>NC_090934.1:857071952-862071952 GCF_040938575.1 Ambystoma mexicanum | reverse complement strand
CAGGATGACTCCGTGGACGGTACAAACTCACCGGCAATGGCAAAGGCATCCGTGCCGGAGGTGACTTCCTAGGGGCCTCACCAGGCAGACTTCCCAACACCAGAACTGATGGACTCAGAGGCGGTGGCAGCCTTGCATCCAATTGCCCCAACAATGACTGGGAGCATGTTGAGCACCTGCAAGGATAGCAAGGATTAAGAATGAACCAAAGGGTAAAGGGGCGGCCCAGCCCCTACCCCACTTGACGTCGACGGCCTTGCACTCTGTAGACATAGAGCCGACAGATCAAAAAGCAGCTCATGTTCCTCCTCCATCCCTGAGGAAACAGAATAGGCTGCCGGATTCTGCTGCATAATGTCCACCGGAAGCATGGGTTCAAAGCCACGGCCCACCCATCGACAACAAACCTTCCGACTACATCTGCGTTGACGACAACAACAGCGGACCACTGTCAGTCACAGTCATGGATGGAGCTAAAGAGAGATTTTTTCTGGGCCACAGGTGACATATTGGCCGGATACAAAACTCACGTGCAAAACAAGGAGAGAAACACAAGGCGATCCCAACAGTTTGAAGATGGTTGAAATCTGAAGGGAAGCCACAGGGGCGGGCTATTTATACCAGACGTCCTATTGGTGTAGCCTAAAGCACCCAAAAAGAACATCGATAGGACACTGAAGTGTCAAAGTTTTCCATAGGAAAACGCTAAGTTAAAGTTACTGAGGTTTCCCAGCCTGACGATGGGGAATATTCACAGCATGTGAATCCATGAAAGATCCAATGATGGAGAACTTCTACTGCCAAGAATTTTCCCCAGAGATAAAGTGCTAATCCAAAACTTTGTTCTCAAATGGCCTCAACGCAGGTTTGATTGCCCGTTCATCGTAGAGGATGTTACTCCATCAGCAGTGAAAGTGCAAGGAAGACGCACTTGAATATTCCTGGGAGACGTGAAGATCTACAACGGCGAGACCACCAAATGCCCACCCCATTCGGAAGCAAGTCAAGGAGAAGTAGTACAGCACGTGCAGACAAGATCAATGACGAGGAAGAAGGACGCAGAGACTATCCAGTAGACAGATAAAGAGTTAATTGGACTGTGGTTCGTTCAAGACACCCTTTGTAGCTGCCAAACAAGGAGGGAAAGAAAAAGCTATTCTTCTTGAGCCACAGAAATTTGCTGACATTGGACTGAGACATATTGAAGTCTTGAAAAGAAATGCCAGACTTAGAGTTCATCTTTGACAATTGGAAAAGGGAGCAATATCCTGATTCCTTTCTCACTGAATTTCTCTTCGGAAGTGTCCAAGGTGGTGCCTAATAGCAACGTTCAGCAGATCATTCTTGCTGTTTTTCTCTTCATTCATCGTGCTTAATCATCACTGGTTGGGAGAACTATTGATGTTCATGCATTCTTGCAAGATGCTAAAAATGGTCCAGTCGTGAGGAGATAGCTCACAGCTATAATAGAGCAAATCCTCCAGCTACCCGAGCACTGTATGGAAAACACAAATACTTCTGTCTGATGATGAGGCAAATAGACTAGTTGGAATGGTCTTTTATTTCTTAATTGAAGAACGCCTGCATCTTGTTGGAAGACAAACTGATGTTCGTACATTTCTGAGAGATCCTAGGAATCAATTAGTAATCAATAAATTGCTATGTGACATAACTGAACAAGTACGTCTATTTTCTGAGGCAACACGGCCAGCATTCTAATGGTGTTGACGAATGAAGACATTCAAAACTTACTTGCCCTAGTTTTCTGTTATCTGCTGGAAGCATATCCTCATTTGGTCTGGAGAAAGGACAACTCTTTTGTGTTCATCAAGAACCCTATCAACCGTCCTGTCATCAGTCAGTTGCTTGTGGAGCTTGTGGAGCCGATCCAGATATTGGCAGAATATTTTATGAGATTACCCAATTAAAGTTTGGTTTTACTTTCCTTAAAAGTAAAAGTAGAAAATGGGTAACATTTATAGTAATAACAATGTGGCAAGCAGCGAGAGACGTCCACGACATGCAAGAGGTTATTGTTGTATCCGGGTGACTTATTGGTACATTATCTACACATGCATGATGTTTATTATTATTCTACTTTCTCTCACAGTACATATTGTCTATCATGTAGATCTAAATAAGGCAGTAGTTCCTGTGTATCTTCCTATCCAGCAGGAGGATACAAAAATGGCAAATGTAAGATCACTGAGACCTTGTGCGATTGTTCCTACACCAGTACCACATCTAAAAACACCAGTTTTACTGACAAATGTTTCTATGATTCCCCCAGTAAGAAGGAACTATGCAGGCATACTTCATGAGATGCTTAGAAAAGGCAAGAAGGAGCCCTAAGCGAAGTATAAGGGAGGATTATCATGACTTGAATGATTATCTAGACAGCACAGCACATTTGGGAAACAACATGTGGTATCAGCACATGAAAGAGGTAGGCAAAAGAACCTCAAAGGAGGAATGCTATGTATGTGCATTCCTGCCTTATAGTATGGGGAAGTCTAAGATATTCGTAGCCATTGAAATAGATGTTCACACAGCAGATGGCCTATCTCACATTGCACTATGCCGAAGAAGAGGTCAATCCATTGGCGAACATGAACAGCCTGGAGTGAAAGGGGCTGGAATTAGATGGGAAGTAAACAAAAGACTTGAGAGTGCAGGAAAATCTGCAGGAAACATTTGAAGATGGAAAAACAGAAGCCAAATGCAGATCTGGGGTTCAGTTCTTTCACCAGATGGATTGGAAGAAGGAGTGGTCATCTGCAGAGCATGGGTAGTGATTGGATTCTACAAACCAACCATTGACATTGTACAGAATGGATGCAAACCTTTATGGATGAGACGTGCTAAACTACCGACATAGGTCAAAAATAAAGGAGGGCCTTTGCAGATAATGCCTCTGAAAAGTGCAAAGCTATAGTTAGGAATTAATGGCACAAGAAAACTTGGAGAAAACAGGAACTGTGGTCGAATCTTTGACCTGCTAGGAATGAGCATAGGAACAGCAGTGATAATGGGTCACTAGTGGGTGTGGATCCAGAGCTTATATGAAGCTGCCCAAGGATTGGGGAGGACTGTGTTCTATAGTGAATGTTCATGTTCCAGCATTGGTGATTCCTAAAAGTGATCTGAACATTGACAAGTTTCCAAAAGCAGATGCTCATTTGAGGAAGAAGAGATCAGTTGAGCTCCTGAATCAAATTAAAAGAGAGAACGATTTCTCTGCCAAGTCAATAGAAGCTTTTGTTTCTATTCCGTATGAGCACAGACTATTCAATCAGACTTCATCGATATTCATGATAATCTTCATGCCAAGGATCCAGACTGCAGCGCATACCAAGTGGTTACAGATAACCAGATGGGAACTTCTACAGACGATTAATACAACTATCAAGGGATTAAATGCAATCAAGAAAGAGCTGAGAGCCATACGACTGATGACTCTTCAGAATAGGTATGTCTTGGACATGATTACAGCTATGGACGAAGGTGTTCGCGCCAAAATCAGAGAATCATGTTGCACGTTCATACCTGCTCTTGACGATGAGAATGGCACCTTGACAGAAGCCATAAAAATGCTGACAAAGCTACACGTCCAAATGATAGATGAAGTAGAAGACATTACAGATGATTGTTGGATTGGATCACTTTTCTCGTGGGTCCCACAATGGATGGCAGATATGTTTAAGTTCCTTGGAACTTTGTTGCTGATGATCATGCTTGGATTCTGTGTAATCAGGATAGTAATCTCACAATACAAGAAGAATGCCAAGCAATCTGTGGGAATGAAGATCATGATTGATGTCGAGTCAAGATGGAAGACTAAAGAGCTGACAGATGAGGAAATCAGAGACCACATGAAGGCCAGTGTTTTTGCACCTGAGGGGATGAAGTTCCTGTACCCGAAAAACCACAAGAAGTATGTGGGGAAATGGATTTATTGCAGTCACAGTGGACAATGCATGCTTATGTCTTGGAGCAAGGATGAGCATGTGAAATCAGCAGGCTGCCTGAAGGGAGTCATAAAGATATGGGTCCCAAAGAAGCAGTTCTTCAAATGAGGATGTCTAGATGTGAAGACTGATGAGAGATTGGTCGATAAATCGCCCAGAGGGGGAAGTGTAACTAGGTGCAGTTGAGTTCCCCAACCCAAAACTCCTCCCCCATGCTGCCTATATGTTGGGAGCCAGAATGTGAAACACGTGCATTGCCAGTAAGAATACCCTTAACAAAGAGAATCCTGGGAGTAAGATTTCCATTGAGGATGTACATGCATACATAACAATATGATGGTCATTTGAATGAAATCACGGAAGAAGAGGGGAAAAGTAAGCGAGAAAGCAGATTGGTAATGTCATGGAAAGCAGAGTTGACGCACTCAGAAGAGATGCAGAAAACTAGAGAACATGAAGATTCTATAAGCGCTAAGTTCAAGGTATTAAAGATGAGCAACATTTTGGGCTCAAGATGAAGATGTTCATACTATAAGATTAAAGGAGAAATTATTGTGTCATTTCACAAGTGTACAGTCACAGTAACGCAAGTAGATGAAGTATTCTTTAAGGCTAGCTATGGAGTGAATAGATTGCAGCGATGCGCCAATGTATATGCATAAGAAGTATAAGGACTGTGGACGATTCCCCAATGCGCTTTAGCAGAGCTGGATTACGAAAGCAGGAAGACGTTTTCAGTTTGGCGCAGCTAGCATTCGGAAATCTCAACCATGCAGGTGGATCAAAGAAAGGCTTGGTCGACTTGGGCCTGGATGTGTGTATAAACCATTACAGAATGTGTGAAAGAACGAAACTCCTGTCTCTAGTGAGAGGCGAGAACATTGAAGACGTCAGAGGTTCATCAAATGGTAGTATTTTAAATGCAGTAAGACTCGAAATCCTGGTTCATAGTCACATGGTCAGATGAAAATAGACACTATGATGAACTGTATCGAAATCAAGAAGACAGAGTATGCTATACACCCTAATATTCTTGAGCACAGAGAACATTTCCAAGGCCGAGTTCAAAGCCTTAATTGACTGGTAGGCTGCAAGTGTGATGATGGATGCCAGGGCTAATTGGTGGGAAGCTAAGGTTGTGGCTGTCCCACTGGCACCTGGATGCATCTTGCGTGCTGCTTACGCATGTGGAATATTACAGAGGGATACATAGGTGCCAACCAATTATAGAGGGACATGTAATAGAGCCATATAGTTTGTGTAACCAATGGGGCGTTGTGTATTTGATGACATTTGCAGTGACTTGCACTAGAGGAGGGCTTAGTTGCCCCACCTGATGTTAGAGACCCAATCACTTTCCCTGACCAGTATGGAACGTATACCTCGATGTTCCTTGTAAGCCTATCACCATTCCGAATATATTTTTGCAGTTTGCAACGTAGATTGACGTCAATAATTATGAGTTTGTAGTAAATAATCTGCGTTTTTTATGTGTTGAATTGAGTGTGAGGATCAAACGAGTGTCTTGAAGTTCACTGTAACTCCCTGTTTTAAACAATTGATATTAAAACAGTCGCATTTTGCCAACTTCCTGAGCTAGTTTGATTGTTGATGTTTGAGTAATATTTTGCATCCCCTTCTGTTTCTAAGTATTGTTTTTTCGTCTGAAAGGGCTGGATCAGCTGTCCCAGTTCATGTTGGTTCCTGGTGTTTTACAAAGCTGCCGTGGCCTGTACTACCCAAGCATATGCATGATTGTGTAGCTAGACAACAGGATATTCATGTCACATGACAAAGCTCTGCTGTCTACGTAGGTCCAGACAGCAGTGACTCTGCTGAAGAATCCAGACTTAATAAATGGGGGGAAATCAGACCTAGAACCAACCTGTATGATGCACTTCCTGGGGGTTTCCATATATATGGTCTCAATATCACACAAAAAGATGCAGATGTTTTCTAGAGAGCTTACCTTTATTGGAATAAAACATCTCTTAAGGACCTAGCCAGGGAAGGAGGCTTGACGGCCTCATCTATCCAAATGATATGTCCCGGTGCTCTTTTGATCCCTCCAGAGACAGGAGATTCAGAACATACACATAGGACTGGGGCACGACTAGTCAGTTCCAATCTCCAGCGATGCCAGGACACAGAAGTGTTGATTGCTAGAACATATGGAGGACTTGAACAGAAGAGCAATGTGTAGGAACACTTCAAATGTAATATATTAGAGAATTGGACACCAGCAGTGCAGGCTGGGGTGCCAGACGTGAATCTATGATGATCATAGGCAGATGGGTCCCAGGAGAACTGACGTTTCACATAAACTGCCTGGAACTGTTAGCTGGCTCTGTTGCGCTCAAAGCCTGAACACAGCAAGCAGAGACATTCTGTGTGTTTCTAAGGATGGACAATGTCTCAGCAGTGAGATATATATATCACTTAGTAGGCACACAGTCCTGGCTCTTGGAGGCATTGGCCAAGGATTGATGTCACTGCTGAATGGAGAGAAACATGTTTGTGCAAGCAAAATACCTTCCAGCATTCCAGCAGTGACAGACTGTAACTTGAGATTCCGGAAAGATTCAAGTGATGCAATGCTTCATAGCGAGGTCTTCCAACAGTTGATGGACAGCTGAAGCCACCATGCTCAATGGATCAGTTTGTCTCGAGGTTCAGCTTGTATTTATTTGTATTTGCATTTAATGAAGAACAGAGAGTCATTTTGAACAGAGATGACTTATAAAGAAGGCAATAACAGAAAGTGCAGGTTGTCCTATATTAAGGTGCCTCTACATTAGGGCTTTGTTTGTTTGAGTGATATAGACAGGGTGCTAAAGTGATTAGAGCAGGATCATTTACCAGGGCCAGGGACTGAAGGACATCATATTTTTTTAACCTCGACATACCAATGACAGCATTTACACTTTTACAAATTACATAGGGTGGTCCTAATGGCAAAATGCAGGAGAGATAGGTTGGGTGGTTAGTTTTGGTAGAAGGATGTACAGGTTTGTGGGGCTCTCCCTATCACTGCAGATGGAGCTTTAGGCATATTTTGAAGCAATCCACTGAAGAGATGACTTTCATGGCTGGGGAGAGAATTCCAATCGAGTGGGGCAAGTAGGGGAAGAAAGCAAAAGTGGGAGGAGGCACCGGGTAGGCAGGCGACTTATAGGCTGTGTGGAAATAAGTAGTGGAAAGTTTGCGAGAGAGTGTACCGTGAGAGGCAGCCCATAAGGTACTGGGAGCAAGACCATGGATGGATTTATGGACGAGAAGCAGGAATTGAACGGGACGGTGAATTTGCCGTGGAAGCTATCCAGCTTGGTGACAGTAGGTTAATGTGGAGGAGGGTCTGGGGAGAATGAAAAGGGTGTATGTTTTGTTTCTCCAGCAAGGGGGAGCTGGGACAGAATACACATTGCGCCTGTTTGTAATGGTCACACCTATGCTAGCCTACATCATGAGGCAACTGGTGCGGCTATTGTTGATCACTCTCTTATGGTCATCTGAAGCTTGGATTCTCAGTTTCCTAGGACTCTCATCAAGGCCACCTATCATCCTGCCACAAAATCCCCAAATACTGCAGGACCCGGCAAGGAATCTTCACCCAGTGGTGTTGGACTGGTCCTTTGTGCCAGTAGAATGGTTTCTGTCAGGCATAGTTGGGAATGCCACATTGGGAAGAAGCTGGAGGCGTCTTCCAGGCACAGTGAAGTCATACGTAGCTGCATGCAACAGCTGAGGTATGGAAAGGGACTAAGAGCCGACTACAGCCGATTGTGGGGCAGAAGCACAGTTCGAAGAACGTTTTATGGAGCTTTTGTGAAAGTAGCGCAGTTTGTAACAAGTTCAGCACGTAAATGGTAAACAGCACAGCAATAGGTGAAAATGCCTCATTAAATGATTAATGAAAAGTATTTGCCCGGTGAAGCCTCCAGTCCTGAGAAACTCAACTCTTTGGCTGGTCTGATTATTACCTTCTGCCCAGAAAGACTTTGCCGGCCAAATTGACGATGCTTCTATGTCTCATTTCTTTCAAAAGTGTGTGAGCCACTAGAAATAAGAGCTTCTCCCCAGAGGAGGTCACTTTTCACATTCCTAAATGTACACAGAAAGGGATCATGGCAACGTTGTACGTGGCTTTTCTTGAGCGACGACTTTTTGTGTGTACAATGCCTCAGAGGATATGAGGTGAGGATGGCGTATCTTAAGCCAATCAGGGAAGCTCAGCTTCTCTACCATCAACATTTAATTAGAGTTTCTAAAATCATAAGTGTTCATCATCATTACAATGATACGACATAACATATTCTACTACAAAACCTCAAATAATCAACAGGCTTCACTCAATTGAAATTAAATACTTCACAGGATTTAGCCATCGATTGATACCAGGTCCTACCTTGTCCATTTGAACCTGCGCCGTGCAGACCATGCTTCATTTTCTGAGGTGCAATGCGAAGTTTCGAAAATGAACAGCCGGCTAGGCCTGTGCTGAAATATAATTTATAAATGAATACCATACTCTAAGGTATTTGGGTAGTGCAATTTACAGATTGTGTAATTGTATCCATTGCCATGGTGCGCCATAAGCAAAACCTTAATTCCTTCAACTCCGGAGGCCTCCAAGATCGCCATTGATTTGGCCACAATGTGCATATAGCCGAGCAACAAAGATCTTGCTCCACCTAGTGTGAAGATGCTTTTCTGCATTAACATCAATAAGATTGCTTGAGTTTAGGTGCGCAGGATACATCCTGGTTGCCCTCAAGACTTTTCCCTATGCTGTATTTTTCTTTGTTTGAAGGCGAGATGTGCGGGGTGGGGATAGAACTCAGTAACAGTATTAATGTGGCCATTGATGCCGAGTGTCAGGATCCACAGGAATGCTATTTGGGTCCCCCAAATATGACTTAATGATAAACCAGACACAATGAGCCTGATTTACAGGGCGTTTTCCTATGGGATGGTGCAATTATAATAAGCGTCTGTGAATCAAGCCCAATATGTTCTGTTTACTGGCCAAATGATACTAGAGAGAGATTTTATAATTCTAATAAAACAACATGGATTAGTCAAGAAAAGATCTATGATGAGCGTCAGTCCGGGTTTGTGAAAGGAGTGGGCTGCAGCACGAATCTCCTAATATTAAATCTATTAAAAATAGACACCATACGAACAGGTCAAAAAATCTACCTGGCTTTCATCGACATGGCAAATGCATTCGATGGAGTAAATAGGGGAATCCTGTGGCACAAATTAAAAGAGAGGGGCTGTCATGGAAGTTTAATTGCAGCTATTAAAGAACTTTACTCAGACACCTGCATTCAAGTAAGGCTAGACAGTGATGGAAATCTGTCCAAATCGATACCCACAGAGAGAGGTGTTAAACAGGGCTGCCCGCTAGGGGCGACCCTGTTCAATTTCTACATTTCAGAGGTTGGAAGTGCCCTGGCGAACGTGATTTCATTCCCACCAATCATCAATGGTTTCCAGCTGCACCACACCCTATACGCAGACGATATGGTGATCTTAGACGGTATGAAAATCGACCTCCAGAGAAAATTGTCAGCTTTAGAGATCTACACAGAAGAACTCGGGCTAGAAATAAATGTTGCTAAATCTGAAATTATGGTCCTGGAGAACAAAAGAGGCAAGAAATCCCACAAGTACAGATCAAGCTGGTTTGTGGGAACAAAGAAACTGGAAAAAGTACAATACACCAGGTACTTGGGTACAACGATTAACTCCAGTATAAATGATGAACCGATGGTGAAAAAAATCTTAAACAGCTGCAGACAATTAACCTCACAAGGAAGCGTATTGTAGAAGAAATTTGGGAAATTCACATGCGAGCCAGTGAGAAAATTTTACCAAAATAAAATTACACCGATCCTAATTTATGGGGCAGAGAACATGTTTGGCTGTGACCACAGGATATGGTCCAGGTGCGAAGGATTTTTTTGGAAGAAAATTCTCCAAATACCCCAAAGTACGCCGGCTGCTTGTGTCCTATATGAAGTAGGAATTTCCACCCTGAATGCAAGGATTATATGGAATAAGTTACTGCTCTTTAGGAAAACCTATGAAGAAGCGAACCTACCACCATTCAAAATCCTGATGGGAAATGAGACAGGGAAAAGAACATCGGCCCTAAGAGACTGGAAATATCAATGTGGTCAGATCCTAAAACAACTGGGGACAGATGAGCTAACACTATGGAACAATCCAGAGTATGTAAAAAGAAAATTGCTTGATCTCGACTGGATTAAAATTGGGGAGAGAAGAGCTTCTCAAAAATCCATGCTAAACCAGCCAGAAGAAGCAAAAAAACGGAATACACCCCAGAAATATCTGGTTCTATCTCCATGTAAGCGCCTTAGAAGATACTATTTGAAGTTCCGTCTGAATATCTTAGAAACAAAAGAAATTCTGAGGGACAGGCGTGTCATTCCGAGGGGAAATGTCCTATGCCGATTCTGTGGGAAGGAAGAAGAAAATTTAAAACATCTCATCCTAAATTGTTTTGAACTAAATGGCCAACGTGAAAACTGCCTGGGAAAGGTGATGACAAACTACCGGACGCTTTCTGTAGAGGAATGGTGGAAACAACTGCACTTGACAGGAAGTAACTCAGTGTGGATTGCGTTGACAAAATTCCTAGTGCAAATACAGAACTGTTTAGAATTGAGTCCAGTGGTCACGAAAATAGAGTCCTATATGGAGGCAAGTGAGGAGAACAAATTTACAGATGAGACATGGAATTAAGAATAAAGATAGGTGTGCCAACAATGAGATCTAACACAAGATAGTATTTAAGAAGTTGACCAAAATAATGCTATAGAGGAAAACATGTAAAGACGAAAGATGCATTGTTTTGTATGTGTTTTAATTAAAAAGTTTTTCAAAAGTTTGTACAAACTAAATGAAAATAATAATAATAATTCTTTTTTCCCCATTATGACATTTTAAAAGGGGAATCTTATCATTGCAGGATATTTTTATTCGAGTTTGGATAGAAAGTTGGACCAGTCTCATATTACTATTCCCACCCCTAGAACAGAATCCCCGGGTTTATTAAATGCAATCCCAGATTTGGATCTGATTGACATTTGGTGACATTGTAACCCCGCCATAAAATATTGTGTGTTTCTCACATGTGCATAAAAGCTGTTCGAGGCTTGGCTACTTTTCGTTGTGAAGGAAAATTACACTTCTGGTTCAAGAAGTTGATGTTGAGCATCAGGAGTAAGGCCTTTTCACTCCAGGTAATTTGAGTTTACAGCGTGTGTTCTGTCCAGGGTAAGGTAGAAGTATAAGTCACCCAACATTGTCTTAAAATGTTTGAGAGCAAAGGGCCCGATTCATGGAATTCTTTGCACAGTGCAAAGTGACTTAGTACTGCTAAAAAGTGGCTTTGCACTGCCGACACAACCCCTGATTCATGGAACTGTGCAAAGTGTATTCTAGTGCAAAGTCACTTTGCACTGTGCACAAAATTCCATGAATCGGGTCCATAGTCTTCTAAAATGGCATGTGCCCCTTCTTTAGGGATCCATCTGATGCTGGTAACATTTCCTCTGGGTTTGTTGTCACAGTCTTCCGGCTTATTTGACATACATGTTTGCTGCTTTGCTCGCTGATGGACGGACATGTTCCAGGAGCAAGGAAGGGTCGCATGCCTGCCCACAGCTCAAGTCTTTGCTTCGTCCAAACTTTTTTCCATTGGCTGTGAAGATTTCTTGAGATCAGACGTGGTTTGCATGACCTCCAGTTAAGAGGTCACGGTATCATGGTGTATGTCCTTCCATAAGTCCTGAAGTAATTGGGTCATTTCAGATTTGGTCGCAAGAGTTGGAGGGTGAGGTCTGCTCCCTCGGCATGCAACCTGCTGGTAAGCCATTTGCTGCAGACTGGTCTATTGAAGCGACTTTCAAAGGCGGCCGCATGTCTTTAATTGAAGCATAGGGCCTTTGCATTTGGTTGCCCCTTCACCAGCAATGGACCAAACCACAGCAAAGTGTATGAACAGCATTCACTGTTCTTGAGTTCATACCTTGCAAGGGCCCAAAGATGCAAGAGCTGCATGGCCTGGTGTAGAACCGCAACAGTACCGTATGTGAGATCTCACAGTTAGGACCTTATTACTGGGTGCAACTTCCCAATCACAAACAAAGGCTTCCATCATATTAGTACCATCATTCACTACCTGAATTTACAATAGAAATCATGCATTACAAGCTTCACCCAAGTAGCTAGCAAAATCAGGCGCTAAAATTGTGTTGAAGCCGGGTAAGCCTGCTACAGCCTGAGATGTTGGTAATTTGTCCTCTGGGTGAGCTATGCATTCACAACCTTTTAGCGGCTCTTGCACCCCCAGTAGAATAAGGGAGCACTGGCTTTCTGCAAATGGAATCCTTTCTAGTATGGGCTGATGAAAACAGCGAAGACCAGACATCTATCGGCCTTAGCGCATGAGCTAAATTAGGAAGGAAGGAGGATCCCAGTAAAGCCTCCATCCCCAGCACTGCCATCAGAGGTTGGACCCCTATGAGAGTCAAAAAGGACGAAGGGCAGCCTGTGGATTGTTCCTTCCTGCAACCAGCCATCAGCAGCTGCAGGCCATAAGTCATTAGAAGCAGTTCTGAGGCTTGAAGTGGTGTTAGCCTTTTCTTAGGGGTGCTGAGAATGACAGGACTGGCTGTGAGCAGCAAGAGTGAAAGTAGCTATATGGTGCTGCTGGTTGAGGACATGTCAGGAGTAAGAGTAGCAAGCTCGCTCTGCCGGATGGCCAGAGCTCTTCACCCGGGCTGCGGCTTCCACCACCCTGCCTCTGTTCCTCTGTAAAATGAGCAGAGATGAGGGCCAGGAAAGATTGCTGTAACAAAGGGTGCGGCCTGAATACCACATGTGTGGTGGGGAACTGAAGCAGTGGGATGCATCAGGCCAGCCTCGCCGTTTTTTGCAAAAAAGCACCAAGATGCCAACAGCACCAAGACACCCTAATAATCCATCTGCGGGGGTAATGATAAGACATCAGTGGGGAGAAGCAAATGACCCCAGCAAATACATCCCAGCCCGCTGTGGTTAAGGTCATTTAGGCACGTCATATGGTCCAAGGTAGGTAGGCCGCATGGCATGCGGAAGTTTCGGCACAGGCAATAGTCAAATCAAGGAGAAGGATTAATGCAACAATGAAAAGATTCACAGACACCATAGAGCGATGCTCTGCAACCGGGGATATTTTTTATATGACTGGGTGCACTTGGCAGATGGAGGTAATGACCTTTCGCTAATAAGCCTTCAAACAGCACTAGAAAAGGTGCGATGTTGCTAGGGGTTGGGTATATTGCAGCAGACTTGATGGTTAATCCCGTTTATTGCTACCAGCAGGGCACCCAAATGTACCCCTTGGACTGGCAAGTCCCCGTCGGGAAACGGCGCCATTGACTCCAAACGAGAAATTATCTGGCTGGTCTTGAGCAGCTGGAGGAGTTGGCCCCCTTCCTTAATGGCGGAGGAAAATGGCCAAATCTCAATCGCTTACCTCAGTGGTGGTGAGAGCGCTGAAGGCACGTGCATGATTGCACGTGTGATGTATGTATGGAAGCAGAGTGGAATTTTGAATGTGTGTGTACGGGCGTGCATTTGTGGTAGGTTGGGCGAGTAAGGAGCAGTGGAAGAGTGTTCAGTGATGTCGCACTGGCTTTTATTAATACCTACCTTTTAATTCACCTTCGTCTCCTCCCAGACTTGTCATAAGTGGAAAAGGTCTCTTTAATGTGATGGGACACAGCTCACAAGCATCACTAACCTATCTCCTTCGCCTTACAGACTAACCAAGCCATAAACTCATAGGTAACCAACTTTCCTCCCCATCCCACATTCCCTCCCTTCAAATACTCCTTCTCCCTTCAACTCCCCAACTGTATCCATGTCCTCTCCCTGATCCAACGCATGTCCTTCGTCCGTAGCTTTTCCCCTTTCTTTTAACCCCGGGATAGCATTTCCATCCAACCTCCACTAACCACCCTATCCACCCACTTTACCGCAATAACAACCCTTCGGCTTCAAACCAACCATCCTTTAACCGACCATGTATCGGCACACAGAAAAACCCTCTGCAGAGGTGATCCTTTTGCCCCACCCACCACTTTCCCCACCCACCAACATCCTGCTGTTCAATTGCTCATAACTAACATCCGGATGGCATATCACGTGTACCCCCCACACTTACAAACATGTCCATTTCCTTTTTTAACTTTTTGCTGATCCTTTCAACAGCCGCCCCCGTAACGGCACTGCCCCACACCCTTCGAGGCAGTCACTCGGCCAAATATAACAAAACCCCCAGCCCATCCTCTTTTAAGATCACAATGTCCTTCTTTTTGATACCCCTAGTTCCTTAACTAAGTCATTATCCCACACATATATTAATATTGCCGCCAGCACGCAATACCCCTCTTGCATTCCCGACAGCCTTGATAGCAGTTGGTCCCCCTGAGCCTTGTTAGGTTGCCCAATTCACCAGCAAATGTTCACATATCTGTATCTCAGGTACTCCGCCTTTCAACTGTAACGCACCTGCAGCATAGTGAGAACCATATAAACCCCCTCTTTACCCTATTTAGCCATTCCTCATTCAACTCATCTCAGCCCCCCAGCACCCCAATATAATGCCGATACTTGCCCTACTTCTATTGACACAATCTCCATATCTCCTGCACCTTCATCCCTACTCTCTTCCCCCAAGATGAAGCTCCTATCCTAAAGGACTTTGTCCCCAAAGCTTCCCCATCCTCCTGCACTGCAGCCAAACCTTTCTGTAACACCCCCAGAACCTGTCCCACTGTCAACTCCCTCCATCCTCGTGCAAGAAATCCAGCCCCGGCACATGGACGCAATGTTCCTGCAATCCCCTCCCTTCCATAACTGGGCATAACGCTGCCCCCTTTTCCCAGCAGAGCCACACCCCTTTCCTATTGCTGACCTGACTTAGCCCTCCTGGGCAAGATGTCTAGGCCCTCCTACGGCAATCTTTTGTCCTCCCCTACTAGCCCCCCCTATGGCTGACACTAATTTCAATATCCTGAAAACCCCAAAAACAACCATGTAAGCATATCCTGAAGATTTCCTCCCATGCTAACAAACATACCTTTGCGAACACCCGGAGAAATCTGATCATTAACCCTGCTGTCACTGCCTTCCTCTTGATCCCCAGCTGACCCCTCTATGTGGCCCAGCCCTCAAGTATCCTTCTCCCCACTTGGCTAAAAAAAAAAAAAAATTTACCATAACAGCAATTCCTGACAATTCTTTTACTATTGGTACCCTAGACATATCCTGCCAGAACAACCTAAGCAAATAAGCAATAGCAGCGTCCCTCATTCTTTCCCATGCATAATTCTGCAGGGTTCCAAATGCCAGGAGCTGCGAGCTATTTAGCTCCTGGTTATAGCGACGTGGAGCCTGGTTAGCTTGAAACCAACAGCTACCAGGAGCTACTTTTGACTCCTGTGGCAAGTGGTGCCATACAAACATAGCTATGTGATATTAACTGTGTATTTTTCGGAATGTATTTAATGGAGAATAAAGAAAACACCTAAGGTACATTTAAAGCACATTGGAGAACATAAAACTGATAAAAAGTCAGAGCTTGCATTTTCCACAAAGTTAGATTTGCTGTGCACAATGTACTAGCTTGTGGTTCCCGAGAGGTAGCTCCTGCCAAACTGGTTATGCCTAATACCCAGGATCTGCTTTTTTTCTCCCAGTCAACAACTCCCTATTTTGATCCCTGTGATGCTGACACCCTTTTATTCCCGGAAAAACAAAGAGGTGATTGCTGGAAGGTTCAGAATGAATTTTAACCACTGGCATTGCTCTGGGCAACCCTCCAGACCATTGTTCTTCGCCTGCCAAGCCATTACAGAAGGGGAAAGACCATATGCAAATCTGGCTTGGTCCCACGCCAAAAGGGGCAGTCCAGCCTGAACTGCTAGATCACAACAATTCTGCACGAGACCACAAGCATCCCCAAACATATTTCGGCCTTTGCCTAACACTCCTCTACCCTCTTCCACTCTGACGTTAAACGTAGCCACAAGACTTCAGATGTACCTTTCATGCGGCAATTCTGGCGCAGTGCACTCCCTAGACGCCACACCCCATTCATATGGCACACCCTTCTTGCAAAAGGTTGTGTGTCCTAACCCTCCAGTTGACCGGCCATACAGTACAATCTCCATGCATGAAGGCCCCCAGAGCCGCCTAGAACACAACTCCCACCTCCAACTCCCCAACCTTGTTTGCCCCCACCATGACTTGCAACCCTATTTTCTCACGGTTGTATCGGAACCCAGTACATCCTGCCAAACATTGAATTAATGAAACCCCTGCTACACGCCCTCCTTATGTAACAAACTATTTTCTTCATTGTACAAAATGCTCTCCCCACACCAGCAATGACATCAACCCCTGCCCGACAGCTCCTGATCCCTAAGCACGACCATTAACATGCACACCCCCACTGTGCAATGCCAGGAGGGCTAACCCCAGTACAGTTATGAAATTGACACCCCATGCGGTCTCCCACGATGCCCTAGCTATCCAATACACTCCCCACGCCCCTAGTCAAGGTGCTGTTCTGTGCTTCTGCTGCCCCTTTACCCAGTTTGCACTCCCAGCGACCCCGCGCACTACCCATAACATCCTTCTGCCTGACTGGGTGCCATACCGTGCACAGGCTGCACTTTTCCCCAACTTTTCACCTCACCCCAACACTCCTCTTTGTTACTTGACCAGGATGCCACAGCTTTTGCACCCTCAATGCCCAGATGGCATCCCACACGCCTTCTGTACACAACTCCAATACTCCCCCCTCTTTAATGATCCCCAGCCCTAAACTGCTGCCGCCCATAAATGGGTGCTGTCCCACGCACAATCAGCGCTGCTTGGGCACACATTGGCACACCTCCCCATCACTCCTCCTCATGCCATTGCGTATTGCCCCTTTCCCAGCCTGTTCCACTATCCATCTTTAGCCTCCATTGGATATTCCTTTTCATTGCTTGTCCAATCCAACTTGGAGCTCTCCTCACTAACATTGTGCAAGTCTATGCAAAAAGGACAAGCATACTCGCCCTTGGCACTTAAGGGGCTAATTTCTACCTGCACCTTCATTCACTGCTTCCTGCCATTGTCACTCTTCCTATGCTATTCCCATTTGGGGTAATGCACCACTTCTGCCCATTTGTGGCTCTAACAACTTCGTGTGAAGAATGCATACCTGTGTCACAACTCTGAACAACTCTCATATGCTCCACATGTAGTGTTTAACATGTCTGCCCCCATTAGTCTACCGTGCACATCCACATTAATGACTGACGCAATTTAAATGTTGCATAGCTGCCGAAAAATACTTTCATATTTTTATTGCATCCCCACTGGGAGAGTCTATAACTTCTGTGTGGTCACATCTCTCACCCGCTCTGGAGGAAAGTGCATAAATGGGCCACCACTCCGACCTGCTTTATAGGCTCAAAATGCAGTATTTCATCCATCTAACAGCGTCACCTGAGCATCCATCCATGGACATCCCTGCTACTCTTAAATATCCCTACTGGAAACATTCCTTTATCATTGACCCCTCCCCTAGCTTGATACTGCTGCAATCTTGGAGCTGCTTTGGTTGAGCTCATACCTTAATAATTTGTACTTTTCTGCAAACCGCATTGTCCTGGATCTAGGGGTCATTTTGAAACTCTCCTCCCCCTGGCCACCATACCCCTGTTCTCTACCCCTTTATCCCACCTGCATATCATCCACTACCAGTGCTTTAAATGGAAAAAAGAAGTGCAGTTATCAGGGTTGGATTGGCCCCTCGGCCTTTTGGCCCGTGGCCGGGCCAAAATCGTCTCTGGAGAGTGGGGGCCGGTTTCTGGCCATGCCTGGCCGGTTTTGAAAAAAAAAAAAAATAAAGATTTTTTTTTTCAAAAAGCCTTTCATCCTTCTTAGGTTGATAAATGAGTACCAGCACAGGTTGGGTGATATTGTATGCATATTTGTTCCATAAAGAAGAACTTAAGTGTAAGTGCTATACAATATCATATTATTATTTGGCCTTGGACGTCTGCTTGGATTCACAGTAATTTAGTGTACTTAGGTACAATGCTATATGCTGCCACTTCCTGTTTTGTCAAATGGTTAAAGGTCTTGTTTCATCACTTCCTGGGGTGTCACTTTGGGGTGGGGTCAATGTCATCATATGTCAAGGGTCGTGAGGCGAGGGGTGGGACACTTTTCTGAGGCGAGGGGTGAGCCACGTTTTTGAGGCGAGGGGTTGGCCACTTTTTTGGGTTACTGGGCCTATTTCTTGCCCCAGTCCGACCCTGGCAGTTATTCACAAAGCTATGTAGCCAGACATTCCGGTGCAGCACTTTCTGCTACAGTCGTTACGGTGCGGCACCTTGGGCACAGGTCCCTAGGGGTGCACTCGTAGTATGCCCCTGGCTTCTGAACATAACACACACTGTATTTTACGAATGATAACACACCATTTTTTGGAAGTGGACAGGCTGCATGTTATTACAGAATTTCACAAAACACTTATGACGAGGACCCATAGTTCTTTTACATCGTGCATCATCGGTTATCATGACCTTGACCCCTAGCAGCCCCGCCGACACGCAGATGCCTGATCGGCCTACTGGCTGTCTGATCTAACCCAGGGTTAATTACAGAAAATCCAATGTCCAGCCAGACAGTCCAAACGCCCAAGCCTGGGCTAAAAATCCACCAAATGGGCAACCGGAGGGACCACCCCCACTGTCCTCACCTCGTTGGCCTATTGGATGCGAGTGGACCCCTCAACCAGGATAGCAAATTCATAGTTCTTGTTAGTTCAAAGTTTTTCGTCATGGCCCAAAATGTTTTTATAATCCATTGTGTAGTGTACGTCCCCGCCCACAGTGCCACAGGGCTGATTGGGCTACTGTCCGACTGCCCTCCCCCAATGCTCGGGTACAGACACCGGTGTATACCCCCTAGAAAATCGTGAATGAAAACATTAACAGCTTCAGGGGAGAGATGGACACCATCTTTGTGAAAAAACTCCTGGAAGGAAAGCCTTAATAAACAATGCCGAAAGCTGCATAGCCGAGGCGTGCCTATGAACATTTCCAATTCCATGTTCAACTTTCTTACTGGCGAGTTCATGGCTGCGGGGCTCACCCCTGTAACCCAAATCCACCCTTGGGATCATTTCTGACCATACTAGGACCGTACCCCCGAAATGCTGCCTAAGAAAGCCAACTCATTCATGATAAATTCCCTCACTCGTTGCCTGCCCCACCTGGACATGTCATTACCACCAACATGAAGCACCAAAACCTCCAGGTGAGAAAATTGATCCCGCTCTAATGCTTCCAACACATTTTTTCATAGCTACCAAAGGCGCAGGCCCCCAGCTCCCAACCAGTAACATGCAAAACCATCGTACATGCGTTTTTCACGGCACACCGGGTCCCTCAGCCTTGCCACCGATCCTGATTCAAATGAATGGCTGCATACCCAAGCCAATTTTGGCACAGGCCACAGGCCGCACTTTTGCAAGAAAAAATTGCGAATTTAGTGCAGGGTTTATTAATGCTGCACCACTGGCCTAAAAGCCGGCTGAACATAGCGTTGAAAACATTTAGAATTCCACTTCCCAATCCGCTGGAGTGCTTGCAGGGGCAGACCCACGCAAGCCGCAGTGGCCGCCCCTATGCGGAAGGAATGGGAAGTGAAACCCACGGTAGGCAGACCCAATACCTGGCATGCTTTCTGCATCACCCGTGTACATTGAAATTGCGTTAATGGTTAACCCCGCATGGACCACTAAGTTATGATGACCCACCTCTGGTCTCTCCCTTAAGTAGCGTTCCAGAAGGAGCCTATGACACCACTCCTGGTCAGGGGCAGCGAACAATGCGACCCAGGCCCCTTGGCTCAACTGTTTGTTCCATTTTAGACTTGTTCAAATACAACCTGACTTGATCAGGGAAAAGTTGTGTGTGAACCTGTTTAATTCCTCCCGACTGATCTGTTCTAGATGAGGCCACCAGCTCACTCACCTTGAATGCACCAAATAAATCTAAGCTATAGGCAGCTGAAAACACCATCCCCTCAAATGGGAAAACCCCTAAAATACTCTGCTGGAGGGCCGGGGTAATTGGCCTGTGGGAATTGGGGGAAACCGGCTCCATCCTAGCCCGTCCCTGAAACACTTTCTTCATTGCAAAATGAGCAGAAAAATCCACCCCCCTGCAACTTTGAGGAAAAGCTGATGGCAGAGACCTGCTTCTTTGCAAAAGCCAGCGACCTGCCCTGGTCGCTCAACAGCTGTAGACAAAACGCCACATTACACCAGTTACCCATCTCACCCACATTTTTACCAATGCAAAAACCAGAAAAAGCCCAAACAGGCACATCATATGCCTTCTTAGTCTTCAGATGGACAGAAGACGCCATTAATGAGCCGAGTACCGGGCTCCAATGCTCACAGGGAACGCCACCATCTGTTCATCTGCCATTGGACAAAACCTCCAAAATGCTGCCATCTTAAAATGAGACAAAGCATCTTCTGCGTTATTATTTACCCCTCGGGCATAGCATGCCCTAAACATAATCCCATATTGTAAACAGTACAGAATCAACTTCTTCAATAAACGCAGGACCATCTCACATTTTGCCATTTGTCTGTTAATCACCTCAACCACTGACATGCTGTCAGACCAAAAGACAATACTTCTAGCCAACAGCGTGTGTCCCCCCATACACGGACCGGCACCAGTATCGGGAACAACTAAAAAATGTAACATTCCCAGTCAAACTGGACTCCGACCACTCCGCAAGCCAAAACTGCATGCACCACTGAGAACCAAACTTTGCCCCAAAACCCACGGAGCCAGCTGCATCCATGAACAGGGCCAGCTTTGCGCTCGTAGCAGGCGGCGTGGACAAGATAACATTTCCATTAAAACCTTCCAAAAAGGTCACCACAACTGTATGTCGTCCTTCACCCTCTTAGACATTCTAGTATGGTGGTGTACTCTTTCAGGCCAGACATAGCCCTAGCAATGCTACGAAAAAAGGATCTGCCCATTGGAATCACTCTCAAAGCAGCATTCAGCTGGCCAACCAGTACCTGTAGCTACCTAGGCGTCACTTTCTTTGCTCCCAGGCACATCAATAAGGAAACCTGAAACTCTGCCACCTTGTCCTTGGGTAGCCTAGATTCCCTGGCCACTGAATCCAATTCTATCCTGTAAGGGAAGCATGGTATCACAAGTATGACACTGACACAAAAGGTACGATCTGTAAAACCTTTAGTCAATTCTTGGGGTTTGGAAAAACTCCTACTTTGATCTATACCTAAAATGGGAGTAGTCTCTATCCTCAAATAATAAACATAACACAGTCCTAGTCAGTCTCTGTCAAATGAAAATGGCCTATTCTAACAAAACTAAATACATGCCCTGTGTCTTACACAAAAAGGGTGCAAAGGGCAATATGTATGCAAAGGAAAACAGTGCTAGATTATAAAGAATCAAAGTGTCAGCTCTCCTCCCCACGTTGGATAGCACGGAGTAAGGCGGTCCCCGTAGACAGGATGACAAAGTCTGGCTCAGGTTCTCAAAACAAAGCAATTCAAACGGTGGATCAAGGCCCGCCTCGCCATGCATGTTAAAGTCACTTTTCCAGCTTTCCAAAAATTATTTCACCGTTCAACAAAAACAGGGTTTGCAGTTCAACCAAAAGTTCACGAGGTCTCCCTCATCGGGATCGACCTCTCAAATTAAAATGTTCACATAGGTCTCCCTCTGTCGGGCTCGAACCTCTCAAAGTAAAAACAAAAAGTTCACATAGGTCTCCCACTGTCAGGCTCGGACCTCTCAATCACAGCACTCGTAGGGGGTTCCCTTCCCCAAGCTTTATTCACATTCGTTCGGGGTTCCCTTCCCCTAATTTATCCCACTTCCAGTCTCCCTCAGTCAGGCTCTGACCTTTTCCTGATGTCCAAGACTTTCAAATGTGTGAGGCTTTTACTATAGACCTCCACAGGACCACTTTGACTTTCCTTTCAACTCACACTCTTGTGTTATTTGCCCCAGTGTTTCTTGGTGTATGTAGTTCAATATCATAGGCAAAAGAGTTAAATATTTATGTTCCACATGCCCTTTTGCTGGGGTCAATCTTCAGCATCACGCTTTTTAAAGTTCATTCACTTTGTTGCTTTATAATAAAACATTTCACCTTTCGCTAAGACTTTCGAGTGGGCTACTTCCTTTCACTAGACCACACCACTACTCTGTATCACTGGCTTTACAGTTATCGGTAATTTAAAGTTCACCACAGGTCTGCTTCTCCACGTCTCATCCGAGGAAAGCGATCTACCATCAACTCGTTGCTTCTCCAAGCAACGAGTTGGTGGTAGATCTCTTGCTAGGGCCTCCCTCTGGAACTGCCTCCCTGCCTCCCTGAAACTTGAGGAGAATTATCTCCAGTTCCGGAAGCACTTCAAACCTTTCTCTTTGCTTCTGCTTTCTCTCCTCCTCTCCCCTTCTGACTTCCTGGCTGAATTTGAAACTGCACTGATTACCTGGCCACCCTCTGATTTCAGGACCAGGTCCCCTCCCTCGCCAGCACTGCATTCCTGGCAACTCCCACACTTAGGGACTGTTTTCTGTATCCCTACAGTTCCACTACCAGCACTTGACACCTGATGTCTGCACTTACACTTGCACTGGCCACCAGCTGGCCATACTTACTTATTGTTTATTATTCTTATCCCATGTACTGCACTTTCCCCCCTACCCCTTCCCATGCACTTGCGCGTTCTGAATGACACCTGGACTAGTAGGATCGCTGCCTATCTTCCCTCTGTTCCCCCTCCCTTGCCTCATTGCGCCTTGAAACACTTGTTTATAGGCTTGTTATAAATGCCATATCATATCATATCCACAAGTGTGCAGCCTTCAATTGTTAGATACATTGTTGCCAATTCAATCTTTCCTTAACACACACCAGTCTTTCATCTCACTCGCCAACGCACCGGCTGTGTGCTGTCCTTTCTTGCCTTTGCCGTTTTCTTTCACGAGTCAAGGTTAATACCACAGGCTTGGCCTCACCTCTCCAACTCGGTCGTTCACCCGGGAGGGTCGCGGGCGTCTTTGAAACACAATGCAGTCTTCTTGTCTGGGATTTGACCTTTTCCACGTCTCTTATGGTTCTTTGGAGGCGATGACCTCTGCTGGGAACTCCTGGTTTTCTTTACCCTTGGTTCTCGTCTCTCGGTCCGTCACTTCGCCCAGGAAGTTCTGCTGCTTCTCGTGTTCCACCTTGCTCAGAGTGCGTCTCTATGTTCAACCCTTTTATCCACTTGGGGAGAGCTAATGGGTATCAGATGTATGTGATTAAAGTCAAGTGCCTGACTTTGCCTGACCTGATTAGTGAGAAATGTCCAATGGATATGCCTTGTTACTCTCAGTTGCCCTCTTCCTTAGCCCAGTGTTTGTATAAAATGGGGGGTGGGGAGTTGGGACATCGGAGAATCTTATAAAATAGGAGGGGTCATGGGTACGGGAAAGGGGGGAATACCGCGTCCCACCTTCGGTCGCCTCACCCCAACACCCCGAAGAGCCCTCACCCATGTGATCATTCCGCACTGGTCCACCCCCGGGGTCTGGATCCAAAGGTGATGGCCTTGCCCTGGACACCAGAGAGAGAGAGAGATCCATGGATACTAGTAGGTGAGACACCCTTTGGTTTCTCACAATTCCCAGAAAGGTGAAACATGTAGCAGGCCCTGCTGCCTTTTCTGTTGCCAGTGGTACACCTCAAGATGCTGCCATCTCACTGAATCCTTTCAGAGCCCCCTCACAAGACACTTTCCCTGGCCCACCCAAGAACAGGAAATCGTCCAAATAATGAAGTACTCCTTCTGGGGCTGAGCTATCCACAAAAGACTATTCAAGTAACCTGCTGAACTTCTCAAAATAGGCACACGACACAGAACACCCCATTGGCATACATTTATCAAAATACCTTGTGCCCTCAAATTGAAAATCTAGGAGCTGAAAATCCACCGGATGAACCGGCAATAACCTAAAAGCTGATTGGATGTCGGCCTTAGCCATCAAGGCCCCTTTCCCCAGGGCCACCAGCTTGCTGATTGCTAAGTCAAGTGACGCATACCGCACTGCACACAATTTTTGATCAATGCCATCACTCACAGATCCGCCCTTCGGGTAGGACAGGTTGTGAATGAGCCCAAACTGCCCCTCCCCTTTTTTAGGCACCAAAACCAAAGGAGAGCAGATAAAATCTGCGAGCGGGGGGTCTGGAATGGCCCCACCACCCCACCCAGACTAAGCTCTTTCCTGATCTTTTTCTGGGCTGTCTCTCTTGATCTAGACGTGAGGACTCCTGATTCTTTGCTATTGACCCATTACTGACGAAGGAAGAAGCAATCCTAAAACACTCCAGAAAACCATGATACAAAAACGTACATCTGCTCAACCAGAATGCCAATGTCTGAAAATTGATAGGGGACTTGGCTAGGGTAAACTCGGCTAAAGATGCCGCCCTGAGGCCCGCCCAACCCAACCATTACTTCTTCTGTTCCTTGTCCTTTTGTTTCTTGAAGCACTTGCTTTCGGTGTGGGAGGTCCACCCACAAAAGGAGCAGATGTGCTTAAATCTACAGGCAGCCCCTTTTGCACACAGCTTCTTGTTAAACTGCCAGCATGCAGACTTTGGGTCAAAAAGCCTATTTGTGGGGTGAAAAGCATTGGGGTCTTTCCCACAAAAGGAATTAGAGGCCCTGGTATGGACTCCTTGGGGTGTCATTTAATCTAACCAGATATTAACATCCCTCTGATACCACCTCATCTCCGACTGGTTGGCCTCATCTGACGAAATTGGGTATCATAATTGAGCCATGCTGCCTGATCAGGATTTGTGCTGGGCAGACACAATGGTGTTGATGTAATAAAATAGCCCTCTGCCCAACTCCGGCTTTCTTTCTATCAGGACACTGGCATATATGGCAAAACCTGTGATCCAATTCGACAAACTTTTATCTACCCATATTTTCTTAGGCTTCAAAGATGTATCCTGGCCATCATGTCTGTTCTCAGTGATTGGCCCCCTATGGATCAGATCAAACACATCCACTAATTCACCTTTCCAAATGATTTCCTTCACCTCACTAGTTAGATACGAGTATAAACTACCCCCAGGGGGAAACAGGGGGGCCACACAACCAGATGTGCTTGATGATAAAGACACCGCTCCCTGTCCCCCTGACTGACCCTGTGTAGCTGCTGTTGGCTCCCCAGCTTTGCCGGGCCAAGTCTGGGTGGGGAGGCCACAACCCCCCTACTCACAGCTGGCGCCGCCAATGGAGGAGCGACTGTGGGCACAAGGTGAGGGGAAGGAACAGGGCCTCCTGCCCCTGCCGAAGCTGCCCCTTGTAGTCCCCTGGGCAATAGTGTACACTGGACCCCGGTACTGGCTGCAACCCTCCCATCCCCATAGGCTGCCCGATGTCTGCTTTGCGGGACCCCGGTCCAGAAAACATACTGACCCGATTGAAAGTGGGCAAAAACATTGAACTTTGGCTTGTGGGCGGGAAAGGGACCCCGTTGGGGACACCCCAAAAATGTGTCCCATTCCACCAAAACACTGTGTGTGGAAATTGCACACTCAGCCAACACGGCACCTGGGCCCCCCGCCCCCTGCGCAACACTGGGGGTCACAACTTCAATCACATCCAGGTCAGGAGACTAACCAACAGCCGGTTCCATGCCTGGCGCTTGTGCTGGTTGCCCTGTTCGTTAACTGGCAGGGGCACTGGTTGGATATCTGGCGAGGCTTCAATAGTTGGTGTAGATGGGCACGCCCGCCCAGACGGACCGGCTAACTGTGCTTCTGGGTCTGCGGCCGCTCCCTCATTTTTTTTGCTGGTGGCTCACTGCTGGTGCCCGGGGCGTCCTGCGGCACCTTAGGCTTCCTCACCCTTGCACCTGGTGCCCTTGTAGGCGGCTGCTGCTCCGATGCTTCTACCACCTCAGTGCCCCCATCCAGCATGTCATGTACCCATTGCATGCCCTTCTAGTTGGCCTTATCAAGAAACCTAGCCATCATGGCTAACTGGTCATGCTCCGCACTTTGCCCGTGCACTGGTGCTCCCGCCTTGCTTTTCCTTGGGGCCATCATGTCGGGGTCACATTTGCTTAATGCGTCACGCCGAAAACATTAAGGAGCAATGGAGAGGATACTATTATAATTCCAGTTCTCCATGTACATAGACACACCTATTACTAGTATTCCCCCAGCCGTTGAACCCCCGCTTTTTTCCTTTTCCCCAAAAAACCTGTTATTTTTCATCAAGCAGGACCATAGTTCCATCCCTGCGCTAACTAAGCACCTAATAAATAGGCTAGGCAGCAAAGGAATCAAGAAAGTGTGTGTGGGGGGGCATGGTTACATTCCCGCATGCGCCCCCCCAATAAATTCACTTGCACCTCCCTTTGCCACTTTATTTCCCCCGCTTTACCTTATGCGAGACTCCTAAACCACATGCATATGCATTAAACTAATTAACAAACTCCCAGAAACACGGACTGTGCTTTAACACAATTAAAAGACGAACATATTCTGCAGTGCAGTGCGAGTTTCTCCCGAGACTCTCGATAAATAATGCATGTTATTTCCAGCTGTGTGCATGTAGTTTACCCACGCTTTAGGTGCCCCCCCCCCATTATTAACGAACGTTTCAATCCATTGAGGAAAAGGATCCAACGGCAAAGACGAAATATTGATGGTAGTATGAAAAAAAGGCCATCGCAAGTAAGCAATACGTGCCATGGATTATTAAATACACGTTTAAATCCAATCGGCATAAACAAAAGTGAAAAGAATATGTTTTTAATATGGAGCGTGACCACATCTTTCTAGAGTATGGACCCCAAGGGACCAAATAAGTAGGAGCCAGATCCGTAGTCTGGCACCTTCTCTGCTGCGCCACCACATACTGGCGAAGATTGCTTTACACTATTACCATAATACACTGGCAGTCCCCAGCTCAGGGACCGTCACAGAACTCACTCCCCACGTGGCCCGCTCAGCCAGATGCATTCCGCCCACTGAAAATGACATAACCCGAAAAATACAGAGAGTCCCAAACTTAGGGACCGATATCTTGCTCTTTGTGCCGCGCCCACACGCACGCATATACCAAAGCCCTACTCCTGGACATGCTACCAGGGCCGGACTTAGAGGCAGCAGTGCCCTAGGCAAATTGTCCCCCCCTGCCTGCGCGCTACTGGTCAATTGGGGATACGGGGGGGGTTTGCGGGCAGGGTCTGGAGTGACACATTTGTTTTGTCCCTCCCTGTTTCGGCGCCTCGCCGGGGTTCTGGAATAGGATGCTCATAACGCATTGTGGCGTTGCCCCGTAAGGGCTGCGCACGCGGCGGCGTGACGTTGCACGTCGCTGCGTGCGGCTTAAATAAACGGGGCATTCCCGGAAGCGGTAGAGCGACCGGGGAGCCCGAACCTGACGGACGTGTGCGTGTGAGCTCTGTTGGGTTGGGGGCTCACGGGCACGCCCGGGGGGCAAAGGACAGACCCCCAACAGTGGCGACGAGTGATGTTGGATGCCCAGGCCCGGCGGTGAAAGGCGTCCGGAATTTTTCAAACGAACGGAACGTTCACAGACGTTTCGTTTCATGCCGTGGCTGCGGACCGCACACGCGGCTGGCGGCCATTTTGCATACGAGGCCGCGGAACTTCTCGGAGCTCCGGTTCGGACCGAGAAGGTGATCCGGGTCTAATTTTTGGATTTTGTGGTTGCTGAGTGCATGACCTGCACGCCCATACCCAATTTGTGTGTTTTCATCAGATTTTGGGACTGTTACGTCGAGTGTAAGCCGGGATAAGGACTAATATGGTAGGGCCTGCTTAGTCCAGTCCATACACGTGGCTCAATTTTTGGGACTTCTATACGGCAGTGCTTTGCTGCAAGGTGGCAACAAGACACTTCCTCGCCCCCTTCATCATCAGGACACTCTTTTTGATCCTCTTCATCATCACGAGGTGGTGGCCGTTCTGGGAAGTTCTTCGTGTGTGTGGCATGGGGGTGCTTCCTTCCGCATGGTGATGGTGGGAATCTGAGTTGCGGCCCCAGGTCTGGTAGTGGGGTGCCTGTGTGCTCAGTCCCATGTCCGACAGCGACCAGGACGGTGACACCGCAGATCCTGGGGAAGAATCTCAGGACGAAGGTCAGGCGGCCCAGCCTGCAGCTCTGCAACTGCTGCCACCGGGGAATCAGGGGCTTGCACCACAGGCACCACTAGGGGCACAGCCTGTTGCTCCACAAGGGCCCCCCATTATGGCTCAAGCTAGAGCCCAGGCGGCCCTGCAACCGATACCAGAATTCGATCCTACGGGCCCCCCGTCCAGCCTGGGGCCCCGATGGAAGAGGTGGGTGGCCCGCCTGGACATGTACTTCAGGGCTGCTCGAGTGGATGACGATGACAGCATGGTAGCCACCATGCTGTACTCGGCGGGAGCCGCGGTTCAGGAGATCTTCGAGTCGCTGACTCCCGTGGACCAGACCTATGGTGAGGCGAAAGCGGCTCTCCTCGCACACTTCCTTCCACTTTGCCAACGTGGATTTTGAGAGATTCGTGATGCTGTCGGCCAAGCAAAAGGATGATGAGACCCTGGACACGTTTTACGGCCGCCTGCGCCGCCTTTCCCAAGGGTGCGCGTGGGGGGACGCAGAGGACATGATACGGACAATGCTGATCCAAGCATGCTCCTCCGGCAAACTGAGGAGACAGGTCCTCAGAGAGCCGGGAATCACTCTGTCCCGTATACTAGAACTGGGTCGATGTCACGAAGTGGCTGAGGCACGGGCAAACAGATACCCAGAGGTCCTGCCCGAATCTGGACTCCGCGCCAAACCCGGCCATCCAACGTGGCCCAGGTGGATCAAGCGGAAGAGGAGGCTCAGGCAGAGGAGGCTGAAGTAGAGGAGGAGGAAAACATCTTCTTCGTCTCAAGCATGGGGATCCTGAAAGGCAAAAGCAGGAGACAGCCAAGGTGCGTGGTGGAGGTGAACCGCTCGCCTGTTCCCGTGCTGGTGGACACCGGGGCATCGGTCAATGTTATGGCGAGGGGACATTATGACGCTCTTGACCCATTACCGAAACTGGCTGTGCCAAGAGCTTGCATCTTCGCCTTCGGTGGACTCGAGCCCATACCGCTGGACGGAGCGTTCGTGGCGAAGGTGGAGCATGAAGGCTCGAAGATCAGAGCCCGGTTCTATGTGACCCCCATAAGCAACAACACCCTGCTGAGCTGTGCGGCTGCGGAGGCACTCGGGATAGTGAGTTTTGCGTACTCAGTATACCTGGAAGACTGGACAAGTACGCAGCCCTGTTCAATGGCATTGGGAGAATGACCGGTGATCCAGTCCGGCTACACATTGACGACTCAGTACAACCAATTGCCCTGAAACACCGGAGAGTTCCTTTTCATCTGAGGGAGCAAGTCGACAAAGAACTGGACAACCTGGTGGCCTTGGACATCATCGAGAAAGTGGAAAGCCCAACACCATGGGTGTCCCCCATTGTCGTGGCCAGGAAACCAAAGCAGCCGGACTCCGTTTGCATCTGTGTGGATATGAGGCTACCCAACAAGGCCATAAAAAGGGAGCGACACCTGAACCCGACCATCGATGACATAATTGCTGAGGTCCAGGGGGCCAGATTCTTCTCCAAACTCGACCTCAGAGCAGGGTACCATCAAGTGGTCCTCCATCCGGAGTCCCGGTACATCACTA
Source organism: Ambystoma mexicanum (assembly GCF_040938575.1). Taxonomy (NCBI): domain Eukaryota; kingdom Metazoa; phylum Chordata; class Amphibia; order Caudata; family Ambystomatidae; genus Ambystoma; species Ambystoma mexicanum. The sequence continues at coordinate 862,042,084 of NC_090934.1, read as the reverse complement.
CATTCACCACCCACCGGGGACTCTACAGGTACAAGAGGTTGAGCTTTGGGGTATCGTCGGCTGCCGAAGTGTTTCAGAACATTATCCGGGGTGCACTTGCTGATCTTGAAGGGGTACTCAACATCAGTGATGACATTTTGGTGTTTGCCAACACGGAGGTGATCCACCTGAAGCGCCTGGCCAAGACCTTCGAGAGACTACAGTCATTGGGCCTCACCCTCCATAGGGACAAGTGCGAATTCTTGCGCCCATCAATAGAATTCTTTGGGTTCGTGTTCAAGGAGGGAGGGGTGTCACCCGACCCGCGGAAGGTTCAGGACATAAAGAGTGCACAGCCCCCGGAATCCGTATCGGAAGTGAGAAGTTTTCTGGGCATGGTGACCTACTGTGGTCGGTTCATCCAAAACCTGGCCTCGAGGTCTGAGCCGCTCAGAGCTCTTACCAAGAAAGAGACCGCCTGGCACTGGGGTCCACTGGAACAGTCGGCGTTCGAGGACACCAAGAGCGCCCTAACAACGGAAGACACCGTGGCGTTTTTCGACCCGGCGCTACCCTCGGAGATTGTGGTCGACGCCAGTCCGGTCGGCCTGGGGGCGGTCCTGACCCAGGTGGACCAGGATGGAAACCTCCGGCCCGTAGCATACGCCAGCAAGGCGCTCTCGGAAACGGAGCAGCGGTACTCCCAGATCGAGAGGGAGGCCCTGGCGGTCTTGTGGGGATGCCGACATTTTCGCCTCTATGTGCTGGGGCGCCCGGTGACTGTGGTGACTGATCATAAACCCCTGCTCCCGATTCTGGCGGGCTCGTCATCTAAGCCCCTGGCCAGAATTGAGAGATGGATGCTCGCATTGCTTGAGTACGGGGTCACGCTGGAATACCGGCCAGGTGCCAACAATGCAGCGGACTTCCTTTCCTGTCATCCCGGAGTGCGTGGGGGAGTGGAGGGAGACACCTGCGCAGAAGAAGCGGACGACCATGTCCGGATGGTGGTGGAGGGAGCAACGCCAAATGCACTGCCCCTGTCGGAGCTGGAGGCTGCGGCGGCCGAGGATGGGTGCTTCCAGATACTGAAGCAGTCGATGCAGAGCGGTTCCTGGAAGCTCGTCTTGGAAGCTCTCGCAGGGCGGACCCATGAGGCGAAGACCGCCCTTGAACAGCTGTGGAAGGTGAAAGAGGAGCTGTCCTTCTCGGAGTCGGGGCTCCTGCTCCGGGGGGATCGCATAGTGGTCCCCCACTCCAAAGTGGATGAAGTGATCGCTTTGGCCCATCACGGACATCAGGGTGCTGCCAAGACGAAGGCGAGGCTGCGGATGAAGGTCTGGTTCCCGGAGCTGGAGAAAAGGGTCGATGACTTTGTGGCAGCCTGTGTATGGTGCCAGGCAGCCTCCCCGGTGCAGAGGGAACCGGCTATTGAAGCAATGCCTCGAGGGACCAGGCCCTGGGAGGTCGTGCATGCGGACTTTGGGTCCACGTCTGTGGGCACCCATTTTCTGGCCATAGTCGATGAGTACTCCCGGTACCCCGAAGTGGAGTTTGTGGAATCGGTGGCATTCGAGCATGTGGTAGTCGGCGTGGAAAAGATCTTCGCAATCCGCGGGTTTCCCCTGACGCTGTGCTTGGACATTGGGTCGCCATTTCAAAGCAAACGTTTCTCAGAGTTCCTGGCCAGCTGTGGAGTTCAACATCGAAAGATATCCCCTCTGTGGCCTCGGGCCAACGGCGATGCGGAAAGACTGATGCGAACACTAAACAAGACATTTCGGATTGCGCAAGGACATTTCGGATTTCCAACGGGCATTGTATCAATTCCTGAGAGTGTATCGCACCACCCCACATGCCTCCACTGGTGTCGCCCCGGCGGAAGTGCTGTTCCGGCGATGCCCCCGGGTCTACTGCCGGAGGTACAGGAGAGAGAACCCGGGATTATCAACGACCAGCAGGTTGAGGCCGACCGACTGGCCAGGATCAGCCAAGAGAACGTGCGCCGGGGCCTGCGGCCCCAGCGGCTGGAACCCGGGGATGAGGTGCTCATCCGGAACCGCCATCCTCACGGGAAGTTGTCCCTACCTTATGAACCAGCGCCTCTGGATGTGGTCGCCGTGAAGGGGTCCACGGTGACGGCCTCCGATGGGTGAACGGCTGTCACCCGTAACGTCAGCTTCTTCAAGAAGCTGGGGGACTCGAGAACTGAACCCCCTCTGGATCCTGGTGTCGCCGAGATCCCTGATGAAGATGGGCCCCCTCTCGGTGTCCCGGCCTCTCCGTGTCGGGAGGCTACTGGTGAGCGACTGCCGGTGCCGGAGGTGAGCGGGAGGTACCCCCAGAGGACTGGGCGAGGGAAACCCGCTTACCTCAGTGAGTATGTGTTGGGACAGTTGGAGAGTCGTCCGGGGTGAGGGTGGCTGACATTAAAGGGGCCTGGGTCCAGTTTGGGCAAGTTGTTTGTTGTGTGATATGTTGTGTTTAACTAATAATGTAATTGTGTGTCCTCCTGAAAAAGGAGGAGTGTGGCGTTGCCCCGTAAGGGCTGCGCACGCGGCGGCGTGACGTTGCACGTCGCCGCGTGCGGCTTAAATAAACGGGGCGTTCCCGGAAGCGGTAGAGCGACCGGGGAGCCCGAACCTGACGGACGTGTGCGTGTGAGCTCTGTTGGGTTGGGGGCTCACGGGCACGCCCGGGGGGCAAAGGACAGACCCCCAACACGCATGAGCGTCCTATTACAATGAAAACCTCCTCGCTCCTGCGTGGGAGCAGGGAGGTAATCATCATGTGAACAGGGTGCTATCAGCCCCCTATTGTTGTTAAAGTCGCCCCGCCGTCACGGGCGCATTTAATAACATAAGGGTGCCTGCTGTGCCTTCTCTCAAAACGCCAGCTCGGGGAGCCCTTAAAAGACTCCCCCGAGCTGCTGTGGCATGGGGCTAATGGCGCCCTGGGGGGCATAGCACCCTGGGCGGTCTCCCGGTCCGCCCTGCCCTAAGGCCGGCTCTGCATACTACAATAGTTTACTGACGGTTCCCAACCCAGGGACCGCCACACACAAGGGGATGCACTCTTTTTCAATGCAGCAAATTCACCCGACGCAGACTCCCCATCCACGGCACGACGGCAACCTCACTGCTTGCCAACCCACGAGACCGGAGGACACAGCGAGGGATGATGAAAAAACCCAGGAGACACTGCGAGGAATGATGAATAACCTAGGAGACACTGCGAGGCACAATGAGATCCTAACTTCACGAATCCAAGGAGGGCGCAGGAAAACAGCGTGAAAGCAAGAGGAGGAGGCCTGGGCCTGGCCTGCTCATATACCTTGCCCCACTGGATACAGGTAAGGTTACCCAGCGTCGCCCCTTTGTCCCCCCCGGTAGTCCACCACATAGCTGAGGCCCCCGCCATGCCCCACAAAGCAGCCCCTAATGGTGCCGCTCCTGCAGGGCCATGGCGGCGCCTACATTTTAGGCACACCCTGTTTGCAGGAAATGCCCAGTGAGATCAGATTATGTTTGAAGGAGCAGCCACTTTGGTAAAGCAGTGTATCTGAGATCCTTTCACACAAGCTTCCAGTTTGTTGTTATGCATTATATTAAGAACGTTTGAATATCTATATTAAATCAGACTTACTTTTTTGCGTATCAAACTAGCAGATATTATAGCTGTAAACTAAGCTTTAGAAGCTTTTATTATTGCTCGCTTTCATTGCCTAATAAGAAATTTGGTAGGTAACTGGAGCTGTTTGCGAGTTTTCAGTCGAGAACGTTCCATCAAAACTCCAATAACTTAAACATTTACATATTAAAATAGGCGCTGCTAATAACAAAGAAACATCTTTAAAAAGTAATTCCCCAGGCTTTTCAAATTAATCCCTGCTCCATCAAAGGACACCAATGGTAACAGGGAAACAAACAGTGTTCCGCGTCTAAGATGCTGAGAGCACAGTAGATGCTTGTTTGTCTCTCCTTTTGTTCTGCAGGGTGGGCCTTAAGGAAGACATTATGGGCACTGCCAGTGGTGGACAGAGGAGGAGGGAGGGGCCGCTGCTTTCCCCAGCAAAGGCTGCATAAGTGTATTCACTTAAGTTGTGATAACGTGAAATGAAAAGCTTTCATTTATACCTCGCAACATAGGTGAGTACCGGCACTATCAGGCATTGAGAAGTGCAGGTACTCTAATGCTCAAAAATAAGAAGTGCAGGTACTGAGGACCGGGTAGGACTGGCCCATTTAAAGCAATGTCCACTACCTTACCAGCCCCTGTCCATCGTTTCAACCACTCTCGCTCTGTACAGTCCACAGCTCGGTTAGGTCAACTCCACTGGCTGGGGCGTCCACCCACATTCCTCACACTGTTCTAGGTGAGCCATCCCGGGGCCCCGCCGCCTGATGCTCCAGAGGCAGACGTCACCCCTCCCTCTCCCCCTCTTTCTGCCATCTCACCTGGGGGCAACCCACTTGCCCTTCACCACTAGGCACAGGGGAGCTGTCCCAGCCCCTCCCATTCCCACTTTGGCCGGTGGCGTTCCACCAGCACCCAACCGGTTTTTCCACTCCTTGGGGCCGTCCTGTACCCCCTCCACTACACTCCTTGGGGCCGTCCTGTACCCCCTCCACTACTCGCCCCCTACAGACTGAGGCAGCCAATCCCTAGCCCTTCCACGCCCGCTCCTCTCTCATGCCTCCTGGCCGCCACCACCTCCACCAGCTGTACCCTGCCCAACCAGCTTATCAAACTTAAGGGCATCTCTAAGGGCCTATTTGTTCACCTGCCCCCCCACTGCCATGCTGCTGAGCTGCTACCCCACTCACTGTGCCCAAATGTTGCCAACACTACATTCACAGGGGAACGCAACCAACCCCCTATAACCACCCCCCAATCAAATAAGATGTGCGTGATCTCCCAATACTTAACTAATAGTGTGAAAAATATGCTAAAGTGACCCTAGCACCTAAATCTACTCTTGCTGCGCCAGGTTCCTATCCTTACCCACCCGGGGTGATCGGCTGCACTCGCCCCTTGCACTGCCCTCTTCTGGCTAACAGCCACACAGAACCCAGGGGAACCCGGACAGCGCGACAACACTGGACCACGCCGCACACAGGCACTCACGACGACCCTGGTGGGTCGCCGAACAGGGGAGCTGAAGAACCTAAGCACTGCCCCCTGGCAGACCACTGCTGCCTCTGCACCCAAACATGGATCGGACGCACTGGGCACCTGCCCCCCTGCTTACTAGCTGGTGCCTGGATGTGCTGCCTGGAACCTAGAGGGATTACCACCCTGACCCACTAAACCTCCTTCACGGTGCCCCCATGCAGTCCTCCCACTGCGGTAAGCCGGGAACCCTAAGGGAGCTGCAGCTACACCTGGAGCGGACCGACAGGATCGCCCGCCCCTCCAGACACCCATTCGATTCCTGGGGCCCACAAGCGAAGCTCACACCTAAAGGCCTTCCCTCCATCCCTTTACCCACTGACAGGGACTACTGCACCCTACTCAGCCATTAGTCCTGGGCAGGGCCGTCACGAGGGGGGTACAGGGGGGGCAAACTGCCCCGGGCCTCGCGCTTGCTGGGGGCCTCGCGGCCCCCTCTCCTAAGTGGAAGGCAGCACAGTCTCCCGTGTCCTTTATTCACACGGGGGACTGTGGTGCCCCTGCAATGATTTTGCTGTTTCTTGTGAAGCCGTTTGGCTCCGCAACAAACAGCAAAATAATGGGAGACAGCAGGGCTCAGAAGTGAGCTCTGCTGCCTCCCGTCATTCAGCTGAAAACGTGGACACGCTGACTGACAAGAGAGGACTCCTCTCCTGTCAGTCAGTGTGTTCACGTTGCTCAGCGTGACCACACTGACTGACAGGAGAGGAGTCCTCTCTTGTCAGTCAGTGTGTTCATGTTGTGAGTGTGACCACGCTGACTGATGGGAGAGGAGTTCTCTCTCGTCAGTCAGTGTGTTCAGGTTGCTCAGCGTGACCACACTGACTGATAGGAGAGGAATTCTCTCTTGTCAGTCAGTGTGTTCATGTTGTCAGTGTGACCACGCTGACTGATGGGAGAGGACTCCTCTCCTGTCAGTCAGTATGTTCATGTCAGCGTGATCATGCTGACTGACAGGAGAGGAGTTCTCTCTTGTCAGTCAGTATGTTCATGTTGTCAGTGTGACCACGCTGACTGATGGGAGAGGAGTTCTCTCTTGTCAGTCAGTGTGTTCATGTTGTCAGTGTGACCACACTGACTGATGGGAGAGGACTCCTCTCCTGTCAGTCAGTATGTTCATGTCAGCGTGATCATGCTGACTGACAGGAGAGGAGTTCTCTCTTGTCAGTCAGTATGTTCATGTTGTCAGTGTGACCACGCTGACTGATGGGAGAGGAGTTCTCTCTTGTCAGTCAGTGTGTTCATGTTGTCAGTGCGACCACACTGACTGATGGGAGAGGACTCCTCTCCTGTCAGTCAGTATGTTCATGTCAGCGTGATCATGCTGACTGACAGGAGAGGAGTTCTCTCTTGTCAGTCAGTGTGTTCAAGTTGCTCAGCATGACCACGCTGACTGACAGGAGAGGAGTTTTCTCTTGTCAGTCAGTGTGTTCATGTTGTCAGTGTGACCACGCTGACTGATGAGAGAGGAGTTCTCTCTCGTCAGTCAGTGTTCACGTTGCTCAGCATGACCATGCTGACTGGCAGGAGAGGAGTTCTCTCTTGTCAGTCAGTGTGTTATGTTGTCAGTGTGACCACACTGACTGATGGGAGAGGAGTTCTCTCTTGTCAGTCAGTGTGTTCACGTTGCTCAGCATGACCACGCTGACTGACAGGAGAGTTCTCCTGTCAGTCAGTGTGTTCATCTTGATTAGAGAGGACTCCTCGCTTGTCAATCAGTGTGTTCACAATGCTCAGCATGACCACGCTGACTGATGGGAGAGGAGTTCTCTCTTGTCAGTCAGTGTGTTCACATTGCTCAGCGTGACCCCGCTGACTGATGGGAGAGGAGTTCTCTCTTGTCAGGCAGCATGTCTACGTGTCGGCTGCGTGGATGCTTTTTAAGGGTGCATGGAGGTAAGGTAAGTGTTTTTTATTTTAAATTAAAAGTGTGTATGTGTATTTAAATTAAATTAGTATGTATATGTGTATGTATGTATGAATGCATGCGTGCATGTTGGTGTTTGTGTCAATGCTGTGTTTGGTTTTATGTATTCATGCATGTATGGAGTTGTGTAACTGGTGGATGAATGTATGGGTGAAAGTGTTTTTTGTGAGTGTGTGTTCAGCACCACCCCTAAATGTAGCCACCGTGGGGGCCACTTCATTAAGGGGTGGTTCATGGCATCAGAGCTGCACCTAGGCTAAATGTCAGGGGGGAAAGGGGACTGACACTTCAAATGTTGGGAGAGGCGCTAACGTCAGAGGCTGTGAGGACGGGCAAACTTCCTTGTGTGGGGGCACCTAAAATCTTTCCACTTTTCGAATGAGACTATTCTGGTGAAGCTTCAATGTTACAAGCAGCTACCTCTTGCCTTCATTTCTGAAACATCACACTTAAGGACTGCTGTGAGAATGAGATGTCTCATGTCACCACTTCCCTTCTAATCACTCCCCTAGCATGCAAGTGCTAACCCCACATCACAATTTCAATTACCTAAAAGTGTATGGATATGAATGCAGGTGCTAACAGTGAAATGACTTCTCATGGCCATGCTTATCCCTATGGCATTCTCACCCAGTCCCTGTCCTCCCCACCCAAAACAACTCCTCACTGGAACTCTTTGGGCTAGCTTTAAACATGGCTAGCCATCAAACTTTGCCCTCAATGTGCCTGCAAGTGTTTCCTCAAAGGAGTCTTCTAAGAGTTCATGACTTCATTGGAGTTGTAAACACGTAACTGGTGTAATAAAAATGTCTTAATCAGGTCTGCCTTTGGCCACTCAATTTAAAAACACCCTGCATGTCTTTCGCTGAAATTCTTTTAAAAATAAGCATTGGCAAAGCCAACAGTTTTGGCTTATGTATAAGTATTAGGCATTTACGAGGCACTGCTATTAGCTGCTCAGGTACTCAAACCATTTTGCACTGGCACTATCAATGGCCAGCTAATAACAATACAGAAGTGCCTTTGCCATGCCTACACAAATGCCCAAACTGTTAGCATTGCCAGTGCTCTTTTTGCTTTACCCTTGATGCACAGGACTATGCATCAAGGTTAAAGCAAACATACTACTTGGCTAAATTGGCCCACTTTGAATGTAGGCCAATCTAGCCAGTAATAACACTTATGGTACACAGTCAGCCTGGATATACTTTCTGTGGCATGGCATTTTTACTGGTTGGGAATCCGTACATGGTAATAATGGCAAATATTGATGCAGCCTGCTTCAACATAATTAGAACAACCAGCATGAATATATGTTTATACTAGCATATCCCGTGTGGAAAGGCGGCATGAAATGTATTGGAAAATGTTCCTATGCACAATTTGTGATTTGCAACTATTGGGAATTTCCATGAGCTTCCATACAAAACCAATTGCAAACTGTGTGGATTTCTACCCAATTTTGCAAAGAAAGTGCTATAAAATGCATACTTTTAACCTATTGTTTCAAACATTTTCTTGGGAGTGAGAACCCCCCTCCTCCCCCAAGCCACCCTTTGGTTTGGGCTCCCTCACTGTGCTCTGTTGATCCTGACTAATTGGAACAAACATTTAAGCCTCTTAAGTTCAGAAATGTACCAGCCTCCACTGTACATCATTTGTCACTGTGTATGATGTGTGTTTTAATGCGCAAACAGGGGCAGGGTGCTCCTTAATTATATGATATGGCATTTATAATGTGCCTGTACGCAAGTGTTTCTAGGCGCGACAAGGCAAGGAGGGAGAAACAAAAGAGTAGGACAAAACACAGATCTTACTAGGCCTTGTGTCATTCAGATCGTACAAGAGCAGGGAATGGGGAGGGGAGAAGTGCCGAGGGTGGGGTAGGATGCAGAAGTGCAGGAACAAAGTAGAAACAAGAGTGCAGCCAACTGGTGGCAAGTGTGAGTACTCATAAGTGTAGCCAACGGGTGGACAATACGAGCAAGAGCGGGGACTGTAGGGTTACAGATACAGACCACAAGTGCAGGGGAGCCAAGAGGCAGTGCGGGATTGCAATAGGACGTACAGGCAGGGACCTGGGGCCGAATTCAGAGCTTGACCAGGTGACCAGTGCATGGATCAGGCAGGTGATCAGCAAGGGAGAGGAAGAAAGAAGGCAGAAGCAAATAAACAGGTCTTGAGGTGCTTCCGGAACCGGAGATGGTGCTCCTCATTTTTAGCGAGGCAGGGAGGCTGTTTCCAGAGGGAGGCCCCAGCCGAAGAAAGAACTCTTTGCTTGGAAAAGTGATTGACCCTCAGAGAATTGGAGGTGGCGCAGTGGAGAGCTCATGCCATCTTATATATATTTATTCATATGATAAAAAAGTTAGTCTGGCATGAACCTTTCTTCAGTAGAGAAAGTAGTAATAAACCATATTTGGGATCCTGCACACAAACTCAAGGGTAGATTTCTCAAGTCTATATGCCGCCGCTGGCCGAGTGCAAAAAACTGTAAGGGGGCCTCACCAAATGTTTTGCCCCGGGCCTCACCACATCTTCTGACAGCCCTGGTCCTGGGGTCCCCAAGCCTTTCCTTCCTCGGCACCGCACTCGATCCCCGCAGACTCTGCAGCACCCCAATCCTCGTACTACCCCCTCTCCGCTGGTTTGGCCCAGACTCCTCAACAGTCCTTGCATGGCTCCAACGTGTCCCTACCCTGCAAGCCCCGACCAGCGAAGGGTAACACATGCAGCATTAACCGTCGACTGTTCCCGAACCCTTGCCAATCGCCTTTCAATAGCCCGGGGGGCATTCTGTCCACAGGGGCAGCTTTCTGGCCTTTGTGCAGCGCCCAAATGCACCCAGGGGACAAAGCGTCCAACGTGCCCCATGGAATCCCCTTCATTTCTTATTCGGGTGCGCCAGGGAATTGTCACCATGGGATTCCTTCAGGCAGACAGAAATGCCTGGGATGTTTATTCCATATCAGTACCCAGCGAAGGGGGTGTGGCAGCCTCCCAGCCAACGAGGAGGCTCAGAATGGGGTCTTTACCACACCAGTAAAGACCCCACTCTGAGCCTCCTCCGAGAGGGAGGCCTCCATCTTGACCGGCTGAGAATCAGTGCACTTCATTTCATAAAATGACACAGTGAAACAGGTGGATAACAATGGCTTTGATGTTCTTGATTTCAGGAAGGAACAGTGCCTGACGGGCGGATATTTACGCCAGGGATGTTCTTTATTCTGTGCCGATAAAGGGACAGGCGGAATAATAGAGGTTTTCTTTCTTTCATGTACAGACAGAAGTTAGACGTGTCTGCTTTATTTCTTCATTCCATTTAGGAACAGGAATGTCTGTGACGTTGATATTCAATGGAATAATCAGAGACATAAACAACCGGAAGTGTCTGGGGCTTTCTTTATTGCATGTACAGATAAAAGGCAGGAGTGCCTTGGGGTGTCTAATGTCCCATGTAGTGGTACTGCCAGACCGAATAATACAAATGCCTGTAAGGGCACGGTCTTCAAACAGTGGGGGCTGGCTTCCCTATGTGGACTCAGAGGATATCCGTAGGGGGTTTGGGGAGATGGGCGCAAGGTGCTTTAAAAAGAGTGTCTGAGACAGGTTTTAATAGAAAACATAAGCACTTCTGGCAATGCGTGGGGCCTGGCAACAATACTTTTACTCAAGGGGGGCTCGACATAGCCTGGGGCTCTGCAGCACAGCGTTGGGGTGCTTAGCAGAGGTGTTTGTGGATCCCAGTGCAGTGAAGACATATCAGTCTGTTAAGTTCAAGATTGATGTGCGTTGGTAGAATGGCATGTGGTCCTATGTGGTGAAATTGCTGGCATGACTCAAAATCAGCATTGAGATGCACTGGTTCTCTGTGCGAACACATCAGGTGCACTACAAGTCATGGTTGAGGCAGGGATATCATTATGGGAGAGCAAAAAGAAGCCATTCCCCTAGCCCTCACATGGCTACATAATGCAAAGAAGTCAGAGCCCAATTTGTTACAAAACATAAATTATGCATGTCATGATATAGTATAGTGTGCTTCTGATGCTCTCAGGCTGCTGCTGCCTGAGGACCCACGATGCTTTCCCACATGCCAGTTTTGCTAAACGGTCCGTTTCCTGGGGCCGGCTTTGGTGCTGCAGGATAACACCATTCTCAAGGCGGCTCCCCGGCACACCCTCCTCTACTGCAGAGGACGACCCCTGGTCCCTCACTCATCTTCATCTGTCTCCCTCATGATATGCTGGAAATGGAAAACATTTATTGGGGAAATCGTCACTTCTGAGGGGTGGGGTTTTGGGGAGGAGAGGGTGAGGCTTTAGGGAGGAGAGGGCAGGGCCAAGGTTTGTGGCCCCCAGCCAGTTAGGTTGCACAACACAGTATCTCTATATAGAACCCAATCCTGGCGATTTGCATAAAAGCAACGAGCATTATGGGAACAACATAATGTCCACAATTTTAAATGTAGAAAATGTCTTATCGTGTTTCATTAAAAAAAACCTTTCAAACGAATAATGGACTCTTCTGTTGTAATTTTTCACAATACTCACCCTAATAAAGAGATGTCTTTAAAATACAGGGCATATATACCAGTTTGAACAGCTGCAAAACTGTTTGAGGCTCCGGTTTCTGTATGCAGGCTCCAGTACTGCAGTGACAAAAAGACTACTGTCTGGCACCTGCAACTATTTTGAATGGCGTTATGTCAGGAACAATTATTTTCCGAAAGTTGATGATACCCTGGATGAATGTTGTTGACAAGCACATTCTGAGATGATCAGTTCATCCTGTAATGTGTTCTGTGTTTATGGCAGTAGTTTCTGTGTTTACTATAGCACAAGTCGTATAGTTTCTTCTGCTTTCTGTGGTGAACATATTTGCCATGTGCATTAATCAAAGTTGAACTGCTTATTTATACATTTGAGTGCTGATGGCTCAAAGGATAGCTCAGAATGTTAAATACTAATTGCAGAGATATGTGCTCATGTGCCAGATCACAGTAACACACTGTGGAAAGGCCGACTCAGCCGTTCCTCTCCCCCAGGTTGTTAAACCGCAGTATTTACATACCTCGGCAATAGCAACACTTACTGTGCTATAAAAGAACGTATCTGCGAGTGCAATAAAAAAATGGCAGCCACCCAATAAAGAACATATAGTGTTATTCAGGTGAATGGAATAGGTAGCCAGATTGGAGGCTGAAAAACTAGAGCAGTGATACTCATATCCCGTATTTATCACCAGATGATATAGTGATCCTGGCCAAATTATCTTACCTCACTGTATAGTACTGTGCTCTCTTCTGTGAAAAGGCTGTGTCCTCACAATCTAGTGGCAAAGTGTAGCCCACCACCTGCTCTTTCTTTCCATGCAGGCTGTCTGAGTGGAAGGAGATCTTGACAGAAGAAAGACAACCAAATGCCACAGGTCTCTGGCAAGCTTATTTTTAGGTCTGCTTATTTGATACAAAAAAGTGTTCTTGTTTATACAATTTCAAACATTCTCCTGCACATTATAAATAGCAATCTATAACTATGTGTGTTGAGTATATTTGCATGGCTCCCATCAATCAGTATTCTGATATTTAAACACTTCCCTTGAAGAAGTATAAAATAAAGCTAGAACCATTCTCCTTTTGCATAATATGTTTCTGTAAGGTTTCTTTTAAAAACGATTGTAACGGGAAGTTGTGTTATTTCTGTACTTTTCAAGTCAGCTCTACAAAACAGTCAATTATTTTAGTTCATGAAAGGCTAGCATTAAACAATAATTGCACATTTCTGTGTGACAAGAACTGGGGAAAAGGTGTGGCAAGTCCCAAAATTGCATATTTCAGCTTCACCTTTTAACCAAAGCATGTGACCTTGGGCAATTCAATTTATCTTAAAGTGCCCAATCTACCAAAATTGCCATTCTTTAAATATTTCAAAACTGTCAGCCACAAGAACGATTTAGTTCTCAAAAAAGGCTGATTCATGTTTTAACTGCCTACAATACATGGCTGCCTGGAATGCCTATATAAAAGCCTGTAAATCATTTTCTTACTACAGACTAGTTGTGACATCAATACTGACATTTCATAAGAAAAGAACATCACCACTATTCTGTAATCAGTTATTGTGCTTGGTTTTGTGACATCACAATGCCTGGCACGGAGCAGAATTGCAGCTGTCCGTGCAGCACTTAAAGCCATAATAAGCTTTTCAAATTCGTTTCTTGTAAAATAGCTTTCTGTGAAACTATACAACCATTAACTGAAAACGAACTGTTTATGGTAGTATGTGCATATTGTGCCCTGCTTGAGTTTAACAGAAGTGAGTAAGAATCTGAACGTTGTTACTTTAATGGATCGAAAAAGGACACTTTAACTCATAATCGCAAATCTAACTCATCTATTACATTTAAAATGTGTCTCAATAAGAAGCCATACAAAAATACAGAATTTATTGAAATACTTGCAGAAAAATATAAATCAACTTAATACCTTTATGTATTGACAAAATAAGATCTAGCAGTCCTGGAATCAATGTTCAACTAAACCAACATTAAAATAAGCCACATAATACAAAATAAGATACATATACACAGAGCCAAACGTTTCCAATATAATAGTTGATCTTCAAAAACGAACAAATCAAATCTAAATCTTACTTCCAAAGGTTTCCTAGTTTACTCAGTAGATTGACACATTGAAATGTGTGTCATATGTACGCCCTACATGTTTGCAGAGGAGTAGGTAGACACTATACTGCCAGTTCTCGCTCTCTCACCGCAATCATATTTGAACAGTCATAGAAAAGCCATAGATGGGACCCCCTACATCGTTCCTATACCGCATTGAGTGTATGGGAAACGTTATGCACTCTGACAGCCACACAGAATGTACCCTTGCACTGAAGGTTTGGAAGGATGTCGCATGGAAGAATGCTATATGGAAGCATGTCACCTGCCAAGATGTCAGAGCTCACCTGTGGATATCATGGACATACGTTAAGGTGATATCTGACGAGGACAAAGTGATGTCATGAGGAAGATATACAAACTTATGTTGAAACGATTTGAAAATACTGAGTAACAATGTAACTGAAGCATTAAGAGTAGCATGTACCTAAAGTTAAAGTAATCCTGGATCTAAAGAAAATAAAGTAACTCACTGACCAATAACTGTAAATACGCAGTAATGCAAGGTAGAAAGACAATGTATAGAAGTTTGCTATAGAGGAATATATAACTTGGCAAGGACGGCCATATTAGGAAAATTGATGTGGCTCATGTTGAATTTAACCAAGCTACCTCAGAGACAGGTCGAGGCTATACAAATCAGGAGACATATAAAAACTGTTTCGTGTGCAGAGTCAACGATAAATCAAGTTTAGCCTCGAGCGAACAATGCTAATTTCAAAGGATAAGCACAGAGCACAAAGGGAGTACATGGATAAGCTTTGAATATGGAACATTCTTCATAGATGGAAGAAGACAAAAACGTCTGTGAGAGCCAAACTGTTGGTCAATTAAGAGTGTACAAAGTTCATATGTAATAGAGCGAGCAAGTCTCTAGAGGCCGAGAGGAGAAACAGCACCTTGCATTAACTGAATCAAATAGCAGAAAATGGAAGGATGAAATTGATACATTTGTGGTCTCTTCACATGTGACTCAGAAGTAAAAAAACAAAGGCTATTAATTGGAGCCTTAAGCTAAGATAGTACTGTACTCACACTACCTTAATTGTTCCAGGACAGTGAGCAGGCACACGATCAACTACAAATGGAAGACTTTGGCTTATGGCCTACCGATGAGAGAAGATGGACTAATTGGGAAAACGGGAGTAGTCTGACGGGATTCAAACACCTAGGTTTCGTTTCACGTACGTGCTGCTAAGGAGCCAAAAGTCCAAGGTTGCGATAGTATGCCAACCAATCAGTGGGGACAACCTAACATACAATGTTGCAGAAGCCAATCCACTGTCGTTATGACCAATATAATCAGTACTATACGTATGTAGAGGTAGTTCAGGCGTTCCCTACGGATGAGTGGTAGTCAATGATGCACTAATCCTTATATGTTCTATAAGTAGATATGTTCCCTTCACCAATGGCTTCCCTTGATAGGTTTTGTATTTTTCCATTTAGAATGACGTCATAGATGACGCATATTGGGGCATAAAACCTCCATGCAATCAAGTTTGTTTATGAGTGGGCAAGCATCAGTCCGCTGTCTGCCAGATGACCCTGCTTTATTCAATTGATAATAAAGTTTGTCTGAATATTTGGTCTAAGTTCTATTATTGTAATTCCATCTAGCACAAAATATGCTTCAAGGTGCTAGAGCATATTTGGTAGCCGTGCGGATTAGCCAGAAGACAGAGTTTTGGCAGGTCCCCGTTGACGAATTTCCTGTCCGGTCCCCACAGGTGCCCCGTGGATGGAAGGTGAACTGGTTGGTTGAGGGAGAGTCGTTGGCAGAAGACTCAAACTGAGTCACGGATGCAAGTAGAACAATGAAAGTGGCAAAATGGGGGAAGGGACTGCGTGGTAAATAATAAGTGTAAAAAGTAATGGGATTTTTTGGCGAGATTATAAAGAGCAATAGATACCTCGATAGCTGGTTCCAAGGGGACGGAAAGGTACGCACGAAGGTAAAGGGTATTAAGGATTCCAAAGGCAAGACCCACAGAAGATGAGTATCAAACTCCAGAATGAAGTGAAAAAAAGAAGAGATACATTTTCTAAGATATTAAAGGAAGGCGCACACAGTAAACAAATTTAAAAGTGCACGTGTGGGGTTAGAACATTGTTAAATATACATTTTTGTTGTGTCTAGACCGATGAATATAAAACGATAGTAAAAAATAAAAGAGATTGGTGAAAAATTTGGACCAAGAGATTGACGTCAATCAGGAAGGGACAAATCAAAGGAAAGTAATATATAAAGAAGAGACTCTTAACATACTAATAATATATAAGACTGATATAATAAAAATTTACAGAAAGTGTAAACAAAGAAGGAAACAAGATATCATCGCATAGATTTAAAATAAAAAAAAGAATAATAATAAAGTGAGCACTTAAAATATATCCCGATTGGGATATAAACCGATCTGTCATCATGGGGGATACACCTCTTTTACATTTATGTAGGACCTTACCGAGAGACACAGCGAAAATAAGAAAATACCATTCGGAATGGGTTAGAGGCACAACCAATAAGACAATCATACCAAGGCCTCAGGAGGGTTCGCTGTCAAAAGACATATTACGGCATATGACAACATATTTTCATGCCACATATAAGGGGAAAAAGCTGCAAAAAAGACTAGTCATTTTATAACTTTGGAAAATGTACCACAGTGAGAAGGACAATCGAGCCTACAGGGAGTGGATGCTCAATTAGCCTAAAGGGGAGAATAAAATACCATTGGCTCTGCTTTCTCCTCCTAAAGAGAATTAAAGGCATTTAATTAAAGGATTTAAAAGCAGCAGTGGGGTGTGTTAATCCGACGTATGCGCCACCAGCTTATAGCAGTGAGGATAATACGGAAGAGAGCAAGAGCAGAGAACGCAAGGATATGTCAGCATGCGATTAAAATAATCAGTGTAATGTGAGAAAGGACAAACAGACAGGCGAATGGAGATAGAGCAAGAAGCAGGGAAACAGACAGAAATAAAGGATAAAGCTAAGGGAATAACAATAGTACAGACTCAACGGATGGGAGACAATTATTGCTTAAGCTAGACCATAAGGGTATTGATGGGGTTCGAGAAAGAGAGGAGAGAGAAGAGCAGGAAAAGAAAGAGAAGGAAGAAGAAAGCATACAAGGGAGAGAGGTGTAAAGAATTCAAACGAAGTGAAGAGCGAAGACGATATGAGGCAAAGAAAGAAAAGGAGAGATTAGAAGAGAATGAACGAGAAGAGATAAAAGCCCAAAGAATTAAAGTACATAGGTTGCAACAAAGGCAAGAGGAAGATAAATTGAGGGAGATGGGAAGAGAAGAAGAGCAGGAGATTAACAGACGATGAAATAGAATATTTATGCCATAGGAGCACAGTGCCGATTGATGCATGAGAACAAATGGAGCAAGAAAGAGGGTCACAACAGCCCGTAAAATGGCAAGATCAGCATGGGCCGGTGGGCAGGATACAGAAGATAGAGCAAAGGCTTGGGAAGCTATATAGGCAAATGAGGGACAGAGGAATGTATGAAACCCAAGAGAATATAGAAGGATCCTTATTAAAGGGAAGTGAAGGTAGAACAGGTGACGTCATAACAGACGAGTAAGGAGCACTGGGACTCATTACAAGATTGGCAGTAAGTTTACCTAGTTTCCGTGATGCCGGTGCCACCGTTTCAGGCAACCTGAATCAACAGATGATTACGGGTGGTCAGTTATGCGCATTCTAAAATGCCAGAAATGGTGGCACTGGCATCACAGAAACATTGTGACAAGTCACCAAAACTGACAACACCATTGACCTTGGTGCCTGTGCCCCCGTACCGGCATCGCAATGCCGGACCCAGCGGCACTGAAACTGCAGTGCTGCAATTACCATGACCGTAAACAAAGTGATCGCCGGAACAGGAAACAGGCCAGCGGCCATTACAAAAACACAATCCATTGCAATCTGCTACTCCCAGGTGACATCCACCTCTGCTGACTGAAGAATTACCATGTCATCTCGTGTCCGTGAGACCTGCCAGCGTAAGCCGCGCTTTTCGGAGGGAGAGCTGAACATGCTTGCAGACATCATTGTCCTGCATGCAGGGGAGCTATTCTCCAATGATCAGTGCTGCCACACCCAGCTGCACAAGAAGTCAATATGGGAAGAGGTGGCACAGATGGTGAGAGATTGCCACAAGCGATGGGGCGACCTTGTCTGAGAGTCCGGAACCTCCTCTCTGCACACCAGAGACAGAGCATGGTCACAGGTGGTGGTACATCCTCACCAATACGTCTGATGCCCTGGGAGGAGAAGTGCAGCAGTATGCTGCATATGGAGTCAACACAAGGGGTTGGCGCTGTGGAGGCTGGAGCAGGGACACCCAAAGAGGCCTGTGAGTACACGTAACCCCAATGTAATGAACATCAGCCTGGCCACCCTGCTCCCACAACTGTACCAACATATCACTGAAACAGGAATTGCACCGTCCACAACTCCCCACACAACACCCTGCATGCACACACCCCTGCACATGAACCAACATCCAGGTTGCATTCGTGGACATACACCCTGGCCCCCTAACAATGACCCATGGCTGAGCTGCATGTTGAACATTGCACCGGCACTGTATGCTGCCAAGTGTACAAGCATCTGCCCCTACACATACACACATCAATCACCCTGCCACAGTATACTGCATGTCTACCCACCGTGCTGCCACTGCCACAAGAAAACAGCAATGCTGACTCTCATCTTCATCCACACATGACCACCCTTGCATGCAATGACATGTGTCCCCCACGTCCCTGCCAGGCAGATTTGAGATCCCGAAAGCACATACTGGCCTTGCAACTGGGTCAGCCATCAAGCCCAAGCTTGCCCCATCCATACCACCCTCTCCCCACCCCAACATCACACAGCCCGACAGGCCACCCACTCTAACACTGTACACAGCAAGTGCCTGGACACCACGTCAGTAGCCCCAGTACAGCAGTCTAACAGGTACAAACATTCCACATCCTGTAGCTGAGTACACACAAAAGAAGCATGTGTGCACCATGCCATATACCACACCATGTCCCCACTACAGCACGGCCACAACCAACATAATGCATGTATCAGTGCTTCTTCAATCCACACTGGTCCCTAACATCATGCCTTTCGGACTCCCTAAGGCACATCATCTGACAGTGAAGGAGGCCAACCAAGCACCTCAAGGGGCACCAGACGACGCTGGTGCAATACTGCATGGACCACCACCACCCAGAACACTGCAGCAACCACTGACACATCTGCCCCACCCATCGAAGCAGCACTACCTGCTGTGGTCACTACTGCTGCCCCACCCATCCAGGCAGCACTACCTGCTGTGGTCACTACTGCTGCTGCCCCATCCATCCAGGCAGCACTACCTGCTGTGGTCACCACTGCTGCTGCACCCTTCCAGGCAGCACTACCTGCTGTGGTCATCACTGCTGCTGCACCCATCCAGGCAGCACTACATGCTGTGGTCACCCCCATACCTGTAGTATATCCCAGGCCCCCCTCCCACATATATATGTGGTGTAAAGGGGTTGGAAAAAAAATAATAGTCCGAATTTTCGTCAGTCAGAGTTCTGGAGGTGACATTTTTGTATATTTCCGCTTAACTGCCCTAGTGCAGCAGCACCTTGAAGAGGCCCAGATGATGTGCTTCAACTGCCATCGTACTGATGGCCAGGAGGGTCCGCGAGCAGAACAGCATCATGCCCTCCATTGCAGAGACAATGGCAATGTCCCTTCAGGCGTCCCTAGATAGACAGGCCAGTGGGTCAACACACACAGCATCCACAAGCTCCACGCCTGCAAGGTCTGTCCATAGCAGCCCAAGGCGGAGGTCGATGCACCTGTCAGCCACATGACACAGTGGAACATCTTGTGGCAAGTTGGCCAAATAGGTGCCGTTATCCAACCATTCTTTTTGAGTTATTCTAGTTTGGTTCTTGCAATTCAGGTAAGATTACAACGTTTGCCTCCTTGTTGAAGTAGTCCATTTTAGTATTCTACTGACTACATATACGGTGCAGCCATAACTATAGCTGTGGTCCTTTCCCACAGATTGGATTGCCTGCACTGGATACACATTTAATACTGGTCCGGGATCTATTGAATAGTCCAGATGATCTGCTACCCCTCACCGGGGTAATAAAACATTAAGGTAAAAACCTGCAGATGTGTCTCTTTTGGCGATGCTTTCCCTTTTTTTCTAATGTTGCATTGATTGCTCAATCACTGAATTATTTAGTTCTACTAAGATCCCCACACAAACTCCTTAAACGTGTTTCTGTCCCATTTTTCTGACAGAGCCTGCAGGAAGCTCCCACTTCACTTATCCCGTCCTGATGAAGGCCCACTTAAGAACAGCTACAATTCAGCTCTCTAAGGCTGAAACACTGTTGTGTTGACCGTATAACTTTGAGCCTCAGTGTTCACCCCACACTGGTTTTATTTTGTTGCAATTATGCACGATGTACTGTCTGTTTAAAGTGTTGTTACCCATGCGACCCTTATAGGTTTTCAGGGTATGATCTTGTTATTCAAATCACAGGATCCAAGATAATGATGTTGGATTGGCACTAACTGTATCTTTTGTTGATGTTGTTTATGTAATATGTGAGCATTCTGCCTTGATGTACAGTAACATCTTGTGAATAATCAACAAATACTCTGGAAATTGTCTAATCTAAGATGTGTGTGCTTTAGGTATCTCTTGACCCTGTTCATTCTGTGTCTTATCAAATGTTAATCTACCTAGTGAGAACAGGGCCATAACCAGGAGCCCTATCAAATTAATAGTTGCATATGGATATAGACAATTTAAGGTGTAAATTGCTGAGTTTAACTTCCGGTTTGGGAAAGTGGATTTATGAGTTAGAAAGGATGACATCAGGGATGTCGTTAGCTAAAGGTGACATAAAGGGGCTGCTAGCAGCTATTCTAGGGGAGAGAGCAGACAATATTCGGAAATAAGCAAGACATGCAGGTGTGACTGCAGAAAACATGACACACGATGGAGCGCCATTTAATAATTGCAGAGCAGACATATGGCGAGCACTCAGGGTGCAATATCCCGATACATCGGGTATGGGTGCGATTATGGCTAGGAATATGGGAAAGGATAAAGATCCTGTTGCCTTTCTTCAAGACATTCAGGACAGATGGCGGCAGGAGACGTGTGAACCGTGGGCTAAAACAGTAGCATTATTTACCACATTTTATCTCAGGGGATGCCAATAGCAGTTGAAAAAACAGGTGGGAATGGAAGCGTAACCATGGCCAGAAATACAATTGACAATCATGCATCACTGCCAATTAATGCAGGAGAAAAATAAGAAGGAACTTAGAACAGAAAGCAGGAGGAAGCAAAGTTAGTTCTGAGGAAGTTGTCCAAAATATCCATAGAGGGAGCGGGATGAACAAGTAATGGAGGATGGGTGACACAGGAGACACAGTGAGGGCAGCAAATTAACGCAGGATATCCTGCAGATCCGAGTGGGTACAATTCTCAGCATAGAGGAAGAAGGAATGGGCCTAGAGGAGGAGGACAAGGTGGATTTCAAAACTCTGAAGGAAGAAGAGGATTTAATGGTAGACAGCTGCAACAATGTTGGACTTGTGGAAGAATTGGACATATAGCTAGGACATGCGGAAGCAGAGGAGGCATGCAACAGAATTGGCAAGCTCCAAGGGGGGGAGGGTTGGGTTATGCGTCACAATATAATGCAGAACAGTAGTAATATTATGCCCAAGATTACACATATGCTCACACATATGTGTCTCAACCCTAACAAATGCAGCCAGCATTGCTGCAAATTCAATTGCTGCAAGGACAACCACAGCAGGCACCCATGCATACACAATAGGCACAATGCCAGCAAGCCCATATATAGCAGGCTATGGTACCCCCATGAAACATGACCCTTGGAGTTCAACAGGCACCCCCACCCACAATGGGGATTGTGGTTGTGATAGGAAATCCTTTCACATGTACGGGGATTAATTCAAATCCACAATAGGACAGTCCACAGTGTGTGACTTCATGTGTTCAGTGCTATCAGTGACACCAGACCCCCAAGAGGAACCAAGGGTCCAGGTGTCAATAGGGGGCAAGACATTTTCATTTCTAGTAGACACTGGACCCTTTCGTTCCTATGTCTGCGAGGGAAAATACTCATTGTCAGGTACTGCCATGAATGCTCAAGGGTTCTCTGAGGTGATGAGTTTAGTTCCTTTTACAGACAAATTACCAATTTCTATAGGAGAACATGATATGTCAATGCCATTATTATACTCTAGGTAGATGCTAGTTAACATATTGGGACATCACTTAATGACAAAACCTAACATGCCGATATCTTTCACTGATGAAGGAATAGTGTGCTCTACTCCAGGGATGCACTATATGAATGTGGCAGAGTTTATATTAGCCTTTATAGGCCAGAGAGCATTACAATGAGTGCCTTTAGATCCAGAAGTATTTTTGTATGGAGTGACTATTCTATTGTCATGGCTACCCAGGTGGGTAAGTAAAATATTGAGACTACCTGATGAATTTTTGTTCAGACCAGAAATCACAATGGGCGATGAGGAACGGCAGATCATTCCCTTAGAGTTAGAAGCACCAGTGGTCAGAGAAGAAAGGGTGATACTTCATGGGACAAATGATGAAGGAAGGGGATGGAGGACAGTGATAGCTCTTAGTGAAGGATACAGGTTGACAGATTTGACAGACAAAGAACTGTTTAGAGATTACTATTCTGACGATTAACTAGTGTTTTTATAAGTATCACTTATTGGATTAAAGTACACAATATAGAAATACTGCAGAGAATGGCATTGGTAAAAAGAAGACCGTCATTCTTTCACGAAGACTTAGAGCAAGCGCCAATGATTTTATGGACCACAAGCCCATATGATGTGGATTGATTAAAAGGGATAGGTGCAGTTAAAATCAAATTGAAACTAGGAGCTCTTTTACCACGAGCAAAGCAATACCCTATGTCTAGAGACGCAGATGAAGGTATATTTAAGACTATTTTTCCGCTTTAATGAAGCAAAGCACATTGGTGCCATCAGATACACCATGCAACACAACTGTGTACCCTGTGAAAAAATCCAAGGGGTGTGTCATGGAGATTTATTCAGGACCTTTGCCCTCTAAGCCATATATTTGAAGCTGGGTTTCCTTTAGTTCCATACCCCGTGCACCATCCCCTCCACGGCCAAATATTTTACAGTTGTCGACTTGAAGAATGCATTCTTTTTGATTCCTCTTTATGAAGACTCACAAGATTTGACTTCATTTTCATATAGAAATACACACCTGAAACATACTTGTTTGACTCAAGGGTACTGTGAGACCCCTTCCATATTTAAAAGAGTCCTTCAGATGGATTTGGGTAATGTCCAACTTGAAAGTGCAATATTTCAGTATGTGGATGACATTTTGGTGTGTAGTGAGACAGAGGAAAGGTGTAGAGAAGACTCTGTTAAACTCATGACCATACTCTCAGAGAAAGGATACAAGGTAGACAAGGAAATAAATTACAATATTCTCAAGAAGAAGTCTTGTACATAGGACAGTTGATCTCTCATGTAAGGAGAAGAGTTACACCTGAAAGAGTAGAAGCAATTACGAGAATTGTAGCCCCTTAAATGGTGAGGAAACAGTTCTAGGCTAATGCAATTATTGCAGAGCCTGGGTTTTTGATTACAGTACGTACATTCAACCACTTTTAAAAGGATTTAAAGAAGCACAGGTAGATAATAGCACAATAACATGGACAGATGAGATGACTGAAGGGTTCGAAGAATTAAAAAAGGCAATCAGTATAGCCCCTGTGTTAGGAATCCCAGATTACAATGAAGAATGTATTTATTCTGTCTTTCAACTGGAGAAGTCATAACAGCAGCACAAAAAACAACATTAGGATAGGGACATAAACCATTGGCATACTACAGTGGAATTTTAGATCCAGTAATGAAGGGACACTATCTCTGCGAGCAGTCTTTAGCTGCTGCTGCATTCACAATTGAAAAAGCTTTAGGTTTAACAATGGGATGCCCAATAACGTTATTTGTAGAGCATGCATTATTTGCAATTTTTGAGAAACCCAAAAGTACATTGACCACATAAATAGCCTTGGGGTACAAAGTGATTATTTCCAACCCAGCAATCAAAATTGTTAGATTTAAGACAGTGAATCCAGCAATGTCTGAAGCAGAACCAGTAGGAGAGGATGATTATGTATATGATTGCACAACAAATGTTGAGAATTATAATGAAATCCCCCAAAGAAAAGAAAATGCCATCGGGAGGGGGGAAGTTGTTTTTATTGATGGTTCTTTGAAAATTGACCAGACAACTGGGGAAATGCATTCGGAAGCAACAGTAGAGAAACTGAATGGAGACAGTGAATTTGAGGTAGTAACGAGCATGAGATTGTCTTCAAATTATTCAGCACAAGCTGCTGAATTAGTAGCACTCATCGAATCGCTGTGGAGCTTTGAGGATGAGGAAATGACGGTGTACTCGGACTCTGCCTATGTGACGTCTACTGTACATGCAGGTTTGTCACACTGGAAAAGGAGGGGCTTCTTCTGCGCAGATGGCACTCCAGTGCAACATGCGGCCCTATTGGACAGGTTTATAGAAGCACTGAGTTTTCCATTAACCCTAGCAGTCATGAAATGCTCAGCGCATTCTCAACAAGCAGATTTAATTTCCTGCAGAAATGAAGGCGCAGACATAGAGGCCTATTAGCCACCCACATCTAGTTTAGAGAAAGAAGATATTAAACAAATGACAGGAGGATGCATGTTAACAAAGGAGGGGTTTACCATGCTGTCTATTGTTGAGTTAATTGAAATATAAGGTCGAGCTCCACAAGAAGAACAGGTTTTATGGAGAAAGCAGGGGTGTTCTTTATTTCCCGCTGAGGCAATTTGGAGACAGGATAGTACTGGAAATTCAGTTATGCCTCTAGCATTATTGAGAGTATCACTGGAGCAGCTTCAATACCCAGCACACATGACTCGAGAAAGTCTAGCTGCAACAATTGCAGAAGAGTGGTTCTCACCCAATCTACTGTAGCATGTGGCACAGGTCATTGTGAATTGCATAGTGCGCAAGAAATTCAGTGCAGGGAACACTTTGCAAACAGTGAAAGGAGCAATCCCCAGACCCAATGGCCCATTTCAGCATCTGCATATAGATTATGTAGATATGCTACAAATATGCAGAGGCTACAGAAATATGCTGGTCATGGTATGTCCTTTTTTCTAGATGGAGAGAGGCAGGTCATTGCACAAACACTGATGCCCTGTGTGAGGCCAAGTTCCTTGTATGTGTATGTGAGGTGTTCACCAGGTGGGGTGTGCGAGGTTTTGCGGTCTGACAATGGACTGCATTTTGTAAATGAGTTGTTTGAGCAGATAGTACTTCTGTTGGTTATAAAACACAAGTTCTCCTCTTCTTATCCCCCACAAGTGAATGGCAACTGTGAGAGATTAAACAGATTATTAAAAGAGCGCATGGCGAAGTTGAAGATGACTTTGATGAAGGGATGGCTACATTGCCTACTCCCTGCTTTATATGCCCTTAGAAATCAGCCTGGTTCAGAACACCATCTAACTCCTCATTGGTTGGTGATTGGATGCTGCATGAGAACCCCATTGACTCCTCCAACTAGGGAAAGAACTGATGCCCACAGTGTAGCAAAGCCATTAGGCGATGAGATGCATGATCATTTAACAACAAGGATTGCATGTGTTTCTTTCATGTCTCAACAGATCAAGAAGAGAATTGATGGTTCAAAGAGAAATGGCAAAAACAAGCAATAGCATGAAACAGAAGATTTTCTGAAACGTCAAGTTGTATCCAGGAGTCCAGGTGCTAATGCGCAAATGTATACGCACCTGGAGTATGCCCTGTTTTGAAGGGCCCCATGAGGTAGAGGAAGTTAGCCCCACTACGGTTAAATTGAAGGGTGAAGAGCATGGCTACATCTACACAATGTCAAATCTTATAAAGTTGAAACATCGGCCCCTCCCCGAAGACATCAGAAGAGAAGCAAGAGAAGTAGTTCCACACATGCAGACTCACCAGATGCCTAGAAACGAGATCAAGGAGATTTAAGGGCACACAAGTACTATAGATTAGGGTTTAACGTTTTTCCAATTAACTGAAGATCGTTGTTTCTCAAATCAGACAAGAAGAAAATAGACTTGCAGCTACCATGGAACACTCTTTTTAGACAGGCTTAATGGAAGAATGAGAGAAGAGCCCGGACTTTGAAGAATAATGATATTGACCATTGTTTATGAGACCTATTATCACATTAGTATACACATTCTTATCTGTTTGTTCCTACATATTAAAGACTTATCCAGCACTAATACAAAGCGGAATAAATATTATCACATTTTTGGAAGACCCTAAGAATAATTGTATTGTCCGTAGAGTGATAATTGCAGTACCACTCCAGTTTTTTATATAGAAGTGATTAAAATGGAGAGGCTTCAAGATTTCATAAATTCATTGCCATCAAGAAAGTCGATGGGTTTTCATGTAATTTTGATGGTGATATCAGCTGGTATTATGATTTGTGTTTTTCGCCTACTATTTTGGAATTACCAAGTGTTGCAAAAAATGGCACTGATATGGAGGGTATTAATGAAACATCTACTATTGTCCCCACTAAAAGTATAAACAGCCCGTTTTATAATATAACTAGGAGTCTATTTCATTTAAAATGGATAATGAGAACCATGAAAGTATAAATACATATCTTGAAAATTTGATTAATTTAAAAAATAACCTATGGTACCAGCACATGAAAGAGGTGGGTGAAAGAACATCAGACGAAAGCTGTTATGTTTGTTCCCTAATACTGTATGCTATGAATGCAGCAAGAACATTTATTGCAAGAGAAATGTCTACACATGATGCAAAATGCTTCAGTTATCTAGCAGCATGCACAACCAGAGGACATTTTGAAGGAAAATGGGCTATGTTACGATGGAGATCAAAATTGGTATTCCCTTTTGAAGACACTTATGTGAAAACAAGAAGGAAGGAAAATGGATTAGGATGGGCAAGTAAGAAACTTATGCATCTGTCCGAGATTGAAGAAAGAATAAAGGTTGTCCAGATGAAGAAGTTGAATTATTCAGAAATTACTGAAAAACCAGGAGAGCCAAGTTGTGGTAAAAAAAAAAACCTCAGCTAGTGATATATGGATGTGTTTTCAACAGTACCGGATGTGAAAAAGGACTATAGGCTTGCCCTGCACATCTATTGAAGAATGAATCAACAAGCATAGCGCAGATAGTGAGTGACAGATGCCTGGAATCATAGGCTAAGTACTCAAAGTTACTCAAATGGGTTGACAATGAAGCAGGACCAGTATCAGTACCACTAAGAAATGCAACAACATGCTTCAAGAATGATGGCCTGATCCTGGTTGGAAAAAACAAAGGATGTGGATGGATAATTGAAGTCCTAGGAATGAATGAAGGAACTGCAGTATTAATGGATCGATATTGGGCAATAGATACAGAGCCTGCATACAGTTGCCTAAGTAATGGGGAAGAATATGCTCCATTGTAATGCAACATGTACCAACATTGGTGATTCCCCAAAGTGACCTGCATATTGATGAATTTCCAAAAATGCATGAGCAGCTAAGGATGAAGAGATCACCCAAACTCAGCTGAATGAAGAGAAGCAATTATTTCTCAGCAAAATCAATAGAGGCGTATGACAATATTCCAGATGAGCATAAACTATTCAGCAAGACGGCAATAATAATGACAGCTATATTCTTGCCAGGACTTCAAGCTGCAGTAAACGCCAAGTGGCTGCAGATTACAAGATGTGAGCTACTGCAGATGATTAATACAACAATAAAAGGATTCAATACAATCAGAGAAGAACTGAGAGTCGTCAGGCTGATGACCCTCCAGAAAAGATATGTCCTAGACCTGATTACAGCAATGGAAGGAGGCATGTGTGCCAAGATTGGACCTTCTTGCTGTACATTTTTATACCATCTCATGATGGAAGAAATGGAACCCTGACAGAGGCAATAACTATGCTGATGACCCTGCATGTGAAAATGGAGGATGCAGTTGATGGGATAGCAGGAGATGATTGGTTTACATCTTTATTGTTGTGTATTCCAACTTGGCTGGCAAGTGCTTTTAAAGTACTTGGAGCAAAATTAGTGTTTGTATTGCTAGGATTCTGCCTCATAAGATACATCTTGGGACAGTGCCAAAATACAGCCAAGAAAGCTATTGGGATTAAGATAATGAATAACATTGATGCTGAAAGGGGTGAGCAGATGCAAAATGAAGCCAGTACCTATGGGGACATAAGGAAAAGTACCCTTGCCCTTCCAGGAACCAGGTTCCATTATCCTAAGGATCGGAAAAGATATGTAGGACATTGGATATTCTGTTCACCATCTATAGAGTGCTGTCGCATGACCTGGAGTGTGGATGAACATATAATAAATGCAGGTCACCTGAGGGGGTGACAAAGATTTGGATGCCAAAGAAGAAATAGGATGAAGAGAAGATGCTGGCAAATGATGAAGAGGAGATAAAGACCAAAGAAGAAGAGAATTTGGTCAAAAAAACAACCTGAGGGGGGAATGTAGAGGATCAGGTAGATGCTACCCTGCCAGTTTCTCCCCTCTGTGCCGTCATATTGGAACAGTCGGAGAAAAGCCATAGCTGGGACCCCCTACATCGTTCCTATGCCGCATCAAGTGTTCGAGAGAGGTTATGCACTCAGATAGCCATACAGAATGTACCCTTGCTGTGAAAGTGTGGAAGGATGTTGCATTGGAAGAATGCTCTATGGAAGTAAATTGCCAGCCAAGATGACAGAACGCACCTGTGGACATCATGGACGTACATTAAGGTGAAATCTGACAAGGACAAAGTGATGTCATGAAGAAGATATACAAACTTACGTTGAAACAATATGAAAATACTAAGTAACAATGTAACTGAAACTGATGAGCCTCTTTGCACTACCCAGAGCCGTCTCCTCTGGCTGTACTTACTCAGAGCAATGCTGCCCTCGTTGCACATCCCCCTTTGCCTCCCCCTGGCACTTCTCCTCTCCCCCGCCCTGCACTTGCACGATCTGAATGACACAAGGCCTAGTAAGATAATTTTTTTTGTCCTCCCGTTGTCTCCCTACCTTGTCTTGTCACACCTAGAAACACTTGTGTACATGCACGTTATAAATGACTCATCATATCATATCATTAAGAGTAACATGTACCTAAAGTTAAAATAATGTTAGGTTATGTTGATTCATACCGCGCAAGGCTACCTCCCAGTGGCAGTCTCCAAGTGCTCACGGGGCTCTGCAAGAAAGAGGACAGGGTTGGATAGTGAGGGAAGAGTGATAGGACAGGTCCAGAAACAGGAGAAACTGGTGTCTGTGTGTGTTGGCTTGCAGATGCTTGGTTGCATGCACCGATTAATTGTTTATGTATGGGTAAGGTTCAGTGCCTGGGTTGTTTCTATGACTATATGAATGTAGGAGTGTGTCTGTGTGTTTTATGTGTAGATTGGATGGTATCTCAGGTTGTGTGCACTGGCTTGTTATATCCGTATGTGTATGGTTCAGTATCAAGGTTTATTGTTGTATGCTTGTGTTACTTGTGTTGTGTTTGTGTGTATTAGTGTGTAGGATGGCTATCCCAGTCGGTGTGTATGGTGTGTAGGAGTAGGGTGGTTATTACGTTGGCTAATCTGTAATTATTCTATGTGGCTAATCTACACAATTCTATGTGGTGATACACTTGGTTTATTTCATAGTCTAAGTGTGAGGCGTGGCTATTCTTCACAGTTCTTTCTAGGTGTGGCTCACGCTAGTGAGACACAAGCTAATATACATAGTTCTGTCCAGATGCGACGCAGGCTAATCTTCACAGTTCTGTATGGATGTGACGCTGACTAATCTTTACAATTTCTCTAGATGTGACGCAAGCAAATAATTACAATTCTGTCTAGATGTGACACAAGCATATATTCATATTTATGTCTAGATGTGACGCAAGCTAATATTTACAATTCTGTCTAGATGTGGTGCAAGCTATTAATTATAATTCTATCTAGATGTGATGCAAGCTAATATTTACAATTCTGTCTAGATGTGACACAAGCTGATAATTACAATTCTGCCTGGACTAGCTAGTACAGTAAGAACTCCACCTACAGGTGAGATTTCGCAAACTAACAGTTATCCTAGATGTGAGACATGAGTAGGCAACACAGTTCACAACTCTGTGAGTCTATATGGGGGAACAGTTGATAAATAGAAATGGGTACATGCAGGCTGCAAGCTATTGGGTGGTGGGGATTATAAGATATGAGAGAGGTGTGCCAGTTTAATGGGGCACAGTGATTGCTGTGCCCCCTGTCCACACAACACCTACTTTGTCTGTAGCTGCTGGTTGATGGCTGCCTGACTCCTGCTTCTCTGACGGACACCGGCAGACACCATCTGGAGCTGCTTCTTCTCGAGCTATCGTTTCCTCTGGATCCTTAGCCGAGAGGGCTCCATGGGTTGGGGCAGCCATGTGAGGATGTGCTAAATAGGAACTAATGGCCAATCAGGGCACAAGGAGGCGAGGGACGCGAGCAGGGGCTGGAGTCAGGATATTGGTGTTCTGAAAGGGAGAATAAAAGAACCAGTGAATGCGCAGGAGGATGACAGTTAGATAACAAGGCCAAACAGGCCAGGGGGTTCGGGCAGCACACACTCACCTGGAAGCTACATTTGGAGTTGTCTGCAGGCCACAAGGGGAACGGTTAGGCCCTCACACTAGATTTCAGGGGAATGGTCAATCATGGCACTGGCGGCGAGGGAAGCAAGGGAGGCAGGCGGGGGCTGGAGTGAAATTGATGTCGGGAAAGGGAGCAACAACAGCCCAGTGAACACACTCACCTGGAAGCTAATCATGGACCTAAAGAAAATAAAGTAACTCACTGACCAATAACTGTAAATATGCAGTAATGCAAGGAAGAAAGACAACGTATAGAAGCCTGCTATAGAATAATATACAACATGGCAAGGAAGGCCACATTAGGAAAATAAAGGCTGGCTCGTGTTGAATTTAACCAAGCTATCTCAGAGACAGGCCAAGGCTGTACGAATCAGGAGACGCATGAAACTGTTTTGCATGCAGAGCCGATGATGAGTCAAGGTTAGCCTCGAGTGAACAATGTTATTTTCAAAGGATAAGCACAGAGCACAATGGTAGTACATGGATGAGTTCTGAATGTGGGACATTCTTCATAGATGGAAGAAGTTGAAAACATATGTGAGAGCCAAACTGTTGGTCAATTAAAAGTGTACAAACTTCATATGAGATACAGTGAGTAAATCTCTTGAGGCCAAGAGGAGCAACAGCGCCTTGCATAAATTGAATCACATTGTTGTAAATGGAAGGATGAAATGGATAAATTCGTGGTGACTCGTGTGGTGACACATGTGACTCGGAAGTCGAAAACAAAGCTTATTCATTAGAGCCTTAGGCTGAAATAGTGGTGTGCTCACACTACCTTGAATGTTCCAGGACAGTGATCAGGCACAAGGTCCACTTCAAACAGAAGACTTTGGCTTATGGCCTGCCGATGAGAGATGGACGAATTGGGAAAATGGGGACTAGTCTGACAGAATTCAAAACACCTAGGTTTTGTTTCATGTAAGTGCTGCTAAGGAGCCAAAAGTCAAAGGTTGGAATAGTATGCCAACCAATCACTGGGGTTGGGAGACAACCTAATATACAATGTTGCAGAAGCCAATCCACTGTTGTTATGTTCACTATAATAAGTACTATACATATGTAGAGGTAGTTCAAGGCGTGTCCTACAGACAAGGGGTAGCCAATGGGGCATTAATCCTTAAATGTTCTATAAGTAGATATGTTCCCTTCACCAATCCCTTCCCTGTATTTTACCACATAGAATGATGTTATAGATGATGCACATTTGGGTATAAGACCTCCATGCAATCAAGTTTGTTTGTGAGAGTGGAAGCATCACTTTGATGTCTGCCAGTTGACCCTGCTTTATTTAATTGATAGTAAAGTAGTACTTTGCATATTCATCGAGTCCGTGCGATTATTTGGTCTAAGCTCCGTTATTGTAATTCCATCTAGTACAAAAGACTCTTCCAAGGTGCTAGAGCACGTTCCTGTCCTAGATGATAGAACTCATGAACATTCATCAGGGGAATGCATAATTGAAACTGTTAGCGGATCACTCAAATACATATTACCGCCCTAGGTTTTATCATGGCTGGGACATTCTTCAGGAGTATGCATTGATGGATCTGTTGGCATGTCTCTCAAAATTGGATCCTTACCAGATCTCCCCATCCTAAACTGATCCCTTCAATCTGTGAATACCAGAAAAAATATGTCAAAATAAATTAATAAATATTGACACCATACAATATCATTGTGTGTCTTCGAGAGCAAATATTTTTCTAAGAAATGCCTAATTTACCTCTACGTCTGTATGAAGGACACATGAGAGCTCAAAAGTGCATCTTATAACTTATTTTAAAGCAGAAAACGAAAATGTTTTAGATGCATTTTATTTTCTAAAATATATTAGGTGCTTCATAAGAGGGGTTTTTTCTCCAAACAGAGTCTACATTGAATGTATATGTATTAGCAACTGGAAGATCTTTTACATTAAGCAAACGGCCAACTATTAAAGGGGATGACAGTTATCGCCATGTATTGTAAGGGGGTACTCATGCTTAGATCAGTGGTCGAAGTTGGTGGGAGTGGTGCTCCTATACTTATTTTAATTAAGTTTTACTGTTCCTATACTTTTATTTTAAAAAGAAACCGTTCCGGAACGGTTTCGTTTTAAAATAAAAGTGTAGGAAGAATCTGAAACTTGCACTTTTAGTGCACTGCACAGGACGTTTCCTTAAAGAGCAGGCCCATGTTTTTGGGGGGTTTTATTGTGCGTGGGAGGAGGGGTGGCGATTGGGTTTGTTGGGGGCAGGACAGTAGGGAACATAGTTCCACTACTTCTTTTCGTACACTTTGGCCACTGGCTTAGATCTCTGCTGGGGAAGCATATCGAGAATTGAGTGGGTTATGATCCCAATAGGGATGGGTGGAGGCGGCAGAAGTTCTGGATCCCGTCAATTCTTTCCATTGGGGGACCCCAAAATCCATCAAATTGGCACTTGGGCAAGGCGCCGGCATCATGCTTTGGCAAAGATGTGTGTGCAAATTCCAGTACACTACTGAAGAGGGAGGGTGCAGATCCGATAAGGTACTGAATCTGGGGTATTTGTGGATTGCAGCATTAAAATAGTGTGTGCTGTCTGGCAGGAGGACAGAGTTGCAGAGTTGTGTTGTGGGGTGTTTGTGCTGCCTTTGCAGCGGTATGTGACTGAGACGGGCCAGCACTAACAGATAATAGCCTGGAGTGCCTCAGGCCCTTATATACTCCCATATTCTCGTGCACCAGCACCTCTATGAATGAGTCCTATCTGTTTCCCGCCTGTGACTATCAATTGTATTGCAAAGTCTCCTATTATACATCAAAGTTCTTCACAAAAATAGTTTTAAAAGGGCCGGGCAGAGTGATAGCTCTTGGGGTTTGGGACACTCTGCTTTTGGTTCCCAGGCCTATGGACTTGGCATGGGGTCGGTCCCAGCTCTTAGACGCCGGCCCAGCTCTCCACGGTATTCATTTACTGTTGAGATGTCCTGTAAAAGAGACAGCACGTCATAGCATGCGAGGGTGAGGCGGCGTTGCTAGGCAAGTGGTGGGACGCGTGATCGAAACCTGAACTCGGCGGTATAGTGCGAGTCTGCATGCAGAGTGCAGTGGGGGGCTGCGCCCGTGACGGAGTCTACACCGAGGTACCACTGACAGTGTGTGGTCCTGCACCCCGGAACTCCGTGAGTGTGTGTACGTGTGCACGCGCTCACGTACGGCGTTGCGCGGTGATAGATTAGGGGGCGGAGGACTGGAGGAGTGAGCGGAAGGAAGAGTGGAAGCGGTGAATGGAGGCTACACGCTGCTGGCTCCCTTGAAGGCCACGTCCCAGCATACACTGTACAATGGCTGGCACCAAACGTGCCCAGTGCAGCCTCATGTCCCTGTGATGAGGGCCGCTCTGGAAGTTCAGGCGGCTTATTTCCCTGACCTCCAAGTCCTCAGGCAGACCTTTGTGTCGCATAAGGCCCAGCTACGGAACACGAAGGGGGCCACGGCAAACTGCAACAAAGATGCCATTGAGAGAATGCAAATCCGCTGCTGGTACCGCAGCGAAGCTTTAGGGCAGGCCCGCCCACAGTGTGCTGCAAGTCAAACTGTGTCCAGCTTCAGCCGTTGCCTGCTATGCACCCTCGTGCTGTGCCCGGCTTCGGGCAGCAAGCAGTGCACCTCGCAAAGCGTCTATGATCACGAACCAACCGTCAATGCTTTCAGATTACTTTCCCCAACATCCGCCATTAATGCCTTAGACAACAGATTTGGCTTTGTTATAGAAAGGGATAAGCATTCGAATACCTATACACAAGCCAAAACTGCTGACTTTGTCAATGCTTGTGCTTGTTTAGACAGGTCCTCAGTGCGAGGAACACATATAAATCAAATTGTTGAAGGTACATTTGTTCTGTTCAAGACATTTTAATAAACCCTGTAGTACTTTTGCAGCTTCAATATTAAGCCATTTACTCTTCACTCTCAGTAGACTACTTAGAAATAGCAATGACAGTCCAAGTTTCATGTTACTGTTTGATAAAGGTAGCTCCAAGACATCCCAGGAGGATGTTTTGTGGGCAGGAGGTAGGAGCTGGTAGTGGATGGGAATGGTAATTGGGATCAAAGTAGCCATGGGCAGTCAATAGGGTGGTAAATAACTAAATTAAACCCTCAAATTGTGTATCCTTCCTCACATGTCCTCTCCTTCATAGCTTTACTCCAGTGCAATACAACTAAAATACAACTAGAAATAGGCTGAAGTAAAACTACCGTACAAGCAAAGCTCTCTAGTTTGGTGTTCCTCTGGTCATTGTCCCTCTGGTCATCGCCCCTCTGTCCCTTGGCTGTTTTGGTGAGTCACTCTCCTCTGGTCCTTGGCTCCCTTGGGAGCTGTGCCTCTTGTCCACCCCTGGACTGGTCCATAACTCCCTGGTGTGTCAGTGTGCTGTTGCTGTTTAAAGTGCACCTCGAAAGCCTCTAATTCCCACTATTGTATGGTGTGTCAATGCGAAAAAGTTCACCATTGATTTGAGAACGATATGGTAGCTAGCAATAGCTGCTTCAAAATCACTCTACCTCCCATCCTAAAACAGGTTATACAATGGGACATACACCATTTCAACGCACATATATGCACTACATTTTCCAAACTAACCCACCAGAGATACACCAACACAACTCCCCACACTGCTTAAGCACCACTCTGACAGAATGCACATTAACTACTACTCCAGACATCTCACAAAATATAAAAAACATACACCACACAGAGCCCCGTCTTCAGAGCTGCACACACCAACATTGTAACAAAACAATCTTGCCCATGTCCCCGCTACTGCATTAGTCCCCTGCCCCACTGCTTGCAGATCCTAAAGCTCCTAGAAAGGGAGAAAATGGCAGCCAAGTGTGCTATAAAAGATGTTATAAAATAGCATCACAGATCACAGGAATGTTAGTCATTCTCCTGTTGCGTAGTACTCTGTATGGCCCAAGAAACGTCTGTGACTATAAAATAGCATCACAGGAATGTTAGTCATTCTCCTGTTGCATAGTACTCTGTATGGCCCAAGAAACGTCTGTGACTATAAAATAGCATCACAGGAATGTTAGTCATTCTCCTGTTGCGTAATACTCTGTATGGCCCAAGAAACGTCTGTGACTATAAAATAGCATCACAGGAATGTTAGTCATTCTCCTGTTGCATAGTACTCTGTATGGCCCAAGAAACGTCTGTGACTATAAAATAGCATCACAGGAATGTTAGTCATTCTCCTGTTGCGTAGTACTCTGTATGGCCCAAGAAACGTCTGTGACTGGCAGCAACAGGGGAGAAAATTAATGTTGGTTCTGCCACAGTTAGTGTACCAAAGATTGTAGTGTAGCGAACTGACTGACTGCTGAGACTTTGTATATGCCTGTCAAATCAAGTGATATACGACTGAGGGAGGGCCAGTGCACCAATAATTAAATTCTTGGTTACAGCGCCGGTGTCCACTAACCGAGGACACACTATATTTTTTGTACTCATTAAAACTTTCCCATTGCGAGGGTGTCTTATTTTCAAATAGTGTGATTAAGTACACACTGTTTGAAATAAGGACTCCAATTTTTGCATTTAAGTCAGTGTGTGATTATTAATAATTGAGCAGGATCACACACTTTGGGGATAATTTCAAGAATGGGGGTGCAGTAAAAAAGTGGAGGTAATACTGTTTACCCAAATTTTC
Source organism: Ambystoma mexicanum (assembly GCF_040938575.1). Classification (NCBI taxonomy): domain Eukaryota; kingdom Metazoa; phylum Chordata; class Amphibia; order Caudata; family Ambystomatidae; genus Ambystoma; species Ambystoma mexicanum. The sequence continues at coordinate 862,005,810 of NC_090934.1, read as the reverse complement.
CCCGCACCACCAAACTACAAGTTTGCCGATAATACCAGCAAAAATCCCCAATGGGGTCCTATGGACTCCATTAAATGGGGATTTACACTGGCAAACCACCACTAGTAATCAGCTGGTATTACTGCCAGAGGTAATACCTCCACTGGTAATACCGCCTGACAAAGTGGCACTATCAGTAATTCTGTTTGCCGGTATTCTGGAACCACCAGAATACACTGGAAACTTGTAATGACCCCCTTTGTCTAAACCACAGGTGCACAACATACGGCCAGCGGGCCAAGTGCAGCCTGTCATGTGGCTTTATCTGGCCCGCCAGGGTTAAAGACTTTCCTAATGGAGGGCAGCCCGCAATCAGCAATGACTGCCCTCCATTAGAAAAGTCTTTGTTTACCTTGGCAGGCCAGGAATAATACTGATCCTTATTGGTTCATTGAAAAAGCGAGTTGCACAGCGCGTGTGTGCTGCAACCAATAGAGTGCCAGAACTGCGGCTGGCTTGGCCAATAAGGCTTGTTGCCGGAAGGAAGGCATTTCAGCCTTGCCACGCCAGCCGCAATAGGAGAGGTCTGCTCACCAGCACGCCACCTCCAGAACACGCCAGCTAGCCTGCACTGCAGCACGTCACGTCTGGTAAGCACATTCTGGGGGTATCTGTATGTTGTGGGCTATATGTTTGCAACCCCCTTGTGTGCAGAGATGTGAGAATGGTGTTGGGCGGTGGGGTCTGTACGATTGGGTCTGTATGTTGTTTGCTGCCCCGTGTGTGCCGAGATGTGAATCATGGTAGGGAGGGAAGTGGGGGGGTGGTATGTTTGGGTGAGTATGCCTCTGTATGTTTGGATTAAAATTCAAGGGTACCTGTAAACACCATAGGTCCTCCAGTTAAGTTATACATGCACAAAACACACAAAGGGCCTAGGCAAATGAATCTAGAGAGATCCCTTGTACAACCAATTTTTAAAAATATATTTATATCAAAATATTGTATTTATTTAAAAAAAAAACAATTTAAATACTTTTTGTTCATGGTCAATCATACACAGTGAAGATCAAACATCTTTCTCGTCTATCTCACCATCCATACTCATTCTCATTCAGCACACCAAATGATTACTTCATGCACCAAGAATCGGTGAAAGACAGGTAATCATACCTGCATAAAAAACAATCCCCATCAATATACAATATTGTTTCACCTAAGACAATGTTTAATGTGTTCTTCCTAGAATAGCAAAAACGTGCTTTTCCACAAGATCTACATATGTTTCAGTCGTATCGTGCCCCCTCGCCCAATGTACTCCGACCTTCCTCAGGATCAAGGTTTACCCAAATGATGGTATAACCTAATAACATAAGGTGAGTGATGTCCTCTGGAACACGCCTCTAAAATCAAACAAACAGTAACAAGCCATTCATCTCTAATTTCAGTAATCTTGTGTGTATCCATCAAAGATGATGGTACTAGTCGACACTCACCTCCAACCTTTTGTGTCGGGGTAGTATCAGCGGCAGAGCTAATCCTTTTGGCTTCTGTTGTCACAATCACAGGAGCCTGAAATACATTCCGAGAGAGGGTTCTCAACATTAGCACTCTTCTCTCATCCTCTTACACATGTTTATCCACACAGCATAAAGCTCTATGGTATCCAGTAACCAATCAACTTACTTAGTCACGTAATTTAACGAAACAGCTGAATCCCAAGTCTTTGTTCAGAGTCAAAAGATCCTCAATGCTTTCCCCGGATCCAATTTTCACGATGTCTCTATATGCCAATGACACCAGAGCTGGAGAGGAAACAAAATCGAATTCCAATTGGTCCTGAATTCTGTTGGTGAGACTTAAGAACATGCTATAGTGTCCTCACAAATGCAGAACCATAGCGTCAGATAACTTAATCCACTCACCCAATAAATCGTTCTGTGTGGATGCCAATCAGTTTCCAGTCTGGACTTAATTTCACCAGAACAGCTTCTCAACAAACCTGTAAGTTCTTTTAAAAAAGCACACACATACGGGACAGATTTAAGGTCCTGTTCATCTCCTTCGGGTCAATACATTCTCATTTTACCGCCCTATTAGTCAATTACAATGTTACAATAAAGACACAGTCTACGTGGGTTATGCTAATCCACCAGTGCCGCCTGTGGTATATGCCGTATGCAACCTTTCGTATAGCGTATCTAGGCACTTGTGATCTTAGTGTTGCAGGCGAAACACATATTCCATAATGCTACGGCAGCCTCCGTTGGTGATATACATCCCCAATCTCGCTGCTGCCAATGTGTGTGCCGGACTCGATGCCTCACATCATGAATGTGCATGTACGGGTAAACACCCCTGCCTTGAGTCGGGTCAGTACCACGTTCACCAGTCGTTATATATAAAGTATATTCCTGCGACCACAGATGGACAAACATCTGCAGCTATGCACTGAGTCACTTACCTGTTGGATATTCTGTAAACAGTGCTCCAAAAAGTCGTGTCCTTCATTACGCAGGGGCGATAAGATCTGTGCCCTCGATGTGAACCGGAAACATGGGCATGGCTACCCACTTCCTTAAGAATCCGCGCTGGAGTTAGAAAGGGGACTGGTATCCGACAGAGGACCTGAGGCGTTAAAACTCACGTTGCCAATGTCTGTTGCTTCACTGTTTCCTCTGCCATAAATTAGGGTATTATGTGCGTCCTCAGTGGAAAGCTATTCCCAAGATCGCTCCACGGTCAGACATCCTTGATGTTCCATGTAGTATATTATTGACTTGTTCCACTGGTACACACAGCAGACCTAACTGTAACAATGCACAGTCAGGGGACACAGCCACCCTCTGTGTCAGATGTAATACATATACATACCCACCCTTAATCGTGGGACTGTCAATTAGCAATATCCAATTGGCAGGTACCACAGCTAGGGGCACATAGCATCAGTAACCGTGCCACTCATGTGTGACATGAGTGGGTCGCTTGGTAGGTTCAGGTTACTACCAGCTTATTCCATTCGATGGAAACGTTCAACCCTTATCTCACATTGTCTATGGTGTATATCCACCTGTGTTCAGCCCGATGGAGCATGGCTCACATGTCATCTCCTCGCATGGGTGTCTTGATGGTTTGCAACACAAACCATCTAATATCCCGATCAGTGTGTCCTTTCATGTTAAAATGATCCACCAAGGGCTTATCAACAATTTTGTTTTGTATGCATGACCGATGTTCCGAAATACGATGGCGTATTTGCTATGTCGTTTTCCCCACATAGATCTTGTCGCATGGGCACATGATTATATACACGACATGTATGTATGTTTGGAGCCTTGTGTGTGGCGAGAGGCATATGCTTATTTCTAGTGGTGTTTGAATAAAGGGGAGCCCCGATTTCCCCTTGAATAGGGAATGGACGTTTTTATACACCTGTTTTCATCTGCTTTACTTCTTTGTGGAATTATCTGATTCAGTACATCAAATTATTAGATGTACACAACCAGATCAATACAGTCTAATACAACAGGTAAAATGCTGAAAAATGAAACCAGCCCCCACTGCACGTTGTGGCGTGAGCCTTCCAATGTTAACACGTGTGGTGGCATCGCTGGGGGCACCAGAGAGAAACCTTCTGAGAAACGTAGCAGCAAACATGTTGAGGGAGAGACTGGCTGGGCGCCCTGACGTGACACTGGGAGGATTACCTGTGCATGGTTGCAGCCTTGTGTGTGCCAAGATAACTGTGCTTATTTCTAGTGTTGCTTGACTAAAAGGGAACCCCAAATTCCCTTTGAATTTGGAATGCCCGTTTTTAAACGCCCGTGTTCTCCTGCTTTTCTAAGTGAAATATGAAAACATGTTCACATAATATCCTCTCAGTGGTTTCATTCCATGGTGGTACATTCAGTAAAGATGAGTTAAGTGAGCTCTGGTTATTGGTTGGACACTTTCCCTTCTTCCTGACCCAGGTCAGAGGAAGGTTTGTGGTGGACTTTGGGCAGAGTAACTACAAAAAGGAGTCGATAGGTGGTCGCCTCCTGTTCTTTACCAAAATCGTATTATCACACAAATAACAGGTGGGTGATTGTTAACAAATTATTCCTATTGCTGGGTCCCTAGCGATAATCTTATTAGCCCTGTGTTTCTGAACCTCCTATGGTGTCGATACCAGCCCTAGTTCGTGCTGGTGTGCCGACTACAAATGGTATGTGGAGGTCCTGACCCTTTCCTCTCTCACTACTTTCCTGATTTCTAAAAGTAAGTGCACACTTCTTGGGGGTCGGTGTATATATTTAATGGTACCGCCTCCATTCTGTGGGCCTCATCACGACCCTGGCGCTAAGTGAAAAACGATGGCGGTAAATGGTTACCGCCATCTTTTTCCGCCAGGTCCGATCATGACATGTGACCGTTAACTACGATGCCATTAGCGGCATCGTAGTCAACGCTGCCGCTAACTGCGACAAGGGTGCGCGCCCGCGCCCGCCCACACCGTACTTAGCGCCATGGCGGAAAGTTACGCAAATCCCGACCCAAGCGGACATGCACCTAACGCCATCACCCAGCCCGTTAAGTACCTTACCACCATGGTGCTAACAACGCCATCGCGAACCAACCGTAAAGGGCCATGTTAAGTGAATGCAGCTGCCACAGGTGCACTGAAACAGCACAGGTGAAGGCAATACAGACTCAGGAAGTACAAAAAGAGCCCACCCCACCCCTTCCCACACCCAGACACACTCCACAATGATACCAATTCGAATGGCAATGTTGGGGCTGGAGGACCTGATAGCAATGCATGTGCTACAACAGCAACAACAACAACAACAACTACTACAACAGCAACAACACCAGGCAGCACAGAGGAGACGCAGGAGGAGAAGGAGGGCAAGGCAGGCCCAGCAAGCCCCACCTGCACAGCCAGTGCCACCACGCAGGCAGCCCCCAATCCCACGCATCAGAGCCAATCCATTCAACCTCACTGCTGAGCAGATCCACACCCTGTACCGTTTGGACCGGGACACCATCACCGCCATCGTAGACATGACACACAACGACATCGTCATTATGATAGAAAGTCCAACCGCCATCCCCCCCCTACTGAAGGTAGTGGCTGTACTCCACTTCCTGGCCACAGGCAGCTACCAGCACACAGTGGGGCACCTGCATGGCATTTCACAACCATTATTCTCGCAAACACTCATCCAAGTGCTCGATGCCCTCCTCAAGCACACAGACAACCACATCTCATTACCAAGGACTGCACAGGAGATAGCTAACACCAAAGTGGGTTTCCATGCACTAGCCGGCATACCCGGTTGCATTGGTGCCATCGACTGCACCCATGTGGAATTGGTGGTTCCACGTGCCGTGGAGGTACCGTACCGCAACCGGAAACAGTTCCACTCAATCAACGTGCAAATGGTCTGTGACTCCAACAAGATCATCACACATTGTTGTGCCCGATTCCCCGGATCAACCCATGATTCCATGGTCCTGAGGAACTCCACAATACCACGCTACATGGAGCAACATGCAGGCCCAAGATCCTGGCTACTCGGTGAGTCCAATGTAATGGAAGTGGGCAGGTGAATGACGTACCGATGCATACTCCACCTGGCAGAAAGGGGGGGGGGAATGCATACTCCACCTGGCTGAAAGGGGGGGGGATGCATACTCCACCTGGATGAAAGGGGGGGGGATGCATACTCCACCTGGATGAAAGGGGGGGGGATGCATACTCCACCTGGATGAAAGGGGGGGGGGATGCATACTCCACCTGGATGAAAGGGGGGGGGTGCATACTCCACCTGGATGAAAGGGGGGGGATGCATACTCCACCTGGATGAAAGGGGGGGGATGCATACTCCACCTGGATGAAAGGGGGGGGATGCATACTCCACCTGGTTGAAAGGGGGGGGGATGCATACTCCACCTGGATGAAAGGGGGGGGGATGCATACTCCACCTGGATGAAAGGGGGGGGGATGCATACTCCACCTGGATGAAAGGGGGGGATGCATACTCCACCTGTCTGTGAGTAACACGGAGATCGGAGACAGAGGATGGGCACTTACAATGCACACAACCCCTCTGCATACATTGGGTGATGGCATGCAAAACAGGCCATGGAAGCCATGAGCATATACAGGTAGCATTGTGTGAATAAATTAGGTCATGTAGATGTGAGCCAAATTAACAGTTGGAAGCAAGCCATGATGGAACATCATGTTCCTGATCAGACAACATGACTGACACATACATTCTCGCCTACATACAGGTGATGCTGGCTATCCCCTGAAGAGTTGGCTCCTTACACCAGTCCGGAACCCGCAGAACCAGCACGAGGAGGACTTCAACCGTGCACATACACGTACTCGTGTGGTCATAGAGCAGACATTCGGCCTATTGAAGGCACGGTTCCGAAGCCTCAGTAGGTCTGGTGGGGCACTCCTGTATGGCCATGAGAAGGTGGCAAAGATCGTCATGGCATGTGTAATGCTACACAATATGTGCGTCAGGCAGAATGTGCCCCTGCCCCCTGACGCAGAACTACAACCACCTGACGATGAGGATGAGGAGGGAGCAGATGGGGCGGCACCCCATGGAGGAGGCGATGCACAGGAGGGGCGTGCAATGCGCCAAACTATCATCGACCACTGCTTCTAGCACACATGGCTGGTGTGTGTCATATGGTGACTGCACTTGGGGCACTGTGTGGCACCGGGACATGCACACTGTGGACTGTACACCAATAAAGCACACATGCGCAAAGAAAAAATCAACACACTCTGGGTTTTTTTTCAAGGTAAAAGTGTATTCAAGACATGGAACGTTGTGACCCACCACCTCCCACCTCCCCCCTGCACACACCCCCCCCCCAAACTCCCCCCTTAACTCCCCAACACACCTCCCCGCCACCCCCCTGCACACCCCAACACACCCACTCCCCCCTCCACCCCCCCCCCCCCCTGGAATCCCAACAAAGGTGTGAGTTAGTCTGTGCAGCAGTGTCAGAAGTAGGATTCCTACACTGTCCGGCCACTATTGGCAGCCCCCTCCACTTGCCCCCGGGGCACCCCTGCCTGTGCTGCGGAGGTTCCTCCCCGATCGGCGGATGGGGCTGCTCGGTGTCGAGCTGGCAACCGAGGAGGATCCTGCCTGCTCATTTGGACGCATGGCCCGTATTGTCTGCACAAGGTCAGTGATGGCGTGCCGCACAGCAGCTAGTTCCGCGCAGATGTCCTTTGTGGACGACTCTATAGCTGCCTTCACTGTCTCTGCACATTTCTCCATTGCTGCACTTGACCCCCCACATTCAGCAACATGTTCTTCGAGCAGCGAGGAAAGTTGCTGCTGCCGGGTGGCAATCGCCTCCAGAGAATGGTTGGTATTCTGGCCCATGGCTAATGGCAGTGGTATTCCCATTGGGCTGATCTGCCCCTGCAGCGGGGATGGAGTGGCTGGCCAATCGTCATCCTCTGGCTGACCCTGTGTGGCATCCGCATGCGGGCTGCTTAGGGACAGGTAGGGGGAATGAGGGTGGCCTGTGGGGCTTCTGACATCACTCTCCTCAAAGATCCCTGCTTCGCTGTCGGAGGAGGCAGCAATGGCAGCAGTTTCCCCAATTGTGCTGCTTGCAGCAGAGGCTGTGGCTTCTGTGGGCATGATTTGTGTGATGTCTGCTGCTGCTGCTGCTGCTGTACTGCCTGCTGGGGTGGCTGTCTGTGCCCTGTCCTGTTTCCCTTGCATGGATTTTGGCTGCTGTGGGGTTTTCCTCGGGAGGGCAGAGGTGGAGGGTTGTGGTGTTGGCACAGTTGGCCTGGCCCTCTTGGTGGGTGTGGAGGCAGTGGTGTCCTCTTCCTCAAGGTCGGAATTTGAGCCTGTGGTGGGACAGAGGAGGGAGAGTGTTATTGATGGGTCTGCGGACATTGGCCGGGCATTGTGGCGACTGGCATCTTATCAGTTAGTACATGTGGCACATTTCATGCAGGGGAAAAAAGTTGTCTCCCTTTTGTGTGGAAGTAGCATGGAGGTATGTGGGTGGCTGCAGTTAGGGTGTGCATGCTGCATGTGTACAGGGTGCAGATCGGATGTATCTGTGGGCAGTCTCCTGCTGATGTGTTGCATTTACACTATGGGCCAACATTGTACTTCACATGAATGGACTTAGGTGAGATTTGCATGCCTTGATTTGAGCCACTTACCTGCATCGCCCGATGTCGGGGCTCCTCTCTCCATTCCTCCTACTCCTTCAATGCTCTGCATTCCGATTGTGGAGGCACAGATTTCCTCCCATGGCTGCAATTTTATAGGGGACTCCGATCCTCCCCCAGTTGCCATTGCCAGGTTCATGTTAGCTGATAGTATGCTCCTGACTCTGAGCCGGAGATCGTCCCACCGCTTGCGGCACTGTTTGACATTGCGGGGTGTTGTTCCCACGGCACTGACCCGCTGAGCTACCAGTGCCCATATGGCCTTCTTCTTGGATATGGCCGGTCTTGTCAGTTGGTTGGAGAATACCACTGCAGCGTTCTCCTGGAGGGTCTCCGCTAGCATGGTAAGCTCCTCTCTGGAGAAGCGGTCTTGCCGCTGGCGGTCACAGGCTTTTTTCACCACTTTAGGCATCTTCCTGCAGGTAGAAGGTTGAAGCCGGTATTTGCGGGGTCTCAGGCTCGGATGTCCAGTGGTTTCGGAGGATGGCAATGGATTGTGTTTTTAAAGATGGCCGCCGTGCTCTTTCCCGTTCCGCCGCGGTGACGCTACTTCCGGTTCCGCTTATCTACGGTCAACGCTAATTGCGGTGACCGCTAACTACGGTCACCGCTATGTACGGCGGTGGCGGTGGTGCACCTTGCGCCGCATACGATGCTGGTAGGTGCCGTTTTGGGGGCACTACCGCCATGGCGCAGTTTACATTACCGCCATGGCGTAATGCTCGTGCGCGATGGGTCGTAATGTGGCGCCCTTTACGCCATCGTCCCACGGCGTTAACGTTCATTACGCCATGGCGGTAATGACGGCGGATTACCGCCAGGGTCGTAATGAGGCCCTGTGTGTCTTATCACCAAAATATTATTCAAAAGACCATAGGTCAAAGAATGTAGTTAAAAAGAACTAGTTCTCTCTTTGCCTAATGAGGGGGTAGAGGTAAGTAACAATGATAATTCTTTCTTATATACAAGCCCTTTCATCTATGTATGTGGGGTATCAGAGTCTGGGTTATCAAGCCAGTACTACTAAAGTAATGGTCAACCGGTTTCAGCGGGATCCTTTAATGGCCGCTTTCTTCAGGATGAATACTTCTGATTTAGGTATTCTCTATGTGGTATTCAAATCTTTGCAGATTATGAGGATATTTTCAGGTATCCAGTGGGCTTGTTGGTTCAATCCCTAAAACCTAAAAGGTAAAACAAGAAAGACAAAGTGGAGCTGGCATCAGTCTTTTATGTACTTCTGTAATGGACAGTCTGATTTTTTCTTTTTTGTGGTGAACAGAGTTTTAAAGTTCAGCTGGAGATCTCTCTTGTGAGAATCTAAAAATAACCTGAGGCAGTCTTGAGGTGACTTGGTCTATGTCCCGGTTGCAGACATAGCACAGAAACGTCGTCCACAGGAAGGCACAGGCCCCAATGTAGGCAGTCATGCCCAAGGATTAGGAATAAGTGCCTTCAAGAAGAATTTGCAATAATGACCAGCGTGCAATTGATCGTCAGTAATGACTGCAGGACAGAGATTAGCAATAGGGCCCTTTGGATGTTTTCTCAATAATGACCATTAGGCAGGGTTAGCATTACCAAGGAGCAGGTTGGGGATTTACCATAATAATGAACTGCCAGTGGAATAGCAATAATGACTTCATGCAGGATTACTTACACGTCTGAAGGGTATTGTATTGGCTTCTGAGGAGAACCCATCCTGACCTCACCATTCCCCACATATTAAGCCAGTGTTTGCTTGGCCGGTGGGGGTTATGGGGCATAGAGTTTGCTGTGGATTGCATGTGGCATAGTGTTTTCTTGGAGGGTGGGGGGTCATGGGTGGGGTTATGGGGAATAGTGTTTGCCGTGGATCTCATGGGGCATAGTGTTTTCTTGAGGGGTGGGGCATCATGGGGCATAGTGTTTGCTGTGGAGCTCATGGGGCATAGTGTTTTCTTTGGGTGGTGGGGGTCATGGGGCCTAATGTTTGCTGTGGGACTCATGGGGCATAGTGTTTTCTTGGGGGATGTGGTTCATGCGGTATAGTGTTTGCTGTGGAGCTCATTTGGCATAGTGTTTTCTTGGTAAATGGGGTCATGGGGCATAGTGTTTGCTATGAGGCATAGTGTTTTCTTGAGGGGTGGGGGCTCATGGGTCATAGTGTTTTCTTGGGGAGCAGTGGGCTCATGGGGCATAGTGTTTGCTTATGGGGCTAAGGCATCTACTCGGCCCTCAAAATCCAATAGTGAACCCAATCATAAAGCTAAAACAGGCAAAGTTAAGAAATGTAATTCCTTTGCCTTTTGTGGAAACCTGAGCCAGTCTTTTCTTCACACTTTCCACTGAGATGTGCCCATTGACAGCCTCTTTCAGTGCAACATGCTCCCAGCAAGCATGCAGTTGCTGGGGGCCTGTCATACAATAGGGTCGCGAGCGTGCTGCAGAGCCTTATCACCCCCTCCTGTCTTGAGCCTGATAGCTACAGCCCCAGTTCAACCGGGGGTCGGGGTGCAGGTCGACTGTCATCTAAAAGTGCCCATCTTTTTGGTTTCAGTTGAAATCCAGTCTAAGGACAAGACTCACTGACCACCATCTCATCCTGTTCTGAGAGTAGACACAATATCACCGGAGCCTGATATCTAGAAAATGACATTGGAGAAACAGTGCAATGTTTCTCACTGAATGTGTGAAATGTTTGAGCGCAGTGTTTTCCTCCTGAATGATTTGCCTACTTTGTATACTGTTGACAATATTTCCTTTGGACAGAAAAAGTGGAAATGGAAAAGGTGTCGTACAATACCTAAGTTTAAAATACAAATAAAGACTGGTACACCTTAAAAAGGCTTTCGTTTTCCAAGTGTTTAATAAAACTTGGGGGTTAAAAAAGCCTCCTGCCATGCCCCCGCCAACCGCCCCTCCCACATTTTAATTTTCGGGCCACAATAGATGGCATGTAAGGTGCATTCGGCCCTCTGGCAAAATCAATTGTGCTCCCCTGGCCTAAACAGTGAAGCAGGGATTTAACGCACTCTTGAAATTTGACCATATACCTTCTACACAAGCTTCACTTGGTACAAATATTTGTGGATTTCAAGAACTACAATAATACTGCAGCAAAGAGTATACTTACAAAAAACACAAATTGCATAGTAAAGCCACATGACAGCATGTAAATAATTAAAGCAACACGTTAAGCCAAAATAATATCAATGTGGCTTTATTTTGACATCCTGAATGGTGAACTAGAAGTTCCTGGATGATAGATAATGTAAACTTGAAAAAAATGTATTTAACACCATTGTACTTTCAGTGATTTAAGAGACACAATTAAAGAAGTTGCGCAATAAACTTAGATATGGACATTCTGTGTCACAAACCTCCATCTGGTTGTTATTCATTATGTTTAGAAAATGTGATTAGTGACATAAAGCAACTGTATTTTTTTGCATGTCGAGCTAGTAGACATCGGGCCTCATTACGACCCTGCCGGTCCAGAAAGAACGGTGGCGGTAAAACCGCTGCCACTGTTGTCTCCGGACTAGCTGATTCAGAGTCCTGCAGGTGGGAGGGGTCATGCCCACCAGGTCTGACCTGGTAGGATTAACACCACCAGCCTGTAGGCGGACATGGAAACACCAGCTCTGTCATAGACAGAACCAGTGCTTCCATGGTCCCCATGGAGTCCTATTGGACTCCATGGGAATGGGTATTTACAGAATTCCGCCTCCAGAATTACCGGATCACCAGGGTTGTAATGCCCCGGTGATTCCGGCAATCATGGAGGCGGAATGGTATTATGGGTCCGGCAGCAGCCTGCCGGTTTTTCCGGCACGGCTACCGCCGGACTCGTAATGAGGCCCATCATGTATACAAACACATCTTTAAAAGGGTGCTTTCTGTTGCTAAATTTATCTATTACAGACTTGCAAGGTAACTGGTGCTTTGCAAGGTCTTTCAGTTGTACATTTTCCACCATGCACAGAAAGGCTCTGCTGATGAAAAATAATGTTCCTGCTATGTCGTTAAGGTGCTCAGGCTGCAGAGCCACAAATCTGCGTGTGTAGCCTGGTCATGACTTGGGACACTGGCAGTGCTTAAATGTCCGGTCCGTGCTAATTCTACATTTGGCTCAGGAAAAAGAACAAGCGTCCAGGATGCTTTTCTTGAGCCTTTGGACTAAAGGTACATTTTGTAAAAAAACAAATTAACTAGTGGTATGGGGTACCAATGATGTATATTATACTTCCATCTCTGGGCACGGCTGATGATGTGTGGGGGCACATTTCAACATGATGGTTGTGGACCCACTTGCTTAGAGTGGAAAACAATCTGAGGCACGCATTTGGTGCATATATTATAATGAAGGCAAAGAAATACAGCTGGGGTTAATAGCTGCAGATTAGCACAAGACAGCCTGCCAGCAGATAGCTGAAACACTAGATGCCCACTGCAAAGATATAAATCCTTCTTTGCCAGCGAATGGCTGATGTGGAGGAACCGGTATTAAAAGACAACAAAGTGACAACCTTCTGAATACCCCGATGGAAGTGATGACAGGAAGTGCTCCAGCAAATGCAGTTTGTAAGACAAGCACTGAAAATCACACATTTAAAGCCCCCAGAATGAAAGTAATATAAAAAGGAATATGTTGCTGTGTTATAAAACTGCTGACTGGCAACATGGGGGTAGTTGCTAGCCACCCCCCCCCCCCCCCGCCAAGGCTTGAGGCCACTTTCAACTGAAATAATGTGAAGGGCTCCAGCAAACGCACCTTGTAAGGCAAGTGCTGCAAATCACACCTTTAAAGCCACAGAATGAAGGTAATATATAAAGGAATATATAGATTTTTTATAAGACTACTGACTGGCAACATAGGGGCAGTTGATAGGGGACCCTCGGATTCTCAAGGCACCTTTCAACTGAAAAGGCTGTTGCGCTCTGAGAGTGGGCTCTGCAGTGGGAGCCATCCTTTCACGGACAGGATAGCGCCTAAGAGCTGGGATATACTGGGAGGCCCTTGTAGCGGGTGGCGCACAATCTATACACATGCTGGCTGATAGACTAAAGGAGTGTTGACATGTGACGCTGCAAGGAAAAGCCACTGATTGTTTGTCCTGCTGCACACTGCCTCATAGCCACATTATCTGGTCAGGCGCACATGGCAGCAGAATCTACTCACACCTCCCCACTGTGTTGTCCACACACACAGGATCCAGAATTGCATTTGAAATGGCCTGCGGCCCAGTGGGTGGAAGACGCTGCTTGCTTATTTCTGACAGCTGAAATCCCACGCACGTACAGGACTGGGGAAATTGACACTTCGAGCACTGACCACCGCAGAGTGCCACCCATAAATGCCAGACAAGCACGGCAGGAGCAAAGCAAAGAGACTGTGATGAAGGACTTTGTCCGGAAAGATGGTGGGTGAATTATCCTGCTGCCTCCAACTGCAGAAAATGACTCTGCCTTGATATCCACGGGCCAGTAAGTAGAAGGCCAGATCTTCGCAGCCATTGGGCCTCATTACGACCCAGGCGGTAAGTTACCGCCTGGGTCGTACCCTTACCACCATGGTGTAAACTATGTTTACACCATGGTGGATGGCGGATTTACCGCCCCATTCCAAGGTGAGTGGGGCGGTAAATCCCCATTTCCCATTTTACCCTTCCCCATTCCCATTTTTGCCCCATAGGGCATAATGGGAGTGGGGAAGGCGCTAATTACGCCGCCGTAAATTACAGTGGCGTAATTAGCACCATGGTCCCTTAGCGCCATGGATTTTAACGCCTGCAAAAAGCAGGCGTAAAACTCACCATGGCGCAAAGGGACCTCGGAATCAGGCGTTAAGGGTCGGCGCCGTTTACGGCGCCGTTAACCCCTTAACGCCTGATTCGTAATGAGGCCCATTGTGGCATTACAAGCTACCCTAGCACACAAAAGTGACGCAGTCATTGTAGATGTCGTCCTTCTCTGACAAGACGTGCGCTTGCTGGTGGATCGGCTGTGCACAAGGGAGGCTCAGGTACAGGAGAACAGTACCAATATCACTAGGCATCAATTGGAAATAGCTGCATTGAGCAAGATGGTGCAAGCATTGGAATGGCGAGCCGAAGATGCTGAAGGTAGGTCGAGGAGGAATAATGTACGATCCTTGGCTTGCCTGAGGGCAAGGAGGGCAACGATCCCACTTCATACGTTGAAAATTTGCTGGTAGAAGAGGTGGGACCTGGCACACTGACGCACGGCTTCACTGTGGAGCTGGCCCACAGATCACTAGGTTAGAGACCCCCAGTTGGCGCGCCTCTGTTGCCGCTAATTGTGAGGATTTTGGATTACAAAGACAGAGTGGATATTGGCTTTCTCAAGGGAAGGAGGTACCACTGAGCGTGCATCATCGAAGCTGACAATATACTCTGACTACACACAGCTGGTACAGAGGCAGAGAGCGGCGTTTGGCCCCACCAAGGAGCAGCTAACCAGGACCAACCTAAGATATATGCTAATTTATCCTGCCAGGCTCATTGCTGCACAATGGTAGATCGCATTTCTTTGAAAACACTGCAGCTGCACACTCCTGGATGGACTCGACAGGGATTGCGCAGTTACCGGGTAGAAGGAATAACGAGCCCTGACGGATACATGGACACAGTGAGAATGCATTCTGTATGGGTAAGAGTTTAGGGAACCAATTTTTCTGATTAGCAAACTGTGGGAGCAGAAAAAGGACAGCACTTATTTTGGATGCTGCAGCGTCACAACACACTTTATGCTGGTACATCTCTGCAAACATTGAACTTTTTGGAAGCCAGTTTCAATCATCCTGCTGCTGTATGATGCCCGGCAGGTTGGGAGGGGGGGGGCGTGGGAGGCAGTTGGACCTCAATTTGCTTTATGCTATTGGGCTAGTATTAAGGTGTTTGAGAGTGTTTTTCCCCCCTGGGCGCTTTCTCTCTCTCGTGTCTTTTCTTTTTTGCATAGTTCATATGGTTTGTTTTCCTGGTCCTGCTTGTTGAATGGCCTGATCCCCCAGCAGATTGAAAAATGTTGCTGTCTGCATTTGTAGATGCCTGCTTCCTAAGAGCTGAGGCGCGACCCCCTGATATGCTAAAATCACCCAAGCATGCCTCTGGGGGCGGGTCTGCACTGGAGGGTGGGAGGAGTGTCATGGATGACAGGAGGTGGGGTATATGTCGGGATGTGCAAGATCCGAAGACCAAGGAGTAGGGTGAATAATGTGCAGGTTGCAACATGGAATGTCTGAGGTCTCAATGGCTACATTAATACGAGTACAGGCATACCTGCGCAAGAAGGGGGTGGGCAGTTGTATGGCTCTCCCTTCTCTGCATGTGCAATGGGTGTGCTTGTGTAGATGGCACTGACTGTATTCTTTACACTTGTGAAAATGAAATGCGATGATGAAGGCAGGATGGTGCTAGTGTATGGGGTTCTGGAAGATAGGGAGGTGTGCATTATAAACTCATATGCCCCAATCACGATGCCAAAGCCTTTTTTACTTCACTGTATTCAAGATTATCTTTACACAGAAATGCCTTGTGGATATGGGGAGGGGATTTCAGTTGCACCCTGGACCCGTTTGTAGACTGATTTGATTGCAAATATCGGAAGCCTGCACCAAAGCCTTAAATGCACTGCTGTGGGACCTCAAATTAGTAGACATATGGAGGTTGACACATGGGAATGATTGTACCTACTCGTACTGCTCAGCCCCACAGACGGTACCCTCCTGCATTGATTACCTCTTCACAGGGCATGAAACGATGGAAGCAGTTATTGAAGCTGTTTATAAGGCCAGGGTCCTCTCTGACAATGCCCCACTGTAGGTCAGATGGCAGAGGAGAACACGCAGGCCCCCGATCCCAAACTGGAGTTTGAGACCGTAAGCAATGCTAGACAACAAGTTCAGAGAATATATGGGGAAAGTGAGAGGAAATAATTTTGACACTAACTCAGGCAGCCTTCGAAAGAACTGGAATTCTGTGGGAAGCCTTCAAGATAGTGCTACGGGGAGAAGCGATAGGTAAGATGGGTGGTCGCCGGAGGGGGCTGCTAGATTCCCTCGCCAGAGCTGAGAATGAGATTGAATCTGTTGAGAGCAGGAAAGCAGAAACGGGTGTGGAGATTGAATATTTGACCAAATTGTGTCACCAGTGCTTCGCGGACTGGGACCGGCTGGGTCAATTCTATTTCACCAAATACACGCAGAAATTGCATCCAGAAGGCGATAAACCAGGAAGGCTTTTGGCATGGCTGTGTAGCAGGGAAGATAAGCAGGAAATGATTAGCGCCATACACGATGATGAAGAGGTCAGTAGACAAGTGAAAGGTGAGATTAGGGAGGTTTTCTCTAATTTTTTCTCTTATCTCTCCTTGGTGCAGAACAGAGGGAAATGCTGGACGCCTCACTTTCTGTCGAGGAAATTCACCATATGAGCACTTCCGTCAGGGAAAACCCCATGAGCCGATGGAATACCAGGGGAAGTACTTGCCCCTAGACTGCTGGAGATGCTAGAAGAGGCTTACAAGATTGGAATGTTACCACACAGTTTAAGGAAATCGATCATAGTCCCAATATTAAAACCTAGCAAATCGCTGCTTGATTGTAGCTCTAATAGACCCCTCTCCATGGTCAACCAGGACTGTAAGATCTTCATGGCCTTGTTGGCGACAGACTGAAGAGAGTGATTGGCACCTTGGTACATACAGATCAGACTGGCTATGTTCCAGGCAGAAACACCTTGTTTAATCTGAGGAGATTGTACCACATTATAGACAGCACCAGACACTTGGATCTGGACTGTGCGTTTGCCTCCTTAGATGCAGTTAAAGCATTCAACTCGGTCAGATGGGACTGGATGTATGAGACCCTGCAGAAGCATGGAATTGGAGCAGATGTTTTGCAATGGGTGTGTCTAGTATATACAAAACCAATGGCTAGGGAGTATACCGTATCCAATGGGTGGGAACTGGGGAAAGGCACTTAGCAGAGATGTCTGCTGTCCCCAATGTTATTTATCCTTGCTTTAGAGCTGCTTGCAGTGTTTTTGAGATCAGAATATGCGGAGGTTGGCATTTTGATAAATGGGGTGCAGCACTAAATTTCTTCCTATGTGGATGATATGCTTCTATACGTCCCTCATCCTGAAGTGAATTTACAATATATCCTTGAAGTGATAGATAGGTTTGCAGACCATTCAGGCATACGCCTTAGTCATCTCAAATCCTGCTTGTTCCCACTGGCCGAGCTGGCTGGCTTCCACCGGAGTCAACTACCTAACTTAGACCTGAAATAGGAAACAGTTGCTTTCAGATACTTTGGGGTAGATGTATGGCATAACTTCCATCCCTTTCACAAACACAGTACTCAAAACGTTTTGGATGGAAGGTTCAAACCCATGGTGTTCTGCAAGAAGCTCCCCCTGTCGATGATAGGACGTGTTGTACTCCTAAAAATGGTAGTAGTTCCATGTCTACTGTACCACTTTGTCAATATACCCTTCAATATCCTTAAAATGTTCTTTAGCAAGTTAGATTCTATTGCCAAGGACTTCATATTGGGATGCAGGGTGTGGGGCCGGGGGCGGGGGCGGGGGTGACAGCCAGAACAGGATTGCTCTGAGTACTTTACAGAGTGACTATAAAGATGGTGGGATCATTTTGAATTATACTGTTAAGTTACAGTTAGTAGAGGGTTGGTTGGCGATGGGCCTTCTTTGGACACTATTTTATTGCAACCTTCTATTGTAGGATAGCTCTTGAAGGAGGCACTCTGGGCACACGAGACTCAATTCACACATCTGCCTCATCTTTTGTGTTACGCTCACCTGGTTCCCACAGGGGCGTCG
The DNA here is from genome assembly GCF_040938575.1 of Ambystoma mexicanum. NCBI lineage: Eukaryota > Metazoa > Chordata > Amphibia > Caudata > Ambystomatidae > Ambystoma > Ambystoma mexicanum. The sequence continues at coordinate 861,987,765 of NC_090934.1, read as the reverse complement.
ATCGGACCCGGACAGCTGCTGTCTCCACCAATTTGATGCGTAGTGAAGAGATGTCAGTCTGGACTGGCCCGCCTAATCTTGTCTGCTAGTACAAAGGCTACTTTGGCTTGGTCGTTTGGAAAAAGCTCCTGGTCTGCATAAAAAGTGCAAGCGGCATTGGTTCATGAACACGGCGAACCTTTTCGGGTCCCCAGCAAAGCGTTCGGGTGGAGCTAAAAGGAATGCTCCCTGGTAGAACCACTTGCACAGGGCTGCTCGATGAAACGGGGGTTGAATTCCCCCCAAGTCCAGGTAGTGGTGTTTGCCCAGCTTGGTTTTGCAGCAGTTGTCTGGCAAGATCATCAGTGCGCTCCTTTGACACAATCAGTTCTCTCCTGAGGGCATTAGTTTCTTGGCGCGCGGAGTGCACTTCTGCCCTAAGTCCTCCTAACAATTGGGCTAGTTGGTCGGTTTCTGCGGTCTCCATTACGCCCGGGTGGGGATTTGTAGATAGGCTTCGTGTTCTGTTACGCTCACCTGGTTCCCACAGGGGCGTCGATCGGACCCGGACAGCTGCGGTCTCCACCAACGTGATGCGTAGTGAAGAGATGACAGTCTGGACTGGCCCGCCTAATCTGGTCTGCTGGACTCGTAGAAGTATTCTCCTGCAAGTGGAGAAAGGGATTTAGCCACCCGTGGACTTTAGTGATGCCCCCCCCCAACTGTTCTCGTTCTCCCCACTAATCACCTCCGATATCCCCTCTTGGTAACCTCACCTTATGTTTTTAAATGATGAGCTCTCCATCCTGCATAGCATGCAGGGGCGCGTAGATACTAGTTACTTCACTGGTTTGAAGGTACTGGAGGAGTTCCGGAGGAATATTGACTGCAGTGTCTATAAAGTTCAAAGAGTTCAATATGTCCGATGTTCACTCTTGTTCCATTCCCTCGTTAGGTTGCAGCTGGGTCCAAAAGAATATTGCCTGGAGGCAGCTGATGGCGTTCAGGTAAGAGTCTGTATTACCAAACACTGTCCGGTAAAAGTTGCATGAGTTTAACTTGCTGTTTTCTCTCCCTTTATAGGTGCGGCATAGAAAGATGCGGCGAATTAAAGGATAATACCTCTGGTGGTAAAGAAGGTAAGCCTATGGTGGCAAAGAGATTGTCTTTGTCGGTTTTCTCGGCTCACCTTGTTATTCCTTTTGTATTCCCCCCAGGTGCTGGGTTTCGACGAAAAAAATGATGGAGGCAGCGCCGAGTTAAAAGATGCGGTGGACTGGTGAGTATAACGCAGCGCTGCTGCTGGCGAAGCGACACGTGCTGAAATAATGTCCTTTCCAGGCTCAGAGATGTGCTGGGTCCGGAATCAGGTAAGGAATCAAATAATGTCAGTGAGCTAACCTCTTCTCCTTTCTTTTCCTTTTGTCTAGGAGCTCCGGATTCAAAGCGGGCGTGGCAGAAGACTGGATGCTGACTTGCAGACACGGTGAGCATTACGCTGCTGGCTGCAGAATAACACGAAGCATGAGCTGCTGTTCGGGCGTGGTTGCAAAGTAGTCCCAAGTAAGAAGTTCCCCAGAACCACACCCGAGTAAAAAATAGTCCCTGTAATAAAATAGTCCCATCCAGGCCTCACGTTGGCTTGGACTCATTTGCAGCATGTTCTGCATAAGGTAAGTAAAGTCTATGAGCTTGGCGCCTATGACACCAGGACTGATTTCTATGATGAGCCTGGCACATAAGGCACCAGGACTGAATCCAAACAGCCCCCAGCCGGGGCTGTTGGGGTTTTAATGAGTACCTGGATGCCTGCTCCCGGGGCTGATGGACTCGATCCGGATGCCCGGGGGTAGGCATCATGACAGCACTCCCCCCAAGGCCCCTCCTAAAGTTGCTCTTCCCCTTGGCCCTGGATTGTCTGGGAAGTCCCGATGGAATTTTTTCACCAATCGATGAGCATGAACGTGGTCACTAGGTTCCCATGACCTTTCTTGTGGTCCGTAACCCTTCCAGTCGATTAAATAAAAAAGTCTTGATTTAACCATTTTAGAGTCCAGGATGTTTTTTACCTCGAATTCAGGTTCTCCATCTATTAGGATGGGGTCAGGTGGTTTGGTTAATCTTGTCCCGGGTTGAACTGGTTTTAGAAGTGAAACATGAAAGACAGGATGAATCCGCATATTAGAGGGTAATTCTAATTTGACGGCCACCGGGTTGATAATGGCCTTAATGGTGTAAGGTCCCAAATATCTAGGATTAAAAGTCCAAGTTCCTTTCAGAGGTATATGTCTTGTAGCCAGCCAAACTTGGTCTCCGATTCGATATGGTGGGGTCTCACTTCTATGTTGATCAGCATTTTTCTTGTATTTCTCTTTTGCTTGTTTCAAATGTTTTGTTGCCTCTTTAAAAGCTTACGTAATAGTAGAATGCAGATGAGTTACTGCCAGCATTTCTAAATGCTGGAGCGAATCGAGTTCTGAGGTTCGAGGATGATGTCCATATATAGTATAAAAGGGGCTTTGTCCGGTTCCTGAATGTACAGAGTTATTGCATGTGTATTCAGAAATCCATAAAATGTCCTTCCAATTACTTTCGGTTTGGTGGAGCATACAACGTAGGTATTGTTCAAGAGTCTGGTTGGTTCTCTCCGTCTGACCATCGGTTTGGGGATGGTGACTGGTTGATAACCTTACGTCGATTTGTGCCAGTTGACAACACTTCTGCCAAAATTGCAAAATGAACTGACTACCTCGGTCAGAGATCAATACGGAAGGAAATCCATGATTTCGAACAATATTTTCGAGAAATTCCTTGGCCAAGATTGAAGCAGAAGGTAATCCTTTTAAAGGAATAAAGTGGGCCATCTTGGAAAAAAGATCCACAATAACTAGAATGGTGTTGAATCCATTACATGGCGGTAGATCTGTAATAAAGTCTAAAGACAAAGTGTGCCATGGTGTGGGGGGAATATCTAAAGGTTGTAAAAGACCAGCTGGTTTCTTCTTTTGACTTTTGTTCTGGGTGCAGATGCCACAAGACAGTACAAATGACTTTACATCTTTTCGCCAGGTGGGCCACCAGAATTGTCTTTTAATTTTAGCTTCAGTTTTTGCAATACCTGGGTGCCCTTCCATCAGAGCTTCATGGTAATTGGAGATGACTTGTTCTTGTAGTTCCTTGTGTGGTAGAAATAGACGCCCTTGATAGTAAGGTAGGTCATTGACAACTGAATAATCTGGGCCCTTTTTAACCCAGTCCTGCAGGGCTGCTGAATCGAAAAGTTGTTGGATCTTTAAATGAATATCTTCTAAGGTCTGTAGAGTAGTTATCCCAAGAATGCTTTGTTCAGGAATTATAGGCACCGTTTCCGGGTTCGAATATGCTTCTCCCATCCCAATTTGGGATAAAGCGTCTGCCTTACCATTCTTACAACCTGGTCAATAAGTGATCACGAAATCGAATTCGGCAAGGAATAAGGCCCATCGAAGTTGACGCGATGATTGGGCCTTGGCTGTTTTTAAATACTGCAAGTTCCTGTGATCGGTGATTACAGTAATGGTATGCCTGGCACCGATATGATATGGTATTTGTAACGCGCCTATACACAGGTGTTTCAAGGCGCGACGAGGCAGGGAGGGGAGGAACAAGGGGAGACAAAACAAGCGATCCTACTAGGCCAGGTGTCATTCAGATCGCGCAAGTGCAGGGGTGGGGGAGGGGGGAAAAGTGCAAGGGGAAGGGGAGGGGGGGAAGTGCAGTAAAGGTAAGTGGCGTAAGTAATAAATAAAAAAAGGGCCAGCTAGTGGCAAGTGCAAGGTAAGTGCAGAGCAAGTGCTGGGGAAGGGGGGGGCTGTAGGGATACAGAGACAGTCCCGTAGTGCAGAGGGGTTCCAGGGGATCAGTGACTGGGACCAGGACCGAAGGCAGTTTAGAGTGGTCAAGTTGCAGGATCAGTGCAGTTTAGTGAAGAATTAATTAGCTGTTCAGCAGGGGAGAGGGAGAGAGAAAGCAGAAGCAAAGAGGAAGGTTTTGAGGTGCTTCCGGAACCGGAGGTGGTTCTCCTCAAGTTTCAGGGAGGCAGGAAGCCTGTTCCAGAGGGAGGCCCCTGCCGCGGAGAGAGATCTACCCCCAGCTCGTTGCTTCGAGAAGCGGCTGACCATGAGGGAGTTGGAGGCGGATGAGCGAAGGGCTCGGGGAGGAAGATATTTGGGAAGAGAGAGTTGAAGGTATTTAGGACCCAGGCCCCAGAAGGCCTTGTGGACAATGCAGAGGGTTTTGAACTTTATCCTCGCAGCCACTGGGAGCCAGTGTAGAGATTTCAGTCCTGGAGAGATACGGTCCCTGGGCTTGAGGCCAAGGACAAGTCTCGCAGTTCTGTTCTGGATGAGTTGCAGAGGGCAGAGAGTGGAGGCAGGCAGATTAAGATAGAGGCTGTTACAGTAATCCAGCTTCGAGAGAACCAGGGCTCGGGAGACAGTGAGCTTCTGGGGGAAGGAGAGGAAGGGAAGAATACCTCTGAGGAGGTGCAGCTGGTAGTGTGACCTCTTGGCGACGTCAGAAATATGAGGAGAGAAGGAGAGTGTGGAGTCGAAGATGACCCCAAGGTTTTTTGCCTTGCAGGTAGGAGCAGGGAGGGGGCCAAGGGAGGCAGGCCAGAGAGCTGCAGGGAAGGAGGGAGTGGGAGTACCGATGAGTAGAATCTCAGTCTTACTGGCATTAAGGCAGAGGTCATTGGCGGCACACCATTCTTGGATAGCAGACAGACAGTCAGAGATGAGGGAAGGAGAGGGGGAGGCTGAGGGTCGCCTGAAAATGAGCTGGGTATCGTCCGCATAGCACTGGAAATTAGGGCAGAGAGCGGCGATGCGGTGGGCAAGGAGAGCCAGATACTGGTTGAACAGCCAGGGAGAGAGATTAGATCCCTGGAGGACACCACAGGTGGAGAAAAAGATGTCGGAGAGGAAGGACCCCAGTTGGACCTGGGAGGGTCGATTTGAAAGGAAAGAGGTCAGCCACGCCAGAGCCTGACCAGTGATACCCAGGTTTTCCCGGAGACGGTTGAGCAGGATGGCATGGTTGACAGTGTCAAAGGCAGAGGAGAGATCGAGCAGAATGAGAACACACGGAGTGTTGGAATCGAGGTTCAGGAGCAGGTCTTCACGGATGTTCAGAAGAGCAGTTTCCGTGCTTCTGACAGCTCTGAAGCCAGATTAATGGTCATGAAGACTACCAACAGATTCAGCATGGAGGTTAAGCTGGGAGATGGCCAGTTTCTCCAGGAGCTTGCCCAGGAAGGGAGTGATGGAGATAGGGCGATAGTTAGCCGGGCAGGAGGGGTCGGAAGAGGGTTTCTTGAGAAGAGGGTGCGCAAGGGAGTGCTTGAGGGGGGAAGGGAAGACTCCAGAGGCGAAGGAGTGGTTGCAAAAGTCAGCCAGGGCAGGAGCCAGGGAGTCGATGTGGTCCTTGATAGTTTTGGAGGAACAGGGGTGAACCTGTTTAGACGAGACTTTCATTGATCGGACTTGTCTGGAAACCTCGTCAGCAGAGAAGGGTGGAAAGGCAGAGAAAGAGGGAGGAGGGTTGACCGCAGAAGGGCCAGAGGAAGAGCCGGGTAGGGGGGGAGGGAGGTGAGAGGAGGAGAGCGAGGACAGGATGTCCTGAGTTTTAGAGATGAAGTGAGAGGCCAGTGCAGTGCAGAGGGCCTGGGAGGGGACAGGAGAGGTAGAGACTGCAACAGGGTTGGCCAGCTCCTTGCAGATTTGAAAGAGTTCGGCGGAGTTGTTTGATGCCGCAGAGATGCGGGCTTGGATAAGGGCTCTCTTCTTGGTGAGAACGGAGAGCCGGTACTGCCTTTGAAGCAGGCGGCAGGCCAGTTTGTCAGAGGATGAACATGAAGCACGCCATTTCCTCTCAGCAACCCTGCACTTGCGTTTTAGGGTGACGAGATCCGAGTCATACCAGGAGTTACATTTGGCTTTGGGCTTCAGGCGGATTCTCATGACGGGGGCAAGGATATCAAGAGTAGCAGATATAGCAGAGTGGAGCATGGAGAGGGCTGTGTCAGGGTGGGAGTCAGCCAAAGGGGCAGGGGGGGGGGAGAAGGTAGCAGCAAAAGCCTCAACTGACACACGCTTCATGGGTCGGATGACCGAGAAGGTGGGTGGCAGTGAAGAGGGTGGCTTTGCCTGAGGGGTATGGAGGGTGAGGTGGGAGGATAGGAGAAAGTGATCGCTCCAGGAGAGAGGAGTGGAGAGAGGGACGGAGAGGGGAAGGTCAGAAGAGATCAGAGCATCAAGAGTGTGCCCAGCAGAGTGAGTAGGCCCAGACGGGAGAATAGAGAGTGAGAGAGAGTCGCAGAGGTCACGAAAGAGACAAGTGGGGGGACTGGAGGCATCAAGGTGGATGTTGAAGTCGCCAAGAAGGAGGAGTTGAGTGGTTGAGGACAGGAGTGAGGAGGAGAGGTCAGCCCACTCAGAGAGGAAGGAGGAAATTTGACCAGGTGGCCGATAGATAGTAGCCACGGTAAGGGAATGGCTAGGAGAGAGAGAGAGTCGGCAGACAAGACATTCAAAAGAGGAGTAGGTCTGAGTGGGAGTGACAGTGGCAGGAATCCACTCAGGGAAGATAAGGGCAACACCACCCCCTGCACGGTTAGGCCTGGGCATGGAGAGGATCTTGTAACCGTCAGGTAGGAGTGTGTCAAAGCTGGTGGCAGAGCAGGCTGTGAACCAAGTCTCAGTGAGACAGAGGACGTCGAGGTCCAGTTCCTCAAGAAGGTGACAGATATCGGAGGAGTGCTTGATGGCAGAGCGAGTGTTTAGAGTGGCAATGTGGAGAAGGCTGCCATCCTTGAAGAACTTCCGGGGAGGGGTACAGATCAGAGGTACGCCCTGCAGAGGTATTGAGGAAGGAGGTGAAGAAGGAGCACGAGAGGGGGCAGGGAGGGAGGGTAGAGGCAAGGTAGCCAAGGATAGAGGAGGGGGGACAGCAGGAGAGGGGAGGAAGTTGATGAGGTGTGGGAAGCGTCTATCGAAGAGGTGAAGGTTGGCCTGGGGGCCTTGGACCAGGATGGTCCCATTAGCGTAGACATTAATGATGGCCTTAGAGGAGCGGAAGGGGGCCAATAGGACATCCCAACGGGTGCCACCATTAATGGGAGAGGAGGAGAAAGGAGAGAGCACAGAGGGTCCATAGGTCAGGCGAAGGCACGAAAAAGAGGATGTCAGTGAGAGTTTCCTTAGAGCAGGCACTAGTGTAGGTGTCAGCGATAGGGAGGCCTGGGTTGGAGACCAGGATGTCCTTTTTAAACTTTTTCCTACCAGATTTAGTGAGGAGAGCAGGATAGTCAATGGAGAAGCAGTTTGAGAAGATAGGCGAGACAGAGAGCACCATGGAGGAGGAGGGAGGGGGGGGGAGACAGACGAAACGAGAGCACGCAGACAGGAAGTGAGCGGCAAGCATAAGTTACCACAATTAGAGCAGACAAACAGTAAAGCGTATTAGGTACCGGGCCACCTAAGTTTGAGAATCCTGCGAGGGGAGAAAAAACACCCTAGTTTACCACAGTTCAGAGCAAACAGTAATGCGTATTAGGTACCGGGCCACCTAAGTTTGAGAATCCTGCGAGGGGAGAAAAACACCCTAGTTTACCTCAACTGTGAATACAGTGAGGCAAGGCCCCATGCGGATGAACCAGGAGTAGGAGGGGTGGGCCGGGGAACGGAGAGCAGGTGGAAATGGCGCCTGGCGTCCCCTGCGGACACCTGCAGACACACAGGGAGCCGCACTGTAGGAGTCGCCCTTGGCCTGGGGCCCTTAGCCGCGGGGGGCTGCCGGGCAGAGGGCTGCCCAGGAGGGGGAGGTTATAGGCAGAGGGAGAGGAGGGGGGTGTGGGCGGGCAGGGAGGCGGCGAGGGAGAGGAGGACCAGGAAGTGGGAGGGGGGAGCAGGAGCAGGCCAAACACCACGCTCAGAGCGCGAAAAGCAATTATACTATATATTCAATCAAAAACTCACGGAGGCCCAGGCAGGGCTTCCCAGGCCTGCTGTTCCCCTTGGGCTACCGGCGACCGCTCTCCACGCTCAGCTGAAGAAAGAAGCGAGCGGGGGGAACGGCCGTCGAGCAGGCCAGAGGGGAAGCAGGCACACAGCCAATCAGAGGGGGGGTGGGCGGGCAGGGAGGCGGGGAGGGAGAGGAGGACCAGGAAGTGGGAGGGGGGAGCAGGAGCAGGCCAAACACCGCGCTCAGAGCGCGAAAAGCAATTATACTATATATTCAATCAAAAACTCACGGAGGCCCAGGCAGGGCTTCCCAGGCCTGCTGTTCCCCTTGGGCTACCGGCGACCGCTCTCCACGCTCAGCTGAAGAAAGAAGCGAGCGGGGGGAACGGCCGTCGAGCAGGCCAGAGGGGAAGCAGGCACACAGCCAATCAGAGGGGGGGTGGGCGGGCAGGGAGGCGGGGAGGGAGAGGAGGACCAGGAAGTGGGAGGGGGGAGCAGGAGCAGGCCAAACACCGCGCTCAGAGCGCGAAAAGCAATTATACTATATATTCAATCAAAAACTCACGGAGGCCCAGGCAGGGCTTCCCAGGCCTGCTGTTCCCCTTGGGCTACCGGCGACCGCTCTCCACGCTCAGAGAAGATAATGCTGCCAAGCCTTGAAGGCGGATTTGATGGCTAACAACTCTTTATCGGTAACCGCATAGTTTAATTCGGGGGCCGAGAATTTTCTGGACCAAAATTCTACTGGATGAAGTTGACCGGTTTCCGGATCCTTCTGGGACAGGACAGCCCCCATGGCTAAACGGGATGCATCGGTTTCAACTATGTATTGGAGCTCGGGGCGTGGATGCTTTAAGACAGGTGCCGACGTGAATTTCAATTTCAGTTCTTGGAAGGCTTTTTCAGCCTCTTCGGTCCACAAGAAGCATTTGTTTTTACGCAAAAGTGTTGTGATGGGGTGAACAACATATGAGAAGTCAGGAATACATCTGCGGTAGAAATTAGCAAATCCAACCATGCTTTGCACCCCTTTAACTGAACTGGGTTATGGCCACTTGAGAATTGCGTCCACCTTTCGAGAGTCCATTCGGACTCCTTTTGGAGACAGGATAAATCCAAGGAATTCAACTTCTGTAGCATGAAAAACACATTTTTCCAATTTTGCTGGCGTAGTTTCTCAAGGACTGCACGAACGTGCTTAACATGGTCTGATTCTGAGGAGGAGTACACTAGAATATTGTCTATGTATACGACAACACAGACGTCAATGAGTTCACAAAGGACATCGTTCATAAAATACTGGAAGGCTGCTGGTGCATTGCACAACCCGAAGGGCATCATCTGATATTCGAATAATCCGTACTTGGTGCGAAAAGCGGTCTTCCATTTGTCGCCCTTCTTTACAGGTACCAGATGATATGCCCCTCGGAGATCTAATTTAGTGTAGATGCAAGCATCCTTTTCTTGGTCTAGTAGTTCGGGGATTAGAGGCAATGGATATTGGTTCTTCACCGTGATCTGGTTTAATGCGCGGTAGTCTATGCACGTTCTGAGGTCACCTTCCTTTTTGGGCACGAAGAATAAAGCTGAACATGCAGGGGACTTAGATGGACGAATGAAGCCATTAGCAAGGTATTGGTCCAAGTATTGTCGCAGGTGACAGTTTTCGGGTTCCGTAAGGGCGTAGATTCTACTGCATGGAGGTTGTGCACCGGGTATGAGGTTGATTTGACAATCGTATGAACTAGGAGGTAGTAAGGTGTTTGCCTGTTCTTTTTGGAAAACATCCTGGAATTCTTGATATTCCTGAGGTAACTGTATGACTGGATTAGCGACTGTGGCCAGGCTTTTGTTCAATGTTTTTTCCGGGTAACAGGTGTGTGCACACTCCGGGAAGGTTACTCTCTTCTCTTGCCAATCAATACAAGGATTATGTGTTTCCAACCAAGGTATCCCCAGTATTATTTGGAACTGCGGTGCTTTGATTAAGTCAAACACAATAGTCTCTCGATGCCCATCTTGACCCAACAGTGTCATCTCTGTGGAGGAATGAGTTACTGGCCCAGAGGCAATTTCAGTTCCATCGACTGTGGTGATAACATCCGAAGTGGTCTTTTTGCAGAGAGGTAGATTCATCCTAGAAACCAATTTGTGGTCCACATATTTTCCTACGGCCCCGCTATCAATGTATGCCCTAAATGCGTGCATACGTGATGGCTGCCTAGGATCAATAAGGACCATTGGTGTGATTAGGTGCGAGGTCTGAGTGTCCTTCTTTAAGCTCGGCAAGCGGACCTCTATGTTTGTCCGGCGTGGTCGTTTCCCGAATCAGGCTCTGTTTGATTTCTATCAGCAACTCCGACTACTTTCTTGGATGGTTTTATAGGGCAATCCCGTAGAAAATGTCCTGAGGCCCCACAGTACAGACACAACTGCATCTGTCGTCTCCTTTCTCTTTCTTTTTGAGTTAAGGGTCCCTTAACCCCCCCGATCTGCATTGGTTCTGATGCATCTGTTCCTTTGGGAGTAACATTGGGTTTAACCAATACCCGATTCTCGAACTTAGCTCGATCAGCTTTTCTATTGTGAAGTCGGTGGTCTAGCTGGACCACTAAGTCTATATATTCTGCGCAATCCTGAGGTGGGTTCACAACTTGGGCCAAAACATCTTTGAGTTCACCCCGAAGTCCACGATGAAATAATGTAATTCGTTAGCAGGTCCTGGTTTCCTTGTCGTAGGGATAGATGTTTGTTATCCAGGGCCTGTCCCTGTGAATGTCTGGCGAATAGTCTTTCCATGCTCAATTGAAAACCCTGAAAATCCCTAAGAAGAGGGCCATCCTGGTTGACTAATGGAATTGACCAATCCACTGCGCTGCCACTAAGGTATGACAGTACAAAGGCTACTTTGGCTTGGTCATTTGGAAAATGTTCCTGGTCTGCATAAAAAGTGCAAGCGGCATTGGTTCATGAACACGGCGAACCTTTTTGGGTCCCCAGCAAAGCGTTCGGGTGGAGCTGAAGGAATGCTCCCTGGTAGAACCCCTTGCACAGGGCTGCTCGATGAAACGGGGGTTGAATTCCCCCCCAAGCCCAGGTAGTGGTGTTTGCCCAGCTTGGTTTTGCAGCAGTTGTCTGGCAAGATCATCAGTGCGCTCCTTTGACACAATCAGTTCTCTCCTGAGGGCATTAGTTTCTTGGCGCGCGGAGTGCACTTCTGCCCTAAGTTCTCCTAACAATTGGGCTAGTTGGTCGATTTCTGAGGTCTCCATTACGCCCGGGTGGGGATTTGTAGATAGGCTTCGTGTTCTGTTACGCTCACCTGGTTCCCACAGGGGCGTCGATCGGACCCGGACAGCTGCGGTCTCCACCAACGTGATGCGTAGTGAAGAGATGACAGTCTGGACTGGCCCGCCTAATCTTGTCTGCTGGACTCGTAGAAGTATTCTCCTGCAAGTGGAGAAAGGGATTTAGCCACCCGTGGACTTAAGTGATGGCCCCCCCAACTGTTCGCGTTCTCCCCCTAATCACCTCCGATATCCCCTCTTGGTAACCTCACCTTATGTTTTTAAATGATGAGCTCTCCATCCTGCATGACTCCAGTGTCTATAAAGTTCAAAGAGTTCAATATGTCCGATGTTCACTCTTGTTCCATTCCCTCGTTAGGTTGCAGCTGGGTCCAAAAGAATATTGCCTGGAGGCAGCTGATGGCGTTCAGGTAAGAGTCTGTATTACCAAACACTGTCCGGTAAAAGTTGCATGAGTTTAACTTGTTGTTTTCTCTCCCCTTATAGGTGCGGCGAATTAAAGCATAATACCTCCGGTGGTAAAGCAGGTAAGCCTATGGTGGCAAAGAGATTGTCGGGTTTTCTCGGCTCACCTTGTTATTCCTTTTGTTTTCCCCCCAGGTGCTGGGTTTCGACGAAGAAAATGATGGAGGCAGCGCCGAGTTGAAAGATGCGGTGGACTGGTGAGTATAACGCGGCGCTGCTGCTGGCGAAGCGACGCGTGCTGAAATAATGTCCTTTCCAGGCTCGGAGATGTGCTGGGTCCGGAATCAGGTAAGGAATCAAATAATGTCCATGATCTTACCTCTTCTCCTTTCTTTTCCTTTTGTCTAGGAGCTCCGGATTCGAGGCGGGCGTGGCAGAAGACTGGATGCTGCCTTGCAGACACGTTGAGCGTTACGCTGCTGGATGCAGAATAACACGAAGCATGAGCTGCTGTTCGGGCGTGGTTTAAATAGCATGCAACATAGTCCCAGGTAAGAAGTTCCCCAGAACCACACCCGAGAAAAAAATAGTCCCTGTAATAAAATAGTCCCATCCAGGCCTCATGTTGGCTTGGACTCATTTGCAGCATGGTCTGCATAAGGTAAGTAAAGTCTATGAGTCTGGCGCCTATGGCGCCAGGACTGATTCTATGATGACTGAATCCAAACAGCCCCCAGCCGGGGCATCTGGATGCTTGCTCCCGGGGCTGATGGACTCGATCCGGATGCCCGGGGGTAGGCATCATGACATTTTGGTAATGGGAAAAACCCTGTGGTGCAGAGCCTTGTGACTGATAGGCTTTGCCGAACCTTACTCCACTAACATCCCCCTGGGTGCATTCCCAGACATGAAGCACAACTCTGTAAGAGTGATCAGGAAGTGTTGGGAGACCAGTGGGGTGGCAAAAGTGGGTGATTTGTTGCAGGAAGGGAAAGTTATGGACTTTGAGACACTCATACAGTCTTCGGGTATACATAGGGGCCAATGTCTATTGCACGTGGGGTTACTTAAAGAGATACAGAATAGATGGCTAGGTTTTTGAGAGGGCATGGAGAGTGACACAATACTAGAAGCTGTGTATGACATGTCAGAAAGAGGCCACATTGTCTCCAGAGTATACAAGTTGCTCTCAGACTAACTTAATAAACATGTACTGAAAGTGTGTATGCAATGGGAAGTAGACCTGGGTAGGACCCTCACAATCGTGGAATGGGCTTGGACCTTGATTCATGCTAAACCGGTGTCTAGGAATGCCTGATCGAGTCTGTTGCCATTATGTCACACACAGGGCCTACATGACCCCACACAACACATCTCCGTTCCACGGAGCAGGCCAGTGAGATTGCCCTATATGTGCAAATGATAAGGGCGATTTTATGCACATGTTTTGGACTTGGTGGTTCAAGGGTTCTGGTTGGCAATTGCAGATAAAGTAGCTAAGGGTGGAATTGAGATGCATGCTTGGCCCCTAGAGCCCTGTCTAATGGGGATGTTCTCACAAGGGAAGAAACATATGACTTCGCCAGGATGAAAGACTTTAATTATATTCTTGCAAAATGCAGGATTGCAATGGCTTGGAAGTCAAAAGGCGGACCCAGGAGTTATTGAATGCTTTTCTTCGGTTGTTTCATTCTTATTCTTTTGAAGGCATTTTAGAACATTGTGTTTACCACCGTGAGAAGCTAGTATACTGTAAGGTCACTGGTTGAATTTGTTGCATGTTGAAAAGAAAATAATAAAATAGTTTTAAAAGAAAAAATAAGGTGTTAGAACCCACGAGACGAAGGACCAAGCTCATCCAAGTTGGTCAACAACCAAGCCTTTTAGATGGGAAAGCCAGCGGCCTTAGGCGCAGGGTATGTGATGAATCCCAAGATGTTGTCACTTCTTGCCGAGGGGGATCGCGTTCCCAGGTGCCCAGGGTGGTGCTGTTGCTACCCGATAGTCCCCCTGAGGGTAGTGCTCAGCGTGAGGATCTCATGGGGAGAGATCTCCTCTATGGGGACAAGGAAGAACATCTCTGGAGAATGCGGTATAACATCCCTCACCCAACACCGTACACACCTCCATACTCCCTAGACCCTAACACTTTGCCCAGAACTCCCATGCACCTTTGTAAATCAGTGATGTTAAGAAATACTGAGATGAAGTAGAGTAGGGACTACCGTAAGGGAATGTACTAGATAAGTACTGGGACAAGGAGGAGGTGGAGAGCCATGAAGAACGCTCCATGTGATCTGGATGAACATTCTAGTCATTCACAGCAGTGTAAGATAAAAAGCAACAAAAGACTTACAATGTTGCTCAACCATCCCAGGATGAACCGAACACCAGGAAGTTGCTTGGCGCAGGAAATATTCAAGTGGCTGCAGACAGGGATGCTGAAAAGTAGCAGACGGCATCCCCAGCGAGTCCGACGTCAGAGGACCCTTGGCGACGCAGTAACCTGACCTCACAGGGGAGGTGGGCCAGGCAGTCTGTAACGTGTACACGTACTGCTTAAGGACAGACACTGCAGAGCTGCCACAGTGCAGGAAAAGCCCGAAGAAGTCACAGGAGACCGAAGCAGACTGAAGGCAGACCGGAGCTCGCCAGAGAAGTCCCAGATGGTACAGGAGTAAACGGACTGGCCGGTGGGGGTACAAGAGGGCCTAGGTCCCGAAGAAGCACATAAGGAGAACAAATCCAAATCTCAGGGAATGGGACGTAACTCCTGCAATGGAGAGAAGTGGGGAGAGCTATGTGATGAATCTGATGGTGTCATTACTCCTTTCTCAGTGGTGACCTCTCCCCATGTGGCAAGGGGACTGCAGCCACTACCTCATCCTGACCCTGGGGGCAGCCGTTTGAGGGAGGATCACATGGGAGAGCATTAGGGCACCATCGGACAAGGCATGGTATTCCCCTTCCTTTCTTGAGGATACCACATCCATTTATAGTGCCTTAATGACATATTGTTTCACCTCCCCACATCCACCTAGGAAGAGTACAGAAAACATTCTAACAAGATCTGTATGTAAGCCATCAAAAACTGACCTACCCTCTAAAACCCATGAAAACACCTTCTCAGACTCTACCTGAAAGTCATCCAGAGCTGACTTACCCTTAAAGAACATTTACCTAGATATTCCAGACTTTACATGTAAAACATCAAGAATGGACTTGCATTCCTATAACTACAAGAATACCGGGACGAGTAAAATGTGCCGAGTAATGCAGAACAAAGAACAAAGAAGACCAAGAACTCAAGCTGCACTCTTGTAAGTGCATACCTGTGGCCAGGAAATTTAAACAGCAGAAGCAGCTGACTGAAGCATGCTACTGGAGGGAGAGAGCTGCTCCTCTCAGTATGAACTGAGAGACAGTGGGGCTGCAAAGAGTGCTGTGGAGCCAACCGGCTTGAGAAAGAGGAAAAGGCTAGCTGATCGCAAGAGAGAACATATTGCGGGAATGCCAGAAGCCGACGGAGGGCTCCTGGGTATACTCATTTGGTGAGAGGCAGCGTTTGGCTTTCTGGAGCCTGTAACGAAGCAGAAGAGGCTGAGAAGCCGAGGAACAAAGGCGGTGAGGCAAAAGGAAACAACAAACTACCACCACCGGCTTGTGGTGGGAGAAATTAAGTACGCCAGCAAGAACCAGTGAGTCCATAAGAGAGAAGCAGTGACTCCAGAGCGTATTGTCAGCCATGCAAATTTTAATAACTGTTAAGGAAGCAAATGAAGTACAGGAAAGAGAAAGAGCCAGTGAGCAGTTTGTTAAAAGGGGAAAGAGAACATTCACGTTTGTGAGTTAATGAAATACACATATAAGAAAAACCCTGGCAGGATAATATACCAGGCAGATACAGTAGCAGATAAAACAAGAGAATATCAGTTTGGAAGTGTGTGCAGAGCTCAGATGAGAAAAGTCCTGGCAGGAGAGTATACCAGGCAGTTACAAGAATGTGCATTTAAGAAAGTCCTGGCCAGGGTCGGACTGGGACAAGAAATAGGCATGGGCACCTAATCATGTCAATTCACGACTTTACAGAAAATGCTACTTATGGAGGGTTAATGTGTAATGATCAACAGAGGCACATTACCAGGGGGATGGGTGGTGGAGGAAGACACAGTGAGCAGTGGCACAACATATGTTAAGTCTGGCACGACACTTCCCAGCACAAACTGGAAGGGAAGAAAGATGCATTCTGAGATTTTATTTGCTTTGCTGGAGTTAAGGCAAAACAGAGACCAGGTCTGGTGTTTACTTCCATCACTAAGTACATGCATTACAATAGAATAGGCTTTGGTAGCAAGCAACTGAACTTTGGCTGCAAAAAGGAGGTTGCCACCCTCATCAGTGAGGGGTGCACTGATGCCATCAGGATCCAGTCTGTTTAAAACAGAGGCATCACAGCCTGGCAAACAGAGCCCCACCCCACTATGCAGGAATATTCAACCACTCACACTCACACAGAATGCTCCTTTTAGGAAGCAGCACAGATTGTCCCCAGTGCCACCAGTAATAAGCAGACAGTTATCTATCGCTGGTAAACAGTGAGCTACTTAAAGGCAGGAACACCACACATCACCTCAACCATGTAGGAATTTCCATTTCTGCATACAGGCACGGAACCAACAGTTTGGGCTTTTGTTATTAGGCATGGGGAAAGCATTTGCAAGGCACAACCATAGTTGTAAGGGGCCATAAATGGAAGCAGCTGCAAAATGGTGTAAGTGTCTGGGCATATAATAGTAGTGCCTGGCAAATGCCTACTACTTTGCCAATGCTTGTTTTTAACAGGACTTCAGTGAAGTACATCCATAGTGCTTATAAATCGAGTGGCTTTAGGCAGACCTGGTTAAGACATTTCTTATTACAGTAGCGCGCTTACAACTCCAATCAAGTCATTAACTCTCAGAATACTGCATGGAAAAAAACTGGCAGGCACTTTGAGCATAAACTTTCATTGTAAGACTTGATAAAGCTAGTTTAATGTGATCCCAGGACGATGTGTTGTGGGTGAGGAGGGGCAGGAAGTGAGTGGGATTAGTCGTAAGGATTGGCATGGCCATGGGAAATCAATGGTTCTGTAATGGGTAAATACCCAAACAACACCTACAAGCTTTGTGTTCCCCCTCACATTCCATTTCTCCCTACTTGTACTCGAATGTAATAGTTTTGGCATATAGGTCGTGCCTTAGAGCCATTTAATAGTCAAAGCTAAAAAGGATGGTCTGGACAGTGGGCCAGAGCTTTGACAGTGCTTTTTGATTCACTGAAAACCTTTCAGTCATCAGTCTCAGCCATGTACTGGATTATGAAAGACATGCCAAACTTCACTCTGTGTGGAAAGCAGACAACTCAAATACTCCTGAACGCCAAGTCTCCCTGATTGTCTTACAACCTCCCTGATCCAGACATTATACACACATTGCTCTGACTACAGCAACCAAGCCGCCTTGATAATTCAGCAACTGGTAGGGAGCTGCTGACTTTCTGTTAATCAGCACATCTGTTTATATAAGGCAACTATTTCACAATTCAGTTCATGGGAACAACCAAACTAGTATGCTCATTGCCACCTTTGGCATTTTCACTGAGAGTATTTGTTGCATTATCCTTCTGCCAAAGGGAAATGGGGAGCAGAAATATACTTTAACTAAAGGGATTGTAAGGTTTCAATTTAAAAAAATGGAAACTGACATTGATCCTTTGTAACTGGGCAATATTTACATATGGTCTGCAATATCAACAGGGGGTGTTTTCACAGATGCTACGCCACCTGATATGCTGTACACATATGTGTACATTTGCTTTCTTTTCAGCAAGTGCTCTACATGTGGCACTCAAGATCTCTCAACACACATATAAGATTTTGCATCTTGTGTGTCTCTTCATTGAGCACTTATCTTTGTGCGATCCTGGGGGCTCTAGTTAAATAGGTTTATTGTTCCCTCAGTTTGCAAATAAATCTGCAGTCTTTGACCCTCTAAAACATTGTAATTGTGCCAGCTGAGCAGACCCGCCACACAGGTTATTGGGCGAGTCACTGGATACATTCGGGGAATCTGAAGAGGTTAATTGCATTAAGTTCCTTGTTAGCTCCTATGGATATACAAAAACGCACAAGTGGGAACTGCAAGTTAGACAATTGTATCTCCATCCAGTGTTATGCCAAGGGTGCTGCAGGAAGTTCAGTAAACATGCCACCAAGTGTCAGTATATTCTCCATAGTTTAAAAAAAAAATCTTGTGGTGTTTCCTAATGCGCTAAAGGGAAAAGCATCCCACTTCGAGGTGCTAAGAGCAAAACAGTGATTGCTTGGGTGTGGGGGACAGATGAGGTGGAAGAAGTGAGAAGATTCCACTTTCGTTCAATGGTAGACCAAGAACCACATTCCTGAAGCAAGAAAAAGTTGGGAACATGTGTTTATAGCATAGATACATACATATAACAGGGAGGATTTTACGAGAGTAAATACTAACGTATTGTAAACCTGGCACTCCTACAAAGCCTGACAAAAAGTATTATTTATCATTCGGTTTATGACAAAACAGTGTTGCCAGGCGTGGAGGATGACACCACGTGCACTAACCCATGCAGGTACGCTGCTGTGCTTGACCCACACTTGTGGATTGCAGCACCATTCTTCCCCAGCACGGTGGCATGCCATGCATGAATGTGGCATGTTAGCTAAAATGGACTATATCACTAACTGCTGACTGACAGTCGCCCGCTCTGGTAGATGGCATAGAGAAGAATCACAACAAAAGTCCCGGAGAGTGTAATAAACGTGAAAAACACTGCCATGGCTTGTTTCTCAACTCGCTTTTGCATGGCCGATTTTCAAGTCCCAGCATGCAAAGCGCTGGAGGGTAAAGAGAAAAGACTGGGTAAAGGTGATCCTAATCACATGCTGCACGTCACTATCGATGGATGTAGTTTCTTGATGTTTGCAAGTTGAAGTTAAGGGTTATGGTAGAAGGATGGTCTAACGTTTTTTAAAGAACATAAACACATTTGGGATTAAGACATGCATATTTTCCATTAATTGGGGCCTTTTGCCAGCTGCTCTTTTCCCCTGGGAGCAGGTGAAATAAATGCATTGCTTATTAGCGTGGGTTGCGGAGCCAGCTGGCCAGCCTCACTGAGAATTGGGTGTTTTGACGTCCTTGCAGATGATACCGTAATGTGTGCTTAATTGTTAGATATTAAAGTAGATGATGCTCACCTGTTGCTGAACCTACCAACATGGATGCAGCTAAGAATGCAGGTGTAAAACCTAAAGTAATAGAGCTAAGATGTGCCATGGCAATTTCATATGGTACCATTAAAAGTGGGCAAAATCTTAAAGTCCTACCCGCATCATCCAGCAGAAAATATCAGTCTTAAAATTCGGAAAATCCAACACGCTGCATGTAGGGATTTTTTTCACGATGCGTTATCTTTTACTAGTCAAATCTACACCTTTTTAAACAAATTAATTCGGTTTGAAACTGTGCCAACCAAATGGCTCTGTTTCACAATGACGTTCATGTATCCGCTTGTGGGCAGTCATTTCAAAACCTAATGCATTCTGGGGGAAGTAGTCTTGGAATGTAATGTCGGATTGCGGTGGATCGCAAGGCTGAGCCACAAGCCCTGGAATCCTAGCATCGCAGTGAAGTGGAAAAAGAGCGACCATGTGTGAGTCCGACTCTGTTCACAGGGTAGTCAGACCTCCTTGCAGAAAATGTACACTCATCCTTGCTTGACAAATGGTCGTTTAAGGGGCAGCATCATACATGTATCCGGCCCATGGAGATTTCTTCCGTCTGCCCACAAATTAAACTTCTGAGTAGGTTACTAGTAGCTGGGTACACTGTTCCTAAATGCGCTGCGGTGTGTGATGAATGGAGTAATGATAAAACAGGTCAAGAAACACAGGGCCTCCAAACCTACAAAGTGGGCCTCTGCCTTCTTCATGGCCAGACAGACTGTGCCTGATCTGCACAATCGGAGGCATAATTGGTTGTGGCGGGTTTTAAACCGCATAGGCTTGGGAAACCCTGCTTCCTCTTTCACAGCATCAACAAACCATGCTCTTGTCAGACCACCTCAAGCATCAAGCCCCACTCTCCCTGAATCGTCAAACACTTCCCGGAAATCGCATCAGTCCCAGCTGCCGTTCCATGTGCACACAAGCCCTGAACAAATGGCAAGCCCTTGTTTGCAAACTTCGAGTTGTGCCCCACTTTCAGCCATAACAGTTGTTCTTTCCACATCACATAATTAACTAAATCTGAAGATATTGATAGACTCGGCAGTGCCACTGCATAGCATCCCTAGTGATAACATGCCATGTCCCTGCACTGGTTTCCTTCCTAGTCGCTCACACAATATTTCTGATGACTAGTTCAGAGTGAGAAACTACACAAGTCGGTGCAACATGCCTAATAGCCTTCCCCATCTTCCCCTTTCGCTTTCCTCTCTCCTGTCTCACTCACTCTGTCTGGAGACAGTGCACCAACCACAGAACAAACACACTTTATTTTCGGTGTTCTGACTCCAGTCCCACCCACCGTGGGCCCAGCAGCCCCTTCAATATTATGTTTTTACTTAGTTACTTACTTTGCTTACTGGCTCAGCACGCTGGCCCAGACACACAAATTCTGTGTCCAGAGACAGTCTCCTTGGGCTGGGCCATGCAGTTCGAATTGCCTCGTCCTTGTCCGTGCCTGGTGAAAAGGCCTGCTCACACTCACAGTGCTCCCTCAACACGTCTTCCGGCTTCCTCTAAATCTGAGTCCCCAGCATGTGCTGGGTTGTGTTGACCCACCAGTACACTAATGCACATAACGACGTGTCATGCTGCATGATTGGCTACCGGCTGGAGCAACAGCCAGTCACACACAGGCCTGAATCCTCAAGGCTCAGGAGTCTGGCAGGCGGCAGCGCCCTGTGACAGCCCCTCCCCCACCCCAGGTAGGCCTGCAAAAGCAAACACATGCACCAAGGCACAAGCTCAGCCTCAGGCAGCTCACGACCCACCCACCCCAACCATTTGTTCTTGATTATGTGATGAGAGAGAGAGAGAGAGAGAGAGAGCGCAGTGTGAGCGCTGCTCTCTCCTGGCTGGTGGCGCCATGCTGGCGGATAGCTGCTTGGGCCTGCTTGGGGCCCTGCCAGCAGCACAGCCTCATGCTTTTGTGTTGCATTAATCAAAGCAAAGTGAACACTTAGGAATTAAGTGTTACTTTCTTTGATGAATGTAAGCATGACATGATGAATCCATCCATGAGCCATGGCAGCCGGCAGGCAACGTGAGTGACTGACTTCTTATTAAGTCAAAACCTTACCTATGGATATTAATGACATGCAAACAGGCCCCAGAGTGATTCATAAAACTGTCCCAAGGCCATTCACAACTTCATTTTCATACTGCCGGTGGCAGAACATCCGATAAACCAGTCCGCCCCTGGTCCTGCAGGAGAGTGTACCAGGCAGTTGCAAGTGTGTACATTTAAGAAAGCCGTGGCAGGTGAGTATACCAGGCAATTGCAGGTGTGGTAATATAAGAAAGCCCTGGTAAGGAAACACACCAGGCAAGGACAAACTGAACAGTGTATAAGAAATGCATCACAAAAAGGGGTCCTGAGAAGTATATAACAGCACTAGCAAAAAGGCTGTATGAAACCAAAGATAAGAGGAGTAAAAACCTGCCAGGAAAGTACATCAGGTATCCTAACAAGATAAAGACAAAGAGCCACATTGTTTTGTGTGCCAGTTGTGTCGTGGAGGAAGAGCAACTCAAGGAACTGACATCTTTGAATATACAACAATGGGAAGAGAAATACAGAGGAAGGGAACCACTCTCTGGAACAAGGATCTCTATCCTTCTGGAACTTTTGTGTTGGAGTTAGGCATCTTCCTTTTTGAACATTTATAAACCACTCAAGGCCAGAGACATTACCCTTTTGACCCTAGAGTTTATGTTGTTAGAATGTGAGGGCCACAATAGTACTTTGGACACGGGACAGTTTTGCTTTGGACATTCTGATATTGACAGACCCTTAGTTTTGGTTTTTATACATTGCAACCATGCAACGTATAGTACCTCACCTGGAACAGTGGTGAGTAAGCAGTATGGATCTTTCAAATTAGGCTCGCTACTAAAAGAGTATACATTTTAACTAATGGCACCGACGTATTCTTTAGAAGGCAAATATTGAAAACCACTGAATATGCTACATATATTACTCTAACTAGTGGAAACATTGATGTACTAGGGTGAGTGCTTTACAACTTATAAACCAACAAAACATGGGAAAATAGACACAGCACGATGTGAATGGACAGGGAACCATGCACCGTGTGGCACTGGAATTATACTAACCAGACAATGAATGAGCATGCACTGTTACTTACCAATCACATCAGGTCTTACTTTTCACTTGGAAGTGTGGGTGTCTAGCTGTTCCCAGACTAAAAGCACAGAATTGTAATTAGGGTAAACCGCTGCATGATGGGATATTCATGTCACACTAGTTTGGAGATGTCACGCTATGTTATATCGTTACAGCTTGACAGTACTTGACAACCAATTGGTCTTTACTAATCATTAAATTTTTTCTATTTTCCATTTTTTGGATTACTTGATTGTGACACACGTGATTATAGATTACTGTCAACAAACAATTGCCCATGTTAAGCCTTGAAACAGCCCAAAATGGTTCAGCTGTGGCACTTTTGATCTATTTATTATATATTCTTTACTAATTATCTGAGTGTAAGATTGACAATTATTTTCTTCTTTTTTTGTATATATTATATGTGTTTTGTTTGACATAAAAGTTGACCATAGGATTATTGCATTATTTGTGATCGAATTACATATTCAATGCACATTCTTACAATTCATGGACAAGCACACTTTTTCTGGTATACTTATTTCTTAACGAGATGCAAATAAAGACACATGAGCACCCATTGGACTCGGAAACGGTACATAAGGCCCACACCTTCCCCAAACACACTTTCCCTCACCATGCTGCCACTAGCAGTTGCTAACCTGGATATCCAGCACCTTCTGCTGTACATCGAGGTGCAGAGGCAGGAACAGCAAAGCATCGCAGACCACATGGAGCAGAAAGGCAGAGGAGATGCCATGCATGGCAAGTGCCCATTCTCTGGGTCAGGCCATCACCCTGGGCATTAACAGATGGGCCGCTCATACCTCTGTAGCGGTTCAACAGGGAGACCATTGCTGAGCTACTCTCCCTGATTCAGGATGACACCCAGAGCAGGATCAACATCAAAACCGCCCTATCACCACTGCTCAATTTTGTGTCAGTGCTGCATTTCCTAACACACACTATTGGCATGCTGTATGGCTTGTCACAGCCCACATTCAATCGTGCTTGGACAGGCGCTGGATGCCCTTTTGCCATGTGCACCCCAGCACATCGTCCTGGCCACCATCCCGGCACAGATAAATGCCACAAAGGCACAATGTTGCTCGGAAGCCAACCTGCCCAAGTAGTGGACCCATGTAGTGTTGTTTGCCCCCCAGGCAAAAGAAGAGGTATAATGCAACAGGAAGCGGTACCATACACTGAATGTACAGGTGGCCTGTGATACTGACCTCACCATCACACACTGCTGCAATAGCTTTCCTGGTTCCACCCAGGATACCATGGTCCTGTGGAACATCACACTGCCTGCCTACATTGAGAGTCACAGAGGGCAATGGATATGGATACTGAGTAAGTTTAAGTGCAGTCACGCATTACAAACTTGAATCACAAGTAAAATGGTTCCTGCAGAGGGTGGGGTGGTGGTGGGGCAATACAACGATTAACCAATGCAGGCCCAATCTAAGCCATGTGCATGCAGGAACTACCCTCTTATCCTACACATTACAGCCCCCAACCCACAGGACTGGGCCCTGCAGAACAATGGAGTAGCATGACAGAACGCATATTGTGGTTGCAAATTAGTTATTCACTAAAACAGGACAATAGTTACCTAATGCACAGGGAAACCAAACCTACTCATGCAACAGCACAGTTTACCACTGCCCAATGATAACACAACACTGCCAGACAGTGATGGCATGTACGCTGCAAAGCACAAATGTCATTTCATAAGAGCAGGAATGCAAAAACCATAAAAATGCACAATGATAACCAAACGCTCCTCAGGGCACATGCATAACAGCACAGCATAGGACCACCACAGACATCTACATTGCCAATCCTGTCACAGGGCATGAATGTTAAAACTTGTGGTTGAGAGATGTGTGAATGGGGTATGCCAAAGTGACAATGCATATGTGCCCGGGTAGTACATGATGCATAAATCAATTAATGGACTTACAACCATGTCATTCAACAATGCGTCCTGACTTCAACAAGAGAGTGTTCCTCAACATGCCATTAAAACAGGCCATACATCCCCATTTTTCACTTACTGACACCTGTGACCTTTAGCCTTTCAGGCGACTATGGATACCCACAGCTTCTGTAGCTGATGACACCTGTGCGCAATCCACGTACACCACAGGAGATGGCCTGCAATGATACACATAATAGGACCGTCCTGTGCATCGAGCGGACCTTCAGGCTGCTTGGGGGACATTTCTGGTGTCTCCATCTGGCCGGAGGGGCCCTGATGTATAGGCTATGGAACATTAGGAAAATCTTTGTCGTCTGTAGCATGCTGCACAGCATCTGCATCACTGCCCCTTGATGTCGTCGTGCCTCCTCCAGAGGACAACGACACACATGCTGCCAATGAGGTGCTGCCACGCAGTCAGCGTGATGAAGGTAGGGATGGTTGTCTGGTGCAGCAAGAACTCATAGACAATATCTTTTGGACACATTTCCTTTCACCAACTTCACTCATTTGTACATAGCCACACATTAAATAGCTCAATCTCACTCAAAAAACACTGTTCTCACATGTTTTCGAGTTTACAGGTGATTTGTTTAGCAATACGCAAAATGCCCATGCCCTCCAACTTTCCTCAATCCCCAACACTCATGCCCTCTCACCTCCATCAATCCCCAAAGCCCATGCCCTCCCACCTCCCTCAATCCCCAACACCCATTCCCTCCCACCTCCCTTGTGGCTGGTATGAATGTCAAATCTGAATAAAAGTTATTTCCATGCCCTCTTGGGCATGCAGCCTGTTCAGTGTGTGAGTGAGCCACATTCCTCTGTGGCGGCAATGTTGGCTGCCAGGCCGTGAGCCCTCCGTGGGGATGACAGAGGCAGAAGCTTCTGATTCCTGGCCTCGGATGTGCTGGAGCGTCAGGAGCATGGTCCTTTGCATGTGTTCTGCAAATGCTTAGATGGCCTCAGGCAGCTCCCTGATCCTCTGGCCCACAACAATATTGCCAGCAGTTGCCACTGATGGCACTGCTGGTTCATGGACCTGGCAATACTGCGGCATGAGCCCTGCAGTTCAGATATATTTTAAATCTGCACCTGGTGTTGTTCTTTGGTGTTCACACATCTCCAGATGGCATCCAGCAAATGCCGTGGCACATGCTCGGGGCTATGGACAGGGCTTGGGCTGCAGAGAGGGGACCTGAACTACCACCTGCATCTACTGGTCCAATGCCATCATCATCACTCCCTGTTTCAGTGTCACAATGCTGATGGCACTAGATCAGTGACTTAGGTGAGGAGGGGGAGCCAAGGGGTGGATGGCTGGGTACCCATCTCACTTCATGCGTGACAGTGGTGGCATGTGACTCCTCAAGTATCTCCACAGGGGACGGCAGTGGAGTTGCCTCTGCAGCTGGTGGGCTTGCAGCTCCTGTAACTGTTATGGCTGTACTGCCATCTGGTAGGATGCCAGCAGTGGCATGCGTCATGCTGGTGGAGGGGCCTCTGACACATTTGTTTCGATGGTTGCAATGTATCTGCTTTCTGCAGCAGACATGCTGCTGCTGAGTCTTGTGGCAGGTGTCTCTCTCCTGGTTGTCTTACAGCTCCTTACATGGCTGCAGGATCAGGGGTGGAGGTAGTGGTGCTTGATGTGGTGAATGAGCCCCGGGATGTGGTTGGACCAGCATTGCATCCCTGAGTCGACTGTGAACCTGTTGGCTGGTGAATGATATCCAATCAGCCATCATGCATATATGTGCATGGTGTAGCCAGACACTCATGCATTATGTTGGATGCTGATCTTAGTCAAATGTGATTTCACTGTGGTTTAATGCAGTTCAGGATGGCTGCAATATTTTCACCAAATAAGGCCTATGTGGCACACACACCTTACAGGATGTGAGGGCTGCGTCTGATGTGACATGTGTCATCTGTGCACTGGGCAGTGGGCTGGTGAGAGGACATGGCCAGCATAGGTTGCTGAGTAAAAGACACATCTCCTGCAAGGTGATAGTAGGGTCAGTAAATGGATGCATACATGGATGTAGCCGCATGGGTTTCTCTTTGAAACCTGGCGAGGGCCTTCCCTCATGAATGTGTCACATGATTGCACCGGGTCATATGCACATTTACACAATGGTGGCTATCTAGTTGCGGTGTCCCAACTTCCCTTGCACATGCATGTGTCTGCAGTGCTGCCAATTGATAGGGCATTTCCCTGTACATTGTGGCCATCTATGCTGGGAGACATATGCATGGGATAGGGATTTTGGCAGTGCATTGTCATGGCAGACTTAACATTCATATTCACCAGCCTCAGGCTGACTGCTTGCTCTGACTTCAGCCCTCCCTACACCCTCAATGCCTTACATGTAAGGGATGGTGCTGGATTTTTCCTCCCATGGCGTGAGGGCAAGTGGGTCTACAGTGCCGCCTCCTGTAGCAGCTGTCTTGCGACAGTAGTTTGACAGGAGGCTGTGGACCTTCCACCTCTTTCGGCAGTCCTCAATGTCAAGTGGTGCCTTGCCCACTGCTACCACCTTGTCCCGTATTGTAGCCCAAATGGCATTCTTCCTCTGGGCTTATGTCTTCCCTTGCCTTCACCCGAAAATCTCCTCAGCAAGGACCTGCAGCTCTGCCTCACTACATTTTTGTTTACACAGCCTCATTTGGGGAGGAAGGATTGTGGTTATTAAAGACGGCTGCCACTGAGCTTCCCGTTTGCGAAATGACGCTCTTTCCACTGGCGGAACGACAATTCGGTAATTACTCCTATTTTCTGGCGGTAACGTTAATCCTTTGAAAAATCGGAGGATTTACCGTTAGAAGTTGATTTTCAGTGGTAATTCTACCAAATGGAATACCATTACCGCTGATGGTTTATGCACGCTCCTGACAACCTGTCATGTGGTGGTAATTCCGCGTGACACTATGGTGGTAACGGTAATTCCATCTGGTAAAATTACTGCCCAACCTCTAAGTACCTATTGTACCATAACTTTATGTATTTATTTATTTTTGCCTCTAGCTCTGAGGCATCTAGGTGGTAGTTACAGAAAGTGCATGGTACAATTTATAAAGTGCAGGAAAAACATATGGGTTACAGTTTAATGGGTGGTCGAAGCATGCTATGTCAAGCCTCACCTAATGGTACGGGGGCTACCTTAAGCATGCAATCAAGCATATGAGACAAAATAGGTGTGAGAACACAGACTGGCAAAGCCTCATGGTACGGGGGCTACTACAAGCGTGCAATCAAGCATGTGAGACAAAATAGGTGTGAGAACACATAGGCAAAGCCTCACCCCATGGTGCGGGGGGCTGCTTCAGGCATGCAATCAAGCATATGAGACAATGAAGGGGTGTATGGAAAGTCTTGGTAGGCCTTGCCTCAAGCTGAGGGAGGCGGAGTAGATGTTATGTAAATGTAGGTTGACATATAGCATAGGCCAAAGACTGGCACAAGGAAGGTAATCTGACTATGGTGTAGAGAGAGAGAGCAGGATTAAGTTCTCAGGTGGGTCAATATAAAATTGCAAGCCCGCTTGCTGGGTCCAACCAAGTTGATACTGCCAGGAAAGGGGACAGTGGGTCAGTGGATCGTTCTGCACAACCGGAAAAGTCTCACCCTGAGTGGCAGGGGGCTACATCGGTAGCAACGGATGTGACAGTATGGTACAGTAAAGTCAAGTGGTTACAGGAATTATGGAAGTGAAGCATTTACTGTGCTGTACAACGGAGTGGCAGACACGCAACAGTTCGCAATTAGAGGCGGAGAGTGTGGGGGAGAGTTAGCTAAGTAGACCAGTAGGCGACGGACGGGCGAGTCGGAGGTAAGATCCTCCCTACCTTGCTTCACGGAGGTAGGCACAGGAAACGGCATTGCATTGGGGAGAGATCTCATGTAGATGCTGGGTGAATTGAAATTGATAATAGGGTGTAGAAATGAAGGTTTGTTCTGAGGAGCCGTAGACGCCCGTACAAGCCCAGACAGGTGTTTGGTGAAACCCTTAAAGAGGGCCCTTTGTGGGGGCCGGCTTGGCCTGCCGACTCCCTGCGCAGGAAGCGGTTATTCAAGGCCACAGCCAATCCGCCTTCTGTGCAGGCGGGCTTTTCAGCAGGGAAGGCCTCCGGGGTGTTGCTGAAGATATGACGCCATCACAAAAGGAGTGCTTTGTGAATGTAATATAGAGCCCAGCAAGGGCGTGCCTGCAGCAGCAGCAACGTGGCTATGATCTTCTTTTGTGCGTAGATGTTAGTTACACAGGCCCACTTTAACCAAAAATAGATCAATACCTTAAGTAATTAACAGAACCGATTAAAATGTATTCTAATCATGTGTTGTACAAGTTCAATTGTTATTTATGTTTGCTCAAAATTCATTGATAACATTTGGTAACGTGTAACATTAAAAACAAAAATTAATTTCAATGAATACCTTCCAGTTTGCTTCCACGAATACATATACACCAAGCTGATCAGGAATACCCATTTGTAAACAAATTCACACAAAAAAATCAATGCATACGATGTATACAGGCACAATGATTGAAAAAAGAAACAATTCCCGTTACACTTCATTTTCTGTCCCCACTTGTTCATTCTTATCCTGAATAAATCTCATCATGCTTTATGTGACATATATGTATGAAACCTGGACCTACCTCAAAAATTGAGCTGTAGACCTAGGATTCCAAAAATTATTTTCTTATGTTCAGGCGACTGCCTCACTTCAAGATGGACCGATCTATTGGTGAAGAGATACAGAGCACAGACCAAGCAAAACTGAATTTACTGTCACTCATTTATATTTTCCCTATGTACAAGTCAACAATCCCTGTACTGAATAGCCAGGTCTTCTCTAGAATTACTTACATAAGGTAGGAGTGCATAAGTCACTGCTGTCGCCTATTTCTTTGCTGTTTGGTGGCTGATACGGCTGAGGCAATCGAAGGGAAAACGGAGGACAAATAAGGACCAGTTATTCAGGTGCTATTGCTCTGCTCTCTACCTCTAATGTGGAACAGTATACACTTACCACTGTTCGTAGCTTTGTTTTATGCCTTATTCTTATACTGGGAACACTAAATCACCCTCTTCTCTGTAGTTTGTCCATAATATTTCTTAGGAAAACGCCCCCCACCGCCTATCTGAAATGACAGGCACGTATCTGCGTTCAGTCCGGAAGTGCTGAAAGAATGCAGCTTATGCTTGTTCCAAACGTGCTCTGCTCCTCCATATCTTGAAAAGGTCAAATGCGTAATGTTGAAAGCCCTTTCTGCTATGATGTACTTACTATTTGGGCAAAATTAATTTCCAGGCAATTTTCTGTAGCTCAATGGCCTCTCTTTCTAGTGTTACTGAATGGGGTATTTAGCCATCTCTCAAAGCTCCTCCTAGTTTTGCCTGCACGAGACACTTCTGCCTAGATTCCAACAAAATGCCAACAAAGTCCTGAGAACAGGAGACATGTAGCCGGGCAGCGCTACCCAAAATGGCTTACCGGCCGCTGCGTGCAGCCGGCCTGCAGATTCACCATTCACCATAGTTTCTTCGGGCGTAGAATTCAAACGCCCGTTTCTTGATGGTTTAAATCCCAGACATGGAAAAAAGAATGCGTCTGACTATATCGCTAACAGCTGATTTCTCGATCTACGCTTTTCCGACAGACCACAGTTCCGGGAGAGATGGATATTGCGAGCAAAACAACATAGGAATTGGGCGGTCTACTGTAGTCATACATCAACCCCCTTGAAAGGGAGAACTGGGTTCGATGGCAATAAATATGCCTTTCTTGATACCATCCAGGTGGTCAATCTAAGGAATATCTCCAGCAAAATCCATATGAAAGAGAGTGGGGTATAATATTGGCTCACAAAGAAGAACACGTTTGTTGTGTGGCTGACCTCGAGGGAACAACGCCCATACATCTACACAAAATGGAGGCCTTTTTCAGAATAATTCCTACTTGTGAAATATGCTCCAGGATGGAAATGTGAAAGATACAAGAATCAAAAACAGCTGACTACTTGACAAACGAATTGCATACACACCACATCGAGTTATTTATAAAGTTTGATCTCTTTTATCTGTATGTCCTGAAGAGGCGCACTGGTTGGAATTGTTTAACTAACTAGTTGCCTGAAAGTCGACACAATTATAGGTTTTATGTGGCAATTGAGTATATTTAAAGCAATCTAACAATATACGCTACCCTTAGAAAATGTGTTGATGCGCTTGTTTGGATGACAAATATTGTCCAGCATCTCAAGGTCTATGGGATAGACTAGTTGCTCTTAATCTTGCACAGATATTAGGCATTGCAGTGTTTGCACAAGTACGAATGGTATTGGTATGAATGGGGAGGAAAGAGTATGAAATGAACATGTGAGGTCACGGGTCAATGTGGTGTGTTTTCTACAATCTGTTGTTTTTATAATCAGATTCTTAACCTATAATTGACTTTGTTAGTACACTTCTTTATGATGATGATGGTTGCATTACATCAATATGAAAAATCAGAAAATAATAAATATATTTTTGACTATACTTTGGTCTTTTAAGCAGTCTTTCCCTAAGCAGAAGGTGTTGTTCTTTGTTTTGTGATTTAACACTTTAAATGCAAAGAGGGCTTGTACTTGTCAATTGACAATTGTACTTGTTGTGATGTCCGACTGTATTATGGTCATAGAAACAGGACAGCTGCACGATGGCGGCTAGAATCTCCTGTGTCTTGTATAAATTAACAAATTCATCACGACTTCAAGACACAATGAGTGTATATAATTAAAACTCAATTCTATTTGTGTCTTTTTTACATGTTAGGGGCCATATGTGCACTGGTCCGAGTCATAAACAACAGATTATTGCACGATAGCGGACATATCTTATGTGTACTATGTGAAAACTTGAATGATTTTTCAATTGATGACATAAATTGACAGATGATGTGAATATACTAGGAGAAATGCTGTACCTTTCTTGTTACATAGCTGCCCTAGTTGTTATAGCTAAACCATGGGAGCAAACTCCTCATTCGTTTATTTAGTTTCTAGCTGCTCTGCATTCGTCATGAATGACTTATTTACGATTCAGGCCACTCACTATATGTGGCACTTTGGGGTTGAAAAATACCCACCTCTTCCTCGATGGACAGGACTGTACACAAGTAGGCAGCTAGTATTCTTGGGGGACCCTGTTGTCTCGCTCATGCAAATACACAGCCACAGTTCTTATTCTCGCAGCCCCTGTCTTGTGGCTTATGTGAAAATCAAATTCTTCCATTCCACCAAACTGCTGAGTCCTTGAGTAACTGTGTTGAGATGATAAATCAATGCTTGTTCTATTTTATGCCTCAGAGTGGACATATTGGCACTTGTGGATGAGTTTTCAATGTTGGTAAGGTAAACCAGCTGACATCTTTGTCAGTGTGACCCATCTTGGTGTAATGTTCCACTAAAGGTTTGTCGCAGACCTTGCTTATGATGCACGATCTATGTTCCGATATGCGTTATTTTATGAGACCCTTAAAGCGGGACTTTTGCACGGACAGACTTTGCACTGTCAATTAACATTGTAAATGGTACATCTCGGCTGCACTGCAAATATATACCAAGTCTGTACACGCTAGCCACGCCCAGACAATGAGTATGTGAAAAGATCCTGTTTGAGAGCTGCATGGTGCATACAATATTTCTGCTTCTCTACGAAGAGTTTATGGTGGAGGGAGAGGCAGTGCAATGAACCAGCCTTCCAAGGCAAACTCTGACAAAGCCAATGGTTTTAGCTGATGTACAGGCATTTGTCATTGTCATTATATGCATAGGAACTCACAAAATGTGCTAGTTATTGTGGACATATACTCATGGGGAAACCATCAATTTGTCTGGTGCGGCCATGATAGGCACTGGTACGCATTGCAGGTATTACTAATTTATACCAGGTATTGTCATCTAAAGCCCAGGTACTTTTCACCATTTCCAGTTTTTGCTATTAAAGCCCCACACACTTGCACATTTCTCTTACAATACGAAGGTTCTCACTGCATTGTCAAGGAAGTGGCCATGATGCATTGCAGTGATAGGTTCCATTATGTCTGTTTACTATAGCAGCAATATACCTCATGAAGCTCAATTAGGGCCACCAGTGCCAAGTTCCATTATGCCAATAGTGGCCCTTTTGAAAAGGGAAAGGGTGAAATATGCTTTTAGCAGAAGCCACTTTATGAAAGGGTTTTATTTATCAGCAAAGCCCTATTTCAGAGGCAGAATTATCAGCATCATTTGTTGTAATAAAAATAAAAAGTCCAGGCTATACAGACCCCACAGATGGATATTCTGTCACACTGTCACAGGGGACCTGTTTACACCCTGGGTGCAAATGTAACAGGGGCCCTGCATGAATTAATGCTTTGGTGAAAAATTACCTTGAAGCGGTTTTGTAGTTAGTTTCCACAATATTTTGAGGAGAGGATTCCAATGTGTTCATTATGCATACGTGTACATGGCTCAGTTGCTCACCCACTAGGTTTGCAAATAAAAAAACTAAAAAAACACAAAAGCAAAATGAAAACAGAGTTGTTTTGAAAAAATATTCAAGAACATGGATGATGTTTGCTGATCCACGGGTGTTATTTGAAGAAGTTGAGGAGACACATACTCAGAGGAACCTGGAGCTAGCCCGCTCGCATGAACTCACCGAGAGTAGTAAAGATGGAAGCAGCCTTCCAACTCATGGCTGTGACACAAGTTTGGTCGCTCATGCACAACACCTGAGCAAAAGCAGTGGCAAGGCAGAAAGTAACCCCAAAAGAGCCAAATGGCACATGTGTCATAGGCCGCGACCAGACTATGGGCCTGATCACGACTTTGGCGGTAACCCTATTACTGCCGGATTTAAGGGTCCGCCAAATCAGGACTTCAGCGGATTTTGCCCCAGCTCTGAGCTGGGGGGAAATCCGCTGAAAATTTGCGCTATTACCGCCGGCGGGAAATCCGCCGGCGGTAAGAGCGCGAATTTTCCCCATTGAGCCCAAGGGGGAATGGGGCATTCCAGAATGGGCTCAATGGGGAACGGGGAATTACATTACCGCCAAACTCGTGATCAGGCGCTTTTAGCGCTGGGGAGTTCGGCGGTAGGGCTAACACCGCCGGCAGTAATACCGCCGGCGTTACCGCCAAAGTCGTGATCAGGCCCTATGTGACTTCATAGGCAAGATGTCAACACTCAGGTAGATGCCCAGTAAGAGGAACAGAATGCGCCAAGTGCAGCAGGCTGAACCACTGTTCCACTGTGAGCCGTGCGGGCACATACATACTGCCTAGCAGAACTTGCCGAGCAACAAGAAAAGGAATACAACAGGTGGATGCCACGCACAAATTGGACCAAGAATACTCAGATGAAAATCATGTTGTGTTCCTCATCTCCATGCTAGGCCCCAGCTCATGACAGTACTAATCACAGCTCTGCAGGATCCTAGTAGAATGTACCCCAATGCCTGCGCAGATCGACACAGGAGTGTGGGTGAATTAAATCAGCAGATTGCAATTAAAAAAGCTCAAATAACGCCCGCCAATCAGGCCAACCAATGTAAAGCTCTTTGCATATGGCAGGGACGTGCCCAATCCGTTGGATGTTGTGGCCTAAGCAACATTCCAACAGGAAGTCACAGTTGTGCAGTGCAAGATCTATATCAATCCAAATGACACAGCCACGCTACTTATCTGTGACACAGAAGAGGACATGGCACAAGTCTAATTCACATTCAGCATGCAGGAAAACGAGATATGGAGCATGTTCAAAGAATTCGAGGAACTGTTTCGAGGAATCGTCTGTCTGCAGTCTCATGAGGTGCAATTGCACATCAACAAGACAATGAAATCTGTTGCATTGAAGCACAGGCAGATATCCTTCCATCTATGCCCACAAGTAGAAGAGCTACAAATGATGGAATAAGCACGCATGATTGAGAGGGCAGTGGGCCCTACCCCCTGGGTGTCGCCCATCATCATAGCCAGAAAAACAAAGTGATCAGACTAAGGGCAGATCTGTGTGGATATGCACCTTCCCGACCATGCAGTTAAAAGAGAGAGACATTCCACACCCACACTGGATGACCTCCTTGGGGGCTTTCAGGGAGCAAGGCATTGCTGAAAGCTCAATCTGGTAGGAAGATATCAGCAGATCCCATTGCACAAGGACTCAAGATGCATTGCAATGTTCTCATCATGCACAGGGCTCCATCGGCTACAAGAGGCTCAGCTCCTGAGCTGAGTTTTTTCAGAACAGCATCTGGGGGTCATCACAGGAATTTGAGGTGTCCTAACCTTGAGCAATGATATTCTCATCTTTGCAAGGACACCGTCCGAACACCATCACCACCTAAGGATGGTCCTGCAGTGGCTGATGGACCATGAGCTGGCCCCGAGCAACAGTAAATACAAATTTCACAAGGATCAGCTTGAATTCTTCGGATTTGTTTTCCAGAAGGAAAGGGTCCAAGCTGACCCCCAGAAAGTGAAAGATATCAAGGTGGCACCCACCCCAAATAACCAATCAGATGTGCACAGCTTCTTAAGGGTGTTGAACTATTGCGTGAGGTTTGTCTCCAACCTAGCCATGTTCACTTAACCCCTCAGATGGCTGACAAAGTAACCATCAGAATGAGAAACCCACAAGCAAGGGCTTTCAAGAATACAAAAAGTGTGGTCACGCAGACACCACTATTGTGTACTTTAACCCATGGCTCATCACTGAACTGGTTCATCACTGAACTGGTTGTTGATGCCAGCCCCCATAGGTTAGGTGCTGTACTCGCCCAACTGTCAACATCGGATGAAATCCTTTCAGTGGCCTTTGTTAGCCGAGCACTCACCCTGACGGAAGCAAAGTACTTGCACATCGAGAAGGAGGCCAATGTTGTCGTATGGGCATGCAGACACTTCCCCTTATACCTGTATGGCAGACTTTTCAAGGTCCTTGTACATCACAATTCACTGATCCCTATTTTTAATGGCTCCTTGCTGCACCCGCCCCTGTGCATAGAAAAGTGGGCTCTCAAGCTACAGGAATATGTCATGAAGGTCAAGGATTTATTTTTATTTATTTTATTTTGTTTAAAGTACGGACCTAGCTGAGAGCAGCAGAGCGCTGTACAGAGTGTGGGTAGCCAGCATTTGGCCTGGCATCTTTAACAGTAGCGCAATACAGTGAGATGAGGTCTGTGCGTCGGTTTGTGTGTTCATTGCAATTAGTCCTGGGTCAGGTGTTGTTGACAAAACCAAGTTTTGAGAGATTTGTGAAATTGGAGGATTGTGGCATTCAGAGCCAACACCAGGATCAAGTTTCAGAGGGTGGGTGCATGACAAGAGAAGGATTGTTTGCAGGTCTCTCTTTGCAGACGCGTTGTGATTCAAGCCAGATGGTCGATTTGCTGTGCGAGGAGCGTGTGCCACCCGATATGTGGTGCTTAGTCGCCAGGTACGTTGGTGTGCTAATCATGACTGTTTTGTAGATGATACATGCAGTCCTAGTTTGAAGAGGAAGCCAACGTAGTTTGTTTAGGATGAGGGTGATAATTTTCTGTACACCCATAATAAGAATTGCTGCAGCATGGTGGAATGCTTTTAGTGGGGAAGCGAAAAGAGCAGCTGGGAGCCCCATCAGGAGGGCATTTTCCCCATCGATGTGCAAGAACACAAGGGCCTGCACTACCGTCCGCAGGTCCTCTGGTGGGATGAAGGGTTTAATTTAGCAATGGGTGGAGAGTCGGTGCCAGGCTGTTTGGGCCTTCATGGCTATGTGTTTCTGGAAAGACGGATTACTATCAATGGTGAAGCCTAAGGATTTTGCTGAGTCTGTGAGTTGTGGATTAAATCCTTCTAGGTGCATATCATTAAGCCATTGTTGGACAAATTGTTTTGTTATAGGTGGACCAATGAGGACGATTTCTGTCTTGGATGATTTTAGTTTGAGGTAGGCAGCCAACATTCAGGACTGGATGATGGCTAAGTAATTGGAGTGATAAATGATTTCCTGTGTGCTATTTATTCTCATGTACAACTAATTATTGACCACGTATTGGTGGGTGGCTATATTGGTATCTTGAGGAGATCAATATAAAAGTTTAAAAGGAATGGCGAGAGGATGGAACCTTGGGGGACTCAACATGACACCTGGAGTTGGTTAGAATGCAACAAGTTAATCTGGACAGCCTGGTATCTGCCCGAGAGGTAGGAGGTAAACAAATATAGGACAGTGCCAGAGAATCCCCTCCTGTCGGCACGGAGGAAGAGCAGGATGCAGTGGTCAGCAGTGTGGAATGCAACTGAGAGGTCAAGGAGTACAAAAAGGCATGAGTCACTCTTATCCATGATGTGGAGGTCATCATTCACCACATGGATGGTGGTTGTCTTCATGCTACACTTGGGGTGAAACCCTGACTGATAGTCATTTAGGAGGTGAAGTTTTTAGATTCTGTCAAATAGTTGTGTAGCGAGTATTTGTTACAAGATTTTTCCAATAAACGGGAGGTTCGAAATGGGCCGGTAATTGGCCAGGTCATCTGGATTTAGGGTTGCTTTTTTCAAAAAAGGTCATATGAGATCGGTCTTGAGGGTGTCCGGGAGTGACCCTTCTGTGAGGGAGGCATTAATGATGCTGAGGAGCACTTTGCACGCTGGGACCATCAATTGTTTAATGATGGAGGCCGGGATGATAGCATCAGAGTAACAACTAGATTTGAGGGAGCCAAATGTTTTTAGGAGATACAGAGATGAGAGAAGAGAGAATTCAGTACAGATTGGTAGTGTGCATGCCAGGGTGCAGGGTGTAAGAAGGCAGTGGGAGGTTGATTCAATGGTCTCTCTGATTTTGTCTATTTTCTTTATTATAAATGTGTTGATTCTGTCGCATTTTTTGGTACCTCGGGATCGAGTGAGGGTTTGGAACAATGCTTTACTACTTCAAAAAGGGATGTGCTCCTGTTAGAGCTGCCAACATGGTGGTGGAGTAGTAAGCAGGATTAGCCTCAGTAATCAGAATCCTATGGTTGGCACAGAGAGATTTGAGGTTGGTATGGCCTCCAGGGTTACGGTTTTTGAGATACCTTTGCTCTAGTGCTCTGATTGAGCATTGTTGGAGGTGAGCTCAATGGTGTATCAAGGGGTGATTGGTTTGGTCTTTGCATGGCTGGTTTTTAGGGGGCCATGAGTGTGAGGATTGCACGCGGACCAGGAATCCAACTGATTTTCCCTTCCGACACCAGTGGGAGGACATACATGGCAAAAGCAGGCAGCAGCACATGTGCGCAGGATCATGACTGGCAACATCCTCAAAGCATTAACTGTGCCGAGGCCACAGACAACAATGAGTCCCTTGAAACTACCAAGCATGCCCTCGCCACCGTGTGATGGAATGTGGTTCTGACAGTGCAGCTACACGGCACAGAATCAGCCTAATGCTGCCCGCAAAGACTCTTCCTCTGCAAAGATGAACTCTCATTGTCAGAAGAAGGTTTACTTCTAAGAGACTCCTGACTAGTCATCCTAGCATTGATGACAAACAGAGTGGTGCTCCTAGTCCACCTGGGACACCAAGTGGCGTGCAAAACGAAAGCCCACTTAATTGTATGTACCACGTCAAGCAACCAGCGAAGCATCTCCACTGGTCCCTCTGCACTCCATGCCAGTGCAGGCAAACCCTAGGAGCATGTCAACACAGGCTTTGGCTCCCTGCCTGATGGTGGAGACACCCTGGTCATGGTGGATGAGTTCTCGCACTACCCAGAGGTCAACATAGTTAATGAAACGTCAGCCATCTCAGTAATACTCACATTGAAGAACATATTTGCAACACATGGCCTGCCAGTGTTCATCCATTCTGACAATGGACCCCATTTTCAAAGATGCTAATTCAGATAATTCCTGGGTGACATCACAGCACAGACGAATCATCCCTTGCTGGCTACAGGCCTACAGTGAGACAGAGCATTGTATGCACACACTAAATAAAATGCTGCGGATTGGGACAGAAACTGAAAACTGAAACCTGGAAAGAGGAATTTGCTGATTCCTGAGGGTGTATCGAACGATGCCTCGTAGGGCTGCTGGCGTTGCCTCCACCAGCCTCCTATTGGAGCAGGCTCCCTGCACCACCACACTCCCAACGTCAGGAAGAGGGACACCTGTGGAGCTAGATGCACAATGCAGTGCACCAAAGAAGGTGGAGCAGTAAGAGGCGGGAAGCCTAAGGTAACATGACAAGGAACCTAACTTAAATATCGGGGACTCAGTCCTTGTGAAGAATTTGAGGCTGCTAGGGAAATTCCACCTTACATCTACCCAAAGCTGATGAAGACGCATCACGATAACAGCCATTAGAGGCTCCACATCAATTACAAGAAACTCCACACACATCAAACCCCTGGCAAAAATAGGAAATGCTGCAGACATCGTAGAAGAACTGTTCCCCATAGAGGAACAACAAATGGAAGAGGAAATATAACATGGTGCCACAGGAGAGCACGTGTTCATGGACAACCTGAATGAATGGACCCCAGAACCACCGAGGGAACCCCTGACTGTGAAGTGGAAGAATGAAATAAACGCCGATACCCGGAAAGAAGACAAGCCGAACTGCCAGGGGAGTTCAAAGACTAGGTAATGCGGTAAAACTGTTGCGCACGCGTTGAACTTTATCATTGGTGGGAAGGAATGTGGTGCCAAGAGAAGAGGCATGGCAGGAGAACTACAAGCCCTGCCCGCACTGAGACTAGCATGCAATCACACTGTGATGTCTCGTAACATCACTGCACTAAATAAATGTGTGAGCTGGCGGCATGAGGGCTCGCCCGCATGAAGCAAGCCACCAGTGTGTGTGTGGTATTGGTGCTTGCAGCCTTTGCCAGGGCTCTACGACCGAGGGCTTTACCAGGAGCCACCTTTCTCCTCCAGGTGACTGGACCCTCCAAGAGCCGGGGCATCCCAAGGGATCATCTCCAGAGGGGTTACCTCCTCTCCATACTGAGGTAGCAGGCAAGGGCCCTATAACCTATACACTAGGTGAATGCTGGACCGATGCACAACAGAGACTATTGTGATGTAGGATCCAACACTACGAAGACCTTCTCCCGTATTTCTTTCATATCCTTTGTGTTTTGTTCAAGACTTAGCTTTTGGATTGCAGACTTGCTGGCGTCAGGAACGCCCAGTTTTAAGATGACCACTACCGGCATTCGCAACCACCCGCCGCACCTCTTGAAAAGCAACAGGGAACAGATCTGGGTGGAACCACTGCTGATAGTGCCCAGTCCCTGAACAGGCTACCCCTCACCCCCAAGACTCTACCGCACCAACGGCTGCAACTCACAGTAACACCAAACCAGGTCTTTAACATAAGCCTCAGGGGGACTCGAGTCGGTGGGGTAGTGGGATACTGACAGTCTGTGTTGTTTGCCCCCAGGTCTAGAGCTGCAGTGCAGCCATTTGGGATTTCCTCCAGGGGTGGCATTTTCATGGGCCTCTGCCTGGTGGCTTTCCTTCTCTCTCCTGTGCCTTATATGAGGGTGGTGAGGGTCACTGATAGACAGTGTGTGCTCTTGCCTTCCTAATGGAGAAATGTCACACCCTGGTACGTGACTTTTTCCCTTTCAAGGAAGTAATGTTTTTTATTTTATATAGGGGTTCTCATTTTTGTATATCTTAGAAACTTCAAAGGATTTGTTTCAAGCTTGAGCAATAGGATTAAGTAGAAACATTTTCCTTTTCCTGATCATTGTGCAATAATACAGTTCTTTGTTGTACCACGTATCACCGTTTTTTGCAATTTAAATGTTTTGTGAATAGCAGGAGCCAGGGAATCTAGGACCCTAGTGTTGTCACCTTCTAAGCTTACCAGGACAGTTCCTTGTTAGTGGTTATCCACTACTGCAAAGGTGTGGCTTCTTTGACATTGTGGGCAGAGGCCTGTTTCATTGGTAAGAACAGGATGAAGCAACCTTCTCTCTGTGGACTTTGATAGTCCTTGCAGATGTTTCCGGAGAGCTTGGTGAGAATTAGATGGTGGACTGTCCGAGGAGGAAGAGTCACTCTGTTAGTAAGAGAGAGGTTGGATGAGGGGATTGCATCGATGATGTGTCCACCCCCACTGGTGGCAAGCAAAGGCAGGGGGGCAAGGGTTAGACTTTCAACATAATTAAGGATGGCTGCCATGGTATTGTTTAAAGGGCAGTCAAACCATTGGAAAGGAGGCTATTTCCAGTTCTATGCTTCAGATTGTTCTGCTGACTTCCTATCATAGATGGTGACAGCCCTGCAGCATTGGAGGTCTAGTTAAAGCCTCAACAGAGATGGGGAAGTAGATTGTGATGGGAAGACGGGAGAGGTGGGATCATAATGTTAAAAAAAAATAAGATCTTTAGGGCCACATGGGAACTCAGTGCTAAGAGTTGACTTCCAGCCTGGTATTGCGTTACCCAGTGAAGGAGAAATTCCACCCAGTCGCTTCATTGATGGGGAGAAGTCTAACACATGGAACTTCATTTGGAGAAGGGTGAAGCAAACATCTGGGCAGTGTGATAGGTTATTTTTTCTTTAGAAGTGTTCATGGGAGTATCAAAGAGAACCATGTTTGCGTTACACCACACAGTGAGAATTCTGGCCTTTTCATCACCACCTTGGCAGTGCAGTTGACTGGTTAGGTAATAGCAAAACAATCTTTATAAATATGTGAAATAACCGTGTTCATGTTGTCAGGGGCTAGGGTTGGAAGATCAACTTACTTTGCGGAATGGAATAGGTTCCTGCCCACTAACCCTGATGGTGATGCTCACCATGGAGTAAGTCTGGATTCTATTAAAGACACAGAGGTGAGCATTATGCTTTAACTTCCTTTATTCTGCTCTTCTAGCAGATTTAAATCTTCACATTTCCTTTAATAACATTTTCTTTTTTACTTCAAAACAGAAAATATCCCACAACCTTCACATCCCATGAGCCCCAGTGTCTCTGGTAGTCCTATGTACACATCCTGTTCCTGTGCCCTAGGAGCTACTTCCTACCCATGGCCCTTCCTCGTATTTTGATGCCCTCCAACTGACATCCGGTGAAACGAAAGCAGAAATCCAAACACACAGCTCCCGACCGAGACCGAACTAGAATCCCTGCCCAAAAAGGGGTCCTCTTATGGCCATCGCTGGCAACCTCATCTGCGACACCTTGCCACCTCTGCTCTCAGCCTGTCTTCTGATCATCATCTGTAAGAGAAACATGCTTTAGGGAAGGTAGTAAGATGTAATGTACCATTAAACAAGTGACAGACAGTATCTCAGCCCTGACAAACATTGCCTTGGATTGCTGTGTGGGATAATGCTCGCCTCTGTGTCTTTAATTGAATGAAGACTCCCTGCACTATCGCAGAGGTAATCTTTATTCTATGTCAAGACCGGAGGTGAGCATTATGCTTGTTCAAAGATATTCACCACTGCCGCTGCCACACTTGCTACTGGCTTAAAGTAGAAGGTCTTGAATGTGCAGTCGCTGGACCAATCCGCTGCCTTCAAGATGTCTTGAAGACTCTCTGCAGTTCTGAAAGCCTTGGATGCCATGGCACCCCTAACTGAATGCGCCCTGAATGGCATCATATCTATGCCTGACAGGGACATGATTTATCACACCTATCAGGCTATAGTCACAGCCGCCACCACCCTAAACATTTTCCTGCGCCTGATGGGCATTTGAGACACACCTTCTGGTCTCATTTCGTCCGTCCTGGCCTCATATTATTTGATACAGTTGGCCACGCACAACTTAGGCTGCCCTAGAAAATAGGGTTATGAGATAACCGACAAGTGACAAATAGTCCTTTTCACAATGGAAAAGGTCACCCCGTCCGGACCGAAGGTCTTCCTGTCCACC
This sequence comes from Ambystoma mexicanum, assembly GCF_040938575.1. NCBI lineage: Eukaryota > Metazoa > Chordata > Amphibia > Caudata > Ambystomatidae > Ambystoma > Ambystoma mexicanum. The sequence goes on along the minus strand of NC_090934.1, from coordinate 861,945,744 downwards.
ATGAGAGCTTTCACATCTGGCACTCTTCTACAGGACAACAGACACAGCAGCATAGCTATCTGAAAGTTGTTGGTCCGACATATCCATGTTACGCGGCCAGTCCATGAAAAGCCGCAAGTCTGCAGCGACGTCCCTTTTGGGATGGGGGTCGTACTGATCTTAACACCCCGCAGCAATCTTACTACTGCAGAGTGCTCCCCAACAGGGGCCCCATCCAACGGATCGTGCCCTGCTGAGATTGCTGATCGGTAAACCCCTACTGTATGAAAAGCTTTTCCCCCTCTGGCTAAGGATGCTAACAAATTGAACACTTGTACTACAGGGGCCGAAACTGGATGATGGTCACGCAGGCTGCACCATAGGCACCATCTCCCCATTCTGCTTCATAACTCCTGAGTGTTGAAGGAGTCCAGGACTGTTTGATAACATCCGCACCTGGTCCCGAAACTGATGGAAGCCAGGCCTTCTTGCAGATGCTGGATTTTCAGCCTCTGCATTGCTCTGTAAGGCAGGCGACCCGGAAAGATGGCCTGAATGGAGGCTGCCAACATCTTGATAATCCTTGCTAGAGCTTTTAGGGATACCATGGTCTTCCCTAACGCTGCTCTCAATTCTTTCTTTATCGCTCTCATCTTGGGTGCAGGCAGCTGTAGTGTCGCCCTTATTGTATCTACTACGAACCCCAGGAATTCCAAGCATTGTCTGGGGGCCAGCTCAGATTTCTCCTGATGTATCAGAAACCCTAGGGACATAAGAAGCTGGGATGCCCACTGCATCTGCTCGATGAGCGCTTGCTTGTCGTTCGCCAGCATGAGGATATCATCTAGGTAAATGATCATGCAGATGTGCACTGCCTCCATCTTGATGTGCCTGTAAACTAGCCCCCCGTTGAGCTGTTTCAGGTTGATCACTGGTCTTACTTTCTCTTTCCTGTGTATCAAAAACATGTTGCTTATTAAGGAAGTTGTTGCTTTGTCGCTGCGTTCTATTGCACCCTTGCTCGCCAATTGACTTAACTCCCTCTCTAGGAGTTTGCTCTCTTCTCACACTTGCCCAAAACACCTTGGCCTGGTTCGCAGTGCTGGCACTGCTACAAACTCTAGCTGAAAACCTGCTACTGTCTGCAGTAGCCAAAAAATAAACAAATAAATAAATAAAAATCACTTGAAAGCATTTGCCAATTTTGTAAGCATAACACTGTCCTGCCCCACAAAGGAGAACAGGTTTTTGCACTCCTCACCTGATTGGGATCCTGGGTGTCGGTAATAGCCTCGTCCTTTGCGTCCTTGACTGCTGTGCCCTCACGCTGGGAAGAAAGCGTCTTGTTGACGCGACTCACAATAATGAGCCCTTGAGTTTTGAGGCCTTCTCTGCAACTGGAAACAACCGGACACACAACTTCTGCTGCGACCAGTCCCGGCAAAAACTCTTGAGGGGAAAATCTTTTTAATGGACGTTTGCACTTTCTCAAGGGCTCTATGCTTGCCCACAAATCTTCCCATTTCTTTAGCGAAGGCCTATCCAAATAAAAATCCTTGAACGGTCTTGCTTGCCTCGTAGGACGCCAGAACCCCTAGTTTCGAATCTGGGGCACAATTAGAGTTCCCTAGAAGGCACACATCCCTTTGAGCCCAGTTGGCTAGGGTGCCGGGCTCCACAGGCTCCCCCGTGCCCCTGGCTCTTTCGGCAAGGTCCATGAACTTAGGTATGGGTCCCACCATGTCCAAGACCTTCTCCTAGCAACCTTTCCAGGCCTCGTTCATGCCCTTTCTAAGTTCTCTGGAGGCTTTGGATATGAATGTAATCATTTTGGGGTCTAGTTCCGGTGTCTCCGCTACCTTCCCCGGTAACTACGTCCGGGACACTCTGACCGCATCTGTAGTCTAATTTCTTTTTCGATCGGCTTGCAGCCAGTCGTTTGATCTCGGGTGCACGATTGACTCAAAGTCAAACATGTCTGTCAATTCCCATTAAGGCTCCACCAAATGCTTTGTCTTGCACTTCCTCTTCCCACTCTTTGACTTCTGGGAAGATCTAGAGTATGACATAACAGACTCTGTTGAGGGTTCTTCATCCCCTAGATTTTGCGCCCCTAGGGAAGGGGGTAGGATGCACGGCATGGTTGAACGCTTCATGTAGGCGCCTTTCAGCGGTTTGAATGCTTCAACAGCTTCAGAAGGCTTTCTTTGTCACTGCTTGTCAGGACCGAGGGAGTCAAAGAGGTCTTTCTTTTACGGGTCTGGTCTCTCCCCTTATGTGTTGCTTCACTGATAAGCTGCTCAGAAGACGTGCTGCTGTCAACTTCGGGAACAGGACCTTTTTTCTTAAGGCCATCCCCAATTAAGTACTCCAGGGCTTCCAGCCTATCCTGGAGTGTGTGCACCCCTTTGGACACTGAATTGACCAGTGAGTTTCCCAATACCCTTATAAAACGGAGGGTTTGGCCTTTGTCCTCCTCAGAAAAAACACCAGGTCTTTGCTTGCCACAATCTCATCGTCTGACTCCATCATATGAGTCTATTGTACCAGTGCCTGGGTGCGTGGACTGTGCAGGCTGAAGGGCATGCCCTCTTGGACTAGTAGAGGGGGTGGGCCTATGGGGTTCTGTAATTTTATTACTATGCACAGCCTACCCTTTTCAGTTGGTTGATTAGTGCTCTCTTTCTGGAGCTCACCATTTAGGTTTATGTAGGGCCTGCTTCAGTTCTGCTCAGCTCTGTGTTGTAGCTGTTATAATTCTACTCAGCTGCACTGCTGATAGGTACATGCTCCTGGCCTGGAGCCTCCACTGATAGGCTGGGCTGTGATGCGGCCATGTAGCTGCTACCCACCTGCTCTCGTGCTCCGCGAGCAGCAGTCAGCTCGCTGAGGCGTGGTGCGCATGAAAAGGTTGTGCTGTGCTCGTGGGGATGCTGGGCTCCACTAGTCGTTATTGAATGCTGCCCGTGTGCTGGGCCGTGGTAATCATTTGCGCTGTGCGCATTTTGGCCACCAGGAAGATTGAAATATTTGAGGAAGGCACCTCCATGGGTGCTGGTACGTGTGGAAACGCCCAAGCTTTTTTGCATTGGGCGTGTCTCTGTTCCGAGCACACGCCTGCGCCTGAAATGGAGCTGAAAAACGTCTTCGCTCGGCTGTGGGTCACAGAGAAAAGCCTCACGAGTACAGCCGTGTACCGTAAAGTGAGTTAGAAACTCACGGGTCCGGCTGCGTTTCCTGCTATAACTGCTGGACCCATATGCACGCAACTTACCTTAGTGCTTTTCGTAACGGTGGTTGTGGGCTACAAGGACCCTTTCCTCCCCAGAGAAAGGTTAGACCCCACGTTTGGCAAGTGTTGGCAATAAAAGGCTGTAGGATTTTATTGTTACAGATATGGTTATGGAAACAATAACAATAATCGCATATCCTAATAATATCATACTTTTGGGCACCGGGTCCTGAGGTAACCCCCTCTGGCCTGTGCCGCCTTCTTGTCCCACGACTTGTTGTGGTAACCGTCCAGTGTCCTATATTTCTCTTCCTTGTTCTTCTCCCTTCTTTTCTAGGGTGGGAGGGTTTTGTGGAAAAGAAGAAAGAGAGTGGAGGACGCTGAGTGAACAGCGAACCTCCTGACTGTTTGGGTCCCAAGAACAGTTGGTATTTTTCTGTGAGCTGTACAGCTCTTATATAAGACCCGGGGATGGCCCTGGGTCTTTGATGAGTAGCTTTGGGGGCTGGCCCAGCCCCCAGGCCGGCTGTAGCCAACTGTCTTGCCCCCCGAGGGGGGGGCAGGCCTTTGTACTCCTTCCTGCCTTCTGTTGGTTTCCTCTGGGTGATTGGCACCCTGTTGCTTTGTGGAAAGGTGAGGTGTTGTTCACACCTCACCCTTCCTGCGCTTTGCAGTGCGGAGAGACTGCGTGTCTCTGTGTTGTGGGGGAGAGGGGAGCAGGCTTGGGGGGAAGGCAGCTGCCCCTCTCCCATGCTTGCCGGATGGTACCAGCAGTTACCCTGCCTCGCTTTGGGGGGCCCTGCAGCATTGCTCAGTACAAGGTCCGCGATCCAGCAAACAAAATCACGTTCCAGCAAAGTGCTGGGCATTAAGCCATAATCCAATTAAACGTTGCACAGAAATAAACCCAGTATACATGCTTATAAATGCACACTACGCGCAATTTGTTCTGTTAATAACATAACGTTACATTTAATGTGCTCTAATAAACATTTAATATGCTCTAATGCACCCTAATAAACTCCTAATAGCTGGAGCTAAAAGATGAGCTACTTATCTCTAGTAGGAGCAGAAAAAGAAGAGGAAGGGACCTGGGCAGGAAATATCTCGTAGGGCCCAGGGACGCGATATGGACATATGACTACCAGAGATGCAGGGGTTCATGGGATGTGAAGTTTTTGGGATATTTTCTCTTTTGAAGTAGTAAAAAGGAAATGTTATTGAAGGAAATGTGAAGATTTCAATCTGCTGGAAGAGTAGAATAAAGGAAGTGAAATCCGAATGCTCACCTCCTGTCTTGACATAGAATTGCTGTCTTCAAATTCTTTATTCTTGCCTTTAAATCTATCTGTGGTGTCGCCCCAATGACCCTTGCAGAATGTATCTCCCTGTACTCTCCCTACCGCACACGTCATTCCTTCTCCCTCCTTAACCTATCCGTCCTCCGCCCCGCCAGTTCCTCCTATTGCTTCCGCTCCTTCTTTACTTGCCCCACTCCGCTAGAACAGCACCCTCCCCCCAGATATCCAACCCATCCCATCTCTTGAACGATTAAAGCCCAGATTCCAGCTCCACGCTCTGACCCGCAAAGGGGCTCCCCAAGTGACCCCACTCTATCCTCGCATCACTACCCCATTCATATTGCCATCTGTAAATATGTGTAATCCCGTACACTGTGGTGCTAGGGGTATGCTAAGCGTAGTAGCTAGGTCTGTATCCTTGTCCATGCCCCAAGTTTGTGTACCCCACTACCTATCGGATCCTCTCCAGAACAGGATTCTCATTCCCTTAGACCCCTGCCTTCTGTAAATGCACCCTCTCCCGGAACTGCCTGTCTTCTCTACTGCTTCTTTTGTACGTCATTTCTGTCTAAAATGGCACAATAACGTTAAAACAAAATACCACTACATGCTAAAAAAAAAGCATGGCCGATTTTATTTGTGGAAGTGTTATACATTGAGTGGGCATGGCGCTGGTGTCTGATAAGCAAACAAATTAAGCAATGGTGCCAGAAGAGTGTGTCTGCTGGTTACTATGTTGAAATGTGTTCATGGTTAACAATGCTGTATTTTGCATTTGTTGTGTAAGTAGGTAAATATGTGTTATTTGTATTACAGTGACGTCTCTGACAAGACAGAAGAGTGATCATGAATTCCTCTGTTCCGTCCAATGTCTGATGAGCAAGTTCACCCTGGTGAGAGCATGTGTGTCCGTGTGCCGGTGCAGGTGTAAAGAAGTGGAGGCCTGCACGGCCTGTACAGGTGACGTGTTGTCCATCTACAGGACGGGAAACCACATATCTGCTCACAGATAAATGGCTCCTCAATGTCAGGTCGCTGACCTGTAAGGAACATTGTTTATGGAACTGTATTTATCATTGCATATGCATTATCAATGTTTAGTTTAGTTTATTATTTGATAATGCGCTCCAAACCCTGGGGTAGCCGGACGCAGCGGTAACAAGAATACTGAAGCTTGGTTACATACAGTCGATGCATTACATGTTATTACAGTATTTACAGTACAAATATATGAGCTGTCGGTACATCACATCACACAAAGGGAGCAGAGATAGTCTATAGTACAGGTTTCAGGATATTCACATGCAGAAATCCAGGGTCTAATGCCGGGGAACAGTTTGGTGGGTGTCATTGGTCCAGAGCCAACTTTTCACTTTACATCTGAATCTAGAGTATGTGTGGAAGCTCATTGGAAAATGGTGTTGCACTACTTTGAATTGTGTTGAGAGCTATCTAATACATTTGTGATAATAAAATGCAAATGCAATATTGTACAGCTTTGTCGAGATTACACATTGTATAAGTACACTCATGTGAAGTTAGTTGGCTGGAGTGCAATGATGGATAATCGTGCAATGGTTTGGCAAATACATCCACACTACTCCTTTTGTCTTGTGCTTTCGCATGCAGTGGACGTCTGGGTGGGCCACCCTCTATTTCGTACCGTGACACTGTTAGCAAATACACAAGAACCAGCACTAGAAAGTCTGACTAAAGGCCTTCAATAATACACACTATAACAGCAGGTATTGTGACTGGCCCACCTAGCACCGATATGGAACCAGAAACAGATGGTGTGACTAGCTCACAAAGACGCACAGCAACTAATAGCCGAATGGCAGTACTGGCGCACTTTACAGCACACTCATGGCACCAAATTTTAGGAGGCCCCGTAACAGCAGAACATGTGACTCCAGCACAGGTAACACACTATGCCGACTGATGATAAAATCAGCGCATTTCGAAAATTAACTAAATATAGTATCACACTGTAGTAACACATAGCGAAGATTGGCACGACAACATCACAGAACGTCGGCCATCACGCAAGCAATACAATACAGTTTGTTCTTGCATCAAAATGCTCTGCGAAGTGGCGCAGACCTGGTATTGCCCCCAGAAAGGTATGGGGAGGGGATGGGGTACATTACAGGATCCAGCAGGCTCAGCAATTGGGTAAAGGGGCTACTCTAGGGCAGGGAAACAAAGCGAGCTGTAGGAACATGAAACAATACAGACCCTATCTAAGAACGAAGACAGAGCTGGGGACTCAAATAGAGCTGATGGTGGTGCAGCACGAAAGGATCTTGACAGAAAAGTAGATAACAGTTAGTCAGTCGTTCGTGGTGTTTTGCAACTTGTTAGTGGGGGTGGCTTAAAGCACCAAGGGTAAGGGGTGAGTGGGAGTCAAGGAGCCTCAGATCACTCAGGGCCCGATTCAGTGGTCCGAGTAAAAATACAAGTGTGTTCTTCTAAGCAAGAACAACAGTGTACGGACAACCAACACATCCCGAAAAAGAAAGAACGTGATGTACTGACATTGAAGCCTCTTTCGCGTGTGCCTGATTTACGGCCTGGCAATGACCCTGGTGACCATCGCGGAATGCAAGCCAGATAATGCCAGAGGATTCTCCTTTATCTAAAGCACACTTTTCCCCTTCCTTACAAAAGCATTTCCGAGATTGCAGCAACACCTTTCAGATTTAGTAGCAGTTTAAGGACGCTTTTGTAAATCAGAAAAGTGGCAGTCTTTTAAGAAAAGCGTGCAGTGATACTGCTGCGCACGCTTCCTCACAAGGCTAGATTTTAGCAGCTTTTGTTGCTGGAAACCATGACAGCTCCTCTCCAACCCTTCCACCTACCTCGGATTGCTGGCCCTGGAAACTGGAGGGTTGAAGGTCAGCTTTCTACATGACTTTTCTCATGTGCATAGAATCAGGACCTTTGGGGGTTGAGAGGATGTAGCGGATAGACATGAACAGTGCACGGCACAGGATCCCCCCTTTGGTAAACTAGTTCTCCGTTTTGAACATTCCTTGCAGAGATCTGTGTGACAATCAAGTTAAAGAAGCAAAAATCAGTGACATAGCTCAGTGGGTAAAGCAACTGTTGCTAAGATTTATATAACCTGCAGGTCACATTTGTTTTCTATCAAGAGTAGTGGGCTGTGAGATACCATGGGCACCTTCAAAGGTTTCTCCAGTGTCCACCCACTTAAAGTCCCTTTCCCTAGACCCGGGGTCTGCAGATGTTTTGCACTGTGACTCCCATCATCACTCACCATTTACTATGCTGCCAGGGACTCATTGGAGTTGTAGTCCAAAACATCTGGAGATCCAGAGTTGTAGACCCCTGCCCTACACAATACAATTAGCACACGCTTGGTTTAATTGGGGGAACTAACACAACCTTAACTTTACTGAAAACATAGCACAGAACACTCATTATAGATAATGGAATGTTCTTCGAAGTGGGGATTTGAATCACCCTCGAGCTAAACAAGTGTAAAAACCATTACCAACCCCGTGCTATTACATCATCAGCTGCAATGCGGCTTAATGAATGCTTTGCCCATCCCCCACAACTATGCTTTGGGAAGAGAAAATGGGAATCTGCCCTGACCCAACCAGAACCATCAAAAATATCTGAGGTTTTCATGGATAAGCCCTTCACCATGGAATCACAAGTTACAGAGATAGAAGCTAAAATACTTACCAGTGCTTTCTGTAAAATGGTGAATGTCACCACAAGTACACTTCATATTTGGTGCAAAGCTGTCACACAAAGGCCTGCAATGCACAGTAAAACAGTTATTTATTATTAACTGCAAACAAAATTTGTTTGCAGTAAATGGCAAATAAACATTTCAAACTTCCCCATACTTGCCAGCAAGGTCAATTACCATGCAAATGGTACACACACACACATGCTCCTAATAAAATCTGCTCGTCAATACGAGTGGGCTAGTCAATTTTGCGAGCCATGCCAAATTATCACTCTCGCTAACACCACAGGAATAAATGAAAGATAGTCAGGTCCTCATGACCTGCTAAAAACTTTGCGGTATCCCTTACCCACCAGCCTCCTAGCAATATCTTATTTCCTGCTTATACCACAGGCACACGACTCTCGACGCATACTTCAGCTGAATGCCTGTTAGTATCCCCCACCAGATGACACTAACTTCAGCAAAGCATACTCTGTTTCACAACCATTGCACAACATAACCCACAACCCCCAGGCCTGACCCCTTTCCTGGGAGCCTTCACCGGTAGCAAGTCAAGCATGACACTAACACCTGGGTCTCTCCTTTGGACACACGCACACTGGCACACAGACCCGTGCCCCCACAAGGAACCACTTAGCGTCCTTGCAATCTGCACCTAGGAACAGTTCAGCATTCACGCCTTGCCTCTCTCCGGAACCAAGTTAATGTTAAAGGTATTTGTACCGTGCACTGTCACCAACGGAATTGGTCCCCAGGCGCTCAGGCGGATTTGCAAACAAGAAGGCTGGGCGGGCGGGTAAGCAGCTACATTTTGTCTCACCAACCACCACTGGCGCCAGAATTTCATCTGAGCAAGTGAGAAACTGTGCACATGAAGAGCTGGTACCCAGCCAATATACTTAGCCACCAAACACACAGCTTGTCCAAACATGCCACTTTTTAAAAACACTGTAGAGAGCCACTCGTGGAGATACGCATAAGATTGGGTTGCTACTTGTTATGCAGGAGCTTCCATCAGTTCCCGCTCTTCTCGCGTCTTTCGATGTTTAGGTTATTGCATGTTTACATGAGGTGGCGCCTTGCAGGTGTCTGTCAAAGTCATGCAGAAGCACAAAACAATGCCAACCGCCCAGGTCACTTTCCATTGATTAACCCTTTAACTGCTGGGCTATTATGCATTTCTATGCGAATGACGATATCATAAACTGGGGTCAATGATCCCAGCACCCTAGTGGGATATGGCGGCATTCCGTGTGATATTAATGACCCCAGTTTATGATATTGTCATTTGATTTTATTTTTGCAGAGGACGACTACCCTTCATGAATCTCAGTGAAGGGGGATTGTGTATTTAGATGTCATAGTAAGAGACTGATGAGGATAAAGGGAGTGAGGCAATTTAAAGTATTTTTGCAAAGGAACAGGATTCCTCATCCCAAACGGATACAGAAATATGACATGCCCTGAGGAAGACCGTGGAAGGGTTGAAAAATGTGTTGGCTGTTTTTGATATTAAATATGAAAAGTAATTTTTTGAATCATTTGGACATTGGTTTACTTGCAAAATACATATTTCCATGTATGTGATGTGAGAAGGGAGTCTTATGGGTGCAGTTTGCCAGGCTGTGTTGTGATTTCTATTATTTCATGTGACCCAGGGCTAACGTTCACAGGCTATCGGTGAACTTGCTTGCCTACTCCCGGCACCTGATAATGTGTACCAAGTAGAATCTTTTTTATGTCCCAAAATAATTTTGTAGTTAGCTCAACTTCATACTAGCCCGTACCACTTACAGTTTTCTGCATACCTTTGTATTTTTAAGGTTAACGACCCTTCGAGCCTTTCTTGCATGACCAATTAGTGAGATTTTTCAGATAAAATCTTAAACAAAATCAAAAATATTTCGATTTTTTTTTAGTTTCTAACTTTTACATAATAAGCCTAGAGATAGGGACCTCACATTGGGTACAAACTGTCATTGTTTCATCATACCCCACTTGCCAGTGTCAAACCTCCACCCCAGAGTCTGGCAGATTTTACAGTAGAGAATAATCATAATTATAATTTGTTTTATATAGCGCGCTTTAATTTAAAGCACTTTACATAGGACATGTTTACATACGTTACTATTATTACCCAATCGAAATTGGTACTCATTTATTGACCTCAGAAGGATGAAAGGCTGAGTTGGCCTATAGAATAGTGCTATGCCCATCTCAGGGCTCTACAACAGAGGTCCACAACCTGCGGCTTTCCAGATGTTATGTAGCGGAACTCCCTTGATCCCTAGCCATTGACTATGCAGAGTAGGTCAAATGGGAATTGTAGTCCAAAACATCTGGCGAGTCAAGGTTTGCAGACACCTGCTCTGGAGTTGCATCTCCATGCTTAGCACATGAGAAACCTCGGACCCAAAGCACCTCACATGTGTACAACTGGACAGCTAAACTGTTGTGGGCCCACCCCAGGTACATCGAAGAACAATTGCGTATTACTCTTGGGTAAATGTTTAAAATGAGATGCTACAATAGCATCCATACACAGTTTTATCAATAAAATGTGCACTTTCAGCCAGGTACCTCTTTATAATCATAAATAGAAACACATAAGGAATTATGTCACTCTGAGAATTTATGGATATTTAATTTCTAGTAGAGATAATATAGGAGCATGAAACATAGCACAGTAAAGGAATTGTCAGTTCCCAATATGAGCCACAATGAAGCTGAATTTAGTCCTTGCATCCTGCTCTTCTCATATTCGCTTTTAGGATTCTAAAGCAACTTACAACAAATCAATAACGTGAATAGCCACCTAAAATATGTCCCAGCGAATGTAAGAATATACTATATACTTACATTAACCCTGTCAGGATTGGTGAGTCATTAGCCAGGTGGTCTTATTCCTACCACTGTGAACCAAGTCTCAGCAAGCGGTGAGTAACCATTCTCCAATAGAGCGTACTTTATAAGTTTTGTCTAGCATTTATCTTCAAACCATGTGTCTCCTATCAGCCAATGTGTGTCGATTTATTATGTACTTTTTAGTTTAGCCAGCTGGCTGCTATTCCATATACTTTAGAATTAGTTATTATGTAAGAAAGAAAAGTGATGTCACAGCCCATAATCTGGATTTTCTCCCACAGCCAATTTAACTAGCTGATTACATACTTTTGTAGTTAACATGGAGAGGTATGAAACCAATTGAAGGGTCTCGTCTCATAATCACCCTAGCCAGCCTGCTGCTTCTTTCATATGGTTACCATTGAGTGTTATGTAAACAACTTGATGGTTGACATTGTGAGCAGAAAGAATAAACCATATTTGCGCCATAGAGGCATTTTACAAGACACTCCTTTCTCTATATGCAATTGACTTTAGATAATAGCTGAAAATATGAGTTACACTTTATGTGTATTCTTAAAAAAGGATACATGTCTAGATACATGCTCTGTATTTTCATTATTCAGGGACTTGTGCTTCTTTGAAATGTAAGCATTGCCTTTCAATGTTATAGTATTGTAACTGAAGGCTGCCTGTTTCAACCAAACCTGGTATGATTTGTATCTCTGGAGTCAATTTTCTTGTATGGTAAAACAGATTGTGCTTACACAAAACATTTGACAGTTTTCATATTTAGTCAAAGTTGTTTTCCACTCCCTGAAATGCGAACATTATTTTTGGTGGGGAAACATTTCCATCAGCCACGTTTTGCATTGTGAATTATAACAGCACTGACAGAGCAGGCGTCATTTTTAAGATTGTTTTATGGAAGACAAAATAACTTATTGGGCTGGCTTGAACGTTACAAAATCTGTGGGGAGTGTTTGCCACAAGAAACGACAAGGAAATATGTAGCATGTGGAACCAAAAAGTAACATGGTTTTCTAGCTTAAGTATGTATGCTGTTCAAATATGAATTTATAACATTTATAGCACACCCAGACATACATTATAAGGGGACAAGCCAGGTTGTATATTCTATAAAAATATGGTTAGTCATTTGGGGTACACAACTAAAATATCTGGGTCCTCGGACCCAGATATTTTAGTATCTGGGTCCTCGGAACCAGATACTAAAATAGCAAAGATAGGTGCGAGGAAACTTAATGTAGGTATCTTATCTTATTACTTGAAAAATAAAGTACAATGGACCTCTTTAGGAGTTGGGAGGTGAGTTCAGCGATAATTACCACCACATAGTGACTGGATGGTTGCGCGCAACAACCATCAGCGGTAATGGTAATCCCGTCCAGCAGAATTACTGCTGAAAATCATCTTAGATCGTTCATTCTTCCAAATGTTTGTGGAATTACAATTACAGCTGGAATATTGGAGGAATTAACAAAGTTATTCCACCGGTGAATTTACTGCCAAGCAGAAATATTGTCATGTCACAAAAGGAAGGTCAGCGGTGGCCATCTTTAAAAATACAGAACGACCCATCCTTAATCCACCACTTTCCATAGTCATCCGACGACCAAGCTTTGCAGTAGCCGGCAAGGAGATAACTTGAAAGGAGGGTCTGCAAATCAAAATTGAGCGAGGCTCAGCTGCAGGTCTTAGCAGATGGGGTGGTAGACATTGCAGAGGACCTTTTTAGAAGCCACCATCACAAGACCTCCATCCACAGAAAGACCACACTATGGACAGAAATAAGGGATAAGGTAGTCGCAGGGACCACTGTGCAGTAAAACATAGGTGCAACAACGTCAAGGTGCTTGTCTGCCATCTCATCACCACTCACCGCCACAAGACGTCTGATACTGAAGAAGGCACAGTGTACCCTCTGCTCCTCACCCAGATAGTGTAGGGAAAAAAGCACCCTGCACAGGGCAGGCATCGAGGGAGTAGGAGCAGCAGAGGTGGGAGTAGGAAGTGAACTCAATGCATGTGTCGCAGCGATCATTAGGCACACACTCAGGTAACATGGAAATTTCCTTGCTGCCTCGGTCAATAATGTTGCAGGAATACAGATGACAACCCATTCCATGTGTACACCTGAAAGTCGCACCATGTGGAAATGGTTGTATGTGATATTATTGTTTTTAAAACATTGTGTTCTAGAAATGTCATTGAAAAAATCAAGAGTGCTTTAATATTGTGCACCGATTAAAAAAAATGCCACATTTAAAAATATCGCTCCTAAAAAATCATCCTTGGAAGAAATCATCGATGTGCTAGAGATGTGGAAATCAAATATTGGTGATTTTGTCAAGCCCGTATGTGAAAAGAACAAAGAAATGTCATACAGTGATAATCCAAGCAGTGCAGTTGAAAACCGTGTGGAAATGTGTAACTGCCTACACAAACCAGATGAGAACTGCGTCACTTCAGCTGGAGGCAAGTCTGCTCTAGGAAGAGAGAGTAACGATCGCAGAAGCTCGCCACTTTACAGCCACATTTCCAAAGGAAATACCTGGTTAGCTACATAAACAATGCAGAGTTTCAGGCCAGTGAAATAAAGTGTGCAGCATCGCGCTTTGAACTGTGAAGTCGTTCTTTAACATTGTTTATTGGTTTCATGGCAGAAGAAGCAGAATGGAATACATACACCCACAGAAAGGATGGCATGCAGTTGGTCTGCTAAAGGTTTCAGGGGGGCACCACCGGATCCCCGGCCTCACCTCCTAGCCTCCCCACCCAGCCCCCCACAGGTATGATACAGTATGTGCCATAGAACAAATATGTGCCACTATTATTAAATTCCTGTATTCTTTTGTTGTCTCTGTTTCTGAGAACGTTTTGGGGAACGATTAGATCGCTGGCTACCGTGGAAATGAATGGAAAGAAATCTGAAGACTGTAAACATTAAAATACTTGTCACCTCATGGAACCCTGAGAGCCAGCAATGCACAGTGCATTGACCATCAACCTAGAAATTCCCTGGTCATGCCAAATATACCGTGCCACATGAATGTAATCTCAAGGACCCCACACATGGTTGAACACATGTGCAAACATGTACAAAGGGCCACAATACACACAAATGTGTCAGACGCCATGCCCCATCCCTACAGTGAGTGCCATAAACTACCATAAAAGGTATCCACCTCACGAGTCGGAGAACTGTTACAAGCATGCCAAGTCCCAAAGAGCTCGACAGACACCCTCCACAAAAGTAGATCTAGAACTGTAGCCCCCTGTGCCAACAAGCCTGGGGACACACCGTAGAGGTCACACCATGATATTGACACACATGCACTCTGTATCACTCATAGACCAGCTACATCGCGTGGACGTTGCAGTGCTAAATGTTTTGGTCCCAGACAACCATAGCACCCACATACGTAGATGTACCCAGTTCACAACTATTCCGTTTGTCCTGCATGTACCTGCCCCTTTATAAATGACCACTGATTCCAGGTCATTCCTCTGATTACAGGCACACAATGCAGCCAAGGTGAACGTGCCAGTGCAGCAGCACTTCCACACGCCATGTCCGTCACCTCAGTAGAAGATACTGCCACCCCGAGCACCCCTTCTGCCACTCCTGTACTCCATACATCAGGCAGCTGCCGCAACACCCCGTCAACAAAGGCAGGAACTAAAGTTTATCCAGAAGCCATCTGCTATCTCTGCAATTAACACCTCTATAGCAACATCTGCAATGCCAACCACCAGCAAGCTGCCTGCCCCATATCTGCTGCTGCACCAGTCACCACCATAGCTTCCAGTCAGTCAACTACCTTGCCGGATAAACTATCCATCAGAAGAAATTCCAGCAGTGACCCTACCTCAATTCATGTGGGAGTACCTCATGCGAGCACAGCCACCAGTCAGCCTGATTCGGTCTTAAGTGCAGGTTCTTTGTCACCTGTCAGTGGAGGGGCTGGAGTTGTCCTGCCCTCTTCCACCCCCAAACACCCTTTCAGGCCATGTGTCTCCAGTGATCACTCCTACCTGATTCTCTGTCGCTGGTGACCTGCAGTGGCATCCACAGCATGATGACACTGTACACACAGATGATGACGATGAGGCATCAGACGGTGGCAATACAGCAATGAGCCCCTGTGATGTCACACACACACCCTCATCTGCCAAGATGATGGCCGACCACTGATGCATTATCTGCCATTTGGAAGAGGGTCACAATGAAGGATCAGCAGCAAGAGAGGATGGAACAGCTCAGAGAGCTACAGCTGCCGCTGCAGCAGGCATAGGCAATGCGGTATGCTGTGCAAGAGACCTCAATTGGAATAGCCAGGGAACTGGCACATCAGTGTCGCCACCTAACTGGGGAGAATGCAACAAATGGTGTGGTGGGGAAGAGGTTGAGGGAGCTTGCCTGTCAACTGGCCAGGGGAATATGCAGAGGGCACTTCTTACAATGTAACAACTGCATAGTCAGCTCTGGCTCTGTTACCTCCATAGACAGCGGTGGACTGGCCTACAGGGAACTGTGAAAATTCCCCGGTAGGCCTCTGCACCATGGGCCTCTTTTGTGTGGCATTTCCAAGTCCCCAGTCCATCCCTGTCCACAGAGGGGTCACAAGCTAGGAGTCCTCATGGGCAGTCATTGCGCACCACCACTCACACACCAAAGGAGTCTTCTGGCCCAATAAACCACAGGAAGAAATAATTGAAGGACTCCAAGTGACATTGAGATGGGGATTAAGGGTGGATGGAGGGCATGGCTGATGGGAATGAAGGGTGGAGGGGGGCATAAGTGTTGGGGATGAAGGGGGTGGGAGGGTATGGGTTATGGGGATTGAGGATGGAGAGAGGCATTGGATGTTTGTTTTAATACAAACTAAATAACATTAACACTTGAACAGATGTGAGCACACATGTTTTGAGTGGGTGTGACAAATTTACAACATTTCCTAACTCTGCCAACTCTCAGTTCACAAAACAATCTAAACTAACTAAATATCAAAAGACCAAAACCACTATGAACTTCAAGATCCATAATGCCTCTGGTACTGGGATGAGGAAGAGGGGCTCAGAATTAGTAAGGATCCAAAGTGCTATTGACCAGAATGTGTGTTCTAGTTGTTGTGAATGAAAACATCTGAGCAGGCCATTTAAGTTGAGAAATTAATTGCAGCTCAAGGGAGGTGTGGACGGTGTAGCTGAAGCAGAACGGAGTGCTGAGGTCGCCGTGAAAGCCACAAGAATCCCAGCTGATGCTGATGTGAGAAAGGAAGCTGCGCGACAGTGCAGAGTGCGCAGCGAGAAGCAGCCTCAGAGATGGAAGGCCAGCTGAAGAGGAGACGTGCTCCCATTCAGGCAAGCAACGCTGCAGTGTACAAGAAGAAGCAGAGGATAAACAGAGCTTCTGCAGCTCCAGAGAAGGAAGAAGCAGTCCGCTGAAGTTCCACGGACGCTGTCAGCAGAGCGGACAGGACACAGGAGGTCCGCTGCATCAACTAACAAAGAAGTTGAGATGCCAAACAAGATCAGTGAGTTGGCCTAAACCCAAAGGTGACCCCAGGGCGCTCCAAGAAGGCCACTTGATAACAAATGACAAGTTTGAATTCCGAATAAAGAAAGTAATACAACAGCGGCCAAGGTATAATTCCCCTTTCATCGGACACCAATTGGCAGAAACCTATAACCCCCATTGCCAACAGCCAAGTGGCTGTAAAGAAAAAGAAACAGTACAGGATAAACCAAGGCGTAATTCCTCTTTTATGAGAAATCAATTGGCGGAAGCGTATAACCCAAGAAGATGTTTTGAAACAATGTGTTTGTGGCAAAAGGTGTGGTAGAAAGAAAGTATTACCACTATTATGATTTTGACTAACTGTTGCTTTACAAGAAGAAATTGTTTTGTTATGCTATCCTGACAAAAGTATTCAGTTGGAAGAAAAATTGTGATATGCTAATAATTGCTTTATATCCTGAAGAGAACCATTTCTGTGGTTTATGAACTTTTGTTTTGTGAGAAAGACATTCGCCTTACCAAGAAGGATATTGTGGAAGAAAACAAGTGGTTTGCTTTTTGGAACAAGTGTTTATGAAAGAGACATTTATTTTATCCATGGGAAGGTCGTCTTGGGAGGAAAACAGCTTTTGTGTTGAACTGAATAGAACTTTGTTGAATCTGAACTTTTCCATGAGTGTTCTTCCATTGAGCCAGGGTAAGGGAACACAACGCTGGTCTCAAGCAGTACTCTCTAAAAGGTATAAGTTTGAACATTTACACTGTTGTGTTGAATTGAAGACAGCCAAATATTCCTTGTGTTATTTTGTTGCATGTATTAGTGTGAGTGTCAGAGACTTTTTGGACATTAGGTCAGCCTTCTTTAGTTTAGCTTGCTAGGTAGGGACATCCTCGTTAGGGTAGGGAAAGATAGGCATTTGTCTCACCCCTTTTTCATTTTATAAATGGCAAATTTGAAAGACCTATACTTTTGTGTCCATCTCGCATTTCTGACCCCTCACATAATCCACTGGGGGAGCCATGTCGACATCCGGGGCAGAGGGTCATGTCTCGTAACAGACATTTTGTGCAGCATGGCACACAACAGATTTTCTCATCTTGTCTGGCTTGTACATTAGGGGGCCTCCTGTCTGATGGAGACACTGGAACGATTCCCACAGCAGCGCAACGGTACGCAGAGCCTGGTCCATGTATGTGGCTCATTGTACACCTTCTCATGTGCTGTCTGTGGGCTCCATACATTGCAAAGGCAATTAGGTTAGGTGTTGGTTGGAAATATGAGCATGTATAACAATTAGTCGTGACATAAAGGTCAACTTGTCAGCTACTGTAAATATGGAAAATGTTTAATTCACAAGTTATCTCTCTCTCCCTTTATTATATAACGGCCTCATGGAAGAAGGGGGAAAGGGTAAATGTCACAAAGGGAATCCCCCATTTCACACATCACTGCCCCACCAGAGATAACAGTCATACGCTGCAACTGCATTCCAAAGAACATGTTATCTGTGGATGTTCAATACTGGGCACTCATAAATGTGCTTCGATAAGCTTTCTGGTAATTTTGCACGCTTTGTGATAGTGCTCCTGCTCTTAGGAAATGGCAGTCATGGGTTGCATAATTCATGCCATCACTGCCTGTCAGTGTTGCACTGTCATCGTACACAGGAAAACTGTGCTGTGTCCTGTGTGGGTAAGGATTCCCTATGCATTGTAGTACCTATAGGTCATTCTTAGTATATTTGGGGTCATGCATTTCTGTCACGCTCTGCCTTGTCCGGTGGGATTCTGCTTCTTATGTGTTGTTTCAGAGGGCAGGTCCTCCATGCACAGGGCTGTGACAGGGCATGCATTACATTGACATCAGAGAGGTGTTAGTCCCCATTCCCCACATGGTTGGTACCATTTCCACATGATAAGTTTGTCTGTGTTGTATGATTGCGATTGTACTTTTCCAAGTTCCAGGTCCCTTGCCCTCTGGATCTCTATATATGCTGGAAATTAATTGTTTTGCAGGACCATGGTATCATGGGTAGAACCTATGAAGCTGGCGCAACAGTGTGTCACGGTGAGGTCTGCGTCACAGTTCACGTGTGAGTTTTGGGAATGTTGTTTCCTGTTCTAGAAAACCTCATCCGAAGCCTAGGGACCACCAATGTCACATGTGTGCACTCTAGAGCTGCAATGACATCAGGGAAATTGACAGCCGCATAGTACAGTGCCTTTGTTCCATTTACCCGTGATCGGGTAGTGGGCAATGAAATGTGCTGGGGTGAATGCTGCATGACGCCTCCAGCACCTGGATAAGCACGATGGAAACCTGGGTTGAGACATGCCATGCAGCGTGTGAAAGTGCATGTGGCGAGAAAGTTCAGCACCAACACAAGCTTCAGCAGTGGTGGTAGCTGTTGTTATGTTCAACCTGCTTTGTAGGTCATCCTGTATCAGGGTGAGTAGCTCTGCTATGGTCTCACTATTACAGCGTTGTAGCGTTATTAGCTGCCAAACAGTTAGTACCCAGGGTGATGGCCTGACCCGGGGAATGGGCGCTCTTCCTGCCAGGCACCTTTTTGCCGCTTGCTCTCTGTGGTGCTGCTGTGCATGTGTCTGCAGCTCAATGCACAGCCATAGATTGTGGAGCTCAAGGTTGGCTACTGCTAGTGGCAGCATGGTGCTGAGCACTGTGTTTGGGGAAGGTGTGGGCCATATATCCCCAGGGTATATTGGGTGCACCTGTGGGTTATTTTCTATCACCTGCATGAATTTACCTCCACATTTTTGGTGGAGTAACTGCGTTTTGGCAGAATTACTGCCAATTATGTGGTGGTATTTCAGCAGTGTTTCCACTTGTAATGCGGTCGGAATTAGCATTTTTATTTCAGGCACTGATTCTGCTGCTGGAATTACGGGTGGTGTCATTTCTGCCAGTTTTCAGCTGTAGTTTCATTACCACTGCTTTTTACACTTACCACCCAACTCACAATGACCCTAATGCATGTGTGTAAGAAATTAAAACCATAATTGACTGATTGGCTGATTACATTTTTGGAGAGCGCTCATCGCCCATAGCCCTCAAAGCGCTTAGATAAACAACTAGACAAGGACAGATAATCACCAAAAACAAGAAGTAAAATGAAATCTGCGGAGGTCAAAAGGAGAGAAACATAACAGGCCATTCATAGTGGCTAATCAGGAGTTTCATTAAACAAAAGGGTCTTAACACATCATTACAAAGCACACTAAATAATACGACTAATTACTACACACTACATAATACAGTAATTCTTGTGATGCTACTTCCTGGTTTTCAAGGAGTGAAAGGTTGTGTTCTATTGCTTCCCGTGATGTCACTTCGGAGTGATGCTCAAATTACATCACTTCCTGTGATGTCATTGGAGGTCAAAGGTCATGTGGTGTCACTTCTGCTACCCCTGCCATTTTGGTGAAATGACACCCCTGATAATAATACAAGTCCTCTCCAGTGCTAATAATGTTCTTTGTGTGTTGCTTTTCACAGAGGAGGGTGGGATGCTCCACGTGAAGGTGGTTGCAAACTCTGACTCTGTGGGCCTTTTTACTGAAGTGTGTCATGCACAACGCCATAATCCTAGTGCCACAGAAACTATAGCTGCATACGTGTAGGGCAAGTGCGCAGCCAGCATTGTGACCCAAGCTTGCAGTTATTCCAGTTTAAACTTTTAGCGCCCTGCCACTCGCCCCCGAGCAATTTCCAACCAGAGAGTGGGTGGGTCCATTGCTTCTGGTGAGATAGACACAGACAAGAGGACATGTGTGTCCACCACAAGTATACAGACTCTCACATTCTTACAAATCAGCCACACATTGAATCCCAAAAACCTTTCCCTCCCACTGGACGATTTTTGTGACAAAGATGCAAGCAGTGATGATGATGATGTCTTGCAGGGGTATACATGATTACTTTATAAGAACTTACCTGTATGGTATTGTCTCTGCCTCTGTTGTGAGACTTAATCTATCTTCTGCATCACGTGTGATTTCAAATAAAGTGTCTAAACCAAAAAGAGCGCTTACCTATCTTTTCTAGGTCAGGCCCACATGGTTACTCAATAGGGTATTATGGCAAAGCCTTGCTCCGCCGGGGGAAGAACACATCAGTCCATCAGTCGAGTTGGAACTTGGGGGAGAGCGTGAGAGAGAATGTGAGAAAGTACAGGTCTGTCGTCTTCAAGGTCACTCTACAGGGTCTTCTTGCAGGGCCTCAACACCACACCTTGCGCTGCCGTCCCACCACCACCTCTCCCTCCCAGACAACTCTACCAAAGGCAACAAAAAAACAGTCAATCGGTCGAGGAAGCACTCAGGAGAGTGCAAGAGAAAATACTTATATGTTTTGTGTGTGCAGATAATACAACACAGTTACCATTTTTTCTGGGTGAGCAGGATTGCTGTTTTCAAGATCACGGAACAAGTTCTTATAGCTGTGACAAGGCAGTACCCTGGCCCTGTTTAAAGGGCGAGGGGGAGACCTGTCACTAAACAACCCTGGCTCAAAGTTGATCCCTGTTCCATGTGCCAGTATGTGGGTGTGTAGGCCCTCACCTCTCTCCTTACCTGGCGGTTCCAATCTTCTGCCACGGGGGACCTGGTGACGGACAGCACACCGCCAGCTCTCAGGTGGTAAGAACACAGCAGAGAGATGAGACGACGCCAGGGTGTTCTGACCCCATGGAATCCTGGATTCAGGAGCCTCCCTGAGGGAAGAAGGGAACATTTAACCCAAGCTGCAACTAGGGCCTCCCGGCACCGGAGTCACCCAGGACTGACGGTGCCGCCAGTGACCAGGACGCAACCATGAAGAGTCACTGGAGTCTTGGGGATGATGGAGAGAGGTACAGAGTCCCAGCACAACAGCGTTCTGGGTCATGCAACACTGTCTGAGGGAGGAGACAACCCGCCATACCGCCAGGACAAGGCACAGGATCAACTGGGACTAAGGAAGGATTAGGGACCAAGCGTCCCTAACACACTTACCTGCGGACGTCACCTTGAACGTCCCCAGCTGTGGTGTGGCTCCTTTATGGTGTGAGGAGGGGATACGTCATTGAGTCGGGTCAATAAATACGGCCCTGTCTCTGCACGTAAGAGAGTGCATGAGGTGGGATCGACACGAGCAGAACTTGTGTCAGTGTCTCTGTTCAGCCCCAAGGGACGCACCTGTGCCCCCCATGCCCACTGGTTCCCACGGGACAAACACATGGCGACAAGATCAGTTCAGCGTTCTGAACTGTGGACCCGCACACACCATATCATTCAGATACTGCCTGTGCACGTTGTCTGGTTGAGACGGAACGTCAGCAGTCCTGCTGCCGAGGTGCACGCAGCCAGTGTGTGACGTACTTTGATGATCCGACGGCCCGATTGATACAGCGGGCATTTTTATTCTGATGCATATCCCCAGTTAATGTGGGAGTTGCGGCCCCCATGATGACACGTGGCCACACGCTTTTCCCTGATTACAACGGCACAGCTCCTAATTTTTTGGAATACCCCTGTGGAACTCATTATAAAGCCTTCCCAAGGCTGCCTACATAAAATATAAAAATAAAAGAAATTATCTCTGTGCCATCAGTGGTGGCAGTGGGAGAGTTTTTTTTTCTGCACACGTGCTGTAACAGTGAGGAGGCATTCCTGAATTCTCTGGCCTACACCGGGTTGTGGCTCTCCTAGGAGAGTGCTTGTGCGCCCTGGAGGAGGGCGACGTCTCTTCAGCAAAACCACTGTGAACTTTTGGCTGAACATATGTGCCGGACGGGGGTTGCAGTTCCTGTGTGAGTGCTCATGCGCCCTGAAGTGTCGGTGTGACATCTCTGTGGCAGCACCTTTGTCACTGCTGTGAGGGGCACCACCTTTGCCCCATTGGCACTAGGGACCCCATCAGAATACAACTCTGAGGCTGAATTGGTTGTCATCATGTCAGGTGATGAGGCTAGAGCACCCGCCATAGAAAGCCTGCCTCGGCCACAAGGGTCCTTGTCCCCCCTGACTGAGTTTGATGTTGAGGGCTCCCCTGCAAGTTTGGGCCCAATATAGAGTCTCTGACTAGAGAAGCTCAACATTAACTTGGAGGCCACGGGGGAGTTAGAAGATCGAGCCAAAAAGTCCACTCTCGTATATTCGGCTGGCCAGCAGTTCACAAGATCTTTAAAACACAAAGACCAGCTGACAACTCATATGTGGCTGCCATCACTGTACTAAATGATTACTTTGCCCCTTTGGTGAGGACTGATTATGAGAGATTTGTAATGAGGTCGGCCACGGAAAAAAGGCCAGTGAGAGCCTGGACACTTTAAACGGGGGCCTACGCCAACTAGCATCCACATCACATGTGCGTGGGCCAATGAGGATGAGGAGGTGCGGCAACAACTCATTCAGGGTTGCCTGTTGGTCAAGATGAGACAGCCAATCCTACTAGAGCCTGGTACCTCTCTGGCGCACACTTTGAAGCTTGGTCGCTCGCACAAACTGGCAGATGTAAGGGCGTCCAAAATGGATGTAGCTCTCAAGCGATAAAGCTAGAAGAGGAGTGTGTGGTGGGCAAGCAGCCTGATGGAAGAGCCCAGTTTGTGTTTGGTGTGTACGTGGAGGATGTGCAGTCATTAGTGAGAAGGTTCAAAGATGTCTTCACTGGGATTGGAAAAATGAAAGGAGAACCCAAATGACTCCACATATGACTCCACATCGACGCGACAGTACAACCAGTGGCGCTAAAGCACAGACAGGTGCCTTTCATCTGCGGGAGAAGGTCGAGCAAGAGCTTCAAAAACATGTGCAATTGGACATCATTGAACCCGTGGATGGGCCCAGCCCGTGGGTCTCTACCATTGTCATTCCCCGTAAACCAAAGCAGCCAGAGTCAGTAAGGATCTGCGTTGATATGCACCTCCTATCAAGGCAATAAAATGGGAGCACCATATCACACCTACCATTGATGACATCGTGGCTGGCCTTCAGTGTGCTACTTTTTTCTCAAAATTGGACCTGAGGGCCGGCTACCATCAGCTGGCTGTGCACCAGGATTCGAGATATATAACAACATTTACGACACGACTCTACAGGTACAAGAGACTACTTTTAGGGATATCTTCGGCCGTGGGGTGTTCTTAAATGCCATCCATAGGGCACTTGCTGGCGTTCATGGTGCGCTGAACATCAGCAATGACATCCTGGTGTTTGCCCGTTCAGAAGCTGAGCACCTGGAGCGTCTCGAGAAGGACCTGGAGGGGATTCGGTCACTCAGGTTGACGCTCCATGAAGAAAAATGTGAATTTCTGAAGAGTATAGAGTTTTTTGGTTTAATTTTTCCAGAGGGTGGCATATCGGCAGACCCTGCGAAGGTGAGAGACATCTGTGAGGCCAAAGCCCCTGAAACTGTGTCCAAAATCCAGAGCTTTCTGGGCATGGTCACATCTTGTAGCCAAGGTATCGAGGACCTTGCGACCATCTCAGAGCCTCTCAGGAATCTCACAAGAAAAGAGTCGGCGTGACAGTGGTCACCTCTGAAGCACATGGCGTTTGAGGACACTAAAGTACACTCCCAGTCGGCCGAGTGTACTCTGGCATTTTTCAACCCCACCTTGCGCACTGAGATAATAGTGGGTTTGAGCCCTTTTGGCCAGGGGGCTGTCCTCACTTAGTCCAGTCTGAAAGGGGAGGCCCTGCCGGTTGCATACGCCAGCAGAGCGCTGTCCATGACAGAGCAGCGCTACTCTCAGATTGAGCATTAGGCGTTGGCTGTGCTATGGGGTGTCGGGGGCCATCAGCAAAACACCCTGCCTGAATTGAAAAGTGGCTTCTTTCCCTGCAAGAATGCAATGTGTGTATCGATCTGGGAACGATAACGCTGCTGTCCAGGCATCCGGTAGGACGCTCGAGGGACATGATAAGTCAAGAAAAAGAGACATGATTTTGTTAGGCTGGTCACAGAAGAGGTTGTTTCTAACTCAATGGCTGTGAAGGAGTTGAGGGTTGAGTCGGAGAAGGATGAATTTTTCAACATCCTGCGTGATGCTGTGAACTGGGGTGAGTGGAGAAGTGTGCTGGCCAAACTCGAGAAACGAACACACGATGCGAGGACAACACTGGAACAGTTATGGCATGTAAAAGGCAAGCTCACATTCACTGATGAGGGTCTCCTGTTGCGAGGGTCAAGAATGGTAGTTTCCGCCTGCAGAAGGTCAGTGAACTGGCACACCAAGGCCATCAGGGTGGTGCTTGCATCTGAAAGTTTGGTTTCCGCCTTTGGAGGAGAAAGTGGACAGAATTGTAAATGCATGTGTATGGTGCCAGGCTGCCGCCCCGAAGCACAAAGAACCTTGTATTAAATGCATGGCATGGAGTGAAACGTTGTGGGAGTGAGTGTGTGCACAAGCACTTTGGGTCTGCCAACAGGGACTCCCACTTCATGGTAATATTGGACTAGTGGTCTTGATACCCAGAAGGGGAGTTTGTCGGATCGACACACTCCATGACGTAATACCGGTAATGGAGAACATTTTTGTCTCCCATGGCTTACTGAGAGTCGTATGCTCGGATAACGGCCGTCCTTTTCAAAGTGCAGGGTTTGCAGAGTTCCTGCAGGACCGGGGGTATGCCACTGGAAGATCCCCCCTGTGTGCCCTCAAGCAAATGGGGAGGCAGAACATTTTATGTGCACGTTAAACAAGGTGTTCCGAATAGAGCATGGTCAAGGCATGTGCGAGAAAAGGGCGCTGTACCAGTTTCTCCTGGAGTACCGCACAATGCCCCATTGCTCCACAGGTGTGGCTCCAGCAGAAGCCCTGTTTAAGAGATGCATCTGTGGTTTCATACCGGATTATGAGGCGAGAGCACCAGGGATGATTGACAATGAGGACATGCGAGAGGAATGAGAGAGGGCCATTGGACGTGAGAACTACTGAAGAGGCCTCCAGGACTACCCACTGGCACTAGGAAATGCAGTGTTGGTACAATCAAGGTATTCCACTGGGAAAATGTCCCTTACGTACGAGTCTAGGCCACTCCAGGTGGTTGACGTAAAAGGATCTGTGGTGACGGAGTTAGATGGACAAAGAACTATCACATATAATTCCTGTTTCTTTCAGAGACTGGCAGGCTCTCCTGCCCCCGGGGGAGAAAGTGTCTGTGGAAGAAGGGAGGACAGATCAATTCTGAGGTTGGATATGCAAGAAAGTGAAGACAAGGACGATGACGTAGAGAGAGACTGAAACAGAGCACTGGATCTGAGAGACAGGAAAGAGCACCCCAAGAGCAAGAGAGCCAGAGGAGGTACCCTGATCGTGAGTCCTAGTGCCGGCCGGCATACCAGGTAGACTATGTGGTAGATGGCTAATGGTATGTGGTGTTTTTGTCTGAAGGGGTAAATGCTTCTGTTTTGTTGTTTAAAATGCATTCATGCTCATGTTATGGTTATGCTTCTTTTGCATTTGTTTGTTATGAAAAAGGAGGAATGTAGTGTGGCTCCTTTAAGACGCGATGAGGGGATACGTCATTGCGTTGGCTCAGCACAAAACAAAACATGTGTCAATGTCTCTGTTCAGTCCCTGGGGACGCATTCGTGTACCCCAGACCCACTTGTCCCCATGGGGTACAACACCAGCCATTCTGATAACAAGCAAGAAGGCTAGATGGAGACAGGGGGCAGGGTTTAGTCGCCTATTATAAGCTTCCTCACACATACATGCCCCAGGGCTTCGATATATATTTCAGATTGATTAGGGAGAGAGGAACAACCCTCAGGAAGGGACGAGTATTTAAAAAGGGACAGGAAGAAGAAGAGTGGGATATTTTGGTGAGGTCGGTGGCAGAGACAGATGTGGGTCCAGAGACCTCCAAGAGTAGGGAACGAGCATTGGTGCATTGTGCAGGCTGGAGCAACAGGTGTGGTATTGAAGGAGTGAAATAGTGCCTGTAGTGTGAGGGTGCATGTTTGTGTGGTGTTTGAGTAGAGTGAGTTAGTTTAAGGAATGAATGATAAGTGGTTGGTACAGAGTTGAAGGCGGGTATTTGAGTAGTGGGGAGGGAGAATAGGAGTGGCCAGAAGAAAGTAGGCCTAGATGGAGGAGAGAAGGAGTTGTGGGAGGAAAATGAGTGTTGCGAGAAGAGTAGGAGTGTTGAGAGGAAAGTAGGTGTGTTGAGAGGAAAGTACAAGTGGTGGAAGGACAGTAGGAGTGTTAAAAGGAGATCATAGTGGTAGGATAGGAGTAGTGAGGTGGAGTGGGAGGAGGGTGGAGTTCAAATGGTAGAGATGGGAGCGAGGCAGAGTGGATCAAGGGAGGTGCAGAGGATTGGTGGGGAGGAGTTGATGAGGAGAGACTGAGAGTAGAGAGGAAGAGGCGAGGGTGTGTATGAGAGAATCAGCCTGAACACAACTGAATAAGTACAAGGCACTATTCCAATTTCCCATAGCACTTAATCTGGTTAGCGTAGGGACAGATGGAATGTCCCTTACCGAGGCCTCATTTAGGGAAACCATCCTAAACTTAAGAAAAGAACCCATCCGAAACATAAGACCATAGTGCCACCGATTACTAACATTAACCTTGGGTTACAGACACGTGGGTCAGGAAGGGATCCCAAAGTAGACGAGAAAGAGAGGGATGGCCCAAGATGCCCCAATCTATAAATAAAACCCCTTCGACTGTTGCCCAGAGTCTGAGTAATTTCTGGGCCATCTGTGACATACCACAGCCCCAACATCACCCCGTGCCCCACCATTGCCACCTCTCACTCCTAGTCAACTCTGCCAGGGGGAAGAAAAAAACTGTTAGTGAGTCAGAATGAGAGAGAGAGAGAAGGGGGGGAACATTCAGTTCTGCCCATGTGACGACTCCCGGCAGCCTTCTAGTCCTCGTGGACTACTTTTTTGATGATCAGGTGCGGGAGCGCCAGCGCAGGAGTAACAAGCCAGTCTGTGCCGGTCCGTGCCGGTCCGTGCGGGTCCGTGCTGGACGTTGTCTGCTGGCTGACCCTCTCCCTGGGTCGATATGTCCTTGTTAATATGCTTGTGCATAATCTAATTAACGCAGCACGGGACAGCTTGGCGAGGGAGAAAGGCTTGTGGGTGGAGGGGGGTGCCCATTTGTCATATGGCGCTCATGCTGCTACAATAGCTAAACACTATTTGGATGAGGCTACAGACTGCTTGGCTCAGGGGGGCATGGCAGTGGCTCCTGTTGTTACAAACTGTCCTGTGGCTCATCCTGTAATGGGTATCGCGAGAGAGCATGCTAGTACTTATCCCTTAACCCCGACAGCCCCAGTTTGTGAGTCGAGCGCTCACCCTGAGAACACTGAGGGTAAGGGACCGTTGGATGCCCAGATCGTACTATCCGCTGTGGTAGACTCTGCGGAGCATAGTACGGGGACTCAAGTGCAACATATGGATCCCACAGGTCCACGGGTGAGTAGATGCGCACCTGAAAACTATTCATACAAGTTGTCTTAAAGTATTTTTACTCAATACTAGATCGCTTATCAGAAATGCCCTGGAGGTATCTATGTATATTGGGAATCAGGAGATAGATGTCTACACTCACTGCAACGTGGTGTCATGATGCAGCAGGGCCAACACTTGCGCTGGCCATTCCCCCTGGCTATGATATGCTACGGCAGGACAGACGGAAGGGAAAGGGAGGTGGAGTTGCCTTCATTTATAAAACTGATCTGGATGTTTTGGAGGTTACATCACTGGGTATTGAAGGGTGTGACACCATTCAGTTAAATATTAGGGCAGACGCAGGAACCACCTCTAACCTGGTTCTGGTCTATAGACCCCCTACTTCCATGCCTAATTTTGCTACGCAAATATGTCACACTCTCCTCTCCATTTTAAAATCCAACACAAACACCCTGGTCTTGGGGGATTTTAACCTCTGGCTGGTTAATGATAATGATCCCCAGGCTGGGATTTTGGAAAACTCCCTAGAAAATATGGGTTTTGAACAATGTATTAGATTACCTACACGCACGAAAGGGAACACCCTGGAACAGAGTTGGCATACACAAGGTCACTACCAAGGATATGGCGGTTGCACCTTGTCCCTGGTCGGAGCACTTCTTTGTACATTTTACTATACTGTGTGATAGGATTGTGAGGAAGAGGGGGGCAAAGAAAGTAATGGTGACTAGGAGGAATATTAGGAAGCTCACTTCTTAGAGCAGGCGTCAAGCTTACCTTGGCAGACGACATTGCATGTGGCTATCAGTAATCTGTAAATGAGGCTACCACTGCTAGCCCCTCTTAAAACAAAGCAAATAGTGGACAGAAGGGGGAACCCCTGCTTTACTGGGGAGCTGCAAAAACATAAGTGCATTAAAACGAAGTGTTTCTATACTTCTAAAAGGGAGAGTTATAAAGGGACTGCAAACAAGTTTAAAGAAGCTGTCATAGCAGAAAAAAAAAGTTTTTTGACGTCAGGACTGTCAAAGTGAAATTTGAATCTACAGAACTCTTTAGGATTCTGATTGAGTTAGAGTATACTGGCTCTAGTAAGCCTGATGCTATCAGTATAGATTTAGTCTGGTGCACGTCTATACAGAATGCTATGATCGGAAAGCTTAGTCAAATTAAAGAGAAGATTGCGAAGAGCCAACAGACTAGTAGATACAGTAGAGATCATGTAGGTACAACTTCCTGTATGCCCAGAATGATAAAAGAGCAATTCAACATCAGCCCTATTAAAGAAGGTTAACTTGCTTTGCTTATTGACAACCCACAAGCTGCACAGGGGATCTTTGCCCTGCTATTGTTATTAAGGAATGTACCCCTATGTTGATTGGCACACTTTGTAAGTTTGTCAATGCATCATTTAAAGAAAATTTGATGGTGTCCATCCTCAAGAATGCGTGGATTACTCTTCTGCTAAAAAACCTGGCTTGTGTCCAAAAATGGCATGTAATTGCCAGCCCATTATGAATACATCATTTCTACTGAAAATCCTGGACCAGGCAGCCTATACACAATTTGCAGCTCATCTGAATGCCCTGGGGATCCTCAATAAATGGCAGTCCGGTTTCAGGCAGGGCTATGGGACAGAAACAACCTTGCTTATTCTGAAGTCTAAGCTGTTACAGATCATGGATAGGGGGCAGACCGCGATGCTTCTGCTTCTGGACCTGTCCGCGGCCTTTGACCTGGTGGACCACGAGTTGATGGCAGCCAGGTTAAGGGAAGTGGCAGGTTTTTCAGAGAAAGCGGTCTTAAGTATGTGCTCCTTTCTGAGTAATTGTTGGTTGAGAGTCTGCACCAAGGACGCAGAAGCACAACCTACTCTACTGGCATATGGCATACCTCAGGGGGCCTGCTTATCACCCTCCCTTTATAATATATCTACGGTGCCTTTCTTTGTTCTGTTGGAAGAACATGGGGTTGCCTTTACAAATTATGCAGATGACACTTAATGTGCTATCCCATTATCAGGCAATCACCATAATGATGAAAAAACAATCAACAAGATCTATGATCTTATATAAAACTGGATGATAAACAATGGCGTGGCCTTGAACAAGGAAACGACTGAGTTAATGGGAGATCAGCACGAAAGCAAGAATCTATAAACTGGGATCAGATTATTGCCATTTTCAAGTGGCACGGTGTGATATCAAGACCAAAGAATAAGTAAAAACTTTATGGGTCTATTTAGACCAACATTTGAACATGAAGGCACATGTGAGCAGCTTAGTCTCTTCCACCGCTTATTATATCAAACATTTGGTGCATCTTCGCCCCTATATTTTTCAAGTAAACTGCAAAACCATAACAAGAGCTATTAGAGGGTCAAAAAAGGACTATTGTAGTAGCTTGATAGTTGGTATCTCCAAATCAAAATGAGCCAGACTGCAAACATGGCAAAATACCATGGGCCTCATTACGACCCAGCCGGTAAGGGGTTAACAGTGCCGTAAAAGGTGGCGGTGCCGTTAACCCCTTACCGCCTAATTACGAGGTCCCTTTGCGGGTCCCGACCTTAACGGCTGGTTTTTACCGCCTTCCCCATTTCCATTGAGCCCTATGGGGGCAAAAATGGAAATGGAGAAGGGCCAATGGTGAATGGGGAATTACCGCCCTGCCAACCTTGGAATGGGGCAGTAATTCCGCCATTCACAATGGCGCAATCGGTAAAATACCAGCGGCAACCATGGCACTACTAGCGCCATGGTTATGGCCTGGGTTGTAATGACCCCCCATGTGTCTGAGGCTAGACGCAATCTACAGTGGTTGCCAGTAGAGGCAAGAATTGATTTTTCGCCTCTCACTTATTACTCATAAGTGTCTGATGGGCTCAAGCCCTCATACCTCAGTGAGGTACTGATTAACAAATCCAGTACCAGGCACCTGAACCAGCTTAAAGTTGCATCCTACAAATTGTCAGTAGTGAAGAATTGCGAATATTCGTTGACCGCTCCTAGAGCCTGGAACGCCATTCCACCAGACTTGAGGGAACATCAGTCCACAACTGTGTTCTGTAAAAAGCTTACGACTTTCTTTTCCAGATAGACTCTCAGTTAAACCTAGTTGTGGCAGCTCACCTGATCTGTCCAGGTTTGTTGTGTGTATTGCTGTTGTTTTGTTTTGTCTTATCTTTGTCTGTTGGAGCCCCTAAGCCCCAGGGTCATTTGGTGAGCCTTATATATTAATTAAAGTAAAGGAAAGACGATGAGTTCTTCTGTCCTCCACGATGATCATCCTGGCATCTCCGTCACCCAAGCTCTCCTGGACATCTCCTCTACTGGTGCCCATCCGCTGTGCCACAGCCCCCCCCCCCCCTGTCCTCTCACTGATAGCTTGTTCCTCTTGTATTGCAGCTCTGCACTGCTCTGGATAGTTCTTCAGTGTGTTCCCAGCAGACAGCCAAGATGCCCTTGAGCACAGTCTCAATGCACCCCAAAAAAACCAGCATTATGTGAATGTAGCTAAGCAAAGACTTGCAGCGCTGTGTTGGTGCTACTGGTATTCCAGACCCCAGGGGAATTTAAGGACTTGACAAGCCAGTCTCAGTGATGTGCTGGTCATCATCACTCTAGGTTGTCACTTCTGAGATAGTTTGAGAAGTGATCCTGGTCACCGTGACAGATGTGGTGGCTGTGCCACTGGTGGTATCTTTGCGGTGGTGGTCATTGTCAGGCATATACTTTTTGTGATTTTGTGGTGCCATTCCAAATGTGCCAAGTGCAAATTTGCTGTTCAGGAATCTCTCCACATATCCAGGCCACAGTGGTTACAGATGACACTGCCAGCAGGACTCAAAGCGACCTCTACTTGAAAGCTGAAATGGTGCCATGTCCATGATGACTCGGTGGCTAGTGGTCTGGTCACAGTGGCTGCTGGTCTGGCGCTGGGGTCTGCTGGTCTGGTGGCAGTGTCTGGTCCAGTGGTGGTGGGCTGGTCCAGAGGCAGCATTTTGGTCCACCAGTGGCTGCTGGCCCAGCAGTGGCTGTTGAGCTGGTGGTGATTTTTGAATCTGCCTTCCTTTGCTTTTGGGGATCCACTCTTCCTCCGTGCCCTGGCACTTCAGTTTGCTAATCATCATGCAAAACCACAGTCACTGGTGGACGTGGAAACATGCTTTTGGTAAAGACAACCTCTGAAATCCCAGGCTTGCCATTGCGATGCTCATAAACGCTGGTGTGCTGCTGCTGGGAGGTGGCATGTAAAGTTCTCGCACCTCCTCATGTGGTGGAGTGCTGCTTCCACTAAGTTCTGCAGATGCAGAATCACCTGCGTCCATGCTAGGATGTATAAAATATTTTTATTTTAAGTGTGGCAGAAGAAGTCTGTTAAAGAGAGGACAGAAAGGAGGAAAGGGTGGTAAAAACAAGTAGAGGGAGCGAGACAATGGGCCTCATTACGGGACCAGCCGTAACCGTGCCGGTGCTACCAGCAGGTTGCCGCCGGACCAATAATTATTTACTGGCATGTGACTTCCCAGTAACACCGGGGGATTACAACCCCAGAGACCCGGAAAGTCAAGCGCCAGTAAAATGTTAGTCCCCATTCCCATAGAGTACCATAGGATTCTATGGGAGTGGGGACCACAGAAGCACCGGCACCGTTAATAACAGTGCCGGTGCTTCTGTGATGATCTGCCTACCGGGGCCGCTGTGCCCGGCAGGGTCAGACCTGTCGAGCAGAGCGGCTCCGGCAGACCTGTAGCATGCCGGTCCAGAAACAATGGTGCTGGTAAGCTTACCGGCACCGTTGTTTCCAGACCGGCATACTTGTAATGATGCCCAATATGTAGAAAACTGAAAGTGATGTGGTCAATGTTGTGGTATTGGTGATGCTGCCACTCCTGCTCCTACTCCAGTCCAACTGGAAAAGGTGGGGTTACTGTGGAGAGGTAAGGATCATAGGGAGGGCCATACAACCCAAAGCAATTGGCCAAAGCAACGCATGAACTAATGCACATAGCGAGCGTGAAGCCCATTGTTCACCAGAAGCGATTGAGTGAAGCAAAGTGTGATGTAAACACATGCAAGCAAGCAAAATTCCTGCTTCTCTGCATCCGAGGCGGTTGTGTACCACAAAGCATGAAAGTGATGTGGTCTCTGTGGTGTTGGTGGAGGTGCTGTTGCTGATCCTAATGCTGCAGCTCCTCTACAACTGGAATGGCTGTGGTGACGGAGAAGGGGTGGCTTATTTTATATAGAGAGGACCACACAAACCAACTAAACGCTGCCCTCCATACTTTGCTTCTCCTGAAGTGTTAGCCAAAGTAAAGCATGACTTGATGTGCATTTGTAAGTGCAAAGCCCAATCTTTGCTTCATCTGAAACGATTGGGAAAATTAAGCATGAAGTAAATCACACATGCGTGAAAGTGAAGCTTGAGCTTCACTTCACCAGATCACTTTGGGTGAGGCAAGGCTTGATGTCATTGCACATGTGTGATTTTCCGTGTATACTGTGGCAAGCCAGAAGAAGGACTCAGACCAGAGGACAAGGTGTCAAAGAGTTTTATTTAACTTAAAAGAAAACGCCTTTCTACCCTATTGCTAAAAGGATAGTTCCCTTCCAAACAAACTATACTAAGGTTCTCGTCAAAAGTCAAAATACAGAAATAGTCCTCTGTCCAAACCTATCCTCCAAACTGGCCCTACCACTTCGAAAAAAATATATAAGTAGGCAGTGTGCCCTGCCCTCAGAGTTCTTCACGCAGATCTCCCTGGTCTTCCAGGAATCCCTCCTGGTTCTGATTCCAATGGTTATCTGTAGAGAATAATTCTCCATGATGTAACAGTTCTCGACAGTCTGTCAAAGTTCCAAAATGTTCCTCAAGTTTACCAAGTCTACCCTCTACGCCACTTGGTTTGGTTTCTCCCCGCTTGGTTCACGTCTTGGGTGCCTCTGTGCTCCCCTCAAATCTGTTCTTCACTTATGTTACTGGGCCCCTCTAGTGCCCTTGGGTCTCTCTGTCCCAGTGTACAGGAGGGTGGAGCAACCTCTGACGGGCCCATAGGATCAGAGCTCACCCTCGAGTACTTTAAGACAAGATAGCTGGACCTTGAGGTGGATGGGGTGCGGGATTCTTTTACTCCAACACCAATCAAATAAAGATAACTCAATGGTTTGGCAAAGGGAAGTCCGTTTAATGACAAGTACAAAAAAAACGGGGAAACATGGGAATCAACAGTGATGCGATCGCCCGTCTCACTTCAACTTCCAAAATCTTCATTCAAACAGCAATACTTATAGCAAAACTTTATCATCATTGACGTGTAACACTCAAAAGTTTGTCATGCAAGTCTATTGGTTGGAAAAGGTAACTTAAGTATAGGTGCTATATCTGTATATGGTAACGGGGTGTGAGGATTGGATAACTCTTATCAGGTGGGCGTCCACGCCCATCCCTCTACATCACTTGTGCCAGACGTCACTAAAAGTATGACGTCTCATTGGTTCTACTAGCTATAGGACCCTAGATTATTTGGTCCATTGTAATTGGGTCGGTTACATCCCTAGGCATAAATCTCCACTTTAATTAGCAGTATGCAGAATGGTCACCCAGATGCAGTATGCCCCAAGATTCACCCTGCCTCCCTCACATCAATCAGTACTTTAGGGCTATGTGTCAATAAGTTGGCAGAGGATGGCCTCAAAACTGTAGCTTCTTATCAGGAAAAGTTATGGCATCCTCTGGTTTTGGGTGACATCAGACGTTGGTATCTCTCCGCACCTGGCAGGTCACGTGTTAGTACACTGTGAAGCTGCTTCCTTTTCCTTCTATTTGCATATTTGATTCTCCCTTCGGCCTTTCCACCTGCCTGGGCCTCCTTATCTCGACCTTCATGGGCAGGCTGCTATGCTCTTAAGTTTCGATTCTTCGAAGTTGCCGCTCTCCTCCCTTCCTTGGGTTGACCTTGAATTCCGCTCTTTCGTCTGGCTTTGTGCTGGTATGTGAATCCTGGCCTGTTTGACCCCTACCATCCTGGGCTTAATTCTGCTTTCGTAAAATGGATTTGCACTTGTATGAGGTGCTTCCTTGAGGTAGATATATAGTTGGCGCTTGCCGCTCTACTCTTCTACTAAGCATAGCAAGCAGTACTGTTTCCTTACCTTCTTGCATTCCAAGCCTACTTACAGGCATTAACTGGTTGTGTATCTTCATCCTGTTTTATGGTTACGTTTCTTTACAGTTCAGCAACGCCTCTTCAAATAAATCCATTACATCTTTATTCATAACGTTTCATCTTTGCGTGTCATCTTTTGG
The DNA here is from genome assembly GCF_040938575.1 of Ambystoma mexicanum. Taxonomy (NCBI): domain Eukaryota; kingdom Metazoa; phylum Chordata; class Amphibia; order Caudata; family Ambystomatidae; genus Ambystoma; species Ambystoma mexicanum. The sequence goes on along the minus strand of NC_090934.1, from coordinate 861,910,368 downwards.
TTGTCATTTCGTTTGTCTGTAAGTCAGCCCGGGCCCTTGTGCCGTCACCATTCGCCTTCGATTAAGGCCCTTTGGGTCTCTTCTGGGACAGTTTGCAAGTAGTCTTCATGTCGCGTCAGCTGCTGGTACGGTTGTCTCAATGGGTACCGTGCAGCCCATGGTTGTCTGGTTATTGGCACTTCAACAGGTATTGCTCTTCTGATGGGCACTGGGCAGAGCCCTAGTGCTGCTCTCTGCTGGTTCATTTGATCATCATACGTCACATATCTTGATGTGTATGTTCCTTTTGCTTCAAAATGGGCGGCTGGAGTGCAGGTCATGTCTGGGACCTCCTCTACACTCCCCCCTCTGGTCGGTTCATCGACCACTTCCTCTTTTTCTTTTGGATTCGTCTTACTTGGTTCTTCTGTATCCATTTCTTCGTCTTCTGCGTTTGTGCATGATGGTGTGAAGGAGTGTCTCTTTGGAGTCAATATTTTTATCACTCCTTTCAAACTTCCTGCTGTTTTTACATGTTCGTCTTTGTTCCAGGTCATTAGCTGGCTTTGTCCATTTGGGCTGCAATAGATCCATTTTCCTTCATACTTTCTTCGTTTCCTGGGGAACACACATTTTGTTCCTTCTGGCGCATATTCGCTGGCCTTAACAAAGTCTCTTATTTCTTCATCAGTTAGGTCTCTAGGCTTCCAACCTGGTTTGACATCGATCATGATCTTCATCCCTATGGATTTCTTCGCAGTTTTCTTGCATTGTGAGAGTATTATCTTAATGACACAAAATCCTAGTAGTATCATCAATAGCAGGGCTCCCAGAAACTTGAATATGTCTGCCATCCATTGTGGGACCCATGAGAATAGTGTTCCAAACCAGCTGTCACCATCAACTTTGTCAGTTTCATCGATCATCTGGTTCTGTAGGTTTGTCAGCATACTTATGGCTTCTGTTAAGGTTCCATTTTCTTCGTCATCTGACGGTATAAATGTGCAACATGATTCTCCGATTTTTGCGCAAACACCTCCATCCATTGCTGTGATCATTTCAAGTACATATCTGTTCTGGAGAGTCATCTATCGGATTGCTCTTAGTTCTTCCTTAATTGCATTGAATCCTTTCATGGTCATGTTGATGGTCTGCAATAACTCCCACCTGGTTATCTGCAACCATTTGGTATTTACTCCAACTTGGATTCTTGGCATGAAGATTGCTGTGAACACTGATGAGGTGAGGCTGAACAGTCTGTGTTCATATGGGATTGCATGGAATGCTTCTTCTGATTTGGCAGAAAAGTAATTCTCTCTCTTCATTTGGGATACCAGTTCCACAGATCTCCTTTTCCTCAGGTGAGCATCTGCTTTGGGGAAACTGTCAATATTCAGGTCACTTTTTGGGATCACTAGTGCTGAAACGTGGACGTTCACCATTATGTATATGCCTCCCCAGTTTTTCAGCAGTGTTATGTATGCTTTGGATCCAAACGCCCAGTAATGATCCATAATTACAGCGGTTCTGTGAGTCATTGCTGGAGCTTCAAAAATTCATCTGCAGTTCTGATTCTCTCCCATCTTCCTCGTGCCATTGTTCCTGAAGCACACATTTGGGCTTTCCAGTGGCACTATCTGCAAGGGTCCTCCCCTGTCTTCGACCCATGTCAGTAAATTTGTGAACTTTGGCCATAGAGGTTTGCACAACCTCTGTGAGTTTTCTATTGCTTCTTTGCAGGCTCCAAGGACCATCCATGCTCGGCAGATCACCACTCCTTCTTCCCATCCATTTGGTGAAACCACTGTTCCCCAAATCTCCATTTGGCCTCTGTTCTTCCAAATTTTAGCTTCTTCTGGAGTATTCCTTGGATGTTCAGTCTTGGGTTGATTTCCCATCTTATTCCTGCTCCTTTAACTTCAGGCTTTTCATACCCGATCACGTGATTCCTAGTATGAGCTCCATTTCTCATCTTAATGTCCTGGACATAGTCATCTTCATCGTGGTAATCCGTTTCGGTTGCCCATTTCAATGAGGCATCCCTCCCCATAAATTGCCCTCTGGTGTTGCACATTGCTACGTGTGAAAGACAGTGTGCTGTCGGGACATCAATCTCTACAGCCACGAAGATCTTGGCTTTTCCCGAGCTGTACGGTAGGAGTGCACAAACGAAGCATTCTCCTTCTGATTTGCTTCTTCCGACTTCTTTCATGTGCTGGTACCAAATGTTGTTTCCTAGATGTGCTGTGCTGTCCAGGTAGTCTTTCAGTTCATTGTTATCTTCATATAGGCTCCTCTTGACCCTTAGTGTCTTTCTGTAGTTTGCTATAACTACATCCCTAAACGCATCTGTGTGGCTTTTCCTTGCTGGAGGACTCTTGGGCATTCTGGTCCACGGTGCAGTTTTCTTTATCGGCATCGATGGGGTAGATGGAGGTTCTGCAGTTCTCTTCCTCTCATCTTGCATCCTTTTCCTGCCCTCTATAAGTGCCTTTATCAGCCACCAGCCTGTCACTGGCCCAGTGTATGGTTGCATCATGGGTAAGGTACTTGTCCCTTGTGTTGGAACTTGTGTGCTTGTCAGTGCAGTTGCTGTGGTTTCATTTTTCAGTTCCGCATGCCGTTTCTTCGCTCTAGCTATAAACGGGAGTAAATGATCTATTAACATTTGTGTCCTTGCAGTGAATTCTCCTGCAGCCGCTTCTGTCTTCTTAAGGGCTTGGTTATGTCTGCTTTTGTTGGCCTTTCTCTTGATTCTTCTTGGTTTCTCTCATTATTTTCTAGGACTGGTTGTGCGGTAGGCAGTCTCGTGCTCTCTGTTGCCTTCGCTCAAGGTTCTGTGGCCATTGACACTTGCCCTGGTTCGTGTGCATTCATTGTGTGTGTGCGTGTAGTTGTCAGTGCTATGTTTCCATTCATTCCGTGCTGACCCTGTCTCCAGCTTTTCTCCTCATTCGTTACCTCAAGTGTGTATGTACCTCTGCTAATTACATTAATTTTCAGTTCATTTACTTTACCATCAGATTTCCTTGGGACTGCAAAAACTATATAGTGTCTGGGTGCTTTTTGGGACTCTTGCGTACATCATCAGGTGGGTGCACTGAAATTGGAACGCTTCGTGCACCAATAAAAAATGCAGCCCTGATTGTTAAAGACAGCAAAATAATGAAAAACACAATGCATGAATACATGATGGTGCGGTAATTCAGGCGGCAGCATTTTCTTCCAGAGAAGCGGGGGCGCCCCTATGCTTGTGGGAGGACCGGGTTACTGTTCTGGGCCCCCATCCCGATCCTTTACTCAATGTCAATGTTATTGATTTCCCCCAATTCGATATTGTTCTTGAACAGTTTGTATCATAAAGTGTCTGGTGCTTCACAAGTGTCCACCCTCTTGTGGGTGACGATTGTCTCTAGATACAGGATGCAGTATCCCAGATAGACTATGGAGAAATACATTAGACTAACACTTCGATGAGTCAATTTTACTGTGCATGTTCAAAGTAGGTGAGTTCCCAGTCCACCCCCCGAATACATGTTGGATGCTGGAAAATGTGAAGAAATTAGAAAAATGGCAATCAACAAGTATAAGGTGAAGTCCTTGTCTCTGCTTCCTCGATCTGTCCCTCGGCGGGAAGTTTCACTGGAATCTCCTCAGATAATCTCTCTGAAATTTCAACAGCTCCACCTGCAACATTATGCCATGGAGGTGCGTTCCCATCTCTGCGATATTAGCTGGATCTCTGATGAAGGTGAGAACATCAACCTCGATAGGTCTCCCCACCATCTCTGGAAAGTCAGTGACTAGGCAAAAAAGGACATTATGTGCCAGTCGGCTGTCTTCGGGTGACAGGGACATTTGCCCTGCCTTGCTGGGTTCAGGATTACAGGCTCTTCCCTTGATGTGAACAATGCTTGCACTTTCCAGACGCGTGGATTGCGACCAAATAGCTTAGTTTGTTCCACAGCTGGCTCAAATGTTCAGTGTTTGCTGGATCTCGAATAAAAGTAAGCGCGCCTGTATTTCTTCCGACAATAGATGGGCACTCTTCGATTATGCGAAAGAAAAGTGTATTGATGAGTTCATCTAGAATCTCCTGTGGTGGAAGCCTTTGTCTTTATCACTGTATTCAGGTAGTACAATGAAAGCTTCCGCAATGATGGTAAGTAGTTGCCAGATTACCTTCTCATATGCAGGATCTTGGATAAAGTCTGTGACACTGGTGACCCAACCTACTAGTGACAGATATGATACCAACACTAACTGGAAGTAGGTAAGTACGTCCTTTGTGATGTTTCTGCTGGGGGACACCATAAGTGCTACCAATCAAGGTCTCAATGTAGCACAAATCATGATACTGTATTTTGCTTTCAGTATGAGAGACCTTGGTCAAAGTCTGTTATAGTCTTTTCCTCAACAAGGCTTAAGTGTGATTCAGTTCAAAAGTTCAAAAATCAACAACGTGCTGTGGGTTATGTGCGCAATTATCTTATTCACCCTGCAACGAGGATGCACAGAGTGTCAGTTTTATGTCTTTATCCCCTTTTTTGCTTAGAGGAAATGTGCAAATTAAGCCACAGCTTGCAAAAGGATTCCTTTTTGTCTTGGATTTGCTGCTCATGCATCCTTCTTCCTCGTCATGGATCTCGTCTGCAAGTGCTGAGGTTCTTCCCCATTGTCTGTAGTTTCCTCGCGGTGGGGTGCAGTTAGAGGGCCTTCTCTGATATAGGGCTTAATGCCATTGAGAAAAATCCATGCTCTCCTGCCCTGCAGTTTCGCAGCTGATGGAGTGCAGTCCTCCACGATGAAAGGACCATTGAATCTTGGCTCGTCCCACTTTTTCCTCATGTAGTTCTTCACCAACACAGCATTCACAGAGAAAACGGATGGAACATGTAGACCTTGAGCTGGGTCTGTTGTAGCGTCTCCTGCTGTGTCTTGTGCTGTGCTGCACCCTCTTCGTCGTTGCTGCAGCTGGTTTGAAATTACAGTAAGTTCAGGTATTTTTGCATTTCGGATCCCAGGACCTCTCGGGCTGGCTGGGCATCACATCTAGCTCTGTCTCTAGGGGTTAGGGGAGTATTCATTCTCCTTCCTGTGACTATCTCGTGTGGCGTAAGATGATGGTCGGAGCCTGGTTGGTTCCGAAGAGCATGCAATGCCAGTGGAAGGCAGTGCAACCATCCCTTCTTCAGAGTAAGCTTCAATTTGGCTATCCTTTCCTTTAGCAAGCCATTAAGCTTCTCACAAATACAATTCCCTTCCAGATGATACGCTGATGAGAACTTGTGCTTTATACCAAGCAGCAATTTAATCTGTTCAAATACTGCATTAACAAAGTGAGGGCCATTATCTGATCTCATGACTTCACACCCCCCCACCTAGGGAACACTTCCCTGACTAAGAATTTGGCTGCACAGGTAGAGTCTGGGTGTGTACATGGGCCTGCGTCTATCCATCTAGAGAATGGACACACCACTACATTTAAGTATCTGTACCTGTTACACCCTTGAATCATGTCGACATAATCGATATGTAAGTGCTGGAAAGGCCCATTTGGCTGGGGGATTACTCCTCTCATTACTTTCAATGTGTGCCCAGCAGTGAATTGCTGGCAGATTATGTAGTTCACCATAAAGAATGCAACATGCTCAGCTAAATTCGATACAAACCAGTATTCCGTGAGCTTTGCTGCTAGATTTTCTTTTGACATGTGAATCGGGTAGTGTAGCTGTTCCAATGTTATTTTTAGTAGGGCTACAGGCATTACTGGTTTACCAGTGCTTTCTTGCCGCCACAATCTGTCAGATGGGTTTAAAGAACACCCTTGACGTTTCCACGGGTTCTTTTCGTCCTGCAGTGCCTCCCCTTGAAGCTCCATTCGTTGTGTTTGCCCCAGATTGCTACAGGCTTCAGGTGTGGTACGTGCCACCATCATTCTCTCATGGGTGCACGCCACTTCCACCTCCATGATCGTTTCACTTTTGGATGCCATACGCTTGGCTTCTGTGTCTGCTGTGTGGTTTCCGCGTGACAAAAAATCTCTCCCTTTGGTGTGGGCGGCGCATTTCACAACTGCTATGCCCACTGGAAGCTGTAGTGCCTTAATCAGCCTATCCAATAAGGCTGCGTGCTGCACTGGCGTGCCGTCTGCTCAGAGGTAGCCCCTCCTTTTCCAGCACGCTAATCCTGCGTGCACTGTGGACGTCACATAGGCGGAGTCACTGTACACCGTCACTTCCTGGTCTGCGTGATTCTCAGTGGTGAGTATCAATGCCAATAATTCTGCAGCCTGTGCTGAATAATGAGATGTTATTTGTGCACTGACGAGTACTTGAAATTCTCTGTTTGCTATGTGTTTCATTACGGCAAAGCCCATATATCTTTGTCCGTCTTCTTGATCGATTCTCGAAGATCCATCAATAAAAACGATCTCCCCTCCCGCCAGTGCATTTTCTTTCACCCTGGGGATTTCATCATCGAATTCTTCATAGTTTGCGCAGTCATGTATCGGCTCTCCTTCAGTGACTGGCTCTGCTATGAATGTAGCTGGGTTCACTGTTTTACATCGAACTATTTTGATCGATGGATTAGATATGATCACTTCATAAGCAGAAGCTCTCTGAGACATCAACGTGCCATTAGGTCTCTCTAAAATGGCGAATAGTGAATTTTCGACGTATAACGTCATGGAACATACCTTCACAATAGTTGTTGCCTTTTCTATGGCGAACGCTGAGGCTGCTAAACTTTGTTCGCATGGGAAGTGGCCTCTCGTTACTGGGTCCAGGTTCTCACTGTAATATGCCAGGGTATTGTATCCCAACAAAGTTTTTGAGCGAGCACTGCCGTCATAACGTTGCCATCTGAGTGCGAAAACAGGTAGAATTCCTCTGCATAATTAGGAATCCAGAGAACTGGAGCCGTACAAATCGCTCTCTTGAGTTCAGCAAACCCTTTTTTCCATTGCCTCAGACCATTCAATCTTTTCCTTTGTTAGCTGGGCTTTCCTAAGAGCCTGAAGCAAAGGCTTGGCATATAAGCTGTAATGGATGACCCATGCTCTTACATAGTTGCACAGGCCTAAAAAGCTCTGCATTTGCTTTATCGTGTGTGGCTTAGCCGTGTTCAAGATGGCTTCAGCCCTTCCTGGGGTCACCTTTTTACCTTCATGTGAGATTAGCTGGCCTATGTATAGCACCTCCTGTTGACAATATTGTAACTTTTCCTTGTCAACCTTATAACCAGTATAGTAAGATGTCATCCACATACTGCAAGACAACACTTTCTAATGCAATATTGCTTAGGTCCATCTGCAGGACTCTTTTGGAGATGGACGGGGACTCACAGTACCCCTGTGGCAACCTCGTGCTTTTCAGACGCATTTGTCTGAATGTAAATAATGCGAGATCTTGTGAGTCACGGTGCAACAGGATTGAGAAAAAGGCATTTTTCAAGTCAATCACCATAAAATATTTAGCCTCGATGGGTATACTGCATAGGATTGTAGATGGATTAGGGACCAAAGGGAACTCGGCTTCAACAATATCGTTTAATGCTATTAAATCTTGGATTAAACGCCAAGATCCTCCTTTTGGTTTCTTGACAGGATAAATCACTGTATTACATGGTGACTCTGACTTCACCAAGATGCCTTGGTCCATCATGGCGGAAATTGTTTTTGTGATCCCTTCATCCGCCTCTCTGGACATGGGGTATTGTCGCGCTCTCGGTAAAATTGCTCCTGGCTTCAGTTTAATTTTCACTTCTCCCACTCCCTTCAGGAGGCCTACGTCATAAGGTCCTGTAGTCCATACTGAAACAGGCACCTGAGCCATGTCGTCATCAAAGTATTCTGGACGCATCAGAGCCAACATCATTCTCTGAGGCACTTCTCTTTTGATCATTTTTACCCAAAATACGAGACTCACTTCCACCCTCGTCTCTTCTGAGTCTGGTTGCTCTTCGAACAGATCGTCATCGGTGATGCCAGTCACTCAATACCCTTCTTCAATGGCGATAATCGCGCACCAATGTCTACCTTCATCATCGTAGCCTTCGACCAGTGCTACTCTCCCTCGTACTGCTGCAGCATGTATCATCAAGGGAAATACTTGTCCCTCCTCTTCATGCATTGGTATTCTTGGTCTGAATAAAAATTCATCGGGTATTCTCATGGTCCTATCTGTGAGGCCTGGCAATCCTGCCATGAGCACACGCATGCCATATGCTAAAACCTCTGGCTCCAGCGGTATAGCTCTCATGGCTATGTGTCCTGAATATGCCCTGATCATATCACACACGTTTGAATAATGCATTCCTGGGGTGGAGCATACTATGCCCTCCTCCATGAACAAGATTGTCATGTTCAATTTTGTCATTAAGTCACGACCCAAAATGTCTACTGGGGTCTGCCGTGAATATAATAAAGGTACATTCATTTTGCACTCTCCTACGGAGACTGGGAGTGCGTCTGTAAAGGGAACTCGACTGTGAGCTCCTGTAAAACTCTGAGTATCTATGGCCTCGCCGGACAAGGAAAACTTGCCTTCACATATAGACGAGCGTGTTGCACCCGTGTCAACTAGGAAGAAATATTCTTTACCCCCTATGACGACAATCACCCTAGGTTCCCTATTAGGGTCTGGTGTCACTGATAGGATAGAGCACATCAGGGTTCCCAGTGAGCTGTCCTAGTTCATATATAAGTTTGGCCCACTGTACACTTGTTGATTTTTGCCATTCCCAGGGTTGCCTCCCCTTCCGGAGTTTGTGCCCTGAAACGGTTGTGGTGGTGCCTGTTGGGATTGCCCATGTGGCAAATTTCCCATGTTCGGTAGTTGAACCCCTTGTTGCGCACCTTGCTGCACGCCTGGCACTTGCTCCTGCACCGTGTGATTCTGTGCACCGCCCTGTGTGACTGCAGGGTGATTCGCTGCACCTGCTCCCATTCCTTGGCTATTTTGCCACGCGTCTTGACTTCTGCACGTGCGCGCCAAATGCCCTGTCATTCCACACAGCCAACATACTGGAGGTGGTCAGATTATTTGTCCATTTGACATATCTGGGTTGCCCATTTGCACGTTTTGAAAACCTCCTTGATTTCTTTGGAAACCTCCTTAATTACTCTGCCATCCTCTTCCTCTAAATCCTCTTCCCCTCGGGTACAGTCCTCCGTTGCCCTGGTTGTTCTGCTGTGGATTAGCCACTTGTGGTGTGTTTTGTTCAGCTGGGTTAGTTAGCATGGCTCCTTCAAGAGCATACTTTGATAATTTATTTTGCACCAGCTTCGCTTCCTCACCCTTTCGAGTTGCCTCCTTTTTTCGATTCTTTTCTTGCAACAATCTACAGTAGTGTGCGATAGTTAACTGTATTTCAGCCCAAGGTTTAGCTTCAACCCCTACCAATTTCTTGAGCTGTTTCTGTACTTGTTCAGACAACCCTTGGCACAATATGTGGTAAAACACTTGTATAGATTTCGTCCAAGATTCATGCGTTTCGAGCACCCACGCGTCTTGGAAATTCTGGATATAAATCAACAGATCTTCTGACTCCTTAATTTTTCGAGTCATTATGGCTCCCATATCGGAAGTGTCCGGGTAAAGTACTTGTAGCGCTTTCCATACTGTAACCCCTTTTACAGAGCTAGGTGATGGCCATTTCAGGATGGCATCCACTTTTCTTGAGTCCATTCGGACTCCTTTGGGTGTCAGGATGAAACCTAGAAACTCGACTTCTGTGGTATGGAAAACACATTTCTCCAATTTAGCAAATAGTTTGTGTTGGCGCAGTTTTTCAAGTACTGCCCTGACGTGTTTTCTGTGATCAGATTCCGAAGATGAGTACACCAGAATGTCATCGATATATACGACAACACAAACATCGATGAGTTCCCGAAGGACATCATTCATGAAGTATTGGAAGGCAGCCGGCGCGTTACACAAGCCGTAAGGCTTCACCTGGTATTCGAATAATCTGTATTTAGTACGGAAGGCAGTTTTCCATTCGTCACCTTCTTTAACTCGTACCAAATGATAAGCCCCCCGGAGATCTAACTTGGTGTATATGCAAGCGTCCTTCACCTGGTCAAGGAGTTCAGGGATCAGAGGCAGAGGATAACGGTTTTTAACCGTTATCTGGTTCAATGCGCGGTAATCGATACAAGTTCTAAGGTCACCTTCTTTTTTGGGCACGAAGAACAAAGCCGAGGATGCCGAGGACTTTGACGGGCGAATAAAACCATTATCTAGGTATTGATCCAAATATTGTCTCAAATGCAGATTCTTAGGTTCGGTAAGGGCATAAATCCTGCTACAAGGGGGTTGTGCACCGGGCACCAGATCGATTTGGCAATCGTACGATCTGTGAGGAGGTAACGTGTTGGCCTGTTCCTTTTGGAAGGCGTCCTGAAAGTCTTGGTATTCCGGAGGTAGTTGCATGGAGGCAGAGGTTACAGATGCTAGATTAATCTTCAGGTTTTCTGGGTAGCAGGTTTGTGTACAATCCGGGAAGGTTATTCTCTTAGCTCGCCAATCAATTCGAGGATTATGTGTCTCTAACCAAGGGATTCCAAGAATAACCTGAAACTGTGGAGCCTTGATTACATCAAACACAACACCCTCCCGATGGCCGTTGGGAGCAATAAGAGTCACCTCAGTAGTGGAATGTGTTACCGGTCCAGAGGCAATTTCAGTTCCATCGACTGTGGTGATGACATCTTTGCTGGTTTTAGGACGGAGAGGGAGGTTAATCCTAGAGACCAATTCACGATCCACATAGTTTCCAATTGCCCCACTATCGATGTATGCCTTTATTGCATGCAACCGCTTAGGCTGTTCTGGATCTACGAGAACCATTGGCACAATGAAATGCGAGGTCTGAGAGTTAGTTTTCAAGCTCGGCAAGCGGACCCCTACACTTGTCGGGCGGAGTCGTTTCCCGAAACAGAGTCTTCATGGTTTTTATCAGCGGCTCCTACCGCCTTTCGGGGCGGCTTTGCCGGGCAATCTCGTAGAAAGTGTCCAGAATTCCCACAATAAAGACATAATTTTAACTGCCGCCTCCTTTCACGTTCCTTTTGAGTTAAGGGTCCTTTAACCCCTCCAATTTGCATAGGCTCAGAGACATCAACTCCCTTGGGATTAGCATGGGTCTTGACCAACACCCGGGTCTCAAACCTGGACCGATCTGCTTTTCTGTTTTGAAGTCTGTGATCCAATTGGACCACTAAGTCTATATACTCTGTGCATTCTTGGGGCGTATTTACAACTTGGGCCAAGACATCTTTAAGTTCTCCGCATAGGCCTTGATAAAACAACATGACCCTTTTATCCTCTGGCCACCCCGTTTCCACAATTAGTCTATTAAAGGTTGCAATATAGGATAGGAGGTCCTGATTGCCCTGTCGCAGGGATAGAAGTTCGTCGTCCAGAGCCTGCCCCTGAGAGTGTCGAGCAAATAACCTTTCCATGCTTGCTTGAAACCTTTGAAAATCATGGAGAATCGGGTCATCTTGAGTGACCAGTGGAACTGACCAATCGGCAGCGCAGCCGCTGAGATATGACAATACAAAGGCTACCTTGGTCCGATCATTAGGGAAGGCCCCAGGTCTGCATAGGAAGTGCAAACGACACTGATTCATGAATACGGCGAATCGTTTGGGGTCCCCAGCAAAGCGTTCGGGTGGGGCCAGCGGCATGTTTCCAGGTAGATTAATCTGCACAGGGTTACTGGAAACCACAGGAGCGGGGTTCCCTCCGGAACCGGGTAGAGGAGTTTGCCCAGCTTGACCTTGCAAAATCTGTCTGGCCAGGTCATCAGTTCTTTCCTTTGATATTATTAATTCCCTCCTGAGGGCATTAGTCTCTTGACGAGCAGCATGTACTTCGGCCCGTAATTCCCCCAGTAATTGGGCCAACTGATCAGTCTCAGAACTTTCCATAGCACCTGGGTGGGAATTTGTAGGAAGGCTTTGCGTTCTGTAACGCTCACCTGACTCCCACGGAGGCACTGGCCTGGTTCGCGCTGCTGTGACCTCTTCTAAGGTGATGCGCAGGGTTCGGAAGACGGACTGGACCGGGCCCCCCAAGGGCTTGACTGGCTCGCAGAAGTATCCTTCTGTAGGCGAAAATAGGGGATTAACTGTCTGCGGGGTAATGCAATCAGCCTCCCACTTTCCCCTCTCACCCTCATCGAAACCCTTCTGTGATTCCTCGTAGCGTCTCACCTTAGGGTCTGGAAGGATGAGCTCTCCATCCTGCTTCTGATGCAGGGGCGCGTTGGTATCCAGTTACTTCACTGGATTTTCGGATTGGTGAGAACCAAACTTGCTTGGCTTCCAGGTAAGTTTTTTGATAAGAGGTTCCCCTTGTGTCCATGCATTAATGCTAGTGTCTTTTTCCCCATAGGGGCCGGGGTATGGAATGCCGGGGAACAGGCACCGACCCGAGATGAGAGGTGAAATCCTTGTAGAAATCAGGTAAGTCTTTAATGAGCGTTTTTTGGTAATGTCTTTTCATTCGCTCATTAACACTGATGTCTCTTTTCCCCTTAGGGGCCGGGGTCCGGAAATGCCAGGATGCGGCGCCGACCCGAAATGAAGAGGGAATGAATCAACAGGTAAGTCTTAACATGGAGATTTAGCTTTCCTTATTCCCTTCTCTCTCTCACCTTTTGTTCTGATCTTTTTCTCCCTAGGCGCTGGGGCGTGACTGCGAATCCGGATGATCGCTGCTGAACATGGAGGCGCCCTGTAGGTGAGTGGAATGCGGCGCTGCAGCGATCGACGCAATGAGCTTTTAAATAAAAGTCTTCCTTTTCAGGATTGTCGGCGAGATGTCTCCGGGATGCGGATTTAGCAGGTAAGGACTTTTCCTTCTTCTGTTCTCTTCTTCTCTTCCTTTGCAGGTGATCCAGGATGCTGGCAGGCGTGGCAGAAGTCAGGATGCAGGAGCAGACACGGTGACCGTCCAGCTGCTAGATGCAGAACAACGCGAAGCACGTGTGGCTGTTCTGGTGGCGTTTAAATAGCCTTGGGAGAAGTTCCAGGTATGTATCCTTCCTCCAATCAGGTATGTATCCTTCCCCGGCCACGCCCGGATGGTAAATTAGTCCCACAGGTAAAGTAGTTCCTTTCAGGCCTCAAGGAGGCCGGGATCCTGCAGCATGGTCTGCATCAGGTAAGTGCACCCAAGCACTTCCATAATGAGCCTGGCGCCTATAGCGCCAGGACTGATGTCTTTTATGAGCCTGGCGCCATAGGCGCCAGGACACTGTCCAAAGGGCCCCTATATGGGGTTGCTGGGTCCTTCCTTGGGGACTGGATGTCCGCTTTCGGGGACGCAGGGCTTGAACCGGCTCCCCGGGAGCGGGTATCATGACATCTCTTCTGAGTCTGGTTGCTCTTCGAACAGATCGTCATCGGTGATGCCAGTCACTCAATACCCTTCTTCAATGGCGATAATCGCGCACCAATGTCTACCTTCATCATCGTAGCCTTCAACCAGTGCTACTTTCCCTCGTACTGCTGCAGCATGTATTGTCAAGGGAAATACTTGTCCCTCCTCTTCATGCATTGGTATTCTTGGTCTGAATAAAAATTCATCGGGGATTCTCATGGTCCTATCTGTGAGGCCTGGCAATCCTGCCATGAGCACACGCATGCCATATGCTAAAACCTCTGGCTCCAGCGGTATAGCTCTCATGGCTATGTGTCCTGAATATGCCCTGATCATATCACACACGTTTGAATAATGCATTCCTGGGGTGGAGCATACTATGCCCTCCTCCATGAACAAGATTGTCATGTTCAATTTTGTCATTAAGTCACGACCCAAAATGTTTACTGGGGTCTGCCGTGAATATAATAAAGGTACATTCATTTTGCACTCTCCTACGGAGACTGGGAGAGCGTCTGTAAAGGGAACCCGACTGTCAGCTCCTGTAAAACTCTGAGTATCTATGGCCTCGCCGGACAAGGAAAACTTGCCTTCACATATACACGAGCGTGTTGCACCCGTGTCAACTAGGAAGAAATATTCTTTACCCCCTATGACAACATTCACCCTAGGTTCCCTATTAGGGTCTGGTGTCACTGATAGGATAGAGCACATCAGGGTTCCCAGTGAGCTGTCCTAGTTCATATATAAGTTTGGCCCACTGTATACTTGTGGATTTTTGCCATTCCCAGGGTTGCCTTAGCTTCCGGAGTTTGTGCCCTGAAACGGTTGTGGTGGTGCCTGTTGGGATTGCCCATGTGGCAAATTTCCCATGTTCGGTAGTTGAACCCCTTGTTGCGCACCTTGCTGCACGCCTGGCACTTGCTCCTGCACCGTGTGATTCTGTGCATCGCCCTGTGTGACTGCAGGGTGATTCGCTGCACCTGCTCCCATTCCTTGGCTATTTTGCCACGCGTCTTGACTTCTGCACGTGCGCGCCAAATGCCCTGTCATTCCACACAGCCAACATACTGGAGGTGGTCGGATTATTTGTCCATTTAACATATCTGGGTTGCCCATTTGCACATTTTGAAAACCTCCTTGATTGCTTTGGAAACCTCCTTAATTACTCTGCCATCCTCTTCCTCTAAATCCTCTTCCCTTCGGGTACAGTCCTCCATTGCCCTGGTTGTTCTGCTGTGGATTAGCCACTTGTGGTGTGTTTTGTTCAGCTGGGTTAGTTAGCATGGCTCCTTCAAGAGCATACTTTGATAATTTATTTTGCACCAGCTTCGCTTCCTCACCCTTTCGAGTTGCCTCCTTTTTTCGATTCTTTTCTTGCAACAATCTACAGTAGTGTGCGATAGTTAACTGTATTTCAGCCCAAGGTTTAGCCTCAACCCCTACCAATTTCTTGAGCTGTTTCTGTACTTATTCAGACAACCCTTGGCACAATATGTGGTAAAAACTTGTATAGATTTCGTCCAAGATTCATGCGTTTCGAGCACCCACGCGTCTTGGAAATTCTGGATATAAATCAACGGATCTTCTGACTCCTTAATTTTTTGAGTCATTATGGCTCCCATATCGGAAGTGTCCGGGTAAAGTACTTGTAGCGCTTTCCATACTGCTGCTCTGCAATTATTAAATGGTGTTCCGTCGTGTGCAGTGTTCATTATGGTTACACCAGGGTACCTTGCCCGTGTCCACACATCGTCTGCTCTCTCACCAAGTATAGCAATCAGGAGACCTTTAATGCCCCCTATTGCAAGCGTGACTCCCCCCGTCATTTTATTTTTCAGATTTTCTCGATCCATGTGTGGCCATGGGATATATTGCGGTCTTGCTCCCCCCTTTTCTAGTAGCGGAAATTGGAGTGTGCAGCCTTCCTTCTCTTCTCTCATAGCTCTTCTGTCTATGACAAGGGTGATATTCCCGCATCGCTGTCTGCCTGGCAGTGTCCTCAATCTGTCTGCATAGGCGGGTGCTGACACCCCCCTCTAACCATGGGGATTCCTTCATGCCGGTCAGACTTTGTGGCAGACTCTGATGTCCTCGGTGCGAACTCGCTAGTGTCTGATCATCGTACCCCTTTGTCTCTTGGGAGCCGCTTTTCGCACCGTCTCCCTTCTTCATTTGTCTCACACTCCGTCTCCTCTCTGGAGTCGGACATTGATTGTTCCCAATTCACGCAACTTCTTGTGTCATCTTTGTTTTTACTGATTTCCAGTCTGTCCAGGGACAGTTTCCCGCTCCCACTACTTTGGGTGACATTCTCAGCATCATACAGCTGAGTGGTTTCCAAGCGCTCGTCTTCCCTCTCTTCTTGGGATATTTGTTCTAGCCCCATTTCATCATATATCTTATCGATCGTTTCCCCGATGCTTCTGGCGTCGAAGTCATCTTCAATATTTGCCCTAGTCGTGCCTGGTACTGAGTCGTATGCAGGAAAGAATTCTTCAATGTCTACCCAATCTACAACTGGATCGGGTTTTTTAACTTCCCTGTCCAAATATTCAAGATCGCGTGCCCTCTGTCTACGCTTACGTTTAATATCATCATCAAATTCTTTGCGCTTCCTCGCCTCTTCTCTGACCTTATCTTCTTCCCTTCTCCTTTCATTTCTACGTTCATTTCCCTTTGAACTTCCTCATCTCTTCATCTCCTTATCCTTTTTTCACATACCCTTTGCTCTTCTTCTAACCTTTGCTGTTTCTGTCTGTCGTGGTCATTGGCTGCTCTCCGTTTGCGATGGAGCTGCTTTTCTTGCTCTTCGCGATATAGCTGTTCTCACCTCAGCCTATCTTTCCTTCTTATCCTTTCATCCCTTAACTTCTTTTCTTTCTCCTTTCTCTGTGCCTCATCTAACCTCTCTTTAGGTCTCACATCATCACTTCCTTTTTCATCGAGTTTCAATAATATTTGTCCTCTCATCCATTCGTCTTTTGCAAATGCTATCTCATCAGTTCTGTTTTCACTTCCTTCTTACCCTCTCTCTCCTTATCGAGAGATGCACTGGTCTGTGCCTGGTCCTTTCTCTCATCATCGTGTCTGTCCTTGTCCGTCAGGACTGCGGAGGTAAGATTTTGGACCTGATCCTTCCCTCGATTTTCGTCACTACTGTATGTAGGTGACTCATATGCCGGGCTGCTGTACCCTGCTTTAAGATCCCTTAATGGGTAGAGTCCCTCAGGCTTACTTCCCTTGGTTTCTGATTCAGGTGGGGCAGGTGGTGCAGTAGGCGTGTAACCCCCCTCCGTGCATACATTTAATATCCAGTCTGCAGGTGGTTCTTCCTCCTTCGACTGTTCGAACATTTTCCAAGGTTCTAGAACAGCAAGGTGTTTTTCTAGTTTCTTGCCGGTATATGTGGCATGCAAGTAAGTTGTCATATGCTGTAAAACAGCTTTGGATAAGGATCCATTTTTTGACCATGGCATAAACACCTTGTGGGCGGTACTCTTTACCCACTCTGTGCTATATTTCTTAAGCTTCGGTGGGTGTTTCGGGACTTGCTTACATAAGTGTGCTAATGGTGTAATTTCTTCCATGCTTAAATCTGTTCTACTTTCCTCTTATACACCACTTTTCAATGCTTCCATGCAACTTTAACACTGTCAACAATATGAGCGAGCACCAAACACTGCAAGCTCCAATCCAATTCTTTCTCGCCAAAACTTTAATGTCACCAATTTACTCAAGACATCAATTCGTGTGCGATTCCCATTCAACTATCGAATCGCACAAATCTTAATCAGCTCTCATACAAAACACTCAAACTTGCTTCACGCTTGATGGCACGACAGAACATGTAAGACAAACACTTAACAGACTAGACAGACACCAGCTGGGCACAAATATCTCTGCCTCTAATTATTACCCCAACATGGAGTTTAAACTAACCCCTTTTACGACGTCTTTAAACGTGGTAGTAGCCTAGTCGTCCCCTATTATGTGGGGCTCTGAGTTCACGTTTCTTCTGACCGCTTTATTAAAGTGCAGGAATAAGGCGTATCCTTTCTCTCCTCAGGTGTCCGCCCTGCTATCCCCTAACTTCTCAGGTGTCCACCCTGGTATTCTCTAATTTCTCAGGTGTCCACCCTGGTATCCTTAACTTCTCAGGTGTCTGACCTGGTATTCTTTAATATCTCAGGTGTCCACCCTGGTATCTTTCAATTTTCTCAATTATTCTCGAGTCATTATCCATATATATATATATATATATATTATATACAGTCTTCTCTACTTCTGATGATTTTATTTTTATCCGCCTCCCTCCGGAACCTTTTCCCTTACTTGTTCTAAAGCCTATGACATTTGCCAAAGCATTCAATTTTTTGTTTCACTCACCGTTCGCATCACTCCTCTCTGGACCCTTGAGATCACCGCCTCCGTTACCGCCTCCTTCAGTCTTTTGCCTGATCCGATGCCCGTAGGAATGGAAGGGTTATGTTTTTAAAACGGGTCCCTTCAGGCCCACTGCAGTTTTTGGTCGATTTAAACTATCATTGTCCATGGGAAGCTTCACAGTCTACTCAGCCGAATGGCGAAGGACTCGTGATATTGCCGAAGGCCTAGAGTTACTTCGTGTCGACGGTCAACAGGTGTCTTATTTTAATCAATAATCAATAATTGATGGTCAAAACCATCCTCTCCGCTACCAAGTGTACAGGAGGGCAGAGCGATCTCTGACGGGCCCATAGGATCAGAGCTCACCCTCGAGTACTTTAAGATGAGATAGCTGCACCTTGAGGTGGATGGGGTGCGGGATTCTCTTACTCCAACACCAATTAAATAAAGATAACTCAATGGTTTGGCAAAGGGAGGTCCGTTTAATGACAAGTACAAAAAACGGGGAAACATGGGAAGCAACAGTAATGCGATCGGCCGTCTCGCTTCAACTTCCAAAATCTTCATTCAAACAGCAATACTTATAGCAAAACTTCGTCATCATTGATGTGTAACACTCAAACGTTTGTCATGCAAGTCTATTGGTTGGAAAAGGTAACTTAAGTATAGGTGCTATATCTGTATATGGTAACGGGGTGTGAGGATTGGATAACTCTTATCGGGTGGGCGTCTACGCCCATCCCTCTACATCACTCGTGCCAGACGTCACTAAAAGTACGACGTCTCATTGGTTCTACTAGCTATAGGACGCTAGATTATTTGGTCCATTGTGATTGGGTCGGTTACATCCCTAGGCATAAATCTCCACTTTAATTAGCAGCATGCAGAATGGTCACCCAGATGCAGTATGCCCCAAGATTCACCCTGCCTCCCTTCCATCAATCAGTACTTTAGGGCTATGTGTCAATCAGTTGGCAGAGGATGGCCTCGAAACTGTAGCTTCTTATCAGGAAAAGTTATGGCATCCTCTGGTTTTGGGTGACATCAGACGTTGGTATCTCTCTGCGCCTGGCTGGTCACGTGTTAGTACAACGTGAAGCTGCTTCATTTTCCTTCTATTTGTGTATTTGATTCTGCCTTCGGCCTTGCCACCTGCCTGGGCCTCCTTATCTCGACCTTCATGGGCCTGGCTGCTATGCTCTTAAGCTTCGATTCTTCGAAGTTGCTGCTCTCCTCCCTTCCTTGGGTTGACCTTGAATTCCCAGGCATGAGCTGCTTCTTGCTAAGTTTCAATTCCGCTCTTTCGTCTGGCTTTGTGCTGGTATATGAATTCTGGCCTGTTTGACCTCTACTATCCTGGGCTTAATTCTGCTTTCATAAAATGGATTTGCACTTGTACAAGGTGCTTCCCTGAGGTAGATATATAGTTGGTGCTTGCCGCTCTACTCTTCTATTAAGCATAGCAAGCAGTACTATTTCCTTAGCTTGTTGCGTTCCAAGCCTATTTACAGGTGTTAACTGGTTGCGTATCTTCATCCTGTTTTGTGGTTACATTTCTTTACAGTTCAGCAACGCCTCTTCTTATAAGTCCATTACATCTTTATTCATAACGTTTAGTCTTTGCGTGTCATCTTTTGGTTGTCGTTTTATTTGTCTGTAAGTCTGTGCGGGCCCTTGTGTCGTCACCATTCGCCTTCGATTAAGGCCCTTTGGGTCTCTTCTGGGACAGTTTGCAAGTAGTCTTCATGTCGTGTCAGCTGTTGGTACGGTTGTCTCAATGGATACCATGCTGCCCATGGCTGTCTGGTTATTGGCACTTCAACAGGTATTTCTCTTCTGATGCCCACTCTCTGCTGGTTCATTTGCTCATCATACGTCACATATCTTGGTGTGTACTTTCCTGGTGCTTCAAAATGAGTGGCTGGAGTGCAGGTCATGTCTGGGACCTCCTCTACACCACTGACTCACTTATCTCACTAGAGTATTGGTACCTGCTCTTTCAATATGCCTCTCTAAGTTATTGGGAGTTTCAGTAAGCTGTTTATCTGATTATATTATTCGAGTTTCTTGAGCTCCCGTAGCCCTTTTTGTTATTTCATTCTTTCTATCTCTCTCTGGGCATTTATGCCCCCAGTATGGGGTTAGGGTAATACTTCCTTCTTCCCCTTTCACTCTCTCTTCTTTCCTCCTCCCTGCACTTTGAAGGGTTTGTTCCGGTGAGGTGGCGTGTGCTCAGTGATCGTGGCATTCTCAATGGCTTTCTGATCTTCCAGTGTGCTCACGAGCAGTTTATGTGTTATGCTTGTTTCTGCGTTTCTTGTTTCCTTGGCTCTCGCAATGAGAGTGGATGAAACGTTCCTCCCTCACGTCCGTTTTTTTGGCAGCGGTTATCAGCCACCGGGCCCACCATGTCCGCTGTGTGGTCCCACCGCCAGGTAAAGCCTGCGTTACTTTGCCTTTTCCTCACTGACTTTGCGTGGCTCTCTGCCAGGTTGGTGGCCTCTCTGTTTCTCTCCTGCTTCTTTCAGCTTCACAGCCGACTCTGCTGTGCAGCACGGTTATGCCCCACAATGACATGCTCACATCAGAGGCTCTCCTCTGCGTAGCAAGGATGATTGTAACTCTTATCAAAAAGGGGCTGTCAATCCTGAGGACCGGGAAGCATTGTCTTGAGCCAAACATCCAAAGGCACTTTCAGTATTATTTTGATTCCCACAGCTGAATATAACACCAGTTTCTCAGATTCCTCTGTATGCAGCTAATGTCTTAGGTGTAGGTAAATGGAAACAGGAGTCCTTGTCCCCTCGAGGGGAGTCACTGCCAGTGAGGCCCTGCTTTCCCAAATCCCTAGGAAGGGTTTTGCTGAGCAGGCTCACCTCCTTAGCCTCAAAGGTGGGGGGGGGAACCTCCAGATTTGTTTCAATACACAGGCGGAGGAATTTTGCAGTTATTTCGAAGACCATACAATTTTGTGTGACATGGGTGAATTTCTGGCAATATTGTACAGGAATTGTTCAGGGTGTAATTTGGTTATATCCCTCCCCTCTAGTTGTATGCATATAAAGTAACTATGGTAAATTCTTCATCTCTGTGAACCAGCTATGCTACAATCCCCACTTAATGTCAAGCAGGTAGGTAGTTGCTTATGCATCAGCATTATAATGTAATATTGCATCCCACGCTCTGTTTTCATGTTGGGATGCAGATGTAACCCTCTTCACTGCTTTACGTTTTAATTTCGCTTTTTCTTTACTTGTGACTTGTGTCTACTGGAGAGGTTCTTTTTCAAAACAACTGCTACTTTACAACATTTCCGAATAGCATTGAGCCTGTTAACATTCCAAGAAACAACTCTAAAATATGCCATCAACCGTACTTAGCATGATCTTCCCTACCCGCCTGAGCATAATCTTAATGTACCAAACGCTATTAAGAAATAGAAGCTTAAAAGGAAAAACTAGCAACAGTGCCTCCACTCTTTAACTTGACCCTACACAAGACTGCCCATCCCAGACATACCAACGCCTCCCTATTTCACATCTCCATTCCAGATATTCCAATTGGGATAGAAAATGTCATAAGTAAATTAATCCTCCAGTCCTCCCAATCCCTGCTCGCTCCATATCTACAACATTACCGCCAAGTTTGTACTGTTCCGGTGAAAAACCTTTCAACATCCTGTTTTGTTTATGCAAAGTATGCATTGTTCTTCAATTTAATTTTAAGCCTGACATATTTCTGTAAAGTATATTCGACCCCTTTCTTTTCAGGGTCCCCGTACATGATTTTTATCTCCATTCTCCTATTTTTGGTATGGAGCCTCTCATCTTCCAATATAAAAAGAGAAAGTCTTGCATTTAAATTGAACTACTCTCTTTCATTTTATTTATTTATTTATTTATTAGCATTTATAGAGCGTGCATCAGCCCTTAGGCATTGAGGCGCTGACAATATTAATAATTGACAACCATCTTCCTCTAACATTAAATGGTAAAATGCTGACATTGGCAGACCTGGGGCCTCATTACGACCCTGGAGGTAACCATGCTGCTTTTTGCGGCAGGACTAGCCCCATTCCGGGTACCAGGTCCGGGATCCCTGAATGGGGAAATACCGGGCCATTCTGACCTTGGAGGGCCCGGTATTTCCCCATTCAGGGAACCCAGACCCGGTACATCCCCATACCCATTTGAGCCCCATAGGGCTCAATGGGAATGGGGAGGATGCAAACAACAGGCCCGTTAATGACAGGCCCGTTGTCTGCATCCTGGCCTGTACGCGGGACCCGCTAAGGATGCCTGGTTTTACCAGGCGTCCTTAGCGGGTCCCACGAGGAGACCTCGTAATGAGGAGACCTCGTAATGAGGCGGTAGGTGGTTAAGGGGGCCGGCAGCTCTACAGGCCCCGTTAACCCCCTACCGCCTTCCTCGTAATGAGGCCCCTGGAACTATCCCCTGTGGGGTTCTTTATTGTCTGTACTCTGTGGGTGTGCTGGATATCTGCAAAGAAATCAACCTCGAGGATGCTGATCACTTCTTTAAACACTTGTATACGGAACTGGGCCGCTCGGTAAAGGGGCTGTCACTCTGCACCACCGAAAAAACGATTTTGTCTTGTTCCACCTCCCAATAGGTGGGCGGTTTCAATAACAAACTCGTCCCAACTGGCTTGAGCACTTAGGTATACCCCCACCCTAGGAAAACTGAACTTAAGCACAAAGTACTCAGTTAGTGTGCCAAGTTGGTAGGCACCTGGTGCCTGGTATCTATCCCTTAATAAAAGTGCAGAACGCTAACTATAGTGCTCATTTGAGGAACATTTTCAAAACCCAAAGCAAATGCAAATTAATCAAATTATTACTCTGATCAGCCTGTTTTTTTAAAAAGGCCTCAGTAGGCCGAAACACGTGTCAACAAGATGGGCACTTCTATTTGATTATGATTTGATTGCTGAGACCTGATTGACGTCTCATTAAGTCATAGAGAAATATACTCAAATGACAATAATAAATGTATCTATAATACAAACGACTGAATCCATTTGAATGTTTGACCTACCAACTTGGCGCACAAACGGAGTACTTTGTGCTTCACTTCTTTAAACAGTTGACACAAATGGCTTCAGATCATTTGCCGAACCCTCTTACACTCCAGGAACTCCAATAACTTTTTCAAAGTATGACATATTTACCTTCTGGCTCACTGCAGGTGCAGCATTTGATATGCAGCCTTCTGACCACTAGTTCCCCGAGCCTGCTACAAAGGAATTTATAAATAAAAACTAAAATTATGAGAATATAAACCCAAAAGTGAACCCAGGCCAGCTCCCCTCCTCCTTTGGTCATGCTCGGTTTTGCTAAATTTGAATCCCTATGGAAATGACACCAAGCCAATGAAATGTTGGTATGGAGCTAGATTCCTGCAAGTCTGAAAATAATTCCTCTCAAGTGGAATCCTATAGAAGTTTCTGCTCCACTGATTTAATTCCCCTCTGTCTTCCACACTGTACAGGAAGACAGCTACTCTTACCCGGTCTTAGGTGATCCGCAGGACCCTGGCACAAATATAGTCCCAACAGTCTATGTTACCTTGCTTACCTTTGACATGGAGTCATTTCTTCCTAAATGCAGGTGTACTGATTGCAGCCACAACGCTGCACTCACTCTGCCCATATACTTAAGTGCAGCAGGGTTGGGGGGTTTAGACCATACCAAGAATCCTCCTGCTAGCCCCATGATACACATTCACTTGAGGTGGTTTGCACACAGCATCCTATGATACTATTCAATGCCTAACTTGCTTAACTCTTTTAGATTCTCAAAGCTGTAGGTACATATATGATCATATTGTGGCATTATCTGCAGAACTCTTATTTGAGGAATTATTCCATTCTCAGGACCAGAACATACGACAAACAGCATGTGATGAATTGAAATTGATGATCTGCTTCATTATAATGTGGCAGTCAATGGGATCAAACAACCCTTTACTGAGCATCTTCTCAAAGGTCTTAGATGACCTGGTGCATAATAAAGAACCCAGTGTGAGAGACACTGACTGCCAGAGAAAATTAAAAGATGTCAGACCACATCGTAGGCCTAGTTGTCTTTTCCAGAGTACTTCTTTCCAAACTGTGATATTGTTTGAATTGGTTGTTGTGTACCGATTTCTCATGGCCTTCTTCGGAGGGGGTGAGATACTCTTTAAACTAAGAGTAGGAGGTTTAGAAAGAAACTAAAAACGGGCCCTAATCCTGTTTGGGGCATTGACAAAAGGTAGGGCCCCAATTCCTGTCCCCTCCCCTTGTACCAAAATGCTTCTGTGCAGACCACAAATTTGCCATGTCTCTAGCAAATGCTTGCCGATTTCCTCTTGCCTTTTGCAGAACCAGCACACAGAAATACGAGGAACAGAGCTGCAAGAGCGAGATGTCCAGAGGCAAAACTCTCAAGCAGCAAATGCACTCCTGCAGACTGCTTGAAGCTCCCGAGTCACTAGACAGAGCTTGAGTAACAACAAAAAGGCCCCCTGGACCACGGGCCCACCCTCCCTCCTAGGACTTACCCGGGGGCCCCAGGAAAGGGGCCCCAAAGTATGAACACAAACAAGGGCTTTCTCGTGGCAGCAGCCACAGTAATCAGCAAACACACACAGAGAAAGTGAGTGGGACTTTGCCCCCTTTTGAACAATTACCATTGCATATACCCACCGTGGTTGGGTAAGACAAGACTAGATTGACCAGTGAAGAAGTACCCAATCCTGGGAGAGGGATGAGAATTTAAGTCCAAGAGTGGAAACAGGAAAAGTGGGTTATCCGGGTGAGGTGGACCAATAGACCAGCAGGAAGAAGGGCGGAGCAGCAGACTGAAGAGGTGATTTGAGAAGGGGAGATATTGGCATGGGAGTAGAACTGAAATAGAAGAGCTAGTAAAATTGATCAAGAAAGAACTAGAACCCGACATCTTGCTGACCTATTGCCTGAAGAAGGTGGCAAGCTGGAATTGGGAGCCTGGGGAGTGCCACAGAGGAGACTCATCAAAGGTTCAGCCTCCTTGTACAAAATCAAGGTCTCCCGGCAAGAGCTCTCCTTTACTCAGGGAGCAAGAAGATGGACATACACGCCAACATGATCCCTCTGAGAGAACGGAGTACTGGGACACCAAAACAGATGATCCCCCAAGCCACTGTAACTTCACGAGTGCTCGATGATGAGATCCGGATGCCCATGATAGTATTGCCTGGGCTCACAGGGGGAAGTGTCACTCAGCACAGATTTTCCACTGTTCGAAAAGTGTATAGAGGTGATTCAGGAATCAAAACATCACTCTATCAGGGAAGGGTATAGGTTGGCTAGGCTAGGGACAGGGGATAGAAGAGGTGGGCTTGAGAAAATGGGTAGAGGTAGGTGACAAGGTCAGCAGCATGGCCTTGTCAAGAAGTGATGAGAGCCCCTCACAACTAAGTGTGGGAGGTTAAGAAAGCAGCCCAGAACCAATCTCAATCCAGTTGGGGATGGTGTCAAAAGATAGGTCCGCAATTCCTGTCCCCTCCCTCTGTGCCAAAATTGATTTTGCCATGCCTCAACAACATTCTTACAAACAATAGGTGTGCCCCAATGTGCAGGCGTGGGCGGGGGCAATATAAACATTAAATACAAGGAACCTCAGAAAGGAACCCACGCACAAGACAGTCCTAAATTCTGTCAATGATTTTATGGTTGAATCTCCATCTTATTTATAAGGCATATGCTTTCAAGGAAAGTCACAGGAACAACAGAGCCAAAGAAAAAACCTAAGGAGTACATGAAAATAGATTTATTATACAAAGAAACATATTCTTTAACGTATTTCAAAAATGTTTTTTACAAGTTTTTTAAAAAAAAAACAACATAACAAAAGATGAAAAGGAGAGGAGACATACAACAAAGCATATGTACATTATGATTTCAACAAATAATTGGAATAGAAAATAATAATGCAATAAGACAATTAGTAAAAAGAACAGAGAAAACCACATAAAGGCAGTTGTGCCTGTTGGGTTTTAACCAGGGTGTGTAAAAAATTACCCTGGTTAGTACAGAATCGAATTATTAATAATCAACTAATGACATGTAGTTATTTGCCATATCATTGACTGCCTTGTACTTTGCAGGACTAACAGAGAGAACGAGGTTCAGAGAGAAGAGCAAAATGAGTCTCAAGAGAGAAAAATGCCCACGTGCGAACCTCTACATGACAGACACGCTACAGCAGCTGCAACGAAGAGGGAGAGTCTGCTTTCTAATACAGCGGTACTGCTGCAGACCGCGTGGTACTCCTGAGCCACCAGAGCAAGCTCTCACAACACCAAAAAGGCCTCCTGATCCACCGGGTATCCAAACGGGAGACAGAACCACCTACTCTCCCCGCTAGGACTTACTGGGAGGCCCCAACAAAAGGGTTCCACGAAGCACTAACATGGGCCTTCACAGGTCCACAACAAAGGGCGCTGTAAAACAAACATGGAGATAGTGGGTGGGGTTTAGCCCCTTTTTAGAAATTACTATTGCACATACATGCCCCAGGTAAGGAAGCAAGGCTCAGATTGGCCGGGGAGAATTACCCAATCGTTGGAGAGGTGGGGACATTTATGTCCAAGACAGTAAACAGGAACGGTGGGCTAGCTGGGTGAGTCAGTAGTGGCACTGGAGGTGGACCAAGAGACCAGCATGAGGAAGGAAGGAGCGGTGGACTGTGGAGATGATTTAAAAAGCAGGGGAGGGATTGCTTAGGGTGTAGAAGTGGTTCTGCAGTGTGAGGGTGCGTGGTTGTGTGGCGACTGTATAGATAAGCTAGTTTAAGAAGTTTTTGGGAAGCAAATGTGACTGAGTGAAAAGAGGTTGTTAGTAGTTTGAAAGGGGTAGTAGTGTGGAGACGGGAGTGGCAGTAGTGTGGAGGAGGGAGTATTACTGTGGAGGAGAGAGTAATAGTGGTGTGCAGGCAGGAGAAGTAGCAGTGTGGAGGCGGGTGGTAGCAGCATGGCGGAGGGAGTAGTAGTGTGGAGGAGGGAGTAATGGTAGAGTGGAGGAGGTAGTAGTAGTGGTGTGGAGGATGAAAGGTAACATCAATGGGTAGAGGTGAGGACTAGAATGGGAGAAAGAGATCAGATGGACATAAGAGAGGGAGGGGAAAGGCGGGTTGAGTGGAAACGGAGTGTAGAGAGACGTGTAGGCATCAGGATAAGAAAGAGTTGGTGTGGGAGATAGGTTTTATAGAGTTTCTCCAAGGCACTTCCCAATTCCCTGAAGAATACTAACTTCTGGATAGCATAGGCAAAACTAGGAGGTCCTTGAGGGAGTTTAGAGAGCCACCATTTTAAGGAACCATCCGTAGCCTAAAGGTAGTAATTTGACAGTAGGGATTACTGTTCAGTAGTACTAACTTGGGGTTATGGTTGCCTGGGCTAGGGAGGAGCACCGGGGGAGA
This sequence comes from Ambystoma mexicanum, assembly GCF_040938575.1. NCBI lineage: Eukaryota > Metazoa > Chordata > Amphibia > Caudata > Ambystomatidae > Ambystoma > Ambystoma mexicanum. The sequence goes on along the minus strand of NC_090934.1, from coordinate 861,883,140 downwards.
CTAGAGAGAAAGGGACAGCGCTAGGACCCAAAATAAAAAAATAAAAAAACCCTTGCACTGTCATCGAGTCTCAGAGTGATTTGTGTACCATTTGTAACACTACATTTCAACATACAATATGTTTGCACTGAGATTTCTCTATGTCATGCTACTGCCTGATTGCACAGCACTTACAACGTTGCTCTCTTTAGGACTCGGACTAATGGAGCATGATGACTGCTTATTCCTCTCAAACTCAATATTTCACCATTACATTCTCAAAGTGCTGGAAGTGATTCTTACTTAGTGCTATCCACTTTGAATGGTTGAATGGTTGCCCACTTTCAATTTGATCTTCATGCTTTTTTCCCCAAATAGATTCATATTCTGCATCTAATCTTCCATTAATAAATCTGTCTTTACAAGTTACTTGGCATGCCCATTTCTATCTCCTTAGATCTCCCAGAAGTCCACTGTGCATCCTTGGGTCAGACTGTTGAGAGGAGATATCGATGTACAGCTCGCCAACTCCAGCCATGCAGGGCACATTATCTAAATTGCAATCCCGGCAGCAACTTACAAGTAGGGCTTTTATTACTTAGCAAAGACGCAAAGGTGTATATCCCCACAACTGATGAGTCTGTGCAGTGTTTTCCTCCAGTAGGTTGAGGTAGTGGTTGTGCGCCTTCGTCTGCCACCCCCTGCTCTCCTTTTAATAATTCTCTTTTTTGCCACTCTCTGCTAGACTCCTTCCTCCATCTCCTATTAAAACTCCCAACACTGTCAGACTGAGCTGGCTGTGTTTTATACTAGAGTTTCCCTCCCCTTGGATATTAAGGGTGGAGATATTCTGTGATTGGACCATATGTTGTTAGAAGGGAGATGGCCTGAGGTTTCATAAGCGTCTACCACCATCCTGGATTTCAATAAGGCTATGAACAGGTGGTTGGTTGCCTTCCCTACCCCTGCAATCCACGCTGCCTTTGATTCTGTCAATATGGGTCCCTCTGCTTGTGAATTTGGAGTTATAAAAATCCTCTGCTAAGTAGAGTATGCTGCCTGTTACTTATAGAAGGGGCGGTAACCCTGCTGGTGCTTCCGGCGTGTTGCTGCCGTACTCGTAACATTTTACCGGCACCTAGCTTCCCGGTACCACCGGGACATACAAGTCCTGGCGGACCAGGAAGCTAGATGCCAGTAAAATGTTAGTCCCCATTGCCGTGGAGGCAAACTCGTAGTGTGGCGGTCCAGAATTCAGAAATCAGGATGCCAGTGAGCTTACCAACACCCTTCTTTCGGGAACGCCACACTCCTAATGAGGCCCAAGGTCTTCAGTGGGGGAAATCTGTAACTTTGTGATCTCCACAACACTGGTGAAGCAAGAAGTTTAGGGTTTGTTTACTTTCTAGTTGACATGGTCTGCACACATCAGTTCATTGGTTTTCGGTTATAACTTTGAAACTGTCAGACTTAAGCAGACTGATCGAGTATGCGTTACAAAGTAGAATATTTCCCTTGCCTTAGCAAAAAGAAAAATATGCACCTTGTTCACTTCTCTGGTGCTTTGAAATGTCGAACCATGATTCCCTTAAAGAGACAGGCTTCGATTTGTATGCTGCATGTACTTTTGGGTCTTGCTAGGGTACCTGAATGGGTCGACTAGCCTTGTGATGGGGTGTTGTCTTAAGGTGTTTGGGCATTACTTCTCCCTTGGGGTTATTCCTGATATGAGTAGAGATGGTGGGGTTTGAGAGCCCCTGTTTTAACTTTGTTGGTAGTCCTGAATGTGTGAAGGTGGTACTTATAGGGGTGGATACTGACAAGTTGAAAGTTGGGCCAAAGCCATTGCAGGTGTGCTCTTACGGGAAAAATACTGGTATTTGTGGGAAAAGCCATCTTAGATGTGCACTTACTGGGACCAATGCTGGCATTTTGGGCAATGCCAACCTTTTGGGGGAAGTTATTCACAGATATGGCCTACCAGGGGCAATTGCTGGCGTTTTGGGGGAAAGCCATCACAGATGTAGCCTTATAGGGGAAAGTAACAACATGTTCGCGCCTTGAAACACTTGTGTATAGGCGTGTTATAAATGCCATATGATATCATATCATTTGTGGTGTGTTCTTATAGGGGCAAATACTGGTGTGTTGTGCAAAGTTATCAAAGCTGTTGTGTTACAGGGGCAAATACTGGCAATGTTGGTGCAAAGCTATACAGTTCTGTTCGTTTGAGGGACATTCTGGCATATAGGGCATAACCATCACAGATGTGTTCTTACAGGGGCAGACACTGACAAATATTGCCAAAGCCATCATAGCGGACAAATACTGGCATATTGGAGTATATGTAACATTTTGAATGCCGTCATGGACTACGTGAGTGCGAAAGGAGGCATTGATAAATAGTGCCAGGAATGGGGCGAAAATATCCTTATTATCCAGGATCATTTTGGGGGTAATTACATTGTTTGGTCGGGCCAGATGTCAATTCAAATCAGCGACCTTTCTTCATAAGTGTCTTTAGAGGAAATCTCCCAGTTACCTGAAGTCAACGGCCTCGTGGTATGAATCTCTATCTTCGTTAATACCAACCAACAACAATCTTGTTGCTCACCCCTCCTTTAAGAAATCAAAAGGGCTGGGCAGATCATTTGCAAACTGCTCCTCTAGAATCTGAAATGAGCTTCATGCATCCCTGCGATCAGATACTAAAATTAGCATGTTTAAGAAAGCACTGAAAACCCTCCTCTTTGCTTAGCCCTAAACTGATCTGCTCCTTTTTTTCCTGCTTAATGGTGTGTACTTTTTAAATCTTTTGTGTCTATGTGCGCCCGGATGCCTGCGGACTTCAGCGCAAAATGAATACATAAATAGGTGTGTTCTTGCAGGGCAAATACTGGCATATTGGAGCAAAGCAATTACAAGTGTGTTCTTACAGGGACAGAAACTGGCATATGGGGGCAAAGCCATGACAGGCGTGTTCTTACAAGAGCGAAAACTGCCATGTCTGGGCAAAGCCATCCCATGTGTATCCTTATTGGGGCAAATATTGGCATTTTATGGCAAATCCATCATAGGTGTGCCACCACAGGGGTAATTTCTGGCACGTTGGGACAAAGCCATTATAGCTTTGTTCTTACAGGGGCAAATGCTGACATATTGAAACAAAGCCATCACATTACTGCACTCACAGGGACAAATCCTGGATTATTGGGGACAGCCATTAAAGATGTAGTTTTAAAGCAGAAATTGCTGGCATTTTGGGGGGAAAGCCATCACAGATGTGTCTTACCGGGGTAAATACTGGCCTTTTGGGGCAACACCATCAAAGGTGTGTTCTAAAGAGGCAAATGCTGGCATTTCTTGGCAAAGCCATCACAGATGTGTTCTTACAGGGACACATACTGGTACACTGGGGCAAGGCCATCCCAGGTTTGACCTTACAGGGGCAAATACTGGCATTTTGGGGCAGAGCCATCACAGGTTTATGTTTGTTCCTGGCGGGGACAATGCTGGTATCTTGGGAGCAAGCCATCACAGATGCGTCCTTAGAGGGGCAAATACTGGCATGCTGTGGCAAAGCCAGGAATAGCTTTCTCACAGGAGCAATAGCAGCATTATTTCTTTTTGCTGTCTATACTGTACATCTACAAATTATTTCAACGAACAGCCTGGCACCTACGTATTTTTGTGCATGTGTACTGCATGTGTACTGCATGTTTATTTTTGTGCAGGGTGGCATGCTTGTATTTGTTCTGATGTGCCCACTGGTAGTAGGCCGTAGGCTCCCTCAATGGCTGAAAACAATACATACAATTTTTGTATTTCCATTTTTATATTTGAAGAACATGGATGTCAATTTTGATCAGAAATGACTTCCAATAACACATTTGCAGGTGGTGGAGCCATTTCCGCGAAGGGTGCCTGAACATTAGTATAAAGGCGGGAACAAGTGGTGAGCCCGTTTATGAGGGTGTCAAAAAAAGTGGGACATATGCCCAGTACAAAACAAAATAAAAAGAACAAATATATATATATATATATGAAAACAGGTGACTTTCAAAGGTAAAATTAACCTAAGGGATTAAGTGCTTCACAGTAAAGAGGAGTACTATTTAAATATACAAAATGACATTATTAAGCGTCACTAGAGGCAGTGATGGGGTCCTGTAATGTGGATGTGGGAGAGGTCACGGGAAGCTTCCCCTTTAACAAGAAAGGGAAGTTTAAGCTGAACTGTAAAGAGATGCAGAGTTGGGCTAGCTTTCATTGTTATGGGCAGTGGGCACCAGTGTAGCGAGGAGAGAGAAGGAGCAGAAGTGAGAGGAGGCACAGGGAGGCTATGGGATGACGAGGTTGAGTGCAGAGGAGTATCAGAGGGAACAAAATGGTGAGTAAACTGAAACACAATCAGACAGGTACTGAGGAGGAAGACTAGGAGAAAGGGTTTGAAAAGAGTGGCTGTGCATGTTACACATAATAGCATGACTTACTCTTCATTTGTTCATAATGAAATAACTAAATGGTCAATATGAGTTGATACTCAGTGGGTTTTTGCAAGTTTAAGTCAAGAGTAATCAGACGGACTACTGCCACTATGAAACAAAAATATTAATTCATGTATGTATGTGGAGCTTGATAGGGAATTACCACGTTGATTTATGCTCACCAGTAACACTGTTATCTTTGCTCGTGTTTGCATACTGTGGCTAATGAATCAAGGTTTGCACAGGGTTTTCTAAGGTACCTTATACACCTCAGGTGTAGGCACTGTCATCTTGCACAGATACAAATAAATATAAATGTATACACAAATGCTATCAGTGTGCACACATGTTCTCAGTAGGAATCCCCCATTACAACTCAGGGAAGGATCTAGTGATCCATTGTAGCCACATTTGGGTCATATTCTCCTTTTATGTGTTAGCAATTGTCCATCTTCAGACTACAAAGGGGAGTACCAACAACTGAGGAGATTATAAGCTGCTTGACCTTCTGACATGCTATGGGGAAAGTAATACCAGCAATGATTTTAATGGAATATGGATGCACAAAATAAAAATGTCTTGAATAGAATCCTTGCATGTATACAGGCCTTATAGAGATTTGCTGAACTTTGACAATGTCTTGCCTGAATTAATTTAATGGCCTCTTGGGACCAGCTGATTTCTAGTCGTTGTTGTTCTAGGGACTTTCACAGCCTAACGACACTGAAGAACATACATGCTATACTGACTGCTTTGTGGCATACATATGGAGCCAATTGATGGGGCCATGAAATGCAACGTCACTTGAGACAATAACTCCAGGGAAAACATTACAAGCTGCAAGCTACTAGACAGACATAAAACGAGTCTCGCCGCCCACTTCCCAATTTTGCATATGCACGCTGCAAACCTTTTCTTACTTACCAAGAGCCCATTACCACTAGCCAATGGCTAGTGGGGAGTTCGAATTTGGAGTCCTCACAAAACACTTAAAAGTAGGTCTTTATTCAGCCTTGGACATGCTATCTACATTTTACTAAGTAGGTACTTATACATTTAATGTGGGCCTCTGTTCATTTTATCATGAAGCTATAGAGGTTTGAGACCTACATCAGCCATTAATGGAAAAGGCTAATTAAACCGACAACTGCCTCAAGAACTGGAAATTGTTGAACGTTTTGCAGATTTGGGAATATCCAGGTTACAATTTAAACAATGACCAAATACAAATTCATGTAACGTGCGTGTGACAGTGTCTCTTATTATATACATTATGTAAAAGGCTTTTATATCCAAAGGCATTTGTGTGAATTGTGATGTTAGACAGAGCAGGGGCTCTTCCAGCTCGTTCCATGAGGGAAAGTCCCTGCTTTGCCACGGAAGGAGTCTTGTAGGGAAAAGCTATCATAGAAAAAAGATATGCTCTGTCACACTGAGGTGTGGACACGGTATGCGTTGACATATTGTTAAGTCTGTGACCATACAAAATCATGTTTTGTTCTTGCCTGTAGTGAATGTAGTTAGTTTACTGAAGAAAATGGTATGTGTTGTAAAAATGAATCCGATTACTGATGCAGTCTAATCACCATTGAGCACCTTTTTAAAACAGGTTTTATGTTGATGTATTAGAAAATTGGAATTAGTATTGATGATTGTAAATATGTGTATGTTTTGCTATGTTGTAGAGCACACGTAGGCCTCTGCTATGGCCTGGTAGGTCAGTGGGATTGGCCGGAAACATTGCAGGCTGGAGCCTGGGTGCGTGGTTGCGACAGTGTGCATTGTATTCCACGTCTGTGTGCACGTCTGTGTGCGTGAGGGCTGATCAGGTTCTGGTCATGCCTCGGAGTGCCAGTAGGTTTGTCGAAGGCATTTCAGTATTAGCTGCATGGCAATAAGGAATTCCTCTACATGGCAGTCCACATTATCATGCTGCTCTGCTCTTTTGGGTTGTTAGGCCAAGACCAATTTGCCTAAATATTGTACCCTTCTGTAATGGATCACGCACACTTACCAAGCATCAACAACGCCAATCATTTTGGGTTTTGCTCAGTAGAAGCTTTTTTAAGTGCCAAATGTTAGCATTATATGCCCTAGTACACCATTTGCCATCTATTGCCATAGTGTACCCAGGTACTGTCAGCATTTGTCAGTATTACCATGATGTGCTCACGTACTTACATCATATGTTATCCACACCACGCATGGGAGCGTGTCATCATATACCCAGGCAACCTTTTCATTTACCACATATTGTCTTCATGTGCCCGGATAATCTCATTGTTTTCCAGGTAGAGGGATGTAATGTCCAGGTTTTCACATTCTATGCAAGGTATTGTTCGCACATAGCAGGCATTTCCACAATATGCACGGACACTCGCATGTTTTTTCCAGGGTATTGACATCCTGCTGAGTACTCACAGTGCGTCCAGATACTGTACCACGTATCCCGCAGAGCTCTCATCACATGTCTTTTGTTGCCACCACAAGCCATGAATTGGCCTCATATGACCAGGAACTCACATAACGTTTCTGGTACACCATTTGCCAGGTACTGGCACCATACGCCCAAGACCAACAATCGTTTGCTAGCTGTTCTCAAAACAGGCCAAGGAACACCATTTGACAGGTTATGAAATCATTCACACAGTTTGGAAGATATTGACATTAAAAGCAAGGATACTCACGCCATTTGCCAGATGTTGGCTTCCTGTGCCCAAGTGCTCACACAAGTTGCTAGAATGTGGCATCATAAACCCAGATATTCACAGCTTTTGCCAATTATTTCCACCTTGTGTCTAGCTACATAGGGCCTCATTACGAGGTTGGAGGTAGTCATGGCGCTATTAGCGCCATGACTACCTCCAATACCGGTACAGTGTCCGGTCCTGTTCAATGGGAACTTACCGGTCTATTCCGACCATTGCGGGACCGGTAAGTCCCCATTGAAAAAGCCATTCCCCATTCCCATTTGAGCCCCCATAGGGCTCAATGGGAAGGGGGAAGGTGCTAATAACGGTACCACAATTTGCGGTACCGTTATTAGCTCTGAAGTCCCTTAACGGGTCCCTTCCATAACGCCTGGTAAAACCAGGCGTTATGGAAGGGACCCGCTAATGGACCTCGTAGAAGGGCGGTAAGGGATTACCGGCACCGGTGCCCTTACTGGTGCCGGTAATTCCTTACCGCCCACCTCGTAATGAGGCCCATACACTCCTTTCCAGCGAGTACCATCATAGCCCAAGGAACTCGTAGCATTTTGTGTTTATTTTGTATTTATTAATTGAAAAAGTAAAGTCGTTCTCAAAGAAGCACTGTGCAAAGGACTGTACAAAGGGCACACCGATAGACCCAGTACTTACACTGCTGGGTTCTTTACACAGTCATGATATAGGTAATACCCTAAACTGGCTACTGGTGAGGTAGGAGCTGGTAACTAAATGGAGACAGCACAGGACAGACATTAAATACATCTTCTGTATACACAGATATGCATTTCAGTGGTGAAAAGGGGTGGGAGTCACTGGGGCGGCGAGGGGGCGGAGGTGGCAGCACTTAAAGTCTCAAGGGATTCCTCTTGTGGGATAAGGTGTCTCTTACGAGCCACCTTGAACTCAGTGACTCTTGGCAGGATTTGAAATGATTGGCAGATATTTAAGATCCTTCTTGTAGCCTTAAAGAGCCTGAAAAGCTTGATACCAACAGCCACTAGGAGATCATATTCAATCCCCATGTCAAGCAAACATACCTATATGACATCAAGTCTGTGTGTGTGTGTGAATTTGTATAAAGCCACATTAGGAAGCATATAAAAAAAACATGCAAATTATAAGGGATCACATGTGATGGAAAACAAGCTATAGTTTGCATTTTCTGTGGAAGTTAGATTTGCTGCATAATAGTTATGCTTATCAGGAGAGATTTGAATAGGGAGGGATTTTGCGTGGATAGCTACCATGCGTGAAGTCCCGATGGAGAGGAGGGTGAGGATTGTGTTAGGTTGCAGTGGGTACTGGTAGAAGAGTTCAATAATTTGTTGAACGAAGCAAAGGTGTACAAAGGGGGATTCCTAGGAGGGGGCTGGAGCAGTAATTGAGCCTGCTGAGGACCAGGGTGGGGATCCATGTTTTGGTATAGTGAAAGGTGGGATGGGGCAGATTTTACAGATGTTCAGCTGGTTAAGCTTGACAGCCATAGCAGTTAAGATGATGAAGTGCTGAAATGCCAGGTCACGGTCAAAGAGAGCATTCAGAGTTGGAGCAAGGAGGTCAGGGGAAAATGATTTAGCCGAGGAATTGAGGGGTGCAGAATTGGAGGCTGGGATAAAGGTGGATTCATCTTCGGGCAACCGAGTTCCAGCCAGTAACAGGTGTGAAGCAGGCATGGTATCAAGAGAGACACAGGCACAGGTGACACAGTTTCAAAACCTTTATTCAATGAATCAGGATGGTCGAGATGCCTATCTAGAGCTATCGTTATGGCGGGATTTCCCAGCCTAAATAAACTAAGGAACATTAAAGTCAGAGGGGCTTCATTACGAGTTTGGTGGTAAGTGGTAAAGTTGGCAGTAACATTGTAACCTCCAATTTTACCATTACGACAAATCACAACTTCCAGAATATTTGGCGGTAACAGCTCATGTGGAGTTACCAAAGGCGGAAACACCTCTGGCGGTAACTCTGACAATTATTTGCAGAATCTGAGCCAGAGGTAATTCCGTGTGCGTAATTACCTCCAAAAAACAAAAACCCATTACCGTCATATTACGATTACAAAAACAGCAGAGGTAATTCCGCAAAAAACACATCGTAATTACCACCACCATAAAGGTGGAGGTAAATGCAAACAGGTGTCACAAAACAAGGCCCAGGTGCACCAGATCCATTCAGGTGGAGTATAAAAGACCCACACCCACCCCCAATCCACATCCAAGCAATATGCAGCCACAAGCAGAGGTCGATTATGGGCTCCACAACCTGCTACTCTACATCGAGCTACAGCAGCATGCCAGACCACAGCAGGGAATGAGACAGGCGCAACCAAGGCATGGGAGATGCATGCAGTGGAGGGCACCAATCCCACGTGTCTGACCATCCCCATGGACACTCACTGACAGGCAACTAGCCACCTCCTACAGACTGGACCATCCAACTTTCGCAGACCTGCTCACCCTGACACAGGCACAACTGCAGAGTGCCATTTCCATCAGAACATCCCCCCCTGCACTGCCATGCTGAAGCTTGTGTCCGTCCTACATTTCTGTGGCACAGGTGCCTTCCAGCACACAGTGCATGGCATGTCACAGCCCACATTTTCTAAGGTGCTGGACCAAGTCCTGGATGCCCTAACGATGTACACACACCAGCACATCTCCATGCCCATCACCCAGGCACAGGTGCATGCAGCAAAGGCATGGTTCTGCAGCATCACACATTTGCCCAACACAATAGCGGCATTGTACTGCACCCATGTGGCATTGGTATCACCCCAGGCAAGTGAACAGGAATACTGCAACTGGAAACAATACCACTCCATTAACGTGCATATGGCCTGTGATGCCGGTCTCAAAATCAGTCACTGTTGTGCCTGATATCCTAGTGCGACACATGATGCACTTAAATGATAAGTCAGGACATTATAGCCAGGGTCTCCCTTCTCCAAGTTTTTAACAGGGGACAAGGCGGGACTCTCGGTCACAGCACACGCCTGGGCTTCTCCAGCATGGGCTTATAGTTCTTTTCGACGATATCAGGACCTTCTGCAGCCAAGTCTCTTCTCATACAAAGTCTCTTGCCTCAGAGGGCCTGATGGACCAAAAACAACAAACAAAAGTTCCTTTTCAGGAATCTTCACGTCTGGTGATTTCTCTTCACTGTTGGATCCCCCTCAACCGGGCTCCGATCCGTCTTGCAACATTGGCCTCCCTCAGTCAGGCTCACTACGGCTTTTCACTCAAAATATCAGCAACTTGTAACCTTCAAGAATCTCAATGTCTTTTTAAACAATCATTCACTGTGGACATCCCTCAGCCGGGTTCACATTTGTCGTTACAATGTTCACAGGTGTATCAAGGTCCGCCTTGATTTGCAGGCATCCCTCAGGCGGATTCCCGTTTGCCAATTATCATAACTCACTTAATTTTCACCATGGGTCAAAGACTTTTGCCTCTACCAGGGATTTTACTTGACCCTCGAATGACCACTTTGACACTACAAAAGGGCCTCCCTTAAGGCCTCTTGAGCTTTGTAGTTTCGTTAGCCAAAAATGTTCTTAGTTCAATACTTTCCCTTTCTTTCAGCAGAGGAATACCAGATAGAGTCCTTCGAATGAGCACCCACATGGCGCCAGACCACTCTATTGGGGTCATTCTGAGTTTGGAGGCAGCCGGGTAGATGGAATGGGGACTTGCCGGGACATTCTGACCTATGCGGACCCGGTAAGTCCCCATGCCAAACACCATTCCCCATTCCCATTCAAGCCCCCATAGAGCTCAATGGGAATGGGGAAGGCGCTAATAACGGGCCCACAAATTGCGTGCCCGTTATTAGCTCCAAGGTCCCTTAACGGGTCCCGCTAAGAACGGCTGGTCAGACCAGCCGTTCCTGGTGGGAACCGCTAAGGGACCTCGGAATAGGGTAGTAGGGGGTTACCGGCACTGGCATCCTTACCAGTGCTGGTAACCCTTACCGCCCAACTCGGAATGACCCCCTATGTCTGGTTTAACCTCACTCACAAAAGACCTCTGTCTATTATCTTCTTTCTGTAAATACACTGTTGCCACTGCAACCATGGGCTCAATACAGTCCGGTCTTCTATCAGTTTCTTCTGACTGTTTTGAACTCATTGGCGTTTCCTTTGTCGCAGGAGTCAAGGACGGTACCACAATGAGAACCGTTTCTCCTCGCCCTGGCAATCAGTGCAGGAGGGTTCCATGTACTGCTGACATCCGATACACCAGTCGCTAGCTGCAATTCCCAGTCTTACGTTTTCTTGCACTGAGGCTTTGTGGGTCTGGGTTGAAAAGGGCAAGGGCAAGGGCAATTCCCTCCTGGTCGTCCTTTCAGATCTCTCTGCCTTTCTCCTCCGTTTGGCTTCCTCGTGCGTTCGGCCTTGCTCAAAGTGTGCTCTCGTGCTCCACCTTTTATCCCTGTGGGGAAGGGAAAGGGCCGTCAGGTGTGTGTAGTTATTGTCAATTGCCGGACTCTGCCTGACCCTTGTGTTGGAACATGTCAGGTAAACGACCCTGGTGTTAGTCCGTTGTCTTTCATGGTGTAAGAAAGTGTTTTTGTCAGAAAGGGTGGAGGAGGTAGAGCTTCTGAATATCCTACGGGGTAGGATGGGGAAAAGGTGTTATAGGGAAGGGGGGTACCGTGTCTCATCTGTCGGTGTTCCACTTCCACTCCCCGAGGACCCCCCATCCAGGTGATCCACCCGCACTGGTCCACCCCCGGGAACTGGGTCCAATAGCGATGGCCGTGTCCTGGTCACCTGGATGACAGATCCCCATGGACTAGCGGGTGAGACACTTTCAGTTTTCTCACAGCAGTCACAATGCATCTTCAGATTAGACACGCGCCGGGTTTCATTTAGCCTCTGAAACTTACCAGCGTTCGCGTCTGGATCTCTGGTGTTTTCTGTCTTGTTCGTGAAAGGTAGGGCTGCTCCACCTGCCCCTCTGACAACCCTGGGCTGGCGCTTCCAGGCAGGCTAACAAGCAGTTTGGGCTGTTTACCACAGGTACTTGGTTGAGACGCAGCTCCCTGCACTTCTTCCGTCTGGGTCCCTGACCACGCTGCCGAATTTCCTGTGGACACTTCTGACAACTCACTACTCCATTCTCTCAGGTACACTCACAGACACGGCACCCCTTACTACTGCTCCTTACGCTCTGCGTTCCCCGTTCTCTCTGGGCTTTCTGACTGTGTCCATTTTATACTCCCAGCAAAGGTTGATAGGTTGCAGATGATGATAGTTAGTTTTAAGTGCCTGACTTTGCCTGACCTTATTAGTGGAACATGTGTACTGAGAGTGCAGGTTTGCTCCCGGCTCCCTCTTCTTCATCTCAGTACTTGAATGGTATTTTGAGGAATTAATACCTTGGGGTCTCATAAAGAAAATGGATGATGTGTTCCGACTTCATCTATTCAGGTAATGGTGATAGTACAAGGGGGGCTGATACTAATTCCCTTGGGTTTGGGACCATATCAGAGAGGGATGACCGGATGGAAAAAGGTGAGCTCATAGCATATCCTCTAGGACTACAAGAAAGAGAGACAAGGTTTGTATCAAGGATTGTGCAAGGGTTTGGTCTCCCGTTATTTCTCTTTCCCTTTGTTGAGGGAATGTGCTGGGGTAGAATGGGACTTGGGTGGCAGTAGCCAATATCCCATGAAGGCTGAGGGGATGTCGGGTGGGGGAGTATCGGCAAAAGAGGGACACCATATCGGACCCTTGGGCGCTCGCTCTCCTCGCCGTCCCAAAGGACCCCCTTCTCAGAGGACCCCCCCTCGCTTGTTCGATCCCCAGGGTTGGGATCCAAAAGTGATGGCCCTTCCCTGGCCACCTGAACAACAGACCCACAAGGATTCCTGGTGAGAACGCCCTCAGATTTTTCACACAGGTAACAGATAGGGATTTTTGGATGCAAGAGGACAGGGCTGAAGGAGGAGAAGGAGCAAAACGTTTCTGTATCATAGGCAAGTAGAGGATGTGAAAAGCCAATAGAGGACATGAGTTTTCTGGGAAACGAGGTGTAGAGTGTGAAGAGGAGGGCAAACAAAAACAGAACCCCACACCTTTTCTTCTTTGGCCACCAGCTCTGAGAGGCCTTTCTTAAGACATGATCAAGTGGGAGAACCCTGCATTTACAAATCACTTTTGCATACCACTGCTTCATTGGAGAGAGGTTTGTAGTCATCTCTCACTGTCCATGAAATTATAGAAAAAGAACACAGACTAGCCACAGGTTTGACTCCATCGAAAACAACACTTATATCAATATGCAGTTGGGAGGAGGGCCAAGGGCTCAGGGACGCAGCATGGTGAAGCATAATGCAAAACAACCAGTACATTGTTGTCTACATCCAACAGTCCACTTAGCCTGCTATGCCATTGGCCATAGCTGCATTTGAGACAAAACTAAAAATGATAGGATGGAATGCTAGCATTTGTTAAGAAGAATTGCATCAGGCAACTCCACCCATCACTTATTTTTTTCCAGCTATTATCTCACAAACTCGGATAAACAGAATATGCACACCAAAAAAGCCCCACACACTCACATGCAAACACCTGTATACTGCATCTGTCCTCTGCTGGGTATGCAATGGTACTGCACTTACTTTATATAATAACATTCATATGACTTACTCAGCTGTACATAATAGATTCTGGCTGTGAGCCAATATACACGGTTATAGGTTAAAGGATCGACAACTAAAGGATCGAATGGTCGAAGGGTCGACACCAAAGGACCGAAAACAAACATTTTTTTTTTTACAGGTGTGGGGGATCCCCCACCCAACCCCCGTTTTTTGTGATAAAAACCACTTTTTTTCCCTGAACGAAAACTCCTCAAAAAAATGTAATTTAAAAAAATATTTGATCCTTTTGTTTTCGGTCCTTTGGTGTCGATCCTTTGACCATTCGACCCTTTGTAGTCGACCCTTTGACCGGACACCAATATACACACTGCCTCTCAAGGGACTACTTCACCCATGCAATAAGTAGTATGAATGTACAGCATGAGTGCAGGGCGGAATACCCTTCACTCATGCTGTACATTCATACACTAAAGAAAGGCGGGCTTTAGAGAACATAACTTGCGGTTTAGCATATCCTCTGGCTGTAACATCAATATGAGGGATGCAAGTGGTATAACTGAGCTCTACTAAATATTTATAACCCTATAACTAAGCAGCACTACACATACTCCAGGTGACTCGCCTATAGCTAGGTTCTACGCAGTATACCACTGCTAAGTGTACTATACACTGTCTTCATAGCTTATGGTCTGGCTTTACTCTGTACACATGGACTAACGAGTGCATACATGCAGTGCATGTGGGTTTTCCAGGCTATCTGCAGCATTCCCTGCTGAACGGTCTAGACCTGCTATTGGGGCAGAATTCAATTTTTGGTCAGAGGGACTTCTACTGTAATTCGCTGCCACTGCATACCTTATTCCAATACTGTGCTATATACTGCCCATATTACTCCTAGGACAGGTGTGATTTTTAGGCATCAAACTTTGGAGCTAGGTTGATTATACCACCCTACACTTAGGTTGTGGAGCAGGCTGGTGGCAACTGTACTCTAGGTTTAAATTCACCAGGGGTGAAGTCGGATTGACCTCATTAGGAGCGCACTGTTCCTGCATGGTAGCAATTGAGGTACTAATGCAGTTTTCACATCCTACTCATGGCCATTTTGTTTTGTGCCATCCCTTTATTTGTGGGATTCCTGAGATGGCGAACAGTGGCCGTTGTGCACACATGGGCTTATTCTGAGGCCTGCCCTGCACCTTCAGTAGTGGTATGGACTGATTTAGACTGGTCCCCTCCCCTACACTGCCCCAATACACAAACTGTGTGGGTGGACCGAATTGATTCATGCTTTTTAGAGCTAGCTTGAATAAATGGTTGCCAACAGATGGGTTTGTCTGCCTGGTGCTTGACTGAAGGAATAGCCTGGTTCAGCCCATGAGGGAATGTGTATATCTAGGGGAGGCCCTATACATTCTTCAAGTCAGCTGATCCTTGCCTGAACTATTGGAGAATCTGTGATGAAGATGGAATTTTGATTCTCTAGGACCAAGTTTGGCCATACTGAATGGTCCCTGTGACATTTGTTGGTAGATGTGGTTGCTTATTTTGCCAACTGAACGTCCTTCCTGGAATGTTCCTCCACCTCGTCCTTATTGGCTAAATCTGGTGTCTGCTACTCGATCTTCCGGTGTTACCCTCCTGGACCTAGTTCATCAGTTAGGAAGCATCTGTCCTACAGAAGGGTGGTGGGATACTATCACTCTGCCCCAGCTCTGTTTTTGGCTACTTTGGGTCTCCTCCAACCGTAAACCCCACTGTGGGAATATTCCTTGCCAGCTGGATATCCTGTGTTGACCCTTGAGCTGTCTGTATCCAGTTGGTCGTGTTTCTATATTTTTGTTGTGCCTTCTTCATCATTGCTTCTGCTCCTGGGTTGTAGGTAACACTCCTTGGAAGATTATTGTTCTTTTCCTCCCTGGTCTGGGGTCCACATTGCTTGGTATGGGATTGTCCCAGCCCAGTACGAGAAGTCTGTAGTTAAAAGGTTCTTCCGCCTTCTCCGAACCGAATCTTCAGGGATTGGCACTGTGCGTGCTTGCCCTCAGGTCCTGGTATAATGCTCGGAATTCATATATAGTGGGGCTTTGCATGCCCCTCAAACCGGCGTACCATCCAGAGGGAGCTTATTCTGTCTTTTGGTTGGAAACTCTGTCTTGCCATTACATTAGATAGTTTTACATCCCTCACTATGTGTGAAAAAATGTCCCTAACACCTACGAAAAACAATGTATAGCTAGCCTCTATACAATGTATGTAGGCTGTATTCATTGTACACTTTGTATTCCATGGTTTTAAAGTATGTAAATGGGCCATTGGATGTAAACCCGGCAGTACACTGTATATTGCGACGATTCACAGGATCTCGTCACTTCTCCCCACAGGGAAGCCCTTCCCTATGAGACCAGGGAGGTGAGGCCACTACAGCAAGGGAAGCTGGCGTACATCCTTCAAGCCCTAGGAAATTCAAACCCATGCTGCCCGAAGAAGCAGACAAAAGGAATTTCTGAGCCGGAGGGAACCCAACTCACTGCAGAAGCAGGAAGAATCCAGCAATGGCGTGGCCTCTCCATGGATTGTGTGGTCCATAAAACATGCTGAGACCACTGCAGCAACAGCTCAGCAGAGCCGCACAGTCCAGAGTGGTGGAAATCAGGAAGACGCGTTCAGTGTGTGCCGAACCAACAATGACCTGAGGTCCTGGGAAGAACCGGTAGCACTCCCCAGTGAAGATACAGGTAGCAGGTGTTGCAGGAAAGCCGGGTAGGGTCCAGGGAGCCCAAAGAGTCAAGTGTTCATCAGGAGTGAACTCCCTCATCAAATTAGTGATACCCAAAAGAACCAATACTCTAGTATTCCTCAGGAGTGGTCTCCATCATCACAGTAGTGATACTCAGAAAACCAAGAGCCAGTTATTCCTCAGGAGTAATCTCCCTCATCACAGTGATGACACGAAAAGCCATAAATCTCAAAAGTGCCTCAGGAGTGAACTCCCTCATCACAGTGGGAACCCCAACATATGTGAAAGATACCAAAAGAACCAAGAACTGTCAGGGAGTAATCTCCCCAATAATAAAGATATAAAAAGTCTTTACTAAGCTCCAGCAATAAGAAGAAGCATTGAGAAAGTCTTAACTCTACTGTTCACAAACCCTTGGGAGGAATTAAAGAGACTTCTAAAGACTTATCTAAAGGACTGTCAGGACAGTCTCCAAAACTCTTCCAGATAGACCAGGAGAAGGGAGACATTCTTGTGGTCTAAGTATATTTGGTAAATCAGACTCTTTTGCAAGATGTTGCTATTAAGTCAGCCTAAGGCTGGATTGTTTCAGCAGGAGAAGGGAGCCATTCTCGTGGTGGCTTGGGTCAGAAGTTCATTGAACCCTTTTCTTCTTGATTTATTTGTTAGTGGTAGGGATAGAGTAGTTGGTTTGGACAGAGGACGGTATATTGGTTTCTTTTGACTTGCATCCGGATGACCACACAAGTTATTCTGTGTTGAGGTAGGGAAACCCCGTCTAGAAATACAGAGAGACAGGTTGTTTTCTTTATTTGAATGAAAGTCTAAAGCCAAAATGATCCAATCTTTTCAGCCTCCATACTCGATCATGACACATATGGTGTCAGATTGGGATCCTGCCCAACTGATATAAACTGTGGACTCCTTAAATTTAGCAAATTGAGTGTTAAAGTCTTCAGCCCAACTATTGCCACTACTGAATCCATTTGGTCCGTCCTTCACAGCAGTAGGGAAATTACCACTGAGGTAGGAAAATGCCAACTAATTCCCACAGGGTTAATTCTATCTCACCCAAAAGGTACTTAAATCCAGTTGGTGTCAAAGTCAGGGTTGACTTGGAAACACGGCCTGGATGTTATGGCAGGTGTGATAGACCCAAACTATCAAGGAGACATGCACATTCTGCTTCATAATAATGGGAACCAAGCATATCATGTATGAACAGGTGAAGAAAATTGCACAAGGGATTTTGGAGTGTGCTGTCTTACTCAAAACCCTCGAAGTTCTAGAGCAGGAACTCACAGAGAGGGGCACCAAGGGTTTTGGGGAAGCTGACATACAACTCCCAGAAAGTTCAAGAGCCTTAGAAACAAAAGGTGATTCAACTACCATAGAAATACCTAGACTGGTAGCTGAAGAGACAGAGATTATTCTGGATCTGGCCTTTGCACAATGCAAAAACCCGATCCTGATGGAAGCTTTTTCAAAAGTCATCTCAGAGGTTTAGGGTAGAACACAAGGTCAGGGCTTTCTTTTTTCTCAAACAGGGGCTCTTATATCGAGGCGATATGATGCCAGAAGGGGTTTCTAGAACACAGCGGGTGGTCCCTCATAGCCACATATGGATAGTTTGAGAAATGGCCATAACCATTTAACATCGGGATATTTGAGTAATAAACAAAACTCTAAATCAGATCCTTCCTCGCTTCTACTGCCAGGGATTCATGCTGACATTAGAAATGTGTCACTATGTGTGCCTTATGCCAAAGGACAGCTACTCATTTGGTATGACCAGCACCATTACAACCTCTCCCTGTTATCGAGAAATGGAATGGATATTGTGGGTCCGTTGGAGCCTTTGAATTTGGGGAACAAATGTATATTGGTAATTTTAGACTATGCTACCCGGTATCCGGAAGCATTCCCCCTGAAAAACAATGCCTCCAAACAGTTCTTGAAAAATGTAATTATTTTCCTGTCCAGGGTGGTGTTTCCTAAGGAGAGTTTGATGGATCAGGGCAGTACATTTATGTCCAAGCTTATGGCGGAAGTTACAGAGCTGCTCCTGCCAAAGACCACAGGCACTTTCATGTACCATCCGCAAATGGATGGTTTAGTGGAGTGCTTTAACAAAACTTTGAAAAACATCCTTAAAAAGCTTGTTGAAGCTGATGGGTGCAATTGGGACATGATGATCCCTTAGGCTCTATTCACCCTCTGAAAGGTCTCCCCAACCGTCCTTTGGGTTCTCTCCTTTTGAACTTCTCTATGGACGTGATCCGAGAGACGTCTTAGACATGCTCCATGAAACCTGGGAGGAGAGGGAAGAAGCTGTCCTCACCATTTCACAAACCACACAATGCCTAAAGGAGCACATGGCTGTTGTAGGAGAGCTAGTAAATAAGCATCTATGACGAGCCCAGGAAAGCCAGAAGGCTCAGTATGATCAGAGGGCTGTTCATCGCTCCTTTTCTGTAGGCCAAAAGGTACTGTTTTTTTCGCCAACATCAGAACACAAGATGCTTTCGAAATGGCATGGGTCATACGAAATATTGGAGAAGACTGGACCATACGATCATCAGGTAGCTCAACCCGATCGGAAAGTAAAAACCCAGGTATATCACATAAATATTGTGAAGGAGTAGAGGGTCGATCCAGTAAAAAGCTCTTCATTTTTGATGGCCACGTTGCTAACGGAGGGGGCACAGAAAAACAACATAATCTCCCCCTGATTTTACATCTCAACAACAACAAGACATCCAGGATTTGTTAGACCAATTTTCAGATGTCTTTAACAGTGAGCAAGGGAGAGTTTGGGATGTTATGCATTGCATTCACACCCCTCCCGGGAAAGTGGTTAATCTGAAACCATATAGGATCCCTGAGGTGAGAAAAGAAGTCATCCTTCAGGAAGTGGAGAAAATGTTGGAGGTGGATATAATAGAGCAATCACAAAGCTGTGGTCTTCGCCAATTGTCCAAGTTTCCAAACCAGATCAGTCATGGAGGTTCTGTATAGACTTTAGAAAGCTGAACTCCATCTCCCAGTTTGACAATTATCCTATGTCTAGGATTGATGATCTAATTGACAAACTGGGACCAGCTGTTTATATCTCCACGATTTACCTGACAAAGGGCTATTGGCAGGTTCCAATGAACCCTCCAAGTCAACAAAAAAATGCCACTATATGGTGGCGTCGGTCTACCCATAGGGAGACGTAACAGTCTGGGGCAATATATATGCTAAATCAAAAAAGGGGGGTCCTCTTACACGTGGGGTTGGTACACCTAGGTTAAACTATTTAAAGTAAAACTTCCTAGTCCAACCCAGCATTTGAAAACTCATTTGTACATTCAGTCACATAAAAAAGCACCTTGTCAACCACAAGTGTCAAAGAAATGTGTGTATATATTTGTTTAAGCAACAAACAGTGCAAAAGCGTTCAACACATCAACATAACAACAAGAAAGTAAGAAGAAAACCCCAACATTTACGGGCACAATAACTTGTAACAGCATCTACGTACACATAAGCATATTATTGAAAAATTATTAATACACAGTTAAGTGAAAGAAAAACCAGAGAAAAAGAAATAATTATACAAAGGAAGCATTTGTTAAAAAAAATACAAGAATTCAAAAATGCTTGAACATAAAAGGCACAAAAAGCAGTGAACCATAAGCAACCTAACCTGGCTACTTTACAGACCAATAGCCTGTGGTATCTATAAGTTATGCCTATATTCCTATTGTAAAGGAAGCCTTGTGCCTAACCAGTGTTATTGGTTCAAAAAGATTGCTTTAAAGAAAAGGAAGGGATCAAATCCTTCTGTATGTCCCAGAACAAAAGTTATTATCCAGGACAGAGTCTGCCAACGAAGTAGGGGGAGCCAAAGATACAGGAGAGAGTTGCTTCAGCTGCTGGACCCGTTGTAATCCCTGATCCAGACTTCCAGCATAGTCTATCAAGACCTTCAGTCCCCTCTTGAAAAAATGAGTTTTGGCGGTATAGTAGAATAGACTGGAATTTCAGAAAGATGCTCCGCCTTCATCAGGGCAATGTGTAAAGGACCCCATGGTTCAAAAAATTAGGAAAAAGGGTGTTATGAAGGTGTTGAATTGCAGAAGGAGGAATTTCTGTGTGTAAAGAAAGTAAAGCACTCAAGTCAAATATATAGGTTCAACTAAGTTATTAATTCACAACTCCAGGGCATATTCCCATCCACAGTGGTGATCTCACAAAAGGAGAAGTGTGTCACTGGGGGGAAGAAATCAGAGTTCTGAGCTCCCCTTAGTACCTTCACGTGGATCCAAAGCCACACAGACTGGGCTCCCCCTTAAGTGGTAACAATATCCAACCTATTGTGCAGTTTGGGATGAGAGATATAATAGTATAATGGGAGAAAAAAAGAGCAAGTACAAACGTTACCTAATCATAAGCATAGCCAGGGAGAGAAATTAGGAACCTGTGCCTGGCTGAAATCCAGATATGTTGTTCCTGGAGGGCATCTGGTTAAAAGACCGCTGGTATCTGGTTACCAAAAAAGGCCTGCCATGTTAAATGCACCTGCGGGTCAAGGAAATGAGGTGCATGAATTACATTTCTGGGTGGCATGGTATTTTTGCAAGTGATGTCATGCAGATCTCATGCCTTATACATGAAAGAAATCACTTCAGTTATATCGTGCGGTATTCAAAATACCTGCTTTCAATTTTTCGAAGCTGGCAGTATCTCGGAAAACACTTCAAATCCGTGAAAAGATACAGTGTGTCAATGGCTGGTGCTTCGGCAGTTGTATCTGTGCTGATGCAAATTGGTAGCGTATGGAGTCCGCCCTTGCTTGAGGTATGGCGCATCTGAGATAGACATGTGTGTTCAATGTTATTCACTGCGTTTGTTGAAATAAAGCCATGGTCCTGTCGTGTACGTTACTTCGTACCCAGTATAAGAAGGGAGGGTGGGGGAGGAAGAGGGTGGAGCGCAGAGAAAGTAGATGTTATCCGGCAGTATGTACCTGTACGTTGAAAGACCTCTAGTACGTGTCCCCATGGCCGTCGGCTTCGCAGACCGAGTGTTCCAAAGAATGCGGAACTGGAAACACTGGTTGTCATGGATACATGAGCCCGGTGTAGGATCTAGGCAGCACTAGATGTAATCATTGGTCGGCATTAACACGGGGCGGCTGTTAGTGAAACTGAGAACCGTACGTCACAAGAGGGGTGTGTACGTCGGCATCAAAGCACTGTGAATATACATATTCAAAAGTGTTAATGCCTACCTGTTCTGATCTTCACATACTGTGGTGTTAGAAATCAGATGAGAATGTTTAGAAGCTATTACTCTGCTGCGGGCGCAGGTCCAGAAATTCCTAGGATTCACGGGGAAAAAAAACCTGTTTGTGAATCCCCATAGATGTGGAGGGTCTCCCTGCCATTTGTCCGAGTATGAATAAAACGTACAACTCATACATGTTCTCACGCAGAGCACATAGGTTGCGTGTTGTGTCAAATGGGCACCAGACTATTGATTCTTGTTCGAATAGGCACCAGGATATTGAGACATTATTCAAACATCCATGGTGGAAGGGGTGTCTTGCT
Organism: Ambystoma mexicanum; assembly: GCF_040938575.1. Classification (NCBI taxonomy): domain Eukaryota; kingdom Metazoa; phylum Chordata; class Amphibia; order Caudata; family Ambystomatidae; genus Ambystoma; species Ambystoma mexicanum. Next base: position 861,861,014 of record NC_090934.1, on the reverse strand, counting down.
CCTATTGGGTACCAATTAAATTGTGTATTTCAGACAGATGCAAGGAAGACAAAGACACGTGCCTCGGGGGAAAAAATCCTCCAACAAAGAGAAAATGGCTTTCTCCACTCCCTGGGGATTATTTCAATTTAAAGTTCTCCCTTTTGGACTTCATCAGGCCCTGGCAATGTTTCAAAGATTGATGGGCAAGGTGTTGCAGCCCTTTCCACACTTCTGTGGCACATACCTGGATGATACACTGATCCACAGTAAAACCTGGGAGGAACACCTTTTCCATTTGGATGAGGTCAAAAGGGCCCTGAGACAAGCCAGACTAACAGCCAACCCTAAAAAGTGCATCTGGCTCAGTTGGCTGTAAAGTATCTTGGGTTCTTTATGGGGAATGGCCCAGTACAACCCCAACTGAAGAAGATTAAGGCTGTCTGAGAAAAACACCTCCCCTAAAACGAAGAGAGAACTTTAGGCATTTTTGGGACTTACAAGGTATTATAGACGATTTATTTCTAAATATTCTACAATACTATCTTGTCTGATGGATAAGTTGAAAATTGCTCAGCCCCAGAAAGTGTGTTGGGAAAAAGAAGACCAGGTCCGTTTTGACACCTTGAAACACATCCTCTGTATTGAACCTGTATTGAAAGTTCCCAATTTAAACAAGGAATTTAGATTACAGATGGATGCGTCCAAAGTGGGTCTTGGTGCTGTTCTTTCCCAAGAAGATGATGGTTAGAAGAGCCTGCTCTAAAAGTGAGTAGGAAGCTCTTTCCTCCGGAAAAAAAACAATGCCACTATCGAGCTAGAAGCCCTTGCCATCAAGTGGGCCATAGTAGATTTACGATATTATCTAACTGCTCGTAAATTTAAATTGGTAAATGGCCATTCTCCCTTGACGTTGCTTAACTTGAGGAAGTATACTAATCCCTGCATATTGCGTTGGTTCTTAGACCTGCAACCCTTGCAGTATTTTTTGTTCAACAGAATGGGTTAAGAACACAGGAATGTAGACTTCCTATCTCGATTTCCACTATAGGGAGACGGAGAAGCGTAATCAATTGGGGGAAGGGTATGTGATGATTTACTGGATCTCATCACTTCTCCCCAGAGGGGAGCCCTTCTCTATGAGGCTAGGGAGGTGAGGCTGCTGCCCAATATGGGGTTGTAAAAAGTGGGAGAACTTCATAGGGAGAGACTCCCCTTATGGGGATAAGGACTCCTGTCCTGTGAAAGACCTCCCTAAACCCTTGTTCACAGAAGACGAAGAAGAAGAAAAGAAACATACAGAACAACAGTAGAAAGGATTACCCAAGAACTGTGACGAGGTGGGCATTAGGAGGCATGAAGCAAATTTCAAAGAATTTGACAACAAACATTGAGGCTACCCTGGGGCGGGCACAGCAGTATAAAGTAAAGACAGAGGAAGAACTATGTGTTTTCGGGAGCAGGAAGAGCAGCGAGAGAAGCTGGTGTCCATCATGCAGGGCCTGTGAAATCAAACCCCTGCTGCCTGAAGCATCGAGAGACCGTCGGTCTCTGAAGAAGAGGCCGAAAGGAATTCCGTGAGCTGGAGGAAATCAAACTCACTGCAGAAGCAGGAATAATCCAGCGGTGGTGTGGCCTCTCCGAAGTGGACTGTGTAGTACATTAAACATACTGAGACTGTCACAGCAACAGCTCAACTGAGCCGCACAGAACAGAGAGGAGGAAAGCAGGAACATGCGCTGAGCACATACCAAACCAATAGCGACCAGAGACCCTGGGAAAAACCGGTAGCACTCGCCAGTGAAGATACAGGTAACAGCAGTGGGAGGAAAGCCAGGTGGGGTCCAGGGAGTCCAAAGAGTCAAGTATTACTCCAGAGTGATGTCCTCATCACAGTTGTGATACCCAAAGAACCAAAAGCCAAGTATTCCTTGGGTGTAATCTGCCTCATCATAGTAGTGATACTCCGACAACCAAGAGCCAAGTATTGCTAGGGCGTCATCTCCCTCGGCACAGTGGGAAACTCAAAATATGTGAAAGAAACCAAAAGGACCAATAATTGTTGGGAGTAATCTGCCCAGAATTCAATATATAAAAAGTCCTGACAAAGCTTCAGCAATAAGAAGAGTTGCTAGAGTCTTAACTATGTTGTTCACAAATGCGTGGGAGGAATTAAAGAGATGTCTAAAGAATTGTCCAAAGGACTATCAAGTGGCAGCCTCCAAAACGCTTACAGATAGACCAGGAGAAGGGAGTCATTCTCCTGGTTTAAGTGTATTTCATAAATCAGACCCTATTACAAGAGACTGCTATTAAGTCAGCCTAAGACTGTATTGTTTCACCAGGAGAAGGGGGCCATTCTCCTGGTGGCTTGGATCAGAAGTTCATTGAACCCTTATCTTCTTGATTTATTTGTTAGTGGTAGGGATAGAGTAGTTGGTTTGGACTGAGGACGATATATTGTTTTCTTTTGACTAACATCCGGACGACCACCCAAGTTATTCTGTGTTGAGGTAGGGAAAACCCCCCTAGAAATAGGGAAAACAGGTTATTTTCTTTATTTGAATAAAAGTCTATGAGCAAAATGATACCAACTTGTCAGCCTCCTTACTCTCTCATGCCACAATATCCAGATTGTGCTATTAATATCCAAGCCTACACACCCTATATGCAAGCTGTCCACAGTGCCTGCATTTTCAGTGTATACAGAAAAGGCTTGCATTTTCTGTAAACGCTCAAAAGTGGGCTATATACCCAATACTGAGCCCCGTTGTCCACCTATGAAATCGTTTACCAGACAAACTAATTTTCTCCAGTCTGCATGTGGTATGCCTGGGCTAGGCACCTGTAAAAATGTGTTTCCCAAACCCTAAGCATGGTGGTCTAAGAAAACTACTGAGATAGGTAGCAACTGGTGCCTTGGGTTTCCCTTCACTCAATTGTTAATAGAAATACTCGAGCAGCTAATGCCAAGCTCTCAGGATGAGTGATGCAGGCAAAAATATAAGAAAACATGCACAAGTTGAATAAAGAAGTACCCACACAGAAGTCTACCTTTGATACTTCATCTCTTTTAAAGGTAAGTGACCTATTTGTACAGTGAAGGGAAAGTAAAAGGTAGAAAGTCACAAATCTTAGTGAGGAAGTGTTTTTTAGTCCATAAGAATTTGGGTTAGGGACTCAAGCATGGGGTACCGGTCAGTAATAGTTACACAAGGGTGCTGTAGAGTCACTGTTCGGGATGGGGTTGTCAAAGGGAAGAACTGGACCACTCCCTGCTTAACCATGGTAAAAGTCCTATTAGCAGACAGTAGGACAAACAGACAGTATTTGATTGGTCGGGGGAGATGTTCTTGATGCTGCATATTTATTATGGGTAAATTAGATGTTGCGGTCAGAATAACTGTCCATCGCCTGTGGACAGTAGCTCCTCTAGTACTTCCAGAGAAGCCGTCAGGTGCTTGGATCCAGTGCAATCCAGATACTTCAGGTTTTTCTGACTGGAGTCAACACATTCTCAACTGCGGTTAGGGTTACAGGTTGTAGGCTGGGTGTCCAGAATCATCATCAAGCAGGTGCAGATGGATCTTAGTTAAAACACAATTTTGCAGCTAAAGCTACAGACAAACTCCAGCAATGCCACATCAGATAAAGAGACACTACTGATAGTGCAAGCATGCATGGTGGATAGTTTGTTACATAGTACAGAGAGTTACGAAGCTACAGGTCCATAGACTCCATCAGACACTGGTGTGTCTCATTGCGGATATGCTCACCTCTTCAGGGTCATCACAGTGACTACACCCAAGAAGGCATATGGGCCAAGGCTTATGACAAGGCTAGTCCTACCAAAAAGGGGAGTGAGCATTGTCCAGGTTGCACCCTAGTAACTCAGTGTCCCATTCCTGCCGGTATAAGACTAGGTTCACTATCTGGAGGATCTTTGAATGTTACAGGTTTCAGCAAAACTTTCTTGCATCCATTCTTCAGTTGGGTGTTGAGGTCGGAGACTCCAGCAATTCCCATGGAGCAGCTCGGGCGACATTGAAGGTTCCCAAACCAGCATTGAGGCAATTTGGAGACACGAGGAGTAGCTTCCTTGGTCTTGTGGCTCCTGGGCGTACCAATCCAGGGGCTTTAGGACAAGGTGAATACTTCTGTTCTGTACTCCCACTCCAGGGAATCTGGCAGGAACCTACACAGGATCCTTCACCTCCAATTAAAGGGGCCTGATTCCAGTGCAGCCAGAAGTGAGTTATTGGTCCAACAGCAGTCACCCCCACTGTTACCTGGGGATCGGTAGGGGACAGAACTCTACTCTGCCTTGGATGCCTTCAGTCTACACCTATATGGCACCAGACTTTTATGTAGCCAGTTCTTCCAACAGAGGTCTGGTGAGCCCTTCTTGTCCATGTAGACATCCAAAGATGAATATAAAATATGAGGAGGTGCCCGTCTCTTTTTAAAGGCAGAATATCTCAGGGATTGGTCCAAAGCAAGCCCGTTGTCAGAAGTCCAATCCAGGTTGTTCTAGCAAGTGGCCTGTCTCTTTTGACATCACACCCAGAGTTCTTTACCTACAAGAAACGGAGAGGACAGGGAATAAAAGAGAGCAATAACAGAAATCCAGATAGTGGGGCCGTTCTACAGGCCTACTTTCCCTGTCTGGCTTCTCTAACTCCAACCCCTCCTCAAGCCTGCTAACTTCAAAGGGACTCCAGTAGTCATCACCTTGGTGTGAGAGGGGCTTTTGTTATGTTTTTTATTTCGCGCTCTGAAACACGTGTGTATGAGCGCGATACAAATAAAATATCATATTATATATCATATCATATATCATATCATGTCAGTGCCTGCCTTTGATGCACAGTTCATAGGGGATCTCCTGGGGAAATCTCCTGTGCCCTGTGGGGAGGTGTTACTTCCCTGTAGGAAAATCAAAGGGACTGCATCCCGGACATTGATTCACATAGCTGCAGTAGAGACAGCCAGACCAGCAATCAAGTCACATCAGTCTTGTCATAGCTGGCCCTGCTCACAGAGTTCACACTATTGTGACATCAAATTGCTGCGGCTGTATAATGGTGTGCTGTTATCAGTCACCATGCCACAACTATGCATAGCTAATATTTAAAGATGTACTTTCTACTAGTCTAGAAAGATAGAAACACGGACTACCCCGGTCTCCTGTTTTTTTGGCAAATTTCAGACCACACACTGTGACAATTGAAATTACTGATATCATTACAAAATACCCATAATCAGCGTATTACCACTTGTATTCAGTACACTTGTTGGTTCATTTATTTTTCAACAGTGATTCTCTTATTTTTGATTTTCATATTTTTGGCAAGATTTTTTCAATTTTTCTAAGAACAGCAATTTTTCAGATTAGTGTCGTGCTCTCTTAGTAGACTTGAACAGGGACCGTTTTCTTTTTTAGGTTACAGTTTGATGAAACCAGTAGTGTTAACTTAATAGAGCAACATATTTCCACTTATTGCATTACCATGTAAACTCCCTTGCTTCCACAGGAGATTCCTTCTTTTTACTAGGCGGAGCGGGATATGAATCCACTGATTTGTTTCCTGAGCCACAACTGTTTCAGCTCGCTCTAGACGCCGTGTAGCTTTCAATTAGCCACAACAAATAAGCAGCACCATCTGTCCTGACGAAGGCCTTCTTAACAACATTAGAAAAAACTCACCCAAGGATGGGGTTTATTCTTTGAAAATAGTCCGAAACACGTTGACATATTATCCTGAAGATACACTAATCTGAAAAATTGCTGTACTTACAAAAATTGAAAAAATCTTGCGAAAAATAAATGTAAACTAGGTGATCAGACGGCATGTGAAGAAAGTTAGTTCATATGTAACCATTTGGAAAAATGTTTGTTTTTTGTATTGTTATTATAATGTTATGTAACTTTTATTAAGTTTTTTATGAAAAATCAAAAATAAGAGAATCACTGTTGAAAAATAAATTAACCAACATGTGTACTGAATACAAGTGGTAATGCGCTGATTCTGAGTATTTTGTAATGATATAAGTCATTTCAGTTGTCACAGTGTGTGGTCTGAAATTTGGCAAAAAAACAGGAAACCGGGGTAGTCCGTGTTCCTATCTTTCTATATTGTCTTTGCTCTATTGAAATACGGACCCCTCAACAGCAAAAAATACTGAGCTTGACCTATTATATATGACTTTCTACTAGTCTGACAAAGCATACCATTGTTAAAATTTAGATCACAGTTTAAGATGATGAAAAGGTCAACTCTAACTGCAGGAACATTGTGTCCCATCAGCTTTAAGGGATATTTATTTATTTTTAATTCTTCAGTGCGCTACACGCCCATGGGCCTCAGAGCGCAAAACCAAGACAAGAGGGACAGATGGATCAGAAGGCGCAGATCAGGCAGGAAAGAAGGAATAGAGTCCTAATCAGCAGGATGCATTAGTTACCTTCGAACCTTCCCTGTGCCACCACAGAGCAGGGATCTGAGGGTACATTTAGGCTGTCACAGCAAAGGTGAATGTGTGCCCTATAATTTTGTCATGGTGCATTTTTGAAAGAAGGTCTGATTAGCAGACTCCCTTTCAGCAACAGAATTACCTGCATAATTCTATGCAAATTAAGGTAAAGAAAGATTGGGCTATCCAGCACTCACAAAGTGGTCATTCTGTCACAGATACACTGTATACATAGTGAACCCGAGTGGGGCTCTTTAAGACGAGGTGGCGCTCTTATGGGAAGGATGGGCATGCAGAAATTACTCAAACATCAATAATAATGTTGACTCAAGAAGTTGACATGGTGTACGCGGTTTTATTAACAATTATCTAAAACAGGGAGTACAACGGACATCCTCGGACATCTCAAAGCAACTTCTCAACGATTTACATAAAAAACATCTTTTTATAGCACACATTTGTCATCATTGATGTCATACTACATGGCAAACTGTAAAAACATATGTGGGGCTGTGTTGGTTAACAGGGAACATCTACATAAACTTTCTATGGGGGTTAAGGTTGTGATTGGTCTCTACTGTTAGGTGGGTAACTAAGCCATCCTCTAGTGCAGGTCATCTTCATCGTCACAAAATACACGACGATCTATTGGATCTCCAACTATAGGGCTCTTAGATACGTGGCCCTCTATAATTGGTTGGCACGCTTGTACCCTTCTGGAATATTCCACTCACTAGCAGCATACAAGCTGGTACTCCAGGTGCGGGTGGGTTGGTCTTGTCCATACCTCCCCAGCCAATTAGCCCAACATCTATCATCACTCTTACTTTCTGTCATTAAATGAGTCTTTAAACATGGCCTTGTAGGCTTCACAACTCCTGGGAATAAAAAGGGAGTATGGGTATACTCGCATCTTCTCGCCTCAACGTCATCTGCACAAGTCCATTTCCATCTAGGTCACATGACTGGAGACCACGTTTCGAGCCTCATTTCAATGTTAAATGGTATTCAAATTAATAGACCTTGGCACTCATTGTCTTTCTGCTGTACCATGGCAGGAGCTTGGCTCATCTCTTCTATTAATTGTATCCTCTAAATACACAACCAGTTCTCAGCTGCACTGGCCTTCTTGACACTGGGCCAGACAAGCCTCCTCAATTATTCCTTGCTCATCAGCTACTGTTTATTTACTGTGACACACTTCAGGCCTCTTACTCGTGGCATCCCAGTTTGTTAAAACACGATGTGGAACATCCAGATTTCTTATGCTTACATATATACCTTGGCGGCACCGCCTGCAGTCTATGTACTATGTATAGCTAGCTTCTATGATCACTTAGTCTACTTGTGTTGCTGGCTCTGTAAAATTATAATACAGATTTGCATTTTCTTCCGTGCTCTACACATGTAATCTTCTTTTTACACGTAACAGATTACTCAATTCTTTACTTCGTTACTGGATTCTAAATGTTCTAAATGTTCTCTTTACTTTCTCCACTGTTATCTCTTCTCAGAGTTGTCACGTTATGTCATGTGATATCACCAGTCTGCTCTTTCATTCGTCTTCTCCCGCTCTTCAGGGATCTTTCCTAAGCAGCTGTCGTGGGTACATAAAGAAAGGCTTTCTCAATGGGTACTTTGCTTCAAAAGCTGCTTGTGCTATTGGCATCATTACAGGTGTCACCCTTTTCACTATCTCTGGTTCCCAACATATAGGCAGGTTAGGGGCGGGGCTTCTAGTCGAGGCTTCTAATGGAGGTTTTTGGCTCCTCCTCTACACTCCCCCTCTGGTTGAATCATTGACTCCTCCTTCATCATTCTTCACTTTTCAACATCCTTTCTTGAAGAAATGCTTCTTCACAGTCCATATCTTCATCACTCCCCTTAAGGATCCTGCTGATTTTACATGATCCTCAACGTTCCCTCAGGTGCATGGATGCTGGCCTTTATGTGTCTCTGATTTCTTCATATGTCAGCTCCTTAGGTTTGCATCCAGATTCGACATCAATCAAAATGTTCATCCCTATTGCTTTCTTTGTCGTCTTCTTGCCTTGTGTGGTGATTATCCTGATCACACAGAACCCAAACATTATCATCACTAGAAGTGCTCCAAGGAATTTAAAAATGTTCGCCATCCACTGTGGTACCCATAAGAAGATCGATGCAAACCAGCTGTCATCTGCCATATCTTCCAATTCATCGTTCATCTTGACATGTAAATTTGTTAACATCATGATGGCCTCTGTCAAGGTTTAATTCTTGTCATCGTGAGAAGGTATGAATGTGCAACATGATTCTCTGATTTCAGCACAAACACCACCATCCATTGCTGTGATCATCTCTAGGACATAACTAGTCTGGAGTCTTATGGCTCTCAACTCTTCCTTGATTGTGTTGAATCCCTTTATGGTAGTGTTGATCGTCTGCAGGAGTTCCCATCTGGTTATTTGTAACCATTTAGTATTCGCCATTGTCTGGGTCCTGGCATGAAGATAATCGTGAATATCGATGACGTCTTGCTGAACAACCGGTGCTCATAGGCAATGGAGTCAAAAGCTTCTATTGATTTAGCTGAGAAATAATTTTCCCTCTTCATCCATTTGAGAATTTCCAGTGATCTCTTCTTTCTAAGAAGAGCATCAGCATTGGGAAACTCTCCAATGTTCTGGTCACTTTTCGAATCACTAGTGCTGGAACATGAATGATTACTATGGAACACAATCCACCCCAGTTCTTGGGCAACTTCACATATGCTCTGGATACACAGGCCCAGTAGTGGTCCATTATCACTACTGTCCCATCCTTCATTCCTGGTACATCGAAGATTCATTTGCACTGTTGATTCACTCCAACCTTTCTGGTGCCATTGTTTCTGAAACACAGTTCTGCACTTGCCAGAGGCACTATCTGCACTGGGCCTCCTCTATCTTCAACCAAGTTTAGTAGCTTGGCAAGCTCCGGCCATAGAGGTTTGCACATCCTCTCTGCATTCTCTACAATTGATTTGCCAAATCCTATCACTGCCAGTGCTCTACACACAACTATGCCTTCTTCCCATCTATCTGGTAAAAGTAGTGTTCCCCAAATCTACATATGTCCTCTTTCTTTGCAACTTTGAATGTCTTCTTCAGTCTTCGCTCGGCAATTGAGCTTTGTATTTATCTCCCATCTGATTCCTGCTCCTTTAATTCCAGGCTGTTCGTATTTTATCACATGATTCCTGGTGTGTGATCTTGCTTTTGTTTTCGAATCTTGAACATAATCATCTTCTTTTGTTGCTGACCATTCTGTTACCCAGACTAAAGATGCTGTTCGGCCCTAGAATTGACCTCTTGTATGACAGAGTGCAAGGTTAGTAAGGCAATGAGTCATCTGGACATCTATTTCAATAGCTACACATATCTTAGAGTTCCCCAATGCATAAGGTAGGAGAGCACAAACATAGCAACTCTCCTCTCAAGCTCTTTTGCCCACTTCTTTCATGTGTTGATACCATATGTTATTCCCCAAATGTGCTGTACTGTCTAGATAATTATTCAATTCATAATCGTCTTCATATACACCTCTTTTGGGTCCCTTCCTTGCAAGAAGAGAACGTGCAAGTAATTAATAAAATATATCTTAATACATCCTTCCTACAAGGGGAATAATAGGGACACATATCAGAGAGATAGGTGACTTCACACGTGTCATTGGTGTAGGGCTAATCACATATGGCCTTGGTGAAACAGTTATATCTGCAACAGTCACTTGTGTGAGTAGGTAGGTTGAAGGGGACTGCTGCCTTCTTTGGACCAACAAGATAAACAGTGTGTATCATGAGAAACAGAAAAACAATAATGAATGTGGTGCACGCATATATTATACACCAGTACATCAATCCCACCAGCGATGATTCCTCATACGTCACTGTGCTCTTTCATTGTCTGCTATAGTATCACTATCAGGATTCCACATCATGCCTGCAAACTACTTTTTAAGGAAGGAAACACTTCTTTTATCAGGCAAGTGTCATGATGCCTACCCCCGGAGCACCAGGCCAGGCCCAGCACCCCCGGGAGCAGGCATCACGCCCCCGGGTAAAAGCTCAGCGGCCCTTTATAGGGGCTCTTTGGACTCTGTCCTGGTGCCGTTGGCGCCAGGCTCATAAGGGGAAGTGTTTGGTGCACTTACCTGAAGCAGACCATGCTGCACACTCACCTGATGCAGACCATGCTGCATGAAGAACCAAGCCAAATGAGGCTTAGGAGGGACTATTTTTCTGAAGGAACTATTTTGTTACTTGGGTGGGGCTGTGGAATAATACTCACCTGGAACTTCTTCCAAGGCTATTTAAGCCACACCCGGACAGCCACACGTGCTTCACGTTGTTCTGCATCCCAGCAGCTGAACGCTCACCGTGTCTGCTCCTGCACCTGGACTCCAGCCACGCCCGCCTCGAACCTGGAACACCTGTAAGGGAATAAGAGAAGAGAAAGGTGAAAACCAAGAACTATTTCAACCTTCTTACCTGCATCCGGAATCTTCACGCCAGCATTCCTGAAGGAAGACTTCCATTTAAAAGCACCGGGTTGCTCGCTGCAGCGCCGCGCTTCACTCACCTGTTCCCGAGACGCCACCCGGCTCCATCGCGGCTCTCAGTGCCGGTCGCCACATCTCTGCACCGCACCTAAGGGAGAGAAGAAGAGACAAAAGGTGAGCAAGGGAACACAAGAGGAAAGCCGGATTTTCAGCCATATTACTTACCGGCTATTCTTGGTGAGCCATTCCACATTTCGGGTCGGCGCCACATCTCTGGCAGGTAGCGCACCCCGGCCCCTATGGGGAAAGGACAAAAGACATTACTGGGGAATTATAAAGACATTTAGAGGGGTCGCCCTCATCACTAAGTCACCTGATTTTACCCCGGCAACTTAACCCCTCAACGCATCGCCTTTGTTCTGCACCTGAAATAAAGGACAGAAAAAGACAACATAAAAGGAGGCTCGCACTTGAACTTTAGCATCTTCATACTTACGGCTTATCGCTCAGTAAAGTTAAGTGGATTTGCCAGCGCCATTCTGAAAACCAGTGAAGTAAATGGACGAACGCGTGCCCCTGCACCAGAAGCAGGATGGAGAGTTCATCCTTCCAAACCATAATGTGAGCTTAAACCGGGGGTTTTGGAGGAAGTCAGAGGAGAACGAAGGGGGAAAGGGGGGAGCAAGCACATTATTCAGCAGACAGTTAATCCCCTTTCTCATCTGCAGAAGTATATTCCTACGGGCCAGACAAGCAAGATTTGGGGGTCCTGTTCAAACGGTGGTCCGAATTCTGCGCATCACGCTTGAAGAGGCCACAGCAACCCAGACCAGCGCCTCCGTGGGAGCCAGGTGAGCGTTACAGCAAGTTTGTTAGATGCTCATGAAGCTGTTGAATTTGTTATTTTATTGCGGAGAGCAATCTCCTCACGATTGCACCATTTTTAGGATCTTGCAGGAAAACATATATATCAGTATTTCTCCCCACCAGTGCAGGATACGCTTGCAGAATAAAAAGAAAAACAGCAAATACGAGCCGATGAGTGTTGACATCAGATAACACCTTTAGGGAAAACAAACAAGAACTCAGTGAGGAATGAATCAGGGAACTGCTCCCTTTTCCAGTCGTCAAATAGAAACCCAAGATCTGGCATACTTTGTTAGGACTTCAATACTTTTCTAAAGTCCAACATTTTTTAAAGATTTCTGTGGCTTAAGCAATGGGTTTTCATGCCTGCTATAATGTCTACAAGGAGTATATGAAGGAAGCCACAGTGCAAATAAAATGCACACTTGCATTTATTTAGTCAGTACCTTCTGCGTCCTTCTTCCTCGTCATCAATTGAGTCTGCACGTGCTGAACTACTTCGTATTGACTTGCTTCCGAATCAACGGGTGGGGATGGATCCATCTCACCGGCATAGGGCTTGATGTCGCTCAAATGTATCCAGGCTCGTCTTTGCTGGACTTTCACTGCTGAAGGGTAATGTTCTCAATTGCAAAATAAAAACTTTTCTGCACAAGTGACATCAGGATGTGTGCATGTACCGGCTTCAATCCATCTCGAAAAGGGACACACTACCACTATCATATACCTATATTCACTACATATTTGCAACATATCAACATAGTCAATACGTAAATGCTGAAAAGGACTGTTCGGTCTGGGGATTACTGCCCTTATGGTTCGCAGTGTATGCCCAGCAGTAAACTTTTGACATACGATGCAATTTACTACATAAAATGCAACATGTTCTAACAGGTTCGGTATGAACCAGTCTTCTGCAATAGTTGCAGCCAGACTCTCCCTAGTTACATGCGCAGGGTAGTGCAGCTGTTCAAGTGCTACCTTTACCAATGCTACTGGCATCACTGGCTTTCCAGTGCTGTCTTACTACCATAAAGCTTCAGTGGGGGATAAAGAACACCCCCTCCTTTCCCATAGCTCCTTCTCATCCTGTGGAGCATTTCCTTGCATTTCCATCAACTATGTTTTCGGTAAAGGATTAAATCCTTCTTGCATCACCATAGCCATAGACACCCCCTCTTTACACTAGGAGTATCAAAACTTGAAATGTCTGACGAATCTGAAACCCTTTTGGCCTTTTTGACTGCGGCTTCATTTCCTGTGCATTTAACTATTGTGATGGCTGCTGGGAGCTTTAGGGCCTTAATAAGCCTGTCCAATAATACTACGTGTTGCACTGGAGTGCCGTCCGCTTGGAGGTAGCCCCTCCTCTTTCAACATGCTAGCCCTGCATGCACGTCGACGTCACATAGGCAGAGTCACTGTACACTGTCACTTCCTCCCCTTTGTATTTTTCAAGCGCGATAATAAGCACCACCAGCACTGCAGGTTGTGCTGAAAAATATTATGGCAGCCTTACGCTTGCCACTGCTTCAAACTCCCCATTTTTCCAGTATCTCACTACAGCTGATTCAGTCTGCCTTTCACCATTATTTTGATCGATTTTCAATGACCCATCAATAAAGAGAATCTCTCCTTCCGACAATACGTTTTCACTTACACGTGGCATGTAGTCATATGATTCTTCATAACTAGCGCAATCATGCACATGTTCACCCTCCGCCACTGGCTCAGCTACAAATGTGGCAGGGTTCACTATCCCGCATCAGACTATCTTAATTGCAGGATTTGATATGACTACTTCATATGCAGAAGCTCTCTGGTGTGTCAATGTACCCTTTGGTTTTTCCAAAATTGCAAACAAGGCATGCTCAACAAATAATGTCATAGAGCATCCCATCACTACACTTGTAGCCTTTTCAATAGCGAACACGGCTGCAGCCAGCGATTGTTCACAAGGAAAGTGTCCTCTCATAACTGCATCTAAAATCCCATTATAATATGCCAGAGGTTTATACCCCAGAGTAGTCCTCTGTGTAAGCATTGCTGTTATAACTGTCCTATTTGTGTGCAAAAACAGGTATAACTCTTCAGAATAATTGGGAATCCCTAAAACTGGAGCTTTGGGAATTGCTTTCTTTAACTCCTCAAATCCTTCCTCCATCTCCTCAGTCCATTCTATTTTATCTGTGTCTACTTTGAGAGCTTGCGAAAGTGGTCTTGTATACAAACTATAATTAAATACCCATGCTCTAACATATTTGCACAGTCCCAGAAACAGTTGCATCTACGTTATTGTGTGTAGTTTTGCTGTTTTCATAATTGCCTCTGCTCTTTCAGGTGTAACCTTTTTTCCCTCATGGGAAATCAACTGGCCTATGTACAGAACCTCCTTTTGGCAATACTGTAACTTTTCTTTGTTTCCCTTATATCCCTTTTCTGCTACAGTAATCATTAACTGAATCAAGTCTTCCCTGCACTCATCTTCTGTTGTGCTGCAAACAAAAATATCATCTACTTATTGCAGTACAACACTTTTCCCTTTTATTTCAATATTTCCTAGGTCCATCTGAAGGACCCTATTAAAAACCGATGGAGACTCACAATACACCCGAGGTAAACGTGTGCTTTTCAGCTTAGTCTGACGGAACATACATTTCGTCATATCTTGAGAGTCTTTATGCAATGGGATGGAGAAAAACGCATTTTTCAAGTCAATCACCATGAAATATCGTGCTTCAATGGGAATATTACATAATATTGTCGCAGGATTTGGAACTAGAGGAAACTCTGCCTCTACAATCTTGTTAATTGGCCTCATGTCCTGAATTAAACGCCATGACCCTCCCTTCTGATTTTTAATCGGATACACTGGGTATTACATGGTGACTCTGACGTCACTAGTATACCCTGTTCCATTAGTGCGAAATTGGTCTTAAAAGTTCCCTCATCTGCCTCTCGAGACATGGGATACTGTCTGGATCAAGGTAAAATTGCTCTGGTTTCAGCTTAATCTCAACTCCTCCAACCCCTTTTAATAGGCCTATCTCATATGGGCCTGTAGTCCATAATGAGGTTGGCACTTTTTCTAAATCCTCATCAAAATATTCTGGATGCTGCCGTATTATCATCATTCGCTGCGGGACGTCTCTTTCCTCTATTTCGGATACACTGGGTATTGCATGGTGACTCTGACGTCACTAGTATACCCTGTTCTATTAGTGCGAAATTGGTCTTAAAAGTTCCCTCATCTGCCCCTCGAGACCTGGGATACTGTCTGGATCAAGGTAAAATTGCTCTGGTTTCAGCTTAATCTCGACTCCTCCAACCCCTTTTAATAGGCCTATCTCATAGGGGCCTGTAGTCCATAATAAGGTTGGCACTTTTTCTAAATCCTCATCAAAATATTCTGGATGCTGCCGTATTATCATCATTCGCTGCGGGACGTCTCTTTCCTCTATTTGAATCCAATATGTAATATTCATTTCAAATATCAACTCATCATCTGCTGAATCGTCTTTAAACAAATTCTCATCTGTGCCATCAGTCTATACCATTCTCCAATGGCAATGACTGTTCTCCATGATCTGCCCTTGTCCCATCCTTCGAGCATGACCACATCCCCTCGTACTACAGATGCAACTATTTCTAGAGGAACCACTCGTCCACCCCTCTTCGTCCCTTGTTATCTGTGGTCTAAACAGAAGCTCATCAGGTATTCTCATAGTCTTCCCCACTAAGCCATACCCATACAGAAAAACTTCAGGTTCGAGTGGCACTCCTCGCAGAGTCATATGCCCTCCAAATGCCATTATAAATTCACCCACGTTTAAATAGTGTATCCCAGGGGTGGAGCACACTATGACATCACTAAACGAAATCGTCATGTTAAGCTTTGTCATTAAAATTTCACCCCAGAATATTGACTGCTGTCTGCCGTGAATACAATAAAGGTGCAGACATGTCACATTCTCCGACAGAGATTGGCAATTCATCAGTTAATGGTACTCTACTTGTAGCTCCAGAGAATCCCTGAGTATTCATGACATTTCCCGACATTGGATATTTGCCCTCACGTATACACGAGCGAGTTGCACCAGTTGCACCAGTGTCTACTAAAAAAGAAAAGGATTTGCCTCCTATCAATACATCGACCCTCGGTTCCTCTTGAGGATCTGATGTTACTGATAGTACTGAACACATCAAGTCACCCTGTGAGCTGTACTATTGTGGGTACATGCTCATCCCAGTGCCTGTGAAACGACTCCCTCCCATCACAGTAACACCCCCCAATCAAGGTGTCATGAGCAGCACCGTGTTTGCGTTCTGCTCTATTTGCACGGGTGTGTGTTGTGACTGTCCTTATGGCGGACTCAATGGTTCTTGCTGCAATTGCTGTGCCTGCTGTATTTGCGGCGTTTGCTGCTGATACACTGTCGGATCTTGTGCAAACCCATTTCTAACTTGTGGGCTATATGCTGGAGGGTAAGCTGTCCCCCCTCCTGGTAATTGCCCATTCTGTGTATAGTCTTGGTTTCCACACATACGTGCAACGTGGCCCGTCATGCCACATGCCCAACATATAAGAGGCGCTCCTCTAATTTGTCCTATTTGTATATTCTGATTGTCATTATGCACATTCTGAAAATTGTTTTGATCATTCTGAAAACCACCCCTTCCCCTAAAACCCATTCCTCAGCCTCTCTGCATAAACCCATTTCCTCCTTGGTCCATCTGACATTGATTATTCGCCTGTGATGCACCTATAGGTTGCTGCATTCCCAGCCCTTCTCCGCTTGTCAAAACCGCCCCTTCTTGAGAGTGTTTTGACAATTCTTTCTGGACTAACTTGGCTTCTTCAATCTTCCTAACTTCTTCCCGTTTCTTGTTCTTCTCTTGCAGCAGTCTACAATGATGCACTATAGTCAACTGTATTTCTGCCCACAGCTTTGATCCATATCCACTAGTTTCTTGAGCTGCCTCTACACTTGCTCTGGCAGTCCTTGATATAAAATGTGGTAAAATACTGCCACTGATTTTCCCCCAGGCTCACGAGTTTCCAAAGACCATTGCTCTTGAATAGTTGTAAGCAAGCAAATCTTTGTTTGGTTGCATTGTATGTGCCATAATTGCACCCATATCTGAGGTGTCAGGATATTGTACTCTCAGTGCTCTGTAAACATCTGCTCTGTAATTATTAAATTGCGCTCCGTCATGACCTGTATTCTGTGCCGTGAGACTAGAATAACCTGCTATTGTCCAAATGTCGTCAGCCTTTTCCCCAAGAATAGCTGCTAGGAGACCCTTAATGTCCCCAATTGGTAGAGTATTCCCTCCTGTCATTTTCTCTAGCTCATAAATCCATTTTCCTGCGCCTAGGGAGTCTACACCTTAAATTATCCTTATCCATCTGCGGTCATGGGATATACTGTGGCCTAGCTCCTCTCTTCTCTAAGAGGGGGAACTGCGTATACCCAGATCCGCCATCGGCACCCATTGTCTGCCTATCCATAGCAGGGACAATGGTTCCGCATCACCGTCTAACTGGCAATGACCTTAGCCTGCTCACATATGGTGGTGATTCTCCTCTCTCACTATGCGTTCGTTCTTTAGGGCGCTCGGGATGTGTTATGGGATCTGGTGTCCTATCCCTAGGTTGTTCCAGATCTGGCCATCTTACTTCCTTGTCTGACAGAATGCATCCTTCCGGACCACATGCTCTTTCTCCCTGCTCCCCTCAGAAGGCTTCCCTTTCTTCCTCTGATATACCTAGTCTCCAACTAGTATGACTTTCATCCCAGTCATTTTTACCCAAAGTTAACCTGTCCAAAGACAAGGTTCTGTGCTCGAAACTGAACAGGCTTCCTTCTTTTCCTCGCAATTGGGTACTTATGGATCGATCTTCCTTTTCTCTGTTTTCCAATTCACCCTTTGTCCTCATGCCTTGATAAACCTTATCTATTCTATCTCTGATACTTCCTATCTCAAAGTTCTCCTCTATGTCTATCCTGGATGACCCAGGCATTGCTTCCTTTAACAGAAGAAACTCCTCTAAGTTTATTCTAAGTGGCTCTGTCATTGCTCCCTACGACGGGAGAAACTTCTCTATATGACTCCATGATATTACTGGACTCGGTTCCATGAGCTCTTTCTGAATGCGATCAATGTTGCATGCTCTTTGTCTCCTTTTTCGCTCCATTTATTTGTCTAATTCCCTTTGTTTCTTTGCTTCCCATCTAACCCTTTCCTCATCCTTCCTCTTTTCTTCCCTTCCTTCGTTCGCTCTACATATTTCCTCATCTCTCCATATTTGCATTCTTTTATCTCACAATTTCTGTTCTTCTTCCTCTACTCTCTTTCTTTCTAATCTGTCTTGTTCTATGAGTGCTCTTTGCCCATTGTCATACTTCCTTTGTTCCTCTGCCCTTTCTTCCTTTCTTTGCTGTTCTTCCTGATACATCTGTTCTCATCGTCTATTCTTTCTTTTGCTCTCATCTTCCCTCAGCCTTCTTTCTCATTCCCTGTCTTTTGTTTAAATCTTATTCGGCTTTCTCTTACCCTTGCCTTACTTCCTCAATGGTTTTCCCATCAAGTTTAAGTTATATCCCGTCCACCCATCCATTCATTCTGTACGAGCGTTATCTCGTCAGCTTTATCCTTTTCCCCTTTCCATCTCTTAATTTCTCATTCTATATCTGTGGTCATATTCAATCGTTCACTTTTCTCCTCTTTGTGCTGCAGGGCCTTATTGATTTGTTCCTTTCTCTTGCTTTGCTCTGAACTATCACCACTACTATAAGCAGGTGGTTCGTATATCGGATTCGTATACCCTGTCGCCGCCTTTAGTTCCTTTGACGGATACAGCGCTATATCTTCTGTACTATTGCCATTTATTTTTCGACACATTAAGGGGAGCGGAAGGCTCAACACCCTTCTCCTGGCCCTGGTTAAGCATCCATTCCCCAGGAGGCAGATCCTCTTGCTCCTTCTGGTACATTTTCCAGAACTCTAAAATAGCTAATCTTTTCTCTAATTTCTTTCCCGTGAATGCTGCATGCAGGAATGTGGTCATGTGTTGCAAAACTGCTTTCGACAGTGATCCCCCTTGTTGTCACGGCATGAACATCTTATCTGCGGTGCCTTTTACCCATTCTGCACTGTACTATTTGATCTTGGGTATGGGTTTGGGCAGCTTCTTTCACATAAGCATCAGTGGTGTGTTCCATTTTGACAAGTCTCAATCGACTGTCTATACTTACTCGTTTTTGCACAAAATACATTTCAGAAAAATAATAAATATGAGCGTGCTCCACACTCGCCGCTCAAAGCCTTTACTTCTCAATAATTTCAATCTACTCTACAGTTGATGCTGACAATGACCTAGAGTAGATAATAACCTTTGTCTCTATACAACACAGCCTATCTTTGCCATCTTTTCCAACACTTCTTTAAAACATAAAATCCATAAACAGACAAACTTAAGTCAACTCTCACATGCACGTCATGAGACTTCTTTTCACTAGCCCCTAAGCTACTCTGATGGAAGTGTAAGTCAATTCCTTACACAGATCTATCTGCGTGTAGCCTATTTTATCCACTTGGATTTCGAAATTACTTCTTCTACGCTCCTTGAACGAGGAATACCAGGCTTTCAGGTGCTATATACTTCACCTTAAAACTTAACCATATATTTTTGACGTTCTCTGTCACACACTAAAACTTAACATCCCGTTACTTTATACTATTTCAATCCCTTTCCCCACATTTTTGCCAGTCTCCTCTTAGCCTACTCACCATTGATTTTTCAGCTGTAGGTCCTCGGTATCATCTCCCCTCCTGTAATCCGCCCACTGTCGCCTTCAGTCCGCTCAGCTCTGTGGAAACCTGGAGGGATTTCGTCAAAGAGGGACCCGTCCCACCTGTACCTTCTTTACTTGCAAGCTTGACTATTTTGGCCGTTCTCCACAGGAAACTTTGCGTTCTTCCAGCTAGAGGGCGGAGGGTATCAGATTATCGGAGAATCTCGAGTCTACTAAATCGACGGACCTTTCTTTCAACCATCCGACCTGCTACCACTTGAACCTGAGGAGGGCTCTTTAAGACGGGGTGGCGCTCTTATGGGAAGGATGGGGATGCAGAAATTACTCAAACATCAATAATAAGGTCGACTCAAGAAGTTGGCAAGGTGTACGCTGTTTTCTTAACAATTATCTAAAACAGGGAGTACAATGGACATTGTCGGACGTCTCAAAGCAAATTCTCAACGATTTACATAAAAAACATCTTTTTATAGCAAACATTCATCATCATTGATTTCATACTACGTGGCAAACTGTACAAATTTATGTGGGGCTGTTGTTGGGTAACAGGGAACATCTACATATACTCTCTATGGGGGTTAAGGTTGTGATTGGGTCTCTACTGTCAGGTGGGCAACTAAGCCCTCCTCTAGTGCAGGTCATCTTCATTGTCACAAAATACACAGCAATCTAGTGGGTGTCAAACTATAGGGCTCTTAGATACGTGGCCCTCTATAATTGGTTGGCATGCGTGTACCATTTTGGAATATTCCACTCACTAGCAGCACAAAAGCTGGTACTCCAGGTGCGGATGGGTTGGTCTTGTCCATACCTCCCACCCAATCAGCCCAACATCTATCATCACTCTTACTTTCTGTCATTCAATTAGTCTTCCAACATGGCCTTGTAGGCTTCACAACTCCTGGGAATAAAAAGGGAGTATGGGTATACTTGCATCTTCTCACCTCAATGTCATCTGCTCAAGTCTATTTCCATCTAGGTCACATGACTGGAGACCACGTTTCAAGCTTCATTTCAATATTAAATGGTATTAAAAATGAATAGAACTTGGCACTCATTGTCTTTCCGCTGTACCTTGGCAGGAGCTTGGCTCATCTCTTGTATTAATTGTATCCTTTGAATAGACAACCAGTTCTTGGCTGTACTGGCCTTCTTGACACTGGGCCAGACAAGTCTCCTCGGTTCTTCCTTGCTCATCAGCTACTGTTTTTTTACTGCAACATACTTCAGGCCTCTTACTCGTTGGATCCCAGTTTGTTAAAACACGATGTGGAACATCCAGATTTCTTATGCTTACCTACATATCTTGGTGACACCGCCTGCAGTCTATGTACTAAGTATAGCTAGCTTCTGTGATCACTTACTCTACTTTTGTTGCTGGCTCTGTACAATTATAAAACAGATTTGCATTTTCTGTGCTCTTCACACATGTAATCTTCTTTTTACGCATAACAGATTACTCGATTCTTTACTTCGTTACTGGATTCTATATGTCCTCTTTACGTTCTCCAATATTATCTCTTCTCAGAGTTGTCACGTTACGTCATGTGACGTCACCAGTCTGCTCTTTCATTCATCTTCTCCCGCTCTTCAGGGATCTTTCCTAAGAGGCTGTTAGCTCTTCATGGGTACATAAAGAAAGGCTTTCTCAACGGGTACTTTGCTTCAAAGGCTGCTCGTGTTATTGGCATCATTACAGGTGCGGCACTTGTCACTATCTCTGGTTTCCAACATATTGGCAGGTTAGGGGTGGGGCTTCTAGTGGAGGCTTTTGGCTCCTCCTCTACAATAGGATGAAGTAGTAGTAGTAGTAGTAGTAGTAGTAGTAGTAGTAGTAGTAGTAATATGTCATTTGTGTAGTGCCTTTCACCATTATTAGTACCCGGCGAGGGACACAGATTGTACCAAGCAATCTCATTGGCCCTCGCTGGGGCATTGCCCGACTTTGAATCCCTCTCGCGTTCCTTCCTTTCCCCGGTGGGAGTGGGGGGGTGTGGCAGCCACTCAGCCAATGAGGAATCTCGGAACGGGGTAATCCCCACTCCGAGCCACCACACGGCTGGAGGCTGCCATCTTCCCCCACCAGGGATTGAGGTGTTTTCCCTCCCCCTGCACCACCAACCCAAACAATCCTCTCCCCGCTCTCCCAACATCATTTACCTTCTTTTTGGTCCATTTCAGGAGCGGATGCGCTGGAACACTTCTCATTTTTTGACTTTTTTTTCTGTTCTGAAACACCAGAGCGTTTAGAACAGAAAAAAATGCTTTTAGTACCCCAGTCTTACGGGCTGGGGTACTAATAGCAATAAGCGCCTCACAGGGGGGGCCTTACCCTTTTGGGTAATAGCGTGAGGCCTTCGTTAAGGCCCTCCCCCCGCTCATGCCTGTAACTATGGGCCCTGGGGCATTACCTGAAGTGGTAATGCCCCCCCTGCTCAGGGCTTATTGCTTAAGTATGGTCCCAACGTGATGTAGGTTGAACGCCATTGAGGGACTGGAGTCCGGGTAAGGGAAGAAATTCAGGGAGGTGCTTGTATGTGTGTGAGCATATTCACCAGTGCTTAAGAAATAAGGGGTGACCAAGTCCTTGTTTACCACCCATGTTGATATGGAATGTGGATGGGTTGTGAAGTAGTCTAGAGGGGGTAAGTGAGAGCGGTATAGAGGTTATATGTAGATTTATTAATCACATTTTTGTTGTGAACAGTAGCTGCATTCTTATGGAAGAGGTGTTATGCAAAGTGTATTCAAGTGGTGTATGATGGCAGATGCATGCAGATCTGCGGCCGTGCTTTCGGCTAGTTTCCCTATGCATGGAGAAAAGAGGTTAAATGCATGGTCTACATTTGAAGCATTGAAATAGAATAAGTTTGATGGCTAAATTCGAAATCAACTAGCTATGATGTAGGGCTAAATTATATATGCTCCAATGATCAGTGTAAAGGTTACCATAAACATTCTTCTAGATTCAATAACTGGCTATATTCTACATTCTTCTAGATTGCTAGCTCAGCTAACATTCTTCATTTCACCTAAGTTCAATATCCATGCTAGATGGTACAATTAGCTTAGATTCCATGGAGGACTATTCTGTGATCACCTAGTTGAGTGTAATGGCTACATTCTGAGTTCCCCTAGAAGTAAGATAGTGGATGCATTCCACAAGGATCTGGGATGACGTGATGGGTACTTTACACAGATAACTAGAATCAATACATTAGCAGTATTCTTCATTCACCTACATTTGAACTTGGGTGCATTCTGCAGTTCGCAAAGACCTGGGTATAAGTGATGGCTACTTTGCACAGGTACCTAGAAGCACTTCATGTACTCTTCATCCACCTGGTTCGTGACTGGGTGCATTCTGGAATAATATAGTGTTGGTACCCTGGTTGCACTATGACAATCAACTTCAAAGAAGGTAGTGTATGTGCCTTAATGGTCGCCTTGCCGTATGCAACCACTGACAATGAGAGTTAGTGTGTTGTGTCGTGTCTTACTTGGCCATTGCTGTCGATTGGTTTCAATGCCTGGATGGGGTCTCTCACCGGAGAAGAAGCGAGCTGCGGATGGGAGTTGTCCCTGATAACCTCCCTATCCCCTGCTGGTCACCCAGGCAGAAGTGTCCCATTTGAGCCATCAAGTGCGAGTGTTCCCTGGTCACTGGAGTCGATTCAGGGAAAGTCAGGTTGCAAGACAAAAAAAACATGTTTTTAGGGCCTTCCTGAAGGCGAGGTAGTCCTATTTAATGCAGCGGTTGAAACAGAGGGAGTTTCAGATTGTGGGTGCTTTAACAGAGAAACATGATTATCTTAGTCTCGATACATTTAATGGGGGAACCACCTGGAGGTGTGCAGAGCCAGATCTGAGGATTCTGTTGGGTTGGTAGCAAGAGAGTTTGTTTTGGAGGAATTCAGGGACTTCCTTGTGGAGGGCATGGTGGGTGATGCACATGGCTTTCAAAAGTGGCCCTACGGCTGTGGGAGCCAGTGGAGCACCCTGAGTGCAGGGTGTGTGTGCTCTTTTGTGGAGAGGTCAAGGAGGATCCTTGCTGCTGAGATTTGGATCCAGTGGAGATTTCTGACCGGGGAGGCAGGAGCGCCAGGTTAGAGGGTGTTGGCGTAATCTAGCCGAGAAAGGGTGATGGCCAGGACTGCAGAGATTCTGTGATAGTAGGAGAAATAGGGGAAGATTCGCCTGAGAATGCAAAGGTAGTAGTGGCCAGATCTGGAGACGGCATCGATGTGGCCAGAGAAAGTAAGGTCCGAGCTGTGGGTGTATCCCAGTTTCTTTACTGAGTAGGATGCTGTGGGAGGGGGGCCTAAGGAGTGCAGCCAGGGGATGAGTTGGGGAAGAGTGCTGTCTTGCCGCAAATAAGGATTTTAGTTTTGCCAGGATTGAGGAGGAGCTGGTTGGCAGTCATCCAGTGGCCAATATCCGTAAGGCAGGAGGCAAGGTCTGAGTGCGGGGAGGCCGGGGAGTTGGGAATCTTGAAAATTATCTGAGTGTCGTCAGCAAAGTTGTATCAGGGAACGTTGCAGGAGTGGATGAGTGCAGGTAGGGGGCTTAGGTAGAGGTTGGTGGGGAGGGAGGATGGTGATTTGCGAGTGGTTAGAGAGCAAGGGGGAGATCCATCTAAGAGCAGAGTCCCTGATGCCTAGAGAGTAGAGTCTGTCCATAAGGGTGGTGTGGTTGATTGTGTCGAATGTTGCCAAGAGTTCAAGGAGAATGAGGGCAGCACATCCTTCTGAGTCTGCTGTTATTTTCATGTCATCCCAGATGGAGACAAGGGAGGATTTGGTTCCATGGAGCGGTCTGAAGCCAGAATGGGCAAGGTCGAGGAGGCAGTGGGATTCTGTGCAAAGGGAGAGTTGGGAGTATTCCGTGCAATCTAGAAATTTGGCAATGAAGTGGTTGTTGGAGATTGGGTGGCAGTTAGATGGGAGAACGGGGATGAAGGTTGGGCTTTTTTAGTAAAGGTTTGACATGAGAGGTTTTGAAAGCTGCTGGGAAGACGCCTGATGTTAGAAAGAAGTTAATTATTGAGCTAGTGATGCTGCTTGCGGAAGTGAGGATATTTTTTAGGAGCTTGTGTGGGACATGGGTCTCCAGGGGATTTTGAGGGGTGGCTACTTGAGAGCAGGTTCAGGTATTCTGGAAGGGAGATGGAGGAGAAGAAGCAGAAAGGAGGGCATAGTGAGGGCGTAGGAAGGGCGTGAGAGGGTGAGCGGGGAGAATGTTGCTAATCTAGTGCTGATGGTGAGGTTTCTTCTGATGGCAATGTTATAAAGGTGGTTTGACAGGGCATTGCAGAGTGATTGGGATTGAGGGGTGGATGGGGAAGAGCAGAGAGAGGCCTTGAATTCTGGGATGATTTTGTGGAGTTCCTTGCTGGGTTGAGGACGTTGGAGATTCAGGAACCATAGAAGGATCTTTTGGCTTTCCTTACTTTGGCCCTGTAGGCCCTGATCTGCCTGAATATGTTGGCTTGTTAAGGGGGGGGGGGCGGATTAGGCCACCATTTATGCTCCAGGAGATGGTTGAGGGTTTTGAGGGATTTGAGGGGGTGTGAACCATTTTGGAGAAGTGCCTGCTATGTTGGGGGATCTAAAAGGAGTGACGGGGAGAGGGCATCAGAGAGCCATCGGCAGAAGAGGTTGACGGATGGTATTCCTCCTGGGGGAGCGAGAGTGGGAATGGAGGAGAGCAGGGAGTTAGCTAGGTCCGGGGAAACAATGACCTTGTTCCGGGGGGGGTAGGGAAGGGGAGGGCCAGAGGAGTTGGGGGATGGGGGATAGTAAGAGAGAAAAAGATGGCTGAGCGATCTGTCCATACTAGGGGGTGAGTGGAGCGTGGGGAGATCAAGTTGGTCGAGCTAAATTCAGCATCAAAGGTGTGCCCTGCTAAGTGGGTGGGAGCTGATACCAGCTGGGTCATGTTGAGGGCTTTCAACACAAAAATTGGCCAAAAACAGCTACAATCCAGCTATGCTCAACATCGCATTCAAACATTTAGGAGGAGAGTGATGATTCATATCCCATTTAGAAGACTCGTGGTAAAGAAAAAGGAGGACAGGAAAAGGTGCTATCTGACCTCAAATCTCTTTAATGTTTTTGCCTGTTGGAAAGTTTGAGCTGGGGCGCACCCTCTATAGCTCTTGTTTGGCCCTCATTTGTATGTGGTTTGGTCATGTGGAGGGCTTCCAAGTTTTTGATGAGCAGACGTGTCATGGACCTTGAGGGCGTGTCAAACCAGATGTTGAGGTCTCCTAGCAGGTGAGTGAAGGGTGTGAGATCTGGATGGCTGTTAGGGAGTCACTAGGGGAGACTGCAAAGTTTCTATTATTTCCATGGGGTCTACAAAGGAGGCAGAAAGGACTCAGTAGTGTCAACCTAGGAAGCTGTGGGACATGGCGGGGGAGAGTTTGAATTTGACTAGCAGAGAGTCACAGTCAGCGTGGCATGGTTGATACTGTGTAGGGCAATGTGATGTAGTGTGTGGAGAATGGCTTTCCCTCCCTGCTCTGCTGGATCTATTGTGTACTATCAGGGAGTATCCAGGTGGGAAAGCCTTGTGTCCGGTGGGAAGGAAGTTGTCAGAGAACCAAGTTTCAGTACTGAAGAGGATGTCTGGGTTTTCTGAAGAGATAAAATTGAATATAATGTGTTTGTTTTTAACAACGTATCTGGCATTGATAAGAATGCATTAGAGGGGCTACGGGGAGCAGCAGTGTGGGGGGAGAGCATGTTGGGAGGCAAACATCTAAGGGGTGGTACAAGGGGGAAGACAATAGGACAGGGAGTGCATGGGGGAAGTGGAGGGATGATCAGGGGTGGGAAGAGGGGAAGCGAGTGAGGTGTGTTTTTGGAGGTCCAGGGGGAGTAGATGTTGGGGGTGGACTGGAACAAGGGGGGAGGAGTGCACAAGATGGTAGGGGAAATACTAGGGGTTCGGGCGTCCGGGTAGGGGCAGAGCTTTGAGAGCTGGAAGGAGAGGAGAAGAATGGATGGATGGGGTTAGGAATAGGGGGGTGGTCATCAGGGTATAAGGGATTGCAGCGGCATGGGCTATAGGAGGGAGAAGAGGGGATGAATGTTGGGATGAGAGATTACGGTGAGAGCTGTTTCTGGGTTTTTAGTGGTGTTATGGTCCCTAAGGGGTGTGTGTGAGTGTAGGCAGGGCTGCTGAAAGAGGGGTCGTTGCTAGGGCTGTGCTTTGGGAAGGGAAGGCTGGGTGAGGGAGGGGGAAGGGAGGTGATGGGGAGGGGAAGGAGGGTGCTGTGGAGGAGAGAGGTGGTTGAGAAGTGGGGTTTAGTGATGAGTGGGCTTGAAGGGAAGGCAGGGGCAGAAGGCAGGGAGGGAGAGGATGGGGGGCCAACTTGCATGGGACGGTAAGTTTCTTGTGCGCCAAATAGCACCTCTGGCCTTGGACCTGTGGCTAGGGATGATCACAGTAATAAATGCACCTAAATTCAAACAACTGCAGCACTAAAATGCACCCAGATTCAAAACAATTGCAGAATTAAAATGCACCTAGATTCAAAAACAATTGCAGTATTAAGACACCTAGATTCCAGACAATTGCACTACTAAAATGCACCTAGATTCAAAACAATGCAGTTCTAAAATGCACTAGATTCAAAACCAATAGCAGTATTAACATGTACCTAGATTCAAAATATAAGCAATACCTACAAAGTGCTTGGATTCAAAACTGTAAGCAGTTCTTGTGGTGCGCCTGTATTCAAAATCTAAGCAATAGCTTTAGGTTACTCTATTTTATTAGCTGTGTATTGGCAATACAGTGCAGTAGAATGGAAGGCTTAAGTGCACACTGATCAACACAGTATTAGGAGTGGGTGGTAGTAAAGTAGTGGTGACAGGGTTTTGCTGGAGTACATTAATGGCTGTGCTCCTCACCCATCCCACCTTACCTGGTGTCGCTATCGGATGTCCTGTCAGGCATCCATGGGTGAACAGAGGAAAACAGGGAGTGGGAGCTGCAAAGGAAGGGAGCTGCACATTTGCTGGCTTCCCGAGCAAGGCTGGACAAGGAGAGGTTCCAATAAGGGAGCTTCTGGTCACGTGTGCTGCTCACACGGACCAATCAGGGCCAAGGAGGGCAGTTAGTAGTCCACCACAAACACTAAAAACAAGTACGATTGTAGGCGCACACAAAGCGTGGTCAAGAAACAAGACTAATGGAGTCACCAGAGAGCTGGATACCTTTTGCTGGCCTTACACCTGTATGATTACTACATCACATAAGCAATACAGGGCATGTGTTGCTAAGTGATCTCATAGAAATCAGTCTGCATAATCAAAATGTGATATAATGCTCCCACAAGAAGGGCTAACAAAATTACATAAATATACGGGCTATTACACTGTATCATATGAATAAATATAGGTACCATAAAAAACTGTGGCACACAATTACAAAGCTGCAGGGTGTAACTGTATTCAGCAAGTCTATAATTTTCTAGCGTGTCTGAAGGAAATACAGATTACTGAGAGAAAAGTGACTCTGCAATCATGTCTGGATTACTTGCCTGAAATCTTCAGTATCTACCTTTATTCCAAAACCAATTATTCCAGCGCCTTCCCCATAGGAGGTATAATACATCCTACAATCCCTTAATGAACTCCTTCCCCCAACAGAATAATGGACCCTTCCATAAATTGGGATGGGGAGGCGGGACTTCAGTACTGCGACGAGGAAGAGTAATAAAGATAAATACTGTAGGCATTGACTCTATGCCCCTCTTCGTTGTTATCCCAGTACTGACCTGTGAGGTTGCCAATAGCAGAGATGGAATGGGTCCATGACAAACCACACACACACAAACACACAACACACACACACCCCACACCACACCCTCCCTCCCCCTTGTCCCCCCATCCCCTGTCCACATTTGGACTATAGTGCATATTGAATACGCTTGAATCTGCCATACAAACCTGCACTGGCATATTTCCAGCAGGGAAATTCCCTGAGCGTTTGCTTAGGAGGTTGCCATACCTGTGGTATATGTCCCTTGCATGTGCATAGGAAGAGGATGTCCAGCCACTGCATATGCCTTTCAAATCACTGTCCCAATCCAGCAGCTGATCGACACTACTGAGTGCTGACTGCCTCAGAAGCTGACCCTGACCAACAAGTTGTCAATAATTCTGAAGTCCTCAGTTCTTCTCAGGTTTTCTGGCACTGTCCTCTTGACATCCAGGCAATTCCTCTGAAGAGGAGGGATTCTGGAAAAGGCTGCTAAAATTATATCTTGAGACCTTTTTAGTATTGTTTACAACAATGGTCCACACCTCATTACCAGTGTGTCTGATTGAATTATCAGAAGGGGGGAGGGTCTACATATTAAGCCCAAATTTCCCCCAACCTAAGGGCCAACATGATTGCCGCTAAAAATCTAGCCTCAAGAAGGGGGTGCTTGATATTGATGGTCTCTAAAGGTTCAACTGTGGTTGCACACAATTACTTGGGCAGTTATGGAAGAGACCAATGAGGGATCTCTGCATGATCCTATTGCTTTGCCAGAGAACAACTCCTCAAACGCCTGTATACCAGGTGCTCCTCTCAATATCACCCCTTCAAGGATCCCCATCCTCTTGGCCCTCAAGGATAAAACTGTCAGATCATTCTGAAATCCATCACAGAAGAACTGGTGAACTGCAGGCCCTCTAAGCCTGAAACGTTCTTCCTACCACCTTTCCTCTTCCTTTGTTGCACTGGAATCTCTCCTTGATGGTCTGACCCCACCTGAATCCAGATGAAGGCAGAGGCTTAGGCTGTCTTCGTACACCTGAGGCTTTACACTTGTCCATATTTCTCAATTGTGTGCATATTTGTCTGCTTTTAACTCCTTGTGGACTTTGTGCAAGAGTGGTTACTGAATAAAAACTCTAACTTCATTTATTTTAGATGAAAGGCCACTTTTATTCAAGGCAGGTCTGCTTACAATCATTAACATATTAATTTTCTTTACAGCAAATCCCCTTCTTCCTTGTTATCATCTTTCTCTTCCCCTCACCTATCTTTCCTTGTACTTTTTTCCTTTCCTTCTGCTCTTCCTTCTTATTTCCCACAGTTTATCTCTCCTTGCTCTTTCTCTCTTCTTTCTGCTTTTTTCTTTCTTTCTCTTGTTCATACCTGCCCGCTCTAGGACCAAGTATATGTGTTCTATTTTCATTTTTTTCTCCCCTCTGTTCTTTTATTGTAACCTTTAAAACCACTTCAGTTATTGTTAACCTTCCTATTGTTTTTCTGCTCTCGATACTCTGTTACAGAACCTTGCCTTAGTGACACCTACCCAACTTTTTTTAATGTATATATATATATATAACAAACATGCATTATTAACGCTAACACCATAAATCTCATGTCCGAAAACATTTATCACATATTGAACAACCGTCCCTGCCTAGCCCACCTCCTGTCTTAATTCTCCCAGGGTCAGGTGAGCGGGCCATTGCATAGTTCCCCTTTTGAATTCTCCTAAAGAAAGGAGTTTTTCATATAGATGACGTGAGATGCTGTCCCACCGTTGAATCAATGAGGAGCGGCATCGCACGCCTTCCCGTTCTCCTGTCCCTTCCACACACAATGTCCCTGTGGGCAGGATTGTTCCTTCCCGCCCGCGGAGCCCTCTTTGTACTAGAGTGGTTACTGAATAAAAACTCTAACTTCATTTCTTTTAGATGAAAGGCCGCTTTTATTCAAAGCAGGTCCGCTTACAATCATTAACATATTAACTTTCTTTACAGAAAATCCCCTTCTTAATTGTTATCATCTTTCTCTTCCCCTCCCCTATCTTTCCTTGTACTTTGTTTCTTTCCTTCTGCTCTTCCTTTTATTCCCTACTTTTTATCTCTCCTTGTTCTTTCTCTCTTCTTTCTGCTTTTTTCTTTCTCTTGTTCATACCTGCCCACTCCACCACATCCATAAAATATATTTCATCTACTAAAAATGACAAGTACACCCCCTCCAGTCTAAAGTATGCTGGCACCCCAAACTTAATGTCATTATGTCTTAACACCACTATTCCTGTAGCTTTGCAAAAACTAGACACTTCTCTGTTAATTTATTTCTTGCTTTGTCAATGGCTGCGGGTTTCCGAGCATCCCTCCATACCCTTACTGGCAACAATTTTGTCCATGAAACCAAGAAAAATAGTCACATGGGCAAATGATCGTTTCGAAAAATGTGCAAATAGTTTCGACTTCAATATGAGAACAAAAGGGATAAGCTTGGTCAGTAAAGAATTACATATTCAGATTTTATTGATAAAGTACAGACAATAGTATAAAAATAATGAGCACATTATTAATCATAAAACTAGTACAAAACGTTATAAAAGGTATATAAATTTGATACTACGTAAAGTGGAGATATTTAGTCTACATGGAGAGAGAATACCAATGTTGAATAGCATCAAATGTTAACTAAGCCTAATTACATATGAATCTGCTGCAGTCAGAGCTAGTGGCTAAATTTCTCTCAGATTGCAAATTTCATGCTATCTAAATAGACGTAAATGATGACAAAGAAATGTGCAAATTGACATAAAGTGCTATGTCAGTGCAAAAAGGCACGCACCAAAGAGCGCTAAATGTGGACTACTAGTACCATGGTTAGTTTTTTTATTTTTTTATTTTTGATTTAATTGTGTAAACTATTTTTACAAAAAGAAGCAGAGTTATTTCATGTTCAAGTTCTCGAGTTCATTTGTTTTGCTGTAAAGTTCATTAGGACTTAAGTCTTGTCTATTCCTCTCTCATCCTTTGATCTCTCAGTTCCTTAACCTGTCAGTTGAGTGTATCCTTTTAGCTCAAATCTCTTTTATCAGTTAGGACGCCAATTGTTTTGAAGAAGCCCACCACTGCGATAAGCCATGTAGTTTTTTCTCTGCTTATCAAGCGGGCCCACCATTCTTGTTCTTCATAAACGTGTAGATTTTTCAGCAGATGGCCTAGCCATTTGAATCTTTCCTTCGAGAGGCCTGTGCAAGATAGAAGAAGTCTTCTTGTCTCAATTTGTTGTTGCTCTTCAGAACAAAAGCAACATTTATTTGATTCCGCTTGCCGCCTGTTCGCTAAGATTTTGTTTAGGCGAATTCTCATAAAATTTGCTCTTATAGTTTTGTCTGGGAGTTTCACGAGGTATGGTATAATCTTGATTACTTTTTTTGAGTTGCTTGGGAGGTCCTTTGTCAGGCTGCATTGTTCGGCTGTTTCGAGCGGCTCTATCCAATCCATGTCTAGTATCTTCTTATTCACTTTACCTGGATTGGACAAGAGTTCTTCCTCTGAACTTCTGATTTTTTCAAGTATGCTCTTGTTTTTTGATCTCCATTTTGTGAGCACTTGATTTTCGTCAGTCATCATTGCTCTATTGATTATCTCCAGAATTGGTTTCGCTGCTGTTTGAATGATCTTCCTGTATAGCATCAAACTATTTCTTTCAACGGTTGCTTTCATAGAGGTCAGGCTTAATTCCCGTCAAATCAACACCATAGGAGTTGACTGTGGCAGAGACAGCACGTGTCGCCAGAAAGGTCCTTCTAGTTTGATCCATAGGGAGTCCGGAAGAGATGGCATCACGTCCGCTCCACATACTATATTTGGGATCACCTTTGATCTATAGAATTTCAAAATTGGCATTGAGGAGAATCGTCCAAACTTTCTGTTCATTATTTTTGTTTGAACTATTAGTGTTCTCACCTTTGCTCGTAAGTGATCTTGCATGGGTGTTTCAACTCTGCTTTTACTGAGTATAACCCCCAAATATTTAAAGCTGGTAACATTTTCTAGCCTGTTACCCTCCGTGAACAGTTTGAGGCTGTTTTATTTTGTGCATTTTTCCTGAACGACATTACTTTAGTTTTTTTTTCATTCAATTCCAAGTAGTTATCTCTTAGGTAGACCTGACCCTTGCTTAGTTTTATTTTGTACATATCTCAAGGTATCCGGTTGTTCTGTCGTTTCGACAAATCCTTATATCTAGTTCAAACCAATCCAACAAGAGAGGAGAGAACTGGTATTCGTCTTCATCAGGACACAAACACAACAAGCTGAATTTTAGATAGGTAATGTGCAAAAACAAATGTAAGAATTAGTTCACATCTAAGCTTGCTCATTTCTAATTGATGATGAGGTAATCTTCATCTCAAATCGTTTTTCAGTCCACCTGTTCACTACAAAATACAAAAGACACAAAAGACAAATTTTTAAAACCTGACCGAGCTGAGCAACCCCATGCCACAGAAAAAAGTTTGAAAGATTATTATTATTCGTATAGGCAAAACGTCTTTTACAAAGTAAAAGATACAAACTCTAATGACCTTGTTACGTCCAGTGGAGGCGTGAAGAATAAATGCTGACTCCAACCACCATGGCAATAGGGCAGATCCTGAAGAAATTAATCTGCAGAGACATAACAATGGGACTGGGATTAATACCATCCCTAATTCCACCAACATGGCTTAATGTCCAAAAGGCAACGACACAGAGTGAATGATCAATGGCAGACTCTACATACCTCCATTAATCTGTTAGAAAACCCATCCAGTCTTGATGCGAGTCCCCATCAAATTCTGCTGATAATGGTATACATGGACTCAAAGGTCAAACTTCCATTTAGGAAAGGGCCATGATCGAAGGCCTAATGGAAAAAACAAGAATAAAAGAATTTGGATGGTTATGCAAACTACCCCATAAGAGACCAATCTTATTGACCCAAAAGTGAAATGGGCAGCAACACTAAAGAAACACAATAAACCATATGGGGCCAAAAGGCCCTTATAGTATCTAAAAAGAGCCCAAGCAAAAAGCATGTATAGGCAACAATTACGTAAATCTACAAGTGTCAATGATAGTTCATAATGCATAAAGAGCTTATAAAACCGCCCTTGTTGAATCAAGGTCTCCATGAATTCGTCATCTAATTAGAATGAAATTCAGATTGCAATAAAGGCAAATATCAATGGAGTAATGTCTGTGAACTCAGATCGGAAAATAGAAATCCGAAAGTCGGAAAAGCTCTGTGATATTATGAAGCTACAAAAAATTAGGTACTTCTCTGTTAATTTCTTTTCTTGCTTTGTCAATGGGCGCAGGTTTCCGAGCACCCCTCCATACTCTTTCTGGCAACAATTGTGTCCATACCACTTCTGTGCCATTCCATAATTTCTTAATAAGGCCCAGTTCTTTTTTCATAATTTTTATTATTTATAGCCCAGTGCATTGTATTAAGTCATTTTCCCACAAATGAATGATCAACAAATCTGCCATCCGTCCTCTATCCCTGAATTCAAACAACATCGACATCAACTGACCCCACCTCATGCCGGCCACCCCGGACCATATGAGTGCCACCTCACTGTAGGCTCTTCCCAGCCGTTTTCCTTAATTCCTTGTCTCTGCTTGATTCCTGGCCCATTTAACAATGGAGTGTCCATAAATCCACACTTCCTTCTGCATCATTGGCATTAGATAAACGACAAAACGGGAGCACCGTCACCATCCACCACATTTCATTCCATATTCTTCAAATCCCTTACATACAATCTAAACTTGTGCGACATCCACCTCCCCAACAATTTTACCTCTTTTTCGCCCAAGCCCAAACCAACCCCTTCCAATAATAATAATAATAATAATAATTTCGCATTTATATAGCGCTACGAACCCTCAGGTATCTGAGCGCTGCTTTTATTACCCACAGTGTGTGGTGCTCATTTATCGACCTCGGAAGGATGAAAGGATGAGTTTGGCCCTGCCGGGATTCGAACCTGCTTTGGCAGGCTCTGCACAGATGCCAAAGCGAGCGCTCTACTCGCTGTACCACTTGACCGGATCCAGCTCCAATACGCAACAAGTGTGTACCAAACTCCTTTGAGTCAACCCCCACTCTTTTTAAACCTTTCCTCTGCAATGATAACTAGGGTTGTACCGAACTTTGGCTTCGAGTAAGTATTCGGCTGGATTCCGGCTGAAAAAAAGCTATTCGGCTCCGGCCGAATAGTTTCTTGCTATTCGGCTCTTGCTGAATACTTTGACTTTCTCATTTGAATACAATGCAACATGAACTCAGAAAGGCAACTATAGACTTCAGTTTGTAAAACTGAATAGAATTGGACCAGACAAATTGCTATCACACAGCTGAAAAATATATTGTAATCTGCTCTTTAGGGCATGTTTTGTTACAGATTCTTAGACCAAAAAGGTGCTCATCTTTTATACTTAGCCTGCAACAATACAGGAACATCTTTTCTTTTGGCGAATGTTTATATGCATGTTTATATGCAATGTGCAATGTGCACTTTTTTCGGTTGGAAAAAACAAACTGTAAGAAATGTGCATAGATACTTTCAGTTCTTGTCATGTCACTTCCCATTGCACCCCCCTTTTCGTTTTTTTAAGGACTTGAGTCCTGACTTTAACATTATCTGATATTTTATCAGGAAATTATAAGTTGCATATGTTTATGTATTGGCGAGAAAGAGTGGCTAGGATAAGTGAAAAGTGAGCAGCATTTGATTGGGTGGGGTGAATAGTTGTGAGATGGAGTTCACGCATTTCAGATTTCCTCTTGACTTGTGTCCTGCATGAGCCGACATGAACCATTTAATACATTTCTATGTGAGCTGCAAATAAGTTTCGAAACTCGACCACATCGAATTTGCAACTCGATAGAGAATGCAATGCACCTGATTCACAAAGGCAGTCCCTTTGCATTTGTGAAGACTCCTACTTTAACTGCCACTGAATATGCAACAATCTTCTGTACGTTTGGTCCCTTCATTTTGGTTGAATCTGCTTTATTTCTGGCGTTTGTACTTTAAATAAAGATGCTACATTAATTACAATGAAGAGAAATAAAAGTATAGAATGCATTTAAAATGGTGCTTTATTTGTTTTTTAATAAGTGTGTTTTTTGAAGTTTGGAACATGATTTATTAAATAAAGCAACTCTCCGGCTTCATATTCGGCCGAATACTAAATATGCTATTCGGTACTGCTAACAAATGTCCTCCTTTTACGTGTTCCCCATTGTCATGTACTAAAAAAACACACCCCACTCCGCTGGGCTCTTTTTTTCTCCAAATAACTTCGATGCCCTCACCAGGCATATTTCCCTGCTTGCAGGCCTCCCCAGTTCCACCACCACCCTTTTCCTTCCTGATCCGTCTTGCTCTGCTCTGTCTTATCCATAATCGCACTCCTTCTTCTGTCCATGCCACTTCGTCCACTGTCAAACCCTCCCAATCTATCCAGCCCACCAACTCCGACACTCTAAACGCTCCAAAAAACAAAGCCACAAACACAGCTTTAAACAAATACACTTTTCAAACAGAGGAACACACCACCTCTAACGCTACCAAAGGTCACCTGAGCAAACCCACCAACATAGGCCTGCGGCTATCTTTCTGCCCTCCCCTCCTCTTCCCCATTTCACCTGCTTAGGGTTCATAACCCCAAAAACACTTCCCATGCTCCCACCAACTTAGCGGCGTTAGTCACTGGTGACCGTCCTTTCTTAATAAGCATCATTATGACATCCACCACATCATACCTCCGTTCTAAGTCCACCCTGTGTCCCAAACCTCGTCTCTCCTTAACACCACTTCCCTCAAACTTGTCCGAGCGAGCCCTCTATGATGCTCTAGTCGATGCAGTCAATGACCCTTCCACCAGTTCCATGACTTCTTGATCCCTACGTTTCTCACTTTGGGGGGCATCTCTATCGGCCATTTGTCTGCCGCTGGTGCCAGCCCACGGAATCTCAACCACTGTGAACGAGATAGTACGTCAGCAATATTATTAGCCGCACCTGCAATATGTTTTGTCCTGAAAATTACATTCTGTTTCAAACAAATAAGCACCAGCCTTCGCAGTTACTTCAATACCCACACATCTTTGGAAGACTGCCTATTGATTACGGTCACAATACTCTCGTTATCCACCCTGAACACTACTCTTTTGTTTTTCAAAAATGTCCCTCACACTTCCAAAGCCACTATCACTGAAAAAAACTCAAAAAACGAAATATTATGCTTCTCTACTGCCCATTCTGCCTGCCATACCGCCGCACACCACTTCCCTTCCCAGTACACGCCAAAACCCTATGCCCAGGTGCGCCAGAAAAAAATCTCCACATTCCAATATCTCACCCGGTCATCTTGCCACATTGATATTCCATTGTATCCTGATAAAAAACACCTCCACACCTGTAGGTCCTGTCTCATCCGAGCGGTCACCCACTGCAGTAATTTTGCACCTGTAATTGCCAATGCCATCTGCCTACAAAACACCCTTCCCGGCGCTGCCACCATGAAAGCAAAATTCAGTTGTCCCAAAGCTTTTGTATTGTCCTCACATCACACTTTTCTTTTTATGCCACCTCGTACAACTTCTCGCTCAATTTTACAATATTCTCCAAAGGTAATCGAGATTCCATTCTTTTTGCATCCAATTCAATGCCCAGAAATGCCAGCACTGACGCTGGACCTTCAGTTTTTTCTAATGCCATTGGAAGGCTCATTTCCTCTATTAATCTTTGAAGTAACCTTTCACATTCCTCTGCATTTTTTCCCATCAACAAGTCGTCCAGGTAATGCACCACATTCTTTGATCCAGATTGTTTTGTAAATGTCCATTATATAAAAGTGCTGGAACACTTGAATAGTGTGCATGCTGCTGCGCATCCCTTGAGGAATGCTTTGTCCACACATATGCCACCCTCAAACTGAATACCCAATAGCTGAAAATCCTCTGGGTGTAATGGTAATAGCCTGAATGCGGACTTTGCGTCACATTTTTCCATTAGAGTCATAACCTCACATGTCTTAATTAGTGCAATTGCTTCATCAACAATAGCATAAGTCACTGTGCAGTCTAACGGGTTGATGTAATAATTAATAGACTCCCCCTCTGGCCATGACAGGTGATGAATCATCCGAAACTCACCGTTTTCTTTTTTAGGCACAATGCCCATAGGCGAAACAATTAAATTTGACAATGGGCTGTATTCAAACGGACCAGCCATTCTTCCTTCTCTCACTTCTTTCTTTAACTTGTCCGCCACTAAAACTGTATGTTCTTTTATAGATTTTAGGTTCTCTGCCCATCTTCCCACTCTTGGACCCTTATGCAGTATTCTGAAGCCATTCTCAAATCCCTCTGCTAGTAACTTTGCTGCCTCCCTATCTGGGTAAAATTGTAGCCACTGCTTCCATTTTTTTTACATTAACCGGAGTATGCCCCCTTTCCCAAAGCCCCCCTGTAATTCCTGGAGCCCTACCTCCCCCCTCATTTCCTCTTCCCTAGCATTTTGTGAGGGGATGCCGTCCGATGCATTTCGTGCATTCGTGCTTGTACTTGCATGCCGTTCTGGAACATACCCCTCTGTTGTGCGCCCAGCATGCTCCCCCACCACCATATGTCCTTCTATGATTGCCTGTCCCTCTTTGGGTGGGCCTTCCTTGAAAGGGTACAAACAGCACCGGCAGCCCCACTTGCTGTGTGTATGCCCGCCACCGGCCTCATGGGAGCCATCTACTGCAGCCATAGTTCTGCATCAATTTCTCCCCAATCTTCACCTTCATCCTGTGCCATCCGTGACCTGAACTCCTTGTCGCATTTTAATCAAGCAAACCCTCCAAAATGTATCTGCGCCTTCCTAACCACATCCATGTATTTTAATAGCACTATGCTTCGCTCAGGGAACTTTTCACAGTATATGCTGGCATATATGAGGAAAGCAGATGTCCAATTCTCAATGTTCGTTGGCACTCTAGGTCTGCAAGCTAATTCCCATTCTTCCTTTGACACTTCCTTACATCTTACTTCTCTGTGTAACAACTTAAATATCTCAACAAATTCTCCCCTCAAATGTGCTCTTTTGTAGCCAATGTGAGGTGCGACCCTAGAGACTTTGCTACACCCATATATGGCAATCTCTGCTTTTTATTTTTCTTATCTGCATTTACCCCTTCCTTTTTCATCTGTTATTAAATCCTTCATTTCTTTTGTTTTTACTCTTCCTTTGCTTGCTGCCCCTTCACACTACACATCCTTGCATTCTTAATTGTTTTCTATACTTCCTTTATTGTCAACTAACCTCCCTCCTTTACCTATTGCAATTTCACTATCAGGCCCTCTTTCATTCTTCTCCTTTCTTCTCTCTTTTCTCTGCACCACAACCAATGGTCTTGCGCTTTTCCTTTATAAGAGCATACCACAAACTGCAGCAACCTCTCCTGGCTTTCCAATTCGCTCTTCTCCTTCTCCCTGCTCCTCTCCCTCACTCCCTGTCCCCACCATGACCATATTTCATTCACCTCTTGCTCTTCATTTTTAATGCCCATTATTTTCTATTCACTTCTCTTCATACCTGTCACTCTGGGACTTTCCCACAACTTCAGCCTGTGTGCAGATGTCCCTTCCATCTGTCTATTTTTTCTTTGTTCTGCGTCACTCCTCCTGCCTGTCGTGCTCCTTGCTTGTGTCTTGTTGCACTCTTCTCCATTCTCTAACTCGCGCCTATCTCCCCTTTCCACCTGTTGCTCAATTCTTTCCATATGATGATCAACCCCTTCCCTCTTCTGACCTTGCCCAATCTTCACATCCCTCCCATCCTTTCTTCTTTGGTCACCCCATATTCCTTCCACCTCAGTCATTTTTCTTTGATCACTTTTATCCTTTCTGTCTGTAAAGCTATAGCACACCTCATTTCGCCCAACCTCTGTTTCGCCTATATTTTCCTCTCTTGCTTCTACCTGCCAAGTTGCCTGATGTCCCCTTCGTCCAACATCCTCTTCCCAGGCTGTCTCTGCCATTTTTGTCTATGGCGGCAACTGCTGCACTCTCAACCCCTCCTCACCTTCTGCTGACCCCCTCTCATGAGGCGGTACGCACCATCGGCCTGTACCTCCCTCTCGTTTGCCACCCCTTTCTTTTCTTTCTCCTTCTTGTCTGCCTCTCGTACACCTTCACACTTCCCTTGCACCCCTCCTTTTACCTCACTTCGTTATCTCCCTTCTGTCCTCTAAATCCAAATCTCTTCTCCTCTAAATCCAAACCTCTTCTCCTCATCACTCCCTTTTCCTTCGTTCTCAACCTCACTTTCATCTCCTTGTGTCAATATACTTCGACTGATTTTGCTCATGGTCCCCTTCTTCATCAAAGGTAGAAACAAAGCCAACAGTTTTGTCTTGTGTGTGGTGAAAAATGTTATTTGCTACTATTGTGGGCATTGCGATCACGTGTCCATGTACCTTCATGGTTTGCTTAGTGTTAGAATTGTAAATCCCAAATTACTAACATTTGCTATGTGTTGCTAGGGTATGTCCACACTCACAGCATATTAAAGGTATTGTCATCATACAGTCAAGTACTTGCATCACTGCCAGTTACACAAATTACCAGCTATTGTAATTGTTTATTTGTAAAGCGCTTATACACAAGTGAAGTGCTTCAAAGCGATTCAAGGCTGAAAGGGAACAAGGGAATAAACATTGTCATTCTTAGGCCTTGAAGATTCTGAATGATCTAACAGCAATAACTAGCATACAAGCTGGGGCATTTCTACAAGTATAAGTGCGTAACAAAGAAAGAAAGTGGGGGGGAGCAGGAGCGGAACATGCAAGACAAAAAAGGTTGGTCTTCAGTGCGCCTATGCATGCAGGCATAATCAACAGGGGAGATAGAGGAGGACAGGACAGACAAACATGCTAAGCCTAGTACATTCAAGGTCGTGCAAGTGCGCAGACAGAAGTGTGAGGGAGAGGGAGGGGGAGGGGGACAAGTGCGCTCAGTGCAGCAGGGGCCATGGTTAAGTGCAGAGTGGGTGCCACTCTCATGGAACGTATTCTGAGTGCACATGTGGAGAGGCTCAGAGGCAAGTGCAGGACTGGTCGGGGAGACTGGGACCTGTCAAGCTCTGGGGGTGCACCAGGCAACCAGTCAGCTGACTGAGCAGATTGGGGAAGAGAACAAGGGATTGAAGCAGGAGAGAAGAGAGGAGGTTAGTAAGGGAGAGGGAGAGAGAAAGAGGAAGATAAGAGGAATGTCTAGAGCAGTTTACAAAACTTAAGGAGGTCCGGCTCAAGACTGAGAGAGGTAGGTAGGCTGTTCCAGAGGGAGGCACCTGCAGAGGATATGGATCTACCCCCAAATCTCTGTTTGGCAAAATGGCCCACCGGCAGGGAGTTGGAGGAGGCTGAGCAGAGGGCTCCGGAGGGAGAGTATTTAGGAAGACAGCATCGTAGATAAAATGGGCCCCGGCCCCAGTAAGCATTGTGGACTATGCAGAGGGATTTGAACATGATCCTTGCAGCCACTGGGAGCCAGTGGAGGGATTTCAGCGCCAGAGAGATGCAGTCCCTGGGCTTGAAGCCAAGTATAAGTCTTGCGGTTCTGTTCTGGATAAGTTGAAGAGGCCGGAGAGTAGAAGTAGGAAAATTTTGCAATCAGACAACAGCAATTCACATACTTTACGAGGTATTTTGATAGGCTGCTCTTATACTTTGAAGGCAAGCGTCCCCAAACAGCACGATCCTCCCCGCAATGAGAGACAATGAAGGACTCTCCCAAAATGGGAATAAGGCCAAGACAGAGTGCGGGTGAGCGTAAATGGGAGTTTATCAATCAGAATAGGGCATGCAAAGGACTCTGCAAACTCCGAGAGCGCTCTGTCTGACAATAGCAAAGACAGGCGTATATATTTACAAAAGACGTCATAAAAACCTACACACTATAGGGGGCACAAGTTCAATGGGATTGGGTGGCGACGACTAACTATAGGTGCTGCTGCAATGCGGTTGGCTTCGGCTGGAAGACGTCACCGGTCAGCCTCGTGGGTTGGGCTGGGCCTGGCAGGGTGGCGGAGTTCATCCAGGCGGTGTTGTGGGGCCATCGCGGCCGGTGGCAGAGACGAATGTCTTTTCCTGACTTATTAGCCCTATGCCATGCACACCGCAGTCACTCAGGCATTTTGATATTATCTTCTTTAGTAAATCTTTCAATAGGTTATACAACAGGTTAATGCAACACAGGAGGAATGTACCTTGTGAGGGGTCTGGAGGTAATACGTCAGGACATGGTTACCAGTGTCCTGTTGACCGGGGCCATAGGTCGAGGGGGTAAGCTTCGGGGCCTGGGACGGGCGGTACATGTCTTTCTGCCTTGTTAGAAGTTGTTATGGATGTTCCGCTGTGTGTTGTCAAAGTGTTGGGTGTCCTGATTGCACAGGGCCATAAGTCTGAGATGGTCCGGTGGGTTGTGAGGTTTACGAGGGGGCGCGTGTGTTC
The DNA here is from genome assembly GCF_040938575.1 of Ambystoma mexicanum. Taxonomy (NCBI): domain Eukaryota; kingdom Metazoa; phylum Chordata; class Amphibia; order Caudata; family Ambystomatidae; genus Ambystoma; species Ambystoma mexicanum. The sequence goes on along the minus strand of NC_090934.1, from coordinate 861,819,032 downwards.
AGGCAGAGGTTTACTGCTGTGCTGTAAATAATGCAGGTGGCGGGTGGTGGCCTTGGGTGCTACAGAGGGGGTTACAAGTCTTTCAAGCGGCTCCAGTCTAGTTGGGGGAGGTAACGCAGCGCGGCGCGGTCTCTGCTCTCATGCCTTGGCAGCCTTCGCAGGGTGGGAGGGGGAATGGCCTTGCGCGTATTTCACAAAGGTATCTCACTCGTGTGTTGCCGATTTAGGTAAAAACATCACAAACATTTGAACACTCTATAATACTTATTCAAAACAAATACAAAACATGCATTTAACCTTTGCTGGATGTGTCTCGATTATACCCAGCCTGAGCACCTTATTTATACATTATGTTTTAACAAGTACAGTATTTAGTTATATGCATATATATTTGCAGTAAGTGAGGTAGAGTTAGGATTGGTGGAGAACATAGAAAGTAACCCGCCAATTGTTCGTAACTGTGGTGGTACATGTGGGGCCTAGACATGCACACATGACATGCGCCTTTCCGTGCATCCTTCACATGGGCCCTCTGTATGGTTACATTAGTTTTCTTGTGTTCTCTAGCAGCATTAGTTCAGTTATGGCGCGAGCCCATGGGGTGTAAGTTTTCCAGTCATACACGTAACAAACAGATTCCTGGTGCGTTCCTTTATTATTGGTACCCAACTGCAATGGTATAGGCTCACCATCGCTTATATCATGGGAGCATGATTTCTTGTAATTATACATCTTACAGGTTTTTGTAATATAAGGGATTTTATGGAAGAAAAGCATCCCTTGCAAGTAGTCTCAACATTAATATACAAAGATTGTCTGTCATCTAACGACCATTTTACTGTTATTTTCATTTGCCTAGGCCTGTTGGCCGGGTCATGCTGGGAGCGATGATACTGCGGGAGGTGAACTGTTACAATGTTAGTGTATTACACTAGCTCATGTCCGTCTTGTTCGTGGGAACGTGCTCGCAGCGGATCTGCCAGGGTGCTGCGGCAACAAGGATGACTGAAACCCTCCAAGGGTGGGGGCCGCGCTGCAGTGCGCTGAGCTCACACCATCTTTTCCAGACAAAATGGTTTCTGGGCCTAGCTAAATTTTAATACATGTGGGCAGTTAATACGTGCGGGCAATGTCTCCAGTGGGTGAACCCTCCACCACCTGGGCCCGGGTGGCATGAGGGGACGCCCAAAAGAGCCATAGTCCTCACCTGGGGAGAAAGCGTAGGCGAGGGGGGGTCTTCTTGGACCAGTCCTCCCCCACATTTCCCCCCTTTCGTTACTAAAGTAACGAATTCTTTAAATCTTCTATCCTCCTGCATTCTGCCTCGTCCATCACCGCCTCATCCCATGCTGGAGTTCCTTTGATGGGCATCCATGCTCTGCACACCCCCCCTTAAGCTCTCACCTCTCCGGGCGTATTCATCTGGGGTACACATTAGATATATGCACCCACCATCTCCTTCCAAATCTACCCAGACTTCCTCGTACCATTCTAGTATACGGGGCTCTTTAATGGTGGTGTGCCACAACTTATCTACAATATCTTTATCGTGATATATAGGCACCAGTTGATACCTGGGTGAGTTATCTATCCCTGTTTGCACTTGTGCTTCTTGCATCGTTTTTATTGCACCATGTGAGTTGCCCATTGTCACCATCATCATTGCACCATTTGGTACTCCGTTAGCACAAACTCGAAGACCCACCTGGCACAGGCAAAAAAGTAGAAGGAGGAACACAACAGCTGGTATTAAAAATTTCACAGACGTTCCAAGCCATGAGGGAACCCAGGAGAAGATGTTGTCGAACCATGTACTTGCTTCTGCTCCACCTTCCATTTTCATTTTTTCTCCTAGGTTGTGGACTGCTTCGATCACATGGGACAGGGAGCCATTCTCTGCGTCTTCAGAAGGTACAAAAGTGCAACAGGCACTTCCTATTTTTCGGCAAACACCACCGTCCATCGCCGTCAACAGGTCCAGGACATACCTGTTTTGCATGGTCATTAGTCGTAAAGCTCTTAGTTCCACTTTGATTATATTGAATCCTTCTTCAGTGTCGTTTGCCAGCTGAATCAATTCCCAGCGTGTTATCTGGAGCCATTTTGCGTTTGCCCTTGCTTGGACACTTGAGACGGGTGAGGCAAAAAATGTTTCTGCTGAGCTGAATAATCGATACTTGTCTGGGATCTGAGCCAATAGTTCTGACGATGCCTTTGATATGTAATTTGATGCTCGTCTGTTACGGGTCAGCACTTCTCCCTTGCTTCCAGAAGACAGGACATATAGTTGTGTCTCTGCAGTTGGTTGAGCCACACTCTGCATGCGTTCCTGCGTCCCATCGACGTGGCTTTCTGGTATCACCATTAGGGCTGAGTGCAGAGTGGCCATTGAGCAGCTGCCACTCCATGACTGGGGGAGGTGTAGGTATGCCTGTTTGCCGCACACCCAGTACGTGTCCATCAGGGCCGCTGTCCCTTTCCTTAGGTCTGGGATGGTGAGGTTCTTGTTGCAGTTCTTGTTTGTCCCCATGGGGGTTCTCCCGTCTCCTTTAAAGCACAGTTTATAGTCCATTTCACTCTGCAGTTTGAACGGCTTTTCAATGGCAGTTACCCAAGTTAGTTTTGAAATGTGTTCTCTCCATACTGGTGTACATGTTTCCTCTATCCACTGCAATTTATCCGGTGCCACACCTCTTAGTGCTTCCGCTTTGCACAGTACTTCTTCATCCTTCCGCTTGTTGTCAGAAAAAAGTGTCCCTTTTATCACAAAAAATGGTTCTTTCAAACATACCACTCCTGCCGTTTTTGGGTAACACGTTTTCTCGTTCTGCAGCATTTGAAAAGTTACTTCGTGTGCCTGGAAGGTGTTCTTAATCCTGCACAGCGTGAGATGAAGGAGACATTGGGCATCCACAATAGGCAACTCTTTGGGTAACAACACTTTGGGTGTGCCTGATGCATGGGGGATGAGGGAACAGACATAACAGCTCTCGTTTGTTGTCTGTTTAGCTGTAGCACTCATGTCTGCATACCACTTATTTGTTTGATGGGGGTGTCGTGGGTCTTCCATCTTATCTAGACCTAGTCCATAGTATTCATCATACTTCCTCCTCCCTGCTTCTCTCTTTCGTCTGTTGTTCTTGTTACTCATGTACTTCCCAACCCCCTGGGCAGTGGACAAACTAGACCCCCCTTTCTCATTCCCGCCCCCCATGGCCCATTCATCATATAATATTTCGTGCATTGCTAGTAGCTTTTCGTCTTCTTTCCTGACGTTATCTGGCAGATTGTTTTTTGGGATGGGGGCAAGCTGGCTGGTGGGGGTGTTATACAACCATGATATGGCAGACGGGTTTCGGTCATTGAGACTGTGGGCATTGTAATTGGATACCCCTGGTGGAGACACTGTGTTGCTCTGCATTCCACCTTGTGGCTTTTCTCTTTGTGAGGTCACAACACTGGATGGTGTGGTATGATACCCCCACACAAGTTTAGTTCTGTCCCATATCAAAAAATCACCTTCCCTGGAATTGGCACCTGCAGTTGCATTGGGCCCGGTGGTACTGTTAATTGGTCCAGTAGTGTTGTTACTCCCTCCCCCCTCGTACATCTCGATAGAGATGAACGCTATAAACCAATATGTAACCAAGCCAAACATTATCATAAAAAACAATGTAATGCATACTGATAATCCACACTCATACGAATATCTACATCTCTCATATACTAATTCTCTCATTCTACTAATTCTATCCGTTGCAGGCTGCCCGTTAGATGCCATGGAAGCTCCTGTTTGAGATATAAAAGTGCATTAAGTGCATGCATGTAAACGTTTTGCTGGCACCATCTGTGCCAATACATTTGACGGGGAATGGAAGCGGGTGGGGATGCGGGGGAGGGGTATTCACAGACAAGGGTACATAAGAGCTATAATATTGTATTTCATCAATTACATACCATTCAACAAGATAATTAAAAAAGTACACACACATATGTATTTTTTTTTTTTTTAAATATCTTTGTCAGTTATTATTACATTCTGGTCCAGTGCTGACACACACACACACGCAAGTTGATATTTAGACATCCTACTCATCTGCATCGTTTGCTGTTGTCTGTGCCTCCTCATCTATCTCCTCTTGTACATTGCTGTATGCTTTTCGTACGTCGGTCAAATGCACCCAGTACCTCAAGCCCTTCACCTTCACCGCCGTGGGTGTGCAGAATATTACTTCGTATGGGCCATGGAATCGTGGTGCATTCCACCGACGCACAAAGCTTCTAACATAAATTGAGTCACCTGGCATCAGCTGTAGCTGTTGCTCGGGCTCCGTGACAGATCCTGTTACGTTTCCCTCTTCTCTAGTGAAGGGTGGGGAGAGTTGTTTTGATATGGCGCGCGCTGCTCTTGTCAATTTTCGTAAATAGTCTGTAAATTCTTCTCCCAATATTGCGGCACTTCTGTGAGCATCTGAGTGTTCGCGCAGTGGAGAGTGTGCTGTATTCATTCTCCTCCCAGTCACGATTTCGTGTGGGGACAAATGGTGGTCTTTGCTTGGCTGATTTCTTAATTCAAATAGCGCTAGGGGTAGACAGTAAATCCAATTTTTCTTCAATGAGAAGCATAGTTTTGATAACCTGCCCTTTAACAGGCCGTTCATCTTTTCCACTACGCCATTACTTTGGGGATGATAAATCGAACACAATTTATGTTTTATACCCAGTAATGTGGTCACTTCCTTGAAATGTTCATTTACAAAGTGAGAGCCGTTGTCTGAGCGAATCACGTCACAAATTCCCCAGCGCGGGAATACTTCCCTTACTAGGAACTTGGCAGCGCTTTTGGCATCAGGTCGCGCACATGGTCCCGCTTCCACCCACCTTGAAAATGGGCAAACAACCACGATCATGTACCGCGCGCCATTACACCTTTCCCCCATGTCTGCATAATCTATATGCAGTTCTCTGAAGGGGCCAATGGGTTTTGGAATTGTTCCCCGGAGTGTGCGTAATGTCATTCCTGAGTTGTATATTTGGCATGTTGTACATTCCAGTGCTAATCGAGACACATGCTCCTGGAGACAGGGCACAAACCATTCTTCCTGTATTTCTGCTGCGATGTGTTGTTTGGTATTATGTGCAGGGAAGTGTAGCTGTTGAAATGCTACTTCTAGTAACTGTAGTGGCATTACCACTTTCCCTGAGTTATTTTGCCGCCATAATAGGTCTGTTCCTGATTGGCTGCATCCCCGTTTGGTCCACGTTAGTTTTTCTTCTGCACTAGCTCCTTCCTGCAATTCTAGTATTTGTGATAAGGACATCATGTTGTACCCTTCTGACAGTTCTTCGGTTGTTGTGTTCTGTATCATGAACTCACCTGTGTCGTATTTCTGAAAATAGGAAGCCTCCTTGGCGGCAGCGTCTGCTGCCGCGTTCCCTAAAGACACAACGTCTGTGTTGGATGTATGGGCCTGGCACTTCACTATTGCTACAGCAGTAGGGTTTTGTAGGGCCTCAATTAATTCTTTTAACAATTCTGCATGCTGCACTGGCGTTCCGTCTGCCCTTCTGAATCCCCTACGGCCCCATCTTGCTAGACCTCCATGTACTGTTGTCGTCATGTAAGCTGAGTCTGTGTATATTGTTACTGCACAGCCCTTTGCTGCGTGTAGTGCTTCTATGAGCGCAATCAGTTCTGCTGCCTGTGCAGAGTAATGCGACGGGAGGCGGTACTGTACTAGTGTTTCAAACTCACCTTCCTCTAATCTCACTACCGCCATGCCAACGTGTTTTTCTCCCGTGTTCATGTCAATTGATGCCGACCCATCCACAAAGTACACTTCCCCCTCGCTGAGAGCGTTTTCACACACCACTGTGTCCTCCCCTCCTTCTCCTGTGTGGGTTGCGCAGTCGTGATTTTGCATATCCTCTAGTGTGCACGCTTCTGTAATGAATGTGGCGGGGTTCACGGTTTTACATCTCACTATGTGGATGTTGGCGCTGGACAATATAATCTCGTATGCTGTTGCCCGCTGTGTGGTCAGTGTACTTTTTGATCTTTCAAGTATTGCAAATAATGAGTGTTCCACAAACAATGTCACAGGGCACCCCATTACTATTGTGGCACTTTTCTCAATCGCGAATGCGGCTGCTGCGAGCGATTGTTCGCACGCGAAATGACCCTGCATCACGGCATCCAAAGTACCACTATAGTACGCCAGGGGCTTGTGTCCTAAGGATGTTTTTTGCGTCAGTACTGCTGTCATAAGTGTTCCTTTGCAATGGGAAAATAGGTAAAATTCGCGTCCATAATCAGGGTTTGCCAGTACTGGAGCGCTTGAAATTAACTCTTTCAGTGATTGAAACGATATGCTCATTTCTTCTGACCATTTTATTTTTTCACTTTCCTGTTGTGCTTCTTTGAGTGCTTGTAGGAGGGGCCTGGTGTATGCTGCATAATCTAGTATCCATGCTCGGCAATAATTGCACATCCCCAAAAATTTCTGCATATCTTTCACTGTCGCGGGCTCTCCTACTGACCTTATTGCCTCCACCCTGTCAGGAATTATTCTCTTTCCGTCTTTTGATATGAGCTGTCCCAGGTATAGGACCTCAGTCAGGCAATACTGTAGCTTCTCCTTGTCTACCTTGTATCCTTTGTTGGCTAGTAAAGTCAGGAGCGTTGTTGAATCTTTTCTACATGTTGCTTCGTCTTGTGCACACACCAATAAATCATCCACGTACTGAATAATCGTACTCTCTACTGATAGGTTTCCCAAGTCTTCATGCAATATGCGGTTGAATATGCTCGGGCTCTCACAGTATCCCTGTGGCAGTCTGCAGTGTTCATATCTTTTTCCCCCCAGTGTGAACGCTGTAAGATATCTACTCTCTTCAGCCAGGGGTATTGAGAAAAATGTGTTTTTCAAGTCCACTACTGTGAAATGTGATGCTGTTTTTGGGATACTGCATAGTATTGATGCAGGGTTCGGGACTAGAGGGAACTCTTTCTGGATTACATCATTGAGGGGGCGTAAGTCCTGTATCATCCTCCAAGATCCCCCTTTCGCTTTTTTAATTGGATAAATACATGTGTTACATGGGGAGATTGAAGGCACTATTATCCCTTGTACTAGTAGTGCATTTATCGTTTCTTTTATCCCTTCTTCAGCCTCACGGGACAACGGATATTGTTTGACTCGGGGTAAGATAGCTCCTTGTTTTAGTTTTATTATCACAGGTTGTACTCCATGCAACAGCCCTACATCATGGGGGCTTGTTGTCCATAAATTGTTTGGTACTAGCCTCATGTCGTCATCAAAAAATGACGGCGGTGTTCCTACCACTGCCATCAGTTGGACGGGGATCTCTCTGGCTTGGATCAAAATGTCACAGGGCATCGCTATTTCCATTACTATCTCACCATCTGTTTCTGTGTCTGAAAAGAGATCCTCATCTGTTACCTCGCGTAGGGCGAGGTTGGCGTTTGTACACAGCACTGTGCGCCACTCACATCCTTCTCTGTCCATTCCAATCACAGCGATCCGTTTCGTTGATACCTGCACAGCGTGCAAATCCAACGACACCACTGATCCTGGTGCTGCGTTTGGACACACGATGGGGCGGAAGAGGAACTCTGCTGGAATCCTCCAATCCATGCTTTTTAGCTCTGGAACTATAAGGGCCAAAGTCTTTAGCCCTTCAATAAACATCTCTTCATTCTGTGGCAGCCCTCGTATTTCCTGTGTGGTTGTGTAGGCTTGCACTACCAACATTGCACGCAAGGGGCATATCCCGGGTGTAGAACACACTATTCCTCCTTCGGTAAATGATATGGTCATGTTAAGTTTACTCATAAGGTCCCTCCCTAGCAAATTTATCGGGGACTGTTCATAATACAGTAAGGGTGCCTTTACAGTCTTGCCCCCCACTGTTACATCCAAAACTTCTGTGTAAGGAACTTCAATTACAGCCCCAGAGAACCCCTGCGTCTCTAACTTCCTGTTAGATAACGGGAACCGGCCCTCCCTGACACATGATTTCTCCGCTCCCGAATCAACCATGAATACAAATTGCCTGTCTCCTATCTGCGCCCCTACCAATGGTTCCTCTGCTGCACTGTAGGTGGTAGATAGAACTGGACACGCAAGTGTTCTCTGTGGGCTGTCCTATGCGGGGTGTCTCATCGCCCCCCCTTCATTGAATATGTTACCTGAGACCACTGACATGCCGTTGTAAGGTGCTGGTGCAGGGGCCCCGTTTGCTGCTGTCGCGAAAGGGTTGCCTGGTGTATATTGCATACTGTCATTGTTAGGCATGTTTTGTGGGTCGTTCTGTGTTCTATACTGGGGTCCCTGTTGCTGGCCGGCATTACCTTGGCTTGGGTTTCTTAGTTGTTGTTGTCCCATTGGGAGGCCATATGGGCTTCCTGGGTGGGGATGGCCATATTGTTCTACCTCTTGGAACCCGTTATTGGGTCTGCTTCTGCACTCTCTAGAATAGTGCCCCCATCGCCCGCAGTTCCAGCAACTTCCTTGTGCACCTCTAGGGCCCTGCCATCCATTTCCTCCCATTCCCCCATACCCCGTTCCTCCTCCTCTTCGGCCCCTGTACCCACCTCGTCCCCCTCGAGGGGTCCACTCTTGCCACTGCGGACCTCCACCTTGCTCTTGCTCATTCCACTGCCGCTGTCCTGCTCCCGCCCAATTAGCTGCCATCCTTCCCTGTATTGCTATCAGCCCCTCCTCCTCATCTTCTCCCTCCCTGCTGTGTGGGAGTGCGGCTACTGCCGCTGCGACCTTCACCAATTTTGTCTGTACTAACTTTGCTTCGTCTGCCAATCTTTTCTGAGCTACCTCCCTCTCCCTTTCCTTTATTCGTTTACAATGGTGTACTATTATGCTCTGAATTTCTGGCCATCCCTTTGCTTCAATACCTGCTATCTTGTCGAGCGCTTTCTGCACTTCCTTTGGGAGCCCTCTTTTTATAATGAAGTAAAATAAAGAGGTCGATTGATACCAAGGCGTGCCCGTCTCCACTCTCCACATCTCTTGGACCCGAAAAATGTAATCCATAGCCTCCTCCCCTTCATTCATTGTACACTGCATCACGGACTGTAAGTCAGGTGTATCTGGAAATGTTTCGCGTAAGGCGTCCCACACCCTAGCCCGCACTGTGTTGAAGGAGGCCCCATCATGGCGGTCACAATCTAACGTAACTCCTGGGAAACCGGCTTTAACCCATACTCTTTCAGCCTGATCGCCCACCGCTGATACGAGCAGACTTTTCACATCTCCTACAGCTAGAGGTACCCCAGCAGTATGTTTTTCAAAGGCGTATATCCACTTACTTGCCCCTCCTGATAACGGGGGCAATAGCTTTAATAAATTGGCTTTGTCCATTTGTGCCCATGGGATATAGTTAGGTCTCCCTCCTCCTCTGTGTATCAACGGAAGCTGTAGCTTTCCTTTCTGTATGGCACCCGGACCCGATTTGGATGCTGATGTTTCTAGTGATGCCATTTTTCCCACTCTGTTCCTCAGTCGTCCCGACCACTCATCGTCCAGTGTTCTCACTGAACATGTGCCATCCCCTCCTTCGCTTCCCCCTCCCATAGCCATGCTCAACCTGTCGCTTTCTTCTAACTCGTCCCTTATGTCGCATAGTAATTCCTCTCTATCCCCCATAGGCCTTTCATCATTGTCAGTATCTCCCTCACGTGTCTCTATTTCAATTATTCGTGTTGGTTCTTCCTCAATTCTGAACAGTATCTCACCTTTCTTCCACCCCTCTTCTGGTCTTCTTGTCTCGCCTGGCGCTCTAGACGTGCGCCCTGATCTAGTCGCATTAAGTGCTGTTTGTCCGCACATGTCTTTTATCCTTGAGAGCTCATCTTTCGCTATTGAGAGTCTTGACTGTAAATCATCTGTGAGTTTCTCTATGTCCAACCTTTGTGTACTCGCCTGGCCCCGCTCCCCTGTACTTTCATATGGTGGGGGTGCAGTGGGCCGGTGGGGTGTAGGGGTTGTCGGGGGAGGCACATACGTCGGATCACTGTATCCTTCTGCGGGTACAGGCTTTTTTAATATCGGGTACAAACTTATTACCTCTACTGGTGGCGCTACACTTGACAATTCTTTGATATCTTTCTGTATCATCAGTGGATTGTCTGTAGTGGATGGGAGATCAGGATTTACTACTGGTGCTTTAGGCGGTGGTATCTCTTCAAATAACCTCCAAAGATCTAATATTTCCCTTCTATTTTGCAACTGTTTTCCTTTGTACTTCAAGAAAATGCATGTGACCACCATATCCAGAACGCTTTTATCAAATGACCCTCCCTCTGGCCATATCTGGGGTAACCCCTCTCCTTTTAACTCAGTTACCCATTGGTCGTGATATTTTTTAATCCGCTCTGCGTACCCTGGGAGATTCTTACAAATATGTGATAAGGGTGTTTCAGCCCCCATCTCTGTGCCCTCCTAGTGCTTATATGTCTCTGTGTGTCTGCAACTCCAATGGTAATGTAGTATCAATATTATTTTTCGTATTCTACTTCACATTCAATGTTATGCTCGGTTGGGCTCTCCCTCCCTCGACTGTACAATACGAAACTGACTGTACACAGTTTCTACTTTGTTCTCTTTGGAGGACACATACAAGAGCAACCCATCATTTATTTTGACAATATCAACCCGGAAATCAAAAGGCACCCACTCACGTCACTGTATCACCGTTGCCTTCAAAAAAGTTTTATCCGGTCACACTTACCATGACCATTTGACAATTATACATTTATAGCCGTTTTACACATTCGCAACCTCAAATTGCCCCATGACACATACGAGGTGCACACACCTCTTGGTAACACTCAGTACACCATTCACGCTGCCCTCCCTTTCCTCCCTAGCCGGCTGTCCCTGTCTGTCTTACTTAGATAGATGAATGCGCATATGCATATATTTATATGTTTTAACCTGCTCTCCCCCTTCTAGTAGGCCCCCTTTTCTCTTACTTTCTTCCCAAGTTCGTGCTAATCTTGGTTTTTATTCTTCCCCTACCCCTAAAGAAAAAGAAAAGAAAGAAGTAATAGCGATCACTAATATATTCTCAGTGCCCCCTTTTGCTGAACACTTTTATCTTATATTTCACTTCGTCATATATTCCCAGTACTAGTCAATATAGCACTATGCGGCGCCGCCTTCCACCCCCTTTCGGAGCTAGGTTCCCGTCACTTCTATCTCTTATTCACCTCGTAATCCTAATGGCCATATGCAAAGAAAAAGAAAGGAAATTTTTCAGAATGATCTTTAGTATATCTTCGTACCCCCTTTTCGTTCCCTATCCTACACTTCTCTCCCCGCTCCCTTTACAATCGCTCACACTCAGTACTCACGTGCCCGTCTTGAACCGATAGTCTCCGAAACTGGGTCCGTCCAGGCAGTGTCGCCATCAGCTCAACAGTCAGCCCCGACTCCGGCGAGCGGTACTCAAAGGGGATTTTTCAACCGGGATCCCGTACCCTTTCTCTATTGAGTGCGCACTTCTTAGTGTACCGGTCGCCGTTGGCGGGCAGCCTCCCGGAGCCGGCTCACCGTGCGTATCCCTTTTCGACCGGAGATTCTCGTGCCAAAAAGGGGACGGTTATAATGAGTTAGGAAGAAATAATATCACGCTATCGGGGTCACCACTGAAGGCAAGCGTCCCCAAACAGCACGATCCTCCCCGCAATGAGAGACAATGAAGGACTCTCCCAAAATGGGAATAAGGCCAAGACAGAGTGCGGGTGAGCGTAAATGGGAGTTTATCAATCAGAATAGGGCATGCAAAGGACTCTGCAAACTCCGAGAGCGCTCTGTCTGACAATAGCAAAGACAGGCGTATATATTTACAAAAGACGTCATAAAAACCTACACACTATAGGGGGCACAAGTTCAATGGGATTGGGTGGCGATGACTAACTATAGGTGCTGCTGCGATGCGGTTGGCTTCGGCTGGAAGACGTCACCGGTCAGCCTCGTGGGTTGGGCTCTGCCTGGCAGGGTGGCGGAGTTCATCCAGGCGGTGTTGTGGGGCCATCGCGGCCGGTGGCAGAGACGAATGTCTTTTCCTGACTTATTAGCCCTATGCCATGCACACCGCAGTCACTCAGGCATTTTGATATTATCTTCTTTAGTAAATCTTTCAATAGGTTATACAACAGGTTAATGCAACACAGGAGGAATGTACCTTGTGAGGGGTCTGGAGGTAATACGTCAGGACATGGTTACCAGTGTCCTGTTGACCAGGGCCATAGGTCGAGGGGCTAAGCTTCGGGGCCTGGGACGGGCGGTACATGTCTTTCTGCCTTGTTAGAAGTTGTTATGGATGTTCCGCTGTGTGTTGTCAAAGTGTTGGGTGTCCTGATTGCACAGGGCCATAAGTCTGAGATGGTCCGGTGGGTTGTGAGGTTTACGAGGGGGCGCGTGTGTTCAGGCAGAGGTTTACTGCTGTGCTGTAAATAATGCAGGTGGCGGGTGGTGGCCTTGGGTGCTACAGAGGGGGTTACAAGTCTTTCAAGCGGCTCCAGTCTAGTTGGGGGAGGTAATGCAGCGCGGCGCGGTCTCTGCTCTCATGCCTTGGCAGCCTTCGCAGGGTGGTAGGGGGAATGGCCTTGCCCGTATTTCACAAAGGTATCTCACTCGTGTGTTGCCGATTTAGGTAAAAACATCACAAACATTTGAACACTCTATAATACTTATTCAAAACAAATACAATACATGCATTTAACCTTTGCTGGATGTGTCTCGATTATACCCAGCCTGAGCACCTTATTTATACATTATGTTTTAACAAGTACAGTATTTAGTTATATGCATATATATTTGCAGTAAGTGAGGTAGAGTTAGGATTGGTGGAGAACATAGAAAGTAACCCGCCAATTGTTCGTAACTGTGGTGGTACATGTGGGGCCTAGACATGCACACATGACATGCGCCTTTCCGTGCATCCTTCACATGGGCCCTCTGTATGGTTACATTTGTTTTCTTGTGTTCTCTAGCAGCATTAGTTCAGTTATGGCGCGAGCCCATGGGGTGTAAGTTTTCCAGTCATACACGTAACAAACAGATTCCTGGTGCGTTCCTTTATTATTGGCACCCAACTGCAATGGTATAGGCTCACCATCGCTTATATCATGGGAGCATGATTTCTTGTAATTATACATCTTACAGGTTTTTGTAATATAAGGGATTTTATGGAAGAAAAGCATCCCTTGCAAGTAGTCTCAACATTAATATACAAAGATTGTCTGTCATCTAACGACCATTTTACTGTTATTTTCATTTGCCTAGGCCTGTTGGCCGGGTCATGCTGGGAGCGATGATACTGCGGGAGGTGAACTGTTACAATGTTACTGTATTACACTAGCTCATGTCCGTCTTGTTCGTGGGAACGTGCTCGCAGCGGATCTGCCAGGGTGCTGCGGCAACAAGGATGACTGAAACCCTCCAAGGGTGGGGGCCGCGCTGCAGTGCGCTGAGCTCACACCATCTTTTCCAGACAAAATGGTTTCTGGGCCTAGCTAAATTTTAATACATGTGGGCAGTTAATACGTGCGGGCAATGTCTCCAGTGGGTGAACCCTCCACCACCTGGGCCCGGGTGGCATGAGGGGACGCCCAAAAGAGCCATAGTCCTCACCTGGGGAGAAAGCGTAGGCGAGGGGGGGTCTTCTTGGACCAGTCCTCCCCCACAACTTGTATCATAATATAATAATTTGGTGATTTTTTATAAAGCTTCATGTAGATGGACTACTTCTTAACTATGTAATAGTCACTGCTATAACCCACTGATGGTACTTGCCTTACAGACCACAGAAGGATGAAGGAACTAGTCGGCCCAATCAGGGTATCAAACTTCTCGCATGGAATCATCCCATTCCTGAAATTAGCATGTTGCAAGAGCTATCCATCGGGCATGCAATTATTTGCCAGAAGTTATCATTATATATCCAGGTACACACACACCAAGGCAGCTACTGAAATTACTTGCCAAAGAAGCCATACCATTTTCTAGATATTGCCGTCCTACTGTCAGGCACTCTCACTATATGACAGATTGTATGTATTTATTGTGAATTGGTTGAAGAAAATAAAATCTTAAACAAATATCTTCCATATATAGCAGATTGTGCCATTAAATACTCATGCATGCAGACCATTTGGCAGATATTACTGGTGCTATCTACTTGAATTTTATGGCACCACGACTGCTTTTTCTCATAGCCTACCTACTTCTCTTGTCTTCCCCAATAGCACTTTTAAGCAGTCTCGAGGCACTCACTGTAACCTAGCCGTACTTAATATAGCTGGGAACTGTCCCCGTTATCCCCACCGCCTTTCTTTCCCCTTTTACACACCTTGCATGCTCCTCTTGGAACAGTCTTTGAGGACTGTGTTCACCAACTGAAGAGCTCTGGCTTTTGCTACTCTTTCATCGGAGAGCGAAATATTTTTTTGGGGTGTGGGGTGGTATTTTGGAGTACTTTCTGTTAGAAACCTTTCTGCGAATATGTACATTCTGTCACTGATGGCGTATATGTGGTATTGGGATCGTAATGTTGAAGTACTTTTTGAAACTTGCATTCAAAAGTAGAAAAGTACCTTTGCCCGTGCCCCGCCGTGGGACTAAAGCTTAAGCTCTGAATGAGACTGACGACCAAACACTGGCTTTGTAAGTGTGAAACACATTACCTCCTAAAATATAGTGCAAGCGGCTCCTTTGTCTACTGCATTCTGTAGCAAACAGAAGCGGGCCCTCTGCCCCCACTACGTTCTTGCAGTTGACGCAGCTGGTAAAACACCAATGAATGGGAACTCGGTACCTACCCCTCCCAGCGCGCTCCGAGTGATCTGCCTCAGCCAATAGAACAGCACAGAACAGGTGGTGCGCTTCTGGTGGGCGGAGCTTTCTCCGGTAGGCGGACTAGTGCTGCGATGGGCGTGGTCTTTGACTGTGGTAGGCGGTCCTGTGAAGAGGCCGGGCGGGAGTGTTTAGTCAGTGGGCGTGTCTTCTGTTGAAGTTGCTATGGCTGAGCGGTAGGCGTGGCAGTGAGCAGCCTGGAGCCGTATATTTTAACCCGTTATGGGGGCGTGTTCTTCTGAAGTGGGTGTGGCCTCTGTATCTCTAGTCGACGTATGATGGTAGCCTTTCTCCGGCGGCATATGCCGATGGTCCGCAGCTAGAGCCTGATGCCGAACGCTGCGAACGGAAGGTCGGGCGCGGCTGAGCGATCTACGTGCCACAAGGACTGATAACAGGTGCGTGTGTGAAGCATGGCCCGGGTCGGGTCACGCGCTCTGAATGTGGGCGCATCAGGTGCGGCTTCTGTAGGCGCATCATCTGGAGTGTGAGATGCGGGCCCGGGCATCAGGTATGAGGGTGTGAGTTATTGCGCGGATGTTGGCGATTCTCTGCTTCAGTGGGCGTGAGGGGGAGGAGGAGGATAGTGTTTTGCTGGGATGTCGGGTATACGTGGATGGACCGACCGAAGATGTGATGGGGGACCATTTCAGAACCCCCCTCCCGCATATGTCACCAACAAATATGCACGCATGTGGTATAGCTGGTGTTGAGTGTCAAATCCAATCCGTAGTGGCACCATTTTAAATGCGTTTCGTGGGGCACAATCCGTTTCAGTTGGTATGGCCAGAGCACATGGTCACCCCTTAATGAATATGTTATAAGAATGATTGGAAACGTATCTGTTTTGTTTCGTCTTCGTAGCTGGCAGAAACAGTCGTGTTTAAGTGACACTGACCTTCGTTTAGGAAAATCATTCTGAGATTTCGACTTTCATCTTTGAAGCTGTTCCTTATTAATAAAGACTTGTCAACCTAGAGCTTCTGCATGCCTTAATAAAGTTAACGCATGTCATGTGTGGTGACAGTATTTCACCCAGTGCTGTATTTTTTTTTCTTTGCAGACTCGCTCTGTAGTTTTAAGTTGTATGTAGTTAGTGCCAGACTTCAAATAAAAAGAATGCAAAGAAAAATAAAGACTAGGGGAGGTACCTGGCAAGCCCCAGCTTGAGATCTGCATGTCTGCGCTTTGAATCCAGTGATCGTTCATAGGTAAAGGACTTCAAGAGTGTCGCTGTCTGGTGCATAGATGATAATGGAGTGTATTTGTTTCCTAGTGCCAATTGAGATTGGCGTATTCCTTGGTTTTGACCCAAGTTCCACACCAAAGAGTTACATTATTTGTAGAGCCTGCCAGATTATTTTATGAATGTTTTCTGTCCTCTGCATAGCAGAACAAAGAAAAGCAACCCGGAGAGGAACGAGGAGCTGACATCCCAAATAACCTGTATTTTTGGTTATTCAGAGGGAGTGGGGGTTGCTTGTTGGGAAGCAGCCAAAGCATAGGGAACCATTTCAATTGAAAATGATGAAATGCCCCATTGCCGGCTTAGCGTAGGATCACTTGTGTTTGTAGAACATAAGGTCTGCACATTTTCTAGGACATAACGATCCGATGTGGAGTATTGTTTGGAACATCTGCTGAGGAACCTGGGCTGGGTGCGGATGTCAGGCCTTATCTGGGCCCTGAAGGGCATGTGTAGGTGAATTCATGGAAATAGATTCAGCAACAGGTTCGGATGTGGGGCATTGCATGGGGCAACATGTAGCATCTGGCATGGGTATGGGGCATCAGGTGTTGGTGTAAGGGATCATTTTAGGCATAATGTCTGGTTTTGAGGCATCCTCAAGAGCATTAGGTGTCATTGTGTTGGGATCAGGTGGGGCATGGATGCTGCTGTGGGACACCAGGTCAGGGAAATTAGGCCTTGATGTATTGCACGAGGAGCATCACCAAGGTTTTCAGGCATCATCATAGGTATCATGTGTAGACATGCGGGATCATCGGGCATCCAGTTCATATGTCAGCCATTAGGAGCAGATGTGAGGCTTCAAGTGCTATTGTAGGGCATCACGTGCAGATGTCGAGCATTGAGTGCAGTGTAAGTCATTATTTGCCAATATGGGGTATATTAGCTGCCTATACAGTCATGGTGTGAGGCTATGCATATCCTTTGGGGCATCAAGTGTGTGTGTTGGCCATCTGTTGGATTTGGGGGAATCAGTTTTTGGCTCCAAGATCTGGTTTCATGTCATATTTAGCTCTGAGGCCCAGTCCCAGGACAGTCCTTTTTTCTGTAGATAAGATGTCAGTATTGTTCGAGGGCCCAGTCCCTATTGTTGCGTTAGTTCTGAGGTATGGGTCTGCTGCTTTCGGTTTTGGTTCTAATGTTGGATCATCGCTGGTGTGAGGTTTGGTTTTGAGGTACATTCTTTTGTGTCAGGTTCTGGTCTGAATTCCGGTCCCTTTGGATATGGATGTGATTCTGAAGACTGATGCTTGGTGTCGGGTTCAATTCTACGTTGTGATTCTTGGTGCTAGGTGTAGTTCTTATTTCTGTTCTCAGTGTCAGGTTTGTGTTCCATGTCAGGTTCATTTCTGAGATCTGGTACTGTGGAGTCTGCTCTGGTTCTGATGTATTGTCCTGGTGTCATGACCAGCGGGAGGTCTGATCTTTGGTCACAGGCTCGGTTCAGAGGTCTAGTCTCAGGTATGTGGTTTGCTTCTGAGAGACATTACCTCAGGTGTAATTATTTGAACTGATGGCTTTTCTTTGATGTCAGGTTTGCGTTTGAGGGCTGGATTCTGCGGTTTCAGAATTGTTTCTGGAAATTCATCCAAGGGGCAAACCTTCAAGTTGCAAGCTACTAGCCAGCTATAAAAAAAAGTTTCTTACCACCTCAATTCTATAGATACACACAATTTCTTACTTGCCAAGAGGTAAATATCACTAGCCAGTGGTGAGTGCCCATTTTGCATCCTGATTCATTGATACTGTTAAATTCAATTAAGATATCAGGGCCTTGTTGACTTATTTGGTTGTGAGGTCTGTCCACCTCATGTCAGGGTTGGTTCTCTGTATTGGTACTTTTGTCAGGTTTAGTTTGGGGGTTCCGTTTCTAGTTCTGAGGTGAAGTCCCTGTTTGCATACTCCATTCTGACGTTTGGTCTCTGGTTTTAAGTTAATTTATGAAGTTCGTTCTCTAGTGACAAGTAAAGGGATACGTTATGGACTGTGTGCCATTAATTCTGGAGTTGAGTGCCTGTCCCTGGTTGGTTTGTTTCTGAGTTCTAATCTTTGGGCTCAGGTACATTTCTGAGGGCTAGTCACTAGTTTGGGAGCTCCTTTTCAAGTTCAGGTCTGATGTCTGGTATCTGGCTTCAAGTCCTTATTGTACCAGGTTCATTCCTATGATCCTATTTTCTGGTGTTAGGCTCAGTTCTGTTATCTGGGTCCAAAGACATGTGATGTCATGTCCGTTTTGGAAGATTTGCCTCTCGGGTATCTGATTTTCTTCTGTGTTAGTCTTTGTTTTTAGGTTTGGTTCTGAGGACCAGCCGCTTTGTCAGGTTTAGTTTGCATGTGCAGTCTCTAAAGCCTGGTTTAGTTTCAAGGGTGGTGTCTTGTTAATTCCTGAGGTATCTGGTTTAGTTCTGCAGTACAGCCGCTTGTGTCAGATTTGGTCCTGCTGTCTGTCGTCTCATGTTTGGTTTTGAAGTCTGAACACTGTTGCTAGGAACTTTTTTTTAACTCTTTTCTCTGGTGTCACGTCTGATCTTGCACAGGTTGTCAGATGAGTTTAAGAGAACATGCTGCTAATGTTATAGATCAGGTGGCAGGCCTAGTTCTGAGATTCGGTCAGAAGACCACTCTAATTCTAATATGTGATTCTGAGATCCAGTCTGTGGTGCCTGGTTTCATTTTGAGGTATGGTTCTGTTATTTGATTTGGTTTGATGCCAGGTTCTGAGGTTCATTCTGCTGTTTTGCCTAGTTCTGTTGTTCGGTCCACAAATCTATTACCTAAGTTGTCAGATTTGGTTGCAAGATTTTCTCCATGTAATGTCAAGCTAGGCTTTTAAGTCCACTTATGAAGTTGTATTCCTATGGTATAGGTTAGCTTTCCTGTGTGAATCTGGGATCTGGTCTGTAAGGTATTAAGTTTGTTGTTAGATCTGGTCCCTGTGATGTAAGACTGGGCTCTAAAACCCAATCCCTGTGGTGTCCAGTGACAAACCTTTTGATGACATCACTTCTCCCCAGGAGGGAGACCTTCCCTGTAACGTTAGGGTGGTGCAGCAGCTTACCAATAATCCCCCTTGGGGTGGTAACACATGGGAGGACCTTCCAGGGGAGGATTCCCCTCTTAGGGTTGGAGACATTCATTCTGTGGTTCCCTTCCCTGTGCCCCTTCCATCTGAAAACCCACGCTACCCACCACAGTCTTATAACACTCTTCATAGTGCTAACATGTTCTATTGTAACATGGTAGACTCCTCAAGTACTCAGAACGAGGAGGCCCTGAGGAGACATGAAGATCAATCCCTTGAAAGTGATAAAGGACTCTAATAGTCCGCCGGGGAGGAACTGGCAACATTGTATAAAAAGATACAATGCACTAAACAAAGTGTCAAGTCCAGCTGGGAACAGCAGCAGTTGTGGAGCAGACCGCAGACGGGAGTTACAAACTCTGAGGACAGACTGCAGAACTGAGGACACCGGCACCCAGCTGAGAGAGTCCTGCAGGAGCAGACCTGACTATAAAACCAGAGAAGAGAAACAGCGGAATGCCCTCAATGAGGTGGACCGTTTGGTCCAACAACTACGCTGACACCATACAGAGACAAGGACCGTGGAGCCATCGCAGAACAGCAGAAACGGAACAGAAAAACCAGAGCAGCTGCCAACATGGTCCCCAGTCCAAAAAAGAACCAGCGACGTGCCACAGCCCAGAAGAAGTTAAAGGGAGGCACTGGCGATCTGGTGGATACAGGGTTGGCGGAGCAAAAGGCTGCTAGTGAAAGAAACTGTGAACTGTGTGTCTGGAGTAATTTCCCTTGGCCCAATGGCAGAAATAAGGCTACTGGTGGAAGAGTCTGTGACCTGTGCATTGGGAGTAACAGAGGCAGAGACAAGGTTACTGGTGAAATAAACGGTACTTTGTGCATCAGGAGTAATCTCCCTCGGCCCAGTGGCAGAGACAAGGCTACTGTTGAAAGAAACAATGTGTATTGAACATCATCTCCTTTGGCCTAGTGGTGGAGATAGAGCCACTGGTGTAAATGACTCTAATCTCGACATCAGGAGTGGTCTCACTCGTCACAGTAGCAGTGCACAAACTACTGAAGAAAAAAACAGTGCAGTGTCGGTCAAAAGTAAACTCCCTCATACCAATCTCATCAAGAGAGGTACTGTTCAAAGTTGGGAATAATTTGTAAATCTTTAGAAAACCAAAGAGAACCTCTTTGGACCATTACCCAGGGTGCAAAGGAGGAAAGTGCAACACCTACTGGGGAAACTGGCATAATTTAAACGGCTGATTAAAAGTGTTTGTTGATCATACCAAGGGGAAAAAAAATGCCAGGAGAAGGGAGACATTCTCCTGGTTGGCAAATCAGACCCTAGAGTAATAGACAAGCTAAAACTTTTGAAATCCTTGTTGGAAATGAGTCAGGAGAAAGGAGATGGCCTCTTGGCGTCTCAATTTAAATTCAGTGTTCAGTGTTGGAAGGCCAAAGCCTTGTGTTAATCAGGAGGAGGGAATCATCCTTCTGAATAGTATTTAGTGATTTTGTGTTAGTAGTGGTAGGGCTAGATTTGGAGTTTGGACGTAGGGCAGATTTATTAGTTGAATGGACATTCTGACTGGGCTGACCCAAGGTGATTGTTTATTAGGTAGGATATCCCTGTAGAGTTAGGGATAGTTAGGTTTTCTTTTCTTATAAATAATCTCACTTTGAATCATGCCACCTCTGTGTTCAACTCCTTTTTCTGGCGCCTTCCACACCAGTTCAGTGCTGAGGTCGATGTCTGTGGTATATAATGAGTTTACCACTTCTGTAGACTAGTCAGTTTTGATTGTGTGCTTCTGTCCTGCTGCTGGATCCCTTTGGTGTCTAGTATGCAGTGTGGTTTTTAGGCATGGTCCCGTGATGTCCAGTTTGGCATTGAAGTTTATTTCTGTAGGTCTCCAGTGATTTGTTTGTTTTATTTTGAGATTTAGCTATGAGATCTGGTCCCTGTGGTTTCAAGTTTGGCCTTGAGGTGTTGTTCGCATGTCTGTCCCCAGGGGTTCTCAGGCCAGGTTTAGAAGTGTGTCTGAGATCCCCCTGATGGTTACTTCTCCTTTCTCTCCAGGATGGGCTCCGGAGCACACAGCAGTGATGGCGATGGCGAGGCCAGTCCGGTCCAGTGTTGCAGCAAGCAGTACTCGTGGGCTGAGGTGCAGCGCTGCTCCGGTCCTGGGGAGCGTTGGCTGGTCATTAACCGGAAGGTCTACGACATCAGCAAGTTCTACCGGCAACACCCTGGAGGACCTCGTGTCATCAGTCACTATGCAGGCCAGGATGCCACAGTAAGCACTTGACTCCCTCAGTCAAGGGGGTTATACATACTACAGACTCATTGACTAACCTGGTGGCCAATTGGGGAAAGGCACAACAGTAGACAAGTAGTGAGTCTTTGTAGCCTTGGTAAAACACTTTGGGTTGGTGAGTTATTGTAAGTGTGTGGTGAGTTTATGACACAGTGTCTATTTTTTAATTTAGTACAATGTGAGGTGGACCAATAGGTCAAGGTGGGTGAACAAGTAGTGCAGCATGGATTGATTAGGTAATGCAGTGTCAATAGGGAAGTGATTGCAGTGGGTTTTCGGATGGTCTGCAGTTTGCAATGTGCATATACTGCAGTGGGGGGGTAGACATGTAGTGCAGTTATTGGTAAATGGGCATGGAGGGTGCAAAAAGCAGGTATTACAATCTGCGGTGGGAATGTCATGCATTGAGGGATTAGTAGGTAGCAGAGAATAGTGTAGAGGCAGGTGATGCAGTGAGGGGTGGACAGGTAGAATATTGTTGTCAGCTCAATGCATGGTAAGCAGATACCACATTGTCATGTTGAGCGGTACAGTGTGGGGATAAGGTGGCGTACTGTAATTAGGTACCAAAGTATGGTTTGGGCTGGTGGTGCAGTTGTGGGGTGGGCATTTCGGTGTTGAGAATCATGGAAGGATTGTTCGGTATGCAGCGCAGTGAGAGGCATGTAGGCAGCGATTTGTGTGGTTAGCACTAGTGGGTATGCAGGTAGTGCATAGTGGGAAGGTAGGGGATCGACAAGTGGGCAGCTGTACAGTGTTGGATGAGATGGCACCACAGTACATGGTGGTCAGATGATGCAGGGTGGGCAGTTATTCCACTTTTCCATTGGCCAGTAGAGTAGTGTTAGGTAGGCTGGCATAAGGAGCAGTGTAGAATTGCGGCGTGGAGTTGCCAGGTAGTTATGGGGCATGCAGTGACTTATGGGGTTAGCAGGTATGCTGTTTTACATGAGCAGGTAGTGTGGTGTAATTTCGGCATATATTTCAGGGTGGATAGTTTAGTGCTGGTGTGCAGACAGCACATATGGGTTTCATTGCATTGTGTGGGGATCACATACAAGGTAGTGTACTGAGGTAGAGCATTAATGGAATAAGAGGTGGTCGAGCCATGCTGTCCGGAGGGGGCAGGTGTCACAGTGCAAGTGGGCATGGATCACAATGTGGAAGTCTCAGGCAATTCATTGTGCTGTGGGACGTTCTTGCAGGGTGAACAGGCGGTGTGGGGTAGGTGTTGGTGCTGTTTGTAATGTGAAGGTAGTTTAGTATGCATAGGGTGCTAGTGCTGGTATTGGATGTGCCCATTTTGCAGTGGGGGTGGACGGGTAGTGCATTTTTGCAAGACAGGCAATGTATTATTTGGTGAGCAAGTAATGCAGCAAGGATGTGCAGGTAGCAGTGTGATGTAGTAGTGATGTAGGGGTGAGATGATTCTGCAGTGCATATTTTGCAGATTAAGCAGTGAGGGGTGACAGGTAGGGCAGTGGTTGGTGAACAGTGTGAGTAGGAGATGCTTTGTGGAGTTAGGCAGGTAGTCGGTTTTAGAGATGAGGGTTTGGTGGGGTTAAAAACTACTATAAGAAGGTTGCATGGTGTTGTCCGGCATGTATCATAACAGGTAGCTTAGTGCTGGGGTACATGTTGCAAATGTCACAATTGCATTGCACTGAGAGGTCATCAAGTGAGAGAAGGTCTGCTCAAGCAGTATGGCAAGAACAAGTCATCGATTTGTTGATTGGGCAGATGTCACAGTGCAGGATGGCATGAATCAGTGTGGTATGAGCAGGTCGTCAATTGTGGTGTAGGCAGAGATTGTAGGGTGGGTTGGGCAAACAGTGCATTGTGGCTGCGGAGTCCAGTAGGTTGCATTGCTTTGGGGGGGGGGGGGGTAGGGATTTATGGTGGTGGGTATGTATTCCAGTGAGGGATGGGCAGGTAAATCATTTTATAGAGAGCATGCAGGTAATTGCAGAAAGGGCATGAAGGCATTACAGTTTACGGCAGTCGGGCAATAACTGCAGTGTGGGGTTAACAGGGAGTACACTGTAAATTTGCCCGTAGTATAGAGTGGGTTGGGTATGATATGCAGTGTGGCTTATACAAAATCTACATTGGAAATTCACACTTTAGCTCATTGCACCACATACTGTTAGAATTGTTAGAAGAGCAAACGGCCAGTCCAATAGGGCGCCTTTATATGCAATAAATTGCCTCTGGTAGGTTAATATTGCTGCCATGACGTCTCCATTGTCACTCTCAAAAGGTTTTGGGCTCCCATACTTTCGGTTCGTCATCGATTCTGCACGCTGGCTCTTCATCGACGGCGTTCAGAGTAGATCTGAACTTCACGTGCTCCCCGGCTCTCGTCAGCTCTGCCAATCGCCTGTGTTATGCTCTCAGTGGGCCTCCCCTCCCTGGTGTATGCATCCCTCCCTCTTTTGGCTTGGTGTGTCTTCTCTCTTAAATCTCCCTGTTCCAATTAATTGGAGGGTTGTCCTTAAAGACACAGATTCAGTTTCTTTATTATCATTGTTTATGTTAACTTTGTCTTCAGTCCAATTTATGGATTTATTATTGTTCGGCATCTCAGATAAGATCCCAGTACCTATGCTTGATGATCAGCATTTACGAAACCCATTGTTAATGGTCCCTATTTTTGAAAATGCTGTCGGCACACAAGAATCATGACCTCATGGTTTGAATGCACTATTTTTGTTTCATATCATGTACATTGCATGGCTTTGAGTATGTTGATTTCACAATTGAATAATGCCTATGCTGAAGAAAGCATAGCATGTGAATTTAGCCTGTGAATTTATATTTCAGGAATTTAAATTGTTTTGATTAACTATGAAAACCTTTAATTTTTGTGACACATGACATGAATGCGAATCCACATTCACTTTAACTTTACTTTACACTAGGTCAAAGATGGCACTCATGAAATTCAATAGCAACATTGATGGCTTTACGCAACCGGCACATGCACGCTCAGTGCGGAGTGCGGGTCGTGCAAATCTATTCACTATTTATTGCAGAGCGGGACCAGAGGCTGCTTAACACAGCTCCCTCCGATTCCCACACTCGAGGAAATCGCATAATAGCTGACTCGCATCAGCATGAAGGGATATTTTGTGACAGGGGGCCGCTGCTCAGCAAAGGCCATTTGCCTGAGTGGTTCACAAACGTTTGCAAACACATTTTCATTGACCAACAGGTGACAGCCTTTTTGACACCAGTACTATGTGGTTGACTCGCACACAGCATCGACACGAGGAAGTGGCAACTAACAATCAATGTTCTGTAATCCAATGTTCTGTAAAACATCCTCCATGTTATCTACATTATGTCATTGTGGCAACCCTTTGATCAAGGTAGTTAGTAAGTTTATATTTTCTGGTCATTTTCTAGAGTCAGCAAGGGACGATAGATAACGAACATACCACCAGGGTGGAGTGCTTTTGCGAAATACAGTGTGCCTGCATACTGTGAGAAACCTGAAGGGGTCTCGCTTACTAGCTCCCAGGGATCTGTCATCCAGGTGGCCAGGACACAGCCATCGTTATTGGATCCAGTTCCTAGGGCTGGACCAATGAGGGAGGATCACCTAGATGACGGGTCCTCAGGGAGTGGATGTGGGACACCGATCGGTGAGAGGCGATATCCACCTTCTTATAACACCTTTTCCCCAGCCTACCACATCGGATACCCCTAACCTCCTTTTCTGACACAAACACTTTAACACACCACGAAAGACGACGGACAAACACCAAAGCCCTTTACCTTCCACACAGGCATAAAAGGTGGAGAACAAGAGCACAATATGAGCAAGGCAGACCGCATGACGAGAGAGCTAACTCAGCACGGCAGTTCAAGAGGAGGAGAAAGACAGCGCGCTCCAAGAGGGTGACAAGGAGAGAAGTGACCAGGCCTGTGAAACCTCTGCAGAAGAAATTGTAAGGCCGCAAACAATAGCCAGCGTGTGTTGCAGCAGATGTCAACGGTACAACGGGGCCCTCCTCTGCTGATAACCAAGCCGGGGAGAGACGCTTGCCACCGTAATACCAGCCTTCACTTCGGAGACAAGAACAGCCAAGCGGTTCATCACAGCCGGTGAGTCGAGGGGAGAGCGGATAAGAAACCGAACTGTGTTGAACCAAAGTAGCAAACGGCTTATTAAAGAAAATACAAAGAACTGTTAATACGAAAGGGGAAAACCAGCTACAGAAGAGTCAGGCATCACGTGGGTGCTCACTTGGGACCCTATGGGTAAATACCCTATTGTTGAAACTACCGTTACCAGAAGGCCTCCGGAGGAGGTGGGAGAAAAGGGTCAAAGTGGTCATACAGGGGTCTAGTAAAATCCCCTGTACAATCAAAAGTCTTTGACCGACAGATGATTGTGAAGCAAAGGTAAGTGAATCCCGCATTGTAAGAACTGATCAAGGAATTGGGTGAATGACAAGGTTGGCAAGAGTGAACCCGATGGGGGGGATGCCGATGAAAATGGGGCATAGCTTGAAGTCCCAATGAATAGTGTGTTGTTGACGAGTGAACCCGGCACAGGGATGTCCACAGTGAACTGTTCAAAAAGACAGAGAGAATTTGTGAATTTCACAGAAGAGATTGCTTTGAGAATCTGTAGTGAACCCGGCTAATGGAGGCTAGGAAGCGAGAAGGGTCTGAGCCCGGAAGAGGGGGACCCAGGGGTGAAAAAACCATCACCAAGCAATAGTAAACCAGACAGACGGAGGCTAACATTCGAGAGGAGTCTGATCACTGAAGAGGGGGACCCAGGGGTGAAACATTGTCACTCTAAATACAAGCAGAAAGGAACTTTTTGTGGATCTGAGCATGGAAGAAGGGGACCCAGAGGTGAAAAGTCATCACCCAACAAGCATGTGAAAAGGAACTCTTTGTTTTTTTTTTTTGGATACATCAGGTCCACGGAGGCAAGCAACATTTTTGTGGAAAAGAGACTTAAACACCGAAGGCCCTGATAGCGGAGAGCGGAACTGTTGGCTTGTGCTGGGAAGCCCCGAGAGTGTTCTGTGCTCCAGAATCCTACCTTGTCCCATGCTTAAAACGTGGGGAAGGGAGAACCCCGGCTAACGCATCCTGACTTATTATTTTTATACACGTCCTTCTTTCTTGTGAACATTATCCCACACTCTTTTGTATTTAGCGTAAGGACAGGTAATAGGTTTTTCTTAGTATAGCCCCCTTTATTTGACAAGACGTCACTAGGACTGGCTTATTTTTGTTGGATGGTCAAAGCTTGCTCCCATCTTAGATTTAGGTTTAGATTAGGCATTTTTCCAACCTTCCTATACAGTTTAATAAACACCCTTGAACTGTGATCACTTGTGTCTGTCTTTACTGTTGCCACCATGAGTTCCTTACAATAAATACTACACAACAGTGTGCCAGTTTTGAAGAAACCAAGAATGTATCTTGTTGTGTATATTGTTTTTTATTTAGATGTAACTTTCTTTTCTTTGCATTATTATCAGTACAAAACATCCCCCCAACCCTTATTTGTCTTGGGGTGTGCAAAAGAAAAAGCTCCTGTGAGTGCCGACTGAGAGTGTCGACTGTTCAGCTGTGCCTGCTGTGCTTACTGCTGCTGATAAGGATCTGCTGTTTCCTGCTCACTCTCGTGGACGCGGTCACTTTAAGGATATTGAGCCTGGATCCGCCCACTTGTCCTAGCAATCCTCAAATACACAAGCGCGCATGCTACCTGCGCACGCGCGCTACCTGCGAGTGCCGACTGAGAGTGTCGACTGTTCGGCTGTGCCCGCTGTGCTTACTGCTGCTTCCTGCTCACTCTCCTGGACGCTGTTACTTTAAGGATATTGAGCCTGATAGGCTACCTGGAAGAACATATACTATATATTGACTCTCTAAGAAGCATTTTATTCCACTAAAATACTGATATATTGCTTTTTATGATTTAGGCTCTGCCCACTTGTCCCAGCAATCCTCAAATACACGAGCACGCACGCTACCTGCACACGCGCTACCTGTGAGTCCCGACTTAGGGTGACGGCTGTTCAGCTGGGCAGCCGGGCAGTCGACCTCCCTGTTCGGTACTCTCTTTCATTCAGTGAGTCTGTTGTTTTCGCTCCTTTTGTCTTCCACCCCTGGCCTTGAAATTCTGCGCGGTCGGCTGCATCTCTGTTACAGAGGTAAGGAGAGACCTGCTCAGCTGAAGAGCAGAATTTACACACTTAATACTGCTATGCCAAACAGCTCTAGGGCCTTTATCAATAGAGAGATAATAGGCCCCTCAAAAATGAATCCTTTTTTGGAAAAAAAATGACACCTCCAATTATTACAACTTTGAGAGAAAAACAAGCTGGGACGTCTTTAGCCTGCCCGAAATCGGTTGGTACGGACATTCGCTACTACTGGAACTCTAATAAAAAGCCTGTAGCTAAGCCACCAGTATTGTGTGAAAACCTAAAGCCGCTAATGTCAACAAAAGCGATTAATGCTTTCCTCCCTCCTGTAACAGACGCTGACATTCTGATTTGCAACTCTCAATATGCGCAGGACTTTCAATCCTTACGAAGAGCTGTTAAAAATGAGTTTACGAGTGAAACGTCACCAAGCTTGTTACCTTTTGTAGCTCACGTCAGTGTACATGCGAATGAAAGCATGGTTTGCCTGCCCCTTTTTTCTCAGGTGCCTGTAAACGGAGCAAAATTGAATCCCTTAGAACCATTTGGAAATGGGGCAACAAATCCAACAAAATGCTTGAAAAAATGTTTAAGCGGCGACTGTGGAAATACAGCAACCTGTGTGTGCTTTGGCACCCCTTCTGTTATGTTACCCGATCCTGATCGAGGTGTTGTGTGTGCAAACAAAGTTTTCACTGGCTGTTTTACTAGTAGTAATAATGTGGATGTTCCCGTTGCGATTGATACATTCGTTGATGCTAATATTGTTGCAGAAACTCAGATTGTTGATGATATAAATGAAGAAGACTTTGCAACCAATTTGGGTAACAAATCAAGCCTATCTATATCCTCAAACATTGAATGCTAGAACTGTAAATCAGGTTTTGGATAGTTCCACCTCCTCTGATATGTCATATTTAAGACCCACTCCGCAACCCTCATTTGGCTTCAAGAACTCCATAAATCCCACCTGTGGAATTTCCTTAGCCGCCATGAATACTGGCCTTTATAGTCTGACGAAATTATACGAGCATATGGAGGAAAAAATTGATAAAAATACTCAGGTATTGGCAAATGTAAATGCAAATTTTTACACTCTTAGAGCTGAGTTAAATCAAATAAATATAGGCATACTTGAATTAAAAAACACTACTGTTTGTCCAAAAACCATATGCAAGACTGTTATGGAAATATTGGAAGCTAAAATGAAACTTGGGCTGGGTCTTTTACCAACAAAAGCCCCTGACATGTGCAATGCACCAGAGACTTCTTGCAAAGTGGCGCTAGATTTGGAAGCTGCCTCCGAACAGGTTGATCTTATAGTATTGGATATGTGGAAAAGTATGATAATTGTTGACACACATCCTATAACGCCTGCAGATGATCTTGAATACCTTGAGGCGCCTTCTGAGCCAATCTATGATCTTTTCCAACCTACGGGGGAAAAAAGAAAAATCAAGAGAAAAATTATAAAATTAAGTAAAAAGACAAAAAATCAAGTAAGCCTAAATAATGTTAAACAAAATTCTGGAAAACATAAATTTGTAAAAGCCATTTCACTACTGGAAGAAAAACAGAATAATGAAACAAAAAAGAGAGAAAAAAAAGTCCTAAGCGGTCACATAACTAGCAAAGTAGCGGATCCACAAAGGGGATAAAATTACTCTGAAACACCTCATAAGTGCGTAGATCAAGAGTGCGAACACGACTCGGACGTGAGTATTCTCATGAACTTGACTACCCACTCAATTGGGCTGGATCCCCTTGTTGCAGAAACTGAAGAGTCAGAAATAAATGTGTGTGAGCTAATAAACACCGAAAATTGACTTTAGTGAGCCAAACTTTGTCACAATGAAAGAAAAAAAAATGAATAAGTGCGAAAAAACTGAGTGTTCAATATACGCACATGCAAATCGATTTGACAAATTAAAGACTACAGAGAGCAGTGGCAATTTGCCTGCTGCTGGAAACTTAGGGGAAACATGAAAGGGGCAATAGACTGTCCCGAATTTAAAGAAAAATACCTAATTATGTCTAACAGCTTAATGATAATCATGACAGACAGGCAGCCCGGAGATCCTTTTCCAAATGGATCAACAATCTTAGCAGCATTTCACACTATTCTATCACTTAGAGCTATCCAATACAGAGACATGACAACCTTTAAAATAGAGAGAACAGAATGCTTGACAATGGAAACCTCAATGTTCCATCACTTGCAATAAGACAAATCATATGGGACTCTAGGGAATATCTAAAAGACAAAGGTTTTAGATTAAATATAAAAAAGCTTCAGAAAAAAAGCAGTAATAAAACAAAGGCAATGCGATACCTCTGTCAAAAAAGATGACATACGACCAATGAAGTATATGCCATTAATGATCAACTGCAAATGTCAAAATGGACAGTTGCAGAGAAATGTATACTACGAAGAGGTATCTCCTGTTACGCCTGAAAGTAAAATTAGTAAATGGTCATGGCTAACCAAAGCTGTTTTGGAAACTAGCCATGGACTCACTAAATGGATTACATATGCAAGAAAGGACAGCCAACTGAACATAGTGAGCTGGAATACTAGAGGACATACTCACCTGATGCAACTGGGTGGGATGAACTCCTGAGACCGTATGACCTAATTCTGTTACAAGAGATTTGGTTGAGCTCTCCTCCAGCATGGCCAAATTACCAATTATGTTGTGTCCCGGCTATAAAACCTCTAACAGGTAGACCCACGATGGGTCTAATTACCGCCCTAAAAATTGAAACTTTCGGCAACCTGAAATCTTGGGCCAATCCCTACCCTGGTCTACAGCTCCTAAAATTAGAATTTCCAAAACAAACAGAGATCCACTGTGTGGGCGATTATCAATGTGTACTGGAACCCAGCTGTAATACCGGAAGATGAATTTCTAGATATGGTCACAGTATTATTTGAATTAATTGATTCAGACCCCAATATATGTCTGACAATACTGGCTGGTGATCTAAACATTCACTGTCTGCCTTTGGCGAAAAAGAAAGTGCATACCTCACGAGAAATTAAATGGACTAGATTAATGTCAGACAGAAATATGTGCATGATGAATGGTAGTGTACAGGGTGACGTTCCACCACAAGCAACTTGGGCAAATGGACTAGCAGAAGCAATAATAGATTATGCATACATTACAAAGCCCCACTTGAACATAGTGGAGAGCTTTGAAGTCACTCCAACTAAACGGAGTGATCATAATATTCTATCCATGACATGGCTCTTGTGCCCACACTCCTGATAAAGATTACTATAAACCTTGTCTTGAAGTGAACAAAGGATTACATCGGATCAAATGGACTGATAATAAATTGAATATTCTTCTGGAAGAAATAATATTAAATAAGATCACAAACTACATTAACATATTGGGTAAATACAAAACAATAAAAAATGCAAATGGCAAACAGCGAGCCATTTCAGTTCAACCCTACGACCCTGTTATAAAAGCGGCAAAGGTTGCGAAAAGAAAAGCTATCCGGCAGCTCTCCAATAAAGAAAACCTTATATATGCTAAAGAACATGCTAAAATTAATACTAAATATAAAAATTAACTTCCAAAAATCCAGACTGATAATGAATGCGTGTTAAAAACAATATCTATGAAATCCAGTTTATAGATTTGGTCCCTATTAAAGGAAAGTGCAGGGACAAATCCCTCTTTTCACTCTGTGAATGGTATAAGTGAGGAGGGATGGATATCTCATTTTACAACCCTCTTCTACGATAAAACACAAAATATCGACTTATCTATTATAAATAAATCAAGTAAATATATGTTGGACATGGATGTTCTGGATATTGAAATAATAATTAAAAAACTTAGCACATCAAATGCCGCACTCAAACAAAACTCAAACTATTGGGCTGCAATAATTGTCCAGTTATATCAAGATATCAAAGATGCAGGCAAAATTCCAGCATCTTGGCGAAAATCTATTATATTACCAGTCTTCAAAAAAGATGATCTATTGAACCCTATAAACTATAGACCATTAGCACTAATGGATTCTATGAGAAAAATCTTTGTTAAAATATTATTAAAAAAATTAAACAAATGGTTAAAAAAAAATCTTATTAGAAACCAATGAAGCAGGTTTTGTTGAACGAGTGGGAAATGGACCCAATATTCTGATTGTACAGGCATTAAAACATCAAGTCATAAAACACAAACAGCCTATCTACATCGCCTCCATAGACTATAGACAGGCCTTTGATAACGCATCACGATTAAAGCTCTGGGACAAATTGAGAGTGGAGAAGTGCCCAGATAATCTCCTAATTTAGATCCACCAATTATACACGGAGACAATGATCCAAATTAAGTTAAATAGAGAAAGAATGCTGTCTAAGTCAATACCAACTTATGTAGGTTTGAAACAGGGATGCTTACTTGCGGCGACTCTATTTAACTTTTATATTAGCGGTATCATTAATTATTTGTGGGAAATCTTTCCCTCCTAATATTAATGAATTGGTAGTGTCTCATCTTCTAAATGTGGACGATCATGTAATCACTGATCAGACTCCAATAGAATTAAAAAGATCACTAGATGGCTTGAGTAGACATGCCAAAGACAATGATCTCTGTATAAATCCCAATAAGTCTAATGTAATGATCCTAGGGAAGAAACAAACGTGTGCACAAAAAACAGCAAAATTGTGGAAAAATGATGGACAAAGCCTAACAGTAACTAATACGTACAAATACCTTGGAATCAGTATAATTGACAAACCAAATAATTCTCCTTACAAAGAAGAAATAAAGCACAAAATGAAGATCTTGTGCTTGCAAACTATTCTGGTTCAAAAAAAGGTATGGTAAATTTACTAGTTTTATAAAGTTGCATTGCAAAAAATCAAATTAATAATACATTTAAAAAAAGCTCTTGGAAGTTTTCTTTAACATATTTCTTTTTTCGTCTTTTTTCTTTCCAATGACTTGTTGTTTATTTATTTAGATTTGTAAAGCGCACAGCAGCCTGTGGGCATCAATGCGCTATGAAGTGAGCGTAGGAAGGCTTAATTCATAAACACATTTGATAACAATAGTTTGAACACTTGTTAATGTCCTGGACATTTTACAGGGCGAGTCCCTTTAGAGTAACTGGGCATTTCTTCTTTCTGTGAAGAACTATTTTTGCATCTCAGATAGTCCCATGCATGCCATCATGGGGAACTGCAGAGTGAGTTGCTTAGAGGAGCAGGAGTCCTTGTCCCCAAATGGGGAGTCTCTCCTATTGCGGTCCTACTTGCCCAGACCCCTGGGGGGATCTTGCGGAGAGTGCTCTCCTTCCCAGCCTCAAATGGTGAGGCACCCCCTGTGGAGAAGGGATCAATTCCCTCAATTTGGCACACTTCTTTCCATCTCTGCCTGAGGAAGTGGAGGAATTCCCTGAAAGCTTGCAAATATGCAAAATAAATTACTGTTACCTTAATGAGGCTATCAACTCGTCGTTTGCTTCTGGATCAACATTATATTCAACCCGTGGCTAACACAGTACACTCAAACTGTACGATAAATACACAAGCACACGAAAAAACTTTAGTAAAGACACAGTTAGGAATATCCAGTTTGTCACAACAAAACATAGGCAATTCGGCATGTGTGGAAAGTGACGACCATCTTAACTCTGAGTCATCCCACTGTATATATGCCCTATTATGTCATTTTGTATCTGATTGTTGATCGCTGCTGTGACCTCATGAATGTGCTCATGAGCTGAACAATCCCACAGCATTCCTGCAGTAAAATAAAAATATTTTAGCACAAAACGGGACCTCCAGCACACCCCAAACTCTCCAACTACGCGCAAGTCCTTCTTCCCACCTCTTCCCTAATGAGAAACCACCCCCTAACACCTCCGAATCTTTCGAGTTCATGAGGGATTCCTCTGCAAATCACTCACATCGAGTCAAACAAATTGGCAGCTTTCAATCTCTAAAAAGCCTCAGTTGCTGCAATGCACCATGGGAGATATATAATTTTTTGGGGGATGATGACTCGCCCTTCTCTGTCAGATTTGAAAAACAAAAATACTTTACAGATTTACAGGAATGTCATTTCTGGTGCAAATCTATCCAGTGTTTTTCATGTTATGGGTGTTCATTGGAAGCACATTTTTTTGATTGAGAAAATAAATGGGAGTGTGCAGAAAACAGCACAGTTTATTTTCTTGATAACGTTTTAACTATTCCGCACATTTTACACAAAACGTCCAGTTTGCATGGGCTCCTATCAGACAGTTATTTTAAAAATGTCACCCATATCTGAATCTGATTATAATCATTGAAAACACTTTAGGTTAAGAGAGAGTTGCGTTGAGACAGTTCAATGCAACATTGTAAGGGCCTCATTCAGAGTTTGCCACATTTACCAGTGGGATATTGTATGATATGATATTTTATTTGTATCGCGCTCATACACAAGAGTTTCAGAGTGTGAAACACGGTTAGAGGTTATAGATTAGAGGCAGAATTCCGCCTGACAGGCAGCAAGGAGGGATCCATTATCTGGTGTGTCCAGGCTGTCAATGTCTGACATAAAAATACCTGTACATTTTCATTTTTTTAACAATAAAACATACAAATAAAGGGGCAGTATAAGTCGTACCCATCCTCTCTGTAGATAGCCTTTTAGATTTTACTCTCACTCTTCCCTCAACTGTTTCTCTCTACTCTGCCTCTGGGCCTTAATCCCTCTCCTTCTCTCTACTTCCCCCTCTCAATCATCCTGTCTCAATTTCCTTCCACTCTCCCGATATTCCTCCTACTCTCACTCCTACTATCACTACCCTCCTGATCTTCCTCTTCCTTTCACTCGCATATAGGTATACAGCAAAATTGGCACCACCCTCTCAACCCCAACACTGTAGCTTCACTCTCTTCAAACATGCAGAACTTCCTTCCATCTCCTCCTCCACCACCTGCTGCACACTCCTCTCTGATCTCTTGGTCTTCCTGCTCCTCCTCCAACCTCACCTAAATACTTCTAACTGAAGACTGACTTCTTGGTTTATACAGCCCTCCACTTCCTGCCTAGAAAGTTCACAAACTCTGTTTTGGCCCTCCGGTCAGCAGTCCTCTTGGGCCACTCTCTGTCTTATCTACATGAAACTCCTCCTAGGTCATCCTCTTGTGGGCTGTCATTTTTACCCCCCCTCCCTCTTTTTAGCCTCTAAAAGTTCTGGAGAGTGTTTCCTGACCTCCCTGACTGCATCTCAGCTCCTTGCTGGCTCCACCTCTGCTGCTCCATTGTAAAAAGTTATGTTACTCTGTGGCAGGTGTTGGATCTCTCATAAAGCTCGTTAATGTGTTGGAAAAAGTCCCTTTTCATCAGAGCACCTATCTCTTTTTTCCTGAACTGGGCCGTATTTTGGTGAATGGACCCAAATGCCTGAGAACTACCTCACTCCACGTCTGCGTATGTTTGGTTCTGGCATTGCCCTGAGAGGCTGTCTACACCAACTTGAGAGAGGTCATTCGGCCCCTCTGACAGGGTCATATGAATTACCCTGTCATAGAGGACACAGAAACCGCCACCAAAATGTTTCAATCCATGGGGAAAGACGCCCATTGTGAGGACATAGTGACAGTCATCAAAATGTTCCACAACTTGACTACAGGTGAGCGCATTAGGCAAGGGGTGCTATTCTCCCCTGGAGCCATTGAAATCTCATATGGAGCATTTACCTTGCATTTGTTGAAAGGTCAAAGGCCCAGGGACATTCTCGACATGGGGACAAAACGGGCTGATTGAAGGAACCTCAACAAACCCCAAGATGCAGAGCACATCCACTCCTACCCAATATTTACCACACTTTAGGAAACCAACTACCACCTGGGAACTCTGGTGGTATTAATTCCAATTTGAACAAGGCCAGAGATTCCTAGACAAACACACACTCCCCTCACAGCTACAATAAATGTCTCATTGTTTGTTGGTTATCTTCAGGATTTACTAAAATGTTTACATCAATAGCAGGGTGCTCAGTGTTTATACAAAACGAACAACAAAAGAAACATTTGATCTACAGCCTGAATCAACTATCATCTGGTAAATGTACATGTACAGACCCTGAAAAGAACTCTAAAGGTCATATGGGAATTACAACACAATCAGACAATATATAATGCTTAAATGCAATGAAACCAGTGTGAAAAGAGCACTGGGACTTTCGGCCTTGGAGTGCTGTATTTTCAGCTGATCTTGGGACGGCCTTCATCAGGAGCTTCCTGCGGTCTCCATCAATAAAATAAGACAGGGGACGTATGAGCAACGTGTGTGGGAATCTCAACTATAGTAATTAGTAATTTAAGGAAACCACTCAATGCATGCTATGAAGCGAAAAACTCCCTGAAGAGAGACAGTTTGCCGAATCCTTACCGTGATGTCTATGTGCCACGGTGGGTCGTAGCAAACTGAAGGACTATATCAATATGTCCTGGACCTAAAGGTCAGTTTCGTTCCACTGTGTTGGTCGAATCTGTAGACAAACCAAAAGACCAAAGCTGTGTTGGGTCTGGTACAAGTGTGTGCAGTATACAACGTTCACACAGTTGCCTAAATAACATTATGTATCTTACCTACTAAACAGGTATCAATCCTGCATGGCAAGAGGCTTGATTCAGTAGTCTGCACTGAGAAAGCCTCAGTGTAAATGATTATTGTGCTCTCTAAATGGAGTTACCTGCAAGAGGGCAAGAAGCAGAGAGAGAAATATTTTAGGGTCAGTGAGCCGAAAAAATGCTACAGTGATTCCCTAGGAGCTGACAGGGGTAGTATAGTGACTGATCCCTCTGGACGAACAACATTGAAAAAGATCTTACATAGTCTAGCAGCTTTGCTCGTCTTCTAGATAATTGTATAATGACCTTGCGGCGGCGACGTGTCTGCGAGGTGCGAAAGTCTGCTGGATTCCGCCTGTGGGACGAAATAAACCACCTCTGTGATATGGCGTTCGTAGAGAATAAATAGCCAGAGCTGTGAAGCAACATGGTATAATAGTTCTGGACATGATTGGGAGTGTCTCACCTAGTGCGCTAAACAGAGAGCGCGTCTGCAGTGGTCGGGAGCCTCCAGCTGTATGCGCTGCAGGCTTCGTGTGTAACCTAACATCAGGCATTGGGTCCCCTTGAGATATATGTTTTTCCAATATGCCTGTGCAATAACATCCAAGACACATGCGTCGGCAATTTGCCCACTTTGAAATTCTATCACCCCTTCTAGGATTGAATCCGATTAACAGTCCTTCTGATATTCGGTTTTGTCAAGATGGGCACTTTGTACAAGCTAATGCATAGCTACCATAATGATACATTCTGGTTTGCATCACGGGGGTGTTGCTCCTTAGCTGGCTTGTTTGATTTTATTCCATGAATGCAGCAATATTAACCGACCAGAGCCATTTATTGCATATAGAGGCACCCTACTGGACTTACAGTTTTCTCTTTTACACTTCTAGTATGTGGTGCAATGAGCTAAAGGGTGAATATCCAATGTAGATTTTGCATAAGCCACACTGCCTCAATGCTATGGGCTAATTCACAGTGTACTCCCTGCTAACCCCACACTGCGGTTATTACTCCACTGCCGTAAACTGTAATACATTCATGCCCCCTCTGCAATGACCTTCATGCTCTCTATATAATGCATTTTCTGCCCCTCCCTCCCTGTAATACATCCCCATCACCACAAAAAGTCCCCCAAAGTTATGCAACCTGCTCAATTCATGCTGCACTCATTAGCCACACTGCACTGTTTGCCCAACCCACCCGACTATCTGCCTGGACCACAATTAACTTCTCAGGCCACACTGATTCATGCCATGCCGCACTGTGACATCTGCCCAATCAACAATGCATGATGTTTTCCCGTCATACAGCTTGAGCAGACCACCTGTCACTTAGTTAAATTAAAATGAAACCTGAGAAAGCTGTTACTAAAACGTGGATACAACTACCCTGGGAAGAGGGGAGAATATTGCAGGGTTCAAGAGTGACCAAGTGGAGTGTATTAGAGAAAGGAGAGTATTGTTATCAGGCAGGCTTCACTCACGCTTAGGTCCTCACACAAGCACTGACACGGAGAGCCATGGCGATGTCAACCATCTTTCTTCTCTTCCAACTTGTAACTAACTTGTAACGGCCCTCTCCCCGCCCCTCTCCTTCCGCCCCCCTTCCCGCCCTGGCGCGCGCTCCTCTCTTAAAGGAGCCATGTTGTTTAATTCACTCACAACACCTCCCCCATACTTAACATGAAAGTTGAGGCTTACAGTTGTTCAGTGAGTCTTGTGGGTCTCTGCACGGTCCTTTGCGGTCTGCCCGGGGACTCTCTGGTTTCTCCCGTCGCTCCAGCTGGGGGATTGGGATCGGTCTTCTCTTCGAGGGCCTGGTCGGCATCTGTGGTGGTTCTATCTCCTCGAGATACAGTCTCTTGAAGAACGATGTGTTCCTGATAATCTCGCATGGGTCCTTTTATGTCTGTGATTACCCGGGGTTCTGGACTGTATCGCGTGTCTGTCTTTCTGAGTTGTTTTTGGAGCACCAGGACCGTCTGTCCTACTTCCAACTGTGATTCTTTGGCTCTTCTTTTCTTTTCGGCCCACTCTTTGGCTCGGGCTTTCTTCTCTGCATCTCGCTCCCTTATGGATGCATCTTGTTCTGGGGTGTAGTCGTCCCACTGGGGAATGCGGGTTCAGGGTTTGTACTTTATCATCAACTCGGCAGGCATTTGCCCTGTCGCGCTGTGCGGTGTGTTTCGATAGCTCCGGAGCATGCGGCATATGGCCTGTGAGTGTGGTATTTGGTCTTTTAGGGCTTTTTGTCGTGTCAGTTTGATGGTTGCCATGAAACGTTCTACCATCCCATTTGCCTGGGGCCAGAGTGGCGGGATCTTCTGGTGGTGGAAACCTAGATGGTCAGCCAATTTTGCAAAGTCACGTCCTTGGAGGGGGGGGTCCATTGTCGGTTTTGACGATGGACGGGATGCCCCATTCACTGAACAGTTCATTGATGATTGATGCTGCCTCCTGAAAGGATTTGGAAATTGTCTGCTTGACAAACGGGAATCGTGAGTCCTCGTCAATCGCTACGAGTAAGTATCCTCCTTCCTCTAGCGGCCCGTAGAAGTCAATTGCAATTCTTTGCCACAGCTTTTCTGGGAGTGGCATTAACTGCATCGGGTTTGGGTCTGTTTTTCTCGCTGCTTGTTGGCAGGGTCCGCAGTGGGCTCGAACGTCTTCAACTATTAAGTCCATGTAGGGAAACCACGCGTAGCTTCTCAGGATTTTCTTAGTGTTCTCAATTCCCCTGTGTCCTTCATGGGCAATGGCTACTAGCATTTTCCGCAGATCTCTCGGGGCTACCAGTTGGTGTCCGCGTAGTGGTATCCCTTGGTCAGTAGCTAGTAGTTCGGGGTATATTTTCGCTATTCGATCTAGGTCTCTCTTGTCCGTCCCTTCTTCCCTCCCATTTGTTGTGCGCACGTTTCTCCAGTTGTTCGTGCGGGTGAGGTTTAGGGCCGTTCTGATGGTGGGGTCAGCTTTGCTTCTGGTTGCGAACGTTTCTATTGAAATGGTGGGAAGGATGGCGTTGGTGGACAGATACGCGATGTAGTCTTCTGCCTCGTGGGCCAGTGAGTTGTCTTTCCCTCCTATCGGGTGCCTTGACAAGTAGTCAGGCGGATTTGCATCCCCCCCTGGTTTGTGAATGATGGCGAAGTTGTACTCTTGGAGTCTGATGCCCCATTGTTCTATTCGGGGGGCATTTTGGTTTTGGGGTTCCCTGTTACGTCTCCCACTACCCCGCACACTTACCTGGGTCCACGTAACCCATTGACCCTCAACCATCCTGTTAGATCACTGCATGGCAGACCCGGCGTTTATCGCCCCTCCCGTTCTTGGCAGCTGAACTGGAGATTGACATCTCGCTACAACGCAAAGCGTTGCCCACGGAGACCCGCGCGTCACGGATCACGTGATTGCCCTTCACGCAGCAACGCTCCCGTGTCACGTATCACGTGACCCCTGAAATGATATAAAAGACTTCCGGAAACAAGGAGCGTTGCTTCACAGCTGTTTTCCTCCTGGATCACGTGACGCTACTTCTACGCTTTTGAAACTTACGGATTGTTTTTCTTTCCTCGACCACGCTTTGTTTCACGGATTGCCTCGCATTGCCCTTCTACTAACCGAACTTTTGGATCTTCAGTTGCCGAACTACGCTTTGCTCCACGGACTGCTTCTGCCTCACCCTCCTGTTCGAACTTTGGTCCTCTTGTTTACTTGACCTCGGCTTTGTCTCTGGATACTCTACGGATCACGTCTGTCTGCTTGGTAACCTGGCCTCCGGCCTCCACTCTAGGTATCCATATTCCTAGCCTCCAGCAACTCCTGCTCCGGGGTCCAGCCTTTTCTCACATCTCTGGGCCACCTCTTGTACAGATAGGTAAGCAGTACCAACTTACCTGTGTCTTTAGTTGTCCTTCCTGTTGTGTGCCTAACCTTTTGCTTTACAGCGTTCAAGGGGTTATTCCGGCTGTTCCCAAATCGGCTCGACGGACTTCCACCTGTGGCCTCAAAGACCGCACAGGCAGTATTTCTGGTGTTGTCTGTGTGGTACTTGGGGACGGAGGTATTTATACTCTGCACGACCATCAAGTCCATAACAGACTGTGAAGCCTTTGGCCGTTCAGAGTATGAATCCCTCCGCCGGGGACCCAGTGACCGCTCTAATGCAGGCCGTAGCGGCCCTTAGGACCGACATGGCGGCAGCTACGACCGCCATTCACCATCGCTTAGACGCCTTGCAAAGCACACGTTATCCTTTGCCTGCAGACGCCGAGTTCGGAGACCCTGCCCCTCCAGTACAGCCTGTCCCGGCCCCGGCCTCCGCACCCACACCTGTTTTGCTCCCAACCTCGTTCCCACTTGCCGCTCCAGAACGCTATCAGGGTGACCCGCGGAAATACCGCACCTTCATAAACCAATGCAAACTCCACTTCTTGTGCAGACCCCAAGCCTTCCCCGATTCTATCACAAAAGCTGCATTCCTTTTGTCCCATCTTTCTGGGGTAGCGGCTACCTGGGCAAACCCAATGTTAGAAAATGACCATCCTGCTTTATATGACTTTGAGCTCCTCATAACGGAAATGGCTAAAGTGTTTGACACCCGCTACAAGGCCCAGTCAAGGGACCTGGAATTACTAGATCTCTCACAGGGAAAGCAAACACTTATCGAGTACATCACCCGTTATAATCAACTCGCCGCTGAAACCTCCTGGCCAGAGGAGAAAAAGGCGATCGTGTTCTACCGTGGGTTATGCAACTCCTTGAAGGACGCTCTATCAGTGGTTCCTGCTCTTCCCTCTGTGTTTACGGATCTTGTAGACCTTGCACTACAGGTGGACGCCCGGAGGTCCGAACGGAAGGCAGAAACCACGTTTGCTGGCCAGTCAACCCCTGTTCCTTCCCCCGCCAGTTCTGAAACCATGCAAATAGGTGGGATCCGAAGCCCAATAACGCAGTCTGAACGGGAACGTCGGAGAACCGACAACGGCTGTTTTTACTGCGGGTTAAATGGACACTACGTAAGGGAATGCCCCCGACGACCAAAGAACAAGGCGCCGGGTTTTCAGAAGGCTCGCCCATGATACAGGGGGCACCGGCGAGCCTATCCACGACCCCCACTGAACCCGCCTTCGGTCCTATCAGACCGGTTGTGGTCCAGGCCCTGTTGAAACCTACCCAGGAGATCGTCCATGCCGTTCAGATCGTGATCGACTCCGGGGCCACGGGTTGTTTTATAGATATCACATTAGCCCATCGTCTCAATCTGCCTTTGATCAAAAAGGAACACCCGGAACCAGTGCAAGCGGTCGATGGCACGTCCTTGGCCTCTGGTCCGATTAAGCACCAAACTGCACCTTTGGAAGTGGTGATACAGAGCACTCATAAGGAGAGCCTGTCATTTGACCTCATCACCACGCCACAGTTCGGGGTTATTTTGGGTATCCCCTGGTTAAGGCACCACAACCCTTTGATTAATTGGGGAACGGGACAGGTAACGTTCGAGTCAGAAGAATGCCAGCACTTCTGCCTAACAGAACCAGAATCACTCTCCTCTCCAGCCAGAATCCTCGGCGCCTTGGCTTCCTCCAGTATCAGGGAAATAGCCACTGACACCACGTCAACACACACTGTGGGAGCCGTTATGGCAGGTATTCCCGTGGACTACCATGATTATCATATGGTCTTTGACAAAGTCACAGCGGAAGGTCTACCTCCACACAGACCTTATGACTGTCCTATTGATCTTCTCCCGGATGCTCCTATACCAAGGGGTAGGATCTACTCGTTATCACAGTCTGAAGAACGGGCTTTGAAAGAATACATTCAGCAAGCCTTGCGTTTGGGTCATATCCGTCCTTCCTGTTCTCCAGCTGCCAGCCCTATTTTTTTTGTCCCGAAAAAGGAAGGTGATCTGCGCCCATGCGTAGACTATAGACGGTTAAACGCTATCACCGTGAAGAACAGGTACCCCATTCCGCTCATCTCCACGCTACTGGACAGGTTGACAAAGGCGTCCCTGTTTACCAAATTAGACCTGAGAGGGGCATACAACCTAATCCGCATGCGGCGTGGAGACGAATGGAAAACGGCATTTTGCTCCAGACAGGGTTTATTTGAATACACAGTGATGCCTTTCGGGCTCTGTAATGCACCTGCAACGTTCCAGCGTTTCATCAACGATGTATTCTCGGACATCTTGGATACGTACGTGGTGGTCTATCTGGACGACATTTTGATCTATTCATCCTCCTTGAAAGAACATATTGCTCATGTTAGAGAGGTACTCTCCCGTCTCAAGAAGAACGCCCTGTTCGCCAAACCCGAGAAATGTCTGTTTCATACAAGGGAGGTGGAGTTTCTGGGGTTTCACATCACCCCTGGAGGGTTGTCTATGAATGAGTCAAAAGTCCGTGCTGTCACGGAATGGCCAGTCCCTGTCAACCTCAAACAGCTCCAGTCTTTTCTCGGCTTTGCTAATTTTTATCGGCGTTTCATTGCCGGTTTTTCTTCCATTGTATCTCCCCTGACTGCGCTGACCAGCCCTCGCGTCCCTTTCGTCTGGTCCTCCGTACACCAGGAGGCTTTTGAAGCACTTAAATCCAGATTTGTTTCTGCCCCCGTATTGCAGCACCCTGACCCGGACCTTGCGTTTGTAATAGAGGCTGACGCTTCCTCGTTTGCTCTGGGTGCCATACTGTCACAACCATGTCCAACCACGGGTAGTTTGCATCCGGTAGCTTATCACTCACGGAAGTTCACTGTAGCCGAGTCACACTATACAGTGACCGAGAAAGAGCTGTTGGCCATCAAGGACGCCCTCCAATCATGGCGTCACCACCTCATGGGGGCGAAACACCAAACCATAGTATACACAGATCACAAGAAACTACAGGATCTGGCCTCTCTTAAATGCGTGAACAGCAGACAAGTGCGTTGGCATTTGTTCTTCGCTGCTTTTGATTTTGTGGTTAAGCACAGGCCAGGTCTTGTTCATGGTAAGGCTGATGCCCTATCCCGTTCACCTGGGGGGGAACCACTGTCTTCATTTCCAGACACATTGTTGGGGAAGGGTCATGTTGTTTGTTTGTGTACACCATCCCAGCCACTGCTTACCTCTATTAGACAATGGGTCTCCCAACATCCGCATACACTCACAGAATGGGACATTGTACTACGAGAGGGGTTGCCGTTTGTTCAGGGCAAGTTGTTCCTTCCCACATGCGATGTGCGCAACCAAGCGCTGGCCTGGTCTCACGATGCTGCCATAAACGGTCACCCAGGGCAGCAACGCACCCTGGATCTGTTACACCGGTGGTGCTGGTGGCCGTCCATGAGAAGGGATGTAGAGAACTACGTAAACACCTGTTCGATATGTGCCCAATGCAAGTCACGTAGAGGACGCCCCCTTGGCCTACTCCATCCATTGCCCATACCCCCCCGACCGTGGCATACGATCTCCATGGACCTTGTCACGGATCTGCCACACCGACGAGGTTATGATGCCATCTGGGTTATCGTGGACTCCTACACTAAGATGGCACGCTTCATTCCCTGTACCGGCATACCTTCGGCCCCAACGCTAGCCCGCCTGTTCTTCAGGAC
This sequence comes from Ambystoma mexicanum, assembly GCF_040938575.1. Lineage (NCBI taxonomy): Eukaryota > Metazoa > Chordata > Amphibia > Caudata > Ambystomatidae > Ambystoma > Ambystoma mexicanum. Next base: position 861,775,152 of record NC_090934.1, on the reverse strand, counting down.
AGTCTTTTGTCTCTTTGGTCTTCCACAGGTCATCATATCGGACCGCGGGTCGCAGTTTACTTCCTGTTTCTGGCGTGCCCTTACCAAACTACTGGGAATTGATGCTCGTTTCTCCTCTGCCTATCACCCAGAAAGTGATGGGCAGACTGAGAGGGTAAATCAAGCCATGGAACAATATTTGCGGTGCCTGACCCTTCAATACCAAGACTCCTGGTACAATCTGCTCCACCTCGCTGAATTCGCATATAACAACTCACGACACTCAGCTACTGGTTTCTCTCCTTTCTATTCTATGTATGGTCAACATCCGCGCACCCTTCCGCTCCCGGATCTCTCCTCTGACACCCCTGCTGCCAACGCCTGTGTTCGCGACCTTGCGGACGTCCATGCTCGGACCCTTGTCCATCTCCGTGAGGCCCAAACATTGATGAAATCAAAGGCTGACCGGAGACGGTCGGTGGCCCCTGCTTATCGCGTAGGGGACCGGGTGTGGTTGTCAACCCGACACTTGCGTATACCTGGGTGTCGCAAACTGTTGCCCCGTTTTGTGGGTCCCTATAAAATCACTGGGATCTTGAACCCTGTGGCCTTCCGCCTTGCTGTCCCTCCTTCTTGGCGAGTCCACTCGGTTTTTCATACCTCTCTCCTCAAGCCTTGCCTGGCCCCTACCCGTGTCACTGCTCCACCACCCTCTGTCTCGGTGTCCTCTCCGGATGTTTTCGAGGTCAGTGCTATCTTGGGTTCCCGTTTTCACAGGGGTCGCCTTCAATATCTCGTCGACTGGGTGGGTTACGGTCCCGAGGACCGCTCTTGGGTTTCCTCCAATGATGTCCATGCCCCGCTTCTTGTTGCCCGTTTTCATAGGGACTGCCCTGCCTGCCCACGGGGTCGTGGGCCTTTGAGGGGGGACTCTGTTACGTCTCCCACTACCCCGCACACTTACCTGGGTCCACGTAACCCATTGACCCTCAACCATCCTGTTAGATCACTGCATGGCAGACCCGGCGTTTATCGCCCCTCCCGTTCTTGGCAGCTGAACTGGAGATTGACATCTCGCTACAACGCAAAGCGTTGCCCACGGAGACCCGCGCGTCACGGATCACGTGATTGCCCTTCACGCAGCAACGCTCCCGTGTCACGTATCACGTGACCCCTGAAATGATATAAAAGACTTCCGGAAACAAGGAGCGTTGCTTCACGCTGTTTTCCTCCTGGATCACGTGACGCTACTTCTACGCTTTTGAAACTTACGGATTGTTTTTCTTTCCTCGACCACGCTTTGTTTCACGGATTGCCTCGCATTGCCCTTCTACTAACCGAACTTTTGGATCTTCAGTTGCCGAACTACGCTTTGCTCCACGGACTGCTTCTGCCTCACCCTCCTGTTCGAACTTTGGTCCTCTTGTTTACTTGACCTCGGCTTTGTCTCTGGATACTCTACGGATCACGTCTGTCTGCTTGGTAACCTGGCCTCCGGCCTCCACTCTAGGTGTTTACCTATCCATATTCCTAGCCTCCAGCAACTCCTGCTCCGGGGTCCAGCCTTTTCTCACATCTCTGGGCCACCTCTTGTACAGATAGGTAAGCAGTACCAACTTACCTGTGTCTTTAGTTGTCCTTCCTGTTCTGTGCCTAACCTTTTGCTTTACAGCGTTCAAGGGGTTCTTCCGGCTGTTCCCAAATCGGCTCGACGGACTTCCACCTGTGGCCTCAAAGACCGCACAGGCAGTATTTCTGGTGTTGTCTGTGTGGTACTTGGGGACGGAGGTATTTATACTCTGCACGACCATCAAGTCCATAACATTCCCAAATAGAGATAATAAGGCTTGATGGTCTGTTACAAGGGTAAATCTTCGGCCTATTATGAAATGGTGCAATTTCTCAGAGGCCCAGACCGCTGCTAGGCTTTTCCGCTCTGCTTGTGAGTATGCTTTCTCGGTAGGGGACAGGGCTCTGCTGGCATAGGCTACTACTACGTGTTGCGTCTTGTCCCTGGGGTTGGTTTGCGCTAGGATGGCTCCGAGACCCACCGGGCTAGCATCGACTGTGATGATGGTGTCCCATTCCGGGTGGAAGTAGGCCAGCCGTCGGGTTTGTTAGGTTGTCCTTGATGGTCTGGAAGGCCGTCTGCCATTGTGGGTCCCAGTCAAAAGGGGTATCTTTCTTGAGGAGCGCTCTGAGGGGGTCGGTGATGGTGGCGTAGTTTTGGAGATATCGGGCGCAGTATCCTGCCATGCCTAGAAAGGACCTCAGCTCTGCCGTTGTTGTGGGAGATTGCCTTTATTTTGTCTGGGTCGGCTGTGATGCCTTTGCTGGAGAATATGTGTCTGAAGAATTTAAGGCCACATTTGGAGAGGTCCAGGGTCAGGCCTGCATCGAGCAGAATTTTGCATATTGAAAGAAGTGCTTTTCATGTGACTCTTGAGTTGTTCTGAAGATGAGGATGTCGTCACTGTAGTTTAGTATGTTGACTTCCGATGAGATGAGTTGTATTGTTTCTTGGAAAACTTCTGCTGCTGATGATATGCCGAAGTTAAGGCGTTTATATCTGAACAGGCCCTCGTGCGTGGCAAAGGTTGTTATTGGACGAGAGGCTGGGTTAATGACCAGTTGATGGTAGCCCTGGTTAAGGTCCAGTTTGGAGAAGTGTGTTGCCTGGTTCAATCTGACAAGCATGTCTTCCAGGCTTGGGCCGGGGTGCCTCTCTCGTTGTATGGCAGTGTTGGGTATGCGCATGTCAACGCATATGCGTAGTCGGCCGTTGTCCTTGGATACTGCCACTATGGGCGATACCCATGGTGTTGGTCCAGTGGCTTTTACAATAATATCATTTTGTAGTAGGAGTTGCAGCTCCTTGGATACTTGCGCTTGGAGATGGAATCCTACTTTCTAGGGGTGTTGTGGAACTGGTGTTACTGCGGTGTCGATGTGTAGCTGAATAACGGAGTCCTTGAGCATTCCTACTCCTTCAAATAGCTTAGGGAACTGGAGCTTCATGGTGGCCTTGTCGATGGGTTGGCAGGTTATCGCCAGGATCTCGTGTCTGTCTGATGGATGTCCCTGGATTATTTCTGTTGGTTCATACCGCAGGTCTATGAGCACTAGCGCTCTGGCTTTCCTGTAGCTGAGGAGACATCGTCCTACTGAGGGGCTCTTGATGACGTGTATTACCGTTGGCACGGTGATGTTCCTGTGGGTTAAATCATAGAGGAATTGTCATTTGGATGTCAGGGGTAGTGTCGCTCCCCACTGAAAGATGTGAGTTCTCGATTGGTGCAGGGGGTAGTCGTCCGCTAGCAGGTGGTATAGTTCCTCGTTAATTGACCGTGGCACCTGTGTCAACGATGAACTGGTTTTTGGCATTGCCTAGTTGTACCATTACACGGGGGGCTGGTGTGTCATCTGTATCGACGTTGAGGAGTCAGACATATTCTCTGTCATATCCATCTTGCAGGAATGCGGGTTGTTGGTCTTCCGCCATTTGTGACCCGGGTGGTGAATTGTTGTATGGGTTATAGTCCGTCACCATGGGATTGATGGTTCTACCTTGGTTTGTACTTGCTGTGAGTTCTGTTTGGTAGGTCTTCCTTGGGGTAGACATCCTCGGTTGGTCATATGGCTGATATTCGTACAGTTCATGAGCTTTCCTCTCTGGTTCGATCTGTAGGCCTTCAAGGGCTCTTACGGTGTTCGGCCGTTGGTATGTCGTCGTGGTGTATGATGTTCCTCTATCAGGCGTTCGTCGGTCTGGTTGTTCTTTCAGTGGGTCTGGACGTGGGCTGGGGGCCTGTATGTTCTGTTGGCGGGTAGACTCTGCGTCTGGAAGTTGTTCTTTGCACATGACCTGTAAGTGGTTTTCTAGACCACACCGCAGGTATCTCTGTCCGATCAAAGGACATTGCCCTCTGTTCAAACCCACATCGGTAACACTGTCAGTCTCCTTGCATTCTTGCGTGAGGGTTTCTGGAGTCTGTCCTGTTTTGCGGTCTCTGGTATCTTGTGTACGGTGTCATGGCGGAAATGATGTCCCCTTTTTTGGAATTTCCGATGGCAGCGGCTTGTACATCTATTCTCTCATATACCCGTGCAAGGTCAAGAATTTCTTTGAGGGATAAGGGTTTCTTTAGGAGGTGCTTTCTGAACATTGATAGGCATCTTTCTATTATCCGTAGTCTGATTGTTTTGTCGTCGTTGAAGTTGGCGAAGTCGCATTTCAGGATTCTCCACTGGAGGCGTATGACGAATTTGCAGATGGACTCATGGGCGAGCTGAGCGCATTGGTTAAAGGTATAACGTTTATAGTCCCCGTTGGGTGTGACTACTAGTTTCTCATTGATTGCTTCTAGGAGGCGTTGGTAAGTCATTCAGTTCATTGTTCGTATTATGTTTTTGATTTCACCCCCCGCGACATTGGTAAAGATGCTTATTTTGTTCGGCGGGTTTTGTGTGCCGATGGCGCCTACAAAGTCTTCAAATTCTTCGACCCATTCCTCCCAGCGTTGACCTTGGTCGTGGTGCGGATTGAGTGTGAATGGGCTTGGTCTCCTCATGAGGCTGGCATGCAAGGTGAGGCTGGCATTGGCAACTGGGGCTGTCCCGGCATCTGCAGCTGCTTGGGCTTGGTCGGTCATTGTTGCACTTTGGTGACGAGGTGGGGCACGGTCCCTCTGGTGTTATTCAGGTCGTGTTGCTGAGGGCTTGTATAGGTTGGGTTCTGGTGGCCGCCTCAGGTTGATGGTGGCGATCGTGGCTGTGCTGTCCTTGTCCTTTTCGCTCTGTGACAGAGGCGCAGTGGTTGTGCTAGCTCAGTTGGCACGTGCGCCACTCATTGTGTTGGCGCGTGTGCCACTGACTTTCCCGTTCTCTAGTGTCTGTTATGATGTTCTATTCCTGATATGGCATTTTTTTTTTTTAGGGCGGTCGGGTTTTCCTCCTGGATCACCTCCCGTCCGCTCCGCAGGGCGCACGGGCCCTATACTAGGATCACGGGGCACACGGGCCCACCAATACCGTTGGGGCTCACAGGCCCGCTGCAGGGCGCACCGGCTCACCGTTCGTTGTGGGTGCTCGGGCCCACCGTTACTGCTGGGCTTATGGCCCACCGTCTTAGCTGGGCTCACGCGCCTGCTGCAGGGCACACCGGCCCACCGATATTGCAGGGCTTGCGGGCCTGTTTCAGGGCGTGTGGACCCGCCGTCGCTATCACGTTCCCACGTTCCGCGTGGCAGAGCATGGGCTCTCGTCTGTTCTTCATCGCCAGTTGTTATCAGGCAGGCTTCACTCATGCTTAGGTCCTCACACAAGCACTGACACGGAGAGCCATGGCGATGTCAACCATCTTTATTCTCTTCCAACTTGTAACTATCTTGTAACGCCCCTCTCCCCGTCCCTCCGCTTCCCGCACTGGCGCACGCTCCTGTCTTAAAGGAGCGTGTTGTTTAATTCACTCACAACAAGTATGAAGTCCAGACAAGAGAAGTGGACAAGATAAAAGATAACCAGGAGAGGCCAAAGCTAAAGGGTGGGAACAGTAGTCACCCAAAAAGGTACCCCATCCAGAAAAACAAAGCCCAGAAGAATAGACAAGGACAAACAGCCTGGATCAAGGGATAAAACAAAGCTCATGAAAAGACACCTGGAGAGTAACCCGTAAAGATAAGGGAAAACTCAAAGACATTGTAAAGGAGTTACAAGCATTGGTACAGAAGGTGACCCAAGACTGTCTCAAAATTGTATATTAAGTGAAACTTTCAAGTAAAAGTAGAACACTGCCTCGTCAAAAGAAGGGAGCTATTCTCCAGACCTTTGTTAGTTTGAATAGTCGTAGGGCCAGTTAGGATTAGTTTTGGGACAGCAGACTCATTTGTTTGGACATTTCCTGACGACTGACGAGCACCTTAGTTATTGATATAGGTATAGCGATAGCGATAGGCTGAGATAGGCATTTTTCTTATTATTTATTAAACCTTTCTGGAAATGTCATCACAATGTCCACGTCGGTCTTCTGACCAGCCACAGAAGCCTTTGAAAAACATTACAGCATTGGAGCTTAGATGTGTTGAACTCCCCCACACATTGCAATTTTCAAGGTCTAAATGGCACACTGTGTTCAGTGGGGCAAGGCTCAGTGGAACGGAAGAGCAGGGAAAGAAAAAAACAGCCCACCCTGTTAGTGCTGTCAGGAAGGCAGGAGGGAATGGATGTGTATCAGTCATAGTAGGTGCAGTCTAGTAAATGTACAAATCTGCTGCACAGACAGGCACAGAAAACAGGGAATATAAGCTGTAATGTTAATGGCTCATTCCATCTCTGCCTGAGGAAGTGGAGGAATTCCACAAAAGCTCGCAAATATGCAATATAAATGACTTTGGGCCTCATCAGAGTTTGGGTGGAGCGTCAAAAATGTGGCGGTAATGCTATTACCGCTGCATTACAGCTCTGCCCAATCCCCCGAGTTTGGTCAGAAAGCTGGAGATTTACCTCCAGCTGAGCTGGAGGTACATCTCCGGCTTTCCGACCATTTTCGTCGCCTTTACTGCAGGTGATAATAGCGCTGAAAAGCCCAAATAGAGTCCTATGGACTCAAAATAAATGCGGAATTACAGTGCCTATACAACTTTCGCTGGACCGAGTTGCAGTAACACTATTAGCGTTGGCGGTATCCCGTCGCATTTACCGCAGAGATACCGCCAAGGCCCTGATGAAGCCATTTGTTAGCCTAATTATTGTATCAACTTGTTTTCTTTTGTATCAACATATATATTTAGCGGTCACTGCACTATAGTTGAGTATTGAGCTCCATAGGAAACCTGAAAAATGAATTGCTATTAACAGATAAGAGGAATGCAGACAGACATAGGGGCAAAGGTGGCAGATCTCTCGGCAAAGATGGTTACCCTGGAGGGGAGACTGGAAGGGGTGGAGGCGACCCAGACCTCGGTGAGGATCCTGGAAGCGCAGATGGAGGTTTGTTTCTTGGAGGTGGAAAGACGGAAGGAGGAATTTCGCCTCAAGGTGGACGACATCGAAAACCGGGAGAGGCAGAATAATCTCTGGTTCTTCGGACTGCGGGAGGCGGAAGGGGAGTCTCCTGCTAGCCTGGAGCAGAAGATCCTGGAAATAATAGGTATGGTTCTGAGCTCCAAGGAAGGTAAACAGCTAACCCTGGACAGAGTGTATTGTGCTGGGGGGGCGCAGAAGGCCATGCTTTGTCCTGGCAGAGTGTATTGTGCTGGGGAGGAAGCAGAAGGTCATGCTCGGTCCTGGCACGGCTGCACTATTACGGTGACAATGTGAAAATCCTTGAGAAGGCACAACACATGGGTGATCTTGAATACGGAAACTCTAGGGTGGCCATTTTCCCAGACTTGTCAGCCCACACACTACTGAGGTGCAAGAAATGCAGCCACCTCACCAGATAGCTCCAGGAGAAGGGGGTAAAGTGCAGATGGGGCTACCCATTTGCGCTAGTGTTTAAGTGAAAAGGGAGAGTTACCAACTGGTCACAGAGGAAGATGTTGAGCACGTCATGGAGGACCTTGTGGGGCCCCGATGCGGAACCCTCCAAGAGGAGGGTGGAAGTGGAATAGGTCCTCAAAGAGAGCCATGAAGGCCGCTTTGGGGAGGTGCAAAGTCCACAGGGTCAGGACATTTCAGACACTCAACACCCCTTCGCCCCGGAAAGACGACACATAAAGGGGACTTAGAGGGCTAAACTGACCCTTATGTTTTTTGATGGTCTCCGGAACATGCTCCTGGGGTCTTCCTCAAACCCGCCTGAAGGAACCGTTGCATTCATGGGCCCTTTTGGGGTTCAGAGTTGACTTTCTAATCTTGTGTCCTGGGAGGTGGGGGTGTGGGAGGTAAAAGAGGGCTGAGTGAGGAGTTGGGGGGGGGGGGGGTGTTAAGGTGTTGTGGGTCTTATTCGAGTTCAGCTCGGGAGGGAGCATGGGTGGTGCTGTGGGAGTCGGGGGTTGCCAGACGGCGACAGGTGGGTGACTTGGTGCAGCCAGGGCAGGGATTGCATCACTGGTGGTTCGGCTGGTGTGACCAGGATGCCTGGGACACACGGTCGAATGCCTCAGCTAGGGGAAAAGGTAGGGAGGGGGGGAGTCCAGAAGAGGGGGTGTGGGAGGGTGACCTTGTGCAGTGGCTAACGCAGAAGGGAATGGCAGGAGACCCACTGGGAGGCTGGAAGGACACAGCGAAAGGTAAAGAAGGGCTATGGCTGAGTTGCGGGTGGCCACATTAAATGTAAAGGGGCTTAGCTCCCAAAACAAGAGATTGTTAATCGGCAACATGTTCCGTAAGCAGCGCCTGCCGGTGCTCTTCCTGCAGGAGACTGATTATAAGCAGGGGTGGAATCCGCAATAAAGGGTAAAGTCATTGGCAAGACTTATTGGGCTTCTCACAAGGATCGCAGGAAGGAGGAGGTAGTAGGTATCTTAGTGGGGAAAATATTTCAGATGACAGAGGTTAAGATCAAGAAGAGATTTGGGGGGCGATTCTTGGGGATATATGGTCTCTATGAGGGAGTACTGATCACACTGTATGCACCCAACGTAAGGCAGGTGAGATTCTTGCACCAGAGCTTTGCGTGAAGCTGGGCAGAAGGGGCAACGACCTGGGGGTGATTTTAATATAATGGTCAACCCAGTGTTGGATTGGTGATCAGCAAAGGGAGGATGGCAAGTAAGGAAAATAATGACTTTTGAAACCTCCTACAAGGTTACTACTGAGCAGACATTTGGTGGGTTAATTTCCAGGGCTGACGGGCTGTACATTCTTTTCCCCTCCGCACCAGACGTACACCAGGATAGACCTGCTGCTGGTCCTGCAGGAGCAGTTGGGAGATGTAAGGGGACCTAAGGTTGAGGTGACAAATTGGTCAGATCATGAGATGGTGGTGGCAGAGTGGAGGGTGGCGAAACCACCTCGCTGCAGCCACGGTGGAAGTGCAATGACATGCTGGTGAGAGATCCAGTGTTCCGACACTTCCTGGGGAAGGAGATAGGGGTGTACTTTGAAGCCAACGACAACAGGGAGGTGCTTATGGCTATGATATGGGGTTGGTGAAGGCTATGGTCAGGGGATTACTTACCGCAGAAGGGGCGCAGAAGAAAGGGGAGAGAGGATTGGCCGAGGGCAGACTTCGGGAGTGTAAGGAAGTCATGGTATCAAACAGTAAGACAGACACAAGTGATCACAGTTCAAGGGTGTTTATTGAACTTCAATTGGGTTTGAAATACACCTATCTAAACATAAATCTAAAGATGGGAGCAAGCTACGACCATCAAATAATGACACAGTCCAAGAGATGTCTTGTCAAAATAAAAGGGCCTATACTAATAAACCTATTGCCAATCTTTACTTTGAAATACAAATGGTGTGGGAAACAATGTTATGCAAAAGAAAAGTGTTTAAGAAATGATACGTCAGGATATTCAAGCCACTGGCTTCCCTTCCCTACGTTTTCAGCACGGGAAAAGGCGGCACAATCGAGCTTTGCACAGACTCTGGCTTCCCTAGCACAAGGGTGCAGTTCAAAGCTTCAACACCATGGCCTTCTGTGCCAACGTCTCTGCCATTCAAAGTCTCTTTTTCAGAGGGCCTGATGCAATACAACAAACATCAAAAGTTCCTTTCTTCTTAGGATTTCAGACGTTCAACTTCTCGGTTGATGTTCTATTCACCCCGGGTCACCGTCTGCCAGGCTCAGACCCACTTTAACACAAAACCTTCTTGGGTGATTTTCGCTTCAGCCCGGGTCCCTTTCTGCCGGGCTCAGACCCATTTTAACACAAAACCTCGGTTGATTTTCGTTTCACACAGGTCCTCCTCCGATGGGCTCAGACCCACTTTAACACAAAGATTTCAATTGATCTCCATCTGCCAGGCTCGGACCAACCCGTCGCAGGACCACTTGGATTCACAATTCTCTACAACTCTTTCACTTTCAGCTGGATACCTTACAGAGACCTTCGATTGAGCACACAGGTGGTGCCGGACCACTCTGTCAAAGGTATCGTATCTTCGTTTCAAAGTTCAATCACTCATCAGCAGTTCAACTTTACTTGCGTCTTTTATCACAAGTATTTCAAACAATGTTTGTTCCAGCGCTCGCCATACAATGTTGCTGCTTGAAACCTTGGCTTCAACACAGACCAGTCTTATATCGGTTTCCCCAACTCACCGGCTGTGTTGATATAACTGATGCTGCTTTGTTCTTGGAGCCAAGGACAGTACCGTGGTGGCTGGTAATTCTCCCCACCTTGATTATTGACGCAGGTGTGCCCTCCGACACACAATGTAGGATTCTTCAGCCTGTTTTCCTAGTCTTACGCTTTTCAATCTCGCGGGGCTCATGAAAGCAACGGTTACATGTCGAAAAGGTCAACCGAAGTTCTCTCCTTGCGAACCCATTCTGTTTTGCCATCTTTCTCCTCTGGTTAAACTGCCATCTTGGGACTGCTGTTTCCTCGTGAACTTTGCCTCGCTCAGAGTGTGCTCCACCTTTAATCCGTGTGGGGAAGCTTAATGGAAGTCAGGTGTGTGTGTGATGGTCAGTAATTGCCTGACCTTGCCTGACCATTGCATTGGGACATGTCAGGTATGCGGCTGGGGTGTTAGTTTGTTTTTCCTCATAACGGGCTGTTTGTGAGAAAGTGTTTGTGTTGTAATGGGGGGATAGAGTTCCTAAATATCCTACGTGGCAGGATGACTAAAGGTGTTATAATGAAGGAAATACTGCGTCTGACATCCGGTGTCACACTCCCACTCCCTGAAGACCCCTCACTCAGGTGATCCTGCCGCACCGGTCCACCCCCTGGAACCAAAAGCGATGGCCTTGTCCTGGCCACCTGGATGACAGATCCCGGGGACTAGTGGGTGGGACACCTTCTGGTTTCTTACAGGAGAAACTGACAGCTTTAAGAACAGCTAGTTCAGAAGGGCGCAGATAGGGAGTGGCCCCTGGGAGAGATGAGGAACAAGAGGCAGGAGCTCCGTTTGGTATCAATAGGCAAGGTGGTTAGGAGGATGAAATTGACACAGCAGAAATATTATCAAAACGGTGATGCTGTAGGTACTTTTCTGGTGAATAGGGTGAGGGGGTGCAGGCTGAGAGGAGAGTAGACCAGGTGTGCAGAGTTGACAGGGTTATGGTGGATAGAGGCGAGTACATCCCGGCTCAATTTGCGTTTTATTATCGGAAGCTCTACGCAAGGCTGGTAGAGACAGCAGGAGAGGTGCTGCTTGGCTACCTCAACAGGTTGCAGCTCCCCAAACTCACGGCGCTGGAAGGTGGAGCTCTAGAGGAGGTAACGCGGGAAGAGGTATTGCAGGGTGATCCCAAAGTTAAAGGTGGGCAAGGCCCGTGGGAAGAATGGGTTCACCGCTGACTTCTACAAGCAGTACCAGTCCCTACTGGCGACACCCCAGGCCACGCTTTTTAACTCTATTTCTGGGGAAGGTGCAATACCGCCAGCGTTTCTGAGGGCCTTAGCAGTATTCCCAAAACTGGGGAAGGACCATACCAACTGTGCCACGTACAGGCCCATCTCTCTGCTAAATGTGGATGCAAAAATCTTTCCCAGAGTAATTGCGTCCCGCCTGGAGACCTGCCTCCCCCAGTTGATTCATGCGGACCAGGCAGTCTTTGTTATGCAAAGGCACAGTGCTGATAACCTACGTAAAATGCTTCACATTCTCAACGAGCCAGTGGTGATGAGAGAGGATGCCCTATTTATTACTTTCCCTAGATGCTGACAAAGCTTTTGATCGGGTGAGCTGGGCTTCCACGGGGGAGGTTCTCTCGGCCATAGGGATGGGCCCAAGATGGATGGGGTGGCTTGCAGCTCTATATATGAAACCGACAGTCAGGGTGGTGGTGAATGGGAGCGCTTTGCAGGCCTTCTCGCCTTCAGCGGGGTACAAGAGAGGGGTGTCCGCTCTCTGTGTTGTTTTATGCATTGGTTATGGAGCCATCGGCCATAGGGGTGAGAAAAGTCGAGGGAATAAGGGCGGTCTACGATTAAACATTTGGTCCTGTTTTATAGAATGCATAGGTAGTAGACAGTTTCACATGACATAGAGGGATGGCGAAAGGTTGGGTTCAGTGTAGACTGGAAAAGCCATGGGTGTTGTGTAAAGTCTCTAACTCCACAATGCTGACTACGGAGGTGGTATCGGAGTATCCCCAGGGCCTCGCATGCATTCCCAAGCTCATCAAATAGTTCATCCACATCTCCCAGACATCCTCATACATTGAAATCATTAGCAACAACTGCAATCTGCAAGCTGAACTGCAAGTATAACACAAGTACAGGTAAGAAAAATTCCAAATAAGCGCAGTCTGCAGGTTAACATGTGATCAAGTTCTAACCACGTTTTATCTAAAGTGGGACACAAGGGGACAGCTGTAAGTAGATGCGGTATCAGATGCAACGATTCAGGGAATATGAGCGACACCCACTCAGAAGCAAAGAAATTATGATGGGGTCAGGCAGTTCCCATGTCATGGCAGCCTGATTTCAAGATGATGGGTCCTCTTTTTAAGCCACAAGGCTTCAACCAGCAATGCTGACACAGTTAGGAAAACTTGTGCAGTTGCAGGGTCCAATGGCCAGTATCCAGTCCCGGGTTGACTCCGCCAACAGTGACCAGGTGTGCCTGATAAGAGACTCATCACCCCAATTCCAGCATGAGTCTAGATATGAAAGAGGGTAGAGGGGAGCTTGTACTGAGGGCTCTTGCAGAGAGGGTGACAGTGGGAAGGGAGCCAGAAAGGAGGAGTAAAGACAAAGCATCAGTGAAACAACAGAGTCGGAGGAAGTATAGATCAAAGAAGTAAAGGAAGGGCGGAAGAAGTATACTGCATTGGAGGACTGACAGAGGAGGAGAGCTGAAACAGAAGACGGTTGGAGGGGAGCAATTCTAATGGGACTGGCAAGGCCGCCAAGGTAAATAATACTTACTGAGAAACTGATCCAGGAACCAATTGCATTCCTGGAACCAGACTGGTTTTGGCTGGGGCGTGACAAGAGTGCCTGAAGCCTGAAAATCCATCCGGGACAAACGAGAATGAAGTAACTGTCATCCAGGCGCTAAGTGACCAAAGTCTAGGAGGACCAATTATCACTGGAGACCACTACTGTGAGTGACTCTATGTGATACCTTTGTATGACATTTTAGGGGCAACTCAACCCTGACAATGAAATATTGTAGGTTATGGCACTTGGGTGTAGGACCACGGTCCAATGTTACGCTAGGGCTTGAATATCATTCCCATCTGCCTCTGTTTACCTAGGGCCATGCTCACTCCTATTTTGAGATTTAACCCTGTTTTGCTATCTCTCTGATGTTGTATATTATAAATCTGAAATATAAGCGTACTTCCCGGTTTCGAGTCCCATGGTCTTTGGCAGCAGATGTGGGCAACTACAGTGGTAGATTGTTTATACCACAAGTCACACAAGCACACACTCAGTAATGGAAATCGGTTTACATTTGAAGAAAGGAGAGATAAAGGGTATGAGGTAGATGTTCATAATCTAAAACAAATACGCAGAATCCAGGAGGCTGGACTTTTCAGCAGGTAGCATTTATGCCTAGAATAGAACACACAATAGGGCATTTTAAGGCGTATCTATATAAGTGTCAAGTTCTTTTATGTGATTGCAAAATTAGGTTTTTTGGGTGCTGTACAGTTCCTAATTCTGCAAAACTCGCAGCTCTTTCTTGGCAAGGATCAAGCACCAGTTCATGATATGTCAACAACATCACAAATGCATGGTAATGTTTCAGTTTATCGTGGATGAGTAACTCCTAGATTAGCAGTATTCCTTTTCTTAGTTACCTGATTTGTCCTCATCAAAGCTACTTGCAGTTTTTTGACAGGGCAAGAACATGCAGCAACACCTCTTGTCTCGCCATGTAGCACTGTGCCTTTTGCTAGTCTTTTGGTGGGCGAGGGCTTTGACTAAGCGATCATGGAAATATGGAGTGAGATGTCCATAAGATTCAAAACCCTATAATGGGATTGGTGCTTCAGGAATAACTCCCAATGCCTTCCTTTGCTGGATTGCTTCTCCCACAATTTAGCAATGTTATCAGGACTTTAACTTTGGATCCTTGTCTCTTCCTTTCATAAGTATGGGTTCACCTCAGAATCCTAAAAAAAGGAATGCCATGATCTACAGAGATAAGCTACACTATGGAATTTTGCAATATCAGAATGTTTTCATGGTTGTTTAATGGTGACTAAAATAGTTTTTTGCTCAAATTAATTTTTGCATCTGTAATTCTTATTTCAGAAATACGTCATCCACACAGGTCTAGAGTGACTTGCTGCCACAGGGAAACAACCAGTTTTCTGTTTTCCTTCGTAGCAACCTCTACAGAGTTGGAGAGTTCAGCCCTGCGGCACTTCTAGAGTAAGCACCAGACGCCTACCTTTTGTGCCAAATGGTCATGGGTGCACAGCTTTAAATTATTATTATCATTGGCATTTGCCCTGGGCAGCCTTCCATTCTATTATTTTTCACCTTAATGTGCCATTGCAGAAGGCAGAAAATACACAAGCCAGCATTTGCCATACCCCTAAAGACAATCAATGCCAAACGGTTTTGTCTCATGCAGACACATTTCACTTCAGTGCCCATTATCACTGAAATGTAGGTTGGCATCCATGATACAGTGAGCTTGGGACCCACATCTTGGCATATCTCTGCCACTTAAGGCAACACTAAAATGTGATGGATGGAGATGGGCATTGGCTATTACTGGCAGATTCCCTCCTGACCCAAAATGCAATTGGACATCAGTGGAATTCTGCAGAGAAACACTTTTGCAGTCTCCACCAAGTAGTGATTCTCCACACTCCCATGCCTCACCTGTCTGCAGCTTTGAATCCCAGTGCTTAGCTCCTCCGGAAGGAAAATTGTTGTCCACCAGGGTTGGTGCAATGACACTGTAATTGGCTATGATATTATATTTTTTTATTTTATTATTTAATTTATTTTTGAAGTGAGCAAATTGCTTGGCCAAAAAATGTATTAATATAAAGTATTGTGTTTTGTTACGTTAGGATAGAAGACTTTGGTTGATAAAATAATTTTGTATGAGAAATCAGATCTTTTCTTATCGAAAGATAAAATAGTTGCATACTTCCTTTTTCTTAGAAATTTGATTACTTGCATGAGCCTGTATCTTGTGAGCACAAAAAGAAACAAGTAACAGACTGACTACCCCTCTCTCTTAAGTCTGACGACACAACAGGTATAGGTGCTAGAGAACTGATGTATGAATCAACAGCAGGTGCCTAGAGGAAGAGACAGTTTTTTAAAACAGAACCGTGCAAAATGTGTAAATCTATTTAATCGATACTAATAAAAGAATTTTTGTAGAAAAATATATATACTAATAGGCTTTATCATATCTCACTCATACCATTCATATCAATGCAATCATTCTGTGACAGTCGGGTTCGGCAGTTAACAATTTCTTCAAACATATTGGTGATTATTCATATGTGAAACAATTAGAAAATACACAATTACATTTTCTATATAGGTCGACATATGTTTCGGCCCCTTTCGATAGTCCCATCGTTGTTTGCGATGGTCTAAATGGTCAGTGTTGGGCCATCTTCAGGACAATGATGATTTATTAAAAGCTTAACGTCTTCACCCTTTTTCCGTATGAAAAGCCAAATCTGTGGCCGAAAAAAAGATTGTAGACCACGGAGATGAAATTTTAGGGTATCTTCTGTATTCCCCGGTCTATAGCCAGCTACCCCTTTGACAGTGGGTGGAGCTTCAGAGTTCGGTGCCTCCGACTCGTATCGTGAAACGATTTCAGATTGGAGTGACTTCCTTCGACACTAAACCTCGTGGTGTCTTACTGGGTCGTGCAAGCGATATAGCGATGCTGCTCAGTCGGCATTTACTGGCTTCTAAATGAATCGGGTCTTGTGAGCACATACAGGATCAAACTTAGAACAAAATGGCCGCTACAGCGTGAGCGGGTGTGATGATGTCATCGCGCTGCGCAAAATCACGTGACGCGTGACGTGATGACGTCATCGCGACCCGCGCAAGTGTTATAAATAGAGTAATAAGCTACAGAGTGGCCGCGAAAGCATCCGGCGGCACTCTGCTTTGGAACCTGGACAAAAGCAGGATTTTGAGAGGAAAAACAAAGCTAAATAACAAGGTGAGGTATTTGGATCTGCATTTAGTCTTAGAATTTGAAATTTTGGTTTGAAAAAAGGACTCCAATACCCAAATATTTGTTGAAATTGAAACTTTAATATAAAATAAAACAAAACCTTCTTTATCCCCTATAGAATCTGAAAGGAATTGACAGCAGAGGGCTGCAATATTAACAACAGTGTAATATACAAAAATAAATAAGGATTGAAGTGAAAGTAACCCCAAAAATTAAGGGAAATTTAAGAATAAGCTTATTTGGTGAGTATAAAATAATATTTGTCAAACTATTAACTATATAAAGAATCACTATGAAGCTAAAAAGCATATGGCAATGGTCCCTTTTCTAAAAGTTATCCTTTTCTTTTTGATTTATTGTCTTTTTTACAAAAAGGTTATCAAGATTATGTTAAACTCTCCTGAAGAACCATTGCAAACAGTGATGGGGAAACACGTGTAGAGCGTATTTGGGAATTGGAATCTATTATATGGAAAATTGAAAAACAAATTCAATGGATAAGTTCGCATGTGATGCTAACATGTGTAGCTTACAATAAATAAATGGAATATTGGAACTACAAAGTTGACTACTTGCAATTATTTATTTGTGGAATTTTGATTTTTATATTTTTTATGAGAGTACTCACCGAAAACAAATTCAAAACAAGTGGTTGGCGCATTAGAGTAAAAGTATAACTCTTATCGATTCTTAAGTTCTAGTTGGTGCTGGGCATCCTAGTTTTCCTGAGAAACTCTGCTATAGAAAAGTCTCCAGAAACGATATTCTAAGTAATTGAGGGAAAAACTTTATATGTCCTCAGAACCATGTTAGAGATTGTGAAAATCAATGCATAAATGAAAGCGGCATCATGTAGATTCCTGCAGGTAACACTTGGGGGTTCATATCGGTCAGTGGTGTAGCCTAGTGGAAATCATAAAAGCCTTGAATAAGTCTTTACCACATTTCAATCACGCCACTCCACATTTTCATGTATTTGTTTGGAGGAGAGATGGGCTGGAACACAACTTGCGTTTCCGCTGCTTCCCTGCCTCTGCGCCATACAAATGCTCCAGCATTTGCACCGGCATG
This sequence comes from Ambystoma mexicanum, assembly GCF_040938575.1. Classification (NCBI taxonomy): domain Eukaryota; kingdom Metazoa; phylum Chordata; class Amphibia; order Caudata; family Ambystomatidae; genus Ambystoma; species Ambystoma mexicanum. The sequence goes on along the minus strand of NC_090934.1, from coordinate 861,757,854 downwards.
GATTTTCATGCCTGCGCAAATGCTGGAGATCCCTATGGGGCCTATGCAGGTTTATGCACCTGCAAGAAGCAGGCAGACCCCTTTGGTATCAATTGTACATGCTAGGCAGCGTGTACAATTACAATTAAATGTTGACTGACATGCAAGCATGTCGGGCAATGATTATTGTCACTAATGAACACATTTTACCATGCTTGCATGGTAAGCAGTGTTCACAATGAAAATTAAACGCTGTTTGACTTCTCAGGGGGCCTTCAATGGCCACTTGATCACCCTGATATCTGAGGCTGATTTGACGTTTTATTTTCAGTACATCATACAAGTGTTTTCAAATTGAAAGTATACTTGGATAGTGAAAACTGGTGCTAGACTGATTTTCAAGGTGGAAAATTCCATGAATCGGGCCTACTATGGGGTGTGCTAAACTGTCAATATAATATTGGAATTCTAACTGGGAATGTACTGGAATTTTGTAGATTGGGAGCATGCTGGAATAGAGTGGCTTGAGATGGGCATATCTGGTGATGTGTACATTTTAAAGTGGAGCTTTACTGGACTTATGTATTGAGAGTTAGTGAACAAAATAAGAAACTATTTGTACGGTAACATTTGGAATATACTGGCATAGTGCACAGCATTCTTGTATCCAAGCCTACAAAACACAATCAAACACACAAAACATGTGCAACACCAAACTAATAACAATCAAATAAAATCTGCAACTTGGTACAGCATATATATATATATATATTTATTTTTTATTTTGATGCACTGAAATCAATCAACTTTTCAAAATTACATAGTTACAAGCATAAGAAGATAACAATTACAATTAGGAACATAACGAGAGACAAAGGAGCAATTTAAAAAATAAAAGAAAAAAAACATATACATATAAACAATCCATAAAAAGCCTGAGATCTAATCAAATAATTTCCCATGTAGATAGCAACAGATATTTACAAATATAATCATGGTTCTAATTTATTATAAATAGATTTCAGTAGGTAAAATAATTTCCAAAATATGCACCAGGGCCTTTATGACCGAAAATCTGGAGCTATTAAATAAAATGCTCAATGTCTCAATTTCATCCCGTTCCATGTACAAATTCAACAAGTTTGTAAAATATTTAGCTCGAATGTCCTTCAATTTAGGACACGATAATATCACATGTTGCAACGTTTTCCTCACACTATGTGATTCACAGAACCGACAAAAGTTTACATCAGAAGGAACAATTTTACGCCTCACCAGCACATCCCTCGTAGGCCATAGGTTCATCCTTAAACGTAAGAATTGATTCCGAATTTTTGCCGAAGGACATTTCAAAAGATAGTCAGCCACTTGACCCATATGCTTGATACCAAATATTCTAGTGTTAAAATCTCTATAATTTGAGCAAAGATCATAGTTCTGAATCCAGTCCCATTGATAATATTTTGCTTTAGCACTTAATGGGTTATCAATTAGAAACTGTAGGGAGATGCCAGCCTCCACTAAAGTATTTAGGACAAGACTTCGCCATTTTGAAGGGAAGGCAAGAGTGGAGGAGGACAAGTAGCGGGCAACCGTACTCGGTATATTGTTATTAGTCACACCAAGCAAACATTTGCGAAAAAAGGAGCACATTCTCCATTTAACCCTGCTCGATAATGAGTTCAAACCCAATTCGAAGCGTAGTATGGGCAATGGCAGACAGTTTGGTAGATGTAACACCTTTCTCCAAAAAGCAGCCTCCAGTTTATCCCATGATTGATCATTAGAATACAACTTTGATTCAGCACCACATAGAAGAATAGGGATCACTTTTTGTTCATAAAACATGAACAGATGCTTTAAAGTAAATTTACCATACTTATAAACAAGTATCTTGGCCTGAGACATCAAAGTCAAAAGTTTTGACTGCAACATAATCGAATATTTAGAGTCACCAACACTATTTTGAATAAATAGACCCAAGTATTTATATTCTGAGACTATTTCCATTGGTTCTTGTTGCAGACGCCAAACTGCATTTTGAATCTTGGATCTCCCTCTGAGTCTACAAACCACAGGATCTGCGATTTTTCCAGATTTACTATTAATTGGTTCTCCAAGGCATAATCAGACAAGGCAGATAACAGATTCTGGAGACCCTTTGGGGTTTGGGACACTAATACAAGATCGTCAGTGTAGAGCAACCATGGTATACTCTGGCCACCCAATTCAGGGGCATCCGACAGTATACGATGAAATGAAAGGCCCATATCAAAAATATACAGATTGAACAATATTGATGCTAGAATACACCCCTGTTTAAGTCCTAAAAATGTGGCGAAAGATGATGATAAAAGGCCTTCAAAAGAGAGCCTAACATGCATGGAAGTCTCCGTGTGTAACTGAATAATTAATGACAGCAACGAGGAAGGGCAACCAAGAGAATTTAACTTGTGGAATAACAGATTACGATTTATAGAGTCGAAAGCTGAACGAAAATCAATAAAAGCAAAATATAAGGATTGTTTCCTGGCCGCATATTGTGACTTGAGCATGTTTAATGTAATCATGTTAGGGAGTGTTCCAAGCAATATTCTCCAAAAAACAAAGTGGATCCACTTTGTTAGGAAAGGCGCTTCTCAGGGAGTGTTCCAAGGCCACAAACAAATCCTGATTGTAGAGAATCTGTCTTAGAGTATTTTTTTGACCACTTTTTCAACTGTCTCCGAATTAGACGAGAGTAAATCTTCCCAGGCACATCAAGGAGGGAGATTGGACGAAAACTGGCTGAATTGGCCCGATCACCCTTCTTTTAGATACGGATGACAATTTCAAGGACATCGGATCCTCTGAGAAACATTAATAGGCTCAAATATGAGGCAGAGTATATCCGCCCAGATGTCTGGGAATTGTTTAAGATGTATATTGGCCAAGCCATCCGGCCCAGGTGCTCTAGAATTACTTGCTTGTTTTATGAAATACAAAATATCATCTCTGTCAAAACATATATGGAAAGGAGGCAGAGACTCTGACATAAATAAACTTGAACGTGAAGGGGTGCTGCAAATAATGCGGAATAATGCTGGATCCACATTGCCTCCGTCACGTCACGTCATTCGTTTGAACAGCCACCTGATGACCTGCTGTTACTTGGTTTATGATGTTCCATGACTGAGCTGTGAGGCCAAGGAATTTAACATAATATTACCATCAGTTTGATAAAGCTTGGCCCTCATGCCTCTTACCCAGTTTCTGTACTTGGTTTTAATATGAGAGAGGGCGGCTGCTCGCATATCTTGTGGGAGCTTAAGAGCAGCCCTCCTGTCTGCCCGAAGCGTGGCCTTTCTGGATCTGATGTCATGATCGAATATATGCAAATGAGGTATTTGTTTCTGTTTTTGTACAATTGAACCTGGTTGGAACCGTTGCATTAAATCATGGTATACTACATCCGCAGGGCAAAGGCCCACTTTTCCACTATTCAATTCCGCATAATAGCAATTCTTGAAGGCTGCCAGAGATGTCTCAGTCCATCTTAATCTGTTCCTGGCAGGATTTACCTTAAAGGAGCCCATAATAGAGATGGATTTTACTTGGGCAACAAAAGAGTTTGAGGTCCAGGTCATATGTAACATACTATGGTCGCTCACTTCTGTGTCAATTATATTAAACGCGGTGACATTGTTTAACATGTGTTAAACAATAGTTCCTTCGCTCCTACCACGATGCCTAGATCTAGGTGGAATATCCTGAGGAAAGGCTCCATTTAACATGAACAGGTTTCGAGAATCGACGAAACTTGTCCACTTCTGAATGCAAATTCTTTCAGATTGACATGGAGGACCCAAACAGTGCAAATTTAAGTCACCAGCTAGGAGGATGAGATCAGTATGGCCCTCAAGCATAACAATATCAAAGGCCTTGGTCATAGAATCGAGGAAAGAATCATCAGAGAGACCCAAAGGATTCCAATATATATTTATAGCAGCACAAGAGAAATTCCCCCCTAAGATTTTTGTCATTTGTAAAAAGGCACTTGGGGAATACCATGGTTCGATTTTTAGGGATGAAGACTGCTTAACAGCCGTCAACAAACCAGATGAAGGGCGCCCCCAAGAACCTTTCACTGCTGGTGTCAAGAGGACATCATAGTTGTTCCATGATGGGACACTAATAAACCAGGATTCTTGCAACATAATGACATCATGATCCAATAGCAGCACATTCCTATTATTCAGCAAATGTCTATTTCCTCTGGAATTCCAACTGATGAAAGACAAAGCACATTTTATAGATTCATGATGCTAACATTGACTACTTTTGGGATCACAAATGCATGTATGAGAGATCGATTCTTGTCTTTTATTTATTGGTTGGTTTAGGTGAGAAACCTGTTGACAATTTACTAAAGAGTCTGATGACTTAGACATAGTGTGGAGGGTGAAACCCAATTCAGAAAGTTGTGATTTTACAGCCCAAATTGTTTTTACCACAATTCTCGAATTGATCCACAGATTTACAGAAGTGCAATTTGATTGATTAATGAATTCCACAAGCTCGATATCAATGGTGCCAATGTCATCGAGTTCAGGAATCTCGCCAAAAATTGCGAGAACAGTGGCACGATTGAGATTTTATTGTTTGGCTGGAGCAGGCATGCAACTAAGTGTCAATACATGAACCGGTGGGCGCTTAAGGCCTACAGTCAAACGTTTTTGGTTTGCTGACAGAGGCGGAGCTTTTGAGGTTTGCTGATCTACCAAACTTGCTTTAGATTTAGAAAAGTCAGAATTCTCAAAAAACTTGGTTAATGAGGACTGGATCAGTCTTTCCATGTCTCCAGTGGCAACAGTCTCAGAAGCAGAGGCAGTTGACTTAATCTGAGCAGGCGCCTGGGGGACAGTTTGAGGAGGCACAGCCTTGGCAGGAATTTGTGAAGATATTTAAAATGGCTGTGCAAGAGGCGCAAAGGATTTGATCATGGGCGCTGATTCACTAGGCGCAAAAGTCAAGTTTTTGGGAACAGATTTAGTTACCATATATTCCTCGATGGCTTGCCTTAATACTTTAAGTCGCATTTCTTTGTCTACAGCTCCCATCGAGAAGGCCGATTTGAATGAGAAACCATTGGATGTCTGATTTTTGAGTGTATTTTTAGACATGTCCGTCGCCACACGTATCAAGTCATTTAAAGGACTGTGATCTACAACCGGTGCTACTGGCGCCAGCATTAAACTTGCTTTCCGTGTCTGCGACTGTGAGGAGTATTTTTTTGCAATCACTTTGGCCGCAACAACTGAGGTTGCAGCAGGCGTGGAAAGATTTTTGACAAAAGATTTGGTTTGTGTGGAGTGTTTGGCCACAGATTTAATATGTTTTTAGATTTTTTGGAGGGGGCGGCCTTTTTGAACCCCCACCTAACAACATCAAATGGGTTCAGATTAACATCAAACAATGGGTATGTTGTTTTTTTTGCTGATCTAGAGGAGTGTCATGTGCGCCACTCATAAGATCTATTATGGGATTTGGGAAACACGGAATAGACTGATATACTTGTGAAGGGGATACAGGCTGGAGAGAAGTCTAAGAAGCTGCAGGCCTCCTACTGCTAGGTGGAATGTCAAATTGTCTCAGACTTTCCAATTTATTGGCAAGCGTGAGATGCTCCGCCAATAGCTGATTAAGTTGGTTAGAGTGCAGATCAGCCTTTGTAACTAAGACCTCAAACAACTTAGCTAGAGCTAAGATAGCAGTGTTCATTGAAGTAAGAGCTATCCCAGTATTTACACTATGAGTTTCAGCCAGGCCAGACTCAGGAATACCGTGGGTAGTCATTTTACGCAGAGTTGGAGCAATGAATGACAAATTAGCTACAGAATTAGCAGCACTGATATTTGTAAACAAAATGGGAGATTTAGACATATTTTCAGCAAGAGTATGAATTGAAAAAGCAGTGGCGTTTGTGTCAAGATCTATTATAGGCAAATCCCCAGTGTTTGAAATAGAAGACATTTTCGAGTTCGAAGAATTGCTTATAGATATGACAGGACTGTCAGGAGATTCAACAGTGGGCACAACAGCACCAGTCAACACGTTATTTAACAGAATACTGTCTGTAAGAGACACATTTTCTTTAGCAAAAGTAACTGTAGCAACGGCCATAGGGCCGGATTTTACCGCCTCTTCAGTTATACCCTCCTCCGTTGCAATCCTGACTGGATGACCATAAACTGAGTCCTTTTTTAAAGCAGTAGATGTTTGGTCCACATGGCTAAGTGCTGTTGGTGTGTTTCCATTGTTAAGTTCAAGAGGGTTCACAAGGCTTGATTTACAGCAAAATTGTCGAATGTCCATCCCTAAAAGAATTTCTGCTCTTGTTTTAGGCTTTGTTTTCAAGTTGCTCATACGAGAGGTAGAGTTTAAGCAAGGTTTTTTATTAGTAGCAGAAGACAAATTTACAGGTGAATTTTCACCATTAGTATAGAGAAAGGCCGAAACCGAGGGCATACCTGTTTTTAAGGAGGCAATGCCTCGTTTCATTTTCACGAGGCGCCAAATACAACAAAGTGAAAAGAAAAGAAAAAAGAAAAGAAAAAATAGGGGTTATTTACAATATTAACAACAGAACCAAGAGAACCTCTCCACACGCCGCGACAAGCGCGGTGAAGCGGCAAAGCGGGACTTGACGCGCACGTTCAAGGCTTTATAGTGCCGCCCACAGAGTAGCAAGCAATGCCTAAAATGACAGAGAAACACGTTAAATAAAGTCCAAGTGGTCCAAGTATAGTCGTATACAGCGTGGTATACTCCTGTTAAAGTTCACCTTCTGGTAGATGTTGTTCAATTCACAATAGTGTCCAACAGTTCAGGTAATAAACACAGGAGCAGCAGCAGAGTGCAGCGGCAAAGCGGGACTTGACCGGGACTTATATATATCTGTATGTACTCTGTAGCGCTATGTAGAGGTACGCTTCTCACCACATTCCACTCATGCGCTGCATGCATTTCACATTTATATTTGTAAGGGATCAAGAGTAAGAATCAGACACAGTGGCATTATGGTCATTTTTAAGAACTTTTATTGATCAAAATAAAGAGAGGGTTGTGGAAATCCTGCTTATCCGTAACTCTAGGAGGGGTTTCCCTGCCTCAACAAAACTAAGGAACATCTGTGTCAGAATGTCAAAACAACAAGTTCTAACCGGACCCTAACGCATTAAATTTAGTATAACATGAAGGTGAAAATGTGTTTTAGCTGATCACCTGCAGCTCCTTTACAGAGTTCCAATAGAAAGTTCCAAAGTGTAAAAGAAACCAACAAAGCTCTACCATTTAAAGGGTTTCCTCTCTTCCCCTGAATTGCTCTATGTTTACACTGTGCTTCACTTTCACATTACCATAATCCACAATCTCAAGGGGGGGGGGGCTTTCCCTGAGTTCCATCCACTCAAGATGTACAATTGCTCTTTTGATCTCCTTTTGGGTTATACCATTCCACAATCTAAAGCGGTATAACCCTTCCCTTGAGATGTTCACAGTGCCGCAATTCACAGGCTCAAGGTGCATGCCTCTGCCCCAGAACTTTCTTAGTTTTCCACAGTTCACAGATTTCACAGTTCCACAATTCACAGCTACCAGGGTTATGCTTCTTCCCCTGAACTTTCTTAGATTTTCCACAGTTTACAGACTTCACAGTTTCACAATTCACATGCTAAAGGGGTATGCCCCATCCCCTAAGCTTTCTTGACTTTCCCACAGTTCACAGACTTCTCCTGGAAAAGGGCAGGGAAGACTCACTTCCCCTAACTTCCCCACATTTGGGGACCTGCCTTCCCCCTTTTTCCAATTTCAGCAATCTTGATTCGGGCGGGTCCCAGACTCGCTGTGGGCCTGGTTTACTCTCATGCCAAGACTTTCTTATTTTGCCACTTGGGTGCAAGTCCTAGACTCACTGTATGCCTGGTTTACTCTCCTGCCAGGCCAGGGAATGGTGTGATGCTTATTTTTAAGCATTTACCTCATGCTTCATTGAAGTACACATCAAGTCACACTAAAGTGCAATGATTGTACATTTGCCCATCTTCACAGATCTTCGCACCCTTGGATTGCGCTTCGGTTGGAGTTATTCTGGGGACATTAACTAACTATTACCAATAAATTCATCTCTGTCCAACCTCTGCCCAATAGTTGCAGATGGCTACTAGCAATAGGTATTGGCTCTATATCCTTTGAGATATTTCTGTTTCTGTTATTGTTATATTGACATTTAGTATTTGTATTTTAAATGTAATATTGGTGGCTCAAAGGTCTACTAACAGGTCTGCTCACAAACCATGCGTATTTAAGGATTTTCTATTTTTATTGCACCACAAATCACTTGGGGTAGGTGAGGAGGAGTCGGACTATGTTAGTCCGTTCAGTCAGTTAGATGGTCCTTACAACTCTGATCAAATTCTGCAAAAGTGGGTTGATGCCTCACACTGCACAAATTGAAATATCAGCTATATTACTTACTGCACTTAGCACCTTGCGTGGGTGATCAGGGGTAGAGTGGGGTTCTGGATCCTCTTGCAATTCACACTTAACTGAACAGTGTATGAACCCTATTGAACCCTATTCATTGCACTTTGCACATTGAGCCAGGGTGATCGCAGGAGTTTGGAACTCATATGGCTGTCTATCGTTATTTGAACTGTATGCATTTTGCACTTTTGACACAGATGAACGTGCAGCAATTGTGTCTAGCAAATATTCACGGACAGCGAGGGTCTAGTGCCCATGTAGTTACAATTGACCCTTTTTCAACATCGTTGTTGAATGATATATATTAAATTGATAACCTTTTAATCATATTTAGGTTTTGATTACTTAAATTAACTTTAATTTAGGTACTGATGCTGGGTATTTTAAGCCCAAAACAGCAAACATGGCAAAGGGGAAATACTTTGGTTCCCTCCTAGATAAGAGTGCAAGTAAATTAAGTCCTCTTGACCTATTCCTAAAGGAAGCAGTAGGGGAAAATGAATACCCATAATAATAAAGTAGAACTGTGCACGTGTGTCGTTATGGTATCTGGTAGTAAAGGTTACATTACAGGTGCTATAAACATGCCTGGCAATACTCATAGTAGGTTTTAAATAGCGAATATGGTGAATCACGATATTCTTGATAACGAGAAAATACAGGAGACTAAAGTGAGCCATGATATTACGGGTCAGAAGAGTGTCCACAGCTGGAGGAGGGAGACAAAGGTCAGACAAATGAACAGGACTGTGTGAGAAACCTGACGGTGTTCACCAATATACTCCCCCATGATCCTCTAGTCAGGTGGCCAGGGAAGGGTCATCTCTTTTGGATCCCGCCCCTGGGGGTGGACAAGCGAGGGAGGATCACCTGAGTGGAGGGTCATGGGGGGATTTGGAGGAGAACATCCAAGGGTGAGACATAGGGCCTCATTACACGGACGGCGGTAAGGGTTAACGGTCACCCTTAATGGTACCGGTGACCGTTAACCCTTACCGCCTTACTACAAGGTCCCTTTGCGGGTTGGAGGCTTTTTGCAGGCGTTAAAAACCAACCCGCAAAGGGACCAGGGAGCTAATTACGGTACCGCAATTTGCGGTGCCGTAATTAGCACCTTCTCCATTCCCATTATGCCCTATGGGGCAAAAATGGGAATGGGGAAGGGCAATGGGGGAAGGGGGAATTACCGCCCACCAACCTTGGAATAGGGCGGTAATTCCCCTTTCCTCCAAGGCGGTGCCGGTATTTTACCGGTCCACCGCCGTCAGTGTAATCAGGCCCATGGTATCCCCCCCTACCTCAGCTTTTATGGGGTATTTTCACACCCATACCATCACCCCGTCCCCATTTCCAACAAATACTAGGACTAGGCAACAGGGAGTAGTGAAGATTTCCCATAGGAATAACATGAGGAATGTAAGGGAAACCGGCCGTATAAAGAATTAAAGTTATCCCATTGATAGAGTTAGGCATTCTTTAATTATCACATACACCTGACTCCACTCGACTGCTTTTCCAACTATAAAAGGTGCGGTTCTGTACAGCTGAATGAGCAAGCTGGGGACGTTGTTTGGACCAGAGAAGCCACGGAGCAGACAGCAGCATGATCGATGGCTCAGATGCGGATAGCATGCCGAAACGCTGGCCTGGTGTTTCTGAGAGTCTGCAGCATGGCAGGGAGCCGTGTCTCCAGAATGCATGTGCAAAGCATCTTGCAGGCTGCTGTTGGTGGGCAAAACATTGCTTGTTCCCTTGGGACCTTTGCCAGACCCATGGGTGTCTGAGGAGCAGGTGGTGAGACCCTGACCTCAGCCCCACACAACCAGGAAGGACTGTTTGTCACTGTGCTGCTGCGCAGGTGTGAGCCTCGTGAAGAGATAGAGGGAGAGAGAGACAAATGAGCATGTGACTGACTGAAGCAGAGCGGGCAGAAGAAAATGCATGAAGCAGCACAGCGCTGAAAAGAGGAAAGAAAAGGAAACTAGCAAAGAAAGCAGATTGAAAAAAGAGTAACAAGATCGAGAGAAAGTGAGAGAAAGTCGGAAAGCAGAGCGCGCAAGGGACACAAAGGAAAAGAACTATATTAAAGAGAGAGCGAGCCACCCGAAAAGAGAGAGAAGGTTGCAAGCGACGCGGCAGAGTGAAAAAAGGTGGAGAATGTGCAAGGGTGCACGGGAAAGCAAGAAGGAAGATGCCAGTGGGCACAAAGCGATAACAAAAGTACAAGTGTGCACAGGAACGCAAGGATAAAGATGCCAGTGGGCACGAAGAGGTAAAGAAAGCACAAGTGTGGAAGAGAAGGAAAGAAAGGTGCCAGTGGGAACGAAGAGGGGAGGGCAAGCATGCAGATGAAGGAAAGAAAGGTGCCAGTGGGCGGAAGAAGGAAAGTCAAGAAAACAAAGGTGAACTGGAAGCGCCGCAGAAAGCTCTTGAAGGAAAAAGTAAAGAGCAAGAAAAATCAAAGAGAGGGGTTAAGGTTCAGAGTGGTCACGCTTAGGAGGAAAAAAATCACCTGGCATTTTCAAAAGTCTCTGATGCTAACCCTTTGAGAGATCTGTATAGGAGAAACAAGGTACATCTTGACAAACTGAACTTGGGGAAGGGAACCCTAAAAGGCTCAAGAAGTGTATTTTTGTGTTTGAACTGGAGAGAGGACTATGCTTGGGGAAGGGAACCCTGAGAGGCCTATTAAAGTGGAATCTTGACTGTTTTGTGTTACTGAAGGAACTGAAGCTTGAGGAAGGGAACCCTGAGGCATTAAAGACATTGGGCCTCATTCCGAGGCTGGAGGTAAGGGTTAACGGTCACCGTTAATGGCAACGGTGACCGTTAACACTTACCACCATATTCCGAGTTCCCTTTTGCGGGTTGGCATTTAACGCCTGCTTTTAGCAGGCGTTAAAAATCCAACCCGCAAAGGGACCTTGGAGTAAATTACGGCACCGTAATTTACCGTGCCGTAATTTACTCCTTCCCCATTCCCATTGAGCCCTATGGGGGCAGGAATGGGGATGGGGAACCGGTATGGTGAATGGGGAATTACCGGTCCCTCCAACCTTGGAATGGACCGGTAATTACTCCATTCACCATGCCGGATTTCCATGGAGTAAATAGCTCCATGGTTGCTTACCATGGAGCTCTTTACTCCATGGATAGCGCCAGCCTCGGAATGAGGCCCATTGGACCTCATTACATGTTCGCCGGTCCGGAAACAAGGGTGCTGGTAAACTCACCGGCACCCTTGTTTCCGGACTGGCAAACTACAAGTCTGCCTGCCGGAGCCACTGTGCCTGACGGGTCTGACCCTGCTGGGCGCAGCAGCCACAGTAGGCAGACTTGTTACGGGAGCACCAGCACCGTTGTTAACGGTGCCAATGCTCCTATGTCCCCACTCCCATAGAGTCCCAAGGGGCTCTATGGGAATAGGGATTAACAAATGTACCACCCCCTGACTTCCCGTAATAGCCTGGTGGCACCGGGAAGTCAGACGCAGGTAAATTATTATGGGTCCAGCGGCAAAACCCGCCGGATCCATAATGAGGCCCATTGACATTGTATGGACTATGGAAAAGGTCCTATGAACAGTCCCTTTTGATTGAACTCCTCCTTTTGAAGCTGTCCAACATATCTCTGGTGGGAAGGCCACCTGAAACCAATCCGGGTTTCCTATGTTTGTTGAACCACCACCTTTTGCTTTTGAAAGACCTCCTAACATATTTTTGTCAAAGAGTGAGGGCTAGCATAGGTTTAAACACAGACAGACTTTTATTTTTGACGACTTCGACAGCCTTTAGAAACATCAGTTAAGGGAATCATCCTTTAGTGTTAGGGCCAGTTAGGCATTACACCAACCCAGAAACTAAGAAATAAAGGTTTTGAAAATGTATTGTTGAGTCTGTGTCTCCTGATACCATGCCTGTCTCACTGCTGCTATCTCTTGTACCCAAAATAGTGCTGGAAAGAAAATATAAAACGTGACGGTATGAGCAAAGCCTAACCACAGTATCAGTCTGGTTAATAACATATTAAGAAACCAGAGCCCTCTAAGATGAGAACAGGGTTTTAAACTTCAAGACGACAAAAGTGTTATTTAGCGGCTTTCAGAGGTCATGAGAGAGGGGATTTTGAAATGTTAATCTTGAAATCGCCAGACCCAATTGTTTCCCTAGTAACAACTCTTACCAAATGAGAACAAGTACTTGGAAAAGCAATTACTCTACTTTGTACTGCTCTCCCTAGTGATGCCGTTGTTAAATGCAGTAACAAATAGCTTAATATTACTCCTAAAATTGCTGGATCATGGAGAAATTTGGAGAGTTCTGCCAATTCTATTGTAGATGAACACCCTAGGAAACTCAAAGGTTGTAACTGCAAAACAGATCCCACTGTGGGTTACGTAAAGAGGTTACAGGTTTATGAGCAGGAATAACCCTATCAATCCTCCGATTACTAGCGACATTTTAAGCATGAGACAGGGAGACTGCAAGGGGAAGAGCCCCCCACAGATACTGGTTCACATGAAACATTCATGTTCATGTACTGGTTCACATGAAACATTCGTGTTCATGTTCAGCAACAACAGTATGACCAATTCTTTGTTTTACCAACCGAGGTGACCCCGGTGGTTATAGTAGTTTGGCGGTTTCCTAATTTAATCTGTGAAACTGATGAAGAAGCAAGGTATCTAATAAATAAAGTATCACACTGAATTAACTTGGTGGCTCCCAATTAACCTGCAGACATGTTGATGGTTAGAAACTGGGTTGGTCTGACCCTGAAATCACTAAAGGATGGCCGTATTGTATCATATGTTAGACATAGAAAGGTGGCAGTATATTTATTGAGCTCAAATTTGGTGACACTCCGTTCCCCCTGGCACATCTTGCTATGACTGTTCAATTTTGATTTCATTTGCTCCAATCATTTATAATGGCTGGAAGCCAAGTGACACGAAAGGGAGGGGGTGCTTGGAAAGTTGGACAGCATGGGGATTTGATGATTCCGGTTTCCAAATGCAATGCCACATTACAATCACTAGAAGCAGTAGACTGATCTAGAGGCACTCGACATTTGCAAGGGAGTAATTGATAGCTGGGCCAGGTGTGGCTGATAGTTTTTCCTGTAAACTGAGGACTTCCGAGTACTCATATGCATTAAAATGATTCTACTGCAAAAAATTATTTGGAGGATAGAGTTAGATAATGATGGGGGTAGTGTAATCAGTTTCATGTCTGCCAAAAGTAGGGAAAAGACCAGTGATTGCACAGATGAGAACAATGGATTTGGACCAAAGAAACATGACCTCAGAAATACAAGGGTATTATTAAACATTTAGTTGATAAAACCCATAGGTTATCCTTTAGGTTACTGTGCTTCATGATACATTATTAAATGACTTATCAGATAGTTGACCAACTTCACTGTAATCTTGCTCCAAGAAACATGTGCAACTCAAGACCTATATTGAAATGCTTTTTCCCTATTGAATGTCCTGCCTATAAACCAGCAGGAGGGCGTAAATCAGGATGGTTATGTGCATGGGTTGCTCGAGATGCCAGTTTTGAGTCGAAAGAGTTGTATACTTTCAGCTCTTTTCAAAAGATTGCATTAGTTTGTAGATGGTTAAATCCAATTTAGTAGTGCTGTATTTATTGATAGTTGTCATCCGACACTCAAGGCATGTAGATAAAAAGATGCAGTCGTTGCTGGAGTTACAGCGATCTTTCGAAAGATAGCATCGCCCACAACAGGAACTCCTCAAGCCCATTCAAGCACACAGGCTAAAGAGAACTCCATGGACTATTAGGCCTCCATATGCTCCTACCTGGACCACTGCTCCAGCTGTCCCAGGAATGATACATTGGACCGCCCACTCCAGCAATCACTGCATCTATTATCTACATGCCTTAAGAAAGACCCCATTAGATTGAATCAATTTATTTTGTATAAACATCTACAAACTGTAACCCAGCGCTCAGGTGAACAGAGCCGAACTCTCCTTTGCACAAAACAATGCAGAGAAAGAAGGGCACTTGTTCTGGGAACCCCAATCCCAGCAACAGGGCAATATCCAAAAACAAAGATCAAGCGCATTGATCAGCTAAATTCTAGTGCCCCTCGGCTACTTCGCAACTCCTTTCAAAAGATAATGCTCACTAATCTCACACAGGGACGTTTTTATATCGTCAACTGTTATAGAGCTTAAGGGCCTACTCCGACATTTGTTTCCAGATTGAAAGAGCAATTGTTTGTACTTCATGGATTTCAGATTCCACTCATAGTGGCAGAGTTTCTGACTCTAAAAGTGGGTGAAGATCCTCCCAAGGATCTGGATGATAATCTGAAAGATGCAATTTCCAACTTCAGTTATGGTTGATGACCATATGGACCTGTAAGTGTCATTATTCTGTGGTTTGATGATTTAATATGCTGTAAGATCGCTCAATGGTGTGAGCTCCTCAGATAGGCCTGGAAACTAAACCTTTTGGGATATCTTGACGTCATTCGATGATTAACTACAAATGTCTCTCAACAAAGCACTGCGGCCTAACCAGTTACTTTAAGGTTATACCATATTAAAAAAGATTACTATCCCTTCCCTTGTCACCTTTCCACAATACTTCATCAATTAATAGAAGGTTTGTAAGGTTGGAAACCAGAGGTAGAAATTTCATTGTGTTTGACATTCTTCACAAAGTGTCTGTTAATATCTCTCAATGTCTCTCTTTTAGCGAGGGAGCCCTAGAATTGCTTTAGAGTTTCATGCCTTTGACAAAGGACGTAAGTGAGATAACTACACGTCACATGAAACCTAATAAGCAACACTACCACCAGGATTGGTCTGATCCTGATTGTAAAGCAATCATAAGAGCTGTTGAGTGCCCTTAAGCAGAAACCTCATAATGTTAGCCTGATTCAGAAATTGTGTGGGGAAAGTTGGAGGGTAGGTTTGTGCTACTGGAGCCTACTGGGTAAGAGTTCATGGAGACCGCCAATTCATGTAGGTTTTGGGAATTAGTGACACATGGTCCTGGGTTCATGCGGACTAGAGAAATTGAAACTAACTTTCCTGCTAACAGTTGGCAAGCACATTTTTTTGGGCGTATACAACAGCAAGTTCAAAGATGATGTGAATGAGCGTCATGTTTTGAAGAGTGTGTTTAATGAGCGAGCGCTTTTGGCCCATGCCAGTAACACACTTGTTATTGTCAGTAGATATCGGAAGCACTCATGGCTTGTAAAGCGACCAAGAAATGAAGGGGTACCAGTAGATTCATCAAGACATACTCATATGTATGGATACCTCTTTGCGATGCTCATTGACACAGTAGGACCACTATATATCCTAAGCCAACAGCTCCCTCTAGCATGACAGCAGGCGAAACTATGCAAATTGGCATTGTCTCTTTTTATCCTAAGGCAACAGCTCATTCCAGCGGTGACAACAGGCGAAGCTAGGACTGCATCGGACAAACATACATACATATTATTTTGTTAGATAGATGGTTGCTCTGAAAAACAATCCTGATTCCTGTAATATGGCTGTAATTGTTTCCATTTTAAAAAAAAGAACAAATATCCCATCCAGCAAACTAGTTTTAAATTGTTTTAGAGAGATTGCAGAATTGGGTGGGAGCTAACAATGTGCTGGTCCCCATACAATTTGGTTTTAGAAAAGGACTCGGCTCTAGACACCAGAGTCTGAACCTATTTTTATTAATGTTGACGAAAGTATTCTGTGATTCGAGACAAATTATGTCGGATTCTGACAGATTAAGATGTCCGCAGTAATCTTCTTAAAGTAATTATGCCAGTGCATGAAACAACATGTCTGTTGTTACAGTCGGGCTGGTGCAGTCACTGAACCTTTGAAGATTAGAATTGGAGTTTGGCAAGATTGCATAATGGCACCACTTTTAGTTAACTTATTAACAAATGCACTTTATAAAGTCCTTTGTTATTTACAAGTGGATGTGCCATGTGCATGAAACATTGCTGTCCCAATGCTGGCAAATGCTGGTGACTCTTCTCATTGCAAGAAATCTGTTCCTCTTGCAGAGCCTAATCACTGCAAACAAAGAAAATGGCAACGGTGGCCTAGAACCTCTCATTATGATTATTTGAGAGTTATATTGTCTGAGGTACCTTTAGGCTAATGACATATGGAAAAATGTCTGGGAATGCTCCAGGCAACAGGAGCAATAACAGGATTATGTAAAAGTGTTTTCCCCCATGTTACAAGGCCAAAGCAAGACCAGTTGCTCCAAATAGTGCAAATATTTGGGGTTTTGAAAAGTGTGAAGTGTTGAAAAGGTCATATATTTTTTTGGAAAGTTGTAGGACTGCCCATTCTGCTTCCCACATAAGGTATACATAGGGACGTTGGTTTGGATTTCACAGAACATATGAAAGTAAGTATTTTTATGTTTAATATTTTTTATTGACTTTTGTTCAGTACAAGAATAGATTAATCCAAACAGATCCCAACCATAAAGCATGCATATAACCATGAATTAATAATTAAGATGTCGTATATTATGAATGCGTAAATGAATGCGTGAGCGAAACAATCAGCAGTTTAATTAGGGAGAAGACAAAAGACCACACAGTGAAATAATGAAAAGGGAAAGGCAGAGCAATAATAAGAACATTCAATAACTATGAACGCGTTTAAGGTGCTTTTGGAACATTTATAAACTTTGATTACTCATATTTAAACAAAGAAGATTTTGAGTTATTCAACAAATCTGTAAAAAGAAAGCACTTTGTTCAAAATGTATCATATTGTTTTACAGATTTAGAACAGCAATTTTCGATCCTCTGAATAGAGCATGCAACCGTAAAGAATGGGAACATTATTAAGGATTTAGATTTAAGAGTAATAAAAGTAGGACTGGGCACCCCTGTTAAAGCAGTTTCAGCTGTTTACTTTAATTCAGTTATCGCTCTTTTAAAAAAAAAAAAGTTTTACTGTTCCTATACTTTTATTTTAAAAAGAAACAGTTCCGGAATGGTTTACTTTTAAAATAAAAGTGTAGGAAGAAGTTTAAAATTGCACTTCATTGCACTGCTCTGAACTTTCCCTTAAACAGCAGGTGTGTTTGTTTGGGGGTTTGCATAGCGCGTGGGAGGGGGCGTGGCAATGGGGTTTGTGGGGAGCAGGGTCAGGCCACCAGGGAACATAGCTCCACTACTTCTTGACGTACACTTCGACCCCTGGTGGGGAATGTAAAAATGTGAAATGTCTTTGTACATCTTACCCAAGGGATAGTGAGACCTTAATGCATGACTAATTCTTTTGTACAGTACATAAGGGCAATCGGACAGTCACACTTGTCCCGGTGTTAAATCAGGCTTGGATAATTCAATGTAGAAAGCGCTACACTTTAACTAAGGAGGAAGGCACAACTAAATGGCTTTGATTCTATGATCTGTTTATGATTGTTTTTTATTTTATCTTGTAATAATGGTTGTGATTTTGGTTGTTATTAGTAATGTACTTGTCTAAAATATAGTGTTGGGATATCGGGGATGCCAGCTGCAAGGATGTTTGTCAACAGGGAGGTATTGATGTTCTTGTGATTAGCACTTTATTGAACAATCTATTTTGCTGGATCATGTTTTTGCAATGAGATTGTAATGTTTGTTGGAATTGCAATGTTTTAAATATGTTTATTGTTGTGGTATTGGATATAGATATGTATGAAATATAATGTGTATCCTGAATAAAGTTGATTGATTGAGTTCCAAATCTACAACTCTTATTGTATTGCTCTTTCTTTGCAGGATGCCTTTACTGCTTTTCACATTGATAAAGCTCTTGTGTACAAGTACATGCGCTCCTTGCAGGTGGGAGAGTTGGCTCCTGACCAGCCCAGCTGTGAGCCAGCTAAGAATGTGAGTATCCTAAAATGATTGCCGCACAGGTAAGAAGAGCATAGCTGGCCATCAGCTAACCCTGCAATCACAATTAAATAAATGCATTACCTTTTAAGAAAACACCCCAAGCAAATAGGCTGTGATCCATGTAAGAATACAAGCACTCACAAGATGCTTTTAACACTTGCCTCCAACCGCACCCTTCCCAAAAGATTTAGCACATGAGCAGATCACCTGCATTATAACCAGCCATGTTAATCAAGCGGCTGCCCCTGCCTTAAGAACAGGCCCCATACAAGCACAGCTATGGCCCAGCCAAGAACAAAAGCATCACCATCAAGTAGTTGTCCACTACACATTGCGAGTAGCGACCCAAGCAGCCATGCTATGTGTCATCCATGTGAGCCTCCCCTTAGAAATGAAACAAATATGGTAACCCCCATTTTGAAAGCGAGACATTGTAATGAAAATATTTCAATGCCACATTTTCTGTCTGCTTCCCTCTGCGTTCATAACATTTTAATTATATCATTTTCTTGAGGTTTGAGGCGTAAAAGCTGAGTAGAGTGGAATGTTGTGAGACTTTTGATGTGATGAGGTGGCAGCCCTTCTTATGTTGTTCTGAGAGTGTCTCACACTTACCCCCTCGCAGGCCCTGCTCACTGCAGAGTTCCGGGAGCTTCGTCTGGCCGTGGATAAGATGGGCCTGATGAGGCCAAGCCAACTCTTCTTCCTTGCTGTTCTCTTACACATCCTCCTGTTGGACATCCTCGCCTGGCTTAACCTCTGGTACTTCGGCACGTCTGTAGTGCCCTTCCTTGTCACTGCTATGCTACTTGGCACTGTGCAGGTAACTTTAAAATCTATCAAGTACTGAGACCATGCTCACTTTGCCAACTTGGGTTAGTTGTTGGGGACCTGCAAGTATGTGCCCCCAGGGATATAAAACAGAGGTGGTCTTATGTACTGTGTGGGCTAAATAGAAAGCATTTATTTTCCTGTACACGTTATTTTATGCAAGTAGATCATTATTTTGTCAGTGGTTCAGTTTAGTATACAGTTAGGTGTCAACAGTAGAAAACAGGTTTCCAAACTGTATAGGGAAAGTTGCAGCTGGAAGAAGTTTGAGGTCTGGAATCGCATGGCTGAGGCACCAAAATGCAGCACGCCTATGTTAAAAGCCAGGGAGGCACTGACTCGAACACTAGCCAGGTATGTGAACTATCCACCTACACAGGCACTAGGTTAAACATTGGAAAGCTAATGCAGAGACTTATAGATATTTGAATCGGAAAAAAGGAACAGGTTATGGAAAAACCTGACAGTATTTTCACATTTATTCTGTTTGCGCTTCCAGGCCTCTGTAGGACAATACGCCGTAAAGTGGCCAGAATCAAAGGCACTGCAAGCTGCTAGACATTGCTTTTTATTGCCTAAAGCTCCACATCGAATCGCATAAAGGTGTACGGGATGTGGGAGGCAGGACATGCTGTGTAGTTCTCTCCCAGGGGCAGCCTCTCAGTTTTTGTAGTGTTTTTCATGTAGTGCATAAAGCTAATAACCCTAATGGTGCAGTGATGTGTGTTGGTTGGGTCAGGCAGTGCGAGCTGGCTAATCCTTGCTTTTATACTTCACATGTCAGTGTGAACAAAATGGGTCTGCAGCACCTGCTGAGTATTCGTCTCATTGGAACACCCTGTGCATGATTGCATCAGGCAATCACATGGTCGTAATGCACTGATTATTTTCAGATAACCCTCATGTTTATCGCAATACCTTCAGTAGTGGGTCAAATTCATACTACCTGTGAATGAAGGATGGCTGTAAGACTAGGGTAAAAAATAGTTAAACTAGGATTAATCAGGGTTACTGGTATGTAATCGAGCCATTACTGCCCCCATTCCCTTTTTTTTTTGTTGGTCCTCAACCTTAATTATGTCAGGGGATACTAATGCGATCCCAGCATTCAACTTACGATGACATCACAACAGACACTGGTTCATATGCAACTTCTAGGAGATTTTATTACCCAGCAGAGCTGAAGCATACATAGCAGTACCTTTTATTCCAAAATCTGAAGCTGCCATATTCCCCAACTAAATTTTGTGATGTGAAATGAAAGCAATTTTGGAAGCCCAAGTTGCTGCTTTTCCTATGTTGACTGTTGATACTCTTTGAACTTCTACTCATGATCCAACCACTCATTTCGTGGATCCTTCAAAATCAACAGCAGACACATTTCACCTGTTAATTCATATGCCAATGCAGGCTCGTTCCTTGCCCTTCTACTTACCATCCTCGTGGACTGCTGGGGCCTTTTACTGCTTGGACGAAAGAGTCAAAAAGGTTGTCACCAATTCCCCAATTACGGCCTACAGCTTTGCCCATTGGTCCCAATCTGCCATTGCATAAGGCTGGGTTTACTGCTATGCAAAAGTTGTTGGCCTAGTCTTAGAAACCTTTTCTGTTTGCCAGCATTCAAGCTAATCCTGTCCAGACTCCTAAACTGCCTGTGGTTTTGTTTTGCCGTGCCATGGCAGTCCCACACAATCTGTGTCAATTGCTTCGGCTTAAGCCACTCTCTGTAGTTATTTCTATTTTTGATGCACTCTCCTTTAACACCCTCATGTCTCTGACAGTTTTTTGGTGTTTTCTGCCTTCATTTGGGTGTTTGGTGTATGATTTTAAACCTTTAAGGTAATTTCTCCTCTTTCTTCCACCTGTAACCCGCTTGTTACAGGTGTCTCCAAACCGCAGGAGGCACTTCCGTTCTGTGCTATCCAAAAATTGCTTTATTGGAGGCCAACCCAGATGTCTTTTCAAGGACATACTAATGCTTTAGGCTGCGATGGCTGTGAGGAATTGGATCAACCGCATGGTAGGTGTGCGCTCACCTGGGCTTTTTTGAAATTTTAAATGAAATTGAATGATGGTAGATCAACCTCTGGAAAATGTGTGGGGATAATCCACACACGTCTTCCTATGCTCACTGCACAACATACGCATAGACCTATGTACTCTAGGTGGACACAGCTTACAGGCGCAGTCCACCCTGTCATATTTAGTTGGGATATGACAAGAGGAGTACACGATGCATCTACAGAAGGGGAGGACCAAACCTTCCCCCTGCCATGGCTAGCCTGATTAACTAACAAAGTCTTCATTGATTGTTGGACCCTGCAGCTGGTGGCAGCGGTTTGCATACCATTCATAGGGTAATTCAAACCGGCTCACACATGGCCTGGCTGCAGGGGTTAACAAAGAAGGCAGGAAACTCCAACAACCTTTCATACGCACTGTGCCAACCTGAAGCCAGCTCCCACCATCCGTATCGATTGACAGTGAGTTGTCATGTCTGGGAGTGTGTGTTCACAGTAGTCCACCCTGCAGGGGGACCCCATTCATAAGGTACGAGAATGTGATTTGTAGGAGTCCGAAAGTCTGGTCTTGCTTCAGCTTCAAGGGAGACCTGCCGCTTTAATCAAGAACCACAGAGAGCTCCATTAACCAGAGAGACCCTTTGATCCACAACAGACCGGAAGATGGGGTGGACCTAGTCTTACATGTTTTCACCCCTTTACCCTTTCTGTTACAAAGCACTGATTATGACCTCACACATACAGGAGATTGTTGGTGGGGACCTAGGATTGGTTCATTAAGGTAGGCTTAGCCTACACCAATCCCTGTAGTCCATTTGACTTTAAACGAGGGCTGAGCCCCTCTTTTGGCAGATCATCTGAGGACTTTGCAAGGAGTAGCAAGAAGAACTCATCATTGGACCCTGGCTGAAGGTACAGTCTGCTTTACATCTTTCACCACTGAAGGAAGGCATGGACCTCCAGAGAGGGAAGCAAGATCCCTCCCCTAAACATCTCCCAGGGAACCGAGGGAGATACCGAATCCCCCCAGCTGCTCCAGAACTGGTATCCAGCCAGCACACAGCGTGCTCTGCTAGGCTCTGCAGCAAGCTTCCTCGGCAGGAAGTGCCAGAAGGTCTCTGAACCCGGAACCAAGGACAAGGCAGACGCCTGCAACACACTCCTCAGCCTTGGGCCATCCGCCTTAAAGGACGACAAGAGCCCAGTGAAGACCCTGGGAAACGTGCCTCTACGAGCATCTACCGACGTCTGCCTTAAAGGATATTTTTGAGCCAGTAGAGTCCCTTGAGCTGCAATTGACTGCAACACTGATTGTTGTTACACCACAGTCGCTTAAATCCATCCGAGATGTCTCCACCAGTGCTTCAGAACCGCCGACCTGCAATGAGACAATGATTCCTGACCCCCGAGCTGCTGTGTAGGCCAGCCTGCAACCGTCCGTCCAGCTTCGCTCGCCAAACTGTTTGCCGCCTGATACCTGCAGTTGTCTCCCTTCTTGAACTCTGTCACAGAAGCTGCAAAGCGCCCTGAAACCGACTCAACCCTGTTGAGCACCAAGAAGGCCGACACGCACAAGGTACATTGTGGTTCTGCCCCCCACCCCGACCGGGTCCTTCTCCGAAGACCTCTAGAGAAATGTTAAGACCCATTGCTCCCTTTGTGCTGAATCCAGGTATCCTTGAACTGTTGCAATTATTTACTATTCCGACTACCCCCCTGTCAGTATCCAGAGTGCATCTCTTTTCCTTCTTTGACACGGTTAGTCCTCTGCATTCCTTTACAGGGCGGGTTGTATTTCATAGCGTTGCTAGAACTATCCGTTGTGATATAAATATGTAGATATTTTTGATGCAACCGTGACTGGGCCTTCCCTTTTATCATTGGGTAATAATTGTATTTTCGCTGCTTTGCAACTAACCAACGATCCATGACCTTTCGGAGATAAACCTGCCGCTCCGTCCACAATACCAAAATTGGACGAGGTTAATAATTGTTTATAATTCCAATCTGTTTGGATCTGTTCTGGTGAATTAGAGGTGTGGGGCTGATTGATGCTTTAGAAACCGGTATTCACCCCTGGGCCACTTGTACCCTGGAAGTTGATTTGTCACATTGGCACTTCAGTATCTAAGGCAACCTCTGGTTTTACTGCTGTCTTGCAAGAGTCCTACATCCAGTGCCAGTTGGTCTTGGGTAGCCTGTAAGTGCTTACTCTGCCATTTTCCACTAAAAATGTGCCAAGGGTAAATGAGTCATCATCATCATCAGCTTTATTGCTGTTTAAAACCATAAAAGCAACAATATACAAATGCATTATTAAGATCAATACAAACAATGAACTAATACATACAGTTAAAGAAAAATCATCTGAACAAAAATTAATTCTTAAAATCTGATTATTTTCATAACAAATTTCATGAACCCCTTCTTAGCGGGGGTAGTTTTAGCATGTTAAAGTGTATTTACCACGCAACTTATTTGAGGTCCATATTCCACATTTAAAAAAAACAAGTTATCTACATTTTGTTCGCATAAGGCAATGAGTCAGCACTTTACTACACTAACCTCATAAAACTACCCCAATTGGGCAATGCTAAAAGATAAACTCTAAGCCAAGAAAAACATCATGATAGTAATAACCATTTAAAACACTCCCGTCTTATTATGTAAATCCCCCATTACTACACAGCACGTTCCTCCTTCTAAGCCGTGCCCTATGGATATATTTGGCAATAAAGTATAACATGCTAAGATCTTCAAATTATTTACAGCATTCCAATGCTTCAGACACCTTTGTGATTCCTTTTAGTTTGCAGATTGGCAGTAAGTACATTGCCCTAAAATCACTGTACCTAGAGCATAGCAACACATAGTGGATGACAGATTCATTCAGTGCTCCACAGCTCTGACCGCCCAAGCAATTTGAGTTGCTCCATCTTTTCGTGAGGGAGACTACATGCAAAGTTCCTGCTCTTAGGTCAAATAACAATGAGTGAACCAGGCACGGGGTAATCGCATCTAAATAAAACTCATAACCAAATATACCCTTTACCTGCAGGTAAATCTGGCTGCTAGAAAGGCCTGCACAGGTTGTCACTAAAGCCTGTCCATAGTGCTCTCTACAGGCTGCCTTGATCACTTCCCTGCTCTCCGGGCCAATTCAAGCTGGCCACTCCCAGTATCGACCAAGGCCCAACGCTGAGCACCAGATCTTAATGTGCCTCAGCCAAGGAACTGTGCGGCTGCCTTCTAAAAACAAGGACATTTGCCAGTAACTCTTTGAACATGTGCAAGCCGGGTGCTGACCAGATGCAGGACCATAAACATAAAGTGAGGGGGCATAGCTCAGGGGCAACATGTTTATCTGGCGTATGTCGCATTCTAGATTCATTGTAGCATTCAGAGCACTGGTGGGTTGTGACATTATTGACTTTAAAAATGTATTTTCTATTACACCCAGGCTTGCCGTATTTTCACAGTCCCAGAGCTTTGTACCGTATACTGCCGCAGATACAACTTCAAACCAGTATAGTTCCAGGACTTTGCCATGCATACATTAAAACTTCCTAATACTCCCACTGTTTTTTGTCAAGGTTCAAGGCTGATTTGGTGACTTGATCTCGCCAGGAACCATTCTTGGCAAAACACAGGCCCAAATAATATTACATTGTGACTTTCTTTAATTCTACCACTTCTATTTCTACGCACACCTTTGCGTGCATTGCCCTTTTACCACTAAAGACTAGTATCTTCATCTTACTCTTATTTATCTCCAGGCCGAGAATGGAACTGGTCCTCGGGAAGACCGCTGCAATGTGTATTATGACCATGGGCGATGTTGCCAAGAACACTGCGTCGTCCTTGAAGAAGAGGCCTGAAAAACTAAGGGTGCCAACCCTAGTAGGGTCCATACGGCTAGTCACCAATGCCAATATTAATCTATTTATGTAAATGCAGAAAAGGAGTGGAGCAAGCGCACATCCCTGTCTAACCCTTCGCCAGACATCACATTTCTTAGTGTTCTCTCACTCGGTCCCCATCTGATGGAAACAGTATTCTTGGAGTACAGGGAGTGAATGATTGTCAGTAAGCTCAGAGGGATTTTTTTTTTTTTTTTTTTTTTAAACTTTGTTTATTCAGCTTGGTACAACAGGCACAGGCAGATTACAATAAAGCATGTAAATACAACGGAAATGCAAAGGGGATCGCGTTCATCGCAGATCAGTATGGTACAATTGAAGAAATCATATAGGGTAGTACAGGGAACAACATATACCGATGGGGGGCACATGCGAGGACAGACCAAAGACAGTTGGGAGAGAATCATGAGTCATCTGGAGCTGAGGCGAGAGAAGGGTCCGGGGATGCAGGGACAGAGTCGGTGACAGTGGAGGACATGTATGAGCGGAATTTTTGCCATATGTTCCTAGGTCTGGAGTGGGCGGGCTGTTGCATCGACCAGGACTCCTCCGTGTCAGAGGCCCACGTGACTGCCCTGAGCCACTGTGCGTGAGTAGGGGCGTTCGGCCGAAGCCAGCAGAGTAGGATTGTACGCACAGCTAGTAGCATACAGAGGCTAGCCAGCCTCCTGGAGTCACGATGAAGCTCTGGGAAATCATGGAATAGACACTGCATTGGGGACGGGGAGATGGGGCACTCGAGAATAGATGAGATAGTAGAGCATACTGAGGTCCAAAATTGGGTGAGTCGAGAGCAAGACCAGATCATGTGTATATACCCCGCCTCTTCACTGCCACATCTCGGGCATCTAGGGGAGGAGTCACTTGACATACGGTGTAACCTAGCCGGGGTATAATGGAATCTGTGGAGCACCTTAAATTGAATTAGTTTGAATCGGGAGTTAAAGGAGATCAACTGAGTGCGTGCACACATACGGGTCCACAGCTCATCAGATATTTCGGAGCCGAGATCTGACTCCCAGGAGTGCCTCAGTTTGGAGAATGCGGGGGGTGATCTGGTTTGGAGCAGGGTGTATAGCCTGGAGGTTTTTCCCCTCATAGGAGAAGGCGAGGATAGTTCGGTAATTGCAGGTTCATCAGGTGGCAATGCCGGAAAACTTATGTATTTGCGCTTGAGTACCCCACGGAGAGATGAGTATTGGAGCCAAACGGAGGGTCTCCGCCTAAGGGAGGCCGGGAGGTCGGGCCATTCTATAAAGTTTCCCTGTTTGAATACGTCACGTAGTAGTTCGTATCCCGCCTCAGCCCATGTGCGGACCACCGAGGGTGGGACATGTGGGACTTCTGGAAGGAAGTTCCAAATTGGAAAGTTGCCGTGAAAGGGGTGAATGATACCCAGTATTCGCCAAGATTTATGTAAAGCTAGGGATGTGCAGGTCATGGGATCCAGCGATTCCGACAACACCGGCATGGGTGTGACCACTAGAGATCGGATATCACGGTCACTGATCGATAACCTTTCCAGTCTGACGTGGGGGGGGGGATCCGTTACATTGAACCAGTGTGCAGTGTGTTGGAGTTGTGCCGCCAGCCAATAATTAAGGAAGTCCGGAGCTCCAAATCCTCCAGCCTCCATGGGGGTGGCAAGGGTCTTGAGCTTTAGACGGACCGCGCCTGAGTGCCAAAGGAAGGAGTTGAGGCTACGTGTCAATGATTGAAAGAATTCGGTTCCCGGCCATAGCGGTACATTCGCAAATCTATACAGGAGTTGGGGGAGTACCACCATCTTCAGTACCCCTATCCTGCCCGCCAGCGAAATCGGCAACTTGGCCCAGCCCTGTAGTTTGGTGGTGAGGTTTGTGAGGTATGTCTGATAATTCTCCTCGCGGACCCGTTCGATGTGACGAGCCACCACTATACCCAAGTAGGTAATTTTAAATTGGGCCCAAGCGAACCCCATGGTATCCGGGGGGGGAAGTGTGCTGGGAGTAAGCGGGAAGAGAGTTGATTTAGAGAAATTAACCGTGAGACCGGAGATGTGCCCGAAGAAGGCGATGTCTTTCAGTATTGGGGCCAGGTTGGTCTCGGGGGACCGGACGAAAAGAAGAGCATCGTCACCGTACAGGGAGACTATGTCCGAGATACTAGAAGTACGCAGACCCCTATGTGCATGGTTTTGGCGAAGCATGTCCGCGAATGGCTCCATTGCTACAGCGAATATTAAGGGGGAGAAGGGGCATCCCTGTCTAGTGCCCCTGGCTATATGGAAAAGAGGGGAGCAACGGTCCTCTGTGCGGACTCTGGCAACAGGATTAGAGTAAAGTAGCCTGACCCAGGAGACAAAAGTGGGACCGAATTTACATTTGTCAAGTACCCGCCAGAGATATCTCCACGACACCGAATCAAATGCCTTTTGCATGTCAAGTGTTGCGGCCACTGCATGTACATTCGGGCTCACCCTACTTATAATGTTGAATAGCCGCCTCAAATTCAAGGATGTGGAGCGGCCTGGGATGAACCCAGCTTGATCTGGGTGTATAATATGTGGCATGAAAGGGACAAGTCGAAGAGCAAGTGTTTTAGCGTAGATCTTGGCATCGCAATTGATCAGGGAGAGTGGACGGTACGAACCGCATTGAGTAGGAGGTTTATTGGGTTTTAGTAGGACTGTTATGGAGGCTTCGCGCAACGAGGGGGGAAATTGGCCCAGTTCCACCGATTCGTCCCATAGCGCAACTAGACGGGGGAGTAGGAGTGACTTGAAGTGTTTATAGAACTCCACAGGTATACCGTCTGATCCCGGGGATTTGCCTGAAGAAAGGGAGTCTATAGCCTCCGAGAGCTCCTCAGTGGTGACTGGGTTCTCAAGAGCTCCGGCGGTCTCAGGAGAGAGAGCCGAGAGGGGAAGATTATCGAGGTAGGCATCGATTTCTGCATCAGTGGCTTTATCTGATTGAGTATATAGAGATTGATAGAAGGAGAGGAATTCAGAATTAACATCTCCAGGCAAGGTGGCCAGGGAGCCATCAGGTCTCTCGATTCCAGGAATGGGTGGGGCACCAAGCTCACGGCGGAGGAGTCTAGCCAGCAGGCGGCTTGGGCGTTCACCCTCCCCGTATCTCCTAGCAAGTCCAGGGTTATCCAGAAACTTCAGCTCACGGTCCGCAAGGGAGCGGAATGTATCCAGCTCCGAGCCAATTAACGCGAGGGTTTCTGGGGTTTGGTCTAACGTGTATTGGGTCTCCAATGCCGATAATTTGGCTTCGTTAGCTGCAATCTCCCTCCGAATAGTCTTAAGGATACCATTTTCCTTGGAGAGGGCGATGCCTCTGATGTAGGCCTTAAAGGATTCCCAGAGGGTGGCTTGGGAGGAGACGGAATTGGTGTTAATTTCAAAGAACTCCTCGATGGCCGACTCCAACCCGGAGCTGAAAACCGGGTCGAGGAGAGAGAGTGGTTTCATCCTCCAGTGTCTGGTTCGGCCGCCGTCAGGGCCCCAGACTAAGGTGACTGTCACCGGGGAATGATCGGAAAGGGTCCTGGGGAGGATGGTCAGTCCAGACACGCTCCTCATCAGCACACCAGATACCAACCACCTGTCTATTCGCGAGAAGGAATCGTGAACTGAGGAGTAAAAAGAGTAAGATCGGGAGTCAGGATAAAGGAACCTCCATGCGTCATATAGGGCCAATCGAGGAAGGGAGGACAGTGCAGCATATGCCGCTCTGGAGAGCTGACGGGGTCTGGACCCAGATCTATCTAGGTTTACGTCGAATATCGTATTAAAATCGCCTCCCCAGAGAATCGGTACCAGCGGGAAGCTCTCCAAGATGGTCACCAATTGTAGATAGAAATCGGGATCATCGACGTTGGGGCCATATATGTTGAGGAGGACCACCTCCCTATTCTGCAGTACGCCATGAAGTAGAACATATCTGCCCAGGGGATCGATTAACGTAGCGATGGGAATGAATTTGAGGGTTCTGTGGATCAGGGTCATAACTCCGCGGCTCTGGGTGGAGTAGGTGGTGAAGTATCTCTGAGGGCCCCATGATTTCGCGAATTTTTCACAATACTCGGAACATGCATGTGTCTCCTGCAGAAATAGGATTTTAGACCCATGTCTCTCAGCCTGAAGCTGTAACAG
This sequence comes from Ambystoma mexicanum, assembly GCF_040938575.1. Lineage (NCBI taxonomy): Eukaryota > Metazoa > Chordata > Amphibia > Caudata > Ambystomatidae > Ambystoma > Ambystoma mexicanum. Next base: position 861,728,527 of record NC_090934.1, on the reverse strand, counting down.
TCTCATTTTTTTGTGGTTACCCAGACCTCGAACATTCCAACTCATGAATGTCAATGTCTCCTCGCGCCGTACCTCAGAGTCGGCCATAGAGGAATACGGGTGGATGGAAGTGTGCTCCCCATGGATGTTGACCAATATGGTCAGGACCGCGATGTCCCTGGGGCCTTAGTGTTCCGAACTCTACCCCTCCTGTCGTCACCAAGCTTTTTTTAACATTTAACCCCTTCCCCCCCTCCCCCTCCCACATCCCTCCCCCAACCAGAGGGATGAAGACCCTACAACCAATTAACCAGAACAGTGGCATCGACGCCTGGGGGGTCTGCGAGTTGGCCCGGCGACAATGCTCCGAACCGCGAGGCAATTTTAGGATAAACATGATGCCCGACATTAATGTCGTTTCCCGTCCAGGGGAGGACCCGTGGAGGGGAAGGGAAAGGCGGGCATGGTCAGTAGATAATGAACCAAGAAACGAGAGATGTAAGGATGTGAATTCCCGAGCAACCGGACCGGGGTGGTGTGTGCACCCGGGCACCGGTGCCCCGGGGGTGTCACAGTGACGGGGGGGAACCGGGACGTGAGCCCAAGAGGGCGCGAAAGGGAGGAAGCATGACCCAACCGCCCAGCAGGGGTCTGACTAGTGTATATCATAGACGCCCAAAGGGGGAACAATAGCGTACAATAGGTCAACGGGTCTAGCTGACCAGGAGGATCACCCAAACAAGAATGAGTGCATGCAGGACCATGACTTGAGCAGACCAGCATTGGAGAGCAGTTAGCATGTAGAGTAGTGCTGTCTAATACCACCATGTCGCTGTGGGATCCAGGGGGTTATCCCAGGACCCCCGGGCGACCAAGAAAGCAAGGGATATGTGTGGTAAGCCTCTGGGGTGGAATGGTGGGGAGTAGACCACAGCGTATTCTGCCCACAAGCCCATTCAATTCCTGCCATATCAGTGGGTCCCCGAACAGAGCAATCATAAGTGAGGATAGGAACAATCACACAATCTGACATCAGAGTGGCCTGGTCGCTTTCAATAAAAGGGGGGCCCCCTCCAGCGCCGGGAGATCACAATGGAGCATAGCGGTGTCCATTTCCACGAATTGTCAATGCCTTGGCTAGCCAGTGACACATCACCCGCTCCAATGCGCCGGCGGGGGGAGCCCACAGCGGTGTCTGATGAGGGTACAGTTCAGCCGGGGAAGTGTTCATCTATGAACCTGGAGGCCTCCTCAGGCAGTGTGAAAAAGTAGACTCGGTTTGCGTGTTCAATCCGTAATTTGGCGGGGTATAGCATGGCATATTTGACCTGATGGTCACGCAATCTTCTCTTGACCGCCAGAAAGGTCTTGCGATCCCGTTGTACCGCCACCGAGAAGTCCGGATATAGGTGGATCCTAGCTGCGCCCAGGAGAAGGTCTCCCTTGAGTCTCGCCGCCCTGAGGAGGGCATCCCGATCGCGAAAATTTAAGACCCTTGCTATGATGGGACGTGGGGGTGCCCCCGGTTTGGGTTTCGTCGTGAGCGCACGGTGGGCCCTTTCAATCGCAAACTGAGGTGAGAGTTTAGGGGAATCCAGGATTTGGTTCAGTAGGCCCTCGACGTATTCCTCCATAGGCTCATGTATCCCATCCTCCGGTACCCCAATAATGCGAAGATTATTACGCCTCGAGCGAGACTCAAGATCCTCGTTTTTCTTCTCCACCTCAGTGACGCGGGCGGATAGAGTAGAGACCTCCGCCCGGAGGGAGCCCAGGCCGTCCTCAGTGGTGCTCACCCGCGACTCGATCTCAGCCACACGGCCATCCGTTCTCTCCATATGCGCCTTGATGGAGGATATCGTGCCATTCATGTCGTCTAACTTACAATGAATTGTGGTGAATCCATCCCGGATGAACTCCATCATTTTCTGAGGGTCGAACGGCTCCTGCGCCACTGGGGCAGAAGGCTCCTGCGTGGACGTCTCCGGTCCATTGCTTCCCGAGGGCTTGGTGAAGATGTTGATGGAGGATTGTTTCTTGCCAGTGCGCGTCGACATGATGTCGATGGAAGGGCGAATTAAAGGACAACGGATCCACCAAGGAATTGGGTGAAATCAGAAGGCAAGGCACCAGGATCCACCCAGGCTCGTAGGCGAAGACCGAGCCGCGCGCCAGGAGAGCCCACGACGACCCCGCTCCCAGCGGGAGGGCCCAGAGAGGGGCGATGTCGGCCAGGTAATATATGCGGGAACCAGCGAGCAGCAATCAGTCTCAGTAAACACTGTTAAGGGGGGGCACCCCAATATCGGGGCTGAAGTGGGAAAGACTTGATCCGAAGGGCGGGGGGCGTTGGAGGAGGTGGAGAGAAGCGGAGCCCCGGAGCAAGACCGGCCAAGGATCAGGAATATGGGTGGTCCAGAAAAGTAGACAGTTCAGGTTGTCCTCAAGCTCGTGATCAGGGTGGTAGGGTCGCTGTATCGCCCTCAGCAGTAATATCCAGGAAGAAGCTGAACGTGGGATCCAGGTAGGGTTCCCTGTTGGGCACCAGGCATAGATGGTGGGTGCCACGGCCTGAGGAGAGAACCGTCCCCAATGGGGGGGTAGCGGGACCACCGGTATCCGACAGAACCACAGGCGGCGCCCCCAGTCACGCAGGGAGCGGAGCACCCCCAAACCCCACCATGTGTCTGAAGGCAAACTCTCGGAAGGGTGGAGGAGTCCGGTAGTTGATGAGCAGGGATCGCCACCGAGGGGTGGACGTGGAGATGGTCGGGGGTCAGGATCACTCACCACGCAGGAGTCGGGGTGATGTTTCCCTTATGTGGTCAGCACACCGCACAGGGAGGCGCAGCGGAGCCCGGCGCTCTGGGGTCCAGCGCAGATCCCGGCCCCCGTGGCGCAGGAAGGGGGCGGCTCAGGATGTAACTGGGCCAGGGCCGCCCGACAGCCGGGGCCGGGTGGGCATCCACTAAGGAGTGGCAGCACACCGCCCAGGACGGGGCAGCGGAGCAGGTCGCTCTGGGGTCCCTCGTAGCGGAGGAAAAGTAGACTGGGGGCCAGGGCCGACCCCGAGGTGAGGCGGTTCCAAGGAGCTCACCGCACGGCGCCGGATCGGCGCGACAGCACACCGCCCAGGACGGGGCAGCGGAGCAGTTCGCTCTAGAATCCCGGCTCCTGTGTTGACAAGGCGGAGTGAGGAAGGGTAGTGCAGGCAAGGCCCTCAACACAACGCGGGCGATTGCCACCGCGGCTGCAGGGCAGGACGCCCCTCCCCCACAGTAGGCCACGAGCCGCGGGGCTCAGGCAGGATCGTCTGGAGTCGGGAGCCGGCTCGGGTCAGGCACCCGCCCCCGCCGCACTCTCGGCGGGATGTAGCTTGGCCGCTGGGGCGGCCCGGAAGGCGGCACTCGGCCCACAGGCGCTCGGTCCCGTCAGCCGTCCGAGTAGCGGGTCCGTAGTGTGGGATGTCGAAGGCAACCGGAGAATTTTCGGATGTCTTATGCCTCGCGGGACGGAGCCGGAACTCAGGCGGCCATCTTAACCAAGCGCAACAGCGCCCCCCCGCTCAGAGGGATATTATAGCCTTGTTAGACCTGCCATAGTTTACCAGGGGGACTGAATCGAAGGCTGTTTTCAAGTCAGCAAAGACTGCATACAGCTTACATTTGTTTATGCATGTATATTTTTCCACAAGTAAATTAAGCCTCAAGAACTGTTCAATAGTGCCCATTCCCTGTTGGAAGCACACCTGCAGTGGATCGATTATTCCCGACGAGTCCACCCATTCTTGGAGGTGACCAAGAAATATTTAGCATACATTTTCCCCCGCCCCGTTTAGCAGGGAGATTGTTCGGTAATTTTCTGGTTGATCTTTGCTCCTTTACAGCATCACACCAATTATTGAGGGCTAAGCTTGTTGTTATCAGAGCATTACAAACTCTTGCCATCACCGGGGCCCATATTTTCAGTTCATTTTTAAACACATCAACGGGTATGCAGTCAGGGCCAGGCACCTTTCCACCCCTCAAAGCTCTAATAGCCTCTGCTGGCTGCCCCACACCCACTGTGACCTCTGGGACTTGCCCAGGCTGTGCCCCCAACCTGTATGCCCAGGCTGGTTATATGGAATAGGATGAATGTCTGAAAAAAAATTACCGACCAAAAGACCTAAAACACACACCACATAATGTTCTAACTACCAAAAGTTCGAACTTTTCGTGGTATGTGTTTAGGTGTTTTGGTGGAGTTGATATGAAAAAGAAAAATGTTAAAAGGCTGCAGGGGTGTGAGGGGAGGGGTGTCCCCCACAACAACCCGCTCACTGTGAGCGGGGGTTGCGGTGGACACCCACCCAGCCCTCCACCAGAACAAAAAAACTAAACAAATAAACAGGGGTTGCGGGGGACACCCCTGCATCACACCCGAGGAAAAAAAAGAAAGAAAAAAAACGGAGTGTGGGGGTGTCCCCCGCAACACCCAGCTAACTGTACTACACAGTATAGTGAGCGTGGGATGCGGGGGAAACCCATACAGCTGCCCGAAAAAAAAAAAATGAAAGAAAATGGACCCTGCGGCGCCGGTTCCCAATCACAGAAGTGAAAGGGAACTGGCGCTGCAGGAACACAACGCATCTTAAAAGGTAAGTAGGGTGTGGGTCGGGGTATGTTGGGGGTGTGGGTGGGGGGTGTAAGTTTGTAGGGTTTTGAAATTGATGTTTGCATGGGAAATGTATAAACATTTTGTCGTGCGTACATTTCCCATGCTAACATTTCCGTCACAGGTTATTCCGCCTCGGAAATTTCACATAGATCCGGTTATATCGATAAAAAAATGCAGGTCTTTATACAGATTGGAAAAGTGGTCTTTCCAAGTTCCGGGGCTGTACTATTAGGCATTATACAATCTTCATCTAACTGCATACCCATTATCAGCCTCCAGAAAGCCTGTGTGTTGTTTGCATTACTAGCCTCCATCAGACCTTCCCAGCTCACTCTGTAAAACAACCTTTTTTTGGAGTCAACCATCATTTTGTATTTTGCCCTCAAGGATCTTAACATAGTTGCATCAACAACTAGTCGCTTTTTCAGACAATCCAAGATGTCCTTTGCATAATACCACCCCTGAGCTGACAAATCAGGTTTCTTGTCCTTTCCTCCTGGTTTGGTGAATACTGGATAAAGGGCTCTTATCAGTTTGTCACAGTAAGCCAACGCATCCTGTGGGCCCCTAGTCAGATCACAAATAGCCTCAATATGTCCTATAACTCTTGAATATATACAAGGGAGCCAATCCTCACCCACCACCTCTGCTGACTTAACAACCCTTGTTACCAGTAATTAGAAAATTGGCATCCAAGGCAGCACTGGCGTAAATACCGGGCACCAGTGCAACACTACACATTATGGGTCTATGATCACTCTCGTATCGTTCGAGTACTTCAAATGAGTCTTAAGCACATGGGGGTCATATCATACAGCTGGGGTACCGATTGTATTTTTGTAAAGGAGCAATGCCACAACTGGGTGTAACTATTTGAGCTCTGCTTTGCAATCAGGGTCTCCTTCCATGGCTAACTAGTGAGGGAAATAGTAATTGCTGAAGTGGGTCAAGAGCCAAAGGCATCATAGACCCAAAACAATAGGATTGGCTCCTTGAAGCAAAGTCAAACCAGCTGATAAACATATAAATTAGACCGGGATGAGCCTACAGCCTTTAACCCTATCTCCAGGGAGTACCCTTCAATAAAACATATTACAGAGGCAATTTGGGGTTTCTTCTGCTTCAGTTTGAGGGTTTCTTTTTAAATAAAAAAAGATTGTCAGCTCTGTGAAATTGATGAACTCTAGATACATCTATACTACACTCCTTTCTCCTAGTATACTTTTTTTAATAAGAACTTCATACAGTATATACGGCAATATGCACAGTGTGTGAAATACCACAAAGGTGCATTAAAGAGATGTAAGTATACACCTTATTAAAAGAGGTGCACATCTCTTTAAATGTATCTTACAAAAGTAATCCTTTTCTTTAGTAGATTTCAATACCCCATCCTGGATACAGTCCTCACATGCAGGCTTTTGGTAGGATTTCCAAAGCGTGAGAATATTTATTTGTTTCCTTCTACAAGTAAAGCACTGTAGCATCATATCCTTATCGGTAAGCTCAATGGTGGTGAAAATATGTGGTTACGTGCCATCATCAAACATGAGGGAAATGATAAACCCAGAATGTCTTTATGCCATAGCTATGATCACAAGATGCACCCTGTGGGTCAGAGATTAGAGAGAGAAGTTGATGACATGGGGGTTGGTGAGTGAACGGATTTGCTACGCTGGAATGTGTGTAGAGGCGATATCAATTCAAAGATGGAGGGCCGAGCAGAGCAGAGTTTGCTGATCTCTGACACTGAAGCCAGTTGAAAAAGGGCCCTACCGTAAAGCTGGGAGAAGGCAGAGCCGTGGGTGAAAGCAAGAGGTGTTGTAAGAATGCCATTCACACAGCCCACGGAGAGCTGAGGAAAGAAAAAGGAGTTCATAGGGCAATACGAGTGACCAAGCAGGCATAGAGGTGATGGCGGAAAAAGCTGATACCATAGAAAGGTTTGTGGATATGCAGCAAGATCTGAGGAGAGACGTGGCGTAGATCAAACTGTGAGGGGAGACTTACTCAACAGACACCTGTAATGAACATCCATGAGGGGCATGGGGTCAGGAAGGGAAACAAGAGTTAAAGTTCCGAGCGGAGAAGGAGAGAGAGAGAGAGAGAGCGGTCAACGAAGAACAGTGTATTTTGAAACTTGAAGGATGAGTTCCTCAGTCCTGCAGAAAAGCTAATAGGAGGAGAAAGTCTGATGGCTAGATCCCAGAGAGAACATTCCCAGACCACTTTAAAACAAAGTGGATAGTATGAGAAGAGCTGGTGCCTGACACCAGTAAAAAGGCTTTCCTAGTTCCCATTTAAGTAAGAGATTGAAAGCAGGAGTAATGAAATATACACATCGAAGTTCACATTCCAAAATATACTTGACAAGGCTATTTGAAAAGAGAACCATTGCGTGCTGCTTAGGGAAGTCCATTTTCCCTGACACAGTTGATCAAGAGACTGAAACAAAATGGGGGCAAACATTATTGTATGCTTGGAATCAAAGAGATTAAAGCAATAACCCTTTCAGGCTGGGAATGGAAGTCCATGTTCATATAGGAAGTTGATAAAGGGGCGTAAGGAACTCATGGTGGCAACAGTAAACACAGACACAAGTGATCACAGTTCAAGGGTGTTTATTAAACTGTATAAATGGGTCAGAAAAATGCCTAACCTAAACCTAAATATAAGATGGGAGGAAGCTACGACCATCAAATAATAATAAGGCAGTCCTAGTGGCGTCTTGTCAAATAAAAGGGCCTATACTAAAAAAAACATTTGCCAATCCTTACAGCTAAGTTCACTAAGAGTGTGGGATAGTGTTCACAAGAAAAGAAAGAAGTGCTCACAAATGGTAAGCCAGGATGTTATAGCTGAGGGTCTCCCTTCCTCACGTTTTTAGCATGGGACAAGGCAAGACTCTTAAGCACAGCACACTCTTGGGCCTCGCCAGCACAAGGTTACAATTAATTTCCAAAATATCTGTTCCTTCTGTGGGCAAGTCTCTTTCACACAAAGGATCTTGTCTCAGAGGACCTGATGTGTCACAACCAACAAAACAAAAGTTCCTTCAATAAATTTTCACGGAGCGATTACTCTTCGCATTAGGATCCTCCTCTGCCGGGCTCCGATCCTTCACACAACGTGGGCCTCCCTCCTTTGGGTTCACTACAGACTTTCATTCAAATTCTCAGCAGCTTTTAATATTCAAGAGCCTTAATGTCTTTTTATACAACCATTCACCATGGACAACCTCAGCCGGGTTCACTCTTGTCGACACAATGTTCTAGGGTGTATTATGCTTCACCCCAATTCACAGGCATCCCTCAGCCGGGTTCATGTTTGCTAAATACAAAGTTCACTTTGCTTTCTCACAATGCAGGATTCACTCTTGTTAGCTTTCCCTTTGGAATCCCTCTGTCAGTTTCACATAGCCATTCTAACACAGTTCATGATTTTCTAATGCAGTTCATGATCTGCTCATCTCATCTTTAAGCAGGGTTCCCTTTCCCTCAATTTCTCTTGGCATCCCTCCTTCGGGTTCACATTTGCCTTAGTTCATAATTTCACAACCTTATTAGAAAGCGGGGATTCCCTTCCCATAGCTTTCTCCTGGCATCCCTCCATCTGGTTCACACTTGCCAGAATTCACATGACAGTTCTTTTAGACCGCTTTGGTTCTTCCTTTTACCTAAGTCTGGGTCTCAGCCCCCAGTCAGGCTTTCCTTAAAGCCCCCAGCCAGGCAACACACAGTTCTATTAACACTGTTTATTTTGCTTCTCAACGTGTCAAAGACCTTCAATTGAACGAGGGGTTTTGCTCGACCCTCGTATTACCCCTTTGACACTTGAGTCAAGAGTCCTTCAAATGAGCGCCCTGCGGCGCTGGACCACTTTGCTTCTGGATCTTTTCTAGGCTTTCTTTACTTCTGGATCTTTTCTAGGGTTTCTTTAAAGTTCAAACACACAAGTACTTTGTAATGTTGCCATCTGCAACCTTCGGCCCAGCACATTTTGGTTTACTAACAGTCCTCTTCGACTCACCAGCTGTGCTGAACTGTTAGAGTTTCTTGTCTCGGGAGTCAAGGATGGCACCATGGCGGCATGCACTTGTCCCCGCTTTGGCTATCAGTGCGGGAGGGCAGTGTGCCGTTGACAGTTTTCGCACCACGCGCCAGCTGGGCTTTCCGGTTTTATGATTTCACTTTCAGAGGCTTTGTGGGTCTGAGATGAAATGGGCAAGGACAATTCCCTCCTCGTCGTCCCTCCAGGTCTCACTGTCTTTCTCCTGCTTTTAAACTGCCGGTCCGGAATGGCTGCTTTCTCGTGCGTTCGGCTTTTCTCTTAGTGTGCTCTAGGGCTCCGCCTTTTATCCCTTTGGGGAAGAGAAAGGGCCATCAGGTGTGTGTAATTGTTGTCAATTGCCTGATTTTACCTGACCCTTGTTTTGTAAAGGTAAACTGCTCTGCTGTTAGTCCGTCGTTTGTCAATGGTGTAGGAAAGTGTTTGTGTTGGAAAAGGGGGGTGTTAGATTTTCTGGATATCCTACGGGGTAAGATGGGGAAAAGGTGTTATAGGGAAGGGGGTACTGCGTCTTACCCTTCGGCATCCCATCTCTACCCCCCGAAGACCCCTCAGTCTGGACCTGGCTATGTTTGAGTGCATGTTGCCTAATCCCTTCTTTGGTAAAGACCCTGTTGGTGTGTGATGGTTGGATCAGAGTAGATGCTGCACAATTGTCATGTACCAATTGGTGTAGCCTCTGTAAGTGTTTGCAAGATTGTTGAGGCAATCTTTTTTCCTGGGTAATGTTCTCATTGGCACATCTTGCATCAGCATGAGCAGGATGGATTCAGTGAGGATCCTTGGTAATTTTTAAGTTCTATGAGTCTTAGGCTAGGCAGTAGATGCTACATAATCACTGTTTAAAAAGGATTACACTGCATGCGTACAATCTTCTCACAGTTGCAACTGTAACCACGTGTTTCCAACAAGGTATAGGTAATATATGATGCATAATGTGCACGCTGGATCATGTTGTTCATTTATTTTTCTAGGCCCAAGCTGGGTGGCTGCAGCACGATTACGGTCACCTCTCTGTCTTCAGCAAGTCCAAATGGAATCACTTGGTCCATCATTTTGTAATTGGACACCTCAAGGTAATGATCCAACTCGGAATCAGTCTACTGGAACTGAACCTGTGGCAATTCATGATGCAATGAAGATACAAAGACAAGAGTCATGTGAGATCCAGTAGCTAGACGGAGGAGGGGGGCACTTGTGATTAAGCAGAACTCAAGCATGCAGGGATGATATGCAAGGCCCGGTAAAGATATAGAGCAGAGAGCTATGTTGAAATCCGTGCAGCATCGTAGAACTGTTTCTGCTTCATTGCATACAGCTTATTTGTGGACATACTAATGTGAGCTCCCACACAAACATGGAGAACACTTTTCTAGAGAAAAGTAAAGACCAGAGCTGTGCCCTTTTCAGTGCTTAGCGAAGTACAGATATATTTTACCTTGACACTTCTGTGTCCTGTATGGTACTGGCAAACCTTGTTGCCTAATACTGTACCACAGCTGACAAACAAGATTCTCGTTCAGCTTTTAGGCATGGAGATGTAAAGTGTACACCTCCTGTTCGGTTATGTTATTAAAATAAATCTCAGACTTTGGACTGCAATGATAGCTCTCAGACACTAAGCCCTAAACATATCCCTTTGTTCATTAAGAACACCTTGATCAAGAAGTTTGAGTACTATATGTTGGAGGCCCAGTTTGCATGGCAGCCTTGAAGAGAGCTTGCTCTGCAATAAATTTGAATTGAAGCCATGTCGTTCCATCCAAGCTTATGTGATCATTAGAAATACAGAGGCACACAAATTATTACCCAGGCTCAGATTTGCTCAGCTCCAGTTGGCCCAGTGCACAGCTATCTAGAGGGGGGGTTATTCTTCCCACGTTTGTCTACATGGCCAAGTGTGCCTGAAAATGGAACATTCTGAGAGCAAAATGGTTAGAACTCTTGCTCACATTTATCAGTAGATTTATGTTTGTTCCTGCCGGCTTCCTTGGAACCATAAATCTAGTACTGTGTAAGATGACCATTGTAAAAAGCATTCACAATTGGGTGGAGGGGGCTGGGAGGAGGTGGGGAGAGATGTAACTGTCTGAATAGAATAACTTGCAATGACAATCTTACTGGGCAATTGACAATCTTACTGGACATATTAATATGCTCCACATTTAAAATGTGTTTCGTTTTATTGTGATTGATAGTTTGTTTTCTGTACACTGTGAAGCCACTAAATAGTAACGTTTATAAACCGCTCTGATTGAGAAGCAGTAGGTGATTGATGTATGCAGTTGTGCTGGGATGTGCTATGTCATTTCCTTTGCATAGGGTTGCTATGTGCATTTATAGGTGCTTTGTTCTTGCTCTGTGAGTGGTGACTGCTTTGTTAAATGTTGGGGCTTTGTTCTTCCGTCTGAGTGGGTAATGGGGTCAATCCTTTCATTTTGGGGCAGGGGAGAGGAGCTGTGTCTGGCATTTCCTGAGTTGTTGTGTTCCTCTCTGCAGGGAGCTCCAGCCAGCTGGTGGAACCACCTTCACTTCCAGCATCACGCCAAACCCAACTGTTTCCGCAAAGATCCAGACATCAACATGCACCCCTTTCTCTTTGCACTGGGAAAGAAACTTTCTGTAGAGGTTAGTGTGGTGGCACTGTAAGGTCCTTGAGAGCTTGATGACCCCCTCGCCCCTGATATCTGCACTCACCACCTGATACTAATGTGCCATCAATGCTAAGGCACTTGAGGTGGAAGCCAGCCTCCTGTGCTGCTGGTTCACCTTCAGGAGATGGTAGGTTACCCTGGTACTTGTGTAATCCTCACTGCCCGTGGAGTATTCACTGGTAAATCCGGGCTATCACCATGAAGCACTGTCACTCCATTCTCTATATTCAAAAGAACCCAGAACTGAAAAGTGTTCCTACAACAGAACTCTGTGAAAATAGTCATAAGGGCAAATTCTAAAGAAAAAAAAACAGGGTAGCTGCAAAAGGAAGCCAAGGAAATGAGAAGAAATCAGAATGGCTGCACAGAAACCTAATGTAATAAGATATTGTAAAAACCTGGCCGATATGGGACAAGGAAAGAAGGTAGCAAAGGACACGTCTATCTGAGAACTTTGGAAGCACTCTTTGGTATGTGCCTGATAACTTTGGGACATAGCAAGGTGGGCTCTGCTGTACAGGCCTTCAAGCAGGGACTCTGAAGTCAAAGTAAAAGAATAGATCAGGTAAACTGTCTAGGTTAAGAGATTAAATGGACTGGAAGAATTACACTTGCATGACCATGTCAGATGGGCTGTTTATGCAACGTTCCATGGCACATGACATGAGCTGAAACATGAGCCCCCTATAAGATAACGGCTCCAGGACTGCAATGTAAGAAGAGGGTGACAGTGTGATGAAAGGAAGTGCCAGTCCAGCCTCCACAGTGTTTTTCCTCCAGAGAAGTTGGGGTATCAGGACTCTCCTCTGTGCCAGAGTATGCAGTCAAGAAGCTTGATGGTCTACTCTGCATCTGGCCAATGATGTCCCAGATAAGTGTAGGTCTGGGCCTTCAGACCTACCTAAGGAAGCAAGTTCTATAGCAGCAGAATAATGTCTAGAGCATATTTGCCTTTCCAAGAAGTACTTTGAACATTATCTTTGCAAAGTCAGAGAGAAAACAGTGAAACAAACTATAGATGATATCCCAAAAATATGGATACCCCATACCCCTGCACACTGCGGTACTGGTAAGAACCAGTCAGAGTTTAATTAATGATTGTGATACAAGTATTCCATGAGTAAATAACTTAAACAATGCATGGAATGCAGTAAGAACAGCCAGATCCTTATTATTTTCGTAATGGTTTAATTTATCTCAGAATCTGATGTCAAGCTCAGAATCTGATGTTTTTTGGGAGCTACTCCCTCAGCAGGAGCAACAGTTGCATTTGTCAATGGAGAAACAAAAAATAAATGTTTATAGTACGAGCCAAAAGGGAAGTCAATGATAATATCCTCAAGTGTCTATCGATAAACATTTTGCGAAATATTTTACTAATGCCTCCTGCATTATTAATCAATAAATGAGCCTCAAATGAGTCACAAAAGAACACTATTGAAAGATGCAAATTGCACTTGAGAAAATGTTAAAGAGCAGACACAAAATATCAAACAATTAAAGTATGACAAATGTCTGACAAACAATTCTCATTTTTCACTATTTCAGAGAATGTATTGGCCTGATGGCAATCATAGACGTTTATCCAAGTAGTTAGCAGTAGAACATTACCTAATTCAAATCGGTCAGAAGATAAGTTTCCTCACATTCAAAAGGGAGCCTTCTGCAAAAAGAATGGAATGATGTTAAGTAGAAACCTAGTGCTTGGGGAAGATATAGGTTGTAAAGAAAAAAAACTGGAGATGTACATGTACCTAATGCAAATCTGTCAGAAACGAAGTTCCTTCACGCTAAAAAAAGGGGAGTATTTTACAAAATTGAGGGAATTATATTGGGTATAATCTCATTGCTTATGGCGGTTATAAGGTATATAGGAAAAGAATAAAGTCTGGAGACTCCATTGAAAACATACTCTTTCAAGATTAGAAAATAACTCATCCTAACCTATCGAAAAAGGCTTGTGCGGGCAACTATTTCTTTTACAGTGGCCGCAGGCACCAAAAGGAGCGTAATGATGTCATCGGCGGAAGTGGAGATATCAGGCCTATACAAGAACGAGTCGTCCCAGATTAATTTCAAAAGACAAAAGAACTACTAGCATTCCTAGCCGACTACCCTATCTCCGAAAAGCCCCCTGTAAGGGCAGCCCAGGCGAGACCACATTGCGTGAAAAATGCTGCATGCACACCAACACCCATATCGCTACCCAAAACAAGCAAGGGAACCATGCTTAGCCAACACCAAAGACAATTGTTAATGCCTCTCATTTCAAGGCCGGCAAGAAGGGGAAGTCTACTCTGTCAAAGAATGGTGCACAGTGATGCACATGCACAACTCAGTGCATCCAAACATGGCACCAAAAATGTCAGAACAGAGATACATGGCGTAGGCCGTAGGGACACCCGCCAACAAAAAAAATACCACTAAGAGGGATTTCACTGAACAACACAGCAATGAAGCCACCATTTTAGATAATAATTCACCAAAGAGAAAACACCCGAAGAACAGGCCTGGTGCCAAACACTGAAAACCAAAATATTAAAATGCTTGAAGTCGGTAAACATTCTGTTTCAACACCAAGCACAGCAAAAGACACATTTTTTTACATCTATTTTTAAATCCATTTTAAAATATGTGTGTGCAAAGCACATTGGGAACACCTGTGGTGACATGGAATGAGAAGTTAGACACTTCTATTGTGTATTCCCAAAACCTATCTTTCCCTATTTCTAGAGGTGGTTTTCCCTACTTCAACCAAACAAACTCAGGTCTGTCAGGACGACTGTTTTGTCCAAATAATATTTTACTGTCTTGGTCCAAACTTCTAAACTATCCCTACCACTGAAACACAAAAGACCAAAACAACCAAAACTATACCTGTGGAGCATGCCTCCCTTCTCTGAGGTCGAAATCTCCATAGCAATGAGAATGTCTCCCTTCTCCTAGCTTGTGAGTTAGACCTTATCTTGAAAGTCTCTTCTTATTCACTCTTCTCTCACCTGTCTTGCTTCCCTTAGAGTCTAAGGTTTGTGTCCCTTTTTGTGGAAAACAGAGTTAAGGGGTAAAGAGGAGCTCACTCTTGGTGTGATCCGCTGTTGACACAATAACAGGCAAAGAGGAAAATCGATTTTGACAAAATACCAACTCCTAAATGTGAGTTATCTTCCACGGTTCTGAAGTTCCCCGTGGAGCATGGGAACTTTTTCGTGGGTGTTTGTAGACCATCACCACTTGGGGAAGGGATGCTTCGATGCTGTCGAAAACGACTTCCAAATGTTGATGGTCTCTGCTTACTGGGCTTCTTCGGTTTCTGTTTCCCCAAATTACTAAACTGAGGAAAGGAGTTCTTATCCCAATCCAGGAGAATTACCCCCCTTCTCCTTGGTAGCAGTCTCTCAAAGTTCAGTGTTTTATACAGTACCACAAATATCCTGGGACTAGGAGAATGTCTCCCTTCTCCTAGTTTACATCCAGTCTATAGCAGGCTTTTCTTGAGTTACTTCAACTTCAGATTCTTCATCAACTCTAAGTTCTTTCCACAGACTTTGCCATATCACTGTTTCAACACTGTCCTTCAATTTGTCCCCACCGTCCACAGTCTTATGGTATTGACCAGGGAAATGCATCACAAAATGATCTACTTCTTTATTGTCTTTGTATTTCACCTTATCAATTTTCCTGGACCCCTCCCAGAATTATTACTGTTCCTGTTAACTTCTCTTTGGGAACTCATCGCCAGTTTTGCCAGGGGTTTGTTCCTTCTCTTTCTTCTTCTGCCTTTGTTCGGGCTGCTTGACTTCACGGCCCTTTACTTTTGGCAGTCAGGGAGCAAGTTTCGGACCAGCCGGCCCACCATTACAGGTCGCTCAAACCACCACAGTTCCTTGCACGTCCCATGCAAATGCCTATGCGGCTCTGCAGTTAGGCTAGTGTTGGCCGTCTCGGCGTAGTTCCTGGACCACACGGTCCACGCACCACAGGTCATGTCACCACCATACTAATTCTCATCCTCAAGTTTGTCAACTCTCAGCCGATTGACAACCTGCTTTCCTGGCGTCCCTTGGTTCCTTCTCGTCAGTTCACACTGCTGCTTCGATAGAGCCTTCGAACACCCTGCTACAAACTCACTGGCTTTTTGATGGCCTCCTAGCTCGCAGACTTCTCCTTCCGAATGTGCTCTTCTTGTCCTTTACTGTTTAGCTTAAGTAGCTAGCACTGTCCCAGCGTAACGTCAGTTTGATTGACACAAGCTGATTGAATACTCTTCATGCTTCAGTGTAGCGTTCTCAGGTTCTTCTTCATCACAGTACCTATTATCGTGAGACTGTCTGACACATTACAGTAACACATGGTGTCAGACTTTATCGTAATGTAAGGAAGGGTTGGGTGTTATTAGCCTGTGGGGTTGGAAGATAAAGGGGCTGAGCCCCAGATTCACATCCTTGTCCCCAGGAGATCCTCCTGCATATTACCACCCCCAGGCCGGCTATCGGTTAGTGGCCTCATCTCCCGATCCTCATGGAAATGGGGTCCCTCTGGGGAGAAGTGACACCATCTGAACGATCGTCACACACCTCAGCACAGGCGTCACTCTTCAGCTTTTTACAAAGCATGGACATAGAATAGTCTGATTTATTTCTTTTTGCGAAGGTAAAGAGGATGATTATGAAGAGGAGGAAGAGCAGGGGGCTATTTATCATCTCTCAGCATGCTAAAACCCACCATGGCAAAGTCCGACTTTTGTTCAGGCTATGGCAAACATCAACATTTAAATAAAGTAAAGATAAAATGTAGAGAAAAGAGAAAACTGGACAGGCCTCATGAAGGGGTAGGTAAGTTTGAAGATTTCTGGATTAATAAATACATCTTGATACCTCTAGTTGCTTCAGTGTTCTATTATTCGCATATATCATAAACATGTGCCAACAGACTGCATATAAATATATATCCTGAAGAAGAGCATTGGGGCGTTGCTCTGTTGAACTCTTACTCCTCCTTTGTCAGCCACACCTGTTTCGCTCCGTGCCACTTCATGAATAGCTTGCCATCATGACCCGTCACGGAGGGCGCACACAGCATTGGCGCAACACTACATAAAGCTCCCTCATAGTTTGTCAGGGTAGACTTTATTCATCCAGTCAATGGACTGGTGCAGAACTCAAAACAGAGAGTGGATGGGAAAAGTATGTGGACGTTGTAGAGGGAAAACCAGAGGATTATCTATGGACTAGCCTGATAATACTGAACCCCTGATATCTAATTCCCCAACAGAACATTACTTCTCATATGCGGCACTGATAAAGAAAGCAGCCATAGGTCTTTGCATAAACCTCCAGAGGAACAATAGGACAAATATTTTATTCTAGAGACCCCGAAGGAACCTAGGCCAATAGCCCAGTGTGTTCCTGTTATGCGATCAATGAAGCAGCAGATTCATCCCACCATAGAGACAACTGCTTTTGTCAAAGCTACCAGCCCATGGATGGAAAAGAATACAAGCCTTCTCCCATCGACTGCTTAATTATACGTGGCCAGTTACTGCCAGACTGACCTTTGACAGCAACTGCACGAAAACATTGTGGAACATCTGCATCCACATCTGATGCTCCTACAGACTGAGAGTAAATGTATTTACTCTGTTGGTAGAAAGATGACCACGATTGCAGCATATAATGTCTGATTTGTTTGGCCAGCACCAGAAGGACTTGTAGACCTCAACATATCCCCTCCAACCAACAGGTTTCCATTGTGTTCAAGCCAAACTGAGCAGCTAGCCTTAAGGACAACAGGATTACCAGCAGACCGAGTGGCATCAAAACCAATATTTGCCAGCACAGGTGAGGAAGAGGACATACATGAGGTAGCCTCCTCAATGGCTGAATGGCCCATGAACAATTAGTACAGTTACAAAGTGCCCTCTCATTCTACACCCATATGGGAAAGAATCTAACAATTTGCCCACGCATTGGAGGCAATATACCCCTCCAGCTTCTCTGCACAGTGGTTACAACACTCTTACAAAGGAGGGCCATAGACAAAGAGTCTCTGATAGATGGACTGTGGGAATCCTAGCCCCAAAAAAGAACAAGACACCACATCCCGTGTTTGGCTTAACGCCTGCAGAAAAGTCTGTTCACAAATTCATGATGACCACTGTGAGGATTCACTAGATGTCGTCACTTCTGCCTGAGCGGGAGCCCTTTACCATGAGGCCAGGTAGTTTAGGCTGCTGCCCGATAGTCCCCCTGGGGGTGGTATAATGCAAGAGGATCTCATGGGGAAAGACTCCCCCCTCTAGGGATAAGAATGACCATCTAGGGTACCACCCTTATGAGAACATCACACCCTCACATACTCTGGCCTCTCCTACGTTTGCTACCCTCTTTGTAGACCGTAGATCTATGTACTGTTATAAGGCAGAGTACCTCAGGGTTCTTGAAAATACTGAGTAGAACAACAGGAACATAGGTAATCCAAGTACTGGGACAAGTTGGCCCCGCAGAGTAACGTAGATGAAACCTTTGAAAGAGACAAAAGGCTTATAGAATGGGCCCAGACACTGCTGGCAACATTGGATTAACATAGACAAAGGACTAAACACTTGGTCTCGGGCAGCCGCGGAAGACTGCAGGTGTGCTGTGCACCGAACGCTGGAGATACCAACATGCGTCGCTGATCTGGAGGGAGAGAGCTGCAAGGATGCTGGCAGTCTGCTGCATCTGATGGTCAGAAGGTCTGCAGGAGCAGACTGGTGGCCAGCAGTGTCGAGAGGAGACCAGAACGCAGAGCAGGAACGCAGCCGCATGGAAACAAAGACGCCAGAGAAACCGAACACCTGCCATCCTAGGAAGCCCCGGTGGTGTGCCAAAAACTCCAACAAGGTAAAGGGTGGCACGGGTGACCCATTTGGGATGCGGGGTGGGTTACCAATAGACCGCCTGCAGTTGTCCCTATGCCCCTTTACAACCATAGTGCTTGGGTGGCGCAGCAGGGGCAGAAAGCCTGCAAACCTTTGTCTCCTCGTTGCAGTGGTAGACCGAAGCCCATTGACCACCATGGAAGGGTCTAGGACCCCAAGTACCATAAAGAGAACTTGAAAGGGAGAGCCCCGCACAACAGTGGCAGAGATAAATCCACTGACTGCCAAAGGTGGGATCAGGGACCCTAAACAAGATAAGAGTCCTCATCCTCCTCTCGGCAGCACATGGCAGGAAAGTGAACCAAGTGGGCCAGTTCAAAGAAGAGAAAAGCCAGGGTCTGGGACCCGAAGCAAGAAAGTGATATGAGTCATCGTCCTCATGGCACTGCTTGGCAGGGAAGTTAACCAAGGGCCAGATCAAAGAAGAGAAGCCAGGGTTGCAGACCCCCCTAACACTCAGGATTGCGTGTTGTGGAGTTGAAGCCTAATGAAAGGAAGACCAGAGGAAGTGAGTAACTCCCCCTGGTTGTAAGGAACCGTTAAGATACCAGGCAAAGGGAGTCATTCTCCTGATAATCCGGACTGGCAGTAAGGTCCAAAAAGGTCTGGGGAAGGGAGTAATTACCCCGGGCTATCTGAGACTGGATGTTCGGAGAAGGGAAACATTCTCCTTGCCCACCAAAAAAGTATTGTTGGGAACTTTGCTGGGGAAGAAGCCATTCCCCATGACAACTTGAGAGACACAAGATTGTTCTAAGATTTGGGAACTGTTTCAATAAACCACAACCAAGGAGAAGGGAGTCATTCTCCTGGGACCGGAACAGTACTGCCTTATTCTTTAGTTTCTAGTGTAAGGGACAGAAGTAAGGTTTTGTTGACAGAGGATGTGGACACTTTTGAGTTGACAGACAACCTGACAGATACCTTATCTTTAGTTGAGGTAGGGAAACCCATATTAGTAATAGGGATAGATAAGTGTTCTCTTAACTTCTTGGTTAATAAAGGTCTTTAGCCCCAAACATGCCACCTTTGCGTCAGCCTCCTTCTTCTGCACCCTTACATATGCGATCAGACCTCATTTAAAAAACAACATTTAAATTGATTTTTACATCAGAACGCAATCACAATAATCAACCTCGTAAAACCCTTTTCCCTAACCCTCCCCCTATAATAACTAGTTATACATGTCTTGTTCTTAATATCTCCTAAAATAGGTTATATTTCATAAGTATGAAATGGAACGTGGTCTTCTCCACCCACCTTTCTATGGCTTCTTTGATTTGACGACATTCCACTTGGCTCACTCGTCTTCCGAAGAGGTCACCTTTGTAGCTACCCCTGACCATTCATATTTTTTACATTTCCTATCGGATTCATACCCACAATCTCTATTAGTAGTTCTGGCTCCACCCCCATATAGTTTCCCATGAATCTAGGGTATTCTAGAACCCCATTTTGTTGTGAATGCCCCCTATTCATCCTGAAAGGAACCCATATGATCATTTACCAAGGCTGTTAGTTTTTCCATTGTATAAATATCCCGGACCTTCTGTAGCCAGTCTTCCTTTTCCAGTGTCTGCAGGCTTTTCCATTTTTGAGCCACTTCTAGCCTCTCCGCTCTGAACATTGCTTCCCACACCCCCAGAAATTGGGTACCTGTGTATTTCTGCTTCCTCCGGGGGGAGGCCCAGCAGCATCGTCAGCGGATTTTGTGGGAGTAATTCTTCAGTCACCTCCACCATCCAACCCCTTACATCCTCCCAAAACTTCTGGACTTTTGGGCAGTACCACCACATGTGGTCCCTTGATCCCACCTGGCCACATCCCCTTGGACATCTGGGCGACACCCCTGGGAACATCTTTGACAGTTTCAATGGGTCCCTATGCCACCCCTGCAAGATCTTAAAATTATGCTCCATATCTGATATAAATAAGTTCCCATGGAACGCTATTTTAAATATCCTTGCCCAAGCGTCCTCCGAAAGGGCCTCCCCTGCTAACCCATTCCAAAACGTGCAGAATCCCCTCCTCTCCTCTAGGTTGTTGGTGTTCAGGATTTTATGCATCTTGGACACTGTCCCCTTTCTTGTTGTCGCCGTGTCCAGTAGTTTTTCAAAAGGAGTCAACTGTCTTCTCAAGTTTTGTCCCCATGACTGATCGCAGAGAATGCCCTTCAGTCGAAGGTACTCGAAAATGGAGATTGACCCCCGCCCAAGAGCCTCCCTCATTTCTTCATATGAGAGGATCTCGCCCTCTCTAAACATCTGCCCCGCCCATTGCATACCCATGTCCGACCAGGATTGGGCGTTTCAAAACCCCCTACTACCAAGTTTGAGGGGGTGTGCCCAGAGTGAGGTCATCGGAGAGGGCCATGAAGTGAGGTGGGCAGTCGAGGGCCCCTCTTTCCAAGTCGCCCAAAGCACTTGAAAGGTTGGATGGGCCTTCAACCTACTCGGGATGAGCCTGCATGGAATCCACAGGAGATCAGGTACCTTAAGGGGGTGGGCATCCATATCTTCCAGGTAGAACCAGTAAGTTCCCATCCCTTCTTTCATATGTTCCAAAAGGACTCGCAACTGGGCAGCACGGTAATAGAGAAGAAAATCTGGTAACCCAAAACCCCCCTCCTCCTTCGGGAGAGTTAGAGTAGCCCTCCCGATCCTCAGGGTTTTCCCCTGCCATATAAACTCTTCACTGCTTTCTGTAGATCCCTAAAGGTTTGGTTGGGGACAATCGTTGGGAGTGCTATGAAGAGGTACAGCAGCCTAGGCAGGATATTCATCTTTACCGCAGTCATGCGACCGTACCAAGGCAGGATCATCCCTCCCCATTTCCTCAGCTCCGATGTAATCCCTACCATTGCAGGGCCATAGTTGGTTGGAGCTAGCTTTGAAAGGTCCCTGGTAATGAGAACGCCCTGGTATCGAATGGAGTCTTTCCCCACTACAAATCCCTTGTACCTGTCCAAGGGATCCATCCTCGGGTCCCGAGCCCTCATGGGGAGTATTACTGACTTTGCCGTGTTAATTTTGAACCCCGAAAATTGCCCGAAGGTGGTCATCAAGGACAGGAGAGGGGGGAGCGAGGAGTCAGGCTGCACCAGGTATACCAGGATATCATCTGCGAACAGAGAGAGCTTGAACTCCACTTCACCTCTTCTGATCCCTTGGCTATCCGGATGGGCTCTCACCGCTATGGCAAGGGGTTCCATCGTGAGGACGTATATCAAGGGGGAGAGTGGGCATCCCTGCCTTGTCCCCTGCGAAAGGGAGAATGATTCTGATAACACTCCATTCACTTGTACCCTTGACGTTGGGGCTCTATATATTGCGGCCACCCAGTTCCTAATGTTTACCCCAAAGCCCATTCTTTGGAGGAGGAGTTCTATATATCTCCATTCGACCCTATCGAAAGCTTTCTCCGAATCTAAAGAAAGCAAGCTCGCCTCAAGGTCCGATTCTTGGGCATAGTGGATCAGACCTATCGTCTTTTGCATATTGTCCGAACCTTGCCTCCCCCTTATGAAGCCCACTTGATCCCCATGGACCAGCTTTGGCATTATCTCTTCCATCCGCTTCCCCACCACCTTGGCTAGGATCATTACATCTATGTTAAGAAGCGATATTGGTCGGTAGGAGGGGCATTCCGTCAGGTCTTTTCCTTCCTTGGGCAACACCACTATTATAGCCCCCATCATGGATTCTGGCAGGATTCCCCCCTCTAATACCGCATTAAACACCCTTGCTAAGTACGGGGCCAGTGTGGAGCGGAACCTTTTGTAAAAGTACACAGTGAAGCCATCCTCACCCGAAGACGTCCCCCCTCTCATCCCACTAATCACTTGCTCCACCTCATCCTCTGTTACAGGTCCCTCCAAACCCTCCGCCATTTCCTCTGTCAGGGCTAGAACCTTAATGGCGTTCAGAAACGCCTCAATCTGGGCGTCCTCCCCTTCATATTCAGTCGAGTATAGCTTCTCGTAAAATCAACGGAAGGCCCCACCTGTGTTTGGGGTATCATAAACCATCGACCCCCGTTCATTTTTCACTGCCTTCACCATTCTACATGTCTGGACCTCCCTCAGTTTCCAGGCTAAAATCCTATCCGCTCTGTCCCCCTTCTCATAATATTTTTGCTTAACCAGCTGAAGATTCCTCTCTGTTTTATGTAGGAGGAGGTCTTTCAACTGGAGCCTGTAGTCCTCCAGGGTGGCCACCCGCTCCCATTGTAAAGGTTCTTCTGAGGGTCCCCCTGGCTGGAGTTGGGCTCTTTTCTCTCTCAAAGACCTCTCCAGGGTCTCCCTTTCCCTTTTTTCTGGGCTCCCATTTTGATAAGGACACCTTGTATGGTCGCCTTGAAGGCGTCCCACAGTATGTGCATGCCTACCTCGCCATTATCGTTTAGTTTGAAATATTCCACTATGGCATCCGAAACCTCCTGAGCCAGAACGTCATCCTTCAACAGGGAGTCATTACATTTCCAATGCCCTCTGCGGTCACCACGCCATCCCTCTGCCATATCATGGTCGGACCAGGGAACAGGGTCGACCCTATGGTCAGAGACGTACGGGCGCAGGAGCTCATCAACCAGGATGTAATCTATTCTAGAATACGATTCCTGGATTACGGAGTAGTATATGAAAGAGGGGTCTCAGGTCCTGGGGCTCGGGATTGCCTCCACCAGGCCCAGTTCCGCATTAACCTTCTGGAAGGTTCGTGCAATGGCTTCATCCGCAGCCGTTTCCCATCAGTGGATGGGTCCAGGACCATGTTAAAATCCCCCCCACCACCACCGAGCCCTGAACAAATAACTTTAGCCGGTCCCCCATTTCTTCCCAAAATTGTGCCTGGCCTTCATTTTGGCTATACACCACAGCGAGAGTCAGTGGAGAGCCTTGTAGAGAACCCCTAACCAATAAATATCGGCCCTCCGGATCCCTCATTATAGCCTCCTTGTCAAAGCTCACGTCCCTCGCCATTAAAATGGCCACCCCCCTCTTTTTGGTCTTGTGCGATGCGCAGAATACCTCTCCAATTCCTCCCCCCCGCATTTTGGGTTCCTTCCCCCGTGCCCAGTGCGTCCCTTGTGAAAAGAGTAAGTCAAGTTTGGCCCTTCTAAATTCTCTACAAACCAAGGACCTCTTGTTAGGGGTGTTCAAACCCTGCACATTAAGGGAACCCACACCCAGGGCAGGCAGACTTTCAGCCATTATCTAGGTTTCCTTTTCTCTTGGTCGGCACCCTCACAGCACCTTTCCCTAACAGCTCTTCTTTTACTGTGCTCCCTCTCACACCCCTCTTCCTTCTCCCTGGGTGGGCCTTAAGCTTTCCCCCAACTGCTCCCATTCCCAACCCCAAATTTAACAACCCCAACTCTCCCCTTTCCCCCCCTGCCCCCTCCCCGGCATCCAGCCAAATAGTTCCGCCATCGCAGGTGCTTGGCCGGACCACCAGCCTGCCCACCTCTGCTGGGCTATCATTGAAGTGTTCACCTCTTTGAGCCCCCCCCAATCTTGTCGCCCCCTCCGAGATCCCCTTATACTTGCTGTTCAGGGGGACCCTGTTCTTGATTGGACCCCGGATCCTCAACTCCCCTTCCATTATTGGTCGGGGTGGCCAGCTCCTCCTCCTCCAGGGCCGTTCTTGGTCGGTGAGGGTGTATTCAATTTTTTTTATTTTCTTGAGCTTGTCTTCTTTCTCCTGTTTCCCGGAGACCCGGGAACGTTTGCACCTTCCACGATCGACCCTATGGGCCCCCTCCGGGGGGTCGGCTCCGTCACATAGTCCTGGATAGCTCCCTTTATGTCGTCCTCAGTGACCAAAGTCATACGCTGACCCATATATTCGAATGATAGGGAGAAGGGGCAGCCCCATCTGTAGCGCACTCCCTTCTCCTTCAGCAGCTGCGTTAGGGGGCGGCACATTCTACGCTTAGCCAATGTGTACGCTGAGAGATCTTGATAAATTGATACTTACGCGTTGTTGTATGTGATCTCCCGGGCCTTTCTAGCCTCCTTCACCACCTTGGCCTTCTCAGTGTAGTAATGGAACCGGACCATTATAGACTGGGGGTCCCCCGCTCTGCCCCCCGCTCTATGAACGCAGTCAAACATCGGTTCTGTGGTCATCCCATCCGCAAAGAGGAGGTTAATAATGTCTCTCACCACCCGACCCAACTCTCTCTCCATTTCGCCCTCCATTTCTGGGACCCCAAAAATTCTGACGTTATTCCTTCTTTCTCTGTTTTCAAAATCGTCCAGTTGCCTGGCCCTTTCCTCATCCCTCTTCTCCAGGGCCTTCAGCCTCAGGTCCATTTGCACCTCCTGAGTCACTGATGAAGTTTGATTAGTTTCCAATTGCAACAGCCTGTCTTCAACTTTGCTCACCCTCTGGTCCATTTTTTCAATTTTTTGGGCAATGTCCGATCTCATGTCCCTGATTTCCTGCAGGACTGCAGCAAAACCCCTTTCCATTGCAGAGGCAGACTGCGACGAGGACTCCGGCTGGACCATTCCACTATCTCGATCCAGACTGTTGTTGTAGCTGCTTACCTCCCGATAGGGGTCCTTCTGAAGGGTTTTCCGCCAGCTCATCCGGCCACCCCGTGTGCCCCCCGGCTGGATCTGCCGCCGTCCAGGGGACTATGGAACGTCTCCCCCAGGCACCGCTTTGAGACCTCTTCACCACTCCAGCCGCTGGACTACTGAAGAGGGGTTGGCCTGTCCTCCTAGATCACATACACCCCTGGGCGGGCACACGCCCCGCCAACAATGGGCGGGGGCCTCACACCCATTCCATACCACTGCGGTAGTCCAAGATCATCTTCGCACTGCGGGGGGAAAACCACCAGTCCGGCCTCCCGGTCCTCTCCGGAGGACAAGGCACCCCTCTCAGATACACTTGGGAGGGCACTCGCTCCGGGCATAGGCCCCGGGGCAACCACCCACACTGAGTCGGCTTGCCTACGCCCCGCACCTTCACTTAAGCCGACTAGCAATTACGGGCCTTGTGACCATCCAGGTGCCCCTCCCCAGGAGAGCGTGTCGCTGCGCCCCCCTCCGGGTTGCCACGCTTCGGGCCCCCGCACCACTCCCGGGTCCCCAGTCGATCTGGAAATCCTCTTGCGGGGGGTCGCTGGGCAAGGGATTGGAGGGCCTCTGATTTCCCACTCTACGGCGGTTATGCCTCCGCACCTCCGAGTCCCCCTCCCCGTTCAGGCTGGTGCTCGCCCCGGGGGGGCTCACGCTCCTCTGGCCCCTAGGGGTGCTGTGCCGGAGTTGGGGCCCCAACACTCCTAACGTCCGCCCCGTGCTCCCACACCCGTGTTCCAGCACCCAGACAGGGCGTCTTCACCCGCTTCAGGCCAGGGCCTCCAAAGTCGACTCTCCCCCCAGACAGGGGGAGGCTCCCTTCACACTCCGCCAGTGGTCCAGAAAAAAGGAAATGGCTGATCTCCCCGGAATCCTCTGGCACCCACGGGCGGGGGGCAGAAGAGGGGGGCCGAGCATGCCAGCGAGATCCCGCTGCCCCGATCTCCAACAGTTCCTCCTGCGCCTCTTCAGCCGCCGAAACTCTCACCGTCCCCTGCCTGCTCCAACGGCCCCTGAACTCCGGCTCACAGGGGTCCCGGATCGTCGCTCTTGCAGTTGGGGGGCGCCCGGGGAGGGTCACCTCACCATCACACAGGCTTGTTCCCGTCAGGGGGTCCTCGGGGGGGGAGGGGGTGGCTCAAACCCCTTTTTCGGCCCAGCTTCGGCGGGAGCTCAGGAATCAGGCTGCCATAGCCTGTGCGCCCCCTGGTGGCCTTCCGGTCGCACTCTTAACTGTTATTTTGATCTGTAGTGGCATGTGGCAGACACAGATCAGGGAGTCGCTGCATGCCTGCATTGAAAGGCACAGGAACCACACACGTTTCCATGCATTTCACTGCCTGCATGCAGTGAGTCCGATGTGATTGCCACAGTGCTGCATAACTATAATGGAGGCTGCCATCAACTTATCGATTCCCATGTTTTGCACCATGATCCTGCCAGCTAAGGAATACCTGGCACTATCTGTGTGAATTAATACATTCCACACTTGTCAGAACAATCCAATTGCTTCCCGAATGTGAATTCTGGGCAAGAACAGTGGTGCGGGATTCCCAGAGAGTTTACATGCATGTTGGGCTTATAAACTAGCATAGGGGAACCAGCGGACACCTGTTATTGAGCATGTTTCTTCTATGTCCCATTCACCAGTATGAAGCTAAAGGTAGTGTGTCTGGATTGTTCTAGATCTTCAATGCATACTGAGCCACAGAGCATCTTTGGGTCTTGTGTTCATTTTGTGTCCATTTCTATATGTCAGTTTCTGCAGATAATCCATTTTATTTCCTATTCCTTTTAGCTCTCTCTATCTTTGGCCCACTCTCTCACATTCTCTTCTGCTTGCCCTTTCAGGAAACATTGACATCTTTCCTCTTTTCTATCACAGCTTGGGGTGCAGAAGAAGAAATACATGCCCTACAACCACCAACACAAGTATTTCTTCTTTAGTAAGTACCATGCATGCCAGCACTCATCTACCCCATTTCTTTCATAAACCCTCTCTGGGTACAGACTAGCCAAGAGAGTAACAGGATGACGTTAACAATTCTGGGAGGTCTGTGTTGGGGCAGATGAATCTAGGATGGGATGTGTGTATTAGGAGCCTTTTGAAGAGAAATGTGTATTTGCCGAGGGATGGTGGTGTGACGGGGAGGAATGGCCATAGAGTGAGGCCGCAGCAAGGCAGGTTGGCGTCAGTACTGGATGACCAACTGGTTGAAGAAAGAGGTGTGCAAGGCAGAGATTGGTTGCTGACAGATTGGGAAACATGGGGGCGGGGGGTCAAAAGAAGGTGGTTGATACAAAGGGATGGCAGAGGTAGAAGAGAAAGGGATGATGGGGCTGGAAGGATAGATTCCGTGTTTCGCAGCCAATGTTGGTAGTTCGATGCAGAGGTTTAAGTGAAAGAGAGACTAATGTCTCTCCTGGCACTCTGTACTTTTTTAAAATAAATGTTATTTAAATTTGAATGATGTTGTTAAGGTATGGATTGTTTACTTATGGTTGATGTACCAAAAATTGAGTTGTATATATATTGGATCATCTTCTGTGTCTTTTTCCTAATGTTATGTGAAAGGCTTGTAATATTCTGGTAAATTGTTGCAATGGCGTAACACTATAAAACAAAAAAAAAGAGAGGGAGACTATAATTGAGGTGAGGGATTGCCTGGGCTGTGATGGAGGGACAGAGGAACTATGGTAAAGACAGGGATTTGATGCAGACCAGGGGTTTTAAGTTCAGAGGAAGGTGGTTGGGTGTAGAAGGTGGGTGAGGTGAAAGGAGCAGTCTGTATAGTTTCGGGGGTATGTGTAGAATGAGGGTGTGTGTGTGTAATATTGAGGGATTGGGGTGGAATTAAGAGTGTGACAAATGGGCTGCAGCCTCAGTGCAGGAGTTAGCTGCTTTGAGAGTTGTATGTAGAAGGGCAGGTAAGTTGCAGCAGGATGTGGGGTAAAGGCAAAGGGCAGCAGTAGGTTGTTTGAAGCCCTGGTACTGGGCACACACAAACTCATGCCTCTTGTCTTCATTTTCTTTATGTAGTTGGACCACCTGCCCTGCTGCCCCTCTACTTTCAATGGTTCATCTTCTACTTTGTAGTGAAACGGAAGAAGTGGGTGGTAAGTGCCCTACATTTTATCTGTATGTACTTGCTGCCAGCTAACAATTGTTAAACTAAACAGTGGCTGTCCATTCCCCAGAAATATTGGTACCGGTTGGTAGCCGAGGTAGATGTCGGCAATGGCACAGGCTAGGGTGTAATAGGTCTTCCTCTGTCTAGTATGAAGATTTCACATTGATAAAGAATGATTTATGAGCCAAGACTTCTAACAGGACATACCCACAAAAAAGCTTCTTTTGGATTTTAGTGCTGATGTACCAACCAAATATTCTCTCCTGGAAACTTAATCTAAAGGGTCATTCTGAGTGTATGACAATACGGTAAACTCGAACACATGAAAGCTGAATCACAGGTTTATTTTTATAACCTACATTTCTACTAGCAGGATTTAGTCAAGGTCCCTTCTTGCATCCTTTTTTTGTTCCCTCCTGCAGTTCTGTTAATGCATCATTTTTGTTGCCCAGCATTTTCAGTCCCCTTTCCCTCTCTTTGCTTTTTTTACATTTACACTTCCTTTGTCTTCCACTCGCTGAGCGATTGAGTGTCATTTGTTCCTCTGCTCTCTGATGGTTCCAGACTACCTGAAATAGTCTTTAAACATTGTCTGCAGTAGGCAGCTTTGCCTACTTTGGCAGCAGTGTATGCCATTTAAAGTGATGGACTTAGAGGTTATTCACGCTGGCTGTTACCACTGAGTATTTACAATTCAACCTGCTACCACCAGACATCTATATAAACCACATGCATCTCACTACAAGACCTAAATATATTTTATTTAAAATATCAGCTTATCCAGCCATTATCAAACTCACAGACTGTGCCTTTGCGACTGTCTGCAGGAAGGAAGCTAAGCAAATAGTCTGTTGGCTAATGGTGATATTATGCTATCTGTTGAAAAGTAGCTTAGTGGAAAAGCCTTCAATCATTTTTTTTGTGGATAAATCTTGCTATGGAGTTAAGCAAAGCAAGAAAGCAATAATTTGTTAACTCTGTCATTATTGGCTGTCTGCTAGGACCCCAGTGGTGCCCCAATAACCCACAGATTTAGAGCATATGTGACCAGACGGTGAGCAAATTTCATGGCATTCCTCAGCAGATCCCCTGTAAGGAGTTCTGATTAGCTTTGTTGTGGGAGCCTTCACATGTCTTCTGTGGGCTTTGTACATTTCTGCTTTGATGGTGGAGGTGACAGAGGGGTGATATAATGGCATAGTCGCTATTCTGTGCAACATGTGTGCCATAGTGATAGATCCAGGCTCCCAGTCCCAACTATAGTCACGTGGCCTTGTTTGGGAATCTGAAGCATAATTGAGAAGGGATCTTCATTCATATTTAGGAATACTAACCATCTCTGCATACAGGCAGGACACCATAGCACATATATAAAAAAATTGTTTTAAAATGTGTATTGATTGAAAAAACTTAAGTTAAAGTGCAGTTAAGTTGACCAGATTTAGCACAACAAAACCTTTGAAATTCAGCAGATGTGGGAAGTCATTACCAGTCAGTTATAAGGGAAGGGTTTCACATTGACATACCAAATGGCATTATGGCGGACATAGCATTTTGATCGACATCAACAGGAGCGTGCCGAGTTAAGCTGGTCATGACTTCCCACATCTGCTGAATTTCAAGGGGTGCGTTAAATCTGGCCAATTTAACTGCACTTTAACTAACGTTTTTTCAGTGAATTTCAAGGGTTTTGCTATACCATAGTTTTTTTTACAGGCCATTAGCCATGGCCTTTGGCCATTAGCCATGGCCTTTGGCCATGTCCACTGTACATGTCCCCCCAATATGTTTCTTTTAGAGCCATGGCCATTATGCATGTCTTCTGGGCCCACTAGCCAGGGCCTCTGGCCCTGACCCATGAGCACGACCTTCGGCCGTGTCCACTATACATGTTCCCCCAATATGTTTCTTTTGGACCTGTTAGGTGGCCACAGCCTTTGGCCGTGCCCACTGTATCTTGTTAAATCACTAAAGGGCCACTAACCAGTGGCCACTGCCGAACATGTTACCTAGTTCTTGAGGTATTACTACCTACGGCCCTTGGCCGTGGCCTCTGTTTGTGTTGCACCAATAGATTTCTTTTGGGCTCACTAGCTATGGCCACTGGCCATGTGTTAACTGGCCATTAGGTATGTCAACCCAAGGAATTGGAAGGACCCTTTGTGTGACTTTCACACAAAATTATTCAAAAAGAGCTCTCAAATTTTCTTTCTTATCTGACTCAATTTATATTCATAATGATAATTCAGTTGTTTGACAATAATTTCACATAATAAAGTTCAATTCTTCACTCCCAAATTCATATTTTCATAAAAGGTTTGTTTAATCCAAAGACACAGGCAAACATTGACGTCCAATGCATTTCGGTCCTGCGCCCATCTTCAAGGACCAAATCTGCCTATTTTTCATTTGTTTTTACTCCTGTGTCCACATCTGAAGTATCATATGCGACTGCATAATACTAAATGTTTTTCTTTTTGTGATCAAATTCTCTTAAAATCCCTTCTGGAACTGTTGTGTGCCCTCTGTGTAGATCGACTGTATACTTGGCCATGTCAAACCATTACTTTGTTACCAAACACCCACTGCTGCCTGCCCAGTAGATGTAGGTACTGCAAATGTTAAACCTTTTATTTCTAACTTATTCCTGCAATAATTTCACAGTAATCCTTTCCAATAACAGAAATTCCAGCGGTATTTCTGTTTGCCGATTTCTGCAACAGCGAGAAAAAACGTGAGGGGACTCACTCAAAACGAGTGAGTCCCCTCACTCCACTCAATTTCTTTTCCCCCTCCCTAACCCTCTACGATGACCCCCTATCACTTATCGCTTTGTGTGACCCACATTTCTTCTGAGTGCGTCTTGTGGCGTTGCAACTGTAATCTTGTGTGATTCTCATGGTCTTCCCCTGATAAACCAAAAATCTTCTACCCGTAACTGGCACCCCAACCCATCCCGTATATCACAAGGTGTCTTCTTTCCAGAGCCCAACCGCTAGAATGATGTGATTGCTATTGCATTTGGTATTCATATAGCGCCTACGGCCATGCCATCCAAGCGCTGTGTTCAAAACAATCAGTGTTCCTATAGGAGTGGCCACATAAACAGAAGAGTTTTGCGTTTCTTACTGATTTGAGAACGTTATTAGACT
Source organism: Ambystoma mexicanum (assembly GCF_040938575.1). Classification (NCBI taxonomy): domain Eukaryota; kingdom Metazoa; phylum Chordata; class Amphibia; order Caudata; family Ambystomatidae; genus Ambystoma; species Ambystoma mexicanum. The sequence goes on along the minus strand of NC_090934.1, from coordinate 861,697,376 downwards.
CTGTAAGGTTGTGGGGGAGTTATTCCAAAGTTTGATAGCATTCTTTTTCCTCCTCCAAATAGCGTTTTGAGTTCTTTCATTTGCGGCTTCTCCCGGTAATATCGCGGGAATCACTTGCATCGAGCGTAAAAAAATGTTTTTTTTTCTGAAAAGCCTCTCTGCTGCAAAGTACCAAGTCTGATATATATATATATATATATATATATATATATATATATATTTCTGAGGCTTGTGGAATCTGCTTAGATCACATGCTGTGCATAGGCCGACATCTAGTGGAAGCTGCGGAGTATTACAGTTTGTTTTTCGAAACTCGAAAATGGGCGTCGACACAGGCGTGCCAGTAATACTATCCCTAGTGTGACGTCCACTGTACCCAAGATCCCTCACGCGTCTGGGATCCTCAGATTGTTTTTTTCCGCCATACTGGTCGGAAGCATCTTGCGGAGTCCCCTGGCCTTAGCCATACTTTTGCTATTATTGCAATTTAAAATTATTTATTGACATCCTTCCCCACCCCAACGTCGACCATCGAACTCGACGACGGCTGGAGAAGACATCGACCGTCGGCTGCTGCACGACGGATCTGGGCCTCGGAAGGCCGCTGGCCTCGGCCCGGGCCTAGTAGGCCGCTGGCCTCGGCCCTGCAAGTAGGGAGAGTGGGGGGTGGTACATACTCTTCACTCTTGGTATATAGGTACACCTTATATATTTCCTACACTTACCAGCCCGCTGCCTCAAGGTGCGTATGGAGGGTACCCCTTTCCAATTCTGCCCCAAGTGCAATCGCAAATACCCTTGGGTCGACAGGCACGCCACGTGCAATCTCTGCTTGCCGAGGGACCACCCCGAAGCGAACTGCAGAGCGTGTAGTAGGTTTAAACCTAAAACACTTAAGGACCGTTCGACAAAGCGTTGGGCCCACCACGCCAGGCAGGCAGCCATGGCAGCGGAGGGCGCCTTCAGCGATGGCAGCGACGCCGTACTTTCGGATGGCGAGGGCATTACGGCGTCGAAAGACTGCCGAGCGCAGGTCCCCGACCTCGGAAGGTTGTCCGGCAGGGCGGCTATGGGGAAGACCCCCGGCGACGCAAGCGCTACACCTACACACACTAAGTCCAACCGAACCTCGACGACGTCGACTTCTCGGAAAGAGGCACGGATAGAACGGTCCGACTCGGTGTCCTCTGGGCGCTCTCGATCGAGATCGCCTCATGACGCAAGGCAATCATCCACTCTTGCCAAGAGTGCCTCGCTCCCTAGATTAACGGAAGTTCGATCGTCGGAAGACGAAGACGACTTCCACCCCCAGGCCGCGCTCCAAGAGACCGAGAGCGCAGTTAACACCAGCGAGGCCCCACGCTCGAAACAAGATACCTCTCCCGACCCTCGGCGCCAGGCGTCGAAAGTCTCTGGGGCCTCCAAGGGGCAGGGAAAACATTTTTCCACGCACGGGGAGGGAGGGAAACAGCGGAAAGCTCAGCCTTCCACTCCTGTAAGACCATCCTTCCACCCCAAGCAGACAGATAAACATAAATCTACTGGGACATCAACATCCAGCAAGGGTACCCTTGATAAGTCCTCTAAGTTGCCTACTAAAGTCATACCCTGTTCCAAAGAATGGTCCAGTGAGGACATAGACAGGGTCATGTCAAGGATGTCTTCCTTAGCGGATTTTATGACAAAAACCCAGAACATTTCCTTTCGTATGACCCTCAAGGGGCCACACCCTCAGGCTCCTCTGATCCTATCCCCCTAAGTAAAAAGGCCCGGGTCGAAAGACCTGACCCCTTCGAGGTGCAGCCTTACTCTACTCCATACTCTACTCCACACCCCAGATACCAAGGACAACCTTTCCCTGAAGGGGATCAGGAGTTTTCAATTATGGAGGAACGAACCGGGTCTGAATACTATGCGGAGGATGAGGACCTGGAGGAGGTAGAAGATGAGGAAATTTACAGAGTAGATTCCCCGGTAGAGAGCGAAGCCCCAGTTACCGACTCGCCAGTTGATAACCAACCCCTCCTTAATGAAGTTCTTGGTCGCGCAGCAGAACATTTTACATCGACACCCACGGTGTACAGGAGGAAAGGGACTTCGCAGAAGAGTTGGTGGGAGAGAGGAGGCCGGTCGCTCAGACCATCCCTATCCTTAAATCCATCCAACGTAGAATAGATCCATCCCTGGTGAATCCTAACCTCACCAGAGCCGTCAAGCCCAGAGTCGAAAAACTTTTTCGGGCAGCCCAGTCTGACCCTCTTTATATAAGAGGTCATCTTAAACCAGACTCCCTAGTGGTTACCAACACTCGGAAGAGGGCTGGGACACCCTTATCGTCGTCAGAAGCTCCTCCCGACAAGGAGAGCAAAAGACTGTACGGGTTTGGCAGGAAGGTAGCCTCAACGTCCGCCTACCAAGCAAGGATTGCAAACTCCACCACCCTGTTGGCAAGTTACAACTGCCATCAATGGGAAGAGGTCGCGGCGCTCATAGCCTCTGCTCCTGAACCGTTAAAGGGCCAGTTGGCTCGGATCTCGGCAGAAGGGAGAGCCGTGTCTGGTTGCATATTAAAAGCAATTTTCGACGCTGCAGACAACGCAGGAAGATTGATAGCAGAAGGAACTGTTATCAAGAGACATGCGTGGTTACGGCAGTCGGGGTTCAAAACAGAAACACAGGCTTCATTAATAGACAAGCCGGTGGAACCAGATATATTGTTTGGGAAAGCGGTCGAAGACGCACTTAAAAATGCCAAGGACGAGTACGAGACTCTCAAATCCCTTGGCCAGCTTACCAACAAACCCCCGAACCAGAGGGGGAACAGTAATTTTCGTCGCCCACGCGGCCAAAATTCACAAAGAGGCAACTATGCCCAAGGACAGGGTACACAATGGAACAACAACCAGCAGTCTACCCAAAGTTACAGCAAAGGTAACAAGAGAGGTCGTGGAAGAGGCAGAGGCAGCCCCAACAAGGGAGGTGGCACGCCTCCGCCAAAGCAGTGACGCTCAGTTCAGGGTCCCTTCTCACGCAACCCCAGTAGGGGGACGCATTTCCAACTTCACCCAGGCTTGGGAAGGGATCACCTCAGACAGATGGGTGCTGTCAACAGTGTCCACAGGATATTGTATAGAATTACTGCAGCGTCCCCGGAACGACCCTCCACGACAAAGAATACACTCCTTAGAACATCATAAGATCCTTCTCGAGGAGATCGCCATTCTGCTAGAAAAGAACGCGATAGAACTCGTTCCAGGACACCAGGTAAACAAGGGTATCTATTCAACTTACTTCCTTGTGCCAAAGAAAGATTTGACAATGCGCCCAGTATTGGACTTACGGCCTGCCAACAAGTATGTCAAGCCCCAAAAATTCCGTATGACCACGCTACAAGAGGTAATCCCCCTCCTACAAAAGGGGTACTACATGGCAACCTTGGATATGAAAGATGCTTATTTTCATATTTCCATGCTCCCGGCGCACAAAAAATACTTGCGCTTCAAAGTGGACAGTCGCCACTACCAATTCAAGGTACTGCCCTTCGGGATAGCTTCAGCACCAAGGGTATTCACCAAGGTACTGGCGGTGGCAGCTGCACACCTACGCAGGGAGGCAATCCCAGTGTACCCTTATCTGGACGACTGGCTCATAACGGGGGAAACCCCAAGAATTTGCAGGTCAAACATTCAGAGGACTATCGACCTCCTCCACGAGTTAGGCTTCTCTATCAACGAGAAGAAGTCAAGTCTGGTGCCAAGCACCTCAAAACAGTTCCTAGGAGCAATCCTAGATACTCAGAAAGGGTTGACCTTCCCCTCGGAAGAGAGAATTCGGAATATACTACTGCAAATTCCACATTATCAGTCAGGTCAACAAATAACGGTACGCAAAGCAATGCGGTTACTGGGCATGATGGCGTCATGCATTTACCTGGTCCCCCACGCGCGTCTGCGCATGCGTCCCATGCAGGAATGGTTGGCGAAACAGTGGTCTCAGGCAAGTGGTCAGTGGGACGATCTAGTGGTCGTTTCGCCAACACTCGTACAGAGCTTACACTGGTGGACAAAAGAGAATCTCGCAAGGGGAAAACCCTTTTACGATCCCGAAGTACAAGCAGTGGTAACTACAGATGCTTGCCTGACTGGGTGGGGAGCTCACCATCTCCACCACACAGCTCAGGGTCTCTGGTCTCACTCAGTAGCCAAGAACCACATCAACCTGCTAGAGCTTCTGGCAGTATTCCGAGCGCTTCGGGCGTTCGAGCCCCATCTACTAAACTTGTCGGTGCAGATCCGGACGGACAGCACGACAGCCATGTTCTATCTGAACAAACAAGGAGGGACTCGTTCGCCAAATCTGTCCAAGCTTGCCCAGAAAATCTGGATATGGGCACTCAGACGGAACATCTTCCTATCAGCACAACATGTTCCAGGGGAGCTCAATTCCCTAGCGGATGCCCTAAGCAGAGACTCCCTTCCAGAAGAACACGAATGGGTCCTTCACAGAGAGATCGTAGAAGATCTCTTCTCTCAGTGGGGTTTCCCCACTATAGACCTATTCGCCACAAGCGAAAACAAACAATGCCCAGGATTTGCATCCAGGTTCCCCCAGCCAGACTCCCAAGGGAACGCCCTGTGGATGAACTGGTCAGGGATGTTTGCGTACGCTTTTCCACCAACTCCTCTCATCAGAAAGGTGGTGTACAAGATGAACAAGGAATCGATGACGCTCATCCTAGTTGCTCCCATGTGGGCGCGACAACCATGGTTTCCACACCTACGCAGGATGGCGCTGTGCGAGCCCATCAAACTCCCAGCCTGGTACAACCTACTGTCCCAGCAACAAGGTCTAACAGTGCACCAGGAACCCAACTCAATGAACCTGGCAGCATGGCTCCTGAGGTCATAGAGTTTGGGCATCTCAATTTACCACAGAGGTGTATGGACATCCTAAAAGAATCCAGGAAACCAAGCACAAGGCACTGTTACTTTGACAAGTGGAAGAGATTCGTTATTTGGTGCCAGAATAAACAAATCAACCCAGTTGATTGCACTCCTTCCAACGTGGTAACATACATGCTCCACCTGCTGGACGCAGGTTTGGTTTTTAACTCTCTGAAAGTACACCTGGCAGCCCTCTCGGCTTACACCACATCCCATAACAAAGTATCGTGGTGGAAAGTACCAGTAGTTAAAGCCTTCATGGAAGGAGTAAAGAGACTTCACCCTCCTATTTCGAACCCACCGCCAGGATGGGACCTCAATGTGGTGCTAGCTAAGCTCATGGGCCCCCCTTTCGAACCCATGCATAAAAGTAGTCTCAAACACCTGACTTATAAAACGGCCTTCTTAGTAGCCATTACCTCCATAAGAAGGGTCAGTGAAATTCAGGCTCTGTCAGTGCAAGATCCTTTCTTTATTATCCACAAAGACAAACTGGTTTTACGCACACACCCTAGGTTCTCACCTAAAGTCATATCTAAATTCCATGTAAACCAGTCCATCGAGCTTCCGGCTTTCTTCCAGAACCCGCAAAGCTCGGCTGAGGTGAAACTACACACCCTTGATGTGCGTAGGGCGGTCCTCTACTATGTAAATAAGACCAGACCGCTAAGAAAAACAGATCAACTGTTTGTCTCCGTAGCTACAGGCAGAGAGGGGGATCGCGTCTCTAAAGGCGCGATCTCGAAGTGGATTATCAACTGTATACAGCTGTGTTACTCTCTTTCTGAAAAAACTCTGCCTTTTACGCCAAGGGCCCATTCTACTAGAGGCATTGGTGCCACTCTGGCTTTCATTGCAAATGTTCCCCTCGTCACCATTTGCAAAGCAGCTACTTGGAGCTCTATTCACACTTTTACTCAGCATTACTGCATTGACACTCATTCCAAGACAGATACACAAGTGGGACAAGCGGTTCTAAGACACCTGTTTGCTCATGACCCTTCTCACATCCCACCTCCTTCTTCGGGTACTGCTCGCTAATCTATGCACAGCATGTGATCTAAGCAGATTCCACAAGCCTCAGAAGGGATACATTACTCACCGTAATCGTATTTCTGATGCTTGTATCTGCTTAGATTCACATGCGACCCACCCTTCCTCCCCTCCGAGAGAAGGCGCATGATTGCTTGTAGTCTTACCTTTCTGTCTATCTGCTTGGATTATCTGTACTCACGCTACTCCTCATGCTTCCTCATGTCAGAAAAAATACAATCTGAGGATCCCAGACGCGTGAGGGATCTTGGGTACAGTGGACGTCACACTAGGGATAGTATTACTGGCACGCCTGTGTCGAAACCCATTTTCGAGTTTCGAAAAACAAACTGTAATACTCCGCAGCTTCCACTAGATGTCGGCCTATGCACAGCATGTGAATCTAAGCAGATACAAGCATCAGAAATACGATTACGGTGAGTAATGTATCCCATATATATATATATATATATTTCTGATGTTTGTTAATCTGCTTAGAATCACATGCTGTGCATAGGTCCGACATCCAGTGGTCACTGCGGAGTATTGCATTTTGTTTTTCGTAGTCGAAAAGGGACGTCGACAAGGCGTGTCTGAAATACTATCCCTATAGTGACGTGCGTTGTACCCACAATCCCTCATGCGTCGTGGTCCCTCAGATTGTTTTTTTCCGCCCAGCTACTGGTCGCCTTTACGCGGAGCTCCTCGAGAGACATTGCAGATTTCTTCTCCTCGACCTTTGGTCGTTTTCCTACTTAATATATAACACATTGATCCCTCCCTCGACGCAGTTGTGAAGCTGTCTCCGCCGAGCAAGATCTTCGACGGAGGGGACGAGCGGAGGAGATCCTTCGGCGTTGCCGAACACGTGGCCTGGCCTCGCAGGCCAAATACAGTAGGGAGAGCGGGGTCGTGGGACATCTCTGGTTCTTTTCTGAGAATGCCTTTCCTTTTCCCCTTCCATTCCCATGGGGTCGTTATCACGATTTATTGCCTCGGCTATGGAGAGGACACCCTTTAGGTTTTGCCCGCTTTGCAAGGGCAAGTTTACTTGGAAGGACAAGCATTCACGGTGTAACCGCTGCTTGCCCCTCGATCACAAAGAGGAGGGTTGCACGGCTTGTCGGCTTCTTAAGCCAAAGACTCTAAAAGACCGTAGGGTCAAGAGGTGGGCGGCCTACGCTATGTCGAAGGCCGATTCTTCACCCGCCGCTGCTACCACCGACAGTGACGAGGAACGTGATAACACGACCTCCGCTACGGAAGTCGTAGACCCCTCAAAGAGCGCTCGCGCTCTTCGTCGTCTGTCCCCGGCCCCGACGGGCTCGGCTCACGCCCTGCTTATGGGGATGAACACCCCGGCGACACTGACGCACACGATACCACACATAAGCACACAACCCATGGCTCTTCTTCGTCGAAGACGAAGAAAGCATCAGCGCCAAAGGAGACGCAGGTTCCACCGGCGGCCTCCTCGGACCGTTCAGGTTCGAAGCCCCTCTCGCAACCGCAGCCGCGACCAGCGACTGGGCTTTCAGCAAATAAGGGCGCCGCCCCCAAACCATCGGCCGGAGCGCACCAGCAGAGAGCGCACGCCGCCGTAGAACGATCGACACCCGTAACGTCGAAACCACAGCCCAAAGCTGACAAACGAGTCGCAGAGAGCTTGGCGAGGATCGTTGTAGCCGACGCCCAGAAGCGTACGCCGAAAGACACGTCGAGCGCTACGCAAAGGTCGAAAGACACGCCGAAAAAGCCTGAAGAAAGACAGGGACTACCCCCTTCAGTCGAGCGGACCCCCAGCACACCGAAAGGCTTTTCGGAAGGCGACGGGACACTTTCCTCGACGTTGTGGGAGAGGTCGAGCCGTTTTCAGCTAGATGACACTAATTTTCCCCCACTAGACCGCTCAGGGGTACCCCATGAAACCATGGAAAGGCTCCATCTCTGCATGGAGAGAATGGAGAGGTTTATGAAGACCCAGAACCCTCCTACTCCCAAGAGAACAAGAGAAGGGCCTCAGGAGGACCCCAGGGCCAAATTCCCAAGACTATTCAATCCCCAGTAGGACACAGCCTCAGATTTCCATAATGTGTATGACCTCACTGGTGAGGAACAATACTTGGAGGAGGAGGATGAATTTGTGGACGATGAAGAAGGACAGAACCAGGAGGAAGGTCTGGAAGACAGCCCAGACATGGTAGGAGAAGGCTTCGGAGAAAATCCAGAAGAATGACCTTCTCATCCCTGGCAATCCCCATCAGTATATTCGGACACTGATGTCCTGAACCTTAATCCTCCTGACAATTCACCTGTTAGAAACACGTCTCCCATTGACGATCAGCCCACATTCAATGCCCTGTTGCGCAGAGCAGCAGCACATTTCGAACTGGACACTGGGGAGATCTCTCCTGAAATAGACTTTGTGGAAAGAGTAATTAAGGAGAAACCCCCGGTCAGCCAGACCATTCCCCTCCTAGCTTCAGTGAAGAGAAGAATCATCCCTTCGCTACCCACACCCGCACTAATCAGAGGAGTTAATCCAAGAATTGAAAAACTTTTCACTCCTTCACCCTCAGACCCGCTGTACATCAGGGGACATTCCATTCCAGATTCCCTTGTAGTAACTAATACAAGGAAGAGGGCAGGGGTGCCGCTGTCCACCAGCGAGGCACCACCTGACAAGGAGGGCAAGAGGTTATATGCCCTTGCAAAGAGAGTCACATCCTCGGCTGCCTTTTCGGCAAGAATTGCGAACAACAATTCTTTGCTAGCTAGCTACGCAGACGCGCAGTGGGCCAAACTGCGCAAAGATGCCGAAGAAGCGCCGGAACCTCTACGTACACGCCTGCTATCAACTATTGGCGAAGGAACCCAGGTCAACCAGAGTATTGTAAAGAACTCTCTGGATGCTGCAGAGACAGCGGGACGTTCCCTGGTTCAGGGAATACTCCTAAAACGCCATGTATGGCTACGCAACTCGGGGTTCAAACCGGAGACACAGGCGTCTTTAATAAAGACACCTGTTGAAGACTCAAACCTCTTCGGGAAAGCGGTGGATGAGGCTCTGGAGATGGCTAAAAAAGACTTCGATACTATCAAAACTCTTGACCAGATCTCTAAGCCCACTACCAGACGCGGCTATGGCAACAAACGCTTTTTTCGTGGCCAACGCCAACAGCAGAATCAGCAGCAACACTACCCTGCCACCAATTATCAGACCAATAGTGGGCAGTACAGCCAAAGAGGCCAGCGCCGTGGCAAAGGGAGAGGTCGGGGGTCCACCCCCAGAGGCTCCCAAGCCCCCAATAACACCAAGTGACGCGAAGATTCGCGTCCCCTCCCATGCAACACCGGTCGGGGGCTGGATAACATCCTTTCTTCCAGCAGGGGAGGGAATAACGTCAGACCTTTGGGTACTTTCCACCGTAGCCCACGGATACTGCATCGAATTCAATGGTTCCCCAACATACAGACCCCCGAGGGGACGACGCATGACACCGGAACACCTTGCCATCCTTCTCCAAGAAGTACAACAACTGCTGGAAAAAGGAGCCATAGAGGTCGTGCCTCTATCTCAGGTAACGGAAGGTATTTATTCAGTGTACTTCCTTGTACCCAAAAAGGATCTAACCATGCGCCCTGTATTAGATCTGCACCCAGCGAACAGGTTTATCAAACCCCAGAAGTTTCGTATGGTGACCTTACAGGAAGTGATCCCACTGCTATCACAGGGAGATTACATGACAACATTGGACATGAAAGATGCATACTTTCATATTTTAATGTTGCCAGCGCACAGAAAATACCTCAGGTTCATGATAGAGGGCAAACACTACCAGTTCAGAGTGCTACCCTTCGGCATAGCATCGGCACCAAGGGTATTCACGAAGGTACTGGTAGTGGCAGCGGCCCACCTGCGCAGGTTGTCCATCCCAGTTTACCCTTACCTCGACGACTGGCTCATAACAGGGGATTCTTACGAAACATGCTTCTCCAATACCCAAAAGACTGTAGACCTTTTGTTCCAGTTGGGCTTCTCCATCAACGAAAAGAAGTCCAGCCTAGACCCCAGCCAAATCAAACAATTCCTAGGGGCTCTAATTCAAACAAAGGACGGCCTCGTCTTCCCCTCCAACGAGAGGGTCCAAAACATGCTGTTTCAGATCCATCAATATGTGACCGGTCGAGAGGTGATGGTACGCAAAGCAATGCGCTTGCTAGGCATGATGGCGTCGTGTATTTATTTGGTACCTCACGCGCGCCTGCGCATGCGCCCTATGCAAGAGTGGCTCAACAGCCAGTGGTGTCAGGCCAGCGGACTATGGGACGATCTAGTGGTGGTCTCGCAGGCCTTGGTTCTCTCGCTACGGTGGTGGACAAAGGAAAACCTGGAAAGAGGGAAACCCTTTGCCACACCCGCGGCGGAAGCCACTCTAACCACAGACGCATCCCTCACAGGATGGGGGGCTCACCTATCCCATCAGACTGCTCACGGAGTGTGGACTCCGAACGTAGCATCCAAACACATAAATCTACTGGAGCTACTAGCTGTGTTCAAGGCGCTAAAAGCCTTCCAGGAACACCTACAAGGCAAGACTGTGTTGGTCCTTACAGACAGCACCACAGCCATGTACTACATCAACAAGCAGGGGGGCACCCACTCTCCAGGACTGTCCAAACTGGCCCAAAATATATGGAAGTGGGCTCTCAAACAAAACATGTTCCTACTGTCACAACATGTACCAGGGGAACTCAATCTGCTGGCAGACAAACTCAGCAGAGATTTCCCCCTGCCCGAAGAGTACGAATGGCGACTGCACGAAGACATTGTCTTCGACGTCTTCACACAATGGGGATTCCCAGAAATAGACCTGTTCGCAACCCTGGAGAACTCACAATGCCAAAGTTACGCCTCCAGGTACCCCCAGAACCAATCCAAGGGGAACGGTCTGTCGATGCAATGGTCAGGGAAATTTGTTTACGCTTTTCCCCCGACTCCCCTTCTCAACAAGGTGGTGCACAAGATGCACCAGGAACAAGAGACCATGATACTGGTGGCCCCAATGTGGGCCCGACAGCCATGGTTCGCTCACTTGATGAAGATGTCTCTATCTCCCCCAGTGAAACTCCCCTGCCCTTACAACATGCTGTCACAAGACAAGGGCAGGACTCTGCATCCATGCCCCCAGAACATGAACTTAGCAGCTTGGCTCCTGAGATCATAGAATTCGGACATCTACAGCTCCCACAGAGATGCATGGACATCCTCAGGGAAGCCAGAAAACCTAACACTCGCCACTGCTATTCTAGCAAGTGGAAGAGATTTGTCATCTGGTGCAGAGGAAAAAGCATCAACCCGATTGACTGCTCTCCCACACATATTGTTCTATACCTGACCCACTTATTGGATTCAGGTCTAGTGTTCAATTCCATTAAAGTCCACCTAGCGGCACTTTCTGCATACACCACTTCCCAACTCAAAGTGTTGTGGTGGAAGATCCCTGTTATAAAGGCCTTCATGGAAGGAGTAAAGAGAATACACCCCCCCGATAGCTGACCCAACTCCCGGATGGGACCTTAACGTGGCACTTACCAGACTCATGGGCTCACCATTCGAACCCATGCACAAAGCATCTCTTAAACACCTCACTCTTAAGTATGCTTTTCTAATAGCTATCACCTCCATCAGGAGAGTAAGTGAACTACAGGCTCTTTCTGTTCTAGACCCCTACGTTACAGTTCATAGAGATAAGGTGGTTCTACGCACGCACCCAAGGTTTGCTCCGAAATTCATCTCGAAATTCCACCTAAACCAGTCTATAGAACTGCCAACGTTCTTTCAAAATCCTTCCAACTTGGGAGAAAAAACTCTGCACACACTAGATGTGCGCAGAGCGGTCATGTTCTACATGGAAAGAACCAGACCACTGAGGAAGACTAATCAGTTCTTCGTCTCGGTGGCAGCAGGAAGAGAAGGGGATGCAGTTTCAAAGTCCACTATTTCTAGATGGATTGTTCAATGCATCACTCTCTGCTATACTCTTGCTAAGAGAGAACTGCCCTTTAAGCCAAGAGCACACTCTACTCGAGGCACGGGGGCGTCCATAGCATTCATTGCAAATGTTCCCCTTGAGTCCATCTGCAAAGCGGCTACCTGGAGTTCTGTGCACACCTTTACAAAACACTACTGTCTAGATGCACACTCGAGATCTGACTCCCAGGTGGGACAGGCAGTATTAAGACATCTTTTCTCTACTGTTCCTTCTCATAACCCACCGCCAACTCCGGGTACTGCTCGCTAGTCTATGCACAGCATGTGATTCTAAGCAGATTAACAAACATCAGAAGACAATGCATTACTTACCGTAAAAGCATTTCTGATGGTTGTATCTGCTTAGATTCACATGCGCCCACCCTTCCTCCCCGCTCGGATGGAAGGAACATAGACTTCCTTTTATATCTCTCTTTTCTGTACTCACTCACGTCTAGAAGGCTCCCTCAGGGCAGAAAAATACAAACAGAGGGACCTCGAAGAGTGAGGGATTGTGGGTACAACGCACGTCACAATAGGGATAGTATTTCAGACACGCCTTGTCGACGTCCCTTTTCGACTACGAAAAACAAAATGCAATACTCCGCAGTGACCACTGGATGTCGGACCTATGCACAGCCTGTGAATCTAAGCAGATACAACCATCACAAATGCTTTTACGGTAAGTAATGCATTGTCATATATATATATGTATATATATAATATATATATATAAAGGTTTTAAGGAACAGGGGGCCATCTGTATGTCTCTGTTGCCGAATATTTTAAAAACTACAGGATGGATTTACCCCAAACCAGTCAAGGAAATTAAGTCGATGCTTTGTGCCCAAATTGTTTCTTATTTGGTCCAAATCTGCCAAGCGGTTTTTGCTAATGCCGTTTAAAAACAGCACCTTTTCTCTATGGGAAAATTAATGAGTTGGCTGAACACTGTTTTCTTAATTACTTTTTTATTTTCTAATGAATTGTTCTCAAAATGTCCAATTTAGTGGGGCATTTGACAAACTGTTTGTGTGGAGTATTGCATCCAAATCCATCCAGCAAGTCTAAAGTTATTAGCAATAGAATTTTGGGGGGAAATGGCTGCTTTTTGATTTCTGAAATTCCCCTCTACTGCAAAGCACCATGGGAGATATAGCTATATTTTTGGGAGAAGGGGGCATCCTCTTCAGCGTCAAATATTTAAACTACTAGATGCAATAACCCCAAACCCCTCCTGGAAGTTGAGCCAATATCTTTGTGCTCAAGTTTTTTGGAACCTGGTGCCATTGCATCCAGCGGTTTTGGCTGTGCGCTTGAGCAAGAATTTGACTTTTTCTCTGGGAAAATTAATGCGGACTAGGATGAAACTGCATTTTTTAACTTTCTTAATAACTTTCTTTGTTTGCAAAATTTCAGCCAAATCCGCCATACGAGTCAAATGTTATTAGCAATTAATTTTTCGGGTTTCTTATGGAACTCAATACTCAATTTTAGTGCAGCGACCGTCGCACTATAATACATACTAACTTTCTTTTCATTGTTTTAATGTTTGCCCACAAAACTAGACGTTTGTTGTTTTCATACAAATAGAACTGTGTGTTCCCCCAACGAAAGAAATTAAATGAGAAATAGCACGAGGAAAGCAGTATTACATATTGCAGTGTGTTGTCATTTGAGCCTCTACCTTTTCAAGACTTTTCTTTCCAAAACATCTACTTCAAACAGTGATGTTTTTCTACAAAGAAATAGATGATTTTCTAAATGTACATTTTTTTCTTGTTTATCGGAGACCAATGTGGTATTTGTTATCCATCTCTCACACAATTGCCGTACTTTTTGAAACAGGTTTCTCTTGTGGTGGTAAAATATGAAGTGTCTATATTGTGATAAAATATTTTACAAACATCTGAAGCTCTGAAAGGGCATCCGATTGAGAATCAGACATGCAGTCTCTTCTAAGCTCTTCAGCATCCACCAATATCCCTCTGTATGGGGTCCATAACCCCATCAAAATTAATCGAGGTTTCATTCTGTGGGGTACCATCATTGGCCTACTCTGAACAGGATAAGCAAACACTTTTTGACATACACAGAAAACATCAGAAGAAAGCCAAGATGAATTAGGCTGTCCCTCCCACACTAAATGCCCCACCAAGGCCACTCAACCTCTGACTTTAGCAAGGCCCTTCAAAACAGGATTTGGGTTAATTGACCAAAGTGTAATAATTTGTGGCAGAATTGACCGTAGTCAATATCCACGTGAATCGCTTTGCACTTCTGCCAACCAAACTCAAATGTGCCTTAGACTACCCCAACCCTCCCTCCCCTACTTATCTGCTTGCTCTCCGCTGCTTCCCCTAGACCCCTGCGGCACCAGATCCATCCCTCTAACGCGGGTCGGATCCGATGCTGCAGGGTCCCTTTTTCTTTTGTCTTTTGTTCGGTCCACCACCTCTAATGTTGAGGAGGCACCCCCTGAATCCCCCAAGGCCATAAATACTGAAAATGGGGAGCGGGGGACACCCCCGCTCCACATGTTCAGCATTTGTCAAAATCGAACGAATGGTATCGGTTAAATGCACCATTCAATCGATTTTTAACTATCAAATTGGACAATTCCTCGCAACACTGAGATAATCTTAATTAGACAGTGATCTGATAGAATACTTTATAGACTCCCAAATTCATGGCAGCAAGACTCTATCCCATTGATGACATGCTAACCTTTGCAGAGGGTCCCAAGAGAGTAGGTGTCCAGTTGAACAATTGCTTTCTCCATCCCTCAGGGGACAACATAAATTCTATTTGAAGCCTCAGAAAAACTCATTTTCTTCCATTATGTCTCGTGCTGGACATTTTAGAAATCAAAATGGAGACATTTATCACTCGTGCATCTGTCAGTCAACAGCAGCAGCACAACAAAAAATACAGGCCTCTTGGCACTGATTGTCTTTTCGTCTGTAAGCAACCACCCGCAAGACAGCAAGAAATAGATTTCAATCCCTTGTTTCTCATTATTATAATCTACTGCACAACCAGACAAAGAAAGTAGGAGACTGGGTGGCTGGGGTGAAAAAAAAATGCATGCATGACACTTGCCACTACTTTGAGACCTCCCAGTTTCACAGCCCTGGTTGGCTATCATGACAGATATCTATGTAATGGACCAGATACTGTGCTGCCTTTCTTTCTGGACACAGAAAACATGTTTT
This sequence comes from Ambystoma mexicanum, assembly GCF_040938575.1. Lineage (NCBI taxonomy): Eukaryota > Metazoa > Chordata > Amphibia > Caudata > Ambystomatidae > Ambystoma > Ambystoma mexicanum. Next base: position 861,682,152 of record NC_090934.1, on the reverse strand, counting down.
CCTTGAAGGCAACAAAGAAGAATTCCTGATCTGGAATCAAATGATCATGACGGCAAAAGATGTATCCGATTAGTTTGCTCATAGCTACTGTCACAGCCTTGCACTGCGTACATTGTAACAAACCAGGGAGCACAGTCCAAACATCAACTCACAGCAAAACATCTTGGATCCCTTGTTTCCAGATTCACCTCTGTTCAGTGCTAACAATGCACATGAAAACAGAAGTGGACACGTTCAAGTTAGTCAGTTTGCCGCCATGAGGTTCCACAGACATCAAATGTGGGGTTTTTCACAAGCAGGTTAAAACTTGATATGGCCGAGAGCCCCAACTGTAACCACAAATACCTAGGACCTCAAGCCTCTCCAAAGGTACCAAACTGAAAGAGGAGAAGGTCAACACTCAGAAGCAAGTTAGAAGCCATCTTATTCTGCAAAGGATTAATTCCATTGTCCCCCAACCCCCGCCCCTTATTAACACCAAACTAGACAGAAGCATCTCAAATCATCTTCTCTCCAGGAAAAAACTCACAGGCAATGGCAAACAGATGTTGACCATTTTCATGATGGGTTTTGAGCACTGCACCAAGCATTCCAACTCGCCGGAATCAAATTCCTCTACATCTGGACCTGTTGGGTCAGGGAGTTGACAGATTGCTACACTATAGCCCAGTGGGCAAGGGTGGCACCTTCTCAGGGTATGGTGCGTTCCTCGTGTTACTCTAGTACTCAAGGAAGGTACAGAACATTTCAGAACAATCTTGGACTGTAAGGTGATTAAGAAATGGGCGAAGAAAGAAACATTCAGAACATAGTCCTTAAACCAGACTTACCCACTTTTACATAAATGGAATTGGATATTTGCCATAGATCAAAACATTGCCAATTCCTGACATTTGCAGGAAATAATTCTCCAGATGCATTGCTGCTCATCTCATGAAAGCTAATCAAATGTACAACTGTTTCTACCTGGATGACTGGTTGATAAAGGCTGATTAAGACAAACTAATTGCAGATGGCGAAGAGAAGCTTTTAGACCATATTTCAGGTACTTCAGAGCTTGTTACTTCATATAAATCTGGAAAAGGCATCACCTCTTCTGATACAAAGGCTTCAATATTTAACACTACAATAAAATGTAATGTTAAAGGACCTTCAGCCACACTTATTTAAAGTAAGCTAGGTTAGAAAATGTAGTTAAGACATGTGGCATCAGTCGGTAATGCCTTATGAAATTAGTAACAGATTTAGGTAGATTTTGTGAAGGCATCATGAAGTAGACCCAGAAAACTGGACTGACGTTTCGTGTACAGACTTCTATTAAACAGAAAAAGGGGTTGGAAAAAGGCCTGGCTTGCCCTTTGCTAAGGTGGGATTTCCCTATCTAAATGAAAACTAAGGATATTCTATGTCAGGAAGTCCAAAGTATTTGTATACAATGTGTAGGGATGTCGGCATCCAAAATGATAAATGTTCAAATTAACAGGCCAGGGCTTCTTCCAGCTCTTGGTTTGCAAAGGGGGTTCCTTCCCCAAGGTTTCAAGTCTTTCAACTCCTTCAACACATGATTCTTTGTGATACATCTCAGCTCTTCTGGTTTGGTTATCTTTCACCACTTCACAAATTACAGTTCCTTAATTTCAGTTCATACAGAATTCCCTTTATATTCAATCACAAGTTTCTTTTTCAGGTATTTTAAGTGGCTTTTCCATAGTTAGGTGTCCTCGGTCCAGGCGCAGTTATCGGACCACATGGTTACCCATCACAGGTCACGCAACCTACACACCTTATTTGCCTCTTCTTCCTTGTATCTCGTCTTCCTTGTATGCATGTTGCCACTGTTTCAACTCTACAGTGATCCTTGGTTTATTCTCATTTCACATCCTCATGATGCTTTGCTTGTTTTGCCGCTTTTTACTGGTTGCCATTTCACATGTTCCTATGGCTCTTGCCAATGCTTGTTCTCTCAAGTTATGCAGTTCCTTTTATAGTGTTAGATTCCATCAAACTACTTTAATTCAGATTGGTATTCAACTGTTCTTTCTTTTGAATAGAGGGTCCCAGCACCCTCTCACCGGGCATTGGCACCTCTGGGTCAGGAAGGCACTCTGAAGCACATCAGGACACTGAGACTGGACTTCAAAAGACATCAGGTTTATTCTTCTCAGCAGGGCAAAACACAGCATACACCACACCAAAGACATCTCTGCAAACTCCCAATTTCTCTGGGCTCTTAGCCCCTTTTATACAATTTAGAAAGGTGAGGTAATGGCATGATCAATGTACATCCCTTTTTCAATCCCTGGTTGGTTGCCTTAACTGTCACTCAGACCCAGTCTAAACAGGTTTTACTTAGCTCATTCTGCATCAGTGGACTATGCATGAACTTCTATAAAAAAAACTGTTATCCACTGACCTCCTCATGACTAACACAAATCCGCCACAAGCGTGTTGTTTCACCCTTCCACCCTCCCCCTGCAGCCACTTCCTGGTCCCCACTCTCCCTCCCGCCTCCATGACCGCACCCCCCTCTGATTGGTGCATTCTACTAGAGAACTCCAAGACTACCCAATGGCTGCTTCTCCCGATCGCTTCCATTGTCCAGCGAAGCATGTGTGAGCAGTCTCCGGCAGTTACTGCATGCTGGTAAGATCCCAGCCCGGTCCTCGGGGCCTCCGTTGAGTTTCTTGGTGTTTGTTTTGCGTTGGCGCCTCGAGCGCCTTGTTTCACCCTTCCCTCCCTCCCCCTGCAGCCACTTCCTGGCCCCCACTCTCCCGCCCGGTTCCCTGCCCGCACCCCCCTCTGATTGCTGCATTCTACTAGTCCTCCTGGACTACCTGACGGCTGCTTCTCTCGATTGCTTCCATTGTCCAGCGAAGCAGGTGTGAGCAGTCGCCGGCAGGTACTGCGTGCTGGTAAGATCACAGCCCGTCCTCGGGGCCTCCTTTGAGCTTCTTGGTGCTTGTTTTGCTTTGGCGCCTCAAGCGCGTTGTTTCACCCTTCCCCCCGCCCTTTGCAGCCACTTCCTGGTCCACACTCTCCGTCCTGTCTCACTGCCCGCCCACCCCCCCTTCCCCTCCTCCCTAATTGGGTGCTCATCTGGTCTTAACTGACCCTCCTGGGCATCCCGACTGCCCGGCAGCCCCACGGCTAAGGGCCCTTAAGGCAAAGGGCGGCTCCCACGGACGTGGCTCCTGTTGTGTCTGCAGGCGTCCGCAGGGGACGCCAGTTGCCAGTCAGTCTCCCTGGTCAGTCCCACTTAGCCTCCCTGCCCCCCCCCCCCTCAGGCTCTTAAACACGGCTGTGCTGACCCCTGTGTTGCTATAATACGCACTGTTTCCGTATTTAAAATTTGCGCTCTGAAAACCAGGCCTTTTCTCCCCTTTCAGGATTCTGAAACTTAGGTGGCTTCTCCACATGTTGCTGTAATACGCACTTATTTTACATTACATTTACGCACTGTTTCCATATTTAAAATATGCACTCTGAAAACCAAGCCTTTTCTCCCCTTTCAGGATTCTCAAACTTAGGTGGCTTCTCCACATGCTGCTGTAATACGCACTGTTTCCGTATTTAAAATTTGCGCTTTGAAAACTAGGCCTTTCCTCCCCTTTCAGGATTCTCAAACTTAGGTGGCTTCTCCAAATGTTGCTGTAATACGCAGTGTTTCCGTTTTTTTAAAATGTGCACTTTGAAAACTAGGCCTTTTTCTCCACTTTCAGGATTCTCAAAGTTAGGTGGCTTCTCACTGGTTCTAAAGTTGAGCATCCTTGAGCTCTTTTCACCCTAAGAGTCTGTCCTATTGCGCAACTTGATTGCTGCTTGCTTTCTTGTCTGCCCACTCTCTCCTGTATCTCCCCCTCTCCCACCTACTCTATGGTGCTCTCTGTCTTGCCTATCTTTTCTAACTGCTTCTCCATCGACTATCCTGCTCTCCTCACTAAATCTGGTAGGAAGAAGTTTAAAAAGGACATCCTGGTCTCCAACCCAGGCCTACCCATCGCTGACACCTTCACCAGTGCCTCCTACAAGAAAACTCTCACCGACATCCTCTTTACGTTTATGTTTATTACATTTATGTAGCACTTTAACCCAAAGCGCTTTACAATAAAACAACAGGTACAATGGTGGGAGAAGCATATAAACAATCATGATACAAACCGGTGTAACAGTGCGTAGAGCAGTTTCCTTAGATGGGGGAGGCGTGGGAGGGAGAGGAGGAGGGAGTGGGGGTAGTCGGGAGAGGGATCAAATTCAGTTGTCAGATTTAGGTTCACGGTGTGCAAAGAAAGGGGGAAGTGGGAGGTGAGAAGGGGGTAGGGGGGACTGGGGAGAAGGGAGGAGAGAGAAGGAAGGAAGTCAAGGGGGGGAGTGGAGAAGGAGGGCTTTCAATGCAGAGCGTGGAGAGAGTTCTTTGTCGTGCCTTCAGCTGATTTATGGACCCTTCATATGGTCTCTCTGCTCTCTCCTTTCTCCTCCTCTACCATTAATGGAGGCACCCGTTGGGACGTCCTCCTGGCCTCCTTCCACTCCTCTAAGGTCCTCATTAATGTTTACTCTAATGGGACCGTCTTGGTCCAATGCCCTCAGGCCAACCTTCACCTCTGTGATAGATGCTTCCCGCACCTCATCAACTTCCTTTCTTCTTCTGCTGTCCCCCCTCCCCTTTCCTCGGCAACCGTGCCTTCCCCCTTCCTCTCTGCCCCCTCTCAGGCTCCATCTACCCTTCCACAGGGCGTACCTCTGATCTGTACCCCGCCCCGGAAGTCCTTCAAGGATGGCAACCTTCTCCATATTGCCACTCTTAACTCTCGCTCTGCTGTCAAACATTCCTCTGAAATCTGCCGCCTTCTTGAAGAACTTGACCTTGATGTTCTCGGTCTCACTGAGACATGGTTCACGGCCAGCTCTGTCACCAGCTTTGACATGATCCTACCTGACGGTTACAAGATCCTCTCTGCGCCCAGGCCCAACAGATCTGGTGTGGATGTAGCCCTTATCTTCCCTGGGTGGATGCCTGCTTCTGTCACTCCTACGCAGACCTACTCCTCTTTTGAATGCCTCCTCTGCTGGCTCTCTCTCTCCCTAAGCCATTCCCTTACTGTGGCTACTATCTATCGGCTACATGCTGAGATGTCTTCCTTCCTCTCTGAGTTGGAAGACCTCTCCTCCTCACTCCTGGCCTCAACCACTCAAGTCCTACTTCTTGGAGACTTCAACATCCACCTGGATGCCTCCTGTCCCCCCTCTGGACTCTTTCACGACCTCTGTGACTCTCTCTCACCATTCTCCTCTCTGGCCCGACTCATTCTGCAGGGCACACTCTGTATGCTCTGATCTCCTCTGACCTTCCCCTCTCTGTCCCTCTCTCCACTCTTCTCTCCTGGAGTGATCACTTTCTCCTATCCTCCCACCTCACCCTCCCTAGCCCCAAGGCCAAGCCACCTCCATCACTGCCACCCACCTTCTCGGTCATTCGACCATGAAGCGCGTGTGAGTTGAGGCTTTCGCCAACACATTCTCACCCCCTCGTCCCCCTTTGGCTGACTCTCACCCTGACACAGCCCTCTCCATGCGCCACTCTTCTATATCGGATACTCTTGATATCCTTGTCCCTGTCATGAGAATCCGACTGAAGCCCAAAGCCAAGTGTAACTCCTGGTATGACTCAGATCTCATCACCCTAAAACTCAAATGTAGGGTGGCCGAGAGGAAATGGCGTGCTTCATGTTCATCCTCTGACAAACTGGCCTGCTGCAAAGGCAATACCGGCTCTCCGTTCTCACCAAGAAGATATCCAAGACCGCCTCTCTGCAGCATCTAACAACTCGGCTGAACTCTTTAAAATCTGCAAGGAACTAGCCAATCCTGCCGCAGTCTCTACCTCTCCTGTACCTTCCCAGGCCCTCTGCACGGCACTGGCTTCTCACTTCATTTAAAAAACTCAGGACATCCTGTCCTCACTCTCCTCCTATCACCTCCCCCCCTCTATTCCCTGCTCTTCCTCTGGCCCTTCTGCAGCCACCTCCCTCCTTCTCTGCCTTTCCCCTTTTCTCTGCAGACAAGGTTTCTAGACAAGTCCGATTTATGAAAGTCTTGTGGAAACAGATTCACCCCTGTTCATCCAAAACTATCAAGGATCACTTCGACTCCCTGGCTCCTGCCCTGGCTGATTTCTGCAATCACTCCTTCGCCACTGGAGTCTTCCCATCCCCCCTGAAGCACTCCCTTGTGCAGCCTCTTCTTAAGAAACCCTCTGCTGACCCCTCCTGCCCGGCTATCACCCAATCTCCGTCACTCCCTTCCTGGGCAAGCTCCTGGAGAAACTGGCCATCTCCCAGCTTAATGTCCAAACGGAATCTGTTGTTTGTCTTCATGACCATCAGTCTGGCTTCAGAGCTGCCAGAAGCACAGAAACTGCTCTCCTGAACATCTGTGAAGACCTGCTCTCCAACCTTGATTCCAACACCCTGTGTGTCCTCATCTTGATTGATCTCTCTTCTGCCTTTGATACTGTCAACCATGCCATCCTGCTCAATAGTCTCCGTGATAACCTGGGTATCACTGGTCAGGCTCTGGCGTGGCTGACCTCTTTCCTCTCCGATCGACCCTCCCAGGTCCAACTTGGGTCCTTCCTCTCTGATATCTTTTTCTCTACCTGCGGTGCCCCCCAGGGATCTAACCTCTCTCCCTGGCTGTTCAACCAATACCTGGCACTTCATGCCTTGTCCATGAGCATATATATTCTTCCCAAATTGGAGGCCTAATAGTGCATTTTTATGTTTGGTAATACCAACTCCTGCCCACTTAGTTCTTCTTCCATTTCAACTTTCCTCAATATATTCTTGGTGATTTCTTTTTGCCCATATGAAGCTGGTGATTTACTTTGTAGTTTTTGAATTAACAAGTCTTTGATAGGTATTGGTAAGATTGCACAGCAGAAATCTAGGTAATACAATCAATTTAATTAGGGTAATTCTTCTAGTCTGCGAGAATTGACGTGCATGACATTTCTCTATAACTTTTACAGTTTTTTTAAGAAAGAGCACAAAATGTACTTAAAAAGGGCCTTAAATTGCCATGGTACCTTCATGGCTAAATATCCAGGCTTGAGTCCGCTATTGAAGTTGACGCTAAGAACCTAGTTTTAATCTAATTAATAAAGAAAAACAAATGCCTCTTCAGTTTTACTAAGCATATTAAAGCAAATTAGCGAGGAACACTTTTCATTAATATTCTGGAGCTAAGGGCAGTTAACCTAGTCCTAAAGGTCTTTTCTCTCATTTATCAGCATTTACTCTCTGCTGCTTCAGACAGGCATTACCAGAAAACGCAGAGCTCACATGGAGGAATTAGATACAGAGTGCTTTTGTGGGAGTCTCAGACATTCCAACCCTTGGTTTGTGTGGAATTTAACCTTTACTGCAATCCATATGCCAGAAGTGCAGAATGTTATGTTGGATGCCGTCAGCAGGAAATTCCTGAAACACCATGAATAGGTATTACATAACAAGGTTCTTGCATACATGTTATCTTACTGAAGAACTACAGAGATATATCTGTTTGTCAAGACGTAAAATGTAAACTGCATTGACTTCCCCCCGAGAACCCCCTATACAGGACCCAGTGGAAAGGTTCTATTAATCGAATCCTCATGCTTTTCCAATGCTTCTTGTCCTCTCCAAGGTGATAATCAAACAAACAAACCAGAACAGCGATGATTCCAATAGCCCCAACCTGGCCAGCCAATGGTGGTTTCAGACCTTCTGTACTTTTCTCAAAACCATAATGGGCGATTGTGTGCAGGCTCGATCTGCTGACCGTATAGAGAAGCAGACTGTAAATAACAAAGGGGGTCCTGGGAGACTCTCTGCCAGACATGACTCCTGGTTACAAGAGCCTTACCCAGAGTTTTTAGCTCACTATCTTTCACAGAGAAGAAATATCCTAAACATATCACTATGTATAGTGAGCGGGCTGTTGCGGGGGACAGCCCTACAGTCTTTTTTTTCTTTTTTTAACTTACCTGCAATGCTACCACCAAAGGTTCAAACCTTTGGTGTTCGAACCTTTGGTGGTAGCATTTTTAGAACTTTTGGTCCCTGTGGACCTTTGTCAATAAAAAGGTACAATCCCTCTCTAACTACAGACCGATATCAAACATTCCCTATCCTGCAAAACTGCTAGAGACCTATGTCTACGAACAAACACTGGAACACGTAGAAAACCGCCAACTACTGGTTCAGGAACAAGGCAGCTTCAGACCCATGAGAGGGACAGAAACAGCACTTCTCTCTAGCTGGAATGACCTAAAGACCAACGCAGACACCAACACAAACTCTGCATTGATACTACTTGCCATCTCCACAGCGTTCGACGCATCAGCCATAGAATCCTCATCAAGGGACGGGAAGAATTAGGGATCACTGACACGGCGCTGCTATGGATTAAATATTTCCTATCTGAAAGAACAGAAACAGTATGGCTAAAACCATTCAAATCCACGTCGCGGCACAACACCTGTGGAGTACCACAAGGATCCTCCCTATTCCCACTCCTCTTCAACATCTCCATGATTCCACAAATCACCCTCATCAAAAGGCACAGCCTCACAACTATGCAGATGAGACCCATATCATCTACAAAATATGAAGATGTACGAGAGGAAAACACAACGCTAGTCTCAAAGAACTCTACAAATGGATGAACACAAACAGCCTCAAAGTCAACCCAGGCAAGCCAGAAATCATGATTAAATGCACAAACCGGGGAAGCAACCAGTACATCCCATGGCCCACAGAACTACGAACAGCACCCACGCCACCTAAAATAGTCAGAAACCTTGGAATCCTAATGGACAACGAGCTTAGCCTAGAACCACAAGTAAACGCAATAATCAAGTAATGCCTCTTCCACCTGCACACAATCAAAAAATTCTACCATTCCTCCCCTTGACGCACAAAACACTGGCCATCATCTCCCTCATCATGTCCAGGATATACTACGCCAACAGCCTATGCCTCGGAATGCGGGATCATCTACTGAAGAAAGTGCAACAGATACAGAACAAAGTGGTCAGACTTCTCCTCAAACTCTCACGAAGGGACCACATCATTCCAGTGCTAAAGATGCTACATTGGCCACCAGTCAAAAAACGAATCCCATTCAAAACAATGTGCACAACACACAGAGCAATCCATGGCCAAGGATCATAAGTCTTACAAAGGAAAAACATCATTTACCAGCCAACCAGAACACTCACATCCAGCAACGACATCCGCCTGGAACCTAAACCATACACAAGGAAAAAACTCTGTGGATCAGCATTCTCTTGTCTAGCCGCAAAAATGTGGCACTTGCAACAGAGAGAAATATGAAACATGAAGGACCATCTAAAATTCAGAAAACTCTGAAAAACCTGGCTCTTCAACTCAAAACCAGACAAAATAAACGAATAAGCAACACCCAGAACCCTCTGAATGAACACAAAAATGGCAAGACGGAGGACTACTCGATCGAACCACGACAAAGTGCAGCGAGGTGGAGAGATGTCTGAGTGAGAGGGAGACCTGGGTCGACCTGGTCCCATGCAGGGCCCTAACGGAGGCCTGGGAGAGAGATGGGAGTGTCCTAGGTGGACCGACAGACAGAGGGCATTAGAGTTGAAGGGAAAGAGTGGCAACTGAGCAGATAACCCAAGTAGCTCCAGGGCACACGGAAGAGCCCCCCCCCCCCCACCTCAATTGGCCCAGGGAGGCGATGGTGGCTGCACAAAGCAGTGTAGATATCTGTTAGTCTGAACACGGGGTGGAGGAGGCATCACCACTAAACAGCCCTCCTGACAACCCACAACTCTGCACAGAATATAGGAGGTAGATCCCCTAGCACACCACAATGCACAAGACTGGCATGGACATGTGCCACAGGTGGCCAAAGCAGAGGTGGTACGAGGAAGCGCCACCACTAACCAACCAACTAAAAAAAATCATCCCTCAGCTTACACCTCTCAAACTCTACTGAAACAGCTCTCCTCTCTGTTCTGAACTCTTTACTCACTGAACACTATTCTAAACACTCATCTCTTCTTATTCTGTTGGATCTCTCGGCTGCATTTGACACTGTTGATCACTCTTCTACTGGCCTCTCTCTCCTCCTTTGGAATTTCCAGCTTTGTCCTGTTTGGTTTCACTGATACCTGGCCCAAAGAACCTTTTCTGTGTCTTGAGCTGGTCACACATCTGACACTTTCTCGCTTGCACATGGTTTACTACAAGGGTCTGTCCTGTGTCCTTTTCTTTTTTCCCTTTATACTTCTCTTCTTGCTGCAGTTATTTCTTCGTTTGGTCTATCACATCATTTTTACACTGATGATACTGCGTTTTTCCTGTCTTTTTCTTCTGATATCCACCACAGACTGTCTGCTTGCCTATTAGCTACCAAATCTTGGATGTCTGTTCATTGTCTTACACTTAACACTGCCAACAATCTTCTTCCTCCTATTTCTCCTTCTTTTGGTTCATTTCCTACATCCCAGCTTCTGATTTGTTACACTGCCCCAATTTGGGACTCTACCTTGATTCTACTTTATCATTTGCCCACCACATCTACAATATCCGTAACGCTCATTCCTTTCTGACTTGAAGGTACAAAATTGTTGATATCCTCTCTGATCTTCTCACGACTGTTCTATTGCTCTATTTGGTCTTCCACTTACTCGTCTTGCTCACCTGAAATCTGTTTTTAATACTTCCATCCATCTTCTTTCCTTTCATGACTCTATTTCTTCTTCCCTTTCTTTTCTTGGCTGGCTATCATTTCAATTTCAACTTATATTTTACTTTTTATGTCTTTTTTTCAAGTCTCTATGGTTTTGCACCTGACTACCTCTCCCCCTGGTTTCCTTCTATACTCATTCCCGATCCCTCTGTTTTTCTTCCCAATTTCTGCTTGTAGTTCCACGTTCTCCCTGTGCTTAGTCTCGCTTTCGGTCCTTTGCCCTCTTGGCTGCCCTACATTGGAATGCTCTTCATTATTCTCTTTGCTCGGTCTCTGTCTGTCCCTTATTTTGTAAATCGCTCAAGTTCCATTTTCTTAACCCTGGCTTCAGCAAACATAGATTTCACCACTATTTTAAAAAACTATGCGGGATCCAGAGATCCAGACCAACTAAAGACCTATTTCGAACTCACCCACCCTGCTAAAAATCTTGGATCGGGTGGCATATATGCAGGTGCAGAAACATGTTGAAAAATGACAGATCCTAGGGCAGAGACAGTCAGGCTTTCGCAGGGCCCATAGCACCGAACTTTCAAGGCTAACATCTGGATATTGTAGACAAGGGATCAACCGCCCTCCTTATGTTGATCGATCTCTCAGAGGCATTCGATCTGGTGGATCATGCCCTGCTGGTGAACAGGCTGGTGCATTCTGCCAGCTTCTCACCAGCCGCAGCCAAATGGATAGAATCCTCTTTGACGGAACAGACGGCAAGGGTCTTCTCCGACAATGGGAAGGCAGATGATTTTCAGTTACTCTGTGGGGTTCCGCAGGTATCCTGTCTCTCCCCTGTCCTGTTCAATCTATTCACACTTCTGCTGTTTCAACTTCTGAGCGCTAATGGGGTTCTGTATACCAACTATGCATCGTATCATCCTGTCAGGGGATTACAGCAGGGACACTAAGTCCCTCAATAGGGTTTACTCCTTGCTTCAATCCTGGATGCTGGAAAACAATCTTGCGCTAAGTGATGCAAAGACGCGAGTAATGATGATAGGGACAGCCTCTCGCCTGCAGAAACTACCCCAGTTTACAAAGAGATGGTCATCGCAGGATGTACCATGTCTCCACTTCTGAAAGTAAAGACATTAGGGATGGTGATTGATCAGGAGCTGAACATGGAGGCTTGTGTGAGCTTTCTGGTATCTTCCACCTCCTACTATTTTAAACTACTTGTGCAGCTGAGACCATTTCTGTCATCAGATAACTGTGCCACAATTGCAAGGGCCATTATCAGTGGCAAGTTGGATTATGGGGCCAATTTGCTGCAGGGCATAACGAAAGAAGAAATTATGCATCCCCAGGTTATCCAAAATAACGCTGTCAAAACAGTAAAAGGGCTGAAGAAGCACAAACATGTTTCTGATGCTAGGAGAGATCTCCACTGGCTACCTATAGCAAGTAGAGTGACCTTCTGCCTCTTGTGTCTTACACCCAAATGTCTATAAGTATTAAGTCCAGCCTATCTCTCCAATCGCCTTTCTTGGTTGCCAACAAGAAGGACACTAAATCAAACAATATGGGTCTACTCAGCACGCCATGGTCCAAATTGGTAGGGGTCAACCAGGGGTCATTTGGCTATGCAGCCCCTAAGAGCTGGAATGTGCTGCCTCTCGATTTGAGGTTGTGCCAAAACCAGGCTGTTTGGATTAATCCTAGTCTAACTACAGCGCCCCAGCCAGGCTTGGCCTTTGGCCTATCCACCCTTTCATAGGCATAATCCCGGATCCTATATGTTATGATTATATGTTGTACGTCCCGTTAGCGCTATTATTCCTCCAGGCCAGTGACATGCCTTTTATAAACATAAATAAATAAATAACATGACGGATTGCTTTTATCGATATTCATTTTGGTTTAAGGCGCTATATAAAATACAAATCAATACAAATTCAAAACACACACAATACTTGACGTTTATGGGGTGGAGCCGAGAAAGGAACAGGAGAAACAAGAGGCGTTTCATAAGTACCATACTGATTTATACACCACCAAACGCATAGACACAATAGAGCAGTCGGCATACCTAGCAGAAAATTACCAAACCTATCTCAGAGTAATATCCTATACCTCAACGTACCTATAGAGCCTCTAAAATGTAATAAAGTGCCTGGTCCTGATGCACTGACGTTGGGCATTCTATAGAGAGCTGCCCTGAATCCTGGCCACGCCGTTAGCCACTATTTTTAACAATATCAGTCTAGGATGCGAGCTCACTAACTCTGAGAAAGGCACAAGTGATTCATCTTAAAGCCGGGCAAGGATCCAAGACCGTGCTCATTTTATAGACTGATAGGTACCTCAACCTGGATGCAAAGATTTTCACTAACATCCTCACGGATAGATTAGACACATTTATGTTGTTATTAGTTAATCCAGACCAATCAGGGTTCATCCTGGGGAGAGGGACGGCAGACAATGTCCGAAGAGTACTGCACCTAGTAGACAAAGCTCAACGAAACCCAGGCCACACTATTCTTATAGCATTAGACGCTGAAAAAGATTTTGATAGTGAAGACTGGGGATTTATAGAAGCTATGAAACAGAAGTTTTATTTTGGGCTTAGGATGCGCTCCATGATTCCGGCCAATTATAAGCAACCAATGTGATGTGTCATTATTAATGGTGACCTAACTGCACCAGTCTGTCTAGCCAGGGGCACCAGGCAGGGGTGCCCGCTGTCCCCCATCGTATTTGCCCTGGTGATGGAACCTCTGGCAGTGAGAATTCGGGCTAAGGAAAATATTCACAGTATAAAATTTGGAAACACCAACCATAAAATCAACATCTTTGCGGATGATACAATCCTATGTATAACGAATCCTGAGGTAACCCTCCCTCTCGTAGAAAATATATTACAGCAGTTTGGTAGGCTCTCTGGCTTCAAGATCAATTATTCAAAATCAGAAATCTTGGCCCTTAATGTACCACCAGCAGTACAGACTAAGCAGGGTTTCAAATGTCCTTATATATGGGCACCAGGAATGGTATGGTAACTAGGGATAAAAATGACACCGCACCTAAGATTTATATAAGGCTAACTATCCCTCGCTCTTGGAAGAGATAAACAAGCACCTGAAAGGATGGGGCAATATGAGACTCTCGTGGTTCGGGAGGGCAGCAGCCATTAAAATTAACATCCTTACTCGTTTGCTTTTTCTTTTTCAGTCAGTCCCTATCCATAAGCCTAGGGCAGAGGTCGTCAAACTGCAGGGTAACATATTTCTTTTTTAAATGGAGGAAATGAGCAGGGGCGACTCACAGGGTCGGACTGGAGCATAAAACTGTCTCGGGCATCAATGAAAAGGTGGCCCACTGTTGCAAATGGCAATTCATTCCTTTAGTAACCGACTGTTTGAATAGTACATTTTTTGTTAAAATGTAAGCAAATTGTGATAATTAAATAATGTTTATTCAGCAACAATGGTCAAGACTACTAGCTGCATAGTGAAGTAACTCATCAAATGGGCCCACATTCACCAAAAATGTGGCCCATTTTGACCAACAAAACTGGCCACCACTAGCATTTTTGGATCAGGCATTGCCCTATAGGCCAGTCCGAGCCTGGCGGCTCTTCCATAATGGACGAGAGGGCGTCAACCCAGTGGCCCCCTTACCCATTATGGAGGAGCTCAGGAGCCAGCCCAGTGAAACACTGAGCACTCTCTCGGCTGCTTTTTCCAGCTGAGGGAGTGCTCCTGGGCTGGCTGAACTCTCAAAGGGAAACACGGTTTCCCTTTGATAGTGCAGTTCCCCAGCCGCACATGCTCACTGCCCTATGCAAGGCTGGGAGCGTATTTCTTCACCAGCCTTGCATAGCTCATTGTAAATGCTGACTGGGGAACTGCATGTCTGTATGGGTGAGGGGGAGCTCCTGCCCCTTCTCACACATACCGACAGAGCAGCCTGGAGCGGGGGGCCCCTGGGGTGGAAACTTCAGGACCGGTGCAGAAGGTACGTTTATGTTCATCATTTTTTATTTAAATATGTGTATGGATGCGTGCATGCTTATGTTATAAGTGAGTGTATGGTGATGGGTGCGGTGTTCGTGTGAATGATAGAATGAGTGCCTTTGTTGCACAATCCCCCTACTCACCTGCCAAAATCAGCTCTCCTTCTGAGGTACTGTGGAGCCCAGGGGACAGGGATGGTATTTTTTTACTGGACATCTATAATAGATGTCCAGTAAAAAATATCATGCCTACTCCCTGAGCTCCCCAGCGCCAATTGAAAACTGTTTGGATTTTTACCCAATTCTTTTTTAAAGTATGCTGAAAATGCTACATTTTGACCCATTATTTTAAACTCATTCCCAGGGGGAAAACCCGCAGAACCCCTCCTTGATTGGTTCAGGTGTCGTCGCTACGGCATATCTGGGAGACATATTTATGCCCCTCCACTTAAAAAATTCACCAGCCGGCACTGGCCCTGTGACTTTGCTGGGAGGAGGGTGGGGGATCCCAGGGACTGTGATAAGAACCCTATGGGCAGGAGCCAGGGTCTCTGGTGGGGTGGGGAGAGCACAGGGACTGAGTAGGAGTGGGATGAAGGAGCCCAGAGACTGTGGTGGGAGCAGGTGGGGTATCCCAGGAACTATACTGGGAGTAGGGTGCAGTGACGGCGCATGATAGTTCATAGCCATTTGGACATACTGCCCATTTGGCATTTTTGGGGGGGCCCGGCCTGCCCACATTTTGCTTTGGGTACCTAGGCTTAACAGATTTGAAGACCACTGGCCTAGGGACACCATCAAGAGCTGGGTTACTATGCTGGTTAATTCCCTTTGGGCTGGGGGTGCACCAAAAGTTAAAAGGAAGACCATATATGCAGCTAAAGAGAATGGGGGACTTGCATTCCGGATGCTTCTAACCTATTACTGGGCGGCACAAACAAGACCTATGGTGGACTGGGCTCAGAGGGAATCGGGTAAAATGTGGGTCCAGAGGGAACAGGCAGTAGCTGGCCGCCATCTATGGACGCAACCCTGGGTACCTTAAACTTTGAGAGCTCAAGGATTTTACTCCAACATGATTACAAAAGCCACCCTCGATGCTTGGGATGTGTGAGAAACCTGAAGGTGTATCACCCGCTAGTCCCCAGGGATCTGCCATCCAGGTGGCCAGGACACGGCAATCGTTATTGGATCCAGTTCCTGGGGGTGGACCTGTGCGGAAGGATGACCTGGAAGGGGAGTGGAAGTGGGACAACAAAGGGTTAGATGTGGTATCCCCTTGCTTATAACACCTTTTCCCCACCCTACCAGGAATGATATCTAGAAACTCCCCCCGCCCCCTTTTCCGTCACAAACACTTTCTCGTGGACAGTTCATATGTGAGTGACAACGGACTAACAACGGAGCCTGACATATCCCAACACAAGGGTCAGGCATAGTCAAGCAGTTACTGATAACTACACACACCTGACTTCCATCACACTTCCCCACACGGATAGCAGGCGGAGCACAAAAGCACACTCTGAGCAAGGCCAAACGCATGAGGTAGCAGCTATTCGGAGATGGCAGTTTCAACAGAGGATAAATGCGGCGAGACCAGAGAGGACGACAAGGAGGGAATTACCCTTGTCCTTTTAAAGAAAGGATTGCGACTTTCAAACAACCTCAAGGAAAAGAAACATAAGACCAGGAATTACAGCTGACGAATGGTGTAGCGTGTGTCAAAGGTACACAGAGCCCTCCCGCATTGATAGCCAAGGCAGGTAGTAGCGATTACCACCGTGGTACTGTCCTTCACTTCGACAGCAAAGCAACGCCAACGAGTTCAGCACAGCCGGTGAGTCGGGAGAAACTGATAGCAGACCGGACTGTGTTATGCTCAAGGTTGCAAGCGGCAACATTGTATGAACAAAGAACTTGTGTGAACTTTGTGAAACCAAGATATGCACCAGATACAGAGTGGTCTGGCACCACGTGGGTGCTCACTCAAAGGTCTCTGGTGGGTACACCGAGAGCATGTAAAGGATTATTCAACGGTAAAATCGAAGTGGCCCTGCAGTGGATTACGTTGAATCCAGTGCACATTTGAAAGTCTTGGATTGCCCGTGAACTGAAATTAGCCTGAGCCCGGCAGAGGGGGACTAAGGGCCTCATTACACGGACGGCGGTAAGGGTTTACCGGTGCCGGTAAGGGTACCAGTGCCGGTAAACCCTTACTGCCTTACTACGAGGTCCCTTTGTGGGACCCTACCTTAACGGCTGGTTTTACCAGCCGTTAAGGACGGGACCCGCAAAGGGACCTTGGAGGTAATTATGGTAACCGCAATTTGCGGGACGGTAATTACCGCCTTCCCCATTCCCATTGAGCCCTATGGGGGCAAAAATGGGAATGGGGAAGTGCCATGGTGAATGGGGAATTACCGCCCCCACACACCTTGGAATAGGGCGCTAATTCCGCCATTCACCATGGCGAACTCGGTAAAATACCGGCGGCAACCATGGCGCTAATAGCGCCATGGTTACAGCCGTCCGTGTAATGAGGCCCTAAGTGTTTAAAAGGGGATCTGAGCCCGGAAGAGGGGGATCCAGGGTGAACAGTAAAACTCAACCGCAAAGATATTGTTGTGGCAAATGGGAACCCGGCTGAGGGATGCCTACAAATTAAAGTTGGTCTGAACCCGACTAAGGGAGGCTAATTTTGAAAGAAGGATCTGAGCCCGGCTGAGGGGGATCCAGGGCGAAGAGTGAATTGCTCAACTTGAATATTTGGAAAGGAACTTTTCTTTGTTGTTTCTGGTACATCAGGTTCTCTGAAGCAAGAGACTTTGAACGAAAGAGACTTGGGCACAGAAGGCCCTCATGTTGGTAAAAGGAACTGTGACCTTGTGCCAAAGAAGCCCAAGAGTGTGTTGTGCTCGAGGGATCCGCCTTGTCCCGTGCTAAAAACGTGGGGAAGGGAGGCCAACGGCCTAAACATCCTGACTCATCATTTTGTGAACACTTCTTTCTTTTGTGAACATTATACCACACTATTTTGTAACATAGTGGTAAGGATTGGCAATATTTTTTTATTTCTTTTATTATATGCCCTTTTTATTTGACTAGACTTCACTAGGACTGTATTATTATTATTATTTGATGGTCGTTGCTTGCTCCCATTTTAGATTTAGGTTTAGATAGGCGGCTTTCACACCCCTGATAAAAGTTGTGTTTTTCTTACTTTGATACCATGCCTTCCTTACATATGGGATCACTAAATTGAAAGGCTCAATTTCATAGCCCTCACCATTTACATTGATACTTCATAATGAGGATTTCACACCAGGTTTACTTCATAGGGAATATAAATTGGGCCACAAAGGGTTCCAGCAAAATAGGATATCTGTTTCCCAGGGGAGACATACGTTCCTTCGAGGAATGCAAGCGGAGGAGTGCCTAGTAGAAGGGGAGAGATTTCTTTTTTTTTTTATAAAACATTTTTTATTATCATTTGATTACAACATAAACAAAACAACGAAAACCAAAAAGGGAGGAACAAGAAAGAGACGAGGCAGTTACATCCAATGGGGCCGGCCCGTCTTACAGTAGTAATTTGTCTTGCATCACCATTTTCGTGGAGTACGATCACAGTTCACCTTATAAGTGTTCAGGGTAATATCCCCCGAGTCCAAATACTTCAGGGCCCTCCCTCCTCCCATGCTGCCCATATTTTGGAGGCTTTGTTGGGACAGCCTCTTGCGTTATAGATCCTTCTTTCAATCATAGCACATGTTTCCATGTCCCATGCCCATTGCTCCAGTGTCGGAGAATCCGGGGCTCCCCACTTTTGTGCAATATTGCGCTTGATTAGGGCGGCCACCGTATGCAATAGCAGTTCTTCCCATTTATTCAATTCGTGCTCCCCCGGTGCTTCCAAGATTAGGACCTTCGGGTCCATATCTATAGTTTTGGAGAGTATCCGGGCCAGTTCCCAACAGCAGGCCTCCCAGAAAGTTCGGATCCGGGGACAGGACCACAGAATGTGAAAGAAGGTCCCCTCCTCACCCCTACATCTGAGACAGTTCGGGTTCGTTGCTTCCCCCCACCCAAACAGAGCATTTCTAGGATAATACACTCTATGCAGTATTTTAAGTTGCACCAGTCTGAGTCTCGAGGAAATGGCAGTTTCCCGTGGGTGCATTAGTACCCGGATCCATTGCTCAGGGTCGATCTCCCCTACATCTATTTCCCACTTGGCCTTTAGGCTGGTCAACTCAGGAGTCGCGAAGGAAGTGATGGCATTTTAGAGAATGGATATGCATTTGGAGGGGATATATTCAGGCAAAATGTTGTGTTCTATAGGTGAGCATTCCGGGACATTGTCCTCTGTCGATATGTGGACTCTCAGGGCGTGGGACATTTGCATGTGATGGTATCTCTGTGTCTGGGAGCTGGAACCTGCATTGCAGGTCCGCAAACGGGGCAAGATTCCCATCTTTCAAGACATCCCCCACCCTCTGGATCCCAGCCCTCACCCAGGACGGCCAAGGCTTGAGTTTCGCAATTTCCTTCAGATTGGCGTTTCGCCATAGGGGTTGCGCCGCAGATAGTCTGTTCCCCCACCCCACAAACTTGTGTACGTTCCTCCATGTGGTAACAATCTGTGCCTTCATTGTTAGTGGGGAAGATCTAGGGGGGGGTTTGGTACAATAGCTGCAATGGATCGGTGTCGTGCATAGTTCCCACCTCGGCTTTGATATGGGGTAATTCCCGGTCTCCGTGCAGTAGGTCGTTGACCACCACCAATTGGGAGGCCCAATAGTAGGTCTGAAGGCAAGGCACTCCGATCACACCCTCCCAGATCGACCTCTGAAGTGTGGCCAGGGCTATACGTGCTTGTCCTCCGCCCCATAGGAGCTCCCTAAGGAGGGTTTCCACCTGGCCAAATTCAGCCCCCAGGATCTGCAACGGGGCGTTTTTGAAGGACATAAAGGAATCGCGGGAGAGCTAACATTTTAAAAAGGGCAGCTCTACCCATGAGGGTCAGGGGGAGAAGCTTCCAATGTTGTACATCATTGGAGAACCGGTCCATGATCGGTTTAAGATTGTGCGTGGTATAACTGGTAAGATCTGTTGTTATCCAGATCCCAAGGTATCGGAAACCAAACTGTTCTATGTGGTATGGGCAGTCAGATGGATTGGGCTGACCCCCTCCGTTCACCAGGAAGAAAACGGATTTCTTCCAATTGATCTTTAGACCGCTAAATTCCCCGTATTGGACAAGCATCCGGGTCACCACGGGGTAGGTTCGGACAGGTTCTCCCAGGTAAATCAGGAGGTCGTCTGCGTATAGGGATATCTGGTCTTCGTGTCCCTCTGGCCATCTGAATCCCATCCAGGATGTGCTCTGGCGAAGCCATATGGCCAACGGCTCTATCGCGAGAGCGAAGAGAAGGGGGGAAAAGGGGCACCCCTGCCTTGTACCCCTGCCCAGTCGGAAAGAGCGAGAGGTCCACCCATTCACCCTGACCTCCGCCCGGATATTTGTGTACAGCAGTTTCACCCATCCCAGGAACCCCTCCCCGAAGCCCATGCGTTCCATGATTTCCCAGAGGCCATCCCAACGGACCGAGTCGAAGGCCTTCTCAAAGTCGATCGCTAGAAGAGCAAACAGGTTGTTAATGGTGGGAGCCCTCTCTAGCGCCAAGTGAAGTTGACGCATATTCATACGGGTCGATTTGTGTGGCATAAAGCTTCATTGATCCGGGTGTATTAGGGCATCATCCACCGGTTGTAACCTGTTGCTAGGAGTTTGGCAAGGACCTTAGCCTCGTCATTGATTAGCGAGATTGGCCTATAGGAGGCGCACTGCTCCTGGGGTTTATCAGATTTAGGGATGACCACAATGGTGGCCTTACAGAGGTCCTGCGGGAGGGTGTCCTGTTCCTGGGCTGTCAAGAACATTTTATGGAGGGAAGATGTAATATTGCCCTCCCCCAGCTTCTGCCAGGTTTCAGCTGGGAACCCACTCGGGCCCGTTGTTTTCCCGGTCTGCAGTTGGGCTAGTGCTTCGGCTACCTCGGTCTCCGAGAGGGCAGAGTCGAGACTCGCCCTTTGCTGTACTGAGAGAGTTGGGAATAGTATGTCATTAAGGAGGGTTGGGTCCAGCTGCGGGGTCGGAGCCCGATAGAGTGTTTCATAGAATTGGGCAAAGGCCTTGGCTATCTCAGCGTCCGATGTGTACCTTTCACCCAGTGAGGTGACAATCTCACGAACGCAGCGTTGTCCCTCATCCCTTTTCTCCAGCCAAGCTAGCGTTCTGCCGGCTTTGTCCCCATTTTCATAGATTCGGGCTCGAGAGTCCCAATGGGCTTGTTTAGCATTGTCCAATAAGAGGTTTCGGAGCCGCTCAGTGGCTCGTTTAAGGGAGAGCTGGGTCTGTGGGGATGGGTCAAGGATGTGTTCGTTCTCGCGTTGGGCCAGTTCGCCCTCCGCTGTTGCTATGTCTTGGAGTCTCTCCCGTCTCCTATTCGCCACCCAGGAGATTAAAGCGCCCCGTAAGACTGTCTTATAGGCCTCCCAGACCACCACTGGGTCCTGTTCTCCTTTGTCATTAAATTCGAAGTACTCGGTGGAGACTTCCGTAAGGTGGTCAACTAGCTCGGGGAAACCCAAGTAGTAATTGTTCAATCTCCAAGTTCTAAGGGGGGGGAGGACCCTGTGTGCGAATTTCCACAAGTAGGGGTGAGTGGTCTGAGATGCCTCGGGGAAGGAAGTCAGCCGCCCGTGCCCTGTAGAGATCTGTGTGTGGGACAAAGAGATAGTCAATCCTGGAGAGGGAGCCGTGGGCTCCAGAGTGGAAGGAGTACCCCCTGGTGTCCGGGTGTAACTCTCGCCATACATCACCCAAACCCAAAGCAGATGCAAAGTTAAACAGTTTCGTAGGGGTGTCCGGGTTGCGGTGTCTGAGATGTGTACGGTCAGTGGTATTGCACATGACATCATTAAAATCTCCTCCCAGAAACAGCCTATCAGGTTGGTGTTTACCTATGAGGGCAGTCAAATCCTCCAGCAGTTCCTGCCCCAGTCCGGGTGGGGAGTACACTGTAGCAAAAGCGACCCTCTCCTCCCAAAGCGTTCCCAGGATCAGCACATAGCGGCCCCTAGGGTCTTGTTCCAGGCTTTGGATAGCAAAAGGAATGCGCTTGTGTACAAGAATGAGAGTACCCCTGGATCCCATTGTGTATCCCGCATGGAAGGCAGCCCTGTAGTTTGTGCGTTGGAAATGAGCACAGTTTGATCCCGCTAGGTGTGTTTCGGATAGCAGGGCCACGTCGGGGGAGTGTCTACTGAGTAATTGCTTAATCAAGCGCCTTTTGATCGCGGAGCCCATCCCATTTACATTCCAGGTGAGCACCTTAAAAGACTTGGGGCGTTCAGTCGGGATCGACTGGGGTTGTATGGATGCCATCCAAGAATCGAGATAAAGGATTGGGCGGGTGATTCACGAGGAGGGTGTCCCCGTCAATGGTGATGTATTGCGGTGCTTGCCAGGAGTAAATAGTATTGTACTGTCTGGACCATCTGTGGCCTCGTCTTACCATGAACCTCAACAAACCTTGGAGTTTACAGTGACACGTTGCTCCCAGGGTAACAAAAAACTCCCTATAACTTTCCCTTCCTTCCCCCACCCCATTCTCCACCCCAACACGAAGTACCTGTAGCCCCAACATCGCTGACACTCAAAAAAGGTAGGGTGTCAACCTTGCGAACCCTCGTTTAGGTTAAAACTAAAGAAGTTAGGGGGGGGGCCCGTAGCCTTCTCCGAGGTGCGATGGAGGTACGCCACCGCTAGCCACAGTATTAATGACGTAAACGACTTACAACAGTTTCATGGCACCACCCAGCATAGTCAGTAGTATCAATTCGGTCTTACACCCGCTTGTGGGATCAGACCCCCCACGGGGGGGCCCGCCAGAGTCAGTCCCCGGCCGCCGCTGGTTGGTTCGGTGAGGGTGGCTGGTCTAGCTCCGGAGGTTGGCACGCCGGTGGCCTGGGATTTCTGTCCCTGTTGGTTAGAGGTGCCGACCAGTCTCCCTCGATATGCTGCTCTGCCCAGCGCCAGGCCTCCCTTGGGTCATTGAAGTGGACCGGTGTGTGCCCTTGTGATAGATTTTCAGCTGAGCCGGGAAGAGCAAGCCGTATTTGACTCCCATCGCTTGCAACTGTCTTAAGTTTTTCAAAGGATTGCCGTGCTTTCTGGACCTCCCGCGTGTAATCCGGTAAAAAAGGCTACCTTGGAGCCGTTAAAGGTGATTGTGCCTTTGGTTCGTGCAAGGTGCAACAGCGTGTTTCGGTCCCGATAGTTCAATAATCTTGCTATGACCGTTCGCGGGGGAGCACCAGGCACTGGTCTACCGGTGGGCATTCGGTGTGCCCTCTCTATAGAAAAGAATTTGGAAAAGGATTGCTGGTCGAACAGGTCCATCAGCCACTGCTCCAAGAAGAGCTCTATACAGGGGCCTTCAGCCTTCTCGGGAATACCTAGAATCTGAATGTTATTGCACCTGGACCTGCCCTCTCCTTCTTCGACTCTGGCTTCCAGAGTTTTGAGTTTGGCGGTGACCCCTTGAAGCTGTTGTTGCACCGCATGCAACCCGTCCTCTGTGTTGGAAATACGCTGTTCCGCCTCACCCGTTCGTGCTGACAATTTCTGCAAGTCGTGTCGGAGGAGGGACACATCCAGGCTGATTCCGTCCATCTTCTGCTCCATCGATGTGCGGGAGTCTGCTATAGCCGCCATAACGTCCCTCAAGGAGAGTCCGGGTGCCGAGTCCTCCTCTACCGACGGCAACGGTTGGGAGTCGGGGGGTTGCGATGGAGGGATTGTGTACTGTTCGATTCTGTTTAGCATGGTGGGCCGTCTAGCTTTGTCTTTCCCCATGTCCGTTGCCGGGCACTCACCGCTGTGTACGGGTCTTCGTCGCTGCGACCAACTGGCCGCGCCCGTCTCTCCTCGTCCGGGCGGAGCGGCTCAGAGTCCGGCAAACCGATTCCTCCAGTCGGGGTCGCACGGGGCCTCGCCTTCACTCCCGGCCCCCGCCAGTCCTCCGGAGCTCCGTCCCCGACTCGGGCTGGCAACCACTACAGGGTGTGTGGATGGTCCGGTCCCCGCTCAAAGCGCACCCAGCGCTCCGGCGGCCATCTTGGTTCGTCGTCGGGCCTCACAGACGTCTCCTTCCCGGGCTCCCACCTCTGCAACCCCGGCACGTTTCAGGCTGAAATATGCCCCAGATGTGCACTGGAGTATCACGCACCAGAGGGCGTATTTTTGGGGCCACGAGATGGTCTTAAGTAGTCGTTTATAACAGGATGTTAGGCCGCGGCAGCGGGAGCTCCAGAGGCACACGTCTACTGCATTGCGCAGTTGGCCACGCCCCCCAAGGGGATAGATTTTGATAACTTCAGGTTCGCCATTGGGCACTACACCCCCCAAACAGGGAAGCAGCAATTAGGGATCTTACACTGATGTAAGAGATCTTCCAGCTGTTTGCTGAATCTAAGGGCTGGTTCTCTAAACTAAATAAGGCAATTAATGCGCTCATCACCTCTGAAGGTCGGTCCTACTACAGGGGGTGGGAAAAGGAAATAGGAGAAGCCCTACCTTCAGAGGTGTGGGAAGATGTATAAAGGTCTAAAAATACATACTTTGGGTCACATCTGGCAGAAACCCAAATGAAGATTCTAACCATTTGGTATCGGACACCGGTCTACACCTACACCTATTCATTCTGAATTTGACAGATACATGTTGGAGGAATGCAGAGTGCAATGCACTCTACTACATTCTTTTGGGCTGTCCAGAGACTCTGGCTCGAAGCGAGGTCTAGAAGTAAGGTTGAGGTCTAGAAGTAAAGTTATGGTAAGGGTAGAGATCCTGAGGTACCCCATTGTCTGTGTGTTGGGAGCATTGGGGACGCACAGGCACCTGCAAGACTCTGGTAGATCCAAGCTGGGAGATAAATTAACTATGCTACAGATGTGGAATTTACCGACACCTCCCACGATCGACCTTTGTTGGGATAAAGTCTGGAACATCCTGGCAATGGAAAAACTCACATCGAATCTTAAAGACACGGCATTGACCTTTGCAACAGTTTGGTCCCCTTTTGTTGAATACATGAAAAACGAATGTAGTGGTTAATCCTGCCCAGTACGCTTGCGGGCGCTGAACTTGATAGAGTCACCCTAACCAGAGAAAAGACAACAGCGATCAGGAAGTTGTTGGCGTGAGACTCTCCCTGTGACTTGCCATTTGGTTTCTTGTTCTACCTGCAGTTTTGTTATTTGAAGAGGGGAGGAGAGTGGGGGTAAGGGTTCAAACAGTTGTTTCTCATATCGATTGAAGGAATGCACTAATGTGAATAACAATGTTATGAAATGCAATACAATTGCTACCTTTAAAAAAATATTGTGGCTGTTTCATCAGTAGATTGTTGGAGATTATTGTCCATATTGAGAATGCCAATGCTTTTTGGGATTTCTTACTGTACGTAAATGTTGAAAATAAATATAGTGACTTCAATTTGCTGTAGTTTGTTTAGTTATTCATAGCATTATATTCAAAAATAGTCATTATACATTTGTACCAACAGATTTTCTGGTTTCCCCAGAAGAGGTGACATGTTTTTCCTGCAGAGAAATGCAAAAAATATTTCTGAGGTTTTTACATATTTTACTGCACATTTTGGCTGCTCTTACCATACTCCTCATACCTGAAAATACCCTAATCTTCGATGACTTAGACCCGAGAGGGCAGGCTTAAATGCCTTCCCTGATTCTGCTTGATTAAGACTCCCCAACCTAGCTTGGATGCTAAATGATTCGAGCAGGGATGGTTCACACTAAGGGGCTGATTCACAAAGCGTTTTAACACAAGTGAGGGACTGCACTTGTGCTTCACCTGCTTCAAAAAATATGCACGGGATTCACGAAGGATCTCTGAATGTATGCATCGCAGATGAAATCATTCTGGTCTCCTTTAACCCCTGTGCACATATTGGCCTTCTGGTATTTTCATGTAAGTGAACTTTCATCCTGTATTAACAACCGAAATGCATAATGCCTATTTTGAATAGGCGCAATTGAATATGCAATACACAGAATGGTATTTTTTGTATTCAGCTCAACACAGCAACAACAAGAGCTGCTGCTGTCAACTCAACTGTCCTTTAATGCCTGTTTGACTAAATGGTTCTCCCAGCAACAATGTGGGTGCTGGGAGCCACTAAATACTATAGTGCCAGAATATGTTCATCAGGGCCTGGCTGGGCCTCATTTGTAATAGCACACAGCTGCAAAAATGCACAATTACCTTTGTTAATAAGGCGACCTGTGTATTCTTTTATTATTCATGCATTGACAAGCTGCACCAGACACCTGCAGCACACTTCTTTGTATGGTATCTGTCTTCCCACATATACTTTCTGCTGCATCCTACTGGGTTGTTGTGTTCCTTGGTTCCGCTTTCGCATAGGTCTGATCTTTCTATGCGTCACATCTTCCCAGTAATGTTTGTTCCTCAACAAATATTTCTGTGCAATGTAACCATCACCTTATGTTGCGTGCAGTGCTCTTTAGAGAGCTAATTGATTCTAAGACGAAAGCCGCCTGGTTCCAACATAGGCCATAGTTTATGTATACCTCCTGGTGGCCTGTTTACTGGCCTTCCTTCACAACTTCACTCTGCTCTGTCTTTCACCAGCTCTGCCCACTCTCTCCCTGATTGCACTCTGCCAACTTCAGTAGTCTTATTAGAACCAAGAACTCCAGTACACAGAGGACTACTCCAGAATTATGCACCGCGATGAAGAGGAAGAATTGTGGTATAATCGCTGGATTGTTGATAACTTTGAAATCCGGCAGCCTGGGGACTAATTCCAGCTTTGTCAAGTGACCAAAAACAAATGTGCATTGTGCTTTCTAGTACTGCCCCTGTCACATATTCCAGATCCATCAACATCATATTTTGCTTTCTTTATTTGTTTCAGATTTCTGATATTGGTCCTGCTTTGTACTCAGAGCACTTAATAATCCTGGCTTAACTGATTCCCATGTACCATTCTGTTCCAGGAACAGCACCTCATGTTAGAGACAAAATAGCTCTGAAAAGCACTATGGTACTCATTGATGAAGGCAAATGTCTAAAACCAAAGGATTAGTCTGCGTCCAGAAATACTGCATCCGACTTTGAAGGGAGCTTGCCAAATCCTCCTTTTTTTTTGTGAAGACCCTCTCACCGTGTTTTCAGTTTGGGCTACTGGCTTGTCACCTACTGCCAGTACCATGTCTGAGAATACAGTGGATTGTGCCACTATTGTGGGTAAACAGAACATAGTCTGCTGAGAAATAAGAAAGGAAAACACAGCAAAACATGGGGGCAGAGAGAGAAGCAAGAATATGTTGGGAATTCAATAAGCTAACAAATTGGGTAATATAATGGGATTATGGTAAATATTTGTAAAGTGGGGGTGCATGTGAAATGATACATAATTGATCAGGCAGAATGCTGACCTAGAAAGCAGGAAAATCAGAAAACACATGGTACCTAGCATTTTCCAGCGACGGCAATTTCTTGTAACATTGAAGAAGTAGTAGAATTAGTGGAAGGATGGTTGTGTGTTGGCCCTGAGTTGTGAACAGGAAGTCCTTGAAGCATGAAGGGCAGAACTATCCGGTAGTAGTATTTAGATGCCTGGTAGTCCCAGGTGTATATTCTGGGAATGCCAAGCCAACTGGCAGAGGTGGCAGAGCCAAGTGTAGGTTGTGTAAAAAGGCGAATCAGAGAACTACAATTGAAGAAAGGGAATGGGGAGGAAGGCAATAGAAACCACCCTACAAGCAATATACCTGCATGGCCTCTCCATGAGGCTAAATTCACTGATGGAGCTGATGAATTGGTATAATGTTAACGCCATGCAAACTCAATTTAACTACCATAGGCCGAATGCCCAATCTGCACAAGTTTGTCACCAGGTTTCTCTTGGTAGTCATCTTGCTTCCAGGGCAGTTTCCCAATCTGCCATTACAATACATCTTCCTGTCACATTCGACCAACATGATTTCTGGTTGTTTTTCATGATTTGAATATGTTTATTGGAACTAGTTGTTGGCTTTAGGGTGCTCCGGGGACTCTCCTTCTTCAGCAGTCATTATGCAAACAGTGTCCAGAGCAGAACAGTTTCCAAGCCCATGCAAACATCTAGAAGCAAATGTGACCAGTGTACAAGTGCGCAACATACTCTCTCATCTTGTGGGGGTGCCCGTCTCTTCTTTTTGTTGCACTAAGTTGTAACAGTGATTTTTGGACACAATGTTAAAGTTAAGTAAGAATTATGGGTGGGGAAGAAGGTTTGGGTTTAGTGGTAGGGCCAAGGGGAAAGGAGACAACATGGCTAATTGAAGTAAAAAATAAAAGGCCAAAGAGAAATCGTGGGAGCAATAGAGGTGGGGTTCATCCCTCGTTTAAAAGCCAGAAAAGCAAAGAAAAAAGATAATAATGGAAGGGAAGAGGCTTAGAAAACAAATGAGTGTGAAAAGGTGACATCAAAGAAGAAAACAAATAGAGAAAACACAAACTTTGTCAAAGAGAGGTTGTGAAAAGCATCAATAAAGGACTTAAAAATGTAAGTATAAAAGTTTGTCTGAGAAATCAGTTGTGATAAAAACATAAAACCCCTTTTTGTCTTGCAGGATCTTGCTTGGATGCTGACATTTTATGCCAGAGTCTATTACACCTATGAGCCCCTCCTGGGGATAGGAGGTGTCCTTGGATTGTACATGTTGGTTAGGTGAGTCCCTTTTGATGGTTTTCTTCTTCTTCTCACCCCTCAAATATTGTATGAAGGCCTTGTATCTAATCATCTCCCCAGTCTGCCCAGGTCTTCCCCTTCTTCTGATCACATTTCCGTGCTTTACTGGCTTCACTCCAGCTCACCGCCTTCCTAGCCTAAACCTAAATCATCTCCCTAACCTCACCTACCAGCTCTCCTCAGAACCTCTCGTCCTTCGGATCACATGTGTCTCGTTTACTGACGCTAGGTTTGCATTGTATTTGTACTGATGTTTTGCCATTCTGGGCTGATCCATACAGAGTGAGTGGTTTTCATGTCGCCTTACTGGGAATGTTTCTAAAGAACAGTTGATTGGTTTGGGTGTAATGGTTCCTGGTGAGAGACTGCTTTTGTGGTGCCTCAATTGGCGGGCTTGTACACCGAGTGATATCTGGTTTCCTTAACAGAAGGGTACTATGTGTAAATGTCAGAGTCCTTTGGTGTGTGTCCTTGCCATGCAGGTTCCCAGGGAGTAGCTTTGTTGCGTGATCTGTGTTGCAGTCGGTATCAGGTAATAATGTCCCCATACATAATGTCCCCATACATATTGTCGCCGGGAAAAGCCATTGGCAACATTATATGTGGTGACATTATGCATGGGGACAGGTTTACGGCAACTTTTTTGTCAGGAGACATTTTTGCGTGGACATCATTACATGGAACCGCGCATCCCTCTCCCTGGTCCTGGGGACCATGAATGTGGTGACTCAGGGTCTGGATGCCAATCCGAGGCAGTGGGTGTTGTGCCCAGGGCAGTATGGGGAGAATACCCCACATACCCTCACATATATCTCCATCACATGGAAGGGGATAATCAGAGTGGTGCATCATTGGCCAGTCTCAGGGGCCCATGTCCTCCCCATGGCACCAGCCGAGTACATAAGAGCAGCCCTAAAAGCTTTAGCCCTGCCAAGCCTCACTGTGAAACCTTGCAGGGCAAACTGGTGCACCTCTTCCCCAACTGGGAGAGCCTGATGTTCCCCCTAAGCAGACTCATAACACAAGCACAGAAAAAGCCCTCACAATACCAGCCCTCACATTATTACAAGCCATAGGTGTAGACCCTCAGTGACAGACCCACCCCGGGGGAGGATGGAAAACAGTATAAATGCACCCAGTTGCTCAGTATGGGTTGCAGGAGCTAGAGGTTTGCATTTGGAGGACTGGAGAGCAGGAGGAGATAGTGCAAACTAAGAGGGTCAAAGAGGAGTTGGTAATAATTGGGTATAAGAAGGTAGGGCTGGTTAAGAAGATGAAGGGGGTGGTAATAAGAGCAAGAGAGAGCAGACAGCAGTAGGCAGCGAGTTAAAGAAATAACAGAGGAGGAGGTAACATCAGCAGGAGGACAGTTGCAGGAGGAAGCAATATCAGGATCCAGGTGTGGAAGACAAGAGATGATGGTAGGAATGCAGGCACCTGCAGAGGTGGTATCAACTCTTTGTTCCCCTTCCCTTGAGTGGTAACACCAGAGGCCAGAAGTCATGCAGAGGATGTTTTAAAGTTAATAATAGTGGGCAGAGAGACCAGAGCAGATCAGATGGTAACAACTCAGGAGGTGAAAGAAGAGATAAGATGGCCTAATAAAAGATGTTGAACTACAAGGTTCTAAGTTGCAACAACTCATGTTTTTGCTCACAAGTAAAACATTTTTTTACTGATTTATTTTTTACTGTAAGATGCAAAGGGAGATCTCAACACAACCCCCCCCCCACACCAACTCCCCTTTCCATATGCTTAACCCCTACCCACCATCTACTCATTTGCATTAATAGAAATGCAGTTAAAGAATGAACAAATCAGTAAATAAAATGTTGTTTTTACCCGCGATCAACGTGGTGAATACCAACTACAACACATGGGGCCTCATTACGAGCTTGGAGGTAGCCATGCCCTTAATAAGGGCATGGATACCCCCAAACTCGGGTCCCGCAAAAGGGGACTTACCGGGCCATTCCGACCTTGGAGGGCCCGGTAATTCCCTTTCGCGGGACCCAGAGCCGGAACATCCCCATTCCCATTTGAGCCCCCATACGGCTCAATGGGAATGGGGAGGATAGTAGCAGCGGACCCGTTCATAATGGTACCGTTGCTACCATCCTGGTCTGCTCGCGGGTGCCGCTCTGCACGCCTGGTCTGACCAGGCGTCCAGAGTGGCACCCGTGAGCAACCTCGTAATGTTGCAGCATGGCAACAACGGCGCCGGTAGCACTACCGGCGTCGTTGTTGCCTTACCACAACAGTCGTAATGAGGCCAATGGTCTTGGCATGCTCCTTGGTCCGAGGTGGAACTCTGTGACAGATCCTTACTGCACATGTGCATAGCATACCTAATTTTGTCTTTATTGACTTGCCTGGTATATTGGGAGCAGAAGGAGCGAGTGGGAGAAGGAGCTTGGGTAATTGATTTGCATACTTTCTCATTAAGCATGAAACACAACTTGTTTGCATTTCTCTTACTAAGCCCTGTAGAATGACTGATTTGTTCTCTATTCTGCAGTTTTGAAAGGTTCTTGTCTTCTTACTATACAGTTTTAGAGAAAGGGATTGGTCCATATGTTGCCTGTACATGTTTAAGGATAATAACTAGTTTGTCCGTTGCCTTACAGCGCAGGTTCCTGAAAATTATTATTGTTTGTTTTACTTACTGTGCTTGTTGCTGGAGAAAAAATGTGTTTGCTTATTAGGCAGTTTCAAAGAGTAACTATGTGTGTTGCCTTACTCAGCACATATTAGAAGAGTAACTGTTTTGTGTGCTTTCTCGCTGAGCATGTTAAAAAAGTAGCCAGAGAAAGAAGGTGAAATAAAGATGAGAGTATCTGTATGTTTGTGTTTTTCTGCTGGGTAGGCTCTTTCAGGGTAACTAGTTTGTAAATAATCTTACTGCTTAGGCTCCTGCATAGCACCGGGTGAGTGTGTGTGCTTCTTTGTGAAGTTTCTTTTGTTTATGAACATTAACTTGTTTGTGTATCTCCTTGTTGGGCAGATTCATTGAGAGTAACTGGTTTGTCTGGGTGACACAGATGAATCACATCCCAATGAACATTGACTACGATCAGAACAAGGACTGGGTCTCCACTCAGGTGAGATATTGGGTAGGAGAATCTCCTCTCTGTACTAGCGGGTGAGGCAGGAATGTAGTTGGTAAAGGAGAACACCTCGAATGGGGTTATGTATATTGTTGGCATCTCATGCAAGTAGGCAGTTGTAAGTCCTACGAGGGGGGAGGACAATATTGGCTGGAGATCAAGTACTAGTGGATTGAAAAGTAGGATGTTGGTGTCATAAAGTGCATGGAGGGGGATTTAGGAAGAATGGGATGATATTGTTTGATGTCCAAAGGAAGAATCCTCTTGCAATATAAAAATCCCAATCTTGGTTCTAGCTCCAGGCTACCTGCAATGTTCACCAATCGCTCTTCAACGACTGGTTCAGCGGACACCTCAATTTCCAGATCGAGCACCAGTGAGTATGAGAGAATAAAGGCATGGGAGCAGGGATAAACAGTGGGCAATCCTGAAGCAAAAAGGTACCCGTTTAGCATCATTCTGCAACCTTCCTCTATCCTTCCCTTTTCCTCTTTTTACCCATATCTGCTTGATTGCTCTTTTTTCCTGCTTCTACATATGCAAAGATCACATCTCAGAGTGGGGTGAGTAAGGTTGTGCCTGCTTATAGCAAAGAATGAAGGGGGCAGCTTTCAGACCTCAACACATTTTTGACATTATATCAAACACTACCAAATGCAATCTTGCAAAACTATTAAAAACAATGGGCATATCTGTAGCTTGAGGGAGGCGTGTGCTGAGAGGAAACATGTCCATGGCACCTCCCCAGAATACAAACTACTCTGAGGTTGAAGGTGTGAAGCCTTTTATTCAGCCAGCCTCTGCCTAAGAAATGTCCTGGGAGAAAAGGCTACAAATCAGTCACTTTTGGCCTTTTGAATGTAAGGAAAACCTGAAAAGGAAAAAGGTGTTCCAATGCACTCAGCATTTTAGTTTTCATCCAAACTGATAGCCGCTCAAGTCACATATAGACAGTCCAACAAAAAGTGGGAGATAGCATCTTGAGTCCTACATTGTGCCTCATGCCAATTTTGCTGGTCCGGAAATAAGGGTGCTGGTAAGCTCACCGGCACCCTTGTTTCTGGGCCCGAAAAAACAACGGGGTTGCCTGCCGGAGCCGGTGTGCCCGACAGGTCTGACCGTGCCGGGCGCAGCGGTCACAGTGAGCAAATCCGTCACTGAAGCACTGGCACCGTTAACAACGATGCTGGTGCTTCTGTGTCTCTACTCCTATAGAGTCCTATCGGACTCTATGGGAATGGTGATCATCAAAATTACTGGTGCTTGACTTCCTGGCCGCCAGGCTTGTAATAGCCCGGTAGCACCGGGAAGTCAGGCGCTGGCAATTTTTTACGCCTCCAACAGCATCCCGCGGGTAGCACTGGCAGGGTTACCTCTGGACCCGTAATGAAGCCCATTATCTTTGATAGAATGAACCTCCAAATACTAATTGCTCAATGGAGAAGTGAAGAACTTTAATTTTGGGTGGACTGTAAATGCTAATGACCAAAACTGTGAAAACAGCAAAGATGGACAGAATAATGCCCTTCTGTTAGTGATAAACATGTGGCAGTGTGATCTAATAGAGGTGGGAAGAGAGAGTAATATCTGTAACAAAACAATAAAATAGTATGTCAACTCAACTTGAAATCAGTTGTACTAGTTCAATGACAACAGCCTTACATTTCCTAATAGAAACTTGCAGACACTTCTTTCGAGCTGTCCAAGCCAGCAAGCAAACTGCCCCCTCCCTTTGTTTTTTGTGTGTAAGGGAACCAGAGTCTCTGACAATATACATAGCAATACAGGAGTTCCACCTTATCACATGCAAGTTGCTACGTTTGTTGTAATTACACAGTTGCTTGTTGTTTAGAACTCTTTATTTTTGATTATTAGTTGTGGCAAATGCAGAAAGTAAACTTTTCTTCATGGGTTAAGAATTAAGCCATATATATTGATTTGGTTGTATGGATGTAGTGAACAACGTCCCCTATAATGCCTGAATACTATTGTCTTGTAGCATATATATACTCAGGCATCCAGCGGGGCGCTGAAACGGAGTGCTGCTCATTTATAGCCCTTATCACTTATCTATAGACTAGAAAGGTTCAAGATAACTACTGAGAGGCAGATAGTGTGCTTGTAACCGTCGTGCTTTCATTTAATGCTTAATGACAGCATTTTAACAATATTCAAGCACACTTTTGTACCAATAAGGGCCTCAGAGGCGTAGGAAAATTACATTCTTTTCCTATGACTACCTAATGAGGTCAGATCAGTAAGGATTAGATCTCGGGTCTTCTGCTGCAATAGGGACCTAGCCACTAGACCTCATCTCACTCCATTGTAGTCCCACTCTAAAAGAGGTGGATCAACGACAAGTGTGACTAGAGGGCAATCATCCTGACATTGGTGGCTGATAAATGAACAGAGCCACTTATACTGACAAATAGTACATTACAGTGCTCTCCTAGCGCCACATGGGAACATTGTATGATGCAAAAACTGTGGTGTGATCACAGATATTGATCAAAATCCGCAATTATGAATGTGATCTACATTCACTTCAATAAAAACGTTGACTCTCTTCCTTCCTTAGAACTAGCTGATGTTGTAAACTAGTTGAGGAACTGGCTGATTGACACAGCAGCAGACCGGGTGCTGGTGAAAAGGGTCATGCTCCAAAGCGTGAGTGAAGTGGCACATGGATTGCCATACTCTTCAGTGAATACAGAGAGGATATTTGATAGACCTGGATTGTCTAAGGTTTCTTTTTGCAGATGACTCAAAGCCTCCATTTATTTGAAAATGATGTTAAGTTTCCTTGCCTGAGTTGTCTTGGTTCTCTGACTGGTTTGTTTCCTGGTTAGGGAACAAAGATAACAAGGCAGCTAGCGCAAGGCTAACATATTATATTTCAAGCCCATCAGTCAAGCCTTGGCAGTAAGATTGTCTTTTGATTGACTCCGACAGATATTGCCCCATTTGTCTAGGTCTATGTCTTTGTGCTTATAACGCGCCGTATGCCCACATGCATCAGGGCGCGGGGAGCGCAGAGAAGTTCAATTCACAGTAGAGGACTTTCGGGGTTTATAGTGTCTCGTCGAACGCTGTGGTGACACTGTGATGCTTCGAGACTATAGGAATAAGAACGTTTTCAGAGCCTTCCTGAAGCTGAGGTAATTTCATTCTTGCCTTAGGGTCACTGGTAACCCATTCCAATATTTTGCCGCCTTGACAGGAAACGATCTTCCCCTTCCCGTTGCCTGTTTAGCCTCTGGTATATTTAGGAGACCCGTGTCTGCTGATCTTAGGCATCTTTGGGGCACATACAAGGAAAATTGGTTTTTGAAGTAGGCCGGTGCCTCCCCAAAAAGACATCTATGGACTATCGTCATTGCCTTAAACTTGACTCTGTCCTCTATTCTAAGCCAGTGCAATTCCTGTCTTCCTTCTGATATATGGTCCCTATGTTTTTTCTTTTTGATGATGCGAACCGTATCATTTTGCATTACTTGACATTTTGTCAGGTCTCTCTTAGAGGCTCCCAATAGCAATGCATTACCGTAATCTAAACGGGACAACAAGATTGCTCTTGCGATAGTAGCCGCGTTTGTCTCATTTATGAAGGGTCTAATTGCTCTCAAAAGGCGCAGGTAGTACAGATTGTTTTTATACAGATAGTTAACCTGGGCCCCGGAGCCTAATGAGGCTTCCACCATCATGCCAAGGGTTTTTACCTTAGATACTACTGGTATGATGGCTTCTTTAATATGGAAAGTCTTGTATTGGGAGTCCAACTTGGACCTGGCCTGATCTGTTCCAAAAACCAATAATTTGTTTTTTGTATTATTTAGACACATCCAGTGCCTCTGCATCCAAGTATCAATGATGTTGTAAATTTCCTCTATTTTTGCACTGTCTACTGCATAGTCTCCTGTTAATTCGAAGATCAGCTGCGTGTCATCGGCATAATTGGTCAAAAACACGCCTATGTTTTCTAGCAGGGAACAGAGACTTCTTATGTAGAGATTAAAAAGAAGTGGAGATAAGCTGGCTCCCTGGGGGACTCCAAACAGTATCAGGGTTGCTTCTGACAAATGTTAACCCCAGTGTATTCTCGCCTTCCTGTTCTTCAGGAAGGAAGCTAGCCAAGGCTGTGCTTTTGACGAACACCCTACTAATTTATCCAAAGCTGATTGGAGTAGCTGGTGATCTACCAGGTCAAACGCAGCGCTGAGATCCAGCAGCATGAGTAACCCGGGTTTAGCTTTCTCTATCAGTTCCAGCATATGTGTCTGTAGATCCAGCATAGCTGACTCTGTGCTGTGAGCCGCTCTAAAGCCTGATTGTTGGTCATGTAACACATCTGCGGTGTCTACATATTTTTGTAGCTGATTGGTAGCTATTTTGTCTTAAGATTTTCAAAATAAAATTTGAGTTTGTAATGGGGCGCAGATTACTAGGATCCTTAGGGTCCAGACCTGCCTGCTTTACAAGCGGGGTTATATCGTCGGGGACTGCTCCCTCTGAGAAGTAAGCATTGACTAACCTTGTCAGGATAGGTGCAAAGAGTTCTTTATGATCCAAAATGATCTTAGTAGGGAGGATGTTTTCAGCGCGAGAGGTTGGTTTAATTTTTGACATCGCCCTAAATAATTCTTCCTCTGAAACCGCTTAAAAATTAAAACTCTCCCTCTCATTTAGAATGAGATTTTCTCCCGGGGGGGCGGGGGAGGGGTCTCTATGCTGGTGGTGTCTCTAGCCAGAATGATGTTGTTCCTTGCGTTTAATATTTTAGCAGCGAAACCCTCTTGTACCCTATCACAGTCTTCCTTTGAAGGGATGTGTGGAGGAGAGAGGATCTTAGGTTTTTCCATTCATTGAGTATTTCGAAAAGTTTGCTGGTCGAATTGGGAGCTGCCTCTATTTCTTTATTATAATAATTAGACTTTGTTTCTTTAATTGCCTTTCGATACGCTTGGTCCGCGCATTTCCAGTCCTCCCTATTTTCCTGAGTTTGGCTCCTTCGCCATATTCGTTCTTTAGCACGTTTTACTTGTTTAAGTTTATTAGTGTGTTCATTATATCATTTGCCCTTATTGCTGTTTTTCCATATGAGCCTGCTTTTTAGTGGTGCATACTTCTCTATCATCGCCTGCATGTGTTTGGTGTATTTCGCTAACATATGCTCGCAGTCGTCATTGACTGAGAAGGACTCGAGGATCTGATGAAGGCATGGTTTTAGTTGCTCGGGTCCAATTTCTTCAAAATTTCTACTCGAAACTTTCATATGTGGGTTCTCTAACTACTTAAATGGGGAAGTTAAGAGTATCCCTAGAGTCACCAGACTATGGTCCGACCATATGCATGGCTCTGTCTTTATCTGTGATGATTGTAGGTTTTTTGTGCAGATCCAGTCCAACTGGTTACCTTGCGGGGTGGTGGGCTCGTTATTTACTATTTGAAAGGCCTGATTGTTTATGGCACTTTCCAAGGCAATGGCCTGTTTATCATCTGGGTTCCCTCTCCACCTATTCATATCCCCCACTAATAGGGTGGATGAATTGTCTGAGTCCAGTTTACATATTTGCAGAGATATTTTGTTTTCGAAGTCGGAGGTCAGAGAGGGAGGTCTATATATCACAATAATGTTCAAGCAGTCGTTTGGTGTGTGAGTTAGCTTTAATTGAATGGTGTCGCACCCTGTACATTCAAAATTTGCTTTAAAGAGGTGCAGCGCTTCTTTGGCTATAACTGCTACTCCTCTGCCCTGTCCTTGATCTCTGAATCTCTGTCCTGTCCTCTGAAGGCTTACGGGCCTAACTAAAGCCTTTTTACAAATTACTGCCCATTTCTTTGGACCTTTTAAATCATTTTTATTGTTGATTCATAAGGCGCCACCTCTAAGAACAATTACTTTGTTGCGCCCAAAGATTTTAAGGTACCTAGCGGAAGCAGCGTTTTCTCCATGCATTACATCTACTTCCTGGCTGGACCAGAAGACATAGAAGCCACCTCACTGAAAATTGGGGCATCCCAGTGCCCAAATTCTATTGGTTGACGTGCTCCGACCAGGCAGATTCTTTGTACGGCTGAGATGGATGGTCTGCAGTTTGGAAGTCTGCCATTTCAGGACTGACAGGGGTAGCCACTGTCCCACCCTACCTCTTGCTCCTGGGGAGCCTTCAAAAATGTCACCTGCCCGATAGCTCAAGGAGGGGCCAGTTGTGGGGCAAGTGGCCCTGAGGGTAAGTCAGACAGAAGTGCCACAGGCACCAAGTTGGTAGTGACAGAAACATTGCTAGTGCCACCTATTTGCTCAGTTTCAAAGGGGCAGAGTGTAGGCGAGAGGCAGCTTCCACCAGCTGCAAATAAGGCATAGCTGGCCAGTGTGGTGAGAGGAAGCGTTCACCCACCACTGTAGGCCAAAGACCTTCCAAAAGGGATAGAGAGCCCAGAGGGCAGTGTAACACACTGAACCAATGTGGAAAGGCTAGGGAAGGGTACAGCAATCCATATAATGTCAGACTAGTAACATTGTGTGCATTAACGGATCATAAAGCCCTGGGTTCAGTACATGATTGGAGTCAAGGTATGAACTAAAAGAGTGTAAAGAATATCAGCCCGTAGTACAGACACTGCGCTGGTTGTAGGTGTTCACTGGGAAAGCTCCAACTTGGTGAATGGAAAACTGTCTGATAAAGCATCTTCTGGGGCTGATGACCTAGAAATACTGTTTAAGATCATGGTTGGAAGAGGGCAAATGGTGGGAGAGAGTCATGATAAAAGTTAATTTGATCCGATTGTGGGGGAAAATGTATAGGTTGCTTACTGCAAAATGCATTATGTACATTGCCCACTTTATTACTCCTATCGGAGTTAATTAATGGATCATATCATGACAAATTCATAAGTGGTTTTATCAGATTAATGGCTTTAATTTTGTTGAATTGGTAGGTCATATGATGATAAAATGAGGTCTTGACGTGACATTATGGTACTCGGGTGATAACTGATGTACTAGACTGTGGTAAGGATGTCATTGTGTAGGTTTGTGAGGGTGGTGATGAAAAGGGTGCTGGCAGGGAGTTTGGTTACTTACAGGCTTTCCCAGGTTTTCTTGGGTGATGTGATGCAATGATATGAGGCTTTTATACTGTGCCAAGCCACCATTATAGTAGTCCAAGAGTGCCATGGCGTGCCCATAAGTTGTTCTATTGTGCCTCCCCAAGGGGTATCCAAACCTTGATCTGAGGAAGGAAGATAAGGGAACAGTTAAGAGTATGGGAATGCAGGATTCGTTGCCACAGACAAAAGGAAAGGATGAGCGCAGGGGCTTGAGGGGAATGTTTGGTGATAGCATGGGTGCATGCCAGCCCTGTTATCAGATCCATGGATTTATGATCTATATCCTAAGTGTATGGAGTTGATTGTTTGAAGGCATAGATGGAGATGTTTGGATAATAGGAAATGAATGAGTACACTATGTAATATGTGTGTGCATGAGGGGCCGAGATGTGCTCAGCTAATCCTTAAAGTAGTTGTGCCTTATTAGCCCAGACATACCTTCAGTTCATACCACAGGTCAAACTCCAGATTATTAATTCTGGAATGTCCAAGCTTGAGGCAGAGTTAAGAACACAGTGTAAATATGAGAGTTTGTGAATAGCAAAGCGAGTGGGGTTTGCATGGTCCAACTGACTAAGTAATAATTGACAGCCTTGCACCCTGAATTATTGTTAGGTATTCATTCAGTGTTTATCAAGGATCCACTTTCACCATTGGTTGTTTGCTGTGTGTACTGCGATCATTGTCTGTGGTCTCCTTCCTCCCCATAGATGGTTGTAGTAAAAAGAGGGAATTTAGGAAAAGGTGATGCCATTACATCTGATGGGCTACTCAGCATGCCATATTTTTGGGGTCGGGTTAAATTGGTTGGGGTCAACCAGGGGTCATTTTGCTATGCGGCCCCTAAGAGATGGAATGTGCTGCCTCTCGATTTGAGGTTGTGCCAATCTTTCTCTACTTTTAAGAAGGATCTGAAAACCAGGCTGTTTGGATGAACCCTAGTCAAACTACAGTGCCCCAGCCAGGCTTGGCCTGTTGGCTGTCTGCCCTTTCCTAGGCATAGTCCCTGTTTTTATATGTTATGATTATATGTTGTAAGTCTTGTTAGCGCTATTATGCCTCCGGACCAGTGACATGCGCTTTATAAACATAAATAAATAAATGGATTGATGTAACTTGTAGAATAGCCACCCTGTCTGGGTTGTAGTACTATTAATAGAAATTAATTCCCTTAATTGGGCACCTTATAATGGGTAAAAAGAACTAGTAGCCCATAACGTGGTCAGGTTGGCGGAGAGGTAAATTGAGCGACTATACAGACATTGCACACGGCAGGGGCAGGGTTTTGGCATGAAGCAGAAGGACACAGGACATACATTATTTATCCTTAACTCAGGTGCAGTTCTGTAAATGATTTCCTATAGGAGTGAGGACGAAAGTGTACACCCATAGCACTTAAGTGGTTAAGTACACCTCGGGAACAGGATGGGCAGGGTTAGGGACACATATGATATCTGCTCTCACTGTACAAAAGGTCCCACTCAACCCATGTTGACGTGAAGGAAGTGAAACTATGAAAGGAAATTGTTTTCACCTTTTCTACCGTCTTTCAATATTTCTAGTTCTGGAACCCTTTACTGGTATTATTTAGTGCTGCCATGGGGAGGTTATCTGCAAATGCCCAAACCAGAGATTCGCTTACCTCCCCCGGAAGGATCGCTTCCTATCCTACACAAGGAGAAGCTGGTGGACAGAGGGTGGGAGGGGTGCTGATTTGGGCCGTCCCTGGGAGGGAGTGGAGACAACACACCTCACTCCCCTCTATAGGAATGTTCTTCCCAGCTGCTCTTCCTGCCCTGCCATTTGTAAGGGAGGCCTTGGCAACCAGCACCGTCCTACAGGCATGCCTGGAGTGGTCCCTCTCATGGAGAACTGCAAAGTCTGCCTTACCCCCGTTGTAGCTCTCGGTATAGGGGGAGAGCTGGAGTACCACCTGTAAAGACTTCAGCAGGCAGAAATGGTTTGCGAGCATCCAAAATGAAGGAGGCTAAGGCAAGTTAATTAGCATGGGGGAATTCTTGCTTTTCAACTGGGCAGGTCACCTCTCCCAGCCCAGAGGCCTCCAGGTCCAGGCCTCCATACACCTGCATTGTGATCTCTTATCTCTAGTGGCCCCCAGTCCCTGCTCCCCCATGAAGGGTCCCCAACCTTCCTCACACACTTTTCTGCCTGTCCTCTTCTCAGCCACATCGGATGAGCCACACAGTTGACCACACTCTTCCATGGATTTCGGCTGCTACCTGCACTCCTGCTCCAGTGAGAGAGTCGGGGTAGGTGATGGTTGATTGAGCCAGGTAAGGGGCTGTGCTGCATTCGCTTCCCTGGCTGTGTGGGCCGGGTTCCACCCCCTGCTCCTCCCGCGCTGTGCTCAATTTGGTGTTTGAATGACTGAGTGATTTCAGTTCATTGGCTCAACCTAACCTGGTCATTCGCATCAAGCTCTGCACCACCCATGCCGCGCTCCCATTCACAAATAACTGTCTGTGCAATTTCTGATTCTGTCAGACAAAGGGATTGGGCACCCAAAGGCCCTTCTCATTTCCTGCTGGTAGAAATGTACTGGTTTAGGTCTGTGGGGCCATTAAGGTGGATAGTCCTGACGAGAGGTGGATACTTATAGGCCAGGGGTCGAACACCTATGGTTTTCCAGATGTTTTGGACTACGACTTCCATGATGGTGCACCACTGACTTGACTGGATAGGGCAGATAGATGGGAGTTGAAGTTCAAAACATCAGGAGAGCCAAAGGTGGCAGACCTATGTTATAGGCCCTGCCCAACTACTAGCCGTTTAGGTTTGTTGAGTGTGATCAAGAATGTATGGTATTGGGGTTTTTGTAATGCTTGTATCACGTTTGTTTTACATGATCCATTTCCTATGTGCACTTTTCCTTGTTTCGCTTTTAACCAATTTTTTTTAATATGTTAATGTCTGTGGGGCGATTGTGTGAGAGTGTGGGCTAGTTTAGTTTGTCGGGAGCCCCCACTGCCCCCATTTAAAATGTTTAAATAATCGGTTTTAAGCAAATAGTAGAAATGTGTACACGAGGAAATGGAAGGGGAGAAATAAACATAGAAACATAATGTATTGGAGTGCGAGGCTGTTGCGGTTCTGCATGTAGCAATGTCTTAGTATAGATTTGTAGTTGGGTAATTTAAGCTGGGGGGGGAGATCAGGTAGTTACAGGCCTACTCCATCTTTTACATTTCCAGGATAGAGGAGGTGAAACGTGGGTGTGTGGTTCCTGTTGGAGGCTATCAGGCATGTAGGTCCAATCTGTAACAATATCATGCTATAGGTCAATGAGGTTGGTAGTCCAAGCAGTGGTTTACGATAGCTGTAGGTCCTTGCCATCTCTTCCCTTCTGAGGTTTGTTCTGTATGCATATATGCAATTACTATTTGCGGCTGTTAGCCTTCAGGTTCAAGTAGTTATAGGCCCATCCAGCTCCTGCTAGTAGGAATGTCATGGTGTGTGGTTGACAAGGTGAGTAGTCCTGGTGGGTGCTGTGACAAATCTAGCAACATAGTCACTGATTCCTTGGAGGGAAGCTTCTCTTCAGTGGCCAGGGAAAGGCAGAAGCTACCTTGCTCTGACCCTGTGGGTGGCTGTCTGTGGGAGGACCACACAGGGAGGACAAACTCCAGGGCGGCAGGAAAATACTGGATCAAAATAATCCTTCAGATGTAAATCTTAATGACACCCAGGGGCCTTAACAACATTCCTGCATGGCTTATTGTAATGTGTATAGAGAATTCCCAGGTTTTCATAGCCAACAACCTTATTTATCCCCTCACCCCCCTTTATAGTACTAAGATGAGAAAGAGGGATGGAGTAACGAGGATGAGCAGAAGCCGTAAACCAACTCCACATTCTGGTCTTTGGAAAATGCTAAACAATGCCAGGAAGTTTAAAACTGACACAGCCGAACAGAACAGGAGAGAGAGAGGGAGAGACTGCAGCTGAATCCGCATTGTTCTGATGCTGGTTGGGACACCGGAGGTGAGCAGACTGCAGGATGTAGCACATTGGCTGATAACGGCTTGCTGAGAGATCAACCCGAGAGAAGTTCACTGCACTATTGCCAAAGACAGCTGGAGCCGCCAGAATCAGAGGAAGTCAATTCAGAAAACAAGCGGCTAACGGGATGCACTCCCAGTCAGTGGGCCGAGAGCAGAGAAGATGGAAAGACCCAAGGAACGCAGAAGCCGCTAGTGAAGACTGGTAAGCCCAGGGAGAGCGAATGAGATACCCGGGCTCTTCAGGTTGAATACCACATACCGTTGACTGTGCGAGAGAGCCTAATTAAAGGAACTGAAATAATTGATACGAATATTGTTAAGAAGGGGTCAGTGGCCCAGTACTTGGAAAGCATTATTTCCTGGATATGAGAGAGAGAGAGACAGAGAGAGAGAGAGAGAGAGAGAGAGAGAGAGAGAGAGAGAGAGAGAGAGAGAGAGAGAGAGAGAGAGAGAGAGAGAGAGAGAGAACTGAAAAGCCCTGGCAGGATAGTGAACCAGGCAAACAGTGAGTCTGGGACTCGCACCCATGAGAGGACATAAAAAGCCCTCGCAGGAAAGCAAACCAGTCAGTGTGCGAGTCTGGGTCCCACACCCAAGTCTGACACCCTGGCAGGAGAGTTAAACCAGGGGTAAGACGAGAAGTGGGTAAAACCCCCACCCTGAAAAACAGAAGAACCATGCCCCTTTGAAAGATAATTGAAACCCAAAGAGCGAG
Source organism: Ambystoma mexicanum (assembly GCF_040938575.1). Lineage (NCBI taxonomy): Eukaryota > Metazoa > Chordata > Amphibia > Caudata > Ambystomatidae > Ambystoma > Ambystoma mexicanum. The sequence continues at coordinate 861,638,623 of NC_090934.1, read as the reverse complement.
AGAAGTAATAAAGATGCAAGTACCCTGGCAGGAGAGGACACCACGGGTAGGAAAAAGATTGAAAGCTCAGGGGTCAAAACCCCTGCTTGAAATTGTGAAACTGTGGCAATCAATGGAAAAGGGAGGAACCATACCCCTTTAAGGATTATTGCGATCCAGAGAGTGAGAAACTGAATTTTCATAACACTGTGTGTTGAAAAAAGACTCCACGGAAGAGTCTTTCCCCTTTGAACAAATTGTAACTGCGGTAAAGTGGCATTTGAAACAGCAGAAGAAACTAGGGGAAGGTTAAGACCACTTTCCTGGTAGACCTTTATTTCTTTTCTGCACCTTGAAACTTTGTTTGGAACTTTGAATGAAAGTTACAAGTAAATAGCTTACAGAAATCCCCGACTTGCACATTGTATTGAGTTTAGCGTGTAAGGGTCAGTTTAGGGTTTTGGACACAGTACAGAGGACACTCTTTTGTTTAACTTCCTGACACAGACGTTCCTTAGTTTTGTTGAGGCAGGGAAACCCCTTTTAGGATTAGGGATAGATAGGATTTCTCCCAACCTCACTTATTATTTTGTGATAAGTTTACAACCAACACTGAACATGCCTCTCTGTCCGAGTCTTACAGTGCGGAGAGGAACCTATCCACCCTCACCAATTATGTCCTGCCCATGTCAAAATATTTGCTCTTTCTGATTAAAATTAGCAAAACCACCTTTGCCCCATTTTATTTCTTTGACAAATTAGCTGTTTTATTGGTGGGTTTTTTCGGGGAGCCTACAGATTACCAACTTTGTCCTATTATAGCTTAACTGCTTTTTTTCTATCGCCCCCCTCCTGTTTTTTCCGTTGACCTTTTTTAGTTTTGCCTTTAAGTTGGCAAAGCCAACTGATCCAAATATTTCTATGTACATATTGTGGACTTTTTGATTTGTGAAATGTTACAGCAGTAGTCAGATTTGCTGTTTCCTCCCTATAGATAATTTATCCAATCAGGCTGTGGCCTGACCCTGCACGACAGCATCAGGCACAGCCTGATTGGATGAATAGTCCCGTCACTTCACTTCATTCATAACCGTATCTCTGGTCCCTCCTTCTCTGTTGAGTCCTATGCTTGAAATAAAAGTACACATTTACACTAAGTAATTGTCCTGTATAGTTAAGGAGGCAATGTTAGTAAGTTGAGCAAATCATTAATTTGAAGAACTATATCCGTTATATGTACCCCCTAATATTATCACAGCAGTGTGGCATATCAATCCAATCTCATTTCATTACTAATCTCCAATTCCTAGTGTTTTCCTGGCCTGCTCCTGCAGTTCCCATTTTCTCATATCTGTCCTTGTCCAGATGACAATGTGGGTGCAATGGCGGGGCAAGTGGTGGGTAAATAGGGAGTGGCTTCACCACCTGAGACCCACCTACGTATCACACTGTGCTCAGCCTGCTGCTTCCATGACTGGTCTAAAAAAATAATAGTATACATTTAAATTGGTGATTGAGTCCCTTCCAAGAGCTAGCCATCGACACCCAGGCTTCACTCGCTGCATCTCACTAGTCACCAGTTAATCAAGTTCAGATCCAGACCGAGCCTGCAGGAGTGTTAGTACTTTCGCCACTAGTCTGCCTGTGCCAGGCTTCCTGAATAATGCTGCCCCGGCCAGATCGATATATGAAAAGGTGCTTTTTTTTTTAAGTGTGTGTGAGTCTAAAGTATGAATGTGTTTGTTTGGTGGGTGGAGGGGCTGCACCGCATCAGGAAAGTCATTTACAGTGCAAACAATGGCATATATGCTATGAACACAGTGGGCCTCATTGCGACCCGGGCGGTATCCATGGCGCTATTTGCGCCATGGTTGCCACCGGTAAACAACCGATTCCGCCATGGTGAATGGCAGAATTACCGCCCCATTCCAAGGTTGGCGGGGCGGTAATTCCTCATTCACCATGGCCCTTCCCCATTCCCATTTGAACCCCCATAGGGCTCAATGAGAATGGGGAAGGCGGTAATTACAGTACCGCAAGTTGCGGTACCGTAATTACCTCCAGTCCCTTTGCGGGTCCCGTCCTTAACGGCTGGTAAAACCAGCCGTTAAGGGAGGACCCGCAAAGGGACCTCGAAATACGGCGGTAAGGGATTACCGGTACCGGTGCCCTTACCGGTACCGAAAATCCCTTACCGCCTGGGTCGTAATGAGGCCCAGTATCTTGCAGGTTGTTTACAGTGGGAAAATGGGCATATATTATAGATACTGCATCATGCAAGTGGTTTACATTGGGAATGCTGGTAAAGTAGCAATTATGACGTATACCGTCTCATATTTTGGTTGCATGCATTATTTAAATGTTGTAAAAAGCTCCTCTGTAAATTGGTGACCTAGCATCTATTGGATATTTGTCATGGGTTAGCCAACTAAACGGATTGTAAATTATATGGATTTTTACTCCCTTTTTCTTATAAAATGTGCTATAAAATGTACCATTTCAACACATTAGTTTAAAAATGTTCTCGGGGCAGGGTGGGTGGAGAAAGCCCTTAGCTTCTCTACATTACCTATGGCCAGAGTTTGAAGTGGGTGGGGACTAAAGGGTATGACGTTCCTAACTTTTTGTCGGCTGAGAACAATTTTTGGGTGGCAAGCGAAGGGCACGTTTGTTTTTTGCTGCTCACTTACTGGGGACTCGAACCTCAGCCCAGCTGGATCTGCTCTAATATCACTTCCAGTTAAGCAACATGAAACCAAAAAATATGGACCTCAGCAGGTTAGATTGGAGACTCTCTTATACACACAACTTCAATATGACTAATATCACAAAATATATTTATTTAAACTCCACTTGACAGTGTTTGTCTTCTTTGATGCTTATTAAATATCCACACATCTGTTCCACCATTCATACCACTATTCATTCATACACTCAAATATACATCTTAAACACAATATGGGTTATTCAAGAAACCTACAAAATTCATATAGTACACCAATTCCTAGCACCTAAATCCATCAAACAAACATTAAATAGCATTCTGCTTTTTCAATAGCATCATCGACATATGTTTCAGTCGGCTGTTAATGGCTTATAATTGAGCCACAATAGTTGGCGACCTTCTTCAGGATGGGGGTAGGTAATAGATGAGTACTGACCCCAATGTGTCATCTAGTGGGAGCATATATCTAAAAACAAAGTATTGCATCATATGATTGCTCCAATCTCTAATTTTATAAGCACAATGTATTGGTGTATATATGTTCATAAATGCATATAGCAGCTGGCACTCCACGGCAATACAAATAGTAGGGGGTAATGTCAGTGTTGGAATATATCCTCGGCCCTCCTGGGTGAAAATTACAGGGGCCTGAAAAAAGAAGAAAATGAGGCACAGAATGAACCCACTGTACATATCTCATATGTGGCTTATTGGATGTATTGGTGAGTTCCCTTACCTGATCTCGCGGTCAGGTGGGGCCTGGGAGTCACAGTGCACCTAACAGTCCCTACTCCACGTCAAAAAGGATGTGGACTGTAGACCGTCGCCACTTGTCTAGGAAAAGAATAGGGTGGCCAATTAAACCGAGTTCTGTTCCGTGCCATCACTTGACCATCTGACTCATACATTACAAAAGATGGTATCTTAACTTAGCCTCTGCCACAAATTGTTGGTGAAAACCGCAGAGGTTGAATGAATCAAAGGCTCAAAGGTCTGTGGGCCTCATCACGTGTTGGGTGGTAGCCCTTAAATGTGGTGGTAACGGTATTACTGCCGCATTTAAGGGCTGGCTCTATCACGAGTCTGGCGTATTTACCCCCAGCTGCAAGCTAGGGGTAAATAAGCTGAATAAAATGCCCATTTTTGGTGCAATTACCGCCAACAGTATTACCGGGCGTTAATTGCGCCAAAAATTCCTCATTGAGTCCAGTAGACCCAATGGGAAATGGGGACTTACAGTTAGCGCCCAACCCTGGATACGGCGGTAAAACCGCCTGACTGATGGGTGCTAACACTAATTTAGTTGGCCCGTATTGCATCCCAGATACCGCCCAACTCGTGATGAGGCCCTGTATCCTCTGGTTTAGTAACAATGGACAGTATAAGACTAGATGTAGTAAGGTCTCTATACATTCACCGCATAATCTACATAATCGCAGTTCTTTTGGAATACCCAGTTTAGGCCAATTACCTCAAGAGTAGGTAGAAAGTTAAGCCTAAACTTGAGATACCATTCATGAAATTTAGCAGACATAAATATAATCGGGTACAGGAATGATCTTTAAAAAGCTTCAGCCTTCCCAAATCCTGAATATTTGCCAATCTGCCCCATTGTTTTACCTTTGTTTCATAGCAGCATCAGATTCAAGACCAGTGAGATCAAGCACAGAATGAAATAATTTGCATCTCTGCCTATATTTTCTCAGATGGGGATTGGAGTTCTGTGATAGAAGAGCGTTCAAATAAAAAGCAAGACAAGGTTTTTCACCTCGCAACAGTCTATTAAGTAATGAGAGACTCCTTTAAATATACTGTGACCACCATGAAACCAAGCCAAGTTCTAATCTAATGACACTAACGGGAACAGAGATCGGGAGGCCCAGAACTTCAGAATGTTTCCTTCTAGTGCATCCAAAAATGTCCTATTTTTAAATTCTATGAACTCACATCCGTACAGCACTATAGCAGAAACCTTCCGTTTAAAAAACACAATTAGGGGACTCAGTAAGAATGCACATAATTTACTTTTAACAGACTTCAGAAGGGAGTGACAAGACCGAGCCTTGTCTTCCATCTTTATTTTCTGTCTTTGTAGATGTTTCTTGCTAGATACTACAAAACCTAAATAACAAAGTGACTCTGCTTTCTTTATCACTTCATTATTCAATTTCCAGGTATAGCTTTTAAGTTTTCGGTCTGTACTATATATCATAACATAGGATTTGGCAGGATTCATCTACAACTAACTGGAATTCAAGTAAGCCTCAACTCCTGACAAAAGACACTGCAATCCTGCAGGAGTATAATCCATCAGGATAAGATTGTCAGCATATGCAATACATCTTAATGTCAGGTCAGACTACTTAGGTGAATAGCCCTCCCCAAGCCTTGCTTTCTTCCCAGAGGTCGACCAAATACAGACTAAATAATGTGGGGGCAAGGGCACACTCTTGGCGAACTCCCGTCCTTAAATGAATACCCCTAGATAACTCACCTATTCTATTTAATTTTACCTTCTCGGTCTATCCCTCAAGTCTCCAACTTCTGCCTCAACCGGGACAAGTTGACATTATCGAAGGCAGAGGAGAGATCTATCACCGTCACATAAAGTGAACGACCAAAGTTGGCTCCTATGTCAGACACACACGCTGCGAGGGCCAAACCACTCAGCACGGTGCTCACCCTGTTTCGAAAGTCTATTTGCAGCGGGTTAAAGTGCTGATTTTTCTCTGGCCAAGATGTCAGTTCCGCAAGTACTATTGTGGCAAACATTTTCGAGGCAGAGTATATCAGTGAAATAGGGCGGTATTTAGCTGGGTTCCCTGTCTGCCTTTTTATAAATTGATACCAGGATAGATTTAGACCAGGAGCTCGGACAAACTCCTTCCCTCGCTATGTGTGTGAATAGATTCAACAAAATGTCAGACCATAACAATGGATTCTTTTTATAAATGCCACTAGTCACGCCATCCGGGCCAGCTCGAGAGTTGTTTAGTTTGTTGATAATAACTTCAATATATATCAATCAAACAAAAAAGTCCAGACCGCAGTCTCGCTACTGGTGGTACCCAGCAAACTGACATTATTGTTATTTCTGTTGAATGTATTATTGAACAAGTCTACCCAGACCTCTTCTGATACACAGCAAGATTGCACATGGGATTGAATTTTGCTTTTATTATTTAGGGTCCACCAGATGAACAGGTGTCTTTCCTAATGATCCTAGTTAGTAATTCCTGATTCCTACCAATATATTTTTGGACTCTTTGATGCTTACACCAGGTTCTATACTGTTGTTTAAGATTTTGTTTCCCTTTTGGTGAGCAACAGTAATCATGGGAGGATTTGGAAGCAATTATTGTCACGATGGGTGTTTACGCAAACTAACTTGCTGTTAGAAGGAAGATTGAAAGATGAGTCAACCTGGTTTCATGCGATCTCGGCCTCTTATTGATTATATTTTTATTTTGTTTGTTGACAATGCAGAGGTAGGGGATTTTAAGATTGTAAGAACGGGTTTGAGTGATCAAGCGATGTTACAACTATCCTATGGAGGAGTGGAGACTGATAGAGAGTTTATGGGAAAGAAACAATTGGTTTTATCTGGAACAAGAAATAGGCTTATACAATTTAGCCGTAACACCAACAGGATAAATGCAAAATTATCAAAGTGGTGGAATAATTTGACAACCAGAGAGAAAAACAGAAATTCTCTACCAGAGGAGTTTCCTGTTCTTTTGTCTATGTTGGGGAGACTCCCCGACGTGAATGCAATCCCCTTAAAAAGAGCTTTTATAAACTCCAATCACAACAATTTCAGTAAGGCGATAATTATAAAGAGACGCCAGCTAAGAAGCGATATTAGCAAACTAATTAAATGCCCCCATGTGACATGGGCAGAGAAAGGTAAAGGGGTAATCTTATTTTAGAGCAATAAGTTCCATAACATACAGTAAATATAGAAGCATAAAGTCTGTAAGGGTAAAATAAGATATCATAAGAAGAAATATACAAATAATGAGTAGTCTCACAGTAACTAAGCATATGGTATGTCATTTGTCTTTTATATTGCACACATTGCCACCATAATGGCCTTAAGTCTCCAAGTCTTGTCCATGTAGAGGTGAACTGTGACAGTAGGTGGCAACCTTACCATGGTCTGTTGGGTGAAAAGGAAAGGAGGCTAAGGAGAGCGGAAGAGTGGGAAAAGTCAGGGAGACAAAGAAGAACAGAATTACTCACATGTAGAGGAATGAAAACATTTTTTTCCTTTTTTATTGTTTTGGTTTTAGAAAAAACTTTACAGTCTCATACAAAAGAATGCCATAAAAACTCAATACAGTATCTTTACACAAGAATAAAAAAACAAGATTAATAAATCTCAATTTTTACAACAACCATAATCTATAAAAGAATAGAAAAATAATTCATTATACATACACTTAAATTTTCCATTTGCTGTCTGAGGTTCCTTAAAGCCCCTCATCAGAGCATGTGTCAAGGAATATTCCTCTTTGTTAACTCCAAGGATTTAAGGAAGGCTACAATTTCGAGTCCGTCTTTTGTGCTATTGATACAGACGCATCGTTGCCATACTTGATCAACAAGTAACATCATCCATTTACTGCAGAATTTACTCATATGTGTATTTCTTGCTTCTGCCGAGGCCAAACAATCCAGGACCATATGTCTTCATGTTTCAATCACCCCATCAGTTCCACAGAAGCTACATTTTCCATCATTCCTACCTAGCATTCACCACCTTAAGAGACCTTCCTTGGAATCTAATATATTCCACCTTAATCTAAGGAGTTGATTCTACATATGATTATTTGGAAATTGAAACTTAATATGCGATATAGTTCCCCTGGACTTATGCTCCAGTGATAGATGACTCTGAGAAGGGTAAGCATGGAAACGTTCCAGAGTGTCACACCAATCTTTATAAAAGAGGGATTTTTTTTAAACTTTTCCTGTATTGTTTAGTAACAGATCTATATCCAATCCCAGTTCTCCCACCATATTCTCACATTCCTTTTCCAATACACATAGAACGTCCTCCTTCTTACCCAATGACCTCATTGTTACTGGATGTTTTTTTAGTTGTTCATAGAGCGTGTGTTCCATAGGGTCAATTTTTGCTAGTAGTGACCATTTTTTCCAGCACACTCGTGCCTTCAGTGATATCAGCCTAAATTCAAACAGAATTGCTGAAATTGGGATTGAATTGGGCAATTTCAAGCACTTCCTCCAAATCAGTGCTTCCAGGGACTCCAAGCCTTCAACAAGGGTGGCCCTAAACCCTTCCCCACCCTACAGAAATTTAGAGGCAATTTTCCCCTCATAAAACTGGACAGCTTGCTTGATCGAAAACCTACCAAATCTGCCATCCAGCTTTGTTAGTTGTATTGCCAATGCTTCCGCCTTTACTTTTACCCCTGTCCATATCTTTCCACTAGATGGACGTCCAAACGTTCCAAAGCACAAATAAGTCATCTGGTCTGAGCATCCAATACTGCACTCCTCTGGAGACAATGCCATATTTTCCCCTTTCCCCCCTCTTGAGAAGTGCACAATCTTAGTCTTTGCAGGGTTGACCTTTAGCCCATTTTTGGAAGCATAGTGGGAGAAACCCTTCAAAGGTCGTGGCAAACCCTTCTTAGTGACATCGAATAGCAGAAAGTCATCCGCATAGCATAACCCATGTACTCTCAGATTGCTTATTTTTGGGGACACAAAGCCACACTTATCCGATATTCCCAACCATCAGATAAGTATAGATTAAAGATGCATCAAGCTAAAATGCATCCCTGTTGTACCCCCCTTTTTACTTCAATACGTCTAGATAAATCACCTTTATTTAATCTTATTTTGATTGCTGAATTACAGTGCAGTTTCATCAAGATCTTCAATAAGTCATCGGGAAGCCCCCATTCATGCAGTTTATGCCTTAGAATCTTTCGATCAACCCTATCAAATGCGTGTGAGAGGTCTATGGAGGCTACAATGATTGATCCTTCCTTCAATGCCCAAGCAGACTGCTGGAAAGTTTTTAACACTACTGCATTCAGGGATGTTGAGTGGCACTTTCTAAAGCCTGTTTGGAACATGGACAGCTTTTAGAGTCCCTTACCCATTTCTTTAAGCGACCCAAGAGAACAGATGAGAACAATTTGCAGTCAGCGTCAATCAGTGAGATTGGTCTGTAGTTCTTGGGATCACTTCTTATTCCCTGCTTATAAATGGGCACAACATTGGCCAGTTGGCATGATGAATGGAACACTCCTGATCTCACTATGCCTCTAAATCTAATGATCAGGATTCCCCCAGATTTCCGGTTCGGACTTGAAATGGGCATTAGACAGGCCATTTGGACCTGCTGCACGAGAGTTACTACATGCCCTTATCAAGGCCATGACCTCCTCCAACTCCATTGGCAATGATCTCTCATCAATCCATCCTTCAACACTACTGCCTGAGTCCCCCCCAAATATGTCCTCTCCATTCCCATATAGTTCTTCAAAGAAGGCCACCCATTTCTGCTCTCGGACTGCATTCAGTTGTTTTAGAGAGTGCTCCATGTTTCCCGAGTTTACCAATTGCCAAAAGGCTCTAGAATCTTTCCTGATCAAAACACCTAGCATAGATTCTGTATCATATTCTCTCTCCTACTCTTACAGTAGTTTCTGTATGTTTGTTTTATTCTCTTGATGGTTTTAGAATATGCATCCCCCTGGAAGTCCTCCCTTCCAGCGGATCTCAACTCCTTTCTCATCCTCCTTTTTGCCTCCACCAAATCTTCATCAGAGACATGTTTGGGGGTGCTCTTAGTTTGCCTAGTAACCTTTCCCCCACTATGTGGTGCCCCTTGTTGGAATTTATTTAGGAGTTCGTCAAAGGCCTCTGTACAGAAAGCTTTCATTTTCCACTACAGGTCCGATTGTCCATATTGGGACCCCAAGTAATTGTTAAGACCTGTAAAGTTCTTTATCACTCCTAGTCTATTCCCCTTGGCGCTTGAGATTAAATCCACTGGACACCCTGTTCTTATAGCTGCCCTTCTGGCAGCCAATTCTGCCCTTAGAAAGCAGTGATCACTAAATGCACTCAACGATTTTAAATTCCCTGCATTTCTCCAAAAAATCAAGGTCTGTGCAGATGTAATCGATTGTAGAGTTTAGGGACCCGCTATGCCATTTATACATTCCTTACTTTCCACCATCAACTGAGTCATTCAACACTACCAGACCTAGCACTTTCAACATCCCCAACTATTTTCTTCCAGCAATTCGCTTAAGGTCATTACTCTCGCCCTTGGTCCGATCGTTTAGTACTCCTAGGCAACTTGCGTTCATATCCCCTGCGACTATAACCTTGCCACCTTCCTTAATCTCCTGCCACTGCATGATGCAATTAGAGATTTCAAGAATTCCTCCAAGTTGGCTTTCCCAGTGCCAGTAAACGTTTATCACCAGTAAATTGCCTTTTAGTTATTCACTATGCAAAGCAACAACCATTGCCCCAAATGGTAGTTTCAGTGTGCCCCCCCCCTTGTCAAGGCCAGTGAGGATCGGACTGCAACAAGCAATCCTCCAGATGGCCGCCCTTCGCCGCCAGACTTGTCCGGCTGGAAAATTGCCTCATAACCGTCCAATGAAGGGGCCTCCCTTAGCCAGGTTTCTTGTAGCAGAATTAAATCCGCCACCCTCAATATTTCAACCAGCTCCACATTCGTTTGCAACTGCCCGTGACTCCTAGAGTTCCAAGATATAAGATTCAGAGTTTCTTGCTCTAGATTACTTTTAAGAAGTACCTTGTCCCTAGAGTTTCTTTTAGAATATTGCACATCACAGTGTTCATTATGCCACATTCTTTGTCCACAGAGAGGACGTGATCCCCTATTTCCTTCAGATCATTATCACTTACCACCCAATTGGAGTGTCGTTCAAAATGATCAAAAGGGATTTTTATGTCGTTTATCTCCCCGGTGGCTTCCCTGCGACTCTTGTGTCATCAATCTGCGTTATATCAAATCCCATAGTTTCATGTTTCGCACTTTCTGCTAAGACTGTGTCCAACACCAGTCAGGATCCAAAGTAAAGATTACAGCAGTCCATCACGTCCCTGTTAGGGAACTCTACTCGCTCAATGTCAAAGGAGGACAATAGACTTAGCGCTGGGATTTCCGCAAATATTGTTAGAATATTGGTTCTGTTAAGACAAATATTCAGATTGGCTCCCCATCGACTCTTCAATTCTGCCTTATAGGTCTTCCCACCTCCATACTTTGCCTCAATTTTCCTATCTCACCCCCCACCCCCTTCTGGAGATATCCATCCTTCCATCCCAAAACTTCTGCTCCTGCCCCCCCCCCCCCATTCGTGTTCCTTGCACCCTTCAAAATACTGCTGGATTCCTGCCTCCACACACACCTTCCTGAACCCACTGGGGCCTCTTCAACTTGCCTACCCTGCGCTCTTAACTGCTGATGCCCATTCGACCTTAATTTCCTGCTCTTGCTATCTACCTCATAGTTTTTTGGCACATATAGTTTTCCCAACCAGGTGTCTTTCCCGACCCAGCAGTCTCGATCACCCTGTGCAGACTCCCCTCTCCACCGAGATCTTTGGCTATCGTCCCAACTTCCCACTGGAACCCCCAATTTCTCACTCTCTCTCTTCCCACATTGTATATGACAGTCCATCTCTTGCATCCCTTCCCCATTCTCCGTCCCGTTCCTCCCTGTGCATAGCAGCAATCTATTTGTCTGAGTTTCAATTGACATGAGTGCACTATCGACCAGACCAAACTTCCTTAACATATTTGTCTGCGCACCAATCATCATTGGGGGGCCAAGGCAGCTGCTCCTGTTTATCAGATGGAAGTGTACCCACCTCCAAACCCCCCTGGTCAATATTTTGTGGTTGCATTAACAGTTTCCGCCTTTCCCATTAACTGTGGGGGCAGTAATCCTTTTTTCAACCTTCCCTTTTATCCTGTTACAGTGAGTCATTCCAGCATCTACCTCTCCTCCAGATGCCTCATTCATCGTTTGGGCTCCAATTAACGGAACCTTTTCCATGCAGTTCTCTTTTCCAGTCAAACTCAAAACCTTTTGAGCCCCTTCACCTGATAGTCCCCCAAACATCTTATCCGTATGTTGACCACTATTCTGGCTCTGGAAGCAACTCTTGGTCTCTGTTCCACCCTCTCCATCAACAATTGTAGCCAACTTCAATGGTCCATCACCACAGGAGACCTTTTAACCATGTTTCCCACACATCCGCCATATACAGAGTCCTCAAAAAAGCTCTGGGTGACGTATTTTTTGAGATTTCTTATTTTTTGTTTTCCTCTGCTGATTGTTTTTAACCGTATTCCCTGTTGTTTTCCGCCCCTCTACACTTCCCATTTCACCATCCAATTCTTAACCGATGTCCTTACCCTCTCCCACTTCTTTGAATACAATCAAATCCATGTTTGAGGTTGGAATGGTCATTCCATCCCCTTTCACTGCTGAGTATGCAATATACTCGTCCTCTATGATCATAACACTCTGAGACATTCTCTTGTCCCCTTAGGCCCCCACCCCTCATTACATCATTTGCCAATCTCTGACCAACTTTTACATTCTCAGCTTGTACAAGACGGCCCACCCTCCCCCCGCCCCCAGTTCTTCCACTTTAAAATTGATGTTTGATAACATCATAGTATGAGCTTTTACCCATAACCAAATGTTATCGTACAGTGTCACAAATGAATGGAGGACTACAGTCAAGGCCGAAACTGTCGGGTGAGTCAGTCGGATTCTTTTTTCCACTTCTCTTAGTGTATGATGTAATTCTGATCCGTCTGACTCATCCAGGTGTAATCGTGCTTGGGATGACGGAATGTTCAGGCTATCTCCTCCTGAGCCCCCGGACACCTCCTTATCAATGATTTTATTCAAGTCAGTTGGAGAGCACAAAAAAGAGACTTCACCGGATTATTCAGATACAATGTTCCTGGTGTGGAGTTTATAACTCTGTACGTACTTTCCACTTTCCTTAGGTGCATTCTTGATTGCATCGTTCTTTGTCGAGCAGGCAGAGTCAATAAACCCACCTGCACCAGACTAAGCACCTGTTGCTGGTCCTAAGGGGGGGGCCCACATTATCCTTGCCTCCCCCCATGGATCTGTGCCACAACCTCCACCCTTTGCATAACATCCTTCTTGGCATTGAACCTTTGGGGCGTCTGCTGCTTTGTTTAGCACAGTATTGAATCTACATGTTCAATTAGACTTATGTCGTTCATGATGAGGGTCTCCACTCTCTCCATATTCTGCGGGTGGGGTGGCCCTTCTTCACTTTCTTTCTCACCGCTATCTTGCCCCACCAACGACCCGGGACGAAGTGGTGTAGTTACTGATGCTGTCTGTCCCAGATCTTTACCACCCGTGCTGCCACCACTAAAATTCCTGGGGAAGAAGGCTGTAATCAATGCTGATCCCCCTGCATAGCCGGAGTCCAGGGGCCCTTTTCCATTCAACTTCCTCTGCCCCCCCTGACATAGTTCTCCGCTTGCCCGCCCTCAATAACTCATGATCTTGTTTGGACTGTTTCCCTGATTGTACGTTGAATATGGGAGGCCAAGTCTCGGCGATTTTTCTTTTTTTCTTTTTCTTGGTAACGTTGCTGCCTGGGTTTCCCCCAGGTTTACCCTCGGTGATCGATTCCGCTAGTTGTTCAACCTGCTGATCTTCCAGGTCTTCCTGCTGCTGAGACGCCCCCTCCTTTGACCTTGCAAAGTTTCTCAATCCGCTAGAATCCATTTTTAGGCATGAGGTTGCTGGCCCTTCCACACTTGACTGCCTTCTCAGCCCCTGTCGGGACATGATCAAGAATTACTCTCTTTGTTTCTTGAGTAGATCAAAGGCCTAGCCTGCAGTCTCTGCACCCAAATCTAAGTGAGTAAGTCCCAAAACGGTAACCTGATACACGTTCTCGTTCCACTACCAGGTAGAAATAATAGTCGTTCAAGTTTTTCTTAATTCAGTAACCAAACGATAGGGGTTGCTCACAACCAGTTCTTTTGAGTGGTAACCCTTGTGCAGATCGAAGGGCTTTGCTCACAGTCTCTGCAATACGAGGTCTGAGCGTAAAATCCAGGTGTGATCTATACCCACTTTTCAGCCACCCCTAGTTGAACTCTGCATCCAGAGAAATACTTCCTTTAGTGCCACAGATCAAAGGCCTATGCCCGCAATTTCTATGCCTGACTGGAAGATGACTAACTGCAGACTCCAAATACAGGTGATGGGCTGCCTTACAAGATGCTGTCAGCGTGAAGTTAAGGCCCAAAGCTGGATCAATGAGTCTTCCAGCCTCCCACCTGTGACTCATGGAAAAGGCGTTGAGCTAACGCGGCACCCTTCTTACCGCTAGTGAGATGGAGCGATGATTGGAGTAACGCTGCTTCAGCGATTTTCTTTGCAGTCCTTCCGGCTTGTAACGGCCAGTATGCGTCAATTGTCCAGATAAAAGATAATTCGCCAAGATAAGATGAAAATAAAGTAAAGCCAACACCACGTTGCTCTACTTCGATTGGGGGAAGTCCTTATGAGCAGTTGGGGTGCTGGGAAGGCTGGATGGGCTGCTTAAAGAAACAGCAGCAAGAAGACTGCAGCACAACAAAACACGGGATCCAGACACCGCCAACCCCACTTTCACTGCTTCGCTTGGGGGAAGTCCTTATGAACATTAGGGATGCAGGGAAACATAATTGTGAGTGATAGTGGATGACCTTCGGGCTGAATGTATAGTTTTCAGTGTTTTGACCAGAAGAAAATGTATATCAAAAGAAGGGACATAAGCTTCCCTTACATACAAGAATAACCACATTTCCAATTACATATATTGACCTATAAAATACTGTTACATGCAATACATTTATATTCATATCCAATCATCTAAGTTGTGCTAGATAGGCCTTCTTTTTCATGATATTTAGAACCGTAGATAAGAAAGTAGCGACGTCTAATAACAGCAATCAGTATAGGAGAGCTGCACTGCAACCCCTCATGCATGTGTGCCCAGAGGAGTAGAGTAGTGTGCTTCATACAAAATGCAGGTAGGGGTGTTTCTGTCACACCATTATTGCAGGAGCGCGTGTTATCCTCAGCACCTTTACATCTGCTTGTCAGAGTGCGAAAATGGAGCAGGACCAATCGGAATCATTTCACTATCGCTCTGTCCCTCCGATTTGGAATAAGATATGAAGCAGTCTCATTTGCAGGTTCTAGAGTCCCAAAGGTTTGTACTGTATGTTTTGTTCAGTAGATACTAGCTGTGAAAACAAGACACCCCTTCTGGACTACATTCGGCACTAATAAACCAATCTTCAGTCGCTAATTGTCTAAAACTGGCCCTAATATAGATAGTTATGGCATTCTATAGAATGAATAGGTGTCACATGTGTCTCTAATTATCGCCTGCATTAAAAATGCAATCTCATGCACACTTGGATAATCAATCAAAAAATAGTCATAGGCGCCCCTCTGCGAGAACAAACACAGCTAAATTACCTGTTCTTTGGGAAGGTACCCACTCGAGAGTCCGCAGCCACACTTTAGCTCACTGTCCCTTTCACAGAAGGGAAATGACCATTTGCATATCAGGCTTTGTCCCAGCAACATGGGCAGTCCAGCACCAAAATGCTATGGCAATTCCCTACTGAACAACAGTATCAACAGCAACCCCAGGGACTTATGACAAAGACTGATGTGGATATTTGATTAGTAGAGAGAAGGGGAGTTAACCTGGATACCTCGCATCTGTTTTTTCAAAGAAGTAGATTTTCCACACAGTTATCACACGAGCAGGACGCGACTGCGCGGAGCGACATGGAATATTAGGGCCCAACAAGAGCACAGCTGTAATTACAGGAACCAACGCACCCTATCACACAAGGACCCCATAGGGGGCGCCGGACCGCATTACATAGTCTTGAAAAGGACCTACGGGTCGAAACACGTGTCGGCTGACCACATTTGGGACATAAGAGCCCCCACTGTATTCATAAGAAGTTTTCTCAAAACAATAACACAAAATAAAACAAAAACCCTCTTGCTACCAAGCACAAAACGTGAGATAACTGCGTGGAAAATCTACTTCTATGAACAAACAGGTGCGAGGCATCCAGGTGGCTACCTTCGCAAAAAAAAAAAGTCATTCAGTCGTGTTTATTCTCGCAGAGGGGCGCCTATTACTGTTTTTTTGATCACTTATATAATCAGACACACAATTCATGTGCGTCTCTTAAGTGTATAGACTGGTGTAGATCGATGGTGGGTGATTAATAATTGACATAGAAAATAATGTGTTTGTGGTCTGCAGGCCACACAGACGGAAGCCGGAGGCACAAAAGGTTGCAAACAGAAGCACGATGTGCTGTGCATTGGGTTTCCGTCCATGCAGCCGGCAGACCAATGAGGAAGGCAGCCGGTGTCCGCAGCCGGTAAGGGGAGGGGAGGGGAGGGGCCAAGGGGCAGAGGAGGCCGCGCACTGAAATGGGGTGTTGTTGGGACCCCCAAAATGGACTGCAGTGGGCTGGTAACAAAAGACCGACCTTGTGGGTGTGCAATTGGCAAAGTCAGCCTTTTCTTCCCAGATTTGGGACATACCTCCAAATAATTGTGTGTACGCTGCAGCTTTTGTACATCTGAATGAACCAAAACGTAAGCACCATAGTCACCGATGTTGTCTTACATGTGGTTGAAATGTGATCTATTGGTTATTTTTGAATTTTCATAGCGAACCTAAACATTCAAAAATTAACCTGTGTCATGTGAGGGCAGAGATTGGCCATGGGCCAGACGGAGCAAAGTGCTTTTTCTGCAGGATAGTGCCATGGTAGCAAAGCCTATTTATCCATCTCTACAAACGATTCAGCTCCCTCGCTCGCCTACTCCAAAAGAAGCCTCACTCCTGATATTGCTACAACCGTAATATTAACAATTAAAAATCAGATATTGAACATCAGTTTATTTGATCCCCACAGATATTAATGACTATTTTTGTGACATCATTTTCTGCGATGTGAATAAAGGGGCCCCACACATCTTTTGCTGCCCGGGGCCCCCCAAATCCTAGGGCCGGCCCTGGATCCAGTCATTCAGAAAGCAGAGCCGAGCATGCAAGAGAGCAGGTCTCTATGGTCTCTGTCCCGCCCACACGCCCCATTTCCGCTCTTTGCATCTGGGTAGTGGCTGCAATCTTGCCTCTTCTCTAGCCTCTCCGCTGTGTGGGCCGGGCCGGGCCAGGCCTGCATGCGTGCTCACTGTTTTGGCCGGGTTGCTTATCCCTACTTGCACGCTTAGCTTCTCGCTTTTGTCTTTGTTGCAGCTTATTTCCCACAATGCCCCGGCACAACTACTGGAAGGTGGCTCCGTTGGTCAGGTCGCTGTGCACCAAGTATGGGATCGAGTACCAGTCGAAGACCCTGCTGACTGCCTTCGCAGACATTGTGCAGTAGGTGCCCGCTTCTCTCTACTGACTGTTGGTACGCTTTGCAGGGCGGAGAGGTCGCTGGTTCTAGATGAAGGATAATGATGAGGGGCTGCTGTTTAATGTTGGAGGGGAAGCGCAGCTGGTTCGAGGTGAAGGAGAAGTAAGGCCCGACTAGAGGGAAGATGGAATGAGCAATTGGGTAGATATGAGGGCGAGGGGAGGGGCAAGAGTACAAGCGGGGGACAAGTAGGCTGTGAAACGAATTGTTGGGCATCTGGCTAAAGATGGGCAAAGCTAGGAAGCACCTGGCTACTAGTGCTGGGACCCATGAGTTAGTGTTGCATGTAAAGATGGGGTACAGGTGAGACAACAGTTGGTTTAGAGAATGTGAACAAATAGGTGCACAGGAACGTGGCACGGGTGGGGGGCGTCAGCAGGTCACGGGAGGACAAAATGTGGGAGAAACAGGGAAGAGATGGTGGAAATGAAGGCTGCTTCCATATCCAGGAGTCTGCACGGCTGGGGTAGCTAGCTTCTCATTGGCAAGCTGGCTGGATCAGCCAGGTTAAGAGGAGAGCGCCGACTGATTGTAGTGATGGTAAGATAGCTCAGTGGGCAGAGCCCTCATTGCTACGATCTGTGTGCGAATCCTGCAGGTTCGGATCTGGGCAAGATGAACTCCCCCATTCAACCACCCGAGGTTGATAAATGAGCACAAACTTGGGTTGGCTGATATTGTATGTGAATATGCTCTGTGTAAAGCGCTATGGTGAAAGCGCGATGTAAATAACGCATCATTTTAGAGACGGTCACTAATCTCCGCGTTCTCTTGTTCTGCAGTTCTCTGAAGGAGTCGGGGGAACTGTGGCTGGATGCCTATCTCCACAAATAAAGACCGAGCCTCCAATGACCGCAGCCAAGCAATGAGCACAGCTGAGAATCGGAGGTGCTCGTCAAGCAATGCCTACAGTGACGGTCTACGCCCGGCCCACCTCGCTGCACCGGTTCTTACTCAACCAGCCTGTCTTAACACCTGCTTTCCCTCGTAGTCTCTGTCGTGGGACGGCAACCGAGCGCCAATGACCACTTTTTAACTAGATGCCGAGTGGCGTCCAATGCTGAAATCACGACCGGCGCTTTTCCTTCTCAATGATTCACGGCATTCTTGGGAGGCGGCAATGCTCCTCTCCGTGTTGTTAAATGTGTGCGGGAGCGCCTCTCCTCCCAAGGGTTTCCTGCATTTAGGTTTGATGCAGTAGTGCCACCGTGTGGCTGTTTGGTGTACTGTTTGTGTCTAGTCTGAAAACAACCTTCCTCGGTGCAAAGTGTGCCAAAGGGAAGTATTGAATCTTGTTGTGCTAGATGACCTCGCTTAGAAGCACGCCTTCACACCCGTCCCCCAAAGGCGGCTTCCAAATACATGTGAAGTATTGGTCCAGACGGTTATTACCACAGTAAATACAGAGTTCAGGCATAATACATTAGAATCGCATTTTACGTCTCTTGACTAGATGGTCAAGCACAAGACATTTTGATTGTATTCATATGCAGTTCTTGGTCGTTCAAGAATGGCTGTCTTACTCCATTTTGAACAGAAAGTTTGCCGTTTCCCCTCCGACTATGAGAATATGCGTCTCTAGAATACTTGTGTTGACGAGAAGCGGAGGAGGAAGTCGCCCAGACATCTGGGAGATTCCGGTCAAAGTTTCAGACGCTTTCATCTTTTCTATGTGTCAGTATTAGTCGTATCTCCTAGCACAGCGCATAGACTTTTAAGAGGAGCCGTCTGCGAGGGGAAAAACAAGCCTTCTTGACAAATGGCAGTAGCGTGGCTGAGTAAACGGTCTCCTTAACAATTGTAGATTCTTATACCAGAGGTACTGATTTCTAGTGTCCAAGGCTGCTGGCTGGTAGCAGGCACATCTCTTCCCGCTTTCAATAACAAAGCGTATTGGCTAGTGCAGTCGTCAGCAATTCTAATCAGACTGCTAGGAAAGCAGGCTGGTGTAGGCTTGCCATGGTCATTTTTCACCACCTCAGGGGCTTAGACATATTTTTGTCCGTGAGCCTAGTATTGGTCGACCCTAAGGTACCAGATAGAGCAGTCACCTCTCCATGCCAGTCGATAATACAGCCACCCCCGCAACCCGGAAGCAATGCTGATCTGTGCCAAGATAGTATTGCACTCTCGGATTGGCAAGGCCGGATGCACCCTGTGTCTTTTTCATCCTATGCCACTCTAGGGCGCTGAACTTTGCTTGTGTACTATCTAGCCATTCACTGTGCTGATTGTACCAGTGCAACATGCCACAATAGGGTGTTGTTCAAGGCAGTATGATCGCACTGGCACGATCTGAATGACACAAGGCCAAGTAAGCTTGTTTGACCTGTCTTCCCGTGCCTAGAATCACTTGTGTAAAGGTGCGTTATAAATGACATAATATTATAGGTGCCATCTTAATACTGTGCCACCCTACAGAGGAGAAGTCATGCTGAACTATGCCTATATAGAATGCCCTCGGCCTGCCCCACCCCTCACTCAAGGCGCCGAAGGCAAGCTCGTCTATGTCAGTAGGACTGACCTCAGTGGTGTTGTCGAATGAGAGGTGATCACTGTACCAGTATAACATGCCACATCCGGGTCCTCTAGAAAGGCTAATCTATGCCAGTATCATTTGCCGTTCAGGAGTGCTGATGCCAGGCTGACCTGCAGAGATTGTGTCTTGTGTTTGTCTCCCATCCCTGACCTAAGCTGCCCTTTCTGGTTTTAGAACTGTATCTGCCGACCTGACTGTACTAACTGACCAATAAATGCCGATCTTATTCTGAAGTCTGTTTTATTTTGAATTCATGTCCCGATTGATGCAGTGTTAATATTGTGTGTCCTCATTCCCCAAAAAGCACTCGCAAATCTGGTGACAACTGCAGCTTTTTGGAAGAAATAATATTGGGAGAAATAATATTTTAAAAAATGACTAAATCTCACTTTAGTGATTGCAATGAATTGGCTGCAAACATAGGGATTCCGAATTGGGAGAGAGTATCCACAAAGCACTATTCCACAATGTATTCATCTTTGTGACTGAGGCACAGGATAGGAGACCACCGATGGAGAGAGGGGAGGAGTCAAAGTCACAGGTTTTTAAGAGAGGCGAGTGGCACAAATATGCAGGAAGCACAGGCGACCAATAGCAGAGAGCGATCTCCAAGGCACAGTGGTGAGCACTGGAGGGATATGCCACCATGGTGTGAGGTGTAATTAGTAATATGTGATAAAAGCACCCAAAGCCAAAAGATGAAAGGCTACCTTACCACTGGGAAAAAATAAGGAGCTGCTATTTTGTTCTCACTGTCCCCAGGTAAAGCTAGCACCAAGGTAGTCTACTTCCTCATGAATAGCCCATGTACACTGAGTTTAACATGTGGTAGCACCCCAAACCCATTGAAATCCTATACAGGTCTGATCTCCTGGAACTCCGTAGAACGAGGGATCCAATATGTGCATCCAGACTCTTCCCAAACCCAATCCTGTGTGATTGGGACAGAACAGATGTGTCACTTCTATTAACAAACGTCGGAGGGTATCTAGAAGCCGCATTTTAAAAGAGTGCTGTCCTTGCCACATAATCAAACGATCTCCTATTTATGAAGAGGTTAAAAAATGTATATTTTTGTATTAGGTTCTCTCCTGAGATCCAGGGTTGCAGATGTTCTTACAAAGAATACTGTCTCATACCAAACCATGTTTAACTCAACTTGGCTCTCTGCATGTGGTTTACCACCTGTTGGAACCATGATCCAATGGGAAACATATACGAAACTGGTACTCCCCGACATTTAGGAGAAGAATACATAGGCACCTCCAGCAGTGTAACCAGCACGCGACCGCACACACTGTTACGACACACGCTCCCAACCCACACACTTCTACAATGCATGCTCCGACACATGCCATCTTACCACACACATTCTTACAACATATCTAGGGTTTCCTGTTTTAGAGGTTTCTTCTTTTTTTTTTACTTCCGGGGTTGTTTTTCTAGTTTTAAAAAAATCAGAACCAGTGTTTTCCCCCTTCAAACAATCGTGGATACCTGTTTTTTCCAGTGTATGCATTGCGCGCATATGTAGGGTTATCGCCCCAACCTACATTTCCCCAACAAAGGCCCAGCGCTCCACTCCCCCAACGGTCACGGAAGCAGGGAATAAGAAGTCACTGAAGAAAGGAGAAGCCGGGTAAGCAATGCGGGGAAGTAGGGCAGCAAACAAAAGTAGGCAAGTAGAAAAGGAACAGAAGCTGCAGGAAAAAGGAAGAGTGGCAGCAGAGATGGCCAGGACTGTGGAGCATCCTGCCAAGGAAACCATAGCAGAGAGAGGCAGAGCTGAGGAGCAGCCTGCCGGGGAGAGCTGCAGGAAAGCCTGTGGGAGAGAACTGCAGAAAAATGGCAGGACCGAGGGGCAGCCTGCCGGAGGGAAAGTAGCAGAGAGCGAAAGGGCTGAGGAGCAGCCTGCCAGGAGTGACAAGGAGCAGGAGGAAACTAGCGAACAACCAGAAGCAAAGGCAAAGCACGAACTGCGGTTGCTACTCGAGGGAGAGGTGACAGAGCCACCGCGTATGCGGGCGTACCTGGGAAGCCAGAGAGACTAGAACGCAGGGAAACGTTCAGATCGATGTGGCAGCACGTCAATGGAGGAACTTCCACTGCCTCCGAATATTCCATGGGTGCCTGTCTGCAACAATAGTCCATCAAGACTTTTGACATCTATGGCCTTTCTTTCTTAGAATATTTTTAGATATCTCCACCAGAGTTTCCAAATCCACTATTGCAGACTTTATCACAATGAATCGTTGGAAACCCCAGTTGAAAAGCTTTTCAATCAACTTCTTAAATCGGTTATATTACAAAACACTTCAAGAAATGGCTTTTCCCTTCCAGCCCCTACCTCCCGTACTCACCCACTTGCTTATCAGTATCCAGCTTTTGCAGTATTCCAGAACACACAAAAGCAACAAGCATGGCATACAATGCCCATTATCAAGAAAGCATATAACAACATTTCACATTCGGTCATATTGCTGTAGTGTGCCCCAAGTAGATAGAGTTTTAATACTTGAGGTTACATGCTACCACTGTGGAGCACAGAGTTCGGATTTATCTTGTTTTACTAGTGGTAGAATACATGCCCGGTTTCCCTATTTAACCAGGATACCTTTACAATAGTAAGCAGAAGAGGAAGTAAAAAGCGACAGACTGTTTATCATCAAGCTGCTTACTATTGTCCTAAACAATAATTTCTTCATGTTCGAAGATCAACACTACATTCAAATTTCGGTACATCCATGGGGCCCGCTATGACCCAAGTTATGCTAATGTTTATATGTCATACTTGGAAGAAACAAATGTTTTGAATAATCCTATCTGGAAGGATCGGTTGAAATTCTTTCTGAGATATATTGACGATTTGTTTGGAGTGTGGGCCAGCACAGACGCAGACCTAGAACACTTTCTTGAATTTATGACTTCTCTTGCACCTAGGATCAAGTTCAGTCACAAGACGAGCAGGTCATCATTGGAATTCTTAGACGTTTTGGTCTATTTGAAACATAAACTGTTAACTGTTTTTACAAAAAAAGACAGGAACAGTTTACTCCTGGCGTCCAGTTTTCACCCCAGAAACGCCAATGAAAATATACCCCTAAGCCAACTTCTGAGGTATAGAAGAATAGTATCTGAGGAGGACAAATATGACAAAAAAAGCTAACACACTTACTAAAAAGTTTCTCATGAGAGAGTATGATCCGACCATAATACAGAGAGACATTGAGAAACCCAAGAATACAACAAGACTCAAAGCATTACAACCCAGTGTCACAAAAGAGGCAAAGGACTTGGTATATGTGACAACCTATTCACAGCAAAGTGGACAAATCAAGAAGATTGTCAAAAAGAACTGGGAAACTGGCCTCGACCATGTAGGACTAACAGGAAGAAAAGCAAAACAAAGATGGGGGGAAAAGGATCGTATAAACTGTGAATTGTTGCAGTGGTTGCTTATCGAAATAAAGCTAGAAAAATACCCAAAATCAAACCTTAACACTTATTTCAAGTATAAGGCAGGTTACATCAATACCATAGTTCAAATAAGTGTAAAGGTTTGATTTGTAGTGGTATGGAGTGAGTGTTTATACTTTGAGCTTCATGATTGAATTTGTAGTTGTGTACAGTGAGTGTTTATACCTTAATGTTGTTATACCGAATATTTGTACACATTAACTTTTGTTAGATTATCTTTAACTCCTAATTAAACAACTTTTTTTTATCTACAGTGTATATCAGAATTAGACATTTCAGCCAAGCAACACACAGCAAAGCACCACTCATTAGCCTGATGGGCAATGCATTGTGGGTATGCAAATTAACTCAATTGTGATGCTTTGTTCCATTAAAAGGTCTGTGGCTTTAGGGCAATTCAATTTTATACATAGCAGTTTCACCCAAGACAGGCAGCTCTCAAACATTCAGACAACTACATAATTTTTTTGTCTGGGTTCAACTTTCAGTTCAGGAATGGTAGATCATCACTTTATTCATCAGTCTCAAAAATCATCAAGACAGCAAGTATGCATGCTATTCTTTTGATATTTACCTGTGAAAAGAAACGGTCAGGTTACAGGTCTTGCAAATTCTTAAAAAATCCTTTAGACATGCAGGGGGAGTTGCCTAGTTTACACACTCGACCTAAGAGAAATGTACTCAGCCTGTGGGGACGGGTGACAAAATATTTACCAGTGCTTTCTGCAAAATGGTGCTTGTTTGCAGTAAATGTCAGATAGGTTTCAAACAAATAGTACTCACCCTTGATAAAATATCTTCATCAATGTGAGTGGGCTAGTAGAGTTTACAAGCCATGGGTTAGTCATACATGTTTCACCTTTCTTTAGGGCTTTGTAGAGCTGTATAGTATGAAAATGATGTAAGGCTAGCACACATAAGAGGTAAGCCGTAACGTGTTTTATTCAGTTACATGGCAAGCAATCCCCCTTAACGACCTCACCCTCCAATGACACAGGCTCAACTGACGCCCCTGGAATTCCAGACTGCATGCTCAAGCTTACTCACACCATGGAATTCCAGGGATGACAACCCTCGCATTTACACATATCATCAAGCCTTTACAACACATCTCCACCTCCTTGCAACCACAATTCTGTGATTACATACTTGACCCCCACTCACCTTCACAGCACCATCCATCACTTTCTCCACCTGCACCAGCTCTGAGTACAAGGGATCGCCCTTCCTCTTCAGAAGACCCTTCTTGATGCACACCCAATCACACACCTCACTTTCACACTCCTCCCACACCTCTTCTCATTCACCCCTCTAAGCCACCGATCTTTGTCACGATCCAATTTTCTTTACACCTCATCCACCACACAATCGGTTTTCCTAGCTCTTCCCACCCAAGGAGGATTCACCCTGGTGTTACTTTGCGACCCCTCCTCACCTCGAAAGTGCTAACATCAGTCACAGAGTTGGGCGACATCCATAACGCCTACACTCTCTCTAATTGCTACTTTCTTGTCCTTCCCACACACCGTTGCCATCCTTATTGCTTCCATGATGCATCTATTAATTCTTTCCACTCTGACATTACTTTCCAGATGATACAACAGCATTATTTTATGTAAAATCCAACACAACTCCAAATATCTCTGACACACACCACCCACACATTAGTCCTTCTCTCACGAGAATTTCTTGTAAGAACTCAACCTTGCACTCCATCTATCTGGACAACTGGTCCACCAACACAAACCAAGAAAATCCATTGCCACTTCATCAAAAACACCTGTGGGAATCTCAGCTTTCACCAAAGACTGACCTTGGACCACTCCTCCTTCCCAGACCGACTACACTCCACGCACTCACTCAATCGCCTCTCCAAATCTCTATCGAAACCAGGCCACCAATACTCACCTCTTAACACCCCTTTGGTGTGCGACAAACCCAGATGTCCCTCATGTGCCAAATCCACAAATCTCTTCCACAACACCCTGGGAACAACCACCCATTCCCAATGATACAAAATTCCACCTACTTGTGAGAAACCGGAAGGTGTCTCACCTACTAGTCCCCGGAGATCTATCATCCAGGTGGCCAGGACATGGCCATCGCTATTGGATCCAGTTCCTGGGGGCAGACCAGTGGGGGAGGATCACCCGGATGAGGAGTATTAGGGGAGTGGAAGTGGGACACTTATGGGCAAGACGTTGCACCCCATTCCCTGTAACACCTTTCCCCCCATCCTACCCCATAGGATATTTAGAAGCTCTACCCCCTACCTTTTCCAACACAAACAGTTTCTTACACAGTGAAAGACAACAGACTAACACCAGAGCCATTTATCTGACAAACAAGGGTCAGGTAATTGACAGGTCAGAGTCAGGCAATTGACAATAACCACACACACCTGACAGCCCTTTACCTTCCCCACAGGGATAAAAGACAGAGCACGAGAGCACACTACGAGCAACTCCAACTGCACGAGGAGGCAGCTATTCCAGGACGGCAGTTCAAACAGAGAAGAAAAGCAGCAAGACCCGAGGGGGCAATAAGGAGGGAAATGCCCTAGGCCTTTTTAACCCAAACCTGCAAAGCCTCAGTGAAAGGAATTATAAGAGGGGCAGTGCAACTATCCCTTGTGTCGCCAGGTGTGATGAGTGCTGGTCACGTAAACAGAGTCCGTCAGTGGGGTGTTCTACGATTTCTACAGTGACCTATACTCACCCCAGAGCATAGCCACGGATAGAGAGATTGATGAGTACCTTTCTGTGATACCCACAACCCTATTATCTGCAGAGACGCACAATACTCTGTAAATTCCCATAACGCTCGGCGAGATAAGGGTAGCGATAAAGGAACTGCCTGGAGGGAAGGCCCCAGGCTCGTGCGGGCTAGGGGCTGAATTCTACAAGGAATTCACAGAAACGCTAGCGCCTCACCTCCTAGCGGTTTGGACCGAGGGATTGGACATGGGTGCATTGCCAGAATCAATGCGAGAGGCGGTCATAACCCTGCTGCTGAAGCCTGGGAAGCCGCCCGAAGACTGCAGATCTTACTGCCAGCTGTCAATCATGTATACAAATGTGAAAGTATTTGCTAAGATACTAGCCACCCAACTTAATCCTGTGATGCCGTAAATGGTCCATGACGACCAGGCAGGATTTGTGCTGGGGGGTGGGGGAGAATCAACAGTGTCTAATATTCACTGATTTTATAATGTACTAGCGAGGATCCCCCCAAGACTCTGATGGAGTAGCCATATCCGTAGATATCATCAGAAGGCTTTTGACACTGTATATTGGCCGTTCTTATTTAGAGTCCTACACAATTACAGATTTGGTCCCAACTTCATTAAGTCGGTACAAATTCTTTATACACAGCCATTCACCATGGTGGCTGTAAGTGGGGTGCTGTCACCGGTGCTGCAATTGGCCAGTGGCAGTAGGCAGGGATGCACACTCTTCCCCCCAGCTGTTTGCACTTGTAATTGAACCCCTAGCTGATCTCATGAGGGCACGACATGCAAGGACGGGTATCTCCATAGCTGGGCGTGTGAAACTGATCACATTATATGCAGACGACATTTTGCTGTTCGAAAGGAATCCTGATACATATCTTTGGAGGGTGATAACCGTGGTCCAGGAGTTCGGGAAATTCTCTGGACTCCGTTTGAACATTAACAAGTCTGAAATATTTCCATTGACGGACAGCGCAAAACCACCTAGCAATCTCTTCGGGCTACGGTGGGCTCCCCAACAGGTTAAGTATTTAGGGTTGAGATGGCGAGATTGGCCAATCTGGTCTAATCCCTGAATTACGATACACTGGCTATTGCACTATGCGCTAATCTTAAGCATTGGAACCAGCTGCCTATCTCGCTCATGGGGCGACTGGCACTGATGAAAATGATTATATTACCCAAACTATTCTACATTTTCAGTACAATACAAGTGCGGCCAGGCAGGTTTTTTTGTTGTTGAGAAAATGACTAGTGCTTGCTCCGCGTTCGTATGGAGGGGCCAGGTGAGGGCAAACTGGAGGAGTCTCACCCAACCATATGAGCAGGGGGGGGGTCCGGCAGCTCCAGACTACGAAATGTATTACTTAGCATACCTAGCATACCATGCCACAAACTGGACAGAGGGCGCACCACGGACCTCATACTTTGACCTAGAAACACAGGGGAGGGCTAGGGTCGCATTATTGCACAAGATGGACATTGCAAAGAGGGGAAATTGTAACCATTTGGACCCAGCAGTAGCCACGCAACAGGCATGGTCAAGACTGGTGCAACTACCATGAAATGCCATAATGGATAGCCCACGGCTGCATATTTGGGGTGCACCCTATATAGACCCGGCAAAAGATACTGCACTATCCACACACTGGCGGGCAGCAGACATTACTCAGTTTGGAGAGTCATACCAAGATGGCCAATTTAGACCCTGGGAAGATATTAAGCTTCAAGTGGTCGACACCCCCCTGCAGAAATTAGCATACTTCACACTCAGGTCAGCAGTGACAGCAATGTGGAATGGATTTCCGCATGAACCAGCATCGCGTCCATGTCTGAATTATATAATTTCCAATTACTCGGCCAAAAAAAAAAACGCTTCGACACTATACAAGTTGGCAGTGGCAACAAGGGAGGTGCAAGCACCCGATGTTAAAGGGCAGTGGGAAAATGACTTGGGTATCACGATTACAGAATCACATCGGTCGCAGTTGTGCAGTCTCACGAAACAAGTATCACGTAACTTTAGGTATAGGCTGATTCATTTTAAAATATTAAATAGAGTGCATCTCACCCGGTCCGCTTGATGAGAATGTATACAACAGCCGAGGGGAGATGCCTAAGATGTGGTAGCGGAGATGCTAATCTGGTGCACATGTTGTGGTCCTGTGGGGCCGCTTCCTGAATACTGTGACGCACTGGAAGCTATGGTGGAACAGCAAGTAAGATGGGACGCTTCAATATGTATACTTGGTCCTGTACTTCAAATGAATGCTGCAAAACGCAAACTTGTAAATATTGGTCTGTGATTGGCTAAGCGCGCCATATTAATCTGGTGGAAAAGTGAAGCACCGCCAACGGCAGAAGAATGGATAAATGATATGATATGATATGGGCGTGCGATCAAGAAGAGGTGTACTCTAGCTTGCTGCCACACACCAGCAGACCAAGACATATGGGGAGGTCTCCGGCAATATCGGATTAATGAAGCAAACGCTGAAAACGATGAGGATGGTATACTGTAAATGCTCGTTAGACCTATTTACCTAAACACTGATCGTTGGAACAGAGCTGGTGTATGCGTCAATCCAAAATATGTATGTTATGTGCTGATTGTGCAATTTAAAAAACCTTTACACTCAAATATATTTTTTAAAGGTTTATAATCCGTGCCAATTATAATCTGTGCACCCACACGAAGTTTGGACATTTTTCCACAGCCCAATGACAAGCTAGATCGTCCTTCTCCAACACTGAATACTTTTATTCCACACCACCCAACACTCGGGAGGCATAGGCCACGATTTTATCACCCCCTCCTTCATCACACTGACAAAACAGCTCCAACCCCATTATCACTAGCATCAACCATTATGACACTTTTGCTTCTAGTATCAAAACTCCTCAGCGCCTTTGCCAAGTCAATCTCTTCCTTGATCCGTGAAAACTCCTCTTCACACAAATAGTTCCATTAAAAAAAAAAACACACACCTTTCCGCAGCAACTTCATTATCTCCTTCACTTTCCTTATGGCACTTGCCATCTCACTGTTGGGTCTCACGCCTTCTCCATATATCACATGGCCTAAATACTCAACACAATCCTCCCCAAACACACACTTCCCCTTCCTCAGTATGATACCTCTCTCCTCCAAAATACCAAGCACCTTATCGAGTGTGGCGGCATGCTCCCTTTAATCTTTTCCAGATACCAACACATCATCCTGAAACAGAACACACCACGTATACCTCTAAATAACCTGTCCATCATTTTCTGGAAAATGGAGGATGCCAACACCAGTCCGAACAGCATCCTTCTGAACTGGAATATACCATCATGCTGTCATGTGCCTGCCCTCTTGGCGCTTGTGGCATGCCTGGAAGGATCGCCGCCATTAAACTGCCCCATCACGATTCTTACATTACTTTCTGCTGCATTCTAGTCTTTGGGGCTCTTGGCTTTCGCTTCCCTTTTTAGCCCCACCTCCCGTTTCTGGCTTCACGTTGCAACCCTACCAGTGCCTTTTGCTTTTGGGTCTGACGCTTGTGTTTTCCTCTTGCAGCCTGCCGCTGCTTTCTGTCCCGTTTTCTTTTCCCCCTTGGTTCGCTATTTAGATGTGCTGTGCTTTCTCCCCCCCCCCCCCGACCTGCTTTTCGCCGCCCAAGTTACCGAGGCTGGGTTTCCACTGTTGCCGTCTCTTCCAGCTGCGTTTCTCCCTGCACCGTCTTTCTGCTCCTTTACCACTCTCTCTCCGTTTCGTCTGATCAGTACTTATTTTCGCTGCTCTTAATCAGCGGCTCCTTTCTACCTTTCTTGCCTTTTCTGTTCTTTTCCGTTCTGGTTCCTTTGTCGTTCTCTTACCTTACTGCTTTCTCTCACGGTACCTACTTTCTCCACTAAGCTGTCTTGCGGATCCTTGTACCAGTGCTTGATCTTCCGAGCACAGAACCTGCTGTTGCTGTCCCTCCTGTTTCTTTTCCTACCGCTTGGAGGGCAGATTGAAGATTGGACTGTCTACTTACCGATCGAGGTTCCTCTGGATCAACGGGACCCTGTTTCTTTCAACACCCCGTGGAGACTGCAGGTCTACTTACCACGCTGCAGGAACGAATCTAAGAGAGGTTTTTTGTCAGCCTTTGGCTTTTTCCTCTTGCCCAGGCGTTCTCGGGCGGGGGCCCTTTGTCTGCTGTGTTCCGTATGGTGGCATAGTGGCTTCCATCCGAGGGAGGCCGTATCTCTTCCAAAAGAAAAAAGTTGTACGAAGAAAGAAGGACAAGAAGCACTTATCCTCGACTGAAGACTCAGGTGAGGAGGAAGAGGGGAATCTACCTTTGTCAAGAGGCTCAGAAGAGGATATCTGTGACACATGCATAATAAACGCTGTATACTTCCTACTTTCCTCATCCAACTCAATCTGAGGGTACGCTGATGCTATACCAAGTTTGGAAAACACCCTGCCATCTCCAATTCATATTGGGTAAAGGGTGTTTCGCTAACACCACATCCATTAACCTCCGCCAAGTACACACACACACAGGCGTAGTTCTCCCAATGCCTTTTTCACCACGCCTAAGGGAGAGATCCACTCAGTCGAGCCCACTCTGTCAATCGCACCCTACTCAAACAACTCCTTCCTGACACCCTCCCTCGTGCCTCATTGGGATGCAATCCTGCCGCAACAGGTTCAAAGCCCTTCCTCATAGGAATGTTGTTTCATACCTTTCACCTTCTCTATGCTGACTCTAAACGCTTTTCTGTTTTTCTGGCATAAAGACAACCCAACATGAAACAGTTGCTCCCTCGCATTCGTATCCAGCTTTATTTTCATATTCTTTTGAGCTTGCCACCCTAAAAGCATGGCCCCCTTTTTGTGACATACACCTTCCCTTGAGCACACCTGCCTTAGAACTCAGCTCAGCATTGAAATAATCCAAAAGATCAATCTCATCCAAATTACATCCTCGAGGGGAAATCGCTGCCTTTTTCCAGCTCACACACATTCCTCTTCATTTCACATTCAAACACCTCCCGAGACATAAGGCAAATCTTGGCTCCCAAATCTGTCATCATCGACACAGGACCACCATTCACATACACACTGGCATACGGGTGTTCACACTCCTCCTACTCATCTTCCATAACATTAATAGTGTTAACAGTAATTGTTTCTTCATGAGCTTCATCGTCCCCAGTAGATGACCCTGGCACGCACAGTTTTCTCCCCGGAGACTCTGGAAAAGCTGCGAAGTGCGAATTACTGGCACAGCGAAAACAAAGTTTATCCTGGGCCTTCTTTTCCTTAAAACAATGAATTCTTCTCTCCACCCCCACGTTCAAACACCTCCCGAGACATAAGGGAAATCTTGTCTGGGGTTCTTGTGTATAATATTATGCTGCGTGCAAACACAAACCCACATATTCCTTGCAACTCAGCTGGAAGAACATTTACAGTGTGCCAAAAACAAGCAAAACACTATATATTTTTTAAAAACATAAGTTTCTCGTACCTTTTCATGTCTGCTTTGTATGTGATACTGTTTTGTATTGAAACACCACAAGATGCCAAGGTACACAGACCTCGTGGGTTCTTTATTGCAAAGTACACATAAGGCTCTCCTTCCTGCGCGGTTCCTCCAACTTCCCTGCAGGCTACAGTCATGTCACATCTATAGTCTTTTATGGAATCTGGAACATGGAACCTTTTCATGGATAGCATCATGGCAACAACCATAACATGGTTGGTAACCATAACAGGCTCATGCTCGCACAGTAAATTGTAAAGACAAACAACCACTGGAAAGCAAATAGCAAGTTAAATCATAACAGAAAGTAGCAATACGCATAAAACACATCCCAAAGCAACATCAGCTCAGTCACTGTCTCATTTATCTTGACCCCTTTACAACCACAATGCCTTTATTCCAGACTGCCATCCTCCAACACCACAGCATCACTGAAAACTCTTTTGACCTGCAAGGGTCCTGAAAACTTGCTCTGACCCTTGAGCACCCCTCACAGGCTTGCATACCCTCATGCTGTCACCTTCCTCCACCCTGTGGAGTCGGGTTCTTTTTTCAAAGTCAAATCTCTCCATCACCACATTCTTCTCTCACGTTCCGCCTTAGCTCATCCCATTCCACAAACCGCATCCTCCACAACCATGGGAGACAACCTGAGGTTGATGCTTTCCTCCTTCTCAGCACCTCAAACGGGATCAGCCTGGTGGTGGAATGTGGGGCAATTCTATTTCCATATACAATTATTTCACTCTTCTCACTCTTTACCTTCCCTTATGGCCATGCAAACACTTTGCATGAGATTACTAACTAAACCGCTTAACTACTCTGTTAGTGGCAGGATGGAACAGCACCGTTTTATGCGACTCCACTTCAATCCCAGCTGAGAACTCTTTCATAATCTTGGAAGTGAACTGCACACCATTATCTGTAAGCAGTTTCCTGGGGAACTCTTACCTTTGAAAAACTTTATCCAGAAATTGGCCAATGCCCTTGAATCTGCCTCGTGCACTACTTTCTACCACACCGATTTGTAGTATAGATCTACTAAAACAATAATGTACTTCTTCCACCCCTTTCCAGACTTACTAGGCCCCAATATGTTCATTGCCACAAAATACCACAGCATCTCTGGAAAATCCAAGGGCTTTAATGGCTTAACATTTTTCAAAACTTTGTCAGACAATGCGAAAACAGAACAGTTTCTGATCTCTTCACAACAAGCCCTGACCACCAACAGTGAGTTCTTAAGCGGCCTTTGGTTTCGTCATTCCTAGATGACAGCTTTGGTCAGACACCCTCTGGGGGAGCAATGCACCAGACCTCAATACCTGCCACCCTTCAACACTTAACTCCTCCCTAACTCTGTGAAATGCACCAAGACCTTGATCACTAGACTACTGTGACCAATTGGAGTCAATCATGTCCCTTACCTTTCACAATTCGACATCACTCTTTGTAGTCTCCTTTCATTCCTGCTCCTTTATTGTACCATCCCATATCACAAATACCTCGTGACAGGAGTCTTCATCCTTCTCCAGATCTGCTACACCACCACTCTCTGAGACCCAGAGAGGCAGTCTGCAATGATGATTTCCTTGTCAGGAATGAACAGCAGCTGAAAATCATGATCCTGTAGTAAGGTGACCCACCTTGCAATTCTGCGTGACACCCCATCCAATATCGAATTTCCTACCCCCACAGAAATGCCTTGAATTTACTAATGGCCCAAGAGAACCATAACGCCTCTTTCTTTATGACAGTATTTTGGCTCTGCACCTTTAAGCACCCTGGAGGCAAAGACTATGATGCTATCAAACCCATTAGCATTTTGTAACAGCACTGCTCCCAGACCTGTGCCACCGGCATCAGTCATCAAATGCCTTTCCTTCTCCACGTCACAGCTACCAAGAAATGGCGCTTTAGAAATGGCTTCCTTGATTGTTATTAAACTCTTGATCACAAACCGATGACCAATCAAACAAACAAAGCATCTTTTTAGCATAAGCTTCTTATGTTTCTAAAAATGTACAACACGTTTCGAGTATTACTCAACAACTCCAATGAATTACATGACACCTTGCTTATCCTTGGCTGGCTCCAACCTCAGAACGGTAGACACCAAACTCTTTCTTGGGGACACACCACTCCCACTCAGCTTATTTCTAGGTAGTCTATCTCAGGAACTCTGAACCAACATTTGCTCGTTTGCAAGACCCAGCCAGCCTCAATTCTCCCACTAATGAAAACCTGTCATGTTCTTTCAAAGTTTACCCATGACTAATAGGTCACCTTGGTAGAATGCTACCCTCTCTTAACTTACCCAGAATGGAGTGCATGATGCGCCGGTAAAAGGCAGCTGCAGAAATTAGGCGGAATGGCATGCACCTAAACCTAAATATGCCTTTGTGTGTGGTGAAAGTGGTGCGATCTCTAGAATCCAGATGCATGGGCCAACATGTATCTTAGCTCCCATCGTGAGACTCACAATCTCTCCTATGTTAGGGGAGGGCAGGTAAACTGACTCGTTGACAAATGTGTTATGTATTGAAACGCCACAAGACGCCAAGGTACGTGGACCTCTTGGGTTCTTTATGGAGAAGTACACATAAGGCCCTCCCTCCAACACGGTTCCTCCAACTACCCGGCAGGCTACAGTCATGTCACATACATAGCCCTAGATGGAATTTGGAACCTTTTCATGGATAGCATCATGGCAAAAACCGTATAAAGTGTTTGGTAACCATAATACCTGGTTGCAACCACATAGGCTCATGCTCGCACAGTAAATTGTAAAGATAAACAACCACTGAAAAGTAAATAGCAAGTTAAATCATAACAGAAAATAAGACACCCAACAGATCTGCCCAGATCTTCTCCGAGAGGATATTCTGCCCATAGGATTATGATAATTGGTTTGTAGCAACAAATGGGCATCTCTGTGAAGGCAGAGTCACTCAAAGGCTGTTGTGACAAAGAACCTGGGAATGAGAAGCGGAGGCTCCTGCCTCAGGGAGTCTGCCCGTGGCTTGGCGTTAAAAGTCTAACAAAGGCCAATTTACATCATTTATCACCAATCTGCGACTGACCAGATACACTTACCCATTGTCTCCGTGACAACTTCGCACCTTGTTCTCCAGTCCTTCTCAACGCACACGGGTAAAGATTACCTCGTACAATGCAAGGCGCTGTGCTCTGGGCCCGATGGGGTCGCATATGCGCAATGGGGGCACGCCGCATATGCAGACTCCCACTTGTGCAGACTCTGCCTCCCCCCCTTCCTCCCAGCATACGGTAGAGCAGCAGGCTCCGGCTTCTTCCTATACTTTTATTTTAAAAAGGAATCTGTTCCAGAAATGTTTCTCTTTAAAAGTATAGAAACAGTGGCACATTTGAGAAAAAAATAACAAGTAGAGGAGCATCACTCCCAACCACTCTTGCAGACCTCGACCACTGCAGATGTGCCAGCAAAAGGGTTTTAAGGCTGGGTCCCTGCTGCAGGTTTTAAGCCAAGGTTGTAAGGTTCACAATCATTCCGTACTTCACAAAGGATATCCTAGATATTAATACTAAGTGCCAGTGCTTTAAATACTTTGATGGTAGGGTCCCCTAAGAATCCAAGAGTTTTCTCAGATTAGTTTTAGGAATTGAGACCGGCTTAGAGGCTACAATTCTGACACAGTGGCAAACTGAATCAGGGCAGGTTGCAAACAGTAGTCATATTATTACTGTCATTTCTGTATACATGTTCCTGATCTTCTCATGGAACCGTCCAGCAAGAACTTTAGTGGCTATGTGATTCCTTTAAAATACTTTGATTGGTCATTATTCCAATCCTTTGCCTGAACTAGATTTCTTTTTCTTGTAGGATCATTAGGTGGCAGGGTTGCCTGGCTTCTTTTATCATCATTTTCTTTTAGATCCGTTGCTATGGATGTTTGCCTTGGCTCCAAGTCCCCTTTCTGTTTTCTTGTTTCACTATATTGTCAGACCAGCCAAAGATGGGCACTGCTAGAGAACTGGAGTGATCTGATTCACCAACCAAATCAGCAGATTCCTTTCATTTTCAACACGTCTATGTTAGACTCCTACACGCAGCAGGAGAGCAGCATATGAAAAATCCCAATCACACCAGAGTCCAGCCCATCTGATCCCATCCACTTCAAATACTCATACTCAGTCCACAACATTAGCAACATATTATTCCAAAAAATACATTTGGGGTTTCCCATTGCAACGGCCAATAGCTTCCCCGCAGGTAAGCAAAACTCTAATCTCTTCTTAGCCCACATTTGTTAACCTCTCAGCTTCATTTTCTTCTCTGAGAGGATATTTTCCCCTAACATTTCAAAGGAACTGTTTGATGTTCTATAAGAATTCAAATCGTCCAGCTGCTCAAATATATTTATGTCAAAGCAAGTCAAGAGCTTTTCAAATCATACAGTCAGAGCTTCCATCTGAATGCTCCACTTCTGATAAAGATGTGTATCTTGACTCATGGTATTCCAAGTAAAGTCATAAGAGTGCGCCTCTCTCAAGTCTGGACTGTTTGAAATTAATTAAATTAAGAGAAGCCTTCATTCGGGCTCCCCCTAGGAGTGTCTGCCTAGCTAAAGTTGCAATGAAAACGATTTTCGTCACACTAGCTTCAAGTCAGCGTACAGTATGGAAAGTGCTCAAACATCCAATGATTTTGACACCATTTAATAAAATGAAAAAATTAAACAAAAAGGCACACTACCCCCAACCTTCCCCCCCTATTGCGAGATTCCCCTTTACCTGTCCACATTCGGATAAGAAGGTACACAATCTTGGGTGTGTGTGTTGTGAGTCAAGTGTTGTCTGGTGTCTTCTGGTGCAAGTGTCAGGCTGCCCATCTATGCTTGATGTGAGAATGGTGGGGACTATGAATGACAGCTCACTGAATGTTGGATATGGGGGGGGCAGAAGTGGTCTCAGAGTGTCAGTTGGAACCAGATCTGCTATGGCTGTTCGGTGCTCTCCCTGTTGCACGTAACCTGAAAAGTACCTGCAACCTTGTACGAATAAAGCTGCGTATCTTTTACATGGTCTCTTCCTGCCTTTTCCTTATGTGGTTTACTTGGGAGCATACAGACTGCAATAGAACGGACTGTTATTAAACTAGTAAATACAATCGCAAACCAAAGGATGTGATGGCTGGCAGGTTTAGAATTAATCTTAACCAGTGGCATCACATTGGGCAATTTCCAGACCATTGTTCTTTTCCTGCCAAGCCATCACAGAAAGGTGTTAGCAAATTTGGCTTGGTCCCAGCCCAAAGGGGCCAGTCAAACCCCAATTATTATTTGTTCATATCCTTTTACTTTATTCTTCTTCCATCACCAAATTCAGATAGCAAATACATTAGTCTACTCCAGGTTTGGACATAGTAATGGTGTATAGCTAGGATTACCTACATTTCTAGTGCAGCGCCTTCAACAAATTCACAACTTGTTTGTCTGAACCTCGGTTTACTGCAGAATTAAAAGATCTCAGACTTCGGCACAGGCAGGGGCAAAGGAAATGGCGGTTAGCATACTTGGTGGGCGAACGTGCTTCATAAAGTCTGGCCACTCATGAATATCAGAAAGCCATTATGGCTGCTAAACAAACATACTTTAGCACCAAGGCTTAAAAAGGCCATTAATCAACCTAGAGCTTTATTTTCGGTTCAAACTTTATCGGTGCAGGCTAAGACCCCGCCTGCTATTCCTCCGTCTCAGGAACTTTGCGACTCTGTCTTTTGACGAGAAGATAGTCAATAAAAGAACAGCTCTGACATCGTTCCACGTCTCACTGAGGCTTTAATGACTGCTTTTCCGGGGTCATTCCCAACAATCCCAACAATCTCAAACATTGAACTTGTCATCACGCTGCTGAAAAAGCCAGTCCTGGAACCTGCAGTTTTGTCTAACTTTCGGCCCATCTCCTTACTTTCCTGCCTTATGAAGTTACTTGAATCCTTGGTGTCCCCTCTTCTTAAGACTTTTTTGGAGTCAGGCTTCTTTGACCCCGTTCCAGTCAGACTTTCGTCCTGGTTGGGGTACAGAGTCAGTTTTGGTCTCTGTTATGGATGACCTGACTCGCCTGGTTGACCAGTGAGGGGTGAGGGCCCTGATTTTGCTTGATCTATCAGCAGCGTTTGACACCATTGACCACCCGACTTTCTTCGGTTGGCCCCTGGCCAAGTTTTAGCCTGGTTCTCCTACTTTTTGATGGGGGTTCTCAGTCTGTCTCTCTTCCCCCTTTCTGCTCTCAGCCTATCACTTTGCTCATTGGAGTTCCCCAGGGCTCCTCACTGTGTCCCACTCTATTTAATCTCTACATTCAACCACTTCTGAGTATAGTTCACACCTTTGGCTTCTTGTGCTGTTCCTACGCCGATGATACTCAAATCATTGTGCCGCTGGATTTAACCCGAGACGGCGGGTCGATTGAGGAATTGCTTACAGGCTATTGGTGACTGGATGGCCTTGAACTGGCACAAGCTTAACAGAGAAAAGAAAACAGGAGGTGCGGGTGGTGTGCACTGCATTGCCCGCTCTGTTTTGGACCCCTGAGTTCTGGCCTGAGAGTCTTGGGCCCTTCCCCCGTCCAGTCTCCTCAGTGAAAGACCTGGGTGTTCAAATCTCAGCCTCTCTATCTTTGGCCAATCAGGTCTCTCTTGCCTGCCAAAAAGCACACATCAAACTTTGGAATCTTCATAAAGTTCTTCCCTGCATTCCCCCAAAATGTCATGCAACAGTAGTATCCTCCCTGGTTATTAGCAATATTGATTATTGCAATGCTCTATATCTTGCCCTTCCACAGCATCTTCTTCAGCTATTGCAGAATGTGGCAGCCAGGGTTGTCCATCCTCCTTTCGGTGCCTGTATGACTCAATTGGCTCCCTGTGGAGCAGCGTATCAAATTCAAATCGCTGTGCTTGGTTCACAAAGTTCTCTACAAAACAGGAGCAGAATTTCTTCAGGCAAAGTTTTGTATCTACAAACCTGCCAGGCTGCTCTGCTCGCAAGCTTTGAAGACCATCCAGCCCCCGAGGGATGGGCTTGCGCGGGTGGGCTGGCGTGCCTTCTCAGTGGTGGCAGCCAAGGCCTGGCACCTTCTTCCATTTCCTCTACATAAGATTGAGGCCCATCTGCCATTCCGCCGGGCGTTGAAGACTGTCCTTTTCTAGTAGTCTGTTGCTCTGGTTGACCCTACCCTCTTTAGCACTAGTGCCAAGATGCCTTCGGGCTTAAGCTGTGCTTTATAAGTGTGATTAAGATAAGAAAATGGACTTATTCACACAATCCAGCGCTTCTACTGCATTGGCACTTAACATTTACATCGGCTTCCAGTGCTTAAACGCAAAGTTTAAAACACTTTGTATAGTGCACAAAGCGAGGGGTGGACTGGGAACTAAAAGAGGCCCTGGAAATAATTATTGGGGAGCAAAAGAGGCCCTGGAAATAATGGTCAAAGGTGCCTCATATGACACATTTTCAGCAAACCCAATGCTTTTCCTATGAGACAATTTGGAACTACCACGCAAAAGAGGCCCAGGGTGCAGAGGCCCACCGGGAAACCTCCAGAGTTCCCTATAGGCCAGTCCACCCGTGCACAAAGCGGTTTTCTAATACGGCCGAAAATATAGGAGGGGGAAGGTTAGAAAGTGTAGTCCTAGTCTTTCCTTATACTCGCTGGATGTTACGCAGCTTGTTATTCTTAAATATTGCTACACAAAAAGCACCAACATTATTTACAAACCCTGCTTTGGCACTCTGGAACTCCAAGCTTGTGTCCATTAGAAAACCTGACAACACTCAAATTAAGGAAAGCACTAAAGACAATAGGGTGACCAGATTTTCAAAACAAGAAACAAACAGGCCACTAACATAAATGAAAATACCTCTTGGGAACAAGGAACAAGGCACCCAATTCTGGGACATTCCTGGTAAAATCGAGATATTTGGTCAGCATAAAACAGTCCCCATGGCCCCATTGTGCCCTTTGGGGTGTAGCTGTCTTTCTAAAATGCAATTAACTGAAGTCATGAGGTTTGTGGATAATACAGCAGTGTGTCGAGATCAATCCACCATAAAACGACAGTTCCCTGGATAGCATGGACAGCTTTTTTTCTTTTTTAATTGTCCATGTAAGATCACAAACATAGTTTTAGCTGCAGGATCGTAACTGGATCTCCAGGCTCATTAGCATCTAAAAAGGAAAAAAAAAAAGAGCGAAATCAATCCCTGGTTTTCCCCCTCAGGTATCTTTGACCAACAAAAAAGAGGGGTGGGGGGGGGGGGGGGGGGGGAGAGATAATTCCTTAACTGGGAAGCGGTTGGCCAGATATTTATTTAGCCAACCTACAGACTGGTTGCAAGTGCACTTAGTATCAGTCACAGATTTGAACTCCTCCTGAAAAACGATATGTGTAAGAGGGAGGGCGAGGGATGATGGTAAAGGAATGATGGCCGAGCGGTCAGAGGAGAGTGGAAGTAAAAGAATCACCAGGGTATTTGCACTGGATCGAAACCTTTTCCTAAACGGTTAATGAACATGTAGCACTATGAACATTTGTTTAAAACATTAATCGAAACGATTTTGTTACGTCAGCATTACCTTGCACTGATGTGGCCTTCTACCAAAGGCAACTACTAGAACATGTGGCACACTTCAACCATATGAAGATTCACAGAAATCGGGCCCTGAAGGGTCCACTCTTCATAGCAATACTGAAAGCCTTAAGGGTAAGTGGCAGGCACTGGGCATTGGATTTGGCAGAGAGTTTACAGTGCGACGACTACCAGCGACGGTGGTGTTCGGATGCTCACTCCGGTGGCTGGATGAACCATGACTGGCTGGGAGTGCAGTTCAACGTGATCATAGGCAGCGGGTCTGCACTATAGGAAACAACAAAAACAAAAAATATAGAGAAGCCTTTTCAAATTTAAAAATGTATACCTGCCACTGGGGTACTGACATTTGACAATGTGCCACTGTGATATTTCAACAAGTTGTCAATACGCCACGAGATACTTGGACAGTGCGGATCACAAGGAGACCCGCCATTTGACAACCTGCCACTGTGATATCCAGCCATCTGAATAACTGAACATTGGGATACGCTGCCACTGGGCTACTGTAAAATGTTCCTATAGGACAACTTTGCCATGGTAATACTGTGCCACCATAATAATCTGCCATCGTTACTTTACTTGTGCTAACCTATCCATGAGATATGCCATTTTGATAAACTTGCCACTGTGATATGACCACTGGGAGACTGCGCCACTAGGATACTATGCCACTGGGATATCCTCCCATCTGCATAACGTGCCACAGAGCCATCATGTGACTTTGATAAATAGCCACTGGGCTATTCTGCCACTATGTTACTTACCCATTTTAACAACTAGCAAAAGCAATATCTGCCCACCATGATAATCTCACACTGGGATATGTGTGGCCACTGGATACTCTCACATCTGTTTAACCTCCCACATTGATGCCTTGCAACTTTGATAATCTGCCACATTTTCCAATCTAGATAATTTACCATCGAATATACCAGATAAGTAAAAAAGAAAAGCACCATACACCGAAAGCCCAACGAGATGCAGGCAGTCAACCTTCACTAGACCCCTCCACCCCAGAAGCCAACCACACCAAAAAGGCCTTTATCATGGAAAGACCACCAGCCACGAATTACCCACAATTGCAAAAGTGCCAGCAAAGAAAGCCAAAACAAAGCAACCAAGTGCTTCGTGGAACCTAAATATTCTGCAACATCAACCAAAATCACTTTGCCTCGCGATTCCCATCCAGCTACAAACCCACACAACCAGACATCCAAAGAAATCTTAACTACACACGGACAGAAGAAGCAAACACCACTGATGGACAAAATAAGGATTGAAGAATTCGAAAAGAATGAACCCATTGGAACACACTATTTGTCAGAAGGGGCTAGCAAGATAACAGAATTTCAAGTTACAAACCCACAAGCACCCCAAAAATGACATCGACCTCACATGCAACCCACTCAAGCTCCTAAGAGAAGAATCGGAAGCAACAAAGGGCCATGCCCCAACCCCCACAACAAACTGGATCAAAAGACAGGAGGAAGTAGTCTAATCGTCAGCAACCCCCAAAGGGCAACAAAAATTCACTGCAAAATCTAGTGCACGCCAGATCAATGTCAAAGCATTGCACAAAGATATTGATGCTCCTCAGCGAAGGGAGCACAAACATGCTTTTCTTCACAGAAACCTGGCTAATGAATAACTTCAAGGTAGTTGCACACAAATCCCCCCTGATAAACTCAAGCAGGCCAACCATTAATGAAAGGTGGCCTAGCTGTAGCATACAAAGATCACACAAAAATCACAACTGTAGCACTGTTAAGGATCCCATATTGTGAATCACTCTTCCTCCACCTTCCCCTGGACAATCAAATGAATCCGTCTTACTCACCTACATACCACCCACATACAACCAGACCCAGACCTTCACAGAGAAATTGGTAGTCATCTTAACCACCATCACAATAGAACACAACCGCCTGATCAAACTAGCAGACTAACATTTTTTTGAGGAGGATAATACCAACACTTTTGAATCACCAACCTCACAACTATCCACCATGCAGCTACAACAAAAGTTGAAGGTGGCAGCCCATGAAGCCGGCAAACACTTTGGTTGCAATATTCTGCAATAAATGAAGCCCAATTACAAATGCGCCTCCAAAACCCATTCTGTGGAGTGACCAACTTATGATACCTTTTGTGATTCACATCACAAGGAGAGTAGATGCCGCTCACATAAATCTAACTCCAATTAAGAAAAGAAACTGGATATCTCTCAACACCATGGAACTCAACACTAGACTGGAATACACAAATCCACCAAACACTCTCCTGGATACACTTTGATCATAGGAAAGAATTGAGACACACCAAAAAATGGATCACGGAAGCTCTAGATCCTGTATCGCCAAAGAAACTTGAACAAGCTTGGAGGAAATATTACAACCAATTGGACAAAAGTGGATCTATGATCTTTCCTCACAGGTGGTTTTGCCAAAGCTTGCACCCTAACCAGACTCCTGCCCCACCCCCTACATATAAAACATACGCACACCACATGCAGACACACACACCTACACACCCCCTCGCCCCACCTCACTGTCTGACGCTGCTTCCTTGTGCGTCAGCAGATTTGCAATAATCGTATGCATGGTTCCTAGACAGACCGGAGTGAAGGCGGCCTTTCGGTGACATTTTCATAATGAAAGTGGAATGAACGAGCCAAATAAAAAATTAAAAAATAAATAGCATACTTATTTATTTAATTTTTTACATTTGTATAGCGCACAGGTAGCCCAGGGGCATTGTGGCGCTGTTACTTGTAGGAAAAACTTAGTTACAGTGAGTACCGGTTCAGGACTTGGTTACAGTAGGATAGTCAAGTCAAGTCAATAAGTTTATTCGGATTCCGAAGGAAATCCATCAAACACAAAAAACATCATACAAAATCAATTACATTCAATATTCCAAAAGATAGCAAAATGCACCCCTTCAAAATCATTGAGGAGGGAGATAAATAAAACTAAAAGCCCCATTATCATCAAGACGTCCTCCATTACAAGGGCCTGTCCCCCAAGGAACCTGACCCATAACGTCCCAAAGGGGTGAGATTAGCACCGGACAGGGGGGAGGGTCTCAAAGTTAACCTCGGGGGGGCACTCAGGGACTATTTGCGGATGAATACTAATTAGAATACCACTCCTGGGTGACCAACTAGACCCCCCACAGTGACCTAGGACCGCCCTTGCCACTCCCACGTCCCAAAATGCAAGTTCCACAGTGTCACCCTGCTGGTTGTCCACTCTTGGCGTTCTGCGACACCCTGCCAAGGATTCCCTAGACACAAAATAGCAGCCTCTTACGGACCGCAGCCAATGTAGACTTTTATTGAGGAGGGCATCCCTAGACTCCTTCCTGTCCCTTGCCAGCCTGGGTACGCCATGCAGATACATGGTAGCTTGTCCGGTCCGGCCTAGGCCAGAGGGTGGAGGTAGCCTCTCTCTACGCCACGGGCCATAGGCTCTCCCCTCTCCAGGAATGAGGCGTTTAGGGCCCGATTTGCTTGATGCAGTGTCCTCCCGAGATATAGGTTTTACCTTGGGTTGTGGCACCCCCATGGACACTCTAGGCTTAACACAAGTACTGGGGTTAATACCCTTGGCTGCTTGTAGATTCTCATGCACCAAGCTAGGGCAAGGTTCAGTGAACGTGGGTGACATAGGGGCCTGTTCCTGATGGTGTGCCAGGGGGTGGGCCGTGGGTGAAACGATGGGCCCTTTGCGAGCTATTGGAATGGTACAGGGCTCCCCCTCGCACTGCTTTTCCCCCTGCATTCCTGTGAGGACTGAGAGCAGATTTTTAATAACTGCCAACTCAGCCAACACTTGGATGCATACACAATTGCACACCCTGGCTGTAAAATCCCCCCCATTCGGGGGGTCAGAGGCTTGTTTTACCGCGGAGTTGGGGTCATCAGGTTGTTGCTTTGGAGCCCCGAGTAAGGATGGATGAGAAAGCAAGCTGACTGAAGGGCTTAACGATGACATATAGTCGCTCCAGAGACTGCTATGATCAGAAGATAGATTCAGCGGGGGTGTGACCATAGGCGAACTGCAGGGATGCAAGCTGCCCTCGTTGAGGGAGCAGTCAGGGGTGGAGCTGGACGGGCCCACCTCTGTGCAAGAGCCAGGGTTAGAGCAAGGGACTGGGATAGGGACCATGCTGAGGGTTCCGGGGGTAAAATTTGGTAGAGGACAGCTGCTTTCCAATATTACAGGCCCGGCCATTTCCCACTCTTGTTCCCCCTCTAGCTCTTGCTCGAAATAGGGTTGGTTGGATGCAGGAATCCCAATTAAGTCACTGGGTATCATGGGGAACTGGGGTGTAGAGAGCTCGACCTCATCGGAATTCAGGGGGACCGAGTTGGGGGGTTTGGCTGTATGACCCTTTTGACGCTGTCTC
Source organism: Ambystoma mexicanum (assembly GCF_040938575.1). Classification (NCBI taxonomy): domain Eukaryota; kingdom Metazoa; phylum Chordata; class Amphibia; order Caudata; family Ambystomatidae; genus Ambystoma; species Ambystoma mexicanum. The sequence goes on along the minus strand of NC_090934.1, from coordinate 861,594,057 downwards.
CTGACAACCAGTATCTTGCGAGCCGATTTAGGACCGTTGACATGGGGGGCGGACGTGAGGCAAGAAGGGGGGGGGAGGAAGGGCAAAACAGAGGGAACTTTCCTTGGCTCAGCATGTGACTTCATGGACCTTAGAGACTTTAGGAGAGTCATGGTCGACGATCTCTGTCCCCCCTTGGCAGCAGTTAGATTTGGGGTTGCTTGATGGCTGTCTCTTAGATGACTCTTAAAAGGTCCCTCCAGGGACGGACAACATTCTCCGCGGACCACCAACACCCCGTGCCCTTGACCCACGTAAGAATCTTGTTGGGGGCTTGTTGAGGGCTTGTGGGCTTAGCTGTTACGGAGGACCACGGGTACTCTAAAAGAAGGTTGGCAGGAATGATGATGGCTGGCTTTTGCTCACCTTGAAGACCCCCGGAGCAGTCCAGGACGTTAAAGGCCGGTCAGTCTGGTCCCCCACGGATCCGCGAACACCCTGCGGGCCGCAAACACCCGCGCCCTTTCTCCCGCGGGCTTCACCCTGGCGGGTGCGGGAGGCGAGCGGATGTAGTGGAGGGGGCGTGGCTTCAGTATGGAGGCCCTCCTGGGCCAAGCGAAACACCCTGCGGGCCGCAAACACCCGCGCCCTTTCTCCCGCGGTAGGATAGTGTAAAGGGTCAAACAGTGAGCAGTACCATACATAATATGCATAGAAGGTCATAGATATTGGTTTCAGTAGTGGGCATCCATTGTAACCGTACAGAGGGGAGAGGACGTCACTTCAGCAGATGGAGTTTGTCAGGCGAACAGGATAGTTTTCATGGCTTTGCGGAAGGCAGTAAGTGATGGTTCAGCTCGCAGGGAGGTGGGAAGGGTGCTCCAGTGTAGAGAGGTAAAGTCAAAAACATCCAATAAGTCATCAACACCGTGCTCAAGGAAATAAGCACAAATTTCACCAACAACCCAACTCCAGATGGAACCACAATACTGAACTACTTTGCACGAGGGCAGCTTGCATCCCTGCAGTTCGCCTATGGTCACACCCCCGCTGAATCTATCTACTTTGCACCGATTGATGGAAGACTTCACTGAACTAGTGAAGGAAAGCAACAAAGCCGATTAAGCAGGAGACCCTTAGCCACCAGGCATCTACAAGAACACGCTGAGCAAAGAGACCCCTGCAGAATACTTCTGCAACCTCATGAACCATTCGCTGGAAGCCAGATACGTACGCAGGAGTTTCAAAGCTTCATACATCCAGAAACAGACAACCCCCAACAACTAACGGCCCATTTCAAACAACCCTTAACGGCCAAACTGCTAGAAACCTATATTTATGGCCAAATCCGGACACACATGGAAACCAACCACCTAATGGACCAGGCACAAGCCAGCTTCAAACCTATTAGAGGAACTGAACCAGCACTACTCTTCATCTGGGATGACATAATTACTCCAACATCACTTCCACTCCGATACCATTTGACCTTTCAGTGACTTTTGATAAGTCAATGTTGCAATCATCCAAAAGACACTAAAAGCAGGGATAAGCAGCATCACACTACAGTGGATGAAATCCTTCATGACAGAAAGAATGGAAACCAACTGGCTACAACCCTTCAGCTCAACATCGCTCGCATGTGAGGTTCCAAAAGTCTCATCGCCCTCACTTCTACTTTGCAACAAACATGAACCCACTTGTGAAACTCAAGGGACATGGACTTGCATGCTGCAACTATGCAGATCATACTCCAATACTATACAAAAAATAGATGCAAGCAACGACAGACCAAACCCGACACAAATGCATGAATGAGCAACAACCGCCTTAAACTCAACCCAGACAAAACTGAAATCATGATCACTCCCAACAACCTTTCTATACAACCACATATACCAAGGCCTACTGAAATGGAAACCAGACTGTAAGCATCAATAGTAGTTACAAATCTCTGAATTTCAATGAACGACCCGACACTGGAACCTCAAGTCAATGCAGTTGTACAGAAATGCTTCTTCCATCCAAATACTATCAAGCGGATATTACCCTGTCTCGCCTTCCCACAATGAACACTTGCTATCATCGCTCTCATCATGTAAAGAATAGACTATACCAACAGTATGAAATTTGATGATGCCAAACTACCTCACAAAAAACGGCGACAGAGCCAACAGGATTCCTTTTAAGACGTAGCAAGAGAGAGAACACATCACACCTGCGCCAAGAACCCTATATCGGCTACTAGTCAGGGAAAGGAGCCATTTCATTGGTATTCAAACTTTACACAGAGCCACACCCCCAATTGAGTAACAATATTGTTTCTCGTCCCTCCACAAGCTACAACCATTATTTTTTCTATTGAAGGCAGTGAGCAGAATACCTTTTTTAAAGAGCTTTTCTCCTCTCATGGACATCCTTTGTGCCCCCAGCCCCAAAGTTTGAAGACCACCAATCTATTTCTAAACATTTTGCATTGATCACAGAGCAATTTACAGCCAAGGAGCGGAATACCTGCAAGAAGGTCTCCCATCTGCAGACCAAAAAAGAACCTAGAGCTCTAGAAATGGCAGGTCTTAAACCCAACCAATATATTTGAAAACGAAATAAGGAGGATCAGATTTTTCAAACAGCTCAGTGAATCGCTTGAAATCCCTCACCAACGGAATAATCACAATAGAGAACACTGGTTTGTTTTGGGGATTTGTAATGCGCATATACTTCCGGAACCAAGCAGAGAGCCTGCATCTAGGCGCAGATATTAAATTGCTATGACCACACAAAACATTAACAGAGAAGAGAATTATTAGGACAAGTGAGTTTTCAGGCTTGCTGAAAAGAGTAAATCAGAGATATTTTCCATAGTTCCACTGGTAGTGCATTCCAGAGACACAAGCTTCTGATCGAAAAATATTGGTCACCCATCGAGAAATATAGTGAAGGGTGGGGTGATGAGGGGGGTACAGCCAACAGATCTTTTCCAGGCAAGCTTAATGAACGGGACAGCTGATAAAGCTTTAAGAAGCCAGATAGCTAAGTGATACACCTTGAATACATTTAGGTATTAGGCACAATAGACTACGTTTAATCCGTTTCCCAACAGGCAACAAGTTCAGCTTCTTCCGATACACAGAAATAGATATCTTTTTTGGCAGAATATATATCAGTCTGCCAGCAGTATTCTGGACCACCTGAAGTCTATGTAATTGGCTCTCTGGTGCGCCCAGAACAAGAGTGTCACAGTAGTAGAGTCTGGAATTTACCATTGTCCCCCACGACCACAACACAGTCTGGTTCATGATTAAATGGCAAAATAGGTTTTAAAAGCCTAAATTTATTTAAAAAAAACAAACTTCTGAAACATGAGCATTACATCCCAGAGAGGCCTGCCATACACAGCCTCAATGCTTTACCTTGCATGAGAAGGTAGTTGCAACATCACAAATGGCAGGACAGGAATTGGTCACATAGAAATGTAATAGATTTTTGGGGCCAAACACTATAGCCTCGGTTTTGGAGGAATTAAGTTGGCGCTTACTCTCGAGCATCCAACTTTTTATTGCTTTGGCACATGCTAGAAGGCATTCTGCAGCATCCACTGCACATTTTAGTCTGACGTAGAGTTGTGCGTCATCAGCCTAGGAATGATAGTTCAATTCAAACCTAGCAAAGATGTCAATTAATGGCCCAAGATAGACAATTAAGAATATAAGGACAGAGACGACCCCTGGGGCACTCTGCATAAAACAGGAAGACTATCGGAATAAAAAAGTCCAAGTTTAACTTGTCAGGTGTCTTGACCCACGTTTGAATCATTATGCTACAACATTTGGTGCCGTGGGCTTCGAAAATCCAAGATGGCTGAAAAGCCCACATTTGTGCCAGAATCCAGGAAAACCGCGCAGTTTTTGCGCACACCAAAATGGTTGCCTGACCTGCCACCCACCAGTGCGAGCGTGAGGGGCCTGAAGCGCCATGAGTGAAACGTGGTGCCAAAGGAAAAACAGCAGTGCCTGTTAGTTCAAAAAGCGCTTTGAAATAACCTTTGTTTCTCTGAATGAAAGCTCAAAATGCCTATTTCAAACATCGCAAGATATTCAAAAATCTTACTGAACACCAGCAGACATCTGGCAGAATGAAGTCTTGTGTGCATACCAAATCTGAAAAGATGAAGAGCCTAAAATAATGTTCAGAACAAAACTGGCTGAGCTGGTAATGTCAGCAGCTTAAGTGAAATGGGATTAAAGCCATTAAAATTGAAATGTTTAAAATAATTGAGTGACCTACTTTTGAGTGTCACATAGGTTGCAACTGTTTAAATGTCATAGTTTTGAACTTAGAATCAGCGTTCTAGCTGCATGTGTCAAAATTGTACGTTTGATTTGAATGAAGAAAAACTGGAACAAAAGTGACATTTGGCTGAAGCCTGGCTTAAAGAGATTGAATTCTGCCCGGCAACTACCCCCGACAGGAGTTGAAACTTGCCCAGCAACTGCATTCACAGGCCTGGCTGCCTTCTGCTGTTCCCACCAGAAGGAGATCACACCTCTTTGATTGAATCAGGGGAGGAGCACCTGGGAGCAGGGAAACAGAACAATGAACTTCCCTTTGCTCCAAGCAATTTCTAAATCAGGGGGTCGTAAACGGCTTCCTCTTGGAAGGAAATGGGAGGGGCACTGCCTCTGTGAGCCAGCTGAGTATGTAGGCGGGGACAGACAGAAATTCCCCCCATGTGCTTTGGAACCTAAACCACACCCATCTGGGCCAGAGCATAATTTTAGAAAGATGGATAATTCATAGTACATAATTGTCAAAATTATACCAATAATATCATGATTCCTGTGATTTTTCTGTGCACATATTAAGAGGTGATAGGACTCTGTGGTATGTTCGGGGGGGTAGTAGCGGAAAATAGGGTATTACTCCAAATGTATGTATGTTAAAAATCTGACACTTCATCTGATGCCCATATTCCTTGCGCACATTTGTGTAAATTCTGGAAAAGTTTAGAGATTGTGTTCTGGATGAAAAGGGCAGAATTCTGTCAGAAGTGAACACAACATCTTACAAAGACAGTGATCGGATGGTTTGGTGCTACAGAAAATATGTTAACTGGACATATAATATCAGAAAAATTGTACATAGATAAATATGCATTTAAGTCAAAAATAGATGTGTGCAAAGTGACAAGGGGAGTGTTCTTTCTGTATGCCATAAAAAGGATGCCGGATGACTCACAATTCAGTTCCCCAGTCAGGTGCCAGAAAATCCTATAGCATATCAGGATCCTCAGAGGGTTGGGCATAGAAAGTCAGCCTTCCCACCCACTTTCAAAAGACATAAAAAGAGCCACTGAGACCCAAGGAGACACTTTCCACTTTCTTGCGAAGCACTTTGCTGGACCCGACAATATCCAGAAGGACCATAGACTCCAGATAGACTCCAGAACTTGAAGCAGAGAGGCCTGAACCAAAAGCTGAATCCTTCTCAGCAGGCCTCAGAATCCAGCCATCTAGCCAAACTATTCAACAGCCGGGCGAGCCGTTTGATTCTGGCTAGAACCCTGTGCCAGAACCCAGAAAGCAGAGCTGTATCCAGACCGCCGTGCAGTGCCGATAGAAGACCATACCAGATCGCTGTGCAGTGCCGAGACTAGAACCAGAGATCCAGAACCGCAGACCAGATCGCTGTGCAGTGCCGAGACCAGAACCAGAGATCCAGAACCGCAGACCAGATCGCTGTGAGCAGAACCGGTGCCAGAGAATGTCCGTGGCGAGTGAAGCCCAAACCTGACCAGATCTTGACAGCCTATTTCAAATTTATAGTGTGAGTACCCACAGAACTGTGCATAGTCATCTCTTAATGTAAAATAATCTAATTCAAACCATTTCCACTTATTTAGAACTGCATAGAAATCGTGTGTCCATTCTGTGATTTCAAACCCGTGAAAGTGTAATTTGCCATTTGAATCTTACTTTTTTTCTGAAAATCTATCTCCACAAAATCGTCCGTATCTTTTGAACCGCGTGTGACTTTCTACTCCTTATAGTTTTTCCGTAATCGCGCTCGACGCACTTGGAAAAAGTGGCACGAATTGAAAACTAGCTCAATCTTACCACACGTTAAAAAAAATTGCTGTCTCTTGCTTGCATTGCTGAAATTCATTTTCAACCTGATAATCCCTCCTGAATCATTGCTAGTGTTGACCTGGACTAATTCTAAGTAGCTGTCACCTACTCTGAATCTCCTAAAGGGAATTAAAATCATTTTTAGCATATTTTCACTTCATTGTAAATCACATAAAAGTATTTCTGCATGTTTTAAAAGCATACCGGTTGCTCTAAGCTTGCTAGGGGGTGGGAACTGAATTGGTATTGCATTCAATTTTATTCCTGAAAATTGTGTGCTCTCCTTCCATCTTCTTATATGGCATTGGGGGGGGAGTGAATTGTCAAAAGAAAAAGTGATCATATTATTTCTTGTGGAAACCATCTCAGTTTATTTCTGTGCTGCATTCTTTTTCATCATTGCATTTCCTTGAAACCATAAAGTATTCTCAGCTACCTTATCCTCTATACCAACTCCTAAGTAATTAAAAGTGCTAGTGTAATATTATCCATTGTTGATCACTGTCATACTCATAAGTGTGCTATCAAATATTAATTTATTCATAAAAGTGTGATTATATATATCTTGTTTAATTTTTCAAATAAATCTTTTAATTTGCAATACAAACCTACTTCTTGGCTCAGTGAGGTCAGGGGGATTCAAAGAGAGGGGCGTTATACAAGGGTTTATCATCCAGATCTATGAACTTATAAAAATATATAATTAAGGGCTTCCCTTGGGCATCACAGACTCGGCATTGACTTAGTTGGAGTGCTGAATTGAGGTCAATTAACAGAGTGGGGGCTCGAGCCGGGACGTCTGGATTAGAACTACCACTTGTGCAGCTTAATACAGTGTGCTAACTGACAGGATACATAAATCCTGTTGGATCACCACACTGTGTTACACTGTAAAATCACCCCTCAAAAGAAGGACGCTCTAAGGAGACGGTCTGTTTTGCAAAATAAAATACAAACTTCTGTAAGTCAGGAAGGAAATCTATTTCCAGAATGACGACATTGGTAGATATTAAGATAGCTAGGGAGCACTTCTTACATAAACTGTTTGTGAGAGGTGAATGGTCTGAACAGGACCAGAATGTGTGGCTGCAGGCAATCGCAACCCAGATCACTGCAACAGGGTCAGACATATGGAGAGATGGTCCATTACATGTGGCCCTGAGTGAACTATATATGGCCCCTAAAGCCAAAGATGAGCACGACAAGATTGTCAGGATAGCGGCATATTTATATTGATATATGGGAGCCATACAGGACAAATGTGCTGAAGGCCAAGATCTGGCAAATAGGCAACAGATGGCATTAGGGAAGGCCCAATCTGACCTGGTCTCGTCTGAGCAGAGGCTGCACAGGAGCCAGGAGTCAGAAAATGAGAGTAGACAGTATCTCATTAAAATCAAAGAGGATATGGGTATCCTGCAACAGGAAAAGTCTGACCAGGATACCAGATTTCTGGCCTTGCAGAAGAAGTACCAAGAAGATTTGGACGCCCTACTGCAGAGCCAGAAAAAGCTGGAGCAACAACTGGACTTCAATAGGGCATGCGCAGAGCAGGTAGTCACCCTGCAAAGCCACATAGATGGGGAGAAGGCAGAGAGCAACAAACTGATTCTGAAAGACCTGGATACCCAGACAGAATTTGAGGAAGAGCGCCAGAAAGCTGGTGCCCTTAAAAGGCAGAGGGACGACCTGGTGGCACGGATGCAGGCTCTTAGTCAGGAAAGGGACAACTTAGGCCAGGAAGTCTGCCAATTAAAAAGAAAAATTGAAGAAAATCACTAGGCCCTCCAGGGACTGGGTGACCTCCAAAAAGAGCATCAGAACTTGTTAGAGCACACTAGGAGGGTGGAAGATGCTCTGGCAAGAAAGGAACAGGCCAGTAGGGTTGGGACTCAGGAGGTAACCCTCCTGCAGCAAAGACTGGTACAGTACTTCAGGACCAACCAGGAGGCACATAGAGAAAATGAGGCTCTCTGTCAGCACAATGATAGGCTCCAGCAACGGGTAGCCATGCAGGAGAGACTGATAGAGTCTAGTAAGGCCTTAACTGAGGAACTGAAAGCACAGGCTCTTGCAGGGCAACAGGGAGCAGGGGCTGATAGAGATGAGGTTCGCTGGGAAAGGGAAACACCCGAGCATAACCTCAGGAGCTCTAGTACCAGAGGGCTTCACCTCTCCCGGTCCCTGGACTCTGCCACCCCCATGTCCCCTGGCGCACATGAGCACAGGGCCACATGGATGGCAGATTACTATCCAGCCAAAAGTATGGGGCTCATAGGCCAGTACCACCCAGGAATGGATGGGCGGGCATCCGGGTATGGGCACCTAAGTACAGTGTAATTTAGTGGGGAACCGTGGGAGAGTAGTACCTCTAAGGGCATTCTGAAAACCTCTGCCCAGTTAGGTCAGTGGGGGGGGGGGTACCCATCAAATCCGGGCAGCAAGGAGGAATCTAACGACTCCTCCGAGCGCCCCAGGACACAAGAGACTAGGTCCCCACATTCTGCCGGCCATTCCCAGGCTCGCAGAATCCGGGAAAACCTGGAAGATCAGACGGGCACCTCTGGGAGCAGTGCTTCTGAGTCAGAGGATGAATGGACCAGGGTTACCCAGGCCAATAAGGCAAAAAGGGTCTTGCTTAAGGACCCCTTAAAACAGATTAAGGCAATAAGGAGCGTCATCACCCCTTATCACAAGAACGCCAAGTATTCTGTTTGGGAACACTTGGAGCTTTACGGGCAAATAATGGAGACTTTCCATTTGAAGGACAGCAGTAGCTTCATTCAGTATGTAAAATGGACATTCTCCCGAGAATACTCCAGTTTCTTTGCGGGGCTGGAGGACCAAAACCATTCAAGATGTTCCACATATAGGGCGGCCATCTTGAAACATTTTGCGGTTCACCGGAATCCCCAAGAGGCTCGCAAGGCAGCCTACAATTTGCAATGTGGGGAGGATCAGGCCCCAGAAGAATTTGAGCAGGAATTGAAGCGTCCCTTTGCGCAGACTACCAGAAGGGTGCGCACGGACAGCAAAGAGTTTGTAAATACGTTTTTCCATGCCTTACCCAAATACATAATGACCCAGCTAGTGAGAGATTTTCACGAGAAAAGGTCACTAGACTGGGTCATTGAACAGGCTACCCGGATCTATGAGGTGCAGAAGCCCATAGAAAATAAAAATAATGCCCAGAAAAGCCCCAAACCGACCAGCACCCCTGCTGCTGCCAAGGTAGCAGAGGTAAAGGTTGCCCCCACTTTAGATTTGGAGATGGGGGGGGCCTAAAAACCTGCCTGCACCGAATAATTCTCAGCCCAGAAGACCCTCGGGCCAGTCACAGACAGGGAGTCAAGGAGGTAGTCCCACAAATGGGGTCCCTCGCTCCCCTAACTATGCAAGTCCCCGCTACAAGGGAAACCGACCCATCCCGTGGTATGTGTGGACGCCTCCAGCCCAAGGGGGGGATCCAACCAGGCACCCAACCCAGGGAACTTCCCTCCTAACTTCCCACAGGAGGGCAGAAATTCACCAAACCCTGGGCAGAATTTATTCCCCAGGTATCCACCCAACTTCCAACCCCAAAATCATCCATCCTTCTTTCCCCAATTCCCTGAGCCCAGCCCACTTAATCCAGGAGCGGGTAGGCCAAGGGTGGAGGGGTACCCAAATCTTCCCAACCCGGGGTACTACCAGAGAAGGGATAGCTACCCTTCCCGGGATCAGCCCAGGGGAGAAAATAGAACCCCGTATAAGCCAGAGCGGGTTTCAAAGTTAGAACGCCAGGTCCAAAGTATGGCACGGGATCTGGGTCACATGCTGAGGCTGCAACAGAACCCTCAGAAGAGCATGCCAGCGCAGAATTCCCCCAAACTCTGGACCTGGTGCTCCAGAACAATGATGGGGCAGCACCCCGATAACCCATCGGTTCCCAGGGAGGAGGCACAAGGGGAAGAGGGGTGTAAAGCCTTGGAGGAAGCTTCCTTCCCCACTTGTAAACAGCCCCTGGAAACCGAGGAACCAGAAACAAAATCTCCTACCCCTGAAAATCTGCCACCCAAGGAGCAGAGAGGAGGTAGGAGAAACAAAGGACCCAAACAGACCCAGTTTGTGGAGGAGGTACAGATCTTCCAATTTGAGGGAGAGGGATCCTCAGAGGACCTGGGAAAAGGATCTTCTCCTTCAGAGATGGGGGAACTCCTCCCAAAGAAAAATGGGTCCCAAGGGATCCAAATCCAGACTGGGTAGATGTGGGGACTGAGCTAGCGCCGCCCATCATCTCATCCCAGAACCAACAACATCAAAATCCCCTAGTTCAAACACATCCTGGTGACTGCCTCCAAAAAAGGGGGGGTGGGGCGGCCCAGAACCGGAACCAGGGGAACCCACAATGGCTCTGATTTCCAGTTGCCAACTTTTTCTTGCAGATTCCCATGACTCTCCACAGAATTCTGCCCAGATCTCTTTCTCGCAATGTCCAAAACTAAAAAATTAGCCCACCAGTTGTCCTCAAATGTGCATCATCTGTGCCCCCTTGAGGAGAAGGAGGGAAAATACTATCCCCCGGTACAAGTACAGGGGCAGGGTACAATTTTGGCACTGGTGGACACTGGATCCCAAGCTACTCTTTTGTCCAGAAGGGCCTTTGATGAACTAAATGCAGGAAGGGGGGAGAATTACCGTATTCCTCTCACCTCTCTTCCTGGATAACTTCAGAACTTTGACGGGAAGGAAATTCCTGTCAAGGGGACTGCGGATTTGGACATTAAAATTGGGCGACACAAGGTGAAACACCCGGTCATAGTAGTGACTCCAGAGGGCACCCCTTGTTTACTAGGGAATTACCTCCTGAGAAGGTTGTCACCCCTAATAAATTGCGTAAACAAGGTCCTCTGGATCCAGACTAGCCAACCAATAAAATTAAAACAGAGTGTCAACCATGTTAGTTTAAACGGCACATGCCACATGGTTGAACAAAAATCTGACCAAGTAGAATTTCACTTCCAGAACAATCAAATTCCAGACGTGACAGTAATAGCAGTAGGACAACAGACTGGTGATAGGTGGTCCTCTCTATTTCTGAAAATCAACCTTCCTTCCAGTTTAAGGTGGGGAAGGAAACACTCTGAAATTCTTTACTAATCCACAATCAGACATTGCCACTCCTATAGTTCAGAAAGATGTGAAATCAGCTCAGAGCCTGGCTGATATTCAGCAAATTGGAGAGCAGTTGTTCATCCCTGTTCGGTTAAATGATGGGAAGGACTCTGTTCTCGCCCGAGTGTGTGTGAACAACGGTAAGAGCTTCATCAGCGAAGCCATGTTCCGCCAACTCCCAAAATATCCAGCCATTCCCACATTCAAACTGATAGACAAATGGGAAATGGATCTGGAAACACCCAATTCCAAACATCTCCTGCCAAGCAGGTGTATGCTCAAAATCTCCATTGGCAACAAGAGCATAGTCCTTAATTGTTGGGTCTTGCGAGAAGTCACTGCCGCCTTTTACTTAGGCAGTGATATTCTCAATCGCTTTGCCATTAGTTTGACCTAATAAACTTCAAAGCTTGGTCCCGATTAGTGGATAATCCCATGGGCTTTGATGATCCAGAAAAAGCATTTAGGTCGGCTCAATTGCTACCTTATGCAGTTGAAATTCAGATTAAAGAGGAAGTCACCATACCAGAAAGGACCCGACAATTCTCCCTGGAAGTGAAAGTTAAAAGAGGACAAAAATTGAAAAACCCTGATGCTTATATTCATCTAAATGCTTTTCTCCAACAGCAAGGGTTAGGGGTAAACCCAACACCATTAGTCAACATAGAACATGACACCATTCCAATAGAGGTGGATAAAAGCGACTTAAAGAGTATTACTCTAGCCGCAGGCACCATTATTGGAATGGCGGTTGATGACCGACATTTTTCCATTGATTTAGGAAATGAACTGTTAGGACCAATCCCCAAGGACTGTTTTGACAGTGACAGTGATGACAATACAACACCAGACAGGATCTTTACCCCGCATAGGGGGAACTTCCTGGTGTATACTTCCTGCCCTTATGGTAAGGAAGATGTGACTTGTGACTTCAGAAGGGATAAGGTGATTTTCCAGGTCCATGAGGGCTGACCTTCCCACCTGAAGCCTCCAGTCCAAATCAGCACTCTGACCAGGGACTTCTCCACCCAGCTGGAGGACGCCGCTGAGATAGCAAAACCAGAAGTCTTTCCAGGCTTCAGGCAGATGGTGGAAGAGAGAGTCAACCTAGCTGATGCCTGTGTGACTCTGGAACAGAAGCAAAAGTTGAAACAAGTTTTCTTGGATTTTCAAGATCTCTTTGCGGTAGACTCATGACTGTGGTCGCACCATCATCCACACAACAACAATTCCCACAGACCCTGGCATGACTCCAGTGTTTGTGAAGCAATATCGCTTGCCTCTCGCATCCATGGAGTCCCTTACTGAAATAATTAAGAACCTTGAGTCCCGAGGAATAATCCGTCCAGTACACAGCACCTTCAATAATCCGGTGCTGGGAATATTGAAGCCAAACGGCCAGTGGAGACTCTGCGCCGACCTTAGGGAGCTCAACCAACGGGTCCATAATTCCCGATGGCCTCTTCCCTACATTGACCAAGGGCTGGCCCAGATCCAGGGGTCACAGGTATTCACTGCAATAGACCTGACCAATGGATACTGGACCATGCCTGTCAGTAGGGAGGACCAATACAAACTGGCTTTTACCTTTGGGGCCAGCAGTACATATGGACCCGGACTACCTTCGGATACCTCAACTCCGGCAATGAATTCAACATTTTCCTACATAAGGCCATGCCCGACCTGGATGCGAGGGGTAACCTGGCTTATGTAGATGATGTCCTCATCAAAAGTTCATCTGTAGAAGAACACAGAGGAGATGCGTTATGTTCTGACACAGTTGAGGGCCGCCAGAGTAAAAAATGTTAGTTTCAGAAAGCACAGTGGTGTAGAACCCGTGTTAATTTCTTGGGGCATGAGATTACTCCTCAGGGTCTCTGTCCCCAGGAAAAGAAAGTGGAAGCACTTCAGAAACTGAAAGACCCCACAACTCTGCGGGAACTAAGGAGCCTCCTTGGACTGACTAATCACAGCAGAAAGTTCAGTGAGGGCTACGCAGAGATCACCAGACCCCTGATTCATCTCTTCAAGGGGGGGGGTCAAGTGGGAATTGGGTCCATAACAATCCGAGGCAGTAAGACAGCTCAAAAGAAGCCTCTCACAAGCGCCTTGCCTAGCTTACCCTGTCGGAAACAAGGTGTTTTTCTTGGAGACAGGGTTCTCGAATACGTGCTTGACTGCAGTATTATATCAAAAGCATGACAAGGTCAATAAAGTAATCTCCTATGCGATTAAAACTCTATCCTCTGTGGAGGAACAATTCAACGATTGTGAGAAGGCACTCCTGGCGACGGTGTGGGCATTGAAGAATTACCGCTCGTTTATCCAGGGGGGAACACATCATAGTGGAGACTCCACACCAGCCTCTGCAATATCTCCAAAGTGACAGAATCCAGGCCGGAAATGTGAGTAATTCCCGAATTACTTCCTGGATTCTGTCAATGCAAGGCTTTCCTGTGGAGGTCAGATATGGCCAAAACAAGAAGAGTCCCCTCGCGCAAGGTCTGGCTGACTTGCATGATTGTGCCAGAGAAAACTGTCTCGAGGACGAAAGTCTAAAAATCAATGACAACACGGAGGCATACCTTCATTCCGCACACAAAGTCTTTGAAGAAGACAAGTGTTAGGGAATGCCCACTGTCTATGTGGACGGATGTTCTTACCATGTTGACAACAACGGGGGAAAAGAACTAGTGGCCGGCGTAGGTAATGCATGGGTGAATGAGTCCCCAGAACCCTCCGCTGGATACAAGATTGGTCCCCGAAGTAGTCAGGTGGCAGAGTTGATGGCTGTGCATCAGGCCATCCTCACTGCTGTCCAACATCAACTCCACGAACTGGTCATAATCACAGATTCAGATTATGTACGGAACGGGTTTGTGGAGCACCTGGTTAATTGGAAAACCAGAAGCATGTTATGTGATAATAACAAACCCTTGAAACATGGGAAGTTAATTCAAAACATTGATGATCTGGTCACCGTGAATGGGATGACCATCTACTGGAAGATGATCAAGGGTCATTCCAAAGTAGACGGACCAGACAAAACTGGAAATGACTTAGCTGATCAGCTGGCCAAAACTGGGGCCATCCAAGGGGATCTAATAGAGATTGAGTCCCTGTTGGGGGAAATCCAGGTCACTGCTATCACTAGGTCCCAGACAAATGCTCACAATGATCTTTCAACTGCACAATGGAGTAAGGAGACCCCAGATGCTGATTTGATTATGGCTCAGAAGGGGGAATCCAATAATTGGTAAGTTTTACCAACACATTGAGGACCCGGAGAACTTTCCCCTGACGGATACCGATTACATTGGGAAAGAGGACCTTAGAATGTTGATGTAATGTCCAAAAATGTTCTGAATCCAAAACGGTTTGTTAAGGAAATCCCAAGCTGGCCATGATCAGTGGGTGGTCCCCACCTCATTCCGGAGCCTGATAAGTCACGCCCATGATACGGCCACCGCCGGTCATAGGGGGTTTCATACAACACTTGAGATCTTAAGAGAGGTTGCATACTGGCCACACATGGGGCAGGACCTCGACCAATACTTGAAGGGGTGTCTTGTGTGCACACAATTTCAGCCAACAACTCTCACACACTGTACGCCTCTCCAAAAGAGGGGGATGACACTGCCATGGTCAGATTTGCAAGTCGACTACATAGGGCCCATGATTCGCTCCTCTAGGGGGAATAAGTACATGTTGACGGTGACATGCTTATTTACTAAATGGGTGGAGTGTCTCCCGGCCCCAAACTGCAAGGCAGAGACAGCAGCTGCCCTGATGATCAACCACATCTTTTCGCGTTTTGGTCCACCCCAAAGTATTGAGTCAGACAGAGGTAACCATTTTACCAGCGAAGTAATGACTAAGATGTGGGAGATACTGGGGGTTAAAGGAAGCTACACATTGCTTACCGACCAGCTTCTTCTGGGGCAGTCTAACATTACAACCGAACCATTGTGAGCATATTAAAAAAGTTTGTGGCAGATTCTGGGCCAAGATGGGATATCCGATTATCTCTGGTCCTAATGGCCATCAGATCTACCCCTTCATCTGCAACTAAAAGGTCACCGTTTGAGCTGATGACTGGACGCAGGATGGTGCTTCCCCAGCATTTGCTCTACAGGACCCAAGAGCAAACCTTTATCAATGCCTCCACAACGCATGAGTATGTTGAAAATTTAAGGAAACACCTCCAACATGCTTTTGCCTATGCTCAGCGAAACCTAGAAAGATCAGCCGATAGCATGAAGACTCACTATGATTTGAAGACTAGTAGGAAAGAATTCAATGTAGGGGACCGGGTTTATCTATACAATTTCCAAAGGAACCAGGCCAAACAGCCTAAATTTCTGCCTACATGGAAGGGACCTTTTGAAATTGTAGACAAGATCTCCCCAGTCGCCTACAAGATCCGCATCCACAAAGGCAGTTTGTTGGAAGGGGAAGACAAGTGGGTCCATATAAATCAGCTAAAGTGTTGCCATCCCAGGCACACACTGCAGCAACTGGAGGAGTCCTCTGCAATCCCAGAGGGGGCCGCTCCAGAGTAATACAAGTCCAACCCTAAAATATTCCACATATAGTCTCTAAAATATTATGATAAGAATTCAAATGTCTCCTGATGTATAAAATGTATATGTTCGCCCCACCATTAATAGTGGTGGGGAAATGTCTACGAATATGTTTCTGCCGCTTTGCTTTGTCATCCTACGAGAGATAAACCATGGAGACTGACCAAGGAGGATGACCCGGGGACCGGGAGCAAAGATCAGAGGGGCCCGGGGTACCGCCCAATACTCCCATCAGGACCTGTGAGGAGAACCGATCGATCCACCCTGATGGAGGAAAAGATGCTGATCTTAGCTAGCTGCGGAATCGGAAGATGATGTGGCCATCCCAGCGCGTGGATCAAAACATCCTTTGCACCAGACTCCCCCTCGACTCGAAATCGAAGTGCAGTCGGGGGGGGGGGCTTGTCAGGTGTCTTGACCCACGTTTGAATTATGCAACATTTGGTGCCGTGGGCTTAGAAAATCCAAGATGGCCGAAAAGCCCACATTTGCGCCAGAATCCAGGAAAACCGCGCAGTTTTTGCACACACCAAAATGGTTGCCTGGCCTACCACCCACCAGTGCGAGCGTGAGGGGCCAGAAGCGCCATGAGTGAAAAGTGGTGCCAAAGGAAAAACAGCAGTGCCTGTTAGTTCGAAAACGCTTTGAAATCACCTTTGTTTCTCTGAATGAAAGCTCAAAATGCCTATTTCAAACATCGCAAGATATTCAAAAATCTTACTGAACACCAGCAGACATCTGGCAGAATGAAGTATTGTGTGCATACCAAATCTGGAAAGATTAAGAGCCTAAAATAATGTTCAAAACAAAACTGGCTGAGCCGTGGATGTCAGCAGCTTAAGTCAAATGGGATTAAAGCCACTAAAATTGAAATGTTTAAAATAAATGAGTGATCTACTTTTGAGTGTCACATAGGTTGCAACTGTTTAAATTTCATAGTTTTGAACTTCGAATCAGCGTTCTAGCTGCATGTGTCAAAATTGTAAGTTTGATTTGAATGAAGAAAAACTAGAACAAAAGTGACATTTGGCTGAAGCCTGGCTTAAAGAGATTGAATTCTGCTCGGCAACTACCCCCGACAGGAGTTGAAACTTGCCCAGCAACTGCATTCACAGGCCTGGCTGCCTTCTGCTGTTCCCACCAAACGGAGATCACACCTCTTTGATTGAATCAGGGGAGGAGCACCTGGGAGCAGGGAAACAGAACAATGAACTTCCCTTTGCTCCAAGCAATTTCTAAATCAGGGGGTCGTAAACGGCTTCCTCTTGGAAGGAAATGGGAGGGGCACTGCCTCTGTGAGCCAGCTGAGCTTGGAGGCGGGGACAGACAGAAATTCCCCCATGTGCTTTGGAACCTAAACAACACCTATCTGGGCCAGAGATGGATAATTCATAGTACATAATTGTCAAAATTATATCAATAATATCATGATTCCTGTGATTTTTCTGGGCACATTTTAAGAGGTGTTAGGACTCTGCGGTATGTTCTGGGGGGGTAGGAGCGGAAAATAGGGTATTACTCCAAATGTAAGTATGTTAAAAATCTGACACTTCATCTGATGCCCATATTCCTTGCGCACATTTGTGTAAATTCTGGAAATGTTTAGAGGTTGTGTTCTGGATGAAAAGGGCAGAATTCTGTCAGAAGTGAACACAACATCTTACAAAGACAGGGATCGGATGGTTTGGTGCTACAGAAAATGTGTTAACTGGACATATAATATCAGAAAAATTGTACATAGATAAATATGCATTTAAGTCAAAAATAGGTTTGTGTGCAAAGTGACAAGGGGAGTGTTCTTTCTGTATGCCATAAAAAGGATGCCGGATGACTCACAATTCAATTCCAGTCAGGCGACAGAGAATACTATAGCCTATCAGGATCCTCAGAGGGTTGGGCATAGAAAGTCAGCCTTCCCACCCACTTTCAAAAGACATAAAGAGAGCCACTTAGACCCAAGGAGACAGTCACTTTCCACTTTCTTGCGAAGCACTTTGCCAGACCAGACAATATCCAGAAGGTCCATAGACTCCAGATAGACTCCAGAACTTGAAGGAGAGAGGCCTGAACCAAAAGCGGAATCCTTCTCAGCAGGCCTCAGAATCCAGCCACCTAACCAAACTATTCCACAGCCGTGCGAGCGGTTTGATTCTGGCTAGATCCCTGTGCCAGAACCCAGAAAGCAGAGCTGTATCCAGACCGCTGTGCATTGGCGATAGAAGACCAGACCAGATCGCTGTGCAGTGCCGAGACCAGAACCAGAGATCCAGAACCACAGACCAGATCGCTGTGAGCAGAACCGGTACCAGAGACCGTCCGTGACGAGTGAAGCCCAAACCTGACCAGATCTTGACGGCCTATTTCAAATTTATAGTGCGAGTACCCACAGAACTGTGCATAGTCATCTCTTAGTTTAAAATAATCTAATTCAAACCATTTCCACCTATTTAGAACTGCATAGAAATCGTGTGTCCATTCTGTGATTTCAAACCTGTGAAAGTGTCATTTGCCATTTGAATCGTACTTTATTTCTGAAAATCTATCTCCACAAAATCGTCCGTATCTTTTGAACTGACTTTCTACTACTTATAGTTTTTTCGTAATCGCGCTCGACGCACTCGGAAAAAGTGCAGCGAATTGGAAATTAGCTCAATCTCACCACACGTTAAAAAAATAGCTGTCTCTTGCTTGCATTGCTGAAATTCGTTTTCAACCTGATAATCCCTCCTGAATCATTGCTAGTGTTGACCTGGACTAATTCAAAGTAGCTGTCACCTACTCGGAATCTCCTAAAGGGAATAAAAATCATTTTTAGCATATTTTCACTTCATTGCAAATCACATTAAAATTATTTCTGCATGTTTTAAAAGCATACCAGTTGCTCTAAGCTTGCTAAGGGGTAACTGAATTGGTACTGCATTCGATTTTATTCCTGAAAATTGTGTGCTCTCCTTCCATCTCCTTATATTGCATAGGGGGGGCGAGTGAATTGTCAAAAGAAAAAGTGATCATATTATCTCTTGTGGAAACCATCTCAGTTTATTTCTGTGCTGCATTCTTTTTCATCATTGCATTTCCATGAATCCATAAAGTATTCTCAGCTATCTTATCCTCTCTATACCAACTCCTAAGTAATTAAAAAAGTGTGCTAGTGTAATATTATCCATTGTTGATCACTGTCATATTCATAAGTGTGCTATCAAATATTAATTTATTCATAAAAGTGATATATATCTTGTTTAATTTTTCAAATAAATCTTTTAATTTGCAAAACAAACCTACTTCTTGGCTCAGTGAGGTCAGGGGGATTCAAAGAGAGGGGCGTTATACAAGGGTTTATCATCCAGATCTATGAACTTGTCATAAAAATATATAATTAAGGGCTTCCCTTGGGCATCCCAGACTCGGCATTGACTTAGTTGGAGTGCTGAATTGAGGTCACTTAAACTGCTTGTGTCTGGTTTTCCAGAAAAGATGAGAACCACTACAGCGTGCTCTCCGAAACGTGGGCAACATCAGTGTCTAGTCAACAACTGGCCGAAATCGACTTTGTGATCAACATGCCATGTCTCCTTCATCAGCGGCCTTTAGGATGTCATCCCACACAGCCACCAGAGCTAAGTCCCGTGACCAGGTCTAAATCCAGACTGGAAATTATCGAGAATAGAATTTTCTTCCAGATAGCTTTCCAATTGTGTGTCAATAACCTTTTCCAGAATCGAAGGCCATGGCAGACGGGCGATTGGGCGATAGTTAGCAAGAACTTGATGATCCACTGTCGATTTCTTTAAAAGTGGTTTAAGAAAGGATTACGTTCTTGAGTTACGCTGCCCTGTCTTAATGCAGCATTCACAAAGTCTGTAAAGAAGTGTTTGAGAGACGAAGTATGTTGCACTGCCAAGTAGGCTGGAATGGGGTCGTAGTCGCGATTTGTTAGATTGAGTTTTTGAATCGAGGTTTCAATATCATCTGAATTTACAGGTGAAAACTTAAATATTACCGATAAGCTTGACGATGAAGTAGAAGTTACTAAAGAATCCTGATTTTGGGTAAGGATTTGTGGATTGACCATTTGTGAATCAATGTTCAAGTGAATAGAATTCACTTTATCATAGAAAAAAGCATTAAACTCATTTGCCAAGGTAATAGAGGCAGGTACCAAAGTAAGGCACATTCAAGTGGTGTTACATTCTTAATTATAGCAAAGAGCTCCTTGAAAGAACTGTGACTTGTGAAGAGTCTGATGGGATTCTCCCCCGACACCTGGTCTGGTACCCTCCTCAAGAGGCAGGGAAAGGCAGGCGCTTTCTGATCCTGACCCTGGGGAGGTGTGTACTGCGGGAGGATCACATGGGGGGGGGTGGGGTGGGCAGACCAGGAACACTGGGAGGAGCCCCCTTTTTATTTTTACTTTTCCCGGAAATCCCTCCCCTTTGATGGCTTTTTGCCAAAATTCAAGAGGTGGAAAAACTGGACTTTAAGAAAGACTACATGTCCCGGAATCCTATGGGGACTGAGACGAAGAAGAGGGCTGAAGAAGCCTGTAGCTGTAGAAGTCAGGCAATTGGGCATAACAGCCTTTGCAAGGGTCAGGCAATTGACATTAATTGCTTTCACCTGAAACCAATTGCCCCACCTATGAGGCATAAACGGCTGCAGCAGGAGAGGGAAGAAGCTCAAAGGCTGGCAGTAGAAGAGCACAAGGCTGGCAATTCATGAGGAGGTGTAATCACAGAGAGGACGCCAGAGCGCAGAGAAGGCAGATTTCACCTGCAAGTTGAGATAGAGTCCTGTGTTCTCAAACTCTGTATTGCCATGGCTGCACTGAGAAAGATGTGCTGGGAGTGGAGGTTTTCCCAGGTGTGCCTGGTGGCTGTAATTGCAAAGCCGTGACTGTGCTGAAGCCAGAGGCCCATAGCAGAAGGCAAGCCGAGGGGCAGAGGAGTGAAGGAGATTCCCAATTGGCGAGGCTGAGCCGGAGACACACGTGCCACAGAAGGGGATGGGTCCCAAATGTACCCAAAGCCGTGGAAGAAGTCAGGAAGGTGAAGCAGCCCGCAACCACAGTTTTCCTGGAGGCGGTGAGTGAAGCTCAGCGTTCAGGTTCACTCCGAAAACATAGCTGGTAACTGTTACCAGCTCTAAAGGAACTTGCTTAAGAGTAGAAGCGAGTATAAACTGTTAGTCATTGTGAAAAGTATTGCTAACAATGGATATGTATCATGCGCACTAATAATGAAAGCCGTAGTGTTCACATACGAAACAAAGCATCTCATTCTCCATTGTACTACTATTACCTTTGGCAGAGAGGTCACATATCCCTAATTAAAGAAGGAACGCCGGCTAAAACATTCCAAAAATCCCAACGTTGACTTTCACAATTGTTACAAGTACATACAGCATTAAAGGAAGGTTGTGTATGACCAATTGTGATTCCCGACAGGAGTTTAAAAGCATCCCTGTGATATGTCGGAATACAATCATTTGCCATCCTTTAAGGTTAAAGATCTTCCTTAAAGAGTGGTCACGTGTGCCTAACTCTGTTTTTTCTTTGAAGACTGAACCTTGTAGTATTAAGAACAATGATTCTTTAAAGCCAGAAGTAGTTGTACTAACGAGAAGGACACGCATTAACAAAGTCAAGAGGCGAACCTTTTCCACAGTGAAGCAATTACCCCAGAAGAAGGATCCTGACCATTATACCAAATACACTGCAGAGGTCATAGCCACTTGCAAAGGTGTAGAGGCAGAAGTTGTTAATCTATTCTTTGAACTGTGGTAAAACAATCTTGGAAAGAGGATGTCCAGGATTATCATTGGTGCCATTTTTGTAGCTGGAATTGAAAGGGGATCTTTTCAACTGAAAGCTGAAGAACTGTTACCAGCGGATGTTGATTAACTTTTGTTTTAGTTGGAACTTACAAGAACTGGTTCAATAATTTACTTTTGAATATTTAGGAAGTTGACTTTGGACAATCCCGGGAAGGGATTTACCCAGAACAGGTGAAGGTCATCCAAAATATTGGTTATTTGTGGTTTACTCTTTATGTTGTTTATGATTTCCTCTGAATGTTTTATTGTTTAGTGCCCGGGCCTGTTTATGTTGGGAGGTATTCCCTTAGCCTTCAGACTAGGTAGGGAATTGCACAATGGATTAGCAAGGATTTATTTTACGTTTCATTTTGAGAAAAACACAAGCAGTGGTCCGCCTCACATTACTGACCCCTCACATATGGTGTCAGACATGGGATCAGACTCAATTGCTACACATTGGGGAACCCTTACATTTGAAAAGCTTAGTAAGAAAGCTTCTACTCAAACAATAGCTACTAAACATTTTATTGGATTTGACATTTGCAGTAGGGGTGAATTAATCCAACCAGTGGAAAGAGCTTTGATCCCCACAGATTTCATTCTTAACGCCCCTCACCCAGGGTACTTATATTCACCTCAATTCCAAGTCTGGCCTGGCGGTATGGCCTAGATATATTGACGGGGGTGATTGTCCCAGATCATAGGGGTGACAAAAGTCTTAATGCAAAATAATGGGGGAAAAGCATACTAAGTCAAAGCTGGGGAAAGAACAGCCCAAGGGATTTTGGAATGTGCTCTGTTCCCGAAGTTTAAGGAAATTAAGAATTCTGAGACAACAGAAAGAGGCACTCAAGGATTTGGGGAAGCAATCAGAAAAAATATCACCCCTGAATATAGACAAAGAGGAAGACAGTATGCCTCACTTAGCTTTTGCTCAGCATAATTACCCTTTGCTAGCAAAAGCCTTTAAACAAATCGCCAATGAGGAAGAAGACAGGGCAAAAAGGGGGCACATTTTTTTTCTCCAGCAGAATGGATTACTATATCGGGGAGATGTAGATCCATCTGGTAAATCCTGAACACAAATTGCGGCACCAAGGAGTCATAAAGACATACTAGAGATGGATCATGCTCATCTGACCGGGGAACATTTGGGGATCCACAAAACCCAAGCACACATTTTCTTTACTGCCCCAGTATCTATAATGACATTGAAAGGTTTATAAACACCTGTGAACTTTGTCAAAAGATCAGTACATAAATACCTCCTTGTGCCCCCTTACAGCCTTTACCTATTATTGATGTTCCTTTTGTTCTGATCTTGATGGTTGTGCAGATTATTGTACCTCCGTCCCCAAGTACCGCACAGACAGAAAGGATACACTGCCTGTGCAATCTTTGAGGCCACAGGTGTGTTGAGCCGTCAATCAGGTAGCAGGAACGCCGGAAGGACCCCTGACCGCTGCAAGGCAATGGTTAATGGTTAAACAAGAGCAGTGCAATTGGTACGGGTAACAATCAGTATTAAAGGCTTACCCAGGAGTGTTGTAAGTGGGGTCCTAAACGTGGTGAGAGCCACAGATTGCTGATGATGGTGAAAGAGGTGTTCAGCACGACTCGTAGGTGATTCACACCTGGGTCTGATGTAGATGGACCAGTAAGGCAAGAAGTTCAAAACCAAGTCCCAAGATTCTAGGTTCAGAGAGGATAATCCAAAGGCAGTTCAAGAGAGAGAGTTCCAAGGTCAAGGAGCCGGGGAAACAAGGCGGAATCCAAGAGACAGAAATCCGAGGGGCAGGCAAGACAAATCCGAAGAACAGTCCGAGGTCACAAAGTCCGTGATCATAAACAGGTAAACTAGAGCGCTAAACAATCCTCAAGAGATCAGCTGTGAAGCACTGTACCCACGTTGCCAAGATGTTTTTAAACTGATTAAGTAGTCACGTGATGTGTCCCATGGACGTGTGAGACGTGACGTGATCATGAGGTCACGGGACGCCGGATGTTCGGGGTTGCCGTGGGGGTCTCTGTGGGCGTGACCAGCCATGAGTACGCCTCCATGGCAACTGCCAGTGAAACAAAGGACGGTAGACGCCGGGGCTACAGGCTGGTGTCCTCCTATGCCAGGCAAACTGCTGGGTCTTTCTACGTGCCGGGACTGCTCTTGTGGTTAGGTGTGGTGTGGGGTGTGTGATCGTGTGATTCTTAATGGGTCGAGCAACGGGAGACGTGACACCTTTTTCACTAATTGGAATTGACATAGTAGGACCCTCGGAAACCTCAAATTTACGTAGGTAATTAGGGTTATTTTAGACTATGCTATCAAACATCTTGAGGCTTTCCCTTTACGGAATAATACCTCACAACAAATTTTGAAGCATTTATTACCTTTTTTTTCTCTCTAACAGGTTTTCCAAAAGAGATTCTAACTGACCACGGTTCCACTTTCATGAGTAAACTTATGTCTGAGGTAAAAGACATTCTTCAGATTAAAACACTCAGAACCTCAATTGAACATCTTCAGAAAGATGGGTTAGGAGAAAGGTTCAACCAAACGCAAACACATTCTGAAGAAGCTGGTTGAAATGGATGGAAAGAAATTGGGATTGTTCACCATCCGGATAACTCCAGTCATCTACCAGAGTTTCCATCTATAAGTTGTTGTATGGAAGGGAACCCAGAGATGTACTAGATGTGTTGCAAGACGTGGGAAGAGAGGGAGAGAGCCACCATTCCTTTATCCCAAAATACTCACAAGATGAATGTACAGATGGCAGCAGTAAGGAAAATAGTTCACTTAAATATAGTAAAAGCACAAAAACAACAAAAGGAATGTTATAATCGGGAAGCATTGAGGACATTTTTCCATAGGGCAAAAAGTACTGGTCCATCTCCTTTCATCTAACAACAAGATGCTGTTCAGGTGGCATGGACCTTATGAAGTACTTGAACAGATGGCACCCTATAATAATAAAATCTCGCAGCCTTATCAAAAAAAATAAATAAAAAAAAATAAAATTAAAAAAAAAATCGAAACACATATACATCAATCTCCTCAAAGAATTGAAAGAACCCATTTGTAAAGACACTTCCATCATGCTATCCAGTCTCTTATTGGAAGAAAATCAGGAGAATCAATTAATCTCCCCTGAATTACCTCAAAATAAAATAAGATTTCTTTATGTGTTTAGACCAGAACCAGGGAGAATAAAAGGAGAGTTTGATTATTTGACATTTGTAAGGCGCCTGTACAACAAAATGGTGTTTCAAGGTGCCACAACAAAAAATGGGAGTGGGGGGGGGGAGGGGAGACAAGGGAGAAAATAACAGTCCTACTAGGAGGGCAAGTGCCAGGAATTGCATGGGATGCAGGGGGTGAGGGTCCACATGTTAAGTGTGGGAAGTGTGGACTGGGTGGGGGGCCTGGTTCCCTGTAGTACTTAGAGGTAACGAGGCAGCTATTCACTGAGGTGGAGGAGGTGTTAGCAGGGAAGAGGGAATTAATTATACCAAAGAAGGGACTTGAGGAACTTCCGGAACCTAAAGAGATCCAGCTGAAGCCCAGGAAGGGCAGGGAGACCACTCCAGAGGGACTTTCTGCTTGGAGAAGCGTCTGATCTACAGAGAGCTGGTGCTAGAAGACCGAACGGCTCTAGCAGGGAGGTATTCAGGAAGAGAGTTGGATGTGGCGGGTCCCAAGTCCCAGAAAGCCTTATGGATGATGCAGAGGGTCTTGAACTTGATCTTAAGAGCAACCAGAAGCCAGTGGAGAGATTTTAGGGCTGGGAAGATGCAATCCATGGGCTTGAGGCCAAGGATAAGTCTTGTAGCCCTATTCTGGATAAGTTTAAGCCGGCAAAGGGAGGTTAAGAGGCTGTTGCAGTAGTCCAGTATAGAGAGGAGCAGAGCTCTGGAGACAGTGAGTTTCTGGGGGAAGGAAAGGGAGAATGCCTCAGAGGAGGTGCAGCCGATAGTGGACCTTCTTGGCAAGGTCCGCATTGTGAGGAGAGAAGGAGCGAGAGGACGAGAGGAGTCAAAGATGACACCAAAGTTTTTTGCAGTCATGGATGAAAGAGGAGGAAGCTTGAAGCAGAGCTGCAGGTTGTCTGCATAGCACTGGAAGTGAGGAGAGAAGGAGACCACCAAGTGGGCCAGAGGGGCAAGGTAGATGTTGAAGAGCCACAGCGAGAAGATAGAGCCTTGAGGGATGCCACAGGCGGAGTGTGTGATAGGGGTGAGAAAAGGGCGCAGCTGGACCTGGGAAGGTCGGTCAGAGACAAAAGAGGTCAACCAGCCCAGTGCCAGGCCCATGATGACAAGTGTGTCACAGAGAAGATTTGTCAGGCTGGCATGGTTGATCGTGTGGAAGGCAGAGGAAAGATCAATTAGGATAAGAACAGATGGAGAGTTGGAATTGAGATTTGAGAGCAAGTCTTTGCGGGTGTTCAGTAGAGCAGTTTCCATGCCTCTGGCAGCTGTGAACCCAGATTGGTGGTCTTGGAGATAACCAACAAATTCATTGTGTTGAATCAGTTAGGAGATGACCAGCTTCTCCAGGAGTTTGCCCAGGAAGGGTGTAATGGAGATAGGGTGGTATTTAGCCAGGCAGCAAATGTCGTCAGAGGGCTTTCTGAGGCGAGAATGTACAAGGAAGTGCTTGAGGGGGCGGCAGGAAGGAGCCAGTGGCAAAGTAGTGATTACAGAACTCAGCCAAGGCTGGCGCAAGGGAGGCAATATTGTCCTTGATAGTTCTGGAGGAGCAGGGGAGCACCTGTTTTGAGGAGACTTTCATACAGAGGACTTGTCTAGAGACCTCATCCAGTGTTATGGGTGAGAAAGAGGCATGTAGGAGGGAAGGGTCGAGGGTGTGCAAGGGAGTCCTGAGCTGGGTAGGGAGAGTATTAGATGAGTGAGGACAGGATGTCCTGAATTTTGGTTAAGAAGTGGGAGGTCAGAGAAATACAGAGGGTCAGAGATGGCAGGGGAGAAGAGGCGACTGCTGTAAGATTGGCGAGTTCCTTGCAGATTTTAAACAGTTTTCCTGTGATGTTAGTGGCCCCAGAGATGCAGCCTTGAAAATGGCCCTCTTCTTTAAGTGAAGAGAGGGTCTGTTTTGCCTTGGAGCAGGTGGCAGGCCAGTCTGTCAGAGGGTGTGGCTGATGCGTGCCTCTTCCGCGCAGCAACTCAGCACTTGAGTTTCAGGGAGGCTAGATACCAGGTGTTGTGTTTGGAGCCAGGCTTCCTGCAGATCCTCATGACAGGGCAAGGATGTCCAGGGTGCTGGTGACAAAGTGGTGAAGATTAGCAAGGCAGATCAAGTCTGGGAGTTCATGGCAGGCATGGGAGGGGGAATGAATGTGGCGGCAAAAGCAGTAACTGACACTCACTTCATCAGTTGATTGACAGAGAAGGAGACTGGCAGTGCAGGCAAAGGCTTAGACAGGGTACCCAAGAGATCCAGGTGAGAGGACAGGAGAGCATGGTCAGACCAGGAGAGAGGTGTAGCTAGAGGATTGGAGATGGGGATGTCTGCTTAGAGGAGAGTATCCAAGGTATGTCCAGCTGAGTGCGTTAGACCAAAGGGATGAATGGTGAGGGAAATACAGTCCCAGAGGCTGTGGAAAAGTCCTGTGGTCGAATCAGGAGAGTCAAGGTGAATATTAAAGCCTCAGAGGAGGAGGAGCTTGGAGGTGGAGGCAAGAAGAGAAGCGGTCAGACCACTCTGAGAGGGAGACTGGACCAGGGGTCCTGTAGATGGTGGCGAGAGTCAACGAGTGGGTTGGAGAGACACCAAGCCTGCAGATGAGGTATTCGAAGGAAGAGTACATCTGAGTAGTAATGATGGTAGCAGGGACCCATTCCGGGAAATCAATGCCCCTCACCTTCAGACTGGTTAGGCCTGGGCTTAGAGTGGATCTCGTAGCCCCCAGGAAGGTGTGTGTCAAAAGCAGTGATAGAGCTGGCAGTCAACCACCTCTTAGTGAGAACGAGAATGTCAGTCTTCCAGAAGGAAACAGATATCAGAGGAGTGTTTAACAGCAGAGTGAGAGTTGAGGATAGCTAGGCGAAGCTGGTTGCCACCTTTAAAGGTGTAGAGGAGCAGGTGGACGCTATCTTGCCAGCTCCCGCCCCCTCACCACAGTCATATTGGAACAGTCTGTGATAAGCCATAAAATGGGACCCCATGCATCCTTCTCATACCGCAGCAAGTGTATGAGAGACGTTATGCCCTCAGACAGCCATACAGAATGTACCCTTGCATTGAAAGTGTGGAAGGGTCGCCAGCCAAGATGTTAGAACGCATCACTGAATATTATGCATGTAAAAGTGAAATCTGATGAAGACAAAGTGATGTCATGGGGAGGACATATGGACCTAGGCTAAAAACGATAACAATGTAACTGAAGTACTCAGAGTAACATGTATCTAAATCTAAAGTAATCATGAATCTAGAGAAGAAGCAACTTACTGACCAATAATTGCAAATACGCAGTAACACAAGGTAGAAAGAAAATGTATAGAAGCTTGCTACAGAGGAATATATAACGTGGCAAGGACGGCCATAATAGGAAAATGGACGTTGGCTCACAAACTTAAGCAAGCTACCTCAGAGAGGCTGAGGCTGTAGGATCAGGAGACTCAGGAAAATGGCTGTGTGCAGAGCTGACGATGAGTCAAGGTTGGCCAGAGTTAACAATGCTACTTTCAAAGGATAGGCACAAAGCACAAAGGAAGTACATGGATAAGCTCTGAATGTGGGACATTCCTCATAGATGGAAGGCGAAAACATCAGTGAGAGCCAAACGGTTGATCAATTCAAAGTGTACAAAGTTCATATGAGCAAGTCTTTAGAGCCTAAGAGGAGCAACAGCACCCTGCATAATTGAATCAAATTGCAGTAAATGAAAGGCCGAAATTGACAAATTCGTGGTCTCTTTACATGTGACTCAGAAGTTGAAAACAAAGGCTATTCATTAAAGCCTTAAGCTAAAATAGTGGTGTGCACACACTCCCTTGAATGCTCCAGGGCATTGAGCAAACAGACGGTCAACCACAAATGAAAGACGTTGACGTGTGGCCTACTGAGGAGAGATGGACTAATGGGAAAATGGGGAGTACCCTGAAGGGATTCAAACACCTAGGTTTTGTTTCATGCTGCAAAGGAGCCAAAAGTCCAAGGTTGGGAATAGTATGGCGGCCAATCAGTGGGGTTGGGGTGACAACCTAATGCACAATGTTGCAGAAGCCAATCCACTGTTCTGTCCACAATAATTAGTTCTATACGTATTTAGAGGTAGTTCAAGGCGTACCCTACAGATAAGGGAAGCCGATGATGCAATAGTCCTCATATTTTCAATAAGTAGATATGTTCCCTTCACCAATCCCTTCCCTTGATAGGTTTATTTTGTCACATAGAATGAGGTCATAAATGACGCATATTGGGGTATAAGACCTCCATGCAATCAAGTTTGTTTTTGAGTGTGTGCATCAGTCCGATGTCTGCCAGATTGTAAAGGTGGACCCTCTGCATCCCCAGCGTTGACATCTGCAGACTCAGGCCCTGGAGACTTGGACACAGATAAAGGAACGGACGCCTGAATAGATTTCACAGCCATCTTTATTACAGGTTCAGAAGACACTGGAAACAGAACACTGAGCCGCTACAATCAGCTTGTGTATAGAGGCTTAATCCAGTGACAATGTGTTCATGCAAATTCAGGATCCATTTCTAATTGGTTCTCTTAATTAGAATTTAAGCCCTCCTTGTCTTTGATTGGTTGGCTTAACTGTTACTCACAAAGCCCAAATTAGCTCATTTTGGCAAGCATTAGTTTACCGACACATAATCTGATACGCTTGCGTGAGATCCAGCCAGACCTAATTATGTATCCTTGCATTCCTGCCAAGAACCAGCCCTCATCTGATTCTCGTTACATGCCAAATCTACTTGGCAGGTAGTACAGTGAAAACCTCCATGAGCTAATCTTATTTATTGTCAAGTAAGCAGCTATTCTGCCTAATTGGTAGCCTTCCCATGCGCTTATCTAATTTTCTATCAATCATGGTCTGCTTTTTCTGCCAAGAAATCTTAAATATACCAATCCCAGACATGCTTATTTACAGTAAACTACTGCCAAAGAGAATTCCACCATCAATATGAATCAGCTCTTAACATCTGACTCCGAAGCCATTTTGTTTTCTTGCATCCATTTTAGAATCTATTTAAGCCTGCTCAGCCTAGATGTTCAGCTACCAAACGGTAAACCAATTTACTTTTGAGCACAACTCATTTTCTATCCTGTTTTCAGATTGATATTTAGATATTCATGATGTCCGCGTATACCCGAGACACCCTTTACTTCTAGAGCCATTCTGACCCCAAAAAATATATATGTCACCCTATATGCAATCTTTGTCTTCAAAAAGCACTATCATTCTGATTTTTGCAATACTGAAACTACTGATCAGCCCACCATGCCATCCGCACCCAGCTTGGTGGGGGTGGGGGACGTTATAGCACCTCCTCTACTCTCCCTCTCTGGTCTGTATTTAGACACACTCAATACACAACCGCTACATCTAATGTCAACCCTCCCCCATATACAGTGTACCTATACATCCCTGTCTCAGTCACCACTCTCAGTGTGGTGATTTGTCTCAACATGGGAGGTATCAAAAATATTTCTACAAAGTCAACAGTGTCTTCAATCTAAAATATATATGCAATGTTTCACCCTTTTTGAACTTTTATGCGTATATCCTCAAGAACAACTTTATTTGGTTTTGTCTGTATCCTATCCCCATTACACAAAAATGGAGACCTAACATGCACATCAGGCGATTTCCCCTATGCCACCACGTGAAATGAGAGAAATCTTTCCTTGTGGAAACCCACCAGCCCATTTTCCTCTTCATTTGTCCATGTGCAACATTTACTCAACACTTTCCTTTCTCCTACCCCACATTTCCTTGTTTCCTGCCCGCTCTCCATACACATTTTCTTCCACCGGTACAGCTTCCACCAGATTCATCTCGGTTTAGCATCCACAGACTGTCTTCATGGTAAGTCCATTTTATTTGTCCTTCGGGCTGCTTTGCAGCACGTTCTCGGTCCCTTTGGTTCCAAGGCCAGTCATTTTGAGTTTTTTGTTAATTTCATAATAAAGTACTCCATTTTCTCAGACCGTTTATTCAAAGTCAGAAAGTCAGTGGGGGCATTCGATTGTTTCTGGCGAACACAAGGATGGGGGAGTCCTGTAGGAAAACCTTTCACGAACAAAGGTCACTGTAAGAGGGCATCGGGCTGGGTCCCTCAATCTTTTCTCTCTGGTCACAGGATTGGTTGCCGTCAATCGCCCGGTGTGTTTGCATCTCCCGTCCATCTGTAATATAAAACTGAATGAGTTTACGAAAAATAAGTGTTTTCATCATCAGTACGGTCTCCTCAAACCAAACCCTTAAAATACCTATATGTTTTTAAACACTCCTGCCACCTCCTAAATAATCTTTGCTGCATTTTCTCTTTTTCTAATATAACAGGATGGCTGCTTCTTTCTCTTTGTTCGCACATCTTGGTATTACTTTATACTGAATACCTATTGGTTGATACCAGGACTTGGCTATGATCTGCATTAAAAAATATATATTTTTTTTTAACTTTTTCTGCATTGCCCTTTTTTCATAGGTTTCTCTCCTTTTCCACAACTGCATAGTGCACTTAAAGGAAACATTTCCTCTTTAATTGACATTCTCAAACCAAAGAGGCATGCAGTCTTCCTCTTTAAGATAAAAATAACAAAAAAAACAGACAACTTAAATTTAAAAAAAAGTCAAGAAGGATGTAATTGCTCCTCTTCTTTCTCCTGGTGTTTGTTTCGGTTTTCTACAGGAAGCAGGAACCGAGGCAAATTCATATTGGGACTGGCAAGGTGGTCAGGTTTTTCCCTAGCGTAGACACTTGATCTTCCTTTAATCAGAAAATGTTTTACTGCGGTTATTTCTTGCCAATCTCAGCCCACTCCACTATAAGCTTGTTTGTTCTGACTTGTTGGTGCACATTTTAAACATCCTGTTATTATGTAGCAATCAGGCCTGTCTTTCTTTAGTTTTTTCTACCATGCTGAAAATGTTCTCTGTACTTTTGAAGTCGTCCTCCTGCTAGCGTAAGGTTGCAGTCGTCTTTCTTTGCTGTGTTTATTCTGTTGACATTTGTCTCCTCCTCTAGGGACTTCCTCCCTAAACCAATCTTACAGACCCCTGTTATTTGGAACCCACTGCACTGTTCCTATTAAATGTATGCACATGACAAAAGAAATACATTGTTTTGCCTACCCTAAATATTTCATGCATTTTTGCCAAATGTAACCATTTGGCATTTTGCCATTACCAGAATTACAAAAAAGTTACTCCACCTTCTATCCAAAGTTGTCTTTGTTCTTCCCGCTAGATATGGCCATACTTTAATGCTATTCTATGCTCACACCCGTTTGCACCAATCTCAGGAAAATGCCATCTATTTGAAAGACTATCACTTACTGTCTATCTTATGTACTCACCTGGGTGCTTTTACTCCTAATAATGTTCAATAGTTGGTTTCACATACTTGCTGTGTGAGCCGATACTTGCCTCTTCTAACTGTTTTTATCCAGTATGTGGTGCTCCTAAAGAATCACCACTTGATAATTTCTATTTGTTTAGCCTTTTCTAAATATGTCATCAGTGACGTCAATCAACCTAAACCTTTCCTCAAGATTCATCACTGTCCTCCATTGTCTATTCTCATCATACATTCCTGTCGCCCCTCTTTGTACTTAAATATCTATAGTTCAAACAAATCAAATATTCTCACCAGTCTCTCCACTAGGCCAAACAGCCATGTTAATAGAATGCTCACCCAGTGATAGGAAAAACCTTCTGGCTTCACTAAAACAACTCGCAGAGCTATTTGCCATGTTTAATGCCAATATAAAGCCATCTGCGTTTGAATGTTGAATTCCAAGAGTGGAACACACTATCCCTTGGTCCGTAAATAAAATCATGTTAAGGTTTGTCATCCAATCCCTTCCCAAAATATTTACCTTGTGTGTCACAAATGTAACAAGGATCAGTCATGTCACACTCTCCTATAGAGACTGATAATTGATAAATAAAAAGAAACCCAAGCCATAGCTAAAATAAACCTGTTCCCGAGAGGATTTTCTCCTACCATAGTGGCATCTCCTATCTTTGGTGTCAATACCTGTTCTGTGTTTGCATAGTGCTGAATCTGCATGGGGGCTCACTGCAATGTGTGGGATGTTTTAACCCACTAATCCAAGCCCTGCAAAATCACTGTGCATTGCTGGCAGCAGAAACATCATAATGGCCGCCGGAAAGCATGCTGCTCGCCAGAAATCACCAGAAAGTGCGCAGTGAAAACCTGAAAAATAGGCCACCATCTACTTTTGCCTGCGTCAGTGGTAACACAGGAGACCACTGCCAAAACCCATCATTTGGCTGCTCACAGAGCAAAATCATTGCAAAAGAAACAGAGCTGGTTCCAAAAATCTGTTTTTATTTGGTGTCAAATTTGCAAAAATCATGGCTCACAAACCACCAAAAAAGATCCAACCTCCTTGTTGGGTGGTCAACATCATTTTCCCGCAAGAATCTACATAAATATAAGGTCCACAGAAGTGTATCTATATCTGAACAAAGTATACTTTTGAGGATTGCTTGCTGGAAGAAACCTGTCAAAAATGGGTGTAATACCGTTACTCACCTCTACCAGAAGCCGGCGTTTTAAAACCATTTTGTGTAAAGTTGTACATTGAGCCCAAACTATGCCAAAGAAAGACTTGCTATCAGAAGCCTAAGAGGTGGATACAATTTAAAACTATATTCTGAAAGGGCTTGAAGCAATACATTGTTTAATGTATGTGTTAAAAATGTGAGTTATATTATAAGAAAAGACAATTTTTGGACATTGGGTTTCAGAGTTAAAAGTTTCCCACACTGTTCAAACAAATTCCACACCTTCTCCCTGGACAAAGGAGACTTCCCCCTGCCCTTGGCTAAGAGATCGACAGGCTGGTGTCAAAAGGAACTGGGAGTCGCACCCGGCCTGTTGCTCTCAGTGCAGACAAAGGAATCCTTGGGCTGAATAGAAAATGCTAATTCGGGTGTGACTGACAAACTGCTAGCAGGAAGGAGAGACATGTGACCTCTGAATCAGCCCAGACCTTGGAGGCGGAGACAAACCATTGTGTGGATTCAGAAAGCACAGCAAATGTACGTTTCAGAAAAATGCGTATAACAAATTGCACTGAACTGACAAAAATATGAAACTTTGAGATTGTTAAAATGAAAAATCGCTTACAGTTGAAGACTAAACTGGACTCTGTGCGATGTTCTGAGACTAAACCCCGGAATTTATTCATATTGTAGCTACTGTGTTTATGCTAGGAACAAAACAATTACAGAAATGTGCCCAGATGGGGGGTGCATGTGGGTATAAAAATTGGTGCAGAATTAATATTGAGAAACCCACCAAAAGCGCAAAAAGTGGTCATTTCTGAACCAAAGCTCTTAGGAAGATGAGAGTTGAACAGAAATGTACCTTAATTAATCTGTCATGTAATTTATTTAGTATTAACAAGTGGTGCACCTTGTAAATATGTTTTTAAGAAAAATAAGATATACTGTACAGAGAAAAGGGGAGGGTCTTTCCCCTAAGCCATAAACATGACACATGATGACACAGGATGACATGCTGCTCCTTTCTCCAATCAGGGGATAGGAAATCCTCTGACCTATCAGATCTTTAGAGGGTTGGGCATAGAGAATCAGCCTCCCCACCCACTTTGGAAATACATAAATAGGGACTGCTGAGGACAGCAAAGACCCACACTTTTCCACTACTCAACTGATTTCTTGGCGAAGCACCCTGCAAGAAGATCCAGACCAGATCTAGACAATATCCAGACAGACTCTAGAACCAAACTCTAGAACCTTGAAGCATAGAGGCCTAAACCACAAGCTCAACCTTTTTCAGAGGCCTCAGAATCTTTTGCAACCTGATTCTAACCCCTAAACTTCCACGGGGCCTAACCAAAATCCAACAGCCTGTCTGAGCTGTTCTGCTTCCAGCTAAGAACCCTGTGCTAGAACCCAGATCCAGACCCAGAGAGAAGAGCTGTATCCAGAACCCGTCAGATCCAGTCCAAGAGGCCGTGCAGATCCTAGTGCCGTGCGGAGAGCAGAACCCAGTGCCCGAGACCTGTCCAGTGGCGAGAGACTCCCAGCTAAAGCCTTGACCAGATCTTTGACGGGGCCCATTCCATTCCATGTCAAAGCCATAGGAGCGAGTATCCAGTCTAGAACTGCACATAACCAATCTCGTAGTTTAAAGTAATCCTATTCCAACCATCCAGAACTGCATTATAGAATTTTGTCTCCATCCTGAATTCTTCTCCACATAATTCTTGATAAATTGTAGCAATAATCATCTAGGCGCTGATATTTTTCAAGTATCTTGACGCACAACAATCAGAGCGGAAGGCGCCCTGTTTCTGGTGGTTGTCCCGTTTGGTATCTTGTAGTTTCATAGCCCTTAGTATAAATCCATATTGATTCCTAATCTGTAAAGCGCAATCTGTCATTTTGAATCTTGACTTTATTTCTGAAAAATCTACCTTCACAAAATCCTCTAACTTTTGAAGCACACGTCCTAGAACGGAAATTTCACTGTCGTTTTGAAGCTAAGATCCTAAGCTTTCCAATTCCTTATAGTTTTGCCATAGTCACGTTTCCCGCACGTGGAAAAATTGCCGCGAATTGCAATTTAGCTTAATTTCACCACATGTCAAAATAGCTATTTCTTGTTTTCAACTACTGAATTTCGTTTTCAATCCGATAATCATTCATGAATCATTGCTAGTGTTGACCCGAACCAATCCAAAGTAACTATCACTTATCCTGAATCTCCTTTAGTGAATTAAAATAATTTTAGCATATTTTCCCATTAATTGCAATCACATTCAAAAGCATTTGTGACCTGTGTTTAAAATCATACCTGTTTTCTCTAAACTTGCTGGGGGAACTGGAAATGAACTGCATTATTGATTGTACTTTTGAAACCTATGTGCCCTAATTTCCATCTCTTCATATTGCATAGTGGGGGGAGTGAGTAATAACAGGGGAAAAAGTGATCATATTATCATTTGATTGAAATCATAGCAAGTTTATTTCTGTGTTGCATTATTTCCTATTATTGCAATTCCTTGAATCATACAAAGTATTATCTGCTACCTTATCCTTTCTATTCCTACTCCTGATTAAAAAGATTGTTGATATTGTAATATTACCCATTGCTGATTACCGTTCATATTCATAAGTGTGCTATTCAGATATTATTCTATTCCTAAAAGTGTGAGATATATATATATATATATATATATATTGTTCAATTCTTCAAATAAACCTTTGAATTTGCAAAACAAACCTACTTCTTGGCTCAGTGAGGTCAGGGAGATCCAAAGAGGGGCGTTATATAAGGGTTCATCATCCAGATTTAAAGAACTTTGACATAAAAATATATAAATAAGGGCTTCCGTTGGGCATCCCATAATAAGCATTGACTTAGTTGGAGTGCTGGATTGAAGTCACAGATTGCCCATGTAGTGAATTCATTTTGTACTAGCTGTTGTAGCGGTTGTACCTGTTGCACTCTCAGCACTCATATCTGATACAATATCTGATCCTGGTCAAACCCTTCCCTAGCTTGTGAGATATATACTGGAGGATAAGCTGTCCCTCTCTTGAGAATTGCCCATTCTGTACATACTGTTGGCTTGTGTATGTGTGCACAATGTGCCCTGTCATTCATAGGTCTAATATACAGGAGGAGCCCTTCTAACTAGTCTCCCTTGGTTAAATGTTCCTTGTGTATTCAGATTATCATTCTGCATATTCTGAAAACTGCCTTGTTTATTCTACAAACCAACTCTTCCTCTGTAGGCCATTCCTCTACCACGTGGCATAAACCCATTCCCTCCTTGATCCACCTGGTGTCAAGGAGTTCCCCCCCCCCCTTCTCACCCGAGTCCGTTCTTTACTGGTGTCCTTGGTCGATGCCTTCTTGCGGATGGACCGGGTCTTGAAGAAGGCTGCCCGAGTCTCTTCCGGATCCAGAATGCGTTCAGTTTCCAGGACGCCGAATCCAGAAATCCAGGAGGCAGTGGAAGCACGCTAGCCACGAATCCAGGAGGTAAGTAGAAGGGGGAGGACAAGGAAGGGATAGCGGAATTGGAAAAAGGAGAAGAACCGCGAGCTACGGAGCACACGTCTGGTCGCTACTTCGCAATAGCATTGAGACGCGCGTAGCCGCGGAAGGCGTGGTCTATTAGTAGAAAAGGCTGCGTCCAGCGCATGGAGCGAGATGGGATTACGCTGGACGGCCATGTTGGGAGTATTAACGAGTGCAAGCCCGCTGTGACAGGGACCAAGAAGCCCAAAAGGGGCGCACTCTGTGATTCAAGACACCTGGTGTGGATTATTCGCCTGCGATGCACCTACTGCTTGCTGCATTCCCAGTCCCTCTCTGCATGTCAATACGGCCCCTTCTATGGCGTACTTTGACAATTTCTTCTGAACCAACGTGGCTTCCTCAGATTTCTAGCATCTTCCTTCTTATTTTTCTCTTGCAACAGCCAGAAGTAATGTACTATAGTCAACTGTATTTCAGGCCATGGGGTTTCTCCTTCAGTCCCACTTGCTTCTTAATTGCATCTGTACCTGCTTCAGGCAATCTCCGACATAAAAATGTGATAAAACACGGCCACTGTTTTCACCTCTGCCCATTTGCTTCAAGAATTTAGTGCTCATGAATGTAAGCAATCAGATCTTCATCCTCCTTAAAAAGGGATATCTAACTTTACATCATATTCTTAGCAAAACATAATATAGGCCTCCTGTGTGTGTTGAATTCCTTTTTCTGACTGCCTATGTGTGTTTTGAAATTAATTACCCATAATTCATTGATTGCCTGTGCTTCCATAAAGAGCATGTGTTCACGTGTGTGTATGCCTGCACATATGCGTGTGCAAGTTGGCATGTTTGTGTGTTTTATGTGCGTGCACACATATGTGCCCGCGTGAGTGTATGTATGTGTCACTTCCCCTCTCCATAAACATATAAGAGATTTTTTAACCTTAGTCATCTGTTTTTCCCCCAATGAATCACTTCATCACGTATAATCGATTATGTGCTTAATAATTGTGCAAAGCCTGCCTCGTTCTTCCTCATCAGTGCCTCAGCCTGATTGTACTTTTTTTCATAAATACATTTTCATTTAACAAAACCCTGGAATAACCTCTAAATAGTGGCTACCTTATTCTTAAAAGTTAGACCATCAGGGTGTGTGCTTCTATAATTAAAAAAAATGTTTTAACCTAATGTTTGCTCAACCGTTTAAATACATCATGCCCCTTTGTCTATAGTGTGTGACTTTAGCACCAGTGCGCTTTGCGAGCACTTCCCCTCAATGCCCACTGCTTCCTCATTTTTTGCATCAATATGCACTTTCAATATTTTTGCCAAAAAAAGATCTAATTTATTCTTGCTATTCCCTATATTCACTGTGCTAAATTCAATGCCATTCACTAATACATTAACCTACATTTTACTGTAATTTGC
Organism: Ambystoma mexicanum; assembly: GCF_040938575.1. Taxonomy (NCBI): domain Eukaryota; kingdom Metazoa; phylum Chordata; class Amphibia; order Caudata; family Ambystomatidae; genus Ambystoma; species Ambystoma mexicanum. The sequence continues at coordinate 861,555,725 of NC_090934.1, read as the reverse complement.
ACTCATAATTACATTTCTACTCAGTGACACCTTTTCATAATTTGTGTGACTCTAGACACATTCATCATTTTCCTTCTTCAAATGCCTCTATATTGCATGGTTGTACTGTTATAGTGAGGGAAACATTGTTCACTCTGCTCTGGCACTAGTGCTCATGCTCACATATACATCTATAACATTTCCATAACTCTACATTATTTATGGTGCATCGCCCATGCCTTCTCCCTGTCCCCAATTTACCAATATTCTCATCATTTTGGTCACCCACAAAAACTCTTGTGTTTTTATTTGAACTATACTCTTTCAAAAATGTCCCATCCTTCATTGACAAGGAACAGCTACTTGCCCAACATAAAATCAACAAATCAGGAGTGCTCTTAGTGTGTGTCCAACAAAGACGACATCCAACACCACCCCACTAAATAACCAACAACACCCTTTACAATGGGAAGTGACTTGTGTGACCCTAAACGGTGGCTCACTGGGGTCTCCCCAGCTTACACATATACAACTGGGAGCCACCTCCTAAATGCAAAATAATATATTCAGAATACAGTTCAACCACATATGGTTCTCCTGGCAAACTGAACAATTCTTCAAAATATACAGCCTCACTTAATTTAAAACAGCCAAGGGTTTACATTTACCCCAAAATATTTTAATCCAACCCAGCGCTTCTCTCAGCCCCTGGTTTCAATCAGTTATGCACTAATGCCATGAAACAATGTGGTTTATCAAAACCTACTTATTTGTCAATTTACTCAGCGGGTATCAGTCATTTTGACCCCCGAGCGTCCCTACTAAGGAAGACAAACAATATACATATGTACCCCCAAAAAGAAACAATGAGTTCTGGTTCAACTTCATATTTCCATAAGCGTCAAGGACAGCACGGCCCACTTCGAGCATGGCTCCAAAAGAAGCGCATTTATTTTAAAACTACACAACCAAATCTCTAAACATTTTTCTTGCATTGTTAGACTTGGATTAGTGACAATCCGACTAATGTTGGTCACGTTATCATAAATCCTCATTCATTTGTCTGTTTTAATTGCTCAACACATACACACTTTTTTTGCCACTCCTGCCAACACAAACAACAAACTGCTCCTTTACTATATAAAGCTTAGCTCACAGCTGTTCTAATTTGCAGGACTTTATCCCAGTTTTCAACTTTCAAAAGCAGCTTCCATCTTTTCCTACACTCAAATTATTCTCCTGACTCTACTAACTTATCAACATTTGAACAAGAGCTTTTAACTTGTCGGCGCAGTTTTATCCATAATCTTTCATTATGCACTGTCAGCGCTATCCTTTGTTAGCTGCATATTGCATACAAAAAGTGATATCTCTGCGAAATTTTATTTTGAAAACATGTCATCTTTTAGCTTCCCTTCCCCAAGCAGGAAAGGAATGTGATCTCGGATTTAATGTCAATTTGATTTAAAAGCCCTAATTATCCCTTCCTCCTAACTGCGTAGTTCCCCGTCTAAAGCACAATTAATTTCCCTCACATATCCCATCTTATCTGTTCTTTGTTTACATGATGCACTTTACACATTTTTACCATTGAAGACATTTTGGCCAGCTAAGGATGTTATCTGTACAAGTATATATAATATAACCCCATTGCTGTCTCCACTCGCCTCAAGGGGTGCAAAGTAGCCACAATCTGACTGCAATTCATTATTTTTGCCTAGTTTTTCCTCCATAGTATTTCAGATAATTTGCATGAGCGCACTCATTAATGGTTTACTCACACCTATCATTTTCACTGATCCCTGCCTATCTCTATGTTGGGGCAAACCAGCTTCTTTTGATTGTCTCAATCTTTTTATACAATTCATTGTAGTGCCTCGACACCTTTAATTTCAAAACAAACAAACCAGTTGACTTTTCACGTTAATCCTCGTCAGCGCTCTTTGCTTTAATTCTGTCCCCAAATATACCCTGATGGAGTTCAGCTCGTCTCCTCATGTGGACCCTTCCTAAACGCAGCCTAAGTTTACTCTGATTGGAGTGTGAGATGACCTCTTGGGGGTCAGGACTCTGGGCACTTCTCTATCTTTCTTATCTACACATAAAAATAAACACCTTTCTTAAACAGACTCCCATTACTTATCTAAACTACCCCATTTGTTTATTTTGTTTGTTTTATTCGTGTTTATATAGCACACAACAGCCCAAGGACATTGTGGCACTTGTTACAGTACAAAGCTTAGTTACTTAGTTACATGGTCATTAGCAATATATATACAGGTTGCAATATCGTTACAGAGTCATTAGCAGTATATATACAGGTTACAATATAGTTATATTACATTTGTGTTATATTACAATATACATGGCAGAAGTGGAGGAGGCAGTCCTCCACTTGCTAGTTGAGGAGAGTGGCCTTGAGGTTGTTGCGGAAGACCGAGATGGAGGTTTCAGCTCTAAGGGTGGCAGGGAGTGAGTTCCAGAGTTTCGGTGCAATATAGGAGAAGCCTAGACCTCCCGCTGTGGCTCTCTTTATGCGTCGTATGTGTAGCTGGTTGGTGTACTGAGCTCTGGTGGGGCGAGTGGATGTGGTCCTTGATATTGCTTCAGATAGGTATGCTGGAGCGGTTTTGTTGATGCACCTGTGAATGATGGTGAGGAGTTTCAGAGTAATACGGTCTTTAACCTGGAGCCACCGTGCTTCACGTCTGGCGTGGGATATATGGTCTCTTCTAGGGATGCTCTTGGCGGCTCGGAGGGCATTGTTTAGTGTGGTTTGCAGTCTGTAAATGTTTTTGGCGGAGGTGCTCTTCTAAACTACCATGTTACTTTTTAAACCACTGATTACCTTTTTAAAGACCACTGATTACTTTAATAGATGCCTAACATGTTATTTTTCCTTTACCCCTTTCCCCCTTCCCCTTCCAATACATACCATAATTCACAGATGTCAAAGTGTGCCATCATCATTCATGCTGACAGCCATGGGGGGAGACGACCTCTGGCAAAATGGGACTATACTGCAGATTCATGTACTTACCCTGGCACTCTCCCCAGGCATCTCCCCAACTCTGTCAGCATCAGGAACTTGGGTTCTTGTCCCTGACCGATCTTTAGGGTCGCTTCGCTGGTCGCCATGTGTAAAGGGGGACCCTCTGCATCCCCACCTTTGACATCTGTAGACTCAGGCACTAGGGACTTGGACACAGATAAAGGAACAGACGCCCAAATAGATTTCATAGCCATCTTTATTACAGGTTCAGAAGACACTGGAAACAGCACACTGAGCTGCTACAATCAGCTTGCTTATATAGGCTTCTTTCTGTGACAATGTTTTCATGCAAATTCAAGATACATTTCTAATTGGCTCTCTCAACTAGAAGATAAGCCCTCCTTGTCCTTGATTTGTTGGCTTGACACCCACAAAGCCCACATTCGCTCATTTTGGTAAGCATTAGTTGACTGACACATGATCTGATAAGCTTGAATGAGATCCAGCCAGACCTATTTATCCTTCAATTCCTGCCAAGAACCAGCCCTTATCTGATTCTCCAGGCCTGCTAAATCTACTTGGCAAGTAGAACAGTGAAAACCTCCATGAGCAAATCTTATTTTTTGCCAGGTAAGCAGCCGTTCTGGGTAGCCTTCGCATGCGCTTATCTAATTTGCTATCAATCATTGTCTGCTTTTTCTGCCAAGAAATTCTAAATATACCAATCCCAGACATGCTTATCTACAGTGAACTACTGCCAAAGAAAATTCCACCATCAGTATGATTCAGCTCTTTTAACATCTGACTCCGAAGCCATTTTGTTTTCCGGCATCCATTTTCGAAACTATTTAAGCCTGATCAGCCTAGGCTACCAAACGGTAAACCAACATACCTTTTGGGCAGAACTAATTTTCAGATTACATATTCGTGATGTGCGTGTAATACCTTTGACACCCTTTACTTCCAGAGTCATTCTGACCCCAAAAATATATATGTCACCCTATATGCACTCTTGGTCTTCAAAAAGCACTATAATTCTGATTTTTGCAATACTGGAAACACTGATAAGCCCACCATGCCATCTGTGCCCAGCTGGGGGTAGGTGTGGGAGGGTTCTAGCACCTCCTCTACAAGTTGACCCTACTTTATTTAATTGTTAATCAAGTAGTACTTGCCATATTCTTCGAATCTGTCCGATTATTTGGTTGGAGATTATTATTATAATTCCATCTAGCACAAAAGATGATGCTAGAGCACATTTGGTAGCAGAGCGGATGGTTGCGGTCTAGTCAACCTAGGCCATATCCAGACCCCTAAGCGATTGGCTACTGTAACGCTCACCTGGTATCCACGGGGACGTCATTCAGCCTGTTCTGACCTCTTACGACCTCAACCCCTTCCCTGGAGGCTATTCGACTGGAGACTGGGCCTGAAACACAGGATTAGTAGAGTTTAACTCCCTATTGTCTCTGTGTGCTTGAACCCCTTCCTCCACGGGGGTCCAACCCTTCCCTTTGATCCACAGCACACCGTGTTTTCTTGGATAGTGTGCTCTCCGTCCTGCCTTCAACACAGGGGCGCGTTGATTGATGCGGGCTCATTGCTGCCTAGTTACTTCACTGGCAAGAGTCTGACAGGTAAGTATAATGAGTCTTTTGAACAGTTCTCTAACTTTGTTCCTTTCCTTCCTTAGATGATGGCCGGCGTCTGGGGATGGCGGCATATTGCTGAGATGAGTAGCGGTGAAGGTGAGGGAGAGCGCGATGCACCCCTTTCGTATTTGCATTGAACTGAGTTCTTTTTCTGTGTCTTTTAGGTGCTGCAACGTTTTCAGCGTGGATGCCAGTTAGGAAGAACAAATGCGGTGGGCAGTGTCTTTTCCCTCTTGCAGATGGATAAGAAGTTCCGGAGACAGAGTTCCCCCAGAACGGCTGGGATTCAGGTAAGCGTTTGAAGCTGGTACAGTATTTAAAAATAAGCGAAGATTTGCAGAATGCTTACTAATGCCTTTTTTCTGTTCTTTTCCCTTAGGAAGCGGCGTGCCGGGATGGGAATGACACCGCCGAAGATGCCCGCAGAACAGAAGGAGCGATGACTGATGGGCAGAAGCGCCGCAAGGTAAGGTTGTTCCTAACGGTGTTCTTGCAGGAGCTGAGCGCAGAAGATAGATGCAGGCCTACTGGAGACTGATCCGAACACAGTGTCAAGCTGCAGGTGCAGAAAATGCAAAGCATGTTTCTCAGCCTGGGCGTGGCTTAAATAGTCTGTGGGTATCCCAGGTGCCTCTGGGCTGTACCACACCCAAAAGACTAGACCGCACATGCAGTTCTCGGAACCGAAATATGTGGGGGCATCCATCTTGTCCCCATCAATGCACTACAAGTCCAATCCCCAATGTTATCCTATGGGAGTGAGTGAGTCTGGTGCCACAAGTGCCAAGTCTGACTCCAAGTGGGTCTTTGGAGGGATGGAGAGGCCCTTGAGGGCCTTGTAGGTGATCGTGGCCTGGCACCAGCCTGACATCTTGGAGGGCTGGGGACATGAGGGGCAGGAATCATGACAGCTACTCCTGCCATTAGCCAGAAGACTGCAGAGTTTCCTGTGGAGATTGGTGCACAGTCACGTGTGAAGATTTGGTCAGCATATCCCCCTTAGACAAAATTCCTTTCCAGTCCCCGCAGGTGCTCCGTGGACAGAAGGCAACCTGGTTGGTTGAGGGAGGGTTGTTGCCAGAGGACTCTAAGTCACGGATGTAAGTAGAGCAAAGGTGGCAAAAATAGAGGGAGGGATTGTGTTGTAAATAATAAAAGTGTAAAAAGTAACAGGATTTTTTGAGGAAAGTATAAAGAGAAATAGATACCTCGATTCCTGGTTCCAAGGGGACAGAAAGGTACACACTAAAGTAAAGGGTATTAAGGATTCCTGAGGCAAGGCCCACAGAAGAGTGCACATCAAAACTCCAAGTTGGAGTGAAACAGAGAAGGGATACATTTACTTAAATAGTAAAGGAAGGCGTATGCAGTAAAAATATTAAAGTACACGCGTGGGGTTATAAAATTGTCAATATAAATGTTTTGTTGCATCTAGACTGACGACTATAAAATGATAGTAAAAAATTAGAGATTGGTGAAAACAATTGGACCAAGAGATTGACATCAATCAGATAGGAATAACAAAGGAAAGAAATATATTAGTAAAGAAGAGACTCTTAAAATACTAATAAAATATGATAAATATTCATAGAAAGTGGAGGAAACAGAATATCATTGCATAGATTTAAAAAAAACACAATATACACTAAGTGGGCTTATAAAGTGATTGATGGTGCCTGTGCCAATTGACCGGCGTGGTGCATTTGATCAAATAAAGAATCAAATAAAATGGGTAAGTATTGTCGATCAAAATCTGTAATCATGGGGGGACAAACCTCTTTTACATTTAAGTAGGACTTTGCCGAGATAGAGAGCGAAAATAAGGAAATCTCCTTCAAAATGGGTGAGGGGCGCAACCAAAAAGACACTCATACCGTGGCCTCAGGAGGGTTCACTGTCAAAAGACGTATTAATGCATATGACAACATATTTACATGCCACATATAAGGGAAAAAGTTGCAGAAAAGGTTGCCCATTTTAGAACTTTGGAAAATGTACCAGAGTGAGAAAGACGATCTAGCCTATAGGGAGTGGATGCTCTATCAGCCTAAAGGGGAGTATAAAGTGCCTTTGGCTCCCTTTTCTCCTCCTGAAGAGAAGAGTGAAGACACAGGAGAGCAGAAATTATCAGCAGGGGGCTATGTTAATCCAACATATGCGCCCCTCGCTTACAGCAGCAAGGATAATGCAGAAGAGAGTAAGAGTAGAGAACGCAAAGATATGTCAACCCACAATGAAAGTAAACAGCGTGATGAGAGAAAGGACAGACAAGATGGACAAATGGAGATAGGAAGAAGCAAAGAAGCAGAAATAAAAGATAAAGCTAAGGTAATGACAATAGTACAGAATGAATGGATGGGAGGACAAATATTGCTTAAACTAGATAAGGGCATTGATGGGGTTCGAGTAAGAGGAGAGAAGAGCAGGAAAAGAAAGGGAAGGCAGAAAGGGATAAAGAATGCAAGGAAGAGAAGTAACACTGTATGTAGCAAGAAAAGAAAGAGAAATGAGAAGAGATAGAAGCCCAAAGAATGAAAGTACATAAAGTACATAGGTTGCAACAAAGGCAAAAGGAAGATTAATTCAGGGAGAGTAGGGGATTGAAAGTCGATGAATCGAATATTTATGCCATAGGAGTACAGTGCCGATGGACGCACAAGAACGACTGGAGGAAGAGAGTGTCAGAACAGTCCTGTAGGGATCTGCAAGGAATGCCGAGATCAGCATGGGGTGGTGGGCAGGATACAGAAGATATAGAGCAAAGGCTTGGGGAATTATACAGGTAAATGAGGGACAGGGGAAAGGTATGAAACCCAAGAGAATATAGAAGGATCCCTATGAAAGTGAATTGAAGGTAGATCAGGTGACGTCCTAACCGATGAGTACCGAACATTGTATTTAAACATGTTAGATCTAGACGACGTGTAAGGAGACAATAGTCACACGAGCTGGGGCATAATGATGTCAGACAAAGGGGGCGCAAAGAGCGGGTGCATGCAGATTTTCAAAAGAGTCTAGTGCAGAAAAAGTGGCAAAATGTTCAGATTTAGAGGACCCTAAAAGGAAGGGAACCAGAACCAGCCCCCTATGCTGATCAACCACTAGCATGATCGCAATACAGGGTATATATCCCTGCCATATGTAAGCAGATTAAAAACAATACCAGGAAACAATTGGAGAAGGGGGCGGGGGGACGACCACAACATATACCATGGCCGTAAATGGATAAAGATAATTTAAGGTGTAAATTGCAGAATTTGACTTCCAGTGCAGGAACTTGGATTTTATTGAGAGGATGACATCAGGTATGACTCTAGCTGTAGGTAACAAAAAGGGGCTGCTAGCAGCTATCCTAGGGGAGAGAGCCGACATTTGGAAGCGAGCAGGGTATGCAGGTGCGACTGCTCAAAATACGAGAAGATAATTGCCGAGCAAACGTATGGCGAGTGCTCAGAGTGCAATATCCCGATACATCAGATATGGGTGCGATTATGACTAGGAAGATGGGAGAGGTTGAAGATCCTCTTGCCTTTATTTAGGACAAATGATGGCAGGAGACTCGTAAACCATGGGATAAAAATGGTGGCATTATTTTACCACATTTTGTGTCAGGGGCTGCCTGAGCCAGTACAACAGCAGTTGAAAAAACTGGTGGGAATGGAAGCAAAGCCATGGCCGGAAATACAACTGACAATCGTGCATCACTGCCGATTCATGCAGAAGAAAAATAAGACCGTCGAGAACAGAAAGCAGGAGGAAGCAAAGTTAGTTCAGAAAAAGGTGTTAAAAAAAGCCATCAAGGGAATGGTATTTACAAGTAATGAAGGAGGAGTGACACAGGAGACACTGTCAGGGCAGCAAAATAATGCAGGATATCCCGCAGACCAAAGTGGGTACAATATTTTGCCAAAATGGAATGGGCCTAGAGTAGGGTGAGGTGGATTTCAAAACTCTCAGGGAAGAGGAGGATTTAATGGTGGACAGGCGCAACAATGTTGGAATTGTGGGAGAATTTGACTCATAGGTAGTACATGCAAAAGCAGAAAAGGCATGCAACAGAATTGGCAAACTCCAAGAGTGGGGATGGTTTATGCTCCACAATATAATACAGAACCACAGGAATATTACGCCCAAGATCACGATGTAGGCTCAGATCTACGTGCCACAATACCAACAAATGCAGTCAGCACCGCTGCAAATGCAATCGCTGCAAGGGCAACCACAGCAGGTACCCATGCAAACACAACAGGTCCAACCGCAGCAAGCACAGACACAGCAGGCTATACTACCACAATGGAACATGACCCCAGGAGTCCAACAGGCACCCGCACCCAAAATGGGGAGTGCGACTGAAAGGAGAAAATCCTTTCACGGGTACATGGATGAATGTATATCCACAATATGACAGCCCACAGAGTGACTTGGTGTGATCAATATCATCAGTGACAGCAGACCAGCCCCCCCCCAAAGGAGGAGGAACCAAGGGTGAAGGTGACGATACGGGGCAAGACATTTTCATTTTTAGTAGACACTGGAGCCACTCATTCCTGTGTCCACGAGGGAAAACACCCGAATGTCAGGTACTGCCATGAATGCTCAAGGGCTCTCTGGGGTGATGAGTTTAGTTCCTTTTACAGACGAGCAGTTTCTATAGGAGAACATATGTCAAGGCCATTACTATACTCCAGGTAGACGCCAGTCAACATATTGGGATGTGATTTAATGACAAAGCTTAACATGACGATGGGCCCCATAAGTTTGCCGGTCCGGAAACAAGGGCACTGTTTCCAGATTGGCAAACTGAGTCTGACTTCTGTGGCTGCTGTGCCAGACAGGTCTGACCCTGCCAGACGCAGCGGCCACATTAAGCAGACCGGCCACGGAAGCAGCAGCACAGCTTGCAACAGTAATGGTGCTGGTGTTTCCGTGTCCCCACTCCTGTAGAGCCCTATAGGACTCTATGGGAATGGGGACTTACATTTTACCACACCTGACTTCCCAGGCTACCGGACTTTGAATCTCCCAGGGGCACTGGGAAGTCAGGCACCAGTAACATTTTATGAGTCCAGCGGCAAGCCACCAGTAGCACCAGCAGGGTTACCGCCGGATTCACAATGAGGTCCCATATATTTCACTGACGAAGGAATAGTGTGCTCTACTTCAGGGATACACTATATGAATGTGGGATAGTTTAGGTTAGCCTATAAAGGCCAGAAAGCATTACGAGGAGCACCTTTAGATCCAGGAGCATTTTTTTTATGTAGTGACTATTCCATTATCATGGTAACCCAGGTTGGTAGGTAAAATATTGAGAATACCGGATTAATTTATTGTTCAGACCACAAATCCCCATGGATGATGAGGATGGGCAAATCATTCCCTTAGAATTAGAAGCAGTGTCCAGTCATTTTTTCTAATACAAAAGTTTCAAAGGCAAACTTTTGAATCTTTTTTCGAAATGCCATTATTTCGAATGACTATTTCAAAAAGAATTAGAAAAAAATTCGAAAGTTTGCCTTTCGAAACTTGGGTTAGGGTTGGGGCTTGGGTTAGGGTTGGGGGGTGGGAGGGTGCGTGGGTGTACCCCCCAACAATATACACTAAAACCTTGAAAGGTTAGATGGAGCTGTCCAGTGCTGAAATGACAGCACTGGACAGCTCCATCTAACGTTTCAACGTTACCAAAAAAAAAGATTTTTATTTTTAAAAAAGCATTGAAATGCTACTTTTAACATGTAAAGTGCATTTCAATTGAAACTAATCCATGATTGTCGACGGATTGGTTTTGAAAGAAATGCACTTTGCATGTTAAACATAGCATGTCGCAGTTTTTGTTTTCGAAACTTTTGTTTCAAAACTATGACTATGAAACTATGACTATGAACCATTAGAAGCAGCAGTGGTCAGAGAAGAAAGGGTGATGCTGCATGGGACAGATGAAGGAAGGGGATGAATGACAGTGATTGCTCTTATGGAAGTATACAGGTTTCAGATGAACGGTTTAGAGATGACTATTCTGACGGTGAACTAGTGCTTTTATATCACTTGATGGATTAAAGTAAAGAATATAGAAATACCACAGAGAATGGCATTGGTAAAAAGAAGACCGTCATACTTTAGAAAGTGCCAGAGATTTTATGGGCCACAAGCCCATATGATGTGGGTTTATTAAAAGGGATTGTTGCAGTTAAAACCAGGAGCTCTTTTACCACAAGCAAAGCAATACCCCACATCCAGAGGAGGCTGAAGGTATATTTGAGACTACTTCCACTTTAATGAAGCAAGGCATATTGGTGCCATCAGATTCATCATGTAACACGGGCGTGCACCCTGTTAAAAATCAAAGGGGGAGTCGTGGAGGTTTATACAGGACCTTTGCCCTCTTGGGCGGAGTGGCAGAGAGTGGCCATCAGTGTTGAGTTGTGCTGGTCGACAGTGTTCTCCCCGTTTGCTGTGCTAAAGGAGCCTTGCATTAAAACCTGCATAGCTTGCGGAGTGGCGGAGAGAGGCTGTCAGTGAGAGTGCGGTCTGCGGTATTGCAGATGGACCTGAACGCTAGCATGACCACAATCCAGCAACTCGAAGTTAAGCTTGTATGCTTTCCAGGTATGGAGAAATAAATTGCTCGTGCATGCAAGTTAGAGCGATGTCTGTCTGAGAGTGAAACAATGTTGACTTTGGTCAAAGCAGACAATCATTATCACATACAAACATCCGAGTCTGTCCTATTAACACTCCCACTTCAGTTAAAAAGTGTTCCGCCCACCGTTTGCTAGCGCAAGCCCGCTTCCTGCATCCTCCGGTCCCAGTTGTGTGTCGAGTGAATTACTCATCTTTTTAGAGACTGCAGTGAGTCACACTCCCTGCCGAGAGTGAAGTTGACACCCTTGGAGGGTCTCCCATTGGAACGGGTCAGAGCACAATAACGTGCTGAACGCAAGTTATCGAGGGTTGACTTGGAGCAATTACATGAAAGCTGCACACATGAAAATAAAAAATAAAAAGATCTGAGACAATTCCAAAGCAGAAAAGAAAGCAAAAAAAGGTCTAGACCGAGCAAAATTTGGGCCGACAGGGTGGATGAACCCTTTATACTGGTGGCCAGTTCTAAGAACTCAAGCTCGCAAAGCAGTCCCATAGCAGCTGAAAGAGGATCGGACATAGAACTAGCTAGAGAAGCTTCTGAAGAAATAGTGTCAGTGCTAGAAACAAGATTCTCTGTGAAGATACTCATTTTAAGACAGGGTCATTAAACAAACTGAATGAAAAAGGGAATGAGACCAATTCCTTCATACGGAAGACCTGGGCCCAGTTGAGATGTATGCCTTTTGCTTTTAGTGCAACAGTTTCACAAAATGAGTGCAAAAGGCAGCCGGGCACTATTTCGCCTTTTCCTGGCATTTATGAACCGCCAGAGACTCGAGCTGAAATAACTAGCGGCAAAAGGATATCTACCATGAGCAAAGATGCATTTCTGCAATCAACCACTGGGAATTATGGTAATCGCCTTTTCCAATCCCAACGTCATCTAAATTTGACAAAGGATGATAACCAAACAACAACAGAAACAGATTCTACTAGCTCCCAGAAAAGTTAGGTCTAAAACATTAAGCCAGAAAAGAGGCAGACAGAGAAGTCAATGTCAAAAATAGCAAGAAAAGCTGGCCCCTTCCAAACCCAATGAAATCTAACGTCAGCCTTGACATTGCACTAGCACCATTCCTTAAATTATATTAAATCGATTAACAAGAGTTTTAAGGATCAGGCCACATTAGCAGCTACGGCTCACACAAAACTGATCCACATGGAAGCATTTATAAACATCAATCCAACAAAGAATAGATCACAAATCTGATTCAGAAGTACTCTTGCAAAAGCTACTATGTGATCATATGATGGAGATAGGCGCCAACAAGAAATTCCAATTAGCTGTAGCAAAAGATCTTGAAATGGGGCAAATCAGTAAAAAATAAAATAAAAAAAAAGTCCCCCTTAATGCAGGTCATGATTAGACATAACATTCTAATGGTGAAATTGTCCTTGTGTGCTCTAAATCAAAGGATATGGATATGTGGAGGCAGGACATTGAAGTAGGACCAGGAAGTAACAGGCTGCGAATGACCGGCAAGATGTTTAGTCAATGAGCAGCTTAAAATAGCCCTACAAGAACAGGATACTGCTCTTAATTACCCTCCATTGTTTAGTGAATTTACCATGACAAGAGTGTCTGGACAGAAAACACAATTCAATCCTAAACACATATGACCAAGAAATTGTAGAAATGAAAATGTGAGCTGCACAGAGAAATCAGACAACTAAGTTCTCCGAGAATTTATTTTAAAAAAAATCATGATAAAAAAAACAATCTAAAAACTGGTTACGAAGTCACAGGTGCATCACTTTGCAGAAAGTTGCAGAGCACATGTTATAGATCCTATCATCGAATGACTTGAGACTTGTGGTCGGTACTGAATGAGATAGGGGGGGAACCAAAAAGCTCTGCAAAACACAGTGCAAGAAGACGACTGGATACATTTTGTTGGTTCTCTTTTCGGTAAGAAAACTGCAGAGGACTCTTACAAACTTCCACCTTGAATAGAAAGATGGGAAGAAGCCCTTGACAACATGAAATCATAGCAATGATCAATAAGGCCAGAAATTCACGTGCAGCAGGCCTGGACGGCCTTTCAAACTCAATGTTTACAGAAGCCATAGAAGAGAGGGCTGACTTCGGTTTGGTCTTATTTGAAGAAATCTTGACTAAAAGAAAAATTCCAGATTCATGGAAGACCACTATTGGGTATAGGGTATTAGAACTGACCATAATAACTATCATCCAATAGCCCTCTTGGACGCATTGTGGAAAATATTTGCGTCTTTGATTTTGGCCAGACACAAAGACGGGGTAATGACTTTCAGTAATTTAGACCCAACACAAACAGGCTGTGTCAAAGGCGTGGGATGTAGCCTGAATTTATTTATTTTGAGTGTCCTCAAACTAAGAACTTTCAAGGAAGGAACAAAAATGTATATTGCATCAGTTGACCTTGCTCAGGCTTTCGATGGTGTGGATCGAGAACTAATCTGGGAGAAAAAAAAAATTGGTATAATGGAAGAGTCCAGACCCCATTTTAGCACCGATCAGAGCTTTATACACAGACACCTCTATTAAAATAAGACTAAACAAAGATGGATTGAGCAAAAAAATACCAACTTTTTGTGACCTGAAACAAGGATGCCCGTTAGCAGCAGAACTGTTTAAGTTGTTAATATCTGATCTAAAAGAGACGTTGATAGCCGGACAATGCCTTTTCACCTAAAATAAATGGTAACATGGTGAGCTGGATGCCATATGCTGACAACCTCATTCTAGATCAGACTCCTTTTGGCCTTTAAAAAAACAGCTGAATTCATTAAACTTGTACACCAAAAGAAATGCTCTAAAAAAAATGTCTCATAATCTGTGGTAATGGTGTTACAACAAATAGATGCCAAAAATAAAAAATAAAACTTGATGGTTATCTGGGAACAGACCTATGGTCCAAATTAGTAACACGATATCTTGGGATTGACATAAACCAGATCATATGCGATAATCCCTGCATTGTCGAACTAAGATCAAAGACAAAAAAAACCTTGCTATCCAGGGAGTTCTAATACATAAAAAATAAGGAAAGTTTTCTCTGTTACCTGTAATAAAATTATACAGACAGAAAGTGTTCCCGATTCTATCATATGGTGCAGAGGCCTGTTTTCATCTGAAGGTATGGGCCTTGTTAGAAGGCCGGATCTGGAGAAAAAAATTAAACTTACCCAGATGTGTGCCCATAAGTATCATAAGGCATGAACTGGGGTTAGTTTCAATCCACACAATCGTTTCATGGAAAGCTTTAGCCTTCTTTCGAATAGCTTATCATGCCTAAGCCACAAAGCCAGTTTAAAATTATTGAATGTAGCGAGAAAAATCAACCAGACTGGGTACAAAGTCTGTGGTTCCAACAATGCCAAGCAATTGTTGATGAGGCTAACAAAAGGTGGAGACTTTAGTATCAAACCTAGATGCAGCCAAAAAAATATATATACGTATGGCTCTGGAACTGGTTACAAACAGATAAAGCTTCATACAAGTTATTTATTTATATGAAAATCTAAAATCGAGAAGTCAGAGCAGTGAATGTCCGACAAGTACTTGAGCAAATTTCCTTGCGCCCAAAATCGTAATCTCTTTATGCACATCAGGATGAATTTGCTTCTGACAAATCAAATACTTAATTCAAGGAAAATGAGTGCTGATGGAACTGGGGTCTGTAGATTATGTAAAGCCGCAGAAACATCACTCTGTGTTGCCTAAAACTCAGATTACTGAGAACTAAATCCCTAGGGCCTCTAATAACCAAAATGCCTTCATAGAGCATCTCCGATTGGTGGGAGTTCATGTGTAGGGGATAAAGTTTTAAAATGATGTTTGCATTGATGATGTTTATAGGCAATTTCCTGAAGTGTAATGATTTTGTCTTCTTTTCCTTTTCAAATTTAATATATTATAGGCAATGAATTGAACACCGTATTTTTACTTATTTTCTTTTTATTCTTTATAAATCCTTGCATTCTGGTTCTATTCTGCTTTCTTTACATTTTGTGTAATTTTGTAAAATGATAAAGGTTTGAAATAAATGACATGCCAATGAATAAAAATTAAAATAGTCGAAGCAGAGTTTCCTTTAGTTGCAAATCCTGCGACAATACTGTGCAATATACCATCCATGGGCGAATATTTTAGAGTTGCTGATTTGAAAAATGCATTATTTTTGATTCGCCTTCATGAATACTTCATTTTTTTGTATAGAAATACACCCTTGAAACACTCATTTGCCTCCAGGGTACTGTGAGTCCCCTTCCATCTTTAACTGAGTCCTTCAGATGGACTTGGGTAATTTTCAACTTGAAAGTGCAGTAATTCAGTATGTGGGTGAAATTTTGGTGTGTAGTGAGACAGTGGAAAGTGGCAGAGAAGACTCAGTTAAACCCATGACCAAACTCTCAGAGAAAGGATACAAGGTAGACATGGAGAATTTACAATATTGTTAAGAAGTATTGTACTTAGATCAGTTGATCTTTCACAAAGGGAGAAAACTGAAACCCGAAAGAGCAGAAGCAGATATGAAAACCATACCATCTAAAACAGTGAGGGAAATGCAACTGTTTCCAGGCTGATGCAATTATTGCAGGCCCTGGGTTTCTGATAATAGTACATACATTCAACCGCTTTTAAGAAGCACAGGTTGAAGGGTTCGAAGGATTCAAAAGGCAATTGGTACAACCCCTGTTAAGGATCCCAGATTACAATGAGGAATTGTACTTATTCCGCCGTTCAAATGGAGCAGTCATGACAGCAGTTCTTACACAGAAGACTACATACATTAGGACATGGACACAAACCACTGGCATATTACAGTGACATTTTTAGACCCAGTGATGAAGGGACACAATCCCTGTGAGCAATCTTTAGCTGCTGGTGCATTTGAAAAAGCTTCAAGTATAACAATGGTGTGTCCAATAACGTTATTTGTAGAGCATGCATTGTTTACAATTTTAGAGAAGCCCAAAGTACATTGACCATATAAAGAGCATCAGGGAACCAGGTGATTATTGCCAACCCTGTGATTAAAATTGTTACCAGCAACATTTATAGCAGAACCAGTAAGAGGATGACTGTGTACATGATTCTACAACATATATTGTTATAATGATATTACCCAAGCTACAGAAAATGGCTGGGCGGGAGAAGTAGTTTTTATTGATGGTTCTTCAAAAATTGACCAGACAACTGGGCAAAGGCACACAGGAGCAGCACTAGTAAAACTGAATAGAGAAGGTGATTTTGAGGTAGTAACGAGCATGAGATAGTCTTCGAATTATTCAGCACAGCACAGGCTGCAGAATTAGTAGCGCTCATCGAAGTGCTGCATTACTTTGAGGATGAGGAAGGGACGATGTACTCAGACTCGTGAAGTCTTCTGTACACGGGTTTGTCACGCAGGAAAAGGACGGGCTTCCTCCATGCAGACGGCACTCTAGTGCAACATGCAGCCCTATTGGCTAGGCTTATAGAAGCATTGAGTCTTCCATTAACCCTAGCATTCGTAAAATGCTCAGCGCATTCTAAACTAGCAGATTCAATATCCTGCAGAAATGAAGCCGCAGACGAAGAGGCCAAAAAATCAGCATATTATCCACCCACATCTAGTTTAGAGAAAGATGATGTTAAACAAATGACAGGACGGTACATGCTAGCAAAGGAGGGCTTTAACATGCAGTCTATTGGCCATTTAAATGAAATACAAGGTCATGTTTCATAAGAACAGGATTTATGGAGAAAGCAGGGGTGTTTTTTTATCCCCCACTGAGGCAATGTGGAGGCAGCATAGCACTGGAAAGCCAGTTATACCTCTAGCATTATTGAGAGTAGCGCTGGAGCAGCTTCACTACCCAGCACACACAACTCGAGTCCAGCTGCAACAATTGCAGAAGAGGGGTTCTCACCCAATCTTCTGGAGCATGTGGCACAGTTAATTGTGAATTGCATAGTGTGCCAGAGGTTTACTGTAGGTCACACTTTGCGAACAGTGAGGAGCAATCCCAAGACCCAATGGTCCATTTCAACATCTACATATTGAATATATAGATATGCTACAGATATGTAACAGCTACAGATAGATGTTGGTCGCAGTATTTCCTTTTTCTAGATGTATAGAGGCAGGTACATGTACACACCCTGATGCCTTGTGCGCTGCCAAGTTCTGTGTACACAAGGTGCTCCCCAGGTGTGGGGTATGTGAAGTTTTGCGGTCCGACAATGGACCTTTTGTAAATTATTTGTTTGAGCAGATAGCTCTCCTGTTAGCTATAAGACATACATTTTCTTCTGCTTATCACCCACTGGCGAACAGAGTTTGAAAGATTAAATGGATCGTTAAAAAGGAACGCATAGCCAAGATGAAAATTACTTTAAAAAAGGGATGGCTACATTGCCTGCCCCTTGCCTTGTATGCCCTAAGAAATCAGCCTGGTTGATCTCACCATCTTACTCCTCATGTGTTGGTGACTGGACAATGTATGAGAACCCCACTTGCTCCTCCAACTAGGGTAAGAACTGATGCCCACAGTGTAGAGTGTGCATTAGGTGAGGAGGTGCACGATTATTTAATAAAAATTACTACAAGTGTTTTTCATGTCTCAATAGATAAAAAACAGAAGGGAGGGGTCAAAAAGTAGTGGCAAAGACAATCAATTGCATGAAACAGAAGATTTGCTGAAACCCCCAAGGTTGTATACAGGGGACCAGGTGCTAGTGGGCAAATGTATATGCACCTGGTGTATGCCGCGCTGTGAAAGGCCCCATGAGGTAGAGTAAGCTAGTCCCATTGCAGTTAAACTGAAAGGGCGAAGAGTGGCTACATCTACACAAAGTCAAACCTTGTAAAGGTAAAACATCGACCCCTCCTGAAGACATCCCAAGAGAAGTAGTTCTGCGTGTGCCGATCTGTGCAAGTGAAGCAAGAGAAGAAGCAGTTCCACGCATGAAGACTTGCCAAATGGCTAGAAACAAGAACAAGGAAAATTAAGTGCACACAAGCACTATAGAATAGGGTCCAACGTTTCTCTAAGTTCAACTAAAGACCAACATTTCTCAAATTTGACAATAAGAAAATAGACTTACAGCTACCTTGGAACACTTTTTAGACTGACTTAAAAAGGATCAAAGAGGAGTCTAGACATTGAAGAAAAAAAGAAGAGCATCAACCATCGTTTAGGATACCCACCATCACACTAGTATACACATTCTGATCTGTTTTCTTTCCTACATATTGCAGACTTATCCAGCCCCAATATGAAGAGGAATAAACATCGGAGGACCCCAAGAATAATTGCATTGTCTCGAGAGGAGAGTGATAAGATAATGCAGTAATACGCCAGTTTCTGATATAGAAGGGATTACAAATGAGATATCAAATGTGCATATTAAAGTAAATACAAAATGGAGAGCCTTCAACATTTCAGAGGTTCATCGCCATACAGACAGTCAATAGGTTTTCATGGAATATTGATGATATCAGATGGTATTACGATTTGTGTTTTTCTCGTATTATGGCAATTTGAAATGTGGCAAAAGGTAGTACGGATGTGAAGGATATTACATCTATTGTCCCTGCAAAAGGCATGGACATCCTGTTTAATATAACTAGGTTATTTAGAGTTAAAAGGGGTGTTGAGGAGGACCATGAAGATATAAATATATATCTTTATCATTCGGCTCACTTAAAAAAATAACCTAAGATACCAACATATGAAGGAAGTGGGAGAGAGAATATCAGAGGAAAGTTGCTATGTCTGTTCCTCGATACCATGAATGCAGCAAGAAAAATGTATTGCCAAAGATGGCTGCACATGATGCAATAGGTCTCAGTCATCTAGGAGCTTGTACAACCAGAGGGCAGGGCTAAGGAAAATGGTCAACTTTATGATGGCGATCAGGAGGAACATTCCCATATGAAGATACTCCTATAAAGACAAAAAGGATGGAAAGTGGGATGGGGTGGACAAGCAAAAAAAAAAAAAAAATACATGTATTCAGCCCAAATTGGAGAACAAATAAAAGTTGTTGCAATGAAGATGGACTGCTCAGACATGACTGAACGAACAGGAGAGCCAGGATGCTGGGAGAGACCTCAGCTATTGATCTATGGCCGTGCTGCAAACAGTACCGGATGGGAAAAAGGACTATTATCTTGCCCCTGCACACTTAAAGAAGGAACCAGTAGCTATAGTACAATAGTGAACGACAGAATGCCTAGGATCATGAGCCAGGAATTTGAAGTTACTAACATGGGTTGACAACGAATCAGGACCAGTATCTATAATACCATTGAAGAATGCAACACCACGCTTTTTAGAAATGGAGGCTCGGTTCTAGTTGGAGAAAATAAAATGAAGTAAGTAGGTGCTCAAAGTGCCAGGAATGAATGGAGGAACTGCCATACTGATAGACCGATATTGGGCCTGTGGATCTAGAGCTTGCATGCAGTTGCCTATGAATTGGGGAGGGATATGCTCAATTGTTATGGTACATGTTCCAGCATTGGTGATCCCCCAAAGTGACCTTCACATCGATGAATTTTCAAAAATGGATGAGCACATGAAGAGGTTGCTCAACCCCTATCGCAAGAAGAGAATTAAGTCAATAGAGCCCTACGACAATATTCCAGATGCGCATAAGCTGTTCCATAAAACGTCTATGATAATGACATATAATGACATCTATATTCCTGCCAGGACTCCAGACTGCAGGTAAACACCAAGTGGCTGCAGATTACCAGATGGGAGCTGTTACTGATGATTAACAACAATAAAAAGGATTTAATGCAATCAGAGAAGAATTGAGAGCCCTCCGGCTGATGACTCAAGAACAGGTATGTCCTGGACTTCATTACAGCAATGCAAGGATTTTGTCTTAGAAGGATCATCTTGTAACAGTGCCACAAGACAGCCAAGAAAGCAATTAGGATGAAGATATGATGGACATGGACACTGGAATGGGCGCACAGATGCAAAATGAAGCCAGTACCCATAAGAATATAAATAAAAGTACCCTTGCACCTCCAGGAACCAAATTCCATTACCCCAAGGATCGGAAAACATATGTAGGACGTTGGATATTCTGTTCACCATCTGGAGAGTGCTGCCACATGACCTGGAGTGTGGATGAACAGACAAAATGCAGGCCACCGGGTGGGTTTGGGGAGGGGGGGGGGGGAGGTGACAGATTTGGATCCCAAAAAAAAAAGCAGGATGAAGAGAAGATGCCGATCTATGATGAAGCAGAGATAAAGACCATGGAAGAAGAGAATTTGGTTGAAAAATCGTTCAGAGGGGGAATGTAGAGGAGCAGGTAGACGCCATCTGGCCAGTTCCTGCCACCTCACCACCGTCATATCGGAGCAGTCAGAATAAAATCCATAAAGGGGGACCCCCCGCATGGTTTCTCGTTCCTATACAGCAGCGAGTGTATGAGACACGTTATGCACCCAGACAGGCATACAGAATGTACCCTCGCACTGAAAGTGTGGAAGGATGTTGCATGGAGGAATGCTACATGGAAGGATGTCGCCTGCCACAATGTCAGAATGCATCACTGATTATATGGACTGACGTTAAAGTGAAATCTGATGAAGACAAAGTGATGTCATGAACAGGACATATGAACCTAAGCTGAAACAATATGAAAATACTGAAGTAATGATGTAACTGAAGCAGACTAACATGTACCTAAAGCTAAAGTAATCATGGATCTAAAGAAGATGAAGCAATTTACTGACCAACAACGGTAAATATGCTGCAGGGCAAGATAGGAAGAAAACGTACAGAAGCTTGCTATAGAGCAATATAGAATCTGGCAAGGACGGCCATAGTAGGAAAATGGACACTGGCTGACGAACTTAACCAAGCTACCTCAGAGACAAGCTGAGGCTGGAGGATCAGGAGACGCAGGAAAACAGCTTTGTCTGCAGAGCCAATGAAGAGTCAAGGTTGGCCCAGAGTTAACGATGCTATTTTCAAAGGATAAGCACAGAGCACAAATGGAGTACATGGATAAGCTCTGAACATGTGACCTTCGTAGATGGAAGATGAAAATATCTGTGAGCCACGCTGTTGGTCAATTTAAAGTGCACAAAGTTCATATGAGAGTGAACACGTCTCTAGAGGCTAAGAGGAACAGCAGCACACTGAATAATTGAATTCAATAGCAGTAAATGAAAGGCTGAAATGAACACATGCGTAGTCTCTTTAAATGTGACTCAGAAGTCGAAAACAATGGCTATTCATTAAAGCCTTAAGCCAAGATAGTGGCGCAATGTTCCAGGACAGTGAGCAGACAAAAGGTCAAATACAAAAAGACTTTGGCTTGTGCCCTACCGATGGATTCTTTGGGAAAATGGGGAGTAGAGTAAGGGGATTCAAACACCTAGGTTTGTTTCACGTACGTGCTGCAAAGGAGCCAAAAGTACAGTTTTGGGGTAGTATGCCAACCAATCAGTGGGAGGTCAGCCTAATACACCATGCTGCAGAAGCCAATCCACTGTTCCACTATAATCAGTACTATATGTATTTAGAGGTAGTTCAAGGTGTGGGCTACAGATAAGGGGTAGCCAATGATGCACTAGTCCTTATATGTTCTATAAGTAGATATGTTCCCTTCACCAATCCCTTCCCTTGATAGGTTTTGATTTTTGCCACGTAGAATTACATCATAAATGACGCATATTGGGGTATAAGACATCCATGCAATCAAGTTTGTTTGTGAGAGTGCGTGCATCAGTCCGATGGCTGCTAGTTGACCCTGCTTCATTTAATTGATATAAAGTAGTACTTTGCCATATTCTTTGAGTCTGTCCGGTTATTTAGTCTGAGATTATTATAATTTCATCTAGCACAAGACGCTTCAAGGTGCTAGAGCACAAAGGTTTTCAGAGGAGGGGTACAGGGATGCATTATGCCCATTGGAGGTGGAGAAGGGGCAGTGGCACACAGAGGAGTGGCAGGAGAAGGGAAGAAGTTGAGAGAAGGAAGACAACTGTCAAGAATGTGGAGGTTAGGCCGAGAGCCCTGGGCCAGGACAGTGCCATTCTGATGGACATTAATGATGCACCTAGAGGATGAGAAGCAAGCCAGAAGTACTTCCATTTGGTGCCACCATAAATGGGTGACAAAGTGAAGGGGAGAGCACGCACAAAGACCATGTGGGGAGTCCATAGGTCTGAAGAGAGGATGTCACTGAGAGTGTGCCTGGAAGAAGCATTGACATAGGTGTCAGCGATGGGCATTCCCGGATTGGAGACTAGATCTTTTTTTAACCTTTTCCTTCCAGGCTTCGAGAGAGAGGTAGGATAGGTGATAGAGTAGCAGTTTGAGAAACAATGAGAGATGGAGAGAACCATGAGGGACACGGCAGAGAGATGGAAAAAGGGAGAGAGATGTCGAAATCGCACAATGCACAGAGAAACTGCACAATGCACAACAAACTCACCAGGCGACCTAGCAGCAAGAGACGTCCCTCGTCTCTGAAAAACTAGGAGGGCAGCTTGGTGCATGGAGCGTCACCCTTATTAGATGCTTGGGGGTAGCAAGGCCTCCCAGGCTTTAAACACACCTCCAGGACAGGTTGTACATCAAAAAAAGTGTCCAATTCTAGAAAGTAGAAAATAAACCATTCAAGAAGAAGTAGAGACTATGTTAAAGGCTGATGTAATTGACCCCTCACAAAGCCCATTGTCCTCCCAGTTTGTCTTAATAGCCAAACCAAATATCGCTTGAAGGTTCTGTATAGATTTGAGAACATTTCTAAGTATTTCAGTGCGCTAGCTATCCAATGCCCAGGATAAATAATCCAATTGATAAATTAGGTGATGCCAAATAACTTTCCAATCTGGATTTTACAAAGGGGTTTATCAGCTGTATTAACAGGTACCTGCCAATAACCAAGACTGCTTTTTCTACACCTTAAGGTATTGCCTTTTACATAGGACCCCTGCTACTTTGAGGTTGATGGCTCATGTTTTAAAGACCTTTATCATCCTTCTGTGGGTGCCGATATTGAAGACAAATAGCAAAACATCGCCTGAACATATGTTCCATTTATATCAAGTCTCTAGAGCCTTGGGAAAAGCAGGATTAACAGCTAACCCCCAAAAGTATCACTGGGCTAGATCCACAGTTAAGTAATCTTGGTTTCTTTGTCGGGTATGGATTAGTACAACCCCAACAAGGTGAAGTGGAAACCGTAATGAGAACTTCCCCTCCAAAAACCAAAAATGAGTTAGCCACATTTTTGGGCCTGGTGGGCCACTATCAAAGGTTTATTCCAAATGTTTGCTCCATCATGGGCCCTCTTACAGATACACTAAACATTTTTGCCAGTTGCCGCCAACAGATCAAAGGTACCATGATAAACTGAAGTAAATATTATGTAGCAAACCTGTTTTGAAAGTAGCTGACTTCACTCGACCATGATGCGTCTTATAGTGGTTTAGCAGCAGTGTTTCTTCAATTACATGATGGGATAGAAGGTCCAGTCCTTCATATAAGTTGAAAACTATTTGATCGGGAGAAGAACTTTGGCACTCTAGAGTTGGAAGCCCTTGCCATCAAATGGGCCATAAACCGTTTAAAATACCATCCGACAGGAATCACCAGTCATGCCCAGTTGAAAAGGTTAACTTTGTAAAAAGACACCAACGCTAGAGTTATGCACTGGTTTCTATATTTACAGCCCTACTGTTTTATAGTGGAACATTGGAAAGGTAAAGAGCAAGGGAATGTTTATTTCCTTTCCCGGTTCCACTTAGAGGCTGAGAAAAACAGCAGCATTAGGGGAAGGGTATGTGAAGAATCTGATGGGATTCTCCCCAGAAACCTGGTCTGGGACCCTACTCCTGTGGCAAAGGAAAGGCAGGCGCTTTCTGATCCCCGAGCCTGGGGGTGGTGTACTGTGGGAGGATCGTGGGGGCAGGGGAAGGAAGACTGGGAGGAACCCCTTTTTAACTTTCCCCATAATCCCTCCCTTTTGATGGCTTTTCGACAAATTAAAGAAGTGAAAAAACCTAACTGAGAAAGTAAACTACATGTCCCAGAATCCTATGGAGACTCAGACGAAGAAGAGGGCTGAATAAGCCTGAAGCTGTATAAGTCAGTCAATTAGGACTAACATCCTTTGCAAGGGTCAGGCAATTGGCATTATTGGCTTACACCTGAAACCAATTGCCCCACCCATGAGGCATAAAAGGCTGCAGCAGGAGAGGGAAGGAAGGAAGGGGCTGGAGCAAGAGGTGGAAGGCTGGCAGTAGTAGAAGAGCACAAGGCTGGCAATTCATGAGAAGTGTGATCACAGAGAAAGCCAGAGCGTGGAGACAGCAGATTTCACCTGCAAGTTCTCAGAGGGTCCCGTGTTCTCAAATCCTGCATTGCCGTTGCTTGACTGAGAAAGACGTGCTGTAAGGGGAGGTTTTCCCAGGTGCACCTAGTGGCTGCGATTGCAGAGCCGTGACCGTGCTAAAGCCTGAAGCTCGTAACAGAACCGAAGGATGGAGGAGTGAAAGAGACTCCCAATTGGCAAGGCCCTACGAGACACCCGTGCTGCAGAATGGGGTGGGTCTCAAGTGTACCGGAAAGCCGTAGTAGAAATGGATGAAGTCGGGACGGTGAAGCAGCCCGCAACCGCAGTGTTCCTGAGCCTGTGAGGGAAGGCCTGCATTCAGGTTCACTCAGAAAATCTTGCTGGTAACTGTTACCAGCTCTAAAGTAACTCACGTAAGAGTAGAAGAGAGTATGAAATGTGCATCGTGAAAAGCATTTCTAACAATGGAAATGTATCACATGCTCAATTAATGAAAGCCGTAGTGTTTGCGTAGGAAGCAAAGCATCTCAGTCTCCATTATTGAACTATTACTGTTGCCAGAGTGGTTGCGTGTCCCTAATCAAAGAGGGAATGCTGGATAAAACATTCTGAAAACCAAAACGTTGACATTCACAATTGTTATAAGTACATACAGCATCAAAGGAAAGTTGTGTGTGACCAATTCCGATTCCTGACAAAAGCATTTCTGTGATACAATTACTTGCAGTCCCCTTAAGGTTAAAGATCTTCCTTAAAGATTGGTTGTGTGCGCCCAAATCTGTTTTTCCTTTGAAGACTGAACCTTGTAGTATTAAGAAGAATTATTTTTTTAAACCCAGAAGTTGTTGTACTAACGAGAACAACAAGCATTACCCAAGACAAGAGGTGAACCCTTTCCATAGGGAAGCAAGTCCTGTTTAAATGTATCCACCAGATCTGCAAAGTTGTCAAAGGTCCAATGTCTTCTGATACAAGTTTGACATGGTTACCCGAAGTTGGCAGTGTGGCAATACAGGTTTAGGGTAACTACTGGAACCAAGCAGGTGTGAATAAAGCTGGGTAAGGAAGCTGGATGCTTGTAAAGAAGATTGAGCAAATCATCTATAATGCAGAGACTGCTGAAATTGAGAGAGTCAGTCTTGAGGCAGAAGCAGGTTATACTTGTGGCAGTAAGGCAGACAGAAGAGGCAATGAAGCAGCCCTTTTCATAGAGCATATGACAGGAGTCAATTATAACACACCTGTTCATAAGTGTTTCTAGATGTGACAAAACAAGGAAGGGAAGACTAAAGGAGGACAAAACAATAATCTTACTAGGACTTGTGTCATTCAGATTGTGCAAGTGCGAGGGGATGGAGAGGTAGAAGTGCTGGTCTGGGGGAAAGGTGGAAGAAGTGCTGCCAGGAAGGTGGTGCATAAGTGCAGAGAGTCAGGCGACTGTAGGGTTGCAGATACAGTCCCTAAGTGGTTGGCAGGCATGGAGGCAGTGCAGGGGCAACTGGTTGTGCAGGAGCCTGGTCCCGTAAATTCAGTGGGTGGCCAGGTAACCAGTATGCAACGTTAAACAGCAGGCCCGACCCGAAATATCGGGGCTGCCTGTTGCCGCAAGCCAATTATGGCCTGTGTTGCTTGATCAGCGCATCACACACATGCGCAAGTGCCAATCCCCATGGGGAGTGAAGTCCCAGACCAGTGCTACTCGTACTTGGCTGCAGGTACCCCCACCACTCAGTGTGGTTCAGGAAAGCTCTGAAACATAGCTCTTTCATTTGCCGACCTAACTCTTCAAACCATGGCCCGTGGTCCAAGAGAAGCCTGTAGCTTTAATGCAGAGAGGTACAGCATGAAATAATGAGTCTTGGCTTGCGATTCCCAGGTAGCATAGTTCAAGCAAATTGGCCTACCATTGAGAGTGACCCCAAGATAGTTAACCATTGCAGAGTGGGTTTCAGTTTCCACAACAACCAACCTGTGGAACAATGATTCAACCATCTGTCACCCGGGAACAAGGAGCATCCCCCTCATTCCCCACTCGCCCTACTAAAATACAACATACTCCTGCAAACACCATGCACCTACAAACTATGCCACTCAAAACACAATAAAACAACCCACACTTACACAAAACAGCAAAACTCCATGCCTCATCCAATAACTGACAATTGCAACATGGTCAATGCACACAGGCCCTCCCCAGTGCCTGCACGACCACTAACCCATTCCACCTAGAAGCACACACACACACCCACCCCCCCCCCAGTTTTTCTGAAACAGAAAAAGCACCTGCATGCTTGACTTCTCCTCGCACTAACAAGCATACCCCTTTCTCTTTTTTCAGATCTGCCTGAGCGCCTGTAGACCAAGCAAATAGCAGCTGTCGGTGTTATACATCCCATTAACATACAATTTCCTCCTTCTCAAGCATTGTAATTAGATAGACCAGTGTAAAACATGCAGCTTACTGCACTTTTCTAAATATATTGGCTAAAACAAAAATTTCATATGCTATTCCTAGAGAGTTCATAAACCACGTAAGACTTCCAAGACCCAAGACAAAACTTAGCAACATTACTCAAAAGAAAACATATGCACAGTCTATACACATTTTGTTGAGGTGTGGTAACTCAATTGTGAAGTGGAAATACAGAACATACTTTATGGCACTAGGAAAAAAAAAAGGGTTATAAAGAAGAAATAATGCATCATAACTCGTGGTTGGCAAACAATTCAGACCTGATACTTTAGTTGCCAGACTGAAGAGTCATCCAAAAGGAGTGTGCCAGAAAACCTGCCAATAAGAGTTCATGTGCCACTAGAAAGGATTAATAGAGGTCAGGAAAGCACAAGTCCGTTTTCAGGAAAATAAGAATTGCAGCAACACAGAATTATAGCCAGAGTCCTGTGTCACCGATTACCAGAAACATGAACTTGCACTAACAAAGCAGCAGCAACACCTACTTATAACCAGCCGACAGTTAAGAGGCATACCAGACACTTTTGCTCCCTAAAAACAGGAAAACCTACTTCCCAGAAGAAATTGTTAGTAAAAATATTCCCAACAAAAAAAGGAATAATGAACACATGGTAGCCTATAACGTACTTCTACCCACAAAGAGAAAGGAGCTTTAATAATTTTACTGCCCGATCTGAAAAGGAACTTGAAAGGAAAACATTTTAGTACACTTGAAATACTAGGTGAAGTCTGGAATACAATAGAAAAAGATAGGTTCAGAGTTCAAATATATTTCCACTTACCTAAACAGTAGCCAGTTTGAATTACCCATTTACTTCCTTAAAATCATTGGACTCAAAACTTTAGTAATATTTTATTGGAGGCTTGTGAGGAACACAGTCCTGGTACGTGAAATGGCCTGGTTTAGAATCTAGTCTTTAGTTATTCTGCCACTCCCCCCAGTTTAAAAAATAGGAGCCTCAGCAAGGTTTGAGAGTCCCCTTTAAAATAAACACACAGTTAATAGCAGCACTATTCGGGGTGCAACAGATGTTGAGCCTTGTCCTGCAATTAGAGGTTCATCTTAAGTAATTCACTGTGAGCAGTCAAACTAGATGTAGGGATTGCAAGAGGCTCCAACCACAGAATACGGGAGTAGTTTCTTACCTGTAACTCCATTTCTCCAGCGATGGTATCCTTCAAGGATTCACATGCTGCGACCATTTCCCGTCAGGCTGGGAAACCTTGGTAACTTTAATATAGTCATTTTCTCATGGAAAAACATACGAGTGTCTCATCAACATTGTTATGGGTGCTTTTGGCAGCACCAATGAGATGTCTACTGTATAGCTCCGCCCCAGCAGCTTCCCCTCAGATTTTAACCTCTCCAAATGAGGATGTCCTATAGAGGAGGTTTGCCTGAGGGGGAGGCTGGAGCGTGCACGTGAATCCATGAAAGATACCTACGCTGGAGAAATTGAGTTACAGGTAAGAAAGTACTCCCTTCTCCAGCATTGGATCTTTCATGGATTCACAAGCTGTGAATAGATTTTGTAGCATTAGAAATGCTTGGAGGTGTAGAGCAGGCAAACAGGAGATGGATCTTAAGCAGATATGTACATTAAAGCAAAAGCATACATCCTTAACGTAAAAAACAGGAACAAACCCCAGAAGCTGCAGGGTTTACCTTACTGGAACAGTCGCTGGAGGACTGCCTGTCCCATTCGCACATCTTCGGCATGTTGCTGATGTAAGCAGTAGTGCCTGGTGAAAGTGTAGGGCACTGTCCATGTTGCCGCATGGCAACTGTCTCTGGTGGGAACCGCCGACCAGAGAGCCGCTGAGGCTGCCGTGGCCCTCATGGAATGAGCTCTGGGAGTTGATTGTAATGGCCCGTTGCCCTTAGCGTGGCAGAAGGATATTGTAGATGCCACCCATCTTGAGATGCCTAGTTTCGAAATTGACCTCCCTTTATTGGAAGGCCTAAAGGCCACAAAGTTAGAGGATCTTACAATCTTGTGCGATCCAATTAGTACTTCAATGCCCTCTTGACATCTAGAGAATGGAGTGCCTTTTCAGTTGGTGAAGAGGCATTTGGAAGAAAAGTTGGAAGAGTGATTGTTGCATTTTTATGAACTTTCCGATGGTATTTTAGGAATTAATGCAGGTTTGTAGAGAGAACCACTTTGTCTCTCATGATTTGAAGATCTGGTGGATCACTGACCAAGGCCTGGAGTTCTGACACCCGTTTAGAAGACAATGGCCACCAGAAAAGCCACCTTCCAATTGAGAAACTTAATGTCGGCTGATGACAGGGGTTCGAAAGGGGGTTTCAGAAGGGCTGCAAGAACCAGGTTAAGGCTCCATACAGGTGGAATCCTTTTCATTGGGGGAAGGTTCGAAAGATGCCCTTCAAGAAATGCTTGATTAGTCTGTCACTGTAGAGTGGGGCAGATGTTCTTTTACGTGTAAATCTGGACATCACCGACAAGTGCACCATGATGGAAGCCACTGCTAGACCTTCTGTAGCCAATAACAAAAGATAAGGAAGGAGTTGTTCAGGTGTTATATCTAGCAGCTGTAGATTAGGTTGTGGTGCACACCATGCACAACAGCTTTTCCACTTTCGGACATATGAGATGTTGGTGGATGGAGCTCTTGCTGCCGCCAGGATTTGACAACAGTCTTGAGGGATATTCAGATTTGCGAATTCGAAGTGGTCAGGAGCCATGCTGCCAATTTGAGGGAGTCCGGATTGTGATGCAGGATCATCCCGTTGTTCTGGGACAGGCGATTCGGCTGGGATCCCAGATGAATCAGATCATCCACTGCCAGCTGAAGCAGGTCGGAGAACCAGGTCTGCCTGGGCTAGAACGGGGCCATCAGGATAATCTCGCAAGGAGCCTTGTGAGAGGAAAGGGGGGAAACGCGTAAGCAAACATCCCGTTCCAAGGGAAGGAGAATGAGTCTCCGCGGGAGATCAGATGTGGGATTCTGCTGGCGAACTTCTGGCATTGCTAGTTTTCGGGGCTGGTGAAAAGGTCAAGAGGGGGAGAGGTGGGAAGGGGGAGGACCCATTTTGCCAAGATCTTTGCTACTTTGGTGCTGTGCAGTTGCCACTCGTGTATCTGGGAGGAGTCCCTGCTGAGGGCATCTGCCTGCTTGTTCTGCATCCCTGGTAGTTGGAAGGCTTGGATCTGAATGTTGTGCTGGATGGCCCAGTGCCATATGATTTGCACTTCCTGGGATAAGTCTGAATGCGTACCCCCTTGCTTCCACAGGTAGAACATTGTGGTCGTATTGTCTGTGAGGACACTCACCACTGAGTTCTTGATGAGGGGGAGAAAGGATTTGAGAGCCCAGTGCAAAGCCCGCAACTCTAGGACATTGATATGCAGTAAGGTTTCTGTGGGTGACCAGAGGCCTTTGACCTGGTGCTGGTCTAAATTAGCACCCCATCCCATTTGGGAGGCATCAGTCACAATGGTGCATTGGAAGTTTGGCTCCACGAGTGGCATTCCCTTTGTGATGTTGAAGAGGTGAGTCCACCATTTCAGAGTGTCTGCCAGTGGCTGGGCGACGATTACCCTGTCCGACCAGGAACCCTGGATTTGGGACCATCTGGTTGAAAGGAATTTCTGCGCTGGGCACATGTGTAGGCGACTGTGGGGAATTGGAGGAATGCAAGATGACATGGTTCCCAGAAGAGCCATGTAAGAGCGGACTGTGATGGATTTGTTTGGTGTAAATGAGGTCGCTAGAGCTAGAAGCTTTTTTCATTCTTTCCGCAGAGGGTTTTACCAGATGGTTTGTCAGGAGTTGTGCTACCAGGAAGACCAAGCTTGTTGAGGGAATCGAGTAGGATTTCTTGTAGTTTATGGTAAAGTCCAATTGTTGGAGCAGAAACGATAAAGCCTGTTGGTAAGTTGATCCCCGAAACAACCAATCGTCCAAATACAGGTAAACTAATGGCCTTGCCATCGGAGGCAGACTGCTACTGGCACCAGGAACTTGGTGAATGTCCTGGGTGCTGATTTTAAGCCAAAGGAGAGAATCCGAAATTGGAAATTGCTTTCGCCCACTACAAACCGGAGGTATTTTCGGTCAATTGGTATATGAAAATGTGTCTTTGAGGTCTAGGGACGAAAGGAATTCTTGCGGCTGCACTGCTCTCATCACCTCTTGCAGCATTACCATCTTGAATTTATGTTTTTGTTTAGTACCACAAAGGTCTAAAATCAGGCGCCATTATCCATCTTTTTTTTTTACCACAAAGAACCTTGAATACACGCCCTTTCCTTTTGCTGAGAGGTACTTTCTCGATGGCCCCATTTGTTACCTCGCGCCATAAGTGTGATTGAGGCGCCTTTATGGGTGGGATTGGAAATTGTGGACGTTTGAATGCCAACAAGTGGCCGTACTGGATAGCATCTAGTACCCATCGTTCTGTAGTTATAGAACGCCACTCGAGGTGAAACGCCACCTTTCCTCCTATTTGACTGTCCTTGTGGCAGTCATTGCTGTGTTTTATTTTGCCGGCCTCTATGGGAGGAGGAACATCCACGCTTCCTTTGTCCCTGGTACTCTATTGCGCTGGGTAGTTTGGAAGTTGTGCTTGTAACCTTGTGAATCTGTGGATCTACTATAGCCTTTGTTGTCCCTAAAGCCTGAGAATCATGAGTTTCCTGAGACTCCATGAAAAGAACGAAAGGGTCGAGAGGATCTGCTTTGCAGAGCTCTAAGTGATTTAGCCGTGTCTGAATCAGCTTTCATGGCCTTGAGGGCTTCATCTATCTTCTCGCCAAAAAGATTTGCCTTTGCACGGCATTTCCACCACTTTGTGCTGCACCTCTTGGTGAAAGTCTGCATAGCAAAGCCAAGCTGACCCACTCCATTGCCAATCTGTTTAAAGCCTCTTTCGGCCAGGTCTACAGCTATATTAATGCTGTGATTTGACGCCTCTTCCCCCTCTCGCACCAACAGCATAGCCTCCTTTCTCTGCTGTTCTGACAGGTGGTCTGATAGAGGGGCTAAACAATGCCACATTTCACTGGCATATCGTGCGACAACGGCCAGGGAGTTTGCTGCTTTCACTGTTGCCTCAGTGGTAAGTACCTTCTTATCAAAGGCATCAAACTTGCGATGGTCATTGTCTGGGGGGTGGCACACTTATGTTGTGTGTGTGCTTTCCAGCTAGCTGCAGCTGAGACGACTGACTCTGGCATTGGTTATGAAGTAAGGCATTTTGGAGAGGAATCTGGAGCCTTACATTTGTTCTCCAATCGCCCTTTCACTGCTGGTTCCGTAAAGGAATGCTTCATGGTCCAGAGACCTTCCTGCCACACATGATCAAGAATTGGAATGGAAAACACTGCTTTGCTCCTTTTTCCCATATGATGAAAGAGGAAGCAATCTTTTCTCCTCTTCTGGAATCAGGCCAAATTCTTGGCAGGCATTCGCCAGCATGGAGTGGAAAGCCCTGATGTCATCCCGGGTGGCGGGGGGGAGCTGAGGCAGGCTACCTGGTGCATCCTGGTCTGGGTCCGTGTCCCATGTGTCCGTTCTCCTTGGTGAAGAGGAGATCGTGGAAAGCGTATCCTGTGGATCAGTGTCCTTCAGTGTCCACCAGCTCACCCTCCCAGTTCTCTTTGTCGTGGAATAAATGACTGAGGAGGTGGAAGAGGTCTGGGAGGAGATTGCCTTCTAGGGGGTGAGCCCTGGTCTTGAAAAGGGTAAGATGCACGTTTTTGTAGAGGCATAACCTGTGGGTCTTCATACGGTTGGATTGCTGGAGCCTGAGGTAGAGGAAGTCTGGCGTCCAGCTGACCAAGCAAAGCTTGAAGTGTGGGTAGGACCTGCATGGAAAGCAAGGAATGAAGGTTTAAGAGAGGATACTGGGATGAAATACCTCTTATGTCTGCTGATGTCGACGGCAAAGATGGCGTTTGAGATCTTTGCTGTAGGCCCAATCCCGTAGATGGATCTGGAATGGGTGCCTGTGAACCGCCTTCCTCAGGATCGGATTAGAAAACCGCTTGACATTCTTAAGGGGGGGGTCTCGAAATCTGACGCGATTTCGTGCTGCAGAATTTCTTCAGGTAAAACGGTGGGAGACATTTCCAAAGGAGACTTGTCGTGTACTATGGGCCCCGATGGGGCTTTTAATATACCTCTGTGGGACAATACCCGTCTCATTCCTGCACACTCCGGCCCAGTAGATTATGTACGTATATTTTCCACTGGGGATTTTTTTCTTCTGTTGCATTTGCAACAACCATCACCACCCCTCGACCCCCTCTCTCCACCTAGATTGTTGGGTAGAACTATACAAGTGCCTGATGAAACCACTCAATGCGCAACCGTCCAAACTGCAAAATATGTGGATTGCCTGAAAATCATTGCATATTTCTAAATATCTGTTTCCCTAATGCTAGGAGTAGTGCCTGGAATATTTCCATACCCATAATACTTCCCCAGTGAAGCATGCTATATTGTGATGTTGTCCTCCTCTAGCAGAGTAGCTCTACCACTGGTACAGGCGGAGAGGCAGAGTCTGATAAACATCCTATCAAAATCCCTACAAGGCAAATTATTAGGCTGATAAGGTCATCCTCAAACAGTGGGGTAATGTACATAGGGCTTGATTAGAATATAGAGATTAGTTGTATAATTTAGCTTTTTGACAGAGAAGGCAAATGGCAGGTAACTGCTTGTGCCTTAGGAATGCTTGATAATAGTCAGTATGCACCGCTTATGCTCGTCTGAGCAGCATCCAGAGGGAAGCCAGGCAAGAGTACAGTTTAGAGGGTACTTCGACCTCAACCATTAACTCAGAACAACCCATTTAATTACTTGACTTTCCTCTCCTTTCACCTGCTGATGCACAAAGGTTTGTCTTTTGAAGCGTTTCATTGGATTTCACATTCACAGGCATGAATTGTGGTTGGTCCAATAAAAAAAAAAAAAAGGGCCCACCTGAAAACATGCATGCCTAAAAGTCGGCCATCTTGCAACAAATCACGTGATCGGTTAGTCTCTGGAAGCTCATTAAATAGGCTCAACATTTTAAAACCAGCAGCTGTGGCACAACGCCTGCTACAGGGGACAAGGGAATGCTTTTGATCTCATATGGGGAGGACCAGATAAAGTCCAGCGCGGCCAACTTCAAGCCTCACTCGGGCTTGTAACCAGGGGTGAACTGGCCTATAGGTAACTCCTGAGATTTCCCGGTAGGCCTCTACACCCTGCGTCTCTTTTGTATTTATTTTCTCAAATGGAAAAGGGTTGGTCTTACCGAAAATGTGTAATTGGGCCATTTTGAAAATTATTTCCAGGGCCTCGTTTGGTTCCCAATCCACACCTGCCTGTAACCTATATTCAACAGAATAGTAACTCCTATACGTTTTTTTCCCATTGTACCACTCCAAAAAAGAAAAAAAAACATATTGGAGGCACTATTGCTCGATACCCAGTACCAGCTTACAAGAAATCCCCATGGAAAAAGGGCATCAACAAAGATGTAAACATGCCAGTTCTAACTGATGCAAGGAAGATCGGATAGTTAGAAGGCGATATGCTCATTTCTAGCTGTAAAATATCCCGGGCAACATTCATGTCTTACCACTTCACTCCAGGAAAAGTGAAGCATGTACTATATACACGGTTCTTCCCTGCATGTTTCAAGCTTGAGCAAGAGTTCTATACATACCTCATACCGCCAGTCCTCCCCCAAGCAAGGTCCCCGGTTGGGAATTCCAGCACATCCATGTGCAGGGGATTAGGGTGCATAACAGACCTACATTACCGTAGATTCCACACATTTTAGGTTTTCATATTCAGCCCCCTACAAACTCTCCATGCAGCCTTTAGTTCTTTCAATGGCTTACCTTGCACGATTTCTAGGGGGAAAGGGCAGGAAGAACCAAAGTATCCAGACAGAGGTACAAAGGATAAGGACAAGGCGCAAGGACTAGAAGAAATAAATGGTGCGCGAAGGACAAAACAAACTGTGATGCAGTCTGTTCTTACCAATACCATGCCAGTTGCCATACCAACCAAAGAGTTGCTTCCCACCATCCTTCCACTTCTCTCCCCTCTGTAGCAAAGCGTTGGCCACAAGGTGGTACTAAAATGCCATCATATGTACAAAAATAAAAATGTAAATAAAAAAAATAAAAATAAAACAGTGGAAGTGCCCTAGATTTGGGTTTCAAAGATTATTCTCAGAATCGCAGTGCAAAGTAAAAACGTCTGTGGACGTGTTCCCCTTCCTCCCCAGTATGGAAAGCTTGGATGCGAGTATGGTTGCGCATGTGGAGAACGGCATTGCCATATGGACAAAATATTCCTTACCCAGATTGGCAGCGATAGGCAAACAGAGCACAGATTGCCCTACTCAGCTAATTTACAGGAGTGCCTGAAATGTCCTACAATTGCAGTTGGGCACTGGCCTCCGAACACACTCCTGTATAGGGTGGCAGTATACTCCCACCGGCCCATGGAGTTAATCTGAGACCACTTGAACAAGCTTGTGCGAGTGTTTTACAAGGATCAGCAGATTCTGTCCACGGTTTGCGATAGGCAAGCCAAAGCTATAATCAAAATGGGGCAGCAAAGCTGGTACTCTGGTAGAATTTCAGCCATCTGGAGTACTTGTGGGTTGCATTCACATAAAACATCCAGCACATGCATTCCTGGCTTTACCTTTCTGAACACAGTGCATTTGAAATTATAGTTGCTGCAAGATAAAGCTCACTGGCTCATCTTTATTGAAATACATCTACTACAAAAAATGGAAGATCTGAATATCGAACAATCCTAGCCCACCCATGTGCAATGTCCCATTTCTTTAGATATGAAATCTGCAAACTGGTGGTTATGAATTCAGTGCACTTCACCACGCTCTGAAGTGCCATTACCGGTATATTTCCTGCTCTGGGTGATTTTGCTGCGTAAGCAACGGGTTCACAAAGTTTATTACACCAAACTTCTTCAAATCAGACCCACGATCAAAGTAAACAGGGCTAGGTATTAATGCACTTCTGAATGCCCGATAGGCACGGAAATCGGCCTACTATAAAGGGAGAAATCACTACTAGTGCCCATACACAACCGTGTCAAACAGCTAACACCCAAGGACAGGCATCTTCAACATCAGTCATGAAACCTTGGTGGAGGTACACCGGTTTATAGAGCTGGTGGCAAAGTACATTTGGTAAATCCAGCCAAAACAGCATTCCGGTCCTGCAGAAACAGGATTACATATAAACATCCCAAAGATAACAACGAAGAGCAGTATTACCGACAGGGTAGCCTGCTTTAGAAAAGAAAAAAAAGGGCAAGCTTGCTTTACAATATTATAGCCTTATATAGGGGGAGGGGTCATTATCGCAGGATAATGACCCACCCACAAGTTACGGCCCATGGCGAAGCATGGGCCATAAATTGGGAAAGTTAATCATCTGAAGCAATATTGACTCCCTCCTCGGGTCTATAGGGCTAGTTGGACTAGGTTGTGGTTGGAAATTAGAAAATGTTTAATTGGAAGTAAAATAAATACTCAAGCCATGTTAGTAGACTAAATGCGCTTTTAATTTCCAATATTTCAAATAATAAAACAAGGGTGTCTTCATAGGTTGAACATTTTGATTGCAAACTTAGTTGAACTAGAAAGGGTTTACCACAAACAGGCATTAGGTGCAAAGTACAAAAAAAAGTTTCTCTAAAGCAAGTGAAAGCTTTTCACGTGTTTTAGCTCTTTGGTGTGGTAAAATGGATCTTGCAGGGGGTGGGGGGGATAAAAAAAAGAGCTCCCAGAAAGGGAGTGTTTTGCTAAACGAAATCCTACCTGGAAGCTGCATTGCTGTTTCACCGTCTGCTTCCGATTTCTGACTATTCAGAATGCAGTCAATGCCAGTAGTCATTGATTGCACCCTGAACATTCTGATTGGCAGAGAGGTTATCAATAACGATATCCATGTTCTAATTAAGCAATAAGCCCCGAGCAGGAGGGGGGGCATTACCACTTCAGGTAATGGTTTGGGGTCCATAGTTACAGGCCCGGGGGCATTACCTGAAGTGGTAATGCACCCCCTGCAATGGGCTTATTGCTCTTAGTACCCCGGCCCTTAAGATCGGGGTGCTGAAATCATTTTTGTTTCCGATACGAATCGTGCGTTTTGGAACAGAAATACATTTTTTTTTTTAAATGGTTGCAGGGGGTGTCCAGACATTTGGTCGACCTAAAACTGGTCGAATGACATTTGGTCGACGCAATTTGGTCGAAAACCAAATGGTCGAATTTTTTTTTAATTATATATTTATTTTTCGGGTTTTCATTTTTTACAAAATTGGGTTTTTAGAAAAAAAAAGGGGGTTGGGGGGACCCCCCCAAAAAAAAAAAAAAAGGGTGAAAATAAAAAAGAAAATTCGACCATTTGGTTTTCGACCAATTTTTTTCGACCAAATGTCTGGTAACCGCTGCAGGGGCATGGCAAACATTTAGCTTTCCCTTTTCCTGGCGGCCAGTCAAAAAAGTGAAACAAAAAAAAAAAAAAAAATGGCCATCATGGAAAGGAAGGGACTTCTTCCTTTCCATGATGGCCTGTCGCAAGTCGGGAGCAGAGGGGTTTTCCAAGCTTGTCTGCTCTCGAAATGGACTGAAAAGAAGGTAAGCGGGGTGGTGTCTGGGGAGGGAATTCTGTGGCTGGGGGAGGACCAAACTTACCTCGCTCCCCGGCAGAGGTGGATGACAACCTCCAGCCCCAGCCGTGCAGTGGCTCGGAGCGTGGGGGTTGGGGGGGGATTACTGCATGCCCCCATTCCGATCCTCATTCGCTGAGAGGCTGCCACACCTCAACCCCCACCACCCCCCCAGGACTAATTAAACAAATTGAAGTGACAACATCTAGGCTGTGAAATCATAAACCAGTTAATTTACATAGGGTATATTCCAATTTCAACAATCTGTATATATTGGAGGGCATATGACGATATCAATGGGTAAAATCAGCCTTTCATCCTTCTGAAGGATAAAGTGCCAAGATTTGTCAAGCATAGAAGGAACAAGTTACTTACCTGTAACTGTTGTTCTCCAGCATGGGTCTGGCATGGATTCACATGCTCATGAATATTCCCAGTCGTCAGGCTGGGAATCCTTGGTAAAAGAAAAAAATCAGTTTGTTTCGTTTCTGAACTGTCTTTCTCCTAATAACCAATCACTGGTCTCTCGGTCATACTGCCCCCAGCCAATGACTGCCCTCTGCCTAAGCCGATCCTCTGACAGCCATCTTCAGATTTGGTAGCATGTAAAGTGGCAGTAAGACCAAGAGAAGAGCAGCGGGGTATGTAGGAGGGTTCGCATGTGAATCCATGCTGGAAAACAGTAGTTACAGGTAAGTAACTTGTTCCTTCTCCAGCATGGGGTCTGGCATGGATTCACATGCTCGCTAATACAAGAATACACAGCAGTACACATGCACAACCGCAGGAAGTGGCAAGGCTCAACATTAAGCATTTTCAACAACTCAACATTAAGCATCTCTTACCTCCTCCCAGGCTCACCTTCAAGTGAACAGGTTGCGCAGCACTGCTTGTCCGACCCTGGACTCTTCCCTGGAATCCCGGTTGACACAGTAGAATTTCATGATGCGACCACAGCGACAATCACCCCAGAGTTCTGGTGTAGCGGGAGATCGTATAGCATGTGCCAGCTCCACCTTGGCCAAGTACGGCAGCACTTGAGGGGCCGTAATCTGTAGAGGGTTTAACTTCTGTGCATGGCACCAGACGGTGAACCTATTCCATTTATGTCTGTAGCACTTGAGAGTCGAAGCCCTGGCCTTGGCAAGTACCTCCTTGCAGTCCGCCTGGATCGCGTATCCTCCAAACTCTAGCGCTGCAGGAGCCAGGCCTGCAGGTTCAGTGACGACGGGTCATGGTGCAGAATCTCACCGCCTTCCCTGCCGAGAAGCTCTGCATCCGCCAGAAGCTTGACTGGAGGGGATGCCGACATGTCCAGAAGGTCAGGGTACCATATTTGCCTCGGCCACGCCGGTGTGATGAGGATCATCCTGCACCGGGACTGTGAGTTGACCGATGAGTCGCAGTATCAATGGCAACGGTGGGAACGCATAGAGAAACAGGCCATCCCCTTGCTCCCTGGCTGGGGAAAACCTGCTGGCGAACCTCCGGCACTGGTGTTCGTCGCTGTCGCAAACAGATCGATCAGGGGATTGCCCCATCGTTGGAACAGTAGGGCCACCTGATCCTGCCAAAGTTCCCACTCGTGGCAAGAGCGCAGCACCCTGCTGAGTGAGTCGGAAACAGCATTCTTCACTCCTGCCAGACGAAAGGGTAACAGGAACATACTCTGGGTGATGACCCAGTGCCACAGGTTCTGTGTTTCCTTTGAGAGAGCTAGGGATCTGGTGCCCCCCTGCTTCCGAATGTAGAACATCGTGGTGGTGTTGTCGGTGAAGATCCGCACCACTTTGCCCTTGAGGGACGGAAGGAAAGACTTGCAGGCCTAAAACACGGCTCGGAGCTCCAGAACATTGATGTGTAACATTCTCTCCTCTGGGAGCCACAGCCCTCTTGCGTGGAGATTCAGTATGTGCGCCCCATCACTCCGGGGAGGCGTCAGTCGTCACCATGCACTGGGGTTCAGAAGTCCGAGCCCGCCACGAGATGCGGACACCCTACCACCGAATGGCTCGATGGAATGTCTCGTTGAGGGCGATCTTGTCCACAAAGCTTCCCGCCACTTGCATCCAACTGGCGTCGAGGAATCCTGCAGCAGCCGCATCCGCAACCTGCACAGCCGGACGAGGTAGATGCATGACAAGTCGAGCAGGGACTTGATGGACCTCACCCTAGCAAACTTCCTGTTCAACAGCCGTTGCACCTTACCCAGGATGGCCTTTATCCTGTCCTCAGACATTGCGGCTAGGTGCGCCGCCATGTTGAGTCTGGCTCCCAGGGACTGAGCGGCCTGATACAGCTCCAAGCAGGACTTCACATAGTTTATCGAGAACCCCAATTCCGTGAGCAGGCGGACAGTCCTCGCTGTGTGTACGACAGCGAGTTCCTTTGACTTCGCTCGGATGAGCCAATGGTCCATGTAGGGGTAGATGTGGATCCCCTACAGGCGCAGCCACCGGTGCCAGGCACTTGAAGACCCTTGGGGCCGACTTCAACCCAAAGAGGAGGGCTTTGAATTGGTAATGCTGCCCTTGCACCACGAAGCCCAGAAACTTTCCATGTCCTTTGCGAATGGGGATGTGGAAGTAGGCATCCTCCAAGCCCAGCGACGACAGGAAGTCCTCTTCCTCCAGCTGTCCCAGCACGTGCTGGAGGGTGACCATCCAGAACTTCTTGGATTTTATGTACTTGTTGAGGTGGCGAAGATCTAGAATGGACCGCCAACCAGCAGTCTTCTTTCTGACGAGGAAGTACCACGAATAAACAGACCCGGAGCCTCTTTGGGACGAGTTCTATTGCGCCCTTTTTTTAAGCATTGCTCGCACCTCCAGCAGAAGCTGCGGAATGTGGTTCTCCTTCCTGCCACAGGTGGAAAACAGGGACACTTTCCCTGGGACTCCAGAGTGTGTCCGTGGGCCAAGGCATCCAGCACCAAACGGGCGGTGGAGGTGGACTTCCACACGCCGACGTAGTTCGCCAGCCGGCCTCCCAGCAGGGTGCTCGGGTGGGGGCCGAGGTCACGGCCGGTTCAGTCTTGCTTGGCCGAGGCATTATCACCTTGGGCTCCCTGGCGAAGACGATGTCCTCCAGTCTTGTTGTGGCCTCTGTAGGCTTCCTGGGATGACGAACGGGCCGTCTGATGGTAAGACGAGCTGCTGCCGAATCCTTTGGAGGCACCTTGCAACATGCCTCCGGAGGGCCGAAAGGACGGCTGTCATTGGAGCGTGCCCAAGGCACGGGCCATTTCAGCGTCTGCCTTGATGGCCTGCAGTGACTCAGCCACTGCCTTGCTGAACAAGTTGTTCCCGAAGCGCATGTCCAGTACCCTCGAATGTACGTCGTGACAAATCGGTGGCCCTGAGCCAGCCACGACAGCAAAGGCAAAAGCCGTTGCCCATCTGGTGGAAGCCAGTATCTGCGAGGTCTGTGGCCACCGTGATGGCATGGTCCGACGCCACGTCGCCTTCTTGCAAGATCTCCAGGTATTCCGCCCTCTTGTCATCCAGAAGGGGGGGAGGGGTCGATCTTAAACCACAGCTCGCTATCGTAGAGAGCCACGATAGCGAGAGCGTTGGCTGCCTTAATGGTCGTCACCGTCCGGTGGGGAAGTGAAGGTCGATGCCGTCGTCCCAGCAGATTTCTTCATTGAGTCCGGGGACAGCTGCGACCTGAGGCACATAGGTGCAGAGTCTGGAACCCGGTTCTTCTTCTCGTACCGGTCTCTCTTTGCCGGGGCAGAGGCTGGGTTCTTCAGGAAGGCCAACCCCTCGTCCCAGATGTCGTCTAACAGCGGCACCGAGAGTACAGTCTTCCTTTTGGCCTCTCATCGCTGATAAAGGAATCCCTCCTTCTCTTTGGGTAACTGAAAAAGCTCGAGGCCCTAGCGATCATGGCGTGAAAGGAGCCAATTTCATCAAGGGAGGGGGCCCGGGGTAGGGGCGACTGGAGTGGTCCGTCCCAGTCGTCACAGTCCATCTCCGTCTCGTTCCTTTGTGGAGGGGATGGAGGTGAAGGATGGAAGGGCGGGGGTGGATGGACCCGCCTTCGCTTGGATGGAGGGCTCCCCGACGGTCCAGGCGCCGCTGGATCGTCAGCCGGAGGCAAAGGCATCCTTATTTCTGTGCACAGCGTGTGCAAGGCTAGCAGAATGTCCTCCGACCTGTCCGTCTGTGGAGGCAGTGGTTGAGACAGGGGCATCGGCAGTGTAGTGTCCTTTGGTTCCTCGTCGATCTGCTGTTCCTCGCCGTCTCCCCCATCGCTTTCCACGAATGCCTTGTCGGGGTCCTTCCCATAGGATCTGACCATGAACAGACTAGAAGCCTGAAAGCTCGTCCTCAGAGGAGATATCCGAGTCCGGTAGGACTATCATGCCCCCCCTTCTCACCCAGGGGGTTCATGGGGGTCTTATCGATGGGTGTGAAAGACAATTCCCTCCAGTCGGGCAGGGAAACTCTTGGCTTGGGGGCCTTCTCCACTGTGGCCGCCTCCGCGTTCTTCACCAGGGATGCTGCCACCCCCTCAATTGAAGCCCTAGCCTGGTGAAACTGGTCCTTCACAACCTTAGACGCGTCCGAGGCCTTCACTTTGGGGGGAGGGCCACCGTCTCGCTCCCCCTTGGCTTTCTCTGTCAGAACCGACCGGGCCTTCTCCAGAAGCTTAGCCGGGTTGTCCGACTTCCTCTTCATCGTGCCGGAGCGTTGGCTCGTGGTTGACGGCGTCGGCGATGCCGCACCCAGCCTGGCAGCCGAGGAGCCCGTACAATCGGCGCTCCCGGTGCCTGCGGACTTGCGGTGCTTTGCCTTATGTTGGGCCCCCGTCGCCGGAGCACCCTCAAAGGTCTTAGAAGACCGCTCGGATTTCCTGTTGGGAGAAGTACGTCGCCGAAGCTCACCTGCCGCCAGGCTCTTCGACTCCAGCCAGTCAGTCAGTCGCTTGCGACAGTCCTTTATGGTCCGGGAGGACATGTCCTTGCAAAACGCACAGGTCTCCTTGACGTGCGATTTATCCGTGTGCAGGCAGTAGAGGCACCGGGAGTGCCCATTCTCCTTCAAGACGTTCTGTAGTCCACATCCTGGGCAGATCCTAAACTGAGGCGTAGAGTCTCCTTTGTCTTCGGCCATGACCACGAGGAGTAGGCCTCCAAGATCTTCTGGAATCCTCCAAGAAGTGAAATTCGACGGAAAAAAACATGCATAGAGTTTTCCAAAACGGGTCCCCATTAATCGTAAAATGAATCGGAGCTTGAGGCTCAATTTTACCGAAAAAAATTAAGAGTAAACTCTTTTGAAAATGCAATACGCAGTAAAAGCTCGAGAGCCAAGCACGAGGACTCCCAACACTTGAACATGCGGTGTAAAAATCTGAAGATGGTGCCAGAGAAGGGGCTTAGGTAGAGGGCAGTCATTGGCTGGGGGCAGTATGACCCAGAGACCAGTGATTGGTTATTAGGAGAAAGTTCAGAAACGAAACTGAAACTGATTTTTTCTTTTACCAAGGATTCCCAGCCTGACAACAGGGAATATTCATGAGCATGTGAATCCATGCCAGACCCCATGCTGGAGAAACCCTTTTTAATACAGTCAGACCACATAAGTTCAGCGTGCAATCGGGATTGTATCTTTTTACCGACAAAGCTCTGCAAGGACCAAAAGTTCTAAAAATGCTACCCACATAGGTTCCAACACCAAAAGTTTGAACCTTTGGGGGTAGCATTGCAGGAAAGTAAAAAAATAAAGACTGCGGGGGCATCCCCCACAACACCCCGCTCACTATACTTCACAGTATAGTGAGCAGGGGTGGGAGCCCCCATAGTATGCACATGTGTTCACATGAGAAAGGTGCAAACCTTTGGTAGTTCGCACCTTTCTCGTGCATCACTTAGGTCAGTGCAATCATAGAAAATGGAGGGAAATTAATATATCGGCCTATAAATGCCAAAAAAAAAAAAAACACCACACCAACCACATTCTTATATTACTTTCATTGGCTAGCCCTTGATGCAGCTTTTTAAAATAAAAAAATGAAAGCATGTGTATTCTACCACAGCTGTTTTAACTGTCGCATTTCGCTGCGGCTGTTTTATGGGCGATTTTTACACAAATACATGTGTTGCGAGTTTGCGTCTGATTTGGTGGTGCTGGTTTATATGGGCAGTTGAGAAGAATCCCCCTGCATTAAAAAAAGCCACAATGAAAACCCCACGGTTAAAATAACCATATTGACAGTGACTAGTTCCCCTTTTCTTTGAATAGTATAGGTTGCGTGTAGGGCTTCCTAAAGCCTGGCTATCCAGCACGACCTCTTGATTTTACATTCTCAGGACTCAAGAGGCTTGCGTAGACATAACGTCTGTTCTGGCCTATTTGGGAGTCTGGCTGGGGACACTGCGTTGTGGCTTGGCAGCCAGACAGTTTAGGAGATCTACAAAACAGTAAGTCAACTGAATTATCTATTTTTACCTGTCAAGCACATAATTTAGTGGCTTCTTTTGACCAACTTGTTTCATAGATGCTCTTGTACTACGAAACAAGGCTATATAGAAAGTTTCCCTCCTATCCAGCGCAAATATTTATTAAGTCTAAATAATGGGAGGTGGGACCTCAACAATCTTTTTATGCATTCAAAGCATGAACTTAGATCTGGAGCAACAGAGCGCTGTACAGGTCAGAGCAAAAAACATTGGCAGCAAGAAGTCATCAAGTAAACATTAGTAATACTATCACAGTACAATAAGAGGATTGGGGGGTGGGGGTTGGGGGTTGGAGAGTGCCTAAGATGATCTAGGATACACCTAAACTGAAGGAGACTTTGAGCAGTCCGGATTGAAACCCGGATGGAGCGAGGGCCACAGCACATCATAAAGGACTGTTTGCGTTTTGCC
Source organism: Ambystoma mexicanum (assembly GCF_040938575.1). Taxonomy (NCBI): domain Eukaryota; kingdom Metazoa; phylum Chordata; class Amphibia; order Caudata; family Ambystomatidae; genus Ambystoma; species Ambystoma mexicanum. The sequence goes on along the minus strand of NC_090934.1, from coordinate 861,511,118 downwards.
CTTCTGAGATAGTCTGGTGTCCAGCCTATAGAGGGTCTTACTGTGAGAGAACTGTATAACCGCCCGATAATTAGGCCACCACTTAGGCCAGTGTAATGGTAGTTGTTGCTTTGGAGGAGAGGCCCACTGTTTCAAATCAGATCCTAGCCAGGGTGGGGAGCCTGTGCAATATGGGGGTGGTGTGATCAAATTTCCTAGAGCTGGCGATGAGGCAAGACAATGTTGTGGGCCCCTTTGAGGGGGGCCAGGTGAGCTACCGCGAGCCCTGGGAGGTGTTACCCTTCTATATATGAGAGATCACTACACCACCTTTTGGCAGTCCTGGGAGAAGAGATTGAATTTGCTGAGTAGAGATGTGAGAACAAGCTGTTTGAGCATTTTGCATGATGTGTTGTAGGAAGCACAGATTTTTTATCCATAATGAAACCTAGGGACTTGAGAGAGATGAGGTTTGAACCCGTTCCAAAAACATTCGTCCAGCCACTTCCAAGTGTGTTCCTGGTTGGAGGAATGGCCTTTTGAGTACACATTTGGTCTTAGTGGGCTTAAGCTTCAAGTAGGCAGTTGTCATCCATGCTTGAATGGTGTCAAGGTTTGAGCGAGATCTTGTGGGTCCTTGACGTTTTACAAATGTGTACCATCTGCATACTGGTGTATTGCAATTTTGGGGTCATCTAGGGGCGGGTACATATAAAAGGTTAAAGATGACCGGGTAGAGAATGGAACCCTGAGGGATTCCATAGGTGATGCACAAGTGTTTGGTACAGAGGAAGCCCACTTGAACAACCTGGTATTTCCCAGATAGGCAGGATTTGAATACATTTCAAGATGGCACAACAGAAGCCCATACTGTATGCAAGGAGTAGTTTGTATTGGTTGACCACAGCCAAGAGGTCCATGAGTGGTGTCAGGAACAAGACCCCTTTATCAATCAGGGCATCTATAACATGGAGGGGGGCGGTTTCAGTGCTGCAAATGGGGTGCAACTGACATAGTTGTTCTATTTTTGTAAGTGGTTGATTAGCAACTCCCTTCGAAGACTTGGCTGATAACTAGAGGCTTGCGATAGGCAGGTAGTTTGCTTGGTATTCCAGGTCGAGTTTTTTCTTTCTCTTACAAGAGTGGGTGCATACGCCCCATTCTGGGGACATCTGGGTACGTACCCTCGCTGAGCGAGGGGTTGACTTATATGAAAAGCTGTTTGGGTAGGAGGGACCAGTACATTTTAGGCTGGTGGCCGGGAGGAGGTTGTCTGTACGTTTTAAGGATGCAAGTGTACAAGAGTCTCGGGTGAGTGAGGAAAGAAGGCTGTCCAGGGTTGAGAAACCAGAGAAGGGGGATAATATAGGGTTGCGGGGGCAGAAGATTTGGAGACCAATATGGAGTCTGATTGCATCGATCTTGTTGATGGAGAACTTATTGATAGCCTCCCACTTCTCCCTGGATAAAAAAGGTACCTCTGGGTTTAGTATGTCGTTTGAGCAGTTTGACTGCTGCAAAAAAGGGGGTTGAGCCCGTTAAAAGCTGCAATAATGGTGTTGGTGTAATAAGTAGCCTTGAATTTGGATATCAGATTCTGACATTTGGAAGGAACATAAGGCCTTGAGGGATAGAAAGTCCTCCAGTTTTTGGGACGTGCAACAGAACTTCTCAAGCGCGTGTATGTAATGTTTGCTGATCGAGAGCTCTTGAGCATACCAGGGGGTGGGCTGTTAGATTTTGGTGTGGCCCAATTTTTCAGTAGCAAAAGGTATCTGCCAACTAGGTTTCTAACAGCGAGTGACATTCATGGAGGTGGAGAAGTTGTATAAACATACCTAGTGCCACTACTAGAACGTTTTTGCAAGAGTGATGTGTCACCATGTGCTCTTTAACCTGACCCTTGTGTGCTGCTAGGGCGTGCGAGAAGAATGCTATGGCTGCATGGTCAAGCCAGTCAAGTGCAATGGGGTCCATGCAGTTTAAGAGGGAAAGCAGGGCATGGGCGAGAAGATACAATAAAGGTCTACGGTATTAGCCCGGTGTGTGGGCGCTAGTACAAGTTGGGTTACGGCCACCAATACTGCCACCGACAGGAATAAGTCTGGTGTTTTGGTTGCTTAGGTTCCAGGAAATTTGAAGTCTCCAAGGAAGATCTTTGTAATGTGAAAGACCAGCTGTATTAAGAAGCCAATAATCTCATCTAGGAAATGACTTTACCTGTGATGTGGTCTGTCGATGAGGTGGAAAGTAGCCGTGTCCTTGTGTAATAGAGGGAATTGGCAAGAGTTTCCATTGAATACAATTTTTGATGGATTGAGTACTGTAAAAGGCCAGTGGAGTTCGTGGATGACTGCCACGCCTCCCTGTGTTTTTCCCCATCAGTCAAAATGTTAGGTGCTGTATCCGTGTGGGGGGTAAGGATATCAAAAGACATGGAAAAAGGTTGGTGTAAGCCAGGATTCGATAATGAGGATAGCAGAGATATCTGGCAGTGATATCTGAAATGTCTGCTGCATGTAGGTGGGTGGTAATCCACATTCGAAAGTGTGTATGGCAGATGGGGAAAGGAGAGTGGCGATGAGAGATTTGGAGAGCTTTGGGCAGGTTAGATGTGAAGTATGGACAAGTGTGTTGACCAGATGGTCCCTGGGGAGTATGATGAAAGGATTATATAAAGTGATTCATTTGCAACTGTTTTTTTTTTTTAATTGAAGCAGTGCTAAAATCAAAACGCAGGCAAGGTGGTAGCATGTTCCACCAATTTGAAGCAGCTGTTGAAATGAACAGCCACCAGAGGGGCAACACTAAACACTTACAGGTTAAACGTTGCGAGCTTGAGAGAAAAGAACAAGATTGTTTGTAATCGGCCCTTTAGATATAATGGAGCATCACCATCTATGTATTTGTGGGTAATAGTCACGATTTATACTTTATTCTCTCAGCAACTGGCAGCCAATACAACCTTTTCAATGTCAGAGTGATGCGAGACCTTTTGGGAATATTAGTCACATTCTGAGTAGCACTTTGTATCACAGATCTTTGCGATCTCAAGTTTGGTCCCTATAATGGCCCAGGCTATTACAGTGGCATTGGAATCAGATGAATGGTCTTATTTGGTGAAGAAAAAAAAAAGGTAATAGTGGCTAGAGCAAACTGTGCCCAAGACTTGGGTATTCATCTCAATACTGAAATTAATACGGATGCACACGGATTTAGCTTTCCGCAGTATAGGGACTGAATGCGTGTTTATGGACATGAAATCATACAAGTTCCCAAATTTCTTGATGGCATTAGGACCCGCAAGTAAATGTAGCTCCGTCATTTAAACAAAGCCAGTGGTCTTATCTATTAACCAATTACATTGACAATATTGTTAATGAGATTGGTGCCTCCAACAATATCACCAGATAGCATGAACAGCAGAGCATCATTTTGAACTGGACCTCATTGATAAATCAAGAGATCATGAGGGGGTTTTATGTCCAAATTAAAGAGTAGGGGAGACATGCACACTCCCTCTCTAAATCGGGTGGCGGTGAGAGGACTTCCGATCCATCACCACTGAGGCAGTCCTTCCTCATAGAAAAGAACTAATCCAGCTAGTGGCACAGTGATCTAGGTTGAGATCATGTATAAGGCGTAATAAAAGATGTCATGACCAAGCACCGCTGACCGGTCCAGGAACATCCATAAATCAGCTTTGTACACATTCGGAATATCAAATATGCTGCACTGAATGTGCAGCATAAAGGTTTCTGTGTTGAGAGCAGATCGAAAACCTGACTGGTGGGTACCAAGTAGTTTATGAGAGAGCTGTAAATAAGAACACTTATCCAAAATGTTAAGGAAACCAACATTGGTAATATGCCGATAATTACAAGGAGCCAAGGAGGGATTATTTTAAGAATAGGAGTGATGCAAGTCTCCTTCAAAGAGTCAGGCATAAGGCTAGTAGAAAAAGGCTAATCGACTACTGCAGTAATAGCTTGCACTAGTAGAGGGACACAGTCTTTGATTAACTTTGCCATGACATACATCATTGGCGCAGTTGGTGGCTTTGAGCTCCTGAAAGATCTGAGAAAGTAAACTGCGGATAGTATTATCCATAGCGTTTGAGAGCCCTGATGGGAGCTCCAAAGAAGGAGATCATCAAGATGACCATTTTGGAGGTAATTTGGTGGAGATGTTGGCCATAATCGTAGCTATTTTTGGGTCGAAAAAGACCTATGCTTATTGCACCACATGACAGAAGCGGGGGGAGCAGTGGCTAGGATGTGCCTTTTCTCAATGGTGCCCAGAGGCTAAAGAGTTCTTTGGTTGCATTGTGCACATTAGCTATTTTGTTCTTATAGAACTCCTTGTTGAGGCAACAAGAGCTAGCCTGTATTGGGCCTGTGAATTTGCCCACTCCATTTTATGCTCATCAAGGCTGTACTTCCTTTCGGCTTTTCTTTTGGCCATGTGAAAAACTCTTAATAGTGGGGCTGTTGGTGGCAGGAGGTTTTTGCACAACTGACAAGATTTTGGCTTAGGTGGAGCAACAACATCCAAGGCTGTAAGGAAGCATGATAGAAGTCACCCTTTTGTCCTAAAAATGTTGTGACAAATTAGCACCGACAGTGGACCAAACACGGGGGCCATAACTTGTGGGGTGATGTTATGGATACAGCACAACATTGTTGTCATGTTGATAGAAGTTGCCTTGACATTAACAGGCATAAGCAGATAAAAAAATAGCATGCGATCGGATCATGGGCAAATTGTGGGCTTAATGTTTGGTATGATGTCTTTATTGGCTACTATCCAGTCAATACTGCACCCCTTGTCGACCCTTCTCATGCTTGGGGTCTCGGACTAATTGAGAAAGGTGTAGCTCAGCGAGGGTGGTTAAGAAGTCTAGTGCATCCCTGTTATTTGGGTCCAAATATCCTAATATTCTCTTGGGGAACCTAAATCTAGTATAGGTATTAGTCAGAAAATGCTCCATTGTTTCAATTACATTTTTAAACTCTGGCAGATCATCAGGCCGGCGGTATACACATGCAGTTGTACATTACCATTATGATTTACCAAGTGTTTGATGTGCAGGATTTCACGCCCAGAAATAGGGTGGACATCCAAGGAGTGAATCTTAAGGTCTTTGGAGTAAATAATGACAACTCCCCCTCCGTCCCGTGCTGATCGGTCTTTATGAACGAGAAGGTGGAAGTCTGGTACAGCTAAAGATAGAGGGGCCAGCAGCCGGGTGCAGCCATGTCTCCATTAAAAACTGTCAATTCCAAATTCAAGGTTAAGATCAGCCACCTGGGTGGAAGGTTTCACTTGAGAAGATATATTCAACAATGGACATTTTATGGAAGGGCAATTATGTGGTTAACAGAATCAGGAGAATTTGGAGGGAGTGGAATACAAGGCTCAGTGACATCAGCTTTGGAAGCAGCCATAACAGCATGTGCAATAACAGCTGGTGGAGTAACAGGCAGGATATGTCCCTTGTCCTTGAACTGCTTTGTATTGTTCAGAGGTGGACACAGACTGCCAGATGTCATCAGGCTCTGGGAAGAGTTGCAGCTAACATGAGTGCAGATGTGACATCTGGTTGTATTAAAGGGTGAAATGGACTTATCCCTATTCAGCATATCATTATTCAAACGGGGTGGGGGGGGGGTTGCAGGCTATTAGGAGCCATCAGGTTCTGAGAAAAGCACACATCTAGTTGATGTAATATTTTAGCATCAGATGGAGATACAGTGGCAAAACCCATTGCTGATATAGGCATTGGCACTGGGGTCAAAGAACGCCTAGTGAGAGGCTCAGGACTTGAGTAAATGAGGCAGAGTCATATGCAGTCTTCAGTGGGGGCGCTGCGATTGCTGGTACGTGAAACGAGACAAATAGAGAACAAAGGCACCATAGTAGGATGCAAGATAGACAGGTACAGGGGTTAGATTTGATCACATCTCTATGTACCGCAGGATAGCTTCACGCTCCATTTGCTGCCTAAACAAATAAAGCTTCCAAAGCGTGATGATCAGCCATAACAGTACGTTATGAAGGAGGCGAAACAGAACACGTCATCAGACTTTCCAGCAGCAACACTAGAGCTGGTCCCACTAGAGGAGAGGAGCCTATGATAGGCATCAAGCCGCACCGTGCCCAGACGCCCACCTACGACACCACTGAACAGGATGCATCCTCTTCTAACAATGTTGGCCCCATTTTCAGAGAGGCATCTTTCTTTGTACTTGAAATATGATTTACTTGAGGCATGTTCAGATGTTGTCAATGCAATTATTACAGTTGTCTTTGTTAGTCAGGTTGATATTCTTTTAAATACAGAATATGGCTTTTTGAATATGAGGAATGATAGGTTGCAGTACTTTTTCAAGAAAATAGTGTATTTGCAGAGTTCCCCACCCCATTTGGAGAGGTTTCATACATTCTCATTTAGAATTTATGTTGAATTTGATGGTTAGGTCTACTCCAGATGGGAAAATCATTTTTCGAAGGGTTAAGTCTGTTTTTGGTCTCTCAAACATTGAATATTAAACATTTAATATTCCAGAAAGACCAATATTAGAACCAACCACCCCAAAAAAAAATTGATTCAAAATTAGACCTGTCCTTAATGGTCATGATCTATGCAACCATACTAAAACAGGATTGCACATTAGGGGTCCCAGCTTGGAACAGGTGATATACAAGGCTATGCGTGTTGCTTAGAGCGTGCACCGTTGGTCCACTAGAAACATTTAATTGGAGTGTTTCAAATAACTGGCAAAACTAACAGTCTGCCCATTTGCACTCCTTGCATTTGAGGTTTAAGATCCACGAACCTCCACTCAGCTTAAAGGATCTGGGAGTTTTGGGATTTTCTTAAAGATTGGTCATGCAGAATGTTTTGCGCAGCTGTCACGATGAACTCAGGAAGGCCCACGATTCAAACACCTTTCTCAATTAGTCAAATACATCAAAATAAATGCTTCTGGGTATACTCCAAATTTGAACATTGCCGGAGGAAAAACAAAACAAGAAAAGGCAGAAAAAAACGAATTTGGTCAATATCAGGCTAGAATATAAAACCCTACAATGTATGGAAGGGGTGTTTGTACAAAGCAAGATCTTGGGTTTGAATTCATCCTTCAAAGACTCTACAACTTTGAACACTAAAATAAATGCAAACCGTACAGGAAGACACAGCAAACAGCACTCCTATTGGCCTATATATAGGCCATGACAAGTAGTTATCAACTTAACTTTGTGGGGGCGTGGCTAGTGCGCATGGCGTGAGGGAGCAACTCCGCTGTGCTCCTGCCCATGATCCTGTTGCAATGGACCAGAACCATACATTTCATTAATGGACGTAGCATCTGGCAGCTGAACCTTTTCTCAGACGCCCGGTGTGTTCTCCGACAAGAACCGTACCTGGCAAGTCGCCGCAGCGCCGGTTTCATGAGACCACCCTGCAAACCCGCAAAATGGTGCTGAAGGCTTGCAACGAACGCCCGTAGTGTGAGAGTGACTACAGAATAGTGCGTAACAGCAGCTAGCACAGAGACTGCGACACTGAAAGAACGTTGTATCCACTTGCTCACTTGAACTATTGGACCATCACCTGCACAGAGTAGGGAGGAATCGCAAGGAATCAGTGTCACTGGCGCTGGAGAGAAGGAGGGCGCCCTCGAATCCCGCCAGACTGAAGTCAGGGGCTGAAGTTAAGCTTCCCCGAGGCTGCAGGGGGCAGAGTCCCGTCACCAAGCCCACAGATCTTACCAGTCAGAACCCCGAAAGCTACGCCGACGGGTACCAGAGCCGGATCATAAAGGTACCGGACGTCTCTGCCCTGCTCCCAGTGACTCACTAGCGCGAACCAAGTGAGGACAGCAGGCCCTCCAGCCCCTGACCTAGCAAGCGTGTAGTGGAGCTGGACAGTCAATTAGGCCTCACATAAAATGCAGCCACACACGTGATCCCTTTTGCAACCATAGGATACGGTGCTGTACAATGCGCGCATGAGGACTCCAGAAAACACTATCCTCAAACTTGCCGAGTCTGATGGACGCCTGAGACCTGTGCCAGTCAGGAACACCCGCACCGCCTTGATCAGAGCACACAAACCCCCCGATACGGGGAACAAGCTGCATTGCATACATGGCCGTGGAGGGCTGAGGGCTACTGGTGGGAATAGCACACAAACACAGACATTGTGCACTGCCCTCCAGTCGGTGCATAGCCGGAACGCTGAAGAGGAACACCCCCCCTCCACACCTACCCAGAGAAGCACCCTACGGGCAGTATTAAATTGAGCACTAGACTCCCAGGAAAAACGGATGTCAAGATCTCAGTAAACTTGCACAGTGCAGGACGCCTAATAACCAAAGTAATACAACAAAGTGAAAACTCATGGAAGGAACATCCGCATCTGCACACTCGGACAAGATTACTGCAGAAGGGCGCAGAGCTCGGCCAGCACACACCTGCGGATAATCGATGGTCAGGCCTGGTAAGCTTCAGTAACACAGAGTGAGATCCACTGCAACCGCCGCAAACCCACAGACAGGCATGGATGCCCATGCGGAGACACCACAAGGCTCAATTTACAGGGATCGAACAGACCTCAACCCATTCTGTTGACGCCGGGGACCCTATCCGATACTCACTGGGCACTTTGAAACGCAGTCTGTACACAGAATAAGACACTGAAGGGGCACTTTAGGCTCAGCTAGTGCCGGATTTGTTGATTAAGCACCTCCATAAGGCCGGCGACCTTGTAGCTAGACCCCCCCCCACCCCTGCAACACCGTAGAGGCAGCTCCACTGCTGGGACACCACTTCAGTGAATTGTGGCGGGCAATGTCCCCCACTAAAGGCAAGCCTAAATCATCCATAATGGATTCCTTCTCGGCGGCCAAGCCTAAGAAGCAGCCGCAACAGGATGAGACAGCGCATCAGGCATCGCATCCACCAGAAGACAACTCCAAAGATCTCAGGTGCTGCAGGCCATTGTGGCTCTTAGGACATTTATTGATTCAAAAATAGAGGTCAAGTCTGACATGCAACTAATGCACCAGGACTCCCACAATATGACGGAAAGAGTGGCCATGGCAAAAGTGGGACTTCAAGAAAATGTCAAGATGGTGGCCGATCTAAAAGCCAGGGTACAAGATCTGGAAAAGAAGGTAGCAAGACTGGAGGCGAGGTCCGAGGATGGGGAGGGGCGGGCTCGCCGCAATAACATTTGCATACTGGGATCCGAGGACATGGACGGGTTGAACCAGACTGAATTTGTGGAAATCATGCTACAACAGGAAATCGGCGACAGCCAATTATCCCAGGGCTTCTCAGTGGAGCAGGTCCATAGATCCCTGCAAAAGAGACCCCCACCAGGCTCATGTCCACGCCCGATGATTGCAAAAATCTTGAACTTCCGAGACAGGCCGATAATACTTAAATACTCACGAGAAGGGGGGGGGGGGCAGAATCAAGAGAGACGACTCTAGAATTGTCATTTACCCAGATTACATGCCCGCAGTGCAACGAGCAAGGAACTCCTTTGTGCCGATAAAGGCAAGGCTCCGCAGGCTGAACATTAAATACATGCTACTATACCAATCTCGTCTCAAGGTGCTACACAAAGAAAAGGCAGTATTTCTGGAGACCCCAGCTGCAGCCAACATGTGGATGGAGCACAACGGCTTGGCCGGGGATGAAGAGCCTATCACATGAGTAACTGAGACGGGCCCGACGGTTGGGTGGGGGGGATTGATGCATCTGTAAAAGAAAACTGCATATCAGACTACAGCACAGCGAATACTATGTTCTACATCACTGCTGCAACACCATCTCGTTTGCTGGTTCGAGCGGTGAGCCCGCCGGGCCACACGTACAGCGCACTAAAACCTACCCCGCATTAAGACCAGTGCAAGCCTGTTGCTAGCACTTACCAAGCTAACCCAATATAGGAACCGTTTCTTCATGTGGGGCGGGGACTTTAATTGTGTACGGGACCTGGACTTGGATAGGTCTGCTTCCCCATTCAATCGGATAGCAACAGCTTCAACCGCGCTGAACACAGCGTTGGGGCAACTAGACCTGGCAGATATCTGGAGGGAGCTACATCCAAGGGAGCGGGGCTACTCTTACTTCTCATCCCCACATGATCTGTACACCAGGATAGACCTCATCTTCATAGGGAGAGACCATCTCCCCCAAGTTGAATTAGCACAATACCTGGGGCGATACTTCTCTGATCACTCACCCCTTTTAGTAGAATGGAGGATGGTCGGTCCCAGGACCACCCCCCAATCCAGCTATGGAGGATGCCCACTGAGACGCTGCAGGACCTAGCCTTCAGGAATGACCTCCAAAACACCCTGGAGGCATTCATAGAAAAAAACGTGGGCAGCGTGGCACAGCTGGGCACGGCATGGAAGGCTATGAAAGTGGTGGTATGTGGAGAGGTTATAGCGAAAGCGGGAGGCATCAGGAAGCAATTGCGAAAAGAACTGGAACAGCGAGAGGGGGCAATCACTAAGATAGAAGCCACTGCCCTGGGGAGGGAACAGGGGGAAGAAAGACTGAGTAAGCCTAGGGGCGAATGCAAAGAGGTATGGGGCAGACTAGTCAAGTTTGACCACACTGCTAGAACCATTAGGGCGCACTCAGACGCAGACAGGCCCGGCCGCCTTTTGGCGTGGCTATGCAAAAGGGAACACCCCAGGCACCCAACATCTACCCTGAAAGATGTAGACGGCACACCACAGCTGACACAACAGGCAATTAAACGACACTTTAAAATCATTCTACACCCAATTATATGCGCATGACACCCCAGTCCCCCAAGAAGAAATACAGAACACGCTTGAGGAGATAGGACTCGGGAGGCTGACCCCACACAGAGTGAGATCCAAGACGCCAACATTACTGTCGAAGACATCACAGAGGCTATAAAGTCCCTAGCCACTAGTAAAACCCCAGGTACCGATGGGCTTCCACCCGAATTTTATAAAACATAGGGACTGTTACTTACGCCACTGCTGAATAAAGTGTTTCGGGAAGCATACAAACTGGGGAGCCTGCCGGGTAGCATGGAGATGCTTGTGATCCTGATGCTTAAGCCCGGGAAACCAAAAAGACTAGTGTGACTCATACCGACCTCTTGCTATGCTTAATTATGATGTCAAGATATTGACCACGGTACTAGCAAAGCGGCTTTCCAGACTGATAGGTGGGCTGATACACACAGACCAGAGTGGCTTTGTGCTGGATACAACAGCAAATTTTCGCTGGCTACAACATATGTCCCAAACGTACTAGAAAGAAGGCTCCTATGCAGTACTATCATTGCTGCTATAAAAGCATTTGACTCCATATTTTGGGAATGGCTTCTGGCAACCCTCAGGGAATTTGGCTTAGGAGAGGAATTTATCAAATGGGTGAGAGTCCTATACACTATACCAAGGGCAAGAGTGAAACTGGGCAGTTCGTATCTTCGGCATGGGACATATGTAGGGGCACCAGGCAAGGTTGTTCATTGTCCCCCATGCTTTGCATACTGGGCCTAAAGCCTATTGCCATTTACTTTAGAAAGCAGTTTTTTGAAGCTGGAATTACCATGGGCAGAGTGAAGCGCATAATATCACTGTACGCGGATGACGTCCTCTTGTACGTAAAAGATCTGCATTTGAATGTACCAACTATGCTGGAAGTTCTGGACAACTACTCCAAGGACTCTGGCATACAGTTTAGTAGGCAAAAGTTTTGCCTGTTCCCATTAGCGGACAAGAGAGGCAGATATCTGGGGGTTAACATAATGCACACACATGATCTGATGCATGAGCACAACACTGGACCCGCACTCAAGGCACTGCGTAAATCAATTGGCTTCTGGTCCAAACTCCCTTTATCCATGCTGGGCAGGGCATTGATAGTCAAAATGATTATTCTCCCAAGATTTATTTACCATTTCCACAATGTGTACTATTACATTAAAGCCTCCTCCTTCCATCTGTTCGAGACAATACTCAGAGGGTTCTTGTGGGCAACAGGTAGACAAACTGGCACCGACTACGCTGACCCTACCCTACAGAGTAGGAGGTATCCAACTTCCAGATCTGGAGAAATATTATTTAGCAGCTTAGCTTTGTGGCCCGATGGTTAACAGATGATGCGACGATAGAGACCGGACTACTTCAACATCTGGTGGTCCCACTGCACGCGAGAACTCATTTGGGCACCCCAAAGTTACCTGAACGATATGCCAAGGATAGTGACCCTGGAGAGATCAGTATGGAATAGGACCAGAGCACTACTACATCTGGAACACTCATACTACCCTGAGATCCCAATGATCTCAGACTTCTGCTGGGTGAGCACAGACCTGGCGAACATCAGGCTATGGAAAGGAAGGGGGTTTACACATGGGGGTGGAGATCTATACGAAGGTGGAACCTTTAGAGATTTCACCTCCCTCCAATCCATCAAGGGCTTACCGGGGGGGTCAATTCCTCTGGTACCACAAGCCAGGAGGGTAGCACGAGTGAAATGGGATGAACGGCCAGCAGAACCAGAGACGAACCTCCTTGTGACTTTACTATAGAGCCTGGGGGATGGCTGGAGCATGGTGTCCAGAATATACAACCAGCTAACAGATAAACCCAATCCCAGGGGTAGATCTGAAATCCAGATGGGAGACAGAACTCGGGCTGGAAATTGAGGACCGAGAATGAGAAAGGGCTCTAGTGTTCCCCAAGGAAGTGTCACAACTAAATGTATGATATCGTACATATATGACCCCGATCAGAGTAGCCATGTTTAACGAGCAAGCTTGCACAAGGTGCAAAGCGGAGAAGGAGGCCTCCTGCACATGTTCTGGGAATGTCCCAAAGTACAGTGCCTCTGGTCAAAAGTGGAGTAAACTTGCAGGAAGGCTGGAATAACTCGATATGATTGGACCCCAAAGGAATGCCCATTAGGAACCTACCCCAGACTAGCTAAGGTGAAACATACTGTAAAACAAATTGATACGGCATGCGTACTAGCCAAGAGAACCATTGCAATGGCGTGGAAACAAACCAAGGGCCCACAGTACGCTACATGTAACCGGGAAATAGAATGCTGGGTGGAGGCGGAGACCAGGGCCTGGGAGGACAGTGTTGCTAGATCTCCTAATGGAAATTCATTTGATGCATGGAAAGCCCTGACATCGCACAGGTTTCAGCCCCCCGATAAGCCCCCCTGAATTAGAGATTACTGATAATTAAGTTTGGCACTGGTATACTGTATTGGGACACTAAATCCTGCAGATTCACAACACGCTGCCTTTACCCTCGATACCCCTAACCCACTCTCACTGCACACTCCTCACACAGAGATTCAACATCGTGTTCAATATGGAGAAAGTTATTGTTTAATTTGTAAATCTGTTGTAATTTTTGTTAATGTTGAAGGCCTGATAAGGATTGTTAACTGAAGAACTGATACACTGCAAATGTGAATTTAAGAAATGCCAATAAAGAAATTTTAAAATAAATAAACTTAACTTTGTACCATTACTTTAGCAGATGTTCTCTAATTGAAGTTCTCCTCCAATTGAAATCACTCTGCTCTATTTGTGGACACTGGGATTCTCACTCTGCTCTATTTGTAGACCCCGGGAGTCTCTCCCTGCCTTACCAAAGAACGTGCAGACAAGCATTCCCAATTGTTGATCTCATCAACACTTAAAGACTCTGCGACCACTTAAAAGCAAATTTCACCAATTTCATTCTTAAAAAACAATTGCTGGTTAGCCATATACAGTGTTTAAGGTTGTAGCAACAGCAGCAATTTGTGGATAGCCAAGTATCCTCAAATTCCAAACTGGATTTTCACTGATGCATAGAACAGTCTGCCTTGGTCTGGACAAACAGGATTTTTCAAGACCTTTTTCAGTTGATCTACATTTGCTTCTAGGATTTAAAATCGGGGATATCTTCACACCCAGAAGCAGTTAGATCTCCTTGGCTTGCATGTTACCAATAAATTAAATGAGCCTCAATCACCACTGCCCATCTTGGGACAAGACGCATCAAGAAGGCTGTATGCATGGCATTGCTTGGTGTGCGACTGCCTAAGTCTGCAAAAGCTTGCGACATTAAGCAATAGTCGAAGCATGCAAACCAATCTTGGTTGAAGCATTCAACGTTCTTGCACTAACAATCAGGCCAGTACCACTACACATGTATCTAGAACCAAGGTCACGTTATGCACAACACTTAGTGAAGATGCTTCAGGAGAGCAACCCCCTGGCTCCGGCAATTTTACAACTACTGCGATTGGAGCAAACTGTTTTCTGACATTGTGACCATTCCTGGTACAAGACAGCACACAGGGCCCCTTAATGTATCAATTACCTGATCAGAGGTCCGTGCATGTAGGAATCCTGATGAGAAGAAGAGCAGAGCATTAAGAGGGCCTCTTCTATGCAGTCTTCATGGGAGCTGGGCCCTAGCACACCACTGAAGACTTCACTTCCATTGCAGGTTGTCGCACTTTAGTACACGCTCTGGGGGACATCTCCAGAGCAGTGGGAACGCAAGTCACCATGCCTAGGTGAAGGTGCTAACAAGTAAGGCCCGATTCAAACAGTTTATGCTAGTACTACAGCCTGCTGAAATATATGAGGAGAGTGCAGGTGATTGAGTTGTGTGGGAAAGCTGTGTGGGAGTGAACAGATCTCTTTACATACAACACTGGTGGATCCCTACCATCCTTCCCGGATGTCATTTTGATTTAATATCAGATTGGTGCGCAAGATAGTGCCCAGACTGAACTCATTTTTTTACTTGCTACCCATATAGGGTTAATATCCATCCAATGCGTTTCACTTCTCATCCCATACCTGTTCGCCGAGGCACGTTAACAAATTGAAAATAAGAAGTTGGTGACAAAAACACTCTGACCTAATTCAGTTTACATTTCAAAAACATTGTAGTGGAGAACGCTGGATGCAATGCTGTAATTTATTAAGAGATTAATAGCTGAGCAGCAGTCGAGCCATGCAGAACTAGCCTCAACAGTCGACATTATGGTTATTAGAGTGGACAAGAAACAGGCATGGCCGGATGAAATAACTGGACCCACTCAAAACGTAGAGAAATGGGTACGAACCGTAGAGGATGACAAAGTGGCCAAGACTGTCAAAAAACTGGAGCAAGATGTAAAAATACTGCATATCTGAGCTTTTAGAGGGAAGATTGCGTCAGACCTATGCATGCATTGTAGGCAGGAGGATGGGGGGGATGGGGTCGGAGGGGGGACGGGAAGAGAGCAGAGTCCAGCCATATGGAAACATTCTTGAAAAAACGAATACCTGCCATGCTACTAGATGCAGCTCTTTAGGATCACATCTACATCCACACTATGGACTATAGCCGACACTAAACATAAGGAACAAGTTACTTACCTGTAACTGCTGTTCTCCAGCATGGGTCTGGCATGGATTCACATGCTCATGAATATTCCCTGTCAGGCTGGGAATCCTCGGTAAAGAAAAAAATCAGTATCAGTTTCGTTTCTGATCTGTCTTTCTTAGTAGTCACCAATCACTGATCTCTGGGTCATACTGCCCCCAGCCAATGACTGCCCTCTTCCTAAGCCCCGCCTCTGGCAGCCATCCTCAGATTTGGTAGCACGCCAAGTGGCAGTATGACCAAGTGAAGAGCCGCAGAGGGGTAGGTGGGAGGGTTCGCATGTGAATCCATGCCAGACCCATGCTGGAGAACAGTTACAGGTAAGTAACTTGTTCCTTCTCCAGCATGGGGTCGGGCATGGATTCACATGCTCATGAATAAAAGAATACATAGCAGTATACACATGCACAACCATGGGAGGTGGCAACAGGCTCAACATTAAGCAATACAACAACTCAACATTAAGCATCTCTTACCTCCTCACCAGGCTCACCTTAAGCGAACAGGTTGCTCAGCACTGCTTGGCCGACCCTGGACTCCTCCCTGGAGTCCCGATCGACGCAGTAGAATCTTGTGAAGGTGTGTGTCGACCTCCACGTAGCAGCCCTGCAGATGTCCAGCAGGGGCACACCAGACAGGAACGCCGTGGTAGCAGCGATCGCTCTGGTCGAATGGGCTCTCCGACGGCCGGGCAGCGGTCGGTTTGCCAATCGGTGACAATGCATGATGCAGCCGGAGAGCCATCTGGAAATGGAAGTCTTCGAGAGAGCCTTCCCTTGATTCACAGACCCAAAGTTCACAAATAGTTGTGACGTCTTCCGAAAACTTTGTGCGGTCCACGTAGAACTTCAGCGCTCTAGCTACATCCAGCGAGTGCAAAGTCCTCTCGGCCGGCGTCGAAGGTGACTGGAAGAAAACTGGTAACACCAAGGGCTCGTTGAGGTGGAAGTCCGACGGCACCTTGGGCATGAAGGAGGGGTGCGTCCTCAGCACTACCCTCGTGTCATGAAAAGTTAAGTATGGAGGGTTGCAAGATAGGGCCTGAATCTCTCCCACTCGTCGTGCAGAGGTGAGGGCCACGAGGAACGCTGTCTTCCATGACAGGAACTTCAGAGGCGACGAATGCATAGGCCTGAATGGGGCTCCCATGAGCCTGGTCAGCACCACATTAAGCTCCCACGCTGGGGCAGGGGCCTTCACCGGCAGGAATGATCAGAATAGTCCCTTCATAAATTCCTTTACCAGGCGATGAGACCACAAGGACGCCCGTCCCGTAGTCCTGGTATATCGGGAGATGGCAGCCAGATGTATTTTTATGGAGGCGTGAGCCAGTCCAGCTTTGGCCAGCGACAGTAGGTACGGTAGCACTTGAGGGGCCGTAATCCGCAGAGGGTTAATCTTCTGTGCATGGCACCAGACAGAGAACCTCTTCCATTTATGACCGTAAAACTTGAGAGTTGAGGACGCCCTGGCCTTTGCAAGAACCTCTCTGCAATCAGCCGGGATACCGTACCCTCCAAACTCTAGTGCTGCAGGAGGCAGGCCTGCAAGTTCAGCGACTGTGGGTGGTGGTGTAGAATGGTGCCTCCTTCTCTGGAGAGAAGATCCACGTCCATCGGCAGCCTGACTGGCGGGTACGTTGACAAGTCCAGAAGGTCCGGGAACCAGACCTGCCTCAGCCACGCCGGTGCGACGAGGATCATCCTGCACCTGGACTTCTTGAGCTGGCTGATGAGGCGGAGCAGCAACGGCAATGGAGGGAACGCATATAGAAACAGGCCGTCCCAAGGGAACGAGAAAGCATCGCCCATGCTCCTCGGCTGTGGGAACTTGCTGGCGAACCTCTGGCACTTTGAGTTTGTCGCCGTCGCGAACAGGTCGATCTGGGGTTTGCCCCATCGTTGGAAGAGTCGATCCACTTGATCGTGGCGCAGTTCCCACTTGTGGCACGAGCGCAGATCCCTGCTGAGTGAGTCTGCAATGGTGTTTTTTTATTCCTGCCAGGTGGAAGGGAACCAGAAACATCCACTGGACGACGGCCCAGTGCCACAGATCCTGGGCCTCCTTGGATAGGGCTGGGGATCTGGTGCCCCCCTGCTTCCTTATGTAGAACATCGTGGTGGTGTTGTCGGTGAAGATCATCACCACTTTGTCCTTGAGGTACGGGAGGAACGACTTGAGCGCCCAGAACACTGCACTGTGAAGAGACCTCTCCTCCGGGAGCCAAAGGCCTCTTGCGTGGAGAGCTCCGGTGTGGGCCCCCCAACCCTCCAGAGAGGCGTCCGTAGTCACCGTCTCCTGAAACGCCGGGGTTTGAAAGTCCATGCCCGTCGTGAGGTGAGCCCGGGTGCCCCACCATAGGATCGCCTGACGGAACTCCTCGTCGAGGGGGATCCTGTCCTCGAAGCAGCCCCTCGCCTGAAACCAGCGGGCGTCGAGGAACTCCTGTAGCGGACGCATCCGAAGTCTGCAAAGGGGAACAAGGTAGATGCATGAGGACATCCTCCTGAGAAGGGACTTGATGGACCTCACCCTGGCCACGTCCGTGGCTAACAGGCGCCGTACCTTGCCCAGGATGGTCTTGGTCCTCTCCTCTGAAGGGGAGGCCAATTGCTCCACTGTATCGAGCTTCGCCCCCAAAAACAGTGCTACTTGCGATGAAACCAGGTGGGATTTGGGGTAGTTGGAGAACCCCAGCTCCGTGAGCAAACGGACGGCCCTCGCCATATGATCGACGGCGAGTTCCCTTGACCTTGCCCGGATTAGCCAGTCGTCCAGGTAGGGGTAGACTTGGATCCCCTGCAGGCGCAGCCACGCCGCCACTGGTGCCAGGCACTTGGTGAAAACCCTGGGTGCCGACTTTAATCCGAACGGTAGGGCTCTGAATTGGTAGTGGCGTCCTTGAACCACGAACCTGAGGAACTTCCTGTGCCTTTTTAGAATGGGGATGTGGAAGTAAGCATCCTCCAGGTCCGACGACGATAGGAAGTCGCCTTCCTCCAGCTGCCCAGCACGTGCTGGAGTGTGACCATCCTGAATTTCTGCACCTTGATGTATTTGTTTAACCAACGCAGGTCTAGGATGGGGCGCCAACCGTCTGTCTTCTTTCTGACGAGGAAGTACCTTGCGTATACTCCGGAGCCTCCTGCCGACGAGCTCGATGGCACCTTTCTTGAGCATCGCCTTTACTTCCAACAACAGTTGAGGGACGTGATTCTCCTTCCTGGCCACAGGAGGAATGCAAGGGCACTTCTTTAGGAATTCCAGGGAGTCCAACACCCAACAATCGGTGGAGACGGACTCCCACACCCTGACGAACTTCATCAGCCGGCCTCCCACTGGGGTGCTTCGGTGGGGGCCCGACAACCCGGCCGGGTCAGTCTTGCTTGGAAGCGGCCTTGCCGCCGACGGCAGGAACCCCCTTGCTTGCCGCGACCTCTGTAGGCCTCCTGGGAAAAGGAGCGGGCCGCCTGGCGGTAGGTGGAGGAGCCACCGCTGGATCCTTGGGAGGCACCCAGTCTGCCTCCAGGGCTCCGAAAGGGCCGTCGCTGCTGAAGCACCCCAAGGGATCGGGCCGTCTCCGAGTCGGTCTTGATGGCCTGTAGAGACTCATCCACGGCCTTACCAAAGAGGTTGTTGCCATCGAATAGCATGTCCAACACTCTGGTCTGGACGTCCTGGCAAAAGTCTGTCGCCTTGAGCCATCCTCGTCGGAGGAAAACTCCATTGCCCAGTTGGCGAAATCCGGTATCGGCAATGTCCGTTGCCACCTTAATGGCGTGATCCGACGCCACCTCGCCCTCCTGCAGAATTTCTAGGGCCTCCGCCCTTTTGTCATCAGGCAGGAAATCTAGCAGGGGAGCCATCTTGAACTAGAGATCCCTGTCGTAGCGGGCCACAATCGCTAAGACATTGGCCGCCTTAATCGTCGTCGCCGCCGACGACGAGATGACTCGTCGTCCCATAGAATCCAACTTCTTACCCTCACTGTCCGGCGGGGAAGTGGAAGTTGAAGCCGCTGCGCCCACTGCCGCCTTCTTAGCCGCTGCCGAGACGACCGAGTGCGGCGTGGGCTGGGCACTGAGGCACAAGGGGGCGGCATCGGGGACTCAGTACTTCTTCTCGTACCTGTCCCTCTTGGCGAGTGTCATGGCAGGGTTCTTGAGGACAGCAAGCCCCTTGTCCCAGATGTCGTTGAGTAAAGGCACCGCGAGGACAGTCTTCCTCTTAGCCGCTCGTCTTTGGTACAGAAACCCCTCCTTTCTGTTCTTCAGGGCAGAGCTGGAAGAGCTCCGATGCCCTGGTTATGGCGTGGAAAGAGCCAACCTCGTCGGCTGCGGACGCCCGTGGGGGAGGGGGTGACGACGGGATGTCTACTGTGTCATCGCCGCCGTCATCGTCCGTCCCCGTATCCATCACCGTATCCTCTCCCGGCGAGGGAGATGAGGGGTCCACCATCTCGCAGGCACGAAGGGCGGAGCCGGGTGGACTCTCCTCCGCTTGTTCGGAGGGCTTCCCGACGGGCCTGGTCCTGGCTCCTCCGTCGGGGTGCGTGGTAATCTCGTCCTTATCTCGGTACATAAGGATTGGATTGCCAACAAAATGGCTGCCGAGCTATACTCTGGCTCAGGCAATGGCTGCAACGGAAGGGATGGCCGCTCCACTGGGCCCTCTTCGTCGTCGCCATCTCCGATCACGTCAGCAGGGACCGTCCCCTGGGATCGAACCTTCTCGAACCCCTTGTTGAGGTTTATGAACCTCTCGTTGAGGCCTATGGACCTTTTCGTTGAGGCCCTTCTCGGTCTCCACCAGTTCCTCCTCAGAGGCTGATTCCGAGTCTAACAGCCACCGGGCCACCCCCCCCCCCCTCTTTTTCAGCCGAGGGCTTCACTGGGGTCTTAGCGATGGGCTGGAAAGAGGATTCCTCCACGGCGGCAGGGATACTCTGGGCCCAGAGGCTGTTTCCATTGGTGTAGTCTCAGCCGGCTCCGCCAGGGTCGTAGCGACCACTTCGGTAGAGGCCTTAGCCGGGTGGATCAAGGCCCTCACCACCATAGGTGCGTCCTGGGCCTTCGCCTTGGGGGGGAGGGTCAACGCCTCGCTCCCCCTTCAAGATCGACCGGGTCCACGGACTTCCTCTTCCCCAAATCAGAGCGCTGGCTCGTGGTCGAACATGCCGGGGAAGTAGCGCCCTGCTTGGCAACCGAAGAGCCCGACCTTTCGGCGCTCCTGGAGCCCGTGGACTCGCAGTGCTTGGCCTTCTGTTGGGCCCCCGTCGCTGGGGCGCCCTCAAAGGACTTAGAAACCCGCTCCGACTTCTTCGCCTTCTCACTTGCTGTGCCCTTTTCCAGCAAGGTGGCGAGGCGGGAAAGACGATCTTGTTTGGTCTGTTCCGAAAGGTTCTTGCAGAACGCACAGTCCTTCTCCACGTGCGTCTTGTCCCCATGGAGGCAGTAGAGACATTGCGAATGCTCGTCGTCCTTGAAAACGTTATATAATCCGCATCCAGGGCAGTTCCTGAACAGCTTGGATCCGGGCGTCGAGCTCCCTTTGTCCTGGGCCATGTCCGTTGAGGTAGGCCGCAGATCTTCCGGAAACCTCCAAGAAGTGTAAACTCGACGAAAACCTCACCCTTGAGGGGCGTAGAAGAATTCCGAAACGGGTCCCCGTTATTGGAAGTAGAAAAGGAAGAGCTTGAGGCTCGATTAAACCGAAAAAAATTAGAAATTCTCCTGAAAAAACATGAACGCAGTAAAAAAAAAAACTCGAGCTAAATACGAGGACTCCCAACACTTGAGCGTGCGGTAAAAATCTGAGGATGGCTGCCAGAGGCGGGGCTTAGGGAGAGGGCAGTCATTGGCTGGGGGCAGTATGACCCAGAGATCAGCGATTGGTTACTAAGAAAGACAGATCAGAAACGAAACTGATACTGATTTTTTCTTTACCGAGGATTCCCAGCCTGACGACTGGGAATATTCATGAGAATGTGAATCCATGCCAGACGCCATGCTGGAGAATTCACCCTCGCCCCCGAGCGCCACCACCCATAGAATACAGCAGTCTCATGCAAAATTCAGTCCAGCTGTTCACACAGCTTGACTCTTGTCAATTTGACATAGCACCCGCCCTCACACCCGATAATTGGGGCTGCTATTAGGGACCTGGCCAGTCCCAACTAGGGGTGTATAAATGCTGTGCACCCCTTTTAAATCCGAGGTGGCATTATGGCATTGCTTCGCTCGCAACCTGGGAGGAGACGTCTGCTCGGGTTGCCTTCTTTGGGCAGATTCACATATAGAGAACGAGAGCTCGCAGGGCAGTTTAGTGCAGGACTTCCAGGCATGCAGAAAGATTAGACCACTTTCATCCGCCCAACCGGAATTGTATGTGCAAGGCATTTCCTTTTAGTTTAACTTTTATTCGACGTCATTTACTTTTACAAACTTCGTAGGGACACCACAATCCGCCTACACTATTGGTTTGCTCGGCACAGACACGCTGCTATGCCACAGATAATGTCCAATTGGCCCAGGCCATAGGCTCTCAAGGAGGTGGCCAGAAGATATCAGGCTTGCTCAGACAGGTGTCAAAGCGAGCATTGCATTTAGTTTTCCTTTTGTAAGTCTATGGGAGCAATGAAGTACACAAAAAATAAACAGTTGAGAGCCGAGAGCAGCTAAGATCTAATAGCACTGTTATAAACAACCATCCTTCCAGCAGGCACCGAAATGTGCAGATTTCGCCCAGTCAGCAGCACGGGCCAGTAGTGCAGTACTAGTTATCAGCAAGGAGCACTCTTTGGAAGAGCTCACCTCGAGTGACACGTGGGAGGCCGGGCCTTACTTGGAGCGAGCTGCTTTGCTTGGGTTCTGAAAGCTGGCAAAGATTTCAGTGCAGTCTCTCCGTCGTCATTGTGCCCAGGATAGTAGTGTGTGCAATGGGCTCAGCCAGCCTGCTAGTGCCTCATGCTTGTAGCAAGTAATCCGCCCTCTGGCACATTGCTGCATGCTGGACTTCAGTATTGTTCACACCTAAAAGGAGTTGGACTCGCAGTGACGGTACCCTGGGTGGGGTGAGGCAGACTTTGCTAAGATCTTTTCTCAATTTGTGACACAATCAAGACACATGATAAAAGTACACGTCGTAGAAGAAACACGAGGACCTCAGTCTGAACCTCCCGAACCTCCTCTGCATGACTTTAACAACATATTTTAGCTAAGCAAGTATACAGACGTCTCTGAAGAGTCCCATTTTTTTGTTGGCCCAATGTACATTGCTGGTCTTCTATGTACAGCCCTTGTTTTCACAAGCTACTTCACAATCACTAACTCTCGGTCGAGCCTGTACCAGAATTTACACCAAAAGTAGAAATAAGGTCTTCTCCAGTCTGAGCTGTGTGCCGCTGTAGTTATTTGTACAATTTCCAGCTGTATGACAGGTCTTATGAGATTGTATCTGATATTACTGCTGGGCTGAAGTGCATATTAGTGATGGTGGCATGCAAGGCTCCATTTCAGTAGGCATTGATGTTCCTAGATTTCTGCATTGATGGAGATCCACAATATAAAAAACATGTATTTCATAACCTATGTACCATTTTCAACACTTAACTCGAAAGTGTATTTTGACTAATGACAATAAGGTCATGAACATAGAATAGGAATAAACGATGACTTCATAATTTGTGCAGTATGTTGACATTTATAATGTGTTTAAAGACCTTTCTTAGCAGTGATGTAAAAGCAATGGGTCCATGTGCTGCTTGTTTAACGGCGTGTACCGATAACCAATCTGACAAATTGTTTTCTAGTACAGGAAAATTATTCTAGAAAATGCGTATGCCAAAAAAAAAAAAAATGGTTAAATTATATTTTTTGTACAAGCAGTTTGTTAGAACCGTTTTATGGCTGGACACGCCGAGAATCAAAGAAGCAGTGTCAAGGGAGCCAACTCTGTTTGAAAAATACATTATGACAAACACAGGCTCCAAAAAAATTGTCTTCATCTATAAATTTATAAATACCTCTGTAGAAGTAGTAAAATGGAGCTACATCAAAAGATGGACCGCACTTTAAACAATACCATCACCAAAGGGCAATGGGAATTTATATGGAAAATGATTCCAAAATTGACAACGGCTATTCAAAACAAAAGAGATGTGGATGAAAATCCTCTTGCAATGGCACTACACGCCGGAAAGGCTAAGGCAAATGTTCCGGAATGCAAATAACCTGTTGTAAAACCAATGAAATATATTTTTTAAAAAAATGTTTTATATCCCCCATTTCCCGAACCAGACGAGACCTGATCACAAATAATCAATATACTATAAAGGAATGAATTATTAATTCTGCGCAACATAGGTAAACAAGCATTGGCAATGCCAACTGTTTTGGTGTTTGCATAGCATTTCCCGGGCACTGCCGTAATGGTACCAATTGGCTAATTAATGGTAGGAGCCACATAATGCTGCAAGTACCTGGGCATGTAATTACACTGCCTGGCAAATGCCGATCTAATACCTATACAGAAGCTGAAACATTTGGCTTTGGCAAGGCTTGTTTTTAACATGTCTTCAGTGAAGGACATGCATAGTGCTTACAAATCAAATGGCTGAAGGCAGACATGGTTAAGACCTTTTTATTATACCAGTTGCAAGGTTCACAGCTCCAATTAAGACGTAACTGTCCGAAGATTGCTTTGAAGAAACACTGGCAGGAACTTTGAACGCAAAGCTTGATGTTAGGGCTTGTTCAAGCAAACTTAAGAGATCCCAGGAGGGTGCGTTTAGGGCAGGGAATGGCAGGCAGTGGGAATGGCCATAGGGATTAGCATGGCCATGAGCAATCAAGGCAATAGTTTAAGCTTATAGGCGGTGGTAAAGTGCCACCTTTAAACCAAAACTAAGAATGAGAATACATATTACATGGGTTAATAC
This sequence comes from Ambystoma mexicanum, assembly GCF_040938575.1. NCBI lineage: Eukaryota > Metazoa > Chordata > Amphibia > Caudata > Ambystomatidae > Ambystoma > Ambystoma mexicanum. Next base: position 861,486,746 of record NC_090934.1, on the reverse strand, counting down.
CTTTGTTTCATACTTTACTTTTCGTAATATAAGCTACATCATTACTGTCACTAATCTGCATGGGAGTTGCCTCCGCACCAAGGAGTGAAAAATATTCTGATTTGTGAACACCCTTTGCCGAGGTCTGGTCAAATTGGACCACAAACCTCAGTACAAATTTGGCTCAGCTTAGTTACACTAGAATACATTGTTAGCGTAAGACAATATCTTGGTGAGATCGTTTGCTGTGGAAGTATGAGAATCTGATCCTTCTTAGCAAAATACCATTTCAGCGTACGGTTGAATAAGCGTGCTAGTTATACCACCATTCCCATGCTACACAGTTGTTTCATACCATCAGAAAATCAACACGGACACCCATAGTCCCAACCTACCTACAATTAGGCTACAAATGCACCCAAGCATTTCACCCATCCTTTCACTACTTCTCAACTCAGACTACGGTCTTCAAAAGGACGTTCATCCTCACAGCACTTAGCAGCGGGCACTATACAAATGGCACATAACATAATAGAGCAGTCATATAGATCTTTATGAACGTGACCAGTACTTTAAGCTCCTCCCATGCCAAAAATATTGAAGCGGCTCACTATTGTGACAGCAACAAGATCCTGAGAATAGCAAGACATTCGCCATGAAAATTTGGTATTACAATTTTTCCAGATTTCACCCCCGGTGGTTAAAGGGCACGCAACAGTTGGCAACTGTTCAAAATACTCTACAACACTGTTATTCAATGCTATTCCTGGCAAAGATACCGGTTAACGCAAATGGAAAAAATATTATACACAGTCCCCTAAGCAGGGATGCAGTTTGTGGCAAAGCTAATAAGCCCCAAAATCTTGTTTGTGATCCTCGTCAGAGAAGGATGGCCGTACTTGAGCCACCCATATTAACATTCTTCTATTAGCTGGTTTAACAGGGAGATCTGATCGTTGTTTGAATGGGACACATTTGGTAGACACAGATAGATAAGAAATAAAGATGGCTTAGAATAGGTTACCTGCCAAGACCAATGTAATTGTTGATGTCCTAGTAGCTCGGGAGGTGATCTAACCCTAGGCGTGCATGTCTGACCACTAAAGGTGGTTTATTCTCTTCTCTTTGCTATTGGCTGGGTTTATAAAAACACATGGTACTGAAGAATTAGGGAGTTCAGTGCGTGTGTCAGGGTTTTTCAAACTATGGTTGTCGTATGATCCATGTAGCGATTAGTAAGCATCACATGGCATTATCTTATGTGGGCTTCATATAGGTACAAGTGCTGCAAACAGTGATACATATGCTGTGACTAAGGTGCCACTTTTCAAAGCATGGCAGGCATCAATTACATTCCTCATGTGGCATATATGTGGACCGACTAACAGCAAGTAAGTTCACAGGACACTGGCATATGTGAATTGGGTTGGTGGGGAGATTGTAGGTCTCCAGGAGACACATTTAACCCCAAATAGACAGTAATTGCCAAGCCATGGAGCACAAAAAGATTACGCAAAGACTTAAAATGTTGCCTCTCTTGGCTGTACACAATCCAAAGGGTGCTTTGTTGGTGTAGTGGCTACTTCGCATGGCACAGGGTACCAACCATGAACACATACTGTTACTCATGTTTTTTGCTACCTTTAAATTTAGCCACACAAGAACTGTACTGAGTTGGCCTTCTGCCATTTGAGAATTTAGCCACATAGGTACTGGGCTAATGTGGTTCTATGCCGCTTTTGAATTTACCCACACTAAACCTGGACTGTACACTATATAGTGCTTTAGAATTTAGCCACCCAAGAACTGCACCGATTTCTGTTTTCACTGCTTTCAGATGTAGCCATAACTAAGGCGGAGCTGGTTCGGCCTATGCTGCTTTTGAACATACAGATTTGGGTTTCTGCTGCTCTTCAATTGAGCCACACAGGAATTGTACAGATTTTGGTTCTACGTTACTTTTGAATTTACCCACACTAAAACTGAACTGGTTCAATCTACACTGCTTTACGATTTAGCCACACAAGAACTGTACGCTATCGTTCTGCTGCTCTTGAATTTAGCCACAGGGAAATTGTACAGATTTGGTTTTCCGCTGCTTTTGAATTTGACAACACTAAGTTGTTTAAGCTATACTGCTTTGGAACTTAGCCACACAAGAAACTGCACTATTTGGTCCTCTGCCATTTTGAAAGTTGCCACACAGACTGTGCTGAACTGCTTTCTGCTTTTTGAATTCAGCCACACTAAAGCTAGACTGGTTCAATCTATACTGCTCTGAAGCTGACCACACTGGATGAACTGTACTGGGTCAGTCTCGGCTACCTCCGAATTTGGCCACACTAGGGTGGTTTCAATCTAGTACACTTTTAGATTCCAAATCCGAACAGAGCCTTCCACCCACTCCATCAATCATGTAGCCTCAAATAAAGGCCAATAGCTCCAGAACAGAAGCTACAAATGGCAAATCAGAAATCGCACTGGTCAAACACCTTCCATACTAGGAGCACTTTCTACCTCTCAATGGCCATCCCTGCCCTCACCCACCCGCCACCCCTCACAACCTACTTTAACACAAACCCAACCCTCTTACAACCGTTCACAACTGCATCCACCCTTCTTTGATAAACACCCAACTTTCATCACACACCTCTTCTATCTTCACTGGACACCTGACACCTCTCCAACGCACTGCTCATAACCTACTCTTGCACCTTCATAATTTAAGTCCCATCCCCTGTCAATTACTTTCAACACATTCCACCCCCAAACCAATCAACCTTATCCACACGCTGCAAACAAGATTACACCCCCCATCTGACCTCTTCACTCAGTCTCAATAACCCCTGCCCTGATAACACCGTACAATTCCACCCTCCCCATCTCCACTGTCTTCCCTTAACACTGCCACCTTCTATCCAATCCTCTCCTTCCCCCTTCATCAGCCATGCCCCAACAGGCACCCTCCGCTTTCAGCTTCATCTTCCCTGCACCACCAACCCACTCCGGTTTCAGCATCCCTACCTTCAGTTCCCAACCCACCCTATCTCAAACCATCACTCCATATAACACCATTCACAACATCAGCTCTGAACCCAATAATCCGCCTTCCAACAACGGGGGACTGCCTCAAAATACCTCATACAGATTCTTCAGAATCCACAGCTGGACTCATTGTTACATCTCAGTCAACCCAAAGTCCATTTGCTCACACCCTGCACCTAGCACTGCTGAGAACTACCTCTGCCCACTTCAACTCCCCACCAACCAGCACTGCATTGACCAACCACCCTCTTCCCCATCAGTTACCCCACCCCCCTGAACTGCCCCATCATAAACCGCACCCCCCTCACTCCAACTAGCATGAACCTCCCCAGCTGTACTAGGGCTACCCCAAACAGACCCTTGTATCAATTGCAACCAATTGCAGCCCACCCCGGCCCCCACTGATCTTATCCACTTACTCACACCTCCCCAGCACCCTCTCAAAACAGAAGAAATAGCCACTTCGCTTATCTTGCAACACCCTCTGACTAACTCCCCCTACCTCCTACTAAGACAAAACAAAATTTACACCCACGCCTCTAGATCCCCAAATCCAGCGAAATCCCTCAACCTGTTGAACAGCCCCCAAACCTTGCAAGCCAAGCACTTCACCACCCAGATCGAGAGATTCCAGATTCCCCACACCAAACTAGATCACCAGTTCTAAAACCGAGATGGATTGCCTCTACCCCTCCCACTAACACCACAGACTCTCACTCTTCAGGTCTAATGGCAATCTGAACACCAACTCATTTCCCACTTTGCATACAGCATCAACTCTTCAAGCCATCTTGCCAATAGATATCCTAGCTTTCTCTACACTACCTCCAACATCACGCGTGCCATCATCACTTTCCATGCCAAGCCAACCCTTGACAACCATCTCTACCCAGCACCACGCCAGCCAGATAACCTGTTATTTGGGACGGTGCCCACTTGGGAGGGTGTACAACCATGTTTTAGCTCGCTGTACCTTTCAGAGAGGAGAAAAATCCATTTGCATATCAGTCTGGTGCCACCCACTTGGGCAGTCCAGAACCGAAATACTAGGCAACTCTCTTCTGAACAAGAGAACAGCAACCCCAGACACGTGTTTCGGCCTACTAAGGCCTCATCAGTGTGTAGAGGAGCAGCTGAATACCTCTGCAGGAAGTCCCACCCCCATTCTTCCCATAATTTGGAAGCCCGAAATTGCAACATGCACAACGCCAGTGATGGGGCCTATGCCACATGAGAAGACCCTGTATGATGTACCCCCGCAGAGATGACAATCTCTTGGAGATCCCCAAAGGAATATGGAGATGAGAGGAAGCTAGGCTGGTGACGTCACAAGAAATAAGCGTGACACACTGTCACGAGTGGTCGAAGAGAATGTATAGGCTTTATGGAGTCTGATGAACTAGAATCGAGTGACTTTCATATGCAGAATGAAGATTGCACGTGTGAAAAGCACCGCAGAAAAGGCAAGCCGGTAACTGTACAGATGCAGCAACACAAGTAGACTAAGTAATCTTAAAGGCTGGCTATACGTAAAGAATAGACTGCAGGCAGTGCCACCATTATATAGAATTTTGGACATCAGTATCATCCATTCAGTAAGCTCAGGCCCGTGGAGAAGTATGGATCGGAAAGCGACAGCTGAAGATCGAGGAAAGGCCTGGAATAGCTGTCTGGCCGGATGTCAAAGGACGGAACCGGTTTTCTATCCTTGAAGAACAGTGAACGGGAGAAGCTGAATTAGCCCCTGTAAAAGGTGCGAGGAAAGAACACCATGAGTGGCAAGTTTATTAAATCAAGACAATTCAATGGTGCAAAACAGGCCAAAATATGGTCTCCTGTCATGTGAGCCAAGGATGGGAATAGGAGTTGGGCGACTTTAACTGCGATAAGAGTGTGCCTATACTCCCTTTTATTCTCAGGAGCAATAATACTTTGCAAGGCAGAGTCAAGTGGCACAGCGAGTAGAGCGCCCGCTTTGACACCCGTGCAGAGCCTGTTAACGCAGGTTCGAATCCCGGCGGGGCCAAACTCAGCCTTTCATCCTTCCGAGGTCGATAAATGAGCACCACACACCGTGGGTAATAATAAGCAGCGCTCAGATACCTGAGGGTTTGTAGCGCTATATAAAAGCCTAATTATTATTATTATTATTATTATTAATTATTATTATTATTATTATTATTATTATTATTATTATTATTATTATTATTATTATTATTATTATTATTATTATTATTATTATTATTATTATTATTATTATTATTATTATTATTATTATTATTATTATTATTATTATTATTTTCAAAGACAATCTGAATGGCACACGGCATGAGCGATGAGATGGTGGGCTAATTGGGAGGGGAGACCCGGTCAAGTCTACCCACTGGCACCTGGGGTACCAGCTCACGTGCTGCTAGTGAGCCGACTGTTCCAGAAGGGCTCGAGCATGCCAACCAATTGTAGAAGGTCATAAAACCAAGGGCATTATAGTTTGAGAGCCACTGATGTACTGATGAAGAGAACTTGCACTAAGGGTGGGCATAAGTTGCCAACCCCTTATAGAACGTATACTAAAAGTCCCCCTTAAGCCAACCACAACTCCCTGTAGGTTTTTAGTTTGCCACGTGGTATGACATCACAATGAGTTTTTGCTATAATTTTTTTTAATGAAATGCTTTGAGACTTATGCTGTGTGACGTCTGTTGATGTCTGTTGTAACTCCCTGTTTTAGACAATTGAAAATAAAACAGTTGGGAGAGACTTTTGGTGTAAATTATTCTGCATCCCATCCAGAGTATGACACGTTACTGATTTAAGCCCCCTCCCCCCGTGGGTTCAAGTGTCTCGGGTTGCTGTTCGTAATCTTGTTCAGAGGATAATTTCGTAGCATTTCGGTGCTGGACTGCCCTTGTGGGTGGGACAAAAACTGATCTGCAAATAGATATTTCTCTTCTGTGAAAGGTACAGTGAGCTAAAACGTGGTTGTAGACCCTCCAGAGTGGGACCTTCCTAGAGAACAAGTTATTTGGCCGTTAGTACCAATATATCTAATCAACTAATCTGAGTGTCCCGACATTCTTTTCATCGCCGAAACTTGATTTTCCTTATATTTCCTCCAGATTGTATCCCAGTCGGAAGGCCGCATGTGCAAACTTATCGCCCCAAACCATGCCAGCAAGTGGCATTGCCATCCCCCACAAAGTCCCTCTCTCGGTTTCTCATTTTGACAATTCTCCACCAATCCCAGACTGAATTCCTTCTAGTCCTATTCTTAATCTCCCCGCCTCACACTCCATCATGCTTATATACCAACCCCCCAGGTTACAGAAGAACCTTTGGTGAATCCCTCAGCAACTCTCCTTGCAGCCACCATGGTCTCCCATCCTCATCTAACAGTATTAGGGACTTCAACATTTGGTTCGATATGCCCCTTTATCCAAAGACCCGCTCACTAGTGGATAACCTCAAAACACTGCAGACCCACTCCGCTGGTCACACCTTCGATGCAATTTTCACATCTCCAGTTTACCTCACAACCCCACCCACTCGTATGGTCAGACCATTAAGCCATCTTCTTCAGCCTATACTTGTGGGACTGCTTCCTCTCTGGTAGTCTCTGGACCCACCCCCTTTTCAAACCTGCATCTGGAAAGAAACCAGTGATCCCTGACCTTGCAGAGATGCTACTAGATTCCCAGAACACCATTTTCCCTTCCCTTGTACGGGTCACCATTTACAACTTCGATAACTGGCGCTCTGATGCACTCAACTCCCTCTCGGAACAGAAAATGCCCTTCAGCCAGATGGTTCTCATCTCAAAAAACATAAAACCTTGGAACTATATTCTGGAGTGCAGATTGCTTTCAGACCAATCTACAACCAACACATGCTCCAACTCACCTAGTCACACGCAACCCCTTGACTCTTTCAGACCACTTTCGAAACCTCCTCAAGAGACTTCTAGCCCTTCTAAAAATCTCAAACCCCACCCGGTCTCCCTGAACAAATCCCCCCCTCCACCCTCAAATGAACCCTTCGACTTTTCTCTTCCTCCTCACTCTTCTGCCCCCTCATCAGAATTCCTCAGTACTGTCACATAGCCGTTCAGCAGGCTCCCAGGAGACAACCCCCCCCCTCCTCCAGCCATGCTAAAAGAAATCTTGTCCTCCATTTGTGCCGGCAAGCTTGCACGCTCCAGCATCAACTCTTCACTTACTTCCAGCATCTTTCCTACAGAATTTAAAACTTTCTTCAACAAGCTTCTCCTTGAAAAGGCCTACCTTGACCGGACCAATTACAGACCCATCTCAAATAAGTGCTAAATTGCCAAACCAGCTGACTGAGCGGCATATTTAAAACTATGCCTTTATTAAGAATCTAACAAGAGCCTAGATGCTGCCCAATCAGGCTTCAAACCATTACGGGAAGCAGAATCATGCTCAACTTTCATTTGGGACTGTCTTAAAAGACACCGACTGAGGGATGCGCTGCCCTAATTCTGCTTGACATCTCGGCAGCCTTTGATGGCACTGGCCGGTCCATTCTCACGGAGGGACCAAAGTCATTTGGGATCTAGCTGTGAACTGGATGGCCTCCATCTCCAACAGATCTGAAATGTGTACGATTTGTGATCTCCTCAACCGCCCCACCCAATCCTTCAAAGGGTGCTGCAAGGTGCTTCCCTCCCCTCTCCTCCGTAACCTCTCCGAGTCCTCCCTCATTCGATCCCACAGTTAATCGTGCTACAACTACTGACACCAAATACCTCCTCAAAATCTCATATAGCCCTTCCTCATCTCGACTTCGTTACCTGCCTCTCCGTGATCGAACGCTGGAGGGCGGCCAATCACCTTCTACTCAACCCAGGCAAAACCGAGATAGTGCTATGTGGGAAAAACGCCCTCTTCCCTTAACCCTTTGACACCCCCCCCCCAACCCTCCTGGGCCCACCACCTTCCACCTCCAACAGTTAAAAATCTCAGGTGCCTTATGGACTCCAACCAGACTCCGACATCAACCGAGTTGTAAAAAGCAGCTTCCTACACATCCGTATCCTATGCATTTTTCCTTTCCTAACCTTACCAAACAGTTAACGCAATTATCACAATCATACTAGCACGCCTACACTATGCCAACGCACTATGCTTAGTAATGTCCGCCTCACATCTGACAAAACTTTTGAGTGCAAAATACTGCTGCAAAACTCATCCTAGCCTTGGGTCCTAGAGAACACATCTCTACTGCCCTCCAAGTTCTCCATTGGCTTCCAATCTGTCAGCACGCTACCTTCAAAGTGATGTGCATCACTAATTGAGCCTTCTACAATAAAGAACCTGAATACCTGCAGCAAGTTTGCTCACTACAGGCCAAACAGAAGCCTCAGATCTAGCTCAGTACTCCTACTGTTAATTCCAGTGACCAGATCAACTCGTACTGAGGGCACCTGCTCAGTACAAGCAACCACAATTTGGGACTCACTCCCTTTAACACCCGCCACATGCCACTTCAGGAAAGCCCCGAAAGCCCCGAAAGCATGGCGTCCCCCACCCCCTCTTGCATACCTAATCAAATACACTTACTCCAGCACGACAAATAACCCCCTCATATGCCTCGAAACCACCTACCTAATCCAGTGCCATCTCCCTGTTTCAACCCACCCCCCCTACAACTGCACACAGCAGCATTCTTATTTAATTATTTCAGATCTGGCCTTCTGTGACAAGAGCCAGAAAAGGACATTTGGATGGAATCACTCTAATAAACTGTTCTAGCACTTCAAAGAGCCCACATTTTTCTAGAATGTGCATGAAATTAGACACTCCCAACATAAGCTTCTCTAAACCCTCACAGACGGCACCGGATACTAAAATGTCTTTTCACTCCAAAGTCCCTGCAGCTAGGAATTCAGCCTCTCCCTCAGGGTTAATTACCACGCTATGCAGAAACGGTCCCCCATGTACCATTCCAAATGGCTCTTCAATCAGAAGCAAGGGCTGGCTCACCTCAGATCCCGATGTCGAATAGACTCCTTTAGTGGCTGCTATACAGCACTTTGATAACCCTAGTAATAAATGGAGCATGTAGCACCACACCACAGGAACCAGTGGCATACTTGCTCCATCTCACAAGCACTTGGACATCCTGGCACTCCTAGGGCTATACGCATGGGGCAATCAATAGTATCAACTGTTGTCCTCACAGACTAAAGCCTTCTTTGGACCTAAATCAATTCCACACAATCCCTGTATTACTGGAGCATCCTTCGGTAGTTTGCTCACATTCATCAAACCAAAATATATATATATATTTAATTCACCCTCCACCGGCAGTCCACATCCATCCCAACTCAACTGACCACCCTTCAAATCCCTCACGTGTCTTTAATGGGCCCTCACATTCAAGACGGATAAATCTGAACAGCTAATCCCCATCTTGAGAAGGTACAATGCAACCCCAGCCTCAAAGCACCTACCCAAAATGAGGTCCCACTCAGCTATGGCACTACCGGATCGACTGAATTAGTCTATCCAACGGGATCCCGAGCCAGCAGTTAGTCTCATTCCACCACCCGGTCGCCTCTCAGCAGATCCTGCTGAAGACGTGCAACACATTACCGACCACCATGCCAATTACTCCTTTGTGAATGAGTGATTGTTACAAGCAATTTGCTAGTCTGCTCTCCGCTCAGGAGACTGCATACCCTAAACTATTCATCATTATGCACATTGTCACATGAATATTCAGATCAAAAGGAACCTAAGAAACGTCGGGCTTCCTTTCACCACATACTCTGCGATTCAGAGGTAAATAGCCCACACTTGTTAACCACTGATAAAGCTTCTCTCCTTGACTGCGGTTCATGCCCCTCCACTCCCAGAACCAACACTCCAATCTGCCACCCAACATCTATCACCTGCAGAAAAGTACTTTCCTTTGTGCATCTAAATTACCATTTAAAATGGTGATCGTCTATTGAGCAGACGATAAGCTCCAACAGATGGATGGACATGCATTACAATGTCACAGATGCGACTGGAAAGTTTGCAAATTGATTGCGTTTGTCTCTGTTCGAGATGCTTACTGTTAAGCTTGTGGTGTTGCAGGATCCAAAAGGGAGCATAATACTTTGTTGGAATTCCCACTTTCCAAGGATCAGGCACTCGGGACTCCTGCAGGCAGGGAAATACATTCAGGGGATTTAGGGGGAGGGATAGAGGGGCGAGTTCTCTCTAGAGGACCGTGTGTCCTGGAGACTGGCGATGGCATGAGTCATGCAAAGCCACGTTTGGCATCGCAGGAAAAGAAAGCACGAAATGCTATCAACTTGACATTAGCCACAAAACATAACAGAGCAGCAGCAAATCGATAGCTCTCATAATTCGAAGGGACAATATGTTCATCTACTAGTGCTGCTCGATTTCTAACGTGTACAAATACCACCACTCTAGGTTGAATGATGGTCTTTCCCAGTATACAAAGGATTGGCATAGATACTTCGGCGTTATACACTATCGAGGACAACTGGTGAAAAAAATTGGAAGGGAACCAAGAAAGCCTCAAGTGGACAGTATGCTGAAAAAGGCTTTAAAGTAATACAGAGATGGCATCTTCCCCCAAATAGATTTCGGCATACGTTTAGATCTGAAACTGGTCTATGCTGGCAAGGCTGGGCAGAGCTAGGACATACCTGCACATCTGCTGGAGCAGTCCCAAACTAGTCGCATATTGGAAAGACACTTAAAATTGTAGAACTGCCGTAAAACAGTTCTCAAGACACCTTGCACAGTGCAGATGCGAGTAAATTTAAAGGTCCAGGTGCAATACATCTCATTGAACATGCTTAGTCACAGATACAAATAGGTAGACCAAGAAGGTGACATCAATTCGGTTTGCCTGCATTAGATTTCTTTCACAAAAGTGAATATATTTGTAGATCATTAAAATACACGACTACCTGCCTATGGCACTTCACAGCTCAGACTTTTAGAAGGCATCTGGGGTTTTTACACCCAAGATAAAGCATCTTTTTATTGCCATACATAACAAACTGTCACCAAAGCTTCTTCGGATATATACTTACCATGTATGCTCCATATTCAGTCAAGTCAACGCCGTTCCACGATTGCTCATAGGGGTGGGGCTCAGGGGGGGTATGCGTTACAATTTCTTTGGCTCGCTTCTAAGAAGTTATGTTCTTTTCCCCTTTCGTTTTTTTCTCCTAAACTTCATACTCACTACCACATGTAATATTGATGTACATGTAAGCTTTGTGTTGCTATAAGCCTTTTGGAGTACTATTTTTGGTAATAAAAACATTGAATTACAATAAAGTGGACTATTCCAGTTTAGTTCAAGGGTCAACCATGCAGTATGCTTAGCAACATATTTAATCGCTGGCAGTGTATTGTTGTTTCTGGACCCTTAAAACATTTCATGCGTTTAGTGCCAATATCTGCACGGAAACATTAGCCGTGATTCCGCAGAGCATACCAAGTGCCAAAGTCTGAACAGTCTTACATTTTGCCACTCACGATTTATGAAGGTTATAAATTCCAAGCCAATTTTAAATAGTTTAAGAAGGTGCAGTTATTTTACACATTTGTTGAGTCCTCAATGAGCCACACAGCCAAACTCAAGCTCTAAGGCACTAGAGCTTTTGAAGCTGCATAACTCACAGCATCTACAACAGCACAGTACAGAACGATAAAGGCTTTGGTTCCATGAGAAGCATTCTTCTGCTGAAAGACATAGGACAACAAAAGCAGTCAAATCAAAAACAGCATTTAAACAAAAATGAACTTTATTTAAAGCAAATGTATTTAAAATGTTAACTCCTAGAAATAGCACATGAACGAGCACTTCAGTAAAGGTTTTCCGGATTAATTGTTCGATAACTTTTTATGACTGGACGAAAAATGTTTCCATGCATCTGCTGTGAAAACGGAGCAGAAGCAGATCCAAAGCCTCTGCAATAAGATCCTATTTCCCCTTTTTGAATTTCCCGGGAGTACCAGATGTTTTTGCCTTTTTTTTGGCCGAGCCCTTGGGCTCTGGCACTTTCCTCTTGGAACTGCTGATGGAACCTGTTACTTTGAAGAAATCGTCCAGGCGGACCTGGGTACTGCCCTGGCGGTTCTTGGCTAGTTTCTTTGCCCCATTGCGAATTCTGTCTTCATTAAATTGCTTTTCACCACACATGAATTCGATTAGCTTCTCCTCATCTGGTTCAGTCCATTTGAGCTCAATGGTTTCTGTATCTATCACCTCTGGCTCCAGGAAAAGCTGACGGGCCTCCTTGTGCAGCCAGTTTTCAGGGATAGGGTACTTCTTTGTGTCTATATTTTCCAGAATTTCCTCAATGGTTTTGTGCTGCTTGATCAGGTCAATGGCACGCTTTGGCCCCACACCACGTATGGTCTCACAGTAGTCACTGCCCAGGAGAATGCACAGGTCCACAAACTGCTCGTGTGTCAGCTCCATGTCCTGATGGATGCGGCTCAGGTGGAACTCCTGGATGGGGAGCTTCTTGGCCTCACTGGCAGTCAGGTGCCTTAGCAGAATTGGAGTCCCGAAAGTCAGGGCATCCATATCCTCTGTAGCAGCTGCATAAACTTTGCCTGCCTTAACCAAGGCAGCACATGTTGCCTCAGCTTCACAAGGAGCTTCCACATAAGGGATTCCCATTAATGTTAACAGTCGTTTGCACTCATCATTGTGTTGTTTGGTAACTTTCACTAGCCTCTTGTTGAATTTCTCTATGTTCTCGACCTCGCCAGCCTCCACAGCTGCCTCCAGCTGCTTCTCTGCTTCAGCCCTTTTCTCACTGCGTTTGGTCAGCTCTCCAGATTTCATCTGAGGGGGCTTCCCATCAAAGACGTACACAGGTTTGATGCCATTGTCCACCATGCGGATGGTACGGTAGAACATACCCATCAGGTGACTAGTAGTTTCACCATCCTCGTTCTGCAGCACGTTGCCGTCCTGGCGTACAGCAATTAGGAACTGATAGATGCTCATGGAAGCATCAATGGCCACTTTCCTGCCAAAGTAGCTCTTGTAATCATTCTCTTTGATGGACCCAGGAGCCACATCAGCAATCAGCTTGGCCAAGCCGTGAATTCCCATTCTGAATGATCAACTAGCAAGTTCCTGCATAGAATATAGACAACAACAACAAAAAAAAAATGTAAGAATTAGGCTTCCAATAGTAAGACCGGTTTAGTGTTGCAAGAGGAGAGGAACTGTCATGCAGAGAAAGGTGCATTTATATACACAACTTCAACACAAAACTATCAATAGGAAGTAAACATGAAGCATAGGTCTGTTTCATCATTTGCCTTGGCTGCACTCTGTACATTGTCAATTAGGAAAAACCTGCATTAGTAAAGCATTGAGCCAATGATGGCAAATTGTACTCGCCAACAATCTTGGATGTCTGCGCTAAAGCCAAAAGGCCCCTGACACCTCTCAGCCTGCAGCTTCGTAACCAAGCCACTATTCCCCTAGACTTCCATGACGTCAGGTAACGCCCTAGTGTGGAAGGCAGTTCCATGCACTCGAAAGCCACTATGAAAAAAGTGGTTACTCCCAGGTGTGCCCCCCCTCAAGTTTTTGAATGACTAAGAAAGTTCACCACCATCACAAAGGAACTACATTAAGCATTACTGTATCGAAAGCCCGACCAAAACTAGTAGATCATTTTGTGATGCATTTCCCTGGTCAGTTCCAGAAGACTGGACAGTGGGGGCAAATTGAAGGACCGTGTTGAAACAGTGACATGGCAAAGTCTGTGGAAAGAACTTGAGTTGATGAAGCTGAAGTTGAAGTAATTCAAGAAAAGCATGCTAGAGACTGGATGTAAACTAGGAGGAGGGAGACATTCTCCTAGTCCCAGGACATTTGTGGTACTGTATAAAACACTGAACTTTGAGAGGCTGCTACCCAGGAGAAGGGGGTCACTCACCTCATAAACCAAGATATCCACGCAAGCAATGGGCTCAGAGCACCTTTACCTTTGCCTAGAGCCTAGACTTCAGGCACTGAATCCCTTGCCATTTCCACACTTCAGTGAACCATGGATGCTTGGGCACAGACCTCCTAATAGGACTAGCTAGTCCTAATTCACTCTTGGCGAATAGAAAATTATGCGCTGTATGTATGTGGATAATTGAGGAGGCACGTGAATTTTCATACCTACCTAGCATCTTGCAGAAGTTTTTACTGCTGCTGCATTGACGAACAAACTGAAACAAGGGACTGACTCAGGAATGGCTCAGCGGCTAATCTTGAGCAAATGAAGGATTATGTACAAGGACTAACACCCATGGCCTCAAAGATGACAACAGACATTTCAATGATGACATCAATGATGCCATCACATGTCTGGCTCCCTCTTATTTTGTTCACTGACATATATAGAGCAGGTGCTTTTCTTCACTGACATGTAGATAGTGAACATTCAAAGGTACTATATTTGTAGACCTTACCCTGCTCATATATCCACACTCTTTTCCTAAGGGTTCAGTCACATCATGTGATACATGTACATAGGGGACGAATCAGGCCAAAAACACAGCAATCATTTCTGTGCATGAAGAAAATCAGTTAGGTTATGAACACTTTCTGGTAATACTGTTGCTTTTTTGCTTACTTTACTTTCCCGGTATATGGGCATATTTGTGTGCGTTGTGGTCTCTTTATGGTTTGTGTGTAGTAGTACAAATATGTAGTAAGTGAGGGGTATTAGCTGCTTATTACATGTTTCACAGTACGTGAAATTCTGAATAAAGCAATCATACTATGTAACATGGCAAAAATGTGAATATTGGACCTCTACGGTGCATGCTGCAGACAATGCATATGTTTCTGCATGAGGTGGTTGCTATACTGGAAAGAAGTCTGTAGTGCAATGGTGTTTATAGCAATGGATTGTGTACTGAATTATGTATCTCATGATAGGTCTCCCAATGACCCTTTGATAATTTTGTGGCAACATTACATTTACAATCCCTTGTGCAGGCTTGTTATTAAAAAGGCACATGTGATGGCATCAGTGATGTCATCAATGACATTTGTGATGTCATCTTTGAGGTCATGAGTTTTAGTCCTTGCAGTGCACAGTGGTAGCGCAAGTTATGGTTGCGTACCTTACCATAACTCACAAATTTCTGGGTGGGTTTCGGTTTCACCTGTAACCACAACGTCCCTGTAGCAACATTTGCCATTGAATTTCATAGATTTTGTAATAATGCAACTTAACCATAACGTCCCTTTAACAACGTTTTTTTACTGAATTGCATGGGTTTTTAGTAGGGCGCTTTAACCAGAACGTTGTTTTATCATAGTTTTTTCAGGAAATGTGATAGGGTTTTAGTAGCGCAACTGAACCACAGCGTCCTTTTAATGTTTATTTCACTGAATTCCATTAGTGTTTAACAGGAAACGCTTAGTCTGTATAGATGTACTGTACAAGATAATGAAGCCGGTGGCTCTATACTAATAGCTACAGTGGTTGGGAACACTGTGTCTGTCGCAGACATCGGGTGGTGTCCAACGTGCCGAGAAAGGGAGATGTGGCCATAAAAAGTGGTAACAAGCAGCAAAGACAAAAAACATAGAAACAGCAGCAAGTGTGTTAATGGGAAGGGAAAATGCAGTAGCTGTACAAAGTCTGTGCTTTCACAACAAAGAGCGCAAAGTCATAGGGTACGCAGCATAATGTAAAGCACCAACAAGAGATGCGACGTTTGCCTTCATCTATTTTACCGCACACCAGCACAAAAGGACGAAGAGGCAGAGACGTCCACTACCAAGAGCAGATCATCACTGCAACGTGGTGAGTACACAACAGTTTATGTTGTAATGGCACAGGTCCGGTAGTGTACAACAGTAGGAAAGCATGAGGTTTTCTGTTTGTGCGCAGCAATGGCTACCACTCTAGAATGGCTGGAGGAGAATTTTCCGCATGAAGAAATGAGCGAGGACGTTAGCCCCAGTGGTACCCGCCACACTATGAAAAGGGAAAGTTACTGCAAGGGGAAGCACCCTAGAAAGGCAGGCAGAGAATTTCCCGCATGACGAAATGAGCGAGCATAGTTACCCCATAGGTAGGGAACGCAGTGGCAAGAGTAAGACAATTGCAATATAGTGCTTCATGTAAATTAACCACATTTGTTGTCTTTTAACAGAACATAAGGGAATGCAAAGGAGTACAGCAGAAGCTGCACCTTTTGCACAGCAACATACGGCCACCGAAACAGAGGTAAACTCTGGACATATAAAAGTACACCGCCTGGACGGCAAAATTGATGCATTGCTCCTCCAATTTGCCACCTTGAAATGTTTTTGTAGAAGAACATAATATGGGAAAAATAAGACATCACTGGCCGACTTGCACATGCCCGCCTTCCCCATTTCCCAGCCCCCCAATCCCTGCAAATTGCGTGTCATGAGAGACGCTTCGATGAGAACTCAACCGCTTCTTCCCCTCACCAGCAGCTTGTTGAAATGGCAAAATCCCCAGTATATGCATCTGTTTCTGGTCCCCCTTCCAAATAGTGGCTATGAATGCGTGCTAATAAAGATTGATATCTTAATGTGTACGTATATCGGCCTTTTTCTTTGTTTTATGAAAGCTATTGTAAGTGTGAAGGGCATGGCACTAGTGGGGATGATTGCAAGTGCGGAAAATGGAGGAGTTGTACGACTGCTGCACCTGGCTGCCCTATGCACAAAAACAAGGAAAGCATCCGTAGGACGCCAGTTCGGGCCGCATGTTTGCATGCACAGAACCGCCTGTAAGTAGTTGCAGGACCGTACGTCGGGTCGCCCAACTGCGCACATGTGTATCATCCTGTGACACCTGATAACACCGTCCCTGGTCTAGATATGTGAAGAAACGTTTGATGAAGTCGTAGTAGGGGGGAAGTGCGCACCACATCCTGCGAGTACCTTTGCACATAAACATTCCACCTATAGTATTATGCTCACACCAAGATTATGTAGAAATGTTCAATGCACATGTGGTGTACATTTAAGTACTGCGGGATGGCAAGAGTATCTGTAGGAGAGCTATGCACCTGGCCACAAAGTATTAGGCCCAATGTACGTCCAGCAGACAGGCGTCGAAACGGAGAACAATGGAGACTGTCACCGTGGTCCCTTATTTGGTGGACACGAGCCAGATCTGTGCACATCGAAAGAGGAACATTTTCTGCAATGTCAGTGAGAGTGCACCCTCACAGATCCTACACTCTTCCTTATGCGTGTAGGTATTGTAGGAAGACTTCGGGCCATTGGACGTGCTCCATAACAGTCCTATAAATGGGAACAAACACCCCACAAGTGCGCTGCAATCCCAGTTTGGCTTTCCAGAGAAGAGCAGCAGTGCACATTGCTTCGTGCAGAAATGCCTCTCTCACCAATTGTGTGTCTGCAAAGTACCTTTCCAAGTAATGGCCACCAGAGCTTCTGCTACTACCTCTAACTCAGGAGCACCCACACCCTCACCAGCAACAACTCCTTCTGAAGGACCTGAGCAAGGCAACAGGCGTCATAATGTGGAGGGACATCGAAAAGAGAATAAAGTAGAAGGAATCCCCATTGCCTGCAGCCAGCATGAGTCGTGGGTGTGGAAGCTATTTAGGACCGTTGGAGATGTGCCAAAATCTCGTGTAAACCAGGTACAATGCACTGAGTGAGTGCAACATAGCGCTCAGTCGCGGGAAACCTAGTTTGTACAGCTACGGCACCACCTCCATGTGGCGGCACCTGAAAGCGAACCACCAGGCATCTGTTTGGAGGGTTGTCCCCTTCCACGCAGGCAGTAGGTTATTTTCCTCTACAGCATCCTCTGCATTTCCACCTGTCACCACTAGAGACACTCCAGTGGGCCACCGCGTCCCGCAAGCAGCCTTGGAGGACATACGCACTGCAACAGACTCGTACCTTTCAAAAGGTCACTGTATTGTGCATATACTGCGACGCAGTACTGTAGGGAGGAACATTTTCAAAGTGCTTTTGAGGCTTTGGCCCGGGAGCAGAGTGCGCTCCCTACCCAAGTGAGGTGCACCCCACATCTACTCTCTACGTACGATTTCTTATCCCTGTGGTTGGTACCCTTTGCCAAATCTCCCTTCCATTGCTGGCTTTATAACAGGAAAAATGCTACACAACCAGAAAGCAGGGGGTGGGGTGGGGGTACAAAAGGCTCTTTTCAGAGCCACCTTGAAGTGTTGAAAAATAGAAGTTGACAGAAAGCATGCAGGCGGTGGCGCAGCCTATGAGCGCCGCGTACAGAAATGGCAACAAAGGGCGGCGTGACTCAGTTAAAGCATAGTATGCATTTGCAAAACTAAGTGATGGTTCTGAAAAGAGCCTTTTTGTGCGGTTTGTTTTTGCAACATTGGAAGTGGTGAACAACCACAGGGAAAATGCTTTCTAGACTTGCAGAAGTGCTGCACTGCATTTTGGATATTATGCAGAAACAACTCATTGCCAGCATCAGTCAGATGAACTCCATCTGAACGAAAAAATGTCGCTACTACGAAACAATGTTTTCATTGTGGAAGGAGCACATGCCAACGTCGCACAAAAAAGCACAAACAGCCTTGTTCACATTGCGCAGTGCTTTCTCCATTTGTAGTCCACACGAGGAAGAACGCAGCCACATCGGTCTCTGGGCAATGTGAGAAAAAATGACGTGTGATTTTGGAAACATTTCCATGAGTTTCCGAAATGTTGCCTTCATTGCAAACTGCAGTGAAATGCCGATAACAGGCCCTAAACTGTTCCCTCAACAATTAACAATAATCATCTCTGGATGAGCGAGCGTCACCAAACTGGCACAAAAGAGGACCCACATGGAGCCACTTCATCCCACGTATTACATACCAGTGTACAAC
Source organism: Ambystoma mexicanum (assembly GCF_040938575.1). Taxonomy (NCBI): domain Eukaryota; kingdom Metazoa; phylum Chordata; class Amphibia; order Caudata; family Ambystomatidae; genus Ambystoma; species Ambystoma mexicanum. The sequence goes on along the minus strand of NC_090934.1, from coordinate 861,467,820 downwards.
GGCATTATGGAAACAAAAGTGTGCTGCAAATGCACAGCCTTCTACGTAAACTTTTATCCAATGTATCCAGGAGTCACCCAAAAGCCATATAGTCCGCCTACTGAATGGCACACCCGTCCCCGTAGCCATCTCCACTCTCATTGGCAAGCAGACGTTCTGGCACAATCTGTTGCTACACATCACAACCAGGAAATCATATTGACCAATACAAACTCCTGCACAGTCCAATTTCCATTGCAGCCACCCTAAAAAGCCCCCGATGTAGCATGTGCGCACCTCCAAATGCTGCAGCTTTCATGAACATATTGCCCTGTGTGGGGGGGGGGCTGCACAAACATTTTAAGCATCATAGAAAATGGGCGTCTTGGTGGAAGTTGTGAAGAGTGTTGTCCCATTTACATGACAAGCACATTAAGAAGGGCAGCATGTAGCATGTGTGCTTTCCCCAACCACTGCGAGGGACGCGCCCCACTAAAGCAGGGCCAGTCCTTCCCTTTCCAGTACTCTTACCAGCACTCCCTGATTGGCAACCGTTAAACGATTAAATACACATTCACCAATTACATCCAAGAATTGTGCACGTAACGCGTGAACAGTCCATACTAACCTTTAAACACGCAGATGTCAAATGTCCTGTACATCAAAAGAACCTGCACAGGAAAGTACTGTAAAACAATCTACGAGTTCTGCACCAATATACATCGGCATCGCTATCCATCACCACGCCTAGTAGGTATTACTATTTTTTGTACAGTTCATTGGCAACTGTGTTATAAATTCATAGCAACAGGGTACCTAGCAGTGAATCTCCATAACATACTCAAATGTTGTACTGTTATTTCTCCCATCACCTACCATTAAATGGCTCCTACAGTGGTAAGTGGTGGCAAAGTTGCCATTTGCCCATATCAGCCATTGGTATATGGAAATGACTACTCCGTTCTTTTATTCCGTCAATTTTACAATGACCCCCACCCATTTACGCACCTCCTATCAAAGTTGTAAAAATAAAAAAATAAAAAAAGGACTAAATGATCTGGCAGCCTTTCCCACCAAACTAAGCCAAGTGCATACATTGCAAGCATAAGTTTCCTGCTGCACGTCAGATAACAGTAGTTAAACAATAAAAAAGTGTGTGTGCATTTACAACAGTAACAGTCATAAACGTGCATAAGGAAATTAAAGCCCAGAAGAAACGCCTGTGCTCATGTAGCAAGCATACATATGCAGAGAAGTACATGCAAAAGCACGCACAAAACCATTCTGCTTTGCACTCTGTACATCTTTCTGCACCTTTTTGTCATCCTTTCACAATGCGAAGTACTGCCTTTTGAAAGTAAATGGGCCTACACTAATACACACGTTTAATAACAGGTCATACACTTCACTCCAAAATAATCTACCTAACCCCTTAAACATGTTTATGCTCCCAAGTGCCCATTCATATTGTAAGCCTTCCATTTATACACACACACACACACCCTCTTCCCGCCAAGACATCCCCCTATTGTTTTGAAGAATGTATTGCACAAATGTAAGCACTATGCCATTAGCCAACATATTTTGTTACCATCTTCTTGTACAGATGCAGTACCCACCTCATTCCGGAAAGCCACTGGCGTGTGCACTTCAAAATCCAGCCTGCAATAAACCTACTTTCAGCAAGCAACAAAGTACATACAATACCATCATACTGTTCTATGTGTTACTAGAAGAGTGCACCATTGTTTTATTGTAGCATATAGATATGCGGCAATCCACCAGTATGTACTTCATTGTTACTGATGACACCTCTACTAATCCCCACATAGTAAGATACTGTCCCCAACTGAAAGTTAGAGACCACTGCACAGTGACATAATTTAAGTTATATGCCTACCCTCCTATTGCCCCACTCATGCACATTGTACACATACATTTGAAAATGTGCACACCCACACTTCCCTTTCTTCGCCAACAGCTACTACACAATGCCTACCAAACTGCAACTCCGAGCAAGCAATATAGAAAGAGAGCCATGCAACCTAAAAACATATAGTAGCCATCCACTGCAAGCTGAACTTGAACAGAAAGTTGAAGGAGAAGTGGTAAATCGGTCATTAAGGAAAAACGGATGCATCTACCAGTGAAGACAGTGTAGTTGATCTGTCAAGATGCCAGAATGAAAAGACCACTAAATATAGTGCAACGCACACTACTGCTAAGAGAGCACGTACAAATGGTAATGTAACCACAAGCTAGTATTCTAAAAAAGTAATTTTACAAAAATAATTCCAGAGAGTCCTTCAGAACCTTATAGAGGGCAGAAATCACACTCAATCCTCAAAACCTACTGTAGAAAAGTCATCCTAGAAGCTCTTTTAGACCATGCAATGATCGTGAAATGGAAATTGTTTATAGTAATTTTTTTAACAGAATTAAACCATTAACAAGATGAATTGGTAAATTGCAAGCACTACTTCGAAACAAACAATATCATCATAGATACCTTTGGCCACATCTGTACAGGTGAGTGGAGTCACACCACCAACACAGATCCATACTTCAATGAAGAATCATACAAACAAGAACAAACAAATTGCCTTACATCGGAGTGGTCAAGGGTATGAAAAGATATACAATACCATAATGGAAGAGGAAACACTGCTTCCAGAAATATCCCCATCAATGTCACTCTCCATTCCACCAAAGCAACACGCCTCACCTACAAATGGCCTTGCACATCAATTTATAACGTTCGCTAATGCTTAATCAAATCTTTGCAGCAATTCCTCAATCAGTATGTCAAAGGCAACGACAAAAGAAAAAGACTACAAACTATGGACTCCTGTCCAGTGCGCAACTACACTGGAATACAAGGACATTCCTTAGCCTGCATTTCTGGACCTGCTTGCAAAAGAACATTCCACCGTATCAAAATGTTAGCAACAGTCAGAAATCTAGTTTACAAACTACTATGCAAAAAGTCCAGCTTTAGCTCTGCAGCATTTAAATGATATTCTCCTACACGGTACAGCCAAACAAGTGCTTGATGAAATGGAGAAAATCCAAAGGAAATATTGTGGAACTGAAGATCACTTACACATTCCAGCATTTTCATACAACAGTACTAACAGTGCAGCTATCAACTTTTTATATCACACATACAGAAAAGAAATACAAAAGTTCAAAAGCACATCTGCTGAAATTCCAAACCAAGTATGTGTGTGTTGTCGTGGAACTTGTTACAGAAAGAGCACCAAAACTAAAGATATAATGCAGAAAATAGAAAACAATGAGGAATCCCAATGGTTTCAAATAGCTCTGGACCTTATAGCTGAAAACAAAAACAACATTATGAACACCTCCATAATGTGCACATACTGCACTGCAAACAACTTAATAACCGAAAGCCTTCACGGGCAATTAGTAATAATTTGGAACTATTTCCACTGCCAAACGCACTGCAGCAGCTTAATTTATATGAGAGCATTATAATCCAAACATTGCACCCAATTCAAGCAATAATACAACTTCAACCGCCTAATTACTGAGAGGCATTTGTGGTAAAGTTGTTTATTTACCATTAGTGCTCCAAAAAAAAATGTAGACACTCTACGAGTGCAAAGGCCAATGCAAGAATCTTTGATTATCCTGGTAAATGGTGTACCTACAAAAGCCCAAAAAAATTGGCAGTAACTAGTGGATTTAACCAAAGTTAAGGAAGCGTTGCAATAGAATACTATAAAGGAAATAAACATTCAAGAAAACATGAGAAACAACCAAAATAATTCAGGACTCTTCAACAACTGGACAATTTGAAAGTGTAGATCCTAGTGCAGCCTCCAACATTTTAGGCAACTATACAATTCACCCACTGCACTCCAAAGATAGCATAGACTATGCACTAGAAACATATCAAATGTGGCAAGCGAAAGGAGCGCCAATCAGTATATGGGAAAAAAGTGTGGAAGCACGAGCCTTTCCTCTACTCTTCCCGACTGGAAAAGGTGGAAGATATGATGAAAGATCACACAAATAACAGCATCAGAATACTGATTTTTACAATGTATTTAAGACCCTAGATTTAGACAGAGCGTGGAGTACATATTCCACCCGCTCTTTGAAAGTGAACTGGCAACGCTATGTTATGGAGTTGCACCCACATTAAAAAACAGGTTCCCATTTTCAAAACAGGTCTGCTACAGAGCTACTTGAAAAGGTGCAAGCGAAGTACAAAGTTTTACAGTCAAGTATTACTAATCTTTTGGCAAACATGCATGGTACGAAAGGGTACTGGTTCAGAAGGCTCGCAGATGTACGGTGTATGCTACTCAACTTTGGGCCACCCACATGGTTTGTCATTTTAAGTTGTGCAGAGTATGCATGGGAAGACTTGCACACTTTTTGGGAAGACTTGCACACTTTTCTACGTATAGCAAACAAAAACAGGTGTAGACATAAAAACACCAGGAGAGCTTTTCTCTCTCGATCCAGTAAATCACGCTACTTTCATCATCGCTTCCTTGCCATGATGCACCTCATTTGCAATAAAGCACTTCCTCCCCTCAGAGAAGTGAAACACTTCTTTTGGAGAAAGGAATATCAAGCCAGATGAGAACCACGCATCCACATGCTTTTGTGGATTAAAAATGCTCCTAAATTTGGTGAGGAGAGTGATGAAACTGTTTTGCAGTTCATTTACAAAATATGTCACTTGCGAAATCCCTTTCGGAAAGTACACAGTGACCTACGAGCACAAGTTTTGCAAAGGCAAATACTACACCAAATGCTGCTTTGGTTTCCCTAGACGTTTCAACAACAGGCCAAGTAAACAGCTGCATGTCTTTGGTTCGACACAGTGTGAAAGGAAAATCTCCTAAGAACACATACTGCATAAAAAGGAGCAAATCATCAAAGTAAATCAACGATTACAATGCAATTGCCCTCCTATGGAAGGCCAATGTTGATGTATATCCTTATACGCCTCCTGTCACCGTAAGACCAGCCCACTGTCACTGTGTTCGTGTGTCAATAAAATTAATCATCATATCATAACGCCTACTCTCTACTATACATCATCACTCAACTAGAACACAGCTATACCCCTGACAAATTTAGCCTAGCTGTTCACATAGAAACACTTCCCCATGAGTACCTCAACACCCTAATAAAACGCAGCTATCAGATGACATTCCGGCTTAGTTGCTCACGTAAGCATCCTTCAGGCCTAACACAGCCAATCCCAGTCTGGATGTTCACCCACCAGACAGCACACATTCCAAATAATATCTTCAACACCACCCCCAACGCTAGGATGCATCTACCATACTGCTATTACATCAGCCGCACACAACTGGTGCTCCCACGCATCACCTCTCTACTGCGCGTTCAACCTACTAGTGCGTTGAGATCATACCAATGATACATAGAGCGCTATATAAATGCCAAGTAACATAACATGTACAGTACATTGCAGGCAATTCCACTGCAGTACTTTAAATCGTACGAAGACATACTAACAATAGCCTAAAGTGAGCCAAACAGCGAGGACATTTTGAAGAACAAATTATCAGACACCTATTACCCGAACAGGTGTATCACTTTAGAAGCCTTGTGCCTGTACCAGATAGCCCAAAACTTTGCATACAAAAACATTAAACCAAATCAGGAAAAAAAGGTAGATACAGCGTGGAAAGGTGTGAAGGCAGCCTGGTGAAAATTCCCAAATGCAGCCCAATTAATCCTATGAAGTGGTCATTAAAAACTCCTCAACACAAAGAACTGTATACATGACTCCACTGCAACATTTCAAACCATGGAGAAAAGAAGATTTATTAGCCACCTACACCTCCTATGAAAATGCTTTTAATGCCAGTAAAAGTACAATTACAGATGAAAACTTTACATGGTATAACACCATATTGGACAATGAACGCCAACAAAAAGAAAAACTTCAAGAACTAAATGTAGACACTTCTGAGAGCAGTGAACCTTTTCAAACAGGCAGTCGAGAACCACTTGGACAGCCACTCATAGCAAATGAGGCAGAATTAGCCATGACGGAAGTAACCACCACTATGCTTCAGTATGAGCATTGTGCAGAAGAGTTGGCAATACTGAAAACCCAACTAAACAATGAACAGCGCACCATTTTTGTCGAAACCAATGAACATAGCATACAGAACGAAAGAAAAACTTGCACCTGTGACAACTACAAACCTGTACTGCTGTTATGTAAGTGGTCAAGCTGGGTCAGGTAAAACATTTTTAATAAAAATGATCAGTAAATACCTCCAACAATTAACAAACAACCTTTCTGCTATTGTAACTGCCCCTACAGGTTTGGTATAGATGGAGTCACTCTACACCGATTGCTGCTCCTTCCAGTAGAACACCAAAACAAATTAGCGTACTGTAAACTTTCAGCAGAATCCGTTATGGAGCTATGCAGAGTTTTGACACAAATGAAAATGTTCCTAATAGATGAGGTGAGCATGTCTCCAACCTAATGTTGGCTTTAATTCACCTCAGATTGTAAGAGGTCTTCAAAAACAGACTACAAAGAACTCTTTGGAGGAAAACGTACGATTGTTTTTTCGGAAATCTACTTCAATTAACACCAGTCAAAGGTGAACCTATCTTCAAGACCTGAGGACACAAAGAGTGCCGTAAAAGTCTTGGAAGCATAAGGAATTAAATCTCTGGCAACATTTCCAATACAGAGAACTAACTCAAAACATGCGTCAGTCTGCAGACCTCACATACGCCAACATTAAAAAAAAAACATACAGATTGGTGTACTATCAAAGGAGGCGCAGTCTACCCTCAATACTAGACACATCCATGAGCTGTACGGGCGTATGTGCTACTGATGTCATGGAACAATACCTCAGAAATGTGTCACCTGTATGTCCTTAATGCCAACTCTAGCAAGCTGTGTACAATTTAATGCAACAATGCTGCAAAAACAACCACCAGTGGAAATTCATGCCACATACAAACTGGACGTACAGAGTATGAGAATACCCATGTGTCAACAAGGCATAGCACAACTATAAATCTTAGAGAACTCCAACACAGCTGGTTTGGAGAAAATGTTAACATTATGTGTCAACTGTAGAGTAATGCTAAAGTGTGTCAACTGTAGAGTAATGCTAAAGTGTAACATTGATGTAGAGCAAGGTTTAGTTAGCACTTGGTACAGTTGTTGGCTTCCAGACATACCCACAGGACAATAGCATTCAGTTTGTAAACATCAACTTGACAAACTTTCAGAAGTCAAAAATATAGGATGCACAACGGCGCGATTCCTTCTTTTCAAAGACATGTAAGTACGCAAAGAACAGTTTTCTCTGTCGATAGCTTATGCTGTAACTATTCACAAATCGCAAGGTCTAACCTTATATCAAGCATTGATTGATATTGGCAGCACAATCTTTAAAGAAGGCACAAGTTATATAGCACTGTCACGGCTAGGTACACTGGAAGGACTGCATGAAGTGAATTTTGCAGACATTCCTTGCATCAGATTACAATAGACTAGGTGCACTGTACACACCCCATCTGAAAAGGTACCCTATTCCTCAGAAACCGAAAGATTTGAAAAGGCGGCGCAAACAGAAGTTGTAAATGATTTGGCAACAGTACCATTAAAGAAATTGAAAGGAACTCATACTACATCAACTACCAGCATACAAAGAGTCAAAAAGACAAACCACACCCAACTCCACCCACAAAAAAATGCATCTGCAAAGAAACCACATACCCTTCCATCAAAGTGCTCAGACACAGAAGTACCGGGCCCATTCAAATTTTCCCAATACAACGGGTGTTAATTGCTATGCAAAAGTAACAATGTTCTATTCCAAATGCATTGACAAAATGCACTAAAGCGTGTGTTGGACATTTTTATCCTCAACAAATACACGCACACAAACAATGTGTACACGAATCACAGTAGCAAAAACTATCCTCAGGAACCTCTGAAACCATCACGCATGCAAATCAGTCACCAGCTCTACAAGAATAGTCATAACTCCAAGATATATGGACCTATCATCACGCAACACCATAATGGTACACTACCACTTCAGAATGTACACAGATGTCCAAGTAGCAACAGGAATACACAACCTTCTAAACATACCCTTTACGAATAGGACACTAAACAGTTAGAATACACCACCTGGTATCTAACTGCAACCAGAATACGACAATGTTATTTGCAGCATTAAAACAATCCAACTGAACCTTCAACAACTACTGTGCTACAAACATTATGAAACACTTCCAAAGTATGAGCAGTTACAGTACGCCAACAGGTACGCAATTACCGTCAGAATCCTGCACTAGCAAAGTACAATGCCACAATACTTGCAAACCACCAGCAGCAACCAAACGCATAAAGAAACAGTGGTACAAAAAGGAAGCAGGTAAACATTTACAAAATACCACCTGCTATACAACGCCACCCATCCTACCAACATGTAAACCATTACATTTCCTCCTAAATCAAGAGTACACCTTAAAAAGTGCTGTAACCACTCCAAACGTGACTATCATTCATTGTGCACCATAGTAGCAAAGACATTTGGAAGGTTTTTTTTAAAATCCAGCATAGATTCCCCCCACCCCCCAAAGACCCAATGATTATGCAAAGAAACACTGGAACTGCGCTCATTGCATGGTACACTAGTTCAAAGCATAAGGCAGTACTAGTTACGAGGGTCCACAAAGTAAAGAAATGAATGCTATGTCGTGGACTGCAAACTGACAAAATACCTGCTCATTATGTTCCGTTCTCTTTTCCCCACAGATAATGCAGCAACCAGTACCACAACATTTCACACTTGATACACAAAACACAGTATAGGCCCTCCTCAATGCAAACAGTAAGTCTGCAACAATTGCTATTATACTTCTCTACAAGGTCCACAGTGCAATGTGTCATTTATTTCTGCTATACACATAGCAATACCACCATTTCCAATGCACACCTATATTACACTACGCAGCTGTACAGTGTAGGGCCTCCAGCCATGCACTCAACATTGTACACCGGCCCACAATTGCTGCTGCACTGTACAACTATGCATACAAACATCTATCCACATACCACTAACCACACACAACAGCCACCAAACCCCTTAGCCACTGCAGTGGACATTGGCTGCCATTGCTTCCACACAATACACAACCCGAATGCACAACACAACAGTACCCTACCCGACAATCTGCACAATAACAATGCAACTTGATGAATGCATCCATACATCTTACGTAACTGTCCTAACTGTTGCAACATTTGGCTCCTTGCTTTCCACTGGCATTGTGTAGGTCATAAGGTAATTTTACATTGTTATGTACACCATTTAAAAAAAAGATATCCAACACATTTCACTGCAGCGCATGGGTTGTAGCTCGGCAGCCATATTGCAACCACTGCATTACTGCTTACGTTTTCAAACTTCCGTTTCCCTTTCTTATTGTATAAATGAAACACCATAACCCCCTTACAATGTTTGACGAACGTACACCCTAACTTTTGCTGAACGGCAGCCCCAAACAGGTACATGCTGCACGACATCAAACTGCGTACAATGGGCCACCCACCCATGTATTCTGAGGCAGCGAATACACACTGTCTGCCATCGCCCCCCGTTGCCTCGTAACACGCTGCACATATAACTGGTCCTTAGGCACTGTAAAAGCACTTTTTATGTATGTTGCCATCTGTGCGCGTACGGCACCATAATTTCTATTTGTACGTTGTACTACCCTCACCGTAATAACACTAACATTCGTAAATGCATGCTACAATCGAACAGGACACACGCTCATTGTAAAACAGCCTTGGGGGGGGGAGCATGTTTAGCTCCAAGGTCGGACATTGTATGGAAGTATAGCAAAAAAGGATACATAACTTACACTACTGTTGCTCTGCCCATGTGCCCCAAACGTAGTCTGCAAGGATCCCATACGCCCACACTGTAATTTCTTGCCCACCCAATACAGGTATGGAATTTGCCAAAGTTATGCAAGTACAACTTTATATCATGCGCATTACGAATAAAATATATTAAGCTGCTGTTCTGTATGTATATTTATCAATTTACTCTACCACACAATTTCTCTCTGTACATTATACAGAGCTTTGGGACTGCAGTAAGGACGCACCGTTACATTGCCATGTCTCCACCATTCCCTGTAAATTGAAACTGTGATTGTATTTCCTTTTGCTGGCATTCTTCCCCACCCCCTGCCAATGCAGACATAAAGGGCAAGACGAAAAGGGAACGCAAGTCATGCACTAAAACACACCTGCTCACTCGTGCAGTGATACAATCCCCATTTTCCCCTTTCTATGCCCTTTCACACAATTACTAGGTCTACGCACCCTCATTGTACTGAACGTTTTAACGGCCACAGGTGCACGCATCGGTCAAACATCGACAGCTCACATTTCATTGACGCACTTCTTAGCAAAGCAGCTCCTCCATTCTCCAGCAATCTGAGGTGACCCCCATAAGGGTTCTTGTTTTATTGCTTTCTTTGCAGACAGACACTCGCTACCAGTCATGTTATGTAAAAAGGAAACACATCAAAAGAGCATCTGGTGGCAACGTTCCCAGATATTTTGCTTGTGTGGAGCCGTACAATCATAGTATCACCTACAAAACAGCGAGCAAGGCAGTGGGTTAACATAGGGCGGTACTCACTAACACACAGTACATGTTCCATGAGGCAGCCAGCTATGACGACATCCTTCCCGCAAACTGTACGCTGCCACCAATACTGGCTACTTACATCTACTCTTATTCCTCTTTCTTCTCAGAAATCTTGCACTTTACTGCACGTGGCACGCATTCCACATTCCAATAGACGGGTGGTGGACCAAGCAATGGAAGATTACCATAAGCGATTTCTTTTCCATCATTAACTGGGCTGACCGATGTGGGCCGGTATGTCCATTTGTGGTTCCGGCAATACGAAACAACCTGCAACCCTTATGCTGTAAGGCATCCCAGAGGCACCATCTGTTACCTTGTCTACCTTTCTAAGAAAATGTGTTCCACATGGCCCACCAAGCACCACCAAGTACTACTCCTTCCAAAGAGAACAGAAGTACAGAAGCGCACAGATGGCATTGGTCACTGGATTTTGTTTGCAAAATAAAGGGCAGTGAATGCAGCCAACACGTTTTCGTTAACATTCTGTAGCAAAATAAAGCACATGCAACAATTCACTGCGGTGTTACTAAACTATGGGAATGTTCTCAAACTGTATGCTCTGTGCGCATGTCTGCTTTTGTTTATGTTGTTCCTTTCTGCAGCTAGGTGCCCACATGACAAGAGTTCACTACGCTTGGCACGCACATAGAAAATACCTGGAGTGCAAGCCGTGAGGAATGACTGTCCACAAGTAAAGTCACAGAATGCCAGTGACTGCTGCAATGGTGTATACAGTACACACATAGGTAATGGAAGCGATGCACAAATTACAATTGCACACAGTAGAAGCGCCAACCGCGTTCATTGGCTATCTCAACAAGTACGCAAAACAAAGCTAACAGTCGGATGGCCTGCCGTCCTGTATATGTCTGGACTTAACAGTGTTGATGTTTGTCGGCTGCAAATGTATGTGGGTTGATCTGTACATTATCCATACTTTACATGTGTAATGCTTATTAACTTGTGTCATGTCGCAAATCTTCCTTCCCTCTCAAAGCACAGGTTATTAGGAGAGGCACACCATACGAAACAAATGGTGGCATCTCAGTCAGTGAACGGCAACAAGGCCAATGACGTACACCATATGCAAGTGCAGGCACTTCACGCCACCTCTACTGGTGTACCAACTGCAAAATGACAACAACCATTCGGTAACAGTGAGCACCCACAGGAGACATACATATATCCAAGAGTGTATGCTGGAGTTACATGTCAGTAGAAGAACAGACCCAAAGAAGGCAGAATCCTGAAACCTACTTCCAACCAGTGTCCAGACTTTTAGGTCAAAGGGCCGTAGCCATGCATACACGGCAGTAGGGGCTTGCCACTCCCAACACAACATGGAACACAGATTACAAAAATCCCTACATCATCTGCAATACACTCCCCATCCCCCCCAAGGGCCTCTGAAGGTAGTCGCGTGGGCGCACCTACCCGACAATGAATTATATGTCAGTAGCTGCGTACATGGGCCATGTCGCAGAAGTTACACGGTAAAAAAAAAATCCTTTCATGTCACACTCTTACTACACTCCGTGAAGCAAGGCTCTGTTCACGGCCACACCATTCCTAACACAAATGGAGTCTTATCTCACCAATACTGCTGTAGGAACTATAACATGTCCTCCACAGTGATTCTGCAAAGGCACGCACCTTAGGACACTTATTTAAAAGTCTATGGTAGGTCACAAGGTATGGTTATAATAACTTATGCAAATGACCTAAGGCAAAGGGAATGCACTCTTTGTACTTGTGTGCAATCCACATACCAATATCACAGCACCCCCATACATGGCAGCATTGCGTTGCGGGTTTGTGGCCAGCAGCCTAGTCCTTCGCCACACCCACTGCAAGGCAACAGAGCAATGCATGGGAACATGTGACCACATACCTTTCCTGTCCACAGATACGAATGGGCACAGTAAGGAACACAACCAAGGCAATATCTTAAACTTAATTCCAACCAGTGGCCAGCCTCTTAGGTCCAAGGGCCCCAGTCAAGCGTGCAAGCCAGTAGGGGTTTTGCAAGCACAACACAACATAGCACACCGAGTGGCAATATCCTCATATTATCTCCAATGCAGTCACCATCCCCAATGGAGTCTGCCTGCACTCACCAAAAAAGGATAGTCGACTCTGCAGCTGCCCGCCAATGAAGTATATGCGAGTACCTGCGTTAAAGGTCCATATCGCAAAACTGTGATGGTAGCTTTCTCGGCTACCGGTACGTATGGGTACAGTAACAGACTCAAAAAAGGCTACATTCTCTAACCCACTTCCAAACAGTGGCCAGACTGTTGGGTGCAAGGGCCCTAGCCATGCACACAAGCCATTATGCCTTTGCAGGCACAACAGCATAATACATCCACTGCAAATACCCTCATATTGCCTCCAATGCACTCCCAATCCCAAATGAAGTCTACCTGCACTCACCAAAAAATGATAGCCGCCTGTGCAGTTACCCCCCAATGAAGTATACGTACTTAGCTGCATATAAAATTTCCATATCGCAAAACTGTAATAGTAAAACATCCTTCCATGTGCCAATGTCTTACTGCCCTCCCTGAAGCAAAGGTGTGGCCAAACCCTAGCCTCTTGGGTACATGCAGTGGTCTACGGCCTCGCCCATGCACCCAAAACCCTTGGCCTTGCCCACAACCATTCCAAGGCAATGGAAGCATGCATGGGACCATGGCGCCCCACACCATACTTGACAAACGCACCACAGCCACCGCCACCCCTACCCACCGCCACAACACAATGGTAACCCACAATGGCACCATAACCACCGGCACCCCTAGCCAACAGCGGGATGTCAGAAGGTATGGGTATAATAACTTATGCAAATGAGCAAAGGGAATGCACTCTTTGTACATGTGTGCAATTCACACACCATCATCACAGTGGTCCCATACATGCCGGCATTGCCTTGCAGGTGTTGTGCCGAAGACCTACGCTCTTGGGTACATGCGGAGGCCCATGCGCCCAAGAGCCTAGTCCACACCCACTGCAAGGCAATAGAGGCATGCATGGGTACATGTGGCCACAGAAGTTTCCAGACTACAGGTACGTATGGGTACACTTACGAACCCAAACAAAGCAACATCGCCTACTTCCAACCAGTGCCCACACTGTTAGGGTCAAGGGCCGTAGCCATGAACACAAGGGGCTTTGTAGGCAGAACACAACATGGTACACCGACTGCAAATATCCTCATATTATCTCCAAGGCACTCCCTATCCCCATGCAGTCTGCCTGCACTGAACAAAATATGATAGTCCCCTGTGCACCAAACCACCAATGCAGTATGTGTCAGTAGCTGCATGAATGGTCCATGTCGCAAATGTGTGTGCAGCTACCCACCAATGAAGTATATGCGAGTAGCTGCATGCATGGCCCATATAGCAAAACAGTGATGGTAAAAAATCCTTCCATGTAGGAATGTCACCCATTCTCAATTTTTACCCAAATCTGCAATCCATTCCACATTCCCAAGGCAGCCTCCACGCCGTCGCCACAGAAGTTACTGGACTGCTGACCTACCCACAAATTGCCTCACTGCTCTCCCATGCATGGAGACATTGCAGGGGTGGTGCCCAAGCCATAGGCTCTTGCGTACAAGGGGAGGACTGCGGGCCCTGCCCATGAAGTGAAAAGCCTACGCCTTACCCACAACCACCACAAGGCAAGGCAGACAAGAATGGGAACATTTTCACCATAAAACCACCACCATAAAACAATGCAAACGCACAAAGTCAACATAAACACCGGCAGCCCTAGGCTACATCACAACACATTGCCAATTTCTTGGCTTTGCCCTCTTTCACCCACCCAATTCTGCAAACCATGTTTTGCAAGCCCTTCCGGCGCAGCACTATCCTCCGATACACCATGGCGGCGTTTCCCAAAAACGTTGACGCACAGCACACTTCCCTCCAGCCAACCACCGGCCACATACAATGTCCGCCGACATCACGGCGTACCGTAGGCCAATGAAACTTTGCTCCGCGAAGCGAACAAGGAAAATGGGTCCACAGAGCGGACCCAGATATCGCACATTTTTTGGGACGTACATTTCTGTTCTTTGCAACAAAAGTACTGGTCCAATTTCCACCACACACACACACAAAAAAGCACACTTTCTGGCCCAAGCCCCCGCTCCCGACTTTTGCTTGGTCTGCAGACATCAGGAAGCGCCCGCTGATTGGGTGGTGAGAAAACGTGAAATGCGTCGGTTTTCCTGAAACTCCTGCCATCTTGGATTCGCTGACTTTTTTTAGGGTCCGCGGACAGCACAGGGAAAACAAAAAAATAAAAGTAGCATTGCACTTGTCAAAAACAAGCAATCTCTGGGGATGTGAGGGGGGGGGATGAGGATTGGATATGGTCATAAGAAGCCAAAAAACGTGTTTCACCTCTGAAAGTCTGTGAACAATCCGGATGTCTTGGGGCAGTCCTGTGGTGTTCACGGACACTACAGGATTGAGGGAAAGCAGTTTTTGGATGGCTTATAAGGTTGTGCAATGTTTTGTGGGATTGTGTCAAGAGGGGGCAAAATTCGAGGGGGGGGGGGGTCCCAAAATATAGTAACGGAAAGGCATATAAATGTGTTGTCATTTGACGAATCTGCACAACATTTGGCAAAACGATTTTGGGTCTACATATAAATGGTTTTCTAAAGTTGTGTGGGATTTTCTCAAGAGGGGGCGAAAGTAGAGGGGGTGTCTCAACATTTTTAAATGGCTTAATAACTGTCGCTATTTGACAAATGTGGACAAAGGTTTTGAGAAAGATTATAGACCCAACCTTCAATGCTTGTGTAAAGACTGAATGGATTTTATCAAGTGGGGGCTAAGTTATATGACTATTGTATGTGCATACATTATTTCAAGCAAACTCATGAGGAGCACTGGAAAGGACATTAAAGCATGGTTTTGCAAATGTGCCCGTGTAAGTGTCATAATGTAGGTACACAAAATAGTCATATACCTTTGGTGACTGAGGTATAGCCTGTGGCCGTGGGCAATAGCCAGATTGTCTGGGTCATGGCATAAGGTCATGATGCGGACAATCTGGCTACTGGTCATGACCGCTAGGGACCAAAAATGGTGTTAAAGTGGCTATGTCTGCTGGGTAATGGAGGGGGGATTGTATTGCCTTGTAGTGACTTGTGTCTCTCTTACAGCACTATGTGGATTTGGGTCCTACCCCCTCCGATAGTATTGCATTAGGTACCTCACCATCCATGTACTTCGGTCTTCAGACATGTGGAATATTCTTGTGCCATGGGGGGAGGTTTGGTTCGGGGTGTTTCTGTGAAATGTTAATAAAGAAAGCAATAAAAAACATTTTTTTTTTAAAGTGGCTATGTCTACCTGGGACCGGCTATGTGGTAAAGTAATTCGAAGGTAGGATAGGTCTGAAAGGGAAAAATAAACGCTTGTGGTAATATGGTCATAGGGTTTTGCAGGCTGCCATGGCAAGAAAGGGGCTGTGTACGGAGCCCCGCCTTCTCTTTCCATGTTGGCCGTCTTGGAAAAGGATTTTCCTTCCTTCTTACAGCGGGATGCCGCAGGCGTCCCACTATAGGAAGAAAAATCTATGTTTTAGCACACTAGGTTCCCGCTTTGGGAACCAGGGGTGCTTATGGCCTTTAGCCCCCATTTCAAGGGCTGCAATGGACGATAATGGTCCGTAGCCCGCCTTATTTATTTATAATGCACCAAAGCACGCAGACATCAGGCTGTGCGGTTACAGTATTTGTTGAGGAAGAGGAGGTGGAGGAAGACCGCTTATTACTTGCTGAGAAAGGAACAACCTTTCTGAGAGCATTGCGGTCATTGGATTTATTTGGTGTGGCGGTGCATGGAGGTGGTCCCCTAGGAGTACTGTCCAGGTAGTCTGCGACCGAGTTGCATTTCACTTTGGTAGCTTTAGCCTTTGGTACACTCCCAACTGTATCAAAGAACTGGCACACCCATGATTCAATCTTGGCACTTCCTCTACCTCATCTTCATTGTCTTTGAAAGTACTGCGCTTTTTTTGTTGTGAAGGTCCTCCAGCTGGTGGTGGCTCTTGGGGAGGAGGTATGGCAATAACTGATGCCATTTTGTAAGATAAATAGCAGTTTTGATAAAAATTCTTCCAAGTATTTACTGTGTACTAGTTTGGTAATGGATGAGTACGAAAAGGTGTACAAGGGAAATTTTGAAGTTGAAAGTTCCTAGATCAGTAGAAAATGCAGTTCTGAATTGTCTTCGAAGCACGTATTCGATCACGAAGTGCAGACGCCTTCGCGAACGCGTCACCATGCCATGCGCAATCGTATTGTCACGTGGCACTGTCCAGAAGGTATTCGATTAAGTCAGACGTTCCCGGACATCTACGGATGCAAAATTATTAGTTGCAAAGAGTGTATAGACGTGTTAAAAATTGTTAAAATATTGCTTATTGGCCATGTATGATATTAGTAAGTTGTAGGAAAATAGCACACACTGGTAAAAACCCATGAAATTCACTGAAAAAAACGTTAAGGGGACGTTATGGTTAAGTTGCACTAATAAAAACCTATGAAATGTAACGGAAAAACGATGTTACGTTTATAGGTAAAACCGAAAAACCTGAAATTCACCAGTTATGGTAAGCTAAGCAACCATAACTCGCAGCACCACCGTGCACTGCTAAGACCAATATCCAGGACATCAAAGATGACATCACAAATGTCATTGATGACATCACATATATGGCTCACTTATTTTGGTTCACTGAAAAATCTGGGCCAGGTTGTTTTATTCACTGACAATCAGAATATTAAAATTCAAAAGGTGCTGTATATCAAAGCGTTAACCTTGTCGTATGTTCATAAGTACTTTCCTTAGGGTTTGGTCTCAGCTCATGGTGCACACACATGGGCAATAGCAGGCCTCAAACACACAATTCATTTGTATACAGGAAGAAACTTTAATGCTATTAACATTTTCTGATGATGCTGTTTCTTTCTTCCTTACTTTATTTCCCTGTATGTGACTCTGATTTATATGCATTGTGGGTCTTCATATGTATTGTTTGTACTAGCACAAGTGTGTAGTAAGTCTTGAATTGTTAGCTAGTTATTACATGTTGAACATTACACAATCACCCCCGACATCTTGTTACCGACATAATAAGAACAACCCCTTGTAGATAGGGACTTTACATCAACATTAATTTCACATGTGATGTCAATGACATTTGGGATATCTTTGATGTCATGGGTGTTAATCTTAGCAGTGCACGGTGGTGGTGCGAGTTATGGTAACTTAGCTTACCATAACAGCGAATTTCTGAGGTTTTTCGGTTTTTGCCCGTAACAATGTTTTTCCATTGAATTTCACAGATTTTTATTAGTGCAACTTACCATAACGTTACAGGAGGCCACAAGCTGCAGGACGAGGGAAAGCAGGAAAGCACGCCAGGGCTTGCAGCCAAGGTCAGAAACCAGCAACACATTCCAAACCTAAAAACGACAATAGGCCATCTGCAGAAAAACTTAATAAATCCTCACAAATTGAAGACCAGAAGAGCTCAATTTTGTGGTCCTCACATGTGAAGAAGCAGAGCTAGACAATGGTCATTCACCCGTGGTGGGAAGACGAACGGTTCTCAGCAAGACAGACATTAAGTAAAATATGGAATCGCCAACAACGTTGCAACGCTGGGGGCGCTCTCACAGGCAAAAGTGGTACTGCCAACAGTTACGTTGGGAACAGTCATTCTCAACACCTTGAGAAGGTGCACAGAGTGCTGAGAGCAGAGCTGGGTCCCAGGCCTGGGGAGACCAGTTCCAGCCAATCAAGGAGCAGAAATCCAGTGGTCGATGGCAGGGGGCAAGGGACAATGGTAATCCTCCGATCCTGCAACAATGTAATAGATAAGCATCTTGGGGAAGGGGCAGGCAGCGCCACCTGACATTTGAGGGACTTTCAACCAAGATCCATAACGGATACCACTCCGATCACCCAACCAAAAGGACTTATAGGTTTGGGGAAGGGCCCGTGTTGTGACACAACGGGGCAACAAAATGGCCAGGCACGGGCTCGGGAGCAGCGATTCTGGGAATTTTCGATGTCCCGAGTGATCCCCGTCGGTTTTCGTAATAAACGACACTTCCAACCTGCCCTTGGTCGAGTCCTCCGTTTGTTAGTGGGGGTGAGAGGGCTGGACGGGTAAGCTCGCAGTAACCTCCAGACCTCTGGCATAGCTAAACCAACAAGTGGTATTCAAAATACAACCTCTGCTGTTGGCAAACTCAGATTTTCACAAATAACCAACTTTCTCCAGCAGTATTTCATTAGAAAAAAAAAGAAAAAACTTCCCAGCTATGAATGACCCCCTCAGTTTGTAGTCTGGATGTTGCACCTGTCGGTGCGCTATTCAGGGGTATCCTGTGAAAAATAAAAATGTAGCCAGTGAAAATATCTTGCTGAAAATACCTCTGCCATGAAAAAGTCAATAAGCAAAAGGCAGTCCAAATTTTCAGCTGAAAAGTATGCAAACATGCAGTGCTTAGGCTAAGTGGCTTGTGATTGCCTGGGTAAAGATTTTGATTAGAATGGGGTTACGAGTTAGGGTGGTTGTGGAAGGGCTTGTGATATGGGGGCTCGGTTTGTGTAGATTAAGTGTCAGGGTAACTGTTAGGGTGGGGCTTTTGGTAAGGCTAGAGATAATGGAATAATTAAGCGTTAAAGATGGGGAGGTTGCAGCGTGCTGGTGTAGTAAACGGGTAGGATAAACGTAGGGTTTAGGGTAAAGCAAGCAGGAGGGTAAGTTAAGATTTGTGATTAGGATCAGAGCAAGGGTTTCGGTTGAGACAATGGCTATGGAATTTCTGGCAAACAGATGATTGAGTTGGAGTTAGGTTCACTGTTCATTTGTCGTTTTGATATAGAGTCACGGGCAAATAAAAGGCCTTAGCATGCTAAATGGTTCAGAATAGGTTTTCAGGAATGGATTTAAGGCGATTGTGGAGGTTTTATTAGTTAGAGGGTTGAATCATTACTAGGGTTACAGCCTTGTACGTTGGTGGTAGCTTTTTAGTGGCCTTATTACTGGCAAACTTTTCACACTTGACATTGCTTGCATTGAAGGACTACATTTTGGGAAACTACTTCTTCACACGACTATTTTTCTGGGGACATTTTCACACAACCCATTCACGGTGCTCTTAAACTATTTTTGTAACGAGTGTCAGCAATCAAGAAATTCACAAGAGCACAGGGTGAAGTATTCCCACAGAAAGAAACAGAGGACGAACTAAGATATGAACTCTTACTTTCTTGTCAAGGAGTTATAAAAAGCTGCTGAGGATTGTTAAATGTTACAGATATTTGTACCACGCAACGTCACCAACGGTGTTGGTCCCTAGGCGCTTTGGCAGATCTGCAAACGAGAAGGCAGGATGGGTTAGTAGGGTGAGGAGGAAGTAGCATAGTGAGAGGAGTGGTATTCTGTTGGCAGCTTCAACTCAGTATACACCGGGTGCTGAACTTTTGGTGCGAGTATCGGGGAGATGTCAGTCCTTGTGTGCTGTTGGTGCGGTTTATGTGTTGTAGCAGTGTGGTGAAGTGCATGCGGATTGGGGTGCGAGAGGTGGTTGTGTTAGTTTGAGTGAGGTAAGTATGTAGAATGTTTTGCTTTTTTTTGGTTAGTGGGTTAAATGTTTTGCAGCTAATCAATGTGTGGCTGAATGCCTGGTTTTCGGGAGTCTTGCCTGGTGCGAAAACGGCTAGAACTGCATGAGAGTAAGAGTGGGGGAGAGGCCAACGCCCAACTGAGCAACTGGGTATAGTAACTTACTTCGCTGTGATTGAGAAGTAATTGAATAATTCAGTGCAGTCCTAAAACGCTGCTAGAATCGAGAGTCCCACAAGGGGAAAGAGGCTCACACCTGACAGAGATTCAGTTTTGGTGCAACACAGGAGTCGGGGTCTCCTCTTGTCCTACCATCTAAGTGAATATGTCTGCTTGAAGGATGGGCCGTGATGCTGTGGATGAGTCGACTAAGCAGTTTTGTCTTGGTCTGATTATCCTCCTCTTGTGACCATCTCTCGAGGTGTCTTGTGGACTGGCGTGGGATGCATTCTGATTGAGTTTGGTTGTTTGGTGGGGGCCGATGTCGGTCTCTTTATTCTTCGTTGATAAGCGGTATGTTACAATCACCAAGAGTGTACTGGCTGCAGTGGTGCAAATTCGGGATCACATAAGCGGTCATTTAAAGTCATACATTGCTGCTGCGGGGCGTTTTGAACAGGTTCCCAGGTTTGAAATGAGCAGGAGCTAAAACCAGGGTATCGGGCAGTGCCAGGTTGGAAGGAGCAACCCCTCTGGCATATCAGGAGCTAGTACATTGCGCTCTGCAAATCTAAGTATCCCATGTGATGCAAATGTAGACATTTGGCCCTTTATGCATGATGTCCTGTGCTCTAGATGCATCAATGCTCATTTAGAAACATTACCAAATGCACAAAGTTAATGTCACATAGTTATGTATGAAACCAGTCCACCTCGGGAGCTATATAAAGTAGTTCCAGGTAGCTGTTGGTGTCAAGGTAACCTGGCTCTTCTAGGCTAGAAGTAGGAGCTAAAATGCTCCCAGCAATTTCAAACCCTTTGCCTAGTCGCTTCTCCCACCAGCTCACCCACAGTGGACGTGTTGGAGCACCCAGGAACACCTCCAACATTGCTGAAAGAGACGAGTGTCTCACTCCAACTAAACAGAAGCCGAGAGGCCTTACAGCACGCAGTTACTTTAAAATAAATATTGGTCCTGGAGGCAACAGCACACAGAGCCTAGGGAGGGGGTTCAATTGCCTCCTTGCCCTCCTTCCTAACCCACCCCTTGTTGCCTCATTACAGATGCTAGAGGGTGACACCCAAATACAACATCTTTAACGTTCTCAACGTAAATAGTTTCTTAGCTTACTCTCTACACAAAGTCAGTGCTATACTGCATGGGAAGTGGCAATATAGTTTATGAAGAGTATTGCCAAAGGGGCCGAGGGACAGTCCCTCAATATTCCAGAGTAATGAAAAAACTGGATGATTTTTTAAAGAGTGCAAAATTGTGTATTTTAATATGTATTTGACAAGAATGAGTAGGAGCATCATGAACATTTGAGAGCAATGTTGACAGAAATACATGATTTTGGAAGGTGGCTACATTTCTTACTGGTCTAAACATTCATGTAGCTGTGCAGGGAACAGCCTCCTCTGTGTCCTTTCCTATTTTTGTAAGTGTTTTTAATCCCCATTTTTAGAGTATTTGCCTATTTTTAGGGAGTAAGTGTCCAATACAACCCTTATCTGTAGGGCTGGTTAGAACAATTGAGCATTCCCTGTACTTGGGGCCGAATACTATGAGACTTCACAACAAACAGCGTTTTATCCATGGTCCTTGATAATAGAACACCATAGCGATATTGTTGACAATTGTACAGAGTAGGCGCAAAATGTGTTCTTGCCACTGGTTAGGCCCCTTCCCCCCCCCCAGATCCCAAGGTGAGTGGTCCCCCTTCCGGAGCCCCATCCCAGCAGAGAAATCCACAAAAAGACCCCCAGCCCTCCCACCCGCACCAGCTTCCTGGTCCATTGAAATCCCGCCCCCAGCCCGCGATCCGATTGGCCTTTCCACCTTCCTGAACTAATAGTGCTTCGTGTGAGCGGCCACAAGCCCCCTTTCGCCCCCCAAACCCCAAGGTGAGTGGTCCTCCTTCCGGAGCCCCATCCCAGCAGAGAAATCCACAAAAGACGCCAGCCCTCCCGCCCGCTCCCTGGTCCATGGTCCATTGAAATCCCGCCACCAGCCCTCGATCCGATTGGCCCTTCCACCTTCCTGATCTAATAGTGCTTCGTGTGAGCGGCCACACGCTCCCTTTAGTCCCCCAGACCCAAAGGTGAGTGGTCCCCCTTTCCGGAGCCCCATCCCAGCAGAGAAATCCACAAAAAGACCCCAGCCCTCCCGCACCCCTCGCTCCCTATACCTGGTCCATTGAAATCCGGCCCCCCAGCCCTCGACACTGTGCAATCTGATTGGCCCTTCCTTGAGCACATTAAGGTTCACCCCAGGGCAGCCTCCGCCCGGCACAGCCCCCGAGACAAAGGACGGCTCCTATTGAGACGGCTCCAAGCAGTATCAGCAGGAGAAGCAAGAAGCCAACAATAAGTGTGACAAGGACGGGGGCAGAAGCAATTACTTCACGCCATACTACCCATTAAGCTTTTCTGTTGTAAACTCGTCATTCTGCATAATAGCATTCATTCAATAAGTCTCCAATAGCATATCCGTGGCATCATTGCATTTAGAAGCTAAATCCATTGTAGAAATCTTCATAATGTGGTAGCATTGGATTTGGAAGTCCGCCTTTACACCATGACTCTGGTATCGTTGCTATATCCTCTCTGTGAAAGTTGAACCTAGAAGTGAGCCTAATAGCATGCCCTGGTTGAAGTTAGAAGTGTGCCTAATATCCTCTCTGTGCAAAGTTGAATTTGATGTGTACCAAATATACTCTCTGTGTATGGTTGAATTTAGAAGTGTGCCCAATATCCTCTCTGTGCAAAGTTGAACTCAGAAGTGTGTCTAATAGCGTGGCATTTAGAAAGCTTCCTATAGCCCTATAGCATATCTGTATCATAACTGCATTTAGAAAGTCCTCCTAAATTGCACATAAAAGTCCACCTAAAGCATATCTGTGGATTTGTTACATTCAAAATTCGCCCCAATAGCATACCTGTATCCTAGCTTACTAGAAGAAAGTCTACCCAACAGCACAACTGGGCTGCACTTCCAACTAATTAGGTCCCCTAATAGCATATTGTAAGGTCGAGCTACCCTTCAAAACCACCTAAAGGCATACTGCTGCCTAGATTGCAATTAGTATATTAAAACCTAGAATAAGTTAATATTATCACCCTGCCTGGTTGAACCCAGAAACCGTGAATAATCTCACCCAATGGTATAGCTGAACTTATAAAAACCAATTATATGGTGTAATTTGCATCTGAAACAGTACCTAACAACAAGTACTGTCGTGGTACTGTTAATCGCAGAAAGAGTGATCAACTAACATCCCGTTTTATAGCCAAAGTGAGATAGCGTGAACGGAATCTTCCAACCCATCTATATCACAGTTACTTACCATGAGTGCACCCAATCCACCAAGGTCTACCGGAAGGACCCCCGTGCTCTGCCCCCACCCTCCTGCCAGCCCCGCCTCCTGTCCCCCCCTTCCCCAAATCATCCCACCCTTCACCACATCCCCCATCCAAACACCAAGCCAGAGGGGCACGATGCGAGCCAACCACCTTAAGACCACTGCTCCTCCGAGCCCCTCCAACAATCAGCCTACTATGATCTTAGACCCGCTCCCCACAGTAGCCACCCTGGCTCACGCTGCCCAGCAATCTTGCACCCCTGCCCTACCCATCAACCCCCACCATCGCCCCCGACCACACTCCTTCCCCTCCCTAAAAACTGCACGCCTAGCCCTAGCAAAAACAGAAGCCTCATCCCTCTCCCCCTCTGACCCCCCACCCTCTCGCACACACCAATCGTACAAAGACACCAAAGAGGAAACGTACCTGGTCCCCTTCAATCTCTCAAAACTCATCTCACCTGTCTCGATCCAACACATCATCCCCCCAATCACCATCCTCCCCCATGCCTCACCCTGCCTGAAACCCCTCTCCCTCAATTTCTCAGACCACAACTGAAGCTAACCCCCGACACCTCACCCTTGAATCCCCCGTGCCAAACCCAATCATCCCAACACACGCGCCCATCCACTCCCACCCAAAACCCACCAACTTTCCTGTTCGCCCACTATTCCCATCGACCATCCCAAACCTCTCGCTCTCCAAATTCCACCCTCTGCCCCCCAGCCCCCATCTCTGCAGCTCCAACATCAACCTCTTCTACCGAAGTGAATTGCATCCTATTTAATGCCCGATCCGTAGCAAAAACCAGACACAGCATCTTTGACCTCCTCGCCTCTGACAAACCTGACCTGGTCTTCATCGCCGATACCTGGTTGTCCGACGACTTTGCCCCCATCGCCAATTAAGCTTTCCCCTCTGACTACTCCCTCATCCCATTGAACCGTCCCTCTAGAGGAGGTGGAATAGCATTCGCCTTCAAGTCTCAATTCCACGCCTCATATCATCGACAACCAACCTTCCTGCAAATCACTCCTCGTCAAACTATCCCTTTCCCCTTCATTTTCACACAGCTTCCTAATAATCTACAGACCATTCTCAAACAACCTCTGCGACTCTATTGCCACCCTCCAAATAAACCAATCCAACCTCATCCTTCTAGGAGATTTCAACATATTGCTTGACATTCACGCCAACCCTATGACACACTCTCTGGTTGACGGCCTAGACGCGATTAACCTCCAACTACACATAAACGGCCCAGCTCACCATAAAGGACACACTCTCGAAGCCATCTTCAGCTCCCACAACCGGATACAGCTAAACCCCCCCACCCCTATCATCTGGTCCGATCACTTCATTGTTTCTTTCACCATTCGCTCACCCGACTCTTCCCGTACCCCAAATCTTTGCAAATGCTGGAAGAAACTAATAATCCTTGCTGACCTAGCCGACGCACTCCTCCAGTCTCCTCCACCTACCTGCCTACTCAATCAACTAACACCCGACACCTTTGACACATGGCTCAGCACCTCACTAATGCGGCTAACACCCTCTTGCAAACCATCCGCCCGCCGTGGCCTTTTCCCTAGATGGTTAACACCTGAATTGAAGACCAGTAAACAACTATATAAATTCCTAGAACGCAAATGGCGGAAAGAAAACTCCCCTGAGCAGATCCGCGTTGGCCCGGCACCTACATCAGTACAAGGCCGAAATCCGTAAAGCAAAAAAAAAGCCCACTACAACTCCCGAATCCTAAACTGTAAAAACCCCAGCAAAGAACTTCACAAAATCATCACCGAATTCACCCAACCATCATGCACAACCACCGCCCCGACTCCCTCACAATTGCTGTGCGACTCACTCTCTCTCCACTTTTACACCACAGCTCTCGAAAGAACAAACGTTCTAACCAACAAACTAGCTCTCACACCCACCAGGCAACCCACCCCACACACCGGCCAATCTACTGCCCAACCAACGTTCGACTCCTTTAGTACAATATCACCCGACCAATTTCTCAAACTTCTCTCTGCCTGCAAACCATCCAGCTCTCCAGTAGACCCTTGCCCTGCCACAACCCTCAAAGAAATTTTCGCTTCTACCTGCGGAGGAGAACACGCAAGATCCATCATAAATGACTCCCTTTCCTTGGGAATTTCCCCCTCCCACCCCCAGACGCATTCAAAATGGTTCATATCAAACCTCCAATTTAAAAAAAAAAAAACTTCCGACCCTCTGGAGCCCAAAAACTACCGCCCCATCTCAAACACCAGGTTCCTAGCAAAACTCATCGACCGAACCGCCTACTCCCAACTAAATGCCTTTGTCGAAGCTAACAATCTCCTAGACCCGGCGCAATCAGGTTTCAAAGCCCGACACAGAACTGAAACCACCCTAACCTCAATCTGGGATGACCTTAAAAAAACGGCAGACTCCGCGGGATGCACCGCACTAATCCTTCTTGACCTATCCGCCGCCTTTGACACAGTCAATCACTCAATCCTCCTTGACCGCCTCCACTCCCTAGGAATTTGTGGAACCGCTCTCAAATGGATAACATCCATCCTCAAAAATAGGAAGGAAATTACCCTACTCTCCACCTATTCCTCCCAAGCCTGACCAGTCGACATGGAGTTCCACAAGGAGCATGCCAACCAGCCCTCCTGTTCAATCTCTACATGTCCACCCTCCCACGAATAATTTGTTCACACAACATCCTGCGTTACAACTACGCTGATGACAACTAATTCTAAAACTCCTGAACTCAAATTCCAACTGCCGACCTGACCTCGCTTCCTGCCTCCTCGACATAGAACTCTGGATGACCACAAACCACCTCTTTCTAAACCCCTCCAAAACCGAATCATGGTATGTGGCAACTCCGAACTTCTTCCACACCCACTACCTTGGCCATCTGCCATGGGCAACTCACCGACTCCCTCTACTTCAGTAAAAAACCTTGGATGCACCCTTGACTCCGACCATAACTCTCTTGAGCCAATTCAACGTCTCAAAGTCCTGCCACTACCACCTTAAAACTCTAGGCGCATTTTTCCATATCTCTGCTTTCCCAAAAGACTGTCTGCGGCCCAATCAATTGTTATATCAAGACTGGACGATGCTAACCCCCTCTACCTCGGAGTCCACGCTTACCAACTGTCTAAACTACAAAGAGCACACAACGCTGCAGCCAAACTTCTACTAGCGCTCGGCCCGAGGGACCACATCTCCCCAGCCCTCAAAACTCTGCACTGGCTTCCGGTTGCCCGAAGGGTGACCTTCAAAACCTTATGCATTTCTCACCGAGCACTGCATAAAACCGGACCTCAATATCTTCAAGAAAAACTAAAACTCCATCATCCTCCATGTACTCTAAGATCAAGCTCAGCCGGCCTCCTAGTCATACCTAAAACAAACTCAGTCAGGTTAGGCGGATCATTCACAGTCTTGGCCCCCAAGTTGTGGAACGCACTCCCACCCCACATCCGACTCACTGAAGACATCATGTCTTTCCGCAAACTACTGAAAACGTGGCTCTTCTCCTAAAACTGACCCCAAACTCAATCTAACAAACTGGATAACAGCATCTCAATGACTTTACCAAAGGCTAGATCATAAAATTAGCAATGCGGCGTCATGATCCAAGCGAGAAATCGAAAACTAATACTCTATTGGTTCGCTAAATAGGACAAAAAATAGATTCAGTAAAAAGGATCAAACTTGGAAAGTAGATAAAATGAATATGTTGTGCGAGTTCAGTAAAGTCGCTGAAATTAAGGAAATTGACAAAATAAATGTAATGTACAAGAGGATCAATGTGGACGTGAGGGATAAAATGGATAGTAACAATTCAACTAAACCAAGCTAATAGACCTTAAACAACAATAAAACAAAAAGAGCAATACAACAGCAAGACAAAAAGATCCAGGAGACAATAACCTCTAATGTAAACTAAAAGGTCAAAAAGAATAGAATGAGTAAAGTGGATCCAAGCTGTGAAGTGGAATAAAAAATACGAAACCTGTAAAACGGTTGAAATTAATTAAATGGATGTAACGATTGCAATGGACGAAAGGAACTAAATGGACGAAATGAATAAAGTGAAGAGGATGGAAAGATGAATACAAGAGACTGATGAGTCCGCAGACAGATGGCACGGAATGAATGAGTACATGGTATAAACGGAAAGTACAGAATATAAGATTTGAGCACATGAGATGCATGTAGTGCATGGGACAGACGAAGAGCACGGAACAGATTCAATGCGTACGACAAATGCCATGGGCTGAATGCAATGAATAAACAAAGTGAGTGGAGCGGATGAAGGCCGAGTTGATGAAGCACGTAGAGCGGATGAGTGCGCCGAGCGGCTGAGTCTGTAGATCGGTTGAGTCTGCAGATCGGCAGAGTGCGCGAAACGGATGAGAGCGTAGTGTAGACGTAGGTTGTAGGTTCTGTGAGTGGAGCAGATGTGGTGTTGAGCAGATTGTAGAGCGTAATGGTGTTGAGCGGATGTAGGATATGGTGCGGTTGTGGAACGCCGAGCGACTGTAGAGTGCCGAGCGAGTGTAGAGTGCACAGTGGATGTAGAGTGCGGAACGGGTATAGAACGCAGATTTAGGGTGTTGAACGGATGTAGAGCATGATGGTGTTGACCGGATGTAGGGTGTTGAGTGGATGTAGAGTATGGTGCAATTGTGGAGCGGGTGTAGAGTGCGGAGCGGGTGTAGAGTATAGAGCAAACGGGTGATGTATATTGACGGAACGGGTGAGGTGGTTGGAAGGAACAGATGCAGTAAAGGGAAGAAACGGGTGAAGTGGGTGGTTGGAACAGAGGATGGATCTGGAAGAACGGGTGATGTACATAAATGAGACGGGTCAAATATATTGACTAGAACGATTGAAGTATGTGGATGGAACCGGGAAGTGGATCGATCGAGTGAAAAATGTGGTGGAAAAGAGGAAGTATGTGTGGGGACCGGAGGAACTGGGGTGGACCGGAACAGGTGAAGTATGTGGACGGAATGGGTGAAGTACGTGGACGGAACGGACTGAGTGCACGGGAACGGCGTGACTTACATGGAATGGAGCGCATGGAACGTTTGAAAGAGCAGAGAAAGGAACGGCTCCGAGTGCCTGAAATGGTCGTAATGCATGGAACAGGCGGAGTACATGGAACTATTGGAGTGGGCCTGATCTCAAACACATATGGTAAACCACCATATCACATCTCTGCGCTTACTCTGCTCCTTACACCACCACTCAACTAGAACACAGCGCTACTATAACACCATTCGGTATAGCTGTTCCCCATACCATCAATTTACTGCATTCTCCCCATCACCCTAACTAAACACTGCTGGCTACACACCCTCCAGCCTAGACGTTCTCCTCAGGCCTAATGCAGTCAGAATCGGTCTGGATAAAACCTGCCAGAACAAACACATACTCTTGATCTAACCACCACACCTACCGCTAAGAAGCAGCTATCACATGAATGCCACATCAGCTGCACACATATTCAGTGCTCACACGCACCTTTGACTCTCTCTACTGACTTGAACTTCGGTTCCCAAGGGCGTTCAACCTACCAGCGCCTTGAGACCATACCAATGGTACATAAGGTGCTATATAAATGCAAAGTAACATAACAATCATCTCTTGGCCAATAGGAAATGCTGTGCTGCATGTATTGGAGGTGGTGAGTGCCTTTTGGCTATATAGTAGGCTACAGTGCTATGTACATGACAGCATGTCATTCACAGATGTTTCAAACCACTGAAGATAAAGCACATACATGTGAAAGGATATTGACAGTCTATTATGCAATAAGTACGAGCAACCTCCAGGTTAGAGCCTTTATGGCGGTGCCGACCCCTGCAAGGGATCATCATCCTCGCACACCAGGATGCAAGGGTGATAAACCCATGCATCCCCTATATTAAAAGGGATGCCATGCGGGGGACAGAACCACATGTTCTCAGCCTTAATGGTTGTACTGTCCCTTGCCAGGAATTCCTTTATTAAGTAATGCAGCGATCACTGGATGTCTGGAGAGTGTCTGATCCAACCATTACGCATGAAAAGGTGAGGATTTTTGCAAGCCGAAGCCTTTTTTCCAAAAGCCTGAAGCTCCCACGAATTGGTGAAAGCCTCTGGCTTTAGAAAAAAGGCCCTGGCTTCGAGTGGCCTCCTCTTTTCTTCCATAATGGTGGCGCCAGCCCACAGGCAACTCTTGTTTAAAGGGATGCCTGGCAGGTGGCAGCACCACCATTATGTAAGGAAAGGTGATACTGCTGGAAGCCGAGGCCTTTTTTTTTTCTAAACCTTGAAAAATCACACTATTAAGTTTTAGGCATTAGAAAAGAAAAAAAAGCCTTGGCCTCTAGCAGCCTATTTGGCTGAGGCGGCCAGGTGACATTGGACCCCTGTCCCAAGAGTTTTTACGATTAAAAAACCAAGTCCTGGTTTGGGGGAAGAGGATACAAGTCCAGGTTTTGCACAAAGGTAGGGTGACGACTGCATCGCCAACAATTACAAACTAAATAGACATATGTTCACAACCATCCGAGGGTGGGCTTAAACCGCAAACCTTCCTGGCAACATCCATATGCATTTACTGCTTATGCCACAGAGACTGACTGAGGTGAGTAAATATAGCATGGCCTGTAATGTTAAAAGGAGCAACAGCTCCTTTGATGATAACGTTCTTACATCCACAGACAAAACTGCACAATGCATATGCAGATACATGGGGAGTGGTGAAGTGGGCCAGGTTAAAGAGGAGTTTGGTGTGGGGAAACAGGGGTCAAGGAGGCAGTGGGGTAGTCCATGCTGCTGATTGTCCAAATTTGTTGTCAGGAAAACCTTGTCACCCTATCTTCAGTGCCAATCTTAATTGCCCTTTCATGCAGCAGCCATTGGGCAGATCGGGCTTTAGCCGCCGGAACCCCCTCACCCAACCCCCAAAAATGTTGGGTTATGTTGACTTGACCTGGCTGAACTACAGAGCCATGGCAAGACAGGACACAGCGCCGACAGCTGCAGCTACTAAAGGCCCAGCAATTACTAATGTAAAAGCATTTCACAGTTTTGCACCTACATTCAAATGCATACAATTTTTGGCAGGAGATCGCTCATTCTAACAGCACTTCTTAAGTGTGTGGTTTCAAATAAGAAGGAGTTGGCTGCTTGCAATATTGAAACTGCACCCGAATAGACTCATAAGAAAGGGTAAGGGCGTTAGAATCCCACGCAAGTATGTCCCGCCCCATCATCACTGATGTTAGCGCATCTTGACCGTCTCCCAACATTTGAAGGATTAGGGTCGCCCCCTCCCCAAAGTAATTTTAGTTTTGTGCACAGCATGGCAGCATACTTGAGAAAGGAAGCTTACTCCTTCCCGTTCCCGTGCATGGCACCGCATATCAACAACACCTTCCTTTCCGCTGCCACCCCATCAGCCCTGGTTTCACGAATTTTCGCACTATTAACTCAAGAGCCCCTTACCCTTTTCCCGCCACAGACCAACAGCGCAGCAGTTTGTTCTTGGCGCGTAGGAATCTACAGTCTACTCGTCGGGGCCACGTTACGAGCTGACGTCAGAAAACGACGTCAGCGTCTCCTACTAATTTATTAGAACAAGGTTACAAATGTCCTAATCAAACCTTCAGTAAGGCTGTGTCCAATGACTTGTCACCCATATCCGGTAACCGCAATCTTACAAATATGTGTAATTATTTCAGACTACAACTATAACCTCATCCAAGATGGCTACACACCTTATACCTCTACTCCCATCAAAGATGGCTCCGACATAGGAGCACTGGTGCATCGTTTTCAACTTTCTAGACCTAACTGCACGATTTTTAAAAAATTAAAATAGCTTCTTTTTCGTCAGTTTGCGCGATAAGCCATATCTGGATCGGTTATGTATTGTGTGGCAACGAAAGGACGTATAGACTGACTGTTATAAAGTCCCTGGAATGTGGTATTGCACACGCGCATTCCACATATAGCAATCTATTATCCCGGCGTGCACTGCGTGCGCGATGGCCTCTGACCTTTCACTGTGAGACGTGTCTTTCCGGTGGTGACAGCGGCAATAGCAACAGTAAGCCACCCTTACCAGAAGAACACAAACAGCAGGAGAGATGGTAAGTGGTCTCTTTGAGATTATTGTGCTTGTTTGGGAGAAAATGATACATAACGGATTGCTTCAATCACCATTTCCCCCAATCCGGCGACATTGCAATTTTGCATACCTTCTGGGGAATGCACCTTCATCTAATACCTTCAAATGTTATCATAGCACAGGCGCTGTTAAGCGCTATTCCCACGAAAAAACGTCACAATTAGTAAGGGGCCAAACGCCGAGAAGCTGCCAAGCTGAGAAGCAGGAAAGGCAGACGATGCTTCTAATAACTAGGCGGTAGATGACGTGTTGAACCTTCTTCAGGTTTTCTTTTTTTGCAGCATAATCGTTCTCACAGCCTCTTCTACTTGTTTTCCATACGTTCTGCGTTCATGATGTTATGTTCAGTTGTATTGCTTTTGGTAAGAAGTCTTAGTTTTTTTGAGATGCCTCTGCCTGAGATTTTTGTATATGCTTCCTTTCTACTTTTTTTGACAGCACGGTAGTCCGGACACAATGTATCTGTTCCAGCAGGGGAGTATCCAGCAATGCAAAGAGGGAGGGGAGGGTGCACGAAAAAAGTCCTTCTAATTTCCCCCCCCCAATGCACCTTGGAAAATTAATGCTATTAAACTGGCAGCATACAATCGTTCCTGCCCCCACCCCCCCATGATGCAGCGCGTGTGCTGCAAATAGAATTCTACTTTCGTGTCCCTGAGCGCATTCTGACTTCAGAAATAAGTCTTCTAAGTTCTTTCTGGAGTTGGATGCACTCCGACTTCGGCAAGAAATGTATTTTATTTTGACATTTATGAAGCGCACATGCAGCCAGGTGGCATCGAGGCGCTGTTGCAGACAACGGTGACGTGGTTGCATGAAGTGTAATTGCATCTTGAGACAGCACAGAGTTCAAGGTTTAGACAACCAGGTTTTGAGTGCTTTAAGAAAAGCAAGGTGTGATGGTTCTGCTCTAAGGGTGAGTGGCAGGGAGTTCCATTGCATAGCTGCAAAGAAAGGGACGCTTGCCCTGCCTGCGCTGGCTAGTTTGACTCTAGGAACTACGAGTCGGTTGGAGTAGGGTGTTCTGGTAGGTCTGGAAGAGGTAGGGTGGGGCTGTGTAGTGATGCACTTGTGGGTGATAGCCAGTGTTTTGAAGGCACGTTCTTTAATGGGAAGCCAATGTGCCTACCTCCCTGCGGAGGAGATGCAAACCTTTTGGGGATGCCTATGGCTGCGTGCAGAGCGTTCTTCTGAATGGTTTGGAGTTTCTTCTTGCAGTATCCAATCTTGAAACAACTATGGCTCTGGCAATGGACAGGCAGGTTTTGGTAGTCGGGAAAGGTCTGGCTGCGTTTAGCAGTTTTGGTGTAGTAGGCTGCAGAGGACGCAATGGCGTTGACTTGCCTGAACATGGAGAGAGTATAACCCAAGGGTTTTTACGGACTGTGAGACTGGCATTTGAATGTTGTTGATGGTGAAGGCTGAGTATTGGTTGTTGAGTTTATTTAGGGTTTCCTTAGGTTCTGTCCATAGTAGTTCAGTTTTATCCCCATTGAGGCAGAGCCAGTTTGCTGCCATCCAAGCCTGGATGGTGGAGTATGCAGAGTTAAATATCTTGGCATCTGCCTCATTATAACCAGATAGGGGGAGGAGGACTTGGGTATCATCAGCATTGTTGGTGTCTAGGATATACCGTGTGAATCCAGTATGTTGAACTCTGGTCTGG
This sequence comes from Ambystoma mexicanum, assembly GCF_040938575.1. Lineage (NCBI taxonomy): Eukaryota > Metazoa > Chordata > Amphibia > Caudata > Ambystomatidae > Ambystoma > Ambystoma mexicanum. The sequence goes on along the minus strand of NC_090934.1, from coordinate 861,434,051 downwards.
TGAAGAAGTTATAGAGCATGGGGGAGATGCAGGATACTTGTGTAGCGCAGCACTGAATGGTGGCTGGGGCGGCGCACAAGTGGTCGGAACACTCTCTCATAGCTCGACCTTGGAGGAATGAAGTGATCCAAGCTGTTGTATGGGGGGAAAAGTGTGCTGAGGAGGAGAGATGGTGGCAGAGTATTTTGTGGTCTACAATGTCAAAGGCAGTAGAAAGGTCTAGGAGGAGGAGTAGAGCAGGTTTACCTGTATTCTTGATGTTGTCCATCTGGTTTTTTAAATCGAGCAGGGCTGATACCATTCCAAGACCGGGGCAGAAGCCAAACTGTCGCAGGCCAAGGACGCTGTTGGATTTGAGGAATTGTTGTACCTTTAAGTAGGCTGCTATGTCTAGGACTTTTAGCAGGAAGAGAACTAGGCCTGTTGTTGGTGGAGGTGGGGTTGAGTGAGTTGTTTTTGTTTTTTTAGAAGGGGGCGTACCCAGGCTTCCTTGAGGCTGGAGGAGATGAGTCCTGAAGTGAAGGAGGCATTTATGAAGGCGGTGAGGAATGGTGCAAGTGTGCTTGCACCGTTTTTGATGAGTGAGGCCGGGCAGATGTTTGCCTTTGCAGTTAGAGGGTTTGTTCTTCACAAGGGCGATGACTTCTGATTCGGTGACGTTTTTGAACTTGAAGTGAGGTCTGTCGTTTGTGTTGTGACTGGAAGTGGTTGTGGAGGGCTGGTCGGGTAGGATCAGTGTGTGCTGGTTAGCCTGGCTCCGGTTATAAAGTAGGTCTATTTTACTGAGCATGGCTGATTGAATATCGGAGCACCTTTGATCAGTGCCTGTGGGGGAGCAGTGGGAGTTTTGTGCTCTGAAAATGGAGATTTCTTTTGCGTCTGACTTGGCGTTGGCAGTCTGGGTGTTAAAGGATGCATCTTTACCTGGATGGTTGCTTTTTTATAGTCCCTGGCGAGTTTGCGAGCGTTTAGCTGAGTCTAGGTGGTTTGTTTGCCAGTTAGAGAGGACTGCCCGTTTTTTCAAACTGACTTCTAGTAGCTTGGGGGAGAACCATGCATTGAGTGTTTTGTGGGTTTGGCTTTCCGTTTCAGTGTGGCTTTATAAATTTGAGCCAATATTTCTGAGTTGGAGAAAGGAGGCCCGAGGGCTGGAGTTTGTAAGTGGGAAAGCCTTTCTTTGGTGAGCTTAGGTGGGAGGGGCGAGGTGAAGGGTTTCTCATTCTTGGGTGGGGAAATGGAAAATGGGATGACATGGTGGTCTGTCCATGGAGCGGGGGAGTTGGCGCTGGCGGAAGGTGAGCAGTTGGGGTCTACTAGCCAGTCTAGGGTGCAGCCTTTGATGTGTGTAGGGTCAGTAATGGATTGTTTGAAACCAAGGGTCTCTAGCGCTTTAGCGAGGGATTTAGCTTGTGGATCTCCCGGGTCATTAAGTTCTAGCTTCAGGTCACCTAAAAGGATGGCCTTGGATGGTGTCTTAAGGTCGCCAGATAGGAGGTGGGTGGGGACTTCTTGGATGTCTGCTATGGGGCCTGGGTGCCGGTAGACAATGTAGAGTGTAATGGTGCAGTTAGGGGATGTGGTTAGTTTGAGGACTAGGATGTCGCTGCTAGCTTCAGTGGAATTTTCAATGTTTCTAATGGGGATGGACTCTTTTGCTATGCGGGCTACCCTACCTCCTTTAGAGTGCGGTCAGAATATAGTGTACCCTGGGGGGAGTGCTAGTGAGATGGCAGGGCGTGATGCTTCATGGAGCCAGGATTCTGAGATAGCTAGGAGGTCAAGGTTTTGGACAGTGAGCAAGTCGTGTATGTCTAAGGCGTCAGCTGGGAGGGAGCGTGTGTTAATGAGGGTGCAGTTTAGCGTGGTGTGGGGAGAAGGAGTGTACGTATGTGTAGTATCTGATGGGATGGCACCCTGAGAGGTGGTTGGGGTGGTAGCATGGGCTACGTTAGGGCTGACACCATTGGCAGCAATAGGAGAGTTGCCTAGATAGCATTAGGCATGGTAGAGGCGTGGGTAACTTTGGAGCTGGTACTGAGCAGCATTAAGCATGGTAACAGCCTGGGCAGCAATGGGGCTAGTACATTTAGCAGCATTAGGCATGGTTACAGCACGGGCAGCAGTCGGGCTGGTAACATTAGGCCTGGTGGTGATGGCGACAATGTTACCAGCAAGGTTTGAAACAGTTGGGGCAGCAGCAGAACTGCGTACGTGCTTGCGTGCCTTGGTGCGGTTAGCCACTGATGGTATGGGAGTCTTGTTCCTGCTTTGGGCAGTGTAGTTGCTGAGGATGTTCTGCTCTGGTGTGGAGTCGGCCTGAGCTGGGATACTTGGATTAGGGATCAGAGTGTTGGCCAGGGTGAAGGGACGTCCTGATGTAGCTTCTTGTAGTTTGCATGATAACGCAGATGACGAGGTCGCTTGCTAGTGCCTGGTGGTGTTGGTAGGGGGTTGCATGCAGGCGCATTGCGGGCTAAGGCATCTCTGGGTCGCAAGTTTTAGGATTGTGGATAGGTGCGTGCTCGGAGGCGCACAAGTCTACAGGTGAATGGGGCGGGTGAGTTTTGCATGGGCCGGAGTGGTCACAAGGCATGGTGGTATGCAGATTCTTGAGGAAGTCTCAAGGGTTGAGCCGAGACCATACCAAGTGGCTTACCTTCAGCTGATGTCTGCTGATGCTGCAGTGCACCAGGTGTGCAGGGGGACTTTGCATCCCACCTTCGCCTCCCAGTTGGTGTCTGATCCTCTTATTGGCTTGGAATTGCGGTGAATCAAGTGTGGCAATGGTGCTGGCGAGGACGGCCAGGATGGTGGCGTCTTTGGTGGCTGCCATGTTGGCAAGGCCAGGGGCAGCCTGTTAAGTAGGTGTATGCTGTGGCTGGGGGGTACACTCCGGTATCCCTGGAGGGGAATGTCTAGTGGCTCTGTCCCGCACTGCTGCTGCAGAGACCCAGAGCGTTGTGGGACATGGCTACCTGTTTGCTGTGTGCTCCTGCTGAAATGGCAGCACCCTCATTTTTGGGTTGGGCAACTTTACAAAATGGTTTTGCATGAAAATCTGTACGTGCAGTTCCATGCGGTTTTATTCGCAGCCCATCCTCAATCAACTTTTTTTTGTAACGTTAGTGGCAGATGTAATTATAACACGTTTACATAACAAATAAATGTGCAAATAAATGATTTGTCCAGGGTCACACACTTTGGTTAAATGGTGAAACCGGGATATGAGCAATTTAAGCAACTGAACACATCCTCCCAGGTCTAGTTGATCTACACATTTATTAAGGTTTTGCTTTGCATTTCATGTGCTTAAATAATACTTTGTTTATAGCAATGTCTTGGAAGCAAACCACATTATATGATAATCATAATACACTAACTTTACACTGTATACCTCTACCTCCATATTAGAAATAAGTTGAGGAATAGGAGTATGACTTTAGTTTAATTGTCCCTATCCTGCATGCACAATTACAATAACATCATTCAGATTAATATAAACCTAACAAATCCCCCTGGGTTTATAAACAATAGTCATTATTTCATAAAGCATGCAGCGTTATGTACCCTTCTCAGTTCTGATCACCCTCATTTACATTTCTTAAGGGACAAAAGTTCTGCCTAATCGTACCCCCTCCTATTTCGTGTGTAATGCTCTGTTGACACTGAGCCACGTGTCCGGCCCTGGGAGAGCCGCTCTGCTGCCGTAGCTTGAACAGTGAGGGTACCGCACTGGATGTGTCCTGTTACCAGGACAACAAAGGCGTTGAGTTCGAACTCCTGCTCTGCACCCTCTGTCCTGCCATGTACCGGTCTTCCCCCGCTTGGTACACCACTACCTTCGGGGCTGTCGTGTTACTTTCCTACCCCTCATTCCTTTGCCTGCTTTTCCTCTGTGTGTGCATACTGTACATATTTGGTATACCACCAGCCTGATAATAACATAGCCACGTCTACTTTCCTTTTGCCTGGACTGGCACGGAAAGGCCCACTTTAAACATGCTTTGTTTTGCGGCTCACTTGTTCCTGCAACAGGGTGATTAACTGTCCCATAACCACTAAAGCGTACATGGTCCTTGTATTTTTCCCTCGGGGCCTTGGTGATCACATTTCTCGACGGGCCTTGCGCACCCTGCATGGAACGCAGGGTGTCTTTCTTATTCTTGGCTATGTTGCCCCACAAACCCGCTCTAGGGTGGTATCTGCAAAACTGTGCTTTCCCCCACGCACTCCCCAAAGCCCATTGGGGAGATTTTCATTTTGCAGGTGAGGAGCAGCTTTTCTGCTCCCTGCCAAAAGGACCGGTCATTTCACTGGTGAATGAAGGAGTTGGGGAGTATGTTAACTCCATGTAAGAGCAGGACTATTACAATAGTGGGGAGATGGGTCCCGTTCATTGCTGGGGGCAGGTGCCTGAAAGGTAAGTACTGTGACAAGAAGAGGAAGGTGGAGGTAGCGTCCCTATGCACACATACTGGGCTGTTGTGTACAAAGTTGTCAATTTTATGCAGTTTGGCGCAGGGCTACCCCTCCCTCTCCATAGTACATGAGCATCATACATGTTAGTGTTATGTTGTACGTGTTATATGGGTTTTTTGTTTAGGATTTGTGCTGTCTAAAGCTCGGCTCAAATAGTTGAGACTCAGTTTTGACAGAGAGAAAGCTTTATTGTGCTTTTATTCTGTACGGATTGTCTAAGCATGGCACTGAGTTGCATTTTTGTTCGGTTGACAAGATTTTCAAGACGAAAAATCGGGATAGCCAATGACACAATTGGAGGGCTTCCCCCTAACTGCCCACAAACCCACAGTATTGCCAGCACAGCCCCTTCCTATGAACGGTGCAGTTTTGACTGTGGATAAAGTCAATGAAAAACGAGCTTTTGCTCTGATTGATGTTAAAGGACTTGCTGTTTAATGTTTCCCAAATCGTCTCTGGAGCACAGTCGGGTAATGCAGGTTGCTGGTATCTGAAAGGTTGGGGTTCGAGTCCACATGTGGCAATATTCTAAATAATTGAATAAATTGAAATAAAAAAAACACTTGGAATGGTGGGACAGGGGGCCCAATTCTGGAGACGTCTTGTCACTCTAATTTTGCTTCTTCTAGTGTGCATCTAAGACATTCGGTTGGGCTGGGTCCACTAGAGCCAAACGATCTAGTGGACTGCTCAATTGCCAATTAATAGACACAAAGCCACCCGTGATGGGTATAACTACGGCATGTGTGGGGGCACCCCCCTAGTTACCTCAGCCCAAACTGGGTCCACCACCTGTGGAACGAATGCACGTTTTGTACATAAAGCAGGGTTTATTGTACAAAATATTCCAGGGAGCAATTGGATTGTCCCGTGGAACCAAACCAACTCGAGTCTCAACGAACAACATCAATTGTTAAATTAAAAAAAGAACATTTTAACAGTTAACATTCCCAGATATTTTATTACCACCCACCCCTAAAACCTGATTGAGCTTACATTTACAAAGAAGTTCCTTCTTTTCCAATTCCTTTCTCATTGTCGATGACCAATCTTTACAACCATTGTGAGATCATATTCAAAATCTGCCTTTGCTGGGGATTGGTCCGTGTTAGGTTGTGACATGATACGATGAAACATTCACATAAAACATAATGAATTAAGTAACAACTGGCCCAGAGCCTTTAACCTTGTGTGATTTGCACATGGTCCGCTAGGATATTTTTGCAATACGAGGAAGGGCTGAAAGAACAGGTTTTTCTCTTTCGACTACTGATTGCGATCTCATCTGCCCCAGACTCCTAGCTCCTCAAGACCTTCTAATTAATGCAACCACTACTCCATCACGTAAATCATCTAGCTTCACCCTGTGAAAACAGTTGACCACGGCACACCCTGGCCCCGAGCCCCATCTTTATTGCCGGACCAAAGAAATTGTCAACCCCCTCTACGCAATGTCAATGCAACCAGCAAGATTACACCTGTTCCTTGCGGTACTGTTAAACCATAAACCTTCGTCCTGCTCGAAAGCGGACCTTCTACCTACTGGATGACTCTTCCTCCTTCAACTCCCCAACCCATAAAAACCACAATGTCCCAGCTGCCTAACATGCCTTGTGTAACTGCTAACTGCAAAGTCAGAATAAACTCACAAAACCCCACTGCATGCAAATTTATATTAACTCCATATTAAACTCTTCCAGGTGCTTCTCTTTGTGTTCAAAACTCCTTTTTATATATTTCCCTGTGCGCATGTTTTATAAATGCTATTTCTTCTTTACCGCAGGATCTCGGGACAGGCTCCTCTCGTGTGCATGAAAACCTCTGTCTCCCAGTTTCCATGTGTTTCAGAGCACCCTGTCGATTGATGGTGTTCATGTTGCATTATTTAACATTTTTCTCTTGTGCAACTCTCTGCTGTGTATCAGTTCTAAACAAACAGTAACGCTAAAGTAACTTATCCTATCCATAATTAACTGCTCTTGATATTTACAACATTGCGCCCAGATCGATGCGACCCAGAGTCGTGAATACGGCACGTGCAATATGAACTCCTTGTAATCATGGGGACCCTTCGTGACCACCCCAACACATGCAATGGAGTGTTCTTTTCTTATAGCGTGCATTGTGGTGTTGAACCATGTAGGCTTATCTTTGGTTTGACCCATGCAACCTGCCTGTTGAACGTTGGTCGCACCACCTCCTTTTGGCAGATTACCTATTGGAGAAGCAGACCCTTGGGTATCACTTAAGGGCAAAATAGGACAACAAACAGATTTGGAAAGCAGTACAGATAAAAGGGAATAAAATATGTCTGTGCACCGTTTTTACGTTGTATGGGGTAGGTGTTCACTGTATGAGTAACATAAGTCTGCCAGCTACAAGACCCTAACTATGGCTGATATTCCCATAATAAGTGAAGGTAGAGAACCAAGTGGGTATTAGTCCAGTTCTGCGCCATACCAAAGACATTATTGGTCACAATTGTTATAAAACAGAATGTTTGTTTATTGAATTTCAATATGATTCTAATTTGTGCGAGTTTGTTTCTGAGCCAACATTAACCCGATGGTGGCACGTGTTAATGGTTCATCCTGTTGTGGGCTTTGTCAAGGCGTAGCATTATAAATGGTCAATGTTAGAAACAAAGAATAGTACATTCAGAAACCCCTGTTAGGGGTCACAGGCGGTACGTTAGTAGAATTGTGCATATAATTTCTTCACTTGATGATCAGTTATGGTTGGTACCCTCTCTTTAGATGGTAGCAACCTACGTTGATCAGAGTTTCACATGTAATTGTTTGCCAATATTCATAGGTTCTTAAATAGTCAGTTTGTGTTTTTGCAAAAAGAATATTTTACATGTACATTTAGGTTCTTGTTCACTACATGAGATTTCCTGAAGAGAAAACTGTCACTTGACCTCCCCCATTCATTTCACCATCCAAGGAGGCTTTACCCGCCATGTTAATAATAGCGTTTCATACATGGCACCCACTATGTAAAACCTCTGAAAGCTAGTGCTAGAATGCAGAGATACTGACTCACTCAATTGAAAGGCAAGCACTTTGCAATCCATTCCACCAACGAATCCTAACCTCTTTTCTCTTTTTGAACATAGTAATTTATTAAAACCTATTTATTACAATATTATTCATGATACTTGCAGCCTTTGGCAGATCCTTTAGAGACTTCTGAATACTTCAAGGGAATTTACCCATCATCGTACGAATAAATTAAAATATTGACCCACAGGTTTCTATAAACCTACTTTGCGGCGGGGGAGAGAAAGGATATAGCAATTGCAGCAATTTTCTTAGACGCCGATGATGTCATCACTCACGTCTGTTACGTGGGATAGCTTTTTATGCCGATCCCAAAATGGCGGTGTTCAATGCATTCAGCGGTGCACCGCCATCCAGAATCCAAATAACTGATCCAGTAACTCCTAACCAAGTAAGAACAAACTGGGCAATAAAAAAAAAAGCCTCTTCTTAAGGTACTTCATTAGGCACTTAGCTGATAGTACCTTATCCATTGTTATTCCTCCTACTGGAGAACATATACTAAAGTCATTGAAAAATCCAGGACCCATTGCCTAATGGCAAAAGCCAACTAGAGAGTGTAACTGAACGCTTGTAAGGAAAACTTTACTTACATATGCACCATTGCTCGATGGCCACCACCAGCACCTCAGTTTTGCCCACGAACAACCTAAAGGCCAATGTGCAGGCACACAAGTAATCTGAATTTAGATACCTACCACCATGTATGCCAGACCACTTTACAACAAGAGCATACCAATGTAAACACACTTGTGCTGAAACAAACCTGCACTGTTACTGCACCGACCTATTCCTACTGGACGTTATCACTTAAGACACCATCACATGGTGACTCTAAAACTATGGAGAGTTTACTTGGTCTTCACACGACTTCTATCAAACGACAAACGTACCATATATACTACCTAAACTCTCCTCTTCATTCCTTTCTTACCTCCACACCTGTTTTCTCTCCAACAGGAAATGTCATGTAATGAGCAATAACCTAAGTGTACATGTAAAATATTCTTTTTGCAAAAATACAAACTGCTTATATAAGAACCTATAAATATTGGCAAACAATTACATGTGAAACGGATCAGCGTAGGTTGCTACCATCTAAACAGAGGGTACCGACCATAACTTATCATTAAGTGAACAAATGATATGCCCAATGCTACGAACTCACTACCACCTGTGACTCCTAAATGGGGTTTCAGAACTATTTGTTTCTAATGTTGGCCATTTATAATGCTACACCTTGACACAGCCTACAACAGGGTGAAACATTAGCATGTGCCACCATCGGGTTAATATTTGCTCAGAAACAAACTTGCACAAATTAGAATCATATCGAAATTCAATAAATGTTCTGTTAAATATAACAATTGTGACCCATAATATTTTTGCTATGGCGCAGAACCTGACTAATGCACACTAGATTTGGAAAGCACCCTTGGCCATTGCTTGCAGGGCCTATTCTCGTCACTGTTGCATACCGCTGTTAAAGCAGCTGGTACTACCGCTCGGATTTTAAGTTGTCGCCAGAACTGAATGGGCTTCCTGCAGTGTACCATGGAGCTGTGAGTTTACAGTTCTATTGTCGGAAGAGAGATGCCCAGTAGGCAGCAATTAATGGGTGACCTTTTCTGTGCAAAATTCCAGCTTTTCCTGCGTTAAAGGCAGTTAATTTTGATGGCTGATAGGCATTTTGAAGACCAGTCCAGACAACTAGTCTCCCGAGCTATTTATTTTATTTGTGAAATAAAAGGTACATTATTTATAGACCTCTACAAACCTGCCTCCTTGTTTGAAATCAAAACCGCACCTTTCATTTACATCTATGCAAAAGAAAATTCTGAAAGCCTGGTTTCAATAATGAAAGGCATTTATTTTAGACAAAAGGTTGTTGCAGTGTCGCAGGTGACTAAGGCATTCAGGCTCTGCCTCTTCTGTCATGAAGAGCTCTGCAGGATGAATGAAAAGCCAAACGATGGTGGAACACGTAGCACAGGATGAACCACTCACATCTGACTGAAATGGCATGCAGGAATATACATATCTGCTGCACAACCACCATAGCGTAGGGAGGCAGTTATGGTTAAAGTAGCTGACTAGTGGTCCGTGTTTTGTATTTTAGCCAATACCAGTCTGCACTTGATTTGAAGTACATGCATTTCGGAAAACCTACACTAAACGTCCAGAATGCAAACCACTGTTGAATGAACAGCCATAGCTGGATGAGAGGTGTAAAACATGTTATGGGAACACTTCCCAATACTTAAAGGTTTGTTGGAGTTTAGTCTCTTCTCTTAGATCTATCTAGCTAACAAGTTTGAAGTGAGAGATACTCCATTCATTGCCTCAAGGCCAACATCAACATTCAAGTCTGCTATTCATGGATCTGCACTTCCATTTGGAAAATTAAACCTAATTATTCCGACCCTCCAGAATATTGCTGCACAAAATGTAACATTTTGCAACACAAAATTGTATTTATTGTAGAATATTTTTCATTGACTGGAGGCGTGCAAAAGAGAGCAATGGTTTCAAGAAAGAGGCAGTAACTGAATCTCCAAAAGAGCCAGGTTGTCTTATTTGCATTTTTTGTGTGTGGTTCAGCTTTCAATTTAATAGTCCCAGACAGCCCTACATGTTAAGGGGTGTATCGTCCACGTTTACTCCCTAAAAAAATAGGCAAATGCTCGTAAAAATAGCCATCCCCAAAAATAGGAAAAAGACACGTAGAACCTTGTGCCCCCGTTTTCGCCCACATAGTTCCATGGATCTATTTGGACCACTAATGCACATAGTACCACAGGAATAAAACTGCCTGATTAGAAGAAATAAACATGCATCTTTTTATGTGCGTGAATAGGTGCAAAGGAATAATTCTTACGAAAACAATTCCGTTGTCCAGTTTAAAACTTGTTTACACGGAATCGGACTTGCATCTTAGCTCCCTTTTTTATATAAAAAAAAAAAGTTATTCCCAACTTTAAAAAACAGGGAGTAAAACACTGGCACTTGCAAATCTTATCTGGTGCACTGGTCCTAGATGTTATTGGCCTGACAGTACAGTGTTTGTTTTGGTTTAAACCGATCTTTATCAGTTGTAAAGGTGCAAATATTCCCTTTCTGTTTCTGCAATCCCCCGAACACTGACACTCCCTCATTCACCAACATCTCTCACACTCGCCAGCATCCCACACACTTCCACACCCTCCCGACCCCCCATTCTCCATCACGAATTGCACTCCCACACCTCTGGCTCTTCTAGTGATACCCATACTTGCTCTGTCACACGGCCCGGTCGCGGCTCGCCCTGCTCAGTCCCTGCTACACTCTAAACCATGGACTCAACCCACACCTTACCCTCTCCAGTTCCTCCTGCAGTCTACAGTCCTTCATTCTTTCTTTTCTTCTACATCTCACAACCTTTCTCCCAGTCTTTTGCACTCTTCCCCCCTCCCCCATCGATTCTCAAATCTCCAGCTCACTCCCGCTTTCCCACCCACCGCTTCCTCTCTTTTGGGTCAACCATGCTCCCACTTTCAGGTGCACTGCTTCCTGTCCCACTGCACCCCTTTTACTTTCTGCAGAACTTCTTCCTCTCTGCTTTCTGGTCCACCGCTCAGTCTATGCTTTCTGGCCCGCCACTCCCTCTCGGCTTTTGGGCCCACAGCTCATCCTTTGGCCCACCACTACATCTCAACTTTCTTGCCCACCACTATGCAGCTGGCCCACAGCTAGCCCTCTGCTTCTTGCCCATCACTCCCCATCTGGCTCACTGCTCCCCCCCCCCCATGCCTCTCCTTTTCCCCCTTCGTAAAGTGTATTTTTTGGGATCTTTTTTTTAAATGGCAGATTTTGTGGCATTTTCAGCAATCGTGAAATCTTTATACGCTAAGCTGGGTCTGGTTATTGTGTAAGGGAGCAAGATATCTATAATATGGCTGTATGATATGCTTAACAAGTACAAAAACAAAGATAAAATTAGGGGGATTCAACAGGCCAGTTTCTGTGAAAGTCTTGGAGAAACTGGGACAAGTCGGTTGCAATTCGGTGCACCCGGCGCAGCCTCTTATCTCATTCGACAAAACTAATGATTCTAGCATAAAATATTATCTGGAAGCATTTTAGGACTGGTCTGTACCTCTTAAAACGTTGGCTGGGATTAGGTAGCGCCAGCTTAATGCTATATGCGCCAAAACCAGCTTTTAAAGTCTCTTGCTCGTGTAACACAAATTTTGTCATGCAATAATGACAGCATTTGTTAAAAATTGCAACACACCATTCTGTCTTAGGTGTGCACTTTAAAAAAAAAAACTTTCTTTGTTGGTTTTGCGTAAACAGTGAGCCCATGCACAGGCCCGGGTAAACAATAACCACCCCCCCCCGATAGGTGTGTGCTTTATAAAATGGTTAAATAATTTCTGTAACCTTTTCTCCCTGTGAGATTCTTTGGGAACGTTGGCTTGCTGGGTTAATGCGCTTGCTGTGGTAATTTATGTGAAACCTGTAGCTAGAGCTCTACTGCAGGTTATTCATCCACTGAGCTATTCCAAAGATTTACTGGCTTTGAAAGTTTAAAAAAACTTTATGTTTTCGTAGCCGTTTTAAAAGGAATAACATTTTCAGGAATTAAATGATCGGTGTCTATTTGACTAGATGGGAAGGTGCATTAATATGCTTCCTGTTAGTATCTGGGCAGCTTGACAGTTACTGGATTACATTTTGTCAGAATCAGCTCATGAAATGTCACGTACTGCCTATTTTTTAACATTGAAGATTGCTTTAAAAAATGTATATTGGTACATTCAAAAATAACTGCAAGCAAGATTTTTCTTCTTCTGTCTTTGATTCACTCTGTCCTTCTTAGGAGCTCGAGGCTATGAGCAGGTACACCAGCCCAGTGAATCCCGCTGTATTCCCACATCTCACCGTGGTGCTCCTGGCTATTGGCATGTTCTTCACTGCTTGGTTCTTCGTGTATCCTTTGAGCAGAAACGGGGGTATGGGTGTCATGAATGTGAAGAGCATATGCACTGAGTTGATTATGTAGTTGAATGGGATGCAACTTCAGCATTCCAGAGTTTCAGAAACCTCAAGTGTGAGGCATCGTGTGTGTGAGTGAGTCTTACACTACTGGAGTTCGGGGGTAGTAGCTACTACTTCAACCGTATACTGTCCTTTTGCCCACGGTTGTTTTTTGGATGATGGATTTATTGCCAAAACAACAAATCGATATGTATATGGGGGTGGGTAAGGGCGTAAAAGGCGTGGGGTTGGGGTAACAACATGGGGAAATGTGGGAATGGGGGTGGGGGGAGATCCCACATAAAAACAAGTACTTTTCAATTAGTTTTTTCCGATGGATTTTTGTTGGCAAAAAAATCCATCCAAAAAAACGAACGTCGATAAAATTACCTAGAAACATGGCTAAGCGTAGAGCAGCTCATGACAGCTGAAGAAGGTTGTACATGGCCCATGACACAAGGAGAGCCACCTGCAGCTGTTCAGCCAAGGAGCAAACGCAAGAACCCTACACTGCTTGTCTGCTCTCTCATGGCTCCTCAATTCCTGTGAAAGGACGCGTGCCTCCTGTGTCATGTATTGTCCTTCAGCTAAGCGCAGGTGCATGGAACTAGCGACTAAATAAATGGACCGGAATGAAGCATCACTGAACGGGAAGGCATCTTCGTCTCTACAGTCACTGGTTGCACAAACACAGAGTAGGTTGGGATTCCCCCTTTCGGCAGTCACCAGATGCTGATGCCTCAGCTTCCTATGGAAGCCCCTCTCGCTGGGAAGGACACCGCCAGAAGTTGCAGCAGTCCATTATGTCTGTTGGCCCAGGTCTCGAATGCACTATCTCAGTAACGTCAGCAGAGCAGAAGACTGGAAGGCACCTGCTTGACTGCACAGGGGCAACGCAGCGCTGGTCTTGGCAGCAAGATTGGATCCCGGATCCGCTCTTGGAAACCAAGCTCAGGTATGGTATTAGACGCATTATAAAATAAAAATATATCATTACTCAACTGGACCACTATTGAACTAAGTCTGGGACATTATACTGCTCAATATGCCCGTGGCCCATTAATTGTATGCCAGCTGGAGCCAATACTGCTGTTTGATGTCTGGAGCGAATACTTCACGTTTTTGTATACATGCCTTAATTGTGCTTGGAAATGGTACGAGGACGGTATAGGAGTATACAAGAAACCTACATACATGCTATGCATACCGTCTGTGGCCAGTACTCTTATATTGTTTAATACCTCTTTAATAGTATATTTTATCTAGCAAACAACGTTCATATGGAGCCTTTAAGAATGTACTGTATCTGACAAATGCTGCTCATTATGGGGAAATATTCACATTACTGTATGGCACCCCTAATTCGGTTCTACCTCAAACGGAGCAGGTACACCAGCCCGGTGAATGGTTGGGACCCTTGATCTACTTGTAGTGGCCAGTTACTGCAAGGGGCGATTCGTTCTTTACTGTCTGGGGCATGTATGGCATGGGCCAATTCTTGCTATGCGCTCTGGGACCAATACCACTCATTCAAGGCGAGTACCATTCATTCATGCATGCTGTAGTGTTACCTTGGTTGTTCTTGCTCAGTCTGGAGGTGGGGTCATTGTTGCTCATACTGCTTAATGAGTAATTGATAGTTGGGATGATATATTTTCCCAAATGTAATGTGACACATGGGTAGTTTTAAGTGATATTGTACATAGTATGTCTATTGAAGCTTAATTTTCAATTTATTTTTGGCATTTCAAGTTATTATTCCTTCCTCTTATGCTATTGGGGGAGGGGGAAGGCCATTTGATGTCACTGTTATGTTCACGACTTTGAAAATGACTACTCGCCCTGCATTTTTAAAACTTCAGCTCTTCTCTTTTGGTATCCCTGTCCTAATGATGATTAGGCCGAGGGGTCACTGATGGATTGTGCACTGTGAATTGCTAAAGTCTTTCACATGTGGAATTGTACTTCCTTTTTGCATTATTCATAACACATGATTATGCAGGGTTTCGAAGCTTTCGAACTTTTGTTCTCAGCCTAGACCAAACCATATCCTTTAGTGTTTTCTCTCTGACATCAAGTGCTTTTCGTCTTCTGTCGCAGTAGCAACTTTCCCTTATTATGCTGATAATGTCTTTATTTGCAGATAGACTTTCATGGTAAGCCCTCTCACCGTTTGATACAGTATTATTATTTAAGGCCGTCTACCCAGTTCGAACCGTTTTAGGTTCGAATCTTTTGATGGATGAATCTATATGATTTTGCAAGCCACCGGTATACTAATTAGTTGGTCCAAGGTAGGGTATCCCTACCACAAATACGTATTCATTGAATGCTCATTGGTTTAATACTGCGCTTTAAAGAGTGGAACAAATAAAGGCTGTTAGGCTTGTACATATTTAGTTCTTAAAATGTAAAAGTTGGCTTCCTACTGGGGTGTATGTGGCATCTGTTTGCGCATATGATGCATGCTGTTGCCAGACCTAGTTTTCATTTTGTCCTTGACCATTAGATTCAGCTATGAGGTGACTTCAACCAAATACACTCGAGATATCTATAAAGAGCTACTAATCTCCCTAGTAGCCTCCCTCTTCATGGGCTTCGGTGTCCTGTTCCTGCTGCTCTGGGTGGGGATCTACGTGTGACCAGGCAGAGTTGGTAAGAATGATCTGCACTTACTTTCTGTACTCCAATGCCTCGCTGGTCTCCACATTCTTGTTCATAGTTACTGTCTGTTGCACAATGGTCTCTAATCCCCTCCCCCTCCCCGTCCCTTCCTTTTATTGCTGAAACCCCTATTGCTCTGATCCATCTTATTGTCTTTTTCTTGTTTCAGCCTTCGCATTTTTAATTGCCTTCTTTTGAAGTGCCAGACCAACACCGCACAATTGTCTCGCCCACGAGATGCAGACTGCTCCCACCATTGGGTATTTCCCCTCTTCTGTCTACATATGGATTGCCTCGCTGCTGTTCTCAGAAGTTGATCCTTTTTTATGTTTTTGCAATCTGCCACACTTTGTAATAAAAGTCCTGAATTGTATCTTGTCTTTTGTGGAGTTTGTGATGTGTGTCAGAGTGACAAGACTTCCATTCCACTCTTCTGGACTAGCTGGTTTAGCACTAATGGGCACTTCTGAGAGGGAGGATTCTCCTTTCGGTCCTTTAGCACTGACAGAATTTATGAAAGGTTGCTCACTGCTTTGGTCACATGTTTGAGTAGAACACTCTTTTATAAAGAGGCTTGCCCTCTTGGTCTTACAGCTGTGATTGTGGACACCTAAATGGAAGGTTTTGCTGGTGAGGGGGCTATCGTATTGATGGAGGATCACTTGGAAGGAAGCTCACCCTGTTGCCCCTAGGCATAAACATCTTGCACGTACCCCACTGATTTTGCGCACTACTTTTAACACCATGATTTTACATAAAATGTATGCTTAATGAGTACACCAATAAGGACACTTGCTGAGAGCATGTACAATCTACAAGAGATAAATGTGGTCTTTCACACGGGAGGCATCAATCGTACTAGCAAGTCATGCAACCCCCCCTACAACAAGCCGCACGTGCAAATAACTAGTAATTATGGTAGCAGGGACTGCATAAAAACTCAGAATGCAGTAGGGACGTTTTTCAAAGCAGCATGGAGTTACGGCAACCTTTTTTGTTCTAAGAGAGGTAGCTAAAGAGAAACCTGTTCCAGGGAGAGTTGCACCATCAGCAACCGCCCACACCCCAGAAAGTCCAACGGCCTGGCTCTGGCCCCACCCTTGGCAGCCAGCCTTACCCACAACCCCAATCCCATGCAGTTCATGAGCCTGGCCTTTGTCTGCCAGAATGCCTGAATAGGACCAGCTCCCACAGGAGGTCTGGCTGTCCTGATTGGACAGTCAAACGCTCATTTCTGTAAAATGCTGAGTGAGATTGCAGAGGAGTGTGTGCTGGAACTGTATAAATGGTGAGGCTTATAGAGTGAAAAGTCGACCACGGGAAGCTGAAGTAACCGAAGAAGACGACCAGAGGCACCTGCAGACCCTTTGCAGCACTGTGAAGTGACCACCGCTTTCCTGACGTTGCTTTCTGTGCGACAGAGGATCTCCGACAAGGATGACTCCTTCCCTTTGGCTGGTGGGAACAACCAGTCCCAAGACACTTTGGAAACTCTTAGGACCTCAAGAGTTGACTCAATTCAGAGCTGTGGAAGCCCAATACGAGGAGACCTGCTGCTCATTTTGAGTGCATCGTCGTGGAAAGGCCGAATCTGTCCACATCTTTGCTGATCCCTCAAGGACACACCAGAGATCCTATTCAACTCGCCCAGACCCGCTCATCGGAGTGTGGAACTGCAGGAAGCGAAGAAGATTGACCGGGTCATCCGCGTCCTTTGTTGGTGCTGCAGAAAAGGTGCCAAAACCGCAGAGTGAACCAAGAAGTTCTTGAAAGTCATCCCTCGAGACTGTTGCTGAGAGATCCCGTCCATTGTCCTGCCTTCAGTTATCAGATCAAGGAATCCAGAGGTCATGTCCAGAGCTGCAACACCGTGTAGCATCCAGCACAAACCTTTTCTTCTAACCTAAGGTACTGTAGGGGGAAAGGTATTGCTTACCTGATTCCAGAAAGTCGTTCCAGAGCGTTGGCGTGCACGAAGAGGTGTCCAGGGCAACCCCCTCTTACCTCCTACTCAAGCCGCTGCTTGTGTCCCTTCGAGTCCTTAATAGGGTCTCCATCGTTAGTTATAACCTACTGCTTCTAAAAGACTAGAGACTGGAAGAAATCCACAGAAACTCTTTGTATTCTACTGCTTATCAACACTTTGAAAGCACTTTGGGGAGGGCTCAGTTAGTTGCATTTTTGGACTTAAGACTTACTGTACGAAGAAACCCTCCATGAACCCGACTAGTGTTACTCTAACAGTGTTACTTATGCGTTTGCAGAGTAAATAAATCTGCTTAGAACCGCATGTGCACGTAGTTACTGATCTTACGATACCATTGTCTTTTCCCTTTCTAACGCTGCAACAAATGTAACTGCGAACAAACACAAAAGTGAAAGTTTCCTTTGAAGTATAATCTAAAGTATTCCGACGTGTTCTAGTGTAAACGTATAAGGTATTTAAAGTGATTCTGATGTAAATATATAAATTATAAGTGCTTCTTTAATGTGCATGTCTGAGTTCAGTGTATTTACTTGCAGCTCACATCCTCCTCTTAACATAAACCTGACTGCTCTGCCACTCTACCAAGGTCCTGAGTTAGTGCGGACTGATACTAAGAGTTGGGGAGCTATAAACCACTAGGGTAGCTTACCAAAGTCTTACTACAAGTAGGACTTCCTAAACAGTATGCAGAAATCATTACCCAGCCAGGCTTCTCCTGCATTCTCTCCCAGAGGTTCACCTCCATGATGTTATGGATGTGCCACCACATTGCTTTCCCCTCAGATATTGTCTTCCTAAATCAAATCTAGCCACAGCTCTATACGCTTGTGGGCTAGCCCAACATCGTTGGGGCCCTGGAGGTCACACACATGATACTTGTACAACACTGGGCACGAGAGCATGTCTTTATTAACGGACACAGGCAGCAGACTATCAACATGCTTTTCAAACGTGTGCCAGATTTCAGAAGAAAGAGGCCCCTTTTTTAATCCTTCATTGGCACATCAGAGATCTGTACATGGGGTGTAAACGCTACATCTCTGTAACGGTAAAATTAAATTGGTGTCCTCTCGCAACTGAGAAACGGGCCATTATGCCCCTTTTATTGTTCCAATGTGAGCACAGCGGCTTAAAATGCTAGTGTGAGACCTGTTGTATGCTACCCCTAGAACGTTTCTGTCTGTCTGTGATGCCTTCCACATTGAAGGAGAGTTTGTTCTTGAAAGGCTTCACACTGCCAGTCGAAGCTGCTGCGCTTTGTGGTGCTACCCAGAGGCATTGCTGCCAGGAGCCCTCGACCCATTAACAGAGTGGTTACGAACGCGGTTTATCTTTTATTGTGAATTAGAAATGTACTTAATAAACCTGTGCTTGCATTGAACACAGACCATCTGATTGCATTGCTCAATTCTACCTCCTGTACTTTACCATTTCCTTCAAGGTGATTCAGGGTGTTTTGTCTTTTTTTTTTTCCTTCTACGTATCACTACACCAACACAAGCATTTCACTTCAAAAGCTTCTTCCCACCCTTGTACTAACTATTTCAGGAAGATGGTGGAGTATCCGCCCCTATCATAGGAACCAATCTCGCCAGAACAAAATGTGCTTAAAAGCATTAGTTCTGTTACCGTATATTTTGTCGCTGTGCCACTCCGGTCTGGTCCTCGTCTACCTGACGAGCCATAAAAAACTAATATCGCAATTGGCCAAAATGGAGAAGGAAAAACTGTCACGTTTTGTGTCGGAGGGACTTTAGCCTAGTTCAACATTTTTCATAATATATGGGGATTTCCTCCTTTAGGACTGATATAATTTTCTGGCATCAAGACTATTTTTCTTTCTCCATTTTAGCCAATTGAAATATCTGTATGGACCGAATACACCAGAAATATGTTGGTGGGTAAAACACGAATAAGCACCTGTTGGGCCATTAGAAAGGTGAAATTAGATCTTGATTGTGACCAAGACGCCATAGAGGAAAAGATCAAGAGCCTTAAAAGCTCACGGGCCTAATGGCCTATCCAACATAGTTTTGAAGAGCAACCCTGAGGTTTGGGCAAAAATATTAGACATCCTATACCAGAAAGTGTGTAACAAAGGCTGTCCCATTTATAAAAAAAAAAAAGGGCTCCGTTGTCAACCAGCCAACTATAGGTTGTTATCAATAACTGGGAACATTTTTCCATCCTTTTTATTTAACAAATTGCAAGCATGGGTAAAATCCTCTCAAATACTTTTGACTTCTTCCAGGTGGGATTTAGAGCTGGTTCGCCAACCATCCGCAACCTGCGACTGATGGACTTGTTGGGCCAAATGTCGAAGACAGCAGGCATTATATGCAACCTTTGTCGATTTCAGGGCAGTGCTTGATACAGTACATCGGGCAAGACTGTGGGGAAAAGTTAAAATATATGACTGCCCTGAAGACTTGGTAAACATGATTCAGCAATTGCATAGTAACACCCAGGTACAGGTGAAGCTGGATGGCAGTGGAGCCTTGACACGCCTGATCCCAGTTAACAGGTCTGTTAAGCAGGGCTTTGTGCTGGCTTCTCTGCTATTTGTCATATACTTGGCTGATCTGCCCAACAAACAGAAACACATACAAAATTATCCACCAAGGATGGCACATATCCTGGTAAACTATGTCATATGCAGATGATCTAGTCATCTTTGATTACAACTAGGTTGGTATGACCGGGAGTATCAAGGCGCTATGGGCATATGCCAACAGTAACCCGTTGGTAATCAATCTGGAGAAAACTAAAGTCATTAACTTCTCTAATAGAGCACGGAGATGCCCAATTATCATCCCTCCAGATGGCCCCCTAGAATATGTGGAAAAAATAAAAATATCTAGGGGCCGAGAAAACCTCAGCTAAATCTTGCAATGAACTGTTGAATGCCAAGAAGAACAAGGCAATTGCCTTAACCTCTCAAATTAGCAATTTTGCCAAACAAATTGCATGATTCTCTTTGAACAGTATCATTATGTTATACAAACAATTGTATTGTACCACTGTATTATATGGAATTGATGCTATAACAATTTTAAATGATTACACATATTAGAGGGCTGTTTCTGGAGGATATTGGGCCGCTTGGCACAAGCGGTGCCAGTAGAAATGTTGGAGGTTGAAACTAGGACTTATTTCTACAGCTGTATTGGCCTAAGAAAGACAAGGTATATTATATATTTGTGCAAAGATGAACCCCATGTTGAAAAAATTGGGAGGGAACATGCTGAGGAACACAAGGGATTGTTTCAGGAGAAAAATGAAAGGACCTTTTTGAGTGTATTGGATGGTCACCGGACTGGAACAGTAATGTTGAAGAACTAGTAAAACGGTTTGTCCAGAAATTGGTACTATGGAATTGGAATAGTAATTGTGAACATTTAGCAACAGTAACACAATACATGGGCAATGCATCCGTTGTCTGTAGGTAAAAGACTTCACAATCCTATCTAATACTTTGCCCTCCCCCCCCGCTCCTCTCAGGTTTGCAGATTTCTCTTGCTACTACGAATTGACCAACTCCCAGTATTCGCTAACATTGGCCTCCAGATGAAAGTTCCAATAATAAGGGTTACTGTAGAATATATAAGAATGAGAAGCACACAGAAACGGCTAGACACGTTCTACCAAGCTCTAAAACCAAGGGCTCTTTGTACATCAGTTTACTGAGTAGGTTCGTTGTAAATGATGATTCATTTGAAAGTAATCATTTGAAGTTTGACTGGAGGTCTGTAAAGATTTAGGCATGCACTGATGCAAGTATCCCTTAAAAGTGAATGACTCTAAGTAGGATGTCAATGTTTAACAATTGATATTGTATATATTAGATTTTGATTTTAGAATATGTAAATGAATTTGTGATATTTGAATAGATGTTTGTAATAATTTGGAATTTGTGTATGTTTTTTTAAACTAATCACATTATAAATAATTACATTTTTGTTGTCAGTTCCTTTGTGGTTTTTCAAAGACTAAAGCGCACCCATCACTAGATTATAAGAAGGTAACTCATTTTACATGGGACGAGGTAGCTGAAAAAGGTGTTTCGGGAATTGAAGACCGCATTCACTGAGGCTCCCATTTTGCAGCATCTGGATCTGGTGAAGCCTCTTCAGGTCTAAACAAGTGCCTCTAATCTGCCGATTGCAGCCATATTGCTGCAAAGGGACTCTTGGGGGGGGGGGGGGGGGGGAATCTTACATCTGTAGCATTCTTTTCCCGTAAGCTCACAAGCTGTGAACAAAACTATTCTATTGCGGATAAAGAGTTGTTGCCCATGATTGCTGCTTTTCTGGAGTGGTGGCATTACTTGATGGGGGCGCGCCACCAAATCATTGTTTTAACTGATCACAAGAACCTACAGTTCTTGAAGACAGCAATAACATTGAGTCCTAGGTAGCTACGTCGGTCCCAGTAATTCAGTGTGTTTGATTTCATTGTCACTTTTCGGCGCAGCAATACAAATGATAAAGCGGATGCTTTGACCAGACAGCAAAATATGGACCTGTCCGGTGGTTGAGTCTCGGGCATAATTCTTGCTGAGAAGATAGTGGGGGCAGTCACACAGCGACTTCTAGAAGTAATGCTGTTTTTCACCCCAAAAGGTTTGCAAACCTAGGCATCAAAAGACCCATTAACAACCACCATAGAGGGGATAGCTTACTATGCCCAGAGACTGTTCTTACCCACGATATCAATGAGGAAGAATCCATTGTTCTGGTGTCGCAAGTCTCCATTAGCTGGCCACTCGGGAACGAAAAACCAGACATGTTGGGTAGGTATTTCTGGTGGCCCGGTATGAACAGGGATATACACACCTGCATTCAACAATGTAATGTCTGCCTGAGATACAAGGCATATCATTCCAGAAGGACCGGGTTGTTGCAACCATTACCCACTCCTACAGAGCCATGGGATCACTTTTCTATCGATGTTACCGATCTACCCAAAGATGATAAATATGATGCCATCATATTGGTGATAGATGATTTTTCGAAACAAGCACTCTGTACCTTGCAGGGGAGTGCCTATGGCTGGGCAATTGGCCACTTTGTTTTTAGAACAAATTGTCAGATTGCATGGATTACCCCAGTCTATTGTATCAGACAGGGGTCAACGAGTTCACAACACGGTTTTGACGTGCGTTCTCTGACATGTTGGGAATCATCTGTGCGTTATCCACTAGTTATCATCCCTAGATGGACGGTCAGACTGAACAAGTAATTTGGGCCATGGATTGGTGTCTGCGATAACTGTTGGCAGTTGGCATTGATTCCTGAGTTGAGGCTCTCTGGTTGGCAGCGTTCACATATAACAATACTGAACATGTCTCACTGGAAATATCACCTAACGTGTTTTATATGGCCAAGAGCAGAACAGGTTTCCAGAAAAACTGACATCCGTAGTCCTTCGTGTGGTAGCAGAGCACAAACAGATGATTCTTCTAGGTCAGACGAGTAATGCCAAAATATGGAGAAAACAAAGGTATGCAGATAACAAAAGGTGCTTTCTCTGTGCTTCCCCATTCCTATCCACTCAAGTTACCGAACCTTCGTTCTGGTTTTCCTAACTCCCCATCCACAACATCTTCTCTCCCCCCCACCCCCCTCCCCCCACCACCACCTCTTGGCTATCGCGTGGAGACCTGTTTAATATAACTTAGGAACCCGTGCCAACCACGGTGGGAGGGGCTGTGTTTCATTTGGTTTCAAACTCTATAGCTTTCAGAGTTTTACAGTGTGTGGCTTTGCGACCCGAGTTCTTGTTTTTGCCCAACTCCATAAGTGACTATGCTTGGAACCTTGTTGGTCAGTTCATCGAGTGTGTTAACTTTCAAAACCATTGCTATGGTGTTTGTGAAAGTCTTTGTAATCATCCTTTTGGTTTTCATGGCCACTTGTTCAGAATGCTTCCTCCTTTTTTCAGCTTCCCCCTTGTGAGGGGAAACCAGACATAGAAGGGAGTGCTGCAAACGTTTTCAATCCTACTTCAACTTTGCCCTTCAATATTATGGCTTGAATCTAGGTATGAGTCACATTCCCTAGATCAGTATATGTGTGATTTTTGACAGTTAGTCACTGTAGTGACTACCTTATTCATAGGCCATAGTCCCTTTCCTCCATGACATTCCGTCCGTCGGGATGGGACCGGAGCACTTTTAAGCATAAAATAAGTTACTTTTGTGTCCTTTTTATTTTTACGCAGGGCCACCACACGTGACCGTAGCCCCGCCTTCCTGAGCTCCGCATCGTCCTTCGGTCCTTTTTCTATCGCCAGTTCCAGGACCATTTAGCAAAAATGGAGGATACGTATTGGGGGACAGCGGGCGCGCATATAGAGGAAAGGGGAATAAGGACTAGGAGTAAGGTAGTCACTGCGGTGAGTAACTTTCATACTCCTATGTCCCGTCCCCTTTCCTCCATACTCGTGGGAGATTCCCAAGCACTGACCATAGGTATTGTGGGTGGATAGAAATTTCCCTTATTGGAAAAAATTCTTAAGAACGGCCTGGCCAAATTGGGCATTACCTTGGGAGCTCAGGTCAAGACGGTAATGTCTGCAGAAAGCTGATGGGGAGGCCCACATGGCCACTTTGGCTGTGGACTCCAAAGGGACATATTTTTGGAAGGCAACAGCAGCCGCTTTGCCACAGACCAGATGTGCATGAATGGCCTTTGGTGGTTGAAGGCCTTGAATCTTGTAGGCCTCGTAAATGCATGAAGCTATCCAAAGAGAAATTAACGCTTTCGAGGCTGGTTTCCCTTTCGGGTTACCAAACGTAACAAAGTTGTGAAGCTTGTTCTATCGAGGTAAAACTTCAGAGCTCCTCTGATGTCTAGGTTGTGTAGACCCGTCTCGGCCTCGGAGACCGGGTTAGGTAAGAAGACCAGTAAAGATATTGACTGGTTTAAATGGAATTCAGAAACCACTTTAGGAAGGAAGGGTGAGTGCGAAGCACAAACTTATCCTTGTGGAAAGTTAGGAATGGATGTTCGACAGAGAGCTTGAAGCTCATTATTTGTCTTGCAGCGCAATCAAAACAGGCCACTACCAAGAAAGGTACTTGAGCTTGGTAGTGGCCATAGGTTAAAAAGTCTTATGACATAAAGCAGTGAGGACCACGTTCAGATCCCATTTGGGATGAGGGGCCTGAAACGGCAGAAACAGACCTGCAAAGTGTCTATTGATGACTGGATTAGCCAGTGAAAAAGAGCAACTGTCTGTAGACCGGTAAGCCGCAATGGCGGATAAATATGTCCATTAACAAGGGGGGTCCTGGGAGTCCCTCTGCCAGACATTAGTCCTGGTTACGAGAGACTTACCCACTATCTTTCACAGAGAAGAAATATCCCAAACATATCAATCTTTGTCCTGCCCTGGGGCAGTCCAGCACCAAAATGCTAGGCAATTCTCCTCTGAACAAGAGTACCAACAGAAACCCCAGACACGTGTTTCCAACCAGACCGAAACATGTGTCTGGGGATGCTGTTGGTATTCTTGTTCAGAGGAGAATTGCCTAGCATTTCGGTGCTGGACTGCCCCAGGGCAGGACAAAGACTGATATGTTTGGGATATTTCTTCTCTGTGAAAGATAGTGAGCTAAAGACTCTGGGTAAGTCTCTCGTAACCAGGACTAATGTCTGGCAGAGAGACTCCCAGGACCCCCCTTGTCAATTTGCATATTTAAGTAACTTTGGGTCTCACCCTGAGTTACTAGGGGAATCCAGACGTGGACCCCTTGCTCACTATTCTTAGAGAGGCACAGCTCCTCCCTACTGATGAGGTCCAACCAGACCGAAACATGTGTCTGGGGATGCTGTTGGTACTCTTGTTCAGAGGAGAATTGCCTAGCATTTCGGTGCTGGACTGCCTCAGGGCAGGACAAAGACTGATATGTTTGGGATATTTCTTCTCTGTGAAAGATAGTGAGCTAAAGACTCTGGGTAAGTCTCTCGTAACCAGGACTAATGTCTGGCAGAGAGACTCCCAGGACCCCCCTTGTCAATTTGCATATTTAAGTAACTTTGGGTCTCACCCTGAGTTACTAGGGGAATCCAGACGTGGACCCCTTGCTCACTATTCTTAGAGAGGCACAGCTCCTCCCTACTGATGAGGTCCAACCAGACTGAAACATGTGTCTGGGGATGCTGTTGGTACTCTTGTTCAGAGGAGAATTGCCTAGCATTTCGGTGCTGGACTGCCCCAGGGCAGGACAAAGACTGATATGTTTGGGATATTTCTTCTCTGTGAAAGATAGTGAGCTAAAGACTCTGGGTAAGTCTCTCGTAACCAGGACTAATGTCTGGCAGAGAGACTCCCAGGACCCCCTTGTCAATTTGGATAAATATGTCCTGCATGATAAGACATGGATGCCAGAGGTTGCAAGATCAGATACAGAAGACAAGACACTGTCAATAGAAGCCTGTGTGGTGTCAAGCTGTTTGGCTAGACATCAATGACAGAATCAGAGCCACTTGCTCCTGTATTGAGCTCTTGTAGAGGGCTTGCATGCCGCTTGAATTATACACCTGTTATGCTCAGAGAGGTTGAACCGCTCTAATGATCGGAACTCGGGCACCAGGCTGCCAAGCTGAAGGATTGTGGGGAGGGGTGCCACAACCGATGTCTTCTCTGGTCAAGAAGGTCTGGAATATGTGGCAACCTGCTCGGGGAGCACACCAACAGGTGCTGCAGTTCCAAAAACCAGACCCTGGCTGGCCACCAAGGATCTATGAAGAGGAGAGTGCAGTTGGAGGCACTCCCGAGCTTCCAGAGCAACCAATGAATCCGCAGCAAAGGAGGAAAAGCGTAAGCCTTCATGTTGTCCCACGGGATCTCGAGAGCGTCCCCCCCCCAAGGAAGACACTCCGAGCACATGCCTGGAACCATAAAGAGGATGTATCTGGCTCGATGAGGTTGCAAAAAGGTCCACCGCTGGAGAACTCCATTGGTGAGAACATCAGTGTTCATCTCCCACTCGTAACTCGCTGCAAATTGGCAGCTGAGGGTGTCTGCAGCCACATTGATGTGACCTGGAATGTGCGCAACTTGAATCCAGACATTATGTTGGCTAGCCCAATTCCGAATTTGGATAGCTAGGTCCACCAGAGGAGGAGACTTGGTGCCCTCCCTGTTTGTTGATGTAGAACATCGCTACAGAATTGTCTGTGCGAATTCGAGCCACACTGTTAGTGATTTGAAAAGTCTTGAGTGCCAGAAAAACTGCCAGGAGCTCTAGGTAATTGTATTGTATTGTTTGTTGATATAGCGCACCTAACCCTCAGGTATCTTGACATATTACTTCAGTTACATTTGTGCACGCTTACACTAGTAAATTACAATAGATACAGAGAATACTAACGATATATACAGGCAAATTAGTAATTACATATGTACTAATATTGTGGGTACAGTTAGCTAAGTCAGTGTGGGAATGGAAGTACATACATGGAGCCATAGGTGGTCGACAAGTTATCTAGTCTCCTGAATGGACAGCCAATTTTTTTTTTTTTTTTTTTTTTTTTTTAACATTTGTTTTGAATTGGGAGAATGACGATTCTGCTCTTAGAGCTATAGCTAATTAGTTCCAAAGTTTGGAGGCTAGGACGGAAGCTGCTGCCTCATGATTTGTGGAGGTTGTATCTAGAGACTCTAAGCGAGTGTAGTTCTGCTGATCTGGCGGGTCGGTTTGATTGATTTTTGGAGAATATATTTAGGTGCTGAGTTAGACAGACACTTGTGGGTGAGGGTCAGAGTTTTCAGAAAGATTCTGTTCTTTACTGACAGCCAGCAGGAGTTGCGTCTAATTTCGGATATGTGGTGCAATCTTGGTATATTGAGGGCGGCTCTGAGAGTATTGTTTTGCAGGACTTGTACCTTTCACTTGTTATTTCCTAAATAGAGCGCTTTGCAGTAATCCAATTTGGATAAGACAAGTGCTCTTGCTAGCGTCAAGCAACTTGCTGGTGAAAGGAAATGTCTGCAGGCGTTAATTTACACGTGTAAGCTGTGGCAGAGGCTGTTTGTTGAGAGTTAAGGATGAGTCGAGATAGAAGCTGAGTGTCTTGACATCTTTGGAGACTAGGATGTTGATGTTGTCTATGAATTATATCTGTCGAGTTTATTAAGTTTGGCTTGGGAGCTGGTGAATAGTAATTCGGTCTTCTCATTGAGGCAGAGGCCATGGGTGGCCATCTATGCCTGAATTATTAGGTAGAGAGTATTGTATCGAGGTCATAGTTACCATAAATCTGGATGACTTGGGTGTCATCTGCATAGTTGGTGTAGGTGACACCCAAGAGGTCAAGATCGTCAAATAAGGGCTTTGTGTATATAATATACAGCGTTGGTGATACGCAGGACCGTTGTGGTACTCAGCACGTCACCGGTGCTGGGTCAACGGATGCGGTAGGAGAGAATACTCTCATCATTCTTTTGTCCAGAAAAGATTCTATCCAGGCTGTGGCTTTCTCAGAGAAGTGTGCTGATGGAATAATGTGATTACATTAGAATTCGTGACTGATGAGGTCGAAGGCGGCAAATAAATCAAGCAGCAGGAGGAGTGTTATGTTGCCCTTGTCTTTTTGGATCGTCTATTTGCGTTTTCAGGTCTATTAGCGCGGTTTCCATACCATGTCTGGGTTTGAACCCCAATTGGCGCAGGCCCAGAATTGTTTCATGGTGCACCTGTATTTGGAGGTAGGCCGCCCTATCAAGGATTTTCAGCAGGAATGGCTCTGTAGTGATGAGCCAATAGTTTGTGGGAATATCCGGGGTCAAGGTTTTTTGTTTTTTTTAAACCGTGCAAGGACCGAGGCATCTTTCAGGCTGGTGGGGACTGTGCTCATTTTAAAGGAGGAATTTATAAATTACTTGATGGAGGGTGCAAGTTCTTCCGCTGCCTCTTTAATGATGGTTGCAGGGCAGTTATCGCCCTGGCATCTGGTTGGTTTCAGTCTCATTATTATGTTTTCAACTTCCAAGGTGGTTAAGGGGGTGAATTTGAAGCGGTTACATGGTCATGGTTTTGCAATTTGGGGCTGAGAGCTTAGGTCGGAAATGATGCTAAGTTGTTTTTTTTTTTTTTTTCCTTTTCAATTTTGGATTGAAGCATGGGCATTGGTTTTGCCAGGCCGTTTCGGCATTTCTTTTGCTTTTTGCTGTCACGTAATAACTGGTGAGCTTGTGGCTTAGCTTTGCGTAATTTCAGTGGGGCTATGGTGTCAATGGCTTGGTGAAGTTTAGAGTTGTAGAGGTCTACAAAGGTTTGGGTCAGTAATAGTGTTAGGGTGGTTAAGGATCGGGTGTAGGAGGGGCAATAGGTTTCCTAATGTGACATTCTTGTGGGTTTTTTTGTATTTTTTTTTTTTGGAGCCGGTGGTACCAAGGCGCTATTAAGGTTTGGTTGATTGCCAGATTGTATGGTGAACAAGATGGAGTGGGGGGTCTGTCCATGCACATGGTGTGTTGAAGAGAATGTTAGTTTCGCTGTTGAGGTCTGCAATCCAGTCAAGGATTCTTCCATTGTTGTGCGTAGGTTTGGTGATGCGATGGGAGAATCCAAGTTCTATGATAGCGTTACCTAGGGTAGTAGCTTGAGTCATCCTTCGGGGAGGTGGGGGGGTCTAGGAAGCCTAGGTTGAAATCGCCAAGCAGCAAGATTTGTGAGCCCAGTTTATCGTTGATGAGATGTGGCATATCTTCCTCGAGGGTAGATAGGGATCAGGTGGTCTGTATACAAGATGCCTTTTTAGGGTACGAGAGGCTGAGAGTGGGAGTTTCATGGACAGGTGTTCAGCTGAAGGGAATGGATGGTGCGGGAGGGCTCTTAGGCCTACGTGGGTCTTGGAGATGACACGACTCCGCCACCTTTAGCAGATTCTCTGTCAAGTCTTGTGATTATGTAATTGTCAGGAATGGCTAGAGCAAGAGATGGGCCTGCTGCAGCATGTAGCCATGTCTCTGTTATGGCCAAGAACTCTAGCTGATTGGCAGAAATAGGGTTGGCAACATGTAGGGCCTGTGCTGTCAATGATCTGGCATTGATGAGCGCTCCTTTGATCGCCAAGCTGGTAGTATTAGGAGTGCAGGTTGTGGTTGTGGTTGTGGCTTTCGTTAAGTGGAGAGAGTCATTTTTTTGTAGTCATCCTGTGGGATTTCATGGTGTTTTTCTTGGTAGTCGTAGTCTTAGGGTTAATTGGGGATTTGGCATTGAGTTTGGCAAGTGTCTGATTCTTAAACCTAATCTGAGGTTCCTGATTGCTGTGTCACAGGGTCGATTGGGGACCGGTCGGGATGCATAGCGTTGGATCCATTGGTAGGGTGAGAGAGAGTTGGTGGTGTGTACTGAGGTCGTAGTAGTGTGTCGGCATTTAGGAGGTCGTAGTAGTGTGGAGGCAATTAGGGGGGGCTGTGGCGGCCAGGATGGTAGCAAGTTGGTAGGGGCTATGGAGTCGAAGTGTGGTGGACATAGAGATGTATACCCTCCTGTTACTCAGCGGTGAGGCAGAATCATGGGTAGTTTTCAAGGAAGCCTGCTTCATATTGCTGGCAGTGGTGACTGAGGCTTGCAGGAGCATTATTGTCAGTATGGCAGCTATGGCAAATGGTAGGGATAGGCAGTACAACATAGGTTTGGAGTTGTGCACAGGCATGACATGCAAATACTGGGTAGTTGGTTTAGGCACTGGTCAGCTATTTAGTTAGCTAATAGCGAGGCGGCTGCCTCAATGAGTGTCTAGTTAAGGTAGGTATATGGTCTGCAAGATAAAGGAACATTGATTGACATGCCTAGTAAATGATAAAGCATAGTTCTATGTCTAGAGTACAGCAGGCAGATAAAAATAGGTATCTTGCCGCTAGCGCATGTGTCTGACTGTGGTTGGCAGTCTAGGAGAGCAGTAAGTAAGTCAACTGTTGATGTATGGCATTGGCCTCTGAGCATTATAGCATTGACGTATTCGCATGGAGCGTTGCCTAGCATGATGAAGCGTAAATCAGGGTCTAGAGTACAACGGTCAGATAGCGAATAGTATCATGGTGCCAGCACCTTAACTGGCTACGGTGAGGCATTCTTGGACCGAGCTAAGCCTAACATGTTGTATAAATGTGTAGGGTAGTTCAAGTAGCACATATGCAATTCTGGGTGGAGAAGCAGGTGCACAATTGTAAGTGATACGGTTCCAGGGACAGGTAGAAGTTGCAGCATTACTATGTAGATTGTCTGAAATGCCAGAAAAGCTGCTAGCTGAGCTAGACAGTTATGATCAAAGACACTAGGCAAGGAATGGTTTACGCAACGGCAGTTCAAAACAAAGTTGTGCGGCATAGGACTGGGAGGTAGGATATCTGGTGAGTTGTTCTGACTCGATTAAAATGTGCAGGATGAGATCATGTGCAGGATTGATATGAGACCGCCTGTCTTCGGCGTCCACAAATCGTACACCTCGAGGTGATGCAGTGTAGCTCTTCAGCCCAGGATGGAGGAGTCTGTCATAACTCTAGCCTGTGGGCAAGGCTCCTGGAAGGCGGTCCCCACTGAAAGGTTGTTGGCGGAAGACAACCATTAACCTGCTACCTTCATGCAGGATGGGACTGGAATCATCTTGGAGCCCGGAACCGTAGCCTGGGACCTGCAGCTCCGAAGAGCAAGCTGAGTGCACCTTATTTTCAAGCGTGCATCAGGAAGAGCTAACACGCAAGAGGCCATGAGGCTCAGGAGTCTCTGGAACCACCAGACCAATATGTGAGAGTACTGCAGGAAGAGCTGTTATGTGGGCCAAAGGCTCTGCAATCCTGCCCTCAGTCAGGAACACTCTGGTACTGACAGTATCTCAACGAAACCCCAGAAAGATCAGGTCTTGAGCGACCATACCTTATGATTTCTGCCAGTTCACCGAAAGCCGAAGATGGGACAGAAGCTGAAGGAGTGACTGACGATTGACCCAAGCGGCCTGTGGCCAAGGACTGCGCAGGACCAATCGTCCATGTTTGGATATACATGAACTCCCTGCAGTCTGAGGAATGCTGCGATGACGGACATCATCTTCGTAAAGACGTGGTGCCGAGCGAAGACAAAACGTTAGCACACGATACTGGAAGTGTTCCCTTCCCACAGAGAACTGCAGATATTTTCCCTGTGAGATCCAGATCAGAATATGTATGTAGGCCTCCTGAAAGACTACTACGCTGAGCCAAGTGTCCTTCCGGAGAGAGGACCTTATCTGCTGGGCGTAACCATCTTGAATTTCTCTCGGGGTAGAAAGAGGTTTAACTTGGAGAGGTCAGGGATAGTGTGCAGGCCAGCCTGGTTAGGTTTGGGCACTGTAAACAGACAGGAGTAGTAGCCCTCTCCTTGCTCCCGCAATGGAACAGGTGCCACTGCTCTGAGGTCTAGAAGATTCAGTACCTCGGCTCTGAGGGAGGGCGACCCAGTCTGCTGGAGAGGAGGTTGACAGGTTGGGGTAGGAGGGAGGGGCATGCAGAAGCCCGCCCGGGCGACAGACAAAACCCATCAGTCTTCTGTGATGGTCTGCCACGCCTCCAGATGAGACGAAATGTGTCCTCCCACTGAGTCTCGTGCGACCGATGGAAAAACATCAATTAGATGGTTTATTGGTGGGGAGACCACCCGTTGCTGAAGAGGAGGCTGTTGACCGAGAGAAACACTGGCCACCTTTCCTTTGCTGTTTACAGCAAGGGCAACCAGTGGGAACCTCTGACTGGCGTGCACGGCGGTCCTGAAAGCCTCTGAAACTAGAGAAGGACCTTGTTTGAGACCCCAACCTCTCAGTATAAGGGGCCTTTTGCCGGTGCTTTGGCAAGGACTGACAATGACTTAGCAGTTTAGGTGCTTGCCTTGGTTTTGGTAAGTTCCTCATCTGTGGAGGAGTGGAACAATTCCTTACCACCTAAGGGAAGATCAAGCACATTGTCATGAACTTCCTTCGAAAACTTCGTAGCATGCAGCCACTATTGACGGGAGATGTCTGCTCCGACTATAAGGCCCCGAGCGGAGGTGTCTACATGATGGGCCGCGGCCTCCGTCGATCCTGCGCCAGAACTATAGGCATCAGATAAGATGCCCTTAAAGTCCTCAAGCCTATTAGGAGGAATACAATCCTGGAACTTGGCAAGCTCCTTCCACAACTCGACATTTTCAGCCACCAGGATAAGCTCTGTATTAGCCTGACACAGCTGAAGAGCCGAAATGGAAAAATACCTTTTTCTCAATGGCATCAAGAAGCTTGTCTTCCTTGGAAAGGATCTGTGATGCTGCAGTGGAGGATGTAGAAGCCAGTTTCGACTGGAGCGGAGCTGCAGCCACCGCTGTCGATGAGGGGTGTGGACATGTAGACAAGGCTATGTCTTCAGACACTTCTAGCGGGCGTCAATTCTTTTTTTTGTTGTTTTGTTTAGGTGTTGCCCAGAATTAGGTTTTTCCCAGACCTTGCAGGCCTCGGCCAGGACGTCCTTTTAAAGGAACCGGCCGGTGCGATCCTGTGTTGACAGGGTAAAGGCTCCAGAAAGTACCCCTTCTTGCGGATCCAGGGGGCTCGGGTATTGGGATGTCTAGCAATGCCCTCATATCCACAACCCGGTTTTGAAAGGCTCTGATAGAGCAGGGTGGGTCATCACTGTCCTGATCCTCATCCAATGAGGCGGGAGCAGAAGTCTCATCCGCCGCACATTATGCCTCAGGCCCTGAAGGCATGGCTGACTGTGCAACGGGAGTCTTTTCCACAGGGGAAAATGGAGGAGGAGGCCCCACGGGAAGTGGTGGCGGAGGAGGTGGCACTACTGGGACCTGCATAGGGATTGACTGAGCAGGGGCCGGTTCAGGCGGTTTAGGATACATTTCCTTACATAAATCCTTAAAGTGCGCCTTCATGGGCTCAGAATGCATAAGTGTCTGAAACTTGCCAAGAAATGCATCCTCAGCTGAAGATTTAGGCGCTGGAGTGGTTAGAGGCTGCTCGGAAGGGGCATATCCCCAGGATCGCAAAGAGGATGGTTGCCAGGATGCTCCTCCAACTGGATTCACGTAGATCAAAGGTGTGGACGTAGGAGGGAGCAAGACTGTGTGTGGCAGTGGAGTCCAAGCAGGCCAACCATTGGAGGGCGGAACGGGTTCTTGTTTTCCACAAAACGTGGAAAAGGCTGCTCTGCCCCAAAAACAGCCCCCCCCCACTCTGTACCAGCCGTGGTGAATGTTGATGTAAGAGAGGTAGTCAAAATGGGCTCTGTGGACTGTGGGCTTTGGACACCATTTCTTAATGCCTGAGGAAAAATGTCACAGCTGTAAGTGAGGCTGTGGTCGCCTCGGGGGACTTATTTTCCATTTTAGCCTTGTGACAAGGAACCTCGCCAGAGCTGGTGTTTGAGACATCTTAGAGACTGCTGATGAATTATCCCCAAGGGAGGGAACCTTGGTGGAGCCGGTACTCGAAGACTTAAGGTGTTTAACAGGCTTCTTTGCCCCCTTAGCAGGATCAGTTCTACCACAGGTCTGAGTGTGGGAAAGCTTAGAGTCACCCCCTGAAGCCAGACCCCTCAAAGCCCCCCCCCCAATCCTGCTGCTTTTATATAGAGTCCCAAGAAGGGTTACCTCCGGGGTAACCCAGGTATGTTTAGTCACTTTGATGGGGACCTCGAGCGAGACTCTGTACACTTAGTTCTAGATGTGGAAACGTTGGGACTGACCCCGGTGACAACAGCCCCAGAAGTAGTGGGGATAACTTTAGCCCCCAAAAGATTGCTCCATTTCAGGTGTTCTCAGAGGAAACGCTGGATTCTCAGTAAGATCCCTTTTCAGGACACCTCAGGAAGATCCCTGGTAATGGAGCTGCTTGAGCCCCTCCTGGACCCAGAAGACACCACAGGGAGGGAGTTGCAGTAGAAGCGTGGGGTCCCAAAGGTGTTCAGGGCCTAAGCACTCCAGGCAAAGAGAGTGGGGGATCTGCCCTCGCAAAACTGTTTGTGTGATGAACAGGACATGAATCCCAGGTGCTCCGGAAAGGTGACCGTGTAACCGGAGCAGGAATGAAGGACAAGGGAACAAAAAGAAAAATCTTCCCCATGATGCAAGTGCGTTCGACCCCGACCACACTGAGAAAAGGACTGAAGGGCGATGCGCGGGGCAGAGCTTCGGAAGGCAGGCCTATGGACACGTGCGGTCGCTCTGCATAAAAATTTAAAAAAGGACAAAAAAAATGTTTTGATGCTTAAAAGTATCCGGTGCCGTCCTGAAGGATGGAAAGTCCCACACGTATGGAGGTAAGGGGATGGGACGTAGCCGTAGTGTACTTTTACTTTGCACTCTTGATTCCGTATGAAAGAACTCATTAGGGTTTTGTTTGTACTTTTCTATGAAAATGCATCACCCTTGAGGCTACCCCATGAAACTATTTGTTGTTCACGCCCTGAAGAAGCCTGGGCCACGTGTTTTGAATTAATGGCCACTTCACAGTCGAAACTCGAGTTGGTGTTTTTCTTCATAATTCATCATTGGAACGTATTTGTTTTCTACACAACAAATGCCCTTTAAAGAGTTCTAGCATTATATGCTTTGGTGTAGTGGAATGTACTTAACTACTGCACATTTAATATCTTGTTTGGTACACGAGCTGGCACTCTAATATAGCTTAAGGTGGTATATAACTGCAGGATACCTTTTCAGTTGTGCTTGTTTTGTTTGAATAGGTTTAGTTGAATTACTAGTTACAATTCTCTTTTCCTTGTCACTTGGCACGTGTGCCCACGTATTTTTGTTTTTTATTGGGGTTTGACATGCTTCTCTTTAGGACATGGCCTACTTTGATGTGGTACGGCTGAGTGGGTGTAAGACCAAAATGTATTCTGTGAGTTTTTTGGATCAGATGCTAGATTCATTGACGTTTGTCTTTGTGATCAGATTGCTCCTTACGTTTTTTACATTAATTAAATTAGGAAGGAATTCATTTTCTAAACTGTTGTATGGCTTCTTTTCCTTACCTACTCAAACTTCAATCTTTTTTTTTTTTAAAGTTCTAATTCAAGAGTCCAGGTTTCTTGTACATTGTGTAGTGCAGCTTCTCCAGATGGCATGGCTTCAGTGTGTTTTCTGTCACCATCTCATGCGATCCAACATCGCAAGAACAAAATGTGCCTAAAAATATTCGTGTTTATTTTGAGGTAAACTGCTAAGGGACCCTGGATATTCTTCAAAGATACAGGCCCAGGTTCTGTGCTTTCCTGTTCCACTGCATCAGGTTTAAATTGAGAGGTCTCTTTCCTGGCAATCAACGCGAAACTAGAAATAATCTGCATCTGGGGTTCATTCGCTAAACCCGCAAAAGGTGGAGGTGGTGTCGCATGTAGGCCTGGGTGACAACATGGTTCAATTCAGGGTGCAATAGAAATTATTTCACTGTTAATTTTGTGAAACGTTTATCTGAATGTTAAACTATCACCATCGTAGTGGCCCCTTGGCGCTCTGGTGGCTCTGAAAGAGGAGGGGAGGTTGTGTTAGTGGGAGGAAGCATGAAAAGTGCAAGAGAGCAGTGATGTGCTGTTGGCGGCCTCAGCCCGGTGGGTCCGTTGGCTGGGCCTGGGGTGTTTGCGGCCGGTAGTCGTGTACTGTTGTGCAAGGCTATCTGTGTTTTTGTTTTGTTGCAATGTAGTGAAGTTTGTGCGGTTTGTTGTGCTGTAGGTTTTGGTTGCGTTTGGTGTGGAGTTTGAGAGGTGTATGCAGAAAGGGAAATTGTTAGTAGGGTTGGTTAGTTTGCGTCTCTATCCTGGATTGAAGCGCTTGGCTTGCGTAGTCTCCCCTGTTGCAGCTCTGTCCTGATCTGTGTCTGACTGGCATACAGGTTACATACTCCTCTAGTCCCCGCCTCTAACATGCTCTCTGATAGCTCCCCTTATCCTCCATTTAGACTCCAGTGGCCAGTGCATCTGCCAATGACGTGCTAACATTCACAATTCCATCTAGGTGCGACGCAGGCTAATGTTCAAAAATTCTATCTAAGTGTGGACATGCTAGGAATCTCAAAGAGCCAAACCCTGCGCAGCACGCAGCTCGCCATTCTACAAAACACAGAATGCAAATATTAAGCTTTTCAAAACTGCATGGTTTGTTGAACAGCTTAGAAGAAAAACTGTTCAGTTGAACTGCAGGTTTACTCTCGTCGTGAATAAAAGTAGGCTGCATCACTGTCAAAGGATAATATAAAGCAGATGATCATTTTACAGTTTCTTTTGCAATGTTTTGAAGTAGGGGAGTTCACAGATGTTATGTTGTCCCTTGTTAGTTGTTCAGCCAGTCCTGGATTCTAAGCTCACATCCAGCCCTTTGGATAAGGGGGTGTATCTACCACTTTTACTGCCTATAAATGGGAAAACGCTCCCAAAAAGTACAAATATTGCCAACAAATATAAGAAATGGACACATGTCCCCCTGCTTTCATCAAAACACTCCATGAACATGTTTGGACCAGTAGTACACGGAGTGCCACAGGAAGAAACACTATTATTAATGCTTGATCTGAATGGGTAAAAATGTATCTTTTAAGATGCATGAATAACTTGGTGCAAAGAACGCTTGCACGTTTCTGTTTTACAGTGAAAACCTATTTTGACTTGCTTATTAAAAATACTCCCATTGGGACTGTGAATAACTTTTTTACTCTCTTAAAAATTATTTCACTCCCAACTTTCAAAAATAGGGAATCAAATGCTCCCACTTCAAAATCTTTTCTGGAGCACTGCACCAAATAAGCATACACATTGTACACGTAAGGTGTACCAACTGCACAGATTTTTACGCATGGCATTTCACACAAAAAAGTACGCCTCCCGATGAAGTCAATAGGAGCACCTGCTAAGAGCAAGTGCAGTTTACAAGAATAAAATTGGGCTTTCACCAGGAGGCATTAATCATCCTAACCAGTCATGCCACCCCTTAAAACAAGCAAATAACTAGTAATGATTGCAGCAGAGACTGCATAAAAAAAACCAAAATACAGCAGGCCCACTTTTCAATGCCCCATGGAAGGAGAAATGGCTATTTTGTTTTGCTCTTAACAGAGGCAGCTAAGGAGAACCCTGTTCGGGGAACACTTGGACAAGCAGCAACAGCCTGGCCCACAGCCTTTCCCACACCCTGGGCAGCCGGTCAGCCTTGCCCTCTACCCCAGGCAGCTCATCAGGTTGGCCTCTACCCCAGCAGCACAGGACGGGAGGAGTAAGAGTACTCCAGGGCCCTAACTGTGGGAGTACCAGCCCAGGCTGTCTTACCAGGACCTCACAGATAAATAGGTCCTTAACACCTGAGGCCTGGACATAACCCACCACCTTCAACGTCCTGGCAAAATCTAAGCAATACCCAGAGCTTGGCCGGGCCACAGTTAAAACAATTGCCTTTGCTGAAGCTCTTCACAGGGCTCAATTTCTTTGCCACAGGCAATTTTCAGCACACTCTGGCATCACTCATTAATTAACCTAAACGGGTTGCGCAGAACAACTTCCTCATGCTCTCTTATTTACGGGGCATTTGTATTTATAAATTGCTCCTGTCATTCTTTCAATCACAGGAATGAGACAAAAAGTGATGTTGTAAATATTTTCATGGATTAAACATGAAGACATTTCAGCTGTTTCAAATATCAATAGTGTGCAGTAATCCTTTGCCCAACGATTCAGGTCTATACTCTGTGATGAATCCCAAGATGTGGTCAATTCTCCCCAAGGTGGAGCCCCTTCCCATGAGGCTGCTGCCCAATGTCTCCCTGGGGGTGGTACTCGGCGGGAGGATCTGATGGGAAGAGAGCTCCCCTCTGGGGATAAAGGAGTACATCTCAGGAGAATGTGCTATACCCACGCCCTATACACCCCTTCAGTCCTTACACCCCACTTCCAATGCAAATTCCCATTGTCAGAACAGACACATGTACTTCTGTAACATCTGTGAGGTTGACATAACCAAAGATACAGGGGCAAAGAAGATCCTTGAGAGCCTAGAGGGAGTCTGGGTGGGGGGGTTTGCCTGACCCTAGTACTGGGATGAGGTGTCCTGTAGGAGCAATAAGGACTGACATGACAACCACAATTGCAGGTGTTGACGTTGCGCAAGGGTGGAGCATGCATAATAAAAGTAAAATCCAAGAAGGACTGATTGTCTTCAGCCTGCGACGAACCTGGGAGTTTCGAATCTCGTCCATAGAAGAACTAGCCAGAGTGGTGGACACAGGCGAGCAGCCGTGGAAGTCCAGACGAGGTTGAGCAGGGGGCAACCTCCCGGTCAGTCCGGAAGAATCGTGTGGTGGTATGGCCTTAAGCATGTGAACACATACGGTCTGCTGTCATCGCTGAGCCCAGGAAGCAGACCACAGATCCAAGTAGCAGATGAACGGAGAGAGACAGTATGCCAGTGCTGCCATAGCATCCCGATCCCAGTGACCAGTACAGGGAACTCCGGGAGGCCCGGTAGGGACGCAGCACCGGTGGCAATGGGGCCCTGCATCAGAGGAACGCTTCCTCGGCTCAGTGGCCTAACAAAAACCACTAACCACCAGAGAGGGGTCTGGGACCCAAACCGAGAAGCGCGTTATCTCCCCTGTATCAGTGCTTGTCAAGAGAGCGAGCCAAGGGAGCTGAACCGAAGAGTGAGGGAAACCAGAGTCTGGGACCCAAACCAGGAAGAGAGGTATGTTCCTTGTGGTCATACTTGTGTTGGGATGCATGTTCAGTGTCCCAGCCAGGCAAAGATGTTGAGACTGAGAAAAACCTATTAGCACATTTCCTGGTGTGCGTAGAATGAGTATGGCATCACAAAGGGTGCATGTGTTGTTTCTAGTTGGGTCTGACGCATATTAGATACCCACATATAGCAACACAGACAGAGCAACAAATGTATTAATGTTGCGGTTGCAGAGGTTAGAGAGAAGGCAATATAGTATTGGCCTTGTGTTTTAGAAGTAATACGCAAAGTTGTGTTTTTAGTTAGATGTTGACAAGAACCGAAATTGGTGGAAGAGGGAGTCAGAAAGATAGTGCGGTAGAAGTGAGGTCAGCATGTAGCATGGCAGAATTGTCGACATATTGAAAGTTAAGGCCTAAGAGACAATGAACGAGAATAGAATGTAGGCATTGATGTGGAGCTGCAGTTCTGTTTAGCTCAGGCCCAAAACAAATCCCCTTTCCATTGCCCAGAGAGAAGCCGAGGCCAGAGGCACCCATGGTACACGTATAAGTGCTAATTGACTCCAGCAGCAGGGTCTGCAAGTGGTGGGAACAGAATGTTAGTTGAAGGAACAGCAGGAAGGGATATTCCCTTTGAAGAACAATTTCATGAGAATAGGGTGTGAGGTCTTGTGATGCCAAGAGGCCAGGCGAAGAGTTAGATCACTACGGCCCCCTTCCAAGAGCGGTCTTCCCATTTGAATTAATCACATTTACAACCAAACGCCAATAACTCCCTGAAATTCAGATTCAAGAGTGGTGCCCTGGTCATGTCATTACTGGGCACTAAAGGTTGCAAGGTGATAAGGGGGGAGCTTTGTCTGGAACATTCCATGATTTGGGATAGGAGAAGGAGAGGTGATGCCAATACATTTAGTACAAGGTCGGGGGTGCAGTGCATCTGGTATAATGAGAAGGCCTATTGTCTTATCAAAGCAGGGGTTGCCTCGCCAGTTTACTTTAAAAAAATTTGGAACAGAGAGTGAACATCACATGGCGGCCTCAATTTATTTGTGTGTCAATCAGTTTAAAGGACCAATACTGTACATGGATTTGCTAGTGACGATGAAGCGGGCCACATATCTAGGGGGAATGGGTTCAGATAAGGTGTGGCCAATCAGTCAAGGGACTATAGGGGGGTATTGGCATCTTTTATAGATGGTAGCCAATGAGGGTGGTGGGATAACATTGTAACACACATATTCAGATTCAGCGCTTTTCCACTATATAGCATGTAACGTCTTGAGATGTGATGAGCTCCGTGTCAGCTCGGTTGTACAGGATCATCCGATGCCGTTTTGCATGTAATAAACCTTGGTTTCCCTTGCAAAGAGGTGCAGTGAATATTCTGCCTTTTAGATTGTTTACTGTATGTTTTTGTGGGTTGCCGTTTCTCTTTACAAATTGGTGACCCCCGCTGTGATCCCAGACTCTCTGTAAGGTCGGGTGTGTCCCAGCCACACATCCTGAGGTGTGGTGCCCATCTGCAGTGACGAGTCTCCCGTGCACAATCTGAAGAGGTTTGCAGGTGCTGTGTTGCCAGAAGCCATGCCTGCCACTTGGAGCGGGGCTCTGCTCCCAGATTGCACAGGCCGTTGACGGGACCCCGTACTGGAGGAACTCGGGAGAATGTATAGATGTAAGTGCACCTTTGCAGGAGAAAACTAGGAGTGGAGAGTGTGTGGGGAGTGAGTTGATTTTGAGTGCATGGATTATAAAATGCCACATAGCAATATATATTGGTTTTGATATATAGAGGTGGCCAGGGGGATCTATTGCGTTGAGAGGAAAGGTTGACGTCACAACATTATTGCCTGAGAAAAAGAGAGGAGAGCCGAAACGGGATCTCCTCCATTGCGGAGGAAAGGCAGAGCTTAAATAGAGGGGAGGTCCAGTATATGGAGGACCTGGGATCCCTCCACGCAGCACAAGGGAGTCTGAGCAGGTAAATTCCCTCTTTATGAGGCAAGGGGATAAAGGAAACATCTAAACCATTGTGTACATAAACATGATTTTGTTGTGTAGGCCCATTTTATGGCAGGCGTGGGATCCCTTTTCCCGGCACTTGGGGTATTGACGCTGCTAGAGTGGTGTGGAAACAGAAGAATTAGTACCAGTGTAGGATTAGAAGTAACGGAGTTCCCTTATCCCACTTGAATACAAGCACTCCTGCTGTACCGGGAAAAGAGTATGAAATATCATAGGGACGGGTCACTTGTACAAGAGGAGGGATATACACGCCTTGGCCTGAAGAAGGAACGAATAACAAACATGGTCTGGTCCACATTTATACTTATTTAGCTGCACAGTATAAGGGGAAGAAGTTGAAGAATATGAAGGGCATTTTATAGCTTTGGAGAATGGTAGAGGAGTTGGAAGATGTCCCAGAGGATCCTAGAAGTGGAGAAAGTGTTATACAAGCACCCTGTGTCACCCCCTCAAATATTGTAACTTCTGTGTCCTGTGATACACCTACAACCACCACAAGGGTGTTACCCCATGCAAGCAGCCGCATGGTATACTAATCCCGATTATGTGCCCCATGCAGCATCATGATAGAGAGCTCCTGCAACATATGAAAATGTCTGCAGCCCCCCACAGCAAATGTCACGTGCAGCCCATTAGTAATGAAGACAGAGGACCGGGCACAGAGAGACTTGGAAACAGCATTGCGAAAGAGGGGTATAACTTGCCCAAATAAAATTAGAATGGGAAGAAGAGCGCCAATAGGCCCCAATGAATGGAGAGCGGGTGACATTTTATTTAGAATTGACAGCACTGCGACTAGGGACGTACATGTTGGAACGAAGGATGGCGGCCACAACAAGGAGAGGCATGAAGAGGGACTACCACGGGCAGTTAGTTTAGATTTGTTAGATCAGATGCCTATGCAGGAATAGCGGAGGAGAGGAAAGGGGAGCATATAAGGAACAGGGTGAAGAGATGCTGCCCATAGTGACACCAAGAGTAGAGAGTTTGTGGGGTCCAAGGTTGAGAGCACACCACTAAGTGGTTCAGATATTGAATGAGTCTTTTCACATTAATAAACAAGAAAGAAGAAAACATACAATCATAAGAATGGTGAATCACAGAAATCCAAATGTGACTTATATACATGTTAGACAGAATTGCATGCAGTACCCTCTGGGACCACCACATACAATTAGGACTACAGGTGTACGCAAAACCAACCTTTGGTATAAGTCTGTACTACAGTTTTTGGTAGCAAGCTGAGCAGCCAGGCATATCTCAAGAGGGAATGTGAGCAGTAAACGAAGTTACACAGAGGTCTTACAATCACAGTGGTTCAAGTAGACACTTACACTCAAGCTTTCTTGGTAAAACACTTATTATTTTATTACACAGTCATTTAGAAAGCATTCACTAGAAGGAGGCAACTTAATATCATATACAAATACACTTCAGTACCAAACCAATATGTTTCTAAGTAAATTAGTCTCCCCTGAAATAGGAGCAAAATGGAATTTCAGTCACTTTAAATAGGAGGACAAAGGCACAAGTTAATAGAATAGATCACAAATACTTTCTTAGTCAGTGCAAATAGTTTCAGTTCACTAGAGGACTCGATTCAGTTCAATAGGCCTAGGCCAAATTCAATTGGCTACTGTCTTGGGGATAGGAAAGAGCAATTCTTGTAGTAAACGGTAAAGTCTTTGCCAAAGTTCTCAGAAGTAGTTTGTACGAAAAAGAATCATATGTTGGGTCACAAGCTGATTAGGCCTGCAAGTTAGGAAAGTTTCACAAACTTTCACAGCGAGAGGTAAGTTCTCTCAATTATGGCACAGTACCTTTAATATGAAGAAAAGATTCCGCTGAAGACGTTTGGTCCTGTCAGTTCTTGCAAATCTCACTGTTCCTGAGCCTCAGTCATGGGGACAAGTGGGAGGATGTCGGGGACTCCTGCACTGTGCGGGGATAGGTCAAACAAGCTGGCAAAATGGAAGATCTTTGGTTCGAGTATCTGTAGTCAAGCACACAAGCTGGTGTCCTTCCCCCTGGTTAATCCTAACCAGCTCCGAGAATGGTATCCAGGTGGCTTACGAGTTTATTGGTCCCACCAACTCAAAGGAAGAAGTAATCCTTGAAGGGGCTTCTCTGTTGAGATGAACTTGGCAATTTGCACCTGCAGCAGGGCTTCACCAGGAAAACCAACGGTCCAGGAGTTGCAGCAGCCGTCCTCATCCAGCTCGTCTTCAGTCCTTTCGTTCCATTGGTCAACTCTGCTTTCCAGTCCAAGAGACTTGCTTTTTAAACAGTTTTCTCCCATTCATTCCAGCCTAGCTGCCACTCACCCAGCAGGGTGGCTGTCTTTGCCAGACAGTCAGCCAGCCAATCACCCCAGAGTGCATTTGGGTCTCCTAGGAGACTAAGCACAAGAGGTTTCGGGCACCTCCCTCACTTCCTGGCGACCCCAGACACTCAGACGCCAGAGGCGGTCTTCAGTCCTGAAGCCTGCCAAAGGCATTGAAACAAAGGGACCAAACCTAGTTTGGCATGCAGAGACCAACATTAGAAGGACCTTTCCAAAAAGAAATGGCGAACAAAGAAGACCGGGACCTGTTTTAAACAAAGGGGCTTACGGTGCCATCTTGAAAAACATGGCACCCGCGATTTTTAGCTACTGGTGTTCGCAGTCGCTAAAAATCATGGTAGTTCGTTGTAAAACCACTGCCACCAGCCATTGCGATAGAAAAGGGTAGCATTTGATTGCTACATGAGTTTCTAGACACAGGGGATACTAGGTAACCCCTCCAGCACTCTATAGGAAGATAGTGTGTGCTGGGTCTAGGAATTTAAAGACTAGTAAAGTCAAATTAACTTTACATTCTCTGGGAAACAGTAGTTTATCCCAGGGAAGGTATTGAAACCTTGGGTCAGCCTAAAAGGCTTCAGGTGTTACTGCACTGAGGGTGCTGTGTGACACATAAA
This sequence comes from Ambystoma mexicanum, assembly GCF_040938575.1. Lineage (NCBI taxonomy): Eukaryota > Metazoa > Chordata > Amphibia > Caudata > Ambystomatidae > Ambystoma > Ambystoma mexicanum. The sequence continues at coordinate 861,390,155 of NC_090934.1, read as the reverse complement.
AAAGATAAAGCCTATGGAGTTGTCTAAAACTCCATAACCAAAAGAAATAAACACAGAAAACAAACAGATTTCAAAAGTTCAAAGCCCCAAAGTTTAGCAAGAGCTGGAGAGCTCTAAGGTAGAGGGAATTGGCACATTTATGAGAATTCTTCCTAACAATACAGATGTAAGTGTGTGTCTGCTCCACCCAATAAAGAAAAGCCTACATTATATATTCAAACATAGTGACTGCTGTGTTTCGTTAAAAATGGTCTGCAATCGGTAGGCATGACGTAAAAAGACATGCCAAGACTTTAATTGAGCCAAAGACCTGTGAGTATCATTGATGGGGTCAGGCAGAAGATAAATCACACAGTGCCTTGAATATTCCATTAAAACATCTGCATTAAATACCAAAAAAAGAGGATTGTGATATTAAATCACGAAGTCCGTTGCGATTTATAGAAACATACATTTGATAGAGTTGCAGCTGCGACTAATGATTTTATCTTTTTCCCAATAACGTAAGGAAAGATAGAAAAAAGCGGGCATGCGAAATTTAAGCATGGCGACTGCGCTGTCTGATCTAGGCTGTGCATGCCTTCTGAAGCAAAACCTTGAGGCGACGCATCATAACGACCCGTCCCAGTTTACCATCGTTATCCTTCTGCTGAACAGGAGCGAGAGCATGTATGGAAGTGATCAAAGCAGGTGGCACTTTCAAAAAGCTGGCATATGGGTTGCTGTTTAGCAAGTAAGACTGCTGAGTGTGAATAAATCTCGGTGACAAGACGTATGGAAGAATATGTGTAACGAGACTAGTTCTAAGCAAGTAGAGAAACGCATCAATTAAAATAAAGGAAATACAGAGCCAAAAAAGCATGTTATAAAATAGTGTTTTAGATGACATGAGAGCGTTTGGCATCAGAAAGGGCTACAGAGTCAGAAATTCACAATGGAGGAGTGTAATGTCACGATGATTAAAAGAGGTGGAGAGGGTGTTCCCCTCTCCACCACATGGTACACTAGATATACAGTTTGTTGATGATGGTTATTTGTTATCAGGTGGAACACTGAACCCAAGAGGGGAGTGGCTGACTGCAGTTTTGAAGCTTTTTGAAGTGTTTTGAAAAATAGAAATGAAGGTTAGTTCCTTGTTTGGACAATATAAGAGAGTAAATAGGATAGTAATATTGACATTTGTGTATAATCTTGCCAGATCCAGATATCAATATAATGAAATGTAGTGGAATAAGAAAATATGTATGATCTCTTGCAATCATGATAATAAGGTTAGTAGCAACACTTGGAATGGGGCTGTGTTTGATATTAATGATCAAGTTTAGGATCTCCTACCTATAGCTCATGTACGTTTTAGGTTTAGAATGAACACTGTACATAAGGGGTAGTGAAGGGATTGAATGTCAGTGCTTTGTCCTGATGAAGGCCTAGAGGTTTAAGCGGATAAGAGATTGGTAAAGGATGGGCTGATCTTGGAGAAAAGGCTGAAATGCTGTGTGTCGACAATTGTGTTAATAAAACATCATTTTGTAAGCAGGATATATACGAGTAGTAATAAAGGTCACACCTGAAAAACCTGCTCTTGTTCAACAAATTAGTAACAAAGAAAGATGCTGCTGAATAGCATGTTAATCTCTTTGTGTGGCGCAATGAAAATAAATACACAATTTGTTAGGGTTTACAAAATCGCTGTAGAGGGTGAACCTCGAGCAAGAACACACGAAGGGGAGGCATGGCGCACGGCTTGTAAGGAACAATAATAAAGGTGACGCCTGGAAAACTCAAACTGATGCAACAAATTAGTAACAAAGAAAGATGCTGCTGAATAGCATTTGAATCTCCATGATATATAATATGAATAATAATTGAGTCAGCCAACACATGTTCCAACCTTCCCGGGTCTTCCTCACGGCTGAAACAAATACAATGCTAACAAAATGCACAAATAATAATATAAAAAATAGGGGGAAAGCCCTGTAAGAACAAATAGGGGGAATTAAGGAAACCAAACAATTAAAATAATTGATTCAATCATACACATAAGGCGAGCAATGAACTGCAAAATATAAGTGACCGCCCGGAGAGGGAGGGAAAAAGAGAAGGGAAACACTGTTAGTATTTGTAATATGCATCAATACTTCAAACATTCAATCCAAATGGTAGGAAAAAACCAGGGCATGAATGTCCTTACCAAAATAATTGTTCCTGGTCCCAGTACAATCTGGGTCTATCACTCAATGCGATTGAAAAGATCTGTGTTCAAAGAATAATCCATGAATGCCTTTCTTCCTAATAGATAGTACCCGAGATGGACAATGGCCCACGTGATTGCTAGGGCCTCTAGTTTTTTGTTTTTTCTCATGTGGGAATAACTTGCGACTGGTGTATAGTATGGGATGTTCTAGTCCATCGCAAATTTGGGACAGGACGGCTCCTAACCCCATAAGGGAGGCATCTGTCTACGACACAAACTCCTTTGAGAAGTCGACTACCTTTAGGATTGGGTTTTGGCATAGTGTTTGCTTTAGGATGTTATAACATATCTCATCGTCGTCGCTCCACTGAAGTTTCTGGGGTTCAGCATTTTTAAGTTTATCTGTCAACCGTGCCGTTTTATCCAAATAGCTGGGGATAAACGTACGGTAATACCCTATTAACCTAAGGAAAGCTCCAAGGTCTTTTTTATGTCTTGGGAGTTGGAGTATCCAAGACGGCTCTTACTTTTTCATGTTGGGGCTGTACAGTTCTGTTCCCTATGAAGAACCCAAAATATTTCACGGTGGATTGGTCTAATCTGTCTTTAGCTGGATTTGCAGTTAGACCAGCATCCTAAGGACTTTCATGATGGTATAAAGATGGTCTTCCCAGATCTTACTATAAATGACGATATCGTCAACGTAAACTCCAAAAAAGTCTGAATAGGGTTGTAGGATGTTATCCATAAGACGTTGGAACATAGCTGGTGCACCATGTAGGCCAAAAGGGAGGACTTTAAACTGGAATAACCCTAGGGTTGATGAAAACACTGTTTTGTTTCCTTATCTGGCCCATATCCGGGGACTTACCAGCACCCCTTTGTTAAATCTAGGGTAGATAGAAAGGTGGCTGATCCTAGTTTATCAATTGGGTCATCGATGCGTGGCATGGGATAGGCATCGAAGTCTCATATGGCATTAACCTGACAGAAGTCGAGGCAGAATCTCCAGGAACGGTCAGGTTTAGTGACCAACATGATAGGAGAGTACCATGGACTTGAAGGTTCGACGATATTAGCCTTCAAGATTTTGTTGACTTCCTCGATCACTACCTGTTTACATGCCTCCGGTAGAGGATAATTTTTTAGGGGAACTACTTTACATTTAGGTGTTCATATATAATGATGTGTACCTTTTACTATTTCTGGTTTTTCTGAGAATACATCAGGGAATGAGACTATTACGTCCTTTAGATCTTCGCATTGTTGGCTAGATAACTCGGGTGGAATTAAGTCAGTTATCTATGTCTTCGGGAACCATGCAGGCTTGAATTTTGGAATGGGTGGCTGAAGGGTTTTCATTCCACTCTTAGGAGGTTAATGCAATATAAGTGGACTTTCTGTTTTCGATCTGGTTGGGCTATTTTATACGAGCACGTTCCTGTTCTTTCTATTATCTCATAAGGTCCGTGCCACTTGGAGACAAGTTTGTTTTCTGAGGTGGATAAGAGGACTAGTACTTTCTGTTCAATAGAAAAAGAACTTAAACTTTTTTGTCGTAACTGGCCTTTTGCAAGTTTTGGGCCTTTCCCATGTGAGAACAAAGTAAGTCCTGGTCTAGTTTAATGTGTTCTCGCATTCTACTGGTGGTTTGGGATATTGGAATGGGGGCCTCCTCGCATTCTTCCCAGGTTTCCCAGAGCATGTCTAGGACATCTCTTGGTTCTCTTCCATAGAGTAGCTCAAAGGGAGAGAAACCTGTGGAAGCTTGGGGGGGGGGGGGGGTTTCTCACTGCAAATGGTGCCCATGGGATCATTTGGTCCCAGTTCTTCCCGTCCTTGTCTACCAATTTTCGTAGAATATTTTCAAGGTCTTATTGAATCTTTCTACTAGACCATTGGTTTAGCGATGGTACACAGAAGTTCGCAAGGTGGTAATATGGAGTAGCTCGTTGACTTCGGCCATAAGCTTATTCATAAAATTTGAACTCTGATCTGTTAGTATTTCTTTGGGAAAGCCAACCCTAGAGAAATATGGTAGAAGATATTTCAGGATTTGCTGAGTGGTATTATTTCGCATTGGGAATGCTTCGCGGTATCGGGTCGCATAATCCACGATCATCAGGACATGCTTGTTGCCCAACTTAGATGTTTCCAGAAGTCCTATTATGTCCATGTGAATTCGTGAAAAGGGGACTTCTATAATTGGCAACGGATTGAGAAGGGCAGGTAATTGAACATGGCGGTTGGTCTTTTGGTATATCTCGCATGATGGTATGAAAGTTTTGATGTCGACGTGGATAACTGGCCAGTAAAACTTTCCACTAATATGCGCCTGGGTTTTAGCTTGGCCCAAATGTCCTCCCGTGAGATGAGAATGTGAGATTTCTAGCACAACCTTTCGGTGACTTCTAGGTATTGCCACTTTAGTTTTTATTAACCCTCAATGGAGGTTTCTTTACTGTAAAGTAACCCTAGTTTTAAAAAGAAAAAGGGACTTGCCTTCTTCCGGAATTGCTTGTAAAAAAGGCTTCAGCGAGGGCTGGATCATTTCACTGGGCAAAGGTTAGGTCGGGATAGATGGTGGGTTCCTCTACTTTCCTTTCTTCGATGGTAGGGAATTGATCAGCTTCTCCAAAGCCTACGTTACCGCTGTCTGTTTCATCTGGTTCACTTTCTTGGAATTGAGGTAAAAGAGCTGTCTCCAAAATTCCCTGTGCAATTTGGTCTCTCCGGCGAACCTGAAAAGGGACTTCGCCATGAGTCTGTAAGGGAACCTTCACATCTCCTCGGAAGTCAGGATCAATAACGGCCGCTAAAATGTCTATCCCAAACTTCCAAGCTAAGCCAGGTTTTGGGGCTAATCATATGCAAAATCCCGGAGCGGGAATCAAAACTAAATCTGTAGAAATCGTTCCTCTTTTCCCAGGGGGAATAATAGCTTCCCTACTGCTACATACATCAAACCCAATTTATTCCTTGATGGCAATGGCCAGGTTGGAGGCTCTCTAAGTTTTTGAAATTGTAGGGTTCCTCAATTTGTTTCAATTGAGTCACATCCTACTTATGACACCATATTTGAGGAATTTATGGGGGCAACAAGTAAGACCGACACAAGTGATCACAGTTCAAGGGTGTTTATTGAACAATGAATGCTGTATGCAGGTTGGAAAAATGCCTAAGCTAAACCTCTATCTAAGATGGGAGCGAGCGTTGACCATCAAATGAAAAATATGGTAGTCCTAGTGGCTTCATGTCAAAATAAAAAGGGCCTATACTAAGAAACCTATTCCAAAACCTCACAACTAATACACAGAGGGGTGTGGGATAGTTCCCAAGAAAAGAAAAGTGTTCTCAAATAATATATCAGGATGCGTTAGCCTGGCTCTCCGTTCCCCACATTTTGGACACGGGTTAAGATGGGAGTTTGGAGCACAGTACAGTCTCAGACTTCTCCAGCACGAGATGACAGTTCTAATGGCAGCTCTCAGGATACTCTCTCGAGCTTTCAGCTATCAGGGCTGTCGATGGCCAAGTCTCGTTTCACTTGAAGCTCTCTTGCCGTCGAGGACCTGATGTGTTCAGTTAACAAAATGAAAGTTCCTTTAACAAATGAAAAATTTGTTTCCACTGTTCGCTGGGTGATGGGTTCATCCCAGGGTCCCCCCTCTTCTGGGTGCTGAACCTTCCTGTATGGTATTCCACAAATCTTAATATCTTTTTCAACAGTTTCAAACACACTGTTTCTTGGAGCTTTATACTTTTCCCCTCTTGGGATTTGCTTCCATTTTTTTCACTTAGTTTGTAGATCAAAGTCTTTTGATTGTACAGGGATTTTACCAGACCTCCTGTATGACTCTCAGCGACTCTCCTACGGCCTTCTGGTAGCCGTAGTTTCGCTCAGATGGGAAACGGCCCGAGACTCTTGGATTAGCACCCACATGGTGCCGGTTTTCCCTCTGCAGCTGGCCTCCCCTTAACACTTTTTACAGTTCTTTACATATTTAATTAAACTTGGTTAAAACTTGCCACTTTGCGCTTCTAATTCAACACAGTCCGGTTCTCATTGATTCTCACTGATTGTCACCTCGACTCACCGGCTGTGATGAACCACTTGGCTTTTGGCACTCCTAGAGTCAAGGCAGGTACCACGGGAGCTTCCCTTGGTCCTGCTTATCAGTGTAAGCTTGCCCCGCGTACCGTTGAGATCTGCTGCAAGACACTTGTGCTATTGTTCACGGTCTTAGGCTCTTTTCCACGAAGGTTCCACTGGCCTGGGATGAATAGGGCAAGGTCGCTTCTCTCCTACTCTTGAATTGCTGCGCATGTTTAGCAGTCTCGTTGGGCTGTCTGCCGTGCTCGTACTGTGTTCTCTGGTTTCACCTTTTATCCCTGTGTGGAAGGGAAAGGGCCGTCATGTGTGTGACTTTGCTTGACCCTTGTATTGGGACATGTCAGGTAAATGGCTCTGGTGTTAGTCTGTTGTCCTTTAGTTGTGTGAAAGTGTTCATTTTGGAAAAGGGGCGGGGGCAGTGGTTTAGAATGTCCTACATGAGAGGAGGGGGAAAAGGTGTCAAAGTAAGGGGAATACCGCATCTCATCCATCAGTGTCCCACTCCCACAGCTCCCCCCATCCAGGTGATCCTCCCTCACTGTTCCACCCCCAGAACTTGGATCCAATAGCGATGGCTGTGTCCTGGCCACCTGGATGACAGATTTCTGGGGACTATCTAGGGCGACATCTTCAGGTTTCTCACAATGCACAGTTATTAACTTACTTCCATTGAGGTATGAGGGGAATTGTCACCACTTTGTAGCATGGAACCACACCAATAAGTACATACTTTCTCTCAATTGCATTTAAATCCAGTTCCATCCATCACACCCTCTAAGGTTCAAGAGTGCAATCCGTCCTTTGTATAACCCAGGTAATGCTGGATACCCCATCCACCCTTGGTTGATGAGGCAACTGCACAAGCCTGGAAATACAAGAGAACAGCTCTACAAGGCCCATTATCACATCTGCCCCATCACTGAGTAGGTATTTGGGCTACTGAAAATTAACTTGCGCTGTCTGCACCAGACAGGTGGTGACTTCATGTACTGCCTAGAAAAGGCCTGCCTTATTGTAGCTATGTGCTTGCTGTTGCACAATATAGCCATCAGACTCAACGTCTGAATGCCTAATGATAGAAATGAAGATGCACTATCTGATGATGGTGGCAACAGCCATGACAGTTTGTTACCAAGTTAGGACCAGCACAGGACAATGTTGATGGGACTGTGCCGCATGAGAAAATCATGTGTAATTTAATGACGATTTGTATAGCGCCTTTCACCACTGCTATGGTCTCAACGCGCTGTAGGTTGAACACCTTTGGGGACCGAAGTGCAAGTATGGGCAATTCATCAGAGAGATTATAGAATGTGCAATTTAGCCAATAAAAAGATAGGTAGGGTGGCCAGGTCCCTGCTAGTCACGCATGTTGAGCAGACATGCAGGGTGGTGCAGATAGGTAGTATGGAGAGTATGTGAGAGAGATATTATGTGTGCAGCTAGACCACGTTTTTATCGTGGGGGATAGCTTCATTCTAGTGGCAGAGGTGTTGTACAAAATATGTGATGCGGGGGAGACATTATGTGTGCAGCTAGGCTGAATTTTACTGAGGGGGTTAGGTGCATTCTAATGCCAGAGGTGTCGTGAAAAGTGTCTTGGATTAGTGCATGGGTGCTGAGGGTAGTCTGGAGAGTATGCGAGAGAGACATGTGTGCAGCTAGACCAAATTCTATTGTGGGGTTGTGTATGCTAATGGCAGAGCTATTGTAGTTGTCATGTTTTTGGTTAAAGACTTTTTATTAACAGAAACGGGATGGGAAAACGGCACTCTGATCCTGCTCCAAGAGGAATTTCCCTACCCAAAACCAAAAACTAAGGATCTGTCTGTGTCAGGATGTCATAAATCAAAACCATCCTTGTGTCCAGATGTTCTATCCTGACCCTCACACAGTCTCGGGAGGATATCTCAAGGGCAACACACTCGTCTTGGTAGCAAGACGACGTGTAGCAAAACAGGTTTGATCCCCGGGTCCGTGCTTAGAAACCTCTGGGTATTAAGCACGTTATAAATAACCCATTACAATTAATACAAAGTAAATAATAAAGTGAGAATGAACATGTCTTTAACCTGATGATTGCAAAAAGTGTTCATGAATAAAAATAGAATAGCCCCAACATAAAAGTTCTGCAAGGTAACAGAGCCTTGGTTCCAGAGGGTGGTATGTCTAAGAGTTCTTTGTGTGTTTCTTGGCCCACAACAATTCTGTTAGGTACAAAGCTGCTTAGCCTTGTAATTTATTCTTCAAACAAAAGTTCCTTTTTAACCCAAAGTTCATCAAACACTGTCCTTCGTGTAGGTTTGCAATTGCCTGGTATACTCCCCTGCCAGGACTTGTCATGTACTTGCAAGTGCCTGCTTTACTCGCTTGCCAGGACTTCTTACTTCCATACATATATAACCTTTTCTCTTTACATCCAAAATTGCATGTCTTACTTGGTTTGGTATATCTAGTTGTTTCAATGTTAGCTTTAAGTTTTCTCCATATCTGCATTCCATGCACTCCTATATTGTTGGGGTTCGTGTTTGTACTCTGCCTTTTTGACTCGCAAACAATCTTCTTATTGTTTCCCTCTCTGCGAGTTTACAATGTTCAAACTGTTTGGCGTGGTCGCCAAAACACCGGGGTCCTCACTTTGCTTGGGCTGACTTACTGGCTCTGTGTGACGTCTTTGGTCATGTTTCCACTTGCGCAGCATAGCTTTGCCACCTGCTTCCCACTCTGGGCTGCTTTAACGTCTCTCTGGCTTCTCTCACAGCTCTGCTCCTGCACACAAGCTTTCTTTCGGGTCCCTTTGAGGATAACGCTGCTTCTTCCAGCTCCCGAACGCCCAGGAATCCTCTTGTGGTTCCTGGCCTCTGCAGCACGCCCTGCTCGTGCAACATTACTTTCCTTCTCTGCTGGCGAGCCCCTTGGCTCTGCCATACTGGCTTGTGCCTCCAGCTTCTACATGCCTCTGAGGGAGATGCAATGTCCTTTCCTGAACAGCTGCTCATAGTTTGGTTTCCATCTTTAAATGTACAGCGCACAAGGACTTTCAGAAAACAAGTAGCATGCTCATTGAGCTGGAGGCTCCTTCTGCTCTGCCTCATCTCATTCATCCTCCTCGTCCCAGTAGTTGGGTGGTTGTGGGAATTGGAGTCCATTGATGTCAACTGATGCATAGTATTTGGAAAATCTCTCTCAATGGTTCCATATGAAAATAATTCTGTTCTATATGAAGGTGAATTAGAACTGAAAAAGGTATTCTTGGAGCTTTTACTTTTTAGACCAGGATTGGGAGGTTGGCTGGAAGGGTGTTGGGAAAAGGTTTCTCTACTTTCCCTAAATGGGAAAACAGATGCATGGCAATAGGCTGTTAGAGTAATGGGTATTGGGTGTCAGGGGGTCTTTTTCATGGGCAAATGGGGGATACCTTGCCTCATCCAACAATGCCATGACATCTCCCTGGAGGCTGTCTCCTCCCATGTGATCTTGCCTCATATAGCCACCCCCTAGGGTCTGGATCAGTCTAGCTGCACACATAATGCCTATCCTGGTTTACATACGGTGATGTATCTAATGGAGTCATCACGGATCCCCAGCGGTAACCTGGTCCCATGTGGCCAGGGACGGCAGCTGCTACCCGATAGCTGCATTGCAATGTCATTGGTTTTGTGCAAAGTGCTTTAGAGTAGTGTGTGGGTGCTAAGGGTAGTCTGGAGAGTATGCAAGAGAGACATTGTGTGCAGCTAGACAGAATTATACTGTGGGGGGTAGCTGTATTCTTATGGCAGAGGTGTTGTGCGCAATATGTGAAGCAGGGGAGACATTGTGTGCAGCTATGCCGAATTTTACAGTGGGAGATAGCTGCATTCTGGTGCCAGAGTTGTTGTGAAAAATATCTTAAGAGTTGTGCATGGGTGCTGAGGGCAGTCTGGGGAGTATGCGAGAGAAACATTTGTCCATCTAGAACGAATTTTATTGTGGGGTATGGCTGCATTGTAATGGCAGAGGTATGTGAAGTAGGAGAGACATTATGTGAGCAGCTAGACCAAATTTCGTCATTCATGGTGGGATAGCTGCATTCTAATGGTCAAGGTGATTCTCTTGGTATAGTGGTATTACATACCTTAATTGATTCATCTAGATTAATCTAGATGCAGACCTAGTCACCAGCCTATAAGTGTGTCTTAGTGCCATGTATTGCTCCCCTAAACTCTAAAAGTGCAATACATTGGCCACTCTGGAGATTGTATATTCTCAAATTAATCCGAATGTAATTAAATGTAGTACATTTGCTATCCCCACAATTCAGCCACATGCAACACCAAGGTCACCCTGGGATCTATCAAAAATCAATCCACTGCCCACCCCCAAAGTTCACTTTGATGCACCACACTGACTGTCCTCAAAGTTCATCCAAGTACAGTAGATATACATAGGTTACCCTCACACTTCATCTAAATACAACACATTTGCTCATCGTTCTTTGGCGGTTTGTTCATTCTGCGGTCCTCTTGGGATTGAGTAGTTAGTTCAGGGGTGAGAGCAGGGTAAGTCATGGTGCTGAGGGGGAAAAACCATGTCTTGAAGGCCCTCCGAAAGGTCAGATGGTCCTCTATCCATCGGATGCTAAGAGGCAAAGAGTTCCAGATAGTGGGGGCTTAGGCAGAGAAAGTTGTGCCTCCAATTCTGGTTGATTTGAAAGGGGGAACCACCAGCAGGAGAGCAGTGTCCGGTCGCAGGTTTCTAGTGGGGCGACAGTGGGTTTTTTTCTGTTGCAGGTATCATCCATCAACAAATCCTTCAAATAGAGGTGAGAGTATCAATAAAAATATTGGCAGTTACCATCTCCCGGGCCGCTCAAATCAATCATCGCCAAAGAACAAGCAACATAACTCTTGAACACTGTGGATTTATTCAACTCAGTAGGAAGTTTGATTTGATTAGAAAACATCTGTTGGGAATCAATAATGTACAGTTTCTTTGTTAAAAAATATGATTCGAGTGAGCACGTGTCTCTAGCTTGGCTTTCAGGCATATGTGAGTGCACTGTGTCGTGCTATAAAACACATGTTGGGCCACATAAAGAGTGGGCCATGTGTCTGCTGCTTTCTAGATGAAAAGAACTGGAATCTTTAATGGGTTTTCTCTGTCAGGCAGGTGCAGAAGTGTTAAAAAAGAAGAACAAACAATATTCTTCGGTGAATCTTTCTCTCTCGATTCTTTCGTAAAGGTGGGACCCTCGGGGCTAGTTGGTTTGGGGTTCCATAGTCCAAATGCACTGACTCTGGGTGATCTTATTGTCCTCTAGGTCAGGTCATTGAGCTATGAAATGACCTGACCTAGAGGACAATAAGATCACAAGAGAGAAAGATTCACCGAAGAATATCCTTTGTTCTTCTTTTTTAACACTTCTGCACCTGCCTGACAGAGAAAACCCATTAAAGATTCCAGTTCTTTTCATCTAGAAAGCAGCAGACACATGGCCCATTCTTTATGTGGCCCAACATGTGTTTTTTAGCACGACACAGTGCACTCGCATATGCTTGAAAGCCAAGCTAGAGACACGTGCTCACTCGAATCATATTTTTTAACAAAGAAACTGTGTGTTTCCTAAGTGTGACTATTGAATTGGGCAACCCACAGTAGGCAATCCCAAAACGGTCCTTGTTGTTATATATATGGGAATCAATAATGTCCAGGCCAATGTCCAAGAAATCAAATGTCCAGGGTCAGTAAAAATGAGACAATTCCAAGGTATCATCCAAGAGTTAGGAATCCAGGGTCAAGTCTAGATATAAACAGGGTGTAAAACAATCCAGACAGCAGAATACAAAACACAAAAACAATTCCTAAACGGAATGGGAAATACTACAAAGGAAAGGCACTTGGAAGGGTGGATCTCCTACTCTATGGCTACTTCTCCTGCAGGCTCTATTGGTTGGGGATCATTGGGCAGAGAAGCCACCAATTTCGTGAGCTGCAGGGCTGGGAAGGTCTCACAGGAGACTGCTTTGCTGATAGTGAAGAGGTAGGGATGAAGGAGGGAGAGGTGGAGATGGGATTCCTACCCAGATATTCCTGCATGAGCTAAGGAACTGCTCATGGTGCGTCAGCAGGTCTGTCAGTGCAGACTGTGTGTGGCAATGCCACAGGCTGGCCTCCAATATCCGGTGGCAAAGGGCACCATTGCTGCGAACAAAATGGTAAAATGCAGCAGAGGAATCTGTGACTGCATTGCAAGCAGGCTAGCTGTGCCTGGATGCCTCCACTCAGGTCAGTCAAGCATCCTTCCTGACCCCAGTGTAGGACTCCCGGGAAGTAGCAGAAGACTGCTTTTATGCCCCAGCATAGGCCTCCAATACCAGTGCACCACTACTGCCGGAGCACAGCCCTCTACAGATGCTACAGCTGCATCAGAGGCCCTTTCTCAGTAATCTGAGCATCCTCACTGGCCTCTTGATGTGCCTCCCGTAACTCCTTGAGCAAATCTGCATTAATTCAGTTGGCTGCCTCCAACTCATGCCGTACATCCTCCAGGGGCTGTTAAACATCCCTAACATAGGGGCAAGAGATGAGCAGGTCTCCAGCATTTTTCTCATACTCACCTCTACCATTGCCTGGGATGTCTCTAAGCTTGATAGTGTCTCAATAACGCCTAGCAAGAGACCACTAGCTGTAGCGGCAGGTACAATGGGTACAGGATGAAAGTGGGGGATGGTGAAGGCCTGCTTCTCTCTGGAGAACAATGCAAAGGTCCCTGGAGGAGGACCTGAAGATCTTCCTGGCCTAGGGAGAAATGGCTCCAGGTGAGTGTCGGTGTTCTCACTCACCACCAGAGTGTCACATGGGGCCACAGTGACAGTGTTCATAGTGGAATCGGTGGTGGCAGCATCATGGTCACTGTGGCCATGCAGCTGTTAACTACTGCTGGTGGTGGGAGAGTGTCCCATGGAGCTTCAGACCACTCTTTGTGTCTATGGCCTGGTTGGTTTGCCCACTCAATGGAGCCATCCCATTTACCATTATCTTCATCCACATCCTCTTCATCAACCATATCATCTGTGTTCCCTGTGGATAGGGCACAATAGAAGCTAAATGAAACAACCTGAGGAAGATACACTTTCATAACACGCATTAGTGCACTGTATAATGTCCACATGATGACTCCTTGCTGAGTACTGATGATGCACAGCAATGTGATTGTGAATCAATATTTTTGAGCACGACAGACTGCACTGTATATTGCTGTTGCATTGCTGTACCATAATGTGGCCATGCAGTGCATGGTAGCACACAAGACATGGTCGTATGGCATTCATGTGTGTTAGGGCCATGCCAAACACAACCTCTGGATGTACAGTGACATATGCATTTGTTGTCCATTCTTTTTTGGGCGACATTACTCCAGTTGATGCATCCAAACATTAGACATGGAAATGGGATGTCTTGGTGACACCTTTTGGTGTTACACCATCTTGAACTGATGACACCATTCAACTGTCAAGTTGATGGCATCTCCATGTTACCGTATGGGAAGTGATTGCATTTGTAAAAAGACACCTCTGTGCAATTTACTGGAAATTCAGATGTTATATGCAGTGTGACTGTGTAACTCTTTATATGCATGTTGGCACCTCGTTGCATTGGTTATTTGCCCTCCCGAGTGCCAAAAGGCAGCCTGTATGCCCTTTTCTTGCACTTTCTGGAGGCAATGTTGTACATACCGCCTGCCATAAGTGCTTATAGGGAGCATTTAAAAAGGATTCCTGTGGTATCCCCCAGCTTTTAGTTGGTGTCAAAGGCAGTGAGACGCCATGGTAATGCATTTTTCCTCTGCATCGAAGCCTGCATCCTTGCGGCATCTAACAACTTGGATGAACCTTTCAAAATCTGCAAGGAGCTGGCCAATCCTGCTGCAGTCTCTACCTCTCCTGTTCCCTCCCAGGCCTTGGCACAGCCCTGGCTTCTCATTTCACCACTAAAACTCAGGACTTCTTGTCCACTCTCTGTTCCTCTACCTCCTCTTCCTCCCCCTCGGCCACCCCTGGCCTGTTATCGGCTGCATCCTCTCCTTCTTTCCCCCGTTCACCCCTGATGATGTTTCTAGACAAGTCCGATCAATGAAAGTCTCCTCAAAGCAGGTTCTCCCCTGCTAGTCCAGAACCATCAAGGACCATGTTGACACCCTCGCTCCAGCCTTGGCTGATTTCTGCAATCACTCCTTTGCCTTTGGAACCTTCCATTCCCCCTTAAGCACTCCCTTGTGCACCCCCTTCTGAGGAAGCCCTCTGCCGATCCTTCTTCTGTGGCTCAGTATCACCCGATCTCCATCACTCCTTTCATGGGCAAACTCCTGGAAAAGCTGGCCATCTCCTAACCTAATCTGTATCCTGAATTTGTTAGTTGTCTCCACGACCACCAGTCTGGCTTCAGAGTTATGAGAAGCACGGAAACTGCTCTACTGAAAAGCCGTGAAGACTTGCTCTCTAAACCTGACTCTAATCTTCCTTCTGTCCTCCTCCTCGATCTATCCTCTGCTTTTGACACAGTGAACCATGCCATCCTGCTCAATTGCCTCTGTGACAACTTGGGTATCACTGATCAGGACCTGTCCTGGATGACCTCCTTTCTTAATGACCGACCCTCCCGGGTCCAACTGGGGTCTTTCCTCTCTCTCTCTCTCTCTCTCTCTCTCTCTCTCTCTCTCTCTCTCTTTCCCTACCTCTCTCTCTCTCTCTACCTCTCTCTCTCTCTACTTGTGGTGTTCCCCAGGGGTCTAACCTTTCTCCCTGGCTATTCAACCACTACCCGGCACCTCTGGCCCACTGCATCGCTACATTCTGTTCTAACTTTCAGTGTTATGCGGATGGCACCCAGCTCTCCTTCAGGCTCCCCTCAGCCACCTCTGCTCCTTCTCTTATACCAGACTGTCTGGCCACAATTCAGGAATGGTGTGCTGCCAATGATCTCTGCCTTAATGCCAGTAAGACCGAGATCCTCCTCATCGGGACACCTGCTCCATCCTTTCCTCTCTCTTTCTCTCTCTGGCCTCCCACCCTGGGCCCTCTTCCTGCTCCTTTCTGTGAGGGTAAGAACCTTGGTGTCCTCTTCGACTCCGCCCTCTCCTTCTCTCCTCACATCTCCGACGTCTCTAAGAAGTCACACTTTCAGCTGCACTTCCTCAGAGGTATTCTGTCTTTTCTCACTTTCCCACAGAAGCTCACTGTCTCTAGAACCCTGGTCCTCTCCAGGCCAGACTATTGCAACAGCCTCTTTCTAAATCTGTGCGTCTCTACTCTTCGACCCTTACAACTCATCCAAAACAGGACTGCAAGTCTTGTCCTTGGCATCAAGCCGTATCACTCTAACTCTGAAGGATCAAATTCAAGACCCTTTGCATCGTCCACAAAGCCTCCTGTGGCCTGGGACCGCACTACCTCCAACTTTCTCTTCCTAAACATCTTCCTTCTCAAGCTCTTTCCTTGACTGGGGTCTCCTTCTGGAACAGCCTCCCTGCCTCTCCCAAACTTGAGCAGAACCACCTCTGGCTTCAGAAGCAACTCAAGACCTTCCTTTTTGCTTCCTCTTTCTCTCGTCCCCTCCCCTGCTAATGTCCCCAATAGCTCAGCACACTGGTCACCTGGCCACCCCTGAACTCGGGCCCAGGCTCCTCCATGTTCAGTTGCCCTTGCACTGCCTCCGGGCTCCTTCAGCACTTAAGGGCCTGTATGTGTAACTCTACAGTCCGTTCTCTTTGCACTTAAGAGCCACCCTCTGGCAGCGCATATTGAGTCACCTGCACTTCTCCTCACCCCCACTCCCCTTTGGCACTAGACCCTCCCCTCTTCCCTGCACTTGCGCGATCTGAAGGACACAAGGCCTAGTAAGATCATTGTTTGTCCTCCTTCTGTTTCCCCCTCCTTGTCTTGTTGCGCCTAGGAACACTTGTGTTGTACAGATGCGTTATAAATGACAATGAAATAGCCTGCTTGCAGAAAGCCCATATTTTTTGAAGAGGGAGGGGCAGTGGGAGTTGGAAAGTCCTATTCCATGCCCCTTTCTCACCTTCAAAGGGCTGGCACCAAGCCTGATTTTCAAATGGCGTTTCCACTTTCTGTAATGACTTGGCAGGCTGAAGAATGATAGTCTGGGGGGTTGCTCAGAGGAATGCTAGAGTTTCAGATTCATTCAAAACCTTCCAGCCATCACTCCTTTTGTTTTACTTAAGTCACTCCGAGTGGGACAGGTATGCCCAGGAGTGGAGTGCAGAGCAGAGTGCAGTCAACAGAATTCATCTACACCTTTTGGTTCTTGTTTCTAGCTGGCTGGAATTTTGTGGAACACAGTCAACAAGGACTCAAAAAGATACAGCTGTGACGGGGCAGCATGCAGAGTGTAGAGCAGAGTGCAGTCAATGGCAGAGATCTGCACCTATGGTTCTTGTTTCTACCGACTGCAATTTTGTGGAGTAGAACACAGTCAATGAGGATACAAAAGCAGAGTGCAGTTAATGGCAGTCAACAACAGTTGAAGCTAGCGAGAGGTGCTCTAATTTGGAGCATCTTTTTTTAAACCGGTAAGACCTGTATAACACTTAAAATCCTTTGTTAACAGGGATTGCCATAGTTGGTTGAAAATGGTCTCTAATACAGACTCTGCCTAAGCCGTGCCAGCTTTCTCGTATTGAACTGTATACTGACTCTTATGCAGTAGTATAGATGTATGCTTTGTGCAGAAAAATGGCACGAGGCCCAATCATTCACTACAATAAATGAAGATCGCCTATATACCTCGGTAGCCACTAACAGCTTTCCGTATCTACTACGACCACGCTGTCTTTCCCTAAAAATCAAGGACAAAATCAGAAGACCTAAGGAAAACTTGGTGTTTTTTTTCTCCAAAATATTGGGGATAATTCCCTTCTTGCAGTGGCCAGGGATTTAATCCTTCCTTGAACTCCTAGTCCAGGAAAGGACACTCCAGAGACTGTCGGTTTGGTATGGGAAACCGCTGAATTCGACACCTTTCCAGCGAACTACTAATCAATCCTTTGATACTGACAATGTAATTCCTAAATCTTCTTATCTCTGCACCAGGAGTCGTACAATCTCCTACTGAGGTCTCCATCATTATTTATTACTGATAAATCCAATAACTTTGAGCCATGTGCATTTTCTTACCAACCCTACCCCTGCCCATGTCTTTAAACTCCCCGGAACACTGTCACTCTTTGGGTTAATCCACTATGTTTGCATTTAATTTTGTAGTTAACTCTGGTAAAATTATATGAAAACATCAACAATGATACAAAACAACATAAACATGTTCTAAATTCAACACAAAGAATATTTTTCTGCAGGGTTTCATATGTGCCCAGGATAAAGTCCAAATCATTGGTGGGCCAGAAGATTGCGATAATAAGATAAGAAACCAGATTATGACATTCCATTACCTGTGACTCGGCCTGCTAACAGTTTTACTCCCCATTTGGCAAAAGAAATGAATATATGTCCCAAAATTCTAAGTGAGTCGAATCCACTCATGGTCGATGTGTCTATCAAACAAAAGCAATTATCAATGAGAAACATTATTTAAAGAAAACTAAAATATGGGATCTAGAAAAAGTTAAAGAAAGTTTAGACATAGGTTGTTGGAAGACAATCAATACAAATCTTCCAATCCAACTCCAAAATAGAGTGGCACCTGTGGCTGGGGTTAATCAACAGAGGGATAATTCTAAATTAAATTAAATCCAATCAGGACTCCTCTACCGATCCGAGAATTGATTTAAAGTAATGATCTATCAACCTACTCATAGTAAATTTTGGAAGAGGCTGAAGTGCCACCAAACTAAAGATCGCTTTCTGCACAAGAATCTGGGAACGTTATAAGTCCTGATCGCCCATCCTTGACTTTTGAGAAGAAAATACTTTATTTACTAGGAAGGTGCTATCTTGAAGATTTTAATAATTGGTCTTTTAAGTCCCCAGTCCCTTTAGTTCACTTAATGTGTTCTAATTGTCTATTTAGAATGTTTATTCAAGTGTGGAAAACCGATTATTCTAAATCAGCAATGTTTTATTTTTACTGCAAGACATTCCGCAGCTAAGGACAATTTCTTCCAAAGATATTGAACAAATCAAATTTGTCCTTGAAGAGAGGAATTCCATGGTGGCCATTTGCTTAGCGTTCAGATTGTCTGCAGACATGTTATTAGAGGAAGCTTCTTCCTTTTTGTCATTGGGTTACAATATCTACAGGAACGGACAACCAAAACCCTTTGAAGAAAGGAAGATGAGCCACATTCAGTCCTAGTTTAAAGTAAAAGCTCAGCATCATGATTATGGATGAAGAGTTCAATATAATGGCAAGAACCTGTGCTCTAGGAAAGTTTCTTTATGGAGCTCTCAAGTGCTGCCTAACTTTGGGGACGATACTGAGTGGTTAGGGCTCACACCCTTATATCAACTTGTTTGCGCCAATTATAATTCCCTATGAGTTGGCTACAATCAACTCGTTACTGTACTCTTGAAATACTCCAGGTAATTCCCAGTTATTTAAACCTGGTATTCACAGTATTAATCTGAGCGTTTTGGGGATACTCTTATTGCAAGAAAGTTAGTTTTTTTTATAACTCTGTACTTGACAGATATTAACTGTTTTTGCAGCTGCTCAGAAGCAGCAGAAAGGTGGCCTACATGGGGGTTTAATTCTTGTGAGTTGCTGCAATCTAAATATATCTTCCGCAAAGTGAGCTGTAGAGTCAGTGACTTCCTCGCAGTAAAAATCTCTTGATTGAACTCGGTATCTGCTGAGACGTGGGAGTGTCTTTTGATTCATTTGTATTGGAAACCTTGAGAATTCGGCAATCTAACTTCATAGACTCTTTACCAGTATATTAAATTGGTGGTATGATGGTAACTCAGGGAACCTACTAGTAGAAAGGGACTTTAACTCTATAAGCAAAGAATCTGAGTAGGTTTGTCTGAAGGAATCAACTGACCTAAAACTCGTGGGAGATGCACAAGTGCAATTATTAATATTTGGGGTCCCTTGTTGTTGAATTGTATTATAAGTAACATCCCTGCTCATCCCACATGGTGGAGGGGTTAGTCTTCCTCTATATTGGATCATCATATATTTACATTTAGATCCATTTTTGATAAATGTAAACAGTTTAATGCATTAGAAACCCAGTTGAGTGATCATGCTACTTTGCAGCTGACATTGGAACTAAATCTCAACAAAAAAAAATAACCTTTTCTTTTTCCCTTATGGCTAACAAGAAGGCTATGAGATTAGTTTGGAGCCAAAGAACAGTAAATTGAGTGAATTGATCAAATTAGATGGAAAGGATGACTCTGGCTTTCACAGATTCTTCTCGGTTTACCGATTTTTGGCAGAGGCAGCCTGGAAAAAACACGTCTTAAGGCTGTATGCTATGCCAAGCAAACTGAGTAAGAATCTAGGGATGTTGAATGATTCAGCTTGGCATCTGGAATTTGAAATTAATGATGTATTTCACTGGATTAAAGAAACAAAAAATTGTCCAGGGCTCTCGGTCCAGATGGCCACGCAAATGTAGCGCTGAGTGGGGTTGGGGGGGGGCTAGTTCTCTGGACCTATATATTAAACAAATTATTTAGGCACGTCTTGCTAGCTCATTCGACCCATACCTCATGGAATTTATCTCATATTGTGCCTGATAGACACCCGATTAACTATTGCCCTAACAACATTCTTGATGACCTGAGCAAGATTGTTGATTCTCTTATATTGAAGGACTTAGAGAGTTGGCCACAGCAGGTCGGGGTGATGGACACAAATCAATCTGGCTTCCGAAAAAGCATGGGCACGTAAGTACAAGGATTTATCATAGATCGATTTCAACAGCAAGTTCACTTGCAGTATTACCCAATCTATCTAGTCTTTATAGACCTAACCATGGCCTTTGATAGGGTCGATTCACTGAAATTGCAGGAACAATTAACAAGATGGGGATGCTCATTATCACTTGTTAATATTCTTATGTATTTATAGTCTGAGATTGAGGTTCAGGTGAGATTGGGCAGGGGGGGGCTCCTTGACAGTCCCAGTGCTTACCCACAAAGGGGAGCATCAGGAATGCATCTTGGCACCATCTCTCTGCAACCTATGTATGGCTGACTTAGGGAAGGTTCTTGCCCATTGTAATGTCTTTCCTCTTCATTTTGGCTCTACCAGCATTCAGCCTTTGGCTTATTCTGACAATTCTGTTTGCATGGGTTTGACCCCTGTTGAACTCCAGCATCTAATAAACTTGTTGATTAACTTTTAAAAGGATCTTGATGTGGATACAAAACCCTCTTGTAATCCTTTAAGAATCAAAAACACAGAAACGTCAAGATTTTTGGATAGCTGGAAATAATTGGGATTCACATTAAAACAAATGATCAATAGTGTAATTGCCTATAGAAGTATGTGTTGTGATTTGCTCTCTTTGCTCTTGTTCCCGCCACTTGGGGGACTGATTTGGGGTTTATTCCTAATTGGAATTTCCTTCCAAACCCTACTGGACACTGCAGTGATGATTTGGGAGCTCTAAATCCATTTTCCATTTCACTTCCCTTCTGGATCCATTCCAGGCGTTTGGTAAACAGCGCACCTGAGGCATTTGTATGTTAGCCAGTTTAGAAAGCCTCACTTTGCTTCAGTCCAGCGCTAACAATTGTTACAGTGGTCCTGCTTGTGGCCAGTCCCTTGTTCCTGGTTCTTATGCTTAGTGTCTAGTTCCTAGTTTCTTATTTCATGTTCCGGAATCCCTGTAATTCGAATTTAGTGTGCTTATTAGTATTTTCTGATTCCTGGATTCCCTTGATGTCTTCCTATTTTTTGCAGTCAGCACTTTCCAGTTCCTTCCTTTTTCTGTGCCACCCAGTTTGTGTTCTTTAATTCCTTTGGCTTTGCCCTGTTTTGCAGTGTAACCTTGATCCTTTACATACCCCTCATTGAGAGATTTCTTATTTGTTACCCTTTTCCTATCCTTCACTGGTTGGGAAGGAGGAAGGATTTGCACTTATAATTTCGTTTTCTTGGCTCATCTTCTTTACCTTCTATTGGAGTCTCCTCCTGGATTTCCCTTGCACTTCTCCCTTTGTTTTCTATTTATTGTTGGGTGTGGTGTGCTGTTGTATCCAGCTCGTGTGTGAATGCCTATGTTTACCTCACTGTTCTGTAAGCACTATTTTTACTTGTCCCTTATTAAGTTGTCCTCCCTTTGCTGTTATTTCCTTTTTGGGTCTCTTTTGGATCAGCAGGATTTGTGGGTTCGCTAACATTTCAGGTAGTGTTTTTCATCTTTGTGAGTATTGTCTTTAAGTTACCTTTATATAATACCATCATGGGTATTAGCTCACAGATCCTATTATTGCTTTTCCTGTATGTGAGCTTAGTGCCGACAGTAGCTGTAACAGCAATTGTGAGTGAGAAGCTTGCAGACTTTATAATCGTAAGAAGCTTCAAAGTGCTTACCCCACATCCCTTTTCATATATTTGTACTAGCTTAAGTACCCGGCTTCTCCCGAGATGTCCATTCTCAGATTTATTTTCATATTCCACCGAAAAAGATGAAGAAATATTGTTGTTTGCCACAAAGGAAAACCGCTATACGTGTTAATTTCACTAATTAATTTAATGCCAAATGTGTATTTACCTCTGATTTAAATTCTCACATGAATATCATATTTGTATGCTTACTCTGATTACTTGCAGTGTTGTTAGCAGTAGTGGCCAATTTTCGCTGCTAAACACACACATCAAATAATCAGAGTAAGCATAACAAATGATATTGATGTGAGAATGTAAATCGGTGGTAAATACTAATTTGGCGTTCAATTAATTAGTGAAATTAACATGTATTAAGTTTCCTGCAAAACAAAAAATGAAAAGACACACTCGCTCTCTTGTAAAATAAAAAAAGAAAAGAATAAAACCGTAAGACCAGTTCAGCACAGACAGCATGATGATGAGCACTTTCTACAAATGACCTGTAGATGGTGGCAGAACACCACAAAACGAAATGCTGAAAAACATAAATATTATCTCGCGAATGAGATGGCAGATCGAGCTAGAAATAGTTGCCGTAATTCGGCAATGAAATAAAGAATATTGCATGTAAAAATTCATGTCGCCAGACCTCACTGTTCATGAGGAGTTACGTTCCCAAGATCATCAACACCACATGCAAACCCACAAACAAAGATGACTTATATATATATATATATATATATATATATATATATATATATATATAGAGAGAGAGAGAGAGAGAGAGAGAGAGAGAGAGAGAGAGAGAGAGAGAGAGAGAGAGAGAGAGAGAGAGAGAGAGAGAGAGAGAGAGAGAGAGAGAGAGAGAGAGAGAGAGAGAGAGAGAGAGAGAGAGAGAGAGAGAGAGAGAGAGAGAGAGAGAGAGAGAGAGAGAGAGAGAGAGAGAGAGAGAGAGAGAGAGAGAGAGAGAGAGAGAGAGAGAGAGAGAGAGAGAGAGAGAGAGAGAGAGAGAGAGAGAGAGAGAGAGAGAGATATTGATTGTGTACCACTTGCACATCTTGAGGTTAGCGTACATGTTTCTTGGTTCCTGAGTGCATGTTGTTTGATACATA
This sequence comes from Ambystoma mexicanum, assembly GCF_040938575.1. Lineage (NCBI taxonomy): Eukaryota > Metazoa > Chordata > Amphibia > Caudata > Ambystomatidae > Ambystoma > Ambystoma mexicanum. Next base: position 861,367,219 of record NC_090934.1, on the reverse strand, counting down.
TTACTTGCTGTGTGATGATCATGTGCACTTTCCCTTGGCCATATCCACTGCCATGTATCTCCCCGTACAGTATGTACCCAGTAAGAGAAAGTGGGGAGACGGAGAGGCACTAGCTAGTAAAAAATGCTTTGACTCAAAACAGTCCTTCAGATTTTTTTCGGTAGTGTTTACAGTTTTTTTAAATAATATATTTCAGGTGCAGGAGGGCAAATGCCACGAGGCCACTCGGGGCAGGATATAACAAAGTAGAACAAAACCATGCTTTGCCGTATGGTAGCCCTCAAATGCACTCCTAGGGGATAAGAAATCCCAAGTAAAGTACAGTGGTCCGCTGTCTAGGTTAAAGCACAAAAACACTTAGACCAGGACGGGGACTCCAACATCAAATTTAGTTTCAAACCAAAAGTCAGATTTAGAGAGAGACTCATGCGTAAAAATCTCATGGGTTATACCTGTACACAAATTTGATATTCAAACACAACAGGATCAATAGAATTATAAAATCCAATTTTATTATATAGTTCTCAAATAAACATTAGTGAATTGAATTCAGACACATTCAGCCTCATTACGGCCTGTGCGGAATGCGTTTAACGGTGCCGGTAACGGTGCCGGCGCTGTTAAATGCATTCTGCACTATTACGAGGTTCCCTTGCGGGACCCGATGTGGACGTCTGGTTTTACCAGACATCCAGAGCGGGTCCCGCGAGGGGACCAGGGAGCTAACAACGGGCCAGTCGTAATCAGCCCATTGTTAGCTCCCGCACCCATTCCCATTGAGCCCTATGGGGGCTCAATGGGAATGGGGAACGTCCGTGCCGGGTTCCCTGAAGGAGGAATTACCGGGCCCTCCAAACTCGGAATGGCCCGGTAATTCCCCATTCAGGGAACCCGGACCTGGTTTTGGAGGCAGCCATGCCCTTATTAAGGGCATGGCTGCCTCCGAAGTCGTAATGAGGCCCATAGTGTACAGACACAAACGTAAGCGAGGCACATGTGACATAAAATTACTTGGTACATGTTGATTCAGTCTCAAACAGGTATAGTTTGTCACAATGTCCGCAGAATTCATAGCAAATCATAACACATTACTGAGTCCAAAATAGCTTCATAACAGTTGGTAAATTGCCAACGCGTTTCGGATTATAAAAAATCAATTCTCAGGGCGATGAAAGTTATCTGTTCAACTTGATTCATACAAACTGAGTTTGCGCCTATCTGGAAAGAATTATAGAAATAGTTCTAATCAATGGCAGGAAACTCGAGGTCTGAAAGGTTGTAATTTGTAACTAAAACTTATGATACACCAACCTTAGGCATCATGTCCCATGGTCAAAGGTTCAGAAACCTGTTCATAAAGCGAGGAAAAACTTGTCACCATTTCATTCCAATACCGGTAGCCTAAACAAACATTCAATAACCAGAAGGCATAAGAAATACACCATAGCGTGCATAAGTACTCACCCGTCTTGAGAGGATCAAACCCACAAAAGCTGGGAGTGAGAGAAGAGTTGGGCAGCTCACAATAGCTAAAAAGAAGTGAAAAAGCCTGATTGCAACTCAAAAACTCTGCGATAGTCAGGAACCTAAAACAATATGACAGCGGCAGCCTGTCCACCACGAATAGGGGAAGCCAGCATTGCCCCTTTGGGAACAGTAATGTGTAATCGCAGAAAACGGTCCAGTTATAAACATGTCCAATTATCAACAAGTTGCCAAAGTGGACAAGTGGCCGTCGTGGTCCCTCTCCCCGTGCTGGCAGAAGTATTAAATGGGGTGTGCTGATATTAACCAAAATGTAGACGTGGCCCCATTCTAGAGCGGTCAACTTTAAAGAAGTTGTTATTAAGGACGAAGCCACAAGAAAAAACCTGCAGAGAAAGAAACCTCAAAAGAAGCCAATAAAGTCCATGAGGCAGGCCTTGAGGCTGTTGAATGGCCTGTTGGGGGTGATTTCCCAGGGGCCGGCAGAGCTGTCCGCGGACCTCCAGGGCTGGGGAGGCCCCAACTCCTCCTGCGTCCCAAAAGGAGTATGAGGCACACACAAGAGCAAAGTAATGAATGCTGTTTATAAGAGTAACGGCAGGGATTGTTCTCGGCACATGTGTATCTGGGGAGACGCTCTCCTCGTTAGTGGGGCTTGCAGGCCCTTTTTACCGTTGTATGACGCGCTACTCGCGTCACCTGGGAAAATCGTCACAAAACCTATCGCCACTTCGGGTTGGCTCCCCGAGTGGTAGGCTTAGTATAGCGACCTATATGAAGGAATATTAGTGGTTTAGGACGGGTCAGGTGGTACACTTGGGTTGTCCCTAAAAATTTGCTACAACAAATTGGTTACAAGGAGACACTTGGTGATTGGCTAGCTGAAAGGGCATCAGTGAGGTGCCCCTTGTACTCTGATTTGTTCCCTCGTGAGCCCCCAAGCCTGGGACCATCGCCATTCCCAGCTCGCGATGTACCTGATGCTGGCAACAATGTGCAACTATGTGTTAATGGTGGACAATGGACAGGTCTTGCTAGTGGCTGATGATCACGCCTTTCCCATCGGTGTAGGTGTCCAACTTGTCATTTCGTTGTTGCAACCTGTATCCCAGGCGTGGGACCGCAGCGACTTTCTGTTTTATGAGCTTGGCATTTTGTCAGTTCAGCTTGGTCACGTGTGGAGAGACCGTAGCTGGAGCAGAATTATGAGCATTTGATTTGTATTTTGGCTCAGAGGGGCGCTTGGCAGTGGCAGGTGTAACCTTGGCACTGAGAGCGCGGCATGTGGGTTGCAACATTGCAGCCTAGGCGGTTAGGTCTTGTTAGGGCTTGTTCTGCGTGGTCAGCGCTTTGCTTTTTTCATCTTGGAAGAGCTGTCGTCTGAGAGGCTCTTGCCTGGGGACTCTTGCTTGCAGCCTACTCGGGCCTAGCTTCTCGGTAGTGGTACATAATCCATAATGTGGATGTCGCTGGGTGACAGTGTGTCACAAGCAGCAGTAGGCATATATGTTGGCGTTTCTATGGGAATGGGGTGGCAAAGCAACTGCAAGCGTATACACAAGCTCTTCAGGCATCTTGCATTTCTGCAGTGCGGTAGGAGGCCTATGTGAAAAATAACAATGATGCATGTCCGTGGGTGTGCCAATCTGCTACGTCATAGCACTGAGCATGTTCTTCTTGTAGGTTGGTGTGTGAGTGACCAGTGTGCATGGTGGCACGTGTGTTCTTGTCATTTGGCTATGTCGTCATGGCATCTCTAACGATGTTGGGTTTCGCAGTTGTTCGAGCTGGTCCATGCCGCAGACGTCGGCTTGACCAGGGCATGCTATTGGGCATGCTCCTCGTTTGTGGGGGCCGTTGACACATGTAACTTTGTCATCAGGTGAAGAAGTGAATGTGTCAAACTCCTCTCGCAGGGGTGCTTGGGCCATGATCCTCTAGGCCAGGGTCTGGATGAGAATGGCGAAAGGGTGTTTTCCCATTTTCCCATTTCAGTCCCTCACAGACTTGTCGACCACAAAATTATCTCCTCTCTTGTCTCTGCATGGTCTCCAAACCTGTGTTATTCCAGCTTGGTGTCCATACTGGTTCACATGGTCTTCAAATGACCAGTACATATACACACATCCTCCACCTGGTTTGCAATAGACCCACTTCCCAACATAATTCTTCGGGTTTCTCGGGTTCTCCACCTTCACTGATGGAGGCTGCAAGTCTACTTCTAATATTTGCTTGCGCAATCTCTCTCTTTTATGATATCTGTGTTTTTGTCGTCTTCTGCGGGCATCAGGGCGTGCATGCCGATCATTTCCATCATTTCATCAGTCGTACGTGCTATCCTCGCTTTCCACAACCTCAGACCTAATAGGGCGGCCATACCCAATATTATGCATCTAGCTATTATCTTAAGCCCATCTGACAGCCATGATGGCATCCAGGACCACAAGTAGGAGAACCAGCTACCATCTCTCTTCACACCCTTTGCTTCCTCTTCCATCTTTGCATGCATCTTGGCCAATTGTGATACCTCCTCAGACAGCGTACCATTGTCTGCGTCGTTGGCAGGGATAAATGTGCACCACGATCGTCCAATTTTTGCACAAACCCCTCCTTCCATTGCTGTAAGGAGATCCAGCACATACCTATTCTGCAGTGCTACCATTCGTACTGCTCTCAATTCTTCTTTTATCGCATTGAACCCATTGACGGTTGAGTTTGTCATCATTAGCTCCCAGCTTGTTATCTGGAGCCACTTTGCATTTGCATACGCCTGCAGTCCTGGATGTATTATCGATGAAAAGAACATTGCTGCCTGCTAAATAGTCTGTGCCCCGGTGTAATGTCACTAAGTGCAGTTTCCAATCTTCCCCACAGGTAGTTCCCCGTCAGTGGTTCGCCTTGTCTTTTCACTCTTGGCAAAATTGTCGTGTCGTTTTTCCCATGTCCTCCTCCAATCTTCACTGATCTTTTCTTCCTCTTTTCCCTTTGTCCATTTTAGGGAAGGACCCCAGGTTGACATGTTTATGTGGCACTACTACGGATGGTACATTTATGTGTACCATGGTGCATATTTCATCCCACAATGGTGGCAAGCTATGTTATGCTTTTTCTCTGCAGGCCCAATAGTGGCCCATTAATACTGCTGTGCCAGCACCCTCCTCATTTATCATTACTATTCTTTTGCAGTTGCTGTTCCTTCCAACATGAACGTCTCGGTTATGTTGATAACAAAGTGTAGGTGCAGGTAGTGAGAGTATTGTTACTGGATCCTCGTCCTTCTCCAGCTATGTTACCAGTCCTGCGCTCTTCATCCATCCGTTGTAACACTTGTTATTTACTTCATCCATCTTCGCCTTTGTAGATGTAACCATATTACTCCCCACAACCCATCTGTCCATCCTTCCTTTGTGTACACCTTTCCATATATTACTAGCAGTGGTCTCTCCCAGCATCCTAGTAATCCAGGAACTTCTTTTGTACGCCATTCACATGGTAGGTAATTCAATGTTACTTCCTTTGTTTCCCCTTTTTCTGGTCCATCCGTCGCATACTGGAGCCCTTGCGTTAGTTGCCAATAGTTATTGTACATAGGGAGTTATTTTCATACGGGTATGTGTCCCCGGTCTTTCACTGTATTATTGCCACATCTTGCCTTGAAATCGTCCTTTTGTTTGGAACAGGGACAGATATATCGGGCACTCTACTGATGTTGCAGGTACTTCAGTAGCTACAAGTGTCCTGGATGCGCTCATGGCGTATGGGATCAGTGAGCACACATAGCAGTTATCCTTAGTTGTCCCCCTACCAATTTTGGACATGTGCTGATACCACATGTTGTTTGAGACGTGTGCGGACTCTGTAAGATATGTGTCAACTCCATTATTGTCAATAGATGTACTAGGTTTAACCCTCTTCCTGGTTACTCTTGTGTTACTTGTACCACCTGACACCGTACCTGTTGCAGGCGTAGTGGGGTGTTCATTAGCAGGAGGTGCAGCCATGACATAGGAAGGCATAGTGTGCCTGCCAGACAGTGGCAGCAAGTAGACCAGTGATAAACAGACCTATAATTTTTATTACAATAGCTAATATCACCGGCAATTTCCTCTTTGCTGCGGTCCTGCAGCTTGTTACTTTTAATGATGTAGATGCCCGCCTGAAAATGTCTAAAATTAAGCATTAATCTTGCTAGTTTTGGTTATTTAAGCCCTCCCTATCATGTAATCGTTTAATGCCCAGGCGAAAAGCTGTTCCCATACGTACCTTAGCGTCCTATCTCTCAGGGCTGGTAAGTGCTCGTGGAGATGTGGGAATGATTGCTCTATGGCCAAAATGAACGTGTTGTAATACACACGTATTTTTCTTTTCATTAGATATTTTGGTCTTTTTATAGAGTATACACATTGATGTGACACGGCTTCAGAGGTGTCGTCACCTTTGGGCAGCATTTACCCGTGGGCAAAACGTAAGCGTTTAAGTATTGCACTTTTCTTTATGCATAGACAGTACTTTGTGATACCTGCATGTGCAAGACAAAAGGGAAAAAAGAGAACATGCATGTGTTTACAAGTGTGGTGTAATTTGGCAGTTTGTTAGGCAATGTCCTTTATTTGGGTGGCGGCAGGGGCGGGGCTTGTTTGGACGGGGCTTATTGGGGCAGTGTCCTTCTTGCTTTGGGATCTCGTGACCATGGGGTGGGCTATGGGCAATAGTTCACTTGAGTCCTTGGAGGTGTTTAGTGTTTGGGAGGGGTCAGGGTCTGTGTCACCGTTGTTGCGTGTTGCTGTTGCTGCTTCTGGGTTGGCCCTGTCGTCGACGCAAGGGCGGGTCTAATCTTTGTAGGGCTTGATGTCGTGCAAATGCGTCCACACGCTTTTGTCATAGTTTGACTGCTCTAGGAGTGGTCTTTTCCAACAGGTGGGGCCCAGTAAACCGGGGGCTGTTCCACCGGTGGTTATAATTTTGCAGGAACACTCGGTTCCCTTTACTCACTGTCCACTGCGTTTCTTGTTCCTGTTCTGCATTTGTTCCTTCTTCTTGCTGGGTGTTCTTTGACCCGCCCCGCGTCCGCTCAAGCTGTTGAGAGATAAAGGCGACACTAGTAATCAAGGAAGAGACGTGTTCGTACATTTCATCACCAAAAACAGTTTGAGACGAATGGCAGTCTGTTATAGCCCTTGATGGAGGTGCAGTTGGCGTCCAGTAACCACCTCATGGGGGTGAGGTGGTGATCTGGCCCTGGCCTGTTTCTTAACTCAAACAGGGCCAAGGGGAGGCTATTTTGCTATTTCTTCTTTTAGGAGGCCGTTGAGGCGTTCCCAAACGCCATTTGCTTGTGGGTGGTACACACATGCAAATTTGTGCGGTAAACCGTGACACCTCTGCTGGTATCCCACATAGTATGGTGGCCGGGTTAGCCGCTATGGGGTATTCTGCTTCCACAATGTGGTTTAGGTGTCTTAAATCCTGGATGAAACGCCAGGATCCTCCCTTAGCCTTGCGCACAGGGTACATAGCAGTGTTGCATGGAGACTCTGATGGTACTAATATACCTCTGTTTATTAGTGCTGTTATTGTTTCATATATCCCCTCATCTGCCTCTTTTGACAGGGGGTATGGCTTTTACTCTTGGCAGTATAGCTCCTTTCTTCAACTTTATTTTCACCCCTCCAATGCTCTTGATGCAGCCCATGTCATATGGACTAGTGGTCCATAGAGATGCAGGTACTACTGCCAAATGCTCCTCCAGAAATGGTACAGAGGTAGTAGCTGGTGCCTCTAGCGCCAGTGCCATCTTCTGCGCTACGTATCTGTAAATCACTGTCACCCATATGTGGACGCTCCTCTCAAACACCATCTCCCCCTCACCATTATCGTCCGAGAAGAGTGCCTCATCAGATACCTGCGTTAGTCGGCACCCCTCTGCTAGTGCTATTACTGCTCTCCATGCTCTCCCTTCCCTGTCTTGTGCATGTACTGCAATGTAGTCCTGTGTTGCTACAATGCTCTCAATGCTCAGTGATATCCTTGTCCCTTCCCTTTCGCTTGCTGGTCTCTCGGGTCTAAAAAGGTAGGCTGCTGGCCTCCAAGTTTTCCCTTCAATTCCTGGTAGCCACGCTATTACCATTTCTGTCCCATATTGGAATATTTCTCCATCTACTGGTTCTGCTCTGGCTACTGTTTTACCACAATGAGCCTGTAGTATTTGTCGTGCTGTGAGCATGTTTATGCCTGGTGTGGAGCATATTATCCCCTTGTCAGTAAAGGAGATAGTCATATTCAATCGGCTCATGATGTCCCTACCTAGTATGTTTACTGGTGACTGTTTTGAGTATAGCAACGGGAGGGACATATCGTGATCACCTACAGATAAGGAGATGTTATCAGTGAAGGGAACCAACCCTCGAGCCTCAGAGAATCCTTGAGTGTTCATAGCTTTGCCTGACAGTTGAAACTTTCCCTCCCTTATGCATGACCTAGTCGCCCCGGTGTAAACTAGGAAGGAAAATTTCTTGTCACCTATCGTCACCTCGAAGTGTGGTTCCTCCACAGGATTAGGTGTTACTGATAGGATGGGACACATCAAAGACATCTGTGGGCTGTCCTATTGTGGGTACAGTGACTTTCCATTTCCCATGTACGGGTTGTGACCCAGTATTGTCACCTTCCCTAGCTGTGTCTGTGCTACAGGCGTGTCATTGGCTGTTATTGCATTGTCCTGTATTTGTGTGAGCTGCTGCACTGTGTGGACCTGCTGTTGTTGTTTTGCAATTGGCTGCTGTTGTGTTTGTGTGTATGTTAGTATGTGTGGTTGTTGTTGTGGTTGCAGTGCCTGTTGTTGTTGCATCTGTGCTTGTTGTGGTGGTAATTGTTGCTGTGTCCCCTGCGGTTGGTAAACTTGCTGTTCCTCGATGGGCCCTTGCTGTCCTTGCTCCCCCCAAACTGTCTGTGTCGGTCTCATTCTGCATGTGGTGACATGTGTCCCAACAACCCACATATCCAGCATGTCGGTGGTTCCCATGCTTGCCATTGAAGTCCCCCCATGTTGTCTTGGTACCCCTGTTGTCTTTGTTGACAGTAACCCCTGAATCCTCCCCCTTGTTGTGTGGGTGGGCCATATCCTCTCCCTCTTGTCTGTCCTCATCTCCCTCTGTAGTTATTCCATTACCCATTTCCCATTTGCATATAGCCCTCTCCTGTGTATGGTGGGGGTGGAGGCATTTGTTGTGTCGTTACCTGTGCTTGCTGCATTGGTGATACCTGTTGCGTTGTGTTTTGTGTCACTGTGGCCTGTGTGGGGGCAGGTGCTGTTATCAGTGCTCCCTCCATGGCATATTTTGATAACTTCTTTTGCACCAATTTCGCTTCTTCTGCCTTCCTATCTTCCTCCTTCTGTTTCATCTTTTCCTGCCACATTCTGCAGTAGTGCACTATGGTCAGTTGTATTTCAGGCCATGCTTTAGCTTCCATCCCAACCAACTTCAACTGTCTTTGTACCTGCTCCGGGAGCCCTTGTACTAGTATGTGATAGAAAATTGCTAATGTTTTATCCCATGGTTCCCGCGTTTCCAAGCGCCACTTCTCCTGGATGTAATCAACAGGATCTTAATTCTCGCGCATCTTGGGTGATGTTATCGCTCCTATGTCTAATGTGTCTGGATATTGGACCCTCAATGCCTGCCAGAGCACATGTCTGCAGTTGGCAAATGGGGCCCCGTCATGTGCTGTCGTGTATTATTACCCATGGGAATCCCGCCCTTTTCCAAATGTCATCCGCAGCATCCCCCAGTATGGAGATCAGGAGGCCCTTCACGTCTCCCACCGCTAGCGTTTGCCCTGCAGTTTGCTTTTCCATCTCATATATCCACTTCCCAGCTCCAGCACTCAGGGACGGAAGCCTGCATTTTATATTTTCCTTATTGGCATGTTTCCAGGGGATATATTGTGGTCTGGCTCCTCCCCTCTCTAAAAGTGACATTAATTTGTACTCTCTCTCTTCTCCCCTCGAACGCCTATGTGTGGTTATGTTAGTATATTCATCTTCCTCCATATCTGGTAATTCTTCAATGCTGTCAATGTTACAGGAGTTTATCCTTTCGCCTCCTATATCCTTTCTTCCCCTCTTATTACCTTCTTGTCCTATCGTTGGCGTGTTTGCTCATTCTTCCTTCCTATGTCCTGGGAGGTCCCTGAGTCTGCCGACATATGGGGTGTGTACGGGGGTGGGTGTCAGCGGACGAGGTGTCAGTGCAGGTGTGGCCATTAGTGGGCGCGGCATTTTCTTTGTTTCCTCCCTCATCTTTGTTTCTCCTGAGTTTTGTTGTCCCCTCCTCTCGCATGCCCATGGTGACTCGCAGTTAGTGCGCGTTATGTACAGTTTGTCTAAACTTTCCCTATTGCCATCTCTTCCACTGGTGCTCGAACCGTCCTCTTCCTCGCTGCAAAATCCCTCTGGAAATGTCAATCCCCACTCTGTGCTCTTCCCTTCTACGGTCACTGTTCGTAAATCTATCAAATCTACATCTGTGTACTCACCTTCTTCAACCTCAGCCCCCTGCGTTGATGTTGATGCCACCTCCTTGACTTGGCGCGTGTACTTCCTTGCTCCATGCTCCATTCTCATATCTCCTCTCTCCTCTTTCTTCTTCTCCACTACTTCGCCACCTATTTCCGCTCGTTTCCTGTGGAGCTCTTCCAATCCCTCCGCACTCACCTTTGCTATTATTCGTTCCTCGTCTTCCTTTCTCCCCATTTTCTCCCTTCCCTTTTTAATATGCTTTCTATGACCTTACCTTCATACTTTCGTGCACTTTCAGATATAATCTCCTTTTTCCACATTCCCATTTCCCTACATTCTCTTCCCTCTCCTCCTCCTTTCTTCTCATCTCCCTATTTTCTGCGCATGCCATTCTTTCCGCTATTGCACTTATGCGTTGTTCCTCCTTTTTCCTTCCTTCTGCCTGTTCTTTCATTCTCGCCAACTCCTCCTTATGTGTCTTCTTGTCTCTTCCGTGTCTCCCTCTCGCACTGTCTAATCAGTGCGCTTCGTACGTTCCTCAATTCCGCCAACCTTTCCTCCAGTATCTCTTCCTCCTCCTGTGAAAGCTGCCCTTCTCTCTCTTTACTTACCTTGTGCTCTGTTTGTGTGTCGTCCTTCTCTTCCTTATTTACCTTTCTCACTGTATCCTCCTCTTCCCTTGTTAGTGTTCCCCGCAGCTTCAGAAGTACTTGTGCCGCTACTCACTCATCTTGCCCTACGTTTGCAAACTTCCCCAGGGCGCTCTTGTCGCCCCCCCGTTCCTACCGATGTCGTGGTGGAATCTACCATACCTGCCGTCCCCATCCTTTTTTGACAATCGTCTGGGGGTGCATATGGTGGGGGGGCTGTACACGGGTTTGTAGTATCCCTCAGCAGCCGTTAGTTGCTGCTGTGCTGCTTTTCTAAGTTCTGTTATTGGGTACAACCCCCCGTCCTCCTTCTTCACTACCTTAGCCATTGGCATGCCCTCTGCCCTTTCTTTTTTAACTTTTACCTCTGCTACCGCAAATGATCCTTCTGTCTCCTCCTCGCTTTCTTCAGCGCTGGGTGTGTTCTTTGCTTCCTTACACCCATCCCCTCCTTTCACCTTTTCTTCTTTTACCATTTTTTCCTCCCTTATCCCCTTCTCCTCCTTTACCCCCTGTACTGTGAACATACCCGGGTCTCCTGGTCTAGTTCCCTGGAACATCTTCCAAAGGTTAAAAACTTCTAAGTGGTTTGCCAATTTCTTCCCCTTGTATGTATTGTGAAGGTATGTTAGCAGATAGCGTTGGGTAAATGAATCGAAGCTGCCGTTGGGCGGCCACGGTACCCCTACCTTGTTGTCCGTTCCTTTTGTCCATTCTATACTGTACTTTATTTTTTTCTCCTTGTGTGGTGACAATGTCACGCAAATGTGCTGGAGTGGTGTAGTTGGAGCGTTTGCTCTGAACCCCAATCCTGCTCCTGCCCCCAACCCGTAATATGTTGCCATGTTACACTTTTACTTTTGTCAATGTTAACCTTTTACCTTGCCCCGTAAACTGGGGACTTCCGACTGTCCGCTGAAAGGGAAAACACTTCTGATGTTACACTAGTATGGTTTTGTTATTCCTTTCTTTCAGATGTTACAACTATGGCCCCCTTCGGCCGTGACGCACAAAGCCCCCTGCAGCTCTGCGTCCTGTGCGGCGCGCCTCTAGGCAGCCCCACCTTCCTGCGTCGCCTGCACTTGGTGCCCCTTCAACTTAGCTCCTCCTTCTCTCATCCCTGCTATCTGCTCAGGCCGCTCCCCTTCTTGTGCAGCCTCTTGTCGAGCGTGGCTGGCGTTCTCTGTGCACGGCTGCCTCTCCCCCTTTGCCCTTCCCCCTTCGGGTGCGGCCGGTGTTCTCCATGTACAGCCGCCTTTTCCCCCTTCTTTTTCCCCTACCCCCTTTATGTCCCTTATCCTCAACCACCCCCCTAATGGACGCGAGACAGTCGCGATGTCCTATACAAGCCTTATGGGTGACGTCACCAACCTCTACAAGATCCTGTAAGTACGTACAATTTCCAAACCTTTACAATGCACGCTATTTCTCACACTTTGATCCCCCATTAACCCCACAGCTGTCGTCCCGCCTCAACTGGAGCAAGGTAATGAACAATAAACTTTTATAATCGGACTGCACACCGTGCGTCGCCTCGCGTGTGATACGCCCCCTCTCCAGAGGAGCTTAACCAGCCAATTATCTTCTGCACTCGGTAAACAACCTAGCTACCCCCTGCGGGAAAACGTCATCTACTTAACGAGCTTCAACACTCAATTAGTAGGGATCCTCATCTATTCATTGATCTACAACGTCAACTCATAGGAAAGCCACACCCCTCCCCCTTACACAGGTGTCCATGATCTCAAACCAATCCACACCCTCCAACAGTAATACCTTGATGTCTAGGGCCCCACCCAACTCGCTTCGTGATGCTGTAGGGGAAGGCCCTCGTGCCTGTCCCATTACACCTCACACCTCTATCGCCGCTGACCAGTCATAATCAATTTACACACACTGCTACACCCGCCCTCTTCCCTCTTTACAATTCCTCCCCCCTTCCGCACAACATTACGTTGCTGGTTGGGTGTGCCATACTCACCAAGTCCTCGTGAGCCGGGGCCGCTCGACTCCGGGCACCCCTCCAAAGCGGCTCGCCACCTCCCCTCGTCTGGACCATGTCTGGACACTCGCCAACCGCGGGCAGGATACTTCTCAAGTCGGCTCCCGAGGGCCAATGTCCGGATTGCGCCGTCCGGTCTTCTCGCTTTTCCGCGATGGTCCTGTAGTCCTCAAAAGAGGGCAACGGCAGAGGGGGCTGTGCTGCCGGGTTGCCTCACTGCAGGAGGCCGGGTAGGGATGCCCTTAGGTTAGGTAGACCTCAAACAGATCTCAGCAGTGCCTCCAACTTGTTGGGGTGATTTCTGGGGGGCCGGCAAAGCCGTCCGTGGACCTCTGGGGCTGGGTAGGCCCCAACTCCTCCCGCGTCCCAAAAGGAGTATGAGGCACACACAAGAGCAAAGTAATTACTGCTGTTTATTAGAGTAACGGCAGGGATTGTTCTCGGCCCGTATGCATCCAGGGAGACGCTCTCCTCATGGGGCTTGCAGGCCCTTTTTAACGTAGTATGACGCGCTACTCGCATCACCTGGGAAAATCATCACAAAACCTATCGCCACTTCGGGTTGGCTCCCCGAGTGGTAGGGTTAGTATAGCGACCTATATGAAGGAATATTAGTGGATAAGGACGGGTTAGGTGGTACACTTGGGTTGTCCCTAAAAAGTTGCTACATCAACTTGGTTACAAGGGGACATTTGGTGATTGGCTAGCTGAAATGGCGTCAGTGAGGTGCCCCTTGTACTCTGATTGGTTCCCTCGCGAGCCCTCAAGCCTGGGACCATCGCCGTTCCCAGCTCACGATGTACCTGATGCTGGCAACAATGTGCAACTATGTGTTAATGGTGGACAATGGACAGGTCTTGCTAGTGGCTGATGATCACGCCTTTCCCATCAGTGTAGGTGTCCAACTTGTCCCTTCGTTGATGCAACCTGTGTCCCAGACGTGGGACCCCGGCGAATTTCTGTCTTATGAGCTTGGCATTTTGTCAGTTCGGCTTGGTCACGTGTGGAGAGACCGTAGCTGGAGCAGAATTATGAGCATTTGATTTGTATTTCAGCTCAGAGGGGCGCTTGGCGGTGGCAGGTGTAACCTTGGCACTGAGAGCGCGGCATATGGGTTGCAACATTGCGGCCTTGGCGGTGAGCTCTCGTTAGGGCTCGTTCTGCGTGGTCAGCGCTTTGCTTTTCATATTGGAAGGGCTGTTGTCTGAGAGGCTCTTGCCTGGGGACTCTTGCTTGTGGCCTACTCGAGCCTAGCTTCTGGGTAGTGGTACATAATCCATAATGTGGATGTTGCAGGGTGACAGTGTCACAAGCAGCAGTAGGCATATATGTTGGCGTTTCTATGGGAATCGGGTGGCAAAGCACCTGCAAGCGTATACACGAGCTCTTCAGGCATCTTGCGTTTCTGCGATGCGGTAGGAGGCCTATGTGAAAAATAACAATGATGCATGTCCGTGGGTGTGCCAGTCCGCTACATCATAGCACTGAATATGTTCTTCTTGTAGGTTGGTGTGTGAGTGACCAGTGTTCATGGTGGAACGTGTGTTCTTGTCAGTTGGCTATGTCGTCATGGTATCTCTAACGATGTTGGGTTTCGCAGTTGTTGCGTTAGTCGAGCTGGTCCATGCCGCAGACGTCGGCTTGACCAGGGCATGCTATTGGGCATGCTCCTCGTTTGTGGGGGCCGTTGACACATGTAACTTTGTCATCAGTTGAAGAAGTGAATGTGTCAAACTCCTCTCGCGGGGGGTGCTTGGGCCGTGATCCTCTAGGCCAGGGTCTGGATGAGAATGGGGGAGGGTGTTTTCCCATTTTCCCACTTCAGACCCCTCCTAAGATCTGAATGCTACCTTGGTGACCGGCTCTTGGTTCTCACTCTGCTAAAGCTTGTCCTTAATAACAACTTCTTTAAATTTGGCGATAGGTTTTTTTCTTCAGATACTAGCATGGGGGCAGCCATGGCCCATGCTATGCCAACATCTATATGTACATTCTTGAGTATGAGCATGTGATATCTTCCACGAAATGGCTACAATACCTGTCCCTTTATGTCAGGTATATCAATGATATATTTGGGATTTGGAAAGGACCAGTTGACAAACTACAAGCATTTTTCACAATGATGAACCAGATACATCCGAGGATTCGTTTTACAGTTGAAACAAGCAAATCTGTAACCCACTTCCTAGACATTGAGGTTTATACTAAAGAACAGAGATTGGAGACACTTGTGTTCACTAAAACCACTGACAGGAACAGCTTGCTTCTGGCCACCAGTTTTCACCCTCAGAGAACTATCGATAGCGTGCCGATGAGCCAGTTCCTTAGACACAGAAGGAACATATCTGAACCATCTGAATACATATGACAATCATCTATCCTTCGGGCAAAGTTCAAGGCACAAGGCTATGATGCCACGCTCATTGGAACCATAGCAGCTAAAGCTAGTACTGTAGAGAAGAAGACGCTCATTACACCTAAGCCTCCCAAAGATGGGGACTCTCTGGTCTATGTGACCACGCACTCCACTCAGAGTGGAATAATTAGGAGGATCTGGCCAATGCTACAGATGGACCCGCGATTGCAAAATATCTTTCCTCATGTACCACGGTTTGCTTACAGGAATAACTGAGTGGTCTGCTTGAGCTTGGTGAAATCAGAGATGCAGACACCAGCAGTGAAGAGTGTTTTCAAAGGCACTATACCGTGCCAGAACAGTCCCCATTGCACAAACATCATTAAGGGTAACAGCGTTACACATCCACATTCTGGGAAGCCCATCTTGCTGAAGCACTCTTGGACTTGTGATGCCATGAACGTTATTTACGGTCTGAAATGCCCGTGTGGATATTACTACATAGGGATGACCTCTAGGAAGGTGAAGACACTGGTCAGAGCACAAATCAAACATCTGTAATAATAACCAGAAATCGCCAGTAGCAACCCATTTCTCGCAGGCAAGACCTACTGTGGCGCAACTCGCGTGTGTTATCCTCTCACAAGTCAGACTAGGCAACCGTGGGGGAGGATCTGCACAGGAAACTCCTTCAACAGGAAATATTATGGATGAATCTGCTAGATTCATTGAGTCCGAGGGGTATGAATGTCGATTTCGATCTGATGTTTGTTTTGAAAATGAGTATGTCTCAGTAGTGGGTGAGGACATGGAGGTATTTGGGGATTTTCCCTGCATAATGCTGTTCACTGTGTGCCAATGATGTTTGATGTAACATTACTTTTGATGACATGAGTCTTTGGTGTACTGGGTTAGGTTACACTGATAGATTATGAGCGTGTACTTCCTGAGAGAACGGGTATGCTAAGGTCGGGGGAGCATTGACAAAGCCTTCAATGATGTTTGATCTATCATTATTTCTGATGATATGGGAGTCTTTGGTGTACCGGGTTCGGTTACAATGAGAGATTGTGAGCGGGTAGTTCCCGAGAGATCGGGTATGCTGAGGTTGAGGGACCATTGACCAATTCTTACCTATCAGAGGTGCATATAGAAGGTTGAAATTTAGTGTGAGAGTGAAACACCTACTGTGTTTTGCTAACCTAAACATGGTCGGTTTCTATAAGGTTGATACCTAACTATCCTGATGTTTTATGCATAGTGTGCCAGTTTTGGGCAATAAGAGTGTGAGCAGGTTTAATCTGAGAGCTGTATTCCTCTTGCACTAGAATGCTAATGAGGATTTACCTAGGTGTGCTTGCGCCACATTGACACGGCTGATTGTGTTCATTCTGAGCAACAAGATTGTGAACAGGTTTAACCTGAGAGTTACATTTGTTTTACAGTGGAGTGCCACTTTGTATTTTCCCCAGGTGGGCGGGTGTCACAGGGGTTTCATTCAACTACTTGGACAGTTTCGTGTACAGTATACATTGGGAACCTGAGCTTTCTAGTTCCATCTATGACTTTAACCGCTGTACCAGATGACATGGGGGGTGGACCCTACTGATATCTTGAATCAGGCACTGCTCTTGCATATGCACGCATTAATGTACTGTACAACCCTTTTAAACTGGTTGAGGCACATTTAAATTATACAGTCTGTCTGTTTTGACTGGTTGATCTACATCTGGGGTTATCCTACTGATAGTTTCCGGGTGCCTTGCGCCTATCATTAGTCTCCACGATGGTTGCTTATTTTGCATAAGACTTTTAATTTGGCTGGCACAGGGGGCTGGAGCAGAATTGATTCTGCACTTCCCCCTGTCAAGCCGCAATTATCTACTGTTACAGGTATTGTTCCTTGCCTCATTACAGATATGTGGCGAAGGGTTGGTTAGCAGGACTGTAAGACCGGGTGGCCGTATGCGCCCGAGGCTTCTTACACGTCTATATGCCCACACCATGATGGCGGTAGGCCAGGCCCCGACATTGGTGCGCATGCGCGTGATTGTCATGACAACCATTTATGTTGTCTGACACGCGGACGCGCGCGTATGTGTCGGAGTGGTGTTCCTTGCCACACCTCTGGCAGAGGTAAGTGATGTTGCGTCTCTCAAGCTCAACCTTGTTGAAGAGATGCTTTTTGCATCGATTAAACACGTTGGTAGTGCAGTGTTATTGATGTTTTTGTTACATATCTCGTAAAACAGAGGGGTGCTTGCATTGCGGTATGATTGCGGTTGATATGCTGGTTTTGATTTGATTGCTTGCAGTTGTTGACCATTCTAGAATGGGGCAGCGTCTACATTATGGGTAGTATCAGCACACCCCATTTAATACTTCTGCCAGCACGGGCAGGGGGGGCCACGACGGCCACTTGTCCATTTTGGTTACTTGTTGATAATTGGACCGGTTGATAACTCAACCTTTTTACGTGATTACACATCACTGTTCCCAACGGTGCGATGGGGGCTTCCCCCATTCGTGGTGGACAGGCTGCCGCTGCCATATCGTTTTAGGTTCCTGACTATCGTACAGTTTTTGAGTTACAATCAGGCTCTTTTCACTTCTTTTTAGCTATTGTGAGCTGCCCGACTCTTCTCTCACTCCCAGCTTTTACAGGTTTGGTCCTCTCAAGCCGGGTGAGTACTTGTGCATGTTATGGTGTATTTCTTATCGTTTCTGGTTATTCAATGTTTGTTTAGTATACTGGTATTGGAATGTAGTTCTGATGAGTTTTTCTCGCTTTATGAACAGGTTTCTGACCCTTTGACTATGGGACATGACGCCTAAGGTTGGTGTGTCATACGTTTTAGTTAAAAATGACAAGCTTTCAGACCTTGAGTTTCCTGCCATTGATTAGAACTATTTCTATAATTCTTTCTAGATAGGCGCAAACTCAGTTTGTATGTATCAAGTTGAACAAATAGCTTTCATCCCCCTGAGGATAGATATTTTATAATCCGAAACGCATTGGCAACTTACCAACTGTTATGAAGCTATTTTGGACTCTGTAATGTGTTATGATTTGCTATGAATTCTGCGGACATTGTGACAAACTATACCTGTTTGAGACTGAATCAACACGTACTAAGTGCTTTTATGTCACATGTGCCTCGTTTACCTTTGTGCCTGTACACTATGTGTCTGAATTTTATTCAATGATGTTTATTTGAGAACTATATGATAAAATTGGATTTTATAATTCTATTGATCCTGTTGTGTTTGAATATCAAATTTGTGTACGGTTATAACCCATGAGATTTACGCATGAGTCTATCTATAAAACTGACTTTTGGTTTGAAACTAAATTTGATGTTGGAGTCCCCGTCCCGGTCTAAGTGTTTTTGCGCTTTAACCTAGACGGCGGACCATTGTACTTTACTTGGGAATTCTTATCCCCTAGGAGTACATTTGAGGGTTACCATACGGCAACACATGGTTTTGTTTTAGTATGTACCCAGTAATCATGGCCTTAAATACCCAAATGAAAAAAGATATTCCAAATAAGGTCAGTATTCTTTGACGCAAATGATTACATTTTATAGAGCAAAAATGGTGTCATGTTTATTATATGGAGCAGAGACTAAAAGTGTAAAAATGCATTGGCTAAAGATCACGCCAATCCATAGCTCAATGGAAAACATTACTAAGAATAATGAACCCCCCACATCATTGACTTTTTGTTCGCTTGAGAAATTTGGTGATACAAGGTACGTGTGCAGTCTTGAAGAACTGGCTTCACTATTGCAAAGGATTACTTGAAAGTCTGAATAAGGTTCCAGATGACTTAGTTATCAATCCGATCACAGTGAAATAGAAATTGTGAGTTCTAATTGTTAAATATCATGTCAAATTTCCCAATAGAAGATGGAGAACTATGTTCAGGAGAATAAAGTAAAGTAATGAAAGTAAAGTAATGGGTGCCAGACAAAACATACCCAAAACAGAATAGTTGTGCAGATTTTGCCATGAGCCTAATACAATAGAGACTTCAGAGCATTGTGACGAATCCCAAGATGTCGTCACTGCTTTAGATGGGGAAGCCCCTTTCCATGAGGCCCGGGAGGGGAGGCCTCTACCCGATAGTCCCGTTGGGCGTGGTGCTCAGCAGGAGAATATCGTGGGGTAGGAGGACCCGATTGAGAGTAGTACCATCTTGGGAGAACACAGTACCCCTTTAACACTCCCACCTTCCCTAAAATTACTAAAAAAACAAATTATAATAAATTCCCTGAGGCCCCCATATATGTCTGTAACACATCCCAAGTAGAGTGCTGGGATGTTGAAGAGGCAACGAATAATGAGGATGACTGACCAGAAAGAATTCTCACACTCTAGTCTTTCGAGCAATGTCATTAGTCAGCTCCCATTCAAAATAGAAGAGGGAAGAGAAGGATGGCGTCTTCATTCTCGTAACGGCATGGGTTTCGAGAGACGAGCAGAGGATCAGAAGAAGCTCTGGTGGGCCTGGGTAGCTTCAAAACTGCAGAGGAGACATGTAGATGACCAGAGAAGGCTCTGGAGTCCCTGAGAAGCCACTGAACTGCAGAGGAGAACCACAGAGGACCAGGGAAGGCCACGGTGAACCGCAGAAGCAGCCACAGCTCCTGGGAGACCTGCGTACAACTGGAGGATGACAGCCAAGATCTTGAAGGTTCTAGGGTGGCCAATCCGAGGGTTTGGGGAGACCTAGAGGGCAGGTGAAGTGCATATAGAAGGAATACTCACTGGGGAAGAGATTCCAAATGAAGGGGATCCGGAACCCATGTTCGGGAAGTACTCCCCGAGCTACATGTAAGAGGAATGCAAGCGACACTCCGAGACCTTGGCAGGAGAATAAACCAAGGCTGTGGGTGAAGGTGAAGTCGGAGAGAAAGAACAGTGCACATACAGTCATTGAGTATTCTACTAGGCAGAAGAATGAACAAGGGGAGAGTGCTAAGAAAAAGCTCGTGGACCCAAAGCAATTGAGAGGAAAACCAGAACTCAAGCTTGGGGGAGAGAACCAGACTAAATTCCCTCATCGCAATATCTGGGAACCAGGCCTCCTCAGAAAGGGGCGGAGAACCTTGACACAATTTACGAGAGAGAATCAGTTCATTGCTCCTCGACATTATCTCTGGGAGGAGAGTCTGCTCGGAAGGGGTTGAGCACCGGCAGCATTAGCTTTGGAGAAAGAACCAGGCTATCCTTCCCTGCAGCAGTACGTGGCAACCAGTCCTACCCTGAAAGGGTCAGGGAACGATAAAATCACTTGGGAGATAGATCCAGGTCATTCTTTCTCATCACCGGGCTTGCCAAATAAAAGATGAGGATCTTTGACTATTGGAGATACAGAAGAAGCTTGTATACAGTTGGAAAGACTCTGAGGAAAGGGAATCAAACCCTTGAGTCTAGTGAAACTTTTGTTTGCTTTATTGCACCCTTTTTGGAACATTTGTTTTGTGAACTTCAAAGCTAAAGCTGACCTGCAGGTCGACAGCCAAGAGACATTTCCCTTTTCACCTCTGTTAAGTTTAGAGTGTGAGGGAGTGGTTCGGATTTGAACACACGTTCGGCAAATGTTAGTTTGGACATTCTGACACTGACCGTTTCATGAGCTAGTTTTGTTGATACAAGAAACCCCCTCTTAGAGTTGGGGTTAGTTAGGATTTCCTCCAACTCCCCCCTTTTCTATTGTTAATAAAAGTATTTGCCAGTCAATATGCCACCTTTGTGTCCATCTCTTACTCCTAGACCCTCACAGCATTTTTTATAGAAGGTCCTGAATTACATCTTCAGCTAATTTTACATTTTGCTTGATTTGTTATGGACTGGGGACTGAAGGGATAGACCGACAACATGAATAAGGCAGCTATCTCTGTAGCAAGCAAGGGTGACTGATGGTCCAAGTTGTTGAATGAAGGTACCAGGAGCCGGAGGTTGAGGGAAGTCCGGGATGAGGGAGTACAGCAGTCAGGGCTGTATGGGGATCAAAAGGGCCAAGCACGGTGTGTCATCTGTCTGGGAGGTGGTAGGGGTCACAAGGACCACCCAGGGACTGTCATCTGTCTAGGGAGTGTCACATGGATAAAACAGGGGTTTCACTGGTCTGAGTGCAGGGAAGCAAGTGGGATCAGGGTATTCCAAGTATGGGTAAGAAACACTTTTAAAAATGTATGTCCCACTGTGTTTTGCCTCACTCAGGGCTAGCTGCCTTGGGACTGATGGCATCAAAAGGTCGTCTTTGGTGTTACAATTGTGGTGAAATTGTGGGTACATTGACATTGTTGAAACCAGAGTGGTCTGGCTTCTTAAGCCCACTGCTTTTGCATGTGCTTGTCTGATGCCACTTTTTATAGAAATTGTATGGTCTTTACATTTATGCTATGCACTGTATATATTACAAACATTACTTACCCAGTAATCTTCTTTCTCAGGCGTGAATCTGCTTAGAATCATATGCTTTGGAAGGCCGCATTCTAGTGGATGGCTTGGAGTATGATATATTTTTTCAAATTCGAAAACAAGCCATTGGCAGGGGCATTCCTGTCACATATCCCTATCCTACATGTACAGGGGCCCATAATCTGTCACAGGTCGAGATCCCCAGATTGTATATTTTTCTGACAGGATGCCTGTATGTGCTGAGAGAATATAGCTGCTGTTGCATTGATCTGTTGCTTCTTTGCTGTGAGGCAGAGTGGGAGCATGTAATTCTAAGCATGTACATGCCACAGAAAGACAAATGCTGGGTAAGCAATGTTTGTCTTCTGAGGCTTGTGAATCTGCTTGGATTTGCACACTTTGCATAGATTGGCAAGCTGTACCTGGAGATGGCAGGTAAGCTGTGGGTACACTTGCAAATAGATGTTTAATACATCTTGTCCAAGCTGTGAGTCAGCTATTGCTTGTGTATTGTGGCAGGTCGGAAGAAGGAGTCGGACACTCTGAAGACATAATTCTGTTTGTTTTATGAATTTATAAGTAGAAAGCCTAACTTTCCCCATCTCTAAAGAGAATACCCAACTATATAAAAAGCTAAAGGTGGTTATCCGTGGTCATAACGTCAAAAGAAAATATCTCCTCCGTCCAAACTACTCCATCAGGCCCTGCGACTAATAGTAACTAACTTAAATAAACAAAGGGGGAGATTTGTCGTCGCCTGGTCTTCCCTCCAGGTCATTCAACAGCCTTGAATTAGGCAACCTCTCGGTAGAACAGATAGTCTCTGCAATTAACTCTTGTTGCTCCTCCAGAGCACTTTTCTTTCTCCTGCATTCTGTGGTTTGGGCCCCTATTCCAAATGTCTTTTACAATAACCTTTCTTGCTTCTCAGATAGTTATTTGAAAACTCTTTCCAGGCCTTCTCTGTGGGGCACTTGATGGGTGTTTTCCCATGCCCCTTTTGACACTTCTATAATCGTATGTTTTCAGACACTGAGTATCTCTTTCTTTACTGGTTATCCCCCAGTTTATTGATGCTATCCTTCTCTTTTAGACTTTTCACCTCCAGGTTTTGGTATCTCTCCACTTATTGCTCGTACAACAACTGTCTGCGCTCAGCCCCTCTCTTCTGGGCTTATTGCTTCTCCAATGAGATTGCTCTGTATTTGATGACTTGTTTTGAGTACTGAGATGAGTATCTTCTGATAAATAACGATATCCCGTGGACCTACCGCTTTTCCCAGTCCCCCGGGTACCTCTTACTCCTTAGGGGCCAGTGGTTGGGCTCGGCTCTCACTCAGGACTGCTCGCTCTCTGCTGACTCGGCTTCTCGTTCTTGTGTCCGCGTTGGATTCCTGTTTCGTACTATCACTGTGACCCTCGCTTCCTGTACGGGTGGCATCAGCGTTGTTCCTGGGATATCCTACCCACCACGTCCAGCTTGTGGTCATGCCATCACTGGATTGCCTGCTCGTCTCTCAGTAGATGCAAGTCTCTTCTCGATTCGACATGCACCGCTTCTCTGGCATCTTGTCCTTGTGTTCTTTCTCTCTCCAGAAGTTGTGGGCTCTGCTGCCAACTTCTGCTCCACCTCCAACCGGCATAATGATGTCAGGGGGCTTCCAATGCGCATCAGGCTTCTCCTCCTCTCTCCTCCGCCTATGCACAGTTATATATGTGCCTCGCATTAAGGAGACATCTTCCTTTTCTGGTGCCATTGGGTTTCGTCTTGCATTGCCATGAGCCAAAGACGAGGATGCCACATACTGAGGCTTATCAGGTGGTCCCATGTATGTAATTGCACTTGTGGTTGTAGGGAGTTCCTCACAGGATTGGAAGTCCTTGTTCCCAAAGTGGGAGTCTTTCCCAGTGAGGTTCCACTTGTCTCGACCCCTAGGGTGGGGTTTGCAGAGCGTGCTCATCTTCCTATCCTCATGGGGGCTCCCCCTTGGGGAGAAGGGATGAATACCTGCGATTTGTCACATAACCCGCCCCTCTTCCCCATCGTTATTGAGAGCAAATTGGCTGAGAATGTCCAGGTTTCCCTGTTCTTTCTGCTTCCCAAGGCATGGGGATCCGAGCTCTCCCCAGTTCCAGACGGGAGTATGCGAGGGATCTATTGTAGATTCCCAGGATTGTAAGGGAGAGTACTGGGTCTTCGTATCCTGGACCAAAGAAGGTTTTAATAGTTCGGCAAAGGGCAGGAAAATCCATGCCATTGCTTGCCTCTTCAGGGAGACCTGGTAAAACAGCAGTTTTGATGGTTGAAGGTTGGTCTCTTGACTCTCAATAATAGAGGGGCTTTAGGGAGGTCTCTACATGCCCATGTAGTCAGGCTAGTTTAACTGCTTAATTGTTCTGGATTATTTCTGCGTATATGTGGTCAGCTCTGACCGCAGTTTGTTTACTGCCTGAGTCTGAGGGCCATAGCCCATACGCCATTTATTTGTACCTTCTCATGCATCTGAAAAGTTTGAGAGCTACAGTAATATAGTGCCTTCCTATAAAGGTCATCCTCTTTATCACATGATTCTGCTGCTAACCAGCCTATTTCCATAGGTTCTTCCAAGGTGTTTTTAAGGCAGAACCTGGTGATATGTCCCTTCTCTCCACATGGAAAGCAAAGCGGGGAAGTTGGGTAGAGGGTCTTTATTAGTCCCAGTTTATCTTGAGGAGTTACTCGAGTTATTGTCAAAGAAGTGTTTCTTATTTGGGTTTCCTCCCTCCCCAGATCTTCTCCCGAAAGAATTTTCACGATTCTCTGAACCTTCTGGTTTGACATAAATTTGGGATATAATCTTACATCCTTCCTAAGGGCCAAGTCCTAAAAATTAAATTGTCCGGCCTACAAACCTGACTGCGGTTCGATCCCTGTGGTCAACTTTAATGCATAAATTCAAAGAGGACATCCAATGTTTCTCATTTTAGATTGGGACGACTGAGTCCACCCTCTGAAAAAAGTGGGGGGGGGGGCTCTGCCCCCCCACGTGTACACTCGAATTGAGCCCTGATCCTTCCTTATTTTTCCTGTTTTACCTAGATGTTGTATATATTTGTCTGACTCTGAGTGGTCTTGGGTGACCTGAATCGCAGTCTCGAGTGAGGGCGGGCTGACGTTGCTGTAATACCTCCTTGTAAAGGTGGGGGAATGGTGCTAATAAATAGTTCCAATGCGCAGGTCTCCAAAACATCTGGTAGGGTTTTCTTGCCTAATCATTGTGCTACAATATATTGTACCTGGCCTGCTAATTCCAAGGGACTTTCATTAGGTAACATGTGAATGTCCCAAACTTTTAATCTATAAAAAGCATCCGTTCTAACAAGGTCCTTTTTGTCTCAGGAAAAGGGGTAATCCCTAAGGGATTCCCATTTTAATACAAGGTTTGTAAGTCTCCTTTTAGTAAGGGACAAGAAAACAAATCCTTAAACTCTTGTCCCAGTTAAACTGGGTGGCTACCCATTTGATAATTTTTTTTAATGCCCCTAACTCCTCCCCTTCCTGATACAGTTGAAGTACTCCATGGGCTACTGTCTGGTTAGAGGGTCCTGTTCATATTTGGTCACACCCTTCTTGGAGTCACCGATCCACTTGACTCGGATGTTCGACCAGTCACTCCAAGATGTACTCGAGCACGGCCATTTCTACGCCTGGGCTGACCTACGAGAGGAAGTCCCAGAATAGCTGCTTCCTGCTTCTTCTCACTCATCCGAAACGTGAAGGGGCTGAGATTGTTCCTCCTGATCCGAGTCGTCAGGAAGTTTGGAGTTAAGGCCTGTGGACTATGTCTTCAAACTCGAGCAGTGGGAATTTTCTTCCTGTGACACTATATTGGGACATTAGCATCCCACTTCTGATACCATGTGTGGTGGGCCGGAAGAACGAGTTGCACCCTTGGGAGACATAATTCTGTTTTTTTAATGAAATTATACGTAGAAGGCCTAACTTTCCCTATCACTAAAGGGAATACCCTATCGATCTAAAAAAATGAAGGTGGTGTCTGAAGTCAAAAGAAAATATGTCCTCCAGCCAAACTACCCTATCTTGCCCTGCACTAATATTAACTAACTTAAATAAACCAAAGGAATGAGTTATATTCACCTGGTCTCCCCTCCTCCCCTCCAGATCATTCAGTAGTCTTGAAGTAGGCCACCTCTTGGCGGAACAGATAGTCTCTGCAATCAACTCTTGTCGCTTTTCCAGAGCACTTTTCTTTCTCATGCTTTTTGTGGTACACTTTTCATAATGCCTTTTACAATAACCTTTCTTGCTACTCAGATAGTTATTTGCAAACTCTTGCTAGGCCTTCTCCTTGGGGAACTTGATAGCCGTTTTCCTCTGCCACTTTTTACACTTCGATTATATGTTCTCAGACTGAGTGCCTCTTTCTTTACTGGTTATCCCCCAGCTATATTGATGCAATCACTCTTTTAGACTTTTCAGCTATAGTTTGGGTATCTCGCCACATGTTGCTCATACAACGGTCTGTGCTCAGCCCCTCTTTTTTTGGGCTTTTTGCTTCTCCAATGAGATTGTTCTGTATTTGATAACTCAATTTGAGTACTGGCACTAGTTTCTTCTGATAAATAATGATCTCCTGTGGGCCTCCTGCTTTTCCCAGGCCCTCAGGTACTTCTTACTTGAAAGGGGTTGGTGGTTGTGCTCGGCACTCACTCGGGACTGCTCTCTCTCTGCTGTTCAGCTTCTCATTCTTGGGGCTGCCTCCGACTCCTGCTTCGTACTATCACTGCAGATGTGAAGCTACCCTTGCTTCTTATACAAGCAGTATCAGCGTTGTTCCTGGGGTGCCTGCCCACCACGTCCAGCTTGTGGTCACGCCACCACGTGGTTGCTTGCTCGTCTCTTGATAGATGTGAGACTCTTCTTGCGCACGTTCTCTGGTGTCTTGTCCTTGCATTCACTTTCTCCAGAAGATGCAGGCTACATGACTAACTTCTGCTCCGCCTCCAACTGGCGTAATGATGTCAGGGGGCTTCCGTAGAAACAATGGTAATTCTATGGATTGGTTAACCTGGAACATAGAAATGTATTTTGGTGAAAGAATAGTGACAAACGTCTCCTAATGGCCACGACAGCTATTGGGAAAACTACCTTGTAGGTGAGTTCTCTAAGTGGGGTTTTATGGATCGACTCAAAAAGTGCCCCCCAGGAGTCTTTTGTATGAAGACTGTATTAATAACCCATCCAGAAGGCGGTTGAGTGACCTGTGGGTGAATCCTCTCGACTTCCTCTATGAGGCCTTAGGCACTCTCCAACCAGGATATTTTGTATTGAGGCATGTAGACTGTGCTGCCGGATGGACATTAAGGGAGTTACTAACTAACCCTCAGTCTAGTAGGTGTAGAATATTAATCACAATATCTGCAATTAAGATTAGTCATATATTCAAGGAGTAGTTGGTGCACTTTGAAGTAGAGGTGAGGTGTCGGGGATGGGGGGGGGGGGTGGAGAGGTTTTGCAAATATCCCTGACCAATGTATGCATGGAGCATTCCCTATTGACCCCTTCTCTGGGTACCTGGTTGAAAAGATTGGGCATCTGACTTTCGGGGGTTTTGAAAACAGATCCAATGTTGGCTGCCCCCACACTGCAACAATTCTTGAAGTATATTTGCATTACGATTTTGTTGAAGAACCCTGCTAAGATTGTCGGGCAGGAAGTTGGGATCTCCTGGCAGTTGCCCTGCCTGAAAGTAGATTTGTCTCTTGATGCACCACTGTCGTATTGTTTGTATCAGCAGTGACCGTGGTCTTGGGTGTATGTCGCTTTGTTTGTTTATCTATAAAATACTGTGGAGTTGTCTGTATTTATTACAGACATCAGTTGCCGAGTCTTGTATGAAAAGATAGCAGGGCAATCTTCATTGCTAGGAGCGCCAACACATTTATGTGTTGACCCGCCTGGGCTTGTGTCCATACCCCTTGTCTAGTGAACTCTTGATAACAGGCTCCCAGCTGAGCAGGGAGGCAACTGTGGTAATTGTAATCTTTTCTGGTGTATTTGTGTAAGGTCTGCCCTTTAAGTGGTTTGTTTTGTCCACCAAGGCAGAGCTCCTACCGCCTCTTCTGACACCACCACTAGATCATGCCATCCACCAGATACCGGTGGTCATTGGTCAGAGAGCCACTTTTGTATGGTGCACATGTTTTGTCATGCATACAGGGTAATGTAGATACAACAAGTCATCATCCCAAGAGGCTTCATGATCTTTCGACCCAGTAACTGGGCATTGAGCTGGCAGCAGGAAATGTGCGCCAACATTGCATGTGCTCTTTCTTGAGCAGGGTAAGCCTTTGCCTGTTTTGTGTCCAGCACTGCTCCAAGATACGTTTCTTCTGTGCTGGTTTTAAGCTTGAATTGGTTTCGTTGACTGTGATACCTAGTTGGAGTAGCAGGTCTTCTGTCTTTTGTGTTGTACAAGAAACTGGAATTTGTTTCTCCTGTTATGAGCCAGTCATCTAGATAGCGGTATACAGGGATGTTTTGACAGCACAGGTGAGCCACCACCACTGGGAGAATCTTGGTGAACACATGAGATGCTAATGCAATTCCAAAAGGAAGTACCTTGAGCTGGTAAGGTTGTGTTCTTCTTTTGAATCAGTCTATTTCTGTGACCTGCGAACATAAAAATGAAAGTATGCATCTTTCATGTGTAATGTTTTCATACAGATGTGTCTTTTGAGGAGAGGAAATACGCCCTGAAGAGTGGTCATCGTGAATGTTTGCAGTTTCACATTCTAGTTTGCTGGCTGAAAGTCTAAGACCAGCCAGTTGGACTTGTCTTCTTTGGGTACTACAATATAAAGAGAAAACATTCCAATGTTTACCTGATGCCATGGAACAATCGCAATTTATTTTTTTCAGTAGTAGTGTCTTGACTCTTCTCTAGGAATTCTTGGTGATCACTTAGCATTTTTCTTTCCTGCAGTAGTACATTGCATGTTTTGTCCAATTATTCTATGCAGCAACTTTTGGCTACTGTGCATACCCCCACCGGTCTGATGTTATCTCTTCCCAGGCATGGCTGAAAGATATCATTCATCCCTCAACTGGGGTCGCGTGGCAGGGGGGCCAGTATCTCAGAGTCATTGTATTTAAAGTAGAGGACACTTCTCTTGAGGAATGTCCTCGTCGTCACAGTTTCCCTCTGCATTGAAGTGAGGCTGTGGAATAGGCACAATGCTATGGCTGTGAACCTGCATACTATCTAGCAGTTGACGCCTCATTGTACTAGCCAAATGGCTGGTTATAAAATGTGGTACAACGAGTCCTGCAATTTGCAAGGGAACCTTTCAATTGAAAGCTTCTCCCTGAAATGTGGCTCTGAGATTTGAGTGTCGTCCTTTTTCACCCTATGTAATGCCCCATCAACTGCTTTCCCAAAGAGTTGAGATCCTCTACTGGCCTTTCTAGATGAGGGGCTTGGGTTTCTACCTTGAGCCTTGCCCCCCATAGGCAGGCATGGTATTTGATAACCCCAGGCCCAGCAACCTGGCACCCTGATGCTTCTGCGACATCTAGTGATTTTGTTTAATAAGAGCACTGTTTACCTTCTTGTATTATTTTCCTGAAAATTAGCCTGTAAATCTGGAGGGATTCTAGCCAGAAGGCAGTGCTAGTCATACAGTGTA
The DNA here is from genome assembly GCF_040938575.1 of Ambystoma mexicanum. Classification (NCBI taxonomy): domain Eukaryota; kingdom Metazoa; phylum Chordata; class Amphibia; order Caudata; family Ambystomatidae; genus Ambystoma; species Ambystoma mexicanum. The sequence goes on along the minus strand of NC_090934.1, from coordinate 861,338,087 downwards.
TGCCGCAGAGGTTGCTGCCTTAAGGCCAAATGAAGTAGTCTGTCTGTTCTCCCTATTTGGGAATATTCTGTAAGAGACATGGGAGCATTAGCCCTCTTCCTGGCAGTTGTTACTGCTACAAAGTCTGCAGTGATGTGGCCCCTGATTTACATTGAGTCTGATGGGGAAGGTTTGTACTACTTCTCCACCTGCGAATGTACTGTTTTGGCAGTAACTAGCTTAATTAAGGAGGGAGCAATGCGTTTTTAATTGAGCTATAGTGGTAGTTATCCTTTGTGGGTGAAGACATGGCTGGGAGGATCTTCCTCAACTGGAAACACCATTATGTGGCCATCAGGGTCTATGTAATCGGGATAAAACCCATGATGTGGACACCTGTATAGCTCTCATCAAAGACTAAAGTGTATTTTATGTTTTGTCCTTTCCTATCTTTCCATGAAAGTTACCATCCTAGACGTAGGGCTTCATTATAAGTCTGCTGGTGCGGAAATAAGGGTGCCGGTAGCAACGTACCAGCACCCTTTCCGGACTGGCAGACTACAACTCTGGTTTCCTGGGTCTGTGCACCCGGCAGGTCCTGCCGGGCCCTGGAAAGCAGAGTTGTCAGGGAAGCACCAGCACCGTTAGCAACAGTGCCAGTTCTTCCGAGGCCATGATTCCTGTGGAGTCCTACAGGACTCCACAGGAAAGGGGACTAACATTTTCCATCGCCTGATATCTTGGCCTGCCGGGACTTGTAATATCCCGGTGTCACCATTATCTCAGGCAGCGGAAACAGTGTTACAGGGTTGGCGGCAACCCGCCAGTAGCACCAGCAGGTTACTGCCAACCACGTAATGGGGCCCCTAGTTTCTTTAATGTCTTTCATGGTCCATTCTTTATGGAGGCGAGAGGTAACCTCTGAGGCAGAGTAGATCTTTTGATGCTTGCACCACCCTCCTCCTCCTCCTCCCAATCTTCATCGGAGTCTGAAATATCAAGTAGGCCCTTCTACGGTATTGACGCAGAGAGTGTATCGCCTCCCTCAATATGTGTTTTTATCTGACCATGTGTTAGGAATGCAGAGGGTACTTTGCTTTTTGCATTGCCCCCTTTTCTGTGTCCTGATACCCTCCCTCGTTATCGATCGGAAAGAACACGGCACTGAAACAAGTAATCTCGTGTTGAACAGCGCTGACAAGTTTTTCTCTTTCTCCAAGTTTCAGCCAACTGATGGCGGAAACAAATTATCTGAGGACGTTGATCGTAAAAGGTGATGGGTTCCTGTACACGTAGGATAGGAATACTGTGACAGGAAAGTCCCCTGTCGACGCCCTGTTTCCGAATTTTAAAAAGATATCATACTTAGAGCCTGCCACTAGTAGGCGACCCATGTCATACCCTTTGTTAGGCACAAACAGTTTACTTTCTGCTCAATGGAAACAGTTACACTGAAATTGCTTACTTCCTAAAATAGAAAAGCACTTAATGAGGTTGTAGGTTTGCTTTACGTAAGGCGAAATTTAACATAAAAAGTGGTAGGTAAGATTCATGAAGGAAATACAATGACACAGGAGTTGGGATACAAAGCATTATTTATAGATATACATATATTTATACTGTGTGTTTTTTATACTTGTACATTTATGTCCAACGGAAAAAGGAAAAACAGTAGGAAGCCTTTTGGGCAGCAAAGGGCGGGGAAAAGGGGAGACTCACTCGGTATAAATACAAATTCCCAAGTTGACCACAAACAAACGAAAATAATGCAATTAATAAAATTCCAAGCAGAAAGGGTGGAGGCACTGGAGTTACACATCTTGGTGGGGGCATTGAACATGCAACAAAGAATCCCCCTAACAAACGCACCTACAGCACCTAGTGCTTTTACAAGGAGCACACAATAAGGCACAATAAGAAAGTTACAGATTAGATCTGTAGATCCTCCAAGGAGTCACGGTGGTGCATCCTCCTACTCCAAGGAGTCAGTATTGCAAATCCTCACACTCAACGGTGCCAGTGGTGCGGACACTCCAACGCAAAGGGATCAGTACGACACTCTCAGGGACCAGTGCTGCATCCACTTCAGTGGTTTAATGCAGACTTCCATGCATCTGTGCACATGCCCTCCCACTCCCAGAAGCCACTGCAGCACACTACTTCCTTTATTTTGCCCCTTCACACACACACATACAGTGTTAGAAATCAAGATTAGATGATGAAATCTGAGGGCTTTCTCACATTTAGCCCCATTAAGGCCCCCCCCTCAAGGAACCAAGGGAAAGGCAAAGTTGCCAGATCCCAACACCGGGGCTGAGTATGCAGAGGGGTGCTAAAGAGATGGAGGGTTGTTGAAGAACAGAAGTGGGATGCCCGAACATGAGATCTGGAATCCCCCCTTTTCTAATCCCAATCTATACTGCTTCCCCCTCTACTGTCATAGGATAACATCATGCATGTCCTACCCTACCCCAAGATCTTCCGTCGAACACTCACACTCGGAGGAAAGCAAGAGAATGTAAAACCCCTTTTTCTAACTATAACCGGACATATCCTCCTGTCCCTCCAATACCATAAACTACTGTTAGAAACATTTTTTCCCTTCCCTGTTAACCTCATTTACTGAGAGTGCCAGAGTGAAAGAACCAATGCCAATTTTCTATCCTAAGAACACCCTTAGACCAGAGATGTGGTATCCCCCTTCCTTGACAGTGACCTGCCCAACTCCCCCAGCCTTCATAGAAAGTATTAAGAGACACAATCTTCTTCCCCCTCCCCACCCCCCCAAGTATCACTCAAGCACTGTGATGAAGAAGAGGAAATCAAGAGGAGTACAGATTTCCTAGATTTCCTATAATAAACACCATTATGGTACTGGGACTAAAAGGATGCAGATAGAGGCACATCAACATCTTCATAGGCCATGTCCCACTAATAAGGCCAGCCAATTGAAATAAACCATGCACACCTACAGCCCATCAAGTCTTAAGGGAAGTATAAAAGGAACACTAGAAATCAGCAAAGAGAGCGAGTTGGAAGGAGAGTTGAGGAGCTGTGGCTGCTAGGACCAGCTGGAAGGAACAGGGACACTGAGGGTCTGTGTAAGGAAGCATTCAGGAGAAGCGTGGCTAACCATCCCTGTTTCCAGTAAAAAAGAGAATTCCAAAAAAGGCAAGCCGGGAGGCGTCCTGATCCCTTTTTACAGCAAAATACAAAGTTGCAGCCCGAACGTGTAAGACTAGAGACGCGTTGGGTGAAATTGACAAATGGAATTACAAGGATACATAGTGGCAGAGTGGTTGCATATATGATTACAGGTTGTCGAAAGACTCTGTGTAAAGAAAGGAAGTGTCTGCAAAGAGGGGAGCTGTGTGTGGACACAAAAATAATACAAAATGGAGATCCTAAAAAGGGGGAGCTGTGCGAGAAATGAAGTGGAAGCAACATTCCCAAAACTGATAGAAAAGTGTTGACAACAAAGTGTGTTGGAAAAGCATTGGGGTTTCCACCAGGCGAGAGATTGATCCAGGCTGGCCGCAGAGACCCCAGAATAAGCAAAGATTGTTGGAAAAGCATTGGGATGGCCACCAGGTGGAAGATTGATCCAGGCTGGCCGCAGAGACCCCCAGGATAAGCAAGCATCAGTGTGGCCACCAGGCGGGAGATTGATCCAGGTTGGCCACAGATACCTCAGTTTAAGGAAAAGAGAACTCTATTAAGGATAAGGCACCTGGTTGCGTGACTTGTAATGGGTGGACGGTGCGGACTGATAACTGCGCCACGACCAGGGGAGCCCAATCGAAAGCAAGGAGCTGCATGATCTAAAGGGCTTCTGGGTTCACAGAAAGGAGACCTGGAGAAGCCTGAAGAACTTACCAGGAAAAGGTACAGTGAACATGTTTTGCCAAGTGAACTTTTCTTTGCCAAGTGAAACCTGAGAGACTTGTGGACCTTTATAATCCTGAGTGCCTTAAACTTGGGGAAGGGAGCTGCAGAAAGGCTCCATTGTCACATTAAGTTTACTTTGAACACTATTGGTTTGGCCAAATCCCATTCACCCTATTATTCTGTAGAAGTGAGGACAAGCATAGGTTTGGAGACTTAGGCCGCCCTTCGTTTTCTTTCTGTTAGAGAGCATTCCCACCTTAGAGTTAGGGCAAGTTAGGCATCACACCATCCTGACCAATGAGAATAAAGGTTCTCAATCTTTGTTTCACTTGTCTGTGCCGTCTCTTGATACCATACCTGTCTCGCAATGAGCAGGAGCTAACCCTGCTCACTGGCATCCCAGAGAGTCCCATAGGACTGTATGGGAATGGGCACTTGCAAATTGGAGGCGCCTGACTTCCCGGGCGGCCGGGGTTGTAATCCCCCGGTGTTACGGGGAAGTCAGGCGCCGGTAAATATTCATGGGTCTGGCGGCAACCCGCCAGTATCACCGGCAGAGTTACCGCCAGACATTTTGCGCAAAGGAGAAACATTTTTCTGTCTTTTTGCTTGAAAGGCAAGGTGACGAACCAGCGGCACTGCAGGAAGGGGTCCACTTCTACCTGATTGGTTAAGGTTGGTCGTGTGTTGCTAGTAGGACAGCGGTTCAAGAATGAGGTATTGATAACATGTATGGAAATTCGCAATCGCCAGTGATGCTGTCAATCAAGTAGATCTGTACGGCTTACAGCATTATGAAAGAGGGGTTCTGCACCAGAAGGATTGAGATATGAAAATAAACTGCTCTCTCTGTGAAGTATTAGTCCGCATAGTGACCTTGTACCAAGGAGGGAACATAGAGAATATTATTACACTCGTTGTAGGACAGAGGCAATTCAGAACCTCCTTTGACTATCATAACATATTTATGCACAAAAGATAGATCAGCGCACAGCTCTATGAATCCACACAACCTTGGGGACGGCCTCTGTAAAAATTAAATCTTTCAGTTGTGTGCTACAGGTACCAAACATTGCATTTTAATACAGCGCTCATTAGATCAGTTTGCCATTTTTTACCTGCTGGTACTGTTATGCAGACTAATTGTACTCAATTGTTCGAACCCCAAGTGGATTAAAGTCACAGCTGGGTCTTAGCAGCTAGCCACTGCTTAATTCACTGAGCCATTTTGCTGTCTTGATGTTATTAGGCTTTGCTAGAACACTATAATTTTCAATTGGCTGTCCACTATTACAAAAAAAAGCATTAATAGGCACCCGCATCGTTATTCATTGCAATTGAGATATTACTAATAAAGCTTTCTAAAGGAGTTTATTTTTGCTTTGTTTTATACATAAATCATGTTCATTCATTTTGAAAAAGCAAAAGCTCGTAGTGGCGCTATCCATCACAAAAGAAGGGACGCTGTACTGATCCCACGGACATTTCTGGCAATCATTGCTTACTTTGGTGAAGAATCCTGGCAAGTTAAGGCAGGTTTGCAATCTTTCTAAGATGCCAGGGAACACATTGGTGCCTTGGTGAATGGAATGCCGCTAGTTAAAGAATATGCAGAGAGACAGGAATCCTGAGGCACCAGTGCAGGTGACACTACTGAAAGACAATCTGTACATCCTCTGAATGAAAGAAAATTGGTGAGGAAAGCATACAGCGTGTGGAGCACACACGGCATGGAAATACAGCACTGACTCATGACAATCCAGGGTCAGGAAATCCCTATTGAATATGTGCTCTCCGCGTAGATTCCGATCACCTCACAATGCCCCTTATCTGCAGTGACTGAGTCTGATCAGCAGTGATAAGGGGTGACTGCTCCAGGATGGATGCTCAGAGAATTGGGTGGCATTTGTTAGGAAGCCGCCACCACTTGGGTATCTACAGTTAGATTTGGAAAGATCAAACTTTGAACCTTCTAATGCTGTTCCTTCAGGACCACCCAATACCAACTCCTCTAACGTCACTCCATACCCATGCAGCAATGTTGAGCCCAATTCCAGAGGCACAGTGCTGTACAAACAGGGCAACTCGGCCACAATCACACAATAGGCCAGTCAAGGCCGCCTTATACTCACAAACGTATGAGTTTAAATAATATAATTTAAAAATGCAACGTCTTACAACATCCCCATTTAAGGGGACAACTAAACACTGTACAATATAAAAACACTGTAAAACTGATATATAATTTTTACATTAAGAGGAGAATACCAGGTGGAGAAAATGGGCATTTTGTTGAGACCGAAAGCCTTGACTTTTGGTGATTTCACCCAGGAGCCTGACTTACAGAATGAACAATAGTGGGGGTAGGGTGAATCCCCTGTGTTACCCCTAGGGTATATTTTCCACCAATGAAGCATAGGAACCCATGCTCCACTGCTTGATCCTGCCTTGCTGAACATGGGGATCCCCTCATGAACTGTTCCTTCAATCACTACAAGGTCCTAGAGAATTGCCATTGGCCTGAAATAATTGATGGTGTCAAAAGTGACCGGTGGGTCCATCCTGAGAAGGACAGAGATAAAGCTTTTGGCATTGGCCATCAGCAAATCATCTACCACACAGACTAAGGCAAGCTCACTTCCATGATCCAGTCTGATGCCAAATTAAGAGACGTCAAAGAAGCCAGCCTCTTCCAAATAGTTTTCTCACTGGGCAAAAACTACAGTACCCAAAATATTCCCTGGCAAAAAGGGATTGGAGATTGGGTGATGGTGGATGAGAACATCAAAGCCTACCTTTTTAAGGATGGGCCGGACTAAAGCTGTTTTCATTGGCACTGGAACCACTGCCATTAAGTGGCTTGTTGATGATCTATGTGAGGCAGTTTAGGACTATTCCAAAACTCTCCTTGATTAACGCCATACCTATGCCACAACATCACCACATGCTCTGAGCTCCCATGGATCTCCTATATCCTGGTCCCCAAAGGTAACCTATCCTCCAGAACCACCTTCCGAATAAGACCAGGAGACTCAAAGCCCACCAAGAGCCCTCATACTGAAGACACCTCATACTCAATAAACCCCCATGTAAAGCTTTTCAAACCCAGGTTCCACACAATCGGTCAGAAGCCAGGACCATGGTAATTACTGCCATAACTTTCAAAACCCCATCACACAGGTTCTCCTGGACAGACTGATAAGGGCTACACAATTCTCCCACAACTTTCAGAAACCACTCACATAGTCCCCAGCACCAGGAACCTTCATAGACAAGCTCCTTACCACCACCCTTAACTTCTAACTGAGAGATACTCAAAGTACTGTGATATGCCTCCACATTTTTGAGGAATAGCAGAAAACAGTGGCTTAACCATGCAGCTTCGATTGGTTATATCGCCCACTTCTTGCCTCCCATAATGGAGTGCTCCTTGTCCCAGCAAAGTGGGTGATGTGCAATCTTTGGTTTCCTTTCTGATTGGTCACTTTCTTCATATGTTTAAAGAATCAGTGCTATAATGAGTTAAGACTGTAACAGTAAAAAGGTACATACATAAAGCAATACAATATTTCAACTGAAAGAGCAATGAGGGGTGCAGGGAATCCTCAATCTCAGGCAACTACTATGCTTGGCGTATATTTGTAGAAAAGAAACAGCAATAACAAAAAGGCACTTTAGAAAGGATCCAAGATTTTTGGCCTCAGGCCTTTTAAGGGTCTGAGATGCCTAACCACAGACAAATCATCGGGAGGAGAAAGCCCATTCCTCAAAAACACACAACAGGGTCTGGAAGTCGTGACCCAAAGCACATCATACAGGGTCTGAGATTACTGACTTCAGGAACATCCATACCCCAAGCAAATTCTCATGATCAGAGAGCATTGAACCAAGGCATGCCATGTTCTGACCACACGCATATTTTCACAGGTTGATAGCCCTGCCCTCATACACCTTATTAAAGTCTGGCAGACCAGAACACAAGCACGTTATTAAGACAATAGTCCCAGGCACCCCAATCACGCGATGAGAGCTCTGAGCTTAGGCAAATTATTTGGTCGTAAAAACCTCAATATGGTACCAATGTTTGGCTCAGAATATTTTTACCACAGGCACATTATTGGGGCCAGAGAGCATTGGTCTTGAGCACATCATATCCAGGGTCTGAAGGTACCGAGCAATCTTGGAATGTGAAGTGTTTTAAGGATTCTGTAGACATCCTTAGTTGTACAATTGCATGTTCCCACACTTATTCCAAACTGGGAGAGGCTTCCGGATGTTTCAAACATTGTAACCTTCCAACATTTATCTGTGCAGATTGCTCTCCGGGTGTATGAGTCAGAGGAAAGCCTCAGTGTTTTAAAAGTAAATTGCGCAGGGTATGTCCCTAGGTGTATCAGACACTGGAAAGTTCCTGGGCATATCAGGATAGTTTAACACCTTAGATGCATCAGCCATGGAACATATTTCAAGCAGTGGGGGTGCCCAGGAGTGTTCGTTAAAGAAGAATCCACCAGTATATAAAGTAAGGAAAACTCTCCAGGTAGATGACCATGGCGAGAGAAGGGTCCTAGCTGTTTTCAACAGGGGGCCATCCACAAGTGAATCATGCATGATCAATCTCCAGGTGCACCGAGAGGGCTACACCCCAAGAGAATCATGCATCATCACCCCCCAGATTTATCTGACCGGGACATGACAAGAGTGCATTAAATTAGTGAAAGGCCCACATAAAATATGAAAACTGTCCTCTTGAGTACCAGGCAGGGAAACGTCCTGGGTGTATCTACCAAAGGAAATCATTGGGTACATCAAGCAGCAAGCAGGGGCTGTCTTTGTGTAATGGCCATGCTTTCATCTTAAATGTCATGCTCTCCCTTTTACTCCTATCCCCCTTCCCTCCTGGTGTCTTAAGACACCTATCTTACTGTCTTGCACGTGGGAAGAGGTGCCTCAACATGGAGTATGCACAGTGAATACATTTTCTTCCAGGCAACACACAAGACTTGTTGGTTACATTATCTACATCTCGACATTATGTTTTCGGGTTATATTTGTGTTGCAACGCCCCTCAAAAGCCTAATTCCAACCCCTAGAAGAAACCAAGCATACCATGGATGGTTTTTATCCAGGAAGGGGTGTCCTGCCCCCTCCAAGAGGACACATGTGGATATGAAGTAGCGAGCTTTCATCGACACCAAGACTTGGATCAAGGTTCCTCTTTAGTCTAAGCTTCACAAGGACCATTGCTACAGCAAGTTCATCTATATTTGCTGGGAGATAAACACCTTTTCCAAAGGTCAAGTACAGGCCATCAGCGTGTCTGTTCTTCAGTGCTGAGGGGGTTGTGAGAGAACTGAGTACTGGTAACAGGGACCCCAGCCTCAGCAGGCACAGCTTTAAAGATTAGTACACAGTGCAATACATTGGTTAAAAGCTTTCAGAGAAATTACTATAGCTTTGGGTCAGTAGAGAACCTTTAGAAATCATTCTGCATACAGTGAGGTGCAGAGGGATTTGCCTTTAAAGAACAGCCTTTCAAACAATTCCTGGGCTGCTCATGTTCTACTGACATTTCACAAACTAGTTGCTTGAATTCATTCAGAGACGGGTCTACAGTGCTTAATCAGTATGGTTGTAGACCTTTTGAGAACTGTTTGTAGTATGGAAGGTTGCCCAAAGACCTTAGATATCTATGTGTAATGGTGCCAAATGAGTCCAGATATATGTGTAGTGCTCTAGAATGGTGTGTTGAAGGCATTCAGCGATTAAGCTATAGCACCGAGACTTGGTTGAATTTCTCCATAGTTCAAGGTGTGGTGCAGTGGAATGGGTGGTTGGACTTCAAAGGTCAATCTGCAGAACAGCAGTCTTGTTGGTTGAGGGCCTTTAAAGATAATGCGTGTTGTAGTCTGTTTAAAGTCCATCCAAGATCAGTTGTGAAAGGAGTGGGATGATTTGTGGAAGCTCTTCAGATATGAGTCTGTATATATTTCGGTAGGATGTTTTGTCGAAAGGCTTCAGAGATCTTTCTGTAGTGCCACGTTGTAGTTGGCTTAAGGCATTCAGAGACTAGTGAAGGTCTTCAGAGATTGGTTTATAGTGGAGTGAGTGCTTGTCCATTGTGAGAGGTCAGTCTACAGTGGGGTGTGCTGGCTGAATTCTTTCATGAATACGTCTTTTGTGCTGCTGGATGGTTGAGTGAAGGCTTTCGGAGGTCATTCAATCTTACTGCAAACTGCTTTGTTGAAAGCCTTTGAAGACCACTTTTATTTTTGCTGGATGGTTGGTTCAGTGCCAGGGACATTGCACTCTAGTGCTCTGTGGTCTTTGTTGTGCTATGGAATAGTTGGTGAATGATCATTCTGTAGTACCCAAAGTTGACTGATGTCCTTCAGATAGAATTAGCAATATGCGATTATATGTTAGCATTGGTTAGTTGATGCTTTATAAAGAACAATACTTTATTATTGCAATATTGTTGGAACTTGAATGGCCATACCCAGTAAGAGGCCATCAGATATTAGTCTGCATTGCTTTGGATTGATCAGTGACCTTCAGAGAACAGTCTTTAGTCTGGAAAAATAGTTAATAGAAGGTCTTCATAAAAGAGTCTCAAGTGCTTTGGGTTGGTGAGAAGACTTTCAAGATCAACCTGTAGTGCTATCTTTTGGTTGGTTGGTTGATGGCCTTGAGGTGTTCGTGCTGTTAGATGGTTGGCCAAAGACCTTAATAGATAGGTCTATAAGAGCTGTGGAATATCAGGAAGAGAACAGTTTTACAGCCGTTGTCAAGTAGGCAACATATCTTCAGAGACAAGTCCTCAAAGTTGTGATTTAATTCACATAAGGCAAATGGGTGGCTTACAGGCCTAACTGCTGCATTGCAGGAAGTCCAATGAGGGAGCTGAACAACATCTGATTTAATGTCTCTTAACAGAAATCCTGCATTGTTCATGAGGAGGAGGACATTATTTCCTTTCCAGTCTATCCAGAACGGTTCCAGTTTCTGTGATTAGAGCATCCAGTGGCTTTGACAGAAATCCAGTGGTAAACAGACTATTCCAGTGTACAATCCTGCAGTATGGGTGCAGTCGGAGGCAAATGTTTACAAATCACAACTGGTTTACAACCTGCAAGAAACCTGAGGGGGCGGATCAGCCCATTAAAGAGTGCTCCAATGGCCTATTGGACTTACAGGGGGTTCCAATGACAAACTGACCAATCCGGTACCTCAATATTCAAGTGAACCATTCACTAGTTAACACAAGAGCCCACTGGCATACCCATTTATCCATTGGGGGTGAACATGGGGAGATGGTGATCTATTAGGATATACAGCAGTCCCACTGAGCATTCCAGTGATCCAGCAGGAATTCCAGTGATACAATTGATAATCCAGTGTTTTCTATCCAGTGTTATTGGAGAAAGTACAGTCATAGGGTAGATGAAAGCATATGTTCTCTACAAGGAGAAAATAATAAGCGGTGCATCGTCCATCAGTTCAGGGATATAGAGTCTCTTCCCTCCTGAGGCGACAAACATTTAATGATGCCTGCGTGTTTGGACGCACAGCTGCCTGTGGTCTGGAAATCCTCCACTACAGCGAGATCCTGGCCTAGAATGTCCTAACCAGGCATGATCCAGTCTTCAACTGTGGTGTCGCTACTGAGGAATCCAGAAAGGGCCAAGTTTGGGGTCAAGGCTGAATCGAAGGCCAGTTACTTGGAAGCTTTCTGTTGGTTTTTCTTCCATTGCCGCTCTGAGGGGTGCACCAGACCACGACATGTGGGGCTCATTTGCACAGTCTGTAAAATGTTAAATAATAGTCTGTGAAAGTCGATCTTTGTAAGTCAGTGTCCAGTTCGGTACTGCAGTCTGCTTGTCCCTGGAAGAAGGAGAAAAAAAGAGACGCAGCGTGAGTGGTGGTGGTTGCGGGGGAACATTAAACGTTACTCTTGCATACCTTATAGACAGTGTGTTTATCGCTATTATTATGTACATGCATATATGATTTTCTTTAATTTGTATTTATTCCCAAACACCCACACCCCAAATATATATATATATATATATATATATATATATATATATATATATATATATATATTAGTAAACCCCTAAATAATTTGATGGGTTTTAAAAAAAATAAAATAAAAAACTTTGTGGCAACAAAAGAAACGTGAAAAACATCCCGGCTGAAAGGACGTCCTACTGTTTAAAAATGTGGCCTTTCCCATATTTCTAGGAAAGTCAAATCTGTGTGTTCTTGCACTCAGTACTGTGTTTAAAAAAAAAATTAGGTTTTTCCCTTTTTTGAAAGTTGAATGTGCGTGTTCTTGCATTTGCCGCATTTCTCTCCACACTCTCCCTCAATGGTGCTCTCATTATCCCCTATCTTCTCTAATTGCCATGTTATCACCTATCCTATCCCTCTGACGAAGTCTGGAAGGAAAAAGTTAAAAAAGATCTTCTGGTTGCCAATCCAGGCATGCCCATCGCTGACACCTATGTCAATGCTTCCTCCAAACAGACTTTCACTGACATCCTCTTTGTCGTTCCTTCTACGGACCTTTGGATTTACACATATGGACTTTGTGCTCTCCCCTTTCTCTTCCTCTCCCATTAATGGTGGTACCCTTTGGAGGTACTCTGGCTTCCTTTCTGTCCTTTAGGGTCATCATTAATGTCTACCTAAATTACACTGAAATGGTCCGGGGCGTCCAGCCCAACATCATCCTCCTTGATAGACGTCTTCTGTCCCTCATCAACTTCTGCCGCCCTCCTGCCACTCCTCTTTCTGCCACCCCTCACCCCCTCTTCAGAAGACCTTAAAAAGTGGCAACCTGCTCCACTTAGCTACCCTCAGCTCTCGCTCTGCCGTCAGTTACTCCTCTGACATCTGCCACCTCCTTGAAAATCTCAATGTTAACATCCTTGCTCTCACCAAGACGTGGTTCACTGCCAGCTCTGTCACAAGTTTCACAGTTTCCACCCTGAGGAGTTAACGATGCTCTCCAAGCCCAGGCCTCACCGGCCTGAGAGTGGAGTTGTCCTGATATTCCCTAAGTGGGTCCCTGCTACTATCATACTCACTCAGGCCTACTCCTCTTTCGAATGACTTATCTACAGGCGTGGTGTCTCTCCTGGCCTCTCTTGACTGTGGCCACCATCTACAGGGACACTGGCCAAGTCTTCCACTTCCTCTCAGATTGGGCTGATCTCACTTCTTCTGTCCTGGCCTGCTCCTCCTCGGAGACTTCAATATTCACCTCATCTCCTCTGATGCAGCCTCTGGGCTCTTATGCAACCTCGGTGACTCTTTCCCTCACCATTCTTCCCTCTGGTCTGACGCACTTAGCCGGACACTCCTTGGATGCTCATCCCTTCAGACATCCCCATCTCCACCCCTCTCATTACTCCTCTCTCCTGGGCTGATCATACTCTCCTGTCCTCTCACCTGCAACCCGTGGTTCCCCAGAAGAGGGCATATATCCAAGCCTGCATCTCTGTGACCACTAAGAACACAGCTGAACTTTTCAACATCTGCAAGGAACACGCCAACTCTTCACCAATCTCCACTTCTGCTTTGCCTTCCCTGGCCCTCTGTACTTCTCTGGCCTCTCACTACATTTCTAAATCTCAGGACATCTTGTCCTCACTCTCCTCTACTCCTCACCCTTCTCCCTTACCCGCTCTCAGGCCTCCCTTGGACCCCTCTAATCTCCCCTCCTACTCTCCTCTTTTTCTCCCATAACAACTGATGAGGTTTCTAGACAAGTCCGCTCTATGAAAGTCTCATCCAAACAGGTGCTCACCTGCTCCTCCAGAACTATAAAGGACAACCTTGTCTCCCTTGTTCCAGCCTTGGCCAATTTCTACAATCCCTCCTTTGCCACTGGATCCTTCTCCTTACTCCTCAACCACTCCCTTGTGCGCCCTCTCCTCAAAAAACCTTCTGCTGACCCTTCCTGTCCTGCAAATTACCACCCTATCTCCATTACCCCCTTCCTGGGTAAACTCTTGGAGAAGCTGGCCATCTCCCAGCTGATCCACCACACTGAATCGGTTGGTTGTCTAAACGACCACCAGTCTGGCTTCAGAGGCATGGAAACCACTCTCCTGAACACTCCTAAAGACTTGCTCCCTGATCTAGATTCCAGCTCTCCTTCCATTCTCATCCTTCTTGACCTTTCCTCTGCCTTTGATACGGTCAGTCATGCCACCCTGATAAATTGGCTCTGTTATACCCTTGGCATCATGGACCTGGCTCTAAACTGGTTGACCTCCTTCCTCTTGGACTAAACTTCCCAGGTTCACCTGGGCCCTTTTCTCTCCACCTGTGCTGTCCCTCAGGGCTCCATCCTCTTACCTTGCCTTTTCAACATCTACCTGGCCCCTCTAGCCCAGTTGATCTCTACCTTCTATCCTAACTTCTAGTATTATGCGGATCACGCACAGCTCTCCTTCAAGCTTACCTCCTCTTCATCCTCCTCATCTCTCATTCCTGACTGCCTGTCTGCAATTCAGGTATGGTGCACTGCACTTAATGCCAGTAAGACAGAGATCCTTCTCATTGGGACCCCTGCTCCCTCTTTGCCTCCCACACTCGGGCCCTCTCCATGGGCGCCCTCCCCTCACCCTCTTGTGAGGCAAAAAACCTTGGTGTCATCTTCGACTCCTCTCTCTCCTTCTCTCCTCACATCACGGACCTTGCCAAGAGGGCCCACTTTCAGCTGTACATCCTCAAAGGCATTCTCCCTTTTCTCACCTTCCCCCACGTCTCCAGAGCTCTAGTCCTGTCCAGGCTGGTCTACTGCAACAGCCTCTTCTTCAACATGTTTAACTCATCCCTTCACCCCCTTCAACTAATCCAGATCAGGACTTTAAGATATATCATTGGCCATAAACCCAGGACCGCATCTTTCCAGCCTTAACATCTCGCCACTGGCTCCCGGGTGCTGCAAGGATCAAGTTCAAGACCCTCTGCTTCATCCACAAGGCTTTCTGGGCCCTCTACATCCAACTCTCTCCTACTAAATAACTCCCCGCTTGAGCCTTTTCGACCAACTAGCTCTAACTCTCTGCAGATCAGACACTTTTCCAAGCAGATAGTGGGGGTTAGATTCCTCTCTCCTCCGCAGGTGCCTCCCTCTAGAATGGCCTCTCTGCCCCATTGAGAATTGAGCCTGATCCCTTCAAGTTCCAGAAGCTTCTCAAGACCTTCCTTTACTCTTCTTCCTTCTCCCCTTCGCCTGCTAATGTCCCAGTCTGCCTCTTGACTGGCTCCTGGTTCCCTCAGAGTCTAACAGGGCATCAGACCCCCCCTCCACCCCCCCGGCCCCAATTCAAGTCAATCCCTGCACTTGGTCTCCACTGCCTCCCTCCCCCCACCCCTCACCCGCATTTGCCCTTCTGGGTCCCTTCCTCTGCACTAGCCTGGATGGCCTGCACCCTATTAGCCCTTGCAATCCCCTACCTCACACTTAGCTCTTGGACCTTCCTTCCTCTGCTCTGTCCACCTGGCCTCCCCTGGCACTCGCTTTCTCTGGGGCCCTTCCGCCCTGACCAGCACTCCCACTACCCTTCCCTCTCCCCTACACTTCTCTGTACTGCACTTGCATGTTCCGAATGTCACAAGGCCTAGTAGGATCGTTTTTGTCCTCCCTGTTCCCCACCCTCTTAACACTTGGGGGTAAGGGCATTATAAATATCCAGTAAATAAATCAAAATCGTCATCAACGACATTGGTACACATCTTTTTTTCGTCTCCTCAAAATGTTCAACAAGGAGTTATTTGTTCATTGGTGATTTGTAAAGCATCTCACACTGCCAGGAGGCTGCTCATAAAGCAACACCAGAAGATAAACTTTATTGCCCGTTTAAGGGTAGCTGGCACACCTGCCAAGCATGGAAACTGAAATAAAACTTCTACCTCCATTTCAAAATGTGACCTACGAGCATTAATATGGTCGAGCACATAACGAGGATTATGGCAGTAAACCAATCCAGTCCCAGTGACATTTTCCAAATTTTTTTGACTCGGGAGGATAGCTCAGGGGTAACGTGCTCACCTCGGAAGCAAGACGACACGGAGCACCACAGGTTCGATCCCCGGGTCCGCGCTTAGAAACCTCTGGGTATTAAGCACGTTATAAATAACCTATCATATCAGATCAGGCCCAATGTCTTGGAGATACTTAGAAAAAAATACAAAAAGGTCCATAAATCCTAATTAAAACCAAAAACATTAGTACACGACACAAATGTTTAATAAATGAATCGGCAAGTTGATTTGAAGAAAGGAACCGAAACAAATACAGTAGCCTTTTGCTGTTATCGCACATAACATTAGCCAAAGCACTTGCAATAGCAGAATAACGTGCCGGCATTGCTTAGAGAGTAGTCATCTTAATTTGAGCATGTTGCCAACATGGGATCTGCGATAAAGGATGGGGTGGCAGCATTGGGCCAAGAGAGGTGGTTTATGTAATCTATACAAATGAAAATCTGCTGTTTGCAAAGTGACTTTCTAGAAATGGAATAAAATAAGAAATCTCTTCCCACATCCCTTTGGTGGGAAGCCCACACCATGGAGATGCAGTGAGGCTAATGAACTCTAGCCATACCCCTTTTCGAAATGGCAGACCTGGCAGAGTCGAACGATAAATGCCAACCTTTTGGCACCTATGGGGAAGCACGCCAACTGTGTTATACCAAAAGTGTTTACCACTGCGAAATACAGGAACAAATGCTTCACCACAAACCACCTGCTTTGGTATAAGGATTATGAAGTCAGTTGGCACATTCCCTTTCATTTGGGAAGTCTCTACTAGTCCCTTCACGCTGCATAGGGAGTATGTACTGGCCCCTGCTTTAACTGTGCATTCATATTGTAACACTGGAGCCTATGCAGAGGAGAGGCTGCCGGTCCGTCCCCTCAATATGGTGCTGGAGGGGGCAGGACTGGACTTGACCTTTGATCTTTTTTCTTTCCAAACTGAACAACTCCCTCCAATGACATCTGTGAGTTTATTGTATGGTAGTTAAATTCTGATTGTACTCTTGGGCTCCTTTTCGTAGCTGGTGTGTGTTCGTTATCAATACATTGTATTTTTGCCTTTTTTGAAAATTACAGTGGTTTTGATCGTTTTTTTTAAAAAGCTTTGTTCGCGTTTCTATAGAAATGCCAAGGATTGAACAAAAAGAAATCTATCCTTGTGGGGTGCAAAATGTTTGGTAAGGAGGACAGGGGTGTCCACCCTCCTAAGACACCAGGAAACAACCAGCGAGCTTGGCGAAGAAAATTCTACTGTAGGCGTTGAGCAACAGTCACAAAGGTCATCAAATGTGTAGATGTTTGAATTAAAAACAGAAGCGGGAAACTGGGCGACTGAAGAAGAAAGGTGTCCGGACGAGCACAAGAGATGGTTAAAGTGTGATCGCTTTGCGACTGCAGACCATGTACAGAGGACGTGACACCTCACACTGAAATCGGAAGCAGCCTCAGGGTTCGGATACTCACTGGTAAGGTGACCCGGAAATGATAAGTGAACTCTCGGAAAGATTCCATTACCACAGGCCAAAGGTGAGTGGTGCCCTGTGAGGAAAGAGTAAAAGTTAGGGGGGATGAGATGGGGGAAAAACATTACCAATATGAAAATCGCATCCTAATGCTAGGTGTACTTACAGAGCTGCTCTTGCAGAGCAAGTAGATACTTATACCTCCTATGCAGGAAAGAGGCATCTCACAGAGACCCCCTTGCACCTGGCTGCTCTCAGCTGTACAGAGAGTGCTGCGCTTACAGGCCCCCATTGCTTCCAACACCCCCTACTGCCACCTCTCTGCAGGCCGAAGCTGCACTCACAGGTAGTCTGTGCTTTCTACATCTCGACTCACTCGCTCAGGCCCCTGACCGCTGACCTGCCTTCCTCGCCCTGCACAGCCACTGCTGTCCTTACAGACCCCGTTTATTTTGATCTCACCCTTCCCCTGTAAGACCAGGGTGTCCACCTGTGCACCTTACCGGCTTGTCTGTGTGATTGATGGACCTTGCACTAGCCGCCTCCAAGCAGGGGTCCCCAAGGTAGACTTCACAAAGATAAACGGTCACCTGAGAGGAAGAGCTGTGGTGTGAGAAAAGTAAACCCATTAACATCCCGTCAGGTGAGAAACCGCGGTAAACAAACAATCAGGTGCAGAGCAAAAGACTTGGACATCGGCTTATATACCCCTGTAATGCAGATAGAGTGTGGTTAGAGACAGTCACGGGACATGCTTTTTCTGAAATGTCAGTAGGCCAGCTCAGGGACGTCATTTCACCAAAATGCCAGGGGTTGTGGAAGTGATACCACATGACCTTTGACGACATCACAGGCAGTGATGTCATTTGACCCCTTACCTCAAAGTGACATCACAAGAAACGATGGAACACGACCTTTCACCCCTTGACAAAACAGGAAGGGACATCACATATTTTTCCTAAGTACACTACGAGAAATATGGTTGCGATTTCACTATAATGTTATATACATTTCATAGAGGAATGGATCACCATATGTATCGTTAATATCAGTGTGTATAGGACCATATTAACAAATTACTGTGAATGCTAGCAGAGACCCAAGGCCTAATGATATGGTAATATATAGCACTTGCGCTTAAGCGATTATACATACAATATTACCCAACCTGTGTTGGTTCTCATTTATCGACCTCAGAAGGGTAAAAGGCTGAGTTGAGGTGTTTACGAACAGGCTACATCAGTGACTCACCCCCTGAAGTGTACCTGGAAATAAACCTTTATGAGTCTGGCAATTATTGGATAGAATTCCAGAAAGACAAATTATGTGTTATTCCTATTCTTAGTTATTTAGCGTCACTGCTCAAAGTGATACACTTGTGGAACCCTGTTTTTTTTTTTGTTGAGAGCCCTGAGTAAGAAAGTCTGCCACTCCAAAAATAAAGAGCCACATGACACTGGCCACAACCCAGGAGTGTACATTTAAAAAAAAAAAAAATGTTAAACAAAAAATCTTTTTTTTCTAGGGGTAGCAAGGGAGAGCTCAGGGGTCGCAACTGCGACCCCTGGTGACCCCCAAATGACGTCCCTGGGCCAGCTACAGGCTTAATCCCATGGCACTCTTAATGTCCCATTTGGGAAACAAGCCTGTCATGAAATTCACAGCTGGCCAGTAGCCCAACAATGAACAAACGCTACATTGAACTCTTAAGCCGTGTGTACAAGCGACTTGTCGCGCGTGAGGCAGCAGATGGATAGAAATGGCGCCAGTCTGTTTGCAAGTTCAAATGGCGGTATAGCTGCCCAGCCATTCATCCTTCTCAGGTTTGGTTGGGAAACTGAGTACCATTAAATGGGGTAATAGAAACTCCTCAGAAGTAGGCAGCACCTGGCTCAGAATGCTGTACTAAACATGATAGCAGTATTATTGTATCTTTCATACTTACTTTAGCTCCAGCGTTAGGGTGGTGTTCAGGGGGGTAAATTTGCTGATGGGGATCCGGTAAGTGAAATTTCCTGCCCTGCAAGAAAGGATACAGAGCAGCATGATCATTGCTGGGAAGATATTAACCCTCAGGTTTGCAGTCATTCAGCAAAAGGAAAGTATCCCCAAGTGTCTAGTGTCCACAAAACAACTCTGCACTCTGAAGACACAAACCAACAACCATGAGCCTCCGAGTAGGACCTGTACCTGGAAACATAACAAAGACTTACTCTAAGAGCATGTTCCCAGAATCCAACACATCACAAGGATGCACATTTAAATAAAACCTAAAATCATACAAACGGCATAGAAACAACTATGAACAGATGGACATTTTGAACAACCAAGGCATAGTACAATGCAATGCACTGTCAAGAGACAACCAATGAACTCGAGAATCAATCTTACTGCAAGGAAAGAAATGATGAGACAATCAAAGTCACTGCAAGTAATCATCACATGCTCGATATTCACTGTGTAAGGAATCAGATCATGAGCCAAAGGACTGCAACTTGAAACACTTGTGTATTAGGCGCGTTATAAATGCCACATCATATCATATAGTGAGGTAACAAACCATGAGCCCAACAATTAAACTGACTGCGAGGAAATCTATTGTGATCCCAATAATCAAACTCACATTGAGCAAACGGGTGAGTCCAACAGTGATACTCACTTCAAGGAAACAGCACTTGGGAACCCAGAAGTATGTTGCAAAAAAATACATCAGCACAACAATAATATATACTATGGGAAAAGAACGTGATCCCAAAAGTCAACCTTATGTGAAGAAAAACACAAAGTATTGAGCACATATAATTAAGTTGCCTGCTGTGAGAAACCAGAGGGTGTCTCACCCGCTAGTCTCCGGGGATCTCTCTCTCAGGCGGCAAGGGCATGGCCATCGCCTTTGGATCCAGATCCTGGTGGTGGATCAGTGCAGGAGGATCACCTGGGTGAGGGGTCTTCGGGGAGTGGGGATGAGGGCGAGGCAGCCGATAGTGAGACTTAGTATTCCCCCCTTTGTGTTTATCTACCCCACTCAAGTGGTCTTGGCATGGATGAGAGAAGGGGAGTATGCATACAAAGCAAGGGTAAAACAATTAGAAACCCACAGTGAATTTTCCAAGACCAGACTATAGACTATAAATATTGTGAGCATTTTGCACCTTAAGATAATGCTGCTATTTTTGCTGAATATGTTGTGTTCCCACATTAATTACACGAGCAGTGCTTGTGAAAATGAAAGAGGCAAAGGGATCAGAAATATATAAGATATCGCTCATATATAGATACCTTTTCCGGGATTGGATTTCGGTTGTATGAAGGAACGTGGTCGAGTACTTGACGAATTACTTATTTAAATGTATTTCTGCTGAATTGAAAACATGCTCTACTAATAACAAGCTGAAAGCAGAACCTTGCACAGTCGACAAGGCTCTGGTTGCTGAGACTACAGTCAGCGCTCCATGCTCCTATCCATGCTTTGGCTTTCCTGCTGGAGGGAAGGCGGGGTGGGCGGGCAGAGGGGGGACGATTGGAGGGGGTCACTAGGGACGATACTGATCCAGGCGGGGGGCGAGGGGCAACGACAAATGAAGCCTTCCACCCTTAATAAGGAGGCGGGGCTCCACACAGTAAGGTCATCAATACACACCGACGTGTATATCCCAGGAGGCAGCACTCTCCTCTCGGCGTCATCGTCTAGCGCCTGCTGGCCATGAAATGGGGAACTTAATAACTCAGCGCTCTGGGACGTCATGGAAACTAGGCGGGTCCGTCATTTCGAAAGAGAGATTGTATACTTGCCACAAGAGAGGGCGTAACACAGCACCATGCAACACAACACAACACACAGCGATGTTATCAACCATTTCCTGGCACATGTTCCTGTGCAAGAGGGTGATTGATGTTGGGCACGCACACTGCATAGTCGCACACGTTGCACCAACACTTCTAGCACCTCGGGATATGGTTAATTTGTAAACTAACCATGCACAGATCACAAGAAAGAGACTCTGCCCAAAACATGCACCTAATTGACGATATTGCTGTGCAATGTGTTGCTGTTTGTTAATATATTACTGCCCTGTAAGACAAATACAATTTGCTGAAGGCTTGCATTTGGGCTAATGTCCATAACCACAATGTGGTTCGATCAAAATCACAACAATGACAGTAGAATACTTACCTTTGACATCACGCCATAGCGAAGGCCTCGCCGCCGCTGCCCTGGCAGTGGGACTGCACACCAAGCACTTGACTTTGCCCGCACAGCCCGGCTGCTGCGCTGCAGCCTGCCCTACACCTGACCTGTGCTGCTGGGCAATGTGTGTGCAGGGCACGTGCGGTTTTGGTTCCCCGGTGCCAGCCCAGGCCTTGAAGCGCAGGCGCGCAGCCCAGCTGCCCACGCCCAGCCCTGGGGATAAAAAAATGCGCAGGCAGCGTCAGGGTGCCGTTAGTGGTGGTGGCAGCCAACTCAGGCAAAACCACCCAGGCGGATTCACGCAATGTGCCAAAGAAAGGTGTCTGGTCAAAGGATCGAATACAAAGGGTCGAATGGTCAAAGGATCGACACCAAAGGATCGAAAACCAAAGGATCTTTTTTTTTTTTTTTTATTATATATTTTTTGGGGGGCTTTCGTTTAGTGAAAAAAGTGTTTTTTACCACAAAAACAGGGGTTGGGGGACCCCCCTCCCCCCAAAAAATGTAAAAAATAAATACATTCAATCCTTTGGTTTTCAGTCCTTTGGTGTCGATCCTTTGACCATTCGACCCTTTGGTTGTCGATCCTTTGACCTACAACCCCAAAGAAAGAAGCCCTATGCCTAGAGGCCTAACGGGGGATGTCCCGGTGGAGCAGTCCAGCACTGCTCCATGGACTTGAATAAAATCTCTGTGTACCCACGTTTTGATGACTCCCACAACCTGGACCCAAGGAGAGATAAAGCGAGCTAGGTTAGGAAAGATGAAAGTTGGGTAAAGGTGGGCAAGGGGCAATGTCGGAGCTTGCATGATTTATACCCTAAACCACAGATAGTGTTACTTCCCACTGCCACTCCATACAAACAAAGAGAGGAAGCCCCTGTAGAGCCACATAAGGTTCACCCCATGTTTAGGACCACGGAGGAGAAGAAGAGGGTGCCTACAACAAACCCACACATTATGGGTAATAATCAATGTATAAACGATTTGCTGGCCCAGGTAACTAGAGCAGAAAGTAGAAATCAGTCGATAAGTAAGGGAAGAGGTAATGCTAAGGAAGCAGGAAGAGGGACCAGGAAGTTGATTGTTTCTATTTGGGTCGTCTTTTTGAAAGACTAGAAAGGTACCCATCAAATCATCATTATATTCTGTCCCTATTCTTTGAAGTTCCGAGCCTGCACTTGGTAAACTCTAATGATATGCAGCAGGTTCAGTTCGTCTATTAAGACTGCGTAGATGTGGTTAAAGTATGCTTGTTCACAGCTAATTAAGATTGCGATTTTTGGCTGAATGCAAAGCTCTATTATCCTTGTGGTACGAAGTGTTCGAGTGTCCCAAGCCTTTGGATGTGTGTCCTAAGGTAACATTTGAAGAAGAGGCAACTAAAAACATCTGACGATTAGGTTGTCTAATGAGGAGGCACCCAAACCAGTGGGGAAAAGTTAAAATGAATGAAACAAAAAGAGCAGTCAGCTGTGACTGGCCCATGATTGTCGACACTTTACACAGAACACAAGAAAATGAGCAGTATGCCTGAGACTGCCTAGTTCACAAATTGTCTTAGAACTCAAGGGGGGATTTCTAATATAATAAAAATAAGGGAATTCTTGAGTTCTTTACGATTGTTTGCCTGCAGAAAACCCTCATGATGGACCCACCCATAATGGACGGCTATGAGGTATACTTCATTAGAGCTAAGCTGGGCCTAAAGGGTCGCCCCTATGGAGATCTGCTTACAGCCTTCAAGCAAAACCAGAGTTTTGTTGGGAGACACATTGTAACTGAAAGGATTGATATGCTTGTGACGATGCTAACATGGAATGACTCGGAGTTAAAAATAGCCCAACTATGTCTTTTTTTTATATGTATTTCAACCCTAGCAGTGTAGGAGAAATCCCTGAAGAGGGAGCTTATATAATGGTAGTCAGGGATTTTAATGCAGAATGCCTGGAAGACCACTGGTATTGGAAGCCCGACAGGACAAGCGTCTCTAGTAAAAGAGAGCCAATTGTCAACTAATAAGGCAATAATTGGATGCATGGGACCTGGCCCCTCTTAGCGGTACAGCTGCAGGGAGATGTTCCCCCAAATTTCACTTGGCACAATAATCAGTGGAGATCCACTCTTGATAACGTTTTTGCATCCTCCGATCTGCAAGCCAGGGGAGGAGGACTAGAGTATTGCGTACAACCTCAAGTGATCATTGCATGGGTATACGCTGCACCAATAAATAGACTTGTATTAAATCCAGTAGTGAATCTAAACATGGAGATTAATCCTAGGGATTACAGTGTGAGGCGGCGCCAACAAATTGCAATGTATTAAGTGTAAAAATGGTGCTTAATCATATGTGTGAAAGGTTCTCTTGATAAACCAAAATGTGCAATAAATAAATAAATAAAAGAATACATTAGGGAAACCACCCACAAACCAATCAGTCAAGCTCACTATAAGGGACCAACAAATAACCCCCCACGATAAATCAGCCATGAGCAAAACAGATATACATACAGCAAGAGAACCACTCATAAACTCAAACAACAAACACACTGGAAGGGAAGGAACTGCTTGAAACCAAACAAAAAAGCCACTGCAAGGAAACAACTATATAAGCTGAACAACCCAACTCACTGTTAGGAAACAACTGATTAGTCTAAGAATAAAACTTACTTTTGAGGAAGCAACCATAAGCTAAACCAGCAAATTCACTCTTAGGAAGCAGCCCTTGATTCTGGCAATCACATAAATATTCCAATGAACCTGGCAATCAAACTCACAAGAAGAAAAGAGCCTATGAGCTGATCCATCCAATTCTGTTACAGGAACAATCATTGAGCTCAACAATCAGACTCACTGCTGACAAACTAACATGAGCACAGCAATGGAATTCATTGGGCATACACAACATATAATCCCAAAAATTAGATCATCCATGACAACTGGAAGCCAAAACCATTTGTAACTTACGATGTGTCCAACATGGTTTGAACACAGACAATGAAATGTATGTTTTCCTGTGATTTGGATCTGTATTTCTTGTCTATAATGGATGATCTGATGAACATTTATCTGTTAACATGATCTGGTTAATGCCTTGTTGAGACCCATCCCAGCTTCACCCACGGTTCTATTAGCAACACATCTGACATTCTCAGTACTTTATCTCTATTGATCGGTTATTATGACCATATTATTGTCCATCATATATACTCCAGTCACCCCATACCAGATTTATTGTATGAGCATTTTAGCTCGAGACTATGATTCTTTTCTTTTTTACTGCATTCACTAGACCTCTAACTGCTCATTACCCAGGCCAGCTACTGAATTCATTTCTAAGAGATCAGGAGTCTTCCTATGTTTTTCTCTTTTATCTCTTTTGTACTGTATATTTCATATTTCTTTTCTTTCCTTGCTCTAATACAGCATTTATGAACCAACTTCATGAACTTTCCCCAAGTATCACTTTTACATATAAAACCATCCAATTCACACCACTTACTACCTGATCAGGTTTGTATTATTCTAGATAACAGCAAACCATATTTCCAAAGTCATTTTTGTTAAGTGACATCACTCGCATTTGCGCGTGATGTCATTTTTCGTCAGTGCGCATGCGCGTGACGTCACGCGTTTACACGCAACGTCAGACGCGATGGGAAAGTGTAAACATCACTCGCCCGACCGAGCGTGGACACTTTCTGCAAGCATTCGGCTGGGATCTATCCCTGATACACAGAATTAAAGGTATGGCTCCCCCATCCTTGAGGCTTACTGACCTTCCAGGGACATAATTTTGGGGCTAACTCTATTTACATCACCTTGTCACTTTAGGTATTGGGACCTTGTATACACAATGAAGACTCATTGAAACAGACAGGCCATTGCGCCCACCAAGACATATATTAAGATGAGAGCAAGGGCTTTTGTGCCCCATTGCTTAACCATTAGTTCTCACCATATCATCTACTTTTATCGCCACTGGGGACTCAATATAGTGATATTGGCATATTTTACAGGCATTTAAGCCCTGAACTCAGATGGTCTACAATAGTGGTTTATGAAAGAGGCACCATATCTCTACAATTCAACCAATTTAATTCACCTAAGAAGCTCTGCTAAAGATGGAATAGGGGCGAAAAATTCCTTACCGTAGTTCAAGTACTTTTCCATCCAGAACCAATAACTTTACACCACCTAAGAATCTTCCTGTATACTTAGAATAAATTCCTTTATTTCATGTCTGAATCTGTAGGCATCATCCCCAGAAGTATTTATTTGGTGAGTCACCAGCACTCTCATTTTGCATGACTATTAACAATCACAATAGGTATACTTTCACTTGGTAATGGGTCTCATCAATGCTCATATATAATGGTATTTTTCCACTAATTAACTCATGGATTACCTCGATTAGATTGAATTGCAACTATAATACTAATTACTGATACCAATCTATTCTAACATAGTGAAAATCTTACTATACAAAGCAAATGAACTTTGATTATGTGCTAAAGAATTTCACGTCTTATTCCCCTACTCCTGCTCTCGCCCTTCATGATTGTCCGTTCCTGACTATGGGTATGTACACCCAATTTGATGTTATTTATCATGTATGTATTGCCTGAATATATATATTTTTTAAATTGCACAGTATTTTTGTATCATTTATGATTGGATGGTTATAATTCATGTCACATCAACAACTGTATATGTACACAAGCTTTTTTTTCTGTTGATGATGGAATTACTGTAACTACATCAATAACAGCCTTGAGAACGACAGATGGGTCGAAACATATGTTGGCTGTGCATAGAATGAATCATCTTTCACATATCCAACGGCTTCATCCATATATATTTTCTGATGATGTTATGGGATTTGAAACTTAATTTTGAGTATTGATTACTGTAATTTTGGTCTGCTTGCGCAGTTTAAGTACACACACACCAACTGCCATTGTATATTACCTTTGAGGTATCGAGGGGAACCACATGTGTATTTTCTGCTGCATTCTGACGAAACTCCAGGAAGTTGCGTGCACTACACACAGTTACTCCCCCACTTTTTTGGTATTTGCAGTGTATCAGAAGGATTGCAGCATGGCGAGGGAGTCACGTCTCAAGGGAGCCGGAGTGAAGCGTGCGGTCAGCTGCTGGCCCTGTGCAGGCCAATGCTCATTCTCCTGGGACGAGTGCTTGTCCCAGGGGTGCCTGAGGGGCAGGTGGTAAGACCCTGACCTCAACCTACAGATCCCGAGGACCTGCTTGCGAGCACCGCATTGCCGGGTGAGTTACACAAAGAAAGAGGGAGAGAAACTCAGTAGCGTGTGGGTGGCTGGAGTGGGAGCAAAAGTGATGAAAGCTGCAAGCAGCGCGTTAATCGGAAAGCAGAAGGAAGGTGAGGAAAACCAGAGAAACACTGCACTGGTGCGAAGACAGAGAAAGACAGAAAGAGTAAATTTAAAGGGAGCGGAAAGCAGAGAGAGGGGCTGAGCATCCCGAAAGTAGAATAAAGAGAGTGGAAAGCAAAGAGAAAGCAACGACAGGGTGCAAGCGACTGGAAAGCAGGAAAGAGGCTGTGAGCAACTCAAAAGCAGGAAAGAGGCTGCGAGCGACCGAAAGCAGGAAAGAGGCTGCGAGCGACCCAAAAGTAGAAAAAGGAAGGTGCAAGGGTGCACAATCAAGTGAGAAGTGTGTGACAGGGGCACGGAAAAGCAAGAGGAGTGTGCAAGAGGCAATAAACTAACTAATAAAGAGAAAAGGAGGTGCAAGTGTGCACAGCAAAGTGGAAAGAGGGGTGAAAGAGAAACGAGCAGAGTGGAAAAGGCACCAGAGGAAAAAGTTGCCAGAAGAAAGATACAAGGTGTAAAGAGAGGGGCCAGAAGTATGAGTGATCATGCAGGGGAGGAGCAAAAGCCCAATGATTTTTGAAAGTCTGATACTGCCCCATGAAACGACTGTGTTGAAAGGTACATCCTGACAAGGTGAACTTTTGTTTGAAACCAGAGGAGCCTAAGCTTGGGGAAGGGAACCCTGAGAGTCCTAAACAGAAAGACACTTCTGTTTGGAACTGGAAGGATTGAAGCTAGGGGAAGGGAACCCCAAGAGACCCAGAGATATTGGGAACTTTGACTGCTGCAAGAGCCCTACGTGGACCGTCTGAGGGCAACTCTTTTGAATGTATCTATTTTTGTAACTGGCAGAATTACACCTGCTGGTAAGACTACCTGAAACCAGTCTTGTTTGCATGTCTTTTTTCTGAGCCACCCTTTTTCCTTTAAGAAGATCCCATAACACATTTTGTCTAAGAGTGAGGGCAAGCATAGGTTGTGACGCAGACAGATTTTAGTTTTGGATTTACAGACATTGACAGCCCTTAGAAACATTAGTTGACGGAACATTCCCCTTAGAGCTAGGGCCAGTTAGGTATTAGACCACCCCAACAAAGTTAATCAATAAAGGTTTTTGAACTGTTGCTTTTGAGTCTGTCTCTCTTGATAGATACCATGCCTGTCTCACAAGTAGTTCTGGCTTATAGTGATATTTTAACATTTCTAGACCATCTTAAGGATCTAACGGTGCTTCTTCAGCAAAAGCTTCTGTCTTGGCTCTCAACAGGTCCCTATAGGTGTATGAGATGCATCTTAGGGCTCAATGGCCTAGATTTGTTGTTCACTGATAGTGTATGTACCTGTAGTTGCATACTAGGCCCACTGTAGATTTTATACTGGTATGTACAGAATTGCCCTAACTCTAGTTGGTATATGCTTATTTGTGTTGAGATTCCACCCTCATCAGCAGCCTGCACCCCCCTCTCTCCCTAGTGTATGTTGCGATTGTTTTACAACTAAAGGTGTTATGTTCAACTGTCTGCTGATCATTGGGATCTCCAATGAGATCTAAAAATGTCACATGGTCAATAGGACAACAATGGTAAGACTATGTATCCACAGCAAAGTATGAAACAGGATTACTGCTCCAACAAAAGGTTTACAGTTCTTTGTGCACTTTTGATGGTCAAAAATGGTCCGATGGACCCTGTGTTTGGCTTTACTTTTAGCCTGGTTTCTGGTGCATCTGTTTCCAGAAAAATAGACATTGGATCTCATTACAGCCTTGCTGGTCTGGAAACAAGGATGCCGATAAGCTTACCAGCACCCTTGATTCCGGACCGGCATATTACAGATCTGCCTGCTGGAGCTGGCGTGCCCGACAGGTCTGACCCTGCCGGCCACAGCGGCCACGATAGGCAGACCGATCACGTAAGCATCGGCACTGTTAGCAATGGTGCCGGTGCTTCCGTGTCCCCACTCCCATAGACTCCTATGGGACTCTATGGGAATGGGGACTTACAGTTTACCGATGCCTGGCTTTCCGGGCCACTGGGGTTGTAATCTCCCGGTGGCACCGGGAAGTCAGACGCCAGTAAATATTTACGGGTCCGGCGGCAACCCGCCGGTAGCACCAGCAGGGTTACCGCCAGACCCATAATGAGGCTCATTGTCTCATAGGTTTCAGAGGTTTCTGGAGTTATGGCTAACATCACATGTTCTTCTATTCTTGCCTGCATGTCAGGTTGTTCAAGATAGAGAGTCTGCTTCCTCTGGATCTGGGGCGTAACCATCTGGAGCTGACCTAAGGTGGTCGACGGACATTCCAGTACATACATTTGTAGTAGTTCTGGTTTATAGTGATATTTTATGTCTTGTGCTGTCTGTGTTGAGGCTCATTGAACCCATATGGAGTGTAGTGCCTTGGCATTTACCATATTAGAGCATGTAGCTGCTTCTAACTCCACTAACGGTGTGTTTATGTGCATAGTCTTGTTTGAAGATAATGTGTGTTCCTTCTGCAATATTATTTGTACTGCAGCCAGAATCTTCTCTTCTGGAGCAAATTTCTGATCGGAAATTGTATAGACATGCGAGAGGTATACTATGGGTTTTGTCTCCCCAAGGTTATGTAGTCTTGTAATTTTGGACGAGGAAAAAGTGTCACTTCTAAGACCTGACCTGTGATTCTGTCCTGAAGAGGACTACTTTGAGTCATCTGTTGGTAGATGTGGTCTAGGATGCGTGTGTGCTCTCCCTTCCAGTCTGTTGGACAGAAGGTGGGCTTCAACAGGTCATATAGTGGTTTCACTTATGCTACATAGTCTGCAATGTTTGAGCGCCAAAAGTTTAAAAGGCAACGTATGGTCTGGAACTGCTTAAGTGCACAGTTCTCTATGAATTATGGTGCAACTCCCCTTCTGACATCAGATAATTGAAAAGCCTGGAAATATGATTTGTCTATGGGGGTGTTTTAGACTTTATGAAATTGAAAATGTAGGCTTTTGCTGCTAGTGTTCTTATTAAGTCCACCTTCTCTAAGTGTTCTTTTAAGCCATCATCTGTGCAGAATATGGCATTCACATATGTCCAGAATTTCAATATGCCTTCTAAGAGGGAACAATAGCCCAGGGCTGTTTATGTACCCCTGTGTAAAACTTGTGAAGCAAAACTGTTTCCCCCTAAATCGTGTAGCTGTGTATGTATAGCTCGAAGAATACAAAGGTTGGGCAAAAAATCCATGAATCTTTTATTTCTATTTTAGTATGTTATTCAGGGGGTCTGAACTATACATTTTCTGTACAGCCTCTGTGCGTATATTGGCATTTAATAATCCTAAAGTCAATAACCAGCCGATATGAACCATCGGTCTTGGACACTGGAAGTAATGCTATATCGCAGTAGCTTGCCTGTTCTATCAGAACCTCTTAGTGTAAATAAAGATCCACAATTATTTTCAAATGTGGTATAGACTGTGCTTTGATTGGATATTGTCTCTGAGACTTTGAGGTTGCAAACACTGGCAATTTATTTGGAGGGCAGTCTATGTCATGTCCTGCATGATTCTTGTATTACTTTGCTGCACCTTAAACAGCCCATGAGGCTGCATAGGTGTTAACTGCATTTCCCCAACTTCAGCTGAAAGAGCTTGTGTAATTACTTCTTCCTCGTACAGCTTTCCCTAACATATTGCCTGGGCCAATCATGTTCTGCTAAAAGGCCATCTTGTGTTATATGCAAATTAGACCAGAATAGTGTCTATTTCCTTTGAATGTTCCCCTTCAAGTTGTATTGTAACTATATACACATCATTGTCCTCAACTACTTCTCCAGTGGGAGTAATAACCTCTACCTTTTGCTTAGTAGAAATGTGATATAAAAACTTCTTGTTGCTTTCATTAAATATGGAGACTTATGTGCCAGAATCCAATTGTACCACTAGCCAGTCCCTTGGGTCTTTAGTCACTGGTATTATCCTGGGACTCTGGTTTGAGCTTTTGCCATTGACCACTCTTAAAGCTGCAGTTTGCTTCCTTTCTGCTCCTCCTTCCTGGCAGGCTTCTGCTCTCCCTTGTGATCCAAGCCCTGTGTCTTCTCTTTTTGTGAAGGAGAAGGAGGATTATCTTCATCTCTGTAGCTTTGCGGTTGCCAAAGTTTTGCCCTATCCCTTAACTGATAAGCACTCTTGTCACCACCTCTACCCTAGTAGGGTCTCCGACCCCAACCAGCTCCTTGCCTGGGGCCGGTACTGTCTCTTTCTACAGATACTGTGCTGCAACGAAAAGTCTCCCTTTTTTCTTTGGCAGGGGCATCCTTGAAGCTTGTGTCCTTCCCTTTCTACCTCTAGCTGAGAAGGCATTTCTACCTGGTTCCTGTCTGATACCAGTGGTACTAGTAGGTGGGGCCCTTTTAGAGTGCTTAATCTCACCTAATTCCTTCCTTTGCCCTTCCCCAGCCGTCTACCCAAGTGATCTCTGCCTAGGGACTTGTAAGTAACTGTCACAATGGGACAAAACTGGAGTTTCTTTTCCTGGCAACTGGGCAATACCGCTAGGTGCCTGAAGACTTCTAGTGTCGCTGATTCACCTTTCATGAGCGCTCCCTCTACCATGGAATTATTGCCAGTCCTAAACTCACTGATGCCTCTGCTCCCTGGGAGTTCAATATCTCTCCCAGAATGGAGCTTAGTGCTGTAATTGAAGGCTTCCCAATTAATTGACGGTGCAACCAACTATACACTGAAACCCAGCTATCGCAGTGTTCCATTGGTTCATTACAACCTATTGGCATTATCATTGTTAGAGCCCTTTGCCTCTGCTGATGAGTGACTTGAGGTCAGGCTGCAACTACATGGCTCAGTTTCATGGAAGAGACTCTAGAGATTTCCTCCTGCCTTGTGGAGCTGGTGCCCAATAAGGCTTTGAGGGTCTGGAATGGAAGTGTTCTTTCCTCCCCTACTATTACTGATCTGGCTGCTGCCGGTACAGCTCCCAAAGCTCTATATTCTACAGCATGAACACGCACAGTATCAAGAGTCTAACCAGAATGTCCGTGCTCCTCGATATATGGGTCATTTGCCTTGCTGTTTGGGTGGAACCTAAGGATGTGTTCTAGGTTAACCCTTCCATTGCAAAAGGGCCATGTCTGGCCATAGTGGTCTACCTGCTGCAAATATAACTCAGCATACCCATAGGGTGTGTACTGTATTTGGTCTAGATCCCTTCCAAATTGTAGTGTTTCAAACACATCTCCCGGCTTGACACTGGGTATATTCACATATGTAAACAGGGCTTCTGCTGGCAATCCTCCAGGCACAGCCACGGCCACTGTAAAGTTGGTGTGGACATCTCTAACACTTCCTTTCTGCAACCACCTGGTTACTGCTCAGCGCGAGTTTACATTTATATGGACATCAACACGTGGGTTAGCCTTTCTAATATCTTTTATCTACGTAGCTGTTAAGACTACTTGCTTGAAAAGGCATCCTGCTCTTCACTAGAGTATACTTTAAGCTATGTATTCTACACCCTACTTTTCTCTAGAGTGTATATTATTCTTTGTATCTGCAGGCCTGTAGCAACCTCTTAGACCCTCTTCAGTAGCTAAGCAGGGAGAATATTTATATATGAGAAACCAGAAGGTGCCGCACCCGCTAGTCCCCAGGGATCTGTCATCCAGGTGGCCAGGACATGCCCATCACTTTTGGATCCAGTTTCTGGGGGTGGTCCAGTGCAGGAGGATCACCTGGGTGAGGGGTCTTCGGGGAGTGGGACACCGGATTGCGAGACATGGTATCCCTTCTGCTGTAGCATCCTTACTACATCCTACCAGGTAGGATACGTGGGAACTTTACCCCCTCCCTTTCCCTTCTCAAACACTTTCACATGGACAGCCCGCTCTGGGAGTAAATAGACTCACACCCGAGCAGTGTACCTGACATGCCTCACTACTATGGTCAGGCGAAGTCAGGCAATGACTGACAATCCCTCACACCTGACTTCCATTAAACTGCCCCCCACAGATAAAAGGTAGAGCACGTTCTGAGCGAGACAAAAGACACAAAGGAACAGGAGTTTCGAGTCGGCAGCTGAACGAGGGGAGCAAGACGGCAAACCAAGAAGGGTACAAAAGGCGGTTAATACCCTTGACCTTTTCACCAAGAAACTGTTACTTTTAACAAACCTTCAAGTCACAAAGCATAAGGTCAGGAAACCAGGCTTAAGAATCCTGAAATGTGTGTCGGAGATACCGAAGGCCCTCCCACATAACTGACCAAGGTGGGGAGGAGCAGCAGCTGCCGGGGTATTGTCCTTGGCTCCAAGAACAAAGAAGCGCAGAGAGATCAAAACATCCAGTGAGTTGGGGAGACCGATGCAAGACTGCTCTGTGTTGAAGTCAAGGTTGCAAGTGGCAACATTGTATAACAAGCACTGAAACAAACATTGTTAAACACGTGGGACAAAAGACGCGAGTAAAGCTAAACTACTGATGAATGTTTGAACTTGAGAAGGAAAGATACGATACTGTTGACAGAGTGGCCCGGTACCATGAATGTGCTCAATCGAAGGTCTCCGTAAGGTATCCCATCAAGAGAAACAAAAGTAGAAGAATAAGAACATTGTGTGAAGTGAATCTAAGTGGTCCTGCAACGGTTTTAGCAAAACCCATTGCACATTCAAAAGGCTTCGATTTTTATATCAAGAGGATCTGAGCCCGAACGAGGGAGATCCATGGTCTGACCCCCGGACGAGGGAGACCAAGTGTAAACATTGTGGTAAAAATGGGGTCCAAGCCTGAAGCAGGCAGACCCTTGATGAACACTGGATGAGAGAACTTGTGCATGTGAAGATCCTGGTAGGAATGGAACTTTGATATTTGTTTGTTACGACAGTCCATTATCAGTAAGAGACTGTTAGTGGAAAAGAGACTTTGGCAGAAGGCCCTGATATCTACGCTTTGAATTGTATCTTTGTGGCAGAGAAGCCAGAGTGTGTGCAAAGCTCGAATGTGCTGCCTTGCCCCATGCTGAAAACATGGGGAAGGGAAGGTCAACTGCTCAACCGTCCTGACATATTATTTCTTGAACACTTTTCTTTTTGCATACACTATTGTCCCACACCCTTTTGCATTTAGAAGTAAGGATTGGAAATACGTTTATTAGTAGAGGCCCTTTTTATTTTGACAGAGATTCGACTAGGACTGCATTATTATTATTTGATGGTCGTAGCTTGTGGCCACCCTTAGATTTAGGTTCAATAGGCGTTCAACTAATCCATTGAAGTTCAATAAACACCCTTGAACTGTGATCAATTGTGTCTGTCTTCACTGTTTGATACCAGGCCTTCCTTACATTTCCCTCCACCCCCAGGGGAGTGTCCAAGACCCCCCAGCAGTGGTTGTGGTCAGAGTAAAGGTAGGGGAAAGCATATAACCGTCTCGGTACACCGGTAAAGAGAGTAGATAACTACCCCCTGCAGTGGGCATCTAATCTCTTTCATCAGCACAGGAGAGGCTTACTAATGTCAAGTTATATTTTTGTAATAAGAATCACTCAACAGCCAGGTAAGGATCAACAGCTTTAGTTCATGAATGTTAAGATACCTCTATGCGACTCCAGCTCCCCGATCTCACAGCTTCATCCGACAGCTTGAACTGACTTCAATAGAACCCTGTCATATACAAACAGTCCACATTGCCCTGGGCACATTTCTATCCACAATAAACACTCCATGTTACCATGGAGTCCACTGCTCATACTTTCCCATAACCCTTAGTGTGCATTAAATACATGCACCATCTATAACATAACAATACACAGTACATTTAAATAGATGCTCCATACAACATGCTCATATTCAAAATGCTTCCGACACATTTCTCAGTAATGAACACTGAATTAATGTTCTTACACTCTTTCTGTATAGTACATATTTTTTAATTATGAGAAATAAATGATAAAGAAACATTGCTATTAATATCATCACTAAACAAATCACACTAAATATGCAAAAAGTTAATGAGTAAGCAGTTATCATTGTCACTGCCTGTAAGTCTACCCAAGACTAATCAACCTTCTCAGAGAACTCATAGCCACCTTCAAGTAACCGCCTGCCTCACCAGGAATCGCTAGGTAACCTCATCAAATCTTTCTAGGCATTCTTCATAGCAGCATCAGCCCTTTTTAATACCCCAATACCTTTCTCAATGTGATATCAATGAAGGGTAAAACCTTTCATACTGACTTTCTGTAGAAGGTATCAAAAAAGCAGAACAAAATAAGCATAAATGCTTCAGAAAGTGTCAATGACAATTGGGATCAACCATGGTGACAGCATCAGCCAATAAAGAATAAGACATTTTCATAGGTCCTGAGCTGTTATGTCATGTGTAGAAATGTAAAAATAGTCCCCATACAGTTCAGTCCAAATTAATAGTTAATCTCAAAAGCAAAGAGAAAAAGTCCCCTAGCTACTCAAAAAGCCATAAAATCCAATTTCAGAGGCTTTAAAAAGTCAGGTGGAAAAAAGGAGGGATTTTGCCCCATCCGCCCCAAAGGTTTTGCGTGAAGGGAGTCTTCCAGCTCCTGTTTGCATCCTGCCTTCCTCTGTCAGCTGTCGTCTGGTCCGTGCACAGCTAATCTCCTGCTCTGTCTTCCAAGTTAGCCCTTTTATACTATCGGAACATAAACTGTCAACTCCTCCTATTAGCATACTATCTAACAGAAACAAACAGCTGTTGAGATCATTTTATCTTACTGTGGCTACAAGCCTCGCAGGAAGTGCTGTAGTAATAACTGCTATTTTAGTTAGGCTTACTATAACCAAGGCACTTGGAACACTTCCCAGAAAGTCTGAAACACATCCTTGAAACATTGTTTACACAATTTGCTCGCAGTGTTCCATAATGATGCGTTCTGGCGTCAAGCCCAGAAATCCAAACACGTTATTTTCTGCATTTTATTGTGATCCTATGTATTGATTGAATATTTCAAATGCATTGCACTATGTGCCCATGTTAAAGACTACATTGCTGGAAATTACGCTCAGACAGTATACCCCAAGCATTGTCCAAACTAAACATATATAATAGGAACATCACAAAAGCCCACTAATATTACTCAATGTGCAGAAATTCAAAGCCAGGGGATCAATAGATAACTTAGGACTTTGGAAAGTAAGGTTTAATCTAATTTATTTTATAACACAAAACAGGCCCAGTGCTAATGATGTGCAGGATACATGGTTTGAGGGGGTTTTAAAGAAATCAAAATAAAGCTATTCCAACCTGTTCAGAACTATAATCTGTCTTGTGCCTCTCCTCCCTGGGTTTCCACCTGCAGGCAGTCAAATGCAAGTCACTCAGTCAATGGGCTTTTTAACTGTCCCCTGCACTACTTACTTGGCTTGCTTTGTAATTTCGACTGTCAGCCTCATAGTCTGGATGTTGCATTCCTGAGGCGGCTCTCTCCACCTGCCAGACCTGCAGGCCTGGGCTTGTTTCAGGCAATTCTCTACCTGGGACATGCATTGCCACAATTCTCTGGATCCAGGATGTTTTAGTTGGGTGCCCCAGGGTGCAGGCAGCTGACTCTGCCTTGTGCAGGCACCAATTTTGGTAGTAGGGCAACCACAACCATTCCCTTGGTCCTCTACATCTTCTCAAGCTCCTGTTCT
The DNA here is from genome assembly GCF_040938575.1 of Ambystoma mexicanum. NCBI lineage: Eukaryota > Metazoa > Chordata > Amphibia > Caudata > Ambystomatidae > Ambystoma > Ambystoma mexicanum. The sequence goes on along the minus strand of NC_090934.1, from coordinate 861,301,504 downwards.
GCTTTGTGTTCCCTCTGATCTCCTCTCTCTCCTCCTCCGTTATTGCCTGCAATGACCTTGCCCTCTTTGCCACCCCTCTAACTTCTCTTCTTCTCCCGTGTGTGATTCTGTTCTTTCACCTTTCTGCATTCTTCTTTTAGTCTCTCTTTTAGTTCTCCACTTGTCTCCACTCTCTATTCTTTTACCTTCTTCTTTCTACTATCCACTCCACTCACCATCTCTTACTCTTTCTATTGTTGTAACGCTCACCTGATTCTAGCAGAGGCGCCGGTCTTGACTGGGCGACTACCGTATCTTCAAAGGTGATGTGTAGCACCCGGTTGGCTCTTTGGGCTGGACCTCTGTGCACTGTATGCCTGACTTCAAGAGTAAGATGTCTGCAGACAGAAAATATGGGATTAATGAACTGGGGTTATTGGGGTGTCCCTATCTCTTTCCTTTTTTGCTCTCCTGTAGACCCCCAAAGGTTAACGCTCTCACCTTAGGTAAGTGAATGCCGAGCTCTCCATCTGCCTCGGGGCAGGGTGCTGTAACCAGTTTCTTCACTGGATCGGTAGCGCAGGCCTCTTGACTTCAGAGGACTGCTGTCCGTCGTTTACTGCACGAACGGTAAGTTTCGAGTAATTCTATTGTCTTTAAAGTCTTTAGCAATGATGTCTCTTGTTTTGCAGGTTCCGGCGATGGCAGATGACAGGCTGAAGTGAGTTGAAGATGGAGTCCGTGTGATGAATAGAAGCGCCTGGAAGCACGTAAGTAAGCGCTTGTTGCCTGCTTCACGATGCGCTCTAACTGTCTTTTATTTTGCAGGTACGAGTTCGGAGCGGCTGCAGGGTGTCGGGATACCCACTGGGGTTGATGTGGAAAGGAGTAATGGCACGTGAGTATTAAAGTTCCCCAATGTCTTTAAACGCACCTTGTTTTGTCTTTCAGATGCAGGATGCAGCGCCGAAGGCCTCCGGAGCGTGCGAAGAGTCGGTAAGCTTTTGTCTTTCAGATGCCGGAATGCAGTGTGAAGACCTCCGGAGCGTACGAAGAGTAGGTAAGCCTTTGTCTTTCAGATGCCGGAATGCTAACCTGTTCTTTCTTGTCTTTATAGGTGTTGCTGAAGACTGGATTCAGGATGGTAAGCCTTTTTCCTTAGGCCCAGGATCCGATGCAGAAGACACGATGAGCGTTCTGCTGCAGAGGATGCAGAATAACGCAAAGCAAGATTCATCCACCGGGTGTGGTTTAAATAGCCTCCTGTAGTGCTTAGGTGTCTCCTTCCACAGCCACGCCTAGGTAAGAAAAGAGTTCCTGCTTTCCAGAAGAGTTCCAGTGTTCTGAATCTAAGGAGTGGCTCCTGCCCCACCCAACAGGAAAAGTAGTTCCAAACAGAAGAGGATCAGAGGCTCAGCTGGCAGGCAAGTAAGCAGCATGGTCTGCTGCAGGTAAGTCCACCCAAGCATTATGAGCCCGGCGCTTCCAGCGCTGGGACTGGGCATATTTATGAGCCTGGTGCCACTGGCGCCAGGACTGGGTCCAAAAGGTCCCAATTTGGACTGGTTGGCCCTCGGAACCTGGGTTATGGATCTGCTTCCAAGGGAGTTGGGAAAACCCTGACCTTTTGGAAGCAGAGATCATGACAGTACCCCCCCTCAAGGCCCCTCCCAAACCGGGCTTCTCCGTGGGTTTTGGCTTGTCAGGAAATGTTCGGTGAAATCTTTTGATTAGGCGAGGAGCGTGGACATATTCAGCAGGTTCCCAGGATCTCTCTTGGGGGCCGTAGCCTTTCCAGTCAATTAGGTAAAATAGTTTAGATTTGGAGATCTTGGAGTCCAGAATGCTTTTGACTTCAAACTCGAGTTCTCCATCAACTAGGATGGGTTTTGGAGATTTAGTTAGTCGGGTTTGAGGTTGCACGGGTTTTAATAGAGAGACGTGGAAGACCGGATGTATCTTCATGTGAGGGGGCAAGTCCAACTTGACCGCTACTGGGTTTACTATGGTAGTGATGGAATAGGGACCAAGGTATCTTGGGTTGAATGTGCGTGGCCCTTTTAGAGGTAGATATTTGGTGGATAACCAGACTTGGTCCCCTTCTTGATATTGAGGGGCTTCCTTCCGATGTTGATCTGCTCCTTTCTTGTATTGTTCTTTAGCCCTTTGAAGGTGAGAAACAGCTTCCTTAAAGGCTTGGGTGATTGTAGAATGCAGGTAGTCTACTGCTGGTGTTTCAAGATCTTGGAGGGGATCCAACTCCGAGGTTCGAGGGTGACTGCCGTACAAAAGAAAAAACGGTGTTTTCCCAGTTCCCGAAAGTTATTGTAGGCATATTCGGCTATCCAAAGGATGTCTTTCCAAGTATTTTCAGTTTGTTGCAGCATGCAGCGTAAATACTGTTCCACAGTTTGATTGGTCCTCTCGGTTTGTCCGTCGGTCTGAGGGTGGTGACTGGTCGATAGTCTCACATCAATTTGAGCTGACCGACAGCAACTTCGCCAAAAATGAGAAATAAATTGACTACCTCGATCCGAAATTAGAACTGAAGGAAAACCGTGTAGTCGGACGATGTTTTCGAGAAATTCTCGGGCCAGAGTTGCTGCTGTTGGCAAGCCTTTGAGCGGAATGAAATGCGCCATCTTGGAGAATAAGTCCACGATTACTAGAATCGTATTGTATCCGGAGCATGGAGGTAGATCGGTGATGAAGTCCATAGAAAGCGTATGCCAAGGGCGAGGTGGGATGTCAATAGGGCGTAAGAGGCCTGCTGGTCTTTCCTTTTGACTCTTGTTTTGGGCGCATACTCCACAAGACATTATAAAGTCTCTGATATCTTTTTTCCAAGACGGCCACCAGAAGTAGCGCTTGATCTTTTCTGAGGTCTTGGCCATACCGGGATGACCTTCCATTAAAGAATCGTGATAACAGGAGATTACTTTTTTCTGTAAATCTGTGCTGGGTAGGTATAATCGTTCTTGGAAATACAATAAGTTGTCCTTTACTGCAAAGTCCTTTCCCTGCAGATGCCAATTCTGTATGTCTGCTGGAGTTACAAGTTGCCTGGCTTTATCCTTAACTTCCTCTATGGATTCTGTGGCGATTACACCCAGAATTCTTTGTTCGGGAATGATTGGTACAGGTTTAGGGTTGATCAAGTGTTCTTCCACTCCCATCCGAGAAAGGGCATCAGCTTTACCGTTCTTTGTACCAGGTCGATAGGTAATTATGAAGTCAAACTCGGCAAAGAATAATGCCCAACGGAGTTGTCTAGAGGATTGGGCTTTTGCGGTTTTCAAATATTGCAGGTTTCGGTGATCCGTAATCACAGTAACGGTGTGTCGGGCCCCCAGCAGATAATGCCGCCAAGCCTTAAAGGCAGACTTGATAGCCAGAAGTTCCTTGTCAGTAATCGTGTAATTGATTTCAGGAGGCGAGAATTTGCGGGACCAAAATGCCACGGGATGCAACTGATTGGTTACCGGGTCCTTTTGTGATAGAACTGCCCCCATGGCAAGGCTTGAAGCATCAGTTTCCACGATGTAGGGGAGTTCGGGGCGAGGGTGTTTTAAGATTGGTGCAGAGATAAATTTAGTCTTCAAATCCTGGAAAGCTTGTTCCGCCTCGGTAGACCATTCAAAACGTTTGTTTTTCTTTAACAAGGCAGTGATGGGCTGGACTATTCGAGAGAATTCGGGGATAAACCTGCGGTAAAAGTTAGCGAAGCCTAACATGCTTTGCACACCTTTTACGGAGGATGGTGATGGCCATTTGAGAACTGCATCGACCTTCTTTGAATCCATACGTACTCCGCCAGGTGATAATATGAATCCCAAGAATTCAACTTCAGTCACGTTGAAAACACATTTTTCCAACTTAGCGAAAAGTTTGTGTTGACGCAATCTTTCGAGGACCATTTTCACGTGTTTCTGATGTTCAGATTCCGATGAAGAATAAACGAGAATGTCGTCAATGTAAACAACAACACACACATCTATGAGCTCTCTGAGGACATTGTTCATAAAATATTGAAAGGCGGCCGGGGCATTGCAAAGTCCGAAGGGCATGACCTGATATTCAAATAGCCCGTACTTGGTGCGGAAGGCAGTCTTCCATTCATCGCCCTCTTTTACTCGTACCAAGTGGTAAGCTCCTCTAAGATCCAGCTTTGTATATATGCATGCTTTTCTGACTTGGTCCAGGAGTTCAGGGATCAATGGTAACGGATATCTATTCTTAACGGTGATCTGGTTCAGGGAGCGATAGTCGATACAAGTTCTAAGGTCTCCTTCCTTTTTTGGAACGAAGAACAAAGCTGAAGAAGCAGGGGACTTGGAAGGACGAATAAACCCATTCGCCAGGTATTGATCCAGGTATTGTCGAAGGTGAAGGTTCTCAGGCTCGGTGAGGGCATAAATTCTACTACAAGGAGGAGTAGATCCAGGTATCAGGTCTATCTGGCAGTCATAAGACCTAGGAGGAGGTAGAGTGTTAGCCTGATCCTTCCGGAAAACATCTTGGTATTCAAGGTATTCGGGAGGTAACTGGGGAGTCTCTGAAGAAATTGCTGCCAGTGCAACACCAGGTGGAGGGTGACAAGTAGAGACACATTCTGGAAACTGGACCGTTCTTGCTCGCCAATCGATCAGAGGATTGTGTTTCTCTAACCAAGGTATTCCTAGAATAATCTGAAACTGAGGGGCCTTGATCACATCGAACACGATCTTCTCATGGTGTCCATCTTGACTTACTAGCGTCACTTCTTGAGTGGTATGCGTTACTGGCCCGGAGGCTATCTCCGTACCATCCACTGTAGTAATGACGTCCTTTACAGCCTTGGGACAAAGAGTTAGTTTCATCCTCAAAACCATTTCATGATCCACATAATTGCCGATAGCACCGCTGTCGACGTAAGCTTCAATTGCATGTAATCGATCCGGATTATCAGGGCTAATGAGGACCATAGGTATCACGAAATGCGAGGTCACGGAACTGGTTTTCACGCTCGGCAAGAGGACCTCTATTCTTGTCGGGCGAGGTCGTTTCCCTGCTCAGAGTTTGTAACTTTGGTAACTGCAGCTCCTTCTGCCTTCTTGGCAGGTTTCACCGGACAGTCTCGAAGAAAGTGCCCTGAGTTTCCGCAATATAGGCATAATTGCAACTGTTTTCTCCTTTCCCGCTCCTTTTGTGTTAGAGGACCTTTCAGACCCCCAATTTGCATGGGTTCCCCGTGGTCTACTCCTTTGGAAGGAGTTGGCGGTTTGGAAAATACTCGAGCATCAAACTTGGAACGGTCGGCCTTCCTGTTCTGCAGTCTATGATCTATTTGAACGACCAAGTCTATATAATCCGAACAGTCTTGTGGGGGATTCACTACTTGGGCTAAAACGTCTTTGAGCTCTCCACGTAGACCTCTGTAAAACAGCGTAATCCTTTTGTCCTCAGGCCATTGAGTTTCCACTATTAGTCTATTGAAAGATGCAATATAAGCCAAAAGGTCTTGATTACCCTGTCGCAACGAAAGAAGCTCATTGTCCAAGGCCTGCCCCTGTGAATGTCTTGCGAACAGTTTTTCCATACTAAGCTGAAAGGCTTGAAAATCATGGAGAACCGGATCATCTTGATTAACTAGAGGGATCGACCAGTCTGCCGCATTGCCACTAAGGTACGAAAGTACAAAAGCTACTTTAGCTTGATCAGTTGGAAAGGCTGCTGGCCGGCATAAGAAGTGCAACCGGCACTGATTGATAAATACTGCAAACCTCTTTGGGTCACCAGAAAATCGTTCGGGCGGAGCCAGAGGTACATTCCCAGGTAGGTTGATCTGCACTGGATTCATAGAGGATGTTGAAGGAAGATTTGCCCCTGATGCGGGTAACGGAGTTTGTCCGGCTTGTGACTGTAGCAATTGTCTAGCAAGACCGTCTGTTCTCTCCTTGGAAATAATTAGTTCCCTTCTTAGAGCATTCGTTTCCTGACGAGCTGCATGCACTTCTGCCCTTAGTTCCCCAAGTAACCGGGCTAGGTGGTCAGTATCCGAGGTTTCCATAGCGCCTGGGCGAGAGTTTTGCGGTAGGCTTTGCGTTCTGTAACGCTCACCTGATTCTCGCAGAGGCGCCGGTCTTGACTGGGCGACTACCGTATCTTCAAAGGTGATGTGTAGCACCCGGTTGGCTCTTTGGGCTGGAACTCTGTGCACTGTATGCCTGACTTCAAGAGTAAGATGTCTGCAGACAGAAAATATGGGATTAATGAACTGGGGTTATTGGGGTGTCCCTATCTCTTTCCTTTTTTGCTCTCCTGTAGACCCCCAAAGGTTAACGCTCTCACCTTAGGTAAGTGAATGCCGAGCTCTCCATCTGCCTCGGGGCAGGGTGCTGTAACCAGTTTCTTCACTGGATCGGTAGCGCAGGCCTCTTGACTTCAGAGGACTGCTGTCCGTCGTTTACTGCACGAACGGTAAGTTTCGAGTAATTCTATTGTCTTTAAAGTCTTTAGCAATGATGTCTCTTGTTTTGCAGGTTCCGGCAATGGCGGATGACAGGCTGAAGTGAGTTGAAGATGGAGTCCGTGTGATGAATAGAAGCGCCTGGAAGCACGTAAGTAAGCGCTTGTTGCCTGCTTCACGATGCGCTCTAACTGTCTTTTATTTTGCAGGTACGAGTTCGGAGCGGCTGCAGGGTGTTGGGATACCCACTGGGGTTGATGTGGAAAGGAGTAATGGCACGTGAGTATTAAAGTTCCCCAATGTCTTTAAACGCACCTTGTTTTGTCTTTCAGATGCAGGATGCAGCGCCGAAGGCCTCCGGAGCGTGCGAAGAGTCGGTAAGCTTTTGTCTTTCAGATGCCGGAATGCAGTGTGAAGACCTCCGGAGCGTACGAAGAGTAGGTAAGCCTTTGTCTTTCAGATGCCGGAATGCTAACCTGTTCTTTCTTGTCTTTATAGGTGTTGCTGAAGACTGGATTCAGGATGGTAAGCCTTTTTCCTTAGGCCCAGGATCCGATGCAGAAGACACGATGAGCGTTCTGTTGCAGAGGATGCAGAATAACGCAAAGCAAGATTCATCCACCGGGTGTGGTTTAAATAGCCTCCTGTAGTGCTTAGGTGTCTCCTTCCACAGCCACGCCTAGGTAAGAAAAGAGTTCCTGCTTTCCAGAAGAGTTCCAGTGTTCTGAATCTAGGGAGTGGCTCCTGCCCCACCCAACAGGAAAAGTAGTTCCAAACAGAAGAGGATCAGAGGCTCAGCTGGCAGGCAAGTAAGCAGCATGGTCTGCTGCAGGTAAGTCCACCCAAGCATTATGAGCCCGGCGCTTCCAGCGCTGGGACTGGGCATATTTATGAGCCTGGTGCCACTGGCGCCAGGACTGGGTCCAAAAGGTCCCAATTGGGACTGGTTGGCCCTCGGAACCTGGGTTATGGATCTGCTTACAAGGGAGTTGGGAAAACCCTGACCTTTTGGAAGCAGAGATCATGACAATTGTCCTCTCCGGATATTTTTTTCTTTGTCTGCTGTTCCCATTCTCTTCATACTCTCATCCCCTGATCTTTAATATCTCCTTTCCGTTCTTTACCTCCTCTTATTATTTCATTCACTCTCATTGCTCAGATTCTATTACCTCTCCAATACCTTTCTATTGTTTGCTCTCCTCATCTCTCCTCGCACATAGCTTCCTTTAATTCTGCTCACCACTACTGTCCTACTTCCAAGTCTCTGACCCACCTTTGACTGCAGGCTGCCTTTATAGTGGTGTGTTCACAACTAATGGGCACGTACAACCTGAATTGTGCTCAGTGGAGGTGCTCTGAGGGCTGAGTGACGAAACTGGTCACCACATTTCGAAAACTGTTCCTCAGCTGTGTTGCATTTTTCAGACTTCTGTGGCATGGTTCCATGGACTGAACACCTTAAAAGGATTGTCAGAGAGTTTGGAATCGAGTCCAGTCAAGTGTGTGTTGCTGCCGGGCTCTAACTTTGTGGTTGTCGCCTGAACAGTCTACGCGCTCACTCTGGTCAATGAGCAAGCCTTTTATTATTATTACATATTTATGGAGTGCAGACCTAACTTCAGAAAGCAATGGAGCACTACCAAGTCATAGGGGGAAGTACATGGTGAGGGAAGCAGAGATGGAAGGGTGCAAGGAGCTAACATTTGAGGAGAGGGAGGGAAGGCAATTTAGAAGCAAGGGATCTACAAGCAACCAGGGGAGGAAACTTGAGTGGGGAAGATCACTCAGTCTCAGGTTAAATGGATGGTAGAGGGCCTATGGACCAAGGTGCTAGGAAGGAGCCATTCCTTGAAGAGGAGGGTCTTGTGCTCCTTTCTGAAATGTAGAAACAAGGGTTGAGTCTGGTGTTGATGAAGGAGGTTCCAGCAGCTGAGGAAACAGACATAAAAGCCCTGTCTTCTGGTTCTTTCTTTCCTAGAGTTCAATTATGCACATGTTCTTTCTTCTGGTGGATCTTGGGCCTCCAAGGATGCAGAGTTCCTCAGCGTGTTTGATAAGTCAGCAGGATTTGAAGAGGATATGTGCTTACAGCAGGAGCAGGTGGAGTTTGACGAGCGTCGGGATGATATGGTTCAATTTGCAGAGTGTGTTGAGTCATGGTGCAGCATGTAGGACAGATCTCATGGATGCAAAGCTAGTCCCCAGAAGGCGTTCCAGAAGGGCACCGCCGCCATCCATGTGGGAGAGGATCAAGACTTGGCCAGTGGATCTGAAGTGTTTTTCTGGGATGAAGGGCTAGATTTCCTGCAGCAGGGAAATTTGATATCAAGTTGTATGTGACTTCCTTGCTATGGGCTCCTTGAAGGAGAAGTGTCTGTCGTTGTTGAACCCAAGTGACCTGGCATAGGTGGTCAGTTGGGGTGTGAAGCCCTCGAGTTCCATAGCAGGGAGACAGGTCTAGATGGCAGGGTGTTTGGTGTTATTGGTCAGCAGTAGGAATTTGGTCTTGGAGGGGTTGAGCCTCAGATAAGCCCCAGGACTGTATCAATCTGAAGGACTAGGAAGCAAGGATGACCCTCATCTAGGATGTTAAGAACATTGTCGATTAGATTAATGGTAGCTGTTTTCATGCTGCTTCTGGGTCTGGTGCCTGATTGGTAGTACTGAAGGAGTTTTTTGTATTTGATGTGTTGGAGGTGTTTTAAGGCTACTGCTTTCTCAGGGATATTACCTAAGAAGGAAAGATGGGTGATTGGGTGGTAGTTGCTGACGTCGTTATTATCTAGTGCTGGAGAAACAGCAGGATATGTCCAATCTGGACGGCATTGGGGAAAGTGCCTTGAGTGAAGGAGCTGTTGATTGTCAGGTAAGGGTGGAGTGCTTCAGTCAGAAGGGCCTTGAGCACAGAGGCAGATGGGTGTCATGACCACTGTGAGGGGGCACAAGTTGTGCCACAGGCAGGCTCCCATCAGAACCCTGAGGGCCTTAAAACCACTGCAAAAGGGCTCCTAGAGCCAGTCCTGGCGCCTTTGGCACCAGACTCATTTGTAGGAAGGAAGGGCTGTTCAAACTAGGTCCCATTTATATACATGGGCCTTTAAATCCAACATGGAAGCACACACACACAGTCTAGTTCTAAGAACCAAGCCATGCGGTCTAGTGTTTTGGGTGTGGCAGGCCTGAAACTACTTTCCCTGGGCTATATAAACCACACCCTGACTGCAGAACATGCTTCGTGTTATTCTGCAACCAGCAGCGTGACGCTCACCGTGTCCAGCTCCTGGTCTTCAGCATCTTCCTGTAATCCTGCAAGAACAAGATTATTCTGTTTTACCTGAGAAAACACCATCCAGCACTCAGCATCTCAACTGGGCTGCAATCTGTGGAAACCGAGAGAAGAAGAAACATCACTCACCTGTGAGTACTAGCTTAAGAACTTCCGGCGAACCGGTACCACAGCTGCTGTTCGAACTTTGTGACCTGCAATAATGAGAAAGGGAAAAACAATGTTAGAACGTGCGCTTCCAAAACATCAAATTCCATCAGTCTTACCTGAATTCCATCGCGCTACGCCACGCTTCCATCCGGAGCACCACAGCAACATCTGCAAAGGAAAAGCGACATATTCAGGTTCGCTTTCAATATTAAACAACCACACAGCGCTGTACTACCTTAATGGATTCCGGGGGCCTGTTTTTCATCGCGCTCTCATCCACTCGCAGCACCACAGCGGCCTGTGAGGAGGAGGAGGAGAAGAAGACGAAAACACAGGTTAGCTTCAACAGACAATAAAGGTGCTGTGCTTCATGCTTTCTCTTACCTAGAAACGTGCCTCTCCATCCAGCACGCCAGCATCAAGACCTTTGTACCCGAAAAGGAGGAGATAAAGACATTAACGAATTCCCACCATAAACAGAACAACGACTTACAATTAACAAACCTACCTGCCTACCAGCAGATTCGGGGTCACAGCAGGCCTGGGTCCAAGGAAGGCGTACTGCACCAGTGAAGCAACTCAGGCAGAACGCCAACAAATGTCAAGCGCCCCTGCACAAGAAACACAGGACGGATAGCTCACCCTACAAATAACTAAGGTGAGAAAAGAACCCAGTGGGAAGGGAATCGGTCATAGGGAGGTGGGAGATTCACCCATTAGAGACAGTTATCACAAATCCTCCCTTCTGTAATTGCAGATTCATTATTTAGCACTGGGCAACTATGCATCCAGGGTTCCAGATCTTAGAGCCTTCCAGACGCCCCCAGGGATATCAGGTGAGCATAACAATAGGATGGTGTCTGCATGCAATGTGGCAATGAGGTCTTCCAACGTGACAATGAGGTCTTCCAAATGTCTTGAAAGTTGTCTAGGTTGGGGATGGTTTTGCTCGATGGGATGTGGGGTGTGCTCTCAGTTGTGGCATTGGTGTCTATGTGCTTCAGGATCATGCTGATCTTGTTGATGAAGAAATAGTTGACAGTGGTGGATTTTTCAATGGCGTGCGGTACGGGTGGGTCAGGCAGTTAATGCATTGCTTGATTGCTTTGAAGAGGGATCTGATTTCATTGTTGGCCTTTGCTCTGGTGTCTTGGTAGTAGTTGGCCTTGGCAGTGGTGATCAGTCGTCTGTATGTAGCACAGAGTTCTTTGAGCAGGGTGAGGTCAGAAGCACTGCATGGTTTTCATCAAGTCTTTTCTCGTTTTCTGATGGTTCTTTTGTTGAAGTTAAGTTCTTGAGTGTGCTAAGGTTGAGGGTGTGCTGTTTCAATGGGGTATGGTGGATGATGTTGGCTGTGAGAGTGGTATTTAGTTCTTGGACAAGAGAGTCAAAGTGCTTCTTTGTCTGACCTAGATTGGCCCATGTGAAATGGATGTTGCCGAGGTCTTCTGTGACAGTGTCCACTAGGAATTTCGTGAACAATATGTAAGCTTGTATGCTGGGTTTCCAATAGATGTGCTTAACTGAGGTGGTGTGACTAATATCAAAGGGGATTTGCCAGATAGTCCGACCAGTCAAGCGGAATTGGGGAGCTGTGACAAAAATTAGGAAAGGTTCAGAGTGTCGAGAAGACAGTGGGAATATTCTTTATTGACTTGGATGCTGGGTTGCCAGGGACGTTGAAGTCACTGAGTAAAATGGTATTGGTGTGCATGAGAGACATGGTGGTGATCAGGACCTCCGATGAAGGAGCTTTTCGGCTTGAATGGTCTGTATTTGAGATAGAATGTGACTGTGTCTGTTAGGGAGAGTGGAAAGTGGCAGGACATTATTTTGAAAGAATCGATAGCGGAAAATTCCATTTGGGTGCATGCCCATGATGCCTTGTGAATGGTGGCAAAACCTCCACCCATCATTATCGAATTCTGTAGCTGTGGGGGATGAGGACATCTAGGATATGGATTTGTGTCATCCAGGTCTTGGCAATGACAATGGCATCCAAGTCCTGTGTGGTGATGTCTGCTGCATGGTTGATTGCTGAATGAACGTTGGAGACTATCAGTTTTTGTGTAGTGGTGGACGATGGAGTGCTTATGGGATCTACAGTGACATGGGTGAGTTTGCTGAGATGCAGTGTCCATGATGTTGCTGGTGAGTGGAGTGGTGATGGTGGAGATGTTTTGTTAGAGAGAGGGGTGAAACACCTATTCAAGGGAGTTTACCTGATCTTAGAGGTCAGGGGTTCTTTCCCTGGGTCCTTCAGGTCTGAAAAGATCCAAACAGGAAATGCCCTTTTCTTTTTGTCTACCACCTGCTTGGGACACCCAAGTGAGTGATGGCCTTTGATCTAACAATTAAGAAGGAAAGGAAGGGGCAGAGCTAAGCAGGTGGGTGGGGCTTAGGTCACATGACTGTGATGATTCACAGGTATTTGTCCCTTCTTCCCAATGGGGAGCCTCCCCCTTTGAGGCTACGGAGGTGGGCCTGCTCTGCAAGACCCTCCCTAGGGGTCTGGGATAGTGGGAACTCACTGGAAAGACTTATGTGAGAAACCAGAAGGTTTCTCACCCAGTAGTCCCTGAGGATCTGTCACCCAGGTGGCCAGGACACAGCCATCGCTATTGGATACAGTTCACGGTGGTGGACCAGTGCAGGAGGATCACCTGGGTGAGGAGTCTTTGGGGACAGCCCGCTCTGTGAGAAAGCAGATGAACACCCAAGCATTATACCTGACATATCCCAATACATTGGTCAGGCAAGGTCAGGCAATTACTGACCATCGCTAACACCTGACTTCCATTAAGCTTCCCCACATGGATAAAAGGTGGAGCAAGAAAGCACACTCTGAGTGAGGCAAAGCACACGAGGAAACAGCAGTTTCGATACGGCAGCTGAACGAGAGAGAAAAGACAGAAAACGGGAGGGGATCACAAGGAGGGATGTTCCCTTGACCTTTCCGACAAGAAACTGTTACTTTCAGGAGCTCTCGAGATTAGAAAGTGTAAAACCAGGAAACCAGTCTGAAGAATCCTGTACTGTGTGTCGGAGATACCCGCGGCTCCTCCCGCGTCACTAAACAAGGTGGGGAGAAGCAGCAGCCGCTGTGGTACCGTCCTTGGCTCCAAGAACAAAGCCACATCAGTGAAATCAACACAGCCGGTGAGTGAGTTGGGGAGACTGATACAAGACTTGTCTGTGTTGAAGCCAAGGTTGCAACCACCAACATTGTCTGGTGAGTGCTGGAACGAACATTGTTGAAATATGTGCAATTAAAGTTGAACTGCTGATGAGTGTTTGAAATCTGAAGAGACTTTGATACAATACCTTTGATAGAGTGGTCCGGCACCACGTAGGTGCTCAATCGAAGGTCTCTATAAGTTATCCAGCTGAGAAGTGGAAGAATTCAAAGTTAAAGGGCTATATTAAGAAGAAAACAAAGAATTGTGAATCGAAGTGGCCCTGCGACGGGTCAAGCAAAATCCTGCACACAGTCGCAAGTCTTTGATTTTGATATAGTAAAGAAAGCTTGGAAAATGAGATAAATTTGGTCTAAGCATAGTGAAGGGAGACCAATTGAAGGTTTTTTGTTAAAGTGGGTCTGAGCCTGGCAGAGGGGGACCCGGGATAAACACTGAATGAATCCTGAGGAGAAGGGAACTTTGAATGTTTGTTGCATCAGGCCCTCTGAAATAAGGGACTTTGAATGGCAAAGAGACTTTGGCACAGAAGGTCCAGATACTGAGATTTTGAACAGCACCCTCCTGCTAGATAAACCAGAGTATGTGCTAAGCTCGAGTGTGCCGCTTTGTCCTGTGCTGAAAACGTGGGGAAGGGAAGCGAACAGCTCAACTATCCTGACATATCATTCTTGAACACTTTTATTTTGCATAACATTGTTTCCCACACCATTTGTATTTAGAAGTAAGTATTGGCAATGGGTTTATTACGATAGGCCCTTTTATTTTGACCAGACTCTACTAGGACTGCGTTATTATTTGATGGTCGTAGTTTGCTCCCATCTTTAGATTTTGGATTAGATAGGAGTTTCTCAAACCCAAATGAAGTTCAATAAACGGCCTTGAACTGTGATCACTTGTGTCTGTCTTCACTGTTAGATACCATACCTTCCTTACGCTTCCTCCTAAGGAACACAGACTCCCGTTCCTGTAGTGAATTCCCTAAGTCCTCCACCATTGCGGCATATATGAGACTATCAGATATGAAGAATATTACAAGGGCCACAGACTTGGCTGAAGGTAAAACTAAAATAACCTGTTATGTACAAGAAGAAGGGCATGTCTCTTTAAGAGGAGACACACAAATAATGGTGACAAGGAGGGTGGGAGAAGAGAGTACGCTGAGCCATGGTACAGTGCTATCAGTGGGAGAAGAGTGTAAGCAGGGGAAGCATCCTGGCAAGGTTCGGCTGGGAAGAGGTGAAACCAGAAAGCCGCGGAGACCGCAACTTTCCAAGGAGTCCTGAGCAGCATAGTGAAGCAAGCACAAGCATTCCGGCATTCCCAGGAAGTGGTAACCAGATAAGAAATTAAACAGTGCACAGGTGGTGATGTGACCACAATCCTTGGTGGGCAGACTGTCTGCCTAACGATGCCAATACCACCCAGTATGGGAATATGAGAGGCAACCTGCAGGCATATGCGGTCACCACGAGAAAGCAGATCGAATACGAGATACAGACAAGGCGGCGAAGCACGAGAGACTGAGACCAAGAAGAGAACCAGAGCGAAGGCCAAGCCCGAAAGCATCCGCCTCCAAGCACAGAGGTAACGGGAAGAAAGGGGATACTGGGAGGCCACTGGGGCATCATTATCGAACAAGAGAAACTCGTCCCAGTAAAATTGCTAAAGTACCTAAAACTAGAGCCAATACAATGGTAAAATGGTAGTGTATTAACATAATCAGGAGGATAACAAATAAGGCCCAAAGAGACGTTATTGAGCAGTGGGCACAAAGAGAAACTCGTCCCAGGGAAATATGAGACTTACAGATAGAAGCCTTAAAGTTGAAAGGGGATAGACTGGTCCCAAGTGTTACAAATAACATTAAGGAGAAGTCTAGAATCACTAGAGTTAAAAGAATATTTATACCCATATCAAAGAGAAATAAGGAATGGTACCAAGTCTTTTGGAATCTTTACCCCCAGAAGAGCGACCAAGCCTAAGTACATTGTAAAACAGCCCTAAGAACTGGTGAAAAAGGTGGAAAGAGACTATTTGAAGATATCTCAAAGGAGAGAATTATCGAGTGAAAGGATACTAGAATAGGAAAGAGGTTCTCCCAATCTAAATTAAGTTAGTTAAAATAGTGGTAGGGTAAGGTAGGAGTTGTTGTTTTGGTGGAGGGCATTTTTCAGTTTGGACTTCCGGATGACTGACGAGCACCTTTAGTTATTTATATAGGCAGAAGGGAAAGTTAGTCATTATTATTATTTGAATAAACCTAATCCACAATGTCCTCCAAGTGTCCGCCTCCTTCTTCCGACCCACTACATGACTGTGAAGAATCACAGGATTCCGTCACTTCTCTCTAGGGGGGAGCCTTTCCATGTGAGCCTAGGGAGGTGAGCCCGCTAGACAATACCCTCCCTTGGGCTAGAGGCAAGCGGGACCTCACTGGGAGAGATTGCCCCTCTGGGGACAAGGACTCCCGTTCTTATGAGGAACTTCCTAAATCACATATCATTAACCCATATTTGGTGGTATCTAATGAAAGAGGGCATGAAGAACAGATTAAAATTTGTTGTTGTCAACCAAACATCCACATAGTGTTGGGACAAAGGAAACCAATAGAGGAATCCAGAATGTAAGTCACACAGAGAAGAAGGACTTGGACACTACATCGGGGAAATCCCAAGGCAGCATCATACAAATGGGAGACAGAAACCTGGAGAATGGGAGAGCCGAGGAGTGTCAGACCAACTGGGAGTCGAATGCTGAAGGAAACGTGGTTGTGATACGCCCGTCCTGGGGAAAGAAGCCTGTGTACAACCTCTGACGTGGGAAGGTGGAGATAGGAGAAGACGCAAGAAGCAAAGCTGGATGCAAAATATCCTGAACCGAAGCAAGTGAAGGGTGGTAACTGTAAGAAAGACACAGTGGACCTGGAGGTCCATGAATAATGGCAAAACCACATTTTGAAAAATATCACGGAACAAGCTGATCGAACGAAGAACGGAAGAAAGAAAAGCCTACCTGACAACAGAAGGAGAAGGTCCTGATCTGTTGCGAGCCTTGGTGATGCTATCTTCGAAGAGTACAGGTACCGGAGAAAGCGGGAGACCCGGGAAGGGGACCAGAGATAATAACTGGAATGCTCATACTCATCCCAGTCAAGATCGAGTATTAAGACAGTCGGAAGAAAGTGAGAATCATTACTTGCACGCACATACTCGTCCCTGTCAAGATCAAATATTAAGACTGTCTGAAGAAAGTGAGAATCATGACTGACATGCTCATACTGGTCCCAGTCAAGATCATGTATTAAGATTGTCTGAAGAGAGCAAGAATCATTACTCGCATGTTGATACTCTTCACAGTCAAAATCAAATGCTAAGGTTGTCTGAAGAGATTGAGAATCATTACTGGAACACACCTACTCATCCCAGTCAGAATCAGATACCAGGATTGTATGAGGGGAGTACAAATCACAAGTGGGACGCCTCTCATCATCCTAGTCAAACACAAGGGTCAAGAGTATATGAAGAGAGTAACAATTATAATTGGGGCACGCAAACTCGTCCCGACCAAGACAAGGGAAGGACATTGAGAAAAGAAGAAATCTCGAGTCAATATAAAGAGGAAGATAGCAATTTACACAGAAGTAGAAGAGAAGGAGTAAACCTTAATAAAGTGAAAGGAAAATAGAGTAAAAGGGAAATAAGCAGAAAACAAATAACATACACTGTTGAGATCCTGAATAATCCAGTATCTGAACTATATGATCTGATAAGAACAGTTGCCAAGAACTCTCTGAAGATATGATATTGAATTGCTCTATAGAGGTTGATTTTCCTGTTCCAGCTGAATAGAGTTTTTATTATTCAATTAACAACATTGACAGGGGCTTCTATATACGAATCAATTTACAACCACTTTGGTGAACAATGATTAAACAGTGATCCAACACTTGCACTTGGCTGTTTATGACTCCTAATTCATCTCTTAGACCATTTTAATAATATGTCATATGTATTGATGGAATTATATTTTAACCATATATGCAGTGCTCTGGATAAGATTTTGAAGTAAGAGTATTCTACTCTCTATTTTTAAAGTTGGGAGTAAAAGAATTTAAAGAGTAAAAATGTAAGTCCAATTCCCAAAGGGAGTATTTTATAAGCAAGTTAAAATGTTTTAACCGGTAAACAGAATTTTTTTTTTTTATATATGTAATCCTTTATGCCTAGTTATTCATACACATAAAAAGATAACATGTTTACTTCTTCCAATCAGGCAGTAATAATAGTTGTTTTCTTCCTGTGGTACTATATGCACTACTGGTCCAAACATATCTATGGAGCTGTGTGGGTGAAAGGAGGAGCACAAGGTCCTACGTGTCTGTTTCCTAATTTTGTTGGGAGTATTTTTACTCCCTAGTTTTATTTTTTGGGAGTATTTGCCTATTTTTCGGGAGTAAAAGGGGCTGATACACTGCTAGGCCATAAAGACTGCACATGTAAACTAAGGCACAATAACTATATACTATAGTGACACATCGGACATGAGGTTTGTTTTCCAAACAAGTCTGGTTTTATTCAAAGTTTCTCAGTCGGCTGACTGGGTCTCAACGCCTCACGATGTGTCTTCCCAAACACTGTGAGATGTGAGGGAGAGAGAGAACAGCGCTCAAGCAGCAATATATATATACATTATACAGTATCTTTTGTTAAGGCAATTTGGCCCGCCCTCATACATGTCATACAGGCTAGGGTTCAGTGATTGACAATTATGATGCGTTATGACAAGTCTTCATTCAGTCTAAACATAGTTATTCTAGCAAAGGCAGCAGAGACAGTTTTCTGTTATGGGGAACATGGAGCCCTGGCTAGGTAAGGATATTGTGTTCTTAGCAGAGAAACATTCCATACTATGTTATCTTGTGTTACGGCTCATGAGCTAAGGGTCAGATAGTTCTGAAGCAGAGAATACCCTTCTCTGTGAAGGAGCACCGCTAGGAGAATATAATTCATGTTTAACTGCCTTTTACAACAGTGCTTGCAAGACAAACCGGCACCTGGACTACTGATTAGATGCAGCTTCTGCTCGACTTAAAGGACTTAGTGAGAGAGGAAAACAATGTATTTCTGCACAGTTTGACATTCCTGTCTGCGTTAGCATTTCAGAGTTCAAGCCGTGGCCTCGCACTGTGTGCGAATCTAAAGCATAGAATATATTACTAAAGCAGTTTTACAAAGGTAGCGGGCGCCCCTCTCTCGCAAGAACAGACATGATAACCTGTTCAGTGGTTATTAACCACTTGAGAGTTCGCAGCCACTGCTTTTACCCACTGTGCCTTTCACAGATGGGAAATATCCATTTGCATATCAGTCTTTGTCCTGCCCAGGGGCAGTCCAGCACCGAAATACAATGGCAATTCCAATCTGAACGAGAGTACCACCAGCAACCCCATACACGTGTTTCACCCTTGTTGGGGATCATCAGTGAGGTGAAGCTGATGCCTCTCTAAGCACAGTGAGAGGGAGACCACGTCTGGTTGCCCCCAGGAGACCTAGGGTTACCAATCCCAGGTTCCTTAGAAAATAGTTTTACAAAGGTAGCGGGCGCCCCTCTCTCGCAAGAACAGACATGATAACCTGTTCAGTGGATATTAACCACTTGAGAGTTCGCAGCCACTGCTTTTACCCACTGTGCCTTTCACAGATGGGAAATATCCATTTGCATATCAGTCTTTGTCCTGCCCAGGGGCAGTCCAGCACCGAAATACAATGGCAATTCCAATCTGAACGAGAGTACCACCAGCAACCCCATACACGTGTTTCACCCTTGTTGGGGATCATCAGTGAGGTGAAGCTGATGCCTCTCTAAGCACAGTGAGAGGGAGACCACGTCTGGTTGCCCCCAGGAGACCTAGGGTTACCAATCCCAGGTTCCTTAGAAAATAGTTTTACAAAGGTAGCGGGCGCCCCTCTCTCGCAAGAACAGACATGATAACCTGTTCAGTGGTTATTAACCACTTGAGAGTTCGCAGCCACTGCTTTTACCCACTGTGCCTTTCACAGATGGGAAATATCCATTTGCATATCAGTCTTTGTCCTGCCCAGGGGCAGTCCAGCACCGAAATACAATGGCAATTCCAATCTGAAGGAGAGTACCACCAGCAACCCCATACACGTGTTTCACCCTTGTTGGGGATCATCAGTGAGGTGAAGCTGATGCCTCTCTAAGCACAGTGAGAGGGAGACCACGTCTGGTTGCCCCCAGGAGACCTAGGGTTACCAATCCCTCGCTACCTTTGTAAAACTATATTACTAAAGCATTTAACAGAAAAAAGAAAAAGCAAATGGCCGACATTTCACAAAATGTGTATGCCCTTTGGTTACACTGCCGATTCTTGGATTGCGATGTTTGTCACATGATGCGATTTGCTTCAGGCCAACATACTATACGTATCATTCGACTATGGGATTACTTTTCTGGTCTAACACCACTTATCCCTAGGGCTGCATATATGCATTACTAGCAACAAGTAAGTACCTGGGTTCCGTGGACAGACATGACAACACTCATCAATTGTTGAAAATCAATGATCCAGTAGGTCGCTGTTCTGATTCGCTTATTGCTTGATGTCCTTTGTTCTCTAAAGTAAACTGCACTGAGAATTGGCATGTGGGGCTGGCTGACATACCTCGAAGCAGACGCTGGGGGGGGAGGCGAGAGTTGGTGTGCTGCTGCATACAGGGACCTACTGTGCTATCTCCCCAACTGTTGCCTCACGCTGGTGTGGTGCAGTTTGTTGCGGTGCATTGCAGTGCTAATGTCCCAGAAACCGTGCATTCTAGGGTGGAGGACCGGTCCTTCTATGACCACATTGATGTTTTGCCAATTCCAGGCAAAACCTTCTCATGTATGAAGGCGCTGAAGTTCAGGGAAAGGGGTGGGCTGTCCAAATGTTAAGTAGCCAGTAATGTTCAGAGGGTCCCAACAGGTAACTTTCCAAAATGTGGTCCAGATTGGTGAAACTGTGTGGAATTGTATAAGAAGCAACACTTCGCCAAGTCACAAAGCCAAAAAACAAATTTTGAGTTTTGCTGGAATCCGGGGAAAAGGGTGGGGTGTCCAAATGTCATGTAGACAGTAATGTCCCCCAACAGGTAACTATGCAAAATGTGGTGCAGATTGGTGAAACCGTGTGGAATTGTATGCGGGACAATGCTTTGCCAAGCCACAAACCCACACACATTTTGACTTGTGCTGAAATATGGGGTAAGGGGTGGGGTGTCCACATGTCATGTAGCTGGTAATGTCCAAGCAACTATACCAAATGTGGTGCAGATTCGTGAAACGGTGTGGAATTGTATGAGGGACAATGCTTTGCCAAGCCACAAATCCACACACAATTTGACTTGTGCTGAAATCCAGGGAAATGGGTGGGGTGTCCACATTTCATGTAGCCGGTAATGTCCAGGGAACTATACCAAATTTGGTGCAGATTGGTGAAAGGGAATGTGGAATTGTACAAGGAAATCCTTCGTCATGCCACAGACAAACACACAAATGCTCACTTTTATAAATATAGATATGTATTATCGTGACTAATTTAGATGTAGATTTGAAGTGTATGGCTTGTTTGCCTATAGAAGAAACTTGAAATCAATTAATAAACTCTCTAGTGAAAAACACCAAGAATCTAACAATATAAAACTACGAATGAGAGCCTGGTTTACCCAGTAACTGCACTCAGTGAGTGGAAACGGCCTGTATGGATTTGGTGTATTGGCACATCTTACCCATTCGTTTCTTTTTTGCTTGCGCCTTTGTATCAGAAAAGCATAGTTACCTGTGTTGGAGACCGATTTACAGGACATGTCTGAGAGCGTGTGTTTTTGTGTGATAGGCATTTACTTTTTAATGGAGGGGGGGGCGAGTTCCGTGTGAGACCATGCCATACTTCTTCATAGATAACTCTGGCAACATTCCAGGTTCCTGTGTAAATGTATGCCCCAGTTACAGGCCATGTCGTATGCAAGAATGATTTGCCTACATGGCACTTTGAACATTCCCTTTAAGGCACAACCTGTGAGGGTTGCCATCTAGCCCTCGCTGGCCCAATTGCCCACTGTGGAGTTCATGTATGTGTGAGGTGGCAGCCCATACGTGTGAGTGCAGCTCCTCGAAAAGGCTTGCTCGATACATCCTGACACACACTTCCATGTCCCTGAACCCATGATTTAGTTCAACTCTGCCTTGTATGTAAGTGTATGTACCTTTAGTGGTGATACTTCAAGTCTCTGTTCCATGTTGTCGCATGATTAACGGCACACTGCCGTTTGGCTGCCAGCCTATGTGTTTAAGTCTGTGACCTAACAACCGTCAGAGTTATGATCTGAAATTGGCCAGAAGTGTAACTTAAGCTGTTTTACTTAAGACATTCCCTCTTTACACCTGGAGCAAGTTTTGGTTTCCGGGTTCAATCCCTGTTAAGTGGAGCTATAAGATCA
The DNA here is from genome assembly GCF_040938575.1 of Ambystoma mexicanum. Lineage (NCBI taxonomy): Eukaryota > Metazoa > Chordata > Amphibia > Caudata > Ambystomatidae > Ambystoma > Ambystoma mexicanum. The sequence goes on along the minus strand of NC_090934.1, from coordinate 861,279,943 downwards.
AACGTGCTGCTTCTTGTTTTGGTGGCAGATCTAAAATCCCCAATGACACTTGGTGACATCCTGTATCCTACCCTCTCACGGCTGCAAGAAAGTGAGAGAAATAAATGACTTATGAGTCCGCATTGACACTCCTCCTTTACCTTTACCAGATCCCTAAAAATGGGGGGCGCATTCATGATTTGTGTCCTGACTGGATTGCCAAATCTCAGGGGGCAGACATGTTGTCACTTGCCACTAGAGAAAGGAAAGGGGAGAAAGACATTCATGTTCCTCCCTGACCCAGAAGATAAAAAACATCCTACCACGGGGTCTCATTGCCTTTTCAGAGTAGTAGGTTTTGCAGAGGGCCAGCATGCACTACTCTGTGTTCCCTTAAGTGCAGGACGTTAAGCCCCCAGGACCTGCTTTGAATATCAAGGAGCTATAGTTATACGTTGCTTCAACCCCTTATGCAGAAGAGAGAATTCTATGCAGAACCCAGTGCCGTGGAATTCCAGAGGAGGAATAGAGTATGAACCAGCAGCGCTTAGAAGTTGCCCACATTCCAATGTCCCATGAATCTAACTGCATGGGTCCCACCTGAGCCACAAGGTTCCAATTAGCAGAACTCAATGGACAGATGGTGGAACTGGGCTGTATCCACTGCATTCCTGAGATGGGCATGAGGTAAGACTCCTAGGGCAATGCTTCTAAGCACTGAGGTGCTGGCCTGCACTCTTGAACAGCGCCCTGAAGACCTTGCAGAGGAAGAAGAATGCACCCGCCTGAAACTAAGGGAATCTGATGGATATTTAACAGCTTTTTTCTTCCATAACATTGTTGATCCGATAAGGCTCTTGCCAGATACAAAAAGATCTTAAAACACCCAAACCAGGACCTAATCCAGTGACCAAGGACATCCACTCCTAGCAGGCAAGGAGCACCCTCAACCTCATTGGTCAGCTGCCAGTCTATATTCGGACATAGAACTTTCTACAACACCTCAAAACGTGTTCTAAATGAAGTCTATAGTGGCTAGGCTTGTGAAAGACAGTCGCTGGGGTCTGGGTACAATCTCTGTAATGCGTTTTGTTATTTTTTTTTTTTAGAACCACTGCTGGTGTAGGGTTCTGGGAAGCCAACCTTAGTGGATCTGCAAAGGTATCACACAAACGTCTAACCAAACTCTTACTTGGTAACAAGTCTGAGTAGTAACACTTAGACCAAGGCAATCAGGGGTTTGGTGTACCATGAACATACATAACAGCCTGTCAAGCAACAAAGTGTGCATGCTGGTTAGTGCACAAATATACTATTTAGCATTAAGTCAAGCAATTAAATGGCAAGAAAAACAATATATGCACATAAACAATCACAGATTGGTGCCCCAAATGGGGCACAGGCCATACTTTATAACTTACACAGTTTCAATATCAACACTGCTACAATGACCTAAAGTGGGTGGAAAGATGTTAGGACATAAAATCATATACTTTGTAATGCTATGAGGTGGTACCATGATAGCCCAGTCCACGGAAGTTAAACTTAATGTGTCCCATCTCTAACCTGGACAAAGTGTTCTACAAAGTTCAAGGTAAGTTACCTAGTTTAGGCTATTCTGATTTCTCCCATCAACTGACAGGTCTCAACGCTAGAGATAGTCGCTAGAGATAGTCCTAGAGTCAGTGGCTGCAATATGGATGAAAGTACAGTTAGGTTTTCAGCGTAGGTAAGGGACAGCTGCCAATCTTAGTCACCAGATGGACGACAGACTGGGCGCCTATGCTCAGGTGCCACCATGAAAGCAAGGCAACAGCACTTGCAGGTTAGGACTTCACACCAGTTGAAATGAATTGGGACCAGCAGGGCAAGAAAACAGTTAAGATACCCAGCCGTTGAAACCCTGATCAAGACGGACAATCCCAGATATGTCCGGGCTGTCGACACCATGAGCCCAGGCTCTCACCATGAGATATGGCATGGCAGGTAAAGAGGTCACAGGTGCATGCTGTCCTTTAGATGACAACTATGGGTCTGGTGGCTAGAGTCTCACTCAGAAAATGAACAGAATAGGCCACCCACAGGCTGGATTTGGCTGAAGTTGAGGATAAAACCTCTTTGATGAATCCAGTAACACTAGGGGACTATCAGGACACCTGAGATGCGGTGAGCAGTTTGAGCGAGCCCTTTCAGCATTTGCAGGCATGAGGACAGGGGACCGCAGGACTCAGGTTCCAGTAATCCTCCACTACTTGGTAGAGAGCAACAGCAAAGCAGCAATGTCTAGGGCCCATGTCGAGTATGCTCTGCAAATGTCACAGCAACTGGTTGAACTGGATCCAGGGAACAGCAGAGGTCCCCACTTCGGAAGTTGGATGCCGGTTACAGGTCCATCACTCCCCAGAGCTCAAGGAGAATGGCCTTAGTGATTCAGGACTCAGAACTAGTTATATAGAGACAAATAGAGAGCAGAGCTTTGCATCAAGGTTTATGTATTGGCCAACAATGGCCACAGCAGTAGTCCTCTGGTATCCCTCTGCAGCCTCAGGTACATTGGATTCATGCATCCAGTAGTTGACTGAACAATTTGGCACCAGATCCACTAATATCCAACATCCTGGGCTGGGGATCTCAGCCCACCTATCAGGGGACCTGCTACATTAGAAATTCTGATATTTCATGGACAGCCAGCTCAGGTACAAACATCACTTCACAAAGGGTCCAGGGTTGTATTGGGGTTGCCTGCAGTCCCATACCCAGCAGAAGCCTGTTCCAAGCACACACAGTGGCTACCAGCTGGGCTCTGGCTAGAACCTAAAAGAGGATGGCCATGCATGGCCCTTACTTATGGCAGCCCAGGAGGAAGACGGCCAAAAGGGCAGTGAAGCAAAACAAGGATAGAATACACGGCCAGCCCTTCGGAGCACTGTATTGCACACAGTGATGACATGCAGCAAAAAGTAAAGAGGTGCCTGGGAGTGCCCACAAAAAGGTAAAAATCAAGGTACCACTGGCACCAGTATAAGTGGGGTTCACTTAGCATGGGAAAAGGCCATAGTTCAAAAGGAATGGGAAAACAAGGTGTTCCTTTACTATTATGCTTAAGACACCGAGTAGTGCCGCAATAGACTGACATGGCCTGCACTGGTAACCAAAACCAAATGTATTAAGCCATGTGTGAGGTTTAATAAAAGCTCAATCCAAAAATCAGGTTGGGTCACCAAAAAGACTGCAGATATACTGGCACTCCCATTGAATGGGATAGGAAAGCTTCAACAAAAAAATCGCTTTCCTAACACATATCAGATCAACAATTCTGATAGACTAACATATGTGCCTGTTCAAACCAGTGCAGGTTGGGTCAAAATCGATTTCATGTGTTAACCTATAAACAAATAAAAGCTTTGCGATATGTGGTAACTAGGTTAAGCCTTCCCTCATGTTCTGTGGTCTAATTTCAAGTTCTCTTACCTTTTAAAGTATGCTACCCATGCTTCTGAAAGTCTGCCGTGCGTGGATTCTACTACTATGCCCTTGTATAGTTTGCATTTCTAAAGTGGTTAGGTTGTAAAACCTTTTTCATATCATATTTTGATGCAATTGTCTGCATCTGAATAAACTGTTTTATTTTATTTTTGCATGTTACTGAGAAGTTTATTGGCCCACTTTGACTTTAGAGAGTTCTGCTCTGTGATGCGCAACTATTTCGCACAGAGGCCCCCTTTCTGGACATACACTCCTTAAAAGGCCCAGCAGAGAAACTCCCTAAGAGGCAGCAGATAGTAGTAGATGTCATGCTGCTTTGTCAGACCCAGCAGGGGAGCTCAGGTATTTGGGGCAGGTATGGCATTTTGGGGTGTCAGGACGGGTTTTGTTTTCCTAGGCATCAGTCTGATGCCCCAGTTGGGAGGAACCACCAGGTCGTGAAGAGATATTTGGATAGATGTGTCGATATTTTAGGGTTAGACTTGGATGGCGGGTTTGAACCAGTTTCAGGCTTATTTTCATTAGGTAGGTAGTGAGTGAAAGACGATGTTGCATATTTCAAGATGTCTCCTGATGTAGAACGGCTGCGCGAGCGCTTGTCCCCGTTACCTCTTTGACTATGGCTATAATACTGCAATCCCACTCCACCAGTAATTTTATGACACAAGCTAGATAAAAGGCACAGGGTAGGATACAGGGGTTTTGAAACTATTCTGTTTCTCCTTGCAATGCCGCCCTAGGTCAGCGGCCTCTGGGTCTTCTAGCCTAATACCGTCTTTTGAGTCAAGATCTTATGGGGGTAAGTGGAGAGGAATTTACCAAAAAAGGGTTTTCTCCCCTGCCCACCTTTTGAGACTTTTGTATACAGACATTCCACCCTCATTTGCGTGTCTTCCAGAGAAGTAAATAAAATATAGTCCAATCAACCAAATTCCCAGAGAGTAGATATAATTTCACCCGAACAAACCGCTTACATTGGGGACATAGACAATAAACCCAATATCAAATCCAGTGAAAACAAAGAAACTATGAGCTCAACAAACAAGGTCACTTGTGGAAAATGCCCTGGGATGAACTAACAAATGAACAATAACATAACAACTAATAAGCTCAACAATCGAACTAACCATGAGTAAAAGAAAAAAAAAAGCCCACACACCAAAAAGGCAACCACGTGAGCCCAAGAACAAACTCTTTGATCAGGAACAACCCATGAGTCCAACAATCAAAATAATTGCAAAGAAAGGGTCCATCAGCGAAAGGACATAACACATGAATAACCCATGCATGAAACATAATGTAGTGTTCTCCGAACCTCTGGGCTCCCTGCTGCACCATATACTCCCTTAGCAAGCACTCAAATCTGTTGTGGTGAAAGTGCTAGGTACTCACCCACACTTGTCAGTATCTGCACAGTACTTGTCTGTGATGGGGATGTTTTTCTCTAGAACACGAATGGAGCTGAGAGAGGCATCTGTTTCTGGAAATGAGAAATGAACAAAATTAGAAGATGATTACAGGATTGACGGAACAGAAATCTAGAACATGAAGACATAGCGCAGAAATGAAGAAACATAACTGAAAGTGTGGTGAAAAGATGGATCTGAAAAGACAGAATTGAAAAGGGTAGAACAGAAAAGACAGAACAAAAAGGCCTGAACTGAAAAGACAGAGCTGAAACTGAAAATACTGGGAGGAATGTGACATTTCTTTGCTACAGTGACCCACAACATTTTCTATTCCAGCAATGGGACCTGCACACAGCTTTTCCAAAGTGGTGATAACACCCACGTTCGCAGGTGGGCTGGGCCATTGCTGGCCTGCCAGGCCGAGGCGAATTAGGTCCGAGAGATCCCAGAAACTCAGCAGGGGATATGGCCTGGTAATAGTCAAGCCCGCCCATGAGTGTGGGTGTAAATGGCCTTAGCATCCTAGTATGGTTTGCAGGCTGCTACTGGCATGTTTTCCTAAAAAAGGAAACTGCTCATTCTGATGAAGTGGTGCATGCTATTATGCGCACCCTCATTAAAGTGAAGCATTACCCAAGGGAAGATGGCTGCCATAGACGCAACAGGGGCTCGAGAGCGAGAAAGAGGGTGGTGCGGGTCAGCAGAGCAGATATGGTAGGTGCGGGGGATAGCAGGAAGGATGGGGTGAACCTAACAGAAAGGGTCTGGGTGTGAGGGGGCAACATCAGACGGAAGGTGGAGAAAGGAGGACAATGGCACAGGCAGCAGTAAGGGCGCAAGCAGCCCCGCCCGAACACAGGCTTTCAAGGCGTTGCAGGGGGCCGATCAGAGGCATACCCAGGATTGTCTAACAAGTGGGGCATGCAGCTAATGTAGTGGGGCCCACCGCAGTGACATTAACACATGTAAATGCCCACACAGCAATGCTGAATGGGCATTTACAGATTGTGGGTGGGTCTTGCCTGCTCAGGCCCTACCCTGTCTACACCTCTCGGGCCGATTGGCTTGCTCCCTCATATCGGCATGCTCGGACTGGCCTATAGGGTAATAGGCCGATGGCAGAACCAAAAACACAAAATGCTGGTATGGGACCGTTTTTTGGGTCAAAGTGGACCACTTTTTTGGCCAATATGGACCAGTTTGGCGAGTTAGTTCACCATGCAGCTAGTAGTTCGGACCAGCGTTGCTGAATAAATATTCTTTAAATGTATAATTTGCATCACACTTTATCAAAAAACTCCCCCTTGGGTACTATTCAAATCGTGTCACAAAAGGAATGAATTGTCAATTGCAATTATGAGCTATTTTTCATTGGTGCTGGAGACAATTTTATGGTCCAGTCTGACCCTGCGTAGCGGGTACTAATATACATTAGTTTAGCCATGCAGTAGCTTGCTGAGACGCACACATTCATGCCACCACATTTCTACCTGGACCATTAGCATAATTTGCTTTTTCAGAAGCGTGACAACCAAAGGTGACAATTTACTCATGCTTCTGTACACTTACACATCCTCGCAGAGTAAACGCTTCTAGATGTGTTAAACATCTCAATCCTCACCCATTTCAAATGTCACTCACCATTCTGATCGGTGCTTGTGGTCAGAGGCTGTTTCGACGTGGAATGGTACACACTGCGCCGCACCCGCGTCTCCGGCCCCGGGAGGCTGTTTGCGGAGTGTGAGAGGTTAGGGGTGTGCTTGGATTTCCCCTGCATGTTAGTGTACGGAGGCTGAGGGCTGGCATGTGGGCCTCCAAAGACGAACCCCCCATTTCGATTCTTGAAAGAGGTCTGATGTGGCTCCTTTTCTGGGGTCCGAGATTTAGGTTTTATTCGGATCACCGGAGTAAGTGATGGTTTGCTGAACCCTAGAATGAAAAAGGCTGGATTTAAATATATGAGAGCACAGTTCGAATCAACTCCACCCACAGCCCCTAGAATCACTCCCAAAGAGAGCTGTATTGCAACTTCCATAGTGCACAAGGCCTACCTCCAGAGAGAGTGAGTAACACCACTCCCGCACAGAAACCCTTGAAGGCATGCATACCCAAAAGCACAAGAGACACTTCCAGTGAGTCTCTAGATTAGTTCCCAGGAACAGCCTCGTTAGCTCTTTTAAAGAGAGCTCTTAGACCAGGGTAAACTTAAAAGTCCTAAAGGTAGAAGTGTGCCAAAAAAGAAGTGGAACTGTGACCCGGGCGGGGAGCAACGTGCAACACATTTTGCAAGGGTTGCCGCCATGCGGCTTGACATCTAGTTCAGTTGAAACAGATTTTGGTTTAGCTGTAATTGCTGTTGGGTGGTGCGGTGGAGAAATGTGCTTTAACTTTACAGAGAACAGTTCTGGAATGGTAAAAATGGTTGCAAAAATTAGTGGAACTGTTAAAAGTAAAAAATGAAAGTAGTGGAACTCTGCTCCAGAACGTTCCCGCTCACTTCGACCACTGCCTAAAACCTTGGCCAAACACACACTCCAGGTGGCCGTATTAAGGCCCCCGGGAACTATTGTCATCTCTTGTATACATTGGAGCTGGAGGTGGGCCAATTAAATAGGGAGAGGCATCCCACTAGCAGTATGCACACCAAATTAGTGGCCTTTCACTACAGTGGTTGGCCCCTACATCCTTCCTAAAGCATTATTTAAAAAAAGGGCAAAATATTCACTACCAATTGCTCTGTCACTAGCCACACCTCCAACAGCAAATCAAAACACAAAGCCAAGGCGAGTATCGGGTACAAGACATCACCAAGAACTCTTAGTATTCTCCATTCTTAACATGTACAATTTCACTGGCAATCACCAGCTTCCTTGTAGGCCTGATTAGGTTTGTAAGGAAGAAAGTTCTCTTCAGCACACCTTTGTGAGACCCCTCCACTTTTTGCTTGTTCTTTGAATTCCCTGAACACTTTTATATTCAGATTCACTCGGGACAGGACTCAAATATATGTATGTGGACCTTTGTGGACCAGTAAGCCCCCCAAAGTCGGTGTCATGGAATACTGCCAAGTTCCCTGCACTCTCCCTGTGTCATTATCATGATCGGTCAGTTGTGCTGGTCCTGGTTGGTGGCAGTGTACTGTAAGACTGTGACTGTGTGAGTAGTATCTATGTTGGCTCACAAGAAGCCTTTTCTTCTGGAGGCTCTCGACATTGAGCCTTCGGTGTTGTGAAATCTAGTATCGTGGAAATTGTACTTTGCTGCACTTGACTGTGATTTAGTGGAGGCTGAGAATCACCACGTAGGGACCTTTTGCTGGCATGAGCTCCAACCAGGAGCTCGCAAAGGGATGAGTGGGGCTACCCAGCAGGAACTGCAGGGGTTCTATGCATGGGATTTCTCTGGAATCCACATGCCCGAGTTTGCCCCAGAGAATGCCTGCAAATGTTTGTGTGTGGTGGCAAGCACTAACAGGCTGCACACCAAATATTTGAATGGTGCAGTTGTTGATGATTGGTGCTTAGGGCAACTGTTACCCCCCCCCCCCCATTTGGCATAGAAGCTGACACTCTGCACAGATACCATTGTCAACTGCTGTGACCTGTTCCTGAAATTACCACGAGAGACAACTGACCTGGGGCAGAGGATGGAAGTTCTGCTCCAGCATCTTTTTAACTCCCGGCAGTGAAGCTCTACTGCCTTCCGTGACCAGGAGGAATCATATTTGGTGCTCCTTTCCCTCAATTTAATAGGGACAGCAGGAGGTGTACCTCTGGAGGAATTTGTGAGTCTCTGCTCCCCCTTGATGCTTGACCTCTAGGACCAGGCACTGCATCCTTCATTCTCTCTGGACTGGTTGTTGGTTCTTCTCGGTGTTTTGTTGAACAATGCATAGGGGTAATGGGACACTAGTACCATCCTCCCTCTGTGGAAACCAACGGTGGCATCTCCTGCAGCAATTTTGTTGAATCATGAATGAGGTCACTTGACTTGGGTCACTATTGCTAGATCGTCACTGTTGAGTCTTCCTTTCTTCGCCTGAAGATCTTCAACAGGTTCAGTGGCCCAGTCTTTTAAAGCTGTAGGTGTTTGTTGAACTTGCCCATATGGTTGACCAGGGAGACTCTCCTTTCCGCTGCTGCTCCAAGGACTCCACTATGCAAGCTCTCCACTGGAATTACTCCAGCTTCATTTCTTCATTGAGATCTCCTCTTGAGATTTCCCGTATTAACCTGTGGGGGTTTGTTATGTTCTTCCGTGTTTGTACGGCTCCCAGGCTGAGCTAGCCTGTCAAGCGCTGGCCCCACAACCTTCCCTGCTGGTGACGTCACTACTCACCTCTGCAATCACCTATCCTGGAGACGGGTGAGTGAAACTCTTCCACTGGACTTATTCTGGTGAATCCTGTCATCCTTCGGTTGGTCTTCTTTAGGTCTGAACTGTTTACAGGGCCCCATGTGCAGCGCAGACCACCTACTTGCCGCCACAGGTTTACACTGGGCCATTCACTTCTATGGGTCCATAGACCTATCAATGTGTCTCGGGGGGGGGGGGGGGCGTTGTGTTCCTTGTGGCCTTTGTGGTTCCTGAAATGCCCATTTGAACTTATAGACAACCCGGGAAAAGTTAGAATCGAGCACTAGCTATGAATGATCGTTTATTGTGCCATCCTAAATCTGAAATTAAACCAATTAACGTTGTTCCAACATATCTAAAACAAAGGAAAACATCCTTCCAAGTAGTATACAAATGACATGTTGAGGCTGAAGCTGAACTTATTTCCTACCAGGGAAGTGATGAGAGTTGGAGAAAATATCTCAAGAGATCATAGAGTGTGTAAACATTGTGCTCTGGCTTTTGAAACTCTTAGACATTTAATCATTGAATGTAGTGTTTTACAGAATCTGCAAATGGAAATGTTTGGGAGATTGGTTTAATTCCTTTTAAACACTGAATCATTTTGGCTTAGAGCACCAGCTAGTCAAGAGACTATTTTATGTATTATGGCAACAAAATTCTTATTTTGGTTTTTAAGACGAGGCTTTTATTCTTTTCTCTTTTAATATGATATTGTAATTTTATGGAATTATTTTATCCTGTTTGTGTAATGTATAAACAGTTGAATACTTATATACACTTATTAAATTAATGATCTAAAGAAAATGTAATGTAATGTCCATTTGGAATGCTATGACTTGTGTGGACATTTTATAGTCCTGTGAGAGCAGTCTTCGTTTTTAGCAAATCCTGGAAATGTATTAATTATGTAACCATTTATTTTAGTTATTTCCTCTATTCATTTGACAGATACGTGTGGACATGCATCAATTTAGTGATAATCAAAGTTTTGAAATTGCACCTTTAAAACCAGCTGACGTCTTCTAGTGGATTACCTTGATGGCTTTGGCTGTTCTATCATTTGGAAAGTCAGAAAACTGAAGGAAATACCACGTAGATCAAGCAAGCAGAGATATCTGGTCCCTACAACTAAGACTCGATGAAAGTCACCCGAGCAATGTCTCTAACTTAATACAAATCCTGTGTAATAGGTAATGAATAGGTCAGGAAGAGATGTTTGAAGGGAAAGTCCTCTATAGTTCACAGCAATCGGCAAACAAGCAGCGAGTAGAAGCTGGCTGTCAACAGAAATAACACTAGTGGTAAAGCAGAGACATGAGTCCTATTTGCAAGGAAACACTCCCCAAAAAAACGGTTTTTACATACATTTACATTTTACATAGGAGTTAGAAAGGGATCACTCTTTCCGAATTTGAGTTTTCTTGGTGTAAGATAACATTTAGGCATGCTCTAATGACTTGCACCTCTAATTCTGAGAATGCTCTTTACAACAGTACAAATAGTAGTGGGATTTACAAAAGTGGCTGCGACAGTGACTCTCCCTCCAGGAGCGTTTGTCCACAGGTGATTTCATCTACAGTGGCTTGGTGAACAAATCAGTAACCTTCTAATCGGCAGAAACTCCTGTTATTCCTACTGGCACATCACATGCTGCCTCATTTGTGACACGGTTTCACCGCTGCGATAGGGGCTTGAGTCTATTAGCATATGAACCATGGCCCCCGAGCACAAAGTATTCTCATCAAGTACTCTGTACAGAGGTCATACACCCCATCTCCATAGAGAATGTGTTGAACCACCTACCTGCACAGAGCTAGTGTCCTCACTCTAATCCAATTGTCCCTTCACCCACATCTAAGGGGATAGTCGGACCAGCCTCTGCATGGACCCTTAGACAGGGCTCTACAGAGAGTCTCTAGAGTTACTGCACATATCACCCTAAGCCTGCCCCCACAGAGAGCTCCTGGATCAATTCCAAAAGAGAACCCTGGCATTTCATCTGTGTTCTTTAATTAGGTGGGCTGATGAAGCTGAGCAAGTTCCACCACAAGTCTATCACCAAATCTGACAGAAATAATCCTGAAAAAAAGGTGGGCAGGTACAGTTCCAAAATAACTCTTGCTATTTTTTGACAGTATATCTAGAGCAAGGGACGTCTGCTGGAAAAGTTGCCCGGATCGTAAAGTAAATGATGGGGGACCACTGGGGTTGGGTACCACCACCCTCTAAGAGATGCAGGGGTGGTATAGATAGGATCCGTTGGTATAGCCACACCCTCCTTGCTGGCATGGCAGGGACCTGGCACAGGTCTCTATCAGCAGACATGTAGACAGACATTGTAGAAATATCAACATTGTATCAGAGAGCCATGAGGGCAAGTGCATCATTGCAGAGAGCCTCCATTATGGAAATGTCCACATACAAACCTTACCGGCCTTCGTATGACTCCCACCTGGGAAACATGCAAGTGACAGTGCAGACTCACAAGCAAGAAAAACGTGCAGAGCTCTGCACTACTTGATCACAAGTGCACACACGCAAATAGAGGTTCCAAGGTAACACCTGATCCAGATATTTTCTAATTGTTAATACAAACCAATCATATTCCCCAAATGCAAAACACACAAACCTGACAGCGCGGAGATACTGGCAGGCAAGGACAGGGCACTATACAAAGGATGGGAGTTGGAATTATGCTGTGGGACTCCATAAGGAGCAAAGGTGTGGAGAAGATGCACCGTAGAGGCAAAAGGTGACAAGAGGATGAACCCAGTGCAGTGACGGATGGAGGTAAGAGGATGTGACTTGGAAGGAGAGGAGCGGTGGTTCGAGACAAAATAAGAGAGATATTGTGATAAGCAACAATGGAGAAGTGGTGAGATGTCAATATCAGGAATGATGATTTAAAGAGCATGAGGTGGTGATACATCAGGAGGAGGAGGTGAAATATTACGAGGAAGATGTGGTGAGATATTAGTAGGGGGGAGTAGGTGAGGCATCAGAAGGGAGAAGGGGTGAATACTCAGGATGTGAAGAAGGTGAAGACTGAGAGCAAAGAGGCAGTGAGACATCAGGAGGAGGAGGTTGTAACATATCAGAAAGAGGAGGTGTTTAAGATATTGGAGAGAAAGGAGGTGTTAAATTCATAAGAAGATGACAACAGACAGGAAGAGCAAGGAAGGACAGACGAAGAGAAGGAACAGCCTGGGAAGACTAATGGAAAGAAGCATCCCGAGCACATTACATGTCTGGTATGCCAGAGTGGAGGGGGGGGAGAATGTGCGAGCATGTGGTGGAGAGCCAAGCAGGTGATAGAGACAAGAGTTAGGATCTACTGATCGGGAAGGATGGGAAGGAGAGTAGACTTCACAAGATCAATGTGGAGCTGTTAGGATGCCATAGATTGGGTGAAGTTTAGAACCAGTGACAGGTCCCTAGGGCCGCAGGTGTAAAAGCACCTTCCTATAACTTCCTATGGCTAGTTTGATGGCCCACACTTAGCAGGGAGCTTTGGGGCCCAGGCATGGTGGCTCCCAGCCCCCCTCCAATCTTTGCCAAGATCTGTCGTTGATTCACGGTGTGAACCCTTGAACAAGGCCCTAATGCTGAAGTAACTAAAAGGACATCAAAGACAAGGACAGATGTGCCATAGACACTTAAGGACCCTTACTTCAGGTATATACATTCCATTAGTGGGATTTAATCAGGAGAAATCGTACTGTTTTGTTTTAATTTCATAGTGTTTTGTGGGAACCATGATAAACCTTGGCTTTGTGAAGTCTATTTCCTGATACATGTCTCTCATTAATCAACACCAGGCTTGTTGGCACGCCACAAACTAGCTCAAAAAACGAACAATGACTAGACACTACCATTCAAAATTAAAGAGAAATGTATTTAAGATAAAACTACAAACTGCAAGCAGATATACAACACACTGCTTTACCAATTTGAAAGTTGCATTAATAGTAGGTTTAAAATCAATTACTGCCAAAGGGCCTCCCTTTGGATTTCCTTTCATCTGGTCACACCAGGGAATGGGCTGCCTAGACATCTAGAACAGAGCATCAGTCAATGAGGAGGAGTTATACAAGCCTCGCCACACCTTCCAAGGCTGTCAAACTGTATAAGGCAACCATAAGGCAACACTTCACATTTCCATACCTTGCTTTTGGAATAACTCCACAAGGTGTCCAGAAGCTGTTTGTTTATTTATTTATTTGGTAATGCGCACCAAACCCTCAGGTAGACGGGCGCAGCCTTAAAAGAATTCTCGAGGCTTGGTTACAGTGCCTGTGGTAGGCATGTACATACATGCAGATGGGGTACAGTACAGTAATAAATGCAATGGAATGTAGAAGTGTCTTTACTTCCTGTAGTCTGAAATTGGCTTTTGGGTTTCTGTTCCATGGTTAATACCTTTGGGAAAGAACACTCTCTGCAAATGTGGCACACGAGACCGCTTCTGCTGCCCTCGATTTCTTTAGCAATGTAGCCATGCAAGAGACAAATTACCCAAATCCCAAAAAGCCATATGCCTATGTTTTTTTGGCCAGGCACAAGAATCTAGCGCCCAGAGGAACAGCACACATGCCATCCCAAAGGTTACCTAGCACACATCAATCTACTGGAGACGTCATCTCATACAGGGCAGGAAGAACATGTTGTTCCAGGCAGGCTGGCAAGCCTGTAGAAGAAGCAGGTGATACTGGCACACTCCTTTATAGGCTTCTCCTCAATCTGCTGCACAAAGGCGTTGCTGGGGGGGGCGGGGGTGGGCTGAGGGGCTATAGCACCGGGTCTTTTGGTTATAGCCCTGGATAGAAGCCCAGGAACTACAACCAAAAGGGCTAGCCCCGAATCCCACCAGTCTCGACATTAGCTTATCCCCTGATCTTTTCCAGACCTAGCAACACCCCTGCTGCTGCATAAAGTGTTTGCTCTCACATCAGGGAAATGAAGTAATTTGTGGGCACATAGTCCCTTAAACCCCTTTCATATCCACCTCCATATCAACGGTCCTCGCGTCCAACCTAGGCTTAAGAAGGGGATGACGTTAAGGTGAAGAGTGGGGTATAAGCGACACCATTGGGATTTGACTCCACCCACCAGGGCTTAGCATCCTCTTTAGGGGCAGTGAAAGATGGGACCATAGGGGTCCGGTAGACGTGCACAGGACCTCATCTTGGCTAACCCAGGTGCTTCCACACCAGTCCAGCAAATGAAATGCATGTAGTCACACAACCCCACCAGCAAGCTTCCGGCTCTTGGGCTCCCGGCACAAACGGTCAGACTCAGAACCACATTCTACACTAAGTGGGGGTACCCTCAACCTTATGTGTCGTTAATAAGAGCCAGAGATGACTGGGTGTCGGGTGGAACCTACTGGAGTGGACTGACTACAAAGGAGTATTAATCAAGCCGGCTTCTAGCTCAGGCGGTTGCGATCTGGTGCCTGGCTAAGCGGCGGATGAAAGAATTACGCAAGGTATTTGTAGAATAGGTACGACGTTCATTCATCGGCCGTTTTTTTTCGTGACACTTTTTGCCGAAAATGTTTTGCCCAAACAAAAAAAACAAGGGGGGAGAGGGCATTTGAGGGGTAGGGTGAGGTGGTGTATAGGGAATAAATAATAGGGGAGGTGGGGAACCCCCAAATAAAATAAAAATAAAAAAAAATCGATATTTTTCGGCAAAACATTTTCAGCAAAATGTGCTGGGAAAAAAGAAAACAGGCGGTGAATGAACATAGAAACCTACAATGATACTAGAGTCAACAAGGAATAAAAAGTCATTCTCAACCTGCCAAAGAGGACAACATATGTCTCCAATAACGTGTACTGTGTTCCTCGACTGCCTGGAACAGCCATCAACCTCTTGGGGTCATGACAAATGAGAATCTTGTGTGTGTGCCACTCCAGCTTCATACGTGTGAAAGAGAAGTTGAAACAAGCTAATTAGTCGTTCTTCTACATATTTTAATGCTAATTTATTGTGTGCATTCTTCTGATTCTGCAAATTTTTGTATACAAGAGGCGGACTGTTTAATAAAAACTTGAACTGAACTTGGAACTTGACTGCCAAGATCTATGTCGCCTGTAGCTTTAAGGTGACTGAAGAGGACTCTGTGATATTGATTGAATGAGTCAAATCAACCTGGAGTTCACTGAAATCAGGGATGACTAGATCCTGCTTTCAGGTTCTCTGAAGATGACTTGGACACTGAACGTCTGACCTTGTGTATTATCTCTGCAAATGACTGACACGCTAGCAAGGAACAATGAAGGCCTGATTCATGGAAGTGTTTTATAATGGCACAGTCCCATAGAAAAACGTTCCATGAATCAGGCCCGGAGACACAGTACAAGGGAAAGGGCTTCATCCTTCTGAGATGCGAAGGTGCAGCTCGGTTTTCACTGAATTAAATTGTTGGCGCTGTCCATAATAAGAAACAGGGACCAGAGTGACCTCAAAACAAGCACCCAGACACTCTTTTACCCCTGTGCCCATAGAACACTCACCACAGGCGTTTTTCCTCCTCGAGTTTCCAGGCACAAGTTCATGCGGGGACAAGAAGTGGGATTCAATACCCAGAAAGGCACAGAAGATGGACCTCAGGGCTCGGGAAGGCAGACAAGATGCAGACTTCTAACTGGAACCGTGACTTGCAAGCCACACACAGATGACAGCAGCGGCAAGCTTTCAACCCACTGAGTTATTTCAAAGGCAGTGACTGATTTGAAAAAGAATTGGCGAACACCTAAACAGCTAGTTCCCTTAAAGGATCTTCCTCCAGGGTCCACCTATATTACTGTCTCTCTTCAAGGTGTGCCCTGTTTATTTAGCGGACTGTTCATCTGGAGATGGACTGTTACACGGATGCTAACAATTTGGCAACGTGACACACCTCACCCGTGGTTCACAAGTTGCAACTATTCCAAGCCAATAGGGAGCACTCTCCCTGGCCAAAAGGGTGAAGGCTCTGCTTCGAAATGTTATATCACAAAATGTACTTTCCGAACAATTCCTCTAATGTAAGGCAGAGGTCAAACCATTGCTTGATTAGGCCCATTTAAGTAACTGATGAAATAAATAGATTATCTACATTTAAGGAAGTGGGGAATTTCAATCTAAAGTCAAAAGGATTCACCAAGTGAAAACTGGTTTTGGTGGAGCGTGTTGCAAGAATGTCCCCATTGAGCAAGTAGAGTATAGCTGTGCATTGGAGCACAGTGCCTTGGGATGAATTGGTGTTCATACTTCCTATCTATCTATCTATTTATTTATTTATTTATTTATTTATTTATTTATTTATAGCATTTATGTAACGCCCAGGCCCGGAGGTATCATGGCGTTTGTACACAGGACGGGTAGAGAAAAAGTCAAGTCAAGGGGGGAAACAGATGCAATATAGTTACTATAACAATTAATCATATTTGTTGGACAGCCACGTTTTTCACCAGTTCTCTGACGGAAAGGTAAGAGCGCTCACTCCTGGTGCTGCAGGAGAGAGAGAGTTCCAGAGGGAGGGCGCCGTCACACAGAGGATCACACCTCCCGCTCTTTTATTCTCGAATCTGGGGGTGGAGAGCGTGAGGATGGAGGAGGATCGGAGCGGTCGCAAGCAATGTTGCTGGGCAATTCTCTAGTTAAGGGGAAGCGGGGCAATGCACATCCCCTGGCGTCAGAGGGAGAGTTGCCTGCAGCAAGGCCCATCGGCAGCCTACTTCCATGCAAATACTTGGAATATTTAGACAGGTCGGGGAAGATGCTCGCATAGCGGCTAAAGCCAAGCACGTCCAATCCTGCGGGAGGGGAGGGCACTTACCTGCAACACTGGCTCTCCAGCAGCGGGATCCTTATCCTTCTTACAGGAGATTTGGGGAGCATTGGAAGCTGTTGGGGGAGACCCCTTCACACCGGCAGGGGCCATGCAAGTCAGTATACCTAAAATGGATTCCCCGGTGAACAAGAACATTTGACTGCTCCCACCCATGACACCATCAATGCTCTATTCAGGCAAGCCTGAATACACGACTGGCCAAGCCTGTATGTCCCAAGGGCACAGAACGTTGTGTCTGTAACTATCCATGCAGCAACCTCATTTCCGTCGCTCCCCTATCACATTATTATCAAAGTCTTACCTGACAGGAACTGCGGTGTACTGGAAAGGATGCTGGTTCCGGTGAAGGCTGACGGCGAATCGCTGGTGGCCTCCAGGGGACAGCACACCACTTCGGTACAAGGAGGGTCAAAGCACAAGTCTATGGGGTCTGCGAGACGGAGAAGACAGTGATGAGAACCCCAGCCAGCCGGCACATGCAAGTTAGTATAATACTCTCTGCCCCCTGCATACTATTCCACCCACCTTTCCTCTCTTTTTCTTCGTCTCTTGCTATTCTGGCATCCTCCTCCCTCTTTTTCTCTTTCTCCCTTGCTCAGTTTTCTACATGTTCGCTCCCTCCCTCCAGTTCCCCTTCAACCGATCCTTTCCACTCCACCTCTTGCTCTCTGCACTCTTCCGTCTCCCTCCTGCTGCAGTGAGCATATTGACCTCGACTCTGCTTTCCTACTCCCCCAATTTCTGCCATTCACTTTCAAAATGGTGCTCTCCTTTGCTCTTTATTTCTCTCCCATCTGCATTCTCATTCCTCTCACCCTCCTCGCCATCACTATCTATTTCTAAATCCTCCTTGGTCTCCTTATTTATACCTCTCAATGCCCACCTCGCCCTCTTTCCCCAGTTCTCCCCTCCTGCTCTATCACTCCATCTGCTTTTCTTTCCCCTTTCTTTGTCGCTTGTTCACCACACATACCAGACGCAGGGGGGAAGGTGGGGTGATGAGGTGAAGTGGTGGTGCGACCAAGCTGAGATGGCAATGTGTCCTGAATAGACCTAAAATGTAAAGACAACATACATATCACACACTGTAAAGCAAGCGTTGGAAATACAGTGCAAACAGGAAGCTTAAGTAGCAGACAGAAAAAGCAGACGCAGAGAGTGTGTGTGGGAAAGAAAAAGGCGGGGGAGAGGGAGAGGGAGAGAGGGAGAGAGGGAGGGAGAGAGAGAGAGAGAGAGAGAGAGAGAGAGAGAGAGAGAATATGAATTAAGGGAAACGTTGGAGGTGCTCCTTCACCAGCTCCTTCTGTTCACCCCTAGCCTGGTCGGAATGAGCTCCTCCTTTTAAAGCCCCTCCCTATTCTGCCACAGGTCTGCCTTTTATAGGGCCTTGACCCTGTCTCCAAGCCTCTCTCTGGCCTAAGAGGATTCCGGTGTTCAGGCTTGCTATGGGGGACTTTGGATGTATACTTTCTTGTGTCTGGACCGGCTTCTAATTAATGTGTGCTAGAATCCAGCTTCCAGAACCGCGTTCGCCATCTTATTGTTCCCACTTCCCCACTTTTGGATGCATCAAGGGGTTCAGGTATGAGTTCACTTTAGGGTTTAGGGATTGCTTCTTTTGGGTGGTTTGCTAGGACTTTACGTGGACATGGTCGTGCCCCTTTCTGCTGTGGACCAAGCCCTTTTCCAAGTCAGCAGCGACCTTGGATTATCAAATTGTCACCACTGCATCTTGTGTGAGAAAAGTCAGTATAAAGGGAATTGAAAATGGCAGCTGGTCACTTCATAACTTCCTGCAGAAGTCTGAATTCCCCTTTGGAGGGACAGATTCGCATTGAGGCTACCAATGAAATTAAACTTAAAAGAAGAAACAACCCATGCAGAAGAGGAAGACGACATTCTGCAGCAACAGACGCCTTTAAACTCTCCGCATCAGAGGACCTTGGGACATCAGAGAGTAGGGTCAGAGTTAAGCCTGAGAGATGCTGAAGCCAGAGAGTGCTTGCATTTCAGAGGTGCTGAAATCCTAAACCGGAAGGGTGGTGAGACATTGCCAGCACCTGAACCTGAGAGGTGCTGAAATCCTGAACCTGAAGGGTGGTGATACACTGCCAGCACCTGAACCTGAAAGGTGCTGAAATCCTGAACCTGAAGGGTGGTGAGACATTGCCAGCACCTGAACCTGGGAGGTGCTGAAATCCTGAACCTGAAGGGTGGTGAGACATTGCCAGCACCTGAACCTGAGAGGTGCTGAAATCCTGAACCTTGAAATCCTGAACCTGAAGGGTGATGAGACATTGCCAGCACCTGAACCTGAGAGGTGCTGCAATCCTGAACCTGAAGGGTGGTGAGACATTGCCAGCAACTGAATCTGAGAGGTGCTGAAATCCTGAACCTCCAGCACCTGAACCTGGCAGGTGCTGAAATCCTGAACCTGAAGGGTGGTGAGACATTGCCAGCACCTGAACCTGAAAGGTGCTGAAATCCTAAACCCGACGGGTGATGAAACACTTCCAGCACCTGAACCTGAGAGGTGCTGAAATCCTGAACCTGAAGGGTGGTGAGTCATTGACAGCACCTGAACCTGAGAGGTGCTGAAATCCTGAACCTGACATTGCCAGCAACTGAATCTGAGAGGTGCTGAAATCCTGAACCTGAAGGGTGGTGAGACATTGCCAGCAGCTGAACCTGAGAGGTGCTGAAATCCTGAACCTGAATGGTGGTGAAACATTGCCAGCACCTGAACCTGAGAGGTGCTGAAATCCTGAACCTGAAGGGTGGTGAGTCATTGACAGCACCTGAACCTGAGAGGTGCTGAAATCCTGAACCTGACATTGCCAGCAACTGAATCTGAGAGGTGCTGAAATCCTGAACCTGAAGGGTGGTGAGACATTGCCAGCAGCTGAACCTGAGAGGTGCTGAAATCCTGAACCTGAATGGTGGTGAAACATTGCCAGCACCTGAACCTGAGAGGTGCTGAAATCTTGAACCTGAAGGGTGGTGAGACATTGCCAGCACCTGAACCTGAGAGGTGCTGAAACACTGAACCTGAAGGGTTGTGAAACACTGCCAGCACCTGAACCTGACAGGTGCTCAAACATGGAACCAGAAGGGCGATGGAACACTGGCAGCACGTGAGAACTGCTGAAACCTGGAATCTCAGAGGTGATGTACCCTTGAACATGGAAGGTGCTAAAACATTGACCCTGAGGGGAGATGAAAACCTGAGAGCAGGAGAAAAAGAAATATTTGGATGGTAGAGACTTGCTGCGCTAGCCCTGGTGTGTGCCAGTGAGGTACTTCTGCACATGTAAAGCAGTTGGAAAGTAAGCCTCCAGGTAATCCCGATATCATTCTCTTTGCAAACACCTCACATTTGTTCCAAACATCAGTCATACTACATCATTACGTCTCTGTATTAATGGTCTACTTTATTTGTAATTTGATCTTATATTTGTTTACACCGTCGGTCATAACTTGTCAACTTGCGGATACGTGTTAAGAGCTTAATGCTCTCTTCGGGGTAAGAATTGGGAGCGGGTTAGCTCTCATTTCCCATGGCATACATGAAACCATTAATGTGATGTTACTAAAAATTATAACATACACACATTAAAAAGCCCAATAAGGCAATAATGATGACAAAAGAAACCGGATAACACGGAATAATTGACATCAAAGATAATAACCAAACAAACCTAGAATTGTATATTGCACAGCAGAAGGAAAAACAGAAAAAGTGAAGTATAAGTGGGTAGATGGTTTCTTATGTTTTAGTCAGCATGCTCATTTTGTTATTCTGCCCCTCAATATCTTTTACACACCTGCAGGTTGATATTGTACTAAACCCATATTCAATAATCTGCTGTATGCCTTACTACAGGGTTTCTTCTAATCAGCAGCCAGGTTTATATACAAGTATGGGGTATGGAAAAACCAAAATATGAAAACTGGGAATTCCCCCACAAAAATGGGTAAATAGAAACAGGACGATTAGCATCCAAAGAATGGTCTCTCATGCCAGATGCAGGTAGTCAGTTCTTCAGGCCTCTTGCACCAATTCTCCAGTCTTTCAGGTTCATAGGAGGTTACCTCACCTTATTCTCCCGTCACTGTAGTTTTCAGGGGTCCAGAACCATCTTCCTTAGTGTAATCTAGATGCAGGCTTGCTGGGATCCCGTAACACCCTCTACTTACTCATACGGGGGATGGGTTGTTGACTGTAGAGGGTAGAGAGCGGTAGAGACAGGTGCTGGGCCGAACATTCCCTGGAATGTCTCCTTCACCTTCCTGAACTGCCTGTAACCTCATTGGCCCTGCCCACTTCCCTCTCCCATAGGGCCCCGAGTGCACCAGTGACCTCTTTGGGTTTAGGGGATGGACCCAAGACTATACCTGGCCTGGCCAGCATCCCGAAAGCCAGAACTCCTTCTGTGAACCTCTCCTGATCTGCTTGTGGTGTTCTTAGAGCAATTTCCCTGTCAGCATGTGATTTCAATGTGATATACTCAATTTCCACTCTTCTGTTTAGTGAATAGTCTGCATGCCCGGTGAAGCTGCAACACTGCATTCTTGGCAGAGAAATTCTGCCGAGGGACTATTCTGCAGTAACACTATTTGTCCTTTGAAACAATCCGTGGTCTTTTGTAAAATTGTAATCATAGGATTCCCTGACTCAAAACACCTGCCTTTTACATTGTGAAATGACTTCCCTGATGTTCCTGTCACAACACATGCTAGCAGGGTCTATTGAATGGAAATTAAATGTGTTATTAAAGAGACAGGCATCTTTGTGTACACTGCAGCTGAAGGTTTGTTTAACGCCTTAAGTGCCAAGGGCGAGGTATTCCGTCTTTAGGATTACCTCCCGGTTGCCAAGGACGAGATACCTCGTCCTTGGCACTTAAGGAGGCATTGAATGGCGAAATACCAAAATCGCCAAAAAGAGGCAATGGCACTGGGGGGAAACCCATGGCAATTAAAAGGAGCTGCAGGCCCTTGGAATGGGCATTGGTGACTTATCATTGCTCTGCAGCTAATACCAAGGGCTTTGATTAGGGAATGAAGCCTTTAGGGCTGGTTTCCATTGATGGATTAGTGGGGTGTGTAGGGGCTGGACCCTTGTCATTGGCCTGAGCTGAGACAATGTGACTGTTCCCAACAAACCAAGTGGGAGCCAGGGAGATGACCCAGAGACCTTGCCCATTTTGCTCCCAGGCCCATAATTTACAGGCTTAGAGAGGTACCCCCCTCGGGCCCCACTGCAGTCCACTGAGCCAGGCAGAGGAATTATCCCCATGCCGTAGTCATGGGAACATCTGATCCAGGTGGTTTCTACAAAAAGAAACGTGCTTTCAATGTGCATAACACAGAGGCATGCCTTCTGCCCATGGTTCCTTTACCCCTGTGGCATTAAGCTGGTATAGACGCCATTGCTTTATGGAGATGGGTGATGGGCTCATCATTCGAGGTATTCCCCAAATGTTCCTAGAGATACCATTTGAGCTGAAATCATTTTAAACTGAATGGATTCTGGTCTCCTCTTTCAAAAACAATGTTTAAACTTTATTTTATGTACTGCGCTTTGGCTAAGTTCTGTTCTTGTGTTACACTGTACCTTTCTGTGTGCGGGTATACAATAAAACTTATGAACCTTTTTTAAACTCATTTGGGAGAGTGTTGCTTTTTATTTCACAATTCTGCAGTAGTAGGTCACCCCTTGACAAGCCTGTATATCCCAATACTTGCAAAGCAATCCTTTATAAAAACGGAAAAAAGACATTGGGCCTCATTACGACCCTGGCGCTAAGGGGTCTGCGCCAGCGTTAGCTGCGCGGACCCCTTACCGCCAACTACGAGTTCCTGGAGCGCCATGGTCATTTTTCCGCCCGCTTTTTGCGGGCGGAAAAATCCATGGCGCTCTGGGACCTTGGTGTTAATTACGCCACCGTATTTTACGGTGGCGTAATTAACTCCTTCCCCACTCCCATTGAGCCCTATGGGGCCGAAATGGGAATGGGGAAGGGTAAATGGGTCAATGGGGACTTACCGCCCCGCCGACCTCGGAATGGGGCGGTAAGTCCGCCATCCGCCATGGCGTAAAGGGACTTTGCGCCATGGCCGGAAAGTCCGTCGATGGCGGAAAAAATCCGCCAGGGTCGTAATGAGGGCCATTACAAGAAAGGGAAAATGGGCATAGGAGACAGAAGTAAGAAATCAGAAGGAGGCAATATTGATATATCATGGTTAGAAAATGGCGTCTTTTTATCAGAGTGAAGTGGAAGGGAAGACTGTAATGATGTGGAGATGATGCTCAAGAAGAGGTGGCACAATGCATTGTGGTTATACTGGAGAGGGATGCAAATACATTGGGGTGATACTGGAGAGGGAAGGAATGAGCTAACAGATTATGCATGATATGGCGCTGGGCAAAGTAATGGATCAGAAGTAATACTACAGTGGTAAAAGAGAAGTGTGATGGCATTCATGGATTGGTGGTTCTGCTAGAGGGGTGATGGGTTGTGAGTTATGCTAAGCAGTGACGGATTAAGGTGATAATTAAATGAAGTGAGCACTTCGAATGGATTGTGTCCTCCAACGTATTCCACATCTTTGACATGTAATGTCCACAGCTGTGCTGCTTCGGAAATTTTTCATCAGAGGGCATTCTGCGTCAATGGCGTTGGGTCGATGTCCCTCGAAGGCCTCCGTCGAGAGTGACGTCATCGGATGTTATAAGTAGGACGCACGGCGTGGGTAGCCTCAGTTCTGTTTTTTCCCACAAACGTGTTTGCTTTGAGAACTCGGCGCGCCTCGTGTTCTCTTATCTGCTTCAGTAATGTCTTCTTCTTCTACCCCACCGACCTCGAGGTCGGGCTTTAAAAAGTGCAGGGACTGTAGGCCTAAGATGTCCATCACGGACCCGCATCGTATCTGCTTGTGGTGTCTGGGCGAAAGCTACGACACGGACGACTGCTCAAAGTGCCAGTAGTTGACTACCAATGCCTTGCAGAGCATAAGGGGAAGTTGCAGGTAGGATGGGTATCCAAACCCCGTATATCCAAAAAGACTACTGGCCTTTCCACCGACGACTCGAGGGGTGACTCTCCCCATTGGAGGGACTCTAGGGGATCTTGGTCCCCGAGTTGTTCTCGCCACTCGTCCTCCTCGTCGAGGCACTCCCGCAAGCGGCGTCACCGGTCGCCTTACCCGTCCTTGTCAGATGATGGCTCCGCGAGGAAAGTGGTTTGCACCACTAAATCCTCTACTCCGGAAGAGTGGGAGGCATTCAGGGAGAAAATGCTGGCAATTTCTCAATCCCAGGGCACTGTCTGGTAAGCACCTTTGGTTGAAGCCGGCGGGGAACGGTCTCGGTCTGACACTCGTGCGCCTTCTGGCCCGGGCAGTCGGCACAATAAGCATCGGGAACCATTGAGGTCCCATTTGGACAAGGTTCAGGTAGATCGCCAGAGATGTGCCAGATCCGGGTCGCGGTCTCCATCCCCGACGAGACAGTGTCGATGCCATCGGCGCCATGCCCTTAGAGTATGGCTGTCAGGGCCTTGCCCTCGGTCAGACCCTTGGAACCCTCGGCACCCTTGTCGACATTGAAGCCAAAGCCGTCAGCGCCCTCTATGCCATTGGGGCCTACAGGCCTGAATTTGCCGGTGGAGGCCCCTAGAGCTGTGGATCCTCCGAGAAAGGCTCTGTTTAAGACTGTGAGGCCTCCTCTTGATTCCAGGCCCCCCCTGTGCCTAGGATCGAGTTCTTTCATTCTCTACAGGATGTCTATGAGAAAGAGGAGAGGGCTGAGGTGGAGTTGGAGCCTTCTTTTGATGCTCCTGGTGCCACCCCTGAAGCTTCTGACATGGTCTTTTCTGAGGACAGTCAGCTTGAAGATTTTTGTCAATCTTTGCATGATGCCAGTGGCCTAGACACGTCTCCTGAGATGGAGTTTGGCAGGCCAGAGCCTGGGGCGCGTGCTGAATCCTCCTATAGGAAGTTGATGTCTAGGGTCACGGAGTACCTGGCGTGGTCTGGCCCTCAAGCTGAAATCGATCAGGATGACCTGACTGATATTTTAGATCAGGGTCCATCCACTGTTAACTTTTCACATGGCGTTATAGACAAGGGTGGCTGTGACTTCAAACACCCTGGATTCTCTTCCGGCGGTCAACAAGTCATTGACTAAGAAATACCGGCCATCTAGTACTGACCCCAGCTACCTATCCACTCACCCCACTCCTGAGAGTTTGGTGGTTCAGGCGGCCACGGCCACCTTTGAGGCAGGCGGCGTACCCTACCATCCCTCCAGATAGGGACGACAAGTGCTTCGATGGTTGGGCACGCAAGTATTTTCGGCTGGGAGTATGGCCATTAAATCGGCCAACTCCACCTGTGCCTTGGCCAGCTTTTCGCACACTCTGTGGAATTGTGTCTCTCTGGCGGCTGGGCATATTCCCGAGGGGGAAGGAAGGGATGGGAATCATTGCTATTGTGCAGGATGGCAAGGATGCCATGTGTGAATCCCTTCAGTCTGGGTTGGACTCAACAGATAGTGTCAGCCGGTCCATGGATGCGAGCACCGTGATACGCAGGTTTGCGTGGTTGCGGAAGTCGGGCGTTGCACCAGATGTGCAGGCCCGTCTTCTCAACATGCCCTTTGATGGCTCATTTGTTTGGCAGCAAGGCTGACAAGAGCCTTCAGGGGTTGCAGACCTCCAAAGCAGCTGCTAAATATTTGGGTGCAGCTGTGCGTCAACCTCTGCCTTTTCGCCCTAGGGGACAGCAGTGGAGGGGTTCCTTTCATTACTACACCTCTTTTGGTAGAACGAGGGGAGCGGCCAGTCAAAGGGGCCACCGTAAGGGTACTCGTGGTGGACGAGGATGTGGTGCCAACGCTGCTCAGGCAGCTGCCTCTTTGCCTTCAGACGCTGCCTTAGGTGCTCCACCACAGCTATGAGGCCAGGTCTCATTGTTTGCCGGTTGGGGGCAGACAGTCTCAGCATCTCGAAGAGTGGCGAGCCATTACTTCAGATGCGTGGGTTCTGGAAACAATAGCCACGGCTACTGCCTACCCTTTCTAAATCGGCCTCATGACAATCCACAGGTGAAACTCTGTTTGAAGATTCTGGATCCGCTCCTTCTGCAGAAAATCGTGACCCTGCTAGAGAAAGGTGCTATAGAACTAGTGCCTGTGGCGGAGAGAAACAAGGGCTGGTATTCCCCATATTTTTTGATTCCCAAGAAAGACGGAGGACTGAGACCCATCTTGTTCCTCAGGAAGGACAAGTTCAAGATGGTCACTCTTTCTCAGGTCCTTCAGGCCCTTAGAATTCAGGATTGGTTGGTGTCATTGTACCTACAGGATGCTTATTTTCTTGCGCCAATCCATCCAAATCACAGAAAATACCTGAGGGTTGCCGTTGGCAGCTCAGACTTTCAGTTTCGAGTCCTGCCATTCAGGTTGATCTCCGCCCGAGGGTCTTCGCCAAGCTCATGGTGGTGCTGGCAGCATATCTCAGGAGAGGGGGGGTTCACGTCTACCCCTACCTGGACGACTGGCTGATCCGAGCATGTTCTCCTGCCGAACAGGCCTTGGATCATCTAAGCCTCACCTGCCACTCCCTTTACAAGCTGGGCTTCTCCCTCAATTTCAAGAAGTTGATTATGACACCTTCCCAACAGCTTCAGTACATCAGGTCAGTTTTGGACAAATCCTTGGAGAAGTGCTCACCACCCAAGGTGAGGGCTCATCACATTGTCCAGATGGTCGACAAATTTCAACATGCCCAGAGTCTTCCGGCTTTCGAATTCTTAAGGTTGCTTGGCCTCAAGGCATCCTGCATTTTTCTGGTGCCAGCGGCCAGACTGCGGATGAGGTCTCTTCAATGGGCTCTCAGGATGCAGTGGTCCCAATTCTCCAGCAAGATGTCGGATCTCCTTCAGATTCCACTGAGGGTCTCACAGGATTTTCTGTGGTAGGCCAGCAAAGGGAATCTGATAAAGGGAGAGCCGTTTCGGCAACTGTGGCTGGAGGTGACGTAGTGATGGATGCTTCCCTCATGGGATGGGGTAGCTCACACCAAGGAGCTGACCACCAACGGTCGTCGGTCTCTGTCAGAGTCCAAACTTCACATAAATATTTTGGAGCTGAGGGCCATCAGGCTAGCCCTGAAGGGTTTTCTGCCATTTGTGCGCGGGAAGAGTGTTCTGATCATTATCGACAACACAGCGGTAAGGCATTGCCTCAATAAAAAGGGGGGGGTGTAGGGTTGCTCCCGCTGTGCAAAGAGGTGATGCGGCTTTGGTTCTGGGCAATACAGCAAGGAATCTCACTCTCGGCAGTTCATCTGGCTGGAGAGGAGAATGCGGCGGCGGACGCTCTGAGCAGGCAGAGCGTTGTCTCCCATGAGTGGGAGTTAGCTCAGGAAGTCCTTCAGGGGATCTTTGGCCTTTGAGGAAGCCTGCAAGTGGATCTGTTCGCGACCGGTGCCAACCGGAAGTGTGAGACATATTGCTCATGGGAATTTCCTCCAAGAGGAGCTTTAGGGGGATGCCTTTGTCATGGATTTGTCATTCCCACTTCTGTATGTGTTTCCTCCGGTCCCCATCATTCCTCAAGTTCTAAGGAGGTTGCGGAGGTCCCACATGATCCTAATTGCTCCGGATTGGTAAAGGACAGCATGGTACCCAGATCGTCTGGAAATGTCCATCTGGCCTCCGTGCTGTCTTCCCCACACAGAAGATCTTCTTTCCCACAAGGGCGGTCATGTTCTCCATCCAGAGGTCAACAATCTCAACCTTCACATTTGGTTTCTGAAAGGTTGAGATATAAGGATTGGGACCTCGCTGATGATGTGATGGAGGTGTTGCTTTCAGCTAGGCGTCCGGCAACCAAATCCCTGTACCGTTGCCGTAAGTTTTGCAACTGGTGCAGAGGACACAATGTCGATCCTTTTCAGTGTTCCATCCCGATGGTTCTTTCTTTCTTGCTTGCTTTCTTTGGCCCCCAAGGGTCCTCAAGTGGGGACCATTAAGGGTTACCCGGCAGCGCTGTCTATTTTCAAGCACTCGTCTGAAGAATATTCTTACTTTAAGATTCCTTTGATTACTCGGTTTCTAAAAGGGCTCACGTATGTGTTTCCATCATCGCCGTTTCAGGTGCCGGTTTGGGATCTGAATCTAGTCTTGAAATTCTTGATGGGTGCTCCGTTTGAACCCTTGCACTCTTGTCATTTGAGATGGTTGACCTTCAAGACAGTTTTCTTGATTGCAGTTACATCTGCTCGCAGAGTGAGTGAGTTGCAGGCACTTCCATCTAAACCACCCTTTACTGTGTTCCAGAGGGATAGGGTTGTACTGCGGGTACGTCCTTCCTTTCTACCTAAGGTAGTGTCCGAGTTTCATTTGAGCCAGAAGGTGAAACCTCCTGCTTTCTATCCTCCTTTGCATCCTGGTAAGGAAGAGGAGAGGCTCCATAGGTTGGACGCTAGCAGAGCTTTAAGCTTTTATTTCTAGAATGTCCAGGGTCAGAGTGGACAACCAACTTTTTGTGGGATACACTGGACACCGATTGGGCCAAGCTGTTACCAAACAGACCTTGTCCAGGTGGATTATCCTCACCATTGCTGAATGTTACAAACTGGCTGGCAAGGACCCTCCTGAGGGTTTGCAAGCTCACTCCACCAGGGGCGTGGCTTCTTCCGCAGCCCTAAAATGGGGAGTTCCTGTTAAAAACATTTGTGATGCTGCAACGTGGTCTTCCATCCACATCTTTGTCAAGCATTACTCCCTGGATGCTTTACATGGTCAAGATATGGCCTTTGGTAAAGCAGTGCTCTATTCTGCCATCTGATTGGGTATTTCCAAATTCTTCTCCTCCCTCCGTTCACCGATACTGCTTTGGGAGTCTGTCAAAGATGTGGAATACGTTGGAGGACACAATCAATTCGAAGAACAAGTTACTTACCAACTGGTAACATTCTTTTGACTGGATGTTCCTGCAAAGTATTCCACATCGCTCTCCCAGCCTACCCCTCTGAAGAATTTCGTATGCTATTGCAGCTTGCATTCCCACAAAGCTATGTGCAGTCATGGAGGCTTGGTGTGCGGTTATGGCACACGTTGTGGGGGGAAAAACATGAACTGACGCTACTGGCGCCGTGCGTCCTACTTATAACATCCAATGACGTCATCCTCGGCAGAGGCCTTTGAGGGGCATCAACCCGACGCCATCGACACAGGACGCCGTCTGCCAAAACATTTCCGAAGCAGCACAGCTGTGGACATTACATGTCAAAGATGTGGAAAAGGTTGGCGGAACCTCCAGTCAAAAGAATGTTACCAGTTGGTAAGTAACTTGTTCATTTGAATTATTATTGATAATCTCTAGTTAATAAACATAACATTCACGAGTTGCATCATGAAATCGGAAGCCACTGTGGTGCAGGAGAGCCTGGCGGCAGGCGTGAGGCAGTGCCAAAGCACTAATGAGGATAACAAATGAAAAGAAACACAATGTATTGAAAGAGAGAGAGTGTGTGTGAGAGAGCGAGAGAGGGGCGAGAGAGGTATGTGATGTGTGGAGGAGATATAAAGGAAAGGGGTAACACTAAACAAAAGAAATGGGAGATTGCGAAGAAAGATCGATGAAAAGGAGATAAAGAGCGAGGGGCAAAGTGGAAATAGGGGAAAGGAAGAGGCATGTAGGGGGAAGGCGCCCCATACAGAGAGCTAATGAGACGAACAAAAGTGGTGCAATGATGGAGAGAAGAGAGAGGTCAGCTCTAGAACGCTCAGCTGTACAGGGCCAGCAGATCAGGAATACATGTTTTAGCAGTAAGCCTCTCCTTCCTTTTTTGTGCAACCAACCCCTGGGACTAAAACAATAATTCCCGAGATAAATCATAAAGGACACCATTGGCGTTTTGCTCATGAAAGAAAATATGGTCACCCGACACCCAACCCTAGGGGGCATCTCCTGCTTAGCCTGCAGGCAATGGCCCCCTGCTTAAAGTCACAGATTGAAATCAGCATTGTTCATCGAGAAGCTCTTCCCAGTACAGATAATGGGTTCCTGACTCAGTACCCAAGTCACATGTTCAGACTACGGAGAACCACGTCATAGTGCCAAGCTCCCATGCAATGGCTCGCATCCTCAACCAGGAGTGGATGAGATATTAACACTGTTTGTTGTGGGGGGAGTGTATGGGCGAGGCGCAGGCCACAGCCCAGGCTCATTACTACCGACAAACCCTCCTGTAACCCAAATTGACACAGGTCTGAGTGGTGCAGCCTCCAGGACCTCTTACACATGTAGACCGTCCAATGCTATGTAATAATGTTATGCTAATATGCCTTTACACTGTGCCAGATCACCCCTCTAGTAGGTTCAAAACGCCTAGGCTTCTCTGTCGAGTGGTGTACTGTGCCCCCGCCAAAGGTACCCACACCACCTCAGGCCCTTTTCAAAAACACAATGAACTCTAATCTAGTTGCAGCTTGTTTGCATATCGTGCATCTGCACCGATAATTTTCAACAATGTAGCATGTGCCTGACTGCTTTATTTTGCTCAACACTGCACAAAAGGGATCCCTCCTCAGCCCACCACATTAGTGACATTGGCCCTCATTAGGACCCTGGCGGAGTGGGTTTCCGCCAGCGCTAATCGCGGCGGACCCGTCCGCCGTACTACGAGTTCCCTTAGCGCCATGGAGGTTTTCTCCGCCTGGTTTTGCCGGGCGGAGAAAACCATGGCGCTAAGGGACCTCGTTGTTAATTACGCCGCCGTACTTTACGGCGGCGTAATTAACTCCTTCCCCACTCCCATTATACCCTATGGGGCAAGAATGGGAATGGGGAAGGGTAAAATGGGGATTGGGGATTTACCGCTCCGCCAAGGTCGGCATGGGGTGGTAAATCCGCCAACCCCCATGGCGCTATCGACGGCTTTCCGCCGTGCTTCGCGGTGCATTTAGCACCGCGAAATCCGCCAGGGTCGTAATGAGGGCCATTGACACCATTCTCAGCCCTGTAGAGAATGACTAGCATGTGGATGACCAGAGAGCTTCTTGCCTTGCTCAGTCTGATGCACCGCTGTGAAGGTAAGTGGGTGGACGCTGAATTGGCAATATTCATGATATGATATGATAGGTTATTTATAACGCTCTTAATACCCAGAGGTTTCTAAGCGCGGACCGTGGGATCGAACTTCTGTTGCTCCATGACGTCTTGCTTCCAAGGCGAGCATGTTGCCCCTGAGCTATCCTCCCGAGACCTCCATAGAGCCCACCCCTCCCTTGTGGCCTGCTCGCAGACCTGTGCCTGCATGGGCCGATGGTGGCGCAGCAGATGCAGTGCTGCAAATGCTGCATGAGAAGTTTGCAGGTTCACCTGTGATGCTGGCCCAGTCCTCACTTCAAAGAAAGGCCTAGTGGCCCCCCGAATCCCCACTCAGGAAACTGCAGGGGATAAACCACCCCTTACACCCCTTCCCCAGTCATGAAAGTGGGATGGCTACACCCCCTCTGCCCCCGGCCCCACACTGTTCCACGCCCCTGCCTGGCAGGTCTTCAGAATCTCACTTTTTTAGAGGAAGGGCACAGGAAGTCCTGCCCCTAAGCTATAGGCATCCTGTTTGACTGCCTCCTCCTGACCAGGAAGAAGACGAGCTCCTGGCACATGTCCCTACATCACTGCTCTGTGCAGTGGAAAGGTGCACTCAGGGCTACTGTAGAAGTACACTCCTTCAACCTCTTCTCCATCACCCCGCCTCCTGGAATTTCTAAAAAACAGAATACAATATGATTGATGGAAAGGCTTCAGCAAAAGATCCTAAACGCTGGGACATTCCTCTGAATAAGTTTCTATTCCATTCTTTTTAACTGCTCTGTGCCTTGTGGAAGCGACTCATCATATACAAAGCAGTTTTGACAACTACCAAAAGAGTAGCCAATCAGCCCAAAGGGCTAGCCATCATGCTTTGGTTTTCTCTGTAGGCTTATCAGTTTGAGAGGAACATGCCTGGGAATAGGTCCCAACCTCCGTATGCTCAAGGACTCAAGCCGCACCTCCTGAACAATTTCAAATAACGCTTCAATGCATTCTGGGGTGCCCCTGCTCCCATGAAGAAGTGAGGTGCCCTAGCAGTTTGGACTGAACGACGCCTCTTCAGCGTAGATTCAAGAGTAATTTGAACATGGCTGGTCCCCTTCTGTAATGTCACATAGGAGATGCACAATGATGATATGCAATGCTACCCAGAGGAATTTGCAAGGGCTATGAATCGCTGGCTCAAGTATACTTCCCAACACTTTTTAATTTTCTGAATCACCCTGAATCAGAAGAGTATGCTCAGATGTGTGCCCCGAAATGTCATTGCCTGGGGACTCAACTTGCACTTCCCAGATCAAGTTAAAACTACTTATGGGGTTGCTTGTGCTCTTGAGTAGAGGGGATTTGACTGGACTCTTCATAGCATGCTGCTGCCTTCTGGAGAGGGAAGCAAGGGTGATTTGCAGACGGTTGGTCCCCATCTGTAAGGTCACAGACAAGCTAAAGTATAAAAGATCCCAAAGATTAGGAACCGTGGCCTCAAGCCTGTCCATGCATCACTTTGGCTTGCTCATTTACACCAATGGAACATGCCCCAGGAAGTGAAGAACACGAACATCCGGTAAGTGGGTGAAACATGGCCTGCTTTTCACGGACACATACTCATCTGAATTCAGGAATTCATCCTCATTTCTCAAATTCAGGACATAGAGCGTGGACATGGAGATGACACTGAAACAGAGAGAAAGACATAGCACATTAGTCGTTATCGATCAATTTCGGTGCTACATTTAATTTGTTGAAGGTTATTAGCTGGAGGCTCCAGGTCACTTGCACGCACTCACAGGAGAGGATTGTTGTGTTATCACTGCAAAGCCTTTGTTATAGGGAGGCAAGGGCTATATTGTATGTCATGTAGTTAGTTCCCAGTTCCTTCGGCTACTGCGTAACAATTACAATGATTTCAGCATAAACAGTGTGTGGGCTTTGTGTCTCTATGTATGCGGTTGTGTTCCTTGTGAGCAAATGGATAGTGTCGGTATTGTCATATAGACAAGTGGGGTCCAAAAAAAAATGTAAACACAATGTTAGGTAAAACAGGTTGTACGTAACACACAAACCCCCTCTGCTTTCGGTCAAACTCAAACCAAGTCGCAGGAACGTCTTGTCGACATTCCCACCAGTTCACAGGTCTCCTTATGATGTTCACAAGATTTTGGAGCATCTCCCTGTCACTTACCACCTAGGGTTCTGTCTCCAAAATTTCTCTGGTTTGTCCCTTGTAGTTGGTGGGATATGACCACCTCTGATCCTTCCTGCAGGTCCTCTGTCTCCTCCAGGAGCTGCAGAAACAGCTGGAGTTTTTCCTGCACTTACAGACAAAGCCAGACAGACGTACTTGCCACAGCTTCCAGGGCTAAAGAGGTGAACCCAGGAGGGTCCTTTAAGATGAAGTAACAGTATCTGAGATGGATGGGATGCAGATCTTACTCGTACATCAATGCTCAGGTCGACTCAGGAAGTTTGGCAAAAATCACAGCTGTTTTATTAACAATTATCTAAAACAGGGAGTACAACATAGATCAACGGATGGTCGCTCAAGTCTCTCAACGATTTCCATGAAAAAACACAACTCCACACAAAGAATTTGTCATAAATGATGTCATACTACGTGGCAAAATAAGATAACCTACTAGGGGATGTGATTGGCTTAAAGGGAACATCTATGTATACTTTCTGTAGGGGCAGGGATCGTGATTGGGTCTCTGAGGGCCGGTGGGCAACTAATCCCACCCCAAGTGCAAGTCATCTTCCAAGTGCAAGTCATCTTCCATGTCAGACTAATACACAATGTACTATTGGCTTCTCAAACTATAGGGCTCCTCACTACGTGACCCTCTACAATTGGTTGGCATGCTTGTACCCTTCTGGAATATTCTACTCGCTAGCAGCACGCAAGCTGGTACCCCAGGTGCTGGTGGGTTGGCCTGGTCATGACTCCCCACCCAATTAGCTCAACATCTATCATCACTCCTGCAGTCTGCCATTCAATTAATGCGTTTGAACTCGGCCTTGCGAAGGCTCACTGTGCCTGAGAATAAAAGGGAGTGAAGGCACAGCCTTATCTGCTGGTCTCAGCGTAGCTCGCCCCATAGTCTATTTTCATCTGACCCTGTGACTAGAGGCCACGTTTTGAGCTCCTTTGTTGTATTTACTACTATTAAATGAAGAAACCTTGGCACTTCAAGTGTTTTACTGTTACACCTCAAACAGGAGCTCTGCTCACTTCTTGCATTAACCATATCTTCCCGAGTCGATAAATAGGCTCTCGGCAGCCCTGACTCTTGGCACTGGGCCATGCAAGCTTTCTCGAATCTTCCTTCGCCATCAGCTATTTTATTCAACTGCGCCACACTTCCAGACCTTTCATTCATGGGGTCCAAGTTTGCTAAAATGCGTTGTTGAACATCCAGATTCTATACATTCCTATATATATATTGGCGGCACTTCCTGCAGTCTATGTAACGTTCACCTGGTATCCACGGGGACGTCACTCAGCCTGTTCTGACCTCTTACGACCTCGAACCCTTCCCTGGAGGCTATTCGACTGGAGACTGGGCCTGAAACACAGGATTGGTAGAGTTTAACTCCCTATTGTCTCTGTGTGCTTGAACCCCTTCTTCCCCGGGGTCCAACCCTTCCCTTTGATCCACAGCTCACCTTGTTTTCTTGGATAGTGTGCTCTCCGTCCTGCTTTCAGCGCAGGGGCGCGTTGATTGATGCGGGCTCGTTGCTGCCTAGTTACTTCACTGGCAAGAGTCCGACAGGTAAGTATAATGAGTCTTTTGAACAGTTCTCTAACTGCGTTCCTTTCCTTCCTTAGATGATGGCCGGCGTCCGGGGATGGCGGCGTGCTGCTGAGATGAGTAACGCTGAAGTCGAGTGAGAGCGCGATGCGCGATGCGCGATGCGCGATGCGCGATGCACCCCTTTCATATTTGTATTGAACTGAGTTCTTTTTCTGTGTCTTTTAGGTGCCACAACGTTTTCAGCGTGGATGAAGAACAAATGCGGTGGGTAAGCGCGGTATGCGGCGCCTCAAGATGTTTCCACGCTAACCTGGAGTGTCTTTCCCTCTTGCAGATGGATGAGAAGTTCCGGAGACAGAGTTCCCCCAGAGCGGCTGGGATTCAGGTAAGCGTTTGAAGCTTGTACAGTATTTAAAAATAAGATTTGCAGAATGCTTACTAATGCCTTTTTTCTGTTCTTTTCCCTTTTCCTTAGGAAGCAGCGTGCCGGGATAGGCATGACACCGCCGAAGATGCCCGCAGAACAGAAGGAGCGATGAATGATGGGCAGAAGCGCCGCAAGGTAAGGCTGTTCCAACGGTGTTCTTGCTCTTGCAGGAGCCGAGCGCAGAAGAAAGATGCAGGACTACTAGAGACCGATCCGAACACAGTGAGTGTCATGCTGCAGGTGCAGAAAACGCAAAACATGTTTCTCAGTCTGGGTGTGGCTTAAATAGTCTCTGGGTATCCCAGGTGTCTCTGGGCTGAACCACACCCAAAAGACTAAACCGCACATGCAGTTCTGGGAACCGAAATATGTGGGGGCATCCGTCTTGTCCCCATCAATGCACTACAAGTCCAATCCCCAATGTTATCCTATGGGAGTGAGTGAGTCTGGTGCCACAAGCGCCAAGTCTGACTCCAAGTGGGTCTTTGGAGGGATGGAGAGGTCCTTGAGGGCCATGTAGGTGATCGTGGCCTGGCTCCAGCCTGACATCTTGGAGGGCTGGGGAGATGAGGGG
This sequence comes from Ambystoma mexicanum, assembly GCF_040938575.1. NCBI lineage: Eukaryota > Metazoa > Chordata > Amphibia > Caudata > Ambystomatidae > Ambystoma > Ambystoma mexicanum. The sequence goes on along the minus strand of NC_090934.1, from coordinate 861,244,001 downwards.
CAGGAATCATGACAGCCTATTCACTACGTAGCCAGCCTCATGATTACTTGGTGTACTTGCGTTACTGTGTCTGTACATTTGTGAACTGGTTTTGCATTTTCTTCAGTGCTTCTCCACATGTGCAATCTTCAGTTCGCTCCCGAAATGTTGCTTACTTTGCTACTTTGTTACCACATTCCATAAGGTCTATATTCTTTCTTCATTGGCATCTCTTCTGGGTGTGTCATTTCGGCTTCTTGTGACGTCACCAGTCTCCTCTTTCACTCATTTTCACACTTCTTCCGGAACTTCATCAGAGGACCGTAATTTCTCTGCGGATACATGTAGGGTTTTCTTAATGGATACCTTGTTTCAAGGACTCTTCGTGGTATAGATACCATTATTGGCTTTGCGCATGTCACAATTTCTGGCTGCCAACATTTAGGCAGAATGCGGGAGGTACTTGGCTTCTTCTTTACAGAGGGGCGTATTGCTTCCTTTCCTCAGGTCATTATTTCTGCTCTGTTCAATCTCCCTACTTCTGATTCTACTCTGTCATGTGATGTTATGGTTCCTCCTCCTTGCATGAGTTTAACCCCTTCCAATTGGAATCTCACCCCTGCATCACACACCTTCCTGCTCTTATTAGCTACCACCTTGCTAGCCATTTGTGCTTTAAGCAGTACCCCAGTACCCCAACCAGTTCATCGGGTCGTCCTGCTGTCACCTCCTGATGTCCTTCTACCCCCTCCTGATGTCTTCGTCCTACCACCTCTTAATGTCTTTCGCCTCTTATCACCACCTGTTTTCCTCCTAATTTACCCCTCCTATCACCTTCTGATGTCACCCCCCCAACGAGTTTCCAGCCACCTCCTCTTCCACATCCCCCTTTCTGAATCGCTAACTTGCTCAGAACTCCAGCCACAACCTTTTCCAGACAAACACACCTCCCCTTCTTGAACGTCCCTTTTATACCATACCAACTCCTTCCCTGGGGCCGGTCTGGGTGTAAGAGCCTATATGTGTGTATCCTTATTGTGGTGCCATGTGATTGGTTACTGTGGAATTTCTTTCCCTCTCATGTGTAGCATAAGTCTTATTAGCACATGGAGATCATCATTAACCTCCTCTCAACCAATCAGAATGTTCAGAACGCAGTCAATATCTACTGGTATTGACTGCATTCTGAACATTCTAACTTTAAACGATGACAGAAAAACAACAATGCAATTTACAAGGTTTATTTCAACAAGAAGACCCTTCCTTTTTGGGAGAACCTTTTTCAGCTACAAGATCTTTTTCAACACACGAGACAGAAATCTAAAACATTGGAATATGCTTTCTATTTCCTACAGATAAACCCTTTACTTTTACCTGATGCCCAATGCATGCTAATGTTAATCCCACTCCAGTTCCAAGTTTGCAATTAAAACACAACTATGGAGACAACCTTGCTATTTAAACACTAACATAAAACCACATTTAATTTACTAACTCAGTTTGTATATTTACTTTGCTTGCTGTTAAACTAACGTTTTTACTTCACCACCAAAAACCAGAACCATCTATTGCTACTACCACTATGTGTTAATAGCCTTATAGCCTTATATATCTCGGAAAGGGTCATTATCGCTAGGTCAGAGGCGACTTGGTGGTGGGTCATTCTCCCGCGATAATTACCCCTCTCTCCGGTCTGTAAGGCTATACTGTGTGGTGGCTGAAACATAGCTTTGAAAAACCGACCCACCATCTTGAATTCCTTGTCTGGGCACACATGTGATGAGCCGCCTCTGCAGGAGGAGCTGCAGTGATCCTGCCAAGTGCTTCAGAGTTGTTACAGGAGCTCTGGGAAGGTCAAACCTGTATCTTGCTGACTATGGGCCTCATTACGAGTTTGGAGGTAGCGATGGTGCTAATAGCACCATGGCTTCCTCCAAACCGGGCTCCTTTACCGGGTTCCTGCAATGGGGATTTACCGGGTCATTCCGACATAGGAGGACCCAGTAATTCCTCCACAGGGCTCAATGGGAATGGGGAGGGAGGTAATAACGGGCAGATTTCAACTGGCCCATTGTTACCTCCCTCTTCCCCTCGCGGGACCCGGAAAAGACGTTTGGTTTTACCAGGTGTCTAATCCGGGTCCCGCAAAGGGAACCTCGTAATCAGCCCTGACGGAATGAAGGGGGATGGTCCCATACCTGCCCCCATCATTCCGTCAGCGCAAGCCTCGTAATGAGGCCCATAGTGTTTTAATTAACAGAATTCAAGGAAACCTGAGTATCTCCCTGAAGCAGGTCTGTGTGTTGTGACAATGGGCCTCATTCCGAGATTGGAGGTAGTCATGGCGCTATTTGTGCCATAACTGCCTCCAATAACGGTACCGGCACCGGTATGGTTCAATGGGGACTTAACGGTGTAGTCTGACCTTTGCAGGACCGGTAAGTCCCCATTGAAAAAGTCATTCCCCATTCCCATTTGAGCCCCCACAGGGCTCAATGGGAATGCGGAAGGCGCTAATAACGGTACTGCAAATTGCAGTACCGTTATTAGCTCTGAAGTCCCTTAACGGGTCCCGTCCATAACGCCTGGTCAGGTCAGGCGTTAAAGGAGGGACCAGCTAAGGGACCTCCTAGTAGGGTGGTAAGGGATTACCGGCACCGGTCTCCTTACCGGTGCCCGGTATCCCTTACAATCCTACTCGGAATGCGGCCCAATGTCACATTGGACAGATCCGTTGGGGAGGAGCAAGAGACCCTGTGACCCGGGGAAGCTGCGCACTAAGCAATGCAAACACTCAAGATGGTAAATGGGAGAGCCCCAACCTGGCGTGTTACCTAGATAGCAACGCCTCACAGACCACAATCAAATGAAGCTGCAGCAGAGAACAGGGACCGAATATTAATATTCAAGCCCCGGGAAATTGGGGGTGAACAGGGGAAGCAACCAGGGGATGAACAGGTCCAGGTGTGAACGGCATGGAGGAGTGATTGGAGCCAGCGGGGAGAGGGACATGTAGAGACTGCAGAGACCAGGGCCCCATCCCACTCATCTGGTGAAAAGGGCCCCTTACCCTTGCAGATTAAGAAAGATGGGGATGAGCCAGCCCAGGGGGGAGAAACACATGCCGGTGGGAGAGGCAGATCCTGGGAAGGAGCTGAAGGAGGACGCTCAGAGCTTCTGAAAGAAATCAGAAAGCTTCATGAGAGCTACAGGCCTAGGAGAGACAGCTGGGGAGCGAGAGTAGGAGTGCGAGGCTCAGAGCCCTAGAGAGAAATCAGATAACTAATATACATAGCGCAGCCGCTGACACAAGTCAGGGCACAAGTGTCCCCACTTTGTCTGTGCTCTTTGTTGTCATTTTACTCCTAGCATATGCACCTATACATGTAACCCCATAGTAAATAACCTACCCCTCCCCTATTTTCTGGTGGTGTACCGCTTGTTATGGGATTTTAGGGTACTATGCTATGCGGAAGAGGCCATCTCCTCATATTCCGAGGTACTGTACAGGGCGACCTTTGGGCTAAATCAATATTGGGGCTCTTTAGGTCGGCCGGGCAGCATCTCTTCTGAGGCAGACTGACAGATCTCACCTGCTGCATGTGGTCTTGTTGAAAGCTTTGGGTGCGTTCTAAAAACCCACTTGGTCTTGTGTGTTAGTACAAAAGATTCTGACAGTGCTTGTTTCACTCGTCCCTCTTTTGGAAATGATAGCGGCTAGAAAGCCTACCTTGAATGAAAGATGTTTTAGAGTTTTCTTGTGTAAGAGTTGAAGTGGTGACATCATCTACTCAGGGCATTTCGCTGCATTCTTACTTGGCACAGGCTGTGTGACTGGTCGGGGTATGTGTTTTATTGCCTCCATGAAGGCTTTGACAGCGGGCATCCGCCACCTAGAAGCCTTTTGTTGAGATGTGGTGCAAGGCGTAAGGACAGCAATATGCACTTTAAGCGAGTTGAATACCAACCCTGGGTCAAGAAGGAACAGTAACTACATGACAACATCCCTAGGAGTGAAATCTATGGGACTGACTTGATGCTCTCCACACAAATGACAATCCTTTTCCACTTGTACTATCATGTGTTTGAATTTACCGCTCCACATTTTCTGCACTCCTGATCCATGTTTTCTGGATCAGCATACACCCAAACTAATGCCACCATAAGCCCTTGCTCTTTTGCCTGCCTCGCCTCCAATACCTGTTTAGTTTTATTGTTACCCTCTTTACCCTAAACCCTACACATCTCTCCATTTTCCTCTTACTCTGCAGACTAAGGTCTGGATGCCCCTGGCAGCGGGAGGAATAGGCCAACTTCCAGAAAAGCCTGGGCACACTGAGACCAACATGATGGTGATATGGCGTGGCATAAAAACGCCAAAACACGATAAGAAGAGACAGTTATGCAGAGCCGGCTGGGGACAACAGCCCAGACCATGGCGGAAGCCAGAGACCAGCAGAGATTTGTAGAAGGAGTAAAGGTAGCCTGCTGGAGGCTACAGTCGGAGCATCGAAGAAGCCAGAAAACAAGAGAAGATGGATCCTGTTGCAACCATACCCGAGTAAGCCTAAAAGAGTGACCCTTTGCTGGTGAGCAAACAAGGACTAAAGATAAAAAGTCACCCAGGCAAAGGGGGGGGGAGCATTCTGCCTATTTCCACTGGAGGTACCCCAGCCCAGTAGGCCGACCTTTTTTTATCAGAACTCCCTGCCAGTCTTATAGGCGTACATCCAATATTTCACACTGTACAAATAAAAGCGTTGAGCTATCTCGTGTGTGTGCTGAGCGTTCCCTTGCTGCCATACCATGACAACGTGCATGATCTCAGGTTTCACCGAGTGAATCGCTCCATGTAGCTGACTGTCGTTGCAGTCAACCTGCATCATGCATGTAAGAAAGGGGTCATTTGCATTCCAATATAGCCTGGCTTTGGTGGCTTTCTCGAGCCTTGTATCCTGCTTTTTATGTCACTGGAAGTGGGATATTCAACCCTTGATGTTGAAATATATGTCAGTCATTATAGCTAGATATTTTACGTCTAACGCATTGATTAAAATGCATTATTGAAAATGAAAGGTGCCTTAAAACAGGCCTTGAGTAATCATTGTATTTTCAATGACATGAGAGTTGGCAACTTGAAGGTGGTTGAGAACTTAATGTTAACATGTGAAAATGTGAAGGTTGCTTTTTCAATGGGTATTCTATATATATATCTGCAAATTTGTATGGATTGCTTACATATCCCTGTCCCCTGGTTGGCCGTTTTGTGGATATGAAGAATATCGTCATGAGTACAAAACTGGGGATTCTCGAGGGGGGGAATTTTGTCTAAAAGACAGAGGCGAGAAATGCACTAGAAAGCAACTGGGACATCACCACTGCTTCGGACAAGAAAATAAGCTGGGAAGAGACAGGCGCTGGCAGCGTCGAAGCTCTGGTCTTATTGGACTTGTCCAATCAGGGCCGGTCTAAGGCCAGATTGCACCCCAGGCAAGAAAGCATTGTTGGTGCACCCGCCACCCAACAAAAATGTTGGGAGACGTGGTAACTTCAGAGACGATGGGGAGGGGCAAACTTACTTGTGTAGGGGCATCTAACTTCTTTACATATTCTAATGAGACTATTCTAGGGTAGCTTCACTGTTACAATCAGTTAACTCTCTCCTTCACATCTGAAATCAGAGAAACCACACACTTAAGCACTGCTGTAAGAATGAGCAGTCTCCTGCCCCTACCCTTCCAATCACTCCCCTGGCATGCAAGTAAGAACACCCCTCCTCTTTCATTTGCCGAAAAATGTGTATGCTTATGAATGCATGCTCTAACAATGAAACATTTTACATTAGTAATCGCCGGGCATTTGTTCACTGTGCAGCCGCCAGCACCATTTATTGTCTGTGTCCTGCTCTGTCCATCTACGGATCTGCTCGCCTTCCCATATGTGATCAATGGAAGAGAGGAGATCGCTGAAGTTTGAAATGTCTTACTAAGATAAGGGGAGGGGTCATGGGGTTTGATGTGTTTTGCTTACGATTCCAGGTGTCAGAACTGTATCACTGAAGCTGATCAGGGTATTTGCCTGGGCTCTGCTTGATTCACTCGAGGTGGGCGGTTGGGGTGGTGGCATGGGTGGGCAGTCTAACCAGTGCCTGTGCCCCCCCCCATTAAACCGTCCCTCTCATTTGTGTCTGATCTGGTGCTTCGCCAGTCCCTCTGTGCGCTTCGGCGTGTGACCGGGGGCCACACAATGATGGGTGCAGCTTTCAATCCGTGTGTGCCCTGTGCAGTCTCTTAGCAAACACCAGCATTACGGGGAAGCCTGGTTGGGGGGCACCTTTGGGACAAATTGCAGAGTGCTTGGGAAGCAAGGACGACCCGCAAAATATATAAACATATGTGGATTCTGTCTTACTTCTCTGCACAGACCATTTAGCCTCGACAGTCACTCATTTTCAAGATAATTGCAATGTCACAGTGACACCATGGATGGCGAGGCGGAAACGTAAATGGTGGACTTGTAATATATATAGATTGATGCTTCTGTAGTCCGTAACCCCAACCTTACTTTTTTCGTTGACAGGCAGACCTGTCAACGAAATACTGGAAACAGAACAAATTTAGACTCTGACATTTTCTTATGAAAATAAACCCTTCAGTGGCCCTTCACTAAGCCACAAAATAAAGTATGTTGGCTTATAATTAGGTCACTTTCCACTACTGGCAGTCTATGTGTCTAGTTTCTTCCAGTACTTTTATTTTGTTCTAATAAATTGATAGTTGGTTTTTCTATTGCAGCTCGTTTTTTAGTAATTATTGTCAAATTATGAATTCACATGTCTTCATATTTATTTGTTTCTTGTACTATGTCTTTCACTGTTCCCAAACTATTCATGTATAATTTTTTTCTTGTGAAATAAATATCAAAAGAATCTTTTTACAAACTTGAGACTGCCTTGATTGCTTTCAGAGAACCCTAAAATGTGTGATATCGTAGTGGTACGCCTAGAGAAACAATTAAAATCGAACTTATTGAGAATTGTATTTACAGCAGTATGGATTTTCTTGTTATAGTACAATTTCCAGTCCCTTTCCCTACTGCTTTTGGGACATTTCCCCCACTCTTTTGTATTCCCCTGTGCTACACCCAGAGCACAGCAAAGAAAGAGCTTTTCGAGTCTGTGTCAAAGTGGTGTGCATCATTTTAACAGTAGGGTATTTCGATATTGCTTAGTGGGTGAGTAGAATGTACATTAAAGGCGGTTACTCTTTTAAAGAAGGGGCTTTGTAGTGCTCCATTACAGTGACAAATGAACACCTTTGCATTCCTGAATTGCATTAATAATACATACAGCCTATGATATGAGCGACTCAAATATTACTGTGTTACACTCGTACTGCATGGTCGTTATACCACTGCCCCACACCCACCTGCACAGCACTGGACTCACATAGCAAGATGCAGAGCTACAATAATGCAAACACAGGCACATCACCTCTTTGCATCCGGACCATGTGTCCCACGCTGGCACGAAGAGTTGCCTGTTCCCGAGATACTAGCCACTCAAGCACAACTTCACAAGTGCAGTCTGTATTCTACCAGCCCGATCAATTAATCAGCCCCAACTCTGTACAGCACATGTGCTGAGGAGGAGGCACGTGTGATCACCCAAGCCTTGGCCTGGGAACTGATAAGCGTTGCATTTGAGGCCCGGCCGTAAGGGCTTGCAAAGACCACAGTGGGATCTAGATTTGAACGCACTGCTGCTGACTGCAGGAATTGGAGAGTCTTATGATTTAAAAAGTTTCACTTTCTGTTTTTTGTGTAGCGTATCTACTTTTTTACAATAATTAAAATGATGATAATGGTGTTGTTGAAGTCAGACTGGTGCCCCCCAGAGCCTTGCACCTCAGGCAGCTGCCTGCACTGCCTGATGCAAAGACCGGCCCTGTGTACAATGAACTCCGTACTGTCGGCCATTCCTTTCTACTTTCCGGCCTCAATGATATACAGCACCAAAATAGAGCCATGATGGTGAAAAAGTATTTTCAACGAGACAGACACCAGAAAATTGCAATCCAATTCCTGGTCAACATGCTATGAAGTGATATGGTGGGACTTCTATCTCGCCCCTACTTTTTAATATCTGGCTTGCCGCACTCTTAACAAGCATTCATAACTTTGACATTAAAATGTACAATTTTGCTAATGAGACACGGCTCATCTTTAAACTCAAACCGAACGACTCCAATCCAGTTCACAATCTTGACGGCTGCCTTCAGACAATTGTACACGGTGTGAGACAAAACAGCCTCAAAATGCATCCTGCTGAGACAGAAATCTTACTTGAGGGTGCTCGCCCCAGAATTCTGGCCAAGTGACATCCACTCCAAACAGGAAAGAAACCCTACAGCGCAGCAGCACTGTCCAGATTCAGTGAACCGCCACCACTTGTCTTAGCATAACGTTCTGGCTTAAATTGTGAGTTTAAGCGAATGTGCTAGGCTTGTTTTATCCATCACAAGTTGCGCATCCCTTAGCACAAAGTCATCCCAGCCATTATCAAGTAGGAGTCAACAGTGGTCATGTCCAGCCCTTCTCTTTTATTATGTAAGGTTTCGTGTAAACTCCTACCGAGAGTGGCCTCTTGGCACTGAAGACCAAGGCATCACGAGACGACAGTGTGTGCTATCTACTAGTGATGGGGCGGGGAGGTCGTTTTTAATACATTTGCTAAAAAGGAGCATGTCCTAGGATGACCAAATTCCATTTGGCAATGTGTTCCATAGATGGATGCTTGCCTTGAAGAAGGGCCACCTCCATGTTGGCTTTTTCTACATCTCGATATGTTGACAACTCGAAAATGTTGACAAGTGTTGGGGCCAGGATGCACCCTTGCCCGACTCCCATATTTATCGGGAACTTCCATGTCAGTTGCAGCCAGACTTCTCTCTGCCTTGTCAGATCATGTATTGCTTAGATAGGGTCAATCATGCTATGGCGCACTCCAAACTTTGCGGGGGCATCCCTTCCTTTGTCCTCATTGTCAAATGCTGCAGCGTCTTGTTAAAATTGTTTCTTTGAGGAATAAACTAAAAGTCTCAGGAAGACTTTAGAAGTCTGCAAACTCCAGTTGTGGAGTGTAGAATATGCACAGATATCAAAGATGTGTCACATAGGATCCTGCTGATGACATTTGCCACCCACAGCGTGAGTGAGGAAAGAGGACTTTCCAGGGAGTGGAGGATATACCTGTCTGGTCAATAATGATCAGCCTCTGGATGTCGGGAGCCATACAACTGCTCATCTGTATCGCTAAATGCGTCGCTGGGGAAATCCAGTTAATTATCTGTACTTGATACTCTATAAGCCCATTGGACACTGGCAGTTATCCCCATATCTGCCATATGACTGGGTGTTAACTTTCCACCCCAAGGCTTTTACTTCATTAAGCCCTGGGTTTGGGACTTCTTTCACTGCTTATCTGTCGTATAAGGTTTATTATAAGTCATCAATAAGATTAGGCCTCATTAGGAGTTTGCCCGTGCAGGTAAACATTGCAGTGAAGTGGCTGTATTTTCATTACTGTCCCCTTACTGCCACTATACTGCAACTCTGAATCCCGAGAATGGAGGCAAAGTGAATGGTTTACCTTCAGCAAATAGCAATGTACTCCCTCCTCATCAGTCTGGTTTTCAGCCAGGTGTCTCCCCTGAAACCGCACTCTTGTCTGTATCTAATTCAATTCTTGATCTCAGGGCCGCATTTGACACTTTAGATCAACCTACCTTACTTTGACGTCTTTCTTCTCTTGGTTTTTCTGGTACAGTCTTCAATTGGTTTTCCTCCTTTCTCTGTAGTCGTTCTTACACTGTCTCTTGGAAGGTCTCTACCTCCCGCCCCTTTCCTCTATCCTATGGAGATCCACAGGGGTCAGTCCTTGATCCTGTATTATTCCCTCTTTAAACCTCTTCTCTTGCTTCATTCATTTCAGAGGACAGCTTTCAGGTCCATCTTACTGCTGATGACACCAGATCCTACTGCCTTTTCCCGCTTTCAATGATTCTATTCATCTTCCTCTCCAAGTGATTTTTTTCTTGGATGGCTTCTCGCTTTCTTTGTCTTAATTTGAAGAAAACGGAAATTCTATACTTCCCTGCTTCCTTTAAGATTCTTCCCACTTTATCTATCTTCTTTCCGCTGCCCCAATTTCCCATGTCTTCTCAAGTACACAGTCCATTGGCCATTTTTGACTCCTCTTTTTCATTCCAGATATTCAAATTGCGACTACATTCGCTCTTGTCATTTTCATCTTTTCAATATTAAGAACATTTGCCAGTAGCTTACTTTTACTTTTCTCTTCTGCTTAAACCCTCTTACAATCTTTGGTTCTTTCCCGTCCCTATTACTGTTCCTCACTTAACGTTGGGCTGCCAAAATACATCTTTCTCTCCCTACGTTCTATTCTATATTCGGCTGTTATGACCCTTTTTTGCTCACCTCCTAACTCTTATATTTCCCACGATTTTGCTGGCCTGCAATGGTGACCTGTTCAGCAGTGCTGTGAATTCTACTTTCTTGGTTTAGTTTGGAAATGTGTACGTGCCCTTGCTCCAGCTTGTCTTTGCTCTTTGCTCTCTCTTTCCCATTCCATTCGAGATCTTCATTTTGCCTCTCATTTTTTTCTCTTGGTACCTCATCCTCGTTTGCTGCTTCTCATTTTCACTCTTTTCAACTCCTTGCTCCTAAACTCTGCTATACTTTATCTCTTGATATTCGTTCTGGTCTTTCTCTTTCACAGTTTAGATTACACATCTCTTTTCCTTGATTTTGTCACCTGACCTTAATCTGTGCTTCATGCCTGTTTTGTCCTTATTGTGTTGTTACTATTTTGTAAAGATCTTTGGGTAAAAGCGTTTTATAAGCCTTGCAAATACATAAAGAATAAATAATCCACTTCACTTCCCAAAAAATTCAGAGTTGCCGAAGTGGAATTACTGCTCATAGTAAACCAGTCAATATCCCCATGGAGTTCTATGGTCCCTAAAAATAAAAATTAACACCACCATCACCCCACGGCAGTACCCTTAAATGAGTTTGGAGGAGATTCCAATGGAATTACAGCCAAACTTGGAATGAGGTCCAACATCATGTTCTTAATAAGTGTTTAATGCTGGATTCCTCCTGCCTCTGAGTGCTACTACACTAGGCATTGGGAATACCCAATGCAAGGGTACTAAATTCATTCAACTAGTAAAGGTGAGGGGCTGAGTTAGCCGTGCCAGATTTTTTTACTTGTTTCCTGCAAGTTGAACACAGAGGTATGAGGCGGGCGCTTTGCTCACCAAGCTTTTTTGCCTGCACTGGATGGAGGGTGCAATGTATTGTTTCCATGGACTCATACACACACACCTCCAAAAGGAGCACTATTTCACAATACCCGATTTCCCAGGTAAAAGCAAAGCTTCTTTTAGGAGCCATGTCAGATTACTTCTGCCAGCTTTGGCAGAGAATCGGGCATGCTGCATGGTGAGCCTAGAGAAAGCGCCTCTTGGACTTTAAACCTAATGGTTTCACTCTCCCTCCCCATTCTCCCTCATTGACCCACCTATATATCCACTGCTGGAAGAATGTCCCTTGCACATCTTTAGATGCTGTGAAGATAAACATAGCAGGACGGGGGCGCGCGCTCTCACCTGAAGGTCATGATGATCACCAGCGCAATGATGGTGCCTTGAAGGAAGCGCTGGCTGATGCACGCCTGCTCCGATGGGGGCGGAGGAGACTGCAAAAGAAAGAGTGCGTTATTGGTGGCCACCTCTGGAAGCAAACTGCTCAGCCTGGACCAGCCCTTTCGAGTCCGATCTGCGCAGCCAATCGCCGCCGGTGCACTGGCTCAACACTCCTTCCTTTCCTATCCAACTGCTAGTTCACTATCACAGCAGATTTGTTTGAAATTAAAAATGCATTCATAGGATAAATATGGCGGTCTATAGTATACAACAGTCAAAAGTACTCAATGTAACGGTACCAATAAGAATAATTAGCAACACTTCATATTAAAGTAGTGGTATCATGCATCTTTTAAAAACATTGAAGTACACAGTAATCACAAGCAGAACCTTGAGAAATAGCAAATTGTCATTTGTAATATGTGCATTAATCCTCCTACCCCCATCCCCTGTGAGTCCTCAGCTTGATGTGCGGAAAGTTGTGGGAGCCATTTTAAAGTTCATCGTTGCCCCTCTGCAGGGATTGTTGATGAGTAGCAAGAACAGGTCGGTGACTGGGAGCCTGTTATGCCCAGCTGAGATGCCATCTTGTTAATCAAGGCACGGGGGGGGAGGAGGACATGCAACACTCCATTTCACATGCCTCTTTACGAGTCTCTCTTTCTCTCCTGTTACTAATCCTCCCTGCTGCCAGTGAATGTCTCCACCTTTCCTTGCTCTTCCTGATCTAGCTCTGCCCATCACTGTCCACATTGGTCTCTCCCCACCCCATGATCTATTTTTATATATTTTATATAGTGTGAACCTGGATTCAAGAAGCAGTGGGACCTCTAGAGCGATCATTTCCTGTAGGAATAGCCGCTGTAACAAGAGGTGATGCACATAGAAGTGTCTGGGGTGTGTTGGGCTCTCTCGAGAACAGAGTACAGAAACCAAAATATGGAGAACTCTTGATAGCCTGCTTTGCAGTTTGCTTTTATATCTTCCCAGCTACTTTTTTGCTCCAAGATTAAAATTGAAATTTGCAAATAATGTGTTTTATCTTTGTATTTTTATCTTTCACTTCATAATTATGTAATATTTCATTTTGTTCTTTTATGTTTATTTTTTTATACTAATTCATGGTTCTTTAAAATGTTTCTTGAAGCATAATTATTTGATTTGAATTGAAACAGATTTTATTCTTCTTGCTTTTGTAAAGGTTCTTGGGAACCATATACAAATAAATCAAATATACATATATCTTCCCATAACATTGCATTTATTTACAATCCGAGGCAAAGAATTGCACGTTGATTTTGACATGGATTCATGTGCTCACATGGTGCGTTTCCTTAATGAAATATTGTGCTGTGGTTCGAGGGCTTGCCTAGGAACAGCTCTGTGCTGGACTCAAACTTAACTTCAGATCCATCGCTATGGTTATTCAGTGTCACGGTCAACATTGGGGTTACGAGGGTCCCGAGAAGGGGCGGGAGGATAGTCCCCCTAAAACTGGAAAGCAGATAAAGTCGGGATGTATCCTCTGGAAGTCTGAGACTACTACGACTGCGTGTCTCGAGAGAATCCCCATTAGACCGAGCAATGATGAACCAATGTTTAATTGGATTTGGGACAAAAACCTCCAACTGTTCAACTAACCTTCCTCCTGTACTGCCAACCAAAGAGTAATCTGTGTGTATCTGTATGAGAGAATGAGGAGCTATTTGACATGTTCTTTGTGTTTTAATGCACTATGTTGTTATACTGAGATACCAGGACGCCTTCGAAAATATCAGTCTGTGCCGCTTTGTCCCTAATTTTTAGATTTCTTTACTTGAGTTTATAGAGCTTGAACAATACAGAGTGATTTGCCCATAATCCCATTATTTCATTTTTGTCAAGTGCAAAAGATGGGATAAGAACCCACGTCTCGGAGGCCCTTAGCTAATAGGTTAACATTCCTCTGTGTGCCAGCTGTTTCATGATCTGTCTGTGCCCTTTACGTCTCACTCAGAGAGGTCAAATCTCTAGACGAAGTCTCACCTTGCTGATAACTTTATGCAGTCTTTTTTTGTAGGGCACACTTCCTGCGCGGCTAAACTGGCTTCCTGTTTGGCTGAAAGAAAAATGGTACAAGGAAGTTAGCCGGATGCAGAACACCAAAAAGATGTGAACATTGTCCATCCCTTTCCCCACATAAGTTCTGACCAGTTTGCATCCCTGAAAAGGCGAGGAACACCAACTGCCCTCCTAATAGCAAATCCTCGGGATGCAGAGTTTGTGGACGTGTTAAACTGAATTCTGGGGCTGAGATCACCCCAGCAGCCAGGGGTGAGACTATTGGACAATAGCTGGGGATGAATAGCATGGGACTCTGGAGTCAAATCTCTGGGTGAGCTATTGGATGTGAGCGAGTGGATCATTCTGCAAGATAGATGAGATTGCTCTCAGGAGCCCTGGTGTGGCCGGATGTGCCCAAGGGGACAGAACTGCGGGAAGGCGACAATGTGACAGTACCTGACAGTGGACTTCATACTGTCCAGTCTCTTCAGTTTGGCCAGTTTTCTACTCCAACGCTCCAGCTCGTCGATCCGCGTCTCAAGGTTGTCGGTCAATTTGCAAAGTTCCTTGACAGCACCCACATTTTCCATAAAGATGCGTTCCTGTGCACCAGAGACACAGGTTAACGAAGGAACAACGTTTCCATTTAGAGAGGTCTCAGTAACAACCTGAACAAGCACATTTGTGTTCAGTAGCCAGTAAACTAATAACGCTGAGACGCTGCTTGCAAATGCACCAATCACATTCCACCAAGATCAATCATTGACCCCAAACAAACTACTGAGGGGGACAACACTGTGCAAAGAATAAGATGGGCCACCATGAAGAATAACAGAGAAACAGGACTGAGCTGAACCAACCCAGGAGAGGAATAACACCCAACACTAAGCTACTTTAGCCTGGAGGCCAAGTGACAAACAATCAAAACTATCTACAACCGACATGGAACATGGAGGGTAGGAGTGAACCGGATTTCTGGTGAGACACTTAGAAGACTAAGAGAGCGCCGAGTCACCAACAGATCTCACCTGACGGACAGGAGGGAACCAGGGCCAAGGGAGTCCAATTGCAGAGTTAACAAATAACCAACACTAACTGAAGATGGCCAGGGGACTAAAAAGAATGGTCTCCAAGCAGAGTCACAACGGACGTTAGGAGAGAACCAGGGCAATGGTGAAACACTGTTGGGAGAGGGGGGGTTCAACAAACAGCTGTGCTGCAGCAAATCTCACCTGGGGGATACGAGAGAACAGGAAGCAAGGTGGTGCAACTTGACAGCTATCTGGCAAGCAAGACTAAGCTTTGGTACCCAGGGGACAAAAGAAAACTGGAACTAAACTTACAAACCTTGGAGCACATCAGTTGTAGCGGGAGAGAAAGGGGTGGTATTTCTGGGCAATGACATGTCCTACAGGGACTACACAGGCACACATGCACGCATGACAAATGTTAGCCAATCCAATGCCGTTCCTCACCTTATTTACAACCAGGAAGTTCTCTATGGTTTTGCCGTTTGCAAAGACGACGTCACCAGTGTCTTTCACTGCATCGGGGAGGATCTCCTTCACCTCTTGGGCAATGACACCTGACACAAAATACATCTCATAAACAACCAGGAACTGTCTTAAAGTACACGTTGGTAAGATAGGAATTGTAGCAGAACCGGGAAGGGTATAGTGGTAATCCCATTTAATGTATTCCATGAACACTGTGTGGTGGAAGACACTGAAAAAGGGGGCCTCTCTCCACCTGTTTACAATTCCTATTGTGGTGTCCATCTGGAGAAGCTGTGCAGTTTAGTTTAGTTTATTTATTTATAAAGCGCTCCAAGCCCTTAGGCAGCTGTCTTTAGATGAATGAGATACATGCACAATAGTGACCGTCTTTCATCTTACCGGGCTAGAGTGGTATTTGCAGCACCAGGGTGATCATGCCCACATTATGTGTGTGTTAGTCTGCATGCCGCCGCGCCCATCTGTTTATCTGGATGTCTGCCTATGTTTCTGCTGTCTGTTCATTTGTGGATCGGTTTGCATTTCTTTCTCTCTATCCATCCTGCTATCTCCACATCTGTCGTTTTACTTATTCCTTCCTCGACTTCATAATGTCTTGCTTTCCATCGCCCCCTTTATCTGTCTATCCCTCCACCTTGCTCCCTGTAATGTAAGTATATTATGGGCATTTGTAAAGCGCCAACATAGGCCACGAGGGAGGCCTGCAGGAGCTAGAAACATAGCTGCAAAACGCGTGAACTGTATAAGAATTATATTGATTGTGGGGCAAGGCAGGTTTTAACTCTTTTTTTTTAATTAACTTTATTTCCATTTTCAACAATAAGGAAAATATTACATATGTATAAACAGCAGATGAATCAGTAATACACTGTCAAATACATGTCAAGGCAGGTTTTGATGACACTTCAACCTCCTCTTCCATGGTCCTAATTTGAGTGGCAGAGTGCTCCTAAACTCTGCGGCCTGGACTGAAAGGCCTTCCACGCTTGAGCCGCCTTCTGAACACAGGATTAATGGCGGCGAGCTGGAACACAGCAGTGAACCTCACAGAAAGGTAAGATGGCTGCTCCTGAATGGGCAAGAGTGTGGTACAGGGGGTCTTACAATTCACTATGGCCAGGCCAGGGGTGGGAGTGGAAGAAAGGAAGTAGTGGTACTCTGTCTGCATCTAAAAAGGAGGGAGTGGGATGGTCGGACAGAGGGCCAAGGGTGACGGGGATATTATGGGTAGAGGGTGCAGAGGTTAGAGGGGTAACCAGGATCACAAACTTTGGCTCAAATAGTTGGAATTCAAGATCTACAGTAATGTCTAATAGAGTTTACTTACAAAAAAACGAATTGCATAATAGAGCAACATGACAGCATGTAAATCCTTATAGGAACATGTTAATCCAAAAGAATATTATTGTGTCTTTAATTTTCACATCCTGAATGGTAAACTGTAGGTCCCAGAATGCAAGATGATGCCAACTTGAAAAAACGAGTCAACCCCATGGTACTTTCAGTGATTTAAGAGAGGCAATAAAAGAAGTTGTGTAATAAACAAAGATAGATATGCAGATTCTTTGTCACAAACTTCCAGCTTGTGATGATGTTCATGATGTTGAAAACATTTGATTAGTGACTTAGAGCAAGTGTATTGTTTTGCATATCAGGCTAGTAGACATCATGAGTATGTAGGATATTCTGGCAGTGAAGGTAGTGGTAGTGGGTTCATGTAGAAATACAAACATTCATCATAAATGAAATGCACATATTTTGGCAGTGAGCACAGGTTTTACATATGCTATAGTTCAGTGTAATATGTCATCTGTCCAGTTTACACTATATATATATATAAATACTAATATGAGCTAATTAACTAACAACCCTTCCCAATAACTTGTAACCTGTCATTAACACATTAGTGCAAAATGGGCTCAGATGAGATGAAATGAAAATGAGTGCTCTTCTGCATTGGAGTTAAAACGTGCAAGCAGTTACTGGCTGTGTGATTTCATTCACTATTTTGTTTGAGCAGGAAGGAAGGAAAATGTTACATTTGCAGTTTAGCAGAGCTGTCGTTTCGAAGGGAAAAATACTGCATTCAACGGATGGGGTGAGATGATCTAGTCAAAGGGGAAGGATTCTGTTGACTGACAGGGTGAGATTATAAAAGACACTGTGGGGGTCATTCCGAGTTGGGCGGTAAAGGATACCGGTCACTGGTAAGGAGACCAGTGCCGGTAATCCCTTACCGCCCAATTCTGAGGTCCCTTAGCAGGAACCATAAAGGGCGTGTGGTCTGACCACAGGTCCTTTACGGGTCCCGCTAAGGGACCAGGGCGCTAATAATGGGCCTGCTACTCGCAGGCCTGTTATTAGCGCCTTCCCCATTCCCATTGAGCCCTATGGGGGCTCAAATGGGAATGGGAATGGGAATGGTTGGTCGAATGGGGTTTTACCGGGTCCTCCAGGGTCGGAATGACCCGGTAAGTCCCCATTCAACCATACCGGACCCGGACCCAGTATGGGAGGCAGCCATGGCTACCGCCCAACTCAGAATGACCCCCTGTGAGTGGGTGCGAGTGTTAGATGTGCAGTGCAGAGGCTAACTTCAAGCAGACGGGCAGGCTGACTTCGAGGAGACAGGCAGCAGACTGGGGAAGCAGAGATCCTGGCATACAATTCGTGTCCTTCTTGTGGGCTGCCCGGGTGTGCTGAGGTTGCAATATTTCATATCAGTGCCAAGCCAAGAAAGAGGATTTTTGCAGAGCTAGCAGTGCAGGAACCTCGCCAATTTCTAAGGTGAATATGAGTCATAAGTGAGGTTTGGATGCGTGGATGTATTTTTACAGTTAGTCAGGACCAGCAGGTTTCTTTCATGCGTAATGTTCCTTAATGTGAAATGAACACAGCTTTGAAAGTTCAGAATAAAAGGTTTGTTTTGCTGCTATTTTTTTCTTTCTTTCTTTCTCTCAAGTTGCATTTGCTGTCAAATCTATTCATCTTCAAGGACAGTGGTAAAATAAGGTTGAAAAAGCCTCTTGATGGGGGCAAGCTGTGAAATGTAACTTTATCTAGATGTTTTCTTTCGTACACAAGTTTTACACCGCATTCAATGTTTTATCTGAAGATCTATAAGTATTATTGTTTATAAAAATACCACAAACCTAAAACCGATTGAGTTGAGTTTTCTGTGCATGAATGCGCTCACTGGCACCGAGGTTGCGAGTTTACATGGAATAGCCCCATTTTACTGCAGGTGGAAATTAATTTTACCGCACGTGGTAGAACCTGAAGTCAATTTTTGGTGTTCATAGTAAGTAAATTTAAAAGTGTGTGATGCATGTGATTCTGATGACTCATGAACATTGTTTTGTGATTTGGCTACTAGAGCATAGCTCAGCATTGTAGATAAGTGGCTGACGGAAAACAGTGACAATGTCAAATCTAAGTCTGTTAGCTATTATTTTGGAAGGTCCAGGGATGAAATACAAGCGTTAGGGTATATTCTGAGGGGAGCATTAAACACTCTAAATAGGGAAGACACCAATGCGTTACCACAATATAACATACCACCATTTTACCACAATAACAAAATGCCACAAAATTAGGTGTATGTCCTCCAGAAAATATATCTAACAGATATAAACAAATCGTTAAATGGCTGCTTTGTGTCGCTCACTTTAACCATCACAGATTTGCAAGGTGACTGGTGCTTTGGGAGCTCTTTGAGTTGGAAATGTTCCATCATGCCCATGAAAGGCTGCACCACTGATAAAAGTAATGTATTTGCAACGTGTTCTACAAGGCGAACTTTCCCCATTGTGCAGAGGCTGCTTTTCGTGTGCCCGGCAATGCGAGCAACATTGGGCTCTTGCCGGCTTCGCCCACGCAACAACGCGCTTCCTGGAGGAGGCGGGGCGAGAGTGACACGTGACCCAATCACGTGACTGTGGGCCTCTTCAAAGGAGGAAGGCTGCCGCCCGCACTGTGTGCTACGTGTTCTACAAGGCGAACTTTCCCCATTGTGCAGAGGCTGCTTTTCGTGTGCCCGGCATTGCAAGCTACATTGGGCTCTTGCCGGCTTCGCCCACGCAACATCGCGCTTCCTGGAGGAGGCGGGGCGAGAGTGACACGTGACCCGATCACGTGACTGTGGGCCTCTTCAAAGGAGGAAGGCTACCACCCTTGCGGCGTTAAGCCCGGCCCGGCAGGAGTAAAGCCCAATGACTGTTGAGCGACTGGCGCACTGCGGCCGCACCAGAAAGGTAAACAAATTCCAAAACTTCTCCACTAATTGTTTAAGCACTGTTTATATCTGGAGGCAGGGAGCGAGGCTGGGCAGGGGGCACCTACCACTTCTGACTCTGTTATAGTTCACCCGGTCTCCACTACCAACCATGCTCTCAGTAACATAGAGAGTCAGCAAACCCCTGAGGGGTTATTTCCTAACCTCCATATCCAGAAGGGTTGGAAACGAGGGCTGGAGTATACCCTACGACAAGAAAGATTCAGAGTAGAATTAACAATCACTTTTGTAGAAAAAGAAACAAGAGTGTTAATGACCTGGTCGACATCATCGATACCACCTGGCAGCCACCCACTTACGAACATACGAATTTGGAAAATACGCCATCAATAGAGAGTGAAGAAAATAACCAAATGCCCGTAAACATCATTCAAGATAATAGGGCGAGCTCGCCAATCCACCAAGACCAACTGGAAGGACCAACAGCTTTTTTTTCTGAGGGTTCTCCCCCACCTGGTGAAAGTACTTTGGCAGCTCTGAGCTTTGTTCTAAACTCTCTGGTTTCAGTATTTGACCTTCTCAAAACAGAAGTACAAACACAAGCGGGTCTTGTTTTGGAGATGTCACATGAAATCTCGAAGAATGAATCAGCATTGGTCGCCACAAACAACATCATGAACGCCATTTTGATTCCAATTTTGAAAGAAACTCAAATTGAGGGACTCAAACAAGGGTTAGATATTGCCCAAATTCATAATTTATTGAAAGAGGGAGCAAAAAGCAGCGTTGCAACTCAAGAGCTCTTAAGAAGCTCCCTCTGGAAATCCAAAACCTCCAAAACCAGAACGAGATTCCAATTGGAGAGGGTGTAAAAGACTTATTTGACGACACCCCGCTTTCAGACTCTATTCTGGAAGAATTTCGAAGATTGGCAAATGTCGACATTGACATTATTGAAGACACTGGGCACAGCACCCAAACAATTCACGGAGAAACTCTACAAGAGCAATTGACCGGCAGAGGGAAACAAAGCCCAGAAGAACCCTTGAAAACCAAGAGTAAAAAGTGGCAAAAAAGGAAAAAAGTGGGCAGGTCAAAAGAGATCATTCTCAACACTCAACCCGATAAAAATACCAAGAAATCAAACAAACAGAAAAATAACGTTCCAAAAAAACCAGGAAAGAACACATTTCTGAAAAATCTGAGTACTCCGTCTGGTGAAAAGTCAGCAGACACTAGCGCAGCTGCTTTGCCCCTTTCCAATTCTCGCAGACCACAAATCTGCTTGTTTTTCAGGCCAATAAGTGTGTATCTGGGAAAAAGCGAAGAAAAAGGCAGGCTTAAACTGCAAGGAAGGTCCTAGTGTCACCAAAATTCAAACCTCAAACTTTGGCATGCAAACGGAACCCATAACTTCTCCATCTGTAGCCCCCAACAATAAAAATCAAAAATTAGCCCATACAAACATCAAAATTGCCCCAATATTTCTGAAACAAAAATTGCATAAGGGAAAAACAAATGTGGCTAATGTGGAGGATAGACAAGTGGCTGTAAAATTGCCACCAATTTTCCTAAAATCGCTGGGGAAAACAGGTTCTGCTTAGGCTCTCACTAATGCTCCTCCCTTAATAGCTGCCCGAGAAGAGACGCCACCAAGAGCCACACCTAGTGAAGTAGACTGTCGATATGGGTCAGGGAAATTCACAAATCTTCAAATATGTCCTTAAGAAGATGACAGAGAGAAATTGTAAAGAAATCGGTACTGCCCTGACACAAGAAAAGAAGAAACTGTGATGCCTAACTTTATAATTCCAAAAGTGTGGCTGAGACTAGAAAAACAAAACAAGGAAAAATCACTTAGCAGATCAGTTCTACTTTCAGAGATTAAAAAGAACTACAATTTGTTTCTCTTTGCCTCAGAAGACATTGAGTACCTTTCCTTTCCGATCAGGGAAGATAAATTCTTCGTGGAGATAGCCCTCACCTCTAGAAAGGCGCAAAAGGCCCTCATTATTAACAAATATGAACTGGCTAAAGAAGGTCTTCGGGTATTTGAATCAGAGGAGGAAGGCAGGCGTGGCAATCGCCCGGGGTCTAAACAGACAGGAGTGGAGGACGCATCCACTACAATGGGCACTACCAGAGTGATAAGAGAGCCCCAAAGTAAAGCTTCACTTGGGCCCAAATTTAATGAGAACCTGTTAACAAAAATCCCAGAAATGATCACCCAAATCTTCCTGAAACTAGGCGAGGAGCAGAACAGTCTTTAGACAAAGGGGTCTCGGATTAGTTTCCTGGAACACCAGAGGGCCGAGTTTCTTGAGGATAAAGCAGCTGAAAAATAATCTTTTAGAACAGAATGACATCCTGCTGCTTCAGGAAACATAGCTGGTTAACCCTATTGAAATAGAAGGCTTCACAGTACAAAATCTTAAGGCCTCACAACAACTAAAAGGGAAACCAGCAGGAGGCCTGTTAATAGTAACCAAAAACTCCAATGTCAAAGAAATTGTTCCGTTTTGTAACAACAGGGTGGGCATTCAAGCCTGCAAAGTAGAGACAGGACCGAAGGATTCTCGGCTTACTCTAATCCTGGTAAACATCTACTGGAACCCTGCTAGGTCAAAACTCCAAGACTTCATAGAATCCCTACACTCCCTATTGTCAACGGCAAAGAGCATAGACGAGGGAGCACAGATCATCATTGTAGGGGACCTGAATACTGATTGTATTAATCCAGGGAATGTGAGGACTGGCCTAACTAAACAAAGTACTATACGGAAAGGCAAACAATGGTGGGATTTTTTCCAGTCATGGGACCTGGACATGATAAATGAAAAAAGCAGGAGTGTAGAAGTGGCTGGGCCAACCTGGCGACAAGGGGCTCTGCAATCAACCTTAGATTACATCTTCGTCACATCATCTCTTACCCTGCTCTGCCCTAGTCTTGCTCTGGATTGGGAAGGGGGGAGTGACCACGCCAGGTTGGAACTCCTCTTCCCCAAAATTCAGAGAGCCTCCAACCCATATATCACACAGGAATTGGAGGATCACATGGGTAAACTGAAAGTGGTCAAATATAGAAATGGGGGGAAAAAGTTAAATAAACTTCTGGAGGCAGTCCCTCCTGAAACATGGACAGAGGAAATGCATCCAGAAAAATTTGGAAAGTTTGTGTGGTCCACCTGCTAACCAAGTGAAGGAAAGATTGCAGGGAAACAGACACACCTTCACAATTTCGATGAGGAAACATATAATAAGAAGAGAATCATGCACAAAACATTACGCCACATAAGACAGAATGAAGCAGAAGATCCGCCCAGCCGTATACAAAAGCTCAAAAAGATTAAACCAGCATATCGGAATTGGACAAAGAATCACAAACACCAAAAGCGCCAAGAAGACGGGGAGAGAATGCTTTTCCTCCTCAATGCAAATAATTGCAGGAAGTTTTGGGCAGCATTAAACCAACTGGAAACCGGCCAAAATAGTTCACTGTGCAATCTAGTCCCTGAGCACAAGTGGGTGGAGTATTTGTCCAAAAACTTTGAAGCAACTGATTCCAGAGATCATCTTCTCCCAAACGTAACCTGGTCGCTGGCATTCTCTGAGGAAGAAATTGAGGACCTTATCACATCCTCCTCTGTCTCTAAGGCAGCAGGTCCGAATGGCCTCACTTATCAGGTGCTTAAAAACCAACCAAAGTTATGGGCAAAGTTACTCTTCCATTTATTTCAGGAAATTTTAAAGAATAAAGTCTTCCCACCATCATGGAAGAGTGCACTTATTATTCCATTTTTCAAGGGGGGCGACAGTTGAAACCCTGCGTGTTATCGACCCATCGCCCTGTTGGACATAGATAGTAAAATCTTCATGAGATTAATATTGAAAGAACTTACTTTATGGGTGGACTCCAGACATATCCTTCCCCCTCAGCAGACAGGTTTCAGGAAAGGCCTCTTAACGGACTTATCCTGAACCTGTTGAGTGAAAGTTCAAATGAGAAAGAAGGCTCTCCGCTATACGGGGCATGGGTCGATCTATCGAAAGCATTTGACCTAGTAGACAGATCCCTCCTCTGGCAGAAACTAAATACTTGGGGGATTCCAGCACCCCTTCTTGCTATGCTCATAGAACTCCATAAGAACATTACCATCAGAGTGAGACTGGATGAACCCGGTAATCTATCAGAAACAATCCAAGTCCTTAAGGGAGTACGACAAGGTTGCTTGGGTGCTCCATTATTCTTCAATTTGTTTTTTTCAGACATTGGAGATTTTCTAGCCTCTGCATCATTAATCTGTCCGAGAATTAATGGAAGAAGAATCCATTGGTTGGCCTATGCAGATGACCATGTGCTTCTGGATGGCTCAGCGATAGGGCTGCAACAACTCCTGTCAAAACTTAATGAATATGCTAAACTGAACGGTCTCATAATTAATCCATCTAAATCTAAGGTCCTCATCTTTAAACATCGAAAAAAAAAGGTGACCTCAAGAAACTGGGTCTTGGGCAGCAAAGCAATTCCACGTGTGGACGAGTTAATATACCTGGGATACGAAATCCTAGCTCATCCAACTTCAAACAAGGTGATATACTCCATTCTTAGGAAGATATCAAAAATTATTGCACAAATGAAAAATCTGAATGGAAGATTCTGCAAATTCTCAATAATTCCTCTCAAGAAGTTCTACATAGGTAAAGTTGTCCCAGTCCTCCTCTATGGCCTCGAGGCAAAGCCTCTACTGTGGAACTATCATTGGAGCAAAATTGAGGGTCTCTTGTGGAAATCTTCCCTCCATCTTCCATTGTGCACTCCTCTCGTTAGTCTGAGATTTGAGTTGGGACTGACCTCTTTGAGTTCCGCGCGGAGTGGAAGCTATTGTCCCTCTATCGTAACATAACCACAGCCAGTATATCCACTCTTTTTTTCGACGTAAACCAACATCTAAAAAAGGCAAAATCAAAAAAACTTTTCGGCTTAGAAGAAAAGATTGGTTGTATTTTATACAGGCTGGGATTAACAACAGAAACTCTTATACAAAATCCTTAGAAAGTTAAAAAAAAATTAGGACCGAAGGACTGGATTAAAACCATCGAGGGAGTCAGAAGCCTTAACCCTCCAAATCTTTTCCTGAAAGTGGACAGAAAACTTGGCACCATCCCACATTACTTGGAAAAGTTCCCGGACCAAAAAATTAGAAACAACTTTCTCAGACTCAGACTGAACATAGCCCACACGGGTGAAATACTGGACCAAAGAAACCAGGGCGAGAAGGCAATAAGCCTTTGCAAGATCTGTGCCTCTCCGAATTTACAATCCCTCAAACACCTGCTGCTGGAGTGCGAAGGCACATGGGCGATTAGAGTATCATTACTGGGGAGATT
Source organism: Ambystoma mexicanum (assembly GCF_040938575.1). NCBI lineage: Eukaryota > Metazoa > Chordata > Amphibia > Caudata > Ambystomatidae > Ambystoma > Ambystoma mexicanum. Next base: position 861,219,114 of record NC_090934.1, on the reverse strand, counting down.
TGTAACCAGAGAGGAGAGCCTAGTTCAGGATGCGTTTTGGGATAGACTGATCTCCGGCCAAGAAGTAATGTTAACTGCTGCGATAGTAAAAAGTTTGGAGAAGCTTACTATCTTAAGGAACTATCAACAGACTAGCCATGCTCTCGAGCCCTTCAGTCAATGGGATCAGTCTACTTAGTTAATCCCTGGTTTCTGAGCCTTTATCGTACCCTTTTTAGTTTACCTTTTTATTTTCTGTTATCTTAAATATGCAGGAAAAAATTGCTGTTTGTATGAAATCTGAACTTTCAATACTTTTCCTTTGTAAGGGTTTTCTCTTAAACCAAAAACAAATAAAAAAAATAATAATAATAAAGTAATGTATTTGCAGCCTGAGCATCATATCGATCTGCAGAGCCACGGACGCTGTGCGTGTGTGTGTGTGTCTGCCCTGTTGTGTCTTGGGGAGCTGACAGTGCTTGAATGTCCGGCCTGAGCTGATTCTATATTTGGCTCAGGAGAAAGAAAAAGCCCCAAGGACACGTTTCTTGAGCCTTTGAACTAAAAGTACGCTCTGTAAAAATGAAAATAAGTAGTGGTAGGGCGTAACAATGATTGATATTACACTTCCATCTCTGGGCCTAGCAGGCAGAGCAATGATCTCGAGAGGAATGGGGGCGAAAATGATGAACCTGCGTTGTCTAGACAAGTACTGTGAACCCACACATGAGGTGCTGTCAAAAGTTGGAACCTGACACGAGAAAGTCAAGAGCACTCGGAAGTGAATGAAATACAGAGAGGAGGACTTTAAACGAGACACTCACCAACGCTGGAGTGATTACTCAATCTCAGGTTCCTCACGATGCAACAGGTTCAAGGACCATAGCTCCTGCTTACAAAGGCGCACTTTCTTTAAATCATCAAAACATCAAAAAGTGCAGCCCCTTTCCTGGACAGGTTCAACTTCAGCTGCCTCAGCGGCATCCGCGAATGGAGAGCTAGTAAGCAGGCCCTAAACTGAACAATGCTGCCGTGCTTCTGGATAGCTAGTAAGCAGGCCCTTAGCTGAACAATGTTGCCGTGCTTCTGGATAGCCAGTAAACAGGCCCTAAACTGAACAATGTTGCCGTGCTTCTGGATAGCCAGTAAGCAGGCCCTAGGCTGAACAATGCTGGCGTGCTTCTGGACAGCCAGTAAGCAGGCCCTAAACTGAACAATGTTGCCGTGCTTCTGGACAGCCAGTAAGCAGGCCCTAGGCTGAACAATGCTGCCGTGCTTCTGGACAGCCAGTAAGCAGGCCCTAGGCTGAACAATGCTGCCGTGCTTCTGGATTGCCAGTAAGCAGGCCCTAAAATGAACAATGCTGCCGTGCTTCTGGACAGCCAGTAAGCAGGCCCTACGCTGAACAATGCTGCCGTGCTTCTGGATAGCCAGTAAGCAGGCCCTACGCTGAACAATGCTGCCGTGCTTCTGGACAGCCAGTAAGCAGGCCCTTAGCTGAACAATGCTGCCGTGCTTCTGGATAGCCAGTAAGCAGGCCCTACGCTGAACAATGCTGCCGTGCTTCTAGACAGCCAGTAAGCAGGCCCTAAGATGAACAATGCTGCCGTGCTTCTGGACAGCCAGTAAGCAGGCCCTAAACTGAACAATGCTGCCGTGCTTCTGGACAGCCAGTAAGCAGGCCCTAAGCTGAACAATGCTGCCGTGCTTCTGGAAAGCTAGTAAGCAGGCCCTAAACTGAACAATGCTGCCGTGCTTCTGGACAGCCAGTAAGCAGGCCCTAAGCTGAACAATGCTGCCGTGCTTCTGGACAGCTAGTAAGCAGGCCCTAAGCTGAACAATGCTGGCATGCTTCTGAATAGCCAGTAAGCAGGCCCTAAACTGAACAATGCTGCCGTGCTTCTGGATAGCCAGTAAGCAGGCCCTAAGCTGAACAATGCTGCCGTGCTTCTGGACAGCTAGTAAGCAGGCCCTAAACTGAACAATGCTGCCGTGCTTCTGGACAGCCAGTAAGCAGGCCCTAAGCTGAACAATGCTGCCGTGCTTCTGGACAGCTAGTAAGCAGGCCCTAAACTGAACAATGCTGGCGTGCTTCTGAATAGCCAGTAAGCAGGCCATACACTGAACAATGCTGCCGTGCTTCTGGACAGCCAGTAAGCAGGCCCTAAGCTGAACAATGCTGCCGTGCTTCTGGACAGCCAGTAAGCAGGCCCTAAACTGAACAATGCTGGCGTGCTTCTGGATAGCCAGTAAGCAGGCCATACACTGAACAATGCTGGCGTGCTTCTGGATAGCCAGTAAGCCGGCCATACACTGAACAATGCTGCCGTGCGTCTGTTGCTCCAATGGAGGGATGGTTCTGAAGAGTGGACACGGTTTTTGGAAAAAAGTGGAATCAAAAGTCCTCTTGAAGCAACAATGGAAGATTCTAAACATGAATTAGCGGTGGCAAACCTCTAAGGACCGAGCATGCTCAAAAGTGATCACATTTTGGGAGAAGAGAAAGTGTCCAGAGGGGCAGTTTTATTGTTTCAGGGTTAAAAAATTGAAATGGGGCAGAGCTGCGGAGATATTCAGGGAACCTTCTGAAATGGTTCCTCTGCAGCCATTTCCAGGAATTGTAGAAGAGTCAGCGCGGCCCTGCTCACGGTTGAGCCTTGACAGCGTGACGGAGTCCCTTCGGTCAGACAGCAGGCGCTCTCCACAGAACACGCAGGGTGGGCTCAGGAAGGGCCTCTAGTATGCGACATCTTTCCTCATGAAACGAGGTTCAAGTGATGATTTACTGGGGAGCAACAGGAGCTTTTTGTATGACAGCTTTTCTTCAGATTTACTCGAGATGACTTTGACATGATGATGGCTTATTTCTTAGGGGAATTGGTGTTGATGTTCGCCTTATATGGCGTTATTTTTTAAAGCAGGTGCGCCTTTAATTTTTTGCGTTTGTGTACAAGGCAGCGGTGACCAAAACTGAAAGAGGGTTCAATAAAGAGTGAAGTGGACTGCTTGGGCGTGCAAAACAGACACATTGTCTAAATGCCAGTCAAATGGGGTAATAACATCTGGTATTACAGTGCTTAGTAACTGAAGGAGTCTGGCATGAAGCACTGTATCATGTTATCATATTGTTATAGATTGTTTTTATAGTCAGTGGGCGTTGTGATGAGCAAGTCAATGGTCCATTGCCTGCGTTAACGTTGCTCTAGGCGAGGGGAGCCCTCACAAGATGCGACTTGAAATGTACCTAGAAAGATATACACTGCTTCTGTTTAGATCGTATCAGACTTAACGTTCTCAGGGACAGTCAGTAAAACAGCAGTGGCGGACTTAACGGTCGGCAGACAGACAAATGGCGAGCGGGCCCCTGTGCCCTGCCCCACCTCTTCCCTTCCCAGTCTCTCTCTGAGACACACGTTGCAGTCAGACCCGAAATTCAGCAGATGGTCACAGCGCACTGTAATGGAGGCAATGAATCTATTAATGGGCGTTAAACGCCTGCCCCGCGGTGCACAATGCCCACTATTACTCTGTGTTAATCACTTCCCAGTTGTTCACTGCAGCTCGGTCCAGGGTGCTCTGACTGGGCAGTTTACTTCTCACCTTATCCCCTCTCCAGAAACGCACGCTTCTCTGCTCTAGAAAGTGTTTAATGTATTATAGTTAAGAAATAATGCAGATTTAAGCAGACCTGAATTCAGCTTGTTGTAATATTAGTTCAGGGCTGGATGTCTGCGCTCTCGGGCCTTAAAAATCACAACTTAAATAAAATGAATCATGTGTCCCTAAAGTTCATCTTTGCGCAACTCCGCTCACTTTGGGGCCCCTCCTCCAGGACCCGCCCACTTGGGGGCCCTCTGTAATTTTTACCCACTGGGCCCTTTGCCTTAAATCTGCCACTGTAAAACAGGCAGTCAGTAGCTCTTAGACTACCAATGAATGCCGTGCGTGTGTTCTCGAGGAAACGTGTAAGACCAGAAAAACAAATGTATGGGTTTAAATAGCCACCAGATGGCGCCAAAAGTAAAGAATCCCTGGAACATGTTTACGTTCACGAAACTGGGAACGCCACGTTTCGGCGCGGGCCATTTTGTCACGCCACTGTGGCCGCAGAGGCCCTTTCGGCGCGACCATGGTGGAGCCAATTCGGCGCCGGTCATTTGGCAACGCTGAGCAGCCGATTTCTGTTACCCTTGCACATAATGGGCCACGGCAATTTTATGACCCCTGAGTGGTGTGACGTTGCAGGGATGCTGAAGTGACATGACAGCCATGTTAAGCAGCTACAACCTTTCCAAGCTCCACTGGCCAGATGTGAAGATTTATGGCCGGATTTTGAAACACGGTGAGCTCCGTTTTTAAAGTCCGATGATTACGACCCAGTAAAGTGTTAATGATAGTCTGTGGTGGAAATCCATTTTCTGACCTCCGAGATTTAATGGTGGGGGCCTATTTACAGACATCCGCGATTGCTGCCATAATCGGCTCCGTGGAGATATTTCAAAGCTTTATCCCAGAGTTTCGGATGTGTTTGACCTGACCGTCTTATACTCTGGCTCGAGAGTGTTTGCGGTCTGTCGCCAGAATTGCGCTGCATTCATTTAATTCACTTCCGTTGAGAAAAGGAAAGAGCGCGACACTCTATTCAGTAGAGTTTCATGTACCCCATTCGCGCGGCTTACAGGGGGGCAGGTCAGAAAACCAGAAGGTAGCGCATATTCAAGCCAAGCATCAAAGGTGGCACTGACACACTGCCCAGATCTATACAGTCACCATGTGTCCGAGGGGTGGGCACTCATGGCACATAGATTGGGCATCACAACATTTAAGTTGTCCACCAGTTAGTCAGGCTGCTTTCTGCATTGCACTTCTGGGATCCCGGGTCGCTTGACGCAGTGCTTTTAAAGGAAAGCAATGAAAGTCTTCTGGGTGAGAGCATTACGGGCTGACAGCTTTTCAAACATCAAGTGGGACATATTTATTTGTTGTTTGTTCCGGCAACATGTGTTAGAAATAAAAATGCAATGTTTGCATTTATTTGACAATATATACCTATTGCATGTACATGGTTTCATGTAACTGTTTAGTATGTATTCCATGTACATGGTTTCATTTTTAGTATGTATCGCATGAACAGTGTTTAATCTTCAAGTAAATATTACTATGTAAATTACTTAAAGTCAACAGAAGGTGGCGCCAAAGGACTTACTTTGCAGTGCCGAAACATGCCGACGCCTATTAGTCCCCGCGCCCTGCCGGCTGCGTCGACATGGCACCTGAGCCCAAACGGCCGCGCCAAAACATCTGGCGCCAGAACAGCCGCGCCAAAGTGTCGTCCTTCACACGGAACTTCAGCCAGGAACATCCCAGCTGTGTAAAGGAAGATACTAAAAAGGATGAAAACGCTGCACCGCTTCTGCAGTGGCCCAGCCATATAGAGCACCGCTGCCAGATCAGCAGCAGCACTCTATTTAAAATATGGTATTAACTGCCCGCTGCTGCGCTGGAGCGGGGAGTTAATCACTTCAATACAGCACAGCTGTCAAGCCAGCATGAGGCGGACTTTGAAAGGCTAATGAAAGCATCCTGCTCTCGTGCTGGAGTGCCCGGCGTCAGCACGAGAGCGGGGCGCATTCCATTTCAATAGGGCACCTGCCACGCCGTCATCCAACACACCAGCTCGGGGAAGCCCTTGAAAGACTCTCCTGAGCTGGAGTGGCAGGCAAGCTAATATGGCGCCCGGGGCGACCGCCTGGGTGGCACACACCTCACGCCGGCTCTGTGCTTGAGCATTCTAGGCAGACATATATATCTTGATTTGTTTAGGCATGGGTGAATGAGGCTATGTTAATATCTTACCCAGAGATCCTCCTGTTCTGCCATGGATCAGGGCTGGGCTCGATGGACTGCATCTGCAGCCCTGTCTTGACTGTTGACACTATCTGGTTTGTGTTTACCAATGAAGTCACGTGATTGGGGCGACCGCTCCCATTTCTGTGTGAAAGTGGATCCTCTACAGCACTGGGTTAAGTGGGATACGGATTTGAGGGTCAGGAAGACTTCATGAGTTTTGAAACAGTATTTGGTGAGATCCCCGTCAAGTGTCTTAGAACTCTCTCCTAGTGTGAGGGATGCAGATTCACTCCTAGTGTGAGGGATGCAGATTCACTTCTAGTGTGAGGGATGCAGATTCACTCCTAGTGTGAGGGATGCAGATTCACTCCTAGTGTGAGGGATGCAGATTCACTTCTAGTGTGAGGGATGCGGATTCACTTCTAGTGTGAGGGATGCAGATTCACTCCTAGTGTGAGGGATGCAGATTCACTTCTAGTGTGAGGGATGCAGATTCACTCCTAGTGTGAGGGATGCCGATTCACTCCTAGTGTGAGGGATGCCGGCACTGTCCTAGTCCCCGCGAAGCTGCCACTTTCATAGTCCGAGAAGGGATGTTTCGACTCACTTCTAATCTGAGGGATGATGACTCACTCCTGTTCTGGGTATTGCTGATATTCTCCGAGTCTGAGGGACGTGGACTCTTTCCTAGTCTGGGGGATGCTGAAACTCCCCTAATGTGAGGGATGCCGACACTCTCCTAGTCTAGGAGGGATTCTGGCACTCTCCTTGTCTGAGGCATGCTGACTCTCGCCTATTCTGAGGGATGCCGACACTCTGCTATTCTGATGGGTGCTGATTCAATGCTATTTGTATGGATGCTGACACTCTAATAGTCTGAGGCATACTGACAATCCCCTAGCCGGGGAGATGCCGATTCTCCCCTTTTCTGAGTGACATATGATGCAAGCCCTTGACATCACACACAATGGGCCTCGTTTCGAGATTGGAGGTAGTCATGGCGCAATTTGCGCCATGACTTCCCCCAATGACGGTACCGGCACCGGTCTCGTTCAATGGGGACTTACCGGTGTAGTCCGACCTTTGCGGGACCGGTAAATCCCCATTGAAAAAACCATTCCCCATTCCCAATGAGCCCCCATAGGGCTCAATGGGAATGGGGAAGTAGCTAATAACGGTACCGCAATTTATAGTACCGCTATTAGCTCTGAAGTCCCTTAACGGGTCCCGTCCATTACGCCTGGTCAGACCAGGCATTAAAGGAGGGACCCGCTAAGGGACCTTGTAGTAGGGCGGTAAGGGATTACCGGCACCGGTCTCCTTACCAGTGCCCGGTATCCCTTACCGCTGCCCGGTATCCCTTACCGCTGCCCGGTATCCCTTACCGCCCTACTCGGAATGAGGCCCAATAACTTCATGGCCCACCTCAATGTATGTTTTTAAAACTTACATCATTACAACACATTACAATGGGCACAACCTTCCATGTTAAGCTGATTTCGGTAAAGTGAGCAAATGCAGTACAATAGCGCACCACAATGCATATGTATAACGAACATCAAGCAGTAGGACATTAGCATGTACCAATGCTTTACATTGATTCATTCATTTTTGTCATTCGTATAGTGCCTTTCATCATGATTATGGTCCCAAAGCACTGTTTGGTTGGACACCCTCGGAGGGACCGGAGTCCAAATTTGGGAGAAATTGTTGGTTGGTATTATGCGCGTGTGCATTTTGGCCATTACAGTTATGTGAGGGTGGCCTAGGCCCTGCTAGTCACCCATTTCGAAATGGCATGTGGATAGGCGCAACAGAGGTAAACTATCAACTAAACAGGGTGGATTGTGTTTGAGGAGATAGAGAATTATGTGGGAAGCTACAATTCGTTTTGTCGTTAAAGGTAGCTTCATTCTTATGACAGAGGTGTTGTGCAATAGTGTTTGTGTTATATGCGAGCGCAGAGTGTGTGAAATGAGCCCGTGCCTTCCGCTAAGTTTCAAAGGTGCGGGGTGTGAGTAGAGAAATTGGGTTAGCTGTGCACACAACAAGGTTTACATTCTGGGTTCCGTCTACGTACAAAGTGCAGTGCTACGTACAAAGAGCAGTGCTACGTACAAAGAGCAGTGCTAGAAACAAAGAGCAGTGCTACGTATCACCTAGATTCAAAAAGGGGAGCAGGGCCTAAAATGCGTGGACAGAGTGACTGATTTTAGAAACACCTTATGCAATATGTTGCTACCTTACACAAGTCGGCTAAACGCAGAATATGGCTACCTTACAACATGTAGTACAACATAACACTAAAGGCTTAAAATCTTGCAAACATATACCAGTCACATCCAAAAATATGTCTTGTTGCCATAGGCAGACGACCAGCAGCTTTCATCCGGTGGTGGAGTAAGGGATGCCACCGTTCCAAGTGGAACTAAGGGGGATGGGTGCCCATTTCCTTCAGAACTTGATGCAGCATCACCAGCCCCCGGAATAAATCATGCCCATGAAGGTGCATTCAGTCTATTGCGCTTTGTAACTGACAAAGAAGGGTCGACAAAGCCACTAAAGATAAAGGACACTGCAGTAGTTTAAAGAAATTAAAAGGCAGACAGCAATGCCCCCTTCCAGGTGACACCTGCCAGCTGCAATCACTCTCTTTTCTGATGTTTTCATGATTGTTTGGGATACTTTACCATCAAATGGGCAATGTTGGTAATATGAGATGCCTGGTAGATATGCCCAGATAGAGGGCCCGGCAGCAAAAAAGGAGCAAAGGTGTGTGCATCTTCTATCTGGATGCTGCATGCTGCATAGGGAAGACATGTCATATTTGTATAGTTACACACTCGAAAGATGAGAATAAGCCGGGGCAGATTTACAGGCATATCTGCCTCCTGGCAGGTTAGGCGGGCCTCAGGATCTGGCAACAGCAGTGGACTGGACTCTGGGGAGCTCAGGAGATTTCCCGGTGAGCATCTACACCAAGGGTCTCTTGTGTGGGTAGCCGTAGTTTCCTGCTCCCCTTTTAGCCATGCGCCCAACTCCATCCAGCTCCCCTCACCCGACACATCCCTTTTTAAGTCAAGGATTTGTTAAGTGTTATAAATCTTCCAGTCCGTTATTCCTGACTACTAACACATGTCAGATGACACTTTTTTGTTATGTTTTTATAGTTTCGAATCCCTATAGAGGGGCGAAATGTCACTAATTGCACTCATTTCTTACACATGTTCCAACTCCTCAAACCCAACTTCGAGAAGCTAGGCTTGCTTGCACAGAGTAATATGGAGACACTTTGAAAAAACTGTCCATGTGAACTTTTGGGTCCCAGCCAAGGAGAACTTTTGGGTCCCAGCCCACCCCTGCCTGGTGGTCCAAAACTGATCACTTTGAGAAGGAGGTGGTGCTAGAGTAATTCAGTGCCCCGGGCCATGCATGTGACTGGATACAACCAAAAATGCCCCAATAGGGAGGGGTGATCCTTCTTGTTACATACCAAGGGTACCCATTTCCACAATTTGAGATCCAACAGGTGTAGTAGCTTTCTTTACGGCCCGTTTCACTCCCCACCCATTTCACCCAGCAGCAGCTACCATTGAAGCGTGTGCAGGCACGGAGGATTCCCGAGTCAAGAAAATAGGATGTCTGAAGTCACAGCGCATTCAGAGATATGTCTGCCCACCTTTGCTATGACTAAGCAAGCATCACCGGACAACTAGCACGTGCCTATGCCTCTCCTTCCTTTGATCTTCAGCTCTGAACAGTGCGCATGCGCGCACTGTCTGTGTCCTCAGACATTCCTTTCTCCTATGGGCAGGAGAGTGTCTAGCCGCTGACCGGATCCTTGGCTCAATGCAGATCGTCTATGTCTGGAAGAGATCCGCAGGTGTGCATGAGACAGAATCCCCTCGTCAGATCAAGGTTATTTTTAATTTGATGGCATTGATCTGGTCTGATTGAGGAGAAGTCTTTGATTTCCTCATCTTTGGCTGACACGCTTGTTTTAAAAACGAAAACAGGTGTGTGGTCCAACATGATCTCAATCCTATTTTATTTTGACATGCAGGCACAAGTTTTCAAGCTGTCAATGAGTCGGTTTGAAAGCAGAAGATTGAGCCTTCCACACTTAGGATCGGGTCAGGTCTTCTGAGGATTATGGAAGAGGATGGTAGTACGGGCCTAGATGTTCCACCTCGACTGTGTGCATCTGTTCAACAAAGGGCCTGATCGGTCAACGCTTTTGTAGGAAGGATTCCATGGAGCGACCTGGCCTGACACCCTGTGGTGGGCTGTCACCCCATAATTACCTAGTAGATCTGCCTTTTTTCCTCTGGAGTTCTGAGCCAGCTGTGAGCGATGATGGAGCAGGAAGTGAGCGTGGATAAGAAGCTTCTAACAATGGCACTGGCATTCTTGCATGTTCATAAAGGCATAAGGAGAGTGCAAGTTGAGTCTGAGCCGAGCACAAGGGTCACAGTGCTTAAGAGCAGCCTCACAATCGTGTTTCTTTGGTTTCCAGGGAAGATATCCTGGAAGCTGGTATCTAGACCCAAAATATCAAAATGGCGATGCAATCTTATAGGCTTTTTCATTGCAAATACGTAGGAAGAATCTTTACAGATGTTAAAAAAATGTAGGGTATTATATGGTTTCAACATATACCCTGTGCTTGCATTTTGTAAGTTCATGGGGTCACTTCTCCAAATGCACCACTTTGGGCAGCGATCAGTGCAGTGGTAGTACAGCAAGACAGGTTGCCAATTATACCCACACTTCTTATCCACCAGTGAGAACAGATCGCAGGAGCACATGATATAGATGCAAGGCAGGCAATCATCCTACCTGTCTCTGAGGTGTCGTTGAGCCCCGCTGTGCTGGCAAACTCCGGCTTGTAGTGATAGTGAACGAGGCGCATCTGGGAAATGCGCTTCAGCTGCTCCGTGGTGTCCACCTGAGCCAGACCAATGAGGAGGCAGGAAGAGAAAGCGACAGGGGGAGAGACACATGAATAAAGCGAGCGGAACAATGACGCGACAGAGAGTTGTGTGTGAGAAATACACTTTTGGAGTAACAGGAAAGAGTGATTGAGAAAATCGGGGCACAAGAGAAAAAGAAATAACGACGGGACGAGGAGGCAGAGAAAGAACAAACAGATAACAAGAGGCAAATGCGCGAATCAATGACTATAACATGGCTTCCAAACTGTACCTTCCCCCATGCCCCTCTCCATTCTCTAGTAGTTTATCCATGGCAGCAGATATGGCTCTGCCACTCTCCCTCCACCATGGTGGCGCTACTTCCAGAATACCTACCAATGGTAGGATTATAGGGATACCGAGTAGACATGCCCTTGGGCAACACCTTCATTAGGCAGACGCCTTATGCCAGGGCAGAGCACCATGTGCCCAGTCCCTGGTGGGAATTCGATTTGCTTTTGCACCATACACCTTTCGAGAAGAAACACTCACCGAATCACAAATGGATTGCTCAGAGACTCTGCAGGCTATTCTAGTTTCACTAAATTCTGGCAAACTTCAATGCCTTGGGACAAACTGGGTCACGTGAATAAGAGTCAACATGCACTACCGTGCAGATTAGCCATGTAAGGCTCTGAAACTTCAAGCACCCGTCTAGGCACGGTATAATTTCAGGAATCGCTTCTATGTGCAATCCTGGCCACTCCTTCTAGATCCTTCCCAATAAGTACACTGCATCGCGCTGGCTGCCCGGACACTCAGTGGCCCTGGTGCTCTTACTCCAACCCAGTGACACTTGCTATTGTAATGCAGCATGGACAGCTCTGCCCTTCAGCGCATGGCTTCAAGGTCTCCAACCACAGAAGGTCCAGCGCCAGGACTGCTGCCATCACACCCTGCATGCCAACACCATTTTAGCCGTGCCTTCCTTCAGGAAGAAGGGGAGCGTTGACATTGGGTGGACACAATCTTGAACAGCACACCAATCACCCTGCTTCACAAATACTTCTATTATACAATGAAGGTTGTGAAACAATGTTGCCATTCACTTGGAATGCATGTGTGTTTTGCATGGCTTCAGATCACATAGCAGCCATGCCAGGGACTATGCTATCTCAAGGGCCGGGGTCAGGAAATGATCCGCAGACTCCTTACGCACTGGAAAAGAAGTCCGCACGATCACTATGGATTACACCACAACCCGCAACAGCATGCAAAGCTGGGGTGTGGCAGCAGAGCCAAAAGCCTATCTCAACTCGTGCACGCGTCAGCTATCCCCGGCCACCGTGCAGATATATACAGTGCCAAGAGGTTTGCATGGTTCGTGGACTATGCTTCGGAGGGGCTGGCTGTGGTGGTGACCTTTCGGAGAACATCAAGACAGCACAGTTCCCCACTGGATGATTCCTAGAATGCCAACACATGTCAAATAATTCTACATATTGGCATGGCACTATAACCTGGAAATGAGCTGCTCATGCCCAGTTCATCGCAGGCCCATATGCTCGAGGCCCACTTGTTCGCAATTTTGGAGCACATTTCCTCATAAATATATATGGGGAGGAGGGTTTAGGTATTTAAATTATGGTTGGGGTGTGGGGTGGTTTTGGGGGTCACCCCCCCACCCCGGGTTTTTTTGCGAGGAAATGTGTTAAAAAAAACATGGAAACAAATCGGCCTCGAGCAAATTTCCAGGAACAAACATCAAAGAACCAAACTGAACTGGTTGGTGGAATGGTTAGATGGAGGTTAATAAACTGATTGGTGGAATGGTTAGATGGAGGATAGATGAACCAATGAATGAGGACTTCCCAGTCACATGCTGTAAGGTCACCCTGTATATGCTCTCAAACGAGGAAGCTTTGCCACCTTCTTCATGGAAGCCCAATAGCACCTGCTTCACCCTCTTAACAAAAATCCCAGTTTTTTTATTGTTATTGATTTAGCTGACATATGTCAACTTTACAATATTAGAACGATAAAAATAACACAATTAACAAGAAAAATACACAAGTGTCATAAAAAAGAAAAAGGGATAATCACAATAAAATTCATGAATTCAATGTAAAATAACAACACAAATTTAAAAGACCAGATGAAATTACAAAGAAATTATAATTCTATTTCATTACAACCTAGTATAATATACGCATGATGCTAAACAGTGAATGATAATGATAAAAATCCCTCTGTGTCACGCATCTTTAAATGCCTATCAACGGGAAGTAGATCACCTGGGATCCTTTTTACCTGGATCACAAGCAGTTCTCGGTCACGGTGCAAAGGACCATAAAATGCAGCTAAACGGATTATTGCCGCATTGGTAGCAGATATACAGTGAGAACAGAACATTCGCTCGATTGGTGCACAATCACCACATCTGGCGAAAGAGGATGGGTGGCAGTCAGGGTACACAGAGAATATGAAGGAAATGTAAATGGGCAGATTAAAGCCTAATGTTCAGTCCCGAGGTGGTCTCGGGGCAGCAGGAATACCACTGGCAAACCGTGCAGAAAACAGAAATGAACTTTTACTCAAATACATTCAGGATTTAGGTCAGAGAAAAGAGCGGGGACATTCTGCTGGTTATTGTTAAACTTATTTTTCAGGCTTGGCTGCCTAGCACTCAAGTTTTCAACCTTCTTAAGCGGAGGTTGAAATCAAGAAGAGTTGGACTATCTTAGAATTTCCCTAAAATACCCACAAACTCTTTGGCCTGTTCATTGCACCCAACTCTTTTTTTCGTTGAAGTGGAACTCTTGCTGACATGGGATGGCGGAAGGGTTTGAGGGGCAGCAAAGCCTGTGACTTTGAATCATGGGCAGCTACTTCACCCAGCCTGCTTCAACATTCTTTCCTCGGCACCACCCTTGCATTCGCCATCTCCACTTTCAATCTCCATAGCCACCCTGATCATTACTCCTCCATGCTTGCCAACAACACACAAGCCTGCCATACCTCGTGCACATCATCCTTTGCCCGGATGTCGGAAGGGTGCATCAGCGACCCCATGACCTTCACGTTTCCGTGCACCACCAGAGCCTCGTCCGGACGGTCGGTATTGATGCCGATACGCCCGTGGTGAAAAACGGTGTCAGGAAGCTGACCTCGCTGCCACAGGACCTCGCTGTCACTCTCAAATTGACCTGGGTTTGAGGCCTGAGGAGGAGCAAAAAGTTAGCAGGAGTTATTATGGAACGCAACAGCCAACACCTCTCTCGGCTCATTGGTTTATTCCTCGTCAATACCTTCTGTGCGTATCGCCTTCAACGCAACCTCTCCTGTTCACCGTAAAGGTTTGCAAAATGGAGAAGTGGAGTGGGTGTTGGGGAGGAGTATTAAGGACCAAAGATGGTATGTGGATGTAGGAGCACTTACCCTGACGATGATGCGCTCAGAGGCCTGGGCCGCGACCGTGTAATGCTGACTCTGAGCGTATGCTTGAAGGGCAACCACCAGCATGAAGTACCTGGGAACAGGGCAAAATGAGAGCGTCAGAGGGGTAGAGTGAGCGCAAGGACCAGGGAAGGCAGTAGAGGCTGAGAGGAAATGGGGTGTGAGGGGAGTGGGAAGAGGGGTATTGGAGCAGGTAAGACGGGAAGAAACCGTGAGGAGAGGTACAATAATGAGAGGATAGGGAGAAAGCAAGCAGAGTTGAGAACCAAAGGCCTGTGAAAGGAGGGAGAGAAAGAGAAAGAGGAGGAAGAGAGAGAGAGAGAGAGAGAGAGAGAGAGAGAGAGAGAGATTTGGATAGTGTGACAGGAACCCCCCCCCTTTCGATGCCCTTTTTAACTTCTAGAAAAGGCAGGGAGAGCGAGAGGGGGAGAGAAAGAGAGAGGTAGAGGGTGAGAGGGAGAGAGGGGGGAGGGAGGGAGGGGCTGGGAGGGAGGAAGAGAGAGAGGGAGAGAGAGCAAGAGAGAGAGAGCGAGAGAGCGAGCGAGCGAGCCAGAGAGAGAGAGGCCACACCCTAGGTATAGAAATAATACAAGAAAAGAAAGATATATATTGAGAGAGAAATTGTGAGAGGGAACCAAGAAAGACATTAAAAGGGCACAGGTGTGGATAACAGGCTTCCTACTAACGGGATTGCGGAATGGGCAGGTGGGACTTATGCAAAGCTCCTATAGACAAGGAGCAGACACGGGCACCTCGGGTAAACAGGGCTCCAAGAGATAGGCTGGAGGAATGAGCTGGCACTGCATGCGTCGGGCGCCTGCGCCCAACGTGAAACAATGAACAGTTAGGGTGACCATAGATTTCTACGGGTAGGACGCAGGATCTGGCAGCAGGAGCACGCGCCAGGCTTGTGCAGACAGGAAGCAGCAATGGGCAGCTGGGGGGCACACAGGGCTCCTTAGGCTGCTATGCACAGAACGCAGGGCTGGGCAGCGGAGGCAGACAACAGGTTCAAATAAACAAGAAGGGGTGGTCACCTGGGAATTGCACAGGGCTCAAGCGCAAAAGGAAACAGGAACGGGCAGCTGGGAAGAACACGGGGCTCCTGCGCACAAGGAAACAGGAACAGGCAGATGGGAATCACAGAGAGCTCCTGCACACAAGGAAACAGGAAAGGGCAGCTGGTGATCACAGAGAGCTCCTGCGCACAAGGAAACAGGAAAGGGCAGCTGGGAATCACACAGGGCTCCTGCACACAAGGAAACAGGAACGGGCAGCTGGGAAGAACACGGGGCTCCTGCGCACAAGGAAACAGGAACGGGCAGCTGGGGATCACAGAGAGCTCCTGCACACAGGGAAACAGGAACAGGCAGCTGGGAATCACAGAGAGCTCCTGCACACAAGGAAACAGGAACAGGCAGCTGGGAATCACACATGGCTCCTGCACACAAGGAAACAGGAACGGGCAGCTGGGAATCTCACAGGGCTCCTGCACACAAGCAAACAGGAAGGGGCAGCTGGGAATCACACAAGGCTCCTGCACACAAGAAAACGGGAAGGCGCAGCTGGGAATCACACAGGGCTCCTGCACACAAGGAAACAGGAATGGACACAGGAACGGGCATCTGGGAATTAGACAGGGCTCCTGCGCACAAGGAAACAGGAACGGGCAGCTGGGAAGAACACGGGGCTCCTGCGCACAAGGAAACAGGAATGGGCAGCTGCCGGGAATTAGACAAGGCTCCTGCGCACAAGGAAACAGGAACGGGCAGCTGGGGATCACAGAGAGCTCCTGCACACAGGGAAACAGGAACAGGCAGCTGGGAATCACAGAGAGCTCCTGCACACAAGGAAACAGGAACAGGCAGCTGGGAATCACACATGGGTCCTGCACACAAGGAAACAGGAACGGGCAGCTGGGAATCTCACAGGGCTCCTGCACACAAGCAAACAGGAAGGGGCAGCTGGGAATCACACAAGGCTCCTGCACACAAGAAAACAGGAAGGTGCAGCTGGGAATCACACAGGGCTCCTGCACACAAGGAAACAGGAATGGACACAGGAACGGGCATCTGGGAATTAGACAGGGCTCCTGCGCACAAGGAAACAGGAACGGGCAGCTGGGAAGAACACGGGGCTCCTGCGCACAAGGAAACAGGAATGGGCAGCTGCCGGGAATTAGACAAGGCTCCTGCGCACAAGGAAACAGGAACGGGCAGCTGGGGATCACAGAGAGCTCCTGCACACAGGGAAACAGGAACAGGCAGCTGGGAATCACAGAGAGCTCCTGCACACAAGGAAACAGGAACAGGCAGCTGGGAATCACACATGGCTCCTGCACACAAGGAAACAGGAACGGGCAGCTGGGAATCTCACAGGGCTCCTGCACACAAGCAAACAGGAAGGGGCAGCTGGGAATCACACAAGGCTCCTGCACACAAGAAAACAGGAAGGCGCAGCTGGGAATCACACAGGGCTCCTGCACACAAGGAAACAGGAATGGACACAGGAACGGGCATCTGGGAATTAGACAGGGCTCCTGCGCACAAGGAAACAGGAACGGGCAGCTGGGAAGAACACGGGGCTCCTGCGCACAAGGAAACAGGAATGGGCAGCTGCCGGGAATTAGACAAGGCTCCTGCGCACAAGGAAACAGGAACGGGCAGCTGGGGATCACAGAGAGCTCCTGCACACAGGGAAACAGGAACAGGCAGCTGGGAATCACAGATAGCTCCTGCACACAAGGAAACAGGAACAGGCAGCTGGGAATTAGACAGGGCTCCTGCACACAAGGAAACAGGAACGGGCAGATGGGAATCACACAGGACTCCTGCACACAAGGAAACAGGAAGGGGCAGCTGGGAATCACACAAGGCTCCTGCACACAAGAAAACAGGAAGGGGCAGCTGGGAATCACACAGGGCTCCTGCACACAAGGAAACAGGAATGGACACAGGAACGGGCATCTGGGAATTAGACAGGGCTCCTGCACACAAGGAAACAGGAACGGGCAGCTGGGGATCACACAGGGCTCCTGCGCACAAGGAAACAGGAACGGGCAGCTGGGAATTACACGGCTCCTGCGCACAAGGAAACAGGAACGGGCAGCTGGGAATCAAACAGGGCTCCTGTGCACAAGGAAACAGGAACGAGCAGCTGGGGATCACAGAGAGCTCCTGCACACGAGGAAATAGGAACAGGCAGCTGGGAATCACACATGGCTCCTGCACACAAGGAAACAGGAACGGGCAGCTGGGAATCACACAGGGCTCATGCACACAAGGAAATAGGAACAGGCAGCTGGGAATCACAAAGGGCTCCTGCGGACAAGGAAACAGGAACTGGCAGCTGGGAATCACACATGGCTCCTGCACACAAGGAAAGAGGAACGGCCAGCTGGGAATTAGACAGGGCTCCTGCACACAAGGAAACAGGAACGGGCAGCTGGGAATTAGACAGGGCTCCTGCACACAAGGAAACAGGAACGGGCAGCTGGGAATCACACAGGGCTCCTGCGGACAAGGAAACAGGAACTGGCAGCTGGGAATCACACAGGGCTCCTGCACACAAGGAAACAGGAACGAGCAGCTGGGAGTCACACAGGGCTCCTGCGCACAAGGAAACAGGAACGGGCAGCTGGGAATCACACAGGGCTCCTGCATAAAAGGAAACAGGAACTGGCAGCTGGGAAGAACATGGGGCTCCTGCGCACAAGGAAAAAGGAACGGGCAGCTGGGAATCTTACAGGGCTCCAGCGCACCAGGAAACAGGAACGGGCAGCTGGGAATCACAGAGGGCTCCTGCACACAAGGAACTGGAAGGGGCAGCTGGGAATCACACAGGGCTCCTGCGCACAAGGAAACAGGAACGGGCAGCTGGGAATCAGACGGGGCTCCTGCACACAGGCAAACAGGAACGGGCAGCTGGTTATCACACAGGGAAACAGGAACGGGCAGCTGGGAATTATACAGGGCTCCTGCACCTAAGGAAACATGAAGGGACAGCTGGGAATCACACAGGGCTCCTGCACACAAGGAAACAGGAAAGGACACAGGAACAGGCAGCTGGGAATTAGACAGGACTCCTGAACACAAGGAAACAGGAAAGGGCAGCTGGGAATCACACCCGGCTCCTGCACACAAGGAAACAGGAACGGGCAGCTGGGAATCACACAGGGCTCCTGCACACAAGGAAACAGGAACGGGCAGCCGGGAATCACACAGGGCTCCTGCGCACAAGGAAACAGGAAGGGGCAGCTGGGAATCACACAGTGCTCCTGCGCACAAGGAAACAGGAAAGGGCAGCTGGGAATCACACAGGGCTCCTGCGCACAAGGAAACAGGAACAAGCAGCTGGGAATCATACCGGGCTCCTGCACACAAGGAAACAGGAACGGGCAGCTGGGAATCATACCGGGCTCCTGCACACAAGGAAACAGGAACGGGCAGCAGGGAATCAAACAAGGCTCCTGCACACAAGGAAACAGGAACGGGCAGTTGGGAATTAAGGGCTCTTCGGCCCATAGCGAAACAGGAACGGGCAGCTGGGAATTACACGGGGCTCCAGCACACAGGGAAACAGTAACGGGCAGCTGGGAATTACACAGGACTCCTGCACACATGGAAACAGGAACGGGCAGCTGAGAATTACACAGGACTCCTGCACACAAGGAAACAGGAACGGGCAGCTGGGAATCACACATGGCTCCTGCACACAAGGAAACAGGAACGGGCAGCCGGGAATCACACAGGGCTCCTGCGCACAAGAAAACAGGAAGGGGCAGCTGGGAATCACACAGTGCTCCTGCGCACAAGGAAACAGGAAAGGGCAGCTGGGAATCACACAGGGCTCCTGCGCACAAGGAAACAGGAACACGCAGCTGGGAATTAGACAGGGCTCCTGCACACAAGGAAACAAGAACGGGCAGCTGGGAATCATACCGGGCTCCTGCACACAAGGAAACAGGAACGGGCAGCAGGGAATCAAACAAGGCTCCTGCACACAAGGAAACAGGAACAGGCAGCTGGGAATTAAGGGCTCTTCGGCCCATAGCGAAACAGGAACGGGCAGCTGGGAATTACACAAGGTTCCTGCACACAGGGAAACAGGAACGGGCAGCTGGGAATTACACGGGGCTCCAGTACACAGGGAAACAGTAACGGGCAGCTGGGAATTACACAGGACTCCTGCACACATGGAAACAGGAACGGGCAGCTGGGAATTACACAGGGCTCCTGCACACAAGGAAACAGGAACGGGCAGCTGGGAATCACACCGCGCTCCTGCACACAAGGAAACAGGAAGGGGCAGCCGGGAATCACACAGGGCTCCTGCACACAGGCAAACAGGAACGGGCAGCTCGGAATTACACGGGGCTCCTGCACACACAGAAACGGGCATCTGGGGATTACACCGGGCTCCTGCACACAGGGAAACAGGACCGGGCAGCTGGGAATTAACAGCTGGGGCATACACAGACCTTCTATAGACAGGAAGCAGCAATAGGCAGCTGAAGAATGCACAGAGCCCCTATAGATGGGGTGCAGGAATGAGCATGTGTGGTACACACAGGCCTCTGGTGCAAAGTGCAGGAATGTGCTGGTGCACACACAGAGCTTCTATACACAGGAAGGAGGAATGGGTAGCTGGGCCTCTATAGGCAGGAAGCAGGGATGGGGACCTGGCACATATGCAGAGCTCCTATAGACAGAAAGTAAGACAGGACATATGGGTTAACACAGAGCTTCTATCGAGAGGAAGCCTATAGACTGGAAGCAGGCATGGGTGGCTAAGGCACACACAGTGTTTCTATACATCTGGGGGCATACACAGCCTCTGTAGGGAGGAAGCAGGGATGGGTGACTGAGTCATGTACAGAGCATCTACAGACAAAGAGCAGGAATGGGCAGCTGGGGCACACACGGGGCTCCTATAGACTAGGTGCAGGAATTGGAAGCTGGGGCCTAACAGAGCATCTATAGACAGGGAGTAGGAATTGTAAACTGGGGCATACACAGCCCCTCTATAGATAGGGAGCAGGAATTGGAAGCTGGTGAACGCACAGAGCTCCTATAGACCAGGTGCAGGAATTGGAAGCTGGGGCATACACTGGGCCTCTATCGATAGGGATCAGGAATTGGAAGCTGGGGCATACACTGGGCCTCTA
Source organism: Ambystoma mexicanum (assembly GCF_040938575.1). Classification (NCBI taxonomy): domain Eukaryota; kingdom Metazoa; phylum Chordata; class Amphibia; order Caudata; family Ambystomatidae; genus Ambystoma; species Ambystoma mexicanum. The sequence goes on along the minus strand of NC_090934.1, from coordinate 861,198,750 downwards.
TCGATAGGGAGCAGGAATTGGAAGCTGGGGCATACACTGGGCCTCTATCGATAGGGATCAGGAATTGGAAGCCAGGGCATACACTCAGCCTCTATAGATAGGGAGCAGGAATTGGAAGCTGGGGCAAAGAGCCTCTATAGATAGGGAGCATGGATTGGAAGCTGTGGCAAACACTGAGCCTCCATCGATAGGGAGCAGGAATTGGAAGCTGGGGCATACAATGAGCCTCTATCGATAGGGAGCAGGAATTGGAAGCTGGGGCATACACAGAGCCTCTATAGATAGGGAGCAGTATTTTGAAGCTATGGCATACACTCAGCCTCTATAGATGGGGAGCAGGATTTGGAAGCTGGGGCATAAACAGAGCCTCTATAGATAGGGAGCAGTATTTTGAAGCTATGGCATACACTCAGCCTCTATAGATGGGGAGCAGGATTTGGAAGCTGGGGCACACACAGAACCTCCATAGATAGGGAGCAGTGTTTTGAAGCTATGGCATACACTCAGCCTCTATAGATGGGGAGCAGGATTTGGAAGCTGGGGCATACACAGAGCCTCTATAGATAGGGAGCAGTATTTTGAAGCTATGGCATACACTCAGCCTCTATAGATGGGGAGCAGGATTTGGAAGCTGGGGCACACACACAGAACCTCCATAGATAGGGAGCAGTGTTTTGAAGCTATGGCATACCCTCAGCCTCTATAGATGGGGAGCAGGATTTGGAAGCTGGGGCATACACAGAACCTCCATAGATAGGGAGCAGTATTTTGAAGCTATGGCATACACTCAGCCTCTATAGATGGGGAGCAGGATTTGGAAGCTGGGGCATAAACAGAGCCTCTATAGATAGGGAGCAGTATTTTGAAGCTATGGCATACACTCAGCCTCTATAGATGGGGAGCAGGATTTGGAAGCTGGGGCATAAACAGAGCCTCTATAGATAGGGAGCAGTATTTTGAAGCTATGGCATACACTCAGCCTCTATAGATGGGGAGCAGGATTTGGAAGCTGGGGCACACACAGAACCTCCATAGATAGGGAGCAGTATTCTGAAGCTATGGCATACACTCAGCCTCTATAGATGGGGAGCAGGATTTGGAAGCTGGGGCATACACAGAGTGCCTATAGACTGGAAGCAGGGATGGGTGGCTGAGTCATGTACAGAGCATCCACAGACAAAGATCAGGAAAGGGCAGCTGGGGCACACACAGGGCTCCAATAAGCACAGTTCAGGAATGAGAAGCCAGGGCGTACACAGAGCCCCTATAGACAGAAAGTAAGAATGGGCATCTCGGACATATGCAGAGCTTCTATAGACAGCAAGTAAGAATGGGCATCTGGGGCATACACAGAGCCCCTATAGATAGGGAGCAGGAATTGGAAGCTAGTGAACGCACAGAGCTCCTATAGACCAGGTGCAGGAATTGGAAGCTGGGGCATACACTGGGCCCCCATAGATAGGGAGCAGGAATTGGCTGCTGGTGCATGCACAGAGCTCCTATAGACCAGGTGCGGGAACTGGAAGCTGGGCCCTATACTGAGCCTCTATAGATAGGGAGCAGGAATTGGAAGCTGGGGCATACACAGAGCCTGTACAGATAGGGAACATGTATTGGCAGCCGGTGCACACACAGAGCTCCTATAGACCAGGTGCAGGAATGGGAAGCTGGGGCATACACAGGGCCTCTATAGATAGGGAGCAGGAATTGGCTGCTGGTGCATGCACAGAGCTCCTATAGACCAGGTGCGGGAACTGGAAGCTGGGCCCTATACTGAGCCTCTATAGATAGGGAGCAGGAATTGGAAGCTGGGGCATACACAGAGCCTGTACAGATAGGGAACATGTATTGGCAGCCGGTGCACACACAGAGCTCCTATAGACCAGGTGCAGGAATGGGAAGCTGGGGCATACACAGGGCCTCTATAGATAGGGAGCAGGAATTTGAAGCTGGGGCATACACAGAGCCTCTATAGATAGGGAGCAGGAATTTGAAGCTGGGGCATACACAGAGCCTCTATAGATAGGGAGCAGGATTTGGAAGCTGGGGCATACACAGAGCCTCTATAGATAGGGAGCAGGATTTGGAAGCTGGGGCATACACAGAACCTCCATAGATAGGGAGCAGTATTTTGAAGCTATGTCATACACTCAGCCTCTATAGATGGGGAGCAGGATTTGGAAGCTGGGGCATACACAGAGCCTCTATAGATAGGGAGCAGGATTTGGAAGCTGGGGCATACACAGAGCCTCTATAGATAGGGAGCAGGATTTGGAAGCTGGGGCATACACAGAGCCTCTATAGATATGGAGCTATAATGGGAAACTGTGGCATAGACATGGCTTCCATGGAGATGCAATTGGCAGCTGGGGCACACACAGGGGCTATAACAGATCACACACGTATATAGCAGGTGAGGATACAGAGAGGATACACAGTCTTGGGGCCAGCATAGACAGGCTGTGTATCAGACATGTTCCCACCTTTGGTCTGGGTTGGGCTTCCCCTTCTTCCGCATGTTGTTGGCGGTGGTCTCACTGAAGTGGAGCCTCCCAACAGTGACCTTCGTAACCTGCTCGGGTGGGATGCTGATTCTGTGGAGACAAAGTGAGATGAGGTAAAGTACATGCCCAGAATCCCTGGCTGGGTAAAGTGAAGTTCTCGGGGGCCGTCAGGGGAGAAACTTTGGGAGCACAGTCTTGTCAAAAGGGAAGAAACTACCCAGAACGACCCTGTTCTAGTGCCAGAGGGTGTCAGAAAGAATAAAGGCTCAGTCTGAAAAATAGACTCCCTATGCACAGTCTCAGTCTGGGGGACTCCTATGCACAGTCTGGGGGACTCGCTATGCACAATCTGGTTGACTCCCTATGCACAGTCTCAGTCTGGGGGACTCCTATGCACAGTCTGGGGGACTCCCTATGCAAAGTCTCAGTCTGGGGAACTCCCATGCACAGTCTGGGTGACTCCCTATGCACAGTCTGATGGACTCCCTATGCACAGTCTGGGGGACTCCCTATGCACAGTCTGGGGGACTCCCTCTCCAAGCAAAGACCGCACAGAGAGAAACCACGGGTGCAGTGGGAGTAGACAGTTAATGGGCACAGTCTGAGTTGGGGACTCTTGGCACATTCTGGGTAGAGAGGCTTTGCGGGTGCAATATGAGCAGAGAAACACGAGGGGGCCATTTGAGTGTAGGCGCTGTCTGAACACGCTCCCAGTGGGGGATGTTCGCTGGGCACACCGGCTGCAAGGGAAGAGTGTGGCAGAGATGGAGGGCGCCTACTGATCACATGGACTCTCTGGGCGTAGTCTGGGAAGGCACTCGGTGGACACCATCTGGCAGACAGACAGACTCTGGTGCACTGTGGGGGGGGGGGCGAGGGGAAATCTAACTAGGGCCATTGCAGAGATACTGGCCTGTGCTGTGAGACAGATCTGGCCCATTCTTCAGTTGCCATTTTGTGTATATGTATAGATATGTATGGCTATAGATAGATAGACCATTGGCCTTTTTATGGTCCCTTTGCTATCTGACTGCCTCAATAGTTGCAGTGTATACTCTGGTGGATGCCTGTGCCTTCAGTCTTCCCAGTGGGCCCCCCCTTACCCCCAACCCTTGCTCCTGTGTGTGTCCTTCGATTTTTCGTTTGCACTATTAGGGGTGCTTTAGCGCCACCTATAAGCCGAAACTATTGCATTACAGTGCAAATAGGGAGAAAGGGCATATGAGGGCGGGCACAGTTTGTAGGTGTTTGGTTATTTGTCCACCCATGTCTATGCCAATCCCTGTGGCCATTCCCACCCAGTCCGTGACCCTCCTGGCCCAAAATACCTCCTCATGGAAATTCTTTGAGTTTACTTTAATCAAGTCTTACCATCAAGCTTTGCAATAGAAGTGCCTGCCAGTGTTTTTTTTCAAAGCGTGACTTGATTGGAGCTGTAAAAACGTTCCTGGTGTAATGCATATGGTCTTAAGCAGGTCTGCCATCAGCCACTCGATTTATATGCACTATGCGTGTCCTTCACTGAAGTCCTCCTAAAAACATGCATTTGCAAAGCAAACAGTTTTGGCTTGTGTATGGGTATTGGGCATTTGCCAAGCAGTGCTATTAGATGCCCAGGTACTCGCACGATTTTGCACCTGCTCCCATCAATAGCCAGTTAATACGACTGCAGCAGTGCCTGGCAAGTGCCTTTCAAATACCTGCACACAATCCCAAATTGTTCGCATTGCCCCTAAGGCTGAACACTCTTTAGCCGTTGGCCATGTATGTAGTTTTGGGCTCCCTCCTGTGCCCAGGATGTGCCTCAGTGCCTTGTGTGTAGGGACAGGGATGTACTAATCCTGAGGGCAGAAAAGGATGTGTAGAAGAACACCTGGTTATTCCTCATTTTCTTGGGTGCTGTAGGGTCTACAGGGAGGCCATTTTCCTCCCACAGAGAGGCAATATTCCATGCACCCTGTGAGTGGCTGCACCGATGATATGCTGTGTGTTTGGATGTGCAGTGCTCTTTTATGACTGCCCATGTTATTTTTGCGAGCATGCTTTGCCCCACTTTGCTCATAAGCCCCTGTCAGACTAATGAGAACCGAAGAGGCATACACCTGTACCACAGAGAAAGGCTGAGATGCTTAAGCTGGGGATGTAGGTAGTGGTGGAGGCCTGCCTAATTTAATGACAGGCCACTGAGTGTCTGGTATGAAGCTGCACCCTGTCAGTGAATACTATGTCAGGGGGCAGAGCCCCTGCGCAGTCCAGTCCTGTGCTCACTCACATCAGTCCGGTAACAGGAGGGGAGCTGGACGGGCCTCCTGCAGAACTCCCGGGTCTGAGGGGGGAAAAAGCCAGTCAGAAGTGTGTTTTGGTCTTGAAACGGATACAGCAGGTTACCACTTTTTTGCGCACTTCTCCCCTCCCCCAGGCTATGCAGTGCATGTATAGCGGCACACATCACAGAAGCACCCCACCCTTGCTCCTTCACTCATACCCCACCAGGCCCCTATACAAGGTCTTCTCTGTGCAACCATGACAAAGTACAGAATCCATGCTCACACGATGCGCCCCAATGCTGCCCCTTTTACCAGGGATTCACAGTTCTGCAAGGGCAGCTCTCCACACAGGTGGGCACACATTGCCTGCCCACCTCCTACCAGCCATTCCCAACCTTCTCTCCCACCATAAGTAGATTGTGTGCAAGTCAAGCAAATGGCACTTCACTGAATCTTTGACCTTTCTTCAGACAAAATGTCTAAGTATCTTTTTCCCGCACTTTGTCGTGTATGTTTCCTGCAAATAAGCTGGTGGCGCCAGAAAGTGTGACGAAAAAATGTATCGTTTCTCAGCTGCTCTTTAGGGCAGCTGGGAAACAAGGACAGAGCCGCCAGCGGTAGCCAAGACAGTCTACAATGACGTGGAGAAGTTACTCCCTTTGTCATTGGTTCCTTATGATACATCTACCATCTGTTTACTATGAAATCAGCTGGTGTTGGAACGGATCTGTTAAAAATGTTTGCTGCAAAACCATGGACACGGGGTAGACAACCCATGGCTCTCTAGATCCTTTGGCCTACGATTCCCATGATCCTTCACCATTGGTCTGAATGGAAACTTCAGGAGAGCCACAGGTTGCTGACCGCTGCCATCTTCCTGCTCACATGATGGCGTGGGCAGCTGCCTGGGCTGGCTCAACCAGCAACATGAGCAGGATCGGGCTCTTGCTATAGGGAAGTACGGAGGAGGTAATTAGGGCCTGATGGGGGTTTTGGTGCCTTCATAAATTAGGCCAAGGGCTTCTCTCTCCACTGGTCAAAGAACACTTGAAAGATGTATTTATTTTATTTATTGGGTATTTATAAAGCACATGTACATCAAATGGTGCTTCAAGGTGCCACAAGACAAAAAAGGGTGGGGGAGGGGAGAAAACAACAATAAAGATCCTACCAGGCCTTGTGACATTCAAATGGTGCAAGTGCAGTAACAAGAAGTGAAGGGGTGAGGGGAGTGGGAAGAGGGGAGGGGGAGAGAGCAGGTCAGGGTGGAAGGGAAAATACTAGGATGGGAGGGTAGTGGGGGGCAGAGAGGTGGCATATAAGTCCAGGGGGGGGAGGGGAAGAAGAAGCCCCCTAGGGACAAAGCAAGCACTAAGGAGCGGGCAGGTGGGCAAGTGCCAGGGGGTGCAGGGAGTGCAAGGAGTGAGGACCACATGATAAGTGCAAGGACGGGGTCGACCAGGCTCGGTAGGGATGCCCCCCCACCATGCTAATCAGGGCAAGGGGGCCTGGAAGGGCAAGTGCAGGTTAGGGAGGAGAGTCAGGGAGATCGGGGTGCTGTGGTAGACTGGGCGAGGAGGGCCTGCTGCCCTGTGGGACTCAGAAGTGACCAGGCAGCCAGTTGATATGACAGAGGGAGGCATTAGCAGGGGAGAGGGAACGAAGAAGAGAAAAGAAGGGTTTTGTGAAGTTTCCGGGACTTAAGGGGATCCGGCTCAAGCCTGAGGGGGGCAGGGAAGCCATTCCAGAGGGAGGCTCCTGCCAAAGAGAGAGATCTACCACCCACTCTCTACCACCCGCCCCCTCTGCTTGGAAAAGTGTCTGATCTGCAGAGAGTTGGAGCTAGAAGACTGAAGGGCTTTAGCAGGGGGTATTTAGGGAGAGAGAGTTGTATGTAGCTGGGTCCCATTTCCCAGAAAGACTTGTGGATGATGCAGAGGGTCTTAAACTTGATCCTAGCAGCCACCGGGACCAGTGGAGAGATTTTAGGGATGGAGAGATGCAGTCCCTGGGCTTGAGGCTAAGGATAGGTCTTGCGGTCCTATTCTGGATTATTTGAAGGGGGCAAAGGGAGGATAAAGCTAGATCGAGGAAGAGGCTATTGAAGTAGTCCAGTTTAGAGAGGTCCGCAGCTCTGGAGATACTGAGTTTCTGCGGAAGGTGAGGAAAGGGAGACTGCCTCTGATGAGGTGCAGCTGAAAGTGGGCCTTCTTGGCAAGGTCTGCGATGTGAGGAGAGAGAGGAGTCGAAGATGACACCAATAATTTAGCCTCACAAGAGGGTGTGGGGAGGGGACCCATGGAGGGCAGCCAGAGAGTAGGAGGGAAGGAGGGAGCAGGGGTCCCAATGAGAATAATCTCAATCTTACTGGCATTAAGGCAGAGATCGTTGGCAGCACACCATGCATGAATAGCAGACAGTCAGGAATGAGAGAGGGAGGAGAAGGGGAAGTGGAGGGAAGCTTGAAGGAGAGCTGCATGTCGTCCCCATAACACAGGAAGTGAGGAGAGAAGGTGGAGATCAGGTGGGCTAGAGGGGCATGGTAGATGTTGAAGAGCGACAGCGAGAGGATAGAGCCCTGAGGTACTCCGCAGGTGGAGAGTGTTTGTGGAGGAGAGGAAAGGGCCCAGCTGAACCCGGGAAGGTCGGTCATATAGGAAGGAGGTCATCCAGTCCAGTGCCAGGTCCGTGATGCCAAGGGTATCACAGAGACGGTTTATAAGGGGGGCATGATTGATCATGTAAAAGGCAGAGGAAAGATCGAGAAGCATGAGAATAGAGGGAGAGTTGGAATCAATATTTGAGAGCAAGTCTTCACGTGTGTTCAGGAGAGCAGTTTCCATGCCTCTGGCTGCTCTGAAGCCAGACTGGTGGTCATGGAGACAACCAACAGATTCAGTGTGGTGGGTCAGTTGGGAGATGACCAACTTCTCCAAGAGTTTGTCCACGAAGGGGGTAATGGAGAAAGGGCAGTAGTTAGCTGGGCAGGAAGGGTCGGCAGAAGGCTTTTCAAGGAGGGGGTGAATAGGAAGTGCGTGGGGGGTGGTGGAAAGGAGCCAGTGTTAAAGGAGTGATTGCAGAAATCAGCCAAGGCTGCAGAAAAGAAGGCAATGTTGTCCTTGATAGTTTTGGAGGAGCAGGAGAGCACCTGTTTGGAGGAGGCTTTCATAGAGAGGACTTGTTTAGAGACCTGATCCGGTACTATGGGCGAGAAGTAGATGAGTAGGAGGGAAGGGGAAAGGGGGGCCAAGGGAGGTCTGAGAGCAGGTGAGGGGGAACAGAGGGGAGTAGAGGAGAGTGAGGACAGAATGTCCTGGTTTTTCACTGTGAAGTGGAAGGCCAGTGCAGTGCACAGGGCTTGGGATGACAGAGGAGAAGTAGAGACTGCAGTAAGACTGGAGAGTTCCTTTTCTCTTTTTTTGTCTATATGCAATAACAGACAACAGTAAAAGTGCAAGGAAGCCGGGCAGTGGTGCTGTTCTGCTCATATATTGTGTTAAATATACTACAGGTTATAATGAACTGATTAGCATTTGTTTATGATTGGCAGCTGCAAGCACTGGAATCTAGAGGAACTTCTGTCTGGGTTCCCAGGTAAAGTGAAGAGCAAAGTTTATACTCTATGCTCGTACAAAGAAATTGAGGACCCATTCCTTTTGGATTAAATTGGTGATCACATGAAATGTTTCTTTCTTGTTATTTTAGTTTCTTCTGTGAGAAACCTGAAGGTGTCTCGCCTACTAGTCCCCGGGGATCTTTCATTCAGGTGGCCAGGACACGGCCATCGCTTTTGGATTCAGTTTCTGGGGCTGCACCAGTACGGGAGCATTACCTGGATGAGGGGCCTTCGGGGAGTGAAAGTGGGACATCGGATGGCGATACGCGGTATCTCCTTCCCTGCAACTGCATTACCCTATCGTACCTGGTAGGATACTTAGGAATTCACACCTCCACCTTTTCCGACAAACACTTTCCCACAGACAGCTCACTGTGAAAGAAAACGGACTCACACCTGTGCCGTATACCTGACATGTCCCACCACAGCAGTCACACAGCTTCAGTCAGCTACTGATCATTACACACACCTGACATCCATCACACTTGCCCACACGGATAAAAGGCGGAGCACGAAAGCAAACTCTGTGCAAGGCAAAGCACATGAGGAAGCAGAAGTTCCAAGATGGCAGTTTAATACAAGGCGGAAGACAGCAAGACCGAAGAGGATTCCAAGGAGGGAAGCGTCCTTGACCTTTTCACCAAAAGCCTGTATCTTTCATGAGTCTTTGAGCATAGGAAACATAAGACCTGGAACCAAAGCTGAAGAATCCTGCATTGTGTGTTGGAGGTACTCAGGGCTCTCCCGCTTCGACAGTCAAGGCCGGAAGAAGTGATTGCCGCCATGGTACTGTCCTTGGCTCCTACTACAGAGCAGCACCACTGAAGTAAGCACAGGCGGTGAGTTGGGGAGATTGATACCAAACCGGTCTCTGTGTAAAACAAGGTTGAAGCTAAGATAGGATACCAAAGTATAGACAAAGGATAGACAAAGTAGTCCGGCACCAGGTGGATGCTCATTAGAATGTCTCTGTTAAGTATCCAATGAAAAGGTGAGTAATGTTAACATAAGAGGAATTGTGAAATTGAGTGGTCCTGCAACGGGTTAAGCCAAACCCTGGGCACATTTGAAAGTCTTCGATATATGACGCAAATTGAAATTGGTCCATGCCCGCTGAGGGAGAATAATTGTAGATGAAGGGATCGGAGCCTGGCTGAGGGGGATATAAGGAGACAAACATTGTGAAAAAGGTGCCTGAGCCTGGCTTAGGAGATCCTGGGCGACTAGTGAATCACCCGAAGTAAATACTTGTGCAAATCGAAAGAGGATAAGTACTTGGTGTTTAGTTGGTTGCATCAGGCCCTCTAAGTGAAGAGACTTTTAAAAGCAAGGAGACTTGTGCACCAGAGGTCCGATGCTAATGATTTGAACTGTATCCTCGTGCTAAAGAAGCCATAGACTGTGCTACGCTCTAGTGAACTGCCGTGTCCTGTGCTGAAAACCTGGGGGAGGCCAACGGCCTGAACAACCTGACATTTTCTTTCTTTTCATAATATTGTTCCCAACACTATTTGTATTTCAAGGTAAGTATTGTTTATTTTTTTTGTATAGGCCCTTTATTTTGACAAAGACATCACTAGGACTGTGTTATTTGATGGTCGTAGCCCTTTGGTAGATTTAGGCTTAGATAGGCATTTATCAAAAACCCTTTTTGAAGTTCAATAAGCACCCTTGAAGTGTGGTCACTTGTGTCTAACTTACTGTTGATGGATCCAGTTTCTGGAGCTGGACCAGTACGGGAGGATCACCTGGACGAGGGTGCCATACACCACCCCTGGAAATGCTGGCAAAGATGGAAATACACCTAACATGGCTGCCTATGGTTCCATAGTGGCGGTCTAGTTTTTCTCCAACATGGCTGCCTACTCTATAACGCATGGGGAAGTATGCTTCCTCCTTGCGTTGTATCTTTCTCGTGAACTACGCTGCTGGATCCTGTTTTTTGCAGTGTTCTTGCTTCCGTCTATGTTTCCCTTCCATCCGTGTTCCTACCTTCCTTTGTCACTGTTCCACTCTCCCTCTGAGGTAACTTCTGTGGTTTCCGCTTACTTTGCACTCTTCGCTGCTCCTGTTTCAGCAGTTCCGTTCCGCGCTTTCAGTTTCTTTATCTACATCTTTTCTTTTTCGTTTGCCCTTTATCTACTTGCTTTGACGCCTTTCAGCACGTCTACTTTTATAACCCTTTGGTCTTTGCTTCTCGCGTTCATCCTTCTTTGGTTTCTTTCATATTTATCTTGTTACTTGTTCGCTGTGTTCCTGTTCATGTCTGCCTGTCAGCGATCCCTGTCCGCCTCCGGCAGCCGTGGTCTCTTTCTTTTCCTTTCTCTATGCCTTGCAGACACTTTAGATCCTTATTTATCTAGGCGTCCCGATTCTATCGAACGGTGTGTACCTCATTTTAGGTCTATCCTTAATAGTCTTTCCACTCTGTATTTCCTTGTGGCATCTTTTGTTTTCTTCCTCGTTAGCCTTCCCATTTTCTGTCCCTTCGTTTATTGGGCAACATTCTTTTGAAGCCTACTTGTCCTGCATTCCAAGAACAGACCGTTCTTTTTGGAACTCCGTTAAAGACATTGTTCCCAGCTTTTCAAGAACTGTTTGCTTATCCCACCACATCACTGAAACAGTTTATTCTACGCTCAAAACACCGACTGATAACCTCTTACAAGACTCTATCTGCCTAAGGACCTTCCATACTTTGGTGGACTTTACCTAGTCACTCAGTATTGATGGGCAAACAACTGTGATCAATTTCATTTAGGGTTTTTTACGCCAGGAGGCTTTTGCCCTGACCTTTGGGGGCTTGCTCCTTGGTGATCCCCTGGATTGGGTTCTTATTCCAGTCAAGGTGGCCTCCAAGGGAGCTAGCCCCCATCTTCACCAGAAGAAGGAAAAGAAGCCGAAGGAACTCAAGAAGTCACATAAGAAGAAGGACTCCGAAGCTCAAGAAAGTTCTATTGAAGACACAGGTGAGGAGGAGTGTTGGGAGTTATCCCCGGGGCTTGACAGAGGGGTCTTCGGGGAGTGGAAGTGGGACATTGGATGGCGATATGCGGCATGTTTCGGGCACAAGTACATTAAAAAGGCTAAGACATTGCAGTAGTAAGAAGCTACAACCCCATTGTGCAGTGACGAAAGAAGGTGGTCGGTCAAAAGGCCGAAAAAAATCTCGAATAACAAAAATCTCGAAAAAAAGGGCGAAAAAAAATATCGCATTTTTTTTTTTTTTATATATATGTATTTTTTGGGTCAGGTAAGTAAAAAAAAAGGGTTAAAATAAAAAAAAATAGAAAAAAGGGGGGTTGGGGGAGAACCCCCCCATTTCGAAAAAAAAACCGTCATAAAAAAAATTCGATATTTTTTTTTCGGCCTTTTTTTTCGAGATTTTTTTTTCGAGATTTAGAACTTCGGTATTATGACTATAAACCACGAAAGAAAATGTATATGCTCCCGGCATGATAACTGGAGCAGGTATCAGGTAATCCAAATGCATTTAGCAGACGGGGAAAGAAAAATCTTGTTCTTCAGTCACAGAATTTAACCTCAGCCTTGAGTAGGGGCATAGAGGCCAAGTGCCCTGCATTGTTCACTGCATAACAGTTTCTTCAAACCTTTGGCTTTCCAGGTCACATTGTTCAGCCTTGCAGGCTTCCCATTTCTGTTAGCGGTGAGCAAGTGGGTCAGGATTCTCTTTTACTCCCTCCTGTGGCCTCGGGTAAACGGCCGGAACATATTTGGGGGAGCTTATGAATAATGATGTCAATATATTGGTCTCGGGTGAAAGGTTGTTGGCAGGGCATAGAGCTCCAACACAATGCACCTGGAGACAGACTTTCCTGAGAAACACTAACAGGGCGCCTGCAGTCTTGAGGACCATAATGCAGAATGGGACGATGGCATCCATGTGCCAAAGGGCAAGATCTTCCATGGCCAGCATTAGCTCCTCAACAGGGGTGTAGAATGCCCACAGGATGCCTTCCATGCACATTCCATTCTTGCAAAATTGGATCCTCGTTGTGGCTGACGCCAGCAAGCCGGACATGACTTTGCCACAAGCCTTCCCCTTGTCCTGATATTAACGGGCGTTCATAATCGGTCACCTGGTTGAGGATGCACCTTCAACAGACACTTTGAAAACCATTTGCATAATCCGGGTAAAGCGCATTGCTGTGAAAGGGGATGGTGTGTACTTAACACAGAGTCTTGCTTTATCTCTGGGGAGCTGCAAGCGGTCATCCGTGATCATCTTCTATGTTATGGTCTACTTCTGCCGACAGAACACCATGTGCCCGGATAAGCCACTGCTGGTTCTCCTCAGTGTCTGCACCATCAGCAACCATCCTGTTCGATGCCAGCGCCATCCGTTCCAGCTATTCCTGCTGTAAGACTGTAGCGCAATTCAGTATAAGGTGTGTGTGCGGCTGTGGATTTACCCTACTGCTACCAAAGGCTGGCTGGTAGATCTGGGCTGGTTTGTAGCCTCAGGCACAAGGGTCAGGACCATTAACCACAGAAGGATAGGTTCTGGAGTTGGAGTAGGTTATGGCTGCCATGCTGCCTTTTGCCCTCTTCTGCTCATCCATGGCTGTGGATTTCCCCTACGGCTACCAAAGGCTGGCTGGTAGATCTGGGCTGGTTTGAAGACTCAGGCACAAGGGTCAGGACCATTAACCACAGAAGGATAGGTTCTGTAGTTGGAGTAGGTTATGGCTGCCATGCTGCCTTTTGCCCTCTTCTGCTCATCCATGGCTGTGTCTGTGAGTTGCAGCAATGATTATCTATAGCAAGGACACATTATGTAAGGGACAAACACTCTCTAGGTCTGGTTTCACTCCCATGTGTTTTGAGGTGTCATCTGACCCCGGCCACTTTAAAATTCCTTTTACCAGGGCAGTCGGTGCCACTACACGTGTTGAGTGCTGTATGTAGATATACTGGCATGTCAGAATTTAGCCCTATTTAGCACCATCATCCTCAAATGAGTGATATAGAGGAAGTTGTATCCGCAATTGCATTAGTAGCCACCCTATTCAGGGTAATTGTAGAGGGATTTCTGGATATTGCTGGGGTGCCCCAACCACCTGGAAACGTGGGGCCACCTTTGTCCTGGTCACTTACTCCTAGGTACTCCTAGTGGTCGTGTCTCTGAGGGTACTGGCCAGGTTGATAGTATGGAGTGAAGCTTCCCAGCAGAATGTGGCGAATGAATAGGTGGGCTTGTGGTGTGTAAAGGGCCTCTTACCATTATGCCGTCCTTGGAGAAGGAGTGCTGTCTGAAATAGCTGTAAATCTATCACACAGCTTGGCGGTCTTGTGGGCACAGATTTCCACATGGACTCTGGTGCAGTTGGAACGGGATCACCCAGCTTGGTGGCTTTGTGAACACGTGGACTCGGGTGCCTGCGGCAGTTCAGGAGGCATTACTCTAAATGTGGCGTTTGTGGTGGCCACCGTGCAGATTGCACCCACACTCCCTGAAGTGGCACAGCAGCTAGATCTTAAACCTTTCTGGCTATTCGTAATATGTGCCTATAGGACTGTGGTCAATTTGCTAATAGAACATTTACTAGTAGTGAGAAGTCCTCCACTCGTCACGCAGTAAAAGCAGGCGGGGTGTTGCTGACGCAGAGCTATGCAGAAATATCACCCTCATCACAGATTCCATGGGCAGGTTCTTCTGTGCAGGCAGGTTCATGATATGGTATGATATGATTGGTTATTTACAATGCACTTAATACCCAGAGGTTTCTAAGCGCGGACCCGGGGATCGAACCTGTGTTGCTCCATGTCGTCTTGCTTCCGAGACGAGCACGTTGCATCCCGAGCTATCCGCCCGAGACAATATGGCTTGGATTTGATGCTCAAGCCACTTCATCCTCATTCCCTCTACTCCTGGCTCTTGGACTCCCTTGTTTGATCTCTCAGCTTCATCCTGATAATCAATCTGCTTTGCTCCAGTTCTACTGAACGCTTCTTGCGGGCAGCCTGTTCATACACCTTGCCAATTGGTACTGCTACGCGGCTTCTTTGGCCTGGTGCTGCTCTCTGCCCTCTTCAAGAAGGTGCTTCTCCCTGACATACCCTTACTTGCTCTCCCAGTGGCTGTTACACCTTTGCCTGTGTGCATCTCTCCTTGAGAACCTCTTACATCTGGATTTTCCTTTGTGGCCATTATGTGGTTGCCAGGCTTCTGGTGTTAGTTTTTCAGAAGGGAGGTGTGTAGCATTGTGTGTGCCTGGGTATGTAAACTGCTTGTGGAATGCTGAGGGGGTTGTCGAATGTGGGCATCCGTAGGTTCTTGAAGCGACCAAAGAAGGCAGACAGCATGGTATGGTATACATGGTGGTTGCCGTTACCTGAGTCTCCCACCATAACACAGCTTAATGGAAGTTAAAACTAGTATATGGGAATCAAAGTCCAGAAACGTGTTTTTTGATCAAAGCTCCTCTTGGAGTGAGGGTTGAATTTGTTCCAGTCTGTTGGAGATATGTCTAGAACACTGTTGGTGAGACCTACATGAAATCCTGTCCTCGATGCACATCAACTCAGCTTTGACTTGAGCTGCTGCTCTTGAGCTTCCAGCTATACACAGACGTCATACATCATCCATCATCCAAAAGAAGGGATGTCGTAGATTTCAAGAAAACCTTGCAATCCTTTCAACCGGGTTCCCATGTTTGTGGCACAGCAACGGATACCTGCTTTCCTCAGCCAGGGAGCAGTGGGGCATTACTCCAAGGAGAGGCCAGTTGGTGAGATGTCCTGGCCAGGTCTTACAAATTACCTCATGGACCTGGTCCACCTGCCTTCCTGTTTATGTGCTTGGTGCCATTGGCACATGAATGTGAATTTATTGATCACACAAAGGTGGAACCTTGTAAAAGGGAATTCAAATATCAGTGTGTCAAACACAACCAACCTATCCCTTGCAACGTTTCTCACTTTGTAAGAGGTCAGGGATGAACATGTCATGGCTTGCTCAGGGCTCCTGGTATCCCATTCGGATAGGACAGTAAGAAGCATGGCCTGACCGTGGGAAGTGCCTTAGCTTTAATCAAGCAGTGAGGGCTGCTTCTCCCCATCTCTGTTACTCTCCCAACGCTCTCACTTCTCAGCTGAAAGTAGGTGGGAGGAGCGACGATGGCTGCCAGTGCCTAGGATAGAGTAACACTGTGGACTGTCTTTGAATGTGCCCTTTGCTCAAAGAGGGAGAGAATGCTTGTATTGATGGCAATGGGCTTGTTCCTGCAGAGTCATCCCTTCTGAAAACTAGTAGTGTCCTTACGGAGTCCACTTGAAGGCAGGCCAGTAAAAAAGTGGCATGACTCTGGATCCAACGATCAGGTGGAAGAGTGGAATTGGTTATTTACAAGCTTGCTTCATGCTGGGTGTGTGACGAATTTGAGGATGTCGTCCCTTCTTCCCTAGGGGGAGACCTTTCCCATGGGGCCAGGGCTGTGTGTCCAAAGTACAATAGTCCCCCTGGGGCAGTGCATCGGGGGGAGGATCACATGGGAGAGGAAGCCCCTTATGGGATTAGGGATGACCATTTGCAGAGAGCACGGTATCACACCCCCTTAGTAGACCCTCCCTCCAAATCAAATTCTCCCTCACTTTCGAGGGAGTGTTACTATATGTTATTGTAAGGCTATCCAACTTAATATGATGGAGCTAACTAACAACCCTGGAAAGAACAAATGCTTCCCATGTATCTCCACCATGACCACTGTGATGGGGAAGATCGGGAGTATGATTACTCCAGAGAACTGGAGTGAACGGTCTAGTCTTTCACCACATTTGATTAGCCTAGAAAATAAGATGGGGAGAGTAGTCCTTGAGCGAGGAAGCCTGGCATACCGGGGACTGAAGCAGGAGATGCTGCTGTGCACGGAATTGAGCCGGAGCAAGAAAGCAGGCAGAGGAGGAAGAGCTCCTTTGTGCACTGCCCGAAAGGAACCTCTGGGCATCCCGAAGCCTGGGAAGCCGCTGAGAAGTGAAGCTCCATCCCGCTAAGGTAGAAGGGACTGGAAGAGTGGCCGCCAACAAGAAACCGAAGGGAAGCTGATCGGCAGGCACACCGCCGACCGAAGCAAGCAACTGAATACTGGCAGAGCCCCAGAAGGAAGCACCACTCCCCGGAAGACGCACACCAGAGAGAGGCAGATATGCGGGCAGAGCCGAAGGTGCTGAAGGTCTGGGGGTTGTTGGGGAGCAACAGGAACAAGAGAGTGCGAGGGTCTGGGACCCTGAGAGAAGCTGAGAGAGTGCAAAAGGGAGCATATGCTTGGCAGGAGAATAATCCAAGCTTTTGCGACAGTACATTACAAGTCTGGGACCCGCACCCACATAACAATAAGAGAGAAAGAGCATCTGGGACCCTTAATAAAGCAGATACAACAAAGAAAGGCGCACATGCTTGGCAGGAGAGTAAATAAGTCACCATAACAGGACATTGCGAGTCTAGAACCCACATCCATATGAAAGCTGCAGAATAAGAGGGTCTGGGACCCTGAGAGATACAAAGATAGTCCATGAGAGGACATAGGCTTGGCAGGTGAGTGAACCAAGCTATTATGCTCATCCATCGCGAGTCTGGGACTCGCATCCAAAAGAGAGTCTGAGAATAAGACGGTTGAGTACCAGAGGCCATTTAGTTGAAAAACCCATGCTTGGTAGGGAAATACACCAAGCTGGTAATATAAAAAGAATGACGAGCCTGGGACTCACACCCTTATGAAGATATAAAATACAGTGACATTTACCTGATATGATACCGGTTAGGACCCAAAGAAAAGGAAAATATTACCAGAAGGAATCCAAGGGAAAGGAGCAAGCCCCTTCAGACCTGGAACCTTTACCTGCTAGAACATTTCTTTTGTCTTTTGGAGCACCTGAGACATTGGGAACTTTTCTGTTGGCAAGAGTTATCATGAACACTTTACTTTGCAAGAGACCATCCCTACACAGTTGGTTTAGGTTATGAGTGTTAGGGACAGAAGTGGGGTTTTGGGAAACAACGTAAAAGATGTTGTTTTTTCTACTTCTTGACTTATTCCTTTGTTTCCTTTGAGACAGGGAAACCACTCCTAGCATTTAGGGATCGAGAGGCCTGTTTCCTATCGTTTATTGGTGAATACATGTTTATAGCCAGAAACATGCTACTTTTGGGTTCAAGCCTTCCTTTTGGACCCTTACAGGTGCCAGCAATATGTGCTTTGGATAATTCTACATAGTTTAGAATTCAGGGTTAGGACGCCCAGTTAATGGCACAGTGTGTTACTGGTGTGAAGAGTAGAATAATAGATGGAGATGGAACACGGCAGGGCACTGCACTTACACCAAACATGTAGAGTGTTACTGCTTGGCTCCATATTTTCCTGCACTCACTCTGACACATATAACTTAGTGCCTTATGTGACAGATAATCACCGGCTACTTGTCATAATAGCCTATAGTTTCTACTCCTGCTCCTTTGCTCTTTCTCCGCAGTACTGCCCAACTCCCCTCATCTCCCATGGTCTCCTCTACCCAATATTCTCACCCCTTACTCTCTTCTCTTCCGCCTTCTTGCCTCTCTCTCTACCTTCACTACTCCCAGACCCACTTCCTCTACCTGCTTTAAGTCTTCTCCCTGTTCTTTACATCTCTCTATGTTGGCCCATCCATCTCATCCATCTCTGTTCTTTCCCATTCCTCCTTTGTCCTTGCCTCGCTCCCTCTCTCATCACTGCTCATTTTAGCCTTTCCAGCTCATCACACTCCCCTCGCGCTCTAATCAGCATAGCGCACAGTGGATACTCACGTGACTGGGTTGAAGGGCCGCTTGCTCCGGTCAGACTGTGACTGTTCAATGTTAATGGACTGGTTTATCGCCTCTAACTAAGGGAGAGATACCGAGAAGAGCATTAAAATCCGAAGGAATGTCGGAAACTGGATCCCATTATGTTTTTCTACAAACATTTTCTTTTTGTTAGCAGATTCTCATATAAAACATCGCTTTCAATGCAAACATGTGCGAGAATATTACAAACAGCAGTACTCGAAGTTTACCAAAACATTTCAACCACTCAGCATTTATATCTTTCCCCTATTTCTCCCCCCACTTCCCCCTTCATCAGTTCCATGCATCCCAAATTGCCAAATCCTTTCATATTTGTGTGGGCCTCCTCTCCCCTTGTACATTAGTTGGCCCCATTTTGAAAAAATGTCCATCCTCGCCTGCCCTGCTGCTAACCTCAGGGGTTCCGGGATTGTCCAATGCTGCGCTATGGCTCTCTTCGCAATTATACCAGCAATGCCCAGTGGTGTTTTGGCGTGCCTGGCAACATCAGTGTTTGATCAGATTCACAATATTGCATTCCTGGATTCTGGGATTATTGGCCTTTTCAAACCCCACCCCCATCTCTTTTTGCACCTTATCCCAAGACCTTCTTATTTTTGGGCAAGACCACACCATGTGGAAGAATGTCCCCTTGTTCGTATCACATCTCGGGCATATGTCGTTAATCCCCCTGCCCATTTTATATAATCTCCCTGTGTAAATATATTAATTTTAATAGCCTAGGTTTTGCTGAAATAGCAACCTCTCTGGGGTACTGTATGGCTTCCCTCCAGTCCTCTGCGTACATATGCCCCACCTCTCCCCCCCCCAATCTTATCTTTAGTACATCCAACCTTCTTGTGGAATGGAATGCTAACACCTTTTCATTTTTTTATTTAAAAAAAGAATCTTTTTTTTAAATTTGTTTCCATTACGTTGCAATGCAACAATCAACTTTCAATATCAGCACATTGTTATTAACCTCCATTCCCACAATACAACCAACCCTTACTAGATTAACTCCAACAACTAGCTACTCACAGCTTGTAATTCCACAGAGGTTGCACCTGGGGCTCCTCCTACACCTCTTCCACTCTTCGGGCCCTGCCCATCCTACTTTCCACACCCCCACCAGTCTCCCCAGAATCCCATCACTCCTCCATCCCGCCACCCTCGGCCGGGGGGTCATGGGATTTATCATCCGGTGAGCCAAACAGCGAGTGCACCAGGGCATTCCACGCCACCACATTATCTGAGCTTTCTCTCATTCCTGCCTGCATAGCACTATACCACACTGTAGCCTCGGCTATGGACCGGCGCCGCAGATCATTCCGCCACCCTTCTATAACATGGGCCCTCTTGCGATTCCCAAGCCATGGCGATCCTCCTTTTTGCCAACACCCAGGCCAGGTCCACCAATCTGTTCACTGGTTTTATACTCTTTGTTTGCAGGAACACCCACGACCAAACAAGCCTCCATCAACCAGGCATATCTTGTTACACCTCCTTTTCTAAACCTCAATTCCATTTCCGGCCAAAACCTTCTAATCACCGGGCACACCTAGAACACGTGCATCATGTCTGCCCCACCCTCTCCACACATGGGGCACCCTCCACCCATTGAGCCTGGAAATTGTGAGATGAGATGCAAAGTCAAAGTCTCTATGAAGCGCATAGAACTGGGTCATCTTAAACCTGGCATTCTTTGAAACCTTTTTGGGGAAAAACAGCACCCTGGACCACTACTGTTCTGCAAAGATCCTGCCCACATCCAATTCCCATGTATGCCTCACCTTGGTAACATTATTCAGTAAAACTGCCAACAATCCCTGGTACAGCCTGGACACTCCATGCCCCCTATCTGACACATCATACAGCAGCCCCAATATGCCACCTTTCCACCTGGAGACTCGGGAATCCCTGCAACCTCCTCCGTACCTCATGCACCAGTCTAGTATATGTCAGAAACTGTCCCTTCTGCACCCCAAACCCTTCCTCAATCTCCCAAAACTCCACGAGTCCCTCAGGGGGAGGGGGAGTGCAAATCCCCTAACGTCACTAGCCCTTTCTTTTCCCATTGGGACCGCATCAAGGCCAGGTCCCCTGGATCTTCTCCATAAATTGCTGCTAGGGGTACATGGGGAGAATAGGGTGCCCCTAATATAAGCCGTGCCTTGGTCCTGGTCCAAATTATCCTACCCAGCTGCAAAAGGTAGGGGGGTCTCGGATCCTGCCCTTCCTTAGCCACAGCATCTCCTTCAGTAAATATGGTGCAGTGACCTCCTGCAGCTGGTTGTGGTCCAGTGTCTCTGTGTCCGACAGCCACTTGTTGCAGTTGCCCTGCCAGGTAGTATAACTCAAAGTGTGGGAGCCGTACCCCTCCATCTTCGTAGCCCCTGCACAGTGTCTCTCGGGCCACCCTACGCCTGCCAGATCCCCATATGAAGCCCCTTACTACTATACACAATTCACTGAAAAAGGACCTCGGTATGAGATACAAAATATTCAGAAAGTGATACCCATCTCAGAGAGAGGTCATTTCTCCTAATTGAACGCTCTAGTCTCATCCTTGCCCATTGTGTGTTCTCCTAGTGAGCCTAGTGTTGTGGTGAATGTTAATTCCTAGATACCGAAATGCCTTAACCTTCCACTGCGACCCCCAGTCTGGCAGGCGTGATTCATCCACCCCAACCCATCCTGCCAATGGGAATACACAGGACTTTTCCTTGCTGGCTGAGATTCCTGACAATGCTGCAAAGTAATCCAATACCTCCAGATATTGCGCTAGATTGTCCACTGGGATATGCAAGTATAAGAGCATGTCACCTGCGTATAGCTAGACCACATGATGTACTCCATCCACCAGTTGCCCTGTGTCCCTACTTATTCAAGAACACCGTCAGGGGCACCACGGCTAGTACATAGAGCATGGGGGACAGTGGGGCTCCCTATTTTGTGACCCTCTTTATATAGAACCGTCTGGATACGTATCTGCCTGTCCACACCAGCGCAACCTGTGTTGCATAGAGCATTCCAACCCACCTCAGAAACCTCTCCCCAACCCCGAATCGTTCTAAGGAGGCGTGCAACCACTCCCACCTTACAGAATGAATGCTTTCATTGCATCAAACGCCACCACTGCGCAACCTTCCGCCCATGTTTGCGTCCCATCTATTACTGTGTGTAGCCTCCTCAGGTTCCCATGCATCGCCCTCCCTGGGACATATCCCGTCTGGCCCAGATGGATCAAGGTCCCTATCACCCCCTTAAGCATATCCAATAGGACCGCCATACGGATCTTACTGTCCTGGTTAATCGAAGAAATCGGGCAATATGATTCGCAATACTGCACCACTTTCCCTGGCTTCAATATCGGGACAAAGATAGATTCCTGCATGCTTAGAGGTAGCCTCCTCAAAAGTTCAGCAGCCTTGGAGCCACGTCGTCCACAAATTCTTTATAAAACTAAGCTGGAAGGCTGTCCCCTCCCGGCGTCTTGCACATGGGCAATGCACCAATCACCACCCTCAACTCCTCTTTTGTGAGCGGCACACCCAGTGCCTCCGCCTGCTCCAAGCCCAGGGTGGGTAAGTCCATCTCCGACAGTGTCTCTGCAATCTGCCGCCCCCTATCCAACCGATCTGGCTCATATAAATCTCTGTAAAATCTCTGAAAGACTTTGTTAATTTCCTTTTGCAACCTCCTCTGTCTTGTTAATCTCACAGCAGGTTTCCTCCCCATGTCATTTCTCTGTGTATTTCGCATAGCTGTACCTGCCCAGTCGTTCCTAATGTTCCAGGCATTCCTGTCTAAGCATGATAAGTCTCCCATCCACATCATCCTCCCTTGGATATGTTCCCTCCACTTGTTTATTAATCGCCTCCGATACCGTTAACTTCCGCACTAGCTCTCTCTGAAACACCCCCACGTTTGCAATGGCAGCTCCCCGCATCACCACCTTGAAGGCGTCCCAGAAGTTCCCCCGGCAACGACACTCCCTTCATTGATACAGAAGTGCTCTTCTATTTGTTCCGCCATGCCGACTTGGAAGGGCCCATGCCACAGGGTCTCCGCTCACAGTCTCCACATGGGTACCGGGGTAGGCTGGTTGCTCATCACCCAATCTACAATCAAAGGAGAGTGATCTGGGCGCGTCCTGCCCTTATCAAGGTGCCCACAAACTCCCCAACCTGATCTACCCCAGTGAAAAAATAATCAATGCATGTGTAAACCCTGTGCACACTCGAGTATATGAGATTTCCATCCTAGTTCCCATTAGCCACCACCAGACGTCTCACAACTCCAAATCTTCCATGGGCGTCCTTAGGACTTTTGCTGGTGGGGCTGGTGTGGTCTGTCTACTGTCTTATCTGTCCAATAGTGGGTTTAAAGTGCAATTAAAATCTCCATCCAAAATCCACGTCATCCCCCGAAAGGGGGCCAGCCTGGCATATAAGGAGTGGAAGAAGGTAGACACAGTGTGGTTGGGAGCGTAGGTGTTAATAAGGCACACCTCCTTCCTATCTATAAACCCATGTAACAACACCACCCTCCCTTTGTTATCTGTACAAACTTCCACCATCCGAAAGGGCACAGTTGGGGCCACACAGATAAGTAACCCTCTTGTGTACGTGTAGACGTGTGATCCAAATCCACCGCCCCACACTTTTGAAGCACCCAGACTTGTTTCCCTATGGTGAGGTGCGTCTCTTGTAGTATTGCCACGCCAATCCCTTTTTGACATAGATACAAAGCCATCCTGACCTGCTTAACATAATTGTTCAGTCCCCTGACATTCCAGGAGGATACTCTCTGCAATTCCAGTCATATGACCATTCCTTGACCCTCATCCTCCCCGCTCCCTGTCGCAGGTATCCAGAGCCCCTTCGTCTGCTACGTCTCCCCACCCACCCCAGTGAAACTCCCAACTTATCTCATCATACAATACCAAGCTGTGTTGTAACCAAAACAAACTGTACCAAACTTGAACTAACAACCCACCAGAAGCCACTTGTAGCGGTTGAACCGCCATTTATCCCACCCCCTCTTGTGGATCCTGACGGCTGGATGCCACCTCAGTATCCGTAATTTCAACCAAGAGAAAAAGGAGGAAAGGTTGTGTCGGGCCAGCTTCCCGGTACTATCCATCCCCAGGGTCCTAGATAAAAGGAATATAAGTCGAACAGAACATGCTAGCCAGCATAGCTCCCGATCCATGACACCCTCGGGTGTCCATGCATCCTATGCATCTCAAGTGTCGCAGCTTCCACCCAGCTGACATTGTCTCAAATATTGTTCCTCTTATCTGCCATAGGCTGTGACGCCATCCGGTTAGCATCCATCCAAGCGTTCAGCTCCTCCATGCCATCAAAAAACAATGCCTTTCTCTTTTGTATAACTTTCAGCTTTGTTGGATATAAGAGCATGTAATTAATGCCTTGCTGTCACAATCTTTCTCCCGTAGGGACAAACTGGCCTCTTCTTCTTTGGACCTGCAAGGTATAGTCTGGATAAATTTCTAGCACAGGTGACCCTCGCCTCCCTCTCTAGAGAAGGCCAGGATCTTTTCTTTGTCTTTAAAGTTTAGAATCTTAGCAATGAATGGCCAGGGCGGCACCCCAGCGGGAGCGGGGAGGTCTCCTTGTTAATGATCTGTGAGATCTCTACCGTGAATCCCTCTCACAATGTTCCCAGGCCAATCTCGTGGAGCAACATATTTTCATCATATGTAGTGGGGCCCTTGCCTTCTTCCCTCTCTCGCAGCCCCAGGGTCAGAATATTACTCCTCCTCGCCCTTCCTTCTGCCCAATCTTGTAACATCCTTACCGTCGTTGTAAGATCTTGGACCTTCTCCTGCAGTTCCTTCGTGGTCAAGGACATCTCTTCCACCCTCACTCCGGTCTCCCCCACTCTGCAGGCTAGATTACGCACATCTGGTCTTAGTGTCATGCGCGATAGGAATTCCAAACAGGTCACACAACCCAATACCAGGAGTAAAATCACCTCTCACACTCACGATACCTCCTCGACCAGTAATAGCGCTAAGTTTCCAAAGTCACAATTAGTTCAGGGTTCTAGGCTACCTGTGGTGCGAGGGAAGCGTGGGCGGTCCTTGTTGCAAGACCGGGGTGGCGCTCGCCTTCACTACGTTCCTCGCTTCCATTGGCAGCTTCCTTGGAGGTTGCGAGCAGGCAGACGCCGCTGACCGCGTTCGCTTCCTGGATACGGGACGCTTTCCCGATCACGTGACTTGTCATCCACTCATGTGATCGGCAGCCACACATAAAGGCGGGTTATTCGAATAGCTTGTTGCTTCACAGCTGTTTCCCGTAACACTGTTCAGTGTCTCGTCTCAGGATTCAAGTTTCACGGTACTCGACCTCGTCTCACGGATCACGGACTGCTTCCTCCTTCAACCTTTGGCACCACTACTTGTTCGGCACGGATACACGGAATATTGACCTTTGGATTACGAACTTTGGACTGCCTTTGGATCTTCCTCTTGCTTAGTTTGCCTTTCATGAACACTCGGAATCGAACCTCGGACTGCATATTGGATTTTCCTTCGCCTCACCCCATCTGTTAAAGTCACGCTCAAGCATCGTTTCATACCAAGTGCCACGAGACATCCAGGTGTTGACAGCCAGCACTACCAGGCTTCAGGGACTGTCTGCGCGCACCCTTGCACCACCACTCCCGATCCCAGCCAATCCCTTATCGGGTTTAGGTAAGATCTTTGGGTATTTAGAGTGTGCCTGTTTTCATACTTATACTGTAACTGTTTGTGTTAATACTTGGTTTCCTTCCCACAGCCTTGGGGTCTGCGGTTGCGCCTGGTTCCTGTTGAACAACACCAACACCTGTGGCTTCAAGGCTCGCACAGAGAGTATTTTGTTACCTCTCTGTGGGGAACTTGGGGACAGAGGCCCTATTACTCTTCACGACACAGCAAGTCTGACACTTAGGATACCAAAGTCACATTTGATCTCATCTATGTGGGGCTCCATTAATGCTCTCAGGGCTGCAATCACCTTCAGTATCGTGGCATCGGTTCCCCCCGTCACCAACATCTGGCTCTCTGGCACAGGCTGCACCTTGGAGTCCATAGCGTCCAGACTTTGCTCCCCTTTTTTCACAAACACATCCATCTTCATCTGCCTTGGCTTCGCTGTTTTTCTTCCCCATCTGGCATGTATCCTCAGGGCTTCTTCTGGGACCTTGCTGGATTCAACTTCCTGCACAAAATCTTCTTCCTCCATCAGCTATATTTGTGGCCTCTGCTTTATCACTACTTTGTTCAGTCCTGAATACACCTCCACTGTTCCTTGTTGATACAGCCCCCAGCAGAATCCAGTCTTGGGGAGATGAGAGTCCAGGCTGCCAATTCACCACCTGGCTCCTGGGCACTTCCTCCACTTTCCAACCAATAGCACCCTTATGTACAGTTAGCCAGATTGCTCACTGCCCCTCAGCAGCCCAGCCCATCTCAGAGGTTGGCCTCTGTGCAGACTGCCCTGTCTCTTAATGCTGCGTAATTCCTGGGGATCAATACAGCTTATCCCCCCAGTAAAGGACTAAAGGGTCTCCGGAGACTATGAAGGTCTCCCTACTCTGGGTTAGGGACGCTTCTCGGACCTTCCCAACCGTCAACACTGCCATCCATCCTAATGGGTCCAAGCTGTTCACCCAGGTTCTGCCTCCTGCGTACCCTGCGCTGCACACTCTCCGTTGTGTTTTCTGGCTTGCCCCCCCACCCCCGGCACTCGCTGACGGTTCCCCAGATCGACCAGGTCTGCTCTACCCACAAACCTTGTGGAGCTGTATTGATCCCCAGGAATTATGCAGCATTAAGAGAGAGGGCAGTCTGCACAGAGTGCCCAGGAGCCAGGTGGTGAATTGGGAGCCTGCACTCTCATCTCCCCAAGACTGGATTGCCCTGCCCCACAGCCTCCTCTGTGCCAGGCCACCACTTCCCATTGCAGTATGCCATCAGGTCTTTCCTCCTGCTGATCAGCACTGGAGGTGCGGAGCTGCTTCGGGCTGCCCAGTTTTCTTCCGCCTCGCCTCTGCGGTGGGTCTCTCTGCTTGTCACCAGGCTCTATGTCACGGCCGCCATTTTGCATTCATCTGGTCCGGAGATTCGTCAGCCCATTCTTCGCTGCGAGATTATACGGTGGGAGGGTTTTTCGGCACAATCAGTGCACGGAAAGCTTATCTATGTAGGATCTGTTAGGGAGCTCACTGGAAGCACGTTTTGCTTACATCCCATACCATCCTTACATCCCCGCTGTCCATACCCCCATGGATTGCTAACACCTCATGTAGAGTCGAGACTTGGGTTTTGTCGATGACTCCAGCCATTGCTATCCATAGTGGTAAAATACTGCTTCGGGTACCTTTCTGCCATCTCTTTCTGCCACCCCGGTCCCCCCTTCCTGCCTCCCCAACTAGAAAGTATCTGTCGCCCTCACTACCACTTAACTGCTACCTACGGCCGCTTCCCCTTCCTATCCCACACCCACCTTGTTAACTACCCCAGAGTCCCTCCTCCCCCTCTTTCTCCCTGGATCCCATTTTATTACATCAACAAACAAGGAAAGTCTCTTCGATGGACAAACTTGTGGGAACGCGGAGATCAGCTTCAAGTGGTGTGCACTAGTCTTTCATAGTCAGAGAGTATATTAGAATACTAGTTTACAACACGACAGGCTAACCTTGCTATCAATTCACTCGCACATCTGTAAAGCTTTTGTTAACCTCCTCTCCTCTTTTAAATACGGGTAACTACATAATAAAAAGCAGATCTTGAACTAATATGCAATGATTGACAATGTGAGTGAAAGGCTAGGGGAATTGCAAAACATTCCTGATCCTGTGGCAGGCAGAGCAGGGCTTCTCGCGCTCTGCTTCTAGGTTCAGAGAGTAGAGACCCATGCAAGGAGCCCATGTACTGCACTCTCCCTTTTATGGCTGTGGGCTCCTCGCTGAATTTTCAGAACTATTACAGAAATGCTGTTATTGTTAGATTTCACCAGTTGTTTAAAGGCTCC
Organism: Ambystoma mexicanum; assembly: GCF_040938575.1. NCBI lineage: Eukaryota > Metazoa > Chordata > Amphibia > Caudata > Ambystomatidae > Ambystoma > Ambystoma mexicanum. The sequence goes on along the minus strand of NC_090934.1, from coordinate 861,171,493 downwards.
CTCCTGAATTGGGAACAGCAACACAAGACAGACATAATTGTTGTTTTCGAATTCTGTGCAGAATCTGCTGGGTAAAATATGGAATGGCAAGAGTAAATGCAATGCCCAGATAAAGGCAAACTTCCAGATGTCCCCTCGTGAAAAGTTCAGAAGTACACAGGATCCATCAAGAGTCTAATCTTATTCTGCAGGAATTTATGGCAAGACGACTTTTTGATGTGCAGCTATTCTGACCTGTCTTAAGTCATCCGTGCCACCATGACATGACAGGCTGTAGCTCTGTGCCAGGTGTGACCCGTCAGACATGCCAATCAAAACAAAAGGTCAATTTCTGCTTTTGCACATCTGAGGCAAAGGGCCTCAATACAAGCTTGGCAGTACATTGCTACCGGCAGCCTTTCCGGACTGCCAAACTAAGAGTCTACGGCAAGGGTACGGAATTCCCAGCAGGCCTGACCTGCCAGGAGTTCAGGCCGATACTGGCATACCTTTCACTGAAGCACCGGCACCGTTACTAATGGTGACCATGCTTCAGGTTTCCCATGGAGTCCTAGTGGACTCCATGGTAATGGGAAATAACTGTTCCGCCGCTGCCTATGATATCCCGGTAGCACTGGGATGTCAGGCGGCAGAAACGGTGTCATAGGGCTGGCGGCAACCTGCCGGCTACCGGAGGGTTGTACCGCCAACCTCATAATGAGGCCGAAAGTGTCATCTTTGCAAATGAGTGTAAAATCCGAAATCTACTATTTGTTTCGCTTTAATTATCTTGCAAGATATGTCTCTAAAATGCCAGCATGGCAGAATCTTGTACACAGGGCCAGTCTGGTTGGGCCTAACCAGTCATGCACACTTATCAGGCTGGTGCAAACTGTACCACCCGGGGTCCTAATCCACATGACCCTGGACCAATCCTTGGACATACCTCGTGCTTACACAACCTCCTGATTCTCGGTGGGCGATGTCAAGGCGGTGTGGGCCCTCATTTCTAATCACCCCACATTCTAGAGGAGACAAATAAATCACCAGGGGCGAAAAGGGGGACTCCTGCAAATGGCTATGTTTTAGATACCGCGTGTTTTAAGTAATACAACTCCTGGCGGCTCGTTTGAAGTTATCACCATTAAAAGGCGAATTATTGGAATCAGAACATGGGCAAAACTCATTGGGGAAACTACGCTCAAGGGCTGACAAACTGATCCAACTGTATAAAGTGAGCCTCCTTTTGTAGGTTTTCTGGAAACGCTCAGCTCGTCTCCTCAAAAGCGCCGATTTGCTTGTCCTATAATTTACGTTTCAATGGCAAATCACTTCTGGGATCATCCACCAGCATCCCCCTGAAAATATGAGATAAGTATTTAGACAACCATCTTGCACGTCACTCCAGGAGCATGACGGTAAACAAACATAGAAAGCAGACTGGCTGACTCTGAAAAATCTGTGAAAAGATATGGTTCTGCCAAACGGCGGTCGTAGCTACCATCAGCGGAAAAACGTATATGTTTTAGTTCATGGTCAACATGTTTCGACTGTTAGGAGGTACAGTGCTTCACGATGCGTGTGCGCCTGTCGGTATTAGTCTTGGACCCCACTCAGAAATAAGAGGTTTCCCCGAACAGACCCCCTGAGATCCCTCTTTTTCCCTTTTTACTTTCCTACGGTCCCTTCTCATCTTTCTGAAGCAACCTTTGCACCCCTAACTCCTTATACAAGCAACTAGAATTGTACAAAGCATCATTTAACAGATGTCAACATACAACATCTGACATATTAACCAGGCATTAACAAGTATCTGGTGCTGTGTCCAGAAAACAGCACCGAAAAGATTCCTGAATTGCTTGTTCTCATTAATTACGGCAAGTGGCTCTGAGGATGGACCGAGCTCAAACGTTTCTTGAAGGTCCCAATAGAGCGACTGTATTCAAGGAGCCATCTTAAAGGGGTTTTCTCGGATTGTGCCCACCGCATCACTTCACCTACTTAAGCAAACTATGAACCTTGATCATTTCTACCTCTCTTTAGGTTATTTTGCTCGGTTTTCATTGCTGAGGTTGTGCCGCATTGTGAATCGTTAGCTGGGTCTGTGTCTGTGGCTCAGTGGACTAATGCATCCACTACAGGTACCTGTGTTTGACCTCATGGCCACAGGTTCGCACCCCGGCAGGTCCACTCAGCCCTTCATCCTTCCGAGGTAGATAAAAAGAGTGACATTACGTTTATTTATTTAGCCATTTATAGAGAGCACAAAACTCAAAGGTATCTAGGCGCTTATTCTTACGAGATTGGTTACAGGCGTATGGTTCAGCTTATTCATAAGAGATTGGTGACAGACATATAGTTCAGCACAGAGGTGAAGGTTACAGTCTTATCTTAAAATGGGTAACCATAAACACCGGTTATCGGTCAATAGCGCCAAGATGTCTCTCTTGGGGTGAACATGCGCTCTACAAATAAACCTGTTATGTTATAGTTGGATATCAAGAGTGGCCCAGCCCATAAATCTGTATTCCTGAGTCATGTTTAACATATCTATTTTACACATGTTAGGGTGGCCAAACCAATTACATGGCTTTACGCTTCCTATTGTAGTATACATTTTGCAACAGTTCTATCTATTAAATACTAGAAAGATACCTCCTGACTTTACTGAGAGTGTGTTTGTAGATATAAGAGAACTTCTCTTATGTTGACTGCAATATGGCAATCATTCCCTTTGATGTCTGCAGCTCTCCCCTTTCTGTAATGCCTTTATTTATTACAGAATGGAGAAGAGATCAGACTTCCACCAGTGGTGGACTGGCCCATAGGGAACTCTGTACATTTCCCAGTGGGCCTCTGCACCCTGGTCCTCTGTGGTATTTTCAAATGTTCCCATAGGAAAAGGATTGGGCTTGCTGAAAATTTGTAACTTGGAGTCACTTTGAACATTATTTCCTGGGCCTCTTTTGCTTCCCAGTCCACCCCTGACTTCCACTCATGCGCTGCAGCACCAATATGTCTCACTTCTGAGGTGTCAGGCCCTCACAGCTCTCGTCAGGTGTTTAAGCAAAACTCACTTTATCCTTCCAGGCTTTCAGGTACCTCTCACTCTTGGGGTTCTAGTCCCTCTTTATCTCCCTCACTCTAGGACAGGGGTCTGCAACCTTTGGCTCTCCTTTTCCTGGTTTTGGACTGCAAATCCCATCAGCTCTAGCCATTATATTCAATGGGGTGGGAGCATGGGAGCTGTAGTCCAAAAGAGCTGGAGAGCCACAGGTTGCAGACCCCTCCTCTAAGGCCCTCTGACTCCTCTCTTCCTTCGGTTTGGGGGTATAGTCTTCTCTACCTTGTTCTCTCCAACGCTTATTTTCTGACACCACTCCCAACCTCAATCTAAATCTCACTCTTGGGTATCAGGCAAATCTCCCATCCTCTCCACCGTGCGTTCTAGTCCCATCTAACTCATTCAATACAATCTTTCAGTCCTTCTCCCTCTCAAACTCTTTGGGTTCCAGGCACCCGGAATTTCTTGACCACAAGTGTATGACATTCTCTCCGATCCAGGGGTTCCCAGACACCGCCCCATCTTTTTGTCCAGGCGTTTCACCCCTTCCCTCATTGCAGGGACCCTGGTATTCTCATGCTCAGTTTTTCAAGGATCATCAGCAATTCTCCTTCATCGCATACAGTGAAGCCATTTACTTTGACGGTGCTTGAGACAGAAGTAACCATGCCCCCCGCCCTCCCCTCTCCGCATTCTCCCACAACTTGCCTTGACACCATGTAGTTTCAGGTAGAAGCACTCCAATGGTTTCAGCCCTTCGGAGGTCTTCACGTATTTGGGGTCTCCAATCATGCCGACGTAGACTGTGACCTGGAAGTGATTCTTCTTCTGACACACAAAGGCATCATCTCCCACCGAGAAGTTGAACCCCTTGTCGGCATCCACCTTGTACGTCGGCATCGGCCTGCAGCAGGGATGAAGAAGAGGACAAGCCGCTGTGAAACGTTAACTTGTTGGAATCTGGACAAGCCATTCTAGCCTTCATGGATTGGAGTTACAAGACAGCTGGATTGGGGCTGCCTGATTAGGGACTACTGATCTAGGTAGTTACACCATGCACCAAGCACTGCTCAGGCAACATGTTGTTGCCACTTTGCACCATATTGCGCCCTTTCTCCTAGTATTACGTTTCTACTCTCTTGGGTCAGGCCACACGTGATGCACAGCCTGCTTTCTGAGCTACTTGGTTAACAAAAATCTCACGATGTTCAAAGGCATGCAGTCACCTGAAGCCAGTGGTTCCTATTATAGCCTAATTAAGGGCAGTCATGATTGACCATGGAAAAAAATCGCTGATCGCCATTCTTTGTCAGTGACCCTAAAACATGGCAATACACACTTACGCAATTGTTCTCCAGAATTGCAGGCGAAACACTGATCTCCCTTTCAGCCAAGCGGTGCTGGTCCCTCTACCACATGCTATATCTGGAGCTGCCTCTCCAACCTAAGAATGAATATTGTACTGCATTTTTATTGCAGTTGCTGCCACAATGTCTCCTAGTATTGCAACATGCAATACTTTTTGTTGGATGTAAATCACCATGTCTTATTTTAGAAGGCCTTAAGTGACACCTAGGGATCTGTTATGGGGTTAAGATGCTGACCCGGCCTAGTCCATCCCCAACAAAACAATGAAACAATGAATTAAAGCGTTCTATATTACTTGTTCAATAATGTGACGGAGTAGGTCACGGAGGAGCTGGGCAGTTTGTGTCAGGTTTTGGCCCTTCTCCTAAAGCACTGCATGTGTGAGATGCTAAACATCCAGTAAAATGAATTCAGAGCCTAAGGAAAACTAAGATGAGCCTCAGCTGGTAGCAGAAATTCCTAAAAGCTACCAGAGTGACTCGCGTTCCGTGGCTCCCATGAGCCACGGAAGGCGAGATCTTAGTGTTAGGACTGATTTATTATACTCTGGCCCGGTGGACAGATGTATGGAAGGCCAACCTATATTGTGACATGGACAACTCTGGGAGCTGTAGCCAAACCAGTTCAAGGTAGCAGTGACGAGAGGTCTAGGCTAAGTCTCAAGAGATGGTGAGCTTGTAAAGGGTCCACAATGAGTACACACAGTGGGAATCACAGATTACACTTAGCTGGTATGTATCCAAATAGTTATTTATTTATGGCCACATATCACTATGAAAAATGACTCCTAAGAGGTAGAAGTATCAAACAATACTAATAATAGATTACACATATACAGCCACTAGAGTACGGCATATTACAAATCAAACCCCTGTAAAAGAAAGTACAGATTAGTGTATGCACCACTGGTCCACAGAGAATTAACCTTATCTTCAAACGTCCTTCCCTAAATTGTCTGGGGCCTTATGCCCAAAAGTTCAGGAAACGTTCTGACACAGTTTGTGATGCAGGAAAAAATGATGGTAGGGTCTCTGGGGTCCAGTGAACGGTTCCAAGGGTTAGAGGACAGCTTATTCTAACAAATAGAAGTGGCCCCAATTTTCGGAAGGCTTGCGTGAGCAAGCAGTGGCAAAGCCAAAGTATAGCAAAAGTTTTATAAAAGTTAGGAACATTTTAAAGGGATTTGAGGGGCAGGTAAGAACCACAGTAACTCAGCCCCCTACTCCCATTCTTCCCTGGACTTGACAGGTTGATAGAAGAAGATATGAAGTTGCTTTTCCCGCTGTCAGCCTCAGTCTTTGATTCGCAGGGGTTGCAGGTTCGAGCAGACATCCGATTGGTGTCTTTAGCTGGTGCAAGGACTCTCGGATGAAGAATGTAGAAAAACATGATGCAGAACCTCTCTCAGGACTGGACTCGACTCAGGTAAGTGTTTTTGGATGGTGGTCACTGCAGCACGGCCACGCAAAGGGACTCACATGTCACGGTCAGACTTTGCCTCCTATCTCGGGTCCCCTTGTAATTGTCATTTTTTATTTGTAAAGCGCTTATACACAAGTGAAGTGCTTCAAAGCGCTTCAGGGTGGGAAGGGAACAAGGGAAAAAAGTAGTCATTCTTAGGCCTTGAAGTTTCCAAAGGATCTAACAAAATTAACTAGTATACTAGGCCTGCAGCATTTCTACTAGTGCGAGTGCATGACAGGAGGGAAGGAGAGAAGAGAGGGGGAGAAGGGAAGAGCAAACAATCAATAGGCATCCGTGCTAGGCCTAACGACTTGCCAGATAGTACAAGTACATGACAAGGAGTGTGGAGAGAAGGAGGGAGAGTGGGGGAAAGGACATACAGAACAATAAACTACTGTGCTAGGCCTGGCGACATTCATATTGAATGATGATAGGTCATCATCAATAATGTGCCTGTGCACAAGTGTTCCAGGCGCAACCAAGCTAGGGAGGGAACACAGGGAGGACAGGACAAGCAATTTTGCTAGGCCTAGTGCATTCAAGGTCGTGCAAGTGCACAGACAAGAAGTGCAGTGGAGCGGGAAAAAAAACGGCCAGTCTATCAGGGGTCTGGTTTAAGTGCAGAAGAGGTTGCCTCTCACCTGGAACATATTCCGAGTGCAGAGTGCGACGCTAGGGCTCTGAGATTTCACTGAGGTAAGTCTTGTAGGTCAAGATGAGGATTCCCCAAGTTCCAGGCCTCAACACAGAATGGCGACGTTGGCAGCCCAAACATGTCAGTTTCCCCATAATAGATGAGCAAAAGACAGTGTAGTGAAGCTTAAGTACAGGCCAGGATCAAAAATAAAAGCAAAACGTTTGGTGGGCCATAAAATTGGAAGGCAAGGCGCAGTAAAGAGAAATCTTTCCTAACACTTAGTGCAAGCCTTTCTTACAGGTATAGTGTCCCAATGATGCTAATTCACCAAAATGGGTAGTGAAAGGGACATTCCAACGCAACAATCACAAATGATGTCACGTGACATTTGAAGGATGGCGTCCCAGGAAGTGACATCATTTATAGAGGAATTATGCATAAATAGAAGCAAGAAATGGACAAGCAAATCCCCCCAGTGACTGACCTAGAGCTCTCCATTATGAGCACATTCTTCCTATGGAAAATGCTGCTCACTGCCATTGCAATCCAACAGCCGGCCTCAGCCCAGCCCTCCCTTGCCTCTCCTAGCAAGGCTCACATCTATAAATCACCTCCTTGTACCTCACCCATGTCCTCATCTCAGAGCCTTGCAGCCTCCCCCGTCTTCCTTGGCCCAGGAGCAGCTGCCAAGCCAGCATGGGCTCCTGCAACACCCACCTTCTTCTTGTGGCATTTACCGGCCTGATTCCAGGATAAATCGAAACCAGCTGGAGCTGATAAGAAGCACTGGAGTTTCATGACAAGTCCCCACGCCTCTATTTCCACATCCGGTGGGAGTCCATGCACTGAGCAGAGGGTGAGACTAAAAGCCTTCAGCTGCAATGCACCGCAAATATTCCCTCATCACGTTCCCCCTTTGACACTGTTGGATCACCCTGTAACCCATTGTATACCCTTCGGGCTCTGATCCGCAGAGCCCAACAGTGTGAGAAATCATGTTGTGGGCACCATGCCTGCCCACCAGTCGCCCACACCTCCACCTCCAGAGGATTGCGGTCACGGCACGTACCCCGTTTTTCATGGGGGCCTTACTTTGTATGAGAAACAGGATGAAAGTACCGGATTATGGAAATATTCTATTTTTGTAGTTTCAAGCTGGCTGTACCTGGGGGTGGGGCGGGGGTACCTAGTGGCCTAGTGGCCACCCCCTCAGAATCCAGAGGACCCCAGCAGCCTACCATCCTTTCTGTAAAAGAACTGCTTGTAGAAATGGAAGGCTTGGATGCGATCACATATGGTGCAGGACCTGCCCCTGCCAACTGCAGAAATTACCCGGCCCACATATGGGGAGTGTTTGTATCTGTTTTGTTACCGAGGAGATCCCACATCCCAGTGCTGCCAGGAAACCCTGATGAACAAAAGCCTGTGAAGTTTGAAAGATGATGCCTGGCTCTGATTGGCCAACACCATGTGCGTTTGAAACAATTTGCCCCTCTGTTCTGAGCATGGTACCCCACCTCAACCCCAATTCTCAATATGCATTGGCAGAGCCAGCAGTTTTGGCTTTTGTCTGGAAGCCTGCCGGTGAGTGTGTGACCATCTAGGCCTCTAATTCACCTTCATTTCTCCAGTTCAGAGGCCCCCCCAGTCCCGTGTGCAGCCCCATCAGCCTTGCTGTCCAGCTCGTTTCCCTTCCGTGTTTCCCTACCCTAAGCCCGCCTTTCAGCCCGCCCCCTTACACTGATTGGTCCCCCATCTAGGTCATAACTGACTCTCCCAGGGCAGCGCTGCGGCTAAGGGCCCTAACGCCAAGGGCGGCACCAACAGAAGCGGCTCCAAGAAGTGTCAGCAGGTGTCCGCAGGGGAAGCAGTGGCCAGCCGTCAACCATCATCTACAAGGACCAGTAAGGTAGGAGTGGCCGGGGTCGGGAGAAGAGCAACTACTCATCCCTAGATTCCGAGCTACTTACCAAACCCAAAGTACAGAAGGTGATTACCTCCCTCTGCATCTCTTTCCCCCACCCACAAACCTAATCATTATTCAATACTGTACAATCTAGCTAGGCACAGACCCCCCTCCTCTGTATAGACCTATAACAGGCCCCTACAGTTCACCAGGGGTTCTGTCTCCAAATTTCATTGTATGATGTTTAGATTGCATGGTTAGGCCTCTCTCCCACTATACAGGTCTCTCAGATCTAGCAGGGATTCTGTCTCCAAATTGCATTGTATGATGTTCACATTGCGTGGTTAGGCCTCTCCCCCACTATACAGGTCTCTCAAATTTAGCAGGGGTTCCGTGTCCAAATTGCATTGTATGATGTTTTAGATTGCACTGATAGGCCTCTCTCCCACTATGCAGGTCTCTCAAATTTAGCAGGGGTCCTGTCTCCAAATTGCATTGTATGATGTTTAAATTGCACTGATAGGCCTCTCTCCCACTATACAGGTCTCTCAAATTTAGCAGGGGTTCTGTCTCCAGATTGCATTGTGTGATGTGTAGATTGCACTGATAGGCCTCTCTCCCACTATACAGGTCTCTCAAATTTAGCAGGGGTTCTGTCTCCAAATTGCATTGTATGATGTTCACATTGCACTGATAGGCCTCTCTCCCACTATACAGGTCTCTCAAATTTAGCAGGGGTTCTGTCTCCAGATTGCATTGTGTGATGTGTAGATTGCACTGATAGGCCTCTCTCCCACTATATAGGTCTCTCAAATTTAGCAGGGGTTCTGTCTCCAAATTGCATTGTATGATGTTCACATTGCATAGTTAGGCCTCTCCCCCACTATACGGGTCTCTCAAATTTAGCAGAGGCTCTGTCTCCAAATTGCATTGCATGATGTTTAGATTGCATGGTTAGGCCTCTCTCCCACTATACAGGTCATTCAAATTTAGCAGGGGTTCCGTCTCAAAATTGCATTGTATGATGTTTAGATTGCACTGATAGCCTCTCTCCCACTATACATGTCTCTCAAATTTAGCAGGGGTTCTGTCTCCAAATTGCATTGTATGATGTTTAGATTGCACTGATAGGCCTCTCTCCCACTATACAGGTCTCTTAAACTTAGCAGGGGTTCTGTCTCCAAATGGCATTGTATGATGTTTAGATTGCACCGATAGGCCTCTCTCCCACTATACAGGTCTCTTAGATCTAGCAGGGATTCTGTCTCCAAATTGCATTGTATGATGTTTAGATTGCACTGATATGCCTCTCTCCCACTATACAGGTCTCTTAAACTTAGCAGGGGTTCTGTCTCCAAATGGCATTGTATGATGTTTAGATTGCACTGATAGGCCTCTCTCCCACTATACAGGTCTCTTAGATCTAGCAGGGATTCTGTCTCCAAATGGCATTGTATGATGTTTAGATTGCACTGCTAGGCCTCTCTCCCACTATACAGGTCATTCAAATTTAGCAGGGGTTCTATATCCAAATTGCATTGCATGGTGTTTAGATTGCATGGTAAGGCCTCTCTCCCACTATACAGGTCTGTCAAATCTAGCAGGGGTTCTGTCTCCAAATTGCATTGAATGATGTTTAGATTGCACTGATAGGCCTCTCTCCCACTATACAGGTCTCTCAAATTTAGCAGGGGTTCTGTCTCCAAATTGCATTGTATGATGTCTAGATTGCATGGTTAGGCCTCTCTCCCGCTATACAGGTCTCTCAGATCCAGCAGGGATTATGTCTCCAAATTGCATTGTATGATGTTTAGATTGCATGGTTAGGCCCCTCTCCCACTATACAGGTCTCTCAAATCTAGCAAGGGCTCTGTCTCCAAATTGCATTATATGATGTTTAGATTGCACTGATAGGCCTCTCTCCCACTATACAGATCTCTCAAATCTAGCAGGGGTTCTGTCTCCAAATTGCATTAAATGATGTTTAGATTGCACTGATAGGCCTCTCTCCCACTATAGAGGTCTCTAAAATAATCTAACTGTGCTTAGTTCAGTACTCTATCAATCCCGAAAACCCATCACTACCTAACTCAATTAAGCCCCATTCCACCAGACCGTTAACTCCCTAACCCCCCTGATAGTGCAACCTTAGGAAACACACCCTAGCCACTGACAGAAATGACAGACTGAGCCAGAGAGCACCCCAGCGTAACCAGAGAATGAAAAATCGAGATCACTGCACCTGCACAACACAGCATAGAGGACCAACTACCTTACTACGCCTGCACTTTAAACTGGAAAATGGCCCGACCCAGGAAAGGAAGCTGAGAAAGAGAACAAGATTGTGCAACAAGAGACGCAAACACACAACACTGACAGAACCCAGAAGAAGCAGCCCCATTGGAACACGCCGAACACAGCCAAAACCAAAACAAAATCTGCAAGAGGAAAATCCTTATACCTCACACCTTACCTCGCAACAACCACGGAACACTGACACCTCAACACGGAAACCTCGAGACATACAAAGAATTTCCCGAAACACCTGAAAAAAAGATGGGAGCACTCAACAAGAGTGGGAGGGCTCCAACCCCATTACCGCTTACATCACAAGAACAGAGGGGCAACATCGATTTCCACTACATCCCGCACAATACGGCGAAGCACCGACAACCAGCAATGCTACCTCCCACCCTATAATCAGACTCAATGAAGAAACCATTGCTGATGTTCATCCGAGCAGCATAACAGCAGAAACACCACGACTGATCAGCTCTGTTATCAACCTAGTGGACCACTTCAATGAAGAAACAGCCGTCGCCGTCCTTCATCCTACCAACATCAATGTGGAAACACCACGACCAGACAACTACAAACTTGAACAACAAATAACCTCAAAACAAAATCACACCCAGAGAATCCACTGTAACCTAATAAATGCAAGATTAATGTCCAAACATGCAACCGAAATATACGACCTCCTATAAGAAAGAGGCATAGACATCCTATTTGTAACCGAAACATGGCTAGACAACAACTACATGATCACCCTCAACAACTGCCTACCTGAAGACTTCAAATGCATCCAAGCAAACAGGAAATGCAAAAGAGGGGGGGCACTAGCGATCATCCACATGGAACAACTGGCCATCAAAATGGAAGATCCACTAAACATTGATAAATGCGAATCCTTAATACTACGACTTTCAGTAAACCCCAGAAGTAACCTGAAATTCATACTGATATACAGACCACCAACCTATGACGCGACTTTCATAGACGCATTCACGGAAGCAATCACCATCCTAGCCATCAAGTACAATCATCTGATCATCCTCAGAGATTTCAACATCTGATTCAACGAAGAAACCATAACCACACAAAAATCCTTAACCGCCCAAATAGCAGCCATGAATCTACAACAACTAGTCAAAAGGCAACCCACTCAGCAGGGCACACACTTGACGCAATCTTCGCCAACAAGGATCTCATCACCACGGCACCCCCAATTCAAATACTCTGGAGCGACCACCCCATCATTCCATTCATAATCACAACGACCGCTCCAACAAAAAAGCAACAAGAAAAACCACCTTGATGAAAATAAATTGGAGAACCATAAAAATCTCCAACCTAACCGAGTTCCTAGAACTCAGTAAACCATAAGCATCAACCATGGAAGAAGCAGACCTAGACAAAAAAGTTGCCCTACTCCATACCTGGAACGCAACAACCCTAGACGACATCGCCAAAGATCACGTAAGAAAACAACAGCAAAATGGTTCACATCACTACTCAACGCCATGAAAAGAAAAAAACGAAAACTAGAATCTGAATGGAGGACCAACAACACTACTGCAAACAAATTAAAATTCCTGCAACAGATCCGCTCATATAAAAAGGAAATAAAAAAAGCGAAGAGGAAACATTACGACAACTGAATCTTCAGAGCACCAAACGCCCAAAAAGAACTATTCAAAATCATAAACGAAATAAAAAACCCACCGTGCTGCAACAACACGCCAAATCCATCGATGAAACTTTGCTATGACCTCGGAGATCACTTCAAAAACAAAATAACCTCCATCCAACACACCATATAAAACAGACCAAGCGATCACAGCTCAAACCCCACCAACACCGACGAGGAACACGCAAACAAGCTACGAAACTTCCCAGAAATATCAGTTGAGGCTTTCGTCAAACTGGTAAACCAAAAAAACAAATCAGACTCTCCTGAAGACCCTTGAACCCCGGACATATACAAAACAATTCTCAAACAAGGAACCCCAATGGAATACCACAAGAACCTCCTCAACCTCTCAATCTCAACAGGTAAAGTACCACAGGCCTTCAAATCAGCTTACATCAAGCCGCTACTCAAAGACACAACAGGAAACGTAGAGGACCTATCCAACTACAGACCCATCTCCAACATACCCTACATAGCCTTACTACTAGAAACTTACGTCTACAAAATAACCCAAGAATTCATAGAAGAGCACTGCCTACTAGACCAGGCACAAGTTGGTGTCAGACCAATGAGAGGAACAGAATCAGCTCTCCTCTCAATATGGGACGACCTAAAAACTAACGCAGACACGGACAACAGTAGCGCCCTGATTCTCCTTGATCTGTCCGCAGCTTTCGACACTGTCAACCACGCCATCCTCATAAAGAGACTAGAAGGACTAGGGATAACAGACAATGCCCTACTATGGATCAAATCCTTCCTAACAAACAGAACAGAAACAATATGGATGAAACCTTTTAAGTCCAAACCTAGAGACTCCACGTGCGGAGTACCACAAGGATCATCCTTCTCCCTGCTTCTATTCAACCTCTACATGTACCTATTAATCAAACTCATCAAAAAACATGGCCTCACTTGCTACAACTGCGCCAACGATACTCAAATAATCTTCAACATACAAGACACCGAGAAGAAAACACTACACTAGAGAATTGCCTTCGTGACATATTCAACTGGATGAACCTCAACCATCTCAAAATCAACCCAGGCAAAACAGAGATAATGATTGTCTCAAAAAATAGAGGAGACATCAACTACATCCCCTGGCCAAGAGAGCTCGGCACCACACCAGACCATCATCAACTGTAAAAAACCTAGGGGTCCTGATGGATAACAACCTCACTCTAGAGCAGGGGTGCACAACTGATTTTGACAGAGGGCCGAAAGTACCTTACATGATGGCTATAATGGGCCAAAAAGTAAATGTGGGCGGGGCGGTAGGCGGGGCGTGGCAGGAGGCTTTTTCAACCCCCAATTTGTATTAAACACATGGAAAAAGAATATGTTTTTGAGGGGTAACGATTTTTATTTGTATTTCACACGTACATTTTGTACTACACATTTTCTATTGTTATAATTTATTTCTATTTAGTTATTGTATATCGTCTGTTTAATTAAATTATATATATATATTTTATTGACCCTTGATTGGACATTCCGTTATTTTGGATTGCTATAGTTTGCTGTTTGGGTTGCCCAAGAGGAGTATGGCCTTCATTGAGTCAGGTTTCCTCAAAAAGCAAAGGATGTACATCTCCTAACTGTGCCTGTTTTAGCTTTATTATTAGGTTCACTCTTGGAATGCAACACTATGCCCCATGTACCTTACCCCAACCAAACACTATGCCCCATGGCTCCGACCCCCAAACAAACACTATGCCCCATGGCCCCCTCACCCCCAACCAAACACTGCTCCATGGCCCCCTCACCCTCAACCAAACACTATGCCCCATGGCTATCACCCCCAACCAAACACTATGTCCCATGGCTCCCACCCCTCACGCAACCACTATGCCCCATGGCCCCATCACCCCCAACCAAACACTATGCCCCATGGCCCCCTCACCCCCACCCAAACACTATGCCCCATGGCCCCCTCACCCCCAACCAAACACTATGCCCCATGGCTCCCACCCCCAACCAAACACTATGCCCCATGGCCCCTCACCCCCAACCAAACACTATGCCCCATGGCCCCCACCCCTCAAGCAAACACTATGTCCCATGGCTCCCACCCCTCAATCAAACACTATGCCCCATGTTCCTCAACCCCAACCAAACACTATGCCCCATGGCTCCCACCCCCAACCAATACCCATACAGACCTGAACCCCCCACCCCCCAACACAGCACAAAAACAACACTCAAGCATGCACCCATACAGAGCCAATCACTCGATATCCCCAAGTCAACACACAAACACTCAAGCATGCACCCATACAGACCTGAACCCCCCCGCCCCCCAACTCAGCACACAAACTCTAAAACATGCACCCATACAGACCTGAACCCCCCACCCCAACTCAGCACACACACTCAAACATGTACCCATACAGACCCAAGCCCCCCACCCCCCAACTCAGCACATACTCAAGAATGCACCCATAAAGACCCGAACCCCCCACCCCCAACTCAGCACACACACTCAAACATGCACCCATACAGACCCAAACCCCCACCCCCCAACTCAGCACACAAACACTCAAGCATGCACCATTACAGACCTGAACACCCCCACCCCCCAACTCAGCACACAAACTCTCAAACATGCACCCATACAGACCCAAACCCCCCACCCCAGCACACACACTCAAGCATGCACCCATACAGACCTGAACCCCCCACCCCCCCAACTCAGCACACACTCAAGCATGCACCCATAAAGACCCGAACCTCCCACCCCCCAACTCAGCACACACACTCAAGCATGCACCCATAAAGACCTGAACCCCCCACCCCCAACTCAGCACACACTCAAGCATGCACCCATAAAGACCCGAACCCCCCACCCCCAACTCAGCACACACACTCAAGCATGCACCCATAAAGACCCGAAACCCCACCCCCCAACTCAGCACACAAATGCTCAAACATGCACCTATACAGACCCAAACCCCCCAACTCAGCACACACACTCAAGCATGCACCCATACAGACCTGACCTCCCCCACCCCCTAACTCAGCACACACACTCTTAAACATGCACCCATACAGACCCAAACCCCCCACCCCCAACTCAGCACACACACTCAAGCATGCACCCATAAAGACCCGAAACCCCACCCCCCAACTCAGCACACAAATGCTCAAACATGCACCTATACAGACCCAAACCCCCCAACTCAGCACACACACTCAAGCATGCACCCATACAGACCTGACCTCCCCCACCCCCTAACTCAGCACACACACTCTTAAACATGCACCCATACAGACCCAAACCCCCCACCCCCCAACACAGCATATAAACTCTCAAGCATGCACCAATACAGACCTGAATCCCCCCACTCCCCAACTCAGCACACACACTCTTAAACATGCACCCATACAGATCCAAACCCCCCACCCCCCAACACAGCATACAAACTCTCAAGCATGCACCCAAACAGACCCTGCATCGCAACATACACCGCACTTATACTCCAAAACAAACATTCATGCACACCCCAACCCCCCCACCCCTGCATCTCAACAGACACTGCACAAACATACAAAAAAAACCATTCATGCACACCGACACCCCCCCACCCCCGCATCTCAAACACTGCACAAACATACAAAAACAAACATTCATGCATACCCGACACCCCCCACCCCCGCATCTCAACATACACAACACAAACATACAAAAACAAACATTCATGCACACCCCGACACCCCCCACCCCTGCATCTCAACA
Source organism: Ambystoma mexicanum (assembly GCF_040938575.1). Taxonomy (NCBI): domain Eukaryota; kingdom Metazoa; phylum Chordata; class Amphibia; order Caudata; family Ambystomatidae; genus Ambystoma; species Ambystoma mexicanum. The sequence goes on along the minus strand of NC_090934.1, from coordinate 861,155,363 downwards.
AGCACTGCACAATTATACAAAAACAAACATTCATGCATACCTGACGCCCCCCCACCCCCGCATCTCAACATACACAACACAAACATACAAAAACAAACATTCGTGCACACCCGACACCCACCCCCGCATCTCAACACAACACAAACATACACACAAACATACACCAGAACAGACCCGACACAGAAACACAAACAAACAGACCACTTACCGGACGTGCTGGAAGGCAGGCTAGCTGGAACGTTGGCGAGGTCTCTGGCACTACGGCTGGCGTGGGCTTGGCAAGGCTGAAATGCCTTCCGGCATCAAGCCTTACTGGCCACGGCAGCCGTAGTGCTGGCCCTCCATTGGTGCAGCACACACGCACTACGTGGCTCGTAGGAGCTACGTGGTGCGTGTGCCCTGAGCCAATGAGGGCCAGTGTTTTGTCCAGCCCGGAAGAGAAGAGTTTCAAAGACTTTCCTAATGGAGGGCGGCCAATGCTGCTTGCAGGCCGCACTCCATTAGGAACGTCTTTATGCCTCGCGGGCTGGACAAAATGCCATGGCGGGCCGCAACTGGCCCGCGGGCCTTATGTTGTGCACCCATGCTCTAGAGCCACAAGTAAACTCTCTACTCAAGAAATGTTTCTTCCTCCTGCGAGCAGCAAAAAGGATCCTACCGTTCCTGTCGTTCGCCAACAAAACAGTTACCATCATCGCTCTGATCATGTCCAGAGTTGGCTACGCCAATAGCCTATACCTGGGCATGCCCGAACGACTTCTAAAAAAACTGCAACGCATACAAAATGCAGCAGCCAGACTCCTCCTCAAGCTGCCCAGAAGAGAACACATCACACCCGCGCTAAAAATACTACACTGGCTACCACTAAAACAGCGAATAAAGTTCAAGTCCATGTGCATCATGCACATAGCAATACACAAACAAGGCGCAGAATTCCTAAGCGATAAACTACGTCTACACCAACCGACAAGAACACTGAGATCAAGCACCGACATACGCCTGGAACCAAAACCCTACAACAGAAAAGAACTTGGAGGATCCTCTTTCTCCCACCAGGCACCTAAAACCTGGAATAACTTACCGAAGAATATACGGAAAACAACGAACCAGCTAGCATTCAGGAAGCTCCTCATATCATGGCTCTTCACAGCGTAACCACAACAGCGATGCACTAGAATGCCCAGCCATTAAACAATGATGAAATAACTCCAACCTTGGCCACTCTCACATCAGTGAGACTGATCACATACTTAGACCCAGACGAAAGCCTTGAAGTGACTCATCCACTCGTACGTACCGAACGCACCAAATCCAAACCGGCAGACGCATTTAGATAGGAAGTTTGGCAGAAGAGTCCACTACACCAGCCCAGCACCCAAGGAGAAAAGTAGACACCCAACCCACATTAATCAATCCATCAGCATTAGAACACCTACAGTTCGCGTTAGAACAGCACAGGGAGCGCCCCACACAAACCAAACCCTGCCAGGCGTAACCCCTTTTGCTCACCCTGATGAGATTGGGAGGACTGGCGAGCGCCACTCTCGGACAGACTTCTGAACTTGAGCTAAACTCCATACAACAGACTTATCTAATTCAAAAACCTCACACAACCATCTCTTGCACTACAACCCGCACGCATTTCACAACACCGCAACAACACATAAGCAACACCAACAGCACACAAGGACTGACATCGATCCGATACTCGCACTGAAGCTCAGCATCTGGTGTATACCGAGTTGAAGCTGCCAACAAAAAACAACTCCTCTCACTATCCTATTCCCGCTTCACCTACTAACCCATCCCACCCTCTCATTTGCAGATCCGCCAGAGCGCCTGGGGACCAATTCCGTTGGTGATGGTGCGTGGTACAAATACCTTTAACATTTAACACATTTTGTGTAGGCTATAAAACGGGAACAGCTATCGAATTGTCCGAATACCTGTAGAATGATTGTGCCTAGAAAATGTCGCCCTAATGCCTACATAAGAGCCAAAACTGAAGCCTTTGCCAATGATTGCTTTTAACAGGAATTGAATGCAAGGAACAGATTTGAGGACACACATTTTATTTAAAGATCAAGTGGCAGAATGCACACTACAACAATAAATGAAGTTTCATGAAGTTATGGATTTCTGATTTAAAATCGAAGAACCGTTTGATTTTGGGGTTTCTTTTAAGAGTATCGCAAGAAAAGCCATTACTGTGGGATAATCTGCCATTTTAAATGTTTTTAAATTATATTTTTTTTGTAAATTAGGATGTATTTTGTAGCTTTGCATATTATGATTGATATGGTATTTCCTCTATTCATTGATTTTATGTGAAATGTGTGTAAAGGTTTGCAATTCAACCAAATGCACAATAAATAAAAAGAAAGTAAAAAAATAAAAATACATGTTATTACATTAGGAGTTGATGTACAACTACACTGCAATTATGCCAATGCGTTTCATAAGACTGCTTAGAGAGAACAATGGCAGCCCCATAAGAGTCCATAGTTTGATATTACTGCGTTACTGAGCTAGTGCCAAGAGATCTCAGTAGAGTGTATTTCAGGCGGGATGGTTTAGTAGTGAGTGGGAATGGCCAGCGGGATTAGCATGGCCATGTATGGTCACAGGCTGTGCGTCCCTCCTCATATCCCATCTTCCAAGGACGTCATTTCACCAAAATGCCAGGGGTAGCGGAAGTGACATTACAAGACCCGCGATCTCTGATGACATCACAGGAAGTGATGTCATTTGGCCCCACCCCAAAGTGACATCACAGGAAACGATGGAACACGACCTTCACTCCTTAACAAAACAGGAACTGGCATCACATAGCATTGTTCCTGAGTGCACTACGAATAAATATGGTTACGAAATCACTGTAATGTGATATACATTTCATACAAGAATGGATCATCATCTGTATTGTTAATATCAGTGTGTAAAGGCACATATTATCAAATTACTGTGAATGCATGCAAACGTACAAGGCCAAATGATAATGATGTGTTATTATATAGCACTTGCGCTTAAGCGCTTTATATAGAACAAATAAGCATATTATATCACCCAACCTGTGTAGGTACTGATTTATCAACCTCAGAAAGATGAAAGGCTGAGTTGGCCGGGATTCGAATCTGCAACCTGCAAATCACACACACATTGCAGCAGCAAGCGCTCAACCCACTGAGTTATTTTATCGGCTAACACTATCTTACCGGCTATAGTAAAATTAGCAATTACATGTCTGAATTTTCTCAAAGTCAGAAATCCAGTAGTGGATACCATTAAACTGGTAACCGAGATTTAACAGCAGGCCAGTTCATCTGCAGGTCAAGCCTGCGAGGATCTCCTTTTCAGGCTTCAGAGGTTGGCAAAATACATACCATTGGGAAGGTTTCATAAATGTGTATTAAAGAATTTAGAGTAGCGGAAGGAAGCATCCTGTACTCTGGGCACTCATTACCTCATAGATGCAAACAAACATCCTGAACAGCATGCCAGGGAGATAGGAAAGATATACGCATTACAGCGAAACATTAATTGTTAAATTATGAAATCAAGGGCCACTTTATACCTCTCTACACTGTACACAAGCTTTTAGGCAGAAGGATTTTGTCAAGTGACCGACACCAAGATGGAATGTCTTGTGATGAACATAACCGAGATAACGGCAGAAAGAAACATGCTATAACTGCAACTTGCGAAAAGCAAAATAAATAGTCCTTAATGGATGCTTATTCTACTCTAAATGCTTTTTGGACGTTTTTGTCTGCATTGTGAATTTGAGGTGTTAAAGAACAGACTAAATCAGCGACTCACCCCCTGAAGTGTGCCTGAAATAAACCTTTAATGAGTCTAGCAATTATTGTATAGAATTCCAGAAATTCCCCTGGTGACCCCCAAATGACGTTGCTGCCATCTTCCTCCTATCTGTACCTCGATGCCAATAGATTTAGCTCTATATGTGGCACTGAAGAACCACTGAATAGCCACAACTCAAATGTGCTGAACGCTTTGCACAGTGCTCCATGAAAAACTTTGGGAGATGCCCTGACAAAGAGGACCTAGATGTGAGCTGCCGATATGGCAACGTACTGCAGAGGAGGTTGCAGAGTAAGATGAACACGGTAGAGATGGCAAACCTCTGAAGGACATGAGGCTCTTGCTCTGGAACAATTTTGAGGGTAAGACTGCCAGCATTTATGCTCATCTCCTTCTCCTCATAGGGTACTCTCTGGTCTCAATCCTTAGAGTCAGAGACTTTCTGCCAGCTTCAAAGAAGAGACCACATTACTGGGCCATCTGACAACTGATATCCTCGGAAATGACTGAGACACGTGTCCTCACCTCAGAGCATTCGGGACTGCCCCATCTGCCTCAGCGCACAGCAGCCATTGCCTCTCGACCAATCCAGATCTGAATAGCAACAAACAGGCGATGTCTCCACTCAGGGAAAAATGGAAATGAACAACATGCGTCAATCTCCAAACATGCTCCCCCATTCACGTGGCCTCCTAACCTAGAACCCAAAACAAAAAAAACCTGGGGATCCAGTGTCTCTCGACTATGCCCTTCACACCTCAGATCAATGCCATGACCTCCTCGGCCGGCCGACCACGAACTACACATCCTGAAGAAAAATCTTCACTTCTGGCCACGAAGCATACATCGGAGTTAGTGCAAGCAATAGTCCTAACTAAACTAGACCATAGCAATAGCTATATAGGCCTGCCCAAGTAACAACTAAACCAAGCACAACTCATACCAAATAGAGTCATCAGATTCCTCTTTGGCATCAAGAAACACAACCACATTGCTAAAGCATCGATATCTCTCAAACAGCTCTCAATCACCCAGAGAAGATCCAACAAAAAACCCTCAACCAGGCCCGCAATATCTTCTGGAAGAAGGACCCATGCTATCTCAACAACAGCAGTGGGCACTACCTACCCTCAGACCCCTCAGGGCATCATCTGTAAAAAGATTGCAAGTCAACCATGCCAACAAAGCCAAGATCGGATACATACATTTCTCCACCCAAGGCCCATCACACTAGAATGACCTCATAAGAAGGAACCCGGGAGATTTCGGCACCTTGTGAAGAAAGCCCTCTACAACACAACAGATAATGTCTGATGGAAACAGAATAGCCCCTCCCCAACTCCCAAGACTGTATCAAAGCCCCATCGGACCGCCTGAAGTTTTCTCCCAAGAAGATACCCCCATGGAGTTGTAATTTGGAAAAATAATGTATATCCCCTGTACTCTGAACAAATTGTACTTTTCAAAGAGGGCCCGGTACAAAGCAACAAAAAAAGAAATGCACAGACCAGTAGGACAACTCCAAGATCAGGGTAAATGGCAGCAGGACAGAATACAAGATAAGCGTGAATGGCAGCAGGAGAGTCCCCAAGAGCAGGGTGAATGGCAGCAGGAGAGTCCCCAATAGCAGGGTGAAGAATGGCAGCAGGACAGTCCACAAGATGAGGTTGAATGGCAGATGTCTAACTGTAGAGAGCCACTGGAAAGCCATCTCTTGTCAGCGGCTCGTACACTGAGAACTGGAACTCTCCATGGGCATAGGTCAGCCCAGAAGGCGTGCCTGCAGGGTTTGGCAGCTATGTTAATTGCTATACCTTGAGTGTTAGATCCCCTTTGACATCATTTTACTGTGCAGATAATTCTGGGAGCAATATTTCTGTGAATTAGGACATAGTTCCTTATAAAAGTAAATATTTTTGTCTGTGCATTGATCTTGATGGTCTGAGATAATAACTGAGGTACCCTGTACCAGGTGCCGCCACACAGACCTTATGCAAAGCTGAGCCTTGCATGCTCGACCATGGCCAGCATAAGAACGCCGATGTGTAGGGGGAATCCTGGGAAGCAGAAATGCTGTTTGCCCATATATACTATGCCTTGGAGAATGACTCTGAGTCTATGTCGGTCGGTCATTCCATCACAAGACATCGTTTTTCATGGCGGGACCTGAACATGCTGTCCAGCAGCCCCACAGAGCTCTACAGAATGCACTCCTGGAAGCACGTGGCTGGCCCAGATTCCAGAAGCTGAGATTTAGCTGTGAGATGGGGTTTTCTTGTCAATGCCACAATGCCAAGGGCATGAGTATTTTTTAGGGGACAGCAACTTGGTGGTTCCCCTTGTGAGGAATTAGACCATACGCACGGTGGGTGTGCGCGCGTCTGGGTTTTTTGAAATTTTAAATGAAATTGAATGATGGTAGATCAACCTCTGGAAAATGTGTGGGGCTAATCTGCACACATTTACCTATGCTCACCGCATGACATACACATAGACCTGTGAACTCTGGGTGGACACAGCCTACAGGTGCAGTTCCCACTGTCATATTTAGTTGGGATATGACAGCCTGGATTACACCAAATCATTTTAGAAGAGGGAGGGCATAACCTTCTCCCTGCTATGGCCAACATGATTAACTAAGAAAGGCTCCATGGATCCACCCTGTCCTTTTGTTGAGCCCTGCAGAATGGAGAAAATGATTAACATAATTATCATACTAATAGAGTATACTTCAGACAGGCCCACATGGGGAATAGCTGCAGATGTTAACAAAGGAGACAGGAAACCCCAACAACCTTTGAGATGCACTGTGTCAACCTGAGCCCAGCTCACACCCTTAGTACCAATGGACAGTAAAAGGACATGTCTGGGCTGCGTGTTTACAGTAGTCATCCCCGCAGAGGGACACCATTCAGAAGGTACGAGTATGTGGATTGACGGAGACAGTAATTATGTTCTCGCTGCAGCTTCAAGGGAGACCTGCTGTTTTAATCAGGAACCACAGAGAGCTCCATTAATGAGAGAGATCCTTTGATCCACAACAGACAGGAAGAGGGGTGGGTCTTAGTATTTAATGTTTTCACACCTTACCTTTTCTGTTGCAAAGCACTCTGGTTATGACCTCATGCATACAGGCGATTGTTGGTGGGGACCCAGGGTTGGTTCATTAAGCTAGCCTTACCCTGCACCAATCACTGTGGCCCATTTGGCTTTAAAAGACGGCTAAGCCCCTCTTTTCGTAAAATCATCTGAAGAAGTTACTCAGCATTGGACCCTGGCTCAAGGTAGTCTGCCTTACATCTTCCGCCAGTGAAGGAAGGCCAGGACCGCCTTGAGGGAAGCAAGATTTCTCCCCTAAACATCTGTTAGGGAACAGAGGGAGATACTGAATCCAGAGGACCCTTCAGCAGCTCCAGAACCGGTACCCAGGCAGCACACAGTGTGCCTTGCAAGGCTCTGCAAGCAAGCTTCCTAGGTGGGAAGTGCCAGAGAGTCTCTGCACCAAACCAAGAGCTGCCTGCAATACTGTCCTCAGTTTTTGGGCTGCCTGCCTTAAAGGACGACAAAAGCTCAGTGAAGAAGCTAGGAGGGGTGCATTGACAAGCCGTGCATCTACCGCCGTCCGCCTTAAAGGACTTTTACGAGCCAGTCGTACCCCTCGAGCCAGTCGCCAAATCTGTCCGAGAAGCCTCGACCAGTGCTTCAGAACCGCCGACCAGCACTTAGACGATTCCTGACCCATGGCCTCCGAGAAGGCCAGCCTTCAGCCATCCGTCTAGCCTCGCTCGCTAAACTGCCTGTCGACTGATACCTGCAGCTGTTTCCCATCTTGAACTCTGCCGCAGAAGCTGCAAAGCGCCCTGAAACCGACTCGACCCTGTTGAGCACCAAGATCAAGGTACATTGTGGTTCTGTCCCCCTGGTCCTTCTCCGAAGGCCCTTAGTGACATTTTATGACCCATTGTTCTCTTTGTGTTGAAACCAATTATCCTTGAACTATTGTGATTAATTACTATAGCGACCACCCTCCTGTCAGTATCCAGAGTGCATCCCTTTCCCTTCTTTGAAACTGTCTGTCCTCGTCCTCTGCATTCATTTACAGGGTGGGTTGTATTTTGTAGTGTGCTAGTACTGTCTGTTGTGATAATAATAAAGTAGATATCATCATACAAACTTGACTGTACAGTCCTTTATATCAGCGGGTAATACTTGTATTTTCGCTGTGTTGCAACTAGCCAACAATCCACAGTCTTGTGGAGATAAGCCTGCCGTTCCGTCCACGTTACCAAAATTGGACAAGGAGGTTTATAATTTTCTTGTGTTTCCAATCTGTTTGGATCCCTTCTGGTGTACTAGAGATGTGGGGTTGATTGATGGTTTTGAAACCGTTATACATCCCTGGACCGCTGGTGCCCCAGAAGTTGATTTGTCACACCCCTCATCTTGAGAGACAAAACAAACCCTCCACCCCAGGGAAATGGGGCCGTTCTCTGCAGAAGGTTGATATCATACTGATGGTCACAGATATTTTGTCTCCATTGCACTAAGCACTATTACAGTCCTCCTGTCTCCTTCTCCCCTAAACCACCACTGCCCTTCACACCTGCACCAACTTTCAATCACCTAGTTCACTTGATCCCAATTCTCCTAAAACACCCCCAACAGCGCTGCCTGCTGCTAGTGCACCTTTCCCATAATGCCAAGTGTTTCCCCATTCATCCTTGTTGACATGTTAGCAGGTACTTTTGAAGGGACTCGCACAGGCAGGGTTCCTGATAACACGGGCATGAGGGTTGTGTGGGTTTTTCTTGGAGGCACTCACAATAGAGGTGGTTTCTACAGAGCTCTGATGTTACAGGTATGCACTGGTGGATTTGTTTCCCCGAAGGCTCTCCTGTTCACTGTTTCAGGTCTAGGGGCAAGAGGCACCCAGGCTTAGCAAAGACTGAAGTTTGAATGTTCTATTGGAGTTTAGCTTGGAGGGGCAGGCACAGAATAAAACCGCAGTGCCTTCGCTTTGGTGCAGGGAGACTGGGGAAAGCCACAGAGTAGATAAAACTTGAACGGATAGTCCTGAGGCTTCAGGATAACTTGTAAAAGGGGCAAGAGTATGGGAGACCTCACGATAGATTAGAGGAGACTCACAGAGAATGCAGGAGCATAGCAGATTTCAAGGCATGCTGGGAAATACCTCAGTGTCAGAGACAATCATTAAGATGACAGGTGTTGAATTAATAGCATGGAAGACTCAAGGCAGTTCTGGAAATGTGAAGGGAGCAAGATGTGGGGAAGGATACAGGGTAATCAGGGAGAGTTCTTTGGGTTTGGGGAGAACGCGACTAGGAGAGTTTTGGAGCTAACATTTAAGTTTTAATGTACAAGGAAATAAATGTATATACTAAAGAGGCAGGAATTGACAGAGAGGACAATTGTTGTATATGCCACTCCGAGCCTACCTAGATCCAGTGCAATGCACTTTCATGATCAGCGGCATTGAGCTTGATGGCTTCGCGCACTGTGCAGAGAATTCGCCAATGTTATAGGCCCAATCAGTGCATGTATATGGCCGGATTTCCATGGATCTGGAATCTGGCAAAGATTGTCTCTCTACATCCTGGAAACCGAAATTCCATTCAACAGTGCAGCCACAGAGATCAGGTGTTCCCAGTGTTTGGATGCGGATCTCTGAGCTGCAAGAGCTCTGTCTGGTTTGTCTTTTTGTTGTTGTTGGGCATTTCAGCACATTAAAGTGCGATTGGATAGCTGAGGCAGACAGTGCAGTGAGTTGACAATGGAGTGTGGCTATGGTCTGTGGCATGTCCCTTTGGGGGTATTAATGGTGGTGATTAGAAACAACAGGGGTGCATAAAGCTGCATGCAGTTGGAATCAAAGACTACAAGTAGGGACTAGTAAAGTTGTAAACAGGGGTTGCTAGGTCTGGAAAAGATCTGGGGCTACGCTAATGTCCAGGCTACCGGGACTAGGGGATGGCTAGCCTTTTGGTTCTAGCTCCTGAGCTTCTACCCGGACGTACAACCAAAAGATCTGGGGCTATAGCCCCCTCACCCTCCTCACCCACCTAGCAACGCCCCTGGTTGTAAAACCCAGAGAAAATGTTCTTAGGCTCAATACTTCGCATGCTGTAATTGTAGTCTATTCAGGTTGGGAGAAATACATTTACAATTGTACTTTTTCCCCAACCTGTTCTTATCAAAACAACGCCTTACGAGCTGCCCTGAAAATTGCGGGAAAAAAAAGAGCAAATTTCGCCGGCTAGAAGAAATGCTCATTGGCTCCCCATCAAAGAGCACATCCGTAGCCATAACCTACAAATGTCAAATTCCGCTCCAAGACACCTAACCTCCAAATTCTCAAAAGCCTCTAACTCCAGACCCACCCGCTCACCCCCAGATTCCACCTCCAAGAGCTGGAGGAGCAAGCTTCCCTGTCATCGCCGCCAACGAGGGATTCCCCTGCAAACAGTTCAGCATTATGTGTGCATTTATCTGCAGTGTAGTTTCTATAGCTCCAGGGCAGTGCTGGTCATTGGGCCGGCTCTCGGCGGATCCGAGATCCGGCACCAGATGTGTAGCCGGATCTCGGGATCCGGCCAGAGTCAGCCGTCCAAGCCTATGAACCGCGATGCAAAAAAGAAAAAGAAAAAAAAAGCACCCGTGACGGCAGCATTGCCGTTTACCGCCGCTTTCGCACTGGTGTGTAATGCACAATGCTCGCTACATGTACAACTGAAAGGAATCAGTTTTACATGTATTGAGCATTGTGCATTACACCAAAGCCGGCGGTAAACAGCAATGGTGCCGTTGTGGGTGTTTTTTTTTCTTTTTCTTTTTTTGGCACTACAAAATGAGCCAGGGCTCATCAAGGGGGCGTGGCCTAACTGCAAGGGTCCTGCTGGCCCGTTAGGCCACGCTCCCCTGACGAGCCCGGCTCAATGGGCCACTGGCACCCCTGCCAGGCATCCTTTTCTAGTGATCAACACCCTCTCCCCATAGGGGATAGAGTGTTGATCTCTGCATTTATTTTCTATAGGCTTGCCTGGCAGGGGACAGGGCCTCGCCTATTCAGCCTTAAGGCGCTGCCCCTTGCCAGCTGGGTAGGGGCAGCGTCACCATTAAGGCTGAAAGTGTGAGGCCACTGGAAGCAGAGGCCGTTTTCCTGAAGACTGAAACTCCTGCGAGTTTCAGTCTTTGGGAAAACGGCCTCAGCTTCCAGTGGCCTCACGTTTTCTCCATAATGGTGGCGCCGGCCCTCGGGCATCTCCTGCTTAAAGGGATGCCTCGTAGGTGCGGCGCCACCATTATGACTGAAAGGCAATTTTTTCTGGAGCCTGAAGCTTTCGCACACGAGCAAGAGCTTCAGGCTTCAGAAAAAAATCCTTTTCGTGTAGTGGCCGGGGCTAGCAAGGGAGATTAGTGGGCCCCACAGGACCCTGCCTCAAAACGCAAGTTCGGAGCCTGATGGGGCTGAGCCCCGGCAGATCCTGGCCCACTTGAAGCCCTGGTCGGCGGTAAAAGGCAATGTTGCAGTTGTGGGAGCTATTTATCTGATTGGATGGCCACTACCAACCCTGCCCCCTCTAGACCACGCCCCCTCTGCCCCCCAACTCCTCCCCCACCCCGGTACTTGTGGGATCCCCCACCACATTTTTTCCATTTCCACCACTGCGCTAGGGTGCCTGTGTGAGGCTTCACCCGTGGTGTCAGGGGGTAGGGGCTTATGAGTTACGCCTCACGGGCTGATTCTGCACATGACCTGGGCCCAAGAACAAAGGGCAGACACGGACACCACCCACCCAGGACGGGCACCACAGGCATGCAGAAGAATGCCTGCCGTCCGCAGGCCGCACAGGAAGTGCTCGGGTTCCACTCCCGGGAGCCGTCGTCGCCTTCTCACCCTTCCAACCAAAAGCTGCAACACCCTGCCTGGAATGCGCTGCGATTCTGGCATTCCGAAACTGAACACTCACCGGACGTTATCATTCTGAGCGGGAGCTCCTCCCCTCCCCCCAGCAACCCTCAACCGCTATGCATCTATACTACAGGGGTATGACATGTGTAGCTGACAAATGACATCTGCCCCTGAGTAAATATGACGCACGTTTGCAGATTCGCGTGTAGTTCAAGGAATTTGAGCATAAACTGGCCTAGTCGCAATTTGCCGTGTAAATGCATCGATTCGCGAAACTATTTTACACACAGACCCCGTTGAAAGCCGTGTGCACTGCACCGCACCTTTAGAGGCTAAGCGCAACACTGACACAGCGTTTATCGCCTAAAACATACAATTTTAATAAAGCACTGGACCAATTTAGGAAAACATTTTTAAAATGGAGCTACCCGAGGTGTGTATCCAGGTAAAATGAAACTCTCGCCCCAGACGGAAGCCACAGTAGAGCACAACCGGGTTACTGGAGCGTGCACCTCTGCTGTGGCCGTTCCTGCTCTGGCTGCGGGTGCACACCCTCCTCTGAAATGCATCACGCACACGATCCCTATGCTAGCCACTTCTCAAGCTCAGTAGGAACGTACGCCTATGTAACATGAGCATTTACAATGTACCGTGTGCATACGAAAGTCACTGCCAGGGAGCGCAGTTTACATATCGACTTTCTTTGTGAATCACCCATAGTTTGCGCATCGGTGCATTGAGGATCGGCCCCACGGTGCCGTGTGAGGGACGCTGGGGCATATTCGGGATGGATGGCCAGTGGCATGAAATTCGAGTGCCATGGTACCTCTTCAGAGTCTGTGGCCTCCACATGTGGTCCGATTAATTAAAGGTGAACCTGGTGTTTTTTGTGCAGTAGGAGGGGCGCGTGGGGTTCCTTGATGATGGTTCTGTCCAGAAGTTGCCGAAAGCTTGTTCATGGATGCCCATCAGCGGCAGAGGCAGCTTTTGGTGCTGGAGGGGCAGATAATAGGGTGCCAGTGGGAGGCTGAGGGGCCCACTGGGCACCGGGGGTTAGCCCAGGGGTGGGTGCGGGGGGCAGCCGCCCCCACTGCCCCACCCTGGCTCCGCCACTCATATCAATGAAGTTCACCCAGGAATAAGCTGCCTCTGCATCTTGTTGGCCACATTCTTTTCAGTGACCACTTGACAATGGCTGGTGCCCTGATTGGCAGCCTTTGTGTGAGAGCGTGCAGCTTGTGGGCATATGGCATTGCAGGCACTGTGGTCTGGAAGTCCTCGAAGGGCAGCTTCCCAGGACACGGCCAGCCCATCTAACTCCCGATCCAGGCCTAATGCGCACACTCATTCTAGTCTTTCTGAGAATGTTTCATACATTGGACTCCAGTCCCCCAGGGGCGTTCACACCCAAGCGCATTGAGGCCCGATGCCATACTAATGGGATAAAGATGCTATACAAATGACAAATTACTACTACTACAGTAAGCAGTGGGTGCGTCACAGCACCCCTTGCAGAATGGTGCACCCTAGAAGATCAAATGTACCTAATTAGGGATGGTGGTACATATAAGGCAACTCTAGATGGCTGGCAAGGGCACATCTAGCAGAAGGACAGCTGGGGTGGAGGGTGGACATTGGGGGTGGGTAATATTGAAGTTCAGAAATATATTTTGGCCCAAATCTCAGAAAGTGGTTGGCAGGATAGGAGGGGGCCAAATGGTACTCCAGCTGTGGTGGTATAAATCTGTGCGCCGGCCTTTCCCATATTTGGTTAGGAGGGTCAGTGCACAATCGAGATGGTTTCAGGGGCTCATCGTTTAGCCTATTGCAGAGCGGATGGTGCCCCTGGTGTATGGGGGAAGATAGATGGCTTCAACTTGTAGAGTGGGAAGGACGTGTCTACTGTATTCTCTTCTCCTGTCTGCCTTTGCAGGCATTGCTGTGGCCTCTCTTTTCCTGCATGGACCTTCATATGGCCGACATTGAGAGGAGAGGCAGGCTATGCAGCCGTGGAAGCGGATCACTGCAGTGCTGGTTCCGTAGGAGAAAACAAATGGACTGCTCCAATCATCCAAGAGTTGCACTGGGCTATGCAGCTGTAGAAACGGATCACTGCACTCCAGGTTCCGTAGGAGAAAACAAATGGATTGCTCCAATCATCCAAGAGTTGCACTGGGCTATGCAGCTGTAGAAGCGGATCACTGCACTCCAGGTTCCGTAGGAGAAAACAAATGGATTGCTCCAATCATCCAAGAGTTGCACTGGGCTATGCAGCTGTAGAAACGGATCACTGCACTCCAGGTTCCGTAGGAGAAAACAAATGGATTGCTCCAATCATCCAAGAGTTGGACTGGGCTATGCAGCTGTAGAAATGGATCACTGCACTCCAGGTTCCGTAGGAGAAAACAAATGGATTGCTCCAATCATCCAAGAGGTGCATGGTGCTATGCAGCTGTACAAGCGGATCACTGCACTTCTGGCTCTGCAGGAGAAAAGGAATAAACTGCTCCAATGATACAAGAGTTGCACTGGGCTATGCAGCTGTATAAGTGGAACCCTGCAGTCCAGGAGAAAAGCAATACACTGCTCCAATGATACAAGAGGTGCATGGGGATATGCAGCTGTAGAAGCGGTTCACTGCAGTCCTGGTTCCTTGGGAGAAGGGGGGCACCGGGGGAACGTGAAGCGTTTCCCCCCGGGGAGTTTTTTGGCGCTGCACACGGCCAGCGAGTGGCCGTGGGGGTGCAGAGCGCCTCCCTGGGGGGTACTTAAGGGCTCAGGGAAGGTTCGGGAGGCAGGCGACGGTTAGGACTTGGTGATTGTATCAGTCCTGTCGCCCGCTCCTGAGCCTTCCCTGAAGTAGCTGGGCCTCCGGTTCTGCAGGGTAGAGTAGGTGAGAGGGTTAGTTAGTAACTGGGGGCGGTTTAGATAGTAGGAGTTATTTTATATATAAAGTTATAAAAAAAAGTGGGGAGTAGCGTAAATAAGTTACCCCCCCCCCCCTCCTTACCTGAGCTGCCGTCGGCGTTTCCGTGCTCGGTGGGGTGGTGGGATTGTGGGGACGGGTTTTTTCCTTCCCAGCCTTCGGTCTTCTGTGGACCTGGGGCGCTGCGTGGGAGCGGGTATTTCCTCGCCGGGCCCATATCTTGTTTCTTCCTCCACCGCTCGGGGTAGGGGAGCGCAGGCCGGGGTGGGCTGCATATTTCGGCGGTTCCATACGGGATCTGGGGACACTTACTTTTCCCTCTTCCCACGGCACCGGTTCCTAGCTGCCCGGGCCCTCTTGGATTTGCGGGGGTGTCGGCGGGGGGTGGTTAGCAGAGCCCAGGTGGCCCTGTCTTGTTGAGTGTCCCGGTGCGGTGGCAGCCTTCTGTCAGAGGGGGCAGGGCAGGCACCTTAAAGGGGCTGCGCTATTTTGGCTGGTGCTGCTGGTAGTGCGGTGCGTCTTGTGTGCCACCAGGGGGCAGGGCGGGCGGTGCTAAGTGAACTTTTCATCTGATTTACAGGGTTTCAAAAAAAAAAGGGGGAGATAAGGGGGGGTAGACCGCAGCGTAGAGCTGCAGCTGATGGGGCTCTCGCGGCAGTGGTGGCTTGCACCCCTACGGCAGGGAGGGGGGAGGTTTGGGAATACAGGGGCAAGAAAATGAGGAGGGAGATAGACAGGAGGGCGGGCGGGGGAGAAATGATGTCGGGTGGGCAGCCAGGGAGGGAGGAAGGGAATGATAGCCCTGGGGAAGCTGGGAATACTCAAGAGGGTGGGGCTCGAGGGAACAACAGTAGGGGCAGGGATGGGGCACAGAAGGGGGTGTCAGGGCTGAGGGGAAGAGGGGGTAAATACCTGCAGAAGAGTGCAGGTGGGAGAAGGAGGGAGAGGTCCCCATCAATTGAGGAGGGTAGAGTGGGGCGCGGAACGGCCCCCCCGGATAGGAGGAGTGAGGGCGGAGGGCGCTGCGCAGCCCCCGCTGGTCAGGTGGAGGTTGAGGGTTTCAGTACGGCCCCTCCTCGGTCAACGCAAGGAGAGCCTAGAGGGCGCCGCACAGCCCCTAGCAATGAGGATTCCAGGGTGGAGGTCGGAACGCCTCGCCCGAGAGAAGAGGACCAGGCAGGGGTTTCCACAACCCCGCCGAGAAGACGTCAAAGGAGTGGCGGGGCAGACGCCCCGGGCTCGCAAGAAGATCATCAACTGAACTCGGGCATGAGCTCGCATCCGCAATGGTATTTAAGGGGTGATGAAGTTGGATGGGAGGAATATGTGGGGCAATGGGAATTGGAAGATTACAGGGCGGAAAGGGAAAGGGGGGAGGAGAGAAGAAGTTCGAGGTGGGATATGGAAAGGGAAGTGCAGGGTGGACGGGGTGAAAGGGGTCAAGGGAACTATTGGCTGGGTGAGTGTGCTGACATGTTTTGTCCCTGCAGTAGGAGCCCTCTAAGAAAGGAGAGGAGGAGATGGTGTGGAGCGAGACCGCAGGTGGCAGGTGTGGAAAGAGGTGAGCGGGAAAGGAAATGGTCATCTGCATGGCAGAGAGGGGTTACAATAGGTGGACAGGGGATGAACGGTCTGGTCTTCAAGGTGTAACGAAAGAAGTTGGTGTGCAGGCCATTGGAGCCGAGGGGGTTGAGAAGAGCATTTGCTCAGTGGAGGTCCAAATGGACAAAGTGGTGGAGCCATTGGGGCTCGAAGTGCAAGCTGGTAAAGATAAGGAGGTGGAAGTGAAAGGAAAGGAGAAAAAATTGCCATACATGGGGATAACAAAACCATTGGGGGCGCACTTGATGGCAGCGACCAGGGAGAAGATTCAGGCGGGGGAATTTGTGGATGTCTTCAAATTGCTCCATAGGGAAGTGAGAGCGAAGGAGGGGTCTAAGGAGGAAGAGAGGGAACTGGCTTCACGCCCAAGGGTCCCGGTGACCATTGAGAATTGGACGTCAGCGTTTATCATTTATGCCAGTGTGTATTGCGAAAAATTTCCGGAGCGTTGCGTGGCCCTGCTTAAATATATGGATGTAATAAGGAAGGCTTTCACGAGCTTTGGGGGCTTTGCCTGGGTAAGGTATGATGAGGAATTTAGAGCAAGAATGGCAGAGGACAGTCAGGCGGTCTGGGGGGAGATAGATATGGATCTCTGGCTGCAATGGATGGCCCCAACGAGGCCTGCCCCGACATTACACACAGCAAGTGGGCTGACTGTGCCTTTCCGGCCCTTTCTTGGTCGCCCCGCCCATGAAGGGGTGGTGGGAGGAGGCAGGGGTCAGTCCTCAGCAGCGTGCTGGGGGTACAATAAGGATAGCTGCGCAAGGACCCTGTGTAGGTTCAGACACGAGTGTAGCAAGTGTGGTGGAAAACACCCTCTCACGCAGTGTTTCCAACAGGGAGACAGGGGGAGGGGAGAGGTTCAGGAAAAGGGGTTGGGGGGAAAAGCTTTTACTCCAATTAAAGTGGGTGTGTTGGAAAGATGGTTGCAATTTTATCCGGATAGGGAAGGGGCTAAGATTTTGAGTGAGGGGTTTTGTCAGGGGTTCAGATTAGGTTACCAGGGTGCTAGGGTGCGTCGGTGGGCGGAAAATTTGAAGTCGGCGAGAGAGAATGTTGAGGTGGTAAGACAAAAATTGAACAAGGAAATAGCGGCAGGAAGGATAGTGGGCCCATTTGATGATGTGCCGGGTGACTTATTGATATCTCCATTGGGGGTGGTGCTCAAGAAAGCTCCGGGGGAGTTCAGACTGATTCATCATTTGTCATGGCCGGAGGGTATGTCAGTTAATGATTTCATTGCCCCGGAAGAATGTGGGGTTGTGTATGCAAGTGTTGACCAGGCGGTTGAGCTGATAAGGAAGGAAGGGCGAGGGGCCTTCATGGCCAAGTGCGATATCAAGGCGGCTTTTAGGTTATTGCCGGTGCACCCGGAGGATTTTTGGTTGTTGGGCTTGCAGTTTGAGGACCGCATATACATAGACAAAGCATTGCCAATGGGGTGCGCAATTTCCTGTGCTTTGTTTGAACGGTTCAGCTCTTTTCTACAGTGGGTTTTCTCATTCAGCTCGGAGTGGGAGAGTGTGCTGCACTATCTGGATGATTTTCTGTTCATTAGCGGGGCAAAAAGAGAGGAGGATTGCAGAGAAATGCTAAAGTTGTTTCAGGAATTGATGGAGGAGCTGGGTGTACCATTAGCCGAAGACAAAACAGAAGGGCCGGCAGTGGTGTTAACATTTCTAGGAATTGAACTGGATTCAGTGGCCATGACCTCACGCTTGCCGCACGACAAGGTGAGCAAATTGGTGGTACTGTTGGAGAAAGCGGTGGGGGCCAAGAAAATGATGCTGGTGGAGATGCAGAGATTGGTTGGGCATCTGAATTTTGCATGTAAGGTGGTGGCCCCAGGGCGGACGTTTTGCAGGAACATGGCAAGGGCCATGGCGGGAGCAAAGTGCCCACATCATCGGATAAGAGTATCGGGGGCAGTGAGGGAGGATTGCAGAATTTGGCTGCGCTTCTTGGAGAGTTTCAATGGAGTGTCAATGTGGTTGCAGGGAGACCCGGTGACATGGGAAGTTCAGATACTCTCGGATGCAGCGGGGGCCGGTGGTTTTGGAGTGTTTTGGGGGGGAAAATGGTGTGCGGAAAAGTGGCCAGCGAGGTGGTTGAAGGAAGGGAGGAGTATAGCATTTCTTGAATTTTTTCCATTACTAGTGGCATTGGAGTTGTGGGGGAAGGAGTTGCAAAACAAGAAGGTGAACTTCAATGTCGACAACGAATGCGTGGTCCATGTGGTGAACAGACAGTCAGCTAGGGATCAGAGGGTGGCAAGACTGATGAGAGAATTTGTCCTGCGTTGCATGGAATGGAATGTGGTGTTTAAGGCAACACATGTGCCGGGGAAGGATAATGGCATCGCTGATGCATTATCTCGTTTTCAATGGCAGAGATTCCGTGGATTGGCTCCAGATGCAGATCAGGAGGGGCAGCAGATTCCGGAGGAGCTGTGGAAGATAGGAAGCTGAGAGCGCTTGCTCTGGTGGAGGGTTCATTGGCCGCGGCATCTAAGAAGTCATACAGGAGGGCCTGGGAGGATTTTATTAGAGGAGGAGCTTGTAGTTGGAAGGGTAGATGGGATGCGGAAGAGCGGAGGAGGGATGATGTCACGAATTTCCTTCTGAGGTGCATGGACAGGGGCTGGTCAAGGGCAACGATAGCAGGAAAGCTAGCAGGGATTGCCTTTTACGGGAAATGGTTTTGGGGTTTTCAACCAAGTGGGGGGGAGATGGCGAGTAGGATGTTGGAAGGATGGGCAAGGGAGAGTAAGAGGGACAAGGATAAGAGGAGGCCGATATCGGCGGAATTGCTGCAGAGGTTGATTGAGGTGGTGGGGGGAGTTTGCTGGTCGGTATGGGAAGGGGAACTGTTTGCGACTTGTTTTACATGGTTATTTTTTGGGGCCTTCAGGGTTTCTGAGTTGGTCGGGGGAAAAGGGGGGGTAGGGGGACTGCAATGGGAAGATGTTCAAATTACAGAAGAAGGTTTAGACATCAAGATTAAAAGGTCCAAGACGGATCAGAAGGGAAGGGGCTCTTGGGTTCTGCTGGGTCGAGGGAGCGAGGTGTTATGCCCAGTTCAGGCAGGCAAGGTGTGGAAGGAGCGCTGTGGGGGTAAGTCAGGCTTGGTTTTTCAGCATGCGGATGGATCGCCGGTTTCAGCGGCACAGGTGCTAGGGGTATTGCGGAAGGCGCTGGTGACAGAGGGAGAAAAGGCTGAGGAGTTCGGGTCTCATTCTTTTAGGATGGGCGCAGCATCTGAGGGTACCAGACTGGGTTTTTCGGAAGACAAAGTGAAAAGATTGGGGCGTTGGAGGTCGGGGAAATACAAGGGGTACGTCAGGGATTTTGGAAAAGGGGATTGTTGAAGAAAGGTGGAGGAGGACTTTGTGGGCAAGATGTTGTTGTTGTAATATTTTTGACTTGTCAGTAATTTTGTAATTTCTGTTTCAGATGCTGCGCAAAAGAAGGGGGAGTTGGCGCAAGTTTGGATTGTTGGCCATTCAATTGTGAAGTGGGCTGGGAAAGAGGCGGAGAAAAGGGTGTTTTTGGAAGGCAGTTGGGGTGCAGTTACAAGGAAGTGGTGGTGAGATGGCACGGTTTGGGGGGCCTGCGGTGGGATCAGCTGCTGCCCCTATTGGCAGGGATGAGGGAACGCTATGGAGTTCCAAGGGTGGTGATACTGCATGCTGGGGAGAATGACCTGGTGAGAGATACGGGGTTGGCTCTGCTAAAGAAAATGAAGAGGGACTTAGTGTGGGTTCGGGATATGTGGCCTCAAGCAGTGGTGGTGTGGACTAAGTTGTTGCCGCGAAGAGTTTGGAGGGGAGCAAGAAGTGAGGGAGCAATAGAGCGGGCCAGGAAGGGGATAAACAGGGAAATGGTAACATTTTGTGCCTCAGTGGCGGTGCAGGTCATGGACCATAAGGAAATAACATATGAGGGTTTTCTTATCTTTAGAGAGGATGGGGTACGCTTGTCAGTGTATGGGAATAATCACTACCTGGCGGACTTGGGTTCTTGGCTGGGAGACTGGGTAAAAAGTTTGAGGTAGAAAAATTTGGGGGGGGGGTTGGGGCAGAAAGAACTCCTCGGGGGAGGGTTTTTCTGGTGCCGGGGGCATGGCCCCTTTTGATGTGGGGGGAGGGAAGCACAATGGGGGAATGACACGGGAAAGGAGGGGGTGGCGCTGTTTGCACAAGCAGGTCACCCCGGGGGAACAGGTATTGAGCCTGGAGGGGCATGGCCCCTGGGAGAAAGCGGGACGCCTGGAAAAGGGGCAAGGAGACGGTAGGATCCAAGGGATCATTAGGGAGGAAATTGGTTATTGAATTATTTAATTGTTGGGGGAAAATGAAAATGAAAATGTTTAAGTTATTTAATTGATTGTTCAAATATCTCTTTAGTTTGTTAGGCCATGGAGCCAGTTAAGCGTTTTTGATTGTAAGCTTTGGCCTGTCACATTAAAGCGACCTTTTCCACTTTTAAATGAGTCTGGGTTTTTGTGCAGTAAGCCAAAAACGGAATAAACTGCTCCAATACAAGAGGTGCACTGGCCTATGCAGCTGTATAGGTGGACCCCTGCAGTCCAGGAGAAAAGCAATACACTGCTCCAATGATACAAGAGGTGCACTGGGCTATGCAGCTGTATAGGTGGACCCCTGCAGTCCAGGAGAAAAGCAATACACTGCTCCAATGATACAAGAGGTGCATGCGGCTATGCAGCTGTAGAAGCGGTTCACTGCAGTCCTGGTTCCTTGGGAGAAACGGAATAAACTGCTCCAATACAAGAGGTGCACTGGGCTATGCAGCTGTATAGGTGGACCCCTGCAGTCCAGGAGAAAAGGAATAAACTGCTCAAATGATAAAAGAGGTGCATGAGGATTTCCAGCTGTTTAAACGAAGCCCTGTTGTCCAATGAAAATGAATACGTCTCTTTGCACCATGCCATGGCTAATTACAGGAACATGCTGTGCTCCCTCATATTGGCCATGCGTCAGAAGTCTGTGCGGGGCAGGGTGGGCGGCTGCTGAATAGTCAGGATCCAGCCCATTGCTATCAAATAATCCTTGTGTGTGGGTATCCTGTTCAGATCCTGAGGTTTGGGTAGCTAATGGTGTCCAAACCATGATATGCCAGTCAACTCTGTTTCAGGCCAGCATCGTCTTTCACAGCAACCTTTTCAAAATACGAGAAAGCATTCATGCACACTTCAGAAGCCTCTACACACAGTAGCTGCCCCTAGTTTTGTAGTTGTCATTTTTCAAAGGCACAAATATGTCACTTAAAAGGCACCCGGGTGGTAAACATGAAGCAGCCAATCAATACAGTACAACTGTAACACAATAAAAAAATAAGCAAGAAAGCAGAAGAAAGATGAACAGCTCAATGGAATGAAAGAAACAATTACAGTGCTTCGGTGTCGAAGGGTGGGCTAAAGTGTATACTACACTATTATGTGGTCATAAATGAATTTAATATGTTTTGTGTTATTACGCTGGTAAGGGAACCTTTTCCAATAATAAACTTCAGAAAACCCTTTCTATATTAAACATCTGTGCTTACTAAGTACCAACTGATCTGCAGTTGCAATTATTAGATTTCTAGCAGTGAGACTCACTAGTGTTCACTAGATACTAAAGCAGACAGGAATATTTTAGATACCAACCACATTCGAAAAAGAGTCCTGCATTCATATGCCCTGGATGGGGTTGTTATGAGATAGGGTTAGACCCAATAGAATCAGCCTACCGTCGAGGCAGTGCCATAGGTATGCCACAGCATTGTATGGCCAGTTACTTTCATATAATGCCAAGTATAGCTGCATGTAAGGTATTGCCCTCATATGATAAGTAGAGCCCCTACATTGCCAATTGTGATAATACAGTATGCAAAAATCCAATAGATGCATGTCACCAACAGTGTACGGGAGCACTAGTGCTTTAATTCAGGATAATTCTTTTTTAATTATATAGCGCTTTCTCCAAAGCGCTATACATAGAAACTACTTAAATACAACCAACCAAAGTTGGTACTCATTTAGCAACCTCGGAAAAATGAAAGGCTGAGTTGGCCTTGCCGGGATTCTAACTTGCGACCTGCAAAATGCCATGCCACAGTAACACATACCTAGACTGGCTGCACCAAAATGCCAATCTAAATAACAACCTTTCTCATATTTATATCATCAAAGATGCCCAGAAACATATACAATGCCACAGTAAGGAAAGGCTAGACTGGCTGCACCCAAATGCAGGTCTAGTCAGGTAATTACACTTAACATGATTGCTTTATCAGAGATACCCAGTACAAAATGTCAAGCCACAGTAAGAAAAGGCTAGACTCGCTGCACCAAAATGCTAGTCTAGCCACGTAATAGCACTTATGATGCTTACTTAATTATATATGCCCCGAAAAATATGCCATGACACAGTAAGAAATGGCTGGACTGGCTGCACCCAAATGCCAGTCTAACCACTAATAACACATATAAACCTGCACACCCTTCACTCCCACTCCCACTCTCCTCCTTCAACCCCCAAATTCAGTTCCGTGGCCTAGCATTCCCTCCATGTCCCCCTTGCTCGTGCCAGTACTTATGTATTAGGCAAGGTGCTTTATGGGCATGTACTGGGACGTGGAAGAGTGGGATTAGGAGCAATTATGATTATCGGTAAGCAATCCAGCACTGAATACGAGCACACAAATTCACACATGCGCACATTCACCATTCACTCATAAACGCACACCCAGCCACCCATACATCATGCACTCACACATTGCCACACATTACATAATACACACACACGTACATTACATAATATATACACACACACACACACACACACTGTCTGTCAGACTTAAACAATAGATTTCCTTACCTTCCCGAATCCGTTGCTACTTCTCTGCGGGCAGGTCTCTGGCTCCCATGCTCCAGCACGCACCACAGGAACCAGCTCATGCGCAGCAGAGCAGAGGAGCCGGAGTCCTCCATATCCTATTGGGCAAAGAGGGTGGCGGCTCAGATTTAAAAAAGTAATCATTTATTTTTGAAGTCACTCTGATTGACTTCAAAAAGAAATTATTTCCATTACGAAAACCGCAACAGAAATTATTTCTTTCTGATTCCAGAGTGACTTCAAAAAGAGATGATTTCTTTTTGAAATGCAAGCCTCGACCCCCACCATAACCAAGAGTAGGAAAAGCAGTGACATGGGTCGTATGGCAGGTGCCAGGGATTGCATTTGTGATCATTGGCGATCCCCAAATGACGTCCCTGACTGGCTGTTCAGACAGTGTAACTCCACCTTCTTGGCCCAGATTTAACAGAGAGAGTGTAAAGAGAGTAAAGAGAATCCCCTGGTCCTAGGGTCAGCCTCCAATATTACCGTCCCAAATCTAGGCACACAGGCTTTCCCTCAGCTTTCTTGGTGATGTCAGTTATCTCTCAGGCAAAGAGCAGAGAGGAAAAGAATACAGGGCATGGCCTGTGGAGTAAAGAGGAGCACTACGCAGCACTTCGAGTGCAAATTATTAGCAGATCTCTGTCAGTTTCTGACCACTGCCAATCAACGCTCTGACCAGAAGAGGCCGAGGTCAGTGGTGGAAATTCCTAGCTGTAGGGGAAGAAGGAAGGAGAACTGCAAGAGCTGGGGTATGGTGTAGCGGTCAGGTTAGATGGAAGAGCGCTCTGTTGACACAAGTTCTCGGCAATGTCCTACACTCCATGCAGGAGACCCTCTTTTCAGAGTGCCTAAATTCACATGGCCCTCTTGTAGACAGTTGCAGTTCTGCTTCTTAAAGGTCTCCAGAGAAGACTTCATGTCATCAGTGTTTGAGGGCTTGCAATTCACCTGGTTGTGCTAATTCAGGGGAAGAGAACAACGTGTTTGGTTCGTCTCTGGCAGCTGTGTTTGATTGCACACACAATGGTTTATTGAGGAAGATATTTATCTGGTCTTGGGCCTAGCACGCCTGGTGAGACACTACGGATGGGACTGGGTGTGCCAATATTAGGCACCTTGTGGAACAAACATTCTTGGAATTCTTTTTGAAAGTATAGCTCGGAAAATCCAAACATCATAAACGCTACGGGGGAAATGGAGGCTCAGTTCCCACATGTAAAATATCCCTTGTTCAAAAGAATGTGCTGCCATGTGTAAGAGCTGGGGTGTAGATTGTACTCAGCTTTGGAGTGGCAGAATAAATAAGTTGGACCTAAACAAGAGATGGCTAGACACGACCATTTATTGAGACCTTTTTCGAATTTGAGCTTGAAATATTGTGGTGGCTCTCAGCGGATAGCTCTCGAAGGAAATAGGGCAACGAATCTGAGGTCCCCAGAACACAGGCACATTATTTGAATGCCAAGAATGAATGTTTGCCTTTAAGATAACGTATGTCTTGGTTAACTCATAATAGGCTCTGCTCCTGTGGGTCTGGGGCTACCAAAGACGTGCCCCATTTTTAGGTGATTGGTACTGCACTGATCGATCTTAGGTGACAGTGGCCAAGGGGGCATTTTATACATTATAATATTAGAACAACAGCAGAGGCAATGGCTTTTTTACTGTGTTGTAATGACATTAGTATCATTGCAGATATTTGTGGATATGTTAAAGCTGCTTTTAAAAGATTTGATGGACAATTGTAACCCAATTTTAGAAAGTATTTATCTAGGTTGTTTTTAGATTTTAGTTTTATGGACATGTTTGTTGTGTTGTGCTGTAGTACACCATGTATTGCATTTTTATGTTAATGGTGTAACTCGAATAGAAATGGATGTCTTGTTCTGGCAGCTACAAGACACGCACAGCTGGTATAGGAGGGATGCTTTGCAGTCAGAAAAGTTCTTGGGTGGGCACAGGTGCAGAAAGAGCCTCTTAACTGCCCATCATCGAGTTTGCTTCTTACATCTTTCAGGATTCTTACTGGTGAGGGAAACCCAGTCCCAAATCACATGGTTGTATTGATTCCAGCTTTCGGCAGCCACCCATTCAACTTCAACTCCTTCCTGGGTTTAGCGAGGATTCAGGATTGAGCCAAAGGCGCCATTGGTGAACTAGTCAAAACTCTCCTGACACGGGTACCCCTTGCTCTTCAAGCGGCCTCTATCCATGACCATATATGGAAAAATGTGTATCCCATTAACCCACTTGAAGAAACAATGTCGGATCAATGTCTGGTCAATGGGTGAGGAACTAGATTTTACATAGGGCTTCTAGGTAGGGACAAGAAGGCTGCCACCACCCAGTAGAGCCCACACAATCAGCAGTGGGTGCACACTTTATGCCGTACCTGCACCCTCGGGGAGATGAATGGCGTGTCAGGGGGTACGCACTCTATTCACTTCTCTGGTGAGACCTCAGATGTGGAATTCATCAGGACAAACCGTTGGGTAAGGCGGTCTGAAAACTGTAGCAATTACAGGGACCTTCCATCAGAGGGCAGACCTGATTGAGTTGGCGGCGCCGCGCGCCACCGCAGCTGCACTCTGCCTCTTCCTTTTACGGCCACCATGGTAACAGATGAGGAGCTCCGTACGGACGCCAAACTTCTACTACCATGGCGGTCATCTTGGCAAAGCACTTGCATTGATTGTACGGGACGCCCGCGGTGTCCCGTTCATATGAATACAAATGCTGTTTTTAACACCCCGGGTTACCGCTTTGGTAAACCGGGTTGTTAATGGCGTTCTTAAACCGTTCCACAGGGCCATACTGGGGGTAACGTCCTGGTGCCCTTGTTAACCACCCTTGCTTCACTCAGGCCATTAACTCGGGCTGCCAGACCGTTATCCTCGGTATGTCCGTGGAATGAGCCAAGAACGCCATAAAAATGAATTGGTAAGAATAACCAAGTTTACAGTTAAGGTTATGTAACGAAAACAAAATTAAGATATTTCAAACGAAATGTATTGTTTTACTTGCCCCCCAAAAATGAAGTCCTAATATATGTATTTGTTTTTTAAATGTTTTAGGTTTCTTATTTATTTATTACCCTGAAGCACACTTACAACTCCCCTCCGCCTGTTTAACTTATATACTCCTTAGTAAAAGGAATGTGTACCTCTATTTTCAGTATTCTTCATTTTGAGCTAAATTTCTTTTACTGTGTACCATGACGGTGTATCATGGTGACAAGTACTGTCTCGTTGATTGTTACTGCTGGGTCATTGTGAGAGCGTGTTTTCGAGGAATAGCACTGTTAGATGGTGATTTCCAGGACTAAATACTCACAGTTCCTTGTAGTTGGCATCATACAGAACCACCCACTTGTTCTGCAGATGCGGCTGCCATTTTATCGACTGGTAATTGGGATCCAGGTAAGACCCATTCAAGCTGTCATTGTCCTGAACCAGTCCTGCAAGGAGACAAAGACATCAGTGAATGGCGGCACGCCACATGCACGGGTCAATCTAGAAGAGTAGCCCATTTAGTCCCTTAGGTCACATCTCTAAGAAAAAGCACAGGCTGTTATGCCTAGATCACATAGTGGTAATCTTCATTACCATATGTCCAACTCTTCCTCATCACAGTACCTGCCATTGAGAAGGCTCCACCCACCACATAGGAGCTATCATGCCATAACACATATTTGTATAGAGGATCTACCTCCTCGTGATATGAGTGTGCAAACCCCTTCCCAGCCTCTATTGTGTTTGTGCTTTTGAAACTGCCAAAGAGTGATTCTATTCACCCGGGCGAGTGTGGCGGGTCTCAATACTTTGACGCGGATGAGCTGGACCAGAGGTAACAAAGATTTCCATTCGGGTAATCTAGAAATTACCCCCACGTCCCTCTACCACACGCCAGTCACTATCGCTGGGACATAGCAAATGACGCTGCATCGCCAGAGCCCTGATTCATTTTAGCCAATTGCGATCTGTAATGGTTTGCGAAGGTCAGAGGACTCGCCTGTGTGCTGGTTCTGCAGGCACACTCACTGAACCTTTGCCAGAGAAGCGACCACACACCTTGTTGACTTGCCCTGTATGTCTGATCGGGTCTTTAACCCCTGCGGGCATAGCACAAGCCTATGGTGTTATGCAACCCTCTTCTCAGGGATATCACAGATGCTTGACGTCCCCAAAAATGACAAAGAGGCTCTTTGCGTTCCTTATTGGTGCTGTTCTAGTCACATGGTGTTAAGTAATGCCCTCCTTCGAGTGCAGCCTTGCTTCCACCGGAACAATCATCAAACCTCAGTACCTCACACTTGTAAAGTAACTGTAGTGAGGAGAGAGTGTGTAACAGGCCCTAGGTCTCCGCCCCCCAACCTTCTAGCTGAAGTGATGCTAATTAGGAACGCCACTTTCATGGTCAGGACTTTAAGATCAATTTCATTAAGTAGAGCAATCTGCGGGCCTGGGATCTGTGGGGACATCTGTGGGGACAACCTAAGTGGGTACCAGCCTTCTAGGGGGAGGTCTGACTATCAGGAAGCTGACAACCAGTATGTTCCCTTCCAATGTCTTGAACCAAGGCACCCCAAATCCCTGTTTGCCAACTAAGCGCTGTTGGAGGAATGTGTGCAGGCTGAACACATGAGGGACGAACTGTAGAAGAGATAGGGTGTCACCAGAGATGTGGTTAAGAAACCTGGCAGAGCATGAAGAGGAAACAATATGTGGATGGCGCAGGGGAAAGCTAAACGGCTTGTGCTGGGTCCCTGGAGAGAACCTGCTGCTGTGAGTCCAGCTGCTCAACATCCACACCGACCAATGCCAACTGGGGATGGGCACCCACCCAAGATGGTGAAAGGAAGCAGGGGCAGCATCCATGGAGGAACCACCACCAACTTCAGGAGAAGTGGAGGCCAAGCCCAACCGGGACAAAAGGGAAGAACTATTACCACTTCTGCCGCCCCCCTGTATGATCTTGATAATGACCTTGGAAGGGAGAAAAATTGGAGGGACAGCATTCATCAACCCCAGTGACCATGGAATGTTCATAACATGTGTGCATTAACCTCCATCAGTGGAAAATGTGAACAGAACTTAGACCGAGGAGCATTCGTGTAATAGGCAAATAGATCCAGAACAGGCTGGCTAACCATTCTGCACACTTGATCCTCCATTTCTGCCACCTGTACTAGCCAATCGTCCAAGTAGGGATACACTAAGATCCCCTTCTGGTGTAGATCTGCTACAATCAGGGACAGGCATTTTGTGAATATCGTCGGGGCTGTCTGAAGTCCGAACGGGAGTACTCTGAATTGGAAGCGAAGTTTTCCTAGCGCGAACCAGGGGAACTTGTGGCATGACCTCCAGAAGGGAACATTATGGTAGTCCTATCGACGCCAGATAGTCTCTGGGGGAAATCTAAAGAAATAAAATGGAGCAGGATTGACATTTTTAACCTGTGGTGGCTTACCAACTTCTTTAGGATCCCAGATTCAACACCAGCCAAATCCCTCGAAATGGTTTTGGCACCGTAGAGATGATGGAGCAAAGGACTATTCCCCACTTGTCAATCGGAAACTCTTGCACGCCCCGCTTCAGAACCAACTATTTGATTCCTTGGAGAAATGCTGTTGTCTTTTCTGCATCTGAAGGAAGTGGATTCGCCCTGCCCACCGTAAGGGGGGGCGGCATCCATCAAATCAAATTCGTACCCTATCTTGATCACTGACACAGCCCATGAGTCTTGCACATATATTCGGCCCAGTGTTTCCAGAAGAAATGCAAACAACTCCGGCCTGGCCAGCCCTCTGCTGATGCATAGTTAGGACTTCTGCTGCTTCTCTGGCTGTTGGGTGATCTGGGCTCTTAAAGGCTGTAAACTGTACCCTGGCAGAGGACCGATAATTGGTTGACGGTTCTGAATCTGGAATACTATGATTTGCTTTTTCTTCAGTCCCCCCCACTGCTGAGACTGGTGACCTTATGTGTCCTCCTGGGATCCAGCCCTCCCACATCCAATTGCCTTCAGCCCCCACCCACTCCCAGCACTTGCCTTGGCACCCCTTTGCCTATGCCACCACATGCCTGAACTTATTTATTGACTGCTGACCACTCTCACCAAGACACTAAACAGATGCTTACTCTCTATCACCTCCCTCTTTGGTACACCTAGCACTTACCCCCCACTCCCTCATCCCTTCTCTCTCTCTGCACTTGCACGTTCTGAATGCTCACGAGGCCTAGTAGGTCTGCCTCTATATTTCATTGTTATATTTGCTTTTCATTCCCATGTGCCCTCCCTGTTGCCCTGTGGGTGCTTTCAAACACAATTTACTTGATGTAAGTGCCTTACAAATGCACAATAAAGAAATACATTTGAGGGCAGATTTTTTACTAGGTCAATGCCAGATCAGCCATTCTGTCCAAACTGGCTTCTCTCATTCCCCTTTAAGCCAACTGCAAAGCCAAGAAAATGCCTACCTGAAAGTGTGCATGGGCCATTCGAATAATACCCTTTGGTGCGGGCCCTGGACTGCTGCTGCTACCCAAAGTATTCAGACTGGGTCTTGCAGCTGCCCATGCTCTCACTGGAGGACCTGCATGTGTTTTTATAGTGCTTGGGGGATTTTGGGTGCCGCCCCCTGCGTGAGCACACTTTCTCCTTGTATCAGTTGATTGTTGGGACTGAGACATATGCCACTAGAATGGGTGGTATCAGAAACAAGGGGCATCAGGAAGGTGGAAGTACCTGGCTGCCTCAGACCAGCTGCAGCGGGATCGGGTCCTTCCATGGCACTCTCCAAACATGCAAGACTTCTGATTTACGTACGGCTGCGATCAGGGCTCAAGGATGGAGACCCCCACTTTTTTCAGAGGGCACCTTGATATGCTAATTTCTGCTGACGCTACATTAAATTGGTATGTTAATGAGCCTCCCCACTTTTATTTTAGGACTTGACCTGTGGCTGCGATGTGTGGAAGGCCATGAACGTTTAAACCCTGCAGGAGCAGCAATGGAACCTTCCCATCAAGTTGCCAGCCCTCCGAGCCAGTCAGGAGCAGTGCATCAATCCTCACACTGTGCTTCATGATCCAGGGATTCCTGGCCTCTGCCCTCTCCCAGGGACACCCTGAGCCCAAATCCATCAGGTAGAGCTCTGAACCTAGGGGTCACTGATACCATAAGCAGGTACTGCCCTCCAGTCCCTAGTTATACCAATAAAGATATGCATGCAAATGACAGGTTCCCCTTGCCAGAGACCTACCACCCAGTTGGTAGGCTCCTCTGTTGAGGGGCGTGCCTGCCCCCACCACCTGGAATATTAGAGCCATGGCCAGTAGACCTCCAAGCCCCTGCCATGGACAGGAAGATAAATGAACAGAATAGAGTCTGGGGGAGGGGCCTATGACCTCCTGTCATAAATTGTTGGAGTCTCTATTAAAAAAAGGTATATTAGGGGGTACCAGTTCCCATTTGGTGTGCAGGTCCAACTCAATGGTAAGCACTGGGATAAGGAATAGGGACATGAGGGTAATGGTGGGCACTAGACATACTGTACTGGCAGACAAACAACACAAACTGAGGTTAAGTTAAATTTAAACCTGAAGTTGAAGTTAAATCTGACACTGAGATGACAGAACATTAAAAACCTTCCAAAATGGCTGACAGTATACTGCACTATTAGATGGCTCAGAAGTCAAACCACAGTGAGATAGGCTAAGAACCTAACGAGGAGAACCCAAAACACCTGGAAGTGGTGGAAGCCATTCCGCCACATTGAAGTGGGTAGGAACCCAACATTGGGAACCAAAAACATGCTCATATGGCTAGTTTGCCAATTAACACTAAGATGGATGAGGACCCAATAGGCCTTGGGGTGACAAACAGCAGCACACTCTGAGATGTCTGAAATTCTAAGAGGACTTGGATTCTCAGAAAACACAAGGGCTTTGCTCAGACCCAATTAAGCTTATCCTATTGTGAACAGACCTGGGAATAGCACATCACCCACATTCAGAGGGTTTCTGGGTGCATGTGGGACACCCGCCGAGCCCCCTGCGCAGTCAGATGGAGCACTCCATACCTGGCTCCTGCTTGATCATTCCGTTCAGCATCTGGGCATTCATGGTGCTCGTGGGCGACTCCGAGTGTTTCCTCTTCTTTGCTGGGTGAACAGGAAGCCTGGAAGAACCAAACTTACATTTCAACAGGCAGCTTTCATCTACTTAGTTACAGAGAGCTTTTGCATTTCCAGATCGACCCTCCTCTATTTATTGTGTAAAAAGGTGCAAACAAATCAGAAAACGCAACCAAACAATTAGCTATTTTCATCCTCATTTTTGTATTCGTTTTTTGGGGGATTACCATAACACGCACCCGTAGGGCTCCTAAATTCACAGCCAATAGTCTCTACGTACTTCTCTAGCAGGCCTGTTCTGAGTAAAGCCAAGACTAAGACGATAGCAGGCAAGTAATAAGGCTAGAAAACTGGTATAAGGAAAGCAGAGCTGCATTAGCACATCTCCAGTTCTAGTACATCATTCTCCAGATGGAACTAATCATGATGGTTTATATGAGAGTGATGTTAGGGGGAGAGTTCATCCTCTATACAGAAACCATATCCAATATTGCTCCCTGGTTCATTATCATGAAGGAACTATTCCTACGATTCCACTAAAAGAGCACCACCCATAAATACTTCATGATAGGCCATTTAATCATTAAAAAAAGTTGAAAAAAACATTCTCTGCTACTGCCACTGATCAGAAAATGTACCTTTGAAAGGGGATAGTGGGCCTGTAGGCCTGAGAGAAAACCCAACAGCTCTGCACCGTTGGATGGTCTCTGGTCCTGAGATAACCTGCCTGATTGGAGAACTAAACTAAGAAGAGATGGGATTGGGCGATTGTCGGAATGAGGCCAAAAAGCATTCACAGATGGCGTATGCGTGCGTAAAGGATGTCAAGCCTCTCACCCACACAGTAGAAGATACGGGAAACTGTTTTAGTGAAACTAACTAGCTGTGATCTTATTGTACTCGACAGTACAAATATAGTTGAGCCAGCAGTGGCAGACACAGTGCTGAAGACCTAGAACCTTATGCGACATAAGACATGTGAGCGAGTTGCTTGTTAACCAAACCAAAATGTATCACATGTCCTATAAAACAAAACAAACATCCATATCTTCAGTTATCGTCCAATCCAAACTGTGACAGCTGTTGCAATGGCTGTTCAATCTTTTCTAAATTGCATCCCAGACATGAAACTGTGATCCAGATGACTTCGTTTGTCATGAAAATCATGCTGATCCTCGAGCACTTTCGAAGATGGGGAGTGTAAGAACCGGAACAAAGTCTGATTTATTGGGCTGCCTGGGACAGCTCACACCTGGGAATGAAAATATATCCAGCCCTATAGCCCCGGTTGCCATTCTTGATGGTGCCGCCATGATCAAAATCCTGTGACCAGGGTTTGCAAAAAATGTTTAAGATTAAGCAACCAAACACCTTACACCAAATCACAGCTACATCTGTATCAAGATAAGACATATTCTTGGATGTGTATAGTCCAGAAAGACTGAAGAGCGACACATTCAGCAAAATGGTGTAAGGTGCTTGGAATTGTGTTGAACCAAAAATATTGGTTCCAGAAATTTGGCAAGAATTTCTCCATATTGATGAAGACAATACTTCATTGTTCTCCTCCTTGGCAATAACAGCGGCAACAATTGCAACAAACAAACAGGAAATTACCACAAATTATAACATTGTGCTTTGTATAAATATTCAAAACGTCTTGAAACTGGCTCCAGGCTCACATGAAGAAGTAGACACTCACATCCTACGCCACTTATGTGATGCGGTGCAGCAAGGATAAAATACAACCCTAATACGATGTTGTACACACATCGGCACTTCATGTGGCACATCGTCCGAACATTGATGATCTATCGGTTGCATTTAGAGTTGGGAAGAACATTTATACAAAGGTTTGGGAGCCCCACTACTGAAACAAACAGTCAAATAACATGTTCTGTGGGTAGGGTCCCAATTTGGAGAGTCTGCAACCATGTTTTAGCCCACTGTACCTTTTCTCAGAGGAGAAAATTAAATTTGCATATCAGTCTGGTCGCACCCACTTGGGGCCCAGCACCAGGGTATTTTCACTGTGCTGCAAGAAATGGAGGTACATTGTGTGAGAAAACTGAAGGTGTCTTACTGTCTGAACCCTGGGGATCTCTTTCTCAGGTGGCCAGGGAATGGCCATTGCCCTTGGATCAAGACCCTGCGGGGGGGACAAGTGCGGGAGGTTCACCTGGGTGAGCGATCCTCAGGGGTTGGGCGTGAGAAATCCAATGGCGAAATGCGGTATTCCCACCCTTCCGACACTTCCTCCACCTTTATAGGTTATCCAAAATCCTGTCCTGTTACCCCCTTCCTAATTCCATCAAGTAACAACTCGAAAAGGAGGCGTGGGAGAACCGGGAGAAAGAAATTACAATTACCATCCCATATATTACAACCACAGGACTATCCCCTTGTCTCAGATATGCCCCTATCCGACATTCCTTCAGTTGAAATAGAATATTGTAAAACCAGTTCCATCATGCCCCAGTACCTTTCTGTGAAACCACACAAATGCATTTGTTTACCATCACACACACAGCCTGTTTATTTGGACAACATCCCACACCGTTTTTTGCTAATTAGACAAGCTACAAGTCCCACAATCCCTCCACACTGGTTTCTTCTACAAACACTGAGATGAGGAAGAGGGGAGCTAAGACAATAAAGATCTCTCAAAACACCACTGAGACAGAAGAAAGACTATGCTATATTAAAACTGGACTGTCTCGCTAATGAGGCCAGGCAAGGTCAGGCCTCCCTTTCTAACTACTCACATCTGACGCCACTTGGCAATCCCAGGAAGTATGAAAGACAGAGCAGGAGAGCACACTTGGAGTGATCTGTGGATGCTGGAGTGTGCCAGGATGCCAGAGAGAGACCTGTGGAGCTGAGAGGAACCTGGAAGGCCTGGAGGAGAAAGAACTACCCAGGCACTGAGCCTGACTGCGCAGGGGAGGCTGCAGTGTGGAGTAGAAGTTGTGCCTCCAGGGGATTTACACGAGGGGCAGTTTGGGCTACCTGGTGGCACCCAAAACAAAGCTCCTCCCCTGGGCTAATCAGGAGAGACCAGGTCACTGGGGAGCAGGTGGCGAGACCCTGACCCCAGGTAAATTTCCCCTAGTGCTCCGGTGGCTCCTAAAACCACGGGAATGCGAAGTTTGAGCAAAATGCCAAGAACCGCAAAATGCCAAGAACCACATTCTTTTTCATTTTGTTTAAATATTTGGAAGAAGGGTCCGAGCCCGGCAGGGGGATGCCCTTTGTGAATCTTGAGAGGGGTCCGAGCCCGGCAGAGGGAGACCCCTTGTGAACTTTGGTAGAAGGTTCCGAGCCCAGCAGAGGGAGGCCTTTTGTGATCCTTAGGAGATGGGCCTGAGCCCGGTAGAGGGAGACCCCATGTGAACTTTTGAAGAAGGGTCAGAGCCTGGCAGAGGGAGGCCCTTTGCAAACTTTTGAAGAAGGGTCTGAGCCCAGCAGGGGAAGGATCTTTGTGAATCTTGAGAGGGGCCCGTTCCCGGCAGAAGGAGACCCCTTGTGAACCTTTGGAGAAAGGTCTGAGCCCAGCAGAGGGATGCCCTTTGAGAACCCTGAGAGGGGTCCCAGCTGGGCAGAGGGAGACCCTTGTGAACTTTGGGAGAGGGTCTGAACCCATTGGAGGGGGACCCTGAAAGACTGAGCAAGGCCAAGCAACAAAGAGAAGATTGCAGGAAAACTGATAACTACTTTTTGAACTATGTAGTGTTGAAAGAAGAAGGGTGCAAAACAACCGAGTGGTCAGGTGAAGGGAAACTGCCCAGTCAAAAGTCTTGTTAAGATGTATTTCTAACTCTGACTTCGATTGAAGAGAGAGAGAAGTAATGTTAAAAGGCTTGCGCCCGACTGAGGGAAGCCAGAGAAATTGTGAAAGTTGAATGCTGCAACCCCGGTTGAGAGGAACCAAAGTGAAAGTGAACTTTGTATGAGAACTACAGATACCAGAAACTATTACAAAGTCAGGAATAAAGTCGAAGTGGTCATGTGAGGGTCTGAGTCAAACCTCCCTCGCATAATCCAAAGTCTTTGATGCAAGTGAATAATTAAAGAATGTCTAAGCCCAACAAAGGGAGACCCGTTGTAAGCAGAATTGTGACTTGTGCGAACATTGAGAAATAGCACCATTGATTTGAACTGATTGTTCCCACGCTCCAATGAGATGCCTTGTCACGTGCCTGAAAACGTGGGGAAGGGGGAACACATTTATTCAGTCAATCTACCTTACTATTTCTTGAACACATCATTTATACATAGCAATATCCCACACACCTTTTGTTATATAGAGTAAGGTTTAACAATAGTTTTTTTTTTTTAGCATAGGCCATGTTTATTTGGACACACCACGCCTAGGACAGCGGTTTCTATTATTTGATGGTCGTAGCTTGCGCCCATCTTTAGATTTAGGGTTAGATCGGCGTTTATCACCCCCTTGTTGAAGTTCAGAAAACACCCTTGAACTGTGGTCGCTTGTGTCTATCTTACTGTTGATACCATGCCTTCCTTACTATTGGCAGCGATAGATGTAATGCCACTCTACTGCACTTTACGCCATAGTTTTGAGTTAAAGGGGGGAAAAACTCCAGCATTTAGCTGTAGGTTTCTCTACCACTTTACTACCATCAGGATTTAGCAAAGGCAGAATTACTGCCTATGGTGAATGCTCCAAATCACCAGAGCCCTATGGATTCCATGAATAGAGATTAACACTGTCACTTCACCACTCATACTCTGGTGGATGTAAAGCCAGTCTGAGCAGTGGAAACAGTCAAGAGGTTTGTCGGTGTGTCCACAGGAAATACAGCCAAACTTATAATGAGGCCCACTGTACTTATAACCGGCAGGGGCTGTTGCTCCTGGGCCTTACATGAAGGGGCAGCTTGATCGCTTAAGCCGGGAGTGAGGGCAATCGCACAAGGAAACTCAGCACTACTTCATCTTCCCCTACTCTCTCCAATAAGACTCCATGATTTGGGGATAGGTGCTTATTTGGGAAAGGGGCTGTTCTGTGGACGGAGGTGAACCCACCTACTGGGGGTGCACACCAATAATGTGTGCTGGAGCCCTGTGACAGAAGAGCACACGGAGGCTTCATTTATGCTTTGCGGCCGGTGACTAGGAAAGCATGTTATGTACTCTAAACAAATAAGGAATAATGTGAACTAATGTAATTGTGGACCCTACTTATTGGATAGCACTTGAATATGTAGATGCAGTTTTGACATTAATTGGGGGGTTTGTAGTGTTATGTTACGTTACGTTATTGGGTCATATCATAGCACAGCTTGTTAATGAGTCTTGCTATAGCATAGCTATTGACATTTGAATAGTGCCAGGGCACCATGAGTCCTACAAGAAAAGGTGGTGGGGCTGTGGTTGGATCAGTCGGAGCAGAACAAAGATCGATACAATATATAGTTATACATATCCGCTTAATTATCTGCTTTGGTCTGTGCTGACCCAGCCACCGTATACCCAGGTGTGATGGCTCATAAAAAGTGCATGAGAGGCACAGCTACCTTGAGAATGGACCACAACCATCTTGACTTTATAGTGACAGCACACTAAACGGCAGCACAAGCCTTTGAGAATGGAGAGGGAGTTTTATGAAATCCATTGACCTTTCTGTAGGCTGGTGCTTGATTGGGTGTCTCCTATGAATGACATGGTAGCATCCAGCAGGCGACAGCTAGAGAAGGCATCTCCTGCATAGATTATGGCTTCCTCCCATACCCAATTACTGCAGTGGGTTCAAGGGGGACCTCTGTATTGTTTGCTTGCACCATTAAATGGAGGACACGTGCTAGTGTTTTTTCACATGGTGATAACACACACAGTGCCATGATGCTCTTGCTCCCAATCTGCTTTGTGTAGGTAACTTACTCCACTCCATGCTGTTGTTGCGGTTGATGGTGCTGTTGCTGGTGCTGCTGCTGCTGTTGTTGCTGTTGCTGTTGCTGCTGCTGCTGCTGGTGTTGCTGCT
Organism: Ambystoma mexicanum; assembly: GCF_040938575.1. Classification (NCBI taxonomy): domain Eukaryota; kingdom Metazoa; phylum Chordata; class Amphibia; order Caudata; family Ambystomatidae; genus Ambystoma; species Ambystoma mexicanum. The sequence goes on along the minus strand of NC_090934.1, from coordinate 861,118,035 downwards.
GCTGCTGAAGAAGTTGGTGAAGCATCTGAGCCTGCTGGGCATGGTGGATATCACTGGGAGACATCCCGGGACCAATGGGAGCATACTGCGGCATCATGGACTCCACCTTCATGTAGAGCTCCCGTTGCATGCTGGGATAGTGAGGGTTGTGCTGCTGGTGGGCAGGGTGTGGTGGTGGGGGGCCCTGCATGTGGACCTGGGGTGGGGGATGCTCCAAACGTGACGGTGGGGTCATGTGACAGATGGTTTCCGGAGTCATTGTACGTAAAAGGTGTGGATCTTGAAAGAAAACAGAAAAACAAGACATTAAAAGGCCAGAAGGTAATGGAATGAGGCAAAACACAGGAGTCTGACATTTGCAGAGGAAAACGGGAACAAATGTGCAAAATACAACAAACTCAGCATCAAAATCAATAGAACCGCCAAGAAGACAATACTGGCGAGATACACAGGAGAATCAATGATATAACCTTCAAGGAAATAAATCTCACAGGCAGTAATCCCACTATGTGCAGTGACATCAGTTTGGAAAATACTTTATGGTATAGTAAAAAATCATCCAAAAACCTTAATCCCCCGTATAGACTTAAAAGTGCAAAGAAAGAAGTCCTATGGGATGGTGACCACCCCAATAAGCTCAGACAGTGCTAGAGGAGCGTGGAGCCTTTTCAATCAGCCCATGCTCTGGCCCAAGGTGAGGCACCATGCATTCTGAGTCTCTGTGTATGCTAGATGGGCTCCGCAATTTATTCCCCTGATCTCCAGGGAGGAGGTGCCACAAATGTAATCTTGTTCCAGCAAGTTTACATGCCTCACACAAGTCAAGAACTGTTTTCATCACAATTGCAGGTGGTAGGAAGGAATGGTGGGTTTCAGGTTGAAAGTTTGGTTCTATATGATTTTTCACTTTTGTACGTCGTCTAAGAAAAAGACACATTTTTTTTCTGGCTGATTTTAAGCTGCCTACAAAAACCGAAAAAAACACTTTCCCTCGCCCCTCCCCCCTCTCCTTCCAGCCCCCTCTGGTGGGATTATCTCAAAGCTGGGGTTGTCACCCCCGAACTCCTCTCCACCTCTCCCCACCCAAGACTCACCCAATTTTAAAACCCACACAAACACCCAACATACACACACATACACACACACACACACACACACGTTTTTTCTGCTTTTGTAGGTCGTCTAATAAAAAGACCAATTTTTTCAGACAAATTTAGGCAGCCTACAAAAAACGAAAAAAACACATTCCCTCGGCCCCTTTCCCCCTCACCATTACTCCTCACACTTTGGTGTGATAATTTCAAATTGGGGGTGTCACCCCCAAATCACTTTCCACCTCTCCCCACCAAAGACTCCCCCAATTTTAAACATACAGTAGAAAGTTGAATAGTATGTGTTATGTCTCTAAGATATGTACATGTATTTTGACCTGAGGGTTTCAGGAAGGTGTCTACGTTTTTACATAGTGGTTCATAGTTGGATCCACTCCCTGAAATAATGGGTCTTTCTAAGGGGTTGTCTATTGATTTAAGAAACTTGGGTAGCACGTGAATTGTTGGAAAATGTGATGATTCCACGTTCAGAAAATCAAATTCCACTTCCATTATATGGTTGGCCTAAAGGGCATTTTCAGTTATGCGCCATATAGGTTGTTGGATTTCTTTACTTGGATCAGATCTTATTTTATTTTCATAATGGTCTCCTACGTGGGCCCCTTGCCTATTGTGATGAATCCTATGGATCCCTCACTAAACCCCACCTAAAGTCTCCTCCCTGGTGGCCAGCGAAAGGCAGACGTTTCCAGATCCTGACCTTGGGGGTGGTGTTCGGCAGGAGGATCACCGAGGGAGGAGAAAAGGCTCAGTGAAGTGAGAGGAATCCATGGGGCGAGACACAGTATTTGCCTTCCTTTACAGAAGACATATCACAAATGCCAAAGGATGCAAGTGCTTGTTGCCACAATAACCTAGCTGTTCCACATGTTGAACACCATAATGTAGATGAAATCAGCCAGAACACCTGTGGTATAAAATGGAATAAAACCCCTTCTCAAACCCATAGAGCTAGAAACGTCCCTAAATCCAAAAGATGTAATGAAAGGAAGTTTGCAAATAACAACCACCAAAAGACTAGAAAACCTTTTTCCTCTTTCTAAACAAGACTGATGAATAATGTATGTGATACTCCTTCGATACATTTTGTAGAGAGTGGGAATCAAATCAGAAAAGTAGGAATGTTTAAGAAAACTCTTTTTGTTAGTAGGGTATTCAAGTCCCATACATTTCCTCAGTACTGGGGCGATGAAGAGGGATGCAGAGGAACACTGCCGTAGGAGCGGTCAGCTAATTGATGTAAATTACCTACACCTGAGGGAGACTGACAGGCTTAAAAAGCCCCCTTAGGTGCAGGCATTAGAGCAGCAGAAGAAGAGAAAGCAGCTCATGACGTGTATGCCTCTGGAAGTGGAGCTGGAGGCAAGAGAAGATGCTGGGAACACTGTAACCCCAGAAGCGGTGGTGGGTCATGAGAGGGTCTTTGCCTTGAGTTGTCCCTGTTGCAGAGGCCGTACAGCAGGAAGCGCGAGAAAAAGGACACTTGCCCATTGAAGATTCATTGTGCAGAGGTCGCACTGTGGGACACAGAAGTAGCAAGGGAAGTATGCCCGCTTTATAGGTTTCAGGTAGCTGGGTTGCACCTGACCCTCTCCGGACCAGAGGAAGCTCCATTTCCATGTGACGCAGGCCGAGGTGGACCGAAAGAGCCTGTTCGCAGGATCAACAGGAGCCACAATGACTGAAGACCTGCCAACACCAAGCGGAGCATGAACGAGTGACTTACCCGGTGAGTTCACAGCTTGCAAGTGATTCCTGAGCACTCAGATGCTTTCCGCATGTTCAGGGCAGGCAGTTTCACTCTTGTGTGAGTGAAAGGAGCAGTGGGTGCAAATCTGAATACTGAACTGTTCAAAAACATCAAAAGTTAAACTTGTTGAATCAATATAACTATACAGGCAAGCGTGTACGTTTCTGGAAAGCCGAAAACCACATGAGGATGCTTTAATTGAAACAAAAGTCTACAAGCAATACCCAAACCAAGAGTACTTAAAAACTCAGCAATACCGATACAACAAACATTGCTCAAGGCGAGAGGGGAGTATTGGGAAACCCAAGGGTTGTAAGACTTGCTACTTATGTGTTTTGAAATACAGATCATCAGATGACATAAACACACATTGCCAAAGCCGAAACAGAAGCAGAGTGATATCATATCCTGGTCACTACTTGGTTGTTGGTGTAGAGGGAAAGAAAGGTGGCAAACAGGCTGCCCTTCTGGAGAAGATTATCTAGAGGAAGAGGAGTATAATTGCAAATGAGAGCTAAAGAGCACCAATGTGATTCCTTGTTTCCCTGAAGTTGGTTTAAAGTTTGATGCCAAAGAAACTTTGTGAAGTTGTTATTGTTCTAAGTTGTTGTGTACGAGACCTGGTACAGGAGTGCATTTATTTATTTATTATGCACCGGAGCCACAGGTATCAGGGTACAAACACATAACAAATACAGATACAACAAGCTTACAATTAAACAAACAGCAGAGTCTTGAGGCGTTTACTAAAGGTAAGCATGTTTTCTTCCATGCGCAACTCTGGGGGAAACTTGTTCCAAACCAAGGCAGCTTGTACAGTAAACGAGCGGCCATTGCCTCTAGCTCGTTTACTCCTAGGATGGACCAATAGCATCAAGTTCTTAGACTGGGCAACTCTAGCTAGTTTTTGTAGAATCAGACGTTCTTTTAGGTACTCTGGAGTTTGTCCATACATACATTTATGAACAATCGTACTTATCTTAAAACAAATTCTAGCTTCAACTGGGAGCAAGTGCAGCTCCCTCCTGTGTACAGAAATATGATCCCGTTGTGCAACGCCTTTGACAATCCACACAGCATCATTTTGAAGAATCTGCAACTTTTTAAACACAAATTTTGCTCACTCTAATCAATAACACACTACAGTAGTCAAGCCTAGGCACTAGAATAGCTCGAACTAGCGTAGTGCAGTTAGCCAAGGAGACATACAACTTCACCAATCTGAGCAATCTCAGATGATATAGAGATTTATAAATGACACTATTAACATGAGCTTCAGCACCCAGTGATGGTTACAAAATCACCCCTAGAGTCTTAACCTTAGGCACTGTCTGAATGTAGTGATCATCTACGGTAAAGCCCCCACACAGTGCCTCTACCTTAGCATGTGCTTGTACAGATCAAAAGATAAGGACTCGTAAATTTGTGCAATGCTCTCCATGCCTTTCTCATTATCTCCATTCAGCTCCACAATGAGCTGAGTGACGTCGGCATAGTTCGTAAATCACACTCGTAGACTTTCCAAAAGATCACATAGGGGGGTGACAGAATATATTGAATAACGCTGGGGAAAGGTAGACCCCTTGCAGTACACCACAATAAATTAGCTCAGGCTCGAAGCACCCTTTACCCCAAACTATTTTCGATTTTCTGTTGTCAAGAAGGGATCTAATCCAGTCTATTTTTGCATTAGAACACCCTCCATGGTCCGCAAGCCTACTGAGCAAATTCTCAAGATCCACAAGATCAAAGGCTGCCGATAGAGCTAATAACATCAGCAGCCCCGATTTACTCTTGTCCATGATATTAAGCATTTTAGCCTGTAGATCCAGAATAGCACTCTCTGTACCACCATGGCAGGGCCTGAAACTGGACTGGCTAAAGTGTAGGATTCTATTACTTTCCATATGCTCCTGGGGCTGTAGGGTAGCTAATTTATCAATCATTTTCAGCAAAAAAAGGACATTTGTTATGGGTCTTAGATTGCTTAACACTTTGTGGTCCTCGCCTGTTTTTTTTTTTAATCAGAGTGGTGACAATCACCTTTTTTAAAATATCTGGCACATGATTAGTTGCGAATGTAGCATTAGCAAAACAAACCAAAAAGGGGAAAAATTCCCATATGCTCCAAACCCAATTTAGAGGGAATAACATGGCGAAACAAGTAGTGGGGTGCATTTTCATTTTCTATATAAGGTCCCTTGAAATAGCATTAAAAGAAAAAGGGGGAATGTTAAGGCGTTGTAGGGACCCAGTAGCTATTGATGTAGGGGCAATCAGATAGTTATCAAGATTATTTGCAATGCTGACCTGTGCCGTTTTAATTTTATCAGCAAAAGCCCTCTGGACTGCTTCATAATTGTCATCTGTAGGGTCCGGCTTATTAACTTGAGCTTGTGGTTTCCCCGAATTCCTAAGATTTTTGAAAGGTTTATTCAAGTTATTCTTGAATTCATTATTTGCGTGTTAAAATAGTCTTGTTTTGTCCTGAAAATCTCACTCCGATCCATTTTCTCTGGGGCCTTCACCTTGCCCTTATTTTCTTGCATTTGCATTTTGACCCAGATTCTTTTCGCTCTCCTTTTTTCTTGCTCATGTACCACAAGAGCCATTGTAAACCATTTTTGTCCTTTAGCCCTTTTGTTAATAGATTTAGACTTCAGGGGCGCCACATGATCCAACAATGTGGTTAAAGACTTTTCATATTCTAATGAAAAAAAAATCAGGGGAATCCCCGTCCGAAGTAGAGTCCATAAGTTTGGCACGACAACATTCCAATTCACCTGGTTTAATGTTGTTGAAATTTCTATTGGTAACTTTCTTAAAGGCATTCTTCCTTTGAATGAGTATAGAGGTAAGCTGAAGATTGAATGTCACTAGGAAACAGTCAGAACAGGCACACAGTCTGGTATCCAATACAACATGGGACAGGTTCCTAACTGCAACCGAGTCCAGTATATTACCCAATATATGGGTAGGCTCTTTATTGAGAATAACAGAATTGTTATGCCCTAAAAGTTGTTCAAAGTCAGAGGCATCGGAATCCCATGGATTCTGCAGGTGTCTATTAAAATCCCCCAAGATGATTGTAGAATTATTAGCTTTATTCAGTGATGCTAGATTATATGACATCTCTTCCAGGCATTTCACGAGGAGGACAGTATGACAGAATAGTTTTCATGGAGTTATTGGATGTCGTTTTTAGCAGCATAATTTTGCAACCCTTGCATATGATGGGTGTTTGGAAAAAACCCTAAGTGTTGCTTAGCAATAATTGCCCCCCCACCCAATCCTCTATTTTGTCACAAAAACATATTGCCATCTGGGGTGGCTAAGTCAATACTAGGACCACTAGAGTCACACAACCAGGACTCAGTGATACACATAATATCCACCTGATAGTCCATAATGTAGTCCCGAATATCAACAGCATGTTTCTCCAATGAGCGTGTGTTGAGCAGGGATATCTTCATGATCCGATCCCCAGGTAGCAGTTGATACAAGTGCTGAGCTGTGGTTCCAACAAAGACAACTCATGTTAATTGTGATATTGAAAGAAGAATTGTGTAAACGTAATGTAGAGGAGTTACATTTGTTCAGAAATCAAAGTTGTGGCAAATCATCCTGGCGAAGACAAAATCTGAAACGTGGTATTACACCAGGAGAACCATATTACAGGAACAAACTATTTCTCCTGGTGCAAAGTTGTGGCAAATCATCCTGTCAAAGACAATTGTTGTTGTTTACTTGAAGACAAATTTGAAACTTGTTCTTGCTCCAGGTGGAGCTGGAACATACGAATTATTTTGCTACATTATTGAGACAATGGAACTTTTTGATTATCACATTTAATACCTCAATAACTGTGTTGGAATGTTGTTGCAAACCAGGATTTCCTTGTTTCTTTTGAACTGTGGAGCAAAACCTTGCTCCGATCTGGGGAAGGCTATGAGAAGAGACAGGGTCTTAATGTGAATGTGAATTTATGCAATATATATATATATATATATATATATATGTGTGTTGAATTGAACCACCCTGCATTTCCTTATTGCTTTATTGAATGTACAAGTGTGAGGGTTTCTTCGAGGGTTTCCTTTAGTTTATTTTAGGCATGGAAATCCTCTTCAGGGTAGGGATAGTGAGGCTTTAATCCAACTTTTTGATTTAATAAAATGGCTAATCTTTACAAAGCTGTCTGCCTCACATTCCTAACCCCTTACAGCATATCAAATCTTGAACTATGGTGTGGTACTGAAGTATATTCATAATGACTATGGAGCCTTCCTTGTCTCCGGGTTTAACAATTAAGTCTTGATTTGACTGGAATTTAAGTAAGCCCTCTTGTTCCAATGTTGTACAAATGATTTTTTTAGGCATCTTTCATTCCATATTGTGTACCGGTTTCATTTTCTAATACTTGAGTATATCCTTTCTTTTGGGTCTTCGCTGCGTGGAGGCAGCACACCACCAGCACCGTTATATGCCATATCAATTGTCATGTTATAATGATCTTCTTGAGTCAGGAGGCGGAAACAAAACTGCTGCAAACTATAGTCCCATTTAAAATTCATGAGACAGAACTAGCAACAAAGTAAAACAACATTTTAAAATCATGGAAGAAAGAATCCATCTGCTGCCTCTGTTGGTCTAGGTTCTATAAGTCTGCTTTGATGCAAAGGAGAGTTGCACTGTTTGGTGTATATACCTCACAGCCCCGACACCACAAAAAAGGGCATCAGGCAGAAAATAAGACATTTTACAAATATGTTGATGAAATGCGTATGTTCTTAGACAGACTTTCCTCATACTTTCCAGGCTCCATCAAGAAAAGCGGCAGTTATCTCAGTAATATTCTGCTCAAAATTCCCTAGAATAAACTGTATTGCCGCTATGTGTGTGTCTAGGAGACCTTCTCTCTGCAGATGGGGATCCATGCATTTGCTTCTTAGCCAGTTATAGCCAGGGGAACTGAGGAGAAAATGCAGAGTTTGTCAGATGTTACATGCTGTATTATTTGTACATGTCCATCTATTCTGATTCCTGCTGAGGACTTGTTTTTCTGCTGTAGTCCATGCAAAGAGTTTAGTCTTGGGAGGATAGCTCAGGGGCAATGTGCTCGCCTTGTAAGCAAGATGTCGCTCAGCAACACAGGTTCGATCCCCAGGTCCGTGCTTAGAAACCTGCGGATAAGTGCATTATAAATGACTAATCATAAAGAGCTGTCTCTCCTGTGATCTTGTTGAGGTTTTTAAAAATGGTTGTCGACAACATCCCAGTAGTAGAGAAATGTGTCTGATGAAACATTTCCATCAGACCTGGGGACGCCAATTGTGTAGTGAAGACTACCAGTGAATTGTAGTCATTCATGTAATCTTTAGAGAGCAGAAACGAAAGTTCCAAGTGCAAGAAAAGTTTGTTTGTTTTTCTTGTGGTTTTGTATTCATAAAGTTCATATTAGTGAAGAAGCAGAATCCCAACAAAGCCAATGCATTTCGGACCTGTTAATTGGTCCTTCATCAGGGCAAGTTCTACAATAGCAAAAGAAAACAATTTGAAAACTTATTTAGATCAGTTTGCCAAGACCATTGATTGGAGAAGGTTCAATCTTGTAAACACATGTACACCATATTTAAGCACAACATACCATTGCGCGTGATAGAATTCAATATGATGTATACCAAGTACCTGTAAATGTCTGAGATTTAACCACATATCCTGTGTGGATGTGTTCCACTCCACAATATCCACTTCTATATCACTGTGATAGATTCCAATTTATAGGACCAAGACACTACAATTGTGTTTCAAATAGGTCTTTAGCAGTAGTGTACCCAGAGCCTCTGTAAAACATATAATAGAACACATGCAGCATGTAAATCTGCTGATACTTATGACTAATCTTGTCTGTCTAGTGTTCTCCATTATCTGTACAATCCTAGTTAAACCAATGTGCCTACCTATTCCTGAAGACAGCTTTCACCCTTCTGGGTTTAATCACGTAGGTCTTTCTGTTCTACACGTGATGACTGTGTTAAGTCATTACTTTCTCTTGTGTGTGACAGCCAAGGCTCTGCTGGATAGTAAAAGTGTACTCAATTATTCGCACCACGAGAGTCTAGTGCAACTGAAATAAAGTGGCTATTATGCAATAGGATATCTCACCTAAATCGATCTAGAGTGCAGAAAGATGCAGGTACTGTCGGCGTCCATGTCACCGCGGTTTGCTGTGCTGAGTTGCGAGGGAGAGGCGTTGTCATGGAGACGTTGATAGAGGCAATGCTACGTGCCTATGTATAAAGACGTCTTGACACGGCATGTTGTCAGTAGTCTAGGAAACGTTGGAGCTGGAGACACTGATATAGAGACATGATCAGAGGCAACGCTGCGTACTTGCGCATAAGACCGCCTTGATACGGCATGTTTACAGAAGTCTAGAAAACAGCTGTACCGTAATAACTCGTGAAGCCTGGGTTGCCGCCCTGCTAATCTAATGAATATCTACACGTAACTGCTACAGTCTGCAGCAAGATGTGTTCAAGGCCTGTTCTTGGAAATACAGCCATCGAGTCCTTTAAACGTGATATTGTAAGGTTTCGTAGAAGGTGCGTGTAAAAGCACGAAGCTTGAAATGTACGGTATAGAAGGATTCTAAGTCAACGAAACATAGAGAATGGCAAGATTGCCACTACTTAAAAGGATACATGGTTCATCGTCGCTTTTCCATTTCATTATGTGTAACAGCCTGCAGTGTGCAGCCAGTATTGAATGCTGGTAGTGTAGTACTCATTGATATAAAAGCAAAGTACCGTGCAATTTAGCTAAATCCTCATATGTTAATAAATTAATATTATTCATGCCAGTCTAGCTGAGTTGTGTATACTCAACGACAAAAATTGCTCTGGATGCAGTTACGTATGTCATTAATATCCTGACGCTTGCACTTATCAGGAATTCCTAGTTGCTCAATACATTCTATTGTAGAATTGCTGCACAAAATAGACATCCAGTAATGTCTATGGTGTTGTACTGTGGAATGAGAGAGATTCTCTGTGCGCTATGCTGCAAGTACTCATAAGGATTCATACTGTCAATGTAAATGTCATGCAGTTACAGATGTGCATAAAATGGTACTCATTCAGCTATATATACAGCACTGCTCTCTCTGTCCATATTAGAGTCAGGCTGGATCCGAGTGAAAGGAGTTCAATGCATTCTTTTGCCTGACAAATACTGTGTCTGCTCCAGGAGTGCAAAGTCAAACAAAGATAGTTACTACTGCAATAAGTAATCTAACTACACAAACAGACTCTACGATGTTCATATATCTCTACAAGTCCATAGTTCTTTCTTGTTCATAGAAAGCAATGTAAATCCAATTCTTCATTCAAACCCCGAGGAGAAACTGTGTCAAGCCTCTCGATCCAGTATGCTTAACGCTGTTCAGGTTGCTTAGAAACACTGGTTATCAGATTCATAGTTTGTACTACTTCTAAGATCTGGAATCTTATTTGGGCCACTTGATGTTTAGCTTGGTCAAATTGCCTGTAACCGGTGAGTGTTGGTTATGTGTTCGTATATTCGATTTATGTTCGTTCCATCTCAGCTGCGCTTTTCTGCTGGTTTGTCCAATATATAGACGGCCACATGGGCATTTGATGCAGTATACTATCCCTTGTGATAAGCATGTTGAATAGCTTTTGATCCTTATTTTTTCTCCCTTTCTGGGGTGTGTAACTGTATTTTTCTTTTATGAGGTTGTTGCAGTTACTGCATGACATACATGGAAATGTTCCTTGCTTCTTGGTATTTCATCTCATAGTTAGTTTGGGTTTTGTCTTTACCAGTAGGTCTCTTAAGTTGCTACTCCATTGGTTAGCAAATATAGGTTTATCTTGGAACAAATTCCGTAATTTGTTGTCACAGGTTAACATTGGCCAATGTTTTAGTATGATTTTTTGATTCTTGGTGTCTGCACACTGTACTTGCTCACAAAGACCAATGGATTTTCCTTTGTAGCGCTGGTTTTAGGAGTTAACAGGCTGGTTCTTTCTTGGGGTGATGCTTTTTCAGAAGCAGTTAGGAGTTCATCATCCTTGTATCCTCTTCCCTTAAATTTATTCAGCATCTCCTCCTTTTCTTGTTCATATTTGAGGACTGTATTGGTGATTCTTTTTATGCAAAGCAACTGGCTGTATGGTAGGATCTTTATTGTGGCTGGTGGATGAAAACTCATCCTGTGCAGAAGATTGTTTCTGTCTATGGGTTTATGGAATACATTTGTGTCAAATGATGGTGCGTTAGGGGTTACAAGAACATCCAGAAAATGAACGCTTGGTTGGCCGATTCTGTATGTAAATTGAATCCTTGGTCAATCATGTTGCTACAAGTCAGAAATGAGCTGAGTGTTTCCTGTGTGTCACTCCGGAACAAGAAAATGGTGTCTATGTATCTCCCCCATTGTTTGATGTACCGATACCAGACAGTGTGTTTGATAATATGGTCTTCCTCAAATTTTAGCATAAATGAGTTTGCATATGCAGGTGCCATTATGACTCCCATTGCTGTACCGCTGGTTTACAAATATTCGGACTTCTCATATTGGAAATATGCATTCTGTGCGATGAACGCTAGCAGTGTCATGATCCATTCCTTGGATGCTCCTACTTCCTCCTCTTGCAATAGCCACCATTCAACTGCCTGTTGTCCTAGTGAGTGTGGAATGGAGGTGTAAAGGCTAATGCATCTTCAAAAGAAAGAATGGATGCTGATACCTAGAGATAGGCATCTTTCATTCCATATTGTGTCCCGGTTTCATTTTCTAATACTTGAGTATATCCTTTCTTTCAGGTCTTCTACTATAGTCCGATTTAAAATTCATGAGACAGAACTAGCAACAAAGTAAAACAACATTTTAAAATCATGGAAGAAAGAATCAACCTGCAGCCTTTGCTGGACTAAGTTCTATAAGTCTGCTTTGATGGAAAGGAGAGTTGCACTGTTTGGTGTATATCCCTCACAGCCCCGACATCAGAGAAAAAGGCCATCAAGCAGCAAATAAGAAATTTTACAAATATGTTGATGAAATGCGTATGTTCTTAGACAGACGTTCCTCGTACTTTCCAGGCTCCACCAAGAAAAGCAGCAGTTATCTCAGTAATATTCTGCTCAAAATTCCCAAGAAGAAAATTAATTGCCGCCATGAGTGTGTCTAGGAGACCTTCTCTCTGCAGATGGGGATCCATGCATTTGCTTCTTAGCCAATTATGGCCAGGGGAACTGAGGAGAAAATGCAGAGTTTGTCAGATGTTACATGCTGTATTATTTGTACATGTCCATCTATTCTGATTCCTGCTGAGGACTTGTTTTTCTGCTGTAGTCAATGCAAAGAGTTTAGTCTCGGGAGGATAGCTCAGGGGCAATGTGCTCGCCTTGGAAGCAAGATGACGCTGAGAAACACAGGTTCGATCCCCGGGTCTGTGCTTAGAAACCTGCGGAGAAGCATGTTATAAATGACTAATCATAAAGAGTTGTCTCTCCTGTGATCTTGTTGAGGTTATTGACATCCCAGTAGTATCAGCCCACCCTATAAGGATTTTATTTACCAACTCTCTTTCGGCCTGCTGCTTATTTTGCTCATTTAGTTTTGCTTTTTGTTTCCTTAGTAGGGCAGTATTTGACCCTACATTGTAATCAACATGTCTAGGTCCTGTAGGAGAAGCTTGCTGTAATTGGAGACTAAAGGCTATGGGAAGGGATCATTTCATCCTGTGTCCACCAGATTTTAATTTACTGATGTTGCTGTTTAGACTGCTTATCTTGTAAGACTATTCCGTACCCTCATATGTTGGAAGGCAAAACCAACATCTGCTGATTTTTCTCATCAAAATCTAGCCAGACCTGAAAGGTCAAGGGGTAATGATACTAAGGCGTCGATTCATGGAATTAATGTGCTCCGAAAATTCCCGCGCAGAGGTGCCAAAACATGCGAATCGCAGGAAAAGTGCGAAAATCGCAGTGCAAGTGCGAAAATCACAGGAAAACCAGCGCACAGCGATTCATGGAAGTCCGTGCGCGAGAAAAACATTGGATGTGCGCTAAAAATGTGCACCGCGCACGCCGGCGCACAGGTCATCCAACAGCGTGCGCCACGGCCACTGCGAAATCGCACATAGCGCGGCGCACATCACAAAAGTAGGCAGAACACGGGGCGTAACACTCGGAATGGGGAACAACGTGTGAAAATATGGGCGTCATGGGGGAAGTACAGGAGGCAAGTGCGCGGAACGCCCACACGCTGGCCTACATCCCGCATTCATGGAATCGAATAGGGCAAACCAGCACACGGTCAAAGACGCGCACAGGGCCAAACAAGTACGCCACAAGAATGCAGGCGGTAGCGCCCCTGCGACTGAAAAAAATGTGCGCCAAAATGTGTGCTAACAAAAAGCACCCATATACAGCCATGATGAATGGCCCATACAGTTGCCCTCTAGGACAAATGAGGTGCAAAGGGGCCCCGACAAACACCGACACCCGCTGTGTGAAAAATAGCACGTGCACGTGTTCCTGGGTGCGCGGGAAGTTTTACACGCGATTAGCCTGGGTACGTGTACTTCGGTGTGCGCGGGAAGTTCCACACGCGAATGGCCTGGGTAGGTGGGGGTGCGTGGGAAGTTCCACACGCGATTGGCCTGGGTACGTGTACTGGGGTGCACGGGAAGTTCCACACGCGATTGGCCTGGCTAGGTGGGGGTGCGCGGGAAGTTCCACACGCGATTGGCCTGGGTACGTGTATTCTGATGTGCACGGAAGATTCACACGCGATTTCTGCAGGGTACGTGTATTTCGGTGGTGCCGGGGAATGCTACACGTGATTTGGCCATGTGGGTCCCCCCAGGTGTTCCCTCTACACCCTCCACGGCCCCTGAGGGCAGCCCACACCACAGGGTACTACCCTGTACCCCTGCTCATGTCCCACAGGCAACCCATCCACCATGGCCATGCCCACCAGCCAACCCACGTCACCTTGCACTAGTGATCACCAACACATGTCTCCCACCACCCCCACCCCCCAGCAGTGCAGGGGCAGCCTCCACCAGGCCCCCACTCATGTCTCCCACCACCCCCATCCCACAGCCACCAGGGGCAGCCTCCACCAGGCCCCCACTCATGTCTCCCACCACCCCATCCCACAGCCACCAGGGGCAGCCTCCACCAGGCCCCCACTCATGTCTCCCACCACCCCCATCCCACAGCCACCAGGGGCAGTCTCCACCAGGCCCCCACTCATGTCTCCCACCACCCCCATCCCACAGCCACCAGGGGCAGCCTCCACCAGGCCCCCACTCATGTCTCCCACCACCCCCACCCCCCAGCAGTGCAGGGGCAGCCTCCACCAGGCCCCCACTCATGTCTCCCACCACCCCCACCCCCAGCAGTGCAGGGGCAGCCTCCACCAGGCCCCCACTCATGTCCCCCATTACCTCCACCCCCAGCAGTGCAGGGGCAGCCTCCACCAGGCCCCCACTCATGTCTCCCACCACCCCCACGCCCCAGCCACCAGGGGCAGCCTCCACCAGGCCCCCACTCATGTCCCCTATTGCCCCCACTCCCCAGCAGTGCAGGGGCAGCCTCCACAAGGCCCCCACTCATGTCTCCCACCACCCCCACCCCCCAGCAGTCAGGGGCACCCTCCACCAGGCCCCCACTCATGTCCCCCTGCACCCCCACCCCCCAGCAGTGCAGGGGCACCCTCCACCAGGCCCCCACCCATGTCTCCCACCACCCCCTACCCCCCAGCAGTCAGGGGCACCCTCCACCAGGCCCCCACTCATGTCTACCACCACCCCCCACCCCCCAGCAGTCAGGGGCACCCTCCACCAGGCCCCCACTCATGTCTACCACCGCCCCCCACCCCCCAGCAGTCAGGGGCACCCTCCACCAGGCCCCCACTCATGTCTCCCACCACCCCCTGCCCCCCAGCAGTGCAGGGGCAGCCTGCACCAGGCCCCCACTCAGTCTCCCACCACACCCATCCCACAGCCACCAGGGGCAGCCTCCACCAGGCCCCCACTCATGTCTCCCACCACCCCATCCCAGAGCCACCAGGGGCAGCCTCCACCAGGCCCCCACTCATGTCTCCCACCACCCCCACCCCCCAGCAGTGCAGGGGCAGCCTTCACCAGGCCCCCACTCATGTCCCCCTGCACCCCCACCCCCCAGCAGTGCAGGGGCACCCTCCACCAGGCCCCCACTCATGTCTCCCACCACCCCCAGCCGTGCGATTTGCCTGGGTACGTGTACTACGGGGTGCGTGGGAAGTTCCACACGCGATTGTACGTGTACTTCGGGGTGCGCGGGAAGTCCCACACGCGATTGGCCTGGGTACGTGTACTTCAGGGTGCGCGTGAACTTCCACACGCGATTAGCCTGGGTAAGTGTACTCCGGGGTGCGCGTGAACTTCCACACGCGATTGGGCCTGTGAGAGTGGGCTACATGTATTCCAGGGGTGGGCGGGAATATTTACCCGCGACTGTGCCTGTGAGAGCGTGCTACGTGTATTCCTGGGGTGGGCGGGAAGATTCACACGTTCGCCTACGACGTGACGAAAAATGGTCCAATCCTGAGACACGTACGCCAGCATGAAGCAGGCGTACGTCGACCCGCGCAGCATAAAAGTGCGCGCAAACAACAAACAAGCTCATACGCCAGGATGAATATACCATTCCTAGCAGCAGTGGCCGTGGGTTACCAAAGGAGGAGGAGGATAGTGAGGGCCCGAATTTTCACTCCCAGAACCAGCCTTTTTGGGATGCCTGATGACCAGGTGTATGGGAGGTACAGGTTTCCCCCACACATAATACTGGACTTGGTCAGTGTGTGGGAGGATGACCTCACATCACCCACCCTGTGCTCCCAAGCACTCAGCCCCCTGGAGAAGGTTCTCAATATACTGCACTTCTTGGCCACAGGATCATTTCAGCGGACAAGTGCCATAGTGGGTGGGGTGTCACAGGCCACGCAGTCACGCTGCCTACACCAGGTCTTGAACATCATCACTGCACGCCCATCAGTCCGTAGGCACATATACCTGCCCAGGACACCTGCAGAAAGGCAGGCTGCCACCCTCGATTTCTATGGTGTTGCACAATTTCCAAAAGTGGTAGGTGCCATTGACTGCACCCATGTGGCACTAGGTCCCCCCAGGGCATCTGAGCACATCTATAGGAACCGCAAGCACTGGCATTCCATCAACGTGCAGGTAGTATGTAATGCTAAGGGAATCATCACCTCAGTATATGCCAACTATCCAGGGTCCACCCACGACAGCTTCATTTACCGAATGTCTACCCTAAGCCGGGACGTAGAAGCTGGGCGGCATGGCGATACATGGCTGCTTTGTGAGTATGAATGCCACTGCACATGCATGCATGTCAGATGCACAGTTATGTTACTACCCCACTAATGATACCCATCACCTCCTCACCAGGGACAGTGCCTACCCTCTGAGCACCCACATGATGACGCCAATTCGGAACCCCATCACGCCTCCAGAGGTAAGATACAACACAGCCCATATTGCAACCCGGGGCATAGTGGAGCGCACATTCGGAGTGCTCAAGTCACGCTTTCGCTCCCTTGACCGTTCTGGCGGGCAGCTGTTATATGCGCCCCCAGTAGTGTGCAGGATCATAGTGGCAGCATGTGTCCTGCACAATGTTGGAACACGCCGGGGCCTGGCCGTGGACATGGTGGTGCCCCTACATCCCCAACCACATGCACTCCCGCTGCGCATGGGAGGGGAGAAGGCACGGGGTGAGGCAGCCCGTACGCAGCTGGTGGCTAATTACTTCACATAGAAATCACACCCCAGTGGAGTGCACACAGGCCTGGCACATACCATCTGATAAGCAATGATGACTCGACCTGACAATTAAGACGAACAAAGGGACTGTCAACTGTCAGAACCATAGCAGCCTAAGATTGTTCATGTGGAAGTGTCACAATGTGTGCATCCCTACCTACACAAACACCACCAATGCAGTGTCATGAAAAGACACCTCCATGCTGCAGAAATGAATACCCACTTGCAAAATACTACATGAAAACAGTGCAATGTCACCCACCCCCTCCCCGGCACGGCCACACAACACACCATGGCATGCCATGCAATGTGAGAGGAAAGAAATGAATCCCCACAACATGCCCCAAGTGTCAGCAGCTACAGTGTCCCTAATGGAAACATGTCCACACATGAAATGCTCACGGTAATGCAGGACCTACAACCCACATTACCAAATACTTACCAAGAATACCAATCACCTACACAACCTCCAACCTACCTTAAACATGACATTACAGACTTAAAAATAAGCTAGCCTCACCACCTGATGATGACAGCCCTCCTAACACTTGCAAGTATACAGTGTTAGCGCCACGCAAGAGTGTAGGTGCACTGCTTACAACATGGACTCCAGTTCCAAGGTGGACCGCATTGTGAAGACATGAGGAATGGACCTGCAAATATGGAGGATGAGATGGATGCAGAGGCACATATCAATACACCACGCAGTGTACAATACAACAACAATATGCACTATGAATGTATACACAGTATTGACTACAGACTGTCCACACAGCTCATGGGAGTCCAATGTCACCATGTACGTCAATGTTATTGGGCACACCATTTGCAAGCCCATGGAAACGGGAAGCAGGAGGGGTGTGTGTGACAAAAACCCAAGCATCTGAACCAAATCCATGACAAGCCTGCATGTGCCCAGCCACAATGCAGCGTATACCCACGGGAGCCACACAAGGCAACACACTGTCCCAAAAAAAATAAAATTAAAAAAAAAAAAATAATCAAAAATGGCCATTAATGGGCCCGGGGGGGTTGGGGAGGCCACCCAGGAGGTCCGAGGACAGGGTGCACACCAAAACCCACCTGTGTGGATCTTGCGGAAAAAAAAAACACCTCCATGGGCTCATGGCCTACACGGCTACCCTATTGTGGGAGTATCACTGCTGTCGCTATCCTCACCCTCTGCAGCTGCATCCGGAGGTGGTGGCACTATGGGAGGCAGCTCACGCAAAGCCCTAGTCTGTTCCTCCATGGCTGCAAGCATGCAGGTGTGGTAGGTCTCGTTCTGGAGGATGAGTGTGCGGAGGTCCCCATGCAACAACTCACGGGATGCCCGGACCTCCGCCCTAGTTGCCTGCATCTCAGCTGAGAGCGTACGGGTGAGACGCTCCAGCTGCTGTTCTGTCCTTCAGTTTGTTTTAGCCTCAAGCTCAACAAGAGTCGTCCTGAGGTGAAGGAGTTCCAGTCTCAGGGCTTCCCTGTGGCCCTGGGACTCTATGGAGATGGCTTCCTGCAGAGTCGCCAGTGCCGCCCGCCTGTCCCTGTCGGACGCCAACATGTCCTCCCTGTGTGACTGGCAGATGGAGTCGGTTGCCTGCTGTAGTCGCTCCATCAGCCTTTCGGGGGGGACAATGGAAGTGGCCACCCTATCCATGGCCTGAGCCATCATCTCTGATGATGCTGCCTGTTGGGTTGCCATACCGTAAATGGATTGCTCCCATGCGGTATTGCCAGGTGGCGTACAGCCACCACGTCGGCGGGCACCACACCTGTCTGGGGCAAGGCGAACTGCGCCTTGCTGTGCCGGCACTGCCTGAGGCTGCAGGACTGCATTCCCCCTCTGATCTGCTGGCCCAGGAACAGGATCAGATGTCACGGAGTGTGACCATGCATCCGTAACCACCAAAGGCGTACCTGCCAAAACTGACATCCCCATTGAGGGTTCTAACCCTGGTGCAGGTGGGTCGGACAGAACAGAATCCCTCCCAGGAACACTCACCTGCGACGGCACGTAGGTCTCATCATCCGAATCAACACCTGAGTACAGCTCGGGGGAGGTGCAGCCAGAGACACCCCTTGAGAGCACGACCTGCAGCAGTTGTGGGTTCTCACCCACCACCACACCACGTTCCTCACTGGTGGTCGGTCGGCCCTCAGACCCCTCCTGGGTCTGCACCATCTCCACAACCCCAGCAGTATCAGGTGCGTCTTCCCCTGCAAAGACATAAAAGAAAACAAATGGAAACAGGCATTAGCACCATGGCACACAATGAGGGCTGAGAGGCTACAGAAACAGTACTTGATTGACACATGTCCCACATGACTAAAACACTCCCATGCATGCACCGTCACTGCGTGTGATGGGGAGGCAGATGGCACACATTGATGACACCAAGATGGAAGATGAACACATTTGCTGCATGCTGCGTAGCAGTGGCATCACACATTGGCCAGTGATTGGCAGGTCAAATACACATGCCATCACACAGATGGCATGTACCCTAGCCATGAATTGAAGAGGGAGAGGAGGTCACCAATTGTTCATTCAGTCCAGTGTGTTCATATGATAGATTATTTTCATTGTAATGGTTCAAATGTTTAACATGCAGCTGCCAGTCAAAAATGATCCTATGGCACAGGGACATGTCCAAACTAATCATGTCCACGTAACTGAGCCAGTCCACTGTAACATAGCCATGTCAAACATGTGACAATAGGACTGAGAAATCCCAAGTAAAAGTGGTGGTATGCAAACAATCTGCCTGAATTAACAGAGGTAAATAAGCAACAGTGTAGTGGCAAGATGACACTCCAAGGGCAACTGGCGTGGTGTTGGGCTGGATGTCTAATGTTGGCAGAAGGGATGCTGCTATACCCAAATGCTGTTACCAAGAATGTTTTGGAAGAGGCACATGGGTGAGCCAAACCACTCAGGCACACACACCCTCCCCTGGCACCCAAACAGAAGCCCTCCCACACACACCATGCACATGGATGACACACACATGCATGCGCACTCACCGGACAATGCCTCGTAATCTGCCACTTCTCCCACGCCTTGGATCTGTTCCTCCGTGACGTAGGTCCCAGCAACCTGCTCATGTGGAGTGAGTCCTATGTCGTCTGCTGGAGACCCACCTCCAGTCACTAGAGTTGCGGCATGACTTGAGGCCAGCTTATTCTTTGCCCTGCGCTTCAGGTCATTCCAGCGCTTGTAGCATTCATTAGCTGTGCGCCTCACGATTCCAAGGGCACTTATGATGTCCGCAATGGTCTGCCAGTGTGCCTGACGTTGTGCAGGTGTGGTCTTGGATCCTGCAACAATCACCATTTCGCGGTCATGTGCGGACACATACTCTACAAGTGCATTCAGTTCGGCCTCATTGAAGCTGGGCTTTCTTGACGGGCCGGACTGTGTAGCTGTGTCTGGGGCATCAGCCTCTACTGGACGAGCACTCTTCCTCTTCCGCTTGGAAGGTGGTGGAGATCCGGAGTGTCCTGCGCCGCTCTGGACACTAGGGGCAGGAGCGTGGGATTGCACACTCAGCATGGGAGTTGGTGCAGGCATTATCTCAAGTGTGATGGTGTCAGGGGGAATGTCAGCATGATGGACTTGGACCGACACTGTCCTGGATGGGTGTGTGAGAGGTGGGGTGGATGGAGCCGCAGCTGCCCCTGCAGCCTCCCCAGCCTGCCTACGTGGGGCAGCAGATGACCTAGCTGCCCCTGATCCACGTGGCCTGATGACACCAACATTCACCGGCGCACGTGGCCTAGACCTGCTGACCTGGAAGTCAGCCATGGAGTCACCCTGTGCCAGGTCTGGTTCCACAGTGGGCTGGTCCAACAAGGGCTGAGCATGGATGGTGTCAGCCACGGTAACCTCAACCAGGGGGGGGGGCATGGGTGTCCCTGACTGCTCCTCCACGCATGGAGGGCTAGGGGCACCCTGCAAGTCACAGCCACGTCCCCTACCGGATCCACCACGGCCACCACTTGGGGCTCGGCCACCTTTCCCACCCTTACGGCTTGTTCGCCTCCCAGCCATGGCACTGATGTTATTGTGCGTATGGGAGTCGATGTGAACTATTGTCCTGGGCAATTGGGGGTCAAAGGGGTTGGGTACCAGATGGTAATCGTACCCTAGTGCTCTAGCAAGGCTGTATGTCACCCCTGGGGAAAGATGACGGGTCACGCAACGCACAGGCACCCCAAAAAAGCGAAGTAAGGTGCACGCAACCCCTCCTAGACCACGTGCGTGGAAAAATAAACCTGCACTACGCTGTGGCACCCAGGAACACAAGAATGAACGTATGCGTGTCACACGCAGCCTAGATTGACCTCTGAAGGGGTACGCGACACACAGGGCAAGCACAGATGTTAGATACGTGCGCGACTCACCGTCTGCCAGGAACAAAAGCGTGAAAAATATGCGCGTTGGCAACACCCCCGCCAAAAGAAGAATTGTACGCTGTCTGAGGAGACAGGACAACAGTAGTAGGGAAGCTGTTTGAGGAAACAGGCCCATGAAAAAGAGGAAAAGAGAAAAAGCTGTCAGAGGTAACAGGGAGTACGAACTGGAAACGCTGTGAAGTAAATCGCGTGTGAACCGACAAGATGGACAGATTTCACCCACTCGCCCTCCACGAAAAGCACGTACAAGGAAATGGCGTTCTACACGTACCTTTTATAAACACGTCACAGACGCGCATACGCAATGAGGCCATTTCCACCAATTACGCGCTTTGACACTCGGACGTGTATCTCCTTGAGAGGCAGACCCGTCTGGAGTTGAGCGGTAAGTGTACATGCATCCTGATTGTGAGCTGTGCGTGTGGTGATTTTTCAGTAGTGTGCAGGTTGCACATCTGTTTGTATGGGGTTGAGTATGGGTGGGGGTGTACAGGGCCGTGGGGCTAACACATGCGAGGGCTGGAATGTGCGAGGCATGGATTGTGCTTGTGTGTGTAGGCTTGCATGCCAAATGCAGTTGTGTGGGCACACATGTTTAGATGAATGTGTATGTAAGTAGACATGTCCGTGATGTGACGCATGTATGTTGTTTTCAGCTGCATGTATGAGCACTGTGTACATGTGTGTGTTTTCGACAAGGGTGCAACAGTGATGCAACATGGATGCATGTGAGAGCGGTATGTGGAAGCCTGATGGGCAGATGTGACATGGATGCCCATCTGAACACTGCGACACTTGGCAGAGGTGTACACATGCATGCAAGTGTGGTGGTGTGTGTACATGTGTGGTGCACTTCATGCGTTGCATGTGATGTCTGGCTCACCTTTGCCTGCTCATGCTGTTGTATGTGTATGGATGGTGCTGGCAGTTGCGATATGGCTGTGGTATGGCTCATGTGTGCGAGTTGAAATGACATGTGTGTTGGGGATTGTGATGACATGTCTGAGGTTTGCCAATGTCACTCATGTACAACTGTCATGTGTGTATGTGTCTATTGTACAGTGCCCTGATGTCTGTTTTATTTCTCCCTGTCTGCAGCGTCAACTGATGAAGAGGGCGGAGAAGGTGCTGTGGAGCACAGCGGCAGGGATCCCACCGCCAGCCGGAGACGCAAGGCCCGGCTCCCCTCCCATGTTGTCATCTCGTCGGGGAGTGAGGAGTCCGGTGCCGCGTCCCAGGCCGCAGCTGCCGGGGTGAGGTCCAAGAGGCGGAGGTTGGAGTTGGACTCCTCGGCAGCAGAAGGGGCAGCTGGGACCCCACAGGGCCCAACGGGGGAAGATGGCACGGAGTCATCCAGGTTGGTGGGGGGTTTGGTGGAGGAGGAGGCCGTGCAAGCAACAGAGACGGGGTCTGGAGGTGGGGATCCCACTGGTGCTAGTGGTGCACTGCAGGACCAGGGACAGGAGGCAGGACAGGCCGCCGCGGAGGTGCCTGTGTGCAATCCTGTCCCTGATCCTGGCCCTGCATCATCTTGCACCAGCAGGGATGCCTACGTCCAGGCCCGTTTTCAGGCAGGGGATGAGCTCACGACAACTGGCCTTCCTCTGCCTGCGGACGTGGCTATCCGGGTCCGGGTTGAGCCTGTTCTGACTGGTGTGGCCTTGCGTGAACGGGCCATGCGAGGTGACCTGCAGTCTTTTCATGAGGAGACTGCACGTCATCTCGAATGGCTCGTTGACCACGTTAGCCTGCTGGGACAGGTCACCCAGGCCGGATTCCTCCGTATGATGGGGCTTGCTACGACCCCCTCCTCAACTGAACCCCCTACGCGCCAGTCGTCCTCCGTGCCATCTTCCCACCCATCAGTCACCTGGGTGCCTTGTGGAGCTGCCTCTGACGGTGTGGCCAGGCTGGTGGAGGAGGCATCCCTGCCACAGTCGGGAGTCGGACGTCCAGCAGGGGTGGCCACATCAACGACTGCACCCCAGCCGGCGGAGGATGTGCAGGCAGCAGGAGGCAGTGCACGGGCAGAGGCACAGCAGCAGCAGCAGCAACGTGGTGGGAGCCATGAAGGCTCAGGGCCTTCAACATCGGAGGGGCAGGCATCGGCCGGAGGGCAGGAGGACCCAGGACAGAGTGTGTCTTCCGTGTGGCAGCGGTTGGGCCACGCCATAGATGCGGAGCGGCAGCGGGCGGAAGAGGCACGGCTCACAATGGTCAGGGCGGAGAACTCCATGCGGAGGGCCCTGAGGCGGGCCGAGTGCCTCGAGGCAATCCGCAGGGGTTTGGAGGTGGACACGTCGACGGCCCTGCAGACCCTCGGGGCCATGGAGGAGGACCGCCTCCGGGATATTGAGCAGGAGTTTGATGATGCCCTGGCCCAGGACATCCACAAGTGAGCCGTCAAACTAGCCCGCTGCCCTTGTACATAGTTATGTAGGTAGTGTTAGGTTTCATTTTTTTTAGGATTTATTTTGGACCTTTCGGACATTGGCCACATTTTTGTATATAGTTTATTTTATTAGTTAGTGTAGTTCGATAGGTTTCCTTTCTTTTGTTGGGATAATGGACCTTGGCTTGTTCGTATGTAAATAGTTCACTGTTGGATTGTATTTTTATTTCACATTTTAACCATGGAGCAATGGCTTTCTATTTTATTTCCCATTGGATTTTGTTTTCTGGAAAGTGACTTTGGACACCATTACTTTGGATTTTGATTTTTGGTTTTGCTTCTTTTCACGGACATGCTTCTTTTCATTTTTGTACTTTCCCATTTCTGTTTCTTTATTTTTTATTCTATTTATGTTTCCTTCAATACATATTTTTTCATCAAACTTCAATGTGTAGTATCATCTCATTGGTTTAATGCATATCATGATATGGCTTTTGAGATTCACTGACACCCATTGGGTGTATGTGAGGGAAATGTGTTTGTTTTGGAACTTGCAATTGGTGTTCTGTCATGTAATCGCCAATTATGAGTGGGTGGATGCAATACTCGGGTGGGTGTTTTGCATTTGGAGGCTGACCATAGGGACCAGGGATCTAGATTGTGATGACATGTTGGCTGGGGAACATGAGTTGGACATGGGTGGGGGCCTGCTGGCAGGTGCCCCACAGTGCTGGGGGGTGGGGGGTGGTGGGAGACATGGGTGGGGGCCTGGTGGAGGCTGCCCCTGCACTGCTGGGGTGTGGGGGTGCAGGGGGACATGAGTGGGGGCCTGGTGGAGGTCGCCCCTGCACTGCTGGGGGGTGGGGGTGCAGGGGGACATGAGTGGGGGCCTGGTGGAGGGTGCCCCTGCACTGCTGGGGGGTGGGGGTGCAGGGGGACATGAGTGGGGGCCTGGTGGAGGCTGCCCCTGGTGACTGGGGGGTGGTGGTAGACATGGGTGGGGGCCTGGTGGAGGCTGCCCCTGCACTGCTGGGGGGTGGGGGTGGTGGGAGACATGCATTGTTGATCAGTAGTGCAAGGTGACATGTGGGTTGGCTGGGGGGCATGCCCATGGTGGATGGGCTGCCTGCGGGACATGAGCAGGGGTGCAGGGTAGTCCCCCGTGGTGTGGGCTGCCTGCAGGGGCCGTGGAGGTTGTAGAGCGAACACCTGGGAGGACCCACACGGCCAATTCACGTGTAGTACTCCCCAGAACCCCTGAAATACATGTACCCTGCTGAAATCGCGTGTGGAACTTCCCGCGCACCCCTGAAATACACGTACCCTGCTGAAATTGCGTGTGGTACTTCCCGCGCACCCATGGAATACACGTACCCTGCTCGCTCTGGGCCAATCGCGTATGGAACTTCCCACGCACCCCTGAAATACACGTACCCTGCTGAAATCGCGTGTGGAACTTCCCGCGCACCCCTGAAATACACGTACCCTGATCGCACAGGGCCAATCGCGTGTGGAACTTCCCGCCCACCCCTGAAATACACGTACCCTGCTGAAATTGCGTGTGGTACTTCCCGGGCACCCATGGAATACACGTACCCTGCTCGCTCTGGGCCAATCGCGTATGGAACTTCCCACGCACCCCTGAAATACACGTACCCTGCTGAAATCGCGTGTGGAACTTCCCGCGCACCCCTGAAATACACGTACCCTGCTCGCACGGGGCCAATCGCGTGTGGAACTTCCCGCCCACCCCTGAAATACACGTATTCTGATGGAATCGCGTGTGGAACTTCCCGCGCACCCGTGAAATACACGTACCCTGCTGAAATCGCGTGTGGAACTTCCCGCGCACCCCTGAAATACACGTACCCTGCTGATTTTGGTGTGGAACTTCCCGCGCACCCCTGATGCACACGTACACAGGACATTCGCGTGTGGAACTTCCCGCGAACCACTGAAATACATGTTCCACGCTTGGCGTTTGCTGTTTGCCAGCCCTGTGAACTGGTCCAGGGTTAGCGCAGCCCTTTGCGATTATTTGGGGATTTTGAAGGCTTTTCCTTGCGCGAGGGCGTTCTTGGGGGCGTAACTGGCGCTGCTGCAGGGCCACGGCTGGTTTTGGATGCGAAAATCCATGAATACGCTGTGCGCGGAAATCGATTTTAGCGCACGCGGCTGGAGCAGACATTCGCACGGGCATGCTGTGCGCCAGTCGCGTGCGCCACTTTTGTGCGAATTTCTATGAATTACCCTGTAAATGTGGCCACCATTATTTAGTTTACTAAGTTAACAATTGCCCCACACACATCCCCCACACCCGACTGCTTTAAGCATGTGTACATGCAGAAAAAAGTCTCATGAAGAAGTCAGATCTTCTCCCCTCACCTTCATGAAGTTATACCCGTCCAACAGCAGGAGTGGTATATTATGTCCTACACATTTTTTCCAACAACATCTTCCTGTTACTCATTCAAATTTTATTTTATTTAAAATTTTGTGAAATAACCATGTATACAGCACAGATTGCAACCGGTCTAGTTTGTGATGAGCTGGACGGGAAACCTTTTACATGCACCCTTTTGTTCATTATTTTTTGACAACTTTTGTTCATTATTTTTTGACAACTTCCAGAAATCTTTGCAGGCCTTGAAGCACCACCTCCGAGCAAAAACTGTGTTAAGAATGCATTTGCTTTATTTGTAAAACTTATTTTGGTTTTGTATGTTGCCCTGGAAAAGGCCAGGTAAATGAAGCCATCAGACCACTGTTGACTTGTTTGTAGGGAAGGTTACCAAAAACAAGTGCTGCGCTTTGACCCTGAACACACATAACTAAGAAACAACAAAACTGTTTCAAAGCTCCCATTCTTTTCCTTTCTCTCCTTTTTTGTACACCCTTCCCCCACCTTTATTTAACTTTCTATATCGAATACATATGTATGGTCGAACACATATGTATGGTCGGTAAGGAAAGTCGTCAGCGCCTTGGCATAAAGCGCTCTATAAATAAACAAATCAAATCAATCGTCAGAATTGGGTCAGCAAATTAGAATTCACACGTCTTTTCAGTTTTCGGACTACAATCCATTCCAAACACCTTTCGGGAGCCAGATCATTTGTGTTTTCTCTCAAGATCTCCTTCAGTTGAGTTTACATTTTTCAAAGCCTTTCAATTTTGTCAACCAAAGAGAGGGACACACACACATACAGAAACCTAAGAAGGCTGTCCATGCATGGCAGTGAGCACTAATATAAAGCAATGGTGTACAATTATTCAAAGAATTCCTCTACAACTTTCAACAAAGTCTGAATTATATCTTCATATTCTTACATGACAAGGTTCAGACGCCATAAGCTGGTGCTTAGGGATGGTGGGAATATTCACTTTCAGTGTAACTGGACCATGGTCACAGAAGGGAATGGGGTGGAGGGAAGAGGAGGACACTGACATCCTCCTGAATTCATGTCAAGTGTATATGTACAGGTGTGTTTATGTTCTCTTAGAGAGTTCTGTGTAGAGGAAATGCAGCGAAAGATCATTTGTCTCAAGTAAACTGAAAACATGGAGACTGCTTCAGTATAGAGTGAGGAAGGCATCATTCAAAAGAGCTTGTTTCACTTACTGCCATGATGGAAAGGGTGCCCCTGCGAAATGCAAATAGTCTGAACACCCGACAGACATTATTCAACATTGTAAAAGAGAATTCCACAAACTGTAACCATTTGTAGGGCTTTACGCATAATTCCAAAGAATGGGTGAACGCCAGATTCAAGCAGAGAAATGCATATGGAAGGTGGAACCAGGCCCCAGAACATTCCTTAGAGTTTTAGTACAGAAATGAACAATTCCAGGATTTCATCACAGTGTTATGTTCCTGGGTCCCAAGCACAGAGAGGTAAAAGGGACTTATGTATGATAATAACCTTTCATTTGTTTTCAATAATTGTATCTTGCCATCTATTAAATGTGACTAAAATAATATAAAGTTTAATGAAGAAAAGAAGCAACATTCGAGGTTCCACTGTATTTTGACATGCATTTCCTTTAACTTTGAATAACAATGCATTTCTATTTAACTTGAAATAAGACATGCCTGTGCAAGTCCCTGAATTCAGCATAGAACTAGCCTCAGCCTCATGAATTGTCATCATGAGACAGATCATGGGTTGTGAGGCCACAGTAAGAAACACTTGATTCTTTGTATTCAAACTAGTTTAAAAGCAAGGCCACATTAATATTGACAGATGCTATCTAATGTTTAAGTACAAAGGAAGCTGTCATAGCTCTCAATTTCAGGCCCCTAATAAAAATCCATTTAACTTAAGTCATGGAAAATGAAACTAGTTTGGGTACGTATTAATATCATGAAAGAGAATGAATGTGTGATGCACCACCAGTGACCTCTTCAGGCCGAAATCTATATTTACTAAACATACTTATTAAACAGAAGTTCATGCGTTGGATGTTAAATTAAAATATAGTCATATGAAAATGTATATCTGTATCATGGAATATAATAGAAACTTCAGACCAATTGCATTGCGATTGTGGGAATCACATATTAAATAACACACCACATTAGCATTTCCCACAAGTATGAACATGTTTACAATTATTTTTAAAAAATCAATAACTTCATTAATAAATATGCTACCAAATTAGGTCACATTTTTAATTGTTCCTTCTGACATATAGATTATAATGATATTTAGTCTATCAAGCTCACTTCCAAAGTTATATCCTATAAAAGAAAGGCCTCCCCATAAGATTAGGAGTTACATTCCCTCCCGCCTTTTCAGAGCCCCTCCCTTTCAAGTGACAAGATTGGGGGAGGAGGTTGATATTGTAAAATCGCTTGCACATAGATTATTGGAAAATTGAAACTGGTTTCCAAACAGACAGCTGAACAGATACCTTGCTGATGGAATAACTCCAGTCTAAGAGTGTCCCAGATGAGTCCTAAACAGGAGAGGCCACCTTTAAAATTTAAGTGGAAGCCCCAATACAACCCCAGATTGTCCTTAGAGTGCTTTCCTCTGTAAAATCCCAGGAATAGGAGGGCTGGAAGCAAAACACTGGGACAGCTAATTGACAGAGGCACAGGGGAACTGTAATACAAAAATGGCATGGTGTTCTCCATTTGAAATTGAATGCAAGTGAGATTTAGGGGGTAATTCATTGAATTTAGCGCAGAAGTGGCTTGCGCCAGCCGCGTGCGCCCAAACCCATTTTGACACACAGCGTATTCATGGATACTTAGATCCATAACCAGCCGTGGCGCAGAGTGGCGGAGCGACCCTGCAGCAGTGCCAATTACACCCTCAACCCCTCCCCGTCCACCAAAAACATTACACAAATCCCCTACATGGCGCAAAGGCCAGTGGACCAGCATACAGCCCCCCAACCACAAAAACGCGCTAAAAACGGCACACAGCCTTCACATGCCAGCGGAATCGCGTGTAAAACTCCCCGCGCACCCCTCGGATTCTGCGTACCCCGCTCGCACCAGCGAAATCGTGTGTAAAACTCCCCGCGGACCCCTCGGATTCGGCATTCCCCGCTCGCGCCAGGTAAATTGCGTGGAAAACTCCACACGCACCCCTCGTATTACGCGTACCCCGCTCGCGCCAGTGAAATTGCGTGTAAAACTCCACGCGCACCCCTCGGATTATGCGTACCACGCTCGCGCCAGCAAAATCACATGTAAAACTCCACGCACACCCCTTGGAATACGTGTACCCCGCTCGCGCCAGCGAATTCGCCCCTGGCCATGACCCACAGGCAGCCCATCACCCCAGACCATGCCCCACAGGCAGCCCATCACCCCTGGGAATGCCCCGCAGGCAGCCCATCATCCCAGACCATGCCCCACAGGCAGCCCATCACCCCTGGGCAT
Source organism: Ambystoma mexicanum (assembly GCF_040938575.1). Classification (NCBI taxonomy): domain Eukaryota; kingdom Metazoa; phylum Chordata; class Amphibia; order Caudata; family Ambystomatidae; genus Ambystoma; species Ambystoma mexicanum. The sequence continues at coordinate 861,088,604 of NC_090934.1, read as the reverse complement.
GCCCCGCAGGCAGGCAGCCTATCACCCCAGACCATGCCCCGCAGGCAGCCCATCACCCCTTGGCATTCCCCGTAGGCAGCTCATCACCCCTGACTATGACCCACAGGCAGCCCACATGGCACCATGGACCTGACACATGTCCCCCCACCCCACCCCCAGTGACGGCAACCTGCCAGCAGGCCCCGACTCATGTAAAAATGTATTAAATACAAAACAGAATGAATGAAACGAAATCACACAAGAAAACAAATAATAATTACAAGTCTGGATGTGCAAAATTAAGCAAAGAAAATGAAGGCTGAAATCAATAAAATCCAAAAGTAAAATGGCTCCAAAGCATCCGTCCATAAAACAAAATCCAAAGTTAAAAAAAAAAGCAAAGCATTCCTCCATGGGTAAAAGAAATAAGTAAAACCAGGTCCATAACTATATACAAATGTAAAATCAAGGGACCATGAGCCCAACAATCCAAAGGAAACCTAACCAAAAAGCTACCTAATAAATAACTATATGCAAAAAGGCAGGGCATAGTCCATGCGCTCCAAAGAAAAATTAAAAAGAAAGGAAACCTACACCTACATAACTATTCACAAAGGTGGCGGGCCAGTCCCACGGCTCATTTAGCGAAGTTTCGGGCCAGGGCATCATCGAACTCCACGTCGATGTTCCAGAGGCGGGCCTGTTCCCTGGCCTCGAGGTCTCGCAGGGATGCAGCCATGGAATCCCTCAACTCCCTGCGAGTTTCCTCGAGGCCCTCCACCCGCCTCAAAGCCCGGTTAATGGAGTTCTCTGCCCTGACCATCCTGAGCCATGCCCTCTCTGCCCGCCGCCTCTCCGCATCCATTTGCTGGCCCAACCGCTGCCACACGGAAGACACTGCCAGTCCGGGGTCCTCCTGCCCCTTGGCTGATGCCTGCCCCCGGGGTGTTGATGGCCCCAAGCCATGATGCCTCTGACGCTGAGCCTGCTGCTGCCTCCGACGTAACTGCCTCTGCCACCACGACAGCTTCTGGGATGATGGAATCCCCTGGCGCCGTTGTGCACGTGCCCTGCCCGATGATGCCGGCACATCCTCCATCTGCTGGGGTCCAGTTGGTGGGGTGGCCACCCCTGCTGGACCTCCGACTCCCGACTGTGGCAGGGATGGGATCTCCACCAGGCTGGCTGTGTTGTTGGGGCAAGTCCACTGGGGGCCCTGATGGCATCTGGGCCGGAAGACGGCATGGAGAATGACTGGCGTATAGTGTGCACAGAGGAGGAGAGGCCCGAAGACTGGCCGACACATGGAGGAAACCCCCGACCAAGATCCCTCCCAACTGGGCCGCTCTACCACACAGCTCTTCGTGATGACGTGCGTGGTCCCCCCAGGAACCACGCACGTCATCACGAATGTCACGTGTGCGCAACATGACACCAATCAGAATGGACTTAATCCTGTCACGGGTCCCCAGGTCCTCAGGTAGAGGAGTGCCAGATGACGTGGACCTCCCCCCTACCTGCGGACGGGCCTGGGACGGGGCATCCCTGCTGGTGCATGGGGATGCCGTCACAGTGTCAGGGACAGTGACATGCACAGGCCCCTCCGCGGTGACCTGTGCTGCCTCCTGCCCCTGCCCCTGGCCTGCACCACTTGCACCAGTGGTACCACCCCCACCAGGCCCCATGTGCAGCTCTGTAGCGGCCTCCTCCTCCTCTACACGCACCACCAACCTGGATGGCTCTGCACAGTCTTCCATCGCAGGCCCCTGCGGGGGCGCACCTGCCCCTTCCACTGCAGCCCTAGTGGTGGAAGTGGCACCAGTCCCCTCGCTCCCAGATGATGGAATTTCCTGGGAGCGTGACTGGGCCTTGCTTCGCCGGCCGGTGGAGGCATCCCTGCCGCTTTCCTCCTCAGCGCCGTCTCTGCTCTCTCCTTCACTCGCCGCTGTGTAAAGGGAGACATTGAACACAAGCATCAGGGTACTGTACAATAGTCCCCTAGACAGAAATCAATAGCACATGAGTGGCACTGTCAAACGCCACTTCCATCATGTCTCTCTACAACACATGGGTCAGTGCAGGCAATCCACATGCAGGAACAGGCATTGCACATGCAACAAACATTTGCATCCATGCCCAAGGCACCATAGAAACATCCAATGGTGGGCTGAAACTCAGATGCATCATGGGACATGCTGATCAAATGCACAAACATCATTGCAGGGTCATGCATCTGGCCCCGTATACCCCCAGACACAGTGGATACAAGGATGACTATCAGTGAATCAACACATCGTCACGGACATGTGTCATGCATCCATGGCGTTGACCAGTCACTCACACACTACTCAGACACACGAACATGTACACCATGCATGTCCATGACAGCAGCACCCATCTCTCACACCCCAAACATGTCCAAGTACAGACACAGGTATGCATACATGTGTGCATTCCGCATGCTCCTCAGCATGATGCATTGTAACACATACACCATCCATGTGGGTCATGCCTGACTGGACTCATATGCAGCACTATCATGTACCTGCACACACACATCCATACATGACCCATGTCACACATACAGCCAAGTAGCTAACTACCAGCACACTGCAACATGCACTGTTTAAAACGGGAATGAATGGGCACTTACCGCTCAACTCCAGGCGGGCCTGCATTCTGAGGATCTGGCGATGAAGCACTGGGTGAATGTGCTGCAGGACCCTCATTGCTGGGTGGTAAGGTGGACCCGGCGCCCCACTACATCCGCTGCGTCCAAGAGGCACCAGGCCTTCTTGAGGGTCCTGGACTTGTAGTCCTCCCATCGCTTCTGGACGTGTTTGATGTCGCGGGTTGCCACCCCCACCGCGTTGATGGCACCCACTATGTCCTTCCAGATCCTCTTCTGTCCTTATTTGTTGGCGCGCGATGTTGTGAAGAGGGCATCATAATGCCCCAGGACTTGCTCCACCAGGATGCCAACTTCATTAGCACTGAAGCTGGCAGCCCTCTGCCTCCCTGCTGGGGGGTTGCCACTGGTTCCAGATGGTGTTGTGTCGGACATGGCAACCCCCGAGGCAGGTGTGGGTGGGCAACTGGGTCCTGGGGCTGGGCTGTGGAGTGATGGGATACCAGTCGGGAGTCTTCGGTTCCAGAGGGGTGGTCACAGCAACTGGACCCCTGCAGATGGCTGATGTGCAGGCACCAAATGGCAGGGCACTGTTGGCAGCAGGCAGGCAGCAGCAGATGGCTTGTAGGAGGCTCCCCGGACTCTGGGGGACAGGAAAATGGCCTCCTGGGCAGGAGCGTGGTCTTCTGTGTGTTGTTGCGTGGCCAGCTTGATGCAGAGTGAATTGGCACGTGAAAAAACAGCATGTCAGCGTGTAATTCGAGGAAAGGGCCTTAGCGCGTAAGTGACGTAACGCGCACAGGCGTTTCCTTCTGCACGTGTTAATGGTCCGCGCGGGTCTGCAGCGCGCTGTATGTGCTTTCAGTGGAGACTGACGCTTGTGTTTTTCCTACTTTGGGGTTCACACGCGATTACTTCACAGCGGTTACAGTGCCTAAGCGTATTTCTTTCCCACGCAGATGGTGAGTCGCGCATGCTTTTGCATGCTATTTTTCCCACTGCGGGTGCCCCTGTTTGTCACGTACCCCATTTATTGAGGTCATAGTAGCCCGTGTGTTAATCGCGTCTGCTTTTTTGTGTTCCTTTTGCCACAGAGTACTGCGTGAGGTTTTTTTACACGCATTTGGCCTACAGGGGTTGCGTATAAGTTTTTCTTGTATTTGTGGGTGCCTGAGCGTTGCGTGCACGTCATTTATCCCCAGGGTCCACAGGCAGCCTTGCAGGAGCACAGGGATGCGTTTACCATCACGTACCCCGCCTCCTTCACCCCAATTGACAAGAACAATTGTTCAGTGCAGCTCCCATTGGTATTAGTACATCCGTACCATGGTTGGGAGGCCACCAAAGGTTAAGGGGGGCTCAGATGGGCATCCTGCCAGTGTTGGGAGTGGTCGGGCATGTGGCCAGGGAGTACGTGGAGTCCAGGGTGGCAGATTGGCCATAGAGCGGGAAGAGGCATGGGTGCACCACAGGGGCAGGATGTCCAGCCACGTGCTGGTGCAGCCATGTCACCACCCACTGCGGCTCCAGGTGATGCTGCTGTTGCATCCGACCCTGGCCCACCGGTAGTGGTAGCTGCAGGTGCAGCTTTGGCGACCACCACACAGCCCGCCACCCACCAGGGTTACTGGTATTATGGCGGTACGGTATGGACGGTTCCAGTGACGTACCAGCACAGTCTATGGCAAACCTCCATACTCATAATGACCCCCTTTGTATGTGTGGGAGATTTTTGCCAAGTGAGTTTATCAGGTTCCATGTCAGGTGTGAATGTCTCATGCCTGTTTACATTTCTCACGTTACACTTAATGACGATAGTGTCATGTGTTGTGCATTTGGTTGGCTGTTCAACTGTTGCATGCCATGGCATGGCATGGAGGACAGGGGTCATGGGTGTTGGGAAGGTTTGGGTGACATACTAGTGATTTACATGGCCTGTTTTGCAGGAGGGTGGTGGGATATGCACCTTGCATGTGTTCCTTTTGGTCACACCAGATTGGTTAGGTTTAAGTAGCTAGGGATGCACACAATGTAGCACTTCCGGGAATACATTCTCAGGGTGGTAAGGTTGTGACAGTTGGGGTGGGAGTTTAGGTGACAAATGAAGCCACAAGCTGGGTCTGGGCTGCCTCGCCACATACCCTTTCCCCTCCCATGAGCAGCGCCTGTGGTTAGGGATGTGGGGGCACAACCATGTCCACCGGTACGCCCCGCCGTGTTGCGACATTGTGCAGGACACATGCTGCCACAATAATCCCGCACACTACTGGGGGTGCATATAGTAGCTGTCCACCAGAGCCGTCAAGGGATCGTAAGCATGTCTTGAGCACTCCGAATGTGCGCTCCACTATGCCCCTGGTTGCAATATGGGCTGCCTTGTATCTTACCTGGGGTTGTGTGGTGGGGTTCCGTATTGGCTTCATCATGTGGTTGCTGTGAGGGTGGGCACTGTCCCCTGGGGAGGTGAGGATGGTTGTCATTAGTTGGGTTTGTGTATTTGTCTGTGTGTGACATGCATGCATGCATGTGCACAGACATTTGTACTTACCAATGAGCCATGTGTCGCCATGCTTCCCAGCTTCCAGGTCCCCGCTCAGGGCGGACATTCTGTATATGAAACTGTCATGGGTAGACCCAGGATAGTTTCCATAGACATAGGTATACAACCTGTACGTTGATGGCATACCAGTGCTTGCGGTTGCGGTAGATGTTCTCAGTGGCCCTAGGTGGACGTGGGGTCACAAGGGTGCAATCTATGGCACCGAGCACTTTGGGAAAGTGTGCCACCCTGTAAAGGTCCTGACCCACAGCCTGCCTTTCTGCATGTATATGTGCCTGCGGACTGAGGGGCGCGCAGTCATGATTGCCACCACCTGGTGTTGGCAGCGTGACTGCGTGGGCTGTAAGACACCCCCAACTATGGCAGTTGTTCGCTGAAATGACCCAGTGGCCAAAAAATGCAGGACATTGAGCACCTTTACCAAGGAGGGTGATGTGAGGTCATCCTCCCACTCAGTGACCAGGTCTAGGATGATACGAGGTGAAAAATAAGTAAAGATAAAATAAGAAATAAATAAATAAAATAAGAAAAATCTGGTCATCAGGCATCCCGAAAAGGCTGGTCCTGGGCAAATAAATGCAGGGCCTGGCTATTCTCCTCTTCCTTCAGTGTCCCACAATCAGTGCTGCAGGAAATGGGACATTCATCGTAACTGTATATACGTGTTTGTGGTTTGTGCGCACTTTTATACTGCGCGGGGACTCTTCTGCCTGCCTTCGTGTGGCGGAAGTGTTTCTGCCTGTGCGTGTCTTTTGGCGTGCATGGGTTTCCCCTATTCAATTCCATGAATATGTGTTGTTCGCGTGCGTGTGAGCATTCTGTGCATTTCCCAGCAGTTCCTCCCCCGTTACACCCTCATTTTCACGCATTGTTCCCCATTCTGTGGCCCCTTTTTGGTGTGTGCGCTACACGTTGTGCGCTTTCGCTGTGCGCATCACGCACGGCGTTCGGGATGCCGCAGTGACTCGTGCGCCCATGTGTGCCACACACAGATTTGGCGCACATCCCGGGAAAAACACGCGCAGGGCCTTCCATCAATTGCATGCATGCGTGTGTGCTGGCTTTTTCACGCTTGCTCCACAAATTTCGGCGCACATTTATTCCATGAATCAGCCGCTTAATTTCCAAAATGCCCAATGCTTTTTCTTATTGAGAGGTGCAGTTTAAAACTGATAGCATTTTGTGCAACTAAAATGCAGATTATTTTATTAAAATCAAGCACCATTTATAATAGAATCCATGGATTCTGCTGGCATATAATGACATGGATCACAGTCTCACCATGAAACACTATTGGCTGGCAAAGTATCATTTGTCACCAGTGGGAGACATAATTATACAAAGTATTGTGCAACAGAAAACCAGCTCAGAAATGTCATTTTATTCACAGAAAATCATGCAAAGTGTAAAACCCATGCAATCCCTTATCATGAAATGCACCGGTAGACCTTTGTGTAATGTGAATGGGAAAGAGTACTTTAATATTGTACCTTTTCCTGGAGAATATTACATCTCCATCCCAAAACTGGTAGATCTGAAGGCAAATGGGTAGGAATCGATGGAAAGTTGCACATTGTGAGAAACCTGAGGGAGTCCTCACATTTTCTCCCCTCAAATCCTTTGCTCGGGTGGCCAGGGAAGGGCCATTGTTGTTGGATTTTGACCCTGGGGGTGGACAAGCGAGGGAGGATCACCAGAGTAGGGGGTCCTCGGGGAGTGGGAAGAGGATGCCCGAGGGTAAGACACAGTAACCTCCTTCCCAATTATCCATCACCATACTCTCTCTCAGCCTTTATGGGATATTGCCAGTCCTGTCCCATTCGCCTGTCCCCATTTTCAACACATACTTAGACGAGGCAGAGTGGTCTGAGAGTAAGGAAGATTACCTATAGTAAAAGTCCCTATAATACTGTGAGGAGGAAGATGAATGGAGAGGCCTACTACACCACACTACCTACATATCCCTTTAATGAGGTTAGGCAGAGTCAGGCACTTAGCAACTATACACACCTGCACTCCATCTATTGAATACCACTCCAGTGCTGAGAAAAAGAAAAGGAAACCTGAGAGTTAGGCAAGTCCTGAGAGTTGGCCCAATTGGGTTCAGGCAATTCAGGCAAGGGAGGCCAAGGACTCACACCTGAAACCCCTTGACAGGGCTCAGGTGTATAAAAGGTGGAGAGCAGCAGCTAGGAGAGCAGAAGGGAGGCTGCATGGCTGAGTCCAGCAGGGGATACCTTCTTATTCCTGAACCAGTTTTTGCCAGAGATGCAGAGCGAGCCGTGGGTGCAGAGCAAGCCTTGAAAGCTGGGGGCCAGGAAGCTGATGCAGGAAGACCTTGAAGAGTCTGGAGGAGAGTGGGATGCAGAGACGCTGACCCGGTGTGCTGTGTGAGTTGCAGTGCGGCGAGGGAGCCGTGCGTCCTAGGAGCCGGACTGAGGCATGCTAAGTCCTGTGAGCTGTGGCCAGGCAGATGCTCGTTCCCATGGGAGGAGTCCAGGGGTGTCTGAGAGGCAGGTGGTGCGACCCTGATCTTAGGATGGAAGGCAGCGAGCCGTCCCGAGAACATTGCGTTACCCGGTGAGTTTCTGAATGTTGAAAAAACCCGGTATGTGTGTGAAGCTTAAGCGGGAGGCTGAAAGGGAAGAATAGAAGTGTGCGTGCGGCATGACACAAAGAAAAGGATACAGAAATGTGTGAGCGGCACGAAAGGAGAAAAGGAGAAATTATTGAAAGCATGTAAAGAAAAGATAGAAGAGTGTGCGAGCGACCTGAAAAGGAAATCAAGAATGAAAGTTTCTATGTGCAAGCAGCACAGATGAAAAGAAAAGTGACAGTGTGCAAACAGCACGGAAGAAAGGAGGCATAATTAAGCGGCAAGAAGAAAAGAGTGCAAGTGGCACAGAAAGAAAGAAGGAAAGAAAGATGCAAGAGGTATAAGATAGAAAACGAAACAAGAGAGAATACAGAGGGTGCCAGAGACTTGAGGAAAAAGCAGAGCCCCATGTATTAGAAGCACTTTAGCATCCAAAGCAAAACACAGAAAACAAGTAAGAAGAAGAGAGGGGTTGTGTATCAGAGTGGTCCCGCATAGGGAAGAGTAAAGCCATGCGTTCTAGAAAGTCTTTGTATCCTCCTTTCAACACCGGGGCAACAAACAGCGCTACTTGAGGTGGTCAAAAGGGGGAGCTAAACTGAAGGTGAAGTGGGAGCAAAATCCCCAAAGTGTTGTATAAGACTGTTTGGCCTTCAGAGAAGAATTGTGTTTTTTTAAGAGCGAGTTCTGGAAAGATTAATTTTGTTGTGTTTTGGTGAACTTTTCTCACCTTTGTCCGTTGAGACGGAATCCTTACTGGCGGTTTTGGATTTTGCCTTCTTGCAGTCTTCGGAATCTGATGTGTCAACGTCCACTCCGGGAGGTTTGGATTTCCCTTTCTTGTTCTTTGACTTGTCACATAATCGGTCTTGGAAGTGGTAAGGCCTATCCTGACCCACTGCCACAATGACCTAGTGTGGTTAGCCACACATAGGGCACAGTGGCAGTAAGACGGGACGTGCCCTGAGATATGAGAGAAAAGCCCTCAAGCACAAAAACCCTCCATAGGTTGATGATAGAAGTATTCAGGCACACAGATGGATGGCAGTTTTTGGGAGACGTTCCGGATTGTAGATGTAGGAGAATGCAATAGGTAGTATGTCTTATTAAAGGCTTGAATAAGGAATGTTGAGGTAAGAAGTCCAGAGCACATGGAGGGATGGAGAGAGAACCATAGGAAAGAAGGGAACACAGTGGAACACAGGACTGAAGCAACAGAAAGCAACCAGAGGGACAGAACAAGGAGCGGGTGAACACTGGAGGCAGGACAGCAAGTCAGTGTGGGCGATCAGGGTTGCAACGCAATGCACGTTGGTTCTTTGTCGGCATAAGAGAAAATGCAGTGATGCGAGCGACCATCTTGGATTAAACCCCTGCAGCATATAGATGGACTACGTGATGGAACGCCTGCAGCCATGGAGCATAGTATAGCTTAATGGAGCGCCCACCATCCTTTGCACCAGCGATGCCACAGTGACCAACGGGTTGCTGTGACAACCTTTTGGTGAATCTTGAACCAGAGCGGCCCAAGCTTGGGGAAAGGAAGCCTGGGAGGCCTGAAAGAGACTGTGATCTAAACCTTTGATACTAGAAGTGCCTAGGGTTGGGGAAGGAAACCCAGAGAGGTCCAAGAGGGATTTTGAGTTCAACTGTTGAAACGAAGAAGGCCTAAGCTTGTGGAAGGGAGCCCTGAGAGGCCTGAAGGAAATGTGAACTTTGAGAAGCTTGGGGACGGGAGTCCAAGCAAACCTAGGAATGTTTGTGAACTGATTCGTTTTGAAGCTACAAGAACCTTGCCTGGGAGATTCCAAGGGCACTTTTAGGTTGAACTATTTTGAACTGGCAAAGCTGAATCTAACGAGAAGGCCACCTCAATCGAGTCTTGTTTTACACTTCTTTTTGGAACACTATTTTTTCTTTTAGAGAAACCCTGCACAACATTTGTTTCCACAGTGAGGGCAAGCATAGGTTTGACACAGACAGACTTTTTTTTGGGACTTCTAGACTTCGACCATCCTTAGAAACATCAAGGGAAACCCCAAACTAGAGATAGGGCGAGACAGGCATTACAACAAACTTGAATATTTTAAGTAAAGATTTTAGAAGCATATCATCAGTGTCTGTGTCTCTCTTGATAACATGCCCCTCTCACAACATACACCTATAGATTGAAAGCTAGACACACATATTCTTTGAAGATTGTACACACAGGTTCAGAGAAGATTGCTCATACACGCAAGAATACCCTGCACCACATTTAATGTAGACAAAATACTCTCATTCGATAAATGGTCAGTGGGGAAAATGAAGACAGTGTTTGTATATATTTAATCCCTCATGGTGAAATATTTTGGGTGAAGTTAAGGACTTTGAGAGATATTTACTGACAAGAAATAGAAATGCATTTAGAATGCCTAGAATCTGTTAAAATAAGATATATGAAGAATTGATTGTGCAAATGAATGCTTATGAGTGAAATAGAGATTCAGGCAATTCTGTTTTTCTGACAAATTATTTTTGTGCCTATAATATTGTGGTGACCCCCCTGGCATAAAGTTGGAAATTAGCTCTGTCCATATCCACCTTGAGGCTAAAGGTGAATTTGCGGAATGGCAAGATTTTTCAGAAGAGTTGTATCTTGTAGCGCGCATTATTGCACACTGCACTTAATAGAGTTTGAACAACAATTTAGAGTTAAAAATAATGCCAAGGTCCTTACAGACACCACAGTGGCTGGTGACGTACCCACACAGCCAGGCCTTGAAAACGGTGCAGAGTCAGTGACAATGGTACTGCTGATCATGATTTCGGTTTTACTACCATTGCGGCAAAGGCAGCTGTCGCTCATGGTTCATAGTGATAACATCGAAAACAAAAAAAGTCGAAAGTCATAATTTCGAGAGAAAAAAAAACGTTGAAAAATAAAAAGTCTAATTTCTTTTTTAATATGTTTTTTATTTGAAAAGGGGGGGTTCCCCTCCCAACCCCCCCTTTTTTATTTTTTATTTGTTTTTACCTTTTTTTATATACTAGAGCCAAAAAATAAATGTAAATAAAAAATAAATTAATTCGACTTTTTATTTTTTGACGTTTTGTTTTCGACATTATGGTCTTTCGACATTTTGTTTTCGATATTTTGACTGACCACCGTCGCTCATCCATTCCTGGAGGTTTGCTTCAAGCGGCAGGTTTGAGGGAAGTCGGGGGTTCGCGAGATTGTTGGGATTAGCGTTGTTAGCGTTGTTCTTTTTTTTGTAAGGAGTGAGATGATGCAGGCTTTCTTCAGCCAACAGTTTGCCAGATCGTTGTGATTATCATTGGGTTTTTTGAATAGTGCGGCGATGGATGCTGTCTTCAGCAGACATGTGCCAGATTGTTGGGATACGCATTGCTTTTTTGAGTAGTGAGGTGATGCAGGCTTTCCTCAGCTAGGGGTTTGCCAGATCGTTGGCATTTGGTTTTTTGAGTAGTAGGGTAATGCAGACTTTCTCCAGCAGGGATGTGCCAGATTGTTGGGATGTGCCAGATTGTTGGGATACACATTGCTTTTTTGAGTAGTGAGGTGGTGCAGGCTTTCCTCGGCTAGGGGTTTCCAGATCGTTGGGGTTGGCATTTGTTTTTTTGAGTATTAGGGTAATGCAGACTTTCTCCAGCAGGGATGTGCCAGATTGTTGGGATACGCATTGCTTTTTTGAGTAGTGAGGTGATGCAGGCTTTCCTCAGCTAGGCGTTTGCCAGATCGTTGGGGTTGGCATTTGTTTTTTTGAGTAGTAGGGTAATGCAGACTTTCTCCAGCAGGGATGTGCCAGATTGCTGGGATACGCATTGCTTTTTTGAGTAGTGAGGTGGGGCAGGCTTTCCTTAGCTAGGGGTTTGCCAGATCGTTGGGCTTGGCATTTGTTTTTTTGAGTAGTAGGGTAATGCAGACTTTCTCCAGCAGGGATGTGCCAGATTGTTGGGATACGCATTGCTTTTTTGAGTAGTGAGGTGGTGCAGGCTTTCCTCGGCTAGGGGTTTCCAGATCGTTGGGGTTGGCATTTGTTTTTTTGAGTATTAGGGTAACGCAGACTTTCTCCAGCAGGGATGTGCCAGATTGCTGGGATACGCATTGCTTTTTTGAGTAGTGAGGTGATGCAGGCTTTCCTCAGCTAGGGGTTTGCCAGATCGTTGGGGTTGGCATTTGTTTTTTTGAGTAGTAGGGTAATGCAGACTTTCTCCAGCAGGGATGTGCCAGATTGTTGGGATATGCATTGCTTTTTTGAGTAGTGAGGTGGGGCAGGCTTTCCTTAGCTAGGGGTTTGCCAGATCGTTGTGCTTGGCATTTGTTTTTTTGAGTAGTAGGGTAATGCAGACTTTCTCCAGCAGGGATATGCCAGATTGTTGGGATATGCATTGCTTTTTTGAGTAGTGAGGTGGGGCAGGCTTTCCTTAGCTAGGGGTTTGCCAGATCGTTGGGCTTGGCATTTGGTTTTTTGAGTAGTAGGGTAATGCAGACTTTCTCCAGCAGGGATGTGTGAGATTGTTGGGATTAGCATTTGTTTGTTTAGTAGTAAGGCGATGCAGGCTTTCTTTAGCCAGATTTATGCAAAATTGTTGGGATTAACACTGGGTTTGAGTAGTGGGGTAATGCTGACTTTCTTTCGCCAGAGGTCTGCAAGATTGTTGGGATTAACACTGGGCTTTTTTGAGTAGTGCGTTAATGCAGGCTTTCTGCAGTCAGAGGTTTATAACATCCCTGAGATTAGCGCTGGCTTCTTTTAGAGGGTAATGCGCGATGTCTCTAGTGGTTTAGTCAATGAGTCTTTGGCACAGAACCCACTTCACAAGGTACAACTGGTGTGATCGGCAAAGACATCTGCTCTCAGGATAAGTGTTGGCTTGACAGTCCTCAATTTAAACTATCAAAAGGCATGGGATTCTCTTTTCAGGTCCTGGTGCCAAATATGTGGAATTCCTTTCAAAATATGCACACTTTCCTGTTTTAGTCTAAGTTTCTCCTCGTCTAATTCCATAATCTTTCGTTACCTTCAGCTCAGAGATGTCCATTGGGCTGTGCCTCGCTATACAAATACCATAAAATTACACTTTTTAAAAAATGGTACGTGCTGAAGCTAAAGTGGTGATGTGATATCTTAGAAAGGTTGCTTGGAATGAGTTTCTTTGGGAAGTGGATGTTTGAATGAAGGTTTGTGAAAATATCGTTTTCCGTTCAAGGTTCCCGGAAATGGAAAACAACTCCTTTTTTCACTAAAATCGGTACCCAACTTGGGTAAATTTCACAATGGGCCTCATTACGACCCAGGCGGAAAACCATGGTGCTAATAGCACCATGGTCCATGCCGGTAATTTACCGACTCCGCCATGGAGAACGGGGGAATTACCACCCCATTACAAGGTTGGCGGGGCGGTAATTCCCCCTTCCTCCATGGCCCTTCCCCATTCCCATTTTTGCCCCATTGGGCTCAATGGGAATGGGTAAGGCGCTAAGTACGGTACCGCAAATTGCGGTACCGTACTTAGCACCAAGGTCCCTTTGCGGGTCCCTACTTTAACGGCTGGTCTAAACCAGCCGTTAAGGTCGGGTCCTGCAAAGGGACCTCGTAATCAGGCGCTAATGGGTTAACGGCGCCGCAGCCTTTTACGGCGCCGTTAACCCATTAGCGCCAGGGTCGTAATGAGGCCCAATGTTTTAAAACGCATCTGTTTCATCTACATCTGTCTTGCTAATACTAGTGTAAACCCCACATACGTTTCTTAGGCTTCTGTATCATTCTCATGCCTGTGGTTTTGAGCGCTTTAAAAATAAACAAACAGGAAATTTCAACCCGATGGGAGAAACAACATAAATGGATATAAAGAAAGAATCTTTCTTGGAATCACTAGCTATGACGTGGAAGCCATTGTTATGCCGGGATCAGTTGATAGGCAGTCACCACACAGATGAGTTGGCAAGACCTGATGAATATGAACCTGGCAGGAAAATGGCTATAATCTGTGTCCCTAAAGATGAGAAAATCTACCCAAGGCACAGTTCATGTTTGAGATTGAAAGAAAGATAACCTTGAGTATGATGGCCTTAATGTCCTGTAGCCTTTTGCCCGGAATCATTTAAATTGACTTTTCCCAGTTCCAGTCCATCTTTCAATGAACAAAAAGAGAATTACAACCTACAGCAAAGATGAGGAAAATCCAACCAAGAGGTTCCCATTTTGGAATAGGACCTTTGTCTCTGTCCGTGACTTTTATGACAACCATCATAATCCGTTGAGTTCTCCCTTCAACACTGATCATATCCTTCAATGCTTAACACCTTACTTAAGCTCCAGGGACCTGCTGCTGAAATCCCAGCCACCCTCACATATTACCTCTGTTTTCCCCATGTACCAGAAGCTGACCGCATGGACACTGCATCCACCGATTAGTTCACCATGACAGGCTGACCATAACCCAAATGCACTTCTCATTAGTTTCATCACAGAGCTTGCTCAAGTGTCCAGATTAGATATCAACGTTAAGGGCTGACGCACAGAGGGACACAAAATTAGCAACCCCCTTGTTTGGGTCGGACAAAGCTTATGTCCTGAATCTCTGGCTCTACAACCTAATGCAAGCCGCAAACCTATACCATATCACAGACACACCTCACACCATAGCCACTTTACCTTACACCGAGATTGCCCACCCATGCACAATACCCTTACACATCCATACCTAGCAATCTCATACTAATCAAATCCATCATCACCAGCAACCCACTAATTAAAATACCATTAAAGCTCATGCTCCTCAATGCACACTCCACTGTTATGAATGCAGTCAACATCATAGATATCATCACCTTTTAGAAACTTAGAGCTATCGTCATCACAGAAACTTAGCTCTCCATCACAGCAGGTCGCTATTTTAAAGCTCTCATATTGCCAAGCTACAGCATGCAACGTATAAATGCTACTCCCAAGACAGACAAAGCCCTAGCATTGAACACAAATCCTATTGTCCCTGCACACTCCAAGAGGCCACAAAACTCACTTCCATGGAACTGCTCACCTTTTAGTCACACACCCTCTGCCTGCCATTTGATCTACACCCAACTTTATTTTTTCAAGAAATAGCTGATGTTGCCAGGCCTACAGACATAAACCATTTCATTAAAATATTTCTCTTGACTGCATCCTCTCAGTGGACCACTAAAAAGAACATTCGGGAAAGACGCATTCAAAGCTAACACCAGAGAAGAGTGTACAAGCGTGGCTGCTTGCATCATCAAATGACTCCCAAACAGGGTAAGTGAGCAAAAGAGAAAGGATATCTGCAAATGTTTTGCAAAGGAATCCAGCACATGCATCAGCTAAATGGCTTCTGTGTTGCTTTCCATAGCATAGACAGGTGTAGGGTGGAAAACACTGTTAAAATCACTCAGTTACACTATTCTGCCATGAATCTCTATTTGACAAGTGCCACTGGTTAGCATTAAATCTACATAATAAAAGGCCAGATGTATGTTTGTCCGATGCAGTCATGCACAGTAGAGACTGTCCGATTCACCTGTTGTCACCGCTAGAGAGAGAGCTGTTGCCTTCAACATACAATAATAAGATCTCAAGTTCATGTTCCAGGCAAACAAATGTCAATACTGATAACATACAATTAGCTGCAGAGAAGGCTCAAGAAAGGGGTACCACTTTAACAGCATACTTCAAGTTGAATGAAGAGAATTATGCTGCATGTGAAATTGTATTACTCGGACATCCCCCAACATTATATATTTGATTCCAAAACCCGTAAGTGGAATCCAAGCCATAGAGGAGCAGATCCAATAACTGGCTGTATGCACTATGTTGATTTTTCATCGGATTCTGAGAGATTTTGTGCAAGATCCTTTACACATTTTGTTTCTATTGCCATAGGTGACATAACAATATACCACATAATATATTGACACACTGAAAATGTCTTCTTTTACGCACTTTAGCCCGTGTACACTGTTTTTTATACTTTTATACTAGTTGACTAATTATACGAGCTGTTATAATAATGCTTATCCGTGGGATGAATCCAACGTGAAGTCTTATACTTAAAACTGAAATTATTATTACTAGCCATTATTACTTTTAGATAAAGTTACCAAAATTGGTAAAACGGTCAGACTTTCAAAATTCAAACAAAGTATTAACTACATGAGCAAAACACAGAACACATTCTGTGAGAGCTTGCTCTCAGGTTACATGTGGACGATCTTTTTAGTGGACCCCTGGCAGAGTGAGCTGTACTTCTGTGTCACTTGCAGGCTTACAGTACTTATGATCAGCTTAAGGAACCTCACATAAAATATTGAAGCTAGAAGGCCAGGGGTGACTAGCAGGAAGTGCTTGACCAGTCCATAAATCCTCCTCCACTTCGGAGCTTCCTGTCAAACACCTCCTTACTGGGCACTGGGTCAGGTTCCCCAGTTTTCTCGTGCCACTTTCTGTGAAGCCTGTGCTATAGAACTGTCATATCCTGCACACCCAGGACCAGGCTCCTGAGCTTCAAACTGTTCATCTCCCTGTGTCCAGGTCCAAGTTTCACAGATTCCTGCAATCTCATCCTGCAGGTGGAAGAGCGAGCCTCTGGAGCTTCAACTCCCCTTCCCACCATGTGAAACTCCTGGCCCTTCTGCTTCGCATCATTAACTTCTCTCCACGTGAGGCGGAGTGTACAGCACTTATTACACCTCACTATTTACTCTCCCATGGCTTCTTACCTTAGTACCTTTAGCGGTGCGGGTAGGAATCTGGGGACATCAGCTCCGAGGATGGTCAGCCATGTGAGGCTCAGGTTCTGGCCGTTCCAAGCCCCTGCCATGTCAGGCATGCTAGGATCCTGAGCTTCCTATCCCACATGTCCTGCCAGGCTTTGGTCAAGGACCTGCGATTCCTTCTCTTCAGCTCCTGCCAAGCCTGCCCCAGGCTCCTTGTCTTCCTACCCCTCAATACCTTCCAGATGCGGCCATGCTCTTGAGCTTCTTAGCCCTCACTTCCTGACAGGCCTACCTATGCTCCTGAGACCTAACCCTCACCTTCTACCAGGCCTACAGTCCTGTCTGAACTTTCTACCCCTCATCCTGAGCTTGAAAGCACTCACTTCCTTCCAGGTTGGCCTGAAGAGCTTCCTGTCCCTCCCATCTCAGTTGTCCTGGCTCTTTGTCTTCCTTCCTACTCATTAATTCCATCTGGCCCAGGTTCACGAAATTTCGTCCCACAGTTTTGAGCTCGATAACCTCCACATCCTCCCATTAGAAGGCAAGACTTCTTGAGCTCTCTAGCGCCCACCTTTCACTGTGAAAGAGCCACGCCCATGAGATTCCTATACCTCCCTCCCACATAGGACCAATGTACCACACTTTCTACCCTTCACAACTGAGCTTTTTATCCCTCACCTCTAGTCGTACATTAAGCTTCCTGTGGCTCCTCTTCTTGCCCCTGCCTAGGTTTATAAGCTTATGAACTCTAGCCTGGGTCGGGCCCATGATCCTGAACTTTCCACCCCTCAGCTCCTTGGAGGGGGGGGCACCAAGGTACCTGCACTGCCTACCCATCATCTTGTACGGGCCTGGCCCAGGATTCTGAACATCCTGAGTTTCTTACCTCTCACTTCCTCTTCCTACCAAGCCTCCTGAGCTGACTTTCCTTGCTCTTCTCTGGTTGGGTCCAGGCTGAAGATCCTGTGCTCACTAAGCCAATCCTCACTGCCTGTCTAATCAGTTCCAGGCACCTCTCTCCAGTTTCCTCCTGAGTCTGTTTCAGCCCAAAATCTTTTCTGACCCTTTTCTCGTCGGTTTCCTACTTCTGATTTCCTAAATGAACCAGGTTCCTAATCGCTGCACCTCTCATCCCTTGACAAGGCCACTGAGCTTCCTACTCCTCCTCTACCATACACGGTCAAGGCTACTGATTCCATAACCCTTCGAGCCACACTGCGTGAGTGTTAGGATATTTTAACCTCCTGCCACTCAAATCCCACCAATTTTTTGAAAGGCAACTTGAACATACTACCCCTCACAACACGTCACGTGAGTGAAAGGCTGCTTCAACTTCCGATCTTTCACTTCCCACCCAGTGGTCGAAGTGTACGAAAAGAAGTAGTGGAACTACTGGCCTGCAATGCTCCTCACAGACACCTTCACCGCGCCCCCTCCCATGCACAATAAAACCCCCAAAGCACATGTGCCTGCTCTTTAAGGAAACGTCTTGTGCAGTGCACTGAAAGTGCAAGTTTCAACTTCTTCCGAGCAGGGCCGTCACGAGGGGGGGCAGGAGGGGCAAACTGCCCCAGGCCTTGCACTTGCAGGGGGCCTAGAGGCCCCCTCTCCTACATAGGAGGCAGCACAGTCCACCCATGTCCATTATTCACACACGGGACTGTGCTGTCTCCTATCTGCCCCTGAAGTGATTTTGCTGTTTTTTCCGAAGCGTTTGGCTCCGCAACAAACAGTAAAATAATGGGAGACAGCAGGGCTCAGAAGTGAGCTCTGCCGTCTCCCGTTATTCAGCTAAAAACATGGACATGATGTCTAACAGGAGAGGACGCCTCTCCTATCAGTCAAGTGTGTTCAGGTTGCTCATTGTGAACACGCTGACTGACAGGAGAGGAGTTCTCTCCTGTCAGGCAGCATGTCTACCTGTTGGAGTGAGTGCATCCAGTCCCCAGTGGCTGCTCGGGTGTTTTTCAAGGGTGCATGGAGGTAAGGTAAGTGTTTTTGATTTTAATTTATATGTGTATATATGTGTAGTATATATGTGTATTTAAATTAAATGAGTATGTATATGTGCATGAATGTGTGCGTGTATGTTGGTGCTTATGTTGGTGTCAATGCTGTGCTTAGTTTTATGTATGTGTGCATGCAAGGAGGTGTATGACTGGTGGATGAATGCATGGGTGAAAGTGTTGTATGTGAGTGTGTGCGCCAGCCCCCATCCGTAAATTTAGCAGACCTGTGGGCCACTTAATTAAGGGGTGGGGTCATGTTATCAGAGGTGCTCCAAGGCTACATTTTCGGCGGGTGATGGAGTTGGGAGGGACGCTAACTTCAGAGCCTGTGGGGAGGGGCAAACTTACTTGTGTGGGCACATCTAATATCTTTCCACATTTGATTGAGACTATTCTGATGAAGCGTCAATGTTACAAGCAGCTAATTCTCACCCTCATTGTTGAAAGTCACACTTAAGGACTGCTGTGAGAATGAGATGTCTCATGTTACCACTTCCCTTCCAATCACTCCCCTAGCACGCAAGTGCTAATCCCACATAACAATTTCAATTACCTAAAAATGTATGTTTATGAATGCAGGTGCTAACAGTGAAATGTTTTAAGTTATTAATTTAAGGGCCTTTTAACAGCAAAGCCCAGGCACCGTTTAATGTCTGTGTCTTGTTCCATCTGGCCACAGCTCTGTTGGTCAGCCCGGCAGGGGCTGGATGACAGTTTTGAAAGCAGATAGTGAATGGGGCCAATGTGGGGCCAATAAACCCAGCGGTCGGTCTCCCCACTGAGGGATGGTGTCTGGGTCTTTCATCTTTTGCAGTTGAAATGGGCCCCCAAGAAGCTGCCCTCGCAGTCTTACGACACAGACACCTACTGATAATCTGCAGCTTTTAACCCCCGCACTGTATTATTTTGACTTGATTATTGATTTAAGCACTCCTCAGGTGCTTTGGCCTATTTTTCCAATCTGTAGGGCCTGGGGTGCCACACAAACATCGCAAAGAAAGGGGCCCCCACCAGTCCTGACACATCTTCAACCAGCCCTGCTCCCACTTCCCTTCCAACGCCCTGAGCTCAGCTAGGAAGCTGAATAGCAATTTCACCTTCCTGTTGGTCACTAGTCGTACCTTTCACCCCAATTCAAAGGCTCTTAACTTTCATAACGCTATGCTAATCTCTGGAGAGGGGGGCCATCTAAAAGCTGTGACCAGAAGTTAAGACTTTGACTTTATCTAAGTTAATCTGTTGATATTGCTTGGATTGGCATTTGTATTCTGCATGTTTGATGCTGCTGCCACTCCATAACGAGAGCTACGGGCTGGCGACACTTTGAGAGAGGCCTTCTGCATCAAAGTGGGAGGGCTTCAGCCCTCCCTAGCCAGGGGCTGGCTGCGCCCAAGTAGCCAGGTCGAGTCAACAAAACCCAACATTTCAGGAGGGGGCTAGAGCCTGATCTGCTCAGTGGTGTTGGACCCTACGTGTCTTTCACTGAAATCCTGTTAAAAACTAACATTGGCAAAGCCAACAGTTTTGGCTTGTGCATAAGTATTAGGAATTTGCCAGGCACTGCTATTAGATGCTCAGGTATTTAAACAAGGTTGCACCTGCTACCATCAATGGGCAGTTAATACCAATACAGCAGTGCCTTTACCACGCCTAGATGAACGCCCAAACTGTTAGGATTGCCAATGCTTGTTTTGCTTTACCCATGTTGCACAGGACTGTGCATCAAGGTTAAAGCAACATACTACTTGGCTAAATTGGCCCACTTTGAATTTAGGCCAGTCGAGCCAGTAATAACACTCATGGTGCACAGTCAGCCTGGACATACTTTCTGTGGCATGGCATGTTTACTGGCTGGGACGGCGTACATGGTAATAATGGCACATATTGGCGCAGCCTGCATGGAACACATAGGAACAACCAGCATGAATATATCTTTATACTAGCATTTGTTGTGTGCAACTGCGGCATGACATGTATTGGAAAATGTTCCTGTGCACGGTTGGTGACTTGCAACTATTGGGTTTTTCCATGTGCTTCCATACAAAACAAATTGCAAACTGTATGAATTTCTACCCAATTTTATAAAGAAATTGCTGTAAAATGCATAAGTGTAACCTGATGTTTCAAACATTTTCTGGGGAGTGAGAAACCCCCTCAAGTAACCCTTGTTTGGTTTGGGCACCCTCACTGTGCTCTGCCGATCCTGCATAAGTGGCAGAAACATTTAAGCCTCTTCAGTTCAGAAATTCACCAGCCTCCACTCTACATCATCCATCTGTCACTGCGTATGATGTGTGTTTTAATGCGCACACTGGGGCAGAGTGCTCCTTAATGCTGGTGTCATGCACCACATGCCGTCATGCAATCCTATATATGTTTATGCATATGATACAAAAGTTAGTTTGGCATAAACCTTTCTTCAGAAGAGAAATCAACTTTGCTGTAGTTGATTTGCAGTTGTAGTAATAAACCATATATGGGTTCCTCCACACACACTCAATGGGACATTTCTCGAGTCCCCTGTTTGCGAAGGTGCCGCCGCGGGCCCAGTGCTTAACATCAAAAGGGGGCCTCACCAAATGTTTTGCCCCGGGCCTCACCACATCTTGTGACAGCCCTGCTTCAGAGACTTTTATTTTAAAACGAAACCGTTCTGGAACGGTTTCTTTTTAAACTAAAAGTATAGGAACGCTAAAACTTAATTAAAAGAAGTAGAGGAGCACCGCTCCCGACCGCTCCCGCCCACTTCGACCACTGCTCCCACCATGTGAGACGGAATCACTTGTCCTACTTAACCCTCATAATCTGCCCATAGGAGGCACAGGCCCCTAAGCTTTTTAATTCCACTTTGCCTGTCTATCACAACTAAGCCGCCAGCAAACAACAAGGGCAGACTATACCACACAAAAAGAGCGTGGTTTCCCCTCAGTGAGTTTATATCACTGTAACAGGTGGAAGCCTGCAGTAATATCTGATTGGAAGCTACACATACATTGCATATTAACATTTACTTGTGACAGTGGTACTCTCCTGTAATATGAGAACAGCAACACAGCCTCTACTAGTGCATTGCATTTTTTGCCCAACTGTTGGTAAGTTAGGGTGACCAGACGTCCGGGTTTTCCCACCTGGAAATCACCCTCCGTCCCGGGGTCCCGGAAGTTTTTTCATTTTTTAAACCCCGTCCGGGGTTTGCATTTTTGGGGGGCTACGGTAATAAAAACCATAATTATTTTTCACAACACTTTCAGCATTTTGAAGTTAGGGGTTTGGCTCGAACCCCCAACTTCTTTGGTACAAGTCAGAACACTTCCTGACTGTGCCACGGAGACTGGCTTGCAAATGGTTGTCCAGCAGGCGATGTAGTATCAATTAGAGCTAACACTTGTCTTGAATTAACATGCCACGATTCACAGCCAAAACTGCACAAATGAGATTATAAACAGTTTATAGAAAGGAAAAGTGCTGGAAATATGGATTGGGGTGGTTGTGGGGGCGTGTTGGGGGAGGGGCGGTAATTGGTGGGGTGCAATGGGGTCGTCCCTCTTTTATGTTGTTGGCCGTCCGAGTTTTTTGTTTTGAAAATCCGGTCACCCTATGGTAAGTAGAAATGTGTGGTAGTGTATTTATTTATTTATTTATTGGGGTTTTGCAAAGCGCTACAATGAGAGCAAGCTGCTTAAAAGCGCCAAATCTTGGAACTCTAACTTGCCATTCCTCTAATGCCGCTGTAACTTGCAATGACGCACAGTCAGCGGTATGACTTTGCAGCGCTCTTTTGTGACGTCACAACGCCTGTTGCCAGTGTAATGAAGCGACCATCTCAGCAGAATTGCTGCTGCCACGTAAACACGTATATAAAGCTGTGATTGGCTTTTTACAGTCTTCTGTCCACATTTTCTCTGTCATTTAACAGTCGTTCATAGATAAGGAAAGTGCACTGTTGGGTTTAGAAACGAAGAGTGGGAATCTTTCTACGTTACCACTTAATTTAAACCTCACAGCAGGCTTTTAACTGGATTTGTAGGGGCATGCTATGTGCTTACAGGGCATTACAAGATATTTATTGGTGTGCCTCTTTTAAACCGATTAGATTCCGTATTTATTCGTTATTCCCCGTTCCTGGCTGCATGGACCAGGTTCGCGAATTGATCTGTGTCAGGTGAGATAAACCATCCAGTCCTCTATTTTCCTTTCAATTCTGGTACCTGTACTCGCACATATATAAAAGACCCTGTTATGGCGATTCACCACCGAGTGCACAGAAAACAAACAAGGCTGTGTGACATATCCTCACCTGACAAGGGACGAGCCAAGAGCTATGACACGGGAATATTTCGTGCATTAAAACAAGCGAGAATCCATGTTGGTGAACATGCATTATAAGGTCACAACAAGTTAGGTGACCTTGTAGCTTGGCAGGGGGCACGTTATCCAATACATATCAATACACATCACAGCAACGTATTACCATTCTCTCCTAAGGGCAACTTACCACCCCGCGGCTGGCATCAAGCCCTCGCCAACCCACCCGCAGGTCTGCCCCCAAACAGCTCTGCCAAACCATGCGTGGGATCCTCCAGCGCTCAACGCCCACGGGGACTCTCTCCCCAGGAGAGCGCTCGAGCCTCGCCCGCCGAAGCACGGCGTGTCCCGCCTCCGCCTTTACTCTGCAGGCCGGTCGCGCGAACAATAGGCCCGAGCCAGGCCGTGTTTACCCACCGATAAACTCCCCACGTACTTCTTCTTACCTGTGCCTTTCTCCCTCCGCCGCCCCCACCCGATAACATTCTGCACAGCCAACCACGCTCGCCAGGCACGCGGGGAGGGCGGGGGCCACTGTCGGATTCCCAGCACTTTACTTACCGTTCATCTGCGGAGGGGAGTAGGCCTCGGATCCGGAGTCCGGGGGAGAGTCTGGTAAAGTGCTGTGGGGAAAAGCAAGAGGACAGCATTACAGGTCGCCCTGAGAGGATGGGCGCTGGCGATTAATGTGGATTGCCAGACACACTATGTGCCCAGCACTTGCTTGTTCACAAATCTTGGCTACTCTTGTATTCATTCATGGAACTGCACGGCAACAGTTTGAGGTGATGGACTAGTGACGTTACAGTGTATCTCCCCAAACATACATGACACCTTACACTGATACACAAAGCCTATCGAAATATATGGTCTCACAGATGCCCAGTGCGGAACCCCGAGAGGTGCCCGTTTGCTCCCCAATCTTACACAGTATTGCCCGCTGCACCTCTCTGGGCTCCGGTCTCTTCTAACTTAAGCAGGATGGAGACCTGGTCCGGAACATTGTGTTAAGTGTCAACCCCACCTTTCCCTAGGACTGGCCCACCGCAGGACCCCATCAGTGCAGTGTACAGGCCTAGCAATGTCCCCTCGCACCCATGTCCGTTACCAGCATTACCCCAACTGTGATGTCCCAGCCCACCTCTGCCCCCCCCAGCACTATTCCACCCCACCCATGTCCCATCCCACCCATGTCTTTCAACAGCACTGTTACATTCCAAAACTGTCCCAGCCCATTAATGTCTTATCCCTTTTATGCGTGTCCCCAGCATTGTCCCAGCCCAGCAATGCCCATCCCACCTCTGTCCTTCAGCAGCACTGCCCCAGCCCAGCAATGCCCATCCCACCTGTGTACTTCACAGCACTGTTCAGTCCCAGTGCTGTCCCGCCCCAGCGATGCCTCATCTATTGTATGTATGTCCCAGCCCGGATCTACCCCAGCAATCTCCCATCCCACCTCTGTCCTCCACCTGCACTGTCCTACCCCAGCAATGTCCATCCTACCTTTGTCCTACACCAGCACTGTACCAGCCCAGGAATGTCCAATCCTACCTCTGACCTTCACCAGCACCGTACCAGCCCAGAAATGTCCAATCCTACCTCTGACCTTCACCAGCACTGTACCAGCCCAGGGATGTCCAATCCTACCTCTGACCTTCACCAGCACTGTACCAGCCCAGAAATGTCCAATCCTACCTCTGACCTTCACCAGCACTGTACCAGCCCAGCAATGTCCAATCCTACCTCTGACCTTCATCAGCACTGCCCGACCACAGCACTGTCCCATCCCACATCTGCCCTTCAGCAGCACTGCCCCACCCCAGCAATGCCCCATCCCACATCTGCACTTCAGCAGCACTACCCCACCCCAGCAATGCCCCATCCCACCTCTGCCCTTCAGCAGCACTGCACCAGCTCAGGATTGCCCCACCCCACCCCTGTCCTTCACCAGCACTTTTCTGCCCCAGCATTCTCATCCGGATGTACTTACCCTGGTGCGTAGGGAGCCTGTGGCTCCGACTTGATAGGAGAAACAATACCAGTCATGCAGTGCCCAGCAAGATACGTTTTGGGCAGTGCCATGCCATTGTTATTGTTGCAGTTCTGGTGGGTACTATACCCCGGCCCACAAGGGGTTACAAAGCCAGAACCTTGCCGTACTGGAATTGGGCCTTGGGGACCAGCATGGAGTAAACCACTTGCACCCTGGTGTGCCACGTGTCCCACGTTTACACTCAGGCTGGTCAGAGGTGCATTGGATGAGCCGCAGGGCTGATTATTGCCATAGCTGGTAGATGCAGGGATCTCTGGGAAGCATCTAACAGGAGAAAAACAGGGCATTAAGAGGGTCAATCAGGCATCCCATCAAGCACCAGATACCCCACTCCTAACCATCAGCCCATCTACATGTCCAATCACCAGCCCATCTACAAAATACAAAATAACACAAACCTGATCACCCTTTTAATCCAAAGCCTCCCACAAGTGCAAACATTGCTGCTACTGAAAGCTTACAAACCACCATCCACCACCAACAACTACAACACAGGTACAACCCTTCTACAACTCCAAGCAGTGGACCCTGCACAACAACCAGAGGTTGGATAACTAGAGGAAAGTAATATGCACTGCTCTCAGAATGTGTGACCCTAATCAGGAATGAGGTTCCTTGAGTTTTATGGCTTCTCAAAGCATCGTATTTATCAGGGCACCCTCACCAGTGGACAAAGGTGTAAGTTCTAGATGTCAGCCGATTTTCCGCCTCTGTGCACCCTCACCAAAAGGAACGAAACTGGCCTCCTCCAGACCTGGGCATTAAGTTTCATACCCAAATCCCGTTTCCTAGTGAGTCAGTGGAATCCTTCTCCACTCACAAAATACCCTCTCAAAATCTCCATCTTGCCAAAGGATCTGGGTGAAATTACCCAGTTGAAAAGTCCGACCACCAAAAGTCAGTTTTTTTCCTCAATTTTTTCGCATATATATATGTGGGGGGAGGCCCCCCAGACCCACCCCCACCTTACAGCTATACATTTTTATTAACTTTACCCCCCCCACATATACATATGCGAATAAATGGGGGTCGGACTTTTGGTGGTAGGACTTTTCTACTTAGGTAATTTCGTCCTAACCCCTTGCCAACAGCAACGGCCTCTCTTGCCTCGTGAAACTAAAGAAAACTCCTCCAGGTTGCACAACACAAAGGATTATCGAGTATGACGAGGGAAGTTTAAGCCTATGTGTTTGCCATGTGGCAAATGTCACATGCCGTCTCATGAAAATTCAGCTGACAGATAGGAGAGAAAAAGCGCCAACCTTCCACCTGCGCCAACCTGCCCCCTCTGAGAATGGTCTTTTCACCATTTCCATTGTGTCCATGACCATCTCTATGCCCCAGGATCACTCGGGAATTCTGCCGGATCTACAAGGAGGATGAAGGGTTTAGCCAGTTTATTCGAAAAGGTTTGTCAGAGAAAGAGCAAAAACTTTCTTAAACAAAAAATGGCACTGCCGTTACTAGTTAAAGGGAGAAAACATATAGAAGAGTTGTAGGGGTAGATATGCATAGAGTGGAGGGGTAAAAAAGAGAGGGTTTATGAAGGGGCTCCCAACCATAAAGGGCAGGAGGAGGGGTAATTAGGTAAAAAGAAAAGGACAACAAAAATATTTCAACGAAAGGGATGGGAGCACTATGTAGTGGCATACCTCTGCCACAAGTAAGACACGCGCTACATAGTGCTGCTTTATTGCCCCTGGTCCTCCAAGCACGTGGGTTACATAAGACACAACACGCAGTTATATGCTAAATTACAGCAAACACTGGTTCCCCCACACCGTCAAGCCAGCTCTTCCTCCAACCGCCCTGACCAACCGTCCACCTTAGAACCCATAGGACCAGAACACTCCAGACGTGCAACATTCCAAGTTCTGACACCAACCCAGTCCCATAGCTCCAAGACCAAGTCACCACACAATACACAGAGATCCAGGCCATACGAGTGAATGGGCACCAGAATACTCCACAGAAAAGAAGGCTGAAGAAAAGAGTGGACGTCAAGTGTAATCCAAAACGAGAATGAGCAATGAACCCCATCCTCCCCCTAATCGTCACAACGACTAAAATCAAATGGGTTCCTTTCCTTCCCCAGCACCTCCTCACCCCTGGGATTATTAACATCTCGCTGAAGAAAGAACATGACAAGGAGGTCCTCCCATCTCTCCTGGTAGGGATTGGCAGGATCTGCACACCATCTTGCGAGCGTAGGAATGAGATAAAAAGTAAGTTGCAACTCAAGGATAACAAGGCAAGAAAAAAAGAGCCTTGCACCTTTCATAACACAACAGCAACCCATCATTGCTTCATAAAGCCCCGGACTACAAAGATTCGAACTCACTGCCCCTGGTTCTTGCTCCAGTCCGGTATATACTCTTCATGTTCGCCCCAATCTTCTCACTCTATACCCCATGTTACTTTGTGTTACAGGAAACGCCCGCTGAGCCCGACATCTTCTTTCCAGGTGGTTTTAACCAAGAGCCAATAGTGACTACAACCACTCTAATTCAATCCATTCTTCACGTTCACACGTTCCTATGCATCCCCACACCTGTGTCCCCCTAGATTCCAGAGGCCTTCGCATCTTTAGTCAATGCTATTCAGTGCGGGTTGTTTCATTTATCAACACTTTTCACTGCATCAAGTTAGTTGAAATGTTCGCTATGTACTTACATCCATTTAAAATGCATTTATTTTGTCATTGGTTAAAATGTTTCAGAATTCACATCACTGACCTGGGCTTTGGGATCGACAAATTGACCTCAGAGTTAATAAATGACGGCTCTTATAAGCGCACTAGTTGCATTGTGTATCACGTCATGCGACTTGAAATGTGTGTCATATCTTTCCACCTGCGATAACTGGACTGGTTACAATGTCTTATAATTACAGTACGGTTGTGGGCCCAGGCACTTATTAAAATAGGAACAATATGTCACTGCTTATTTTAATAATCACAAAAGACACAGGCTCTCCAGCTGGAGAAGGCTACAGTCTCTGTCCCCATTCTCTTTTTAAACGCAAAGTGTGCACTGATTTATAACACAACTGAATCATTATTTTATAACTGGAGGTAGCAGAAAGGAACAAGCACGGCCCCAATAACATTCGTATTACTGGAAGGATGGAAAATGTCTCTCTAAGCAATACCGCTGACAAAGATGCCTGCCCACCGTTACGGTATTGATTAACTTCCTCGCCTACGAGGGGACAGACCTTTTCCTCATTTAGCTACTCTTTATTCAACCTACTATGTCGCCCGGGTAACCACTTGATGACCCCCAGCAGGGTCAGACCGGGGCATAAAATTGTCTTGGGCATCAACGCAAAAGTGGCCCACAGTTGCAAATGGGAATTAATTCCTTTTGTGACACTGTTTGAATTATACCCAAGGTAGAGGTTTTTTTTATCAAATGTGATGCACATTGCGCATTTTAAAGAATATTTATTCAGCAACACTGGTGAAAACTATTAGCTGCATAGTGAAATAACTAATCAAACTGGCCCACATTGGCCATAAAACGTCCCCAATTTGACCCAAAAACCTGGCCCACACAAGCATTTTGCAATTTTGGTTCGGCCACGGGCCTATTGCCCTATAGGCCAATCCGAGCCTGACCCCCACTGTTATTTCATAGACCTAGGCTGCCAGGCTTGCACTGCGGCCAGAAAGATGGATTCTCCTCTGCCCCTCGTCCCCCGTGTTTCCAGTCACATTCACCACTCACAGTGTATCCTTTACTTGGCCGCTGCTGGCCTCTTGGCTTGGCAGTCCTGGTATCAACATGCTTGTGTTTGCTTGGAAAGAGACGTTACTTCAGTCTGTTAGGAAACCTTTCCTTTTTGTTACTTTTACCATTGACTTTAATCGAGTTCCTCAGCCTATCTTCTAATGACCGGGATGCTGACTGGTTTTTAAATCCTTTCGCCACACTTGCCCAGCTCAACTCACTTTGTTTGAGTGCTGGTCATCTCCTGTGGTATCAATACACTGGAGCCGCATCCATTTTATTCCTGCTTTTGTTTATACACGGCAGCACAAGCGAGCTTCAGTGGAGTGCTGCAGGGAAAGCTTGTGTCCGCTTTGCTTTTGTGTAAGTAGGAGTGTGCTTACTTATGTGATGCACACTAAACAGGCTGGTGGCAGGAAATCGTGTTCTACTCTTTTCCAGGTGCACTACCGCACCCATTTATTTTACAGCGCTAGTTCCCTTCTGAATACCATATTTTCAAAATGGCTGCACCTAGTGCTTTAGACCCTACGTTTTGTACCATCTTCTCCGTTGGCCATCACCCTGTGCACTTAGGTCAGAAACAATCACAT
Organism: Ambystoma mexicanum; assembly: GCF_040938575.1. Classification (NCBI taxonomy): domain Eukaryota; kingdom Metazoa; phylum Chordata; class Amphibia; order Caudata; family Ambystomatidae; genus Ambystoma; species Ambystoma mexicanum. Next base: position 861,059,409 of record NC_090934.1, on the reverse strand, counting down.
ATGACTGTGCTCTTTCTTGGGGTTATTGCAAGGAATCCCTGGTCTGTGCATTGTTTGCCTGAACTGGCTAGGACTAGGCATTAGGGCGATCTGACATCGGTATATATCCGAGCCAAAGTATGTCTTGTTTCTGGGCAGATGTTGGGTAATTCTCTTTGCATGACTGAACTCCCTCCTGTTTGAATGTTGCAGGTACCTTCTATTGGAGGCTGGGTTTCCGCCAGTCTGAATTTAGGTTATATGAAAAGGATTTGGAGCAGGACCATCAGTGGAATACTGGAAGACTGCTGTGGTGATCAGCACTGCCTCAGCAACCACTGAATAGAAAAAGTCTGCCTTTGTCTAGACTGGGGAGACCTCCATGAGGCCTCTGCTTGCTGCCCCCACTGTCTCAGAGCTCAGAAGAGTTGCAGTGCTGCATTTCACCTGCACCCCCCTGCAGCTTGGCTGGCTCAGTGCATCAACACTTCCAAGAATCAGGGTTGGAAATTTCATGAGCACATTCCTTGCACTGCAAAGACATCTAAATCTTGCCACTATCTTTCTTCACTGTGGAGAAGGGCCATCTGGCACCAAACTGTGAGGAATTTGACTCTCCGCACAGGAAAATTGTGCTCCAGAGGGCTTTTTTGTTTGTTTTAAAAAAGAATAAATGATGGGGCCGTTTCCGCGCACATTTTCCACGCTCACTGCACAGCAGAAAAATAGTCATGTACTCTGGAAGGACACAACTTACCAGCGCCGCCCTCCCCGGTCATGTGTAGCTGACACCTAACAGCCGTAGGTACATAAAAAGCCTTTGGCCATGGGCAGCCTGATTAGAATTTCAAGGCCCCATGGATTTACATCTCCATTGTGAAACCTTGCTGGTGGCGGCGAATTCTGAAGAATGTTAATTAGCAGGCCTCAGGGAAGGCCTGGGTGCAGGGAGTGACAAACCTTTGTAATACAATGTGTCAACTTGGTACTAACACCCCTTCTTGGTATGAAAGTGCAGTGAATGTCCTGTCTGGAACCACTCCTTTCAGAGCAGGCAAGTATGAGAATTGTAAGAGACGAACGTCTGCCTCCAACCCCCTACTTCAAAGGAGGCCCATGTTGTGATTAAGCACCACAAAGGGCTCAGTTAATTAGAGAGACACTTTGATGTACAGCAGACCGGAAGATGGGTGGTACTTAGAAGTATGTTGTCATACTTCCCCCTGCCTGTTGCCAAGCGGCCTGGTTCTGACCTGAAGCATCATTGAAGATTGATGGTGGGGACCCAGGATTAGTTCATCAAGGTGGGCCTAGCTTACACTAATCACTGAGGTCCATTTGGCTTTAAAAGAGGGCTGAACCCCTCATTTAGGAGATCATCTGAAGACTTTGCAAGGAGTAAGGAGAAGGACTCATTTGGACCCAAGCTGAAGGTACAGTCTACCTTACATCTTCCGCCAGTGAAGGGAGGGCAGGAGTTCCAAGAGGGAAGCAAGATCCCTCCCCTAAACATCTCCCAAGGACAGAGGGAGATATCGAACTCAGAGGACCCGTCCAGCAGCTCCAGAACTGGTACCCAGCCAGCACACAGCATGCCCTGCTAGTTTCTGCCAGCAAGCTTCCTAGGTGGGAAGTGCCGCAGAGTCTCTGGACAAAGGACAAGGCAGTTGCCTGCTAGCACCCTCCTGAGCTTTGGGCTGTCAGCCTTCAAAGGACACAAGCCCTGTGAAGAATCTAAGAAGAGTGCCAGACAAGCATCATCCAGCGTCTACCTCTTTAAGGACAATTTCGAGACAGTTGAGTCCACAAACTGCATCCAGCTGCACCATTGACTGTTGTCATGCTGCAGTCACAGAGCATCTGAGACACCTCGACCAGCATTCCAGATCTGCCAACCAGCACAGAGGCAATGATTCTTGGCCTCGAGTCGCAGCGCCAGACAGCCTGTATACATCCGTCCAGCCTTGCTTGCCCAACGGCCTGCTGCCTGGTACCCGCAGCTGTCTCGAGCCACTAACTCCGCTTATGGCCTGCAAAGCACCCCCAAACCACCTTGGTGCTATCAATCACCAAGAATTTCTTCAGCACCAGGTACATTGTGTTTCTGCCCCCCTGGTCCTTCTCTGAAGGCCCCTAGAGACAATTACAACCCTTTGCCCATTTGGTACTGAAACCAAATAATCTTGAACTATAAGACTGACAACTTTACCCACTACCCTCCTGTCAGTATCCAGAGTGCATCCCTTTCCTTTGCGAAACCGTCTGTCCTCTTTGTTCCTTTACAGTGTGGGGTGTAATTGTAGGGTGCTAGAACTGTCTTTTGTAGTAATAAGATACAATTGAAAGGGTCAGTGCAACAAGCACGGCCCCCTGTAGCACGTATGGAACAAAAGATCATATAAATATCAACTGGTCTCACACCTTAGTTGTTTCAACAATTTTAATTTTGATTCAAAACACATATACATGTTTACTCAGTGGTATAACACAGAACACCTAATAATTAGATACAGCTGATTGGTGTGGACCCTAAAACAATGCCCACTATTACAGGTCCTGCCTCATGAAACTATGGCATAATGGATGCTGGTGCCTGCACGAATGTAACCTTAGTCTGGAGGATATCTGGTTTACTTCTCAGCTACCTCGTTACTATACGCGCTGCTTAGACACAGGTAAGCCCATGACATTGATGTCAATATATGACATGCTCCTTAGTTCACCCTGAATACTCATACAGCCACTATTTTCTCCAGATTGGACAGGCGCCCCGTGACAAGAGCCTCACACTCAGTGACATCTGACCTATCCAGATTGCCACTCAGCTTCCTGTGGTCCAGCGTGGTACCCACATGTTAAGCTCGGTCTACCAACAGTTAGATGGTCCATAAATATCACATTGATTGTGTTTTATCCAGTAACACATAATTTTGAAAATCGACCCTTGCTGCACCATTCCCTCGCTATGCTCCATTTATTTTTGACAGCATCCACTGAACACCCAGACGTCACAGTCTTTTTGTCCTAACGAAGGCCCATATAAGAACAGGGCTACATTCCAGCACCAGACGGGCCGAAACATCGTGGTGTAGACATTGACATTGACTTTTTAGTCACAGTGTTGCAATAGTTTCAGTGTTTTTGTAATTCTGTTCACTGCGTGTAACTACTGTATCTGTTTATGCATTATGACCCCTGTTGTGCTTGATCCCGATAGTAGGATTTATATTGTGTTGATTCTATGTACTTAACTGCAAGTAATGCAACTTGCTGAGATATGTGCCATATCTATATAGCCGTATGTGTTAGAAATTTGTGTTCTGTGTTAAACCACTGAGTAAACATGTATATGTGTTTTGAATCAAAGTGAAATTTGTTGAAACAACTAAGGTGGGAGACCCGATGTTATTTATATGATCTGTTGTTCCATACGTGCTACAGGGGGCCGTGCTTGCTGCACTGACCCTTTCAATTGTATCTCATGATAATATAGCCCTTCGTGGCAGAATACGGTCATCATCAGGAGCCCTTTTGCTTGATCTTGTAGTAATAATAAAGTAGATACTTTTATACAAACTTGACTGGACAGTCCCTTTTATCATTGGGTAATAATTGTATTTTCGCTGTGTTGCAACTAACCAACGATCCACGACATTGCAGAGATAGCCCTGCCGTTCCGTCCGTGTTACCAAAATTGGACAAGAAGGAATTATAATTTACTTGTATTCCAATCTGTTTAGATCCCTTGTGGTGTAATAGAGGTGTGGGGTTGATTGATGGTTTAGAAACCGATATTAATCTCTGCGCCACTGGTGCCTTGGAAGTTGATTAGTCACAAGAACTACGACATCAAAGCTGTCTTGTGCCTGCGGAACCGGTCGGCGTAGCAACTGCTGCTGCTCCAGTCTACTGCTCCTTGGGGGTCCTCCAGTATCATTGGATTTAACTGTGAGCCATCTTCTTCTCATCCAGGGGTAATTGCTGGTGTCTAACTGGACAATCTAAGGAAGCCCCACTCCTGCAGTCAGAATCTTGCTGGTGCAGGGATCATCGCTGAGCCCAGTTGTCCCTAATGATCCTCTGTCTTCTGAGGGTGTTGGCTTTGTGGCTTATAATTTAGTGTGCTGGGTTGCATGCAAGTACTTAAGTCCAATTTAAAAAGAATTATGACGTGAGGTCTTCCTGCAGTTATCCTTATGTTGTCGATGATGGTGAAACATTGGCACAGGAGTCCTATTTGAATTCTCCCTGTCCCCCTAAACACCAAGGGATGTTAGTCTGCCTCCTCTTTCTTTATAGGAACCTTCACATATGGTACGAACTCTGCCGATTTGGACTTTCCAGCCAACTTAGCCTCTCTATGCCTATTGCTTTCTACGGTCGAGCCAGGTGAGCGATAGGTATCTGTTTGAAATGTTCTAACTAAGCCTCTGCAACTAGGCATACTCACTCATAACACCTGGATACAGCATGGTATAGGGCTGGACTTCCATAATGAGTAGACATGTTGTGAGTGCCTTGAAAAGTTAGAAGACTTGCAATTTGGGTTATAACTAATCTTCTCCCCATTTTATATGTCTGTTTGAATGTTTGAATAGTAAAGTGGGGTGTGGCCAATTTTGAGTTACAAAAATGTAATTGCACACTTTAGTAGTATTTACTCAATTTAAGTAGTGTGTTTAACTTTGATACAACCTGTTGATGGAGTATGTTTGTACTTAATTACAGACAAGACTGGATTGTGCAGACTTACTCCAAGAAGAGCCCGCCCTCGGCTCAAGAGGAAACCTTCCTTCCACACTGCCATCCCCATAAAGCCCCTAGCAAGCCCCAGGAACTCCCAAGCAGCGCAGTCCAGGACCTTGCTCCCAGAGAAGCCACAGATCAAAAACCAGCCTCATTTGATAATGTCTGCAGCTCCTCCCAGCTTTTCTGGCTATGGACGTGGCTGTTTGAGGCCCTCTAGGTCCTAGAGAATGTGTAGAAGAGTGTGTCCTCTCCTGCTTCCTTGGGCATTACTTGTACACACCTAAGTAGGTCAGGAATGCCTCAAAACCTCCATCTAAGCTTCCAGACAGCCTCTGCGTACAGGCCTTATAAGGAACAGTTGCACTCCTGGATTGCTGTCCTTAACGTGAATGTCTCTTTTGACCTAGTGAGCCTGTCATTAATCATTGTACATCCTTCATTCAAATGTATTTCTCTTCTTCTGCACTCCAGTGGCTTAATGACCAATTCACTACATACAAGGGCGACACTTTTTCTCTCTTCTCCTCTCGAGGGCAGTCTGGTATGCCTCAGGATTGGGGGGGGGGAGATCATCTGTCAACCTCTCCTTGGCTTGGCTTTACGAGAACCCTGTCTGGATAGCAGGAGGAGGGAATCGAATAGGATGATCTGGTTAGTAGCCCCCACAACTCCCAGGCACGGTTAAGCACATCTAAAGCCCATCACACATCCACATCATGACTAAATGTAATATTACGACCACGGTAGTAGCAGCCGTAATGAAAGTTCTGCTGACCAATAAGGGAAGGGCACGTCCCTTCTTTTTGTTAACATTTTCTTTAGGTCAAAACACTAAAAACGATACATTAAATCCAATGATCACTATCACTCTCCGTGTTATTTTCTCAAATTTGTGAGCTAAACCTGTGCGTTTTTCCACTCTTCCCCTAACCCGCTCTTCTGGAGCTAGTTTCCACCCCATAGACCAACATCTGGCTGCCACCCTGAGCAGGGTCACTATTCTCATGGGAAAGGCTCAGTGCTTTAAGACCACTACAGTGGTGATTTGGTGCAGCATAAACACTTTCTATAACATAACATCGTCAGGCAAAGCTCTTGTATTTCCGAAGCAATCCTTCAAGAAACTGATTTTATCTCAGTTTTTTGGCACATCACTGAGGGAGCTAGCTTTACGTTGTCTTTATTACAAAAGGTTACAAAGCTGTTGTAATCAGAACACCATTTTCTCATAATATTACACACCTACATTAATTTTTTTTCACCTATAGGCAAGCTGCTGTATTGTTTAAAAGTCCTTAGCCTGTGTACCTATAGCACATCAGCAGTTTAGATTTTTTTAATCCAGTGACCGACTTGATGCAGACATTCGCTTCCGCTCGTGAGTCACCAAGTTGGCCGTCATCTCTGTCAATCATCAGGCTGACATTGGGAGAGTGGCTGCCTTCACCATTCCTAATCTTTCCACAACATCTGACAGAGTTAACCAATAAATACTAATCCAAGGTATCACTACATAATATCCACAACAAAAATATCGCCGTCGATATGGCCGTTTTTTATTGGGGTTCGCTCTTCCGCCTCCAACTCCCTCAGGGTCAACCGCTTCTCCAAGCAACGAGTTGGGGGGAGATCTCTCTCCGCAGCAGGGGCCTCCCTCTGGAACAGCCTTCCTGCCTCCCTGAAACTTGAGGAGAACCATGTCCGGTTCCAGAAGCACCTCAAAACCTTCCTCTTTGCCTCCGCTTTCTCTCCCCCTCTCCCCTGCTAATACTACTGAAACTGCACTGAATCTGCAACTGGGCCATTCACCGTTCTCGGCCCAGCCACTCTCCCCTGCACTGCCTCCACGGCAACCCCTGCACTACGGGACTGTGTCTGTATCCATACAGCCCCCCTTCCCAGCACTTGTCTGCACTTACCTCGCACTTGCCACCAGCTGGCCCTTGTTATTTATCCTGTATGCTGTATGCTTATAACCCTGTACTGCACTTTCCCCTCTCCCTTCCCCCATGCACTTTTCCCGTCCCCCCTACCCATGCACTTGCGCGATCTGAATGACACCTGGCCTAGTAGGATCGTTGTCTGTCTCCCCTTGTTCCCCCCTCCCTGCTTCGTCGCGCCTTGAAACACTTGTGTATAGGCGCGTTTACAAATGCCATATCATATCATATCATATCATATCATGTTGCAGCTGGGGTTGCGGGGGTGTCCTCGCGCATTAAAAAATTATGTGGTGGTTGCGGAGGTGTCCCCTGCAGGGTCCATATGTGAATTCTGCAGCAAAAATATGGCAATATTTTTGCATCGGAATATATTTGTGGTGGAATTAGCACATGGAACCTAATCGAATGGCGGTCGTAGGTGTAGCTCCAACGTTAGGCCTTGGACTGGGCCATTTAGTCCCACTCTGGCAGTACCAAGTAATCTTGTTACAGCCCTCCCTCTTGGCTCTGCTTCTTGACACGTTCCCCAGTCCATCCTCTGCCACCCATGAGTCGGTTAACATGTACTGTGACGAGCTGATTAGCAGCAGCAGAGATACACATCTATTGGGGAGAAAGCATGGACCTGCAATGGCCGTAAAGAATCATTGGTAGAGTTCACAAGCACACTTCTAAATAAACCCCGGAAGCATATTTGCAATGGAGGGAATATGTAAAGAGGAAGAAGCTGGGCTGAGTCTGCAAATGCTGCCAGAAAGAGATGGAAAACAAAATGGTGGATGTACTATTCAGTCTCTCCTGAATACCGTCATAAAGAAGAAGAGGAGGAGGAGGGATTCATCAAATGCGGGCCAATGTCTTGTCAGATGAAGACAGGGTAATGAATGGATGGGAAGTCGGGATGAAAGTATGTAAAAGGAAGCTTTGGGAGACACAGTAGGAGCGATTGTTGTTTGGGGGTGGGAAGAAGGATGCTGAGATAGGAGTGCTGGTGGTCAGATCCAAAGACATGCATAGAATGTGTTGAGGAGCCCTTGAGCCCGAAGGTGCTGGGAAGCCAAGACGTGCAGGTGATCTAAGAGGTGCTGGGAAATCAGGGTGAGCCTTTGCCTCCAAGAGGCCCTGAACAGTCTTGCATAGCACTTGACCTACGAAGTGCTGAAAAGCCAGGAGTCGTCGTTCAGTCTATGAGACGCTGAGAACTGTTGAAGAGCACATGAACCACAAGATGCTGAGAAGCCAAGACAAGCTCTTGACATGAGAGCCGTGCAGACGTTTTGAAGAGCTCCTGACTTATCATGTGGTGCAAACTGACAAGGAACTTTTGAACCAAACTGGCATTGACAATTCTTGGCCCACAGGTGCTGATAAGACAGGAGAAGCCTCTCATGCTTAGAGGTGCTGAGAAGTCCTGAGTACTTGATTTACAAGCTGCACAAATACCACCACTGGCACTTGACCTAAGAGGTGCGGAAAAGTCTTTAAGAGCACTCGACCCACAAGGTGCAGAAATGCATGACAAGCACTTCAACTAAGAGCTGTCGAGAATCGTGTGAACATACTTCTCTAGAAGTCCTAAGACGCCACAGGAGCATCTAAGAGACCTAGGGCCTCATTACACGGTAGCCGGTGAGCCATGGCGCTATTAGCGCCATGGCTCATGCCGGTAAAATACCGGCACCGTCTTGGCGGAAAGGGGATTTACCGCCCCATTCCAAGGTTGGAGGGGCGGTAAATCCCCCTTCCACCATTGCCCTTCCCCATTCCCATTTCTGCCCCATAGGGCTCTATGGGAATGGGGAAGGCGCTAATTACGGCACCGCAATTTTGCGGTGCCGTAATTAGCTCCGAGGTCCCTTAGCGGGTTGGATTTTAACGCCTGCAAAAAGCAGGCGTTAAATCCCCCAACCCGCAAAGGGACCTCGTAGTAAGGCGGTAAGGATTTACCGGTACCGGTATTTTACCGGTGCCGGTAAATCCCTACCGCCATCCGTGTAATGAGGCCCCTAGAGTACTTTGAAAGGTCCTTGAACCAAAGAAGTACTGATAACCTTAAAGAAGCCTCCAAACATGGGAGGCAGTCTCAAGGCCTTGAATGAAAAGGACACGTGAGCCTGAATGGAGCAGAGCTCATGGTGGTGACAACCTTGAAAGTCCCTCAAATCTAGTAGGTTCTTAGGACCCTGGGACCTACTTGTACTCTGAATTATCTATGGCACACCCAGGAAATGCAGACTTCATCTAGGAAGTCGTAACTCCAAGAGTTATGTATAGAAGAGAGGTGAATACCGTGAGGATTGCCAGAAGAACCCCAGGAACCAATGACAGACAGGGTGTGACCAGAATGGGAAAAGACCAAAAGCCCCCCCCCCCCCGCGTCGCCAGCACTTGATCTGCTCTTGCTACCCTTTAGGCTGCAGATGCCCCTCACCCTTTGCACTTTCACTTCTGTGAGAAATTATATTTCAGTAACGCCCCGGACTTCTCTGTGCAAAAGGAGATGAGGAGTTTCAGAAATCAGGTGTACTCCTAGATATTGAAAGGTTGCAAGAATATGTCGTCCTTTTCCAGAAGTCTACAGAGCACCTCTGCTTTTTCTAGTTTGAATTTGGATGCATGTTGCTGCTGATTTTGAGCTCTATTTCTGCTTTACTTCAACTTCTCTCCTCGTGTGAGTCACATCTGCCATGCCTCCTTGCTGCCTCTTTCTGTCTCACTCGTGCCCTTGAACAGCTGGTTGCCTCTCTTTCCCTTCCTCTCTCAGGCCCCCTCATACCTTCTTTCTCTTTGCCTCTTAAAAATAGTGTTTCTTTTCAACTGTCAGGATCTCCCTTGGACTCTCTGCTCCCCTTTCGCGTAATCTTTCTTTTATTCTCTCCCTAGTTCTCTCAAGCCCCCCTTTATTGTCTCTTTATCTCACACCATTGTTTCTCACCTTCCCCTTTTTCCTTCCACATCTCCTTTTCTGGGCCACTTTACTCTCTTTTCCTCTTCCAGGCTTGCCCCTAAGCATGGCCTGCACTTACCATCTGTGTATTTCCTTTTGCAGTGTAAGACATTTGGTCGCTTTTTAAGTTACCTAGCCCTATGCCATAGAAGTGGCAACTATCCAGTATGCCATCCTCCCTTTCTTTCTCCACCGATCACACAGGCTCTTCTGGGCTGTGCAAAGGTGTTGCAAGTAGCACAACCTCTAGGACAGCATCCCAAGTAGGCTGATTTTTGTTGCTAAATAATGAATCAGTCCTGACTTTTAGGCGTACATCGGACTGCAGTCTGGTGCATGTAGGCCGGTAGTTGTATTCTGCACACGAATGCACGACGACATACACTAAACATATCAATGCTTACAGGACATGATTTGAGAGCTCTACTTCAGCCCATTAGTGTTAACGAAGTAGATGGCTAAGAAATATGGGTACTGTTTTGTTTGCATTACAACCCTCACATTTTTGCACACTGAGCCGTTTTTTTTGTTTTCCGTGCATATATTGCTGTATGACACACGATGAATGGGGCCAGGAACACATACATCAGAGATCCTTGTGCAGCCTGCATGCATATCATCAAATTCTAGCTGGCACCTTTCTGTCTTTTATCCACAGTGGATGAAAAGAGTACCATTTAAGCTTTCATTACAGCTGGGGTGAATTATGCTGTGGATTCCCGCCGTCTTCAATTACTATTCCTGCTGGTAGTCATCCTGCAGTGACTGCACCACTGCAGTGGCAATGGATGTGTAGTAACTGGAATGCTGTCAATCCCAGAAATGGATTGTGTGCATTAGTGGGCCACACTCCCGGGTGTCGGACATGGCCCTGGCCCTTATATGCATGGTGTGTTCTTATAGCTCGTACACAAAGAGTAGTGGCTAGTCCTCTGTATGGGAGGAGCCCTGGCTGGGAAGAATTCTGGGTTGGTCATCTACTATTGAGAGTCCTTATTTAAAAATAATCTTATGATTACCTTCTGGTTTACCAGTGGAATATGTGCGAGTCGAGGTAAACCTGGTGTCAATGGAGATCTTCTATAAACGAGGGCAAGCCTCGTTTGTTGTAAAGATCATGTTTGCCGCTGAAGACAGGTTAACATCAGTTCTGAAGGAGGTTTGGCATGATGGAGGAAGTAGAATTAGGATTCAATTTAAACTGGAAAATATTTTTTTAGGAAGAAATTGAAATTTCTGCTGAATGAGATAGGATTGGTACAATAGGAGTTGCAGACCAAATAATTAGGGAATGGAGGAAAAAGCTTGGTTATGGGATAAAATTGTGAACTTTGCTCACTAGTTAACAACAGCACAATTAGCTCATGATTTTATTTTTCTGAGGCACAATTCCCTTAAGCCATTAGATTTAGTTATTTCCTGATCAACTGTTCAGATTTTTGTATATTCAATTTCGTTTTAAGTTGTAGAAGACAGAGGCGGTAACGGGTCCAAGGAAGAAATTCTGATAGAACAAACAAATTGCAGGTATTGTAAACAGATATGAACTTTGGAAACTCTGGAACACTGATTTATAAAATGTCTAGTTTTGTATAAAATAAGTAATGTAATATTTTAGAAAATGTGTAATGGGTGAGGATATTGCATTCATGTCTTTGATGTAAATGTAACGGTGTACAAGGTTTTATTTAAACTCTTAAATTAAATAAAAACATACATGGGAAAGGTGGTGAGGAGGTGGACATGAAAGATGCACATTTTTCACCCAAGTAAAATATCCCCATAAAATAACTTGTTTCCAGAAACCTTTGATCTGTTAAAAGATACTGCCTACTTTTTAAATATGTTTTCAAATGTCTTATTTCATCAGCAGCAAATGCAAGTATATTTTTAGGGTTTTTCAGGGTGGGTTAGAATCGTGACTACAGCTGTTAGATTTGGTAGCGGGAGCTGCCCCTTACATGTAACACCGATTGTTGCAGAGGGTACACATGGGGGTGGGGGGTGAGTGCCAACACTTTCTACGTTGGCCTTGTCCCACTCCCCGACATCTCCCATAGCAGCCTCTCACGCTAGTGCCGCCATCCACTTCCTCTTCCGCAGCCCCCTCCCCTGGGCCACGCAAAAATACACTGGCCCTGTCCCAACCCGCCGAACGCCGATATTCCTCCTTCTCTACCCCAGCCCCCCTGCTTTGTGCCATCCAAAAAGCAATGCTGATGTCCCTCCCCCATGCAGTCCTCAGCGTGGCTATCCTTCCTTCTCTTTCCCAGTCCCCCTCTCCATCCCAAAAAAATAGCAGCGCTATCTCAAACTCTCTCCCCTCCCAGCACTAGCATGTGCATTTCTCTCAGGTCTCCCCCCCTCCCCTCCTAGCCCCATGCATGTAAATATCGCCATATAATGCCCCCAGTTTGTGGAGGCCGTTTTTTTGGCTTGGCCCACGTTTGGCCCTTAGAGCCAGACTAAACCCGTCTCCTCCATCACCCGGCTTGGCCCTGTGGCTCGACACGCCTTTTGGATAATTTTTGGCTCACATCCAGAAAGTGGAATCAGTGGGGACCCACAAGGAACAGCAACCTACTCAGGGGAGACCCCAGCAGTCCACCCAGACTAGGCCGCTCAGGTGCTATTTCCCAGACGTCTGGCTCCACCCGTTTTGGAATGTACTTTCTCTGGTGCACCAGCGTGCCAGTCTGATTGCACCAAGGTTGGCTTCTGGAGAATTCAGTGGGGCTGCTGGCTTGCCTCTAGGCCAGTTGCCTTTGCCCTAAAAGGGGCTTCTACTGTGCTGAACCTATGTGCACTCTGCATCTGAGATCTGCAACAGGTGAACCACCCGTCTGCCTGGCCTTTTGTAGCAGGACTGAGCCCCTCCTCCATCACCAAGAAGTCCACTCACCAAGGTACGCGCCTTAGAGCATCGCCTGCACACATTTCAAAACGCCTAGAGAACCTTCTGCACAAAATGTAATGCTGGAGCCTGCTCTGTCTGATCTCCCTGGTTACTTTGGTGCATCAGAAAACGCTAAGGAGAGGGGCACTAGAGGTGTAACTAAGATGTACATAACATTCAAGATTACCATAGGGTTATGAGTGTCAAGTGTTTCTAAGATGAAGCGCGACTTCTGGTGCAGCAGGGATAGTCTCCAGGCCTAAGGAGACTCAATACAACGCAACAATCACCCGACCTGTTGTTGCCAACAGGTAACCCTGTTGCACTCTACTTTGGTGTATCAACATGTGTGATGGAAACCAAAGGAGGCCACATAACCCTGTGCCCATGCAGTGAAGTTTCTGTGAACCGCCTGTGCCCCTTTTCGACCCAGTTCTTCAGAGACACACAAAGCATACATTTTTTTTTCTTCTGGAGAATTAACTACCTCGAGTCGAATGGATTATCCGTTACAGAAGGGTGTAACAAATGTCGGAGACATGACCCGCACTTCCCGAACTGCAGTTTTAAGACCGCCCTTTCTGATCTTCCCTTTATGTGGGGTTTCCTAAATAATCACTGTTTTTTCCCTACTCCTATCTCTTTCCCCAATATCCCTACACCCATTCCATGACAACCCGCTACAGGTTTAAAACACGTGTTTATTTAATTTGATTGCTCATTTATAATGCGCTTAATACCAGCGTGTGGTTTCTAAGCGTGCAACCAGGATTCAAACCTGTGTTGCACTGCGTTGTTTTGCTTCCAAGACAAACTCGTTGCCCCTGATGTTATCGAATTAGGAACATGTACTCTTAAAATCCAATTCGTTAACATGCAGTCAGGATTTTGACAGCATCTCTTGGCGCATTGGTTTTCAAAGACCATGTACAATCTACAGACTAGAGACACCTGTCTGGGGCATTCATCTGAGCTCTGGTAGTGGCTGTGAAGGGAACGAATGGGACAGAATCTTTAGACTCATCAGATCTAGAAATCCTCAAGGAGGGTGACCTCAGCAGATGCTCATTGCAGCAGAGAGCCAACTAGGGAGAGCCAACTAGGGAGAGCGATATGAACAGATTACTCTACGCTGAACAGACTACTCTACACTTACACATCACTCCATGTGCAATCCATCAAATCACCCTTCGAGAAAAATCCATTAGAATTACAAAGACCACAGGGTCCACTGCTCTAACCTCAGACTGGGCTCTATGTGATCTGATAGAAAAGATTATCTTTTTTTTTTTTGCCAGTCGATTTTGTTGCAAATATCTGTGAGGGGAGACCCCCCCCCCCCGTTCCGCAATTCGCGCTTAACACCCCTACATTAACTATTTGACTAAACCCACCCCTACATATATTTGGGGCAAATTCTTTATAAAAAATGTGATGAATTCTTCTTTGACGAAATCTTCTGTGGCCATAACTCCCTATCCGTCAGTCAGGCTGCACTAAACTCAAATCGCCACACATTCTACCTTTCGGCCCAACAAACTCAACCAAAATAACCACTAGTGCCGCTAGCATATGCCGAAGAACAGCTCCGGCATAACTCCAATAACAAGCCATTTCAGTCTGCCACAACCAGCCCCCTAGGGTCCTACCCACCAGGCCATATTCAGCCCTTATGACCAAAGAATGAAAGGGGTATGGCTGCATAGCTGTTTGCCCCTTTCTCCCTGATGATCGTTAATGCAAGGTTTCAATTCGGCCTTTTATTTTCTTCAACTTCTAAGACCCATTGCGGGGAACCTCGGGATAAGAAGATCTCGCGTTCCCTTTCAAAAATGTACATGGCTTCACTGATGCAGACTCTTAGCATCTATGAGACTGACTTGACAACACTCACAATCCAGCAAACCAGGGGCTGTCAAATGGTGGTTGGTTGTGCATTCAAGGATATATGGTTTCAGCCACCTCTTCCTAAGCACCTGTAGGACTGGGATTCTGCTGTGGGGGTCCGTGGAACCTTGCTGAGTGGGGCTGTGGCGTCACTGCATGTTATCCCAGAACTGAGCGGTATCACACTGGTATCAGTGTGATCAGTGTGTTGCTCTGCTGAATCTTACACTGCTTGATGCAATCTAACTCTATGTCAATGTGGACCTTTTGGAGATCGTTACCTTGTGTCAATCCCAGTCTCTATGTAACTTGTGACCAAGGCTTTAAGTGGGTTGGGGCTACCGGTTGCTGAGTCTCCAAAAACGTTGATCAAGCCGCGGCTCTGCTGGGGTTCACATAACCACAGTCAGCCGACAACTACTTTTTAAAAACTTTCCGTGCGTAGGATTGAAACCTGCGCACAGTGACTAGCCAGTGTCAAGTTGTCCTGTGCTGTTACTTAGGTGGTGGATTTCGTTTGTTTGATTGATAGACTGCTTGACATAAAAAGCCCATAGTGTCAAACAGTCTATTGTATAAAACAAAAGAAATTGTACACCTATGCAACAGCACAGTGCACTGCAACACTGGTCTGTTAGCGGCAGGGCTTGGTTTGGAATCCCTAGCATGGGACAATAAAAAATAACCCTTTTTTTGTTATTGTCCCGTGCTGGGGATTCGAACCCGAGCCCTGATGATGACAAGCCAGTCTCACATAGCACTGTGGTCTATTGAATTAAACAAAATTAATTGAGCCCCAATGAAAACTGGCTTGGGTGAATCCCTAGTGCAAGACAATTAAAAAAAAGTAACCCAACAACTTTCCTTTTTGAATTGTCCTGTGCTGGAAACACTTCAGGCCACACCCATAATGTAGGCCACACTCCCTCATTGCAGATCCCACCTGCCCCCCTCGATTTCTGAGACCACTTAAAGCACTGCTTTTGACACTACGAACTGGGACCACTGTTATATAAACACTTTGCAAAAAACACACATAAAAATGAAATAAAAAAATTGAAAGGTAAGCACCAGACCCACTGTCTCCTCTACACGTTAATCCACCTATCCTTATAGCCCACAGACCCATACATACACAATCTGAAGCCTCTTTACAGTTTAGAAAAACACACCATTTCCTCTAGACCGGCAATTAGGTGCTCCACGCTGCCAACCTACAACTAACCAAAATGCCAACCACCTGCCCCTTTATAACTATAATGACACTATAATGATAGTTTCAATGCAAGTGAAACCGCCCGCCCTAAGGCACCTCCAATCAACAGCCTTTCTACGGATCCAACCAGACACTCTGCTAGTTCAGACACTTGCCTCTCTATAGCCTCATCTAGTAGCACTTCTCCAACTCAAGCCATAATCCCTTCTACAACCATAAGAGCCAGCTGTCATTATTTTATCCACCGATCTCACTGCAGCTCAAACACACACCCTCCAGGCAACTCCACCCAGACGCCCTTTTTTAACTGCAACGACCAGCCCTTCACCCCCTTTCACCACCCCTCTCTACCCCTTTAGCCCCCATCCCCTAAACAAGTAAAACCACCCATTCATCTACAGCCTCTCTACAACTAGTTAGGAGCCCAGATGCAGTTTTTTGCACCAGCCCCTCTAGAACGCCTTTACATCTTCAACTTCCCGAACACTTTGCAACGCCAACTAACAACCGCCTGCAACAACAGCCACATACACTAACATTATTGTGGCAAAGTTAGCTCTTCAACTTCAACCACCGACCCGCTCCCACTCAACCCATCAGTACTGCTACAACCTAGGCCAAGAGCCCTTCAACAACTCTTCACATAGTCTTGCTAACTCCACTCGCCAGCACTTCTGTACCTCGAAACACCAACCCATCTACAACTACAACCCTCTCTACAACCCAAACCACCACTTCCCCTACAAGGTCACCCAAACAACCCTCTACCAGAACAACAACCAGCCCCTCTCCAACCTGAACGACTAGCCCCTCAACAATCCCAACCCCAGGCTAAAGCCCCTCTACAATCCCCAATCTCTACCTCTTTACCATTCAATAACAGCCTATCCCAACTGTCAAGTACTAGCTGTTATACAATCCCAAACAAATGCCCTTCCACTGCACCAGCCGCCATCCTCCTCAATTCTGCAGCCACCAGCCCCTCGGGGCTGATAGCCCCTCTACAACCCCCAATCTCTACCTCTTTACCATTCAATAAGAGCCTATCCGAACTGTCAACTACCAGCCGTTATACAATTCCAAACAAATGCCCTTCTACTACAGCGGCCGCCATCCTCCTCAATTCTGCAGCCACCAGCCCCTCAGGGGTTCCCCGGCTGATAGCCCCTCTACAAGTTCTTCCAGCAGCCTCTCTGCAAAGCCAATGGAATTCCCCACTACACCTATAGCCACTCACCATTCAACAGCACTAACACCATCCTTTCTACAGCCACCAACTGCAGTGCATACCAACAAACAACTCCTTTGTAAATCCAGTCACCAACGTCTCTACATCTCCAAATATCAGCTCCTCTAGAACTATGATTATTATTGCTTTCATACCTCTAACCCTCAGCCCCTCTGGAAAGCCACCCATCAGGTACCCCCCCTAACCCCACCATACCAAGCATCGAACACAGGCCCAAGCACTAAGCAGCAGCATCGCTCCAAACAGCAGACTTTAACTCCCCTCTCATACCCCTCTCTGCTTACCCCAGGGGCGGCAATGTGATACTTTGATGGCGACAGTGGTAAGAAGCCTTTAAAGGAGGCAGCATGCAAGAACACAAGGCGAGGGGCCAGTAGGTGGTAAATTGAAGCATTGAAAGGGGGTCTAGTGCGGTTTGTAAACACATGACTGCATGCAGGGTGATGGGGTGACATACTTTATGCGACAGTGAGAGGGGCTGAGGGCTAATGCCCGACACTCTGCTGGATTGTGGGCGAATGCTTCGAGAGGTTGATGAAAGATGGCTGCACTGGGCGACAGAGGGCAGGCAGATGCTGTAATGAAGGGCGACCTGGCACTTTGCTGTATTGGCAGCAACATTTGTAATTAATAGCACCTGGTCTTTGGGACTGAGGGCAGATGCAGGGAAGTGTTGCGTCCCGAATGATGATGTGAGGGAATATGGCTGTCGCTGTGAGGGAATTGGGGCTGGTGCTGTAATAGTTAGTGGGCTGGTGCTGATTGTCCAAAGGATTGATGATAAGTCATGCAGTGAGGCATTACAGGTTGGCACCCCGAGGGCTCGTGCAGGATTCTAGGCAGCAGTAAGCAGCAGATTGGAGAATCACATGTTTCATTATTGGGAGTGACGCAATATGAGCAGGATTCAGTGGTGCGCTACGAGGAGGGTGGGTTGTACTCACATATCCGCCGAGTCCTCTTTGCTGATGTACTCTTCAAGGATGCTGGTGTCGATGTTGCTCTCGAGGGGTCCGTTTATGTCATGGCCTAACAGAGAGAAAGAGGGGCAGGGTGAGGTCTCTGTGTCCACATGGGCACCAACAATCATGCACAGGGATCCTTACACCACTCACTGGGCCACAGAAACATTGGACGCTCAGTCCTAGAATGCTCTTTATTTTCACTCTTTTATGCTTCCATGTGCAGTAACGCACGCGCGCGCGTTCTCTCTCTCTCTCTCTCTCTCTCTCTCTCTCTCTCTCTCTCTCTCTCTCTCTCTCTCTCTCTCTCTCTCTCTCTCTCTCTCTCTCTCTCTCTCTCTCTCTCTCTCTCTCTCTCTCTCTCTCTCTCTCTCTCTCTCTCTCTCTCTCTCTCTCTCTCTCTCTCTCTCTCTCTCTCTCTCTCTCTCTCTCTCTCTCTCTCTCTCTCTGTGTACAGTAACATCCCAATAACTGTTGTGACAAATCTGAGGATGGCGTCCCTTCTCCCCAAGGGGGGAGCCCTGTCCCATGGAGCCAGGGCAGTGCATCCACAGTACAATACCCCCCTGGGGGTAGTGCACAGAGGGAGAATCTAATGGGGAAGAAACCCCTCTATCGTATTGGGGACGACCATTATTAGAGAACGCGGTATGACCCTGCTTCAATACACTTAATCCCTTATACAACCCTCTTTAGATAGAGCCAAAGTATTTTGTTGTCAAGTCAGTCAATCCAACATACATGACAAGACTGAAAGACCAGAAAGTACAAAGCGTTATACACACAATTTTAAAAAGGCACTGTGAAAAAGATGATCACCAGGAGTCCAAGGATCACTCTAGAGAAGCAGAGTGAGCGGTCTAGCTTCTCAATGCAAGTGATTGGCCCAATGCAGTACAACAATCGTATACAGAAGCTTGAAAGCAGCTCAGTTGGTACGCAGAAAAGAGAGAGCGTTCCTCTGAGGAGGAACAGTGGGAGCCATTCGCAGGACCAGCTGGCATGAGCCAGAAGGGAAGCCGTAGCCAGATGAAACAGAGAACCCAAACGTGGTTCACTAGGAGAGGACTACTCAGGTTGCTGACTAATGAATTCTCCAAGGGCCTCAGGTGCAGGCGAAGCACGCAAGAGAGAGAATGCGGAGCCAGTAAGCATCAAAAGACTACAGAGCAGCTGCAAAGCCCTGGTGGAGACCTGAATGTTTCTGGAGCCTCAGAAAGGGACTCAGCTGCCTAGCAACCATTGATACCAGCGAGCAGGAAGGAAACAGGTATGCAGGTTGCCCGGAGGTGCTGGAGGTCCGGAAAAGCAATAAGGTGAACATAGGAGCTGGAAGGGGAGGGTCTGGGACACTGAGGCAAATAAGAAGTTGAGAAAGAGAGGGTCTGGGACCATGAATGCAAACAAGGCAAAGCAGGAAGAGTTGTATACTTGGCAGGAGAGTGAACAAAGTGGATACAACACACCAGTGCGAGTCTGCGACCCGCACCCAATTAAGAGAAGGTTTGGGACACTGATTTTAAAAGAAGCAAGCAAGGAAGAGTTGTATGCTTGGCAGAGCAATAAACCAAGCAAACATTACGTTGAACTGCAAGTTTGGAATGAAGACTAAGAGGATCTGGAATTCGGTGAGAGAAAGAGAGACAGTCCATGAGAGAACATTGGCTTGGCTTGGCAGGAGAGTGAACCAAGCCATGTAAAATATTGCGTGTCTGGGTCTCACACCCACACAATAGGATGAGAACAAGAGGGTAAAGAACCCTGGAACTGACAGAAGGAATCCTACGCTTGATAGCGAACTGTGCCAAGTTGGTAGGATAAAGAAGCACAAACACAAGACGCATTAACTTGTGAATTTCCCAGTGCCATTTTATGTAATAGAAAAGGGGTTCAGGACCCCTAAATGAATAGGCGTATGATAAAAAGAAGTCTTGGGGAAAGGAGCACATCCCTAGAACTGGAATCTTGTATTTTGGAACATTGTTTTGCATTGCTTTATTACCAGAGAGACTGGGAACTTTTCTGTTGGTTGAAGACACAAAGAGCACGTTTTACTTTGAGAAGAGGTCATCCTTGCACAGTTGTTTTACATTATTAGTGTTAGGGACATAGGTTTTGGGGCACTATAGTGGTGGACTTTTTAGTTTCGGACTTTGTCGCAATTTCACTCGTTTTTTTGAGGTAGAAAACCCATTTTAGCTTTAGGGCGAGAGGGATTTTTCCAACCCACTTTTAATTAATAAAATCCTATACCCCAAAACATGCCACCATTGTGTCCAAGCCTTACTTCTGCACCTTTATACTGTGTAGTTTGATTTGGTACGCAAGGGTTCTGTACACACCTCTTTCAGTTACACTCTTATAGCACACACACACACACCTGTGTCATGCCACTTATGCAACATCTGCCTTTACAATTCCACTTCTATTTCACATACACCCATCAACACTTGGTTTCAACAATCTTTTACAACTGTCGTGAACTTTTTGTTTTTTATAAATATTTTTATCCAAATCAAACAACATCCACCACATACATGTAGAAGCCACATTGTTACAATTAAGGCAGAAAACCGTAAAACAATGAACTACTAACCCTCCTCCCCAAGACAAAAACAGTTTGTCTTGCTCATCTGGTACAAGAAGACAAAAAAATCAAGTTGCACATCAAGTTGCACTCTGCCATACACTACAAGTGCTTGTAATTCCCACGCAAAAAAACCATGGACATCTACAAGAACACAGGGCATCTTACTAAGGCATTCTCCCTGTCCTGGGAACACACCCTGTTTCAATACATGGCATGTGTCAAATGCATTCCGGGCTTCTATATTTTCCGTGGGCTCATGGAGACCCCTTTGCAGTGCTCTGTACCATTCTGCAGTATCAGCTGTGGACCATCGGAGCAGGTCCGCCCACCACACCGCGAATATCGGGCCAGCCATCGACTTTCAAGACATGGCTATCCTGCATTTAGCCAACACACAAACAAGGTCCATCAGTTTAATCACATGCATAGCTTTCTTTGGCCTGGCATATATACCCAGCAGGCATTCATCAGGTGTCCATGTAAACCGCGTAATACCAGCCTTCTCCATCAGCTGTTTAATCAGTCCCTGAAACCTTTTTACAACATGGCATTGCCATTGCATATGCAGGAGATCAGCCGCTTCAAAAGAGCACCACGGGCAATTATGTGAATTTCACCAGTCTATGCGGCACCATGTAGTTCCTATGCAGCACATTTAATTGGAACAATCGGAGTCTGGCATTCTGAGAGACCTTTCGTACATATTCCATAGCTCGTTCCCATTCCTAGTCATCAACAAACCTATGCAAATCGAGTTCCCACAGCAATTTCACCTTTAGCAGTTCACCGCTCATGCCTTTCAATAGTCCAGTATATAATCTCGACACCCATTTCCATCCGTCCTCCAAGCCATACATCAATATCAGCACATTTTCACTTTCAGGCTCCATGGGTACATGCAGCCATTTTGCTTGGCAATCGAAGTGAATCTCATGTACAACAGAAACTGTCCTGCTCGGAGTCCCAATTCCTCCACCATGGTCCGGAAATCCATTAACATCCTTGCACGTGGTATGCCGTGAATGTCCCCCGTGCTTTTACGCACGATTGCCGTTAATGTGTTATGGATGCTATACGGGACTTGAACCCGAAGCATCTTTAGCAATCTATCCCACACCTCTGTACCCAGCCGTAACAAAGTCGGAATACAAGGCAAACGGTTCTCAGGGATCCAGAGGGCCTCCTTCAGCACTATCGGTTTAATAGCCAACTGCATCAAGTATACATCCAGCGTCTCTTCATAGACAGCCACCAGGTCAAATGCTGCATCTGCGCCGCCAGATAATATAATTCAAACCAGGGTAGTTGCACCCCACCACTCTCCAAGCTCCGCCATAGGGTCTTCAGCATAGTCTTGCATCGCCCTGTTCCCCCTAGCCACAGAGTCCAGCGGCTTGAAGAGGGGTCTAGGAACATTGAATGGTACGTTGGTATTTTCACGATTGCTGTATTATTTTACTGCCATCTTTACCAGTGCCACTCGGCCCATTACGAAAGGGGGAATTTACTCCAAAAGCTCATTGACCGTTCAATGCCCTCCAGCGCCCAAGCCGTATTCTGCTAATGTGTAGTCTCAAAATTGTGACATGTAGTGACTCCCAGATATTGAAATAACTCCATTGTCCAACTAATACATAGGTCCGGCAGATCATCTTTGCTTCTAGTGGAGAGCGCCACCAAAAAGAAAATACAAGACTTATCTCTGCTCACTGTGATGTCCAAAAGTGCAGCAAAATTATCCAAAACCTCCACCACTAATGGCAGATGCACAGGTTCCTGAAGATACAGTAACATGTCATTGGCATATAATGATATTAGGTGACTCCTCCCATCCACCACTGTGCCAGCCTTATTAAATTCAGCTCTTAAATGCACAACCAATGGTTCCAATACTAGAATAAACAACATCAGTGATAATGGGCAGCCCCGTCTGGTTCCCCTGTGTAAATCCCAAGCCTCATATATATGTCTGCCAGTTCTGACCCAGACACCAGCGCCTTGTATATTAACCAGATGCATCTGAGGAATCCTTCACCAACCCCAAAGCCCTGAAGTGCAGCATACAGGAATGGCCAGTACACCAAGCCAAAAGCCTTAATGGCTTATTCAGTCACAATGTCTGGTTCTGTCAATGGCATGGTGTAGCCGCCTCAGATTTAGTAGAGTACTTCTGTCTGGAATAAAACCTGTCTGGGCTCTGTGCAGCACTGATCCTATCACTCGCCATAGGCTCCCCACCAGCAGAGCCATCAGAAATTTGACATCCTGGTTCAGCATACGAAACGCACATATGTTCTTGTTTTCTAAGTTTAATCATTGGGACAATGACAGAAAACCTCATACTGGTGGGTAGGCCACCTTATTCATGTGTACGAGTATGGTATGACGCCTCCTCATATACCTTCAGCAGTTTCGGGCCCAGTAGACCACCATAAGCTTTTTAGAATGCTAACGGTAGGCCATCGCACCCAGTGTTTTCCCAGTTTTTAGCGATGCGACTGCCGCAGTGAGTTCCTCAACCGACAGGGGTGCATCCAACAATGCTGCCTGTTCTGGGGATAGCTTAGGTAGTGCAATCTGAGATAATGTGAACTCAATTCCCCCTTTGGCATCTCACCTGTCTCCTGTGATGAATCTAATGGTGTCATCACTCCTTTCCCGGCAGTAACCTGTACCAATGTGGCAAGGGCATGGCAGCCGCAACCTGATCCTGACTCTGGGGGTGGCTATATGAGGGAGGATCACATGGGGGAGGAAGCCCATGGGCAGGTGTCATGACCTCATTGGACAAGGCATGGTATTCCCCTTGAGGATAGCCCCACCATTCCCCATGCCTTTATGGCATACTGTCATACATCCCCTCACCCACCTAGGCAAGGTAATTAATATGAAAATACTGTGACTAAGAAGATGAGCCGAGTAATGAAGATCACTGGAAGTCAGGAGCACACCCTGCAATCTAGTTGTTACAGGAACAAGTCTGATGCTGGGAGATTTAAACCAGCAGACCAGCTGAAACTCAGACGCTAGCTGGAGAATGCTACTTCTTTCAGTGCTGGCCGAGGGACTGTGGGTCTGGTGCGGTGTCCACAGAGCCAACTGGCTCGCTGACAAGGAAGAGGGGAGTGGACTGCAAGCAGGAGTATGCTGCGAAAATACCAGAAGCAAACAAAAAGCTTCTGGGCATTCACAGGTACTGGAAGGCAGCCTCCACACCACAGAAGCCCAGAAAGACACAGAACAGATGAGCGTGAGGCACAAGAGGCAGAGAAGCCAAGAAGCAGAGGCAACAAGAGGGAGTGAAATGCCAAAGGACTGCCACAGGAGAACCAACATACACCAGCAAGATCCAGTGAGTCCACCCAAGGGAAGAGGGGACACCAGGGTGTATTGGCAACCCTGTCAAAACCGAATAAATGTGAATGAAGTATATGACAGGGAACAAGCAAGTGAACATTTCTTAAAGAAGCAGAACAAAATATGCATAAGAGACTGTCAGGTTTGTGAGTGTATGCGGTACACCTATAAGAGGAGCCCTGGCAGGATAGTATACCAGTCAGATTCAAGACAATACAGAACAAATATTAAGGCTATCAAGTTTGGAAGTGTGCGCAGAACACACACGAGTAAAGCCCTGGCAGGATAGTATACCATGCAGATCAAAGGTGCAATAATATATATAAGAAACACCCTGGCAGTAGAGTATACCAGGCATATGCAAGTTTCAAGTGTGTTCATATAAGAAAAGCCCTGGCAGGAGAGTTTACCAGGCAGACACAAGTTGTAAGCATGTTCATGTGAGAAAGCCCTGACAGGTAAAAATATCAGCCATCTTCCAGTTGAACAGTGCGTAATATACAGTATCTAAGAAAGTCCAGATAAGGATTCATCAGGACTAGCAAAAGGTTGTGGAAACATATTAAAGAGGAGAGTAAACCTGGCAGGAGAGAGTACACCAGGTATCCTAACAAGATATAGACTAACAGCCAAGTTGTTTTGTGTACCAGTTGTGTTGTTGATCAAAAGAGACTTCAGGAACTGTTATTCTTGAATATAAAACAGAGTGAAGAGAAATCCAGAGGAAGGGAACTACCCTCTGGAACAAGGAACTTTATCCCTCTGGAACACTTGAGTTGAAGTTATGCATTTACTTTTTTAACATTTGCACACTACTAAAAGCCAAAGACATTTTCCCTTTTCACCTTAGAGTTGATTTTTAGAATGTGAAGGCCAGAACAGTACTGTGGCCATTTTGCTTTGGACATTCTGACATTGACAGACCCTTAGTTTTGGTTTTTGGTAGGGAAACGCCTCTTAGCACAGGTACAGAGAGGCATTTACCTGTGCCGTCCACATCTCACCACATTTGTCCACAACGGAGGTAATGACATGTCTAGGAGTCTTCTCATGACACAACCTTGTCAGCAATGTGCCCATTTGATCTCCCCCATCATGCACAGTCCTCGTGTGTATGTTAAAATCAAACCTCTGAAGCCTTTCCCAGGCCCCAATGCATTGTTGTCTAGGTACTGCCAATTCACTTTCCACAGAGCCAGACCACACCAGGGAGCTGTCCTTCTTGTGATTTCTAGCTCAATCCTACCCAATTCTTCTGTCACAGACCTCCTAATTCCTCCAGCTTTAGCCAATATTTCTCCTCTCGCTACCACCTTAAAGGCCTCCCATTGCATCCCCCGCCTGTCCACACACCCTTTAATGTGTTAAAAAAATTCAACTATTTTATCCTTCACATAATCCTAGAAGACACCATCCGTCAATGCATCTGCATTCATACGCCAAGGCAGAATAGGCGGTATTGCACCCCTCATTGCCCACATGTCCATCTGCAGTGAGTGATCCGATATTGTCCTACCCAAACATACTATCTCCACAAACTCATACATATTTTCTGTCCCAGAGAACAAATAGTCAATTTCAGGGTACAGTTTATGGAGAATTGAGTAATAAGAATATCCACGCTCCTCTGCATTCATAATCCTCTAGACATCCACAAAACATAAATTCATCAACATTCTATGGAGAGGTCTCGCCGTTGCACAGGTTGTGACATGTTTGCCATCTGACCTTTCTAGCCTAGGATCTAATGAAATCTCCCCCCTTATGCCGAATGCCTCACGCACACAGGACGGCTTATCGTATAATGAAGTGAGAAAATCAGATGCTCTGTGATTAGGTGAGTATGTATTGACAATATAAACCTCTCTGTTCTCAATATAGCCATGCACTTTCACCAATCTACCCATATCATATGAATATGCATCTAGCAGCCGAAAATGGTACTAAATTGGCAATCCATAACATAACTCCTCTGGCATATGTCGGGTAGTGGGAACCGTACCCTACCCCACTCTATTTTTCAATGACAGTATACACCTTGGACGCCACAAGATGCGTTTTCTGTAATAACGCAATCCCTATTTACTTCCAGCATAATGTAGAATGTACCCTGTTGTGCTTAAAAAAACAATTCAATCCCCTGACGTTCCACGTCATAATCTTAATGCATGTCATTCTTGCACAACTCTACCAACCCCCTCCCATGTCTTCCCTGCATTCTCCAACTCTGGGATCATTGCCGGGAGCAGCATGTTCTCAATATAATCGGTCATGTCTCACCCCTCCTCACCTTCCGGAAGGCCCACAACCCGGACGTTGTTGGGCTGGGACCTCCTTTCCCCATCTTCCACTTTATACTCAAAAGCTTTATTTCTGACCTTCAAGTCCTCCACATCAGCCTTTGGTATCTCTGTAGCATCCATATTGTCAGATAGTTTTGTCTCAGTATTAGACACGATCTGCCAATGTCCTGACATCTTGGCCGAGGAGGTTAACATCAATTTTCACCTAATTGATCTTAGCTTCCAGTGAAGTGCGCAGTGGCGCAATAGTGTTCAGGATTCCACTGTCCGTCTCCTGCCCTGGATTAGGATGTCCCCTAGTTCTCTGTGGGCTGATGGATGTCCCAGCCTGGTCATCTTTTTGTGCAAATGTATCCTTTTTAGTCTGTCTGTCCCATCTTTATTCTTATGAGTCGGCATGTAGAAATTCCCTGTCCTTCACTGTGGGCTTCAAATGCACGGTCAATCAGTGCCTGTAGAACATAGAGAAGTGAATACATCTGTAGGATATACAAATCGTAGGTATCTAAAGGCCGTGCCAGCAAAAATCCATATAGTGAATCCAGATTCTTCCACAACCAAACAGTCAGACCACGCTTCCTGACACCAGATGCCTCTGAATATAATGCGCTATGCCGCTGTATTAATAACAATCGGGAAACACTTCTTGAATATCGAGAAAAAACGATTGATAGTGGAGGTATAGTGTTTGTTAGCACTGTCACTCCCCTTTCTAATAAAATCACTAAGATTATTAAAAAGAATTGGCAAATTTTGATGGGCGGCGAGTGCCCCCTCAAGCCACCACTCTGTGCTTTTAAAAAAGGTGCAAATCTCAAGGACCTCTTGACTAAAAATGATATTTACAAATCAGCCCATCCACAGAGAAGTGTCGGAGAAATGTGGGGGATTCTGCGATTGTTGGGGCACACTCCATATGAGCTTTGTACCAGCTGTAATTTCACAAGCAGGACTACTGAGGTGAATTTAGGATTAGACAAACCTTGGACTCAACAGCAATTTACTTATTGCAATTCAAGTAATGTGGTTTATGCGATTTGGTGCCCCTGCCCAAAGATCTACATTGGGATGACTGAACGCAAAATAAAAACAAGGATTTCTGAACACAGAAGTTGTATAAAAAATAAAGTCCTTACTGCTCCCCTTGTGAAGCATTTTTTGGCAATGGACCTTGCAAGTGATACACTCAAATGGACAGTTCTCATGCAAATTACACCAGTGCATAGTGGCGAACCCATGTCTAAGAGGCTGTACGCCAAAGAAGAGTGGCTAATTTTTCTGTGCAAATCATCTGTCACTGGTTTGAATGAACTGGTAGATTGGCAGAACCTGTGATAATTGGGAGTTGCGGTATTGATTATATTTTGTATGGTCAACTGCTTGAATAAGGGTATGTATCTCCCGATTTGTTAGAATTGCACAAAGACCTGTGTGAGTTTATCCAATTACAAAGATGTACCAGTGTTTAGTACTGGCATGGGCTTCCACCTAATTTTGAGAGGTGAAATAAAGCCTAAAAACTGTCTGAGTACCTTAAGATTAGCACCGTTTTTGATTGGTGTGAGGTGCAGCTAAGTTCCATTACTGAGCGCTGTACGTTGTTGCAGCCACACCCCTGGTAATTGAAAGACATCGGTTACCTTTAAGAACGTCCACTCCAACCTCGGAACGTAACGTCAACTAGGTGATTCCAAGCTTGGAACTGAGACTATGGCTGTGGGAGAGACTCTCCGAAGCTGCGGGCATATCCGCAACGTTTTAGGTATGGGTTGTATGTACAAGTGAGGCGCTGAGGCATAGATTGCGATACTGATACCTTGTTTGTTCTGGCTCCTGTTTTTTTGGTTCCAAAACCGTTCCAAAACCGTTCCACAGGAGAGATTTGCAAAATACTGTGCGGTGAATCCTAGATGCTGGTTCAAAATCCTCTCCATTACCCACAAATGCCTCCATGATCTAGCACCCCCCTACCTCTCCCAGCGCATCTCCATGCCCACCTCCACCAGGCCGCCCAGGCTAGCATACACCAACCTGATTACCAAGCCGAAAACATGCAGAGTGCATGCTGGAGGCTCTAGTTTCCCAGCTATCGCTGCCGACCACTGGAACGCACTCCCCACTCACATCAGGGCTATCAACTCCCACTTGGCGTTCCGCAAAGCCATCAAAACCAGTCTGTTCGTCTGAAATGTTCGTGCCTAGTATTTGCTTGGCACTGTACTTGCAACTGACCGCTTTATGATGTAACTAAGTAATCGCATGTTCCAAAGTCGTATTCTTGCCTACTTACACCTTCTTGAAAAAGTGCCTCAATGCCCGTGGGCTGGAGTGCGCTATACAAATGTAATAAATAAATAAATAAATAAATAAATAAAATAAATAAATTACCTGAGCGTCGCCTGGGAGGATTCAACAGACTACATGTTTAAAGGTAACATAAGTGTTTGATGAATATTGCACAACATTAAGAGTGGTGTGTGTTCTTTTTGAACAGGCAGATGTTTAGTCTCTTCAATTTGGAGGATAAAAATGCAAAATGAGTGCATGTATCAGTACTGATGAGGTACATTGCACTATTTAATGAACGCAGCCCAACTGTACAACCAGTCAAAAGACGAGTTGATATAATTTGAGTAGGACGGTGTGTTAGACAGCGTGTGAAGTTCATGCCTTGTTTCTAGTTCCCAATAAAAGTGGTATAGCCTTTGAGGCTCTGTATGCTCAGAAAGATTAGACATAAGTAGGAGAACTCTCGAGCCACTAAAGATGCTTGGCAGTAATCAGTATATTCTAGTCAATGCAATTGCTATGAAGTAGGCTGATAGATGAACCTAGCCAACTGATACTGCACTATGAGTTTTAAAGAGTTTATGAGTGCGGTTTAGCCGGCTTACCCGTGTTGTGTGTTGTTTCAAAAGATTTCATTCTACTCTGAAGACACTCGCACAGGATTGTTGAATGTTTAATAATAAAGTACCTTCACGGTGAGCCTTCTATGGGGATTTGTGTTACTATGAGATATGGCTGTTGTAGTGGTAAACAGCAATAATGAAAGCTGTTTTGTGGGTTGTCTTTTCTAGCTTTTGGGAAGAACACCCAAATAGTGATTTTACCACTAAAGATGAAGACAGTGCTTGCTATTGTGCATAGACGTTGGGTTTCCCTGATGAAGTTCTTGTATAATTTGGGGTAACAATTGAAGGACGAAACATGTTGGGTTTCATATGACGCTGTATTGTTGAACAGTGCTAGTCACTAAGTCATTAACTTAGTTTAAAACCTTTTTGAGTGTGAAAAGAATTTGCCCACTTTTCTACGTGTAAGAGAGTGTAGAGTGACCAACAATGATAAGGGTTCTCTATCCATTATCCAACGCAGTCTGAGAGTAATGCATTTGAACTGGCCTGTTGATAGCCAGTGATGGTTTAGTGTATATGGGCCTCATTACGACCCAGGCGGTAAGTTACCGCCTGGGTCGTACCTTTACCACCATGGCGTAAACTACGTTTACGCCATGGTGGTTGGCGGACTTACCGCCCCATTCCGAGGTTGGCGGGGCGGTAAGTCCCCAATCCCCATTTACCCTTCCCCATTCCCATTTTTGCCCCATAGGGCATAATGGGAGTGGGGAAGGCGTTAATTACGCCACCGTAAATTACGGTGGCGTAATTAACATCAAGGTCCCTTAGCGCCATGGATTTTAACACCAGCAGGTGTTAAAACCTCCATGGCGCTAAGGGACCTCGGAATCAGGCGGTAAGGGTCGGCGCTGTTTACGCCGCCGTAAACCCCTTACCGCCTGAGTCGTAATGAGGCCCTATATGTTTTAATTTCTATGTAGCTTTGCACGTTGTAATTTGCACTTGTCACTTTGCCTAAAATAGGTGTACTGTTTACTAGATTTTATGTGTTTTTATGGTATTGATGTATGTTTATAAATAAAATCAATTATATTATGAATTTGAAGTTGTAAACAACGCACAGTTCTTTATTTGTTTGATGGACTGTGTGTGGGGGTGTTTTTGTTCTTACTAAGAAGAGATAGCATAAAGGCAGTGAGATTCTGTAGTTAAGAAATATGTACACAAGTTTGTTTTGGGGATGAATCTCGTTGCCGTTAAACTTCCCCTTGTCTCTATATGGTTTATTGGCAGGTCTACAGTGGTACAAATCTGACTTCTGTAATCGGTGCTTTTCTATTTCTTGTGCTGGTAAGTGCACCCCCGTTTTACCCTTACTACATGGCGTTCCACAAGGCTCGGCATTGGTTCCTCTCCTTTTCTCATTATACACATTTCCTCTCTCTGCTATTGGGATTAATTACAAGTTTGGTGGTCGAGAATTAACGTGCCAGTAATTCCATTTACTGGCACGCTTCTGGATTGGAAAACTACAGGTTTCCCGATGTGGGTTACCTAATTTACCAGCAGCCAAGAGCTGAATGTATATTCGGACCCCACTGGCAAAAACATCTGGTATTACCAGCACCGGTATTACCAGTGCCAGTAATACACGCAATCCTCTACATGGAGTCCTATGTCACTCCATTGAATGGGGAATGACCCTTGTTGCCGGCACCTGTAATTTCCTGGAAATTCTGGCATATCAGGTGCCGGTAACGGTATGTCTGCTTGCCAGTATCCCACCGGTAATTTTGGCGAGATACCAGCAAAACTTGTAATGACGCCATTGTCTCCCCATTCAGACCATCTTCTCACTTCAATGCTGATGACACTCTAATTTTTATTTTTCTTCTTTCTTTGATGCTCTCCATTCTACCATTTCTGCATGGTATAGAACTCCCCAAGCCCAGCCAACGGACCATCCGGGCTGAGGCTGCCAACAGTACATCACTGCTCTCTTGCACTTTTCCAGCTTATTCCCACTAACCCACCCCCTCTCCTCCCCTTTTTCAGAGCCGCCAGAGCGCCAGGGGACCACTTCGGTGGTGATAGTGCGCGGTACAAGTGTCCTTTAACATTAACATTAAAATGTCTCCTCGCAAATCAGACATGGAATAATGCACCCATTTCCTACACCTAAAGCTCTCTGAAACCGAGATCCTTTTCTTCCCTGCCACCACTACCCCATGTCCCCCAATTCTCGTCTTTCTTCTATTCCATTTCCACCTTCTAGCACTATTTATCTTCATCTGCATGCAATCTAGGTGTACTCTTTGATCTTTCTTTTTTATTCTCCGCTCAAGTTTCCAATATTGCCCGCTCTTGCCGACTTCAGCTTTACAGTGTACATCCATTCCGGGCCATACCTATTTTTTATGCTACTAAGCTTCTTATTTCCATCCTAGTGTTCTCTCGGATAGATTATTGTCCTTCACTTATTGGTCTACCCGCCTACTAGCTTGCCTCTCTTCAGTCTATTTGTAACTTTCTCTCCACACTCTCTGCTGTCTTTCGCCGCAAACACCCATTTCTCCTTCTCTCCACTCTCTCTCTTGGCTGCCATTTGAATCTTGGTTACTTTTTCTTTTCTTGTTGTTGTCTTCAAATGTCTTCATGGTCTAGCCCTTCCATGGTTATCGGCTCTAATCTCGCTCTATGTTCCTGCTCACTCTTATGTTCTCAATCCCAGTTCTTACTTATTGTTGCAAAACGTACACGCACCCAATTTCATTTCAGACCATTTTCACTTCTGGAGCCTAAACATTGGAATACCCTAACCCTTCATATCAGATACTCTCCTGCCCTTTCCCTTTTCCCTCAAACCTGAAAAACGTCCTTCTGTCTGCCCTGACTTTAGTTTCATCTCATTTAATACATTGTTCTTTTTTTTTATAAACCGCCTTTTATGTGCAGCGATTTGGCGAAAGCGCGTAATAAATGAAAACATACAAATACACTCGAATGTACTGGTGCTGCGCCTGTGCTAAGGTTGATCAGGCCTGACCAGGTTTGACCAGGACTGACAGAGTCTAGTTCACTTTTCCTGTGACAAACAGCAGAGCATATCATGCACTCGGCAGCCCTGGTAAGGATCAGGATGGGCTGGGGCATAAAATTGTCACGGGCACCAATGAAAAAGTGTCCCACTGTTGCAAATGGCAATTCATTTCTTTTGTGACAGACGGAATAAAACACAAGGGAGGGTTTCTTGATAAAATGTGTTGCAAATTGGGCATTTTAAAGAATATTTATTGAGCAACACTGTTCAAAAACACTAGCCAGATAGTGAAGTAATTTATCAAACTGACCCACATGGGCCAAAGAATTGGCCCACTTTCACCAAAAAAAAAAACAGGCCCACACTAGCATTTTACGTTTTTGGTTTGGGCATTGCCCTATAGGCCAGACCGAGCCTGGTAAGGATGGGAGTGGTCAAAGAGGAGCCCAAAGTCCTTACTATTGACTAGCCCGTGTGGAAGAGGCAGAACTGGAAAGCGAAGAGTTAACTCTCTTTGGCATGGCCCTCCTACCATGGGAATATGCTTTTACAGTTCTCTTGTTATCAGCAGAAGGTATTTGTTCTCTTAAGTTCTTTTGGCAGATTTGCCAGCTGGATCTGCTCAAGCCTCGGCGGGCAGGACTCTAGGAGCAGAGAATTTGCTGGCAGAAAGACACAAAAGTGTGCAGCTTATGCTTACGCCATGGGCCGATGAAATCAATGTGTGCAGTGTCACCTGCATGAGGAAGGCTTGGACTCATGGGAGTTCTGGTGAGACGTGTATTCTTAATAGGTGGATGACACAAACACTAGTGGTTTGGGAACAGCACTGACGGCCTCGATTTGATTGTGGCGCTAGATGAACCTCAATGGAACAAGCTGCACGGAGAGGCGAGAGCACGGAGCAGAAATACCGCCGTTACCCCTGCTACATACATGGACACCCGCAGTGTCTCTGTCTGCATTTAATTTTAACATGAGTGGAGAGGCTTGAATCCCTATGAGTTCCTCCTGCTTTTTAGAGAAGAACGAATCCTTTTTGCATTCATCCTGCTTTTTGTGTCAATGCCTTGAGGAATCTATAGGGACTCAAGCCTCTCCACCAGCAGCAAAATGAGATGCAGTCGGTGACACTGGTAATTTTTCTGCAAGGAAAAGAGGCAACAGGCAAAGCGGAATTCTGCTCCATCCAACTTGTCTTCGCCCGTTCAGGGACATTTAGTGGCACGAACAAATTGAGGCCGCCAGTGTTGTTGCCAACACACCAGTACTGGTTTCATGCACTTGGAAAATAGATGGAGGAGTCTATGGGAATCAACTGGAATGCCAGCTGTCAAGCACATACAAGGCGACCTGACCAATTATCAAAGCTTGTTAGTCGATCATGCAGTCCCTCTGTGGGATTAGCACCCCACTTAAAATGAGCAACTAGGCATTGAAGAGAGCTCAGTTCCTTTGGTTGCTTTCTCTGCAGCAAGCAGCGTTGCTAGGGCGGGGGGAGGGCTGAGAAGGCTATAGCCCCAGGTCTTTTGGTTGTAGATCCAGATAG
The DNA here is from genome assembly GCF_040938575.1 of Ambystoma mexicanum. Lineage (NCBI taxonomy): Eukaryota > Metazoa > Chordata > Amphibia > Caudata > Ambystomatidae > Ambystoma > Ambystoma mexicanum. The sequence continues at coordinate 861,025,881 of NC_090934.1, read as the reverse complement.
AAGCTCAAGGGTTACAACCAAAAAAGCTAGCTAGCCCGCAGTCCCGAAAGTACCAAAAGTAGTGTAGCCCCGGATCTTTTACAGACCTAGCAACACCCTGAAGACTCAGTTCGATGACCAGGCAGGGTCCAGATAACTGGCACCACTCAGGTTCCCTCTGGCCTTTTATACAAAGGATATTTTGGGAGAACAGTCAGCGCAGGAATTGGGCCGGATTTGAAACACGACAGAAATTGCTCCCCCGAATTCCAAATACAGACAAAAAAAATGCCATGCTCAAGCTGGCACACACTGCACCCACAGCGATTAGATGGCCCAAGCCTTAAATGAACTGCCAAGCTTGGAAGAGATCTGCGTGCTGGTAATTGTACGTTTTTGCTCAGGGCGTGAAAAAGAATGCTGCATTCCTATTCTTTTTTATAAATAAATCTATTTATAGATTGTCCATTTTTAACATGCGATTTGTTCCCGTTTCAAGTTCACGTTTCAGTTTGTAGGGATCAAGTGATCTCTACAAAACACGTCGTTATGTTATATTAGGTCTGTGTTTTTAACACTTTTTAGACCTGTGTTTGTGACACTTTTTAAAAGTCCATCACTTGACTGCCATGACCCAACTCCTAAGCCCCTGTACCCTGCCGTGGACTACCAGACATTTCTTCCCCATTTCCAGCACAGTTTCTCCCTGACTGTGGTGTGGTCCCCTTTAAGCGACCTGACGCACTTAACGTCAGTCCACTGGCTAAATAAATGGGGCGTCACGCAACGCGCATTGTTTGCAGGTGCAGAGCCTGGAACTAAAGTCTATGGGCCTCATTACACGGAAGGCGGTAAGGGTTAACTGTCACCGGTGACCGTTAACCCTTACCGCCTTTCTACGAGTTCGCTTTGCGGGTTGGTACTTTAACGCCTGCTTTTCAGTAGGCGTTAAAAACCAACCCGCAAAGGGACCAGGGTGCTAATTACGGTACCGCAATTTGCGGTACCGTAATTAGCACCTTCCCCATTCCCATTATGCCCAATGGGGAAAAATGGGAATGGGGAAGGGCAATGGGGGAAGGGGGAATTACCGCCCCGCCAACCTTGGAATAGGGCGGTAATTCCCCTTTCCTCCAAGGCGGTGCCGCAAGGTACTAATAGCACCTTGGTCCACCACCTACCGTGTAATGAGGCCCTATGTCCCGTGTGTCTCTCTGGGCGGCCCTGCATGCAAGGTCCAGAGGCTTTCCGCCCGAGCTTCATAATACTGGCGACGAGGCGCTTGGTAGAGGAGGCCCCACTCCCACCGACGGCAGTATGCACAGACTTCACGCGCTCCAGCTGGGTCTCTTTGCGCATCCGCCCGTTTGGCATTGGCGAGTGGCATGGCCCTAGCGACTCAGGAGCAGAACGGGTGAAGGAGAAAGGCCGAGGAGACTCTTCAGAGGTTGTAGCTCTGCACAGGAGTGCTCATGCGCTGCTGGGAGAAAAAAAAAGAACACATTTTTTTTTCTACTTGACTCGAAAATATTGAAAAGACAGTTTGGTGAGCTCTGGTGGTCTGCCTTGCCTACAGTGCAGGCCCATTCGAGCAGTGTGCTTTTCCAGAGTGAACCGTGGCACCACTGCATCACTGGTGAAACATCTGGTGACCCTGAGTGGCGGCTGCTGTGGGGAGTGCTTGTGCCACCAAGTGGGTGTGTTTCTAATTCAACACAGGGTCAACTGTGAGTGATTGGCAAGCTGAAGATCGCACAATGGCTGATGATGCGGGAGTGGCCCCTGCAGCTACCCCAACGTTCAAACAACAGTGATCGCTGGCACTGCTGGCCGAATTTGATGTTACGGGAACCCCATCTAGTCTCGGCCCAAGATGGCTACTGTGGTTGGAAAGACTTGAGATGTACTTCGACGCACTGCAGGAGGTGAATGACCACGCCATGCAGTCGACTCTCTTATACTCAGTGGGGCCAGTGATATACAAGTTGTTCAAGACGCTTCATCCTGTGGTCAATTCTTACGCAGCAGCCAATAATGCGTTAAGTGAATATTTCACCCCAAAGGTGAATCTAGATTATGAAAGGTTTGTCATCTGTTCGGCGACGCAAAAGGAGAGGAGTCCCTTTTCACGGCTGACTCAGTCCTCTGGCCGCCTCATGTGCATGGAACAGTGCGGAGGAGGTGGTCCGCCAACAACTGACACAGGGCTGCTCGTCCAGCAAAATAAGATGGCAAATCAGAGGGAGTCTGGCATTATGTTAGCCCGGATCCTTGAGATGGGTCGGTCTCACGAACTGGCAGAGGCGGGGGCCTAAAAAATGATAGCAGCCATGAAAACGCTAAAGTTGGAAGAGGCATGCGCAGTTACCTGGCAGCAAGTGTGGAGGCCGTCAAGAAGCCCACATGGTCCAAAAAGGAGAACGGCCGCCAACTCCCCCACTGTGTCTGCAATGTGGATATGACTTATCCCATACTGCTGAGTGTCCAGCAAAAGGACAAACATGTGGGAGGTGTGGTGTGGCAAATCATCATGCTAGGGTGTGCTGTGTTCCGTTGCCACCCACAATATCGAGGAGCCCTGCTAGATCCCCAGCCCTGCAACAGCCACTCAATGTGGCATAGATGGATCCAGTGGCAGACCAGGCAGAATATCTGGCACAGGATGATGAGGACGAGGAGGACGTATTTTTCATCTCCAGCGTGAAGCAGTTGAACAAGACGAAAAAACACCAGCACAGGTGCTTGGTGAGAGTTAATGGAGACAGTGCTAGTGGACACAGGGGCATCAGTTAATGTAATGGCTCACTTACAATTTCACTTACTTTCATTGGCAGGCCCCCCCCCCCCGAGTTTGGACCATTGCGGGTCAGCACCAGAGGATCCCATTCCATCTATGAGATCTAGTGGAGAAAGAATTGGACAATCTGGTTCGGTTGGACATAATGGAACCAGTGGAGGGCTCCACCCCGTGGGTTTCGACCCATCGTGGTGGCTCACAAACTGAAACAACTGGATTCAGTGTGTAGTTATGTGGACATGCCCCTCCCCAACAAGGCCATCAAATGGGAGAGGCACATTACCCCTACCATCGATTACATTGTTGCACCCCTGCAAGGGGCTGTGGTTTTTTCCAAGTTGGGCCTGAGAGCAGGGTACCATCAGTGGTCCTGCACCCTGACTGTAGGTATATCACAATCTTTACTACACACGTGGCCTCTACCGATACTTCGGGGTCTCTTCAGTGGCTGAAGTCTTCCAAAATGTGATACGGGGGGCTGGCTGATATCCATGGCACCTTAAATAGCAGCAATGATGTGTTTGTTTTTTGCAAAAGGCAGAAGGGGAACACCTGAAAGTAATGGAGAAAGTGTTTGAACAGAGAAGATCTCTGGGGTTGACTCTGCTCAAAGAGAAGTGCGAATTTCTGAAAAGACATCTGCAGTTTTTTGGTTTCGTGTTCCAGCAAGGAGGAGTTTCAGCGGACCCAGCTAAAGTGAGACACATTCAGGAAGCCAAGGCACCAGAGAATGTTTCAGAGGTCTGCAGCTTCTTAGTTATAGTGACATACTGTGGATGCTTTATCAGGGAACTGGCCTCCATATCTGAGCGATTAAGGAACCTCACGAAAAAAGGACACGCTAGAAGAAGTAGCCTTTGAAGGCATTATGGCAGCCCTTACCGCACACACTATGATGGCATTTTTTTTACCCAGACAAGGGCTCGGAGGTGGTCATTGATGCCAGCCCATTTGGCCTTGGGGCGGGGCTTACTCAAGTGGACAAAAATGAACACGTAAAACCAGTAGCTTTAGTAAGCAGAGCATTATCCGCAGTGGAACAGAGGTATTCACAAATTGAAAGGCCTTAGCAGTGTTGTGGGGTTTCAGACCTTTTCATTTGTATATCTATGTGACCGTCATAACTGATCACACGCCTTTCAACCCAATCCTGGCAGGATCCTCCTCCAAAGCCCCCACAAGAGACGATAAATGGATGCTGTCGATCCTGGAGTACAACGTGAATCTTGTGTGCCGCCCCGACCACAACAATGCGGCAGACTATTTGTCCAGACATCCCCCACAAGGTTAAATGTCCTCGGACCAGGAGGTAGAGGAGACTGAAGCCATCATTCGTATCAAAACAGAGGCGGCCATGCCCAACTCAATGTCGACAGATGAGCTGAACGAGGGGGTCGCAGAAGGATGACTGTTTCCACATCCTGAGAGATGCCACCATGGAGAGAGACTGGGGAAGAGTATTGGCCAGCCTGGACAAGAGGACAGAGACTGCCCGCAAGACATTGGAACAACACTGGAAGGTCAGGAGTGAACTCACCTTCACAGATGATGGTTAAGTACTAAGAGGGTCAAGGATCGTGATCCCAGTACAGTAATTCTTAAGGTGATCGAGTTGACTCATCACGGACACCAAAGCTCAGTCAAAACCAAATCTCGGTTCCTGATGAAGTGTGGTTCCTAGACTAGAAGACAAGGTTAACAAGTTTGTGCCTATGCTGTCAGGCGTTGGCCCCAGTCGAACAGGGAACCAAGGATTGAATCTATGCCAGCACAGCTCCAAATCCTGTAAGATGGTGCACCTGGATTTTGGCTCCATAGGAAGAGACACTCACTTCCTAGTGGCAATTGATCAATGGTCCCGGTATCCCGAGGTCGAGTTTGTGCCCTCCTCAGCATTATCAGATGTGCTACCAGCAATATAAAAGATTTTTGAGTCACATGGGCTGCCTAAGTAGGTTTGCTCTGATAATGGACCACTGTTCCATAGTGAGGGGTTTGCAGGGTTCATGCGAGAGTGTGGAGTTTACCATATGAAAATAACGCCTGTATGGCCAAAGGCCAATGGAGAGTCGAGAGGTTCATGAGGACGGTAAATAAAACGTTCTGTATTGCCCATGGACAAGGGTTCTGTCTCTGAAGAGCAGCATACCAATTTCTGAGAGAGTACTGTGCCACCCCGCATTGCTCTACTGGAGTACCCCCGGCAGAAGCGTTGTTCAATTAATGTCTCTGTGGGCTGAAAGCTGATACTAAACACTGGGTCCTAGGGGAGATAGAGGATCAAGAAACAGTGGTGGATCGCAGAGCAAGGAACTAATATGAAATTACCTAGCGGGGCCTGAAGGACTATGGGCCTCATTACACGGATGGCGGTAGGGATTTACCGGTACCGGTAAAATACCGGTACCGGTAAATCCCTACCGCCTTACTACGAGGTCCCTTTGCGGGTTGGGGGATTTAACGCCTGCTTTTATCAGGCGTTAAAATCCAACCCGCTAAGGGACCTCGGAGCTAATTACAGCACCGCAAAATTGCGGTGCCGTAATTAGCGCCTTCCCCATTCCTATAGAGCCCTATGGGGCAGAAATGGGAATGGGGAAGGGCAATGGCGGAAAGGGGATTTACCGCCCCTCCAACCTTGGAATGGGGCGGTAAATCCCCTTTCCGCCAAGGCGGTGCCGGTATTTTACCGGCATGAGCCATGGCGCTAATAGCGCCATGGCTCACCGCCTACCGGGTAATGAGGCCCTATGACTTAGCTTTCGGGGATACGGTTCTGTTAAAAAGCTGATGGTCAAAAGGAAGGTTATCCCTAACTTATGAACCACGTACATTGGCGATTGTGGATATCGAGTCCATGATCACTGCTTCCAATGTCCGTAGTCTAAATGTGGCCCGAAACTCTTGCTTCCTTAAGAAGATAGGGTCAGATGTTCGTGGACACAGGGAGACCATACCATATCCCTTGGAGGTCGAAGCGATGGAAGAGGGTGACATTGAGATTTCAAGAGGAATGAAGAGGAGGAACATCCCAGAGGTGGCAGTAAATCCCAATCCCGACCTGCTACCAGAAAGGCAGTTTCCACAAAGGGAGTCCAGGAAGCTGCCAGCACGTTTGCAGGACTACGTGATGAGCATAGGATGAAGGCCCGGGTTATGGGTGGGGTTAGGACTTAAATCCTGTTTGTGTGCTGCACAGGACTTATGGTTGAGTGTTTCGGTTTCAAGGGTAATGTATTATATGAAAAAGGAGGAGTGTTGTGAGCAGGGCCGGCCTTAAGGGCAGCAGCGCCCTGGGCGAATTAGCGCCCCCCCTTGCCCACCGTGCCAGCCTGGTTAACAGGGGGCGGGGCGGAAGGGGGCGGGGCCAGGAGGGGCCTCTTTATTTATTTATTACCTGCTTGCTGCCGCAAAGAGGTTAAATAGGGCACGTTAGCACCCCATTGCCATTGAATGAGCCCGCCACCGCGGGTTCATTCAATGGCAATGAGGCGCCTGCCACTATGCCAGCTCGGGGAGCCCTTGAAAGACACCCGGGAGCTGGTGTGGTGGGGGACTAATGGCGCCTAAGTGCCCGCGGCAGAGGGGCGCATTTAAATGCACCCTCCGCCACGGGCACATTTTACAGTAAAAGGTCGCCTGCTGCGCCTTCTCCCACAACGCCAGCTCGGGAGAGCCCTTGAAAGACTCCCCCGGGCTGGCGTGGTGGGGGCAAAATGCACCCTGGGGGGTCGTGGTGCCCTGGGCGGTCGCCCGGCTCGCCCACCTCGCCCCTCCCCCCACCCCCCAGGGCAGGCTCTGGTTGTGAGGTCCCCCTTTAAGCAACCTGACGCGTGTGACGTCAGGCGGCTGGCTGGCTAAATGAATGGGGCGTCACTTGTACGTGCAGAGCCGGAAGCTAAAATGCTGAGTCTCGTGTCTATGGACGGCCCAGCAACGCGGGTCCGAGGCTTTCTTAGCCTCATAATACTGACTAGCAAAACAGTGGCCTTTCCAGCCACTGACAAGTGCAAAGAACACACGTTAGGGCAGCCGGTCTCTGTAAATATCAATGCAAAAACCGGCCGCCACCAAAGCAAATGCTGCCTTTTTTAGTTGAAGTTGTAATGTTTGTTCTGCTCACACGCGCTAATATGTTTATCCCGGCCAGTGAATTCAAACGATGCCCAGCAACTTCTGGAAGGTGTTTTCAGGTACTCGCGTGACCTTTACCCAGAAAGCCGCTCGGCGGGAGGGCGCGCGCAAAGGGCCCGCTTGGGTTGTAATTCCTGGTAGGGTGAGGCATCGTTTTAGTAGACTCGCGTTGTTTCGAGCTCAGGGGCCTCTTTGGCACCGGCCGCTGGCACTGCGCAGCCCCCAGACCGATGCGCACTCCCCATGCGAGGGAGGAAGCAAACGAGATAAGGGCGAGTGGTGTATACGGACAACAGACATAGCGGCAAGTGCAGCTCGAACAGCCTGTCGGCCTGGGTATATGCAGCCAGGATGGTGCCATGGCAGAGAAAAACAAAGGGTGCTTAAGGAGGCTCGACGACAGAGGGGGGCAATAAACAACGCATTTTATTTCAATAAATGTTCCCTTATGTTGATAGCAGCATGTTACGTTGTTTGGGGTGGTAAACCTCCGCGTGAAGATGGAAAGGATTGGCTAGGGCACCGACAAGGAGAATCGGGGCGAGGAGTGGTAAGGGCTAACGGAGCGGTAAGGGCTAACGGAGCTCCATACAATACTGCCACCGTGAGGCTCTGTAGCGTTTGTTCTCCGTTCCACACTCCACTTTACGGATGGTGTGTCCACGCATGCGCGGTGATGTCAGCCCAGGGTGGGATGAGTAACTTCTGGGTGGTGCTTGTCTATTGAGCGTGCGCTGCACGTTGCCATACTTTGTGTTCTCCTCATTGTTGAAGGGCGCTCCTTGAGTGGTTGTTCAGGGAAAGTGAATCAGTCATAGCTCTCAACTCACACGCTTTTGGCGGGTGTCACCCACCTTGTAAAGGGCTGACTCACCTGCCAAGCCTCCTGCACGCCCATTCATTCCAATGGGGTCTAACCCGCCAAAAACAAAATCGGGTGATTTCACCCGCCTTTGCAACACAAATGGTTGAGAGCTATGGAATCAGTGGGGCTGGTATTTATTGGGCTTCTTGTTCTTCTGATGTTCCCTGGTGAGCTTGCTCTTTGCCGGTGTGGTCACTTCGCTCTTGGTCACTTCGCTCTTGTTATTTGCACAGAGCCACTCTGCATAGGTTCTAGACCTTTCCTTGTTAATTGACAGACGAACTGCTCAGAGTTTTGATAACCTGCATTGCTGTGCTGTGCTTGGATGACGTTGTTTTTCTGAGCAGTTTTCACGGCGATGCAGTCACAGCAATGGGCCAGGTCGTGTGTTTCCGGCAGGTAATGAAGCAGCCAGCTTGGATTAATGATGGGGAACTCTGCACTGCCCGGACTTTCTTTGAATCTGTCTATGATGGCTTGGGTTTGGTGTGTACTCTGCAGACTCATCTTTTTGAAAGGTGTGCTGCATGTTGTGCAATTTACTGTCACTCCATAGGCAGCTGTGACTTGTGATGTACTGGTTTGTCCTAGCTGTTGCCGTGTGACGGGTTCGCCCATTCGATCACAAAGTGATAGCACTTTAAACAATCCCAAAAACTCCCCCAAGGAAAGGGAAGAGGTAAAAGAGGCGGAGGGCTAGCCATGGCATGCAAGGCACATCTCAACAGTGCCACATGTGTACATCCGGGCCCGTGAAGCTCTCCTCCATCTTACCCTAAACCATCAAACCAATCTCTCCTTTGCTGCTGCCATCCTACAACCCCACCCTTGCAAAGAATCTCTCGAATGCAGTAGCTAGCCTCGTGGTAAAACACCAGCATCACATCCTGTTTAAGGATTTCAACATCCGGTTTGATGAAGGACATGAAACCTACAACAGAGCTCGTAGATGGCCAATGTTTACCTTAAACAAGTGGTAAAGGCAAAGAGGGCAACTACGCTGCTAGCTATACACTCAGTGACATTCTCTGTGAAGAAGGGGTTGCCACTACAGCCCCATGCCCCGATGGTCAACTCAGGCTGCAAGCACCTCACGATACTGTTTGTCATCAATGTACCAAGTTGCCGGCTCCCAACTCACAAAGGACAAGTCATCATCAGAATAAAATGGTAACCTCTCATCCTGGAAGGATGTGAAATATTAACGGAGGGCACCACAGAAAAACTGCAACACAACTATCGCGCCCTAAGGAAAACATAGATATGCTCCAGATTTGGATTTCAGAAACACTAGACATCCTACAGCACTGAAACGCATCACCCTTTAAAAAAAAGACAGCGGCTAGGTGGACTACCCCCTGCCCTCCCCGCAATGAAGGAAGCTAAAGAAAAACTGCAAACTATAAAAAACTAGGAGAAAACATAACCAGCAAGACATGGTAGCATACCCGAGAAGAAGGTGGCAACATTAAAGACCAAAAACATTACACCACAAAACATATCCGGACTACAGCTCCAGCAAAATCTCCAGTTCTAAATCCTCAAGCAACCAAGAAACCCTACATCTTGCAGCATATCACCCACAGCACCCAGCAATCCTTCATATGTCTGTTCAGTGCTTGCTAGAGCAGGTCAATCTGTTCAGTAAAAAGGAAAAAATGCACGCTTCCACCTCGTGATGGCGAGTGGCAGGACAAATGGATCCACAGTATATTGCTGCAGGCCAGTTTTGCCAAGCCTGCCTTCCCAGGGCCATTTTCCACGCTGCAGCAAAACTTCCTGACTCTCTTATGCTCACCATGCAGGTCTTAAAATGTGGGGAACACTCCTGTAATCCCTGACCCACTATCTCCCTACCCGAGGTGACCGAGAGAGACACACCCTAGCAACTCTCGGCTCATCTTCTCCTTCGCCCTATGAATTCGGGGACCCCTCTACCTTGTTGTCCTTGGTGCTACCTCATCTCTCTCCTCGCCCCCCGCCGTCCATCACCATTGGACTTACTTCCACACATGCCGCCCCACCAAACTGGGCGTGTGTGAATGTAACACAACATTTAGGAATAGCAGTACGTTCCGCAAATACCATCTGGCAAAGTGGGACCAGACAGGACAAAAGACTAGTTCCAATATGTTCACTAGTTCATTTGACTTTCCCATCTGCTGTGGCTTTCCATGGGGGCACAATCGTGCAGAGGAGAAAGCTCTATCAAGGTGGCATCTCCATGTGACGTCTGGCATACATGCCTATTCAATCGTCTCGGGAGGATAGCTCAGGGGCAATGCGCTCACCTTAGAAGCAAGACAACACTGAACACCACAGGTTCGATCCCCGGGTCCGCGCTTAGAAGCTTCTGGGTGTTATGCGCGTTATAAATAACCTTTCGTATCACATCAAAAGATCAACACTTCCAGTTTTGGACGCCCGGCCCGTTGGACATGTTTAACCCACTAATTTTCCCAGCATAGCCAAAGAAACCCCTGCGCACCAACCAGCCACGGGCACACAGCAGAGCTACAACTTTGCACAGCTCAGGACCCGCATACCACTGAACAAGCCTTTGGCGACCCTCAAGAACTAGTTCCAGGACCTGCATAAGACCAGCGGGGCCCACCATACACATGTGAGTAGATGAGTCAGGATTATATCCCTCTGCTGAATGCTATGCAACCTCGCATAGGGTGAAACGTGCTGGCATCAGACGGAACATTTTCTGCATTGATATCGGCGAATTGGATACTGCCATGCACCAATAGGATATGGGGAGAACTGCGTTGCTGCCAGGAGTTCAGTGTGGATCCTGAGGCTTGCTTCTGGATCAGAACCGGCATCCTTGTGTTTGTGCTTCCGGGCCACAGCTCTTGCATCACTGGCTACAGTAGCATCAGTCGAAGACTAGATGCACAGCTGCTGTCTCAACATTTGCCACCACCCTTTTTGCTCTAGAGCTGCCTCGTTCCGTGCCCATTTCAATGGTCTTTTCTGGAGTCGTGGGCCTCCTGCAATATGGCATCCCACATCAGGCGTAAGCCTTCATTACAGGTGGCATGTCCGGAGGGGATGATGGGTGTAGAGCGATGACAAATGTATTGCCCGGTCTGCCATTTAGAGGTGGGGCGAAGCTTGGCTTGCTGGCCACTTAGGGCTGGATTTTGGTTTGGCCATTTCTGTGTCTTGCAGGTCAACGATAATCAGCACTTCGTCTGCCTCAACATGCCGACGCATGTGGAACGGGAACAATGGTGGACATTGCTCCCTAAGAGGGGTGTGGGGCTGGTACTGCAAGTTGGTCGACAGGTACCTGCGAATTCAGCTTCTTCTCAGTGGTGATCTACCACACTGTCACAAGAGGTCAAAGTGGGTGGGAACTAAAGGGCAAGATGTTCCCTTACTTTCCGGGGCAATCCTTCATCGTTCCCTTACTTTGTGCGACCGAGAAAACCGTTCCAGGAAGACAACTTAAAAAAAAAATAGCCCTGCAGGGGCTCCGAACCTGAGCACTGCGGTAAGAAGCAGGTGTAACACTGCGCTGAGCTATCACCCAGGTGCTGGGTTTGCTGTTATTTATTTTAATAGACTGCTTGGGAAATAGAACCCATTCTCAGGCAGCCGAAAAGGCGTGTGTTACCGCAATCTGCGTATGAATGGCTGTAGGCACAGCCTGGTTTGCAGGCAATGAGAGCGGTGGATGTGTGTAGCTAGGCATGTTCTTTAAGAGGTGAAAATGGTGGCTGGTGAAGGGGAGGCTGCATGAAGGTGCATGCGGAGGGTGACAATGACATAATAACGGGGGTCATTTAAATGCCTTTTCGTTTGTGTTTTCTTCAGTCTTATAAGAAGTATTGCAACAAAAATGTGCAGAGTGGAGGAGAGGAAGGACACAGGTATGAGGTTTGAATTGGGGAGGGTCTGGGGTGGGTGCAGAGGTAGGGTGACCAGATTTCCAAAACGAAAAACCGGGATGACCAACAACATAAAAGAAGGACTACCCCATCACAGCCAATCAATTACCGCCCCTCCCCCAACACGCCCCCACAACCACCGGCCAATCATATTTCCAGCACTTCTCCTTTCTATAAATTGTATATGATCTCATTTGTGCAGTTTTGTCTGTGAATCTTGGCATGTTAATTCAAAACAGGCGTTTGCTAGAATTGATATAATATGGCTTGCTGTACAACACTTTCCAAGCCAGTCTCTGTGGCACAGTCAGTAAGTGTTGTGACTTGTACCGGAAAGGTTGGGGGTCCTAGCCAACTCTTCATCTTCAAAATTCTGAAAGTGTTCTGATAAAAATTACAATTTTGATTACCGTCGTAGCCACCCAACAATGCAAACCCAGGGACGGAGGGTGATTCCCCCAGACTGTCCTGGGAAAACCGTGTCATCTGGTCACCCTATGCAGAGGGAACATCGTTCCGCTATGTTTTATTTTTTACGCTTCGACCACTGACTGTCCCCCTCCTCATGGTCTCTCTAGCCCACGGTTCCCTGCGTGCCACATGCGGGAGGGGGCATAGGTTAGTGGGTCTATCCCTACCTTTATCATGTAGTGCCCTGCAACACCTGCACGGCTTGCAGTTTAGGAGCTATGTACACAGTCCAGATCACGTTTGAACAGAGACTTTTTGGCTACAGTGTTTATCCAGCTCTAGCATATCACCGGCAATAACGGTGGTTACACTTTGGCTAATCACAGAAGAGGCTCTGGCTACTCTTTGCCCTTTTGCAAATCACAGATACAAGGAACGCGTTAATGGGAAGGTAATTTGACACGGCCACTGACGGCTATGGAAGGTTAAATCATTTTGACCCTCCTGTTGTAACATGGAACGATGCACTGTAAATGCTATCCACATGACTGTGTAGTGTTCAGTCACGGTCTACTGTTAGGCTTCATGGAAAGATGCACTACACATGGTATGCATCTGAATGTATTTTCAATGTTTGGGTAAACTAATAGATAATTGATAGTACATGTATTTATTAATGTCACTTTTTTATCTGATCATGTAATCTTGTGTGCAGAGTTTACATGTTAAACTGTAACACTGAAATTAAATAAAATATTTTTGAAAACTACCTTTATGGGTTGATGTTATATTAACAGGCCCTTGTCGTGTGCCATGTGTGGTGCTGCGGTGTCCATGCCGTTGCTTTAGCCGCCTGACTCAAGGTCTCCAACTCCCTCAAGCCACTAGGATTGACTATGGCCATTCACTGTCCTGGATAGGGATGATGGTAGTTGTAGTCCAACACATCAGGAGAACAAAATGTTGCAAATCCCTGGCCTAGAGCATTGCTCTACAACCTTTGGCTCCCTAGATATTTTGAACTACAACTCCCATCAGCCCTAGCTAGAATAGTCAATGGTGAGGGGTCACAGTTAGGGTTAACAGATGTCCCGGTTTTATTGGCACTATCCCGGTATTTACCCCTTCCTTCCTGGTGTCCTGAGACTTTTTGGGGTATAAAAACCCTGTCCTGGGATTTGGGGGTCAGGTGCATACAGTCCCGTTTTTTTGCTAGATCGATTGAAAAAATACTGACATCGGGCCGGCTGCCATTCTCAGTACTCGTTTTTTCACGCCATCCCATATCCTCTCCCTTCTTCCTGGTCCTCTCTCCTCCAAAAAGCGTTCTATGGCTCTAACATGCGTTTCGACAGGCCACCACCATAGAAGTAGGACTACGGTTTCATTACCACCTAGTCCCTCTTTTGTGTTTGTTGTCGTTGACACTGTAGTCCAACTTCTATGTCAGTGGCCCACCCTGGTTTTTTAATTTGAAAATCTGGTCACCCTAGTCATAGGAGTTCTCCAAAACACCTGGAGAGTCAGGGGTTGAGGAACTCAGTTCTAGGGGATTCCTTTTAGCTAATGTGGCCTGCGATGGGGTGCACCTTGTTCGGTGTGAGTTGTTCCCTTATACTGATTTGTAAAGGGTTCGGGAAATGTTGCTCCCAAACATTTCCAGAATACTGAGTTCTTGTTCCCTTCATCTCAGGGCCTCTTCCACCAGCACCGGCCAATGGGCCAGCTCTTGCCGGGTCCGAGATCCGGCATCAGATGTCTTTCGGGACCTCAGGACCCAGCCAGTCTTAGCCCTGTCCAGGATATACTGAGCCCCCCACTTTGCCGGGGAAGATGGGAGCCTGGAGTTCTAATCTGTGCTGTGCTCCTTTCACTGGCTGTCATTCGTGCATCTGAAAATTCTGTTCGTTCAGCCCGTTTCCTTTCTTCTGGTTTGAAAGGGACACCACAGAAATCAATCGGTCATGAATATAACTGGGAGGGGGCAGCACTGTTGAAAGCAGGCTATCTACATGCTGGACACACTATTATTTTCCAAATGTACATTTCACACTTCCATAGAAAAACAAAAGTAATTGCCAAACTGAAAAATGCTGCTTGCATTCACTGGTTTTCATTTCAATGTTTTTTTTATCGGACTACCACACTTACCTTGTAATTTGTGTGCCCCTTTGTGTTTTATCACAGGTTATATCTATAAAGATGTTATATGCTTGTCAAACTGGTTAATCACAACTAAATGCTTTTGTTGTGCTGACAACAGATATTAGGAAATTAAACTGTGGGTTCATGGGTGCCAACTTTTGATTTTCACTACAGGGTCAGAAACACCCCCACCTCCGCCCGAATATAAGCAATGGACCAGCCCAACCCATCCCCTGGCCAAACACATTTTATAACACTTTTTTTTTTTAACTAAGGGATTGCATGAAGTCATGTGATTAACAACCAGTTTTGAATACATAACATCTCAGCAACAGTCTCCGAACCTGCTGAGCTACCCTGGTAGCCTTTTACTGTAGAGCGTGTCTATGGATCGCTTAATGTACTAAAAAGCACTGCATTACCAACAGTATTTTGGGTGCACCAATGCAGTGGAAGTGATTTAGAGTGGAATTGACGTACAGTGTGGAGTTTGGAAAGAAGCAGCATGAAAGAAATTGCACCATTTTACAAATATTATTTTGAACATTTCCTTTGAGTGGAGTCCTACTGTCAGTTCTGCCCCCTCGGAACTCCGCCCGTTACCTACAAACTCCACCCCCGCCACGGCGGCCCTTGTGGGATCCCCCTTTAAATTTTTTCCATATTCGCCTTATTTCCTACTGGGAGAACTTCCCTCAATATTAGGAGTATGCTGATACTACCAGGGCTCCCTCCCAAAGGGAAGGACCCCCGTGTGGCAGGTAGTGTCCATAGCTTCGCTTTTGGATTCTCTGGAGGCGGAGCTATAGCAGCCTAATTCCCACCTGTGGATCACAGGCCCATGCAGACACCGATCTCCCCTCATCTGTACGAGGCCTGTAAGTAATGCTTCTGGGCAGGGCATGCTGGGCCGTGCAGACTGGTTCACCCGAGATGCCACCGCTCAGCGTCTCACTGTTAAGCCAGCGCCCCCTATTGGTGGGCACAGAAAGTACTTCCCCAGTTCCAAGTGTAATCAGATTACGCTTTAAGCAGCTCTGTTTTGAGCGAAACAGAGATTCTTTTCTTTCATGAAGTCTAAATTTAGCCGGCGTCCGAGCAAATCTACTGCACTGAATGTGTAACTATAATTACTGGACACAGAGGAGGTGTGCAGACGACCTCCGAGGAGATCTCCAGCGCAGAGCGGCCTGCGCCCCATCTCACTTGCTGTCTCGACAATTCTGACACGATTCAGGGGAAATTAACAAACCCCGCCCCCACTTCCTCCACCTTCGCAAAAACAAGATTTCCAGCCTGGAAGTCCTCAGTTGCAGCTCTGACATTCCTGAATCTCCCAAGGGGGTGCAGGGGTCGGTGGTGCTGCCACGAGCAAAAACGAGTAGGCCAGCTCCGTGGGTTGAGCACCTGGTGTAGAGTTCAGAACGTAACCCTGCAGTTCAGTTACTTGATTCTCTGCATGGCGCACTCAGCCTTTCATCTTTCCTATTTGATAAAATGAGTGTCATTGACATGGATAACATTCTCTCTTATTAAGCAGCAAGAGATCATCGAGTTTCTTGCTTACGCTTTATATAGTAGAGACCCTTCTCTAAGATGGTGTCCATCAACAGTCCATGAGATGCCGCATAAGCAGGGTTCAGCATCCATGTGGGCCTCACTGAAAACAATAGAAGCCAGAACAAATTGTACTGCAGATGAGCCGAGGGCATAATCATAGGTTTATAAAGGTCAACAGCAGTGGTAGAAGTGTACCAAAAATAGTAGTGGAACTGTGATCCCAGTGGGGGACTGGATAGGCAGGGGAAGTCCGTCAACAGTAAAAAATAAAAGTAGTGGAACTCCGCTCCCGACCGTTCCCACTCACTGCGACCACTGGTCAACAGACTCCACTGGACAATGAAATACCACTAAAAGAGACCACTAATCATCGACAAAAGCTGACAGCTGGACGATCCTGTGGCACAGAATCCATTTTAGATGGGTGCTAAAGTCGAGTAGAGCAACACCAGACAAAGGTATCAAAACCACAGAATCAGCCCTTACACAGGGGCCACTTTTCGGCAGGATGAGCTGAGGTCACTATCCGCCCAAGTCACTATCCGCCCACTATACAAAAGCAGTAACCGCCTGCGCCAAATAACGAGGAATCTGTGAGGAGCACAGTAGAACGCTTTACTGTAGCATCCTAAATGCACTCACAGATTCCTCAGAGAGAAAGAGAATCTGCAGGAGGGCCGTATAGAATCCTTTCCTCTGCATAGTACAACAGGTCATAGTTACACCTTAGGAAGATTGACAGCCGAGGGTGTCCCACTACTGAAGGGCACAGTGGGAAGGTGCATGACGTCATTAAGGACACCTGCCTCCAGAAAAAAAGACAGCGTCCAAATAACCAACATGGACGCAGCCTTAGTCACGCGGGTAATGGAGCGAAGACAGGCTGTTGCCAGGACTCCGTGCTATCTAATTGTGTGCATGAACCACCTGCCGCTCACCTTGGATGTCTCATCAGCATCAGGTGTGTTTCTAGGTGGAGCACAGGTACACGGCCAAATACACGCTGATGATTTCTCAGTTCCATCCCCTACTCAAAAAGGGGCTCGTGAAGATATCCCAGAACATAGCCTGTGCGTCCCTGGGAACCTTCTGTGGGGCCAAAGGAAGTTTCTCACAGACCATAAACACAGGACATGGACGGCCTCAATGTGCAAACGATGGCATACGATCCAAAGGGCTTAGTATTAACACCCTGTCTATTAGTATGTCATTTCTCCTATATGGAATTGAGGCATGGGGATCACCTTGGCTTCAAAACGTTACCAAGAGTGACAGGATGCCAAAAGAAAGCATACATGTATGAAAGATACTTTAGAGCTGTGCGCCAAATAATGCATGCAGGGCATGCAGACTTGCGTCAACCCCCTCCCTTTATCCAGATAAAAGAAAATGTGTCAAAGCAATTCTGCATGCACGCGTTCAGGAAAGGGATGCTAGTCCATATGACTCAAAGGAAACAACTCTAAAAACAGAGAGTGCCCAATCCACAAAGATTTGCACTGAAGAAAATCTGGAGAAGCCCCGAGCATGCCAGATCTGCTCATGCAAACTTATATATCTTATTCGTAAAGCCTATTTAAATAAGCAGATGTACACGTCACTCACCGAGCTCCCATAGCCCCACCGCTGTCATATTGGAAGAACAGCAAGAAAGCACTGTGCATGACGCCTGGTATCATCCCAATACTGCTTTGAAGATATGAAAGACGTTATGCGCTCAGACAGCTGTATCGAATGTACTCTCAAACTGATGTGGTAGAAGGAAGTCTGCAGACTCCACTGTCTGATAGGTGTAAAGTGATATCATGAAGAGAAGATACTAGGGCGCACTGAAACGATATACGAATACTTAAAGAATGAAAATGTGACTGAAGTGACAAAGTGAACGAACATGCGAATACAAATAAATCACATACGCAGAGAAGATAAGTGAGAAGAGATGCAGTAGATGTATATACGCAGAAACGCGAAGGTAGATGAGACATACAGAAGCTTGCTAAATGCAGGAACTATAACGCAGGTGAAGCAGACATGTGGAGAAAATGGATGATAGAAATACAAATGTGTGCAAGAACAACAAATATTTGTTTGGGTCAGGATCAAGGATGTTGCAGTAAGAAGCAACTACAAGGCACAAAAGGAGTTGAAGGGGATAAGCCATGTATGTAGGACACATTTCTCTTAGATTAAGTAAAGGAGTGAACATATGCGAGTGCAAAGTATTGGACAATCAAAGATGCAAAAAGCATATGCAAGACGGAGCAGCCAAGTGTCTAGAGGCCGACGAGAGTAATAGCACTCAATATAATTGAATCATATAGCACTAAATAGAAGGCCATGAGGACAGAATCATGGTCTCCTCACACGTGGTGCAAGACCAGCAAACAAGGCCTAATCACGAAGGCTCCAGACGAAGATAGCAATGTACCTTCACTCCTTTTAACGTTCCAAGGAAGAGAACAGTCAGCAAGGTCAACTACAAAGAAGAAGCCTTGCCTTAGGGCTTAACTGATGAGAGATGGTAGGCTAATTGGACAAGTGGGTAATTGTCTCACATTGTTCCCCGCACCTGGGTTACGTTTCGCTTCTTGCCTCAGGGATCATCTGATTTGCTCCAGCATAGGTGTTTGTGAATCGGGCTCAGAAAATCTGGCTCTTCCTACCTTGTATAAAGAGGTGGAAGAACATAAAATAATTATGGAGAGGCGACCAGGTTGAATTGGACGAGTTTCTTGTGTACTTGAACTCAATCAATGATCGCATTAAATTCACTATGGAAATTGGATTACCGAAACTCCACTATCTTGATGTTGAATTAGAGCTCATCAATGGCAGAGTGACAACCAGTCTTTTCCACAAACCTACGTCAACAATGCTCTCCACTACCCCAAATAATCTACCATACAGTCAGTTTGTTCAGGCGAAGCGGAGTATCTTTAGCGATGCCACACTAAAACTTGAGAATAGGAAAATTACCTCTAAATACGTAGAAAGGGGATACCCAGAGAAGGTAATCGGAGGCTGCTAAAATCAGAGCCGTCCAGATGACTTGTGAAGATTCATTTCCTACACCTTGAAGTACTCCAGTCAGAGTCATCAAATAACTAGACACATCAAGATAAATTGGAAGTTGTTCCAACTTAACACTCAGCTCAATAGACTCATCCCAAGACCCCCACTTATAGCCTACAAGAGAGGCAAACACGTTAGGGATCAATTGAGAAGTGCAGAAAGAATTAAACCCCGTGGACAAACTACGCTACAAAAAAGAAGATTGGTACTTTTGCCTGTCTGCATTGCAGCAACAGCAACAACACCATGAATGGCAGTTACATCAGACACCAGAGAACGGGGTATAAAATCAAGCTTAGCGACTTCCCTACGTGTGATTCAATGTCAGTAATCTATGCACTCAGCTGTCCATGTGTGATCTTCTACGTTGGGCAAACAGCAAGAAAAGTGAAAGATAGATGCAATGAGCATAAGAACAACATAAGGGCATGAAATGTACATTCCCAGGTTGCTAGGCATTTTGCTGAAAAAAGATACTCAGTAGCCCAATTAAGATGAATGGTTCTAAAAATAGTCCATAAATCCCCCAGGGGAGGAGATCACACGAAGAAATGAACCAAAGAGAACTATTTTGGATTGACAGGCTTGATAGCCTGAGTCCAAACGGGAAGAATGAGGACTTTTACATGGGGGTCTTCCTATAAGCTACTCTGTTTAGACCTTGAAGCTCGCACAGAATAGTGATGATAACTGCATTGTAACCTCAACCACACTCGATCACACATAGCAATTCATGTTGATCATCTTGGTGAATAAACTCTTGAATTGTGGTTTTGTTGCTCTTTATCTATGCAAAACAACAAATGTACAGTTAGGTGTATTCTACATCGGACTGTGAGCATGTGTACCGCCCTGTGACATTCACCTAGTAAAAAACTAGGATTCTACAAATCACCATTAGTCATCGGTAACCTTCTGTTACCGGGTTGAATCTCTCTCTCTCTCATATTACACATTTACTAATAGTTCCCTGAATAAAGCTGGTCCATTTTTTCGATTGCTTGCACACCTTTAACTTAATATACCCTTATTGTATACATTTCACAAGACAAGGGATCTTTGCAATTCCATCAGAAGCAATTGCCTGTCTTCGTGGCCACGGACACCTCAGCGCGATGATCTCATTTGTTTACATGTGACCCCGCACGACAGTCATAATTGAGCACTAAACGCCACTCCGTCCTCCCAAGGGGATGTAGCTGGGCTTCAGGAGGAATCAGATTTCTATTACAGCAAGGATAATCCAAAGTGAGTTTTGCGCCCACATGGCTTACATTATACAATTGGGGATTAACGGACCGCCTGGTCTCTTAACACTTCCACGCGCTTACCTTACAGGGGTATTCATTTTTACCCACTGGCGTATTATCTTTACTGAGAGGTAGCGCACTTGCACACAGAGTGCACATTGGAGCACAGGACAACATTAAAGCACCGCGTGCTGTGACATTGGACAACATAAGGTAAAATGTCTTCAAATAATGTCACTTCTTACAGTCTAGTGGGAAGAACGATTAGTACAACTAAGCTTTGATTGATTTATCATCCTTCCCTAGAGAACTGGGTGCACACATAGCGATCCGCATCGCAGTCTCTCCAATCTTGAGGAAGACATTGAATCTTCTATTCCCCCAACTACACTTAGTCCGCTACCATGTGCTTGCACACATTTTTGGTTACTGAATCTGGGAGAGTTTGCAATTGTCCCACAATTAGAGAGAGGTTGTAATACATCCCTCATTGACCCGCTAGGTCTTATCTTTGTGCACCTGTCATCACCTTAATTGAAGTTCCTCCCTCCATTATCGTCCACAGATTCTTACCAGGCGAACATCTAAAGTGGTCTCATGAGAGCTATAGTGAATTCTGAATCATTACAATAGCTAATATATTATCCTTTTATGTTATGTCGTATATCGCTGAGAATTTTTGATTTGAGAAGAACATTGGAAATTGTGCTCCTGATGAAGGGACTGCCGTCCCGAAACACGTTGGGCATTCATCTGTATATGAATATATTTACCTTATGTAATGTGATTAATTATTTGTAGCATGATTTAATCATATATGGACCTACTTTATATGAGGTTCATGCCTATAAAAATATTATTTTTTGCATTCTAAACAGAAGTATTGAATCTTTCTTTCTGAATTTTTCCCTAAATTGTATATGACAATGCATTTATAACGATTGTTCATACAAAGATACCTGCTGTGCAGGGGACGCAAGCGTTCCACGATCTGTGGACACCAGTTTCTCTCCTTGTGAATACACAACCCAGTGCCAGGGTTGTTTACCTCTCCCCCACAACCTCGCACATTAAGTTCATCCATACCATATCTTGTCTATATCTTAGGAGTGCACCTATAAACACCTTTTTCTATAGTAACGCTATACAGACCAGCTTTGGCATCGCTTGTGTTCTTAGTCATGCAAATAAGGTATCTTTGTATTGTGATCTGTTGAAAGCCACAGACGCATCTAGAATGCAAGTAAAGCACTCATCTGACAGTGTCCTGGTTGTGACAGGATGAAGAGATCTTAGCTTTCAGTCCCCCTCTCATTCCTCAAATGTACATAGTTCCAGGAGATATTTCCCTTGACTTCCACAGGCAGCCTGTGCCCCATCACAAAGCATGCAATCTTCCCGCAGACCCTCCCCTGCTGGGGAGAGCCATAAAGGGCCCCTTTTCACAGAACTCCTGTTTTTTGTCTTTCCATAGTGGACATAACCACTGCCTCGCAGGGACCTCTTCACTGTTTCTTCCCGTCTCCTTGACTCTCGTCTCCAGGAGTCGAATGCAGGCGGCCGGAGGACTTTCATTGGGTGGCAGAGCTGGCATCCCTGTCATTGGAGGGTTGCAAGAGGGGACAGGGACTTCTCTCCTCTAGGTCCTCAAATGCGTTGCACCTGGAGGAGGTGTATGGTGAGGGGGGGAGAATCCGCTCAGAAATGGTCGCCCACGCAGCTTGTGCCAGATAGGACGCTGAACAGGAGTCAAGAACACTAGGGGCCATGGCTATTGCATCACGGTCTGCCACTCCGCTTCCATCAAGCTTACGTCAGAACTCGTCAGAGATTTGCAAGCCATGGTAGGAGGCCTCCCTTGTCTCATGGTGTGCTAGGCAACAGCTGTGTGCTGGTAGTTCCTCTCCAATTAGGAATGTAAAGCAGGACCTTTGTGTCTAGTTCCAAAGCACTTTCATAATGAGCTACTTTAATGGGTATTTAAGGGCATTTGGAAGAAGTGTTGGCCTGTTGGGCAGATGCCTGCAGAGATCCACATTATTAATAATTTTTGCTTTCAGGCCCCCCCCCCAGCCCCTGATTATTGTTGTTTTTGACTATTCAATGGCACCGTACGCACTGCCTTCAAGCTGAATCTATGGGAGGGGAAGAAATGGGAAAGATCAGAACTAAGGCGGGAAGGGCCAACGCCTTGCTTCTGAAAATACCATACAAGGAGACCCTGTCCTCCGATGCTGCCCCTCTGGGTAGTGTGACCAAGGCATAGCTTTTGCCCTTTGTGGGCCAGGGTATGTCAGATAGGGGCATTTGGGAGGGAATTGAAAAGTAATACCTCCTGCCATTGATGCCTTTTCCAGCTGCACATTGTGGTATCTTCCTATCCAGTGGGCGGGTGTGTGTGTGCCAGGGATTACAGACGCAGATCCCAGGTCTTTACAGTGCTGGGCCCCTAGTCATGGCGTTTGATTACCTCGTTCAAAATGGCGGCCTTCCATTGCAAGGGGGCCCCGCCTTCCACCAGCGCTGCTGCCAGTGGTTGGTTTGCACAATTCCAGACCCAAGCCATGTGGTGATGTATTGGATTTTAAGCGACTTGCAGAATTTAAATGAATGAACCCCCAATTCCGAGAACCTGGCCCAGAATGTATGAAGGGTGTGGGGGGGCAACGGTTATTTTCAACTAAAGAATTACGGGAAGATGCGTTGCAACGTCAACTGTCAATTTTTCAGTTCTGCTGCCAGTGATGTTTTCTGACTGCTCAACTTTTTCCAGTGAATTAACTCTACTGCCAATCAACGTTGTGGACAAAAGTCATTACAAACATGGCGGTCTGGATGAGGAAATCTGTAGAGGTTCCTGGCCAAGGACAGTGTAGCGGCAAGCAAAGCACGCATAACCACACATCCCAAGGTTTACTCGCGTCCAGCCAACATACATGACTCTACACCCAAGTCAGGTATGGTAAACAAAAGATGACATCTTTTCGGTCCCCTCCAGCCCAAACCTCACGTCACCTGGAAAAGAGTCCAACAAGTTCATAAGAAACAAAGGAGCGTTTTTTAGGAATGCAAAACGTAGCCAAACAGAACAGGATGGGTTCACATAATTCCTGTCACTATGACGTCTCATTCCACACTGCCCCGAAAGAGAAACGAGGAGTGGCATGCTGCCCAGCCTGCCTGGCTGACTGCGCTGCACCTCAGGCCACCTTTACCATTCTCCTGAACTGGAAGTAATTGGTCATGATTTGTGAGAAACTATTTCAGCAATGAGTGATTTGCGGAAATCAGTCTTTGCACAGACCTCCTGGAGGAAAGGGTTACCCTACATTAAAAGAAGTTGTGTCTGGTTAAATTGGGGTTTCTTTCATCTCCCTCTGGGACCATTCATTCTGTGGATATATCCTCTGTATAAATGTTCCTGGTAGCGCCTAGATGCCCTTGGTCCTAAGTTTTGCACTTTTATAAATATCGCACCATACCATTCCATACTTAAAAACCCGCCCAATTATGGTTTTGTGGATTACATATCCCCAAGTATGCATTGTGTGGCCCAAACAGAGGGAGGATTCACCCTGTGCCTTCACTGGGATTCCCCCCTGTGCCTCCACTGGGATTCCCCCCGTGCCTCCACCGGGATTCCCCCCGTGCCTCCACCGGGATTCCCCCCGTGCCTCCACCGGAATTCCCCCTGTGCCTCCACCGGGATTCCCCCTGTGGCTTCACCAGGATTCCCCCTGTGCCTCCACCGGGATTCCCCCTGTGCCTCCACCGGGATTCCCCCTGTGCCTCCACTGGGATTCCCCCTGTGGCTCCACTGGGATTGCCACTGTGCCTCCAATGGGATACCCCGGTGCCTACACTGGGATTGCCCCTGTGCCTCCACTGGGATTGCCCCTGTGCCTCCACTGGGATTGCCCCTGTGCCTCCACTGGGATTGCCCCTGTACCTCCACTGGGATTCTATGCTAACTAGTCTTTCACGGGAAGACAACCATCCCCAAGGAGGGAGTCTTTCTTAGATATACTACGAATATGAGACTCAAGCCAACTATAAGGATGTCTAATTCAGGCTGCACTCTCAATTCTAGGGCATGCATTTATTCTGTTTTCATGGCCCAAACTTTAGTAAAACACATTAGGACTGTGGCGGATGGGATGCTGAACTTCCGGCCAAGACTGACATGCAAGCGCAGTTTCTTTCAAATGTAATCTGAGTTTAAGCACTTCCTTAGGGAGCATCAGTAGCAGCTACAAGACTCTTTTTTCCAAAGTACTGGAAAATTCGGAGATCCCAGAAAGCTAGTGCCCTTAAGCTTAAATTTTTTTTATCGAAGTCTCGTTGCACTGAATTTAGAAATCATGGTGCACCTTTTGTTTGAAGAAAATACGTTTGATCAGGATTTAATCCCAAAGCCAAGAACGCGGACCCAGGCCAATTTCCCTACTGTTTTCCAATTCAGAAGACCTTTTCGTACGGGCATGCCTTCTCAGGCTACCAGACAATGGGCCTCATTACGAGTTTGGAGGCAGCCATGGAGCTATTGGCTCCATGGCTGCCTCCAAACCGGGCTCCTTTACCGGGTTCCTGCAATGAGGAATAACCGGGTCATTCCAACATTGGAGGACCCGGTAATTCCTCCTTGCAGGAACCATTCCCCATTCCCATTTGAGCCCCCATAGGGCTCAATGAGGATGGAGGTAATAACGGGCACATTATAAGTGTCCCGTTGTTACCTTCCTCTTCCCCTCGCGGGACCCGGAAAAGACTTCTGGTTTTACCAGACGTCTGTGATCTGGGTCCTGCGAAGGGAACCTCGTAAAACACGCTCCCGGAATGAAGGGGGCCGGTCCCGTACCGGCCCCCTTCATTCTGGGAGCGCAAGGGTTGTAATGGGGTCCAATGTCTGGCTAGGTTCAGCAGGGGAGCATATACTAAGTCACTTCCGGATCCTGGCAATTGAAGGGAGATGGGGTGATGGCAGTGGGAGGACGCATCCAGTTTTTCTTTCATCTATGGGTGCAGTCCATTTCACACCCACAGATCCTAGATGTTATAGCCGAGGGGCGTATTCTGAATCTTCCCTCTGCTCCTCTAGATCCAGAAGTAACGAGCCCACCCGAGCCCAGAGAAGGCTGCTTGGGATGGTAACCAGGTTCCTCTGCAGAATAAAGGCCATTATTTCTGTAACCACAGGGAATGGGGTCATGGAATCTACTACCACACCCTTCTCATTTAAAAGAGATTGGGCCTCATTACACGGTAGGCGGTAACCATGGTGCTATTAGCACCATGGTTGCTGCCGGTATTTTACCGTGTCCGCCTTGGTGGATGGCGGAATTACCGCCCTACTGCAAGTTGAGCGGGGGCGTTAATTCCCCATTCACCAAGGCACTTCCCCATTCCTATTTTTGCCCCCATAGGGCATAATGGGAATGGGGAAGGAGCTAATTACGGTACCGCAAGTTGCGGTACCGTAATTAGCACCGAGGTCCCTTTGCGGCACCCTACTTTAACGGCTGGTAAAACCAGCTGTTAAGGCCGGGTCCCGCAAAGGGAACTCGTAGTAAGGCAGTAAGGGTTTACCGGTACCGGTGCCCTTACCGGTACCGGTAAACCCTTACTGCCTAACGTGTAATGAGGCCCATTGTGGGGTAGGAGCAATAAACATATAATAAATCTGCATAGGGTCGATCAAAATATGTATAGACCATTAATCTCAAAATGCAATATCTACAAAGAATAATCCAGTGATCCGCCCTCTTGAATATCTGACATTCCTCGATTCCGCCATTGTCCAATCATCATGCCTCATTAGAAATACCTAAGGTTTGCAGCAGGGAGTTTCCAATTTCAGGTTCTACCCTTTCAGTTCGAAGTCAGCTCATGGCATCTTGGTTATGTCCAACGTAGATGGCTAGTCGATGAGTGCACCATAGACTATACCCTTCTGGTTTGCAAGGTTTAAGAGGCCCATATTTCATGCCTGTGCCTTCTTCAGATGGCAGGCGGGACAGGCAGAAGAGTCTTCACTCATCTCACTGGAAGAATCTCCCAGTGGTTTTATTTGCCCTCAAGAACATTGTATGTTTTTTTGAAATAAAAGGTGAACCCAGTCAGGATGGAAAACATGGCCACAAAAGTCTACCGCAAAACAAAAGAGGTGATGGCTGAAAGGTTTAGAATTAATCATAACCTCTGGCATTGCTCTGGGCAAACTTCCAGACCATCGTTCACCACTGCCACGGCATTACAAAAGAGGAAAGTCCATAGGCAAATCAGGCTGGGTCGCACCCCAAAATGGGCAGTCCAGCCTGAACTGCTTGGTCACATCCTTTCTGCACGAGACCGCACGCATCCCCAGACAGGTTTCTAAACCTTCAGGCCATCACCTCTTTGCTTCGCTCTAACTAAACTCTACCTACACAAACAGAGCGGGATGCGAAGGAGAGCTTTCGCCTTCCTGATGCTTCAGGGAGGCCTCTTTACAATGGAAAATGTGTGGTCCCTCTGCAGTGTCCATATCGGAGGCCTGGAGAATGTGTAGGCCGACAGGTTGAGTCAGATTTTTTATTCTCTCCAGATGTTGTGTCCAGCTCAAGGAATCTGAGCAGAATAATGCGGCATGTTTGGGATTGCTGGCGAAAATATGTTTTCTAGTCATGAGAATGCTTTGTTTCCCCTCGTTGGCTCTTGGTTTTTGAAGAGAGTAGCTGCGGTTAGACCCTCTCCATTGTCGTTCACTTACCACCTGAGCTATGCTCGCCCCTCCGCGATTCCCCCACATTTCCAGATTTCTGCTCACAGTAAGAAGGGCCAGATCCTCGGCAATTCTGATGCAGCAAATGTCGTGGTTTCCTGTCCTCAAACAGATGGCAGTTTTTACTCCCTGAACTTAAGAAAAAAAGAGTATATGATAAAACATACCCCACACGATAGAAACAAGCAAATAAAAAAAAATGCTTTGAAAAAAAGAAAAAAACGGTCACTAGCTTATTAATAAAAGCTGGGTGAACTCAGCTAGTTTCCTTGCTCCTCTTCTTTTCAAGTTGATAAAAAGGAAGCACAGAGTTGTCCCTGTGAAGTTAGAAACATGTCAAAATAAGCGTTAGTTACACAAATAGTAGTAAATAATGGAATGTATGTGGTGGGACGCCATCCCTTTTTGTTTCAATGCTGTTGCATTTGTTGGCATGAATGTAATAGGGGCAGGACTCCAAAGACTCAGTACTTCAAAAGGTTCCAGTGGTCTGGATCCAGACCTTTCAGCTTTCTTCCACTCCAAACACCTATGGTCACGATTTGGCCCCCTTTCAGGCCTACTGTATTAAGAAAGATTTGCACTCTTGAGATTGCACGACTGCCCAGATTCCTAAGTTATGACTGGAGGGCTTAGGCGTCGTGCTTGCCCCATTCTTCTCAGAGTGTTGTGGGGGCACTATTAAAGCATTTTGCCTTCGTTTGGTAGTTCATTAAAGGTTTTGTCCATTCTCTCCTCAAGGTTTTTTTGGGAAACCCTCAACCCATACAATTCTGGTACTAGACTCTGGTCTCTTGCTAGTTTTCCCAGCTATTCAGATTGCCCCGAATTGTGACATAATTATAATTGTTCTTAATGCCAGGAGTGGTTTCTAAGCGCAGGAATCGGGATTCGAACCCGTGCTGCCCTGCGTTGTCTTGCTTCCAAGACAAACGCGTTGCCCCAGGGCTATCCTTCCTTCCATTATATCTTCGTAAGCAGGGTCTGAAGGGGGGCTGGGACATAACCCTGGCGCACCCTCTTCGTCACTGCTATTGACCCTGTAACCATTCCTTCTCCATTGTATCTTACTACAGCCCGAATATCTTCATGACGCTGTATAATTATGTATCGAAGTTCCCACGTTATTGCCCTCTTAGTGCATCTTTTGCCCACAATTTGAACTCCATTCATAAACGGGTGCATTTTTGAGAGGAGCAGTTTTGTGAATGAGGCACATCTATTTCTGGGGAATTCTTGGCACAATTGTGGTGCATTCAGATTTGCACAATTCTTTATTTTTGAGATTGCGGCCACATAGGTGTTTACACTTATTGTTAGATTGCTGCTGCCATGTTATGCACAAAGGCTGCTGCCATGTTAACAAAGCAAATCAAATTGTGGGGGGGGGGGGGGGGGTTTGTTTTAACATAACATTAACTGGTCATGAATCGAAAGGATTTGGCTGTGGCCTGATGGCCATCTGTTAAAACACACTGTTAAAATCTTTGTTTACATTTCATCAAGTTTAGATGCCCTTGGATAATAAACATAATGCATTTAATAAAATCATTTGCATTTCTTAATTTATAAAGACGCATCTCCAGTATAATTTGGCTTTTCAGCTATGTTGAAAAGTCAATTATGGAGAAAAGGCGAGACCGACACTTGAACAAGTCATGGTTGTCACTTTCCCAATGACATTCCACTCACACTGTCTTCTCATAGAAAACTATGGTAAGCTGTAGAGAAGAGTGCAGCTGGCTAGCCGAGTGTTGTTGTGAAAGGAGACTCCAATTGCAGGTCACGACATCACCATGTCATTAATTTCCACTGTGTTTTCATTAAGGAACATTATTGCCATCTGGGCAAAAAGATCAGAATTAGGATTAGAAAAATGACACTATTGATCAGGATTTTTTGGCAAGAAATACGTGGAGTTTAGAAAAGCCCGAATTCACCCTATAACGCAAGTTCCAAAGGAGAGTTGGGGACCCAGAACTTTCTGAGTTTCCTAATGGGTAGATGCAATGCAGGGCAGAGTTGGCAGGCAGAGCAGGTCAGGGGTGGACTAGGAACCCAAAGAGGCCCTGGAAAAAATGGTCACAAGTGGCCCCATATTACACATTTTGAGCAAGCCCAGCTTCTTATCCATAAGAAGATTTGGAATTAAAATAGGTAACCACACAAAAGAGGCCCAGGGTGCAGAGGCCCACCAGGAAATCTGCAGAGTTGCCTACAGGCCAGTCCACCCTTGGAGCGGACCCACACATGTGTATAAGATTCATGACTGGCCTGGGTAAGGAGCAGCAGCAGCTGTTCTAATATATTTACCAGAGCAGAGTAAATCTGAATTCTCGTCCTAAAACTGCACTGTTTCCAAATTATAATTTATTCTTGCTTCTATATTTTAAAGGGTTGAATTAAGCCTTTTTTTAAAACCCATTTTCAGATATGTTTATTTTTGATAATCTTTCACAATCTAAAGTAGCCCTGGGGTATTTTTGTTAGACTTGTTTCTAGCGATTATCTGGTGTGTGAGCCATGATGTGTAGCAAGTCTGGACAAAGCACATTTAATGACCTCTGCTTTTTAAAAAGGGATAAGTGGACCCACACATGAGTTATTGGATGGAACGGAGGAACCCAGAAGGCGGATTTCAACGGTTGTACGTGTATTTTTAATCCATAGCTTTAGATTGTTTTTGGTAATTGCCCTTAGGAGCCATGGGCTTTTGAAAGAGTCTTCTAAACCCTTTTTCTAAGCAATATTTATGGTGGCTACCCACATTATGGGTTGTTTGTAGTCTTGATTTATAGAAGTGAATAGGAGAAGAGTAGGATGTTATGGCTTTTCCCACTACTTTTTACCTTATATTGGGGACCACTTATTGTTTGACTATACCATTTTTAAATCCCCCATCATTCCCTCTACAAGAGAATAAATACATGACAATGCTAAATACAAGAGCGCGTCCATTCTTTATGCGTCTCTATTTATAGAAGTGAATAGGAGAAGAGTAGGATGTTATGGATTTTCCCACTACTTTTTACCTTATATTGGGGACCACCTATTGTTTGACTATACCATTTTTAAATCCCCCATCATTCCCTCTAGAAGAGAATAAATACATGACAATGCTAAATACAAGAGCGCGTCCATTCTTTATGCGTCTCTATTTAGGAGTATGAAAGCACTACATTGCAAGAGTAAATGCTTCTTGTGTTAGTGATACAAATACAAATACGTAGGGAGGTTATTGGTGATATCTACAATCAATAATGCACAAATAAAAAAATGGTTCCTAGATGTTCTGAAGGTAGTCCCACAACACCATCGCTGTCAATTGTAAACCCGTTAGGTGTTATGGGGGAGTAGCTTCTCTTCCACGAAGCTCAGAGATGCAACTTTCTCCAGAGCCTTGCATAAGCTTTTGCACTATTTTCTGCTGCATTACCTGCCACAGCCCCAAGGGGGAGTTTTAAGCGCCTCTGGGTTGGAGGTTAGGCTCTAGGTGGTGCATGGTCCCCTCCGAAATTAATTATTGCAATGCCCTATACTTGGGTAATAACCACTGCAATATCAATAAACTTCAAATTACTCAAAACAATGCAATCAGAGCGGCCCTTAACATTCCCAGAACGTCACACATCACAGAATACAGACAGAACTTCCGTTGGATTTCAGTCTCTCAAAGAATCTCCCTTAAAGCTCTCTCACTCACTCACTCAAAAAATTATCGCCAACCAAGCCCCCAGCTACCTTACCAATAGGTTCACATCCCACACGGCTGCAAGACCACTCAGAAGCGCCCAAACCAACTGCCTCATCATCCCGCGCTTCGATCTCCAAAGATCAGGAGGCCGCAGTTTCCCTGTCCTGGCAGCTTAAGCTGTGGAATGCTCTACCCAACCTGGTCAGAGCTGAACCTTCTTTCCCAGCCTTTAAGCGCAAAGCCAAAGCCTGGTTGTCCACCCACGACTCTGCATGACACTGACTCCAACGGCTCCCCATGGCAGCGCTGACCTTTGTATCATACCTCTTACCCCTGACTTTGTAATTGTTTGTACAACCTTTGTTCAACATGCCTACCTTGGTTATGTAATGTCTATATCCTGTATATTTATTGTAAATTTTTCTGCCTGTAACTTAATGTAAATACTTCTGCCTGTAACCAAGTAACGCGCCCGGTTGCCCTCGGGCCTGGTGCGCTATACAAATAAAATACAAAATACAAATACAAATACATGATATAATAATCCTGACAGTTTGAGCCTTAGATGAAGGTCTATTTAAATATTTTTTCCTTGATTTTTTTATTGGTCAATAATGCCACTAAAAGTGGTTCATAGAACTCCAATCTATTACAGAGATGTCACCCTATTTAGCCTTTTCCTTGAAGAGCTGGTGTTCTAGCCAGGTGTTAAGACCAGGTCTGTGACCCAGTGGTGTCCTACAAGGGATATGGCTCCCTCCTTGGTAGACGCTCATGGTATTTTTTGGCAGATATCTCTAGCAGTTTATAGTGATATTTTCGAATGCCATAGTTTCGAATGGCAAAGTTTTGAATGAAAATGCATCAAAAAATGCATTTTTGAATTTTTTTTTTTAATGGAGTTCCCCCCCAAACCCTGTTTTTTTACCCCCTTAATACCCATTTTAGTTAAAAAAAAACTTTACCGACAAAAAAATGCATTTTTTCGATGCATTGCTTTCTAAACTTTTGTCATTCTAAACTATGTTTTCGAGAAAAAGGACTGGATACCATCTCTAGCGTGACCACTTGGTCTTCGACCTTTCTAGCTCATTAGAAGTTGGATGTTGGGGACCTAGGTGTTGCAAATCCCAGGTGATGAACTACATTTTTTCAGAATTAAGTGCGTTTCTTGGAGTGCCACTCGAAGCACGGGCCTAATTCTTTGATATGCCCTTACTGAATTAAGGAATGTGAAGAGGAAGGAAAAGGGGGAGCATATTTCTAGATATCTTACCTGTAATGTTCGTTACTCCGCCTCTTCCTTTCTCTTTCCATCCCGTACTTCCCTCCAACACTCACTTCTAGTTCTAGTTTGGGATTTCAGTGCTGGGTTATTTGCAGAAGACTATGTTCCGGGGTCCTTCATGACACGTCTTAGTGTGTTGTGGGCCTGTATGAGGACTGCATTATTGGTGAGAGGGATGCAGGGTGCCTCTGGAAGATCGATGCTACACCCACACAGAGGCATGCAATGGAAGAAGGAAGGAGGACATGAAGTTGTGAAGATGACCTCCAAGTAATCTAGCCATTGTGAGTGATGCTCTCACGCATGGCACAGTCTGGACCCGGAGCATTCCAGACGATTTGTTCGCGGGGAACTCACTGCATATGCAATTACTGCGTGTTCGAGGCCGAGGACTTACTCGTAGCCCTAATTCGTCACAGCCATCGCAGTGCGGGTCGGGATCTTGCAAAGGAATCCAGGTTCCTCTTACTGATAAAGGCAGACCCGTGGGTTATTTTGTCTTTTATTTCAGATGGACGAACAATAGTTTCAAGATCCTGTCCCGTACTGCGATTTAAATAATAAGTCGTGGGAGGCGGAGGGTTGGAGAGAATATGGGGGATTGCCGGGGGTGTCCCTGGCATATGAGATTAGGGGATAGGGGGCATGAAATGGGAAATGTTTCCCTGCAGTACTGTGATCGGTGCCGGTGAACCGGGATTCGATCAAATCGGCCTGTGGGGGGAAAAAAACAATGTAGCCCCGGCCCAGAGCACATCGGGATAGTACAATTCAGTCCGGTTTCCAGTACATGCAGAATGGGCAGATATAAGAACACTTTGCATATAAAGAATGTCTGTGGGGATTTGGTGCATTTTGAAAACCTGACAGGATGTGACCAACAGCCAGCAGTACATCAGACCTGACTAGAATCAGCTTTCACTTTCTGAGTCACACAAAACAAAACAAAAACCAAGGAAGTACACGTTTGGGTCAAATGTGCTAATGTCATCTTTACAAGAATGTGAAACTGTTCTGCACACTGCTTCACAATTGTCTGTGGGCATTCACATCATGTCCACACATGCCCCTTTACATCATCATGAAGCTATCACCCATACAGGCCTCAAACACTAGTGTACCTGTTCACAGAATGCACACAACTTACTTTATGATATTAGAGATTTTAATATGTTACCCAGGTATTGAATCAAACACCCATCTCTTGAGATTAGAATCAATTTTTTAAGGTTTTGACTGAATTGGTTTAGCATTGCAAGTGTGTCAGAAGCCAGCTCCCTGCGACCACCGAGGTGGATTTATGTACAAACAACTCTACATATTTACTACTGTATCAAAGCCTTGACAGTTGTACTAGCTTTACAGACTCCATTCTTGGACAATATCAGGCATTATGGGCCATCAAACTTGTTAAATGACCTCACTGCACTCAGGCCGTTAACCCCGTCTACAGGGCCACAACACTGGGTACAGGCCGTGGTCCGGGTCTTTAACGCTTAAATAAATCACCTAGTGGCCATAAACCTTCAGCAATGTGTATCCCTGCCATCAACATGCGGGTTACCTTCAGCAATGTGTATCCCTGCCATCACCATGAGGGTTACCTTCAGCAATGTGTATCCCTGCCATCACCATGAGGGTTACCTTCAGCAATATGTATCCCCACCATCAACAGGAGGGTTACCTTCAGCAATGTGTATCCCCACCATCAACATGAGGGTTATCTTCAGCAATGGGCATCCCCGCCATCAACAGGTGGGTTACCTTCAGCAATGTGTATCCCTGCCATCAACATGAGGGTTACCTTCAGCAATATGTATCCCCACCATCAACAGGAGGGTTACCTTCAGCAATGTGTATCCCCACCATCAACATGAGGGTTATCTTCAGCAATGTGCATCCCCACCATCAACATGAGGGTTACCTTCAGCAATGTGCATCCCCGCCATCAACAGGTGGGTTACCTTCAGCAATGTGCATCCCCACCATCAACATGAGGGTTATCTTCAGCAATGGGCATCCCCGCCATCAACAGGTGGGTTACCTTCAGCAATGTGCATCCCCGCCATCAACAGGAGGGTTACCTTCAGCAATGTGTATCCCTGCCATCAACATGAGGGTTATCTTCAGCAATGGGCATCCCCGCCATCAACAGGTGGGTTACCTTCAGCAATGTGCATCCCCGCCATCAACAGGAGGGTTACCTTCAGCAATGTGTATCCCTGCCATCAACATGAGGGTTACCTTCAGCAATATGTATCCCCACCATCAACAGGAGGGTTACCTTCAGCAATGTGTATCCCCACCATCAACATGAGGGTTATCTTCAGCAATGTGCATCCCCGCCATCAACAGGTGGGTTACCTTCAGCAATGTGCATCCCCGCCATCAACAGGAGGGTTACCTTCAGCAATGTGTATCCCCACCATCAACAGGAGGGTTACCTTCAGCAATGTGTATCCCCACCATCAACATGAAGGTTACCTTCAGCAATGTGTATCCCTGCCATCAACATGAGGGTAACCTTCTTGATTTATTATACTGTCAGTGGAGAAACTGGAAGTTTTGCCCATGTCACCACGCTGAAGTTTCCATCTCTGGTTTTCAGCTAATGGACGTATTATGGATGTTGTAGTATTCATTAATGCCAAGAACTTGGAGTCCTCCGGCCACAATATACCATCCGCCAGGCACCTGAGGAGAATCATCTCTGTTTCCGGAAGCACGTCACAACCCTCCTCTTTGTTTGTTTGTTTATTTGGTAATGCGCACCAAACCCTCAGGTAGTTACAAAAATATTTGAGACTTAGTTACAACATACAGGTCAGTACATGAAACATGAACATTTACAATACATACAGTTTGGGTAGAGGGTACACAGTACCACGTAAGTACAGTGATGGGGACAATAGTGAAATAAGCATAGAATCACGCAGGTTAGTACAAGGTCATAAGCACAGGTGGGTGAGCAGTTACTTAAATGTGATTTGTTCGCAGCCAGTTCAGAAAGTTGCGTCTAAAGCTCGAGTTAGACTGATCCACTCTCAAGGCAGCGGGGAGTGCATTCCAGGCGAGAGCCGCCTTGACTGGGAAACTAGTTCAACCTGCTTTGGAGAGTCTGAATGTAGGTATTTCTAGGCAGAGGTGGTTGGATGATCTAATGTGTGAGTGGAGCTTTTTCTAGTCAGTCTGGCGGAGAGATAGGGAGGTGCGGCATTATTGAGGCATTTGTATGTGAGGATGCCGTTTTGAGTAGCATCCTGTCACTCATTTTTAGCCAATGCTGGTCTCTTCTGAAGTTGGAAATATGCTCTCTGTGAGGTATGTTCAGGGCTGCTCTCAGAGCATTACTTTGTAATATTTGCATTTTATTGAGGATGTTTTTATTAGCGCCTGCGTGTAAGGCATTGCAATAGTCTAGCTTAGACATTATTAGTGCATTAGCGAGTGTAATGCAACTCGATTTAGATAAAAAGGGTCTGCAAGCCCTGATTAGTTTACAGGTATAATCTGTAGTTGAGGCCATGGAACTAACTTGTTTTTTTAGAGCTAATGTGAAATCAAGGTAAAAACCTAGTATTTTTACCTGAATTACTACTTTTATTACGTTGCTGTCAATGGTGAATGCAGTGTAGCTGAGGCTTTGTTTTTTAGGTTAGAGTCAGAACCCAGAATCAGGATCTCAGTTTTGTTGTCATTCAGGCAGAGTCCATGTGAGGCCATCCATGCCTGAATGAGGAGGAATATCCTGTTTACCAGAGCCGTGTCTTCGACAACGTTGCCTGAAAGGGGTATGAGGATCTGAGTGTCATCAGCATAATTAGTATATGTGACACCCAACCTGCCAAGTTTGCCGAAGATTGGTTTAGTAAAGATGTTATACATTGTCGGTGAGACGCATGAACCTTGTGGAACACCACCGGTAATTTGGATTGGGTCGGCTGAGGCTGAAGGGGAGAACGCTCATTGTATGGTTGGCTAGGAAGGATTGTACCCAGGCTATAGCACCACAAGAGAAGTGTGCAGCTGACGCTAGATGTTTGCATAATACTGCATGATTCACCAGGTCAAAGGCTGCCGAAAGGTCGAGAAGGAGTAGCATAGCTGTTTTACCTTTGTCCTTCAACTCGTCGATTGGTGTCTTAAGGTCAATTAAAGCCATTTCAGTCCCATGTTGTGGTCTGAATCCAGACTGTCGTGATCCTAATAGATGGTTAGCCTCCCGATAGGTTTGGATTTGGAGGAAGGCTACTCTATCAATAATTTTGAGGAGAAAGGGGACCGTGGTAATGGGTCTGTAATAGTGGGGATGGCCGGATCTAGAGTCTGTTTCTTAAGCAGTGGTCGTACCCACGATTCTTTAAGGCTAATCGGGACAGTGTTTGACTTCAAGGAGGCATTGATTAGCTTGGAGATGAAGGCTGCTAAATCTCTAGCCACGTCGTTGAATATTTGTGCTGGGCAATTATCACCCTGGCAGTTGGAGGGCTTCAGGGAGAGTATAACCTTTTCAGTTCCCAGTATGGAGATATTGGTAAATCTGAAAGGTGTATCAATGATTGGGGTTGCTTTGGGTGGGGTAGGGTGCATATCCGTGGAGCGCAAGGAGGTTTTGCTTCTGCTTTCTCTCCTCCTCTCCCCTGCTGAACTCCTGGCTGAAACTGAACTTGCACAGGTCACCTGGCCTCCCTGTGATCGCGGGCCCAGGTCCCCTCCCATGCCAGTTGGACACCTGCACTGCCTCCCTGGCAACCCCGCAGTTGGGGACTGTTTCTGTATCCCTACAGTCCACTACCAGCACTTGCCATCGTATGTCTGCACTTACCCTTGCACTTGCCAACCGCTGGCAGCAATTTTGATTTATTGCTTAATTATTCTATTATTTTTTTTTTTTACTGCTGATCCCATGCACTGCACTGCCCCCGCCCCCTCTGCCTCCCCGCACTTTTTCCCTTCTCCCTTCCCCTGCACTTGCGCGATCTCAATGTCACTAGTAGGATCATTGTCTCCGTCCTCCCTCTGTTACCCCTTCCCTTGCCTCGTCGCTCTTTGAAACACTTGTGTATAGGCGCGTTATTAATGCCATATCATATATCATATCACCTGCATGTACATCAAAAAGGCTGGGCCTGAGAAGGAACAAACATTTAGAGCAAGAGTCTATTTTCTTTCCATTCAGACCTTCACTCCCAGAAGAGGCTCTTAAAACCCTGCAGCCTCTTTCCTTATACCAATGTTGCACGGTTACATTTTTACGCGGGTTTAGAGTTGAAAGAAGGCCCAGCGTGCACTCCGCCTAGATGAACTGTCTTCAAGCTGCCAGCTCCAGGGCAGTGAGCTGGCCGATGATCCAAGGAAAGAAAAATTAGAAAGCAAAGAAAAGCAAAGCCAAACCTGTCAAAAAAATCGAAACATAAACGTGTGTGTCCCTAAAAAAAACAGAACCAGTGACACCCCTTTAAACGCCGTATATATATGTGTAGCATAACACAGTAACTGCAAGTGGGACGCCTAAGGAAGAACGAACTCATACAAAGCGTACTTAAAAACTTGGATGCAGTTCACATGTCCTTCCGCTGGAGGGAGCATGTTACGCACTGTAATGGCTTGCACCATAAAACACATGTATTCCTTCTAAAGCGGTCATCGGCTTTTCACTTACAGTTGTTGTGAAGGGCTGTGTGTTTTTTCCTGTTACTGCGCACCGCTACCTCTTCATACAGGCCACTTGAACACACGCAAGGGACAGTGAAAGCCGGCCCTCTTCTACACGGAAGACTTTGTTAACTAGTATAACGTCCTGACCAATAACGCCCGTCTGCGTCATTGCTAGTCAATAACGTCGAGGCACATTTCTAATCGACCAATGCCCCATTTCATTTCAAACCTGGAGCTCAAAATGCCACGACATTATTCCCTGCCCCGGTACCATTTAATTTCTTTAGAATCCAATGTAGTGAGACTTTAAATGACGCAGCTTGTCACCTTGAATCCTCCCTGAGAAAATGCAGGTGATTCCTGGACCCATCACGTTGTTTGAATCGCCTTGTGAGATTTCGGAAAGTTGGAACACAAGTTTCAGTGCCCGCAGACCGACTGGTCACAACATGACAGTCCAGAAAGCAAGAATGGTTTAGAAGCAGCGGCAAAGAGGCACACTACCCGAGAGATTGCAAAGTGCTGTGAAAGGTGCGTAGCTACTTTGGCAAGATTGGTCTGACCTTTTCATGCTAATAAAATTCCGTGTATTGTATTACATTACTGGGATTTTGGGCATCGGGGGTTCCTTAAAGCAACCACTTCAACACGGAACTACAATGCCAGGAAGAGGGAGAAGGGGTTGCCGGTGGGGGGAGGGTAAGGATTCAAGCAGGGAGAAAGAGCGTGGCGTGGGATTGCTGTATAAGCAGGGTAAGGGAGAGCAAACGTTCGAAGGGCAGATAAGACTTCAGAGAACATCGAACTTGGCAGAAAGATAGCTCAGTGAGGTTTTGCTCCTGCAGCAACGAGATTCCCTACTAGTGGCTAGTATTGTCTAGTGCAGAAATATTTTTTTAAATTACACTCAGGGAACCCGCGTCCTTTGGGGTTACTAGGCAGGGGGAGAGGCTCTAGCAATGGGTGGGGGCTAGGGATGGACTCGTGGAAGGTAAGTGATAGCCTGGTAAACATTGTACAAAAAAACGCAAAGCTCAATTAACACTTTTATAAAGATGACTTTTAATGTGCACATTCTCCTGATAAACCAAACTGATAATATACAAACACTTGTTTTTTTTAAATTTTATTTTGTGTTCTGATTTCCAACTACAATAGAAAGAAATCTTTCACAATTCTATAACAATTCATACTAAATTCTAAAATGATAAAATGTTGAAGTATTACAAATCCAGCAAATCAAATTTTACATGGCAGGGGAAGGTAAAACAAAGAGGGAAAGAAAACAAGAAGTTTGGCAAGATAAGTGTTACACATCTTTTCTTGGACCCATCTTCTACATTATATCCTGATCATCAGATACCCTACAAACCTGGGAAACAACAGAAGAGCAGCAAAGGAAACCTCTTATCCGACCACCTCAATCAGTGACCTCTTGTTCCCTCCCTTCATCCCCCACTCTACCCAAATTCTCCACGATGTTATAGAGCAGATCGCATAAGGCTAGAATACGGCTCTGTGCTCACCCCCCCATCAGGGTAACCCAACATGCTTCAGTGCCCTGTTCCATATCTAAGCAT
This sequence comes from Ambystoma mexicanum, assembly GCF_040938575.1. Lineage (NCBI taxonomy): Eukaryota > Metazoa > Chordata > Amphibia > Caudata > Ambystomatidae > Ambystoma > Ambystoma mexicanum. Next base: position 860,986,786 of record NC_090934.1, on the reverse strand, counting down.
CTCTCCCGCTCTTCCGTAAATGCTGTACAGCCAAGAACCAAATGCTTTGTTGTTTCTTTTTGTGCAGCCTTGGCACATCTTCTCCAGCTTAGAATAGTTGTAGGGCCATACCAACTTCCAACCCTCTCGAGTGTCAGTAGTTGGTTCTTTCGGAACCGAAGATACAACGATCTTCTTTTGGAGCATGGAAAGATAAATATATATTTCAGGATTTGTTCCCTCCTATATACGAGTCCTGCATACTCCTTGTACAGGCTCGATTTGGACATATCTTCTGTTTTGCCCCAATCATGATCAAACCATTTTCTCTTGACTTTCACCTGATTTACATTCAGCATTTCAAAAAGTAATTTGTTCCTTTCTGTCTTCAATCTGGTGATAAAGTCTCCAGGGGTTCGAGTCTGTACTGGCCCCCTTTTCCCATACAGTGACTGGGCTGGTGCGTTTAATACCTTTGCATATGACATCCGTTTCCTCCACTCAGCTCTGGTGGCAAGTGAAACTAAACCAAACTCGTGGCGTATGATTGAATTTGGTATTGTTTTTGCTAGCCTTAAAGTTTCTTTCCAAAGCTTCCCATGGAACGTATTTAAGTTCGAAGTCACTGTATTACATGCTCACCAAATAGAGCATGTTTGTAACAGTATAGACAATACAACATTATAAACACAAATAAAATAAATAAGCCACGTTGGGGTAACAGATTTGGGCCATTTGTTTGGGTAAGGAAACTGCACACTAAGGCCCTTCCCTAGCTAAGAGCTAATGGCAAGGGACGTCACAGGAGTTGAGCAGATGTTAAAGGGAAGTACACACGTGATTCAATAGATCAATTGAAGAAAATGCTTAGCACAAATAAGATCATGAACACCTAAACAAAAAAAAGCACAGAACAGCGTTTCCTATAATGTTTCCGACAATGCATTCGAGGGGACTCATTACGAGTTGGACGTGTGTGTAAAATGCGGCGGTAATACTGCTGCATTACTGCACCGCCCAAATATGCGTATGGCGGTAGGGAGGCTGCTGGAGGTTATTCCACCATCTAATTGCCATAATGTAGCTATTTCGGCAGTATTACCGCCACCAATACTGCCAAAAATCCCCATGCAATCCTATGGACTCCATAAACGGGGACTAACATCGCCATGCCGTCACTTGTAATCTGGCGGGAATACCGCCAGTCCAAGTGGCGGTAAAGGAAGTACCGTTTGGTAGTATATGGGTGGATTTACTGCTCAGATACCACCAAGCTCATAATGAGCCCAAGGTGCGGACTGTTCTGACTTGCATTTGAACACTGCCTGCCAATTAAAATTCTAATGAGATATGTTGCATTCCCTAACAAGAGACAGGAAGGAGGAGACGAGGAGTCAGTGGAGAGGACGGAAAGGGAGGGACGAAAAAGGGGCAGGAAAAAATGTATCATGGTGAAAGCGGATAAAGGAATCAAGGGCATCAGAGGTTGACCTTCTTTCCCTTGCAAGGAAAGGGTCATTCCTAAACCTGACAATCTTGCTCCAAATACCTGCTTCAGCACCGTTTTTAGCGAGTCGAACACACCAAACCAAACAAAGGAACCAACCTGATTTTTATTCCCTCAGACACCCAGGGTAGACAGCCTCCATCTTCTGAATAACGTGGGCAGATGCTATCCACTCACTTGTTTCCGCGACTAGAGACCCAAGTGATTTTGACATGGTCCACCAGTGTTGGCAGGTCTAGGAGAATGTGGACTGAGCCAGAGAGAAGATGCTATCTGTAAGGGAAGATGAGTCAGTGTGGTCCCTACCCACATAGGTCAAGGAACGGGCTCTCCTCCAAGGTTCGAGCCCCATGGGCGCAGGTCTTTGCAGGCTTCTATCCAAGTCCACCGCTGTCAGCAAGGAAGGCATCACTTGACAGCAGGCCTCTGGCACAGAGGCTACCTGCTGAGCACGTTGCTCCACCCAGAGAGCGCAGGAGCTACAGATCTGTTTCCTTTGCAGGCATGTGGCTCCAGGGCTGTCACATGGCTGCATTGTGCACTGCAGTGGATGCCGCAGCGTCAGAGCCTTGCTGTTAGGCCACAGATCAGACCTTTTGAGCATGTTTGGCATACCGGTCAAACTGAGTTGCCAAAGCAGGTGGAAAAAAGACGATTTTGTTTTTGCGGTGAGAGCTCCATTGATGACTATGGACAGGCACGAGGACCGGGAGTGTTGTGCCTACACTCTGTGGGAATACCATGGGTGTCCTGGCCCCTACCTGCATGGCGCCCAACGTAGGACACGGAGACAGATGGTTTACACAGGTCTTTATTCTCTCCTTACTTTCCTCCAACTCCCCGTCACTGCCCCTTCCTCCCACCTCCTAGGCCCCACCCCTCAACAATGACTAGAGCGTTGCCTCAAGACATCACAACCTCCCTCTGTTTTGTACACCTGGTCCATCACATTATCCCATTTCTTCAATGAGCAAATGATGTCACGCTCATGCCCTTTGGGGACGATCTTGCCTTACCCGTCATCGCTCCTCGATCTGCACCTCACCAGGATGTCTAAGGTATCACTTTCTGACTCTTCACCATCTCCTTGATATGAGACAGCAGACTGATGAGCATCCGCTCCACGTGAATCGTCCCACTGGGTTCTCCAGACTTCACCATCCACCTAAAGCGTGATGAATTTCAGTTCACTCGGCCATGATCTCTTTCCGCCATTATCAGGGATCCTTCCTTCCTTGGTGGTCACTAGAGGCTTTTTGTGAAAGGCTGTCGCGTGTTTTTGGTTGCTTCACCACCACCACATCACCAACCTCCAAACTGGACTCTTTAGCCTGTCGCTTTAGGTCAGCAGTCCTCTTCGTCTTGTCCTTCGCTTCTTCATCTTGCCTCATGTTTTTGTCATCCTGGTTATCTTCTGAGGTCTTTGGGACATGGTATGCAGGTTTCTATGTTTTGGCCAAACATTACTTCTGAGGGACATTTCCCTGTCGTGCTGTGTGGCGTAGTCCTGTAGGCCCGCAACAGATGATACAGCACCTGTTCATATGGTTGTCCGTTTAGGTGTGGCATCACCCGCCAATGCTTAAAACCCATGTATTCTTCAAATGTTCAGAAGTCTTGGCCTCTGAACGGGGGCCTGTTATCTGACTTGACAATCCTAGGGATGCCATATGCAGTTAACATTCGATCTAGGGCCGGGATGACATGGTGGGCTACGGTTGATCCTACCATTTGAGCATCCAGGAACTTGAAGTACTAGTCTATGGCCACCAGTATATATGGTCCTCCGTCTATTGGTCAAAGAAGTCAATGGCAACCTCGTCCCATACCCTCTCCAGCAACTTCATCATCTGCAGAGACTCGGGATGTGTTGCTGGCGTTATGAGACAACACGTGTGGCACCGCTTTAGCAGTTCCTCCACGTGATCATTGAGTCTTGGAAACCACACCTTCTGTCTCAGTAGCCGTTTGGTAGACACTATGTCCCTTTTGTCCCTCATGTGCCATTTCCATGACATGTCACCTCATGCTTGCAGGTATGACCAGTTTGTTCCCCTTGAGTAGCAGACCTTCAGACATGGAGAACTAAACGTTTTTGATTTCAATCTGCATGTCTGGTGCTTCTCTTTTTCTGTTTATTTGTCTCTCCTCTATTTTCCTGATTTGAGACATACTCCTAGGACTTCGAAGGCTCTGTCCGGTTCCACCTCTGTTAGGATTTGCATGTGGTCCATTCCTTTGGGTATGGCTTCCTGTACGATGTAGTGAATGCATCTATCAGCCACCAATGGTTCTGGAATTGCTTATTGTTTTGGGAGAGGAAATCAGCCGGGCGTTCTTCCTTCCCTGGTCTGTTTATTATGTTGAATGCATAATCCTGTAGTCATAGACCCCCAGCTTGCTTGCAACATGCGGGGCATCCTCGCCTGATGGTTTCCATAGATGAATAATAATGCTTGATGCTCTGTTATTATCATAAATGGCTTTCCATATAGGAAGGGGTGGAAGTGCTTGTATGCTCACACCACCGTTAGGCTTCCTTTTTCAGCTCGGGAGTATGCTTGCTCAGTCTTTGATTGGCTTCTGCTGGCAAACGACACTATATGCCGGTGTGACGCATCTTCCCCCTGTGCCAGTATTGCTCAAGTCCCACCGGGCTTGCATCCACTGCCAATTCTGTTTCTCTTGTTGTGTCCAAGTAGGCCATATTTTCTGCAGTGGAGATTCTCCTGCAGATGTCAAAGGCTTCTTCGCATCTGATCGACCACTAGTACTGAGTGTGCTGTTTCGTGAGGACTTTCAGTGCTTCGTTGATGGTTGCAACTTTCTTGATATATCTCGTGCAGTAGCTGGCAAGCCTCAAGAATGAGGCATTTGTTTGGGGTGGTTCTCATTTAGGGATGCGACTTTCTCAGGGTATGGCATCATCCCTTGCTCCGAAAATATATGCCCAAAGAATCGCAGTGTGCCTTTGAGAAACTTGCATTTGTCTCTGTTGAGGGTGAGGTTGGCCGCCTCACGCACCATGCACACTCTGGCTTATGTGTCATTGTGTCGTTCTGTGCTGGTGTGAAAGACTCCGATGTCATTGCTATAGTTTAGGCAGTTTGGAATATGTTTAATGACATTATGTATTTTGGTCTGAAATATTTCTGCTGCTGACGACACTCTGAAGCCAAGTCTCTTGTAACGGTATAACCCCAGGTGTGTTACAAACGTGGTGATGTATCTTGATTCAGGCTTAGCTTTAGCTGATGATAGCCCTTATTCAAGTCTAGTTTTGAGAAGACAGTGGCCCAATTTAACAGATGTATCATGTCTGTGATGCGGTGGGCTTGGTGGCGTTCTTGCTTCAGCATGTGTTTAGGTCTTCTCATATCCACTCACAATCAGATGGCATCAGAGCCATATCTTGGCACAGGGACGATGAGAGACACCCATGGAGTGGGCCCTGATGCTGGCTATATAATGTCCTGTTCCAACATCTTCTGTAACTCGTCCTCCACTTGTTTTCGGATATTTACTGGAATACCTCTTTAGTGTGTTGCCAAGGGTGTGACGGTGGAATCAATATGCAGTTGAATCTGCCTTTGGTTTAGTCTTCCTAACCCCTTAAACAATGCTGGGAACAGTTGGTCCATCTTGGCGTCCATAAAGTTGTGCACCATTAGTCGATAAAGTACATGGATTAAGCCCATTTCCAAGGTGGCATTGAAGTGTAGGATGCAGCCACACTCCGCCGCTGCCTCCAGTACATGCACAGGTATCTTTCTCTTGTGTCTTGCCTCTGCAGGTCACTTCCAAGTATCCATTACATGGTAGGGGGGGTGTTTTTTGTTTCCGATCCATATGGGCAAATGTCCACTTCCAATGGGCGTAATCTCAGTGTTTTATGGATGGTTTTGTACACTTCCTCGCTAATCACATTCACAGGGCCTCCAGTGTCCACCAGGAATTCTGCCTGGAGATTGTTAATTTGCAGCAGCAGTGTTGGGCTGTGTTCTGCCGCTTGTTGATTTCCCAGCGCATACAGGTAGCCTTTTCATCTTTGGTCCCCTGCCGATGAGCTTGATTCACTGGCTGGCGGGAATTGTTCTATTAGCTACCATACATGGCATCTGGATCTTCGGGTGGGCAAGCAGAGGTGGTGAAAGACCTTCTTATTCCCCATTCTCCTGTCGTCCACAACCCTTCATCCCGACGGCCACCTTCTTTGTGGCTTCCCGGCATCCTCACTGCTGCAGTGGACGCAGATGCTGCTCTGATGCCTGTTCTTTCCTTTGGTCTCCTGGGCACGGGTCCTTCTCATTCACCTCTTGGTAGGTTCCTTGACATTCTGTATACTGCCTTGAAGTGGGTTCTCCCCCCACATGTAGAGCATTGTTGATCTATTGCTGGGCATGATCCTTTGTGTAGGAATTCATAACCGTAAAGAAAACAGAATTGGTCACTCTGTCCCCACTACAAGGGCACCGTGGCCATCTTGTGGGTCATGTCGATAGCATTATCTTTGTCCTGCCCATGGCTTCCACCTGGTTCAACTGCTGATTCGGCTCTCGGCAGCATCAGTATGTTTTCCAGCGACCATGGTTTCTGAAGTAATTTCTTTTGAAAGGTCGAGACTCACAGCCAGCAATTAGTCATTTTAGCACCTCGATGTTGGAGTAGTTGTTGAACTCACAATGTTTCATTCTTATCCGCATACACATTACAAATACATCCATGGCTTCCCCCTTTATGCTGCATCGTGGTGTGGAAGAAGTGCCTCTCATAGTCCATGTTGGTGTGTGGAGTGAAAAATATAATCAATGAGTGCCGTTGTTCGTCCTCTAGAAGTGTCCACTGTGTCTTCAGGCAGCTCATCAATGATGCCTCATGTGGCTGGTCCCACTGCTATTGTGAGAAGACACTTCCTTCTGTGGTCATCCATCGGGCCCAGCCCCCCCTCATCCCCACGTATACGTCAAAGTCCCTCGCCCATCTCGCACATCGGGGTCCCATGTTACTGGTTCATGTGATGTACAATGCTCCGGGGAGTTGCAATGATAGTGCCTCTTGTACTCTTGTATGACCTGGGTTGGACGGGGGCACTGTCACTGTGGCTGGGATGTCCTGGTCTGTCTACCACACTTGAGGCATGGGTGTGTGCCTCTACTACTTCACCTCTTTGAGGACAGTTGAGAAGGTTTTCCTGGTGATAGGGTCCACGGGTGGTGCTTTGTTCCTGCTTCTGGGTGGATACCTTTTATGAAATGTCTTTACTCCTTCCACATGTTCTCCAGGGCCACATGAGTGTCCTCCTGTTGGGCGACCGTGTGCCACTATTTTCTCTTGACCACCGCTCCCCACAACTTGATTATTCTAGTGGATGGCTTTGTGCCGCTGTCTCCTCTCACCTCCACTCCCTGCAGTGCGATTCCTTTTGGTGCTCATGCAACCTAAAAGTATGTTCCCGTGCCCCTCCTAGCACAGACTTGCTCCGGGCACCTCTTCAGCAGTCCACCACCACGACAGCCAACCTAGCACTAGCACGTCCACTCGTCGCCAATGTGTGCCGACACTCCGTGGGACTACCACAGGCATCCTTGCCTCTACCTACACAGCGCCCCACAATAACCAAAGAGACAGACGGTTTACACACGTCTTTATTCTCTCCTTACTCACCCCGCCCCAGCACCCCTCATCACTTCCCCTTCCTCCTACCTCCTGGGATCCACCCCTGAACAATGACTAGAGCATTGCCTCAGGACATCACAGGAGGGGGAGTGACCTGACTATGGCGGCTGGCACCTGCCAAAAGCGGGTGAGTTGATAGGTATGGCTTGGCCGTCTCCATTAATGTCAAGTCAGAGATGTGGATACCTAGGGTGGGAGTGGCTTCAGAAGGGTGGGGTCAAGGAAAATCCCATATTTCTCTGCAGTGAGGCCACACTAGTCGCACTGGGGTGGCATCACAGTAGGGGCATACAGCATTTAGAAATATTATGTGTTGGTAATCTGCACAACAAACAAAAGGCTTCCCAGAGTAGTTTATCAGTGCCAACCACCACAATGAACCCAGACCTAACATGGAACAGGCTACAAAAGGGAGCATGCTTTAGAACCTGCACCTGCAAAATGGACCATTACCATAACTCAATGCCACACTATAGCTAATTCATTGTCGTTCGATGTGACACTATCTTCCTAGCAGCCACAGTGGGGATCCCATTGAATAAGTGAGCCCTGGCCTGTGGATGGCTGTTCCCAAAGCACCAACTGGCCTAGGCAGCCAAAAGAAATTAGAATCAGAAATCTACTAAACAAGTATTGGCAAAGCCAATAGTTTTGCCGTTTGCTCTCCATTGACGTTTGCATTTATTGGCCTCAAATAGCAAGCGGGAGAGTACAAAGGTGTGAGGGAGGATGCTGGAAGGGTTGCAGGGGAGTCAGAGTATGAAAACAGAAAGTGAGCGTGATGGTAAAAGCAAGGGACTGGTGCCGGCGCCGTGAAACCCACTCCGCACTATTACGAGGTCCCCTCGTGGGACCCGCTCTGGACATCTGGTTTTTCCAGACGTCCATAGAGGGTCCCGCGAGGGGGCCAGGGAGCTAACAGGCCCGTAATTAAAGGGTCCGTTGTTAGCTCCCTCCCCATTCCCATTGAGCCCTATGGGTGCTAGAATGGGAATGGGGAAGGACCGGGCTCGGGTTCCCTGAAGAGGAAATACCGGGCCCTCCAAAGTCGGAATGGCCGTGTATTTCTCCATTCAGGGAACCCGGCCCCCGGACTAGGTTTTGGAGGCAGCCATGGTGCTAATAGCACCATGGCTGCCTCCAAAGTCGTAATGAGGCTCTATGTGTATTGGGGTGCCTAGGGCCAGGAACCAGTCCAAAGCAGCCAGACTACAACACAGGGTGCAGGACTTGGCTTGAGTGAGCCCATGCAAGCACACCATTAATTATAGATCTGCCTCATGGTTTCTCCAAATAAAGGAAAACACATTGCAGAGAGTAAAATAATAGACTTTAGTAGCCCAATGGATACTTAAAAATATTTTACTAGTCCAATGGACCATAATGGTCGATTGGGATATTAATGCATCCCTGGTGAAGTCAAAACTAAATTCCAGCTGCCACCAGCCTACTACACAAAACAATGCAGGATGATGATATAATGACCCCAGGGCCAAAATGGGGTGCTTAAAAAGCATGACGTTCCAGGGAGCCTTATGGGATTCCTCTGGACTATATAGTAAAAAAAGGGCAACAGTGACAGTGCGACTTTAGCAGAAGTCCCTCTGGCCAAAAAAAAAGCCAGAGATCCAAATTCCAAAAAATTCCAAGGCGAAAAACATAAGATTTAGGGGTCCCATAAAATAAGACAGTATGACCTCTCAAAAATTGAATTCTGCCCTAACACCTAATGAGTAGGTGAAGTAATCACTTCACAGTAGGTTGCAAAAACCGGTGAGCACCTGGACCACAGCAGACCCCATGAAGAGGTAATGGCACAGCTGATACAAGGCTTCTGATCATTCAAGCTCCACCCCCTCCTTCCTGTTCTTTCCTTCCTCCTAGCTCTCTTTATCCTCTTCTGCTCTTAATCTCGGCATCTTCTTTGACCTTTCTCTTTCCTTTTCCTCTCACATATCACTCACTGCGCGCAACAGTCATTTCCTTCTTTTCAACCTTCATTGGACTCGTCCTTTTCTATCCTTTCACGCTACTAAACTTCTTAACTCTGCTTTAATTTTCGTCTAGGATTGACTACTGTCCTGTCCGCTTGATTGGTCTCTGTGCATCCATCTCATCCCTCCCATACAATCTATCTACAACGTTGCTATCCATCCCCTTTTCTCTCTTCTTTCTCGTACGTCAATCTCTTCCTCTTTGTTATCGGCTTCTAATTGGTCATTCAAACCATGGCTCTGGTTTCACTTCCTGTCTATGGTTTTCAAATGTCTTCATGTTCTTGCCCCCTCCTACCTTTCCTCTTTAGTCTCTTTCTATTTACCCACTCAGTCTGTTTGCTCTCAAACTACGTTCCCCTTGCTGTCCCTAAACCTCCTTGCACTTCCTCTCATTTCTGATAGATCTCCCAGCTTGACACTTCCACTGCAATTCTCTACCTCTTCCCATTCACTCCTCTGCAACCTACCATATCTTCCGGACCAGAGGCATTGCTAGGGGGGAGGGCTGAGGGGGCTATAGCCCTGGGTCTTTTGGTTGTTCCCCCGGATAGAAGCTCAGGGACTACAACCAAAAGGCTATAGCTAGCCGCGAATCCCGCCAGTCCCAACATTAGCTCAGCCCCAGATCTTTTCCAGACCTAGCAACACCCCTGTTCCGGACGCAGCTGAAAGCCAACTTTCTGTCCCTTCTTTCTGACTACTAATAACTGATTTGCATATTGTGTTCCATTACGGCATTGCTTTTTACCGTTCTTGTTCCTGTATGTTAAAGCACTTTGGCTAAAGCACTTTGGCTAAAGAAGTCTCAATAAATACAAATGCAATGCATCTAACTCAGATAACAGGGGATGCTGTTGGACAACATCATCAAGGTGGACAGATCACACAAATGAATACACGTGCAGGTCAAACACATGCAGACTCTCCTAACAAACAAACCAATCAAAGAAGTAACCATTGCATCACAATGCTCCCTACAAAAAGGGACTCTGTAGCGTGAGGCATCACAGGTGTCACGTGGCAACTGCAGAGGCCCCTTACCACACAATGGCACGTGGCCCGTGAAAGGGTGTATCTATTCAGCCTGCGGCAAAGAGTACCACCGCTTCGTTTCTTTATAGCTACGTCTGCACTTTATGAATCACGTATATATATATATGCCAAAGTGTGCGGATCTACACATGCCAAGATAAGTCCAAAATTGAAACCTAGCTGCCAACACGTGCATCAGATGTTTGGTGATGTCTCGAAATAGTGCTACTTCTGATACATAAGACAAAGAAAGAAGTGGCAGAGGTCTGCATAATATCTCTGGCCAACACCCAGTCAAACAGGAAGAGCACCCATCAAGTAAAAAAAATCACTAAGAAAGGCTTGGTAATCAAAGCTTTGATAGTTTCCGGGGCATCAGTAAAGGTCATGTGCAAGAAGCATTTCCAACAACTGTGACGTAACCAAAACCCAAGCAAACCATAACGCCTATCAAAGTGTTGCATTGTGTATTCTCCATGTTATGTTGTCCAAGCTCAGACGATAGAACCTTGCGAGGTGGAATGTTTATCCTGGAATCTGGTCAGTTGGTAGTTGGAGAAGCTGACCATAACTGGGGGTTGCCGAGAGAAATCTTCTCTGAAATAAAGAAGTAAGTGGACCATCATCATTTCACTGGCAACGAGCTTCTGGACCCCAGTGCCAGTGACCCCCGGCAGGAACTGCTTCATCCAACGCCTCTGTGCTCAGTGGTTGAAGTGTACGAAAAGAAGTAGTGGAACTATGTTCCTTGCTGGCCTGCACCCACTCCCCACAAACCCCATCAACATGCCCCCTTCCACACACAATACACCCCCACAAACACTTGCACCTGCTGTTAAAGGGAACGTTCCGTGCAGTGCAGAGAAAGTGCAAGTTTCAACTTCTTCCTGTACATTTATTTTAAAACGAAACCATTCCAGAACGGTTTATTTTTTTAAAATAAAAGTATAGGAGCTGTAAAGGGTACTTAAAAAAAGTATAGGAGCATCGCTCCCGACCGCTCCCGCTCACTTCAACCACTGTCTGTGCTATCCAGTACTGTATCCACAGCAAAGGGCCACCATAAGGTTGTTAGAGTGTGAGGAGTGCCTCCTCCGACACGCTCTAGCCGCTTTGTGCCACAGCGGGTGAGCATACCCTGGATGTCCGCTGGATTCATTACACCGCCACCAACATGGTAAGGTACGGCAGTGCTTGAAAGGATGCAGTGATATGAAGCAGGACAACTGCATCAGCCGTTATTGGCATTTAGCAAACAGAAGCAGTTCCCAAAGTTAAATAAAGGTAGTTTGGGTGTTTGCGCGCCGAGCGGCGGGTCAAGTAGGCCGCTCGAGCCGCGGCTCATTCAAGCGAACTCTGCGCATGCTGGTATAGAGTTACCTAGTGTGAGAAACCAAAGGGTGTCTCACCCGCTAGTCCTCTGGGACTAGTCATCCAAGTGACCAGGACACAGCCATCATTTTTGGATCCAGTTCCTGAGGGAGGACCAGTGCGGGAGGATCACCTGGGTGAGGGGTCTTCAGGGAGTGGGGGTGAGGCCGCTGGTGGTGAGACACGGATTTCCTCCATATTTTGCTTATCCAACCCATTCTATTTATTAGGATGCTCTGAGGTCCCAACTCCCCCCCTTTTTACACAAACACTGGGCCAAGAAAGAGGGTGACTGAGTGTAACATTAACTTTCATACATCGTACTGAACATGTCCAGCTAATCGGATCAGGCAAAGTCAGGCACTTGATTCCAAGTGCATACTCCTGATACCAATTAGCTCTCCTCACACAAATAAAAGGCAGAACCCAAAGTCACACTCTGAGCAAGGCGGAACACGAGTACGAGCACGGCTTCCGGGACAAAGGAAAACCTACTGCAGCAGAACAACGGAAGAAGGGACAAGAGCAGCGGGTCGAAAACCCCAAGAGTTCCCTACTGGAAGTTGTTGCCTCTGACAAGCCGCGAGAGACACGTGGAGAAGGCCAGATCTCACAAGTGAAGACTGCATTGTGTTTCAAGGACACCAGCGACCCTCCCGGGTGAACGGCAGAGTTAGGGAGGCGAAGCCAAGCCTGTGGTACTAACCTTGACTCGTGAATTGCTAAACTAAGAAGAGATGCACACAGTCGGTGAGTTGGCAAGTGATCTGAAAGACTGGCGTGTGTTAAACATTGGAAGTAGTGTGAGAAACCAGAAGGTGTCCCACCCGCAAGTCCCCAGAGATCTGTCATCCAGGTGGCCAGGACATGGCCATCACATTTGGATCAAGTTCCTGGGGGTGGACCAGTGCGAGATGACCACCTGGATGAGGGGTCTTTGGGGAGTGGGACATTGGATGGTGTGACATGGTATCCCCTTCCCAATAACACCTTTACCCCATCCTACTAGGTAGGATACCTAAGAATGTAGCCCCCCCCACCCTTTTCTGACACAAACACTTTCTCACGGACAGTTCACTGTGAGCAACAACGGACCAACACCAGAGCCGTATACCTGACATGACCCAACACCATGGACAGGCAAGGTCAGGCAATTACGGATTATTACACACACCTGACTTCCATCACACTTCCCCACACGGATAAAGGCGAAGCACGAAAGCACCCTCTGATCACTGCAAACCACACGAGGAAACCGCAGTTCCAAGATGACAGTTTAATACAAGGAGAAAGAGGGCGAGACCAGAGAGTCTTGCAAGGAGGGAACTACCCGTGACCTCTAAAGACTGTTACTTTCATGAACCTTGGAAAGTTAGAAACCGAAGACCAGAACTAAGGCTGATCGAACCTACACAGTGTGTCAGAGGTACCTGGGCCTCTCCTGCATCGATAACCAAGGAGGGGAGGAGCGATTGCCACTGTGGTACTGTCCTTGGCTCCTACAACAAAGCAGCATCAGAAAAGACAGCACAGCCAGTGAGTCGGAGAGACTGATATCAAACCAGCTTGTGTTTTGAACCAAGGTTGCAAGCGGCAACATTGTACAAAGAGAACAGTGTGTGAGGCATCTGCAAAGAGCAATGTGGATATAATAGAATTTTTGGGAGGTTAAGAAAAGATACTATACTCAGAGTGGTCTGGCGAAACGTGGGTTCTCATTCAAAATCTCTGTTAGGTATCCAACTGATGCTCAGTGGGAGAACAAGGAATATTGAGATCGAAGTGGTCATGCAGCTGGTGCACATCCGAAAGTCTTCGATAATTTAAAGTACATCACAAATGATCTGTGCCGGCTGAGGGAGACTAATTGATTGCAAGAAAGGGATCCAAGCACGGCTTAGGGGAATCCGGGGTGAACCGTGAGTCACCCGAGAAAAAATTCTGAACATAGTTTGAAAGGGACCTGAGCCCAGAAGATGGGGATCCAACATTGAACTTTTTGGCTTTGAAAAGGGTCTGAGCACATCTGAGGAGGATCCAGGGTGAACACTCAAATTGAGTGCTTGAAAGGGAAAATAATTTTTTCATGTTGTTTTTGTATACAAGACCCTCTGAGTCAAGAGACTTCCAAGAAGTAAAGAGACTTGGACACAGAAGGTTTGAACTGTGAAAATTGAACTTTATCCTTATACCGCAGAAGCCAGAGTGTGTGCTTTGCTCAAATTAACCACCTTGTCAAGTGCTGAAAACGTGGGGAAGGGAGGCCAACAGCCCGAACATTCTGATATAATCATTTTGTGAACGCTTCTCTCTTTTTCATGAACATCACTCCACCTTATTTTGTAAATTAGTGGTATGGAATGGCAATATTTTTTTTAGTATAGGCCCCATATTTGACAAGACTCCACTAGGACTGCATATTATTATTTGATCGTCGTAGCTTGCTCCCATCTGTAGATGTAGGTTTAGGTAGGCCTTTATCTCACCTTTGTGAAAGTTCAATAAACACCCTTGAACTGTGGTCACTTTTGTCTGTCTTATTGTTGATACCACGCCTGCCTTACAGAAGCAACATTTTATCGCAAGTAAAGGCTGCACACCTGTGAGTGAGACGCGAGGAAAGGCAGAACTATGAATGAACTTTGAAGCAAAAGACAGCTATACTAAGTATAGTATAGTATAGTATGAGACAGCGAAATCAGCGATACTAAGTAACTGAGTGGTCCTGCAACAGGAAGTAGCCCACTCGAAAAGTCTCCATAAAAACTAAATTGTTTGAAGCGAAAAATCAAATGAACAGCAAAAGTGAAATAGAGAAGGTTAAGTACTAGAGAAAGGGAGAGTGAAGGTTGAACTGTAAACTTTGCGTCGAAGTGGATCTGCATTGGTCTGTAAAGAAAGCTACGCACATTCAAAAGTCCTTGACATCCAAAAGTGGTCCGAGCACGACAGAGGGAGACCCAAAGTGAAATAAGCTTGGGGAAGGGAGTCCCTTGCAGGTTTGTGTTGAACTTTATCGTGAAAGGTCTGAGCCCGACAGTGGGGGACCTTTGTGAACTTTTTGGTTGAAACATTATTTTGGAAGTCAAACAAAGACTTTAACAGGAAGGCTAGACAAGCCTGGATCTACATTTTGGAACTGTTTATTGTGTTGGAAACTGGGCCAGAGTTTGTCATCCAGCCTTACTCCATGAGGTCTAACGTGAAGAGGAGAGCTGGTTCAACCACATTTATTCATTTGTACACTGATTTTTTCCTTTTGCATAAATGTCTCATTTTTACACTTTTTTGTACAAGAGATAGGGCAGGTATTAGGTCTTGTTAGCATAGGCCATTTTGATTTGACTGACTCCACTAGGACTGCGTTATTATTTGATGTTCGCGACTACTCCCATCTTAGTAATAGGGCAAAGTAGAAGTGTTTCCAACCTCAACAAGTTCAATAAAGGTTTAACAAATTGTACCCATTGTGTCAGTGTCATACTTGTGATACCATGCCTCCCCTACACTAGTAAAAGCACACTCAGCTGCTACATGGGTGAATAAGAAAAGGCCCTTCCTGCGTAAGTGACGCACAGCCACACAGCGGCCTTCTTAGTGTACACTTGTCGCCTAGACAACCATCCGCACTGTGGTTGCCGTTGAAGCGGTGTGCTGATCACTCCAAGGGCCTGCGTGTGGGAAAATAAACGATCAGTGTCCTACAAATATATTTAGTGCTGCACTAAGGTTAATACACGTTGGGCACCATAAGAACGTATTTTCTTTCCCCTTCACCAGCGCTATAACATTGATCACCTTGATAAGGGAAAAAAGAAGTTCAGATATAAAAAAAGGGAATAATAAGAGGAAGTAGTGTGATGTCTTACTCATACAGATCATTGAAACAAACATTGGTACTTTCTGCTAGGAATCCTAAAACATTATGGCGATGCCAGGAGTGACTGATCCACCCGCATTCATGCCTAGCCCAGGCCCAGTAAAAATGAAGTGGGCAAAATGGAAGAAAGGGATTTCAACACTATCCGAGGCTGCTTGCGGCAACACCATTTCTACAGACTGCAAGCTTTCCCTTCTAAGGCATTTATGGGTCCTTCCGGGACATTACAGGTAATGGGTAGATTTGATGATCTGGAGGATTCTCTTTGTACAAACTGGTGGTGGTTAGCAAAGTAGGTTTTGAACCAGCCGAGGATGATCTTGCTGATGCCCATTCGGTGATGTAGATTGTCACTGTGTGTCTGGTGGAATCAAATGCTGCTGAGAGGTCAAGGAGAACCAGGAGGCTAGGATGGTCATCATCAAAGATTTTATTCCCATCATCAATCACCTGGAGCAGGGTGAGGTTGGATGCGCTGCTGGACCTTCACTGTCTTTCTTATTTTCTGATGGTTTGTTTGTTAAAGTTGAGTTTTTGAGTTCACCAGGGTGCAGAATGTTTAGGCTTGAGGGTGCGTTGTTTCACTCTGGCACGGCGGTTGATGTTGGTTGTGAGGTTGGTGTTGAGTTCTTAGAGAAGCAAATTACAGTCCTGGTTCGTCAGAGGTAGGTCAACTCATGTGAGGTGGAGTTTGGCAAGGTCTTCTGTAAGAGCCTCCACTGGGAAGTTCTTGAATGATCTTAAGGCTTATTTGCTGTGTTTCCGATGTTCTTGCTCGACTGGTCCGACATGACTAATGTCAAAGGGGATTGCCAGATGTTCTGACCATTCAAGTGGGATTGGAGATCAGTGATGGGGTGGGTAATAAGTAAATCCAGTCAAGTCAGAATATGTGTGGACAAAAGACTTCGCCGTTAACCAGGAATGTCACATAACGCTCGCAATGGATGACATCAGGGCAGAGATGAGTGGTGCCATATTGTCAAAGTGTGATACCATCAGCTACCACTGCACCCCGACTCCCACAATGTTGCAATTTATTGAACTTACATTGGCTTGCAAAGGTACAAACACAACTTTAAGGTGTCCACGGCCACATTATTTTTAAATGCTATGGGAGAAATCATCAATCTCCCTCGGTCATAAATGTCAGCAATGTAATACTTATATCTGCAGAAACTGAAAAACACCACCATGAAAAGCTGCAATATGTGCGGCAGAGACAGCGAGCTAGTGGACTGACTCTCCACAAGAAAATGTGTGAATTCTACAAGAATTGGCAGCAAGTCATGTTTTCTGATCATGGTGTGCCAGCTGACCCAAGGAAAGCCTAGGATGTCAAGGCAGCACCCCACACTTACAGGAAGTGCGCAATGACATACTGCTTTGGGGCACTTACATAGACGAGCCAAAAAGTCCCACACGCAGGGTGGTGCATGTCAGGTTGCCTGGGGTTCTTTTAATGTATCCCTTGAGGGAAGATATCATACAGTAGGGAAGGCAGCACACACTCATATGCAACTAGGCCTGTAATGAGACCAGGAGCCTGCAGTAGGTTAGACTATCTTTATTCCTTCCATACAGCGAACTGCTGCTTCCCGGGTTCCTCACCTCGCATGCGCGAGCCTCATGCATGGTCATTGGTTCAGCCTGCAGAGCTCTCAGGCTCCATTAACTGTGTCCTTGCCAGGATTCTACAGTGCACCTGGAAAAGTCATACACCAGTAGATCATGCAGGACAGGATGCGTCAGAAGATATGGTTCCCTTGTCTTGATGCTCAGGTTGAGTCAGTCTGAAATTGTGCACTGCATACCCTGCCAGGACACAGGGAGCAGGGACACATCTCCCCTGATAATTTTGGAACAGTTCAGCAAAATCCTGTTAAAAATTGTCAGTACCAATTTCTGAGGGTTCCTCGACAGACAATATGTGCTGGTGGAAGTTGATGACCACTCACAATACACTGCAGTAGAACTGGTATCCTCCCTGGCTGCTAATGTGATACTACCCAAACTTGAAAAAACACTAGCAATGCATGAGCTCCCGAATGAAGTTAAATGGATAATGGACCCCCCCCATTCCGGTCAAGAGTAGCAAATTTACTGGCAGATTCTATGAATCAAACATCACAAAATCTCTCTATGATGTCAATACATGCAAGGGTGTATTCTTCCCTTCCCCGGAACAGGGACAGTCCCCATGGAAACTACCACCCGCACCCATGAGTCCACGTGGATAAGGATGGGCACTGCACCTGCCAAATAAAATAGATGTAAAACAGGAGATGGGCTACACCCCAAATTCTTAGATTACCAATGGACACACACACCAGAGCAGATTTATAGGGATCCCAACAGGGACCCCTTTTATTTATAAAACCACTTAACATTTAATACTTTCCCCTTTTGTATTCCCTAGGATTCCCCATAAATGGGGACCTGCTACATCAGCTCGCCCTTCCTTGGAAGGGTTGCGTGGACGCTGGGTGAATCTGATTCAACAGACCCCTTACTTAAACTCAGGTACCATCCACATGGAGTGTGAGGCCATGCAAGTGGGGGTCCGCCCACCATCACAACTGCTTCTGTGGCACATTTGGATTCTGCTGGGTGCAGCACCCACGGCCTGATTTAAAATCTTTAAGGCGCCACATTAGTGTGGGGCCTCCCCACGTCACCGCTGTGGCCCGCACCAACATTTCGACTTCAGGCGTTGTCCCCTGTTCCGTGGGGATGCAGCCACTCTCACTGCCACTCGGGCAGCCATCTTGAATCCAGGCGGTGTCCCCATGCCAACAGGATGGCTTTCACTGCCACATGCCCATGTCCTGTTTAGGCTTCCTGGCCCACTCCCTCAGCAATGTGTCATTGCCAGCCTGGGACTTTAGTTCAATGCTCAGCCCTCCTGGGCCGAGCAGACTTATCAGTTCTCTTCACCTCCCAGGCAGCCTGTTTTGGCCCGTCCCCCTCAGTCAGCTCAGCTTGGGCTGTTTGTTCTTGGCCTGGGCAGCACCCTGCCCAACACTGGATGACACTGGGGCCTGTCCGGTCCAGTCCACCGACACCCGCCCTGGCCCCAGGACGACCACGCTGCCCCAGGCTTAAGCAGTTCGGCCCCATAGTTTATTCTATGGGGGGCTCCCCCGCGCGCCACCCTCACCCAGATGCCTTTTTTCTTGCTCCTTTCTTATACTATTTTTTTTCAGCTGTTTTACTTTCAAAGTTGCACTGGATTATTTTCTCCCCTGCCCAGCTCATTCTTGGGGATGGGAGTTTTACTCCTTTATTTTCTTTTGTTAACCTTCCATCCAGCCCGATGGTGGGCAAGATGGTTTGATCTAAAATCAAAAACAGTGAACACATACAGACATACAAACATTAATAAAAACACACACAACACATTTAATGAAGTACTTTTATTAGTCTGGTGTCTGCGTCTTTATTTCTAGGGTTCCTTAGGGGACAAGTACGTAGCCCCTACAAGCCAGGCTCCGTGGGGCCAAGAAATCACAAAATCTCCCGATGATGGTCTCAGGCAAATGGAGTCGCTGAAAGGTTTATGTGATCGTTGAAGAAGACACTGCTGATCCAGAGTTAGTCACACATCAAGTCCTGTGTGTGTACTGGTCCACCCACCACATGTTTATGGGATGCACCCCTCACTCCATGCTTCCTGGTCACCTAGTAACCAGCACTATTCCAGCCCATCAACTCTGGAATCTAAGTGGTCCTTGCCTTCTGTACATTTAGTACAAAAGAAAGACACAGCGAAGGAGGTGAGCCAGATCATCTTGCATCCAAGTGGGGGACTCAGTACTCGTCAAAGATTGAACCCATATGAAGCTAAACCCTACCAAGCCACATCAACAAAAGGCACTATGTTCATGGTTACCTGAGGACCTAATCCAGTTTATCATGGATATGTCAGGGTTTAAACCTCTACCCGTCAGGAGGGTGGTAGTGAAGAAGATGCCCCTTCCAGGGATGCGCCGCAGGATGACTGATCTCAGGATCTCCTGGTCCAACGAACAGTGTACTATGTTTGATCCCATCCCATCGCATCGCATGCCATGCAGGCGGTTCACCAGCACTGCCAATAGGGTGAACCTCACAATGTAATTTGTGTCAAGGAACTTAATCACCTGTTTGCCTACAAGTCTATAACATAGAATACGTGTTTGTATATGTATTTGTATTTGTTTTATTTGTATAGCGCAGACCAGGGCCAAAGGCAACCGGGCGCATATCTTAGTAGAACATTACATTACAGGTAGTGGAACATTACATTACAGTAGTAGACATATAATCACAATAGTCCCAACAGGTTGTACACAGAGTATACAAATGACGATACAAATCAAGGAAACAAACAGAACGGAGCAGAACAGAGCTAGGTCCCAGATGGCCCATCCAAAAACAGAAGAGCGGTTGTTAGTGGGATGTTGCTAGCCAAAGCTTGGCTGTGTGTTTGAATTGGTTAAAAGAAGGTAGCGTTCTGATCATGAGTGGTACAGTGTTCCAAAGCTTGGCTGCCAGGACAGGGAAGCTAGCGCCCCAGTGTTAAGGGCAGGCATGGACAAGGACAAGTAAGACAGAGTAAACCAGTAAAACACAAAGGCACTGCAGGAGCTGTAATATATGCAACTGCTTTTAAACCTGCACAAACCTTGAAAACATTATTCAAGGGCGCACAGCCTTATAGGAGACTGCTTTGCCCTCTGTGCAGGAAGAAAGCGCATCAAAACTACGTTGCCCAGCATGCTTGTGCTTGAGATTCCGAGGAGAGAAGAAGTGCGCAGAGCAGCTCTGGGAAAATCACTCGCGAGGGGCCCAGCCCCACCGGAGCAGCAGTCCAGCCCCTCGCATTCAAAAGATAAGTGCCGCAGTGTCCTGGGAATCAGTGGGGATCGTGGGGAAGCGCAGGGGGCCATCTTTTGCCCATCCAGAGCCCCTGAGCCTCCAAGATGGAAAACGTACCTTGAATCATTGTGACGTGACCCAAAAGCCAAGCAGGCACATGAGAAGAAAATACCTGCAGCAACGCACATGTTTAAACTACATGCTCGCAAGGGTCTGAGGGGGAAAGACCGCTTGTGTCGAATCATTGAACTTGACGCAGCAACCCACGTGCGGCAGCGCACACAAGTGGGCTTTGGAAACTATCTATTTAAGTGTGTGTTGGAGTGTGTCATGAGGAATGAATGATCATAAACTCCAAAAGCAGACGCTAATGCTGTATCCTTTCTTTTAGCCTGAACCAGCTTCCCATACCCTACGGACGTGGCACAGGACTTGACGGCCCTTGCAGGAGACCTCAGGACAGGACGCTAAAGCTAAGTCTGCATGTTGGTTAATGTATGTGGTTTAGACTGGTCTTATGTAAAACTATATTTGTTACAACTGATCTTGGAGTAGCATGTGAGGTGCTGAACCCTTATATGCATATGTGGTAAACAGCTAAAACTATGCCTAGCATCAGCTGAAAAAAAGTGCGCAACCATCAACCCTTTCCTAATTTCCCCCAGTCCTATCCACAACCTCCACCTAACCCTCAATCCGGTTTTCCTAAAACCCCCCTACCTATCCAACCATCGAGACCCTAACCCTCCTTCCCTGCTCTGGTAAGAAAGTCTGTGTAAACTGTGACTTTCAGGCACTGAGTCCATAGTGGGGGTGGTTGGTTCCACGCCGCTCCTGCGCCTTGGACCTGAGCATTGTGACAATACGTGAGTGATACAGAAGAGAGTTTATTAGGAGGATACATGATGCAATGGCTTCTGCTTTCCAGGAACACAGGCATGTTTAGTGATTTCTAAACTCCTACTCGGCCTCACAATACTACTACATCAGCAGTGATCTAAATCACCAAGGTGAAACCGGCACAGCATGAAAGGTATACCTCCTTCCCCTCTTTAAGGTAGCATGAGCAGATGGCATGCAAGAGGGGAGTGAGCTTGCAAGGAAGCATCCAAAATAAACTATAGTACAGGGGTACCAAAATAAAAGAAATGTCCGATCTAGGCTCTACGCATGTGAGTCTTTAATTAAACTAAAACTAACAACATACTATTAAAACACAAACAATCCAGCCCTATAAAGAAATACATGGGATATGCTGACCAATGGATGAAGGGGGCAATCTGGGTATGACAAAGGGCATATGTAGGCAATTGCTTCAAGCTCCAATGAATGTTTCTTAAAAAGGTTTGCTATGGGATCCCAATTGTCACTAGGTCCCTTAAAACCAGATAAGGGAGACCGAACCACTATGGTACACCTTTAAATCTTCTTCTCTTGGCTTCACAGCATTGAGCCTGGCGACTGGGTGCTTTCTGAGGGGTGAAGCCGGTGCCGAGGTGGCTGAGTTGGTTCTATAGGTGCAAAACACTGTGCACTTTAACAAGAGAAAATGGTTTAAGACTCAAAGGGAGCTTGGAAACAGGCGATGTGTAGATCTTTGTGGTTCAACAGTTCAAATGTGTCTCAATGTGTTGGTTCAAATATAACAGTAAGATGGTTAAATTTGGTCCAACAATGCAGTGCAGTTCGGCAGAGGCGATCGAATTGAAGGCACCAGAGAACGGGCAGACGAGGTTGCGTCAATGGCTCAAAGCAGGTTCAAAGTGCCTCAAAAGATGTAGAATGCGAAATGCAGTTCTGCTCGAAACATATTGAAGACTTGAGAAAGGTTGAGTTGACTTGAAAGTGGTTCTAAGTGAGAAACCGACTGCTTCGTTTGATCCTGATTTGCCCTGAGACAGGGTCCTAAACATAAGGTAAGTCCTTCTGCCCTTCACAGCCAGGAAGGTTGCCAGAGAACACTTTCAGGTGTTTCACTTGCAGTGGGCAGAGTCTTGGGTACTAGTGTTTCAGTAGCAGACAGGCTTTTCAGCAGCAGATCACGGCAAATGTCCAATGAAGTGGATGGAGGGAAGGTCTTGCCCTTTCCTTGAAAATCCTTATTTTCTCCCAAATGGCAAGGGTGTTTGGGGAGACTAATACCGCAATATGGTTCCAGTGAAATCCTTCTTCTTAAGTCCAAAGACGATTCAACTAAGGGGAGGTTCTCACCCAGTTCTATAGTCATTTTATCATCACAGATCAGTCCGTTGTAAGCCTTTTGTTAGGCTAAGCAACAAGAGTAACAACCGTAAAAACAGTAACACATTTTTCCTTCTAGTGGCAGTTCCCAACGTGTCTTGTCTGCTGGAAGTGGGGGGGCGGAGGGGGACAGGAGGGAGGAGTTAGCCTAGTTATTTCCAAGATGGCAGGAAACATCTCCTGGGTTCAGCTACTCTACTAACCTTCCCTATCCTTCTCCCGGTCTCTTTGCCCAATATCAAAAAGACTGCAGTAATGATCCTGCTGGTAGGACTTCCCCCATTGTGTTGGCAGAGCTTCCTTTGAAGCATTGGTTCTTACCCTACCCTACGTGCTGCTCCTCTGTCAGGTCTTCCCAGGCAGAGAACAAACCTCCAGGCGTGCACCCTGTTAGGGAGAATTCTCTGTTTAGGCTGAATTTCCTAACCTAGTGAGTCCCCCAGCAGCTTTGCTGGATTTCTGGAGTTTGTTTTTTTCTCCTGCCAAGAGTGAGTCTCTTTTCTTCACACTCTTGGACATGATTTGAGGGGTTCCTTTGACTGTTAATGTGTTTTATGGGCTATGGAGTCTTTTACTCCATAGGGTCTCATGTGTTTTTACTATGTGTGTTACACAGCACCCTCAGTGCAGTGACACAGGGGTGTCATAGTGACACCCCACCATAGACTCCATACCCTGGGACTGACTACTGTCTCCCAGGGCATGTAAAGTCACCATTGGCTTTACTAGTCCCAAATTATGAACAGAAACCAGTACAAACCATCATATTGTGGACATACTGGTCAGGGCAATTCGATTGCCCCGGGGTCTGTTAGTCGAGGGGGCACGTCTCCATCCCCCCTGATCGAGTTTTGGCTGGTGGCAGTGGATACTACTTTTTATATTCGACCGCGAATATATCTCTATGGGATTTTCCCATTGTTCGAGGCTACCAACTTTAATTATTTAATTCTCATAGCCTCTAACATACCGCCGGTTTATTTATTTAATATTAATTCGCCGATTGGTATTTTTTGCCAGAACTCGATTCTAAAATGGCGTTTGTGTTCTCTTCTGTGACTCCAACCCAAGTCAAGCCCTTTGTTCCACTTTTTGGCGGGCTTCTCCACAGAAGCCTGCAAAAGTGGTGCCACTCTGTCTGGGTACCACAGGGGGTGTGGGGGGGGATTTAGGCACCCTGGACTGAGTTACCTTGGTAACTCAAGTCGCACTCTTGTGTGATTGGCCCAAGTGGTGAGCCGGCCGGCTCACCACTTAGCATGTTTGATTGACAGCTAGGCTGAGTGAATGGGGGTGTGCTGCATAAAAGCAGGGCTTTTGGGACTGAAACTTCAGAAGTCGCCACAGGACCTGAGAATCCGACGAGGGAGAAGCTGAGCCGACCTGCTACGACGACACCACCGGTGGAGCCCTGCGGAACCGACTCACCACTTCCCGACGACAGAGAAGATCTCCCGGCTGGAGAGTCTTCTTCCCCTGATTGGTGGGCACAACCAGTTTACCTTCTTTTCCTCGCATCCCAGGATGTCTTGTGGTCAAATTGCCCGTGCCAAGCACCCCGGCAACCGGATAGCCACTTACCACTGGACCGCGAATAAAAGGGCTGTTCCTTTTCACTGAGAACTCCGCGGCTGGTTTCTTCCCTGGCAGTGCAACGGACTCCAGTCTTCCTCCCCGACAAGATCCTCTCTTCCCCCGGACGAAGCACCGACTTGCATCCGCTGCCAGGAACAACTGCCCCTGCTGGAGTATTCTCACCACTTTAAGGTACCGTGTCCGCCAGGCCTCCCTTTCTAAAGATTGCTACAAGGTAATAATAATCCCTTAACCTTCTGGACTGGGCTGGCCGCCTTGACCATCTAAATGGTCCCTTTCTTTTGGTGCAACTCTTTCTGAACTGATTTCGAGACTTTTGGGCACTTTGAACCGTGTGACCTTGGACACATTTCGACCGGAGCCTCTTAAAGTGGGTCCGGCCTTGTTAACTTTGACTTTACGGTTTTAACCTGCCTTCTTCTCCTTCTGTGTTCTTCTGAAAGTGTTGGGATCTGTTTCTATCTTTGCTCTGCCTTTCTCTCCATTGTAAACCGATTGATTAGAGTGCCATCTTCTTTAAGCGCTCACCGCTGTCTGAAAATAAGTGTTGCTTTACTTAAGACTTGTCTAACTAATCGTTAAAGGGAGTGTATATCTTTTAGTGACCGTGTTTTTGAACTGCTTAATATTAGTGCCTGTGTGTTTTATTAGATGTGGTTTTAAATAAATACTTATATCTCTTTTACACCAAGCTCTGGTCAGTGTTTGCTTGTTCTACTGTGTTCTTTTGACCTATTGTGAATACTCTGTATACTGCCTAACTCTTCTTGAGGGAAGTCTGACTGCTCAGCCACAGCTACCAAGTGAATCTGTGTGGTACAGACTGCTACCAAGTGGGTTTACTGCCAAACCCCTGTAGTCTTAAATCTTTTGCAGTGGTCCCAGAGGGAACTGCACAGGTTTTTGCCTAACACACCCTGAAACCTGTTGTGCGGAAACCCAGCCAAAGCGTTATACACAACAGCTCTGGCAAGTGTAGGAGTCACAGGAAACCAGTTGATAAAACAAGAACATGAGATGGTTTCACAATGTGTTAACTGTATTTGGCCCTATATTAAACCAGATATAGCGTTATATGTATGTTTATACAAACTGCCACCAGGCCTTGGCAATACACAGTTATATATAATTTCAATCATGGATGCCCACTGTTAAGGGCAGCCTCATGGCTATGGAAACAGTTTGGATTCCAGCCGGCTGTTTCAGGAATGTACACACTACGCTGAGGCTGTAATTTTGCTAAACCACATGGCACTTGCTGGGATGTCAGTAAAAAGGGGTCAGAAAAGAGTACACATGTGTACTATATTTTGTTAGCCTGGAGAAAGTGAGGACTGATTAGCAGAGTGAACTTTCTGCGAGGGGAAAATAAACAGCAATATTTTACACAGTAAAAACGAAAAAAGCTCAGCCTGGCACACTGGCGCAGATGGCAGTTCTTTACAGTATAATTATATTGACTGGGATGTTACGTGCAGGGCACGCTGCCCCCTTTAAGCAGATGTGGGTCTTCTGCTCAATATGAAACCATGCCTACACCTTGCACGGATATAAATAAATCTGTTGTACAAAAAAATGGTGTCAGTTATAAAAGACCAGGCCTTCAAGGATAACATGCACGAGGGTGAGGGCTACCCTTCCTGGGGATCTAATAGGTAGGGAATGGAGTCTTAGCACTCTAATTGCACTCGCATAGTTTCCACACTACAGACTCCCAAAATGGGCCTGCTCTGCCTCCCCGGGACCACACTTGGGGTAACAAGAAGAACTGGAAAAGGCATAATATTCCAGGATGACCCATGACCTGCACAGACTTTCCATGATAGTGGACCAGTCCAGCAGGCCTCAGTTTATTTGCACCCCATTACTAGTCTGTCTAAAGCAGTGGTCTTCAAACCGGGGGGCTGCCCTCCTAGGGGGGCCCAAAGGATGTCTAGGGGGGCGGGGGCAGACTCTTTAAAATCTGATTAAGATGTCTGTTTTTAATATAAAAAAAGTATTAAGGTGACTTGTTTTAAAAGAAAATATAAGAAATTGACAAGCGGCCCCCTAAGGGGTCCAACCCCTAGGTGGGAGGGCCCAGAATGAAGGTTTTTACTCAAGGGGGGGGGGGGGCTCGGTGTGAACAAGTTTGAATACCACTGGTCTAGAGGCAACAGAATCGTCAAGTTCGACGTAACTTCCGGGTGGAAGGGACGGCACGAATTCAAGGTGAGTTGACCGCCTTGTAGCAGGGGCGACGAGTATGGGGGGGGGCTGCGGGGCCTGGGCCCCCCAGCAGAATGAAGTCAGGGCTGAGCCCCCCCCCCCCGGGCCGGAGAGAAGAGACGCAGTATGGATGGCCCTTTGTTCCATCCATACTGTGTCTCTCTCTGGCGGCCTGGGTAAAAGCCGGGTAAAAAACAATGTTTAGAAATTGTGGGACAGATGCAAAGCAAGAGGCTCTTGCTTTGCATCTGTCCCTCAATTTCTAAAAATCGTTTTGGGTTGGGTGTACCTCTACATCTGTGCACGGGGTGCACAGATGTAGAGGTACACCCAACCCAAAACGATTTTTAGAAATGGAGGCACAGATGCAAAACAAGTCTGTCCCTCAATTTCTAAAAATCGTTTTGGGTTTGGTGTATTTGTACATCTGTGCACCCCTCTTGAAAAGAGGGGTGAACAGATGTAGAGGTACACCCAACCCAGGATTTTTAGAAATGGAGGTACAGATGCAAAGCGAGGGAGGGGGCAGGGGGCAGGGAGAGGGCAAATGAGACTGTTTGCATGTCTCTGAGTGAGCACGTGGTGAGGGTGAATGCTATGGGCGGAGAGCGGAGGCGTATGAGCCAGCACTTTCTAGTAGAGCTGCCATATTTGAAATGGGGCAATGCTGGTGCTCCTCAGTTAGCTGGCTATACTCTTGATGGGATAGTATTGCTGTAACAGGGCTTCTATAATTGTTGAATCTACTCAGCGATAATACTATGCTTTTGTTGAGGCAATGCTAGTTCATCTTAGTGGGGCTGCTATACTTTTGATGGGACAACATCAGCACTTCTCAGTTGAGCTGCTACACTCTTATTGACCTGGCCCCAGCACTTCGCAACAGATGTATTTCTTTTTATTTTAATTGGTTATTTATAATGCGTGTACTACCCGGAGGTTTCTAAGCGTGGACTGAGGGAGCGAACCTGTGTTGCGCAGACTGAGGGAGCGAACCAGTGTTGCTCTGTGTCGTCTTGCTTCCAAGGCGAGCACGTTGCCCCTGAGCTATCCTTCCGATACTCTAAAGATCTGAAGTACATTTAATGATACAGAACCAGAACTATTGCGCAAGTCTGTCATCATCAGAATAACTCAACACTGTCGTGGTTATACAAGAGCTCATATATTTAAAGGGATGGAATTACTCAGAAGGTAGCAGCACTATTCAATAACCCAAAGTTCTTAAGCATAGTTAATGTGAAAATACTACACTTCTCACTGTTGGGAGAGTACTGCCACTTCTCACAGAGGCTTCTACACCTTTTATGGGGCAGCACTGATCCAGCCTACTGCTCACATGCTCAGAATTGTCATTTCTCAGCAGGACTGCAACACTATTACATTGTGTTCTGTATGTTGAGTGCTTCTTCACCACCAATGTGGATTCATGGCTCTCTCCCAGTGTCTAAATAGTAGATCTGTCTACATTCAATTGGCAACAGGCATGTCCGGAGCTGCCTGCTGTCCATAAGCTGCCGCTCAGGATGTTGGGAGCCGTGATGGGGTAAGGGATAGAAGGCTCGAGCCTGTCGGATAGCAGAATCAGCAGAGCCTTAAAACCTGCTCACTCCTTCTGGAGGGGCCATGGGGCAAAATGAGCCTGATCCCACATACAGGAGGTCATTACCCCTTTATCTCTCCTGAATGAAAGAATGAGCTCTCTCAGACATAAGTTATCACCCCTGCACACACATTAAATGAATATGTTATGGATCTATAGATCGAGAAAACTGGAGTGAGAATTCAGAGTGTTTTAACAGAAATATAATTGTCTTCCCAGATGGCAGACTGACACCATTAATATACATGGGGTCACTGAGATGACCAAGAGTGAAACTGTACATTCAGTTGTGAGATTACCAGCAACAGTTGATACTATGATCAAAGGAGTGAGGTGACCACTCAATATTTCACACTGTTTATAGGTGTGAGACCCATCCTGAATGCTTGCCCAAAAAGCCTTGGCCAGAGTTTCACACTGAAGAAGTGAGCATGTGATCCGGGGTCTGCAGCCCACAACACTCAGGGGATTCCCATGCACCCACTTGCGAGATTTGCACCAAATTAGTGAGATTGTGCTCCAAGGTAAGAGGCACGCGCACAGTCTTTGCTCTGAGGTTTGACACACTCACAGGATGGGACGGCATTTCGTTCTCCCATCCTAGTTGTGTTGCTCTGCCTTTTGAGGGCTACTACAACCTGGATGATTATAGAGGGGTGGAGTAGGGGGCAGTGTTGGCCTACTGGAATGCACAGGAAGGCTTAATCCTCCTTCTTACTTGACTTTAGTATATGCAGTGCATGCTAGCCAATGTTTCCACGGTTCTGTGCTGCGCGTGCCTCCGAACCCCCCTCCCCCCTCCCCCCGCACTGTTGCACCAAGTTGGCGACTACATGCAAATTTGCTGTCCTATAACTGCCAGTGATGTCACTTCCTGTATTTGCCCCCCCCAATCCCCCCCAGGAAATTCATAAATCCACTCCCCTGCCTTGTAGTCTCTGCCCCCACAGGGCTGCCAGAGAACTGGTGGGGGGACGAGGAACACAGATCCGAAAGATAACTCACTTCTTTATTACGGGGGAGGGTGGGCGCAGGGGTGAAACTCGTGGAACGGTCGGTGTGTCATAGTGGGCGCACGGGGGCAAGGAAAAAGCTTACCCGGGAGGATTGGCATGCGCTATGATGACCTCGGGGTGGGGGAGGGGCTCGCTGCTGAATCCCACGCCAGTAAGCAGGCGGGGGTTAGAGCGGGGGCTTTGGCAGGCTGCTGAGAGACTGAAACCAGGTGACAGAAAGCAGTGCTCTATAAATGCCCCCCCCCACCCCCTTCCAGCCCGCATGATTGAAAGGCTTGCCGGGATTGTAAGCAGGGCCCCTCCGGAATGTGTATGGTTAAAGCAGCCGGATCTTATGAGGTCCGCGGAGCCCAGGCCACATATCTAGTCCTTGGCATATACCCCTTTACCTGCAGGCCATTGCTACCATGATCGAGCTGGCAGGAGTGCCGCCGCCACCACAAGTCACACGGTCCCGCCGAGGGCATTAATATGTCCAGCTGGCCTCTGAAAGTCCGCTCCTGCTTTAGTACTAAAAGGCCGGCACTCCTGTCCCTTTGAAGGTTCAGGGCAGAGAGAGGACCATTTTATGACTTCGTGTTAGAAGTTCGTTTGCGCCCGTGCTTTTGTAAGGCGTTGAGGCAGAGGCCGAAACAGTCACATGTGAGGTTTGGTCCCGAAAGACTGCCAATGCTGTGCCCATGAAAGGCATGCATGCAATGCCTTCATTGGGATACGAAATCGAGTGCGTGCGCTCTGGAAAGGAAGAATGGACACTGTATGTTGGACGTGGCCGAAAAGAGGGGCATGGGCAAGGGCCGGCTGTCCTAAACAATACACCACGAGGCCCTGAAAACATGTATTTTGGGCCACACAACAATGTCCCTGGTGTAATGTCTGCAGTGCAAATAAAGCTGGTCAGTTTCTAAATAGTTTGCTGTGTGTAAATAAATCGGTTTCTCACTTAGCATCTAAACAATTCAATCTGTAAGTAAATCATCTTCATTGTGTAAATAAATGACCCAGGCCCAGTGTGCTTAATAGCTTTTCTTAAGTGTTCATTAAAGGCAGTGGTGTTCAAACTGGGGCGCCAAAGCATGGCCAGGTGCAAGGTTCTTCAAAAAGGGAGTACAGTGACTACTTTCAATAGAGAATGTACGCAGATATGGCTTCTGGCGGGCCCAGCAACACCAATTTTACAAAACTGGGCCGGGGGAGCGTAGGGTGGGGGTTCTCAACAATAATATCTTTACTCAAGGGGGGGCTCCGCATAACAAGTTGAAACACCACAGATTAAAGGTTTCAGCTCCCCTGTTGGTTCCCTTCCCTGTGATAATCTGCAGCCATTAACCCCCTGCCTCCATTGCTTTAGGATTTTGCCACACTGTGAGGCAGCAAGGAAAGGCTTTCTGGATTGCGAGAAGTCTTTCCCACAGTGTTGCGAGAATTCACGGGCATTGGTGATGTGGTTGGTTCCCACCGTGTTGCGAGAAGTCAGTGTCATTGGTGATGTGGTTGGTTCCCACAGCATTGCAAGAAGTCTGTGACATTGGTGATGTGGTTGGTTCCCACAGTGTTGTGAGAAGTCAGTGGCATTGGTGATGTGGTTGGTTCCCACAGTGTTGCGAGAAGTCAGTGGCATTGGTGATGTGGTTGGTTCCCACAGTGTTGCGAGAAGTCAGTGGCATTGGTGATGTGGTTGGTTCCCACAGTATTGCGAGAAGTCACTGGCATTGGTGATGTGGTTGGTTCCCACAGCATTGCGAGAAGTCAGGGACATTGGTGATGTGGTTGGTTCCCACAGCGTTGCGAGAAGTCAGTGACATTGGTGATGTGGTTGGTTCCCACAGCGATCGTGGCATTGTCCTGAGTGATGCCAAGACAGGTTTTCGGAAAGGACTTGCAGGCTAGAACTTTCAATGTATCCATGTGCAAGCTGAACAGTGAGAGGGCCCAGCAAGGTGCGGCCACCTGAGGGATCTTGCTAATTGCCCCAGAGGGCAATACGTGTACCACAGAGACAGTGTACATTAATCTAATGTGGTTTTAGGACTTCGCTTCAGGGAATTACATTTTTCGAATTCAACATGCATGTCAGCAAAGAGTACCACGCTTTCTGTCACGCCTGGGGTGAGGACACCCAACTGGTAGGTGCAGCAGCGCCGTGGCAGTGTTTTTTGAGACATTGCATAAATAGTAGACTGGAATTCGGAGAATGAGGTCATTTTGGAAGCTATATTTTGCTCCCAAGGGATGCTCGTGGCCCTGTATGTGGATGAAGTTGCCATGGCGCCGCCCACCAGTGGGTACTCATCTGGCGAGTGGGGAGAACCGGTATAGACCCTACTTTTCTCCAGCACTATTCCAGCCAGGCGCGGGAGGGCATAACTACATGCATTCCAGCACTTTCATCCCGTGTCCAGGGGGTTGCCCTAGGGGTTCAGTCCCCAGCTTGAGGTCCTCAATAAGCAAAACATTTTGACCATTGAAATGATGTTTTTGTGTGCGCAATCTGCCATTTTCAACTAACCCTACACACATTGTTGTAAAATAGCACTTTCTGTCACTGCATTGTGCATTAAACGAGGCATTCTGCTTTCCAATGAAGATTTTGTTGTGCCCTTCCTCTGACGGCCTCACTGGCTGCGTGCACTGCCCATCGGTGCCAGGGTTGTTAGATGACCCCATGAGCGACACCTTACTCCACTCCTGGCCTTTGCTTTTACCTCAGTTTTACGGAAGTCCATTTTATTCAATTGAATTGGCCTTGCACTACAACTCCCAGCAGGCAATTGATAGAGAAGTCAAAGCCTAGTGGTGGGACATGTGTCCCCCTTGACAGAGTCTGGTGCAGTGCGGTCGAGCGGTGTGGTCCTGTGAATGGGGGGCAGTGTGGGAGCTCTGAGCACCTGGGGCCTTCTGGAACTATGCCGCATGAAGCTGCCCCACCATCACACGCTGCTGCAATGCACCGGAAGTGCTGGGGCTCCCACACTCTCACAGGCACGTTGGGAACTGGACTGCTTAAAAGGCTCGTCCTTTTAGTTCCTGGCCTCCCCAAGGACCCCCGCACACACCAACTGGTTGTGACGAATTTTGGTTCAATAGGTCCAGGCACCAAGTCTTCGGTTCAACAATAAACACAACAATTTGTTACTTTAAATGTTGTATTTTAGATGTGCAGTGTGTAACTTAACTAAGATTTGCTTGCACCCATTTCTGTAAGAACCTTCCGCCATGCTCAGACTGGCCTATAGGGCACCAGGTCAATGCCCGAACCCAAAACGCTAGTGTGCGCCACTTTTTTGGCCAAAATGGCCCACTTTTTTGGCCATTGTGGGCCAGTTTGATGAGTCACTTCGCCATGTGCCTAGTAGTTTTGACCAGTGTTACTGAATACATAGTCACATTTGCATCACATTTTATCAAAAGCCTCCCCCTTGGGTACTACTCAAACAGTCTGTCACAAAGGTACTGAATTGCCATTTGCAACTCTGGGCCACGTTTTAATTGGTGCCCGAGACAATGCTATGCCCCAGTCCGACCCTGCCCCCCCCCGCCACCCATCCTCCCCCCGCTGCCTCTGTACCTGTGCCACCCAGTTGTTTACTGCACTAGTTCAGCATGACTTTCAAAGCAACCAGTAATGGGACTCCTTCAGCTATCAATATGCCCTTTGTACAGCCCTTCCTGGCCAGGTGTTTTTCTTTTCAGGAAATGTAAATACATACCAGGCAGATTGTAGTGGCATTTACTTGCTGTTCGGGTAGTCCTTCTGGGGGGTGTGGGGGTCGTACCCCGCCCCGAACCATCCTTAATCCACGGGCCGCGGCAGAGCCCCATATCATAACCGCCTTCTTCCATTTCTTTAGATCTTTTTGTAACGCGCCAAATGCCGCGCGATAGCCACTGATCACCGAGAGGTGACTGGGTGCATGTAGTAGGTGTCACGTGAGGATGTAGGATATATGGGACTTTTTCCCTTAAATTGACAACAGAGGCATCCAATTACAACTAAAAAACACATACGGAAGTTTCACTTTTCAGCCAATCGCAATGCTGGAGACATGTAAAAGGGGGGAATATTCGCATCACTAAGGCGGATGTCATCTACCGCCGTCCATACCAATAGTTGCCAAAGCGACACCCAAAAGCCGAACCCCTAATAAACGAGAACTTGACGGAAAAGCCTCGCAGATAGGGAATCCCACGTTGGCCCTCGCCCAGACAGAGGGGGGCACTTTTAGCCTGGCGGCCGTCTGTTTTCAAAGGGAAACTAGCCGTTCTCAGCTGTGTTCCCTGCATTCCAGGGGAACATTTAAGCCTGACCTACATCTCGGCGCAAAGTGACCCTGAAACCAACTTTGACAAGTTGGCATCTGTGATAATCCTCCCTCACAAGGTATCCTGGGCTAGGCTAACGAGAAGCACATGTGGGTTTGGGTGTGTGGACGGGGTCAAAACCATCAACGAGCTGAAGGACCCTCTCAATAAGATGCTGCGTAAAGACGGGTGAGGGGGACTGGCATTGTGAGGAAAGAGGGCCATGGTCCTGCGTGATCTTCCTCCCACATACACGATGTGAACTGGAAGCACGGGTGCTGCGGGTGACCAATGAAGGGGCTGCATGCGATAGCCAGAGGTCTGCAGTTTAGTTAGTTGATAGAGGTCTGCAGTTTAGTTAGTTGATAGCCAGAGGTCTGCAGTTTAGTTAGTTGATAGCCAGAGGTCTGCAGTCTAGTTAGTTGATAGTCAGTGGTCTGCAGTTTATTTAGATGATAGCCAGAGGTCTGCAGTTTAGTTCGTTTATAGACTTGTAGAGCCGGTGATCACCCATAAGCAACTTCGATGATTGCAGCAACAACCAAGATTGCAGTCTCCACTGGTCCACAAAATCTCCTTCATCGCAAGTGGTCACACTGAAGAGGGATGGTCCCCGATAGGGAAGGCCCACACACCTTGCTTCTCGTGTCCTGCAGAACGGGTTCCCCGGTAGTCAGGCACTATATGCACAACATGTGGGTGGCCCCGCTGCAAGCATTTCTGTGGGTAAACGTAACCCTCTCTCCCCGAGCTCCATAAAGACCATACCGCAGATTTTCGGGCCAGCCTGAGCCACAACACATGCACAAGGCGCATGATGATCATGCTGCCACAGGGGCACACGAAAGGCTGTACTCGGTGAAAGTTATACGCATGTTGTTTAATCAAACCTTACATCTTTCTCTTAGCATGAAAATAAGTGGGAGACGTCTAGCCCCAAAATGTACCAGTTGTTACGGTGTTCGGCCAGTAACATTATGCACATGCCAGTGGTGGAGGTAGCGTTTGGTACCAGGAGGGTGGGTGGCATGACTCAAGGTCAGAAGTGACAATAACATCTCCCATGTATTGGAGAAAGCAACAGAGACTAGCAAGGGAACCCTAGGTAAGTTTCCAGGGGGTTCTCCCGCCTGAGAAAATGTTTAAAATAGTGTTGAAAATAGTGCATTTTACAGCCATATTTTTTAGATAAATTTGATGAAAAGCTATACAATTTATAAATTGTTTTGTAGGGCAACACATGAAAACATCCAGTAGGTGTCATTGCACCAACAGTACAAAGAAGCATTTTACAACATACAGCAACATTGCCATTGGAATTCCCGTTCTGTCAGCTGTGCCCATAATATATGCCAATATTGCCAATATAAATCACTTTTGGTGGAGCATTGGACACAATCTATCCCAGTACGATTACTGTTAATCACTTTCAAAAAGATGTGGGCACAAAATATGCCAGTGTGGTCACTGAAAATCACTTTCATGAAGCTGAAGCTACAATCTATACCAATAGTAGCCACTGTAACTCACTTTGATGAAACTTAAGCCACAACCTATGTCAGTAATGGTCCCTATAAAACACGTTCACCCCTCCCCCAGTTAATATATGCAATCATAGCTCTTGATTGCATGTGGCACATGGTCAGTCAGCATGGTGCATGTAGTCAGATGCGCAGAGTCACTCACACAAATATATACACATGCAAACTCAGTCCAAATCTTACACAAGCACTATTCAAGCATGCACACCACAAATACAAACACGTATAACTACCTTGTTTCACGCAATGCTGCTTTTGTGGACTTGGGGTCCGAGTGGGCCAATGCCAGATGCGGGACATGCTCTATCCGGAACGAGTTGGGCCAGGCATGAGGGTTAGCTCTTGATTGCTAACCATCCATTGGAAGTATGTTGTGCCAGTGCCGCTGAGGCAGCTTGGTGCTCGTGCCTTTTTTTTAAGGCAGATTTTATTAAAGTGAGTGTGCAAAAGGGTACCCCCCTGGGCATGTGGTCAAGGGGCCACCCGCACGGCGTAGGCTGTGGGAACTCTTGCTACACTGGTGGGCGGGCAACCCACATAGGGTGCCCATAGTGCACCGTGCAAGTCTTCTGCCTCACACTCAGTGTCCTGTGGAGCGCAGACAGTGCTTTAAATGGGGGAAGAGATCAAGAGTGATCCTAACGAGTCTCAAAACAATATCTAGGGCTGGGACTCAATAAGAGTCGGACTGGCCTAAGTATTACAAGAAATTGTGGATAAGGCTACTTGTGAAGATCTTCCATTCTTCGCCTATCCGAACTGCTGACCACCCACAAGAATCACTGTGGTCATGCTGTTTGTTGTTTTTCACAAAATATTTTTTGTACAATAATTGGATTGTGAATGAATTGTGATATTTCTTATGTGTTTTTATCTTGTACTTATTGATGTTGTGTACGAATGGGCCGATGTATGTTGTATGGCTGAGGACAAATGTGTGAATGATTCAAGAGTATGAATTTTGTGGAATTATGATGTGTTTTTAAACAATTTTGCTGCTATGTTAAATAAATAATTGCTTGAGTGCAAAATAAAATTGTGATTAAACTCACACAATAATAAATGTATTAGGTTTAATAAAATCCTTAATACGAGAATTTCAAACTGTATCCTCTGGATGTTCTTTCTGAGACTAAGTATTACAAGTAACAAAGGAACCTTTAAAAGAGGTTTGGCCTTTGTAAATAAAAGAGTGGCCCAACAGCCAGTCTTCCAACTTACGCGAACAGAAGAAATATCTATATAAAAAGGTGCGCTAGATATAATGAATCACCAGTCAAAACATATACTGAACTAAATGCGTTCAAATGCAAAGGAAAACATTAAATTAGTGAAATGCTGGTTTCAGTCCTAGCGAGATAGCTCAGGGTGTTAAATTGCCTGCTTCAGATTTGTGTTTTTACCCTGCAGGTCACAATCTCCCATCCCAGTAAGACAGTTAAAGGGGTTAAAGGGAACAGCAATAACAATGCATACATCTCTGAATCACTAGGGTGGGTGAAAAGAGATGCTTTTATATTTGGCGGATGAGGCCCATTCAAGTCTATGGATGGATAAAGGGGCTTACTGCCTGTGAATGAACTGACTCCACGGCAAATGACACTCGCTAAAATCGTGTGAGATGAGCGGTGTGAGAAAGTCAATAGACCCAGGCCAGAAAATCATTGGTTTTCAAAGAATCCTAACAAAAACACCATTTCTAGATAGAAACAAAGCCCAAATTGCACATGTGGCAATCCATGGCCGCGCCTTCAAAAGGACTGTGTCATTAGACTCGGAGAACATCCTGGTTTTGCTACAGGTGGTTGATGTAAGGATGGGGTTCCATTACTACTCTCCCGATTTAGGTGGCAGACTCAAGATTTTGCAGTTTAACCTTCTCCGGCCTAAAACAATTATTTCCCCAATTCATTCCTATGGCCAATGAGCCAAACTGGTTTTGGCAGACTCGGAAGGTACCGGACGAGATAAAATTGGAATCATTGGCTTTTTCGAGAATCTCGACAAGCCACTGTGCAGTCTTGTGAATGACACCTTGGGCTCATCCTCCAATTTCCCTCAATATCATGACCCTGCAGCCAGCTATGTTAGCAGGTCTTTTAAAGATGGCTGCACTCTTGAGCAAAGGCTGTATAATTTGCACGCATTGACCACATGGTAAAGGCGTCCAGCATGCTTGACTCTCGATGAAGGTCAACTACTGGGCAGTTAGGACAGACTATCTCTGATTATTGACCAGCTTTGAGAAATACCAGACTTTTGCTCACAAATTCATATTCAAAGTGGCACTGCGTTACGATTAGGACTGTATTGCGAGTATTTGCTTAGAAACATTCAAGCTAAACGAGTATTTGTTGCCTGGGGAATATGTACATACGTAAATGTGCCACTGACGCAGGGGTCGACTCCTCCTCGAGAGCTTACGTGGGGGCTGCGGCAGTCTGGGAATTTCATGGGGGCTGGTTCTTTTGAACTGCACACTCACATGACCCAATTAAAGACCACCTTCACACAGCTGGCCGGGGCTCTGGTACAATCAGACCAATAGGGAGGGAGCGGTTGGAATGAGCTGTTCCTACGGTGTGCTAATGAGATGGAAAGTAGTTGGAAAATTGCGTAAGCCAGCCAAAAAAAAAAGCAGCTTGCCATTGTAAACATGCCAGATAAACCAGGCAAAGCATAGCAGAGATGATACCTTTTACTATGCCGACTATTATTTATGACTTGCAGCCTCAAAACTACATATGTCGTCCCTTCGGGAAGGGGCCTATCTGTTGCTGAAAGCTCGCAGACAACAATGTTATTATTCCTTTTATGGTTTGGTGCAAAACCATCCAGTGGGGTATGAAAAAAAAAATGGACGGAGCTCTTGCAAATCATACAGAAATTCTGCATAGATGCCTTCAACATTGTGTTTAACCAATGCATTTTTTATTCGCATTTTTTTGTGGCAACTATAGTTGGTAAACCGGCAGTAGAACCCAGTGCAGAAGCAGAGAGTAGCAGGGTGACGCACTGGGGGGATGGTTGACTAGGGGATAGGATGAACTTCAAGATCCTAGTGTCAAAAAACAAAGCACCATGTTAAGGGAGCTTGTGTCTAACTCAGAAGGTACTTGCCCAGTTGTAGCGGCAAGAGATCATTGCCTCCACGAGACATGGACGGTAGTGCTCCAAACAAGGCTGGGTCGCCCTGGCCTGGGCCCAGCCAATGATAGAGCACCCTTTTAGAATCAGGACAGTATATGAGGATGCAAAGGGAGGCCAAGAGGGCAGAGCAGTAACAAAGAAAGTAAACCGCTGCCGCCTGACATGCTCTACCTCTATATTCATCCCCCGGCAAACCACCACTGCAGGGAACTCCTCGATCAGTGTCCCACTATATCAACTGTCTCCAGGGGAAGCTGGCCCCCAACTATGAGGCCCCTGAGGGATGCCTCCTGGCATCAGGGGTGTTGCTAGGCCTGGAAAAGATCCGGGGCTACGCTAATATCGGACTGTCGGGACTCAGGGCTAGCTAGCCTTTTGGTTGTAGACCCTGAGCTTCTATCTGGGCTGCAACCGAAAAGCCTGGGACTATAGCCCGCCCCACCCCCGGGCAGCTGGCAACACCTTTGCCTGACATGCTTTCCCCCAGGGATGAGGACTTTTTGCCCCCCTGGCAAGGGACAATGGTGGTAGTTGAGATGAATAGTTGGGGACAATAACGGTTTAGAGGCACACCATTTCCCCCGTACCCAAGGTAGGGGTGGACACGATGTACCACCTTTCGCCACCTTGTAGGAGGGAGGCAGAGCACAAGGGAAGCTCAATGCACAGCATGCCGGAGGTGTGTGTGTGTGTGTATAAATGTGTTATAACTTCCAGTCTCTAGGGGAGTGTAGTGAGGTTTGTCTGCTTAGTTTGTGGTTGATCATGCCCAGCCATGGAAAGTGTAATGGCTTGGCACTGTGGCAGCACTTCTTGAGGCAGCTGGTGACATACACTTCTCCAAGTCAGTAGGCTCTTATTTTGCGACCTACCACAGTAGGCACGTTGAGCTGCCGGAATCGGAAGGTAGAGCAACACTATTATCTGCGGTGTCTACACTCTCATTGTGCCACCTACCAGGGTCTGCCTATTGATCAAAATAGAACTGAGGTAGTTTGCAAGTCCGTATTGCGTCACAAATAGACCCATTTGAGCAAACCGAGCCATTTTATAAGTAACAAATCTGAACCTGAGATGGGCACGTGGTTGGGCTCGGAGGGGGGGGGCAGAGGTGGCAGGGTGACAGACTCATGAAGAAACAGGAGTTCACACCGGACGTGTAAGCCCCTTAGGCGTCCTTTGGCAGCAGGTGGGCTCTTTCAAAGGGTGCTTCTCCAGCCCCTTTTTATTTGACCATCTGACGTTAATAATAGCGGTCTGGTTGTGGCCTATTTTCCACTCAACCAAAGTTATTGTGCATCTTTACGTACATGTCTACTTATTTCTGTGTCAACCTTTTTGTGTGTGCTAATGCGGTTTTGTGGGGGTGGGTGCGGAGAGTGGAGGGGCAGCCTGGCCATGGGGCCTTCTCCGGTACCCCCGCAAATGGCGGAGAAGCACAATCAGTTGTTTATTTTTGAGCTCGTGAACACAGCGAGGAGCTCACCAGCTACAGACGAGGTTACTCCTCTTCTCCATTTCCGGTCTCCCTGCTTCAAAGCAAACTCTGCAGATATCCCAACAGGTGTCAGTTGTGAATGTAGTGATGACACCTAGAGGCCTTGACCTTTATCTCACAGATACGAAGAGCACCGTTAGAGCCAAACAGTCAAGGGTTCATTCACTGTACACATACACACGTAACAGAGTTCAGACCTGAGCATAGAGTGCGAACCGTGTGTATTTTGATAGCACGTTTAACGTAACGCTGCGTTTCTTCACATCAACGTGCAAGGGAGAGTCACCTGATGACAATCTCTTGCTCTGAAAACGTGAGGGCCAAGCAGGAACAACCAATGTACAGCGTAGAGGTCCTGCTGCCCTCCTCAGCCAGTCGCCTAAGTCATGAAGGTGACCCAATGGATTGAAAACTAAAATTCAGTGCCCAGGCATGCAGGCAGTCCTTCCAAGACTTGCCCATACACTCTCCAGAGCATCAGTGCACAGGTCCTTGCAGGCTTCTAAGTGGCATAGAGGACAGTACACGCTTTTCTCACTGAACTCACCCCTTCAATCGGAGGAAAATATTCACAACTCTAAATTTTTCCCACTTGTTGAAGTAGCAATGCCTGGTGTTGGGGTTGCGCGCCTCCTTGAGGATATCCATACACCTATGAGGTAATGTTAAGTGTCCAAACTCTATGACTTCAGGTGCCAGGCTGCCAAGTTCATAGACTGGGGATGTGAGTGGAGTGTTACCCCCGCTTTCTGGGATAGCATGTTGCAGGGGGTGTACAATGGTAATAACGAAAAATAAATAACAACAAACATTTTCAGTGACACCTGAATAACGACATAAACGTCACATTTTTTAGTAAAAGTATATATGGGGTGGGGTAATTAAAAGGGGTGTGGGTAGTTGGGGGGGTTAGTTTTTTTCATTATTAAAGTGACACTGAAAATGTGTGTCGTTATTTTGGTTGTCGTTATAAACACATGGAACCGTTGTAGGGGCACAGGAGTTTGATCGGTTAGCACATCGCCAGTTTAAGCAGATGTGGAAACCATGGTTGTCTTGCCTACATAGGGGCTATCAGGATTAGTGTGGCTTGTTCCTGGTGCATCTTTTGCACTGTCGGGTTGAGGAGTGGTATCAGGGAAAAAGCATAAGCAAATTTCCCTGACCAGGTCATCCACAGCGCATTCCCCTTCGATGCAAAGTCTGGGCATTGTGTGTTTAGGTTTGTGGCAAGCAAGTCTAAAGGTGGATAACCCCACAGGGAGAAGACAGTCTAGAATTTCTCTGCTGAGTTGCCACTCATGCTCCTCGGGTAAAGGATTTCTGCTGAGAGTGCTACAGCATTTAATTCCCCTGGAACGTCTCGGGGAAACTAGGAACATATTCCGCTTGAGTGCCCACTTCCAAATTATTTGGGATAGCCTGGGCAGACTTGGAGAGTGTGTGCCTCCCTGCTTGTTTATGTAGAACATGGCAGTGCTGCTGTCCGTGAGGACTTGCACTGTCGGACCTGCTAGATGCAGCTGAAAAGCTTGTAGGGCTTTGAGTATAGCTAGTAGCTCCAAAAGGTTGATGTGGGTTTGGGCTGTGATCTGTGTACACAGGCCATGCGCTGTGTGGTGAAGGTAATGGGCTCCCCACCTGAAGAGTGAGGCGTCTGTTGTATGCATCGCTTGAACTGATGGATTGTGAAAGGGTTTTCCCTTTAACAGAATTTCCTTGGACCACCAGCGTAGTGCTTGTACTAGAGTTAGCAAGACAACCACTAGTCGTCCCACTGACCGCTTGCCTGAGATCATGGTTTTGCTAACCACCCTTGCATTTGGTGCCGGTGTAGCTGCACATGTGGGACTAGATAAATGCATGAAGCCATCATCCCAAGCAGGCGCATTGCCTTGCATACAGTTATTTGACAACCGGCGATAATGAGGCATCTGCAGCAGCAGGTTTTGAACTCTTTCATTTGAGGCAAAGAATAGCCCCTCTCTTGTTTTTATGATAGCTCCTAGGAACTGCTTTGTTTGGCTTGGAACGAGGCTTGATTTTATTCTCGTTGATCGAAAACCCCAATGGGAACAGGTGGCTGATGGGGGTTCTCTGGGTATTTTGCAGGCAAATTTGAGGGCATTCCCCTATTATCAGCCAGTGGTCCAGATAAGGGTACACTGGGATAGATTGTCTGTGCATTTTAATGCTATACATATGAGTAGGTCGTATAATCTAGCAGAGTCCGATGGAATTTGTGTTGTGATGGCTACACTTCCTAAGAATATGCTTAAAGGAGAAAATGGAACACTTACAGAGAAGATGCGCTGAATACATTTCCAGATATCGTACCAAAATTTGACAATATATGAACATTCAAAGAACATATGCATATAAGTGGCAGGAGAAAGGCCACATGACCAACATTTAGCGTCGTAGTTCGGGTTAGTCTTCGCTAATTTATCCGGAGTAATGAATGCTCTATGTATAAAGAAATAGTAGTGTTGTGTAATGTTAGCTGAGACTGATACTTGTTTGATTTTAGAAAACAAGCGGTGCCATATGTGGTCCTCAAACTTATATCCTAAGTCAAATTCCCATTTGAGACGAATAGGACAAATATTAAATGTTGAGGTAAGCATATTATATATTTTTGAGGCTCTGACCTCACCTGTCATGGTTAGCTGTAGTAGTCTAAAGGCGTCTGGGGAAAGAATCTTATAGGAGAAATGATTTAGTGCATCAAGGCAGGAGTTGATTAACTTATTGTAAAACTGAAAGTCAGTCTTGGGTATGTTGAATAAGGTAGAGAATTGTTGGAAGGAGAGAATAGAAGGACCATCTACAATGTGTTGGATGAATCTAATTCCCTTTCCAATCCATGCTTTACGATTGAGGATCTTTTTATTTATGACAATATTTTTATTATGCCATAGTAAAGGGGATAGATGTTTATTGGGATTTTTAGTGTGGGGGAAGAGAAAGGATTGTAGCGCTGAAACGGATGCTTTAATAGGTTCCGAAATGTTCCTAGGAGAATACTTAAATATGTATATATGGTCAGTGATATCGTGTGGATGAACTATATGTTTCTCTATTGTACACCATA
Source organism: Ambystoma mexicanum (assembly GCF_040938575.1). Lineage (NCBI taxonomy): Eukaryota > Metazoa > Chordata > Amphibia > Caudata > Ambystomatidae > Ambystoma > Ambystoma mexicanum. The sequence continues at coordinate 860,944,235 of NC_090934.1, read as the reverse complement.
TAGGGATATCTGCAGATTCGGGATCTGTGAACCATTGGCGAGATTATACGACCTACTCATATGTATAGCATTAAAATGTATCACTGCAAACTGGAAAGACTTTCGATCGCTCTCTACCAGAGCATGGTGGAATGCTTTATGTCAAACTCACAAATTGGAAATGTGCATGGCAAAAAATCTCAATACAATCTCTAAATACAACGCTAAATGGCACTATTTCACATGTTATCTCAACTGTTTCAATGCGACGGCTCATGGCTCCTGAATATACACTCTCATGCATACGTTACGAATCGAATGATTATATTTATGTAATAATGCTTGTTTTTAATTATCAATGTAAGATAAGAATCAGTTTTATGCAATAATTATCTTATACCCATTTCCCCCCCCCTCCACCTAGCTCCCTTCTGTACCTAGTTTGTCAGCTGTCTGTTACCCAGTCTTGTCTCCCCATCTCTCTACTCATACCTCCATATCAGTTACTCATTACAGATATATATTATACTAATCCAGGTTTAATCAGTACTTTCTACAATTGCTACTCCATTCTTGTTCAATTTAATGCATCTAATTTCATATATCTTCTACATGGTTATACCCTTTCTTGTTGAAAATTATTATCTTTGTTCATTCTCTATGCTTACCAGATATACTCAAAGTCTGTAATGTGCTAACATATGTAATAATATCTGTATCTTGAATAATAAAAAATTATGAAACAAAAAAAAAAGATTGTCTGTGCAAGTCCACCACCACTACCGCCAATACCTTTGTGAATATCATTGGAGTTGAGGCTATGCCGAAGGGGAGCACCTTGAGCTGGTAGTTTTGATTTGCTATTTTAAGTTTAGGAATTTTCTGTGTGATGGGAACATTCAAATATGAAAGTATGCATTTTTCATATCCAATGTTGCCATGTAGTCCCCTTGTTTAAGCAGTGGGATTACTTGTGTAGCGTTGCAAAGTGAAACCTTTGTGGCTTGACATATGTGTTTGCAGGACAGGGCGCAATGTAATGTCTTTCTTTGGCACAAGGAAGTACGTTGAATAGATACCCTTGTTTACATGGTTTGCTGTGACGATTTCTATAGCGTCCTTTTCCAGCAGTGCTTTGACCTCTCCGAGCAGAATGCTTTGTTCTTCCTGCATTGTTTGTCTCTGTCTTGGCGGGTAGTTGGATGGTCTTTGTACAAGTTCTATGCAATAGCCCCCAGCCAGAGTGGATAGTACCCATTTGTCTGAGGTGATTCCCTCTCATGCATGGGTAAATTGAGAAATGCGACCTCCTACTGGAGAAGCATGGGAGAGGACCATACTCTTCTTTAGCACTTTTAAGTGCATCCTCGACCGCTTTCCCAAATAAGGCATTTGGTTCAATTGGCATATTGAGTAAGGTGGCTTGAGTTTCCAGTTTAAAGCCGGATTGTCTCAACCAGGCATGGCCTTTAATAAGACTTCCCTCTGCTATTATACGGCCTGCTTTGTCTATGGCGTCCAGGTTATTTTTCAAGATGCAGTTGGCCACCTGCTTACCCTTAGCCACTGTGTTTAAGAGCTGTTATTTAAATCGCTCTGGGATGGTTTTCATTTTTTGTAGCATTTATTCCCACTTATGGCAGTTGTAACTAGCCAAGAGAGTGGTGTTGTTTGCTATTCTTGCTTGGTATGCAGCCAAGGAAGATACTTTCCTACCTAGTGTATAGATCTTTTCACTTTCCTTATCAGGAGGGGCCTCAGAAGAGACTAGAGGTGTGCCTGCCCTCTTTCTTGTGGTGGCAACGACGAGAGTTGGGTTTTAATTGACCCCTGATGTACAAGGGATTGGAGGGGGCTAGCCTGAACAATTTCTCAATATGGGGCTTAACTGCCCTCGTAAGGTTGGGGGTGAGTAGATAAGACTGAATGTGCCTCTGAATGGACTGCAGGAGAGGTATGAACTGTGCCGCAGTCTTTTTATCCACAAGGACGTCCTCTACAAAGTCTATATTCACCTGTGCCTCTTGTGTATCAATTTTGAAATGTTCTGCAGCTTTTAGGAGGAGCTCATTGTACTTTAGCGGATTATCCACAGGGAAGTCAGTCATAGGTTGGTCATGATGGTCTAGAGATTGTATGATGTAGCCGTCATTGTCGTTATCATCATAATACTGGTCAGGATCATGTTGGCCCCCTTGATCCCCTTGTGAACCAGGATCTTGAGAACCTGAAGTGTCAACATAGTAAAGATCCTGGGAAGTGTCCTGTGATGTGTTGGGCTGGACGGTGTCTAATCACGTTTTTTGGCAGCAGGTTGATCTTTGGCTGCCTCCCCTTGTGAGGGCCCTTTAAGGCTGGAAAGTTGATCACAGTGGCAGTCAAAGAAGTCTATAAAACATGACATTCTTAGAATTATTTTATCAAAGTTTACTGGGGTCCATTGGGTGGAGCTAGGGAAACCTCATGGACCAGGGCTAGGGGTGCTATCTGATGTAGAGGGTTGTTTACATTGCATGGCCCCTGAATCAGTGTCCCTGGAGAGAAAGTGGTCCTTAGATTTTGAAGTAGAGGATTCAGAGGAAAGCGGCATCGAAGATTTTGAATTATTTGACATCTTGGGCTTTAGGAGTGTGTCCGCGACATGCTTAATAAGCTCTCTCATTTTGGAGCTAGTGGAAGGGGCCGCCTAAGCGTCTTTCGACGCACGTTCTCTGGCATCTGAAAGGTTGTCAGATTTATTCATGGTGTCGGAAACTGACTTCGATGTCTGATTTGGGAGCCCGTCTTGCGGCGAACGTGAGTGCGATGGCCCAAACGACATGGGCAACTTTAAGGACCTTCCCTTTAACACCACGTGTGCCTCCATGGTTGACAAATTGGTCAACTGTCGGCCATGGGGGGGGGGGTGCTTTGTGTGGCGTGCAGTGTGGGTGCTTGTGCCGCCGGGTGTCATCTCCGTAGCAGGACTGCCAGCCTGCCTGATGGAGTTGGGGGCTTGCACACGGGAAACTGCCTGGTCCCGATCACCCTCAGCATCACTTAGGATGCAGACGCTGCCATCGCTGGACTCTCCCTCTAGGTACATAGCGGTTTTGGCCGGCATGGCGTGATGGGCCCAGCGCTTTGTTTTACAGTCCTTTAATGTCTTAGGCCAAAATAGTTTGCAAGACTTGGAATGTTTTTTGGGGTGGTCTCTGGGAAGACAGATGTTACACACCTTGTTTGTGTCCTTCCAGGGAATCTTCCTATTGCAGGAAGGACAACATTTAAAAGGTGTATTTTCCATAATACGGAAAGATGGCAGCTCGGCGATGGAAAAGGAAGAAGAGGGAAATAGGCATTCTCTAAAGAGAAGAAAGTTATGACCCCCCCCCCACTCTCCCTACTGTGAAGGGCCGAGGCCTAGGTAGGCCGCAGTCAAAGTTCGTTGAGACAGTGCAAGTAGTCGTTGTCGAAGATTAAGCCATCCTCAAAAGCTGTCACCGAAGATCTTGAGGCAGTACGGCCGTGGAAAGGAAAGAAAGAAGTGTACATTTGAACTTGTATAATCAGAGGTGTTAGCCAGAAAGAAGGAACTCTGCAACTTGCGTCTGACTATGCTGGTGGAAAAAACAATCTGAGGGACGTGGATGCGTGAAGGACCATGGGTACAGTGTATGTCACACTAGGGATAGTTTTACTGACCTGCCCAGTCAACGTCCCTTTTCGAGTTTCAAAAACAAAGAATTTAATACTCTGCCACTACTACTCGATGTTGGCATATGCATAGCATGTAATCTAAGCAGATCCGAAAGCCTCAGAAATATATATATAATCTTTTTATGCATAAGATAGAAGTTTCTTTGTTCAGAGCGGACAGTGAGTGCTGCAATTGAATGTTGCAGCCTGTGCACAGATCTCTTTTTTCCTTCCCTTCCATTCCTTGTATTCAGATTCGAGGGGGTGAGAAGTGGGAGGGATGTGAGACTCTTTACCAGGTGGGCACTTAATGCTTTCTTTGGTTCATCGATTGTGCATCCTTCACCCTCACCTCTGGTTTGTGGGCCAAAGAATGGTGGTTACTGGTTAGAAGTCCTCTACCGGCGCCCCACCGGCCTACATGTACATCATATTGGCCAGTGGTGCAGGGTGAACGTACAGGGATGCCAACAGGTCCTTATATGCAATAATTTGCACTGCCACAGAGTGAGGCTTTGCATCATTGAGATCCATGCTTGTTGTAGAGCGCTACTGAACTGATGACCTCTCAAGACAGACCTGTGCAATGGTATTTTCACTTTTATTCAATCCATGCTGTGAGCCCAATAATTAGACTTTCTATGACTGATATTAAATGCTAGCAGTGTGAATTGCTATGCTTTGAGAACTCTTTCATTTGGACCTATTGTGTGAATAAATGTAAGGACATTTTTTTCCAAACCTCCCGGGAGTCCGTTTAATTTCTTGCGAGCTGTGATGTGCGCACCTGCACTACCAATAGGCAGGCAGACGGGAATTGCTAAGAGGTACTCACATCATACTGTCCTCATCAATAGTCATCCTAAATTATCTCTCAACTCTCCCAAATAATGGCAACTTCCAGGTATTGTGGATTTCCCAATTGTTCTTGCTTGAAGTATTCTCATTTACTGAATATTGAAGATTTGAATGATTATGGGATTACCCAAACACCTATTGTGAGGACATTGAGACATTCCACAACATTTGGTCTAAATACCATCGTTTTGTGTACAGAGCATGCCACTGAACCTCCCACAGCTGCCTTGCTTAACAGCATCAAACGCAGAGTCCATATTCAATAGAGCCACCTGCAGAGACCATGTTTATCACCTCCAGCCACAAACTCCATGTTCAACAGTGTCAAACGCAGAGCCCATGTTCAACAGCGCCAACCCAACCACACACCCCATGTTCAACACACCAAACACAGAGCCGATGTTTAACATTGCCAACCAAAGAGCCCATTAACAATGCCAACCACAAAGCCCCTGGTCACCAGAGCCAATCGCAGAGCCCATGTGAAACAAGGGAAACTGCAGACACTGCATGAAACAGTCTCCTGCAGAGGCCATGTTCAACAGAGCATTCTGCAAAGCCCGGATTCACCAACTCCAACACACACAGAACAGGGAATGAAATTGGGATTTGTTGACCAGGAGCAAAAAGCAGCTCGTGGGTATCAGACATAACCAGTTAGGCAGGAACTACCTCTGGGGAACCAGGGGCTAGTACATAGTGCTCAGCAGATCTAACTCTGTGCAAGATGCAAACTCTGTTGTGTCCATTTTATATTATCAGTAAGCTCTAAATGTCCCATAGGTGTGTTCTTTATTCACCTTTATATACATTCCCAAACATACACAGTTAATAGCACATAACTAGGTTTCTATGGGACCACTACTTGCCACAGGAGTCAAAGTAGCGCCTGGTAGCTGTTGGTTTCAAGCTAACCAGGTCACTGTTGGCTAAACCAGGAGCTAAATAGGTCCCAGCAGCTGGTAATGTTGAACCCTGCAATGCTTATATTAACAGTTCTAACTGCAGAGGCCATGCTCAACAGAACCTTTTGCAGAGCCCATATTCAACTACTCCAACCATAGAGCCCATGCTAAAAGCGCAAGCCACACTGCCCATGCTCAGTAGAGCCAACTACAGAGCCCATGCTCAACTGTGCCAACAGCAGAGCACATGTTCAACAGACTATCCTGCAAAGTCTATGCACAGCAGAAACTCCTGTAAAGCCCAGATTCAACAAAGCCAACTGCAGAGCCTTTTTACAGCAGATCCCATGTTCAACAAGTCCACCAACAGAGCGTGTGTTTAACCGCATTCAACAGGAAAAATATCAGACCCACTGTCCAACAGTGCCAACAGCAGAGCACAGGGTCAACGGAGCCTCCTGCAGAGCCCATTTTCATCAGTACCAACTGCAGAGAGCTCAACAGAGCCTCCTGGAGGGCCCACGTTCAACAAATCCAAACACAGAGCCCATGATCAACTGAACCTTCCACAGCGCCCATGGACAGCACAGCCTCCTGCAGAGCCTGCATTCAACAGTGCCAATCACAGAGCCCATGTTCAACAGTGTTCACCGCAGAGTGCATGCTTAACAGTGCCACAGCGCAAAGCCCATTTTCAGCAGAGCCTTCCACAAAGCCCATGGTAAACAGAGCCTCCAGCAGAGGTCAAGTTCAGCAGCACCAACTGCAGAGCTCATGGTCAAAAGCGCCAACCCACGGAGCCCATGTTCAACTGAGCCTCCTGTAGAGCCAAAGTTCCACTGCACCAAATGCAGAGCTCATATTCACCAGCACCAACTGCAAAGCTCAGTCAACAGCGCCAACCCACGGAGCCCATGTTCAACTGAGCCTCCTTCAGAGCCCATGTTCACCATACCAACTGCAGAACCCATGTTCAACTGAGCCTCCTGCAGAGCCCATGTTCACCAGTACCAACTGCAGAGCCCATGTTCAACTGAACCTCCTGCAGAGCCCATGTTCAGCAGTACCAACTGCAGAGCCCATGTTCAACTGAGCCTCCTGCAGAGCCCATAATCAACAGAACCAACTGGTGAGCCCATATTCATCAGAATCTCCAGCACAGCCTATGTACATCAGAGTCAATCACAATGCGTATGTTCAACTGAGCCTTCAGTTAAGCTCATATTCAACTGAGCCAGCTGCAGAGGTCCTGTGCTACAGCACTAATCCCCGAACTAAAGTTCAACAGCACCAACTTCCAAGCACATGCTCAAAACAACCACGTCAGAACGCGTGTTTAGAATAGCCCAGCGCTGAGCCCACATTCAACAGGGTGCATCGCAGAGCTCATAAGACCAAGGATTGGACTTAATCATGTTGCCTGTAGATACCTAGAAAGCAATGGTAGACTGAAGAGCATTGCCAAAAGGATTTGTGGGTGTGAATAGTCAGGTACCTGGTTGTACAGATGCTATATAGAGTTTAAAGGGGAGAAGGCCAGGACAAAGATGCGCAGCCAGAACCAGGATGTAAGTCATGTACAACCTCCATTACCTGGCATTATTTAACTGATTTCAATGAGGAAGGAAGCACGGTTCTTCTCCAAGCTCGATATGAGAGACGCATATCATCAGATGTGTCTACCTAAGCAATTCAGACACCTTACAGCTTTTGTCACTCTGTTTGGCCAATTTACCCACGCCGTTTGGGTTGTCTTCTGCAGCATTAGTGTTTCAAAGAATGACGTTGAGTAGCATGAAACTGATTACAAGCAGCAGGAGTCCAGTTGAAGCAGGACATGAGTAAGATCGAGACCATCGAAGTCGAGAACTTGGCGGCGTACACAATCTCAGCAAGTGGGAAGAAGCCCACAATTATTCTTTTACAAGCCATAGTGAATGCACAATTTCCAAAAAACAAAGATGAGCTCTGATCTTCCTGGGGCTGGATGAGTACTAGGCAAAGTTTGCACAGCAGTTCTCAGCATTGACTGTCACTATGCGAAGAGTGATGATGAAAGGCATAGAGTTTGAATGAACTTCAACACAAAGAAAAGAATTTGAAGACATGAAGAGAATGATAGTAGAAGCTCCATGTTTGAAACTGTTTCATCCCAAGAGGAACACATACATCATTACAGATGCACGTGCCTATGGGATAGGAGCTACACTGGCCCAAAAACAAGGAGGCACAAAACACGTGGGGGCCTTTGCTTGAAAAGTGCTCTCGGCATCAGAGAGGCATTACTAAACAATAGAAAAGGAAATGTTGGCGTTTGCATAGGTAGTGGAGTACTTTTGAACATGTGTGGGGAGCAAAGTTCTGGTTAGTCACCACCATCAACCACTGATTCACATGTTAAGCCCAGGAAGTAGTAGAATGTCCACCCCCAGACTAAGTTGCGCAAAACATCCATCTTGCAGCCATATATGTTCAATATGCTGCACATTCCTGGATGGAAAAACTCCAAGGCGGATTGTATATTTCGAGTGCTGGTAAATGCCAGGGAAGACACTTTCCTACAGGACGAGTGCATTGTGGCATCCATAGGAGGGTGGGGGGGAGAGAATTCTTGTAGATGAGTGAATAACAATGGGCAGAGGAAATCGAACAATACGGTGCCATGCCGCGGTTGGGAAAATGGATCAAGAATGGATGGTCCGATGTGGAGGAGGTACCTGAAGGTCTGCGCACGTACTGGAAAATATTTGTGGAAATATGCGTGGAAAGGTTTCTACTTTTCCTCAATTACTAGCTAGTTCCACCACAGGGATTGAGAAAAACAATAAAAAGAGGTCATTTAGTGGCCCACATGACCAAGATGAGAGTAAGAGCATGGTATTGGTGACCCAGAATGGACAAAGAAGTGCAAACAATCCTCGTGAATTGACAATTGACATTAGCGTTCAGTGATAAACAACAACTAGTAAGATAAGCTCCTTTGCTACCTACACAGACAGCAGTGTATGCATGTGATAAGAGCAGATTGGACTTTATAGGTCCACTAGATGTTAAGTAGCCAGAAAATAAATATGGAATAGTCATGTTAGATTATCTATCGAAGTGGATGGAGGCAGTGTTTGTGCCGGACATCACACCAAAGTGTAGAGGTGGTCCCAGGCATGGCCTGCACGCCAGCCCCCCATTTTGAAGTACCAGGAACATACTCGCCAAGGTATGTGACGTATGAGGAACAAATGAACCAACAAAGAGCTTCACTGGAACTCTGCCCAGTGTACATCAGAAGATCCATACTGGTAGAAGCGCCCATAACCAGACAACCCTGGGCAGCACGGTACCCTATCAGACAGCCGTACCAGCCGCTGAGACAAAATGAAGAGTACCTACAGACGGTCCATGAAGACACCCAAAGAGCCTTAATGGAAGGCCAGTGGAAATGACACAAGGGCCTGGACAGACTCGTGAATGAACAAAAACGGCTATCGAAGATAGCACGCCAGTGCGAGTAGCTATGAAAATAGATGTAATGGACACAGGGAAGAGACGATGTTAAAACGTAAGGAAACGTTGCTACAAGACAAGATGGAAGTAACCAACCAGTTAAACATTTGTAAATGGGCTTGGAACGCAAGAAGCTAAGAAACCAATACTGTTTGCAATGCTTAGTAGAAGAAAAGAGCGGCAAGCGTCAACCATATAGCTACCTCAACAATGCACATTATACAAGTGCGACTCCATTTTGTAAAGCAGAAATGTGCCCAGGTCACCAGAGGCCTAACAGGCCAAGTTTCATAACCAAGCCAGAGTCATGAGGAGGAGCGGAATCGAAACTCAACAAAGAGCTGTTCATGCTGGGAAATCGAGGTTAACCTGAGAAAGGGAGGAGAGCGTCAGCTAACAAGACTCAAACTTCAGAGCATACCAGCCTGCCCCATGAAGGTCAAGATAAGGGAGGCCCAGGCAGGTGGCGAGGCTAAAAGAAGAACAAATATACGAAAAGCTGGAAACTGAAGCAAATTCATGGTGAACTAACACGTGACCAGCTAGGGCGAAGAGGTACCACCGCCTGATGTCATCCAGAACCCGAGGATGCCATAACTTTTCCTGATAGGAGGCTACATTTTCGAGGCCATACCTAGCCAACTCATTGACACATAGCCCTAAGATACTGATTGATGGAAGGGAGGCAGGGTGAATCTTACGACACCCGGCACCTGGGTGTCCATTCTGCATGCTGCTAATTAAAAGTGGAGATTTATTTCTAGGGGTGTAACCTGCCCAATCACAAAGGACCACGTTATCTAGGGTCCTATAGATCGTAGAACCAATGAGACGTCTATCACGTGTGATGTAGAGGGGGGGTTGTAGACGCCCACCCGATAAGAGTTATCCAATCCGCATGCTCCATTATCATATACAGATATAGCACCTATATTTAAGTTACCTTTCCTAACCAATTATATTGCATGACAAGTTTTGTAGAATTAGACGTCAATGATGACGAGTTTTGTGTATAAAAATTGCTGTTCAACTGAAGTTTGAGGAAGTCGGAGCGAGACAGGTGATCGCAACGATGCGGATTCCCAACTGCTTCCCTGTTTGATGTACTTGTCATTAAACAGACTTCCCTTTGCCAAATTACTGAGTCCTCATTATTGAGTCGCGTTGGAGTAAGTGAATCCTGCACCCCCATCCCTCACATGGTGAAGCTTTCTTGTCTTACAAGTACTAGAGGGTGAGCACTGACCTATGGGCCCGTTGGTGGACATCTCGCTCTCTTTTACATTTGGTGGCGTGAGGATGGTTTCGGCCATCGATTATGAATTATTGATTAATATAGTTATAAGACACCTATAGACCGACGGCACGAAGTAACTCTAGGCCTTCGGCAATATCACAAGTCCTTTCACCATTCTGGCTGAGTAGGCTGAGAAGCTTCCCGTGGACAATGATAGTGCAAGTCCATAAAAATTTGCAGTGGGTCTGAAGGAACCCGCCTTTCCAAGCATAACCCTTCTCATTCCCACGAGCAGCCAATCGGACGAAAAGACCGCAAGAGGCTGAAGAGGAAGGGGGTGGTGATCCCGAAGCTCCAGAGAGGAAAAAGATGCGATCGGTGAGTGAAACAACAAACTTGTTACTTTGGCAAATGTCTTCTAGGCATTAGAACAAGCAAGGGAAAGGTAACAGAGGGTGGCGGAGAAAAAATGAATAGTCAGAATTAGAAGTAGAGAAGACTGTATAGATAAGAGGTTAATAACTCGAGTATAAGAGAAAAACGTAAGGTTACCGGGGGCACCTGAGAAAAAAACGTAAGGTTACCAGAGGGGGCACCCGAGAGAAAAACGTAAGGTTACTGGGGGGGGCACCCGAGAGAAAAATCTAAGGTTACCGGGGGGGGGCACCCGAGAGAAAAACGTAATGATACTGGGGGGGGCACTCGAGAGAAAAACGTAAGGTTACCGGGGGGGCACCCGAGAGAAAAAGGTAAGGTTACTGGGGGGGGCACCCAAGAGAAAACGTAAGGATTTGCCTTGTTCCTGCGCTTTAATACAGCGGTCAGAAGAAACGGGAACTCATAGCCCATATAATAAGGGACAATTAGACTACGGTGACGTTTAAAGACGCATCAAAGGAGTTCGTTTAAACTCCATGACAGGGTATTGATTAGAAGGCAGGTATATGTATGACCAGCTGGTGTCCGTCTAGTCTGTCAAGTGTCTGTCCTATGTGTTCTGTTGTGTGTTGAATGTAAGAGAACTGTATCGTTGGTTGTTTGAGATGAAATTGCGTTGTATGCGATTCTGTGAAGAAGAGGGAATCGCCAATGAATTGATGGTTTTGAGTTAATTGATGGTATAAATTTTGGTGGGAAAAGATTGGATTGGAGCTTGGGTATCTGGTGCTCGCTCATACTAGTAGAAGGATAACAAACTGTATAAATATTGTTGGTAACGGAATTGAAAATGGAGGAGGTCACCCCACTTGCGCATCTATGCAAGCAACTACCTAAGCATGCACCTAAATTAAAAAAGTACAGCACGGAGTGGGTTAAGGGTACCACCCACAAGATCTTTATGCCTTGGCCACAGAATGGTTCCCTATCAAAAGCTGTCTTACAAAACATGACGACTTATCTACATGCCACATATACAGGCAAGAAGCTAGAGAAACGTCTTGCTGTTCTAGAGCTTTGGATGATGTTTGAGCAGACGAAGGAGGAAGAGCCTCCTGCAGATTGGATATTAAACGTATGCACAGAGGGGTTGAGACGCCTACCACGCCACTGGCCCCGCCTGAGCCAGCCATCGAGGGAAGTAAGACAGAGGGGCTCTACCCGCTAAGAGAACTAAAGGCAGCCATGGGTTATAGCAACCCCCATTATGAGTCGCCTACGTATAGTTGCAACGACAATAAAGAAAAGGACCAGGAAATGAATCTTGCCTCAGCAGTCCCGAGGGACATGGAGAGACGCAATGACGTAGGAAAGAATCAGGCACAGAGTTGTGCATCTCTCGTTAAGGAGAGAGAGGGAAAGAAATGAAAGGGAAACAAAGGTAGAACTGATGAGATAACATTCGCAAAAGACGAATGGATGGGAGGGCAGATATTGCTGAAACTAGATGGAAAAGGAAGTGATGATGAAAGGCCAAAAGAGAGCTCTGATGAGATGCCAAGGACAGAGCGAGAGAAGGAAAAGGAAATGAGGGATGAAAGGACAAGAAGGAAGGATAGGCTGAAGCGAGAACAACTATATTGCGAAGAACAAGAGAAACAGCTCGATTGCAAACAGAAGGCAGCCTACGACCAGTACAAACAGAATAAGAAAAGGTTGGAAGAAGAGCAAAGGGTACGTGAGAGGAGAGTGAAGAGAAGAGAAGATGAGGAAATTAGAAGGGCAAAGGAGCGTAGAAACGAAAAGATGAGGGAAGTAGACAAGGCTAGAGAAGAAGCAAGGAAGCGCAAGGAAATAGATGAGGAAGCAGAACGCGAGCGCAGACAGAGGACACGAGATCTTGAATATTTGGAGAGGGAAGTTAAAAAACCCAATCCTGTTGTAGAATGGGAAGACATAGTAGAATTCTTTCCTGCACATGACTCAGTACCAGGTACAAGTGGGACAAATATTGAGGATGACTTCGACACCAGAAGCATCGGGGAAACGATTGATAAGATATACGTTGAGATGGGGCTAGAACAGAGATCCCATGGGGGAAGGGAAGATGAGCGCCTAGAGAGCACTCAGCTATATGACACTGAGGATGTCACCCGAAGTAGTGGGAACAGGGGAATGTCCCTAAAAAGAATGGAGATTGGGCAGGACGAAGAAGATGCAAGGAGTTGTGTAAACTGGGAGTATTCAGAATCAGAATCTGGTGGGGAAACAGAGGATGAGGCACACGAGGAAGGGAGACGGTACGAAAAACGGCTCCCAGGGGACCGAGGGATACGATGGTCAGACGCTAGCGAGTCTGCAAGTAGGACACCGAAGTCTGCCGCGCAGTCCGGCCGTCATGAAGGAACACCCCATGGTCAGAGGGGTGCATCAGCACCTGCCTATGCAGATAGATTAAGGGCATTGCCAGGGAGACGGCAAGGCAGGAATGCCACCCCAGCGGTAGACAGGAGAGCTATGGGGAAAGAAAAGGAAGACTGCACATTCCAAATTCCACTACTAGAAAAGGGGGAGCAAGACCACAATATATTCCATGGCCACACATGGACCGAGAGAACCTAAAAAATAAGCTTCCAATGCTGAAATCGGGAGCCGGGAAGTGGATACATGAGTTAGAGAAAATTACGGTGGGTGTTACCTTAGCTATAGGGGACATTAAGGGCCTCCTAATTGCCATACTTGGTGAAAGAGCAGACGATGTATGGAAACGGGCAGGCTACCCTAGGGTAACCATAGGGTAACCATAATCAACACCTCCCATGACGGAGCGCCATTTAATAATTGTAGAGCAGCAGTGTGGAAAGTGCTGCGAACGCTATATCCAGACACTTCCGATATGGGAGCTATAATGACGCGGAAAATGAAAGAGTCAGAGGATCCGTTGATTTATATACAGAATTTTCAGGACGCGTGGGTGCTCGAAACGCATGAGTCTTGGACGAAATCTAGCCCTGTATTCTACCATATATTATGCCAAGGGTTGCCCGAGCCAGTGCAAAAACAGCTCAAGAAATTGGTAGGAATAGAAGCCAAACCATGGGCTGAAATACAGTTGACAATTGCACATTACTGTAGATTGTTGCAAGAAAAGAATAGGAAAAAGGAGGCAACTCGTAAGGGTGAGGAGGCGAAGCTGGTGCAAAAGAAACTCTTAAAGTATGCTCTCAAGGGAGCCATGCTGACAACCCCAGCTGAACACCGCACACAGCAAGCGACTAACCCATCGCTGAATAATCAGGGTAGCGAGGGATTTTATCCAAGGGGAAGGGGTTTTGGAGGAAGAGGATGGCAGAGTAATTGGGGTGGGTTTCAAGGTAACCAAGGAGGCTTTCAGAATAATCAAGGTGGCTTTCAGAACGCGCAGATGGGCAGTCCAGTTACGCCAGATGGACAGATGGCCCGACCACCGCCAGTGTGTTGGCTGTGTGGAATGACAGGACATGTGTAGCGCATGTGCGGAAGCCAAGGCATGGGGCAAAGTGGCCAAGGAATGGGAATAGGCATGGTGAATCAGCCTGCCGTCCCACTCCAGGGCAGTGCCAAAAATCACACAGTGCAGCAGCAGTGCAGTTATCAGGCTTGTAGCAAGGTGCGCAGCAAATGGTTCAACCCTCGCACATGGGGAACGTACCGCAGGGACAATCCCAGCAGGGCACAAGCTCCAGAGGGGGAGTTAACCCTGGAAATGGGGGAAATCAGCAAGTATACAGTGGGCCGAACTTATATATGAAATAGGACAGCTCACGGGGGACTCTGATGTGTTCTATCCTATCAGTGACAACAGACCCTAATAGGGAAACTAGGGTGAATGTCGTCATAGGGGGTAAAGAATATTTCTTCTTAGTTGACACGGGTGCGACGCGCTTGTGCATACGAGAAGGCAAATTTTCCTTGTCCGGCGAGGCCATAGATACTCTGAGTTTCACAGGAGCTCACAGTAGAGTTCCCTTTACAGGCACGCTCCCAGTCTCTGTGGGAGAACGCAAGATGAATGTACCCTTATTGTATTCACATCAGACCCCAGTAAACATCCTGGGTCACTGAGAATGGTATAGTATGCTCCACTCAGGGAATGCATTATTCAAACGTGTGCGAAATGATCACAGCATTCTCAGGACGTATAGCCATGAGAGCTATACCATTAGAGCTGTAAGTCTTCGCATATGGCATGCGGGTGCTCATGGTGGGTTTGCCAGGCCTCGCTGATAGAACTATGAGGACACCTGATGAGTTCCTATTCAGACCAAGAATACCTATGCATGAAGAAGAGGGACAAGTATTTCCCTTAATGATACAATCTGCCGCAGTGCGAGGGAAAGTGGTATTGGTCGAAGGATATGACGACGAATGCAGACAATGGTGTGCGATTATCGCCATCGAAGAAGGGTATCGAGTGACTGACGTCACCGATGACGATCTGTTCGAAGAACACCCTGACCTAGAAGAGACGAGGGTGGAAGTGAGTCTCTTATTTTGGGTCAAAATGATCAAACGGGAGGTGCCACAGAGAATGATGTTGGCGCTGATACGTCCAGAATACTTTGATGACAACATGGCCCAAGTGCCTGTCGCAGTATGGACTACAGAGCCCTATGACGTAGGCCTCCTGAAGGGGGCAGGTGAAGTGAAAATTAAACTAAAACCAGGAGCAATTTTACCAAGAGCACGACAATATCCCATGTCCAGAGAGGCAGATGAAGGGATCGCGAAGACAATTTCCGCCATGATAGAGCAGGTTATCCTAGTGACATCAGAATCACCTTGGAATACGGTGATTTACCCTGTCAAGAAATCAAAGGGAGGGTTTTGGCATTTAATCCAAGATTTAAGAGCATTAAACGATATAGTTGAAGCCGAGTTCCCTCTAGTCCCTAATCCATCCACAATTCTGTGCAACATACCCACTGAGGCAAAATATTTCATGGTGATTGACTTGAAAAATGCGTTTTTCTCAATCCCGTTGCACTGTGACTCACAAGACCTGACGTCATTTACTTTCAGGCAAATGCACCTGAAAAGCACAAGGTTGCCACAGGGGTACTGTGAGTCTCCATCCATTTTCAACAGAGTTCTGCAGATGGACCTAAGCAATATGGCAATAGAGAGTGTTGTTTTGCAGTATGTGGATGACATTCTAATCTGCAGCATCACTGAGGAACAATGCAGTCGAGACTCTGTCCAGTTACTGACTATCCTGGCTAAGAAAGGATATTAAGTTGATAAGGAAAAGCTACAATACTGTCAGCGAGAGGTGCTGTACATAGGCCAGCTAATCTCACACGAAGGGAAAAAGGTAACCCCAGAAAGGGCTGAAGCTATCATGAACATGGCTAAACCGCTCATGATAAAACAAATGCAAAGCTTCTTAGGCCTGTGCAATCATGTCAGAGCATGGGTCTTCGACTACAGCTCATATACCAAGCCCTTGCTTCAGGCCCTAAGGAAGGCCCAGGCGACAAGGGAAAAAAATTGAATGGACTGAGACAATGGAAAAGGGGTTTGCAGAACTCAAGGGGGCGATTTGTAAGGCCCCAGTTCTCGGGATTCCTTATTATGCAGAGGAATTCTACCTGTTCTCACATACCGATGGCAATTTTATGATGGTAGTGCTCGCTCAGCGAACCTCACTGGGGTACAAGCCCCTAGCATATTACATCGGAGTCTGGACCCGGTCATGAAGGGCCACTTCCCATGCGGACAAAATCTAGCTGCTGCCGCATTCGCCATTGAAAAGGCGGCATCCATTGTGATGGGGTGCTCAATGACATTGTACGTCGAGCACTCTTTATTTGCCATACTAGAGAAGCCAAAGTGCACACTGACATCTCAGAGAGCATCTGGATATGAAGTGATTATCTCTAACCCATCGATCAAGATAGTGCGATGTAAAACTGAATCCAGCTACATTCATAGCTGAACCAGTCACAGAGGGAGAACCCATACATGACTGTGCGAAATACGAGGAATTCTATGATGAAATCCCCAGGGTAAAGGAAAATGCCCTGGCAGGTGGTGAGATCGTGTTTATTGACGGCTCATCAAGAATCGACCAAGAAGATGGACAAAGATACACAGGCGTGGCCGTGATAAAACACCTAGCGAATGGAGAGTTCCAGGTACTCGTCAGTGCATCTCACTATTCTGCGCAAGCTGCAGAACTATTGGCGCTGATACTTGCCATTGAGAATCACGCAGACCAGGAAGTAACGGTGTACATTGACTCTGCCTATGTGACATCTACCGTGCACGCAGGCTTAGCACGCTGGAAAAGGAGGTGCTACCTCCGAGCGGACGGCACGCCAGTGCAACATGTTGCCTTTTTGGACAGGTTGATAAAAGCACTACAGCTCCCAGTGGGCATAGCAGTCGTGAAATGCAACGCCCACACCAAAGGGACAGATTTCATGTCTCGTGGAAATTATGAAGCGGACACGGAAGCCAAGCGCATGGCATCCAAGGATGAAACAATCATGGACGTGGAGGTGGCACGTACCCATGAGCGTATGATGGTAGCACAAGCCACACCCGAGGCCTATAGCAACATGGGACAGACTCAGCTAATGGAACTCCAAGGGGAGGCACCTCAGGAGGAGAAACATTTGTGGAAACGTCGAGGGTGTTCCTTAAACCCCTCTGACGGGTTGTGGAGGCAAGACAGCACTGGTAAACCAGTAATGCCTGTCGCCCTACTAAAAGTAGCATTGGAGCAATTACACTACCCTATACATATGTCAAAAGAAAACCTCGCTGCAACGCTCGCAGAAGACTGGTTTACACCGAATTTATCAGAGCATGTTGCGTTCTTCATGGTGAACTGCATAATCTGCCAGCAATTCACCGCTGGGCACACACTAAAAGTAGTAAGAGGAGTTATCCCCCAGCCAAATGGGCCATTCAAGCACTTTCATATCGACTACATCAACATGATTCAAGTGTGCAATGGGTACAGGTATTTAATTGTGGTGGTGTGTCCAATCTCTAGATCGATAGAAGCAGGTCCCTGTGCACACCCAGACTCTACCTGTGCTGCCAAATTTCTTGTGAGGGAAGTGTTCCCTAGATGGGGGGTCTGCGAGGTAATGAGGTCAGACAATGGGGCTCACTTTGTAAATGCAGTTTTTGAGCAGATCAGCTTGTTGCTTGGTATAAAGCACAGGTTCTCGTCGGCGTATCATCCGGAGGTGAATGGCATATGTGAGCGGCTCAACGGCTTGTTAAAGGAGAGGATAGCCAAGCTGAAACTCACATTACAAAAGGGATGGCTGCACTGTTTACCACTGGCATTGTATGCACTTTGGAACCAACCAGGCTCCGACCATCATCTCACGCCACACGAGATAGTCACAGGCAGAAGGATGAGGACCCCTCTTACCACCCGAGATAGAGCTAGATGTGATGCCCAGCCAACAATGACATTAAACCTTATATAGTAGAAAGCCCTCCAGCTGCATCCAACCACGAAGAAACCACAGACAATGGGGAAGAACCTCAGCACGTGCAGACAAGATCCATGGCAAGGAAGAAGGATGCATGAGCAGCAAAACAATGACAAAGAACTCTGTTTTAATTTGTGGCTTTTAAATAGAACATTTCCCCAAACCATAGAAAGGTGATAAAGAACAATAATATGGACACTCTGTGCACCACCACAGTTGCAGAGTAAAGAAGAGAACTACACATACAAAGCCACAACAACGTTGATAAAATGAACTTTTGAAATAGCGTCACGCTCAAAAAATAAAAAGGACATTCCCTGAGATCGTAACACAGCGTCCTGAGGCAACCAGTGACAAGACCTTGTTTACTGAACTTATGGTACCTCCCAGAAGAGACCTCAAGTGGGATGTGCTAACCTACTTCCAGCTGATGGTAATATCATATCCGTCACTCTTAGGGAGAGAAACCAGTGCCACAGACTTTATTCAAGATCCTGCGAATGAGAAAATAATCTGGCAACTGCTGACTGTCATCACGGAAGCCTTCGCCGAGCTACCCGAGCACAGCGAGGAGGACACAAATGCTTCCACCGCCGGCAGAGATTGATGAACTCACATTCACTTTGTTCTTTCAAATAATCGAGAAATGCCCAGGACTCGTCGGGGGAACAACTGACACACGTACTTTCATCAGAGACCCAAGAAACCTAGCTCAGTTGAACCAGCTGTGGGCTAAACTAAATCACCTTGTGGCAGTCCACGCAACAGGAAGGTGCAGAGACTGTGCGAATCAAAAGGAAAGCTCATGACCCGGACCCAGCCAAACGGGACAAATGTCCCTATCAGCCGGCTGGCGCACAACGTCCTGCTTAGACTAGTCACAGATTATCCGGAAATGGTGGGGAGGCCTGCAGATGTTGACGTCATCACCTTCCTTAGAGATCCAGCGAAAGTTCCACACATGGGCACACTCCTCCACGGCATAATGCTCCAGGTGGAGCTATCTAGCTTCCAGCGAGAATACCTTAGGAGGTTCCAGTGAGACTTTCTACAGTGGGACAGATCGTGGAGACAGAGAGACAGTGCTTTATCTTCTGCCGTGGGACAGATCGTGTAGACAGAGAGACAGTGCTTTATCTTCTGCCGTGGGACAAATCGAGGACAGACACAGTTCTTCAATTTTCCGCCACAGGACAGATCGTGGAGAGCAGGGACAAGAACTACACCATCTTATTTTTTCTTTTTATCTTTTCCTCTATTTCTCCGTATTTTATTTGTATTTTTCATGTTCACTTTCATTTTTATTTTTATCTTTATTTTTACAACATGTTATTTTTGGGTGATTTTTAGCAGTTGCACCTTTTCATTCCTTCGCATTGAACAGGTTCCAGCATGTCCTCAGAACCAAGGCAAATTCGAGGAATGCACTGGGACTTTACCTACTGTAAATATGCATTATGAATGTGACATACCAAAGTTGCTAGCCTAACCCCTTTCCATAGCCAAGCACAGGAACTGTACTGCACACCCAGAGATTACCGACAGCACCCGCAAGAGGGGGGACACTTGAAAAGCACTTGTCACTTTAGTAGTAATGAACTCATGAGCTACGAGATCAGAGCAAGAAAAGGAACAAATAACTGACTATGGACTTGTTTGAAATGGGGGCTCAGAATAGTAATTTGGTTTTACCACCAGCACAGGGGCACCCCCGCTTCCCTGGAAGGAAATGCTGCCAGATGTGCTACAAGTCTATTATGTGTATATGCGTAGTAATTATCATTGTCTTTCTATCGTTGACTATAAGAACTGCTTTCTTTATTGGTGCGCGAAGTGTCCCAATCTCAGTGCACCCACCATATAATGAACTTCTGGGGCCTACGAAAGCACCCAGACCCTATATAGTCATCCCAGTCCCAGGAAAACCTGCTGGTAAAGTTAACGAACTAAAATTAAATATAATTACCAGTGATTCAGACACACCTGAGGTAACGAATGACGAGAAAAGCTGGAGACAGGGTCAGCACGGAATGAATGAAAACACGGCACTGATCACTGCACGCACCCACACACAGAATGCACTCAGACAAGGGCACGTTTCTATGGCTACAGAGCCTCCAACGAAGGCAGCAGAGAAGGGGAGACTGGCTGCCGAACAATCAGTTCCAGAAAATAGCAGAAGCAACCAAGGAGAACCAAGTGAGAAACCAATGAAAGAGGGCATAGCAAAGTCCCTCAAAAGAACAGAAGTAGCCACAAAGGAACTCACAGAGAAAACACAAGCACTGATAGATTATTTGTTCCCATTCTTAGTCAGAGCAAAGAAATTGCACGAGGAGCTGAAAAATAGAACTACATAGACTATAACAGTAAGCACGCCAGCTCAGACGCAAGGAACAAGCACCAGACCTATGACACAGCCACGCATTGGGGAGTTGGTGAGCCAACGGCGGTTAGAGAACCTCTATGGAAGATTACAAGAGGAAAGGAAAAGAAACGAAGAACCTTCTACCACTGCGATACAGCCAATGCAGCCCGCTCTCCCAAGACGCACAGAGTGGAAAAGCAGCACAGATGCTATTAAGGACATAGTAATAGCAAACTACAGAAGAGCGCTGAGAATCAAGAGAAACCCGCATGAAGATGACAATGAGCTCAACGATTACCTGAGGACAAGGAAAAGTACCCACTTAGGGAACTTCCGTCCCCTGGATGGTCTTTGGAGCCTGCCGAGAAGCAATAGAGAATTCGCAGAGGTTATGCAAACCTCTATGGCCAAAACTGGTAAAGCTGCTAACATGGGTCGAAGACAGAGGAGGACCCCTGCAGATAGTACCATTGGAAAGCCCAAAGCTATGCTTCAGAAGTAATGGCACGAGGAAGATGGGAGAGAATGTAAACTGCGGACGAATCTTTGAAGCCCCAGAAATGACACAAGGAACCGCAGTTATTATGGACCATTACTGGGCATGTGAATCCAATGCATACATAAGACTGCCGAAAAACTGGGGAGGCAGATGCACACTGGTGAACATCCACGTTCCGCGCTAGTGATCCCTAAGAATGACCTGAAATTGGACAGTTTCCCAAAAGTAGATGCTCATCTAAGGAGAAGGAGATCTGTGGAAGTGGTATCCAGGATGAAGAGAGAAAATTACTTTTCTGCCAAATCAGAAGAGGCATTCCATGCAATCCCATACGAACACAGGCTGTTCTGCCTCACCTCAACAGTGTTCACCACGATGCTCTTGCCACACATCCAAATTGGGGTGAATGCTAAATGGTTGCAGATAACCAGATGGGAGTTACTGCAAAGCATCAATACCACTATAAAAGGATTTAACGCGATCAAAGAAGAACTGAGAGCAATCAGACTGATGATGCTCCAGAACAGAAATGTGCTTGACATGATCACGGCGATGGAGGTGAAAAATCGGAGAATCATGTTGCACATTTGTACCATCGCACGATGAAGAAAATGGAATCTTAACAGAAGCCATAAGTATGTTGACAAACTTGAAAAACCAGATGATCGACGAAAGTGATGAAGAGGACGATGACAGCTGGTTTGGAGACCTATTCTCGTAGGTCCCACAATGGATGGCAGATATATTCAAGTTTCTGGGAGCCTTAATAGCAATGATACTGCTAGGATTCTGTGTTATCAAGATAGTCATTACACAGTGCCAGAAAACTGCAAAGAAAGCCATAGGGATGAAAATAAAGGTGGATGTCAACCAAGGGTGGAAGCCCAGAGACCTGACTGGTGAAGAAATAAGAGACTTTGTGAAGGCCAGCAAATTTGCGCCAGAAGGAACAAAGTTCACATGTCCTAAGAAACGAAGAAGGTATGAAGGAAAATGGATCTACTGCAGCCGAAATAGACAATGCCAGCTGATGACCTGGAACAAAGATGAGCATGTGAAAACAGCATGGAGTTTGAAAGGGGTGATAAAAATATGGGCCCCGAAGACTCACACATTCCCACCATCATGTACAAACCCTGAAGACGATGAACATGACACCGAAGAATCAAAGGAAATAAATGCAAAAGAGATCACAGAAGTGGTCGATGAACCGACCAGAGGGGGGAGTGTAGAGGAGTTCCCAGGCATGGCCTGCACCCCAGCCCCTCAAGTACCAGGAACATACTCACCAAGGTATGTGATGTATGAGGAACAAATGAACCAACAAAGAGCTGCACTGGGACTCTGCCCAGTGTACATCAGAAGATCCATACCGGTAGAAGCGCCCATTACCAGACAACTCTGGGCAGCACGGTACCTTATCAGACAGCCGTACCAGCCACTGAGACGAAATGAAAAGTACCTACAGACAGTCCATGAAGAGACCCAAAGAGCCTTAATGGAAGGCCAGTGGAAATGACACAAGGGCCTGGATAGACTTGTGAATGAACAAAAACGGCTATCGAAGATGCCCTGGAGGCTATGCTACACAGAGCCATCCGCCTACCTTATGTTACGGAAAGCCTGCAGCAGTGCCCATGAGTGCACTGCAGAGGCTATGCTACACAGAGCCATCTGCATACCTTATGTTACGGAAACCCTGCAGCGGTGCCCATATTACACAGAGTGCACTGCAGAGGCTGTGCTACACAGAGCCATCTGCATACCTTATGTTACGGAAACCCTGCAGCAGTGCCCGTGAGTGCACTGCATAGGCTATACTACACAGACCCAGCAGCAGAGCTTATGTTACGGAGAGCCTGCAGCAATGCCCATGTTACACAGAGTACACTGCAGAGGCAGCGGCTATCCTACACAGAGCCAGCAGCAGAGCTTATGTTACAGAGAGCCTGCAGCAGTGACCATGTTACACAGAGTGCACTGCAGAGGCTATGCTACACCGAGCCAGCAGCAGAGCTTATGTTACGGAGATCCTGCAGCAGTGCCCATGTTACACAGAGTGCACTGCAGAGGCTATGCTACACAGAGCCAGCAGCAGAGCCTATGTTACAGAGAGCCTGCAGCAGTGCCCATGTTACACAGAGTGCACTGCAGAGGCAGCGGCTTTGTTACACAGAGCCAGCAGCAGAGCTTATGTTACGGAGAGCCTGCAGCAGTGCCCATGTTACACAGAATGCACTGCAGAGCTATGCTACACAGAGCCATCCGCAGAGTTTATGTTACGGAAAGCCTACAACAGAGCCCATGTTACACAGAGTGCACTGCAGAGCTATGCTACACAGAGCCAGCAGCAGAGCTTATGTTACGGAGAGCCTGCAGCAGTGCCCATGTTACACAGAGTACACTGCAAGGCAGCGGCTATGCTACACAGAGCCAGCAGCAGAGCTTATGTTACAGAGAGCCTGCAGCAGTACCCATGTTACACAGATTGCACTGCAGGGTCAGTGGCTATGTTACACAGAGCTAGCAGCAGAGCTTATGTTATGGAGAGCTTGCAGCAGTGCCCATGTTACACAGAGTTCACTGCAGAGGCTATGCTACACAGAGCCAGCAGCAGATCTTATGTTACGGAGAGCCTGCAGCAGTGCCCATGTTACACAGAGTGCACTGCAGAGGCAGCGGCTATGTTACACAGAGCCAGCAGCAGAGCTTATGTTATGGAGAGCCTGCAGCAGTGCCCATGTTACACAGAGTGCACTGCAGAGCTATACTACACAGAGCCAGCAGCAGAGCTTATGTTACGGAGAGCCTGCAGCAGTGCCCGTGTTGCTCAGCGTGCACTGCAGAGCTATGCTACACAGAGCCAGCAGCAGAGCTTCTGTTACGGAGAGCCTGCAGCAGTACCCATGTTACACAGAGTGCACTGCAGGGGCAGCGGCTATGCTACACAGAGCCAGCAGCAGAGCTTATGTTACGGAGAGCCTGCAGAGGTACCCATGTTACACAGAGTGCACTGCAGGGGCAGCGGCTACGTTACACAGAGCCAGCAGCAGAGCTTGTTACGGAGAGCCTGCAGCAGTGCCCTTGTTACACAGAGTGCACTGCAGAGGCTATGCTACACAGAGCCAGCAGCAGAGCTTATGTTACGGAGAGCCTGCAGCAGTGCCCTTGTTACACAGAGTGCACTGCAGAGGCTATGCTACACAGAGCCAGCAGCAGAGCTTATGTTACAGAGAGCCTGCAGCAGTGCCCATGTTACACAGAGTGCACTGCAGAGGCTATGCTACACCGAGCCAGCAGCAGAGCCTATGTTACGGAGATCCTGCAGCAGTGCCCATGTTACACAGAGTGCACTGCAGAGGCTATGCTACACAGAACCAGCAGCAGAGCCTTTGTTACAGAGAGCTTGCAGCAGTGCCCATGTTACACAGAGTGCACTGCAGAGGCAGCGGCTATGTTACACAGAGCTAGCAGCAGAGCCTATGTTACGGAGAGCTTGCAGCAGTGCCCATGTTACACAGAGTGCACTGCAGAGGCTATGCTACACAGAGCCAGCAGCAGAGCTTATGTTACGGAGAGCCTGCAGCAGTGCCCTTGTTACACAGAGTGCACTGCAGAGGCTATGTTACACAGAGCCAGCAGCAGAGCTTATGTTACGGAGAGCCTGCAGCAGTGCCCATGTTACACAGAATGCACTGCAGAGCTATGCTACACAGAGCCAGCAGCAGAGCTTATGTTACGGAGAGCCTGCAGCAGTGCCCTTGTTACACAGAGTGCACTGCAGAGGCTATGCTACACAGAGCCAGCAGCAGAGCTTATGTTACAGAGAGCCTGCAGCAGTGCCCATGTTACACAGAGTGCCCTAGAGGCTATGCTACACAGAGCCAGCAGCAGAGCTTATGTTACGGAGAGCCTGCAGCAGTGTCCATGTTACACAGAGTGCACTGCAGAGGCTATGCTACACAGAGCCAGCAGCAGAGCTTATGTTACGGAGAGCCTGCAGCAGTGCCCATGTTACACAGAATGCACTGCAGAGCTATGCTACACAGAGCCATCCACAGAGCTTATGTTACGGAAAGCCTATAACAGAGCCCATGTTACACAGAGTGCACTGCAGAGCTATGCTACACAGAGCCAGCAGCAGAGCTTATGTTACGGAGAGCTTGCAGCAGTGCCCATGTTACACAGAATGCACTGCAGAGCTATGCTACACAGAGCCATCCGCAGAGCTTATGTTACGGAAAGCCTATAACAGAGCCCATGTTACACAGATTGCACTGCAGGGGCAGCGGCTATGTTACACAGAGCTAGCAGCAGAGCCTATGTTACGGAGAGCTTGCAGCAGTGCCCATGTTACACAGAGTGCACTGCAGAGGCTATGCTACACAGAGCCAGCAGCAGAGCTTATGTTACGGAGAGCCTGCAACAGTGCCCATGTTACACAGAGTGCAGTGCAGAGGCAGCGGCTATGTTACACAGAGCCAGCAGCAGAGCTTATGTTACGGAGAGCCTGCAGCAGTGCCCATGTTACACAGAGTGCACTGCAGAGGCAGCGGTTATGTTACACAGAGCCAGCAGGAGAGCTTATGTTACAGAGAGCCTGCAGCAGTACCCATGTTACACAGAGTGCATTGCAGGGGCAGCGGCTACGTTACACAGAGCCAGCAGCAGAGCTTATGTTACGGAGAGCCTGCAGCAGTGCCCTTGTTACACAGAGTGCACTGCAGAGGCTATGTTACAAGGCACCATCGTCATAGCTTATGATATGGAGTGCCTAATACAGAGCGCATGCTACACAGATAGCAGTGCACAAGATCCCGTGGGGGTCTCTGGGGTTTTGGAAATGCCGGGCTTTGAAGGCAGCGCGGGCTGTGCGCCCGGACAGGGTTGGCAGTGAGGCCCAGGAGTTGTGAAGCCCCTTAGCACGAGCACTGGTGAGCTGGAGATTCTTGGACGCCTTCTGCCCCCTCCTTTCCATGGACAGCTGTGAGCTGGCCATGCTCCTCGCATTGTCTTTTGTGCAGAACAAGGCGGGGGGATCTGCACAAAAGGTGCGAGGGGAACACAGAGCCGGGTTTGTAAGTCCACCGCCTCGTCAATGGGGCAGTTGTCAGCGCTTTCAATAATATGCCATTCTTGTCGGAAATCATAGAAAAACAAACATTTCCATTCAGAGGCGTGAAAGGCCGCCTGTCTGCACAGGGCACACCGGGGGGTTTGTTTCATGTACGATTTCAATTAATTTCCCCATCTGAGGACGCTGCTCTGTGCTTAAAGGCGGCCACGCACGCCCTTCATCTCCATCACGAAGCGCCGCTAAAGCGCGTCGAAAACCGCCAGCCACACGCAACTGGGGCGAGTTCTAGACCACAAGAATAGCCACAGGATGAAAATCTATAGGGGCCTTGCGGGGTCGGAAGCTGCAGCCCCTGAACACGAAGCGCTCTAGGAGACACCCCAACACAAAGAGCCATGGTGGCCAGTGCGCCTGGAAACCCTGCAAATAGCAGCGGCGCGTGTTTTACATAACATAACGCGACAAAAACAGAGCGTAAAGAGCACTAGGGGACACGAGATCACGGTGACGTATAGGGGAGCACCTGAGCCCAAAGAGCTATAGGACACGTGACGTGAGCAAGAAGAACCAGAGACACGAAGGGGAGGAACCAGAGCGTGGCGGACGAGAACACAAAAGCACCAAGAATAGGCGCGCCAAGAACCACCAGAGGTCAGAGCCGAACATGGAGAGCCAGGGAAGCCACTGTGCACAAGGAATTCCAGGAAGCCCAATGGCACAAAAAACAGAAAGGACACGACTGATTAGAGAGCCACCAGGGCCACAAGAGCACCAAGATCCACGGGGAGACCACCAGAGTTCAAAGAACCAGAAAGGAAAACAGAGAGCGCAGAACCAGGGAGGACATTAGGACTCAAGGACCCACAGGGGAGCGCACTGCACAAACAACGGTCCAGCAGAACACAAAGAAGCAACACGGAGACACAAGCACAAGGAATCAGAAAGGACGCCAGAGAGAGTGAAGAAACTGCAAGGAGACTACAGCACAAGGATGCATAGGGGAGCCCAGAGCATAAACAACGAGAAAGTCACAAAGAACCAACATGGAGGCCATAGCACCAGAGAGTGAAGGAACTGCGATGACACATGAGCTCAGGAATCGACAGGGAGACCAGCACACAAACAACTAGAAGATCCAACAAAACACAGAGAACAAAGATGGAGTGCAGAGCACAAAGAAAGGATACCCGAGCGAAAAGAACTCGCGAAGACACAAGAGTACAAGGATCCACAGGAGAGCCAAATGCACAAACAACTAGAAGGTTCACCAGGACACAATGAACCAACAAGGAGGTCAGAGCGAAAGAATCAGAAAGGGCACCAGAGAACCAAGAGCCAGCAAGGACCATAGCACACAGGAATCCACCGGGGAGACCAATGCCCAAACAACTAGAAGGTCCACTGGAACACAAAGAACCAACATGGAGTGAAGAGCATCAAGAACCAGAAAGGACACCAAATGATGAGGAAACAGATAAGACGTCAGAGGGCAAGGAAACAGAGAAGAACATTAGAGAACATGCATCCATAAGGGAGAAACAGGCACACAAATTAGGAGGTTCCTCTAAAACATAACTTATGAAAAAACAGACCAGAGGATAGAGGGCCAGTGGAAACACCAGGGCCCAAAGATCAGAGTGTGAAAAACTGGGAAGACACCAGGGACTGGGGAACGAAAGGGGCAGCAGACATCAAACAACAAGACGGAACAGAAGAGCATAAAGTACAAAAGAGGAAAAATTAAGAAGAACTTCTGCAGCCTCCAGATCACGAAGAACTAGAGAAGAAAAAAAGTCTATGAACAACAAGAGAGGCAACCCGAGCAAAGCTGAGCAAAGAGAAACCATATCAGAGAGAACCAGCATGGGCACGTGAGCAAATAATACCAGACAGCAGACATGGAAAAATGCAGAATGAGACAGGCCATGAGAGGAATGTGAAGTTCATGCCCTGCCATTAATAACAGCGAGGCTAGGCCTAAGCTCAGAGACGCAGAGGGCCAAATCTCTTGCCAAATTAGTACTGGGAAGCAACCATCGTTGACATTTGGGGGGACCAATGTTACCACAGGTGCATTTAGGATTGGGACCTTGGAGAAGGTTAGCAGCACTCCTTCAGAAAATTACTCTGTAGTCTCTGTTACAACGCAAATTAGCTGTGTGCAGTGACAATATCGTTGGAGGCTGCTGAAAAAAACAAAGGACCTGTAGACATGATTTATTCAGTGAGGACCAGGGGCGTTGCTAGGGGGGGCTCAAGGGGCTATAGCTCCTGATCTTTTGGTTGTAGCCCCGGATAGAATCTCAGGAGCTACAGCCAAAAGACTAGCTAGCCCCCAGTCCCAACAGTTCTGACATCAGCATAGCCCCAGGTCTTTTTCAGACCTAGCAACTCCCCTGGTGAGGATGACCTTTCACTTAGAAAGGATGAGTTTTTGAGATTAGATTTTACCTGTGGAAAGCATGAGCTAAGGGGTGGGGGGGTCAACAAGCCTGATGGGCTGCCACCTGAAAGTTTGATGGACTCTAATAGTTCACCTAAGGATAGCAAATTGTCAATTGTAGGGGATGGAGTCTGGAGATTTGCCAATGCACAAACTACCTTGCACACGTATGGGCAGAATGATTCCGGGCATTGTCTTAATTTCACCTGTTAGATTCTCTGCATTGTCTCACGCATAGAAAGCATTGGTAACACACATTTACCCTTTGAAATAGGTTCTGAGAAAATGCCAGGTCCCGGGAACAAAACCTCACTTATTACCTGAAGGATGGATGGGTGGCTCCATGGATTCATAAAGGATAGAGAATCTGTCACCTATAGGAAAGGTGAAGTTAGGAAATTTGCTCTGGTACAAAAACAATATTTCCCTTTTATGAAGTAGGGGTTCTGGGGATTTATCCACAGACAAGGAACCTGCTACCTGTAGAAAAAGTGTGCTCTGGGGATCAACATGAGGAGAGAACATGCTATTAAAATTTGAAATGATGCCAGTGAACTCTACACAAACAGAAGTTACTGTTATGTGGTAAATATGGGTTCTGATAATTAGCAAAGAGGTGGCAAGCCGGTTACCTATAGGAAGGATTGTTTCTGGGGAGTTACACCGGGATAATAATTCAGTTACTTGTTGGAGGGATGGGTTTTGGGGATTCACCAGAGACAGAGAAATTGGTCTCGTGAAGGAAGGATGGTTCTGGACATTTAGAAAATTAGACAAAATTGCTACACAAAAACATTATTTGTAACCTAGTAGCAGAGAACCTGTCAAACAACACAGACCTCTAGAATCAGCACATAGGTAGAGCTTCATATTTGTCAAGCTGGATGGGGCATGGGACTGTCACGGGATACAATGGTTATCCCCTCCAAGACAGGATGGGTTGAAGTGATTACCCCATGGACACAGTTTTCACATGCAGTTCAGGATGAGTTCAGTGGATCAGAGCAGGCATACAAAGTTGTTATCTTTATATACTGGATAGGTGTAATAAAACTGGAAAGCGGCAAAGGATTAATCAAAGAAACAAAACCATAGATCGCTAAATCTTGATGGATTCAGAGCTGTTCCCAGGAACACGAGCCTTGGGAGATTGGCAAAGGGATTGACATCAATATCAAAACCACCCTTATTGTTAATATTCTTTTTAATTGTGCTTGCTTTATTGAAACCCTTCACAAATTAAATCAACAATACAAAATAATATAAAGTAAACACAAGAAAAAAAGAATCTAAGAGAAAGAATGACAGCATATTGTTTTAAGAAACAACATCTAAAATCTTCTGTGCAAAATGTATCACTGCTATTATTAAAGAGACTTTATTACCATTTAAAATACCGATCCAAAAATCATTCTGTAAAATGTGAGGTTGATGACAGCCCCTGAATGACATGAACTGAAAGGCCAGGTTATGCCTCCAATGCGAAATACATTGGTCTGATGGAAAAGGTACACTGGAAAAATGACATGCCAGACCCAAAACCTTCACACATCCAAGGGGCCTAGTGAATGAAGACTCTGGGCCTCATCACGAGTTTGTCGGTAACCCTTAAATCCGGCGGTAGCGCTGTTACTGCCGGATTTAAGGGTTCGCCAAATCAGGGCTTCGGCGGATTTCTCCCCAGCTCTGAGCTGCGGGGAAATCTGCCGAAAATTCACGCTCATAACGCCAGCGGGAAATCCGCCGGCGGTATGAGCGTGAAATTTCCCCATTGAGCCCAATGGGGAATGGGGCCTTCCCGAATGGGCTTAATGGGGAATGGGGATTTCCAAATCCGCCAAACCCGTGATCCGGCGCTAATAGCGCCAGTGGGTTTGGCGGTAGGGCAGATAGCGCCAGCGCTATTAGCGCCGGCGTTACCGCCTAACTCGTGATGAGGCCCTCTGTGTTTTGCTGAAATTGACACAAGGCATATATGACCAATGGGGAAAACACACCTTGTGAATGACAAAGGGGCAGCCTGTCAGTTTCAGCTGCTACATTAAAAATACTGGAAGTGCAAAGCAAGGGAAAGATAATGATGCAGAAGGGCCTTACATGTAGTTGATCTGGCAAAGTATGATTCTACACGAAAAGCATTTTGTTTACAAATACTGAAACTGCAATGTGCAGAAGGGTGTGCATTTCACAGCTTTAAATAAAGACTTGGAGAGAAATGGTCTCTTGCTAAAATGATCATATCAGTAAGAAGGGCATTGAATAGCGATAACAAGATGCAAGTTATTAAAATAAATAAAAGGCTTCACATGAAAAATGAATGCAACAATTGAAAAGGGTATTTTCTTGCAGATGCAACATTCACGGGCCGGATGGGCCCAGGAAAGATATGACTGTAGGTTGCTGGGCAGAACACTCAAGTGACTTTCCCCCTCGCCCTCATTGCAGATCTGCATGGCTCTTTATCTGGAAGTCAGATCTCTTTGAGGTCTGAACAGAAGGATTTGGCTCATGCATAACAGGAATTTATGACCACCTGATCAACAACAGAGCTAGCCTGGATGGGTGCAGCTCTGAAAAGAAAACAATGTTATATTTGAAACATGGTGGATTTAAGATTAGAAGGAAAAATGACAGTACTGCCTCATGATGTTCAGAGGGCAGAGGTGAGCCATGTGGCCTGAAGGATAAGAATCTCTTCTGCATCCATTAGTCCTGAGAGAACAAAGGCTGATGGATTTACCCCAGGCCTAAGTCACCATTGAGCCCAGAGACTGGAGAAGA
This sequence comes from Ambystoma mexicanum, assembly GCF_040938575.1. Classification (NCBI taxonomy): domain Eukaryota; kingdom Metazoa; phylum Chordata; class Amphibia; order Caudata; family Ambystomatidae; genus Ambystoma; species Ambystoma mexicanum. Next base: position 860,913,035 of record NC_090934.1, on the reverse strand, counting down.
TGCTCAGAGCTGGTGGTCTGAGGCACAATGGAAACTGAAACCTAGTATGCTGTTGATGGTCAGAATAAAATCTATGTATCAATATATGGGCACAGGCTTACATGTCATTTTACCCAGTAATGTTTAAACATGATACTGCCAGAATTTGGGCATATGTCATTTTAAAGCTGATTTCAAGGAGGTGGTGTTGCTATAACATTCATACAAATCAGAGTTCCGAATAATAAGTTATATTCGAAAATGTGTTTCTAGCTTCCCAGAAAATGTCCTGAATCTGAAAGTTGGGGAGTTGGTGGCTTATTAAATTAGATATCTTGGTAGAAAACGTAACATTCCTAACAAAGATAATGTATGCGTAATGAGCAAAAAACCATAGCTCGCTTGTGCAATGCCCTGCCGATACAAAAATAAGTTCCACAGACCAGTCATGATTAGGGGAACATAAATATCTATGTATTATGATGTTTATTTATAAATGGTTGATTCTGCCCAGGTAGTGACTTTTTGAGTTAAAAAACGATGTAAAAAAATGTAAATGACAGTAGGTGTACCTCTTCACTTCACTTCAATTATAGAACTCGAAGGGCCTATAGGCAGAGAGGGAATGGACCTTCGGGGGGGGTGAGGGAAGAAGGGATAAACCTGAAAAGTCAGAACCAATATACTGACACCTTCTAATTTGTATATTTAGACATGTGACTTATGGGGTAAACACCCTTGCTCTACGAAAAAGGGGAGAGCTGCCTAAACCTCTCGAAGGAGACTTACCTATAATCCATCTGGGTGAATCTTGACACATATGCTTGACATCAACTGGGTGAAGAGGCCTCAAAATTGATGGAGACTTAACCTTGCATGAAGACAGAAACTGTGAAAACCTAAAAACTGACTGGGCCCTATGATTAAGGAGAGCCAAATGAGGGATGGATGCTGGTGACTATCTTTGACTGAAGTGCCCGAGCAGACCCCTGTGCTTCCCCAAAAGAGGAGACTTGTTGATTTTCACAAGTGCCAAAAATAGAGAGTTCCAATGTGATTAAATTATCCAAATGAAACCAAGAATTTGGCGGCATCTGCCTGCCTTAATATTCTCCCTTAATAGTGGATGGCGGCAACGGCATAGACCTTAACATATTTTACTGAATATTAATTTAATATAATCCCATATAGATTGGAACAGGGGGAGCTCCAGGGAGTACGAAACCTCTGCCCTCCTTCCTAGTGGGAAGATATATTATAGTAAATTGGGTACATTTATTTTTCCTCTCAACCCCAAACTTCTTTACACAATGGGGTGCCCTTGGCCCAAAAGCAAAATTCCCAACTGTCCCCACTCTTGTCCTGGGCATTAAAAAGAGAGGTGCTGTATATAACCGATGCCTGGGGTTTTGGTGCTGGGGGGAGAAGTGCTTTGCAAAGCGAAACCAAGTGTGATTCTCCATTGAAAAATATACACTTTGAAAGTGAGTAAGTGACCCTGATAGCAGAATAATTTTGTATTGCTTTTGGGTGAAAAGGAAAGTGGGGTTATATCCATCAAAAGTAACCTCAAAAAGTCTGGGTGTTTGAGAAACTGCTAGCATTTTTAAATGTGCAGAGAAATGAAACATATCCAGTACTGCATGTGAAATAGTTTGAAAACCAAAACTGTGCATTTATTTTAAACCTAACCTTTATCAAGTAAAATTCGTCCTATAGCAACGTGCCAAGATTTTATGAAAATTCGATATAAAAAAGGGGATTGTGGGACAAGAGATTTGACTGTTTTATTTGTCTGTGTTCCCTGCATGTGAAGCAAAAATAAAAAGTGTGTTTTGTTCTGAAGCTTGGTTTTGTGCCACAGAGAAGATGGCATGTGTAATCATTTGAGGCAATTATTAATTGAACATATACTTCAAATAGATATATATTCTCTCTATAGACTGGCCTGATTCTTGGCTCTTTGTTGGCACAGGGAGAGGGATCTATGTGGCTCTATACGAGTCATAGATAGGGCTAGCCGAACAAACCTTTATGGTGGGCCATCTTAATTGTGGGAAAGGAACTACCTATGTTAAGCGTGATCTCCCAATATATCGTTACAAAAAAGGATAGTTCATTGTGTTCAACATGTTCAAAATAATGAACACACGTGTAGAATAAAGGTCTGTTCGCTCAATGAACAAATCAACCATAGTTTCAACCTCAACCTGGCAGAATCTACATAATCTTTGCTCTCTGGGTACTTTTTGCCTACAGCCAGCGATGTCCCTGGTTGGGTATAGGTTCAATTTAAAACATAGAAAAGCCTACATCCATTTTCTGTTAGGGAATTTCATTAGATATTTAAGCAATATTTTACTAGCCTTTTCAATGGCAACCGGGTATGAAAATAGCTTATATTTTCAAACATTAGTACGAGTTTGAACTCAGTCAAAAAACTGTAATTTCCTCTTAAACCCAATAGGATTGGAGTGTAAGTCTGTACAGAAGCGTTAACAGAATCTAAGATCCTCATAGAGTCTTGGATCCAGCAATTGAGTGAGACAGATGCCATAAAATGCAAGAGACTGGACGGGTCCAAGTATAACGAATTTGGGGGTGGATCTAAAATCTTTCTGTAGAGAGTCAATTTCTCCCAGTTGATAGTGCACTGGATGGAAAAAAGCCCAAGTTCATATCTAAGAACTGTCAAAGGGACAGTATTTGGAATATTCAGAACGTTTTTTCCAGAACATAGATTCCACTCTCACCCAATTGATTTTAAGATTGAGAGAAAATTCTTCAGCCCCATGGGTGATTTTGGGGAACACTTGAATATTGTAAAATCTCAGTGTGGGTATTAAAGAAAATATGCGAAATTACCCATTGATTTTCTTCATCTGAGCCACTAAAGCTGCAGCAAGAAGATAAATCTTACCCATGCTTTCTTTTTGGTTTATCGAAGTGTTAATGGTAAAGCCTAAATATTTCCATTGGTCTACCCTGCCAATGCTGACTCCATTTACAAACCACTAGAAGGAGTTACATTTCTTCTGGTTTTGCAAAATCATGATTTTAGATTTGGCAGTATGTATATCTAAACAGTTCAGTTTCATGAAAGTTTCCAGGGAATTTAAGCTGTGCTGTAAACCTATTGGGGTTTGTTCCATGACTACCAAATCGTCTGCATACAGTAAATACTGAAAATGATGGCTTGCTAAACAAGGCGGGAAGGCATTGGCCTGTGCCAGGGCTGTGGCACGATCAGCTGTGTAAATATTTAAAAGTGCCAGAGCCAGGACACAGCCTTGTCGCAAGCCCCTGTAAGTCGAAATTGGATTAGAAAAACTCCCATCCATATTAAGACGCACTTGCACCTGCGTGTTAGAATGCAAGTCACTAAGCAGTGCAGTTAGATGGACAGGGCATTGTCATTTTGTTAACTTTCCCCAGAGGAGTTTCCTGCTAACCCGATCAAAGGCCGAAGTAAGCTCAATAAATGCTAGAAAAATGGGATGGCCCAGTCTAATTAATTTGTTTTGCAAGAGAGCAAGGATTAAGACATTAAGGGAAGTACTCAGCCTCTTTCTAAAACCTGACTTCGCCTTATCCAAAATGTTCTTAATGCCCATCCATTGGTTTCATTCTCCTAGGATAATAGCAGAAAATAATTTGCAGGACGAATCAAGCAATGCAATAGGCAGTAATTCCCCAGCTGAAGTCTATCCCCCTTTTTAAACAAGGGAATTAGATGCAAAGACTTCCAGGAGTGGGGCAACAAACCCCGGGAGATGATTGAATTGAATACAACTTAAAATCATGCTCCATGTCTCAGGTTCTCCTTTTAAAATAATGTTGGAGATGCCATCGGGACCCAGAGCTCTGGAGGATTTAGATTTTTTAAATATTGATGCAATACCATCCACAGAGTATTTTAGACCTACATAGCTACTAGATTTAATTGGCTCCATGCCTGCAGGTGGAATTACCCGAGCATAAAGATCAGCAAAATACTTAAGCCAGGATGTTTCTGCTATGGGATTAATTTGAGCCTCGACCTGAAGTGCATCAGTCGTATTCATTAGTTCCCAAAAGCAATGGGTGTCAAGGTCTATAGTCCACACCTTCTTTCAGCACCCATTTGCAACAATAGAGGTTTATGAGCTTTAAGCCAGTTCTTAAAGTGTTTTTTTATTCATTTGCACATGAACCCAGCTGCGTATTTCTTCTTGCTAGTCTAAGTCGTCCACGCATTTCAACCCTCCTCATGTGTCACTCGGCATCATACACACGTCTCTTGATGATAGGGCCACAATGTGAGGAAGATAGTTATTTTTCTGGGCACTCGAGGATGAAATGATTGATGTTAACAATAGTGGCATCTGGAGTAGGCCTATTAGCTGCTGATTGATTATCTGAATATTAGTGGAATTCCATTTAATTCCATTTCTAGCGTTGTGACGAATAATTCTCTGGGATGATCCTGGAATCACTTCCGGGTTTTTAAATCAATAGTTAATTGAAGAATGGCATGATCACTGAGGGTGGGTGATATCAACAATTAATGGGTACAAACATTTGCCGTATAATGACCTAGAAGTGAAAATAAAAACTAGGGTCGACTGGGAATTGCCTCTTTTCTGGGTAGGCTGATTCTCTAGGTCACCACTAATGTTACCGTCCATCTTAACTAGACCTCGGAGATGCATCACTTGCATTACCCCCCTTCAACTGGACCAGGACGCCATCTTGTCATGGTTCTCAAATGAACCTACACTTGTGCAATCCTCCTCTATACACAAACAGGCGAAGTGCCGCCTATTAGGATGTGATTGGAATTGTTTTGTTCAAGCCAATCACATCTAAAATGCTCGACAGTGAAGATAAATAGCTATCTTGAGAAATGTGCATAGGTTTCCAAAAGGACAAAATTATCAGGAGCTCGAGCCTCTTGGAGGTAGTTTTTCTAGAAATTCTACAGTTAAAATGTGGGGAGGGAGCCAATGGACAACACAGTAGAATCGTAAACCGAGTCATTCCTAATGGCCACCAATAAAACTCCAAAGGGCCGACCCTTAAGCCCTTTTTCAGCAACATTATGGACTGTATAGACACTCAAAAGTGGCTGCTTCTAAAGCCAGACCTCTTGTAACAGCATAGGACTTAAAGCACTATTCATATCTGACCTTGCTTGGCTCGGGCCTGTACTATGGGCCCCGGTGCTTTACCTGAAGCAGTGATGCCCCCCTTGCTCGTGGCTTATTGCCTAAATATATATGTTTGGAAATGAAATGTTTTGGATGTGAGAATGTATTCATTCAAATCATTTAAAACGCATTCATTTGGGCCAGCTGCCTTCTGAGTATCCTAGTTCCTAGTTCTGTTACCCACCAGTGGCCTAAAGGGCAGCTGAGACCAGTGCTGGCCGGTGTGCAGAGAGGCCTCTGGGTGGGCCACTGCCTGTGCTCTGCTCATGCTGTGAGCAGAAAGGTTATCAGTGCCAAGTCTCACAGTTTCTTCCTCCTTAAAGAACTATAAAATGACCTTTCATTTAAAAGATGACAACTAGTCGGCATAATTGTGAATACACCAGTGAACATGCACTAAATCAATACGTGATTCATCAATAAAATATCTCAAATTAAATTTTTAATTAAGTGCCAGGCTATTATGCAAGTGTATGCAAAAAGGACGAGCATAGTCGTCCTTGGCACTTAAGGGGTTAAAGTGAATGTTTTTCAGGACTCTCAATTGCCAAAACCTTCCCATCCACACTAGCCAATGAGCTGAATGAGGCCTAGTCTCCGCACATTGAGTGATGCCTGACGTCAAGACGAGACTCGTGGCTATGAAGCACCCCTGGCGCGCTTGATCCAAAGTGACAGCCGTCTGCCTGAGGTGCTGACGGCCTTTTCACCAGGAGGGCTGAATTTCAAGGAATAAAATTGCTTACTGCCAACGGGTTACACATTTAGCCTGCGCACGTGCATTTTTTTTCGTCCAAAGTTAGAAATGGTCTTAAATGATCCGTAGAGGGGCGCTCATCAACATGACGGTGACCAATGACAGGCGCATGCGCAGATAATATCGCCTATTGCTCAGAGGAAAGTGTGACTACAGGAGCAGTGCGGGGTACTGCCTCGCCTGGAAAGTGGATGGTTAATCAACAACAGACTCGAGCGGATAATTTTTGGGGCGTTTCATAATCTGGTCCCGATGATGGCTCACGCCATTGATTTTTCGACTTGTTATTTTTCTCTTTAACTTTTTTTTGTTGCTGTTCTGGTGAAGTTCCATTATTGACAGTTAAAGGCTAACTTACTTCATGATCCAACATGTTAGCACGTAACAATCTTATACACTTTCTAGTTCCACCATTATTAACAGGGTGGGGATGTGTAATATTTTGGGACTTTTTTTGCGGTCTGGAGAAAAAAAAAGGAATAGTATACCTTCTGGTGCTTGAATATTAGAGAGAATGCCCTCATTGGAATTCTGCCTAGGTAAGTCAGCATTCGGCAAAGAGGAAGGTATCTCTGTGGCTACTTCCACTGGCGAGGCTTGTGCGATGGACGGCTGCTCAATGTTTGAGGTACAGCAGACCACAGGATCATGTTTATGTGTGCACAGAAAGCCTTCCAAGAATGCTACTTTGGTAATCGGGAAAGAAAAGAGCCTTTGAATTACCTTTCAGTTCATTATTTATATTTTCGTAAAGCTTAAACAATGAATTTAGGGCAAGGTGCGGAGCAAATAAGGAGGATGGACCCAATTCTTGAGAATTTGGTACACTGACTGGCTGTGGATGGCTTGGCTCTCCTGTGCATCAGTCTAGTGTCTGATATTGCCTCGCTCGGTGACTTAATAGCTTGGCACCTTGGTTATGGGCACTGTGATGAATGGAGTGTATCCACCCCTTCTCCCAAAGGGGCGAGCAAACCCTTTGAGGCTAGGGAGGTGATCCTGCTCCGCAAGACCCTCCCCAGGGGTCTGAGCAAGTGGGACCCCATTGGTAGAGACCCCCCTTTAGGGGAGAAGGACTCTCATTCCCACAAGGAACTCCCTATGTGAGCAACACTATCTCCCTATGTGGATTGCCTTCAATAACAGGTAATGTGCCTTAGTTTTGTTTGGCTTCAGGTAATGCTGGATCCAATAAGACACGTAAAGGAAAATGGAACGCCCCTTTCAACATTAACTTGCATGTAACAGGGATGAACCGATCATGAAGAGGGAGAAAGAGCCCTATGAAGGGGAAGCCCTTTGACATAGCAATGTCTTGGAGGGTTGGAACGGAGGGGTGGAGCAGTGTGGAGCTGCAGAGCCTGCAGCAGCCTACAAAGTAGCACCAGAGAAAGACGCCAGAGACCAGGCACAACAGAGAGTGGGAGAAACTGCTGTAAGGACGGAATACTGGAGACCAGGAGAAAGCAGTGGTGGGCCTGGGGCTCGAGGAACAATTCCCAAACTGGAGAGGACGGGTGGAACAAAACCTCCTGGTAGCAGCCATACGCTGAGCATACCGACCCCACGAGATGCCAAGAGCGAGTCCACAGTGGAGTTGAACGATAGGAGACGAGAGTCAAGGAAAGCGACCTGTGCCGATGCCAAGCCCCAAAAATACACCCACTAGAAGGGAAGGTACCGGGGTAGAACAAAGATGGGAGAGGCAACCGAGACCATGAATCTTAATTGAAAGGAACTGTAAAGAGTACTGTAGATTGTTGAAAAAGCACACATGTCTATATGGGGAAAGAGCAAGAAAGTTACTAAGCATAAGTGTGGAGGAATAGTGGAAGCCATTTCTAAGAGACTCTGAAAACCACTCTGAGTTAAGTTCAAGCATCAAGCTAAAAAATCAAAGACAAAGAAAGGGAAACCCAGTAGAGGGGCCACAGGTCTCTTGGTGTCATACCATTGTTAAGGGTATACCAGACCCCAAATGTAAATCATCAAGTATAAAGAGTCTGAAGGACTAATAAACAGAGGAAGGAATGTATGAAACTACATCTGGAAGGACAGAAAGAAGGAAATTGATAGGTGTCACACATTCTGGGATAGCTGATCTACGCATCTACAGCACAAACTACAGAAGCTCATGAAAGAGACACAGGGAACCTGGATCAATAGTCTCTACTAACTTGGTTCCAGTTTGTGGCAGAATAACACTTGTTGCAAGTGGAAAACTCTGAAAAAAAGCTCCAAGACATTCGGGTAAAGAGAAGGTGCCAGAAGACATAGATTTTGGCAATCTTTAGTTATTAGTTTTAGTGGTAGAGTCAGATAGAACTAGGTTTTGAACTGATGACATCTTTCTTTGAACTCTTGACGACTGACAATCACCCTTAGTTCATTTGGTTATATAGGGAACATTGCAATAGTACATGTTAGGCATTTTTCTGATTATTTAAATAAAAAAGTTAAAAATGTCCAACGTGAGTCCGCCTCCTTCTGCCCCTCCAGGGCACACTTAGCAAGTGGGCCAGCAGCTCGTGCCTGTAGGGGAGAGGTGCTAGATGTCCTCACTGGGGACAGGAAACAGGTGATGTAGGGTGTACGTGAGAGGGTTGCTAATATTATGGAATGGAGGGATGCTGACAGGTTCCATCCCCAAACTGTGACACCTAATACCAATTCCTAATCCCAACTTGCAATCCCAACCTCCAACCTCTAGGACCAAATGTGTAATGCTCAACCAGTAACCCAAGCCTGTAATCTTTAACCCTAATCTGTAACCTGTAATTCCAACCTGTAACCCAACGTGTACCCCAACCTGAAACATCTAGTCTCAACCTACAACCCCAAACTTGTGACCTCTAACCTAAACCTGCAAGGTCTGTAACCTCTAACCCAAACCTGTGTTGTTCGTGCCCCACTCTGTAACCTGTACTCCCTACATGTTAGTGCTGCCCCCAAACTGTAGTGTAGCCCCACATGTGATCCATAACCCCAAGCTCTAACCTAAAACTCCAATCTGTAACTTCTAGCCCTAACATCTATCTCCAACCTCTATCCACAGCCTTTTGACCAACCTATAGATCCAACTGTTAACCCTAAGATCTAGCCCTAATGTATACCCTAACATTTAACTGCAGACTCTATTCCTCTTTATTACAAAGACTGGCTTTTGGCCTGTAGATTGATTTTGACGCCCTGAGTGCCTTTGGGAGTACAGGGGCGCACTCACTGTGTAAGAGAATTACTACAACTATGGGTCAGGTTAAATGAGACTAGGGCCAGATGGAAAGCAGTGGCCCAGGGGAGATATAAGGTGAAACAGGGGAAAGTGATGGTGCAGAGGAGCTCAAGAAGTGGGCCAGGGGAGTAGAGATGTGAGCCAGAGAACAGATTGTGGGCTAAAGTAGTGGTGATTGAGAGGATGTGTGGTACAGGTTGAGATGTGGACCATGAAAGATGCAGGACAGGGCACATGGGCTGGGTGAAGAGAGGTGGGCCCTAAGATTAGAGATGTTGGTGCCTGCAACACTCTCCTCAGCTTTGGGTCATCCGCATTAAAGGACGACACAAGCCCAGTGAAGAAGCTAGGAGGAGTGCATTGCCAAGCGTCAACCCAGTCGAGCCGCTCGAGCTGCAACTGACTGCACTGCTGACTATTGTCACGCCGCAGTCGCTAACATCGTCCGAGACGCCTCGACCAGTGCTTCAAACCCAGCAACCAGCACTGAGACAATTCCTGACCCTGAGTCGCTGTGTAGGCCAGCCTCCAGCCATCCACCTGGCTCGCTTGCCAAACTGCCTGCCGCCCTTATACACGCAGCGATCTCCTGTCTTGAACTCTCTTGCAGAAGCTGCAAAGCGCCCTGACACTGACTCTACACAGTCGAGCACCAACAACTACTACAAACTCAAGGTACATTGTGGTTCTGTCCCCCTGGTCCTTCTCCGAAGTCCCCTAGTGACATTTAACAACCCTTTGCTCCCTTTACCAACTACCCTCCTGTTAGTATCCAGAGTGCATTTCTTTTCCTTCTTGTCCACAATTCCAGCTTTGAGGAAATCAAAGCTGCAATTGTGGACCTGCCCAATGGGAAAGCACTGGGGTCGGACGGCTTTAGTGCTGGATTTTATGAAGAATTTAAGGAAGAATTGGCCCCTTACTTGCTAGACATGTGGAATGAGGCCCTCACAGCCGGGGTAATGCCCGAGACCATGCGGGAAGCAATAATTATCCTCTGAATTCCTTTACAGAGTGGGTTGTATTGTGTAGTGTGCTACAACTGTCTTGAATAATAATAAAAGTTGATATTTTTTATAGAACCTTGACTGGACAGTCCCTTTTATCACTGGGTAATAAATTGTATTTTCGCTGTGTTGCAACTAACGAATGATCCCCAACCTTTCAGAGATAAGCCTGCCGTTCCATCCTCATTACCAAATTTGGGCAAGAAGGTTTATAATTTGCTTGCGTTTCCAATCTGTTCAGATCCCTAGAGGTGGGGGGCTGATTGATGGTTTAGAAACCGATATTCATCCCTGGACCACCGGTGCCCCGGAAGTTGATACGTCACATGGTGTCTGGGTCTTGCTCAAGACCTGCTTCCTGATTTGGGGTGGGTGCTGTGGAGTGGTGAGCCAAGATGGCGGTCCTCTCTTAAGATCCATGCAGGGTGGGACCCGAACAGCCATTATCTCCATCAGAACCCTTCATATCTGCACACTAAAGGCACTTCTCTGCTACTAAGACCACCCCACGCCTGCAGCATTGCTCCCGGTGCACACCTTGCCTGATTGTGGTAGATCTCACCACGCACCTCGGAGGCACTGGAGTGAATGCAGCTGCACTGAGAGAGCTCAAACCACTATGTTGTGGCTTGTAGGTTGAGTAGAGCTACGGAGCGGCACAGATTGCGGGAGCATGAACTGGCTCAATTCTGACTTTGAGCGGTGGTACCACTGAATGGGGCAGCGCGTGGACGAATACCCGCTCCCCCTACAGTATGCCGTTGCAGTGACAGCAGCTGAACTGGGTGCCTGAGCCGGTCACTGGATGTGAGGGGAGCCCAGCCAGGACGGGAGACTGCATAACTGCGGAGGGGGCCCGTCAGGTGAGGACTTGCGAGTGCCCATGTCCTGAGCCTGCCCCTGAGAACAAATGCCGGCTCCTGTGGAGGAATCTGCATACATTTCTGAGAGCTCAGGTGCAGGTCATGCTGCTCATAGGGGCCAATGCTAGCAGTGCCTCTGCAACGCAAAGAGGTTGTGTCGGAGTGACCTGAAACAACTGCGAATAATATAGTGTTGCCAGCAAGGATGTGCGTGTGACGAGAACACGGTTTTGCTTGCTCGACACCGGTGGATGCGCCGCTCTTAGTTGCTGCCAAGACAAGTTGTTTGGAGGGCGAGGAGGGCCAATAGAGTGCCGTTTCCCGGTGCGGATTTACTTAAACTTGTATACCCCTGCATATTTCACCAGAACGATGAAAAAGGGTGCTGCCGCAAAGAACAAAGGGGGGCGCTATGGATTGCTTCGCCACCCCAACAGAGAAAATCGCTGCAGGCTCTGGTGAGCAGATTCCAGCGCCGGGAGCTGCGGAGGCCCCACAGATAGCGAGTACACCAAATATGCATCGTGTGTTGGAGACATTGCAACGAGGATTTGAGTTGGTTAACACCAAGCTAGATGGAATCACAGCTGATGTCTCCTCCATTTGGGGTCGATTTGGGGTCCACAAGACCCCAACTCGAGAGCTAAACTCACTGCATCACTGAAGCGGAGGGGCATATCAGTATCACAGAGGATAATGTAACAGCACTACAGGCAGCAGTGTCCACCCTAACGAGCGGCATGTGGCATGTCAAAGCCAAATGCGAAGACCTGGCATCCAGGTCTCGTAGAAATAACACACGTATTATTGGGTTCCCTGAGGACGCGCTTCGTGTCAATATGGAAAAAGTCATGGAGGGGCTGTTGCAGGAGCTGCTGGGGCATCCTGAATGGTAACCAGATTTTATAGTGGAATGAGCACATAGGACCTTGACAGTCAAACCCAAGCCTGGAGACTATCCTCACGCTATTACAGCATGCATAATGAATTACTGCGACAGGGACCTGAAACTGCATACTGCAAGGGAAAAAAAGGAGCTTCAGTTGGGTTTGAATACTATCCACATTTATTCTGAGTATATGTTGGCAGTGCAGCGAGAGAGGCACACGTTTCAGGAGTAAAGAAGTTATTGAGAGAAAGAAATATGCTGTTCACCATGCTGTTCCCTGCATGCCTCAAGATCCGATTCAATAACAAGACGTATTTTTTCACCATGCCAGAGGAGGCAACGTTATTCATTGAGTGAAAAATTCCGCTTCTAGGGGACCGAGTTGGAACTTCCAACTGAACGCTAGAAAAGCACCTAGAGGTGGTGATAATTGCTTTTATCTACTGATGGTTTGCGATAAAATGGAAGCAATCTTGACCGGAGAGTTCACAGAGGCATCTCAGACCTAGGTCCTTCTCATAGTTTTTGGTACCACCCTGCGCAGTAACGGCTGTTCCCCATGCAGGTGCTGAAGGGTGAACATATTTTGGGGAGCAGGGGGGCGGGATACGACACAACCAGAGTTTGGGTGGTCCTGAGGGTGGGCTTTGGGGAGGGGTGGGGTTGTTGTTGTTTGGGGATGTAAACAGAAAAAAAAAAAACACTTGGCGAAGGCTCACAGGGAACTTTTGAAACAGAAACATGCTTCAGTCAATAATATAATGCAACAACTGCAAATATGGTACATGCGACCGTATTGAATACACCGATCACTTTACTATGCTGGAATGTCCGGGGGTTGGGGAATCCTATTAAAACATGTTAGGTAATTGCGTATGCCAAGATTAAAGGGGCTACGATTCTCTTCCTCCAGGACACGCGGTTGGTGGGAAACCAGGCAGAGCGTGTTGCAAAGGGATAAGGGAGATGCAAATACTATACCACATACTCCACAAGAGCCAGAGGGGTGATGACGCCGACACATTGATCCTTAAAATTTACTCACTTTTATGGCCCTAATGTAGATGACCCTGAGTTTTATGAAGGGATATTTGGCCTCTGCTCTAACTACCCTATGGCCTCGGTGATCTTTGGAGGGGACCTGAATACTATATTAGACATAGACCTGGATCGGACCTCGGTTACACCCAGAGATCCTACCAATGCTGCTAAAATTATAAACACTCATATGTCCGACTTGGACCTAATGGATGCATGCAGGGCAACACATATGAATTAGAAGGGTTGCACGTTCTACTAGACTGTACACAACATGCACTTCAGGATAGATGTGTGGTTGGTGCCTGGGTCACTATTGATGGAGACAAAGGAATGTCAGATTCTTCCCCACACTTTTTCAGACCACTCCCCCATACTGCTGACATTACACTTCAAGGCGGGAGGCTGGAGACGGACATTGTGGCATTTGCAGCCCACAGCACTGAGAGACCCTGTGTTTAACACTAATCTGCGGGACCAAATTGCATTGTACTTTGAAAGCAATGTGGGCACTGTAGAATCTATAGCCACGATGTGGCAAGCATTTAAGGCATATTTACAGTGATGCGCTACGGAATTTGTGGTCCTAAAGGTCATTAGGGAAGAGCTAAGGTGCCATGAAGCCACACTGTCCGGCCTCCAGCAGACACATGCAACACACCCTACCCTCCAACTTAAACATGACATGAAGGTCAGCCTAGATGCGTTTAGGGAGACTGCCGATAGGGAACTGAAATACTTGTATAGATCTATGGTAGCGAGGCGCTATGGGGAAGCGGATAGGCCCGATAGATTATTAGTCAATGCGGAAAAAAAAGAGAGGGAGTACACATATACCACGTATTGTGGGCACGGACGGTAGCTCAGTACACTCAGATAGGGACATAAAGGCAGCATTCCACAGATTCTATACAGATTTGTACTCACCCAAAGGCGTGACAACTGAGGCTGAAATAAACAGTTGCTTGGGTAAGATCCCTACAACCTTACTGTAGGAAGAGGCCACGGAGTCACTTGAAACCCCACTGGCACTTGAGGAAATCAAAGCTGCAATTGTGGACCTGCCCAATGGGAAGGCACTGGGGTCGGACGGCTTTAGTGCTGAATTTTATGAAGAATTTAAGGACGAACTGGCCTCTTACTTGCTAGACGTGTGGAATGAGGCCCTCACAGCCGGGGTAATTCCCGAGACCATGCGGGAAGCAATAATTATATTCCTACTGAAACCAGACAAGGAGGCACATCGGTGCGAATCATACAGGCCCTTATCACTGATAAACACTGATGCAAAAATCTATGCTAAAATCATCGCTAAACAGCTCTCACCTTTGATGCCACACATGGTTCACGGGGACCAGTCCGGTTTTATATCTGGGCGCCTGACAGAGCTAAATATATGCAGGTTTTACAATATTATGGCGTGTGTGCCAGGGGATAGCCAGGCAGTCGCTGTAGCACTAGACATGCAAAAGGCTTTTTTTTACACTATTTCCTGGCCCTTTTTATTTCAGATACTGCTCAATAATGGGTATGGCCCCAATTTAATCTCATGGATCTGCCTGTTGTACTTGCAGCCTTTTTCTAGGGTTTGCATGAATGGCATGTATTCCCCAAATCTCACACTGGAGGGTGGCATGAGGCAGGAATGCCCCCGTTGCCTCTGCTCTTTGCCTTGGTGATTGAAACTCTGGCCGACCTTCTCCTAGATCGGTTCGGGAGAGCAGGTCTGTCATTGGGGGGAGGACCTGTGAATCTCTTTGTACGTCGACGACATACTATTGTATGTCAAGGACCCTCAGATTCACTTGCCTAGAATATTGGCAGTGGTAATGGAGTTCGGTAGGCACTCATGGTTACGCCTCAACTCCACCAAATCCGAAATATTGCCACTGACAGAGGCTACACAACAGCTGGCAACTGTTTCTGGACTCACCTGGGCTCCATCGGACTTCCAGTACCTGGGGATCAGGGTAGCTTGTACGAGAACCTTAACGTATGACCTAAATTATGGTAGCTACTTGACCAGTCTAAAAATCAAATTGCAGAGGTGGGGTTGTATTCCGCTTTCATTAGCTGGGAAACTAGCCCTGATGAAGATGGTTGTCCTACCTAAGCTTCTGTATTACTTTCATAACATTCCCATGTGGCGGGCGTGCATTTTTTACTGAGCTCTTGGGTATGTGTTTGACCTTTTTATGGGCAGGGGGATCTGTGCGTATGAGGTGGGAACGATTAGCCCAGCCCATCAGCAGGTGTGGCACGGGGGCCCAGACTTTGGGCAATATTACCTGAAGGCCCCGGAACATAATGCTACATATTGGGTTATCGATCACCTAGACTTGCCTCATGTTTGATTGGAAAGGCTTCAGGTGGGAACTTCCTCACCGATACTACTCCTTGCAGGCAACACATACCATAGTACACACGCATTAGATCCACTGGTGGTGAAATGGAAGGCCTGGGTCAGGCTGTACACAAAGACGGACACACTGGCCCCGTATAACCAGAATTTGTCAGTCTGGGGGATGACAGTAATGAAACCCACCACTGACAAATTACTTGAGAGAACATGGAAAAGGGCCGGGATCCTAACAGTGGGGGACCTGTATGTTGGGGGTAAGTTTACAGATTGGGAGATCGTGAAAACACATATTGGGGATACGTCACTACAGAAACTCCAGTACCTGCGCATTAGCGCAGCAGTAGCGGCGTGCTGGACCGAGTTTCCATCCGAACCAGACTCACATGCATGTTTAAGGTATTTACTGCCACCAGGTGGGGGCAAGACCACTATCTTGAATTTATATAAATTAGCACAAGCAACGACACCTTGTAAAGGCCCTGACATTAGAACGAAGTGGGCAACAGATCTGAGGGTCAAGATCCCTGAGGCACTGTGGGAGCGCAAGTGCCAATTGATGAAGAGACATCGACTAATAGACTTCATTATACTCCAGCCAAGGTATCTAAGTTGAGCCCCCTGAGCACAGAGTGCTCGCGATGCAACAGCCCAGAAGCCACCCTGATGCATATGATGTGGGACTGGCCCAGGCTGAAGGAGTTCTGGGGAAAGATCAAAGACACCTTGGATGAGATGCTGGGGCAAAGATTACAACTTACACATGTGCAATGCATTTTGGGATACACCGAGAGGATCGGTGAAACACACCGTAGATTGTTAAACTTATGTTTGTTGCTTGCGAAGAGATCCATTTTGCCGTGGTGGACATGCAAGTGGACGGACTACTTCATGAGGTAATGTGGGCTAACAATGGGCAGGAACTGTATTTGTCCATAGTGCCGGGGACACGCCACCCTAAGGACATATGGCAAAACTTTCGTCAGTACCTGGAGGATTCAGTTAATGATGAACTCTGTGGTTGTAATGTCAGCGTATTGCCTCGGCTTACCCTGAGGTGATTCGCATATGTATGAACACTGCCTAACAGTCCCATTTCAGATGCAATGGGAAGCTGTAGTGCTGCTGCGCGTTGTGTGGCGCTATGCGTATATTATCCTGTCAGTACTGTGAGATGTTCACCTGGTGTATAATCAAGAAAGTAAAAGAAAAAAAAAAGACCAGATTCGCCCACCTCAGTGCAGGGGTTCGGGAGGAATCCAGACCCTAATGTTAGCCCTCACAGGCCTTCTCTTCTAAGCCTCTTGGACAAAGAAAGTCCAAAGGAAAATATATCCTAACAAATATGGGCCCATCCAAGACTCCAGTCCAGACAACACGCTCTTCTGGGGTAAAGACTCTCATATTAGGAGGGCCTGAATGCATCACCCTGCTGGAGGCATTTACTTGGATGTTGTATTGAGTGTTACATGTCGCTGGCTTAAGGCCACTTCAGGGGGCCTATCTAATTGGTTGGGCCCAGTTCCTCTAAAGATGCAATATACCCACATTGCATCTCATTGGGCTTAATATGGAAAGCCTTTCACAGGTCCAGGTTGCAATGCCCACCTCCACCACCCCCTCGATCTTAAATAGCCACCATGTGCCTGCACTCCTACCTACATGCGCACATATAGACAGTGTGCAGCAGGGAATACTGTTCTGATCTTACAGCGCCAAGAGGTTCCCGTGCTCTCTGTGCTGGGAGTGCTGAGGGTGAGTTAAAGAGCAGCTTTGCCACTGTAGGTTAGAGACACACCGGCTCTCATGTTGGAGGCAGGGGCAGAGCCAGCCACAAAACGGTAGCAGGGCTGCATGACAGTTTTGAAAGCTGGTTGTGGGTGGGGCCATGAACGCATTGGACTATCACGCCCCCCCCCCTCGACCTTTTCCAATTCAGGGGATATTTAGTTTCACAAAGCGATGCAGAGACGCGGACCTTCATATGATGCGGAGGCCAGAACCAGGGGTCTGCAACCTTTGGCTCTCTAGATGTTTTGAACTACAATTCCCATGATATCTGGCTATTGACTATGCTCGTTAGGGATGATGGGAGTTGTAGTCCAAAACATCTAGAGAACCAGAGGTTGCAGACCTCGGAGTTAAGCCTTTGGCTTCATCATAGGGGTCTATTTATATCTCCCTGGGCAGACGTTTGCACTCTGCCACTGTAGGTATGCTGCTGCCATGTTAATGATTGTTTAAATCATAAATACTCTGCTCTCCCAGGTGAGAAATTTCTTGCAGTAGCACCCTTTTTCATTTTCGATTGGTGTTCCAGGCTGAGAGTCACAACAGACTGCTGCCTTCTGCCTGTAACCTCTGAAATGTGCAAGAGGTTAAGCCCTACTAAGCCCCTGGCCCCCTAGGTCAGAGAAACACAGGCTCATACTGCAGGGAGTGCAGCAGTTTAATGAAAATAGGCTAGCACACTGCAGGGAGTGCTGCAGGTCAGAGCGACAATGCCTGTCATAGTACAGAAAGAACTGCGCAGGTCACAGAAACACCAGCTCTGCTCCTGCAGGGAGTGCTGCAGGTCAAATAAACAACAGCTGTCGTACTGCAGGGCGTGGTGCCGGTTAGACTAACAGTGGCTGTCACACTGCAGGATCACTGAGAAAGGTCAGAGAAAGCAGGCTGTCATAGTGCAGGGAGTGCTGCAGGTCAGAGGAACACCGGCTTTCATAGTGCCTGGAGTGGTTTAGGCCAGAGGAACACCAGCTCTATTAGTGCAGGGAGTGCTGCAGTTCAGAGGAACACCCTTTCACATACTGCAGGGAGTGGGCCAGTACGAAGGGAGGTAGGGGTGGCCAAGTCCCTGCTAGCGACCCATGGAGATCTGGATAGAGGTGATGTGTGTTGTGAAGATGAGTAGTGATTATTGCAGATGTATGCGGCTGGGTGCCTGTGCCCTTGGAGGGATACAGCTATGTTCCATTGTGATGGAGTGCTACAAGTACCAGTGAATCAAGGCGGATATCAAGTTACCACGATGTTCTGCAGATCATATCTTAAGGGTTGAATGGAACCTTTCCCATATAGGCTAAACACCATATTGTTGTCTCAACAGATGACTTATCGGGTGCCCCTGCCTTTGTGTCTGGGGTGATAGTTCACCCAGGAGGTGGACTGGGAAAGTCAGGATGCAGAAGGGAAGAGCCAGGTCTTGAGAGCCTTCCCGGAAAGTGAGCTGATCCTCTATGCAGCGGATGCTAAATGGAATCGAGTTTCAGATAGTGGAAGCTTGGACTGAGAAATAAGATCCCTCCGATTCGGGTCGATTTTGTGACTGAGATGATGAGGAGGAGAGTTGTGCCGGATCCCAGGTTTCTGGTATGCCTGTAGGGTTTGAGTTTGTGTTGCATATTTTCTGGTCTTGTGTTGCGCAGTGCTCAGTGGGTGAGGCACATTGCCTTGAAGTTGGATTGTGTCCGACCGGCAGCCAGTGAAGGACACAGGGTGGGTGTGAAGTGTTCTCTGGGGCGTAGGGCAAGAAGCAGCATTGCTGCAGTATTTTGTACCCATTGAGGTTTCCTAGGTTATGATGCACGGCCACCAGGTATAGAGTGTTTGCATACTCTTAAGTGTGAGAGGACGATAGCCACGATCGCTGCATCTCTGTGTGGGAAGGTCAGGGGCGGAAGATGCGTTGGAGAATGAATAAGTGTAGGAAGCAGGTTTTTGTCACTGTCTTGTGATAAGTGTCAGGTCTGAATCTATAGCGCATCGAGGGTTTTTTACTGTGTTGGATGTGGTAGGCTGTGGGCCTGGTGAGTGTGGCCACTGGGTGGGTTGGGGGAAGAGGGAAGTCTTCCAGCAGATAGTGATCTCAGTTTTCCTAGGGTTGAGAAGGAGGTGGTTAGCAGTCATCCAGTGGTCGATTTCGGTGAGGCATGATGCGAGATCAGGGGAGGTAGAGACAGGACACTTTGGGATCTGGAAGATGATTTGGGTGTCATCTGCGTAGTTGTAGCAAGACAGGCCGTGCAAGAAGATGTGAGCCGGGAGGGGGCCCAGGTCAAAGTTAAAGAGCAGTGAGGAGAGAGGGAGAGAGAGAGAGAGAGACCCCGGGGCCCTCCGTGTGTAACGGGAGTCGAGGAGAAGGGGGGCATGTGTATTATTTGAGATCTGCAGGAGAGGAAGGAGAAGATCCAGAGTGAAATCGATGGTTTTTAAAAAGCTGACTCGTCATTGCTGGGAAGTGAGCCCATCACGTTACAGATTCTTTTTAAGGGTTCTCCCCCCACTGGGAAGTTCTCCCATGACATGCACTCCAGAGGGGTCATTGGAGAATGTGCTTATTTTCCATCCAAGACACCATCAGCACCATTATCTCCTCTAGTAACCTGAGGGATATGCAGGCATTATGTGGTTACCACCACCAGGCCACGTACGAGAAATGTGGCGTTTTATTCTGCGGGGAGGGACGTACGTCATAGAAACGTCTCACTCGTCTCATTGGGCAGAGGGTGCTTCCTGTCAGACACAGAATTCCATTCTGCAGAAAGGTGGGCATGCTGCAGGAACTGCTCATCTCACTCTGCAGGGAGGGTCGGGAGGGGCATATCAACTCCCCGCATTTTCAGAAGGGTAGCCGTGCTGCATTCCATAGAAAGACAGGGACCCAGCAGTATTGTGTAGGGAGCACACATCATCAAAGTATCCTACTCAATGGAATGGAGGGTGTCAGAATAAAACTTCCCATCTCGCTCTGCAGGAAATGCTGCACTGATGAAGTGTGAACAGGCGGCATACTGCTCTACACAGGTCGCACCAGTCATCACGGCACACAAATACACAGAACCCAGCTCACACTGCAGCTACCTAACAGCACACCTACCACTTGACAACACACATAACGCAAAGCTCGTGGCCCAATACAGGCAACATGACACCTATACCCAAGCCATACAGCACACATACCACAAGACAACATAAACCCTCATACCGCAATATGGCACGCATAACACAGCGCCCACGAAACATACACAGGGACTGGGTAAATCTTTCCAGGTCAAAGCAGCCAAATTCTGAAATTCCTTTCTTCTACCTATGACTCGAGACCACAATATCCAGACTTTTAAAAAAATCTCTAAAAACCTTGGTATTTAAATAAATCTCTCCCCTCTGCCCAGTTGCCATTGAATCCGTCCCGTTCTATTTGTTTGTCGCTTTGTGTCTGTGCCGCGCCCTGATGCCTCTAGCCTTCCGGCGCATTAGGAATGCATAAATAAAAAATAAACAAAATCCACCCACACTGCAACTAAAAGCACATTGCACCAAGAAAGTGTACGTACCGCACTAGGCACATACGATAATACACTACCGCTGTACCACTGCTCCGTGAAAACTCTACAGCAATAGCCTACATCTCCACACACACCATAAAACATGCACACGCCACAGGACCATGCACCCACCACCATGCGTACTCCAACTCCAAAGCCCACCCCTCACTGAAAGGTGCATCAGAATTCTGACCGCCTCCTAGTACCACTGCTTACTAACATAAACCAAATGGAGGCTGGGACGGCTTCTGGGTTACTGACCCCATTCCAGGAGCAGGCTACTAAATACTATCCCCAGAGAACATCATTAGCTGAACAGGGACGTGGAAATGGCAGAGGTGCACTATACTAATCCTGGTTCCATGTGATAATATCCCCGCAAAAATATCGCCATACAAGAATGGCACCATATTTTTGGAGGGATATTACCCCATGGAACCTGTGGGGGACACTCCTGCAACCCCCATATATTTTTCAAGGGAGCGGGGGACACCCTTGCAACCCCTGCACCCATTTACCGCATTTATTATCCCCACAAATAATACTGCCTATGCTGTTTCCCGGCGACCATATGTATGGCGATATTATTTGTGGGGATAATATTACCTGATACCCTAGTCCCAGGTAATACAACATTGATGGTAAACTCCCAATTTCTACCCGCAGGGAGTATGGGCGGGGTTTGTCCGAACTGTTATTGAAATGCACATAGTAGAATGTTATGATTGTCAAATGTAAGCACATACAAAAATGCAACACAATCTAGACACCAATAAGTATTGGTCTATAGAGGCGATATAGACTGGTCCTCCTGGGATGGAGCTCCACTTACTACAAACAGATTCTCACACAGCCTACAGGACGTCCTTCAGGGCATTCAAACAACTTGCCTCCTTGAAGTACGTGTGGTTGGAGATCTCAAGATCTAAGCCCCCACATCCCCTCTTCCTCGTCACAGTTCATACTAATGAAGGCTACCGGCGTTCCCACCATATCATTCCCAAAGATCCTTCTTTTATTTCCATACTCCAGACATTGCTCCTCCCCTCTCAGCCCCCATGCACCTCAGGAGATAATCGGAGGAATCCTGTGGCCCCTACTGTTTTGGTTTTCTCTGATCTCTGTTCAGGTTGTTCTGGGGAAGCCCTCAGGCCTGTGTTTTCTCTGGATGCTCTGCACAGCTGGGCCGGGTTCTTTCTTGGGGACATCAAGTCGATCGAGGATCTTTGGTATACGGCATTAGTACGGACGAGGAAGTGTGGAAGTGGGGCAAGGCCCGGATTACTTACTGGTGATCTTCTTTACACTTAGTCCTGGGTGCTGCTCCTCTGTGTAATGGGACGGACATCCGCTGACCCAACTCTTACATCAGTAGCCAGGAGGGTTCGTAGGTGGCTCCTCTTCTTATTTTCCGAGGAAACATAGGGGATGAGAGGAGAGGGGTGCAAGTGGCAGTACGTCAATAAAAGGAAGATATTTGGCACTATCTGATGGGAAGCACAGCAGCCCTCATTAATACCAACCGTGACCAGGAAGAGTAGGGGTAGGTGTAATGAAAATTAAAAGTAAGTAATCCGAGCATTAAGCTTTCACTATGGCAACATCAAACCCATCAACACAGATAACAGCACACGTTCGAGGTTGTAAACAGCAATGAAGCCCAATCAAAGCAGGTCAACCTTACTCCCATCTGATGGAGGGTGACCCAGAAGTAAAAATTATATCCAGGAGTGGGACGACATGCAAGTGGTGGGGTCCATAAGGAGGCTGGACAAGACTGATCCTGTGTGTGAAACTCTTTCGTCCCCCTTGACCGTCAATCCCTCCCCATCGGGCTGGAACCTACTGTAAGGTGTGAGACTTTCAGCCAATGAATGAGACTAGAGGTGGGACTCTATAAACACACAAGTATAATTCAAGGAAGGGAACCTACTCGTTGCCAGCCTGCAGGGGGCGCTGCAGTTCATAACATAGGGGCCACACCCTGGATCAGGAAGATGGCTGCCAGAGGGAGAAGGCAGGCGGCAGCCCACGCCTGCTTCCTGCTCTCCATTGTGTCTTTCATCCTGGAGGGCTGAGGCCTGCTCCCATACATACACACACTCCCAGTTAATCATTTCTCAGATTCATGTTGTTCCCTTGGACCTTATCAGTGGGCGCAAAGTCCAAGGGCATGAGCCCAGCCAGTCAACAGGCCCGTGTCAGAGAATGGGGTGTACCCAGAATGCCATGCATTGTGGAACTAGAGATTTAGACATGGCTCGCCGGAATCATGTGACCGCATATTACACCCACGGTGGCCTTCCTCCCGTGCCTAAAACTAAACGTCACCCATTGTACACCATGCTCAACAGGGCAGGGCATGAGTTGGCGGAATTGTAGGGACTTCCAGGGCTCTGTCAGTGTGCTGTGGCCGATCTAGCAATGTGTCATGCACAGGGTCAATGGCCTCCGAGCACCTGCAACAGGGTGAACGGCACAGAGGGCGGAGGGAGGCCTTCCCATGGCCTGCCCTACCAGTGCAGCTGACTTCCTCCAAACATGTGGATGGCATCAAAGCCTGCCCTTGTCCTACCACTCTGCCGGTGCCTTGAAAGCCTATTGATGTTATCCCATCCAGTCAAAGTTTACTAGGGTTCCATGTGTCTAGCAAGCCTGATCATGTCCTTCAAGACTACCAACATCCACCAATCCCAGTGATGTCTAGCAAGTTTGGCGATATCCTCTGGGCCTATCGATGACTTACATGCCTACCAATGGCCACCAAGTCTGCAAGTGCTGTACAAGTCTGCTAATATATTCCAAATAAAGCAGTGCTTTCTCACATAGGCAATGCCCCCATGGGTTGACCATGTCACCATACATTCCCTTGTTCTCAAAGGCTATGAATATCCACCGAGCCTGTCGGTCTTTTCCATGGCTGTAATGTCCCCCCATCCAGACCATGCAAACCTGGGGAGTTTGTTCCAGCAGCTGATGTCCCATGTCAAATATGCCTGATCATGTTCTTTGTGGCTGCTGATGACTTCCATATTTGCCAAAAACCTCAAAGTTTGCTGATTTCTTCCAATCCAGATCTCCAACAAGCCTGCCAATACTTGCCAATGACCTCTAAACAAGGTGATGTTATCTCATTCAGGCAAGGTCTTTCAAACAGGTCCACGTCCACAAAGGCCCGCCCAAGCCAACTAATGGTTGCCCATGTGTGTTGCGTTGCAGTATGTGGTCGAAGTAAAGTGCTCCTCTGCCATTTATCCAACATCATGGCATGGCGATCTTCTTATCTGACCACTGAATACGCTATAGAGGGGACTGCTGGGTGGGGTGAAGTGAGGCAGTCCTGGATGAGGTCGGAAGTTTAGGGAACCTCCTAATCACCTCCCAGTCCAAGTTTGTGAGGGTGAAGTCCTAGCCAGTCTATGGAAACTCATAAGGGACATCCCCATCACCTCTAGTTAGGAAAGGTGAGCATTCTCCTTCCACTGTCTTCTGCAGACTACTCCCATTACTTTTTCTCACTCTGTCATAGGCAATTTCTCTCTCTCTCTCTCAGTATATTTCTCTCGTACATTATTTAATTTAATTCTTTTTTTATAACGCGCCCAATACCGTCCCAGAGTTCGGTTTCTAAGCATGGATCCGTGATCTTGCTTCCAAGACCAGCGCGTTGCCCATGTGCTAGCTTCCATTCACAGTGAGAAAGTCGGGTGAGGGGGCTGCCCAGAAACACTCCTCATTTCTCTATGTTCAATGTAGGGGTTCTGAAATGCATGTATGCATGGCTGAGAGAGAAAGCTGGTCTTGAACTTAAAATGGCAGGCCCCCCATTTCTTATTTCTTAGTGTGCACTGTTTCATGCTGAGAGTTGTCTCAGGTCCAGTCCCTACCTTCATCAGTGATGTGTCCAATGAGGCCTCCTGAGGCATTTGTCCTTCAGGCAAAGAATGGTATTACTTAGGGAGGTGGTGGATGCTTGGGCTGGGACAGAATCCTTGGTTGGAACAGAATCCTTAGTTATTTGCCAAAGAAATCTGACATAGCACCTCCAGCAATACTGGCACACTCATAATTTCCTCTGTGGCCAAAGCAAACCCCTCTGACCCACCCAGCACATGCCCTTATACTCGGCCACATGCCAAAATACATCTCCACACATTGATGTGCCGACAGTCACCTGCCTATGCTCTCAAAATGTACTCTGCACCTGCTGATATTCTCCAGGTCAGCCAATCTCCTTATGTTCTATAGACACCCTCAAACTTTGTTCATGTTCTCCAAACCTGCTGATGTCCAAAAGGCCTGTGATTGTCCTTGAAGCCTTTTGATATCCAGCAAGCATGCCATGCCGCACCCTACACATGGCTATTCTACAAGCATGCCAATTCTCAACAACAATGGCAATACTCAACAAGTCTACCAAGGTCCTCCATATCATTAGATGGGCTCAAACAATGACATTTACATTATTGCAGAGCCTGCGGTTATCCACCACTCCTGGAGGTGTTCAAGGAGTGACAGATACGACGTAGACCTGCAGATGTCCATCAAGCCACTAATCGTTATCCGAACTGGCCAATCTTAAGCATGCCATGCAGAGTTCTTCAAGTCTTCCAATACAATTGAGCCTGCCAATATCTTCCTTGCTTGTAGTTGTCCTCACTGCCTCCCAATGACCTCAGCCTGCCATTGGCCCCTACACCCCTGAATGTTTTCAAAACATCAGATGTCACCCAAACCTTTCAATATCCCAAAACCACACTGGATTCTCCTAGTCTGTTGATGCCCTGCAAGACTTCCCCAATAGGCCTACCGAATATATCACTGCCTACTAATATCTCCCATTACTACCAAAATCCTTCAAGCCCTCCAATATCCTCCAAGCATACTAACGTATGCCAAGTCTGATGATGTTCTCCAAGCCTACCTTTGGTATCCAACCCTTCCTTTGTCCCCTTAACCTACCTATGTCCCCCAAGCCTATGTCCTCAAAGTCTGCCAATGTCCTCCATGCTAGTCCAGTGACTGCCACGGTCTCTCGGTCACCCATGGACCTCCCCTGGGTGTCCACCAGTTTTGTTTGGCTCGTGCCCCTCCAGTCTCTTTCCATGTTTTCTCCACAGAATACTTCATCACCTACCCCACCATTGCCATGGTAATAGAAATCGGACTTGCTCTCCTTTCCATTACTAATGGTGGCTGCCATCTTTCTTTAACTTTTTTTTCCAAAGGAAATTGGGCACATGGAACATGCTCAGGGCCCATTTCTCATGGAATAGAGAACTTGAGAAATGTATTCGTACTACTAAGGCAACCCGTGGGTGGAAGTAGCGATTACATCTACTTTTGGGGGCAAATAGGGCTGCTAAGAGCCCTGAGCGCTCGCCACGGCTCCAGTTTAGCTCAGGTGTGCCCTAGGCTCAGGCTGGTGGGTCATTTCCAGCCCTTTACACCCCTGAATACAGCAGTGTTAATTATATTCCATAGCTGCCCCCAGCCTCCAGACACATCCAACTCTCCCCAGCCCACCTTTCTCGAATCAGAGTAAGCACTCAAATCTGACGTAGTGCAAAGCACAGGCCTCACCTGTATTAAACCAAAGTTCCACCTCCCCTCTTTGGGTGTAGAGCATCCTACTTTTGATGCCGTGATCCACAAAAACCTGCTTTGTCTGTCCTGAATGAGGGACTATATCTTCCAGCACTTCTTATTACATAGCATGAACCAGTGCGGTCCCTTACCTGTCCTGGTACTCTCACCTGTACTAAACAGAGCTTGGAAGAGCTTAGGACCTTTCCTCAGAAACCTGCTTAACTTCTCCTACACCAGAGCACCAGCCTCTCCGGTTCTGAAACACAGCATCGCTCACCTCTACAGAAGCAGAGCACCCCTCTGCTGTCCTGAAGGGGAGTGCATTCTCGTGTGTTCTGGTGACCGACATTCTACCTCACCTGTGCTGATCCATGGCTCTCTCACCTGAACTAAATGGGAGCTTCGCTACCCACCATTCTTGGTCCTCAGAAACCTGCTTTACCTTTGAAAAGGGCCTCCCTCCACAGACTCAAGGCA
The DNA here is from genome assembly GCF_040938575.1 of Ambystoma mexicanum. NCBI lineage: Eukaryota > Metazoa > Chordata > Amphibia > Caudata > Ambystomatidae > Ambystoma > Ambystoma mexicanum. The sequence continues at coordinate 860,886,329 of NC_090934.1, read as the reverse complement.
CAGTCACTAGAATGAGGTAATGTGTACCCATAATCATTCTTCCACGAATAATGCAACACACTGGCTGCTTGCACCTACCCAGAAGTAACAGGTTGCACACAAAGCTCTGCGGCAAGGGCGCTAACAATAAACCATCTAACTGGGATCGGAACCCGCAGTTAACAGGCAGATCTCCACAGCAGGTGAAAAATCCAACTGAGCTCTTTTATTGACTTTGGAGCTGGTGTCCTGCAGGTTACACAAATATGTGTTCAGTATGTTTTTAAGCCACATAGTTTGAGGAATCCAACCTTCTGCATGGTGGATGGGCGCTCACCTGGGCTTTTTTTAAATGTTATATTAAAATGAATGGATGGTAGATCAACCTCTGGAAAATGTGTGGGGCTAATCCGCACACATTTTCCTATACTCACAGCACGACATACCTGTGTACTCTGGGTGGACACAGTCCACAGGCGCAGTCCTCCTGGTCATATTTAGTTGGGATCTGACAGGTGGAGTACACAGTGCATCTCAGAAGGGGAGGGCCAAAACCTTCCTCCTGCCATGGCCAGCCTAATTTACTATCAAAGGCTGCATGGATTCACCCTGTCTGTTTGTTTACCCTCTGCAGATAGTGGAAGCAATTAACATAATTAACATATTAACAGAATACACTTCAAACAGGTCTACATTGGGCCTGGCAGCAGAGGCTAAAACAAAAGGAGACCGGAAACCCCAACCCCCCTTTGATATTCACTGTGTCAACCTGAAGCTAGCTCCTGAGTCTCGGTATCAAGGGCAGTGACCTGTCATATCTGGGACAATGTGTTAACAATAGTCATCCCTCCAGGGGGACCCCATTCAGAAAGTAGGAGTATGTGGTTTGGCGACGACCAAAAGTCTGGTCTCGCCACAGCTTCAAGGGAAACATGCTACTTTAATCAGGAACCACAGATAGCTCAATTAACTACAAAGAACTGGCAGATTTAAACCAAACTTTTGAAGACTTCAAAACCACGACATTGTCTAGGAAAACCAAAAAACTACAACAGGACATCAAGGATTTCCAACTAGACAAAGTGTACCCGTACATTGCTGACGACTACTTGGCTAATATTAATCAAGGTGGGCAGTCGGGGCCCCAATCTACCAGACCACCCCGTAGCAGATGTAGGGGGGTGAATTTCTCAGGATCTAGCAGGGGATCATCCTCAGACGATCAAAACCAGAGACCAACTAGTGCTCCCCAACCAAATTTTCCATACCCACCACCACAGTTTTTTCCTTTTTTAGGGGGTGGGGGTTTTGGCAACCCCCCATGGGGATATCCCCAATGGGCACCCACCCGAAGGGGAGGAAGACAAGGGTACAGACCCAGGCGAAGGAGACAGAGATAACTACACTGAACGGAGATACTCTGCAGCCACCCATTTTCAACCTAGCCAATATTGAACTAACTCAGGGCCAAATTTCGATACTCAAGAAGGGCCTATCCTTCATCCCCACCACAGATACGGACTGGTACAACTTAGAAATGGAGATCCGTAAATTCCTGAGGAAAGTGAGACTCCGCACGTATTTCAATGAACATCCTACAGAAGAAGGAAACACTACAACAGACACAGGGCTTCATGTCCCATCCACCTTCACTCCAACAGATGGCCAGATCCCCAATGAACTTTTGACGTTTGAGAATGCGTCTTACAAGATTTCTTCAAACTAAAGGCCGCAAAGAGTACAAGACACACGGGAAGATTTCATAACTAACCCGGGTAGAAAAACAAGCACTCCTTGATTTACGAAATAACAAGGACATTATTATTAAGCCAGCGGACAAAGGCGGTGGGTTAGTAATCATGACCAACATGCAATATAAGAAAATTGTACTAGCTATCCTAGGAGACCGTGAATGCTATTCTATTCTCCGCAAAGACCCCACCAAAGATCTTGAGCTTGAAATATCACAAGCTGTCAATTATGCATTGGAACGAAATTGGATTACATCCAGGGAAGCAGATTTCCTGACAACACCAGGGGGAAGAACGCCATGCTTTTACGCCCTACCCAAGATACACAAGGACGCGATTGACCCGCCAGGAAGACCAATTGTCTCAGGCTGCGGGTCAATCTTAGAGCCCGTGCAAATTTGTGGACAAATTTTTGCAACCGCTAAGTATGCAAACCAACACGTACTTGAGGGATACCGCACATACTATCAACGTATTTGAGCACTTACCCTTTGACCCAGCTACTCAATATCTGGTCACTATGGACATCAAAGCGCTCTACTCGAACATCCCCCAAGAAGCTGCTATCGAATGTACCAGAGAGTGGCTTACCAGCAACCCTACTCAAGATAGGGTACCAACAAATTTCATAATTGAGCTAATGTCTCTAGCCCTCCAGAGGAATTTCTTCACTTTCGACAAACAAATATATCTACAAAACAAAGGAACTGCTATGGGGGCAGCATTCGCCCCCAGTTTGGCCATTTTATATATGGCCAAATACGAAGAGCAATATGTGTTTGAGACTGAACCAATGGAGAGAGAAGACACACCATTGGTTCAGATATATAGACAATGTTATTTTCATCTGGTCAGGAGAATTGGATCAACTTCTTCAATTTCGGGAATGGCTCAACTCATGCAACAGTGACATACAGTTCACCATAGAATATAACAAATCCAAGATCACTTTTCTGGATCTGACAATTCAACACCTTAATGGCAAATTGATCTGCAACCTTCATAGGAAAAGCACAGACAGGAACACCCTGCTCCTCCACACAAGCAACCACCCTACGCATACCAAACACAACTTACCTTTTGGTCAATTCTTAAGGATACGCAGAAATTGCACACAGACAACAGACTTTCAAACCAATGCAGAGAATCTCTCTGGGCAACTAAGGGAAAGGGAATACCCCAAAAGACTTCTTAATCAATCTATGAAGAGAGCCCTCAATATGAACAGAGACCACCTCCTGGAAACAGGGGAAGAAGAAACCACCAAGGGAGAAGATCAGCTTACCTGCGCCATCACACATGGCAAACATACAGCAATGGTAAAGAGAATTATCCAGAAATACTGGCACATTGCTAAACTGAACCTCCCGGAACACGCACCTCCCATATTCGCCTACAAGCGGGCAAAAAACTTGAAAGAACACCTGATACACTCTCTATTCCAAGCTTAACCTTCCAACGTAGGCCAGAGAACACTCCGCCCCATACAAGGACACTATCCATGCGGGAACTGTGTGGCGTGCCGCTTCACGATGAAAATAAAATCCTTCAAAATTGGACAAAGAGACTGGATTTTGAAGGATTTCACGAACTGCAAAAGCGCTCAAGTTGTCTATTGCATTGAGTGCCCTTGTGGTCTGAAATATGTCGGACAGACTATGAGATCAATTCACCTGAGGATTTCCGAGCATAGATCCAAGATCAGGTGCAAGACTTTGCAAGCACCATTAGTACCACATTTCTTGGAGGCAAGACATACTCTTAATGATATCAAATGGTGGGTCTTAGAAAGAGTAAAAGGAGGCCCTAACCTCCAGAACAGTCTTCTGTACAAGGAATCACGATGGATACATCGTCTAGATACGTACTACAGGGACTTAACGAAGCCTTCCATCCGGTCACACATTAAGCACCTTGCCTGGGATGAGGGGAGCCCGATCCTCAGATCATAACACAGTTAACATACAGGTTTTGTGTACTCCCCACACACCTTTGCGAACACTACCCGTGTCATATACACCCTGTAGCTGTAACTGTCTGGCCAGATTTCAGCCTTTATTAATAAGTGGAGTATACAGAAGGTTTATGCATCATCTATCACCTGCACAACAATGCAACACTGAGCACCCTTCTTTCACTCCAGTTTCTACCTACAGGATTAATTAACCCCCCCTTCGGGAATGTCTTGGCTCGCCCTTCAGCCACTACAGAAGTCAAATCACTAGTAACAGCACCTTTCCAGATATTAGGGCACGTTTAACCCACCCAGCTCCGCTCATCAAGGCACATCTCCGGACTGCAGACTACATTTCCCAGCAGTGTCAGTAGTCTTTTTGCAATCCGGGCCTTTTTGCTCCGGGGCTCCAATCGGGAGCTCAGCTTCCTTCACCATAGCAACGTACGCTGCGCTGCACAGTGCGACTCCGGGAGACAGAGAAAACCACAAGTCTTCCGTTCCCGCGCACATCCTGTGTGCAGACCAAACAAGCCCAGAAGTAAGTGCCCACATGCGGCCCCCATGATGCGATCCACACACCCAATACATGGGATATGTTCACGGGGCTCGCGCACGAAATTTGGTTCCCTTACCCTACCCTTGTGCTCCAGGCGACTCATTTACTCGCCGGCCGCACTGGAACAGACCCCCTCGGCACACAGGCTGTGTACCGTGCCACTGCACCATGCTCTCCCCCAGCAACAACTTACATGGGCTCAGCTTGTTTCCCTATAGGCCGACTCAAACGTGAAATTTCACTTCGGCATCCACGCAGCCTCGAAAGGACTAAATCTGGTCGACTCTACTCCAAGCTGCATACCGTGCCACTGCACCATGCTCTCCCGTAGCCACAACATACATGGGCTCATTTTGTTTCCCTACAGGCCGACTCACACGTGAACTTTCACTTCGGCATCCCCGCAGCCTCCAAAGGACAAAAGCTGGTCGACTCGACTCCAAGCACAAGAGGGCACTGTCCCAGCTACACCTCTCCAGTTCTCCCAGCCTCCCTTTCCACCCAGGCTCCATGCACGACCACGGTGCAGGTAGGAAAAGATGTTCACCTCCACTGGTGGCTTTCACCCATTTGCTCACCAGCTTACCATGAGGCAGTAATATACATCCCTCTTTTCTTCTCTTTCTTTCTTGCTCTTCTGTGTCCTGCTTCCTTCTTGATACCATATAGGACTCTATATACAGACCAGGACCAAAGAAGAGAACTCGGACAACGTTGTCCAGCCGTTAAGTGCCACTACGTGGTATAGCAGCAACCCCACAGTAGGAGAAGGGGTGTCTCAACCTTCCGGACCACACTCGAACCCAGACCTTGGGATAAATGCCACGGCAGGCAAATCTCCAGCCGATTGAGCAGAGGTACACAAACTACAATATTACGTCAGAAAATGCTTTCTGACTGGTTAAGTGAGGCACAATTACAACCACTCTTTGTTTGTTTTAAAAAAAGCTTTTCTTTTCTCCTTTTCTTTCTTCTTTTGTGTTTTGTATACAATCACAGGGTCTTGAACTAACATGCCCTGATGAAGGCGGATGTAGGCGCACGCTGAAAAGACCGCCAAAACGTGAACTGCTTGAAAAGTTTGACAAGCATCACGTTGGCAAAGAATTCTTTTAATACATAGAGACCCGTTGATAGGGCAACATTGAAGCCCTGAACTTAGATCAAGACAAAGGGAACTGTCTAAAAGGGAAAGAACTTGATAAAAAGAGAAAAGTACTTCCCTCACACCCAGGGGCAACGACTTTTTTTAGTTTCCTCTTTCCTCTGAAAAAAGTTTTCCTTTATCATATGTAGAAGAACTTTTGTTGACATTTGAATTTCAGTTTGTCATGTTGTTGAATATGTTTCAAAAATGTCTACAATTTTCCCACTTACTTTCCTGTAGCTAAAGAACCATTAAGTTGAATGACTATGTCTGTTTCTGAACCTATGTAATGCACAGAATTTATTTTATGCACATTGTAAATATTAATACAACTTTGTAGAAAATGCACGAATGCTTTGGACTAGATTATTTCTCCAAATGGAGTTTTTGATTCATTGTCTTCAACCTGCCAATGATTAGTGGCTAACACATTATTGTTTTGGTTTTCTTTCTCCCTCCAACCTTATCATCCTCACTAGAAAGCGGACAAATACTATACTAGCACTAGTGGTTTGATAAGATCTTGAGCACCCTCGCAAAGAAATAGTCGAGTACTTGCTCCCTCAACTATCATTTAAACTTAGACTTAGTCTAACAAAGGGTAGGATACACCTATTGTTCATGTACAATTAACTAGAAAGACCATTTGATCCACAACTGACAGGAAGAAGGGTGTGACTTAGTATTACATGTTTTCACCCCTCTACCTTTTCTGTTGCAAAGCACTCTGGTTATGACCTCACACATTTAGGAGATTGTTGGTGGGGACCCAGGATTGGTTAATTAAGGTAGGCTTAGCCTACACCAATTACTGGGGCCCATTTGGCTTTAAAAGAGGGTTGAGCCCCTCTTTTGGGCAGATCTGAAGACTCTGCAAGGAGTAAGAAGAAGAACTCATTTGGACCCTGGCTAAAGGTACAGTCTGCTATCCAGCTTCCGCCAGTGAAGGAAGGCCAGGATTTCTAAAGAGGAGAGCAAGATCCCTCCCCTAACTAAACATCTCCCAGGGAACAGAGGGAGATACTGAATCCAGGGGACCCTCGAGCAGTTCCAGACCCGGTACCCAGCCTGCACACAGCGTGCCCTGCTAGGCTTTTCAGCAAGCTTCCTAGGTGGGAAGTGGCAGAGGGACTCTGAACCAAACCAAGGACAAGGCTGTTGCCTGCAACAGTCTCCTCAGCTTTGGGCCGTCCTCCTTAAACGACGACACAAGCCCAGTGAAGAAGCTAGAAGGAGTGCATTGACAAGCATCAACCAGCAACCACTTTAAAGGATATTTTTTCGAGCCCCTCGAGCTGCAACTGTCTGCACCGCTGACTGTTGTCATACCACAGCCGCCGATGCCCTCCAAGACACCTCAACCAGTGCTTCAGACCCACCAACGAGCACTGAGAGAACGATTCCTGTCCCTGAGCCACCATGTAGGCCAGCCTGCAGCCTCCTGTCCAGCCTCGCTTGCCAAACTGCCTGCCGCCTGATACACGCAGCGGTCTCCCATCTTGAACTCTGTTGCAGGAGCTGCAAAGCGCCCTGAAACCGACTCGACCCTGTCAAGCACCAAGAACTTCTACAAGTACAAGGTACATTGGGGGTCTGTCCCCCTGGTGCTATTACAAAGGCCCATAGTGACATTTTACGACCCATTGCTCCCTTTGTGTCTGTATCCAGAGTGCATCCCTTTTCCTTCTTGAAACTGTCTGTCCTCTGCATTCCTTTACAAGGTGGGTTGTATTTTGTAGTGTGCTAGAAATGTCTGTTGTACTAATAATAAATTAGATATTTGTATACAACCTTGACTGGACAGTCCCTTTTATCGTTGGGTAATTGTATTTTCGCTGTGTTGCAACTAACCAACAATCCACAACCATACGGAGATATGTCTTCCGTTCCATCCATGTTACCAAAATTGGACAATGAGGTTTATAATTTGCTTGTGTTTGCCATCTATTCAGATCCCTTCTGGTGTACTAGAAGTGTGGGGTTGATGGATGGTTTAGAAACCAATATTCATCCCTAGACCAATGGTGCCCCGGAAGTTGATTTGTCACACAGGATGCTTGCCCATATCTATGACACCCCAGGCGCTGCATAGGCCACACCCCCAATTATGCTTATAAGGCCACGCACTCTAATAAATATTGTGTCCTGAAGACTTAGGGGTGGCACTTGACCTCGTAAGAGACTATCCCTCTCTCATGCCCTGATCCAGGGGACTCTCTACACATATTACGATATAAACAATTCATGTGTCCAGGTCCAGTGAAGCGGACTTCTTGCACCTGTCCCACTATAGGCTATCCCCAAGACCCGCCCTGGTCCAGCGAACCTCTCAGACATGCCCCAATATACAGCATCCACCTCACCTGTCCTGATCCAGTGCATCCTCGGGCCGGGCATCTAACGCTCTCGGGTAATCAGTCAACAGCTCCGGCAGCAGGGTCCGGCCTTCTCATACTGCCGAGGGCCCGATCACCCAGGTTCCCGAGGTGCTGCTTCTTCTGGGGAGACCGGGAGGTGTCCTGCGCGCCTTCAGGGAGGCTGTGGCGGGGACCCGTGCGCGAAGGGCGCAGACGTAGAAAGAGGTGGCCTGCGAGCTCCCTGGCTCTCCAGCGGCTCGGGGGACGGGGATTTGCCGGTGGGGCAGGGATTAAGGAAGCCAGTCATGTGTTATAGCTGTACCACCGTGCCCGTGCGCGCTCTGACACCAGCTCACACCAAGCAAAACACACCACGAAAGCCTCTTACCGCCTGTGTCCATCAGCGAACTGGAGGCTGCTGCGAGCGAGCCTGTCACATCAGCAGCCTGAGGTCAGGAGTCACCCGGCCATGTGACCTCGCAAAGGCCAATCACCCGACCCGACCACTTTGTGCCACAGATTCGAAGTGTGAGGCGAAAGTGCTTCATGAGGCGCCACGTGAATGCGCGCGCTCTATTTAAGCGAGCACGGCCCAGTGCTATCTTAAAAAAAAAACTCTCACACAGCACACTCATTCAGTGTGTAGCTGCTTCGGACCCCTCGCAAGTACTTGCCTAGCCAAACCCATTGAACTGACCTGCTGAGCTTACAAAGCAGTCACAGCAAGGCAATGCAGGCGCCTTTTTAGTTTGGGCCATTAGGTGTCACTTGAGACACTCGTAGGTGGAAACTATTGCATTAGAGTACAGATGGGGAGAATGGCATATGAGGAGGGACAGCTTGAGAGTGTTCTTAGGTTATGTACCCACCCATTGACAGCCCATGGTCATGCTAATCCCTATGGCCATTCCCATCCAGTTCCTGCCCTTCCCTACTCTAAACACTTCCTCATGAGAGCTCTTTGAGCTCGCTTTATTCAAGCCTTACCATCAAACTTTGCACTCAAAGTGGCCGCCAGTGTTTTTTCCAAGCAGTCTTCTGAGAGTCAATGAATTGTTTGGCGTTTCAAACCTGCTACTGGTGTGTTAAAAATGTCTTACCAGATCTGCCTTCAGCCACTCGATTTTTAAGCACTCTGCGTGTCCTTCGCTGAAGTCCTGTTAAAAGCAATCATTGGCAAAGCCAACAGTTTTGACTTGTGTATAATTATTAGGCATTTGCCCAGCACTGCTATTGTATGCCCTGGTACTTGCACCTGTTTGCACCTGCTAGCACCAATGGCCATTTTATACCACTATGGCAGCCTTTTCCATGCCTACACAAAGGCCCAAACTGTTGGCATTGCCAGTGCTTGTTTAGTAAATGTGTGTGCACCTGGCCCCTTCGGATGGATTTACTCGAGTGGCAGCAGAAAATGCCTACTCCATCACACAGTAGTAATCTACATGGAATGTAACAGCTGAGGAAGAAATGCTGACAAAACTACTACCCACTTTTCTCACATAATGCCGCTCATTGATCATTCACACTTATTTTTAAAAAAATATGCAGAGACTATAAGTGATGTTCTGCCTGCCTTGGCTTTTGGCCCATATCATTATGAATGCCTGCAGTGTATTTATAATGTGCCTTTTTCCTTTATATGTGTTGGACTACATGTACCAGAATGCAAAGTGATGCAGCATAAAAGCCAGGACTCGCTTAAAAGCTGTTCCCAAACAAATACCAACTGTACATTCTGTGACACAACCCAGGAAATGCAATAGGCTGCTACGAAAAGTGTATTATGTGTATTCAGTTTCAGGCTTGGACGGGCCTAGAAGGCAGTAGGGCAATGCCTGCAGTGCCAGCCTCCAATCCTAGTATGGGTCTGTTTTTTGGGCAAGGACAGGTCACTTTTTATGGCCAGAGTGGGCCACTTTCATACGACAGCACGCTAGATTTAACCAATGCTACTAAGCAAACACACCTTCAAGTGCGTTTTTTGAAACATATTTGACCAAAAACACCCCCTGCTCAGTACTCGGTGTGCTCTGAAAAGTAATGAATTGCCATGTGTAATTGTTGCCCATTTTTTAATTGGTGCCTTGTCAGATGTTATGTTCTAGGGCAGCCACTAGGGGCAGTGCCAGGTTTTCGGCTTTGAGATGCCGATGAGATAACAAAGGGCTCAAATCAAACAGTGACAGAAGAGCTGCAGCCCAGCATGAAACCTTGCTTAGACTCTCACTGAAACGGGACACTGCCCCTCCTCCCTTCGCTGGTCTAGTGTGTCAGGGGGTCGCGGGGGGTCGGGGGGGGGGGGACTAAGGTGGGGTATAAGTTATGTCTCTAAACTGAGTATAGGGATCCAGGCACACACACTCCCACCCACCGACTGCATAGCCAACCCTCAGTATTCCTGCAGAAAAAACCTTCGGTAACTCATCCTATTCAAACGGCCCGCATGCAATCCAATGGCAACATTCCACCCCTCACAGAGTCGCCCCATCCCCAGCATCGCCAGCGAGCTCCCAGAGGCCTCCAAGGGTCATCAGGAACTCAGTCTGATCCGAAGTTGCATTTTAGAATGCACTGTGCGCGAGTGGGGTGCATTTGGGGACTGGATTAGGGTGGCCAACTTTATAAAGTGGTATCGCAGACTGGATGTGCCCGTTTCAAAATAAATCTACGTTTGCAAGGACCAAGGAGACTCACAGAAAAGCCTCCCACTTGCTCCACGTGTTGCCTGAGAGCGTTCTGAAGAGCTCCTTTCGGTCTGGCTGGCAGTGGCACCAAGCAATTGCCACAATCAAATGGGTCTGAAGAGCAGCCCTGTCACGTGTGGGCTAGTCAAGCCACCCATGCAGTGACCAGAAACCCAGTCTGGCGATATGCAGAGCTCAGGTTCCACTTCAAAGCACTAGCCTTGCCAGCCTGCTCCTTGCATGTCAAGACCATATGCACCCTGCAAGCACCAAGACCACCTAGAGCAGTGGCCTTCAAACCTTTTAGGCCTGCCCCCCACCCCCTGAGCAAAACGTGGGCAGGCTGCCCCCCCCCAAAAAAATTCCAAATGGACAGCAAGTCCAAATGTCTATGAACTATTGCGCGCCGTCACCGCACCCTACTCCCAGTATAGTCCTTGGGCTCCCCCACCTGCTCTCATCACAGTCTCTGGGCTCCTTCATCCCACTCCTACCCAGTGCCTGGGCTCTCCCCACCGGGCTACCACCACTATCCCAGGACTCCTGCCCATCCTGCTCCCACCACAGTCCCTGGGCTCCCCCACCCTGCTCCCAGCACAGTCTCAGGGCCAGTGGGGCATATATATTTTCGCCAGATATGCCATAGCGACCGAGCATAGCGAGGGAGCCAAAATCAATCAAAGGCGTTTTGGGGAGTTTTCCCCCTGAAATATTTGTAAAATAATGGGTTAAAATGTTTAATTTTAGAGCATCCTTTAAAAAATAAATTGGGTAAAAAGCCAAACTGCAATTGACGCTGAGGGGTGCAGGGGGTAAGCATGATATTTTTCACTGGACATCTATGATAGATGTCCAGTAAAAAAGATACCATCCTGGTCTCCTGGGCTCCACAGTGCCTCAGAAGGAAAGCTGATTTTGGCAGTTGGGTAGGGGGATTGTGTAACAAAGGCATTTTTAAAATGTCTTTTTTGTACAACCTCCCCTCCACCCCCTTTATGCCGCCACTCAGCAAAATCAGCTGAACGGACCAAAACAAACACACACACACACACTCATAGAGCAATCACCATCATTCACACAAGCACCCATCACCATACACTCACTCATAACACAAGCATACACATTAAATAAAAATGGCTTCCAGTTTCCTCCATCTCTTTGCTTCCCATCCTCCTCGCTTCAGTCCGGCATCAACCCCCCTGCTTCTTCTCTACTGTGACTACTGCCAGCTATCATTTCACCTTTCCGCCTGAGCCCTGGCTCCGGTCTGTTGTGGATAAACTGCTTCCCCTGTGCTACAGTCTGTGGAAATACTAAGTTACTAATTGGAGATCATTGTTATCATCAAGGAAACAACATCACCTTCATTCAGTGGTTTTTATGCCATAAGGCTTTTTCCTTGTTGGGGTTGGCTTTGCAGAATCCCTCCTGCTTGCCTTGTACCACAAGCAAGCAAAGTGGCCTCCGGCGGAGACCGCCCTTATCTCTTCACTAGGAAGAAGAAAGCCTGCAGCCCGAAGGAAAAGAAGAAAGGACTCACTAAGAAAGGCAACCGCTGAAGAATCAGGTGAGGCGTTTGATGCAGAAAAGCCATATCCAGAGGGGAATTTTCAAGGTTTTGAGAGTATGTGCGGCTGAGGAACTGAACTGTCAAAGGGAAACAGTGAGCTGCCCATTTCCTCCATTTACAGAAAAAAAAGTTAAATGACCTCTGCCCTAGAGGAGGCTTCTGGTGCACTCCAGTCCTGCCTATCCCCGATTCTGGTATCACGCCATGTAATAAGAGCCGCAGACCAACTTCAACTAAGCAGGTCCCACCGTGATCCATGTCAAAGCCTAAAAGCAGGGGTCAAGTCCTAAAAATGTAAGTGGGGGACTCATCAATAAATTCAAGGGAATGCGACATCGCCAGAAATTAGCACATCAATGTGAAATATGCAGATTTCCTTAAATTGGCTTTGCATCACCACCCAAATTGAACAGGGCAAATGGCATTTGCCTTTCATAAAAGAAACACACACACAAAATGAAGGGAGTATATTTTCTTCTAATAGTGTTTTTGAAAACGTTAAAAGATGTGCATGTTTTAAACTCCAAGAACCAATACAAATGTTTTCCCTGGGACTTGGAGACCCGAAATGAGACATTTTGCCTTTAGTTGTCTGTTAATTTTCATGAGGTTATATAGTGCAGTGGTGAAGTGTCAGCCTACAAACCTGATGACTCAGGTTCGATCCTTATGCTCGGCTTTAATGCATACATTCAAAGAGGACATTCCATGTTTCTCATTTTAGCTTGGGGGTCTGAGTCCACCCTCTGAAAAAAGTGGGGGGACTCCGTCCCCCGCGCGTACCCTCGACTTGAGCCCTGCCTAAAAGAGATACTATTTGCATGCTCCATTCTGTGCCAGAGATCAAAGCACAAGGGTTTGGGTTCTGAGAAACCCTGCGTGACCTGGAAGCCCAGGTCACTGGTTGGGTATTAGAGACCTATGTGATGTTACTAACACCCTGTTTCGCCCCCTTAATACATCACACCTCTTAGTTTTCTTATGTGTGATTATGTATCTAGTACTGTGTGTTTCTTGGAGATGTTTGGCCTGCTCACTTGACCTCACTGCAGCAATAAGCAGTCGCTTTGGAAGCCAAGGAGGCTTGGCGGTCTCATTTGGCCCCATGTGAAAATGTCCCCAGGGAAACGTAGTCAAGTGAAAGGGCGGGCAGGTGAACGGTCGTTTAACTTCATTGCCCCTGTCCTTTGGCATGGATTGCCCCCTCGCATTAGACTGGACACCTCTCTTTAATCTTTTAAGAAAACTTTCCATTTCACCTGAATGGACCTATGAGTTTGCGGCCTGGGCATGCCTTGGATGTCCTGTTTTTATCACGTTTTTACGTGTTTTCATTAGTTGTTTTCATCTCGTTTTATGCTTATTGTGTGTTTTTTTGTGCGTTTTGGTTTTTGACTTTATTTGCGATCGTTTGCCTAAGGCACAGTATAAGTGAATACAACAAAATAACATAAAAAATGAGTCGTCAAAAAGTAGTTTTAAAAAATGTAGTCATTCAACACAAGCAACGCATAGTGTGAAAATGTTGCCAGTAAGAAGGTCGCCAAAAAAGCTATTTTTAAATACACAAACGTACAAGGCCACAACCCTAAGAATGACCCACACATCTAAGAAAAACTCTACAATCACCCTAACTCCATTCCCAGCCCTCACCTAACTCCAATTACAACCCTTATCCTACCCGGAGCCCTTACTTAACACTAACCCTTCAGCGCACTAACGCATTTTATTTGCACGTGACTTGATCCAAACCACCAAAGAAATAGAAAGTGAACAGTGATGCCAACTCTAACTCCAAAACCAGTTTGCCACAACTTCCATAGCCCTTGCCCCAACCCAAACCTTTGCTCCAATCTTATCCCTGGCCTTACCCTAACCGCAACTCTAACACTCACCTTAGTGCGTACTGCACTCCAAGCCCTAGATTTATCCTAGCCCCTATCCTACGCCAACATCAGCTCTCTCCAAACTCCCTATCCCTTTCTTTAACACGTACCCAAACCATTACTATCTTAGCCCTCGCCTTACAATACCGCTAACCTAACCCTGACACTACCATCCCTCCCTCCTACAACCACTCTGACCTGAACTCTTAGACTAATTCGAAACAAAATCGTTAACTATTATTCTTACTCTGTCCCCTATCCTAGCCCTAAACCAGGCAATTACAAGACCCCTAAACCCTTCCTAACTCTAACACTTACCCTAGCGGCACTGCATTTTTGGCTACTTTTCAGCTGAATATTTTGACAACTTTTGGGTTTGTGACTTTTTCACTGCAGAGGTATTTTCACCACGATTTTTTCACTGCCTACATTTTTGTTGGAGGCGTTTTCAATGGATACCTCCCATTTTGCCATTTTAAACCAGAACTGCCAGGGAGCTTGGAAAGTACCACTTTGGCCCTTCCCCATCGTTACAGAGCATTTATGTCCTGGCTCTTGTACAGATCCACTTTTTGTACATGGACCCCAAATCCTGCTCAAGACACTACCCTGCTGCATCTACATGTAAGACCTCCCATACGATTCCAAAAGCTGCCTGCTGTATTAACTTGCTTCAGACCTGCTGTGTCTACATTTCAGACGATCCCTTGAGATCCCCAACGTTGTCCACTATATTAACTATGAGATCCCCAATGTTGTTCGCTATATTAACAATGAGATCCTCAATGTTGCCCGCTATGTTAACTATGAGATCCCCAATGTTGTTCGCTATATTAACTATGAGATCCCCAATGTTGCCCGCTATGTTAACTATGAGATCCCCAATGTTGCCCACTATATTAACTATGAGATCCCCAATGTTGCCCACTGTACTAACTTGCTTCTTTTCACTCTCCCATCTCCCAGTGGCATCTCCCATCACCTACATGGTGTGATGACCCGCTGTGCCTATAATGACCCTGTCTCCATGGAATTCCCCCAATCCTGCACACTGTCAAGCCTAGTGCCCATAAAAGATGGCACGCATCACAATATACCACCTAATACTGTGTATTGTAGAGAACTACTAACCAAGTCCACACAAAGTGCCCCTTAGGAACCTGAAGACGTGCCCACTGTCCAGATCTGATAGACCTGCATTGGAGGTGCCACCCGGGTAACCACTGTTTCTGCTCACTCTACAGATCTGATTCTCCAAACCTACATTTGTTATCTAAGCCTACCTATGTCCTCTTAAGCTACCTATGTCCTCTAAAGCTACCTATGTCCTCTAAGCCTATGAAGACTTGCTCACTGTCCAGACCTGATAGAACGCCCCCCACCTCCGATTTTCCTGCTTGGATGTGGTTGTGTTTGTCTGGATACGGCAATGGCAACACAGTGCTATATCTAGACCGCCGGACCATGTGGCGGCAACAGTAATTGCATTGGGTGGTATTCTGGTGGATTTACTGCCGGGATACTGCCAAACTCGCGATGAGGCCCATACTCCCGAAAGTGAGTTTAATAGTGTCATATTGAGATACTATGCAGGCCCACACCCAAGGATCAGCTCTTATAACGCATAGTTTGTGCAAGACTTTTTAGAGAGACCTGGGAGAGGCGGGACTGGGCCAGAACAAGAAAGAGCTGCACCCCGAAAAGGTTTGCCTTGTCGGGGCACCATTCCGTCTCGATGCGCAAACTTGCAGGCCTAGGCTAGTCCATCAGTTCCCTAAATCTGCTCCCGACATTTTTATGTTAGCCAAATGAAAAGAGCAGAATCCAATTTAATTGTACTTGATCAGCAGCACTTCATACCTTGTCACTATCACACCAACCCCCCAATGGAAAGACTAAAGGGTTAGTCTGGGTACCCGGCAGGCCATCCCTTCTAAACAACCAATATCAACATACAGGACCTTATAAAAATGCAACTACTATGCATGAAAGCACTCCACACTCCAAAATTGCATTATAAAATGGCATTCATTATTTATTATATGTTCACAAATGTAAAAAATATGAAGTGCCAGTGCTCACAATATAAAGTGCAAACTCTTAAGTGCCCATTGCAATACCATATCACAATAGACGATTCGTTCAATCACATGAATAAATATTGCAATAGAAAAATTATTATGTATAAAAACGCTCTCAATCATACCATTCAATCCCCAACACTCATCCTCATATATAAAAAAAATGGGTGCATACGTGTTGTCCGTAGTACCCCAGTGCCATTAACATCTGTAAATGCCCAGACAGTGCTGCTGAGCAGACATTTACACATTTTGGGTGGGCCTTGCCCGCTCAGGCCCTACCCAGTCTACGCCTCTGTTGGGAGGCCGGTCACCCGATTCCAGAATGAACCCGGCTTGAATGGTAGAACCATTGCATACAGCAGAAGAGAGCCTGTATGCAGCTTATGCTATAAAACCAAAGCCTCCCAAATGGTTTGCTAGAGTGTAATGTTGCTCCAACCTTATATAATAATAGTCAGCGCTTTAAGTGGAGTGAGAAATTGAGGGGGGGTGTGCCCTAAATGATGGGTGTGGCCTAAATGATGGGCATGGCCAGAAGTGTCCCGAACATGGGGCAGTAATGAAAAGTGGTTTTCCCCACTCCTTTTTTTAATACTGTCCAGTGCTGAGTATTCAAACCTTGAGCCGGTTTTATTCGATAACCTGATTGACACAGGCTTTATGTGTCAACGAGTCTATTGAGTGAAAGAAACATAATCCAGCATCTCCCAAATAGCACAGTGTGATGCGATACTGGGTTATCGGCAGGGCTTGGGTTAAAATCCCCAGCACGGGACAAAAAATGCATTTCCTTGCCTTTTTTTGTCCCGTGCTGGGGGATTCGAACCCAAGCACTCCTGCGGACAGGCCAATACTGCATTGCACTGTGCTATTTCATATGATATGATAGGTTATTTACAACGCACTTAATACCCAGAGGTTTCTAAGCGCAGAGATTGAACCTGCGTTGCTCTGTGTTGTTTTACTTCCAAGGCTAGCATGTTGCACTTGAGCTATCCCCTCCCAAGTTACTGAATTTCTTTTGTTTCATTCAATAAACTGTTTGACACATAAAGCCTGTTACGGGCTTCATGTGTTATGTAGTCTTAAATGAAACAAAAGATTTCCAGCACCTACGAAATAGCACAGTGCTATTTCGTAGGCGCTGGAATCTTTTTTGTTTAATTTAATAGATTGTTTAAAATATGAAGCCCGTTCACCTCAAGCAGTGTATTGAATAAACATAAGACATTATTACAGCAACTCTGAAATAGCACACTGGCTTGATAGCAGCAGAACTTGGGTTTGAATCCCTAGGCTGTGGCAATTAAAAAAAAATTACAAAACAAAATAAGTGTTGTTTGTTGCTGGTGGGGCGGTAACCCTGGCTTGACCAGAGTTTTGGGAGACTGCAAGGCTTGGCGCCAGCTAGCCCTGGCCCACTTAAAGCCCTGATAATAGTGATCATTCTTATATTGCCCGACACAAAGTTATTGTTTTGTGGTTTAGTCATGGCAACGTCGTATACTGTCATTTCACAACACCACAACAGACTGTTTCTGATGCCCTTCTACGGGGAAGGATTCTGCGAAAACATGCAAAGTGGGTTGCCCATCGGAAAACAGGGTTGTGGGAGGAGGCGGCAGTGCTGGAGTATGCAGGGTTCTCACGGTGTGTGAGTGGGGATATCTGGATGGCGTTCTGCGACTGGGTGCAGCGGAAGCGGCATTGCATGCTGTGCCAGATGGTGAAGCTGGCATAGTGCAGGGGATAGAATAGGGCTGCAGGGGTTGGGGCAGAGCCAGTGTTTGGATGGTGGAGGAGGGGGTTGGCTTGAGGATGCTGGATAAAAGAAGCTGGATTGGCACTCTGGGGCCAGGTGCAGGGAGCCAATGCCGGATGGTGGAACGGGCATGGGGTAGAACGCTGCAATCTGCAGTGACGGGCAGGGAACCTGGAAGGTCGGTGCACTTACCTTGCACAAAATGTTCCCAAGTCACAGCTGTCCTCTTGCCGGTCTGCTCCACACATAACACGTGATGCATCATAATAGTGGGGCAGGAATTTGGGCGCAGGAAGGGGTGGTGTCGGGCCTTTCAACCTTTTCAATTGAAAGGGGCCCCGAGCCTCAGGTGGCCCCAACAACTGCCCCCGTGTTCCCAGTCATCAGTCTTGTAACACAGCAATATGTTCCTTTCTCGATTTTCGTTCTGGGCTTAAAATGTGCAGTTTGCAGGGCACACATTACAAGCAGTGTTACCGGGAGCCCTTCCAGCCGTCAGTTACCACGGGATATACATCACAGGGCTTCCTCCACATTAGCCACTTGCTCAAAAAGAAGGGTGTATAGCTTTTCAGTGGGCATTTAGTGGTTAAGATCCCTGCTGGCTAATCGTCTCGTGATCGTTGGCTATTAACCATATCTTTGTCGCCATTGTAATTAATGCACCACCAGGGGGGCCTTAGACCCTTTTCGCTTTAAGCAAGGGACCCCCAAACATCATGTTGAAATGGACCCCCACACGTCTTCAGCCAGGCCTGGGCACAAGGCTCTCGTGTACGCAAACATTCCTTCACTGTGTTTCTTTTTATTTGGGCAGGATTCAGTAGGTAAACATGTCCAGGGCAGCGGGTGGACAGGGGATGGGACTCCTGCTTTCGGGGAGTGACCCACACCTCACCTGGCTTGCCCAGCTCTAGTTTCCAGGGAGGGGAGCATGAACTGCGTGTCTCGAGGTGAGCGGGAATTGGAGGTGATACATGAAGGCACCCCGCCAAGGGGCAGCTATTACGTGTTACTCTGCGCCCAGAACCTTGCTGAACTAAGGAGTTCTGGGATTTCATTCTTGGTGTGTGGGAGGGCATGTTACATGTGTTTACTGACAGTACAATAATGCAGGATGGTCATGTGTTAAAGTACGTGACAGGTAGGTGATTTAGCAGGTTGATTGGAATTTGGTAACTAGCTACCTGCAGGATTTCAGTATAGCCTAAGTCAGAAACAACGGTGAAAGTGTCACTGTCAACAGATGCAGTGAATTATTGTAACTGGGCTAGGGGCATGGACGTCCATTTGGGGGTTGCCAGGGGTTGCAGCTGATATCCAGGTGGTCTCCAACCTACCCCTAAAAAAATTAAAATAACAAAACTCTTTTTTTTTTCAATTGGTTTTATTTTTTAATGGAAGCTCCTGGGCTGTGGCAGTGCCATGTGGCTCTTTGCTTCTGGAGTGGATGGCTATCTTGTTCAGGCCTCTTAAAAAAACAGTGGATTGTAGCACTTTGAGCAGTGACCCTAAATCAGAGAGAATAGGAATAACAAATAATTTGCCTTTCTATACAATAATTGCTACACTCATTAAAGTGATATTTCAGGCACACTTTAGGGGATGAGTCACACTGATTTAGTCTGTTCTTAAACACCTCAAATGCACAATGCAGACAAAAACTTCCAAAAATCATTTAGAGTAGAAAAGGCATGAATTTCAGACAATGCATTTTGCTTTTCGCAAGTTGCAGTTATACCATGTTTTTTCTGCCGTTGTCTCTGTTAAGATCATCACAAGACAATCCATCTCGGTGTCATTGGTCACTTGACGAAATCCTGGAGCCTAAAATCTTGTGTACATTGTAGAAACGTTTGACCATGGAACATCAAGTGGCCCTTTATTGCATTGTACCACACTTAGTGCTTTGTTGTGAAGATTCCATCTTTCCCATCTCCCTGGCACGCTGTTCAGGATGTTTGTTTGCATGTATGAGGTAACGAGTGCCCAGAGTACGAGATTTCGTGCGAGTGCGCTGCTTTCCCTATTTTCCCAACCTCTGCAGCCTGAAAAGTAGATCCACGCAGGCTTCATTTGTGGCCAACTTTGCACCAGTCCTGCAGATGAACTGGCCTGCTGTTAAATCTCAGTTACCAGTTTAATGGTATCCACTACAGAGTTTAATTTTCTTTCTGACTTTGAGAACATTTAGACATGTAATTGCTCATTTTACTATAGCCGTACGATCACTATAGCCGGTAAGATAGCTCTGTGGGTTCAGTGCTCGCTGCTGTGATGTGTGTGATCAGGTTGCAGGTTTGAATCCTGGCAAGGCTAACTCAGCCTTCCATGCTTGTGAGGTTGATAAATGAGTACCAGCACAGGTTGGGTGATATTGTATGTTTATTTGTTCTATTTAAAGTGCTTAAGCAGAAGTGATATATAATAACACGTCATTATTATTTGGCCTTGGACCTCTGCTTGCATTCACAGTAATTTGGTAATATGGGCCTTTAGACACTGATATTAATGATACATTAGTGATCCATTCTTGTATGAAATGTATATCAAATTAGTGATATTGTAATCATACTTTTGTGTGCTATTTAGGAACAATGCTATGTGGGGACACTTCCTGTTGGGCGAAAGGTTGTGTTTCATTGCTTCCGTGATGTCACTTCGGTGTGGGGTCAAATGACATCACTTCCGGTGATGTCAAGTGAAGGGCCGTGTGATGTCACTTCTGCTACCCCAGGCATTTTGGTGCCCGCCTAGGAGACGGGCACTGGAAAAGTGACATGCCTTTTGGTGCTGCTCTACTCGCCGCGGACTGAAATCATGGTCTAGGGCCATGTTAAACAAGTTAGAGCTAAAGGCAATCTGGGCACGTGACATCAGAATTGTCCACTAATGTGAGTGGTTAAAAAAGCAAGACAGCAATGGAGAGCAGCAACAGAAATAGAGACCAGAAATGGAGAGGGCCAATAGGAAAAGACAGCAGCAATAGAGAGCAGCAATAGCAACAGAGCGCAGTAAGTCCCCTCCCCCACGGCGGGGTGTGTTAGGTTGGGGGCGCGCTAACGGTGAGGGAAACTGGGGGCTGCCTCGGTCAGCTGTCCTGGACCAGTTGGGGGCAGCCGTAGCTGGCCCCAGGGCTTCAATGGCGGAGCCGGCAGTGAGTAAATGCGGCAAGGCCAGTAACGGCGCCAAAATGGGGGCATAAAAAGGGGCAGGCAGGAGCAAAGGGGACATCGGATTGCCCACTGCTCCTGCCCTGCATCAACATCGTGGAGCCACCGCCATCACCCCTGGGAGCCCGCTAACCAGCGTAACATTCCCGCCCCACCCTCCCTGGAGTTAAATGGAGTGGGGGGGCTGGTGGGGGAGGACCAAGTGGACACTGAGAAGCCCCTTCCGGGGACCCTGAGGCCAGTAGGATGCCGTGGCGAGGGCACGGTCTGCCTCTCACTGGGTAGTTTTGGGCTGGCGGGCATCCAACGGCGAGGGGCCAAGAGGGGCGGTGGGTCCGGAGGCGGCAGTGTCAGAGAAAGATAAGGGTGCCTCCTGAGATCGCCTCCCCCATCCCACCCCAGGGTATGGCAAGTAGGTCCGCATTAGGAGGGGCACCTCACCCCTGTACGGCACCTATAAGGGGCAGAGTTTCTGCATTATCCCCTGGACCACCTGTCAGGGGAAAACAATGTGCATGTAATGTTTATGAAATGTAATTGACAAAAGGAGTAACAATCAATGTGTTATGTGATTCTTGGGTCGCATTTATGAGTGATATGCGTTTTTCATGGTTTTATAATGTTAAAAATAAATGGGACCATAAACTTCCACAGAACATGGTGTATGTCGCTCTACGCTGTTGGTACTGCCTCACTGCTGGGCCCAGTAATAGCAATGGAGGGTAGAAACGGAGAGCAGCAATTGCAACAGAGTGCAGCAATTGAGAGTAGTAATAGAAACAGAGATCAGCAAGGGAGAGCAGCAATAGCAACAGAGCGCAGCAATTGAGAGTAGCAATAGAAATAGAGATCAGCAATGGAGAGCATCAATAGCAACAGAGCACAGCAATTGAGAGTAGCAATATAAATAGAGATCAGCAAATGAGAGCAGCAATAGCAACAGAGCGTAGCAATTGAGAGTAGTAATAGAAATAGAGATCAGCAATGGAGAGCAGCAATAGCAACAGTGCGCAGCAATTGAGAGTAGTAATAGAAATAGAGATCAGCAATACCAAAAGAGCTCAGCAATTGAGAGTAGTAACAGAAATAGAGATCAGCAATGGAGAGCAGCAATAGCAACAGAGCACAGCAATTGAGAGTAATAATAGAAATAGAGATCAGCAATGGAGAGCAGCAATAGGAACAGAGCACAGCAATTGAGAGTAGTAATAGAAATAGAGATCAGCAATGGAGAGCAGCAATAGCAACAGTGCACAGCAATTGAGAGTAGCAATAGAAATAGAGATCAGCAATGGAGAGCAGCAATAGCAACAGAGCGCAGCAATTGAGAGTAGTAATAGAAATAGAGATCAGCAATGGAGAGCAGCAATAGCAACAGAGCGCAGCAATTGGGAGTAATAATAGAAATAGAGATCAGCAACAGAGAGCAGCAATAGCAACAGAGTGCAGCAATTGAGAGTAGTAATTGAAATAGAGATCAGCAATACCAACACAGCTCAGCAATTGAAAGTAGTAATAGAAAGAGATCAGCAATGGAGAGCAGCAATGGCAATAGAGCGCAGCAATTGGGAGTAATAATAGAAATAGAGATCAGCAACGGAGAGCAGCAATAGCAACAGAGCGCAGCAATTGAGAGTAGTAATAGAAATAGAGATCAGCAATACCAACAGAGCTCAGCAATTGAGAGTAGTAATAGAAATAGAGATCAGCAATGGAGAGCAGCAATACCAACAGAGCGCAGCAATTGAGAGTAGTAATAGAAATAGAGATTAGCAATGGAGAACAGCACTTTAAAACAAAACAACTGCATCCAAAATTCACCGCGGGTCTGTTTGTGGCAGGTCTGATCGCCGGGCTGTGTAAAGTTCTGCACACACTTTCTGCAATGTTTTGCTCATTTTAATTTTCAATGTTATGTCAATAAATGCAGCCAGTAGTGTGTTCAAATATGATATTCTTGTCACAAGTTTCCCTCTCAGGGGTGTGGGCGAGGACTGGTTCTCCTCGACGGCCTGTTACGTTGAAGGTCTCCGTTGTGAACAGAGTCGGTACAGACCCTCCACGCCCCCCACCCCTGCCGCAATGGAGAGCCGTGCTGGACCTTGCTCCTCGGCTCTGTGTCTACCCCACTTCTGTCCGCCCCTCCCCCACCCATCCACCACTCTCCAGCACAGCTAGCCCTCATTACCGGCCAGGCTCCTTTCCCACAGCTTTCCCCCAGCTCTGAACTTTCAGATCGGCTGGGTTTATTTAAATCCCAGAGTTTACATTTTTCCATTAATCACCTGCCAGGCAGGAATGCGCATAAAACGGAGCTCTATAAAAAGCATCCCAGGGCCCCAGAGGACGGGGTAACACCAGCACGGGGGCGACCCCCGCACAATGGCGCGCGCCACACCCAGCCACAGCTGCCGGGCGGGGTGGGCACTCTCGCAGACCCTCACACCATGCGCACTGTGCCATCTCGCACGTGGGTATATGCTCACACAAGTATACGTGTGTGCATGCTCGCACCTCCACCCCCCCCACACACACACACACACACACCAACACACACTTGAACACATGGATAGACCTAGTGAACCGAAGGTATACAACGGCCTGCTTACGGATAACCCACATACGTTCATATACACACACACACTCCTCATTCCGCCCTAAAGGAGGGGAGGCGGGGCCTGCTGAGGCAGGGACGAAGCACATTGTAAGAATCCCCACAATGGCCGATATACGCACAGAAGCGCCCAGTAAACCCGGCAAGGAGGCACACAGCGCACTTCTTGTTTTGGAACAAAAACTTTCAATGATGCATTTATTATTTCCAAAGGCAGATCGCCTACCCCACTGCACACCCCTTACCATTTACAACGTGGGGAGGGGCTGCCTTTAGGTGGGGAGAACCCAGTGCAAGCGATAACGTGTGTGGTGTCACGTGCCCCGCCAATCGAGGGTCACGTGACACACAGGAAATAAAGGAATCACCGGAACTGGCGTCATAACGCCAGTCCGGGTTTATGAACCGATGGAAGTGGTCCGTGTGTTTCTTGGCTGCGCCCCCTTTTCCCGCGCTGCGAACCAGAGGCCTGCCATCCCGAGGCCCGATGCAGAACCAGGGACCCCGGGGGCCATATCATCACAACGTGGAGTAGACTCTGCTCAAGCCGCGAGGGAAGCCGACCCCAACAGAGCGAGAGGCCTGGCTTTCCCGAGGCTCGCCCTCCCATATGTGTCACTTAAGCACGGCACGTGCTGTCACGTGTCATTGCCCAAGCGATCACAGCACGTCGCTGGAAAGGACGGCTGTGATCACGTGCAGGTGGTTAATAAAAGAGGCGTGTGGCTTCCCGCCCACTCAGGGGTGGACTGGGAACCAAAAAAAGACCATGTAAATAATGTTCAAAATGGCCCCATATTACACATTTTCAGCATTCTCCACCCTTTTCCTATTGGAACATTTCGAAATACCACAAAGAGGGCCAGGGCAGGGGTGTTGCTAGGTCTGGAAAAGTCCCGGGACTACACTAATGTCGGAACTGTCGGGACTGGGGGCTAGCTAGCCTTTTGGCTGTAGCTCCTGAAATTCTATCCGGGGCTACAACCAAAAGACCAGGGGCTATAGCCCCCTTAGCCCCCCCAGCAACGCCTCTGGCCCAGGGTGAAGAGGCCTACCGGGAAATCTCCAGAGTTCCCTATAGGCCAGTCCACCCCTGCGTGCGTGCGTGCGTGCGTGCGTGCGTGCGTGCGTGCGTGCGTGTGTATATATGTGTATATATATATATATATATGAGTAGGGTCCGGCCTCCCCAGAGACCTTAACAGCTGGCGACCAGGGTCTAAAAAAGTATCCCTGTGTGAGCAGGCCTCCCTGGCGCACACCTTGTCTGGCTCTGCGTGTGCGGGGTTCCCGACTGCAGATATGTCCTGCTGCACAGCCGGGGTTCCCGGCATGCACGTGGCGCCCTCAGTGTGGAGGTGCCCAGAGACAGAGATGCTTGGCTCTCGCAGCGGGCCTGCTTCCCAGCCCGCGGTGGTCTGTCTGCCTGCCTGCCCGACGTGGGCCTGGAACAGGCGCGTGTCACTGGCAGGTTGTGCTGGAACACAAGGGCAGCGGGCGCTGCTGAACGGATCACTAATAAAAGGAGAGGAAGCTTGGTGTCATCGAGCCTCCCTCCATCAGGTGGCACCCACCGACCTAAGAGTAGTGCGGCACGGTCGCAGAATGAGGCTGCATCACCGGTTCCCGGCAACTCTGGTTCCTCTCCTTTTATTTCCCGGCAACCTGCTGGGCATGGCAAGGGGATGTGCTCCTACAGCAGTGGCTCCTGCCTGGCGGAGCAGCCCAGTTCGGCACACAGCAGCCACCAGTGAAGAGGGGCGTGCCGTGCGACTGCTGCTCCTGGTCGGTGGGAGAGTGTGACCTGTGGGCAGTGGTTGCTCCCTGGGACCCTAGGACTGCCGTTTGTGTGAAGTTTATCCCTGCTCGCTGTGGCTCTCCACCAAAGAGTGCTTGTGCAGCGTTGGGGGAGGCTATCAAGGGGGCTCCCGGCGAGCATAAGGAAAGGTCACATCAATACCTGGAAGACATAGAGGGGTAAAGAGAAGAAGGAGAGACACCAAAGGCCCAGCCCGCAGCGTAGCCCAAGGCAGGCCCTAAAGGCCAGAATAGAGGGCACACTCCACCAAAATAGCTGTTTCGAAGTGTGGTGACCCACCTGCTGCAGCCCTCAGTCATGAGGGTGCTCATGCGGCAAGGCCCGAGGAGGTCCAGTGGAGCAGCAAGGGCCCATCGTGCTGCAGGGCTCCACGTTTGCCAGCAGTGGCAGAGGTGCTGATGGGCCCACAACACCAGGACGCCTCAACTTCCAGACCCCAAGCCCAAGGGGCACTGTGCTTCCGGCAGGCACGTACTTTCAAAGCCACCCTGTGTCAGAATTCGATATGACGGCGAACCCAGCGACCCTAGGCCCAAGTTGGACACATTGGCTTGGCAGGCTAGACATGTTTTTCGAAGTAGTCGAAATAACTGATAATGCCAAAAGCAAGACACTCCTGCTGTTCTATGCATGGAGCGAGGTTCATAAATTGTACTGAGTGCTGCCGCCAGTTGACGGGTCGTACTAAGCTGCAGGGAGGGCACAGTCCAACTATTTTGCCCCAATGGACTATATTGACTACGAACGGTTCTAGCCCAGACAGGCCACTCAGGGGCCCGCAGAGTCCATTGATATGTTCTACACCCAAATGCGCCAATTGGCAGTGATGTGCGTATTTGTTGACTAAGAAGGAGATTTGCAGGGCCAGATAATCCATAAATGCTGGCCCAACAAGTTGTGCACCCAGATCCTGAAGGAACCAGGAATTACACTTGCATGAATTCTCAAGCTAGCAAGAGCTGTAGAGCTGGCCGAGGTGCAATCGACCCATATGGAGGTGGCTATGAAAGTGATGCAAGTGGAGGTGGTGCACGCCGTCAGGACACTGAGCAAGAAGGCCGCTCCAGTCACAGGAACAGGAAGCAGAGCCACACCAAGGAATGGGAAAGAAGAGGCATCCCACAGACTCTGTGAATTCTGGGGAGGGGTATTCCACACGTAGGGCCGCGTTCAGCGGTGGGGCAACAGTATGGATGGTGCTACAGGGCAGGGCATTATTCCAACTTCTGCAAAGCTCCCTCTGTGTCAATCACAGCAGCAAGCGAGCGTGAGCCCTGGGGAAACAGGTGGGCCGAAATAGCAGCCAACATGGCACTCATTGTGGAGGAGGCTAGCTGGCCCAAAGAGGATGAAGGGCAGGGGAGAAACGACGAGGAAATGGTAGCCCTAATCGAATATGGGGACGACGATGAAGACATGTTCTACATGACAGAGCAACC
Organism: Ambystoma mexicanum; assembly: GCF_040938575.1. Taxonomy (NCBI): domain Eukaryota; kingdom Metazoa; phylum Chordata; class Amphibia; order Caudata; family Ambystomatidae; genus Ambystoma; species Ambystoma mexicanum. The sequence goes on along the minus strand of NC_090934.1, from coordinate 860,859,548 downwards.
GCAAGGACCCCCACCAAGTGACCTATGGGCGGTAGAGTGGTAAAGACAGACGGGGAGGGAAAAGAAGGCCCGGGCCCGCCAGTGCAGGAAGGCCAGCGGCCAGGGCTAGCTGTGCAAAGGAATTCTGAAGCTAAATCTTGTTGAATTTAATGTGGTTGTGCTAATTTATTGTGTTTATATCGTTGGCATGGCATGTTGTGAATTACGCACGGTACGTGCTGTCACATGTTATTGCCCAAGTGATCACAGCATGTCAGCACGTCGCTGGAAAGGACGGCCGTGATCATGTGTAGTTGGTTAATAAAATAGGCGTGCAGCTTCCCGCCTGCCAGTTGCTTTCACTCTGAAGCAGACTCCATTTCCACTTAGTGTGTGGGTATGAGTAGGGCCCGGCCTCCTCGGAGCCCTTAACATCATGTTCCTATATGTGAGGTTCATCCCCCATTCCAGCATCATCACCCACAAATGCGGAGTCCCATTCAGAACCAAAGACGGGGATTAGGACTACCAATCACTGTATACTTAGAGGGACTGCGACGACCCCCGTCAACTTCCATGACGCCATGTCTATCATTTATAAGGGACATTCACCCTCCTCGCAGATGCATCTCCCCATCATCCTCTTATTATATGGCGGGACGGTGGGCCACTGGAGGAGCACCAAGGGTCACTGGAGGTCACGATTACGTTCAAGGGGCTAAGCCGTAAAGAGGCAGATGCTGGCGCATCCAGTGCTGGTCATTGGGCCGGCTCTCGGCGGATCCGAGATCCGGCACCACATATGGAGCCGGATCTCGGGATCCGGCCAGAGTCACCCGCCCAAGCCCATGAACCGCGCTGGAATACTTAATAAGAAAAAAAACTCCTGCAACGGCAGCATTGCCTTTTACCGCGGCTTTAGCACTGGTGTGTAATGCACAGTGCTCGCTACATGTACAACTGATTCCTTTCATGTAGCGAGCATTGCGCATTGCACACAGCGAGCATTGCGCATTACACACAGCGAGCATTGCGCATTACACACCAGTGCCAAAGCTGGCGGTAAAAGGCAACGCTGCAATCGCGGGCGCATTATTATTATTTTTTTTAAGTATTCCAGCATTGCTGGATGTCCGCTACGAGCCATGCCCCCGCTTGACCACGCCCCCTTGAGTACCACCCCCAAACCCCTCAACTCTCCCCCAAAACATTTTTTCCATTTCCACCACTGGGCGCATCGGCACCTTTTACGGCACGTCTACAAATTGCCCGTCAGACACTTTACGTTTGCTTTCAGCTGGGCCTACGTCGTCATGGTAACTGGCCCTATGAACGTTTGTGGTGGCCCCCAGTGGTCCCAGCTCTCTCTGCCCAAAGGGCATGTAGTGGGGTAGGCGTGCCAACCAAAGTGAGTTCTTTTGGCTGTGACACTGCTTTTGAAAACGTTCGGACCTACGTTAACAATGTGGCTGGAGGTTTGGAACCTGCACTTAAACGTTTTGATCTTAGTTCTTTTCAAATCGGGAACCAAATGCTCATATTGGCTAACGCTTGCCACGAGAAGAGTAGCATTCTCCGCGCCCGCTTAACGTACACGTGGAGCTTATAGGCGCCCTTCTGGTCTCGTTGTGTATTCGGGGCATAGCTCGGAAGGTTCCCGGTAGATTTGGTGAAGCCTTAAACTCCCTGATACCCCCACCACACGCACCCCTATCTCCTGGTTCACCCTTCAATAGAAGGCTCAACACTCAGAAGTTTCGAGAAGGAAGGTGGGCGGGCCCAGATTACAGCACACAGGGGACATTTATTTCATTTTTGTGCATTTACTGAGCCCGGGATGCAGTGGAGCGCTGCACAAATAGGTTCTTTCCAGGAAAGGTATACATCTGTTTCCTCACAGAAGAAAATCACAGACTCATGCTGTGGCAAAGCTACTTATCTCATTTGTATGTATTTGTCTGAGGTCATATAGTGCTTCAGTGAAAGGCAATGTACAAACAAACCGGGTTTCCAGGTGCTTAACAAACAGCGATGGACATGGGGCACCTCCTTGGGTGTGTCTGTAGCGATGGGGATGTGACTAAGCGGGGAGTCATGGCAAGCAATCGATTCGTTTGAAAAAGTTAAACAAAAACACAGGGTAATTGGTGAGCTGGTGTCAGTGGATGCAAGTCACATGATCTAAGCCCCACCCACCTGTCGATCACTGCTAATATTTTGGTGCCTTCTTGTTTTGCCGTTTATTCTCCCCTTCTTAAGCAACCTTCCAGCCTCTTAACTGCTGCAGTGGGTGGGCTGGTGCTAGTGGCTCCAAGTCAAGTGACTTAAGCTCCACCCACCCACTTAGCTCTGCCCCTTCCATTCCCTTTTGAAATGTCCGTCTTACTCCAGGTAGACTTTACCATGTGTGTCCTCTCACCACAACCCATGCCCGCCCTCGCCAGGGATGGAACAGCCATATTCTGAAAGCAGTCCCAGACAGCTGGCCTGGTGAACCTCATCAGTATCCCTCTGTAGGCTCCTGCAAAATGCACCTGCTATTCTCGTCTTCCGGGTTAGGATGGTTAACGCCCACTCAGCATTCATGTATGCCACCGACATTGCAGATCTCTCATTATCGACACATGATTTACACCATTCTCCCCCTACATCTTCAATGTCATCCTACCACACTGCTACAGTAACGAACATACTGACCAATCTGGAAGAACTTGAGGTGTGGTGGAAGTCATCCAGAAGATTGACAGACCCTTCATAGTAATCCCGACACCCACACATAGCTCCTTCGAATCCCTCTCATGCGGCTTCCCCACCTGCAGCAGCGCTTCAATTACATTCCACCTTATTTACAGGCCACCCCAAGGGTGTGGTAACTTCATCAATGATCCTTCCAATGGTCTCTCCTCTTTTAATGTCCACCTCGGAGTCTTCAACGTCCTTGAGCCCAAACCAGCGACACACCTATGCAACTTCATGTTCTCTTTCACTGACTCTACAGACCGTAAACATATCATACTCTACCCCATGCATGTTAAAGGCCACATTCCCAACCTCCTTTTTGCCTCCTCCCTGCTCCTCTCATACTCAAACATTCTCCTCCCCTCTCAATTGGTCCAACCAAATTGCAACCCTGCTTCTCATATCACACACAAAGATGGATGCTGCACAAATGCCAGGCTAAACACATTGTGATTGAGCATCACTCCTTCAAGACATTCCTGGCAGACACACTAGAGGCACAGTTCACAAAATTCCCTACTTGAGGGAATATGTCAACACTTTTGGATACATTGAACTACTAGTGGATGCCCACATGCCTCTGTAGTCTAGTCACACGAAAAACAAAACATCTGCACCGTGGTGCACACCAGAGCTTGCCCCCAACTAACACTCAATCAGCCCTGAAAAGCAGTGGCGAAAGGACCGCAGCCCAGAGGATCCCATCCCTCAAAATCCTTGCGCGCCCAATTCAGACACATGATCTCCAAAGCTAAGTCAGCTTACTACAGCTCCATCATTAAGACAGCCTCTAACAGGAGCAAATATTTATTCTAAGTAGTCAAGAACCGCTCTTCTCCAAAACCCACACATGTCCCTGAGGTGCCAACTTCACAAAAGAAATGCGATTGAATCAACACAATCTTCATTAACAACACGGATATGTTCAGAAGTCTCATCACTGCCTCAAAATCAGACAGAGCCCTGCTATCCCCACCCATAGTCATCCCACCCATAGGCAATGTCCTCCTCGACCAGCTACACCCTCCTCTCTCCTAAGGATCCATTAGAGACACTTGACTTACTTAAACCTACTGCTTACATGGATGACTTCCTCTCAGCCTCCTCAATTAAATAACTAATTGGCCTAGCGCTGAATGTACTCTTCTGTATTGTGAGCGCTTCCCTCAACAAAGATGCATTCCCAGACACATTCAAGACAGGTCTCATATGACTTCTTCTCGAAACACCCTCTCTTGACACGGATGACCATACTAAATACAAACTCATCAGAATCCTCCTGTTCGGGAAGCTTATCGAAAAAGTAACTGCCAAAATGGACCAGCTTGGCCTCCTCTGTGATTACCAGTCTGGATCCCCACCAAATGCAGCACTGAGTCTGCAACTATCCAAGTGGTGGACAATGAGCTGTGAATTAGACGCAGGGGACTTGTGCCTCCTAGACCTCTGAGAATTGTCAGCTGCCTTTGATATGTTTGGACCACCTAACACTCCTTGTCAAAAGGATGAGCTTCTCTGGAACCATCAGACAATGGCTTGTGCCTGGCAGCCACCAGGCCGTGCAGATGAACTCATTCAGATATAAATGCTTACAAGTCACATGTGGAGTCCCCCCAGGGTCCACCCTCTCCCCGATCACCTTCAATATATACATGGAGCCTTTGGGAACTCTCCTAAATGATGCCACCATAGCCATCCATCATACGTTGATGATACTCAGCTATACCCTAACGTTAATGGCTCCCCAGTACATTCCTGGCCTCCACGAATGCCTGGCTAACATGGATGCTAAATGACTACCTCAAACTGAAGACATCCTGGCGAGCACAACCTTCTGACGAAAACAAAGCCAACCTCTGCTCCATCACAGCCCTATACAAAAAAGAAATCATCCTAGCTAAACGAGAAACCTACAACGCTAGAATTGCCCAAGCTAATTCTAGCACGAAAGAACTCTTTGTCATCCTCAAAGAGCTAGAAGCGCCCATCCCCGTGCCAGACAACTGCATCAAAGACCAACTCTGGTGCTCCAACATACAACAAGCTCTAGCCAACAAAGTCACTACCCTTCAAATAAAAATAGCCAAGAAAAAAGCCACACTCGCCGGCAACAAACCCATTAGCGTCAACCTAGAACAACTAAGTAACTCTACCAATCACCCCAGATTCAAGTTTTCCAAAGTCACCATAAAAGAAACAGAAAATACCATACTATCTCTCAAACCCACCAACTGTCAAGGAGACCTATGCCCCGCTCAACATCTAAAGGATGCAGCCAGAGATCTGGCCCCCTCTCTCAAAAAACTTATTAACTCATCCTTCTCCACCAATACCATCCCATCCAACCTCAAAGAATCATGGGTGCTTCCTCTACTGAAAAAGTAGTCTCTAGACCCACTAATACCCACTAATTACCGCCCGGTTACTACAGTGCCGTTTCTCCTAAAGAGCCTAGATAAAATGGCATACTCCCAGATACAAAAATACTTGGAAACCAACTCTCTACTAGGAACTAGGCAATCAGGCTTCCGGCCCCAACATGGGACAGAAACAGCTCTCATAGACCTCAAGTCACAGATAGATGAACTCCGGGATGAAGAAAAATCAGCCCACCTTCTGCTCCTAGATTTATCAGCTGCCTTCGACCTGGTCGACCACAGGGTCCTATGCAGCCATCTGGATTCGGCAGCTCATTTCTCCGAAGAAGCCACTGCATGGATACAATCATTCCTAACCAACAGGACTATGAGCGTCTTCTCTCCTATGGCAGCAGCCAACCCCATCCCCATAACTTGCGGAGTGCCCCAGGGATCTTGCGTCTCACCCACCCTCTACAATATCTTTACCAGGCCCCTGTTCGACAATCTGGACCTTCTGGGTGTCACCTACACTAACTATGCAGATGACACTCAGATTCACCTACCGCTTACCCGTGATTATGACAAGGATTTGGCATTGGTGAACAGGATTTACTCATCGTCCAGGCATGGATGGCCACCTACGGTCTATGCCTGAATGATGACAAAACAGAGATCATCATCCTGGGCACTCCCTCGACCCTCAAAAAACTCAGCCCCGAATACCCAGCATTCAACATAGACAATAATATTATTACTGTCGCCAAGGAGGTCAAAACACTGGGTTTCTATCTGGACTCCACTCTCTCCCTCAGCAAGCAGGTAAATGCCTTGGCCTCGGCCACGGCATACAAATGCAAGTTGATCAGAGCAGGCAAGGCCTTCCTGTCTCAGGACAGTTGCATCACCCTAGCCAGAGCCCTCATCTTATCCAGGCTGGACTACTGCAACGCGCTATACATAGGAGCCAATAAACAAACCATCAAAAAAATCCAACTCCTACAAAATAATGCGCTAAGAGCAGCCCTAGGAATCCCCAAGAGAGAACATATCTCTAACACCAGAAGAGCCAACAACTGGCTCTCCACTCACGACAAATAAAACTAAAAACTGCCTCCCTCACGCACAAATGCTTGAACAATGCAGCACCCCGCTACCTATCCGACAGATTCACTTTGAAGCCTACCACAAGAATCACCAGACTCGCCAACACCAACTACCTCTGGATCCCCAGATACAAACATGTCAAAATAGGAGGCAGCAGCTTCCAGGTCAAGGCAGCACTCCTATGGAACTCACTACCTTCCCCTCTAAGAATCAATCAATCCTATCACAAGTTCCGTCAAAGCATCACTAGTTGGCTCAAAGATGCAGACATCTAGGGATATACCTTGCTGACTTTGCCCGGCACCTCTCTCTACACCGCATGCACCAACCACTGTGTAAAACTATGCATGCCATCAATGTACCCGCCTGTATATATCATAACTTCATTGCGCCAACATGTAACCAAGCGGCACTTGCACATAATTGTATTTTACATGTTGTAAGCAAGCTTTGAATATCCTTATGCCTTGCGCCTGAATACCCTCGGGTCTGGAGCGCAATACAAATAATAAACTAAACTAAACTAAACTAAACTAAACTAAACTAAACTGAACCCTACCAGACTGAATGTTTGCTCATCAGTCCTCCCACCAAATAACAACTTGTACAGCAATGGCTGGAGACATGTGCCTGCAAGGATTCACCCCTCATTTGTCAGCCACGTTCCTGGGCTTCTTTGATGACAGTAGCTTGTCCGTCCCAAAGCAAATGGCCAAAACAGCACAAACCACATGGCTATGGATCTCCACACTCCACAAAATCGAACCCTTCATACCGTGTGATTCAATCCCTCATGATCTTACACAGACAGGGGAAACACCCTCCTTAATGGGCTTCCAACCACACACCTGGCACTCTTCAAAGCAGCCCATCACTTTGCAGCCCACCTCATTAAAGGCACTTGTAAATTCAGTTGTATCTCTTAAACACTCTGCAAGCTTCACTGTCTCTCCCTCCCTGACAGGATATTAAAAACTGCATGTATCCCCTACAAAGCAGTTTCAAACAGAACACCAACATGCTTGGCGGCTAAATTCCACTCATCTGTAGGCTCGCACACCTCCCATAGCAAAACTAATCAAAAGGTTGAATTGTAACCTAGCCAGTAAAGAAGACTTGCCAGCAGTCCTTCTCCTGCCACGCCCTAACCAACTGGAGCTCAAGCTCAGCAGTGGCTTGAAATGCCCCCACCAGCCTCCGGTTCCACAAAACTGTAAAGACATGGCTATTTCAACAATGCCTGCCGGGTGATTAAAGATCCCCCTCTCCCTTCATCAGAGGTACTTTGCAACCTGTATAAAATGCCAAACCCAATGCTGGCACATTCCTGTTGCAAAGTGCTCTGCTACTCTTGAGCTAGGTTCGGGCTTATTTCAATAAAAACAGGGCTAAAATAACACCAAGGTTTATGGAGGCTACTTGAAACATACAGAAATCACATAAACAGGTGTGACAACAAATAAAACGTTATAGCAAAATGTTGAGCAATAGGAGTAGAATTGCAGCTGTACTTTCTCCCTACTGAACCGGAACGTACATGTCCCAGCATGCAAATGTATCCTTAAAAAGATCACATCGTTTTATAACTGTACTAAACATAGTGAAAGAAAATGCATCTTACGATCACCTGTTTCTAGGCATTGTTGATCCCAGTGTTTTCGTTTACACTCCTCCACTTTCTAGTCACACACCATTCGCACCTCTTAAGGAACCATAGCCACCACCATTACCCATACACCGCTGTGCCATCAGCTATCGAATGTCATGCCGAACTAAAAAAAACAAAGACAAACTGGCGCACTCTTGCAATCATAATAGTTAACGTGTAAACAAACAGTAATGGAACTGTGATCGCTATTTCACCCCCACAAACCCCGAAAAACTAAATAAATTCAAGGGGAGGAGAGAAAGTCCTGACTTTTTAGCGAGGCACTTTAATTTTGTCAAATCTATCAGCTTCATCTGTACAGGCTCTGGTAGTAGATGCTAGAAATGCTGATAATGCTCTCGATGTGGTCCACTAATAGTTGTGTTAATATGAACAATACATCTACATACCTTTGAATCAGAAAAATGGTTAGGGGCAAAGCAATACCCAAAGGACACACAGAACCAAGAAAAACACTGTGTATGTTGTCCTTCAATGTTCTTTTTTTTTTTTTTTATTAATTTATTTACAATATATACAAAATACATATAATATACATAAATATATAACCAATCAAAATCAAAACTGTAGAAAGAATGCGTGAAAGTAACACAACTAAAAGAAATCATTAAACACATTCCAGATCTTCTCATATGAACACAATTTACCTTTCAGTTTGTATATCAACTTTTCTGTCCTTGACAGGCAATGCATCTCCTGAATCCACTCCTCGAAGGAAGGAGGGACCCGGCCTTTCCACCCACGTAGAATCAGCCTCTTGGCCACAATAAATGCACGAAAAATCCACTTTTTGTGTGCTGAGCTGACATCATCCAACCCAGAATCATCACCCAGAATCACCGTCCTAAAATCCAGGACAGGCCCCCCTCCAACAATCCTGACACACACATCACACACCTCACACCAGAAATCTCTGACCCGCACACAGCTCCACAACATGTGTTCCAACGACCCCACTGCCTGAACGCAACCCCAACATCTAGCACTGTCTGACATGCCTCTCTTATGAAGTGTTTCTGGACACCAGTATACACGATTCAGGATCTTGATTTGCCGAGACCGTTCACCCAGATTCAGTGAACACATAGAGACATTACCACACATATTCCGCCAGGCATCTAAGTCAATGTCAGACCCAATCCTTTCACTCCAAATTCCCCGTAAATTGTCATTACTCCGATAATGCGAAACAATTAACTTGTACAGTCTACTGGCCAAACCACCTCCCTTCACATCTGATTCAGTCAGGAAAGCCTTCACATCCCAAGAGTCTGACCAGTCCACCTCACCTACTGCCTTCTTCAGGCGTCTATAAGCCGAGTCAGAAATACCATCAAAATGCCATCGCTCTTTCAGCTCAGCAGCTGTCAACCATCGTTCATGATTCCCTAAATCAGAAATCATTTTAATATTCATCAAAAACCATTCAGGCCAGAAAATTGTCCTAGAATTATCCCTAATCCTCGGATTCAACCAGATAGAGGCACTCCTGCACTTGAATGCATCACGACCTAACAATGACCAGACTTCAATCCATGACTTGCGCAAGAATGACGTTGTCAACAGACTTCCACCAGGAATCTTTGTATTAGTTGTCATCAAGGCTTCCGGGCCCAATGGCCCGTAGGCACTCGACTCCGCCACCGCCCAGCTGTCCAAATCATCCGACAAAAACGGTACAAAAGAACGAGCGGAAAAGGCCAAATGGTAGGCCCTAAAATTCGGAACACCTAAACCACCCAAATGGACTGGAAGCTGCAACTTCCACAGACGAAGTCTCGGAGGTTTTCGGTCCCATAAAAATTCCTGAACTAGACGATCCAGATCACTCCAGTAACAGTTATTAATTTTCAACGGAAGCATGCTAGATACAAAGTTAATTCTAGGTGTCAAATTCATTTTCAGGGCATTTACCTTACCCCATAGGGAAAGATTAAGAAGTGACCATCTTTCCAAATCCGTTTTACAATCCCGGATAACAGTACTCATGTTTTCATCTACCATACGGGAGATCGGGTACGTTAACCACACCCCCAAATAGCGCAACCTCACATCACACCAGGTGAAACCTAGTCCCGTAACCAGAGTTTTATCACACCGGTTGGACAGGGGCAACACTTCGGACTTCAAGCGGTTAATCTTGTATCCTGAGCAATCGTGATAATCCGACAAAATCCTCATCAGACAGGGCAGGGATTCTCCCAAATTCTGCAACACCAACAAGAGATCATCCGCATAAAGCCAAGCCTTCTGTACAACACCCCAACATTTAACACCATGTAACGCCGGTTCATTTTTGATGCAAACTGCAAGAGGCTCAACCGCCAAAATGAATAATAAAGGAGAAAAAGGACAACCCTGACGCGTGCCTCGGTGCAAACAAAAAGGTTCCGACACCACCCCATTAGTCTTAACAGCAGCCGTTGGATTGGCATATAAGAGAGCAACCCAAGAAACAAAATCCTCACCCAGATTCATTCTCCTCAGTACTGAAAACAAGAAATCCCAACTAACCCTGTCGAAGGCCTTCTCCGCATCAAGGGAAAGGACAGCGGCTTCACAGTCCATCCTGTCCGCCATTTCCATGGTAATCAGCAATTTCCTGATATTACTTGACGTATTCCGATGTTTCATGAAACCCGACTGCTCCCCACCAATTAAAACTGGCAGAAACTGCCCCAGGTGCATAGCAAGAACCTCGGCAAGAATCTTATTGTCGGTATTAATAAGGCTGATTGGACGATAATTAGCCGGATGATTACAGTCCTTGCCTTTTTTCAAAAAGACCAAAATTGACGCATGGTTAGTACTTTTGGGCAACGTCCCAGTCAATTTGCTGGAAACAAACATATCTCTCAAGAGCTCTAAGGCCGAGTTCGGGAGGATCCGATAAAACTCACAAGGGAGGCCATCAGGGCCCGGCGATTTACCCACATTCAGTTCTGAAATAGCACTTTTGATCTCATCAACCGTTATCATATCACCAAGAAGATCACGTTCAGCATCCTGAATCTTAGGCAAGTTTAAACTACCAAAAAAGTCCTCCCCCCTACCAGTAACACCCACCTCACTGCTATATATACTCCAATATATCATCATCTTATTGGATGATGATATATTGGAGCGGATTGTCTCGGAAGCTAACTATTTTGTTATGGAGAATCGCTCAGAAGAGGTCAGTGTGGCGAACACATGGGAAGCATTTAAATGTTGTATGCGTGGTGTCTGTTTAGGGCTGTCTAGTGGTAAACGTAAGAGGGAGGAGAGAAAGAGACAGGATCTTGACCTGCGTATTGGGGAGATCTCTAGGGATCTGATGCTAGATGCGACTGATTCAGTGAAATTGGCCTCTTTGAAAAAACTTAAAAAAGAAATGGAAGAATTTTTGTCGCTGAGGGCAGAACGTGGCTTGTTCTACTCCAAGTGTGCATACTTTGAAAAGGGTGAACGTTGTGACGATGGCTGGCATACCGGTTGAAGAAAAAGATTTCGGAGTCAGCAATTGCTTCTATGCTAGACCAGGAGGGTAGGATTACATTCGATCCCATCAAGATTAACTCAATCTTTCGAGACTACTATGAGAATCTATGTCCTTCAATGTTCTAATGTTCTACTGGGGATTGCTTTATCATTACCTTTTTTTAATACAGTGCCAGCTCACCACCATAGTCGTCTCAAAGTGTGTAAAACGTAAGGTACATTAAGTCCTGCCCTTGGACACCAGGACAGTCCCCTGTTTAGGATGCATTGACCAGACAGCTGTGTGATAAAAGAAGAGATATGTGTGGAAGTACGATTTGGTGCAGAGCAGAAAAAGCTGTGTAAGCAGGTGATAGACAGGTGGCGATTGGTGCATTGTAAATGAATCTTTAAAGCCTGGGTGCATGAGGGGCTTCCGATGTATCTCATGTATATTGTGGGCATGGTTGACCAGGCTCATCCCAAAGGATGGGCCGTGTCTTTTAAAAGGTCTAGATAAGCTGAGGATTAGAGAAGTCCTAACTATATATGTTGCTTATGTGATAAATAAATTAGACAGTTATAAGGGGGAAACAAAGCAGGACAATATAAAGAAGGGAAAAGATATGTGTCGTCCCACTCCAATCTCCGCCAATCCAATGGCTTGTACAGGCAGGTTCAGGCAGCGCCCCATCCAGCCAAGCCCTGCCCTGAACTGTTAGCCGAACCAGAAGAGGGTCGACTCCTGAGGCTGAGCCCTGGGCCTAGCCAAACCAGGTCCATGCCATGTCGAGCGACAGCCCCCCTGTATCAACATTCCCCCCTCCAACCGCTCCCACCCACTATACGGGTATAGAGGCTCTCAAGCAGGGTTGGACTGGCATATAGGGAACGCTGGCGATTTCCTGCTAGGCCTCTGCACACTGGGCCTCTTGTGTAGCATTTCTGAATTGTGCCATAGGAAAAGGGCTGGCCTTGCTGAAAATGTGTAATATGGGGCCACTGTGGATACATTTTCTAGGGCCTCTTTTGATTCTCAAGAATTATCTGACAGAACATACATTCACTTTGGCTATAGATCATTGCCCTCTGACATAGCTGTCTAGAACCAACAACAGGAAGAGTAGAGTTATAAGGTGGTGCCTAGACTTCTAGCCCTACTGTTTTAGATTGTCAACAGGGTGGCTAAGCACCAGGCCATGCAAGGTATTTCCTGTTCATAGGGCAGCAAGGGAATATTTGACCGATTATGGTTAACAACAAAACCCAACTGCAGCCATCATGGCCTTTGCAAATGCACCACCTCCTCCATCATCTCCCAGATGCCAACTAACTCCCTGTGGGATCCGCCTTAAAATCCTTGAATACACAAAGTGGCCCCATGAGGTCTGCATGTACTTATTGCCCTGTAGAATTACTTCGAGATCCAGACTATTCTCAGGGAAAGGTCACACTGGCAGAGGAAGGGAAGGACACCCGGTGTAATCAATCCTCCTCCACTGGTTCATGTCCATGGAGCAGTTGCCCTCGTACTGATTGAACGCATGCCCACTTCACAAAGTAGCTCATCCCAGAACTCTGGAACAACCTTGCATGAAAAGTACCTTTGGATGGGAACATCCGAGGGGTGATGGACTTTACTCATGAAGCGATGTAAATCAGGAATTTCAACCAAGAGTACGGCAAGAGGTAAATAGCCAACCTTACCAGCAGGTCAGCAGTGCAAGCGCACCATGTAGCACAACATGTGCCATGTAATGCCATTACATGCCCAGGTATTCATCATGTTGCACATCAGTTATTGTTCTTGATAAAAATAATATGTATTAATATTATTATTAGCATACGTATTGAGTTCAGACCCAACTTTTGAAAGGAAGGGAGCACTTTACAAGTCATAGGGGGAAGTACATGGTGGGGGAAGCATAGATGCAGGGGTACGTGGAGCTACCAATGGGGGTTGGAGAAGGGTGAGCAATTCGACAGTAAAGGACCTACAAACAACCAGGGGATGATTCTGGGGAGGGCAGATCACCTATTCTTATGTTAGGGGGGTATGGAGGATGCGTGGACCGAGGTGTTAGGGAGCAGACATTTTTTGAAGAGTAGGGTCCTGGGCTCCTTCCTGAAATGTTGAAGCGAGGGGGTGACTCTGGAATTTATAAGGGCATGCAAGCCTGCAGGTATATGTTCTGTTTTTTTTTAAAGCAATTCTGCAATTGCTATGTAAATTAAAGTGGAAAATGTGATTTATTGATCACAAAACACAAACAATCGCTCCTTAAATAGGTCAACAGTACACATCCATGCTGTGTGGAATGAGAATGTGCTTTTCCACTTTTGTAGCATACTTCTTCAATGTGCCTTTTTATGCAAAGCAAGCTCTCCCTGCAGTTTGATCGACACCCGCACAGAAGTTAGACACCAGCACTTGCCAAGGCCCTACACACAGTTCTCCTGCTCACCAGCTCTCCAAGAGCCCAAGTGAAGCGATTACCCACAAAGAGCTGATCAAGTTTGAGGAAGAGGCCTGCTTTAATTGCGTAAAAACCCATTCCTAAAGTATGAAAATGGGTGCAAAAAGTCCTGGAACTATAAATGTATTTATTTATTTATTTATTTATATAGCGCTTTATACCAAGGCAAGTGCTTTGGTACAGGTACAGATAAAACCAGTGTAACTTGGCTACCATTAGTAGGCACTCATTTGAATCTCAGGTATTAAGCTTCTCCTACAACTCAAAGAAAAGCCACTAGAGTACACATCCAACAGAGTTTGGGAATGGGGGCCATTTGAACAAGATCTCCTGTTAGCACCCCTTCGTTGGCCTGCCCCAGTGCAACAAGTGAATAACCATCCCCAAAACATAAGAGGCTTTCCTATGGACTGCTGCAATAGTATTTACCTTGTATCACAAATGTGCTGAGATGTCCCATGCATGCAAAGGTTACACCGGGTTCCGATTTAATCAAGAATGGTTTGTAAAATAGACAATGGTCCGTAAGGTGATTTGTTATTGTACCCAACCCTATCGCATAAAAGTGATTCCCTTTCTAGTTCCGTGACTCACACTAGAAGGTTGCAGAACCTGTTTGAAAGGGAAGGTCAAAGTGTGGCCCCCATGACCCCCACCGGACTTGTGGCCCAAAGGCAGAGAAATGAGCAATACATATCACTCCTGGGCCCTTCCTCACCATCGTCGATATACCGCAGATGTGAGATGTGCTATTCACTCAGACAACCATTCAGACTGTACTCGACTGACAATATGGAGGAGATACAGTTGTCATCGATCAAACAAATGTACTTACTATGGCCTCGAAGAAGCTAATGACATCACCACTGACATCATGACACAGATACGTTAGACATGAAGTACACATGCAGCCATGCATGAAGCTACAAAGACATTTAGTTTATTGCCAGTTAGACACAAAGGATATGTTTATGACTCATATAGGTGAAGGACCGGCAAACACACACAAGTATATTACCAGCTACCAGCTAAGCAGAAACCACAAGATGCCAAGAATACATATACCTAGCTTGCTCATGCTTAATTGCTACTAACATGCCAGCAATAAAACAAAGATGAAAGCTATGGGTGCATTGAGGTGAATGGGGAAGTCAAGACGAACTTCAGAATGCAGGAAGATGCCAACTGCCTGATTCAGTTGAAGCACATGGACAGAGCTTCCAGTGCAGACATGGTGCACAGTCTCGCTAAGGACGGGCAGAAATTGAATGTTTTCAGTTACCAAGACGAGAAGACACCCGCCAGGAATAATAGCCTAAAATCCTCATAATTACAAGCAGGAGAGCTTCATTTCGTGGTCCATACACATTTGAGCTGACAGAACAGGGCAGTGCCTATTAATTCGAGGCAGATGAAGAAAAGCTGTTCTCATCGAACCAAAGGTGGAAAGATACAACTACTAAACAGCTTCAAAGCCAAATGTTCTGTCTCAGGGCCTAGGCGATCAGAGATGGCAACTTGTTAGGAACACACAGCACCTTTGTGATCATTCCCATTGCCTTGAGAAGGTCCACGAGACCTGGTAGCTGTCCAAGGTCCCAAGCCTGAGAAGACCTGTTTTGTGCAATCCCGAGCTACCTTTCACTTTTAAGGCACACTAGGTTGCATGAGCCAATCGCTTCCAAGCAAACCTGCAACTTTGTATTTGTTCCATTTAGAGGTGGTCCTAGGAGGAGCCACCAGATATGGCTATCCAGTGGTTATACTAAACCTTTCAAATAGGAACATAATTAAGTCTGCGAAGTAAGAGCCTTTTTCTGAGAACCTGGTGGAACAGGCATGTCTGAGGAACAGGCACATCTCTGGATCAAATTATAGGTTTTATTGAAGCAAAGGCTTTCTAACACGACAAGGAAATCACCATGCTACATATTTTTTATTTTGTACATTTTTAAATATCTTTAAACTGTTAAAAAATAAAAGAAATGTTAACCATTCATAATAATAAAGATGACACATAATTCAAATAAAAGTTTAATAACGTTCTTAAACAAATTAATACAATGGGCCTCATTACAACGAGGGCGGCCGTGGTATGAACGGTGCTGGTAAGGGACTGGCACCGTTCATACTGGGCCGCCACATTCCAAAGTCTGCAGCGGGTCCTGCTCTGGACGCCTGGCCAGACCAGAAGTGCAGAGCGGGACCCGCTAGCAGACCAGCATGCTAACAACGGGCCCGTCATTAACAAGCCTGTTGTTAGCATCCTCCCCATTCCCATTGAGCCCTATGGGGGCTCAAATGGGAATGGGGACGTACTGGGTCAGAGTCCCGAGAATGGGAATTACCGGGCCCGCTAAAGTCAGCATGGCCCGGTAATTCCATATTTTTGGGACGCGGACCTGGTACCCGGTTTGGGATTAGCCATGCCGCTAAGAACGGCATGGCTACCACCAAACTCCTAATGAGGCCCAATGTGTATGAGCACAGTAAGCAGATTATAACATGCACTTTAGATATTTCTTGAACTCTTAACTATTTTAAACAAATAGAAATCAGGGGTACACTTTATCTTTTGCACATGGTTTATATGTTTATGTTTTAAATAGTTTAAAAGTGTGCACATATTGCCAAACAAGACATTATATTTGGTTTAACTTTTCTAAACCTCAATAACGTACATATTCATTTCTGTTTCACTTTAATTGGCTTGCATTTGAATTCTGTGCCACTTTGTACATAAATGGTTCACCATTTAATTGTTTCCAAAAATGCTTTAACACTATGAAATATGTTTGAACCTTTCTACAGTTTAGATGACTCAATGCAGTTTGAGTGAGCTTGAGCTTGCGCATTAATTCCATGCCATTTTTTCAAAATTAAAACGACTTAGGTGTTCTTTTTAAAATAGTTTTAAACTACAATTGATATTCCTATATTAAGTTTTCTGCATATCATGTTCTCGAAATTCTAACAGATTTTGACTTTTTTTCTGAATTTCTTCAAAGGAGTAACAGAATTCTTTTTAAAAAATATGACTATTTTAGGCAATTCAATTTGGGAAATGTAACAGTGGAATTGATCACGAGATTAAACACCATCTTCTCAATATGTGTCCCCCAGCTGCTGTCTCCTAATCTGCTTCATGTCTCCTTCTCTTTCTCTCCTAGAAAAAAAGGTGCTTGAGTAACTAAGGGTTGAGTGAAATATAATGTCCCTTTTTTATCGCATCACTAAAATAAAAACATGTGCACAAATACAGACGAAAACACAACAATCTACCATGCAAGGACTTAATACAAACCAACAACAGCGATGCACAATTAGCACTAATAAGTACAACAAAAACACACACACAGACACGCACACTGTCAAGACTATAAATAAATACACTTGCATCCCATATCCTGCTGTGCAGTCAGTATGTGTGCACACCCACGTGCTTCTAAAACAACTCTTCCTTGCATTCAGCTAGATCACTGGCCCCAGAGCCACCTCCATTGCCACATCTTCAGAGACTTCAATGCATGGTGGGAGGAACCGGTGTGCAGCTCCCCACCACACCGGATCCCCAGCAAGCTTCCAGGGACTCAGACAAGAATTGGCAAGTCCACTCTTCAAGAAAGTCTCCTGTCCAGAAATCCGAAAGAGACTCATGACCACGGATGGCCTCCCCGAGCGAGCCATGGCAGAAAATGACAAACTTGACAGAATATGTCAGTCTTTGCCCCCATCTTTCGCTACACCCCGGCAATGCAGGTTTCTTGTTATTCACAGAACACAAGTCTAGTGTACACGTGAGTTCCCTCTCATTTTTAGGTTTGGGACTTTGTCACCCTAGGTCCAGACTGTGGGGGCAAGTATATTAGCAGGCCACACGCTGCTCTGCAATTACTTGCTCGATTTTTATTTGTTTACAAAAGCCAAAAATGAAACAAATAACATATGTGACAGGGCGGGCTGCCAAAAATAACCACGCCAACTCCTGAGTAAAAGTTCAAGGCTGTTTATTACAATAAATTGTCCGAATGGTGCTTCTGTTTCCTTAATTCTCTTGGGTCTATGAGTCTGTGGATGATTGGCGCTAGGGCCGTCCCGCTCCACTCTTTACTAACCTGGGACTGGAAGTCTACCGATCGGTAACCCCTGTCTGTCTCTCGTCTTACTACAACTAAAGGTGGTCTCTGTAAGTCATTGGCTATCTGACTCCCTAGGGAACTTCTAACTCTCCCACTCCTTTCATTGGTTAGTTGCTGGGAAAATAAGGAATGGTGCCTTCTTTCACCCAGTGTTAGTTACACTCCAAAAACCTCTCAGTCCTAGGGGTGTCACGGTATTAGTTTTATGACGGTACGATAACCTTCTTGCCAAATGACGGTATATCATGGTTATCGCAGTATAGCAGGTGGAGTTAACTAATCTTAACAAATATTTCCTAAAAGGTCATAAATTGACAGATTTATCATCACAAACAAAACCAGGCACACAGGGCCAGAATTGGGCTTTTCAACATACTTTCCACTGAAATGCCTTGCTTCCACCAAACACAAACACACATGTGGAGAGGAGGAGGAGGGGGGAGCCCTTCTGCAACTGGCAAAGCAAACTGAATAGCTTTTCTTAAGTGGTAATTTAGGCTTTATGCTCCCCCACTGGCTACTGGTGAAGATGAACATGTTGCCATCTTGATAACCTGCATGCCACCGATCAATGGAGGATGATGGTAGTATACGCTTGTGCGCATATGCACACACAGACACACACAGACACACACACACACAGATGCACTCTCTTTACGTTACAGCCTTTAGTTTACTTGCGGGCCAAAAGGTGTTCAGTAATCACGGACATGTTACCCTTTGGTATGGCAGCAGGGAATACCCACAGAGATGAGTGAATTTCGCAGTGTGACTTATTATATGTGAATTCAATGATAGAACCAGGGAAATCCCCCATTGCCATATGTTTAGAGAACATTATCCATTATAAATATATAAACCCCAAAGCCGCCAACCCAAAGTAAACCCTTTTTCTTCTTGGCACTGTATCTATTCTTCCTATTGCTAACATATTGATTTAGTGTCAGGCACGTGTGGTTTATGGAATGGCATTAAAAACTGCTCCAACTGAAACTACTTGGCAGACGGCACATCCAACAGTGCAAGACCAAGACTGCGCAGCACTTGCTTACTGCAGCCTTTCCAAATCAGGTTGAAAAGCACACTTTACGGTATGAACGGTATAACGGTATAAACAATGTGACGGTTATTATTGTTCAATTAAGTGGTTCACGGTATCTTTAACGGTATACCGTTATACCGTTACATCCCTAGTCCTGACCCTTCGATATGCAAATCCTTTCCAACTGTTCTCCTTCCACCACATATCTGTCCTTTCCAATCTCTCACTCTGCCATTCAACTACACCCTTCGATCTAATGTCCTTACCCCACCGTATTCTTGCCAACGCTTCTGCTTCCAACTACAGTACTTCCGTTATTCTCTTTCCCTACTTCCCTCACTCTACTTCCCCGCCTCCTACTATTCCTCTACCCCCAACTACTAATCGCATCAATACCAATAGCTACTCATAATTTCCCACTCACTGTCACTCGTCCCACTGCAACCGTAACTACTGTTCCCACTCCGCTACTACCACTACCTTTCTCTACCACCTTCCAGATTACTCAGGGATATGGGGCCCTGCACATCTCTCTCACTATTACAAACTCCTAGTGATATATTCCCTGCTCGCCTTCTGTACTAGCCCCTCATGGGATATGGTGCCATGCTCACACAGCAATATGGTGCCCTGCTCACCCTTCTCCTACTAACTCCCACTCTACCACCAATATCTTTCACTCGCTACTCCCACCACTCGCACACACACACACTACCGCAGCCCCTCCCAGGATTGGTCACTTACCTTAACCAATAGCTTACCTGGCTCCAGGGGGTGTGACAGGCAATGGCCAAGACAGGGCTTAAAAGGGCTAGTGAGCCATGCCCCTTTTCCAACATGGACCCTGCTGGGGTTCCGGGACACTGGACCATACAAGGTTCTGTAGGGCCTTAATTACAGTCCCTGGTGGTATACTGGGTGGAGGCCACATGGGGCCTTTCATTTTTTTTATAATAAATCCCTGGTGGTTTAGTGGAAGCGTTTTCTCCCCCTCGCGGGCTCCAGCTGACATGGTCATCTGAAGCCGCAATCTTTGGCTGTTTTTGTGGGTTAGTGCGGCTTCCTTCGTTGGTGTTCCCTGCTGGTGTTGCTGCTAATTGCAGCAACCCACGGCAGGGACGTTGCAAGCCGCCGCCTCGGTGCTCGTCTTCACGGCCTGAAGGCCGCAGTCGCTGCAGGTAAGGAGGAGTGGGGAGGGGGCCGGCCTACACTCAGGCACCAGTGGGGTTCGGGTGGGCTCCCTCCAAAGTCTATTCCATTTCCGTAACTGCCCGCTTAACATGTATAAAAATATCAGTCCCATTGAACTGCAGACTTGATCTTATCCTGCCTAACAGCAAGCAGCATGCCTGTGCCAAACAGTGACTTTAAGCAGGTGACCCAAGGGTGTCCTATCGCCAATCATATCACCCTCTTAGCGACTACATATTGGATTATGCTATGGGGTGGGTAACCTGGAGGCCGGAGTACTCCAAGTCACATTGAAAGATAGTTCATTTAGGCTTGGATGCATGTATGAAGACCCTATGGTTGGGCTGGGGCAAAAAGACGTCCTATGCATTGCGTTTTGGAACCTGTGGGAGACTCCAACCACAACTACTAAGGATTCTCTTAGGGAAGTAGGGGAATGATGTAGGGATTTGATGTTGCATAACCCCCAGCACATGTCCCAAACTGTCCTGGTATTTGGAATGTAAGGGTATATAGGCGATGGAGGCTTATTTGGCCTTGGGAATTCAAAAGGATGCCAGGGAGCTATTTATGCCGTTTAGATTGCAATGCCTCAATCTAGAGGAAGGGAGCAGTGAAAGAAGCCTAGGGCCGGCTGCTGGGAATGTGGAATAAGACCATTAAGAATGCGGCACACATCTTACTATCATGCCCGCATTATCACATATTGAGATAGAAAGGTTTAGGCCAAACAATATGAAAACATGAAAGGAGGCTGTAGAATAGTGCTCATCAACTCAAGATGTGAGAGTGATGGAAGTAGTGGCCTGTTATCTCACTTCAGCCAGTAAGAATAGAGAAAGAGCCCTTGAACCCCAGGTTTTACAGACATGCTAAGAGAGAGAGAGCTGTGAGAAAGGGATGTGGGGTTGTTGTATTGCTCCCCATTATATTTTAGGTGACTACTTCTATCATGGTATGGTTCTGAGTTATACTATAATGGGTTTTGGGATGGGTGCATGGATGGGAGAAAGTGAGATGCAGAGTGAGAGATAGAGACAATGAGGGACATATGGAAGGGGAAAATTAGAAAAGATGGCTTTAGTGCTGCGGGGGATAGAAAGAAAGGAGACTGACTGAAAGACAGCTGGAGACAATTGAGCAAGGGCAGAGGAGATGGACTAGTACAAAAGAAAAGACGGCGAAAAAGGAGAAAGACTATGATGAAAGATGAAGGAGGACTGTGACAAAGGAGAAGGACTGACAGGGAAGATTGACTGTGACAGAGGCGATGGGCTGTAATCAGGGAGAAGGCCTATGACAAAGGACTTCGATGTAGTGAAAGGACTGTGACAGGGGAGGTAGACTCTGATGAAGGAGAAGTGATGTGATGAAGGAGAACAACTGTTAATAAGGACGGGTGAAGGAGAAGGACTGTGATGAAGGACTAGCAAAGGAGAATTACCATAATGTAGCGTTGTAATGAAGGAGAAGCAATGATAATGAAGATGGACTATTACAGAGGAGAGAGAGACTGTGACAAAGGAGAAGGGCAATCATGAAGGAGAAGGACTGATTTATAAGGGTGCTGATTAAGACAAAGGGCTGGTAAAAAGAACAGAGTACCACAAATGGGGAATGAAGGACTGTGACATAAGAGAAAACTGTGACAAAGGACAATGACACAAGAGGAGGACCATAATGAAGGATGACTATGAGGAAGAGGAAGACTATGACAAAGGAGAATGACTGACAAAAGGACAATTATGATGAGGGAGAAGGACTGTGACAAAGGAAAGTGTCAAAGGACAAAGGCTATCACAAAGTGGAAGGTCTGTGATTAAGGGGGATAGACTGTGATGAAGGAGACAGACTGTGGCAAAGAAGACTGTGGCAAAGGAGGAGTGTGGCAAAGGAGGGCTGTGGCAAAGGAGGACGGTGATGAAAGATTATAACAGAACCATCTCCAGTTCCGGAAGCAGCTCCAAACTTTCCTCTTTGCGTCTGCATTCTCTCCTTCTCTCTCCTGCGGATCTCCTAGGCGATACTTCACTGGTTACCTGGCTACCCTCTGAACCACAGGACCAGCCACTTCCGTCCCAGTTGAACACCTGCAATGCCTCCTGGCAACCCTGCACTTGGGGCTGCATCTGCAACCCTACAGTCTCCCTACCTGCACTTATCTAACACTTGTTGTCCGCAGTTAACCCCTGCACTGCCACCTGCTCGCTGCACTTCTTTTGTTCGATGTTCTGACCCCATGTCTTGCACTTGTCCCTCCTCCCCTCTCCCTGGCACCGTTCCCTTCCCTCTCCCCTGCACTTGTGTGATCTCAATGTCACTTGGCCTAGTAAGATCGTTGTCCTGTCCCCCCTTTGTTCCCATCCCTTGCCTCGTCGTGCCTTGAAACACTTGTGTATAGGCACGCTATAAATGACCCTGATGAAATGGGACTGTGATGCAGGGCTATAATGGTGGAGTATGAGGAGAGAGAAGGACTGCGACAAAGCAGAAGAACTATGTCAAAAGAGATGGACTATTATGAAAGAGTAATACTATGGTGAAGGAGACGAACTATGACAACGTTGAAGGGTTGTAATGAACGACTGTGACAAAAGAGAAGTACTGTGAGGAAAGTGAAGGATTATAACAAAGTCAAAAGACTAAGAAGAAGGACTGTGAGGAGATGGAAAGTGTCAAAGAGGAAGGATGGTCAAGTATGTGGAGGGCTGTGATGAAGCACTGTGACAAAGGAGAAAGACTAGGATGAAGGGGAAGTATTATGACAAAGGACTACGATTAAGCTGAAGGACTGTGACAAAGGACTATGAACAATTAGAAATATTGTGACACAGGAGAATGAGTGATGAGAGAGAATCACTGCTGTGAAAGAAAAGGACTGTGAAGATGACTGTGATAAAATAATATTTCATAGTAGCACAGTGACAAAAAGAGATGGACTTTGATGGAGGAGAAGGACTATGACAACAGAGAAGGACGTTGACCAATGAGAAGGACACTGACAAATGACTGATGAAGTAGAAGCACTGTGATGAAGTAGAATGATTATAACATAGAAGGACTATGATGAAGGACGAAGACTATGAAGATGTTGAAGGGCTGGTGAAGCACTACGTCGAATGAGAATTACTATGATGAATGATAAGTACTGTAACTGAGGGCTGCGAAGGAGGACTATGTTGAGGAGGGACTGAAATGCAAGATGAAAGTATACAACGAAAGAGAAGGATTACGACAAGAGGGAAGCACTAGTTTTAAAGAGAATGATGATAAAGAAGAAGGACTATGACAAAGATCTGCGATGAAGGAAATGGACTAGATCAAGGAGAAGGACTATGACAAAAGAGAAGGACTAGAACAAACGAGCAAGATGTGGATGGAGGGCTATGATAAAGGAGAATGATGAAGAAGGTTCAGGACAACGGAGAAGGGCCCTGGAGGAGAACTAAGAAGCAGAAGGTATATGATGAAGGAGTAGGACTGCAATGCCTTGAAGGACTGTGACAAACGACTTTGATGAAAGAGAAGTAGTAGGACTAAGGACCAGGAAAAAGGAGAAGGGCCATGGTGAAGGCTTGAGGAGAAGGACAATGATGAGGAATTAATCTGATGGAATACGATCAGGCAAGAGGTCTGATGATGGACTAGAAGAAGAAATGGTTTACTGAAGGACACACAAATAACAATGTATGGTGCAACTAATGTAAGCCATTAGCATTGCCAGTTGTTATGCTAAACAGCTCCTCTTCTTCTCAACCCCCATTCCTCTTCTCTCTGTAGTATTTTTTTAACAAGGAGACCTTGAAGCACCACCATTTGTGCCAAAACTAAAAAGAGAAACAGAGCCTTATAGGATGCATAGAGCATGCTTGGATACATGTAAACCACCAGGAGGTAGAAAGAGAATTGAATTACAATTTATCCTTAAACCAATCCGAAAGTCCATATAAAATGTATCCTAACAGAATTCCAAAGCCCATTTATAGGAATACTTCAGCAAAGTTGGCATTGTAGACTTTCAACCAAAACCAAACAGGGGGTGACTTTGCCGTGCTCTGTACTCCTGTCCCCTTATGTCACTTCTTGTGGCATTGCACATTCCCTACAGTAATTCGGTCTCTCTCTATTTTTGTGGGGAGTCGAGTTATCCAGTTATAGCTTGCAGTGTTGAAACCTCAAAGTGGACGTTAAAGGCAATCATTGATTACATTACATGTAAGTGTTAAGTCCAACTCTGCAGAAAACTCCAATTGATTATGAAGTGAATAGTCCTGATGAAGGCTACACTTGAAACACGAAGTGGCAAATGCAGATATTGAAGTCCCATGAAGCCGAAACAGCTACTTGTAAAGAATATATTTACATATTAGTATTGAGAACTGAACAAGTGTAAAAATAAACTTGGACATTGGTACCTGAAATCAGACCCGAAACAGAGGTTCTACATTTTATGAATTCGTAACTCGGGGAACAAAATGCAACATCCACAATATGGTTTTGCACCCACAATATGTTTTCACGTTTATAGTGCACTGCCCAAATACTAAACAAACACACATTTATTCACATGGTCTTCTTGTGCCCAATGACAATGAATTATCATATGATAAAAGCTGTTTAGGTCAAAATGTTCCATCACAAAAAATGGCGGAGTCACCACATCTTCATATAGATAGATTAATGGAAACTACACCTCTACATCTGTGGTTAAATCACTGAAACCGCCATGAGAAGGAGATTGACAGATATGTCAACATATCATGGAATGAAAATCGTTGCACTGAGAAGTACATAAAACAACGTTGATAAAAAGCGAGGAGGGCACACGAGACAGTGGGATAACACATCAGGCTACTATCACCTGTTTAGAAATGAGAAAGACTAATTGAAAGAGAAAATAAATCGATTGACCAGCAAGAACAGTCCTTCCCTGATCCATGTTCCTTTAACTGGTGCTGAAGAACATGCTTTAACATAACCCTCTTAACACGAGGTTGGTTTCCAGTGAAATGCACATTGGTCGCAGGCCCGAGGATGCACCAATGCAGGTTTGAGGTTGGTTTCCAGTGGAATGCTTGGTCACAGAACCGAGGTTGGCTTCCAGTGGTATGCAGGGTCACAGAACCGGGGTTGGCTTCCATTGGTATGCATGGTCGTCGCAGGCCCGAGGTTGGTTTCCAGTGAAATGCATGGTCGCAGGCCCGAGGATGCACCATCTCAGGTCTGAAATTGGTTTCCAGTGGAATGCTTGGTCGCAGGACCGAGGTTGGCTTCCAGTGGTGTGCAGGGTCACAGAACCGAGGTTGGTTTCCAGTGAAATGCATGGTCGCAGGCCCGAGGATGCACCATCGCAGGTCTGAGATTGGTTTCCAGTGGAATGCTTGGTTGCAGAACCGAGGTTGGCTTGCAGTGGTATGCATGGTCACAGGCCCGAGGTTGGCTTCCAGTGGTATGCATGGTTGCAGGCCGAGGTTGGCTTCTAGTGGTATGCATGGTCGCAGGCCCGAGGATGCACCATTGCAGGTCTGAGGATGGCTTCCAGTGGTATGCATGGTTTCAGGCCTGAAGTTGGCTTCCATTGGTATGCATGGTCACAGGTTGGTTTCCAGTGGTATGCATGGTCGCAGGCCAGAGGTTGGCTTCCATTGGTATGCATGGTCGCAGGCCTGAGGTTGGTTTCCAGTAGAATGCATGGTCGCAGGCATGAGGTTGGCTTCCAGTAGAATGCATGGTCGCAGGCTTGAGGTTGGCTTCCATTGGTATGCATGGTCGCAGGCCTGAGGTTGGCTTCCAGTGGTATGCATGGTCGCAGGCCTGAGGTTGGCTTCCAGTGGAATGCATGGTCGCAGGCCAGAGGTTGGTTTCCAGTGGAATGCATGGTCGCAGGTTCAAGGTTGGTTTCCAGTGGAATGCACGGTCGCAGACCTGAAGTTTGTTTCCAGTGGAATGTACCATTGCGGGTCAGATGTTGGTTTCCAGTGGAATGCTTGGTCGCAGGCACGACATTGGTTTCCAGTGGAATGCTTGGTCGCAGGCCTGAGGTTGGCTTCCAGTGGAATGCATGGTCGCAGGCCCGAGTTTGGTTTCCAGTGGAATGCTTGGTCGCAGGCATGAGGTTGGCTTCCAGTGGAATGCATGGTCCCAGGCCCGAGTTTGGTTTCCAGTGGAATGCTTGGTCACAAGCCGGAGGTTGGTTTCCAGTGGAATGCATGGTTGCATGGGCCGAGGTTGGTTTCCAGTGGAATGCATGGTTGCATGGGCCGAGGTTGGCTTCCAGTGGAATGCCTAGATGCAGACCCGGTTTGACAAATCTGGTTTTGCCAGACCTTCCTTTACCACTAGGAACATGCATCATGGCTACCTCCTTGTGTTTCCCTCAGCGCAAGTTCGGCAGCACCCTGCAAGTGCTGGTAACACCCTGCAACACGTAGTACACCACCGAACCCCCTGCAAGTGTGGAGGACACCCCGGCAATCCCAATCCTGCTCAGTCAATCTAATTCCCACCCACCTCTTCCTCCTCTGTCGACCCCCCCATCCAGGTCGTTGCATGCACCCCACTGCCGCAACAACAAGCTCCAATGGCCCACTGACATGCACGCTTAGCACACATGCACTAAAAGAGACAGCCCACCATTCGGCAAAGGCAGCCCGTCAAAGAACGCCCTTTCCCAAACCCGGACTGTTCCACCAGTCCTCAAAAGACACTATTCAATTAGTGTCTTGCTCAGGACAGTGTAGATTCATTCTCCACAATTGGCTCATTCTCCACGATCCCGGCCCCCACGCCCTTGCCCCTCCTGTGTCCCATTGTGCAGTGAGAACATTCCATATGCGCAGATTAGAAACCGTGGCCTGTGTGAGGAGCAGAATTTAAGAAGAGTGTGCAGCCCAGACACAGAGAGGTAAGGACTCAGCACAGAGCGCTGAATAAAGAGCAGATCTGATCCTTCGCCTTGTGTCAGCCACTTGGCTTCCACATCTCGCGTGAGATGGAACCATGAATGGCCACAGTGGCATAAATCAATAGTCTCTCCTATAGGACCCTTCACCTGCCCCACTCCTGAGCACACCTGGGCCCCACAACCTCCACCATCTGATTCTCGCTGGTCCACTGTGGATGAATGCCACAGTGCTAGAGGCAACCTGCCTCCGACAAAGGCTGCGTCCACCACCCTAACACTACCTATATCAAACGCCACTGGATAAACGTATTTCCGGCTTCAAGGCACCTCAAATACATTACAGGGGGATGCTATATGGGCTTTCACCCACTGCATCAGTCCTCCAAAGCCTACTGAGATTTTTTTAATATGACCCCCCCAGACAGCGCATGATGCCACGGAACAGCGAGTGTGGCAAGTTCAATATTGGGGATGCTCAAAAATCAGACAAAAAAGGCTTTGAACATAAACAACTTGGTTGTTGCCATCGAGGTGGCAGTGAGCCACATCCATAAAGAGCACGCGCAGCCCTTTATGGGACTTGTGGAATACTATGCCAAATTTGTTTCAGACTTCTCTACCAAGGCAGAAGACATAAGCTTCTTCTATAAAAATAACAAGATTGCTTTTTAATGGGACATCAATGCCAAAAGCAGTGATCAATGCAATTAAAACTGGACATAATCAGCACTCTGTCCTTCCAACATGTTCACCCCAGAAAAATGGCTTTCTTCACCACGGATGCCAATAGCTACGGGCTGGGGGCCGGTGTGGTTAGATGCAGGGTCAGGATATGTAGCAGCATTTACTGCCAGAATGCTCAGTGACCCTGATAAGAACTGGATCAGATGATTTTTCCTTTCCAAGATGGGACAAACAAAGCTGTCACAGGGTTCCCTGGGACCAAGTAGCATGCCAAACCCATATGTTAAGGGTTCAAATCCTTTATTAAGGTAATAATTACACAGGGCTGACTCAATGTAGTAGTGGGATCTTTGCAAAAACAATGCCATGGCTTCTTTCCACCTCCCCCATAACCCTCCTAAGGTCGTCCCCGGCCACCCTGTGCTCTTGGCCTTTCCCAGACTCTTCAATGTACTTCCCAGTCCTTAAATTTCAGAAAGGGGCTATGTCACACTTTCTCAGTGAGCTCGTGGATGCAGGAATTAGGGGTTTCCGATCTCTTCTTCTGATGACTGCATAGTCATGAGCCTTCTCGTCCAAAACCCAAAGGTTCACTCTGGGGTGTAGTCTTGCTACCAGATGGGCCAGTAGGAAGAACCGGAATGGAGAGATTAAGAGACATCTCACAAGGCTTGCCTTAACCAGGGTACCTCCTCTTTCTCTTCGTGCTTCTCTGAACTTATCGTAGTCTACCTGGCCCAATCTCAGCTCTCCTCCCATCCTCAAATCCTGCCTGGGGCCAACATGGCCAGCCAATTTTTCCTGTTTTGTTAAGACTACAGGACTGTTCTCCTCCTTCTCAGACCTGTCTTCAGCACTCACCTCCTTCTCTTCTTGATGTTGCCATATCCTTCTCCTTTCTTGAGGTCAATGCACCTCCTTCACCAACGGATGTTACCATCGCCAAACTACAGGGTCTTCTCTATGCGTCATCACCTCCAGGGTACCACAATCACCATCTGATGCTTCCAGCTCCAACAACTCTGTACCACACTTGCCACCCAAGGCCACCACCGTCTCCTGTCCACTTGGTCTTATCAAGTCCTCCTTCAATCTCTTCGCTCTAACCACTTCCGCCTGCTCTCCACTGCTACTACCTCTCAACCATCTCGGCCTTTCCAATCTTCAGCCACCACCAACCTAGAGCCTCTTGCTCCTCCCACCCACACTTAGTGCAGTCTCTGGCTTTTATAATCCTCTCCCTCCTCCGCCTGCATTTGGCTTTTGGGTGAGTCTGCAACTGCGTCCTGTAATCACGGCCATTTTGGAATTGGTTACCACTACTGCATGCACATGGCCTCACTTTGGGCTTCGGGGGTAGACCAAGCCTTCATCTGGCCTTTCTGCCATCTTGGATTGCACTCTGCACCCACTTTTGCTGCCTGTGCAGGATACGGGTCTCTCGTTTCCTTTTTATGTTAAGTGTATGCTGGTAAAACTCTCGGTAAGCTCCCTACACTCCCTAAATGCGCAGAGTGCTAACTTGTGAATGTTCATTGCTGTGTCCCACTGCAAACTAATGCTCTGCCAGGAGACAATGAACTGGTAACTTTGTATCGCATGCAGTTAATTATGTGGTTATTAAACTGCACACTTGTACGATTGCAACCAGCACAAGTGTCTGGCACTTTTGGTGCATCTCACTGAGGCTTGAAAAAGACTTTCCTGATACCAAGAGCTACATTTCAACAATATCAGGTCAGCTGATACGAAGGTTGTGTGAATTAAGTGGACTCTGGTTACACGGAAGTATTATTTGTTTTTCCACTCTAGGGCTTTGGGTCTTCCTAGAGAGAGCTTTAGGCTCCCACAGTTGGGAAGGAGGTCCACTAGAACTGTCCCACTTTTCCCGACTAAGGTACTGGGGAGGCTCAAGGCAACAGGACTATCCTGCTCTGACTCACTTGGGTACTGGGAATTGTCTAGGCTACCAGGCTGTCCTGCATTGGATTTCTGGGATTGTCGCCTGTCCTGTGACAAAGACCAAGGGGAGGTGATCAGGAGATGCTTCCAATGCTGCCACCAACCCACCATTCACTGGCTCAGGGGAGCACCTGATCCCCCGAGATACCCCTTTGGCAGTACCCAGAACTATTCAGGGGACTTCATTACAAAACGACAAGATAAATCTGACCAATCACAACAAAGCACCAACAGCAAAAGTATTCTGAAAATTGTCTCTAAGCGTAACGACATCCGACAAATGGATCAAGATATCAATGATGTTCGGCACCAATTACTTTCCATCAATTACCTTAACCAAGTATTCGAAAGAAGCAACCTAGCCCTAGCCCACAGCATTCAGAAATAAGCAAATGGCTGCCACAGATTTGGGACATATATCATTTTAAGTATGTGCAGATTGGAACTAAGAACTTTCAGGATGTTTTGGGACACAACCATGACAAACAAATACATCAACTGCCATGGCACTTACACTGTTTACATTATCACATGCTGATGCAACAAACAATATGTTGGCAGTACCGCAAGAGCCCTAAAAGAGAGCTTTGAGGAACATCTACATGTACTCAGAGACTAAGGTAAAGTCTGTCTGCTTGTCATACATTGAAACAGTGAACACCAGCAGGACCAAAATGGAACTTATCCCCATCCTGGCTATTAAACATGATTCCCCATCATCCCAGATGGGGGAACCACACCCTACACCTCAGACAACAGGGGGCGGCGTTTGGATCAATAACATGAACATCTATAACAATGCGCTTTATATTTTCCTAGCAACATAATGAAAATCCAGATCTCATTAAATTCACAAGATCCTTGCCATACACACGGCAATGTGTGCTCCCTGAACGATAGGCACCTGCCAACAATACGTGACAAGATCTTGACGCTGAAAACATTGTTTTCCTGAAATTATACCAACAAAAAGAATTTTACAATTTGTAACGTAACCATGTAGTAATACATTAAATAATCAATTTTCGTAGCTGAATAACTACAGCTTTTCAATTTCTTCTAGTGCCTAGAAGATTGCTTTCTTTTTCCTCCTTTTTCCTTTTATTCTTATATCTCACTGGAACATACCGATATGTCAACAGCATATACCAGCTGCTGGGGATCGCCGCCCAAGCCACACAAAAATATTAACAGGATCAAAGTTTTGCTTTTTCTTATAAACATTCACATCTCTATATTAACTTGATCACATCTCTGTGCCAATCGTAAAAAATAAAAAAATATAGAGTATCCAATATTTGCATGTTTCCAGCTACAAGTCTAAGTATTTCCTTGCTGCTGACCAAAATGGCAGCCCCACACGACTTTGTCCATTCTGGTCCAGAGAGTAAGTACGCAACCATGGCCAAAGGTGCTCATGTCTTGCTCTAAGGGACCTACTTTTCCTGACATTAAAACTGCTTTGAGAGTTTTATTATTCGTTTTCCAACGGGATGCAGTGCAATATAATACAGCATTAAAATGTTTGTGCTAAATTCGGAATAACTGTTCACGCCACAGAGAGGAGGGCGAGCCATCTGGTCCTACAGGTTGATGCTGCGCATGCTCAGGTTGCGAGCATCTAAGGTAGGTGATTTTATGTAGTAGTTTACCGAAATGTGTATGTATGTTTGTGTGTATGTTGGCGTGTTTGTTCTTCTGTATGTATGCATACAAGGAGTTGTCGGATGCATGAATGCTCTTGCATGTTGTATGAGAGCATGTGTGTCTGTCGGTTTGGAGTATCTTGTGAGCCTCCCTCTGTCTCGGGCTTTGGCAATCAATCATTCTGTTTATACATTCCCCTCATTTCAAACACCGTTATTGACATAGATATATTTAATACACACAGCCCTTCTTGATAATGGTCCTGAAGAAGGTAGATAACCTATAAGCCGCTGAAACATATTACAAGTCAACCCTGGCAAACCCCTTAATTGTATGGAGACTAAGTCAACTGTGTACATTTTAAATAATTCATCAATTGCCATACAGATACAAATATGGACCTGTAATGTATATTCCATTCGTACAGTTAGCGAGACTATATGTACAGTAAGTTCATTCTGCTTAAAAAAAACATTTTTTTAACATGTTCTTTGGTATATTTTATGCACTTTTTGTCCATTTGTTACATGTTCCTTTAAAAAAATAATTGTATAGCTTTCGGAATAACATTAAATGTCTGTTTATTGTGACAATCTTGTAACAACAATAATTCTCTATGTTGAAGGTCAGTAATAACAAAATAAATGTGTAATTTAGCAAATTATAGAAATAGCCTAAACAAGAATCTGACAGGTACAATTATCTTTGCTTTAAGTGCAATATAATACAGCATTAAAATGTTATGCTAAATTCAGAATGGAAATACTGTTTATGCGACAGAAAGGAGGGGTGGGCCATCCAATCCTCCGTAGCAGTGTAAAGCAAGCTCAGGATGCGAGCAGGTAAGGTGGGTGATGTTTTGTTTTATGGTAATGAAATGTGTATGTGCATGTTGGTGTGATTGTTCTTGTGTATACGACGTGCAAGAAGCAGTTGTTTGATTGTATGAATGCACTTGTATGTTGTATGAGATCATGTGTGTATGCGTGTGTGAAGGGGAGCAGGGCCGCTAAATTTAGGGGTGTGGACTGCTGGGGGATGCTATTCTTTTTTGATTTACCCTTGAGGCAAAGTAAACGTACTTTGTAAAGTACATTAGTGTTATTACCTGGCTAACATTGGTTGCACTAGTCTGCATGCACTTTTAGTGTGGAACGTCATTTTCTACTGCATGTCTTTGATGAAGCAAGCATGATAAGTGTTAATGCATGGATAGGCTAGCATACTTGGTGAAGCCAGTCTAGCTATCATTTCTTAATGTGGCATGTCATATATGTTTTTATAGGCATCTATGATAAAGCAAGCTTGATAAGTGTTATTATGTTGACAGGCTTGCATATTTTGGTGCAGCCAGTTCAGCTATAATTGCTAACTGTGGCATTGCTTTTTTTACTGTCTATCTATGATGAAGAGTGATAGGTGTTATTAACTGGCTAGACTGGCATATTTGGTGCAGCCAGTCAAGCTAGAATATACTACTGTGTCATGACCTATTTTACTGGGCATCTATGATAAAGCAAACATGATAAGTACTATTAAGTAGCTAGAATGGCATATTTTTGTGCAGCCATTCTAGCTATAATTTCTTGCTGTGGGGAGGCATGTTTTACTGCCCATCTATAAAAAGGCAAACATATGTGTTATTATGTGGCTAGAGTAGCACATTTGATGCAACTAGTCTAGCTACAATTTCTTAATTTGTTATTTCATATTTTACTAGGCATGGAGTGTAAAGCAAACATGTTAAGTGTTATTACGTCGCTAGACTGCCCTACATTGGTATAGCTAGTCTGGGAATACGAGTCTGAGTACAGCCAGCATGAAAATGTTTTTATACTGGCATGTGTTATCGACAAAGACATCATGAAAATACTTCTGTACACTATGGGTGACTTGCAACTATCTAATATACTAATATACTAATATATTAGTATAGTATCTAATACTAATATATGATGCAACTATCCATCATATATTCATTTTTTCATGTGCTACCACACAAAACCTATTGCAAACTGCATGGCTTTTTACCCAATTTGTCAGAGAAAGTGGTGTCAAATGCACCATTTTTACCCATTATTTAAATTTATTTTAACCCCTTAGGTGGTTAGGGCTCCTTCGTTATGCTCAGTCACTCCCGCATATTCGGGTTAAACATTTACACCCCTCCAATAAATAAAAATTAAAAAATCACTATCTCTCTCTGCACACAGACGCATTGTTGTGTCTTCCAGGACCTACCTGTTAATATTTGCACATTGGTACTGGTACAAAAAGGTATTGTGCTTCCTATACATATTTTGAATTCCTGTATAAATTCATAATAAAAACATGTTCACAAATTCCTACCATGCTTCTTCTATTTCTATATCTCCGCAGTACTCTCCAATCTTTCTGTTCTGGGGAAGTCCCTCTTAGGCCTGAAACATTTGTTGACACTGTTATTGTGGAGTGATCATGAACAATAATAACAGCGCCATGAGTTACCAGGTGATGATGTTGGTTTGAAGCGCTTTGTGCCAATACAGAACCCCAAAGAAAAAATGATTTGATACTAAGGCTGTCCACTCTTCAGATAGTCAGATAAGTGATTGGTATTCAATGGGGCCATATTGGATGCATCAATGGCACATGTCTCCTTGCCCCAGGAGCAAGCTGCCAGACTACAAGGGATGTTGGGAACCCTTATATCCTTGAATGCTGCTCATGCTCAGCTCTTGCCGCAAAGCCAAGGAAACATAGCAGCAGGGGCGTGTGTGATTTTGTTGGCCAGGTTCCATCTGAAGCCCTTGAAGCTTCACTTCTTAGTGCACTGGAACCCAAGTTTGCTCTAGATGGCCCGAATATCCCCTGCGATTCAAATATGCCTGCAGTAGTGGCTTCAACCAAATCACTTGCTGAGGAGAATCTCTCTGGATACACCGCGGGTTCTGACAACAGATGCCAGTGCCAAGAGCAAATAGGGGAATGACTTCATTTGGGGTCAATGGTCATTGGAGCACAGGAGACCCAAACACAATAATTCCACTGGAAGAAACTGTCAGGTGTCTTCCTTGCACTCAAGAAACTTGCTCCCTCCCTGCAGGATGCTCTGGTCAAGACAACCAGCATGGCCACAAGGTCTTTATCTTCTGCCATCCAGAAATCCATACGCCCTTCCACGAGCAGGTCCTATGAGCACAATTGGCCCTCCTTTCAGTTCTGGTGTGGTGGGCAGGCCATCCACCTATTGTAATATGAGCCCCGAAGGGTCCTGGGCTTCCTTTTGAACGGCTTGCACAGGGTGCTCTTAAGGTCGAGTAGGGAACTATTAGGGAATTTAGGAAGCATTGGGGTGGTTTGGCTGTCATTGTTTCATCCTACTGAATCCTCCTAGAAAGTGAATTGTACTGCAATGGACTGGCCCCTAGAGTTGTGGCCTCTCTTAAGGACTCATGATGAACCCTCAGGGAAGGTTGGCTTGGAATGGCTCTCCCATGAAGAGATTGTTCCTGGTGACAGTTTCTCTGGTTCGACTTCTAGGAGGTATGGATGCCTTGTATTCCAGGGAGCCATACTTTTTGGGTGCAAAGAACAGAAGGTCCCCAAGCACACTGCGCCAAAAAAGTGCAACAATTAGAATGCGGTCTGATGTTTATTCAGGGTCATCAAAACGGCCTGACACGTGTTTCGAGCTAAACTGGCTCTTCATCTGAGGCTGATATGTAACATTGATTTGTGAATTACAATATTAACATATATGTGATCATAAAAGAAAATACAAAGAAATAGCATTTTGAAACAGACAAGGCACAATGTTAGGTACCAACAAGGGGCAACAAGTCAAAATGAGGCAATTATGATAATCAAATTATAAATTGCATTTTGCACGTGTCACGTAAAATGAATGATCATATTGATGCATATGAAATAGAACGCTAGTTTCAACAATGGTAGTACAGCGCGATCCAAGACATTTTTGTCAGTTGGTTGTAAAGGTGAAAAGGTACCTTGTATTTGGAGTTAAGAATTCAATTGAAGAGGAGGCATGAAGATGCCTAGAATTGGGCCAGCTATAGTAAACTTTTTGGGTGCATTACTTCTGAAAATGGGTCGCAGGTACTGGATAAAAAGTCGGTTCTTTGATCCTTCACTATGGTCTCTCGAGGGTCCGGAGAAGTACCAATGTTTGATCTACTGGACATCAGGAGCACAGTGTTCACTTTTATTTTTTAGAAAGGACCAAGTATTTTTGAGGATGCAACAACCCTTTTGTCCATTGTATCTTCATTAGGTCAATTGATCAGGATAGTAATATCGAAGGTCTATGAGCTGGAGGTCAGGCCTTTCCTTCCAATCATGCAGGTCAGGTCTACCACATGTATGGCATCTTCCTGGGCTGAAGCAATGGGGTCCCTTTGTCAAATATTGACATGGGACTCTCCTGCCATATGTGTACTTTTTGCAAGCTGTGTCTCCCAGCAATCACAACATGAGTGTGGCTGCTTCTGTGCTAAGCACTCTGCCTTTTGTGTGAACCTCAGATACATTTTCACTGAATAATGGTGAAGCATTTGTGAGACAGGCATGGTGACAAGAGAGACACAGACTTAGAAAGTAAGATTTCAAAACATTTATTTAAAGTTTCAGTGTTGGTGTAATACCTAACTAGCCTAAAGGGATGTTTTCCTGAAATGATGCTTCTAAAGGCTGTTGGTGTCTGAAATTTCAAATAATAAGATTGTCTGTGTTTAAACCTATGCTTGCCCTCACTCTATACAAAAATGTGTTAGAGGGTCTTTTGTCAAAAATAAAAAGTACTGGTTCAACAGAAATATAAGGAAACCAGGGTTCCTTTCCGATGGCTTCCTTGCCAGGCGTGGTTTTAAGCTTATCAAAATGAGTTAAATCAAACAGGGCTGCTTGCAAGACCTTTGCCACAGTTTCCTTGCAGTGAACTCCAATACCTTCAGTGTCTGTAAGCTCCTGGGGTTCCCTTACACAAGTGTCAGTCCTTTCAGTACTATAAAACACACCGGTAAATTTCCAGCTCAGTCGAGCCTCTTGGGGTTCCCTTCCCCAAGCACAGACCTCTTCCAACTTTAAACACAAAACAAACTATATCACAGTTCCTCTTCAGGTTCCTCATGGTGCCCTAGAACTGGTCAGGTAATGCCCTTTTCTTGTTTACAGCTTTTCTTACACACAATCTTCTCAGGTGGGGTAGAATCAGGGGCTTTTGAAAACGCCAGGCTCTTTGCTTTTCCAATATGTGACGATGAAATGTGAAGAATGGGCTAACCTTTCCGGACAAGAAAATCTACCTTAACAACAGGAAATGTTCACACTGACTGAAGCGACCTGTACAGGTTCTTGGGGCAGGTGCCTCACTGAAGCTTTCACAGCCGCAGTCACAGGCAGTGCTGGGAATGGACAAAATTTACTTGGGGGAGGGCCAGGATTGGTCACAGTGATGTGGGCGGGATTGAGAGGCAGAGCTAAGAGTAGGATTAATGTAAGATGCCCTGATTGTCCGATGCCAGTGCTTTGCATAAAATTAAAGTGCATTTTGAGAACATAAGAATGACCACTGATATTCTAAATATGTCTGTGATAGTAATTCAAGCGTGTAAACTTGATGAGCAATTCATAGTGGGCGTGGTGCTCATTTCCTCTATGTAGAATGATGGAGCAGGCACCGCCTTTGCTACTCTAAATTATCTGCTGTTGATTTTCACACTATTTGGTGTACACCAAAAAGCCTGTATTGAATTTTTTCAGGAAAAAAATCATGTGTAAAAGAAGTGGGGACCACCTCCAGTATTCGCACTACTGTAGCAGTGAATACTACAGTACATTCATATAACTATTGTAGGTTAATTCCCCAGCAATCAGACCAAGTAAATACAACTCACTAGGAAAAAAGGCAAGGTTCACCCTCTTTCGAGAATAAGAAGAGCATTATTCTCATAAACAGAAAAAAAGACAGGGTATTTATTATAAGCCCACTGCCTGAGAGTTCTCTCCAATTCTTCAAACAAGTTTCAGTTTATAAACATTGACCTGCAAATACGATGTTTCTGCCTTTTTGTTTTCAGGTAGCAGTGGGTATACCCACAGTTATCTCTCACATCAAATTGAAAAAATGCAAGTTTTCAGTCCTGAAAAGCCTTTCTGCTACAATGCACTATGGGAGATATTTGGTAGAAGGGGCACACCCTTCTTCATGAAATATTTTTTTTAACAACTGGACACAATAACGCCACCTCCCCCCAGAAATCGAGTCAATACTTCGTGCCCGGGTTGTTTTGTACCTGGTCCAATTCCATCCAGCAGTTTTCGCTGTGCACTGGAGTAAAACTTGACCTTTTTCGTCTATATGAAAATGAATGGGCAATAGGGGAAAGTTTTTTGTTTGTTTTCTTAATAAATTCTTTGTTTTTTTTATCTTTTTAACTGATCTTTCCCAAAATGTCCAGTCTGGGTAGGAGGGAGGGCAAGGGGGGCTGTCTGTATAATTTTGCCTGCAAAATTTCAGCTATATCCGTTGTACGAGGCAAAAGTTATTAGCAATTGTTTTTTTTTTTATTTCCTATGTATCTCAATACTTAATTTATCTATAGTGCAGCGACCACCGGACTATGATATATATGTCCAAAAACGTCCAAAAAGTACAAGGATACCATGGACCACACTCTTTGATCCCAGCATGAAACTGCCAACAACAAATAAGTAGAGGCACAATCCTTTATAATAATGCCCAAGTGATCAAAAATAGGAGGAGGCCGTACAACGTTTTTACCAACTAACGTATTGCTTGCTCACATAAAAAAAGGTCTATGATGTTATTGTCCTTGGGTTAGCTACAATATGAGGGCGGTCATATGGGAAATCATCGGCCATCTTGGAATAGAGTGGGAACCTTTGAATGTAATAGTCATGTCCACTGTTTAATACACAGTACGCGCTTTACACAACCAAAATTGATTTTCATGACATAATATTACCTTCTGATAGTAAATCAGTTCCCAGCTCTAAGGAGTTGATGCACAACTGTTATTTTATAGAAGGTCACACTATATAATAACACTATTCAAATTAATTAGCAAAATATGAAAAGGAGTTATTTCCATAGTTACTATTCAATAAAGTGCTTAATGCGTATGACCTAATCATCTAGTCTAGTGACCCACGGTAGCCTCCGTGCTTCCTTTACCATCAGGAAGCAGGTGAGTACTATGCAGGGCAAGCCGATCCCAGATGCCCCCCAAAAAAGAATTTGCGTGCCCCCAGGCCCCATTACCCTCTCTTTGTCCTCCTCTCCCCGCTCCTTCCTGGTTCACCAAGCTCCCACCTCCCATCCCGTCCACCGTGCCCTGATTGGCTCTTTGGCTGTGTTACCCAGGCCATTACCGACCTCCCCAGGGCAGCCCTCTGCCAGTGCAGCCCCTGCGGCTAAGGACCCGAGGCAAACGACGGCTCCTATAGAGATGGCTCCAAGTCGTATCTGCAGGTATCAGCAGGAGAAGCCAGTGAAGCCAGCAGCGGACAGACACCAACAAAACTGTAAGTGTGGCATGGGTGGGGTGTAGAGCAATTACTCTACTCCAGAAAGCCCCTGCCACTCTATCTTATCTTCCCATAACGTAAACTGCCAATAAATGACACCATGCACACCTAGAGATACCCGAGCCCCAACCTAATTCAAGGCTGTACTGTAAATGTTGTGGTGCATAACATTCTAACATACTTGCATTACTAACTAGCGCCACTCCCAGAGACAATAGTGAAAAGTAGCCAGTCTCACATGGAGACGGGTGTAACAATGTTAGCATGTGCCACACTTAGACGGAATAGTGATAAATAGCATGTGCCCTAATAGCGTCCCTGTGTTAATGTTGAATTTAGAAAGTGTCCCTAATAGTGTCACTGTGCTAAAGCTGAATCTAGATGATGTACCCAATAGTGTCTCTGTGCTAATGTTGAAAGTAGAAAGTGTGTCCTAATACCGTCACTGTGCTCAAGTTGAACTTAGAAAGTGTGCCCTAATAGCGTCTCTGTGCTAATGTTGAACGTAGAAAGTGTGTCCTAATACCATCACTGTGTTAAAGTTGAACTTAGAAAACGTGGCTGATAGCGTCACTGTGTTAAGGTTGAACTTGGAAAGCATCCCTAATAGTGTCACTGTGCTAATGTTGAATCAGGAGGGTATTCCCAACATCATTGAGTGTGCCCTATTAGCGTCACTGTGTTAAAGCTGAATCTAGACGATGTACCCAGTAGCGTCTCTGTGTTAACGTTGAACTTAGAAAGCGTGCCCTAATAGCATCACTGTGCTAATATTTCCAACACCATTGAGTGTGCCCTGATCGTGTCACTGTGTTAAAGTTGAATCTGAAAATGTGACCTAATGGCGTCACTGTGCTAATATTTCCAACACCATTGGGTGTGCCCTGATCGTGTCACTGTGTTAAAGTTGAATCTGAAAGTGTGCCCTAATGGCGTCACTGTGCTAATATTTAATCTAGAAGGTATGCCCAACATCACCGAGTGTACCCAATGGCGTCAGCGTGTTAAGGTTGAATTAGGAAAGTGTACCCTAATAGCGTCACTGTGTTAAAGCTGAACTTAGAAAGTGTGCCTAATAGCGTCACTGTGTTAATGTTGAATCTTGAAGTACGCCCTAATAGCGTCACGGTGTTAATGTTGAATCTACTAAGTGTACCTGTATTAGAGTTGAATTTAGAAGATATTCCCAACATCATTGAGTGTGCCTGGTCACATACACTTTACTGATTACCACAATATCACACTAATACGCTTACTCCCCCCTATACACCACCATTAAACTAGAACACAGCAGAACTATGACACATTCAGTAAAGCTGTTCTCATACTAACATGACTCATCAAACTTCCCATCATCCTAATAGATCACAGCTAGCTAGCACGCACCAGGTAACTTAGGCATCTCCTCAGGCCTAACGTAGCCAGAACTCAGTCTGGATGTCCACCCTCCAGACTGAACACATTCAACTGATCCCCTCAGCACCACAGCTACCGCTAAGAAGCAGCTATCATGCAACAAACACAACCACTGCACACATACCACGCACTTTACGACTCCTTCTCTCTCTCAACTGACTTGAACTGCAGTTCCCAACTGGGCGTTCAACCTACCAGCACCTTGAGATCATACCAATGTTACATAAGGCACTATACAAATGCAAAATAACATAACATAACATAACATTTGAGCATTAGAATCATACATAGTTAATTAAAGTGCATAATGCTTAGAGACACTACATGTGGAGCACACGTAAAGAACAAATGCACAACCAATTGCAAAGCATAAACATAATACAGAAACTATTTTTTTTCTCATGTTCTAATATATATGTAATACATTGCTTAGTTCTTAAGATCCTTATATTAGGCACAAATTGCCATTGCACCTTGCTTTATCACTTTGCAGTGCAAAATGCGTTAACGCTGGTCAGCCAAATATGCATAGCAAGCAGCCTTGATGACCAACTCCTATGGAACCTGCCAGCTTTTTGCTGGGGTAAAAAGCAGGCACATTCCATAGGAAGTTACACAGCATTTACTGTCACGCTGGCCTACATTCTGTTGCATCTGTGTGGTGGAGAGGATGGGGGCGGCAGAAACTTAGGTCCAGTTCCGAGCCACATCTCTGCCATGCAAATTAAAGAAAATATGGCTTGGCGCAAAATGCATGCATAAAATATTTGTTTATGCATGCTTTTTTCCCCCATGCATTTTAGGCTATACCATAATGAACATAATGTCCTGTGTAATTAATCGATGTAAAAAAGCAATTATCGGACTTAAATGTTGTAAATATGTAATGGGAGTGCCGGCATACACACATATTGGAAATGTACTTTTTTAGATTTTATTTTTAAGATTATTTTTAAGATTTCCAATTATAAAGTCTCATATAAGGCCAAGGACCATAGATGCAATACATAAACATATCAACATAATAAAGCAAACTAAGTACAGCATATGCAAAGCAACAACAAGAGCTATAAACAAATCAGGAGAAAAATAGAGCAGAGAGGAAAGAAGGGGGCGGGATAAAGGTAAACAGTGAGCCACCATTGAACAAAAGAAGATACACATATTATAATAAACGTTCACACATATACATCACTAAATGGGCCCCAAAATGCATTGTAATCATCTGGAGGTGCTCATATTACTTATGTTGTACTGCTGATTTGCCTATCAAGCTGCATGACTGCATCAAGGAAATATTAACAACTGGAGGCCTTATAACAAGCAGATTGTGGCTGCCTCTTTAAATCTTTAAAGCGGTCGGAGAGTTGGCAGAAATGTCAAGTTCTCCCTAGTTGGGTGACTTTGCATTTTGGTAGTTGTAGTCTGATATTTTTAGAATCAATCCCAGAAAGAACGTATCGAATGCAAACTGAGCAGGAACATCGTTTGGGGGTCGCCAGGGGTCGAAGTTGCGACACCTAAGGTCTCCCTTGCTTCCCAGTGGTCTCCCTTGCTACCCCTACAAAAAAACGAGAAAGAAATTATTATTTTTCTATTTTTTTTTATTTGCAAGTTCCTTGGCTGTGGCCAGTGTCATGTGGCTCTTTGTTTCTGGAGTGACTGGCTTTCTTGCTCAGGCCTCTTTAAAAAACCGGGAGTCTAAATAAGAAAGAATAGGAATAAAAAATAATGTGTCTTTCTGGAATTCTATTTTTTTTTTTTAACTTTACTCAGTTATGACTGAGTTTTGTCAAAGATTTACATCATCTAGTCCGTGAAACAACAGACAATAGCCATCAAAGTTCAAAGACCTCACCCCTGCTGACCTGGCCAAAACAAATTTCTTGCGTCTTCTATGCTTTAACGTACTTCAGATCTTAAAGCGTTCTGGCCGTCGGGCCGAGTGCGAGTTATCAGCTCAAATGCAAGATCA
The DNA here is from genome assembly GCF_040938575.1 of Ambystoma mexicanum. Lineage (NCBI taxonomy): Eukaryota > Metazoa > Chordata > Amphibia > Caudata > Ambystomatidae > Ambystoma > Ambystoma mexicanum. Next base: position 860,817,253 of record NC_090934.1, on the reverse strand, counting down.
ATAAGTTTGGCTAGAGCTTGGGTCCATCTCATGTTCTCACCAGATATCAGTCTCTTCCACAACTCGTCTGTTTCAAAAATCCAGAAGTTTTCCGTCAGCGGGGGGAGGTAGATATTTCTGCTTTTCTTTGTGATTTCACACTCTGTCACAAGGTGCTTCAACGTTTCGATAGATGAGTCCTTTTTACATAAGCGACATCGCTTGTCGGGTAAATCTCCTCTTATCGTTAAGATCTCTCTTGTTGGCATCAAGTTGAATCTGGCTCTCATGATAGAATTTCTCAGTTTCTTATCCGGAAACTTAGCACAGTACTTCAAGGGTTGTTTCGCCTTGTTAAATGTAGGGGGCAGATGGCTTAAGAGTTTATACCCCGCCGCTTTCTCAGTGGTCCAAATCCAATCCATTTCTTCCATTTTTCTTTTGATGCGATCGGGATTTTCTTTCAGGTCTTTTTCAGAACATTCAATCTTTGCCAAATCGTCCTTTCTAACTTGTACCCATTTTTTCAAAGCCACACATTTGCCTGTTTCCATTTCGTTCTGTATGATATCATAGATGGGTAGCGTGTCCAACATGATGATTCTTCTATATAGACGCATGGCACTTTGGTCTATCGTTGATGCCAAAGACACGAGCCCCAGCTCTCTTCTGATAGCCAGGATAGGTGAAGATTTAGGTAAGCCTATCACCGTTTTCCAAACATGACCTTCAATTTTCGATCAGATGTTAGGTGGGAAGTGTAACGAAGCCTCTATTCCATAGATCAGTGCCGGTACCACTTTGGCTTTGTAAAAGGTTATTGCCGGTATCAGGGAAAATTTACCGAACTTGCGGTCGACTGCTCTCATTTGGGCTGTCAGGCGTTTTGCTATTTCCCATACTTGGTTTTGAAGGCTTTTTTCTGTTCTGGAACTGTACATTTGTATCCCCAGGTATTTGAAGGTGTTCACTACTTCGATTTTGGTATTATCTAGGAACACATTTGGGTATTTCGTTGTTTTACTTTGGCCTTTCTGAATCATCAGAATTTGTGTCTTTGATTTATTGATCTCCAGGTGGTTGTCCGCAATGTAGTTCTCCAAATTCCGTACTTTTCTTTGTAGGCCCACTTTCGTCTGATCTATTATGATGACGACGTCTGCATATAAGAGGCGAGGGATCTCAGTTTTCCCGATTTTAGGGGGAATGAACGAATTTTGCTTTCCGATGTTTGATAGTCGCCTAGGAATGCTATAAACAGAGCCGGTGCCAAAGGACAGCCTTGCTTCACACCTCGATTCACTCTGATTTCCTCCGAGAGTGCTCCTTGATGGTTAAGTTTGACTCTAATTTTTGTATGTGAATGGAGGGCTTTTAAAGACTCCAATAACTTGGATGGAAAATTCCAATCTTGGAGTTCAGACCAAAGTGTGTGCCGGTCGATCTTATCAAAAGCCTTGGATAGGTCCACAAAGGCCAGGTAAACCTTAGGAGCCCCTTCTTTGACCTTTGCCTTCAAGATGTTTAGTAACATTAGGTTGATTGCGGTAGAGCCATTTTTTTTAAATCCCGTTTGGAGTACGTCTTTGGACTGGCTATCTTTTCCCCATGCTCGTAGATGTTCTAACAGACCGGTGGCAAATAATTTGCCTATTACGTCCAAAAGGGCAATTGGCCTGTAGCTCGCTGGTTCATTTCTCGGCCCTTTTTTGTAAAGGGTACTATTACCGCTTTCTGCTATTACTCCGGCACCTTTTTCATTCTGCCACATTCTGCATAGACCTTGCAGATCATTTCAGCCCATTCCTTAGGAAACATTTTTAGGTCCATATTGGTTAGTCCATCCGGACCCGGGGCTCGAGGTGTCTTCAGTTTCCGTATGGATGCTTCGATGTCTTCTACGTTCGATAGATCAACCCAAGGTGTTTCCGGCACTGGATTGCCGTTTGTGTATCTGTTAATGGACCTTCGAATTCTGTTGTGAAATATCGACACCAACTTTCTTCGGCCACTGCATTGGACGGGGAAGAGCTCTGAGGGCAATTTGCTTCTTTTATCAAAGACCAAAATTTGCTCGATTTTTTGGAGTGGAGTTTGCTCATCATAACTTCAGCGTCATTTTGATATTGAATAGCTCTGTGCTTCCTCCGCCAATTGTTATAGATTTTCACTTCATGGCGCCAGGCCAACCAATCGTCCACTGCATCAGATTTCTTTGCTATTCGTAGTAATCTTTGGCCAATTTTTCTTTTTTCTACCAAGTCCTTATCATACGTGTGGTTGGTAAGAGGACGAGAGTTCGTTTTCTACGGGCCTTTTACGCGGAAAGCTAATAATAGCGGTAAGTCATTTGGTCTTTCTTTCTTTTCTTCCCGGACATTTTCACTGACTCTGTTGGCCCAGGACTGTTTAATTTTTACCAAGTCTTGTTCAGTTAGACGTAGACGAGTCTGTTGTACATTTGTTTCAATCACCCAATCGTACGTTTTTACTTTCCGATTTTTTGTTTGCCACGTGCAGGCCAGTAAGTTGTGGTCACTGTTTGCGGTTTTTAGGACCTTGAAGCCGATGAGATTATGGGTGAGACCATTTGACACAAAGATGTAATCAAGCGTCGCTTTGGAAACGTTGCGCTCCCACGTAGGAATGTTCGTTTGGTTGGGGAACAGGGCGGCAACATTTTGAATATTCTGTGAGCTGATGGATTCATTCAAGGCTTTTCCTCTTTCAACAGTGGGGTCCGGCCCTCCCCATTTCTGGATGCATTGTTGTTGGTTGCTCAGGCCTGTCATACATTTGGCATTAAAGTCGCCACAGATGATGAGCTCGATTTTCTCGAATTCCATGTACAGCTGGTCAATTGTAGCACACATATTGGTGCAGAATGATTTTATCGACATTCGCTGAGGGTTCCAGTAACAATTCATTATGGCCAGAGGATTTAGGCACCATTTTTCCGTCTTTTCCTTAGAGTGGATTTGAGAAGTCAGGATGACCAACATTTCATACGACTGCTTCCACATTCTTGGTTCGCTCAGCCTCGTTCCAGTTTTTATTGCGGTTAGCAAACCAGACGACGGTCTGCCAAGGAGGCCTTTCACTGCAGGAGAGATCATCACTGAGAAACCGTCCAGAGCTGGTTGTTTCACCAGCCAGGTTTCTTGAAGGCACAAAATATTATAGCGCCCCAAGTCGACGTCGCCAGGTGTCGTCAGGTGGATGTGGCCCCTCGTGTTCCATGAGCCCAAGATATATGTTTCGTTTACGGGTCGCTCGCATCTTTTTTCACTGATGATATCTTCGAGGCAAGCTGACCCTTTTCGTTGCTGTTTGCCCTTGTTGTTGGTCCAACTTGCCGTTAGCCACTTCCAGGGGCCTCTTGGTTGTCTTTCATTTCCTCTTATTGGTTGGGGCTTATCTTGTTTGGTTGTCGTGTCCTCTGCCTTTTCTCGCCTTGCAAGAATTCTATAAAATAATTGCTATATTCATTAAAGGTTTATTTCAGGCACACTTTAGGGGGTGAGTCACTGATTTAGTTTATTCTTAAACACCTCTACTCAGCCTTTCATCCTTCTGAGGTCGATAAATGAGTACCAACACAGGTTGGGTGATATTGTAGGTATTTGTGTTCTGTATAAAGCGCTATAAAAAAAAAACATCATTATCATTTGGCCTTGGACGTCTGTTGCATTCATAGTAATTTGGTAATATGGGCCTATGTACACTGATATTAAAGATACATATAGTGATACATTCTTGTATCAAATGTATATCACATTATAGTGATATCGTACCCATTTTTTTCATAGTGTACTAAGGAACAATGCTATGGGATGCCACTTTCTGTTTTGTCAAAGGGTGAAAGGTCGTGTTATATCGCTTCCCGTGAACTTTGAGATGGGTCAAATGACATCACTTGACGTGATGTCATCAGAGATCAAGAGTCGTTCAATGTCACTTCCGCTACCCCTGGCATTTTGGTGAAATGACGTGCCTGAAACCTTGTAAAACAGACAAGATACTTGCAAGTCGGCTTCACCTGCACAGAGCAGTCCAGAACAGTGGGAGCAAGCAAGTCACTCGGGTCAGTATCCCCTGGTCACGCTCGGAGGAGTACAACCTCTGCATTCCAGTGGACAACAGCGAGACAAGCCATCCACTTCTCGGTCAACCGCCAACTGGAAGTCTAGGCACTGAACTCCAACAGCAGAATCCTTCATTAACCCCATACATCTGCCCCTTTCCCCGGCTGGCTCACCTTTACACTACACGCAAACAGACCCCCACGCACCGGGCAGCTTTATGCCTCTCGGCACATTAATTCGGCAGAGCAATGCCAGAGCTCACTTATTTAGCTCGGCCCCCCCACCCCCCCACACCAAAGGCTAACCCAGTGTCACTGCACGATCCCCCCCCCCACCCTCACACACCAGAGGCTAACCCAGTGTCACTGCACGATCCCCCCCCCACCCTCACACACCAGAGGCTAACCCAGTGTCACTGCACGATCCCCTCCCTCCCCCCCACACCAAAGGGTAAGCCAGTATTACTGCACGACCCCCCCCACCCTCACACACCAGAGGCTAACCCAGTGTCACTGCACGATCCCCCCCCCCCCACACCAAAGGCTAACCCAGTGTCACTGCACGATCCCCCTCCCCCCACACCAAAGGCTAAGCCAGTATCACTGCACGACCCCCCCCACCCTCACACACCAGAGGCTAACCCAGTGTCACTGCACGATCCCCCTCCCCCCCACACCAAAGGCTAACCCAGTGTCACTGCACGATCCCCCTCCCCCCCCCACACCAAAGGCTAAGCCAGTATCACTGCACGACCCCCCCCCACCCTCACACACCAGAGGCTAACCCAGTGTCACTGCACGATCCCCCTCCCCCCCACACCAAAGGCTAACCCAGTGTCACTGCACGATCCCCCTCCCCCGCACACCAAAGGCTAAGCCAGTATCACTGCACGACCCCCCCCCCCCCCACCCTCACACACCAGAGGCTAACCCAGTGTCACTGCACGATCCCCCTCCCCCCCCACACCAAAGGCTAACCCAGTGTCACTGCACGACCCCCCACCCTCACACACCAAAGGCTAACCCAGTGTCGCTGCACGATCCCCCCCCCACCCTCACACACCAAAGGCTAACCCAGTGTCACTGCACGATCCCCCCCCACCACCCTCACACACCAAAGGCTAACCCAGTGTCACTGCACGATCCCCCACCACCACCCCCCCCCCCCACACCAAAGGCTAAGCCAGTATCACTGCACGGTCATCTAAAAGACCTTGGTTCCCACTCTGGATAAAACACACCAAACCGGACATTCAGACGAAGCGCTTTGGGCGCTGGCCGTTCCAACGCAGGTCCCTTTTAGGCGCAGCCTCTTCATTGGCCGCGGCCGTCATAGTTCAGGGTCCCGCGCGCCGAGATATTTATGTTTGACTTAACCATATTGTCAACCAAAGCACCGTTGAAATTCTATTTAAGCAAACACTCGCAGCTCAGCTCAAGGAGCTGCACATTCAGTGCACGTGGCCTGCAAACAATAGCATAACATGCAGGGCACGCGCGGCAACCTATATTTGCATGGGGCATGCTCGAACAGTGACCTTCACAGGCGCCCAATGCGCTGCGCCAAAACACGGCATACCAAAAACACTTACACAAGTGCCAACAGCACAAACTACATGGAACCATGCTGGCACTCGGGACTCGAGTATTTCAGCCTGCACTCATTAAGACTTCAAGTTTTACATCGCCCTCCTTCCATTCCTCCACGAATACCCTAACCTCGCCTCTTGTCTTACAGAGCCACACACCACAAGCCCACAAAAATGGCAACGGTGTGCTACACAGCACCACTCTACATTGCATGACACGCGGGGGGAAATATCACATCACTTGTGCCTTTTATTTTAAAGGGTAGATGATCAAAAAGCGGGGGAGAAGTGTGTGCAGTAATGAACATGTTCTACTGCCAATCACGTGAATATGTCCCCCAGAGGCCGGTTCTACCCCCACCCCACCCCCCTATCTTTAGTAAAAGGGTCTGGCAATGCATTGCTTGTCTCCATGGCCTCTGCCGTCAATTACGGTGGACGCATTTTCAGGACCCGTGCGTCACTTCATCCCATCTCTCCCTCCTTCCAGACACCCAGGCCAGAGCGAGCCTTAGTTAGCAGCCCTCAATGCTAGCCGCATGGCACGTGACTGGCCACCCCCCAGCCCTCCCAGCCGTGCACCCGCCCCACACTAGGCCAGGTTACCTGTGTTTTAGAGGCGCACACGCGAGACTATCCGTAGAGGTCTCAGGGCAGCTGTGGCCGCGCGCGTGTGCGCGCCTTGCGCCTCTGGAATAAACACCACAGCAGCCCGGGGTAGGGCACGGTATAAACAGACGCCGAGCGCCGCACTTACTTGTAAACACGCACTCCATCACCCGCGCTCGGAAAGTAAACATGTCTCGTCGGTGCAAGTGTTTTCGAGTTTTACTTTTACCCTGGACCAGGCAATGCGTCTCTCTATCCCATGATCCGATGCGGGGATGGAGGGGGTGGGCGACCACTTCGGTGTGGCGCGTGAACCCTGCGCTGCTTTTCCTGCTATCTCCCTTGTGCCGAAAACCCCCTCCTCTCCCCGCCCACCCAGGTGCAGAGGATCAAACGAGTTATCCTATACTTTCCCTTTTATTTAGATTCCCCTCTTCTTGTGCGTTTCCTTTCCCAAACTTTTCTTTCGTTTTAACCTTTCCATCTGATTTGAGTCCTCCCGCTCCTGCAAGTTTTGTTGTGTTTTCTTTTTAAAAGAGTCGGCTTTTTGTCTGTTTTGTGAGTGTTCACTTTTGGTCTCTCTTGTGTTTATCCGCCTGTCACTTTTGGGCTTAGTTTCTCCACGTTCCGTTTGTATGTTTGTTTTTTTTCTTTTGCTTTGTGTTTTGTCCATTTGTGTGGTGTTTTTTGTGCCCATTTTAAGGGTTTCCACAGTTCCGATGTATTTTTATGACTGTAGATTGTTGGTATGGTGTGTCCCTCTTTAGACTGTCTGTACCCGTACTCGCTTTATTTTGAGGTTCTCTTTTGTTTTGACGGTTCCCTGTACCTTGAAGCGTTCTCTCTGTTTTGGGGGTTACTTTCGTTTCGTTGGAGGCTGAGTTGATGTTTTTACTCGCACTAAAGATTACGTTTCCCTTCTTGGGTTGGTTTCTGGTCTCTTTTCTGTTTCTCATTGGAGTTTTTTCGCACTTTGGGTCTATTCAGTTCTATGGTTTCGAGTTTTTTCACTTTAGTTTTTTCTTGTTTGTTTTTCAGTTTTTAAATGTGATATTTTGAAACTTTGTTCTGCTTTTAGCGCGTATTTTTGCTCGATGGATTTAATCTTCTTTTGGGGTTTTCCCTGTTTTGGAATTTCTTCTGTGTCCATTTTTTTTGTTGACTTCCCTCTTTCAAGTGTTCTTTTTTTCTGTTTCTCACCATTTAGGTTTTGTTGTGGTCAATTGTTTGCTCTGCTTTATGTTTTTCTTAATGTTGTTTCCTCATTTTTTTGCCGTCTAGTATATCTTTAGCAAACCTTTATCTGCAACATGAACCGGAGCCGAAGACCCCGCATATTTGCTGTCTGTCGTAATCCTCCTTTCAGAAGGTGCACGGTGGAGTGTGGCAGGCAGGCAGAAGTTCCAGCTTTCTCTGCTCAACAGACACCGCCCTCCCCCCTTCTCCTCTCTGTGTCCCTGGGCACTTCCCTTATCTGCTTCTCCGGCTCCCACTCCCACTCTGCTTCTCCTCTTCGCTGGCTCCCCTTCCCTGCCCCTCCTGCCTTCACGTTGCACTCTCTCACTTCCTCACAGCCACCTCCCTAGAACTCCCTCTTTCCATCCTACCCTCCTCTCCCATGGACACCCCTCTCCTCTGTTCTCCTTCCCTCACCTGCTGTTCACTCTCGCTTCTCCTTTGCATTCCCATTTTCTCACATTCAAAACGCTTTGAACGCCAATCTCCAAATATATCTGTGCCTTTGACCTTGTAATCTACTCCACGCCAGTCATAGCCCACCCAGCGCCTTCTCAGGACGCCACCAACACCCTCCACCTTAAACACTTGCTTGGGAAGTCCTCTGGCACGTCCCATGTTTCCCACACCCCTTTCCAACGTTCTCTTCTTCCTCGTCCTGGTCTCGAACCTCCCACCCCCAGTGGTCGAAGTGTACGAAAAGAAGTAGTGGAACTATGTTCCTTGCTGTCCTGCACCCACTCCCCACAAACCCCATCACCACGCCCCTCCAACACACAATACACCCCCCCCCCCAAACACTTGCACCTGCTGTTTAAGGGAATGTTCAGTGCAGTGCACTGAAAGTGCAAGTTTCAACTTCTTCCTAGACTTTTATTTTAAAACGAAACCATTCCGGATCGGTTTCTTTTTAAAATAAAAGTATAGGAGCTGTAAAAGGTAATTCAAAAAAGTACAGGAGCACCGCTCCAGCTCACTTCGACCACTGCCCACCCCACCTGTTTCTGTTATCCCCTGTCTGTAATTATCATCTTTAAACTGGACAGTCATTGCTTCTCCAAACGAGCGGCTTTGTCCAAATGTCTGACATTGACCAAATTAGAGACATTGTCCAAATGAGGGGCAGTCTCAACTTGCAATTGACTTCCATGCCATGCACACAATAATGCATGTGTGTGTTGTCAGGGTGCGCCCAAAATGATGTATTTTCAAACGTGCAAGTGCCACTCTAGGAGATGGACACGTGTACGTATTGGATAGATCGTCTGGACCCAACCAGCACAGGAAAAGGGTCAGAATTTCCCTGGATCTGGAATCCAGCTACCATTGCTTCACCAGATCCACAGAAACTAGAAGACCATGCCCGAGCCATCACACAACACCCCACCTGCAGTCATCAGATGTTCTCAGCCCACAGAGACTAACTTCTGAGCTAGATCCCCTGGCACTAGAAGACCATGCCTGAGCCATCACACAACACTCCGCCTGTAGTGATCAGATGTTCTCAGCCCACAGAGACTAACTTCTGAGCTAGATCACCAGGAACTAGAAGACTATGCTGGAGTCGCCAAACAACCCTGCACCCGCAGTGATCAGATGTTCTCAGCCCACAGAGACTAACTTCCGAGCTAGATCACTGGGAACTAGAAGACTATGCCTGAGCAGTCACACAACGCTCCACCTGCAGTGATTTCATGTTCTCAGCCCTTAGAGAATAACTTCTGAGTTAGATCACCGGGAACTAAAAGACTATGCTGGAGTCAGCACACAACCCTGCACCCGCAGCAATCAAATGTTCCCAGCCCTCAGAGACTAACTTCTGAGCTAGATCCCCTGGAACTAGAAGACTATGCTGGAGTCGCCACACAACCCTGCACCCGCAGCGATCAGATGTTCACAGCCCTCAGAGACTAACTTTTGAGCTATGAAAATCTCAGCTCAGGTAAACGTTTGTGTTCCTTTTCCATTCAAGAACATGTAAAGTGTGATTGTTAGATGGATGCAAACACAGCAGCGAAATAGAAATGCGCATTGGCTATGGTCAGTGGCAAGTACACTAGGGGTGCAAATGTTTGGTGTTTAAAAATTGCAGGGCGGAATGCTGCAGGAATCAATGTCTACAAGGAGGTGATTGTATCAGGTATTTTCTTTCACTTGTGTTATTTTAGTATTGATGGTACAGTTGTAAAAACTAAAGCTGATTTTTCTTAGCTCACGTTACTTTGGATGTTGGACTTGTGGGCTTCCAGTCAGGATGAGGAATACAAAAGTTAACATTATACGCTTTTGCTGAATGGGTTAATGTAACATGTAGATTGTCAGGTTGGCTTAGTATCTGATTTGTGCATGTTTCAAATCTATCTACAAAACAGTGTTAATTTAGCTTTGTGTTTTTTAACACTACTTTTTACAGGCCTATCACTTGCAGGGACGTAATTTCACCAAAATGCCAGGGTAGCGGAAGTGACATTACACAACCCTTGACCTCTGATGACATCACAGGAAGTGATGTCATTTGATCCCACCCAGAAGTGACATCAGAGGATGCAATGGAATCCAGCATTTCACCTCAAGGGCCGGGGTGGGGGCGGTGCCTGAGGAGGCAGGGTTTAGGGGGGCGCAGCTGGCATTTGACCTCCGATCAAAGGAAATGCCCAAAATAATAGTTTAAAACGGCACTATTTCTTTCATGCTGCTTCTTTTCCAAACTATATATCAATTCCACTTGAAACCACTTCCATGGCACTGGTGATGAGCTACTTCACTATGCAGATAATAGTTTTGACCAGTGTTGCTGAGTAATATTTTTTTTAAATGCACAATTGCATCCCATTTTATAAAAAAAACCTTCCCCTTGGGTACTATTCAAAAAGAATAGAAACAGATACATCCACACTGCGCACGTGTCTAAATGTTCCATGCGTGATTGCATATGATTTATTGAAGTGGAGGTCAGCCTAAAACGTTTTTCGAGCCACAGCTTTTCCTCTGAGGCTTATGTGCTCTTCTGTTATTGGGTATGTATCATTTGGCATTTGCCATCATCGGTATTACTGTATTGTTCGATCTCTATATAACTTCGCAGTTGGGCTATCATGCGTAACTGGCCTTTCGGCGAACTCGAGCGAGCATGGAACATTTAGACACGTGCGTAGTGTGGATTTATCTATTTCTATTAGGTTTTCAAATTGTGGGGTATTAGGCAGTATACCCACGTTACACTCACCTGCTGCAATTCCCCTAACAACGTGTGTACAAGCGCTTGGGTCTCTAGTCTTTTCTGCTACAGTTTTTGCCCTACTAATCAAACGTGGTGATTTCTGTACACCATAAGCAACGTTTTCTTTTACTTGAACCACACCCGACACAGCTCTTGCAGCTCCCCTCTGAAAGTAGTTGGGTGACTGCATTGTGTGTGATAGTATCAATGTTAATAGCAGGGGTATTTATTTATACATGCAATGTTTGTTGGATACAGGTATTCGACAAACATTGCATGAATAAATAAATAATAGGGGTCCATGTATCCGTCAAACATTGCATAAATAAATAAATAAACCGGGTTGAGGCTGAGGAACGGGTCGTGGCTGAGGACTGTAACTTCCTATTGTGACCCCTTGCACGAGGTCACCAGAGGAAGTGAAGTGAAGAAGTTACAGTTTGCTCGCATGTTTTTTTTTTTTCCCCCCAGTGCTTGACTCTGGCCGGATCCCGAGATCCAGCTACACATCTGATGCCGGATCTCGAATCCGGCGAGAGCCGGGGCAATCGCCAGCGCTGTGTAAGGTGATATACATTTCATACAAGAATGAATCACCATATGTATCGTTAATATCAGTGTGTATAGGCCCATATTACCAAATTACTGTGAATGCAAGCAGACGTCCAAGGCCAAATGATAAAGATGCGTTATTATAAAGCACTTAGGCTTAAGAGCTTTATAAGGAACAAATATACATAAAATATCACACAACCTGTGTTGGTACTCATTTATAGACCTCAGAAGGATGAAAGGCTAAGTTGGCCTTGCCAGGATTCAAACCTGCAACCTGCAAATCACACAAACATTGCAGGAGCAATCACTCAACCCACTGAGCTATCTTGCCAGCTATAGCTATCTTACCAGCTATAGTAAAATGCACAATTACCACCGTAAAGAATTCAGAGTAGCGCAGGGAAAGCAGCGCACTCGGCATCCCGTCCTCTGGGAACTCGTTACCTCATACTTGCAAGCAAACATCCTGAACAGCATGCCCGGGAGATAGCACAGATAGACACATTACAGCAAAGCATTAATTGTGTCACAGTGAAATCAAGGGCCACTTGATGTGCTATGCTCAAACATTTCTACAGTGTACACAAGCTTTTAGGCACAAGGATTTTGCCAAGTGACCGAGGACACCGAGATGGAATGTCTTGTGATGATGGAATGTCTTGTGATGATCGTAACAGAGACAACGTGAGAAAAAAACGTGCTATAACTGCAACGTGCAAAAATCAAAATACATATAGTTTTTGTATGCATTGTGCATTTGAGGTGTTTACGAATAGACTAAATCAGACTAAATCAGTTACTCACCCCCTGAAGTGTGCACAACATGAACCTTATGAGTCTAGCAATTATTTATAGAATTCCAGAAAGACTATATCATTGCTATTCTTTCTTATTTAGGGTCACTGCTCAAAGTGCTACACTTGTTGAACCCCTGATTTTTTAAGAGGCCTGAACAAGAAAGCCAGACACTTCAGAAACAAAGAGCCATTTAAAAAAACATTTTTTTTTTATTTATTTTTTTAGGGGCAGCAAGGGAGATGCCAAGGGTTGCAGTTGAGACCCCCTGGCGACCACTAAATGATGTCCCAGATCACTTGGTTGCCATGACTCTACCCATAGCCCCACCCCATTGCTCTTGCCATCACCCCTGCCCCTCAAACACATTGGAGGTGTGTTCCAGAGGGTATCCAGTCATTGCATCAAATACAAAGCACTGAATGCCAAAAGCATCGAAAAAAAGGCATCGGAAAAAAAGCATTGCATGCATTTTTTTCAAAGGTAATGGTTTTATTGTAAGTATAATGGGTTTATAAGGGGTAAATAAAATGGGGATTGGAGGGAGACCCGCCCATTAAAAAAGAATTGAGAAAAAATGTCTTATGCTTTTTTCTCGTTGCTTTTTTTTAGATGCTAAGGCATTCGGTGCTTTGGCATTCGATGCAATCACTATAAACCTTCCAGAGTCAACCATTTCCATTTCCAGCACTGGCTCCAATGGCACCTATGCGATAGATCCCACCCGAAGAACCACATTGGTTCACAGACACTTCTGTGAGTTTTTCCAATCATGTTAGGGACGTGAAAGTACATGGCAACAAAAGATTGTTAAGGACAAAGTCATTGTATTGTATTCGGTTATTTATATAGCGCTCTTTCCCCATTTGTATGGCTTCAATGCGCTTTGCGGTTGGAATGCCCTCAGTGACCACAGTTAATGTGGTGGAGGTTCTAAGAGTTTAGATAAAGAGATGCTTGTGTACATTTTCGCCGGCTTAGGACTTATGGTGGCTGGCTAAGCTCCAGAAAGCAGCCCAAATGGTCAGGCACGTGGGTGGGCGCTGTTGGTGGTTTAGGATAGAGTGCTATTGTTGAAGATTCGATGTGTGCCCAACTATGCCAAATTTCCTTTTTGTTGGTAGTCACTGTATGTTAGAGGCAGAGGTGTTGAGGTATGTCAGGTGTTTCAGTGTGGACGGCCTGTGTGCTGCTAGTCCGGATTGGCATAGCCATAGCTGCATTCTGCGGTGCATGGATGTTTGGCCATGCCTGTGGCCTGTCTACACAGATGTGGTGTAAGGTATACGTACTGTATGCTTCAATGTAGTTCAGCTACTGCAGCCTTTGTCCCTTGTACATGGCCTGGTCTTCTTCTTCGCGGTCTCTCTGGAGCGAGTCTGAGTGGCAAGGGCGAGTGAGGTTTATTGCAGTGAGCCTCAGCGAATGCTGCTGGCTTCCCTGGTGTATTTGTCGGGAAAGGAGTGTTGTTGTGCATGGGCGACAGCTTGTCAAGGTCAGCCGTCGCGAATGCTGCCGGCATCTGTGCTCTGAATGGTGTATAGGAATGTTGAATTCAGCAGTGTAGTTTAGAAAGGGGAGGAGTTCAGGAGGATGTTGGGAAGACCAAGGTTTTTAGGGCCTTTATGAATTTCAGGTGATTTTCAGTGTTTGTGAATGTGTGAGGGTAGGGATTTCCAGATGATTGGCACTTGGACAGAGGAAGAGGATCCGCCCAGCCTGGAGGAGTTGTGAGGTGGGACCACTAGGTGATTATGCTGTGCGAGATCTGAGATTCTTTGAGCGCTGATAGGACAGGATTTTGTTTTGACAGAATTCTGGACCAGTGCTGTGGATCGCGCAGCGGGTGATGCACATGGCTAGGTAGCACATTCACCAATTCGGGAGCTAATGGAGGACTTTTAGTGTAGGGCTGATTTGTTCTCTGGGGGTAGGTTAATGAGAAGGCGTTCTGTCGTGTTTGGATTCTTTAGAATTTCCTTAGTTGAAACGCTGGAGCGCCTAGTTAGAGGCAGTTTGCGTACTCTAGGCGTGACAGGATGATCGAGTTGATGGCTGAAAAATGGTGGGGATAGGTGAGGTAAGGGAAAATATGTCATATAATCCCTAGGTGGAAGAAACAGGTTTTAGATACAACAGTGGTGTGTTGGGTGGGGGATAAGTCCATGTGCAATGTGCATCCAAGGCTTTTTACCACGTTTGAAGTTGCAGGTGCTTGTCCTAGAGATTGAGGCCACGGAATCGGTTGGGGAAGGAGTGCTGTTTACCCGCAAACTAGGATTTCAGTTTTCCCAAGGTTGAGGATGAGCTGGTTGGTCGTCATCCAATGGTGAATATCCAAGAGGCATGACGATGGGTCTGGGCTTCTGGAGCCTTGAGATTTTGGGATTTTAAGGATGATCTAGGGGGGGATAGCTCAGGTGCAGTGTGCTCGCCTTGGAAGCAAGAAGACACAGAGCAAAACAGGTTTGATCCCCAGGTCCGCGCTTAGAAACCTCTGGGTATTAAGCGCATTATAAATAACCCATCATATCATATATCATATCCACGAGAGGGCTGTGTTTCTGATTCCTGGTGTTTGTAGCCTATCTAGTAGGATTGTGTGGTCGATGATATCAAATGCCTCTGAGAGGTCCAGTAGGATGAGTACAGCGTCATCTGTTCTTTTTAGGTCGTCCCAGATGGAGACTAGGGAAGACTCTGTTCTTCTGAGTGGCCTGAAGCCTGATTGTGTGGGGTCTAGGTGGTTGTTGGCTTCGGTGAAATGACCAAGCTGCTTGTAAGCTGTGCGGTCCATGAGTTTGGTGATGAAGCGTGTGTTGGAGATTGGCCGGTAGTTCTGGGGGAGGAGTGGGTCGGCTGTCATTTTTGTAACAATGGGTTTGATGTAGGAGGTTTTTAGGGCTTCCGGGAAGGATCCTGATGTGAGTGAGGGGTTGAGGATTGAGCATGCGACACTACCTGCACAGGTAGAGGCTAGGATGCTTTTGAGAAGTGTGAGCCGGCAGGGGTCCTCAGGGGAACCTGAGGGGCACCTATCAGCTATGAGCGAGTGGAACTCTTGGTGTGTGATGGGAAAGAGTCAATGATTTGTATCAAGGTTTCTTTTGAAGGTCAGTTTGTGGGTGGGTGGGTGGGTGGTGGGGGCATGTGTTCCGATTTAGAGAGGATGGCAGAGTGTCTGTCGTTAACGACATTGTGGAAGTGCAGTATTAAGGTGTCACATAGGGCTTGGGAGACTGGTGGGGGGTGGCTCGAGCATGCAGGGATTTTAATTCGGATATGATTCTATGTAGTTCCTTGCTCGGGTTTTGAGCGTTTAGGATTCTGTTCCCGTAGAATGTTTTCTTGGTTTTTCTGATTTCCAGTCTGTATGCTCTGGTTGTTCCTGCTAGGGCTGACTTGTTCTGGGCTGTAGAGTTGGTTTTCCAGGTCCGTTCCAGACTGTGCTTGAGAGGTTTTAGTGATTTGAATTTGGCGGTGTGCCACCTGGGTGTTGGTCCTTATCTCTGAGAGGTCCGTTTTGTTGAAGTGAGGGGTGTTTGTAAGGACGAGGTTGAAGGCTTTGATCACTGGAGGTCCTTCCTACAGGGAAATTGTATGGAGAGATTTGAGGAATGAGTGTGCTAGATCTGGGTGATTACGACTTTATTCCATAGTGGAATGATGGGGGAGGTGGTTGGTGGTGTTCGTTTTTGGTCTTGAGTGCCAGCCGGTGTGCTCAGAGGTATAATAATAATAATAATAATTTAGCATTTATATAGCGCAACCAACCCTCAGGTATCTGAGCGCTGCTTATTATTACCCACGGTGTGTGGTGCTCATTTATCGACCTCGGAAGGATAAAAGGCTGAGATTGGCCCTGCCAGGATTCGAACCTGCGTCAGCAGGCTCTGCACAGATGTCAAAGCTAGCGCCCTACTCGCTGTGCTGTATGGAGAAGTAAATTGCTGAGTGATCGATCCATGATGGGGGTGGGAGGGGCTGGCTAAATATGTTTGTAGTGCTGAAGACCACATCGAGGGTTTGACTTCTTGTGTGGGTAGGTGTGGAGATGTATTGTGTCAGGTTCAGTGATTCTAGATTGAGTGATTGGGTCATAGGGTTTGAGGTTCAGTCAAACCATATGTTGAAATCCCCTAAAATGGTAAGTGTCGGATGTAGGGTGAGGTTGTTGGCCAGTGCTTCACCAAGTGTGGTTGCAAAGTTTTTGTTGTAGCCGGGAGGTCTGTAGATATGTAGGGAAATGTGGGAGGTGGATGGTGAGAGTTGCAGTTTTACCATGAGGGATTCGTAGTCTGTGGTGTTGGTAGAGGTGTCATTAATTGTTAGTGGGAATTTGTTTTTGTGTAGTATTGCAAGCCCTCCCTGCCTTTGCGATCTGTTCAGGACAGTAAGGTTGTAGCCGGGTGGGAAGGCCTCGTGTGTGATGGGCTCGTAGTCATCAGAAAACCAGGTCTCAGTCTTGGAAAGGATGTCTGGGTTTTCTTCTGTGATGAGGTCATAGATGTGGAATTTATTTTTGGATACTGAACTGGCATTGATGAGGACGCAGGATAGTTGGTGGGGTGTCCTTGTAGGTACTGTGCGGGTAGGGGTGTGGGTGGCAGGGGGAGCTGGAGTGAGGGGGCGCAATGAGGAGGGAGGAACAGGATGAGGATGGGAGGTGCGGTGTGGAGAAAACGGAACAATGGGAATAGGAGATGAGGGGAATACGGCTAGGACCGGGTTGGGTGCGGGTGGGGAGGTTTGGGTCTATAGGGTGGTGGCAGTGTTTGCAATCTGGGTTGGAGGATGGATGATGGTAGGCGGGGCATGCAGTGCTTTTGGTCTGGACCTATCCTTGACTTTTGGAAAATCAAAGGGGTGTGGGTGAGAGTGAGTGGGGCTGTGGAGCTTGGGGGTTTGGCCAGAGCTGTTCTTGCTGCACTGAGGCTGGGGAAGTGCGAGTTGGAGATGCTATGTTGTTCGGGATGGTGTGAGCAGGTGTTGCGGGTGTGAGTGGTTGCTGCGTGGGTGGTGTGTGATGGTGGTTTTATATGGCTTACTGTGTGTTCCGGTGTGTTCCAGGGAATGATATTCTCTGCTCCCTCTCTCCACCTTGCTATTCTTAATTGAGCGGAGCAGGATCTACATGGGGGGAATAGCGGGTCAGGGTGAGGGGGTTGGTCTGTTGAGGAGGAGGGAACGGTGAGGTGTGAGGGTTGCAGGCTGATGAGGTGCAGGGATGGGTTAGTGGGATATGTGTTGGTGGTGGTTGAGTTCGGCTGTGGTGGGTCTCATCGGGCCTACTGGTGCGCCAGCGTGCTGCTCTGCTTTGACCAGTGTGTGGCATGGTGTCTGTCTAATGGGGAGGAAATGCTTGATTATGTGTCTGAGGGTGGTGCACCTCCAAATAAATACAGCGTTAGATCTGTGTACTTACCCAGTCTATGGCAATTGGTCGGGGCAGTCGGGCGAGTTTCATAGGAAAGCCTAGGTTTCACAGAGTGGTTTTCAGAGGGATAATGCCTTTAGAGTTAGGGGTTCCCAGATAGCATATCTAGAGGTCTAAGCTCCAAAGGATGGTAGGCAGTGGTTAGGCTGTCCCTAGGTTCGTGATTACTAGTCAGTTGAAGAAGGCCTAAGCTTCACAGCATGGCAGACCTGAGAACTTCACAATTAAACTAGAGATTCCTAGACAGCGGTAAAGGCTTATGTTACACAAATTGACAGATATAAACACATTTGTATTTGAGACTCCTAGATAGTGGGAGAGAGGCCTATGTTTCACAAGATGGCAGCCCTAAACACATTCACATTTGAGACTCCTGGATAGTGGGGGAGAAGCCTATGTTTCACAAAGTGGCAGATCTAAGCACATTCACATTTGAGACTCCTGGATAGTGGCACAGAGGTCTATGTTTCACAAAATGGCAGCTGTAGATACACCTAAGTTTGATATTTCTAGGTAGTAGCGTGGCTATATATAATGGAGAATTGTGCCTACCTTGTCCGTTGATGCTGGTTGACGGCCGTCTGGTCTTCGTCTAGCTCTTGTGGATACTGTCAGGGGCTGCTCGTGAAGGTCTCAGGAAGGTTTAGCTTGGGTAGGGGAGGTAACCCGGGTGAGTGGGAGTTGTGGAGAGGCATGTATGTTTCCCGTTCTTTAGAGCTTTTAAATGGTAACTAGGGTACTAGGTGGCGTCACTAGTTTCCTTTTCCTTGAGACAGAAGTTAGGTGGGGGAGTGTCATCCGCTTTGGGTTGTAAATGTGAATGAGGACTTGGGGGTTAGTAGGCTGTTAGGCTGCCTGTTCCCCTGCTGACACCTGCAGACACGTTCTGGAGCCACCGCTGTAGGAGCTGCCCTTTGCCTTGGGGTCCTTAACTGCAGGGGCTGCAATGGGCAGAGGGCTGCACTAGTACTATGGTAATTTATGGGACCTGTTGGCCAATGGCGGTACAGGGAAGGGACGACGGGATATGGGAGTGCGATCAGCCAATCAGGGCCGGCAATGGAGGTGGGACGGGCCGGGAAGCCAGAAGGGAGTCAGGGGAGGCTCGAGGGTTGAGCTCTGCAGGATAGGGATTATGCTCCAAAAGAGAGGCTCAAGGGGGCAACACGGGTGCCAGCACGCTTTCCTGCTGAATAGCATACATTAGTACACGCTGAGGGGTCGGGGTGGCAGCCTGCCAGCCAACAAGGAGTCTTAGAACGGGGTCTTAACCACACCAGTAAAGACCCTGCTCTGAGCCTCCTCAGAGCGGGAGGCTGCCATCTTCCCACACCGGGAATCGGGTAAGTGGGCTCCCTGAGCCTCCCATGCCCCCATGCTCCCATCCTTTTCCACATATTTAACTCCCGCACCCCTTCCCGAATTACCTTGTGCTTCATTGTCCCTTGCTGGCGCCGGGCACAGTAAAGTTCCTGGCACATCTCTGACTTGCAAATGGCTGCCATAGAAAGTTTCTGTCTCCCTGATCCAAGGCGGCCATCTTTTTTGAAGTTTTATCGTGTGCTGAGAAACGGCAAACATACTGGTCAGGTAATGCTCCAAGGATTATGTTAAAGTCCTCGTGTAACTGATGCCCCCCTGCTTGGGTTAAATTGTTTCACTAGTTAATGGTTTGAGAGATCTGCTCTTTTTTTTCTCTTAAAAATTCCATACAACTCTGTTAGAAATTTAGATGGGGTTCTGTGATATCCCACTGGCACCGTAGCTCCGTTCTATCAGCACAATTGGCTACATGAAGGTATGGAATTATTAAACAGGTGGCATATCTAAAAAGACTATTAGGGTTGGGGGAGGCCAGCCATATGTCAGGAAATTCTAAGTAGAATCCACCTCAAGGCGGGCCCTTTCTCTGGCTTCTTCCCATTCCAGAGTTCTGCAGAAACCCTCAAAGCTAATTTGCATGTGCTGCATATATTTTGCAATGGACTATATTTATTATTTGTAGAGCACTCACTGCATAACTTACTGGCTTATTGACACTTAGCGGGGATCTATGGCATGGGTCCTCAACTCCTGTTAAAAAGGGCGTCATTTCAGGTGCCTTCTCCGATGTGGTTGTATGAAGCAGGCACATTTTATTCACCAAGTAGAAATAACATTCAAAACGCATGGCAGAGTGTGTCACCCTCAGCTGAGGCTGGCACTGGCCTAGCAACCTCTTCCATGCTTGTACTCCAAGTGCTCCAAAAAAGACTTGGGGCCTGATTCATAGACACCTGTTATAATGGTGCAATCCCATTGAAAAATGCTCTGTGAAATGGGCCCTTTGACCGTAGTTTATCTGAGCGACAGGCAGTGGAGTAGCTTTGCTGAAAATGTTGGGAGGACTTGACATCCAAATGAAAGGGTCCCCTGCCAAATGACTGGGACAAAATGGTGTGCCACAAATGATAAGGTGGCTGGGGGGCAAACACCCATGTCCCCAGTTAAAGTTACGCCCATGACGACGGGGGAAACTACCTGTTACTTTCTATTGAGTTTATGGATAAGGAATGGTCAAGACGAGGGCACTCCAGATGATTTTGTTGCAGGCGGAGCACTTGGCAAAAGCAATTTGACGGAGTAGCAACAAACCCTCAAAAGACCATATAGAGCAACGTTCTTATTTCTTTCTGAGCGCTGTGACACAGAAGCAGCTGTGGTCCGTTTTGCAGAAACAGCACTGGCACAGTGCTATTGCGCCTGGTAGTCACGCTGGGAAAATGCACTGGGCCTCATTATAAGGGTGGCAGTGACGGTATGACCGGTGCCGGTAAGGCACCGGCACCATTCATACTGTCACGCTGCATTACGAGTTCTGCTCACGGGTTCTAAAACCTTTCGGGCTGTGCGGCACCCGCGAGCATAACTTGTAATGCCGCTGGCACCGTTATCAACGGTGCCGGTGCATCCATGCTCCCCACCCTCATTCTGCCCTGGGGCAGAATGGGGATCGGTAGCCCGGCAATACCGCCACCCGCAAATGGGCAATTACCGGCCCATTCTTCTCGCAATGGGCTGGTTATTGCCCAATCGCGGGAGGCAGTGCTGGTAGCGAGCATGGCTACTGTCATGCTCGTAATGAGGCCCACTGTCATTTTATAAAGGGCGGCGTGCAAAAGTACGTGTAAAAGCAAGCAGTAGAGTTTACACCTCACTTTTATACACCTGCAATGCATTTGACCAAGTCGAAGCATGAAACAGATTTAGCATTTCCACCATGCAGTCTCCTTCCTTCTTAATATAACTCTCCTTTTACACCAGCATGAGATTTTCCTACAGAGAAAAAAGCAAATGGATGCCTATGGAATCCGCCTGCATGTAGTTCCCGGTAATAGCAGAAAGATTGCATAGCAATCCATTGTAAATGCCCTCTGCCAAGTGGAATTTGCAGACAGCATTTAGATTTTTTACAAAAAAGAGAGTAAAACGATAGAGGGAAGGCGATTTCGCATGTTGGGCGATTTGTCCGATCCTACTTTTGCTTTCCGTTTTGTACAAGTTGAACACTTTTTGCAAGGGGACCCAACAGCAAGTAAGTGTTACGTTTAGTGCATTTTGCATTGTTTATAAAATGACCCCCAATATGTATTTGCACATGGGCAATAATTGCCTTGTGCCAGATTGCACTGGCACCTGCGGTACATTTCTGAGAAATGGCTTGTGGTGTTTAAAATCAGGACACTGGCATCCCAAAACTGGGTTCCCACCAGTGTCGCCCGATTCTCTCACCCTCGGATGCTGCCACAGACAAGCGCACAGCAATCTCCAAAGCTGGCAAGCCCTTCTCCAGTGCAAACCCTCTGATAGGAGACAGGGGCTTTGCCAACGACCCCCCTTGACTATCCATAACAAAGCCAGCCATCCAGCCTTCATAGAAAAGATCAAAAGGCACCTCATCTCAAACAGCCTTCACACGCAGCTGCTCCTACCAGGAAGCTCCTTGAAGCTGTGAGCTGCGGAACCGCTAGCCCTATGCGACATACACTCTATGCAGTAAATACATAAAACAATATGCAGAAACCTGTGTTGTGTTGGCAATAAAAAGGCAGTGGCTTTTTATTAAACATAATACTAATAAAAACATAACTGCGTATTATGTGTATTCCCCAACAAACAGGTGTGCAGTGTTTTCTTAGTTCTGTACTTTTGGGCACTAGGGCCAGGAACTGGAAGTTGCCCTTCTTTGCTCACAGGGTGCCCCCAGCGTGAGCTCCCAGTTCCTGTGCCTGCTGGCAGTTTCCTTCCAGGCCCAATGCCGCCTTGCCTGTTCTTCTGTTCCGCGACTTTCCGACAATGTAGTCTATTCATCGTAGTCTATCCTCAAGTGTTTCTCTGTGTCGTTTGTCTGTCTGCGCCTTCATGTCCCAGGGTCCATAGGGCGCACTACAAATGATGTCATGTAACGGCCCTTATCCTGTGCTTGCCCAAATGTACCTTTTCCAGGGGTGGGTGGGATCCGGGCAAACAAAAAGATAGATCTGTGAGCGCAGAATCCAGCTGCACTCCGAGCAGTGTTCTTGCAGCCCTGCTTATATGGGGCAAATATGCCCTGGGGCCATGCCAACGTATGGCTACTGGTCACCCAAATGGCCGGCCTCTGCCGACAGCCACTTTGGACCTATGTGCATGGTTTCCTGCCTTTCCTCTCCTATTGATAGAGTGTTGTCTCCTCCTTTCAGACACTGGGGATTTCGGCGCTGGCAACCACCGCCTATTAGCACCTTCTGTTGGGTCCTGGGTACCCTCCCTGGCAGGCTCTTCCTGTGAGTCCTGCAGCAGGAGAGGACGGGGGAGAAGAGAGGGTGGCGTGCCTTATGGTCTCCTTTCTTCCCCCCCCCTTCCCTCCTCTGTGGCACATGGGCAGCTCCCCAAGCTTAAGGGCCTGTGCCGTTGAGCTCCATGGGGGTGCCCCCTCATTCCACGGCCCTGGACACAGGCCAGAGAGCAGCACTGTGTGGGAGTAGCCATTCCTTCCACAAAACGAGTGGAAATAGCTGTCATCTAAACGGAGCCGTGCTGCTTCTTCTTGAAGGACAGCAGACATCATTATTTATTTTTATTTCCAAGGTAGTATATCACTGAAACTTAAAAACAGTGTAACTTAAAAACAGTTTAAAAATAAATAAAAAGTACTCCTATATTACCGCAGTACATATAAATAAACACAGCAAGTGAGCATTTTTGCAAACATACATTTGTCAGGCTAATACAAACATTATACTTTATTTTGAGCTTAATTCCAGGTTTTCCCCACTTTCAAGCACTTTAATAAAAAGTGTTAATGTTACCCTATTTGATGCTACTCTATCGACCTTTAAGGATGAAGGGCTGAGTCGCCTAACCCTGAATTCCAAGCAGGTTGTAGGAGGATAGCTGTAGTGAGCTTAACTGCCTGGGCTATCTTTTATAAAGCATGCTGTGCTGTGCAAACAGTCACGGCCCAGTAGGACTCTTCGCAGGGTTCAAGGCAGCTGCAAAACTCTACTTTAGGGCTGAGTAGCGTAGTAAGCCTCTAAACCACCCCCCCCCCCCGCCCGCCCGCCCACCACCACCAACCCCACCCCAATCACTTTACACATGCCTTGGTTTGTAAATCGGGTGTTCAGTCCATTAGATGGGCAGGAATTCGCAGACTTGCTTTCGAGTAAAATTGATGTGAACTGCCAATGCCGGCGGCGGGGGTAGAACCTCCGCACGTCCGCACGCTCTTTCCGCAGTCGCAGTGGGGGCTTTCAATATGGGGCCCGGCAAGAGCGCAGCCAGCGCTAACAAGATGGCGCAGCATGGGCGGCAGTTCGATACCCAGTGCCGCCACTAAGGTCCTTCTATCCAGGCTCGGCAGCTGAAGTGACGATATAACGAGCACTCACTACATTTGGGTCCATACAAATGTTCTTTTTTTATTTCTTCTCTCTCCCTTTGTCTCTCTTGCTGCATCTCTCGCTATTTCTTTTTTTTCGCTTTTCAGTCTTATTTTTCTAGTTGATCACACTTTCCATTTTGGTTTCTTTTTCTGTTTAGTGCACTCGTTCTATTTTTTTTCTTGTACTGTTTTTTTTTACTTGGTGCACTCTTAACTTTTTGTTACTTTTACTCTATTTTTCTATTTGGTGTACTTTTTCCATGTTTGTGTCTTTTGCTTTTCCTTTCTTTTTCGTTGTCTCTTTGCACTTCTGTCTCGTTTGCTCTTTCTTATAATCCCTATGTCGTTCTATTATTTCTCGGGAGGATAGCTCAGGGGCAACGTGCTCGACTTGGAAACAAGACGATGCAGAGCAACACATGTTCAATCCCCGGGTCTGTGCTTGGAAATATCTGGGTATTAAGCACATTATAAATAACCTATCATATCATATATGTTGGTTACTTCTTTTTTTATACATGTAATCATGTAATGCTTTCATTTCTTTAGTCGCCTTTCTCTGTTTTGGCTTTCTGAATTTCTGCATCCTATGTTCCCTTATTATCAAAGTTTATTTGAGTGAACAATCCAAAAAACATACAATAAGAAAATACAATCATACAGCAATTAATCACAATGGAATGGGAAAAATACAAAAATCTGGGTTCCCAATACAACAATTAAATGTAATCCGGTAAAAAAAACATAAAAAACCTTGAAGACTTCAAATCAGTGCAACGGAATAATTAGTATGCGTTAAAAACTCCTAAAGATTTTAAAAAGTAACATGAAACGTAACACGTCCGCACAGTGTTTAACTTCTACTAGTTATTAGGATGGAGATCGTGCAGGGTGTTTGACACCTGTTCATCTGATTAGTTGTAATGGTGGATTGCTAACGTAGATTTGTATTTTTCTGTTGCTCTGTGATGAATAATGTATGATGGTATTGTATGAATGTATGTTTTATGGTATTTTCAATCAATGTAAGCAAACATTGTTATTCTTTCTTTTTGGCTGTTTACTTTGGCTTTGTTTTACTCTCTCCTTATCTTTGCTACCTTTTCGGTCTTTTTGCTGCCTCGTTTTCTTTTGTTCACTTTGTGTATGTTTGTATTTCTTTTAATACTGTATGTTCTCTTTCTATCCCTCTTTTCTTTCCTTCATAATTATTTGTCATGTTTTCACTTGTTGTTTTGTTTTATTTTTCTTCTCATTGTTTTCTATATTTTAACATCATCTGTCTTATATTTCCCTATCTCCACACTCCAGCATCTGTGTTCCTTCTTGTTCTTTCTTCCTTTTCATACTGTATTTGCTTTTCATTTTCCTCTCCTTTTCACTCGTTTCCTTTTTTTGCTTATTCTTTACTCTTAGTTTTTGTTCTGATTACTTTGATTCTTTCTTTAACTCTTCCACTCTTTTTTCTTTCTATTTTCCATCAATTTGCTTTTGTTTCCCTTTCTCGTCCTATCAGACTTCGTTTCTTTTGCTCTTTGTTTTTTCCTCATCAAGTAAAGTTTTCAGTTTACCTTCTTTTTCCCATTGAATCAATAATGCCTTTTTTGTTCTCACTACGTCTTTATTTCTTTTATTCTCTTTTGCACTTTCATTTGTTAGCTTGTTCTCGCTCGTTATGTATTTTTTCAATCACACTTTCTGTTGAGCTTTCATAATTCTTTTATTATTTTGCTACTTTTTCTCGCTACTTCATCTTTCTCTCTGTCTTTCTTTGGATAGTCCTCCCTTCCTGCTGTCCTCTGCCCCGCCCTTCCTCAGCCTTTCCTTCCATCTCTTAGTCTGTGTTCTTCTTTCCCTCTGCTCTCCTGCCCTCCCCCACGGCCCTCCATTCCTCTACACAGTGCTTGCAGACCCTGTAAAAGGGCACACACTTTTGGCAGGTGTGTCGACATTTTTTGGGTATGACTCAGCTACTTTTAGAAAAACAGTTGAACATGAGATTAGAAAGATGTGTAAATCAGAGTGTGTACAGCAGAGGTAAAAGAGAGGCCACAGAGTTTTTTTTTTCCTCCAGCTGCTATTATGGGAAGAGGCCGTTATTACGTGCAGCTGGCCCTGTTCTGAGTGGAACACTGGCAAGTCGCGGGTACATCCTGAATACCCCAAACTCCTCATCTGTTATTGAGCAGTATACATTCATGCCCTATGCACCCATAGAAGCCCATACCAGAGTACACTGGACCTCAAGAGCCATCAGTGTGGTAATTGAATATTGCACTCCTGTCCAGAGGTGGACCGGCCTGCAGGCAGCCCTGGAGATTTTCTTCTTAAAGGGGTTGGTCTTGCTCACAAGGTGTCATTTGGGGCCACTTAGAAGAACATTTTCAGGGCCATTTTTGTTTCCCAGCCCACCCCTACTCGGGGCAAGTAAGTGTATTTAAACACAGGGGTGCAGGTGTTAGGGGGCGAGAAGTGGGGGAATGGGGTGAACCAGAGAACATCTGTCAGGCAGCTTGTGATGAAGGCTTGTACCAATGAAGGAAGTCTGTGTGCCAAGCTCACTGATTGGCTTGCTGAAACAAGCTGGGTGTCAATTTCTCGATTGTAGTCGGTAGACAGCGTCCCTGGAAACGGGGCGTGAGACGTTCTACGTCTGTTTTCAGAGGAAGCAGCCTTGAAAATGCAGCAGTGGTCGGTACTGGTAAGTGGTGGGGGCAGGGAGAGTGTGGTGGTGGGGCCGCACAGTGGGAAAGGACCATCTCAAAATGGCCTGGTGGAAGGAGAGGGAAGGCACAAGACTGATCTTGCTGGGGGAGCAGCATCTTACCCTGACTCTTGTGTAGAGGCGCATTATAGATGCCTTATCATATCCTATCAATCCAATTTCTGAAAATGGGGCCTGATATCCTTATGCTGATGATCTGTCAGTCCGCATACGTTTGTGTCACTTGTTTTGGGAGCAGGACACCATAGAAACTCTTTCAGTAACTGGAGTCGTAAGATAATTTAAGTATAGCGTGACCAGATTTTGAAAATAAAAAACCGGGACAAGCCACTGACATGAAAGTAGGACTACAGCTTCAGCTGTGAAACTAGTTGTAGTTCTATGAGAGAGTGTGGGTGGTCTGTCCCGTGCCATGTTGATCAAGTGAGGAGAGCGCCCAGGGTCCCGAGACTATTACGTTTTAAAAACCTGTCTGGGATTTACCGATCGGGTGGATACCGAGGCAAGTTGATATATGTGTGTCTTTGCCCAGGACTCGCCCTCTTTTAACTTCCATGGAATCCTTTGTTTCTGTTGGAGATTAAGCGTGAATCTAAGTTTACGAAGTCGTGGGGAGTTGTACACAGCACAGCATTTCGGCATGTCTGACCTGTGCTTTGGATCAATGCAGGTTTGTTTGCCTTTGCACAGGACTCACCCTCTTTTGCCTCTCATGGAATCCTTTGTTTCTATTGTAGATTAAGGGTGGATCTGGGTTCTGGAAGTCGTGGAGAGTTTTACAGAGCACAGCATTTCGGCAGGACTCACCCTCTTTTGCCTCTCATGGAATCCTTTGTTTCTATTCTAGATTAAGGGTGGATCTGGGTTCTGGGTTCTGGAAGTAGTGGAGAGTTGTACAGAGCACAGCATTTCAGGCATGCCTGCCATATAAAATGCTCCACAGTTCACATATATGAAAAATACTAAGGAGCCCTGTGGGGGACCCATACAACATGTGTTCTACCTCTGACATTGCCTCAAAATGGTCCTTTACTTTATTTTTCAATGTTTTTCAGATTTCCCCAGAAAAACAATTTCTAGGCTTCAAACATATTCTTCTGGGTATATATATATATATAGGAGAAAAAGAGGAAAAATGAACCGCACTCTCCGTGGCGGATTAGAAGGCCATAGTCATGAAAAAAGGAAGCACAGCTCACAACGAAGTAAGGTCCAAAAGGATTTAATATGTCATACAAAATGCAGAGACATAATTAAAAAGTACGGCTGGAAGGCGGTAGAAGAAAAACAGGGTCAGGACGCCCGTAAGCGCGACCCACACACAACGTGTTTCGCATATAAATATATAAACAAAACAAGCCAGTCTATAGAATGCATACATATATAATTAGTCATGAATCCCACAACATTTGATTTCTCAGATAAAACGTAGTATTAGATCAAAATAACTCTCTTGACTCAATGATTGATAATCAAAAGATTACATAAGTAATGAAAATAATATTTACAGGATCAAACCATACATTAAAAACAGTGATTGATGTAATTGCAATTTCACTGTATTTAATGTATGTTGTGACCATGTAAATATCATTACTTTCATGACTTCATATATATATATGTAATCTTTTGATTACCAATCATTGTGTCAAGAGAGTTCATTGTTTGGGTAGGGAAGGGGTAAGGATTGTTTAGGCGGTGGGAAGGCAACAGGGAGCGGCTACCTGTTGCCTCCGCAAGTAAAAGAAAATGGCGCCCCTTGGGCAAGGGCATCGGGTTGCTGGAAACAGCAGACAGAGTATGTGTATTGGATTGGCTAATGGCACTTCCACAGGTGTGAATACAGAACAATGTGCACTTTCCCACATCCCACTCCAGAGACGGACATATCCCACCACACCCCGCACTGCAACTCCAAAGTTTGCACTCAAGGTAGCCGGACACCCCAGCAAAGCAATGCACCCCAGCATGCAGCCAGCATCAGCCACTGACATCGCCAACAACAAGCCACGCTGCAACCTTGCACATTGCTACTCTTCTGCGGGGAAACTCCGTTAATCAATATTTCCATTCAACATTGTCTAAATGCTGTTTCTGTGAAATGTCTTGTATGCACTTCGTTTGATGGGACACAACGTTAATCATTACCTCCTCCATACTATGTTATCTAAAGGTTGTTAAATGATGGATGAAGTGCATTCATGCACTATTATTTGTTAAGCAACAGACACATTCTACGAGAAACCTAAATCCTTCTTCCGCTGCAAACCGACAACTCCCAGTGCTATGCGGCCATGCCAAAGGCAGACGAGCGTTTCACAAATCTAACATAACATAACTGACGCCCAGGTACAGTCATCACTCGCCAGCTACAATTATAATATGCAGACGAGCATCCATTTTTCAGCCATCCAGGGCATAATAAGGCCATACCTGGGCATATGATGGCTGTACCCAGGCATATGACGCAGTAATGAACACACATGTGGACCTGCACACATGAAGCTTGAATACCTAAACTTGGGTTTTGGGGACCCTTAGAAAGAAGGGTTGGTTATTATATCCAAGGACGAGCAGATGGAGGGGTAGAATCAGGAATGCTAATTCATTTGAGTGTTTCCTTATTTTGTGATTTTTTTTTTTGTAGCCATGACAAAACAATACAGTTATTTTAGATTAAAGTTAGTATGCTTTTGAGCAAGCTCTTCAGCCGTTGGACTATAAAAGATTGTAATGATTTAGTTTATTTGCCAGCTTTGATGTTTTTATTTGTACTGTGTCGAGCCGAGACTGCGGGTCCGCTTCACGCCAGCGTGGGCAAGAACTGCAGACATGTTTCAGCCTTTTTGGGGCCTCATCGGTGAGGTGCAGCTCGAGCTCTTCAGCACAGGGTCTTCGCGAAAGCTCCCTGTCTGGGATACATTTACCACTTAGGTAGACTTGCTGGTAAAAAACAAGCATTGGCAAAGCCACCGGTTTTGGCTACTGCAAAGAAATGGGGTAGGCATGTTCCACACCCTGCCATAACACTGCTGCCTGGCAATAAGGTGGCAAAAGCTGGCAAATGATGTTGGCATATTATGTAAGTGCCTTTAAGAGTCTATCTAATGCCCATACAGCAGCCATCACTGTTGGATATGCAAGTGCCATTTTCAATGCATAGAACAGCCACATGGACATACCTATTGTTTGTATATAAAGGGCCTGAAAGCACACGTGGTTAAGAAATGTTAATACACCAGTAGCTGCTTTACTGCTGCCATTGAGTTATTACATTTGAGAAGACTGCTTAGAAACAACACTGGCATCCCCTTAGGCTAGCTCAAAGAGATGCCGGGGGTGGATTTAGTATGGGGATGTGCAGGTGGCGGGCGGCAATGGCCGTAGAGACTAGCATGGACATGGACAGTCGATGGGTGGGTGAAACGCCAAAGAGCACCCACAGGCTTTGTGCCACTCCTCACATCCCATCTCTCTAGCTTCACTTCTGATGCCAATAGTTTCAGATTTACAGTGCCATCTAATAGCCACAACTAAAAAGTGATGTATGGAAATGCTTGAGACAACAGTTCTTAACCACTGTGAACTACTCGGGGTACAATTTCAATCTATGGTTTTCTAGCTCATTTCTGCCATCACAGAAGGCGGTCACATGCAAAGCACTTTCCAGCAAGCGCCATGAATGTGGTGTTACTTGTCTTACTGTGCAGAGGAGGCATGCCCTGGCAGTTTGGGCAGGGCCAATGCTGATCTCCTCATAGTTGGTCCACCTCTGAAATGGCAAAGACAAGCTAAACACAATGGCATGGAAAGCTATCCAGGGGGCATCACTGAGAATTCACACCCGAATTCCCAACACGAGCCCAGTGCAGCCAAGGGGCAAAGCTTCTCTTTGAAGTAGTCTGACAAGCAATATACACAGCAGGGGACTTCACGAGAAAGATGTTCCATAGACATTTTGCCAACAGGGGAAGATTTCCTTGGGATTTAGGTAAACTAGTAGCTGGTCACATGATGGCAAATGGGTGCTCACCCTGTAATAAAAGTTGGTGATCCCCAGAAAGAGGAAAGTGTCGGATTGGGTAATAAGGGAGGCGTATAAGTACACCATTCAGGTATCCCCATTCCAGCATAAATACTTACAACAAAAATCAGAGATTCCCGTATCTAGACGATGAACAAAAGATGCATATCCTATTGGGCGAGAACTGTGAAACAGCAGATACAAGCAGTCACAAAAGAAGGATCCTAAAAGACCATAGACATGCACTGAAGCCCTGTGTGACTAAATAGGGGGCTAGCAGGACTCAGCAGCCCCCAGGAAGGCCGGACTGCGGCTTCTGCGCCCAAGGAAGCCCTGGGTGAAACCAACTCTCAGTTAAATGGGCCCATATTTCCTTCCAGCTTGCCCATCTATAGAACCTGGAAGTTCGTGGCCTTGCGGGGCTCGGGGGAGTGAATAGCGGGACTTTGCATGCTGTGTTTTCTTGGGCATGGTTTCTACATGCCTTGTCTCCCAATGACACTGTGGAAGGCTCAGAAGTCTGACCACTGCTAAGACATAGACAGACTTGCTGTTCTTGAGCACTTTGCACACAAGCCCAGGGGTTTGGCAACCATGGCATACATACATGAGGAAACCAAAAAATGGGAGTTTGTTTTGCTCGCTTTTCAGGGAGCTGTTGCAAAAATGGGCCAATTCGGATTTCTGTCAGCCAACCGCTGCCAAATGTTGTTGGGGGGCTAGGGAATTAAGTAGAAGGGATTCGCCACCTGCGTTTTCTTGGGCATGGCTTTAACATGCCCTGGCTCACCATGCAGTGAGTAAATTGTAGACCTACACACTGGAGCAGCGAACACCTCTTCTCCAGCTATCTCTCCTTTCGGTGCTGCGCTCCATAGAATACAGGTGAGCCCTACCATTAATTTGGTACATGTAGCTCCTCCACCTTTTCCTTCTCATGCTTCCCTCGCACTCATCCCAACTATCTACCCAAACTTTGCTCCTCTCTGTGCTGCGTCCCATAGAATACAGATAAGCCCTACCGTTAATTTGGTACATGGAGCTCCTCCACCTTTTCCTTCTCATGCTTTCCTGAGCACCTTACTCATCCGTCGCACTCAACTATTTACCCAACTTTGCTCCTCCCTACCACCACTGAATGTTCTATCATTCTCCTCCTTTGACTCTGACAGGCAAAAGTGCTTTGATGCCATAAACTATGTCAGTAGGCGCTATACAAATGCAAGGTAACATAAAATAACATAAAGGCCACACAAGAGATTGTATGCGTATATTTTGGTTGTATGTGACGGTATCAGTGAAAAAAACATTGTCTGGGTCGACAATGTTCTTTCTTTCTCCCGCTAAACAGTCTTCCCAAAACATTCTGAAGACTGGTAAAATTAAAGAGATAAACTGTGGCTCTTAAATATGTGGGGAAAATGTTGGATAATGGAAGAAAAATGTTCTCCAGACGATGGTTTTTACTGCTGATTATATCACTTTGTGGAAATGAGTCTCAGATCCCTGTGTTTCTCATATTGGTCACTTGTTGCATTTTAAATAATGTATTTTAATTTATTGCATGTCACCTGGTGCATCATTTTAATGTATTACATGATTTTTCATTTCCACAAATGTATTTTCATATCACACTGTATATGACTGCACTTGCATTTCAATGTATTACATTACTTTTTATCCCCCACTGTATTTTTTATCTTGTAAACTTGTTTGCACCTCAGCTGACAGCTGCCAGTTTACAGTGTATAATCTTCAGCTCGGGAGATGGTCCCACCCCCTTCCTTCCTGTACTAAGATTCCTTGAACCCTGGGACCAGCTTCCTCCCCTCCCAAGGGGCCTGCCAATGTTTGCTCACCTACCCCTCTTTGTTCCTGTCACCAGCCCCTCTGCACCCTGGAACAGTTGTGTGGGAAGCATGGTGCCCATCGTAGTATGTTTGCCCACCTGCCATGTCCCTGACCCTTTTTTCTTTAGCCCTCCATTCCCCCTTCCTGGGACAGTTGTGAAGGAGGGGGCTGTGCATCCAACACCCTGTAAATCCCCGCCCTTTTCCTGTCACTTATACCATGGGAACAGTTTTGACCTCCTTCCCCTTTCTGTCACTTGGACAGCTGCGTTCATGGCATCTTTCATTTTCCACAAAATCTGAGCAGCCAGCGTCAAGCATGTTATGTGAAAAACGTCATCCAAATATGTCCACCAAGTCAAAAGTTATTAGCAGTAGAATTTGGAAAAAAGCCAATGCCAATATAGACTGCTGCCCTATTTTATATATATATATATATATATATATATATATATATATATATATATATATATATATACATATATATTTATTGACTGAAAAAACTTTTCTAAAGGGACATTATGGTTAAATTGTACTAATAAAAACCTATGACGTTCAATGAAAAAACCTTGTTAGAGGAACGTTATGGTTACACGTAAAACCGGAGAACTTCAGAAATTCGCCAGTTATGGTAAGCTAAGCAACCATAACTCACGCCACCACCGCGCACTGCTGAGACTAACACCCAGGACATGAAAGATGACATCTCAAATGTCATTGATGACATCACATATCTGGACCACTTCTTTTCTTTACTGACATGATTAGGATAGTTTTTTGTTTTTACTGGCAATGAGAATTTCCAAAATTTAAAAGGTGCTATATGTGTATATATATATATATATATATATATATATATATATATATATATATATACACATTAACCTTTGTATATGTTCTAAAAGTACTTTTCTTAGAGTTTAATTTGAGCTCATAGTGCACATACATGGGGCAATAAGCACGCCTCAAATGCACAGTTAATTTGTGTACATGATGATTAACTCTAATGTTATTGTCATTTTTTGGTGATGTTGTTTCTTTCGTTCTTACTTTAGTTTCCCTGTATGTACTAATTGTATGCATTGTGTGTTTTTATATGTATTCTTTCTACTTACACAAGTGTGTGGTAAGTTTTCAATTGTTACCTATTTATTCCATGTTTAACATCAAAACTCTCATAGTAGCATTTTTTATTTTACTATTGGAAATGACCAGATTAAAAATATTGTACTCTGCAACCATTGCCTATATGTATGTATGATTAGGTTCCTCTACTAACAACAACACTAGAATGTAATCATTTGTTTGCATGAGTACATTCTTTAAAAACCTTAACTATTTCTCCCAATCACCCCTAACATCTTGTTTCCAACATTATGAACTCGACCGCTTGTAGGGACTGTTAATTAAAATTAATGTGTTTATTAAAATGAATGTAATATGTGATGTCATCAGTGGCATTTGTGATGTCATCTTTCATGTCCTGGGTGTTAGTCTTAGCAGTGCACAGTGGTGGTGCGAGTAATGGTTGCTTAGCTTACCATAACTGGCGAGTTTCTGTGGTTTTTCGGTTTTACTTGTAACCATAACATCCTTTTAACAAAGTTTTTTTTCAGTAAATTTCTTAGGTTTTATTAGTGCAACTGAACAGTAATTTGCCTCTGTAACAAAGTGTTTTCAGAGTGTGTGTGTATGTATGTGTATATATATATCTATATATATATATATATATATAGATATAGTGGTTGGCTCTAGGTGTGGAAGCAACCGTGCTAAACTCTATTGTCTCTTGAGCATGCTGGTAGGATTCATGAGTCGCAAGATCACAGGAGCTTTGGGGGTTTAGCCAGCACGCCAATTGTTGAGTAGGACGGGAGAGTGTTCTCCTGGCTATCTTGCTTTATTGGCTCCAAAAAAGGTTCTAACACAGTGGTTATTGCGATACAGTTTTCGCTTTATTTGTGCTAGTGATGGGTTTGTTCCACATTCAGTTGGTATGCATCTAGTACATTTGGGGCAATTGTGTCCCCTGATTGTCAGCCGACACGTGTTTCGACCCATGGGTCTTTATCAAGGCTATTGGATGCGGTCTGTAGCCCCCTGTGGGGTCCTGGTTCGTAATGGGTGGCTGTCCTGTAGGGACGTGGCTCCTGTTGGGCCCTGAGTGCCGAGTCTTTAGCTGGTCCGTTGTGGCTCCTGGCCCAACAGGAGCCACTGTCCCTACAGGACAGCCACCCATTGCAATCCTAGACACTCGTGCAGTTATTTTCCCCTGTTTGTGGCTGCTTTTCAGGGCATCATTAAAGGACACATTGAAGGACAGCGTAACTTTTTTCAGAGGACGGAAGCAATCCCTTGGGTTTTTTTGAGATTTGCAAGCTTGCTTAAGTATTTGGATGCCAGGATTTTGCTCAGGTTGTCATGTTCCCAGTGCAGACGCTTACCCACAAGACCACAAACACTGGTTTCATAATGGGATTTTGTTTACCTGGGAATATTTCACGACAGATTGCTGGGTTTAAAAGGTAAGCACCTTTTATACTTTGCAAGCACATTTATTGGAACATTTCCTCTCTCAGGTTATTTTTCTGGTGTTCATTACTTTTTTTTAAACATCAAATGCTATTTTGTCTTGCGCACATTCTTCTAAGGGAAGGTCAAATGAACTACATTTGTATATTTCACTTTAAGATAAATGTTCACTTACTGTGCTTATATTCATGGGTGCTGGCTTTTATTTTTGCTATTGGTGCAGAAAGTACCTAGGCATATGTTCTCATTTATTTCCCGTTTCCGTGCTGCTTAAATGTGATTAGTTGGGGTCATGCGATGTATCATAACAGTCACCAAGAGACCAGCCATAAAACAAGGGGCTTGGAGCACGCTGCTTAACCAAAGTGTGTGGTCCATGGCAAATACTTTAATCTCAATGCACATTGCCTACAAAAATTGTGAGTTCTCAAAGCCTGCCATCTTTTATACATAACAATACCACTGTCAAAACAGGTCAAAGCTGTCTGTGATTGATGAACATCTTTGAGCGATGGGTTGCAAGTGTTTTGGCCAGTGGTGCCGAAAAAATCTATGGAATACCAAAACCTTTGAAATTCAAAAAAAATATTTAGTTAATGATCAGTTAAGGTAAGAAACTTATCATAACAAAACCCCTGAAATACAACGCATTGGGGACCTTGAGACCGCCTTATCCTAGTGCGTTACCGGTGCAAAGCCCAAGAGGACATTTTTATTAGAACAGAAGGGATTCATAATGCCATTATGGGTTATATAATATTATAGGGCGAGATCAACGAGAATGTGCCGTGTTAAGCATATTTTAAAATCGTGTTGCAGCCCACAATCAGACACCCCAAGAAAGTCCCCTCAGAATACAGAAGTATTCTGCCTGGGTGGGTGGAGGAAGTGCCATACCTCCTGGGAAGGAGAGGGTCTCTGGTGCTGTGGGACACTGTGGCATGCTAAATGCATGCTCTTGTATGTGCTAGTTGTCTTGGGCCGGGAACCGGGGGAATAAAAAGCACTGACTTAGCCTTTAGCGCCTTCTTTTTTCCTGATGCGCTTGCACTCCGACTCGCACCCATGTGCATGCCAACTCCTATTTCACACCCCCACTAACCTTATCATTTGTGGTACCCTGAGGCCTAAGGTTTGCAGTGTTTATTTATGTCAGTTAAAGCTTTTGAATTTGGGGTGAGTTAGCATGGTGTATTCATTCATTATGAGATGGTAGGCGTTGTGTGGAGAATTGTGGTAAATGTCATTCTGGACTTGAAAGACAAATTCTAATTTGGAATGTCTGCATGCTCTCCAGTGTGTGTGGGGTGGTGGGCAAACTCGGTCCGGTTCTCCCCAGTATGTGTTTAGTGGCGGGAGCAGTAGGTCTGGGTGCTCTCCAGTATATGTGCAGCAGCGGGAGAAGTGGGCCTGAGGGATCTCTTGTATGTGAGGGGTGGCGGGGAAGTAAGCATGGGTGCTCTCATATATATGTGGAGTGGCAGCGGGAGTGGCTCTGGGTGCTCGCCAGTAGGTGTGCAGGGTTGTGAAAGTGGGTCTGGGTGCTTTCCAGTCTGTGTGCAATGGCGGGAGAAGTAGGTCTGAGTGCTCATCGGTATGTGTGCTAGGGTGGGGTAAGTGGGTTCAATTGCTCTCCGGTGGGTTGGTGGGGGAAGTAGGTATCTAGGTTTTCCAGTATGTGTCCAGTGGTGGGCAAAGTGGGCCGTGGTAATGACGAGTATTGGGTCCAGCTGCTCCCCAGTGTGTTAGTGTGGGAAGTAGGTCTGTGTGTTGTCCAGTGGCAGGACAAGTGGGTCTGTGTGTTCACCAGTATGTGTGGAGTGACGGGGGACCTCGGTGTGGGTGCTCTCCCAGGCTTTGAAAGTGGTTCTGGGTGCTCCACAGTATGTGTGGGGGAAACTAGGTGAGGGTGCTCTCCCATATGTGTGTAGTGGCAGCAGACGTGGGTCTAGGTGCTCTCCAGTATGTCTTCAATGGTGGGGGAAGTGGATTTGGGTGCTCTCCAGTATGTGTGCAGAGGTGGGGGACCTGGGTGTGGGTGCTCTCCAGTATGTGTGCAGGGCTGTGGAAGTGGATCTGAGTGCTCTCCAGTATGTGGATGAGGAGCAGGCGCAAGTGGATCTAGGTCACCTGGCCTAAGCCCCGCCCACCTGGTGCCTTCCTGGCTGCTGCTCATTTTCCCCACTTATCAAGCCCCGCCCACCTGGTGCCTTCCTGGTTGCCATTCTTTTTCCCTACTTATGGAGCCCTCCAGCCTCTTTTCCTTTGCAGATGGGGAGCAGGTGCAAGTGGATCTAGGTCACCTGGCCTAAGCCCTGCCCACCTGGTGCCTTCCTGGCTGCCGCTCTTTTTCCCTACTTAAGGAGCCCTCCAGCTGCTTTACCTTTGCAGATGGGGAGCAAGTGCAAGTGGATCTATGTCACCTGGCCTAAGCCCTGCCCACCTGGTGCCTTCCTGGCTGCCGCTCTTTTTCCTCACCTGGTGCCTTCCTGGTTGCCACTCTTTTTCCCTACTTAAGGAGCCCTCCATCCTCTTTTCCTTTGCAGATGGGGAGCAGGTGCAAGTGGATCTAGGTCACCTGACCTAAGCACCACCCACCTTCTTAGCCCTGCTTCTTCCTTCCTGCTCTTAACTCTTAGATCAAGGGCGTCTCTTGCCCGGGCGTCCAAAGCGAAGGGCATACAAAGAAAAGGGCAATTCCTGTTTGGACCAGGGCCCTAACCCCTGCTCGGACAGCAGGTAAGCATGCACCAACATGTGTTTACTCGCTCTCTCCCCACAGGCCATCCCTACCCCCTCTCCGCCCCCCCTGTGATGTTTCCTTGTGCCCCCCCTTCCTGCACACAGGTGTTGCCTGTTTTGCTTGATTCTTTGACCCTGCTCACCCCCCCTCCACTCTCCAGCCTACTTCTGCAGGTGTGTGTCCTGATACATTCTGGTTGCACCATCACTGTCTTGTGGCCAGTGTGGATTCAACATTTATGGACTTCATTGATTAGCGGTGGTCACCCTTTCTCAACTCTCATGCTGGACTTACTTTGCATCTTGTACTCATGGTGGCCCTGAATCATGCTGTTTCCATCTTCATCTTGTATCCTGGCTTGCAACTTTGTGTTACTACCGATTTCTGCTATTGGTATCACTCTCCCCTCTTGTTTTTCCACTCTTTTGACTGCTTACTCTCTGTTCTCTCTTCCTCTCCCTCCTCCTATCTCCTCCCCTCCTCCTCTTAACTTTCTTCTATGCACTTACTCTATCAGTTGTCTCTGAACATGGCATGATGGCAACCTTGTCTGTCTACTCCCCCCTCCCCTTACTTGTACAACCCCCTGGTCCCCCCAGCACTAACAGAGATGTCGTTAGGCCTAGTATGATAGTCACTTGTTTTGTTGCTCCCTTTCTGCTCCCTTCTCCCTCACCTTTTGTTTTTCTCCGGCTCTGCCAGAAATGTCGTCAGGCCTAGTATGGTAGTTGCCTGTCTGTTTTCATTTCCTTCCCACTCTCGACCTCCCTTCCTTATCTATGTCTTAGCTCTTGCACTATCTGAAATGTCATCAGGCCGAGTACGATAGTTAATTTCACATCCAGACCGTTCATGGCCTGTAAAAATGTCATTTTTATTTTACCTTGTTCCCTCCCTTGAAGCGCTTTGAAACACATTTTGTATAGGCACTATATAAACTATCATATCATTTGTGCAGTGGTGGGGGAACTAGGTGTGGGTGCTCTCCAGTATGTGTGTAGTGGCTGCAGATGTGGGTCAAGGTGCTATCCAGTATGGGTTTTAATAGTGGGATAAGTGGATTGGGTGCTCTTTTGTATTGGTGCAGGGGAAGTGGTTCTGTGTGGTCTCCATTATGTGTGCAGTGGTGGGTGAGGTAGGTCTGGGTGCTCTCCAGTTTGTGTGGAGTGGCAGAGCAAGTGGGTCTCGCTGAACGTCCGTGTGTGTTCGAGGGGTGGGGGGAAGTAGGTCCAGGAGTTCTCCAGTATGTGTGCAGTGGTGGAGTGAAGAAGGTTTGGTTGCTCTCCAGTATGTGCGTTGAGTTGAGGGGAACTGGTTCCAGGTGCTCTGCAGTATGTGTGCAGGGGTGGGGGCAATAGGTATTTGTGCTCTCCAGTAAGTGTGGAGTGGCAGAGCAAGTGGGTCCAGGTGCTCACCGGTATTTGTGGAGTGGAAGGGGAACTGGGTCCAGGTGCTCACTGGTATGTGTGGAGTGGCAGGGAGACTGGATCCAGATGCTCACTGGTATTTGTGGAGTGACAGGGGAACTGGGTCCAGGTGCTCACCGGTATGTGTGGAGTGGCGGGGGAACTGGGTCCAGGTGCTCACCAGTATTTGTGAAGTGGCGGGGGAACTGGGTCCAGGTGCTCACAGGTATTTGTGGAGTGGCAGGAGGTACTGGGTCCAGGTGCTCACCAGTATTTGTGGAGTGTAAGGGGAACTGGGTCCAGGTGCTCACTGGTATTTGTGGAGTGGCAGGGGAACTGGGTCCAGGTGCTCACTGGTATTTGTGGAGTGGCAGGGGAACTAGATCCAGGTGCTCACCAGTATTTGTGGAGTGTCAGGGAGGACTGGGTTCAGGTGCTCACCGGTATTTGTGGAGTGGCAGGGGGACTGGGTCCAGGTGCTCACTGGTATTTGTGGAGTGGCAGGGGAACTGGGTCCATGTGCTCACTGGTATTTGTGCAGTGGCAGGGGAACTGGGTCCAGGTGCTCACTGGTATTTGTGGAGTGGCAGGGGGACTGGGTCCAGGTGCTCACCGGTATTCGTGGAGTGGCAGGGGGACTGGGTCCAGGTGCTCACCGGTATTTGTGGAGTGGCAGGGGGACTGGGTCCAGGTGCTCACTGGTATTTGTGGAGGGGCAGGGGAACTGGGTCCACGTGCTCACTTGTATTTGTGGAGTGGCAGGGGAACTGGGTCCAGGTGCTCACTGGTATTTTTGGAGTGGCATGGGAACTGGGTCCAGGTGCTCACCGGTATTTGTGAAGTGGCGGGGGGGATTGGGTCCAGGTGCTCACCGGTATTTGTGGAGTGGCAGGGGGGACTGGGTCCAGGTGCTCACTGGTATTTGTGGAGTGGCTGGGGAACTGGGTCCAGGTGCTCACTGGTATTTGTGGAGTGGCAGGGGGACTGGGTCCAGGTGCTCACCGGTATTCGTGGAGTGGCAGGGGGACTGGGTCCAGGTGCTCACCGGTATTTGTGGAGTGGCAAGGGGACTGGGTCCAGGTGCTCACTGGTATTTGTGGAGTGGCAGGGGAACTGGGTCCAGGTGCTCACTGGTATTTGTGGAGTGGCAGGGGAACTGGGTCCAGGTGCTCACTGGTATTTTTGGAGTGGCATGAGAACTGGGTCCAGGTGCTCACAAGTATTTGTGGAGTGGCGGGGGGGACTGGGTCGAGGTGCTCGCCGGTATTTGTGGAGTGGCGGGGGGGACTGGGTCCAGGTGCTCACCGGTATTTGTGGAGTGGCGGGGGGGACTGGGTCCAGGTGCTCACCGGTATTTGTGGAGTGGCAGGGGGGACTGGGTCCAGGTGCTCACCGGTATTTGTGGAGTGGCAGGGGGGACTGGGTCCAGGTGCTCACTGGTATTTGTGGAGTGGCAGGGGGACTGGGTCCAGGTGCTCACCGGTATTCGTGGAGTGGCAGGGGGACTGGGTCCAGGTGCTCACTGGTATTTGTGGAGTGGCAGGGGGACTGGGTCCAGGTGCTCACCGGTATTTGTGGAGTGGCAGGGGAACTGGGTCCAGGTGCTCACTGGTATTTGTGGAGTGGCAGGGGAACTGGGTCCAGGTGCTCACTGGTATTTTTGGAGTGGCATGGGAACTGGGTCCAGGTGCTCACACGTATTTGTGGAGTGGCAGGGGGGACTGGGTCGAGGTGCTCACCGGTATTTGTGGAGTGGCGGGGGGGACTGGGTCCAGGTGCTCACCGGTATTTGTGGAGTGGCAGGGGGGACTGGGTCCAGGTGCTCACCGGTATTTGTGGAGTGGCAGGGGGGACTGGGTCCAGGTGCTCACTGGTATTTGTGGAGGGGAATGGGGGACTGGGTCCAGGTGCTCACCGGTATTTGTGGAGTGGAAGGGGGACTGGGTCCAGGTGCTCACTGGTATTTGTGGAGTGGCAGGGGGGACTGGGTCCAGGTGCTCACCAGTATTTGTGGAGTGGAAGGGGAACTGGGTCCAGGTGCTCACCCGTATTTGTGGAGTGGCATGGGGGACTAGGTCCAGGTGCTCACCAGTATTTGGGAAGTGGAAGGGGAACTGGGTCCAGGTGCTCACTGGTATTTGTGGAGTGGGTGAGTGTCAGGGAGGACTGGGTCCAGGTGCTCACCGGTATTTGTGGAGTGGCAGCGGGGGACTGGATCCAGGTGCTCACTGGTATTTGTGGAGTGGAGGGGGAACTGGGTCCAGGTGCTCACCGGTATTCGTGGAGTGGCAGGGGGGACTGGGTCCAGGTGCTCACTGGTATTTGTGGAGTGGCAAGGGGGACTGGGTCCAGGTGCTCACTGGTATTTGTGGAGTGGCAGCGGGGGACTGGGTCCAGGTACTCACTGGTATTTGTGGAGAGGGTGAGTGGCAGGGGGGACTGGGTCCAGGTGCTCACCGGTATTTGTGGAGTGGCAGCGGGGGACTGGGTCCAGGTACTCACCGGTATTTGTGGAGTGGCAAGGGGGACTGGGTCCAGGTGCTCACCGGTATTTGTGGAGTGGCAGCGGGGGACTGGGTCCAGGTACTCACCGGTATTTGTGGAGTGGCAAGGGGGACTGGGTCCAGGTGCTCACTGGTATTTGTGGAGTGGAGGGGGAACTGGGTCCAGGTGCTCACCGGTATTCGTGGAGTGGCAGGGGGGACTGGGTCCAGGTGCTCACTGGTATTTGTGGAGTGGCAAGGGGGACTGGGTCCAGGTGCTCACCAGTATTTGTGGAGTGGAGGGGGAACTCGGTCCAGGTGCTCACCGGTAATTGGGGAGTGGCATGGGGGACTGGGTCCAGGTGCTCACCAGTATTTGGGGAGTGGAAGGGGGACTGGGTCCAGGTGCTCACTGGTATTTGTGGAGTGGGCGAGTGGCAGGGGGGACTGGGTCCAGGTGCTCACTGGTATTTGCGGAGTGGCAGGGGGGACTTGGTCCAGGTGCTCACTGGTATTTGTGGAGTGGCAGGGGGGACTGGGTCAAGGTGCTCACTGGTATTTGTGGAGTGGCAGGGGGGACTGGGTCCAGGTGCTCACTGGTTTTTGTGGAGTGGCATGGGGGACTGGGTCCAGGTGCTCACTGGTATTTGTGGAGTGGCAGGGGGGCTGGGTCCAGGTGCTCACCGGTATTTGTGGAGTGGCCGGGCAAGTAGGTGTGGGTGCTTTTCAGTATTTGTGCGTGGCTGTAGGCCTGGATGCTCAGCAGTACGTGTGCAGTGGCGGGGAACGTGGGTCTGGGTGCTCATGGCTTACACTTCTCACCCTATGTTTTCCTAGGACCATTGTCAGGGGTGAAGGAAGGTTTACTCCTTACCCTTCTGCACAAACGTGTGATGTGCTCTTTGGGGTCTAGGTACCGAAGTATGTGTTTTGCTGGGCGCTATTGGTTCTTTTAACCAATGCTTTGATTTCACTATTTTCGGTAAGCAATGTCCTGCCCTGCAACGTGCTGTGCTTCATTGCGCGCATGCGCCGCCTCTCCGTTGTTACACTGATGAAGGCTGTCACTGTAATTAACGCTAGAGTTCTGGATGCCAGTTTGCAAGCAAACGGGTGAATATTTGAAAACGCGTGAAGATACGTCACACCGTCAGGAGAAGGCCGCTCCTGCAGACGGCAGCGCTGCGCGGCGTAAATCCCAGTAACACAACCACGGCATTCCCCAATCATAGCCGAAGAAACGGAGGCACGAGGCGGCAGGCAACGCGCTGGAATCAGTGACGTAGTGGAGGAAGTGCGCCATGACCTTTGGC
Source organism: Ambystoma mexicanum (assembly GCF_040938575.1). Lineage (NCBI taxonomy): Eukaryota > Metazoa > Chordata > Amphibia > Caudata > Ambystomatidae > Ambystoma > Ambystoma mexicanum. The sequence goes on along the minus strand of NC_090934.1, from coordinate 860,774,768 downwards.
CACGTCCCTGCCAACCTACACCATCAGCAAAGGATGAAGATATCGCCGGAGCAACCATTTCAGGAACCGCAAAAGACCAACACGAGGGAACGCTGCTTCCGTCATCTGTACTATTGGTTGAAAAGGATTCTGACAATGATTTTCATATTTTCAAAGCACACATAATTCACGCTTTTGAAGGCGGATCTCACACAATCAGAGAATGAGCAGAGACTGGGGTTTTCCTGTTAGTGCTGTTCGAAGAAATGAGCTGTGCTTCCAAAGTACTTGGGTGCACTCATTGGGAGTGAGTCAAAGGAGCTTATTTTGCTCAGTGTGTAATGCGAACTCAAAATGATGCCATGCGTAAGACAGTTTACAATCATTTTCATTCATTTGTATGGATGAGAGGAGGGGTTGATTGAAAGTTTTGATTCCGCCCCGCCCCCTTCCTCCCTGCCATACACATACTCCAGAATGTATGTCAGCATCACATTTGCATTCTGGTGTAAACGTTGGGGATCCCTGTGGAATCCTCCTCCATTTTACACTGCAAAAAGCTGGCGGATTCCATAGGAGTCCATTCTAAATACTGTGCGCAAACGTCAAGCAGCGTTTACTCAATTTGCACGGCGGAGAGCGAAAGGGGGGGCGTAAAGGTGTGTACACTATCATTTTACGCTCCATTTCTTTTAACACAAAAGTGCAAGTGTTGAAAATTACTCAGAGGGAACCTGTTTACACCAAAGTGTAATTGTAAGAGGTCCCCTCAGCATTATGTACACAAACTTAGAATATAGGCTGAATAGTCTTTGAAAGTTGAAGTTTTGATTAAAAATGAGCTTGTACAGAATATTATTTTAGATCTGATTTTTACCTCCTCTCTGCATGTTTCTTTAAAGTTTTTTGTCACGTCTTGTATGTTTATCAGATTACTGAAATAGCAATTGATGTTATTCAACAAGTTTAAACTTTGTCTATTATATTTAAGAATGTGTTTAAATAGTGTTATATATGTCTGCATTATCTTATTTAATTTACATTTCATTAAAACAATTTAAATAGAAAAATAAATTAAAAAAAGACATTTGGAAAGGAAATGTCCCACGTTACATTTTCTAAAGTCTTCAGCACTGCACCAAAACATAGGAAGAAAGAACTGACGTAAAGCCTTCCCGCATTTTCTCAATCATTTTCATAAGGAAGAGGATTAACAAGCACGTGCAAAAGGCATGCATAAAACCTTTGCAGATGCTTTTTACTCGACGGATCTGGAGCACGAAACGGAATGGCCTTTTCCGTCACCTCCATCTACTCTGCCACAAATCTTCATGCATGTTACACCAGCTAAAAGCAGGCGTATTCCACAGGACTCCATTATAAATGGTAACAGCCATGTGTAAATGATACATAAGAGGAGATGTTCTTACCAGTGGTTAATTAAAAATCTATTTTGTAAAATGTTTTATGTGAAATCAATTCGTTACATATTAGCATCTTGTTCAAGGAACTTGAGATTGTTAAGTGAAAAGTTATTTGTCTTGATTCAATCAAGTATTTTAATTCATTTGAACATAAGTCTCCATTATCGGGCATCATTTCGAAACAACATTGTAACGTGATTTAACAGTGGCTTGCATACCAACAGTATTACAAACGTGCTAGGGCAAAAGGGCAGTGCGAGTGGCATAGTATATACATTATTTCGAAAAACAACACAAAAGAGTGACACAAAACATCTAAAAAGTCGTAAAATTAATTTTACGAGTAGTGCAGGGTCGAAGAAGCATGTCTGCGTTTCGGCGTGAATAAATTGACTGCCTTTGTCATGGCAGGCAGCCCTTATATGGTTTGCACTAAAAAGTGCAAATTGGAGTACTAAAGGGGATCCCGCCTGCTTTTGCTCCTTTTTAACATGACAAAAATGGATTGAATCAAGACAAATAACCCTTCACCTAATAATCTTGATTTCTTTAAACAAGATGCTAATAGGTAACTAATTGATTTCACATAAAAAAACAGCTAAGTAGATTTTGAACTAACCACTGGTAGGAACATCTATTTTTGTGTATCAAAACTTGCATGATGGGGCATGGGCCCTCTGTGCCATTTTGGAGAACCTAGAAAATTACCTATTACATGTTACTATTGTGCAAATGGTGGGTGCACCATTGTTTTCAAGGCCAACGCAGTTCAAACGATAAGACAATAATTACTTTCCTTAGTCAATGTATTTCTATTATTCAATTTTTTTAAATGCATATTTTTTGTTTACTTCTTGTAATACTTTTCCACAACTTTTCATTGTTATCTATTCCTGTATTTGGTACCCTTAACAAGTAACCCAAGCTTACCTTCACCCCGCTTTCAAACTGCACTGTTTGCTACTAAAATGCTTCAATAGTATTCATTTTCTGGCAAAATAATGCATTCTTTGCGGGTTCTAGACATTCCGTCCACTGGTTGCAATGCAGTGCCGGAATGGAAAGCGGTGCGAAAAGAGATATTTACGCTGCTTTAGCATTTCAAGAAAACACAAGTCAAGTACAACAGCGTGCGAGGTCGGCTATGAGTGGTCATGGAAGGCAGCTCTGAGCGGAGAGCCAAGTGAGATCTGTCAAGTGTGTCTCTGTCGTGATGGCCACTGCAACACAGTGCAGTTCTGTGGTGTAAGACTTTGATTTGTATCCCCGCTCCCTTGCACTTCCTTCTGTACACTTGCATGACCTGAATTTACTAGGCCTAGTAAGTTCTGTCCTGTGCCCCCTTTGTCGCCCTGTGCCCCCTTTGTTGCCCCTACAAATCTGGTAGCGCGTAAACACTTCATGCACTTGCACTAGGAGAAATGCCGTCAGGCCTAGTACGCTAGTTACGTTTTTGTTAGATTATTCAGAAACCTCGAGGCCTAAGAATGACTAATGTAGTCCTTTGCTCCCTTCCTGCTTTGAAGCACTTCACTTGTGTATAAGCGCTGTACAAATAAACAGTAACAATTTATCAACTTTAATAGGGGGAAAGGATGAGTCGGCCCTGCCACAGGATTAGAGCTTGCCTCAAGTGCAGGATGCAATAATGTCCCAGAACAATGGTTGGTACCCAGTGTTTTTGGCAAATAATGTTTTCCGCCATATTTTTTCTGCTGTATTTTTTACTGCAATTTTTCACAAAATGTTGCTGCCAAATGCTGAGGAGTGTATGGGAGAGATTAGAAAGGGTGTCCGCCCCCCCCCCCCCACATTTTGCTGTAAAATAATGTGATAAAAAAGTGATGGTAAAAAAATACAGCCGTGGAAATTGAAGAGTGAAAACACATGCCCCATTGCATTATGAGTATGGCGGTGTGCTAAGAAATTGAGGTAATGCAGTGATATCTCTGTTACCACTGCATTACCACACTGCTATACTACAACTTTGGCAGTGAAGCAGAGGAAAACCCGCTAGCAAAATTATGGAGGTAAATCCGCTGCCTAACCGCCAAAAACCAGCCAAATCGGCAGAATTACTGCCAGCAAGAACGCCGTAATCTCCATGTGGTATTATGGACTCCATAAATTTGGACTAACACTGCCAAACCACCGCTTGCTATCTGGCAGTAATTTTTCCAGACCAAGTAGCAGTAACGTTAATTCTGTTTGGCGGTTTTCCTGTGGATTTACCATCAGAATACTGCCCAACTTGTAATGAGGCCCATAGAGCCCAGTACTTTACTCGTGTAGGATGAACTCTCAGAGACCCGGCAAGCTTTGGTGTCATCTCCATAGGAGACCCAATCAGGCCCGCTGGATACAATGAAGTGGCCAATCACTTGCCTTTTTGATTAATTTAGTTCCATTTACAACTTTTTATAAATATTTGTCAAGGTCCCATTTTCCGAGACCTAACGTTCAATGAGTGGAGCTCTGTCTGTATCCAATCCCTACGCACTATACTTAAGTGATCTTTCAAGGGTAATTCAAGCGTTCACCTTGGAAGCAAGACAACGTGGAGCAACACAGGTTCGATCCCCGGGTCCACACTTAGAAAGCTCCGGGTATTAAGTGCGTTATAAATGACCAATCATAATTCGGCCCAGGTATTGGCACAGATATATAAGGTACTGGCAACCTGGAGTGTTCCTGGAAGTAGACAGTTTCATGCAAATTAAGTCAACATTCACTTTGCAGCTGTGTTTGCAAAACACAATGTACACGAATGTCATTGGCCTGGGCTATGAGGCTGTTTATAAGGCTGCTTTAAGTGTTTTGCAGTGCCTATAAAAATGGGATGGAAATATAACACTAATTAGTACCCTTGGAACACCACTCAACAAATCAGGAAACAGGGAATGTGGGCTGAATCCGCCAGTTAACGCCCGCATTCACAGCTCGGCTGCGTTTTTGATATGGCTGCCATGTTCCCCTCCCTGCACTTTCTCATCCGCAGACCATGGTAGCCCCCTGTTGGGTATTAAGTGGCGGGTCCCTAATGCAGGCGTTGGGGTCGTGTTGGCCTGGGCATCCTTTCGGTGGGATACCCCCGCACCCCGTTGCTGTTCCCTGGCACTTTACCACAGCCCACGTTCTCGCAAAGCGGCTAACTCTGCAGTGCGCCTTCTGCGCCCGCCATCGCTGCCTAGGTATAACGAGCGCTACACGGAAGGCATGCGATGCTACCAGAAAGTTCCGGACAGGGGGGTCTTCTAGTTCAGGCAGGGAGCGACAGAAGAGGAAACGTTGGAATGTGTGGTACTCAGTGAGTACCTACTCCAGCCACCACGAGTAGCGCCCCGCTGCCCCAGTGCCGTTGCAATATGGAATCTTTGAGCCCACATGCAGCAAACAGCGCGTGCAGCAGGCTCTATGTGACCACCGTGCGCATTGGCAGAACTGTTGGCTAAGCAGACACTGTGCTCCCTAAAATCATACGTGTTTCTGCAAAGTGGTAGCCCCCGCAAAGCATTTCAAGCAAGTCAGGGGCATGGGAACCCGCGCCTTAGAGCGGGGGGGTGTGGCTGGCTGTTAACACCTCAGGTTTGCACCGAGAGGCCTGCGATGTCTGTTCCCACCCATGCCCCCTGTTTGATCACACCGTGTGAGCTTGGGCTCGTGACTGTGTCTTTCTGCGCGTGGCTTCAACCATATGGCAAACATGGTAGCTCTTCGATGCCGAGTATCACCAAATGTTAAGCGCTATAGAAACGGGGGTAGGGGGGGCACACGACACGCCCACCCGTTTTGCTGAATATGCGGTGTCACCGCAGAGCGCTGTGTGTGAGCATGTTCCCACTGCCGTTGTGGGTAAAGTATTTAGAAGTCCTATGCACGACAGTACATGCATGGAGTGTGTACAGGTGCCCCGGTGAGCGACGGGTGTCTCTGCCCACCCCGGGTGCAGGAGTGCTCGCTTACCTTCGAAAAAGCGTTGCAGAGCCTCAGTCTCGTCCACCACATCCATGGCTCCTGCCCTAGCTCTGCCGGCGGGGCCCTGCCATGAAGGGGCCCCACAGTGCTGCTCGCTGTCCAGCTTCTGCGCCGCCTTAGGCTCCGGGGGACCACAGGGCTCTCGGGTGGGAAACACCGGCAGCCAACAACATCAGCAGCGGAGACGGGATGGTGGGTCGGGGATCTGCTTAGGTGTAAGGGGCCCCTTACCAGGGTAGTTGGACCCCCTGGCAGGCAATATGGGGTCTTTTTCGCCAAAGCTATCCACTCAAAAAGCGGTCCAATGTAAGGTTCCGTTGTGGCCAGAAAGTCCTTATGCCACTAGCCTCCACACGGCTGGGGAATGGGGTGGCACCACTAGGCAACGTGGGAACCTCCCCCAGGCAGCGGGTGCCCCTCCGGCTATACGGAATAACGGGGGTCCTTCCACTGGGCAGTGGGTTCCGTGCGTGAGGGTTTCACTCCGCTGTAGGGTGGCTGCGATGACGGGAGTCACTCCAAGGCGAGGCCTGCCTGGGCAAGGCTGGTTCCTCGTGAGTAGGACTAACCTTTGCAATGGGACCCCATCAAGGGAGGGGTCCGCTGGAGGTGTGTCCCCACCCGGCTTTTACACGACCACGGAGCTCATCTATGTGACAGGGTCAAGGCTGGGCTGGTGACGGAAGTCGCTCAGGTGTTGGACTCTGCTGCCGGCGAATGTGCCTCAGTCGTCGGGCTCTGCTGGGCGATAGAAAAATCCCTTGACCGGTCCGAGATGTTAGCACACGGGGATCTCTTAAATAAACTGCCCCGTGCCGGGTTTCGGACGGCGCTTACAACCCAGGATGAGTGGAACCAGTAGGGTGCGCCCTCCCCTTGGCAACCTCCTTCAGCGGGGTCCAGAGATGCTGCGCTGCAGACATTAACAGGACGCCCTGCCTGGACAGCTTCTATGTCAGCCTGAACCCCTCGACGGGCAGTAAACAGCAGGAGCCCCCTCGACACCCACTTTCTTAGTCCTCGTGCCGCTGAGGCTTTGCTGTTGGCTGGGCTCCTTGGTGGTCACTTGTTCGTGTGCAGGTTCTGCTCCCAGCTACGAATTAGCTCAGCAGCGCCATCTGCTGGCCTGCGCTTCCCTATCACTGTAAATTGGTAGGTGGCTGCCTTGGCCGGGACTCGGCTGCAGCATGGCCGTAAAAGTCTCCTCCACCTGGATAGTTTTTCATCAAACCTAGAGCTGCAACCTCACCGGACTGACCGCATTTTCTGCGCTTTGTCCAGTTTACTCACAGTAAATCCGAATTGATGTCTCCCATGGGATGGCAGGCCGAGTTTTATGATTCAGAAGCCAGGTAAGCTTGGCCTGTGCGGTTTTTAGGTGTATCAGCCAGAGCTGAATTGGCATCCTGCTGTGTTCCTGCGAGGTGTGACTTACAACTTGTGAGGAATTAGGTCATCCGCATGGTGGGTGTGCGCTTGCCTGTTTTAAATACAAATTTGAAATGAAATAGAATTTTCCTATGCTCACTGCACGACATACACATAGATCTGTGTGCTCTGGGTGGACGCAGCCTACATGCATCGTCCCGCCTGCCATATTTATTTGGGATATGGCAGCCAAGAGTACTCCATGTACTCTCAGAAGGGTAAGGATGCCATGCCAGCCTAATTAAGTATCAAAGGCTCCATGGTGCCGCCCTGTCCTATTGTGTAAGCAGTGCCAATGGTGGCAGCAATTAACATAATTAAAATACTAATAGAGTATACTTCAAACAGGTCCACATGGGGCCTGGCTGCAGAGTTTAACAAAAGAGACAGGAAACCCCAACAACCTTTGATGTGCACTGTGTCAATGTGAAGCCAGCTCCGCCTCTCAGTATCAAGGGCAGTGACCTGTCATGTCTGGGTCTATGTGTTTACAGTAGGCAACTCCAGCAGGGGGACCCCATTCAGAAGGTATGAGAATGTGGATTGATGGAGACTGAAAGTCTGTTCTTTCTGCAGCTTCAAGGGAGACCTGCTGCTTTAATCAGGAACAACAGAGAGCTCCATTAACTAGAGCGACTCTTTGATGCACAACAGACAGGAAGATCGGTGGGATTTAGTATTACATGTTTTCCTTTTCTGCCGGAACGCGCTCTGGTTATGACCTCACGCATACAGGAGATTGTTGGTGGGGACCCAGGGTTGGTTCATTAAGCTAGGCTTAGCCTACACCAATCACTGTGGCCCATTTGGCTTTAAAAGAGGGCCAAGCCCCTCTTTTGGGCAGATAATCTGAAGACTTCGCAATGAGTAACGAGAAGAACTCATTTGGACCCTGGCTGAATGTACAGTCTGCCTTACAGCTTCCGCCAGTGAAAGAAGGCCAGGATTTCCAAAGTGGGAAGCAAGATCCCTCCCCTAAACATCTCCCAGGGAACAGAGTGAGATACTGAATCCAGGGGACCCTCCAGCAGCACCAGAACCGGTACCCAGCCAGCACACAGAGTGCTGTGCTAGTCTCTGCAAGCAAGCTTTCTAGGTGGGAAGTGCTACAGAGTCTCTGAAACAAACCCAGGACAAGGCCGGTGCCTGCAACACTCTCCTTAGCTTTGAGCGACACAAGCCCAGTGAAGACGCTAGGAAGAGTGCATCAACAATCCTCAACTAGCGTCCTCCTTAAATGACATTTTCGAGCCAGTCCAGCCCCTCGAGCTGCAACCGACTGCAGTGCTGACTGTTGTCATGCTGCAGTCGCTGACGTCGTCCGAGATGCCTCAACTAGGGCTTCAGTCCCACCAACCAGCACTGGAACAACAATCCCTGAGCCGCCGTGTAGGCCAGCCTGCAGCTGTCGGTGCAGCCTCACTTGCCGAATGGCCTGCTGCCTCATACCCGCAGGTATCTCCCGTCTTGAACTCTGTCGCAAGAGCTGCAAAGTGCCCTGAAACCGACTCAATCCTGTCAAGCACCAAGAACTTCTACAAGTACAAAGTGCATTGTGATTCTGTACCCCTTGTTTTATGACTCTTTGCTCCCTTTGTGCTGAAACCGAGTATCCTTGAACTATCGCAAATAATTACTTTACCAACTACCCTCCTCTCAGTATCCAGAGTGCAATCCTTTTGGGTTGTATTTTGTACGGTGCTAGAACTGTCTGTTGTGATAATAATAAAGTAGATATATTTATACAACCTTGACAGGACAGACCTTTTTATCATTGGGCAATATTTGTATTTTTGCTGTGTTGCAACTAAACAACGATCCATGAGCTTGTGGAGATAAGCCTGGTGTTCCGTCCACGTTACCAAAATTGGACAACAAGGTTTATAATTTGCTTGGGTTTCCGATCTGTTAGGATCCCTTCTGGTATACTAGAGGTGTGGGGCTGATTGATGGTTTAGAAACCGATACTCATCCCTGGACCACTGGTACCCCGGAAGTTGATTCTGCACACAGCTCTACTATCTGATATTGGCTGCCCAGTGGACAGCAATGAATGAAAAATTGGTAATTGGGCATATTCATATTCAGTGACCCTTTCATGTGCAAAATTCTAACTCTTCAAGCAAAATGGTAACATTAGGGATGTTAATTTTGGTAGCCCATCTGGATTTTAAAGCCAAGTCCAGACAATAGATCTCACCGATATTTTGTGTACTTGTGAAAGAAAAGGCGAACTGCTTATTTTTAAAGTAATTTACAAAGCTGCCTGCTTGTTTGAAAGCAAAAGAAGTACTTTTTTTTGTAAAACTACCCATTTTATGTACACAAATGCACAGCAATATAGTGAATGCCTGCTTTCAATATTGAAAAATGCAAGCAATGGTTATTAATAATACAACCAACCCACAGCACACTTCAGGAATCTGAAGTTGTTGCAATTTCACAAGTGAACAAGGCATCCAGGCCTGCCTCCTTTCTGCCTCTTACAGCAATGGTGTATGAAAAGCAAAACTATGAATACCAGAATGCATAGAAACGCTTAGCACAGGAAGAACAACCCACACCTGACCCACATGGGGACAGGGAATATACATCTGTGCTTCACAAACACCATATAGAGGAAGGAAGAAGTGATGGGAAAGAAGCTGACTAGGGGTCCATGTTTGCTTTTTGGCCAATGCCAATCTGCATTTGCTTTGCGGTATACACGGTTCCTAGTGATTGCATCGAATGCAAAAGCAAATGATGTAAAACCATAGAAGAAATGCATCAAAAAATGCATTTAAAAAACTTAATAGGGGGTCTCCCCAAACCCTGTTTTTTTACCCCTTAAAACCCATTATAGTAAAAAAAAAAACTTTACCTACAAAAAAAATCATTTTTTCGATGCATTTTCTTCCGATGCTTTTGCATTCAATACTATGTATTCGATGCAATGCCTGGATACTGGTATTCACATTTGGGAAAAGCTATACTACAAGTCCCAGGATGAAAACTGCAGTTGAATGAGAAGCCAGGGTTGCATGGGATGTGCCAGACATGTTATGGGGCCACTTCTCTATACTTAAAGCTTTTTTGAAATGCAGCCGCCTCTCAGATTTATCTAGCTATCCAATTTCCAGTGAGAGTTACAGCATCCATGTCCTCCAAACCCACATCAACCTGCTGTTTATAGATCTGCATTTCCACTGGGAAAAATTCTACTTAATTATTCAGACCTGCCAGGATTTGCTGGCATAAAATTGAATATTTTATGAATTAGAAATGCACATTTTGTGGCACAAATCTGTATTTGGTGGAGTACTTTTGCTTCACATTTTGTATTGATGGGAGGGTGTTAGAAACTAGATTGCAAAAGAGATAGTGTGCGAGGCTGCAAAAGGTATACTCTTGTTTACTATTTTAGTAAGGATGGTTCCTATACCCCTGAAGAAGGATTGTTTAATCCGAAACTCATTGGGCATGGCCAGGACCAAAATATAGGATTTATTTTGGAATTGTCCATACACCTATAGGAACATTTTGTGTTTAATATATTTCATATTCAATACAGACTTCTATAACTGTACCCCGCTTTGGTCGCTGGAAATGTATAGAAAGGGTCACTGTATATTTCTGTTTTGTAACACCTTATGTAAAACTTTCTTTATTGTTTATCTAGATTACATTTCATTATAAAATACTTCATGCCAATTTTATTTCAAATCTGTATGAAGATTGAGGTTTTGTAATTTCTTTGTGAATAGCGTATTTGTCCATCATTATCTATCAATTGTTATGTTGGAAATATGTTTAATATGATTTGGGTATATTGCCCATGCATGTGTGCTTACGGGTTTCATTAAATATTAATGAGATTTAATAACAGGCAAGTATCCGTGAAAGGCTAGGAGAAACTGGGAGTCAGTTGCAAGTCAGTATACCTGGCTCAGTGACTATTCATTAGCTTCAGGGAATGGACTGGCTGAGGGCTTCGCTCCCATCCAGTTTTCAGGATAAAAAGATACAAAACTATGCCCAGTCCTGGCTCGTGGCCTAGAGAATCAGAGATGTTCTCCAACTTGGGAACAGTAGCGCCTTGGTTTAAGTCTCATCAGCCCCTATTATTGCTCATGTGCTGATAACCTTCCAAATTGCCAAGGCTGGGAAAGCTTATGTTGACCAATCCCTACCGATCTACAATGCTGACCTATAACTTGTGCACCGGCCAATAATATTGCATTATGATGACATGTATTCACCTGAATCAATTTACTACATGGTCTCTGGCCGAGCCATCAGATAGAGTGTAACTAATAGAAACACTAACCTGTATGGACCCTATATAATTACCCACACCTTAGGTTTTTGTAATCATGAATACGATGAAGTGTCAGTTGTGATGTAATTCTTGTTGTTAAAATGCTGTGAAGCCTAACAAGACGAGATCTCAGAGATGGTCTTGATGTCCACAGCTGTCCCTGTTTTATATGGATTGTGCATAAAAATGGTCTTTGTCAAATTCTTTTGACTCTTCTTTTATTGGGGCGTGGGATTTCCCCAGCCTGTCCTTTCTGCTTTACCCAGGCAGTTCTGCCTCCTGGCACGTGAATTTAATGTTTCTCGTTAGTTATGACACAACGTTGTTGTTCATTGTGATAGAATCTGCGACTTGATGTTTTAAACATATGTGTGTAATGGAATCTCACAATTAAAATATAGCCGATGACGCAGCATATGTTTTCGAGAAACTTCTACCATGCTGTTCGTGTTTTTTTTTTGTTTTGTTTTGTTTGTAACATTCGACTCGTATTTCTGTTTTTTATGTAATGGCCACGTGAAGTCTGGCCGAATGTGGATCTCGGTTGGAATACGTTTTTCCAAGCACACACTCGCCGGTCATTTCTGTGCCTTGCGTATGTGACTACAAATAACTCAAGAAGACTTATAAAGTTTCTGAACTGTGAATGCTTGAGCGCCGTGAACGAGCAAAACACAGCATATCAATGTGTTCGAATTTGTCTAGGTTTCTTTCACAGCCTCTTAATCCAATCCTCACTTTCCGAATAAAACAGCATTCGTATAAGCCACTGCATCAAAAAAGTGTTAATGTTTTCAAATCACACGGGCTATTACATCTGTGTCACTTAATTATGTTTAGTAATGTTATGTTAGTGATTCTGTCACCTGACGCAATTTGTACCTATTATTTATAGGCAATTTATTTATAGCTCCACACTGTCTATCATGATGCCGGGCAATTACGCCTTAGCGTTTGTGTCGATATTGATGCCTCACGATCTTGCCTCATATTTGGATCGGAAAAGTGAGTAACTAGTGTTGCCAACTTATAAAAACATGTGTAGGCAATTACTTATCTTCAAGTGAACCTGTTTTACATTTTTGAAACTCTATGAAAACGTGGGATTCTCAATTTAGAAGACTGTTAATGCGTGTTATGTTCGTTGTGACTTTTTCACGTCAAGTTGATCAGATTTGTTAGCTGTAGTCTTTTTACATTACAACCGTTATTCTAAAACGTGTGGTGCTGATGGCTTCAAATACGCTATTTTTTCAGAGTTGGAATTTTGCATATTTACTCCAGAGCTTTTAACCTGCATATTTACTCCAGAGCGCTCCAGTTTCCCAGTTTCAAACATGAAGAAAGCCATTCAGTCACGTATTTTTCTTCTTGTAATTCTGGGATTTCTAGTCCTAAAACTTTTAATGCAAAAGACAAAACTACAAGTCCAGAATTCCAAGAAAAGTAAGTGGGTGGAACTAGCAACTTTAGATCTCACTGCCAAACATTCAGACTGCAGCAACCGGCAGGTAACACCAAAAGCCCTGCCTGGAAATACTAACTTGTTGAATATCAATATAATGCTTTTGGTCATTATGGTCATTGTGGTGACATTTCCCTTGTTGCACTTTATCTGCAGTCATCTGGTTTCTTAGTTTGGTCCGTATTTTCACTTACTATTATTTCTTGCTCATCCCATGTACTGTACCTTCCCCTCCCTCAACCCATACACTTTGGCGATGTATGTCACACCTGCCCTAGCACGTTCATACTCTGTCTCCCCTCTGCTTCCCCTCACTTGCCGCATTGTGCTTTCGTCAACATCTCTCTGGCTGCATTACAAATGCCATACCATATAATTCCACATCATACCATAGCATACACACAATTAATGCAATGCCCTCAGAATTATATCGACTTTTCCTGCCGTGAGCCCGAGGACTTCAGAGTAACCCGTGAGGAGCGGATAATCATGGTCAAGAGCCCCCTTTGGAGAAAATCCTGCCCGCTCCTCGTGGGACGCCCCACAGGCCAGAAGGCGGAGTGGCTGATTGTAGGAGGAGCAATTCCAAAGGCTTGGCCCGATCCACGGATAAAAGTTTGAAAGCACCGATTTGACAAACAAAGTGGGGGGGAGGGATCTGTTTGTGTATTTTGGGGATTTGTTTGTATAATTTTGGGGGAAAGTGATAAAGAGTTTATACATGAGAGTTTACTGGTAGCCAGGGTTATGGAGGGTGGCGCCTTAAACTCTGAGAAAGGGTAAAAAAACAGTATAAAAGTTACCTTGGGCATGGAAGAAGGTGCCACGCCCTGAGGGCAGTTTTCAGAAAATAAAGTGTACCTTGTCAGAAGTAGGACAGGAAGACGGCCGTGGGGGTTCTTGTCTATTGTGGTATTTTGGGGGTGCACCCATGTGTTTACATATGTAGAAATTACTGGCACCAGTGGTAGGGTATAAGGAAAATAGTGGGGAATTGACGGAAAAAAAAGTTTATTAGCGGTATGCGGCAATAGCAGAAGGGTCAGAAGTTGGATCAAAGTTGTGAGAAAGAGGTTTTGTTGATATTGGTTCATCTCTTAGGAGCACGTGGATTTTGGTTTGGACTCAAAGGGTGGAGTCCCGGGTATGGGTGTCGTTTGTGGTGCGTGCCCAAATTGGTGTTGTGGAAGCCAGGGAGGCTTGGGGAAAAGGTTTGAAAAGTGTTTGGAATTGAAGAATATATAGTTGGTTAGAAAATTGTGCAGGTATAGCAGAAACATCTTGAGGTTAAGAGAGCATTAAAGGTTCGGTAAGTATCGGCATTCAAGAGCGTGATGTGCCATCATGGCAGACACTCCTCTTATGCACTTGTGCAAGTTCATCCACGGCATAAGACTACAATTTGCAAGTTTTAACGCAGAATGGGCTCGCAAAACAGTGGGAAAAATGGTTAAAGCCTGGCCGCAGGAAGGCTGCATCTCAAAATCTGTGCTGCAACACATGACCACATACTTACATGCTGCATATATACTTGCATGCTGCATATGAGTCTCAGGAGGATAGCTCAGGGGCAACGCGCTCGTCTTGGATGCAAGATGTTGCGGCGCAACACAGGTTTGATCCCTAAATCTGTGCTTAGAAACCTCTGGGTATTAAGAGAGTTATAAATAACCACTTACAATTTCATATGCAGGAAAGAAGTTAAGTAATAGATTAGCAATTCTGGAGCTATGGAAGATATTTGGGGATGAGGTGGAGGGCCCGCCCTGTAGCGAGTGGATCTTTAATCAGCATGAAGGGGAGGCGAAGTGCCCATGGCTCCTCCTACCCGGAGCACTGATCCACCAAATGAAGGACAGGGATTTTACCCATTGAAAGAATTAAAAGCGGCGCCAGGCTATACTAACCCCGTATATGCGCCCCCCAACCGCATATGGCAGTGAAGATGCAATAAATGGAGCTAAGTTAACCAAAAGCCCATGTACATGCACAATGAGTATAAAGAGCACTGTGAGCTGCAGCCAAAGCTAACAGAGAGTGACAAGGAAGGGGTGGCAAGCAGCCCATACAAGTTGGTGGGAGGACAGATATTGCTTAAGCTAGACAAAAAGAGCACAAGTGACATTAAAGACAGAGAAAGGGAAAAAGAGAGGCAGGACAAGGAGGAAGAAGAGGCACGACAGAGAAGGTAGTTAGAGAAGGAGGAAAGAGAATGGGAAGAATTAATGGAGGAAGTAAAAGAACAGAAAATAAGGGAAAAGAAACACCAGGAAAAGATGAGAAGGGACTTAGAAGAAGCAGAAAAAGAGAAAGAGAGAAAAGATAGAGAAATACATAGGAAACAAAAGGAGGAAAGGGAACGACAGAAGGAAGCGGAGGAGACAAGAGCAAGGGAAATGAAAGAAGATAGGACGAGATAGAAGGAGTGAAGCTGAGAGAGGCGGTGTAACGAAGTTCAAAGGGTCGTTAAAGAGCACATACATCAGGGAGAGGAGAGGAGTAAGCAATAGGCACAGGAAAGAGAGAGGAGCTGGGAGAGGCACTTTAAAGAAATGGAAGAGATAATGAAAAATCATACTCTTTGAGACGAAGATGAGAGAGCAGAATACGGAGAAGGATCAGTAACCTGTATGGAAGCAGGAGGGGCAGTGGTATCATTCGGAAACTGAAAATAAGGGTGGTTGGATCTTCAGAGGGGGATCCAAACTTATTGGAGAAAGCAATGGAGGGACTGTATGAGGAAAAAACTCTAAAACAATTAAAATGTGGGATAATGAAGGCGATGGCAGTGAAGACATTTAAGGGACAAGGTTATCAGATGAAAAAATAGAGGAAAGTAGAAATGTGGAAGAGGAGAGAGCCAAGAGAGGACACTCCACGGGCATGAGGCCAGACGGGGAGACAGAGTGGTCCCATGATGAAGAATCAGAAGGGGAAAAGCCTGGACCCATAACACACCCCACACATTTGAAGGGGTGATCGTGTAGCCTAGAAGAAATTACCCCATATACTAAGAGGTTGAGAGCGTTACCAGGACGAAAGAAAGTAAGCATGACTGGTGCCGCTACAAAAATGAATGGTATGCCTGAATCTGAACATAGTGCAGAACTGACACAATTCTCATTGCTAGAAAAGGTGGGGAAGATGGCCACAATACATGCCATGGCCACAAATGGACAAAGATAATTTGAGATGTAAATTACCATCATTAACATCAGGGGTGGGAAAATGAATTCATGAGCTAGAAAGAAGGACAGTGGTAATGACGTTAGCAGTGGACAACATAAAAAGCTTGTTCGATGCCATTATTGCGGAGAGAGCAGACGACATTTGGAGACGGGTGGGATACCCTGGGGTGACTGCAGAGAACACAACTCATGATGGAGCACCATTTAATAATTGCAGGGCAGCCGTATGGAGGGCCCTCACAGTAAAATATACTGATACCTCAGACATGAGTGCAATCATGACACACAAAATGCGTGAGGGCGAAGACCCCATGAATACTTTCAGGAGAGTCAAGAGCGCTGGTGCCTTGAGACCCGTGAACCGTGGGACAAAACAATAGCTATTTTTATCACATATTGTGCTATGGATTACCAGAGCCAGTGCAGAGTCAGTTGAAGAAACTAATGGGAATGGAAGCAAAGCCAGGGCCAGAGATTCAGTTGATAGTTCACCATTGTCAGTTGTTACAAGTGAATTCTAGAAAGAAACGTGAGGAAAGAAAGTTAGAAGAAGCAAAGTTCGTTCAGAAAAAAACTGGCAACGTTTTCAATGGAAGGGGCCATGTTTACAAGTGGAGAGGGAGTGGTTATGCAAGACACACAGCATGTTCAGCCAATGGCTGGTGGTAGCGTTGCAAGAAGGGGAAATTACACTTACTGGCCACGGGGAAGAGGGGGTACCTAGAGGATGAGCGGTTGGATTTCAACCCCTTCAAGGAGGAGGAGGGTTCAATGGGGGGCAGCCCAAACCTATGGGACAACATCAGCCATGTTGGATGTGTGGGAAATGAGACATATTGCTCGGGTATGTAGAAGTAGGGGAGGGATGCAACAGAATTGGCAAGTCGCAAGGGGGGACAACCAATCCTCTACCATACAGTAAAGAGCCACCCGACTATTATGCCCAAGATCACACATAGTACCAGGCATATGCATCGCAACTGCAACCAGCACAAAAAGCGCCAATGCAAGCCCAACTCCCACCAATACAGCCACAACAAGCACCCATACAGACCCAGCACATGCAGATGCAAAGATGCAACCGCAAGCACCAGTACAGCAGATTACTGTGGCAACCTGGAACCTGAACACCGGAGCGCAGGCACCCACTCTCAGAATAGGGAATGTGACTGTAGTGGGAGGAAATCCTTTCACTGGTACAAGGATGAATTTATACGAACAATAGGACAGCCCATAGACTGACTAGACGTGTTCAATCATATCCATTACACCTTATCCACAAGAGGAGCCATGAGGCAGGGTGACCATATGTGATACGACATTTTCCTTCCTTGTAAGTACAGGTGTGACCAGACCCTTTGTTAGGGAGGGGAGATAATCAATGTCAGGTGTTGCCATGAATGCACAAGGCTTTTCTGGGGCTACAAATCTGGTTCCATTTACTGACGGCCTGCCTATTACTTTCGGAGAACATGACTTCACCAGGCCACTATTATATTCCCATCAGCCACCAGTCAACATAATGGGGAAGGGACATCATGAGCAAACACAACATGCCCATCTCATGTACTGATCAGGGGATAGTGTGCTCCACTCCAGGGATTCACTAGATGAATGCATGAGAATTTATATTGGCATTTTGAGGCCAGACAGCACAGAGCGGCGTGCCCATGGATCCTGAAGTATTTCAATATGGGGTGAATCTTTTGCTAGCATGGCTTCCTGGGATATAGGGCAAAATATTGCAGCTACCTGCAGCGTTCTTGTTTAGGCTAGAGGTTCCCATGGATGAGGAGGAAGGACACGTTTCCACTAGAATTGGAAACAGTTATAGTAAAGGACGAGAGAGTTATTCTTCACAGGACCGATGACGAAGGGAAAAGCATGGCAGGCAGTGATTGCCTTAGATGAAGTACACAGACTAACTGACTTGACGGAAGAGTTGTTCCAAGATGATGAATCAGACGATGAAGTGGTATTTTTCATAAGTCTCACCATTGGGTGAAAATTGAGAACAGGAAGTACCACAGAGAAAGACATTGATAAAAAAAGACACTGGCCCTCATTACGACCCTTGCGGAAATCAACCGACCGGACCGCCATAGCGTAAATAGCGTTTCCGCCATTGCACGATGGAGCAAAGTGCGGCTCATTCCGACCCATCGGGCACGAGCACCACGCCATGGCGGAAGTGCAAAGTCCGCGATGGCGGAAATGACCCTAAAACGGCCCACACCGCCGCCGTACGGCGCCCTAGGTGCAATACCGCCACCCATCTCAGCGGACACCGCAGTGAGCGCCAACCGGAAAGTACGGTGACCGTAAATATACGGAAACAGAAGTAAAAGCATGGTCCCGGAACGGGAAACATCCCGCCGTACACTTATAAAACCACAAATTCCACACAACCATTAAAAATACTACCCTGAGACACATCCCAACCCGTCATCCACCCTAGTGAAACCAAGAAAAATGGGAAAAGTAGCGAAGAAAGCGTGCGACCGCAAGCGGCAGGTCCACTTCTCCCGTGGGAACTCACCGTGCTCACAGAGACCCTCCAGGAGAATGCTGCCGCCGTCTTCTCCACGCAAATGACCAGGACGGCACTTGCGAACAAGAAGGCCATATGGGCCCTGGTGGCACAGCGGGTAAGTGCGGTGGGGACCGCACCCCGCAACCCACAGCAATGCAGAAAGCGATGGGACGACCTGCGGATACGCGTCCGTAGCATACTTTCTGCCAACCGCAACATTGCCACAGCTACCGGGGGAGGATCGGAATCACCCATCAAGTTGACCCCCTGGGAAGAAATCTGTGCCTCCACCATTGGAATGGAGAGCATAGAGGGAGTCGGAGGGATGGAGAAAGGAGTGCAGACATCCGAAGATTCAGGTAGGTGTCCCAAATAAAACAATGCCAAAACCACAATGTCCAATCATGTGAAGTACCACGTGCCCACATAGTGCAACAGGAACACATGTCCAGGAGAACGTCCACATACATAGGCCTGATAGCACACTTTAAAACACACATCAAATACATAAATAATTAAAAATCCTAAAAACACCCTCTACACGTGCAGCAGGCACACCCTAACTGCAGGCTGCCAAACAACTGCACCCTCACTCCACACACAAATGAAACCACCTCCAAGGCCCCGACCCAAATCACCCTCAGGTACCACCCCAATGCATGTGATACATTGCCATTCCAATTCCCACAGACCCATTAATAACGCTCGCCCTCTTTAACTCCACCACAGGGTCCGATCCAAACGACGAGCTCCAGGACACCCCTACCAGCACACCTGCAAAGAGGGCCAAGACCAACGGCCAAAGACCCTCCACCTCAGCTGCACGCATCAAGACATGGCAGCAGCACAAATCAAGTGGCAGCACAGAGGAGGGAACTCCAACAGGCACCCCAGCAGCCAGCATGCCCACAACAACACCACCACAGGTCCCCCCAATGGATGCCACAGTAGGCACTGCTTCTGGTGGCAGCAGCACCATAGGTGACACTGCATTAATGGCAGCATGCTCCGACACAGAAAACGGGGATGTCGAAGTTAGATCCATCCATGACCTGTCTCAATCCCCCTGTCTGTTCCATCCCGTACACCATGAGGATACCACGCAGGGGCACCCACAAGACGACGACTGGCCATCCCCCACAAGCCCTGTGGCAAGGCAACATGAGGTGATCAGCCACTCTGTGACACCACCGCAAATGGCCATGGCCCAGCAGAGGCAACAGTCCCTCGACCAGGTAATCGTGCAACAGCAGCAACTGGCCACGCTCCTCAAGGACCATGCCGATGAATGTGGGGGCACTAAGGCAGACATAGAAACATCAACTGAGACACTTAGGGCAGAAATGGAGAGAAGTACAGAGACACTAAGGGCACAAATGGAGAGTAGCACCGAGAGCCTGAGAGTAGAAATGGAGAGAAGCACCGAGAGCCTGAGAGTACAAATGGAGAGAAGCACCGAGAGCCTGAGGGGGGAACTGCATGCGACGTCCAAAGACATATGTGCCGAACTTGCCGCAGTGCGCCGTGTGCTCACTGAGCTCTCACAAACCCTTAGGGACATGCATGGACGTGAGCAGGCAGAGACATCATCCGTTGCAAGTTCCGTCCAGGGCAGCCCCCAACGTAGATCTGGGAGGAACCTGCGCTCCACAGGCAGGGGTGCCCCTGATACCCGCAGAGGGGGCTTGCAATAGCGACTGCCCACTGACAATGAGCATCTTTGGACACTGGTGTTCGGGGGGGAGGTAGGAGGGTGGAGGGGGTGTGTTGGGCTCACTTGGGTGGCGGGTCGATAGGGTGTTTAACATGATATCACATATGCCATAAACAATGCACGATCATCCAATGAGATGTGTGGACATTGATCTTTGTGTACGAGGCCATTATAGGCGTACAGTCCATATTGTGCATGTTCCAGACACACACAGTGCCACGAGTCCCGTGTCCATGTATCAGCCACCAGGCGTGAGTGCTAGAAGCATGCATCTATGAGATGCTGACGAATGTCACGGCCCTCCTGTGCCTCGCAGACTCCTTGAGGTGCTGCCACATCCCCACCCTCATCATGACCATCATCAGGTGCTTGCAGTTCTGCGTCAGGGGGCATTGGCACATTTCTACGTACGCACATGTTGTGGAGCATGACACATGCCATGACCATCTTTGCAACCTTCACATGGCGGTACAGGAGTGCCCCGCCAGACCTGCTGAGGCAGCGGAAACGAGTCTTCAGTAGGCCGAATGCCTGTTCTATGACTACACGGGTACGTGAGTGGGCATGGTTGTAGTCCTCCTCATGCTGGTCCCGTGGGTTCCGGACTGGTGTGAGGAGCCATCTCTTCAGTGGATACCCGGCATCACCTGTATGTGGACAATAAAGGAATTCTGAGGAATGCCATTGCTACGTACACACCCCCCCCCTTCCTGCCAGGTCATTGCCGCATCACATACCCCACATCATCATGCATGAAATGAGACTCACCGAGTAGCCAGGATCTGTTCCCTGCGTGTCGCTCCATGTAGCGTGGTATTGTAGAGTTCCTCAAGACCATAGAATCATGGGTTGATCCAGGGAATCGGGCACAACAATGTGTAATGATCCTGTTGGAGTCACACACCATTTGTACATTCAGAGAATGAAATTGTTTTCGGTTGCGGTACTGGGCCTCCACGGCATGTGGGACGACCAATTCCACATGGGTGCAGTCGATGGCACCAATGCAACCCGGTATGCCGGCAAGTGCATGGAATCCCACTTTAGTGTTGGTAATTTCCTGCTCTGAGCGTGGTAGAGAGATGTAGTCGTCTGCGTGCTTCAGGAGGGCATCGAGCACTTGCAATAGTGTCCGTGAGAACAGTGGCTGTGATATGCTATGCAACTGTCCGACTGTGTGCTGGTAGGTGCCTGTGGCCAGGAAGTGGAGTACAGACACCACCTTCAGTAGGGGTGGGATGGCGGTTGGGCTATCTATCATGCTGACAAGGTCAGCCTGTGTCATGTCCACAATGGCGGTTATGGTGTCCCGGTCCAAACGGTAGAGGGTGTGGATCTGCTCATCAGTGAGGTTGAACGGATGTGCTCGGAGGCGTGGGATTGCGGGCTGCCTGCGTGGTGGTAGTGGCTGTGCTGGCGGCCCTTGCTGGCCCTGCCTTGCCCTCCTCCTCCTCCTGCGTCTCCGCCGTGCGGCCGGTTGTAGTTGGTGTTCGTCTTCTTCTTGAAGTTGGAGTACTTGCAGTGCTATCAGGTCCCCCAGGGCCAACATAGCTAGTCCGGCCGGTAGCATTTCGGAGTGGGTGTGGTTGTGGGAGGAGACTGGGTGTGCAATTTATGTGTTTTCAGGCTGTATGGCCTCCACCTGTGGTGATTCATTCCACCTGTGCAAGCTGCTCTCCCCTTTGGGCGAGCACGTCCCGCACACAACGCTGCAATTCGACGAATGGCATCTTGCTATTACAATCATGTATTTGTACCCGATGGCAGTGTAACATTGGTTGATATGTTCAATCGGCTATGGTCCCATTGTTTCACATACTATCTTTGCAGTCGCGAACAGACTTGTGAAGGGTCAGTGGAACGTAGTACTCGAGTAACGGTGGACCCTCATGCAACACTGTACCGAGGTTCACCGACGGTCGGGGCGTCCCATTTGTGAGTGAAGGCAGTTGCCATTTTCACTCACAGCCGCACTAGATGGATTAATTTGTGAATTCAAGCGGCCACAGATGCCTTTTCGACGTGATGTTGCAAATGAGGAATTCGAAGGGCGGCGCTTTCGGTTTTCAGCTAGCGGCGAGGAGATGCCCACAGGTCTGACTGCAAATGTAACGTTCTATTGTTCAATGTCCTTGGGACAGGGGCCATGGCGAGGATGCAATGATTGATATGAATAGTTTGGGATGCGCAATAGCGACGTGGGCGATGAGGCCGGACGTTCCCAAATACATGTTACTTCACAACACTGGAATTACGGGCTGGGGCACAGTGGATTTTGCAGGCTGCATAACGCACAGACTCAATGGAAATTTCACATGTTATGTGAGTATGGAAACAGGCATTTTCATTACGGGATGAGGGAATGATGTATGGATGCATGGACAGATGATTTGATACAGAGTTTGCCATGTACAGGGCTTCTTCGAATCTATCCGCCTCCCCTGCGCTATGTGATGCAGGGCTGCCATAGTGGGACCATCGTCTATCTGGCCTTGTTGAGCCCTCCCTGTCTCGACGCGCCTTCAGACACTTGTGTCTATGCACGTTACCAATCCCATCTGATGGATTCTGTTTTAACAGACGCATGCACAGGTACACTCGTCTGTGATAGTGTTTTCACCTCGATATGGATGGTTATGATTCGCAAGTGGTTTTTGGGTGGTGATGATCCTTTGGAGTGGGCTAGCATGCATATGGCTGTGGATTTGGTGTGATCATTGAAGTGAGTAATTCAAATGTAGTTCTGATGGCCATACTATTCTTTTTCATTTCATTTGGTTGACAGGTATCTCCTCCCCTTTTGCCACTGCCATCTCTATGCCACTCCTGCAGATGGATTTTACTCCCGACACCTGCTGCTTCGTGTTAATCAGTGGAGCAGCATTACGATCTTATGGGACGATCGCCAATGGGCCACATGCCCTTACGCAGTACTAGTGGCTAGGAGCAACATTTCGGCCTTTCAGCTGGACTAGTGCCTCCCTATTGGGACGGCCCTGCGGTTCTAGGCGCTTCCATGTTGCCTTTTCGTACGAGAATGTAGCCCCTGTGTACCATGAAGGAACAGGGCGTCACACAAGAAGTAGCTGGTCATTTATTGCGGATGCAGCCCACAATGGTGAAATGTATTTTGGAGTTCATGGCCTAATGGCTGTATGGGCTTGGAGAATTTGTTGTGCATTAAATTTCTATTCTGATATGAACCGTGTAGCGTTCTTCTTTGCAAGTGATGTGGCATATTACTATTTGGGGAGCGATGTATTGTGAGGAGATCTGCATTGGGTTTGTAGGGTATTTTGTGGAGATTTGGGGCCTGACGGTATTTTATTACCGCCGAAAAATAACTTAGCAATAATCACTCTTTGTATTCAGATTTGGCCATGTGCAACAATAATACAATGGACATGCATTATTTCAGCACCCAGACCTGCATATTTGGTATACGTGGTTGGTGGTATTTTGGTGAGCATAATTCCCTTGTTTTATTTGTGGCCCCAATGTCCAGAATCCCTTATCTTCGCTTAGATTTTTCGTGTGATCACTAGAGAGACCTCAGACCTGCATTCTAGGGAAACCACATTTTCCAGTGATAGTGTTGGTGCGCCACCATGGGCAAACTCACTGACTTATTTACGACAGAGAGCTATATGTGGTAGTTTTGTGGTAATTTCCACTACCTTATATACGGTAGGGAGCTATGTTCAGAGAGTCTCTCTTCCCGTTGGCTCATGTACCTCCAACAAGTTATACTACAGTCACTCACAATTATTCATACTGATTCTGACATGCACACATCTGTCTTAAAATGACCATTGCACTGTTTAAAAATCTCCCCACATCATTGGCATTGTAATGGTAAATAGAAAATAAACCACCCGTCTGTTTTCAAATATTTTCTGTATTATAAAAGTTGCATTTAGACACGATCTCATTCTTTACAGCAATAAAATGGAACAATCAAAGCATTTTCTATGACACACTGCAATTATAGTGGCGGAGAACAGAACTTAAATTGCAACATTAGCACTTGATTAAGACACGCACGGGACTTTCATTTTTCTACACTGACTGCATATTTCCGTGCACACACACAGCTCCCCCAGTTAGGTAATTACCTTATCTGTTCAGAGGCTTCTCTCTGTGAATGTGGCTCTCTTGGATTAACTCCAGCAAAAAGGAACGCTTGCCTTCTCAAGCCGGGGTCATTGCCTGGAATTCTCAGCTTTTTCAGATAGGACTGCCTCAGCCAGTGGACAGGTTTTTCTTTCAGCTCTCCCCAATGTCGACTGCAGCCGGACACAGGAATCTGCATTCAGTCAGTACCCCACAGCCAGGTCTTCTCCCCAGTAGTGCAGAAAGATGTCTCCTCTCTTTTTCCCTGCTACTGCCCACTAAAACTTTCCTCTCAGCCCTCTTTATGACGTGTCCCAATGAAATCCATCATCTCTCATCCTCCTACTCTTCAACAATAGCTTCGCTTATACATTTGCAATTGTTGCAAATCTGACTTCCTCCTTCCTGCCGTTACTGTGCACAACAACACGGATAATCAGGCAGAGAAGAGAAGAAAAAAAAATCTGCACACTCATTCAAATGGTTTTCAGAGTATGCCTAATTCTGCAGTAGAGAACACATTTTATTAGTGGGTTATATTAAAATAAGGTTTTATTAGTCAGGTTAATGGTTAATAGGTTAGCTGTTAATTTTCAAATGTGTCTCTAGCAATATAGGCATTTCAGGTGTAAAATAGTGTGCATTTTTAAATGAACACGT
Source organism: Ambystoma mexicanum (assembly GCF_040938575.1). Taxonomy (NCBI): domain Eukaryota; kingdom Metazoa; phylum Chordata; class Amphibia; order Caudata; family Ambystomatidae; genus Ambystoma; species Ambystoma mexicanum. The sequence continues at coordinate 860,749,989 of NC_090934.1, read as the reverse complement.
GTGCTTTTAACTGTAAAAATAGCTTTGCATCTTATATGTTAAAATCGTTTTTGACTGAATAGCCTGTCTTTCCTTGTTAATCTGCTAACCCATATAGCAATGCACCGCACCCTTGTGGTGGTGGTGCTGCAAAAATTTTGTGCTACTTGTGCAGTATTGCTGTACTGTGTACTGTAACACGCCAAATATCCTTACATATACCCTCCTTTTGTTTTTAGAACTTGGCTATAATCCAAGCCAATTCCTAAAAACAACTTGTTCTATTTTTTTTTTTTTACAATATAGCAATCCAACAAAATGAATATTCATGTGCATCAATGAAAATTTGCAATCAACATTTCACCTGAGTCCATCAGTTCATAAAATGTTCCACATTTGCCTTCTCAGTGGAAGTGGCATTACTTTAAGTTTAAATTTTCCAAGTCAATTAAAAACAATGAAATAAAACAACTAACTAAAACAAATAAGTAATATAACAAGTTAAAATAAATAATTAAAATAATAAATACGTGGAACTTCATATGCCGGAACTTTTGCTTTGTCTCTTTTGGTATGTCCCGACCAGCGATGTTATTCGGTTCATCCGAGTACTCTTTCATCTTGGCAATCTTGAATCCACAGTATTCATCTCTTTTGGCATTCCGGTTATTTTGTCTTCACCTCCACCTGGAGGCAGGCATCTTTTGGTCTTCATCCAGGGGACTCCAGGACTCCATCGTCTCCCGTGGCCTCTGATCCCGGAACCTCCGACCAAATAATGTTAATTGTCTAAATCAAAATAGAAAATAAACAGATTAAGTACATAGCACAATACTAACTTCATCCTTTTGCCAAAAATAAAACATGCTTGGTAAAAATACTTCGTTTTTTTTTTCTTTTTTCTGAAATTAAACACAAGTTAAAAGAAAACAAACACATATAAAACAGCATTCAATATTTAACACACTTTCTCTCTGCACACCAACCACGAGCTTCCGTTATATGTGCATTTATTTATTTATTTATTTATTTATATTATATATTTTTACATATATTACAGTGTTTATGTGCCATCATAACAATCAACTTTTTTTTAACTTCTTTGTCACTGCCTCCTGATTACACCCATTTATTTTCTCAAGGGACTCTATCCGTTTCCACATGCTCAAGCTGCCTGATCTCATGTCTGGGATGGCATGGTTTGATTTGATTTACATGGACAAACTGCTCTATTGCTGTTTCACCTTCATTTTTCAAAATTTTATACACTACAGGAGAGACTTTATCTATAATTCGAAATGGCCCCTGCCAGGCTGCCAGAAATTTAGAATTTTTCTGTTTACTTTTTCCAAAATGAAACTTGTACACCTGATCCCCTACATTGTATTCCTTTACTGATGTCTTTTTGTCATAATATGACTTAGCACTGTCAGCAGCTCTTTCCAGATTTCTCTCCACAAAAGCAAATGCATGTTGCAAATGCCTCCTCAGTTCATCAATATATTCATGAACTGTGGATGCACTCACTAGAGTTTGCTCATGTGTTCTGTATAGTAGGTGTTGTGGTAACACCATTTTCCTACCTGTTAAGACCTCATGGGGGCTAACACCTGTTGCTTTGGCAGGAGTCGACCTGATTGCCATCAAAACCAATGGTAAACGCAAATCCCAGCTGGAACCTGCTTCTGCCACAAATTTCTTTAAAATATCCACAACAGACCTATTGCTTCTTTCAACTGTACCTGAAGACGCCGCCCGATATGCGATATGTAGTTTCCTTTTCACACCTAGTATTTGCCATACCTTACTCATTATAGTACTTGTGAAATGACTTCCTCTGTCTGACTCAATTCTTTGTGGCAACCCAAACCTTGAGAACACATGGTTCACCAGCAATGTGGCTGCTGTTTGCGCACTACAATCTGGTGCGGGAATGCACTCAATCCACTTTGACATTAAACATACCACACTCAAAATATAGCGGTGTCCCCTGCTCGACCTTTTTAAAGGACCTACATAGTCTATTTGCAAATCTGACCATGGGAGAGTTAGGCCTCTTTTCATCAATGGTGCTCTATGCATTGGTGAAGCAGGTTTAAATTGGGCGCATACTAGACATCCTCTAGTATATAATTCCACATCTTGGGACATATGTGGCCAGTAAGCATAATCTTTTAGTATTTCTAATGTCTTTTGTGAACCTCTATGGCCTGCAGTTATGGCATCGTGTGCATGGTGTAGCATTAGTCCTCTGAATGAAAGGGGTACTACCCACTGTATTTGCCCTGTTATGGACTCTCTAATCATGAGTCCATCCTGTAATCTAATTCGTGTTTTGTTCTTTAATAACACCCTCAACTCTTCTTTTCCCATACAATCATTTTCTGTTAAAGGATTTTGTTCAGGATCCATCAAATGATTATAATAGATTCCCAAAATTTGATCATTCTTTTGTGCCTCAATCAAATCTTGGTCTGGCGTGTCATGAATCCACTGCACCACCGGTTGATCTACCTCCTTTGGTGCTTTAGAACGTGTGACTGCATCAATTTGTATTTCACCCATTAAATAATCAATAGGTAGCAATTCTCCCATCACAGCCCCAATCTTAGCCAGATGGTCTGCCTTATCATTTCCCTCCTTATCCTCTCCTGGTGTTTTTAAATGCCCACGAATTTTTCTCCAGTATATTGTTAAATTATTTTCTGACACCAATTTGTCTATGGCTTGTATCATTTTTCCATGTTTAAGTGGCTTTTTGTTGTATGTAACCATGCCTCTTGCTTTCCAACCAGGCAAATACTCCACAAAGCTATTCCGTGCATAGTCAGAATCAGTCACCAGGACAATTTCACTGAACTTCTTATCAACTGCAGTAGCAATTGCTTTATAGATGGCTGCCAATTCCGCCACCTGACTGCTCCTATCTCCAATCCTCATCCCTATACTAGGAACGCCTTCACATTTCAACCAGACATTTCCTATTCCTGCCACTAATTGTTTATTACTGTCATTTTCAATGTGAAAAGCACAACCATCCACATATACAGTTGGCAAATCCTTGCATGTTTTTTCATCAAAAGCTTTGTGTGGTGATTGTTCAAATTCCTGTAAACTAGCTTCCACATCCATTTCATTTGTTATTTGTTCAGCTGCACAGTCATGTAAGTCAGCTAACCCTTGAGCAATTGGGCTCTTTTTATTTTGTCCATATCTTACTTCTACGGGAAAACCTTGTAATGCCAGCGTCCATGAAGTGATTCTGGATTGCGCTAGATTGCCTGATCTAATTCTTTTACTCTCTAAAAATTGCAAAGGTTGATGATTTGTTTCAATAATCACCTTTTCTCCCTGAACAATGGGGCGGAAATGTTGTAGCGCCCACACAGTGGTTAATAGGGCCTTTTCGCATTCATTAAATTTCATTTCAACTTGGGAAAATGCCTTACTTGCATATGCAATGGTTTTGTGATTCAAATCGTGTTTTTGTGATAACACTGCTGACATACAATGTTCAGAAAAGCCTATTTCTATAAAGAAATCCCTGTCCTTTATGGGGTATGCTAAACATGGTGCCTTTACAAGACATTCCTTCAATCTAGCCACTGCATCAGACTGCTCTCTTTCCCATCTCCAGGGAGTATTTAGTTTAAGCAGTTTAGTCAATGGTTGAGTGATTTCTGCATAATTCTCAATGAACTTTCTGTTATAGCCTGTCATCCCTAATAAACTTTTTACTCCTTTCACATTTTTAGGATCTTTTAATCTTTGTATGGCCTCTATTTTCTTCCTTTGTGGATTTAGCCCATGTTCAGTCACTTCATGCCCTAGAAAGTTCACTTTTTTCTTGCACCATTGTGCTTTTTGCAAAGATACTTTGGCGCCTGCTTTCTGCAATTGGCCAAGCACATGTCTTATTTCATCAAAATGGCTTTTAAGGTTTTCATTTTTTATCAAGACATCATCCACATAAACTATTGTTCCTCTTTCCCCTGCATCTGGCATGGCCTTTCTCAAAAATATGCCAAATTCACTCCCACTATTGATGTACCCGAACGGAGCTCTAAGCCAGGCATATTGAGTCCTGTCAAATGTAAAGGAAAATAGGTGTTGTATCTCCTCTGCCAATGGCACACACCAATATCCAGATGTGAGATCTAACGTGGTAAATACATTTGAACCATGTATCTGAGCTAGGCCCTGATCAATGAATGGTAGTGGCCATCTAGATACTGGTACTCTTTTATTTAACTCTCTTAAGTCTGCACACAGCCGCCATTGACCATTTGGCTTTAACACACCTAAAATAGGCGTATTGGATGTGCTATGAATGGGCCTAATTATTCCCCGTGATTCCAAATTTTTAATAATCTCTGCCAATGATTCTAAACATGCCAGCGGTAGTCTATACTGGCGTACAAACACTGGATTTCTGCTACAACCTTCTGGTAGTGTGGCCACATGTAAATCAGTTAAACCACAATCATAAGCATCTTTTGCAAATACATCCTTAAACTCCATAAATATTTCCCTCAGATTGCGTCGATCCTCATCGCTGTCACATGCATCCGCTAAGGAGATCTGCTCTTCTACCATTCTGGAAAATTCTGGAAACTCTTCTGGTAAAGGAATCTCAGCGCTTTCCTCTAACTGTGTGGCTGTGTCTTTTTGTAGAGCTGCCACTTTCAAATATTTTGGCAGATCAGCTTCCACTTCAATGGGCTGATTTCCTGTTTCATTTTCATTTAAATTAAATATTATGCAATCCTCTTGATGGCAGCACACTGTCTCATTTGAATCATAAGGATACACAGAATGAATTTTAAATATTCCTTTGGGCTGAGAGTCCAGGTGTTCTGGCAACTCGCCCTTGGCATCTACATATTTTTCAGGAATATTCCCAATCACCATGTTATTTAAATCTGCCGTATAATGTGATTTTTGTATGGCCATTCCTAATGGGGAGTTTTCCTCTAAATGAATGTCCTGACAACCTTTATTATTTACCATGATTTTTACAGATCCTTCACCAATGTCTACCAATGGAATGTATTCATAATCCAGGCCTTGCTGTTTTATGGATTCATTCAGGCATACAAATGCATCAGAGCCTTTCATCTGCTGTCCATTTTTGCATTTCAGTGTTATTGCAAACTGTTTTGTAAATGCAGGAACAATAGTATTTTTCCTCATCTGTAATTCGACTGCATAAGGAACTAGTTGTGCACAATGATAAGCCCTTCTTTTGTCTTCAAATTCAGGCGCCGGCCCACCTAGGCGTGACCATATTTTTTGATTAAGGAAATCTAACACCATACACATTCTGTGCATGATGTCATTGCCCATGTAAAATTCATTTTGTGCTCCACTCACTATCCATACATTATGGTAAATTGTTTTCTGCCCAATGCTAATTTTAAGCATGCATCTGCCTGTAATTCGGTTTTCAAAGTCTGGACTGTCCAACCCAGAAACATATTGGTTTTTAATCCTAAATTTCGGGATTTCTTCCCTCTCCATAATTTTTTGCAACAATTTCTCATTAATGAAACTCCTTTCATGTTCAAGCGCTAAAGTGGCTTTTATTGTTTTAAGATAATCATTTATACCAACGTGAACCCATGGTTGCTCATCTTCCATGTGTATCTCTGCCAGAGTGGTAATGTGTTTTTCTGAATCTGTTTTAGGAACAATATTCTGTTTGCATGTATTCTCTTTTAAGTAAAAACGTAATGTGTGCTCATCTATAGCAGTCTGCCAATCTTTCCTTGGGTCCAAGTATATTTGTACAGGTAGTTTTTCATTGTCGCTCTGATCTTTGTCTTGACACATTAATATAACAGTGACACTAGGTATGCAGCTATTCTGGAGATATACCTCCACAGCATCATTTGTTTTGGCAACGGTGTGACATTCTTTTATATTGCTGTTTTGTGATTTTAGTTTCTTAGGCCTCAATGGTTTTTTGGTTAAGGACCACAGCACTCCATTCACCCCATCTATGAGAGGAGACAATCTTTTCAGGCAATCTGTCCCCATCAGAAATGGAATTTCACAAATAGATGTGATCAATACCTCTTGTTTCATTCTGTGCTTTCCTATTTTTATGTCAACCTCAGTTACACCTATGATGGGCACCTCCTCCCCATTAAAGTTATGCACTGGGCCTTGATTTGCCTTCACTGTGATCTGACTCTGTGGAGGCCTCCCTTCATTGATACTCTTTACCAGCTCCTCTGACATAATTGTGGCCTGTGCGCCAGTGTCAATCATAGCAAAGGTGTGGCATTTTTCTTCTACAGTGATGGGTGCATAATATCTGTCCTCAACTTCCTCTAATACACATAAGAAATGTGAATTCTTACTGATTTCAGGGCTCACCTTTCTCAGGTCTTTTTCACTTTTGGTTAAGCACATTGGTAAATGAAAAGACATTTTTCCCTCCTTTTTACCCATTTCTGTGCGAGATATTTTATTCATTTCTCCATGTTCAAAGGTTTTTTGGAGTGTGGCCACCGTTCGCCCATCCATCTGGGTAACATCAGAGACCACATTACAACCTTCCAACTGAACATGTGTAACAACATCATTCAGCAATTCGTCATTTTTTAATTCTGTGCATTTGTGATCATTTAGTGTAATCCCAGCCCTTTCAGCCTCTTCAAAAATATGTGGCTCAAAGAATTTTTCAGGTGATTGACTTGTACCCTCCTTGTGAGTATTTCCTTTTTCTGTCTGTGTTTGGTCATTGTTTTGCTTGCCCAGGGAAGGAGCTATGACATCCCCACTTACTCCCTGTTCACTGGTATTCCCCATGCATGAGTCATTTTTCTTAAATCTGTCCCTTTGTTCTTTTGGAATTCCTAATGTTTCTTTTTCATTTGTGCAAATCTTTACTGTTTTATTTAGCTCTAAGTTAAACCGTACCTCTTTTTTAGAAGTATTTACACTTTCCATCACAATTTCATTTACTGGTACTTTCATTTTTAATCCATTAGTCATCTCAGAGTCGTTATGCAAAGTTATATCAGAGCAATCTGTCATTTTGGCACTGCAGTTATCATGAGTACTTAGTCACTTTTCGGAAGCCCCCCGGTCATTGCTATGGCCATCAGCCCCCTCTTTGGAAGGTTGTTTTTGCGCTGTATAGAGCTTTCCTATTTGCTCAGCTAACATTTTCACTTGGGCCTCAAGGCATTGGAACCTTTCCACCTCTCTAGGATCCTCTTTCTGTGGCCTAGGTCGATATTGGTTGTTTTCCCCCTGATTGGATCTATTCTGATACCTCTCAGGTGATTGATACCGGTTGGGATGGTTTCTGAACTCTTGATTCATTTGTGGAGGGGAGCGGGTTGCACCCATCCTTTGATTATAGTCCCCTGGTGGGGAATCATTGTACTGGCGTGGACTGTAGTTCACGTTTTGCCTCATGTCCTGTCTCTCAGATTGTGGGTACTGGCCCCTATATTGATTTCCATTATCAGTAAATCGATCCACATATCGGGGCCTATCCTGATTACCATATATCATGGTGCTGGGATCAAATCTGCTCTGTGTCCCCAATGACTGGTAGGGACCATCATTTCTTTGATCTTGATTTTGTCTCTGGTTATTGTTCATACCTGCCATATCAGACCGGTATCTTACCCGGGGTCTATCTCCTAAATATCTAGGGCTGATGTAGCTCTCTCTATTACTAGGATCATGTGATTGGAACATTGGTACAGGAAATGGCGATCTTTGTTGATTACCCCTTTGTTCAGGTGTCACATTATTTTTACCTTGGCTTTGAGCAGACTCAAGGGACATTTTGGCTGACCTGATTTCCATTACTGTGGCTGAGGGTTCTTTAGATTTAGGCCTAGTATCTTTCATTTTATCACTTTCTCTACCCTGACAATAGAGTACCTCATATAGCTTGGTGCCTTGATGTACAATCCATTCAAGGGACTTGTCACGGTCAAATTCACGGACCAATTGGGATATGATGTCTTTCTGTAGCCCATAGAAGTATGCGGTTTTAAACTCATTGGAATTTGAGTCAAAAGATACATCAAAGCGAGAGAATGCTCTTTTTAAGTCTTGTAAAAATTGGCGAGGTGATGTATTAGGTCCAGCAGTAATAGTGTACGCGACTTTCTTTGCCTCCTGCAATGACTGAAAAGGAGAAAAATGACGCCTAATTTCTTTTTCAAACTCCAGCCATGTCATATTCTGCTGTTCATTTAATCCCCTTATGATGCTGGCCGTCGGGGCATCTAAAGTTAAATGAAAATATTGTCTGTACTGTTCCTTAGGTATCTGGAGTGCTTTAAAAATGTCATGCACCGCTTCTAAGTGATCCTCAATGCAGCATTCACCTCCCTTTTTAAATGGTTTGATCAGGGCTTTAATGGATTTCATTATTTTTATGGGGCTACTTGTTGCAATGCATGGAATTGCACTATTTTGTGAGTCAATCCTGTTTTCAGGTGTATGAGATTGGTGACTGCCCCCAATGGGAGTATCAAATCCCCCAAGGGCGCTGCAACCAAGTTCAGTCACCGGCCCTGTCACTGGGGCACTAGCTCTTTGGGCAGAGCTAGAATTCACCTCCACTCCATTGAATGTGGTACCCTGCCGCCTCTCCTGGGACCTGGGAATGCACATTTGCTGTTCTAAGTCCTTACACTTTTTAAGGAGTCTGGTTGCTTCATTCTGTAAATAATTATTTTCATCGCTCATTTTATTAATCGCCTCCTGCATGTCACACATTTGCATTTGGCATTCATTGAACTCTTTATTTCTTTTGTCTCTTTCTTGAATCATTTTAATCATTTCTTGTTCTACACCCTGGAGATCACCTTCTTTTTCGCAATGTTCTTTTTGTAAAATCTGCATTTCTGAAACAATCTCATCTTTATCCTGCCTAATGTGATCCACTAAGGCTTTTAAGTGTGTCAATTCTTGCTCACTATCTTCAAATTGTTTCTTGCTTTTGGATAACTGAGTATCAAAGTCTCTGCATTTTAATTGCATGTCTTTTTGGCATACATCCAATTCTGCTCTCAACATTTCCTGATTTTTACTTGCCCCATCTAATTCAGTCTTTAACCTGTTAATTAGCTGAGTATCATTCTCTTGCATTCGCAGGGACTTGTTTAAAATAAACCATATTTTGCCGCATAGCCGTATTAAACAGTCTTTCTCTGCACTTTTATCGGCTGCATTCAATAATCTTGTAAGGCAGACCTGAATTATGCTGCCTTCTGCAAAAATATTGTCTAGTTTTTCTTTCTGCACCTCACCCTGAATGCGGTTACTCCATTCTAAGGTACTGTTCGAAGACCAATTCCCATGTGCAAATAACTTTGCCTCTAAATATTGCACTAGATCTGAGATTGTGGTTTCCCTTTGTGACATTCTGAAATTCGTTTTTAGTGGCACACTGCTATTATAAAATGGGTTCCCTTTAATGTGCAAATGGCAGTGTGAGACACGCTTGCCACGCCCAGTAGGTATTCTATGATCACTTTCCCGGCCTGCAACGCACCATAAATATGTAGGGTATTTTGTGGAGATTTGGGGCCTGACGGTATTTTATTACCGCCGAAAAATAACTTAGCAATAATCACTCTTTGTATTCAGATTTGGCCATGTGCAACAATAATACAATGGACATGCATTATTTCAGCACCCAGACCTGCATATTTGGTATACGTGGTTGGTGGTATTTTGGTGAGCATAATTCCCTTGTTTTATTTGTGGCCCCAATGTCCAGAATCCCTTATCTTCGCTTAGATTTTTCGTGTGATCACTAGAGAGACCTCAGACCTGCATTCTAGGGAAACCACATTTTCCAGTGATAGTGTTGGTGCGCCACCATGGGCAAACTCACTGACTTATTTACGACAGAGAGCTATATGTGGTAGTTTTGTGGTAATTTCCACTACCTTATATACGGTAGGGAGCTATGTTCAGAGAGTCTCTCTTCCCGTTGGCTCATGTACCTCCAACAAGTTATACTACAGTCACTCACAATTATTCATACTGATTCTGACATGCACACATCTGTCTTAAAATGACCATTGCACTGTTTAAAAATCTCCCCACATCATTGGCATTGTAATGGTAAATAGAAAATAAACCACCCGTCTGTTTTCAAATATTTTCTGTATTATAAAAGTTGCATTTAGACACGATCTCATTCTTTACAGCAATAAAATGGAACAATCAAAGCATTTTCTATGACACACTGCAATTATAGTGGCGGAGAACAGAACTTAAATTGCAACATTAGCACTTGATTAAGACACGCACGGGACTTTCATTTTTCTACACTGACTGCATATTTCCGTGCACACACACAGCTCCCCCAGTTAGGTAATTACCTTATATGTTCAGAGGCTTCTCTCTGTGAATGTGGCTCTCTTGGATTAACTCCAGCAAAAAGGAACGCTTGCCTTCTCAAGCCGGGGTCATTGCCTGGAATTCTCAGCTTTTTCAGATAGGACTGCCTCAGCCAGTGGACAGGTTTTTCTTTCAGCTCTCCCCAATGTCGACTGCAGCCGGACACAGGAATCTGCATTCAGTCAGTACCCCACAGCCAGGTCTTCTCCCCAGTAGTGCAGAAAGATGTCTCCTCTCTTTTTCCCTGCTACTGCCCACTAAAACTTTCCTCTCAGCCCTCTTTATGACGTGTCCCAATGAAATCCATCATCTCTCATCCTCCTACTCTTCAACAATAGCTTCGCTTATACATTTGCAATTGTTGCAAATCTGACTTCCTCCTTCCTGCCGTTACTGTGCACAACAACACGGATAATCAGGCAGAGAAGAGAAGAAAAAAAAATCTGCACACTCATTCAAATGGTTTTCAGAGTATGCCTAATTCTGCAGTAGAGAACACATTTTATTAGTGGGTTATATTAAAATAAGGTTTTATTAGTCAGGTTAATGGTTAATAGGTTAGCTGTTAATTTTCAAATGTGTCTCTAGCAATATAGGCATTTCAGGTGTAAAATAGTGTGCATTTTTAAATGAACACGTGTGCTTTTAACTGTAAAAATAGCTTTGCATCTTATATGTTAAAATCGTTTTTGACTGAATAGCCTGTCTTTCCTTGTTAATCTGCTAACCCATATAGCAATGCACCGCACCCTTGTGGTGGTGGTGCTGCAAAAATGTTGTGCTACTTGTGCAGTATTGCTGTACTGTGTACTGTAACACGCCAAATATCCTTACAGGTTCCAGCTTCGGGGTATAGTTGCGTGGTACTGTGCTGGGCGCGTTTGCCTACGAAGCCCAGTGAGGTCAGGGATAGGGGCTGCCATTATGACTGTTTTGATGATGTCATGCTCAGGGGCGGGGGATTGGCTTTTGTGTAACAGATGCCGGTCAGCCAGTTGGATTGGTGTAATGATGTGATTATCGGAATATTGCTGGTCACAGGTGCCTGTGTTTGCGTGTGTTTCTTGGTGGGAGACTGAGGTCATGTCCATTTGTATAGCTTCTGTATTCGTGCCATCTGTGCCCTGCAGCTCCCATTGGGCCCTCTTGAGATTCATTTGTTCGTTGGCAGGCATGGATGACTGGTACATTTCACTGGTTGCATTGTGTGACTTCATTGCACCTACGGGGGGTTGTACAATGTGGCCAGGGAGCGGTGTACAGGCACTCAGTAGGGCCGTTTACGGTTGGTTCGCGATGCCGTACTTCTCACCATGGCGGAATGGTACTTTCCGCCATGCTTGATGGCGTTAGGTGCATGTCCGCTAGGGTCGGAATTCGCGTACCGTTGCGCCATGGTGGTAATTACGGTTTGGCATGGCGCGCGCGCGCGTACTTGGTGCAGTTAGCGTTGGCGTTCACTACGGTGTCGCTAATGGCATCGTACTTTGCGGTGACGGGTCATGATCGCACCGAGCGCTATTCGATGGCGGTATTGCATTTCCGCCATCGTTTTTCGATTTCCGCCGGGTCGTAATGAGGGCCACTGTCATTTCCCCAAGAAAATTTAGCACAGGTTCTCAGTGCACTGTGGACCAGAAGTCCCTATGACTTTGGCTTACTGAAAGGAGTCGGTGCAGTTAAGATTGAACTCAAACCAGGAGCAATCTTGCCAAGATAAAAAAAATATCCCATGTCCAAAGGAGCAGATGATGGTATTATTGAGACACATTCTGCGTTAGTGCCACAGGGGATCTTACAACCATCATAGTCCCCATGTAAGATGGCTGTGTACCCAGTCAAAAAAGCAACAGGGGCCATGGGGATGTATGCCCCCTGAGCAATATTGTTGAAGCAGAATTTCCAATAGTTCCAAACCCAGCTACGATACTATGCAGGATCCCATCTAAAGCTAAACATTTCACAGTGATCAATTTAAAAAAATGCATTCTTCTCAAATCCCCTTCAGGAAGAGTCGCAAGACTTGACCTTGTTCTCATGCAGAAATAAAAAGTGGAAACATCCATGGTTACCTCAGGCAAACTCTAAGTCCCGTTCGATATATTGAGCAGGGTCCTCCAAATGAACTTAGGAAATGTGCACCTTGATATCACAGTAATTCAGTATTTAGATTACATTCTGATGTGCAGTGAGACAGAAGAGCAATGGAAGAAAGACTCAATACAGCTGATCACAGTCTTGGCAGACAAGGGATGCAAAGTAGACAAGGCAAAATTGCAGTATTGTCAGGAGGGGGTCTTGCACATTGGGCAGTTTATCTCACCTGAAAGAGCAAAGCAATCATGAAAACACTGCAGCCAAAGATAGTGAGGGAGATGCAACAAGGCTTAGGTCTCTGTAACTACTGTAGGGCATGGGTCTTTGATTATAGCACATTTGTCAGGCTGCTTTTAAAGAGGCTCAGAGAGATGACAGTAAAGTAACCTGGACTGGTGAAATGATAGAAGAATTTGATTAATTAAAGAGAGCAATGTGCACAGAACCGGTTCTAGGGATCCCTGATTACAGTGCGGAGTTCTATCTGTTCTCACACTTGAATGGGCTGGTAATGACAGCAGTGCTCACACAGAAGACAACTTTGGGGCACAAGCCATTAGCATATTACAGCGGGATCCTAGATCCAGTGATGAGAGGCCATTATCCCTGCGAACAATCATTGGTTGCAGCAGCCTTTGCAATTGAGAAGTCAGCTAATATTACAATTAGCTGTGGAGTAACACTATACGTAGAGCATGCCCTGTTCGCCATTCTTGAGAAGCCCAAAATCACACTGACCATGCAGAGAGCATCAGGCTACAAGGTGATCATTTCAAACCCAGCAATCAAAATAGTCATATGCAGTGTAATGAACCCAGCAACATTCATAGCAGAACCATTGGAGGAAGGAGATTACGTGCATGACTGTACCTAATACACAGAGTATCATGAAGATATACCCCATGTCAGAGAAAAGTCCCCTGGGGGAGTCGGGAGGGGACATACTCTTTATTGATGATTCCTCGTTGATTGATCAGAATTCAGGCAAGAGGCACACTGGGACAGCAGTGGTAAAATTAAAACTAAACAGCCCTTCAAATTACTTAAGGAAGCATTAGAACAGCTTCATTATCCTGCTCATACAACGCAGGAGGGTCTTGGAGCTCAGATTGTGGAAGATTGTTTTACCCCAACCTTACAGAACATGTAGCTGCTTTTGTAATTCATTGTGTTAGATGTCAAAAGTGTTTGGCAGGGCAAAACACTGCGAGTGGTGAGAGGAACAATATCCCATCCTACTGGACCCTTCCAACATTTGCACATTGATTATGTAGACTTGCTCCAAAGCTGTAACGCTATGGATACATGCTGGTAGTCATATGACCTTTCTCCCAATGGATCGAAGCTGGTCCATGCACACACCCGATGCCTCATGTGCTGCAAAATTCCTCGTACAAGAGGTTTTTCCATGATGGCAGTCGTGCAAAGTCCTTTGGTCTGACAATGGATCGCATTTTGTGAATGAATTGTTTGAGCACATCATGATCCTGCTGTCGATTAAGCATACATTCTCTTCTGCCTATTACCCACAAGCAAATGGAATTTGTGAGCTCCTGAATGGCCTGCTCAAAGATAGACTAACCAAAAATGACCCGGAAAAAAGGAAGGCTCCATTGCCTACCCTTAGCCCGATTTGCATTACGCAATCAGCCCGGCTGAAACCGTCACTTGACACCTCATGAACGGATGATGGGACTCTGTATGAGTATACATCTTGCTCCTCCCACTAGAACACTAACTGATGCCCATAGTGCTGCTGTCATTCTTGGATCTGAGATGCGTGAGTACTTGGCGGCCATGATGGCTAGTGTCTCTTTTATGTCTCAACAGCTTCGAGGCCGGCAGGGGAGGTTGAAGAAGAATGATGAAGATGATCAACAGTTAGACATACCAAACTCTGCTCCAACCCCCCACCCTCTACTGGGGACTCTGTGTTCATAAAGAATTTCACACCGGTCTTGGAGCAAGCCAGGGTTCGAAAAGGTCCCTTTGTGGTGGAAGACATTAATCCCACTGCTGTCAAAGTCCAAGGCAATCGAGCCTGGCTCCACCTCAGCAATGTGACACCCTGCAAAGGTGAGACCCCCTGCCTCCAGTTCCAGACGCTGAAGAAGACGAAGTAACAAAACCCCAGACTTGGTCCAAAACAAGGAGCAGACAACAACCTGCAGAGAATTAATAGAAACACACTGTCCTTTTTTACACAAACAGTCTGCTCCAATGAACTGTCACTCCCAAGAACTTTTTACCTGCAGAGTAAGAAGGAAACACACTTTTGAAAAAGAGAAAACAAGTGCTAAATGTCAGCTCCCATGATAATAATACATGCAATTCTTTTGTTCATATTGGATAGTTAAAGGGCTCTCAAGACACACCGAGTACAGCTTATTGCTTTATTAGTAAACCCCAAAACTAGGTTTATATCCGAGAGGATATTTATGGTGATAGTTAGACAATTTTTCTTGTAGAAATTGTTTGCTTGGACATTGACGTAAAAATATCCACTCAAAATGGACCTTTTTAATTTAGCTAAATACAGGCTTCTGGCACGTGGACCACGCAATGTAGATCAAAAGGAATTACAATGCCCAACTAATGGGAGGAGAGAGATAGGGGGAATGCCCGGGTGCTGGGAAAGGCCCCAACTACTCATATTTGGACATGTATTTACATCAAAAAAATGGGTTGAAGGAATTATAAGGTGCAAAGCACAAGCGCTCCCGACAGTACCAGTAGAGGTGTTGCAGGCAGAAAAGGAGTGCCTCACGACTGGGCAACATACTTCTAGTTGCTCACTTGGATGAAAAATGAAGCAGGCCCTGTACCCATAATGCCCCTAAAAAATGCTATGTTTTCAAGGTTGGGATAACTGTAGGATGCGAAAGCATAGTGAAAGTACTGGGTACGAATGTTGGCACTGCAGTGCTCATGGAGGACTACTGGGCTTGTGGTTCAAAAGCCTATATGCTATTGCCTCCAAACTGGAGAGGACTATGTTCCATGGCCATTCTAAATACACCAGCCCTGGTAGTATCCCAGCAGGAGATACAAATTAGTGGGTTTCCCAAGATGGACACGCACACCAGAGAAAGAAATGGTCTCTGAAACTCGAATGGGTAAAAAGGACCAGCAATTATGTCAGACAAAATGGAAGCAACACTTGATGAGATACCAGCTGAAGATAGGCTGTTCAGCAGAACAGAAATGTTCTTTGCTTCTGTCATTCCCGGGATACAGGCAAACAAAAATGCCAAGGGGTTGCAAATAACCTACTGGGAATTGTTTCAAACAATTCACTCGACAGTGAAAGACTTCAATGCCATAAAAGAGGAGCTAAGAGCATTAATGCTCATGACTCTCCAGAATAGTTCTGTCCTTGACCTCATCACAGCCATGGAGGGTGGCGTGTGCACAAAAATTGGCTCATCTTGCTATACTTACGTACTTGCCCAAGATGAAGAAAATTGAACGCTCACAGAAGGTATAGCACTGCTCACAGTTCTAAAGACGAAAATGGTAGAGGAGGTAAAGGAGGTGAAGCATGATGATGATTGGTTCTCTTATATATTCTCCTGGAACCCCTCCAGGTTGGCCAATGGATCCAAAGTGTTAATCACTGCATTAGTGTTAGTGTTATTTGAATTCTACATCCTGAGAATAGCCATAGCTCAATGTAACAAGACTGCCAAAAAGACAATAGGGATGAAGATAGTGATAAATACGGATGCACCTGTGTATAGGCGCGTTACAAATGCCATATCATATCATATCATATCATGCTTAGATGAACAAGCTCACACAAACTCAGGATCCATCTCTGGTGAACCTAAAACAAAGCCCTATTTTCCCACCACGCACAACATTCTGTTATCCCTGAGACGGCTGTAATTACGTGGGACGTTGGGTGTTTTACAAACCAGATGGGGATTGCTGTTACATGACTTGGAGCGTTGATGAGCATATAAATATTTCTGGTGACCTGAGGGGGGTGACGAAGATATGGATCCCCAATGTGCACTACATAGGGGAGGGACCTCCGAGGAATGTGGCGAAGGACTCGACTAGAGGGGGGAATGTTAAGAGGCAAATAAATGTGTCATTCATTACATCAGCCCCTCCCCTGTCCCGATACTATAGAAATGGAAGGTGTGCATCGCATCTGGCAACCGCATCCTCTCTGCTGCCATATCACAGGAGCGAAAGACGCTACTCATTGAGGCAGCCCTACCGACCCTACCCAGGAGGAATCGAAAAGGAGCTGAACTTGCAAGTTCTGGGGGGCATGAATATGTTGTAACAAAGATACAAATGACATCACCACTGAAACGGACACACATAGATGCATTAGCTACAAAGCACACACGCGTCCACCATGAAGCTACACAAGCAATAGGTCAAATTGCACATAGACATGAATTTGCTTGCATCCGATAGGTAGAAAATATGTACCCCATGTATATGATGAAAACGCAAAATGCATAAGAATATACATAAAGCTTGCTTAATGCAGAAACGCTGCAAGAATGAGTGTCCATTTTAAACAAGATGGACGGTGCAGCCACGTTCGAGTGAATGGGAGACATCAAGAAACCTCAAATCTCCAAGGGGACCTGACTCGCTAATCCAGCAGAAAATAACTCGGACCATAATTACACAGCCCCTGCCATGGTTATTGTGAATAAGGAAGGTTTGGACTGGAACCCAAGAGAACAGACAATAGCAGTTCCCAGGTGTGAGACATAGTTCTCTTAGATCAAGTAATGAAACAAATAATGCTGGAAGGTCAGATTCACATTGACTAAGGCTTTATATTGGAAGTAGCTCTAAGGAGTCTCTAGCAGTCAGGAAGGGTAAATACAACCACAAGGGCTAAAATCCTAATAAAAGCCAAACGAATAATCCAAACTGTGGTCCCCACACCCATGACTTGCGTGTGGAGAATAGTGACTATTCATTAGCTTCAGGGACGGGGACTGGCTGAGGCCTTGAATTCCCATTGAGTTTTCAGGACAAATGATACAAAACTATTCCCAGTTCTGGCTCGTGGCCTAGAGAATCAGATTTGGTATCTAACTCTGGAAAAGTAGCACCTTGGTGTCGTTCTCCCCAGCCCCTATTGTTACTCATTTGCTGATAACCTTCTAAACCTTCCTTGCCAAGGCTGGGAAAGCTAATGTTGACCAATCCCTACCCACCTACAACGCTGTCCTATAACTGATGCACCAACAAATATATTGTATTATGATGACATGTATTCAGCTGTATCAATTTAGTATGTGGTCTCAGGCGGAGCCATCAGAGTGTAACCAATAGAAACACTAACCCATATGGACCCTATACATAGTTGATTTGGTATTGCCCCAAAGTAACGTTAAAAAAAATGCTGAATGCGTGTTTTCTGTGCACTCGGCATGGTGGAAAATGACGAATGCCAAACTAGGTGAGCGGGGGTCGCAGGGGTGTCCCCCGCACACCTAGTTCAGCATTATGGGTATCGGGTGGTGCAGGGGTGTCCCCCGCATACATTAAATGCAAAGCGCATGACAAATGAACAGAATCCCAAAAGCTTGAGTTTCAAAATGCGACCAAGTCGGCTTCTCAATTTTGAAACTCGAGCTTTATGGAATTCCTTTTTTTTAATGTAAATCCAGTTGATTCCTCTAACCAATCCCTCCACACCTTAGGTTTTTGTAATCATGAATACGATGAATAGTCAGTTGTGACGTCATTCTTGTTTGTAAACTGCTGTCAAGCCTAAGAAGATTCAAGAGCTCAGAGATTGTCTTGATGTCCACAGCTGTGCCTCTGTAATATGGATTGTGAATTAAACACAGGTCTTTGTCAAGTTCTTTGGACTCTTCCATTATGGGCCATGGGATTTCCCTGGCCTGTCCTTTCTGCTTTACCCAGGGCCTTTCCACCCTTCCTCAACAAAAATGTGTTTTAAATATAATCACCAACCAAAGAATTTACTAAAAATGTATTCAAATATAAATACAAATTCAAGCCAAAACAGCTAAATGCAGGAAATCCAGGATTGCTATGTATTAATGTTATTAAATACTGATGACAAGAATTAAATGTAATATGTTTCAAGAATTACATGCTCTTTTGTATATTTTCACTTCAGTGTATCACAAAATCTACCTCTGAATATCTGAAATTGATTATGGGATTGGGTGATAGTGAAATCTATTGGGTAAGAACAGTATTGTTACTTGTCATCTTTTTATTGGGGGTCATTTGCGAAACCCCCCTATCCGTAAAATGTGGCAGTAGGAGTGGTAGTAATGATTAGTACCTCTTTTACCGATCAGGTGGAGCGGAGTGAACTTAACCAATGGGTCTAGCCCACTTTTGCTGAATGCATTTTTGCTGAATTATTTAGCCACTTTCTTTGCAGCAAAATACATATGGTAAGTAAGGGTAAGGTATGTATGGGATTGGGGATAGTATGGAAGGGTGCCAGGGTCTCCCCTGCATTTTGCTGCAACAAAGTGCTAATAAATCGGAAAAAATGCATTCAGCGAAAAATGTCCGTCAAAGGTTTCTAGAACCTACAAATCTGCACCCTTTTCCACTCTGTGTGACAAATCCCCCTGGTTTATGAACAGTATGAGATTTTCATGCTGACAGTAAACCAGTGGCTGCACCAACCACCGGCTTGGGAAATTGAGGAAGTTGAAGGCGGAAAGCAAAACTCTACTGTGACTCCCGGAAAAGGGCATCAACAGGAAAGGGCTGCTGCAGCAAAAACCTGTCAAATCTCTCACCTTTGAGAGCAGAATGTTTACCTTAAAAACACATTCAGCGGCAGCAACAATAAACGTACAATGCCAGCCCCGCCCATATCAATATATCCGCATGATGAAGCCAAAGGCCTAACTTCTCTGCTCAGCTTTTATTAGCTCACAACTCCCAATATATTTAGCATCCCTTTGTGAAAATAAATATCCCCTGAATTGGGCAGGAAGATGGATCTAATGGGCCAGAGGAAGGGGTAATAGATATTCGGTCTCCTGGTCCCAAAGGAAAGGGGACTGGCAGCCCAATGGGTTAATGCATGTACAGCAGCTATGTTTTACTTGCAGCCAACACATCAAGTTCCTGGTGAGATGCTGAGATTGGGTTGCTTGCTCTGCGGGGACCTGTAGTCACCACACGCATTCCAGAAGGAGCCATGTTTGATTCCCAACACTGGTAACTTATATCAGCACTGATCTTTAGGCTTCCATTTTGTGCCATTTTGCTCAGGTCAATAAAAGTAAGTGCATTCCATAGGCATCCATTATAAATGTCTCTCTCAATCCTGTGTTGTGGGAGATATTTACACTTTTTCTAAATCGGAGGGGAAAAGTGAAGGGCAAAGGCAAATTGGCCTCTGTTTACTCTTTACAATTCCACTCCATTTTGGAAATCTGGAAAAATGCACGGAGGAGGCCTTTTTCACTTAAGTGCAAACGTTCACCACCCCTTCTGATGACATTTTTGATTTATTTAAAATGACCCTCAATGACTTATGTGGAAATCAGCTGGGGGGAAACTCAGCAGAGACCCGGCACGAGATCAATGTTTGGACCCTGCCAGGGTTGAGCCCCAGTTAATCCAGGTCCACTAACAGTGGTCCCCATAGATCATTAAGCCGTGGAGGAAGGACATCTTCCACCACAAGACCTTATCTTCCCACAAGTTTGCAGTCCAGCTATGAAAACTCCCTTAAACACAGCTTGTTGCTGCATGTGTCACTTCTGGAGACTGCCCTCGGGTGGTAGCGGTGTGCGGTATAAATCAACATGACATAACGTCTTCCATATGCTGGGACCTCATGCCCCTTTCCAATTTGTTTCTAAAGGATTTATAGAGCTTGTGTGCCACTAGTGGTTCCGTAGTTGTGGGCCATGAAGAGACAGTAGGAAGCAGGTTAGCCAGGGAAAGCCGAGAAGCAGAGCCATGCTTTCAGATAGCAGTGGAACAGAGTAAGAGAGGATACAGTTCGAATGGAGAGAGGATGGGAATTCCAGAGAGGAGAGGTGAGCACTGAAAGGGCATGACCACTCTTACATTCAATGCAGTCTCTAGGAGTGGGAAAGAGAACAGGATTAGTAGATTGGAGGAGGAGTGGAGGGTGGTGTTAAGTTTAGACGCAAGAAAGGAAGGCCCAGAAGAAAGGTTTTACCGATACACTGTGCATAGGACTTTGAACAGGGTCTGTTGCCCAATAGGGAGCCAGTGCAGATTAGACAAGTAGGGTGTGATGTATAAAGAGCAGAGTAGGCCAAAGAGGAGGGTAGCAGCAGAATTCTAAATGACCTTTAAACGCATTAGGAGGTATAGAGGAGGTCTAAGATAAAGGGAATTAGTCAAGGCGCAACCGAATAAGGGCAGAAGTGGGAGATGGCACAGGCAGAAAGAGACATAAAGGAAAAGATGATAGAAATGAAAAAAAGAAGTGGGAACCTGAATAATCTGGGGGATGAAGGATAGGATGTATCAAAGTAGAAATCCAGGTTCTTAACAGTGCCAACCGGGAGTGGGGCAATGCCCCAGTGAATGTGGCCAGAAATCAGGACTCTAGAGGGAATCCAGGGCACTACACTCAATAATTGCTGTCTGATTGGAGCTATGCCTAAAATAGCTACTATTCATCCAGCAAGGGATTGCAGACATGGAAAACTGAAACCGAGAAGCTGCAGCACCCCAAATTCCCACCCACATGTGCGAGCAGCTGAGGGTCACCAGCAGAGGGGAAGAAAGACAACCCGAAAGTGGAGACCAAGGATGATGAGCATAGAGATAAAAACGTATAGGAGAGAACGAGGAACCAGAAGGAATCCCACAGTTGAGAGGGGGAGGCACACAAGTGCAAAGGGGCCAGGATACAAGCTGATGAGAACTGTTATTGTTAGGTGGAAAGCCCACTGTTGAGCACCCATGGTCGCCCCCGTGCTTTTGCTGGCTTTACTGGGTTTTGGAATTTGTTTTCCTCCTAGCCAGGCATAACCCTAAACCTGACTGAGCATATGGCTCTATGCCTTATGTGCTCTTCCTACAAAAATCTCATGACACCTTCCCCAATGGCCCCCTGTTCATCCAGATACAGTACAAGTTCTCTCTTAATCAAGTGGCTAGGCTGAATCTGTTTGACCTGCCTAGGTCCTTTTTGACCCCTTCCTCCCTTCATCAAATGGAGGTTGCCTTTACCTCAAAGACCTGAGGGGTTCCATGACTACCCTCTGTGTATGTAAGAGGATACCGCCATTTCTGGCCACTGGATGTTTGTCTCCCAGAACTGGGGGTGTAGGCAGCCGGAAACCAGTTCTGACTGGCTCATGCAGATGCTTGTGTGGATTCACTCCTTTGTGCGAGAGCCCTCTTGTGTGCATGGGTGTGCTGGGAAGGATATTTGGCCATTGGCCTATCACCCTTCTGTTTCAATGATGTCTGGTGTCTGATTGGGTGTTGTGTTTCACTGCCTCCTGAGGGGGATAAAAACAGACTACTTTGCCCCACTTTCCTTGCCAGCAGCTGGATCTTGGAACCTGTAATCTGGAAGGCCGGCTGCCACAGGAAGGGTAGAAGCACTGCCCCAGAATCCTTTTATTGTCTGAAGAATCTGATGGAGAAGCTCAACCTTTCCAGAATGACCAGAAGGTACCACAGTAGTGCTTCTTTCCCCTTATCCAATAGGGACAACTGCTTGAAAGCCTTGCCACCCTGAAGCTCCTCACTGGGCCTGCAACACCGGACCGAGAAGCGGGAACCCCATTGCTTCCAGGACGCTGAAGACTTGGTGCCAACCAACCAGAGAATTTTCACCCCAGGACATCAGTTAAGCTCCTTGGTTCTGCCTCCCTCGCCAAAGAAGCTCCAGACTACAGTATTGCCTTTATTCCTGAAACCGCACCACCAAACTTGCCATCAAGTTCCTCCTTCCTTGGCCACTCCGGTGTGACATCTTCAATCTTTCTTCAATATTTGTCCTTCTTTGTGGTCTCTCCAAGGTGACTACATACTCAGAAGCTGAATATTGTTCCAGAGGAAGATGTTTGAACTCTTCAACACTGACAACTGATGGCCCTAGCCAACACGCCTTCCTGCTCCTCTGGCCCTAACCTTTGCTCAGAATCTCTGCATCGAGAATAATCACACTACTCAGGGGTTTTGTGGTCCCTGCTGTTCCAGTGTGATGTCACTGGAGTCCTCCGTGGTCAATAAACAACGTTTAGAGCAACCGTCACTGGAAACCCCAACTACATCCTGCACTGCAGAACTGCTTTTCGGCCCCGGGTATTTCCCTCTTGACACTCGGGCACTGTGGTGAATCTTTTACTTGTGCTTTTCTTCATCTCGGGCTCCCTTGTTTATCTGCAAGGAACTCTTGAGGGCTTCTCACCAATGAAACTACAAGAACTGATCCTTGGAGCACTGTTGCACAAATATAACTTTTCCCCACCAAAGAATGCCCACATTTGCACTTGCACTTCTGGTCTCCCTTGCTCTCCTCTCAAATTTTGCACCCTAGATAGAAAGTGCTTAGAAACCTATTAGTGCCTTTTTCTTTCTAGTAAAGGCTCAATTGACTCTAAAGAACTCTTGCTTAAAACTGTGTTGCTTACCTGATACACTGTGGCATCTTCTGTTTTACAAAGTGTCTTACCTGTGAGTTTCTTGCTTTTTATTTCTATGCCTTCTTTTCTTAAATAATTGTTTCAATAAAAAATATAGTGCGTGGACATTCTCTTACTTGCTAATAATGAAAAGTATGCACTGTAAATGTGAACCGTCTCACTCCACCTCCTGAGAGTTAATCTTGTGCAACTCTGCCAAGACTGGCAATTGGAGAGCCTGGTGAGCCTGTGGGAGCCACTAGCAGTACCCAAGTAAGGAAAGTACCCCTGAAATCCCTGACACAGGGTTTATGGATAAACTCTCTAATAGTAATGAAAGAGGAAAGCCTGGATGATCAATTACAGTGACCACACAATTGTGTATACAGGTGAAGAGCATATTGTGGCATCTGTAGCTATGTAGATATGTAATGTAATTTGTATAGCGCCTTATCCCATTGGTATGGCCTCAATGCGCTGTAGGTGAATGCCCTTGGGGGACTGATGTCCAATGTATGGGAGATTCATCAGAGGAGTTTAGAATGTGTGTGTACATTTTAGCCAATATGTAGGTAGGTAGGGGTGGCCAACTCCCTGCTAGCGACCCATGCCGAGCTGGCTTGTTGATGGGGTCTGGGAGGTTGTCAGGAGAGTATGCGAGTGCAGGAGACTTGCAGGAGATCATCAATGGCAGCCAAGAAAACAAACTCAGTCCCATGCTCTGGATGAAATCTAGCTTGAAGCGGGAATTGTGATATTATACAAAAGTCTGGAGCTGAGAAGTGAATGCCAATTCAATGACTGGCAGAAGCAGGGAGGAGAGAAAGGGGACACGAGTTGATGGGCATAAGTGCATCTAATGAGGGAGTGCCACAATTATTGAAATTTCTAAAGAGGGGTGGACCAGTCCAAATATGCACTAGGAATAGGAAGCTGAGCCTTACAAATGGGGGAGGGAGAGAGTTCCATCAGTCTTACTAGGCAAGAATCTCAAGAAGTTTTAGATTTGAGTTTGGTGGCTCGAGCATAAAGCACAGTGGAAGTTCGAGGTGTGATTGAGTCCAGAGTTTGAACAGAATTCTACGGCCAGTAGAAGTATAGGGTAGGGCAGAGGGGAAAGGTGCAGTGAACGTGTCTTGTCTGGAGTGATATGCACTGCCCTTCTACTAGTGCTTTGCATTGTTGCCATAGCTCGATGGCGATGCTCTGCACTGCTGTCTGTGCTGTGATGCTGCTGCTCGGCGGTGGTGCTGTGTGCTATTGTTTATATGATGCTTTGGCAGTGCTGGCTATGCATAGGTGCAGAGACTCAGTGGTAGTGCAGTGAACTGGTGGCCTAAGATCCCGATGGCGAAAGGTCTATTGTAGTCTAGATTGATCAGCAGTAGCACTGTATACTGATGGCATGATCGTTGGTGCGAGTGCTGTGAACCTGGGGTGCTTTATGAATTGAAAAGCAGGGATCGCATTTAGAGTAGTATGCTGTAATGGTCCTGGTATGCTGTAATGTTGTAATGGCCTCTGTGTAGAAGATGGGTGGTAGCAGCGTACTTTCAAAAGATCGCCGCCACCGTCCATCTTATACACAGAGGCCTCTTTGGCCCCACAGATGCTATCCAGTTCCTTATCCAAGGACCATTACAGCATACTACTCTACCGCCTTGATAAAGACCCATTGGTCGAAACACATGTTTCTCATGTTAATGGCACCAATGGTGCTCTCAAGACTGTGGCAATCACTTGCCATTGCAATACTGCACGCACCAACTAGTTTCGAGACCCATCATTTGCCTATGATGGAGGCACAACTGCAATGAGTGAAAATCATAACAGGATTCCAGCCCTTCCCCTTTTCTCAACACACAAGACTTTGGGAGCATTGTCTCACTGGAACCCTGGAACGGCTGCAGGAGGCACTACAGATTTCGGAACCAGATCAGCGCAGGGATACACGTTTCCGTAAAGCTCCCATCCTCTATTTTTGATGATGCTCATGTGCTTTAGCACCTTGAAGCGTCTCTTGTTCTAGATGAAATTACCAATAAAGATCTCAGACCAAATAACCAGACAGACTCAAAGAATATGGCAAAGTACTACTTTATTCTCAATTTAATAAAGCAGGGTCAACTGGCAGACATTGGACTGATGCTTGCACACCCACAAACTTGATTGCACAGAGGTCTCATACCCCAATATGCATCATCTAAAATGTCATCCCACGTGGCAAACTATAAAATGTATTAGTGGGAGGGATGTGGTTAGGGGAACATGTCTACTTATAGAATACATAGGGGTTAGTACACCACTGACTTTCTTTTACCTATGAGGCATGCCTCGAACTACCTCTAAATACGTATAATACTGTTTATCCCGAACAAAATGGCAGCGATTGGTCTATGCAACATTGTATAGGAGGTTGCCCCATGGACCCACTGATTGGTTGGAATTCTCACCCAACCTTGGACTTTCGGGTCACCTAGCAGCATGTAAGCGAAACAAAACCCAGGTGCTTGAATCACATCAGGTTACTCGTCACTCTCCCAATTAGTCCATCATCTCTCATCAGTCTGGCCATGAGCCAAAGTTTCTCATCTGAGCCAATGTTTCTCATCTGTAGTTGACCTTGTAGCCTGCTCTCTGTTCTGAGACATTCAAGGGAGTGTAGGCACATCATTATCTTCATCCGAGGCTTAATGAATTGCCCTTGTTTTCGACTTCTGAGTCACATGTGAAGAGACCACAAATTTGTCCATTTCATCCCCTTATTTACTGCTATTTGATTTAATTATACTGAGTGTCACTGCTCTTCTTGGCCTCTATGGAATCACTCTGCCTTGTATAGACTTTGGTTTATAGTGATAATGTTGAAAAAATAACGTCGAACAACAAAAATGTCAAAAAATAAATGCCGAAAACCAAAATGTCGAAAATATATACATATAACTGAAAAAGTCAATTTTTCGAAAAATAAATGTCGAAAAAAAAAATCGAAAACAATATCTATAACCGAATGTAAAGCGTCAACAATAGTACCATTTAATAGGGGGGGTTCCCCCCAACCCCCATCTCACCCCACACCACGCAGCCACCCACCAGGTCCCCCCCTGACCACCCGTGCCCCCCCGACCACCCTCTCACCCCTGACCCTTCATGCACAACACAAAAGGGTAAAAAAGGGTTAAACTCATAGGTGACAACCACGAGTAAAGAACCTTACATAGGTACCATGAACCCAATAACGGTTGTGGAAAACCGTCATTACCTGACAGAACCTCACTTGAGAACATACTGCAGGAAATCGATTGAAGTTGATTCTGACTAAAACAGGTAATGTTGTCATAACTAGACATTAAGGTATCTTACAATATAAAAGTATATGACAGGAAAGGTAAAATACGTTATTTTCGCGTTTATATGTAACAGAAAAGGTAAAACTGTTTATTTTCTCGTTTAATTTAGAATAAACAATGGAGAAGGAAGTGGAGTACATCACCACACAAAAAGGCAGAAAACAGTTAGTTTTAAATGGATACGTGTTCTATAAAGAGTCAGAAAAAAAGGATAGCACTTACTGGAAGTGCGTAGAGTACGCCAAAAGTAAATGCAGCGCACAAGTTATTACTGAGGCTTCGGATGTAAAGAGCAAAAATGAACACAATCATCTACCTGATCAGACCAATATTATTATTAAAAAAACAATATCCGAACTAAAACGAAAAGCCTTGGACAGTCAGGGTGAAGCTAGTGGATCAGTACTTTCTGGTGTGTGTGATAAATTGCCCATGTCCGATTTCACTCATCAATCCATGATGTCCAATGGTGCGTGCTGACACCCTTCCACATGACATCCTTCCACTCCTTCAGTGCGAGAGTACATTCAATACAGTTGTCTGAGTGCTCCATGTTTTATGCGTATACTGCATTGAGTGTATGAGAGACGATATGTCTCTCGTACACTCGATACAGTATTGTCATGGCCCCAGAACACAAAAACCACATCATCTAGTGATGGAGGCAATGGGTCACTTGACTCACCTATGTCCCTTTGGAACCCATAAACACAGGGGCCCTGGCTGGACTCAGTCCTGGCACCTTTGGTGCCAGGCTCATAAGGAGATGTGAGCAGGAACACTTTATTTCAGTGGAGGAGTGCTTTTACTTTATTTCGGTGCAGGAGTGCTTTTATTTTACAAAAACTTTCCAGGAGCTGAAAGCCTTTATTCCAGAGAACATCCTCATGTGCTGACTCATCGGGTGTGGCTCCCTAGGCCTGGTCTTCATGTTCTGACTTATCGGGTGTGGCAGGCAGGCTGAACCTGGTGGGCATGGCTTCAGAAGCTCAGCTATATAAGCTGCTGCATCCTTAAGGTCGGTGCTTCGCGTTACTGTGCACTCGCGTGCAACGTGACGCTCACCGCCGCTTGAACCAGTTTACTTAACTTTGAAACCCGGTGTTCTCCTGCATATTCACCTCCAGGAAACCGGTGCTTCATCGCTTCATCTGCATACTCATCTCCTGACATCCTGTGATCTTGATCCTGACGCCGCAGCACTGCGCTCCGCATCCACAAACTGGGACCCTGTAAAGAAGAAGAAAGACAAGGTTTTGAACATCCGTTCTAGGGCTGCGCCGAATTTCAACCCTGCGCGCCCCCTAGTTAACAATTTACCACCTACTGTACTGCTGCAGCTTCATTCCTTATTCCCTCTGGCTGCCGCCTCGAGCTCCGCAGTTTCTGCCGGGCCGGCAATATCACCTGCAAGGGAAGGAAGCAAAAGAGCAAACATCAAAAGCAGAACTGACAGCAATACAAGACAACGAACTTTACAATCCAAAAAAAACAGATGAGGAAAGACAAAGGCAAACAGCAACACTTACCTAAATATAGTGGCTTAGTCGCAGCAGGAGTGGACTACCATGTGCAAGGGGCCAGTGAAGGAACTCGGTCCAGATCATACAAGTGCCACTGCCAGAAGCAGCAGGATGGAGTGCTTGCCAAACTAATCAACAGGTGAGCTTTCCAGGTACAGCGCATCCCACAGGGACCACGGTTTGGGAGAAGGGGTCTGGAAGGGGATCAAGTGCACAAGCTGGCATACTCACGCCCCCTATACTCCACGCAGGAGCAGTTCTGAGCAGCATCCCCTATTACCACCAGTCACCACATAAGCACAGAGGACAAAGTTGGACCCGAGCGACCTCAAGCCTGGGAGCGCTGCAACCATGCCCCAACACCTCTGCAGAGACTAGGTGAGCGTAACAGAATACAAAGCCTCTTTGAAACTCTGCCTGGACATTATGGAAACTTCTGAAATGGACCAGTTGGCCCGATTGCTGGGAGAGCTACAGGCCGAAGTTCATGCCTCAAGACAGGAAACCAATGCCCTAAGGAGGCATCTAATTGTAAACAGGGAGAGGACAGATGAACTAGCAAGGCAAATGCTCCAAGCATAGGCAGGCCAGGTCCCACTGCCGGGGTATGCCCCTCCTGCTGTGCCTCCACAGCCCACGCCAGTACAGGTGGTTCTTCCAGGGGGGGTTCCCCTGGCCCCGCCAGAACACTTCACAGGCGATCCGAATAAGTACGCTATCTTTATGACTCAATGTCGCCTACATTTCTTGTGCAGAGCTGGGGTATTCTCCAACGATCAAGCGAGAGTGGCATTTGTACTCTCATATTTGGGAGGTAGTGCAGTGGACTGGTCAATACCCTTGGTAAACCAGGATGATCCTTTGCTTCGAGACGTCAGAGGTTTCCAGCGTGAAATGGAGAAACTATTTGCACGGCATACTCAAGGACGGGCTCTGGACAATGAACTGTTATCACTACGGCAGGGTAACCAAGACCTACTAACATATATTGCTTCCTTCAATCATCTGATAGCACAAACTAACTGGCCAGAGAAGAAAAGAACTACGCTCTTTTACTGAGGCTTGCGAGGGGAACTTAAGGACGTATTAGCGCAAGCAGTAAATCCCTCGGAAAGATGTGCTGAATACATTGACCTGACAGTGCAGCTCAATCATAGATTGCAGGATCGGAAGATGGATCGGGCCAAGGCCGAGGGGCGGTCGGTCTATGTGCGACCCCGTGAGAATCAAAGCAAATCCCACAGTCAGTCCGAGCCAATGTAAATCGGAGGCTTGTGGAGCCCACTCACCAAGGCAGAAAGGGAGAAAAGGAGACAACAGCAGCTTTGTTTGTACTGTGGTAAGGCAGGTCACTATCTCAGAGAATGCCCGGTGAAACCACCCAGGAAAGCAGCTGGAGCAACTGACAAGGGTGAAGAAGAACAGGACTCTGGAAACTCCAACACCCGGCAAGTGTAGGGGTCCACTTGTCGAGTGGTGAAAAGGAACCTATACAGACCTCACATCTAGCCATCCCTGTGCTCCTGGTAAACCACAAGCAACCATCGAAAATACATGCCTTGGAGGCATACATTGACAGTGGGGCTGTGGGAAATTACATGGACCAAGATCTGGTTACCCGGATAGGCCTTCCTCTCCAACAGAGGCGGGTTTTGGAAAACATCACAGCAGTTGATGGATCTCAGCTATCATCTGGCCCAGTGACGCATTACACCGAGAAGGTCACGCTTCTGTTTTTGTATTTGTATTTATTAGTTTATATAGTGCTTTACGCCAAAGCGCTGCACAATTGAACAACTTGATACAAAGAACATATCATAACAATATAATGGTAGAAGCAAATTACAGAATGAATCAATCAATTAACAAACCATTAAGAAGAGCAATAAGACTGGAGGGAATAGGAAGAGAAAAGCAGTGGGAATGTGGTGGGTAGGAGAGGAGGGAAGGGGAAGGAGGAGAAGGGGGGAGGGTGAGAGAGGGGTGGTAGGGAGTGGAGGGAGGGAATCAAGGGAAAGGAGAAAGAAAGGAGGAGGAGTAGGAAGCGGAGGGAGTTTCAAGGCGGGGGGGTGGAGAAGGAGAGATTTAAGGGAGGTGCAAAATGAGGAGAAAGTAGAAATAGAACGAATTGAGAGAGGTAGGGAGTTCCAGTGCAGGGGTCACCAAGAGGACATTATCTTCGATCTCATCGGCGCTCCTCAGTTCCAGATGATATTGGGAATGCCCTGGCTGGAGACCCACAATCCCAGGATTGACTGGTGTAAACAAGTTCTGACCTTTCCCCAAGACTGTGCCGACACCTGTTATAGCAGGGGATTCTCATTAAAAGGTCTTACCAACCCAGGTTCGTCAAAAGAAAGAAACCATACTGGGCCTCAGCAGTTCACTACCACCTGAATACCTGGATTACCAAGATGTCTTTCAAAAAGAGCAAGCGAACACCGTACCTCCGCACAGACCGTATGACTGCCAAATTGATCTGGTACCTGGAGCTCAAGTTCCCTGCAGCCGGATTTATGCCCTAACAGAACAGGAAAACCAGCATCTAAAAACCTACCTTGATCAGTATCTGGCAAATGGCTTAATTCATCTGTCCAATCCCCTGCATCCTCGCCCCTCTTTTCTGTGCCTGAAAAGGAGGGAGACCTGAGAACTTGCATTGACTACAGAGCACTTAACCAAATCACGGTAAAAAAACGGTACCCATTACCGCTTATCCCAGAGCTCTTGGTTCAAGTAAAAAATGCTCAGATATATACAAAACTAGACTTACGAGGGGCTTACCCTCTAGTAAGAGGCAAAAAAGGAGACGAGTGGAAGACAGCCTTTCACATGAAATATGGCCTTTATAAATATCAGGTCATGCCCTTTGGACTATGTAATGCCCCAGCGGTGTTCCAATATTTCATGAATGACATGCTCCGCAAACTGTTGGACGTCTGCGCTCTTGTCTATATTGATGACATTCTTATCTATTCAACCATTAAGGAGGACCACGTCAACCATGTCCGGGCAGTTTTGAAGAAACTGCGGCAACACCGGCTATATGCCAAATTGGAGAAATGATTCTTTCATGTGACAGAGGTAGAAATCCTCGGCTTTATTCTCACACCAAGGGCGAACGCAAGGTAGACGCTATCCTTAACTGGCCCTCACCGACATCCACAAAGGGAGTATAGAGTGTACTCGGGTTTGCCAACTTTTATCGCCAGTTCATTTCCAGGTTCTCCCAGATCGTCCACCCAATCACCTCTTTACTACGGAGAAATAAACAATTTAATTGGTCCGCAGAGGCAGAAAAAGCCTTCCAGAAGCTAAAACAAGCATTTACCACAGCACCAATTCTACGGCATCCTCGACCAGAACTGCCATACGTGGTCGAAACTGATGCTTCCAACATAGCAATGGGAGCAGTCCTGTCAGAACAAGACCCCCGAAACAGGTCAGTTGCATCCTGTGGTATTCTGATCTCGCAAGTTTTCAGCCCCTGAATTGAATTATGATATCACTGATAAAGAACTGCTGGCAATCAAGGCAGTGTTCAAAGCCTGGAGACATTTTCTTCTTGGAGCTAGACATACAGTCACCGTCGTCACAGGTCATCGCAATCTACAATATCTGAACACCGCTAAAGTGCAATCATCACGCCAACTCTGCTGGGCTCTCTTCTTTGCAGAATACGACTTCATCATCACCTATAGACCCGTAGTACGCAATGGCAAAGCGCACACGCCCTGTCTCGCATGAGTGAGGGAGAAGAGGCATTCACTACACCAGACCCCAAGGCCATCATACTGGAAGGACGAATCCAAGGCATGATTGCCGCAACCACCACTATAGACAACTTAAAATCTGACCTGCAACACTTGATGAGTCCACCAGCGCAACAGGAATGGCTTGGGAAGGGAGACTGGTATACGATCGTGGACAACCTACCATACCGCCAAGGACGATTGTACATCCCCGATAAGAAATTACATAATCAAATCGTCGCAAACTACCACGATTCATTAGTAGAAGGGCATCCGGGAATAGCCAAAAACCCTAGCTAAAATAAAGAAAAATTACTGGTGGCCAACTTGGCAAAAGGACATTGTCCAGTTCATCGCAACCTGTGGCACCTGTACACAACACAAGTCCCAAAAACACAGTCCTGCAGATTTTTTACGTCCTTTAGAAGTAACCCCAGTACCTTGGCATATGGTATCAATGGATTTTATTACAGACCTTCCCTCCTGTGACAGATACGATACCATCTTAGTCGTCGTAGATCTGTTTTCCAAAATGGCCCACTTTATTCCCCTGAAAGGTCTCCCAACTGCTTCTACTCTGGCTAGCGTGTTTTTGGAACAGATTGTCTGGCTACACAGGTTCCCATCAATATTGA
Organism: Ambystoma mexicanum; assembly: GCF_040938575.1. Taxonomy (NCBI): domain Eukaryota; kingdom Metazoa; phylum Chordata; class Amphibia; order Caudata; family Ambystomatidae; genus Ambystoma; species Ambystoma mexicanum. The sequence goes on along the minus strand of NC_090934.1, from coordinate 860,717,657 downwards.
TATCAGACCGAGGAACTCAGTTTGTCTCTGCATTCTGGAAAAGGTGTTGTAAAATTGCCAAAATCGACCTCTGGTTATCTACAAGCCATCACCCCCAAACTGACGGCCAGACCGAATGGACTAACCAGACTCTCGAGCAATACATAAGGTGTATGCTGCAACAAACCGAGGATACCTGGAAGGACATACCTTGGTTAGCAGAATACGCATATAACAACTCCATTCACACCAGTATGGGACAAAGCCCATTCTACATAATGTACGATCGACATCCACAGGCATCCGTTTAAGAATCATTAGAAATGCCTGCTGTAACGACCTTACACAAAACCATCACCCAGGTTCTTAAGGAAGCAGCAGAGCATCTTGCCAGAACCAAAGAGAAACAGAAGCACTTTGTGGATCGACACCGAAGGGAAGCTCCCAACTACCAAGTCGGAGACAAGGTTTGGTTAGCATCGAATAACATCCCCCTGAATGAATCCCAGGCATTCCGTCCCAGATATCTGGGACCCTACACTATCAAGGCTGTGATCAACTGTGCGGCCATGAAATTAGAATTAACGGCCCACATGTGGATCCACACAGTGTTTCATATCTCCATCCTAAAACCATTGAGACCAGGTACGCGGATCGATACTCCACCGGATCCCGAAATAGTTGAAGGAGAACCAGAATACAGAGTTTAAAGGATCCTAAACTCTAAGATGGTCTGATCCAAGTTATACTACCTTTTAGACTGGAAAGGTTATTGACCCCAAGATCGGACCTGGGAACCCAGTGAGCATGTCCATGATCCACGATTAATCAAGCAGTTCCGACACAATAACCCCACTAAACCAGGGCCAGGGGTGAAACCACCCATGAGAGGGGCCTTGAGGGGGGGTGCTGTCATGGCCACAGAACACAAAAACCACACCATCTAGTGATGGGGCAATGGGTCACCTGACTCACTTATGTCCCTTTGGAACCCATAAACACAGGGGCCCTGGCTGGACTCAGTCCTGGCACCTTTGGCGCCAGGCTCATATGGAGATGTGAGCAGGAACACTTTATTTCAGTGGAGGAGTGGTTTTACTTTATTTCAGTGCAGGAGTGGTTTTATTTTACAAGAACTTTCCAGGAGCTGAAAGACTTTATTCCAGAGAACATCCTCATGTGCTGACTCATCGGGTGTGGCTCCCTAGGCCTGGTCTTCATGTGCTGACTCATCGGGTGTGGCAGGGTGTGGCAGGCAGGCTGAACCTGGTGATCGTGGCTTCAGAAGCTCAGCTATATAAGCTGCTCCATCCTTGAGGCCGGTGCTTCGTGTTACTGTGCACTTGCGTTCAACATGACGCTCACTGCCGCTTGGACCAGTTTACTTACCTTTGAAACCAGGCTTTCTCCTGCATACTCACCTCCAGGAAACCGGTGCTTCATCGCTTCATCTGCAGACTCATCTCCTGACATCCAGTGATCTTGATCCCAACGCCGCAGCACCGCGCTCCACATCCACGAACTCAGACCCTGTGAAGAAGAAGAAAGACAAGCTTAGAACATCCATCCTAGGGCCGCACCACATTTGAACCCTGCGTGCCCCCTAGATAACAACTTACCAGCAACTGTACCACTGCAGCTTCGTTCCTTGTTCCCTCTGGCTGCCGCCTCGAGCTCTGCAGCTTCTGCTGGGCCGGCAACATCACCTGGAAGGAAAGAAAGCAAAAGAGCAAACATCAAAAGCGGAACGGACAGCAATACAAGACAACAAACTTTACAATACAACAAAAACAGACGAGGAAAGACAAAGGCAAACAGGAACATTTACCTGAAGTATAGTGGCTTAGTCGCAGCAGAACTGGACTCCCACGTGCAAGGGACCAGTGAAGTAACTCGATCCAGATCATATAAGCGCACCTGCCAGAAGCAGCAGGAAGGAGTGCTCACCAAAACGAATCAACATGTGAGCTTTTCAGGGACCGCGCATCCCACGGGTGCCACGGTTTGGGAGAAGGGGTCTGGAAGGGGATCAGGTGCACAAGCTGGCATACTCACGCCGACTATTCTCCACGCAGGAGCAGTTCCGAGCAGCATCACCTATTACCACCACTCACCACATAAGTGCAGAGGGCAAAGTCAGACCCGAGCGACCTCACCCCCGGCAGGGCTGCAACCGTGCCCCAATGCCTCTGCAGAGACCAGGTGAGCATAACGGGTATAGGCATACCACATGGAGTCCCATGTAGGCCCCTTCTCCTGCTGTTCCAGTATGACGGCAGTGAGGGGGCAGGAGTTCAGGAAAATGCATCCAACTGCTCCTCTACATTTCCTCCTCTGGTCGAGTCCTTGACCACATTCTTCTCTTCATTCTCCTTTATCTTTCATACTGTCTTTTCTTGGGACCCATATCTTTGTCACCCCCTCAGGTGACCTGCATTCTTTATATGTTCATCCACACTCCATGTCATGTGGCAGCAATCTCATGGTGGTGGACAGAATATCCATTGTACTACACATTGTTTATGATCCTTAGGGTAGTAGAACTTCCAGAGTCTACATCAATCATGATCTTCATCCCAATAGCTTTCTTGACTGTCTTCTGGCATCGTCCCAAGATGATCCTTATGAGACAAAATCCTAGCAATACCATTGTACTAGGGAGACCCCCGGCCGGGCCATAGAGTCGGGGTTTGCTCTGCAGTACTTTAAGACGAGATAGCTGCACCTTTTAGATGGATGGAGGTGCAGGTATATTACTCCAACACCAATCAATAAGGACAATTCAATGGTTTGGCAAAGGGGAGTCCGTTTAATGACAAGTACAAAAAACGGGGAAACATGGAAATCAACAGTGATGCGATAGTCCGTCTCGCTTCAACTCCCAAGAACTTCATACAAACAGTAACATTTATACGCAAAACCCGTCATCATTGACGTGTAACACTCGAAAAGTTAACATGCAATTCTATTGATTAGGAAAAGGTAACTTTACCCTAGGTGCTATATCTGTATATGGTAATGGAGTGAGGGGATTGGGTAAACACTATCAGGTGGGCGTCTAAGCCCTTCCTTCTAACATTACTCTTGTAGACGTCACTAAGAGTACAAGGCCCATTGGTTCTACTATCTATAGGACCCTAGATTATTTGGTCCACTGTGATTGGGCTAGCTTCAACCCCATGCATAAATCTCCACTTTACTTAGCAGCATGCAGAATGGTCAGCCAGGTGCAGGGTGCCCCAAGATTCACCCGGTCTCCCTTCAATCAATCATTACGTTAGTGGCTATGTGTCAATTAGTTGGCTGTGGTTGGCCTCGAAACTGTATCTTCTTGTCAGAAAAAGTTATGATATCTCTGTCTGGGCGACAGCCAGGCGTAGTTGTGAACCGTGCTTGTTCTTGCTCGGATGGTCACACGCTGCTCACACAGTGGATATGCCTTTCGTCTCTGTGTGACATCTTTGGGTCATCTTATCTCCTATCTGCAAGTCTGTCCGGGTCTTCGTGACGTCACTAACCGTCTTCAATTAAGGCCTTTTGAGTTTCTTCCGGGACAGTGTTTAAGCAACCTTCATTTCGTCTCATTTGCTGGTAGGGTTTTCTCAATCGGTACCTTACTGTCCATGGTTGTCTGGTTATTGGTACTTCTATAGGTATTGTTCTTCTGATAGACACTGGGCAGAGTCCTACTGCGGCTCTCTGCTGGTTTATTTGCTCATCATACGTCACATATCTCGGTGTGAACATTCCTGGTTCTTCAAAATGCGAGGCTGGAGTGCAGGCTTTATTTGGGACCTCCTCTATACTGCCCCCTCTGTTCGATTCATCGACCACTTCCGCTTCCCCCTTTGGATTCATCTTACTTGGTGGTTCTGTATTTATTTCTTCTTCATCTTCTGGGTTTGTACATGATGGTTTGAAAAAGTGTCTCTTTGGAGTACATATTTTTATCACTCCTCTCAGGCTTCCTGCTGTCCTTACATGTTCGTCTTTGTTCCATGTCATCAGCTGACATTGTCCATTTGGGCTGCAGTAAATCCATTTTCCTTCATAATTTCTGCATTTCCTGGGGTAAAGAAACTTTGTACCTTCTGGCGCATGCTCGCTGGCCTTCACAAAGTCTCTTATTTCATCATCAGTTAGATCTCTACGTCTCCATCTGGCTTGACATCAATCATGATCTTCATCCCTATGGCTTTCTTCGCAGTTTTCTGGCATTGCGAAATTATTATCTTGATGACACAAAATCCTAGTAATATCATCACTAGCAGAGCTCCCAGAAACTTGAATGTGTCTGCCATCTATTGTGGAACCCACGAGAATAGTGATCCAAACCAGCTGTCATCGTCAACTTTGTCGGTTTCATTGATCTTCTGATTCTGTAGCTTCGTCAGCTTTCCTATAGCCTCTGTTAAAGTTCCATTTTCTTTGTTGTGAGAAGGTATAAATGTGCAACATGATTCTCCAATTTTTGCACAAACTCCTCCATCCATAGCTCTGAACATGTCAAGGACATATCTGTTCTGGAGAGTCAGTCGAATTGCTCTTAACTCTTCCTTAATCGCATTAAATCCTTTTATGGTCGTGTTGATGGTCTGCAATAACTCCCATCTGGTTATCTGCAACCATTTAGTGTTTACTCCAATTTGGATTCTTGGCATGAAAATCGTTGTGAACACTGATGAGGGGAGGGTGAACAGTCTGTGTTCATATGCGATTGCATGAAATGCTTCTTCTGATTTGGCAGAAAAGTAATTCTCTCTCTTCATTCGGGTTATCAGTTCCACAGATCTCTTCTTCCTCATGTGAGCATCTGCTTTTGGGAATCTATCAATATTCAGGTCACTTTTTGGGATTACCAATGCTGGAACGTGGACATTCACTATTGTGCATATGCCTCCCCAGTTTTTCGTCAGTCTGATGTATGCTTTGGATCCACATGCCCAATAATGATCCATAATTACTGCAGTCCCATGAGTCATTCCTGGAGCCTCAAAAATATGTCAGCAGTTCTGATTCTCTCCTATCTTCCTTGTGCCATTGTTCCTGAAGCACAATTTTGGGCTTTCTAGCGGCACTATCTGCAAAGGTCATCCTCTGTCTTCGACCCATGTTAGTAATTTTGTAAGTTTAGGCCATAGTGGTTTGCACAGTCTTTGTGAGTTTTTGATGGCTTCCTTGCAGGCTCCGAGGACCATCCATGCTCGGCAGATCACTACTCCTTCTTCCCATCCATTTGGTGAAAGCACTGTTCCCCAAATCTGCATTTGGACTCTGCTTTTCAAAACTCAAGCTTCTTCTGGAGTTTTTCCTTGGACATTTAGTCTCGCGTTTACTTCCCATCTTATTCCTACTCCTTTAACTTCAGGTTTCTCGTACCTGATCATGTGATTCCTAGTATGAGCTCTGTTTCTCTTCTTAATGTCCTGAACATAATCATCTTCATTGGGCTAAGCTGCCTCAGTTGCCCATATCAGTGAGGCATCACTTCCCATGAACTGGCCTCTGGTATTGCACATTGCTATGTGTGAGAGGCAGTGTGCTGTCGAGACATCGATTTCTACAGCTACGAAGATCTTGGATTTCCCCATGCTGTATGGTAGAAGTGCACAAACAAAGCATTCTCTTTCTGAATTTCGTCTTCCAACTTCTTTCATGTGCTGATACCAAATGTTGTTTCCTAGATGTGCTGTGCTGTCCAGGTAGTCGTTTAGTTCATTATCATCTTCATGCATGCTTCTCTTTATTCTTAAGGTTTTCCTGTAGTTCGCTATAACTACATCTCTGAATGCCTCTGTATGGCTTTTTCTTGTTGGAGGATCTTCGGGTATCCTGGACCATGGTGCAGGCCTCTTTATCTGCGCCATTTGAGTGGATGGGAGTCTGCCAGCTCTTACCTGGTCCCCATGCATCTTTTCTCTGCTGCGTGCAAATGCCCATGCCACCCAGCCTGATACCAGTCCGGTATATCGCTGTATTGTAGACCTGGTACTTGTCCCTTGTGTTAGAACATGTATGCTTGTCGATACAGTCTCTGCTGTTTTGTTCTTCAGTTCCTCTTGTAGTTTCCTCACTCTGGCTATGTATGGGAATAATAAGTCTACTATCATTTGTGTCCGTGCAGAGAGTTTTTCCGAGTTGGCTTTTGTTTTCTCAAGAGTTTCTGATATGACTGCTTCTGTTGGTCTTTCTCTTAATTCTTCTTGTTTTCTCACACTATCTTCTGTGAAGGTTTTTATGGCAGGCAGTCTCATCTTCTCTGCTGCTTTCATCTATGGTTCTGCGGTCATTGACACTAGGCCTGTTTCGTGTGCATTTAGTGTGTGTGTGCGTGTAGTTGTCAGTGTTTTTTCTTCATTAATTTCATGCTGACCCTGTCTCCGGCTTTCCTGCTCATTCGTTACCATAAATGTGTGCATATCCCTATTAATCACATTCAGTTCAAGTTCATTTACTCTACCATCAGATTTTCTAGTGACTGGAATTACTATATAAGGTCTGGGTGCTTTTGTGGGTTTCATGCGTGTATCATCAGGTGGGTGCACTGAAATTGGAACACTTCGTGCACCAATAAAGAATGCAGTTCTGATCGTTAATGACAATAAAATAATAATGAATATAATGCATAGGTACATTATGCCCTTATAAATCAGGCCTCTCTGCTTGTGGGAGGACCAGGTTGCTGCTCTGGACCCCCATCTCGATCATCTGCCAAATGTCAATGTTATTATTCCCTTATCCAATATCGTCTTTCGAGTTCTGAGTTTAGGAGTGTCAGGTACTCCTCAAGTGTGTCCCCTCTTGTGAGTGACAATTGTCCTTTATTTCAGAATACAGTTCCTTTGCTAGACTATGGGAAAACTCAAATAAAATAATACTTCAGTAAGTCCCTTTTACTGTGCATGTTCAAAGTAGGTAAGCTCCCAGTCCACCCCTCGAATCTGCTTCAGTCCTGAGGACATATTGGACACTGATCAGTATGAAGAGATAGGGAAAAAATGACAACAAATATAACAAATGAAGTTCTTGACTCTGCTTCCTCGATCTGTCCCTCGGGGGAAAGCTTTCTAAGAATCTCCTCAGATAATCTCTCTGATGGTTGGAAAGTTCCACTTGGAGTATGATTCCATGCAGGAGCATTCCCATCTGTGCAACATTAGCTGGATCTCTGATGAGGTGAGGACGTCAACCTCGATAGGTCTCGCCACCAACTCTGGAAAGTCAGTAACTAGGCGAAAAAGGACATTGTGCGCCAATCTACTGTCTTCTGGTGACAGGGACATCTGTCCTCTCTTGCTTGTTTCAGGATTATATGTTTTTTACTTGATGTAAACAATGTTTGCACTGTCCCGTAGGCTGGAGTGTGACCAAAATGACGATCTTATTTAAAAGATGGCTTAAATCAGTGTTTGCTGGGTCTCGAAGAAATGTTATCTATCATTCTTCCAATAAGAGTTGGACAGTCTTCGATTATGCGAAAGAACAGTGTGTTGACAAGCTCATTTATTTCCGCCTGCGTTGGGAACATTTGATTATTTCTCACTGTACTCAGGGAGTAGGATGAATTGTTCGGCAATGACAGTGGGGAGTTGTCTTACTGTCTTTTCGTTCTCAGGATCTTGTAAAAAGTCTGTGACACTGGTGAGCCTCCCTACCAGTGACGGGTATGACCTTAGTACTAAGTTGAAATAGGTGACCACGTCCTTTGGGATGTCTTTACTGTTGGACACCATAAGTGATTCCTAATAGGGTCTCGGTACTGAATGAATCGGCTACTATATTTGTCTCTAATGTAAATATCCTCGGTCAAAATTTGTCATAGTCTTTTTCTCCTCAAGGCTTAAGTGTGCCTCAGTTCAAAGTTCAAATCAACAAAATATGTTGTGGCTCATACGCGCAATTATCTTCTTCACCCTGCAACTAGGATGCACAGAGTGTGTGTTTCTATGTCTTTTTCCCCCTTTTTTGCTTAGAGGAAGTGTCCAAGTCAAGCCACTATCTCTCAAAAAAGTTTCTTGTTTTTATTTTGCTGGTCATGCATCCCTCTTCCTCGTCATGGATCTCGTCTGCACCTGCTGTGGTTCTTCCCCGTCGCTCGTCGATTCCTCTCGTTGGGGTGCAGGCATGGGGCCATGGGGTTTTGATATCACCGACAAAAATCCATGCTCTCATGCCCTGTAGCTTCACAGCAGACGGAGTGCAGTCCTCTACGATAAAAGGACCATTGAATCTTGGCTCGTCCCACCTTTTCCTTGTATGGTTTTTCACGAAGACGGCGTCTCCAGAGAAGACGAGTGGAACACGTAGACCTTGAACTGGGTCTTTTGCAGTGTCTCCTTCTGTGTCCTGTGCTGGGCTGCACCCTTTTCGTCGTCGCTGCAGCTGGTCCGAAATTACAGTAAGGCAAAATGTTATGCAGTTCAGATAGTTTTGCATTTCAGACCCTAAAACCTCTCCTGTTGACTGCGCATCACCTCTAGCTCTATCTCGGGATGTTAGGGGAGTTCTCATTCTTCTTCCTGTGGCTATCTCGTGTGGCGCGAAAGATGATGGTCGGAGCCTGGTTGGTTCCGAAGTGCATACAGTGCCAGTGGAAGGCAGTGCAACCATAGCCTCTTTAGAGTAAGCTTCAACTTGGCTATTCTCTCCTTCAACAAGCCGTTGAGCTTCTCACAGAACCCATTACCTTGTGGATGATAAGCCGACGAGAACTTGTGCTTTATACCAAGCAGCAAGTTAATCTGTTCAAATACTGTCTTAACAAAGTGGGCCCCATTATCTGATCTTATGACTTCACATACCCCCCCACCTTGGGAACACTTCCCTCACTAAAAATGTTGCCGCACAGGTAGCGTTTGGATGTGTACATGGACCTGTCTCTATCCATCTAGAGAATGGACACACCACAACAATTAAGTATCTGTACCTGTTGCATACTTGAGTCATGTCGATGTAATCGACATGCAAGTGCTGAAAAGGCCCATTTGGCCTGGGGATTGACTCCTCTCATAATTTTTAATGTGTGCCCAGCGGTGAATTGCTGGCAGATTATGCAGTTCACCATAAAGAATGCAACATGCTCAGCTAAATTCGGTATGAACCAGTTTTCCACGAGCGTTGCTGTGAGATTCTCCTTTGTCATATGCGCCGGGTAATGTAACTGCTCCAGTGCTATTTTTAGTAGGGCTACAGGCATTACTGGTTTACCAGTGCTGTCTTGTCGCCACAAGCTGTCAGAGGGATTTAAGGAACACCCTCAATGTTTCCACAGGTTTTTCTCTTACTGTGGTGCCTCCCCTTGGAGTTCCATTAGTTGCGTTTGCCCAAGATAGTTATAGGCTTCAGATGTTGTTTGTGCAACCATCATTTATTGGTGCAGGTGACTTCCACTTCCATAATCATCTCACTTTTGGATGCCATACGCTTGGCTTCCGTGTCTGCTGCTTGGTTTTTGCATGAGACAAAATCTGTCCTTTCGTGTGGGCGGTGCATTTCACGACGGCTATGCCCACTGGGAGCTGTAGTGCCTTAATCAGCCTGTCCAATAAGGCTGCATGCTGTACTGGCGTGCCGTCTGCTCAGAGGTAGGTCCTCCTTTTCCAGCGCGCTAAGCCTGCGTGCACTGTTGACGTCACATAGGCAGAATCACTGTACACCGTTACTTCCTGGTCTGCGTGATTCTGAATGGCGAGTATCAACACCAATAATGGTGCAGCCTGTGCTGAGTACTGAGATGGTATTCGCGCACTAACAAGTACTCGAAATATACTCCATTTGCAATGTGTTTCACCACAGCGACGCCTGTGTATCTTTGCCCATCATTTTGGTCGAGTCTAGAAGACCCGTCAATAAAGACGATCTCTCCTTCTGCCAATGCATTTTATTTCACCCTGGGGATTTCATCATAGAATTCTTCGTAATTTGCGCAGTCATGTATCGGGTCTCCCTCAGTGACTGGCTCTGCTATAAACATGGCTGGGTTCACTATCTTACTTCGGACTATTTTAATCGATGGGTTTGATATGATCACTTCATAAGCAGAAGCTCTCTGAGATGTCAATGTGCCTTTCGGTTTCTCTAGAATGGCAAATAATGAGTGCTCGACGTACAATGTCATTGAGCATCCCATTACAATGGTTGTCACCATCTCTATGGTGAATGCTGCGGCAGCTAAAGTTTGTTCGCAAGGGAAGTGGCCTCTCATTGCAGGGTCCATATTCCCACTGTAATATGCCAGGGGCTTGTACCCCCATGAGGTTTTTTGAGTGAGCACTGCCTTCATAACGCTGCCATTTGTGTGTGAAAACAGGTATAATTGGGGATCCCTAGAACTGGAGCTGTGCAATTGGCTCTTTTGAGTTCGGCAAACTCTTTCTCCATGGCCTCAGACCATTTGATCTTTTCTTTCGTCACTTGGGCCTTCTTTAGGGCCTGAAGTAAAGGCTTAGTGTAAGAGCTGTACTCGAAGACGCATGCCCTGACATAGTTTCATAGACCTAAAAAGCTTTGCATCTGCTTTATCGTGTGCGGCTTAGCCGTGTTCAATATGGTTTCAGCCCTTTCTGGGGTCACTTTCTTCCCTTCATGTGAGATCAGCTGGCCTATGTACAGCACTTCCTGTTGACAATATTGTAATTTTTCCTTGTCAACCTTGTGTCCTTTCTAAGCCAGTATAGTCAATAGTTGAATAGAATCGTAACTGCATTGCTCTTCTGTGGTGCTGCAAATTAAGATGTCATCCACGTATTGCAGGACACCACTTTTTAGTGCAATATTGCTTAAGTCCATCTGCAGGACTCTGTAGAAAATAGAAGGGGACTCACAGTACCCCTGTGGTAGCCTCGTACTTTTCAGACGCATTTGTCTGAATGTAAATGACGTGAGATCTTGTGAGTGCAACGGGATTGAGAAAAATGCATTTTTCAAGTCAATCACCGTGAAATAATTTGCCTCAACGGGTATATTGCATAATATTGTAGCTGGGTTACGGACTAAAGGGAACTCGGCCTCAACAATATAATGTATTGGGCGTAAATCCTGAATTAAACGCCAAGACCCTCCCTTTGATTTTTTAACAGGATACACTGACGTATTACATGGTGACTCTGACGTCACTAAGATGCCCTGGTCCATCATGGCAGAAATTGTCTTAAAAATCCCTTCATCTGCCTCTCTGGACATGGGATATTGTCGGGCTCTTGGTAGAATTGCTCCTGGTTTCAGTTTAATCCTTATTTCTCCAACCCCCTTTAAGAGACCCACATCATAGGGTCCGGTAGTCCACAATGAGACAGGCACTTTAGCTATATCGTCATCAAAATATTCAGGACGTTTTAGCGCCAACATCATTTTCTGAGGTACTACTCTTTTAATCATCTTTACCCAAAAGGTAAGACTTACTTCCACCATTGTCTCTCCTGTTTCGGTTTGTTCTTCAAACAGATCATCATCGGTGACGTCAGTCACTCAATATCCTTCTTCAATGGCAATTATTGCGCACCATTGTCTGCCTTCATCATCGTAACCGTCAACCAAGACCACTTTCCCTCACACTGCAGCTGTGTGTATCATCAAGGGAAATACTTTTCCCTCCTCCTCTTGCATAGGTATTCTTGGTCTGAATAACAACTCATTAGGGGTTCTCATGATCCTGTCTGCAAGGCCTGGCAATTCCGCCATGAGCACTTGCATGCCAGATGCGAAGATTTCTGGCTCTAATAATATGGCCCTCATGGCTATGTGTCCTGAGTATGCTCTAACCATTTCACATACATTTGAATAGTGCATTCCTGGAGTGGAGCATACTATGCCCTCCTCCGTGAATGAAATTGTCATGTTCAACTTTGTCATTAAGTCTCGACCCAAAATGTTTACTGGAAAATGTTTACTGGGGTCTGACGTGAATATAATAAAGGTACATTCAATTCGCACTCTCCTATGGAGACTCGGAGTGCGTCTGTAAAAGGAACTCGACTGTGAGCAACTGTAAAACTCTAAGTATCTATGGCCTCGGCAGACAAGGAAAACTTGCCTTCACGTATGCACGAGCGTGTTGCACCCGTGTCAACTAGGAAGGAATATTCTTTACCCCTTATAACGACAACCACCCTAGGTTCCCTATGAGGGTCTGGTGTCACGGATAGGATAGAGCACATCAGGGTTCCCAGTGAGCTGTCCTAACTTATATATAAATTCGGCCCACTGTGTGCCGGTGGATTTCCTACGTTCCCATTGTTACCTCCCATTCCAGGGTTCATGGTCTGTGATAGTTGAGGTGGTGCCTGTTGGGATTGTCCTTGTGGAAAATTCCCCATGCTTTGTGGTTGCACCCCTTGCTGCGCTCCTTGTGCCTGTTGTTGCACTGTGTGATTTTGTGCACCACCCTGCTGCTAACCTGCAGGTGGATTTGTCATGCCTGCTCTTGTTCCTTGGCCATTCTGCATCATGCCTTGACTTCTGCATGTGCACGCCAAATGCCCTGTCATTCCACACAGCCAACAAACTGGCAATGGTCGGATCATTTGCCAATTTGACATATCCTGGTTACCATTTTGCATATTTTTAAAGCCTCCTTGATTATTTTGGAAATCTCCATGATTGCTCTGCCATCCTCTTCCCCTAAATCCTCTTCCCCTGGGATAGAATCCTGTATTGCCCTGATTATTTTGCTGTGGATTAGCCACCTGCTGCATGCCTGATTCAGCTGTGCTAGTTATCATGGCTTCCTCAAGAGCATATTTTGACAATTTCTTTCGCACTAACTTCGCTTCCTCACCTTTACGAGTCGCTTCCTTTCTGCGATTCTTTTCTTGCAACAGTCTACAATAATGTGCGATGGTCAACTGTATTTCTGCCCAAGGTTTGGCTTTGATTCCCACCAATTTCTTGAGTTGTTTCTGCATGGGTTCTGGCAACCCTTGTCACAATATATGGTAAAACACAGGTATAGATTTCGTCCAAGATTCATGCGTTTCAAGCACCCACGCGTCTTGGAAATTCTGTGTATAAATCAACGGATCTTCCGACTCCTTCATTTGTCGAGTCATCATAGCTCCCATATCAGAAGTATCTGGGTAAAGTACTCGTAGCGCTTTCCATACTGCGGCTCTACAATTGTTAAATGGCACTCCGTCATGCACAGTATTAATTGTGGTTATGCCAGGGTAGCCTGCTCGTGCCCACATATCGTCTGCTCTCTCACCAAGTATGGCGATCAGGAGACCTTTGATGTCCCCTATAGCTTGCGTGTTGCCTCCTGTCATTTTTTCTAACTCATGTATCCATTTTACAGGCTCCCGATGTCAGCATTGGAAGTTTGTTTTTCAAATTTTCTCGATCCATGTGTGGCCATGGAATATATTGTGGTCTTACTCCCCCTTTCTCTAGTAGCGTAAATTAGAATGTGTAGCCCTCTTTCTCTTCTATCATTGTTCTCCTGTCTATTGCAGGGGTAATATTCCTGCATCGCCGCTTACCTGGCAATGTCCTTACTCTGTCTACATAGGGTGGCGAAGACACCCCCTCTGACCATGAGATACTTCTTCATATCGGTCAGGCTGCATGGCGGACTCTGACGTTCTTGGTGCAGACTCACTAGCGTCTGACCATCGTATTTCCTTTTCACTTGGGAGTCACCTTTCACTTCGCCTCCCTTCTTTGTTTTCTTTGCACTCTTCCCTTTCGGAGTCGGACATTCTCTGTCCCCAATTCACGCAACTTCTCGTATCCTCCTTGTTCCTGCTTATTTCCAATCTATCCAGGGATAGCTCTCTATTCCCACTACTTCGAGTGAGCTCCTCAGTGTCATACAGCTGAGTGCTTTCCAGGCGCTCATCTTCCCCCTCCCCTTGGGGTATTTGTTCTAGCCCCATTCCATCATATATTCTGTCGATCGTTTCTCCAATGCTTCCGGTGTCGAAGTCATCATCAGTGTTTGCCCTAGACGTGCCTGGTATTGAATCGTACGCAGGAAAGAATTCTTTGATCTCTTTCCAGTCTACAACTGGAGCAGGTTTTTTAACCTCTCTCCCCAGATATTCAAGATTGAGTGCTCTCTGTCTTCACTTACATTCTACATCATCATCAAATTCTTTGCGCTTCCTCGCCTCTTCTCTGACCCCATCTTCTTCCTTTCTCTTTTCTTTTCTACGTTCATCTGCCTTTCGAATTTCCTCATGTCTTTGTCTACTTATTCTTTTCTCACATATCCTTTGCTCTTCTTCTAACCTCTGCTGTTTCTGTCTGTCTTGATCATAGGCCACTCCTGGGTTGCGATCGAGCTGTTTTTCTTGTTCTTCGCGATATAGCTGTTCTCACCTTTGTCTGTCTTTCCTTCTTATCCTTTCGTCTCTTAACTCCTTTTCTTTCCCCTTCCTCTGTGTCTCATCTAACCTCTCCTTTTGTCTCACATCATCAATGCCCTTCTCATCGAGTTTCAATAAAATGTGTCCTCCCATCCATTCATTTTTTGCAAATGCTATCTCATCAGTTCTGTTTTCACTCCCTTTCCATCGCTTCCCTTCTCTCTTTGTCACGAGATGCACTTGTCTGTGTTTGATCTTTTCTTTCATCATCACGTCTCCCCTTGTCCCTTGGGACTACGGAGGTGATATTTTTGTCCTTTTCTCTCGATTGATTCTCGTCACTACTATGTGTAGGTGACTCATATGCGGGGTTGCTGTACCCCGTGGCTGCTTTAAGTTCCCTTAACGGGTATAATCCCTCATCCTTACTTTCTTTGATTTTTGTTTTGGGCGGGGCAGGTGGCACAGTAGGTGTCTCACCCCCCTCTGTGCATACATTAAGTATCCAATCTGTTGGAGGCTCTTCCTCTTTTACCTGTTCGTACATTTTCCACAACTCAAGAACAGCAAGGCGTTTTTCTAACTTCTTTCCTGTATATGTGGCATGCAAACATGTCATCATATGCTGCAAGACGGCTTTGGATAAAGACCCATTTTGTGGCCATGGCATAAACATCTTGTGGGCGGTACCTTTAACCCACTCGGTACTATATTATTTTAGCTTGGGTGCGTGTTTTGGCAATTGCTTGCATAAGTTTGCTAATGGAGTCATGTCTTCCATGCTTAAAATCTGTTCCCTTTCCTCTTATACAACACTTGTCAATGTTTTCGTGTGGTTTAAACAACTTCTGACAATATGAGTGAGTACCAAACACCGCAAGCTCCAATTCAAATTTTCTCAAAATGTTATATAATCTAATCTACTCAAAACCCAACAATTCGTGTGCAATTTTATCTCAGCTATCAAATCGCAAAGATTTTAAAACAGTTCTCTGAAAAATGTTCAAAACATATGATGTCACAACAAAGAAACATAAGACAGACACTTAACAGACTAGATGGACACCAGCTGGACACAAACATCTCTCTCTCTAATCATTACCCCTTCATTGAGTATAAACGTACCCCTTTCACGACGTCTTTAAAAGTTGTGGTAGCCTATTCATTCCCTATTAAGTGGGACTTTGGGTACACGTTTCTTCTAGACGCTATATTAAAGCATAGGAATAAGGGGAATCCTCTCTCTTCTCGGGTGTCTACCCCGGTAACCTCTCCCTTCTCTGGTGTCCTCCCCGGTAACCTTTATTCCTTTATTTATTTTATTATTCTTGAGTCATTATCCCCATATATATATATATATATATATATATATATATATATATATATATATATATATATATATATATATATATATATTCTTCTCTACTTCTGACTATTTTTGTTTTCCCTCCTCCCTCCGTTACCTTTTCCCTTTACTTGGTCTAAGGTATGCACTGTTTGCCAAGGCATTCCATTTTCTGCTTCACTCACCGTTTGCATAGTTCCTCTCTTGACCCTCGGGATCACCGCCTTTGTTACCGCCTTCTTCAGCTGTTCGCTCACTCAGCTGCCCGTAGGAATGGGAAGGAAAGTGTGGGACAATGGGTCCCCTCAGGCCCTTTCTGCAGTCTTTTGCTTAAGCTACCATTGTCTACGGGAAGCTTCACGGTCTACTCGGCTGAATGGCAAAGGACTCGCGATATTGCCGAAGACCTAGAGTTACTTTATGTCGACGGTCAATAGGTGTCTTATTTTAATCAATAATCGATAGTCGATAAACCATCAAATCTATGCCACCAAGTGTACTAGGAAGAACCCCGGCCGGCCCAGAGAGTCAGGGTTTGCTCCGCAGTACTTTAAGACGAGATAGCTGCACCTTTGAGATGGATGGGGTGCAGGTATATTACTCCAACACCAATCAATAAGGACAACTCAATCGTTTGGCAAAGGGGAGTCCGTTTAATGACAAGTACAAAAAACGGGGAAACATGGAAATCAAAAGTGAAGCGATAGTCCGTCTCACTTCAACTCCCAAGAACTTCATTCAAACAGTAACATTTATACTCCGAACTCATCATCATTAACGTGTAACACTCGAAAAGTTAACATGCAATTCTATTGATTAGGAAAAGGTAACTTTACCCTAGGTGCTATATCTGTATATGGTAATGGAGTGAGGGGATTGGGTAAACACTATCAGGTGGGCGTCTAAGCCCTTCCTTCTAACATTACTCTTGTAGACGTCACTAAGAGTACAAGGCCCATTGGTTCTACTATCTATAGGACCCTAGATTATTTGGTCCACTGTGATTGGGCTAGCTTCAACCCCATGCATAAATCTCCACTTTACTTAGCAGCATGCAGAATGGTCAGCCAGGTGCAGGGTGCCCCAAGATTCACCCGGTCTCCCTTCAATCAATCATTACGTTAGTGGCTATGTGTCAATTAGTTGGCTGTGGTTGGCCTCGAAACTGTATCTTCTTGTCAGAAAAAGTTATGATATCTCTGTCTGGGCGACAGCCAGGCGTAGTTGTGAACCGTGCTTGTTCTTGCTCGGATGGTCACACGCTGCTCACACAGTGGATCTGCCTTTCGTCTCTGTGTGGCATCTTTGGGTCATTTTATCTCCTATCTGCAAGTCTGTCCGGGTCTTTGTGACGTCACTAATCGTCTTCAATTAAGGCCTTTTGAGTTTCTTCCGGGACAGTGTTTAAGCAACCTTCATTTCGTCTCATTTGCTGGTAGGGTTTTCTCAATGGGTACCTTACTGTCCATGGTTGTCTGGTTATTGGTACTTCAATAGGTATTGTTCTTCTGATAGACACTGGGCAGAGTCCTACTGCGGCTCTCTGCTGGTTTATTTGCTCATCATACGTCACATATCTCGGTGTGAACATTCCTGGTTCTTCAAAATGCGAGGCTGGAGTGCAGGCTTTATTTGGGACCTCCTCTATACTGCCCCCTCTGTTCGATTCATCGACCACTTCCGCTTCCCCCTTTGGATTCATCTTACTTGGTGGTTCTGTATTTATTTCTTCTTCATCTTCTGGGTTTGTACATGATGGTTTGAAAAAGTGTCTCTTTGGAGTACATATTTTTATCACTCCTCTCAGGCTTCCTGCTGTCCTTACATGTTCGTCTTTGTTCCATGTCATCAGCTGACATTGTCCATTTGGGCTGCAGTAAATCCATTTTCCTTCATAATTTCTGCGTTTCCTGGGGTAAAGAAACTTTGTACCTTCTGGCTCATGCTCGCTGGCCTTCACAAAGTCTCTTATTTCATCATCAGTTAGATCTCTAGGTCTCCATCTGGCTTGACATCAATCATGATCTTCATCCCTATGGCTTTCTTCGCAGTTTTCTGGCATTGCGAAATTATTATCTTGATGACACAAAATCCTAGTAATATCATCACTAGCAGAGCTCCCAGAAACTTGAATGTGTCTGCCATCTATTGTGGAACCCACGAGAATAGTGATCCAAACCAGCTGTCATCGTCAACTTTGTCGGTTTCATTGATCATCTGATTCTGTAGCTTCGTCAGCATTCCTATAGCCTCTGTTAAAGTTCCATTTTCTTTGTTGTGAGAAGGTATAAATGTGCAACATGATTCTCCAATTTTTGCACAAACTCCTCCATCCATAGCTCTGAACATGTCAAGGACATATCTGTTCTGGAGAGTCAGTCGAATTGCTCTTAACTCTTCCTTAATCGCATTAAATCCTTTTATGGTCGTGTTGATGGTCTGCAATAACTCCCATCTGGTTATCTGCAACCATTTAGTGTTTACTCCAATTTGGATTCTTGGCATGAAAATCGTTGTGAACACTGATGAGGGGAGGGTGAACAGCCTGTGTTCATATGCGATTGCATGAAATGCTTCTTCTGATTTGGCAGAAAAGTAATTCTCTCTCTTCATTCGGGTTATCAGTTCCACAGATCTCTTCTTCCTCATGTGAGCATCTGCTTTTGGGAATCTATCAATATTCAGGTCACTTTTTGGGATTACCAATGCTGGAACGTGGACATTCACTATTGTGCATATGCCTCCCCAGTTTTTCGTCAGTCTGATGTATGCTTTGGATCCACATGCCCAATAATGATCCATAATTACTGCAGTCCCATGAGTCATTCCTGGAGCCTCAAAAATATGTCAGCAGTTCTGATTCTCTCCTATCTTCCTTGTGCCATTGTTCCTGAAGCACAATTTTGGGCTTTCTAGCGGCACTATCTGCAAAGGTCATCCTCTGTCTTCGACCCATGTTAGTAATTTTGTAAGTTTAGGCCATAGTGGTTTGCACAGTCTTTGTGAGTTTTTGATGGCTTCCTTGCAGGCTCCGAGGACCATCCATGCTCGGCAGATCACTACTCCTTCTTCCCATCCATTTGGTGAAAGCACTGTTCCCCAAATCTGCATTTGGACTCTGCTTTTCAAAACTCAAGCTTCTTCTGGAGTTTTTCCTTGGACATTTAGTCTCGCGTTTACTTCCCATCTTATTCCTACTCCTTTAACTTCAGGTTTCTCGTACCTGATCATGTGATTCCTAGTATGAGCTCTGTTTCTCTTCTTAATGTCCTGAACATAATCATCTTCATTGGGCTAAGCTGCCTCAGTTGCCCATATCAGTGAGGCATCACTTCCCATGAACTGGCCTCTGGTATTGCACATTGCTATGTGTGAGAGGCAGTGTGCTGTCGAGACATCGATTTCTACAGCTACGAAGATCTTGGATTTCCCCATGCTGTATGGTAGAAGTGCACAAACAAAGCATTCTCTTTCTGAATTTCGTCTTCCAACTTCTTTCATGTGCTGATACCAAATGTTGTTTCCTAGATGTGCTGTGCTGTCCAGGTAGTCGTTTAGTTCATTATCATCTTCATGCATGCTTCTCTTTATTCTTAAGGTTTTCCTGTAGTTCGCTATAACTACATCTCTGAATGCCTCTGTATGGCTTTTTCTTGTTGGAGGATCTTCGGGTATCCTGGACCATGGTGCAGGCCTCTTCATCTGCGCCATTTGAGTGGATGGGAGTCTGCCAGCTCTTACCTGGTCCCCATGCATCTTTTCTCTGCTGCGTGCAAATGCCCATGCCACCCAGCCTGATACCAGTCCGGTATATCGCTGTATTGTAGACCTGGTACTTGTCCCTTGTGTTAGAACATGTATGCTTGTCGATACAGTCTCTGCTGTTTTGTTCTTCAGTTCCTCTTGTAGTTTCCTCACTCTGGCTATGTATGGGAATAATAAGTCTACTATCATTTGTGTCCGTGCAGAGAGTTTTTCCGAGTTGGCTTTTGTTTTCTCAAGAGTTTCTGATATGACTGCTTCTGTTGGTCTTTCTCTTAATTCTTCTTGTTTTCTCACACTATCTTCTGTGAAGGTTTTTATGGCAGGCAGTCTCATCTTCTCTGCTGCTTTCATCTATGGTTCTGCGGTCATTGACACTAGGCCTGTTTCGTGTGCATTCAGTGTGTGTGTGCGTGTAGTTGTCAGTGTTTTTTCTTCATTAATTTCATGCTGACCCTGTCTCCGGCTTTCCTGCTCATTCGTTACCATAAATGTGTGCATATCCCTATTAATCACATTCAGTTCAAGTTCATTTACTCTACCATCAGATTTTCTAGTGACTGGAATTACTATATAAGGTCTGGGTGCTTTTGTGGGTTTCATGCGTGTATCATCAGGTGGGTGCACTGAAATTGGAACACTTCGTGCACCAATAAAGAATGCAGTTCTGATCGTTAATGACAATAAAATAATAATGAATATAATGCATAGGTACATTATGCCCTTATAAATCAGGCCTCTCTGCTTGTGGGAGGACCAGGTTGCTGCTCTGGACCCCCATCTCGATCATCTGCCAAATGTCAATGTTATTATTCCCTTATCCAATATCGTCTTTCGAGTTCTGAGTTTAGGAGTGTCAGGTACTCCTCAAGTGTGTCCCCTCTTGTGAGTGACAATTGTCCTTTATTTCAGAATACAGTTCCTTTGCTAGACTATGGGAAAACTCAAATAAAATAATACTTCAGTAAGTCCCTTTTACTGTGCATGTTCAAAGTAGGTAAGCTCCCAGTCCACCCCTCGAATCTGCTTCAGTCCTGAGGACATATTGGACACTGATCAGTATAAAGAGATAGGGAAAAAATGACAACAAATATAACAAATGAAGTTCTTGACTCTGCTTCCTCGATCTGTCCCTCGGGGGAAAGCTTTCTAAGAATCTCCTCAGATAATCTCTCTGATGGTTGGAAAGTTCCACTTGGAGTATGATTCCATGCAGGAGCATTCCCATCTGTGCAACATTAGCTGGATCTCTGATGAGGTGAGGACGTCATCCTCGATAGGTCTCGCCACCAACTCTGGAAAGTCAGTAACTAGGCGAAAAAGGACATTGTGCGCCAATCTACTGTCTTCTGGTGACAGGGACATCTGTCCTCTCTTGCTTGTTTCAGGATTATATGTTTTTTACTTGATGTAAACAATGTTTGCACTGTCAAGTAGGCTGGAGTGTGACCAAAATGACGATCTTATTTAAAAGATGGCTTAAATCAGTGTTTGCTGGGTCTCGAAGAAATGTTATCTATCATTCTTCCAATAAGAGTTGGACAGTCTTCGATTATGCGAAAGAACAGTGTGTTGACAAGCTCATTTATTTCCGCCTGCGTTGGGAACATTTGATTATTTCTCACTGTACTCAGGGAGTAGGATGAATTGTTCGGCAATGACAGTGGGGAGTTGTCTTACTGTCTTTTCGTTCTCAGGATCTTGTAAAAAGTCTGTGACACTGGTGAGCCTCCCTACCAGTGACGGGTATGACCTTAGTACTAAGTTGAAATAGGTGACCACGTCCTTTGGGATGTCTTTACTGTTGGACACCATAAGTGATTCCTAATAGGGTCTCGGTACTGAATGAATCGGCTACTATATTTGTCTCTAATGTAAATATCCTCGGTCAAAATTTGTCATAGTCTTTTTCTCCTCAAGGCTTAAGTGTGCCTCAGTTCAAAGTTCAAATCAACAAAATATGTTGTGGCTCATACGCGCAATTATCTACTTCACCCTGCAACTAGGATGCACAGAGTGTGTGTTTCTATGTCTTTTTCCCCCTTTTTTGCTTAGAGGAAGTGTCCAAGTCAAGCCACTATCTCTCAAAAAAGTTTCTTGTTTTTATTTTGCTGGTCATGCATTCCTCTTCCTCGTCATGGATCTCGTCTGCACCTGCTGTGGTTCTTCCCCGTCGCTCGTCGATTCCTCTCGTTGGGGTGCAGGCATGGGGCCTTCTCCGATGTAAGTTTTGATATCACCGACAAAAATCCATGCTCTCATGCCCTGTAGCTTCACAGCAGACGGAGTGCAGTCCTCTACGATAAAAGGACCATTGAATCTTGGCTCGTCCCACCTTTTCCTTGTATGGTTTTTCACGAAGACGGCGTCTCCAGAGAAGACGAGTGGAACACGTAGACCTTGAACTGGGTCTTTTGCAGTGTCTCCTTCTGTGTCCTGTGCTGGGCTGCACCCTTTTCGTCGTCGCTGCAGCTGGTCCGAAATTACAGTAAGGCAAAATGTTATGCAGTTCAGAAAGTTTTGCATTTCAGACCCTAAAACCTCTCCTGTTGACTGCGCATCACCTCTAGCTCTATCTCGGGATGTTAGGGGAGTTCTCATTCTTCTTCCTGTGGCTATCTCGTGTGGCGCGAAAGATGATGGTCGGAGCCTGGTTGGTTCCGAAGTGCATACAGTGCCAGTGGAAGGCAGTGCAACCATAGCCTCTTTAGAGTAAGCTTCAACTTGGCTATTCTCTCCTTCAACAAGCCGTTGAGCTTCTCACAGAACCCATTACCTTGTGGATGATAAGCCGACGAGAACTTGTGCTTTATACCAAGCAGCAAGTTAATCTGTTCAAATACTGTCTTAACAAAGTGGGCCCCATTATCTGATCTTATGACTTCACATACCCCCCCACCTTGGGAACACTTCCCTCACTAAAAATGTTGCCGCACAGGTAGCGTTTGGATGTGTACATGGACCTGTCTCTATCCATCTAGAGAATGGACACACCACAACAATTAAGTATCTGTACCTGTTGCATACTTGAGTCATGTCGATGTAATCGACATGCAAGTGCTGAAAAGGCCCATTTGGCCTGGGGATTGACTCCTCTCATAATTTTTAATGTGTGCCCAGCGGTGAATTGCTGGCAGATTATGCAGTTCACCATAAAGAATGCAACATGCTCAGCTAAATTCGGTATGAACCAGTTTTCCACGAGCGTTGCTGTGAGATTCTCCTTTGTCATATGCGCCGGGTAATGTAACTGCTCCAGTGCTATTTTTAGTAGGGCTACAGGCATTACTGGTTTACCAGTGCTGTCTTATCGCCACAAGCTGTCAGAGGGATTTAAGGAACACCCTCAATGTTTCCACAGGTTTTTCTCTTACTGTGGTGCCTCCCCTTGGAGTTCCATTAGTTGCGTTTGCCCAAGATAGTTATAGGCTTCAGATGTTGTTTGTGCAACCATCATTTATTGGTGCAGGTGACTTCCACTTCCATAATCATCTCACTTTTGGATGCCATACGCTTGGCTTCCGTGTCTGCTGCTTGGTTTTTGCATGAGACAAAATCTGTCCTTTCATGTGGGCGGTGCATTTCACGACGGCTATGCCCACTGGGAGCTGTAGTGCCTTAATCAGCCTGTCCAATAAGGCTGCATGCTGTACTGGCGTGCCGTCTGCTCAGAGGTAGGTCCTCCTTTTCCAGCGCGCTAAGCCTGCGTGCACTGTTGACGTCACATAGGCAGAATCACTGTACACCGTTACTTCCTGGTCTGCGTGATTCTGAATGGCGAGTATCAACACCAATAATGGTGCAGCCTGTGCTGAGTACTGAGATGGTATTCGCGCACTAACAAGTACTCGAAATATACTCCATTTGCAATGTGTTTCACCACAGCGACGCCTGTGTATCTTTGCCCATCATTTTGGTCGAGTCTAGAAGACCCGTCAATAAAGACGATCTCTCCTTCTGCCAATGCATTTTATTTCACCCTGGGGATTTCATCATAGAATTCTTCGTAATTTGCGCAGTCATGTATCGGGTCTCCCTCAGTGACTGGCTCTGCTATAAACATGGCTGGGTTCACTATCTTACTTCGGACTATTTTAATCGATGGGTTTGATATGATCACTTCATAAGCAGAAGCTCTCTGAGATGTCAATGTGCCTTTCGGTTTCTCTAGAATGGCAAATAATGAGTGCTCGACGTACAATGTCATTGAGCGTCCCATTACAATGGTTGTCACCATCTCTATGGTGAATGCTGCGGCAGCTAAAGTTTGTTCGCAAGGGAAGTGGCCTCTGATTACAGGGTCCATATTCCCACTGTAATATGCCAGGGGCTTGTACCCCCATGAGGTTTTTTGAGTGAGCACTGCCTTCATAACGCTGCCATTTGTGTGTGAAAACAGGTATAATTGGGGATCCCTAGAACTGGAGCTGTGCAAATGGCTCTTTTGAGTTCGGCAAACTCTTTCTCCATGGCCTCAGACCATTTGATCTTTTCTTTCGTCACTTGGGCCTTCTTTAGGGCCTGAAGTAAAGGCTTAGTGTAAGAGCTGTACTCGAAGACCCATGCCCTGACATAGTTTCATAGACCTAAAAAGCTTTGCATCTGCTTTATCGTGTGCGGCTTAGCCGTGTTCAATATGGTTTCAGCCCTTTCTGGGGTCACTTTCTTCCCTTCATGTGAGATCAGCTGGCCTATGTACAGCACTTCCTGTTGACAATATTGTAATTTTTCCTTGTCAACCTTGTGTCCTTTCTAAGCCAGTATAGTCAATAGTTGAATAGAATCGTAACTGCATTGCTCTTCTGTGGTGCTGCAAATTAAGATGTCATCCACGTATTGCAGGACACCACTTTTTAGTGCAATATTGCTTAAGTCCATCTGCAGGACTCTGTAGAAAATAGAAGGGGACTCACAGTACCCCTGTGGTAGCCTCGTACTTTTCAGACGCATTTGTCTGAATGTAAATGACGTCAGACCTTGTGAGTGCAACGGGATTGAGAAAAATGCATTTTTCAAGTCAATCACCGTGAAATAATTTGCCTCAACGGGTATATTGCATAATATTGTAGCTGGGTTACGGACTAAAGGGAACTCGGCCTCAACAATATAATGTATTGGGCGTAAATCCTGAATTAAACGCCAAGACCCTCCCTTTGATTTTTTAACAGGATACACTGACGTATTACATGGTGACTCTGACGTCACTAAGATGCCCTGGTCCATCATGGCAGAAATTGTCTTAAAAATCCCTTCATCTGCCTCTCTGGACATGGGATATTGTCGGGCTCTTGGTAGAATTGCTCCTGGTTTCAGTTTAATCCTTATTTCTCCAACCCCCTTTAAGAGACCCACATCATAGGGTCCGGTAGTCCACAATGAGACAGGCACTTTAGCTATATCGTCATCAAAATATTCAGGACGTTTTAACGCCAACATCATTTTCTGAGGTACTACTCTTTTAATCATCTTTACCCAAAAGGTAAGACTTACTTCCACCATTGTCTCTCCTGTTTCGGTTTGTTCTTCAAACAGATCATCATCGGTGACGTCAGTCACTCAATATCCTTCTTCAATGGCAATTATTGCGCACCATTGTCTGCCTTCATCATCGTAACCGTCAACCAAGACCACTTTCCCTCACACTGCAGCTGTGTGTATCATCAAGGGAAATACTTTTCCCTCCTCCTCTTGCATAGGTATTCTTGGTCTGAATAACAACTCATTAGGGGTTCTCATGATCCTGTCTGCAAGGCCTGGCAATTCCGCCATGAGCACTTGCATGCCATATGCGAAGATTTCTGGCTCTAATAGTATGGCCCTCATGGCTATGTGTCCTGAGTATGCTCTAACCATTTCACATACATTTGAATAGTGCATTCCTGGAGTGGAGCATACTATGCCCTCCTCCGTGAATGAAATTGTCATGTTCAACTTTGTCATTAAGTCTCGACCCAAAATGTTTACTGGAAAATGTTTACTGGGGTCTGACGTGAATATAATAAAGGTACATTCAATTCGCACTCTCCTATGGAGACTCGGAGTGCGTCTGTAAAAGGAACTCGACTGTGAGCAACTGTAAAACTCTAAGTATCTATGGCCTCGGCAGACAAGGAAAACTTGCCTTCACGTATGCACGAGCGTGTTGCACCCGTGTCAACTAGGAAGGAATATTCTTTACCCCTTATAACGACAACCACCCTAGGTTCCCTATGAGCGTCTGGTGTCACGGATAGGATAGAGCACATCAGGGTTCCCAGTGAGCTGTCCTAACTTATATATAAATTCGGCCCACTGTGTGCCGGTGGATTTCCTACGTTCCCATTGTTACCTCCCATTCCAGGGTTCATGGTCTGTGATAGTTGAGGTGGTGCCTGTTGGGATTGTCCTTGTGGAAAATTCCCCATGCTTTGTGGTTGCACCCCTTGCTGCGCTCCTTGTGCCTGTTGTTGCACTGTGTGATTTTGTGCACCACCCTGCTGCTAACCTGCAGGTGGATTTGTCATGCCTGCTCTTGTTCCTTGGCCATTCTGCATCATGCCTTGACTTCTGCATGTGCACGCCAAATGCCCTGTCATTCCACACAGCCAACAAACTGGCAATGGTCGGATCATTTGCCAATTTGACATATCCTGGTTACCATTTTGCATATTTTTAAAGCCTCCTTGATTATTTTGGAAATCTCCATGATTGCTCTGCCATCCTCTTCCCCTAAATCCTCTTCCCCTGGGATAGAATCCTGTATTGCCCTGATTATTTTGCTGTGGATTAGCCACCTGCTGCATGCCTGATTCAGCTGTGCTAGTTATCATGGCTTCCTCAAGAGCATATTTTGACAATTTCTTTCGCACTAACTTCGCTTCCTCACCTTTACGAGTCGCTTCCTTTCTGCGATTCTTTTCTTGCAACAGTCTACAATAATGTGCGATGGTCAACTGTATTTCTGCCCAAGGTTTGGCTTTGATTCCCACCAATTTCTTGAGTTGTTTCTGCATGGGTTCTGGCAACCCTTTTCACAATATATGGTAAAACACAGGTATAGATTTCGTCCAAGATTCATGCGTTTCAAGCACCCACGCGTCTTGGAAATTCTGTGTATAAATCAACGGATCTTCCGACTCCTTCATTTGTCGAGTCATCATAGCTCCCATATCAGAAGTATCTGGGTAAAGTACTCGTAGCGCTTTCCATACTGCGGCTCTACAATTGTTAAATGGCACTCCGTCATGCACAGTATTAATTGTGGTTATGCCAGGGTAGCCTGCTCGTGCCCACATATCGTCTGCTCTCTCACCAAGTATGGCGATCAGGAGACCTTTGATGTCCCCTATAGCTAGCGTGTTGCCTCCTGTCATTTTTTCTAACTCATGTATCCATTTTACAGGCTCCCGATGTCAGCATTGGAAGTTTGTTTTTCAAATTTTCTCGATCCATGTGTGGCCATGGAATATATTGTGGTCTTACTCCCCCTTTCTCTAGTAGCGTAAATTAGAATGTGTAGCCCTCTTTCTCTTCTCTCATTGTTCTCCTGTCTATTGCAGGGGTAATATTCCTGCATCGCCGCTTACCTGGCAATGTCCTTACTCTGTCTACATAGGGTGGCGAAGACACCCCCTCTGACCATGAGATACTTCTTCATATCGGTCAGGCTGCATGGCGGACTCTGACGTTCTTGGTGCAGACTCACTAGCGTCTGACCATCGTATTTCCTTTTCACTTGGGAGTCACCTTTCACTTCGCCTCCCTTCTTTGTTTTCTTTGCACTCTTCCCTTTCGGAGTCGGACATTCTCTGTCCCCAATTCACACAACTTCTCGTATCCTCCTTGTTCCTGCTTATTTCCAATCTATCCAGGGATAGCTCTCTATTCCCACTACTTCGAGTGAGCTCCTCAGTGTCATACAGCTGAGTGCTTTCCAGGCGCTCATCTTCCCCCTCCCCTTGGGGTATTTGTTCTAGCCCCATTCCATCATATATTCTGTCGATCGTTTCTCCAATGCTTCCGGTGTCGAAGTCATCATCAGTGTTTGCCCTAGACGTGCCTGGTATTGAATCGTACGCAGGAAAGAATTCTTTGATCTCTTTCCAGTCTACAACTGGAGCAGGTTTTTTAACCTCTCTCCCCAGATATTCAAGATTGAGTGCTCTCTGTCTTCACTTACATTCTACATCATCATCAAATTCTTTGCGCTTCCTCGCCTCTTCTCTGACCCCATCTTCTTCCTTTCTCTTTTCTTTTCTACGTTCATCTGCCTTTCGAATTTCCTCATGTCTTTGTCTACTTATTCTTTTCTCACATATCCTTTGCTCTTCTTCTAACCTCTGCTGTTTCTGTCTGTCTTGATCATAGGCCTCTCCTGGGTTGCGATCGAGCTGTTTTTCTTGCTCTTCGCGATATAGCTGTTCTCACCTTTGTCTGTCTTTCCTTCTTATCCTTTCGTCTCTTAACTCCTTTTCTTTCCCCTTCCTCTGTGTCTCATCTAACCTCTCCTTTTGTCTCACATCATCAATGCCCTTCTCATCGAGTTTCAATAAAATGTGTCCTCCCATCCATTCATTTTTTGCAAATGCTATCTCATCAGTTCTGTTTTCACTCCCTTTCCATCGCTTCCCTTCTCTCTTTGTCACGAGATGCACTTGTCTGTGTTTGATCTTTTCTTTCATCATCACGTCTCCCCTTGTCCCTTGGGACTACGGAGGTGATATTTTTGTCCTTTTCTCTCGATTGATTCTCGTCACTACTATGTGTAGGTGACTCATATGCGGGGTTGCTGTACCCCGTGGCTGCTTTAAGTTCCCTTAACGGGTATAATCCCTCATCCTTACTTTCTTTGATTTTTGTTTTGGGCGGGGCAGGTGGCACAGTAGGTGTCTCACCCCCCTCTGTGCATACATTAAGTATCCAATCTGTTGGAGGCTCTTCCTCTTTTACCTGTTCGTACATTTTCCACAACTCAAGAACAGCAAGGCGTTTTTCTAACTTCTTTCCTGTATATGTGGCATGCAAACATGTCATCATATGCTGCAAGACGGCTTTGGATAAAGACCCATTTTGTGGCCATGGCATAAACATCTTGTGGGCGGTACCCTTAACCCACTCGGTACTATATTATTTTAGCTTGGGTGCGTGTTTTGGCAATTGCTTGCATAAGTTTGCTAATGGAGTCATGTCTTCCATGCTTAAAATCTGTTCCATTTCCTCTTATACAACACTTGTCAATGTTTTCGTGTGGTTTAAACAACTTCTGACAATATGAGTGAGTACCAAACACCGCAAGCTCCAATTCAAATTTTCTCAAAATGTTATATAATCTAATCTACTCAAAACCCAACAATTCGTGTGCAGTTTTATCTCAGCTATCAAATCGCAAAGATTTTAAAACAGTTCTCTGAAAAATGTTCAAAACATATGATGTCACAACAAAGAAATATAAGACAGACACTTAACAGACTAGATGGACACCAGCTGGACACAAACATCTCTCTCTCTAATCATTACCCCTTCATTGAGTATAAACGTACCCCTTTCACGACGTCTTTAAAAGTTGTGGTAGCCTACTCATTCCCTATTAAGTGGGACTTTGGGTACACGTTTCTTCTAGACGCTATATTAAAGCATAGGAATAAGGGGAATCCTCTCTCTTCTCGGGTGTCTACCCCGGTAACCTCTCCCTTCTCTGGTGTCCTCCCCGGTAACCTTTATTCCTTTATTTATTTTATTATTCTTGAGTCATTATCCCCATATATATATATATATATATATATAGTCTTCTCTACTTCTGACTATTTTTGTTTTCCCTCCTCCCTCCGTTACCTTTTCCCTTTACTTGGTCTAAGGTATGCACTGTTTGCCAAGGCATTCCATTTTCTGCTTCACTCACCGTTTGCATAGTTCCTCTCTTGACCCTCGGGATCACCGCCTTTGTTACCGCCTTCTTCAGCTGTTCGCTCACTCAGCTGCCCGTAGGAATGGGAAGGAAAGTGTGGGACAATGGGTCCCCTCAGGCCCTTTCTGCAGTCTTTTGCTTAAGCTACCATTGTCTACGGGAAGCTTCACGGTCTACTCGGCTGAATGGCAAAGGACTCGCGATATTGCCGAAGACCTAGAGTTACTTTATGTCGACGGTCAATAGGTGTCTTATTTTAATCAATAATCGA
The DNA here is from genome assembly GCF_040938575.1 of Ambystoma mexicanum. Lineage (NCBI taxonomy): Eukaryota > Metazoa > Chordata > Amphibia > Caudata > Ambystomatidae > Ambystoma > Ambystoma mexicanum. Next base: position 860,688,114 of record NC_090934.1, on the reverse strand, counting down.
TAGTCGATAAACCATCAAATCTATGCCACCAAGTGTACTAGGAAGAACCCCGGCCGGCCCAGAGAGTCAGGGTTTGCTCCGCAGTACTTTAAGACGAGATAGCTGCACCTTTGAGATGGATGGGGTGCAGGTATATTACTCCAACACCAATCAATAAGGACAACTCAATGGTTTGGCAAAGGGGAGTCCGTTTAATGACAAGTACAAAAAACGGGGAAACATGGAAATCAAAAGTGAAGCGATAGTCCGTCTCACTTCAACTCCCAAGAACTTCATTCAAACAGTAACATTTATACTCCGAACTCATCATCATTAACGTGTAACACTCGAAAAGTTAACATGCAATTCTATTGATTAGGAAAAGGTAACTTTACCCTAGGTGCTATATCTGTATATGGTAATGGAGTGAGGGGATTGGGTAAACACTATCAGGTGGGCGTCTAAGCCCTTCCTTCTAACATTACTCTTGTAGACGTCACTAAGAGTACAAGGCCCATTGGTTCTACTATCTATAGGACCCTAGATTATTTGGTCCACTGTGATTGGGCTAGCTTCAACCCCATGCATAAATCTCCACTTTACTTAGCAGCATGCAGAATGGTCAGCCAGGTGCAGGGTGCCCCAAGATTCACCCGGTCTCCCTTCAATCAATCATTACGTTAGTGGCTATGTGTCAATTAGTTGGCTGCGGTTGGCCTCGAAACTGTATCTTCTTGTCAGAAAAAGTTATGATATCTCTGTCTGGGCGACAGCCAGGCGTAGTTGTGAACCGTGCTTGTTCTTGCTCGGATGGTCACACGCTGCTCACACAGTGGATCTGCCTTTCGTCTCTGTGTGGCATCTTTGGGTCATTTTATCTCCTATCTGCAAGTCTGTCCGGGTCTTTGTGACGTCACTAATCGTCTTCAATTAAGGCCTTTTGAGTTTCTTCCGGGACAGTGTTTAAGCAACCTTCATTTCGTCTCATTTGCTGGTAGGGTTTTCTCAATGGGTACCTTACTGTCCATGGTTGTCTGGTTATTGGTACTTCTATAGGTATTGTTCTTCTGATAGACACTGGGCAGAGTCCTACTGCGGCTCTCTGCTGGTTTATTTGCTCATCATACGTCACATATCTCGGTGTGAACATTCCTGGTTCTTCAAAATGCGAGGCTGGAGTGCAGGCTTTATTTGGGACCTCCTCTATACTGCCCCCTCTGTTCGATTCATCGACCACTTCCGCTTCCCCCTTTGGATTCATCTTACTTGGTGGTTCTGTATTTATTTCTTCTTCATCTTCTGGGTTTGTACATGATGGTCTGAAAAAGTGTCTCTTTGGAGTACATATTTTTATCACTCCTCTCAGGCTTCCTGCTGTCCTTACATGTTCGTCTTTGTTCCATGTCATCAGCTGACATTGTCCATTTGGGCTGCAGTAAATCCATTTTCCTTCATAATTTCTGCGTTTCCTGGGGTAAAGAAACTTTGTACCTTCTGGCTCATGCTGGCTGGCCTTCACAAAGTCTCTTATTTCATCATCAGTTAGATCTCTAGGTCTCCATCTGGCTTGACATCAATCATGATCTTCATCCCTATGGCTTTCTTCGCAGTTTTCTGGCATTGCGAAATTATTATCTTGATGACACAAAATCCTAGTAATATCATCACTAGCAGAGCTCCCAGAAACTTGAATGTGTCTGCCATCTATTGTGGAACCCACGAGAATAGTGATCCAAACCAGCTGTCATCGTCAACTTTGTCGGTTTCATTGATCATCTGATTCTGTAGCTTCGTCAGCATTCCTATAGCCTCTGTTAAAGTTCCATTTTCTTTGTTGTGAGAAGGTATAAATGTGCAACATGATTCTCCAATTTTTGCACAAACTCCTCCATCCATAGCTCTGAACATGTCAAGGACATATCTGTTCTGGAGAGTCAGTCGAATTGCTCTTAACTCTTCCTTAATCGCATTAAATCCTTTTATGGTCGTGTTGATGGTCTGCAATAACTCCCATCTGGTTATCTGCAACCATTTAGTGTTTACTCCAATTTGGATTCTTGGCATGAAAATCGTTGTGAACACTGATGAGGGGAGGGTGAACAGCCTGTGTTCATATGCGATTGCATGAAATGCTTCTTCTGATTTGGCAGAAAAGTAATTCTCTCTCTTCATTCGGGTTATCAGTTCCACAGATCTCTTCTTCCTCATGTGAGCATCTGCTTTTGGGAATCTATCAATATTCAGGTCACTTTTTGGGATTACCAATGCTGGAACGTGGACATTCACTATTGTGCATATGCCTCCCCAGTTTTTCGTCAGTCTGATGTATGCTTTGGATCCACATGCCCAATAATGATCCATAATTACTGCAGTCCCATGAGTCATTCCTGGAGCCTCAAAAATATGTCAGCAGTTCTGATTCTCTCCTATCTTCCTTGTGCCATTGTTCCTGAAGCACAATTTTGGGCTTTCTAGCGGCACTATCTGCAAAGGTCATCCTCTGTCTTCGACCCATGTTAGTAATTTTGTAAGTTTAGGCCATAGTGGTTTGCACAGTCTTTGTGAGTTTTTGATGGCTTCCTTGCAGGCTCCGAGGACCATCCATGCTCGGCAGATCACTACTCCTTCTTCCCATCCATTTGGTGAAAGCACTGTTCCCCAAATCTGCATTTGGACTCTGCTTTTCAAAACTCAAGCTTCTTCTGGAGTTTTTCCTTGGACATTTAGTCTCGCGTTTACTTCCCATCTTATTCCTACTCCTTTAACTTCAGGTTTCTCGTACCTGATCATGTGATTCCTAGTATGAGCTCTGTTTCTCTTCTTAATGTCCTGAACATAATCATCTTCATTGGGCTAAGCTGCCTCAGTTGCCCATATCAGTGAGGCATCACTTCCCATGAACTGGCCTCTGGTATTGCACATTGCTATGTGTGAGAGGTAGTGTGCTGTCGAGACATCGATTTCTACAGCTACGAAGATCTTGGATTTCCCCATGCTGTATGGTAGAAGTGCACAAACAAAGCATTCTCTTTCTGAATTTCGTCTTCCAACTTCTTTCATGTGCTGATACCAAATGTTGTTTCCTAGATGTGCTGTGCTGTCCAGGTAGTCATTTAGTTCATTATCATCTTCATGCATGCTTCTCTTTATTCTTAAGGTTTTCCTGTAGTTCGCTATAACTACATCTCTGAATGCCTCTGTATGGCTTTTTCTTGTTGGAGGATCTTCGGGTATCCTGGACCATGGTGCAGGCCTCTTCATCTGCGCCATTTGAGTGGATGGGAGTCTGCCAGCTCTTACCTGGTCCCCATGCATCTTTTCTCTGCTGCGTGCAAATGCCCATGCCACCCAGCCTGATACCAGTCCGGTATATCGCTGTATTGTAGACCTGGTACTTGTCCCTTGTGTTAGAACATGTATGCTTGTCGATACAGTCTCTGCTGTTTTGTTCTTCAGTTCCTCTTGTAGTTTCCTCACTCTGGCTATGTATGGGAATAATAAGTCTACTATCATTTGTGTCCGTGCAGAGAGTTTTTCCGAGTTGGCTTTTGTTTTCTCAAGAGTTTCTGATATGACTGCTTCTGTTGGTCTTTCTCTTAATTCTTCTTGTTTTCTCACACTATCTTCTGTGAAGGTTTTTATGGCAGGCAGTCTCATCTTCTCTGCTGCTTTCATCTATGGTTCTGCGGTCATTGACACTAGGCCTGTTTCGTGTGCATTCAGTGTGTGTGTGCGTGTAGTTGTCAGTGTTTTTTCTTCATTAATTTCATGCTGACCCTGTCTCCGGCTTTCCTGCTCATTCGTTACCATAAATGTGTGCATATCCCTATTAATCACATTCATTTCAAGTTCATTTACTCTACCATCAGATTTTCTAGTGACTGGAATTACTATATAAGGTCTGGGTGCTTTTGTGGGTTTCATGCGTGTATCATCAGGTGGGTGCACTGAAATTGGAACACTTCGTGCACCAATAAAGAATGCAGTTCTGATCGTTAATGACAATAAAATAATAATGAATATAATGCATAGGTACATTATGCCCTTATAAATCAGGCCTCTCTGCTTGTGGGAGGACCAGGTTGCTGCTCTGGACCCCCATCTCGATCATCTGCCAAATGTCAATGTTATTATTCCCTTATCCAATATCGTCTTTCGAGTTCTGAGTTTAGGAGTGTCAGGTACTCCTCAAGTGTGTCCCCTCTTGTGAGTGACAATTGTCCTTTATTTCAGAATACAGTTCCTTTGCTAGACTATGGGAAAACTCAAATAAAATAATACTTCAGTAAGTCCCTTTTACTGTGCATGTTCAAAGTAGGTAAGCTCCCAGTCCACCCCTCGAATCTGCTTCAGTCCTGAGGACATATTGGACACTGATCAGTATGAAGAGATAGGGAAAAAATGACAACAAATATAACAAATGAAGTTCTTGACTCTGCTTCCTCGATCTGTCGCTCGGGGGAAAGCTTTCTAAGAATCTCCTCAGATAATCTCTCTGATGGTTGGAAAGTTCCACTTGGAGTATGATTCCATGCAGGAGCATTCCCATCTGTGCTACATTAGCTGGATCTCTGATGAGGTGAGGACGTCAACCTCGATAGGTCTCGCCACCAACTCTGGGAAGTCAGTAACTAGGCGAAAAAGGACATTGTGCGCCAATCTACTGTCTTCTGGTGACAGGGACATCTGTCCTCTCTTGCTTGTTTCAGGATTATATGTTTTTTACTTGATGTAAACAATGTTTGCACTGTCCCGTAGGCTGGAGTGTGACCAAAAAGACGATCTTATTTAAAAGATGGCTTAAATCAGTGTTTGCTGGGTCTCGAAGAAATGTTATCTATCATTCTTCCAATAAGAGTTGGACAGTCTTCGATTATGCGAAAGAACAGTGTGTTGACAAGCTCATTTATTTCCGCCTGCGTTGGGAACATTTGATTATTTCTCACTGTACTCAGGGAGTAGGATGAATTGTTCGGCAATGACAGTGGGGAGTTGTCTTACTGTCTTTTCGTTCTCAGGATCTTGTAAAAAGTCTGTGACACTGGTGAGCCTCCCTACCAGTGACGGGTATGACCTTAGTACTAAGTTGAAATAGGTGACCACGTCCTTTGGGATGTCTTTACTGTTGGACACCATAAGTGATTCCTAATAGGGTCTCGGTACTGAATGAATCGGCTACTATATTTGTCTCTAATGTAAATATCCTTGGTCAAAATTTGTCATAGTCTTTTTCTCCTCAAGGCTTAAGTGTGCCTCAGTTCAAAGTTCAAATCAACAAAATATGTTGTGGCTCATACGCGCAATTATCTTCTTCATCCTGCAACTAGGATGCACAGAGTGTGTGTTTCTATGTCTTTTTCCCCCTTTTTTGCTTAGAGGAAGTGTCCAAGTCAAGCCACTATCTCTCAAAAAAGTTTCTTGTTTTTATTTTGCTGGTCATGCATCCCTCTTCCTCGTCATGGATCTCGTCTGCACCTGCTGTGGTTCTTCCCCGTCGCTCGTCGATTCCTCTAGTTGGGGTGCAGGCATGGGGCCTTCTCCGATGTAAGTTTTGATATCACCGACAAAAATCCATGCTCTCATGCCCTGTAGCTTCACAGCAGATGGAGTGCAGTCCTCTACGATAAAAGGACCATTGAATCTTGGCTCGTCCCACCTTTTCCTTGTATGGTTTTTCACGAAGACGGCGTCTCCAGAGAAGACGAGTGGAACACGTAGACCTTGAACTGGGTCTTTTGCAGTGTCTCCTTCTGTGTCCTGTGCTGGGCTGCACCCTTTTTGTCGTCGCTGCAGCTGGTCTGAAATTACAGTAAGGCAAAATGTTATGCAGTTCAGATAGTTTTGCATTTCAGACCCTAAAACCTCTCCTGTTGACTGCGCATCACCTCTAGCTCTATCTCGGGATGTTAGGGGAGTTCTCATTCTTCTTCCTGTGGCTATCTCGTGTGGCGCGAAAGATGATGGTCGGAGCCTGGTTGGTTCCGAAGTGCATACAGTGCCAGTGGAAGGCGTTCCATTAGTTGCGTTTGCCCAAGATAGTTATAGGCTTCAGATGTTGTTTGTGCAACCATCATTCATTGGTGCAGGTGACTTCCACTTCCATAATCATCTCACTTTTGGATGCCATACGCTTGGCTTCCGTGTCTGCTGCTTGGTTTTTGCATGAGACAAAATCTGTCCTTTCGTGTGGGCGGTGCATTTCACGACGGCTATGCCCACTGGGGGCTGTAGTGCCTTAATCAGCCTGTCCAATAAGGCTGCATGCTGTACTGGTGTGCCGTCTGCTCAGAGGTAGGTCCTCCTTTTCCAGCGCGCTAAGCCTGCGTGCACTGTTGACGTCACATAGGCAGAATCACTGTACACCGTTACTTCCTGGTCTGCGTGATTCTGAATGGCGAGTATCAACACCAATAATGGTGCAGCCTGTGCTGAGTACTGAGATGGTATTCGCGCACTAACAAGTACTCGAAATATACTCCATTTGCAATGTGTTTCACCACAGCGACGCCTGTGTATCTTTGCCCATCATTTTGGTTGAGTCTAGAAGACCCGTCAATAAAGACGATCTCTCCTTCTGCCAATGCATTTTATTTCACCCTGGGGATTTCATCATAGAATTCTTCGTAATTTGCGCAGTCATGTATCGGTTCTCCCTCAGTGACTGGCTCTGCTATAAACATGGCTGGGTTCACTATCTTACTTCGGACTATTTTAATCGATGGGTTTGATATGATCACTTCATAAGCAGAAGCTCTCTGAGATGTCAATGTGCCTTTCGGTTTCTCTAGAATGGCAAATAATCAGTGCTCGACGTACAATGTCATTGAGCATCCCATTACAATGGTTGTCACCATCTCTATGGTGAATGCTGCGGCAGCTAAAGTTTGTTCGCAAGGGAAGTGGCCTCTCATTACAGGGTCCATATTCCCACTGTAATATGCCAGGGGCTTATACCCCCATGAGGTTTTTTGAGTGAGCATTGCCTTCATAACGCTGCCATTTGTGTGTGAAAACAGGTATAATTGGGGATCCCTAGAACTGGAGCTGTGCAAATGGCTCTTTTGAGTTCGGCAAACTCTTTCTCAATGGCCTCAGACCATTCGATCTTTTCTTTCGTCACTTGGGCCTTCTTTAGGGCCTGAAGTAAAGGCTTAGTGTAAGAGCTGTACTCGAAGACCCATGCCCTGACATAGTTTCATAGACCTAAAAAGCTTTGCATCTGCTTTATCGTGTGCGGCTTAGCCGTGTTCAATATGGTTTCAGCCCTTTCTGGGGTCACTTTCTTCCCTTCATGTGAGATCAGCTGGCCTATGTACAGCACTTCCTGTTGACAATATTGTAATTTTTCCTTGTCAACCTTGTATCCTTTCTAAGCCAGTATAGTCAATAGTTGAATAGAATCGTAACTGCATTGCTCTTCTGTGGTGCTGCAAATTAAGATGTCATCCACGTATTGCAGGACACCACTTTTTAGTGCAATATTGCTTAAGTCCATCTGCAGGACTCTGTAGAAAATAGAAGGGGACTCACAGTACCCCTGTGGTAGCCTCGTACTTTTCAGACGCATTTGTCTGAATGTAAATGACGTCAGATCTTGTGAGTGCAACGGGATTGAGAAAAATGCATTTTTCAAGTCAATCACCGTGAAATAATTTGCCTCAACGGGTATATTGCATAATATTGTAGCTGGGTTACGGACTAAAGGGAACTCGGCCTCAACAATATAATGTATTGGGCGTAAATCCTGAATTAAACGCCAAGACCCTCCCTTTGATTTTTTAACAGGATACACTGACGTATTACATGGTGACTCTGACGTCACTAAGATGCCCTGGTCCATCATGGCAGAAATTGTCTTAAAAATCCCTTCATCTGCCTCTCTGGACATGGGATATTGTCGGGCTCTTGGTAGAATTGCTCCTGGTTTCAGTTTAATCCTTATTTCTCCAACCCCCTTTAAGAGACCCACATCATAGGGTCCGGTAGTCCACAATGAGACAGGCACTTTAGCTATATCGTCATCAAAATATTCAGGACGTTTTAGCGCCAACATCATTTTCTGAGGTACTACTCTTTTAATCATCTTTACCCAAAAGGTAAGACTTACTTCCACCATTGTCTCTCCTGTTTCGGTTTGTTCTTCAAACAGATCATCATCGGTGACGTCAGTCACTCAATATCCTTCTTCAATGGCAATTATTGCGCACCATTTTCTGCCTTCATCATCGTAACCGTCAACCAAGACCACTTTCCCTCACACTGCAGCTGTGTGTATCATCAAGGGAAATACTTTTCCCTCCTCCTCTTGCATAGGTATTCTTGGTCTGAATAACAACTCATTAGGGGTTCTCATGATCCTGTCTGCAAGGCCTGGCAATTCCGCCATGAGCACTTGCATGCCATATGCGAAGATTTCTGGCTCTAATAGTATGGCCCTCATGGCTATGTGTCCTGAGTATGCTCTAACCATTTCACATACATTTGAATAGTGCATTCCTGGAGTGGAGCATACTATGCCCTCCTCCGTGAATGAAATTGTCATGTTCAACTTTGTCATTAAGTCTCGACCCAAAATGTTTACTGGAAAATGTTTACTGGGGTCTGACGTGAATATAATAAAGTTACATTCATTTCGCACTCTCCTATGGAGACTCGGAGTGCGTCTGTAAAAGGAACTCGACTGTGAGCAACTGTAAAACTCTAAGTATCTATGGCCTCGGCAGACAATGAAAACTTGCCTTCACGTATGCACGAGCGTGTTGCACCCGTGTCAACTAGGAAGGAATATTCTTTACCCCTTATAACGACAACCACCCTAGGTTCCCTATGAGGGTCTGGTGTCACGGATAGGATAGAGCACATCAGGGTTCCCAGTGAGCTGTCCTAACTTATATATAAATTCGGCCCACTGTGTGCCGGTGGATTTCCTACGTTCCCATTGTTACCTCCCATTCCAGGGTTCATGATCTGTGATAGTTGAGGCGGTGCCTGTTGGGATTGTCCTTGTGGAAAATTCCCCATGCTTTGTGGTTGCACCCCTTGCTGCGCTCCTTGTGCCTGTTGTTGCACTGTGTGATTCTGTGCACCACCCTGCTGCTAACCTGCAGGTGGATTTGTCATGCCTGCTCTTGTTCCTTGGCCATTCTGCATCATGCCTTGACTTCTGCATGTGCACGCCAAATGCCCTGTCATTCCACACAGCCAACAAACTGGCAGTGGTCGGATCATTTGCCAATTTGACATATCCTGGTTACCATTTTGCATATTTTTAAAGCCTCCTTGATTATTTTGGAAATCTCCATGATTGCTCTGCCATCCTCTTCCCCTAAATCCTCTTCCCCTGGGATAGAATCCTGTACTGCCCTGATTATTTTGCTGTGGATTAGCCACCTGCTGCATGCCTGATTCAGCTGTGCTAGATATCATGGCTTCCTCAAGAGCATATTTTGACAATTTCTTTCGCACTAACTTTGCTTCCTCACCTTTACGAGTCGCTTCCTTTCTGCGATTCTTTTCTTGCAACAGTCTACAATAATGTGCGATGGTCAACTGTATTTCTGCCCAAGGTTTGGCTTTGATTCCCACCAATTTCTTGAGTTGTTTCTGCATGGGTTCTGGCAACCCTTGTCACAATATATGGTAAAACACAGGTATAGATTTCGTCCAAGATTCATGCGTTTCAAGCACCCACGCGTCTTGGAAATTCTGTGTATAAATCAACGGATCTTCCGACTCCTTCATTTGTCGAGTCATCATAGCTCCCATATCAGAAGTATCTGGGTAAAGTACTCGTAGCGCTTTCCATACTGCGGCTCTACAATTGTTAAATGGCACTCCGTCATGCACAGTATTAATTGTGGTTATGCCAGGGTAGCCTGCTCGTGCCCACACATCGTCTGCTCTCTCACCAAGTATGGCGATCAGGAGACCTTTGATGTCCCCTATAGCTAGCGTGTTGCCTCCTGTCATTTTTTCTAACTCATGTATCCATTTTCCGGCTCCCGATGTCAGCATTGGAAGTTTGTTTTTCAAATTTTCTCGATCCATGTGTGGCCATGGAATATATTGTGGTCTTACTCCCCCTTTCTCTAGTAGCGTAAATTAGAATGTGTAGCCCTCTTTCTCTTCTCTCATTGTTCTCCTTTCTATTGCAGGGGTAATATTCCTGCATCGCCGCTTACCTGGCAATGTCCTTACTCTGTCTACATAGGGTGGCGAAGACACCCCCTCTGACCATGAGATACTTCTTCATATCGGTCAGGCTGCATGGCGGACTCTGACGTTCTTGGTGCAGACTCACTAGCGTCTGACCATCGTATTTCCTTTTCACTTGGGAGTCACCTTTCACTTCGCCTCCCTTCTTTGTTTTCTTTGCACTCTTCCCTTTCGGAGTCGGACATTCTCTGTCCCCAATTCACGCAACTTCTCGTATCCTCCTTGTTCCTGCTTATTTCCAATCTATCCAGGGATAGCTCTCTATTCCCACTACTTCGAGTGAGCTCCTCAGTGTCATACAGCTGAGTGCTTTCCAGGCGCTCATATTCCCCCTCCCCTTGGGGTATTTGTTCTAGCCCCATTCCATCATATATTCTGTCGATCGTTTCTCCAATGCTTCCGGTGTCGAAGTCATCATCAGTGTTTGCCCTAGACGTGCCTGGTATTGAATCGTACGCAGGAAAGAATTCTTTGATCTCTTTCCAGTCTACAACTGGAGCAGGTTTTTTAACCTCTCTCCCCAGATATTCAAGATTGAGTGCTCTCTGTCTTCACTTACATTCTACATCATCATCAAATTCTTTGCGCTTCCTCGCCTCTTCTCTGACCCCATCTTCTTCCTTTCTCTTTTCATTTCTACGTTCATCTGCCTTTCGAATTTCCTCATGTCTTTGTCTACTTATTCTTTTCTCACATATCCTTTGCTCTTCTTCTAACCTCTGCTGTTTCTGTCTGTCTTGATCATAGGCCCCTCCTGGGTTGCGATCGAGCTGTTTTTCTTGCTCTTCGCGATATAGCTGTTCTCACCTTTGTCTGTCTTTCCTTCTTATCCTTTCGTCTCTTAACTCCTTTTCTTTCCCCTTCCTCTGTGTCTCATCTAACCTCTCCTTTTGTCTCACATCATCAATGCCCTTCTCATCGAGTTTCAATAAAATGTGTCCTCCCATCCATTCATTTTTTGCAAATGCTATCTCATCAGTTCTGTTTTCACTCCCTTTCCATCACTTCCCTTCTCTCTTTGTCACGAGATGCACTTGTCTGTGTTTGATCTTTTCTTTCATCATCACGTCTCCCCTTGTCCCTTGGGACTACGGAGGTGATATTTTTGTCCTTTTCTCTCGATTGATTCTCGTCACTACTATGTGTAGGTGACTCATATGCGGGGTTGCTGTACCCCGTGGCTGCTTTAAGTTCCCTTAACGGGTATAATCCCTCATCCTTACTTTCTTTGATTTTTGTTTTGGGCGGGGCAGGTGGCACAGTAGGTGTCTCACCCCCCTCTGTGCATACATTAAGTATCCAATCTGTTGGCGGCTCTTCCTCTTTGACCTGTTCGTACATTTTCCACAACTTAAGAACAGCAAGGCGTTTTTCTAACTTCTTTCCTGTATATGTGGCATGCAAATATGTCGTCATATGCTGCAAGAAGGCTTTGGATAAAGACCCATTTTGTGGCCATGGCATAAACATCTTGTGGGCGGTACCTTTAACCCACTCGGTACTATATTATTTTAGCTTGGGTGCGTGTTTTGGCAATTGCTTGCATAAGTTTGCTAATGGAGTCATGTCTTCCATGCTTAAAATCTGTTCCCTTTCCTCTTATACAACACTTGTCAATGTTTTCGTGTGGTTTAAACAACTTCTGACAATATGAGTGAGTACCAAACACCGCAAGCTCCAATCCAAATTTTCTCAAAATGTTATATAATCTAATCTACTCAAAACCCAACAATTCGTGTGCAATTTTATCTCAGCTATCAAATCGCAAAGATGTTAAAACAGTTCTCTGAAAAATGTTCAAAACATATGATGTCACAACAAAGAAACATAAGACAGACACTTAACAGACTAGATGGACACCAGCTGGACACAAACATCTCTCTCTCTAATCATTACCCCTTCATTGAGTATAAACGTACCCCTTTCACGACGTCTTTAAAAGTTGTGGTAGCCTATTCATTCCCTATTAAGTGGGACTTTGGGTACACGTTTCTTCTAGACGCTATATTAAAGCATAGGAATAAGGGGAATCCTCTCTCTTCTCGGTTGTCTACCCCGGTAACCTCTCCCTTCTCTGGTGTCCTCCCCGGTAACCTTTATTCCTTTATTTATTTTATTATTCTTGAGTCATTATCCCCATATATATATATATATATATATATATATATATATATATATGTATATATATGTATATATATATATATATATATAGTCTTCTCTACTTCTGACTATTTTTGTTTTCCCTCCTCCCTCCGTTACCTTTTCCCTTTACTTGGTCTAAGGTATGCACTGTTTGCCAAGGCATTCCATTTTCTGCTTCACTCACCCGGGATCACCGCCTTTGTTACCGCCTTCTTCAGCTGTTCGCTCACTCAGCTGCCCGTAGGAATGGGAAGGAAAGTGTGGGACAATGGGTCCCCTCAGGCCCTTTCTGCAGTCTTTTGCTTAAGCTACCATTGTCTACGGGAAGCTTCACGGTCTACTCGGCTGAATGGCAAAGGACTTGCGATATTGCCGAAGACCTAGAGTTACTTTATGTCGACGGTCAATAGGTGTCTTATTTTAATCAATAATCGATAGTCGATAAACCATTAAATCTATGCCACCAAGTGTACTAGGAAGAACCCCGGCCGGCCCAGAGAGTCAGGGTTTGCGCCGCAGTACTTTAAGACGAGATAGCTGCACCTTTGAGATGGATGGGGTGCAGGTATATTACTCCAACACCAATCAATAAGGACAACTCAATGGTTTGGCAAAGGGGAGTCCGTTTAATGACAAGTACAAAAAACGGGGAAACATGGAAATCAAAAGTGAAGCGATAGTCCGTCTCACTTCAACTCCCAAGAACTTCATTCAAACAGTAACATTTATACTCCGAACTCATCATCATTAACGTGTAACACTCGAAAAGTTAACATGCAATTCTATTGATTAGGAAAAGGTAACTTTACCCTAGGTGCTATATCTGTATATGGTAATGGAGTGAGGGGATTGGGTAAACACTATCAGGTGGGCGTCTAAACCCTTCCTTCTAACATTACTCTTGTAGACGTCACTAAGAGTACAAGGCCCATTGGTTCTACTATCTATAGGACCCTAGATTATTTGGTCCACTGTGATTGGGCTAGCTTCAACCCCATGCATAAATCTCCACTTTACTTAGCAGCATGCAGAATGGTCAGCCAGGTGCAGGGTGCCCCAAGATTCACCCGGTCTCCCTTCAATCAATCATTACGTTAGTGGCTATGTGTCAATTAGTTGGCTGTGGTTGGCCTCGAAACTGTATCTTCTTGTCAGAAAAAGTTAGGATATCTCTGTCTGGGTGACAGCCAGGCATAGGTGTGAACCCGTGCTTCTTCTTGCTCGGATGGTCACGTGCTGCTCACACCGTGGATCTGCCTAGTTTCCTTCAATTTGTGCATTTAATTCTTATTCAGCTTGCCACCGGCCTACGCCTCCTTATCTCGGCCTTCCTGAGATAGGCTGTTCTGTTCTTAAGTTTCGATTCCACGAAGCTACTGTTTGCTCCTTCTATTGGCCTGACCTTGCCTCTTCCTGTCTCACGTTGCCTCTGCTGAGTTTCGAATTCAGCCATCTCTTCTCGTTTTAGCTGGAATACGAAACATGTCCTGTTCGCCCTCTAGTAACCTGAGTTAATTCTGCTTTTGTTTAAAGTGGACTCGCACTTGTATAATGTGCTTCGTTGAGGTAGATATGTATAGGTGGCGCTTGTCGCGGTCTATCTTCTACTAAGCATAGCAAGCAGCACTGTTTCCTTAGCTTTCTTGTGGTTTCAAGAATATGAAGAGGCATTAGCTGGTTCAATGACTTCATCCTGCTTTACAGCTTAAGTTTCTTTATATTTCAACATCGTCTCTCCTTCTAGGTTCACGATATCCTTATTCATGGTGTTTCGTCTCTGTGTGTCATCTTTGGGTCACCTTATCTTCTATCTGCAAGTCTGTCTGGGTCTTCATGACGTCACCATTCGTCTTCAATTAAGGCCTTTTGAGTTTCTTCCGGGACAATGTTTAAGCAGCCTTCATTTCATTTCATTTGCTGGTAGGATTTTCTCAATGGGTACCTTACTGTCCATGGTTGTCTGGTTATTGGTACTTCAATAGGTATTGTTCTTCTGATAGACATTGGGCAGAGTCCTACTGAGGCTCTCTGCTGGTTTATTTGCTCATCATACGTCGCATATCTCGGTGTGAACGTTCCTGGTACTTCAAAATGGGCGGCTGGAGTGCAGGCTTTATTTGGGACCTCCTCTACACCACCACTAGTACTGATCCAAGTAATTTGAAGGCATTGGCCAACCAATGTGGAATTCATGAAAACCGAGACAAAAACCAGCCATCCTCCTCCATCTTGGCTTCTTCATCCACCATTTCTGTGTGCAAGTTTGACAACATCGTTATTGCTTCTGTTAAAGTCCCATTCTCTTCATCATAGGCAGGTTTAACATGTAGAGCAAGAAGACCCGATCTTGGTGCACACGTCTCCTTCCATTTCCTTCCATTGCTGTAATTACATCCAGAACATAGCTGTTCTGGAGGGCCATGAGCCTGATTGCCCTCAACTCTTCTCTGATCACATTAAATCATTTTATTGTAGTATTGATCCTGTGCAGCAACTCCCATCTGGTTATCTGTAACCATTTAGCATTTACTGCAATCTAAATTCCTGGCAGGAATATGGCTGTAAATATCACTGCTGTTCTGCTGAACCACTTATGCTCATCTGAAATGTCATAATCGGCTTCTATTGATTTTGCTGAGAAGTAATTATCTCTCCTATGTCTGCTTCGATGAAACAATCTTTTCTTCCTCAGGTGTGTGTCAATTCTTGGGAAGTCTGTAATCTACAGGTCATTTTGTGCTACTACTAAAGCTGGTATGCTTATCATTACCAATGAACAAACTCCTCCCCATTTTGGTGGCTACTTTATATATGCTCTTGATCTACAGGCCCAGTAATGGTCCATCAGGACTGCTGTTCCTTCCTTCATCAAAAACTTGGCCACACTTGCGGTTTTCTCCAACTTTCACCATGCCATTCTTCAGGGGTACTATGTGCGATGGTCCCCTCTCATCATCGACCGATGTCCACAATCTTGCAATCGTAGGCCATTGGTTTTTGCATTCCTTTTCTGCATTTGCCACAAATACTTCCCATTGTCCGGTTAAAGCCAGTGCCTTGCAAACAACCAATCCATCAGGCCATCCTTCAGGAGTAAGCACTGTTCCTTTAATTTGCAGTTGACATCTTTCTCTTGCATTGTAACATTGTATGTTCTTCAATCTTGATTCCTCCTCCATTTATTACAGGCTGTTCATATTTTATCATTTGATGCATTGCTTCTGGCTTTTCTCTTGACTTTATGTCTTATTGTGCCGAGGTTTCCTTCCTGCTGCCCTCCTCCCCTATGCCCACGTTCTCCTCACCTGAGCTGTTGGATTCGCTGGGTTCCTGAAGGCGTCGCCGGGTGAGGTAGTCTCTTTCCTTTTTGAGATGCACTTGCTTGTCACGGAGAGAAGCCACAGTGACAGCTAAGGAACAGCTGTCCTGTGGCTCCCCTTCCGGAATCAAGCCGGAAAGGGAAAAAACCCCGGAGGGAAAAACCCTTGATGGATGACAGGCTCTTCTTTAGAAGTCAAATCCCCACTGGTGCTGACTGGAGGAGGTGGAGAAAGTTCCAACCGGAGGAAGTAAGGAGCGATGTCACAGAAGGTAAATTGCAGTCCAGTAGATGGAGATTCTGGACGAGTGGAAAGGAGTAGAAGACTCCACCGGAAGAAGCAGCCGTCCTTACTGTGCAGGGAGGAGAAGGAGGCGGTGAATGCACCAGGTCCAGGAGCGCCGGGAGCAGGTAAGGGCACTGCGGAGACCCGGGAAAAAGTGAAAGACCCTGAGGGTGAGAGAAAAGAGAGAACGAGCGAGAGATAGCGAGAGAGAGAGGGAGAGAGAGAGAGAGAGAGAGAGAGAGAGGGGGAGAGGCTCCGTAGAGCCGGAACCGAACATGAGAGAAAAAGTAAATAAGAGGAGGAGCAGAGGAGGGAGGAAAGCACAACAGTGCAAAAAGTATCACCGAAGCGAAATAGCTAGACACTGGCAGACCCGAAGGAAGCCAGAAACACAAAGCACGAGGGACCCGGAAACAGGAAGCGTCCTGAATCGAGGGTTGCAACGCAACGCATCTCCTGTGGGCGGAGCTTAAATACTGCACGGAGCGGTGCGTAAGGAAACAAAAGAGGGACTAACACCTTCTATGTCGGTTTCGCCAATTCCAATGAGCAAGAATCTGCCAATCTCGTCCTCTGCCATAACGGCGGATGACACTTATACATTATTGTCTTCTTCTTGAAATGTCTCTTTGTTCACCCACACAATGGATTCTGTTCTGCCTTGGAACTGTTCTCAGGTTATGCAATCTGCAAGGTGTGTCAGACAATGTGCCTTTTCACTAATACCTCTGTTGCTATGAATATTTTAGATTTTCCCAAAGCATAAGGTATAATGGAACACACATAGCAGCTTTCATCTGACTTTCCATTTCCCATCTTCTTCATGTGCTGATACCATAGGTTATTCATTAAATGAGCTGAACTATAATGACATGTATTTATATATTCATGATCTTTCCCAACATCCCTTTTAAATCAAAATAAATGCCTAGTAAGATTATAATAAATGCTGTTTGTGATTTCATCAGGGGCAATAAATAAATGTTTCATTGTCACCCACCCACCATATCTGTATTGTTTCTTATAATATGTCTAAATGTTATTATCAGCAGGAAAACCCAAATCATAATTCAGAATGACGCCACAATTATTATTCCATAGAAACTCATTGATTTTCTTGATGGAAATGAGCCTCTTATATTCTGAAATCTCCTCATTTTTCTCAGACATTTAATATGTAACTCTCTAAATCTCTATGAATCACACCTTTATATAAAGAACTGCAAGATGATTGTAATAATTATTCTAAAAATAATATGATTGTTCTTAGGATTTCCAAGAAACGGTATGACATTGACGTATATTCTTATTAGAGCTGGATAAAACTGTAATATGTAGGTAAAACAGCATACAAGAATGTGTGTAATGTTATTGCAATAGGTAACATAAAGATGAAGTGTGCTTTTCTTCTTGCAGCTGCAGTAATTTAATGCATTGTTCCTTTAGCCAATCTAAAAAAGATCCAGGATAACTGCAAGTCTGTTTACTCCTCGTCAAATGTTAAAAAAGATTAGCCTTTCAGTCTAAGGTGCTGCTGTGTTCTTCATTTTCCTTGTCTTCAGTCTTGGTCATAGAACGAGTCTGCGTACACAGAACATCTTCTCTTGCTTCACCGTGGGTAGTTGCAGGAGCGATTGGGGTTTCACCTTTATATGGCTTGATGTCATGCAAATGAAGCCAGGCTCTTCGTCCTTTCAACTTGGCTGTTGTAGGTGTGACTTCTTCCACCGTGTATGGGCCATCAGAGCAGGGAGTACTACAAGTGCATACAAACATTCGAATCACCATCTGGTCCCCTGGGTATAAAATTGGTTGTTTTAACAAATCCTCTGCTTCAATGGGTTCATTGTCTTTGTCGCGTCTCTTTGACCCCTCCCTTCAATTCTTGACATGTTGAGACATGAAAGAAATACTTGAAGTCATTGTTGTTAGGTAATCATGCATCTCGTCACCTAGTGCCTTCGTTACACTGTGGGCATCAGTTTTTAACCAAGTTGAAGGAGCAAGGGGGGGTTCTCATGCAACATCGAATCACCAACTATTGAGGAGTTAGATGGTGATATGAGCCAGGCTGTTTCTTAGGGCATATAAGGCAAGGACCAGGCAATGTATCCATCCTTTCTTCAAAGTTAGTTTTATTTTTGCAATCCTTTCCTTCAATAATTCATTAAATTTCTCACAAATTCCATTTGCCGATGGGTGATTACGCTGAGGAAAATGTATGCTTAATGCCTAAAAGAAAAATCATTTGTTCGAACAGCTCATTTTCAAAATGCAGTCCATTGTCAAACTGCAAAACCTTGCACACACTCCATCTTGGGAACACTTAACTGACAAGGAACTTGTCAGCGCACGTGGCATCAGGGTGTGTGCATGGACCTCCCTCGATCCATATAGAAAAAGAACATACCACGACCAGCATATATCTGTGCCCATTGCGTGTCTGCAGCATATCTACATAGTCTATATGTAGGTGTTGAAATGGGCCATTGGGTCTCGGCATTGCTCCTCTCACTGTTCGCAAAGTATGCCTTGCAGTACATTTCTGGCACACAATGCAATTTAGAATAAACTGTGCAACATGCGCTAAAAGATTTGGTGAAAACCACTACTCTCCTGTTGTAGCAGCTAGACTCTTTCTTGCCACATGCACAAGGTAATGGAGCTGCTCCAGCACTACCCTCAATAGTGTTAGAGGCATAACTGGCTTTCCACTGCTATGCTGTCTCCAAATTGCCTCAGTGGGGGATAACAAACACCCCTGTTTCTTCCATAAATCCTTCTCTTCTTGTGGTGCTCGCCTTTGTATCTCAATTAACTGGACAACAGACAGCATGTCAAAGCCCTAATTTACCAACATGCAACGCCATGTCATCTTTTTAACACTTTCTATTTAAAAAATAGAAATGGTTGGGAAATAGGTGCCTTTTGGCTTCTAAATCTGCTGCTTCGTTTCTGCGAAAAATTAAATCTGTCCTTGTAGAATGGACTGCGCATTTTTGCTAAAGTCAATGGGAGTGCTAGTACTTCAATACGTTTATCCAATAGGGCCGCATGTTGCACTGGAGTGCCGTCTGTGTGAGGAAGCCCCTCCTTTTCCAGCGCGACAGAGCTGCATGTACAGTTGACGTCACATAGGCGGAGTCAGCATACACTGTCACTTCCTCATCTTCAAATCTATGAAGTGCAGCGATAAGCGCTACTAATTCTGCCGCCTGTGCTGTGCAATGTGAAGGCAATCTTGCACTTGTCACTACTTAAAATTGAACCTGTTTGTTCAGGCTTACTACCGCTGATCCAGTATGCTTTTTGCTGGTCGTTTGGTCAATATCTGAAGGACCATCAATAAAAACAACATCCCCCCTCCCAAGGGCATTTTCTCTAGGTTGGGGATTTTCATTATAGTTTTCAATATATGTTGTGCAATCATGTACATAATCATCCTCCCCTACTGGTTCAGCTATGAACGTTGCTGGATTCACTGTCTTGCATATGACAATTTTAATCACAGGATTGGAGATTATTACCTCGTATCCTAATGCTCTTTGTGTGGTTCAATGTACTTTTGGGTTTCACTAAAATCGCAAATAATGCATGCTCAACATATAATGTTACTGAACACCCCATTGTTATACTTGAAGCTTTTTCAATAGCGAATGCAGCAGCAGCTAAATACTGCTCAAAGGGATAATGCCCTTTCATAACTGGACCTAAATTCCCACTATAATAAAACAAATGGTTTGTGTCCATGTCCTAATGTCATTTTCTGCGTAACGACTTCTGTCATGACTTCTCCATTTGAATGGGAAAATAAATATAATTCTTCATGATATCTGGAATTCCCAACACAGCGGCTGTACTTATCGTCTTTTTTAATTAATTCTTCAAATCCTTCAGTCATTTCATCTTCTCATATGATTTTACTCTTGCCCACCTGTGCTTCTTTAAGCCCTTTTAAAAGTGGTTGAATATATGTACTGTAAGCGGAAACCCAAGTCCTGCAATAATTATATAGGCCTAAAAATGGTTGCATTTCTCTCACTGTTTTAGGTTCTGAGGTCTTCATAATTGCTTCTGCTCTTTCAGCGTCACCTTCCTCCCCTCATAAAAAATCAACTGTCCTATATACAAGACCTCTTCCTGACAGTATTGTAGCTTCTCTTTGTCCACTTTGTATCCGTTCTCTGAGAGGATAACCATAAGCTTAATTGAATCTTCTCTACATCTTTCCCTCTCTCTCACTGCACACCAAAATGTCTGTCACATATTGAACTGTTGCACTTTCGAGCTGAACATTGCCTAAGTCCATCTGGAGGACTCTATTAAAAATTGAAGGGGACTCACAGTACACCTGGGGCAAACGAGTTTGTTTCAGGCATATACAAAAAGGAAGTCAAATCCTGTGAGTCTTCATGGAGGGGAATTGAAAAGAATGCATTCTTTAAATCTATGACTGTAAAATATTTGGCCTTAGATGGAATGTTACACAATATTGTCACAGGATTTGCAACTAAACTCAGTTTCGACTATACTGTTTAGAGGGCGAAGGTCCTGTATAAATCTCTACAATCCCCCCATCGGTTTTCTCACTGGGTACACAGCCATGTTACATGAAGAATCGGATGGTACCAATATTCCTTGTTTCATCAAAGTGGAAATGGTCTCGAATATACCTTCATCCGCCACTATGGACATGGGGTATTGCTTGGCACTTGGCAAAAGTTCTCCTGGTTTAAGCTTGATTTTAACTGCTCCTACTCCTTTTAATAGACCCACGTCATATGGACGTGTGGTCCATAAAATCTTTGGCACTTTCTCTAAATATTCCTGCTAAAACAATGGTTTCATTTTTACCAACACAATTCTCTGTGGTATTTCTCTATTCTCTACTTCTATCCAATAAGTAAGACTTATGAAAAAAATGAGTTCATCATGGAGTACTCATCCTTAAACAACTCCTCGTCTGTCAGCCTATATCCTTCACTGAGGGCTATCACTGTTCTCCATCCTCTTCCCTCATCATCTGTCCAATGAAAAAACACCCTTTCCTCTCTGACCACTGATGCTTCTAACTCCACAGGGATAATCTGCCCTTCTTCATCATCCATAGGAATTTTGGTCTCAACAAAATTTTATCGGGTATTCTTAATAGTTTACCTATCAATCTGGGTAACCCCGAAAATAAAACAGTCACTCCATACAAAAATACACATGTGTCCAAAGGGACCTGTCATAATACCTTCTGGGCGGTAAATGCTAATATCAACTCTCTCACATTCATATAATGTATCCCTGGAGTAGAACACAATATTCCTTCACCAGTAAAAGATATTGGCCTCATGACAAGTTAGCCGGTCTGGACATAACGGTGTCGGTAAAACCGTACCGGCACCATTTTCCGGACCGGCTAACTACGAGTTATCTGGCCGTTTGGTGGTACACCCCCCAGGTCTGACTTGGCGGGCATAACGCCACATGGCTACAGATGGACGCAGAAACACCGGCACATTACAATGCCGGCTCCGGAATTACCAGATCACTGGGGCTGTAATTCCCCAGTAATTTCAGCAAGTCCGGAGCCGGTAAATCCCCATGAGTCCGGCGGCAGCATGCCTGTTTTACTCGTAATGTGGCCCACTGTCATGTTACGTTTCATCATTAAGTCACGCCCTAATATGTTAACTGGCGTTTGACTAGAATATAATAATGGCATAGACAGGTCATGTTCTCCTATAGAGATTAGTAATTTGTGAACTAAACTCATCGCCCCAGAGAATCCCAGCGCATTAATTGCAATACCTGACACTGGATGTTTCCCCTCATGGACACAGGAAGAAATTGCTCCAGTGTCCACAAGAAATGAAAATGTCTTGCCTCCTATCGTCACCTTGACCCTTTGTTCCTCTTGGGGGTCTGGTGTCACTTGTAGTACTGAACACATCAGGTTGCTCTGTGGGCTGCCCTATTGTGGATATCAATGTATCCTTTGTACCTCTGAAAGGATTTCCTCCTACCACATTCAAGCTACCTAATTTGGGTGCAGGTGCTTGCTGGACTCCTGTAGTCATATTCCATTGTTGCACCATGGCCTGCTGTGTCTGTGCTTGCTGAGTTGGTACCTGTGGTACCGGTATGGCCACTTGATGTGATTGCACTTGTGATGATTGCTTTTGTAATAGTGCTTGCTGCATTTGCTGTGGTTGCAGCACGTATGCCAGACCCTGCGTGTGATCTTGGGCATAATAATTCTGTGGTTCTGTATTATATTGCATAGCACAGCCAATCCCCCTCTTGGAGCTTGCCAATTTTGCTGCATGTCTCCTCTGCTTCTACATGTTATGGCTATGTGTCCTATTCTTCTGCAATTCTAGCATTGTTGCGGCGGTCTGCCATTAAATTCTCCCCTTCCCTGACAGTTTTGAAATCCACCTCATCATCCACCTCTAGGCCCATTTCCTCTTACCAATGGCCAAATAGTGTACCCATTCTGATCTGTGGGACACACTACATTGTTTTGCTGCACTGATTGCATCTCTTGCGTCAGCCAACCTTTATTACTCGTCAATACCGCTCCCTCTATGGCTATTTTTGACAACTTTTTCTGGACTAACTTAGTTTCCTTCTCCTTTCTACTCTCTGCTTTCTTATTCTTCTCCCGCATCAGTCGGCAGTGATGCATGATCATCAATTGTATTTCTGGCCATGGCTTCACTTCCATTCCCACCTGTTTCTTTATTTATTGTTGCACTGGATCAGGCAGTCCCTGACACAAAATGTGGTAAAATAATGCTACCGCTTTATCCCACAGTTCATGCGTCTCAGGACGGCATCTCTCTTGAATATCTTGAATGTAAACAACAGGATGTTCATCCTCCCCCATTATCCTAGTCATAATCGCACCCATATCGGATGTATAGGGGTATTGTACTCTGACCGCCTGGCATACATCTGCTCTGCAATTATTAAATGACGCTCCATCGTATGTGTGTTTTGTGCATGCACATCTGCATATACTGCCCACTCCCACATGTCGTCAGCTCTCGCCCCTATAATGGCTGCTAGCAAGCCTTTTATGTCACCTATAGCTAACGTCATTTCTGATGTCATTCTCTCTAAATCATAAATCAATTTTGCTGCACCAGAAGTTAAACTTGGTAATTAACATCTTAAATTGTCTTTATCCATTTGTTGCCACAGTATATATTTTGGTCGCCCTCCCCCTTTCTCTAATAATGGGAATTGTGAAAATCGTGATGCATAATCATATCTGCCTACATTTTTCCTGTTCCAGGTGGGGCAAGTCTCGCCTGTTTCTCTCGATCCTGGTAGTGCCCTTAAACTGCTTACATAAGGCGGGGATACATCGACCTGCACTGCACAATCGTGCTTGAGGTTGCTCAGTATACAGTGTCAATTCTGGTGTTCTTTCTTTGGGGTCCTCCAAATCTGACAATTTGACCTCTTATTCTACACTCGACTCTTTTGAAAATCTGCATGCGCTCTCCCTTTGCGCTCTTTCGTTTTCTTCCCTTTCTTCGTCTTACATAATTATGCCCCAGCTTGTATGACTGTTATCTTTTTCTGCATCATCAAAATGTAGCCTACTTAAAGACAGTGTTCTATGCTTGTCTGTTATGACATCACCTGACCTACTTCCAGTTTCCCTCAAACAAGATCCTTTTTCATTCTCTTGGGTTTTATGCTCTTCTTTATCCCTCATTTGCCTATATAAATCCCTAAGTTGTTTCTCTATGGTATCTCACTCATCAGCCCATGTTGGTATTCTTGGTATTTCTTGCAGCTCCCTGCGGGACTTTTGTGACCCTCTCTCTTATTCAAGTCGTTCTTGTGCTTCGATCAGCACTATGCTTCTGTGACATATACACTCTATCTTGTCATCCTTTAGTCCCCTATAGTTAATTTCTTCTTCCCCTCTCCTCAACTCTCTTAATTCATCTTCCTCTCACCTTCTTTACAACCTACCTTTTCTCGTCTCTTCTATTCAATTCTCCCTTTTTCTCTCCTTGTACCTTCTTTGCTCTTCCCTTTGCTTACATTCTTTCTTTCTCTTCTTGATATGCCCTCTCTTCTTCCTTTTCTTTCTTTTCCCGCTCTTCCCTTTCTCAAACCCCATCAATGCCCTTATCATCCAGCTTGAGTAATATCTGTCCTACCATCCATTAGTTCTGTACTATTATTATTCCCTTACGTTTGTCCTTTATTTATTTCTGCTTCCTTGCTTCTTCCTCTATCTCCATCTGTCTATCTTGCCTGCCCTTCCTCTCATCATGCTGTTTACTATCATTGTGTGTTGAGATATACTTGCGTTCTCAGTTTTTACTCTATTCTGCATTGTCCTCACTATTATAAGTGGCGGGCTCGTATGTCGGATTAATTTATCCTGCTGCTGCTTACAATTGCTTTAAAGGATATCATCCCTTCTCCTCCGTGTCTACGCTCGTGTTTTCAGGAGAGGAATGGGGAGCCAAAAGCATTTTATCCTCCCCTTTTTGCTGATTAAGCATCCACTCCTTCTCTGTTGGATCTTCTTTCTCACTCTGTTACATCTTCCATAGCTGTAAACTAGCCAACATTTTCTGTAACTTCTTTCCCCTATATGTAGCATGCAAATACATTGTCATATGTCGCAATACTGTTTTTGACAACAATCGCTCCTGAAGCCACAGCATTAGTGTCTTATTAGTCATGCATCCAACCCAAACCGAATGATACTTCCTTGTCTTAGCTGTGCATCTTGATAGTGTCCTTCATAAGTGTAGAAGAGGAGTGTCCTCCATGGTGACAAGTCGATTTTGACTTTCTATACGTACCTGATTTTTGATTCTTCTCTTTATGTTATCAAATATACCACACTGATCAATTTGAGCAGGCACCATCAACTACCGCTTAATTATCTGAAAATCAAAATATTTGATCCGCTTTTTAAAACTTTACACAACAATGTTCTTTTTGTTCCTCTGTTTACACTTTCTATTCATTTTTAATAATTTGTTTTATCGATTATATTTTAAGAATCTCTGCTTTATTTATTTATTATTTTCCTTTGATTTTTACCCTTCTGATTGACGTCAATCTCTTAATTAAAAAATCTTAATAATCACCTTGACTTTTTACTATTGTTTTATATCTACTAGTTTAAACGCAACAAAAGCTTTATACTAACATAGTTTAACCCCATACACATGTACACTTTTTGAATTTTTCAGCGTACGCCTTCCTTTACTAGCTTTACTAAGTTTATCTTATCTCATTTTTGCTCCATCTTGCAGCTTGATACGCACTCTTTTTGTTGGCCTTGCCTCAGGAATGCTTAACACCCCTATTTGGAGTCTTTTTAGTGCGTACCCTTTCCGTCCCCTTGGAACTGGGAATTTGAAGTATCTACTTCATTTCTTTATAATCCCCCAAAAACTCTATCACTTTTATATATATATATGTAAATCCATAATACACCCAATATCGATCTATTTAAAGATCTGATTATAGAGGAAATGAAACAACTTGCCTCACATCCAAGCAGGATGAATCATAATGTAACGAAAGATGAACAACAAGCTATAAAAAGTCTACAAATGGATGATTCAATAGTAATAAGAACTTTAGATAAAGGAGGAAATGTAGTAGTCTTAAATTCAGAAGACTACACAAGAGAAGCTGTACGCCAATTGAAAAACAATGAAAATTATCAGAAATTCAAAAGAATCCATATAAGGACTATAAAATTTAATATGACAAAAAACTAAACAATTGGTTTGAGGCAGATCCGATTTCTTGGAATGCTAAAAAATATTTAACAAAGGATTTTCCAACAACACCTTTTATCCACTTCATTCCCAAACTACACAAATCTGCTACCAGACCTCCTGGCAGGCCGCTAGTTGCATCTATTGACTCTCTCCTAGAGAATACTTCCAAATATTTGGACAGATTTTTGTTTCCCTTTGTAGAAACTCTGCCATCGTACACACGAGATACAACAGACTTCCTGATGCAGATAGACCAAATATCGTGGAAATCAAGCTATCTGTTGATCACATTAGATGTAGTCTCGTTGTACACGTGTATCGAACATGAAGAAGGGATGGAAGTGATAAAAAGATTCCTTTCGACAAGATCACTAAGTTATAGAGAACATTCCTTAATGCTACTTGAAATGCTAGCATTTTGTCTAACATATAATTCTTTTATGTTTGATGGTCAATGCTACACACAAATATGTGGTAGCGATGGGCACAGCAGTAGCCCCACATTTGCAAATGTATACATGGGGGTAAGGGAAGAAAAGCTATTTGCGGAAGAAACAATTGAAATATATACCAACAAAGTTATTTTGTGGCATCGATATATTGACAATCTATTCATCTTGTGGGAAGGCTCAGAAGTAGAGTGGAAAGACTTCTTTCAAATCATTAATACTCGGAGCAGAAGTCTAAAATTCACAGAGTACCACAGCAAAATGGAAGTGATCTTCCTGGACATTAAGGTGAAAATAATAAACAACAGAGGTATATAGAAAACCGACAAGTACCAACACAGTTCTGCATGCAAGAAGTGCCCATCCCACGAATTTAAAAAACAGTATACCATATGGAGAGTTTCTCCTTATGAAAAGAAATTGTAGTAAACCTCAACCTTTATTCAAAATGCCAAGATGACAGCCAGTAGATTCCAAACCCGAGGCTATAAGAGATCTGTTAACAATAAAGCTTATAATGAATGCAATAAACAGACCAGGCAAAAGATTCTGACCAAAATAACAAAAAATGCAGAAACAAGGGCAGACCAGAAAAATAAAAAATAAATCATCAGATTTATTACAACTTTTGACAATGGCACCATTACAACTTTTGACAATGGCGCCAAGGAGATCAAAAGAATATTGGCCAAACACTGGTATATCCTGAGAAGAGATCAAGACATCAGTTCAGCGATAAATACGAATCCAAGTGTAACTTTCAGAAGAGCCAAATCTATACAATCCAAATTTTCTCCAAGGATGTTTCAGACCAAAACAAAAACAAATTGGCTACCCAAAAAACCAGCAGGGTTTCCGAGATGTATTAAATGCAAAGCTTGCAAATTTGGGCAAAATATGAAACAAGCAAGTCCCGGCAAGTCCCTCTTCGCCTTTGGACTCTCTGCAGGACGTTGTCGGATCGCTCTGTGCTTTTACTTCTTGAACAATTTGAACACTAAAACAACGAATTACGTCTAACCACACCTCCTGGCTGACATCCTCATAAAAGGACCGGACCGCGCGCACCAGCGCGCGCACACCGAGCAAGTCCCGGCAAGTCCCTCTTCGCCTCTGGACTCTCTGCAGGACGTTGTCGGATTGCTCTGTGCTTTTACTTCTCAAACAATTTAAACACTAAAACAACGAATTACAGTAGAGTCATTATCTAAGACTTACTTAGTAAGTGTAAGCGTCACCCTAATATTTATCAGGAGTCTAATATTGATTATTTCTCTCCTGTTAAGTCTAACCACACCTCCTGGCTAATGTCCTCATAAAAGGACCGGACCGCGCGCACCAGCGTGCGCGCACCAGCGTGCGCACACCGAGCAAGTCCCGGCAAGTCCCTCTTCGCCTCTTAGCCTTGAAGTCGCGGACGAGGCGAGGGGGACTGCTTGGCGTGCGCGGCTCTGCTGCTGATGGCGAGGTCTTTAAAGTCAGGAATGCGGACGGGTTTGCTGCCCGTATGTTTACCCGCTGTATGTAGCAGTGAGGTCGCTTATGGTAAAAATAACAAGAAATGGTACTCAAATCACACTTCTACACCTAAGGGGGTGCGAAAGTTGCAGCTGGATATATAACAACGAGTAAAGGCATGGACATAAGGAAATATTGTCAAGAGGCTTCGTATTGTCCATGGATGAATAAGGTGGTAAGTCATCAAATGGACATAATGACTAATCCTCTTTTGAATGAAAAGCAGTCCGTTGTCGGTTTAAGAAACGTTGTAATTACTGATAATCAAGATCAATCTGATGGACAGCAAGCGATAAACAATCAAACATCGGGCTGCAAGCCATTGGTTGCAATGACTGTTTTGAATACGTCAATCACAGACACTAGTCTTTTAAACTCAGTGCCGTGTACAGCTGCACTTGAGGCAGCAAAGGTGGTAGCCGATGATAAGCACTTTGATGATGTAATAATTGACTTGAACTCATCTAATTCCGGGTTTTCTCCACAGTTGTTAACTGACAATCTATCTAGATCACCTGTAATGTTCACTAGTAGTGAAATTGAGTTTTCAAGTATACATGTATCATTTTGCGCTCCTACACCGAGGCGAACAGTTGCGCCGTCTGTATTTATATTTGATGAAGTACCTATGCATTCTTCAAAAACATCAGTGCCGGTTTTAAATATACCTGCTCTAAAATCAACTCAAAAGATAGAAACAGACAAGGTGGCGCAAAACAATTATGCTTTAATGGAAATTGCTTTAAAGGCCACTCAGTTCTCTTTGTCGGCATTGCTCAAATTATATGATATGCTTGTTGAAAAGGTGCTCATGCAATCCACACAAATTGATCATTTATTAGCATGGCAAAAGATCGCGTTGCATAAATCACTAAATAAATGTGTAGACTTAAGCCCTAAAGTAGCTTTGCCTAATGTACCCATAATAGATACGAATAAGAAGAGTGTTGCACCGCGAGTTTCAGCGGTGGCCGCCTTGGCGCCTACAGCAAAAGCATTAGTATTTAATCTGGTGCCTCAAATTATAAGTATAATTGGGGGCGGAGTGGGATCAGACGATACATGTAAAGCTGGTTACCAGGTAGAGGAAGTTACGGTGAGCAATGAAATTGAAGACAGACCTATAAAGAAAAAGATAACAAAATTAGATCAGGTGGTGAATCCAGTTCTTCTAAAACCATCTAATAAGAAAAAAAAAATGGCTAAAAATTGAACAACGTCCCGGCCACCAAGTTTTTGAATATGAATAAAAATAAACAGGGTGCGAATATACACACATTTATAAAAAATATAAAAACACCAATTCCAAATACTATCACAACTGCTCAAGCAATCTCTAAGAAATATCAAATGTTTTATGGTGCCAGGTCTAATAGAATCAGGAGTGGTATATTAAAGACAGGCTTAACATATGCACCATTAGATGCACTTGTTGATGAAGTAACTATACAGGCCAAACAGATAGGTGAGACTACTTGGAATTTGGTGGCGAATGTCACAGAAAGCCGGTCAATCTAATTTGGATACTGTGGCTTTGAACGCCAGAGAATTTCACCGACAGGATATAAGAAAAGCGGTAGATGAATATATGAGTTCTCAATCCATTGGTAAAAGGACAACTCAACCTGCCGTCCCTGTTACAACAAATGTTAAAGCGTTAGCTTTAAACAAAATACGGTGGAAAGTAATGGTAAATCGTGTGAGGTAATGGTCAAATCTCCAATGCCTAGTAATATAAAAACGAACAGTGATAATACGAATGGTAGTATGTCAACAAGTCAGGTGGACACACAAAGGGTAGACAATGTTAAAAGTGTAAATATGCAAGCAGTAGCATCCCGTGTATCTTCACAGAGCGATGTACTATCACAAATCACACCAGAAATTTTACAGATAATTCAAACTGCCATGAACACTGGTCATAATCAAGGAATTTCTGCGTCTTATGAAACATCAGGTATCCAACATGTACCCGCATCGATTGCTTTGACCTGCAATAAGAAACCGTTGGCTAACTTTTCTCTAAGGTTAGCTTGTAACATGACTCCTGCGGTGCAATACGATTTAAATAGGAGTGTGATTTTGGATATCTTGTCTGATATTGCACGCTTGGATGATATTGAGTCTACTGACCTAGTATTGGTTGAATTTCCTGAAAAGGGCAAGCTTAAGAGTGTATGATTATGGCTTAACTCAAGACTGGTTCAAAACACTATTTGGCTTGCAAAGAATGAGCTGTTTCAGTTGGGTTTTACACTGACAAGTGAATCAACTGTGAAAGATGTGTCAAGTATGAAAGTTCGATATCAAACAAAAATGCATGGTCTTAAAACTTCTGCAATCAAAAAGAATGTTTCTCAAGTGAAATCTATTAATTGTAATTGCAATCGACCAACAGATAGAACATAACTACCACAATCTATTGTAGCTCAAAACATTGCTTTGTTAAGTTGGAATACAAGAGGCTTTGCACATTTGATTAATAACGATAATAGCAATTTGACACAATATGGTATACTAATGTTACAAGAAACATGGTTAAGAACGGTCCCGGTGTGGGATGGCTATGATCTTTTTTCTGAACCCAGCAACTAAGGCAACGCAAGGGAGGCCAACTTCAGGGTTGTTGATTGCGATAAAAGTGGGAGAGGGTATTGTGGCACAGCCATGGGCAACGCCTAATGAATTTATGCAATTGATAAAATTGAAAGTTAATAATGAAGTCTACGGGCTGTTAAATGTGTATTGGAACCCGTTAGGGATATCGGACGGGCATTTCATTAAATCTCTTACTGACTTATGTAGTCTTATTGCACTGGATCCAAATGTAACACGATTGGTAATTGCTGGGGATTTTAATTTGGATTGTATAAAGAACCAGTCTGCTGGATGTAATTCGCGATTAGAAAAATGGGCAGCCTTTGTGTCCTTAAATAACGGTGAGATTAAATGGAGCATTCTCGTCCGATATTCCCCCTCATTCAACCTGGCATCGTGGGAATAGTGTTTCAATAATTGATTACATATATGTGAACAGCAACATGTTTCAAAGTATGACTGAGTTCAGAGTTGAGAAGAGTATATACAGTGATCACAATCAATTGACAGCAAAATGGCAATCTACTGGTATAATAATGAAAGAAAAAGGTAATCGATGGAGTGAGAATTTGATGGTAAACAACAATGGAAATCCGCTATGATGGTCAGAGAAGTCCTTGAAATTGTTAAAAGATCAGTTATCTTCCAAGTGTAAAAGAGGGCCTATGGATTTGAAGCCCTGCTACACTGACATGTTACAACTTTGTCAGAGTGGCAGAGCCTCTAAAAGTTTAAGTCTTAGTCAGGGAGCGAAATCAAGGTCGCATGTATATGATCTGGTTACAAGAGAAAAAAAGACCAATTATCGTCTGAGAGCAGCACTCAAATTGTCATCTAAAGAAAGAGTAAGTGGTGTGGCTCATATTAAAACAACATACAAAAACTGGTTAAAGGCAACCAGAATTAACAGATTACAGAAGGATGGTGAACACATGCTATCTGTGGTACAGTCAAAAAATCTGGTTACAACGTGGACCTTGCTCAATAGGTCAACATATCCATCGCAGGTTGTTATGCAAGCAAATAATGTCACAGAACAAGCATGGATTAGCCACTTTCAAGAGCGGTTTACTGCACCCCAGAGCACTGTAATAGATCCTTTGAACGCTTTGGGTTCATTCCATCAGAAGTTTGATTTGGATGACGCAAGATTCTATATAAATAAAATCAGTAGATCAGGAGCATGTGGACCTGATGGTTTATCCAATAGAACTCTTAAGAACCATCCAGAGTTATGGGCAAAGATACTCTTTCAGATATTTACGCTAATAAACATAACTCAAAAATTGCCAACATCTTGGACACATGCGATAATAGTCCCAATCTATAAAAAAGGCGACCGGGCATCTCCATTGAGTTATAGACCAATCGCGCTACTAGATACCTCGGGAAGATACATCCTCCAATGGGTTATATGACCCATTTCAAACGGGTTTCGTTCCCGGATTGGGCACGGCACCAAACTTGATGGTATTGAATATGATTAAATCAAAATATGCAGAAAAAAACCAAATGCTTTATATCTGTTATATAGACTTTTGATCTGCGTTTGACTCAATTGATTGGAATATTACAACATAAATGCCCTCCATCACTACTCTCTCTAATCATGCGATTTCATAGTAATACCACTGTACAAGTAAGGCTTGCATTGGCAGGGAAACTCACTGCTAAAATAGAGACTTCTCACGGAGTGAAGCAGGGATGCATCTTGGCCTCATCTATTTTTAATTTCTTTTTGTTCGATCGTGGTGGTGAGCTACGATCCGTTCAATGTGATCCACCAAAATTGGGCAGCACAAAATTTCACATTTTCTTTATGCAGACGATCTCATTCTTTTGTCACAAACACAACTAGGGTTGCAGAGGATTCTTAATAAACTAAATGACTATGTGTCTAGTAATAATTTGGTAATTAATTTGATTAAAACCCAAGTTATGGTGTGTTTGCCTCATAGCAATTCGAAAACGAAGGAATATAAGTGGAATCTACACGATAGATATCTTGACAAGGTTTCAAAATACAAATATCTGGGTTTAAGAATTGCAACGGTTGCAACCAATACATCCAATGAACTGGATAAAGTTAACAAACTCCAAATGTTGATAAGTCAAGCAAAAATTCTAAAAGGCAAATATGGGAAGTTTACTTTGTACCATATTATGACTTATTACCAGCAAAAAGTAGTTCCAACTTTATTATATGGAAGTGAATGTCTGCTGCCTGTGAATATTGGTCTAGATTAGAATCTCGCTTTTGGAAAGAGCTGTTGATCTTACCGAAATCAGTACCGTTGCCACTTATTAGGCACGAATTAGGTCTGTTGTCCCTTGAAGTCCAAAATAATTGAAAAATGGCTGCGTTAATGAGAAAAAGTATTTTAGGCCTAAAATCGTGCAATCTCTTGGGAGTAATGGCGGAACATCTTCTAGCGCGTGATCATGTATTCACTAAAGAGTGGTGTGATTACATTTTGAATATTTTAGCCGATGCATCCATAACGCTTGATCTCTTGTTAAAGAATCCTGAGTGAGCAAAGGTTAAACTATATCAACAAGATTGGATAGTCAACCATAACTTGTGTTTCAATTATATTGACTTTAAAGCAAATCCATTTACACACCAGCACTTGTGAAGTATGGCTGATTATTTACATAAATGCCCAAATCCCCAGTTGCGGAATTAATATTTGAGATTTAGGTTAAACTTATGGCCAAAACGTGAAATATTGGTAAGAAGGAGGATCATTGCAAAAGAATATGCTTTCTGGCATTTTTGTGAAAATGTATCTGTGAAAGAAAATTTAGAGTATTGTTTAACTGTGTGTCCAAAGTTATCAAATTTAAGGACTATACATTTGAAAAAAGAATTGGTAGAACTGTATAGTAATATGGAACCGGAGATGGCTTGGGCCAATTTGTTTAACAATAATAAGCCAACAGTTTGCATAGCGATCATTCATTTTTTAATGGCTATTTATCCTGATATGATGAATTTCTAGTAATGTTTGTTATATAATACTGTGAGGATTTTGGATTTATGATGTAAATTATGTGTGAATTGGTTTTATAAAAGGATCTTTTGTATAAATAATTTGAAAGGATGATTCTATTATCCAAGACAAATAAAAAAAAAAAAAATGAAACAATACATTTACCCACGAACAGGGCGAGATGTCAAAATCACGAAAACCAAATACTGCAGTACCAAATTTGTGATATATGTGATAAATTGCAGCTGTAATCTCTGGTACAGAGGAAGTGCAAAGTTGGAAGTCAAGGTCAGAATCTTGCAGCATCTTAGAGCAATCAAAAACTTGGATCCCACTTATCCTCTAGCGAAACATTTTGCTGATATACATGGAGGAGATATTCAGTCCCTTAAATTCTTTGGTATAGATCATGTACAGCCGCATGTGAGAGGGGGAAACAGGGAGCGAAAATTGCAACAACTGGAAAATCGATATATAATTTACTATAACACCAAATCCCCAGGTGGACACAATAAAGACGAAGAATTGTACACATTTATAGGGGAGTGATATGATCAATATAATGTTTCAGAACGACTCAATATCTCTCGATGTGTGTTGGAAAGAGAAAACAAATGTCATGACGGAGCCCAAAAAAATGAGATAAGAACTAAATAGTAGGGGCAAGCAACAAGTAGCTAACATTGAACAATAACTTAGAAAAAAGCTTATTCAGTGAGTACATATACTATGTGTGACTTTTTTTTTTACAATAAATTTTTATTGGCATTTAATAAGAGAGGTACATCAAACATAACCAAGAAGAGGATCAATAACAGTTTACCAAAACCAGAGAATAAGAAAAGCCCCCCTCCCCACCCTCTAGAAACTCAGGAGCCGAGTTACCGAAGTCCAGCGTCGTCGTAGTCAAACAATAGAGAGTCGAATCAAGAATAGCAGAGCTTCATATCGAAGTGTAGACAATCACTCCCTTCAAACTCTAGTTCACTCCTATATCATCGTCCTCTTGAGGGAGCACGATGCCAAGTAGTTCCATGCTTTTAGGGCACCAGGCTCTACGCGCACTCGCTTTCAAATAGTTCAACAGGGGAGACCAGTCAGACAGAAATTTTTCGGCCCTGTAAGGAGTGCGAGAGCCATTCCATGGCCACGACTGACCACAATTGCCACCCATTCGTGCTCCTGGGGGGGCTTATGTGACCTCCACCTGCGGGCCAGTGCCATGGCTGCCGCCATTATCATAGTAACGTATACTATACGACTGGACTTCCCAGGTATATTCAACAGGCTCTGATTGAGGCCTAGCATAGGGAGGCCCCTGTTGCCTCTGAGCTTAACTTCTAATACCCTTTCAATGGCATGGTAAATATTTCCCCAATAAACGGCCACCCTGGAGCAATCCCACCAGATATGGGTCCACGTGCCATGCTCCCCACAGTTCCTCCAGCACAGCGGTGAGATAGACGTCAGCATTTTATTAAGCCTGACTGGAGTTAAGTGCCATTGATGGATCAGCTTCATCCACATCTCCCGGGTTTGGAGATCTAGTTAATTTCGGGATCTGCTTCCATAGTTCCTGCCATTCTTCCACATCTATCCCAACACCTGTGTGCCCCTCCCATTTCTCCATATATGCTCTACGTGGAATGACTTCTCCCATTTTAATAACCCTGTAGATGGAGGCTATGAGGCCCCTATCCCCTTCGTGTGTATCCAGGTACTTCTCAAACGGGGTCAGGGATCGTGTGCCTGCCTGTTTCTGGACTGGATGGGATAACCAATGTCTCAGCTGCATATATCCAAATCTATGTGTCTCCGTCAGCCCGAACTCCTTCTTACACTGCTGGAAGTCTTTCAGTTTATCTCCCTCAAACATATCTCGGATCATCTGGCATCCCCCCTGATGCCAATCTTCTAATGCTAAAGTTTTATAACCTGGCGAGAATTGCGGATTATCATAAAGAGGTGTGTAAGGGGAGGGAAAAGTAGTTATATGGGCCCTCCCAACCGCTGCATCCCAAGCTCGGCCTACCGTTGAGGTGATTTGGCTGCTATACATCTGAGAGGGTCTATCCGTTTTCGGGAGCCAGAGTGCCCCCTCCAGACTTCCGGCAACCACCGCTCTATCCAAAGGCCTCCACGGCTTATCCTGGTCGTCCCTCTGGCAATCTCGAAGAACCCTCATCTGGGCCGCTAGATAATGTACTCTAAAATTGGGTTCCCTCAGGCCCCCCCGACAGAGAGGAGTCCTCATAAGAGTCGCGGTCTCCCTGGGTTTTTTGCGGTTCCAAAGAAAGGGGCTAGTGAGCACATGCAAAGTTCTAAAAAAGGAGTCAGGGACCGCCACCGGGAGAGCAGCAAAGAAATATAGCAACCGCGGCAGCGCCGACTTTTTAAGGACATTAATTCGCCCCAACCACGAGACACACAAAGGACCTCAGTCGATCAGCTTAGACTTGATCCTCTCTAACATTAGCAGGTAATTCACTCGATAGAGCTCGTCTACAGTTTCAGTAAGGAGGATCCCTAGATATCTAAGTCCTCCCCACGCCCACCACTATGTGTGACTTTTTTTACGTGTGATTTCAATCATGTTTAATACAGATTTAACTTTAGCTACTTTTGCACATTTAGATATCCAGGTTTTAGCACATGTACATAATATGTTTTTATTGACACCATGCAACTTATATTATAAAAGAACTAAGCTAAGATGGGGGTGAAGCAAAGCAAAGCAATGTACGATATCATAGAACATCAGAATGCATTCATGTATGTTGGGACACTGATCCGGCCAATAGACAGCAATTAAATATAATTAGAGAATACATATATAACGGTGTAATTTTTGTGCAAACCCCTTCTCCATGGTCATTACGAGATCAAGGGCATACCTGTTTTGAAATGCCCTCTCACTGCCCCAATTCTTCTTTGATGGCATTGGACCCTTTTACAGTTCTGTAACCAGCAACACCCATCTGGTGATCTGTAACCACTTGGTGTTTACCCCTGTTTGTAAGCCACAGGCGAAGTAGGAAGTAAGCACTATTGCTGCTTTGCCAAACAGTTTATGTTCATCTCTTATGACACCATAGGCCTAGTTAGACCTTGCGGAAAAGTAATTTTCTCACTTGCTGCATTTTAGTTTAAGAGACCTTTTATTGCAGACATTCTTACTCATCGGGTTGAAATCTCGTGTGCTTATTATTACTACAGAGCAGAGGCCTCCCCAATTTTAGGAAAGTTGCATTTGTAGGCCTGTGAACTACAAGCCCAATAGTGGTCCATTATCACTGATGTACATACTTTCATGCCTGGTACATCAATAATGTGCCCACACCCTCTATTCATTCCAACCTTCACTGTGCAATCATTTCAGAAGCATGGAGTCGTGTTTTTCAGTGATATTATTTGCACTGGTACCCTCTCATCTTCTACCCAGGTAAGCTGGTTTATATATTCAAGCCATTGTTTTTGGAACTGGTTGTTTGTGTGCTGTATCACCTCTTTAGGTTGTCATAGGAGTGCTAATGCTTTGCACCTTATCAATCCTTCAACTCATCCTTCGGCAGTACATATATTACCTTTTATTTGTAACTGGCCTCTGTTCCAGCAACCAACAGGATTTTATGGTCTTTTACTCTAGTCCCTCCCCTGCTCATGTCTACTGGTAGGTATTTCATCACCTTGTGTTGTGTTTTAGCACAGATCATCATGTTCTTTTGTTTTATGAACGTATGCTCCCGTGGAGAATCTGCTTTGGCCACCCACTCTATAGAAGCGGTCTGACCCTGGAATTGTCCTAGTGTCATACACAGTGAAAGACACTCATCACATAGAGGATGAGGTAACACACAAAACAGCTCTCATCAGATGTCTCTCTCCCAACTTTGCTCACATGTTTGTACCACATATTGTTAGTGACATGGACAGAATGATCAATATAATTGCTCCTGGGTCATCTCGCACACTACTTTGCAATCTTTCAATCCATCTGCTCACTTCAGGGAATTTTTCTGGGGTCATTTCGTTTGTCATTGTCACAGTAGGTATGCTTGTGTTTACTGGTCTAGCTGTATCATAAATGACCAGTTCCCTTACTGCAATACAAATAATACAATAAAGACCACAAAATTGTCACTATAATCACTATAGCTAATGTGTCCACCTTTTGCAGATAACTAGGGGTAGAATTCCTCCTAGGTGCTCAGAGAGAATATCTAATCTCATTTAGTAAACACATTGTTCTACCAAAGGAAATGTATCTTCCTTCTTATTAAAGTGATACGTGTTTTCAAGAATGAATATATATATATATATATTCAACGAATAGAACTGTTGAACCAATGTTCCAAGCTCCTAAAAAGGTTATTTTTTCAAGAGAATTGAAAGGACCAGATAAACAAAATTAATATAGGGGCTCTGGTCATCGCCCGTGTCTGGGGTCGTCTAACTTCTTCTTCACCTTCGAGTTCAGTAGTTGCGGACAGGAGAGG
Organism: Ambystoma mexicanum; assembly: GCF_040938575.1. Taxonomy (NCBI): domain Eukaryota; kingdom Metazoa; phylum Chordata; class Amphibia; order Caudata; family Ambystomatidae; genus Ambystoma; species Ambystoma mexicanum. The sequence continues at coordinate 860,650,352 of NC_090934.1, read as the reverse complement.
GTCCCAACCCTATGTAGTTTGATATCACTGAGATGGATCTAGGCTCTTCTTCCTTCAACCTTGACCACAGATGGATTGACAGCTTCTACAATGTAAGGTCCTTGAAAACAGGTCTTGTGCCACTTCCCTACAAAGTTACACTACAGCACCTTATGGGTCAGTTTGTTCATGGGTTTCATCTGTGTTTTCCGAACCCCCTGCTTCCTTTGCACCTGTCACAAAATAAATGTAAGAGATTCTGTCATAGCTGTCAAATAATTGTGCATTTCCTTCCCTAACACAATGGCAATGTTTCAGCATCAGTGTGAGCCCGTGCGGAAGGAGCAATGGGAGTATGCATTTGGGGTCCTGTCACGAGCTCATGTGAAGTCAGTTGATGGTCAGAGTCTGGCTGATTAGGTAAGGCAAATAGGGCTAGAGGAAGGCAATGTAACCAAATCTTTTTCAAAATCTCTTTTAGGTTGGCAATTTGTTCTTTTAAGAGGGTGTTTAGGCACTCACAAATTCTGTTTTCTTACAGATGATAGGCTGTTGAGAATTTGTGCTTTATCCCCAAGAGGATAGTGACATGTTCAAACACCTCTTTTACAAAGTGTGGTCTATTGTCAGAACATAGCACATTGCACAATCCCCACCTTGGAAATACCTCACATACCAGGAACTTTGCAGCACAGGTGGCATCTGGATGTGTGCATGGATTTGCTTCGATCCAGTGGGGAAAAAGGTCCTACGACTACTATCATGTACCTGTAGCCATTACAAATTTGGAGAATATCCACATAGTCGATATGCAAGTGCTGAAATGGTCCCATAGAATGAGTTATTGCTCCTCTCACCATCCTCAAAGTATGCTCAGAAGTAAATTGTTGACATATTAGACAATCAATAACAACATCTGAAACATGCTCGTTCACATTAGGGACAAACCACTCCTCTGAAATCAGTACTGTAAGTCATTCTCTAATGTGTGCTGGGTAGTGAAACTGTTCTAGTGCTACTGTAAGCAGACCTTTGGCATGACTGGTTAACCGGTACTATCCTGCTGCCAAATTGCTTTTGGGGGGACAAACAGCACCCTGTCCTTCCCCAAAACTCCTGCTCTTCTGGTGGTGCCCTCTGATGCAGTTCGATTATTTGCACTATGGGAAGTGTATTAAAGCCCTCCTTCAGCACCATGTTGTATGCATGTGAATATTTGTTGGGCGCAATTGCAAAATCAGATGCTTTTGGCAAACATGCTGCCCTTTTTGCTTCTAGCTCAGTGGCCTTGTTGTCGTGGGAAATCATGCCCACACCGCTTTTATGTACTGCGCACTTCACCACCGTGATAGCCAACAGACGTTCAAGTGCATCTATGAGCCTGTCTGGTATTGGCGCATGCTGTACTGGTGTGTCGCTTGCACGAGGAAGCCCTTCCTTTTCCAACATGACAGTCCCACGTGTACTGTTGAAGTCACATAGGCAGAGTCGGAATACACTATTACTGCTTCTTTCTCATGTGCTTCGAGTGCCAAAATCATTGCTATCAATTCTGCGGCTTGTGCTGAAAAATGCACTGGCAGTCTCGCGCTTGCCACTATTTCAAAGCTATAATTCTCCCTTGCCTTCACTACTGCTGTTCCATTATGCCTTTCTCCAATGCCCTGATCCATCAATGATGACCGAACAATGAAGAGAATTATCCCCCTCTTAGGGCATTTTCCTTGGCATGGGGTACATCATCAGGATACTCAGTTTAGGTAATACAATCATGCACATGATTTCCCTCCTTCACTGGTTCTGCTATCAGTCTGTCTGGGTTTACTACTCAGCACCTAACAATATTGATTGATGGATTTGATAGATCTAACTCATAGCCTGATGCTCCCTGTGTAGTAAAAGTACTGTGGGTTTTTCAAGAATGGCGAAAAGAGCATGTTCAACATACACCGTTACTGAACATTGCATATTTATGGCAGCAATTTCTCAATTGCAAATGCTATTGCAGTCAATGTTTGCTCACATGGGTAATGACCTCTCACTGCTGGATCTAAGATCCCACTGTAAAAGGCTAATGGTCCATGTCCCATACGTGTTTTCTGTGCAAGGACAGCAGTCATAACTGCTCCATTTGAATGGGAGAACAGAAAAAAGTCTTAATTTTAATCAGGGATCCCTAACACTGGAGCTGCGCTGATTGCTAGCTTCAACTCATCAAAGGCATCTATCATTCTCCCCTGTCCAGACTATGTCACTTTTGTCTTTCTGCACTTCTTTCAGTGCTTTTAAGAGTGGCCTTACATATGTGGTATAGTTAAATACCCATGCCCTACAACAATTGCAAAGGCCTAGACATTGCTGTCATTCGTTCTCTGCCCTGAGTGTTTTGGTGATTGCTTCTGCTCTTTCAGGTGTCACTTTCCTCCCTTCTTTTGTTATTAGCTGGCCTATGTCCACTTTGTACACTTTTTCTGCCAATGCAGCCATTCGATTCAATGAGTCTTTCCTGCACTCTTCCTCTGTGGTGCTGAACACTAATATGTCATCCACATATTGGATGACTGCACTGTCAAGTTGTACATTTCCTAAGTCCATCTGTAACACCCGGTTGAAGCCTGAGGGTGATTCACAGTACCCCTTTGGTAGACGGGTATGTTGCAATCTGAATCCACGGTAGGTGAACATTGTCAAATATTGAGAATCTGGATGCAAGGGAATTGAATAGAAGGCATTCTATTCGAAGTGTGTTCGCAAAGTGTGGAGCAGTCTGCCCTTGCTGCCGATGCTTTTGCTTTGGCTCCTCCTGCTTCCTGTTGCAGTTTTAAAACGCTGTTTTCCTGCAAATCGGGTCCCGTGAAGTGGTTTCACAAACTGTGGAGCAGTCTACCCTTGGTGCCAGTGCTTTTACTTTGGCGCCTGCTGTTTCCTGTTGCAGTTTAAGAATGCTGTTCTCCGTAAAGCGTGTTCGCAAAGTGTGGAGCAGTCTGCCCTTACTGCTGGTGCTTTTGCTTTGGCTTCTCGTGCTTCCTGTTGCAGTTTTAAAATGCTGTTCTCCCATGAAGCGGGTCCCGCAAAGTGTGTTTGCAAAGTGTGGCGCAGTCTGCCCTTGCTGCCGGTAGTTTTGCTTTTGCTCCTCATGCTTCTTGTTGCAGTTTAAAAACTCTGTTCTCCCACAAAGCGGGTCCCGCGAAGTGTGTTCGCAAAGTGTGAAGCAGTCTGCCCTTGCTGCCAGTGCTTTTGCTTTGGCTCCTCCTGCTTCCTGTTGCAGTTTAAAAATGCTGTTCTCCCGCGAAGCGTGTCCCGCGAAGTGTGTTCGCCAAAGTGTGGAGCATTCTGCCCTTGCTGCTGGTTCTTTTGCTTTGGCTCCTCCTGCTTCCTGTTGCAGTTTAAAATCGCTGTTCTCCCGCAAGGCGGGTGGTACGAAGTGTGGAGCAGTCTGCAGTCCGCGGGTCGGGAAAGAGGACAGCAGCAGACTCCATGCAATCCAAAAAGAAAATAAAGGTGGGTGCAAGGCCACTGCCTGACCAGGCGTGCTAGGGCAGATTTTCCCGGCGCTCGGGATTTATTACCTAACTGTTCTTCCAACCTATGTCCTCAGACTTAGATGCCCCAATTTTAGCTGTTACCTACTCCACTAACAACAATGAAAGGTGCCAAGAAGCGCTACAACCTTAGGATCAAGCAATCCTCCTCACTCGTATGTGCTAAATCTACAAGGGGATCAGCGTTAATGGGAAAGCCCTTTATACCAAATCTAAAATCTCTGGGTTCTTTCCCCTACGACAAACTAAATCATTGATGGAAATAAGCCAGACCAACGCATGGTAAAATATCGCAGGAGCTGACTTTAATCTGGCTAGCCTGGTTGAAATCGCAGTATGCAAGATTTCGGGATCGCTCTTGGGAAATATAGAGCGCAGGCTGAGCATTTCTCCAATGGAGGGATTAATACGTCTGGAGAAGGAAATAAGAGACTCCATTCAACAGATGGAGAGACTAAGCTTATCTCCTAGGATTTTTGAAACTCAAACTCAGTTAAGCTTGTTGGATAGTAGTAGTGCTGATGTAGAGGAGGAGTATGGTGAGGCAGAGGAAGACTATATGGAGGTAGAGGATCCGGATCACCTCCGCCTTGACCCCCCCGGGATCCCACGGCTGACTCAGAGAAGTCACTTGTCCTCCAGCCCCTTGATGGCATTAAACACTGTACTACAATCTCTTATTAGCCTGTATGACACAGTCATCTACGAAGTCAGGGGAAATACTGACTCCCTAAAGGAAATTCAAACTCTATTGGAACCGTGGAGAAATCTTAAACTGGACAAGGGCACACTCAAAGTAAATACATCAGAACCTACCACTTCTACCAGTCCCTGTCAGTATGTCTCCCATAGGCCTACAGTGGAGAGCTCAAGAATATGTGTGAAGGACAGGGTAGCAGTACGAGGGGCTTCTAACTCTAAATCTTGGGGAATAGAAACAGGGGGTTGTGCACATATCTAAGAAACATGTTTCACGCAACTAGCAATCTGAGGACTTTGGTGACTAAAAGAATTAAACTCAATGTGCCTATGATAAATACAAACAGCCTTACCGGACGGGGCACGAGCAAGAATTTACTCTATTGGAGGAGTGGAGAAAGCTTAAACTGGACAAGGGCATGCTCAAAGTGAACACATCGGAACCTACCACTGCTACCAGTCCCTGTCAGTCTGTCTCCCATAGGCCTACAGTGGAGAGCTCAAGAATCTGTGTGAAGGACAGGGTAGCAGTACAAGGGGCTTCCAACTCTAAATCTTGGGGAATAGAAACAGGGGGTGGTGCACATATCTAAGAAACATGTTTCACGCAACTAGCAATCTGAGGACTTTGGTGACTAAAAGAACCAAACTCAATGTGCCTAAGATAAACACAAACATCCTTACCAGACGGGGCACGAGCAAGAATATACAAAAGTCAACTGCAATACGAGTGAACACAAGGTCAATAAGATCTCCACGGATAACAAATGGAATGTGGTGGATAGGAAGAAAGCAAAGCAAAAGGTAAGAGGAAGTCCCGCTGCAAACCTGGTCCCTGCACCACACACAAGGTAGCAAACCAACTGTGAATTGTCAGAGGAGAACAAGGGAGGAGAGTGCTCCTAATCTGATCCATGCAGCTTCTCCGAAAGCTAGTGCTTCCTACTCGAATTGTTTGGCCCGCTGCAAGCTAGTGGCAGCGGTGCAGCAAAAAATCAACTACCAAATGTCCCAAGGAGTTCTCCTCAGGAGGACCGAAAATCCATGGCTCCAGTTCCCAAGCCTCTGACATTTGAATCAGTCTTTGAGGAGGAATGAAACAACCCGCTCAATCGACCAAAAATGTTGTCTCTGCTGTCCTCAATACCACACCTCTCATCCATCTCTTCTCAAGATCTGAAATTGGTACATATGAGTGACCGATCACGTTTAGGTAAGTGCACTGGGCACTTCTTATCAAAATTGATTGAAGATCTGGTCTACATGTACCAAGAAGACTTCCTGTTACAGGGTTTTGAATGCTACTATGCCGATTTGGGACAGAGGCACTTCAATAACCCGGAGCAGAATCTAACGGTGACATGTCATTTGGACTATGACCAACGTTGGCCAACTAACTGATCCTACCCAGACACAGGGTGGCGATGGCTGGCAAAAACCTTGCCCGCTATCCCAGCCCTCCAACTTGGGTTCTAGATTGAATCTGGTCTGTTATAACACACGTGGCTACAACTCCTTTTTACAAGAAGATCAAGCAAGCAGACATCTTAGGACATCCTTATCTTTCAGGAGACATGGTTGTTGGGGAACCATGTGATTGATGGCTGGATGATCAACCATAAACATGCTATCAAAAGATCAAGGGGCCGTCCCATGGGCAGTTTGTTCATGGCTGTGAAAATTACTCAAAATAGCTGTATAAAGAACTGGCCATGTAAGACCTCGCTCTTCTGGCAACAGCGATTAGGGAAAGCCTAACTCTTCCCTTTACTAGATTACTAATAATCAACATTTACTTTAATTCAATATCATCCCCCATTGAGGAGGCACTTGAGGAATTGGAGAATGTGCTGATGAAATGGTGTGATATGTATCCCCACACTCCTGTTATAATAGGGGGGGACTTTAACTGTGAGTACTTGGTTACAGAGGAGGGAGAAGGTTTTGAGGAGGAGGATTCATCCACTATGTTAAATCTAGCAGTGAGTGGGGGAAGGAGAGGGGTGCATGGGAGAGAGTGGTCGCAGTTCTCATCCAGATGGGAATTTACACAATCAAACCAACTATTCGGGGATAAGGGGGTAAAGATACCAACATGGCAGAACCATGGCGCTGCATCCACAATTGACTATATGTTTCTGAAAAATGTGGATCGGAGAATGATACATGCATTCAAAGTGGAGGTGACCCCACTGAGCAACCATGCTAGGCTCTGCCTCACTGTGAGTGGGGGGGATGACAGGGGCAGTTAACAGGGATGGGCCAACAAACCTGTTAACTACCAACAACAAAAGACGAGCGCTGAAAATAGGAAAGGCCAACAAGATCTTGTGCTAATGGACTTTCCCCTCTGATAGCTCAATGGATAACTCTAGTATGTGTAATCATGATGTGACGGCGTTATGTTTGTAACATTACATTTTTGCTTGCTGAATGATAATGTGTGTCTGGTGTCATTTTATTGTAGTGTAAAAGTTTATTGCATAAACTAAACGCACTCTTTTCTTTTTAATAAAAAAATAAAATAGAAGGCATTTTTAAATCAATCACGGTAAAATATTTAGATTTAGACAAGATGTTGCATAATATCATGGCTGGATTTAGCACTAATGGAAATTCTTCCTCAACAATATTATTCAGGGGGCACAGATCCTGTATGAATCTCCATGTCGCCTTTTTAATCGTGTACACAGCCATGTTGCATGTCAGTTCTAAAGGCACTAATTTGCCTTGTCGCACTAAGCCGGCAATAGCTTCATAGATACTCTTGTCAGCTTCCTTTGACATGAGATACTGTCTTACTCATGGTAAAATTCTCCTTCTTTAGTTTAGTTTTAACTACTCCTACTCCTTTTAATAGACCAACATCATACGGGCGGCTGGTCCATAGTGAGCATGGTACATGTGCCAAATCTTCTTGAAGAAATGATGGTACTTTCCTCACTAATGACATTCTCTGGGGGAATCTCCCTGTTCTCAATTTGTAACTGGTATGTGAGGCTGAGGTTAAACATCACTTTGTCATCTGAGTCCTCATCTGTAAACAATTCTTCATCTGTCACATCTGTAAGAAACCTGTAGGTGTCTTTCTAGCTAGTCCCCGGGGATCTGTCATCCAAGTGGCCAGGACATGGCCATCGTTAGTGGATCCAATTCCTGGGGGTGGACCAGTGAGGGAGGATCACCTGGATGAAGGTCCTCGGGGAGTGGGACACTGATGGGTGAGACGTAGTATCTCCCTTCCATTGACACCTTTTACCCATCCTCTAATGTAGAACATTCAAAACCACTGACTCCCCACCCCCTGATTCGGACACAAACACTTTCGCACAACAGAAAGGATGACGGAATAACACCAGAGCCATTTACCTGACATGTCCCAATACAAGGGTCAGGAAAAGTCAGGCAATTGACCAGAAGCACATACACCTGACAGCCGTTTCCCTTCCCTATAGAGATAAAAGGTGGAGCCCGAGAGCACAGTAGGAGGACAGCAGACAGCACGATGAGATGGCTAATCGGGCACGGCAGTTCAAAAGAAGAAGAAAGGATGCAGGAATCGAGAGGGTGGCGAGGAGAGAAGTGACCTTGCCCTTTTTTTGTCCCAGACCCGCAGAACCTTCATGAAAGAGCGTAAGACCGCAAACAATAGCACAAGTGTCTTGCAGCAGATGGCAACGGTACACGGGGTAAGCCTTCGCCAATAAGCTGGAGCGAGGGAAGCTCCCAAGCTCGTGCTACCGGCCTTGACTTCAATGAAGAAGAAAACCAAGTGGTTCCTCACAGCCGGTGAGTCGAGGGGAGAACTGAAAAGAACCAGGCTTTATTAATTGAGAATCACAAAGTGGAAAGTTTTAACCAAGTTCAATGAACTGTGAAAGAACTGTACAAAGTATTAAGGGGAGAGCAAGGTCAGAGGGAAACAGGCACCACTGGGAGAAACCACAGATACCAGAAGGTCGTAGGAGAGCCATCAAAATAGGTCAAAGTGGTCATACTGAGGGTCAAGGGTGAGCCTAACTGCGGAATGCCAGAGAAGGGGGCAGAGTCTAAAAGTCCCAAGAAACAGTGTGTTGACAAAAGTGAATGAGGGATGTCCGCTGGAACTGTTTAAAAAGACATTAAGGTTTGTGAAGAAGGAAAAGCCATAGTGAACCTGACCGAGAGAGGCTAAGATTCAAGAGGGGCAGCGCCCAGAAGAGGGGGACGGAAAGGTGGAGAATCCTCACCCTGAGTGAAACCAAGAAACAAACTTTCATTTGTTGAAGGAATTTTTATTTTATTATTTTGAAGACATCAGGTCCTTGAAGGTAAGAAACTTTCAAGTTAAACGAGACTTGGCCATCAACAGCCCTGATAGTTGAAAGCTAAACTGTCATCTTGTGCTGGGAAAGTCTGAGAGTGTACTCTGCTCCACCATCCCACATTTCCTTGTGCTAAAAACGTGGGGAAGGGAGACCCAGGCTACAGCATCCTGACATATTATTTGAAAACACTTCTTTCTTTTCTTGAGAACTATCCCACACCATTTTTTGTATTAGTCGTAAGGTTTGGCAATAGATTTCTTAGTATAGGCCCTTTTATTTGACACTACGCTACTAGGACTGCCTTGTTTTTCATTTGATGGTCGATGCTTTAGGTTTAGATTAGGTGTTTTTCCAACCTGCATCCATAATTAATTGTTCAATAAACACCCTTGAACTGTGATCACTTGTGTCTGTCTTGCTTGTTGCCAACATGAGTTCCTTACACGTCACTCAGTCTATGAACATCGTCAAGCACTATTAGTGTGCCCCAGTTTACTCCTTTGTTGACTACTCAATGCAAAATGACCCTGTCCTCTCTTACTATTGCTTCTTCTAGCTCAATTGTAATAATTTGCTCTTCCTGCACATCCATGGGCACTTCTGGTCGAAAACACAAAACTCTGCTGGTAAGCGCAACAATTTGTCCTGTATTCCTGGAAGCCAAGCTAGCAATATGAGTACTCCATATTGGAATACCTCTGGGTTTAGTGGCACCCCTCTCTGTGCTTTATGGGCATAAAATGCTGTTATAAACTCTTGTGAATTTACATAATGGATCCCTGGGGTAGAACCTATTGTCCCCTTTTCAGTAAACAGTATTATCATGTTTAATTTACTCATCAAGTCTCTCCCCAAGATGTTAACTGGCGTCTTGTGGGAAATATACACCATATACATGTTGTGTTCTGCTAGGTTTATGGGTAAGTTGTCTGTAAAAGGAACTTTTATTGTCATCCCAGAAAATCCTTGCGTGTCCATGGAAATACCTGACATTGAGAATGTTCCCTTTGTAACACAGGATCGGGTAGTTGCTGTATCTACCAAAAAGGAAAATGTTTGTCACCTAAGGTCACCCAGACACTCGGTTCCGCTCATGGGTCTGGTGTGATCAATAGGATGGGACACATCAAATCTTTCTGTGCGCTGTCCCATTGTGGATACATATTCAGTCCTGTACCAGTAAAAAGATTCCCTCCCGCTACTGTCACACACCCTATTCTAGGTATAGGTGTCTGTGGCAATATGTTAGCACTCCATGGCGTCACTGCATTCTTTTGTTCTGGTACCTGGGTCTGTATTTGTGCTTGCTGTGTCCGAGGCAATATCTCCTGTTGCATCTGCTGTATTTGTGGTGTGGATGTTTGATACTGCGTATGATCTTGGGAGTAATATGCTGGTGGCTCTGCACTATATGGTTGGGGGTATGCTGGCCCCTTCCCTCCTTCTGCATACATGTGAAATGTGTCCCATTGTCCCATATGTCCAACACTGTTGTGGCATCCTAATTGTGGTTGCCCTCCATTAAACCCTCCTCCTTGATGCGGTTGAAATCCAAACCCTCTCCCTCTGGGTGAAAATCCTCGTTCCTGGGGATAGTAATTATATTCCCCTCATCCTACAAAATGTCAATTTTGCCCTAGCTGTGCCTGTGGCGCTTCCTACACAGCATTGTTTTCTTCCACACTCGTTAACATAGCTCATTCCATTGTTAATTTTGATACTTTCGTTTGCACTAACTTTGCTTCCTCTATCTTCCTTTCCTAACTTTCTTTCTGTCCTTCTCCTGTTTAAATCTACAATGATGAACATTATTCAATTGTATCTCTGGCCATGGTTTTGCCTCGATCCCCACAATTATCTTTAATTGCCTCTTTAGCTCTTCGGGGAGTCCCTGACTCAAAATGTGATAACAAATTGTTATGTTTTTGTCTCATGATTCCCTAGTATCTAGTCTCCATTCTCTTGGATTTCCTGTATATATGCAGCTGGGTCTTCATCTGGCCCTATTTTCTATGCCATGATTGCACCGATATCTGATGTGGCATGATATTGTATTCTAAGTGCCCTCCAAATGTCTGCTGTCCAATTATGAAAAGGTGCCCGTCATGTCTTGTGTGTTGGGTTGTCACCCCAGGATACCCTGCCCATTTCCAAATGTCCTCTGATTGCTTGCCTAATATGGCAGCGGACAGGCTTCTCAGGTCTCCCACAGCCCACGTCATACCCGCTGTTATTCTTTCCAACTCCACTTCCCTGCTATATGTTACCGATGGTAATTTGTTAATCAAGTTATTTTTATCTGTCTATGGCCATGGTATATATTGTGCTAGGCCTCCCCCTTACTCTAATAAGGGGAATTGTATTAGTCTAGCACCCTATACAACGGCTACAGAACCTTTTGTCTTTGTCACTGCGTCTGTCATGCCAACTCTCTTTCTTCTCTGGTAAATTTCTCAGTCTATTCACATATGGCATCCTCCCTTCTAAACTATTTGCATGTACCATCGGGCTTCTTGTATAATCAACTGGTCCTGGCCGTATCGCTGGTTCCTCTAAGTCCAACCAAGATACCTTTCTCCCTATACACGTGACCATTGACGGTGCTCAAGTAGCTTCCTCTTCCCCACTCTTCATCATCTTCCTCTTCTGTCAATATGCCGTCATAATCCTTGTCCTCTCTGTCCTCATAACCTAGTCTCCTAAGAGGATCTCTTCTATACATCCCACTCATCACTTCTTCCATTATGTCCCTGCCTTCCTCTTGCCGGAGGGAGCCATACCTGTCGTAACCTGGGAGAAGCCAGAAATAGAAGTGATCCACGAATGTAACCTGGATCGAGATCCAGGTACTTGTGGACATTGGCTGTTGAGAACATATGAAAATGGAAATGTAATGTGAGGATAAAAGTGAACATTGTGGTGATCCCATGTGTTGACGTATCTTATTTCATTGCTTTATAGGCCTAAGGTGAAGACATCACCATTTGGTCCTAGTGACGGATTTATTCCAGATGACCCTTTCAAGCATCTCCTTTAATCAATGTGGAGGTGAGTGAAGGTGGAAGCAACCAGTCATAGGGGGTCATTCTGAGTTGGGCGGTAAGGGATTCCAGGCACCGGTAAGGAGACCGGTGCTGGCAAACCCTTACTGCCCAATTCCGAGGTCCCTTAGCGGGAGCCGCAAAGAACGTGTGGTCTGACCACATGTCCTTTATGGGTCCCGCTAAGGGACCAGGGCGCTAATAACGGGCCTACTATTCACGGGCCCGTTATTAGCACCTTCCCCATTCCCATTGAGCCCTATGGGGGCTCAAATGGTAATGGGGAATGGTTGGTTGAATGGGGACTTACCGGGTCCGCACAAGCCGGAATGTCCCGGTAAGTCCTCATTCAACCAGACCGGACCTGGCCCGGTATTGGAGGCAGCCATGGTGCTAATAGCACCATGGCTGCCTCCAATCTCGGAATGAGGCCCATAGAGTTGTTGTACACAATTATAGTGTTAAAAGAAGAAATATGGATGACAAGATGCAGATACAGGTTTTAAAATAGTATCTATATGTTTTTATCTAGGTGAAGTGACTCATATCAGACCACATGAGGCAAAGAGACAACGAGTTCTTTGTTTCGACGTCCTGAAGAAGGTCGAGAATCGAAGGACAATCGTTTAAACCCTAAAAAGACCAAAAGATATGGCGACGATTACTAACTGTTTAAAAGTGGAACGAACAGTGAACAACACCTGTATTGATGTTTGGGTTGAAATACTTATACAAATTACTGTATTAGTGATATACAAGTTATAATATCACAAAACATTTGGAAAATAGTTTTTTACCAACATGGACACTATGGATGATTGAATGACTGAGAGAGATGTGTATGTATGAGTTGTTTTTGGGTCATAAATTGATCAATAATGTTAATGATTATTAGAAATTGTTTAAATGAATTATGAAAATTGTTTTAAACATATATAGATTTTTTTGTATTACATAAAATAAAATAATTTTTAGAAAAGATTACGAAGATTCCCTTGTCATCCTGCCTACTCTGGTTCAAAAACCCTCAGTATTTTATTTGGCATTTACCTGATGAACCAGAGAGATTAACAGGTAATCCCCTTATATGTTTGTACTGCTTTTAATGTGTGTAATGGATATATTTCCTATACTGTTTGGGATGGATCACTGCTCTGGAGAAGAGGAGGATCTGTGGGCATCATACACCCGTCGTCATGCTGATTAAGCATCCATTGCTTCATATCTGGCCCCACTGTGTCCTCTCCAATCTTTTTCCATAGTACGAGTATACCCAACCTATTTCGTAACTGTTTTCCCCTATAAATGGTATATAAATATGTGCACATGTACTGCAGTATCATCTTCGAATTAGTGCCTTCTGGTGGCCAGGGCATAAGTATCTTGCCCGCTGTTTCTTTAACCCATTCATTGTGGTATTTAATCATGTTGCCCCTATATCGGGGCAATGCCTTACATAAATGAATATCGGGAGTCTCTCCCATTACACTAGTTCACAACATAACTTACCAATACTCACCAAACGTTACTTCAATTCTCACTCACTTTTTTCCTCTGTTACATCCCCTCCCTAATAATATTTCCCCACAAATTAACCCCCTGCGCCTCTCTCTATGAGATCATGCCTCCTGTGTCACCCAATCCTTCCGAATGGCACCACAAACGCTACTCACACTCCGATCAGCCCCACCTCGCTGCTCCCATGCCAGACTGCACTCCTCGGTCCACACCACCGCTTTACATCCTCCACAACTACACAAATAAACACTTCTAAAAGGCCTAAGTTATCTCACAACATGAGTCTGGTGCCAGAAATCACGTACACAAACAAAATACACTACAGGTATCTTCTCGCTCTCTGCGAGTTATCTGTCTCTTTTGTTACTGCCTTGTAACAAGGGTTAGCATGCAATCTTTTCCAACCCATGTCGAAGATATCGCTTTTTCAATCTAGTTCGTCACAAACCCACAATATACAAAAAATCTCCTCCCCAGTTTTGCCATGTCTATGTCATGTCATACTACATCCAGGAATCTGCTGAAGGTCCTCAGCATAGAAACTCCCCAATCAGCCTGCTTCCCTCCATGCCCTAATGGGTGGCCTGGAGGGACTGGACAGGGCTTCTCTCCAAAAGGGGCACTTGCTGACCATTTTATGTTAGCCGTGATTCCGTTTTCCACAAATTGCCTCCGCAGTACTCCGGGAAATGGCGAGGACCGCTCGACAGTCCTATGACACTTAGCTGACCGTCCTCTGCTACTATATGTTAATGTGGTCTCAGAATCCTAAATAGAACCAGAGGAATTAGAGTCAGTCTGAACCACACTCAATGATGGAGTATACAAAGTGCAAGATAAAACTCAGCTTTATTATCACCAAAGCAAAGCTGGGACAAGATACAAGCATTACAATCTTGTTACTCTCGATATGTTAATAAAAAACAATTGCATAAGTACTAAAAATGTGTCATCAATGACATCATAACATAATCTTAGTTTATAAAACCTACGGGGAGCAGGGATAGGTTATTCGGTTTGGCTACATATACGTTTGATTGGGCTTAAACATTTAATTGGGTTACAAATATCTGAGGGCTCCACCTGGAACCAGCCCTATATTGATACAGTAAAAGATACATCATCTCTAGGACAAGCGGTTGGTTGGCATACTACCGATGGGCGACATGAAACTTGGGATTCTGGCAGATTGGCTCCTTGCTAACCCACCTTGGACACTTGACAGGTCACCAAGATATGAGCCAAATGTGAAGTAGTGGGAGAGAACCCATGGACTGTTCTTTGTTCAATTAAATGTTACCACCCCTAATTCCTAGGCTGTGAGACTGGGCAATTTCTTTGTACTTGGCCTTCTGTGGCAGCTTGCATCTATGTGTGTGACTAGGGAGTGCTGCAGGTGTCCTATCTATGCTGGCTTCTAATGAATAGTCAGTGCTCTCCCATTATGGATCACGTGCTGGAAGACCATGTATGAAATTGATTTACCTCCTATTTATTGAGTTTTTAGCTAATATTAATGTGTGTATCGTGTTTTCTGTTGCCACCAGGGACACTCTTAAGTTACTCTTCATGGAGTCTTTTGGCTTACACTGTTACTGCACATAGCTAACAAGAACTGGTTGCATTCTTATAAAACTTTAAGTAATCTGGGAATCTTGTGTCCTGGGAATTATCTTGTGCCTTTGTTCTGCAGTACCAGTCCTCGCTTATTTCATTCTAACCTTGGCACTGGTTGCCAGCTATTTTCTTAGCTCTGCATGGATATGTATTTCTGTGGATTCAGCTTTTTGAGTTTTCCCAAGGACATGAGGCCTTTGCTCATTGAAACCGAGCGGTGGCTTCCATTTTTTAAGAATATAGTTGCCCAATTACACTCTTGTTTTGTGTTAGTGAGCTTCATTCGCTTGTAATTCATGTTGCTTTCGTCTTATACATTTAATCATGTTAGTGGTCTTCATGTCTGTGGATGCTATGTTAATATTCTTCATGTATAAATGCATATTCTACCTAGTATACATGTTGTTAATGTGGAGTACATGTTTGCTTTGTGTACAATGCATGTGCTTGTTACTGTTACATCGTCAGCTTGAACGCTTTTGCCATCTTCAGCTTAAATTGTCTCCAAGTCCTGCTGCACCTGCCTGAGGTAAGGGCAGTATGTTTGCCTCAGTAACATTTCTCACCTTTGCGGTATTGGGCTGTGGTGTGGCAGAAGCTATGGATGATGTATTCATCTGCCTCTCCACACTAATACACTATTCCTTGAGGGACATACCCATCAAATGTTCTGGAGTCGTCTTCTGTCATAAGACAACTTGGGACACTATTAAGTATGTGAGTTTGGAAGGGGACACATTGACACACTATTTTCACTTGCTAGGGAAACATTAGACCAGAGTCCTGATGAGGCCAGGGACTTCGTTCTGTAGGAGATGGGGATTGTCCAACATATCAGGCTAGTGAAAACATAAGTGGTCTAGGGAAACTTTGCCAATCAATCACGCTACCATTTTTAACTGTTCAGGCATACATAGTTTCCTTTTTCCATTCCCAAATGTGGGTTAGACATTCTATTTGAGTCCCAGATCCCTCACCAGGTATTCCCTGCACATTTTCTACACAATTTGAAGAATAGGATGTATTGCTCAATTTAGTTGGAGAGAGGGGCCACATACACATTGAACAACCTCAGGGAGAAAGTTCAGCTATGTGGTCTACAGTAAAGAGTCACTGCACCCATCTTCTCTTTTGAATACTCTTGAATGTGAATCTCTGCTTCTCCAATGTAGGCTTGCTTGTATTATCTCACACCCCTTCATATATAGACTGTTCCTGTCTGCTTTTGCCAAAGCCTTTTGTGACACTATTGTATCCACCACGCCAACCCACCACAGACTCACAACCGTGGCTCGTTAATCCACCCAAAAATGTATCCCTCTCCCTTGTGTGAAGCTTGAGAGCCTACACCTCCATGAACTGCCGGTGAAACGCTGAGTACTATTCTATCACCCACAGATTCCTAACTCACTCTCTCCTGACACCACCTGCATGCATCCCCTGTAGAGATCATGTGCCTATTTCGTTGATGGCCCAGTTCTTCTGCATCCTAATCCCTTTGCCCCTGTGCCCCACCCCTCCTGTCCTTAGTCGCAAATTGAATCTAATCAAGATCCCTGATCGGGCAACAACACTTTAATATACAACATTCATGGCAGCAGACTCACATTGAGGCCTTCTTCTATTTCTATGCCACTGTTCCCTTCCAAAGCCCTAGATGGAGGCGCATCTCTCTACAGCCTGTCCCTTTTGTGTGTGTGAATGGTAGGATGCCTTAGGAGAGACCGTGGGTTGGTTAGACCAGGATCCACGTGGTTGATCAAATCGAGAGAAGGAAAGGGCTCTCCTGACCACTTGAGTGGGGAGACTGCTGTGCATGGAGGCTGGTGCAACTTGTCGGAGGAGCAATGTGTAGCAAATGTCTGGATTACGCCACGTAGCTTCCGTTAGCTCTAAACCATTGCAATGAATGTGTAACTGTCAACATATTTTGACGTGAGCATCATCTTTTTGCCTTAGTTCAGTCTGTCCTAACAAAGAGTTTTGGGTGTATTGCTTGTTAAGTCGCAGGACCCTGTGACTGCATGCCAAAATGGATGTCAGCCTAAAAGATGTTGAGCTGAGGACTTCCTGGTTTGCTCAGGCCATGGTCAGGACAAGCTTTATCCTGCGGTTCTGATTGATGGCTAGTTATGTCCAGACAAGCCAATACAGTAGAGGTCACTTTTCTGCACTCTGATCATTATTTCCAACCACACACTGTTAGAACAACCTAGTTATGCCTCTGGGTTTGGGAATCAGGATCTGAAATGTTTCCTGGATCCAGACACAAATGGAAAGCTTTTCACTGGAGCCACTCTGTCCATCCTGGTTGGAATACAGAAAGAATTGAATGATGCATAGGTGAGCATATCCAATGTAGGAGGGAGCAAGAGGGTTTACAAAAAATTAGGACAGTGTAGAGACAAGTAGGCATCCAAGGTGAGATGATCCAGAATGCTTCTGGGAAAGGGTCAGTAATACTGTAAAAGGGAGGTGTTGCAACACTCTTGCCTCACTGGATGATGTAAGACAGGCATGGTATGAAGAGAGACACAGACTGAAAAGGGTTTGTTTCAAAACCTTTATTTACTAAGGTTCTTGATCTGGTGTAATGCCTAACTGGCCCTAACTCTAAAGGGGTAATTCCCTCAACTGATGTTTCTAATGGGCGTTGTTGTCTAATAGTCCAAAACAAAAGTCTGTCTGTGTCTAAACCTATCCTTGCCCTTACTCTGTACAAAAATGTGATAGCCCGTCTAAATCTGCTACACACCAGTGTCCTCCACAACCACATGTCGGCTATGTGAACAGCAAGATCAACCTGAAACTCGGGTACCTGCTCACGACCTGTCCCCAAATGAGTAAGGAAAGAGAGGCGTACTTATCACCACTCATATTCTACCCGTCTGCGCTAGACGAAGAAACCGGATGGAGGCGACTAATAGCAGGTGATTCGGCTAGATGGTCTATGGCAACCGCAAAACTCTTGGACCTAGCCCTGAAAAAAGCCAACCTCGCAATGGAAATTGCAGATCCAACATAAACTGACATTGCGTTAATAGGCCACAACTAAACCCCCTGTCGACCAACTCCTTGACAGGCCCACGGATGCCAAACCCAGTGACCAAAGCCAGCTCCTTTCTACTAAACAAGTGGTGACCTAAGTACAAAGATGTAACTACTATTGAAGAAGGAAAATTGTAAAAAATCTTAAATTGGTAAACACAAAAATAAAATTACAAAATAAATAAATAGGACGTCTTTTCAAAACAAGAAACAAAAACAAAGTTGGTTTCAGGTGGTCTTCTCACCAGGTGCTGTTCGGTCAATGTCACACAAATTAGTTAAATCAACAGGGCTGTTCGTATGATCTTCTCCACAGGGCGCTTGTAGTTATTCCAACTACATTGAGTGTCTTTAAGTTCCTTGGGGTTCCCTTCCCCAAGCTTCAGCTTTTTCAAGTTCAAAACACCATGTAAACATTCCAACACAGTTCCTTGTGTAAGCTTCTCGGGGTTCCCTCCCCCACACTTCAATGCTTTCAACAGTAGGACAAAGCTAACAAGTCTCCAACTTGGTTGAGCCGCTAAGGGTTCCCCTCCCCAAGCTCAGGCCCCTTCCAACCTTTAAATACAAAGCCCCTGTTATAAGGATGCTTTCTGATGCCTCTCAGGGGTTCTTACCCAAGCTTCAGGCCTCTTCCAGTTTTTAACACAAAATATAATATGTCACTTTGAATGCCTGGGATGAGCAGACACGGAAAGGGAACATTACCACTGCTACGGCCCCGTTCACTCCAATTTGTAGGAATCCGCAATTCCCACCAGGGACAGAGCACGGCGCATACGAGAACTGGGAGGAAGCTGGTTGTAGGAAAATTGGGGAGATGTTCGTGGACAAGGGGATGAGATCCTTCGCCGACTGCAAAACATTATGGAACCTCACAAATGCAGACAGATATAAATATGAACAGCTCAAACACTGGCTGTCCCCACCCGAGATAACACATCAGCGACGAGGGAACTTACCGCCTTTGAAAAGTTTCTCCTTACCAACTCAGGAGACAGAAAACTAGTCTCCACTCTCTACAAATTCATAAATACACAGGATGAAGACATAAAGTGGGCATACATAAAAAAATGGGAAAAGACACTGGGAGAAGACATCACATTACAACAGTGGCAGTCGCTATGTGCCGATATCCCCAAATTAACCCGAGCTGCCCAAACCAGAGAAATGTGGATTAAAATTATTACACAATGGCACTACACCCCAGAGAGGCTAACTAGTATGTTCCCACACACATCAAACCGCTGCTGGAGAGGCTGCACTGACGCAGGCACGTGGAGACACATCTAGTGGGACTGCCCAAAGGTCAAAGACTTCTGGACAAAAGTAATATCCGAACTAAAAAAGATATATCCAGAAGCGGAACGATTTACAGAGAAAATCTGGGTTTGCGGCCTTAAAGGGCATCATGCCAAAACACTCACCAAGGCGCAATGGAGGAGTCTCATGGGCCTAGTCATAGCGGCCTGGGCCACGATCGCACAGGGATGGAAGAAGAAAGATCCTCCATTGCTATACACATGGTTATATAAGGTCTGGTCCCAAATGGCCATGTAAATGATAACACACAATATCCAAGGAACACAAGGCTCCTTCACAAAAGAATGGGGAGGAGTACTAGAATATCTCTAATCAGACTACATGGCACAGTGGTGCCCGCACTCCATAAAAATCACGGACTTTTTCACTTCCTAATCGATCCCGAGGACATTTGAACTTGAACTTCTCTTCCGAACGGGGTGGGTGGGGGGGTGGGATGGGAAGGTTGGGGATTGTTTACTTCTGTATTATCTATGAAAATAATAAAAATATGTTTAAAAAAAAATATATAATATGTCTTGATTTCACAGGGTGTGCTTCCCCAGGTTTAGGCCCCTTCAATTCAAAACACAAATTCAGCTGGTTGGTAGGTTTCTCAGGGCTCCCTCCCCTGAGTTTAGGCCTCTTCCAGCTTTTAGCACTGAGTCAGTTTTATCTGAATACACTTTATTTCCCTTGATTTCTTTGGTAGGCCTTTCAGAGTTCCCTTCCCCAAGTTCAGGCCTCTCCCATGGTCAGGATGTACCTTCTTCTTATTGACAAACTTTTGCATATACCATTCTTTCATGGGGTAGAATCAGAGGCTTTCGAAAAGGCAGGGCTCTTTGCTTTTCCTAGGCGCGACCACCCTGACCCTTTTGCCCCTCTTTGTTTTCTTGCTGTTACTTTTCCTGATACCTTTTTGTTTCCCTTTTCTCGTTCACCTCTCTTTTCCATTACGGACCACTCGTACCCTTGTGCTTCTTTTCACTTTCTCTCACTTTCCGCTCCGATCAGTCTGCTATTCGCTTTCTGCTACGTAGTGCCTTTCTTACATTCTGCTGTACTTTTGCTTGCGGCTGTTCTTTTAGCTATTACACTTTCTGCTCTGCTCTTGGTTTTAGCTATGCTTTCAGCCTTTATGCTTTCCGCTTCGCTCTAGCTTGTAGCTGTGCTTTCAACCTTTTCGCTTTCTGCTTCGCTCTTACTTCCAGCTGAGCTTTCAGGTTTTACACTTTCTCTTCTTTGCAATTCCGTACCGCTTTTACTGTCCATGCTGTTCTCCCGCTCCGCTCTCATCCAAACGCACGCGCCAGAGTTTCTCTCACATTCTCCACGAAACTCACTTAGCAGCGTCACGTGGAGAGGCGATCCTCTTGGAAATGCGGGGTTGAGGATAGGGCCTCACCACCTGCCCCTCAGGCACCCTTGGGGTCAGCACTGGCCCCAAGGGAACAAGCACTCTCTTGGTCCTGGCTGGCAGGATGCAGGCTGTGCTTCTCCAGCTCCCTGGAGGCACGGCTCCCTCGCCATGCTGCAGCCCTTAATCCACACCGGGCCAGTTTCTCTGCACGCCCTCCTGCTCCAGCCTCCTCTTTGTCTCAGGATTTGTTGTGTTACCTAACTCAGGTAAATTCCCAATTTTTATAGGGGGATCAGTACTCGGAGGGAATGTCATAAAGGATATGAACACAAGTGAGACTGATTACATGTTGACTATCCAAGAAACTCACAGAAAATAACTTAGGGTTCTTCTTTTTTCTTTTTGTAAATGTTAATCAAGTTTGTTGTATTGTATTTCATGTGTTTTATGTCTAATTTTGTGACATTTCTTTTCCCTGTGTTTTATAAGCACTGTGACGTTTGAACGTCGTCTAATGTTTTGTTAGTGTCAATCAAGACAAAATGATGATGTCAAACTGAGCATACTTGGTGTTCGGTTTGAAGTCTTATTTTTCGTAACATAATGAGAATTTAATAAATCATGTTTTTTATAGAAGTTTAGTGTGCATTTTACCATCATTTTTATGTGGCGAATGAGGTATCTTTACTACATGTGTTAAATGTATCTACAGTTTTCTCTTGGCTTAGTAGCGTAAAGAGGGGTAATCAGTCTCATTATTTGTTGGAAATGGGGAGGGGAGATGGGGTGAGATTGTGAATATCCCCTTGAGGTTAAGGGAAAGAGTTTAACAATATAACAAGATTTAGATTGAGTTCTGATCATCTTATCAGGGTATTGACAGGGGGTATAAGTAAATCTCGTGATTTGTTCTTCCCCAAAGAAGGAAGGGGACCTCCTTCTTTAAATTAGCCGATGGCTTATGTGTATAGGTTTCTAGGTGGTTGTGCCGATGATTTGGAGAGGGTGAATACATCTTGTTCTCAGTGCTCTGATCTTGTATTACTTGTGCCTCCCTCCCTCTCCCTCTTTGGTAATCAACACCTTCCCTTCTCACTCTGGGGTCATGGCCGGTAGAATGAGATCTAAAGATCTTGCTACCTGAATTTGTGTCATGGGAATCAAAATATCCCAAGAAGGCATCTGGGACTTCTTCCTCCACTGTCCGGTTAGAATACTGCCTCTCTTCCAGGGTATTCTCCTGAGGGCTACCCCGGTCTATATGGGAGAATACCCCCAGGTTTCTCACAATGCTAAAACAGCAAGCTCAATCCAATGATAGAAGGAATGTGATGGGCAAATGCAGCCATACTGTCCATTGTGCCTGACCACCGGGGCACAGTGGACCTGGAGATGAGTACATACATTAGAATCCAAGGGTGACCTTTGAAAGCCAGGCTACATGAGGGTGACATTTACAGACACTGTGATCAATTCTGATGTCAGAGGTGTCTGCAGAACTCTGTTGCTTGCCGTACAAGGTCTCCTCAGAAAGCCTAGGTGGTGGCAATTTGACACAGTGCATGTGTTCCATGATTGTTGCAAGTATCAGCTGGAGCTGTGTTCTTCAATGCACATTGCTGTAAAGGTAAGATGATGCATTGCAGCTCTTCCATTCTACTGAGTGGTGCTTTGTCTTTGCTGGAAGCATTCCTCATCTGTTTGCCTTGTACCCCCACTGGCTTCAGACGCTCCAAGGGATTTTCTGTCATCCTGTGAGGGTTTTCCTCCATGATGGTCTTCCCCTGTGTGACCTGTGTTCCTTCCTTTATGCCAGCCACTAGTAACAGGGTGGCTGGGGCAAAAACTCCTGTTCTAGCCAGAAAAAGTACAATGGAGAGCGAATAGTATACCGCCATCACCTCTAGTAGTAGCATGCGCGGAGTACAGGCTGTGCATTTTAGTGATCTGCATCACAAGTAGAAGCCTCCAAGCAACAATAATGCAATGAGCGTCATAATAAAAGTAATGTCCAAGCAACGTTATATACAAAAAGGCACACTTTACTCAACCAATAACCAAAACCACTAAAAACCCACCTCTGTAGTAAAAATTCACAGATAATCCTGGCTAGATATGTTTGTAGATATCCAGGCTGAACACCCTGGAAATAATACTTTTATTTATTTATTTATTTATTGCATTTGTTTCACGCCCAAATGCTTAGGTATCACAGTGAGGTTACAGACAGCTTATTAAACATTAGTCAAAAAGACCATTTAAGTGTAGTTACAGGGATATTGCATACAAAACAGTAGTACAGGTACAGAGGTATTTACAACAAGGCAGAGATAATAAACAGGTAAAAACAAGGACAAAGATATTTACAGCAATGCAGAAGAACAACACAGGTACAGAATTATTTACAAATACTGGGGTGGCGGCTTTATTGGTATTGGTTAAATAACCAGGTTTTTGCAGTTGTTTAAAGCCTGTGAAGGTTTCCTCAGTTTTGATGCTGAGTGGGAGGGAGTTCCAATGTTTAGGGACTAGACATTGGAAGCTACTGCCACCTGCTCTGGTATTTATTTAACGGCGTTGCTAAAAGTAAATGGTTATTAGATCTTAGGGATCTAGAGGATTCTTTTTTGGCTATAGCGTTGTTCAAGTAGATGGGGGCAATTTTATGAAGACATTTGAAGGTGATGCATAGAGTTTTGATAAATGAATCTAGCTTTGATAGGCAACCAGTGGTGATCTTTTCTGGTCGTGGAGATACGATCCGATTTTCTTATGCCTAGGACGGCCCGTAGAGCTTTGTTTTGTAATAGTTGTAATTTATTAAGGTTGGCAATGGATGTACCGAGTAGTAACACATTGCAGTAGTTCGGTTCTGATAAAATCAAAGCCCTGGCCAGAGTAATGCAGTTAGTGGGAGTCAAGAATTGGCGTCTTAGGGCAATTAGTTTGGCGGTATAAGAGGTGGATGATGAAAGTGAGCTGAAGTGGAGGATACCACAGGAGGGAAAAGATTTTGGCAAAATAGTGAAGTAGGAAACAGAACAGCAATATTAGTATTAGTTTGAAATATCTTTGGAATTAAAATAGACGGATCGATGGGTTGACAGTGTTCGGATACTGTTCAAGAGAGCATGACTTGACAGTCACCATGGTAATTTTAAAATAAAATAAGTGGGTGTTCGGTCATGGTGTTTCGATGTGGCGAGTCTTGTCACAGAGGATCGACTGGAGGAGGAAAGCTTTGAATCCGAAGTCTCGACTGGCTTTCAAAGCAGACTTGAAAGGCGTAGAGTAGGCTCACAGTGCCGAAGGTTGTCAGGTCAGGTGAATGAAGTTTTGGTGTCCTGACTCGTGGTTGAATGGTAGTTTGAAGGGTTGAAAGTGTCTCAAGTGCGTTATATGAAATGCTTAGCAACAGCAGTGCCAGAGGCATTGATCTGGACTTCAAAGACTGTTTGGGGTATAAAAGTAGATCACTAGTGAGATGAAGCTCTCTACAGAACTTCTCACTCAAGTGGGAAGTATGAGAAGTCACCTACAGGTCGACTCTGGTTACTGAGGTGTCCTGGTAGAGGAGTCCTTAGTGCTGGCAAGTTTCAAGTTCTTGCAGCACCTGTCCCTTATGCTAGGGATGGTAAGGGGAAGGACGCTCTCTTTCCATTATTTTCTACCTGTAGCACCACAGTACATTTCAAGAACCACATGTTCCAGCAAAACACCCATTCCCAAATGCACCATACATAAAGGCCATCCAAGAGCTCATGTATCATGCTCTTCTCTCCATAATAGTGAGCTAGCAGTTTCCTGGTTTCCTCAGCCCAACTCATCCACCATTTCCCTCTTATTGTGGGCCTCATTGTGAGTTTGTTAGTGCAGAAAAAAAAGTGGCAGTAACGGCATTACCACCACTTTTATTCCATTACCAAATTCCGAGTTTGGAGGGAAAGTGGATCAGGTAAATCCTCCAATGTTCCTCCCAAAATCGGCTGATATACGGTGGCCGAATTACAGCTTGCAGGAAACCTGCCAAAATCCCCATGGAGTACTATGGACTTTTGCAGCTGACCCAAATACTCTAATTGATCTCTTGATCCTGTGATGTGGTCTGACCACCATCTTGTCTCTTTTTCGATTCCAACCATCATGATTGCCATGGTCCCTCGTCCAGCTGCTAATCTACATCGCAATTGGTGGGCAGCAGATCACACTGCAATTAATTCAATCATCATGGACAAATGTCAGTCTGCCCCCTCCCTAGATCTTCCTATTTTAACTGAAATTTTACGGCAGGCTGTTGACCAAGTTGCCCCTTTTAAGTTGCTCCACCCCCATAAGCGCCGATGGTTCTCAGCTGACCTAAGAGCTGCACGTCTTGAGGTTAGGTAAGCGGAGCGCAAATGTCGGCGTTCTTATGACCTGGTGGAAAAAAACATTTTCCAGAAGCTCAATAAAGGCTACCACACAGCTATTCAGCTGGCTAAGCAGGCATACTTTACTGAGAGGGTAGTGTCCGCCCTTAACCAGTCAAAATAATTGTTTGCCGAAGTTAAATCCTTTACATCTATAACTCAGTCAACACCTAGTGTAACTCATTCCCAAACTTTGTGACTCACTGGCTGAGTTTTTTATCAACAAAGTTACAGGCATTCGGAATCATATATCTGCAAACACCTCTAATGATAGCACCATAAATGTGGGTGATGTAGGCATGCCTACGTTGCATTCCTGGTCATGTTTCCCAGAGTTCTCCACTGAGGAAGTCGCCAAGGTGATCTGCAAACTGAAATCTGCTGCCCCCTCAGATCCCAATCCCACTGGGAGTTCTCAAAGGTATTCTTCCTGCAGTGATTACCTGAGTAACAACTGCAGTTAATGGATCCTGCAAAAAAGGTAGTATTCCAACTGATAGTAAACAAATGGTTGTCCTTCCCCTCTTGAAAAAGCCCTCACTTGACCATCTGGTTCTGACTATTGGTCTATCTCTCTGTTGCCCTTTTTCATGAAACTGCTGGACCCTTTCAATGCACCCCTTCTTTAGTTTTTCTTGGAACACTCTTCTGTCCTAGATCCTTTTCAGTCAGGATTCCGCAAAGGGCGGGGTACCGAGAGTGTCCAGGTATCAGTGCTTGATGATCTAACATTGCCAGTTGACCAAGGGTGTGTGGGAGCCCTGATACTGCTCGATCTATCAGAGGCTTTGGATATGGTGCACCACGCTCTACTTCTGTCTCGGCTGGCTGGTGCGGGCATCTCAGGGACCGTCTTGAACTGTGTTGCCTCCTTTCTATCTGACATGGGGCCCGTCACTTTCCGTTCCTCCTTTTCTTGACACATCTCACTCTCTTTCTTGTGGTGTCCTCCAAGGCTCTGCCCTGTCCCCAATGCTTTTCAACATCTACGTTCAGCTGCTGGCTGCCCTCATCCGCACCCGTGTCTTCAGCAAATAAGCGTATATCGACAACACCCAGATTCTGGTCTGATTAGATCTTGGCCAGTTTGAGGTGTTGTGTCTGTGCGAGTGTCTGTTGGCTGTGAAAGGCTGGATGGATTGCAACTGGCTCAAGCTGAATGGGGATATGACAGAGGTTCTCGTGGTGGGTTCTCCTCCTAAGGCCACTTCCTGGGCTCCTTCTTTTTGGCCATCTACCCTCGGCGATCTCCCCATCCCTGTCTCCATGGTCAAGAACTTGGGTGTCTATATTTTTTTCTCCCTGTCAATGTCTGCAGTGGGGAGTGCAGTTTGAAAGATGGGTTTCTATTCCTTTCTTGTGGTGTCCCCCAAAGCTCTGCCCTGTCCCCAATGCTTTTCAACATCTACGTTCAGCTGCTGGCTGCCCTCATCCGCACCCGTGGCTTCAGCAAATAAGCGTATATCGACAACACCCAGATTCTGGTCTGATTAGATCTTGGCCAGTTTGAGGTGTTGCGTCTGTGCGAGTGTCTGTTGGCTGTGAAAGGCTGGATGGATTGCAACTGGCTCAAGCTGAATGGGGATATGACAGAGGTTCTCGTGGTGGGTTCTCCTCCTAAGGCCACTTCCTGGGCTCCTTCTTTTTGGCCATCTACCCTCGGCGATCTCCCCATCCCTGTCTCCATGGTCAAGAACTTGGGTGTCTATATTTTTTTCTCCCTGTCAATGTCTGCAGTGGGGAGTGCAGTTTGAAAGATGGGTTTCTATTCCCTGAAGGTACACTGTAAAATAGTACCTTTTCTTTTAGCATCTCTCTGCCCCTAGGTCATGTCTGACATGGTCATTAGCCACATTGATTATTGAAATGCACTATACCTGGCCCAGCCGAAAGAGTCTTGTCCAGAGGCTGCAGCGCCTACATAACTTGCTGCCATGGGTTGCCAGGGGATCTTCTTATGGAACCCATATCAGCTTGTCCTCTGATTCCTTCATTGGCTGCCGGTAGCTGGGAGGATTAAATTCAAGGCCCATTGCCTAGTGCACCGGCCCAACTACCTTCAGGGGGCAGAGTTTTTGCAAGAAAATTCTTCACACTATACTCCGGGCTGGACTCTTCACTCTAAATCAGCCAATTTGGTGGTCATCTCAAAATTCCAGCTAACGCGGGTGGGTAGCCGGCCCTTTTCATTGCTGCTGGTATTCCCTGAAATGAACTTCTGGTTGCCCTATGGAGTGTGGAGAATCATCTACAATTCCGCCACTGTCTTAAAATGTTTCTATTTTAGCCTGGCCCTGTTCGACCTCCTGAGTATCCTAGCACCAAGATGCCCTCGGGTGTACGTGCGCTCTATAAGAGAGGTTAACATAACATAACTCCAGAAATGGGGGAATTACACACAACCTACCACCACTCGTAACCCCGGGGCAAGTCCACGGGACAGAGTGGCAGCAACAATAAACTAATTTGGCAGTAGTTCGGGTGGATTTACTGCCCAATTACTGCCAATCTCGTAATGAGGCATTATGAACCTTGTCATAGACTTTTCTTGCATTTGTCATGAGGTGATATTTGCAGCCGTTCTCATATGGCAGGTGACACGAATGAGGGACAAGATTGAGAGAGACAATCCTTGACCATTAGCTGAGCAGTTTACACCTGAGTAGATTGCTGCTATGAGAACACATTCCTAGGCCCCATGTGCTCGTTTCATGGTTATATCCACCTTCTTCTTATCTATGTGGTCCACAGGGGTTGCATCTTTACAGTCCAGGGTAGTGTAACCAGAAAGACATGGTAGAATGGAGTCTATTTTATGGTCTCAGGAAACTGTATATCAAAGCCTTGTAGTGGGTAGAGACTGAGCCAGCTGGTTGTCACTCCTGCCTTTCATAGGTGCTTCCATTCCTTGTGAATGATGTTTCTTACACGTTGTAGGATTGGAAGATGTGAGGAAGGACTCGAGTTGTATCTGCCCCAGACAACAGTGGTAATTGAAGAAATGGAGGGAATGCTGGGGATTGCAGAGTACCCTGCAGGTGTTCCTAAAGTGTTTCCAACTCTGTATCTGGATCATCATGTGCCTGATGAGCAGGGCCTTCTGTAACCTCCCCTCCAGCCAGATCAATGAACTACAGTAGACTGGGCACAGAACAACATGCACAGACAAGGGAGTCTTAATGCGTCAAGGTCATCTCGCCTACCTGGTTGAAGTACTCATCATATCTGCAGGTCCTGGCGGATGCCCCCTGCGGCTCCGTGATCATTCGGCTGGCTCTGGTCCATGCTGTATACGGTACAGCTAGAGTCAGCCGGAGACTGGGGTGGTCCTGGCCATCTCAGCGCAATCCTTTCCAATTTCTGTCATAATATCTCGAGTATCCCAGGATGAACAGGAGCTTCATGGTTACCTTCAGGAGGGTGTATCCGCATGGGATGCACATGGAAACATGATATTTTCAGCTGGCAGTTTTTGCACTTGCCTATCCAGTTGAATGATACAATACCATCCATTGAGGAGCGGGCCAGTAGCAAAGAGGACCAAAGTCCTCCCGTGTTGCATTATCCTAAGTAGAACTAAAAAATAAAAAAGTTAAATAACTTCCTCCGTTAAGAAACTGCACAGGATCTGCAGTAATAACATAGACGCTACCCCATTGGAGGCAGAAAAAACAGGAGGGTTAATGGGATTACCCCATACTTGAACGGGGACATTACCAACAAGTTTTGCTTTTTGTTTAAGGATGCATACCGCCTGTCTTGGGACCCCAGAGCCTTCATTCAGAAAGCGCTGGGACGAGGAAGAGGGATGAAGGGGCTATGAGTCCAAAGAAGGTGACAACATCCAAATGAATGTGAGTTGAGGGTTTTGACAACATTTCTCCTCTTCTGATGTTGCCTTTTGTCCAGCTTCCAGTTTAGGTGGTCTGGTAGTTCGGGCTCCCTTTGAGGCAGGGGTAAGACTGATTTGAATATCGGGTGGTAGTATAGTAACTTTGCACAGGTGCATGTGGAATTAGCACCAGACTATAAATTTCCCAAGTGCAAAAAAGTATCTTTACACCAGGGCAATTATAATTGGTTATTTATAACGCACCTAATATTGAAGAGGTTTCTAAGTGCAGACCCTGGGATTCGAACCTGTGCTGCTCTACGCCATCTTGCTTCCAAGACAAGTGTTGCCAATGTGCTATACTACCCGTGCCTAATGAATGTCTTAGTCCCAGTCCTTTGCCCTAGTGCTAATTGCAAAGTTTAAATAATACTGCCCATGTTACCCATTTTGTAAGGGCAACACAGAGCCAATCAATCGTGGCAAGCATTGAGGGTGCTCGTGAGCCCCGCCAAGATGGCTGCCTGTGTGTGAGCTCCAAGCCCGCCCAAGAAAATCCAGAAATAATCATGTGTCTCCTGCCTTGGTGTGGCTCTGTCCTGCAAGTACCAGCAATGGGAAGGTCCCTAGCATCCCAAGGGACTGAAGTTGTTTAATAATCAGTGCCGAAAAGTGCTTTTCTTCACCTATTCCCTCCAGAAGAGAGGCCCATTGAGATGTGGGGGTGCTTCACTGACACAACGCGACATAGGCAGCACCTTTAGAAGAAGACAGAGGGACTCCACCGTGTGCCCAACAGCAGCGCTCAGAGCGGCATACAGTTCCCACTTGGAAAGGTGTCATTGTGGGTCAAGTAAGGGAGACTGAGGATATGCAGTGCAGTGGTCGCAAGCAGGGGAGCGCCACTGCATCCTGGCAGATAAAGCTCTTGTGGTGGGCAGACGGAGTCTGGATAAATTATAGCCACAAGGAGGAGGCACCCGCTGTTACATAGCTGAATTGGGATAGTGAGGACACGCAGTAAGTTCCTGTGTAGCTCCTGGTGGGAGTCCATCACCCCTGGGGGTTTCACACGCTGTTTGGTGAGTCGGTGATTCCTCATGGAAAATGATGCTCTGGTGAACTGTGTGTTGTTACACTGGGAGCCTTGTAGTTACACCCACAAACCTTATTGCAGGTCTACACTCCTGTGTATGGGCACATTTGATACACCCCTGTTAGGGTGTATACTGTCTCGTTCTGGGTAGGATCTCATTTCTCGTGCTTGGAGGCCTTGTGTGGTGATTTACAGTACAGTATATTGACATTGGCTACATGATCCACTTATACTCGCCGCTACTCGAGCTGTTTTACTATTTTGGGCTCCTACCGTGAGCTACATGCTAAAATGGGCAAAAGGGAGTGGTACGGCTTATCCCGGAGGGAGTGTACTAGTGACGCCTGGTAGCAACATCTTTGTGCTATATTACTGCACACTGTCCAGAATGGGGGTTGTGGGCACTGCTGTATTTCTCTTTTTCTCTTTGATTGGTTAATCAAAATTAGTATTTAGATAAGTCAGTTATTTGGTCCTGTCGCCAGATTCCTCCCCATTTGCACTGTGGGGTGGTGCAGAATAATGACAAACATATGACTGGTTTGGTTATCCCAGTCGGCTGGAAGGACCTATGTGGTATTCCACTATTTGTTATTTCTTGTTCTCTGATTTGGATTGCGTATTCATGTTCATTGTTCAAAGATACTCCAAAACTTTGTGTGAATTCTATTATAGTTGTCTTTATTGGTTAAGACTATCTTGTGATAGGCCTGTTGCAATCAGTTTTTTGTCCAATGCATTTTCGGTCTATATTTGACCTTCTTTGTCATATTACTGCGCACTGCCACTGGGTGTGCAAGTTGCTCATATTTACACTTGCTTGAGTTGTTTCATTATTTTGGCTCCATACTGCGAGCTCTGCACCACGATGGTCAAAACAGACAACAATCAGTCAAAACTACCGTATTCAACTCCCTCCCAGAGTAAACATCCAGGGGTGAATTGGAAACCGAGACTGCAGCAGATCTGTAAGCCACTGCCCCCTTTGATGCACTACAGGATATTAAGGGCATGTTCTCACAACTTCGAGCTGGCATTCACTCATTAGATAACAATTTTGACACTTTGACCTGTAAAGTGTACCACATGCCAGTTAGATTAAATAAGCAAGGTGATAGGTTAGATGAGGCCGAAACCCGTTTCTCCACTGTCGAGAATGAATCCTCATCGACCTCCAGAGAAGTGTCCCAAATGAAAAAAGTGATTAAAGAGTTGATGGAGAAACAGGAGGACCTGGAATTGAGAGCCCGCCGAAACAATCTCAGGATTGTGGGGATCCTGGAGTCGGCGTATTCGGGTTCAATGGATTTACTTGGTAGAGGCTATCCTATGTAACACCCTGGGACAAGATGGCTTTATTGCCAGGCTGCTAAATTACAGGGATAGGGATTTTGCCCTGTGTCGCTCCAGAGAACGGGGTGCCCTCACGTACAAGGGAGACCAATTGCAGCTTTTTCTGCATTTCGCTAATAAGGTCCAGGTGACCAGAAGACCTTAGACTTTAAGAAGAGACTCAGAGCAAAAGTTATCAAGTATGCCATGTTGTTTCCTGCCAGGCTCAGCATTGAACACAACGAGAAAGCACTGTTTTTTCAAACTCCGAAGGAGGTGTATGATTTTTTAGATGCATTGTCTAGCAGCTTCAAGACTACGATGAATAAGATCAATCTTGGCGGCCTTCTGAACGGGGACCCTGGTTGATCCATATGCATTATCCTGACTTGCGGGTGTCTGTTGCAGCTCCGGACTGAGGTGTGTATTAGTCAATTGGGCGGGCTTGGGTGGCTGTGCCTCGAGTGGTCCTCATGCATATGTGCAAAATTAATTTGGGAGTAATGGGGGATCATAACTGGCAGATTGGGGTTGCTGATGGGGGTGGGTTCTTGGGGAAGTTTGAGACTGTTTGGTTGGTTTCTTTGTTGATGTCTCAGACAGCAAGTTGTCAATACATACAAAATGATCGTATGCTTGGCTCTGTTTTGGGGTGGCTTATACATGTGGAGGTCTGGGTGGTCTTTTTATTAGTCACTTGGGCTGTTGTGGTAATGTTAATTCAGGACACTGTTCTGGGAGCGAATGGCTAACGGGATGTTAGGCATGACATGGAATGTTTGCGGCCTTAATTGCTCCTCCAATGCCCATAGAGTGTTACTCTATTTGCAAAGGCATCAGGTGGATATAGAGTTTTTACAGGAAACACATCTGCCCCCCACTGCAGTGGAATCATGATTTGCTAAATTATGGGGCTATCATAGATATTTTTCCTCCTATTCTAGCTACTCCACGGGGGTGAATTATGGTTCGGGGGACAGTAGGCTTTCGCCTCATAGAGGTTGTGAAGGACACTGAGGGCAGAGAGTTGGCTGTTCTTGGAGTAGTAGGTGGCTAGGTTGTTACATTGGTTAATTACTATTGCCTCAAATCTGAATCGCTAGAGACATTGGAGTTGAGAAGCAATTGCTTAGGCTTCCCCATAGTGTGATCTTCTGTGTGGGGGATTTTAATGCTGGATGGACCCTCTCCTGGACAGAACGAGTGGAACACTTAAGTCACACAGACATTACATCACATTTGCACTACTTGCGTATTAAGTGACGTCTGTAGGGAATGTCACCCTGAAGAGAGGGTATATACATTTAGGTCAGCATTTCAGCACTCTGCATCTTAGTTGGATTATTTCCTGGTGTCAGGGTGGGTCACAGATGGCGTAATATTGGTTCACAGGCTGTTGGGTCATGCTCCGAAATAGTTTATAATTGCAGCCAGTGGTGGCTATACCTGGTAAAGCGAGACTTAGCGGATATTTAAGAATGAGGGTTTGACTAATGTGCTCTTTGGAGAGGCCATTCTGGGTAGAATTGCAGCTTTTTTCAAGGAAAATGAGGGTTCTGTAGATTCTGATTAAATTCTGTGGGAAGCGTTTAAATGCGTTATTCGAGAGGAATGCATATCGAAAGAGGCAGACATACTTAAAACTATGAGAGCAGAGCTGGTGAGTAGTGAGTCTTGTATCCGAGAGATAGAAGTGGAAATACACTATCCTCCTGATCCCGTTAAGCAGGCTCAATTGTACAGAGAACTTGAAGCGTTCCGCCAAAGTGACTCAAAACGAGGTGACATGTTTAAGGAGATATGGTCGGTTAGGCAGTGTGGGGAGGGTCAGTGCAGAGGCCGGATACTAGCTAGCATGGTGAGGTTCGGTGCCCCCAAATCCCATGTTAAAGACACAGAGATAACTCAGGTTTTACAGGAATTGTACACAGCCCTCTATTCCTCCCACATGAAAGTGTCCTTTGGGTCACTGGAGGGGTTCCTCAATCAGGTGGCACTTTATTGGTTTGATCAGGGGGAGCAGGAGTGGTTGTGCAGCAGAGTTCGGCAGTGAGTTCAGTCTGCCCCAGACGATGTGCGATTGTGCTTGTGAGAGGAGCTGCAGCAACTGACTGAACTTTGCTGGAAATATCAAATTGGGTCGCTACACCTTTAATTTGTAAGGTCTGCCTTTAAAAATCACTGCCTGACGCGGAACGCGGCGCAGAGTTTGGCAGTGAGTTCAGTCTGCCCCAGAGGCTGTGCCATTGTGCTTGTGAGAGGAGCTGCAGCAACTGACTGAACTTGGCTGGAAATATCAAATTGGGTCTCTACGCCTTTAATTTGTAAGGACTGCCTTTAAAAATCACTGCCTGGCGTGGAGCACAGCGCGGAGTTCGACAGTGAGTTCAGTCTGCCCCAGTCTGCCCCGGCTCCTGCGTCGGCAGAATGACACGCGGTTCACCGGTAGCTGGCGACCTTCAGAAACAGCCTGCGTCTGTGTCTGCGCTGCCTGGCCCCAGCCACAGCACAAATGGCTACAGCACCGCAGGAAATTGAAAAATGGCACCGAGTCAGAGGTAAGCAATATTTCAACGCTCAAAATACCTGTTGTCGTCTTCGATAACACTAAATCTTCAATCCCTTTGCTAATATGTCTGACATCAGCGGTACTGAATAAATCAGATAACACTGACTTACACAATCCTCATGCTTCACAGGAATTTGAGTCACAAGCGATTCGAATGCCGGAAAACACGAGTGCGTCCTATACTGTTCAACAATGCAGTCTACCCAAGGTGAGGAAAAAGCCTGTTGTTTCCAAAAACGGCATTGTGTTGAAATGCATTTTACCCTGCCTGCTGATTCCATGCTTTGTTTGGCCTTTCAAGATGGCCGTACCTTTCTCTTGCCGAAAAATGCTGAAGTCTTTGCTTCCTGCTACTGGGCCAGCTCCCGCCCCCCTTCCCATTGGTTGCCTTTGGCCCTTAAACCAATGGCTGCAACTGGGAGGCGGAAGCCGGCCACATCACCTGAAGGCCCTGTCTACCCCTGTCCACCACGGTACACCGGATCGCCGCCCCCCATGAGTGTCTGTCTGCCCCTTGCCCCCCGTGAGTGTCGTTCTGTCTGCCCCCATGCCCCCCGTGAGTGTCGGTCTGCCCCTTGCCCCCCTGTGAGTGTCGGTCTGCCCCTTGACCCCCGTGTAGTGTCTGTCTGCCCCATGCACCCCTGTGAGTGTCTGTCTGCCCCTTGCCCCCCCATGAGTGTCTGTGAGCCCCCTCACCCCTTGTGATTGACTGTTGTGACCCGCCCACTGCCTTGCCCCCCCTGTTAGGTCAATGTGTACCCCCCTGTCCCGCTTGAATTGCCTTATGCCCCTCCCCCCTCCAGTAACCCCCTTCTTTGCCACTTTCCTACTCCTCTCCCCTCTTTCTTTCTCCCTCCTCTCATTCTTCCCCCACTTAACACTTACTCTTATCATTTGTTCCTGTGACTTCTGATAGCATCTTGTCTGTCTCTCCTCCTCCCCCCCTTGTCTCCTCCTTCCTCCCCTCACCCCTGCTCTATTAATTTGCTGCTGGCAAATTTGTACTGTAGCGTGTCTGTTCAACTCCTTCTCCCCACTCATATCCCCCTGACTCCCCTCCCACCTCTCCTTCGGTTTACCTCTTGCACTACATCAATTGTCATCAGGCATAGTAATGTTACTGCTTGTTTTGTTCTCCTTTCCCTTCCCTCTTTGCCTTAGTTGTTCTATGCACTTGCACTATCCGAAATGTCGTCAGGGCTATTACGATAGTTTATTTTTTCACATTCTGTACTGTTTCAAGGACTTTAATTGAATGTAACTGTATTTTCCTATGTTCCCTCCCTCCTTGAAGCGCTTTGAAACACATTGTGTATAGGCGCTATATAAATAATCAATCAATCAGTCTTACCTTCACCATTGGTATATATAGATGCCAGTGTCTCGCTGCACGCTTCCCCATTTGAAATAATGGACACTGACCTGTTAACAGTGCACTTAGCAAGTGAAGCAAGTGAAGCCGCGCTGCTAATCGACACTGTAGATGGCGTCGTCGTTTCTCGTATTCATCAGAGAGTCATCGAGGCTCACGGCTTTCACCAGCAACAGAAACAGCTTGTGGGACGGAACGAGGCCCGCGTCACAGACACTTCATTAGTTCACGGCTCGACGGCCGAGTCTGAGGTTCTTGCGATACCCAAATGACCATCTGTGAATGGGGCGGACCTGATGTTACAAAAAAACATGGAAAGAAATGGTGACTCCCCCTTGACTTCAATTAATTTGAAAAATAAATCTGACAGTAGCAGATTTAATTTAAGACCTGCAAAACGACCGCATGCAGACATACCAAGGCACAATGATACTCCGGTAAAAAAATCTTGCAAGGTAAGACACAAACATTGAAACAATAAATCAAGATGAATCCAAGACTGGAACCAGTATCGCTAAAGCCTTTGATGAAAGCTCTGCTGCTCCTGCAAGGACAAAGCCCAATGGCAACGACATGAACGCATCAGAGTTAGCCGCGAGAGAAGCGCGATTAATTGAAAGGCTAAAAGCCCACTTCCTGATGATACGTGAACGCTTAGAAGAGAGCTACACCCAAAAACATGCATAAGCTTGTGACAAGACCAGGCTTGATAATAGAGTGGGCAATGACAACTTGCCTTCAAAGACAAGCACGCCTCATGAAAAAACACCTGTCCGAAACATAAACACCACAGACGATATAAGGAAAATAAATTCAAGCCTAAAAACAAATAAAGCTCCCAAATCGAGTATGCAAACTGCCAGTGTCTTATCTCCACAAGAAAGTGATTTGAACATCGAATCCAAGAATAAGGCACATCTATCCACAGCTGCCGGCCTCCAAATTCACAACAATGTTCTTGCTGCAACATCATTCGCCATGCTACCATTCATGAAGTTGTACGAGTCAATACATGAATCACTAAACGACCATACCTTGTGACAACAATAAACAGTAAGTGGAAAACGATGGAAGCGCTGTCACAAAACATCACGCAGAGACTTGAATATGAGGCCGACACTTCACTTAGATGGCAATTACGATTAAGCGATATTGCCAGACAAGAAACAAAGGATAAAGTCGACCTTATGGAGGCTGTCATAGAATGCACCAAATGGATGCGGCACAATATGACAGTCAGGCCAGACCCCATGGCCAGTCCGATACACAGATTAACTGAAAAGAGACCAATGATGAACCCAACAACGTAGACATATGCGAAAAATGACACCTGTAAAGAGCTCTTTATCCCTGAGAAAGATACTACGTACTCGGGAACAGTTCAACTTTAACCAACAAAATGGCAAAGAAGCAAGTGTCTTCAATGATTGTCCCAATCCCCACAGAGACAGCAGACACGCAGTGTGTCATCTTGAAAGGCACAGAGAAAGTTCTGATGGCTGAAGAGTCACTCAATCGACTGACGGATGACTCAGAGCAACGAACATGAGTATTAATCAAACACTGCCTGTCCTGGGTCTGCAAAATCTGACCAACAAATTATCATTTGGAATATTCCGAGGAGAGGCAAAAATGATAAAAGCCCCAGTTAGACACATCCAAAATCCAGGAGTAAAACCAAAGGCAACAGCTTCCAAAGTGAGGCTCGAACCGATGGCAAAGAGACCACAAACCAACGAGGCAAAAAAATGTAAAAGGAACATCTTGGGGGCGTGGCCTGGAGCGCGGACCATGCAGTCGCCTCCTTGATGGCCTCCGTGGGAAGCCCGCTGCATATCAGCTTTCCAAGGCTCCCCGGCAGCGTTTTTGGACCCAACTCGGTGAGGGGCTATGGGAAGCTCCGGTGCCCCACCGATGCGCTGCTGGGCCTCGAATTCACCGAAATAAAGATAATCGGGCCGTTGATAACTCGCGGCTCCTCCACCAAGCAATCCAAGATGGCGGACGGGACCCAGCGACGACAGCCGAGCCGCGGCCTCACCGTCGGAGCTCCGCCCACACACTCCCTTGAGCGGCTCTGAACCCAGATACCTTCGGCCCCACATAATTGGAGGGACCCGGACCCAGCGGAGACCCCGAGCGGCGGGGAACGAAGTAGGAGCCCCTCCTACACACCCCTGAGCTGCCCTGAATCCTGAAACACTCGACTCCACATAATTGGAGGGACCCGGACCACTCTCCAGCGACCCCGCTGAGACCCCGAGCGGCGGGGAACGGAGTAGGTGCCTTGGGCCCCGGCCCCTTCTGCCTACGCGCCACAACACGCAGCTGCGGTCCCCCTGATCGGCACCGGCGGGGCGACCACAACACCCCATCGCCTCCGGACTTTGCACCCCGGCGGGAGCCATTTACCGCCCCCTGCTCGCTTCCTGGGGCGCCCCGGCCCACGTTCATCATCTCCCCTGGTACCAGAAAAACCGGGACAATCCTGTGACTCCTCTCCCCTACGCACTTAAACCCACCGTATGCAACCAAGATATCGGGACATTCATCCCAGTCTGTGAGGCCATACGATGTCCAGGCAACCGAAATCCGCCAAATCCTCGGACATAGCAACAATGCTAATGGCGTCCGACAAAGCAAAGAAACCGGACACTCTTCCCCCCGCCTCACGAGAATCCCTGGACGACAAGGGACCGCTAGCAACTAAGGAGGACCTCCGTAACTTTATGGCGGACATCAAAACCGAATTTCGATCCTGTATGTCGGAGCTTACTGCCAAGTTGGAGAATACCGACAAGAGGGTCTCGGAGGTGGAACAGAGAGTGGGAGAGATTGAGGATCGAACTCAGGACCACACCGCTTCCCTGATTGCGATCCAGCGCTCCGTGGGACTTTTGCAGGACAAATGCGAAATCCTGGAATATAATCAAGAAAATTTGGAGAACAGAACCCGACGCAACAACCTCCGCATCCGGGGGGTCCCTATGTCAGTCCCAGACCAGGGGCTTGCCGAATATGTGGGCCTCCTCTTTCGGTCTCTCCTCCCAGATACGGAGGACTCACTTTTGCTATTGGACCGCACCCACAGACTAATCCCACGCCGTAGTGTGGAGACAGACGGCCCTCCCGATGTGATCACTAGGGTGCATTTCTTTACAACAAAGGAAGCCATCTCAGCAATAAGCCGCTCCGAGGACGAAATCACCTTCCAAGGGTCTCCTCTCCAGATTTATCAAGATCTATCTCCGCTAACCCTCCAGAAAAGGCGAGCCCTGCGCCCGCTGACCACCTTCCTGCAAGCCCAAAAAATCCGCTACAAATGGCTCTTTCCTACAGCTTTACAATTCTCCTATAAGGGTACCACACGCCGGATCAACCATCTGGATGACGCTGGAAGTATTTTGCACCCGGACCCCGCTACCCACTCGCTTCCACAGGCCTCCGAAGCGGCAACGGACTCGGATCTCATAGCCTCCCCCAGGTCCAACCATAACACATGGTCGAAGGTCCCAAGATTTAGGAGGAGAAGATAGCTGGAAACGACCCCACAAGGGACTATTGCGACCCTCATATCCCAGCGCCATTTCTTTGAAGACATGGATGATCTCCATCCCTGATGCAGCGGGCTCCCCCCCACGGCCCGTGCCCGGCTCCAAGGTACGTTCCATCTATGAGTCCTTGGAGCATTTCACTCACATTTTCAGCCATGTTGGCTATCCCCCGTTCCACGGCCCTGTTGGCCAGGGGAGGGCCCAACCCCACAATGGGTCCCCCATCCCCAGTTAAATCTCGGACTTCCCGTTGGCGGCCCGAGCAAAAACCCCAGAAGCAGGATAACAGATGGGCTCATCTTCCACGGCATGATGGCTGATTCCTTAATGGCCTCCCCCCTCCCACAAGTCTCATCAGCAACCCCAAGTCCCGCTCCGGATCAGCAGACCTGGAACTTTGTTTCCCTAAACGTCAGGGGATTGAACTCGCCGGCTAAACGCAAATCAATCCTGCAAAAGCTCCGGAATGAGACCGCTGCAGTGGCCATGCTACAGGAGACTCATCTGCTACCGGCAGACTTCAGCCGCCTACACTCCCGTGACTTTCCAAAGCAACTCTTCGCATCCGGTGATTCCAAGCGAGGTGGCACGGCGATTTTGTTTCGGAGGGGGCTGAATCCCCAGATTCTGGACACCATAAGCTGCTCGGAAGGACGCTATATAGCGGTGAAATGCCTGCTGGCGGGACAGCTGTTCTCCCTGGTCTCCGTATACGCACCGAACGCGAGCCAGGCGTCCTTCTATGACTCGCTAACTACAATTCTTTCTCCCTTTCTGGAAGGCCAGATTGTGATCGGTGGGGACTTTAATGGGGTCCCGGACCCCGTGAAGGACAAATCGCATCCGCCCTCTCCCGGAGACTACACCACGGCCTTGGCTCTCCTACGGCTATTCAGGACCTTGGGGGTGGTGGATGCATGGAGGGTGCTCCACCCATCCGAAAAGGACTTTTCTTTTTATTCTTATGTGCACCGGACATTCTCCAGAATAGATCTCCTCCTAATATCCCCGCAAATCTTTGCCTTCACTGAGGAGGTGACCATAGGCTCCAGAATTTTGTCCGACCACGCCCCGGTAACCCTGGAAATCCGAGTCCAGGGGCCTCCTGACCCCCACCGGCGCAGATGGACATTATATGACCCCATCCTTAATGAGATGCCACTCAGAGACGCAGTCGCAACCACGATCAACAACTTTTTCAAGGAAAACCCGAGCGGAGATACCTCCCCAGCCAACACCTGGGACGCAATGAAGGCAGTGGTGCGAGGAGATCTGATCGCCAAAGGGGCAGCCTATCACAGGCACAAACAACAAATCCGCCAGGGCCTTCAAGAAGAACTGGAGAGGGCTGAAAGGATCCACAAGGAGAAGGGCTGGACCCCTAAAACGCAGCGAGCCCTCCGCATAGCAAAAAAGAAAATTGAAGCCCACTATGCTGAACACACCGCCCATCAAATGACGAAAGCCAAACAATTCTATTATGCTAAAAATAATAAAGCGAACAAATTGCTGGTGGCCAAACTCGCCAAGATGAGAAGAAATAACACAATCGTGGGCTTACGGGATCAGCAGGGCAAGACTCAATACTCGGATCTCGACAAGCTTCAAATTGCATCGACCCACCTGACCCAGGTAATGACCGCCCCGCCCCGCAATGACAAGGAACAGAGGGAATACCTGCAAGGGGCAGCGCTCCCCCGACTGAAAAACGCAGCCCGGGATTCGTTGGAAGCCCCAATTACCGGCGAGGAAGTCGACGAGGCGATAAAATCCCTGAAGTCTCGGGCCCCTGGTCCGGACGGCTACACAGCAAAATTTTTACAAAGTTTTCAAACCCCAACTCCTCCCACCCCTGGTACAGCTGTTTAATTCATTCAAAACCACAGGCTCTATAACTCCGTCAATGCAAGAATCAATCACAGTCTTGCTGCCCAAACCTGGCGGCGACCCGAAGGACCCGGCGTCCTACAGACCAATCGCGCTGCTCAATATAGACGCCAACATATACTCCAAAATTCTAGCAACCCGCTTGTCCCGGATCCTGCCAGAGATAATCAATGCCGACCAGAGTGGCTTCATCACACACCGTTCAACCACTGATAACATTCGTAGAGCTTTGAATCTGGTGGAACTAGCCTCCCGAGACTCCAGAGAACTGGTCCTTCTGGCCCTGGATGCAGTTAAGGCCTTCGACAAAGTAGACTGGAACTTTATGAAGCTTGCCCTCGAGGCCTTTGGCTTTGGCCCAGAGTTCCGTGCCATGATCTGGGCTAACTACACCGCGCCCAAGACCTTGCTCAGAGTCAATGGCATCCTCTCTCCCCCTATTGACCTGACCTGTGGAACCAGACAGGGCTGCCCGCTATCCCCACTGCTCTTTGCGTTAATCATGGAACCATTCGCCCAACGGATCAGGCGAAACCCGCGGATCAAGGGCTTCCAGGCGGGTACGACACACCATAAACTGGCCTTGTATGCCGACGATGTCTTATTAACCATCACAGAACCTCGCGCCTCCCTCCCTCAGGCCTTAGCTGAGATAGAGAACTATGGAAAGGTCACCGGTTTCGCCATCAACTACCAGAAGTCAGCTGCCATGGGGGTAGCCCTTCCCCGAGAGGTCAAGGAGGCTCTGGCCCCAATGTGCCCGATACACTGGACAACTAAGAGCTTCAGCTATCTGGGGGTCCGGATCCCAGCTGACCCGGGAGACGTCTACCGGGATAACTTTCCCCAACTGTTCACGGACCTCGAGGCTGACCTGAAACGGTGGGAGACACAGGAAATCTCACTGATGGGCCGTATCACGGCTTGTAAAATGAACTTGCTACCAAGGTTCCTATATACTTGCTCCTCGCTTCCGGTACCGATCCCGGCCCCGGCCCTTCAAAATCTACAAAAGAAAATGTCACGGTTTATCTGGAAGGGGAGGAAGCCCAGAATCCCCAAGACCACGATGCTGGGCAATGCTAGACTGGGTGGCCTCGGAGTTCCGGACCTACAAAAGTATCAGATAGCGGCCCAGCTCTCCTGCATCCGATCATGGCAGGTGCTTACCAACCGTCCGAAATGGGTGGACCTTGAACAAGCACAACTGCCGCTCCCTCTACGCTTTCTCCCGCATATCAATCCCTCCGATCGCCGCCAATGGCAGGACCTCCTGAGATCCACCAAACACACTATCACTACCTGGGATAAAGCGCTGAAACAGAAGAAAACCCCAGTGGGACTCAGCTCCTCCTCACCCGTGTTCCTGAACCCAGCCTTTTCACCTGGCTGGTCCACCCGGAACTTCAGATCCTGGATAGCGGGGGGCCTGGAGACCCTGGGGCAGCTTTTCGAAGGGGGACAGCCCTGCACCTTCGGGCGATGTAAAGAACTCTTCCAACTGCAGGAACAGGACAGATTTACATACATTCAGCTGCGCCATTGGTGCTCTCATCCACAGACCCGTCAAGCCGCCACCCGGCCCCCCACGGCCATTGAATTGACCCTAAATGATCTCCCACCCAGGGGAAGCATCTCCACCCTATACAAGCGCCTTCAAAACGACTTCCTTACCTCCAAAACCCGATACATGGCTCAATGGGAGGCGGACCTAGGCCACCCAGTCGAAGACCAGCTGTGGGTTGATATTTGGTCGCGGGCTCACTCCTCTTCGTCTTGCATCACGAACAGAGAAGGCGCCTACAAAATCCTCCTCCGATGGTATTATCCTCCTCTGAGATTACACCACATGAACCCTACACTCAGCCCGAACTGTTGGAGGCAATGCGGCCAGGTAGGAACTTTCTTCCATATGTGGTGGTCCTGCCCGAGGGCCCAGACCTTTTGGGAACAATGCCTAGCGATGATTACGGACATTACTAAGGTACGACTTCCCCTTGAGCCCGAACCCATCCTCCTGGGTGCCCCAGTCCCCGGGATCTATCCCAGGTCCGGTCCCAGGGCCAAACTACTGTCCCAATGCCTTCTGGCGGGCAGAAACGTAATAGCTCGCACTTGGAAAACGGTGGAGGGCCCACTAATGCCTTTCTGGTGGACGAAAATCTGGGACATCCTAATCGCAGAGAGGGTTACAGCAGCCGGGGCAGGCCACCTGCATCGTTTCGAGAACATCTGGGGCCCAATTCTAGACTTTGATCGGAACTATCCAGCCTTAACGTACAAGCCCCAATTAGCCAGGAGAACTTTACGGGATGATGACTTCCAGCAGGGACAGGAAGAAGAACGATAGAACCCGGGGGAGGGGAGGGAAGTGCAACCAGCTGTATCCTTTTTATGCCATTTGTCGTGTTTGATCAGATGTTGTATCGCTTTATCCTGCCTGTTTAAAATAAATATTTTTTAAAAAAAAAGGAACATCTTGACTCGTCTGCCAATCAGCATATTCAAACGAGCAGAAAAAAGGGCAAAATATCAAATGATCGTACAAAGGACAACCAACCGAACATGGTGACCGTATCACACTTAAAAAGAGCGAGAGA
Source organism: Ambystoma mexicanum (assembly GCF_040938575.1). Lineage (NCBI taxonomy): Eukaryota > Metazoa > Chordata > Amphibia > Caudata > Ambystomatidae > Ambystoma > Ambystoma mexicanum. The sequence continues at coordinate 860,607,285 of NC_090934.1, read as the reverse complement.
AAGAGCCAAACGACGTAAACTATGCATCCGGCAAATCTTCCATCTATCTCTGTGATCTCTCAACGTATTCTGTTGAAGTTGGTGACGAGGAATCCATAATGATGGACGAAGAAAATAAAACTCTTCTAAACAACAGTGAAAAGCTGATGCATGTAAAATCCGTAAAGATGACAGAAAATATGATGCCAAAAAATGTGGCTTTGAAAAATGGAACAGCTAGGGCATCTGTACAATTTGAGATGGATAAATCGGTAGTGACAGTGACTTGCCCAAAAGGCAAAACTGTGAATAAAGCACAGACCTTGCCCCCAAATTTAAATCCAAAACAGACAATGGCTCAAAAGTCCAAATGCTCACGACAAAAGAAAGACACATTGCATCATTCTGCCAAGCACCCAAAAAGTAATATTTGGAAATTACAAGTCGAGAATATCTTAAATTAACAAAATGAAGTGAATCTAAACCGTTACAATATCATCAAGCTCTTATATAGTATCCCGATGTTACGTACAATAGAATCTGATGACATTGCAGTGGTTAAATATATGTCAGAAGAGCGACTAGACTGGGTCACCCTCCATCTCAAGTCGAAGCTCATCGCGAAGCAATTATTTGAACCTAAAGAAGATCTGATGGTTTTCGGCTTTGATGTGCAGTACCTCGAAGAAAGCTTAACATCTCAAAGTAGGTCACAAATGAGCCCCTTCATCCAAGGTAACAACAAACAAAAATGAGAAGGACTGCGAAGCCAGTTAAGGGCTTCTTCTTCGTCTGCACTAAATGGTACTTCCAGCACATGATGGACATCTCAAGGACAAAAAATGAGTGATCACTAGGATAAGATCACTGACAAGATCTTTACCCATCACCTGGCTTCATGGAACAAAAGAAGCTTTGCTCATTTATTTCGAGAAAAATGGCCGAAATTACATGAGTGTTCGATATTATGCCTACAAGAAACTTGGATGCGGGAGATACCTGCAAGTGATGGATACGCAATCTTGTTCAACGCAGCGGGCATGTTCGGTCGTCCATTTGCTGGATTGATCACAATGATCAAAAATAACCTAAATTGGACAATATTAAAAGCTGAAAATCCAAACATGTTCACTCAAGCAACTACGCTACAACTTCCTGAGACCAGTGACAGCCCTAGGTGCCATTTACTAATAATTAACGGCTATTTGATGATTTCCCAACACAAATTGATATCAGCAGTAACCGCTTTGATTGACGAGTGTCTAATGTGTGCGATGATCTGAATTATTCCTGGTTTAACAAGCCGAAAACACCCTGCAAAACAAACGGTCCGAATGGCACTCCTCAATCAATTGATAGAGGTGTTCGATGGATGAAGGAGATGATGATTAGAGACTTTTTAATGTTAAATGGATGTGCTAACGGCGACATTCCCGGTTCGCCGAAATGGCATCATGGTACCAGCTCAAAGACCCTTGATTACATCTGGGCGTTAAGAAATCTAAAAAGTAAAATCACAAATTTGACAACAGTAAAAACCACAAGAAGTGACCATGATGCACTGCTGCAGACCTGGCATGGGACTTTGAAGAGGAGTTCTGACAACAAATACATTGGACCCGTAACCACCAATTATCCTGGAATGAGGTTAAGAATCAAAGCTAAACAATTGAGCACCTTCACGGAAAAATACGTGGTAACCAACTCTTTGGAAGCAAATATAAACTATAGTCCGCTGATGATGCAGTTCAGAGCCGGGAAAACGAACTACAAGAGTGGACAAACATCTAACAGACACTCCTTTAGTGCAATCATATGTCAAGAAAAGAAACTATTGCGCAATGATCTAATGCAGTTAAAAAGACGCAAAGGAAAGAATTATGCCACTCAAATGAAAAAACAGCGTCTCCAATACCGAAACTGGCTCAAAGCATTTAACATCATGCGAGATCAGGAACAAGCAGTAATGATGCTACAGCTCATTATACGTAAGGATACCAGATTGCTATGGGAAATAATCAACACAGGCTCAGTGAAAGCAGCATATGATATGGCAAATGGTGTAAATGATGCAAGATGGGTCTCCCATTATACAGCTGTATTTGACATACAGAACATCATAAGTCCAATATCTTATTTTGGGGGAAACGGCAAATGGCATATTGTGGAAACTCCGGAGGACATAGAATGGCCATCCAAAGATTAAACAACTCCAGAGCAGCCGGACCAGACGGCATCTCCAACGTAATGCTGAAAACAAACAGCTCATTATGGGCCAAGTTTATTGCCGCCTTGTTTGAGAGGATTGCAGCAAGCAGGATCCTACCCGAATCTTGGAAAATGGCAATTGTCGTACCTATATTTAAGAAGGGCGACCGTAATGATCCGACGAATTATCGTCCAATCACGCTCCTTGTCACAATAGGGAAGGTGTTTGCTGCATTCCTTCAAAAACAAATTGGCAAACTGGGCCGAGCACGCAAAGGTGATTAATAAGCCTCAAACAGGTTTCACAAAAGGAGTCAGAGTTGAATTAAATCTGATTATCCTAAACACTATCAAACTCGAAACCATGAAGAACGACAAAAATGTGTTCCTTGCTTTTATAGACCTAAAACAGGCCTTCGACACTATCAATCGGCAGAAACTTTGGGAAAAATGACTCTTATGGGCGTGTCCTCTGGAGCTTCTACACCCCATTATGGCACTACATTCTAACACTTTTTTCCGTGTAAGATTTAATTCAATAGGCGACCCTTCTGATGAAATTTACACAAAGAGGGGAGTCAAGCAAGGCTGTCTTCTAGCAGCACTACTGTTTAAACACTTTATATCAGATCTCACTATTGCTTTAACACAACCAAGGACATTTCCCCCGAAGATAAACAGTCATCACGTCTCTTGGGTCATATATGCAGACGATATTGTCCTGCTGGATACTGCACAAATTGGGCTGCAAAGATCACTGGATGCGCTACAAAGGTATTGCAATAAAAATGACCTAATAATTAACACAAAGAAATCAAAGATCATGTCCATCGGTGTTGGAGGAAAATCACATTAAAAAAAATTCTCCTGGCACCTAAATCATGAAAAACTAGATCCAACAAGTTCCATTCGTTATTTAGCAGTACAATTCAATATCTCAATACGAGAATGGGACTGGACTCAAGAATTACTTGCTCGAATGACGATGTTTGCCTTGAAAGGACACAAACTTCACGCTGCCTATGGCAAATTCACATTAAAACCGATACTCTCTTTCTACTTGCAAAAAGTAGTACCTGCCATAACATTTGGCAGCAAAGGGGGATGGAACATAGCAGCTGAAATCTGGTATAAACTTGAGGGAAAATGTTGGCGTAAAGTTCTGCATTTGCCACAGAACCTTTCAATAACAGTGTTTCAAAGTCAATCGCAGCATGGCATAAAATGAGAATGGTCCCAGCAGCTGGTCCATATGAAATTTTACAGAAAAGAACCAACGTTAACACGTCAGATTTAATAAGCAAATGGGAACAGAAACTTCGACATAATGCGATGTGCAGATTTGAACAATGAGCTTGTATTAAAAATGCCTCAAACAGCTAAAATAACATTGAGACGTTAGAATTGGATACAGAACAACGATAAACGAAAAGAGCTAATTTCTGCATTAGACTTTGGAACTTCGTTGCATGGACTCGACGAAACTCCCAAGTATCTGTCTAAATTCCCCTCTCGTTACCATCGAAACCAATTCACGAGATTGCGCTTGAGAAATGCTGATGTTGAAGCACGATCCGAAAACAGTAGACAATCAATGCAGACATTGCAACAAAGCTGTTGAATCAGTTAAAGATCTGATAACGGAATGTATGGCCATCACTGCTCAAAGGTCACTACATCTCACAGACTTCAAACCGAAAAATGACAACCTAGAAGAATGGTGGAGTTACTTGAATGCTGGAACAAACACGCGGTTGACTTGTGCAGTAATTAACCTTATGGACTCTATACTGCTAGAAAACTGATGCATCAGTTAGAGTATAACAATTAGCATGGAGGATTATTAAGCTTAGGAAACATGTAATTAAAAGTTTATTTTTTTAAACTAAACTAAAAATTACAATTAAAAAAAAGGTTGTGCAGCCCTATTACAACAAGAGGTTCAAATTTCCATCCGTGCACTACCTTCAGGTAAAGCCCCCGGCCCAGACAGTTTCTCGGTCGACTTTTATAAAGTCTTCTCAGCAAGTCTGGCGCCAATACTTCTGCAGGTGTTTCAGCAGGCGCAACTGGATGGCAAGCTGCTGGAGCAATGAGGGAGGCAGTTGTCACACTCCTTTTGAAACCGGTGAAAGTGGCTAAAGACTGCATCTCCCATAGGCCAATATCTCTTATTCATATAGATAATGCAATATGTGACATCCAACCATCTAGTGATTAACAAAAAAAAAATGTGAAAACCTGGTTCTAAAAAAATCTGAGCCGTGGAAGTGTGAACAACAGAAAAAAACTGAAATGGACCTTAGGTCAAGATACAGTCCAGATATCCTATAATGTAAAATATCTTGGAATGAGACTAAGTTTGTCCATTAATGACGGATTGCTGAAACAAGACGAAAATGTAAACAACTCACGAGTCAGGCATTGATCATGCAAAAGAGATTTGGAAAATTCTCATTAAAACCATTGTTGTCCTTTCACCAACAAAAAGTAACTCCAGTCCTGACATATCGGGCAGAAAACGCCTTGGGCTGTTCTTATGAGGTTTGGGCATCCTTGGAGAACTGCTTCTGGTCTAAAGTCATAACCCTCCCTAAGGGATTGACGACGGCATGCATAAGATATGAGCTATCGCTCATATCGATTCATGCCAGGATCTGCTGAAGTTTATTCTGTTTATTTCGTAAAACACGTTCTCGTGCACAAATTCCACAATTTGACATTTTTTATAGTGTCACACCTGCTAATTCCAGCATTTTGTCAATGTGGATAAATAGATGCAAAGCAATACTAGATGAATACGACATCAAGACTGATATGCTCCATGAAAACCCAGATGCGGCAAAACAAAAAATCTGGCGTGCCGATTGGGAGCAAACCTGTACTCAGCGAGCTGCCGCTAAACTAATGAGTGACGTGCCTCTTGAAATACGTGACTTCAATAGCCCACAACGCTACATTGCGTTGTTTCCCGATCCACAAGCACGGAGGCTGTTTATGTTGTTTCGACTAAATATGTTTAAAACTGCAGAGAGTCTTTGTTCATGGAAAGGAAATGCACACCTAAAACCCGAGTGTAGATTTTGTATGCAAGCCAATGAAACCCTGAAACACTTAGTGCTATTTTTCAACAAGTTACAAACAGAAAGAACCATCCATTTGGGACCTTGGAGCCTAAATCACCCTTCCCTCTGTGCAGACGATTGGTGGGAGCTTATGTTTCAGGGTACCGACTTAAAATTGGTACTTCCACTAACGAGGCTGCTAGCGATAATTGAAAATCGTCTGAGGTTGGTCTCAATGGAGGGCATCTAAATGTAAATTGTGAGAAATACAGATGGATGGAAACGACGTATGATGAATCTTTATGAGAAAGACTGGAAACTGTTTTATTTGTGTTTGTTTGTATGATGCAACTATTTTAAAGGTTTGAAAAAAACAATAAAATTAAAAGAAAATAATAGATAATACAATTCTGGCACAAATCCTTGCTTCTACGCTAGCCCCCTTGATGACTAAGTGTGTAAAGGCAGATCAGGCAGGTTTCATACCTGGGAGGTCTACCTCCTATGGATTGCACAGGATTATTGGCCTTCCGTCAGCAGTTGACCAACAATGGCCAGTAGTAGCCGCTTTATTAGATGTTGAGAAGGCATCTCACTCCATGGAGTAGCCCTTTCTTTTCACAGTGCTGAGGCGTATGCTAGCCAGTGAAGAATGTATCTCTTTATTGTCTCTGCTGTACACTACCCCTGGGGCACGACTGCGAGTTAATGGGCAACTATCTGGACTGATTGGATTGGGTAAGGTAACGAAACAGGGCTGTCCTCTTTCGCCCCTGCTATTCGCTTTGGCTATTAAGCCCTTAGCTGAATTGATTAGGGAGCGGCACATGCACAGGTGGGTCCAATTGTTTACGCATAAGCTTGTGATCTCATTATTTGCAAACAACATGGTACTGTATGTTTCAGACCATGTGGTTAACTTGACGCCTATAATGTTAGATGTTCTTGAATTTGGGAACATTTCTGGATTAAAAATCAATCCCACAAAATCAGTGCTGTTCCAGCTGACCGACCGGTTGGAAGTGTATCCGGACAGACTTGGGTTTCAGTGGCACTTGGACAGTATTCAGTATTTAGGAGTAGAGTTGTCAAGATCCCCCGCCACCCTTTCCCAAAAAACTTTGTCAAGCTACTGGGGCAGACCCGCGTCATGACTGACAGATGGCAGCGTCTTCCGCTTTCCCTTCTTACCAGGATTTACCTTGTTAAAAGTACCTCCTACCTAGGTTTCTCTACATCTTTTTAAATGTCCCCTTAATGATACCATGTTCCTTTTTCAAGGAGGTAAACTCCACACTTCCAGGGTTTATTTGGACAGGTAAGCAACCTAAGGTGAGCTGAGGCAAACTGATTGCCCTCCTGGATAGGGGTGGGCTAGTGCTCCCTCCCCTGGACGCCTATCACGTTGCAGCAGAGGCTGCATTTCTATCTTACCGGTTCGCACCCAACATGGACAGACCACATGTGCAGATTGAGAGGCCCTTGGCATCTCTGGCACTTCTAAGATCAGTGATACTTAACTCCCTATGCTGTTTGGCCAAGGCAGAAACACTTAGTTGGAAGTACGTGCAGAGCCTGGCAACATAGAATGTAAATCACGCCATGAAGTGCTGTACTCTCCCCTGTGGCTGGTAGTATATATTCCAGGGATCCCCCTGACCTGTGAGAGAGGATACGTACAATGTATAAGTACGTTGGGTATCTCCAATCTGGAAACCTCTTTCCACAGGCCCACTGTCTCACTTTGTAAGAGTTTAAACAATTGGGTAGTACGAATCCGTTAGATCATGGATTCTTATATTTTCAACTTAAAACCACTTTGCAGGTGTTCTTCCCGTTATATCCTAAAGCTTGTGACATTGCTACACTTCTCCATTATATGATAGTAGCATAGGGCAATGGGAAGTTGGTCTCGATTTCATATAGCCAGATCGTGGATAGAAAGGTTGGGTGGGCTACTGCGGCGCATGGGAAATGCGAGGAATCGTTGTGTCACTACCTGACGATGCCTGGCGGTATTGCTTTGCACAGATCAAGGGGGTGGCTCACACCATTAAATTCAAGTTAATACAATTTAAGTTTTGTTTTTGAAATAATTCTTTTACACCCCTGTTGTCTTACAGAGATTTAATCCTGGAACTTCAGGTGAATGCATGAGGTGTACTCACTGTCCAGCGACCTTTCTCCATCTGGTTTGGCAATACCTACAGATATTTGACTTTTGGACTCAAGCGTTTGATATCATAGTGGAATTATGGGTGAAGTTACAGTGCCCTCTCCGTTGGGAGCAATGTAGGGGTATACCATAGCAAGGGAATTGATGGACACGCTAGGAAGTTAGCGGGACTTTTATTACTCTTGGCAAAGAGAAGAGTGGCCATGGTTAGGGGACAGGCCATCCACCTGCACTTGACCAGTGGAAAATGGACATCCTTTATTGTTGTGACATTGAAGCAGAATACTGCGCCACCTTGCACCCCTGTGCAAGACCCCGGAATATCTGCGAGCCATACAAGTTATGTCTGTTAGTCAAGGCACAGGAGGGATCAGATCCATCTGATTGAGCATCAAACAGGGCCGGCCTTAGCAGCAGCAGCGTCCTGAGCGGATTGGCACCCCCCGCCCTTCATGCACGCCTGTGGGCAACAGGGGAGGTGCGGGGGAGGGGGTGCATGTTTTATTTCCAACTCCCCGCTCCGGCACCTGGCAGGTAGTTAATCACTGGAATAGGGCGCTCATTGTGAGAGAACGGGCCTCTACGACCGGTGGGGGGTGTCTGTACTTCCTCTCCCTATATGGTGGAGGAGAGGCACAGGAGACCCCAGCCAAGATTCTCTATTCGGTAGCAATGGTCGAGCAATCAAGGCCTAGCTTCTCAGGAGGTGATGCAGGCTGGTTCTTAAGTACAGTGTATCCCCAAGCCCCCACAAACGAATATCCACACTCTGTATTGGTTAGAACACAGTCTTTATATAATCAATAGTTAAGGTTATGTACATTCATCATGATAACTCACTTTGTACTCCGGCAAAATCTACAATGACAAATATTTACAATCCTAAAGTGGTACCACCCTAGATCTCATTGAAGTGCATGAACAATACTGTACAATGTCACACAGACCAATAGAGTGAAACCAGCAATAGAGGAGAGAAAATAAGATGGTTGAGCAATAGGCAGAATACTGGCCCCTACCACTGGGCACAGTTCCGTGTGGAGATCCCCCCACCTGGGCAACCTGTAAAGAAAGATATAGCACAAGCCCAGTCCATATATTGCTCTGCAAGTCTTATTCTCTCCTATAATGTTTTTACCCCCCCAATGTACCTGGTGGAGTCGAGCTCCTCGAAGAGGCGTCGACAAACGTCGAGGAACTCGCTGTTCGGCGACGGGGAATCGACGGCCCTTCTTGAATGCCTTCCCTTTCAAGCGGGAGACACAGGGCGTCGAACGTCCGTCGACAAACGAGGTAGAACGATGTCGAAGAGGCGGCAGCTTCGTCCGAGCGGTGCTCGTCGGCGTTGGGGCGTCGGCGTCCTGCAAGGCGGAGGTGTGCGGGGCACCTCGATGACAATAGATCTGGACCGCAAAGATTGTAGAGACGGGAGCCCAGCAAGGGCGTCGAGTCGTCCGAGTCTTTGAGGTCGTCGGGTGGCGGGAAACCCACCGGCAGGTTTCTCCTCGGCGCGTTGGTCGGCCCCGACTTTCTCCGGCAGGATAAGCGGTCGACGATGCGGTCGAGAGAGTCCTTCGATTGAATGTTCTTAGGCAAAGGAGCGGACGGCTCCGGTCGTCGGCGGCACGGCGTCAAGTGGTTCCCACGGCTGGGCAACACAACTTCGACGGGCCTCCAGCGGTTCCACAAACCTGCGAACCCTGGTCGACGGCAATGGACTTCGACGGCGTCGATGTCCGGGTGCTTCACTTCGATCTCCTCGGCGGTCCCGTCTCGGGTCGACAGCCTTTCGAGGGTCTGTCTTCCAGGGCGCTTCGGCGAAGATGGAGCGGTGCTCGATGGTCCCTCGGAGCACAGGAAGAGGGCGCCTTACCAGGTCCTCTCTCGGGTCAGCCCTCAACGATCTCGTCAGCCTTCAGATCGGTCGAAGCAAATGCCACAGCAAGTCTTCTTCTTCCAGCTGGACGTCGAGGATCAGCAGTTCCAGTTACTCGTAGAGTGGAGACTCAGCTCCCTGGCTGCTTTAGGAGCACAATGGTCGCTTCTCAACCAAAGGTCCCTTCTGAACATTTTTCCAGTGGTGAGAGGTCCCCAGATATACTATCCTCTCTCTCATCCACGCTGCTGGCACACACTCAGCAGCCAATCATACTGCAGGGCATTCATGCAGTCAGTCAGCCAATCAGGCACATAGTGCATTCAGGCCACACTCCTCCCTTCCAGACACTCACAACAAGAAATGTGGATTGGGACAAGTACCCAGCCATTCAACACTACACACTGTATTCAGGCCAGTTTCGGGCAGGGTTGTCTCAGTCTTTGTCTCTCATGCCAGAAACCAGACAACCACAACAAGAAGTGTATATTGTTCACACACTCCATTCACCCAGGTCCCACCCACAGGAGGTACCCACAACATACAGTCACTGGGAAGGCTCCAGTCAGTCTAGCTGGGCCTTCACAACAATACCATACATGGAACTTCCACCCAACAGCCAGTCAGGGGGAAGGGACAGAGACAGGGCTTCCCAGGACTTTGGGAAAACAAGATAACAGGCAATAGAAAGCAAGAGGCCACAGGGGCCATCTTGTTTCCTATCAGGAATCAACAGATCCCAATGGCAGGGCCTGGGTATCCCAAAATGGAGGACACCCGGAGAACCTGTCAATTTCAGCACGGAGCTGCCACCAGCCCATACCCTGCTCTGGGGCCACCCACAGGTGCCCAAAAACATACACTAGGGGCACAGGGTTGTACCCCTACCCATGGGTGCCATAAGGGTATCCCATGGGTCTGTTCACCAAACCAAAAGAGAGAGCTGCACTGCCAGGAGTCCCACATGGACTCCGGGGCAGAAAACATAACAGAACACACGGTAAAAACAGAAAAAGGACAAGGATTCAGAGGCCCTGTCCCTCAGATGCATTTCCAGCATCACAGTCGCCCCCCCCAGACTGAGGTGGAGGGTGTCTAATCTCCCACGGGATAGACACCCTCATCCAGACGGTCAACATACCTTCTGGAAAGGCCATCTGCATTATCGTGACTCTTCCCTGGTCTGTGCTCTATGGTGAAGTCTAGCCCTTGCAGGCTAATGGACCACCTGAGCAATTTCGGGTTCTCACCCTTCATCTGCATAAGCCACTTCAGGGGCTTATGATCTGTTTGGACCTTGAAGGTAGACCCCGTAAGGTAGGGCCTAAAACGCCTAAGGCTCCAAACTATACTAAAACACTCCTTTTCAACAGTAGCCCACCTAAGTTCTCTACCCTTGAGTTGTCTACTGATGAATATGATAGGGTGTTCTCTCCCTTTTTCATCTAACTGGGACAAGACAGCTCCAATTCCAGTGTCGCAGGCATCCGTCTGGACGATAAAGGGTCGGCTGTAGTCAGGCGCACTCAACACAGGTGCCCTACACAGACTTTCTTTCAAGCCATCAAAGGCCCTCTGACAGTCTTCGGTCCAATTAACCTTCCTAGGCTGCTTGGGTGACGTTAGAGCTGTCAGAGGTGCAGCTATGGTCCCATAGTCTGCCATGAAATTGCGATAGTACCCAGTGAGACCCAAAAAGGCCCTCACCTGGGTTTGAGTAGTGGGAGTCTCCCAGTTCTGTACATACTGTACTTTACTGGAGAGAGGTTGGATTTGACCCCCTCCTACCTCATGACCAAGATAGGTAACTTTCCCCTGAGCTATCTGGCACTTGGTAGACTTGATAGTGAGGTTAGCCCTTTTCAAGGCCTGCAACACCTTACCCAGATGCGTCAAATGCTCTTCCCAGGTGGAACTGTAGACGGCAATGTCGTCTAAGTAAGCCACACAAAAGGCTTCCAGCCCACTGAGCGCATGATTGACCAATCTCTGGAAGGTGGCAGGGGCATTCTTCAACCCAAAAGGCATGACCCTAAACTGGTAGAGTCCCTCAGGTGTTGAGAAGGCCGTCTTTTCCTTGGCATGGTCCGTCAGAGCTATTTGCCAATAGCCTGAGGTAAGGTCAAAGGTGCTCACAAACTTGGCAGCACCTATGGTGTCCACGAGCTCATCAGCCCTGGGCAATGGGTGCGCGTCAGTTTTGGTGACGGCATTGACTCCTCGGTAGTCCACACAGAACCTCCAATCCTTGGTACCCGCCTGGGAACTTGCCTTGGGGACAAGGACCACTGGACTGGACCAGGGACTGGTTGAGGGTTCAATAACACCCAGATCCAACATCTTGGCGACCTCAGCCTGGATGTGGTTCTTGACGGTATCTGACATTCGGTAGCACCAGCTTTTGACAGGCACACTGTCACCAGTGTCAATTTCGTGCTTACACCACGGTGTAAGGCCTGGCTTCAGTGAAAACAGAGAGGCGTACTGTTGGAGCAAAGCCCTACAGGCCCTCTGTTGCTCTGTTGTCAAATCTGGAGAGAGATGTACTCCCTCCACTGAGCCATCCTGAGGGTTGCTATGCAGCAAATCAGGAAGGGGCTCACTCTCATCCTCTTCTTGCCCAGAAGCTAGCAAGAGACATGAAACTTCCGCTCGCCTGTGGAAAGGCTTGAGCCTGTTGACATGGAATAGCTGAGGGGCTACCCCAGGGGCTCCCATGTCAACCAGATAATTGACTTCGCCCATCTTGGAGATGATCCTGAAGGGTCCAGTCCACTTGTCTGCCAAAGCCCTAGGCTTGGTAGGCTCCATCACAAGGATTTCCTGTCCCGGAGTCCAATCCACTTGCGAGGCTTTAAGGTCATGCCAGTACTTATTCAATTCCTGGCTGGCCTTGAGATTTGCTGTTGCCTGACCCATCATCTGTGTCATCCTCCGTCTGAGGCCTAACACATAGTCCCCCACTTGTTTGGCGGGACCCGGAGGGGTGGCTTCCAGGCCTTCTCTGATCAAGGCGAGGGGCCCCCTCACGGGATGTCCAAAGAGTAACTCAAAGGGGCTGAAACCAACACCCTCTTGAGGTACCTCCCTGTAAGCAAACAGCAGGCATGGCAGGAGGAGATCCCATTTCCTCCTTAGGGGTTCTTCCAAAGCCCCTAGCATGCCCTTGAGAGTTTTATTAAACCTCTCAACCAGACCATTGGTCTGGGGGTGGTAAGAGGTGGAGAACTTGTAGGTTACCCCGCACTCTTTCCACATGGTTTTCATGTAACTCGACATGAAGTTGGATCCTCTGTCAGAGACAACCTCCTTGGGGAATCCAACACGGGTGAAAATGCCCAGGAGAGCCCGGGCAACCACCTTGGCCGTAACCGTCCGAAGGGGTATCGCCTCAGGGTACCTGGTGGCATGATCTACCAAGACCAGGATGAACCGATGTCCACCTGAAGTGGGAGGGTCAAGGGGACCGACAATGTCGATGCCACCCTCTCAAATGGTGTGCCAACCACTGGCAACGGCTGCAGTGGGGCAATGACACTGCCTCCAGTCTTGCCAGACAACTGACAAGTTGGGCAGGTCCTGCAGTGGGACTCCACCTCTACTCCCATCCGTGGCCAGTAGAAATGGGCAGAGAGCCTCTGCTTAGTCTTCTTGGTCCCAAGATGACCAGCCAAGGGCACCTCATGCGCCAACTGCAGTAGGAAGGGCCTGTAAACCTGGGGTACCACCAACCTCTTGCGGGCACCAGGTTCAGGCTTAGTGGGCTCACTAACAAGGAGCTCACCCTCCCAATAAATCCGGAAATTCCTAGGCACCTCTCCTTGTGCCTGGGCCAGGGCCTGTTTCCTCAGTCCCTCGAGAGAGTGGCACTCTCTCTGTCCCTTACAGAAGTCCGCCCGGGAGGGTCCCCATTCAGCTAACAAGCATTGAAGGTCGGGATGATCCCCCGGGTTAAGAACCTCTACCACAGGAGAGTCTTCTGCCTCTTCTCCCAAAGGAGTTGAGTTTGGGTTTTCCACTGGACCCAGCCCGTCCGGAGCATGGATCCCAATGGGTGCAGCAGGAAGAGAAGGTGCTCCCTCCACAGGGGTGGCCTTCTTGGTCTTCCTCCTTCTTGCCTTAGGCCTCGCCTTTGGCTCGGGTATCTGACCCACTGCCAGACCCGGTGTCACCTGTGATCTAGTGACGGCAGCAGCAGTCATGGGAAGACCATCCGAGATCAACCCCAACTCTACTAGATCATTCCCTAACAAAATGTTAGCAGGGACATTGTCCTGAACCAGGACAGGAAGCTTCGCTGTCTTGTCGCCAATCATGAGTGTGACTAAGGCTACAGGTGATAATTTGGGAGGCCCACCAGCTAACCTGGTGGTTTGCAGAGGAGCACCTTCATAGTCCTCTGGCCTGAGCAGGGTCCTGTCCACCACTGTCATGCTTGCCCCAGTGTCTCTCAAACCAGTAGAAGGCTGGCCATTCAAGAGGACACTTCTCAAAAACCTACCGGTGTTCTGTGGGATAGTCGCCAGTACTTCTGCATACTGGTCCCAGGCCCCAAGGGACACTAAGGAAATCTCCACCGGAGCACCAAATGTGATACCGGCAGAGGAGGGGAGGACAGTGGCCTCCACCTCAGACACGGGGTAAGGGTAGGTCAGGCTGACAGCCTGTACTCCAAGTGCCTTACCTTTACACTTGGGGTCACCCCTTTTGTGATCCAGAGCCCCACAGTCCCAACAAGCGCCAGGAGTGCGGGGTACGGTACTGGAACCACTGGGAGCCTGCTTTGCAGCAGGTGGACCACTACTCTTATTCCCACCCCCAGGTGACTTATCCCCACTAGATTTTTGGGTCTTAGGAGAGGAAGGTTTTGGTTTACCCGACTGTGACTGCTTGGGGGACTCCTCAGCTTTCTGAGAGGCCCCCTTCTCTTTATCCTTGTCCTTCCCACTGGAGTCCTTAGGGGACACCCGGTGGGAGACCCACTTGTCAGCCAACCTAGCCAGCTTAAAGGGGTCCAAAATGTTCTGGTCAGCCACATACTGACGCAGCTCTGGTGAACAGGCTTCAGAGAAATGCTCAAAAAACAAGAGGTGGGACAATTCAACAAAAGTCTTAACCTTGTATCCATCGATCCACCCCATCATGTTCATGTGCGCAGCACTCACCCAGTCAACCCAAGACATATTCTCCTTTTAGGTCTATGCATTGTAAATCTTCATGTTTGTAGGCATTTGTTGTAATGCCCTCTTTTTATCATAACTTCTTTGTAAAGTCTCTCCTACTTGCTAGGAGAGTCAAATACAAATAAAAAATAAAAAAAATAAAAATATTCTCCTTTTTCTTAAAATCCCTGAACCTTCTAAGGTATTGGGTAGGTGTCTTGCCGAACTTGGCAATCAAAGCAGACTTCATACACTCGTACTGACCCCTTTCTTCCACACTCAGCTTCAGAATACAGTCATACCCGGTTTGAGGCACTCTGCTTAACAAACACTTCGCCCAATCTCTTTTATCCACATCATGAATCTCACAAGCCATTTCAAACGCTTCAATCCATTGGAGGATATCCGAACCCTCCACAAATACACCAACCAAATCTTTCATAAACTTGGTGGCTGGGGACCTGACACTCTCACTGGATCTAGCTGAAGTCTCCACTCTAGCTTTCTCTAGCTGGATCCTCTGACATTCAGTGTCCTGGCTCTTGAGTTCAAGGTCCTTATTTTTGAGTTCAAGATCCCTATTCTTCAGCTCCACTTGTTGAGCCAACTCCTCTTTCTTAAGCTCAGCATCTATTTCCAACTTGCGGTATTCAAAGGCCAATTTCATCCTTAATAACTCAAGTTCTAAGGAATTGCTGGAGTTTGGAACAGTGGCAGCAGGAATGGCGACATTCCCAGAAACAGATTCAGCAGAAACCCCAGGGGCAGAGTCCTCATTGGTTGCATTCCCCCCCTCATCAAGAGTTTCACTATCAGTCTGGTAGTCCACCAGGGCAGCTATAAGCTCAGCCCTAGACTTATCCACAAAGTCTAACTCCCTAGCTTCACAAGCACTCTGGAGAGCCTCCAAGCTCATCCGAGTTAATTTGCCATTCGCAATAGACTCCATTGTTTGTAATGCAGTTACCTTGTACACAACTAAACCTTAATTCAATAAAGGGCAAATATCCTTTGTAAGTGGCACGGTTATACACTGATTCTTAAAACCATAAGCATCCCACCGCTTGCCACCAGTGTGAGAGAACGGATCTCAACGACCGGTGGGGGGTGTCTGTACTTCTGCTCCCTATATGGTGGAGGAGAGGCACAGGAGACCCCAGCCAAGATTCTCTATTCGGTAGCAATGGTCGAGCAATCAAGGCCTAGCTTCTCAGGAGGTGATGCAGGCTGGTTCTTAAGTACAGTGTATCCCCAAGCCCCCACAAACCAATATCCACACTCTGTATTGGTTAGAACACAGTCTTTATATAATCAATAGTTAAGGTTATGTACATTCATCATGATAACTCACTTTGTACTCTGGCAAAATCTACAATGACAAATATTTACAATCCTAAAGTGGTACCACCCTAGATCTCATTGAAGTGCATGAACAATACTGTACAATGTCACACAGACCAATAGAGTGAAACCAGCAATAGAGAGAGGAGAGAAAATAAGATGGTTGAGCAATAGGCAGAATACTGGCCCCTACCACTGGGCACAGTTCCGTGTGGAGATCCCCCCACCTGGGCAACCTGTAAAGAAAGATATAGCACAAGCCCAGTCCATATATTGCTCTGCAAGTCTTATTCTCTCCTATAATGTTTTTACCCCCCCAATGTACCTGGTGGAGTCGAGCTACTCGAAGAGGCGTCGACAAACGTCGAGGAACTCGCTGTTCGCCGACGGGGAATCGACGGCCCTTCTTGAATGCCTTCCCTTTCAAGCGGGAGGCACGGGGCGTTGAACGTCCGTCGACAAACGAGGTAGAACGATGTCGAAGAGGCGGCAGCTTCGTCCGAGCGGTGCTCGTCGGCGTCAGGGTGTCGGCGTCCTGCAAGGCAGAGGTGTGCGGGGCACCTCGATGACAATAGATCTGGACCGCAAAGATTGTAGAGACGGGAGCCCAGCAAGGGCGTCGAGTCGTCCGAGTCTTTGAGGTCGTCGGGTGGCGGGAAACCCACCGGCAGGTTTCTCCTCGGCGCGTTGGTCGGCCCCGACTTTCTCCGGCAGGATAAGCGGTCGACGATGCGGTCGAGAGAGTCCTTCGATTGAATGTTCTTAGGCAAAGGAGCGGACGGCTCCGGTCGTCGGCGGCACGGCGTCAAGTGGTTCCCACGGCTGGGCAACACAACTTCGACGGGCCTCCAGCGGTTCCACAAACCTGCGAACCCTGGTCGACGGCAATGGACTTCGACGGCGTCGATGTCCGGGTGCTTCACTTCGATCTCCTCGGCGGTCCCGTCTCGGGTCGACAGCCTTTCGAGTGTCTGTCTTCCAGGGCGCTTCGGCGAAGATGGAGCGGTGCTCGATGGTCCCTCGGAGCACGGGAAGAGGGCGCCTTACCAGGTCCTCTCTCGGGTCAGCCCTCGATGATCTCGTCAGCCTTCAGATCGGTCGAAGCAAATGCCACAGCAAGTCTTCTTCTTCCAGCTGGACGTCGAGGATCAGCAGTTCCAGTTACTCGTAGAGTGGAGACTCAGCTCCCTGGCTGCTTTAGGAGCACAATGGTCGCTTCTCAACCAAAGGTCCCTTCTGAACACTTTTCCAGTGGTGAGAGGTCCCCAGATATACTATCCTCTCTCTCATCCACGCTGCTGGCACACACTCAGCAGCCAATCATACTGCAGGGCATTCATGCAGTCAGTCAGCCAATCAGGCACATAGTGCATTCAGGCCACACTCCTCCCTTCCAGACACTCACAACAAGAAATGTGGATTGGGACAAGTACTCAGCCATTCAACACTACACACTGTATTCAGGCCAGTTTGGGGCAGGGTTGTCTCAGTCTTTGTCTCTCATGCCAGAAACCAGACAACCACAACAAGAAGTGTATATTGTTCACACACTCCATTCACCCAGGTCCCACCCACAGGAGGTACCCACAACATACAGTCACTGGGAAGGCTCCAGTCAGTCTAGCTGGGCCTTCACAACAATACCATACATGGAACTTCCACCCAACAGCCAGTCAGGGGGAAGGGACAGAGACAGGGCTTCCCAGGACTTTGGGAAAACAAGATAACAGGCAATAGAAAGCAAGAGGCCACAGGGGCCATCTTGTTTCCTATCAGGAATCAACAGATCCCAATGGCAGGGCCTGGGTATCCCAAAATGGAGGACACCCGGAGCACCTGTCAATTTCAGCACGGAGCTGCCACCAGCTCATACCCTGCTCTGGGGCCACCCACAGGTGCCCAAAAACATACACTAGGGGCACAGGGTTGTACCCCTACCCATGGGTGCCATAAGGGTATCCCATGGGTCTGTTCACCAAACCAAAAGAGGGAGCTGCACTGCCAGGAGTCCCACATGGACTCCGGGGCAGAAAACATAACAGAACACACGGTAAAAACAGAAAAAGGACAAGGATTCAGAGGCCCTGTCCCTCAGATGCATTTCCAGCATCACACTCATGCTGATGCATGAGCGCCCTATTCCAAAGCAAACCGTCTCGCTCCCGCATCGGAGCAGGGGAGGTAATAATCTGAATAGGGTGAAATGTGCCCTGCTTCCGCGGACACATTTAATAACAAAAGGGTGCCTGCCGCTCCTTCTCACACTACACGAGCTTGGGGGAGCCCTTGAAAGACACCCCCGAGCTGGCGTGGCAGGACGCTTATGGTGCCCTGTGGCTGCGGGGCATGGCGCCCCAGGCAATCACCCGGGACCGCCCTGCCCTAAGGTCAGCCCTGATTGTAACCTTAATTAAGTTGCAAAGATTGTTTATACGTTTTATTGATACACTTTATTTTGGCAGGCACTCGCACATCGTGCCTCCACCCCCCTCCACCTAATAACTGGGTGCTCTAGCTTACCTTCGCAGTGTTCTCTTTCCTCTTTCCCATTACCCTACGGCCCCCAATGTGCTCTGTGCTCCATGATGCAGGTGAGCGGCTGTTATTAAAGGGAGGTGAATGCATGCGTATAACGAGGCCACGTAGACGGGATCTCCTCAACGTGGGCACGATTATTACACATGCGCGCTGCTTGGGATGTGTGTGGTCAATAGTCTTACTACCGCCGCGTCGCAGCAGCAGCAGGGGCGCATGATGTGAATGGGCTGGAGGCTGTGCGGGCTGAACCCCCCGCCGCAGCGCCCATGCCAGGCCGGACTACAGGGCACCTTGTTCTCGACAGATAATGGGGACAATGAGCGGCTGTGTGGCCCTGCCAGCCCGCAGAGAGCACGTTTCTGTTCCACACAGACATAGATATATATGTTTCCCTTCACAGCTGTGCAGTGACCAACTCTTTCTGCGTGTGGGGGCTTGGGGAGAACCAGAGCGGGCGGGGGTAGTTGGTGGGGGAGGGAGGATCTGAAGTTTGCAGCAGAAAATAGACCCATTCTTTGAATTTGCAAGAAAATCACTGGCCAGCTTTATCGGGAGACAATTGTTTTTCTTGACAAACCTTCCACACCCCTCCCTTACCCCACCCCTATGCAAAGACATCAAGAAAAATAATAAGGATTTTAAAGAAAGCAGGAAGGAGACACTGGAAATGAATACACTGAAAGACCTCACGCGCAGTGGGGGTGGCAGGGTCATTAGATATGAGGGGGACATTTCAAGGCTTAGGAATACAGGGTGGGGGTATTCTGGCAGAGGTGTTGGCGAATACATGAATTAGAGGAGGTGCATGACTCGTGCAGGGGGTGTGGCAGGGCAAAAACAAAGCAAGGATTGTCCTTTTCACAGAAGAGCGCTAATGCATTGAGCTGCTCCCCAGCTGGAAAGGGGGGAAAATCAACTCCAGCAAAAAATACAGAGAAAACATTAAGGCGCTCATCCCGGTTTGTGCCTCGAAGATGCAGAGAAAACCCGGCCTGGGCAGGACCCCCTCCAGCGCCAGGTTGGTTCCTGCACCCATGCAGAATGGTCTCATTCTCTGTGCATCATGAAGCCATCACAGAATGCACCCACCCTCCATAATCAGGAAGCTTCACCCCGGGGGCCCACTGATGCTCCGTCCTGGACATCGACCCCATCTCATGTTGTGTCTACACCCCGCTTCTGACCGATAGACCCAGTGGATGGCATTATAGTTGGTAGGCTTTTTCTGGATCCATGGGCAGCGGGAAGCAAACCAGCCCCCAGAGCAAATCCCACATGGAGTATGCCCCCCAGCCAGAGGGAGACCCCGGAGTGAACTTTTCTACTTGCGTATGGGGCAGGGGAGCAAAAGAAGGCAGACATTTGGCTCTTCATTTACTGTTTTGCTTATATGCGGATCTTGGATTATTCATCACCTGATAGCCCATTTTCAGAATTTCCCAACTTGTTTTTGATTTGTTTTACTTTGTTACAATGGAGTGAAGGAAGGCATTCCTAAATGTCGTCCTACATAAAGGCTTTAGTGCAAATATATGTATGCCAGGGCCCTCCATTTTCCGATCTGATGCACTGGTGTCATGTTCTGTCCCATTGGTGAGTTTTTTGTTTGTTTTGGTCTGGCACCTAGCAACACCGAACATGCTGAACTTTCATATATCCTATAAAAAACATGGAAAGATGTGAAACAAAATGGTTAATTTTAAAAGGGCTTTTGCCTAGTGAACTTGGAGCTTTGGTCTAGCAAACTCCGAGCTTTGGCTTAGCAAACTCAGAGCTTTGGTCTAGCAAACTCCGAGCTTTGGCCTAGCGAACGCAGAGCTCTGGCCTAGTGAACTCAGAGCTTTGGTCTAGCAAACTCTGAGCTTTGGCTAAGCGAACTCAGAGCTTTGGTCTAGCAAACTCTGAGCTTTGGCCTAGTGTTAAGATGGATTTCTGAACTCTGTCCTGGAGGGGCAGAGGTTCAGAAGGCCAGCCTAGTTTCTTGGAACAGGGTAACCTCTGGACAAGCCAGACCAATCAGGGTAGCGATCGCGGCGGTCAAGACTAGGTCTCAAGAGGGGTGAGGGTGACTGAAAGCCCGCAATGAGCACACAAAGCAAGGACACTTACACATTACTCCAAGCAGGTGTTATATTAAAAATATAGACACATTTATTATAAGGCCTTTGTAACATTGACCGTAGCGAGAATCACAATAAAACTCAAGTAAACCAACACATACCAATCCAATACAATATATATACAAATACAAACGAGTCTAACGAGTTAGACGCACAAAATGTGTAGACCACATATACCTATATGGGGAGGAAAACAGGCAGTGCAAATAATAATTAGACCCAGTCCGCCTTCAGAGGCACCTAACTAAAAGGAAGTCCAAGCCCTACGAAGAGTGGAGCCTTGTGCTCAAAAGTACCTGCACACGCTGGTGCCAACGGGCAAAAGGGGAGTCTCTTTGAGGGAATCAGGCAGTTTAGTTCGATGAACAAATGAAGATGAACAGAAGTCCGCGACTCAAGCGCAGCCTCCACTGTGGGCCGAAGCAGAGCGCGAGTATGGAAAGGCGTGCTGTTAGACACAGTGGGGAAAAGCGATGGGCTACTGCAGGAGGGCGACCAGTTCCTAGTGATGCTACTCACCGGTCCCCGATGCAGGCAGACCCAGGCTTCTCCGCGTCAATTTCGGTGCTGGCAGGTTCAGATACGAGCAGGGGATGTCTCGGCGTCGTGTAGATTCCGCAGCAGCAGAAGTTGAGTTGAGGACGTCCCAAACGCAGTGAACCCGCACAGTTTGTCACCCCAGCAGGGCGACGGAGTGGCTGTGTGTATTTCAGCCCAATGTACACCGCTCACTTCAGACCTGGGAATGCCAAGTGTACGAATCGTGTGAGAGTGACGAGGACTCGTAATACAACACAACCTGACGGCGGTTACAGAGCAAGCCTCCTGGGTAGGCTGGTCAGTCTGCTGGATGGCCCAGAGACACTTCCGAAGGCTTACGTGCAGGAGCTGGTGAAGATGCCGAGAATAGTTGTTCCCACTATTCCGAGGGTCGAAGTACCAGTACAGGCCTTCTCGTTCGATCCGAGGTAGAAAGGGTTTCACAAAGCGACAGCAGTGAAGAGGAGCCGTCCTTCAGCGGGTCACCAGCGATTCCTCGGTACAGCCTCGTGGTTGCAGGATACTTGGCTCCTGTATTCCTTTGTTCGTGAGAACTCAGGAGATGGACATGGTAGTGGTGTTTCCAGCCCCCTCTTATCCACGGTTCCCTTCGCGCCAAAACGGAGGGGACCCAATGGGAGATCTGCCCATAAAACACTCACACCATACGTGGACCTATCACCGACCACGGAGGTCCCAGGCATTCACACCACCCTAGACTCTCTGGCGCCCAGGATGTGTATTGGGACCAGACATCCCAGCCCACATCCTGGAGCACACACAAGACCTGTAGAAGCCTACGAAAGCATCTGTGTTTCGCGGGAAAGTACATGCCCAAATAAGGAAGGCCCTGGGTCGGCTCGACCTGGGGGAGGTGAAGGGGGCAAGACGGTCAGCGGACAGGAGAAAGAGCCTCGTGGTCTGGCCATTTTGGGAGCCAGGCCACCATTTTGGGCTAAGCGCGAGAAACGCGCTTAAACGTCAAAAGGAGCTCAAAAACACAAAGAAACGATCGCTGCCACCAGTCCCGTCCGTGATTCACTTGCACCGTTCATTAACAATCCAAAGAGAGTATCTAGGGCCTGTAGAGACTAGAGACCCAAGAGAGCAGTAACTTAGCTTACAGTGCCCTCTTGTGTCATGTTGCGCGAAAGCTGCAACATGATAAAGAAACTACGGAAAACAACGTTTCCCGGTACTGACTGTCTTAAGGGCATGTCATTTTCCCTGTAAGAATGGAGCGAAAGCCCAGAGGAGTGCGGCAGAAGGCTGCACTTCTCTGGCAAAGTCTAGATCCTGGTGAAAACAACAGAAAAAAAGTTTAGGGGTTGCCACATGGAAGGAAAATGACCCACAATTAAGACATCTTTCCTAACACCTAGTGAACTCAGAGCTTTGGTCTAGCAAACTCCGAGCTTTGGCTTACCAAACTCAGAGCTTTGGTCTTGCAAACTCCAAGCTTTGGCCTAGTGAACTCAGAGCTTTGGTCTAGCAAACTCAGAGATTTTATCTAGCAAACTCAGAGCTTTGGCCTAGTGAACTCCGAGCTTTAGCCTCATGAACTCGGTAGTGTTGGCCAGGTGCTCTCAGAGCTTTGGCCTTGTAAACTCTGCAAAACTCCCAAAACAGACCGGGGGCAATTCAGTTGTCAGTTCCTTAAATGACCCGGGTCATGTGATAAGGGAAACACACATGTGCCTCTCAGAAAGGTCCTTCTAATAATATGTTGTCAGCATGTCGCTATGAACGTTGCTTTCCAACGGATGGATGAGCTGAGCCATCAAGTGAGTGTAGCAACTGACCTTCAAGTAATTCTTGCAAATTGTGCAGAAAGCATATTTTTCAAACCGCTGGAGAACTGAGACACTTCAGAAAGCAAGCTAATGCACAACCCGGTACTTGTAAATGTGCCACATTGTTTTTCAATCTGTCATGCCATTCCAGAGGGGGCAGGACCATACGAAAACAGATCATGGCTGCCCCTGCCCAAAGACGGGCAGCTTTGCCCGAACTGCTAGGTCACATGTCTTCTGCACAAGCAACCCCTGCACATGTTTCGGCCTTGTTGGGCATCACCAGTGCTTACAGCCTGGGTCTCTCGGCACAGCAGGCTCAGGACACCATCTTATTCCATATTCACTTGCATAACCGGCCCAGTGCATCATTTCCCAGTTAGTTTGCACACAAGCTATTGGCGCAGATGCAATATTGCAATAGACCATCTGTAATGGTAAGTAGCAACACTGGAGGTGACACTGTTCCCAAAGATGTGATTACAGTGGCGAAATTAAGAACAATCACACGTGTGTTCTTTGCTGCGTTGCCATTCTAGATAACCGTACACGCATTCCTGCAACACTGGCATGGTGATCTTTTGGGGAGCCAGGCCCTACAAAGTACTTTGTTACTTTTGCATGGAACCAGGGGAACAAACGCCTCCATACGTTTATCTCTTAAGTTCCCTTTTATGTCCACTTAGGTATTGTCCCCAGTGACTGTTCCATTTACTCCCCTTCCCAGCCTGTACCTCAAACTCACCCCATTGTAGGAAGCTCGTTGCTTCCCATCACATCTGATTTCTTGTCTATGTATGATCCCTTGGGATCAAAAGAGCATTGTTCCTCCTGTATATAAATAAATCAAACTTAAATGCAATTCTGGGTATATTCCTTAACTGAGGAAAATGTGTACTCTCATTTTACTCTAAATGCACTCCTGGCCCACACATTCTCCCGTTCACTCTCTTGCCCCTGTATCAAGGTGAGCAGCTCTTACCTGAAGAACACACTGCTGTAGATGGTAGATTAAGCGCACCCTGACCGGCGACACGGTATCAAGGTGTGTACATATATATTTATGCCAGACAATAGGTGCATTAAATTATTAATGATTTGCAGAGCATTGCATGCAGGCAAATAACTGTTTTGAGGCCCGATGAAACCAAATAATCAGCTGGGGGAGTGTGGGGGAGGTTAGGAGTGTTTTGTCTTAAGGTCTTAAGTGTCAATGATGCATGGGCCAATATTAACCAAAATAGTACCAACAACAATAATAGATAAGTTACAGAGTGCCAACCCCAAATTACAGAGATTACAAGAGCCTACTTCAGTTGAACTCATTTTAGCAAGCTTACAAGGATAAAAGGATGGGCTACTCCCTTCAGAATTGTGACCTTTTACCTACATGTTACACACAGTTGTTTGCAGAAGCTGCACTGGCCTGCTGTGCTGTCATCTGTCCTCTCTGGACAGCCAACCCACAGTTTACTCAGACTTCCCTCGCCAAATCCCCCTGCACACGCATCTTCCCTTCACCCTGAGTTGGCAATCTCAAAAGGGGGCACCTTTGTGAGCTAAAGGCAACTCTAACTGTGTATGTGCACATGCACTTATATACATATTTCTGAAAGGATTGGTTCAGAGCGAACAATCCACATCTTGGTTGCGGTTCTTCTGTGAATGTGCCTAGCTCTCTCAGGGGGGAGGCTATTCCCTCAAGATGGGAACAGGATGGTAAAAAGGTACAGGAAAACATGAAATAACATACAATAATGTGGACTCTTTATGTAGGCTTTAGCAGAAATAATGCAGCACGTTATGAGTAAGCAGCCTTTTAGGAATAGGGTGGAGTTGGTAACTTCCACAGAAGGGATTGGAAAGGTTCAGGGGTTCAGTCATGAGTCCTAGAACAGTGTTGTAAAGACAATGGGCCTCATTACACGCTAGGCGGTAAGGGATTACCGGCACCGGCAAGGGCACCGGTGCCGGTAATACCTTATCGCCCTACTACGAGGTCCCTTAGCGGGTTCCTTCCCTAACGCCTGGTTTTACTAGGGGTTATGGAAGGGACCCATTGAGGGACTTCAGAGCTAATAACGGGCCTGCTAATAGCTCCATTGCATGCCCATTGAGCCCTATGGGGGCTCAAATGGGAATGGGGAATGGTTCTCGGAGTGGGGACTTACCGTTTCCTCCAAGGTCGGAATGACCCGGTAAGTCCCTATTCCGGGAACACGGACCCGGAATGCGGTAAGGGGGTAGCCATGGTGCTAATAGCGGCATGGCTACCGCCTACCATTGTAATGAGGCCCAATGAGCCTCATTATGAGGTCGGCGGTAAGGGGTTAACGGCGCCAGTAACGATGCCGGTGCCGTTAACCCCTTACCGTCCTATTATGAGGTTCCCTGGTGGGACCCGCTCAGAACATCTGGTCAGACCAGACGTCCTTAGCGGGTCCCGCTAGGTGACCAGGGAGCTAATAACGGGCCCGTTATTAGCTCCCTCCACATTCCCATTAAGCCCTATCGGGGCTCGAATGGGAATAGGGATGGCTTCCATGAATGGGGAAATACCGGGTCCTCCAAGGTTGGAATGACTCAGTAAGTCCCCATTCAGGGTACCCGGACCCGAGTTTGGAGGCAGCCATGGTGCTATTTGCACCATGGCTGTCTCCAAACTCGGAATGAGGCCCAATGTCTGTAACTACGCCGTGATACCCGAGAGTCTGGGCGTATAACAAATGCAAAAATAAATAAATAATAAAAATAAATAAGGGGAACCTAAAAGCATTCGACCTAAGCACAAGATGCTGAAAAAACGGGACTGCTTCCTTGCAATGTGCTACATCTGATTCAATTATAAGGAGAAATATTGCACTGATAGAACAAACAGCTAGCTGCGGCTTAACGTAATGGACAGCACCCAACATAAGTCATGGATTATGCAACACACCAGGAACAAAACCAAATTGTAAGGCAAACATATATTCAAAGCCCATGAACTTAGATCTGCAGGATTATACATTTACAACACAAAATACTACAAACAGGTTAAAAATGAAACCCTCTGCAATCATGAAAAACAGTGCCCTTGTTGCACCGAAATAATATGTGAGTAGAATCTACAACAGCAAATGTTAGAGAAGGGCAGAGCGGCCTTACATTTATTTCATCAATAATCATCTTAGTCTATATAAATCATGAAACTGCATCTCTAAACATGTGGAAAGGCCCAGTGTGTCAGACATGTTCCAATGTAAACAGTGTATTTCATTTTCAACAGATTGAATTGGTTGTCAGTCTGGAATCATGGCTACCGATTCTAGTTCTGTATCTTGATTTTATGCATAATAATCTCTTGATGTGCAATCCTACCTAGGTTTGTTTGCGTAATACGTGGACTGTGGCATACAGACTAGATGCCACAAATTACATAAGAGGTTCCCCTATCCTCGTGCCATGGTACGCTATTCAATTAAACATTTAATATAGCCAGTCTCTGCGTACATTTTTTATTAGCTGCAATTAGTATAGGTGATTGTAATCAACATTCCTTAAGTGAACTGCATTGCCGACACTATGGCCATGTGTTTCGCCAAAAATGCTTTTTCAGGGCTTACTCCTTGGAAACAATACTGGTATGACACGATAATCATGTAGTCCTAAAATAGCATGGACTTGAATATTGTCATATTATGACCATATGTGTAGTCTGGTATAACAAACAATTTTTTTAAAACATCATAAAGCAAATGGAAACCCCATATTGAGCCAGTGTAACTGATGGCAAAGTAAGTCAGGAAATCCAGAAAAGATTTTAGCAAAACACAATAACACAATTTAAAACAGGGAGAGAAAAACGAAGCTGATTTATTTATATCAATGAACTGAGGTCACTACAGACAAGTTGCTGTTGAAGGCTTCCTGCCTAAACTTACATCAGTATGATATTGCAATGCACTCAATAGTTTTGGTAGATAGTCCTGTGTGTTGCCTTACAACATTAGTGTCGACATTTTAATTGAAACCTAATTAGGTGACAAAATGAAGACAAAATATATATTCAGCCAATAATATTGTTGCCCTCTGATTTGGTTATGCCATGTTGCAAAAAAAGAAAAAGGGGGCTTCATAGTTTCTTACTCAAAATTGAGTGCCTCTGCTTCAAGTAAGTTTGCCACTCCCCCACCGACTCTGAAGATAGCGCCTCTCGCAACATTTGAAGGGTTAACTCCCGCCTACATTTTAGCCTAGGCGCACCCCTGTATGTGCACACTTGCATTTAGATAGGCAGAGAGGTGAGGGAAGCCTTTCCCCGAAACTGGTGGTGTTAAAGTTTGACTGCGTTTGTTCATAAAAATGTACTTGAACAAACGCAATAACACTTTAAAGCTGCTACTTCCCAGAAAGACTTCAATGGCCTCTCTGCATACTGCGCTTTAAAATGTACCATTTGATAGTTGGTCCCCACACCAGACCATGGAGGGGGATGGGGTAGAACAGCGGGGGCGGAGCATCAAAGTTTGCCCCACCTATATTCGGAAGTGGCCCCTCCCATCACCACTTAGCCCCCCCCAGGCCCCTTGAAATGTAGGTTTCGTTGCACCCCTGCTTCTTGCATGAAGTCATGCATTTGGCTGGGTGAGAATGATGGAGAAAGTGAACAGCCATTGGCATCATCAATGTGCGACAGACTGGTCCCGCCCAGCACTGGTATTAAGTTCTTCAAACAGACACACTGCACTGAATAAACAGTAAGTGTAGATACCCTGTTTCCAGGTGGTGTACAAAAGTAGGCTAGTGGAATATGACTCAAGTATTAACCTGTGGGTAAGAAGAATATGGGAACTTGAGACCCGGATGTGAGAGCTATTTACAGCATGTGCAGTAGAGTCCTAACTGTTCTAATATATACCTTAGTTTCCAGTAGTATTCAGCTGGGGACAGGAACATTGGGCAGATGGGAAGGAGGATACCATTTAAGTCTTCACAAGCTACTTCGAGAGATCGTATAGACGATTGTATAGCCCTGAATAGCGGAAATGGTTCATTTCAGGTGGGACAGTCTTTCAATAGTAGGCAGGCAGAAGTGGGAATCAGTGCGGGGCAGTCGGGGCACAGAGAGGTTTAGGATGAGTTGTGATTTCAGAGCCCTAACAGGAGTATGGCTGGAGGATCTTAAAGAGCGGCTGGTGCCGCAGGAAGTTGGCTAGAGAGGATCTAGGTTAAAACAAAACATTCCGAAAAAGCTTAAGTTTCAAAATTGCAAAGTAGACTTGCTCGCATTTTGAAACTCGAGCTTTTGGTATCTTTGCATTTCTCAGTGCTTTCCCTATAATGTATGCAGGGGACACCCCTGCAATCCCCACAGCCCATAATGCCGAACTAAGGGATAGGGGGAACACCCTTGCGACCCCCACTCACCTAGTTCAGCAGTTTGTGATTTGTCGTTTTCAACTATGCCGAATGCACCCAAAAAACACGCATTCAGCATTCTTTCCGTTATCTTGAGGTAATACTGCTATAGATGGATAGAGTATTGGAAGACCTAATCATTAGAGAGCAGGGTGCCATCCAATGGTGATGGTGAGAGAGTCAAATTGGAGATGCAAGAGGATCGCTCCAATATTAAGGAGGAGAAGAGCATTTGAGAATTGCCCGCAGAAACTTGATAAGGAAACTGAAGGAGGTCAGCTTGCCGAGAGAGGAGTTGCAATGAGTATAGAGAAGGGCGCCAACCATTGAGGTTCCATTGTTCATTGAGATACAGAAGGAGTGTACAGAAAGAAAAGAGTTAATCCATTTGGGCGCAATGTCCTGAAAGCTAAGAAGATTAATGGCTCGGAGGACCAGTTTCGGATTAGCTGTGTGGGAGATGTTCTGAAGCTGCAGAACTCTCAATGTTTAGTATTGGTCCAACCACCCAAGCAGTAGTTCTGCAGTCGAGCTCAGGCAAGTACGGTTAGTCCTGGTGCTAGCACGCTTTCTCAATGATATTAGTTCAGTGGGCTAGATGATTTGATCCACAGCCTGGCAACAGGGCTTTCTGCAAGCTTTTCCTGGCTGACCTAATGTTCGCAATGGCTGAGCGGCCAAGGAGAACTCCAAGGAGGTAAGCCGGTTGGTTCAATATATAGGTCCAACATACAGTATAAACCATGCCACATTATGGGAATGCCTTCTGTAGAGGAAAGACATAGTGACAGGTTACAAATAAGAACACCTCATAAAGAAGAGTCTTTTAAGTGTTCTAAAGTTGGGACCCTACCAGTCAGATTCGGGGGCAATAACTAATCTCACGAGGATAGTTTACTTACCTAATTGAATTGCCTGAACCCCAATCGTGACTTCCCAACTGTGAGGAATTATTTAGTAGGAATGAATTTGAGAGACGGAGCCTCATATGAATGGATGACCTGAATATGGTCCTGATGATGCTGCAACCACCCAGGTATATGCATAGGCCCAATGCTATGATATGGAGGTTATATTAAGCACACACACCACAAGGGGACTTGATAGTGCTAAGAGCTACAATGTTCAAGAAAGGA
Source organism: Ambystoma mexicanum (assembly GCF_040938575.1). NCBI lineage: Eukaryota > Metazoa > Chordata > Amphibia > Caudata > Ambystomatidae > Ambystoma > Ambystoma mexicanum. Next base: position 860,577,951 of record NC_090934.1, on the reverse strand, counting down.
TGTAATCCCGTAAATCTGGGACTGCATTGAGTAAAGTGAGTTTGGCCCTGACCACTGACTTGGATAATTTTGGTACTTTGAAAGTCAGGAAAAGCAGGAAGTTCAGGGTCCCTTGTCAGATGTACAGTTTAGGAATGTTACCCTCCCAGCACACATTCCCCTGATTACCAGCAGCGGCCCTAGTACACCCTAGAATGTTTTGCATTTGCTATTTGGAGAAACTTTCTAGAACGTCCATCCATAACTCCCGGACTAGTTCTAGCTCTGTATCAAACGGTAAAGTCTAGCATTCCTACCTGGGCAAGTCACCCACTCCCTAGCCCTCCTAGTCCTGGCCCTGAGGGAACCCAGACCTCAATCCTTGGAGCACTGGGTAGTGGGGCAATTGAGAAGGTCTGGAGGTGTTGCAGATCGATCTCCATTGGGAGCGGTTCACAATACTCTCCATTGAGACAAGGGCATTATGGGACACGTGGCCATGTGCGGTATCTCCACTTTAACAGCAATCAGTGTCATTTAGCATGCATAAGATGAAACCTCCACTACATCCAGAATGCATTGTGCTGAATCTCTGAAAGACCTTAAGGATTTTGATTGTTCAAACCTTCCTGATGTTCTATGTCAGATCACATTGAGTCAGGAACTGCGTCATTAAAGATGCAATGTGCCTAGCTACTGGAATGCCGGAACCAGAATATGCATTTTCCAACTTTCCCAGGGCTGCCGTGCTAGATGCCAGGCATCCAGAATCAACGCCTCCCAAGAAACACTTTGCTGAGCCATTGGAAGACTTGTAACTGACATCTGCACTTCCCAACCTTCCTCATGCTGTCATCTCTGGTGCAATGCACCATGCACGGACTGCTTCTCCCATGATGCACCGTACTCAGCTACTGGAAGACCTGGGACCAGAGCCTGCCCTTTCAAATCCCGCTGCAGTTGTGATGCTGGATACTGTGCATCCAGACACCGCATCTCCCAAGATTCACTGAGCTGAGCTATTAAATGACATGGAGGAGGCAAGTCTACTTTTAACCTTCCTTATGCTGCATACCAGGCACCCTGAAACCACATCTACCGAAATGCATCATAATGAGGTTATGAAAGCTGCAGGGCTGAAGTCACCATTTCATGGCATTTGAACAGGCAAGTTCAGACGGCATTCACTGAGACCGGGGCTGGACGCGGGCATTTCTGCCCTTAGCCATCAATGGTCCTAAAAACAACCTCTCTAAAGGCGTCCCGCGGTTTCTATATTCTCAACACTGCAGAAATAAAGCTACACTTGGCGTTTTCAATGTTTGCCTGACATTTACATGATGTAGGATCACACCAATCCCAAATTTTAAAAATATTATGCCAGCTACCGCCAGGGAAGTATTTCCCTGTGAATGTTAGCTCGTAGAATAGAAATGCAATTTAACTCCACAATCTAAATTTGCACCAGCGAGTGCAGTTTATAGACGCCTTTCATTGGAAGTCAAAGCTTAATGGGAGCGGCAGCATTCACGCGTGGCATGTGCCATGTTCTTAACCCTTTTTGTCCCTTGCTGTTTGGCTTCCCAGGCCCTGTGTGTACACAAAGTTCCCTCTCTCGCAGGTGGATCGATTGAACAGTGTGCCGAATTACACACGCCTAAAGCACCATCGCTTCGGACCCATAAAGGCATATTTCATTATCACAAAGAGTAGCCATTTTGGTTGGTGAGCTCTAGTGGGCCTTGGTCAGAGCCCAGCCTGTAGGACTTGTTTATGTTGTATAAACCCATATTCCTGGGCTAAAGGCTCTTGATTGTTACAGCAAATTGACTCCTTGCGGCGTGTAAATACGGGACATAAACACCAAAGGCAGGAAAGCTTTAATGTTTAACTTTGTAAGAGAGCAATCAATAGCGTTGGAATGGCTGCCATGGCAACACGTGGCGTTTTTCCGTCTGTCCCTTCTTTAAAACTGTGGCATGCATCATAGAGCACTCTCGCCTACATTAGACATCAACTAACGCCCCCTACCACTGACTTAAGCATAGCCTTCAACCAACATCTTCGCACTTCTCTGATTTCCATACCTCTCTGCGGAAGCATTAAAAACTGTCGAAGACTGTTCTCTGTCAGCCGTTTCCTCACTTAATATCATGGATGCTACAATACACTGGCTTCCCTCCTACCTTTGAGCTCTCCTACTCTCTTCATGAGGTGGGCCTTTCTCAAACCTCCTCTACCACGTCTTCTCTACTGCAGCCTTAGATGTACTGTGGTGGTATTGTCTAGCGTTCTTCTGTCGGTAGTGATGGCAACCCTACACTTGGATCTGTATGAAAAAACGGGGGCGGGGTTCATTAGTAGAACAGTGGGAGAGGCAGATGTGAAACCTGTGGTGTAAAAGGGTGCAGGTCGGAAGTAGTAGGATCCTGTGTGCCATTCTGCTTCCTATGGGTTTGGCGGATAAACTTGGGAATATATGTTATCCTCAGGGAAGAGCCCTAGAATTGATAGACTACAACACTTTGAGCCTCGTTTGCCACTGAGCTGAGAGCGTGTGATAGGGCGCAAGTGGACAACTTAGTCGTGCTTTGGTTAGTATTGAAGCGCTAGTAATCCCCTGTGGGGGCTTTGGGTGTTTAGTGTAAAATCGTAGAAGGTCTTAGAGGGAAGTCAGGTATTCGCGGGGATTGGGGGGAGATAAGTAGGCCGTACAAGGTAAAACACCCTGCACTCCTACCCCTAGCCATTTACAAACAGGTCACATTTCTCTAGCTCACACATGCCACCCGTCAGTCCCCTCTCCCTCTCTCTCTCTCTCACACTCTCTCTCTCCCTCCCTCTCTCCCTCTCTCTGTCTCAAATGGATACATTGTATCGCATGAGGAACAGAAACAAGCATATGCGAGTTAGCAGATGAGGGAAAGGGGCAGCCTGGAAACACCAGCTTTTGCCATGAGCAACCTGCTACAGGTTGTACGAGGCAAGAACCTGTAATCCAATGGTTGGGCTGCTTGAAATGTGTCCCCTATTTCACCTTCTTAGTATGTTGGTTGGCTGGCAAAGAGATGCCTTAAACCTCACTCTAACATGATCAGACACTATGCTCACTGGCCTGCTGGGACTTGTGCACAGCAATGCAGGGCATGGCATTGCATGGCGTTTGTCAGGCATTGGATTGGGCAGGGGCCACAATCCCTGCTCAATTCTCCCAGAGGTCTCTACTTAAAGGAACTCATGGTGCCCACAGCAAAGGGCACACATGATCACAGTTCAAGGGTGTTTATTAAACTGTATATTTGGGTTGGAAAACGCCTAATCTAAACCTAAATCTAAGATGGGAGCAAGCTTCGACCATCAAACAATAATAAGACAGTCCTAGTGGCATCTTGTCAAATAAAAGGGCCTACACTAAAAAACCTATTTCCAATCCTTACGCTAAACACAAAAAGAAGTTTGGGATAATATTTATAAGAAAGAAGGAAGTGTTCACAAATAAGTCAGGATGTGGTACCTGGGGTTCTCCCTTCCCCACGTTTTGAGCACAGGACAAGGTGGGATTCCAGAGCACAGCACACGCTTCAGCTTTCCCAGCACAAGCCAACAGTTCCGCTCTCAGCAATCAGGGTCTTCGGTGGGTAAGTCTCTTTTCTACAGAAAGTCTTGTGCCTCGGCTGACCTGATGTATTCAAAACAATAAACAAAAAGGTTATTTTTCTTCTGGGCTCAGATACCCAAACAGTTCGTAATGATATCAGGACCTTCGATAGTTCTGTGTTCTCGCTTCCGAGGGCCTGACAGGTTCAATGTACCGAAACAAAAAGTTAAACAAAAGTTGTTTTTCTGGTTGCTCTTTTGGGTGGTGCTTCCTCACCCCTGGGCCCCCTTCTTCCAGGCACAGACCCCTCTTGATTTCAGTATCCCTCATCTGGGTTCACTACAGCTTCTCAAACAAATCTCTTCTGAGACATTCATAGATCTTAATTTCCTTTTAAACAGTTCACTGTGGACATCCCTCTTCCCGGATTCATTCTTGTCAACACAATGTATATTGGGACTTCAGCCTTCGCCCCCTGTTCACCGGCTTCCCTCCTTCGGGTTCACTCTTGCCAACTTTGTCAATCGTACTTTACTTGATCAACTCTTACGATGCAGGATTCACTTTCCTTAGCTTCACAATCATCTGCCAGTCAAAGACTTTCAACTGTACAGAGGATTTTACTAGACCCCATATGACCATTTTCACCCCTTTCTCACCTTTCCCAGGGCCTTCTGGTAACATTAGTTTCAACAATCTGGTAATCGCCCAGAGATTCCCGAATGAGCACCCACGTGGTGCCTGACTCCTCTGTTGCTGGTTTTCCCCCCTCTTGGTATCAATAGTTCTTTGTACTTTCACAGTTCAATTAGCCGTTTGCTATTTTAGTTCAACACAGTTCGGTTTCTTATCGGCTTCCCCTCGACTCACCGGCTGTGATGATCTGCTTGGATTTTCTTCTCTCTGGAGTCAAGGTTAGAACCACAGAGACAGGTGGCTCTCCCTGGCTTGGTTATCAGCGCAGGAGGGTCCTGTGTACCGCTGACATCTGCTGCAATACACAATGGCTATTGTTCGCGGTCTTACTATTCCTTCTGGGGAGGTTTCACAGGCCTTGGTCGGAAAGGGCAAGGTTGCTTCTCTCCTTGTTACCCTCTCGATTCGCACCGTCTATCTCTGCCTCTCGAACTGCTGTGCTGAGTTAGCTCTCGCGTTGTGCGGTCTATCTTGCTCGTATTGTGCTCTCATGCTCCACCTTTTATTCCTGTGGGAAAGGGAAAGGGCCATCAGGTGTATGTGTGAGTGTGATTCTGGTCAATTGCCTGATTTCGTCTGACCTTGGATTCGGACATGTCAGGAAAGCAGTTATAACATTAGTCCATTGTCTTTCGTGGGGTAAGACAGTGTTAGGTTGAATTCCAACCCTCGTATCAGGGGGGCTAATAAACTCAGAAGGATAAGATTGGTAGGCTTTGATAAATAAACAGGAATTATCGGGATTATAATCGTAACGTGAGCCAGGGGGATTGCGGGAATGGTAGTGTTTTTTTAAAGTGGATTTGGTGTTCGGCCAACAATAAACCGAGGGAACTGGAGAAGAATGATTGGGAGTATTTGGGTATGAAACCGGAAAACAGGGAGTCTGGGAGAGATACATTCTGGGTGCAACAGGGTTTGGGATCCTAGAGCATTTGGTATATACGGAGGAGTTATGGGATTTGGGCAAGAGAGATTTATAGGGAGGAAGGGAGACAGATGTGGTACAGCCTACAAAGGTCTCAGAGATCTTGTCCTCCTCTGCTTCTTCTCCAGTATAATACCGCATCTCACCTAGGTTATCGCCTCAAGCATAACCCTGGGTTCCTACATCCAGGTGATCTTCCCTTTTTTGTCTACCCCTAGGGTTGGGTTCTGAGAGAGACTGTTCTTCCCTGGTCACCTGAATAAATGATTTCCAGGAACTACTTGGTAGAATACCTTTAGGTTTCTCAGACCACCCTGCTGTTTCCCACAAGGCCCAAACTATTCTCACACAATTAAATCCCCCTCCCGCCCCCTCAATCACCAGAACTTACCAGGTTTTGACTTGGCACCAGCACTTTAGTATCAGAGTAATGCTGCAACCCTGCAGGGGGTTCTTCACGATGAAACAATGAGCACAAAAGGTAGATGGTAGAGTGTGGATTCAAAAACACATTGGCTTAAAAAGGGGGGAGGGGAGCGGTTGCAGGAATCAGGATGGTGAAAAGCCATATGGTGGCAGTGACTGAAAGGGGTGTTGGGACAGAAACATTTCTAAATGCGCAAAAAATAAAATCACACGCCTTCCCTTTCTTAGAGGTTCTTCTGGTAACATGATGAAAGGGGATCATTTGTTTTCTTCCTAGGTCAGGAACGAAAAGCTCCCTAAAAAATTCTGTGACTTGTCTTGGGGATCGTGTTTTCTATAAGCGCAAGTGTCCCTGAAATAAGGTGTTCATGGGTAAAACCAAAAGGCGTTTATAATGGACGAGTGATACACCAAAACACTGACATAAGAAATAAAAAATAAAAAAAGTATCTGTTGCTCAGCTCTTTACGGTCACAAGGTCAGGGCTGGCCTTACTGCTGGCAGCGCCCAGACAGCAAAACAAAAATGTGGTGCCCCATTTCCCTGCACGCCCCTGGTCATGCAGGGTGCAGTGCGGGGGTGCCAAATGTTTTGATAGGCTCAGATGCAAAAGCATCAGTGTCGTATTGTTACTAAATGTGCCTTGCTCCCGAGAGCGGGGCAGGCGCAATTCATTTCAATGGTGCGCCTGCCATGCCTTCTCCCATCTCCCACCGTGCCAGCTTGGGGGAGACCTTGAACGACTCCCCCGAGCTAGCATGGCAGAGGGCTAATGGCGCCTTTGTCCCAAGGGCGGCCCTGCACAAGGTGTCAACAACATTGTTTATGTTGTTAGAACACATTTCACAGCATTGCTGACTTGCAGACATTTAATTTCATTCATTTTACTGAATGTATAGAGCGTCTTTCAAAAGGAAGTAATGAAATTGAGAGTAGGGAGGGTTTGATGGAGGACCGAAGGGGTAAAGAGAATTGGAGAAAAATAGAGGACTTGTAAATAGAATGAAGAGGAAGAAGGTGGGAGGCAGGGAGACCAACCAATAAAGATGAACAATAGTCAATGCGGGAAAAGACAAGAGAGAAGAGAAGAAGTTTCATCACATGAAAAGAAAGATAGGGGCGAGCACGACAAATGTAAAAAAGAGCACTGCGACAAGAGCGGGCGGTGGAAGAGATTTGAAGGGAAAAGGAGAGAGAAGGTTCAAAGATGACGCCCAAGTTGCACGCCGATAGTGAAAAGGGGAGAGAGGATGGGGGAAACGAGAGAGAGGAGGTGTAGGGGGGGGATAAATAGTAAAGGCAGGCAAGAACAGAACTTCAGTTTTTGAGGGAGTAAGATGTAGGAAAAGAGGACATCCATTTCTGGACAGCAGAAAGACATTTTGAAACAGTAGAGTGAAGAGCAGTATCAAAGGAGGAAAAGGAGAGAAAGATCTGGGCGTCATCAGCGTACAAATGAAAAGATAGATGAAAGGAAGAGATAAGGGCAGAAAGGGGAGCAGTGTAAATGGAGAAAAGATGATGCCCGAGTACAGACCCTTCAGGGACACCATAAAGAAGAGGGAGTGAGGCAGAAGAATGGCCAGCCCAGGTAACGGAGCAGGTCTGTTGGGAAAGGTAAGAACTGAACCATTTGAGAGCAGATCCTGAGATTCCGTAGATGGAAAGAGAGGAAATAAGAAGAGAGTGATCCAGAGTGTCAAACACTGCAGACAGATCCAGGAGAATAAGAATAGAAGAAAGTGGCGGGATGTGAGGAGAGGATTTGAGACATGGAGGAGAGCGGTCTCGTAGAGTAAGATGGACGAAAACCAGACTGCAGAGGAGGGAGAGAGTAAAGATTCAGATAACGGGTTACCTGGTATAGGCAGCCCCTTCAAGAATTTTAGAGAGGAAGGGTAGAAGAGAAATATGGCACAAATGAGTAGGAGTAGATGAGTCAAGAAAAGGTTTTTTCAGGATAGGAAGAATAAGCGCATGCTTAAAGGCAGCAGGAAAGCAGGAATGTACAAAGGAGGAGTTAATGAGAGAGGTAAGGTACGTAAGAAGGTAAGTGTATACTTGAGCAATAAGAGAAGATGGGAAAGGACCAGAAGGATAGGCCGTAGGATGAGCACAAGTTAAGAGGGCAGATGTGTCAGAGTCCGCAATGGGAGAGAATGATGAGAAGGAATGTAGCGAAGGAGCAGGAGGGAGAGAGGGGGAAGAGTAGCAGAGGGGGTGAAAGCTAAGCAAAGACTAGCCACTTTAGATGTAAAGTGGTTTGAAAATCAGAGGAAGAAAGGGACAAAAAGGCGGATGGATCAGGGTCTTTAGGAGAAAGAATATTGTGGAGGAGCTGGTAGAGGTGACGACGGTGGTGAGATAAAGTGCGAGTTCTGAGAAATAGGATTTCTTAGCAATAAGTAAAGAAGAATCAAACGAAGAGCGCAACATAGAGAGTGTAGCAAGAAGAAGAGGGGAGTGAGAATATTTCCATAGCCGCTTAGCATTACACAGACTGCAGCGAAGGGAGATATGACTTGGAGAGAGCCAGGGCTGGGAAGTTTTGTGAGTCAGAGAGAAAGGGTGTAAAGAAAACTTTGAGTCAAGGACAGAGAGCACAGAGGAAAATAGAGTAGTAGCAGCTGAATCAGGAAAAAGGAAGAGAAGAGTGAGATTGAAGGAAGAGCAGAATTTCAAAGACGAGAGAAAAGATGGAGGATCAAAAGAAGAAAGATTATGACAAGTAAAGATAGTCGAAGAGGAGCCCAGGGGTTGGAGGGGAAACAGAGAAGGAAAGGAGTAGATAATCAGAAGTGTAGAAAGGAGAAGAGGAGACGGGGAGAAAGGGAAAAATGAAGAGAAGATTAAGCCGAGGCAAGAACCAGACTGATGAGAAGGAGAAGAAAGGAAGTGCAAGTGATAAGAGTCAGCTATTTAGAGCAGCAGAGGGAATGATGAGTTAGTGGCAGGGAGATTAAAGTCCCCAAGAAGAAAGAAAGGGGTGGGGTGGGAGAATGTGGGAAAGGAGAAGATCAAGATGTTCAAGAAAGTCAGTAGGTTTACCAGGGGGACAATAGACGACAAGAAGAGAGACAGGGAAAGGATTAGAAAAAGAAGAAAAGTGGTATTCAAAAGAAGGGAAGCTTTGAAGATTGGGAAGGGGAGGTAGAAGAGTTCAGGAGCAAAGGAAAATTCCTGTGCCCCCGCACCTAAGTGGGGAGGTGTGTGAGAGAAGGAAGTGGAGGCAATGTGAAGGGAAGCTTGGGTAACAGAGTTATCAGGGGTGATCCAAGTTTCGGTTAGACAAAGAAAGTGAAAGTTAGAGCAAAGAAATAAATCAAGAATAGAGTTTGAATTATTGCAGACCGAGCAAACGTTTAAGAAACCAAAGTGGAATTGGGGAAGAGCGGCAGAGGAAAGGGAAGGACAGGAAAAATTTGAATCATTGCATAAGCGAGCAGAGGATAGTAAGGAGGAAGTGTATTAAGCTATCCTAGATTGGATAGGGCAAGGCATGAAGACAGAGAGAAGAATAGCGAGAAGATAAGTAGATGAGTAAATGGCGAGTTGGCTCATGATCTGCCATGAGCAGGAATGACTAATGAAGTTCAAAGCCATTTAGACAATCACCCTTTGAGTGTCGTCTTTCGTGGCCCATTGGCCCAGTGTTCTCGCCAGCAAGAGGGTTTGGGTACGACTAGAGTCCGCTTTCTTAGGCTTCTCCTGCTGCTTTAGCAATCTGGCGATGTCTGCTGATTTCACAGACTTTTGTTTGGCCATTTTGGCTGGGGAGGTTGAGAGCGGGCTGGGAAGATATGGTTGGGCTTGCTATAGTTTTTTCTGGCCAGCGCCCGGGCAAAGTTACAGTCTCTAGCCACTTCCTGTGTTGGATGGGCACCCTGCTCCACCTTCCGATTGCGTGTCTTGGCTTATGATAGTGGTCCTTTTATTCTGGTGTTGCTTTCGGAAATGCCTGGCTGCCCTGCAGTAGCTTTGGTTATGTCCTTTTATATGAGGGAGTGGGTTTGATGCGTTTCCTGGATCTGTTAGTGGTCGTGGTCCTGATTGGGGTCTACCATTGCCCCTGCTTTGCTGTTCTGGGCCGCTAGTGCGCAGTCCGCTTGACGGATCTCCTGAGTGTTATATGGTCTGCTGTTTGGGAGCAGCAGGAAGTGTACTTTTTGTGGATTTCCCCAATATTTGCTGGTCTGCAGAGAGAGTCTGCTAGTCCCACTGTGAGCCTGAGGCTGGGCCTCATAGGTTTTCGGTGCTCCTGCTGCAAAAGCGCTTCCCTGCTGGGATATTTAGGGAGATAAGCGTAGGCTTTCCTTCTTCAGAGGGCGCCGCCATGAGCCCCCCCTGTATCCCGCTTGTTGTGGCTCTGGGGCACTGGGTCCAGGTCGGTTGCCACTCCTTTCCCCCTATTGTTGGCTGATGGGGGGTCTCCTTCCTTGAATGATCCACTCTTCTTTCAGCGCGCTCAGGAAGCCGCCATTTTGGGGATCTCAGGGGGTTTGTTGGCACGCTCTCCCTCTCCACTGAGTTTTTGGGGTCCGGGGTCCAATTTCTCCCCTATTTCCAGCTCCCAGCTCCTGGCAGTTCCCCCACTGGACCTCTGGCGTTGCTTTCTCTATGCTGGCTTATTGTGGGTACATTTCAGCAAAAGCTTGGGCGTCCCACGCATGCTTCTAAAAAGGCGACTGCATTGCCAGCACCTTACGCCACCCCCCCTCTTGTTTACATTCTTAGTGATAGGTAATCTTTTACACTCATAGGAAATAGGAGTTTACATGTATTTTTAATATGATTTGCACCACTTAAAAAGGGAGAAGTTATTTCGCAAACTGTCAAAATTAATTTTTGAGTGGTATCTGAATAAACAATTCTTCAATGCAGCAATAAGTGATTGTCCATTATTCTTTAATCTCTGAATGAAATACATAATTAGGACTAAAACTGCACAATCGTAATTTATAGGAAAGGCACTTCATACAATATAATAAGTGTAATCCATTAATGTTTGCATTTGGTGGTCACCTTTTACGCATGCAGGAAATAAGTTCTGTAACTTCTCAAGACCTTTCTCTTCTCCTCTTCATTCTCTCTCCCTCTACCCTGCTAACCCAGTTCTGTTTTTCCCTCTCTCCCTCCTCTGAGTCCCACAGGTCCCGGGCACCCCTGACAGTCGTCTCTCGTACAACCCACCTACCTTCACTGCACTCGAGAAATAACCCAAGAGAGTGGCTCTCTCTGCCCTTACCCCAGTCTCCACCGACCAGGTGCAATTGGAGCCCCCACCTCCCTGTGACTGTCTGTGCACTTGCATGATCCGAACGCAACGTGTTGCTGTGTCTCAACTTTTAAATGCATTATACGCACTTACTCTGCCTGTGCAGACTATTATCGCCACAAACTTTCAAGGGCTCTGAGCGACTGTTTTTTCCCCATGTTCCCACCCTCCTTGAGCATTGTGAAACACTTGTCTGTGTATAGGCGCTTTATAAATAAACAATTCCATACCATACCAGGAGCCGAAGCCCAGTCATGCATCATACATGTGCCCAGCCTACTCTCAGCACCCGTAGAGGCACACATAACAACGCCGAACACAAGGGTGGTTTGGCCGACTGGGCAGACCGCCACGAAAACATCCAATTTAAAAACAAAAAGAACAACTAAATAAAAACCACAAAGTAATTTTGTCGAAGTGAAGTACTATGAAGTAATTCACTTTGATAAAGCAATGTAGAACCTTCCCAAGCATTTATCCTCATTCTGTCTCTTCTAGTAAAGCAAACTAAGAAGCAGCAACCCACGTGCCTTCAAAAAGCCTGATGGGTACATTGTTCACTAACTATCCCTAGGAAAGTACCACGTACAGTGTTCTTTCTGTTGTTATGTTCAAGTCCTCCTGCGGGTACTGAATTCACCTGATGCTGCTGACTCTGGAACAAGTAGGCAGATGCATCCACCATCTTGTGGGGCTTTCCATACCCCCAGCGATGTTCCATGAGCCCCCAGACCCTCTGGTCACAGACTCACACAGAGACGTCTTCTCTGCTCGGGCTCCCCGGTCACAATGACGACGTGGGCACACCCCCTTTATTTAAAGGCAGGCGTCAGAGTGCAACGTCACTCTGCCGTGTGCCGAAGCCCTTAAAGGGGCAGCACCACACTCCTCCTTTTCCATGAAGACAAACAGTAAACACGTTAACTTGCACACTCAAACTGAACTCAATAAACACATTAACAATGTCAACCCACACAACTGTACCCTGCAAACCCCTTTATTCACAGCCGCCCCAGGGCCCTCCCGCTCCCATGCATTGTAGACCCTCACAGGGTCGCACACAGTCATTGCTCCAAAACATAGTCGCTGAGGCGAACACGTTTCCCTCGCCCTGTCCTCAGGGGGTACCTCCTGCTCGCCTCGGGGAGGGGAGTTCCGCTGGTGGCCAGCACACTGACAGGAGATCGAGGGAGGGGTCCGGCACCCTCGCCCTCGTCGGGCACATCCACAACATCCTGTTCCTGGGGTGCCTCGGTCCTGGGCTCTCCCAGTTTCTCAAAGAAGCTAACATTCCTCGTGACCGATGCCCGGCCATCCGAGGCGGTCACCATGGACCCTTTTTCCTCAACCGCATCCAGAGGCTCAGGTTCCTATGTCAAAGATAACTTCCACAGGGGTATCTGTTTCGAATTAGCACTTCGTCCCCGGGCACCAGTTGTTGAGGTCAGAGGCCTCCTCTCACATTCTCCTGCTCGATCCTCAGCCGTCGGTCCTGTTCCACCTGCTGGTCATCGATGACTCCTGGTTCTCCCTCGAGGACCACTTGAATAGTGCATCCACCGGGGCCACCCCCGTAGAGGTGTGTGGGGTTGTCCGATAGACCCGCAAGAACTGATTTAGCGCCCGTTCCTGGCACCGCCCTTGCCCTTGTTCGATATGGAACACTTAGTTCAAGGTGTGCATGAGTCTCTCTGCCTCCCCGTCGGCCCTAGGCCAGATCGGGGTGACTTTCTGATGCTGCACTCCATAACCGTCCATCAGGGCTGTGAATTGCTCACCTTGGAATGGGGCCCCTTTGTCCGAGCACAGGGTTGTGGGGAGTCCATGAGCAGCAAATACTTTCTCCATTGCCACCACCACGTGTTTGAAAGCCACTGATTGGATGGATTTGACTTGCGTGTATCTGGAGTACACATCAACCACCACCAAGAAGTGCGTACCTTGCTAGGTGGAACCAAAATCCGCATGGACCACCTCCCAGGGGTGCGTGCCGCGACACATGGCTTCAATGGAGGGCTCTCTCTGTGCAGGAGATGCGGCCTGGCACCACACGCATGCGGCTACATACTTGTCAACACGTCGCTCGAGCTCAGGGAACCATACCTTGAGGCATAGGCGGGCCTTGGACTTTGCGGCCCCTTGATGGCTTGATGGTCCAAGCCAATTACCTCTTGGACTTTGGTCTGAGGGACCACAATCCAATCTCCCTCAACAGCAGCCTGTTTGCCGAGAATGACAGCTCTTCCCGCACCTTCCACAGCTGCTCGAGCACCACTTTTGCCTCCTGCGTGCGTCCTGCCACCGACTCCAGCACGCTCCTCCAGGACCATTGCTGCATGGCCGCTCTAAGGATGCGAAAGCACTTGTCCTGTGTGGCCACAGCCTCCAGTTCCTCCAGTGGCAGGGCATTTGGGGTTGCCGCCTCGACCACCAGTTGAACGTGATCATCGGCCTCTTCTGCACAGGCATCCATTTTGTCGTCAGTGTATCCCCTCGGATGGCAAGACAGATAGACAGCTGCGTTGTTGGAGCCAGGCCGGTAGACCAGCGAGACCCCATACTCCAGAAGCAAAAGCATACACCTTTCGATCCTCTCCGGTGGGTTTGATTATGATCCAGCCAGGATTGGGAGCAGGGGCTTATGTTTGGTACCTACTATCACTGGCCTACCCAGAATGCACAGCCGGAAATGCCTGCACCCCCCACAAGACCACCAGGGCCTCCTGTTCTATCTGAGAGTAGCGCTGTTCAGTCTCAGACAGTGTCGTGCTGGCGTAGGCCACCGGGCGGACGCTGGAGTCAGGCCCAACTTGTGTCAGCACGAACCCCAGGCCGAAAGGGCTAGGGTCCACGATTATCTCAGACTGGAGGGCGGGGTCAAAGAACACCATTGTATCTTCCGCCTTGAGGGTGCTCTTAATGTCCATGAAAGCCGCTTGCTCCAGTGGTCCCCACTGCCACACTGTCTCCTACTTAGTGAGGGCCTGTAGGGGCTCGGACCTGGACGCCAAGTTTTTGATGAAGCGGCCACAATAGGTCACCATGCCCAAGAAGCTTCTGACTCGGACACATTTTCGGGTGGACGTGCATCTTTAATATCTTTTACTTTTCGGGGATCGGGAGACACTCCTCCCTCTTTAAACATGAAGCTGAAGAATTTGATGTTTGTCTTCAGAAATTCACATTTCTCCCGATGGAGCGTCAGGCCCAAAGACTGCAGACGTTCGAATGTCTTGGCCATTTTGTGTAGGTGGTCCACTTCAGATTTGGCGAATACAAGGATGTCGTTGCTGATGTTCAGCACGCCTTCAAGATCCGCCAGTGCACCCCTGATTATGTTTTGAAAAACCTCAGCCACCGAGGACACAACCCGAAGAGGAGTCTCTTATACCGGTACATGCCCCGGTGAGTCGTGAATGTTGTGATGTACCTTGACTCTGGATGCAAGAGGACTTGATGGTATCCGGCCCTGAGATCGAGCTTCGAGAAGAAACGAGCCCCTTGCAGCTTGGTGATAATATTGTCTATAGTCGGTGTGAGATGTCGCTCTCTCCGGATTGCCTTGTTGGGGAGTCTCACATCTACACAAATCCTCACTGAGTCAGGTTGCTTGGGTTTCCTGGCAACCACAATAGGTGATACCCAGGGTGTCGGTCCATCCACCTTCTCAATGATATCGAGGTTCACCAGGTTGTCCAGCTCCTTGTCTACCAACTCCCTCAGGTGGAAGGGCACCCTGCGGTGCTTGAGGGCAATGAGCTGCACCAATTCGTCAATGTGCAGCTTCACTGGGTCGCCGGCAATATGTCCAATTCCTTGGAATAGTTTGGCATACTTATTAAGTAAAGTTTGTATGTCCTCCATGTACACGGAGTACGCAAATGTTACGATTCCCAGGGCTTCAGCTGCCGCGCAGCTTATCAATGTGTTGGTACTGACGGGCATCGCATAGAACCATGCTTTTATTTTCAAGCCACCATGCCCCACCAGAGCCACAAACGCACCGTCCAGGGGAATTGGATGTGAACCCCCGAACGTGAAGATTCGAGCCTTCGAGGCAGAGAGCTTCGGGGGGCAGTCCATGGCATCATAGTGTTCTCTGGCCATCACATTGACAGACATCCCTGTGTCCACCAGCACATGAATGGAGAGAAATTAACTGCCACGATGCACCGTGGCTGTCTTCGGCTCTTGGACTTGAGGGACTCTATGCTCGACACAAAGAAAATGTTCTCTTCCTCTTCCCCCTCTTCCTCGTCAGGTTGTGCGCCTTCCTGCCCCTGATCAACCTGGGCGACATTGGGAGGGCAAGACTGTCTAAAGAACCCAGACCGCACTGGGCCTCTGGGCACCATCACCGGTAGGGACGCTCTGCACACCCAGGCGTAGTGGTCTTCTGGGCCGCACCGACCACATGTTCTTCCTGCTGCTGGGCACTGTGCAGGGTGGGGCAGGTTGTACCCACACTTTAGCCATGCCTCCCTAGGCTTTCCGCCCATGTCATGGAAATTTCCAGCAGGCCTCCTGGCACCCTTGCCGCTACACCCCACTGCGCAGACCTCCTCCGTCTTAACAGGACGTGCACCCTCTTCCATTCTTGACGCCCGTACCTTCGATGTTTCCTGGCAGTGACCCAGCTCTAGGATGCCGGCTAAGGTGATCCCAGATTCTCTCAGCACCTGCCTCCGTAGCTTTCCTGAGGAACATCCTTGGATGAGCTGGTTCCTGAGCCTGTCGTCAGGATTGTCCCATGCACATGCCACTGACAGCCTCCTGAGACGGCCATAGAAAGTGTCGAGCGTCTCATCCTCCTTCTGGCGGGTGGAGAGCATAACAAAATGCTCATAGTCAGCATTGGCTAGGGGAAGGAAGTAATTGTGGAGAGCAGCCTTTGCTGTGCCATAGGATGCATCTGCAGGCTGGAGGGAATCAATAATGTTGTTGTTGGTTTCAATTGTTGCCTGAAAATACATGTCCAATCCATAAACCCATCGCCTCCACCTAGGCCCAAGGCTGGATGGAGGGCCAGACACATCAAACTCAGAGATTGGTTGAAGAGCCGCTGGGGACTCATCTGGGCCATGGCTGGAAGTGGAGGTGGGGGCTGTCCTTTGAGGCTGCGGTTGTTGCACTGCTGGCTGCCCTCCGTCCTGGTTAGCTGGATCACTCATGGGTCAAGCGCACAAGCACCCCTATGAGATCACACAGGGGCCGCAACTCACCCAGCCAGACAGGCCTACTGACGCCACTTTGATCTTCAAAACTTCCACAACAGGACACACGCAGGAATGCCCCTGCAGGCTTCTTGATCTTCAGATGTCCACACCAGCACAAATCCAGGGCATGTAGCATACAGCAGAAAGTCCAAAATCAGTAGATGGCCACAGAAGGTGTAAATAGGCCCAAAGTCCAGTGAGGAGTGTCTGAAAAGTGAGCCAGGGAGGTCTAGGGGACATACATAGAACAGCCAGTATCCCCCCAGTACCTCACATTCACTCAACAAGATTCACCTCGAAAATGGAAAAATAACCAAAATTCCAGGCATGTCCAAGTAGAAATAGCAGTCCACTATTCAAATAAACACAAATTAGGCTTGGATGGCATTTGTGGGGCCCTCCGGAGCGCCGTGAATATCCCGTGCCTTGGAGCCAAATGGCTGCTGCCGCGTGGACCACACCCTCCCCCAGGCGTGGAACGAGTGGATTCCGTCCCTCGTTCTGAGAAAAAAATTCAATCAGTTGTCACCGCCAGGCCCGGGTGTGTTACCGGCCTCGTCGCCACTGTTGTGGGGCTTTCCATACCCCCAGCGATGTTCCGTGAGCCACCTGCCCCCCTGGTCACAGACTCACACAGAGATGTCTTCTCGGCTCGGGCTCCACGGTCGTAATGATGACGCGGGCACACCCCCTTTATTTAAAGGCACGCAGCGGAGTGCAACGTCACTCTGCCGCGTGCCGAAGCCCTTAAAGGGGCAGCACCACACACCAGTCACTACTTCCCACAGGTTCAGAGAACATGATTGCACAGATGTCTAGAGGCAAGGCCCATGCATGATCAGAGATGGAGGATCGTGCTGACCCTTCTAGATCCCACTATCCACTGTATGAATCCCCTGCTCCAGCAGAGACCCTCATGCCACACCACACCACACCACACCACCGAGTATATCTTTGCAGCACAAATGCACCTAAACATGTTGCAGCAACATCAATGTCTCACACAAGGAAGAACATGCTGAATGCCAATTATCTGGCAGACCTAGGTGATCATGCTTCCTTTCTGACATCATCAAATGGCTCTTGGCAGTAGGCCTGTGCAGCTTGGCAAAGGTCAGTTTACCGATGCTCCAGTAGTTTGCCAGGCTCACGCTGCCGACAAAATGGCAGCATAACGGTCTCCTGCAGGACATGTGATGGTAATGCAGTGGTAACTCACTGTTTTTGCCAGCAGTGGAACTTGTGATGAGGCCCAATATCTGGAATGCACTCGCTGGGTTCAGCTCTGAACATTCCTTGCCTTCGCCCCCTCCCACCTTCTCTCTCCTAATGACTCTGAAGCAACTTACTCACATGAAGGAGCTACAAAACGCAAAAAGGATAAAAGATATAACTGAGCACCCCATTATGTGCAAATTCAATCAAATGCCACACTGTATGGACAGATCATGTGTTTGTTGATTTCTAAAGTGAAGAAATGGATTTCATTACCATAGATATCAATAAATCGAATAATTTTGACCTAAGTGCATATAGCATGGGATTTAGTGATGCACATTTAGTATAATCTCCGTAGTAAAATTAAATTTTTTGTTATATCACTCGATTTTCCCAAACATTTTATGTCAGCAAAGTTCATATTCCACAAGCATCAAGGGCAATTGCTCAGATTTACATTTCCAACAAATAGAGTTATCTACTACTGTAGCATTGAGGGGCAATTCATGGAACAAATGTATGCTGAAAATCTTGGCGCAAGTCGGCACAAGTGTGAGAAAGCAAGCGCACGCGTGCGAATCATGGAAGGGCCTGCGCGTGTTTAATACGGCATGTGCGCCAAATCCGAACGTGGCGCGCATGGGCGCACATGTCACAGCAACATCCCGAACACCGTGCGCGACGCGCACAGCGAAAGCACACAACATCGGCGCACGCACCAAAAAGGGGGCGGGACACAGGGTGTAACACGCAGAATGGGGAACAATGTCTGAAAAGAAGGCGTAACTGGGGAAGTACTGCAGGGAAATATACGGAACGCCCACACGCATGCGAACTACACGTATTCATGGAATCGAATATGGGAAACCCACGCACGCTAAAAGACACGCACAGGCGTCAACACGTCTGCCACATGGAGGCAGGCGGAAGCGTCCCCACGTGCAGTATAAAAGTGCACACAAATAACAAACACGTATATACAGCTACGATGAATGCCCGATTTGTCGCAGCACTGATCGTGGGACACCGCATGACGCCAATCCGGAACCCCACCACACCACCGCAGGTAAGATACAACGCTGCCCATATTGCAACCAGGGGCATAGTGGAGCGCACATTCGGAGTGATCTAGTCACGCTTCCGCTCCCTTGACTGCTCTGACGGCCAGCTACTATATGCACCCCTAGTAGTGTGCAGGATCATTGTGGCAGCATGTGTCCTGCACAATGTTGCAACATGGCGGGACATGCCGGTGGACATGGTGGTGCCCCCACATCCCCAACCACATGCACAGGCGCTGCCCATGGGAGGGGAAAGGGCACGTGGCTAGTCAGCCCGGACCCAGCTTGTGGCCACATTTTTCACCTAAACTCCCACCCCTGTGGAGGGCACACAGGCCTGCCACATACCAGGTGACAATCGATGATGACAAAGAGTCAGTCAACTGTCACAACCTTACCACCCTGAGAATGTTGCAGCGGAAGTGCTATTGTGTGCATCCCTAGCTACTTAAACATAGCCAATCCTGTGTGACCAAAAGGAACACATGCAATGTGTGTATCACACCACCCCCTGCAAAACAGGCCATGACAATCACTGGTATGTCACCCAAACCCTCCCAACCCACATCACCCTTGTCTGCCACACCATGACATGGCATGCAACAGCAAAAGCCCAACACATGACCAATAAGATGCAAAGTGACATGTGATAAATGGAAAGTGGCCCGAGACAATGACGCCTGACATGGAATCAGATTAAATGACTGACCAACAACCTCCCACACATACCAAGTCATACACAAATGCTTTCCACCAGTGGTAGCATGAACAAAAGACTGAATGCCTGTTCACATACACATTGGGCAAGCCAAAATCACTACTCCCTAACCCGTGTGCTGTGTGTGTCTCCTGCAACACACTGCTCAGCACACAGCACAGTGAGCTGCCATTGAGTTGGGGATACACCTTGAGCATCACATCAAAAGGACAAACAATATAATCAACCAATTGATGCATGTACACGATCCCCAAATGGCAATTGATCATGCGCTGCAGGGACACAGCGTGCCCGAGAAGGCAATCTGTGTGCACCTGTGGGCATGGAAGGGTGGTTGTATGTGTGGTGGAGCATTGTGTAACTGAGTGTGTCAGTAGGGACCTGCACTCAATATATGCACGTGAAATCAAGTGACCCTCAGTGTCCTGTACACATCACATGCGAACATTGCCCATGTGTACACCCCAGCATGTCAAACCACAACAATCCCCTGACACCTGAAAAGTAAATAAAACACAGGAACAGCCATTGACCAGCAGAACACATCATGTACATAGTACCCCACAATGACAATGTCAGAGAGTGCCCAAACACTGTAGCCCAAGCTTACTGTACAAAAACAAAAGGCCCTCCCTCATTTACACATCACTGGGACGTTCTGAACAACTGTGTCTGGCGTATGTACCCTTCTTCCTTCTAGTCTACCTGGCTACAGGATCCCCCTACCCCTTGGTCTTCATGTTCCATCTTGCGTGTAAATGGGGTCCAGCCCCCGCAGAGGCCACCTTGACTGGTAAAAATACCAAATTGCAGGGAACTCCAAGGAGCCAAACCCCGAAACCAGGGAAAAAGCCTCTAGGCACAAAAAAAACCTGGAAGAGTCTGCAGTAGATGACTTGAAGTTGCAAAAAATGTCCGAGCACATGTACAAGCAGAATGCTAGAACAACCAAGGTAGCACAGTTCAACAATGGTTCAACAGGATGGGTACCATTTTCAAGACACAATATACAATGAGGATGCAACAACTGATGGGTAGTGTCACAGCTCCGGTCTCCAGGCGCAGGAGTGGCACGAACCAACCACTCCCTCCGTGGTCTGGGCGACTGCAAGATAAAACTTACACAGGCCTCCGAGACCCCGGCCGGGAAAGAGGGTCAGGGATCTGTTGTTTGGACAGGCATTGGTATTCAGGATAACCGGAAAGAGGGGCAGGAGAGGGGAGTTGGATTGGCAAGGGAAAGCAGACAAAATACAAAATACAACTATTGACAATAACACATACTCAATCAGAGAAACCATGTTCTTCATGCACATTGTACTAAAGGAGTCAAATGCAAGCCAAAGAGAGACTTATCTCTGGGGTGAGTGCTGGCCTCGTGCCTGCGCACTCTCAGGTTCGGTAACAGGAGCAGTTCAATGCTGCAAAGAGAGCGTGAGTTACTAATATGTGTGTGTCTACAACACACACACAACACCATTCATGCCCCAAACTAAGTGACTTCTCCACAAATAAACACTCTTGTTTGCTGCTTTGTACGTATACGTTAGCTTGCCCTTGTGATGGTTCATACACTGTCAGTGTAGTAAGGCAGGCGCACGTGGGCGCGCGGTAAATGGAAGACCAATGTGTCAAGAATCACACATGATAGAATGGTCCCTGGGTGAGCTGCTAGAAGCGTATAGCGAGGTGCGACTTCAGTACAAGTCGTGTTCTGGCAGCCGCGGATTTTAATAGGTAGTGCGCGTAGCAATTTGCACATGCAAATGATATGCACTGCACTCGAGTCTGTGCCTCGCTGGGTGTCCCTGTGCACTGTATTAATTTCTGCCTAGGAACACTACTGCGCTAATAACTCAGCTTCTATGGGGCAGGGGGGACTCGAGGATATGTGCGACGGCCCCTGCTTGTGCCCCTGACAACTTGTAAAGCTACTTGGCATTTGTTCCTCAACGCATCTTAGCTGTACTGTGCGCTTCTACAACAATGTTTGGCCAAGCTTCCCAGCACTGGCGCTAATTAGCATGCATGTGCAAGTGGCCTGGTGGAAGGTTGGCTGCGGTGTGGCCCCTTGTGCTGCTCACCTTGCTTGGAGCTCCTGGAAACACGTCTGCTTCTGTCGGACGTCTGAGCACAAGCCCTGCGCTTCTGCTTGCGCACACATGCGCACGTGTGCACCACCGAATGTGGCCAGGTTTCAGTAGTACTTGGCCCCGTGTCTGCTGGGAAAGGTAGTCTGGAGGCTCATTTTCCTGCAGAAAGGGCATAAAAGATATTAATAAGGCTGGAAAGTTCCCTGTGTGTGTGTCTTCATGCTGGTTGTCACTGGGCCATGTTTGAGACCTACATCCAAACACCTCCCACCATCAGTGTGACTTTGACAGCCAAAGCGTGCAGGCTACAGTCTACACCATGAAGTGCATCAAGCACATATACAGGCAAGAAAAGAACATGCATCACAATCCACATCAATTAATGGAGATATCAATTATTTGCTCACCCAAATTGATTGCAGACATGCCGTGGAGAAAACCCACTAAACCCCCCTAGGGGTGTTAACACAAGTAGTACAGCAGCAGACAGGCCACAGATATGACGAAAGTCCAATGCCTTCGTGTAAATGGTTGTTACACCGAACCATCCTTGCGAGTCCATGGATAAGGGAAGCAGGAGTGGCCTATGTGAGTCAGGATACCAAGCTGCAAACACATACACGAGACAAGCTTGAAGGGCCCAGCTGGAACAGACAGTGGATGCTTTCAAAAGCCACAAAGCACCACACCGTCACATGAATGCACAAAAGACAAGCAATTTTAAACTATATTAACTAATATACGACCTCCTTTTATGCTAAAGGAGTGGAGGTGGTGTGGAGCACTGTGCCTGGTTTCAATGTGCAGGGAATTGTACAAGTTTGTGGAAATATGGGCACGGTAAACATTCCACACGTAGTTGTTTTGCACTGTGGTGCTTTGCATTTGGCGTATGTCAGTGCCCCTACTTTGTTGGCAGATTTGGAACATTTGGTTCAGGCAGTAATGAAAATAATTCCAAATGCCAAGATTATTTTTTCTGGTTTAGTGCCTAGCGCAATATGGGACAACAGTTTTGTTTTTTGTCCTCAGCAGGTGGAGAGAGGAAGATGTAGGGTGGGCTTTGTTGAGGTAGGTCCCAGACCTTCTCACCCTCTGTTTTACAGTAATGTTAGTATCATTATATTTGACCCATCCACACTTCATTTTTATATATGCATTGTAGTGATCTGCATTGGTTGTGGCTCCTGCGTGGTAGATTATACCTATTGTTGTGAAGGTTTTCTTACCAAGTGATAGTTTACCATGTGTGAATCCAGTTAGCTTGCAGTTGTTTTTGGTACCATCTGCATTCTAACGTAAAAGCATTGCTATTACGTATTTACTATGTGTCTATATTTGTAAGGTGGCAAGACGCCCACACTGTTCATCTCGCTAGTGACCGAAAGTGGGATAGTACAAAAGCATGTGTGCAAATTATAGGCCTCTAATATATAACTGTGCTCATTGGGGTCAGGGGACCGCGGCCTGGCTGGAGGGGGTTGCAGCAGGGTTTGCTCAGACATTCTTATATGAGCACATTTTGTCAGGGCTCAAGACTTGCTCATTTGAAAAAAGTTTACGTGATTTGCCGTGTGAAGAGGAGATGGCTGAGCTAACAGGTGGTGTGGGTTGGCTGTGGGAGTCACTGGGAGAGTGCAAAGTTCTCCAGAGGAACAAAATAAATCCGTAGAAATGTCACCCGTATTGGTGAATGGTAGCAAACAATTCATATGTTTTTCAAAAATATTTGTAATGCCACTATGATATGAAGGGCTATCAGCTCCCATTCTGAGTGAAGGTCAGCGCTGTTGAATTTTTGTTTCCGAGCTGAGCAAACGCACGCATTGTACACAGTATAAGGTTCAATTGTTTTTTGACCATGAAACAAAGAGAGGATTCCGAAAGGGAGGGATGTAACACTTTCAAATATGATAAGGTTCACCATTTCAAAACTGGGCAAAGGAACATGTAATTTGATTTTATGAAAATTCATTGACCTGAACGGAGTGTCTTCGTTACGCTGATAGAATGGAAATGCCGAATATTATGTAAGTTTTACTTTTGACGATTTTATAGACGAACTAGTCAACTTATCATTCTCCGACCATTATTGGTGGCTTACATTGTACTCAGTTGTTTATGGCATATTGCAACAGCACGCAATTACAACCTGTGTGTGTACTTGGCTTTGTCCTGGGCACATGGGCAGTCCAGCATCGAGATGTGTGTAGTCCACCAGTGGGTTCCCCCAAGTTCCACAAACGCGTAATTCAACTCTAATATTTAATTAAAATTCTGTCTATGTGTTCTTCTTGGCCTTGGCTTGCTCCCTGATTGTAGCGTCAGCCTCCGCATCCCATTTCTAGCTGACCATACTCCATAGCACTAACTTCTGAAGCAAATTGAAGAGTACTGTCCACGTTGTTTTCTCCGTGTTCCCATTGTTTCACGTCTGTGTTTATCAATAGTTGTAACATGGGGCCAAATTAATGTTTAAAATGATAAACTGTAATAAAGATCAGCTACTGAGACACATTTCTGTTATCTTTTTTAAACAGCTACATCCTGCCTTTCTGCGATTGTCATTGATTTCAGATACCAACTGACGGTTTTTTAACCGTCAGCTGCACATACACATGAATGGGTGGATCACAGTGATGCTTTTTTGGGACAATTGCCACGGGACAACATGCCCTTATGCCCTTATGTGGTACCAGCGATAAGGAGAAACCTGACATCATTTACGGTGGCCTAGCGCCAAGCTGATGCCAAACACTTGCAATTCACAGGGCGTCCAATGCGCTTCTTATACCCAAAAGGAACACCGCGTGACTCATGATAAACATTTGTGGATCGAGAGCGAAGAAAAAAATTACCTATTTACTTGAATATGGCAATCGTAGGATGTTCTCGGAGCGTTTATTGTGAAATAAAAGTACTTTACAAATTGTACAGTTTAAAAGTATGGTTTTATATTCAAAATTGGGACGCACTGTGTTGTGAGATGATGTGTGTTGATATTCCAGGTTCTGCGTCAAGTAACGTTATCATGTAGGTAATGACTGGGTGCGTTTGGCTACGCTGTCCAGTAATGTCCTGGAGATAGGCAGAGACTATCACAAGGTTTGGTGATGTCAGGCTCAGGGGCGGGGCATATGAATTAGTTCCGCCAGGGCAGTCCCCCTTGGTCGATGCAGCAAGGGATAAGATTATCACAAGATGGCTGCGCCTTGGTGCCTGATTTCGCATGTGTAAAAAAGAGGAAAACTACGGTAAGGTGCATAGGAAATGTTTGTATGATCGATCAACGTATGCTTAGAAGCACATGCCCGAACACTTGGGACAATAATATTTCTGAGCACACTATTCTTTTAATAGATCCATTTTTTGCTGCTTTCGCTGCAGATGATTTTCTAAGGTCTCTGTGTATTATTTCTAATGTCTGTATGGGGTGTTTTAAAAACAAATTCGTAAGTACACATAAAGTAATGGGTCATAAAAAAGTGTAGTGTCTACCATTAGAATCACTGTTTTCACTCATTTCAACACAAGGAACATTTTCTTCCAGGCATTCCAGAGTACTAGACATTTCTGTGTCTTACATATACAGTTTCCACTTCTTATTTATTATTGAATGTAATGTATTTATGTGCTGCTTTTTTAACATGTTTAGTGTTTTCTTTGATGATATAACAATGTAAAATACCTCTTGAGTTTTTGGATAGTATTGATGTCCGAATCCGTCCGCGAACAGCCGCATGGTCTGTGGATATCAGACCCACTAGCGCAGGTAGGGGGTTCAGTATGTTCTATGTTTATAAACTAAGGGCATCCTAGTAAACATTTATCAAATTTACATTATCTATATATGTATATTCAGTGAATAAAACGTTGTAACAGGAACGTTATGGTTAAGTTGTGCTACTAAAAACCTATGAAATTCAATAAAACAACTTTGTTAAAGGGACGTCATGGTTAAGTTGCGCTACTAAAAAGCTATGAAATTCAGTAAAAAAACTTTGTTAAAGGGACGGTATCGTTAAGTTGTGCTACTAAAAACCTATGAAATTCAGTGAAAAAAACGTTACAGGGACGTTATGGTTCCATTAAAACCGAAAAAATCCTGAAATTCGCCAGTTATGGTAAGCTAAGCAACCATAACTCGTGCCACCACCGTGCACTGCTAAGACGAACACCCAGGACATCAGTGATGACATCACAAATGTAATTGATGACATCACTGATGACATCACATGTGCATTTACTTTTCATGAAAAGTCTGTACAAGGGATTCCTATTGTAATGTTTATAAAAAAGTGTCAATGATCATTGGAATAAATATCATAAGGTACCTAGTGCATTAAACAATGCATTGCTACAAATAGCCTTCTGTTATGAAGTTCTTTCCAGTATACTAAGCCACTCATGTAGAAACATAGGCATTGTGTGCAGCATATATGATGGAGGTGCAATATGAATAATCTTGCCATGTTGAATAGTAAAATGATAAATGCTTTCTTATTACAGTTTTGCATACTGTGAAATATTTAATAAGTAGCTATAAAACCCACTTACTACATAATTGCATTATTGCAAACAAAACACAAACAGGCAACAACACATACAAATATGAGCATATACATGGAAAATAAAATAAACAAAAAAAACAGCAGTATTACCAGACAATCTTCATAATCTAACTGATTATCTTCATGCACAGAAATGATTGGTCTGCTTCAAAACTACTACTTCCCTATGTATAACTATCACATAATGTGACTGGATCCTAAGGAAAGTAGTGTGAGTATAATGTATACAAATATGAGCATATCCAGGGAGAGTACAGTAATAAAAAAAACAACAGAACTATAAGAAAGTGTTGATAAACTTATTGACCATCTTCGTACATAGAAAGCATTGTTGTCTTCCAAGTGTGTGTTTTCTCCTATGTATATGTTTCATATGCTGTGAGTGAACCCGAAGTGAATTACTGTAAGAACATATTTGAAGTATAAGACTACAAATATGCTACTCTACTACTGAACTACTATACTACTGAATTTTTTGTTCCTGACTGTTACTGGCCTAGATATGTCAGTAAAGGAAAAAAGAGGGAGCCAGACATGTGATGTCATCAGTGATGTCATCAATGACATTTGTGATGTCATCTTTGATGTCCTGGGTGTTCGTCTTAGCAGTGCACAGTGGTGGCGCGAGTTATGGTTGCTTAGCTTACCATAACTGGCGAATTTCAGTTTTTTTTTGGTTTTACTTGGAACCATAACGTCCCTGTAACAAAGTTTTTTTCACTGAATTTCATAGGTTTTTAGTAGCGCAACTTAACCATACCGTCCCTTTACAAAGTTTTTTTACTGAATATATATATATATATATATATATATATATATATATATATATATATATATACACAATGATGAGTTTAGTAGATTTTGCTAAGCACAGGCTTTTTGCCCATGGACAATGCAATGAACGTGCAAGTTTGCAGCATTTGGACACAACAGCGAAAATAATTGTAGCAATATTTTTTGCATTCTGCTGTCTCTACCCCTTTACCCTCCTGGCATTACAGAAAGCAGCTCTTTATCATACACACAAAGAAGCATATGTTAATATGATCCCTGTTCCTCTAGTAAATGAAGTTGTCTCTTAACCTTTCACCAGTGCTACTAAAGAGATAAAAAGGCTGAAACGCAGCATAACATTAATTTCAAACATGTAAATCATTCCATGAGTAATTTGCCCACGTTTCCAATAACATGTGGTATCAGCACAAGACCTGTGTGGGGAGAGAGACATCACGGGAGAGCTGCTACGTATAAACTCTCATTCCCTATGCCATGAGCACTTCCAGGTCCTTTGTGGCCACTGACGTTCCAGTGACTAGAGCACAGGTCCTAATGTATTTGGCACTATGCACAACTAGGGGACAGTTCCAAGGGAAGTGGGCTACACTGAGATGGATGTCACAAAAGATGTTCCCCTATGAGGATAGCTACATAAAAACACAAACAATGATAGAGAAATACTGGAGCATGGATAAAATGATCCAATATACATTAGACGTTCCAAATATAAATGGGAAGCTAAAATCTTAACACAAAAGGAATTTGTGTCCAAAAAATGGGAGAAGAGAGGCATGGGTAATGCCTGGATGTTGGGAAAGGCCTCAAGTACTGGTATATGGACAGCAGACGAATGTGTCAAAGGACTGATGGGATGCAAAGCACAAGCACTCCTGACAATGCCAGTGGAGGTGGTACAGAAAGAGAATGATGAGCGCCTCAGTGAGTGGGCAGAATACTCAAAGCGGCTCACATTGGTAGAAAACGAAGCAGGCAATGTGCCCATAATACCCTTCAATCATGCCGGACTATGTTTCCAGAATGATGGTCCAGTAAAAATTGGAGCAAATTAAGGGTGCAAACGTGTATCAGAGATACCAAGTATGAAGGGCGGCACAGCAGTGCTTATGGATCACTATTGGGCCTGCGGTTACAAAGCATGCATGCAGCTGCCTCCGAATTGGGGAGGAATATGTTCCCTATTGCTCCTGAACACACCAGCCTTGGTAGTGCCCCAAAAAGACATACAGGTAGATGGGTTCCCCAAAATGGATACCCACTAGAGAAAGAAAAGGTCCCTGTAGCTTAACAGAGTAAAAAGAGGAAAGCATGAAGGAAGCACTTAATGAGATACCTGAGGAGCACAGACTGTTCAGTAGAACAGAAATGTTCTTCACCTCTGTTGTTCCTGGGATACAAACAAATGTAAATGCCAAATGGCTCGAAATCATACTTTGCGAGCTGTTACAATCAATTGGACAGTAAAGGGGTTTAACGCTATAATAGCCGTGAGGCTCATGACTCTTCAAGACAAGTATATTCTCAACCTCATCACAGCTATGGAGAGCGGAGTACTCACAAAGATCAGCCCATCCAGTTGTAACCACACACCTGCCCATGATGAAAAAAATGTAACCCTCACAGAGACAATAATTCTGCTACCCAGATGAAGATTGGCTCACATATGTATATATATATATTTATTCTCCTGGAACCCCTCCTGGATGGCGAATGGCCTAAAAGTACTAATAGCCACCCTAGTGGTGGTGTTATTTGGGTTCTGTGTCATTAGAGTAGTCATAGGACAATGTAAGAAGACCGCCCAGAAGACGGTAGGAATGAAGATACTAGTAGAGGTGGACACTAAGACGGTTGAGCAAACACAAACTGCAGATGTGCTGCTTAAACCAAAGTCCCATTGCTCCACCAGCTACAACGTTATTTTATCCCTGATTTTCTGCAATTACATGGGACGTTGGGTATGGTGCAAACCAGACAGGGAGTGTTGCTATATGACCTGGAGTATGGACACACATTTGAAGTATCACGATGACCTGAGGGGGGTGGCAAAGATATGGATCCCCAAGACAACCTGCAGACGGGTGGGGCCTCTGGGACATGTGGTCGAGGACTTGACCATAGAGGGAATGAAGACAGGCAGATGAATGTGTCATTCATCACATCGGCCCCTCCCCTTCTCAATGCTACTGAAATGCCATGTGCACATCACTCGTGGTATCTGACTCTTCCCCACCACCATGCCAAAGGTGTGAGAGACGGTACTCACTTTGACAACTCTACCGACCCTACCCCACAGGGATTGCAGAAGAGCTAAGGCTGCAGGCTATTGAGGATATGAACGAGCTATGAACTGAGGTGATGAAAGCAAATGACATCACTGCCAAGCACTGACACACTTCGGTGCATTAGACACGTAGCAAATACACATCCACCACAAAGATACATGAACAATAGGTCAAAGTGCACTTAGACATGAAGAACATGCTTGCATTCATTAGGTTGAAAATCATGTACTCTCTCACTATGCTGACACGCAGGATGCACAAGGATACATAAAGCTTGCCTAATGCAGAATGCAACTAAAATGAATGGCAATGTAAAACCAGATGGAAGGCGCACCCACATGAAATGTGGGTGAATAGGAGACAGGGGAGAAGCTTTCAGGCTGCAGGGGTACATGGCTTGCTGAGTTAGCAGAAAAACCCAAGCTGAACAGCCCAGACAATAGGAGCATATGCCTGTCAATGTTACCAGGGAAATATAGGTCTGAATCAGCACCCAAAGGTATAGATGGTACCAGTTCCCAGACGTGAGACAAAATTCTCTTAGATTAGCAAAGAAATAAGCAATGATGGTAGGTCAGATTCCCACTAACTCGGGCTTAACATTGGGAGAAAGTTAGCTCAAACAAGTCTCTAGAGGTAGAGGACAGTAACAACACCCGCGGTAAATAGGACCAACATCCTCATACATTCTGAGAAGAATAATCCAAAATGTAGTCCCCACACATGTGATCTACAGTTGGAGGAAAATGCCTATTCATTAGATTCTGAGACAGACAGTCAGACAGATACCTTTGTTCACACCCAGTTCGCAGGACAAAAGATACAAGGTAGTGCAACGTTGAGAGCTGAATGTCCTGGCTTGTGGTATAGGGAATCAGAAATGACAATCTTTTTGGGACAAGTAGCACCTTGGTGCCATTCTCACATCCCCTCATGTGCCGGTCAACTTTCAAAGCGCCAAGGCTGAGAAAGTCACTACCGACCAATCCCTATCTCCCGTCCACGTTGTCCTACATATTGTTGCACCGGCCAATGATATATTGTAGAAATGACATGTATTCACCTGTAGCGATTTAGGAGGTGGTCTCAGGCAGAGCCATCAGATATACAATTTCCAATAATTGCACTAACTTTTATATAATGTGTATATAGTTGATTTCCCTAACCAATCCTCTTCCACTATAGGTGTTTGGAAACAAAACGTCAACTATGATATCATACCTCTTTATAAGGTACTGTCGAGCTTGAAAGCACTTGAGAGAGCCACAGAGATTTGCCTAATGTTCGTGCTGTCCCTGTTGTATTGGTGTTGTTAAATAAAACAGGTGTTTGCCACATTTTTGGTGTGTTCCATTTTTTGGGGTGTGGGATTTCCTCTGACCTGTCCACTTGCTTTTCCACAGGGGTCTTCCTCCCAATTTTGACAAAGCTCAAACCCCAGACCATATTTAAATCTTGACCAACATCCCTCTCATAAGATCTTTTCACACCATATAGATCTGCAAAACATTTCAGCCAAACATCTTCCATTATGGGATTCGTATGACTCACAACCTAATGTTTCTCTAGCGCATATATCACTGTCCAAAAATTAGATTCAGATCTACCGACAACTATGGATAGCATCGCCTCCCCATCTCTTTGGAGAAGCAAGTATCGATGCTGCCTACACCAATTTATATACGTTTGTGATTCTTTCTTAACCAGTCTCTATATAGTAGATGGATCAGCACAGCTGCTTTTATTTGTACTCGCCCTCCCCCTCATAGTAGATGGCATCGTTGATTCAAGACTGTCTTGAACCAATATTTTAAATTGATCAGGAGTGAATGTGACAAACTTCCATTTCAATGTTGTGCAAAAAAACATAAATCTGATTTGATCATTAAAACCTTTTGTCATTCCATTTTAAATGGTTGTTTCCACAATTTAGGGTCAAGACGTCGGACCACCCACCATAGCTGTTTTAGGTAAAGTAAAGGTTGCGACAAACATATTATGATAACTCATATCCCAGTCCCTGACACAGAAACTGGTACACATATCGTATAGATCCATAGACACAAACATATAGTCTAGTATGCAGGACAAATCAACCCTTTGCCAAGTATGTTTCTTCTGGATGTCATCTAATAAATTCCCGTTAAGCATATGTAAGCCCCAAGATTCTACAGTCTTGCTACACAGCCTACCATTCAGAACTTTCATAGTTTGGATTAAAGGTTTGTTAATTAAATCAGGATCACAATGGGTACTCGTGTCCTAGACACAGGTTGAGTTCAAATCACCTGCTAAAATTATATATCCATTTTTACCATTGGTATACCATTCCTCAATCAGCAAGGATAAGTTATCCAAGAGTAAATTAATATGTGAATGACTCAGCTGCCAGTATAAATTCAAAACCAAGTAATCTATGGTACTATTATTGATTTCTTGGGACAAGAAAAAAAAGTCCATAGCACCCCTGACAATGTCACATTGCTTAATCACTTTAAATCCTCCATCATTCCTGATGGCGGTTATAAGACCGCTGTACTGCCGACCAGAATGCCATTTTATTGCTAGTGCAAAGCTACATACAAAACATCTAAACTAGGGCAAGAAGTGAGCCAAATTTCTTATAGTTATATAAGCATATGGGTTCTTAAAAGTGCATAATTTCACGTTATTAAGTAACTTCCTAACTCCACACGCATTCCAAGAAATAATTTGAGCTTGCTGACTCTTACTAAAGATGATGTTTTGGACCATGAAATGTTGAGGTGGAATTTTGAAAGGCCGATGCGAGCCATGTCCAATCCGACTCACACTGTGGTTTAAAAAAACTCACTACTCTTGTATAAATAAGGTCATTTCTCTCAGACATAACCCAATACAGCCATCTTTGGACACAGACATGCGAAATGCAAGAAACAGACATTTATTTTCCCCATGGTCAGCCGGGAGCATTTGTTCAGTCAACCATGGTACAAGCTGAAAGAGGAAAGTCTCAAAGTTCTTCTATCTCTAACATATATTTATAGCTAGAAAAGCATCACACATAAGTTCTCTTCTAACATGAATCGTACAATATAATTGGTCAGGTGTCTATTAGTAAAATACATTGCCCTCTCTTATTGGGTACAAATGCATCCTTATTTCCGATTCCAATGACCTCATAATAAACTGACCAGCATAAAACTTGTTATTCTTGTTTTCAAAGAATCACAGAACTTGTTTTGCAATTTAAAAGCTAAATGGAAGCATTTCTGAGATGACGCAGGCTCCAGCCAGCCTGCCAAGGACACAAAGCTTGCTGTTTTGTTTTTATTGGTTCATTTCTCTACTTTATCTATTGCTAACTTACTGCCAAGTCCATTTATAAAAAAGCTCTTGGGACACGCTGCTGAGATTGTGTTTTCTCCTATTTGATTCTGTTTTATACATGATATTTTGCCAAAATCTGTCTGCAATTCATTTGTAATGCATGCTGTGGCATCCATTTTGGGAACAATGGCTACCTTTTACTACCGCATTTCTATGTTAATGAAATATATCCATATGTTATTCATGTTGTATGCAAATGTATGCATTTCTTTATATATGTGTTTTCCTAAATTAATGTGTGCAGTGTAATATTCTTCATATCTCTTGAATGTGTACATATGTACTCCTTTCACCTATGCTTGCCACTTTAAATATACATTGCATCCATTCCCTAATGAACTAGTGTGGGATAAGGGTGATATGGCTGCTTCTTATGAATAATGCTTCTTACATTTTCAGTGTTGTACAGGAGGGCAGGGCATGGGCCATGAGTGACATGTTCATCTGTCCATCATCATAGGGCAAGGGGTAGTCGATTTTAGTCTACTGCTCTTCACTCTAGGTCCACCACAACACCCCCCTCGCCCGTTGTCATAGTTAGATCCGCCCAATCCTCCCTGTACTGTATATTGTATGAGTCCTTTTCATTATATCCCTCCACACTAATGGCCATGGAGGACTCAAAGGGCACAGTGTCATAGCCCAGTTGTCTCAAAGTATTAGCCTCATTATGAAAACATCAAATACAATTTTTGATGGTATGTCCAATGTTACACGATCATCTCTAATTCAATCAAGAAATTAGACAAGCCCTAAATCCTTTGAAAAAAATGTACCTTAGTAGATTTGTTATATTCAAAAATGTAGGCTTGTCCGATTCAAATAGATGCTATAATAAAAGTTTTGGTGGCTGTGAAGCAGATTTAGCACAATTATTAGATCACTCGCAAAAATGCGATCCAACAAGAGTTTAATTACACATTTAGGATGAAATTGTGAGGGAACAGTACACCATTTTTCAGGCACTGAGTCCGCTGATGTTTGTGTTGCGGCAGAGGAATGTGTGGGAAACATGCCATGAGGCAAGGTGCCCCTCCAAACCACGTGATCCAGAACGCTCATCTCCACGTTATCCAGGTTCCCCTCCAGGTACTGAGTCGCCACTGTTTTTGTACAATAATGTACCCTATCAGGACCCGCTGATGATCCACCATTGGTAAAGCCACAACCAATAGGATTGAGGAATTCCCACTAACTGATTTCTTTCTTGCTGAGATGTCATTCTGTTTGATTTTCCCTTGAGACTTGTTTTTTGTCTTATCTTTATCACCTTGGGCCACTGGGTCGGAAGTATCAGAGATAGAAAAGGGCTCTTTTTTTCCTAAGTTACTCAAGAATTTTCTTGATGATTTCTTATTGGTTCTTTTTATTTTTGGTTTTTGCTCTCCTTTTGTTGTGGATGGTTAGCTAATTTTGAGGCAACGGTTAGTGCTGTTACTATTGGATTGGCTTTTTTAGGCCCCTCTAGGATTCCATCTTCTTCTACTATATGTGACGCATCTGCACATGCAAGGATGTTGACATTCAAGTAGATCCTTTTGCCCATGCCGATGGGTGGCTTTGCCATTTGTTGTTATTTATAGTTGTGAATGAAGTTAAATGGGGAGGGCCCAGACTTCCATTTTTGGACTCATCCCATTTATCTAATCTATACATGATTGAATTTAGCCGAACAATATGGGACTTAACTTCTCCTCTCATATTATCATACAGTTTGACAAACAATAGCAAGACCAAGTGCAGTGCCATCAGGGATGCAGTGCCACAGTCCTCTATTTTTTTAGGTTTCTGAGAAGCTCCACCATTCTTAGTCATTTGCAGGTGAATTCATAGAGGAAGAATCGGAGACAAATGATTTGAAATCAGTAAAGATTTAATAGAGATGTGTCAAATGGTTCCATTACAATTGTATTGTGTAATGACTCATGTTGTTGGTCTGCCGTGGATGGCAGCATAGTTTTGTTGGTAGTATGGGAAAGGTCCATGCCCAATTGATCCAGGGCAGTGGATTCCATTTGACTAAAAATCCTGATGACGGGATTTTCCACCAGCCCTTGTTCACTACAATCGAATGTGGACTGCTTAGGTACTGGAAAAAATTGGTCCATGATCTTGGACTTTTTGCCTTTCATTGGGGCAATGGTTTTACTCATGATTGTGAAGGGAGTAGAAGGAAGGAACAGCGGGAGAGGAGTTGCAATAGACAAGAGCGGGCGATCCAGCGACCTATGCATATCCATCATTACACAAGGTACAGTAGCACTCACACCGTGCAATAGGTTATTCCTGCTACGCAAATTGTACATTTATTGTTGTTAAGAAGGTGGACCCTTGTCAGGCTTACCTGTGGGCTACTTCTCCCGTCTCCGACCAACTGCTGCACAACTGCACACTCAGCATGCGATCCACAGCATGCTCCGCACTTTAACACAACTTATCCCTTGTACTCGTGTCACACTTCAAGCTGTCCCCGGAGAAACAACTTCTCCAGCAAAAGCGTGCCTCCAACTCAGCATGCACTCTACAGCACACTCTGCGCTGTAACACAGATTATCCCTTGTACTTGTGTCACAATGCAATCCATTTCGGGCGGAACACCTTCTTCAGCAATAGTGTGTTGCCAACTCAGCATGCACTCCACGGCTGTGGGGTCTTTTCAACTAAAGTGTTTTCATTGAGCTTACAAGGTTTTCATACTAGTACAGCATACCTCACTGCTAAGCATACTACCACAGCATCCCTTGCAGTTAATATTTTTTCAGTGTATTGTTTTTTATACCTATATTGCACAGATCACTTTGTAGGTAGGTAGCATATATTTAAACAAACTATAAATTATTTCAGAAGATGAACTAACTGCATTCTATTTCCAGGTTTTTAAAATATACAGGAGGATACTAATGCACCAATTTAGATTGTGGTGGAAGCAGGATATTGCCTCCTTAATCCTTCCACTGTCTTTCCAGGTACTGTTCTGCCTTTGTCCCTCCTCTTCTTTACCCCCTTCCCAACAGTTTTAAACCTGTGGAAACCTCTGCTCGATTTAGAGTTGGACAGAGGGAGATGGCAGATGGTGTTAGCAATACTACTGCCCACTCAGGGTCAGAGGTAGCCCCGTTATCAGGGAATGCTTTGGTCTAGACAGCACAAAACAAGCAAACTCGCTTATAGTGGTAAAAAGGTCACTTTAATGTGAGAGGCCACAGCTTACAACCCATGCTAACCTGGCTTCTTGGCCTTCCAGACTACAAGCCATTACCAAATGTACCAAAATAATTAATTCATCAACTCCCCCTTAGGCACCCCCTCACCTCTCCCTTCCACATACAATTCCCCTCACCATTCTTCCCACCTTTCTCAAGCATCCCCTTCCCGAGCCAACGCCTGTCCTTCTTCCATATCTTTTCCCCTTTCTTGTACCCCGAGGCTAGCTTGTCCATTCAAACAGCGCTACCCGCCTCCTTTACCGGGCTAATAACCCTGTCGGTTTCCCCCAACCATCCTCCAAAGGACACTGTCCCTGGCACACAGAAAAACCCTCCATAGAGGTGTTCTTTCTGCCCCAAACCCCACCCGATCCATTTACCACCCCCTCCCTTGTCTACTTTCACAGTAAGTAGAAAACCCTGCCCTCACAAAGGGTCTTTAAAAACCCAGGTGGGTGGGTGGGTAGGTTACAACTCGCTATAGCCTCAATAACCAATGCTGGTTTCCAAACCTTCCCAGGCCCTTCTTATAGTGAGAAGAGCACTCTGGCCCCAGGAGACAGCCCACTGCTCCCTGTGCAGCACCCAAATCCCCCCATGGGGAATGCGAACACATACCCACGGGACCTCCTTTGTGTTCCGCCTGACTGGCTGAGTATGCTCCCAGATCATTTTAAAAAGGGGGGAGTGGTATTGCAAGGAGTAAAACTAAGATGTAAATCTGTTTATGCCTTGCTATACCGGTCTGGATGATTTTACAAAGGCTTTGCAGGAAGAGTGGGATATAGGAGGGGAAATGCATTTCCTCCTCCTACATCCCACTCCACTTGCAAAACATCTACATTTTGTGTTAGTATATGATTTTCATGCTGGCATAACATTAGCAGATTTATACAGAATCAACTTGCATTTTGCACTTGCTAAAAGTAGGCGGCTTCCATAGGAATCCATTGTAAATGCTCTATGAAAATTTAGATTCTTTGCTAAATGGATCATAAAAGCAAAGGGTAAAGGTGATTTCACCTGTTTTTATTATAGAGGAGGAGCCAAATACCCCTACCAGAAGCTCCGCCCCCATGTTGCCTATATGTTTGGAACCGGAAATTGCTACACATACAGTACCAGTGAGGATGCCTGTACCACAAAGAATTCTTGAAACAAAGTATTCATTTAGAAAACCCTATATGCATTCACGAAGAAATTATGGTCTTCTGGACAGAGTCCCGGAAGAAGTGCGAAAATGGATGAGAAAGAGGACGGGTGACGTTATGAAAAGCAGAACTGACGCACCCAGAAAAGACACAAACGACGAAAGAACATAGACATTCTATAAGATCTGAAGAGGAGGTGTCGAAGTTAAGCAATATTTCGGGATCAAAATGAAGATGCTCGTGCAAAGTAACGCTGAAGAAAATGCAAAGTCTTTTTATACTTGTACAGATACTGTAACACAAGTAGTTGAAGTAATCATGAGGCTGGCTACATAATGAAAAGATTGCAGCAATGCGCCAATTTTTATACATAGGAATCTACAGAATCTGGATGTTCTACAATGCACTTTAGCAAGACTTGAACCCCGTGAATGAAAAGGGCTTGAGTGTGGTGCAGTTGGAAAATAGTTAATGGCGAAGGAGAATTCAAGAAAGGCTGGCTGGCCCAGCACCAAGAGTCAAGACCACTGTGAGCCTGGTCGTCTGTCAAGAAGCTACATGAACGTGAGAAAGAAACACAATTCTGTTTGAGGTGGGATGAGAAAACACTGAAAGAGTCAAGATTTCATCATTTAATAGTATTATATGCAATGAAGAGCTCGAAAACGTGGTCACCAGTCACATGGTCAGATGAAAATAGACTTTTAATCGAGGTACACCGAAACCAGAAGATAAGACCATGCCACACTCCCTTTTATTCTCAGGCACAGAGAGCTTCTGCAAGGCCAAGTTCAAAGCCTTAATTGAATGGCAGACCACAGGATAAATGTTTGGCTAATTGGGTGGGGAGGCATGACCAGGCCGACCCCCCCCCCCAGCACTTGGGGTAACCAGCTTGCGTGCTGCTAGCAAGTGGAATATTCCAGAAGGGTACAGATGTGCTGTGGATAGCGGCGGAAAAAGTTCTGCAAGACATAACGAGATAGGTGGGACGGGTCCCTCTTTCACAAAATCCCCTCCTGGTTTCTACAGGGAGCTGAGCAGACCAAAGGCGATGGTGGCCGGTTGAGGTGGAGACGATCCCGAGGGTCAGGAGCTGAAAAGAGAATGCTGAGTAGACTGAGAAAGGTGGCAAACAATGAATGAGCATTGAGTGGGGAAAGTGATAATCGGAAGAAAGTAATGGTGGGTTGGTGGGGTACTTAGTTAACAACAAAGAGCATCATATAGAGGTATATATATGACGAGGAGCGTCACAGATTAAGCCCATAAACCTACGTTCAAGGCCTGTTTAGAAGGAGTTATTTCAAAATTCAAGTGGATATACAGGCGACAAGCGAACAAAGTTTGCTAAAGGGAATAACTCAAATCCCCATCATGGTAGGGGCAAGAATAGCAGCGAGGAGCGCTGAGAAGAGATATATGTTGGGGCCGGCCAGTTTGTTTGTTTGTGTATTGTATGTATTTTATGTATTAAAGAAATTATGAGATGTTGAAGAGCGACAAATGATATATTGTGTTAAGAGTAAATTATTTTTTAGTCATTAATGGTATTGACTGAATAAGTAGATTGAAGTAAAGTGAGACATAGAGGTTTGGAGCGGCGACAATTTGCGCATGCTCGTATTATATTGTTTTTCAGAAAAGTATTTTTTGTGTAAAATAACAGTAAGTATTGACAGTCTATTGTGGCCTGTCATAATGGATGATGTTACTCCACTCATGCACCTGTGCAAACAGCTGCCAAAACATGCACCCCAGCTTAAGCAATATAGTGCACAATGGGTTAAGGGCACGGCAGATAAAATGTTCATGACATGGCCACAAGGGGTATCACAGTCAAAAGCGGTTTTGCAACATATGACTACATACTTGCACGCTGCATACACGGGAAAGAAGTTAGAGAAAAGGTTATCTAGCCTAGAGCTTTGGAAAATGTACCAGGAGGAATGTGAAGACCCACCTCCTGAAGACTGGATGCTTAACCACTGCAAAGAGGTTAGTGTTGAGCCTTCTGCTCCCCCTACTGCGCCTCAAATAAATGGCGATAGTACGAAAGATGATGGATTGTATACGTTAAGAGAGCTTAAAGCAGCGACAGGATACAGTAATGCGATACATCAGCCGCCTGCATATAGCAGTGACGGGAGCCCAGAAAGAACTCAAGATAAGGGTGTGATTTCTAAAGTCTTACATAACAAAGAGAAAAGTGAACGACCAAGTGTAACCCTAGATATAGAACAAGAAATTAAGAGATGGAAGTGAGAAAAAGATAAAGCTGGCGAGATAGCGCTCATACAGAACAAATGGATGGGTGGCCAGATATTGCTCAAACTTGAAGGGAAGGGCATCGGGGAAGTACAGCAAGAGGAAGATCAAGATGAGCAAGATAAAAAAGACAGGGAACGAGAGAAATGATTGAAAGAAGGCTAGTATAAAAGAAAGAGTAGACAAAGATGGGAACAGATGTATCAGGAAGAACAGTTAAGAAAGGAAGAGAGCAGAGAAAATATGACAGCTGGCAAAGAGCAATCAGAGAACGAGATAGGCTAGAAAAGAAAAGAGAAGAAGAGGAAGAACAGAAATTAAGAGATAAAATAATGCAAAGACACAGGCCCTCATTACGACCCTGGCGGAAAGGGGTTTACGCCGGCGTAAACCATGGCGTACCTTACCGCCTGAGTACGAGTTCCCTTAGCGCCATGGTGATTTTAACGCCTGCTTTTAGCAGGCGTTAAAATCCATGGCGCTAAGGGACCTTGTTGTTAATTACGCCACCGTAATTTACGGTGGCGTAATTAACGCCTTCCCCACTCCCATTATGCCCTATGGGGCCAGGAATGGGAATGGGGAAGGGTAAATGGGGATTGGGGACTTACCGCCCCGCCAACCTCGGAATGGGGCGGTAAGTCCGCCAACCCCCATGGCGGAGTTGGCAGCTTAGCGCCATGGACCATGGTGCAAATTGCACCATGGTCCTCCGCCAAGGTCGTAATGAGGGCCACAGAGACGAAAAGGTGCTTAGGGCAAACGAGAGAAGAGAAGCGAAAAACCAGGAAGAAGAAAAGGTTAGAGAGGAAGCAAAGAAACGAAGGGCATTTGATGAGGAAATGGAACAAAAGAGAAGACACAGGCACGCAACATTGATCGCATTGAAAAAGAGCCAATGTAACCTAGTCCAGTAGTATTATGGGAAGACATAGAGGAGTTTCATCCATCGCACGATGCGATGCCAGGACCCTCTAGGGTAAACCTAGAGGAGAATTTTGAGATAGGAAGTATCAGAGACAGAATTGAGAAGGCATATCAGGAGATGAGGACAAAAAGTGAAACGAGAAATAAAAGGAAAGATGATCGATCTGAAATTGTCCAGTCACGAGGCAAGGAGGGAGGCCTGTTTAGTCTTGAGCACAGAGCCCTGTCTTTGGACAGGCTGACCCTAAACAGAGATGAGAAGGAAGACAGCCATACAAGTTGGGGGTAAGATATGTCAGACGAAGACAGGGAAACCTTCCGTGAGAAGGGTGCTAGTGCATGAGGTCCTGAGGGAGGTTTTCAGTCTGATAAAAAAGTAAGGTGGTTGGACTTAGACCAGCCTAAACTCGAGAGCCTTGGGGAAAATCAATGCCTGTATTCTATCATATTTTATGTCAGGGATTGCCATAACACGTACAGAGATAGCTCAAGAAGCTGATGGGTATGGAAGCAAAGCCATGGCCAGAAATACAGCTGATCATTGTGCATCATTGCCGATTGTTGCAGGAAAAAAATTGAAAGAGGGAAGATGCTAGGAAACTCGAGGAAGCTAAACTAGTACAGAAAAAAACGGCCAAAAATGTCTATAGAAGGGGCAATGTTGACTAGCGGAGAGAGGCTATGGTCACAGCCAGCAGCAGGTATTCCGGAGGTGAATAACCAATTGCAGACGGATCAAGGAGGGAATGGATTTATGCTGAGGGGCAGGGGAGGCTTTCGAGAAAGGGGAGGCTTTCAGAATAATCAGGGAAGCTTTCAGACCAACCACGGTGGTTTTCATAATGTGCAGAATGATAATCGAGGCATGCAGGGAGGGCAAATTAGAAGACTACCTCCTGTGTGTTGGACATATGGAATGACAGGACATATTGCGTGAACATGTGGGAGCCAAGAGTATGTACATAATGGGCAATTTTCAAGAGGGCGGACAGTTTATCCTGCAGCATATAGTCCTTAAATTAGGGATGGGTTCTCCCAAAAGCAGACAGTGTATCAAGCACCAGTACCTCAAACACAACAGGCTTTGCAACCACAGGAAGCACCATTGAATCCACCACAAGGACAGTCACAGCACACACCCATACAGATAGAGCAGAGCGCCAACACAGAACAGGTATTGACTCCTGGAGTAGATGGAGTCACTATCGCGGGAGGGAATCCTTTCACAGGTACAGGAATAAGTATGTACCTACAATAGGACAGCTCACAGGGTGATGTGATGTGTTCAGTACTATCAGTGACACCAAATCCTCAAGAGGAACCAAGGGTTGATGTTACCAAGGACGCAAATTATTTTCTTTTTTTAGTAGATATGGGGGCAACTCGCTCATGTATACGAGAGAGAACATTATCCTTATCAGGAAAAGCCATGAATGCTCAAGAGCTCTCTGGAGCTACAAGTAGAGTTTATTTTACTGAGAAATTGCCAGTCTCTATAGAAGAATGTGGTATGTCTGTCCCATTGTTGTATTCAAGACAGACACCAGTTAACATACTGGGCCAAGATTTAATGACAAAGCTAAATATGACTATTTCCTTCACTGATGAAGCATAGTGTGTTCAACACCAGAAATACATTGTTTAAATGTGGGCAAATATATCATGGCATTTACAGGACAAATAGCTGTGTGAGGAACATCGTTAGAGCCATATGTTTTTCACTATGG
Organism: Ambystoma mexicanum; assembly: GCF_040938575.1. NCBI lineage: Eukaryota > Metazoa > Chordata > Amphibia > Caudata > Ambystomatidae > Ambystoma > Ambystoma mexicanum. Next base: position 860,536,444 of record NC_090934.1, on the reverse strand, counting down.
GGTATGCATTTTGTTAACGTGGTTACCCGGTTTAGTGGGCAAGATTATGAGGATACCTGCTGAATTTCCGTTCAGGGCACAGATACCTGTGGATGAATTACAGGCAGCCATAGTGCGAGGGGATTTGGCCATGCTTGAAGGATTTGATGGTGAAGGCAGGTCATTGAGAACAGTGATTGCCATTGGGCAAGGGTATAGGTTGATTAGAGTCACTGACTAAGATATGTTTAAAGACGACCCATCAGATCATGAAGTATTGTTCAAAATGAGCATTACGTATTGGATCAGGATAGAAAGGAGAGAGATCCCACAACGAATGATGATAGTGCAGCAGTGCCCTGCATTTTTTGATGAGGATATGGAAAAAGTGCCAATTTCTTTATGGACTACAGGCCCTTATGATGTAGGCCTGTTAAAAGGGGTGGGAGAAGTTAAGATTAAGTTGAAGCCAGGAGCAACTTTACCTTGAGCAAGGCAGTAGCCCATTTCTGGAGAGGCAGACAAGGGTATTTTCAAGATTATGGGCCTCATTACGAGGATGGAGGCAGCCATGGCGCTATTAGCGCCATGGCTGCCTCCAAACTCGTTCCGACTCTGCCCTAGTGAATGGAGCAATTACCGGTCCATTCCAAGGTTGGCGGGACCGGTAATTCCCCATTCACCAGGGCCATTCCCCATTCCCATTTGAGCCCCCATAGGGTTCAATGGGAATGAGGAAGGCGCTAATAACGGTACCGCAAATTGCGGTACCGTTATTAGCTCTAGAGTCCCTTTGCTGGTCCCATCTTTAACGCCTGAAAAAACCAGGCGTTAAGGAAGGACCCACAAAGGGAACTTGTAGTAGGGCGGTAAGGGATTACCGGCACCGGTGCCCTTATCGGTGCCGGTAATCCCTTACCACCCACCTCGTAATGAGGCCCAATATCAGCTATGATGGAACAGGGCACCTTAGGGACGTCAGAGTCACCAGGCAATACTGCAGTGTATCCTATAAAAAAATCAAAGGGTGGGTCATGGCGTTTAATTCAGGATATGAGACCGATAAACCTGATTGTAGAGGCAGAGTTTCCTCTAGTTCCGAAACCTGGGACGATTTTATGCAGCATTCCTGCAGAAACACAATATTTCACAGTGATTGACTTGAACAATGCATTTATCTCAATCCCATTGCATAAAGGTTCTCAAGATCTTCCATCATTTACGTTCCGTGAGACTAAGCTGATAAGTACACGTTTGCCCCAGGGTACTGTGAGTCTCCATCGATCTTTAATAGGGTCCTGTAGATGGACCTAAGCAATATTGATTTGACAAGCATCGTGCTGCAATACATAGCTGATTTTTTAGTCTGTAGCACAACTGAGGAAGAGTGCAGACGAGACTCGATTCAGCTTATGATTATTTTGGCAGACAAAGGATATAAGGTGGATAAAGAGAAGTTGCAGTATTGTCAGGAAGAGGTGTTATACATAGGACAATTAATTTTCCATGAAGGAAAGAAAGTTACGCCTGAAAGAGCTTAGGCGATCATGAAAACATCAAAACCGCACATGATAAAGCAAATGCAACAGTTTCTAGGATTGTGTAATTATGTTAGAGCATGGCATTTGATCATAGTTCATGCACAAGGCCCTTGTTGCAGGCCCTGAAAAAGGCACAGGTGAATGAGGAAAAAAGTGAATGGACTGGGGAAATGGAGGAAGGCTTTGATGACCTAAAAAAGGCAATTTTTACAGCTCCAGTTTTAGGAATTCCCAATTATTCGGAGTTCTTTTTATTGTCACACACAAATCGAACAGTTATGACAACAGTAATTACACAGAGAACCACATTGGGGTACAAACCCTTCGCAAATTAGATTGGGATTTTGGACCCAGTTATGAGGGGTCACTTCCCTTACTAACAATCGCTGGCAGCAGCCGCATTCGCTAAAGAGAAATCTGCAAACATAGTGATGGGGTGTTCCATGACTTTATTTGTTGAGCATGCTTTGTTTGCTGTTTTGGAGAAACGTAAGGATACACCGACGTCTCAAAGAGCTTCTGCTTATGAGGTGGTTATATCGAATACACCAATCAAAATAGTCAGGTGTTAAATGGTGAATTCTGCCACGTTTGTAGCCGAACCACTGGCAGTGGATGAGCAAGTGCATGATTGCTCAAACTAAGAAGAATTCTTCGACGAGATCCCGAGGGTAAAGGAAAATGCTCTAGCAGCTGGGGAGGTTCTCTTATTGATGGTTCTTCGAAGATCAATCAAACGGATGGAGAAAGGCATTCAGGCTCAGCTGTGGTAAGACACAGAGCCAACAGGGAAATTGAAGTGGTAGCAAGTGTGAGACTACCATCTCATTTTTTGGCACAGGCTGCAGAATTGGTGGCACTTATCGTCGCGCTCGAGATTCACACAGGGCAGGAAATGACAGTGTACAGTGACTCTGCCAATGTGACATGAACCTTGCACGCAGGGCTAGCACGTTGGAAAAGGAGGGGCTACCTCCTAGCGGATGGAACTCCAGTGCAACAGGCCGCAATATTGGACAGGCATATTTAAGCACTACAATTCCCGGTAGCCATCGCAATAGTTAAGTTGGCAACACATACTAAGAGAACTGACTTTATTTCATGCAGAAACCAAGCTGCAGACTAAGAGGCCAAAAGGGTTGCATACCCATCTGATATTTTTAGTTTTGATACCCCTGATGTGAAAGAAAAAATGGTTGTGTTAATCGTTGTGAATGAAGGGTTTAATTGTTTATCACAAACACAATTGATTGAGGTTCAAGGTGGAGCTCCACAAGAGGAGAAAGAATTGTGGACACGGGGGGTGTTCTTTATCCCCTTCCGAAGTACTGTGACGACAAGACAGCACTGGTAAACCGGTCATCCAAGTAGCCTTATTAAGGGTGGCTTTAGAACAGCTACACTACCCTGCGCATGTCACTAGGGAGAGCCTCGCTGCAACCAGTGTGGAGGACTGTTGATTTTATGTAGTAAATTGCATCGTATGTCAAAAATGTACTGCTGGGAACATGCTGCGAACAGTCAGAGGAATAATTCTGTTACCAAATGGTCCTTTTTAGCATTTACATATTGACTATGTTGATATGCTGCAGGTCTGTAATGGATATAAGTATATGATAGTGGTAGTGTGTCCGTTTTTAAGATGGATTGAATCTGGTCCAGGCACACATCCCGATGCCACTTGTGCTGCAACATTTTTAGTTCAAGAAGTATTTCCTAGATGGGGAGTATTTGAGGTGTTGAGATCAGATAATGGACCCCATTTTGTGAATGAAGTATTCAAACAGATTAGTTTATTGCTTACCATAAAACACATGTTTTCTTCTGCTCATCACCCGCAAGCGAACGGATTATGTGAGACACTCAACGGTCTGCTAAAAGAGAGAATAGCCAAGTTGAAATTGACCCTAAAGAAGGGGTGGCTGCATTGCTTGCCCCTTGCATTATATACATTGAGAAATCAGCCCGGCTCTGATAACCAATGCACACCCCACAAACTAGTTACAGGGAGGCGAATGAGAACGCCTCTTACTCCTCCATCGAGGACTAAGAGTGATGCCAAGACAACTACAAAATTGTTAGGAAATGAGTTACGTGATTACTTAACATGTATTACCGCTGGTATCTCTGTCATTTCAGATCAACTCAAGCGGAAGGGGTGTCGGTCTCAGGATACAGATGAAGACAATACAGCAGAAGTTATGTGTTCCTAAATTATTTGCTGGAGATAAGGTTCTAATAAGGAATTTCACAAGTAAGTGGAACAAACACAGTTTTAGTGGACCCTTCATTGTGGAAGACATTACCCTCCACAGCAGTTAAAGTCCAAGGGAGACGAGCTTGGATACATCTAGGAGATGTGAAAATCAACAAAGGAGAGACCGTCGCACCCCCAACCCATTCAGAAGCAAGTCAAAAAGAAGAAATTCAGCATGTGTAGACTCGGTCGATGACGAGGAAGAAGGGCGCAAAGACTATCCTGTAGACAGACAAAAGTGTACATTTGGACTGTGGCTCCCCTGAAATACTCCTTATATAGATATTCCAGCAGAAAATAAGAAAGCTATTGTTCTTGAGCCACAGGAGGTTGATAACATTGGACTTTGAAGTGCCAGAGTAAAACGATAAATGCCCGATTTAGACTTCCTTTTCGGCGACTGGAAGAGGGAGCAGTTCCCTGATTTGTTTCTCACTGAGTTTCTCTTTGGAGGTGCCCATGGTGCTGACAGATGTTGATGTACACAGACTAGTACTTGCTGTCTTCATATTTATACTCTGAGATTACCCTGCTCTTGTTGGGCGTAGCACTGACATGCTTACTTTTGTCCAAGTTCCTAAAATAGGCCCGGCAATAATATGTTTATTGGCAGCAATTATAGAACAAATCAGACAATTACCCAAGCAACTTTCAACATCCAGGCCAGGTAAGTGGAAAGGCCCTGGGACTGCTTTGGCCTGTTTTTAATTTATATTTAAATTCCTGCTCCCCGTTGCAGCCTTGTCCCCTATCTCCCTCCCAACCAGCTTCCCGTGCTTTTCCACACCCCCACCAGCCTCCCAACCCGCCCACCCCCCGTGATTGGCTACTGCCACGAAGCGAGTGCAGGCCTATCCACCGGCCGCCTCGCTGCCACGCTACTCTCAACTTCCAGGCAAGGTTGAATGGAAAGGCCCCGGACTGCTTTGTGCCTGTTTTTGATTTATATTTCACTTGCAGCTGCTCAAGTGCAGCCTTGTCCCCTCTCTCCCTTCGACCAGCTTCCCGTGCTTTTCCCCATCTCCTACCACCTCCCAACCCACCCACCCCCCCGTGATTGGCTACTGCCACAAAGCGAGTGCAGGTCTAGCCACCGGCCGCCTCACTGCCTCACCACTTTCAACATCCAGGCCAGGTGAGAGGAAAGGCCCCCGGGATTGCTTTAGGTCAATTTTATATTTATATTTCAATTGCTCCTGCCCGAGTGCAGCCTTGTCCCCTCTCTCCCTCCCAAACAGCTTCCCGTGCTTTTCCCCACCTCCTCCCACTTCCCAACCCGCCCACCCCTCCGTGATTGGCTACTGCCATGAAGCGATTGTGGGCCTAGCCACCGGCCGCCTCGCTGCCTCGCCACTTTCAACATCCAGGCCAGGTGTGTGGAAAGGCCCTGGGAGTGCTTTGGGCCCATTTTTGATTTATATTTCAATTGCTGCTGCCCGAGTGCAGCCTTGTCCCCTCTCTCCCTACCGACCAGCTTCCCATGCTTTTCCCCACCTCCTCCTGCCTGCCAACTCACCCACCTCCCGTGATTGGCTACTGCCACAAAGCAAGTGCAGGCCTAGCCACCGGCCGCCTCGCTGCCTCGCCACTTTCAATATCCAGGCCAGGTGAGTGGAAAGGCCCTGGGACTGCTTTGGGCCCATTTTTGATTTATATTTCAATTGCTGCTGCCCGAGTGCAGCCTTGTCCCCTCTCTCCCTACCGACCAGCTTCAAATGCTTTTCCCCACCTCCTCCTGCCTGCCAACTCACCCACCCCCCCGCGATTGGATACTGCCACAAAGCCAGTGCAGGCCTAGCCACCGGCCGCCGCGCTGCCTCGCCACTTCCAATATCCAGGCCAGGTGAGTGGAAAGGCCCTGGGACTGCTTTGGGCCCATTTTTGATTTATATTTCAATTGCTGCTGCCCGAGTGCAGCCTTGTCCCCTCTCTCCCTACCGACCAGCTTCAAATGCTTTTCCCCACCTCCTCCTGCCTACCAACTCACCCACCCCCCCGCGATTGGATACTGCCACAAAGCCAGTGCAGGCCTAGCCACCGGCCGCCGCGCTGCCTCGCCACTTTCAATATCCAGGCCAGGTGAGTGGAAAGGCCCTGGGACTGCTTTGGGCCCATTTTTGATTTTTATTTCAATTGCTGCTGCCCGAGTGCAGCCTTGTCCCCTCTCTCCCTCCCGAACAGCTTCCCATGCTTTTCCCCACCACCTCCCGTCTCCCAACCCACCCACCCCCCGTGATTGGCTACTGCCATGAAGCAAGTGCGGGACTAGCCACCGCTGCCTCACTGCCTCGCCACTTTCAACATCCAGGCCAGGTGAGTGGAAAGGCCCCCCGGACTGCTTTGGGCCCATTTCTTATTTATATTTCAATTGCTGCTGCCCGAGTGCAGCCTTGTCCCCTCTCTCCCTCCCAAACAGCTTCCCATGCTTTTCCCCACCACCTCCTGCCTCCCAACCCGTCCACCCCTCTGTGATTAGCTACTGCTACGAAGCAAGTGCGGGACTAGCCACCGGCCGCCTCGCTGCCTCGCCACTTTCAACATCCAGGCCAGGTGAGTGGAAAGGCCCCGGGACAGCTTTGGGCCCGTTTTTGATTTATATTTCAATTGCTGCTGCCCAAGTGCAGCCTTGTCCCCTCTCTCCCTCCCGACCAGCTTCCCGTGCTTTTGCCCACTTCCTCCGGACTCCCAACCCGTGACTGGCCACCTGATAGACATACCTGACCTCCCCGGGGCAGCCCCCTGCCCAGCAGCCCCTGCGGCTAAGGGCCCGAAGGCAAAGGGTGGCTCCAACAAAGGCGGCTCTAGAAAGTGTCAGCAGGTGTCCGCAGGCAACGCCAGGGGAAGCCAGTATCCAGCTGTCAACCAACACCAAACACCAAAGTAAGTGTGGCATGTTAGAATTGTCTATCTAAGTGTAGATATAAAATTGTAGATGTAAAATGTCTATCTAAGTGTGGCACACTTAGATAGAATTGTGATTATTAACTTATGCCCCACCTAGACCTAATCGTGAACATTGGCCGGCGTCGCATCTAGATGGGATCGTGAAGGTCAGCATGTGCCACACTTATACAGAATTATAGGTATTAACACATGCCACACTTGGATGGAATTGTAAATGTTAGCATGTGCCACACCCAGACGTAATCGTGAACATTAGCCGGCGTCGCCTCTAGACGTAATCATGAACATTAGCCGGAGTCACCTCTAGACATAATCGTGAACATTAGCCGACGTTGCCTCTAGACGTAATCGTAAACATTAGCCGCCGTCACCTCTAGATGTAATCGTGAACATTAGCCAGCATCACATCTAGAAGGGATCGAGAATGTCAGCATGTGCCACACTGAGATGGAATTGTGAGTATTAACATATGCCTCACTCAGATGGAATTGTGATTATTAGCATATGCCACACTAAAATGGAATTGTGAATGTTAGCCCACACCAAACCTAGAGGTAATCATGAACATTAGCCAGCGGCGCATCTAGACGTAATCGTAGACACTAGCCAGCGTTGCATCTAGATAGTTGAAAAATGTCAACATGGGCCACACTTGGATAGAATTGTGATTGTTAGCATTTGCCCAAATTAAACAATCCACTAACAATTTCACCCCTCTACATATACCTCTCAAACTCTAATCAAATACAAACAGAAGCCTATAACACAACAATCCACAGACACTTCACTACACTGCAACAACAAAACAAACCACACAGACTCACACAACAGCACACAACGACTACCGACCTACCAAAAACACCCCAAGCCCAGCCAACGGAATTCCAGGTTGAGGTCACCAACAGCACATCACTGCTCTCTTGCACGTTTCAAGTTTATTCTCACTAACACACCCCCCCCTCCCTTTTTCAGAGCTGCCAGAGGACCAGGGGACCACTCCGGTTGTGATAGTGCATGGTACAAATATCCTTTAACATTTACATCTCTTTGAACGTACACATGGTCCTGTCTAATGACAATGCCCACAAACCACATGTCATGTTCTTTTAGTATTTGCTGCAAATTCACCATTATCCTTTTTGGCGTAACAGCAGTACTTATGTGTTTATGCGAGATCCTATAAACTGTCCTGCAATCAGCCGGTTACTTGTGGAGATCATCGAGCAAATCAGGCAGCTTCTTGAACACCTGATAAATTTGCCTGAATAAAAATACTTTTTCCTTCCTTGAAAGTAATTACATGCAAAAATGTGGTCTGTTGAGCACATTGCAGTCCCAGAAAGTGAGCAGAGTCTACGACGTGTGGAGAGACATCGATGGTGGAGCCTAATGTATTGGTGCATAATCTATGCCTGTTCAGCATCCATTATCGTTTTTCTGTTTCTATTGATCCACACTGTTTACTTTAATGGTTCTAGACGGGAAGGAGTTCTGTCAATCCTTCCCACTCCAGTCACCTTTGCATAACTAGACACTGTAAGAAGGTTAAGGCCTTACGTAATTGTTCCTACTCCCGCAGCACCTATGGAGGTACCTATGCCTAGGACAAGTGCCCCCAGGCACCGCTTTGAATGAAGGTCTGTGTTTGATTTACTCCATGATCATTATGTAAGGAATCATTTGCCAAAGAAGAGACCTAAGACAAGTGCATGGGAGGATGATTACAAAATAAATGATTATTTAGATAGTACTTAGATAGAATTGAAATAGATGTTCAAACAGGTCATTGTCTAACTCACCTTGCACTCTGTCATACAAGAGGTCAGTTCCAGGGTCGAATGGCATCCTTGGTATGGGTGACAGAATGGTCACGCACAGATGAAGATGATTATGTTCAAGACTTAAAGACAAGAGAAAGAGCATACACTAGAAATCATGTGTTCATATATGAACAACCTGGCATGAAGGGAGCTGGATTCAGATGGGAGATAAACAGGAAGCTCACCTGTCAAGGGAAGACTGATGAAGAAGTTCGACGTTGAAAAGAAAGAGGACAAATGTGAATCTGGGGAAAAGTACTTTCTCCAGATGGCTGGGAAGAAGGCATAGTCGTGTGCAGAGCTGTGGCAGTAACTGGTCATCACAAGCCAGTTATTGAATGAGTGGAAAATGGATGCAAACCTCTCTGGCCGAGGCTTGCAAAGCTTCTGACGTGGGCCAAAGACAGAGGAGGCCCATTGCAGATAGTGCCGTTAGCTAGTGCAGAACTATGCTTCAGAAATAATGTCACAAGGAAAGTTGGAGAAAATCAACAGTGCGGAATAATCTTTCATGTGCCAGGAATGAAAGATGGGACAGTAGTGATAATGGATCACTATTGCACCTGCGGATCCAGAGCATACATGAAACTGCCCAGAGTCTGGGGTGGACTATGTTCTATAGTTATCGTTCATGTTCCTGCATTGGTGATTCCGAAGAGTGATCTGAACATTGGCGAGTTTCCTAAAGCAGATGCTCACGTGAGGAAGAAAAGATCTGCTGAGCACCTTGATCGAATGAAGAGATGCAAATTATTTCTCAGGCCTTTGATGCTATCCCATATGAACACAGATTGTTCAGCAAGACTGCTTCATTTTTCACTGTTATCTTTATGCCCGGGATCCAGACAATGGCAAATACCAAATGGTTACAAATAACCAGATGGGAGCTCCTGCAGACGATCAACACCGCCATAAAGGGATTCAAACCTATAAAGTAGGAGCTAAAAGCCATACGCCTGATGACTCTTCAGAATAGATATGTCTTGGATATGATTACAGCTATGGATGGAGGTATTTGTGCCAAAATCAGAGAATCATGTTGCACATTCATACCTTCTCACAACGATGAGAATGGCACCTTGACAGAGGCCATAACGATGCTGACAAATTTACACATTAAGATGGAAGAGGAAGTGAAAGATATTGCAGATGACAGCTGGTTAGCATTCATTTTCTCATGGGTTCCACAATGGATGGCAAACATTTTCAAGTTCCTTGAAGCCCTGTTGGTGATGATCATGTTTGGTTCGGTGTGATCAGGATAACAATCACTCAATGCAAGAAGACTACGAAGAAAGCAGTGTGAATGAAGATTGTGATTGGGGTTAGATCAGGATTCAAACCTAAAGAGCTGACAGATGCAGAAATCAGAGACTACGTAAAGGCCAGCATTCATGCACCTGAAGGAACAAGGTTCCTGTATCTGAAGAACCACAAGAAGTATATGGGAATATGGATTTACTGCAGTCCCAATGGACAATTCAGTCTTATGACCTGAAGTGTTGTTGATGAGGATGTGAAATCAGCAGGATGCCTGAAGGGAGTCATAAAAATATGGACTCCAAAGAAGCACTTCTTCTGACGAGGATGTCTTGATCTGAACATTGATGAGAGAGTGGCCGATGAATCGCCCAGAGCGGGGAGTGTGGAGGAGGAGCCAAATACCCCTATGAGAAGCTCTGCCCCCCATGTTGCCTATATTTTGGGAACCGGAAATTGAGACACATGCATTACCAGTGAGGATGCCTGTACCACAAAGAATTCTTGAAACAAGGTATCCATTGAGAACACCCTATATGCATTCGCGAAGAAATTATGGTCTTCTGGACAGAGTCCCGGAAGAAGTGTGAAAATGGATGAGAAAGTTGACTGGTGACGTCATGAAAAGCAGAAATGACGCACCCAGAAAAGACACAAACGACGAAAGAACATAGACATTCTAGAAGATCTGACGAGGAGGTGTCGAAGTTAAGCAACATTTCTGTATCGAAATAAAGATGCTTGTGCAAAGTAATGCTGAAGAAAATGCATTTTACACTTGTACAGATGCTGTAATGCAAGTAGACAAAGTAATCCTGAGGCTGGCTACGTAGTGAATAGATTGCGGCGATGCGCGAATAGATATACATAAGAATGTACAAAATATGGATGTTCTACAATGCACTTTAGCAAGACTTGAACCCCGTGAATGAAAAGGGCTTGAGTGTGGCGCAGTTGTAAAATAGCTAATGGCAAAGGAGAATTCAAGAAAGGCTGGCTGGCCCAGCACCAAGAGTCGAGGCCACTGTGAGCCTGGCTGTCTGTCAAGAAGCTACATGAACGTGAGAAAGAAACAAACTTCTTTTTGAGGTGGGATGAAAAAACACTGAAGGAGTCAAGAGTTCATCATTTAATAGTATTATATGCAATGAAGAGCTCGAAAACGTGGTCTCCAGTCACATGGTCAGATGAAAATAGACTTTGGGTCGAGCTACACCGAAACCAGAAGATAAGACCATGCCACACTCCCTTTTATTCTCAGTCACAGAGAACTTCTGCAAGGCCAAGTTCAAAGCCTTAATTGAATGACAGACCTCCGGAGTGATGATAAATGTTTGGCTAATTGGGTGGGGAGACATGACAAGGCCGAACTCCCCAGCACTTGGGGTAACCAGCTTGCGTGCTGCTAGCAAGTGGAAAATTCCAGAAGGGTACAAGTGTGCCAGCCAATTGTAGAGGGCCACGTATCAGAGAGCCCTATAGTTTGTATAACCAATGAATCATGTATTTTGTGACGATGAAGATGACTTGCACTAGAGGAGGGCTTAGTTGTTCACCTGACTGAATAGATCCAATCACAACCTGACCCCTTAATGAAATTATGCCTAGATGTTCCCTGTAAGTCTATCACATCCCCAAGTAGGTTTTTGTAAATTGACGTCAATTATGATGAATTTTTACTAAATTAGAAAGCTTTTTTAATGCAATTTGTTGAGATTGCTTGTGTGTCCGTTGATATCCGTTGAACTCCCTGTTTTAGATAATTACAAATAAAACAGCACTAAGTTTTGCCAACTTCCTGAGTCGGTTTGATTATTGATGTATGAGTAAGTTCTGCATCCTCATCCATCTCTAGGTATTGCTACCTCGTCTTAAAGGACCCCCCCCCGGTCTCGGGGTTCATTACAATTTACTTTTGCACTTGTTTTGAAATTGTCGAACATTGCATACTGGGCACCAAACAGCATGTAAGGACTAAAGTTGGAGATCTCCTGCAAGCAATTTGCATTTTTGGTAAAATGACCAAAGAATGTTGCAATCTATAATGGAGTTTCAAAACTATTATTTTATTTTAAACACTTTTTATTTGGATTGTTCATAACAAGTAGACAAAAACAAGTTCAACACTGGTATCCTATATCCACCTCCCATTTCTCATTCACCTTCAATTCCCCTCTGGGTTCCTCCTCTTGTAGGGCTTTATAGATGTGTGAGACCCTCGCTTTACCTCACGTCTGTTCCACTAGTATTCGTATCAGCAGGCTCATTTCGGGTTCCTCCGGGATGCCGTCCCATATTTCCAATAGTCTCCTAACTATTGCTCCATATGCCAGAAATAGGTCCCCTGGCAGCTCAAACTTTGTACACTATTCTGAAAACTTCAGTAGCTTCCCCCTTCAAACAGATCTCCCACCACCTCACATCCCTTCCCTTGGAGCCTCTGTATCCCTGCCCTCCCCACTGCTTGCCGCAGTTTCCGGTCTAGCCCCTATGGTAAATTCCCTCCGTATAGCCCTCGGGACCTTTCTTCCAAACATACTTCCGCCATGCCTCTCTGACTGGCTCAAATACTATTGTAGTCCCCTTATTCCCCACCGGGTTCCACAACAATTCAACCCCCCCTTTGATGTGGTGGCAAATCTCCAACTAACTCCTTCAGGACTTCCCCCCCTGGTTGTCCCCATTCCAAAAATTTTTGCTGCTGCTATGAAATACTTCTCACAGTCGGACAGACCCAGTCCCCCACCTGTTCTTGATCTTCATAGCATCGCTAAGGACACCCTCCTCCTCCCCGTATTCCACAGTAATTCCCCCACTCTACTGTCCAGCATTGTAAAGAATTTTTTTCCGACACGTACGGTATATTGGTGAAGAAGTAGAGCAATCTTGGTAGGATCCCCATTTTGCATAACGCCACACTTCCCATCAAGGAGAGAGGTAGGCCCTTCCAGAACTGAGCTGAGCCCCCTTTTCTCGATAGTGCCCTGCCCGTATTGTGTACAAATGTTTCTTACATCTCGTGGAATATCTGTATACCCAAATACTTGAATGACTCTGTCTCCCAATTTATCCCCACTGCCGGTAGGTCCTCCACTTAACATTCATGTAGCCCTCCCAGGGAGAACAGTGATTTATCCTCGTTAATTCGAAAGTCCGACATGTGGTGAATTTTCTTAACACTTCTAATAGCGTTGGAAGATTCTCCTGTGGGTTGCTCACATATAGCAGTAAGTCATCGGCATTTAGGGATACTATATGCCTCACACCCCCCGCTTCGATCTCCACTTCTATCATTTCCTGTTGTAGAAACCCTGCCAGGGGTTCTAGTGCCAAAGCGAACAGTATTGGGGATGCCTCACACCCCTATCATGTCCCCCTGCTTAGTTCCCACTTCCACGAGACCCAGTCAAGGGTTCTTACCATCGCTCCCGGTTTGTTGTAGAGCAGGCCCAGCCATTTGCAGATATTGTCCTCAAGCCCGAACTCTGGAATAGCCACTTCCACTCCAGTGGGTAAAACGCCTTCATGGCATCGAAGGAGGCAATCGCCATATTCTGGCCCCTAAAATTGCTGACAATGTTCCCTTCCGAGTAATATGAAAACCCCCTTTCTTCACCATGGCTTTCCCTACATATTTCCACCAAGTCCAGCTCCTCCATCACCTTGTGAAGTGACGCTATCATGTGTCTTTTTCTGGGCCCCATTCCCTCAACTTCTATCCAGATGTGTATCTAGGTGACAAATGAAGTCCCCCCATATGATCATTTCCCCTCTGAACGCCCCAATAATATGTAGTACCAAGGGGTAGTATTCCTTGTTGTCGATGTTTGATCCATACTTTTTAACCAGACACAATGAGCACTCCTCCCATGTACCTACCATAGCCACAGTCCTCACCACATCATCTTTCAGTACCTTTTCTACTCGTAGTGGTACCCCTTTCGCCACCCAGATCTATGCCCCCCTTGCCTGTGTTGAGTAGGAGGTACCCACCACCTGTCTGTCCCATGTTCTGCCTAGTGCCACTAGGTCCGCTTTACACATATGTGTCTCTTGTACCCCTCCCTTCCCCCAACTCCCCAAATGTGTCTATTGGGTGTCCCCCCTCTGGGTTCCATCCCATCAATTTCAACACTTGGACCCCTTGGCAAGCATATCCCACCTTTTCCCCCTCTGCTCGTGGGTTAGTAGCCAGTGGTGTCATCCAATTCCACGCTGCCCCCGCTTTCCCCCACCCATTCCAACTCACCCCTCCTCAGTGCCTCACATTTACCCTGAGGTGTCAACTATGTACTGGTTCCCCACTTATATGCCTTAATTTCCCTGGCTATCCTCAATAGCAAGGCTATCCTCAATCCCCTGCTTTGCATTATTCCCCCCATGCCTATGGTGTCCCGCTCCATCCTGATTGCTTTCCTTATCTTGATTACAGCTCTTTGATCGTGTTCATCCCCTCAGCCATCTCTCCCAAGCTATAACCTAGTTGAGAGGCGGCAGGTGGCAATTTATCAGGAGGGGGGATTTTTGCCTCTCAACTCGTCACATGTCCTGTCATGTTACGCTCCGGTGGCTCTGCTTCCCATTATTTCTTGTCCGGACTGCAAGGGGGGTCCTCTGGTCTCCCAGATCTTATGTGGCAGGAGCGGTGTCTCTCTGTTCCAGTATCACTTTATTGTCAGAGATATCATACCGGGTATGTCCCGATCCTTACCACGTTGGGTCCACTTCCACTGTGTTCAAGGTTTATGCCCTACAGTCTCTCCCTCCTTGTCGCTCATTGTAGCCGGATTGCCTTGTGGCCCCTTTTCAGCCTGATGTTCCTTCCCCCTTGGTGGGGAGGCGGTGTCCCTAATCCACGCCTTGAGAGGGGAGCATCGTCTGATAGGTGCTGTCCCTCTGCTATCACGGAAGCTGCCTGCCACTTTCCCCGACCTCGTCGTAGCTGTATTGTCTCACTCGAGGTCCTCAGAGGGCGGACTTCCATTCCCCGTCTGTCCGGATAGCTGCAGGTCTCTACGACAACTAGCTAGGGTGTCCTGGCGGCCATCTTGGATCTGCGACGTGGTCCCTCCCGGTCCACTCTCCGATTCAATTTCTTAGGGAAATGCTTTGCGTTCCTTCTCCCTCGTGCCGTCGTTCATGGCACCAATCCTTCCTGCATCGGTCGTGCTGATCCTGGCGCAATTTATGAGGTTCTGGTGCTGGATTTTAACAGGATTTTGGCTAGTGGAGCGGGAGCTCTGTGAAACTATGTGCACATTAGATATTGGCAAACCACGCCCCCCCAAAACTATTATTAATTTCAAGAGACAACAGCAATTTACATTCTAATTTAATGTGAAACAACCGCTCATTAATACCAAATGAATTACACAGCACAATTTCAAAAACATAATAAAATAGCATACAATATTTGGTAATAAATACAAAGATCTATTCACACACAAATGTGTTCCTCTTCCTCTATATGTTTAATTTTATTTGGGATAGTCATAAAACATGGACTTGGCTTCGAGAGACAGCTATGACTGCACGCAAGGGAGCCCAGTATGGTTCAGGGATTGTGTACACAAGAATAAGGCGAGGAGAGGGACTAAGTGATAATTGGCTGGAAGGATGGGCACAGAGGGTACGGACTGAAGGTGATCAAGGACTTCCTCTCATTTCTACTTCTTCTTCTTCTTCTTTTTCATCTTAGAGTTTTCCTGGGTATCTGCCGTCATAAATTTCCCGATTTGAACCTGATGCTATTAACTACGTCTACCATTTACAGTTTTCCCCACTTCCCTGTGACGGACACAAATCGCAGTATTATTTGGTTCTTCTTATTCTTTTTTTCACCCCCATCTTCCTAACAAATATAACTCGTAGAGCTGACCTCTATTCCCAGCTTCCTAAGGCCTTCTTTTGTATTTTTCTTTTGAATATCATACGTTTCTGCATGACCGCAATTGTCACACTTTCATGACTCATGCCAACGCATCTTGAATAGCTGATAGTTTAATTTGTTGTGTCCTAATCAGAGTCTGTTTATTATGGTTATGTGTTTTCTGGATATGGACTTCTGTTTCCTATTCTTAGTTCTACCCTCTTTTTGTAGGAGTCTCCCTTTCCTACTACTATCCCATCTTTCTTGCCGCTCTGATATAACTGCGTTCTTAATTATACTTTTTATTTCCCCTTTGCTCTAATGTCCACCTATTCTCGCTTCATCCCCTCTCTTGCAGCAAAGTCTGCTACTTAATTTATTTGTACAACCAAACGACTGGGTACACATTGTGACAAGTCACAGGATCTCGTCACTTCCCCCGAGAGGAGATCCCTTCCTTGTGAGGCTAGAGAGGTGAGGCCACTATGCAACAGTCCCCCCATGGAGGGCGGTAAGCAGATCCTCACAGGGAGAAACTCCCCTTTTGGGGACAAGGGCACTTGTTCCACAAAGGAACTCCCAGCCCCACTTTCCTATGAACCCCTCAAACCATCACTGCCTCAGAAGACACAGCCTTAACAGACCAACTTTCAATATGAGAACCCAAAACAAATCCACTGAGAAGAAAAGTGGAGGAGTAATGCTGATCACTCATCCATGGCATATAAAGAATGCTGTGAAGAGTGGGAACTATGGAGTGAGAAAGAATACTCCAGGGAAGGAGAAGGACAAAGATCCTCCACTGGGGAAGACCCAGCTCAAATGCATAAAAAGCCAAGAAGGACTTGCATTAGGAAGTCGTTTTCATGTAGCAGGTGAAGCCCGGGAAGTTCAAACCTAGGAGAGTGAAGCCAGGGCATTCCGGGCGGTCCTCAGTCGAGAGGACATGGGGAAAGAAGAAGGAAAGCGCTGGAGCAGCCTGTAGGAAGCTGACTTGTGTGTGTGTGACAAACATTGCCAGGTGGTGGCGTGACCTTGCTGCGACCAACAACAGAATACTCTGCAGAGCGCGAAGCAGAGAAGGAAAGGAAGGCACTAGAAGCATTTGTCGACACAGCGTGATCCTGACCCCACAAGAAAGAACCACTGATGCCATCCCAACAAGCTTGATGTAAGGGGAACGGCGGGAGTACCCGGGTGCGGCCACAGGCAGGCGCTAACAGCAGAGAGTATCACAAATACTGAGAGATTCATCATACTCATCTCAGTAACTGTAAAAGCAGCCAAGTACATAACGAATACTGAGAGACTCATCATACTCGTCTCAGTAATTCTAATAGCAGCAAAGAGTATGTCGAATAACAAGGGATTCATATTGTACTCGTCCCAGTAACGGTGAAAACAGCAGAGTAAATAACGAATACAGAGGGACTCCTCACACTCATCCCAGTGATTACAAAAGCAGTAAAGATAGTGAAGAATGTCAAAAGACTTATAACACTTGTCTCAGTAGTTGGGAAAACCAAGACACAAGTAAAGAGGAACAGAAGAGCTTACATGTCTGTTCCCATAAATGGAAGTACTTAGAAGGTAATGAAGTGGTAAAAGAAACCAGGGACACTGGTCTCCATGGGTTTATAGTGATTCCATCGAAAAAAATGTGTCAACATACCAAAACATCTAAAACAAAGCATCTAATGTCAAAGCATCGACAGTCTATCTTTAACATGGAAAAGTGCCTTTCCATCTAAACCAGTCCATCGAAAATATAAATGGACTAGTTTCAATGGAAATGCACTGTTAGATGTAAAAGATAGCATTTCTATGCATTTCTTTGTAACATTAAAACGTTACATGGAGCTGTCCAATGCTGACATTTCGGCACTGGCCAGCTCCTTGTCACATTTACATTGTTTGTATGTTGAGGGGGTCCAACCCCCCAACCCTAACCCAAGCCCTAACGTAAACCTTAATCTAACCCTAGCCCCAACCCTAACCCTAATGTAACCCTTAATCTAGCCCTAGCCCCAACCCTAACCCTATAACTCGCCCCAACCCTAACCCTAGCCCCAGCCCTAACCCTAACATAACCCTTAATCTAACCATAGCCCCAACCCTAACCCTAATGTAACCCTTATCTAACCCTAGCTCCAACCCTAACCCTATCCCCAATCCTAACCCTAACCTAACCCTTAATCTAAACCTAGCCCCAACCCTAACCATAATGTGAACCTTAATCTAACCATAGCCCCAAATCTAACCCTAATGTAACCCGTAATCTAACCCTAGCCCCGACCCTAACCCCCAACCCTAACCCTAATGTAACCCTTAAGCTAACCCTAGCCCCAACCCTAACCCCACCCCTAACCCTAATGTAAGTAGAGGCAGGAAGATTTAGAATTAGGCTGTTGGAGTAGTCCAGCCTTGAGAGGACCAGAGCTCTGGAGACAGTTAGCTTCTGGGGGAAAGTGAGTAAGGGAAGAATACCTCTGAGGAGTTGCAGCTGATAGTTTGACTTCTTAGAGACGTCAGAAATGTGAGGAGAGAAGGAGAGGGTGGAGTCAAAGGTTCTTACACTCACAGGTAGGAGAAGGAAGAGGGACCAGAGTGGGCAGCCAGAGAGAGAGGGGAAAGGAGGGAGCTGGTGTTCCGATGAGGAGGATCTCCATCTTACTGGCATTGAGGCAGAGATTATTAGCAGAACACCACTCCTGAGTTGCAGACAGACAGTCAGGAATGAGAGAAGGAGTAGAGGTGGCAGAGGGAGCCTGAAAGAGAGCTGGGTGTCATCTGCATAGCACTGAAAGATAAAGCAGAGAGCAGCTATGCAGTGGGCGAGAGGAGCCAGGTATTGGTTCAACAGCCAGGGAGAGAGGTTCGATCCATTGGGAACATCACAGGTAGAGAGAGGGATAGAAGAGAGGAAGGACCCCAGTTGGATCTGAGATGGCCGGTCAGTGATAAAGGAAGTCAGCCAGGCCAGGGCCTGATCAGTGATACCCAGGTTATCATGGAGGAGCTTGAGCAGGATGGCATGGTTGACTGTGTCAAAAGCAGAAAAAGAGAATGAGGACAGAAGGAAGGTTAGAGTCATGGTTGGAGATCAGGTCTTTACGGATGTTCACAAGAGCAGTTTCTGTGCTTCTGGCTACTCTGAAGCCAGGCGGATGGTCATGCAGACAACCAACAGATTCAGTGGGAAGGTTAAAACGGGAGACTGCCAGCTTTTCCAAGAGTTTGCCCAAGAAAGGAGTGATAGAGATTGGGCTATAGTAGCCGGAGAGGAATGATTGGCAGAGGGCTTCTTAAGGAGGGGGTGCACAAGGAGTGCTTCAGGGGGGATGGGAATGTTCCAGAGGCAAAAGAGTGATGCCAAAATCATCCAGGGCTGGAGCAAGAGTGTCGATGTGGTCCTTGAAGGTTTTGGAAGAACAGGGAAGAACCTGTTTTGACAAGACTTTCATAGATCTTACTTGTCTAGAAACATGGTCTGGGGTGAACAAGGGAAAGGCAGAAGAGGCCACAGGCAGGCTAGGCATGGAGGAGGAGTAGGAGGCCAAGATCCTCGAGTGGGAAACAAGAAACTGTAAATAAGTCAAGACAGGGGCTACCTGAGAGAAGGTGGGAGGTTCCCCTTGAGGAATTAA
Source organism: Ambystoma mexicanum (assembly GCF_040938575.1). Taxonomy (NCBI): domain Eukaryota; kingdom Metazoa; phylum Chordata; class Amphibia; order Caudata; family Ambystomatidae; genus Ambystoma; species Ambystoma mexicanum. The sequence continues at coordinate 860,517,167 of NC_090934.1, read as the reverse complement.
AGGATCTGATTAAATACATCACAAGGAACTATCTCAAGATATACTATTAAGGCTGAGAAGGCCTGTCCAGGAGAAGGGAGTCATTTTTTTGGTTTTGTTGATTGATATAACCCTTAGTGGTAGCGCCAGTTTAGGGAAGTTTTGGGACGAAGGATGGAATACATTGATTTGGACTTCCTCACTGATGACAAGCAAACTAGTTAGATTTCAGGTAGAGAAAACCCCTTTTTGGTAGGGATAGATAGGCCTTTTGTTTATTATTTGAATAAAATCACAGGTAGAAATGCCAAAGCATTGTCCGCCTCCTTCTTCTGACCTACCACAACATGCATATTCAATACTTATTCCCTTCTTAATTCCTCTATCATACCAATGTACAATTTGTATTTGTTTATTATTTATATAGCGCACCTAACCCGAAGGTAACTGGGCGCATTACTTGGTTACATGGTTGCATACAGAACATACATATCACTTAGTTGAATACAAGAAATGTACAAACAAGCAAATATATTTACAAAATAATTAAAATAATTACATATGTTCCATACAGATATGTACAAGGATGACTTGAAGCAAAGCTATACATCAAGGGACAAAAGCCAAGATGTTGTGTTCCCCCTGAAACTGTTGTAGGAAGTTTCTGTTCTTATGTTGATAGGTAATGAGTTCCACAATTTAGAGGGCATCACTGGAAATCTACTGCCACCTACTTTCTGCAGTTTGTACCTGGCAACAGTCAATTGGTATGAATAAGCAGATCTCAAAGAGAGTTCTGAGGTTTTTTTGTTGAATTATTCAACTAGATATTTAGGGGCTGAGTTATCTAGACATTGGTATGTGAGGTTTAGGGTTTTGAAATTCATTCTATCTTTCCCTGCTAGCCATTTAATACTGTGTCTGACAGATGAGATGTGCTGAGTTTTGGCAACATTAAAAACCGTTCTTAGGGCATTGTTCTGCAGGGTTTGTAGTTTGGTTATAGTGTACTTGCAAGAGCCTAAGTAAAGGGTGTTGCAGTAATCCAATTCTGATAAGATTAGTGCTCTAGCCAGTATAGAGCATCTTGCAGTTAAGATGAAAGGCTTCCAAGCGTTGATTAATTTGCATGTGTATGCTGTGGCAGATGCCATGGCATTGACCTGTCTTTTTTAGGTTTAGTGTTGAGTCAAGGTAGAAGCCTAGGGTTTTTACCTCTTTGGAAACTTTAATGTTGTTACCGTCAATATTAAAGGATTTGAACTGGTTACTGAGGTTATTAAGTCTTACTGTTGAGCCAACAATAAGAAGCTCGGTCTTCTCGTCATTCAAAAATAGGCCATGGGTGGCCATCCATGCCTGGATAATCAAATATATTTTGTTAAGCAATGCAGAGTCAATGGCTGTGTTGACAGTTTTATTGTAGAGTTCTACAAGTGATGTGAGGTCAGTGCTTATGAATGTGGGATTGGTGATGGGTTGGAGTAGAGGCAATAAAGTATCTAGCGTGATATTACGCTTATTTCTAGTTGCAGTGGGGGGGCTTTGGGAATCGGTGTGGCTTGGGATTTGGCTGGTAGGGTGAATAAGATTATGTGATGGTCAGTTCAAGCACATGGTTCATTGGCCATGATTTTAGTATCACAGTTGAGTTAGCAAGCCAGTCTAGCGTCCTTCCTTTATCGTATGTAGGAAGGTTGATCCGGTGTGTGAGGCCTAATTCCGTGATTGTGTTAGCCAGAATTAAAGCATTGTTGTCATTTCTGTCGTTAAGACCTAGATTAAAGTCACCTAGTATTAGGATCTGTGAGGTGGTTTTTGTATTGAGGAGAGTAAGGACGTGATGTCTTCTTCAAAGGAAGAGATGGCACCGGGGGGTCGATATATAAGGTGTAGAGTTATGGTGCGTGAAGGTGAAAGTGGCAATTTAACTGTGAGGAGTTCTCCAGAAGGAAAGGAGACTTGTGGGATTGCTCTAAATCCCAGATTAGTTCTGGCAATGAAGGCAATGCCTCGCCCTGGGACATTTCTCTGTCAGATCTTATTATAGTGTAGTTTTCAGGTAATGCTAATGATAGAGAAGGGCCTGATGCTGCATGCAGCCAGGCTTCGGTAACAGCAAGGAAGTCTAATTGCTTAGTGACAATAAGGTCAGCAATGTCTACAGCATGGGCAGTAATGGACCTAGCATTGACGAAGACTCCTTTAATAGAGGGAATGTCGTTGTCATGTTGTGTAGTCGGTAGGTCGGTAGTAGTCTGGCCAGGGTGGTTGGGTCTAATGAGGACATTAGTGTTTACTATAGATCACTTTTTCGCAACAGTGGCCTGGAAGGCAAGGCTACTTCTTGAGCTGAGCCTAAGGTTTTGAAGACTAGTCGGGGAAGGTTGGTTAGGGATAGGTCTAGCGGCATAGAGGTGAATCCATTGCGACGGGGAGAGTGGGCAGTATTGGTGTGCCACTGTTTGTGGAAGCTATGTAAGACTAGAAGTGTTCGGGAGACAGGAAGGCAGGAAAGTGGTTGGTGTAATAGACTCTGGCTTCAGTAATACTATGCTCATAGAAAGCGAGAGCTTATGCTTGTGGATAAATGACATCCTGAAACAGATTGAAGAGTTATGGGATGAGAGGTTAGCTGAGATAGTAAGGCTTGGTACAAATGTGGCTATAGTAAGTATGGTTATAAGAGCTTGCGAGTTAAAGTGTCCAGAAGTCAGAGAGGCTTACATGATACAACACAAATACCAGCTGTTTGCCAAAATTACATGAAGCAGGTTACAGATTGCACTCAAGGATGTGTCTACAGACGCCAGATACAACGTGCTGAAGAGCAATGATAGATAAACGGATAGGGCATACAGCTAAAGTGGAGGTCAATGTGGTTGCTCTAGATTTATTGGGAGGTAAGTTAACGGTCACCCCGTACTACTTACTTATGAACAGAAGCAACACTAGTGGACACTGCAACCGTCTAATACAACTTAATTCAGTTAATTAGTGGGCAAGTTGACAATTGGGAAGATTAGCACCACATGCGTTGTACTGATGGTAGCACGAAGGAATACAAAGCAGCAATACAGTGGTAACAGTCGAATACAGATTGACAATGTTTACAATTGGAAGAATAACACTCACTGCGTGCAGCATATTAGATTCAGTAGCAAAGATGGGTGAGGGTAGTACAAAGATACAGGATAAGCTGTATGGACTAATTTAGCTTTAGTTGAAAGTTGCGGAATTGGCATCAAGTGCCTAGTGATGTGACTGTAGTAGTGAAATAAGAAGCAATGCTGCACAACAACAGTGCAAAGCAATTTGTCTAAATATGCTAGATGGCAGGTTACCGCATATTGCGTACACGTCTAGCAAATCAAAAGGAGAAACAAGTGAGAGCAAGACCGTACAGATTAGCTATGTTTTACCTAGCTAGGATGATACTGGCAACATATAGGGTGCACAAAAAATTCCGTTTAGAGGGATGTAGATCGAAATTACCGTAGTGACGTTCGTTCTGAGCACCGTTAAATGAGCTGGGGTGCAGCGGGTCAGTGGACAGTACGAAGTTTGATAAGGTGCGCACGCCAACTGCTGCAAAACGGCCAGATCTAGTACAGTATAGGGTGCGGGTCACGCTATTGCAATGTCCCGGTAGGTGGATGTAGGAAGTTCAATGGCTGGGCACCAGTAAAGGATAGGTGCTAGGTGGATTTAACATAGGTTCATAGGATGTGAAGAGATAAAGGGACTTCAAGAGGTTGGCAAAGGAGGACAACAGCAAAGTTTAGGTAGGGGAACAGGCGAGATGTGGTGAACTGGCGTAGAGTACTCAGCACTCGCTCGACTCGGTCAGGTGCCTTAGTATGTGACTTGGCTGTGGGCTGGCTTCACCTGCCGGCAAGTCCCAATTGGAGTCTAAGAACTGTGTGGTGGCCAATAGGCTAGCACAAAGCCAAACACGGCCAGGAAGTGTGGGTCGGAACAGTGATGGCCATTTTAAGCTTCTTCAACCCGCGTAGTTGGACTTAGAGTCGGATTAATAAGCTGATGATAGGGCTCCAAAGGCAGTATTTTGGTGAACTACGGTGCAACTTCGGTGCACAAAAACAAATGCTGGATAAATTAGAGACAGAGCAGCAGCTCTATGAAAAAGCACTGCTATGACCAGGTAGTAGCAGCTGGCATGAGGATAAAAGCCACTGCCTATCTCCGGAGAGTCCGAACACGCTCCTGGAAAGGCACTGCTCCTCTGCAGCGCTGTGAGGGCGAGCTCCTACTCGGGCGACAAGACAACGCCTAGAATCATGTCTTGTCCTTCTCCCTTGCCTTTCCCTAATGTGACTAATGCACTCAGTGAATCTGTGAATATCACTACGTACTAAACACTGTTGTGAGCACCTATGGCCTCATTACGACCCTGGTGCTGATGCAATGAAGGGGGCCGGTATGGGACCGGCCCCCTTCATTCCGTCAGGGCTGATTACGAGGTTCCCATTGCGGGACCCGGGTCAGACGTCTGGTAAAACCAAATGTCTTTTCCGGGTCCCGCGAGGGGAAGAGGGAGGTAACAACGGGACACTTGTAATGTGCCCGTTGTTACCTCCCTCCCCATTCCCAATGAGCCCTATGGGGGCTCAAATGGGAATGGGGAATGGTTCCTACAAGGAGGACTTACCAGGTCCTCCTATGTCGGAATGACCCGGTAAGTCCCCATTGCAGGAACCCAGTAATGGAGCCCGGTTTGGAGGCCGCCATGGTGCTAATAGCACCATGGCGGCCTCCAAACTCGTAATGAGGTCCATAGGCTTTTTTTTAAACAGCAAGTTTATTTTCATTTTTGTATAAAAATCACCATTTCTGCATGAGTTTTTTCAGAATGTTATAAAGTTTCCATATATATTTTTTCATGAAATTGAAGATCATAAGTCTCAAATCCTGCGCCAGCACATATAGATCTAAGCGTGGGTTGTGTGGCTGCTGTTTACAAAAAAGCTAAATTGCTATTCACAACAATGGTTTTTTGTGGATTTGTTGTGGATTTTCAGGTTAACCTTATACTAAATTGAGTCTGAATTAACTTTATTCAGAGATGCTTTGTAGAGTTTCAGGTTAGCCTTATACTAAATTGAGTTTACAATAACTTCATTCATAAATGCTTGTGCCCAAGTCAATGGATGCTTCCTCTGTGCGAATAAGTAGTTGTCCACATTAGGGTTAAACGTACTCTATTAGATCATATAGTTTTCCATATTTGTAAAATGCTAGTGTCCTCTTAGGTCTTCAATGAAGTGGTTTCCTTAATGAGATCATATTATCCACACAAGTAAATATCTTGTACCCTCTTGGGTCTTCATTGAAGTGGTTACCTCTTGCCCTCTACATGTACCCTTTTAGGTATTCATTGAAGTGGTTACCTTTTGCTCTCTACATGTGTTTCACCACTCTAGTTAAGTGTCTCATCAGGAGGGATTGTGTAGTCTTTTTAGGTTTTGATTGTTGGCTTGTACGCTGATGGGTTGAGGTGAAGATGTTTACCAATTGTAAAGTCTGTTGAAAAAAATGGAATTGATGCATATGTGAGGCCCGGCATTATGTTGTTAGCATAAATGTAGAGTTGATGAAGAGTATAAATGGGGCATACTCGCCCACAGGAGTATTCAAGTAGAATTAGAGCTGGGATTCCCCTGGTAAGGTGGTCAATCCTAAATAAAAAAAAAATTGATGATTTGGATGCGGAGCTGATGTACATGGTCTATAGTAAAGGCCTTGTTTCAAAATGGATGTTTAATCTCTAAACTGACCCAAATGGGGTCTACTAGAAAGAAGCTTGAAGCCTGAGGTGTGACAAAGAGCCTTACCTTCTGGTATGCTGCATGGCTGGATTTGATAGTTCCAGCTGTCAAGTGGGTAAAGCGAGTGCTGATCCTGGTGGATACAGCGTTCTGGAGAATGGCGGCAAATATTTGTGCCGTGTCTGCCATCATCACACACGCCCCGCATACGCTGTGACATCACTGATAGTGCGCGATGATGTCAATAGACGTATGCGGATTTCGTCCATATTGGAAAAGTGTCATTCTGAGCGGTGTATAGCAAAGCATGGAGGGGGGAGTATTTAGTAGGTGAGAAACTTGAGATTGGGTAACTAAAATAAAAAGGATAAAAATAGTATCTGAAGTTATTGAAAAATGTATCATAAGGAACATTCCGATGGGAACGAGTCACAAGAAAAATAAAAAAACAATGAGGTGTGGCATGGTAATAAGAAATTGGCATGTGTCCAGTAAAAAATATTTGGAGTTGTGGTGAAGTGTGGTAAGGATTCATTAATCAAATTGATGATCACGAGCAATTTGAAGTTGCCTGATATTGTGTGACCTATGGCATATATTAGGTTGCAAAGAACAATGTTATAAAAATTAAATGAGAGATTAAGCAGAGTGATGCTGGCGGTTTAAAGATAGGTATGTGTTAGAACATTTAAAGAAAGTTGTATAGTTAATTGTCCTGGTTTAGACTATAGAAGCACGTGTCCATGGAATGTATCCATTTTGCTTCTCTCTGGCATTGTTCTTTATTAGCTCCTCTTGGTGGGTTGTTGATTTTTTCCAGTCCTGTAAGTTTTAGTAGTGCTGGGTTGCCATCCGGATGTTCTTCTAGAAAATGGGCTGCTAATGGTTATCTAATGCATTTATTCCTAACACTTCTGTAGTATTCTAATATTCTAGTTTTCATTTTGCGTATGGTGCTGCTTATGTACCTGTACATAGACATTAGATTCCATATATGACATAGTTGGTATTACAGTTAACCAACTGTTTAATGCTTGTCTCTGTGCCATTAGTTGATGGTTTTAAGTCTGTTCATCATGTTGGGACAAATCTTGCAATATCCACATTTATAGTTCCCTGTGGCCTGGGGTATGTTCCAGGACGGTTTCACTGGTTGGGATTTCACTTCTGTTTTCATATAGCTTGGGCTCAACTGGTTCTTGATGGTTTTAGCTTTTTGAAATGTGATGGATGGTTTGCGGTCAATGTGAGTTTTAATGTGATTGTCCAATTGTAGGATATTCCGGTGGTTTGCTAGAGTTCTTCTAAAAACTGGGGCATTGGAGCTGTAGGTGGTGATGAATATCACAGGTTTGGGTAGGGGTTTGGTTTGAGGACCCTTAGTTTGAAAGAGATCAGATCTTGTTTTCAATTTGACTCTTGTTCCTGCTTTGTTGAGAAGTTTGTTGTTGTATTCTCTTTCTTTGAATTCAGTACATCTGTTGAGTCTGTGTTGTTCAAATTCTGAGGGCTCACTACAGTTCCTCTTTATTCTCAGTAGTTCTCTATAGGGTATATTGTGAACAATGTGTTTTGGATGGTTGCTTAGAGCACGTAGTGTGCTGTTTCCTGCTGTCACTTTCTTGTACAGCCTGGTTTGTATGGTGTTGTTGTTAACATAGATGTCCAGGAAACAAATCCTCTCATTCATGGTCAGTGAGATGTTAGAATCATAAGTTTTGAGATATTTGACATAGTGGAGAAGGGATTCTCGGTCTCCATCCCAAATGATTATGATATCATCTATGTAAAGGCCCCAGAAAATGACTTGGTTGTTGTCATTGAATGCTGGGTGTGTCCAGGCTTGCTCAATTTCAAAATGGCCCATAAATAGGTTGGCATATGGGGGTCCTATTTCGCCCCCATATCTGTTCCTTGTAATTGCTGGTATATTTGTCTGTTAAAGCAGAATATGTTGTTTGTGTGTGTGAATTCCAACATTGATGTGATCATTCTGTTTTGTTCAAAATATTAAACGGATCTTGATTTGAGAAAATAGTTGGTGGTTTCTATGCTCTTCTAGTGTTTTATACTGGTGTACATTGATGTGACATCTAATGTCACAAGTCTGTAGGTCTTGATTTAAGTGATAGAGTACAATTGTTGGAGTATATGAGTGGTATCTCTTACGTAGGAACCCAGGTTTGAGGCGAACGGTTGTAGGTGGGTGTCAAGATAAGCGGATATTCTTTCGGTCAGAGATCCAATGCCACTCACAATGGGTCTGCAAGGTGGACATTTCCTGAAAGTTTTGTTGATTTTCGGAATGAAGTTTATTGTTGCCATCACTGGGTGTTGGGTATTCAAGAAGTTGTATTCATCGTCATTTAGTAGTCCTCTGTCACACCAATTCTTGCTCATGAATCTCCAGAGTTTTTTCAATTCTGGGAGTGGGTTGGTGGGTAGTCTTCTGTAGCATTGTTTGTCATTAAGTTGGTGTTGTGCTTCTTTGATGTAGTCAATTCGGTTCATGATTACAATTTTGCCTCCTTTGTTGGCGGATTTTATCATATACCTTACATCTTTTTCCAAATTCCTGAGTTCTGTTCTTTCCTTCCATGTGAGGTTGTGATTGGTTTGGGGTTTTTCATTAGATAAGTACATTTTCCTTAAATCTTCAGTGACTACTTTATTGAAGAGGTCTACAGCATTATCAACTGTTAATGTAGTAACAAATGTTGATCTTGGTTTTAAATTAGTTTCTTCTGCTAGATTGAGTAATATGTTTTGTTCTTTGGAAAAGCTTTCTAGATTGTGGTCTTCTCTTAATCTTTCAAGATTGAGTAGAAGTATAATATTTTCTGTGAGGTCTACTGTCAATTCCGAAGGTAGAGGGGGTGGTGCCTCCTGTGTATTCTTAATAGGTTTTGTCTCAAAGGATTTCTTTAATTTTGGTTGTCTGCAACATTTGCACATGTCGACATGAGTTTGAACAAAATCAAATTGATTGCTTGGGCAAAAGGAAAGTCCTTTGTTAAGTGTTGACTTTAGATCATCATTCATAATGAGATTAGATAGATTCATGAGCAAGTTCATTTGTTGCATCCCCTGTTGTATTGGCGGGTTCTGGTTGCCATTCCTGATCTTCCTGTTTTGCAGTTTTTAAATTCCTCCTCTCTTTCCTCTGTTGTGAGTCTTGTGTTGTTCTAGGTATTTGCGTCTGCTATGGTGTGTGTCCCTTGATTGCGGTTGTCTGATTGTTGATATGTAATGTTGGTGCTTGTTTTGTATCTCCTGAGTTCCTCTAAAAAAGGGCAATCAATTGCTGTAGTTTTTGTGCTCACAGATTGTTCTTGATCTGTGTCGCTACTGCTTGCAGAGTCTATGTCAGAGGTAGAAGGTGTGGAGGCAGCAAGTAGTGGCACTGTAGTTTTAGTAGTGCTACTATTGCCTGTGCTGCTGGAGGGTTTAAGATCATGTTTTTTGTGAAAAGTGTAGATCTGTTTGTTTTTGTAATCATTTTCATCTCTGATGAATTTCTTTTGTTTCTTAAATGTAAGTTCTGATGTGATCTTTTGCAGATAGTCATCAAGAATCTGGTAATTTTTAAAAATCAGCTCTGGTAGGTTGAGATTCTCTATCTTTTGTTTGACATCTGTGATTTCTTTCAAAGTATGATCATGTACTTTGATGGATTTGTCGATTACTCTAATCATCATTTCTTTAGATGTGTTTGTCAACATTTGTTCCCATTCATTGAGCGCTGAAATATCTTCATCAAAAGTAGGAAAGATGCACATTCTTAGGCCTCTGGAAATGCGACACACTTCCATATATGTCTTCACAGTTTTGATTTCGCACCATTCAGAGAGTTCTTTTTTAGATAACATTTCTAGTTCTATAAATAGATTTCTGAGTGATAATGGTGCTTGGCTAGTAGGAGTTGAACTAGTATGTGCTGTGTGTCTCAAAAAAAGATAATCCGCTTGCATGGTCTCTTGATGGGAAGCCAGTTGCCATCTTAAGTGATTGGCAATAGTGGGGTTTTCCAGACTAGGTTCTGTCCAGGTTTGATTGGCTATTGGAAATTAGCTTTGGATTGCAGACATAGGACAAGTCTGTGGCGAACCATACATATACTATTGTTGACAGGGTTAATATAGTCAGTTCTGCTGTTGCTGGTAAAGCCTTAAATTGTGTCTGCCCAATTTTGAATAACTGAAAATTTAGATCGTAAGGCTCAAATCCTGCCCCAGCACATATAGATCTAAGCGTGGGTTGTCTGGCTGCTGTTTACAAAAAAGTAAAATTGCTATTTACAACATATATATATTTTTTCATGACAGATTCTTTCAAAAAAGGACTTGAAAAGGTCAAACAGTCATTTAGATATTTCTATTAACAGTGCCTAAGAATGTGTACAATAATTATTGTATCGTTTGTTGGGACAGTGGTTATGCTGTGCTCTCTAATTTAGGGGAATAAACCATAGTTTATAGGAGAAAGAATGAGCTAGAAATGTTTTATTCTGAGAAATGTTCCTAACCTTTACATAAAAAACCCTGTCTCAATTGTGTTACAATGATTGAATCATGACAATTTCGAATAATGAAAACAAGTGTTGGTATGGCATATTTAAACAGCGCACTTATACAGAGATTACTGCATTTTGCAAACTACTCCAACAACATCATAAATTCTCTCTACACGTGTTTCACCATGGTTTGTTTGCCATGGTTCATCAGGAGAGAATCTATCACAGAGCAAACAATCATTTGAAATACATTAGTCATTTTCACAAATACATTCTTAAGCACTCTTTCAATATGTTCACATTAATCTTAGGTGTTACTCACCCTATTCTTTGTTGGGAGTTCTTCTCACGAGTTTCTGACTGTTTTCCAGTTTTTTCTAACTGCTTGGTTGTAAATTCTGATTGCTATTCAGTTAGAAAAAGATTTGTATATATTTATGAATAAATATTCTTCAACAGAATTGTTATTAAGCACAATTCTTCATTTTCTAATGTTTTCTCCAGTAGAGTATAATTGTTGAATTCTTAGAGAGAATTATATATTTCCCAGTTATCATTGTGCTGTTCTCCTTTCTTTTTGTTATTATTTAAAACCATACATGGACAGTAAGGCATGCATGTCGCTCTCTGTCCTAAGATGTATGCTGCACCCCAATAACATATTCCATAATGTGGGTCTTTGGTCTTTTTGCTTTCCAATCCCTTTTACTTTGACTTCCCCCTTTACCAAAATTTCCCTTGAGAATTTTAACAACTAATGTCTAACAAAGATAGCTTTGTAGTTGGGGGTCAGGGTGGTGGAGAAAGATAGGACCTAATTTCTTACCTTTAAACTCTAGACCGGATTTAATTGTGCCACGCAGGTTTATAGTCATTGCATCCAACGCAATAGCATTGAATGCCATACCAGAGGAAAATAAGCATTGAAAAAAAGCATTGAAAGCATTTTTTTCATTTTCTTTTTTAATGTGGGGGTTCCCCCAGACCCTGCTTTTTTAACCTTTAAAACCAATTTTTATTAAACTAAACACTTTACCTATAAAATAAAAGCATTTTATGCTCTTTTTTCAATGCTTTTTTTCCCCTGGTATAGCATTCAATGCTTTTGCATTCGATGCAATGACCAAATAACCCCACGCAATACCTATCCGCGCTGTGTTTAGGCTCTTTCCGAGCGTCTTTTTATATGCGAACAGGCTGACATCATTGTGTGCTTTTACGCAATGGCATCATCGCGCTCAGCGTCCCGTGGCCATTTTGGATGCCGATAGTTCCTGTTTGATAAAAGGAAGAGTTATTTGTTTACCTGGGCACTCATACTTTATTAACGGATGAGGTGGTACCATCCCAACGGAGCGATGTAAATAGGTATTTTAAGTTCATTTTTGTGGACTTTGATGGACTACTGGAAGGCTTCCGCCTCACTTACGGAAGCTGTGATCACTGTGATCTTGAAGCCTGGTAGACCTCCAAACGAAATGGCATCATAGCACCCACTCTCGTTGATTAACGTGGATCCAAAAATATTACCCAAAGTTCTGGCGAACAGAATGCTTCCATATATGTCTAAATTAGTACATCCGGATCAGTCAGGCTTCATCCCGGGAAGGTCAACGGCCCTGAATCTGTGCAGATTGTTCGGTACACTAGCTCATTTGGACCCAACAACATCTGAAGCCGCAATTATATTAGATGCGGAAAAAGCCTTCGATTCAATGTAGTGGAACTTTCTGTTTGGCATGCTCAGGCGCATGTGCCTGTGGGAGGAATTCAATAAATTTGTGAGGCTACTACATAATGATCCTTAAGACAAAATACACACTAATCAAAACTATTCAGACTTAAGCTAGCTAGATGTACACGTCAAGGATGTCCCTTCTCCCCCTTGCTGTTTGCACTAACCATAGAACCATTAGCAAGTAGGATCAGAGAATTTCACAGGCATAGAGGAATACATATATGGGGTCCCCCTCAGGTAATTTCACTCTACGCAGATGATACTCTCCTATATCTCATAAACCCTGTTAGAAATATTGAACCTGTTTTGGCCGAATTTAACGAATTCACAAGACACTCTGGATACAAGGTCAACACAAATATCAGAAATATCCCTGCTAACAGATAGCACTAAAAAACCACTAAATCTACACGGGCTGCGATGGGCTGAGAGCACGGTTAAATACTTGGGGGTGAGGGTAGCACGAACATGTAAACTATTATACGGATACAGTCTTGACAAATACATAAATACATTAGAACATACGTTGAATCTGTGGTCTAATCACCCCATCTCACTGTACGGCACAGTGGCAATCCTGAAAATGGTGGTAGTACCCAAGCTACTATACCTCTTTAATATTATTCCGATATGGCCAGGACACAGATTCTTCAAAGTACTACGTAGACTAGCAGTAGTGTTCGTGTGGGGAGGTGGTACAGCTCGCATGAAATGGGAGGCCCTAACTGAACCATATGACCGATGGGGCCCATCAGCTCCAGACTTCAATATGTACTATCGCGCAGCCCAGGCGCACTATGCGGGATACTGGTACGGAGAGGATATGCAAATTGCACACAAAGAACTGGAGACATATAGGGCCTCATCACGACTTGGGCGGTAACCGCCGGCGGTATTAGCCCTACCGCTGAACTCCCCGGCGCTAATTGCGCCGGATCACAAGTTCGGCGGTAAAGTAAATCCCCATTCCCATTGAGCCCATTCGGGAATGCCCCATTCCCCATTGGGCTCAATGGGGAAAATCTGCGCTCTTACCGCCGGCAGATTTCCCGCCGGCGGTAATAGGGCGAATTTTCGACGGATTTCCTCCCAGCTCAGAGCTGGGGCGAAATTCACCGAAGTCCTGATTTGGCGGACCCTTAAATCCGGCGGTAATAGCGCTACCACCGGATTTAAGGGTTACCACCAAAGTCGTGATGAGACCCATAGTGCTTCCCCGCTTGATATTAAGACAACCCTGCTAAGTCCCCACCATGCAGACTCATGTACATTTGATCCGTTACGAAATACAATAGATGCATGGAGGCGAATAAATATGAGGACGGGGACCACTAACCCATACTTCAGTAAACTTCCCCTATGGAACTGCCCCAAAATCTCCCCACCATGGATACAGACATCCAAGAGACATGGGATCCTGACAAAGTAATGACACTTGGCGACCTAGTAACAATTGACGAATTTTGGATGAAAATGGGAAATAACCAGGTACGCCTACTCCAATATTATCGATGAGGGCAGCAGTTAAAAAGAATTGGCCAACATTCCCACTTGAGCCCGAAACTCATGAGTGTATAGAAATGTTGGCACGGGGTGACAGCAGAAGGAGACTATTAGCCAGACTATATGCCAAAGTGCAGGCTGGAACAGCTCAACACAGCATGGTGAAAGACAAATGGGAATATATGTTTTTTGTGACACATTCGTTTTGTGATGTTGTGATATGCTGCTATTTCGTGTCTATGTATTTACTTGAGTTTGGATTTTTTAATGAAAATATAGCAATATATATGTATTGTATATAATCCACTGTCGTGTTAGTTTAGGGTCTGAAAAATTTAGTATATTTATAATAAATTATATTTTTGGATGAATTGCGTTATGTGTTGTACTATATCTATTTTTCCAAGATATAAGTACCGGAACATCAATTAGAGAGGTTCAACTGTTCCCATAGGATACCAGGATTTGTTCATTTCTTTTGTGGTCCTATCTCTTTTAGAATTAATAGAAATGTATATATCCCCTGATGGCCGAGATAGGAGATAGTGTGAAAAGAGGGGTTATCTTTTTGAACCCATTAAAATCACTGAAAGACAAATGGGAACAGGACACGGTTGAGGTAATTGACGATGTTAAATGGCAGAAAATATGTAACCTCACCAGAGAGGTCTCACTGAATTCCGGACTGCGCCTAATACAATTTAAAGTGCTGAACAGACTCCATTATACACCTCAAACGAGTTCACGCTTTAACCCAGATAATGTCCAAAAGTGTCCGAAATGTGGACACGAAGAAGCAGACACAATTCATATGTTCTGGAGCTGCCCCCCTATTGATGACTTCTCACAGATGGTGAGGATACCACGTGAAATGACGGATATACCCCCGACACTCCTCCCACTGAAATATCTCCTTGGAGATATAGGGAAAGCAAAAATAACGCTCCATAGATTATTCAACATAGGATGTATAATTGCCAAGAAATGCATTTTACTTCAATGGAAAGCAAAAGAAGCACCAACGTTACAACAATGGCTTAAAGAATTAATATTTGTGAATGATAATGAGGGGGGGTATGTGAATAGTGTGGTGGCCTCGAGCAGACCTAAAGATATATAGGAACCGTATCGCTTATACATGACAGAACTGCAAAGCTGAAAACTGCAACTATCTGGAAATAACTGAAAGTAGAGTTATAATAAAATGAGACATTACCATGTAATAAGTTAAAATGCTGAGATACCACTCGAATGTATGTAATAATGTGCCACTGTGAATGTACATCAAAAGAAAGTTGTGAACGATATTATGAGTTCCCTGTAAACCACTGCCAAATTGTTAAATAAAGTTTAAAAAAGAAATAAAAATAAAAAGTTGGCTCCTGTGACTGTATGATACGATATATAAATAAAAATAATGAAGCCTGAAAAGGGTTACTCATAACTAGCTGCAAGTGAGGGGGAGTGCTGCAGTACTGGGTGTTTCCTAGGAAGCACCAATCCATCCCTGAACGCCGGCATAAGTCTAACCAAGAAAAGCAAGACTTTATAAGAAGCTGAAGGCGCTGCTTAATAACTGTGTTGGGAGAACGGGAGGCAAGGAGGCCTCTTAGATCCCATAGAGACATACTTTCATTGCGAGATACCCTAAAATGTTCTGTCACTCAAAAACGTCTTAATAGTGAATGGAGTCCTTCATTTTGATTGTTGGAAATGAAATATGACAGCACTTAACAGAAAAACACAAGCCGACCGCTCTGACCCATCTTCAGCAAGGCCACTATTTTAATTACCACCACTTATTGGACTAAATACACATGTAAGACCACAAAATGAAGGAGACGCCCCTTCACCCCACCTTCCCCCCAGGGTCATCTTCAAGAGGACTCCTGATTAACCACTAGTGCACTTAATTATTGAACAACCTTTGAAAGATGACCACAACTGAAAGCAATTGGCTTGGTCTTGTAATATACTCTCATCTGAGGTCTTAATCTGGGCACAGGAATGTTTAGCATGTAGCAGAAGTCAATCAACGGTGACTTCACAAGTGCCACTCACACCGGACCACGGCACCCGCAATCTCCACAGCCCACCACGGGTTTAAGAAGATACACTAGAATCACACCCTCAGAACCGACGAATGGCACATCTACCACACACTCCTGCACCGAAGTGCTATCAGCATGTGCTGCCGGGCAGAATAAGCCAAATGAAAACTCTATAATGCTGCAATGGCATGCCATTGATCGTGCAAGGTTCTGTTGACATCTGCGTAAAACTAGCATGCAATTGTTAAAATGCATATCTGTTTAATGTCGGTATGAAATGTTTGTTAAGCAACACAGCCAAATGTGGTATATGCTTTGCCCGCATATGCTTGCCCCCAGTCAAGGCCTCTATTGCCACCCGCAAGTCATGCATAAGCTTTACCCACGGCACCATGCAGTTTCCCATGGCATCTCGTAAGTACTTGGCTGCGCACACGTTCAGAACTAGCAACCGACATAGTCAACTCATACACCGCGGTGCAACTACACACACTCCTGTGCCAGTAGACCATGGCCAAAAGATAGACCTCCATGTCCCTGCTGTGTTATGAAATAGCTTGTGCAATATATTGTTGATGCCTCTGCAACCCAAGCATGTCACTGTTACAAACTCATCATGCAATGTCTTTGTGTTGCATGTGTGCCCTGCGTACACAATTGTTGAAACGCATAACAACGGGTAATGAATGTGTGAAATGCTACGGTTATGCAATGGTGGAAATTCCAGTTCATCCCTAGCCGTACAAGGCCACACCCGTGACAGATGGGCGCTCATTACAAATAACTAGTAACCTTAACAAAGAATAGAGGAAGCACATATCACAGTCACCTGGAGGCAGGCACATACCCACATAGGCTGGGGGAATAGGATAACTCTGGCGCAACCACTGTGGCACAATTATATGCTCCCAGAAGTGCAGAAATTTGCTGCACGGGCTCGGTGGGTGGAGGCCGGGATAAACACAGTAGGTGATCTCATAACCGACGGTTCCACTTTCCCATTCGAGACACTGCAACAAAAACGTGGGATTCCCGCAACCGAGCGCTATAGCTATATACAATTGACACATGCCCTCAGTGGACACCGACAGGCACGCAACCCACTTACACAATACATTCCCACTAAAGTAACATCTTTTTTATATAAAGCCATAGATGCATTTGCTACTCCGGAGGTGGTGAGCCTCAGAACTAAGTGGGAAAGGGATGTTGGTGCCATAGAACCAGAGGATTGGAACCAAGTCCTTATGCACCTCGAACAAGTGGGAGGGTATCTTCCTATCCCCAGCACTGGGTTTGATAAAGCGAGACATTGTACAGAAATGGGGAGCCCCAGAGTGTTCAACCTTGGCTCAATGGTCTGCCGAAATGGACATTTGTGCTGCGAAGGAACACAGAATATATACACCACGGGGTGCCCGACAAAGGCTGCCAAGATATGGGGAAACTAAGAACCCAAGCCACGAGGCGGGAGGGCGTTTGGGAGTGTATTAGGGAATATAGCAAGAACTATACAGCTACAAGGATGAGTATGAAGTGGCAGGACAAGAACGGCTCGACGAGCCTACTCAAGGCTATGGGGTGTGTGGGGTGGGGAACTTGTTTGTATGTTGTACGATTGTTACAAAATCAATAAAATGTGATATTAAAAAAAACAAAGAAAAGAGGTGGGGTTAAGCCATGAGCCCCGAATATACTATCCCCCACCACACACACACAACAAACTAGCAGTGCTAGATGGCATCACACTTATAGGGTAATTCATGGAATTTCGCACAAAAGTGTCGCACGCGGCTGGTGCACAGCGTGCCCGTGCGAATGTCTGCGCCAGCCGCGTGCGCTAAAATCGATTTCCGCGCACAGCGTATTCATGGATTTTCGCATCCAAAACCAGCCGTGGTGCAGCGCGGCGCAGCGACCCTGCAGCAGTGCCAGTTACGCCCCCAAGAACGCCCTCGCGCAAGGAAAAGCCTTCAAAATCCGCAAATAATCGCAAAGGGCTGCGCTAACCCTGGACCAGTTCACAGGGCTGGCAAACAGCAAACGCCAAGCGGGGAACGTGTATTTCAGTGGTTCGCGGGAAGTTCCACACGCGAATGTCCTGTGTACGTGTGCATCAGGAGTGCGTGGGAAGTAACACACGCAAAAGCAGCAGGGTACGTGTATTTCAGGGGTGCGCGGGAAGTATCACATGCAAAAGCAGCAGGGTACGTGTATCTCAGGGGTGCGCGGGAAGTATCACACGCGATTCCATCAGGGTACGTGTATTCCAGGGGTGCACATGAAGTATCACAGGCAAAATCAGCAGGGTACGTGTATTTCAGGGGTGCGCGGGAAGTATCACACGCGATTCCATCAGGGTACGTGTATTCCAGGGGTGCGCGGGAAGTATCACACGCAAAAGCAGCAGGGTACGTGTATTTCAGGGGTGCGCAGGAAGTATCACACGCAATTCCATCAGAGTACGTGTATTACAGGGGTGCGCGGGGAGCACCACACGTGAATTGCACGTGTGGGTCCTCCCAGGTGTTCCCTCTACACCCTCCACGGCCCCCGCAGGTGGCCCACACCACAGGGGCCTACCCTGCACATGTCCTGCAGGCACCCCATCCACCATGGCCATGCCCCTCAGCCAACCCACATGTCACCTTGCAGTACTGCCCACCAACGCATGTCCCCCTGCACCCCCAGCCACCAAGGGCAGCCTCCACCAGGCCCCCACCCATGTCTCCCATCACCCCCACCCCCCAGCCACCAGGGGCAGTCTCCAACAGGCCCCCACTCATGTCTCCCATCACCCCCACCCCCCAGCCACCAGGGGCAGCCTCCACCAGGCCCCCACTCATTTCTCCCATCACCCCCACCCCCCAGCAGTGCAGGGGCAGCCTCCACCAGGCCCCCACTCATGTCTCCCACCACCCTCACCCCCCAGCCACCAGGGGCAGCCTCCACCAGGCCCCCACTCATGTCCAACTCATGTCTCCCTGCACCCCCACCCCCCAGCCACCAGGGGCAGCCTCCATCAGGCCCCCACTCATGTCTCCCATCACCCCCATCCCCCAGCAGTGCAGGGGCAGCCTCCACCAGGCCCCCACTCATGTCCAACTCATGTCTCCCTGCACCCCCACCCCCCAGCCACCAGGGGCAGCCTCCACCAGGCCCCCACTCATGTCTCCCATCACCCCCACGCCCCAGCAGTGCAGGGGGAGCCTCCACCAGGCCCCCACTCATGTCTCCCACCACCCCCACCCACCAGCCACCAGGGGCAGCATCCACCAGGCCCCCACTCATGTCCCCTATCACCCGACCCCCCAGCAGTGCAGGGGCAGCCTCCACCAGGCCCCCACTCATGTATCCCATCACCCCCACCCCCCAGCAGTGCGGGGGCAGCCTCCACCAGGCCCCCAATCGTGTCAGCCATCACCCCCACCCCCAGCAGTGCAGGGGCAGCCTCCACCAGGCCCCCACACATGTCTCCCATCACCCCCACCCCCCAGCAGTGCAGGGGCAGCCTCCACCAGGCCCCCACTCATGTCTCCCACCACCCCCACCCCCCAGCCACCAGGGGCAGCCTCCACCAGGCTCCCACTCATGTCTCCCATCACCCCCATCCCCCAGCAGTGCAGGGGCAGCCTCCACCAGGCCCCCACTCATGTCTCCCATCACCCCCACCCCCCAGCAGTGCAGGGGCAGCCTCCACCAGGCCCCCACTCATGTCTCCCACCACCCCCACCCCCCAGCCCCAGCCACCAGGGGCAGCCTCCACCAGGCCCTCACTCATGTCTCCCTGCACCCCCACCCCCCAGCCACCAGGGGCAGCCTCCACCAGGCCCCCACTCATGTCTCCCATCACCCCCACCCCCCAGCAGTGCAGGGGCAGCCTCCACCAGACCCCCACTCATATCTCCCACCACCCCACCCCCAGCCACCAGGGGCAGCCTCCACCAGGCCCCCACTCATGTCTCCCTGCACCCCCACCCCCCAGCCACCAGGGGCAGCCTCCACCAGGCCCCCACTCATGTCCTTAGGCTTTATCTATTCTGTACTTTCTCCCATACTTCTTCATAGTTCTTTATAACTTTTTATCTTCCACTCACGGGTGTCACTTGCTCTTTTGTCTTTCTAACTCATGAACTCTACTTAGGGGGTCAGCTGTCACTGTTGGACGTTCGCTATTCCATTTTTTTATCTCCACTCCAATATGGCCGCCAGGGCCGTTACACCTTTAACGCCTGTCGTGTCACATTGACATAGACGTAGGACTGCCCGTGTCTCCGTAATTTGTTAAGTATTGGCCAGGCATCATACGCTGCCCTGCCCCGAGACCTGATTTACACGGAGCTTTGCCGCGGTCTCTTCAGCACTAGCGCTGACACGCTGATTTCTCCTAGGGATTCATTGTATGTTTCCCCTTTATTCCACGAAGGGAACCTCTACCTCTCAGGTACGCCTCAGGCTTCACAGACGTTCCGCCGGTTACAGCGGGCTCGTCAGAGTTATCTCTATTGTTACTCCCTCTTGGGTTTTGATTTACACTCGTACTTGGGTATCTCGGAACGGAGGCACAGCGTTACGATAGGGGCCTTGTTGCTTCGGCGCTTAGACTGTGTGACACAGGACGAGTATTACTACTTTTTTTGGGGTGACACTTCTTCTTGCCATCTTGTCCCCTCTTCCTTGAGCGGACTTGGCTTCCCCT
The DNA here is from genome assembly GCF_040938575.1 of Ambystoma mexicanum. NCBI lineage: Eukaryota > Metazoa > Chordata > Amphibia > Caudata > Ambystomatidae > Ambystoma > Ambystoma mexicanum. Next base: position 860,496,895 of record NC_090934.1, on the reverse strand, counting down.
CCGCACTTGCTGCCCATATGGCGACCATATGATTATTTAGAGGTTTTTTACCATTAGGTCTCTTTCACCATTTCTATCTCTAATTATCTAGGGAAGGCACCTCTGCCGTTCTTCGGCTCAGATAGTCGCTTTGTTTTGGCGCATCTCCGGCTTTTTGAGAGCTACCCATGGCGCTCTTATGGATATCTATATTTGTTTATCCTAGGTTGGACCGGATTCCGGACTCCTACTTCCTACTACCACTCAGTAGAGAGCACCCACAGGCATCACTAGAGGTATTTATCCCCTCTATTTGTGATACCTTTGTTCATAGTCAGAACCGGCAACTCCATTTGCTATTTGTTAGCTCATCTCTTGCCTTGTTTGTTTGTTTTTTACCCCACAGATGCCAAGAAATATTCTGATATTAATATTTGTCTGTTGATTAGAATTATTTGGTTACGTTGTCATTTATGTTTCTCCTGATGAATGTTCCATACCTAGTTTAGGAACTGAAACATGTCGAGCCAACACTCTGGATTGTTACCAGAGTGACCAATTTGCTGACACATTTAACCCTAATTAACTTTGGGTGCGTAAAACTGTATATAAAACGTACCGCTTGGTGTTCGGTGTGTTTACTCTTGACACACTGGCAACTAGCTATTGAAAGCTTGTCACGTAACTGTTGTCCATGTCCTTTGTTTGTGGTGTAGATTTTCAAAATGTATGTACATATTGTGGACCGTATGATTTAATTTGTTTTTAAAAAATCTGTGATTCATTAAATCTGATATTAATCATTTTTAATTATGACGGGTCCTTGTTGAGATACTCCAATATTATGAGTTCTGTGTACATGTGGCATCTATATTAACTAGCTCTGTCTCCTTTGTAAATAATGCCCCACTCATGTCTCCCATCACCCCACCCCCCAGCAGTGCAGGGGCAGCCTCTACCAGGCCCCCACTCATGTCTCCCACCATCCCCACCCCCCAACCACCAGGGGCAGCCTCCACCAGGCCCCCACTCATGTCCAACTCATGTCTCCCTGCACCCCCACCCCCCAGCAGTGCAGGGGCAGCCTCCACAAGGCCCCCCACTCATGTCTCCCACCACCCCCACCCCCCAGCCACCAGGGGCAGCCTCCACCAGGCCCCCACTCATGTCTCCCATCACCCCCACCCCCCAGCAGTGCAGGGGCAGCCTCCACCAGGCCCCCACTCATGTCTCCCACCACCCCCACCTGCAGCCACCAGGGGCAGCCTCCACCAGGCCCCCACTCATGTCCAACTCATGTCTCCCTGCACCCCCACCCCCAGCCACCAGGGGCAGCCGCCACCAGGCCCCCACTCATGTCTCCCATCACCCCCACCCCCCAGCAGTGCAGGGGCAGCCTCCACCAGGCCCCCACTCATGTCTCCCACCACCCCCACCCCCCAGCCACCAGGGGCAGCTTCCACCAGGCCCCCACTCATGTCCAACTCATGTCTCCCTGCACCCCCACCCCCCAGCAGTGCAGGGGCAGCATCCACCAGGCACCCACTCATGTCTCCCACCACCCCCACCCCCCAGCCACCAGGGGCAGCCTCCACCAGGCCCCCACTCATGTCCAACTCATGTCTCCCTGCACCCCCACCCCCAGCAGTGCAGGGGCAGCCTCCACCAGGCCCCCACTCATGTCTCCCACCACCCCCACCCCCCCAGCCACCAGGGGCAGCCTCCACCAGGCCCCCACTCATGTCTCCCATTACCCCCACCCCCCAGCCACCAGGGGCAGCCTCCACCAGGCCCCCACTCATGTCTCCCTGCACCCCCACCCCCCAGCAGTGCAGGGGCTGCCTCCACCAGGCCCCCACTCATGTCTCCCACCACCCCCACCCCCAGCCACCAGGGGCAGCCTCCACTAGGCCCCCACCCATGTCTCCCATCACCCCCACCCCCAGCAGTGCAGGGGCAGCCTCCACCAGGCCCCCACTCATGTCTCCCATCACCCCCACCCCCCAGCCACCAGGGGCAGCCTCCACCAGGCCCCCACTCATGTCCAACTCATGTCTCCCTGCACCCCCACCCCCCAGCAGTGCAGGGGCTGCCTCCACCAGGCCCCCACTCATGTCTCCCACCACCCCCACCCCCAGCCACCAGGGGCAGCCTCCGCCAAGGCCCCAACTCATGTCAAAATCATGTCTCCCTGCACCCCCACCCCCCAGCAGTGCAGGGGCTGCCTCCACCAGGCCCCCACTCATGTCTCCCACCACCCCCACCCCCCAGACACCGGGGGCAGCCTCCACCAGGCCCCCACTCATGTCTCCCATCACCCCCACCCCCCAGCAGTGCAGGGGCAGCCTACACCAGGCCCCCACTCATGTCTCCCATCACCCCCACCCCCCAGCAGTGCAGGGGCAGCCTCCACCCGGCCCCCACTCATGTCTTCCATCACCCCCACCCCTCAGCAGTGCAGGGGCAGCCTCCACCAGGCCCCCACTCACGTCCAACTCATGTCTCCCTGCACCCCCACCACCCAGCAGTGCAGGGGCAGCCTCCACCAGGCCCCCACTCATGTCTCCCACCACCCCCACCCCCCAGCCACCAGGGGCAGCCTCCACCAGGCCCCCACTCATGTCTCCCATCACCCCCACCCCCCAGCCACCAGGGGCAGCCTCCACCAGGCCCCCACTCATGTCCAACTCATGTGTCCCTGCACCCCCACCCCCCAGCAGTGCAGGGGCAGCCTCCACCAGGCCCCCACTCATGTCTCCCACCATCCCCACCCCCAGCCACCAGGGGCAGCCTCCACCAGGCCCCCACTCATGTCTCCCATCACCCCCACCCCCAGCAGTGCAGGGGCAGCCTCCACCAGGCCCCCACGCATGTCTCCCATCACCCCCACCCCCCAGCAGTGCAGGGGCAGCCTCCACCAGGCCCCCACTCATGTCCCCCACCACCCCCACCCCCCAGCCACCAGGGGCAGCCTCCACCAGGCCCCCACTCATGTCTCCCATCACCCCCACCCTCCAGCAGTGCAGTGGCAGCCTCCACCAGGCCCCCACTCATGTCTCCCATCACCCCCACCCCCCAGCAGTGCAGGGGCAGCCCCCACCAGGCCCCCACTCATGTCTCCCATCACCCCACCCCCCAGCAGTGCAGGGGCAGCCTCCACCAGGCCCCCACTCATGTCTCCCACCACCCGCACCCCCCAGCCACCAGAGGCAGCCTCCACCACGCCCCCCACTCATGTCTCCCTGCACCCCCACCCCCCAGCCACCAGGGGCAGCCTCCACCAGGCCCCCACTCATGTCTCCCATCACCCCCACCCCCCAGCAGTGCAGGGGCAGCCTCCACCAGGCCCCCACTCATGTCTCCCATCACCCCCACCCCCAGCAGTGCAGGGGCAGCCTCCACCAGGCCCCCACTCATGTCCCCCAGCCAACATGTCACCACAATCTAAATCCATGGCCCTTATGGTCAGCCTCCAAATGCCAAACACCCACCCGAGTATTGCATTCACCCACTTAAAAATGTCAAAAACATGATAGAACCACAATTGCAAGTTTGCAAATGAACACATTTCCCTCACATACACCCAATGGGTGTCAGTGAATGTCAAAACCCATTTCATGATATGCATGAAACCAATGAGATGATACCACACATTGAAGTTTGAAGAAAAAATATGTATTAAACGCAACATAAATTGAATCAAAAATAAAGAAACAATAATTGAAATTTTTTAAAAATAAACCAGCAGGTACGTGAAATAATGCAAAACCACAAATCATAATGCAAACAAAAGGTGTCCAAAGTCACAGTCCACAAAAGTTAATCCAATGGAAAATTAAAATCGAAAACCATTGCTCCATGTGGAAATCATAAAAAAAAATGAAAATCCAAAAGTCAACTATATACAGATAAACAATCCAGGGTCCATGATCCCAACCGAAGAAATGAAACCTATCTAATAATACTACCTAAAAAATATAAACTATATACAAAAATGTGGGCCATTGTCCAAAAGGTCCAAAAAAAATGCTAAACCAAAGGAAACCTAACACTAACTACAGAACTATTTACAAGGGCAGTGGGCTAGTCCGACGGTTCACTTCGGGATGTTCCGGGCCAGGGCATCATCGAACTCCTGCTCAATGTCCCGGAGGCGCTCCTCCTCCATGGCCCCGAGGGTCCGCAGGGCCGTCCACATGTTCCCCCCAAACTCCCTGCAGATTGCCTCGAGGCACTCGGCACGCCTCAGGGCCCTCCGCATGGAGTTCTCCGCCCTGACCATCGTGAGCCGTGCCTCTTCTGCCCGCTGCCGCTCCGCATCTATGGCGTGGCCCAACCGCTGCCACACGGAAGACACTTCCCGTCCTGGGTCCTCCTGCCCTCCGGCCGATGCCTGCCCCTCCGATGTCGATGGCCCCGAGCCATCATGGCTCCCACCACGTTGCTGCTGCTGCTGCGCCTCTGCCTGTGCACTGCTTCCTGCTGCCTGCACATCCTCCGCTGGCTGGGGTGCAGTCGTTGATGTGGCCTCCCCAGCTGGACGTCCGACTCCCGACTGTGGCAGTGATGCCTACTCCACCAGCCTGGCTGCACCGTCAGAGGCAGCTCCACAGGGCACCCAGGTGACTGATGGGTGGGAAGATGGCACAGAGGATGACTGACGCATAGGGGGTTCAGATGAGGAGGGGGTCTGAGCAAGCCACATCAAACGGAGGAATCCTGCCTGGGTGACCTGTCCCAGTAGGCCGATGCGGTCAACGAGCCATTCGAGATGACGTGCAGTCTCCTCATGAAAAGACTGCAGATCACCTCGCATGGCCCGTTGACGCAACGCCACACCAGTCAGGACAGGCTCAACCCGAACCCGGATAGCCACGTCCGCAGGCAGAGGAAGGCCAGTTGTCGTGAGCTCATCCCCTGCCTGAAAACGGGTCTGGACGTAGGCATCCCTGCTGGTGCAAGATGATGCAGTGACAGGATCAGGGACAGGATTGCCCACAGGCACCTCCGCGGCGACCTGTGCTGCCTCCTGTCCCTGATCCTGCACTGCACCACTAGCACCAGTGGAATCCCCACCTCCAAACCCCGTCTCTGTTGCTTGCACGGCCTCCTCCTCAACCAAACCACCCACCAACCTGGATGACTCCGTGCCATCTTCCCCCGTTGGGCCCTGTGGGGTCCCAGCTGCCCCTTCTGCTGCCGAGGAGTCCAACTCCGACCTCTGCCTCTTGGACCTCCGCCCGGCAGCTGCGGCCTGGGATGCGGCACCGGACTCCTCACTCCCCGACGAGATCACAACCTGGGGGGGGAGCCGGGCCTTGCGTCTCCGGCTGGCGGTGCGATCCCCGCCGCTGTGCTCCACAGCACCTTCTCCGCCCTCTTCATCAGTTGACGCTGCAGACAGGGAGAAATGAAACACAGGCATCAGGGCACTGTACAATGGACACATACACACATGACAGTTGCACATGAGTGGCATTGGCAAACCTCAGACATGGCATCACAATCGTCAACACACATGTCATTTCAACTTGCACACATGAGCCATACCACAGCCACATCGCAACTGCCAGCACCATCCATACACATACAACAGCACGAGCAGGCAAAGGTGAGCCAGACATCACATGCAACACAGGGAGTGCACTACACATGCACGCACACCACCACACTTGCATGCATGTGTACACCTCAACCAACTGTCACAGTGTTCCGATGGGCATCCATGTCACATCTGCCAATCAGGCTTCCACATCCCGCTGTCACATGCATCCATGTTGCATCACTGTTGCACCCTTGTCAAATACACACACATGCACATGTACACAGTGCTGATACATGCTGCTGAAAACAACATACATGCGTGACATCACGACCATGCCCACTTACATACACATTCATCCAAACATGTGTGCCCACGCAACTGCATTTGGCATGCAAGCCTACACACACAAGCACCATCCATGTCTCACACATGACAGCCCTCGCATGTGTTAGCCGCACGGCCCTGTACACCCCCACCCATACTCGGCCCCATACAAACATATGTGCAACCGGCACACTACTGGCACATCACCACACGCACAGCTTACAATCATGATGCATGTACACTTACCGCTCGACTCCAGACGGGTCTGCCTCTCAAGGACCTGGACGTGGAGTGCTGGGGATATGCGTTCCAGGACCCTCATCTGATCTTCCGACAAGTGGCCCCGGCGCCCCTTAGCATCCGCTGCCTTCAAGAGGCGCCGGGCCTTGTTCAGGGTCCTGGACCTGAAGTCCTCCCAGCGCTTCTTGACATGTTGGAAGTCGCGGACTGCCACCCCCTCCGCGTTGATGGCAGTCACGATGTCCGTCCAGATCCGAGTCCGTCCTTCCTTGTCGGCGCGCACACTTCCGTAGAGGGCATCATACTGCCCCAGGACTTGCTCCACCAGGACACCAACTTTCCTGGCACTGAAGCTGGTGCCCCTCTGCCTCTCTGGCCGGGGGTTGTCAGTGGTGCCAGATGTTGCAGTGCCCGACATGACAACCCCAGAGGCAGGAGTGGGTGGGCAACTGGGTCCTGGGGCTGGGCTGTGGAGCGATGGAATCCCAGTCGGGAGTCTTCGGTTCCAGCAGGGGTGGTCACAGCAACAGCACCCCTGGCTGATGTGCAGGCAGCAAATGGCAGGGCACGTGGGCAGCAGGCAGTCAGGCAGCAGCAGATGGCAGGTGGGAGCGTGCTCGGGGCTCTGGGGGGCAGTAATTCGGCCTTGTGGGCAGGAGCGTGGTCTTCCGTGTGCTTACGCGTGGCCAGCTTGATACGGAGTGATTTTGCACGTGAAAATCCTGCACGTCTGCGTGTAAATCGAGGAAAGCCCCTTAGCGCGTATGCACGTCAGCACGCATATGCGATTTCATTGGACCAAAGGCCCTTAGTGCGTAAGCGTGTCTGTGACGTGACGCGCGCGGGTGTTTCCCTCATTACACGTGATGACAGAGCACACGTGGATTTACACCAATCGCGTGTGAAACTTCCTGCGCACCCCAGAAATACACGTACCCAGGCCAATCCGTGTACGCTCACTTCCCTCCGATTACACGCGATGACACTCGGACGTGCAGTTTTACCACGTGTGCTCGCATATGCGATTTCATTGGCCCAAAGGCCACCATGCGCAGCTGTGATGTCACGCGCATGGCCGTAGAGAATGGCGCGTGTAAAAAAAAAGAGATACACGTCCGAGTGTCAAAGCGTGTAATTGGTGGAAATGGCCTCATCGCGTATGCGCGTCTGTGACGTGTGTATAAAAGGTACGTGTAGAACACCATTTCCTTATATGTGCTTTTCGTGGAGAGCGAGTGGGTGAAATCTGTACTTCTTGTCGGTTCACACGCGATTTACTTCACGGCGTTTCCAGTTCGTACTCCCTGTTACCTCTGACAGCTTTTTCTCTTTTCCTCTTTTTCCTGGGCCTGTTTCCTCAAACAGCGTTCTCTTCTACTGTTGTCCTGTCTCCTCAGACAGCGTACAATTCTTGTTTTGGCAGGGGTGTTGCCAACGTGCACACGCGCATATTTTTCACGCTTTTGTTCCTGGCAGACGGTGAGTCGCGCACGTATTTAACATCTGTGCTTGCCCCGTGTGTCGCGTACCCCTTCAGAGGTCATTCTTGTGTTTCTGGGTGCCACAGCGTAGTGCAGGTTTATTTTTCCACGCACGTCGTGTAGGAGGGGTTGCGTGCACCTTACTTCCCTTTTTTGGGGTGCCTGTGCATTGCGTGACCCGTCATCTTTCCCCAGGGGTGACATACAGCCTTGCTAGAGCACTAGGGTACGATTACCATCTGGTACCCAACCCCTATGACGCCCAATTGCCCAGGACAATAGTTCACATCGACTCCCATACGCACAATAACATCAGTGCCATGGCTGGGAGGCGAACAAGCCGTAAGGGTGGCAAAGGTGGCCGAGCCCCAAGTGGTGGCCGTGGTGGATCTGGTAGGGGACATGGCCATGACTTGCAGGGTGCCCCTAGCCCCCCATGTGTGGAGGAGCAGTCAGGGACACCCGTGCCCTCCCCCCTGGTTGAGGTTAACGTGGCTGACACCATCCATGCTCAGCCCTTGTTGGACCAGCCCACTGTGGAACCAGACCTGGCACAGGGTGATCCACGGCTGACTTCCAGGTCAGCAGGTCTAGGCCACGTGAGCCGATGAACGTTGGTGTCATCAGGCCATGTGGATCAGGGGCAGCTAGGTCATCTGCTGCCCCGCATAAGCAGGCTGGGGAGGCTGCAGGGGCAGCTGCGGCTCCATCCACCCCACCTCTCACACACCCTGCCAGGACAGTGTCGGTCCAAGTCCATCATGCTGACATTCCCCCTGACACCATCACACTTGAACTAATGCCTGCACCAACTCCCATGCTGAGTGTGCAATCCCATACTCCTAGTACAGAGTCCACCGGGGCACCTGCCCCTAGTGTCCAGAGCGGCGTAGGACACTCAGGATCCCCACCACCTTCCAAGCGGAAGAGGAAGAGTGCTCGTCCAGTAGAGACTGATGCCCCAGACACGGCTACACAGTCCGGCCCGTCAAGGAAGCCCAGCTTCAATGAGGCCGAACTGAATGCACTTGTAGAGTATGTGTCCGCACATGACCGCGAAATGGTGATTGTTGCAGGATCCAAGACCACACCTGCACAACGTCAGGCACACTGGCAGACCATTGCGGACATCATAAGTGCCCTTGGAATCGTGAGGCGCACAGCTACTGAATGCTACAAGCGGTGGAATGACCTGAAGCGCAGGGCAAAGAATAAGCTGGCCTCAAGTCATGCCGCAACTCTAGTGTCTGGCGGTGGGTCTCCAGCAGACGACATAGAACTCACTCCACATGAGCAGGTTGCTGGGACCTACATCACGGAGGAACAGATCCAAGGCGTGGGAGAACTGGCAGATTACGAGGCATTGTCCGGTGAGTGCACATGCATGTGTGTGTCATCCATGTGCATGGTGTGTGTGGGAGGGCTTCTGTTTGGGTGCCAGGTGAGGGTGTGTGTGACTGAGTGGTTTGGGTCACCCATGTGCCTCTTCCTATACATTCTGCGCACCAGCATTTGGGTATAGCAGCATCCCTTCTGCCAACATTAGACATCCAGCCCAACACCACGCCAGTTGCCCTTGGAGTGTCATCTTGCCACAACATTGATGCTTATTTACCTCTGTTTATTCAGGCAGATTGTTTGCAAACCACCAATTTTACTCGGGATTTCTCAGTCCTATTGTCACATGTCTGACATGGCTATGGTACAGTGGACTGGCTTAGTTTCCTGGACATGATTTGTTTAGACATGTCCCTGTGCTATAGGACCATTTTGGACTGGCAGCTGCAGGTTAAACATTCGAACCATTTCAATGAAAAAATCAATTACATTAGCAAACTGGACTGAATGAACAATTGGTGACCTCCTCTCCCTCTTCACTTCATGGCTAGGGTACATGCCATCTGTGTGATGGCATGTGTATTTGACCTGCCAATCACTGGCCAATGTGTGATGCCACTGCTAGGCAGCATGCAGCAAATGTGTTCATCTTCCATCTTGGTGTCATCAGTGTGTGCCATTTGCCTACCCTTCATACGCAGTGAGGGTGCATGCATGGGAGGGTTTTAGTCATGTGGGACATGTGTCAATCAAGTACTGGTTCTGTTGCTTCTCAGCCCTCATTGTGTGCCATGGTGCTAATGCCTGTTTCCATTTGTTTGCTTTTATGTCTTTGCAGGGGAAGACGCACCTGATACTGCTGGGGTTGTGGAGATGGTGCAGACCCAGGAGGGGTCTGAGGGCCGACCGACCACCAGTGAGGGACGTGGTGTGGTGGTGGGTGAGAACCCACAACTGCTGCAGGTCGTGCTCTCAAGGGGTGTCTCTGGCTGCACCTCCCCCGAGCTGTACTCAGGTGTTGATTCGGATGATGAGACCTACGTGCCGTCGCAGGTGAGTGTTCCTGGGAGGGATTCTGTTCTGTCCGACCCACCTGCACCAGGGTCAGAACCCTCAATGGGGAGGTCAGTGTTGGCAGCTATGCCTTTGGTGGTTACGGATGCAGGGTCACACTCCGCAACATCTGATCCTGTTCCTGGGCCAGCAGATCAGAATGGGAATGCAGTCCTGCAGCCTCAGGCAGTGCCGGCACAGCAAGGCGCAGTTCGCCTTGCCCCAGACAGGTGTGGTGCCCGCCGACGTGGTGGCCGTCAGCCACCTGGCAATACCGCATGGGAGCAATCCATATACGGTATGGCAACCCAACAGGCAGCATCATCAGAGATGATGGCTCAGGCCATGGATAGGGTGGCCACTTCCATTGTCCCCCCCGAAAGGCTGATGGAGCGACTACAGCAGGCAACCGACTCCATCTGCCAGTCACACAGGGAGGACATGTTGGCGTCCGACAGGGACAGGCGGGCGGCATTGGCGACTCTGCAGGAAGCCATTTCCATAGAGTCCCAGGGCCACAGGGAAGCCCTGAGGGTGGACCTCCTTCACCTCAGGACGACTCTTGTTGAGCTTGAGGCTTCAACAAACAGAAGGACAGAACAGCAGCTGGAGCGTCTCACACGTACACTCTCAGCTGAGATGCAGGCAACTAGGGCGGAGGTCCGGGCATCCCGTGAGTTGTTGCATGGGGACCTCCGCACACTTATCCTCCAGAACGAGACCTACCACACGTGCATGCTTGCAGCCATGGAGGAACAGACTAGGGCTTTGCGTGGGCTGCCTCCCATATTGCCACCACCTCCTGATGCAGCTGCAGAGGGTGAGGAGAGCGACAGCAGTGATACTCCCACAATAGGGTAGCCGTGTAGGCCATGAGCCCATGGAGGTGTTTTTTTTCGCAAGATCCACACAGGTGGGTTTTGATGTGCACCCTGTCCTCGGACCTCCTGAGTGGCCTCCCCCACCCCCGGGCCCATTAATGGCCATTTTTTTTTTTTTTTTAATTTTTTGAGACAATGTGTTGCCTTGTGTGGCTCCCGTGGGCATACGCTGCATTGTGGCTGGGCACATGCAGGCTTGTCATGAATTTGGTTCAGATGCTTGGGTTTTTGTGACACACACCCCTCCTGCTTCCCGTTTCCATTGGATTGCAAAGGGTGTGCCCAAGTGACATTGACGTACATGGTGACATCGGACTCCCATTCGATGTGTGGGCAGTCTGTAGTCAATACTGTGTATACACTCATAGTGCATATTGTTGTTGTATTGTACACTGCATGGTGTATTGATATGTGCCTCTGCATCCATCTTATCCTCCTAATTTGCAGATCCATTCCTCATGTCTTCACAATGCGGTCCACCTTGGAACTGGAGCCCATGTTGTAAGCAGTGCACCTACACTCTTGCGTGGTGCTAACACTGTATACTTGGAAGTGTTCGGAGGGCTGGCATCATCAGGTAGTGAGGCTAGCACATTTTTAAGTCTGTAATGTCATGTTTAAGGTAGGTTGGAGGTTGTGTAGGTGATTGGTATTCTTGGTAAGTATTTGGTAATGTGTGTTGTAGGTCCTGCATTACTGTGAGCATTTCATGTGTGGACATGTTTCCATTAGGGACACTGTAGCTGGTGACACTTGGGGCATGTTGTGGGGATTAATTTGTTTCCTCTCACATTGCATGACATGCCATGGTGTGTTGTGTGGCCGTGCCGGGGAGGGGTTGGGTGACATGGCACTGTTTCCATGTAGTATTTTGCGAGTGGGTATTCATTTCTGCAGCATGGAAGTGTCTTTTGATGACACTGCATTGGTGATGTTTGTGTAGGTAGGGATGCACACATTGTGACACTTCCACATGAACAATCTCAGGCTGCTATGGTTCTGACAGTTGACTGTCCCTTTGTTCGTCTTAATTGTCAGGTCGAGTCATCATTGCTTATCAGATGGTATGTGCCAGGGCTGTGTGCACTCAACTGGGGTGTGATTTCTATGTGAAGTAATTAGCCACCAACTCCGTACGGGCTGCCTCACCCCGTGCCCTCTCCCCTCCCATGCGCAGCGGGCGTGCATGTGGTTGGGGATGTGGGGGCACCACCATGTCCACAGCCAGGCCCCGGCATGTTGCAACATTGTGCAGGACACATGCTGCCACTATGATCCTGCACACTAGTGGGGGCGCATATAACAGCTGCCTGCTAGAACGGTCAAGGGACCGAAAGCGTGACATGAGCACTCCGAATGTGCGCTCCACTATGCCCCGGGTTGCAATATGGGCTGTGTTGTATCTTACCTCTGGAGGCGTGATGGGGTTCCGAATTGGCGTCATCATGTTGGTGCTCAGGCTGGGGGGTGGGGTGATGGGAGACATGAGTGGGGGCCTGGTGGAGGCTGCCCCTGCACTGCTGGGGGGTGGGGGTGGTGGTAGACATGGGTGGGGGCCTGGTGGAGGCTGCCCCTGGTGGCTGGGGGTGGGGGTGGTGGGAGACATGAGTGGGAGCCTGGTGGAGGCTGCCCCTGGTTGCTGGGGGGTGGGGGTGGTGGGAGACATGAGTGGGAGCCTGGTGGAGGCTGCCCCTGGTTGCTGGGGGGTGGGGGTGGGGGTGGTGGGAGACATGAGTGGGGGCCTGGTGGAGGCTGCCCCTGGTGGCTGGGGCGTGGGGGTGCAGGGGGACATGTGTGGGGGCCTGGTGGAGGGTGCCCCTGCACTGCTGGGGGGTGGGGTGGTGGTAGACATGTGTGGGGGCCTGGTGGAGGCTGCCCCTGGTGGCTGGGGGGTGGGGGTGATGGGAGACATGAGTGGGGGCCTGGTGGAGGCTGCCCCTGGTGGCTGCGGGGTGGTGGGAGACATGAGTGGGGGCCTGGTGGAGGGTGCCCCTGGTGGCTGGGGGGTGGGGGTGCAGGGGGACATGTGTGGGGGCTTGGTGGAGGCTGCCCCTGCACTGCTGGGGGGTGGGGGTGGTGGGAGACATGAGTGGGGGCCTGGTGGAGGCTGCCCCTGCACTGCTGGGGGGTGGGGGTGAAGGGAGACATGAGTGGGGGCCTGGTGGAGGCTGCCCCTGGTGGCTGGGGGGTGGGGGTGATGGTAGACATGAGTGGGGGCCTGGTGGAGGCTGCCCCTGGTGGCTGGGGGTGCAGGGAGACATGAGTTGGACATGAGTGGGGGCCTGGTGTAGGCTGCCCCTGGTGGCTGGGGGCTGGGGGTGGTGGGAGACATGAGTGGGGGCCTGGTGGAGGGTGCCCCTGGTGGCTGGGGGTGCAGGGGGACATGTGTGGGGGCCTGGTGGAGAGTGCCCCTGCACTGCTGGGGGGTGGTGGTAGACATGTGTGGGGGCCTGGTGGAGGCTGCCCCTGGTGGCTGGGGGGTGGGGGTGATGGGAGACATGAGTGGGGGCCTGGTGGAGGCTGCCCCTGGTGGCTGGGGGGTGGGGGTGGTGGGAGACATGAGTGGGGGCCTGGTGGAGGGTGCCCCTGCACTGCTGGGGGGTGGGGGTGGTGGGAGACATGAGTGGGGGCCTGGTGGAGGCTGCCCCTGGTGGCTGGGGGGTGGGGGTGGTGGGAGAGATGAGTGGGGGCCTGGTGGAGGCTGCCCCTGGTGGCTGGGGGTGGGGGTGGTGGGAGACATGAGTGGGGGCCTGGTGGAGGGTGCCCCTGGTGGCTGGGGGGTGGGGGTGCAGGGGGACATGTGTGGGGGCCTGGTGGAGGGTGCCCCTGCACTGCTGGGGGGTGGGGGTGGTGGTAGACATGAGTGGGGGCCTGGTGGAGGCTGCCCCTGGTGGCTGGGGGGTCGGGGTGGTGGGAGACATGAGTGGGGGCCTGGTGGAGGCTGCCCCTGCACTGCTGGGGGTGGGGGTGGAGGGAAAATGAGTGGGGGCCTGGTGGAGGGTGCCCCTGCACTGCTGGGGGGTCGGGGTGGTGGGAGACATGAGTGGGGGCCTGGTGGAGGCTGCCCCTGCACTGCTGGGGGGTGGGGGTGGTGATAGACATGGGTGGGGGCCTGGTGGAGGCTGCCCCTGGTGGCTGGGGGTAGTGGTGCAGGGAGACATGAGTTGGACATGTTTGGGGGCCTGGTGGAGGGTGCCCCTGCACTGCTAGGGGGTGGGGGTGATGGGAGACACGTGTTGGTGATCAGTAGTGCATGGTGACATGTGGGTTGGCTGGTGGGCATGGCCATGGTGGATGGGTTGCCTGTGGGACATGAGCAGGGGTGCAGGGTAGTCCCCTGTGGTGTGGGCTGCCTGCAGGGGCTGTGGAGGGTGTAGAGGGAACACCTGGGAGGACCCACATGGCCAAATCACGTGTAGCATTCCCCGGCACCACCAAAATACACGTACCCTGCTGAAATTGCGTGTGAATGTTCCCGCGCACCTCGGAATACATGTACCCAGGCCAATCGCGTGTGGAACTTCCCTCGCATCCCGAAGTACACGTACCCAGGCCAATCGCGTGCGGAACTTCCCGCGCACCCCGAAGTACACGTACCCAGGCCAATCGCGTGTGGAACTTCCCACACACCGCGAAGTACACGTACCCAGGACAATCGCGTGTGGAACTTCCCGCGCACCCAGGAACACACGCACACGCTATTTTTCACACAGCGGGTGTCCGTGTTTGTCGGTACCCCTTTGCACCTCATTTGTCCTAGAGGGCCACTGTATGGCCCATTCATCATGGCTGTATATGGGTGCTTTTTGTTAGCGCACATTTTGGCGCACATTTTTTTCAGTCGCAGGGGCGCTACCACCTGCTTTCTTGTGGCGTACTTGTTTGGCCCTGTGCGCCTCTTCTTTGACCGTGCACTGGTTTGCCCTATTCGATTCCATGAATGCGGGTTGTAGGCGAGCGTGTGGGCGTTCCGCGCACTTGCCTCCTGTACTTCCCCCGTGACGCACATATTTTCACTCGTTGTTCCCCATTCCGAGTGTTACGCCCCGTGTTCCGCCTACTTTTGTGATGTGCGCCGCGCTATGTGCGATTTCGCAGTGGCCGTGGCGCACGCTGTTGAATGACCTGTGCGCCGGCGTGCGCGGCACACATTTTTAGCGCACATCCAATGTTTTTCTCGCGCACGGACTTCCATGAATGGATGTGCGCTGGTTTCCCTGCGATTTTCGCACTTGCACTGAGATTTTCACACTTTTACTGCGATTCGCACGTTTTGGCACCTCTGTGCGGGAATTTTCGGCGCACATTATTTCCATGAATCGACCCCTAAGTCATTGGCGTCTGTTCACCAATGCCTCCACGAGTGCTCGTCCGAGATGCTGCTGCTGCTGCTGCTTGAAAGGGTGAGGAGATGTGGGAGAATACATCTGGCTGAGCGCCAAGAAGCTGCAGTAACCGAGCAGGCCGCAATGTTATGGCCATCCTCCCAACCCCTGCGCGGGAGACGAGGAGAAGCTATCAAGAGGTGGGGCACTCCCATTCCAGGCAGCCTTGCTGTGTGTGGCAATGAAATACACAAAGTTATGTAGAGAACAGACCGAGACTGGCTCCCAAAATGGCGCATTGTTTAAAAAAAGGATCCTCTGAGCAGGGGCTGAAGAATTTAGAATGTATACAGTAGCGGGAAAGGGCGGTTGGGGGGTGCGCGGATGAGAGAGCCGAGCACATTCCTCAGTGGAATAAACAGAGGCCTAGGTGCCCGTCCTAGCGGGGGGCAACACGGGGGCATATTCCTGAAGGGGAATAACAGCGAAAGTCTACAGTACCGTTTGGTATAGGTGCTGGAGCAGGAACGGGCAATCGGCCTCGGTGGAGAAATAGGAGTAGTTTATGCCTCCGTTTCTTTCATGAATCGGGTGCATTTTACTTATGTGCAGCTCACGTATGTGAAGTGGGTGCTTTCGGGCGGGAGCTTTCCTTTTGTGAACCAGTCATTTGATGTGTTGCTATATCTGGGTAGAGGGGCTACTGCCATCCGATGCCTAAGCAGTCGTCCAAAACAGGTGGATCCAGTCAGTTGCTAATCTAGAATAGATACGTTTTTTTGTCGGTTTTCTAAAAGTCCAGAAGTCCTCAATACACGGAATCTCCTCAGGTAGGACATTCCACAATTTGGCAGCCGTAGCTGCACTCGATCTACCTCCTAGGCCTTCAGACAGCCTAAAAGGATCCAGGTCAAAGTGTCGCGAGAGGCTGATCTCTGGCCTCTGGGGTCTAATAAACCATTTCCAAACTTTCTGGACAGAGCAGGGCGTGGATGTGAACTTACTCCCGCTCCCATCCCCCACGGGGGAAGACAGGTGAACTCGTGCTCTCGGCGAGGTGCAGTATTTCTGTGTACACAGAGGTAGGGTGTCGCTGGTGGAGGTGTCGGAGGAAGCAAAACTCCCAGCATCTCTGCTTTTGTTCCTTATCTCCATTCGCCAAGGGAACGGCTCCGATAACCATCCTGCTAGTTACTTATTAACCCCACTCCCAACAGTTATTTTTTTCATTTAAATATTGAATGCTAAGAAACAGATATCGATATTTTTGAACAAATGTGAAGGAAAGGTCAGAGAATAGAGAGAGAGAGAGGGATAAAGAGAGGGAGGGAGAGACAGAGAGGCTACCATGCAACAGAGGTAGAACCGTGAGAGCATCTAAATGGTTAACGCTTTAAAAAACGTTAAATGCCCATCTAGCAGAGGGCTAACTGTACCCTAGTTTTACCGTCCTTTGAGGTGTTCTATGTTCTTTCATCCCGTTATTTTTTTGATGATTTTTTTGTGCTGAAAATCTTTTAACGTAAAACGATTCACATTTAAAAAAAATATTTGGGGGGCGGTTCCCCCACCAAATGCACCCATCCCCTATTATTTACTCCCTATGACCCACCCCCATATCGCCTTATGCATCCTCTATATTGTTCAATTCGTTTTTTCGTTGAAACATTTTCTGCAAAAACTCAAAAAAATATACTGGCGGTGCAACAAAGTCGTACCCCTTTGACATTCACCACCAGTCGGCCAGAGAATCTTTGCTTTTCACTTGTAGCCCAGTGAGCCTCTGTCAAAAGCTGGACGTATGCAAAGCTACAAGCAAATGCATGGTCCAAGATCTGCTCCTAATCATGTCAGACTCTTGATAGTTCAGCCCAAAATCCCAACACAAGACTCTTATGAACCTATGCCAAGCCACCAACAATTCCATGAGGCAAGATCTTCTAGAGATTTCAGAGGTATTGTAGACTCTGATCGTCTTACTGTATATTCATAAGACGTAACGTAAACCAAGACCCTTCAAGAATCCCTTGGGAGACATCCATCGCCATGTGAGACCATCAAAGATTTGTGCACCATTCACAATTTTATAAGTCAACTGTCCAATCACAGGCTGAAAAGGGGGCGGTAGGGGTTGTGCAGAACATCTTCATAGGCAGAGCACCAGAACGAAAGATTATGCCACACTTGCAATGTGGGGGTGCTAAAAAACCTCACAGAAAACACAAAGCAAGGCCTTCCTCCAGATGCATTCAGATGAACTGACTTCTGCTCTGCAGGAGTACAAGGGTGAGTAGAGGCTAATACGCCCACTCAGCCCTGACCCTCCTACAAACCAAGATCCAACACAATCATAAAGGTCAGACAGGCACAATCAAAAGATATACCTCCTTCATTTTGTGGAAGCTTGGGCCGAGGGAATGCTATACTCTCAAGAGGAGTTTGAATGTGGTTTAGTAGCAACCCAAACAGTCCAAAATAAAGGAATGTCCAGTTAAGTTTCTATAAAAATATATGCTTTAATTAGACACACCATGTACAATGTTAACTAAATAGAAAACACTGTAAAACCCCACCCCTGTAGAAGAAACCCAGAATATGCACAGATAGAATAGATGCAGCACTCTGGTCGATGAGACCAGGGAGAAAAGACACTCAAAAGAACACAATGTTCAAAAGGACATGTCTTCAAGTTGCAAGGGATAAAAAGGACATAGCCAGTCTCTATGGCACAAAGATGGACCAGGGGGACAGATATCAGTTAAATATCTTCTGCAAATGTCTTGGGGGCTTGACAGCGTCTGCCGCAATGTCAGCTTGGGTCACAGATGTGGCAGTCGTGGTGGTCGAGCGGCAAGTGGGCATCGAGGCGAGGTCAAACAGAAGGAGAGCTGCGGCCTCAAAGCGTCTACTTGAGCTGTGCAGATTGGGTGGTTACCAGGACTGGTTTGGCGTTTGAGGATCGATCGAGGAGTCGAGCTTGTACCAAGATGCGCAGGCAAGTTAGTTCGGTGTGATGGCTCAGAGGTAATGGTTCGAGGAACACCAGGGTTGGGTTGGTCGACTCACGGGAGTGGCGGTGAAGACGCTGGCATTTCGGATGGCGACTCGAGCAAGGCAAGGCAGCAGTACATCGTAGTTGGAGCCGAAGCAATTGTGCACTTTTGCTGGCACAGTGCGTCAGTGAATGAGGTCGAACAGCAGATGGCGGTTCGAACAACAATGGACTCCAAAGGGCAGCATCCCCGGGTCCTGCTGGATTGCTTGGCAGCAAAGTGTGCTTGAATCACGGATCAGAGCGGGGTGTCATTGACAACAAGTATCTCGGCTGTTCTGGCATCCAGGGGCTGTGAGTCCCACTCCAGAGTCTCGTGGGCCAATGACGGTCCGTTCTTGAGCTCAGGCTCCCAAACACAGGGAGGCTGGCCCACATCTTCAGGGGATCAGTGGCATACACACAATTTGGGGGCCCCTCTGCAAGCCTTGCTGAGGGCCCCACACCAGGCAATAAATCAGGGATCGTGCCAAACTTTGGGCTGGTCTATACTACCACCCCAACTGCCAAAATTAGCTCCTCGGCCCAGAATTACCTCCATGGCCCTCTTCCTCATCCCAGTACCTACCTATGAGGCACCTTGTCTCATAGATAAGTACTGGGATGAGGAAGAGTGGGATCAGGAGTAATGAAGATTGCAGGTAGCTAAGCCAGGTTTTACATCCACATTTCTCTACCTCCTCCTAGTACTTATGTATGAAGCAATGTGCCTCATACACAAGTACTGGGACAAGGAAGTGTAGAGCTAGGAGTAATTAAGATTACTAATAAGTAACCCAGGCATTAAACACAGGCACACACCATCATATCCACATTCCTCATCCAAGTACTTACCTATGAGGTACCTTGTTTCATAGGTAAGTAATTGCACAAGGAAGAGTGGGATTATGAGTAATGAAGATTACAGGTAACTGAGCAAGGCATTACAACCATGTCCCTCTACCTCGTTCCAGTACTGGTGTATGAGGCAACATGCTGCATTCCCAAGTACTGTGACAAGTAGGACTAGGAGTAATGAAGATCACCGGTAAGAAATCTGAGCATTCACCACACACTTGCACATGCACACCCATACAGCCACCCATATGTCATGCACTCACTTACTCATTCACACACATTACATTATATACATATACACACTTACATGCACGCACACACATTTACACAAAATACATGTTCTTACCTTTCAATCTATTGATCCGGGACAGGGAACACAGCCTTCAGCTTTCTGCAGCAGGAACGCTTGTTCACTTATAGAGCTGGAGGCTTCCATGTCACGTTGTGCGGATCCCCCAGAAGCTCATTGTCTTCAAAGCCCTGGTTGTCTCTAGGCTGGACTACTGCAACAGCCTCTTTCTCAATCTGTCTTCCTCTACTCTCAGTCCTCTGCAACTAATCCAGAACAGGACTGCAAGACTTATCCTTGGCCTCAAGCCCAGTGACCGGATCTCTCCAGCCCTGAAATCTCTCCACTGGCTCCCGGTGGCTGCAAGGATCAAGTTCAAGACCCTTTGCATTGTCCAGAAGGTTTTCTTGGGCCGGGGACCACATTACATCCAACGCTCCCTTTCAAAATACCTTCCATCTCGAGCCCTTCGCTCAGCTACCACCAACTCTCTAAGGCTTAGACACTTCTCCAGGCAGAGAGTGGGGGGGTAGATCTCTCTCCTCTGCAGATGCCTCCCTCTGGAATGGTCTCCCTGCCCCTTTCAAACTTGAGCCGGACCACCAAAAGTTCCAAAAGTAGCTCAAAACGTTCCTCTTCTCCTCTGCTTTCTCTCTCTCACTCCCATGCTGACCTACCTGACCTACCTGTCTGTTGTACCTACTGGTTGCTTGGCTACCCTCAGAGTCTCACTGGGTACCAGGCTCTTTCCTGATTAGTCACTCTTGCACTGCCTCCAGGCCTACAAGGCACTTAGGGGCTGTAACTTTAACCCTACAGTCCGTTGTTCTACTTGCACCACCCAGAACCATGCTGCCCTGGCTGCACTTACTCAGAGCATTGCTGCCCTGTTTCCCCTCCTCTCTCCCTTGCACTTCCCCACTGCCTTTCCCCTTGCACCTCTCGTTCTTGTACTTTCACAATCTGAATGACACAAGACCTAGTAAGATCTTTTGTCTTGTCCTACCTCTGTCTTCCCTCCCTTGCCTTGTCTCGCACGGAAACACTTGTATACAGGCACGCTATAAATGACTTATCGTATCATATCATACCTCTATGACTTCAAAAATAAATACTTTCTTTTTGAAGTCACTCTGCCTTCATAAAGACATTATTTCCATTACAGGAGCAATTGCCATAACGGAAATAATGTCTTTTTGAAGGCAGAAGGACTTTAAAAGAAACAATTTCTTCTTGAAGTTATACAGCTCCCCCGACCCGGTGACATGGAAGCCGCCAAACTGGAAGCCTCCATGTCATTGGGCCCGGGGGCCCTATGACTTCAAAAATAAATTGTTTCTTTTTGAAGTCCATCTGCTTTCATAAAAAAAATATTTCCGTTACAGGACTTTATCGGAAATAATTTCTTTAGGGGGTCCTCCGCCAGGACATATGGCAGAGAGGCTCCCTCGTACAGCAGTGGCTGCAGCGGCCTCCGCTACGCCACTGCAGGGGACATGCAGTACAGTGAGGTCCTAGGCACAGGGTGGTTGGCAGAGAGACAGTCTTCCGGTCCAGCAGCAGTGTTCACCCACAATGGTCTCTGGCGATGTTTAGGGAGAAGATCTTGCTTCTGCCTTTAGAACCTCTGCCTTCACCCCACAACTGTAGGAGTTTAGAATGGACTGCTCTCTCAGTAGGGTCCAACGAAATCTTCAGGATGGTACAAGATTAGTCCAGATGATTCAAAGAAGTGGTGAGAAACCACTACTTTTATAGTCAAAAGTCCCCAGGTGATTGGACTAAAGCTAGCCTGATTTAGGGGTCCAATCCGTGGTCTTGAAATGAGTGGACTTTGCCAGGGATGTCCTTAGGGGTCACCAGAGGTCGCAACTGTGACCTCTGAGGTCTCCCTTGCGACCTCTGTGGTCTCCCTTGCGACCTCTGCTAAAAAATAAAACAATAAAAAAAAGATTTTTTTTTTTTTTGTAGTAATGCTGCCTCCTGGGCTGTGGCCAGCACCATGTGGCTCTTTACTTCTGGAGTGGCTGGCTTTCTTTTTCAGGCCCCTTACAAAAAAAAGAAAAATAAGAACAGGAGTGCCACAAGTTTAACACTTTCATCACTGGCCCTAAATAAGAAAGAATAGGAATACAAAATAATGTGTCTTTCTGGAATTCTATACAATAATTGCTAGACTCATTAAAGGTTTATTTCAGGCACACTTCAGGGGGTGAGTCACTCATTTAGTCTGTTCTTAAACGCCTCAACTCAGCCTTTCATCCTTCTGAGGTTGTTAAATGAGTACCAACAGAGATTGGATGAAATTGGGTGTATATTTTATCTATATAAAGCGCTTAAGCATAAGTGCTATATAATAACACATCATTATCATTTGGTCATGGACGTCTGCTTGCATTCACAGTAATTTGGCAATATGGGCCTATACACACTGATCTTAATGATACATATGGTGATCCATTTTTGTATGAAATGTACATCACCTTATAGTGATATCGTAACCATATTTTTCGTAGTGTACAATGCTATGTGATGCCACTCCCCGTTTTGTCAACGGGTGAAAGGTCGTGTTCCATAGCTTCCAGCGATATCACTTCTGGGTGGGTCAAATGACATCACTTCCTGTGATGTCTTCAGGGGGTCAAGGGTCTTGTGATGTCACTTCCGCTACCCCTGTCATTTTGGTGAAATGGCGTCCCTGGACTTTGCCCTTGTGATGTCACTCCTAAAGTGCTTTGCTCCAGAGGAAGTGGAGGGGACAGGAAAGAGAAGCAGAATCTTCCAAACACTGTACAGATCCCTCTCTGGCTATCCTAGCTCTGTCCCCTCCATGCTTAATAGGATTACAGAGCCTTTAGAAATGCAGCACCGTGGTGTGAGGCCTGGCACCCCATGAATGGGTGTGCCTCTTGGTTTCGGCTCCCAGGCCAGCGTCCCGTGGAGTGGATGTCCGGGGGGGGGCAGAAGAGTCTTACCTACCCTTACAAAGGAACAAAGAAAAGCAATTCCCCAAGGCTAGTCCTGTCAGTTGCCTTGTCTGGAACGATTACACATAATCCTTCCACAGCTGAACTGAGCCCTCAGTAATGGATGTATGCATTTGAGCTATTTCTTTTTATCCTCGATCAAGACCCCATTCTAAGATGGACCCCATTTGCCATGTGCATACAAATGGGACTGCCGTATGTGTATATATTCATTGAAAAAAACTTTAGTTAAGGGACATTTAAGGTGCTCAGATTTAACACAACAAAACCCTTATAATTCAGCAGATGTGGGCAGCGATGATCATCTTAATTTGCCGCTCCCCCTGTTGCAAAGCCCATGAGCACATACATAACAGATGGGATTCACAATGACATACAAAATCAGAGGCCAGCAAGATAGGTGAGTGGGTGGAGTGCTCGCTGCTGCGATGCATGTGTGATCCGCAGGTTGCAGGTTCAAGTCGCTGCACAGCAAACTCAGCCTTTCATCCTTCCGAGGTCGATAAATGAGTACCAACTGCAGTTGTGTGATATTTTATGTATATTGTGAGGGCACCTTGGAGTAAGACACAGACACCAGATTAAAAAGTTCAAAACAAACACATTTATTAACTTAAATGTCAGGATGGAAAACGCCTTTCTTGCCCTATAATATGGTGGGATTTCCCTACCAAACCAAAACGAAGAAAAGTCAGAGTCTATAAGTTTAACTAAGTAATCTGTCTGTGTCCAAAACCTATACTTGCCCTCACAACTGATCTTATAAATGTGTAGGGATGCCTGTAACCAACAAAATAGCATTCAGTATTAATTTCTGAGCTTGGTCAAGCTTGCAGCTTTCTTTCAGCCTCCTTCCACAAGTATAAAGCAGTTCTTATAAAGTGTCTTAAGTTTTCCTTGAGTTTCAAATACTATAAGTTTGAGAAATGTTCGGGGTTCCCTTCCCTAAGTTCCAAAACACTGTTCAAAACCACAAAATATCCAGAGGCTCCGTCCTCAAGACAAATAAACAATCTCAGTCTCAGAGATCCCTTCCCCAAGACACCATTTCAGTGATGTATTCATATGAGGGTGTTTCCCAAATTCTTTAATGTTCGGTGCCACACCAGAACCCTCTGTATAATGCTGGTCTTTGTATCACAATAGGTTTTGGGTGAAGTTAGTAGATCAGTTAAGTTCACCTTGTAAAAGTTAATTTCCCAAAGTTTTCTTCACTTTGAGAAATAATACACATTTGGGGTCATTACGACCCAGGCGGTAAGTACACCAACTTTACCACCATGGTGTAAACTATGTTTACACCATGGTGGATGGCGGATTTACCGCCCCATTCCAAGGTGAGTGGGGCGGTAAATCCCCATTTCCCATTTACCCTTCCCCATTCCCATTTTTGCCCCATAGGGCATAATGGGAGTGGGGAAGGCGCTAATTACGGCACCGTAAATTACGGTGCCGTAATTAGCACCAAGGCGGTTTAGCGCCATGGATTTTAACGGCTGCTAAAAGCAGCCGTTAAAATTGGAATCAGGCGTTAAGGGTTAACGACGGCGTTAACCCTTAACGCCTGAGTTGTAATGAGGCCCATTGAGTTTGCTGGCCTTTGGACTCACTTTATAGTCCATTATTTATTTGTTTATTTACTTGTATTTAGCCAAACCTAGGCTTTTACAAGGGCAAAAATTGCAGCTTCGAGAGTAGGTTTTGAATTGAGCATTGTTCGTTTCATGTGCGCTCCATCTTCACAGAGAGGTTATTTTCTCAAAAGCGGCATTTACAATCCTGACTCCTGCGATTGCCCATCTAGTATTTTCTCTGGAGATGAGGCGGGCACACCAAACGTCTTGTCATGATTCCTGCCCCTCATGTCCCCAGCCCTCCAATATGTCAGGCTAGAGCCAGGACACAATCACCTACATGGCCCTCAAGGGCCTTTCCATCCCTCCAAAGACCGACTCGGACTCAGACTTGGCGCTTGTGGCACCAGACTCACACACTCACATAGGATAAAATTGGGGATTGGACTTTTAGTGCATTGATGGGGACAAGATGGATGCCCCCACATATTTCGGTTCCCAGAACTGCATGTGCAGTCTAGTCTTTTGGGTGTGGTTCAGCCCAGAGACACCTGGGATACCCAGAGACTATTTAAGCCACGCCCAGGCTGAGAAACATGCTTTGTGTTTTCTGCACCTGCAGCGTGACACTCACCGTGTTCGGATCGGTCTCCAGTAGGCCTGCATCTTTCTTCTGCGCTCAGCTCCTGCAAGAACAAGAACACCGTTAGGAACAGCCTTATCTTCTGCCCATCATTCATCGCTCCTTCTGTTCTGTGGGCATCTTCGGCGGTGTCATTCCCATCCCGGCACGCCGCTTCCTAAGGAAAATGGAAAAGAACAGAAAAAAGGCATTAGTAAGCATTCTGAAAATCTTTGCTTATTTTTAAATACTGTACGAGCTTCAAACGCTTATCTGAATCCCAGCCGCTCTGGGGGAACTCTGTCTCCAGAACTTCTCATCCATCTGCAAGAGGGAAAAGACACCCCAGGTTAGCGTGGAAACATCTAGAGGCGCCGCATACCGCGCTTACTCACCGCATTTGTTCTTCATAAAAGGCATCCACGCTGAAAACGTCGCTGGAACCTAAAAGACACAGGAAAAGAACTCAGTTCAATACAAATACGAAAGGGGTGCATTGCGCAACACACTCTCACTCACCTTCACTCACTCGCCATCCCCGGATGCCGGCCATCTAAGGAAGGAAAGGAACGAAGTTAGAGAACTGTTCAAAAGACTCATTATACTTACCTGTCGGACTCTTGCCAGTGAAGTAACTAGGCAGCAACAAGCCCGCATCAATCAACGCACCCCTGTGCTGAAAGAAGGACGGAGAGCACACTATCCAAGAAAACAAGGTGAGCTGTGGATCAAAGGGAAGGGTTGGACCCCGGGGAAGAAGGGGTTCAAGCACACAGAGACAATAGGGAGTTAAACTCTACTAATCCTGTGTTTCAGGCCCAGTCTCCAGTCGAATAGCCTCCAGGGAAGGGTTCGAGGTCGTAAGAGGTCAGAACAGGCTGAGTGACGTCCCCGTGGATACCAGGTGAGCGTTACAGAACACAAAGCCTCACATCAAAATCCACCTTGGCGTCATGGAAACATCAGAAACCGACCAATTAGCACACATGTTGGAGCAGCTACGTTCCGAAGTACATGCGGCCAGGCAGGAGACCAACACCCTGAGGAGAGAGCTGATAGTAGCCAAAGAACACACTGATGATTTAAGCCGGCAACTTCTCCAGTCACAAGCAGGGCATGCACCATTGCCGGGAAGCATGCCCTCGATGCCAGCGCCATCAGCCAATCCCGTTCAGATAACCCTTCCTGGGGCAGTTCCCTTGGCCCCGCCCGAATGATTTACGGGGATTCCAAGAGGTTTGCAACGTTCATGAACCAGCACTTCCTTTGTAGGCCAGGAGCCTTTCCGAATGACCAATCACGGGTCACTTTTGTGCTATGCAACCTGAGTGGTAGCGCCGCGGACTGGTTTGTACTCTTTGTGGCCCAAGATGATCCTTTGCTGCATGACTTCAGGGGCTTTCAGCAGGAGATGGAAAAGCTGTTCACCCGTCGTACTCATGGGCAGGCATTAGACAACAAACTTCTGTCCCTACGCCAAGGGTATCAAGACCTATTAACATACATAGCCACGTTCAATAGACTCGTAGTTGAAGCAGAATTGCCAGTGGAGAAGAGAACCACATTATTTCATCGGGGGTTGTGGAGGGAGCTCAAGGATGTTCTCGCACAAGTAGTGAACCCCCCGAAAGACTGTTCAGAATTCATTGATCTTGTTGTTCAACTGGATCATAGGTTGCAGGACCGAAGAGCAGATCGAACCAGACCGGACCCTCGCCCTATGTATTTCCGTTCAAAGGACAATACTGCCCGAACAACGGAAGGTTCAGGAGAACCAATGCAAATCGGGGGGGGTCAGATCCCCCTTGACTAAAGCGGAAAGGGATAAAAGGAGACAGCAGCAGTTATGTCTGTACTGTGGAAGGTCAGGTCATTTCCTTATAGAGTCCCCTGTGAAGCCACCGAGGAGGATGGTAGGGGCCACGGACAAGGAAGATACCATCAAGGAATCGGAAAACTCCCCAGCCCGGCAAGTGTAGGGGTCCACTTGGCGAGCGAAGAAAGTGAACTACAGACCTCCCATTTTGCACTATCTGTGGTCTTGATCAATCACCAAACCCCATCTCGGATGCACGCAGTAAGAGCGTACATAGACAGTGGAGCCGTTGGGAATTACATCGACCAGCATCTTGCAGCAAAGATGGGGCTCCCGTTACGCCCTAAATTAACCACTGACACTGTTACCACTGTCGACGGCACGGAAATAGCTTCTGGTCCAGTATCCCAATGCACTGCAGCTTTAACCCTTCTGTGCCAGGATGGACACCAAGAATCTATCGTTTTCGACCTCATTAAGGCACCACAGTTTCGGTTGATTTTGGGAATGCCATGGTTGGTAGCTCACAATCCTCGAAATGATTGGCGAGCAAAAGAATTGGCCTTTCCCGAGACTTGCATCCACACATGTTATAGCCAAGAGAAACAACCAATAGACACCAGAACCTCCACGCTTGCGACTGTGGCAATCGGCACCCTACCAAGTGAATACCTGGACTTTCAAGATGTCTTTCAGAAAGAACAGGCTAATACCATGCACCGCATAGACCATACGATTGCCAAATCGACCTGATACCCGGCGCACAAATCCCTTGTGGGCGAATTTACGCACTCACGGAACTAGAAAACCAGCACCTGAAGGCCTATCTTGAACAATACCTGGCCAACGGGTTCATCCTTCCCTCAAAGTCTCCAGCAGTCAGTCCTCTATTCTTTGTAACAAAAAAGGAGGGGGACTTGAGAACGTGCATCGACTATCGCGCACTGAACCAGATTACCATAAAAAAACACTAACCCCTGCCACTGATCCCTGAATTGCTTGATCAAGTCAAAGATGCCCAAATCTACACAAAACTAGACCTGAGGGGTGCATATCACCTTGTTCGCGTAAAACAGGGGGACGAATGGAAAACCGCTTTTCGCACCAAATACGGCTTGTACGAATATCAAGAAATGCCCTTTGGCCTTTGCAACGCGCCTGCTGCATCTCAATACTTCATGAACGATGTCCTACGGGAATTGATTGATGTCTGTGCTCTAGTGTACATCAACGATATCCTAGTATATTCCGCATCAAAGCAGGACCATGTTCAACACGTCCGATCCGTATTGGAGAAACTCCGTGAACACCAGCTCTACACCAAGCTTGAAAAGTGTTCATTCCACATCTCTGAGGTGGAATTCCTGGGCTTTATTCTGAGCCCGAATGGAATCCGAATGGATGTACACAAGGTAGATGCTATCCTGAACTGGCCATCCCCAAATTCATTCAAGGGGGTTCAAAGTATGCTGGGTTTTGCAAAACTTCTACTGCCGGTTCATCCCAGGATTTTCGCAAATCGTGCATCCCATCACGTCATTACTAAGGAAAAGCAACAAAAAGTTCCAGTGGACAACAGAAGCCGAGGAGGCTTTCCAGGAACTCAAAACAAGATTCACATCTGCCCCAATCTTATGTCACCCTCGCCCTGATCTCCCATACCTGGTGGAAACGGATGCCTCAAGCATGGCTATGGGAGCCGTCCTCTCCAAAAAGGACCCTGAAATGGGCCAGTTACACCCTGTTGCCTTCTGGTCACGTAAATTCACACCCCCTGAACTCAATTACGCTATCACAGACAAATAACTCCTGGCCATTAAATCAGCCTTTAAGGCATGGCAGCACTACCTCTTGGGCGCCAGACACACAATCACTGTAATAACTGACCACCGGAACCTCCTGTACCTAAAAACGGCAAAGGCCCAATCCTCACGACAACTATGTTGGGCTCTTTTTTTTTGCTGAATATGACTACGTGATTACATTTCGATCAGGGGTGAAAAACGGGAAGGCCGATGCCCTTTCCCGCATGGGGGTGGAAGAGCAAGGGTATCAGACTCCTGACCCAATAGCAATCATCCCAAGTGACAAGCTCCTAGGAATCACAGCAACCATAACTGAACAAAACCTGATAAGTCCGGAGCAATTACAAGCATGGAGTGCACAAGGAGAACGTTACATGATAAAAGATCAGTTGCCCTACTTCAGGAATCGTTTATTCTTACCAAACCAAGAACTACGAGAACAAGTCATGTCCGGTTATCATGATTCCTTGATCGAGGGCCATCCCGGAATCGCTAAAACCCTAGCCAAGGTAAAACAAAATTATTGGTAGCCCACGTGGCGTAAAAAGACATTATCCAATTCATCTTATCTTGTGGAGTGTGTGCTCAAAACAAGTCATCCAAGCAGAAACCGGCTGGGCTGTTACAACCATTGGAAATCCCACCAGCACCTTGGCTCACGTTGTCCCTCAATTTTATTACTGATTTACCACCCAGTCAAGGGTTTAACACTATTCTTGTGGCCGTGAACCTATTTTCAAAAATGGCACATTTCATTCCTCTTAAGGGGCTCCCAAATGCTTTCACTCTGGCAAAGGTATTTCTTGAAGGCATCGTACGGCTCCATGGGTTTCCTTCAGTTTTGGTCTCAGACCGAGGTACTCAATTTGTATCTAACCTCTGGAGAAAATGCTTCTCTATGGCCAGAACGACATCCGGCTATCCACCAGTCACCATCCCCAAACGGATGGTCAAACTGAGAGGACAAATCAGACGCTCAAGCAGTATCTGCGTTGCATGTTACACCAAGCTGAAGGAAGCTGGTTCGACCTATTATGGATAGCTGAATATGCTTATAATAATTCCCTGCACACCAGCACTGGGCAGACACCCTTTTATACCATGTATGGCAGGCACCCACGTACTTCTGAGTTGGACGTTCCTACAATCCTGGAAATGCCAGCTGTCAAAACCTTGCACACAACCATTTCTCAAACCTTTAAAAGGGCAGCTGAACACCTACTTCAAGCTAAGAATCGCCAAAAGAATTTTGCTGATCTACACCGAGCGAAGGCCCCCAACTACCAAGTGGGAGAAAAGGTCTGGCTGGCGTCTAAACATGTGTCCATTAAAGGAACCCGAACTTTCCGTCCAAGATACCTGGGTCCATTCATCATCACCTCCGTGATAAATCCTGTGGCGGTCAGACTAGCTTTGCCGTCAAACATGCAGATTCATCCTGTGTTCCACGTGTCTCTCCTTAAACCTGTTCAACCTGGGATCCGGGTAGCAACGCCACCGCAGCCAGTAGTAGTCGCCGGGGAGCCAGAATTCGAAGTCAAGGACATCCTAGATTCAAAGTACGTCAGATCCAAATTATACTACTTAGTAGACTGGAAGGGGTATGGTCCACAAGACAGGACATGGGAGCCTTGTGAGTACATCCATGCACCTCGCTTCTTTAGACGATTTCATCAAAACCATCCAACCAAACCAGGACCAGGCAGAAGAGCCACCTTGAGAGGGGGCTTGAGGGGGGGGGAGTGCTGTCATGATTCCTGCCCCTCATGTCCCCAGCCCTCCAAGATGTCAGGCTGGAGCCAGGCCACGATCACCTACATGGCCCTCAAGGGCCTCTCCATCCCTCCAAAGACCCACTTGGAGTCAGACTTGGCGCTTGTGGCACCAAACTCACTCACTCCCATAGGATAACATTGGGGATTGGACTTGTAGTGCATTGATGGGGACAAGATGGATGCCCCCACATATTTAGGTTCCCAGAGCTGCATGTGCAGTCTAGTCTTTTGGGTGTGGTTCAGCCCAGAGACACCTGGGATACCCAGAGACTATTTAAGCCACGCCCAGGCTGAGAAACATGCTTTGTGTTTTCTGCACCTGCAGCGTGACACTCACCGTGTTCGGATCGGTCTCCAGTAGGCCTGCATCTTTCTTCTGCGCTCAGCTCCTGCAAGAACAAGAACACCGTTAGGAACAGCCTTGCCTTGCGGCGCTTCTGCCCATCATTCATCACTCCTTCTGTTCTGCGGGCATCTTCGGCGGTGTCATTCCCATCCCGGCACGCCGCTTCTTAAGGAAAAGGGAAAAGAACAGAAAAAAGGCATTAGTAAGAATTCTGCAAATCTTCGCTTATTTTTAAATACTGTACGAGCTTCAAACGCTTCCCTGAATACCAGCCGCTCTGGGGGAACTCTGTCTCCGGAACTTCTCATCCATCTGCAAGAGGGAAAAGACACTCCACGGTAGCGTGGAAACATCTAGAGGCACTGCATACCATGCTTACTCACCGCATTTGTTCTTCATAACTGCATCCACGCTGAAAACATTGCGGCGCCTAAAAGACACAGGAAAAGAACTCAGTTCAATACAAATACGAAAGGGGTGCATTGCGCATCGCGCTCTCACTCACCTTTAGCGCTACTCATCTCAGCAGCACGCCGCCATCCCCGAACACCGCCCATCATCTCAGGAAGGAAAGGAACGAAGTTAGAGAACTGTTCAAAAGACTCATTATACTTACCTGTCGGACTCTTGCCAGTGAAGTAACTAGGCAGCAACGAGCCTGCATCAATCAACGCGCCCTTGCGCTGAAAGCAGGACATAGAGCACACTATCCAAGAAAACAAGGTGAGCTGTGGATCAAAGGGAAGGGTTGGATCCCGGGGAAGAAGGGGTTCAAGCACACAGAGACAATAGGGAGTTAAACTCTACCAATCCTGTGTTTCAGGCCCAGTCTCTAGTCGAATAGCCTCCAGGGAAGGGTTCAAGGTCGTAAGAGGTCAGAACAGGCTGAGTGACATCCCCGTGGATACCAGGTGAGCGTTACACTTCTTCTTCACGTAGGTCGCTGGTGGAAAACTAAAGTAAACGGTGGACACTCCTCACTCCTCGCATTGCTGGGCATGACAACATCAGGTGTCTAATAGATTCCAATTGATGAGCCTCCGGGCAGAGTCTACATTCATTGGAATTGGACTGGCATCTTCTTTCCAAAATTTCCCGAGTCGGGAGAAGATTGAGCCACGCTCTCATAAATGTTCCTCTTATCTTTTTATCAGGAAATTTCTTAATTAGTTGACCCCTTTGAAGTTATATTCAATTGTTCTGTAGAAATAACAGATTTGAAAGTTGCTTGCAATGTAAAGTTTCCTTCACTTTAGGAATTGTCATCCGATGTATTTAATTATATTGAGAACACTTCCCTTCTCTTGGTTTCTTCATAAGTAGAAGTTGTTCTTCAATGCGGTATTCAAAATGGTGCAGGTTTTATGACTTGAATATTCTCTGCCGTTCGCCACCTCCGTAATGTGTTAAAGTTTTAAGGGAAGTAACTTTGTTATCCTCATTCAATTGGTTAAGTATTGTCATTCTCATTTGCCTTTAAATGTTCTCAGAGTTCTGAGACTTTCCACAACATGCTTTCATTTGCATGTGAACACTATGTAACAGATTATACATTCAGCTTTCATGAGTTAACACATCTTTAATATTTGCTGGTTTGTAAGGATTGTAATCAGAGAACTTTGATAACGTGCCTTTCAATTCATGCGATCACCCCATAACAAAGTATCCTTATGCGCAGCATCAAACACTTGCATACCAGGTTTCTATTTGTCTAGAAACTCACTGGTTGCTTTGATGCGAGTTCCTGCAGTGCAGATCTTCCGTAATTCTCTTCTTTGTTTCAGGGCTCCAGCTCCCGCCCACCAGGCATTCTTGGGTCGACTTCTGGCCCCAGGGCAATGGGCACTCAAGATATAGAATAAGGGACTGCCTTCCAGCATGGCTCCCCTTTCACACTTCCTCCCGTTCCACACACCCCCTGCTCCCAGTTCACTCTTCCCTGAACCATAAGCATGTTGCACCTGGACAGTGCCTCGCTGTTTTTCTTGGCCTCTCTGCGCTGCACATTCACTGCCACTGCTCCTGTCACCATTCCCTCCTCTACAGTCATTCGGTGGGGCTTTTAATACACCGGTAGCCCTGTAATAGGCTGCAGGTGTGAGTTTACAATTAGCCCTGCCTGGCCATCATTAGAGGGACATGCCTGACCTCTACCTCTCTCAGTAGGGCTCGTCTTCGTCCCAGTACCTAAGTGGTGAAAGCAACTAGTTTTCACTGCTCTCAGTTGCCTCTTCCTTGCAAAAGTACTTTTTGTGTTCATGTGTGAATAATTTTGGGGAGTTGTTTTGTAATACCCCACAAAGACAGGGGGTGGGTTGGTTTGGTATTTTTTAGGGAAATGGGGATACCATGTCTCTTCCAAGGGCATCCCACTCCTAGACCCCACAGACCTTCAACCTAGGTGATCCTCCCTCGCTTGTCCACCCCCAGGGTTGGGATGCAAGATAGATTGCCTTTACCTGGCCAGCTGTGCAGAGGATCCATGGGGAATCAGAGTGAGAACACCCTCAGGTTTCTCGCACTATGTCTTCTATGTAAAGTGCTTTGGTGTAACCGCTATATAAATAATGGATCATCAGATCCTAGGGGAAATCAACAGGGGGAGGGGGGAGGTGCTGAGGTCCATTTTAGAATAGGCAATGGATAGAGGCCAAAAAGAAATAGCTCAAATGCATATACCCATTACCGAGGAGCTTTGCATGACTTAATTTTACATTTCTATATTCAGTGGCAGCAAGATGAGAATCCCCTTCAAGTTAACTAAATGCAGGTTGATTTCTTCATGCAGGCTAATGGTTTTAGATACCTAATGTTAAGGGTTCCGGAGCAGGAGCTTTTGAGCAGTTTGAGGAAAAAGAAATACCAGCAGGAAACATGAACAAATATTTTAAATAATTTTTATAGATTGCACAGTATGCACACATACTGCAACATTGAAAAGGGATAGATGATAAATATGGGAATTGTAAAAACATCCTAAAGAAATTACCACACTTAATGGAAAATACCAAACCCAATATACAAACTCTATAATTGGATGATGAAAACCATGAATAACCCATACATTCAGTGACGAATCGTGGGATTCAGTCACTTCTCCCCAGGGGGACGCTTTCCCTGTGAGGCTAGGGAGGTGAGCCCGCTAAGTGATACCTTCTCTATGGGTAGAGGTAAGCGGGACCTCTCTGAGAGAGACTCCACCTTGGGGACAAGGACTCACGTTTTCAAGAGGCACTCCCTAAATTGCTCACCCACAAGCCACCACCAACAACTTCTATCCAAAGAGGACATGAATAACAAGTTAATGTTTGTTACTGTAGTGCAGAAACCTTTAATCAACATGGAAGGAATATAAATGCAAAACTGAGAAGAAGAAGATTTTCAGAGTAATGCAGAGTGCTTAGACAACAGAGAAAAAAAGACATTGACACTACACTGGGAGGGACCCAACAATGCGTCATAAATGGAGGAGGAGAAATTCTGTCAGAGATAAAGGCTCAGAGGTTTTGAATCAGCTATGTGAGGAGACTGGGACAAGCAGCTACCAGGCATGGAAGGAAGCTGGCAAGTAAAGGTGACACGTGAGAAGCCTGAAGTGAGCAGAGCTCAGGGAAGGAAACCTCAGACAAGTTATCAAGTCCTAGGTGGTGACATGACCATGAGTAAGTGGACTGTTGAGTCCAACAACGACACAGAGACCACAGACCTGTTCACAGCACAGAGCTGGCATAGAAGAAGAGAAGCAGAGAAGCCAGAAGCCAACCTGATGAACCGAAGAAAGGATCCCATCCTGATTGCAGGTCTGGTGACAATAACCAAAAGAGAAAGAAGTAACAGGAAAGGTGGGAGACCCAGGAGAGATACCAAATATACTCGTTATAGTAAGGACCTCAAGTCATATCAGAACATTCATACTCATCTCAGTAATGACAAAATAACGGAGAGCACTAGGGGTTAAAGAGAATCATTACTGGCACTGTTGACAGGCAGATGAATACATCATTCATAGCTACTGCCCATCCCCCACACCATTATCGTGCAGGTGAGAAAAGATACTCACTAAGACAACCATACTGGCCTTATCCCAGGCAGATACAGGAGGAAATGGACCTGATGTAACTAAAAAAGACGAGAATAAGCAAACTCACTGTTAACTGACACACGCGCGTATACACTGATATGTAACACGAACGATACATGTATACAGCTCACTTACATAGAAACAGAACAGTAAAGGGTAGCCATCTTTTTCAAAATGGAAGCAGCAGCACTCATTGAAATGAATGAAAGGCCTCAAGGCTTCACGGAAACTTGAACTGCTGAATTTACTGAATAAAAGACCAGTTCAGGGCACAGACAATAGCAGCCAAGGTTACTGAGAAATTAGGGAGGGTATGGACGACTTGGAGAGAACATGAGATAATAATTCCCATGGCGCAAGACATATTTCTCTAAGATTAATTCAAGAACAACCAGCCTTTGAAGGACAGGTGCAAAATAATGATAAGCTGAAACTTTCTTGTGGAACAGATCGACTAAGTCTCTAGTGATCAGGAAGGTAATAACACCTGCATTTATTTTAGCTAAAATCTCAGTAAACGCAGGGTGAAATAATTCAAAACCTGGTCCTCTCACACGTGACCCATAATTCAAGAACACTGTCTATTCATTAGCACAGAGCACAGATGGGCACCTGCCTCAACTCCCCACATATTCTCAGATATGTAGCGCTGTGCAAGGCCAACTACAAAGAGGTTGCTCTGGTTTATGGCCTAAGAATAAGGGATAGTATATTTTTTCATTGGAAGGAAAGCTGTTCCTAGGCCTCTCTTATCCCCTACTCATAATTGTCTCATGTGTTGACGACCTGTCACCTGTCAAGGATTGGTCAGTCGATTGCCAACCAATGAAAACCCCCAATACTATGCCACCCATTACGTATTATGCTAACCAATAGCTTATTGAACAGATGACATCAATTCACTATTATCAATTTAGAGGTAGTCTCAGGTGGAGCTATCAGATATGTTATAACCAATTAGAAGACTAACCCCTATATAATCTAGATATAGTCAATTCTCTTTACTTCTCCCTCTACCCTGTCAGTGTTTGTAACCAAGATCATAGTATGACGTCATTAGTGACGTATCTTTGACTCATAAACTGTTGTTTTGCATGAGAACCTCTGAGAGCTGTGACTCCATTGCTTGTATACTATCCCTGCTTTATGTTGGATGGTCCCAGGAGGATAGCTCAGGGGCAACATGCTCGTCTTGGAAGCAAGACGACACGGAGCAACACAGGTTCGTTCCCGGGTCCGCGCTTAGAAACCTCTGAGTATTAAGCGTGTCACAAATAACCAATTACAATATTACAAAAGCAGGTTTTGCCTTTCACTTTGACTATTTCCCTTATTGAGTGCTTGATTTCCCGGCCTTTCCTTTCTGCTTAAACTGGGGTTTCCCAGACCACTTTAACAGTACCTTCATACTTGTCCCAGACAACCAAAGAAGTGGAGAGAAGTGAGAATCATTAATGGAACATTCCAACTAGTCCCAAAAAGACCAAAGAAGTGAAGACAAGTGAGAATCGTTATTGGGACCATCATACTCATCCCAGTAACAGTCAAATGAAAGAGGAAAGTGAGAATTCTTTTGAGAATCTTTCTAGCTAACCCAGATAGGGAGAAGAGGAGACATTGTGTAGAGGAAAAGCATCAACTGTTATAAACAAAGAGAGAGAGAAGAATAACCTCAGAAGGGGAAAGCAAGGTGTCGATGACACGATCGAGAAGCTGAAGAGCCCTTTTTCTGAACTGTATCAAATGGTCAAAGTAGTTGCCAAGAACTACCCACAAATAAGTTACTAAAGTGACTGTGCTGAAAAGCAGACCACATGAGAAGAACAAGTTACTTACCAACTGTAACGTTCTTTCGACTGGATGTTCCTCCCATGTATTCCTCATTTTATGGTAATCGTTATCTCCGCGCCCATTGCTTCAGTTCTGTTTTTTCGATGAACATATAGGAGGAACACCCAGGCGTGCCCCATGACAGATACATTCTTCGTGAGAGGAAAGTGTAAGAAAACGTAAACTGTACTGCGGGGTAGGATGGGAGGGTCGATGAGGAATATGTGGGAGGAACATCCAGTCGAAAGAACGTTACAGTTGGTAAGTAACTTGTTCTTCGAATGGATTGTGTACTCCCACGTATTCCTCATCTTATGATAGACTCCCATAGCAGTGGCAATTTTGGAGGTGGGAGTACTAATTACAGTTTTCATGGACAGAATGCAGAACTGCCTTGGCAAATAACCCCTCATTGGAGGAGGCAGTATCCAAGCAGTAATGCTTGATAAAATTATGCATTGTTTTCCAAGTTGCAGCTGAACAAATATCTGCTGCCGGGACTCCCCTCTTTAGAGCCGCAGAAGTAGCAATTCCCCTTGTAGAATGGGCTTGAAGCCCATCTGGTGGGTCTTTTCCCGCCAATCTGTAGCATTCAATTATGGCCAAAATGACCCAGCGGGATATGGTCTGTTTTGTTACTGATAAGCCCAGTTTATAACCAGTATAACCCACAAACAGTTGGTCATCTTGTCGTAATTTAGACATCCTTGAGATGTAAAAACTAAGAGGCCTCTTGGGATCTAGTCTATGCAGTCTCTACTCTTCCCTGCCCAAATGAGGAGAAGGATAAAATGTTGGTAGTATTTTTTTTGTGACAAATGGAAATCCGAAACTACCTTTGGGAAAAAGGAAGGTTTAACCTTATCCTTATAAAAAACAGTATACGGTGGTTTGCATGAGAGAGCCTGAAGTTCACTAACCCTGTGGGCTGATGATAGGGCCACAAGAAGGACAGTTTTTAGTGTTAAAAGCCTCAATGGACAGGAGTGCAGAGGCTTAAAAGTTATGCAAGTCAAACATTTTAGTACTAAATTTAAATCCCAAGTTTGGACATGAAAAGGTACTGGAGGGTATACGTTAGTAAGCCTTTTTAAGAATTGAATGATTAATGGTATTTTAAAATAGGAAACCTCTTCCGAGGTGCGCTTGAAAATGGACAGCGCAGCAAGGTATCCTTTTATTGTTCCTATCTGGAGCCCCAGATTGGCTAGATGTAATAGAAAAGAGAGCACTACTGGAGTGCCACAATGAAAAGGGTCCACATCCTTATCTTTGCACCAGTTACTAAACCTGTTCCAGCGACATCGATACAAAGATTTTGTTGCTAGCCTTCTGGCCGAAAGCAAGACTTCCATTACGTCATCCGGAAGATACCAATCCTTGTATCTCAACCTCTCAGAAACCATGCGTGAAGGTTGAGTGTCTTGACCTCTGGATGGAGAACCTGACCTTCCTCTTGCGAGAGAAGATCCTCTCTTTGTGGAAGACGTATTGGAGAGCAGATGGACATGTCTAGAAGGTCTGGGTACCACGTCCTCCTGGCCCAATCCGGCGCAATTAGGATCATGGTTTTCCTGAACTTTCTCAACCTCCTGATTACTTGAGCAATCACAGGGACTGGGGGAAACGCGTACAGCAGTGGAAACTTCCACTCCACTACGAATGCGTCTCCCAGAGCTCCTTTTTGAGGAAATTCCCTTGAGCAGTACTGATCGCACTTCCTGTTGATCGCGGTGGCGAACAGATCCACTTCAGGGGTTCCCCAAAGGGCGAAGATCTCCAGAAGGACTTCCTGAGCCAGCTCCCACTCGTGAGAGACCGTGCTCTGCCTGCTCAGACTGTCGGCCGCCGTGTTCTTCTCTCCGGCTAGGTGAATTGCCAATAGAGAAATTCCTTCTCGTATTGCCCAGAACCATAGCTGCATTGCCTCTCTGCACAGTGGTAGTGACCCTACTCCTCCTCTTTTGTTGAGGTAGTACATGGCCACCGTGTTGTCCGTCATTATCAGGACATTCTTTCCCTGTACAGAGGGCAGAAAGGCCTTCAGTGCTAGTCTGATTGCCCTCCGCTCCAAAAGGTTGATGTGTAGTTTGGACTCCGATGGAGGCCAACGACCGCTAATTGTCAGATCGTTGGTGTGTGCTGCCCACCCCGTGAGTGAGGCGTCCGTCACTACTGTTATCTGCGGCCATGGTTACCAAAAAGATTCTCCCTTGAGAATGTTGTTGCAAGCCCACCATAGAAGATCCTGAGCAACTGCGCTCGGGACTTGGAGAAGATCCGACATATTCCCTGAGAACTGGGGCAACTGAGTTCTGAGTGCCCATTGAAGGGATCTCATTCTCAACCTGGCCTCTGGTACTAGGAAAATGCAGGATGCCATGAGGCCGAGCAACCTGAGAAAAGGCCCGTAGACTTTGGGCATTCTGGAACTTCGTTACCATCTGCTGGATGTGGAGAGCTCTCACTTCGGGAGGCGAGGCTTTTCCCGAGGAAGTATCCAAGACTGCTCCGATAAACTGGAGCTTTTGGGATGGTATCATATGGGACTTCTTGAAATTGAGGGAAAAGCCCAATTCGTGGAGGAAGTGGCAAGTGATCGAAAGATGTTCCTGAGCTTGTTTTGGAGAACTTGCTCTGATCAACCAGTCATCCAGGTAGGGGTAGATGTGAATACCCCTTCTACTGAGACTCGCTGCCACAACTGCCAACAGTTTGGCGTAAACCCTCGGGCGGAGGTCAACCCGAATGGCAGAACCCGAAACTGATAATGAGAGTTGCCAGTCGTGAACCTTAGGTACTTGCAGTGCTTTGGATGGATTGGCACATGAAAGTAAGCATCCTGAAGGTCCAATGATACCAACCCATCTTGGAGTTGGAGAGCCTGAAGGATCTGAGAAAGAGTGACCATCTTGAACTTGTACTTCCTGAGGAACTTGTTCAAGTTTCTTAAGTCCAAGATGGGTCTCAGTCCTCCGTCCTTTTTTGGGATGAGAAAATATGGGGAGTACCAACCCATGTTCCTCTCCGCTACAGGTACCTGTTCTATGGCACCTTTCTCTAGCAGGGTTAAAATTTCCTGCAACAGGAGCAGGTCTGGAGTTTTCACGGAGTTGGCTCCCGGTGGATGATTCTGAGGCCTTTTTTGGAAGGGGAGACAGTAACCTTGAGCTACTGTTTCCAGTGCCCAAGCATCTGAGGTAATGCCCCGCCATTCCTTCAGATGCTGAGAGATCCTGCCTCCCACTGATGTTTTGTGCAACAAGGTCTCAGAGAGATTTGGAGGCGGCGCAGGAGTGGCTGAGGGTAAAGTTGCTGCTCCTGAGGCTGACT
Source organism: Ambystoma mexicanum (assembly GCF_040938575.1). NCBI lineage: Eukaryota > Metazoa > Chordata > Amphibia > Caudata > Ambystomatidae > Ambystoma > Ambystoma mexicanum. The sequence goes on along the minus strand of NC_090934.1, from coordinate 860,457,382 downwards.
TTGCACCTCTTCCTCGTGCAGCACGAGGGAAATTTCTTTTGCCCCTTTGAGAAGCCTGTCCTCTTCCTCTACCAAATGAGGAGTAGTAACGAAAAGAACAACCCCTCCAGGAAGATGAGCCGGAATAGGGTTTTAGAGGCTGGAGCATGGAGGCACTAAGCGATTTAGCTGCCGCTTTCGAGGTCTGAAGTTTTTCTAAGCTTTCATCAGCCTTACTGCCAAACAGCCTCGAGCCAACAAAGGGCATGTTGAGGAGTCTGGCTTGCACGTCTGGTGCAAACCCCGACTTCCTCAACCACGCAAATCTGCGGAGCACAATGCTTGCAGCCATGGATCTGCTGATACTATCAGCAGTATCCAGTCCAAACTGGAGACATTCCCCCATTGCCTCCTTCCCGTCTTTGACTATATTCAGGAAGCCTTCCCTTTCCTCGCCTTCCGGAATATGCTCAGTCGCCAACGAAATACAGTCCCACAGGATATGGGCAAACCTGGCCAGGGTACAAGTGACATTTGTCGATTTAAGGGCCATACTGCCTGAAGTGAAAATTTTACGTGCCCAGGCATCAACTTTGTTATCCTCTCTATCTGGAGGGATAGTGGGATATGCAGTTTGCTTTGATGTGGATGCTGCCTGAATAACTAGACCTTCTGGAGTCGGATGTCTGTTTAAGTATTCAGGATCCGTACCAGCTGGTCTGTATTTCTTGAGGAAATTACTATCTGCAGCAGCAATGCTCTCAGGCTTTTCCCAGTTTTTCCCCACTCTCCTCTGAAGAGCCCTGTGAAAGGGGAGTACTGGATCTTTTTGAGGACCTCTGACAATTATATCTGTCATGTCATCCTGTTCAAAAACGGGTGAAGTGTTACCCCAACCCATATACTCAATTACTCTGGTCATAAGACTCCTGTACCATGAGTTTGCATGTTCTGTAGGATCAGGTCTGGCAAACTCTAATTCTGGGGAGGTGTCAATTCCACTGGCAGAATGTAGAGTGTCACTCAGGTCTCTTGTTTTGGAGTCTTGATCAATGAGTTCCTCAGGAACTTGCTTTGTGCCATATGAAACTCCAAAGGGAGTGACTTCCTCTTCCTCCGAGCCAGATTCCTCATAAATTGAGGACATGGACTTAAAAAAGTCTGACTTGGGCAACGGAGTGAATCTTCTTTCTTCCTCTACCATACGCGTCGAAGGAATGGAAAAATCCTTTGAAGTTGTCGAAGGAATCTTCGATGACTTCGAAGATGACTTCGATACAGGCGTCGAGGTTATTTTTGGTTTCGATGCCGAAAGGGTCGGCGTCAATGAAGCCATCGAAGCCTTCGATGACTTATGTTTTTTATATGGCACCGGAGAGGTGCTCGACTCTCGAAGAGTCCTCGACGACTTGTCGTCAACTCGAGTTTTTCGAGTATCCTTGACATTACCGGTTTTTACCAAGGTCGTCTTAGACTTCCCTTTGTCGTTCAATGGAGCGACCTTAGGGGTATGGCTCTTCCGAGGTTCATTCGAGGGGGTCGGAGCCGCATTCTAGAATACCTCCATCATCTTTTTACGAAATTCGTCCCATTTTCTGGGAGAATCCGATTTTGTCGGACATCGAATTTCTTCGGTCGACTCGGAAGATGATGATGAGGGAGATCTATGTCTCCTCTTCATTTTTTTGGATGAGGAAGAAGAGTGTCTCGATCTACTTCTAGATGGAGATCTCTTTGAATGCCTATGGCGATCCGATTTCTTCGAATCAGTCGTTTTCTTATGTTTTTTGGACGTAGCCTTCTTAGAGGCTTCCCTCCCCACCAACAGTATACCTCTCCTCTCACGAAGAGCTTTCTCGGTCATGGATTGGCAGGAACCACAGTCATCTGTCCGGTGACTGGAACCGAGACACCAGAGACAAATCCGGTGAGGATCCGTGATCGACATTTTCGGTCCACAATCTACGCACTTCTTGAACCCAGTCTTGGGTGTCGAAGGAGTCGAAGAAGACGACATTTTCTTCACAGAAAATCTCAAGCGCGCCGTTCTCGATAGCGAAGCGATCGGAAAAACGGAACTGAAGCAACAGGCGCGGCTCGAGCTATTTATACCATCAGTGACATCGACAGAGTACAGAGTCCGTCGAGGGACAATCAATGCCACGACCTCGAGCACAGCGCCCTCTGCCGAGAAATTTTATTTCCGAAGCAGTGAAGCTGGAGATAATGATTTATCATAAGATGAGGAATACGTGGGAGGACACAATCCATTCGAAGTGAGTGATTCTCCTGTGTCTTAGTTTATTTTGATAGTGGTAGGGACAGAATAGATTAGCTTTGGACAGAGGACAGATCTTCCTTTTGAACTCACCAACGACTGACAGCCCACAAAGGAAGTATTGTGTTGAACTTTGACCATAATCCAAGAGAAGGAAGACATTCTCCTGGGACCAAAACAGTACTGCTTTATTCCTTAGTTTATAGTGTAAGGGACAGAAGTAGGGTTTTCTTGACATAGGACGGTGGACATTTTTACTTTAACAGACATTCCGGCAGTTGCCGTAGATCTTTAGTTGAGACAGGGAAATCCATCTTAGTACTAGGGAAAGATAGGTTTTCTTTTGCTTTATTCTTTAATAAAAGTCTTGGGCCCCAAACATGCCACCTTTGTGTCAGAGTCCTTCTTCTGCACCCTAACAAATGACAGGGCCCCATGTAACCCGAGGGCTAACATCGTAAAGTGAAATAATTCCTGAGGGGTTGAGAAAGCTGCCTTCTCTCTATCTGAGGGGTTTAGGGGGACTTGCCAATATCAATCATGGAGATGGAGATAAATGTGGCACTACCCAGTCTGTCAATCAAATCATCAGATAGTTATCAAATTGTGAGATTGAATTCAGCTTCCGGAGGTCAATGCATAATCTCCACGATTTACCAGGTTTTGCAACAAGGACTATTTGCAAAAACCAGGAGCTTTCCGAGGGCTATATAATGTCTGCCTGGATCATGTTTTCTACCTCCTTTTCTATTATTTGCTTTCTGGACTCCAGTAGGGCCTGATATTTACAGTCTTCCCTGTGGTGTTCTGATATTGTGAAAGAAGTTCTTAACGCTCCCTGGCTGATCTACAAAAACATCCATAAATTGTGTAACAAGACCCCCATAACCACCTGTTGAGACAGAGTTAGGTGAGGGTAGATCAAAATATTTTCCTGTCCTTCCACTGTGAGTAGTGTGGTTATAGTTACGGTGAGGTCTTCTTTGGAATCTCCCCTCCACTCTTTCAAGAGGTTAACATGATATAGTTGTGTTTTTTGTTTTCTATTGGGTCAGCAAATTAAGTAGTCAGAAGGGCCTTTTCTTTCCAGGGTTTTATATGGGCCAAGGCATTTGGACAGCATTTTGTTGTCCATTGTTTGTAACAGGAAAAAGACACATTGGGCCTCATTACAGGTTTGCCGGTCTGGAAAGAACGGTTCTCACACCATGAAATGTCACATGATTGATTAGTCACTGTGCCTGTCATGCACAAGGAAAACAAAAAAATCGCAATCAAAGTTCGTTGAGACAGAACAACAGCACTGACACACTCAGATAGATTGTGATATCTGGCAAGGCACTGTCCAGGGAGCAATTGCTACCAGGGTCATGTCTTTTGCCAGGAGGGTGTGATGGGGGCTTCTCGTGTAATGCTCCAGAACACAATCAGGAACTTGCCTGACTTTTACAGGAAGGACCTGAGGGGTGGCCGGTTATCGCACCTGGATGAACTATAGGGCTGGCCTTGAATGGTAAAGGTAACAATTGTGGAGGCTTAGTGCACACACACCATGTGAAGTTTCACCATGCTAACTACCTGGAAGAGCTTGAAAGTACAGCCTGTGCTCTACTAATGGCAATCTGTGAAGCATAGCCTGTCACTGTCACTAATCTTTTTGTTGTAGCTGAATGAATCGACATAGGGTGACACTACCTGATTGGGTGCACATACAACAAATCGACATACACGTTTTCCAGGTATGCATAAATGGACCACTCCAGTGGACACTGGCCACAGGCACAGCCACCCACACACATCAGACTACAGCAAAGACTATGACAAATTTGGTCTTGCCGTCTACTTACACCAGACTTCGCCTCAATAGCTCTGACATCAGTATGCATCAAAGACATACAACAAACTTCGACACATAGCAAGTTTGTAGCAGTCACATGACCTCCTGACCCCTCTCAGCACCCATCCACATGCCTGACCTTGTGGGTAACTTTCTACAGAGCATTGCCAGCCCTGCTAAGCCTTACCATGGCCAAATGCGCACACGCATTCTAATGCTACTCTAAGGTCTCCAAAGCTCTGGACTTTGGTCCCAGAGGGCGTTCCCACAGCAACTGCATTGAGACTATAATAATGGTAAAAGGCGCTATATAAATGACTACTACAATACAATACAGTACAATGGGGTGGGACATGAAGTTTGTACCTTGATCTGTCAATATTTCCTTAGGAAATCCTACTTAAGAAAGGAATGGAATGAGGTGTTTCAAGATTTGCTGGCTGGTGTTTTTTTCTCAGCGGAAAGGCTTTGGGATATCTAGTGACATAATCGACAATTACCAGAATTAATCCATTCCCAAATTTAGATGGTTCTAGGGGTTGCACAATATCCATTGCGATCTGGGGGAAAGGAATGTCGATTATAGCAAGGGATTTTAAAGGGACTGGTGGAACTGGGGTAGCTGCTGTTTTCTGGCAAATATTGCAGGTCAAAACAAAATTCTTCATGTTAGCAAATATTACAAGACAATAGAATTTTGGCATCACTTGACTCTGAGTCTTTCTGACTCTTTGATGTTTGGCTGTTATGTGGGAGTCAGCTAACTCCAGCACTGCTCTTCTATGGCTTCTAGGGATTACGAGTTGTGACTGGAAGTTTCCTTCCAGCGTAAGGTCGCCCCCATATAACATTCCTTTATCTAAAAAAAAGACAGGACCAACCTGATTTCTTCCTTCTACCTATGGTATGACTTTAGAAAAGGCATCTGTTAGTACATCGTGGGCTTTCTGGTCAAACGCTAAGTCGGGCAGGAGACCCATTTCCTCGGTTTCTTGTGGGGGTTTATTTTTCTTAGATCTGCCTCACCAAATCCTGGAGAACATCTGTCTGTATCCTTCTGTTCTTATACCTCCTGTGGTATAGGAAATAGTGCTTTCTCTAAGATTCCCTGGGCAATCTTTTCCCTTTCTTTCACTGTGTATGGATTGTTCCCATGGTTGTGCAAAAGGACTTTCACATTACCCCTATAGTCGGGATCAATGATTCCTGCTATGATGTCCAATCCCTGTGTTCATACCAACCCTGAAAGGCTTTTGGAGGTGGCTGGGAAGAACAAATAGTAAATGGCACAAGAAAGTGGTCCGACCATACTACAGGTATTGGTCCAGAGTGTTTCCCAGACAATGAGTAGAATGATGACTGTGGAGTAACATAGAGTATCCGCCAGAGAAGCAACCAAGTCTCTTGCATATGAATCTGCGGGGTCATTAGGATGAAGATTAAAGCCATCCATAAGAATGAGCCTTGAATAATTTATAATCAAATGCTCAACTAGTTGTGCAAAAGCCCCAACAAAACTGAGGCAGGGACGGGGGACGGTACACCAGTAAAATGTGTATAGAGGTGTTCGGAGTGGGCTGAAAACGAATTAAAAACAGTTCAGACTTAAGGTTGTGTGTCAGGGAGACAAGAACAATTAATATATGCCAAATAGATGCAAGCCAAACCCTCTCCCCCCGAGGGAGGAGGGCGATCAAAGTGAAGCAATTTGTACTTAGGGGGCATCATCTGCATAATGTCTGCATCCGAAGTGGATGAGAACCAAGCTTCTGTAAGCCCCACAAAGGCGTAAGAAAAATCCTCTAAAAGCGAGTGTATTTCCGCACAATGTGCAATAGCAGATCTGGCATTATCCAAGAAGCCTGTGAAAGATGCGGTAGATGCTGTGGATGAGGCAGAAGATTTGTTAACCCGAGCCTTTTCCCCAAAACCTCTCTATGGCCTTGTTGATGTTAGCCTGTGTAATTTGACTTTGCGAGGGACAATGATTAAAAGCCTGGGGAAAAGCAATATCAGGCACATCATAAGCCTCTAAATCGCTACAAGAGTAACACACCCTCATAGGTTTATCAACAGACACAGTCTGAACAGACCTTTTATCAGGGTCCTAGCAGGCATCAAAGGCCCAGGGCAGGGGTGTTGCTAGGACTGGAAAAGATCTGGGGCTGTGCTAATGTCGGGACTGTCGGGACTTGGGGCTAGCTAGCCTTTTGTTTGTAGCCTGTGAGATTCTATCCCGGGCTACAACCAAAAGACCCGGGGCTATAGCCCCCTAAACCCCATCTAGAAACACCTCCGGCCCAGAGCCTATCCTCAGCACTGGCGGGCACAGACGGGCATGCCTATAGGGCGCCTCCGGCGTGCTGCAGACACAGCTGCTGCCCACAGCACATTAAGTGCTCTGAATCACGTGGGAGTGATCAGGCAGAGAAAGGTACAGAAGAAATACGTTCAGTCACCAAAGCGATCGTAATCCCAAACATAGTTTAAAATAACAATTTCAGATGGCAACCATTAAAGTACATATGCAGTGTAGACCCTCACTAGACCCTCCGCAGACACTACTCCCATCTCGCATTAACCATTTACATTGGCCTGGAATCGACGCTGCCCATAAGACCGTAGGATGACCATCCATCATGTTGCATTTGGCAGAGTGACCTGGGATGTAATGCCCAGGTCTCAGCCAAAGTCCAGTCCATTTTCTACAACATCTGCCTTCTGCGCCAAGCACTACCTTATGTTCCTTCAACTGATCTTGCTGTTGTGGTCGGGGTGCTAGTTAACTCCAACCTTGATTATTGCAATGGACGTTTGGCTGGAGCACCGAGCAAACAGATTTATCGCCTCCAAAAAGTGCAAAACGCAGGAGTAACGTTGGTTTTCGATGTAGCTAAGAACACTCATATTTCTGGTCTTTGTCGATCGCTACATTGGTTAGCGGTGGAAGACCGGATTAAATTTAAAATCGGTTGTTTGGTGTACAAATGTTTCTCTGGGTTGGCACCAGTCTACCTGATAAATAAATTGAACCGGTACCGACCTACTCGGCCCCTTAGGTCCAATTCCTTCTCATCATCTCTAGGACGAATTGTAGATCAAGAGGAGATCAGGGTTTTTCAGTGGTCGGACCCAGACTATGGAATAATTTTCTACTGAGCCTAAGACAGGCACATTTTTTGTTGCGTGTCAGAGCAAGCTTAAAAACATATTTTTTTATGTAAATTGGGTAATTGTGGCTTTGGTCCAGTCTCTGTCTTCCCTGACATAATTTTTCTGGGTTGATGCACTTTCTTTTCATTATTTGGTATCATCTGGCCAGGACTCGATTAAGTTTGTTGTGAGCGAGTTACAAATGTTTCAAATTCAAATTCAAATGAGTGACTTGCAAACCCAGGTACAAGTATGCATGATGACTGATAGCCCAGTAGCGCCATGGCAGCGGTAACAAGTGAAGACACAAGTGTGCAAAGTGGCCCAACCATCAGCTGTGCACATGTCATGGCTGGCACTGCACCTGATGGCAGCACACCAGATGCTGCTACAGGTGCAGCACCCACAGCAGCTGCAATTGCCATTCCACAACCGGCCCCTGTGGTTGCGTCTGAGGTGCCACATGCAGCCACTGGCACCCATGGCTCTACATCAGTACCCACCCTTCTGCCCAATGACTTCCCCTCATCAGATGAGGCCGATAAACAGGCACATCTGCAGCATGACCTGCATACAGGGTTTGCCACTGATGCCAGTGGACCATGCGAAGCCGGTAACAGGGGTTTCGGGCCCCCCTGCTTCAGCCCCAGCCCTCCCCAAAGCCCACAGTGCATGCCTCAGAGTTCCATCAGTGCCACCTGGAGGAGGCTGGATGTAATAGAGCAGCGGCAGATCCACATTGAACCCATTGCAGAGACACAGGTGCAGCATCTGCAAGCCATCCATGACTTAGTGCCGTGCTTGTCACAAAGGATTGCAAGTTCCTTGGAATGCGAGCACCAGCAACTGCTGCCCTAACTGTTGTGTGCCAGAGGGCGAGGGAGCTCGCAGAGGGTATCTCAGTATTTGCTCAATGGATGTATGCCAGCATGCTCCTGGCCCTCCAGCACATCTGGGGCCAGGAGTTTGACCGATCCACCTCAGTCAACTCCATGGAGGAGTCATTGGCTTGCAGCCCACCTTGCCGCCCAGTGCAAAATGTGGCTTGTCCACAGCCAGAACATCCTGGCAAGGGCAAGAGGCCACAGAAATGTGGAGATGGCTAAGAAGGGGTGTTGGGGATGAGTGCACACCACAGTTGTTAATAAAATAATAGTTCACTAGATGAACTGCAAGGACAATAATTTTGTGTGCATGTGATGTATTCAAAATATGCATATATACAAAAGTGTGATGCATGTTAAAAGTACTGTGTCTAGAACAAATGCTCAATTAGTTCTTGCCACACCAGACAGCTCCCTGGTTTCCTCAGGCTCAATGTGCAGCAGCACTGGATTTGCTTTATCTAACCAACCTCTTAGATTCGGGACTAGTTTTCAACTCACTAAAGGTCCACTGTGCTGCCCTCCCAGCGTACACCACATCTCGGAGCAAGGTTTCCTGGTGGAAAATTCCAGTGATTAAAGCATTCATGGAGGGGTACAAATACTTCACCCTTCTATCTCCAACCCAACTAATGTGTGGGATATATTGACCCACTCAACAGCATTTCCCCACATCAACAAGCTGCAGTTGCGCAGAAACCACAAAATGGTCGCGCTGGCTCCTGTGAGCGCCATGGCTCAAAACTGTGTTTGCAACAACAACAAAAATTGCTGCACCATCCTGTCAAGCACACATCGGGCAGGATGGAACAAAGGGGGCACATTGAAGGAGATTGCCAGTGTGTGCCGACATAAACAAAAGGAAGAAAGTGGAAAAAGCAGCGTTGCTTTGCTGCAAAAGCCAAAATCCCCATGAAAAAAAAACCTTTTCCACCTCTAAAAATGTGGCTTTGACGCCAATTCCCTTGGTTCCTTAAAGCCACTGTGATTAATAAACCCTACCGAGCCCGGTGTGTCTCACTGTGCCTCAGCAAAACCAGGCATGAGCCAGAATTGACAAGCCCAGTCAAACCAACTCTAAAAAAATCAACCAGGAACTTTACTTTTAAATACACGGGAAACGCTGTAATTTTCTTTGCAAAAGTATCCAAATCTCAGCTGTTCAGAGAGAGACTAACTAGCTGAGCGATGTATGTTTCAACGTATCTGTGCTGCAGACCAACTCCAGCATTTTAAGAGAATAACTGTAGCTGCAAGACAGTGTGTGAATGTGCTGCAGATGAAAAGTGAAATTAAGAAGGAAGGCCAGCTGCACCATGTGTAAAGAAAATGGCCCGTTGCAAACTGAAGAAAAGCAAATGCCTGTGTGTTGGAACAGTACACTGGTGAATGAAAGCCTGCCAGTCTTTGGCAACATGAAGAGGTTTGTTACTGATGAGACTATATAACATGGGTCATTTTATGCAACTGGCTTGTTTTAATTCTGGATCTAAGATCAGAAATTAAAGGTTAAAACTACGGTGGCTGGAGTTGCAAGTTGAAAAACAGGGTTTCTGCTTCGAGGGGTGGTACCAAAAGGAGGACTCTCTCTCAGCAGATACTGACAACCCCCTGATAATTACAGTGTTGAACAGACTTTCGTCTCTGCTGGGACCCTGACAATGAAGCTCCCAGGGAAGGAAGTCTGAAGTGTGAAGGGGCAATATAACTTCAATCAAGGGAGAAAACCTACCATGCTCTGAAGGTAATGAAAGTTGGCAGCAGTTGAAGGCAAGAACAAAAATTGACCCAGGAACAAAGGGACTGCCATTTGTTCCCAAAGACTATTTCAGGAATACACTTTAAAGACTTCTATCTCTGCAACAAGACTTTGAGAAATTGTAAACATGTCGCAGTTTAAAAGTGCTTTTTTGTGCTTTGTTTTGAGACATGGTAGAACTGACACCTTGGGGACAGAAAGGGCAAAGTATTGAGGATAAATCAAAAAGTATCACTGTTGCAAACATATGTTTTTGTACATACACCCCTTGGGATAATTCACATCTGTGTATAAAGTTATGGAATTTTAGGCCAAATCGTTCATGCTCAAAATTACCGAAATGTATCAGAAGGGCGAAACAAGGTCCCACAGACTGGAGGATTGGACTGATAGGTGCTGCACAAAATATGGAACCTATCTATATAATTTGCTAAGAGATTGCAATTGTATAAATGTATGCGTTTGGCAAAAGTAAATGTGGGAGTTTTTGGACATTGTAAAACTCACCTCATAAACCTGACATCATTCCCTTGGAAATCCAACCAGTTGAGAGCAAGGCTGAGACTAGCACCCCTGCCCAATACAAGTGGTTTAGGGGTGTGCTTAGTTAACCTTGCACAGCCTATACTTTGATGATGTCATTATGCACTATAAATAAAGGTACCTGACAGGACTCTAGACAGACACTCTTTCTGATTTCCTGCGCTGCGTTCCTGTTCCTGGCATCTTCCAGATCCAGAATCCAACAATAAGGCCAAGCTTTGCTGATCCTACTCCAGGGCTCACTGCAAAACCCAAGCAGTGTTGATCCCATTGCCAGCAAGGTCTCAAATCTAAAAACCCACTAAATGTCCCATTAACAAGGGGAAAGCTGTGGTACCTTTGGCATCCTGATCCAGCCTGGCTTGCTGCCACTCACTGCATGCTGCTGCAATCCTGCTACCCTGATGACCTTTAGTATCCAGTGACCAGAATTGCCCGTCCATTCCCTGCCAGCCGGCGACCAGAACCACACAGCTATTTGACAGATGCCCTGCCGTGTAGTGACCAGACCAGACCAGATTGTCTGTCCAAAAAGCCTAAAACTAAAAAGTGGATTGTAAGTATCTCATCACCCTATACAAATCCCTAGTATCCCTTGTCTTGCACGGACCTCATCCCACTCTATAAGTCATCCTATGCTTATCCTGATAACTTGTCCACTTGTCAGAATTCTCTGTGCATTTTGTCATTAATCTCCAAGCATCAGCGCCACTTTGCTCTTCATTTCTGTTTTGCATAGATCATATGTCATTAGCGATATTTTGATTAAATAAAGTAATTTTCCCATTAAAAGAGGGGGTACACTGCATGAAGGGTTACATCTGCAGCGTAACTTAGAGAATTCACGGGTGGCGTTCCTCTTTTCTTAGTCCTTAAACCTAGTTTAAAGAAAACTGTTCTTTTCACAAACTGATTTCCTTTCCAATTTCATTTTACTTAAAGCATGCCTCCTTCTATATTGCATAACTCTTTCAATTTACCAGCTGGAAACATACTTTCAATTCCCTTTTGTGCCCGTGATATAGTTCTATCCCCCAGTATAAAAACCGCACTCCAAATGAGTGTATTTCACCCGTTTTTATTAAAAACTGTTTGGGTAATTTTAGGCGGGAATTGCAAAAGTGTACATTTTAAACGTGTTATTTGACTGCAATCTGTGTTAAACTTTCCACCCATTTCTGAACTGTATGCTTTTGGTAATCCATTCTTTGTGATTGTTAGTATCTTTGCAATGTTGCTTTAGTAAGGAATCGTATTTGCTTCAAGGTTTTTAACACACATTCATTATTGATTTATCCATTTCCGAGTGTCATTTCACCACATTGCAATGGGTTTAAAATCCGTTTTCTCGCTGATTTGAGGAGGGAAGGGCAGATTTAGATTCCGTTTTCAGTTTCTTATTCCTGAGAACCTGCTGCTTCGTTGTATCCACTCAGAATTGATTATTGGTGAGTGGAGGGAACCTTGCAGGGGGAAATTCTAATGTGGCTGCTATCTGTCCTAAATCAAAAGCGCTCCTATTCTGCTGTGCTGTGTATATGCTCCACTAAAAAGTCAAACCCAGTGCATTTCTTACATTCTCAGTGTAACTATCACCCCATTGGTGATTGATGTTAAAAAGTGTGACTTCTTTTGAAATTTAAATAAACAAATAAATATTGCATTTGACCAACCAGCCTGGTTCATGGTCCATTGTGACCCGGGGTATTTGAAAAGGGGGTGTGATAGGAGTGGTGTATCATCCCGAAATTGAATCCACATAAATAAGGAGAAAAGCACCTCAGTTAAGCGCTACATACTAGGCAGAGACCAAGGTGTGCGTGTCGCCTGATTGAAATCCTTAACACCTGGATGGGACTTGAATGTTGTTCTTACAAGACTAATTGGACCTCCTTTTGAGCATAGGCATGAAGCTAGTCTTAAGGCACTCACCTATAAGACTTGGGGAAATGCAGGCTCTCCGTTCAAGACCCATTTGTTACCATTCATAAGGGCAAAGTGGTACTATGCACACACCTGTGCTTTGCGCCTCAAGCCATTTCTAAGTTCCACGTGAACCAATCCATTGAACTTCCATCTTTTTTTCAGCATCCCACTAACTCAGCTGAAAGTAGCCCCTATACACTAGATGTTAGGAGAGCAGTGGTATAGTACCTTGATAAAACAAAACCACTAAGAAAGACAAACCGATTCTTTGTCTCTTTTGCCGCTGGGAAAGAAGGGGAACCTGTCTATAAGTAAGCAATCTCTAGATGGATTGTTAAATGCATCGAACTATGTTACTCTCAATGTAAAGGAGTTCCTATAGCTTTAATAACTTTTATAGCAAATGTTCCTCTTGATTGTATTTGCAGAATGGCTGCCTGGAGTTCTGCTCACACTTTCACTCCACATTACTGCTTATACACACACACTCTAAGACTGATTCTCAGGTGGGTCAGGCAGTGGCAAGAAATCTTTGCTACTGTTCCTACACACATCCCACACTGCCCTCGCTTGGATCTCCTCTTTCATCTCTAATCGCTGCCAAATCATACTCCTCGGCCCTTCCACCTCTACTTTACGACCACTACCAAAAGGGGTCCTACATGGAGAATCCCTATCTCCCCTCCTCCTAAATATCTATCTGAACCCACTCCCCACACTCATCCGCTACCACAATCTCACCTGCTACAAATATACAGCTGACACCGAGATCATCCTTAAAATCCCAAAATCCCAAAATCCCAAAATCGCCAAACTCCAACCATCCAGATCTGTCATTGTACCTCTCGGATATTGACTACTGGATGACAACCAACCACCTCATCCTCAATCGTGGGAAAACAGAAATCCTAGTGGGCTGCAAAACAGCGCTCCTTCCCCAACCTTTTTCCTGACCTCAATCCCTAGGCTGCCTCACCAGCCGGCAACCTCCATCTCTGTGAAAAACCTTGTATACACAGTGGATGTGGACCTATACCTCTCACAACTCATAAACTCGGTATCCATGACCTGTTTCTTTCATCTAGGCATCCTTCTTCCCATACCTTCCCTATCCTCTCTGTTTCTCCGCCATCATCTCCATCATCCTCTCCCGCTTAGACTATGCAAACTGCCTTGACCTAAGTGCACCAGCGTTTCAGCTAAGAAAACGGCAAAGAACCCAAAATGCTGCAGCCTGCCTGCTCATTAACCTCCCTCCCAGAGAACACATCAGCACTCCATTAAGAGTCTCCATTGGCTCCCTATTGGTCGATGCACTGCATTTAAAGCCATGTGCATTACTCGCTATGCCATCCACAACACAGGCCCGGAAATTCTCCAAGACAAAGTCACTCACTACCACCCCTCAAAGACACTAAGATCTGGCACATCATCTCTCCTAGTTGTCCCACATTACAACTGCACCAGACTGGACGGATCCTCCTTCTCTGTCCAAGCACCAATCATCTGGAATTTTTCTGCCCCTGCACATCCGCAACATTGACAATCACTTGGCATTCAGAAAGGCCGTCAAAACCTGGCTCTTCCCTTCCTCCTCTTGAAACCGACTTGCACTCTAGACTGTCATTACGTGCACAGAAACACTAGCCCAAACCCAACAACATACTTATCCACCCAAACCTCCATGAATGCTGGCAGCATTCGCAACACCACACTGTGACAAATTTCACACACCCCCTCCCTCAGATGATCGTACATCACTCCTGCACCCCTCCAGGGCTCTCTCCTACTCCCCAGACTTTCAATCTAGGGAGACCACAACTGGCGAGACTAGCCAATCACATTGGAACCAGAAAAACAACATTGAAGATTAACTCCATCCGAGTTTAAGATATGTATACCTTGCACCACGTCTGTGGACACAGACCACAGGCATGGCCACCCATCCATGCACTCTAGAATGCAGCTGTGGGTATGTAATTACAGTCTAGCAGCTCGCATAGCCATCCACACTGAAACCCTGAATGTACCACAACAGCTCTGCCATTAGTATTCAGCAACAACCTACAAAAACGTTGGTCTAGCTGAGCACATATCGAATCTCCAACACTAGCACTGTATCTTAAACCACCAACAGCACCCGCTGACATGCCCGATCTCCAGGCTGCTTACTGGAGCCTAGCCAGCCCACCTAAATCCTAACCTGGCAAAAGCACACATGCATTTATTAATGAACTCTTAGAATCTCCCACACACAGACTACGGTCACCGATAGTGTTCCAACCAGAAAGCGCATTGAGGCCATACAAATGGGGAAAGGGTGCTATATAAATGACAAATACAATACATACAATACAATGCACCAGAATATACTGTCGTTTCATCCACAGGCATTTTTACGACTGCCTTTTTTAAGTGGACACTATTACGAAAAAGTCATCAAAATTTTGGGTGGAGGGTGGGAAAGGGCAGATAAGTGGTTGGGAGGGTCGGGAATAGTTAAAAATAGGTGGGGAAAGGGGGGATGACTTTTTTTGTAATAGTGTCCACGTAAAAAAGGCCGTAAAGATGCCTGACAGCAAAATGACATGGAACCTACATCACAACCCTCTTTCTTTAATCTATCCCCACCAGACTCTGATCATCCGACTCCTATTATTCCCGCTCTCTAGAAAGTGCGCTCTAGCTGTAATAATGCCCATTCCACTCTTGATACGTTCTTTCATCTAAAAGTACACTTTCTCTGCATCACCACAACTTGGCTATCCTCCACCAATACTGTCACGCCTGCTGCCTTGACCACTTCTGCCACTGCTTTTTCTTATATCCCCCACTTGTCGCAAAGGGGTGGAGGCTTTGGCATTCTGTACCGCTCTTCATGGTCTGTCTCTCCTTTAATCTCCCCAACTTCTCTACATTTAAATATCAGTGTTCTCTCTTTTCTTAATATTCTGCTATTGCTTTTCTTTTGATCTATCGACCCACTGGCCTGTCACTTTTTTATGACGATCTTGATACTCTTCTGTCCTCTTTCTCCCTTTTGATACCCTGCTGCTCTTACTCAGTGACTTTAACCTCTATCCTTCCTCTACTCACTCTTATGTTCCTCTTTTATCTCTTCTTGATTCCTACTATCTTGTCCCTGTCCCTTCTCCTCCTTCTAACCTATCTGGTTCCTGTTAAGACTTAATTTTTGCCTACTCTTAATCACTGACTTCGGTCTCCACTTTTCTCATTTCTCTTCAGACCATGTACTTCTATCTTTTTCTATTATTCCTCCTATAACTCCCTCTTCTTCTATATTCCCTTCCCGCACTTTTCTTCATCGGGATCTACGTAACTTAAACACTCCCGTTTTTAATTCTGCTATTTCCTCTTCTCTTTCATCTTTGGATGATCTTTCTCTCTCCTCAGTGAACTTTACTTTCTCTTCTTTCTTCACTGCCATCTCCTAATCTCTGTATGCCACTTCTCCTTTTACTCCTACGCACAAACCCGCTCAACCTTGGATGACTCCTCTACTCCGCTCACTATGTCAGTCTGTGTGCCACGCTAACTGCACCTCGTGAAAATCACAGTCCTCTGCGAATTTGTCTCAGTTTTCGTCTTTACAAATCTCCTATGATACTGCTCCAGTTTCAGCCAAACAGAAATATTCTTCTAATCTTCTGGATTCCTATTGTTTTCATAATCGTTGTTTATTTCTGACCCTGTCTGGTATTCTATCTCCTCCCCTTCCTGACCCTTCTGATTCTGCCTCTGTCTCGGGTTTATATTTGGCAATCTACTTCTCTCCAAAGGTTGACCTTCTTTACTCCTCTAATTCCTCCTCCATAATATCATCTGCCCCACATCCTTTCCCCATATCCCTTTCTTTGTCTTCTTTTCTCCCTCTCTCTGATGCCAATATTGTTACTTTTCTTTCCACAGCCCAATCCGACGTCTTCCCCCACTGATCCTCTCCCATCTCTGTTAATACCTAAAGTCTACCCTTTTCTCCTTCCTTTTTTAACCTCCCTTTTTAATGCCTCCCCTCAATTTTCAGGTTTCCCTACTATTTTCAAGCATACCATGATTCTTCCTATTCTACAGCAAAACTCACTTGACCATTCTTTACTTCTAACTTTAGGCATATTTCTCTTCTTTCTTTTCACTCAAAGCTCTTGCAGTGAGACGTCTATACCCAGGTTTCATTCACATATCAACTCTCTCTTCTTCCATATTTCCAAGTTGGCTTTCAACCTTGCTCTTCTACTGAGACAGCTCTTCTTTCTGTCACTTACTCTCTTCTCTCGGCTCACTATTCTAAACTTCTCTATTGGTACTCTTAGATCTATCAACAGTGTTTCACACTGCTCATCACTCCCTTCTCTCTGTTGATTCCCTCGGCTTTAAAAATTCAGTTCTTTGATGGTTCTGTTCCCATCGCTCCAACCACAGCTTTTCTGTTTCTTGGGTGGGCAATTCCTCAACTGCCTTTCCTCTCAATCAAAGTGAACCCAAGTGCACGGTTTTGGGTGCCCTTTTCTTTTCTTTGTACACTATTCCCCTTGCTTCTATTATTTCTTCCTTTGGTCTCTCTCATCAATTTTACGCTGATGACCCTCAGCTCTTTCTTTCCTTCTCTGCTTTTACTTCAACTATTCACTATACCATCCTTTCCTGTCTTCTGGAGATCCAGTCTTGGATGTCTAATCTCTTTCTTCACCTGAATTCCTCCAAGACTGAGGTCCTTTTATTTCCCGTTACTACTGCTCCTCCCACATCCCCCCTAACTCCTTGTTGTATCCTCCTAATTCTCGTTCTATCACTTCATCTGCATGTGGCGTTGGCGTTTCTTTTGATTCTTACCCTACTTTCACCTCTCAGATTTCTTCCTTTGCTCATTGCTCTGATTTCCATCTCTAAAACATTCGGAAAGCTAGACCTTTTCTCTCACCTTCCATGCCACCAAACATCGTGTATCCACTCTTATTTTCTCTTGTCTTTTCTATTGCTCCACCCTTCTCTCTGGTTTTCCTATCTCTCATCTCTCCCATTGCGTTCAGTCTCTAACTCTTTTGTTCGTCTTCTTTTCTCTCTCACCTCCAAATGAATCTTTTTGTCCAGCTCTAGTCTCTCTTCGCCGGCTTCCTTTTTACTCTGGTCTTCCTTTTAACTTCCTCTGCCTTGTCTCCAAATCTCTTCACAATTTGGCTCCTCTGTATCTTTTGCAGAGGCGGAGCCAAATACCCTTACCAGAAGCTCCACCCCCATGTTGCCTAAATGTTGGGAAATGGAAATTACGACACATGCAGTACCAGTGAGAATGCCTGTACCACAAAGAATTCTTGAAACAAGGTATCCATTGAGAAAGCCCTATATGCATTCAGGAAAAAAATATGGTCTTCCGGACAGAGTCCCGGGAAGAAGTGTGAAAATGGATGAGAAAGAGGACTGGTGACATCATGAAAAGCAGAACTGACGCACCAGAAAAGACAAACGACGAAAGAACATAGACATTCTATAAGATCTGAAGACGAGGTGTCGAAGTTAAGCAACATTTCGGGATTGAAATGAAGATGCTTGTGCAAAGTAACACTGAAGAAAATACAAAGTAATTTTACACTTGTACAGATGCTGTAACTCAAGTAGACAAAGTAATCCTGAGGCTGGCTATGTAGTGAACAGATTGTGGCGATGCGCTAATGTATATACACAGGAATGTATAGAAGCTCGATGTTCTACAATGCACTTTAGCAAGACTTGAACCCGTGAATGAAAAGGGCTTGAGTGTGGCACAGTTGGAAAATAGCTAATGGCGAGGGAGCACTCAAGAAAGGCTGGTTGGCCCAGCACAAGAGTCGAGTCCACCGTGAGCCTGGTTGTCTGTCAAGAAGCTACTTGAATGTGAGAAAGAAACAAACTTCTATTTGAGGTGGGATGAAAAAACACTGAAGGAGTCAAGAGTTCATCATTTAATAGTATTATATGCAATGAAGAGCTCGAAAACGTGGTCTCCAGTCACATGGTCAGATGAAAATGGATTTTAGGTCCAGCTACGCCGAAACCAAAAGATAAGACCATGCCATACTCCTTTTTATTCTCGGGCACAGAGAGCTTCTGCAAGGCCATGTTCAAAGCCTTAATTGAATGGCAGACCGCATGAGTGATGATAAATGTTGGGCTAATTGGGTGGGGAGGCATGACCAGGCCGTCTCTCCCAGCACCTGGGGTAGCCAGCTTGCGTGCTGCTAGCAAGTGGAATATTCCAGAAAGGTACAAGTGTGCCAACCAATTGTGGAGGGCCACGTATCAGAGAGCCCTATAGTTTGTATAACTAATGAATCATTGTGTATTTTGTGACGATGAAGATGACTTGCACTAGAGGAGGGCTTAGTTGTCCACCTGACTGTAGAGATCCAATCACAACATGACCCCTTATAGAAAGTATGCCTAGATGTTCCCTGTAGGCCTATCAGAACCCCAAGTAGGTTTTTGTAGTTTCCCACATAGTGTGACAACGTCAATTATGACACATTTTTACTATATAAGAACGCTTTTTTATGAAATTTGTTGAGATTGCTTGTGCGACATCCGTTGATGTCCGTTGTACTCCCTGTTTCAGATAATTCCAAATAAAACAGCACTAAGTTTTGCCATCTTCCTGAGTCGGTTTGATTATTGATGTATGAGTAAGTTCTACATCCCCATCCATCTCTAAGTATTGCTACCTCGTCTTAAAGGAACCCCAGGTCTCGGGGTTCATGTGGTAGCAGAGGTAGGATGGTTAAAGAGCTATCGACCCAGTAGGCTTTTAAGGGTCTTGGAATATCGGATGTCCTCTGCCATTTAGCTGGAGGACCGCGAAGGTTCCTGTGGATAGCGGCCAAAATGGTTCTTGTAAGACATAATGAGATAGGTGGGACGTGTTCCTCATTTACAAAATCCCCTCCTGGTTTCTACAGAGAGCTGAGAGGACCAAAGGCAACGGTGGCCGGTTGAGGAGGAGACGATTCCGAGGGTCAAGAGCTGAAAAGCGAATGGCGAGTAGATTGGGAAAGATGGCAAACAATGAATGAACATTGAGTGGGGAAAGTGGTAACGGGAAGAAAGTAACAGAGGGTTGGTAGGGTACTTGGTTAACGATGAAGAGTGTCACATAGAGACATATATATATGACGAGGAGTGCCACAGATTAAGCCCATAAATCTACGTTCAAGGAATGTTTAGAAGGAGTTATTTCAAAATCCAAGTGGATACATAGGCGACCAGCAAACAAGGTTTGCTAAAGGGAATAACTCACACCCCCATCGGGGTATTTTTAGGGGCAAGAATAGCAGTGAGCAGCGCTCAGAAGAAATATATGTTGGGGATGGCCAGTTTGTCTGTTTGTGTATTGCATATATTTTATGTATTAAGGAAATGATGACACATCGAAGAGCGACACATGGTAGATTGTGTTAAGAGGTCGAGAGTAAATTATTTATTTATTTAGTCATTAATGGTATTGACTGAATATGTATATTTAAGTAATGTGAGACATAGAGGTTTGGAGCGGCTACGATTGGTGCACGCTCATAATATATTGTTTTTCTGAAAAGTATTTTTGGTGTAAAATAACGGTAAGTATTGACAGTCGATTGTGACCTGTCATAATGGAGGATGTTACTCCGCTCATGCGCCTGTGCAAACAGCTGCCAAAACACACACCCAAGCTTAAGACATATAGTGCAGAATGGGTTATGGGCACGGCAGATAAAATGTTCATGCCTGGCCATAAGGCAGATCACTGTCAAAAGCGGTTTTGCAACATATGACCACATACATGCACGCTGCGTACACAGGAAATAAGTTAGAGAAAAGGTTAGCTAGCCTAGAGCTTTGGAAGATGTACCAGGAGGAACGGGAAGACCCGCCTCCTGAAGACTGGATGCTTAACAAGTGCAAAGAGAGGGGTGTTGAGCCTTCTGCTCACCCTACCACGCCTGAAGAAAATGGCGATATTATGAAAGATGAAGGATTGTATCCATTAAGAGAGCTTAAAGCAGCAACAGGATACAGTAATCCAACACATGAGCCACCTGCATATAGCAGTTACGAGAGCCCAGAAAGAACTCCAGAAAATGATGTGATCTCTAACTTCTTACAGGTCAAAGAGAAAAGGGAACGACCAAGTGTTACCCTAGATATTGAACAAGAAATTAAGAAATGGAAGGGAGAAAAAGATTAAGCTTACGAGATAGCTCTCATACAGAACGAATGGATGGGTGTTTAGATATTACTCAAACTTGATAGGAAGAGCATTGAGGAAGTACGGCAAGGGGAAGATCAAGATGAGCAAGATAGAAAAGACAAGGAACGAGAGAAATGATTGAAAGAAGACTAATGTAAAAGAAAGAGTAGGCAAAGATGAGAACAGATGTATCAGGAAGAACAGTTAAGAAAGGAAGCAAGAGCAAAAGAGCAGAGAAAATATTACAAAAGGCAAAGAGCAATCAAAGAACGAGACAAACAAATGGTTTGGGAACGGACAGACTTCCCCTCTTTAAAATGGCGGACGCGGATGCGTCGTCATAAGCCAGGTACCCGGAGTATAGGCGTGGCCCGGTCCCTCGTCATCAACGACACGCTATTTGATACCACATGACGGACAGACAGCGTGTCATGTGATCTTTTCTGTCAGGTGACACGCTGCCATCGGAAGCAAACTGTGGGCGAAGTTGTTGGCCTCTACAAGGTAAAATGCAAACAAACAGAATTTTTTGGCTGTTGGATATCTAGACCACAATGTTCTTATACCATCCCATGGATGTGTTCTCAGGACTCGAGAGGATTAGGTCCCTAAAAGACGAACGCCACACAGACGTTTTTGATGACAAGACGTGGATACGCATACAGCAGGCCGCGTCAGAAAAACAGCCCCGGGATAGCGACCGCATTAGGTGAGCACTTTTTGGTGAACCAATTGTGGTTTTTCAGTATTGGGGTGGTAACTGTATTTTTAACATAAGATAATTAGCTGTCCTGTTTCCCCAGTATCTGAAAACGAGGTGACAAAATGCATCAAGCCATTCTGAATTGGTACACGTAAATAAGGCAAACATCGGTACATGGTGGGACTGAAAAGGGTAAGGATCCTTGAGAGTATCTGTCAGAGTAGGGGTAGAATTAGAACACTCACAACCATCAGAAGGGGCGCATGAAGGAAATTAAAGGATGTTCCTTATATGACGTATATTTTGGAAATTGAGTGATTTAAGGGTAATGGTCCCCTACAAATATCAATGACGATAAAAATAAATGATTCCTTCTGTTTAAAATGATTGAAAGGTGAAGTTGTGAAAGATGATCCTAAGAGTATTTCTGTGATATGTCAAAAATCATAGCAACCATGGTATTAAGATTTGTTTTATGTTTGTTTTTATAGACATGTCGGAAAGTTGGCAACATCTTGTGATGTCTTACGATGAATGTGCATCCATGAAAATCAGAATAAGTGCCCTGAGGACAGCACCAATAAGGAATGCAATTTGTATTGACTAGTGTGCATTTTCCAGAAAATAGCATTGGTGCTAGAAACACAGTGTTTGAAGTGTAGGCACATTGTTTTTGCCCTCTCATTTAAGGGGTTTCATTAGGTAGGATTCCAGATTCCAGTAGAGCCATTAAGTAGCTCACGGCTAAGATTTAAAAGGGGCTTAATTAGAGGTGCCTTTTTGCCATATGAGTCACATATGTGTTATATCTATAAGTGTGTATGTCCATGAAAAGATGAATTATGACTACGTCATTGGGCCTCATCACGACTTTGGCAGTAACCCTTAAATCCGGCGGTAGCGCTATTACCGCCGGATTTAAGGGTCCGCCAAATCGGGATTTCGGCGAATTTTGCCCCAGCTCTGAGCTGGGAGGAAATCCGCAGAAAATGTGCACTATTACCGCCGGCGGGAAATCCGCCGGCGGTAAGAGCGTAAATTTTCCCCATTGAGCCCAATGGGGAATGGGGCATTCCCGAATGGGCTCAATGGGGAATGGGGATTTACTTTACCGCCGAACTCGTGATCCGACGCTATTAGCGCCGGGGAGTTCGGCGGTAGGGCTAATACCACCGGCGGTAATACCGCCGGCGTTACCGCCCAAGTCGTGATGAGGCCCATTGTGCTTTTAAATTTATGTATTATTGATTTGTGTAATTTTGATAAATATTAAAACATGAGTATATTTTGTGATAATCCATGGTTACTTGTCCTCATTTATGATGAAAGGGTATGACATGACTATCTCAAAGGGCATTTGAGAACACACTAATAACAGGAAGGAAGGAAGCTGGTCTGTGGGATATTGTGTTCTTTGTTTATTTTTGTCCTCTCCCACACAGCCCCTAAAAAGAGGACTTCGCAGCTCTAGTTAGCTGTTGTACCCACAATAGGACAGCTCACAGGGTGATTTGATGTGTTCAGTACTATTGGTGATGCCAAATCCTCACGAGGAACCAAGGGTTGATGTTACCATAGGAGGCAAATCCTATTCTTTTTTAATAGATACTGGGGAACTCGCTCATGTATACGAGAGGGAACATTTTCGTTATCAGGAAATGCCATGAATGCTCAAGTGTTCTCAGGAGCTACAAGTAGAGTTCCTTTTACTGAGAAATTACCAGTCTCTATAGGAGAATGTGATATGTTTGTCCCATTGTTGTATTCAAGACAGACACCAGTTAACATACTGGTCCGGGATTTAATGACAAAGCTAAGTATGGAGATTTCCTTCACTGATTAAGGCATAGCGTGTTCAACACCAGGAATACATTATTTAAATGTGGGCGAATATATCATGGCATTTACAGGACAAATAGCTCTGCGAGGAACACCGTTAGAGACAGATGTTTTTCACTATGGGACACGCATTTTGTTAACGTGGTTACCCGGTTTAGTGGGCAAGATTATGAGGATACCTGATGAATCTCTGTTCAAACCACAGATACCTATAGACGAAGAGGGGGGACAGGTTTTTCCCTTGGAATTACAGACAGCCATAGTGTGAGGGGAATTGGCCATGCTCAAAGTATTTGATGGTGAAGGCAGGCCATGGAGAACAGTGATTGCCATTGGGGAAGGGTATAGGTTGACTGACGTCACTGATGAAGATATGTTTAAAGACGACCCGTCAGATGATGAAGTAGTTTTCAAAATGAGCATTACGTATTGGATCAGGATGGAAAGGAGAGAGATCCCACAACGAATAATGATAGTGTGACAGCATCCCACATTTTTTGATGAGGATATGGAAAAAATGACAATTTCTTTATGGACTTCTGGCCCTTATGACGTAGGGCTGTTAAAAGAGGTGGGAGAAGTTAAGATTAAGTTGAAACCAGGAGCAATTTTACCTCGAGCAAGGCAGTATCCCATGTCTCGAGAGGCAGACGAGGGTATTTTCAAGACTATACCAGCTATGATGGAACAAGGCATCTTAGTGACGTCAGACTCACCATGTAATACTGCAGTGTATAATATTAAAAAATCAAAGGGTGGGTCATGGTGTTTAATTCAGCATATGAGACCAATAAACCAGATTGTAGAGGCAGAGTTTCCTCCAGTTCACAGTGAATGACTTGAAGAATGATTTTTTCTCACTCCCATTACATAAGGATTCTCAAGATCTTACGTCATTTATGTTCTGTCAGACCAAGCTAAGAAGTACACATTTGCCCCTGGGGTACTGTGAGTCTCCATCGATCTTTAATAGGGTCCTGCAGATGGACTTAACCTGTATTGATTTGCCAAGCGTTGTGCTGCAATACGTAGATGATATTTTAGTCTGTAGCACAAATGAGGAAGGGTGCAGACGAGGCTCTATTCATGTGATGATTATTTTGGCAGACAAAGGATATAAAGTGAATAAAGAGAAGTTGCAGTATTGTCAGGAAGAGGTGTTATACATAGGACAGTCCATTTCGCATGAAGGAAAGAAAGTTACACCTGAAAGAGCTGAGGCGATCATGAAAACGTCAAAACCGCATACGATAAAGCAAATGCAACATGTTCTAGGATGTGCAATCATGTTAGAGCATGGGTATTTGATTATAGTTCATACACAAGACCCTTGTTGCAGGCCCTGAAAAAGGCACAGGTGAATAAGGAAAAACATTGAATGGACCTAGGAAATGGAGGAAGGGTTTGATGAACTTAAAAAGGCAATTTGTACATCTCCAGTTTTAGGAATTCCCAATTATTCTGAGGAGTTCTTTTTTTTTTGCACACGAATGGAACAGTTATGACAGCAGTACTTACACAGAGAACCACATTGGGGTACAAACCCTTGGCCTATTCCAGTGGGATTTTGGACCCACTTATTAGGCATCACTTCCCTTGCGAACAATTGCTGGCAGCAGCGGTGTTCGCTATTGATAAATCTGCCAGCATAGTGATGGGGTATTCCATGACTTCATTTGTTGAGCAGACTTTGTTTGCTATTTTGGAGAAACCCAAGGGTACACTGACGTCTCAAAGAGCTTCTGCTTATGATATGGTTATATTGAATCCAGCAATCAAAATAGTCAGGTGTAAAATGGTAATTCCTGCCACGTTTGTAGCCGAACCACTGGCAGTGGATGAGCAAGTGAATGATTGCTCAAATTATAAGGAATTCTATGACAGGATCCTGAGGGTAAAGGAAAATTCTCTAGCAAGTGGGGAGGTTCTCTTTATTGATGATTCTTCAAAGATCAATCAAACAGATGGAGAAAGGCATTCAGGCTCGGGTGTGTTAAGACACAAAGCCAACTGGGAATTTGAGGTGGTAGCAAGTGCGAGACTACCGTCTAATTTTTCGGTACAAGTTGCAGAATTGGTGACGCTTATTGTTGCGCTCGAGAATCACGCAGGGCAGGAAGTGACAGTGTACAGTGACCCACCTACATGACGTCAACTGTTCACACAGTGTCACACCCATGAAGTATCACACAACTCCTTCCTAGCCACGGAAGCCAAATGCAGTTGACCCCTCCCACCTTGGTTGTCATGGGGTCCTGATCTTGATATATACAGGCACCACGAGGCAGCCGAAGGGGAGAAGAGGGTTAGGGAGAGGTTGTGGATAGGTAGGGGGTGTTAGGGTCACCGGATAGAGGCTTAGGAATCTTGCATGAGGATGGGAAAAGGGAACAAGACATAACATGCACATATATCCTGAAACAACCTATTCCTCTCAGAACTAAACCAAGTAAGTATCTTTCTTAGTTAGGATCTAACCTGCCTCCTGTATTCCTAATCACCCCCGAAGTAGCAACAAACATAAGCACATTGCACGTTATTGATGGCCATAGATAACGTGCAGCAACAAACACATGATGCAACATGAAGCACAAGCAACAGCATATCTCCTGAGATTGTGTGGCATACTCGTGGTAATGGCTCCAACCCTCCTGCCATGTCAGCCAGCAAAGGGTGCTTCCAAACTTGCACATAAATGACTCAGGTAGACAGATAATGAAAACAAGAAGCAATAAGCCACAAACAACACAGCAAGTCCCTGCGTTTTCTAACAGTGTTCCTTTCTGCATGCACTGTTACGGAGCACTCTCCCTCCACGAGTCGCAGCATTCCCTGTGTGTGTTCATAAGCCCTAGATCCAGAATCTGCACGTGCGGATCTCTGCAACCCTGATTCGCTTCCTTTCATGGAGCGTGAGGGAACACTTATGCAAATGAAGAACAGTTTGTCTGCACCCAAAATAAATCACATGCCCCCTCGCAAACCTCATAAATACATGGTCACACTTAACTGAGGCCTGGGGGGGCTTGCCAGCACCTCCCCAGGCAATGCGGTGTCCAGCGTTGACGGCCTCACTGCCGCGTGCACGTCTGTGCCCTGGAGGGCAGTGCACTATGGAAACTTCTTCACCGCCCGGCCTGGTCCGCCTGAAACGTGAGCGTAAACCACTCCAACCCCTCACGAGGAGTAGAGCGCAGCAAAGTCACCACCAGTCCCAGGTTTCTTCAGTCTCCAGCACCTACATGACAGCCTTCCTCCTCCGACCTGTGCCTGCATACAACAATCACCAACAAGCAGCACGGCTTAAGTATCCTCATGATTGACGCACCTGTCCCAACTGCCAACAAGCCTCATGGGAAATGTCATTTTTGCTCATTTTCCTGGTAGCAGCCCTCCTGAGCTGCCTTCTTACTTGCACAGCTCCTTCTTTCCTCACACGCAGGGCTAGCAAGTTGGAAAAGGAGGGGCTACCTCCGAGTGGACGGCACTCCAGTTCAACATGCTGCATTATTGGACAGGCTTATTAAAGCCCTACAACTCCCAGTAGTCATAGCAATAGTTAAGTGTGCCGCACATATTAAGAGAACTGACTTTATTTCATGCGGAAACCAAGGCGCAGACGAAGAGGCCAAAAGGGTTGCATACTCATCTGATATTTTTAGTTTTGATACACCTGATGTGAAAGAAAACATTGTTATATTGATGGTTGTGAATGAAGGGTTTAATCATTTATCACAAACAAAATTGAGGGGAGTTCAAGGTGGAGCTCCACAAGAAAGAAAGAACTGTGGCGACAAGACAGCACTGGTAAACCGTTGATGCCTGTAGCCTCATTAAGGGTGGCTTTAGAACAGATACACTACCCTGTGCATGTCACTAGGGAGAGCCTCGCTGCAACCATTGCGGAGGACTGGTTTGCACTGAACTGGTTACAACACGTTGCTTTTTATGTAGTAAATTACATCGTATGTCAAAGGTTTACTGCTGGGCACATGTTGCAAACAGTCAGAGGAGTAATTCCTTGACCAAATGGTCCTTTTCAGCATTTACATATTGACTATGTTGATATGCTGCAGGTCTGTAACGGATAAAGGTATATGATAGTGGTAGTGTGCCCGTACTCGAGATGGATTGAAGCCGGTCCATGCGCACATCCTGATGCTGTAGAGGAGGTGCCAGACATGGCCTGCACCCCTTCCCCTCATTTCGAAGTACCAGGAGCGTACTCGTCAAGGTATGTGACGTATGAAGAGCAAATGAACCTACAAAGAGCTACACTGCGACTCTGCCCCGTATACATCAGAAGATCCATACCTGTTGAAGCACCCTTAACCAGACAACCCTGGGCAGCACGGTACCCTATCAGACAGCCATACCAGCCGCTGATACGAAACGAAGAGTACCTACAGACAGTCCATGAAGAGACCCAAAGAGCCCTAATGGAAGGCCAGTGGAAATGACTCAAGGGCCTGAACAGACTTGTGAATGAACAAAAGCAGCTATCGAAGATAACATGCCAGTGCGAGTAACTACGAAAATAAATGTAATGGACACAGAGAAGAGACAATGTTAAAACGTGAGGAAATGGTGCTACGAGACAAGATGGAAGCAACCAACCTGTTAAACGTGTATAAATAGGCTTGAAATGCAAGATGCTAAGAAATCGATACTGCTTGCAATGCTTAGTAGAAGATAGAGCGGCAAGCGCCAACCATGTATCTACCTCAATAAGTGTTAGGGAGAATCTCTGTTTAGGCTGAATTTCCTAACCTAGTGAGTCCCCCAGCAGCTTTGCTGAATTTTTGGGGTTTATTTTTTTCTCCTGCCAAGAGTGAGACACTTTTACCCTCACTCTTGGACATGATTTGAGTGTGTTCCTTTGACTCTAGATGTGTTTAATGGGCTATGGGGTCTTTTACTCCATAGGGCTTCATGTGTTTTTGTGATGTGTGTTACACAGCACCCTCAGTGCAGTAACACAGGGGTGTCATAGTGACCCCCCAGTATAGACTCCATACCCTGGGACTGACTACTGTCCCCCAGGGCATGTAAAGTCACCATTGACTTTACTAGTCGTGAATTCTGAACAGAACCAGTACAAACCATCCTATTGTGGACGTACTGGCTGGGGCAATTCGATTGCCCCGGGGTCTGTTAGTCGAGGGGGCACGTCTCGGTCCCCCCTGATCGAGTTTTGACTGGTGGCAGTGGATACTACTTTTTATATTCAACCACAAATATTTCTCTATGGGATTTTTCCATTGTTCGAGGCTACTATCTTTATTTATTTAATTACGATAGCCTCGAACATACCGCCGGTTTATTTATTTATTATTAATTCTCCGGTTGGTATTTTTTGCCAAAACTCAGTTCTAAAATGGCATTTGTGTTCTCTTCTGTGACTCCAACCCAAGTCGAGCCCTTTGTTCCACTTTTTGGCGGGTTTCTCCACAGAAGCCCTCCAAAGTGGTGCCACTCTGTCTGGGGTACTTAGGAGGGGTGGAGGGGGATTTAGGCACCCTGGACTGAGTTGACTAGGCAACTCAAGTCGCACTCCATCCTGATTGGCCCAAGTGGTGAGCCGGCCGGCTCACCACTTAGCGTGTTTGAGTGATAGCTAGGCTGAGTGAATGGGGGTTTTCTGCATAAAAGCAGGGCTTTGGGGACTGAAACCTCAGAAGTCGCCACAGGACCAAAGAATACGACGAGGGACAAGCTGAGCCGACCTGCTACGACGACACCACCGGTGGAGCCCTGCTGAACCGTCTCACCACTTTTCCCACCGACAGAGGAGATCTCCCGCCGGAGAGTCTTCTTCCTTTGACTGGTGGGGATAACCAGTTTCACCGTCTTTTCGCTTTCCTGACGCATCTCGTGGCCGCCTTGCCTGTGCCAAGCACCCCGGTAACCAGAATACCACATTTTACCACGAAATAAAGGGTAATACCTTTAACCGGAAAACTCTGCGGCTGGTTTCTTCCCTGGCAGTGCAACGACCTTCATCTTTCCTCCAAGTTGAGATCTTCTCTTCTTCTGGACGACGCCGAGACTTGCAACCGCTGCCAGGAACAACTGCCACCGCTGGAGGATCCTTCCCACTTAAGGTACCGTGTTCCACCTGGCTTCCCTTGCTACTGACTGTACGGGGTAGATTTAGCCCCCGGCTTTCGAACCTGGATTAGCCTGGGACACCCTGGCTAAACTTTTGTGAGCCTCTCTAAACTCTTTTCAAACTCTCTGCAAGACTTTCAAAGCCTAGTGTATCTGTGTGATCTTGGGCGCATTTATGCTCTGCTCTCTCTAAGAGTGGGCCCATCCTATGGACTTTGGCTCACAAGTGACTTTTGCTCTTCTGCCTTGCTAAAAGTGTTCCTAAATCTTAGAGTGGTGTATCTTCACATATTCTGCCTTTTTCCCTCCCTTTTTCATGAACTTATTGGAGTGCCATCTATAGTTAAGCGCTCACCTCTGTCTGGAAATAAGTGGTGTTAACCAAGACTTGTCTGATAAGGAATAAGGGCTGTATATATCATAATAGTAACTGTGTTTAGAGTGTTTTACAAATAAGAGTGCTGGAGTGTTTCAAACAGTGTGTGTTTAAATAAATAATTATATACTTTGATACCAAAGCTCTGGTCAGTGTTTGCTTGTGCTATTGTATCTGAGTGCCTATTGTGTATACTTTGCATGCTGCCTAACTCTTCTTGAGGGAAGTCGACTGCTCAGCCACAGCTACCAAGTAAATCTGGGTGGTACAGACTGCTACCAAGTGGGTTTACTGCTAACACCTGTAGTCCTAAATCTTTTGCAGTGTTCCCAAAGGGAACTGCACAGGTTTCTGCCTAACAATAAGGCACATTATACAAGTGTGACTCCATTTTGTAAAAGCAGAAATGTACCCAGGCTGCCAGAGGCCTGACAGGCCAAGTTTCGTAACCCAGCCAAAGGCAAGAGAAGGAGCGGAATCGAAACTCAACAAAGAGCGGCTCATGCATAGGAAATCGAGGTCAACCAGGGAAAGGGAGGAGAGAGCGTCAGCTAACAAGACTCAAACTTCAGAGCATACCAGCCTGCCTCATGAAGGTCAAGATAAGGGGGGCCCATGCAGGTGGCAAGGCTGAAACAGAATGAAATGCACTAAAAGCTGGAAACTGAAGCAGATTCATGGTGAACTAACACGTGACCAGCCAGGCGCAAAGAAGTACCATCACCTGATGTCATCCAGGACCCGAGGATGCCATAACTTTTCCCGATAAGAGACTACAGTTTTGAGGCCATCCTTAGCCAACTAATTGACACATCGCCCTAAAACACTGATTGATGGAAGGGAGACAGGGTGAAACTTGGGACACCAGGCACAGGGGTGTCCATTCTGCATGCTGCTATTTAAAAGTGGAAATGTATGTCTAGGGGTTTAACCTGCCCAATCACAATGGACCAAGTTATCTGGAGTCCTATAGATACTTTAACCAATAGGACGTCGTAGTTGTAGTGACGTCCATCACACGTGATGTAGAGGGATGGTCGTAGCCGCCCACCTGATAAGAGTTATCCAATCCGCATGCCCTATTATCATATACAGATATAACACCTATACTTAAGTTACCTTTCCTAACCAATTGCATTTCATGATGATTTTTTATAGAATTAGACGTCGATGATGATGAGTTTTGCCTATAACAATGACTGTTCGACGGAAGTTCGAGGAAGTCAGAGTGAGACAGGTGATCGCAATGCTGCCGATTTCCATTTGTTTCTCTGTTTGATGTACTTGTCATTAAACGGACTTCCCTTTGCCAACTTACTGAGTCCTCATTATTGAGTTGTGTTGGAGTAAGTGAATCCTGCACCCCCTTTCCTCACATGGTGCAGCTATCTTGTCTTACAAGTTCTAGAGGGTGAGCGCTGACCTATGGGCCCGTCAGAGAATTCCTCTCCTCCGGAACAATGG
Organism: Ambystoma mexicanum; assembly: GCF_040938575.1. Lineage (NCBI taxonomy): Eukaryota > Metazoa > Chordata > Amphibia > Caudata > Ambystomatidae > Ambystoma > Ambystoma mexicanum. Next base: position 860,426,315 of record NC_090934.1, on the reverse strand, counting down.
GCCCGGCTCTGACCACCACCTCACACCCCACAAACTAGTTACAGGGACACGAATCAGAACGCCTCTGACTTCTCCATTGAGGACTAGGAGTGATGGCCAGACAAGTACTAATCCCTATCACAGGTGACTACACTACTGATTCCCTCGCCATCAACGCCATCTACCAGGTTATCCAAGCCTGGATGGCTCAACACGGACTGTGTCTAAATGACGAAAAGACAGAGCTCCTCATCCTTGGCTCACCACAAAAACTCACCAAACTCGACCCGGCTTTTAAGTCCTTCACCATTGATGGGAATACCATCCCTATAGCGAAGGACACGAAAACCTTAGGGATTTACATTGACTCGACCTTATCTCTGACTAGACAAACTAACTCTGTCTCATCAGCAGCAGCTTACACCTGTAAGCTTATTACTGCTTGTCGCCCGTTCCTCTCTACAGCTAACTGTGTGACCTTGGCCAGGACCCTCGTACTGTCCAAGGTCGACTACTGCAATGCCCTTTACCTAGGTACCAATCGCTGTAACTTAAATAAGTTACAAATTGTCCAAAACAATGCGATTAGAGCTGCCCTCAACATTCCCAGGCGCCAGCACATTTCTGACACTAGGCGTAACCTCCATTGGCTCTCTATCCCAGACCGCATTTCATTGAAGTCTCTGGCTCTCACCCATAAATGCCTTCACAACCAAGCACCCTGCTACTTGGCGAACAGATTTGACCTCCATAGCTCCTCTAGACCTCGCAGATCGGCCCAAGCCAATTGCCTTGTCATCCCACGATTCAATCTCCAAAGATCAGGCGGATCCAGCTTCCCTATCCTGGCAGCCAAACTTTGGAACTCACTCCCTAATGAGCTGAGAGCAGAACCTTCCTTCCCGAAATTCAAACACCTTACCAAAGCCTGGCTGTCCTCCCAAGACATCTAACACTGCTCACTGCCCTATTTGCACTCTGACCTACCTTTGTTCATGCATTCGGCTCAGCTTCTTACTGCTACTCTCCTGATTGCAAAATTCTTGTAATTTGACTGCAAAAACATTGTTATACTGCTTTGTTATGCTCTTATCATGTTGTATCCAAGTTATGCGCCCGGTTGCCCCTGGGCCTGGTGCGCTATAGAAATAAATAAAATACAAATACAAGTGCAGAATTGTTAGGAAATGAGTTATGTGAGTACTTAACATGTATGACCTCTAGTATCTCTATCATTTCAGATCAACTCAAGCGGAAGGGGGTCGGTCTCAGGACACAGATGAAGACAATACAGCAACCGGACTTGAGAAGTTATGTATTCCTAAATGATTTGCTGGAGATAAGGTTCTAATAAGGAATTTCACAAGAAAGTGGCACAAACCCAGATTTAGTGGCCCTTTCATTGTGGAAGACATAACCTCCTCAGCAGTTATAGTCCAAGGGAGAGGAGCTTGGATACATCTGGGAGATGTGAAAATCTACATTGGGGAGACCGTTGCACCCCCAAACCATTCTGAAGCAAGTCAAGAAGAAGAAATTCAGCATGTGCAGGCTCGATCGATGGCGAGGAAGAAGGACGCAAAGACTATACAGTAGATAGACAAAAGTGTACATTTGGACTGTGGCTCCCCTGAAACACTCCTTATAGATATTCCAGCAGGAAGTGAGAAAGCTACTGTTCTTGAGCCACAGGAGGATGTTGACATTTGACTTTGAAGTGCTGGAGTAAAACGAAACATTCCCGATTTAGAATTCCTTTTCGACGACTGGAAGAGGGAGCAGTTGCCTAATTCGTTTCTCACTTTCTCTTTGGAGGTGCCAATGGTGCTGACAGATGTTGATGTACACAGACTAATTCTTGCTGTCTTCATATTTATACTTCGAGCTTACCCTGCTCTTGTTGGGCATATCACTGACATGCGTACTTAAGTCCAAGATCCTAAAAATGGCCTGGCGATTAGATGTTTATTGGCAGCAATTATAGAACAAATCAGACAATTACCTGAGCACCTTGCACTTATTCTCCTAGACTCTCACCATGCACCCCCACACTCTCACTTTCTTACGCATGGCCTTGTCCTTACCCTTGCCATGAGGAATCCAGCATGGCACCCCCATACTCCTTCCTCCATCCACTACCCTTGCGCATCCCATTACTGTATCAGACACAGGTCCCCAAACATACACCATTCACTTCTCTTGTTCCAACATAACCTATCCCTCTCACCCACTGTCCACCATAGTCAGTGCCTCTCTCCCTCTCCCCTCCTCGCCTCCTGTCCACCCCCCCACCCCTCCTGCTACTATCATTCTGGAGCTATGAAAAGCCAAATATTATGCAATAGGATATCCTTTCTCACTGACCATTGTGACTCTCAAAATCCCAACTCGCTATCATGGCCAAGATGTTGAGAACCCCTCATGATACACACATGTGCACCACCATCCTTAAGTGGCACTACAAAATGAGCCGGAGCTCGTCAAGCGGGCGTGGCCTAATAGCAGGGTCATCTGCTGGCTCATTAGGCCATGCCTCTTGACGAGCGCCAGCTCAATGGGCTACAGGCACCCCTGCCAGGAAGCCTTTTGTAGAGATGAGCACCCTCTGCCCACCTGGGGAGAGGGTACTGATCTCTGCACTTATTTTCTATAGGCTTGCCTGGCAGGGGACAGCACCTCCTCGCCTATTCAGCCTTAATGGTGGCGCTGGCCCTCGCAAGCTGGGGAGGGGCAGCGTCACCAATAGGGCTGAAAGGATGAGGTGGCGGCCGCTGGAAGCTGAGGCCGTTTTCCTGATAACTGAAGCTCCTGTGAATGTGCGGGAGCTCCAGGATATTGAAAACAAGGCCTCTGCTTCCAGCGGCCTCACATTTTCTCCATAATGGTGGCGCCGGCCCACGGGCATCTCTTGCTTAAAGGGATGCCTCGCAGGTGTGGCGCCACCTTTATGGCTGAAAGGCATTTTTCTGAAGCCTGAAGCTCTCGCACAAGTGAGAGCTTCAGGCTTTAGAAAAAAAAGCCTTTTGTGTAGCGGATGGGGCTGCCAGGGGAGATTAGTGGGCCCCGGCAGGGCCCTGTCTCAAAACGAGATTTTGGAGTCTGCCGGGCCCCAGCCCCGCAGGCCCCATCCCACTTAAAGCCCTGTGCACCACTCTACATGCATACACTGCTTTCTTCTCACACTCTCCATGAGCTGTGGGGTGGGGTGAAGGGTTACACTCTGTGGTGAACTGACAAAAGTTGTGACACAAAAAAAAACGAATTCAGTGCTTTGTTTATTGTCAGGATGAGGTTGGGATAATCATCTATAAGAGTTGGAGTTTATCTACAACTAATAAGTACGTTTTACTTTGGGAACGATACAAAAGGGGTCTGAATGGGCTCAACTGTAAGGTGTCAAAGTTCTCTTTCTAATGGGGAGGGGCGGGGGGGGGGGCTGATCTCTCTATGGGTCTCCAATTGGGATACACAGTCTCAGGGATATAGTTCCCAGCATGCTTCTTTGGCAGAATCACGGTCGGGTGGGAGGAGGGGGGGGGGGGGTATAGCGCCCACCTGTTTTTTGCGCTGGTCAGAAGGTTCTATTTGATAATACATCTGTATGACATGGTGATTTAACACGTTGTACATTTGCATTCCCGGCATGAGGTTCTCTTGTTTTGAAATACCTTAGAGTTTTTTTGTATTAGAGTAGGTATTTCTATGTATTTATTGTTGATTATCGATGTTCCCATATATTTTGTCTGATTTTTGTGACTATTTTTTTTAACGTGCTTCAGCGGGGAGGTCGTCATCACGCCACACGCGGTGACGCCACCACGAGCCATCCGCACGGGTTTGTTCTGTTGTCTTTGGGCAGTTGACTGGTGCACCGTTTCGCTGCTCTCTGCACAAACATCCTTGATGACAGCGGGCTTCTGCCCATTTAGGCATGGTAAGGAATGAACAAAACACTCGTGACTTTTTTTTAAAGTATTGACAACATCGTTTGTTTCATCATCGTGTGTAGCACCAGGACGCAAAATGACTGTGTATGAAGCCGACATAATAATATACCAGTTGAGAAGTTAGTCCTTAACTGTTACTTTTACAAGAGACACAAGGGGCCTCATTATGAGTTTGGAGGTAGCCATGGTGCTATTAGCGCCATGGCTGCCTCCAAAATCGTTCCGGGTCCGGGTTCCTTGAGTGGGACTTACCGGGTCATTCCAACCTTGGAGGACCCGGTAAGTCCCAATTCATAATACCCATCCCGATTCCCATTCGAGCCCCCATAGTGCTCCATGGGAATGGGAAGGGAGCTAATAACGGGCCCGCTAGTAACGGGCCCGTTATTAGCTCCCTGGTCCCTTAGCGGCTCCCGCTAAGGGCGGCTGGTAAAACCAAACGTCCTTAGCGGGACCCGCTAAGGGACCTCGGGATGCGGCGGTAAGGGGTTAGCGGCACCGGCATCCTTGAGGTCCAAGGTATGTTACTTCTATAATAACCTCATACTTATGGGGAAAGTGAAGAATTGAGGCCGGACATAGAATCTTTTGGCATTCTTTACTACTTTATGTTTCATTAGTGTAGATGTGTTTTCCTTGACTTCTTCTGAGACAGCTAGCGTGTAGTTCCTAGTTACAAACTGACCAGATAAGAATGTGGCAGCACTTTGGTTTTTCTAGCAGTATCCTTTACAGCTGCATTTCTTTATGTGTGGTCTTTAGTTTTCCCCGATGAAGGACCCTTTGGTCTGAAATGCATTGGCCAAGTTGACATCTGTCACTATGTGACTGTGCAAGGTTTGTTATGTAAAGAAGGTCCACTGAAAAAGACATTTGGATCCATGTGCTAATATCTTTTTAGAGGATAGATGCGTGTGCATGTTAGTGTGCGATCAGTCCTGGAGAGGCTTTCCCCAGTGCTCTGCTATTAGTGTTTCACCACACTGTGTATTGTGGCTACTGATCTGCACCTTGACCATTTGCTCGATTGCACGAATTGTAATAGGAAGGTGGTGCCCCACTTCTCTCATTCGCCTGGGAAAAAGTCACCAGATGGGCGGTTTCTTTTCCTGCACCCCTAAAAGCCCCTCCCCCCACACATATTCTAGGACTGGTTTTATTAACTATTATATACCCCAGTCCTAGAATATTTGGGGAACATGCTTGAGTTTCTTGGGAGTGCACTTTAAGGGAAACGTTGCCCCTTGGTGACCTTTTCCCAGGTGGCTTTATCACTGGATCCCGGATCGGATTCACAGGGATATAGCACCCGGCTCACTTCTTTGCCACAGTCACACTCACAGGAATACAGGGGCCAGCCCTTTATGTGCAATCATCCTCTCAGGGTTATAGTGCCCGACTCACTTAATCCTGCTCCAAAGGTTATCGTGCCTGTACAGGGATATAGTGCCCCGTATATCCTTCAGGGTTCTAGTGGCCAGACATGTTCAGTGTGTCCGGCTTGCCTGCCTCTCAGTCTTCTCAGCTCTGTATAGGCCAAAGCCTTCGACTTCATAAGACCCTCAGATCCCTTGGGCTTCATATCTCGGTTAGGCCCAGCAGCTTGCTCACACCATCAGTTTTACTGAAGTCTGCTTGCGGTCTCCATTGGTGGTGGTTTCCTTAGACCTGGCAGACTGCCTCCCTTTCCGGAAGTTTCTCTGGCCCTACATTTTTGCTTCTGTTGTGTGGGTCCTCCGGATAGGCTCTGTGTCTCAATAGTTTCATTTGCGCGCATGATGGGTCCCAAGGTTCATAAACCTTGGTCCCTGCGGGAAGTCCCGCCTACTTCCATAGGCTGAGCTCTGGTAGTTCGTGGTGCTTCGGTGGCATAACTGGTTCCGGTTGCGCTGCTGTTATCTGCACTGTAGATCGTCAGGTCTAGTAAACAGGATTCCACTGGGCTGTCATCACACTGCATATGTCTGCTCCCTATCTATAGGTTTTCATTGTCTCTCTCCGTGAGCTTCCCACTCCAGGGTTTCTGCGCCTAAACTCTGTATCTTTGTGATGTTATTTCCACGACTCTCCTGGCTCTTTAATGAGCTTAGATCCTATAGAAGTGGGAGCAATTACACACTCTATTCCACTACATTAAACCTATGTTATGCAGGGACACCTTTACAGGTGGACACTTGTGCAGGTAAACACATCTCCTTGATTTTGGCTGTAATTAATTTTATAAGAATAGCTTTACTGAATGTAAAATGATAATTGGATAGCTTGTGTTTTTTAATTAACTTCATTCAACTGTTTATTTATTTACATTTTTAAAGCGTTCACACAGCCCACAGGCATCGAGGCGCTGTTACAGGAATTGTTTGTTTTTTAGTTGCATAATTGTTTTTCTTTTTTGCGTATTTATAATGCGCTTAAACGCCCAGAGGTTTCTAAGCGCGGACCTGGGGATCGAACCTGTGTTGCTTCATGTTGTCGTGCTTCCAAGGCGCGCACGTTGCCACTGAGCTATCCTTCCGGGACAATTCTCATGAGACTGCCCATGACAGCACTCGGTCCCTTTAATTGTTCTTGGAGTATGGGGGTTTTATGTAGAATAAATGGATTATTGATACATTGTATTATTATGTCACAAGGCAAGCTCAATGGTGTGCAATTCATATTGTGTTGTCAGTTTTGTATGGACTATATAGCTTTCTATGCTGTGTGTTGTGAGATGGCAATAAACCATGTCACAATAAAAAAGGGAAAAAAACTTAAACTTGCTTTTCATGCTCAGCATCAATTTTCATGTGCAAAACAATCATGCCATATTGCTCAGCTTGGCAGAGTTAAATATGTATATTCTCATACATTACCAAATGGGGTGCATCGACTATGGCCCTAACCTATATGAGCTTTTGTCCACTGTACATCCGTGTGCATCATTTGTCAACATATGTTTCGAGAACAGGTAGTGAATAGTGTTGTATCTATTGTTGCTCCCCTGTCTTCTTCGTGGCAGATTGTCAATGCTGACGTTTTTAGATCTTTTCCTTAAATGTGCATGAACCCATATCACCATAAGAGGCCATTACCACTTTGCCGGTGCAGAATTAATGTGCCAATATTACCGTTTACCAGCACATTTCTGCACCGGCAAAGTACAAGCATGCCAGTGGCGTGGAGGAATTACCTGCAGCTGAGAGCTGGATGTCATTCCGACACCCTACTGGCATAAACTAGCCGGTATTACCGGATTTACCACCCTTACCGGCACCCATAATCTGGCGGTAATTCTGCTAGACTGTGCGTCGGTAACAATATTACCATTTGCCGGTATCCTGGCTGATTTACTGCCAGGATATTGGCAAAGTTGTAATGACCCATTAACACCAATTACATTATTTAACAAATATAAGTAAAACACTCTATGCGCCCTATTTATGTAACACACACAACACAGTGAAAATGAAGCATGGCTACCCTCGATTGGAAGTAGGCACGCCGATTGTAGACCAAGACATTAAAATTAAGGATGCGTTTGATCTCTGTACCATACTAGCGTTATAGATTTGGGACACTGCGTACCGCAAGTTCAGGGCACTGCTTTAAACAGTCACACAAACCTCGTGCAGATCTATTTGTTAACCCCAATCCTAACAACAGAATATGTAATACCTTTGGAAGCAGACAGGCATTCAAGCAGTGCCACCTGCTGTCCAATACTCGTCTGTACATCTGGTCAAGTTTCAAGGCAAAGCAATTCGAAATCCTGCTCAACAACTTGTGATGTAATTCATCAGGTCACACACCTGCTGCGTGGCCTTGCTTTGTGAATACTGTTCCAATGGATGGGGGCCACATATGCAAAGTGCAACTCCGCGTCGCTGCTGGTGCAAACACGTGGTGCGGGCAATTCTTTGAATGTCGGTTGTTGTTTATATAGTATCTGTCGTATTTATGTTAGGCAGTGGACTTTAAACTTTGGGCCGATCCCACCCTGCTGGGGGCCCAGGAAATAATAATTGTACTTGGAGCTGGGGGAGCCAGGGAATGTATGGGTAAGGCCGAGCACTAGAGATTGAACAGCAGAAGTCCAAACAGAATACATGAAACTGACGGGGCCCAGTTATTGGTCTCTGGAAATCTAACCGTTTTGAGTCAGACTCTTGACATCCGTAACTAATGATTAACCTCGTGTGTATTCAAACACTCCTCTTGCGATAAGGAGTTCATTGTCGTGGGACTGTAAAACATAAAAAGAGAATAGAGTTTGTCTTTTAGTTAATGTTAAAACTACGCATCACTCTAGATAAAAGCTTATAGAGCCGGGAAAGACGCAGACAAAAAGCCCTACCAGACCACTCTCCGCCCGGACTGGAAATCCGGTATTAGGCGTGTTTCAAACGTCGGGGCCATGCGCGATAGTTCGCCTACTCAGCTTCCCAGCATCACGGGACATGTAGTCAAGTTTAAGAGCTAGCATTGGACCAAGAACTAGCTCCGTTTTTAAAACAATAGATCATACTTTCCAAAAACCAAAAGATTAGGACAAGAAGTGAAAGGAAAGATAAGATGTGAGTGGGATAGCTAATGATGCACCTGGGTGATGTACTGCCTCCTATATTAGACCAGACCAGCAAGAAGAATAAGACGAGAGATTATTGCTGACCTAGCAATGTACTAGCTGGCAAACATATCACAGAGTTAACAAAAGTGAGAGTGGTTGCCAACAGTGCGAACAGGGCAACCAGGGAACAGCTGAGCCCTTGCTGGAACAGGCATTGTCCAAATACTGCCAAGCAATGGACGCCCTTCTTCTTCTTGTTAGGGTAACTCCAGAAACCCATAGCCAGCGGTTTCCATCTAATTAGATGATGTTCGCCAAAATATGGACCAGTCAGCCAACCATCCTCACTAGATCTCGTCCCACTTCCCCGTCTCCCGCACAAACCGAAGCAGGAACCTACACTGATCATCCACCACCCCTCTTTTCCAACTTAACAGATCAGATAACCCCTGAACAACCTCCCTAATGCCACTCATCCTGTCTGAGCGATTCCCGCTGCACATTACACCTCACACAGTCCAACATATAATGAGACACCGTCTCCGGGCACCCGCAAGCCTCACACGCCGCCGATGCAACTCTACCCATCATACACTTCCATCCCGCCAACCCCGCATGGCCCACCCTAAAGCATTTCAAAATAGTTTCCTCCCTTCATGCCAACTCTACACCCCCCTCAAACGCCTGAACCTGCACCTCCCTGCACACTGCATACAACTGCCGCCCCTTTGAACTCATACCCTACTGATCCTGCCACATATCCTTAATTTTGCCACGCAGCATCGCCTGTACCTCAGCCACACTCAATGGAACTTCCACATCCACCTCACCCCTCAACGTGGCCCCATACGATCCACCAACTCATTATCCATTACCCCACAATGACTGGGAACCCAAGCCAACTCCACCACGCAATACATGGGATAAAGAATAAATAACAAAGTAAAGAAAGGCCAACAGGTGGCAAGTGCAAGGGAGAAGGGTAAGTGCAGGCATCATGTCTCAAGTGCTGGTGGTAGGACTGTAGGGATACAGAGAACAGTCCCCAAGTGCTGGGGTATCCAGGAGGGCAGTGTAGGTGTGCGACTGGCGGAGGGGGGGGGGGACCTGGGCCCGAGATCAGAGGGTGGCCAGGTAAGCCAGTGCAGTTTCAGTATAAGCAAGGACATCAGCAGGGGAGAGGAGGAGAAAAAGCAGAAGCAAAGAGAAAGGTTTTGAGGTGCTTCCGGAACCGGAGGTGGTTCTCCTCAAGTTCCAGGGGGGCAGGGAGGCTGTTCCAGAGGGAGGCCCCGGCCAAAGAAAGTGATCTACCACCAACTCGTTGCTTGGAGAAGCGACTGACCCTGAGCGAGTTGGAGGTGGATGAGCAAAGAGCTCGAGAGGGGAGATATTTAGGAAGAGAGAGTTGAAGGTAATGAGCACAACTATATCCCTTCTGTCACGATTCCCCTCCTTGATAGCCAACAACGCACTCATTGAATCGACAAACACCACAACCTTAGCCAACTGTTTCCCCATATTCCGAAGAACCGCCATATTAACAGCCATCAACTCCACCGTGGAGACGAATACATCATCCGACATCGTAGCCACCCAAAACTCTTCCTCTGCCTGAAAATAGCAGGCCATACCAACCCTGTTCCTTTCCAGATCCCTGGAACCATCCGTATATACCTGAGCGCCAACTTTCCCCCCCACATACTGCACCGCCAATCTCTTAATCACCCCCCGATCATCACCCTTCTTGATCACCAACATGGCCAAATCCAAACAGACAATTGGATCATGCTACATCCAAACTGGCCCTAGAACCCTATCCACATCTTCCACCATACACAACCCCTCCACCGCGAATCGTTTCACCAGCCTGTCCGCATGGAATACAAAAGTCCCCCCTTTCCTCTCCCAACTCCCATGCCTATAGACATCCATCCAATTAACCATCAGATACTTCTTCACAGGATGCAACACACTGAGGGACTTCCAACGCAACCAACACCTAGCACTCAGCTCCTTCCTTCTCAAATCCAAAGGCATCATCCCTGCCAACACTTGCACAGCCTCTGTGGGGGATGACCGAACCGTCCCAGTCACAATTCTCATTGCCCTTGCCTGGACACCATCCAACAAATTAAGTTGAGTCCTACTATAACTGCACTGCAGCTGAACTCCGAACTCCAACACACTCCTGTCCAACCCCACATACAACATCCTCATACTCCTCTGCCCTCCGCCCCACTCCTGATCCGAAACCACCATCAACAATTTAAGACGCCTTTTGCACTTCGCCACCGTCTTCTCCGCTTGCATCTTCCTCGACAGGTGCGCATCCAAGAGCACACCAAGATACCAGAATTCCAACACCCGAACCAACACATCCCCGCTGTACTGGAGATCCAAACTGACACCACTACGTCGCCTGTTAAACAACATACACACCGTTTTGGAGGAGGACACATTAATACCCCAATCCTGAAACTACCTTTCCATTAACTTCAAAGCCTCCTGCAACCTTCCTTGAATCACTCCACCCACCTTACCCCTAACCCAAATTACTCCATCATCTGCATAGAATCCCACCTGACAACCACACTCCTGAATCTTCAAGGCCATCCACCGTTCTAAGAAACAAAATAGAGCTGATAACACTACCCTGGGGCGTCCCATTTTCCATCAAAAACTCTCCGGACAACACATCCCCAAAGCGCACCCGAAATACCCTATTCATCAGAAAGTGCTTAATACCGGAAAACATGTTCCCCTTAACACCTTTCTCTCACCACACAAATAGCAACCCATCCCTCCACACCATATCGTACGCCTTCTCCATATTAACAAAGATCGCCCCCCACCATCTCCCGACAGGACACTGCCTCCTCCAGATCTGTTTCCACAGCCAAAACTGCATCCATCACGGATCTAGATTTACTGAACCCATGCTGGAACACACTCAGCCGCTGCTCCGACTCCAAAAAGTGCACCAGATGGCCACACACCATTTTTTCCATCACCTTGCACAAAACAGATGTCAAAGCAATGGGCCGATAGGCCACAGACAAGTCATCCGGATTCCCCAATTTCAGAATTGATTGGACGACAGCCCTCTTCCACCCACTAGGCAATGTACCGTGACCCCACACAACATTAAACAGCCGCAACACCTCCAGCAAACAAACATCCGGCATATGCTGCAAATAAATATAACGCACCCCATCCTCACCCGGACTCGAATCCCGTCTGCCCCTCAGCACAGCCCGCAATTCACTCAAATTGAAGGACGCATCCATACTTGTCCCGGGAGGATAGCTCAGCGGCAGCGTGCACGTCTTGGAAGCAAGACGACACGAAGCAGCAACAGGTTCGATCCCCGGGTCCGCGCTTAGAAACCTCTGGGTGTTTAAGCGCGTTATAAATACGTAACTAAGACAAAAAAACACAATTACGCAACTAAGAAAAACAAACAATTCCTGTAACAGCGCCTCGATGCCTGCGGGCTGTGTGAGCGCTTTATAAATGTAAATAAATAAATACATAAAAAATACTGGATATCCAATTGTCCACAACATTCATCAAACCTTCATTAACAGCCATAAACTCGGCCAGTTTCTGCTTGGACACGGGAGAATCATTTTCCGTGCTGTGCACACTCGCAAAATACTTTCCCAATGCGTCCGCTTTACCACCATCATACCCCTCATCAGTAATCACCGAAATCCGAGATCCACCTCTCGCCTGCGCGGACATACGGGAAACCTCACCCACACCTTCGAGAAACAAGTGTCACTAGAGAGAGTACTACAAAACTTCCTCCAATACACCCGCTTATGACATCGAATCACCCTCTGCACCAGTGCCCTAGCCTTTTTATACAAGACAATATCGCCACCGCTTTAGTATGCATGGCCTTCCGCTGTTAGGCAGAAACCTGTGCAGTTCCCTTGGGGAACACTGCAAAAGATTTAAGACTACAGGTATAGCAGTAAACCCACTTGGTAGCAGTCTGCACCACCCAGATTTACCTGGTAGCTGTGGCTGAGCAGTCAGACTTCCCTCAAGAAGAGTTAGGCAGTATGCAAAGTATACACAATATGTACTCAGGCACAATAGCACAAGCAAACACTGACCAGAGCTTGGTTTCAAAAGTATATAGTTATTTATTTTTAAACACTCTAGCAAAATATAATAAAACACTCCAAACACAGTTATATGGAAAGCAGTCCCAATCCTTATTCCTATCTAGACAACTCTAGGTTAACACCACATAATTAAAACAGAGGTGAGCGCTTAACGTTAGATGACACTCTAGTAGGTTAAAGAAGGGAGGGAAAAAGAGCAGAATTAGGATAAACACACCACTCTAAGGTCAAGAACGCTTTCGGTAAGCTCAAAGAAGCACAAAGTCACAGGTGAGCAAAAGTCACTAAGCAGGGCCCACTCTTAGAGCAGACAGAGCGAAAACGTGCCCAAGATCACACAGTTGGTAGGGATTCAGAGTCTTGCGAAAGAGTTCGGAAAAGAGTTAGAGAGGCTCAGAAAGTTTAGCCAAAGTGTCCCAGGCAATCCCAGGATCGAAAGCCGAGGGCTAAAACTACCTCGTACAGTCGGTGGCAAGGGAAGCCAGGCGGAACACGGTACCTTAACGGAAAGGATCCTCCAGCGGGGGCAGTTGTTCCAGGCAGTGGCAGCAAGGCTCGACGTCGGTCAGGGGAGAAGAAGATCTCGCTGAAGAGCAGAAGAAGAAGGTCGTTGCACTGCCCGGGAAGAAACCAGCCGCGGAGTCCTCCGGTTAAAGGGTTTTACCGACTTTCGCGGTTGGGGTAAAAGTGGTGGGGTTCCGGTTGCCGGGGTGCTTGGCACTGGCAAGGCGGCCACGGGATACCTCGAAGGACGGAAAGAAGGTGAAAACTGGTTGTCCCCACCAGTCAAGGGAAGGAGCCACTCCGTTAAGAGTTCTCCTCGGTCGTCGGGAAAAGTGGTGAGATGGTTCAGCAGGGCTCCACCGGCGGTGTCGTCATAGCAGATCAGCTCAGCTCGTCCCTCGTTGGATTCTTAGGTCCTGTGGCGACTTCTGAAGTTCCAGTCCCCAAAGCCCTGCTTTTATGCAGCAAACCCCCATTCACCCAGCCTAGCTGTCACTCAAACATGCTAAGTGGTGAGCCGGCCGGCTCACCACTTGGGCCAATCAGGATGGAGTGCGACTTGAGTTACCAAGGTAACTCAGTCCAGGGTGCCTAAATCCCCCTCCACCCCTCCTAAGTACCCCAGACAGAGTGGCACCACTTTGGAGGGCTTCTGTGGAGAAGCCCGCCAAAAGTGGGACAAAGGGCTCCACTTTGGGTCAGAGTTACAGAGGCGAACGCCACCGCCATTTTAGTATCAAGTTTTGGCAAAAAATCCCAACCGGAGTTATAATAATAAATATATAAACCGGCGGTATGTTTAAGGCTACCGTAAATAAATAATTAAATGTGTTAGCCTAAAACAATGGGAAATCCCATAGGAAAATATTCGCGGTCGAATATAAAAAGTAGTTTCCACTGCCACCAGCCAAAACTCGATCAGGGGGGACGGAGACGTGCCCCCGCGACTAACAGACCCTGGGGCAATCGAATTGCCCCAGCCAGTACGTCCACAATATGATGGTTTGTACTGGTTCTGTTCAGGATTTAAGACTAGTAAAGTCTTTGGTGACTTTACATGCCCTGGGAGACAGTAGTCAGTCCCAGGGTATGGAGTCTATGTTGGGGAGTCCCTAGGACACCCCTGGGTTACGGCACAGAGGGTGCTGTGTAACCCACATCCAAAAAATACATGAGGCCCTATGGAGTAAAAGACCCCATAGCCCATCCAACACAAGGTTTAACCAAGGAAACACACTTCAACATGCCCAAGAGTGAGGGTAAAAGAGTCTCACTCTTGGCAGGAGAAAAAAAAGAAACCCTAGAAATCCAGCAAAGCTGCTGGGGGACTCACTAGGTAGGGAAATTCAGCCTAAACAGAGAATTCTCCCTAACACTCGCCCCCCCCAGACTAAGGGACAGGAGGATTTAATCCACTCCTGGATGAACCTCATACCTCTAGTCGATGATATACATCCTAGAGAGTCCATCAGCATTTTGATGGTGACACCCTGCCCTGTGCTCAATGGTGAAATCAAACCCTTGCAGGCAGATTGACCATCTCAATAGTTTTGGATTTTCCCCTTTCATTTGCATTAACCATCTCAAGGGTTGGTGGTCAGTCTGAATAACAAAAGTAGAACCATACAAGTATGGCCTAAACTTCTTCAGTGCCCACACAATAGCAAAGCATTCTCTTTCGATAGTTGCCCACCTTGTCTCAGGATCCTTCAGTTTCCTACTGATGAAGCAAATGGGGTGCTCCCTACCCTTCTCATCCAGTTGGCTTAGAACTGCACCTATACCTACATTGGAAGCATCAGTTTGTACAATGAAAGTTTGGTGGTAGTCAGGAGCTCTTAACACTGGAGCTTGGCAAAGAGCTCTCTTCAGTTTTTCAAAGGCCTGATTGCACTCCTCATTCCATTTTACCTTTTTTGGGAATTTGGGAGAGGAGATTACATTCAGTGGAGAAGCTATGGTCCCATAGTTCTCAATGAAATTCCTGTAATACCCAGTGAGGCCTAGGAAAGCTCTCACTTGGGTTTGAGTAGTTGGTGTTGTCCAATTTTGCACAGCTTCAATCTTGCTGAGCAAAGGCCTTATTTCTCCACCTCCTACCTCATGTCCAAGGTAGACCACCTTACTTTGACCAATCTGGCACTTACTGGCTTTGATTGTCAAATGGGCCTGTTCAAGGGCCTGCAACACATGTCCTAGGTGGTTCACATGCTCCTCCCAGGAGTGGCTGAAGACTGCAATGTCATCCAAGTATGCCATGCAGAAATCTTCCATCCCAGCTAGAACTTGGTTCACCATCCTTTGGAATGTGGCAGGTGCATTTTTAGTCCAAAAGGCATGACCTTAAACTGGTACAAGCCAACTGGGGTTGAAAATGCAGTTTTCTCCTTGGCATGGTCTGTCAGGGCTATTTGCCAATAGCCTGACGTCAGGTCAAATGTGCTGAGGTACTTGGCTGCACCAAGTTTATCCACCAACTCATCTGTCCTGGGCAAAGGGTGGGCATCAGTCTTGGTGACTGCATTTAGAGCTCTATAGTCCACACAGAATCTCAAGTCTTTGGATCCTGCCTTTGGTACTAACACAACTGGGCTAGACCATGGACTAGTAGAGGGCTCTATTACCCCGAGATCAAGCATCTTCTTGACCTCTCCTTTGATGTGGGTTCTGATATGTTCTGACATTCTGTATCCTCTGCTTTTGACTGGCAGACAGTCACCAGTGAGTATCTCATGCTGGCCCCAAGGGGTCAAGCCTGGTGACAGTGAGAACAGGGAGGCAAACTGATTTAACATAGATTTGCACTCCCCTTGTTGCTCAGGTGTCAGGTCTGAAGAGAGATTGACTCCTTCAACTTTTTCATCTAAAGGCACACCTCTGAGGAGATCAGGGAGAGATTCACTCTCTTCTTCCTCTGCAGCTGAAGCTAGAAGCAAGGCTCCTACATCAGGTCTGGAGATGTATGCTTTTAGTCGGTTGGTGTGGAAGACTCTAGGAGCTTCCCTGGGTCTGCCCAGATCCACCAGATAGTTGACCTCTCCAAGTTTTCCCACAATCTTGAAGGGTCCCATCCATTTGTCTTGCAAGGCCCTCTGCCTTGTTGGGAGCATAACTAGAACTAGCTGGTCTTGAGTAAACTCAACCATGTTAGCCTTCTGGTCGTGCCAATGTTTGACCAGAGCTTGACCAGCTTTCAAGTTGTCACTTGCTTCTGCCATCATGTGTGACATTCTCCTCCGGAGACCTATCACATAGTCAGTCACTCGGACTGGCTTGAGGGGAGGAGCACCTTCCAATCCCTCCTTAATCAGGGCCAATGGACCTCTGACTGGATGGCCATAGAGAAGCTCAAAGGGAGAATAACCTACTCCCTCCTGAGGGACTTCTCTATAAGCAAAGAGAAGGCATGGCAGTAGAAGGTCCCACTTTTTCTTAAGGGGTTCTTCTAAAGCACCTATCATGCTCTTCATGGTTCTGTTAAACCTTTCAACCAACCCGTTTGTCTGAGGGTGGTATGCGGTTGAGAACTTGTAGGTAACTCCACAGGTTTTCCACATGGCTTTCATGTAGTGGGACATAAAGTTTGACCCCCTGTCAGATTTTACCTCCTTAGGAAACCCAACCCTGGTAAAAATACCAAGGAGGGCCTTAGCCACAGCCGGAGCTGTAACAGTCCTCATAGGAATTGCCTCAGGGTACCTAGTAGCATGGTCTACTACAACAAGGATAAACCTGTTGCCTGAGGAGGTTGGGGGATCAAGGGGACCAACAATGTCAATCCCTACCCTCTCAAATGGGACTCCCACAACTGGGAGAGGCACTAAAGGTGCCACATTCTTGGAACCAACCTTACCAGAAGTCTGGCAGGTGTGGCAGCTCTTACAATATCTGTCTACTTCAGCCCCCATCTTTGGCCAATAAAAGTAGAGAGAGAGCCTTTCCTTGGTCTTCTTGAAACTCAAGTGACCAGCCAAAGGTATCTCATGGGCTAGTTGTAAGAACTGTTGTCTGTTCTCTTGTGGGACTACAAGGCGTTTGTAGTCTCCAGGTTCAGACTCAGTTGGTTCACTGTAGAAGAGGCCATCTTCCCAGTGTAACCTATACTTCCCAGGCTCTTGCCCATCAGCCTGAGAAGCTGCCTGGTGGCGGAGACCTTCCAGAGTTGGACATTCTCTTTGCCCCTTACGAAAAGCTGCCCTGCTAGGCCCACCTTCTGCCAGTAAAGACTGCAGCTCAGGATGGTCCTCAGGGTCCAAATCTCCAATAAGGTTTGGGCCTCCTTCTAGCTCTTCCTCAGAGTCTAGCTCAACCACACAGGGTTGTACCTCCCTCTCAGCCTCAGCTGGAGGTGGGGTTACAGGTGTAACTTTGGACAACCTAGGGGAAGTCCTTGTTGGAAGCACTGGAGTGCTTGCTGCTGGCTTTTTCCTAGGAGTCTTGGGTTGCCCCTTTGCTCCTGATCTGGTAGTAACTGCAGTAAGTTGCTCCAGTGGGAGAGGAGTGATTTCTGTCATCATCTCCTGAGATAACCCTCGCAGGGTTTTCTCTCTTGCAGGTTTTGTGAGCTCCTGTAACCTTTTGCTAGGTGGTCTGGGGGTATGTGACACAACTCCAAGAGCCTTGAGGTCATTACCCAACAGAACCCTACCTGGCACTTCACATTGTACACTGACAGGTATTTTTACAGCCATATCATTACATTGGATGAGAACTGGTAACTGGGGACACATCTGCACAGGCCCACCAGCTAACTTGGTGAGGCATTTGGGTGCCTTAGCAACATCCTCTGCCTTGAAAAATGATTCATCCACCACAGTTATGCTGGCTCCAGTGTCCCTAATGGCAGGAGTCTCCTGACCATTCACCTGGACACTGTCCTTATAATACTCTTTAGTATTATCTGGGATGGAGTTATAGACATCTAAATTCTGTTGCTCCCACAACCCCAGAGAGACTAAAGAAACACTAGCTGAGACTCCAGTGGGTTCATCAGCTAGTAATAGAAAGTTTCCACTTGCCATATGTACTTCCTCTTCTGGAGCGAAGGCTAAGGAGGCAAGCTGGACCCCTGAAGGTTTACCCTTACATCTGGGATCTCCTTTCACATGGTCAGTAGCCTTACAAACAAAGCATGAGCCAAAGGCTCGCTGGAATGGAGGCTTGGTCTGACCCCCTTCTGGTCTGGGACCAGAAGGTACACTAGCCTGATTCGGTTTCCCTGGTGGCTTACCCTTATAGTTTTGTTTGGGGCCCTCTTTGGAATTTGTAGTATTAGAATTCTCTTTGGAGTCCTTTTTAGGCTGTTTCTCCCCATCCCTCTTCTGAGTTACCCCAGAGTCCTTGTGAGTGGCCCTGTTGGCAACCCACAAGTCAGCAGCCCTAGCTAGCTTCCGGGAATCTAATTCCTTGGAATCAGCCAAGTGTTGTCTGAGCTCAGGAGAGCAGGCATCATAAATAGTCTCCAACATAAACAAATTCTTCATACCTTCATAAGTGTTCACCTTGTAACCCTTAATCCATCCCTCTAAGTTTTTCAACCCTTCACTCACCCAGGTAGCCCAAGGGGTACCATCATGCTTTTTGAGGCTCCTAAACCTCTTAAAATACTGGGAAGGGGTCTTCCCAAATCTAGCTATCAAAGCTAGCTTCACACATTCATAGTCCTTCTTATCCTCCTCCCCCATCTCCATTACCACATCAGTTGCAACAGGGGGAAGCCTAGAGAACAACCAGGTGAGTAAGTCATTTCCTGTGATGTTCTGGAGCCCATGATTATATTCAAACAGAGACAACCAATCCAACACATCCAACTTAGGCTCATACATACCAACCAATTCTTTAGGCATCCGGGGTCTTTTAGGACTGGAACTTCTAGATGAGCCAGAGAGAGAAGCATTTTCAACAGATAATTTCTTCATTTCTAAGTCATACTTGAGCTCCATTTCCCTTAGCCTTAGTTCTTTGTCAGTTTGAGCATTAAGTTTCTTATACTCCAATTCTAGTTTCATTTTCTCCAGTTCAAAGTACTGAGGACTAAATGTGGGACCTGGTAAAGGTCCAGTAGGTACAGCAGGTAGAGCAGGCAGAGGCCTAGGGGGGACAGTCACAACAGCCTCACCCTCCTCTTCTGACTCTTCCTCAGAATCATCAACATTTTTCTCCATGTTAATTTCAATACTGTCATCTACAGTTGCTGGAGTGGTAGGTTCCTCTGAACCATCACCCAGACTTTGGTTAGCTTTCTATAACTGACATGTTAGAGGATTACTTTTTCAGTGCTAAGCTTTGTGGTTAGTTGCACTAAGGTATCTAGAGCACAATAAAATGTATACTCAATACAAATCCCACCGCTGTACACCAGTGTTAGGCAGAAACCTGTGCAGTTCCCTTGGGGAACACTGCAAAAGATTTAAGACTACAGGTATAGCAGTAAACCCACTTGGTAGCAGTCTGCACCACCCAGATTTACCTGGTAGCTGTGGCTGAGCAGTCAGACTTCCCTCAAGAAGAGTTAGGCAGTATGCAAAGTATACACAATATGTACTCAGGCACAATAGCACAAGCAAACACTGACCAGAGCTTGGTTTCAAAAGTATATAGTTATTTATTTTTAAACACTCTAGCAAAATATAATAAAACACTCCAAACACAGTTATATGGAAAGCAGTCCCAATCCTTATTCCTATCTAGACAACTCTAGGTTAACACCACATAATTAAAACAGAGGTGAGCGCTTAACGTTAGATGACACTCTAGTAGGTTAAAGAAGGGAGGGAAAAAGAGCAGAATTAGGATAAACACACCACTCTAAGGTCAAGAACGCTTTCGGTAAGCTCAAAGAAGCACAAAGTCACAGGTGAGCAAAAGTCACTAAGCAGGGCCCACTCTTAGAGCAGACAGAGCGAAAACGTGCCCAAGATCACACAGTTGGTAGGGATTCAGAGTCTTGCGAAAGAGTTCGGAAAAGAGTTAGAGAGGCTCAGAAAGTTTAGCCAAAGTGTCCCAGGCAATCCCAGGATCGAAAGCCGAGGGCTAAAACTACCTCGTACAGTCGGTGGCAAGGGAAGCCAGGCGGAACACGGTACCTTAACGGAAAGGATCCTCCAGCGGGGGCAGTTGTTCCAGGCAGTGGCAGCAAGGCTCGACGTCGGTCAGGGGAGAAGAAGATCTCGCTGAAGAGCAGAAGAAGAAGGTCGTTGCACTGCCCGGGAAGAAACCAGCCATGGAGTCCTCCGGTTAAAGGGTTTTACCGACTTTCGCGGTTGGGGTAAAAGTGGTGGGGTTCCGGTTGCCGGGGTGCTTGGCACTGGCAAGGCGGCCACGGGATACCTCGAAGGACGGAAAGAAGGTGAAAACTGGTTGTCCCCACCAGTCAAGGGAAGGAGCCACTCCGTTAAGAGTTCTCCTCGGTCGTCGGGAAAAGTGGTGAGATGGTTCAGCAGGGCTCCACCGGCGGTGTCGTCGTAGCAGATCAGCTCAGCTCGTCCCTCGTTGGATTCTTAGGTCCTGTGGCGACTTCTGAAGTTCCAGTCCCCAAAGCCCTGCTTTTATGCAGCAAACCCCCATTCACCCAGCCTAGCTGTCACTCAAACATGCTAAGTGGTGAGCCGGCCGGCTCACCACTTGGGCCAATCAGGATGGAGTGCGACTTGAGTTACCAAGGTAACTCAGTCCAGGGTGCCTAAATCCCCCTCCACCCCTCCTAAGTACCCCAGACAGAGTGGCACCACTTTGGAGGGCTTCTGTGGAGAAGCCCGCCAAAAGTGGGACAAAGGGCTCCACTTTGGGTCAGAGTTACAGAGGCGAACGCCACCGCCATTTTAGTATCAAGTTTTGGCAAAAAATCCCAACCGGAGTTATAATAATAAATATATAAACCGGCGGTATGTTTAAGGCTACCGTAAATAAATAATTAAATGTGTTAGCCTAAAACAATGGGAAATCCCATAGGAAAATATTCGCGGTCGAATATAAAAAGTAGTTTCCACTGCCACCAGCCAAAACTCGATCAGGGGGGACGGAGACGTGCCCCCGCGACTAACAGACCCTGGGGCAATCGAATTGCCCCAGCCAGTACGTCCACAATATGATGGTTTGTACTGGTTCTGTTCAGGATTTAAGACTAGTAAAGTCTTTGGTGACTTTACATGCCCTGGGAGACAGTAGTCAGTCCCAGGGTATGGAGTCTATGTTGGGGAGTCCCTAGGACACCCCTGGGTTACGGCACAGAGGGTGCTGTGTAACCCACATCCAAAAAATACATGAGGCCCTATGGAGTAAAAGACCCCATAGCCCATCCAACACAAGGTTTAACCAAGGAAACACACTTCAACATGCCCAAGAGTGAGGGTAAAAGAGTCTCACTCTTGGCAGGAGAAAAAAAAGAAACCCTAGAAATCCAGCAAAGCTGCTGGGGGACTCACTAGGTAGGGAAATTCAGCCTAAACAGAGAATTCTCCCTAACATCCGCCACTTCCTCTTCCTATCCTGAACAGCCGTTGTACATTCTGACTACCACCACGGGACCTCAGGTTTCCGGAAGAGCTTGCCTCGAGCCGGTGCCAGTTCCGCCACAACACTCTGAAATATGTCTTGCAGAGCCAAATCCATATCATCCATAGTGGGTGGCACACCCACCCCCTAGGCATCACCCAACCCCATCACACCCATCAACCTGCTACACCCCTCTCCAAACTTCACTCAATCCAAATTACGGAAGTTACACCCCCTCTGGGCAGGACTTGCCTACTTCACCACCCTGACATCTACCTCTACGGATAAAGACCCGTAATCACTCCCCATCTCCTCATCCGTCCTCAATTTCCAAACACACTTAGAAACTAAAGAAGCAGAGACCCAGGTCAAATCCAGACAAGAGCCCATACCGTTATGAACATCAGTCCTAATATGCCCCGGCGAGTCCAATAACACAAGCCCACACTCATCAGCCAGCACCTCAAGACTAGCCCCATTAACATCTGTCAAAGCACCAATGGACGCCCTGTATGATGACAGAAAGTAAGTGTACAAGGTCATGGGACCGCAATGCTGCAGCAGGGTCAGGGCTTACCACCAGTCTACATCGGGAGCTTCTCCACACACTGTAGACCACCACCTAGAGAGACAGTGATGGTAAGGTCCTGTGAGGAGAGCAGCAGCCAGGAGTAGAATGCAACCCCTTCCCACAGGTCATGGACCGCAATGCTGCAGGGGGGCGGGGCTTTCCTCCGGCTGATACTGAGGGTTTCTCTACACGCTGTAGTTCACCACCAGGAGTCACAGTGATGGCAAGGTCCTCCATGGGTGAAGGGTGTGTGGCAGCAACCAGATCAAGAATGTGACCCCTTTCCACAGGTCACAGGTCCGGGATGCTGCAGGGGAGCAGAGCTTACTCTCCGCTGACACTGGGAGCTTCTCCACATGCCTCAGTCCACTGCCAAGAGTCACAGTAATGTAAACTTGCCTATCATACTTGGACACTGCCACCCGAGCAGCCCTGCCCTCTCCTTGCGTTTCCGTCTCACATTCTCCCAGGCTGCTCTGCATTGGTGGCAGCACTGGCTACATTTCCACACTAAATGGTCTATTGCTCCTGTTTCTCTCATTCTACCCTCCCTTTCTGCCTGTGAATTTCTTTTTCTCCTCCTGCGCCCCTTTCTTTTCTTATAATTTATCGTCCTCAAAATGTATTGAGCTCCATTATGAGGAACTTCATTCTCTTCTGTCACTAGTTTATCCATCCTCTTGCTTCCTCCTTCATCGACCTAGGTAATTTTAAAATTCATTTAACCAGAGTGGATTCGTCTGTTTCCCTATTACCTCAATTTATAATCTTAATCTTATTCCTTTCCCGCCCACACACTCAAAAGGTGGGGTTCCTCGTATTTTTGTTTCTTCCAATCTTGTTTGCATGAACTTTGTTCAGGTTTTAAAAATTCTGTTTATTCACTTTCTGTTTTTTCTTCATTTCTAATTTCTTGCTCTAATTCAAGCTCTTCTGTCCCTTCTTCCTCATCTTTCTTTTGGCGTGATTTCTGTAATCTGGACACCTCTTCTTTTACTGATACTATTCTTTCCTCCTTTTTTGACACTGAACTCCAGTCCTCTAATACAGACAGTCGCTATGCCAAACTTCATACGGCTATAAACTCTGCTCTTGATCTCTTTGCTCCTCCTCATCGATTCACAACTAGAGGCATACCTTCTCACCCTTGGTTCTCCTCTACTTTTAAAATCATTAGGACTCAACTTCGGAAGGCCGAACGGCATGGGTTGAAGCATCGCTCCACTTCCAATGACCAGATCTATTCTCATCAGCTTAAATCTCTTTCTTCTGTCCTACATCAGGGTAAGGCTACGTACTACTTATTTTCAATCCCTCACTCAATCCCATGCTACTTTCCCATAACGTTTTTTTTTGTCCTACTGTGCAGTAGTACCTGGAGCGTTCCAAATACGAGATGGGATTACCAATAAATTATCTCAGACCCAAATAAACAGACAGACCCAAAGAATATGGCAAAATACTACTTTATTATCAGTTCAATAAAGTAGGAAAATCTGGTGAACAAACAGATTATAGCTCACACACTCTTGTAGCATTTCCATTACACAAAAGGCTTTAAATGTTAAATGTTAAAGGTATTTGTACCGTGCACTGTCACCAACGGAGTTGGTCCCCAGGCGCTCTGGCGGATCTGCAAATGAGAAGGTGGGATGGGTTAGTAGGTGAAGCGGGAGTAGGATAGTGAGAGGCGTGGTGTTCTGTTGGCAGCTTCAACTCGGTATACACCGGTTGCTGAGCTTCGGTGCGAGTATTGGATCGATGTCATTCCTCGTGTGCTGTTGGTGTTGCTTATGTGTTGTTGCAGTGTTGTGAAGTGCGTGCGGGTTGTTGTGCGAGAGATGGTTGTGTGAGATTTTGAGTGAGATAAGTCTACGGAAATGCTGAGTTTTTTGTTAGTCGGTTGTATGAAGGTTAACAAAAGTTCAGAAATCTGTCCGAGTGTGGCACTCGCCAATCTTCCCAATTTCATCCGGGTGGGCAAATGGGCTACACCTGGCAGGGTTTGGTTTGTGCGGGGCGCTCCCTGTGCTGTTCTAACGCGCTTTGTAAGTGTTACGATTGCTCCTCGCTGTTCTATTCTAGCCAGCTCTGTAGGCGTTCTAATGCTGATGTATTGATTAATGTGGGTTGGGTGGCTATTCTCCTCCTTGGGCGCTGGGCTTGTGTGGCGGACTCCTCTCAAACTTTCTATTTAAATGCATCTGCCGGTTTGGATATGGTACGTGCAGGGGGAGTGTGTGAGTCATTTGGGCTTTCGTCTGGGTGATACCTCAATGTACGTCAACTATGATGTCATCCTATGTGGCAAACAGTAAAAACCTATTGAACATAGGAATTGGTTAAGGGAACATAAATAACTATAGCTTATTTAGGTGTTTGTAACATTATTGGCTGCCCCTCATCAAGTAAGCACGCCTTAAACTACCTCTAACTGAGTATAATACAGCTAATGGCAGAATAACAAAAGAAGATTGGCTTCTGCAACAAAGTATAATCCATCATTACATAGGCCCTCATGAATGGTTGGCATTGTCTCCCAAACTTGGATATTTGACTCGTTAGTACCACGTAAGCAAAACGAAACCAAGGTGCGGAGAACAACTTCAGACAACTGCCCACTTGGCCAATTAGCCTACCATCTCTCATCAGTTAGGCCATAAGCCAAGGCTTCATCTTTGTAGTTTACCTTGCTGACTGCTCTCTTCTTCAGAACTTTGAAGGGAGTGAAGGTATACTGCTATCTTCATCTGGAGCTTTATTAATAGGCCTTCTTTCCTTGTCTTGCACCACGTGTGAGGAGACCTCGATTTTGTCCATTCTGACCTTCGATTTTGTGCTTTTTGATTTTATTATACTGGGTGCTATAACTCCTCTTGGTTTCTGGAGACTTGCTTGCTCCGTCTTGCATATGTCTTCTGCATCATACTTGGCACTTGCAAATGTTCACTAATGTTCTTCCATGTTTAAAGTCATACCTTCATCCCTTTGCTTAAGAAGCCTACTCTTGATTCTTCTAACATGGTAAAGTTACATCCAATTTCTCTTCTCCTACATTTGACTAAGCTTCCAGAGAGACCTGTCCACTCTCAACATGTGCAGTATCGTAATACTCACAACTTTCTTCCTTCTCTCTTATTATTTTTTACTTGGTATTATTCAGTATGACATGTAGTCAACTTTAAATACAATTCATCATCTCGTCTGTATTATAAACATGTGTTCATAGTTAATTCACAATATTTACAGATTCAAAAGGTAAAAGTCTGGACAATATTTTCAATAAAAATCCATAGTGTTGTTAAATGAACTATACAAGTGTCATTGTTTCCATGCATAAAAGTTTCCAAAGTGTCATTCTCAATTGTGCTCTTCTCGTCTGGCCCAGGCCTGTATATATCGATATCTGATTTCTGGTAATGCTTCACAGTCCAGCATACGATGTTTTACATTTTCAATTATGTTCTCTTCACGTAGTCGACATGTTCTTTCCCTCCTCATTACCTCCCAGCATGCCTCCAATATTTCATTAGTCGGTACACAAGTGAATGTAATTCTTAAGTATGTCAATATGAGATGATTCCCCAAGAAGCTTTTTACATAGGTAGCTATACCTTCACGCCCCTGATAGTAAGTGACAAGTAAATCAGCAGTGGATTTACCCGCTAGTTCTACTAGAATTTAGTCACTGTTATGTTCTGCAAGAAGGGTTCGCATCTTGTTCTTACACCCTTTGTATGGTAGAGTCAGGTCATTACCAGTTGACTTGGTTAACCACAAGTTAGCACATTCAACAAGTTTAGTGATGTTAATATTTCTCATATATGCATTTTTGCTACTGTATGCATCCTTTAGAAAACTTTGTAATGTGACAGATTTTGCATTCAAAATTTTCCAGTACATGCAGATGCTGCACTGGTCGATTTTTGCAGAAATGTTCGTAATATCGTACTCCAGCAGGATGAATTCTATCATTGTGTTCTTGTTTAGACACAATAACCTTCCCTTTCAACAATCTGTTTTTCGTTCTGGTTTTGTGACCTAAGCGTCTCTCTCATCTGATTCTACTTCTGTTCTTAATGCCTGTCAACTTAAGCTGTCTTCTATTTTGATTATGTTCGATTTGAGCGCAGCCTTCGATATGGTCGACCACCCCACTTTGATCTTGGCTCTTTCTTCTTTGGGTTTTTCTGGTTCAGTTCTTAGTTGGTTTAACTCTTACCTTTCCAATCGCTCCTTCACTGTTTCTTGGAAAGGTTCTTCTTGCTCCTACACTCATGGTGTCCCCCAGGGTTCTGTTCTTGGGCCACTTCTTTTTTCTCTCTATAAGTCTTCTTTAGCCTCTTCAATATCTGGCTTTGGGTTTCCAATTCATCTCTACACAGACAACACTCGGATCCTTGCAACATTTCCTTTGTTTTACTGATTCCATTCATCAACGTCTGCCTGCCTGCCAATCTGCTATAAGGGCTTGGTTGTCTTCTCACTTTCTTTGTCTAAATCCTAATAAGACAGACATTCTTTTCTTTCCTTCTTTTATCAAAATCCTGCCTCCCCTTTCATATAATTTCCCCCCAATGCAGTTTACTTTTTCAAATCATGCCCGCAACTTAGGCATCACTTTTGATTCTTCATTTGCTTTTGAAGATCACATCTCTATCGTGGTTAAATCTTGTCGTTTTCACTTAGATAATATTCGGAAAATTCATCATCTGCTCACTTTCTCTGTCACACAACATCAGTCTATGGTGCTTTCTCATTTGCACAATTGCCACCCTCTCTTAAATTGTGCGTCTTCCTCTATGCACTATCTTACATTCTGCTGTTAGGACTCTTTTCTTCCCTCCCTTCCTATCTTTGCTCACATCACTCCTTATCGTTCTCTTCCAATCCAGTATCGCTTTGAAATATCAGTTTCCTTGTCTTAAAATGGATTCACGCTTTAGCTCCTCCTTATCTTTTCCCCCTCATATCACCATACCACCCCTCTCGTAATCTCTGTTCTGCTTTACTTTTTAAAAAAAAACCCTTTCTGTCCTCCATGTGCCTCTTCACGCTTTCATTCTTTTCAACTTCTTTGGGCCTAAGCATTGGAATTCACTACCGCTTGACATTCGTTATTGCTTTTCTCTTTTTAATTTAAAAACGTCATGATACTGCCATGTAAATTAGATCTTCTTAGCTGTGGTATTTTATCCTTGCTCATGTTCTGTACCATTTTTAATACACTTTTGATTCGCTTTCACTAAAAGTGCTATATAAGCAACAAATAAATAAAAATAGTCTTTATGAATTTTAGACGTGCATTAAAAGATTCTGCATCCGATTGTAAGTAGTCCTACACATCCAGTGCATGAAACATTAAAGGTATGTATTTTACATACACTGGCTCGCAATGTGTAGTACATCTCCCTAGCAGTGGGTCTAAGTTGTTTTTCAAGGCATAAGTTTAGTTAGCTTTGACTCGTATTCAGAACAGATCGCATGTGGCTGCTAATGAGGGGAATTCGATCCGCTATCCTATCCCTGGTGCATTTCATCAGTTAGGGTGACCGCACCCCATCATTTCCTCTCTATCGCTAAGGTGTTAGTCCAGCATACCTCTCTGGTGTCCAACAATGTAGCCATCTCACCTTTTCGCCAGGGCAGTGTGCTTCCATTACTGTCCGAAGGGGACCGGGCTCAAATTCTCAGATGCTTGATGGCTTAAACTGCACTGCCAATTCTGTGGTTGCAGTACCTGTTCTCATTCAAGAGGTGTGCGCTACGGTATGAGTTCCTCCCTTCCGTGTTGTCTGACCAGTCTAACTAAGCTTCCAGGGAAACATTAGGCAAGACATTGTAAGGCATTGCGCGAGGCTGTTATTAGGCACTACACTTTTCTTTGTTCAAAATCGCAGCAAGAACAAAAGATAACAAAAAACCTAGAGCTTCCACAGGCTCTCACTGGTACTCCTCCCCTCTTTAGCCCTCCAGTCTGGACACAGTCTCTCCCATAAGGTCTGCTTGGCTGCTGTAATCATACTCTTTTCTTGCTGCTCCTGCAAAAGGATATGTATTGCGTGCATTGAGCTGTTTCAATTGTTATATATGTGTACCTTGGGTAATTGTTGACACAGATGTTGATGTGTCCATGTGGTTACGGAATGAGACATAGTTCCAGATGGGCGCATTAAACCTCTGCTTACGGCGGAGTGAGCAACGGTTGGTGCAGCTCTCATGCTAATTAAAGGGTACCCCCTGCCTGTATGGCGGTGTGCCATTCCCCCACCCCCTCTTACGTGCAGGTTGCTGTGCTCAGGACTGGTGGCATAACCAACTGCTTTCCAGATGCCCAACGCTGGTGTGTCAAGGAAAGGTCCTGGTGTTGGGGCGTTCGGTAAGAGAAATAGAAAAGGGACTACAAAAGCCTTCTGTGTTATTAGCTGTCCTTAGAAGCGTACAAACATGGCTGGCAAATAGAGGAAGGCACCCAAGCCTTTACGTGCATTCCGTGGGCTCCACAGAATGGCAGGCCAAGCTTCCCTTTTTTATTAATGATTACGTGGCACAAGCCTATGATCGCAATATTGACAGCAGGAGGGAACGGCCATTAGGGAATCTGGCCACAATGGCCATTCCTTTCAGGGAGTCAGTGGCCACTGTTGTAAAGCAAGGTTTGGCCGACCAACCTAGGGAGGTTGTTGACCCTGTAAATGATGGACTGGGGAACAGGAGTGCTTTACTCAAAGCAATACAGAGGAATCATTATTGCTGGGTGCAGGAAATAGACAGGAGTATGCCTATACAGTTTAGCCTCCCCATGACTGGTATGTTTTCAGGAGCGCAGTTGGAGGGTGACTTGAGTTCATCATGTGCGCCCCAGGGCGGAAGGGATGACCAGTATCCACCTGGCCCTGGGTTCGTCGTCTGGGAGAGATGACTGGATCCCAGTTTGGGATGACCCAGATTCCCCTCTTCTATTTGATTGTCCCAACATGCCTGTGAGGAACTCTCCAGCCCTCATTGCGAGGGTTCCGCTCTCAAACGCGGTGTGCCGGTCTGCTTAAGGCCAAGTATCACACACGCGGAGAGTAGGGGAAATAGCATCTTTATTCCTTCATCACATAACGGCAACTACCAAGCTCCAGCAACACGTGACCCCTCTAGCCCCAACTTCCTCCCTAGCCCAACAGGACACATTTAAGTACTTATGACCTGAACATTGAGCCACCCACATAACAATGTGGGGTGGCTGGAGAAGTCCCGTTGCCTCATGACTTCTCCTCCCCTTTTTAAATTCAACTGGACTAGCACTATTATTCAATTTCTTCAATTAATTGGATTGGCGTTATGCGGCTGCGCTGAGGTCTTCCATAGCACGGAGATTGTCAAGTGATTGAGCCATTTTCTTCCATTGAGTCTTCCTCGTCAGAGGGTTCACTGTCACCTTGGTATGATTCATCTGAACTTGGAAACCCATTGCTGTATTCAGATATTTTCCCTCTCTCGGGAATGTGTCCATGAAATCATTTAGCCTCTTAAAGGCATGGTTCAGTAACAAATGTTATTGGTCCTACGGGTCGGCCATGTTTTTTTTAAGCCTAAGTGGCTCGATTTTAGAAAACTTTCCTATGGACCTTACCCGAGTTTTCGTCCATTAAACGCAAGCGAAAACAGGCACCAGGGAGCTGCCATTTTGTGATAATCCTATCACTTGCCGCATCGCCCTGGATGACCTGCTTCTGCGGCACTAAATCAAATCCCCCGCCCCTGAGCCTGACATTATCAAAACATTCATATTCCCCGCCTCGCTCCGTGACGTTTCTGTGCTGCGTAGGCAAACGCGCCCAGTCGTCTTCTACGCGACTCCACACAGAACCTGGAAACCAACACAGACCATCTCACAACACAGCGCGCCATAATTCGGAATATGAAACTGTACTTTAAAATCAAACAGCAACACGGTACATTTGGTAAAGTACATTTATTTGACATTAAATGTTTAGAGAATATTCAGCAATTGCCATATGAACTCCGACAGCCATTTATTTTCTTTTATCTGTATCCGCAAATCCGCCTAAATTAATATTGAGTCATGCGCTGTTCCTTTATGGTACACAGGGTGTTGCTTTTCGTTAAAAGAAGCACTCTGGAAGCACAGTGAACCGCAAGGCTGTTCCATCAACTAGGCACTAGTCCATCGTAAAGGTTGATATGTTGCTTCTAGCCACTAGTACAGCGTAAGGGCATGTGGGCCCTTGGCGATTGTCCCATAAAATTGTCAGTGTGCTCCAGTTGTTCACACGAAGCTGCAGGTGTCTGCTGAAAAAACCATCTGCTGGTGTCTCAAACCGATGACAGTAGCAGAAGGGGAGCAAATACCTGTTATGAAAACAAAAAAATTATAATTAGTCTCGCCAGCCGATCTTCATTAATATTACTCATTTTATTTATTACGGCCGATCAGAAACTATTTGCTTGCAAGGATAGTTCAATGGAATATGTTCGTCTCTAAAATCAATGGGAAAAGTAACAAAATAAATTGAGGCCAACACACAATGAGAAACGACAGTCTACATGCGTGTGGAATTATATGATATGGCATTTGTAACGCGCCTATACACAAGTGTTTCAAGGCGCGACGAGGCAGGGGGGGGGAACAAGGGCAGACAGACAACGATCCTACTAGGCCAGGTGTCTTTCAGATTGCGCATGGGGAAGGGGAGAGGGGGGTAAAAGTGCTGTACATGGTTAGTAGAATACAAGAACATCCCGTAGTAAAGGCATCTGTGAGAACTTGAAGTTTAGAATCCCTCTATGTAGTGCGCCACAATGTGCAAATGCGAACTGGCTTCTCTCCCAAATGCCACGGCCAGCTTGGCGCGTTCTAAGGCCCCCAATTTTGTCCCGGTTGTCTGCGAGCTTTGCAGCCCAAATGGAGACATTTAATTTTTGGCGGAAGGTCAGGGAAAGTATAAAGCACCACAGGAGTTGAGTTAAAAGTGAGATTTATTGTTTTTTTGTTTGTTTTATTATTTGCAATACGCAAGCCTCCCCTCCGTTAACAGTGCACAACAGTGCGCAGCATTTACATTTACATGAGATGAGACATGAGAAAAATATATACATACACATATATGAGGTGAATAGAGAGAATTCAAAGATGACACCCAGCTTGTTCGCCACCCATGATGGTGAAGGTAGGGGTTAGGGTTACAGGTACACTGTACAATAACATTTATTTACAAAAAGACAATCGTATTGCAATTATTTAAACCGGGATTTGTACTTCACAACCAGCTGTGCTTCTGGTGGACATGGCACAGTTGCAATGTTCGGTGGCAATGGATCACTGCTCTGCACAGAAACGTCCTAAATTCCATATCTGTGCTTCTCTAACACAGCAACAATAAGGCCTTTCACAAAGTCGAACTGCATTTCATCATAGACTGGTTTGATCACCCATTGCTTACTTCGTTTTGAAAACACCTTAGTGTAGCGAGGCATCCTTACTTTACCCCTAGTCCTAGATTGTTCACGTCTGACATTGCTGTTATGGGCCAAGACCGCTAGTAGAGTGCGATGTTTCATGCCTCGAAAGCTAAAATGCAAGCGCTTTGGCCTGTACTTCAGGCACATATTGTGGAACACCTCCAAATCTCCTGTGTGACAGAATTCTGTCAGTCCTCTCAAATCTCTTGATAGAGTTTTGTCGAAAACAATCTTCTCAATGGCTTTGTGTGTCGGTGAAGATGGAATCAACCACTTCTTCTTCCTTGCCTCCTCTGGGGACAAAGGGCCATGTTCACATTGATGGAAATGTAGGTTTTCTGACCAGCGGTGAACGTTGGTACAGTGGTGCATCAGTGACCGCCATTTTTCAAGTAGTATTTCCACTGACCCTTCACAAGTTTTTGCGCTCCACCAAAGATGGTTGGTGATAGACTGGGACCACTGCAAAATACTTTCAAAACCTTTTTTTTTCCTGCAGCTGAGATTTTCTTACTGATTGATTTAGCAAGATGCCATACGTCAAATTGATGATTAATAAGCGGGAACTGCTCTCTCATTGTCTTGGCAATTGAAACGTGTCTGTCCGTGGCTATGAGGTCGATGTGCATTCCCCTTGATTGTAGATATTCCACTGATTTTATAAATCCTAGTTTCTCGATGGCCACTGAGGATGTACATTGTGTTACCTGCACAACCACCAAACTCACAATTTTCTTACTATCCATGTCCTGAAAGTGGTAGGTGCAGTACTTGGCAGAAAATCCAGGGCTGTCGCACTGTCCATCGCCGGCTAGCCTGAAACGTTTCCCTTCGAATGTACTTGCTAGAGACAATTGTTCAATTTTCCAAGCATCACTAGTGGCCGGAAACAGATAATCATGTTGGTATATGTAGTACAGCGATTTAGAAATGAAATGGGGTCCCACAAACTGAAAGAAAGCCTCTAACTTTCTAAAACTGGAGCCACTAAATAGTGATGGAGCTGCACACAGTAGATTGCCTGCTGGCATTTTCCCCAGCATCGTTTGTGCAGACCATGAGAACCTATGATTTAATCGACAGGCGGCATTTATTTTGACGTTACTGCCTTTTATTTGACGAGTCACATTAATCAATGGATTCCCACATACTTTCCCTCTAACTGAATGCCCACATTTCAGCATACTTATAATTTCCATCAAACAACTGTCGAATACAATGTATTTGCTCTATTTCATTAGACTGTCATCCTGCGTCAACGTTGTTTCGGCCTGTGACGTTGCAGAGATTTCAACACATTGGAAAGTAATATCGCTGCTATCAAGTTCTGATGCGTCTATGGATGCTGCGGCTGGTTCATTCTCTGTCATTTCGACATCTGCTACTTCAACATTGATGGGAGAACACAACAATGTCGACATGTTTTTGGGTGGCAATGTTTTGGCGGGTGTAGATTGTGTGAATTGATCTGCAACTAGTTCAGAGATATCTTCAATACATTCAATATCCTCTTCTTGTGGTGGTGCGGTCGCACTGTAGCAATGGTCCAATGCAACTTTGCTGTATTCTCCAAACACAGTTAATTCATGTTCTGGCCATTGGACTTGAGCATCTGGAGCCTGAACACGCCTCGCCTCAATTAATAGTTCCTCCATAGTGTACATGGTCTGGCAAGCAACATCTCTCATTAGCTTCACTGTCTGTGTATGTATAGTTCTGACACCCACGGGTAACTAGAGGAGAGATTGGAAAAGGGATGTTCAGTTTAAACACAAGATAAAGTGTAGTCTAATTGACTGGAAAAAAACATACAATAGTCCCCAGCACAAACATTTTTTTAAAGTTATTAACTGTTTGTAACTAATCTTTTTTTGTTTTTTTTTCTTTGCAACTTTTTTGACTCGACCTTCAACATCTGCACGCTGTAGCTCCGATTCGTTTCCGCATGTCCTCCCTCCCTCTTGCGCTGCAACGACTAGATTTTCTGTATCCGCATAGACAGCACGGAATGAGGCTCCATCGTCTCCCAGAAACATAGTACTTTCATTACTATGTATCAAAATATTGTTAGCATGAAACACACGCGAGGACGAACACACAGGTACATCTCAATAGCCAAACACGATTTAAACATTGTGTGCAACAATCAAACAACAAGTATTCGACCAGTGATGATCTATTTCAATGGAGCTGTCAGTATCCATACCTCTGGCTTTTCATGGACTGCCATGAATGGTTGTATTGGAGAGGAGGCATCAGCATCTCCCTGAAACACAGTACTTGCATTAGTATGGTTTTCAATATTGTAAACATAACACACACTCGGGGTCGACGGCACAGGTACATATAAAGAGATAACCACAAATGATGCATTGCCTAAAACAATCAAGGAAAATATAAATAAGCAGATTTCATCGACTTATTTCTCCGATTTATTTACATCTGCATCATCTAAATGGGATGTTATGATTGTAGTGGAAGCTCCGTCGTCTCCCTGAAACACAGTACTTGCGTTAATAGGGAAGAAAGTATAGCAAATGGAATCACGTTATATGATCACGCATGATGGAGCTGTCAGTATCCATACCTCGTGCTGCTGAAGAATATCTATGGATGTTGCAAATGTAGTGCGCACTTCCGAAAGCTGTTGCGCTGATTCGTATACGCATGGTCCCGCTTCCACTTCCCCTGGAATTACTTGAATGTCAGGTTCTGCATCAAGTGCAGGGGTTGACGCTCCATCAACTGCCTGAAACATAGTACTTGCATTAGTGAGGATTACAATAGTGAAAACATAACACACACCTGGGGTCGACAGCACAGGTACATATCAACCGCTAACCAAGAATGAAACATTGTGTAGAACAATCAAATGATGGAGCTGTCAGTATCCATACCTCCTGCTGGTGAAGAACATCTAGAAATGTTGTAGATGTGGCGGACGCTTCAGCATCTCCCTGAAAGACAGTACTTGCATTAGTATGGATAACACTAATTATGACTGAAAACAAACACCAGTGGACGATAACTAAGGTGTATATCAATTGGAAAGCACTAACCAAACATTCAGTAAAATAATAAAACGATAGAATAAAACTATTACTTGACATACATAAAACAAGTCTGTAGCGGATTAGCCTTGAAAGATTACCTGATACGCGCTAGAAGTGGTTGATAACTGCGACCACGTCAAGGATGTAGAATGTTCTTGCTTTAGATTCAAGGGATAGTCAAGAAGTTGTAAAGGTAAATTAATGATTGATAATGAAATGCCAATATTAAAAATAGCCATGTAAGGCGACAGAATACTTGAGAAATGCTCAATACAGCACAGTTCCCTGTTCCCATATATATACATTTCGTTTGTGGGTTATGAAATCGAAAAAGAATATATTGATAAATGTCATTATTCAAAAAGCTATACACTCATATCAATATCGAAATTATTACAAGGGATAGAACACCTACAATATCAATTAATCCATTCGGCTACCTACACACTACCGCAAGGCCTAAAGCTAAATCCGGACACTTGACGCACCGGTGGCGGAATGTGGACGAATAGAGTGGGAATAGCGTTTGAGCAATTTCCGTGTCGTTCGCCGTTTATTCTTCTTTGTTACCCAAGATGTTGTGTACATGTCCAAGGAAAGGTGCCGGCTGCAGATGCGGTATCGATCACCCCTCTTGTCCTGTAAGACTTGTTGGACTCTACTTTCCAGCTCATCCAGTGGATATCCGCAATGTCTGACCCATTCTCTTATTCGATCAACAGTTTTCGGGAATACATGCATTGTAGTGCCTTCAGATTTCGCATAGGTCTTCGTAGGGCAACCGCTAATCGAACAGGCAGGCATTGTTGATAAATCTGAAAAGTAAATATCAACATTATTATACAATCTTCATGAATAAAGATTTGATACAAAAGTAAATGAATCATACAATGATCAATGCAAGGTTTGTTTTGGTAGCCGGAACTATACCAGTTCATCATGTGCGGCTTAGTATTTGCATAAGTTGCAGAAATGTATAAATGGTGTGACTAAAATCTGAACATGTGACTCGTCCCTTGGATGTTCTGTCTTGCACAAGAAGGAAACATGCTTACATTATAGACTGGACCCCCGAAGGATGCAATTCGATGACAATAGACAAAGATGAAAATAAATAGATCTATTGATAGCATAGCAATGGAAACTCAAGTCAATAGCAATGAGACCAATGAACATAGCACTATTGTGTACTCTACTCGCAAATAGATAGAAATTAAAACATCTGCGAAATATGACTAGGATACATTGCCTTACCCTGACCAACAAACAGTTGGATTTACCAAGCAGAGCCGTATGTTGCAGGAGAATAGGTGGGTGGCCACAGGTAGCACACTGATGGGTTTGCTCTAAGCGGTCACAGAAGTTCACCGATAGCACGACGATGAGCAGATTAGCATAGATCTCAGTGGTTGCCAGGTAGCACGTTCAGGAGTTGACTTGCAAAGCATAAAGATGTTCTCATGAGACATATCAAGTGGTTTATAAAGTATTAGAAAGAGGGGTGTGTTTGTGAATGAATGACGTATGTATGTTGTGGTCTTAGGGGTGCAGCCTGCTTGAAGGGGAGGCCTGGCTGGAGACACAGGGTCTGAGGAGGCCATGTGAGCGATGGCCCCTGGGTGTGGGATACCTTTTGAAGTGTACATGCTGTTTGGCACCTTGGCCGTTTGCGCCCGTGACAGCCCCCCATGCCAGCGCTCATCCCCGGGTGTGAACCGCCTTTGATAGAGGGGGTGGGATGGATGGGCCTGGGTCGTGCAGATAAGGCACAGGAAGACTGCTGAATGGAGACACACTTATGTGGATTGCAGGGGGGGCGGCCTGCTTGAAGGGGAGGCCTGGCTGGAGACACGGGGTCTGAGGAGGCCATGTGAGCGATGGCCCCTGGGCGTGGGATACCTTTTGAAGTGTACATGCTGTTTGGCACCTTGGCCGTTTGCGCCCGTGACAGCCCCCCATGCCAGCGGTCATCCCCGGGTGTGAACCGCCTTTGATAGAGGGGGTGGGATGGATGGGCCTGGGTCGGGCAGATAAGGCACAGGAAGACTGCTGAATGGAGACACACTTATGTGGATTGCAGGGGGGGCGGCCTGCTTGAAGGGGAGGCCTGGCTGGAGACACGGGGTCTGAGGAGGCCATGTGAGCGATGGCCCCTGGGCGTGGGATACCTTTTGAAGTGTACATGCTGTTTGGCACCTTGGCCTTTCGCGCCCCTGACAGCGCGCATCCACTGGCGCAAAGCGCCTTTGATAGAGGGTGGGTGGGATGGAGGGGCCTGGGGCGTGCAGATAAGGCACAGGAAGACTGCTGAATGGAGACACACTTATGTGGATTGCAGGGGGGCGGCCTGCTTCAAGGGGAGGCCTGGCTGGAGACATGGAGTCTGAGGAGGCCATGTGACCGATGGCCCCTTGGCGTGGGATACCTTTTGAAGTGTATATGTAGTTTGGCACCTTGGCCGTTCGCACCCCAGACAGCCCCACATGCTAGCGCTCATCCACGGGTGCGAACTTCCTTTGATAGTATATCGTTGCTTATCAATAACAAATGCCACATACCGGAGATTCTTGTGAGCACAGACCCACACTTCAACCGGTGTATTATAGTGGTCAAGACCCTAAGGCCTGTATAATCCAATGGTAATTGTTAGTATAGATATATGTGTGACTTTTATGGAGACATAACCTACTGAAAGACCTTGAACAAGTGTTATTTAGTGCATGCATTATCGAGAATATGTTATGTTAGCTTAGATAGATAGTGACCACCCTGCTTCACAGCGACCAGACCTTCACCCATTTGGAGCACAGATGTCTGACGTCCATCCTTGAATGGAGACACACTTGATTCATTTAAAAAAATCGAAACAACTTGTTAAAATAAATGTGGTGTTTTATTTTGTATCTTATTTTCATGACACAAAAATACAAGACTTTAAAGATTATACAGGTCAGGTTGCAGCACAGCAAGAGAAAATCCCCTGTACTGACCGCTGTCACTCGGGAACGTTTCTCTTATGGCACGAACGGCACAGGCGGGTATCACTCTTCGAACGCGGTGTCCAAGCCTCCCGTGGAGCCACCATGTAAAGGAACGATAGGCCACCAGCCTGTACCACCTGTGAAAAGGAATGAAACAAACTGTTTTTAAATGACCAAGATAAGTTTAATAAACTTTTGTAGTCAATGAAAATTCTTGTAACTAATGGCATTCTGCACGGACAAATGCTATCTAGACAATGCACACTATTGAACGACTTTCATGCGTTACTATGATATGAATATATAATTTTGGATATAGTAGAAGTACATGAAATAGGAGTGGCATGACAAGCAGAGTATACTTACTCGTTACTCGGATTACGAGGACGAACAGTTGCGCGAAGTTCGTGCATAAGCACCATCATTATTCTCAACACGGCCCGTGTGAGGGAGGCTGCCCTGAAGTCTGGCAGCTCGGTGATGCATTGCGGTCGTGGCTCGCCTTCCGAAATGTAGGCCAGGCATCCCGAGTTTTCTCGGCAGCAGCAGTTCTCGTCCTAGTTTGGCATTAGCTCGCACCGATTGCATGTGCACCAGGTGGAGACGCCGTCCATGCGACTAGGCCCAGGCTCTTCATCTGTTGAATCGTCCTCCCAACTGCCGTCCGAATCCCCATTGTTTTCGCGTGCTTCCCTTTCCAGTAGTTCCTCCTCGGTATACTCGGGCTCGTACATGTAGGGCATTATTTTAGCCATTGTGTGGTAAACAAAGTAAAATAATTTACAGAGATGGTACAGGTGTTCACACGGGCTACAAGCGGCAAAGGTAGCTGATCAGAGCACAGAAATGAGTCACAGAATACTCAAAGTAACACAGAGAGAGGAATGGAATCGAAAATCTGCTGCTGTGTGTTGGGAAACAGTCTGTTTATACTTATTGAGGAAAGAGGCGTCCTGCCATTTCCATGGCGACACGTCATTAGCTGAGGCGCAGCGATTGTTGACACAAGACGTGCTTTGGCGTTGGGAAATGGGCGGTACAAGTCTGCTGATGACAGGCTCAGGGGTGGGGGATTTGATTTAGTACCGCAGAAGCAGGTCAGCCAGGGCGATGCGGCAAGTGATAGGATTATCACAAAATGGCGGCTCCCTGGTGCCTGTTTTCGCTTGCGTTTAATGGACGAAAACTCGGGTAAGGTCCATAGGAAAGTTTTCTAAAATCGAGCCACTTAGGCTTAAAAAAACATGGCCGACCCGTAGGGACAATAAACATTCTTACTGGACCATGCCTTTAAGTGCCAAGGACGAGATATCTCGTCCTTGACATTACCTCCGTAGTGCCAAGGACGAGATAGCTCGTCCTTTTTGGCACGTTGTTTTGAACGATCCCTGCAGAGCAGGGATCGCTCAAAACTGTAATCCAACCCCGGGGCTATGTAAGGGGGAGGTCCCCCCTCACTGCCAGGGGGCTGGATTACCTTCAATTTCACGTCGGCGTGCGTAATGCCATTTCGGGCTGCCGTAGAGAAAATGAAAGGTGAGTCTGCACCTTTCTCCCCATCAATCTCCGGCTGTATTTCAAGCCGGAGATCGAGGGAGGTGTCGATGGAAAGGGGAGATTCTCCCCTTTCCAACAACACCTTTTGTGAAAGCATTGCTGGCCGCAGATCGGGCACAGAGCGCTCCATCCACGCCCAGCAATGCCCACTAGACACTAGGGATCTGTCTGAGAGGCGGCGGGGAGGTGGGGGCTGCTTACAGTAAGCAGCCCTCTCCCCCGGCCACCAAAGCATGGGGGCACATATGTGCAGAACTCTGGGGGCAGATGGCTGATCATCTGCCCCCAGGGAGGGGGGCAAATTGAAGAAACATAAAATGCAACAGGGATGGGGGTGCGGCAGGCACCAGGGATTTTTTTTACTCATGAAAGGGTAGTGGCCTTCCCCCTCCCACACCAAGTGGAAAGAGGGCCACCCCTTGTAGCCCTCCCTGGGGGCAGATTTCTGCCCCCCAGGCAGAAGTACATGAGGTGGCTCCCCCATCCAATTGGAGGGGGTCACCAGGAATAAGTGTGCAGGCCCCCTAAACAATGGGGCCTGCAGGTTAGGGCCCCCTGGGGGCACATGGCTGATCATCTGCCCCCAGGGAAGGGGGCAAAATGAAAATAAAAAAAAACAAAAAAAAAAAAATAAAAGGGAGATTTGGGTGGGAGTGGGGGGACCACTAGCCACCAGGGATTTATTTTACAGAAAAGGGGGGTGGCCCTCTCCCCCTCACCCCAAGGGGAAATGGGGGCACCCCTTGTAGCCCTCCCTGGGGGTGGATATCTGCTCCTAGGAAGGGGTATCTGACCCCAGGGAGGGCTGCATGAGATGCTCCCCTCTTATCTGCCCCCTGGGATGGCTGCATGAGATGCCCCCCTGCATTTGGTGTGGGGGAGGGGGGAAGAGGGTCACCCCCCATTAAATTAGAAAATGACCTGGTGGTTTAGGGTGTCCCTCAGCCCCCCTAAAGTGCAGCCTGCCATTTTCAATGTTTTTCTTTGTTTACCAAACTTTCCTTGGCGCAGAGGGGCACATTGGTGTGCCAATCTGGCCCCAGGGTGCCAAAACCTTATTGCCCCACCCACTGGGGGGCCTGTCCCACAGTTTTTGGTGGCCCTCTCCCCCCACCCCAAATGGAGGGGGGTGTACCTCACGCAGCCGTTTGTAGGAGGTCCAGGGAGGCCTGCATGAGGAGCTCCCGCCACCCATTTGGGGTGAGGGGGGAGAGGGCCACCAAAAGTTGTGGCACAGGCCCCCCAGTGGGTGGGGCAGTAAGGTTTGGGCACCCTGGGGCCAAATTGACACACCAATGTGCCCCTCTGCACAAAGGGGAGTTGGGTTACCAAAGGAAAAAAGTGAAAATGGTGGACCGCATTTTACGGAGGCTGTGGGGCACCCCAAACTGATGGGGAATTTTCTAATGGGACGGGGTGGTGACCCTCTCCCCCCACCCACAATGGAGTGGGGGCCATGTCATGCAGCCCTCCCTGGGGGCAGATATCTGCTCCTAGAAAGGGACACCTGAGCCTAGGGAGGAATGCAGGACAGCACCCCCTTATCTGCCCCCCAGGGAGGGGTACATGAGATGCGCTGCCCCTCCAATTGGGGTGGGGGTGGAGAGGTGCACCCCCTTCACATTACAAAATTCCCCGGTGGTGTAGGGTGCCCCTCAGTCCCCCCCCTAAAGTGCAGCCTGCCATTTTCAATTTTTTTCTTTGTTTACCAAACTTGCCTTGACGCTGAGGGGCACATTGGTGTGCCAATCTGGCCCCAGGGCGCCCAAATCCTACTTCCCCATCCATTGGGGGCCTGTCTGATGTTTTGGGGTGGGCTTCTCCCCCCACCCCAAATGGAGTGTGGCGGGGCACCTCATGCAGCCCACCCTGGGGGCAGATATCTGCCCTTAGGAAGGGGAAAATGGGTTTCACTGGAGGGGTGAGGTTCAGTAGACCACCAGGGAAGGCTTGCAAGGGGGGGCATGCTTGGAAAGTATTGATTTGTTTTTGCTGGTGTGACCGTAGTTAACACATGTTTTTTGTTTTGTTTGCAGCTTTTTCTACGCGAGCAGATGCAACGTTATGTGAGTACTGTTTTTTATTATTCTATGGTTAGGGCCCACTGTCAGTGGGGTGAGTGAGACTGGGGCTGGATTGTTGGTGGTGTGGGTGGGAATGGGGCGTCTTGGCAGGTATTTTGGTAGGCTGGGACACAATTGCAGGGACAGGTCAAAAAATTGCCCCCCATGCCAGCAGAACGTTGGTGTTTCCCTGGGAGCGGATGCCTCCCATATGGGTTGTCCATCTGCAAGCCCAGGCTGCAGCTCTGGCTGTGCTACGTGACAGGTGTCACCTCTGGGGAGGAATGGGGATCCTGCCGGGGATCCCTGGAGCTGCCGCTGTGCTTAGGGGACAGTAACACCCACATGGTGCATGTATG
Organism: Ambystoma mexicanum; assembly: GCF_040938575.1. Classification (NCBI taxonomy): domain Eukaryota; kingdom Metazoa; phylum Chordata; class Amphibia; order Caudata; family Ambystomatidae; genus Ambystoma; species Ambystoma mexicanum. The sequence goes on along the minus strand of NC_090934.1, from coordinate 860,384,649 downwards.
ACCAAGGCCAGGGACATCACCTCCAACCGTCCTGGAGTTGCGGCTGGGCTGCATTACAGATTTTCCCTTCGGGGCGGTATTGGCACACTGCTGGAACTCCCTGGTGGGGAGAAGCTGTAACGCAGGCCAGCCAGAGGTCCAGCAAAGTTGAAGGTAATATCCCTGGCCATGGGCAACCTTCTCCCATGTGGGTCTTTGGCAGGGCTTGTGGGTAATACATTCTGGGGAGATTTGCGCAAGTCCGACATCTTTGGATTTCCACGGGTGTCTTCTTTTCAGAAATACATGGGTTTCCCTGTTTTCCTTGCTGGCTTTGACACCCTAGGCCCAAATCTGTAGGTTGCCCACATGAACAAAATGTGCCGTGCCAAAAGGCTTGGGGTTACCAGTGAGTTACCCTTTTCCTTTTGCGCCCGGTAGGTGCACCCACACATGTGAGGTACCGTTTTCATCTGGACACCTGTGGGAATGCGGGATGGTATGACATCTGTTGTTGGCGACGTGTTTCGGTGAGTGGACAGAGGGAAATGTCTCTGAAATTGGCTGGAAATAAAGACAATTCTCAGAGATTTCGCTCTGGCCACCCATCGAAACACACTGCCAACAACACATGGCTTACCTTCCTGTGTCCCCACACGTGTCCTGATGAAAACGGTACCGCACATGTGTGGGTGCACCTACCTGGGGTGGAAAAGCGTAACCCACTGGTAAACCCAAGCGTTTCGGAACAGCACATTTTGTTCATGTGGGCAACCTACAGATTTGGGCCTAGGGTGTCGAAGCCAGCAAGGAAAACAAGCAACCCCATGCATTTCTGAAAAGAGGACACCTGTGGGAATCCACAGAGGTCTGACTTGGGCAAATCAGCCCAGAATCTACTACCCAGAACCCGTGGCAAAGTCCAAATCTGGGGGTAAAAGACACAATTTTCAGACATTTAACTCTGCGCACCCACCGAAAAACACGCCACCAACAACAGATACTGAGGTACCTTTTTCATCTGGACACCTGTGGGAACGCAGAATGGTAGGCCATGTGTTGTTGGTGGCGTGTTTCGGTGGGTGAGCCGAGTGAAATGAGCAGAAATTGCGTTTTTTTTGCCACATTTTGGACTTTGCATGGGTTTCTGTCCTCCAATTCGGCTTTCCTACCCTTTTCTTCCATTCCGTCCATGCATGTCCAATTGGCAAAAATGGCCAAAATCGCCTACCTCTCACAAAACGGTTGATAACCACATCAAAATAATTTATTTTTGTTTCCACGCAACCTGTTTTTGAAAGCCGGGAAATTGGGGAATTCAGCACAGCAAACCATTTGTTCCTAGCTCTTACAAGGACAACACCACAGGCTTCTTTGTACAACATTTTGTTGTCATTTTCTGAAAAAACACAACATTTTCATCATTTTTGGTTATTTTCTCTCACCCCCCCTACAGCAACCTAAGATTCCTGGGTGGCGTTACGACCGTCTACATGTGGGAAAAAAGGGGCCAAATTTGGCCGAGAGATCTCATGTAACAAAAAAGTTACAAGGCATTGAATGGCAGCATTCGGAAATCACCAAAAAAGGCTTTGGCACTGGGGGGAAACCCCATGGCACTTACAAGGTTAAAGTATGAAGAGTTTCTTGTGACTTCCAGTTGGTGGTCTCCACAGGCTGTCACCATGTTGCCTTTTTTTGTAGTTACTACCAACCTTTCAGGGGCAAACGTAGAGTCCTCTTTTCAGATCTTTGGTTGACACATTATGACTTGGTCACCTAACTATCTCACACTCTTGTGCTCTACTTTTCTTATCAGTGCTGTTCGTCATCTTTTCTTTTTTTTCTGAATCATGTGTTCAGACTTGTTCAAGTTGTGTGGCATCTGGGATTCTCAGGCAGTCGCGATCTTCTGATTCTTTGAAACATCAGGTTCGACAGGCTTACTCCAGTGGTACTATGAGGAGTATAACCATAGTCACGTAGCAATTGATACAGGGCCTGTTCAAATAGCTTGTTGACCAAATGTGCTATTTGTAAGGATCTTTTGATGTTAGCCATGTAGCGCTCTACGATTCCATTAGCTTGAGGCCATCGTGGCGTTATCATGTAGTGTAAGAAACCCATGTATTTGGCAAAGTTTTCAAAGTCATAACTTGTACAGGGTCCATTATCTGCTTTCAAAATCTTTGGTATTCCATAAACGGATAGCATGCGGTCAAGAGCTGGAATCACACAGTTCGCGGATGTGGAGTCAATGATCTGGGCATCCGGAAATCTAGAATATTCATCAATTAATACTATGACTATTTTCCGTTTTGCAGGGGCCCAAATAAATCGACTGCCAATTCCTCCCAAACACTTCCATGGAGCGTTGACATTTGCAAAGGATTTGGATGTGGCTTGGGAGCCACTAGGGTACATAGCTCGCATTTTCCAACCAATTGTTCCACTAGAGTGTCCAACTTTGAAAACCATACTTTTCCCTTAGAAGGCGTTTTGTGGAAGTTAGACCGCGATGACCCTCATGAGCTAGTTTGATTACACGTTCTCTTAGTGTTGAAGGTCTGGCAATTTTTGATCCATTCATCAGTATATGATTCTCAATGACTATGAATTCATCTTTTACGAGATCCAATGCTTTGACATCTTCATTTATTGTCTCCTTTTCTGGCTTGGCTTGTTGTTTTGCATGAGACATCCTGTCAGTACGTAAACAGTGAGTTATTATACTTGTGGCCTTATCATTTTCTGATTCTTTCCTTAGAGTTGACCAATCCACTGGCAGTGTTTGAAGATTATGGATGATGTATTTGATGTAATTATCTGCGATTGATGGACTAGCATCTGGTGGTCCAACCGGATGTCTTGACAGGTAGTCTGCCGGGTTATTTTCTTTTCCAGGGTGATGTATGATGTCAAATTTGTAATCTAACAGACGTACACCCCCATCTTGCTATTCTTGTGGCATTCTTGATTTAGGATCACCGAAGATTCTAAGGAGGGCTTGGTGGTCAGTGATGACTGTAAAGGCTTTGCCATACAGAAAAAATGAAAGTATTCACATGCACATACCACAGCTAAACTTTCTTTTTCCGCCTTGAATAAGCTTCTTCTGTCATTGTGAGGCTTCGGCTTGCATATGCCACCACACATTTTTCACTATGTTCTGCTGGGTTGCATTGTGTTAGTATGGCCGCAAGTCCTACAGGGCTAGCATCCACTATTACTTCAGTTTTCGAGTTGTCGAAATATGCCATGTTATCAGCTTGAGTGATGTTGTCACAAATGGTCTCAAAAGCTGTTTGACACTCCTTTGACCACTCAAAATTGTGATTCTTGTGGGTGAGGCGGTGTAATGGATTACTCACTGTCACATAGTCTTGTATGTAACGAGAGCAATAGCTAGCCAAACCAAGAAATGATCAAAGTTCTGAGATATTCTGTGGTGGCTGCGCTGAGTTGAGGGCAGATACTTTTTCAGGATCTGGTCTCATTCCCTTTTCCAAAAATATGTGTCCAAAGAATCTTAGAGAGTCTTTATGAAATTCACATTTGGCTCTATTTTGCGTTAGACCTGCTGTTTCAAGAGCTGAGCATACTTTGTGTAGAGCGGCGTCATGCTCTTCTTTCGTCTTTCCATACACCAGTACATCATCTGAATAATTCAGACAGTTTTGTATTTCTTCTTGAAAGATCTCTGCTGCAGATGAAATACCAAAATGGAGTATTTTGTACTGAAAAAGCCCTAAATGAGTTACAAATGTGGTAATGTATCTAGATTCAGGGGCAATTTCAATTTGATGATATGCTTTGGTTAGGTCAAGCTTTGAAAAATATTTGGCTCCATGCAATAAGTGAATCATGTCTGTTATTCTTGGGGCCTTTCTCTTTCAATGGCTTCATTTGCTCTTCTCATATCCACACATAACCTAATTGATCCCTCTGATGATTTCTTGGGTACGGGTACTATGGGAGATGCCCATGGGGTGGGTTCCGTCACAGGTTCTATGACCTGTTGTTTCAATAATTTGTTGATTTCCTCTTTCTACTTGGTGTTGAATATTTATGGGAATGGCCCTGTAGTGCTGAGCAATGGGCTTTATTTCTGGTTTAATGTGAAGCTGAATTTTCTGATTCTTGAGTTTTCCTAGTCCTTTGAATAGTTTTGGAAACTTTGCCTCAATGTCTTATGGTCGGGAAAAATATTTGTGAGCCATCAGTTGATACATGATATGTACTAGACCCATGTCCGCAGAAATCTTGAAACTGAGTATGCAATCACTTTTTGCCTCAGTTTTTAGCATGTGCACCTGAATTGTTGCTGTGTGTACCTTTATGAGAGCACACGACTGACGTGACTCCTTTACAGGGCAGGGGCGTGGTGGAGCCATAAGGGTAGATATCTACCATTGCTTTTTAAGTCTAGGCGGATTGGGCAGTGACTCATAAGCTTCTTTACTCATTATGTTGACTGTAGCGCCAGTGTCAATGAGGAAATCCAAAGGAGTGTTGTTTACTTGAATGTTTAAAATGGGACTGTGTTCAGTTGCAGTGCTATTGTTTAACGCCCACACATATCCTTTCCTTCGTTGGTCATCTTCTGATGAAGACAGTTTGCTGCTGGAAGGCGATTTCATTTCAATGTATCTGACATAGCGTCTTCTTCTGCTGTGCTTTGAAATCTCTGAGTTTTTGTGTTCATCTTTTAGAAACGTTTTTCTGTAATCTTTTCCTTCACGCATTTGTCTTCTTGGATCAGTCTGGCACTTCTTCACGTGCTCTTGTGGGGGTCAATCGTCTTGACTCCCTGAAGTTTTTCCGTAGCATGGGTTGAAATGGGGCATTTTTGCACATCACTCTAATGATCTTATCCACCGCAGGCTGCACACTTTTGACCCATGGCGGGGCATTCACCAGCATGGGGATATTCATAACCGCATCTGTAGTAGGTAGCTTCATGTTGAAGGGCACTTGAGTTAGCAGTAGATAACAATTTATGAACTGTTTCTTGATCAGAAGTTTTTGTTTGCATAGTGACCTTGCTGAGGATATCTCATTGGGATTCAACGGCAGCTTCCATGCAGGTCAAAGCAAGAATTTCCTCCAGTGAGCGTTGTTTTTGTAGCAATTTCTTGCGAAAAGTCTGTGAGTCACATCCAGCAATTTCTTGCAACCTAAGAGCCTCTTCATTGGAGTACCTATGAAAATCGCAGTGTTTTAATTTGATGCGCTGACGCTTTACGTAGTTGTCTATGGATTCACCTTTGTCTTGGCGTGTGGTGTATATATGTCTTTCATAGTCCAGATTAGTTAAGGGTGTGAAGTAGTCTGTTAACTTACAATGCAACTCTTGATATATGGCACTGTCTAGATTTATCAGCTCTCCTACTAGGTCTCTTACTGCAGGCCCCACAGCCATGGATAGGGTATTTTTGAGTCTGGTATCATCTTTTAATCCTACAGCTCCGACATAGAAATTAAAATCACGTAACCAAGTGGCCCACCTAGGCCCTAAATTGCATGTGTCTCGAAGTTCAAAAGCTTGTGGTAATTGTAATAGTTGTGAGCCTCTACCTGTGCCTGATGGCGTCTCATTGGGTGGATTAACTGCTATGGGTGACGTGGGAGATTCCTCTGTCATGTTGACTGTATTTGTGTGTGATTGTATTTATCACTAGAAATACAATTCCTGGTATAGATTTTTGGTGGCAAATATAGATTGCCAGATATGGCAGTGTGTTATTTGCCTCCTTTCTTTTTTTCTTTTTTTTGAATGCGCTTTTTTTCCAGACCGCACTGCACGCTGCCTTCAATTGAAAATTACACTTTATCTTGGGGCTATCTGCGTAGCCCTGTTTTGACTATTTCTCCTTAAGATATTTGATAGGATGTCTGTTTTATTAAAACAGTAATAACGGTGCCTGGCTTTAGCCTGCTATTTCTTTCTCTTTCTCACTTTTATAGTTTTAAGAAAAAAACATGGTGAACTGCTGTGAGCGCACAGTGGGCCTCTAATGTGACCAAACTACGTGCATATTATGTTTCAGTTGCCGGAATCCTCTTTTTATTTTTCTTCCAGTGGCTTCAGAAAAGTAAGAGGTTAATTATATACCTGTTTTCCAGAATTCCTCCCAGCATCCGGAGGCTTGCTGACACGTGTACAAAGTGCTCTGCGGCACACTCCATGTCAGTTACCTTCATTCCTGACAGGAATCTATTTTCATGACGGAGGCTTCGGGTGCGTGGAAAAAACCCTTGTCGCCAGTTGTGAGGAACCCTCCAGCACTCGGTGCGAGGGTTCCGCTCTCAAACGCGGTGTGCCGGCCTACTTAAAGCCAAGGATCACGCACATGCGGAGAGTAGGGAAAATAACATCTTTATTCCTTCATCACATAACGGCCAATTGCCAACCTCACGTGACCCCTCTAGCCCCACCCTCCCCCTAGCCAAACAGTACCCATTGAAGTACTTATGACCTGAACATTGAGCCACCCACATAACGATGTGGGGTGGCTGGAGAAGTCCCGTTGCCTCAGGACAATGCCTCCGGTGGTAGGTGACTAAGTATTTGACAGGAGGTGGACCGTCAACTTCAGGCATTCTTGATCACATTGGAGAACCTGTGTTTGATCGCTTTGGGTTTACTCATCCTAATTCCTCAGAATGGTATGTGCTGCCACATGTGGAGATATTTGCCCAGTTTGAAAGTCGTGGTCCAACAACTCTTAGAGGAAGATGAGGGCATAGTGTCCAAAGCCCTCCATGTCGGGTAAGCAGCATATGGTTCCATAGACCCTAAGCTGGCCATTTAATTAATGTTTTTTTTTAATAACGCACCCAATACCCTACCCAAGTTTGATTTGTAAGCATGCATCTGTGATTCGAACCTCTGTTGCTTCCAAGACCAGGGCATTGCCCCTGTGCTATCCTCCGTTATGGGAGGGATATTGCAAAAAGAGCCAATAAAACTTGGGCCGTGTGCCACGAACATCTATTAAACACTGTGGGCCCAATATTGAAAATATGGACTTTGCAGAAGAGGCTTGGGTCACGGATGAGCCTCTGGACCCAGAGGGCTTTGTGTTTTCTGGGAGACACCAACACTTCCATGATTCAGGAGTGCCGAATGGGCGTTCTTAGGAATGTGAACCCCAATTTAATTTGCTTGACCAATGCTCCAGTAGCAGGGGACTCAGAGCACTTGGTGACAGATCCATCAAGGAGATTGGCAAGTTTGTGGCCTCTTTTACTTCCCTGGACAAGGCCCAGACTTTTCTCTAAACATTTCTTAATCCCCAGGTCTCTGGGATGGGGGTGCGGTTTCTCCAGGGGACGGGCCAGCGACCGGACCAGAGCAGCTAGACAGGATAGTAGCAAACCCTCCCAGTGAGTCCTCTGGAAACACCAAGGTGTTCTGGGGAGAACACGGACCAGAATGCTGCTTTTACCCCAGGGATTTACCCCAAAGGTGTCAGCACGGTTGAGGGTCCAGGTGCGAGGCAGCACAGCATGTCTACTGAGGTAGACATTGCTTTGCCACTTCCACATACGCCGCTGAGGAGTGGGGGTGTCAGCTGCGATACCTTCTCACCACTTGGGCTATGATTTGCAGAGATCCCTGTGTTGCGGATACGGTCAGGGGGTATCACATCGACTTCTTCAAGGTGACCCATCAAGGACAGCCCCTGGGCCGCTTTGGTTCAGCCAAGCACAAACAAGAGCAGTGGATCTGCAGTTGACGCAATTATTAAAGAAGCAAGCCATTGAGGCCTGCCGTCCGCACCCAGGCAACCTTTTCAGCAATATCTCTTTGGTCCGAACGAAGCAACGCTCGTTTCAACTGGTGTTCAAGATTTGTGCTCTAAATCAGTTTGTGCTATTATCACTTCAAAAATGGAGAATATTTAATTATTACATGACAAATTGAGGCCCTTTGATTAGCTAGTCCGTTTGGACCTCAAGGATGCACGTCCCATGGTTTCCATCGCTAGCGAACACAGGTAGTTTCTCACTTTCCATTGGCGGCACCACATATTTCATTTCTCCTCTCTACCCTTTGGTTTATCATCTGCGCCGTGGCATTTTTCAAACCTGTTGAGGCCATTTGTGGATTTTCTGTGACTTTGAGGAGCATGGTTATTGATTTCCCTCAATGACATCCTTATTATGGCTCAGACTGAGGAGGTACTGTTAATACACTGATGCATGATAGTCAACTGCTTCATTCACTGAGCTTTCTGATCCATTGGAAGAGGTCAGAATGCATGCCTTCTCAAAAGCTGCAGGTTTTGGCTTTTGTATTGATTGTGTTTTCTTATATCTTCTGCCTTCCTAGGGAAAAGGTCAGCGGAACCAGGAGGGAGAATGCAAGAATGCTGCAGACTCTGGTATTACCCATTAGACAAATGGCGAGAAGCGGGGGCACTTAGCCTCCTATGATACGACATCAGCACCAGGAGCTAGACACAGAGGTGACATGCTTAAGCAGTGTTTATTAAAGTATATCAAAGTGCCAATCTTTCCCTAACACTATAGTGATAGCCATACAAATCCAAAACAAACTCAGGTGCTGGTTCAGTTCACCTTTGCACAGTGTCTCGTAAACAATAAATGGCTCTTTTATATAAAACACATGTTACAGAATTTAAATTTGGAGGGGCATTATGACGAGCCAAGTGCATTGACCAGGGCCGCAAGCTGAAAAATGGAAAAGAGAGTGACACCATGGATCTATGATAATAAAACCTTTAAATAGACGTTTCATGTTACTATCTACAAATGAAATCAAAGACTTTTGGCCTGGTCTCATAAGAAATCCCAAAGAAGTCATATCACTAGAGCCTGTTTCAATTGCTTACCATTGTGGGGAAGTAATAGCAAATAGAACTGGATTGTGCATTCATGCAGTTTGTCCTGTATGTGGTGCTGGTTTTGAGGATCTGGCACATTTCTTGTTTTTTTTGCCTCTGTTATCCTAGGATAAGGCGGTGGCTGATGGTTTCCGTTTTTAGAGTAAAGACCTTTACTCAGCACGGCCCAACGCTTCTTTTCTTTTTGAATGTGGATGCCCCTTTAACAGCTTGGGCTTTGTCGACTTTTTGTAACTAGGGCATTGAAAATGCATCAGAAGATCTTATAGGAAAAAGATGCCTTTTAGGAATGTATTAAAGCACAGCTTCCCACTAGGAAGGTGGCTAGAGACTGGGGGTCTTATGTTATTGTGCTATATTTTAGGGAGTTCGCCAAGTTTTAAATGTTTTATTGTTTTTATGTGCTGATTTGATAAAACTGACCGTGTTTTATATCTTGTGATAGTTACTTTTATGGATATTTATATCCAAATAAAGTTTTATTGACTGAAATAAATCTCTTGCCAGTTATTGTAGTGGTATTCTGTTCAGCAATTGAATTGATCCACTCTTATTCCTGTTGCCAGGAGAGCGCCTCCCTTCTCCTGGTTCAGTCTCTCTGAGCCAATGATACTTGGACTACTCCTACAGTGAGGAAGCCCTCCTCTAATGCATAACTCAACTCAATTCAGGTCAGTTGGCTTGGGGCTGCCTCTGCGGCAAGGATTCTCTCCTTGAATGCACCACTTAGTTTCTTGAAGGTCAGTGGTCTTTCGAATACCACTGCAACAAGGAAGCTCTCTTCCCATGCACATCTTGGTTTCTTTCAGGTCAGCGGTGTTTACACTACCACTGTAACAAGGAAGTTCTCATTGAATGCCCAACTTAGTATCAGGGTGAATTATAGACCTCCTCGGGTTAGTCCTATCACCCCCTTGTCCCTACTGGTCTTCCTGTGCTTCCCTGTACCTTTGAGCAATCTTGGGTCCTCCGGTACTTCTTGGGATGGTGTCAGTTTCTCCTGGGTACTTCGGTGCTTGGTCTTCCACCATCAGCTTTGCGGTCCTCACTTAGTGGTCTCGGCAGAGATATTGAGCCAGTGGACCCACCTCCTCGAGTTCAAACCTCCAAATACAACTATTTTTAAGACAAACAAAATGAACTTGACTGACATTAAAATTGCCCTATTAAACACCAGGTCAATGAGCAAGCACACCCAAAATATCCACGACTACATAACCCGAGAGAATTTAAACATTTTATGTCTGACCGAATCCTGGCTTCATGAGCCTGTTGGCCCCACCATAGACATTGCAGTACCCCAAGGGTATAATATATTCTATAAAAAGAGAGAGCTAGGAAAGGGGGGCAGAGTGGCTGTAATAGCCAGAACTGAGCTACACCTCGACATTACTTAGGTTACAGTTTGAATTAAATCTACATTCCCAAGTGACATTATTGAATAAAAGGTGTACACTGCCCACACGAAAAATGCCACCTAGGAGGTGGTAAACCACAGTTTTCGGTGAGGGAGATTTCTGTACTTTCTTGATACATTTTGATTAGATGCTGTCATATATTTTTCATTTTTTGCATGCAAATGTGTTCATTGTCGTGTATAATGTGACATCTTTTCCTAATATGTTATTCACTTTGTAACTGCAAAGGCTACAGGTTGTAACACATTCCTTTGTGTTTGACCGAGTCGATATTTCCAAAGTCATGGATCCGTCTGTATTTTTGGCTCTTTTAAAGCTAAATTAATCACCCGTTTGGCTTAATCCCTTTACTCAATTTCGACTCAAGCCTGTTTGATTCAACCAAGAAATGTCAATTTTTCATACAGTTACGTCTATGGGTGTCATTATGAGTGTGCGGGTCCTGGAAAAATGCTGGTAATTACGTCTGTCATTTTTTCCAGACCGGCACACTTCAAGTTTGCTGGTGGGGACTACAGATCTCCCAGCAGGCCTGACCTACCAGGAGTTCAGGACCTTACCGCCAATAACTGCTGGAATCAGTGGTAACAGAGGGATGCTGATGTACAATGGATAAAGGCTGGAGATAGATAAGGATCATATTCGATTTACCACATTTTGCAATCTATGGCTATGCATATTTAACTGTGAAGAGTTGATTAATATGACACTTAGTTTTGTACATTTAAGAAGAGTCTGAGAATGAAACATATATGTAAAAGTGTCCTTGCATAAAATACATGTATTGCAGTACAACATAATGTTTTAGTAGGTGGAGAACATCTGTTTTTGTTTACATTGGTGACAGGCCTACCCCACTCCACCATGCTCAGTCCTTTTTTGTTTTTACATCTCAAAAACTTTGGGAGCACAGCAAATATACGTCATCATAGTCTAAATCTTCTTAAACCAGGTCTACAGGATTGGAGGTGGTGCGTGAAGTAGGAGGGGGATTCTGTACCACAACCCTAGGTAGCTCATGGGGATGGCAACACGGCCCTGGCAGGTTTGATTGCCTGGGTTGCAGAGTCACCCGCCTGGTCTTGGGTTGGGTTCAGGGTCCTGACTCCATTACATACCTTTCCCTTTCCAGGTGGGTCCCTGTCATGTGGCGGCTCTCCATAAGGTGTTGTGATAGGTACTCTTTGTCGGCCTGAAATTACCCACCTCATTGGTGGACCGCAAATGAGAATGGCTGCAGGCCCCTAGACTGTAATTTTTGGAAAAACCACAAGGGTGCCACATGGTTTGGCTCTTTTCCCTGTTAAATAATACTTCAGGTCTTCTTACGCCCATTTAGTAAGTAAATATTCGAATACTATCCCTAGGTACCTCCTCTCACAGGGAAAGATTTTTCATTTACTGGATATTGTTGGATGTTCTCTCCTTTGGTTGTCATGTGAAAGGACTGCTTCAAGCCCCAACATGGAGGCATTACTCTGAAGGGTAAACTCCTTTTCAAAGTTAGGCATGACAAGTAAGGAATGATTGCATATGGCTTCCTTCAGAAAGTGGAAACTTGCTTACTCGGATCCCCACAAGTGAGTTCAATTGGGAGAGCAGCTTTAAAAATATCAGTCAGGAGTCCACCTTTGTAAGAAAAAGAAGGAATACATCTTTGGTAGAGGCCTACAAGCTCCAAAAAGGATTGCAATTATTTGTTTAGTGGTAGGCAACAAGACTGACTCTACATCGATGCCATGTGGTTTCACCACTCCACTGACCATGTGAAAGTTTAGATATTACAGGAGAAACTGGAGATGGGGTGGCAGTCATTCATAAGATCGACTGGTCCCGTATGGTAATCCCAACCCCCACACACAGCTCCTTTGAATCCCTGTCATGCTAGTTCTCCATCTCAAACAAAGACTCAGTTACATTCCACCTTATTTACAGGTCTCCTCACCTCAATGGAGTGGTAACTTCATCAATGACCTTTCTAACTTTCTCTCCTCTGCAACAGTTTCCTACTCCAATAATATCTTCCTCTGAGATTTCAACACCACAGAGTCCCAACCAGCAAAACATCCACGTGACTCCCTATTCTCTCTGACCGGCTCCATCGACTTTATACAGATCGTACTCTCCCCCACACATGTCGAAGGTCACACACTCAACCCAGTCTTCACCTCCTGCCTGATCCTCTCATGCCCACAACCCCTTCCCCTCGACTGGAACAACCACGCGACAATTCCCCTTCTCATATTACACATAAGGCTGCCCCACAAACTCAGGCCACACACTGTGTTATTGAGCACTGATCCTTCAAGAATGTCCTGCTAGAGGCACTAGAGGCAATGCTCACAACATTCCCCACCACAGGGAATGCCTCAGGCCTTCTGCATACATTTAACCACCTTGTCAAAGAACTAGTAGATGCCTACTCCCCTCTAAAGTCTAGTCACACCAAAGTCAAAGCGTCTGCACCCTGGTTCACACCCAAGCTCGCCGAGAACAAACCACCTATCAGATCCCCTGAAAAGCAATGGTGCAAGGACCGCAGCCTAGTTGATCTCTCATACCTCAAATCTATGCATACCCAATGCAGATAAACGATCTCTGAGGCAAAGCCGGCTTACTACATCTCCAGCATTAAGGCAGCCTATAACAGGAGCAAAGCCTTATTTTAAGTAGTCAAGCACTGCTTCAAGCCCAGACCTGTGCACACGATGCTGGCTTCACAAGAGGGATGCAACAGAATAAACAGTTTATTCTTTAACAAAATTAATAACATCATAGGTCACATCGATGCCTCAAAACCAGACAGAGCCCTGCTAGCCACCATCCCATCCTCCTAGCCCCCCGGGGCATTGACTGCCATACAAACTTCACCCTCCTCTCTCCAAAGGATCCCTTCGACAGACTTGCTTCACTCAAATCCATTACATGCACGGACAACTTCCTCCCTGCCTCTCTAATTAAACAACTCACTGGCTCAGCACTTAATGCACTCCTCAGTATTGTGAATGCTTCCCTCAGTGAAGGTACATTCCTAGACATGTTGAAGACAGGTCTCATACGACCCCTTCTCAAAAGACATTGCTTGGCCCAGAGGACCTAGCCAACTACAGACCTTTCATGAGCCTCCCATTCAGCTGGAAGCCTTACAAGAAAGAAGTTGCGAGCCAACTACTTGCCAAATTTGACCAGCTTGGCCTTCTCTGCGATTATCAGTCTGGCTACTGCCCCAATTGCAGCACTGAGACTGCAACCATCCAAGTGGTGGATGATGCGCTCAGAATCACTGACACTGGGGGCTTGTTCCTCTTAGACCTCACAGCTGCCTTCGACACAATTGATTACCAAATACTCCTCTTCCTCCTCGCCAACAGGATGGGCTTCTCTGGAAATGTCCTAAAATGGTTTTCATCCTACTTATCAGATAGCTACCAGGCCATACAGATGGGCTCATTCAGATCCAACCGACACCTAGTCTTGTGTGGGGTCCCCTAAGGGTTCATTCTCTCCCAAATCATCTTCAAACTATACATGGAGCCCTTGGGAACTCTCCTAAATGACCCCAACATAGCCAATCATCAGTCCGCCAATGACACTCAGCTGTACCATAAGGTCAGTGCCCCCTAGGACATTGCTCGCCTCCACAAATGCCTGGCTCCTATGCAAACATGGATGTCAAACGCTTACCTTAAACTAAACCCAACCAAGACCAAATTTGTCCTCATCGGTCCCCCAACCAAACGACGACTCATGCAACGATGACGTGTGCCTGGAAGGATTCACTGCTCAGCTGTAAAACTCAGCCAAATCCCTGGGCTTCATTGTTGACAGTAGCCTTTCTGTCCAAAAGCACCTAGCCAAAAAGGCACAAACTGCATGGCTACAGATCCACATACTCCTCAAAATGAATCCCTCCATTCTGCCAAACAATTTCCGTACAGTGGTCCAAGCCCTCTTGATCTCACACATCGATGGGGAAATGCCCTCCTTACTGGCCTTCCCGATGCACCGCTGGCCCCCCTCGAAACAGCACACCACGCTGCAGCCTGCATCATTTTAGGTGCCCGCAAATTGGACCATATCTCTCCAACACTGTGCACGCTTCACTGCCCCCTCCTCCCCACATGGATCATATTCCAAACTGCATGTTTCACCTACAAAGCAGTCTCAAATGGAACACCAACATTCTAGGCGGCTAAATTCTACACCTATGGATGCTCTAGCACCTGATGTAGTAAAACTATCAAAAGGTTATAGTCAAAGCTAGCCCACAAAAAGAATACTCACAAGCAGTCCTTCTCCTGCCACGTGTCGACCGCCTGGAACTCAATCCAACGCTTGAAATGTCCCTACCATCCCCAAGTTCCACAAAACACAAAAAATGTGGCTTCTTCAACAATACCTGCCAGAGGAATAAAATCTTTCTCTCCCTCCACCAACAGTACTTCGTTAGTTTATAAAATGCCAAGCACAATCCTGTTGTAAAATGCTCTGCTGCGCTTGAGCTAGGTTTGCGCTATAACCAATAAAATAAAAGGTCATTTCACTGAAGAGAATGTTTAGCTTGCACTTAGTGGGATTTGCTCTAATCCCACCTTGTTTTAAGGTCTCACAGATGCGATACAGACGTTGTATGTATTATTTGCCGGTCTTACTGTAAATAACTGTATTGACAAAACAGGTGTGGGCAAATTACTGATGTGGCCTCAGCGGATGATCCTTCAGACGTTTACATATGGCTGACACATTGTTAAGGCTGAAAGGGGAAACAATAAATTGAAAGATATCTTTGCGGTTTTATTTTATCTTTTGGGTCTAGAAACAGCAGCCAGAAACTTCTGGTCAGGTCTAACCTTGAGATGATCGTGGACATTCCCAGTTTCACTATCAATTTGTTAGTCCTTGCAATTAGATAGGCAATGCATTCCAATAATGCATGGACTTTTCAGAAATCAATGGAGGATTTCCAGGTATTGTCCTGCTTGGAAATTATAATGAGAGATGACCATTCACTGAGGGTCTTTTTAAATACCTCAAGTCTTAGCATCTTATCAACCTCCTCCTAAATTACTCTCTGGTCTGGCTTCTGGTATTCGGTAGGATTTTAGATGGATCAGTTTTACTGTTTTTGTCTGGATATGGTAACAAAACCCTTTTAATCATCCTGGTATTTCTGGGAAAACACCTTGAAGTTACTCCATGAGGTCTTGGAGATATTGCTGGGTTGTATTCAGTAACTCTGGTGGTATTTCCACAATTTTTTTCCCTGGAGTAGAAGCCGATGACTTCCAATTTTATGGCCAATTTAGGGACAGGTGTTATTCTTGTTGGATTGTAGCCAATTTGCATGGTACACTTGCTATTTTTTGTTGGTCATTTTGTTTTTTTGTTGGTCAATAGATTGATTCGAGAAGTGGGAATGAGTTCCATCACCTGACCTCCCACGATAACATTCTCAGCTTGATGTTCAGGTTGTGACTTATTGTCTTCCTTGCACCGTTAAGAGATGCCTGTGGACCAAATCATGGATGAGGGTCATGTGTTCCCAGGTCTTTTGGATGAAGTGTGCTGTGTTTACCAAGTTATTCTCTTGTTCTTCCCACTTCTCTCGTTGCATGTCTAAGACATTCCAGGGACTCTCTCAATATACCCGCTTTAATGGAGAACATGCCAGTGGAGGCTTGACGGGTCTTCTGCATGGAAAATAATTTGCAAGGAACAAGCTCATCCCAGGTCTTTCCATTCTGGTCTTTCTGACAGTGTTCTTCAGGATCGTATTAAATCGCACCACTTGTCAGTTTGGGGATTGTACTCCTGGGTCATCAAGATGTCCTGCTCATGTAAAGTTAGCAACAAATGCTTGAGAATATTTTGAGTCACATTAGAGCTCAGGCCTCTGGATACCTGGTGGCATTATTTAGTAATAATAGGATGTATATTTCCCTCCCTGAGGCTTTCAGTGATCGTATGAAGTCCATGGCGATGCAGCAAAAAGAAACATCCACTGCAGCATGGTATAGGTGCTCTAGGTACACTGATGAGAGGTCTTCTGATAAATGGGGCATGTGGCACAGCATTCTTTAAGATGGTGGTTGATTACTGGGCAATATTATCAAGTCAGGACGTGGTCCCGATTTCTGCCCAAGCCTAGATGGGGAACCGTGTGAGAGGAATGCACCAAATCCATGAATTTACTAAATGTGTTGTGGAACTAGCAGTAGATATCAGGTTCTTCAGTTGCCTTTGTGTCGAGTTCAACCTGATCAGCCAACCCTCTCATCTCAATGAAAAGAACCCAATGTTTTGTAATCCCTTTTCTTCAATATACAGGCCCCCTAAAAAAACTTTGGAGACTAGGATCATTCCTATGGACAGCTGCAAATATAGCTGAGATTTGGAATGGACTGTACAGGCTGAGCTGCATTGTATGTTGAACCAACCCCTTTTTCCGCGCATGGGGTAGTGGCCAGCTTTGATACTACCAGGGCTCTAGGAGTCTCTTCTTGTGTACCAGTTGCTAAATAGATTGTCAAACTCCCACCTGGTTGGGGTAGACCTTAACATTTCTGTTGTCATTTTCATCAATTACTCCTACCCCTATATTGATGGAAGATTTAATGGCCAGACCAGATTATTGGGCTATTTTTCCTAATGTCCGCAGAGAGACAGAGTTGTAGTCTTGTTGGATCCCCGGCCCACTCCACAGAGTGTATTACTAATTTCTCTGGGATAAATAAGCCATACTAAATTGCTCCTGCTTTGGAGGTAATCTAGGCATGCAGGCTCTGTCTGAAAGCCCAACGACCTGTATGGGTGGTCTCCTCAGTGTCTGGAGCAGACCGGGTCCAAGATTTTGGTTCTGTTCTGTTCACAGCACTTCAAAAACAATAATTCTGCAGGCCCAAAAAGCATGCATCACCATATCATATTTCGTGTCAGGGGTAGTTTGGGATAAACGCTTATGAGGAATAAGTGTTCATCTACATCTAAAACTGGTGCTTCTACCTTGGAGCTAAGAACTAGGTTTATAAATGAGGCAAACCATAAAGTGCAACAGATCCCTTTCTTGTAGAGTTATTGGCTTCCCTCTGGATCTCTGCTTATGGCACAGTCTCAAGAATATATTAACCAGCACACTACTTTGTCCTAAGAACAGCCTTGGGTATATAGGCACCATGCCTGCTTCTTTGTCCTAATCACAGTCACAGGTATATAGTGTCCAGTTTGCTTCCTTTCCCCAATCACAAAAGTGGATATGATGCACAGCTGGCACTTTGCCACAATCACAGTGATATAGAGACCAGTGTACTATGTGTAATCCACTCAGGGTTATAATGAATGGCTTACTTCCTCCTGCTGCAAGGGATATGGTACCCATTTTTCGGGGATATAGTACCCAGCTCACTGTTCAGCGCTCTGAGGCACTTACGGGGTTCCCAGGATTTTTAGCCTCTCAGGCTTCTCATCTATCCATGGGCCATCAGCAAAAACCTTGGCAGCCATCTTCGGTCCAGGTGGAAGTCCTGCCTTCCTAAATTGGTTCTCAGCACTTCTTGGTAGTTCTTGGCACTGTGGGGTACATTGACCTACTCATCAGAATTCCCATCCATAACCAAGCTGCACTTTAGCAGTTAACAGCAAAATGGCTCCGCTGGCACCTTTGAGCACTACTGCCGTGCATCAAAACTGTGTTTTTGCATCGACAAAATGATGGCTTCCCTGTCTTGCCAAGCACTTATAGGGCAAGTTGGAACAGGGAGCACACCGAGAAAGGCAGCCAGTGTGTTTTCTTGTATGCACTAAAGAAGCAAAGTGAAAAGCAGCGTTGCTTTGCTGCTTGCTAAGAAGTTCCCATTGAAAAGGGAATATTTTGCATTGAAAAGGATGCTACCCTGACGCTCTTCATCTGCTTAACATCACACTGCGTTTATCAGCAATACCTTGCCATGTCCATCCGTATTCAGATTGTGCTCCAGCAGAAGAGGGCATTATCCCTGAATGACAGGCTTTGTCAGAGCAGATCTGGGAAATCAACAGAAGCTTTACTTTCAGCTGCACAGGAAAACATTCGACTTTTGTGCTACAAAATGTCAAAATAAACCCTTCAAAACAAACCCTAGCTCTGTGTGGATAGGACAATTTCAGTGGACCTTTGCCTTGAACATACTACTCTGTGAGAGAAACTGACTAGGGCTGCAAAACAAAATTGGGAATGCAGATGGAAGAGAAAAAACGAATTTGAGAGGGACAGCCCAGCAGATTTCACCACGTGTCAAAATGTGCTTTTGCAAATGAGAAAATATCTGTTTTAAAAGTGTCATATTGAAGAAGGCCCTGTCCGTGCCTAGCAATGTAAAGGGGATGTTACTGGGAAACATATATGGGATGTTTTATTTCAACAAGCTTGCTTCTGATTCAGAACAAAATAAAATAAACTTTTAAAATATATTGGCTGTCCTGGGAAATCAGCCCAAACAGGTTTTTCTGCCATGGCTCAAGGGGCAGTTGGGTGCTGACAACAGGAGCGCCCTACCCCCAAGAAAAGCCACAGTAGATTCTGGGACACCTCTGTGTTAATTATGCCCTTTGAAACTTTGAATGGACCAGGAGGCAGCATATCACACACTCGTCAGACTTCTGTCTGTGCTCCATGTTGACACAATACATTCTGGGATGCCTACGTGTGAAAACTCAAGTAACATTCCCCTCAACTTCTACTGGGGAGCTTCAAAGCCAACTCCAGAACAACCTTGTAAGCTATGCTCGTATTTGGTAGACAATGCTGACCATCTGTCTCAAAAAATAAACTTTGAAGACTTTTATCTCTCAGGAATTTAGAAGTTTAACGGTTTAAATGTAATTTTTGTGTCTTTTAAACAAGATGTGTTAGCCTTCACTGGCATATTGTGGACAGAAAGGGCAGAGAATTCGATATTCTGAGGAAAGCGTACATGATGCAACTTCACATGCCATATGATATTATTTAACACTTATCGAACAGAGGTCCTGTCAGGCGGAATTAAGCTTAAATTAACACATTAATGGTCGCCAGTCCTCCATGACAAAGCACAGAGAGAAAACTCAATCAGACCCAAACCTTAAGATACATTTGAAAAAATAAACAATTTTATTTTATAAGTGAGTAGATAAGACATTAACAGGCCGATTCATGGAATAATTAGCGCGGCGCAACTGGCCAAAAACGTGCGATTCGCAGTGGAATAGCGAAAATCGCAGTGCAAGTGCGAAAATCGCACGAAAAGCAGCGCACATCGATTCATGGAAGGCCGTGCGCAAGAAAACCATCGGATGTGCGCTAAAAAAGTGCGCAGCGCACGTTGGCGTACAGGTCATATAACGGCGTGCGCCAGGTCACAGCGAAAATAGCACAGGCCACAACGAAAATCGCACATAGCGCGGCGCACACAACAAAAGTAGGCGGAACACGGGGCGTAACACTCGGAATGGGGAACAACTTGCCAAAATGTGGGCGTCACGGGGGAAGTACAGGGTGCAAGTGCGCGGAACGCCCACACGCTCGCCTACAACACGTATTCATGGAATCGAATAGGGCAAAAAAGCGCACGGTCAAACCAGCGCACAAGCACAAACACGACCGCCACAAGAAAGCAGGCGGTAGCGTCTCTGCGCCTGTAATAAATGTGCGCCAAAAGGTGCGCCAACAAATAGCACCTATATACAGCTATGATGAATGTCCTATACTGTGGCCCTCCAGGACAAATGACGTGCAAAGGGGTACCCACAAACACGGACACCCGCTGACTGAAAAATAACGTGTGCGTGTATTCCGGGGTGCGCGGGAAGTTTCACACGCGATTTGGCAGGGTATGTGGATTTCAGGGGTGCGCGGGAAGTTCCACACGCGATTTGGCTGGGTACGTGCGCGGGAATTTCCACACGCGATTTGGCTGGGTACGTGGATCTCAGGGGTGCGCGGGAAGTCTCACACGCGATTTGGCAGGGTACGTGGATTTCAGGGGTGCGCGGGAAGTTCCAGACGCGATTTGGCCGGGTACGTGCGCGGGAAGTCTCACACGCGATTTGGCAGGGTACGTGGATTTCAGGGGTGCACGGGAAGTTCCACATGCGATTTGGCCGGGTACGTGCGCGGGAATTTCCACACACGACTTGGCTGGGTACGTGGATCTCAGGGGTGCGCGGGAAGTTTCACATGCGATTTGGCATGGTACGTGGATTTCAGGGGTGCGCGGGAAGTCCCACATGCGATTTGGCCGCGTACGTGCGCGGGAATTTCCACACGCGATTTGGCTGGGTATGTGTATTTCAGGGGTACGCGGGACATTCTACACGCGATTTGGCTGTGTGCTCCCAGGTATTCCCTGTACACCCTCCATGGCCCCTGCAGGCAGCCGACACCACAGGGGACTACCCTGCACACCTGCTCATGTCACCCAGCACCCCCACCTCCCAGCACTGTGGGGCACCCTCCACCAGGCCCCCACTCATGTCCCCCTGCACCCTCACCCCCCAGCATCTAGGGGCACTCTCCACCAGGCCCCCACTCATGGCCCCCTGCACCCCCACCCCCCAGCATCCAGGGGCACCCTCCACCAGGCCCCCACTCATGGCCCCCTGCACCGCCAACCCCCAGCATCCAGGGGCACCCTCCACCAGTCCCCCACTCATGTCTCCCATCACCCCACCCCCCAGCAGTGCAGGGCACCCTCCACCAGGCCCCCACACATGTCCCCCTGCACCCCCACCCCCCAGCATCCAGGGGCACCCTCCACCAGGCCCCCACTCATGTCTCCCATCACCCCCACCCCCCAGCAGTGCAGGGGCACCCTCCACCAGGCCCCCACTCATGTCTCCCATCACCCCCACCCCCCAGCATTGCAGGGCACCCTCCACCAGGCCCCCACTCATGTCCAACTCATGTTTCCCACCACCCCACCCCCCAGCAGTGCAGGGGCAGCCTCCACCAGGCCCCCACTCATGTCTCCCATTACCCCCACCCCCCAGCAGTGCAGGGGCAGCCTCCACCAGGCCCCCATTCATGTCCAACTCATGTCTCCCACCACCCCACCCCCCAGCAGTGCAGGGGCACCCTCCACCAGGCCCCCACTCATGTCTCCCATCACCCCCACCCCCCAGCAGTGCAGGGGCACCCTCCACCAGGCCCCCACTCATGTCTCCCACCACCCCCCAGCCACCATGGGCAGCCTCCACCAGGCCCCCACTCATGTCCAACTCATGTCTCCCATCACCCCCACCCCCCAGCATCCAGGGGCACCCTCCACCAGGCCTCCACTCATGTCTCCCATCACCCCCACCGCCCAGCCACCATGGGCAGCCCCCACCAGGCTCCCACCCATGTCTCCCACCACCCCCAGCAGTGTGGGGCACCCTCCACCAGGCCCCCACCCATGTGTCCCACCACCCCCACCCCCCAGCCACCATGGGCAGCCTCCACCAGGCCCCCACTCATGTCTCCCACCACCCCCACCCCCCAGCCACCATGGGCAGCCTCCACCAGGCCCCCACTCATGTCTCCCACCCCCACCCCCCAGCCACCATGGGCAGCCCCCACCAGGCTCCCACCCATGTCTCCCACCACCCCCACCACCCCAGCAGTGTGGGGCACCCTCCACCAGGCCCCCACTCATGTCCCCCTGCACCCCCACCCCCCAGCATCCAGGGGCACCCTCCACCAGGCCCCCACTCATGTCCCCCTGCACCCCCACCCCCCAGCATCCAGGGGCACCGTCCACCAGGCCCCCAACTCATGTCCCCTATCACCCCCACCCCCCAGCATCCAGGGGCACCCTCCACCAGGCCCCCACTCATGTCCTCCTGCACCCCCACCCCCCAGCATCCAGGGGCACCGTCCACCAGGCCCCCACTCATGTCCCCTATCACCCCCACCCCCCCAGCATCCAGGGGCACCCTCCACCAGGCCCCCACTCATGGCCCCCTGCACCCCCACCCCCCAGCATCCAGGGGCAGCCCCCACCAGGCCCCCACTCACGTCTCCCACCACCCCCACCCCCAGCCACCATGGGCAGCCCCCACCAGGCTCCCACCCATGTCTACCACCACCCCCACCCCCCCCAGCAGTGCAGGGGCAGCCTCCACCAGGCCCCCACTCATGTCCCCCTGCACCCCCACCCCCCAGCATCCAGGGGCACCCTCCACCAGGCTCCCACCCATGTCTACCACCACCCCCATCCCCCAGCCACCATGGGCAGCCTCCACCAGGCCCCCACTCATGTCTCCCACCCACCCCCACCCCCCAGCCACCATGGGCAGCCCCCACCAGGCCCCCACCCATGTCTCCCACCACCCCCACCCCCACCCCCCAGCAGTGTGGGGCACCCTCCACCAGGCCCCCACTCATGTCCCCCTGCACCCCCACCCCCCAGCATCCAGGGCACCCTCCACCAGGCCCCCACTCATGTCCCCCTGCACCCCCACCCCCCAGCATCCAGGGGCACCGTCCACCAGGCCCCCACTCATGTCCCCTATCACCCCCACCCCCCAGCAGTGCAGGGGCAGCCTCCACCAGGCCCCCACTCATGTCCAACTCATGTCTCCCATCACCCCCACCCCCGAGCATCCAGGGGCACCCTCCACCAGGCCCCCACCCATGTTTCCCATCACCCCCACCGCCCAGCCACCATGGGCAGCCCCCACCAGGCTCCCACCCATGTCTCCCACCACCCCCACCCCCCCAGCAGTGTAGGGCACCCTCCACCAGGCCCCCACCCATGTCTCCCACCACCCCCACTCCCCAGCCACCATGGGCAGCCTCCACCAGGCCCCCACTCATGTCTCCCACCCACCCCACCCCCCAGCCACCATGGGCAGCCCCCACCAGGCTCCCACCCATGTCTCCCACCACCCCCACCTCCCCAGCAGTGTGGGGCACCCTCCACCAGGCCCCCACCCATGTCTCCCACCACCCCCACCCCCCATCCACCATGGGCAGCCTCCACTAGGCCCCCACTCATGTCTCCCACCCACCCCCACCCTCCAGCAGTGCAGGGTCAGCCTCCACCAGGCCCCCACTCATGTCCCCCAGCACCCCCACACCCCAGCATCCAGGGGCACCCTCCACCAGGCTCCCACCAATGTCTACCACCACCCCCACCCCCAGCCACCATGGGCAGCCCCCACCAGGCCCCCACCCATGTCCCCCTGCACCCCCACCCCCCAGCATCCAGGGGCACCCTCCACCAGGCCCCCACTCATGTCCAACTCATTTCTCCCACCACCCCCACCCCCCAGCAGTGTAGGGGCAGCCTCCACTAGGCCCCCACACATGTCTCCCACCACCCCCACCCCCCAGCATCCAGGGGCACCCTCCACCAGGCCCCCACTCATGTCCCCCTGCACCCCCACCCCCCAGCATCCAGGGGCACCCTCCACCAGGCCCCCACTCATGTCTCCCACCATCCCCACCCCCCAGCATTGCAGGGCACCCTCCACCAGGCCCCCACTCATGTCCCCTTGCACCCCCACCCCCCAGCATCCAGGGGCACCCTCCACCAGGCCCCCACACATGTCCCCCTGCACCCCCCACCCCCCAGCAGTGCCGGGCACCCTCCACCAGGCCCCCACTCATGTCCCCCCTGCACCCAGGTCCTCACAATCCCCAATCATGTGCGTTATGGTCAGCCTCCACAGCCAAAAGGCCCTACCAAGTAACCCATTCACCCACATGGAAATGGAAATTACATGTTACACCCCCAATGTTCATAAAGCAAATGAACCCATGTCCGTCACACACAATGGTTGCAATTGAATGGGAAAACACCCAACATGACATGCATTAAACCAATGAGATGATACCACACAGTGAAGTATGAAAACAAAATTGTATTAAAAAAAATTGAATGCAAATGAAATGAAACAAACTACAATGGCAATGAAAAAAAGATAAGCTGCATGTCCGTCAAAAAAAATTAAAACTACAAATCCAAATTCAAAAAAATGTTGTCCAAAGTCACATTAAAAATAAAATCAATCCGAGAGAGAAAAATAAATGCAAAGACCATTGCTCCATGGTGAATAAATAAAAACAAAAAAAATAAAACAATCCAATGAAGAACTATGTACAAAACATCCAAGGGTCCACGAGGCCAACTGAACAAAGGAAACCTACAAAAAACCCTAACTAAAATGCAACTAAATACAAAAAGTGGAGCAGTGTCCGTCGACTCCAAATCATAAGAAGAAACAAAGGAAACCTAAAACTAAAGAACTATATACAAAGGCGGCGGGCAAGACCAGCGGCTCACTCTGTGGTGTTCCGGGCCAGGGCATCATCGAACTCCTCTTCGATGTCCCGGAGGTGGTCCTGTTCCATGGCCCCGAGGGACTGCAGGGACGACGCCATCTGCTCCTCCAACCCCCTGCGGATTGCCTCGAGGCCCTCGGCCCGCCTCAGGGCCCTCCGCATGGAGTTCTCCACCCTGACCATCGTGAGCCGCACCTCTTCCGCCCGCCGCCGCTCCGCAACTATCTGCTGGCCCAACCGCAGCCACACGGAAGCCACTTCCCGTCCTGGGTCCTCCTGCCCTCCGGCCGATGCCTGCCCCTCCGATGTTGATGGCCCCGAGGCATGATGCCTCCCACGTTGACTCTGCTGCTGCCTCTGACGCAACTGCCTCTGCCAGCACGACGGCATCCAGGCTGATGGAATCCACCGATGCCGTCGTGCACGTGCCCTGCCTGATGATTCCGGCACATCCTCCATCTGCTGGGGTACAGTTGCTGTGGTGTCCACCCCTGCTGGACCTCCGACTCCCGACTGTGGCAGGGATGGCATCCCCACCGAGCTGGCTGCATTGGTCAGGGCAGGTCCACAGGGGGCCCTGGTGGCATCTGGGCCGGAAGACGGCAAGGAGAACGACTGGCGTATAGCCTCCACAGAGGAGGAGAGGGCCGCCAGATTGGCCAACACATGCAGGAAACCCCCGAACATGGAAGATCCCAATTGGGCCACGTCGGCACGGTGCTCTTCGTGATGACGTGCGTGCTCCTCCCGGGAAGCACGCACGTCATCACGAATTGCACCCGCGCGCATTGCAACCCCAATCAGGACCTTCTCCATACGGCCACGGGTCCCCTCGTCCACAGGTGGAGGGGAGTCAGGTGACATGGACATCCCCTCTACCTGCGGACGGGCCTGGGACGGGGCATCCTTGCTGGTGCATGGTGGTGCACTCACAGGGTCAGGGACAGCGACATGCACAGGCCCCTCCACGGTGACCTGTGCTGCCTCCTGCCCCTGGACTGCACCACTTGCACCAGCAGGGATGCCCCCACCAGGCCCCATGTGTGCCTCAGTGGCGGCCTCCTCCTCCTCCTCTGTGGAAACCACCAACCTGAATGGCTCCTCACCGTCTTCCGCCGTAGCAGGCCCCTGTGGGGGCTCACCCACCCCTTCCGCTGCAGCCATGGGGGCATCCCCGCCGCCTTGCTCCACAGCGCCATCTCCACCCTCTTCTTCACTAGCCGCTGCGTAGAGGGAGACATAGAACACAAGCATCAGGGTACTGTACAATGGTCCCCTAGACAGGAAGCAATAGCAGATGAGTACCACTGTCAAAGTACACTTCCATCATGTCTCTCCACAACACATGGGTCAGTCCAGGCAAAATACACACAGTAACAGGCATGGTGCATGCCATGGACATTTCCATACATGTCCAATGGACTCTTGAAACATACAATGATATGGAACTCACATGCATCATGGGTCATGCCTATCACATGCACATACTTCACCTCAGTCACATCCATCTGGCCTCATACACCCCAAACACAGCGGATACAAGGATAACTAGGCTGCATCAGTGAATCTGTGCATTGTCACACACATGTGTCATGCATCCATGGCATTCACAAGTCATAGACACGCAGGTCAGGCACACAGACATGGCTACCATATATGTACCTGGCATCAGCACCCATCCCTCACCCCCACCCATGTCCAGGAACAGAGACTGGCATGCTCTCATGTGTAAAATCTGCATAGGGCTCCCCATGTCGCATTTAAACACATGCAACGACCATGTGGTTCACACATCACTGGTCGCACATGCATTACCATGATGTCCCTGCACACATTTATGCGTACATGGCCTATGTCACACATACAGGCAAGTATCAGACAACCAGCACACCACAACATGCCCTGTCTCACACAGCAATGCTTGGCCACTTACCGCTCAACTCCAGACGGGTCTCCCTCTCAAGGATCTGGGCGTGGAGCGCTGGGCGTACGCGTTCCAGGACCCTCATCTGGATGGAACTCATGTGGCCCCGGCCCCCCTCCACGAGGCGCCGGGCCTTCACGAGGGTCCTGGACCTCAAATCCTCCCAGCGCTTCTTGATCTTCTGGACGTCGCGGGTTGCCACCCCCTCCGCGTTGATGGCAACCACACAGTCGGCCCAGATCCTCTCCCGTCCTTCCTTGCTGGCGCGGGACGATCCAAAGAGGGCATCATACTGCCCCAGGACATGCTCCACCAGGACACCAACTTCGGTGGCAGTGAAGCTGGTGCCCCTCTGCCCTGGGGTTGCCACTGGTGCCAGATGTCGAAGTGCCCGACATGGCAACCCCAGAGGCAGGAGTGGGTGGGCAACTGGGTCCTGGGGCTGGGCTGTGGAGCGATGTTATCCCAGTCGGGAGTCTTCTGTTCCAGCAGGGGTGGACACAGCAACTGGACCCCTGCAGATGGCTGATGTGCAGGCACCAAATGGCAGGGCACGGTGGCAGCAGGCAGCCAGCAGCAGATGGCATGTGGGAGGCTGCTCGGGGCACTGGGGGGCAGTAATTCGGCCTTCTGGGCAGGAGTGTGGTCTTCCGTGTGTTTTCGCGTGGCCAGCTTGATACAGAGTGATTTGGCACGTGAAAATCCTGCACGTCAGCATGAAATTCGAGGAAAGGCCCTTAGCACGTAAGCACGTCAGCACGCATACGCGATTCTATTGGACCAAAGGCCCTCAGCGCGTAAGCGCGTCTGTGACGTGACCCGCACGGGTGTTTCCCTCATAGCACGTGATGACGGAGCACACGTGGAAAGACTGCACGTCAGAGTGTCATCACGTGTAATTGGACAAAAGTGCGCGTACACGCGATTGGCCTATGTACGTGTATTTCAGGGGTGTGCGGGCACTTACACACGTGACTACATCAGCGCCCGTGTATTCCGGGGTGCGCGGGAATTTCCACACGCTATTGGCCTAGGTACTGGATTTCAGGGGTGCGCGGGAAGTTTCACACGCTCGCCTACAACACGCGCAAAGAAACACGTACGCCAGTAGGAAGCAGGCATACGTCGCCCGCGAAGCATAAATTTGCGCGCAAAAAACTAACAAGCTCAGACGCCAGGATGAATATACCGTTCCTAGCAGCAGTGGCCGTGGGCTACCAAAGGAGGAGGAGGAGAAGGATAGCCAGGGCCAGAATTTTCACACCCAGAACCAGCCTTTTCGGGATGCCTGATGACCAGGTGTATGGGAGGTACAGGTTTCCACCACACATAATAATGGACCTGGTGAGTGAGTGGGAGGATGACCTCACATCACCCACCCTGTGCTCCCAAGCACTCAGCCCCCTGGAGAAGGTCCTCAATGTACTGCACTTCTTAGCCACTGGATCATTTCAGCGGACAAGTGCCATAGTGGGTGGGGTGTCACAGGCCACGCAGTCACGCTGCCTACACCAGGTCTTGAACATCATCACTGCACGCCCATCAGTCCGCAGGCACATATACCTGCCCAGAACACCTGCAGAAAGGCATGCTGCCGCCCTGGATTTTTACGGTGTGGCATGATTCCCCAAAGTGCTAGGTGCCATCGACTGCACCCATGTGGCTCTACGTCCCCCCAGGGCATCTGAGCACATCTATAGGAACCGCAAACACTGGCATTCCATCAACGTGCAGGTAGTATGTAATGCCAAGGGAATCATCACCTCAGTATATGCCAACTATCCCGGGTCCACCCACGACAGCTTCATTTACCGAATGTCCACCCTAAGCCGGGACCTAGAAGCTGGGCGGCATGGCGATACATGGCTGCTTGGTGAGTATGAATGCCACTCCACATGCATGCATGTCAGACACTGAGCAAGGTCACAACCCCACCAATGATACCCATCACCACCTCCACAGGGGACAGTGCCTACCCTCTCAGCCCCCACACGATGACACCAATTCGGAACCCCACCACGCCACCCGAGGTAAGATATAACACAGCCCACATTGCAACCTGGGGCATAGTGGAGCGCACATTCGGAGTGCTTAAGTCACGCTTTCGCTCCCTTGACCGTTCTGGTGGGCAGCTGTTATACGCTCCCCCAGTAGTGTGCAGGATCATAGTGGCAGCATGTGTCCTGCACAACGTTGCAACACGCCGGGGCCTGGCCGTGGACATGGTGGTGTCCCCACATCCCCAACCACATGCACGCCCGCTGCGCATGGGAGGGGAAAGGGCACAGGGGGAGGCAGCCCGTACACAGCTAGTGGCTAATTACTTCACATAGAAATCACACCCCTGTGGAGTGCACACTGCCCTGGCACATACCATCTGACAATCAATGATGACTCAACCTGACACTGAACCTGAATGTCTGGAGAATCAACCGTCAAAACCATATCAGCCTGAGATTGTTCACATGGAAGTGTTACAATGTGTGCATCCCTACCTACACAGACACCACCAATGCAGTTTCGTGAAAAAACACATTCATGCAGCTAAAATGAATACCCACTTGCAAAATGCAACATGAGGACAGTGCCATGTCACCCAACCCATCCCCAGCACCGCCACACGACACACCATGCCATGTCATGTCATGCTATGTGCAGGTAAACAAAGTAATCCCCACAACATGACACAAGTGTCACAAAGTACAGTGTCCCTAATTGAAACTCGCGACACCTGAAATGCTCACAGTAATGCAGGACCAACAACACACTTGAGCAGGTATTTAGCAATAACACTTATCAGCTACTGACCCTCAAAACTACCATTAACATGACATTACGAATGTAAGGAATTAGTAGTCTCACCACCTGGAAATGCCTGCACTCCCACCACTTCCAACTGTACAGTGTTGCCGCCATGTAGAGTTGTAGGTGCACTGCTGCCAACATGGATCCCATCTCCAAAGTAGAGGGCCTTGTGTAGACATGAGGAAAGGACCTGCAAATTAGGAGGTAGACATGGATGAGTTACACATCAATGCAACATGCAGTGTACAACACAACAGCAATATGCACTAGGAATGTATACACAGTATTGACTAGACTACCCACACATGTAGTTGGAGTCCAATGTCACCATGTACGTCAATGTCACTTGGGCACACCCTTTGCAAACCCATGGAAACGGGAAGCAGGAGGGGTGTGTGTGACAAAAACCCAAGCATCTGAACCAAATACATGACAAGCCTGCATGTGCCCAGCCACAATGCAGCGTATGCCCACGGGAGCCACACAAGGCAACACACTGTCCCAAAAAAAAAAAAAAAATCAAAAATGGCCATTAATGGGCCTGGGGGGGTTGTGGAGGCCACCCAGGAGGTCCGAGGACAGGGTGCACACCAAAACCCACCTGTGTGGATCTTGCGGAAAAAAAAAACACCTCCATGGGCTCATGGCCCACACGGCTACCCTATTGTGGGAGTATCACTACTGTCGCTATTCTCACCCTGTGCAGCTGCATCCGGAGGTGGTGGCACTATGGGAGGCAGCCCACGCAAGGCCCTAGTCTGTTCCTCCATGGCTGCAAGCATGCAGGTATGGTAGGTCTCGTTCTGGAGGATGAGTGTGCGGAGGTCCCCATGCAACAACACACGGGATGCCCGGACCTCCGCCCTAGTTGCCTGCATCTCAGCTGAGAGCGTACGGGTGAGACGCTCCAGCTGCTGTTCTGTCCTTCGGTTTGTTGAAGCCTCAAGCTCAACAAGAGTCGTCCTGAGGTGAAGGAGTTCCAGCCTCAGGGCTTCCCTGTGGCCCTGGGACTCTATGGAGATGGCTTCCTGCAGAGTCGCCAGTGCCGCCCGCCTGTCCCTGTTGGACGCCAAAATGTCCTCCCTGTGTGACTGGCAGATGGAGTCGGTTGCCTGCTGTAGTCGCTCCATCAGCCTTTCGGGGGGGACAATGGAAGTGGCCACCCTATCCATGGCCTGAGCCATCATCTCTGATGATGCTGCCTGTTGGGTTGCCATACCGTAAATGGATTGCTCCCATTGCGGTATTGCCAGGTGGCCTATGGCCACCACGTCGGTGGGCACCACACCTGTCTGGGGCAAGGCGAACTGCGCCTTGCTGTGCCGGCACTGCTTGAGGCTGGAGGACTGCATTCCCCCTCTGATCTGCTGGCCCAGGAACAGGATCAGATGTCGCGGAGTGTGACCCTGCATCCGTATCCACCAAAGGCGTAGCTGCCAACACTGACCTCCCCATTGAGGGTTCTGACCCTGGTGCAGGTGGGTCGGACAGAACAGAATCCCTCCCAGGAACACTCACCTGCGACGGCACGTAGGTCTCATCATCCGAATCAACACCTGAGTACAGCTCGGGGGAGGTGCAGCCAGAGACACCCCTTGAGAGCACGACCTGCAGCAGTTGTGGGTTCTCACCCACCACCACACCACGTCCCTCACTGGTGGTCGGTCGGCCCTCAGACCCCTCCTGGGTCTGCACCATCTCCACAACCCCAGCAGTATCAGGTGCGTCTTCCCCTGCAAAGACATAAAAGCAAACAAATGGAAACAGGCATTAGCACCATGGCACACAATGAGGGCTGAGAAGCAACAGAACCAGTACTTGATTGACACATGTCCCACATGACTAGAACCCTCCCATGCATGCACCCTCACTGCGTATGAAGGGTAGGCAAATGGCACACACTGATGACACCAAGATGGAAGATGAACACATTTTCTGCATGCTGCCTAGCAGTGGCATCACACATTGGCCTGTGGTTGCCAGGTGAAACACACATGCCATCACACAGATGGCATGTACCATTGCTATTGAGTGAAGATGGAGAGGAGGGCAGCACTTATTTATTCAGTCCAGTTCCCTCATGTAATAGCTTTTCTAATTCAAACAGGTCTGATTTTTCACCTGGAGCTGCCAGTCCAAAATGGTCCGATTGCACAGGGACATGTCTAAACAAATGATATCCAGGTAACAAAGTCACTCCACTTTACCATAGCCATGTCAGACATGTGACTAGAGGACTGAGAAATGCTTAGTAAAAGTGGTGGAATGCAAACAATCTGCCTGAATGAACAGAGAAAAATAAGCAACAATGTTGTGGCAAGGTGACACTTCAAGGGCAACTGGCGTGCTGTTGGGCTAGATGTTTACTGTTGGCAGAAGGGATACTGCTATGGCCAAATGCTGCTGCGTAGAATGTATTGCATGAAGCACATGGGAGACCCAAACGACTCAGGCGCACACACCCTCACCTGGCACACAAACAGAAGCCCTCACACACACACCATGCACATGGATGACACACACATGCATGTGCACTCACCGGACAATGCCTCATAATCAGGCAGATCTCCCATGCCTTGGATCTGTTCCTCCGTGACGTAGGTCCCAGCGACTGACTCATGTGGAGTGAGTTTCATGTCTTCTACTGGAGACCCACCTCCAGTCACTAGAGTTGCGGCATGACTCGAGGCCAGCTTATTCTTTGCCCTGCACTTTAGGTAATTCCAGCGCTTATAGCAATCATTGGCTGTGCGCCTCACGATTCCAAGGGCACTTACGATGTCCGCAACTGTCTGCCAGTGTGCCTGGCGTTGTGCAGGTGTGGTCTTGGATCCTGCAACAATGACCATTTCGTTATCATATGCGGACACATACTCGACAAGTGCATTCAGTTCGGCATCCGTGAAGCTGGGCATCCTCGACGGGCCGGACTGTGTAGCCGTGTCTGGGGCATCAGCCTGTGCCGGACGAGCACTCTTCCTCTTCCGCTTGGAAGGTGGTGGTGATCCTGAGTGTCCTACTCCGCTCTGGACACTAGGGGCAGGAGCCCTGGTGGACTCTGTATCAGGAGTGTGGGATTGCACACTCAGCATGGGAGTTGGTGCAGGCATTGGCTCAAGTGTAATGGTGTCGGGGGAATGTCAGCAGGATGGACTAGGACCGACACTGTCCTGGCTGGGTGTGTGAGAGCTGGGGTGGATGGAGCCGCAGCTGTCCCTGCAGCCTCTCCACCCTGCCTACTTGGGGCAGCAGATGACCTTGCTGCCCCTGATCCACGTGGCCTGATGACATCAACGTGCACCAGCGCACGTGTCATAGGCCTGCTGACCTGGAAGTCAGCCATGGAGTCAGCCAGGTCTGGTGCCACAATGGGCTGGTCCAACAAGGGCTGAGCATGGATGGTGTCAGCCACATCACCCTCAACCAGGGGGGTGGGGGGGATTATGGGTGCCCTTGACTGGTCCTCCACACATGGGGGGACAGGGTCACCCTGCAAGTAACGACCACGTCCCCTACCGGATCCACCACGGCCACCACTTGTGGCTCGTCCACCTTTGCCACCCTTACGGATTCCTCGCCTCCCAACCATGGCACTGATGTTAATGTGCGTATGGGAGTGGCTGTAAACTATTGTCCTGGGCAATTGGGGGTCAAGGGGGTTGGGTACCAGATGGTAATTGTAACCTAGTGCTCTAGCAAGGCTGAATGTGACCCCTGGGTAAAGATGACGGGTCACGCAACGCGCAGGAAGCCCAAAAAAGGGATATGACGTGCACGCAACCCCTCCTAAACCACGTGTGTGGAAAAAAAAACCTGCACTACGCTGTGGCACCCAGTAACACAAGAATGAACGTATGCGTGTCACACGCAGCCTAGAATGACCTCTGAAGGGGTAGGCTACACACGGGGCAAGCACAGATGTTAGATACGTGCGTGACTCACCGTCTGCCAGGAAAAAGAGCGTGAAAAAGAAGCGCGTGTGCGCGTTGTCAACACCCCCGCCAAAAGTAGAATTGTACGCTGTCTGAGGAGACAGGACAACAGTAGAAGGGAACGCTGTTTGAGGGAACAGGCCCAGGAAAACCAGAAAAAGAGAAAAAAGAGAAAAAGCTGTCAGAGGTAACAGAGAGTACGAACTTGAAACGCTGTGAAGTAAATCGCATGTGAAACGACAAGAAGTACAGATTTCACCCACTCGCTCTCCACGAAAAGCACGTACAAGGAAATGGTGTTCTACACGTACCTTTTATGCAGGCCCACACGTCCAGCGTCACTTCCGCGTGTACGCGCTAGGGCCATTTCCACCAATT
Source organism: Ambystoma mexicanum (assembly GCF_040938575.1). Taxonomy (NCBI): domain Eukaryota; kingdom Metazoa; phylum Chordata; class Amphibia; order Caudata; family Ambystomatidae; genus Ambystoma; species Ambystoma mexicanum. The sequence continues at coordinate 860,351,062 of NC_090934.1, read as the reverse complement.
ACACGCTTTGTCACTTCCGCGTGTACGCGCTAAGGCCATTTCCACCAATTACACGCTTTGACACTCGGACGTGTCTTTCATTTTTTTAACACGCAACATTTCAAACGTGTGCCATATTCAACGTGCACATGACTTCATAGACGCGCATACGCTGGTGGCCTTTGGGCCAATGAATGTACAGATGTGTGCTGACGCGCTTACGCGCTAAGGGCCTTTCCTCGAATTACACGCAGACGTGCTGGATTTTCACGTGCAAAATCACTCCGTATCAAGATGGCCACGTGTTCACACACGGAAGACCACGCTCCTGCCCAGAAGGCCGAATTACTGCCCCCCAGAGCCCTGAGCACGCTCCCACCTGCCATCTGCTGCTGCCTGACTGCCTGCTGCCCACGTGCCCTGACATTTGCTGCCTGCACATCAGCCAGGGGTGCTGTTACTGTGACCACCCCTGCTGGAACCGAAGACTCCCGACTGCTTTTCCATCGCCCCACAGCCAGCCCCAGGACCCAGTTGCCCACCCACTCCTGCCTCTGGGGTTGCCATGTCGGGCACTGCAACATCTGGCACCAGTGGCAACCCCCGGCCAAGGAGGCAGAGGGGCACCAGCTTCACTGCCACCGAAGTTGGTGTCCTGGTGGAGCATGTCCTGGGGCAGTATGATGCCCTCTTCAGAAGGCTGCGCGCCGACAAGGAAGGACGGACTCAGATCTGGATGGACATCGTGACTGCCATCAACACGGAGGAGGTGGCAGTCCGCGACTACGAACGTGTCAGGAAGCGCTGGGAGGACTTCAGGTCCAGGGCCCTCAACAAGGCCTGGCGCCTCCTGAAGGCAGCGGATGCTAAGGGGCGCCGGGGCCACTTGTCGGAAGATCAGATGAGGGTCCTGGAATGCATATCCCCAGCGCTCCACGTCCAGGTCCTTGAGAGGCAGACCCGTCTGGAGTCGAGCGGTAAGTGTACATGCATACTGATTGTAAGCTGTGCATGTGGTGTGCCAGGAGTGTGCAGGTTGAACATGTATTTTTATGTGGGCAAGTAGGGGGGGGGGTGTACAGGGCCGTGAGGGTGACACATGCGAGGGGTCTCATGCGTGACACATGGATGGTGCTTGTGTGTGTGGGCTTGCATGGCACAGGATGTGGAGGAATGATTGTCAGGTGTGACATGGATGTCGATCGGAACACTGCGACACTTGGCGGAGGTGTACACAGGTGTACACATGCATGCAAGTTTGGTGGTTTGTGTGCATGTGTAGTGTACTCCCTATGTTGCATGTGATGTGTGGATGACCTTTGGCTGCTCATGCTGTTGTATGTGAATGGATGGTGCTGGCTGTTGCAATATGGCTGTGGTATGGCTCATGTGTGCAAGTTGAAATAACGTGTGTTGGGGATTGTGATGCCATGTCTGAGGATTACCAATGCCACTCATGTATGACTGTCATGTGTGTATGAGTCCATTGTACAGTGCCCTGATGCCTGTGTTTTCTTTCTCCCTGTCTGCAGCGTCAACTGATGAAGAGGGCGGAGAAGGTGCTGTGGAGCACAGCGGCAGGGGTCGCACCACCAGCCGGAGACGCAAGGCCCAGATCCCCTCCCAGGTTCTGATCTCGTCGGGGAGTGAGGAGTCCGGTGCCGTGTCCCAGGCCGCAGCTGCCGAGGGGAGGTCCAAGAGGTGGAGGTTGGAGTTGGACTCCTCTGCAGCAGAAGGGGCAGCTGGGACCCCACAGGGCCCAACGGAGGAAGATGGCACGGAGTCATCCAGGTTGGTGGGGGGTTTGGAGGAGGAGGAGGCCGTGCAAGCGACAGAGGCGGGGTCTGGAGGTGGGGATTCCACTGGTGCTAGTGGTGCAGTGCAGGATCAGGGACAGGAGGCAGCACAGGCCGCCGCGGAGGTGCCTGTGTGCAATCCTGTCCCTGCTCCTGTAACTGCCTCATCTTGCACCAGCGGGGATGCCTACCTCCAGACCCGTTCGCAGGGAGGGGATTGGCTTACAACACCTGGCCTTCCTCTCCCTGCGGATGTGGCTATCCTGCACCAGGTTGAGCCTGTCCAGGGTGGGGTGGCGTTGCGTCAACGGGCCATGCGAGCTGACCTGCAGTCTTTTCATGATGAGTCTGCACGTCTTCTCGCATGGCTCGTTGACCGCGTTGACCCACTGGGACAGCTCACCAGGGCTGGATTCCTCCGTTTCCTGGACCTTGTTTCTGACCCCCTCCTCCACGGAACCCCCTATGCCCCAGTCGTCCTCCATGCCATCTTCCCACCCATGTGTCACCTGGGTGCCCTGTGGAGCTGCCTCCGACCGTGCGGCCAGGCTGGTGGACAACAGATCCCTGCCACAGTCGGGAGTCGGACGTCCAGCAGGGGTGGCCACATCAACGACTGCACCCCAGCTGGAGGAGGATGTGCAGGCACCATCGGACAGGGCACATGGACAGCAGCAGCTGCAGCAGCAGGAGGCTGTAGGTGGGAGCCATGATAGCTCGGGGCCTTCAACATCGGAGGGGCAGGCAGCGGCCGGAGGGCAGGAGGACCCTGGACGGGAAGTGTCTTCCGTGTGGCAGCGGTTGGGAAACGCCATAGATGCGGAGCGGCGGCGGGCGGAAGAGACGCGGCTCACGATGGTCAGGGCGGAGAACTCCATGCGGAGGGCCCTGAGGCGGGCCGAGTGCCTCGAGGCAATCCGCAGGGAGTTGGAGGTGAACATGTCGGCGTCCCTGCGGACCCTCGGGGCCAAGGAACAGGACCACCTCCGAGACATAGACGAGGAGTTCGATGATGCCCTGGCAACACCACTAAGTGAGCCGCTGGACTGGCCCGCAGCCATTGTATATAGTTATTTAGTGATAGGTTTCCTTTATAGTTTATTTTTATTTGGAGTCGACGGACACTGCTCCACCTTTTGTATATAGTTCCATTTTAGATAGGTTTTTTGGTAGGTTTCATTTCTTCTGTTGGGATGATGGACCCTGAATACTTTGTACATAGTTGGACTTTGGATTTGGATATTTTTTTTACTATGAATATTTTTTCCCATGGAGCAATGGTTTTCTATTTCTTTTTTCCCTTCATTTCCTTTTTATGGACTTGAACTTTGGAAGAAATTTTTTTGGATTATCATTTATTGATTTTAATTTGAAGGGACAGCCAGCTTAATTTTGTTATTTTTTTACTTGTGTATTTTGTTTAATTTTGATTGCCATTACTGTTGTTTTTAATACATTATTTGGATTTTTTCATTCTTCAATGTGTGGTTTCATCTCATTGTTTTCATGCATGTCATGATATGGGTTTTCAGGTTCACTTGCAACCATTGTGTGTGTGTGAGACACATGTGTTGATTTACATTGTTTCCATTGGAGTAGTATCATCGGCGCATGTAATACTAGGTTGTGTCTTTGGGCTGTGGTGGCTGGCCATGAGGCCCATGCTTGAGGATTGTCAGGGCCTGTGGGCAGGGGGACATGAGTGGGGGCCTGGTGGAGGCTGCCTATGGTGGCTAGGGGGTGGGGGTGCAGGGGGACATGAGTGGGGGCCTGGTGGAGGCTGCCCCTCCACTGCTGGAGGGGTGGGGGTGGGTGGGAGACATGGGTGGGGGCCTGGTGGAGGGTGCCCCACACTGCTGGGGGGTGGGGGTGGTGGGAGACATGAGTGGGGGCCTGGTGGAGGCTGCCCCTGCACTGCTGGGGGTGGGGGTGGGTGGGAGACATGAGTGGGAGCCTGGTGGGGGCTGCCCATGGTGGCTGGGGGGTGGGGGTGGTGGGAGACATGGGTGGGGGCCTGGTGGAGGGTGCCCCACACTGCTGGGGGGGTGGGGGTGGTGGGAGACATGAGTGGGGGCCTGCCCATGGTGCCTGGGGGGTGAGGGGGTGGTAGACATGGGTGGGAGCCTGGTGGGGGCTGCCCATGGTGGCTGGGGGGGGGGGGTGGGTGGGAGACATGAGTGGGGGCCTGGTGGGGGCTGCCCATGGTGGCTGGGGGGTGGGGGTGGTGGGAGACATGAGTGGGGGCCTGGTGGAGGCTGCCCCACAGTGCTAGGGGGTGGGGGTGGTGGTAGACATGGGTGGGAGCCTGGTGGGGGCTGCCCATGGTGGCTGGGGGGTGGGGGTGATAGGGGACATGAGTGGGGGCCTGGTGGAGGCTGCCCATGGTGGCTGAGGAGTGGGGGTGGTGGGAGACATGGGTGGGAGCCTGTTGGAGGGTGCCCCTGGATGCTGGGGGGTGGGGGTGCAGGGGGACATGAGTGGGGGCCTGGTGGAGGCTGCCCCTGCACTGCTGGGGGGTGGGGGTGGGTGGGAGACATGAGTGGGGGCCTGGTGGAGGCTGCCCATGGTGGCTGGGGGTGGTGGGAGACATGGGTGGGGGCCTGGTGGAGGATGCCCCACACTGCTAGGGGGGTGGGGGTGGTGGGAGACATGAGTGGGGGCCTGGTGGAGGCTGCCCCTGCACTGCTGGGGGGTGGGTGGGAGACATGAGTGGGGGCCTGGTGGGGGCTGCCCATGGTGGCTGGGGGGTGGGGGTGGTGGGAGACATGGGTGGGGGCCTGGTGGAGGGTGCCCCACACTGTTAGGGGGGTGGGGTGGTGGGAGACATGAGTGGGGGCCTGGTGGGGGCTGTCCATGGTGGCAGGGGGTGGGGAGGGTGGTAGACATGGGTGGGAGTCTGGTGGGGGCTGCCCAGGGTGGCTGGGGGGGTGGGTGGTAGACATGAGTGGGGGCCTGGTGGGGGCTGCCCATGGTGGCTGGGGGGTGGGGGTGGTGGGAGACATGGGTGGGAGCCTGGTGGGGGCTGCCCATGGTGGCTGGGGGTGATAGGGGACATGAGTGGGGGCCTGGTGGAGGCTGCCCGTGGTGGCTGGGGGGTGGGGGTGGTGGGAGACATGGATGGGGGGCTGGTGGAGGGTGCCCCACACTGCTGGGGGGGGGGTGATGGTAGACATGGGTGGGAGCCTGGTGGGGGCTGCCCATGGTGGCTGGGGGTGGGTGGGAGACATGAGTGGGGGCCTGGTGGGGGCTGAGGCTGCCCCACAGTGCTGGGGGATGGTGGTAGACATGGGTGGGAGCCTGGTGAGGGCTGCCCATGGTGGCTGGGGGGTGGGGGTGATAGGGGACATGAGTGGGGGCCTGGTGGAGGGTGCCCCACACTGCTGTGGGGGGTGGGAGACATGAGCAGGTATGCAGGGTAGTCCCCTGTTTTGTGGGCTGCCTGCAGGGGCCGTGGAGGGTGTACAGGGAACACCTGTGAGGACCCACCCAGCCAAATCGCGTGTGACAATTCCCGCGTACCCCTGTAATACACGTACCCTGGCTAATCGCGTGTAAAACTTCACGCGTACCCCTGTCATACACGTACCCTGGCTAATCGCATGTAAAACTTTCCGCGTACCCCTGATATGAACGTTACCCGCTTTTTGCGTTCCTTGTTTGGCAGCCCTGTAAACTGGTCCAGGGTTAGCGCAGCCCTTTGCGATGATTTAGCGATTTTGATGGCTTTTCCTTGCGCGAGGGCGTTCTTGGGGGCGTTACTGGCGCTGCTGCAGGGTCGCTGCGATACTCTGCGCCACGGCTGGTTTGGGATCCTAAAATCCATGAATACGCTGTGCAAGGAAATCGGTTTTGGCGCACGCGCCTGGCGCAGACAATCGCACACGGACACTCTGCGCCAGCCGCTTGCGACACTTTTCTGCGAAATTCTATGAATTACCCTGTAAATCTATTGTGGCCCATAATGCATATCGGGTCTTTCTCAATATAAATACAGTACATACAAATTAAAGTGCTACATTTGTGATAGCCCATAATGTATACTTGGTCTATCCAGTATGAATGAAAGGCATATAGGCTCAAGATGCTACTACAGCCTTTAAGTAGACCTACCAAAGGGCTATACAATCCACCCACACAATTGAAAAGACAGGTCGCCAAATTCGAGTGAAGGGGATCTCGCGAAAATGGGAGACCGGTGTTCACAAGTGTGTCTGTGAAAAGTTATTTCAAACTATTCATATAAAACATTCAGTCAACTTTTGCATTGATAGACATTAGACAGAAGTACACAATTCAATAAAATGGGGGTGCTATGCGTCAACTACACTAGCCTAGGGACCAGTAGATTGGTTGTAGTATGGAAGGTCAAACCTAGCAATATTTATTACATAGCATTGGAAGTTTCGACGGGAAAGTTCTTCTAACTGGAGTCCAGTTGATGCCCGTCTTCTTCAGGACAGTGTGCTCCCTTATGTGTTGAGCACCACATAGTAAAAGTGGATTCAAATACACCACATCGTGGCAGATTACAAGTAAGTTTTAGGTTATTCATGATCCCATTTGGCCTGATCAACTGCGTTGCAGTTGGGAAGCAGTCTATGCCAGAGACTGCAGATGGCGTAATAATCACTCTAACTTTAAGATCTGGAGCTGAGAGAATGCGCAAATTCTACATTTTAGTAGACTAACACAGATCTACGCTTTAGTAGATGAAATACTTCTTGCAGGATAGCGAGGCGCCTCTTTTCACCTTTAAAATTCAGTGTCCACTTTATTTAACTTTGCCATATCTTATTTCACTCGTGATGACCAGTTCTTGGACACTCTATAAAAATGAGCTTCTGGTTTGTTTCTAAGCATACAGGATTGCGATTTCAACGCAGTAGTATGGCACCAATGGGACACATATTTCTTGATGATAGAATCTTCTACACCAAGATGATGTTTCCACTGAAGTTGTTTCTCTATGAGCCAACCATAATGGGTTGAATCCGAACACCTACTATCGGTGAGTTTTTGACAATTTTAACTCACGGCCAGATTAGGCCAGGCGAGCAAGCCATTAGAGTACTTGTGGTTAATTTACTTCACTATTGGCAATTAGGGAATTGGTTCCCAGTTGAAGCATATGTCCTTGTATTGTATCTCCACAGACCTAATTATCTGGGGTCTGTACGGCCTTTGGCTGACACGTTATTGTAAGCAATCACATGATGCTAGTTGCAACCCTTTTGGTCGAGAATATGGTATTTATTTATTATTCTCCCTTTATAGATTTATGATCCTCTATACTTTTGTGTTTGGAGTAAGCTTGACAGTTTAATCTCTTTCAGGCCCAGTTCTAATGTAGTAATTTGTTTTCTCTTTTTTACAGGGTTGACAAATATTGATGTTATTTTCTGTCCGCCCTATATTGATTTTAATGATTTGGTGTATTTGAATCCACTTTTACTATGTGGTGCTCAACACATAAAGGGAGCGCACTGTCCTGAAGAAGACGGGCATCAACTGGACTCCAGTTAGAAGAACTTTCCCATTGAAACTACCAATGCTATGTAATAAATATTGCTAGGTTTGACCTTCCACACTACAATCAACCTACTGGTCCCTAGGCTAGTGTAGTTGCCATATAGCACCCCCATTTTATTGAATCGTGTACTTCTGTCTAATCTCTATCAATGCATCAGTTGACTGAATGTTTTATATGCATAGTTTGAAATAACTTTTCACAGACACACTTGTGAACACCTGTCTCCCATTTTCGCGTGCTCCCATTCAATTGAATTCGGCGACCTGCCTTCCCAATTGTGTGGGTGGATTGTAGACTCCTTTGGTAGGACTACTTAAAGGATGTAGTTGCATCTTGAGCCTAAATGCCTTTCATTCATACTGGATAGACAGAGTATACATTATGGGCTATCACATTTGTAGCACTTTAATTTGTATATACTGTATTTATCTTGAGAAAGACCCAATATGTATTATGGGCCACAATAGATTTAATATGCCTTTTATCTACTCACTTTAAAATAAAATCGTTTATTTTTTCAAATGTATCTTAAGGTTTGGGTCTGACTGAGTTTCTCTCTGTGGTTTGTTATGGAGGACTGTCGAGCATTAATGTGTTAATTTAAGGTTAGTTCTGCCTGACAGGACCTCTGTTCGATAAGTGTTACCAATTTCTCCCCCCTGTCGGCGATGAAGGGGACACCCATCTTTTATACTGTTATGATAATATTTACACATGTATAATTTATAGAATTTTAGGTGAAATAATTTTATGGAAAATGATGAAAAACTATTAGATGGACGAAACAAAATCCTAGGAGCGTGAGAATTGGACTGCCATGCTCTGTGTGAAATATGTAAACTGCCTATGTAATTTGCCAAAAGGCCACGACTGTACAAATGTGTGATTTATGTTAAGATAGATTTTTGGCAAAAAGGACTGCGGGATGGCTTTTCACCTCATAAAATACAACCTCCTTGAGGAGGCGATTAACTAAGGCTGACCTATCCGGTTCTTGGGGGTAGGTCTAGCTTAGTTCTGCCCAACAATATACCCAGTGATGTCACCCGCTTTATGAAAGGGGTGGGAGCTCAAAGGCACAGGACACTCTCTCCTGAATTTCCAGCGCCTGCGTATCCAGACATTCCAGATCCATCTTTGCAAGATTCCAGACTCTTCTGCCAGGCCAAAGCATAGCTGACCCTATCCCAGCAAGGCCAAGGCATAGCTGACCCTATCCCAGCTGGGCCATTGATCCAGAAACCCCACTAAAATCCCAACAACAGGGGGGGGGGAGCTGTGGTACCCTTTTGGGAGCATCCTGTGACCAGACCAGCTTTTTGCCCACTACCTGCATGTCCACTGTACCCTTGCCATCCAGTGATCAGACTTGCCCAGCTGTTTGCTGTGAGGGGCGCCCGCCGTGTTGTGACCAGAGTTTTTGAGCCCAGAACCCGGTGGACTTTCTCAAATCCCTAACTCAAGAGCGGATTGTGAGTATTTCACCATCCCATAGAAACACATAGCCTATCCCATCTTGACCCTTTTTCTTTGTCCTACTCGATAAGTAATTCTATTCATACCCTGATAACTTGTCTTAAACTGTTCTAATTCTCTGTGCATTTTGTCCTTGATCTCCTAGTGTTAGTGCCATTCTTTCATTTACCCCATCTTGTAACTCCTTAGCCATATTTTGATTAAATAATTTAATTTTCCATAAAGAAAAGGGGTACACTGCATGAAGGATTATGACTGCTGCGTAACTTTTATATTCACGGATGGCGTTCCTCTTTTCTAGCCATTATATCTAGTGTAAGTGAAATTTGTCTTTTCTTTAAAACCGATTTTCTCTCAATTGCTTTATTTTACCAAAATCGAACCTCCTTTTACCTTGAAAATCTCATCTAATTATCCCGCTATAATCACTCTTTCACTTCTATATTGTCCCTGTGATGTGCATCTATCACCCAGCCTAAAAAACGCATTCCAATTCTATGTATTTCAAAGGTTTTAAAAAAAATACCATTATGACATTTAAAACTGCAAATGTGTAAATTACAACTTTTCAACGTGTGAATTTGGCTGCACTGTGTTTTCATTTCAAGTTGTTTTTTGAACTGTATGCCTTTTGTGATACCTTACCTTATAGTTGCTAGTGATAGAACATCCCTGATATTGTGATAAAACATATGTACATCATTATTTAAACACACATATAATTATTTGTCAAAATCCGAGTGTCATTTATGCCATTGCAAAAGGTTTTAAAATCCGTTTTTGCCTCTTATTTTGTGAGGGAAGGTGGGATTTTGATTCTGTTTGCTGCCTCCTATCCCTGATTCCCTGCTGCTTTTTTAATTGGGGATTGAGGGGACATTGCAGGGGGAAATCTTAACTCTGGTGCTATCTACTCTAATTGAAAAAGTGCTCCTATTCATTTGTGCTTTGGATATGTTCTGGTAGAAGGTTACCCAAGTGAATTTCAGTAGTTTTCATTGTAATTATCACCCCAATGGTGATTACTGCCCAATATAAAAATTGTGTGCTTTCCTTTGAAATTAAAATAAATAAATATTGTAAGCCCAACAACCGGCCTGGTTCATGGTCCATTGTGACCCAGGGTATTTGTAAAAGGGGGTGTGAGATGGGTTGGGTATTGGCTCAATTCGAATTCATAGAAAATAAAGAGAAAGTATTCTAATTGAGCGCTACATCCTAGGCTAAGGGCAAGAGTCCTGATCCGGTGTGTGATGCCCGGTTAGAATCCTTCACAGCACGTTGCTGGAATGATGGCACTGGCTGTGCTGCTGTTGTCTGCACTGTAGATCTTCTGGTTAGTTTGGTGTGTTCATACAGGGATCAATATGGGATACAGCTGAGCTGTGGTGCATGCTGCCTATTTCGATTTCTGTTCCCAATTAGGTCTTGTTCACCTCTCTCCAGGAGTGTCCCTCCGTGTGTACAGGACCCTGCGGTACCACAGTAGGCTTTACATGTTTCTGGGCCTTAATTCTTCTTTGTGGTGGTTGTCACCACTGTCAGATGGGATCCTGCGGAAGGGTGTCTCAGGGCCTGGACTCTCCCGACTTGTCCAGGGACCTAAATAATGGGCAACCATAGTGATCTTTCTGACATTTGGACCCTCGTCATCTGACCTCATATATAACTGGGACATAGGTCTATTCAACCCCTTCCTCACATGCCTCTAACACAATCCCCTACCTAAAGACTCCTTGCTTCCCTTAGTTCCTTCTTCCCCGATCTGGAACTGCTTCTTGACACCCTTGGGCTGAGGCCCATATTGTCCCCTTAGGGGACTTCAACCTCACTAAAATATCTACCATCCAGTAACCGGACCATGACTCTTTATTTTCGGATCAATCCCTGACAGCCAGACATGACCAACCGACTCACGTTGATGGCAACTCTCTTGACCTAATAATCTTTTTGTCCTCCCTCATCTCATTCTTCCCATCTCTTGACCTCTCTACTTCTAACCATTCGTTTTGTCTCCTCTGCAGCACACACCTCCAAGCTCATTAATGCAAGCAGACCCTTTTTAACCATGGAAAACTGTGTCACCATCGCTAGAGCGCTCATCTGCTCTAGATTAGAGTATTGTAACACACTTTTTGCAGGAACCTCCCTGTGCAACATTAACAAACTGCAAGTTATCCAAAACAATGCCCTCATGGCAGATCTCAACATTCCAAAGCGTAAACATATATCAGCTGCTAGAAGAAATGCCCACTGGCTTCCAACCTGCGAGTGCATTATCTTTAAATCACTAGCCATCGCCCACAAATGCCTCTTCAACACGGCTCCGGGATATCATTCCCCAAAAAATCACCAAAGTACAATCCTGCAGACCCATCTGCTCCCAGCACTCTCACCAACTCGCCATCCCAAGATGTAGGCACATGAAATCTAGGGGTGCCAGCTTTCCAGTCATTGCCGGCAAGAATTGGAACACCCTACCACTGTCATTGAGATCTGAACAATCCTATTGGGCATTTAGGAGAAATCTGAAGACTCTACACGTTTCTATGTACCTGCCCTTTGGCCTTGCTGTAAAGCCTAATGCTTATGTCTTCTTGTATTCTCTGCCATGATTCCCTATGTAACCAATGCCTTGATGCCTAAGGGTTTAGCATGCCTAATACATGTAAAAATAAATACTATTGCTGTTCCTTCTCACGACACCAACTCCCTGTTAATCAAACTCAAGTTCAAACCTGAAGTTCGGACACCTTAAATAGTTAAGTCAGGTATTCCCTCCTTTCCATTGCCCCATGCTAGACTTCCTCTATCAATTAGCCCCTTGATGACCTCTTCCTTTGATTACCATTACCCGTCCCACACTGCTCTCCTCAAAAGATTTAAAGTCTCAAAACGAATACATGTCTTCATCTAAGACAATGGTGCAAAGGCCGATCCACCTCACTCAGATCCCCCTTCAAGATCTCTGCAAAGTCCACTGCCTTGGATGAAGCTACATCAAAATCCTCTGCCAACCTTACTCTTCCCCACTTCGACTGGACTCCCACCAACATTCCACTTCTCCCATGATAAGCCATGCTGGGCCCACATATCCCACCCTACTGTCTCCGCTACGTAGTCCACCAATTACTTTGCCCTCTTCTTCTCCATTAGGAAGTTCAAGATTGGCGACACCAGCACCTCCCTCCTCACACTCCCACCTCTTTTGCAGCCTCAATTAATACTCCAACTCTCTCTTGCCTTGATACTTCCTCTCCACTTCTCCTGCTCTTCTGAAAACTAATCCAGTGTGTGCCCACAAAGTCGCTTTTGCTGTATAAACAATTACAGTCCTGGCTCCCGTCCTCCTCTGCCGCTTGTTCTTGCATTGCCTACATTCGACCAACCAGCTGAATAGTTTATGCTCTTGAGGTCTGCATACTTGCATGCCACCCTTTGCTTATAGTATGCGCACCTTGTGGCCTGCATCAGTTTAGGTGTGTGCGTTTAGCAAGGCCTTAAAAACTGCCAGGACTTTGACAACCAGGATCCAATCGAGTGACAGCACACTAGGCTATGGCATACTCGCCAAAAGGACTCGACCTGCAGTAGGTCGACCCTAAATCCTTTGGGCAACCTAAAGAGGCAATAAAAAGCAACCCTAAAATTAACAGATTAAGATATGCGTAACTTTTTTTAGTCACGGGGTACTTTCTGAGTGCCAGGTGAGTGCCTCAAACCTGTCCCAAACTAGACTGGATCTGGGATACTGTCAGCCACAAATACAGACTTTGGCCAAATCAACAGCATCTTGTATTTGCTCGAAGTTAATTTAAAAGGGACAGTTTATACATCACATTTAGTTTGGATACCTTTTATTGAACTAACTGAAACAATATAATGTAGGTGGAATCGTGTACATTCGTTTTGTGGAGCAACACAAGGCACATCCGTTGCCTTTTTTTTGGTGAACGTGTGCCTTTTTTAAGGTGCGATTCAGAAGGCCGATATAAGTGAAATTATTTTCCATGATTACCATATTATTTCTTCAAACTAGCTAGGTCTTATATTCATATTATGTGTTGCTATTAGGATCTCGCCATTGCCTCCAGACTCCACGCCGTGCCCATTCATATGGCCTGTGTGAATGCTTCTGTACACAATTAAATTGCAATTCACTGAAAGAAATGGTCACTATGGTTTTCTGTTCTTTTTCATTCCGTTGCTAAACTCTGATGAACAAGGCTATGGGTCGTTGAAAGCTAACACGTTGAATCTTCTTAGCAAATTATTTTCTGTGAGTCCAATAAAAGGTATTGCAGTTTGGACTTAGTAAATGCAGAAATTATTTGCATGGTCAAAGTTCAGTAAAGGTATTGCATTCTGCAGAGCACCGTGTTAAATCATCAATAGGGGAAGGTTGTTGCCGATTGTCAGTGTACCTGTGACATTATTATAACTGGTTTTCTATAACGCGCTTAATACCGAGGAGGTTTCTGAGGGCGGATCTGGGATTCGAACCTGCCTTGCCTTGCTTCCAAGACAAACGTTGCCACTGAGCTGTACTACCCGTGCAAGATATGACCTCATATCTGCTGTATGAAGCCCATTTAAAGAAAATGGAGGACCAGGACACTGGAGAGAAACATGCATAAACACAGACAGTTCTTGAACAACAGTAAACACAGACAGTTCTTGAACAACAGACATTCCGACCAGCAGCATTGATGTCTTAGCTCGAGAAGCTTCCGTTAGCATTTGAACAAAACATGTGAATAAGGCAAAAGTAATCCTGTTACATACGTTTTTCTTTTATTAATGCTCATAGTGTCATTCCAAAATGCAAAGTGTTCTTGTGTCGGGTTGGAACGGAAAATCAATGCTATTATTACGTGAGTGAGGGCCATGGAGAAGAGTCTGGGAGTGTTTTCTGTACCCCCGACACACTGGGCTTCCCTCTCATCACCCCTTCACCAACAAAAAATGCAATTATAAAAACAGGGTTTTATTAAAAAAAAGAAACGCGCACAGTCAGGCAAAGTGGCGATTCGTAGTTCACTAAGAAATGGCTTTGATATTTAGAGAGAGGTTTGGGGTCACTTTCCGTTTCCGGGGAGGAAGCATGCAGAGGAAAATGCTGCAGGTCTACAATCATCTCCACCTTGGACCTGGCAACCACAGACACCTTCATCAAGTTTGGCAGCTGGCTCTGTGCTGGTGATCCACACGGGTGTGAGTGCAAGTAGGGAAGACAGCCCCTTTGTGCTGTGGATCCGCACAGGACTGAGCAGCCATTGTGCGCCCCAGGAACCCGTACAACTGGACAACACCCCCCTTCTAGTCCCATACACCGTAGATATCCAGACACCCACGCACCGCCCTAAACGGGAGCCTGCACCCATGCATGTGTTGCAAATCCACCCACGCCTGTGTATGTTCAACAGCCACCTAACTCTGGCAATAAAAAGTCTGAACAGGGCCCGAATCCTACCCGTGCCGGAAATCCACACAGCCGAGGTGGGCTGAAGGCACCATGTGCAGATGAGCACCACATTGCTAAGTAGAGCCGGAAGCTGCCCTGTGTCAGTGATTCCCCTAAAGGACTAAGTAGGTCATGTAGGATCTCCATGTGTGACATCAACGGGGGTCTCAGGTTGGCTGCAGTCCATAAAACATAGTGCATGGCTGGCAGCTGCCTTGAGCTGTGAATGTACACAGCTCGGATAAGGGCCTACAATCACGCTATGCTCCAGGATATCGACACAGCTTTCCGCATGGCTTATATCAACGCTGTGCTGCTAGATCTTCACACAGCTCTCCGAGCATGACCTACAGATGCCCTTGCATGAGAGTTCACACCGCTTTGAGAAGGGTCTGCATCCATTCCACTGCCCAGGTTATTGGACCAGAACTGCTTTGGCTTGCACATTCCAGTGTGTGCCATGTGGCAGGTCCTGCACACTTACGCACAAACAAGAGGCACAGGATGTGAGTCGGGACTTGTGCAGAACCCATGGAAGTTGAACACAGTGCAGGGCAAACATCATCTAAAAACTGACATACACCTTGATCCTGAGCAGAAACAGACAATTCAGACTTCTCCGACCTGTTTCATGAAGCCCCTCAGAAGATGGCATGAAACATGCAGTCTGAACACATGACATTCCCCTGAGGAAGGGCCCAGGAGAGACATCTTACACACAGGGCTGTAGGAGAGGGGACAGTGCTATTATCAGCAGATTTACATAACAAGAGACGGTGGGGCTGAATTAAAAACAGACTTAGAAAACTCCAAATAAAAGAGAAGTGTCATGCTTCCAAACTGTTTTAAGGAGTACCAGAGCTTCCAAAGGAACATGTTGGCAGTGGATGGCCGGATAGCTGCGATGTTGGCCGGGCTTGTGCGGCCAGAGATGGGAACCACACAACGGAGATGGCGTGAAGGTATCCCATTGCCTGCCTGCCTGCCTGCCTCCCTCCATGGGGTAGGATGTAGACCCTTGATCCCACAATTAGACTGATTAGAGAAGAACCCTCTCCCAGGTTAGTGCAGTCTGAAGTAGCCTGACATGTTTATTACATAATATTTACAGCATTGGGAGTGGAACCGGCAGCTCGCAGTGCCAACGCTAACTCCATTTATACAGATATGTATAGAATATACAAGAACATTTATAGATATATATTTATATATATATGTATATCTACATATAGAATATGCTATAGTATTTTCATTCTCTATTATATACAGTGTTTCTTCCCATAATAAAGGCGTATGGGGGTTTTCAGTACTATGGCACCTAGACTTAGTGGTTTTTCTTGGTCTGTATTGGACATATGCTCCATTTATGCAGGATCTCCTGGCATCCCCTTTGGCAGATGTGCCTCCTCCCTGGGAGTTTCTACATGCAGTGCTGGCATTTTCTCATCGCATCCCTTTTTTCATGGGTAGAGTAGGGGCGACTGTTCCAAGGTCAGCGATCCCATCCTGTGCCAGAGCCCTTGTAACCGCTGGAAATAAAAAGAACTTGGACTCTTAGCTCGACATGAACAGGTGGAAACCTCTATACCTAGCGGTGTCACCACCCAAGAAAGAAGGGGCAGGTGGTAATGTGCACACATATTGGCCTAGTAAACATGTGGGCCCACAGTAAACAATAGGACAAGGTCACTAGCAGTCAGAGCGAGCTATAAAGTGGGCATGGTTAATTCAGGGGCTCTGTGGAATCATAGCAGTCAGTAACCAAGCCACGCCCCTGCCATTGGCTGGAGGTTTCAGGCTATCAAACACAGTCGGTGGCATAGCTGCAATCTGTCTTGGTGCAGGACAGAGGCGGTAGTGGCATCCTATAGCAGTCTGTGTGCATTTGCTGAACTAGTGAAGGCTGCACTTCATGTAAGCATTTTGTCATTTTCTCTATGACGCTATGTTGCTGAATACATGCACCAATATGTAACACTGTAGTGATTAGGGTGTCTGACACTAATATAGGCGTGCCACCCTGAAATCAGCAGGACAGTCATGGCTGCCTGGACAGGTTTCCATGTGACGAGGGCTATGGCTGAGCGTACACAGGTTTCATGTGATGTGGCCAGTGGCTGGTCAGTAAGTGCTGCATATATATATATATATATATATATGTATATATATATATATATATTTCCAAGGGAAAGGCTCTGTGGGAGGTCAGTCACGATTGCCTGTACACAGACTCTCATATGAGCATATATGGCTGGTCAGTCATTGATGCCTCTACTTACGTTCCAATTAGATAATATATGTGTCATATCAGTCATGGCTGCCTCTAAATAGGTTCTAATGAGATCATGTGTGTGTGTCAGGTCAGCCATTGCTGCCTCTATCCAGGTTGTCATGTGAAGTGACCAGTAGCTGGACAGTAATTGATGCATATACATAGGTTTCCAAGGGAAAGGCCTGTCACGATTGCCTGTAAACAGGTTCCCATATGAACAAACATATGTGGATGGTCAGTCAGTGCTGCCTCTACATAGGTTCCAGAAAGATAATATCCATGTCAGGTCAGCCATGGCTGCCTGTGTCCGGGTTGCCATGTTAAGAGATCTGCGACTTGTCCA
This sequence comes from Ambystoma mexicanum, assembly GCF_040938575.1. Classification (NCBI taxonomy): domain Eukaryota; kingdom Metazoa; phylum Chordata; class Amphibia; order Caudata; family Ambystomatidae; genus Ambystoma; species Ambystoma mexicanum. The sequence continues at coordinate 860,334,202 of NC_090934.1, read as the reverse complement.
TCATATCTGCATGCACATAGGTTCTCATGGGAAATATCTGCAACAGGTCAGTCATGGAAGCCTGTATACGGGTTCCCATGTGAAGCGATCTGTGGCTTTTCATTCATGGCTGCCTCTACAAAAGTTCCCCTTTGAAGCAAGCTGTGGCTTTTCAGTCATTGCTGCCTGTACATTGGTTCCTATGGGAACAAACCTTTAGCTGGCAAGGCATGGCTGTAGGTACAAAGGTGCACAATTAAGTAAATGTGTGTCTGGACAGGCACAGCTTCAGGTCACACAGAGGGGAGGGGGGGTCACATAAATCTGCACAATGGAAGTCCACAACTATCCAGATGAGATACCACAGAACAAAAGCAAAGTAATGCTAGAGGTATAGAGGATGGACTATACAAACAGAATGTCTTCCTTCATGCACGCTGCAGAGGTGGCGACGTTTGCCCCAGAGGCTCAGAGAGTGAGAGAGATGTGGCACACAGAGTGCACTGATTAAAAAAAAAGAGACAGGGGAAGGGAGCTCTCAAGAGTCAAGGAGCAGATGGAAACTTCTTGGGTGAGGACAGAAAGTCCCCCCCTGTGACTGTCCGTCTGCATTGTGTTAGATCACTGAGCCATTAATGCCTGACTCCAGCATCTCCTTCCCAGGGCTAATAGCAGCCCACACATTCATATGTGCAGGGACCAATGAATTAGCGGACAGCACTCACAAACAGAATGACCTCTACTTCCTAATGAAGCGGAAGCTACAGGGGTAAGACGGGTGTGCTGTACCACAAACAGGCACACACACACACATGCACATTTCACGTGTACATCCACATGCAAAGATTTTACTTGTGAATCTACACACACACACATACACACCTTTCTCACCGATATGTCAGCAAGCAAGCATGTTTCCAGTATATGTCACCAGACTCACACCAATCTATCTCACTCTCCTCAGGTCACCTTGTACTCACTAAACAAGTCCAGAGCCATTTACTTGCATTAGGGAGGTACCCGCTCCTCTGAAGAGAGGAAACCACACTTGGATCAGGAGTTCCCATGAGGGGTGAAGGATCCATATCTGGCATGGGTGAGTCCAATAAAACGGGGTACTCCAGATCAGGGTTTGTGGTGTGTTCTAATTTGGGGAGAGGATTGCAGATCCAGCATGGCAAACTTAAATTATGGGAAGGACTCCAAATCTAGCAAAGATGAAGTGGACGGACAATAGGATGAACAACCCCAGAAGTGAGAAGATAGCTTGTCTTCACCCCTAATTGTACTGTTAAAATTGCAGAATCGCTGTCAGGCCTATTTGCTGTATCTCAAAAGGTTAAATGTATTTCATGCACTTACTCTGCCTGTGCAGGCTATTATCATCTCAGATTTTCAAGGGTTCTGAGCGATTTGTTTTTTCCCCTGTGTTCCAACCTTCCTTGAGTGCTTTGAAACACTTGCCTGTGTATAGGCGCTATATAAATAAACAATACAATACAAAACAGCAACAATAGCAATCCAGAATGCTGTAGACAAGAAAAAGTGTAGGGTACTTGTAGCAGAGCCGCGAGGAACTCCATAGCAGACAAAGAGGGAAAAGATATGGTGGAAAAAAGAGTCAGAAAAAGATAATCTACAGCAACGAGTAAAGCAGGGCCTGGAAACTTAGTACAGAACTAAGCAGAACCGCAATAATTGGGAGCCTACTGTGCCGAGAGAAGACAATATATAGAAACGTTTGGTTGGTGACAGAAGGCAATAATGGTTTGTTCAAGAACGTAATTGGATAGAAGAGAGTAGGGTGTGAAATTCAAGATAAGGAATGTTGGATACACCTAAAACATGTTAAAGGTTTACAAAGAAAGGGGAGAAAAGAGATGGATTAGGATGATGACTGCACAGAATTGTTCATGTTACGGTATGAGGAGGAGGCTGGATAGGTGTTGACAAGGTAGTTGGAGGTGGATAGGCAGGTGTTGGTAATGCATGAGGAAGAGGGGCAGGTGTTGGCATGGTACAAGAAACAGGAAGCTGAATGGATGATGATAAGGTATAAGAAGCAGAAAGGACGGATGTTGGTGAGGTATGAGAAAGAGGAGGATGGACTGTTATTGGGAATGTACCAGAAGGAGTAAGATGGGCAGCTGTCGGCAAGACACAAGGATGATGCTGGATGGGCTTTGGTAGGGCATGTGAAGGAGGAGGATGGACGGTTGTTTGAAAGATTCAGCAATTACTCAGTGGAGAGAAAGATTAAAAAATGTAGTTGAAGGAGGGTAGAAACAGACAGATGATCAGCAGAGGGGTAGGCACAGGACAGAAAGAAAGCACATTCATTTTCACTAATATAAATGCGTGAGCAGCAGGATCCAGTGGAGAGGCTGACAAAGAGGAGAAGAAAGCTCAAACCCCAGTGCGGGGTGATGTTGCAAAGAGTCAAACCTATTATGGAATTTCACAATACATCATTGATAATGTCCATTCACAATTCAAAAAGTTATTTTCTTTGTGAAGGTTAGTAGAATCTTTTTGAAAATCAAATAATTGCTATTTTTTTTTTGGATCATAAGTAGTAACGCAGACCACATGGCCAGCAGTTTCGCCTACTCAGGCTTTTTCAGGGCAATTTTGAGATTAGTCTCATCGCATGCAGAACTGCTCCATCCTGGCTCATGAAATGACACCACAAGGAACGCCATCCACAGGCCGAACACGGCAAAAGCAGAGGACACTCTGTTGCATGAATTCTTGAAATTACTTCTTAAACGAAAGAGTTACTCACAAAGAATGGGTGAGCCATTGCACGCTTAGCACATCATTGGACATTTCCAACAGCTCGATAGGAGCATGTACAGATTTGAATTTGATCAAGTAATGACATCACATTTCATGGACCAGGATGGAGCAGTTCTGCTTGTGATGATGAATCCTCTCAACGTTGCCTTGAAAAAACTCGAGTAGGCGAAACTCGTGACCATGTAGTCGGCGTTACTGCTTATGATATAAAAATAACTAGCAATTATTTTATTTCCATTAAGATTTTTTTCACTTTACTAACCTTCACATAGGACATAATATTTTTGGGAATTGTGGATAGATATTATCAATGATTACCATGATGTATTGTGAAATTCTAGAATAGGTTTGACTCCACGCAACAGACCACCTGCACTGGGTTTTGAGCCTTTTTTCTTCGACAAGGTTATACTGGCAATGGAAAACACTTGTGTACAGGTGCGTTATAAGAGGCTGGGTGCCATTATCCCGTGTGTAGCCAGCTCTGTACCATTGATTCACTAACTATGGATTTGCACTGCCACAGCTTTCACAGGTCTGACAACCTCTGAAAAAGAGGAAGTCTTGTAAGGTTGAAGTAGTTTATGAAATTACGAATGATTAAATAGTGAGTGGGAGTCTCACAAGGCAGGGGACCCAGGGTGCTTAGCTGCCTCAGATATGGGATCAGCATTCTGGGATGAGAGATAAAGGACACAAAGCAATCGAGATGTGAAGCATAAAAAGTGTGTAAAGAATCAAAGGGAGGGGGGACAAATCAGCAGGCGAGTATTTAGTCTATGAAGACCTCATCCTTACAAAGGGAGGTTCTGGTGGATTGGAGAGTTGGTATTCCGGTGATCTTCATACAACCTTGAAGGAATGCAATGGGAAGTAATGGTGAATATGAATTTAGTGAGGGCAAAGAGTTTGACGTTAGTAATACAAAAAGAACAAAGTATTTTTTGCTATGCAGCATCTGTGAATCTTGCTACCAGCACTGGTCGGGTCTCAAGGCACTGAGTCACTCTGGACAGACATGAAATGACATAATCAAGGAGAACATTGCATCAACAGGGGTAAATATAATAGAAGTGGCGACTATACAGATTAAACACATGTATGAAGAACAATGTATGTGCCGGGCTGAGATGGGCTCTGTCTTACCTATGTTCAGGTTAGGGTGTCTGGATGCATTAGGAGTCCCTGGAGCATGACCCAAACGATGGGGTTAGTGACCCTGCCTGTGGACGTGTGGTCAGCTAGTATCACATCGGGATATCGCAATGCGGCTAAATCTAGCTGCGGGCCCTACCATGCAAGCATGCAATTCAGTTAATTATAAAGACTTCCATTTACTTTTAGGAATTTTTCATGAGACCTGGTTGGTACAGGCACACGTGTGTATTGCCTGTTTTGTAGGCCGAGGGAAGATGAGGTGGCACGAGGCCAGCAAGGCTGGCCCTGTTTGGAGGTCTAAACCGAGAACTGTAAGAGATGAGGTGGACAGAGGACAGTTGCCTGTAGTTATGTTATGTTAAAGATACTTGTATAGCGCAACGTCACCAATGGAATTGGTCCCCAGGCGCACTGGCGACTCTGTAAACAGGAAGAACGGGTAGGGTTAGTCAGGAGGAGGGGAGAAGGAGAGTGGGAGAAGTGGTGTGCTGTTGGCAGCTTCAGCTTGGTATACACCGAGTGCTGGGCTTTGGTGCTAGTATCGGATCGGGCGAGGCCTCGAGTGCTGTGGGTGAAGCTTATGTGTTGTTGATGCTGTGTGGTAAAGTGCATGCAGATTGCTGGGAGAGAGATAGTTGTGTGGCTTTGTGTGCGATTAAGTATGCAGAAGATAGAGGGTTGGGTTAGTGGGGTCTGTATCCTGATTCAGGTACTTATGGTTCCGTTAGAGTTGTATACCTGTGGGTTGGGTTGTTGCTGCTTCCTTGTGGGCCGACTGGCTTTGGTGGTGCTGCGCTGATCCAGCTGTATCATACTGAGTATTGTTTGGATTGGTAGGTGTGTCTGAACCTAATCTTCAGGTGTGGGACTGGGTAGGTACTATCTATTCCCAGGTTATCTAGTGTGACCCTGGTCGGTTGAGGCTTTGAGTGGTTCAGGGTCAGAGTCGTGTTGCTGTGGTGTCCTAGTGGATCCGTCTTGGTGAGCCTGTGTATTCAGTCGTTCGTTTCCTTCTGTCCTGACTAGTTCTTTGGTTTCGGTGGGGTGAACATCTTTGGGGCTATTGTTTAGTTTGGGTGGTGGGGCATTGTGCTTCCTGCTGTGTATTGGCGGACAGTGTGTAGTGATGAAACATTCTGTTTCTCACCCACTGGGTTGGGGCTCGTGGTGCAGTGCTTCCTTGCCCTCTCTATATTTTGTCCTTAGGGCTGTTGGGGATGGTAATAGTTAAGGTCATGGTTCTCTTGATGATTCATCCTAGTGTTTCTGTCTTTGTCTTGCTAGGTTTACTGTCTTTGGTCGTATTGCGGCTGTCTCCCGTTTGGTCGTTTAGTATGTCGTGGGATATTTACCTTGGCTTTTCCCCACTGATTGATCGATGTGTATCGGGGTCGCTCTATGTTCATTAATGTGTGTGTGCCCCTGTGGCCGGTCTTTGTAGTAATTTCCTGAACAATAAGTGGTTTCTTGTGTTACGTATGTACTTTGGAAGGTCGTTTCAGGTTTTCGGGGCTTGGTGAGAGAAGGAGGATCCTCCAAGTTTTCTTTTGTTTTAAGGCTTCCGTTCCAGGCGGATGTCCATGCTTGATCTGAGCGTTCTTGTTGGTTGATGTAGGCGCAGCTTGTCTCTTAGGAACTCGGCGCCTTTGTTGTGTACTGCTCTGTGCGTAGTGCACATTGTTTTGAATTTTATTCGTTGTTTTATTGGTAGCCAATGTAGTATTTTCAGTGCTGGTGCGGTGTGTTCTCTTCGGGGTAGTTTCAGAAGTAGTCGGGCTGCTGCGTTTTGAATGTGTTGTAGTTTTTTTAAGAGTCGTTCAGGCATGCCTAGGTATAGGCTATTGGCACAGTCTACTTTGGACATGACGAGGGCGATGATGGTGGTTGTTTTGTTGGAAAACGATAGGAACGGTAAGATCCTCTTTGCCGCAAGCAGGAGGAAGAAGCATTTCTTGAGGAGAGTGTTTACTTGTGGCTCTAGCATGAGATTATTGTCCATCAGAACCCCCAGGTTTTTTACAATCGGCGAGGGTGCTGGGGTTGTCCCGAGTTCCCTTGGCCAAGGGATGAATTGGTTTTCTCCTCCATTTTTTTGCGACAATCATTATTTCAGTTTTGCCTGGGTTGATTTTGAGGGAGTTGGAGTTCATCCAGAAGAATACATCGCAGAGGCAGTTTTCTAGTGTTGAGTTTCTTTCCGGGTTGTCTTGTATTTTGATGATTTGTGTATCGTCAGCGTAGTTGTAGCAGGTCAGGCCGTGGCTTTTGATGATTCTGATAAGAAGATACAGGTAGATGTTGACTAGGAGCGAGGAGAAGGATGATCCTTGCGGTACTCCACAGGTGGAATCTCTCAGGCTGGATTTGAAGGGTTTCATCCATACGGTTTCCTTTCTGTTTGTTAGGAAAGATTTGATCCATAGTAGGGCGGTGTCTGTTATTCCAAGTTCTAATCTCGTTATGAGGGTGTCATGGTCGACTGTGTCGAATGCTGCCGATAGGTCTAGGAGTATCAAGGCAATGCTGTTGTCCGAGTCTGCATTGATTTTTAGATCGTCCCATATTGAGAGTAGAGCTGATTCTGTTCCTCTCAGTGGTCCAAAGCCAACTTGTGCCTGGTCTAGTAGGCCGTGCTCCTCTATAAACTCTTGGGTTGTTTTGTATATGTACGTTTCGAGCAGCTTGGCTTTATACGGGATGTTGGAGATGGGTCTATAGGTCCTCTACGTTTCCCGTTGTATCTTTGAGTAGTGGCCTGATGTATGCAGTTTTGAAGGCTTGTGGCACTTTCCCAGTTGTGATGGAATGGTTGATGACGTTCCTGTGATATTCCATGGGCGTTCCTTGTTTAAGAATCGATTTGTATATCTCTGGTGGGCAGGGGTTTTCGGGGGACCCGGAGTTATTGCTTTCATTCACCAGTTTGACGAATGTCTCCACTGATATTTCTGGAAAGCTTTGTAGTTTGTTTGGGTGCTCCTCCTGGGTGTAGGTGGGGGTTGTGGTCAGATCAGAGGGTCTGCTTTGTATGGTTTGTTGGATGTTGGTTTTGAAGTGGTCTGCAAGGTCATTGCAAAGTTTCGTGGACGGAGTTGGTGTGTTACATCTCTGAAGGTTTTTGATTTCGTTTATGATTTTGAAGAGCTCTTTTTGGGTGTTTGGTGCTTCGAAGATTCTGTTGTCATAGTGTTTCCTCTTTGCTTTTTGTATTTCCTTTTTGTATGCCTGGTTGTGTTGTAGGAATTTCAGTTTGTTTGGCGCATTGTTTTGTTTTCTCCAATCAAGTTCTAGTCTTCGGTTTTTCCTTTTCATGGTGCTAAGTAGTGGGGAGAACCATTTTGCCATTGACCGTTTGTTAGACGAAGCGACGGGTTTTTCTTTGGTGATGCTGTCTATAGTAGTTATAATCCAGGAATGCAGCAGGGTTACCTTTTTGTCCAGGTCATCTTCTTCCATGAATGTTGGGTGTGGTTTGCTTTGCTCCAGGAGTTCCTTCAGGTTGGAGTGTTTGATGGTTCTCCAGTGTTTTTCATGGTGTTCGTTGTTTTGTCCTGTTGACTGTTTGTTGGGCTTGGTCATTTTGATTACAAAGGGGATGATGAGGTGGTCGTTCCAGGGTATTTGAATTGGGGGTGCCGTGGTAAGGAGTAGTTTGTTTGCGAAGATTGTGTCAAGTGTATGCCCTGCCGAGTAGGTTGCTCCTTTGACTAGTTGTTGTAGGTTCATTGCTGCTAGTTGGCTGGTTAGCGATTTTTGTATGGTCGTGGTTTCTCCTTCGAACCAGATGTTGAAGTCTCCGAGGACTATCAGGTGATTGTGTTTGATGGCTAGGATGGTGATTGCTTCTGTGAAGGAGTCTACGAAGGTTGCATCGTAGGTTGGTGGTCTATATATAAGTATGAATTTCAGGTTTGTTTTGGGCCTTACTGCTAGACGTATGATTAGGGCTTCACATTTATCGATGTTTAGTGGGTCTTCCAGTTTGATATCCAGGTGTTCCTTATGAATGATTGCAAGCCTCACCCTCTTTTGGTTTTTCTGTTTGCTTGGACGCATTTGAAGTATTCAGGCAGGCAGTTGTTGAGGGTGATCCAGTAGTTGTCGTCTAGCCAAGTTTCTGTTATAAACAGGATGTCGATCCCTCCGTCGCAGAGCAGATCGTATATCTCGGTGGCATGTTTGGACATTGACCTTGCATTGAGGAGGTTGCAGTGGATCGTTTTGGTGTGGTTTTGCTTGTTGGTTGTTCCTTGTTTTGGTTTGTGGTTGTTTGGTTGCGATGCATCGTTATTGCCATTGATTGGGGGTGGATGACGATCAGCGAAGGCTGCATCTTCATTGTAGGTGGGCGTATGAGGATCAGCGGAGGCTGCATCTTCATTGAAGCAGTCTGCTAGATTGAAAACTTGGCTGTTCAGTGGTGTTGCTTCTCCATTTGTGCTGGTTAGGTGAAAGTCTGTGAAGGCTTCTTCTTCGTTGAATTGGTCAGTTAGTAGTAGGCGAGTGAATGTGAGAACAGGGTGATGGTCCTAGAATGGGAGTAGAAAGGAAGAAGCTGGGTGAGGCCACATGAAGTGCAGACTTGAAGATGTGAGAGAGAGCAGAGACACATTGTTGGCCCTACTGAAAGTAAGGTAGAGGGGCCTAGGGTATATAGCCGGCTAGTGAATAGGTGTGCTCCATCCTCCACCTCTCCATCTCCGATCAAATTAGACAGAGAACTGCAGGTACCACCCAAGGCTGTACAATCCATACTATAGCAGAACAAAGCTGCCACACTTTTAGATCATTATAAATCTCTTATTTTGAGCAGCTTAGCTACCTTTTTTCTGCTCTGTGCCCATCCGCTCCAGGAGGTCCTTTGCATCAGTGTGTGACACATACAATGTGCTCCTTACTTATTTGATGGCACTAAATCACAAGACTCGAAAGCAATGACGGGCCCTCGCTGGCTAGATAGGAAAGACCGGAGCCAACGCTTAGTGAAATTCCCAAATATGTACTACCGCTACACTAGCGATCAAACGGATTGCAGGTAGAGAGAAGGGAGACAGGATGCTGATGAAATGATAATGAAAGTGGCAGCCAAATAAATGATTATCACACCAGAGAAAGGTTGAGAACGGTGCTCTTTCAAATCAACCCAAGAAGGTTGAAAGAAAAGTCTAATGCGACCACTTTGCCCATGAAAATAGAGAGTTCGGGACCTTCGAACATATAAAGAGATGGAAGCTTAAGACAATAAAAGAGATCCATATTTAATATATATATGTTAGGGCAAGTAAGGTTCTTCAGTGCGTCGACGAGCAATGGTGATAGAATGAGGGCAACAGTGGGGGTGCACCAGGCTACCAGCAGCATGTTGGTTGATCGGAGATCGAGTACTGCAACTGTCACAACGGAATGAAAAATTAATGAATATACGAGAAACTGTGGAATAATAGCGGTTTATAAAGGGCTGGTGGAATTATCATTAGATTGGGGGACATAATAACACATTGAATGAGTGGCCAAGTCAGTGCCTCTCAGGCCTCATAGGTGAAGCTCTTGCCTTTAACAACCTGAAAGAAAACCCCAGAAGAGTAGCACCCAGTCAGATGATCCCAAAAACTGCTCTGCAGCGTATCCGCAGTATGTCTCAGTGCAGGCCAGTGCCAGTCTAGAACGATGAGGGGAGGAGACTCCAAATCAGGCATGCGCGCAATCCAAAGTGTGGTGCTCAATAGTCGAAGAATCTCAGTTTGGGGGCCACAATGTCAAATCTTTAGAGACTAGTCATTCACATTTGGAATCAATCACTAAGGTGGTTCTCCCAGAGTGGGCCACATCCATTGCACACCTGATGTGCTGGCGCCTGCGTGTCCCCTAGTGCAGGATACTCGACTGCATAATTTCTGTGGGGGACTGCATTTGCGCTTTCCCCTAAATAAATAAATAAACAAATAAAAGAATATGTACATGGTAGGACTAACAGATTCCCAGAGCACAGGGTGGCAATATGATGGCCTGCACGTCAGACTGATCAATAGTAGATTTGCAGGCGCCTGAATTAAGACAGGAATGGTGGTAGGGGAGAAGGGGTGGACGGACTGGGAAAAAACAGCTTCTACAAGAACCTCCAAACTGGGTGTTTCAAAAGACCTTGAGGGATTGCCAATTTAAGGGAGTTTCAGAAGAGTAGACAGAGACAATATCCAGGCAGAAATGCCCCCAGTAGCCTGCACAAGTGTTAAACTGGCAACACGCCACACTCGCAGAGAAAAGGAGAAACACGAGGTCATGTGTGTAGACATGAATCTGATCATTATCCCTTCTACATCTGGAGTAACAGCAAGGGAACCATGATGGTAAATTCAAGGTATCCGGACCAGTGACCTCAAAAACCACACTCTGATGTTTCGGTTTCATAGAGTGGTCTGAAAAGTTGCCACTCTGTGCTGACAACACAGAAGAGGAGACACCCTCTGTGTACTTGTCTGAGTGGGGGATGGACAGTTCAGACGTATTGTTATTTCCACTCGCCTCCTCCCAAACTTGTCCATTTTGGGGGTCAAATGGCAGATGCTCATTTGAGACAATTCATCCTGTGGACTAGTGGGGCGTCTACAGTCCCTTTTTAGGGATATGAAATGGCCCTGGACAGCTTTGAGAACTACTGGCATCAACAGTTTCTGGATCATCATGGGGAGAAACAAGGCATCACCATACGTGCTCACTTCAGCCTTGGAATGCCGACCCTCCTCAATAAAGGAACCTTGATGAGGAAATTGTCAATGGCCTAGCCAGCATCACTGAGCATTAGCCTCTTTCCTCAGTGTCCGTTGCAGGCCAAAGATCATCTTTGCAAAGGCTGTCAATAATATCTGAAGTTTGAGGTGTCCTTCTGCCAAGGTGCTGCACCAGCCTGCCTACTTGTGAGCCGTCACGTGGAAGCCTCAAGGAGGACTGCTCTTAAGTGTCACTGAGCTCTGACCAGCTCGAGTAGTTTCCTGAGGGGGAAACCAGTATAATGTAAGCAGCGATGACAGCAGTGGATAGGGAGTCAATGCCCAAAGCGGCAATGGCTGGTCTGGTGAGGATCCTCAACAGAGGACCAACTCACACAGAACATGCTCCTAGTAAAGGTACAGATCCGCTGCCAGGAGAATGCATAGGAAAATGTAAACAAATTAAAAAAATATATACATCTAGGAATCCAGTCCTACTACAGACCCTACTGAAAAAGCAACAATCGCGGCTGAAGTATATTCCCACACTGGTCTGTTGACATGTGGTCGTGGGATGAAGTCATGAGACATGGGGGGTTACATCTTTTCTGCTCAGCTTAAGGACTGCTTCCATTGCCCCCAGCAGGACACATTTCCCAAGATCTGGCAATAGAGTGATCTAGAGAAAAGAGTATTTGGCCATACAACCGCAACCATAGCCTCTTCCTTCCAAAATGTCAGCTTGCACGCACTCATGTCCCACATCATTCTAAACATGCACACTTACTACACCCACATTCATAATCATCAACTTTACGTATTGATGTGTATACACACACAGCATTAAAGTGCACACATGGCCTTGGCAATCAACGTACGTACACACGTACACACACGTACGTACACACGTGTACACACACACACACACACACACACATACATACATACATACACACCCCGCCCCTCTTTTACAGAGGGTGCAAACAGAGAGAGTCACAAGCACTTCCTACATGTCAATGTACACACAAACTTTTAGCAATCCGTCAGTGAGAACACACAGGCTCCCGCTGCCTGAATCACATGATATTTTCTTTTGGGGTCTGGAACCTGTGGGTCTCCTGATGTTTTGAACTGGGTCTTCCATGATTCCTCACATTCACTAGGCTACTTAGAGATTATAGGAGTTGTAGTCCAAAAAAAACCTGAGAACCAAAGCTTCAATGAAAAGTAATTCCAGTTCCAACCAGTAGACAAGAGGGGGCGTGCCAGTGTGAATCCCTGTATCTAGATTCTTGTTCTAAAATTGGACCTTAAATGATCATCGTTCCAAAACAACTCTCAACTGCCCCAAGCGAGCAAGACTCTCCTGGGTTAGGTTGAGTGAGTCGACCCCTTGCTCCCCAGCGATGCATGGCCATCGTTTTGGGGACTCTTGGCATGCAGACCAGGTGTAGCGGCTTGTTCACACCGGGTGGTGTTAGCTGGCGGACCAGGTTCGTTAAAGAATCTTTCGATGGGGTGGAGAACAAATTAAAGTCATATCTATGGAGTCAGAAGTTTCTTGTCGGCCAACTATGGGAAGGACCGAGGCCCAGATATTCCTTCTGCCCGTCCGGCTCGGCAAGCTGATGATACAATGCGCAGCCTGCACCTGGGAAGCGGGATTAGAGAGAAAGTCTCCACCTAGGAAGCCAGTGATGATATGATCATCTCTGTGGGGACAAAATCCAACATCCCGGAGCCCCCCCAACACTCCCATCTTTTGGAGGACATAACCCTGTGACTGTGAATATGGGGGGAGAGCGGGTAGATCTGCCTATGCCCCTCTGCACTTGGAAATGGTAGGATATAGAACCTCTGTCTGGCTAAGGATGTAAACAATGTCCCCTCGTTAGAAGATGGATACCGGCCCCCTGAACGAGAAGCCACTAAGAATGGATGGCTGTCCTCCACCTCATGGAGTCCACCAAATGAAGTCATCTTTTGAGTGTGAAAAAAACATTGCTAGACAAAAGCATCCAGCACACTATGATCGCAAATGTTGTGACGTGTCCATCAAGAGGCAGATGCTGCTACAAAATTCATGTGTAATTTAGCAGTATGATCAGTGTGTGCGCTTCAGTGAGGTCCGGTTGGGCTCCCTCATATCCAATACCCAACTCTGGCTTTCCTAAGCACTGACCACACTGGGCAGGTCTGTAAACATGGGAGCCTGATATGGCCTGGCCGAACATTGGGATAGCCTGATCATGGTAGCCTGCGGAGGGGGCTAGTCTACAAGTTTCGTGCTTGGGCATGGCCCCAGATTAGTGACAACATACAATGGGTGAAAACACACAGGTGCATTGCAGGGGACAGGCAAGCACAGAGGAATACATGTCTGCTAAAGGCAGGACTTTGGCACCGTACACACCCCGTCCCTGACCCGGGCGAGTTCATGCTGTGAGATCGGCATGCCATGCTGCATCCAGAGCCCAGCAGATCTTGGGCATCCAAATAAATAATTTAAAAAAACAAACAAAGGTCTGGTGCTCCGGGAGACACGACCCATTAGTGCAATTCTGTCCTTTCAGCAACTAAAAGTACCTTCAAGAATGCAGACTTCAACAGCCCAGTGGGCCTCCCCGGACAATCCCCAGGAGGCGTGGGCAATCATACCTTTTCTCAGTGGAAGGAAGGCATGTCTACCCTTCTGCAGCATTGTTTTGTGGATATGGCCAGGAGGCCTTAAGTGGGGAGCTCAAATCTGAGCAAGACGGAAAGATTTCAGAGCATGTGGGCACGCAGGAAGGACACAAGTGATCTTAAGTCTCCCCAAAATCCCAGAGTGGTGACACCACTGACTCTTTCCCATAGATTCTGACTCCTGTTCCTACAAGTGTCTTGGTGCCGGGACTCTGAGTGCACCTTCTTCTAGCAACCTGGCCACTCAGTGCACCTCCGTCTAGACCCTTCCCAGCATTCTCCTAGACTACCCTGGAATGTACTAGAGGGCAGAGATCATGAGGTCTTCTTGTTTGACTGGACTGGAACCTGTGTGCCCAGTGGGTGTCGAGGTCCGAATCTTTTCTGGTGCCAGGCACTCCTGACTGCTCATGCCTGTAGGGGTGAGGTCCATGAGTTCTCCTGACGAGCTCAGTGGGAAAGACGGAGAAACAGAGATGCCAGAGGAAGGATCAGCTGAGCCTGCAAAGACCCTGGGAGGTTTAGGCACCAGGTTGGGTTCGAACTGTGCTCGCAGTAGGATCTCCTGCTCACTAACAGACTTGGGGATCTCCCCATACTCGTCGGCACTCTCAGACACCATCATGCGGTAAATGTCTTGGAAAGAGCTGCTTTTGCTGTCCAAATTAAAGAGGCTGTCAATAAACTCTGCAAATTCCAGCACCTGTGGGCTGGGTACGTCAGTTACACGCCCATTCTGGAGGGCCACGTCCTCCCAAGTGGGGTTTGGCAGTAGATCAGTCACGCTGCCAGCCACTTCCTGACTGGCCGGCCTCCGGGGCAACGTTGGAGGTGTGGAGCCTCTGCTGTTGTGCATTGGCTCCAGTGGCTGGGTGTCCTGTGAGTGTTTAGAGAGGCTGTCTGCAGCCAGAAGCTCTGTGCGTGAGCTGAGGGAGGGGTTTTCTTCAGGAATGGTGGGGTCAATATAGAAGCAGTGCGTCTCGTCCCTCTCTAGTACGGCATGGAGGCTCGGCGAACCCCGGATGCTGCGGAAGCCAGAGGAGCGGCGGGAATCAAAGCTGTAGGTTGACTCATTGTCCGAGAGACTCTCCATCGTGGCTAGTGGGGCACGGCGGTCCTGCAGTGCCACCGTCAGACGGTCCTTGGTGCCCATCAGTAGCAACTCCACAGGATCTTTGAAGACTGGCGACAGAAGCTTAGTGTCATAAAACCCTTCTAGGCTGATTTCCGACTGCGTCTTGCTCCTGAAAATAAGACATCAAGAGATAAATCTTATGGTAAAATACATCCAATCAGATCATAAGCAACTAACAGGAAAGATGGACAGTCAAAAAGAGAATACCAAACAACATGGGCTTACCTCGTTGGAACATTTGTTTTTGGGCAGCGCAGGTATGGCCTGGCCTATAGGGCAATAGGCTTGTTTGAGCTGGTTTTCTGAACTAATGTGGATCAGTTTAATTATTTAGTGCTCTCTGCTGCTGGCAGGTTTGACCAATTCTAATAGACCAATGTGCTCTAAAATGAATAATTTGCTAAGATAAATGCCGCCTAACATGCATCTTTGGAACTGCTTAAACAATTTGCTCTGCCAAGTCTCAAACTATGAGAATCGAACGTGGGCCACTTTCTATATGTCGCAGTCAATTTATTGTCCCCATCCGAACCTGGCGAAGCAAGGTCAAGCACTTACTTTGTGCTGCTGTTCCTGCGGTCTGCAGGTCGGCTTCTTGCTCCGGTCAGCAGTGCGGCTCCCAATTCCAAAGTGGGTGTTCCAGAGGGTAAGGGCTGCTGCTGGAAGATCATCTCAGGATTCAGGTCCACCTCTGTAGGACTCACCATTACCTTGGCAGCTGAAAGCAAGGCTGTTTTCCCTTTGTTGTAATTTTCGAGAACCTGAAAAACAAAACAAAAATAGTTAGGTGTGCTTTTGACATAGTGGAGCTGACATACTAATTCTAGGGTCAACGGAGATCTGGTTTGTTGCCCAAATAGGATCGGTCTGTTGCAGAAGCTAGAAGTTGGGTCATAAAAGAACCCTAATGCCCAGACAGGAGTGCTTCAACATTTTATAGCAAAAATGAAAAAGAAATCTAAAAAATCACCAGCATCTTGGGGGGCAGCTTAGCTTCTACTTGGAGCAGAACCGCCCATTAGATGACCAGGACACATCATATTATTACAAGAAAATAGCTTGATAGGCCTGGTAGGTAACTCTCAACTTTACCAGAATTACCAAACCTAAAAGAGCTGCATTGGCCGCTTCTCATTGAGGCAATGCAAATTGGAAGAATACCCGACACTGCTCACTTATCAGTTTAAGATTGACTATTTCTTAGGTGCTTTGTAGAGGTACAAACGATGGTCTGAAAATTGAATCTCTCATAGAGGGAATCCTAAATACCAAGTGCATTTACACATTTACTTGTTCATGGGGCCTACCATTAGTACACAACCTGAAATTCTTGCTACTGGATCCACACCTCATTGTCTTTGATGTGTCATGGTTTATCACCAGTTTGTTAAAATGACACAGCATTCTGGGCACACGAAAGCCTGATTGGCATCTGGGATACAATAACTCATCAACAAAAGGGATAGAAATGCCTCTTTTTTGCATATTGGTAGAAAGGAATCTGGGGAAAATAGCAATTTGCTGGAACTGTGAACATCATCCATTTGGAAATGTTTGGTTTGCATAATACCATTAAGTTGGATTCAAAGATTCTATCACTTTTGAGAATGTGAGACAATATCCTTTACACCTTAGAGTTAGTTTAGAGTGTGAGGGTCAGAATAGGATTACGGTCACAGGACATATTTTGCTTTGGTCATCTTGACAAAGGGCAGACCCCTTAGTTTTTGGTTAAAGTAGGGAAATCCTGCCCAAGTTCGGGATCCTGAGGAATTTTCCAACCCCTTCTTGATTTGAATAAAAGTTTATAATCAAAAACCACAAGTCGTCTGTGTTTGCGTCAAATTCTTGGCTCCTCAACGTACATCCAACCTTAATGCCTGGTTTGCCAGATGAGCCTATACACTACACTTTGTGCGTGTAAAAGGGACCTTGCCAAATGCAACTTGGATAAGTGAATGATCCAGTTCCTGTTTACTGAGGGACTCTATTTGAATAAGTATGACTTGTGCAAACCTTTTTGCAGCGAGGTGCAGGGTCAATGAGACGTTAATTTGATGGAAGTGAGAAATCCCCTCTTTTATAGACCAGACACAGTATACTTCCTTTGCAGTGTGTGGCTATTGTGTCATTCATAAGTATGTGGCTATAAACTTGGAAAAGGACATGGGCCCATATTTCTGGTTCTACCAGAAGAACAACGTGTGCAAAGCCACCTCGTCCAATGGCTTTTGACAGATGCAATACATCTAATAAATTATGCAGTAGACCTACTGAAATTATATGTTTTGGTTTAGTCCTATATTGGTGGCCACCTTGGCATGTAATACCGATATCTTTTTTCTCGGTAGGTCTAGCAAATTCCCCAATTAAATCAGGATTTGTCAGGCCTAAAGATGTGCCACTGCACCTCACCACAAACCTAAGCAATCATTATGGATTCTAACTTTGAATTCCAACTTCACTTTTAGGACATTTGTTTCTCTGATATTTCAGGAATCATTTGCATTTGGTTTAGCTTTTGTATGGCAGAGGTCCAACTAGACGCATTAGCTAGAGCAAACAAATGCCTTACGTTTAAAAAATGCATTTGCGCCAGTGTGACCATTGTAATTTGTCCTTCATTAGGAATTTGGCCAGTAGGTGGAGGCGCAGACTGGGGCCAAGACTGCCACAATTCACGGGAACAGGAAATGCATGTAGTATGCACCTTTCCAGCCTCTTTTGATGATTTCCTTCCTAAAGCCCTCCTTCTAGCATTTCTGTAATCGTCTGAAGCACAATATAGTCTTGTGGGAAAGAAGAGAGTGGGATGCACACGCACATTGCCCATTGTTGCCTTTCGACAGAACAAAAGGAACAAGCGAATGGATGAACAGGGGCTTATGAACTGCCAGAGACCAGGTTTTATAGTTTGCTAGCTTGCTTCCACCATAAATGCGAAGAAAATAGACTTAAAACATGGCAAGCACAAGTCATAGACCGCCTGTGCAGCGACTCAGGGCATTGCAGCCGTACCCCTCAAATCAGACACCATGTTAGGGCACTGCTATGTCCCAAACACCATGCACAAGCACCTGGAATTGGGGACTTGCGAATGCCTTAACACATGTATACACATTTGAAAGGCACCGGTGTGTGGGCCCACCATAGGTTAGATCTTATGGACAAATTTGAGAGTTAATTTCAAAATCTCTGTTAGTCAGGACCCCCACGCCTGACAAGCATTTGTAGCTTAAACTCCCAATAAAACTGTAAGTACCAAAATTACAACAAGCTTCACCTCTTTTGTGAGCCTTAATTTTGGTGAGTGAATGGGTGTATTTGAATCATCTTATTATAAAGGCTCTTTTTATTGCAGCATAATGTTCCTTCTTCTAAATAGTCTGTGTGAAGGACACTCTCCAAAAGATGTGCTCATTGGAGAATTTCTCCAAACCATTATTGCTGGACTGTCCGCCAAACAGAGAATTCCAATTGTTGCAGTTCGAAATAATATTGCAAAACCTCCTTCATGTGCACAGCGTAAAGCCTCAGTAGCCAACTGGTTTTTCTTCACAACTTATCACCAAGAAGGGCTTGCTACTTGGATTACGTAGCCAACAAACAGGCAACATTTCTTATGAATAAATTACGACTTACAATTGCCCTCATGGCTCATCAAGGCTACATGACATTATTCCTTTCTGGGACTATGATAGCTCGTTTATTGAATAAAATATGCACATGCTCTCCCAGCTGATTGGAACTTGTCACCAACATGGTTATGGAATTTGAATATCAGGCAATGTCGTCCACCTTACCCTTACCCAAAGACAATGAGTAATCCATTGATCTGATGGAGACTTGAACGTTTTGTAGTGGATGCTATGTACATACTTCAAAAAAGGACGTGACATATTGCGCCTAGATGCCTCTGGGTTATGTGTGCTATATAAATGACAAAATAAATAAATTAAATAAATGCGTGTGACCGATTGTCCATTCGCATTGTTTTATTACTGTATTTATTTGTACTGTGGATGTATACATTATTTACTTAAGGAGGGTCTCCTCTCCACCCTGGGGCTACATTCAGTTATAATAGCCCACGCAGTATGGAGGAAAGGGGACAGGATGTAAGAGTAATTAGGAGTTACTCAATGTAACTCATAATAAGTTTCTTAGAACCGCCTGTCCGAAGGCCACGTCTGATTTAGAGCCGGAGTACAGAAAGCTGAAGAGGTGGCGCAGGTAGCCGCCCTGCCTATGACTTGCCACGGAACCTGCCGCTGGAAGGCGATGGCCGCCCCCCCTTGGCTCTGACTGCGTGAGCGTGCACGTTGGCTGGCAGTGGCTTGTGCTGCCCCTCATAGGCCTCTTTGATTGCCACAACCATGCAATAGAAGCCTTGGATGCCTGATAACCGGGTATGGAGCCCCCAAAATGTGACAAAGTGTGTGTCCAACTTGCAGAAGCCCTTGATCCTGTCCAGATAAAATTTCAGAGCGCATCCGACATCCAGACAGTGCAAGATTCTCCGAGCCTCGTCCTTTGGGTCAGCGAAGAACGTAAGTAAGACTATTTCCGTGTTTAGATGGAAGGCGGAGGGTACCTTAGGTAGGAACGCGGGTGAGTCCGCAGGACCACCTTATCCCTGTGGAAAGTGGTGTAAGGTTCTGAGGCCACCAGAGCCTGGATCGCGCTGACTCCGCGAGCGGAGGTAAGTCCCACAAGCAAAGCAGTTTTAATGGTGACCAGCCTGATGTCCACGGACACTATTGGCTCAAATGGTTTGTGCGCCAAAGTGCCCAACATCACATTGAGGTCCCACAAAGGGTGTGGCTTCTTAATCGGCGGGTAAAGCCTGGGCAATCCTGTCAGATGTTTGACAATCGGGTTGGAGGAGGAGAAGACTACCTCCTCTGAATTTCTGTAGACCCCAATGGCTGCCAGGTAAGTGCGACATGTGTCCACCTAAACGCCCGAGTGTGCGAAGTGCGCCGAGAAGGAGAGCATATGGTCCAGTGTGCACGTAAGGGCGTTCCTTAGAGTCCGCCCAGTGACAGAACCTGCTTCAGTTGCTTTTATATTGGTTCCTGGTAGCCTTGCTCCTGGCGCACTGAATGATCTCCAGATTAGACCCGTGGTAGGCTCAGGTGCTTGAGGGTGATCTGGTCAGGAACCACACTGCAAGGGCTAACTTCTGAGGCGCGGGGTGGACCCTGCCCCCCTGCTGGGACAGGAGAGGTGCCGGAACCAGAGGCCACCAAGAAGCTATCAACATGATGCTGAGGGGACAAGCTTCCTTCATCTTGTGGAGTACCCTGGGGATCAGGGGTGTGGGTGGAAAGGCATATGCCGATGCCTTCCCATTGAATCTGCAATGCATCGCCAAGGGAGCCAGGGTCCAGCCCCTGCCAAAACGCAAATTGATGGCACTTCCTGTTCTTCCAGGAGGTGAATAGATCCACCTGAGGATGGCCCCATGCGTTGAAGACCACCTGCAGTGCCTGGATGTTCAATTGCCATTTGTAATTGTCCACTCCCAGCCTTCTGAGCCTGTCTGCTTCCAAGTTGGCCTCCCCCGGGAGGTGGACAGCCGTGAGGTAGATGTTTTCCAGTGCCCATTCCCACATGCTGACCGCTAGGCTGCAGAGCGGAGGGGACCTGGTACCCCCCTGCTTGTTGACATAGTACATATAGTACATGCTGTTGGAGTTGTCGGTCTGGATAAGGATGGTCCTGCCCGCATTGAGCGGAAGGAAGGCTCTGTGGGCCAGCCAAATGGCCCTGAGCTCCAGCCAGTTGATATGCGACTCCTGCCGGGTCCAGACTGCGTGGACGCTGTGGCTGTCCAGAGTGGCTCCCCAGCCCTCTAGGGAGGAGTCCGTAGTGATGGTGAC
The DNA here is from genome assembly GCF_040938575.1 of Ambystoma mexicanum. Classification (NCBI taxonomy): domain Eukaryota; kingdom Metazoa; phylum Chordata; class Amphibia; order Caudata; family Ambystomatidae; genus Ambystoma; species Ambystoma mexicanum. Next base: position 860,313,854 of record NC_090934.1, on the reverse strand, counting down.
CTGTGGGTATGGCAGCCGGAAGGGCTTGCCTGTCCCCAAGTTGCAGTCCCTGGACCACCACATGAGGTTCGAGTGGAGAGAAGGCGGTATGCTGACCGCTTGGGAGTCCTTCTGATTCCATGAGGCTGTGAAGTGCAGCTGTAATCTCCTCATCTGGAGCCTCATATGTGGCACGGGCAGGAGGACTGCTGCCATGATACCCAGTAGGGTTGGTACCACCAAGCCAAGGTCACTACTCTGGTAAGAAGTGCGTAGTGGCCCTCTGGCTGGCTGTAATCTTGTCCTCCAAGGGAAATGCCTTCCCGGAGCTCGTATCCCAGATGAGGCCCAGGAAGGTGAGGCTCTGCGTGGGCTGCAGCTGAGACTTCTTGAGGTTGGTTGATAGTAAACCCCAGGTCATGGAGTGTGTTCATAAGCACGGAGGAAGTGTGGGTAACCCCCTCCGGGGATCTCACCCTGATGAGCCAGTCATCCAGGTACGGGTAGACATGGTGGCCGTGGGCCCTGAGGAGGGCTGCCCCTGCATTCATGAGTCTGGTAAATACACTGGGGGCTGAGTTGAGGCCAAAGGGTAGCACCTTACACTGGAAATAACAGCCCATGATCCTGAAGTGTAGGAAGGAGCGATGAGGCTGCTAAATCGGGACGTGTAGGTAGGCGTCCTTCAGATCCAGGGAGCACATCCAGGTCTCCCTTGTCTAGTGTCTCAGCAATGAGCACTTGCATAACCATCTTGAATCTCTGAAGAGGGAGGGAGAGGTTGAAGGTGGATAGGTCCAACACAACTCTCAGGCCAGCCTGGTTCTTCTTTTGTATGGCGAAAATCCTGGAATAGCAGCCTAATCCCCCCTGGGAGGCTGGTACTTCTTCCACTGCTTGGCTCTCGAAGAGTGACTGGACCTCCGCCAACAGAGTTGCCGTCCCAATCTGTGGGAGTGGAGGAGAGGAGGGAGGTATTGGTAGGCGGTTCCTGGATACTACCGAATAGATCCAGGGGTCCGCAAAGTTCTGGCACCAGAAATGCATGTGAGAGGCAAGCCTGCCACCCACTGGAGACACGTGTGACCCGAAGGGACGAGTCATGCCTTTTTACCGTATGAGGCTGCTGCTGAGGGGGACTGGAAGAAGCCCTTGCCACCACCCCCCCTGTTTTGTTGCTTGACTCGGTGAGCGGTCAGGTTGTCTCGACCTCCGTTTCTGGAATCCCCAGAACCTGCCAAACACCCGCCCCTTGTCGGAGCATTGATGAGATTGGGTGTACGCCTTGGGCGTGGCCTTCATCAGGATAGATTAAAAGTTTGCTAGCTGTACTTTTTATCTAATTCCTCGTCAGTGGTAGAGTGGAAGAGGTCACTACCCTCGAACGAAAAGGTCCAATATGCGATCCTGGATGTCAGGGTTAAATTTAGTAGCCGTTAAACTTAGTAGCCCGAAGCCAGGCTGTCCTTCTCATGTCCGTGGCGATACAGATGGCTCGGCAAGAGGTTTTTCCTAGACCCACCTTGAAGCGTCCCTGGCTCTGCACCGGAAGTTCCGGAAGGAAGTCCGCTATTTCCCGCCACAACCTCTGGTTCGCAGCTGTCAGCATGGCATCCGCGTTGGCCCGATGCAGGTCCAGGGAGGCGTTGGAGTACAACTTCTTTCCCGTATGCCTCCAAGATCTTCTCCTCCTTGCCTAGCAGTGCCGAGGACTAGGTGGCCGAAGACTGAGGTTTAGAGTAGAGTGACGCCGCAGCGATCACTGAAGGGTGCGTCGATAACCAGAGTGTATCCCTTTCCATCTGTCTATACATGGCATTGAGGCGCTGATTGACAGGTTGGGCCAAGTGTGGCTTGAGCCACCCGTTCTTGGCCTTTACTACCAACAGCGTGTCAGGGTCCTCCTCCTTGTCTGTATCCACCCCAGTGTCCGGCTGGTCCAGAGCAAGAGGAGGGGTGCTGGGCACCGTGGGCTGCGGCATGGAGACCAGAGCCAGAAGCTGCTGCAGGACCACCTGAGCTGGGGGAGGCAGGGAAGCCAGAATCTAAGGAGCCACAAGGGGCAGCGGGGGCTGCGCTGGGGCCTGCAGTGTAGGAGCCATGGGAAGAATGACTATGGGCGCTGGTGGAGTGACGGGAGGGAGCGAGTCCCTGACTGCATCCACCTGGGGGGTTCGCATCAGCGCCAGGAACCTTTCAAAGAACCTGTCTTCGAGGCAGAAGAGGTGGCAGGATATGATGACAGAGTGGCTGGGTGCTGCTGAGGCCGAAGCGCACTCTGTCTAGGTAGCGGGGAAACCTGCCTTACGCTGCTGATGGATAAACTGTAGGCCACATACCTGGTTGACACCAGTCCCACCTTGAAAATCGTTCACTTGCCTGCTCTATTCCTAGGAGTGGCATCGGATGAGCGGCCAAGTTGCCTGGCACAGTGGCCATTTTGTCAAGCTGCATACCACGTGCCAAAGTCGTGGTGCATCGCTACCTGGGGCCAGCCTCCTCCAAGACTCTTGGTAGTGGAGCCTGAGGCCTACCAGGCAACTCAGGTCTAGGCCTGGAAGGTGTATTTCCCTCGACATTATCGCCGGTAGTGCTGAGTGTAGGCGCCCCCTCTGACATTGAGCCGGTACTAGGACGTTGCCCCTCGGGTGTACACCTTGTAAAAGAACCTTGCGGTCCCTCAACACTGAGTCTGGAAGGATCCGACGATCCCTCGGCCATAAGGCCAGTAGCTGGACTAGCCTTGGTGCGTGTGCTGGTACCAGAACCCGAGAGATTCCTCCTGCTTCAAGGAGTCGCCCTTACGGGGTGTGATGGAAAATAGCGGCCCTCCTTTGGGACTCAATCTCTGCTTGACAAAGTTTTTCAAGTCCTCTTGAGGTGATTTTCCGAAGAGCTCCCTCCACCTAGCTAGCCTGTTCTTCAGTGCGCGTGGAGCCAGTGCATCGCACAAGGTACAACATTGCCAGCCGTGGTAAGGCCAAGCCAGCGGAGGCAAAGAGCGTGGGGGTCAGACGTAGGGAAACGTCCCTGCAGGCTGGCCACCTGCTGAAGCCCGCTGAAGCCGACATGCGCCGGAGAGGAGCGTGACGCCCGAGGACCAAGTACCTGAATAACAAAGAGAAGACAAAAAGATATAAGAATTCGGGGAAAACCCCAGGAGTGCTGGTGAAATCGGCCTGTTCCTGTCGATGCAGAAAAGGGGACTGAGGAGTGGCGCTGGTGGCCGGAGTCAGGGAAGCGCGCCTCTAAATTTAAATGGGAAGAAGGTTTTTTCTGGTGAAAAGGGTTCCGTCTCCCATCCCTGGGAAGGGACGCCCTTGCAGTATGGAGGAAAGGCGACGGGACGTAAGAGTATGAACTGGTTTATGTACGACAGTTTATGAATTTATCCGTAATACATGTATTGACTGACATTTGAAAGGACAGTTTGTTGTCACTTGTGAGTGGCAGCAAGTCCCTCTAAATTAGCATTAATGTTTGGGTGATAAGAGCTGATGGGGGGTTATGCATCTTAAAGCCCCCACACTGTTCCAGTTAGTTACCAAAATCTCTGACTTTTCTCAAGACAATTAATCCCGTCCCCCTCAACCCAGTTCTACCTAAAAGGGGGGCCTTTCCGTGAGGTACTTGTTTCAAAAGAAAAAAAAGTTATATATATATATATATATGAATGAAATTGTTGTTTGCTAGGCTTGTGTGCTTATCTCACAACAATAAGAACAGAAACCTATGTCTCAGTCAGTCTCATATTGAATGTTTTATTAGTTGTGCTCAATCAGCCGACATGCCTTGAAAACCACCGGTGGACGAAACATATGTTTTGTTCTTATTGTGAGATAAGCGCGCAAGCCTAGCAAACAACCATTTCATATGTTTCAAAGTTTAGAGACAAGGGTGTGAGTCTGGCTTTGCAGCTATACAACTATAAGAAAGTAGGAACCAAGATTCTTTGAAACCTAAGCGCACCTGCTACCCAGGCAACCCTCGATTCCTGTAAAACGTATATGTGTAGGAGCAAGCACAGTAAGTTGTGTCTGTTAATGAGGGTCGATCTGGTGCCTTTCTCTGAGCCTTTATCAAGAAATACATGTTTGATTCTGCCTTATCCTCTGGTGCGAAGCTCCGTTGCCAAGTGGGGCACTGCAATCACTGCTGCAGTCTTAGAATTCAATTTACGATGTGGCTCTGCATTGTCAGGAGGGGCGCTGCACAGCTGCACACAACCGCGCCCAGGCTCACTGCACGACACTCCAAAAGAAGAGGGAGTGTTGCAGGAAGCCCCGAAGGGCCCACCCCTTCGTTATAGCGGGCACGTGGCCTGGGAAAGAGACGTCGGCCCCTGCTGCCTGCTCACAAGCACCACGAGCCACATCTGACATACGCGGAATGGGTGGAGGTCTGCTAGGGAACCCCATACTGCTGCCATACTTGCCGGTCCACCTCTGGCACACTAGGCCTAGCTAGAGGAACTTGCTAGGGCACCCCCATGCTCGTACAATGTTTGCCAGGCCGCTCCGGACATATGTGGCTCGACTTAAGAGGGTTTCAGGCCATCACCCCCAACAAAATCATAACAGCTCTGTGCTACTCCTGAAATATGTCATCAGGACCCTGATGGGGCAACCTACTGCTGCTGCCCTCAGCCACGCAGCCCACGTGACACCGGCAACTAAGAGTCAGATACAGGAGCAAACCGGATGCGCTGGTAAAGGGTGGGTTAAGGGTACTAAATAGAGGTCGCTATCAAAATTCAACTGTTACACCATGCCCGCCCACACCTCCCTCACCAGGTGCGCCACATACCATCACCCATTGCACCAGCTTCACCACTTAACAAAAGCTTTTCTGATAAGTAGAAGAAATTCCGTTTACAGGGAACACTTTTCGAAATAATATACATCAACTTTTTAACAGACTACAGTGTTGCTTAGCTCATATAATAATGGCCATTCATAAGCACATCCCAAAGTTATTTGTCCCATGTTATTAAATTGTTGAAAAGTATCAACTTCCCATGATGCACAATATTATCAAAGACTGATGTCACTCCCTTGTAATGTTATTTTCTGTATTGCCACCACCAGTACAATCAATAAAAATGCAATTTAGGGGGCCCGGCACATCCTATGCCACATCCTATGCCCCACAGGAGCTAGCAAGGCAGCCACCTGAGGTCTCTCTTGGGATACAAGGGAGCTCATGTTCCATTCATTCGTAATTTGGCAGCCGAGACCCATTGTGATTACACTGTAACGTAAGCGTGTCCCCGCCACCGATTCATCTTCGTCATTTGCACTGCGGGGGTGCAAATGTAAAGAGCAAAAGGTGACATAGGAGCGTGTACACCGCCTTTTGTCCTTCACATTTGCACTGCCCAGTGCAAAGGGAGTACTGCCTAGCATGTTGGCAATTCACAATTGTGAATTTCAGAATTTCAATTAAACACTCTCCGACATGCTCGCAAGTTGCGTTCCGCCCCACCTCTTTGCCATGCAAATGCCTGAACATGAGCCATGACGTTAATGGAAGGCTTTTTACTGCTTTCAAGAATGTTATGGATCTAACCAGGAAATCCCATAGGGGGTGGGGCGGGTGGACCGTGGACCCAGCTTTCCATGTGAGATTTGTACCATTAAGAAAGTGTATTGTAAACACAGCCTCCATGTCTGTGCATAGTGGGTGGCATGTACATGAATTCCTATGGCATCCGCCTACTTTTTGCAGACACGGAAAACATGCAGCTACCACAGACATGCAAAGAATTTCCACATGTATCAAAATCGCATGCAGGTGGGGATGCTGTTGGATTAGTAACACAGAGAAGATCGTGGTGGCAGATTAGGTAGTTCCAAACCGTGCTCCCTACTCTGTGTTACGAAATTCAGGTAAATTGCATGGTGCATAAAAACAATGCGTACAATTATTTACTCCCCACATGCAAGGATTGGCACCGGGAAAATAACCTCATAACTCTTCTGCGGCCTTTATTGCTCTTTCAGAACAATATTGCTCTACTACAGATCAGAACGTCTCTGGTTTGGGCCCACTACAGGCTGAAAAGTGTGGCTTTCTTGACATGTAGAAAAGAAAGATGTTGTTACATACTTAGTGCCTACAATTCCCTGCAGACTAATCTTTGTGGTCGCAAACATTTTTTTAAATTTACAAAAATAAAAAAATGCCATTTTTCATACTGCCTGCTTCCGAATCTACTGGCATGTGATGATAAATGATCTGTACACACTAATTATATACACGATGCCCAAGAGCGGCACAGCTGAAGAGGATATGCAGGAAAAGAAACCTCCAGATGGGAGCCAGTTGACCAGCTTTGTAAAGTTCCAGTTAACATGATGAAAGAGAAGGGCGCTCATTGCGCTACTTTGCACCTCAAAATATCATTGAGGACATGTCCATATCCAAATACTAGGTGGCGGTATAATGCACATTATGTGGATCCATGACATTTGTACATAGTACGCCGTGTTTTGGAGCAATGCTTCGGTTGCGGACGTTTCGCCACGGCGCAGGTCCCTGTTAGGAATGCCCTGGTTGGCTGTGGCCAGCCGGGCGCAGGGACCTGCACGCCGAAATATTTATGTCTCACTTAAATAAATTGTCAACCAAAGCACAGAACAATGCAGTGCTTTGGTTGACAGCAGTGGTGGAGCCAGGTTTTGAAGCCAGGGGAGGGGGCACCGGCAGCACACTGGCCGGGCCAGGGGACTAGCATCTCCTTGCATGTTGCGGGTATTACTAGGAACTGCTGCTGGGAGGCACACTTTCTCATGCATTACGTCCGCATCTCGCAGCATTTATTTGGTGTTCCATTAGAAGTTAAAACAAGGACAATGCATGCTTAAGCATTATTTTTCTCCTTCACGGTCTGCAAATGGAATGTTTAATATTCAAGGCAAAACTGGTAGGCTTTTTTACCCGATATATATTTAATTTATAAAACCTTAGACTGCAAGCCACGTTTATTATCAGTTACACACCACACATTTGTTATGGAGGGAACGTCCAATTAAAATGTAATTTGACTATTTAGAATACGATGCAAGTGTTTGCGAAATAATTGCAGTCATCATTATGTTGCTACTTGAAATTCTGGCATAAACATGCCTTAGGGTAGCCCCTGGCACGGGAGAAGTGACAGCAATTCAATATCTTGCTACAATAAATTTCCACTACTAAAAAGGGTTGTGTGTTTTATTTTGCAATCCCCCTGTGCCCACCTGCCCTGCATATGAAAGAGCACAGTGATATTCTGGCAGCACCTTGGCATAGTGAGCAGTGCCCCGCTTACTTTTGCAGCACTGTGTCCTATTGAGCAACACCTGGTTTTTACAACTTACAATAACATGTCAGTGCTTTGTTAATAATTGCAATAATGATAATGGCACTTTAACTCTGGAAAATAAATAGCGATAGGGTATATATCCCCTGCCATGGAAAAAGTGAGGGGAATGCCATCTCCTGCCACAACTTTTAAAGCCAGTGCATATTTCCTGGCAAAGGATTTCTGATATGAAAGTTCAAACCCATCAATATGTGTGGTGGCTCAGTTCCTGCAGAAGACTTGGCTAAGCAGAAGATATAGAGTTGCTTAATATCTAAGGTTTAACACAAATAATAAGTGCCGTTCCCTGTTCAACGTTCTCTTCTATATATATATTTTTTTAATCTTCTCTGGTTTTAACTGTGATATTTTTTACGCTACTTGTTTTATTATCCGCCAAATGCGCTTTAACTGGTTTTATGGATTTGTACCCAACATAAACCCTCATGCTCGATTGATGTGAATGAAGGTCCTACAGGGGCACTATACTAGCACTACTGCCCTGCATCAGAATCGTTTTCTGCAGTGCATCCAAAGTTTTCACAAGGCACACAACTTTCTGGGGGACACATGTATGTATGTTGCCCTGCATAAGACAACATTAATTAGTTTATACATTATATAGTTTTTTTAACAGCACCACATTTTTTCTTTTAAAGGACCCAGCGATACAATTTTTGATGCAAAAGTATCAACAGGTCCGCCACGTACGTTGGGAGATCCCCGTTTCCAGAAAGGTAGAGCTCCCAAGTTCCCAAGTTCCCAGCCAGCGTTGGTGGTGAGTTTCCGACACTGCATCTGAATGGAGCTCGTTCACCACAAAGGGAGTTCGTTCCTGCAGGCCGAGTCCTGTTGGCTGAGTTTTTTCTGGCCGAGTCACAGCATCCGTGTCAGGCCAGCATTGCTCGGATTTCACCGCCTTGGGAAGCCCTGGGTGCAGTACGGACCCTGGATAGTCAGATTCCCTGCATGGCCCTGAGAATGCATGCTGTGCCTTGTTGCTTTGGGTTCCACGCTTGCAAACGCACAAGGAAAGGGGCACCGTAAAAAATAAAACATCTCCAATACGCATCCCTTTGCTAATTTTGACAATGCAGGCTTCGAGCAAATTAATATACAACAACCCCAATCTATTACGAGGCACCCTGGAAGGTAATCGATGCAACGAGGGGAATGGAGTAATATCGTTATCAAAGTGTCAGAGGCGTGAACAGAGACCGGGCCTGCGACCTGTGGTAAGCTGAACTAAGGTGAAGTCAAAAGGGTAGCACACGCCCTACACAAACAACTTCTTACTTTCTCAGTAGTAAGTTGACTCACAGTCCGACTCGGATTCCAATGCTGGGGCAGCAGGCCAGGGGGCACGACGGCACATTCCTGGGCAGGGCGGCAGGCTAGCAGTGGCGCTGTCACAACAACGCAGATGGCCAGACAGGCTGGCTGCCTGAAATTATTGCATGCACGTGCACTGGTCCCACATGTTTCTGGGCTGGGTGTGCGGATTTGCTACATTTGTAGCAAATGTGCCCAGCTGCATCGGTCGTGGCTCCAGATGGTCTGGCCTGGGTCGGGGAAATTGAAACTGCAGACAGTGGCAGTGTGTCATTATCGCACCGGTAATTCGATTTTCATTCAGAATGAGCATCAGGCTGCAGGCAATGCATCAGCACCGCCACCTCCCCAGGCCTTCACCGCTGGCACCCTAACATCAAAATTCAAACTCTAATCTGGATCATGATGCTGTCCGTGTTACCAAACGGACAGGATCATCATCATCATCATTCCCAGGAAGGCGGGCGGGCAAGGCATGGGGGGGGGGGAGGAGGGTGGGGGTGGAACTGGAAGGAACTGAAAAGTGGGCGAGGGAAGGGGCCTGTACACTGATGGCTGTGGCCAACAGGGTGCACCTAAAAGGGACATGCACCAAAAGCACTGCGTGGAAACGAAACGTCCGGCGCCCAAATTGCTGCGCCACAATGTCCGGCTTCGAGATTTACACAGCATACTCATGACACAAAACCGAGGTTGATGTATGAGTAAAGAAATGTATACGGAGCTGTAACACAGGTAAACGGTCTTGTGGCGCTCGGTCACAAAAATTTTTCTTCTCCAGGGCACGATCCTCAACGTAACGTCATGTTGTTGAGATACTGTAGCAAACGACGGGCTCCAGCGCCATTCAAAGAATGGCTTCTTGGCGGGGGCCCCCCTTTGTGCCGACGCCCTCATTGGGCATGGCAGTGAATAGAATCAAGGAGTGCAGGGGCCACGCAGGTCACTGCCCAGAAGGGGGGTGGGTGACCCCATCGGGGAGCGACGCAAGGGAAGCGCGCCCTAGCCGGAGACCCTATAAAAAGGGCTTGGTGCATGAATGCAGCCCTATTCTCCGCCGACTCCCACTTTTGTTGCTGTTGCTGCCTGGGTGTTGCTGTTGCAGTTTGTGTGAGGAAGGTGTTCGAGTCCTGGTGTGCTTGGAGAGCTTCCTGTTTTCCAGCAAGCACAGAGAAGTTGCAGAGTTCGGGTGGCAGGAGTATCGTGGTTCCTGAAGGAGGGCTAGACATCGAGTTGGGGCAGTCATGTCGCGCGGAAATACAGGTACGGACTAGATTAGGGACATGGTGGTAGAATGGGGGCTGAGGTCGTGGGCGCAAGTTAGGCGGTGGACGGGATGCAGAGGTTAGTGGAACGCAGGGCAGCAAGTAAGCATGTGTTTTACAGGAGGTGGGGCAAGCACGGGGTGGGGGCTGTGGGGTCGCATGCTGCCGGGTAATGGTTGTGGGGTTGGCGGAGGAGGGCGAGCATATGGGGGAGGCACACAAAGGTCCTAGATAATGCAGTCGCCCTGCACAGCGCCGCAGACGTGAAGTGGGGTCATTAGTTTAGAAAGATTGGTAGGAAATTATTAATTGGCAAATTGCGGGCAGTCGCACGTTGGGGCGATTGGGCACGAGATGCTGTGGATGTGGCACACGCGGGTGGCGGCCTGCTCGGGAACGTGTTTATGGAGGGTAACCCAGGCCAGAGCTAGATGCATGTAGGGACAGGGAGCCGGGATCAGGGGCAATGAGCCCAGTCGAAGTAGAATGCAGCGGCACCCATTAATGCAGCATTCCAAGGCACGCACCGAGAGGGGGGTAAATTGGGGACACAAATGGGTGGCATTGGCAGAAGGGGGGGGGAAGAGCGCTCCAGTTTAGAAGCGTCCCGTACCGCGATGCGGAATGTTTCTTTTCGGGTATTATCATGAGCAACGCCTTGTGGGAGAGGGCAATTGATGCGGGGGGATAGATAACCCCCCCCCTATAACTGGGTTTCACTAGAAAGCGCCATGTACAGAGGAGCGCATGGCCGAGATTTTGGGTTTAGGGGAAGAAGGCGCAGAATGCGTACAGCTAGGCTCGCTAGCTCGGATGCGGTAGGGGGTCCGGCCGAGCAGGGTTGGGGCACGTGAGGGGAGGCTTGGGATGAGGGTTGCGCAGTGGGACAGAACGGTGTGGGGAACAGTTGTGTTTGGGCGGGCAAATCAGGTCGAGGATGCCAGGTGCGGGGTGCATTTCCTTTATGGTGGGGGCCCCATCATAAAGGGGTTGGTTAGCATTAGGTCTCATTCAGGGGAGCGAGAGGTTAACACGCAGAGGCCGGACACAAGGGCCAAGGCAAGGCCTCCATGGGTCAAGGTCCGAACTAGGGCACAAGGTTGAGCAAGGTGCCCAGGGCTTTATAAATAAACAAATAATTGTCTATTAAAGTGGGGATAACGTGGCACGCGGTGGTAGCAGTTTGTGACAAATGACGGGGGAGGGCAACATAGTGGAATGGTGAGAGGAAGGGGGGGCTAAGGGGGCAAGCAAGGGTAGCATAGGTGGCGTACGCAAAGGGGCGTTGCCATTGCAAGCGGGGGTTTGCGTAAAACAGGGTGCTGTGCAGGAATGGGTTACATAGGTTTAATTGAAGACACGAGGCATAAAAGGGGAGGTGGTCTCGTTTTAATTTATATACATGTCTATTAACGTGGGAAATCTAGGTGGTGCGGCGAGGATATATCAATAGTTTTTTTTTTTTTGCCAAAATATATCGGGCATTGAAAGTGCACGTAAGTGCGGCCAAATAATTACATGGTTTGGCGCTGGGAGGGGGGGAGGTCGAGGGCCAGTGCACCCCTCGTGGGCAATGGCGTCGGGCTGAGGGGGCCATGTTTCAGGTCGATGAATGGTTGCGCCCTCTATCAAGGCATATTGAATGGACATGGGGTTTTTAGAACACAGCAATACACAAGGGCTCGACAATTATGTGGTGCGGTTTACACGGGTTGAATTGGTCAGCGCTTGCTGTGGGTACGATGGAGCGGGGGCCCTAATGTGTAATTAGAACATTGTGCTTTGAAAGGGGGCAACGGCTCGCAGTGAGGGGCGGTACGGGCAACAGGTTGCACTCTGGGCGGAGGTTTGTCTTTGTCAGCATGATATGGCAGCAGTTCAGGAGGAACTCAGCTTGTTAGCAATTTTATGAATGGCACGTTATGGGTAACACCAAAATTCGGAATTAAGGAAATATACCCCATTCCTTTCGAAGAGTTACGCACGAACGGAACACACGCATATTTTATCGGTTCCAAACACAAACATTTTGCACAAAGGTGAATTGTTCCAATTACGAGCAAGGGGTGCCAGGATATAGCCACAAATGTTTCGTTCTGGGGCCCTCCACCTTTAGTTATGGGATGCATGGAGTTGACTTTACTGTTTGGGGAGCTTTTGCGCCTGGTCAAGCACGCTAAACTATACGTCCCAGAATGCAGTTCTGGGGGTTAGGAGGCAGTTCAGCAAAAAATTGTTGGGCCATTAGCGATACATGTGCGCGCCTAGGAGCTCGCATGGGAGCAGAGGTAGGCAGGGCAGGACAATTGAGGAGAAGGGGGGCAAAGCCCAAGACGCCTGGCAACTGAATGACAATGCATTACTTACCGTAAAAGCATTTCTGATGGTTGTATCTGCTTAGATTCACATGCTGTGCATAGTCCGACATCCAGTGGACACTGCGGAGTATTGCATTTTGTTTTTCGTAGTCGAAAAGGGGACGTCGACAAGGCGTGTCTGTAACACTCTCCCTATAGTGACGTGCATTGTACACACAATCCCTCACGCGTCGAGGTCCCTCTGTTTGTATTTTTTCTGCCCTGAGGGAGCCTTCTATACGTGAGTGAGTACAGAAAAGAGAGAGAGATGTAGAAAGGTGTCTATGTTCCTTCCATCCGAGCGGGGAGGAAGGGTGGGCGCATATGAATCTAAGCAGATACAACCATCAGAAATGCTTTTACGGTAAGTAATGCATTGTCTTCTGATGTTTGTTAATCTGCTTAGAATCACATGCTGTGCATAGACTAGCGAGCAGTACCCGGAGTTGGCGGTGGGTTATGAGAAGGAACAGTAGAGAAAAGATGTCTCAATACTGTCTGTCCCACCTGGGAGTCAGATCTAGAGTGTGCATCTAGACAGTAGTGTTTTGTAAAGGTGTGCACAGAACTCCAGGTTGCCACTTTGCAGATGGACTCAAGGGGAACATTTGCAATGAATGCTATGGATGCCCCAGTGCCTCGAGTAGAATGTGCTCTTGGCTTGAAGGGTAGTTCTCTCTTAGCAAGAGAGAAACAGAGAGTGATGCATTGAACAATCCATCTAGATATAGTGGACTTTGATACTGCATCTCCTTCTCTTCCTGCTGCCACCGAGACAAAGAACTAATTAGTCTTTCTCAGTGGTCTGGTTCTTTCCATGTAGAACATGACAGCTCTGCGCACATCAAGCGTATGCAGACTTTTTTCTCCCGAATTGGAAGGGTTTTGAAAGAACGTTGGTAGTTCTATTGACTGGTTTACATTGAATTTTGAGATGAATTTCGGTGCAAACCTTGGGTGCGTACGTAGAACCACTTTATCTTTGTGAACTGCTACAAAGGGATCTAAAACAGAAAGAGCCCGTAGTTCACTTACACTCCTAATGGAAGTGATAGCTATTAGGAAAGCGGTCTTAAGAGTTGCTTTGTGCATGGGTTCAAAGGGTGAGCCCATGAGTCTGGTAAGTACCACATTCAGGTCCCAGCTGGGAGCTGGGTTTGCTATCGGAGGGTGTATTCTCTTTAGTTCCTCCATGGAGGCTTTGATAACTGGGACTTTCCACCATAACACTTTAAGCTGGGAAGTGGTGTATGCAGAAAGTGCCGCTAGGTGGACTTTAATGGAATTGAATACTAGACCTGAGTCCAGTAAATGGGTCAGGTACAGGACAATGTGTGTGGGGGAGCAGTCAACTGGGTTGATGCTTCTTTCTCTACACCAGATGACAAATCTCTTCCATTTGCTAGAATAACAGTTACAAGTGTTAGGCTTTCTAGCCTCCCTGAAGATGTCCATGCATCTCTGCGGGAGTTGTAAGTGTCCAAATTCTATGATCTCAGAAGCCAAGCTGCTAAGTTCATGGTCTGAGGGCATGGATGCAGTGTCCTGCCCTTGTCCTGTGACAGCATGTTGTGCGGGCAGGGAAGTTTCACTGGGGGAGATAGGGACATCTCCATCAGGTGAGCGAACCATGGCTGCCGGGCCCACATAGGGGCCACTAGTATCATGGTAACTTGTTCCTGGTGCATCTTGTGCACAATCTTGTTGAGAAGGGGAGTCGGGGGAAATTTCCCTGACCATGGAATCGATAGACCGTTCCCCTTGGATTGGTTCTGGGCGTACCTGGAGGCGTAATCTTGGCATTGTGAGTTCTCCAGAGTTGCGAACAGGTCTATTTCTGGGAATCCCCATTGTGTGAAGACGTCGAAGACTATGTCTTCGTGCAACTGCCATTCGTACTCTGAGGGCAGAGGGAAGTCTCTGCTGAGTTTGTCTGCTAGCAGATTGAGTTCCCCTGGTACATGTTGCGACAGTAGGAACATGTGTTTGAGAGCCCACTTCCAGATATTCTGGGCCAGCTTGGACAGTCCTGGAGAGTGGGTGCCCCCTTGCTTGTTGAGGTAGTACATGGCTGTGGTGCTGTCCGTAAGGACCATCACTGTCTTCCCTTGTAGGAGTTCCTGGAAGGCTTTTAGTGCCTTGAACACGGCCAGTAGCTCCAGTAGGTTTATGTGCTTGGATGCTACGCTCGGAGTCCACACTCCGTGAGCAGTCTGATGGGATAGGTGAGCCCCCCATCCTGTGAGGGATGCGTCTGTGGTTAGAGTGGCTTCCACTGCGGGTGTGGCAAATGGTTTCCCTCTTACCAGGTTTTCCTTTGTCCACCACCGTAGTGAGAGAACCAAGGCCTGCGAGACCACCACTAGATCGTCCCATTGTCCGCTGGCCTGACACCACTGGCTGTTGAGCCACTCTTGCATTGGGCGCATGCGCAGGCGCGCGTGAGGTACCAAATAAATACATGACGCCATCATTCCTAGCAAGCGCATCGCTTTGCACACCGTCACCTCCCGACCTGCCAATTATTGGGGGATCTGAAACAGCATGTTTTGGACCCTCTCGTTGGAGGGGAAGACGAGGCCGTCCTTTGTTCGAATTAGAGCCCCTAGGAATTGTTTGACTTGGCTGGGGTCTAAGCTGGACTTCTTCTCGTTGATGGAGAAGCCCAGTTGGAACAAAAGGTCTACAGTCTTTTGGGTGTTTGAGAAGCATGTCTCGTAAGAATCCCCTGTTATGAGCCAGTCGTCGAGGTAAGGGTATACTGGGATGGATAACCTGCGGAGGTGGGCCGCTGCCACTGCCAGTACTTTCGTGAATACCTTTGGTGCAGATGCTATGCCGAAGGGTAGCACTCTGAACTGGTAGTGTTTGCCCTCTATCATGAACCTGAGGTATTTTCTGTGCGCTGGCAACATTAAAATATGAAAGTATGCATCTTTCATGTCCAGTGTTGTCATGTAATCTCCCTGTGATAGCAGTGGGATTACTTCCTGTAAGGTCACCATACGAAACCTTTGGGGTTTGACAAACTTGTTTGCTGGGCGCAGATCTAATACAGGGCGCATGGTTAGATCCTTTTTGGGTACAAGGAAGTACACTGAATAAATACCTTCCGTTACCTGAGATAGAGGCACGACCTCTATAGCTCCTTTTTCCAGTAGCTGGTCCACTTCTTGGAGAAGGATGGCGAGGTGTTCTGGTGTCATGCGTCGTCCCCTCGGGGGTCTGTATGTTGGGGAACTGTAGAACTCTATACAGTAGCCACGGGCTACGGTGGATAGTACCCAGCGGTCTGTTATTCCCTCCCATGCTGGAAGAAAGGATGTTAACCGGCCCCCGACCGGCGATGCATGGGAGGGGACCCGAATCTTCGCGTCACTTGGTGTTGTTGGTGGCTTGGGAGCCTCTAGGGGTGAAACCCCGGCCTCTCCCCTTGCCACGGCGTTGACCTCTCTGATTGTACTAGCCACTATTACTTTGGTAGTTGTTGGCAGAATATTGAAGTTGTTGATTCTGTTGCTGGCGTTGGCCACGAAAAGGACGCTTGTTGCCAAATCCCCGCCTGTTAGGGGGCTTTGAGATTTGGTCCAAGGTCTTAGAATTCCCTGTATCAAAGAGCCGCCAGCTGTTTCCGCTGCATCGAGGGTATTCTTAACGATGCATTGGTTGACCAGAGACCCTTCATTAACTGTAGCCAGGAATCTAGTTTTTAGGGGTTCAGGAACTTCCTCGATGTCTTGCTTAAGCTTTCCCCATTGCGCATCAGCATAGCTTGCCAGCAATGTGTTATTATTGGCAATTCTAGTTGAGAACGCTGCCAAGGTGGTAATTCTTTTGGCTAGGGCATAAAGCTTTTTCCCCTCTTTATCCAGGGGTGCCTCGCTGGTAGACAGTGGAACCCCAGCCCTTTTCCTAGTGTTAGTCACCACTAAGGAGGCCGGGATTGAGTGACCCTTAATATATAGTGGGTCTGATTGAGAGGGTGAGAACAATTTTTTCGATTCTTGGATTAACCCCTCTTACTAGTGCAGGGGTGCCAGTGAAGGGTTGATTCGTCTCTTAACAGAGGCAAGTATTGGAATTGTTTGGCTGGTGGGGGTTTTTTCTTTGATAATCCTGTCCACAAAGTCTGTCTGGGGTGACCTCCCCAGTTTCGACCTCAAAATGTGCTGCTGCTTTCCTCAGCAGCGCATTAAAGGTGGGCTGGTCGTCAACAGGCAAAGGGTTCCTGACTGGTGTGGTTTGAGGAGACCTGATGTCTATAATGTCTGGCTCTGTAGACCCTAATAGTGACTGCCAGGGATTTGGGTCACCCTCACCTGGGTCTTCATATCCTCCTGAAAGGGGTTATAGAACAACTTCGGGTATTTAGCCCTTGGACTTTCTAGGAGTACCTCCCTAGGTCTTTTAGGTGTCCTATTTTCTGAAATGGCCATTAATCTGTCTAACTTGTCCATACAGGACTGGAACTTCTCTAAGGTCCACTGAGGTAGGCCAGAGCGGTCTGGGAGTGAAAAAGGAGTCTCTTCTCTTTGTATTCGTCTAGATCTGTCCCATAGCGTCGAAGATAAGGTGCCTTCGCCTTCTGAGAAGTGTTCTGGCAGGCTAGGGCTTTCCGTCGACGGCGGGAGCTGTCCCAGCCTACTTTCCGGCGCCTTTGGCGTTTCTTTGGCCTTGTGCGCGGTTTTCGGCGTGTCACTTGACATCCGTCTCTGGCCGTCCTTAGAAGATATACGCGCGAGGCGAGGCTTTCGGCGATCATTCTGTCTGCCGAGGGATCGCTCGCCGTCGCGCTAGGTACCGTCAAGTCTTTACTGGCAACGTGCGCACTCTTACGAGGCGCGTCGCCGCCTGAGGGTTTGGGGTTAGCGCCCTTATTTCCAGAGTGCCCGGTCGCCTGTCGCGGGAGCGGTGAGGGCTGTCGACCCTTGCAGTCGGCGGAAGACGCCGGTGGGCCCGGCGCCTCCGTTGGCGCTCTGGCTGCCTTCGTCTTCGACGAATGCGTGCCGTGGGGTATGTGATTTTGAGATTTCTTGTGTGCGTCCTTGTCGCCGGGGTGTTCATCCCCATAAATTGGGCGTGAGCCGGGCTTGTCGGGCCGGGGACGGACGAAGAGGAGCGCGAACGCTCCCTCGAGAGGTCTACAACCTCCGTTACGGAGGCCGTGTAATCACTGTCCTCGTCACATTCGACGGCAGCGGGCAAGGAATCTGACCTAGAAATGGCATAGGCCGCCCACCTTTTAACCCTACGGTCCTTTATCATTTTGGGCTTAAGTAACTTACAGGCCGCACAGCCGTCCTCCTTGTGATCGAGGGGCAAGCAACGGTTGCACCGTTTGTGCTTGTCCTTCCAGGTATATTTGCCTTTGCAAAGTGGGCAAAACCTAAAGGGCGTCCTCTCCATAGCTGAGGGCAAGAAGTGCGATTACGACCTCGAAAGAGAGGGAGGGGAAAGAGAAAGGCATTCTCGGAGAGAAAAGAAAAGACCACACAACCCCACTCTCCCTACTGTGTAAGGCCGGCGAGGCCAGGCCACGTGTTCGGCGACGCCGAAGGATCTCCTCCGCTCGTCCTTCCTTCGAAGATCTTGCTCGGCGGAGAAACAGCTTGCAGTTTCGTCGAGGGAGGGATCTATATGTTAGATATTAATAATAATAAACGACCAAGGGTCGAAGAAATGATTTTGCAATGTCTCTCGAGGAGCTCCGCATAGAGGCGACCAATAACTGGGCGGAAAAAAACAATCTGAGGGACCTCGACGCGTGAGGGATTGTGGGTACAACGCACGTCACTATAGGGATAGTGTTACAGACACGCCTTGTCGACGTCCCCTTTTCGACTACGAAAAACAAAATGCAATACTCTGCAGTGACCACTGGATGTCGGACTATGCACAGCATGTGATTCTAAGCAGATTAACAAACATCAGAAACCTGTTTACAGGCGACATGCTTTCGCGTCTTGTTAAGGCAGTTAGTGGAAGAATTATGGCATCGAGTGAAAGGCATGCCTTTCGGGGGTCATGCAGGTTTGGCTACGATGCAAAAGGTTTCAGCCCTTACACTATTTCTTTGTGGTGCATTTATGACACGCAGTGCACCAGTGTTTCAGTCCTTGAGGCTAGCAGAACGTAAGCATTTCACATTGCAACATAAGTTGATTCTGAACAATGTGCACATTATAGGAGGTGAGCTGCGGCACTTTCTCACAAAGGGCTTTAGTGTTATGATTGGGTGAAAGATTTTAAAGGTAGAACGCTAAAGAAACCAGTTGTTAAACGATCTTTTAGTTCCCTACGTTACGTTTGGTTAGATACCACAAGTCCCAAACTCCTTTTGAAAAACGGTTTAAGGGTCGGACGTGTAGGTCAGGAGGGGCGTTCTGGCGTATGGCTGTGGTGTCGCCAGTGTTTATGTGTTCCGAGGACGAGTCCTCTTTTTGGGGTGCGACACATGTAGGAATGGGCAGGGCTACCGCCAGAAAGTCAGTTCGAGGCTGACGCCATGAAGTAAAGAAGTGTTGCACCCTAGCTCCTGTGTCGGTGTATCCTTGTATGAATGAGGGTGACTGACTAGCAGCGTGAGGAGGTCCACTTGCGAGATACTACATTGGCGACAAAGCGGACACGCATCTTCCACCGTGCCCGCCACCTCAGGTCCAAAGTGCTCGTGGTGAGCAGTGAGGCACCACTGGAGCCGCAGGACATCATCCGGTCGAGGGTTGCCGGAGGCAGCGGGTTGAAGCGAGAAGGCTCCCTGCCGTTGAAACAAGCCCCAGCGCAAGCCCAACCAAGGCTTCAACGCGCACATCCCACGCGGGTGGAACAGCTACAGCGGCTCCCCGCGTATCATCCATCCGGGCGCGGGAGGAAGGGAAAACATTTCCCGCCAACGACGCCGGTAGGCACATCCAATCACCTGCAGGTGGAGCAACGGCTCCCGGTTCACATCTCCGGGTGGCTAAGGAGTACTGACCCTCCCGCCAACAGCTACGGCGAAAAACAACACCGAGAAGAGCGTCAGGGACACGACCTCCCAAGTTGGCTCCACAAGGATAAGAAGGGTTAAGATCCAAAACCCCAACACGCACATTTTCCAGGGCGCGCCACAAAAGCTAGGCCCCACAGGCCCGTCAACATGTGGCACAGAGCCCCTCCCCCCTCTGGCGTCCCCAGAACGGCTGCAAACAGGACAGCAGGCCTTGCGAGCTGCACAGCTAGTACAGCGTCAGAAGATCAGCCCATGATTGGATCGGAAGGGAAGTCACTGACAATCCCAGTGACTCCAGCCAGACCAGAACCCAGAAAGATGACAGACAGCCTTTTAGCCCAACTGCCAGCAAATTCTGACCTCACTGACACCGGCACCCTTGGATCAAGATGGAAAAGGTGGTTGAGGGACTTCGAAGTATGCCTAAAAGCGGCCGGACCACTCGAGGATGAGCAAAAACTAAACCTCATAATCCATGCCGTAGGATCTAACGTGCGAGACATCCTTGACAAAATACCTGAAAACACCAGAGACTCCTACGCCAAACTAAAGACAACGCTCACGGAATACTTCACGCCCCACACAAATGTGGACTATGAACGGCGTGTATTCCACACCACCAAGCAAATCAGAGGAGAAACCGTAGACGCATTCGTCATGAGGTTAAGAGCAAAAATGAAGCACTGTGATTTCAAAAACTACTCAAACGAGGAGGCCCTCAGGTCGCAGATCATAGTGGGGTGCGAAAGCGCCGACTTTCGAAAACGATTACTTCAACAGCCGAGAAACCTAGAAGAAATCCTACGGCTGGCACAATCAGATGCTGCCCTCGCAGCGCAAGTAGAGGGCCTGGAGGAAATAAAAATCATGCACGGTAAGCAAGAAAGCCTCAACAAGTTAGAAGGAACAGCGAGAGCCAACAGCGATCCGTTCTGCTACCGGTGTGGACACGAGTACCCCCATGAATGAAGGAACGTGCCCTCCCATGGGCCAAACATGCTCCGCATGCGGTGGCGACAACCACTACAAGGCCGTGTGTTTGATATTCCGCAGCAAGATGAGAGGGGCAGGAAAAAGCGGGAAACCCACAACAGAACTGGAGCAAAACACGCCCACGCAGCACCACCAGACTGCACACCAACCGCACGAACAAGGATGTCACAGACACTACGACGAACAACCGGAAAGAAGACTAGAAAGAAAAAACTGGAGGGAGAGCAAAACCACCCCATCCAGGAAAAGACGACGACCCAGGAGATATATACGGTGCCTCATAGAACAGTCGCAATCGGACAGCGTGTCAAGTGCGTCATCAGAAGAGAGAGCCCGCCAACCGGAGAAACATCAAGAAGCACCACGAAAAAAGGGGTATTTATACGCCCCTGGAAACAACACGGCAAAGGAACACAGCCCAATACTACGAATACAAATCAATCAAACTGCTGCTGAATTTTTGAAAGATACGGGGGCAACCGTGAACGTAATCAGTGAGGACGTTTACGAAAGCATACCAAACGCCCCTCGCCTACAACCAGCAAGAGCTCTCATCTACCCATACGGCTCAAAAACACCCCTGACATGCAAGGGATTCTTCATGGCATCATGCCGATACAAGGAACACGAGAAAAGCATCCCCATGCATGTACTAGAGGTTGCCACCGAGAGCGGGTGCATACTAAGCTATCAAGCAGCCATAGAGATGGGACTCATTCACATACTATACCGCCTCATGGTGCATAAATATTTAGACCCCACAGCAAGCATTGACCAAGTTTTCCCATCATTATTCAAAGGCCTTGCAAAACTGAAAAACAGACAGATCGAACTCCACATCAACGCCAGTGTCCCACCAGTGGCGCAACACTACAGGGGCATCCCCATAAACATTCAAAAGCAAGTTGAGAATGAACGGACCAAATTTCTCGAGGCAGATATCATTGAGCCAGCAGAAGGTCCCACACCATGGGTCTCCCCTATAGTACCGGTGCCCAAAAGAGACTCCCCCGACATCCGGATATGTGTAGACATGAGGAGACCAAACAAAGCCATCCTGAGAGAACGACATCAAGCCCCATGAATAACGGACATGGTGCATCCATTAAATGGAGCGACAGTATTCTCCAAATTGGACCTAAACAAAGGCTACCACCAGCTGGAACTCTGCAAGAGCTCCCACTACGTAACGACTTTTGCCACCCACCTAGGTTTATTCCGTTACAAATGGCTCAGTTTTGGGGTATCCTCCGCGGTGGAAATATTCCAAGCAGAAATACACAATGTCATCAAATACGTACCCAACTGTTTGAACTGTAGCGACAACATCTTGGTCGTCGGCCAGACTCAAGAGCAACACGATGACACACTAATGAGAGTCTGCATGGCCCTAGAAGAAGCCCGGCTACCTTTAAACAAGGAGAAGTGCGAGTTTCGCAAAAGGACATTCCGATTCTTTGGGCACATATTTTCAGAAAAGGGCATGACGCCAGATCCGGAGAAAATTAGCGCACTCCGAGAAGCTGAGCCACCCACCATCACCTCAGACCCTTCCTAGGACTTGCAAGCTATTGCACGAGGTACATACGAGACTTCGCGTCCATCAGAAAACCGCTCAGAGCCCTCACCAAGTTAAACACCGAGTTTGTCTGGTCACCTAAATGCCAAGAGGCCTTCCAAATAATCAAGGACCGCATCTCCAACGCCCGAATCATGGCATACTTTGACCGAAAGAAAACCACGGAACTCATCGTTGACGCCAGTCCCGTCGGCCTAGGTGCCATTCTCACGCAACTGGACGACAGAGAAGGAAGTGGGAAGCACATAGTATCCTACGCCATTCGAAGCCTCTCTAAAACTGAGCAAGCCTACACTCAGGCAGAGAAGGAAGGACTAGCGGTCGTCTGGGCCTGCAAGCACTTTCACCTCTTCCTGTATGGAAAGCCTTTTGTAGTAGTAACAGAACACCAGGCACTCATATTCATCTATGGCAACCCCCAGGCGAAGATGCCACCAAGAATAGCCAGGTGGGCCCTGCGGTTACAGGACTATTAGTTTACCATCACACACATGCCGGGGAAAGAACAGAACCCTGCAGATTTTCTCTCCCGTCATCCAAGAGAAAAGTGCGGACCAGAACCGTCCATAGCTGAACAATACATAAGATACTTCATCCACAGCAGCACACCACAAGGGCTTGACATGGAGCAGACAGCACGTGAATCGAATACTGACCAAGGAATTCAAGTAATACTAAGATGCCTAGAAACAGGGCGGTGGAAGCATGCAAAGCAGATCCGTGAAACAATGACTGGTGACACGAGACAAGACGTCACTTGCCTCCTAGCCGTAAGAGAAGAACTTGCGAAGTCGGAGGAAGGACTACTGTTAAAAGGAACCAAGCTCGTAATCCCACGAAGCTTGCGACAGAAAGTGCTAGAACTAGCACACGAAGGACACAGGGGCATTGTATCCACAAAAAGGATGCTAAGACAAAGACTATGGTTCCCCCATCTCGACACCTCTGTAGAAGAACTCCTGCAGAACTGCCCAACGTGTGCACTCGTGAAGCCACATTCATCACCTGAACCCCTAAGCATGACAGCGCTGCCCGAAGGTACATGGGAGGAAATAGCCAGCGACCATTTTGGGCCCATGGAAGGGGGTGAATACATACTGGTAGCTGTGGACGAATATTCAAGATACTCCGACTTGCAGATAGTTCCATTCACCTCCGCACATCACACCATCCCAGCCCTTGATATGATGTTTGCAACCTATGGAATACCCAAGATAGTCAAGTCCGACAACGGACCTCCATTCACTGGACAAGATTTCCAAAGATTCACCCAATATATGGGTTTTCGCCACAGAAAGGTGCACCCTTATGGCCACAGGCAAACGGAACAGTAGAACGCTTTATGAGTAACATCAAACGCACAACACAAATCGCGCGCCTCACCGGAGAACCTGTCGAGAAGCTATTATACCAACTCATGCGAGACTACAGAAACACCCCACACAGCACCACTGGGAAGTCACCATCCGAGGTGATGTTTGGGTGAACCATCAGAACGCGGCTGCCACATGTGGCCGCTGAGGAAGATCAGTACGAGAACGACACTGAAATGAGAGAGAAAGACACGCTCACGAAAGAGAACATGAAGAGAGCTGCCGATGCAACTCACAGGGCCAAGAGAAGTGACCTGGCATCAGGGGACCTGGTAGTGGTCCGACGACCTCAACAGCGCAAAAACGTAGCTCCATTTAATGAAGAACCACTCATCATCATCAAGAAAAGGGGATCACTCATCACCGCAGAAGGAGACCGCATGGTCATAACAAGAAACACATCTCACTTCAGAAGGATGCCTGATACCACAAGTTCAGGCAACACAAACATGAATGACACGTTATCGCAATGGGACGCCCCCTATGAAGGAGACAGCGAAGCCTCCGAGGGCGACACAGCGCCAGAAACACGAACAGACCTATCGGCGAAAGTGGATTGTCGACCACAGAGCACAAGAAAGAAACCACATCGCCTCATTGAAGAAATTAACTGAATGCACATCTAAATGTTTAGTAAGGGGAGGGTGTGGTGTTGCCAGTGTTTATGTGTTCCGAGGACGAGTCCTCTGTTTATTACCATTAATCAATGGGCTGCGACCCACGTGTAGGAAGTGGTGGGGCTACCGCCAGAAAGTCAGTTCGAGGCTGACAGCCATGAAGTAAAGAAGTGTTGCACCCCAGCTCCTGTGTCGGTGTATCCTTGTATGAATGAGGGTGGCTGACTAGCAGCGTGAGGAGGTCCACTTGCGAGATACTACAATGGCAGCCCCCCAATTAATGCCTGCGCGGCAGCGTGCTTTCTTGGGCCAAAAGGGTCTCGCTAAGGGACGAAGTGCAATTGGGTCTCTGGCAGGAACCCTCGCTTCGACTATGGCTGTGGATGGAGGGGAAAGGGGGGCATTTGCCAATTACCATGCTGGAACATTAACTACCCCCCCATGTATTACCTAATTATAGAAGGCCACCGAGCGTGGATCATTCCAGGCAATATGTTAAAACCCAGCATAGGGCCCAATTAACGAATGTGGATCGATTAGCCAGTGTGTGGCATGGGCATGCTGTTTCAGGAGTGTAATCTGGCCGTCAGGTTCTTTTCACGGGGTGTCCACGGTGCGGGGATAAGGCTTCGAATTGTCTTATTATGCAGGCAGTTCCCAGGCACCATGATTCGTGACTTTGGAGGGATCAAATCCGCGATGTGGGGATCAGGACCCATGAGTGGAAGTTGCCATTGTGTTTTGCAAAATATTGGAATCAGCAGTGCGGGTGGGAATTTTCAATTCCGTGACTTATAATGCTTCATGTTTGGCTTGGCGGTGTCTATGGGCCAAACAAAAGGTGGGGCTGGAGGGGTGCAGGAATGCACGTTGGTGGGGCTGGGTTGCAGGGATTTTTAATGGAACACGGTGATCGTTTTCTGCTGGTCAGAGGCAGGGGCTGCTTCATTATAGGCTAATGCATGGCACGATATTGGGTAGCGTATGGGGGTAATGTTTAACTCTTGGTCCGGGCCGGACATAGTTCGGTCAGGCCGGTGATTTGTAGGTATTTGAAATCAGATGTGCGAGGAGAATAAGGCCACACACAGGGTTGAGCTTCGCGGCAGCCGATTGGGGAAACAGCAGACCACTCGGTTGGGAAGAAGGAAAAATGGTGCAGCGGAGCACGGGAAATGGGTCTAGGGCACGGTATGGCATGAGGGGTAGTTAGGAGGGGTGTGGGGAAATAGTTCACTGTTGGTGGGGGCAGGAGACGGGTGTATCGCGGCACTTAAAGTACCCGGGAGCGGGTCAGAGAGGGCGTCTGCTTTGTTCATTGTTTTGGGAAGGTCGAAGTGCTTATGTGGCAAGGGCAATACACGCGAGGTCCTGATTAATTGCCTAGTCACAGCTTTGTAAGTGCTCATGGGCGACGTGGTAGTGTTAAACAGGTTGTCCGGTAATTCTACGAAAACGCACATTTGCTGTAAGGATGGTCAGCGGTTTAGTGCTGTTTGGGGATACAACACCGCTCGGCAAGCTGGTGTAATTAAGGTTTAGTTTTACGTGTCACCAGGCGGGTTTGCACAAGAGTTGGACGGGTTTTTCGAGCGTGGTGCTTGGAATGTTGGGGGATGGCTCAAGGTTTATGCGGCTCGGCGCGACCCTGAATAATCATTATTGGGTACTATAGTCACCCACGGGGCCAACGCGTTTCATAGGACAGCTGGTCAGAGAGGGAACATGTTGTGGGATGAGCGGATAGTTTATTTATATAGCGCCTATACACAATGCGTTGCAATGCGCTTAGAACATGAGAGAATACTACGTCAGTCTCAGTGGACTAGACAACCTGGAGCAAGTGGGGTTTGGAGGCAGACAATGGGATCAGGATGGAGGCACGGCCAATAATCGACATGTCTGCACAGGAGGACCAATACAAAAGGAAGAGGGCTGGCAGGGAAGGACACCGGACGTGTGAATTTTATGTTAACTTGCCTGCTAAGTACATGGAAAGCTGTAGGGTTGCAACGTTGGTCAGTTGCGTAGCAGCATTTTGGGGTTCAACCGAGTTCGAACACTCTTGCAATTGAGGTTTCGTTTTATGGGTTCAAGTGGGCGTTACAAGAGACGGGCTGCCTCCTTGACCGAGGTTGTTACAAAGAGGCCACAACCGGTATATAGCAAAGCCAGGGGCGGAATAGGGGGTCAGTAGTGTGCAGGGGGAAGAGCGTCTCGGGGTGGGGGGCAATTTAAGGTCCGGTCGGCTGCTTAAGCAAAGCAAGGTTAGAAAGGCCGAAGCCCTCGTAACAAGGGGGGGGGGGTCAGGGTAGGAACTCAGGGGAGTCTTGCTTGCTCACCATGATTTCTTTCATCCCCCAGAATACGCCAAACGGTCGAACTAGCAAGGCACCCCCTAAGTACAGCTAGATACCAATTGGTCCAGAGATGGTTAGATCAGGGGGAGCATAGCCATATTGTCGGGAGGACACGCTATTGCCAGTTTGTTTAGACGGAATGGTGGTTTGGGTGGTACGGACAGTTTTCAATCAAGCAGTTGCAGCATGAGGAGGTCATGAGCAGAGAGGCCATACATGGGAATGGTTAAGGCTCGGACACGAGGGTGCCAAAGTGGTTTTCTGGGAATACCAATACAAAAGGACGAGGGCTAGCACAGAAGGATCACGGGTGGTGTGAACCAGTTGCACAGTGTCTCTCAATACACATCACAGAATAAACCAACTGGACAATATACCTTGGCATTAGTGGAACACTTACCCCATGTACCCAGCCTAAGGGGGGAAACGCAAGGGGGAAGGGAATCAAGGTTACTGTAGGAGGAAGCAAAGCTCTTCGGCTGCTCTTGAAATACTTACTATCAATGTGTGCCATCATTGCACAAAGTAGACACCCCCATCTGGACATGGCAAGGTGCATTAACTGAGTATTCCTGGCTCAACCTTTAAGGGCACCCACCCACCACTTTCCCACGCGGCTACATGTTATCACAATACTAGACCAACCTTACAAATTAATTTTGGTGGAAGTTACCATTCCAACATGGACACTCTGATATGCTACTATGGCAGACTTTCAAATACCTACATTAGAGTTGGGATAGGTGTCCAAGGGCACCAGTGAGGTTTTCTGCTTGCCTAGCATCCAATCACAGAGCATTTCCGGATTATGAGTTCAGGGGCAACATGCCCGCACTGGAAGCAAAACGACACGGAGCAACACAGGCGCAATCGGTGGGCCTGACCATAGAAACTGCTGGGTTCTAACACTACATTGGCGCTCTAAAACAGATACGGCAGCAAGTAGGTTTGTTACAGCAGGCAACACCAGCACTGAATTGGGCTGGGAAAGCTACGGTTAAGGTAGGGTGCACAGGCTGGATTCCCCTCTCTCTCTTGCAGGGGAGGGGTGCTCTGGCTGGCGCATCAAGGTGGGGCCAAGGGGGGTTTCAGGGAAGGGGCTGGAAAGCGCAGAGTGGCAGGGGGCTGGAAAGGACATTGGTTGAGGAGAAGAGCGAACACATGGGGGGGATGAATAGAAGTGTTGGCTTCCCAGCAAAGATTATTAAATAGGTGAAGAGGTTTAAAAATTGCAAGCAGTAGTAAAATGGAGAGCCAAGTAATATGAATTAAATGGAATTAAAACTAAGTTTACTCTGGTTAGTAATACACCCGGACGATGAGGGCGGGCGACTTAGGGCACAAGGGGAGGGGTAGTTCGGGGAAACTTATGGAATAATGGGAAATGGAAAGGTTAAAATGAACAAATAAATAAATGAAATAATTAAAGAATTAAAGAATAAATAAATTTTAAAAAAAGACAAATTAATGAAGTTACGCCATTGCTTACAAGCAAGGGCCCACCTGGAAGCGATCACAATGACAGAGAGAGACTCGACACGTACCCCCCTGTTGGGGGGGGCGCCTCCTAATAAGGAACCGCACAGTGAAGGGAAGACCTTTTTCCGACACGCCGCTGTCGGGTCAGTTGGCCCTCCTGCAAGGGAGTACGAACCAGTGGAGCGGTAACCTGCAAGGAACGCCGTCACGCACGGGTGACGGTCGGAGAAGGCGATCCCTAACACAAATTATCACACCACCCGGTGGAGTCCGGAGGGCCAGCGTGTCTGTGAGAATGGAATGAAGGAGGGTAGATGAACATGCTTTGGAGTATAGCAGGGTTTCATGCAGCACAAGGCGACCAGGTGCCTGAGAGGGAACTCACTGCCGCCAGTTGCCCGCAGTGAGTCGTGGCGGAGGCACTGGTCGCAGTGATGGGTTTCGGACAGGCAAACGCGGATGTTACATGGTGTTCCCTTTAGAAAGTACTAGCGGATACCACAAAGGGAACGGCACAGCCATCAGTTTTGTTATGAACGGTGCCCAGGAGTATTAGACTCAGGGGAGGCCCATGTTAAAGAGGAGGGTTAGGGGGCTTGGAAGACCTTCCAACTCCAAAAAAGGGTGGGGGAAATGGGAAGTGCAACGTTGGAAACAAAATATTGGAGAGCAACAATGAAGTAAGCAAGGGGGGGTGGAATGAAAGATTGTACAGTAAACAGGGCTCTAGCAAGTAGGTTGGAAACTGGTGGGGAGGGGGTTCATGTGGGATTAGGGGTTGGTGAGGGGGTGTTAAGAGAAGTGTGGCATTTGCAATTGTCAGCTCTAGGAGAGTTGAGGAAACACTTGGGAGGGGGGTCCCTGGAATGCAGTGGGTATGGTAAGAGGAGCAGGGGGGATAGTTGGGGAGCACCCCCCTTGAGTGAAAGGCCGGGGAAGATGATGGGGATTTAAAGCTGTTGGGCTGCTCAGGGGTGAAGGGAGCTCTGGAGGGGGCTCTTGAGGACAGGAGGGTGCGAAGGGGAGAGAGGGGCCGGAAGGGATGGCACAACTCTTGGTGGAATGGGGGGGGATCCCTGGTATGACGGGCTAAGGGGAAGATCTTTTGGGGGAGAGAAATAATTTGGCAAGGAATAGAGAGCCAACTAGGGGTAAGGGACGAGGGAACCCAGGGGGTAAAGGGAAGAAAGAGGGGGGGGGGGGAAGGAGACCTAAACGCATCCTTAAATAAAAGGAGCCCAAAGCGGACAATGGAGAATTAAACGAAATTAAGACATGAAAAGAAAATGCACTTAAATAGAGATGGGGAAAGAAAATGAAAAGAAAAAATTGCAAAAGAAAGAAATGGCCAAAGGGTAGAGAGGGACTGTTAGGGAGGGACGGGGCGCCTGCGACGGGTCCCCCAAGGACCCGAAGGGGCGGGGGTCAAAGTTGCATTGCTTTCAGAGCAGAATCCCGAGTTTAAAACGGAACACCTGTAAGCTAACTCCTGACTTTATGTATGTAATAAAGTTTGCTGTGGCAATTTTTCTCCCAGACAGACAACTGGTCATGCCTCTCATTGGGGAAGCTGTGGGGGGGGGGGGGGGGGGGGGGGTTGGGCTCCAAGGGCGGAGGGTAGCGGTTAATGAAGGGGGGCAAATTGGGGTGTGTGTTAGCAGCGGATGGAGTCGTGCCCCCACTGAGAGTGTCAGCGCTACAGTGTACACATACTGTGAGGAGGGATTCGTATTTACTTGAATGTGTTTCAAGCATAACTTGGCTGGCTCACAAGCATTACCTCTGGCACCGAAAACTAACGAACGCTACTACAAAAGGTATTGATTGACCTCCATGTTGCTGCTTTTCTCCTTTTCATTAAGGAGCACACAATCCATAAACACTGTAATGGCCATCTGCTCCCTTGTGGAATGAGGACACTTCACTTTTAAAATAAAAACAACATCTGGGTCATTTTTCTCCCCCTGGTTTTAGAGACAGCATGAGTAATAAGAGACGTACAACTTTTAGGCATGCTTTTTATATCCCAGGTCATTTTTCTTAATTCGTAAAACAGAGCGGGGAACATAATCTAATTTGCGAGCCCAGCCCCCACCCCCCATACACATCCGGATGCATCTCCACCAGCATCTGATTTTAATGCTGGAAATGCACTGAATTTCATCGGAATCTACCAGCATTTAACACCTGCTAAAAGTATTCGAAAGGAATCTATGCAAGTGCCTGCCGTCAGGCACGTACACGGCAGGAGGCATTTAAAATTGTTGGCACTACAATATTCAAACAGTGAACCGAAATGCAGCCCTCCACACTCAATAGATTTCTGTGCATTGTTTGCACTTCATAGCACAGCCAATTATAATTGCACAGTGGGGACTGGGTGCAGGGAAGTGCTCACATTTGCAGTTCCCTCAAAATGCGTCACAGCTCTTCTCTGCCACCTCACACTATAGGGATGACACTGACCTGACTTGTTTCTACAAATGATAGCTCTATACTAGAAAAAAAGTCAGTTTAAGAAAAAATAAAACCGTAACAAAATGTATGAATGGTCGCCCTTAATATTTTAGTGGGACTTCTCAAAAGGCAATCACTACGCATTTACACATAGGCAGGGTTTGGCAAGGTGCCTTGGGTATACATAGTCTGTTTTTTGTAGTTTTTTCTTTTTTTTAGATATGGTTGAATATTTTGGAAAGAAGGGGAATGAAAGGAGAATTTACAAGTGGCATCCAATGAGGCCGAATCTTTCAATTCAAGAAATAGATTTAGGCTCAAGATACAATGAGTTGCGGATTCGTCTGGATTACATTATCCATAATTTATGGGTTTTGGTCTAAACTTTATACAAGCTTCTTGATCAAGTTTGTATAAAATGCATAATGCATCAGTAGTGCAGGAAAAACACGAGGCTCATTCAAAAAGAAATTACCAAGAATAACTCCTAGAGACTTTAATTCATGTAGAAAGTACTTGAGTCACTAACTTACTCTTCTCCTTCTGAGTGTACGTAGTTGCTTCTAGTTACTCCTTTGCGAATCGAAAGGTTTTCTCTAGGAGTAAAGAGTAAGTTAGACTTACCCCCTTAAATGGCGCTATTTTGCCCACAGGGACACCCTCAGATATTCTAGAAGAGTGGGGGATTTCCCAAGGTCAATTAGGGGGCACAGGAAAGGTAAAGCCCCAGAATGTGACATCACAAAGGAAGAGGATAATATCAATTCT
Organism: Ambystoma mexicanum; assembly: GCF_040938575.1. Classification (NCBI taxonomy): domain Eukaryota; kingdom Metazoa; phylum Chordata; class Amphibia; order Caudata; family Ambystomatidae; genus Ambystoma; species Ambystoma mexicanum. Next base: position 860,282,959 of record NC_090934.1, on the reverse strand, counting down.
ATGACAGACCAAAAGTATCTACAGTTGAGCATGTGAATTTAGTGTACATTAACAAGAACTCTATCAGCACCTTTTTGAGACCGATTTCTCGTATTCTGATAAAGTAAAAAGATGAAGTTTGGAAAGGTAACTCAACAGCCACGCTGATGCTTGCCTGAGACTCTGGCCTTTGGCCATGAGGCTGTTAAGCGCAAGCTAATACAAAGGGATGAAGATTTTTTTTTCATGGAAGGACTTTGATAATTCAGGAAGATGTAGAAAAATCTCTGCATCAGATGGATCAGTAAAGTTGAGAACGTGTTTACCATTGTAGACACAGAAAATCATTTGATGCATATGGAGGTTTTTTGTGTGCTGTGCATTAAAGTCTAAAGTTTGGGGATGAGGTTTATTCACCCAGGTAGCGCCTTACATACAAAGCTAAAAATCATGTCGGAATAGAAACAACATTATGCCTCCTATCGTAACAATTGTATGTGTATTGGCGCAAACAAACTCCACGGCAAGGTCTTCACCTTAGAGAAAGTAATGTAAGTCGCCATCTTGGATTGAGCCGCCATTTTAGGTTCTTTTGATATGTAGAAATCACCCTGAACATCAAAATGGAGGCTGAATGACATTCTGAGTAAGATTCTGGCCGTTGTGACCTCTGTACAACTGAATAATTAATATGCCTGCAGGCCACTTGTCGGGGTCGCGAACTGAGACCTTGTCCTATAGTTGACCTATATGTAAATGTACAACTATATCAGTGAAACTAATCAGAATGCATATATTAAAGGATTGACCTGGCAAGGAACCCAAAGACCTGTTTCGCAGAATGGTTAACCCGCAAGAGGGTTGGCTCAGGGCTGGACAAATTGTATAAAAAGCCTGGGTATTCCAATGTGCGGTCTCTCTCACTAACACATCGAACCCTCGTTGAAGTTCGTTATGTTATTCTGAGAGCCGAATAGCTATCCGTTTGTCAATTGACTTGGTAACTGTTGTAGCTTTTAAATAAAGCACTTGTATGTTTCTTTGTAACCTGTGTTGGTGTGTTTCTTTTTGGGCTTCCCGGCCTCATATTATTTTTCTGTTTTCACAATCAGAGGTAGGTCCGATCACAAGCTTTCTACGTGGTTTTTACATGTCATTCTACTAAGCACCTTCCACCAACCTTAACCAACAGATGCCTATTCTCGGTAACATTGACCAGATAGAACGTTCCTCTGGCTAGCTTCATGAACATGCCAAAGTTCTGCACACACCACATCAGCCACAGATCACAGGTGATCCAACTTATTTGGGTCGGTCTACCTCCGCACTTTAAATGGAATCAGAACGATACCCTGGACAGTGGTGCAAAAGATGTGCTGGCAAACCCCCTTGCACATATTAGTGCTGGGAGCACGCTTCTGGCCCGATAGCACAGCGAGTAGAGTGCCCGCTTTGACATCCGTGCAGAGCCTGCTTACGCAGGTTCGAATCCTGGCTGAGCCAAACTCAGCCTTTCATCCTTCTGAGGTCGATAAATGAGCACCACACACCGTGGGTAATAATAAGCAGCGCTCAGATGCCTGAGGGTTTGTAGCGCTATATAAATGCTAAATTATCATTATTATTCCGTCACTAATGTGTTACAGGCTCCTAGCACCTGAGTGCACTTCACTGTCACTGAAATGCTGAAAAAATAAAGCATTGCTAGCCCAGTTTGAAGGAAAGAAGTGTAAGTGGCACAACAGCAGTTCCAACCGCAGCTGTTCCACTTAAAAACAATATAGCATGGCAAGGTAAGAAATAACCCGGTTGTTGAGGAGATTTATCGATTTTATGCTTAATCCCCTCTCCTAGTGAGACTCCCCCCGCACTTTTTGCTGGACTTCTGTACCTTTTTCTTTATATCCAGAATGAGGGGAATCTTTTGCCCCTCATTCATTCTTATTTGCTCTGACTTTTGGAACTTTGTTCTTTTTTGCTTCATCTTATTTTATGGAGTCTGCTTTCCTCCATATCTCTTAAAGGCATTTGTGTTACACTTTTGCAGCACACAGCACCATTTATGCAGTGTTGCTGGGAACACTTTTGGGTTCTCCTTTTTACATGTCTTTCTTATTTCCTTAGAACTACTGTTCTTAAGGAAAGAGAGATACGTCATATCCTTCCCAAAACACACTTATGAGAGATTAGCGCACACACAACACCTTATGTGGAGGGCTAAGGGGATACCTAGTATCTCCCTTCTCTCTGCTCTTGCGACTTTCTAGTCACAGTGACAACCCTCTAGTTATGGCTGGTGGCAGTGGACGTGTTCTACCAACAAGTGTGCAATTACTTTAGCGCAGACTGTTCACAATCTCAATAATGCACAATAGGGTCACCTATGTTCTAACATGGTGGCTCCTTTCTTTTTTCGTCATTTCTCAGGTCATTGTCCTTTGTCAGCCCTTCTTCTACCATTCTGAAAGGGGGAGGTCTGTATGAATTTTGCCTTTGGCAGGAACCTTTGTGTCACACCCTTCCCTCTTTCTCACCTCTTTGTTCTTGATTGCGGTCTTCTTGGAAACTCCTTCCTTCTTCCTGACTGATCGGGACTTATATAGGAAAGGGCGTGAGTCTTCAGGTTCCAGTGTGAGTCTTCGGGTTCCAGTGTGAGGAGTGCCGACTGCCTAAGCAGAGCTGTGTTCAGTATCCAGGGAGGTTACGACGGCGGAATCCAAGAAGGAAAGGTAACCGCGGCACCGGAGCACGAGACAGAGTCCGGGATGGAATGGGGAATGGTCTGGCAGGAGCAAGGGCAGGCAAAAAAGGGGGTTCCAGGAAGGAGAGGATGGTGAAATTTGGAGAATAGCACTAATAGAAGGATACGATACACTTGCCGAACAATTCGGAACAGAAGCGCTGAGACACGCAGAGCCGCAGGGGCATGCCCATTTTCTAGGAGGCAGCACGCTGCGTGTAAACACTAGAAGGCAGCGTTTCCGTGCTGTCGGCCATGTTGGGAGAATCACCGACCTGATGTTGCGGTGCATCATGGACCAGGAAGTCCAGAAAGGTCGGAATCAGTGATTCATGACACCTTGGGTGTCCCTACCTAGGCTCCAGTATGTCTGCAAAGGCAGGAAGTGGGGAAGGAGTTTTACACTGCCCTGCCCTTTGTCTACTAGAGTGCCTGAATGGAACCAGTTCCCATTGGGGGGCTGGCTGTCCTGAATGGACAGCCACCCGCCCCTTTCTGTAAAATGCTGAGAGTTTGCAAAGGAGTGAGTGGGAACACCGAATATAAGGTGAGATTCCTGGAGTAGAAGGCAATTCTACCATGGAACAGAAGATTCAAAGCTGAAGACGACCAGAGACTCATGAAGACCTTTCCCATAACCATGACGCAACCACTGCTGCCCTGAGCCTGTTCTTATCGACAGAGGAGCTCCGAAGAGGACGACTCCTTCCCTCTGGCTGGTGGGACCAACTAGCCTCAAGACGAACTACAAATCAAGCCATCTCTAGAGGTGCTGCGACTCTCCAAGGATGCAGACCGCAAAAACCAGGAGACCTCCGACCCATTTGCAGTCCAATGTCTTGGAGTAGACGAATCTGCCCAGAAATTTGGTGATCTCCAGTTGGACCCCCAATCATCCAAGTCCTCTCATTAGAGTGCAGGATGACCGAGGCGAGGAAGAGCGATCGGGCGATAACCATCCTTTGTTGGAGGGGATAAAAAGGTACCAAAACTGCAGACCGGAGTAAGAGACCGAAGAAATCCAAGCTGAGGGTCCTCTCTCGAGACTGCTGCTGTGACACCCCATTCAAAGTCCTTCATTTCGTCACCAGACCGAGCAATCGGAGAGCGGGCCCGTCGCTGCTACACAAGAGAGAATCCAGCTAGCTTTTACTTCTTCTAACCTAAGGTACTGTGCAACTAAAGGTATAACTTATCTTGAGTCGAAGAGCCGCTCCAGTGCGACTGGAGTGCGTTAAGAGGTATCCAGGTGTCCACCCCTAGCTCTGGCCCAGACTTGACAGCTTATGTCCTATTATGGAGTCCTTTGCAGGGTCCCCCTACTTTGTGTTATCCTGCTTAACATTTCTATTTGTGTGACTAAAGTATCCTGAGGATATTTACCTGTTCTGCTGCTACATAAGAGTTTGGTTTCACTCCTAGACTGACTTTTTGGTATAGTTAGGGATTGCACTTTAAAAGCATTAGGAGCCTTGAAAAGTGTCCCTACAACGTAAAGACTTGCTAAAGTGTGCATAACCAACTATTTTCCTTCCTACAGACTAATTGATGTGGTTTTACAAAACAAATACAATTACCGTATATGTTGTAATTCAATGCGAGTGCGTGGTAGTACCAATAATCTGGTAGAACTGTCATTCGCATCATTCTCTGTAACAAATGCAACCACGAGACACTACCATTGAATCTATCACCTCTCAAAAGTATTGCTTTTAATTCCTATATGTGTTTTTAAGTGAAACAAGTATTTATCTACCTACTTTCTGCAAATAAGAATTCATGCATATTTTTACTATAACATTTACTGTGTACGTTTTTCTTTGGACTATTGTATTTACTGGGTTCAGTGGTGTACTTACCTACAGCTCACATCCTCCTCCTTAGATAAGCCTGGCTGCTGTGCCATTCTACCAGATCTTTTGAGTAGTACAGACCTATACTAAGAGTTGGGGACCTGTATACCAAGGGATCGTTTTATAGAGTCTTACCTCAGGTGGACTTTAGGAAAACTCCCCTCAAAACGGTCATCCCAATGCTCCTGTTCCAAACAGGCACAGAGTAATGCCTTTGGTTTCTACACATTTTAAAGTACATCCCATTTACAAATTCAGGATGCACTTTAAAAAACACAGAAGCACCCCCCTGATTTGTACAAATGGGCAAAGTCCAGAAAAAACACTTTTCAATCTGTACATGAAATGCCCTTTCAAAATAAGGCATACCTTTTTTTGGTGCAAATGAGGAGATGTGCTTACCCATCTTCTCGTTTGCACCAAAAATGTTTTGAGAATTTGCCCCTAAATGGACTGTTGATATGTCTTTGATTTGCGCTCTCTGAATCTGAAATTCCACAGCAGGTATGCCTTAGATGCTGGCAACAGAACTCATCCACCAAGATGTCAAGCAGAAAATTGGAATCAAGGATGTATGGAAAATGAGATCAAATGGAAACATCTCAAACACTACTGACAATGTATGGGAAATGGGCAAGGTTCACAAATACTTGGGAAGGCCTTCACAATCAACGGAGAAAAAGACAACAGAGGTTTGATGCCAACTTAAAGAGAACATGACACTAATCACAGACGTGGTTGGAAATCAAGATTTTTCTTAAACTTCCGGGGTTCTGTGGCCTGTATTTTAAAAGCAGCATCAACATTAATAAGCCTGCAAAATAATGGTATTGCAAAATGCGCATAGAAACGTAAGCTGCGTTCGGGCCACGAGGATCGAGGAAATCGTGTCTACAATCCCTGTGTTGGTGGGGAGGGCGAGGAGAAGATTTCACAGCACTTCAGCAGATAGCTTAGGGGTGCTGCTTTTGTACAGTGGGATTGGGCGAGGCACTGATAGGGTAAACGAAATATTTAAAATAGAAATTCCTGTAGGATAGTTAAAGATACACAGAGGGAGAAACAAGGTGATGGTCGACAGATCCAAAGTCGACCCTGCATAATTTTCAACTCTAACTTGCCTAAGCAAATGGGAAATACAAGGAACCCGGCAGGCTACATGTAGAGGCCTAACCTGCAATTAAGGATCCTTGTGCTCCAGGACTACTGTAACCTGTAAACCCTGGCCAATGTGCAAAGTATAGGACAGATAAACAGATTAGTGAAGGAATGGCAGCGCTTACCTTATTAAGTCCCTCCATGACCACATGGGGCAGATGTTCATTCAGCATCGCCGGGGAAATGATCACTTCCTCAAAGGCCTTGTTGTCTCCCCAAATGGCAAAATAGGTTGGTTCCTCCTGCTCACAGAAGCTGAGAGAGGAATGGGGCGAAACCGAGAGGAAAAGCCCATGGGAGGCATGAGGAGACCATTGGAGGAAAGGAACAAGAAAAGGGTGAAGGAGGGCACTTAGCCAGGGAAGGCATGAGAATAAAAGAGGGGCACAAGGAGGAGACAGAGGCAGGGAGAGGTGCACCAAAGGGACGAGAAAAGGGAAATGGAGAACAAGACGTGGGATGAACATGTGAAACAGAGGGGGCAAGTCCAATTAAAGAGACCAGAGAAAGATGCAGGAGTGGAAAAGCAACCAGGTTGAGAAGAAGAGACATGGAGGGAAGCCAATGGAAGGGATAAGTAAAAGAGAAGATAGAGAGCATAGCATGATTAATACATTTGGCAAGGTATGAACTCAAAGGCAGACATTTCCGACATGCAGCCTTCTCTACTCCAGCTTCTAGCATGGCCACTGGGTAAGAACGCCATGTTTCATCTATTCATTCTGCTCGCCCTCATTGCCATTTGGTGCCCCATACACCTTCCACCCACTCTGATTGGAATCCTTACTTGAGGCCACCACTAAAGAAGGAGATAACCTTTGGCACATCTCAACCTCTCAACGATGCTCAGCGTCACATAGCAAATGAACTAGAGAATATCCTACTATCATGCTGAAGATCCCAAACGAAGAGGCATGGATGGGCTTCGAGAGAACCATAGGATGTAGTACCCGTTCCTCAATCAATCATCCTGCCAACTACCCATTACCTTGCCCACCTTCCTTAAAATGTTTGGTGTACAGTATATTTGCATATATGTTGCATGCTGAGATACGTCCAAACGCACTAGACCCAATGTCTACATCTGCTATAGCAATAGTTCTTAGCCGGGAAGATAGCTCAGGGGCAACGAGTGTCTTGGAAGCAAGACTACACAGAGCAATATAGGTTCGAATCCCGGTCCTGCGCATTATAAAAGATGACCAAGTTAATTAGGGGGCAGCAGATGTCTGCTTACTCGCTTACTTCACTAGCTCTAGCAAGCAGGTGATTTCTCTATCACAGATCACGAACGCATACTCTAGATTCACTTACCAGCACTGCTCCTCCGGATGATTGTGCACGACATGGATAATGCGTCCGGGGGGATAGAGTGGGGTGCTGGCTGAAAGGGCGATGGTGAGGTCACTGGGATGAGTCCAGAGCCGGTTACTGGGCACCGTGATCCCCTCGCACTCCTCTGGAAGCTCTGACTTCGGTATACATTTGGTCCCACCCAGAATAATCCTCCACTAAGGAGGAAACAAACAAGCATTGTGTCGCTTTTAGACATGCCACAAGAATAAAGGAAGATATTCAGAGGAGAAATGGACCGAGACACAAGAGTCTTCGACTGCATATCCCTAGTGCACAGCAGTCCTTACGAACTCCACCGCAGACTTTCAACTGCACCTGTTCATGCACTGTGCCCCTTCACATCACCACCACATAGCTCCACCGCACAGTTCTAGTGAGGATTGCCTCTATCCCTGCTATTGGAAAAACAACGGATCGTCTGTGACCTAATGCTGGGGAGACACTGCAGTAGTAGTGACCCCGAGCTGTGGAAGAACAGACACTTCAATAAGTGCAGCCCAAGCCCTGAATTTGCGGGCATTAGAGTAGGTGTAACCCTGACTCGTGGCTGGTCAGACAGGAGGTTTTGCCACAGCAGAAATGGTCGAGGGAGAATTAATCCAATTATAAACAAAGGATTTTTGCCGCAAATATACGTTGGGGTGGGGTTATGTTAATAAGTAATGTAGGGATATGGGGGGGGGTCTGCGGGCGGCTCGCCACCGCATATATTTGTGACAAAATCAACAAAAAAAAAGAAAAATATTCAATGAATTCTCCCTCGACAATTGTGTTCGATATAATCACATAGCACCTGGTGAGACACTGCAGTCATGGATTGTGAGACACTGCAGGTGGTGTGACCAGGGCATGGCTTGACTGAAACTGTAGTCATTGTGATTGTGCTGTGGTTGGAGAGATGCACTCCACTAATTGTGACCTTGAACTGTGAATGGACTGGCACTGTGTTGGGTGTGTGCCTGAGCTGTGAGTCAACAGAGGCTGCAGTAATTGTATCCTTAGCTATGGTTTGACAGGTGTTCGAGTAGATGTGACCATTACCATGGATAGCAAGATTCTGTGTGAGGGGAGAACCTGTCGTGCCTTGAAAGACCCTGCAAAAGTTGGGATCCTGCCATGGATGGACAAACGATGCAGTATCCATGAGCCTGTGTTGATATCCACTAAGGTATGCGTGACCATGAGGTATGATTGGAAATAAATTGGATAGTTTTGACACAGCTGTAGCTGTGTATACTCCTTTTGGTGCATCCCTGGCGGAAGCTTTGAGAGGATCACACCGACCCTTGGATGGACAAACACGACCTACCTTAGGTTTGTTGCTTCGCTGTAGGACATCCAAAAGATGCCGGCGGAACCCCTCCAACTGGGACAGGCCAATCCTGGAACAGAATTAAACTGGAGTCAACTCACATGCAGCAAGCTCAGACAAAATGGATGAAGATGCTAAACTGGGAGAGAGAGAGTGCCACAGACGCATGGAAGGGATGGGGAAATGTGCTGACATGGCCATCGAAAGAGGGCGGGGTCGGAGGCGCACCCCTGCAGAAAGAAGGCATACAATATAGAGATGCAGATGAAATCCAAGACCTAAACAGTCTCTAGTAAACCCATGTGCCGGGAACAGAATATGATGGGGTAGCACAGCTCTGCGATGTGAAACAGGTTTCCATAATAATAGTACAGGCGTGCGATGGAACATGGACTACCAGAGAATCAACGTAAGTGGGTGATTTGATGGTGGTTATCAATGAGACGACACACGTGTGATAAGATAAAGGGTGCTACGCGGCAACACATATGAAACCGCGTGACATCAAAGGCGGGAGCTTTGATAAAGGTTACTATAGACTCAACACACATTGACGCCGTTGTACACACCATGGTTACACAACAGAGGATAGCATCTAACTAGCAGACTGTGCTAGAAGCTGACAAGCAGACCGTGCCTTGTGGTAAAAGGATACAGCATATGTTTGAGATAGGCCCCCATGTAGATAAAACCGGTGTGGGATATGGCACAGCAAATTACGCAGATTGCACAGCTATGAGGTGTGCTACAGTTTACCTTTATGGCAGCACAGGGTAGAGATGCGATTTTGATTACCAGGAGAACAGCACAGGTGTGAGATGCAATAGAGTTTACCAGAGACCGCGTACAGCCGGGAGATGTGATGAGGTAACCAGGGATTTTCTAAAGGCGTGACGGGGGTTACATTAGAACAGCACAGGTGTAACATAGGTGACCATTGAGAGAGCACTCGTTCAGTTAAGATGATCATGTAGCAGGCCAATGTGTGAGATATTACAGAGGGTACCATGAAGACATCACAGCGTTATGGCAAACAGCACAGGTATGAAACAGGTTACCATGGAGACAGCACAAGTGTCAGAGTTCGAAGATGATAGGTTGCAAGCCACTGGGAAGGGCTCTGATCCAGATGCGGATGGTTTGACAGGGCAGTGAAGCTGTGAGACAGACCCCAGCACATGACCATTACATGACCAGCAGGTGACGCAGCATGGACTGGAAGTGAGGAGCAGGCAGGAAGAAGATGGCAGATAGAGGTATCAGTGGGGCGCAGGAGTGGCCCGCCACGTTTCTATGGACCGAGACTTGCCTGGGAACGAGATCTTTGCCAAGAACAACCGAGGTCACAAACTCCTTAGAATATTCCATGGCATCCTCACTGCAAGAGAAACAGGATAAAAGCAGCAGCAGCACTGGGGTGGTTATGCACACTTTCTCCCCTGGTGCCCTCGCTCCACCTTCACCCCCCACCAGTAAAATCCTTGCATTCGCCATCATACCAGTCCACTTACCACCACCCCAATGTTGTGATTCACGTGATGCATGCATGCACACATAGATGACCTAGACAGAGGCGAAAAACAATAAGCCCATCTAGCCTGCCTGGAACCTTGCCTCCTGCAGCATCCAGGGAACCCGTTTACTAGTCAGATTTAGACTGGTTTCTATTATGCAGTTGGTTTGCTCACACAGCCACCACTGGAAACCGCGTGATGCATTTAGCAGTGGGGGAAGCAACCACACATTTTAGAGAGCGAGTCGAGCTCTGAAACAGGATATCCTCCCACAACGGTCTGATCCCTAGTATTGCCCCAGCGCAGCCAAGAACCCAGCCAGAAAATAAGCAAAGTATCCGTGCGTACACACAGCCACAAACATCACTAACTAGGCGTTGCCCATCTCTCTGCTCTCTCTGTGCCTCTGTGCGAAAACGGAGGAACGTAAAACGAAGACCAGTCCCTACTTCTGTAAGCTCTAGCGTTGGGCGGCAGCGGATATTGAAAACTTGAGGGAGAAGATGAAAGCAGAGGAGTTGATTGGTCCATCAGCAAGGTCTTGACTGCGGATGGCAATGTAGTGGCTGCTCTCCAGAAGCAAGCGGAAGTGGTGCCATTTCACACAGTTCTCAATGTATGCTCAGCCAGGTCACTTATCATGCAAGAATGAAATAGTGCCATAGAGGGAAACATGGTACAACACCAAGGTCCCCAGGACATGAGTTTAAAGGTAAAAGGTAAATCCCAGTGAAGGATAGGGGATTGATGGGGACCTAGACATTGGGACTGGGGGTGTTCTGGGGATACAGGAGGATCAATGGCATTCTTTCTGAGCTCAGTGCAATTTACTTAGTAATTAAGGTGCAAGGCCTACATCCAAAGTGCTGCCACAATCAAGGCGAGAATTCACAAAGTCAATGGAGGGGTTGGGGGGACATTTCTTGGCAGTTCTTGGATGGAAGAAGCACATACGTACTACTGCATTAACATGTGGGTCCAAAGTCATCAAACTAAAGGAAGGATGAATAACGAGTAGAAAAAGACTTTCTGGTCCGAAAAGGATTCATGAATTTCTGCTGCCGTTAGGTTTTACGTAATAATCCTTCATTTAAAACTGAATTAAATCAAGGCACTGCTGGATGGCCTGAAATGACCCCTGCGCCCCCCTGACACTTTTTCCTAAATCTGGGTGTTGGCCGCATACAGCTGTTTTGAGACTGTCAAGGTATCCCGAATAGTCCAGAGAGGAGCGAATTACATACTATAAAAAAAAAAGCCAGGGCCGCACTGGAGAACGTCACAGAGAAGCACCAATCACATTAGTGATCCACTTGAAAAAGAGCCACTTGAAAGTCTTAACCTGAAATGTGAATTCACCCACAGTTCCTTTCTTCGGTTTTGTGTCAATGTCGACTTTTTGCCAGGTTCGTGATTTAATGCATCTCCTTGTGTGACATTGTGTAAATAAGACATCATTCCTGGATCCTATTACTGAGACAATACAAGTGTTACTCCAAGCCAACCACTAGATGGCAGACCATGCACAGCATGTGATTCTAAAACAGATTTTCATCCTGCGCCATCATATTATGTACCATCATAATATGCGAATGTAGACTAGCGGTACTTTTCTAGAGAGAAGAGGCAGGCCCAGGTTTCGTGTGCCGCCCCTAGACCCACTTTCCAAAACTGTGAGGTACCCGAGGTTAAGTAGACACTGTTAACATTCGAGGGCTGGAGCACACAGAAGATAAAGAGTTTTCCTAGCCAAGACCTCCCATAAAACTCTCTCCACTGAGGGTGTAAGGAGTTCAGATCCTCAACTAGAGTTGCTAAAACTCAAAACGAAGAATTAGTATGTCACACTTACAAGAATCTTTCAGTGAAAAAAATGGCAAATCAATATTTTGAGGTTTCAGTACATCTTCCTGAGAGGAGACTAGCCGCAATGCTAATGCAGTGTAGGATCCAACGTGCCCAACAGATGCCCACTACAGTCAAGTCGTCGTGCTCTAAATAATCTTCCCGAACAAATTCCTAAATCTTCATGCAGTTAAGTCCTACGTTAGTAGGTGTCACCAAAACATCATAGCGGGAGTCCATCGTGCCATGCATGGTAAGTGACAGGAAGGGCACTGCTGAGCAGAGAGGAGAAGTGATGCTACAAGACAAAAGGTGTAAGGCTCGAGCCTGCCTCTATGTAGACAAAAAGTGATCCTGCTGACCACCAGCCTTCCCACTCAGACAATCCTAAAAACCTTTATGGATATCTGGTGTGATCGCCAACCAGATCCTAGCCTCCCTTTACAGTGTCAACAGACAGCTGTCATTGTAGATGCCCACAACCCAATGTGTCGGCTGAAGATATTTCTCCAGAGCCTGGTGGCCCGTGCAAGAGCCAAATGCCACCACTAGGATACATGACACTGCTTTCGATGCCTCAAAAACAAGAGGGTGCAGCCCGGGAATGCCCACCTGCACTGAGAGCCAATGTTCCCAGGTGGCCATGGTCTTATCCTCATCGGCAGCACATCTCTGTAGCAGGGAGCAATTCTGAACTGAATCTGGCCTGTGCTCCAAGATCCATGGCACTCGACATTATACATGAAGAGTTTTGCAAACCTACACACGTCCCTAGGAGAACAACGCAATGGGGAAAGGACTTGAGGGCCACTATCTGGCAAAGATCTCCATGGTTTGTGACACCCTGCTCTTGGTTATTGTGAAGAGGGAGATGTGGGCCATGGCGGCAGAGGATCATGGCACCAGAAAAGCCACTGCTACATGGCATCTATGTGAGCATGCACTCAATTAGAAAAACGGCGCTCTCTAAAGATGCAAAAGGGGCTGGAAAAGAATGCTCTGTTCATGCACACTGTTGGACTCACTACGGTGCTTCAGGGTCTCCTGGCATAGAAAAGCAGAGCTTCAGATCACTGATTCAGTTTGCCCGCTTTGCTCTTGGATCTCTGTGACGCACTGGCAAGTGTTCTCTCATTGATTCCGATACCCGATCTGACTATTAGGAGCTTCATTACGAGGTCCCCGGTCTGGTGAAAATTATGGAAAAATTGCCAGTAATATCGGCACTGGCACTTTTGGTGGACCGAATTAACCAGAGTTTGCCGGTGGGGGTTCCGATCTACCGGCAGGCCCGACCTGCCATTAGATAGGACTCCATGGGGGAGTTGCTGGTATTACCGGCACCGATAATCCTGGTGCCAGTAATGCTGGACATTTTTGCTGGTTGGGTGGCGGAATTACCTCCAGCTCTTGGCTGGAGGCAATTCTGCCCACCCCACCGCATGCAGTTTGCTGGTGCAGAAACGTGCCGGTAAACTGTATTACCAGCACATTACTTCCACACCGACAAACTCTTAATGAGGTCCATTGTCTGTGGATATGACAGATGCACTCATGTCAACTGTTGGGCAACACCAGAATTCCCATGAACTCACAAGCATCTAAGATGCTCCTTCTCTTGCCAGCGGGCAAGTGGCTAGAGACCAGCACAAGGCCCTGAGGCTTCCTGGCTAGAACACCTTAATTCTGGCAGTGCTATCAGCATTATTAGGTTGCCAAAACACCATGGCTAGAAGCTCACTACCCACTAAAAAGCTGATGCAGACAGTTACCTGAGTAGTCCCCCAGGTGGGGAATAGGCATAGCACTTCAGGGATGGGTACTGCGGACGGAGAAGGAAGGAAAGAATGGCTGCGGTGCCGGCTCCCAGTGAGTGTCCCACAACGATCAGACCATAGTGTTTAGTGCCCCGGGCCTGAAAAGAGAAAGACAAGTTGAACGATCAGCGACTTTACTTTTACTTTAATAAATGTATAAGGCACACCAAATGACCCTGGGGCTTATGGGAGCCAACGGACCGAGTTAACACAAACAATGAAAAAATGCATACAATAAAAAGAAAAAAAGAAACATTCGGATAGTTCCGGGGAGCTATCACAACTAGGTTTAACAGGGAGTCTATCTGAACAAGAAAGTCTTAAGCTTTTTACGGAACACAGTAGTGGACTGAGTTTCCCTCAAGTCCGACGGATTTGGCGTTCCAGGCTCTAGAAGTGGTCAACGAAATGTCGCTATTCTTCACTAATGACAATTTGCAGGATGGAACTTTAAGCTAGTTCATATTATTGGATCTCAGGCACCTGGTACTGTATTTGTTCATCAGAACTTCACTCCGATATGAAGGACTTGAGCCCATCAGACACTTATCAGTAATATGTAAGAGGCGAAATTAAATTCTTGTCTCTACTGGCAACCAATGTAGATTTTGTCTAGCCTCAGACATATGGTCTCTCCTCTTGAGACCCCAAATCATTCTGACCACACTATTTTGCAGAGTTTGTAGTCTGGCGCATTCTGATTTGGAGATACCAACTAGCAGGCTGCTACAATAGTCAATTTGTGACCCTATAATAGCTCTTGCAAATTTTTCGCAGTTTGCTTGAGAAATATAGCAGCAAAACTGCGCCAACAGTTTGATATAAGCAGAGGAAGAAACTAAGCTGCTCACATGCACCTTCATATTCAAGTGTTGGTCTAAATAGACCCCTAAGGTTTTAACTTTTTCTCTGGTCTTAATATTACACCCTGCCACTTGAAAATGGCAATAATCTTATCCCAATTTACAGATTTTCAGTTTCGTGCCGAACACCATTAACTCGTTGTTCAAGGCCAAGCCATCATCATCCAATTTTGTATAAGATCATAGATCTTGTTGATTGTTTTTTCATCATCATGATGATTGCCTGATAATGGGATGACACTGAGAGTCATCTGCATAATTTGGAAAGGCAACCCGATGTTCTTCCAACAGATCCAAGAAAGGCACCATAAATATATTATTAAGAGAGGGTGATACGCAAGCCCCCTGAGGTACGCCATATGCCATTAGAATAGGTTGTGCTTCTGCGTCCTTTGTACAGACTCTGCACCAACGATTACTCAGAAAGCTCCTCCATAGCACTGCGTTCTCTGAAAAACCTACCAATTCCCTTAACCTGGATGCCATCAACTCGTGGTCCACCAGGTCAATGGCCATGGACAGGTCCAGAAGCATAAGCATCGCGGTCTGCCCCCTATCCATGATCTGTAACAGCTTAGACGTCAGATCAAGCAATGCCGTTTCTGTCCCGTAGCCCTGTCTGAAGCCGGACTGCGATTTATTGAGGATCCCCAGGGAATTCAGATGAGCAGCAATTTGTTTATAGGTTGCCCGGTCCAGGACTTTCAGTAGAAATAATGTATTCATAATGGGACGGTAATTACATGGCATTTTAGAGTACAGGCTTGGTTTTTTCTATTAGCAGAGGAGTACTCCACGCATTGTTGAGGATAGTTGGCACCAAATTTTCTTTAAATGATGCATGGATTACTGTACTGCACTTCCCCCCCCTCCCTTTCCCCATGCACTTTTTCCCCTTCCCCCTACCCATGCACTTGCACGATCTGAATGACACCTGGCCTAGTAGGATCGTTGTCTGTCTTCCCTCTGCTCCCCCTCCCTGCCTCGTCGCGCCTTGAAACACTTGTGTATCGGCGCGTTACAAATGCCATATCATATCATTGACAAACTTACAAAGTGTGCCAATCAACATATAGGTACATGCCTTAACAATAGCAGGGCAAAGACCCAGTCTGCAGCTTGTGGGTTTAAGTTTGTCAATAAGCAGAGCAAGTTCATCTTCTGTAATGGGGCTGATGTTGAATTGCTATTTCATCATCCTGGGCATCCAGGCAGTTGCCCCTACATGAGCTCTACTAGATCCACTAGTCTTTTGGCTCTTTACAATCATTCTCTTTAATCGACTGAGCTTTCTGATCATAGCATTCTGGATAAAGGTGCACCAGACAGGATCTCTAGTGATCGTGTCAGGCTTACTAGAGCCCGTGTACTCCAACTCTCTCAGAATCGTAAAGAGTTCCTTATATTCAAATTGCACTTTGACAATCCTGGCATCAAAAAAACATTTTTTTCTGCTAGGACAGCTTCTTTAAACATTTTTTGCAGCACCCGTTCTAACTCCCCCATTCCTGGGCATCACGAGATGATCTCCAAGTATAGAAACACTTTGTTTTAACGGACTTATGTTTTTGCAGCTCCCAAGTGAAGCAGGGGTTCCCCCTTCTGTCCACTATTTGCTTTGTTTTAAGAGGGGCTAGCAGTGGTAGCCTCATTTACAGATTACTGATAGCCACATGCAATGTCGTCTGCTAAGGTAAGCTTGACGCCTGCTCTAAGAAGTGAGCTTCTTAATATTCCTCCTAGTCACCATTACTTTCTTTGCCCCCCCCTCTTCCTCACAATCCTATCACACAGTATAGTAAAATGTACAAAGAAGTGCTCCGACCAGGGACAAGGTGCAACCGCCATATCCTTGGTAGTGACCTTGTGTATGCCAACTCTGTTCCAGGGTGTTCCCTTTCGTGCGTGTAGGTAATCTAAGAAATTGTTCAAACCCCATATTTTCTAGGGAGGTTTCCAAGATTCCAGTCTGGGGATCATTACACAACGACAGATTAAAATCCCCCAAAACCAAGGCTTTTGTGTTGAGTAAAATGGAAAGGAGTGTGGCACATTTGCATTGCAAAATTAGGCATGGAAGTAGGGGGTCTATAGACCAGAACCAGGTTAGAGGTGGTTTCTGCGTCTGCCCTAATATTTAACTGAATGGTGTCACACCCTTCAATACCCAGTGATGTAACCTCCAAAACATCCAGATCAGTTTTATAAATGAAGGCAACTCCACCTCCCTTTCCCTTCCGTCTGTCCTGCCGTAGCATATCATAGCCAGTGGGAATGGCCAGTGCAAGTGTTGGCCCTGCTGCATCATGACACCACGTTGCAGTGAGTGTAGACATCTATCTCCTGATTCTCAATATACATAGATACCTCCAGGGCATTTCTGATAAGCGATCTAGTATTGAGTAAAAATACTTTAAGACAACTTGTATGAATAGTTTTCAGGTGCGCATCTAAGTACTCACCCTTGGACGTGTAGGATCCATATGTTGCACTTGAGTCCCCGTACTATGCTCCTCCGAGTCTACCACAGTGGATAGTACGATCTGGGCATCCAACGGTCCCTTACCCTCAGTGTTCTCAGGGTAAGCGCTCGACTCACAAACTGGGGCTGTCGGGGTTAAGGGATAAGTACTGGCATGCTCTCTCGCGATACCCATTACAGGATGAGCCACAGGACAGTTTGTAACAACAGGAGCCACTGCCATGCCCCCCTGAGCCAAGCAGTCTGTAGCCTCATCCAAATAGTGTTTAGCTATTGTGGCAGCATGAGCGCCATATGACAAATGGGCACCCCATTCACCCCCAAGCCTTTCTCCATAGCCAAGCTGTCACGTGCTGCGTTAATTAGATTATGCACAAGCATATTAACGAGGACATATCGACCCAGGGAGAGGGTCAGCCAACAGACAACGTCCAGCACGGACCGGCACAGACTGGCATGTTACTCCTGTGTCGGTGCTCCCGTGCCTGATTTGCAAAAAAAGTAGTCCACGAGGACTACAAGGCTGCTGGGAGTTTTGGTCTAGTGGCCATGCTAAAGCAGTCTAATATCATAGCTTTGCAAAGCGAGCTAACGACAACGGAGTGTAAAAATACGGCATTAGACTTCCATTTAAGATTATCACCCTGATTAAAATCAAGCACAAATTGAAATTGCCCCAACAATTTGCATCAAATTTCCTAAATTATTTTCAATAAAACTTATTAAAACAAATAGCAACACTAATGCGAATAAATCAAAGACACTTTGAGGAGCCCCTGGTTGCTGCCTCTTACATCTGTGGATGGGGACCAGAGTAAGTGCTAACCTTTCCTCAACTTCCCGACTGCCCTTCCTTTTCACGCTTTCAAAATCTGACAACCACCGCCCTTCAGCCTTCTTCCACCTCACAGGGCGATGCAGCATATTAAGAAGGTCGAATTATAGAAGAAATTCCAAAGTTTAACGTGAAAATGAAAGAAGTGGGCTAATAGGTATGGGATTAGAAAAAATTAGAAAGTTATATTTTTAAGGTTAACCCTCCATGTGAAATCGACAATGCGTTTACCCCTGTAACTTTTAAAATTCCGAAAGCTGGGTTGACAAATTGTAAATGGTAAAATTGTGTTCACAAACAGACGCATTTGTTAAGTTTAATGACCGCTGATTTCAATTTCAAACAGATTGACTATAAATAATACTTTTGTTCTGAATTTTACACGAGGCAATTTTAAGGACAATCTTTTGTTAAATGTCGGCACCATTTGTCATGATTTCAGAAAAACACGCTTTAGAATCCCCCCACTACATAGGGAGGATATATTTTTCAAGCACACACTTTTGAACATTGATATTTTTGGTTCCTTTTCAATTTCCAGGGGCTTGTCATGAAATAAATCATGTTTCACATCGTTTAACACATCCAGCAAAAGAAAGACAACACACCCCGGGACATGCACGTTTTCAGGTAGGACATCAGCTTCCTGCCTCGAAAGCACAACCAGTTGACTTGTGCGCAGTCGCACTTCATGACCTTCCTAGTCAAAGCAGTCCCAACTTGAGGCCCTCTGTTCCTTCAACAGAACCACTGATGGACACAAACCTTTCACCCTCTTCCTACACCAAAGCCCCACCCTGCCCTGGGGCTGTGAGGGGTTTCAGGAGAAGCATTCACTTGCTATTGTCAGGGGTTTCTATCCCCCCGCCCCGAGAGAGTCGGCTTCATGGGCAGATGCTATGGGGGGCCCCGATCGGTGTTTACCGGATGGCGACATGTGCAGTGCCATCCAGCTACAGGGTTATCGGGAGACCCCCTTGTCGGATCTCCATCCTTGCAGTCTGAAATGTGCTTCAAAGCCAATAACTCCATCTAATTCCAATAAAGAAATACACACGCAGTTATTGCTGTGTGCATTTTTAGCGCAATCAGAAAAAAGTTTTCTTTGAGCAGGTCGCAACCAATACACGATTGGATATGTCCTCATTTTATGAGGAACGTGATGTGGACGATCAAAAAGTGGTATGTCATGACTACGCCTGGTAACCTTCAAGAGGCTCAGTACCCACCCTCGTCGCCGCACTCCGGTGCCACCATCCTTCCTTTCCAAAGAAGGGGCTCAATTATCAGCTATGGGTCAAGAGGAAGGGCGCTGTTCTCCTGAAGTCCTTTATATGCCCAGGTCATGAGTACAGCAGCGGGCTATGGGTGAGTGGGGTAAGGGCTGTGTCTTCTTTATCAATGGTTCTGCCGGGTGGCCAGAGGGACCTCATTTAGTGAGTGCTGTAACGGGGAGGACCCTCGTTAAATAAATATGCCATTAATACGGTGCACGTTTTTCGGCTCACACCTGCTCAGGGAGTACAGGGTGGCAGCAGAGCGAGGTGTCTGGCATGCACCCCTTGCCCCCCAACCCCTACTTCTAAAAAGGAAAGTACGAGTTAAAGATGCCCCAGATTTAAATAGAGGCACTGACATAAAGGAAAGACAAAACAGCCAACTGCTGTGTCTGTCTGCAATTTAAGAGGTAATTAACTCCACTTTGGCTGATCAGGAAAGTAAAAAAAGGTCACATGAAGGTCACTTGGGAAACGAAATGAATCGCTTTTACAAAGAAAGGGCAAGGCTCAGTTCGGCATTTCACAGTTTTCGAAACGTCATGTACATTTTCTACTGTAATGCGTTGTGTAAATTAGAGTGAATGGTGATTTAAATGTACATAGTTTCTGAAAGTGTGCATAGTTTGTGAAACCCAGTAGTTAAGGAATATATCAGTCTGATTCTACAATCAAACCTTCCTCAACTGACATTCTTCCAACTGGCTGCCCCAATCTTCGAGCATCGTCCCAAATAAAAGGCGGCGTCAAACATGCTTGGACTGCCTTAACCTTTCTACTTACAGCCAATACAATGATAGCTGCCTCCATCCAATTGTTCTCACATTCTTCACATCGCAAACCCAACTCACTGGCATCCCTATCTTTCCAAACCACCCAACTCACTGAGCTACCGTATCTTTCCAAGCCCCCCAACTCACTGAGTTACCTATCTTTCCAAGCCCCACAACTTCCTGAGCTACCGTATCTTTCCAAGCCCCCCAACTCACAACTACCGTATCTTTCCAAGCCCCCCCAACTCACTGTGCCGGCCCACCAGCACCAAGGACCACAGCGTAATGACATCGCCTGTTTTCTGCCTGTTTCGTGCCGATTCTGCCTCTGCAAATGCCCCTAGCCCATTCACGAAAGATCCAGCATGGAGGACCCGCATCCGCAGGACCACTTACTAGTGCCCACCAGTGCCTGAAATCATTGGGTATGCCTACTAGCTGCATAATATGTGTGCCCACTGCTCCCAAGTTGGTCAGTCGTACCCCTAGGCGCTAAAACAATTCCACCGCCTTATACACCCACCGCCACTGGTCTATAACACTTTGGTCACGGTAGCTGCCCATCCACCACGTGACAACCGCACTGCATGCGAGTAATGCCTCTGATGCCTTTGAATGCCTGCACATGCACGCACTGAACTATCCATACTTAAGTAATGCCTATTTCAGTCATTGATTGCCTGCACTGCCTAGTCAGCCATACCTAGAAATGCCTTTTTCAGTCATTGATTGCCTGCACTGCCTAGCCTGCCATACCTGAGTAATGCCTCTTTGAGTCATTGATTGCCCGCACTGCCTAGTCAGCCATACCTAAGTATTTTTTTTTTTTATTTACTTGTCTACAATCAAAAGAAACATTTGATTTTTACAAGAGATCACATCCCATATCTCATATGTGAATAGATCAGAGCTGTTAAATTGCAGAACAGATAGGATCAAAAGAAAGATAAAGAAGAAGAAGACAGTGCAGCATGAAGAGAGAAGAGATGAGATGTAGCACTGCATCGTGGAGATTTTGTTAAATGGAACCGAGTGCGGACCCACTCTCTGATGCTCGCTTAAGAGCCGCCTCCAAAATGTTTACAGCCACGGTTGCCCATGTAGTTTTTTCGCCTGCAACCAGACTACACCACCATGTATCTTCTTCTCGGAGTGACGCGTCATGCATTAATGGTAGCAAAAAAGCTTCACGCAAATATGCTGTTTTTGCACAGTTTAAAAGTAAGTGCTTTACAGTTTCCTCCTCTTGAGTCTCTGGGCATAGTCTGCATGTTTTGATGGTGGATTTTGACCGGATGGCTTTGATTTCCTGAGTTAGCATGAGATTAAGCCTCAATTTCATGAAGTTCTTCTGTAGCCTTTTGTCAGGGAATTTGATACAGTAATTCAAAGGTCTGTTCAGCTTGTTAGTAGTTGGCGGCAAGTGAGCAAGTGATTTATTTGCCGTCGCTGCCTCGCATGTTTGAATCCAGTCCTCCTGGGCTATTTTTCTTTTTAGCTTGGCAGGATTGTGGATTAGGTCTTCTGATGTACAAGCCAAATCAGCCAGATTTTTCTGTAATTCTTGCTCCCATTTCTTCAGAGTGATGCAATGGCCTTGGGTAAGTTCCTTCTGAATTGCTTTGAATAAAGGTAAAGCATCTGGAGAAATGATTTTACACAGAAGTCTCATTTGGCTTTGCTTGACTGACGCTTTCATCGATAGGAGGCCCAATTCACGCTTGATAGCTGAGATAGATGTTGATTTTGGAAGGCCCAGTACTGCTTTCCACAAAAAGCCC
The DNA here is from genome assembly GCF_040938575.1 of Ambystoma mexicanum. Classification (NCBI taxonomy): domain Eukaryota; kingdom Metazoa; phylum Chordata; class Amphibia; order Caudata; family Ambystomatidae; genus Ambystoma; species Ambystoma mexicanum. The sequence goes on along the minus strand of NC_090934.1, from coordinate 860,261,374 downwards.
TCCAATTTCGGCCATATCGAGTCTTGGATGTTTAGTGCTGCATCCATTGCGTAGATCATTGATGGGACCACCTTTTGTTTATAGAATTGTATCGCTAGTAGGAGGGAAAATTTTCCGTATTTCCGATCAACAAATTTGGTCTGAGCGGTTAATGATTTTATTTTCAGCCACAAAGCCAAATGTGTGGCTTTTTCTGACCGCGTTGCGTCGAACATTATTCCTAAGTATTTTATACTAGCAACTGTTTCGATCTTGTTGTTCAGGAACCAGCGATCGTTGCTACGTGTAGATGGACAAGTTTTCCCCATGATCAGAATCTCAGATTTGGCGGTGTTTATTTCCAAATCGTTCTCCTCAACGTATTTGGCCAGGTTGTTAAGTTGGCGCTGAAGCCCAATTTGTGTCTGATCCATAAGGATTAGGTCATCCGCGTAGAGTAGTCTAGATATTGCGGTGTTTCCTACTTTTGGTGGAAAGACTCTTAACGCCGTTTGGGTGTGTTGGTAGTCACCCAGAAATGCTATGAAGAGGGCTGGGGCAAGCGGACATCCCTGCTTCACGCCTCGTTCCGATGGAAATTGCGCTGACATCAGGCCTTGTTTGTTGAGACGAACTCTCAGCTTTGTGTCCGTATGGAGAGCGATCATCGGTCCTAGGATTTCTCCCGGGCAATTCCAGTTCGATAATTTTGACCAGAGCTTCCGTCGCCCAATTCTACCGAAAGCCTGCGTCAGATCAATGAACGCTATGAATACTTTCGGTGCACCATTCTTCACATTTTCTTTTATGATATTTAATATCATAATGTTTATACTTGTACTCGCGTTTTTCACAAAGCCTGTTTGAAGTTCGTCAAGGCATGGTGCGGTTCTTGCCCACCCGTGAAAGCGCGAGAGGAGAAGAGTTGCGAAGATCTTGCCCATGATGTCTAGCAGGGCTATGGGCCTATAATTCGCTGGATTGTCTCTACTTCCCTTTTTAAAGATGGGCAATATCAGTGCTTCTGTCCATGTTCTGGGGATCGGTTTCTTTACCTGGCATTCATTGAAGATTTTGGATATTAAAAAGGACCATTCTTTGGGATGTTGCTTTAAGTCCATGTTTGTTAAGCCATCGGGGCCCGGTGCCCTAGAAGTTTTCAGCTTAAGAATTGCGGTCAAAATTTCTTCTCGATCTGCAAGATCTGCCCTTGTGGTCATTATCGGAAGAGCAGATGGTTCTGATGTTTCAGGCAGAGATGCAAATTGAGCAGAAAAGAAGGATGTCCAAGTCGATTCTGGTATAACATTAGATAGTTGATTAGCTTTCTCATTGCTTTTGTTTTTGATCAGCGCCCAGAAATCTTTCGAATTTTTGGTCATCAAGGTTTTAAGCATTTTTTCGGCATCATTCTGATGCATGACTCCTTTGTGGTGTTTCAGCCATGCTTTGTATGATTTTGCGGCGGCTATAGCAGTTTCTTTTTGCTTGTTATTGTCAGAGACTCTAGCCAAACGCCTCAGTTTACGGAGTTCTCTTCTTCTCAGTACTAGTTGAGAATCATATTCATGGGATCTGTTGTCATTTGATGGGTTTTGGATTCTTTGCTTTTTCCTGTACTTCACAAGTAACGGCAGGTCGTTTGGTCTGGTTTGCGAGGAAGTATTGTGGTCATCTACCTCGTCCAATTTCCGGGCAATATCTATGATATTTGATGCTGAAAGTTGTATTCGCGAAAGGTTGCTTGAAACCTCCAAATCAAATGGATAGAAATATTTTGGAGTCCACACTGACTTCAGTGTCATAGACAGCAGATTATGGTCGCTGGCTTTGCTGGCTTTTGTACGGTAGACTTCATAGGAGTCAATAAATGACAGAAGGGAATGAGAAGCAAAAATGTAGTCCAGAGTTGCGAAGGTGTCGAGTCGTTCCCAAGTTGGAATCAATGGAGGGCTGCCACGCCACACTGCCACATTGTGGAAATTTCTAGAGTCCATGAAATCCGACCAAAGTACACCTCGTTCCGAGGATGGTAATAAATGAAGGCTTGTCTCAGATTGTTCACACCTAGCGTTCAGGTCTCCGCAGATAAGGATATAGCCAGTGGCCAATTCGATGGTAAATTTGTCTAAGATGTCTGTGACCGCGTTGCAGAACTCCGAATTTGTTGTTCTTTGTGGGTTCCAATAAACGTTTATGATGGCTAAACTGGATTTAGTTTTCTTTCGCAATGGATTTTCATGGTGGATCCATTCTGTTTGTAAAGCCAAAATACTGTAGGATTCTGCCACTTTCTTTTTAATGGAAATGCCTGATCCGAGTTTAACTGCGGTTAGAAGGCCAGACGATGGTCTGCCAAACAGGCCCTTACTTGCCGGAGAAATACAGGTTTCATAGCCGTCGATCGTTGGAAGGTCCATCAACCAAGTCTCTTGGAGGCAGATGATGTCGAACTGTGCTAGGTCAAAAGCATCTAGCTTGGTTAAATGTTCATGGCCTCTCGTGTTCCACGAACACATCGATGCTTCTTTTGATACAAGAGATTGGCGAGATTCATGCGCTGTGTTGTCGGTTGGCGTTTGTAAGGTGTTTCGTTGTTATGTTTGAGTGTTAGGATTTAGCACCTTCTTTAGCCATCTCCATGGCCCCGAGGGTTCACGTTTTTTGTTGTGGGACCATTCCGCACTTTGCTCCGTCGATGAACCATGTCTTCGTTTATTCTCCCATCTGTCGTTCTTACTCGTATTTTCTATGTAGTTTGAACTCTTATGACCTTCGTTCTCCTTTGTTACGTAATGTCTAGACTGAAATCTACCTCGTCGGCTCTCCCCGTCCCTCCTGTACGTGTAATCTCTTTTCTTTGTCATCTAGAATTCTGTGCCCGATCGATGATCGTGCTGGATTTCTGTCAGTCCACGCAGGGAATGCAAGCGTTTTTCAAATAGCGACGACGATGGTTTTGTAATTTCTTCCGGGGCGAAACCCATTTCCTTCAAGGATAGAATCACGTCTGGTTTAAGATGGTTGCTTGCTGCCTTTGTTATGTGAAGATACGCTTTGGCCCTCTTGTGTCTATGATAGGGTTCAATCAACACGAGATCTGCCGTCCCCAAGGTTTTCAGCTTCTGTATTTTTGCTAAGATCTTAAGAATTGTTTTCCTGTTTAATACTACATAGTTTTTCCCGGCCGTCAATTGCTCCATCTTGAAGGTTCGTGCTTGGGGGAGCCCTGCACTCATGGATAGACCAGTCCGAGGTTTCACCATGTTTTGTTCCTTACCAGGATTCTGCCTTTGTTTAGGGATTTCAATTTTTGCTGCAGTAGAGTTCTCGTTTTGTTGAATTTTCTTTGAAGGGGCCAATATAGCTCTCTTTTCTTCTTCACCCGAGATGTCTGTAGGTCTCGGAGTTTATGATATGATTGTAGTTATAAGTGGTTCTCTCAGATTTTCCTGAGTAGCAATGTTTTCTGGTGTGTTCGTTTGCAAATCTCGATTTTGATCAGAATCATCGGCTAAAGATGCGCAGGAATTGTCCAATTCAATTATCTCTTGTTCCTTTATTGGGTTTTGACAGACCGGACCTTTAGACATAGTAGTAGTTTTAGGTGGTAGTGCAGAATTGATGGAAATTGGCAAAGTTGCCTTTGCAGTATTGAAGATTGTCGCTATTTTAGTTTTGTTTTCACTTTTTTTTTTCCCCTTTCGGCATTTTAGACCAGGGCATTGGGTCATCTTAATAGGAATGATATTTATCCCGTCAGGTTTTGGGTCCTTCGAAATCGTCGTTAAAATTTGCTCCTTTTGGGTCGTCGAGTGTGCTTCTTGAAAGGAAGTTGCAGTAATTTTAGCTTCAATTAGGTTTTGAAGCTGAGCAAATTTGACATCTTGTTGTTTTTCTTTCTCTGTGTTTTGTTGGATTAACGCTGTAATAAAGCCCTCTAAGAACGTTACTTTGGTGTTTATTGAGGTTGACAGTTATAGAGTCTTTCATTGAGTCATTTATTGACTCATACAGCTTAACAAAAGGAGCTAGTCCCACCGTGATTGCTGACATAATAGTGAGAAGATCTGTTTTTTTTTTGATGGAGTCTCTTTATGCAAGGTTCCAGAACTACTGCTGGATCTTTCGTTTCTTAGTGGAGTTGAGATATTGTATTGAAGGCCACTTTGAATTGAAGGTCTCCTGACTGGGGAGTCTGTGTTGTTCATTCTTTGGCCCGACTGGGACGGGACTGGTTGGCTCTGTAGTGAAGAGCGTGAACTTCTTTGCTCCCGTCCCTCAATTGCAGAGGTATTAATTGACGGAATTAGAAGCTTGTTTCCAAGTCCCGACCTCTCCGTGCAGTACGATGGAACATCATCATGGAGCAGGTTGATTTGAGGCAGGACTGTGTCTGTAGGCGGTAAATTTTGAACGTTTTCTATCTCCTTCATCTCAACATAGGTTTCTGGATCTGGGACGGCGTCCTGCGCCCCTGTAGGGGCTTCTTGAAGTGGAGGGAATGATGCAGGTATGGTCTTTCCCTGATTAGAAACTAAAAAAGCTGGGGGAGCTTCAGCGACTGCATCTAATAATTGGGCATCTGAAAGTTCAACCTCAGATTCTGATTTCCTTTTGGTTTGTTTAAAAAAGAAATCTTTTAAGGAGTGAGTCGTCAAAGGGTTTTGTAAAAATAGCTTTCCTGATTCTCCCTTTTGGATTGTTCCTCTAGAACCTTTTCTTTGGTGTTGGCGATCTTGGTTTAAGAGTTCTCCTTGTTCCTTGAGGATCTTTTTTGTTAGCGCTCTTTTTTTTAACAGCGCCAATGCTGTATCTCTTTTCTGCTTGATTAGTTCATTTGTAGTCGCAATCAATGGGGTGAGTGTTGGTTCTCGATCAAAATCTGAGTCCGTATATTCCTTCCCCTCTGAATTATGGGGGGTGTTTTGAGTGCTTTTCCTTTCTTTGTTTAGGAGAATGGGGTGCAGTGCGACCGCCAAGACAGCAGAGGGCGCCTCCATTCCAGCGCCGCATTCGCCAGGCGGTTTTCCCATCTGACTGGGCTGGGGCTCCGTCAGGGGAGCGGTGCGCGAAGACTCTCCTTTAGCCGCTTTACCCGTGCCCGGGTCCGATTCCTGGATTGAACACTCATGACCCGCGGCCGCTTTCTGTGCAAGGTCGCACAGGGCACCACCCGACCCCCTGCCCACTGAGGACTCCCCGGCCCGCGGGCTGAGGTTTGCCTCGCTGCGTCCTCCGACACCGCTTGGCTCCGCCTCACTCGCCACGGCGGAGGCCCTCGGACCGTGAGCAAGCAACAGCGGGAGGGGTCGAGCCGCTACGGGCTCCTCCACCGGGAAAGGCGGCAGCAGTTTGGATGGCGAAGACGAAGACGGCGAAGACTCTACGGAGTGGCACACCGCATCCAGTACTGCAGGTAAGGGCAAGGGCGTCGATTTTACGAGCAGAGCAGTAGAAATTAATTGGGAGATGGTGAGTCGAATGGTCGGATGTTTTGAAGGAAGGTGAATCGTCCCCACTCGCGTCCTCGTAGCTCTCCTCTCCCTCCTCCACGTCCTGCGAGTCCTGCAAGTTTTTAGTCACATCTTCTGGGAGGCAGGGGGTTGTCTCAGAAGGAATTGAGCACATTTGTACCGACACGATAGATGCTGTTTTTCGTATGGGTATGCTCAAAGTGGATTTGGTAACGCCATCAGACCCCGCACTCAAATACGAGCACGGTTTCGAACTTTTGCTAATTTCTTTCTGATTTTGCAGGGGGGCATACTTACTCCTCAGCACTCTACCGGAGGGGCTTTTTTGTAGAGCCTGGGGAGCTGGTTTGTCCAAGATGAGTGGATTATCAGTGTGATTGCGTCGTTTTGGGGAGCAGCAGCAGGGTTCTAGAATCGGCTTGCACCGACATGTCCTCTCGCCTCCGAGCCTCTGTAGACTGCTGAAGACTGCTCGCACCTCAGCGAGCCAACTCCGCGTGCCGCTCCGCGTAGTTTCAGGGGATTTTAACCTCTGATGCAGGTCCAGTAGACAGGGTAGACAGATTACCAGCAGGAAAGCAGGGACTGCTGAAGACTGCTCGCACCAAGTATTGCCTTTCTGTGTCATTGATTGCCTGCACTGCCTAGTCTGCCATACCCGAGTATTGCCTTTCTGTGTCATTGATTGCCTGCACTGCCTAGTCTGCCATACCCGAGTAATGCCTCTGAGTCATTGATTGCCTGCACACGAATCACTAAAGTGGTACTCTAGATAGGTCACCTCCATACAATTATGTATCTACCAGCTATTTACACAACCTTACTGAGGACTATCCTACATCTACTCATCATGCCAGATACCAACGTATTTAACTCCCTGCCACCTTTGAAGCCCACAGTACACCTTAACACTAACTCTCCTGACTTTTATGTACGCCCGAGTCATGAGTCCCTTGTGACAGCTACAGTGATATCTCATCCATGTGTCACTCCCAGTAGGAAACTTAAGACTCCGTGCTAGACTTTCAAAACTGCATGAACCCCCCCCACGCAGATCTTTGCCCTCTAGCAATATCAAAACAAACCTCAAGCAAACTTGCAAACCGCGTCATACTGGACAACCCTTACAACCTAATCCCTACACTTGTCCAACTCAAATCAAATCAATATCCCAAATACACCTAATATGTCTACTACTCCACCTCCTCAAGAGATCGCTTGTTGCCCATGCCCTAGACATTGCCGACATAATAATAGAAGGCAACCTTGACTTTCTCGCTATCACTGAGACCTATCTACATAATGCAGCAGGACCAGCGCTCATGCTAGCCATCCCTGATGGCTACACGATAGTTAGACACGACCTAGTAGGTGCTAGAGGTGGCGGCATCGCGATAATCTCTAAAACAAGCCTTTCACTCAGACTAGTACCCACCCAATCGATTCAATCCTGTGAGACTATCTGCTAAACTCCAACTAAACAATAATCAAACCCTTATCATTCACCTTCTATATAGACCCCCTGGCCCGTTAGGCACCTTCGAAGATGACCTCCATAACCTACTCACAAATAATCTTAAATCTTGCTCTCAATCGATCCTTCTTGGGGATTTTAACTTAGGTCTCCATGACACTACAGATACTAATGCTACATTGGTAGCCAACACTATTCACTCACTCGGCCTAACTCAAAGAGTTGATAAGCCTATGCACCTGAAGGGAAGAACTCTGGATTGGATAGCTGACTGCAACTGTACAACCACTATTTCATCCATAATGCCCTTACCTTGGACAGACCATTCCCTGGTGTCCTTTAATCTAGCTACCGCCAGACCCAACCTTACGGCCCTTCCACTAGCGCCACCTTGTTTAACTAGAAATAAAAAATGCATCACCCTAGAGAAAGTAATCCCAGCCATTTTACCGACCCTTAATGCGCTATCAGCTAACCTAAACCCCAGCATCCTAGTGCAAGAATTCAACACTATCATGCTCAATACCCTGGATAAAGTGGCCCCTCTCAAACTCAGACCAAGTAAGCCGAAAGCTCATCTAAACAAATGGTTTACTCCACAGCTAAAAGATCCTCGTATCCTAAAAAGAAAGAGTGAAACCACTTGGAGGCTTTGCCCATCAGTTGACAATAAAGCCAAACTTTCCACTCTCTCCGCACTGTATAAAAAAGAAGTCTGCCAGGCAAAACGTAATTCATATGATGACCGCATAGCTAAATCCAATTCTAGCATGAAAGAGCTCTTCTCCATTCTAAAGGAACTCGAGTCTCCCATTGCCATTCAGGTCACCTGTACCAAGGACAAACCTTGGTGCACGGATATCCAGCAAGCCCTAACAAATAAAATTATCACACTCCAAAATAAAATCCAGCAAAAAAAAAGAAGCACTCAAAATTCAGGAACCGCCTCATACCAACAACTCATTGATGCATAGTAACACCTTCCACTTCTCCAAAATGACCACCCTGGAAGTAGAAAAAGTTATCTTGTCGCTTAAACCATCAAACTGTAAAGGTGACATTTGCCCAGCACAGATGATAAAAGACGCTGCCAGAGAATTATCCCCCTTTATTGCTAAACTGATCAACGCATCCTTCGCTTCAGGTACGATCCCTGCCAACCTCAAACAGTCCTGGGTTCTCCCTCTCCTAAAGAAGCAGACACTAGACCCCCTCATCCCCACTAACTACCATCCTATTACTCGGTACCGTTTCTTCTTAAAATTCTGGACAAAGCCACCTACATCCAAATTCAAAGGCACTTGGAACTATGCAACCTACTAGGAGAAAGACAATCGGGCTTCCGACCCTTACACGGAACAGAAACTGGCCTCATAGACTTGAAGGCCCAAATTGATGAGCTAAGAGACAAAGGGAGAACAGTACTCCTACTACTCCTGGACCTCTCAGCGGCCTTTGATTTGGTGGATCATAGAGTCCTCTGTAGTCACCTGGACTCCGCCGCTCATTTCTCGGCAGAAGCCATTGGATGGATCAAGTCTTTCCTGAGTGAGAGAACGATGCGAGTCTTCTCTCCTTCAGCGGAGGCAGATCCCACCCCGATATCGTGTGGTGTCCCTCAGGGCTCTTGCGTATCCCCAACTCTATACAACATCTTCACCAAGCCCCTGTTTGACGATCTGGACCATCTTGGTATCACCTACACTAATTATGCAGATGATACACAGATCCCTCCTCCCGCTTTCTGGGGATCATGCTAAGGACACGGAATTGGTGAACAAGGTATACCTTATCATCCAGGCCTGCATGGCCACTCACGGCCTTTGTCTAATCGATAAGACAGAGTTGATTATCATGGGTACCCAAGCCAATATCAAAAAACTAGGACAGGAATTCTCCTCCTTCAACATAGACGGGAACATCATCCAAGTATCCAAGGATGTAAAAACCCTGGGATTCTATCTTGATTCTACCCTATCTTTTGATAAACAGCTAAAATCCCTTGCCTCCTCCACGGCATACACATGCAAACTGATTAGAGCCGGTAAACCATTCCTCTCCAACAAGAGCTGCCTAATCCTTGCTAGAGCCCTAATTCTCCCCAGAATAGATTATTGTAATGCTCTATACTCTGGAGCTAATACAAAAATAACCCAAAGACTACAAACATTACAAAATAATGCCCTGAGAGCGGCACTAGGCATTAATAAAAAGGTCCCACATCTCTTCCACCAGACGACATTACAATTGGCTGTCTACGGAGAACAAAATAAAACTTAAGATGCTATCCCTGACCCACAAAGCCCTTAATAACTCCGCCCCTAGTTACTTGACTGACAAACTCCATAGGAGAACATCTCTTAGACCTACTAGAGCTGGCAACTCCAATTGCCTGACAATACCGAACTTTAGACTTAACACTATTTGAGGAAACAGCTTCCCAGTAAAGGCGGCTAAAACCTGGAACTCACTACCACAAGACTTGAGCGCAGACCTGCCCTACCGTTGTTTCAGGAAAAAAGTTATCCAACTCCTTACCTCGACTAACCTTTGCTGACCGGTGTTTCCCACCTCCCACAGGTATTTTGACCTCCTTGAACTTGTATATTGTTGTAATTACTGTATGCCTGATTTGTGTGACCCTATGTAATCTCCAATGTACATTTTGCTATGATGTAACCTGTAAGTTTCTCATTTTCTTGACCACTGCGCCCTGCTACCCCTGGGTCTGGCGCGCATAAAAAGTGAATAAAACAAAACAAACAAGCTACCGTATCTTTCCAAGCCCCCCAACTCACTGAGCTACCGTATCTTTCCAACCCTTCCAAGCCCTACAAACTGACAACCCTATCTTTCCAACCATTTCAACCCCAAACCACTAACAACTGTATCTTTAAAACCTTCCGAGGCCAACTCATTGACAACCGTATCTTTCCAAGCCCAGCTCACTTACAACCATATCGTTCCAACCCCTCCAAGGCTAACTGACTGGCAACCATATCTTTCCAACCCTCCAAACCTTAACTCACGAACAACTGTATATTTCCAAACCCGCTTAGCTGACAATCTTTCCAACCCTTCCAAGTCCAACTCACCAACCGCCTTATCTCCTTATCTTTTCAACCCTTTGAAGCCCAACTCACTAACAACCATATCTTTCAAACTACTGATAACCATGTTGCCAACCTTTCCAACCACATTTCACTAACAAATGTATCCTTCCAATACTTTTCGAATTCTCGAAGGCCACCCTTTCAACCCAACTCACTGGCAGCCGTATTAGCCTTCCAATCTTTCTTAAAGTTTTGCAAGACCAAGCCTTCCAACCGCCAACTCATGGACAGCCATGCTATTTCAATTCCACTACAACACACTCAACTATCCAACCTTCCTTCATCTCGCTTACATTGACTTTCAAGCCCCACTTTCATCACATGAGTAAACCCTGGGTCGGTGATAAAGTGAGCACCAAGTCTTTCACCGCTGCCACCCCTGAAGAAGAGGGATTCTGTACACTAGTGTGGGGAAGCGTAGGTCCTGTTCCAAACACACTCCTGCATAACTCTTGTTGAAAGGATTGAACAAAACACATAGCGAGCTTCGAACAAAAACATATGAGCAATCTGGATGTCGCACACAGGTGACAAAGGAATAAAGACTAACCAGGTCACGGCCAAAAGCCTGAGATAGCACCATCTCCTGCTCCAGTTTTTTCTTGATGTACTCTGCTGACAATACCATCCCCTGCCGGCAACAAGCGAGAGGCAAAAAGAAATGTTAGTTGAGGGTTTGTTTCAACCGGAGACAGCCAGAGGAACAAAAAGACCAGGAAGTGAGAGGCAGAGTGATGCTACGCAGACAAAATAGAAAAGGCGTGCGTGCGCAGGACAGCAGACATACCAAACAACATACCACTGTAGAGTATGAGGGAGAAACACGGCTCGAGACTGACAGGGGCATGCATATGGACGGCAAGAAAGAGGAAAAGTACCAGAAGAGAGGACAATGCACTGCCAACAATAGACGTGAAAAAGCTGAGAAGGCACAAGAGTCAGAGGATGCAGGGAAGACACAGATTGTGCACGTGTGTGACCAAGAAAATCAGAAAAAGGACAAGACATCAAGAATATGTCACTGAAAGACATAAGGTTGGTTGGAATCTGCCAGAAAGAAACAGACTGGTAGTAGAGACAAAGCGAGAGAAAGGGAAGGTGTGAAAAAGAAAGTTTGAGTGTGCAAGGCAGAAACAGATAGTAATGTTCAATGACTGGTGGTGTAACAGAGACTGGAAATAAGGCACTGGAACTTACAAAACTAGGATTAGAGTGGCTGGTGAGCCCCTATAATAGAAGTATGCAATATGAGAAAGAAAGGGAGATGCACAAACAGAGCAGGGCACACAGACGCACACAAACGCACAGTGAGAAACGAGTGAAGGAAACAATTGCAAGTCAAAGAATGAAAAAGAAACTAGGAGAGAAGCAAAGAATGCAAGCCAAGTGAGTTCCAGAAAGATCTGGCTGGGGGCTCTCTGATGTACCTTGTGTCCCAGCCACGTGCCATGCTGACCCTCCACCGGCAGGCGCTCTGCATCCCCCGTGAGATCCGTCAGGGCATCCTGAGACCAGGGAAGCCAACACAGTGGAGCATGTTAGGTTACAGTGCTGAGAGGAAAAGAATCGGGGAGGAGAAGCAAAGGGTAATCGTGCAGTATGTTGGGAATGTGGCAGAAGCGTCAGACTGAAGTGGGGGAGAGTGGCAGTGAGTGGCTGTAGTTGACATCCATGTGTGGCGTTAGGAAATATTTGAGTGGGCTGTGCAGGCTGGTGATGTGAACATGGATCAGCGATAGCATGTGTGGTTGGAGACAGTGGTGGTGGTGCTGTTTGACGACAAAATAGGATCAGTGATAATGGTGGATTTTAGGATCGCTGTCGTAAGTGAAGAGATCCTTCCAATATCTGAGGACCAAAACACTTACCTTGGGTGAGAGGGTCCCTCGAATGCTGATCACCACTCTCTTCTTATCATGATCCACTGCCACAAAGAAGGGTGTCTCATAGACCTAAAAGGCAATGGGGCAGATTTAGCATATGGCCAAGAAGGAAATAAAAGTCAATGTTATGGGCAACAAATGTAGTATAGCATGCAGTCCCCCCACAAAAAGTTATTCATCTCCAACACTGGCACTGACAATCTCAGGCATTGATACGTGCATGTGCTTGCATGTTATGCCATCATATGGCTGGATTTGAAACACACATACAACATGTATAAAATAGCTCATCAGTGTAATTTGTATGGCTCATGATATCAATCCAAGACTCTACTTGTCTTCAACATCATGATCAGACCCATGGTCAGCCAGCAGTCCGGCCACATGATCAGATACTTCTATAAGGCTTTGTCTAGAGAACATATTGCTTAACAAGGCTGAAACATCTGTAGACCTCACTCATCAGGCAAAAGCACACCAAAGAAAATAAACACCTCTAACTTAGTCATAATAATGAATTATAGTTTACGTAACATATAAATCACATTGTATACATATATACACTGAACATTTTGAAAAACTGTGGCAACCTCCAGGGGAGGTTGGGCAGGTCTAATGTGAATCTAACACAGACGAGCTGCAAAAGTTCTGTTACAGGTAAGTAACATTCACAGTATGCTTAGATTACCATGCAGTCGCTATATCCTCTTGAGAGGTTGGTTGGTGTACGTTTGGGACAGTATTAAATACATTCTTTAAAATAGCCTGTCCCTGTGAAGAAAATGCTTTTATTTGAGAATCAATGCAGTAATGTTTTTAAAACTTTGGACAGCAATTATGTAAAGGTGCATGTGACAAGTAGGAAATGGTGCTCCTGTAGTTGTTAAACAAGCTTTGCTGCTGGGTATCAACTTTTCATTAGCTAGATTAGAACTCATCTGTACATGAGCATAATCCATCTTGTTGAGCCCGTCAGGCTAATTGAATTTCCTGTATTTTGTGGGCCAAGCTCTACAAATAGTTTTCCTAAGGTTACTTATGTTCGAACAGAAAATAACTACCCTCATAGTGCAGGCCATGCAAATTATAAAAAATGCCACTAGACCTGCATGGCGAGTTCCTTAGAGAAATGCACTCACCCCAAGGTGACAGTTGACAAAATATTTACCAGTACAATGGTGCATGTCGCCATAAGCACACTTCATATTTGGCACAGTAAAACTTGCATTTGCCAGTTTCTGCAAACAAAATGTGTTTGCAGTAAATGCAAAATAAGTTTGTAACATCCCCATGCTCAGCTGTAAGGTCGAGTATCCTGCAAATGGGTCTCGCCCTACATAAAAACTACTCGCCAATGCCAGTGGGCTAGTAGATTTTGCGAGCCCTGTAGTATCTAGCATCTAAAGAAATATTTCAGCCTGTGATTGTGGTTCTTTAATGAAAACTGGAAGTTCAATGATTTGGTTGATATGAAATAAAAACATTACCTTTGTGGAGAATATAAGATGCGTTCTTATTAAGACTTTGTACTTATTGATAATAAGGAAAGGTTCATTTACTAATACAGCCTATAACTACACAACCCAATGAATTGAAGTTATTATAGTTAAGAAAGTCACTTATAGTAACAAATTCACATGTGTGCATGGGTTGAAATAGTGGCAACATGTGTCTGTGCAGAACTACCGTGAGGTCCAACTTGGGAGGGGCACTGGTGATTGGATGGTTGATTTGCATCTTGTACAGCACTCCACTGCTCTTGAACTAGGCCTGCGCTTAACAATACAATTATGAATAAAATACAAAATGATGTCATACCTTGCATGAAAGGTTAGGCTACCAGCACATAACCCGCAGCAATTTGTTTTGAGGCATGGTGTATGGCACTAGTGCAGTTAAAGGCACCTTTATGGAACTGTAAAAAAGTACCTTATCTGATAAATACAGTAAAAACATGACTGCATACCTTTCCAAAGCCCAGGCTCTAGGATGGCCTGCAACAAATTCTACAGCACCCAAAGAAAGTTGTTTTGGAGCATCTTAGTCGATAACTGACTGGTGTAACCTCTTGAAATGGTGGAAGCAGAAGACGGGAGGCATTCAAGTGAAAGTATTACCCTCTTATTAATATCTTGCGACATTGCTTGAAATTATTGCATAGATTATAAAACTAGAACAACTCCAATCCACAGCAGATGAATCTAATTCAAGCAAGATGGGAGATGGCGTAATTAGCCCCAGTGGCAATTCAGGCTGTTTTTAATGGTAGCATCCTGGGGGGGGAGGAGCAGGGGAAACAGTGGAGGTAGACTTAGTTTTTGAACAATATCTCCACTTTTATTACCAGTAATAGACAACTTGGTTATTGAAAAGTTGCTCACTTTGAAAGCATTTTGTAGGGAGTTTTACTAAAGTCCATCTGTGGTAGGACCATAGAAGACTCACTCTTAGGAATACAGGGCTCCAACTCTTCGGTTTGGCCTGAAGTACCCAAAAGGTTTAGTAGCTATGATGGAGGAGCCAGGGTTAGTTTAGGAGGGAGAAGGGCTGTAGTTCAGTACAAAAACCTTTGAGCACACTTCTAGTCAAGGAAACACACACTGTAGTTAAATAAAAATATGGCTATTATATATACTAAGAAAATATTAAAATCACTGCAGTTCAGGTAAGTAAAACTAGTTCACACGGATAGGTATATACATTAAATATTTGCTGTTGCAATACTCCGTTCAATAGTAGACTTTAGATGATGAACGGGGAAGTAGAGACTAGCTTCAGGTTAAGAAATCATTCATCACCCCACATTTACTTAATTAGCAATGCTGGTAGGTAGGCAACTTATAGGAAAACCTTATCTTTAGGAGTGCAACCCTATCTGTCAAATGAGTGTCTGAAAACTCAGATGGGGAGACTGGGGGACTAGCTATGCTTGAGCAGAACAAAGGAAGGCAGACACTGTAGAAGTTGTCAAATACCAGAAGAAGCGTTTTCGTAACAGGTAAGAAATTGAATTGGATTCAAAAAGGTTAAGGGGGGGCTAGGTAGGCCACCTGAAGGATTTCAGCCTACCGACAGATGTCCTTAGGCCCGGGAGAACACAGTTGGGTCGTCCACCCCAACGTGACTCTGGAACCTCAGGAGGAGCGAATAGCAACACAACAACTGCCCAGGTAGTTATCCAGAACTCAGCCAGTACCTTCTATGATGAAGAACTATGTTACTGGCAGGTCCCCATGGGAAGACTAAAGCAACACTGGTCTGGGTCTCTGGCATTGGTGGCTGGAGAAGGAAGCTTTGTCATGAGCAGATGGTCAGATTCAGTCACAGGGATGCCCAGCAGACGATCTTTGCAGCGCCAGGTTGTGGAGGCTGAACACAGGCTTTATAGCAGCGAGGTTGTCACCTGGCAGACTCTCTTCCTTCTCACGGCCCACAAATCAGCTGAGGGGACTTCTGCAATCAGGATGGAGTCTCTGCAGGCCCAGACAGAAGCCTACAAGTTTGTAGCCAGATCCGCGGTTGACTAGACGATGCACCGCAGCAGTGCCAGAGTTCCCAGGGTATTCAGGTACCCAACACTTGTATGATGGCTCAAACTGTAGCTGGTCTCAAGACTGGTTAGGCCCACCAGTCCAAGGGCGGAAGTTGTCCGGTCTGGATCTTCCCTGTTGCACAGAAGAGAGGGTTCGAGCAGCAGCGGTCACTGAATCAGCCTTGGTGGCGCTGTAGGTAGCTGCAGACGTCCTTTTTCTTTTCTCCGGAATGGACCTTCCAGTGGTCGACACTGGCTTCAGCATTAAGACCCTCGACTTTTATGCAGGGAGCCAACCACTCAGCATGCATGCAACATTCAAACTTTGGGTGGATCTAACTTGATATAAGCAGGCATACTGGAGGACAAAGACCTGAGGCGTTTCGGTGTCTTCCTAACTTCCTGTCCTCCCCGACACACCAGAGCCCTTGGGCAGGCTTCTCAATGGGAACCCGTCAAAGACAAAAGAGTGAGCAGGACTTCCCCGACCCAGGTTTAGCAGAGGAAGGCTCAATGGCGTCCCATGTATCCCTTATTGCAGATGCCTTAAAATTTGGAGGAAAGAAGGGCTCCAAAAAGATACAACCAAAAGGGTTGAAAAAGGTTCCCAAAGGTAGAGTAAAAGACTGAGTCAATGTGGAAAAAGGGTCACACTCAATCAGGAGAACTGGTGAAATGCCAAGAGTCCAGCAGAAAGTGCTGGGGGACTCACAAGTGGGGAGAATTACACCCCCCAGCCTCCGAGACTAAGGGACAAGAGGATTTGATTTACTCCTGGATGAATCACTTGTTCCAATTTGTTAAATCTACTGGAGAGTTCATCAGCAGTTTTAGTCTGCGTTCCTGATCTATTCCTTTATACTTAAGTCAAGCAACAGCAGCCTATAAGACCTACAAGAGTTTTGGGATATGCCCCCTTCTTTATGTTGGCAGGAATCTGTTTCAAAAGATCCTTGGGGAGTTTTCTCATCCCTGTACCTAGACTAGGATTTATTTAGCAAGGCCCACAATAGAAGGGCCTACAGTTTCAGCGTGGTCTCTAGAATGGGAGACCCTAAGCCTTACACACATAATTCCTATCCAACTCTCCTTTAGGAGTAAGATGAGTCACAGGCTTTTGGGTAGGAGGTTTAGGGGAAGTTGTACACTTAAGTCTACCTCTTCCTGTGTGGTTTAGTCAGCTTTTCAGGACTAGAGGTTGTCCTCTGGACACTCGAAGGAGGTGAGTGTAACCTCACATCTCCTGAAACAAAAGTGATACCTTTAAATATATCTCTCTTTTCTAAAGAACCCCCTAATGGCATTTTGCTAGTAGCCTTTTCTTGCTTGGGCAGTGACAGGAGGGACTAACCTCCTGCCAGTTATTTGTACCTCTTCCACCACCGTCTCACCAGTAGGGGGATTTTCAAGGGGTTCAGACACCTTAGCCTCAACTGAAGGTGGGGTCACTGGAATTACATCCTTCTCTTTGGGCCTAGGAGTTGGATTCCTAGAAGAAGCTTGGGGTTTTATGCCTTTTTTCCTAGTCTCTGGAGAGAGGTCCCCAAGGGTGGCCTCTCTGGCTTCCTTAGTTAGAGCCGTTGTCTTTTTTACTTGGGGGCTCTGCTGTGCTTGAGACAACACCTAAGGTTCTAAGGTCATCTCCCAGGAGCACAGCACAAGGCACTTCAGCATATACAGTGACATTAATTACAATTAAGTGTGCCATCGATGGTTCTTTTCATTCATTAATGCATTGGCCTAGATATAATTCCCATTTGACTTCAGAACATAAACCTCTAGCAGTGGTTCACTATTTCATCTCCGCTGTTAGAGGCAGCATATATTCCTTTCTGAACAATAGTACCAACAGCAACCCGATACACGTGTTTCAGCCTTGTTGGGCCTCACCAGTGAGGTGGAGCTGTGCCTCTCGGAGCACAGTGAGCAGCATGTCCTGAAGAAAACAATCCCATCATACCATTGGGAGGTTGGTGAAACTAGGAAGAAAGGGGGGTTGTGATCCCCCCTTTTAGAGCTCAAGACATTCAACTTTTGTAGAGAATCACCGTCATTTTAGATTGTCTCACCTAATAGACTCATGTTTTCTGTAATGGATGACAGCATTTAGCATACTTACTAAAAATGCTTTGTGACTGCTATGCATTCCAAATTGTTGGTCTACTGGATTTTACCTATCATTTGTTTTAGATTCTGAATGCATTTGGAAATGTTCTTTATCCTCATTGATTAGGAGGGCAAGGTTATTTATGCACTTTATACATTCCTCACTTCATCTCTCCCACAGTCTGGGGGATGCACCCTTTGCACATCACACTTTACATATTTATTGTGTATTTGGTGATTATGTATGTTGTTCACCAGTTTTTAATTCTCTTGTGCCAAAGACAGCTGAATGCGGCTATGTGAAAAAAGCCCAAAATCGAAGACGATAATCTTTTGGTCATACTTCACCTTCATTCCAATTTTGTTGTTGTCTTACACATATTCCTATCTAGCCACAAGAGATTGTTTTACCAGGCTAAATTCCTTTCCATCAGCAACATCTATCTCCAAAATCATCACAGCCATTCTGTGGGAGCCTAGAAAGAACCCAAGGTACGTATTCACTCTCACACACATCTTGCATCTCACAAGCAAGTCCAAAAGTCTTCAGCCAATCAATAATATTCTTCACATCATACTGACTCATCAACACTTTGGGGATCTTGCGCTTCCTGGACCTGGAGGCATCAACTGCAGAGGACCTTGAAATGGAAGAGGAGTTAACCAGAGACATCCTTCTCATGTTGCCTTTCCTTTTCTCCAAGCCCATGGTTGATCTATTTCTCCTTCAGTTCCAGTTCTGTGTACTCTAATTGTAGCTTCGTTTCTACAATCTTTCCTTTCTGCTTTTCAGGCTCCAAGAGCACTAAAGGAGGAATGGTGTGGGAATATGTTGGAGGCTGTCTCCAACTGGTGCTTCATCAGCCTCCAGTTCAACATCGTCCTCCAAATCAAGTTGCATATCAGCCTCTTCCTCTCCTCTACATCAATATTTGATCTGTTAGATATACATTTGCGGGACTTGTTCATCAACATTTGTATAAGTTCAGATGTTTTCCCTTTACAACAAATGCCTCTTGCTTTACACAAATATTTAAGTTTTTCTACACTGAGTGAGCCACGACCCTCCTGCTTGTAACATTCCATACTGTAATGTGTTTTTTTACAACACAACTCTTTATGTAAATCAGCCGTAGTGGATGGTTTTCTGGACCACCGGTGTCTCCAAAACTCAGTGCATCTTAAACTACACAATCCCACCGCTTTTACACAACTTGTTAGGGAGTTTGACTAAAGTTCACCTGTGGTAGGACTGTAGATGACACACTCTTACACATGTATGCTTCAGATTCAGATCATTGTTACTGAGAAAGGTGATGTGTTAAAGTTATAGATTAAGTAGCCCCAGTTCTAGTTTTGCATTATTGCACGCTTCGTCATTAATAACAATATGTTGTGCCATCAGGGGACATATCAATGGGCCTTATAAGAGTTTGGTGGTAATTTCATGATAACGTCACAAAATAGCCACCACGATAGTTTCCAATTACCACCACTCAGTCTGGCGGAATGTTCGCTAGACTGTGAGTGATAAGGCATTATTTATACCTCCCAATTTTTAGAGTCCATAGACTTAATGTGGACAATTGATATCTAGCATCTTGATGCAGGTAAATATTTCAATTGAAGGTCAAAACTCAGAATTCAGTAGTGTTGCAAAAGCAGCTGTAATTCTGTTACTGACAATAAAAGTGGAAGTAACGGAATTGCGGCCATTTTGTTCCATCATTGCCGAACATGTAATGCGGTCCAATAACTATCATAAGTGACTTGGTGCAAAGAGGATGATGTACTTTTAGCATGGTACATCCTTATTGGGCACTTTATAAAGACCTGTCATAGTAATTATAACTGTAAAAACCTCTGTACCATTGTTCATACTGCTCATAGAGGTAGTTTGGGTCTGTTACAGATCCTCTACTATCCAGTATTCAGTGGATTTCTATAAGTAGTAGCTGTTGAATAGGCATCTCTGTGCAGAAATCTTAAAAGTCATTGTAAAGTAGGTGCTGTTGCATTATTTGTCCTACTGGCTTTATATATCCTTTGGGTTTCTGTGCAGACCCTTTTACGGTTGATATAATGCATGTACCTCACCTTAGGAATTACCCGTAAATGTACAAATCTCTTCATCAGTTCCGTACTTCTACTAAAGGGTATATTTTTCAGTAGGTATTGTCAAAAAGCCAAACAGATCAAAGCTAGACAGATACCACAATACATTAAGGTTTTATTATGGGTAATCATGACAGCGGGCTAAACCAAGTAGAAGATCTCACAACCCCTTTTCCCCCGGATCCCAGGGCTTTGTTAATTTGCCAACAAGGGAATTTGATTAAATGTTTTTCTTGTGGCCTAAAACCAATTCTGTAACCAAGAATGACGATGAATTCTCCTTTAAATTGTTAAGTTTTGTAAACTTCAGCCGAGGCCATCACTCCTGGAATTATCACTTCTCACTAACAAGGAAAAAAGAATATGAGGTTCAATAACAAGGGGCCGTATACTTGGAGCTACAACCAGTTTCTGGATGCAATTAAGTCTCGAAATTCTGTCATCTGCAATCCGGGTATCACTTCCCAGAGTATTCCTCTTTTCCAATCACTCACAGTCTCAGAGTTCGAGTGTTTCCACACTACTTACTTGGCCCCTCGTTCTATAGGGTTAGCTCCTCTGCTTCTCATCCTGGACTCCCGAGAGACCTCTTCCCCAGGGTCTTGTAGCTCCCCATGGATGCTTGCACGTTAGGCCTAGGCGGCGGCAGAAGGTAAAGCTAAGTAACATTGAGTTAAGCTCCAGAGTTTCCACCACGAGGCTGGCCACCTGTGCTGGTCTACAGGCTGAGTCAGTCTGTGTACTCCTCCTGACTTGGGGTCCTATCTCTAGTCACCAACATCCCATCCGTGTCTATCTCCTCGATAATTCAGACAGGTCTGGTGCCTAAAGCGACCTGTCCTTGTCCGTCTCTCCTTTCTATTCCAATTTTAACTACTTCTGCATTTTCTCAACACTCAACTACATACTCGCCCCTCATGCCCTCCTCAACTCTACCCTATCAAGCTATTAGTGTGCCTGTTGCTTCAGTTTCTACTTGACTGCCTTTCCTCTCCTTCAATTACTTTCTCTGTCCACAACTTCCACCTCACATGTTTCCACCTCTCCTGAAGTCTTTCCCATCCCCAATACAGATTATATTCTCCCCTTCCTCTCTTGCTGTTACTCCGGACAGCTTCTAGGTTCCTTTCAACCTTCTTTCCTTTTAGCACTCTCCCTCAAACCTCCTCAATCCCTCTGATGTTACCCATCTTCTCTTATTTACTCCTCACCACCACCTTGCTTCATGACACTTCTTTAATCACCACCTCCCCCTGCATCTTCGCCAGCTCTTTACTATCCACCTCCTCCCTTCTCTCCAATACTTTCTTCACCTCTATTCTCTCCACCTTCTTCTGGTTTCTCACCACATTGGTTTTCACCCCCTTTTCACTCTCTACCTCCTCCTTACTCTCCACTACTTCAAACTGCCTCATCTACCCTCCAGTCTCCTCCTGCTTCCACTTTCAGCACCCTCCAAAACCTCACCTTCGGTTTCTCCAAACACCCAGACTACTAGCTAAAAGCAAAAGGCATAACTAGAGGCACAGCCCAATGCCCTGGGCCCACCCTCACTTAACTCCTGCCAGGTGTTCAGGTTTACACATCTAAAAATGGGATTGGTTAGATTGTAATTGCTCACAACATTTCCGCTGCTATTGAGGCACCCCTCCTTCAGCACAAAACTCCTTTGGCGCATGGATAGCAATTTTGGAATATACTCGCACATGCTGAAAGCTGGACTGGTGTTGTGTAGCCCTGTGCTCAGTGACCTGGTGCAGTGATGTTAACCTGCATGTGTGAATGACAAACCGGAGTGCTTGTTAGCACAACATTGCCCGAATGTGTGGCTTGCATGCTGGGCTCTGTTTCCCCAGTGTATTCTCAGATTCGAATGCTTCTGAAATGTCTATCTTTGCACTTAGGACCTGGCAATCCAACCTACCCTGGCAACCCTGTGGTTGTTATGCCAAGAGTGAGGACCCTCCTCCCAGAACTTCCCTCAGTGGATGGAGGTCCCTCTAATTCCTTATGGGGCATAAAGGCACCAACGGGATGCTGGAATTTCAGGGGGACTATGCAAGCTAAGAGAGTCCTCTAAAGGTGCTGGGGCTAGTTTTTCCCCACTGTGACAAGTGCCTGCCAAAGATCTGGGGCATGGTGCGACAGGCCAGGGGATCCAACCCGCTCTTCGCTGGTGCCTAGCATTGCATAACCGGAAGTGGTACCCAGCCCCAATGGTCTCCCCAGCCCCTACCCCAAGGAGACAGGGGACATTGTCACAGTATCTTGTGTGGACTCTCCTTTATTGTGTGATTGTGGACTGAGGAACTGAATTTTGCGACCATCCTGCTCGCCTCCTAAGAGCAAAGTGTCGCTGCTCTGTCAAGATACCACTGTGAGAGCCAGGCCTCACTTGGTGGTAAGCCTTCCCAGTACTGCACAGCCTTCACAAGAGAGCACTTGAAAAATCTCCCCAACACCTGCCAAGAATAACATGGAGCTAAATTCCTCATCAGTTCCAATTATCTCACCACTTTATCCCATGCATATTCTAGCTTTCATTACAGTAGAAGTGCTCCTGCATGTGGGCTACTCTAGCATTCTGTTGGGCCTTCTTCTCCACAGATGCTAGGCTTTTTATCTACAGAGCTGTCACTTTACTCACTACATCAGAAATGAAAGCTGATGAGGCAGCGAGATTCAAATGAACAATCACAGGCTCATATTTAGGAGTGTTTTTATTATACATCCTCAGAGTGACGGGTCAGCGTCAACTCCTAATGCCAATGCGAGCTTGGACCCGGACATATATGCCACCATTAATGAAAATGTAGCTAGTCAAAGCCGATAGTGTTATCAAGGCCAATGGATTGATCAGGACAGAGGGTGTCCGGGTCATAGCATGAGCAGGGGATGGTGTGGTTATTGCAGTTATGACAGGAGGAGGAATTGACAGGCGGAGCACCGACTTTCACTCTCGCAAGCTAGGGTTGGGTTTTCCACCATGCGGCTCTATACTTGGGAATCAATGGCACTGACTTGACCTCAGGGAGTAAGATGGCGACAGAAAAAGGAGAACAATACAAATGAATTTAAACAGAGCCACACTTTTCTTCTGAAGGTAAAGTTTCCTGAAGGTCCTCATCTATTTTTATGTTTTCAGCCCGAATTAACAAAAAGTCTCACGGGTGACTGGTTCATGGGCTGATGGCCAAAGATACACACCATCCCTTTGCATGGTGGATCCTGCCATCATCCGCTAGCAAAGACTGCAACATGGAACAGTGCTCAACTGAAAATCACAAAGCTGTGACCTGGAAGGCACATAAACACCAACCACATTCAAATAAAACCTGCCCCCAGTTCCACTCTGAGTGGAATGTGAAAAATACACTGGAGTAACTGGATTCCTGAAAACCTCTGGAGAATGAAAAATCTTCCCCATGACAAATGCAAATGAAAACACACATTTCTTCAGGTTGGTACTTAAATAGTGGTCGAAGGTCTAGATCATGTAATTGAAGCAAAGGGGATCCTGGTTTTCCAGGTCTTATTACAGAGACTATGAATAATGATTAGTATTTGTTTGTATTATGGATTGATTGTTTTGGTCTAATGAAGATCTATGATGCAAAAAACCAAGATATCAAGCAACATTTTTTGTTTTGAGATGGCTACTCTTTTGCATGTGAGGGACAAGAAGATGGCACCCGTAGAAACCCCTCCACTGCCTGCATACTCTCCAGCAACAAAAGTGATATTCTTCTTTCAGTTTCAGTGCACATTTCAGACATCCAGCATTAACAAACAGCATCAACATTCAAGGAACATTCAAGGAATTGCAAATACACCATAGTGCAGCTCTGCCTGAGGATTTATGGGTGCGGAGAAAAAGAGTTGTGCATAACACAAACTCATCTTCATACATGTACTCTTCTTGACTTTAAAGCAGGGGTCTGCAACCTTTAGCGCTCCAGATGTTGTAAACTAACATTCCCATCAACCCTAGACAGGATAGTGAATGATGAGGGATCATGGGAGTTGTGGTGCAAAACAACTGGAGAGCCAAACATTGCACACCTCTGCTTTAGAGCAAAGGTGAAAAATAGTGGTTTTCTTGGATGTGGACAGCTGGGATAGCAGGAGGACACGGCTGGGATGCAGGCAGGTGAGTGCAGATGTGGTCAGCTGGGATGATAGGGGGGATAAATGTCTGCGATGTGGGCAGGTGTTATTGAGTGGTAGAGAATGGTAGTAACTGACAAGATGCAGTGAGATGAAGTACAGCTATAACACTGGAGGTTAAGTATTTGATCTCTGGTACCCCCTTACAGCGTCATGACATGAGGTGTAAACAATGTCAACTGAGGACATGTTCTCGTCCAAGAAGTGTCGTCGAATGGCAATGGCATTGCAGCCGCAGCAGTTGTCTTCTTCAATGGTGACACCAGGTGCATAACGGGGGCGGGACGAGCAGAGGCAGCACCTAGTAAGAGAAGGGGAAGGTAGGTGAAGAGGAGCAAACAATCAACAATTATTCTGAGAAGTGGGATAGGAGCAAAAGAGCAAAGGTGAAGTTAAAGAGGATGAAGAAGATCCAAAGTGAGCAGAGAAGAAGAGAGCACAGAGCATTTAAATAGGATAACGAGAAAAAGAGAGCAAGAGGCACAAGAGATCAAGCAAATGCACCAAAGAACAGTATACACTCTTTTAGTAAAAATATTTCCAACAATATAAACACACATTTCTAAGTGAGTACATTTATTGTATAGAAGGTTGGCTTGGAAGTCCCCTACACTATTTATTTCTAAACGCTTAGATAAGAAAGGGAGAGGTGACCGTCAGCAGTAACCAGTGATACATTTACAAAATATTACAAAAGATGAACGGTTTTCAGGTGTTACGTTTTCTACCAAGGGAGAAGGATGCTTGCTGGCAGGCGGTAAAAGAGACGAGAAGACAGAATATAGAATGATGATTGCATTTGAAATGTGCATACCATCACGATAAAGTGAGGTTCACCGCCCCATTTGCTAAACACCACAGGACGCAATTGCCGCCTTCGACACCATGCACTCTGCACTAGTGGTCATGCTGTCTCCGCAGCAAAGGGAATCTCCAGGTCTGCAGACCTTCGCCACTGGGGAGATGGTCTTATTCTGGGTTGGATGCAGAACTTCCCAACCCACCGATCTGTATCTAAATGCAATTGTGGCGCCCCTGGGTTGCATTGCATGAACCAATATCTCCCACAAATTCGGAACTTCGGTGAAGCTTCTGTTTCTTGCCTTCGTCTTGGACTTCTGATTAAGGCTCGTCAAGAAGCAGCTAGAAGTCCACGAGGGAGGCTTTGAGGGAGTATTTCTCTTTGCCAAACCGTTTCGAAATCTGGCTTTTGATCCCACAGTTACTGGACACATAATGAATCAATTGAGGTGGAGCCCATTTTAGAAATGTTATGAACGCCACTTCAGAAATCTCCTTGGAAGTCACCTCATGTACAGGTTTCATGGTGTTCTTGGACACTTAGGGCTCCATGGTGAAAGATCCAGTAAACACTAAATGCTGGAGGTAGGACTTTTAGGCACATCGAAACACAATACAGTAGACTTAGGCCGCAAAGTCAGCTCATGTCACTTTTTGGCACTGGGCCGACGAATCACGATTGACAGCTAGCCTCCAGTGGTGCTGGACCTGGAAGGCAACTCAGAGCAAGCTCCAGTAAGTTTACGCAGCATTTGCACCTCATAGTGGGGTACTGCAGACTTAGGCTGCAAGGGTACATTTGGGATGAATACCTGGTGTTAGCCCCTGTGAGCACATTAGTAAAACCTCAGTACAGTGAGCAGCTGGAACCACCTGTGTTTTCCACCAAATAGAAGTTCCTTTTCGGCCAGAACTAAGGTACCTGGGATGAAGCCTGTGAAAACCTAAGAAAGGTAGACTGGGTACATTTAGGCGAGACGCATTGTTGGGCCGCATGTGCACCTCAGAGGCAACCGATATCGCGTACAATTAACTGCCTTTACTTTCCACCAAATGAGAGTTCTTATCCTACCACAACCAATCTCCTGGTCGTGGAGCCTCTGAAACTATTGGCTGTTTGTTACTCTATGATGTTTGCTTGTAGCCAAGTTCAGGAACTTTTGATGGCCAAAACCCAAAGAAACCAAGACAACAAGATTCTTTAAAGCCCCTGCTGAAAAATAACACTCACCACCAAAAACCCGCCTACCACTTCTATGCTGGACAAGTGCGGTATGCACTGGGCCGTTCCACCTCAAGGCTTTGCCACCCATTTCACATACATCATGAGGATGAGCCAGTTGGCTGTTGGTCCACGTGCAGCCAGGAATGGAGAACAAGTGGTTCTTCAATGACTGCTCGTTTTTTTGGCTGCTGTGGCCATAGGTGCTAAGTGCATGGGGGCAGAGGGGCTGTGGCCATAGGTGCCAAGTGCATGGGGGCAGAGGGGCTGTGGCCATAGGTGCCAAGTGCATGGGGGCAGAGGGGCTGTGGCCATAGGTGCCAAGTGCATGGGGGCATAAGGGCTGTGGCCATAGGTGCCAAGTGCATGGGGGCATAAGGGCTGTGCCATAGGTGCCAAGTGCATGTGGGGCATACGGGCTGTGGCCATAGGTGCCAAGTGGATGGGGACAGAGAGGCTGTGGCCATAGGTAGTGCATGGGGACAGAGAGGCTGTGGCCATAGGCACCGAGGGCATGCGGACGTTGGGGCTGTGGCCATAGGTGCCGAGTGCATGGGGGCGTTGGGGCTGTGGCCATAGGCGCCGAGTGCATGGGGGCATAGGGGCTGTGGCCATAGGTGCCGAGTGCATGGGGGCAGAGAGGCTGTGGCCATAGGTGCCGAGTGCATGGCGGCAGACAGGCTGTGGCCATAGGTGTCCAGTGCATGGGGGCAGAGGGGACACTTTCCCCGTACTCCTTTAACAACGAGGCTAGGAGTATTACCTTTTGCCCCTGTGTAGATTCTGCAACCATAAATCAAGAAAACCAATCTGGATTCAGTGACAAGCTCTTCTAAATTACTTGGGGCGGACGGGGCTTTTGGGTCCTTTCCTCATACTTGGGAAGGTGTTATTATGCCTCTTGCGAAATAAGAAAAAGCTGCTTCAAAGTGGGTGCATGAGGGACAGGGCAAAGCTGTTTGCGGGTGTGGAAGGAGTAGGGAATCCTACAGCAGAAAGCTGCAAAGACAGCTCAGCAGGTTAGGCAACTGCTGCTGAGAGGTTATATGTTTAGAGTTGCCTGTAAATGCTAAGACTTCCTTCCGATTCCTGCTGTAGAATGTGTTCTTTGGACCCTGGAATAGATACCGCTCCCTCCCTTCTCTCAGTGCAGGAATTTCTGCCTCCCCCCCCTACGCACAGCACCACCTCCGCCCCCCGCCCGCCTCCCCATAGCAAAAATCATAATTTGGTTCTGCTCCACAGTGAAAATCAAAAGTTGTCACCCGCGGTTGTACTCCCTATACAAACAATATAGGCTGTGGATGTCAAAGGCACTCCAATCACATCCTTTGTTGGGTAGGTGAAGAAAACTGCTAACTGCAGCTCTGGTGTTTTCCCACGCCTGTGCCCTGCAGGGGGAACACGAATGAAGAAAAGACCAAGAGAAAATGAATCCCTCGGCGCTGGGAAACACGTGTCCATACATGACTGCTGAAGAAAGGTGACAGCAGTAAGAAGCCAGTGGCTAAAAGGGCGGGGCGCTGCCAAGAGTACAGACAGACGCAGGGGCGTTGCTAGGTCTGGAAAAGATCGGGGCTACGGTAATGTAGGCTTTTGTTGTATCCCTGAGATTCAGGGGCTGCAAGCAAAAGACCCAGAGCTATAGGCCTCTTAGGCCCCCCTAGCGACGCCTGTGGACACACGTATGCCCGGCTTTAGAATTGAACAATGGCTCAAATGCACTACAGTTCTGCATCCTTCCAGTCTCAGGCATCTCATGCTTATGGAGGAAGGAGACTGGAGGGTCCTGAACAACCAAATGGAGTAGAAGCATGGCAGCGATCAAGAAAACACATCAGAAAGAGTAAAAGAGGGCAGAGAAGGAGAGAGTAGAGCAGCAAATAAGAAAAGCGCAGTGACGAGAGGAGAGAACCTGAACATTGCAGTAAACAACTGAGAGCAGAACCAAGAAATGGCAGAAAACTGGAATGGATGATCAGGGCGGTTTGAGTCTAGGTTTCGTGTTGCCAAAACACTGTTCAACAGAGACACCCTTGAATTCACCGTCAGACACAGGTTTTCGTGGGTCTAAAGATACGATTAGAAAATGGAACAAGGCTTCTATAAGTGTGAGCAAAAGTCCTTGCGCATGAGCACAGCACCATTTGCAGCGCACCTTACAAGACTGTATGACGGCACAGGTCAAAAGGATGTGCATGACATACACAGATATAAGAGTTGTATGTGAAACTAGGCAGGTTTGAATAGTCTCAAGATGGCGCTCAACATCAGGTAAAGCATGATAGATACTGCGTTTTTCAATTGCATTCCACTTGCACAAAAAATATGTTTTTATTTATGCACTTACACAGTACTGACTGGAGGCCTGGTGTGATGCCATAGTTTCTGTCTGGGCAAGTTGTGGCTGATGTTCCGAATTTAGATTTCAAAGGGTATACCCTTAATACTGTGATTAATGCAGTAGCGCCCGCTTCTGTGGTATACAGCAAAGACTATTTATTCCACCCATTTAGCTATTATTTGGACAGAGCGCAATACCAATAACAATCTCTCTTTTTCATGTAGTGCTTCATACCAGATTCCTCTTGCTTCTAAGCACTGTAATAATGGGTATTAGCCAATGCAATTGGTACTCGATATGTTGCCCTCAGACGGATGAAAGGCTGAGTAAGCCCTAGCTGCATCTGAACTTGCATAGTGCAAGCTGCCACAAGTCCGAGGTGACATAGGACCTGCAAAATCAAGAGGAGCAACTAGAAGGAAGACAGACAGAGAACGAGGGGAGCAGTGGGCAAAAAGAAGACATCACAACAAGAGAGCACACGGCAAAAGGAACGCAAAGGGAGAGAATCAAAGGAACACAGCGAAGAAACACACACCAAGAGAGCAATGAGGGAAAATTGGGCCGAAGCAGGAAGTGCTGGCGAGAGACTGATGTGATCAACAACCAGAGAGAAATCCATGAAGTAGCGGGCACACGACTATAGTGGCAATGCTGATGCAGAGAACGCCTGAGACTGTTGATGCCAGAGTCAACTGGGGTGTTGCTAGCTCGGGAAAAGATCCGGGGCTACACTAATGTCAGAATTGTCAGGACTCGGGGCTAGCTAGCCTTTTGGTTGCACAACCTGAGATTCTATCTGGGGCTACAACAAGAAGACCTGGGGCTATAGCCCCTTAAGCCATCCCCTAGCAACGCCTCAGTGCCAGACGCAGAGAAAGCATGGTACTATGGGCATACTCACGAGCAGGAGCCAGCGAGGCGGCAGATCCCACAGGCAGGCTTCCGGATCAGATACATGGGCCAGCCATATGCCGCCAGGGCAAAGAGCATATAGTAGCAGACCTCCTTGTAGCGTTGCATCTCGTGCTGAAAGAGACACAAACAGTGTTGAAAGGGTTTCACGTCACAGCAATGTTCATGCGGTCAGTGCATCTATGCTATGAAGGGCACCTACTCTGGGAACATCCCAGCACTGTCCCAACTTCACTCCCTCCCCGTGCAGAATAGGCAACACTCAGAGTCCAGGCAATATGGTTCAGGAAGCCACAACATTTCATGAATTAAAATGATCCTATCAATTCTTTGTAGACAATCACAGTTATTACTTTTCTTGAGCCACCCTCTTCCATTGTTGCCCAACAGACAAATATGTAAGCTCAGTAATTTTCTCGGGCACCAACGACAAAGTGGCCCACAGTTGCAAATGGGAATTCATTCCTTTTGTGAAGCTGTTTGAATAGTACCCAAGGGGGAGGTTTTTGATAAAATGTGATACAAATTGTACATTTTAAAGAATATTTCTTCAGCAACACTGGTCAAAACTATCAGCTGCATAGGGAAGTAACTCATCAAACTGGCCCACATTGGCCAAAAATGTGCCCCACTGTGACCCAAAAAACAGGCCCACAACAGCATATTGCATTTTTGGTTTGGTCACGGGTATATTGCCCTATAAACCAGTCCGAGGCTGGTGAGGAGTGCCTGTGCCCAAGGATCGCCAGGATGAGTTATAGATAGATAGATACTTCATGTAGGGCTGAGTCCACTCCTCAGTGAAAGAAGCTACATTCTAGTACATTCTAGTCCTTTCTGAAGGCAAATGCAGATCCATCAGATCCAAGCAGTATTAGGTTGAAGGCAACCATTATGGTTCCTGACAGAATGCTGGAAAGCATGGTCTTCACCCAGCTACAAGCACACAATGAGTATACGTTAGGTCCATACTAGAATTGTGCAGGTCAGGTCAGAGAGGGCTCTTCTTCGTTCTTCTTCCCTCCCCACCCAGCGTCTGCTGTCTGAGGTCACATGACAACATGGTCGGGTCTACCATATGCATTCAGTATCCTGTGGTTTCCACAAAGAAAATTATTTTGATGTAATTTACTCCGTAGAAATTATTTCAAAAACACTGCAAAATGTAGATATCCTTGTGGGGTAAAGGGTAAAAGGGGGGTTGGGAGGGGGTGGAAGTGGGGGGGAAAGCGGGTTTGCCCTCCCAAAGAGAAGCAGTTCAAGGTGTTTTTTCCAAGTAATTGCATAAAAGTAAATTGCATGAAAGTAATTGACTTCGTTGAAATGACATGGAACCAAGCATTCACTGGCCCCTCAATGCCTAAAACACAGACTTCAAGCAAATGGCTCACCACAGTTATCCTATTTCCTCACAATCACCTTTTGCCTGATCTACCACACAAGCTCTCACACCATCCAAGCAAGAGCAAGCATTTTCTCCGTTTTCCCGATAGACCAGAATCCCCTCTAGGCACTATTCCCTCCTTCCACCGTTTCTCAATTTCCTTTTTCAGTTCCACTGGTCCAGGTTTAGATACCCCAAGCATGGGCACAATAAGTACTCTGCTTAAGTCTCAGTGCCAGGAGACCATGGTCTTTAACTGGCACAGCATAATTTACTATTACGTCACAATACATTGCATGTAGCTACGGGTGAAACTGAGGGAAGGGTAACAGGTTAATGTTTCCCCCGTATCTCTTTGGTATAGATAACAGACTCCATCCAAAATTAGAAGAGACAAAATTGACCAGAACTGAGTCAGTTCTCATTGGCCAGGACATTTCGATTAATTTCCCAGTCCCTTTCTCAACAACACTGGATCCTGGTTCACATCCAGTTGCCACATTGCACAAATAACTTAAAGACCTTCATGTAAACCACATATCAATCCAAGTAATCAAGTGAGCAAACCATCATCCCAGAAGAGTAGAAAATATCACCTCAGATCCATCTCTGAACAACGAGTAGACTCAAAGCATGTAATTGGATTACCCCAATGGGCTTTAACTGAACTTAAAACATAGCTCTCCATTTAATTTTCAGGTAAAGATGCCCTATTCCGCTAAGAGTGGTCAAGGGTAAAGTACATTGATTAGGAGTGAGGAATATTGTTGAATTCAAGACCCTGGTTACTCAGGACACAAACGAAAGGGGCATCTACATCAGAAAACCGATTAAGCAGTATACTCCTGCATGTTTCTTGCTCCTTTTTCGAAAAAGTGAGGTGGAGGCAGGGAGTTAAGCTGCCTTTACTCTGGAATGTTACAGAGGCCCTTCCGGGGCAGCCACCGGATAAAGGCCACAAGGCAAAGGGCAGCTACCATCTAAGCAGCTCCACTCTGTGTTTGCCCGTGTCCGCCTGGGGAGCCTGCCGCCATCAACCAGCAGGAACTGACAAGGTAAGAGTGGTCTGGGTGGAGAGCACTTACTGTATTATGGAAAACCCTACCGCCCCTCTCAGCTTCATAACCTAGCATACCAAAGATGTTAGCTAGTAAGTAATAGTCCTATTCACTGCTGCACTCCAACCATTCAGTACCATTTCATTAACTCTTGGGTCCCCAGATATCCCAAATCTAGGTGTTTCTACATTTACTGTTGTGCCCTCATTTCAGGCGTTTCTCAATCTACCCAGGTATCCCAAATCTAGGTATGTCTACATTTACTGCTGTGCCCCCATTTTGGGCATTTCTCCCTCCATCCAGGGATCCCAAATATGGGTGTCGCTACATTTACTGTTGTACCCCATTTGGGCATCCCATTTGGGATATCCTGATATCCCAAATCTAGATGTTACTGCATTTACTTTGATTATACATTTACTGTTGTGATACCATTTTAGGCATTTCTCACTCTATCCAGGTATCCCAAATCTAGGTGTTACTACATTTTCTGTGGTGCACCCATTTTAGATGTTTCTCTCTCTATCGAGCTATCTCAAATCTAGGTGATTCTACCTCCATGGATGCCGGCAGCGTTCGCAGAGGCACACTGTGATAGATTCACCCCCCCCGCCACCCTCACCTCCTGATGACGGTACATCACTCCCCTGTCCCTCTGGGCCCCTCTCCCACTGCTCAGACTCAATCTAGGGAGACCACAACTGTCGAGACCAGAACAATCGCGTTGGACCTAGGAAGAGACATTGAAGACTAGCTATCAGAGTTTGAGGTATGTATACCTTGCACCATGCTTTGTGGACACAGGCCACAGGCACGGCCATCCATCCATGCACTATAGAATGCAGCTATTGCTATGCAATTCCAGTCTAGCAGCTCACATAGCTGTCCACGCTGAAACCCCTGACGTACGTCAACACCTCTGCCATTAGTATACAGCAACAACCTATGAACAAATGTTGGTCTAGCTGGGCACACATCACGTCTCTGGCATTAGCACTCTATCCTAAACCACCAACAGCACCTGCGCAAATGCCTGACCTCCGTGCTGCTTACTGGAGCAGAGCCAGCCCACATAAATCCTAACCTGGCAAAATGCACACACGCATCTTAAAAATTAACTCTTAGAATCTCCCACACATAGACTTCGGTCCCCAAGGGCGTTCCAACTACAAAGCACATTGAAGCCATACCATTGGGGAAAGGGCGCTATATAAATGACAAATACAATACAAAAGAACTCTCAATTTCTGGATAAATGCAAAGGGGAACTATTATGTTCTGAAATCATACTCTGAGCTAGGTCCTATTTGGCGTCGTCTATGTGGCCTCTCTCAGCAGCCTGTTTTTTCACGGGACAAGGCAACAAGAACTCTTATAAAAGAACATTAGTTAAAGTCATGTCAGAAGCTTTGGGCGTCAACAATATTTCTTTTAAACATTTTTCAAGTTTGCGCATTTTATCTGACTGGGTGTACTGCAAGGGCTGCAATGTTCGTTTTTAGTTCGTCTAGTCAGTATTTTCGGTCTCGTGTATAGAATTGTCAAGAAGCTCTGTCTTGCAAAGGAATCTAAGTAGCTAGCCTTCACATTTGCCATATACACAACACTTTGTTTATTCCTTGTGAAACTGTAGATGCAGTTCAGCCAGTAATCAGGCAGGTTGATACAAAGCTGTTTCAAGAAGCAAAATCTGTCAAATCGTCCGATTATAGATCTGGCGAGAGGGTAATTGGAGCAAAGATTGCTTCTGGCCACTTCTCCGACTTTTCAAATCTCCAAACAAAGAACAGGAGAAGGTGTACGCCTGTGTTCCGCAAGTCTTCCCGAAAAAGTATCTCTAGATTTTATGGGTATAGTTGACTGCACTCCCTGCAGACGACCCTCTCCTACCCAGGACGCGCAGGCAGGTGGTTGCAAGTGATCTGCCTCGACCCTCAGTTGCACCAGTGAAATTGTTATGCTGGAATGTGTCTAGTGGATCCTGATTTGATAAAGTGGCTAAAAACCCATGACATGATCTGCATGCAAGAGACCTGGTTAGAAGACTATTCTCAGCTTACTACTATTTATCATGAATTTAGGGTATTTTCATGTGCTGCAATGTGCATGAGCTCAAGCCGCCCGAGAAAGTGCTTGGTGATTTTAGTACATAGGCCTCTAAATTGGAATCCTGTGTTCCCGGACCCTCTGATCAGGCCTTGGTGGTTTCCGCTGCTCTGAGTAGTAGCGCTTAGTATAAGCTTCTTATTGTTAATGTATACCTGCAACCAAAAGAATCCCCAAAATGTTTTAAGGTCCAATGGTTGGCTAGAAAATGTGACCTCAAACGGTGGTGACGCAAGTATAGTTATTTTGGGGCATTGCAATGCCAAATTGGGAGGGAACGCAGTAACTGATATATAAAGGAAATTATTGGAAGTTGCTTGTGGGATCCGAAAGAGGACTCAGTGTATGCCAATAGGGGACCTGCGTGGGTCCCATCTTACCTCTTTTTTGCTTCATAACTCCTTGGTCAAATTGAATAGGAGGTGTCCTGGAGACGTTCCGCCCAGGGACACATATTAGTCTGGTGCTAGAGACTCTTTAATGGATTATTGCTTGGTAGATTGTTACTCGTACCAGATGGTAAGTGATTTTGTGGTACATGAGCGCCCGGAAAGTGATCACAATCCGTTGGTTCTCGCATGGATCCCAAAACTACTAATCCTTAATTCTAATTTATCCTTGTGTTCTGAAGAGTCCTGCAAAGCTTCCGGCACGATGAAACCGTCCAAGGATAAACTAGCTTTTGTGTTGGCTGAAGCAGAACCTGCTAGGCACGCTTATTCCATGCAGGCTCTGCTAGAAGACCCTAGGGTAACAACCTTGGTCTACGAGAAATTAACCTCTTACATTGCCAGTAAATATCGTCTGACACCTAGCACTTTTTAGAGTTGACGGGTATACAATCATAACAATGCATTATGGTTGAGGGTGTGGCTACAGGTCCATGCGATAAGATATGCTTTGGGAGGTGCTCCTGCTGATCCTGCATGATCTGTACAAGAAACTATGCAAGAAACGTGTTGTGAACCGTAACTTTGGAGGGGCAGCTGCATGAAGGAGCACTTCACAGAAGCCTAATGTAGAACCAAACTGGCGGCCAGCCGGGAACATAGATGAGACAAGGAGATAAGGAGTCAAGTAGATTCGCTGCCTGTGCTAGCGCAGAGACAGACTGGCGTAAGTAGAAGCGATCGAAAGCAGGAGAGCTAGGTGACGACTGTCCAGTGACACACCGTGCGTGTCGTGTAAAGAGGATTACAGAAGGAAAGCGAGGGAGCTCCACTGCGGAGGAGGAGTGCCTGCGGAGAAACGTGCTGGAGGGACAGTGCGGCTCACCATTGAGACCGTAGGATTCACCTGAAAGGGTTGGCTACTGTACCAAGCTTGCTACCCGGGCGGCGTTCCAGGAGCGGAACAAGCGAGCAGCTGTTATTGGATACGTGGCTGCTATAATACTGTAACGCTCGCATAAAAGATACCAAGCGACACCGGACGAGCAAAGCTCGCTCAGAGGCGACTTGCTATTGAGAGCATGAGGGCTAACCACGCTGGATACAATTACAACCTTGGGAAGATTTTGGTGAAGCCTCCTGCATGACGTACACAGCTGCAGAGTCATGTGTCTGCAGCGTGACTTTAGCGGACTGTAAGGAGTGGGCTTGCTGTGTGCGGCCCAAATTAATGCTGGCACAGAAAGTGGGGCCAGCAGAGTACAGTCGGAAAACAGATGTGTGGAGAGTTGCAGATTGAGACTGTTCCAAGCTGGGTTGACAATATATTTCTGGTCGGAGGTTGGACACCGGAGAAGGGTGCACTATAGAGCATAGCGTGCCATGAGACCTGGGATTCTCTGTTCAGTGCTGCTGCCTCGCCAGCATATGAGGAACTAGCTGCAGAGTTGTGCTGCCGCAGGTGTGGCAGAGGTGGGGGACACAAGCTTCAACACCACACTATGACGATGGTGACAAGCTGGTGAATCCCAGCCTCGCTGCCGCAGTGCGGTCATACAGTTTGTGTAGGGGAGGAGTAGACTGGAGCCTAAAAAACCCCCACGGGAGAAACGTGCAGGGGCAAACTGGGGCATTTAACATAGAGGTGGGAAGACCATCCTCCTACATGTGGAGCAGCCCTGGGGAAGTTATGAAGCAGGGAGCTGGTGCAAGGCGAGACCAAAAGACAGCGGAAGACTCGTAGAGGAGGAAGGACAAACTTGCAGAATACCCGTGGTGGCAGTGAGGTGGAAACTGTGCATGCGGTTGAGGTGCCATCGGACCACAAGAAGCTACTCATGTCAGACAATCACAGTCTCTAGTGGGGTCTTGAGACGCCAGTGCAGGAGAGCCAACCTCGTACCTGACACGATGCAGGGGTGGGGGCGGGCATACAGGGTCAGGTGCGAACACGCTGAGGCAAAAGCTGTCGGCAGCGACGATACCATAGACCAACAGTGTGCTGCACCGTCGATGCCAGAAAATAGCACCACGGAAACTACAATGGGTCAAAATCAACCAAGTACAAAGCTAAACAGTCATCAATGGACCCATTCGCCAAACCGGCACAGGAGGAGGTTACGAGGACATTGGGGCAAGATATACAAGGAGAAGGTGCCCCAAAGCCAGGCGACCAACAGATCCTGGAGGCCATAGCGGAGCTGACAAGATGTCAGAGCACTGGCAGAACACACAGGAGTACTGGAGAAAGAGGTGAAAGCTAATGCGAGCAGTTGCAACACAAACTCTAAAGTTGTTTCCACACCATGACAGGTGCGAAACCTGGAGAACAGGGCTGAAAAGGCAGAAGGTCGGGCCCAGAAATAATGTACGCATCGTTGGGCTCCCGGAAGGAGACGAATGCTCAGACATGACGAATTTCATTGAAAACATACTGCTGCAAG
Source organism: Ambystoma mexicanum (assembly GCF_040938575.1). NCBI lineage: Eukaryota > Metazoa > Chordata > Amphibia > Caudata > Ambystomatidae > Ambystoma > Ambystoma mexicanum. The sequence goes on along the minus strand of NC_090934.1, from coordinate 860,224,865 downwards.
AGATAGGGGCAGGGTCTCTTACCCAGGGGTTCACAGTTGAACATGGCATCACAGAGCTCTGACGAGAAGACCACTGGCCGGAGCGCCACCTCAGCCAATCATCGCCAAGATATTGAACTATAAAGACAGAGCGAGGATCTTGGAACATTTTTGGAAAGGCGGAACCATAAGCAGTGCGTCGGCAACCATCACGGCGTACCCAGATTACACTTTCTTGGTGCAGAAGCAGAGATTTAGCTATTTGTCGGTCAAGAGGAGGTTACGCACGGCTGGCTTGAAATACATGCTGCTAAACCCGGCAAAAATGAAGGTTTTACACAAGGATAGAGCGGTTTTCTTTGACACCCCAGAGGATGTGAATACATGGATGGACACTTTGAATTTTCCGTCTGAGACAGATGACCAGGCGAAGAGCGGCAGAGATAAGTGAATGGTGCTCCCAAGGTGCTGTATAAGTGAACTGATCAGAGACTATTGATTATTGATTGGACTAATGACATAAAAGTTGGAATTGCATAGTGATTAATGATTGGCTAAATGCAGGAACGGTGCAAAACCACACCATCACCCCCATTAGATTAGGTTAGGAGGGGTACTAGTAGCTTAGTATCCTCCTGCTGCACTCCGAATTCTGAAGAAGCCAGATTCGGGGCGAGATGCAGGGATGCCCGAGCTTCAGATTTGAAGCTTGGCGAGTGTGAGGAACAGTTGGGGAGCGGGAGGGGGGGGGGGGGAGTTGGGGTAGTTAAAGGGGGGTTGGCCTACAGACAAGCACGAGAGGGGGAAAGAGGGGGAGGTGATGGGAAGGGAACAAGAGTTGAATATAAAGATGGGTGAACTTAGGATTGCAACCTGGAACGTTAAGGGGCTAAATAATTACATCAAAAATGAATAGAGTAATGGTGCACTTGAAATGCCAGAAAATAGATATCGCCCTATTGCAGGAGACGCACTTGACTAAAGACAGACAAGATACCCTGGCACGAAGTGGGGAGGCATGATTCTGGGCTCCACATACTCAGCATATGACAGGGGGGTATTGATATGGGTGGCACCAGCTGTCCCATTTAAGGTTCCACAGACCTACGTAGATACAGATGGTAGGATGATCATATAGCGGGGGAGGGTAGAAAACAGAGAAATATGCGTTATCAACACATATGCTTCGAATGAAGACACAGCAACATATTTCAGATCCTTGTTTGATAAAATAAGCCTGTATAGTGATGGGACACTAGTATGGGGGGCGGGGGGGGGGGGTTAATTGTACACTGAATCCGAGGATCGACAGGTCAGACGAGAAATTTGTTCACCCAGCCCCGGCAGCGAAGGCCTTGAACACGTTGCTACACACGTTTCAGTTGGAAGATGTGTGTGGAACACTGCACCGGCAGAACCGCAGGTACTCCCACTAAGATGCTCCTGCAAACTTATACAACAGATTGGATTATGCGTTGGGTGGGGGGTGAGTTGTTGGGTGAGTTCACACAGGCGGAATACAAAGCTAGGGTCTTCTCGGATCATGCTCCTTTGGTTGTCACATGGCAGATTCTGTCCCATCGGGCTAAGATTCCTACCTGGAGACTCAGAATGGAGGTGCTTAAAGACACAGGGTTTCGGGAAAATCTAAGAAAGGAGGTGAAAGAATATTTTCAGTACAACACGGGCAGTGTGCCGTCAGCGGGCACACTGTGGGAGGCATTCAAAGTGTGCTTAGGGGAGTGGCCATTTCACAATTAAAGTGAATGTAGGATGTCATTTTACGGGATTTGAGGGAGGGGTGGAAGACAGGTTAGAAGATATATAGCGCAAAGGGGGGGCGGGATCCCTAGCGGAGGCACAAGAGGTAGCCTGACTACAACAGGAATGCCGGAAGCACTGGGACAGACTGAGTAATTTGAGTTACAAAAAGTATATTGAAAGACAGCATGCTTAAGGGGACAAACCCAGGCAATTGTTAGCTTGGCTTTACAAAAGCGAGAATGAACGGGATGTGATCAGGGCAGTGGAGGGGATAGATGGGGATATGTACGAGTCACAAGAGGGGGTCAATTAATGCTTTTATGAATATTATAAGCGGTTATACGAGGAAACCCCGGCAAGTGTTGTAGTAGAAATACAAGAAGCTCTGTCCGAGATTAAGTTGCCCAGGCTAAGTACAGAAGACAGAGATAGATTAGAAGCCCCCATGACGGCTGAGGAACTAGAGGGTGTGATCAAAGAACTGCCGACTGAAGTCCCAGGAGCAGATGGACTCCCCAGCGCATTCTATAAAGAGTATAAATCTGATCTCTTGGCACCACTGCTGGAAATGCTTAATGAATCATTGGACACGGGCAGGTTGCCCGGATCCTTGAGAGAATCGTTGATAGTCCCCCTGTTGAAACCAAATAAGCCAGATACAGATTGTGGCTCGTATAGACCCCTGTCATTGCTGAATCAGGACGGGAAGATACTTACAGCGGTGATGGCACTCAGACTCAGGCCGATTATAGCCAATTTATACACTCAGATCAGACAGGATACGTCCCACACAGGAACATTGGTAGTAACTTACGTAGACTTCACCATGTGATAAATTGTACTCAAGGTGATACTCAACAATGTGTGGTGGCATCACTAGATGCAGTCAAGGCATTCCAGTCGGTCAGATGGCCATGGCTGTTGGCAGTATTGGAAGGGTTCGGTATGGGCCTGACATACATTAAGTGGGTGCGGTTGCGGTACAACGAACCAGTGGCTAGGGTGAAGACGGGAACGACAATCTCAGATCAATGGCAGTTGAGTAAAGGTACGAGACAAGGGTGTCCATGGTCTCCGATGCTATTCATATTGGCATTGGAGCCGCTGGCGATCTATCTACGGGATGAACATGGGGAGGCAGGGATCGAAACACCGGGTGAGAGACATTTGATATCATTGTATGCAGATGATATGCTACTCAAGTTGCATCACCGAAGACGAATATACAATATATTTTAGACGTGATGGAGCCATACGCTGACTTGTCGGGCATAACGATAAGCCTACAAAAGTCGTGTCTGATTCCATTCGGAGAATACTCCGGGAAGCCGGTGCGATGGCTTCCGGTGTTGTCGATTAAATGGGAAGTAAGCACATTCTGCTATTTGGGATTGAACATTTTTCATGATCCTCAGATGGAGTAGGCACACAACACTGTGAGGGCATTGAATGGGATTGAAAACTCCATATCGTTTTGGGCTAGATTACCACCATCTATGATGGGACGGGCGGTATTGCTGAACATGGTGGTGCTCCCAAGATTACTCCACTTCTTCACAAATAACCTGTTTGCAATTCCGAGATCGTTTTTTTAATAAACTACATAGTATATGTTGGGACTTACTATGGCGTAATTCAAGATGTAGGGTGGCACTTTGGAAACTTCAAAATGCGTAGGACTCTGGAGGGATTAAGCAGCCTAACTCTGAGGTATATTTCATCACCAGCCAGTTTTCATTTGTAGACAAGTGGCTGTCGGATGAGCAAACACACGAGTCACGCTTGTTACACATTACAGGGGCACAGTTTTACCAGAAAGAAATTATATGGCTGGTGAATGCTCGCACAGTCCGTTTACCTAGTTTGATGAGATTGGGGGTGTGATATGGTGAAGAGCATGTCAATTGATGGGGGGCGAGATGCCATATTCCCCACAAATCCCATTAGTGCTGCTGGAGGGAGGGAGTGACCAATTGCGGTTGAATATCCAGAAATACTGAGAACCTAATGGGGTAGCTATGGCGGGGACCCGATTCAGGAGGGGGTTCTCAAAGAATTCAGGGAGCTGATTGAGGAGGCAGGGGTACATCCAGGCCAGCACCTCACACACTTGTGCTTACTACGGACAATCCGGCGTAGATGGCCCGAAACAGATACCCTGCTGCAACCGGACGACACAATATAGACAATTTATGAGGTGTCAAGAGTGTGCACGAGGTCTCGGGGTTATAGGAATTGCTAATGTCTAAAGTGGGGAAGGAGTTGAGCCAGACAAGATGACAGTGGGAGGAGGACCTGGGAGAGCCAATGTCGGATACAATGTGGAATAGAGCTATGGTGTATCACAAAAAGGTGTCTAGAAACACAAGGTTCCAGCAGATCCAGCTATATATAAACACACAGGGCATAATGAACCCTGAACAGAATAGCAAAGTTTGGCCAGGCAGTGACACAAAAGAGTCCGAAATGTGGGGAGGTGGATGCGGGTTTGGTTCATATGTCCTGGGCCTGTATAGAGATTAGTAGATTCTGGGAGGAAGCAGCTCATGCATTAGCGAAAGCAGATATCACGTTGGATATCGGATCCCCCCCTGCTTGTTTACTTGGGGATTTCTCAAGACCCAAAAGAGCTAAATATGTGAGTAAAAGGATCTAGCATATATTTTAGTGAAACGTAGAATAGCGATGGGTTGGAAAGCACAGATGAGGCCTCTCGTACAGGTGTGGTGGAAGGATTTGTTAAGATGGGCAAATGTGGAAACGGTGGTGTGGAAGGAAGCAGTGAGTACATCATCGGATCAAAGTGGAGGAGGAGTGGAAGCGTGGAGACTGTTGATTGAGGAGTTGGTCATTTCCACGCGAGAAGTCAATGATCCAGAACACAGTACTACACAGCCTAGTGCTGTGGGGACGGAACAATAAAGTAATCAACAGGTGTGATGTCTAGTAGGCTAGGATACGGATTGGGGGTGTTGGGGGTAACGGGGGATGGACGGATGTAACATGATATTTAAGGAATACAATGTCTGTACAGTTTTGGATTATGTTGAAAACAAAAAGTCTTTTTTTAAAAACCAAAAAAGAAACGATGTGGTGTGCTGCAGGGGAACATTTGAATTGGTTTTTGCATCAAAGAAGAAGAATATGACTGTAGGGAATTTATATAATCTTAAAACAAGAATATAAAAATCTTTTAAGGGTTGAGAAAAATGTTTACACAGAGATCCAGTGGGATCTTTTAGAGAAGACGATTAGGGAAAATGACGTGAAGGGATTCAGGAACCTTGTGGCTCGTGGGTTCCTTAATAGCGCTCAAGCGAAGGGAAGTTTAATTTCACCATTTGGGAGGGCTATCCTATTTAATGTGGATACAAAGATTCCCCTCTGCGCTTGGAAAGTATGTTTTTCCAATAGTAGGGAAACTTTTTCAATTTGCAAGGTTATGCACGCTATTGATAGCAAGCTCAGTAAATCCTCAGAGCCGGATGATATTAGGTCAGACATCTACAAACGGTTCCCTGATTGGTGGGCCCCAATCTTGCTGGAATTTAACACAATTGCATGCTCTTTGGTTGTTCCATCCACCTGGAACAAGAGCATTATTATACCTGTTTTTACGAAGGGCTCACATGCCGGCCCGCATTGCTATCAACCAATATCTGGTATCAGATAATAAAATTGCAGCAAAAATGTCGCCGGTAAAAGAAATCACAGCAAAAATGCTGTGGTTTGACCCAGTAAAGGTGAACCCCATTATACAATTTAAAGGGGCTGGGGGTTGCGCGGGTGTCCCTGCTTCCTTTACGTGATTGTGGCGCAAAAAACCACAGCATTTTTGCAGCGATATTTTGTATTCACAGCCATTTTTGCTGCGATTTTAAGACATGGAACCCCAATATCCTTGTTAGATAGTGCCTCTGAGAACTTTGTCAGCTGTTTGGCAGCCAGGCTTGCAGAGAGGGCAGCAGACAATGACATGTTGCCTGCTTATTTAGCTGGTTTTAGAAAAGGTTTATGACAATCGATCATGCCTTCGTTCTTAAAACCATTATAGAAAAATATGTCATTAAGAAGAGGCCGAGTATATGCAGGAATCTTAAGACTTAGCAAAGGCCTTTGACTCCTTGGACCGGGCCCTGTTGTGGCATAAGCTCCATAAATTGGGCGCGCCGCTCTGCCCTTTTCCAATAAATTATCTGTCTTTTTTTAGATGCCTTTGATGTTAGCCAGGCTGGTCAAGCGGCACCCATTGAGTTTGCCACTAATAAAGGGGTAAAACAGGGCTGTCCAATGGCCCCCTTGCTTTCTATCATTTTCTTTCAGATTTTAAGCCTCATTCCCAACAGAAAGGTACAATACTGCCATTTTTAAATGGAGTTGGCTATTCTACTCTTTCGTATGTGGACAATGCCATTTTACTTGATCCTACGTTAATGGGGCAGGGACATAGCCTGGGTTATGCAGCTAGCTACTTCGAGCTTTATGGTTTAAATTTAAATCCTTCCAAGACGAAGATAATGGTCTTCGGTAGGCATATTCCTAAACTGTAGCTGTTCCCGGCATAACATTCAGCATTCTAGCATATCTTAAAGGTCAATAGGAGTCGGTAATTCATAGAGTCACTTCTGTTCCCCTTTTTAAATATCGGGATTACCACTGATCACTTCCAGGAAATGGGGCGTAGGTCCCTCTGACTTATTAATGGTCATAGAAGAGGCTGAACATATAGGAAACTGTCTTCTTTTGAATTTGAAAGGCATATTTGTATCAGATTGAATGAGAGGTATGTGTGGCATAAGAACAGTACCTAAGTTTAATCCATCGATACACAGACCTCTTTGATGTCTCTTTGTAGACTTGTAATGTCAAGTCACCATGATGGCATAGGATTGCGTAGTAGCCCGATTACAGCATCCACTTTTAGTTTTAGCTGGTGAGGAGGCATTCGTCCTACAGCATTTTGCTCTTTACGGACTGAAACGTTGAGCCGGTAATTAACTGTTCATTGACACTGGAAAAGCAGTGCCCTATGTGAAAAGAAGTGGGGGTGAAAGAAGGAACTTGAAATTAGTCTGAATGTTTGCGATAGTGGAAGGTGAAGGCGACCGCCTAGAACCGGGGTCATTCTGTTTGTTAAAATGATAGCTGCTGTTGAAGTGGAAGGGCACACAGAGATGCACCTTGCACTGAGAATTTGCATCAGCTGAGTATGGAAACATACCTAAGTGTTTTATAAATATAGATATTTGGTCAATTCATAACATTAAGATCAAAGTGGTGACCACTTACTGCTATTTAGGGGTTGTTTTTTTCAGGCAATTGTTTCTGTACTTCACATTTAGAGAAGGTGGAAAAAAGGCTTCAAGACAGGCATGGGTGGCCTGACAAGGTTTTATTTTAGGTTTGGTAGCCACCGGCTTGAAAAATGCATCCAGGTTATGGAGGCCAAGGTTCACTCGGATGTTCTGTACAGTAGTGAAATCTGGGGCAACACGAACTCTTTAGTCCTGGATCATATCCAGAATGCATTTTTGAGGCAGCTACTGGGCCTGGGCCCAAACAGTGCAGGGGTGACTGTGTTCGGAAGTGAGTATTCTCAGTATCAGTCTGCAGGTTGAACTGAGATTTCTGGAATTTTTAGCAACGCCCCCAGAAAACCCAAATGTCAGGAATGCCAAGGGGGATAAAGGGCCCCTGTGTTAACTGCCCTTGGTTTAAAAAGTGGTTTGGTTTGGTATAGGCAGTGCGCCGGCATATTACTCAGCTTAAGGCGGGTGCCATGAATAAACAACAGCTAAAAAAGAAAGCTAGGGAGTTTGAATTTAACCAGACCATGCAGGATATTACACAATTGTGCTGACTGAGATATCTAGCTGCTGTGAACAGCTCAATTTCAGTAAATACCACAAAAGCACAATAGGATCACCTGCCCAAAAGGCACACTGTGGCAATGGTCCGGTTTAATGCTCTACTGTTAAAGGATCGAATACCCTGGCGTTTTAAGAACAAGCACTGTTCCTGCGGCAGTTATGTTATGTTACTTGGCATTTATATAGCGCTCTATATATCATTAGTGTGACCTCTAACTGCTGGTTGGTTGAACGCCCTTGGGAACTGTAGTTCAGGTCAGTAGAGAGGGATAGTGTTGTAGGGTGTGTGGGTGCACCAGATATGTGTGCAGCTGATGTAATTGCCGGATGGTAGCTGCATCCTTGCGTTAGGTGTGGTGATGAGGTGATCAGTTAGATGTGTGCAGACTGGTGGGTGGACTCCCAGACTGGGCTTTGGCTGCGTTAGGCCTGAAGGACACATATGTGAGCAATTAGCTGGAATGTGCTCAGGGTGATGAGGTGATCATGGGGTCGAGTTCGTATGTGGACAGCTAGGCCGAATTAATCGGGGGTATAGCTGTGTTCTAGTTGAATGATGGTGTATAGTAGAGAGTAAGCGTAGTGATGTGATGTGAAGGTTATATTTAAGGAGCCCGAGACCAGGCATGTGAGCCGTAAGGCAGGGAGCAGAGCGACATACAGATACAGAGACCGGGGGCTGGGCTTACAGCGACAGGAGGGGGATACGGATATAAAGCAACAGGAAGGGAACTGGGAAGCACGTTAAAATGTACATTCGTATTTCATCCGCTCTGTCCGTTCCATCCACTTTGTTCATTCGTCCACTCTGTCCAATCTACCCACTCCATCTATTCAGTGCACTCTGTCCATTCCAGCTACTCTTATTCAATCCAGCCATTCCATCCGTTCCCTCCACTCTGTACATTCCATCCATTCTGTCCACTCAGTCCTCTACAACTAATCCATCCACTATCCATCCATCCACTTCGTCCACTCCATCCATTCTGTACACTTATTTCTTCTATCCATTTCATCCACTCTATACATTCCATCCATTTCACTCCACGCATTCCATCCACTCCATGCATTCTATCGACTTATTTATTCCATCTGTTTTATCCACTCTATCCAGTGAGGTTAGTGAGGATTTATCTCATTTTCTGTTAATTTGCAATATACTATTGGATCTGAGGAGGCAGTGCATGCATTGTCATTTTATACGTAACCACGTTAGATCGGTTTCTGAGGCAATGCTGTTCCTCTGGTCTTGTGTTGATAGGTGTTTTATCTCTGAATATGCAAATGCCTCTCTGAAATGGTTAGGAAATCAGATTAAATTGGATTTTACGAAAACAATCCTAGGCATATTGTAGTATCCTAGTCTCTGGTTGATTTACATATTGGTATGAGAGCTGTGGGTCTGTGAGCGGAGCTTGGAATGTTTGTGTGAGGCATGGAAGGTCGGTGAGTGAGAGGGTTCTAGGACTGACGGTTGGGGCGAGCAGGGAGAGAGCCTGGGGTAGAGGCAGCATACTACTGATCTCCCATCTCACCTTTCCTACTGAAGCTGTAACAAATAAAGAAGCATTTACCTTTTATAACCCTGACTCCCTGGTGGTTCCTGTGTGTCCTGTTTGTGGTTAATACATCACATATCAGCTGACATACTTCTGCAGTTTCTAGAGCAGCAACATTTACAAATAAAACACTGTAAGCAGTAGCTCATGTTTGCAGGTAAATGTTAAATGCATTGGAAGTTCATTCATCAGTGATGTATTTGGGTGTAGAGGGAAAAGTGTAGACAGCATCCCTCCTATAGAGGCACAGCGTTTCCCTCGAAAGCTGGCCTTAATAAGGACATTCCAATGGGTTTGAAATTTGCATTCGATGAGTGACGGTCCTAATATTTGTAACTGGCAAAATGTTTCATGGGATAGGATTAAGGATAGCCATGTTTTGGTGGTGAACAAGGCATCAAACAGATGTGCTGGCATGCCTTCTCTGCATGCACTGGGCATGCACTTTTCTGTTGGGCACATCGATAGATATTTGCTTCTGCAGAAGAATAATGTTCCTGGGTGCGGCAGCAGATGTTCTGAATTATTTACTGAGCTTCACTTTGGTGATGTCTCATGAGCCTATGCTACTCTAGCCTTTAATGTAAAAAAAGGAGATGTAAAAAACGAATCCCCGATTTTTAAAAGTCATCTTTGGAGCGGGGTACATCTCTCGCTCATTAGTCTACATTGCTTGCCCTCACATCAACAAAGTGATACCAGCTGCGAAAGATGCATTTGCAGTGAAGTTCCCCCGTCAGTTTGGCCTGCAAATCTGCCCCTCCACAATAGCTTTTCAAGAAGCAAGACCTCGAACCTAGCTCCTTCCAAAATACTTATTTCCTCTGCCCCACAACCTTCCTTCTTACACTGCTAACAGGCAAGCAGAGTTTGCTTCAATGTCAATTGCCAAACTATAGCATGGATTTCATTTTTAAATGCGGTCTCTCCTTCAAACTTCATGCTATTTAAGGGGAATTTCTTTGAGAAGTTGTTGTATAAAAAATGATTTACACCAACACTGGCATTTGTTATTAATCGATCTTGATAAAGAGATGACAATGCATTACTTACCGTAAAAGCATTTCTGATGGTTGTATCTGCTTAGATTCACATGCTGTGCATAGGTCCGACATCCAGTGGTCACTGCGGAGTATTGCATTTTGTTTTTCGTAGTCGAAAAGGGACGTCGACAAGGCGTGTCTGAAATACTATCCCTATAGTGACGTGCGTTGTACCCACAATCCCTCACGCGTCAAGGTCCCTCTGTTTGTATTTTTCTGCCCTGAGGGAGCCTTCTAGACGTGAGTGAGTACAGAAAAGAGAGATATAAAAGGAAGTCTATGTTCCTTCCATCCGAGCGGGGAGGAAGGGTGGGCGCATGTGAATCTAAGCAGATACAACCATCAGAAATGCTTTTACGGTAAGTAATGCATTGTCTTCTGATGTTTGTTAATCTGCTTAGAATCACATGCTGTGCATAGACTAGCGAGCAGTACCCGGAGTTGGCGGTGGGTTATGAGAAGGAACAGTAGAGAAAAGATGTCTTAATACTGCCTGTCCCACCTGGGAGTCAGATCTCGAGTGTGCATCTAGACAGTAGTGTTTTGTAAAGGTGTGCACAGAACTCCAGGTAGCCGCTTTGCAGATGGACTCAAGGGGAACATTTGCAATGAATGCTATGGACGCCCCCGTGCCTCGAGTAAAGTGTGCTCTTGGCTTAAAGGGCAGTTCTCTCTTAGCAAGAGTATAGCAGAGAGTGATGCATTGAACAATCCATCTAGAAATAGTGGACTTTGAAACTGCATCCCCTTCTCTTCCTGCTGGCACCGAGACGAAGAACTGATTAGTCTTCCTCAGTGGTCTGGTTCTTTCCATGTAGAACATGACCGCTCTGCGCACATCTAGTGTGTGCAGAGTTTTTTCTCCCAAGTTGGAAGGATTTTGAAAGAACGTTGGCAGTTCTATAGACTGGTTTAAGTGGAATTTTGAGATGAATTTCGGAGCAAACCTTGGGTGCGTGCGTAGAACTACCTTATCTCTGCGTACTGTAATGAAGGGTTCTAGAACAGAAAGAGCCTGTAGTTCACTTACTCTCCTGATGGAGGTGATAGCTATTAAAAAAGCAGTTTTAAGAGTGAGGTCTTTAAGAGATGCTTTGTGCATGGGTTCGAAAGGTGAGCCCATGAGTCTGGTAAGTACCACGTTAAGGTCCCATCCGGGAGCTGGGTCAGCTATCGGGGGGTGTATTCTCTTTACTCCCTCCATGAAGGCCTTTATAACAGGGATCTTCCACCACGACACCTTGAGTTGGGAAGTGGTGTATGCAGAAAGTGCCGCTAGGTGGACTTTAATGGAATTGAACACTAGACCTGAATCCAACAAGTGGGTCAGGTATAGAACAATATGTGTGGGAGAGCAGTCAATCGGGTTGATGCTTTTTCCTCTGCACCAGATGACAAATCTCTTCCACTTGCTAGAATAGCAGTGGCGAGTGTTAGGTTTTCTGGCTTCCCTGAGGATGTCCATGCATCTCTGCGGGAGCTGTAGATGTCCGAATTCTATGATCTCAGGAGCCAAGCTGCTAAGTTCATGTTCTGGGGGCATGGATGCAGAGTCCTGCCCTTGTCTTGTGACAGCATGTTGTACGGGCAGGGGAGTTTCACTGGGGGAGATAGAGACATCTCCATCAAGTGAGCGAACCATGGCTGTCGGGCCCACATTGGGGCCACCAGTATCATGGTCACTTGTTCCTGGTGCATCTTGTGTACCACCTTGTTGAGAAGGGGAGTCGGGGGAAAGGCGTAAACAAATTTCCCTGACCATTGCATCGACAGACCGTTCCCCTTGGATTGGTTCTGTGGGTACCTGGAGGCGTAACTTAGGCATTGTGAGTTCTCCAGGGTTGCAAATAGGTCTATTTCTGGGAATCCCCATTGTGTGAAGACGTCGAAGACGATGTCTTCGTGCAGTCGCCATTCGTACTCTTCGGGCAGGGGGAAATCTCTGCTGAGTTTGTCTGCCAGCAGATTGAGTTCCCCTGGTACATGTTGTGACAGTAGGAACATGTTTTGTTTGAGAGCCCACTTCCATATATTTTGGGCCAGTTTGGACAGTCCTGGAGAGTGGGTGCCCCCCTGCTTGTTGATGTAGTACATGGCTGTGGTGCTGTCTGTAAGGACCAACACAGTCTTGCCTTGTAGGTGTTCCTGGAAGGCTTTTAGCGCCTTGAACACAGCTAGTAGCTCCAGTAGATGTATGTGTTTGGATGCTACGTTCGGAGTCCACACTCCGTGAGCAGTCTGATGGGATAGGTGAGCCCCCCATCCTGTGAGGGATGAGTCTGTGGTCAGAGTGGCTTCCGCCTCGGGTGTGGCAAAGGGTTTCCCTCTTTCCAGGTTTTCCTTTGTCCACCACCGTAGCGAGAGAACCAAGGCCTGGGAGACCACCACTAGATCGTCCCATAGTCCGCTGGCCTGACACCACTGGCTGTTGAGCCACTCTTGCATAGGGCGCATGCGCAGGCGCGCGTGAGGTACCAAATAAATACACGACGCCATCATGCCTAGCAAGCGCATTGCTTTGCGTACCGTCACCTCTCGACCGGTCACATATTGAGGGATCTGAAACAGCATGTTTTGGACCCTCTCGTTGGAGGGGAAGACGAGACCGTCCTTTGTTTGAATTAGAGCCCTAGGAATTGTTTGACTTGGCTGGGGTCTAGGCTGGACTTCTTTTCGTTGATGGAGAAGCCCAACTGGAACAAAAGGTCTACTGTCTTTTGGGTATTGGAGAAGCATGTTTCGTAAGAATCCCCTGTTATGAGCCAGTCGTCGAGGTAAGGGTAAACTGGGATGGACAACCTGCGCAGGTGGGCCGCTGCCACTGCCAGTACCTTTGTGAATACCCTTGGTGCTGATGCTATGCCAAAGGGTAGTACTCTGAACTGGTAGTGTTTGCCCTCTATCATGAACCTGAGGTATCTTCTGTGCGTTGGCAACATTAAAATATGAAAGTATGCATCTTTCATGTCCAATGTTGTCATGTAATCTCCCTGTGATAGCAGTGGGATCACTTCCTGTAAGGTCACCATACGAAACTTCTGGGGTTTGATAAACTTGTTCGCTGGGCGCAGATCTAATACAGGGCGCATGGTTAGATCCTTTTTGGGTACAAGGAAGTACACTGAATAAATACCTTCCGTTACCTGAGATAGAGGCACGACCTCTATGGCTCCTTTTTCCAGCAGTTGTTGTACTTCTTGGAGAAGGATGGCAAGGTGTTCCGATGTCATGCGTCGTCCCCTCGGGGGTCTGTATGTTGGGGAACTGTTGAATTCGATGCAGTATCCGTGGGCTACGGTGGAAAGTACCCAGCGGTCTGACGTTATTCCCTCCCATGCTGGAAGAAAGGATGTTATCCGGCCCCCGACCGGTGTTGCATGGGAGGGGACGCGAATCTTCGCGTCACTTGGTGTTGTTGGGGGCTTGGGAGCCTCTGGGGGTGGACCACCGACCTCTCCCTTTGCCCCAGCGCTGGCCTCTTTGGCTGTACTGCCCACTATTGGTCTGGTAACTGGTGGCAGGGTACTGTTGCTGCTGATTCTGCTGTTGGCCACGAAAAAAGCGTTTGTTGCCTTAGCCGCGTCTGGTAGTGGGCTTGGAGATCTGGTCAAGAGTTTTGATAGTATCGAACTCTTTTTTAGCCATCTCCAGAGCCTCATCCACCGCTTTCCCGAAGAGGTTTGAGTCTTCAACCGGTTTATTTATTAAAGACGCCTGTGTCTCCGGTTTGAACCCTGAGTTGCGCAGCCATACATGGCGTTTTAGGAGTATTCCCTGAACCAGGGAATGTCCCGCTGTCTCAGCAGCATCCAGAGAGTATTTTACAATACTCTGGTTGACCTGGGTTCCTTCGCCAATAGTTGATAGTAGGCGTGTACGTAGTGGTTCCGGCGCTTCTTCAGCGTCTTTGCGCAGTTTGGCCCACTGCGCGTCCGCGTAGCTAGCTAGCAAAGAATTGTTGTTTGCAATTCTTGCCCAAAAGGCATCCGAGGATGTGACTCTCTTTGCAAGGGCATATAACCTCTTGCCCTCCTTGTCAGGTGGTGCCTCGCTGGTGGACAGCGGCACCCCTGCCCTCTTCCTTGTATTAGTTACTACAAGGGAATCTGGAATGGAATGTCCCCTGATGTACAGCAGGTCTGAGGGTGAAGGAGTGAAAAGTTTTTCAATTCTTGGATTAACTCCTCTGATTAGTGCGGGTGTGGATAGCGAAGGGATGATTCTTCTCTTCACTGAAGCGAGGAGGGGAATGGTCTGGCTGACTGGGGGCTTCTCCTTAATTACTCTTTCCACAAAGTCTATTTCAGGAGAGATCTCCCCAGTGTCCAGTTCGAAATGTGCTGCTGCTCTGCGCAACAGGGCATTGAATGTGGGCTGATCGTCAATGGGAGACGTGTTTCTAACAGGTGAATTGTCAGGAGGATTTAGTTTCAGGACATCAGTGTCCGAATATACTGATGGGGATTGCCAGGGATGAGAAGGTCCTTCTTCTGTATTTTCTCCGAAGCCTTCTCCTACCATGTCTGGGCTGTCTTCCAGACCTTCCTCATGGTTCTGTCCCTCTTCATCGTCCACAAATTCATCCTCCTCCTCTAAGTATTGTTCCTCACCAGTGAGGTCATACACATTATGGAAGTCTGAGGCTGTGTCCTGCTGGGGATTGACTAGTCTCGGATATTTGGCCCTGGGGTCCTCCTGAGGCCCTTCTCTTGTTCTCTTGGGAGTGGGAGGGTTCTGGGTCTTCATAAACCTCTCCATTCTCTCCATGCAGAGATGGAGCCTTTCCATGGTTTCATGGGGTACCCCTGAGCAGTCCAGCGGGGGAAAATTAGTGTCATCTAGCTGAAAACGGCTCGACCTCTCCCATAACGTCGAGGAAAGTGTCCCGTCGCCTTCCGAAAAGCCTTCCGGTGTGCTGGGGGTCCCCCCGACTGAAGGGGGTAGTCCCTGTCTTTCTTCGGGCTTTTTCGGCGTGTCTTTCGACGTCTGCGTAGCGCTCGACGTGTCCTTCGGCGTACGCTTCTGGGCGTCGGCTACAACGATCCTCGACAAGCTCTCTGCGACTCGTTTGTCAGCGGAGGGCTGTGGTTTCGACGTTACGGGTGTCGATCGTTCTACGGCGGCGTGCGCTCTCTGCTGGTGCGCGCCGGCCGATGGTTTGGGGGCGGCGCCCTTATTTGCCGAAAGCCCAGTCGCTGGTCGCGGCTGCGAGAGGGGCTTCGAACCTGAACGGTCCGAGGAGGCCGCTGGTGGAACCTGCGTCTCCCTGGGCGCTGATGCTTTCTTCGTCTTCGAAGAAAGCTTATGTGGCGTATCGTGTGCGTCAGTGTCGCCGGGGTGTTCATCCCCATAAGCAGGGCGTGAGCCGAGCCCGTCGGGGCCGGGGACAGACGACGAAGAGCGCGAGCGCTCTATAGAGGGGTGTACGACTTCCGTAGCGGAGGTCGTGTTATCACATTCCTCGTCACTGTCGGTGGTAGCAGCGGCGGGTGAAGAATCGGCCTTCGACATAGCGTAGGCCGCCCACCTCTTGACCCTACGGTCTTTTAGAGTCTTTGGCTTCAGAAGCCGACAAGCCGTGCAACCCTCCTCTTTGTGATCGAGGGGCAAGCAGCGGTTACACCGTGAATGCTTGTCCTTCCAAGTAAACTTGCCCTTGCAAAGTGGGCAAAACCTAAAGAGTGTCCTCTCCATAGCCGAGGCAATAAATCGTGATAACGACCCCAAGGGAAAGGAAGGGGAAAAGGAAAGGCATTCTCAGAAAAGAACCAGAGATGTCCCACGACCCCACTCTCCCTACTGTATTTGGCCTGCGAGGCCAGGCCACGTGTTCGGCAACGCCGAAGGATCTCCTCCGCTCGTCCCCTCCGTCGAAGATCTTGCTCGGCGGAGACAGCTTCACAACTGCGTCGAGGGAGGGATCGATATGTTATATATTAAACAGGAAAAACGACCAAAGGTCGAGGAGATGGAATCTGCAATGTCTCTCGAGGAGCTCCGCGTAAAGGCGACCAGTAGCTGGGCGGAAAAAAACAATCTGAGGGACCTCGACGCGTGAGGGATTGTGGGTACAACGCACGTCACTATAGGGATAGTATTTCAGACACGCCTTGTCGACGTCCCTTTTCGACTACGAAAAACAAAATGCAATACTCCGCAGTGACCACTGGATGTCGGACCTATGCACAGCATGTGATTCTAAGCAGATTAACAAACATCAGAAATATGTTTACAGCGGTAGAGCCTGTATCAACAGAACATGTGACCAACTTAGTGAAAGGACTTGCCCAAGTCTGCTTCACTTCGTAGGCTTGAGAAGTGTATACTCTATGCCCTCAACACTTTGCCCTTTTTATGTTTGTTTGTTTTGTTTGTTTGTTTGTATTGCGCACCAGACCCGGGGGTATTCGGGCGCAAAGGCAGAAAGAGGGTTGTTCAACTTAGGTTACATGTTGCAAATAAACAGGGAATAAAGCTGCGGTTACAATGCTGTAGACCTGTGGTGTCAGAGGATTCTATAAATATGTACAATAGGCTTACAAGAATACAGAATTGACAGATTAATAGAACAGAGCACATATACAGAATATACATGAGATCCCAAATGGCAGTAGCGCGAGGTTAAACGTCATTAACTTTTAGCCATTGGATCAGGTTGGATCTGAATTGCTGGTAGGGGAGATCTTCCCTTAAATCAGTTGGGAGGGAGTTCCATAGTTGTGCCGCTTTGACAGCCAAGCTGCTCCCACCAGATTTGGTGAGTTTAAATCTGGGTACTAACAGGAGGTTAAAGTTGGCTTTTCGTAATTAACGGGAGGCTGTTTGTCTGGTAAATCTATCTATGAGGTATTGCGGGGCTGCATGGTTGAGGCATTTATGGGTGAGGGAGGCTGTTTTAAGGAGGATTTTGTCTTTAATAGATAGCCAGTTGGTGGATCTCCTAAGGTCTGATATGTGGGCATTTTTAGGGAAGTTTAGGGCGGCTCTCAGGGCATTGTTTTGCAATGTTTGTATTTTAGAGGTGATGTATTTATTGCTGCCTATGTACAGGGCGTTGCAATAATCTAGTTTCGACAGGATAAGTGCTCTTGCTAGAGTGACAATTTTTAGGTGAGAGGAAGGGCTTGGCTGCTCTAATTAGCTTGCAGGTATAGGAGGTGGCTGAGGCTATCGAATTCACATGTTTATCAAAAGTAAGCGTAGAGTCTATGTAAAAACCAAGGGTTTTGACTACTTTGGCTACAGTGATGGTGTTGTTATCAATTATGAAGGAGTCATAGTTGGTGCCTAGTTTTTTGATGTTGGAGGAGGTGCCTAGAATGAGGAGTTCAGTTTTGTCATCATTCAGGCATAGACTGTGAGCGGCCATCCATGCCTGGATGATGAGGTAGACTCTGTTCACAAAGGCCAAATCCTTGTCATAATCTCCCGTCAACGGGATGAGGATCTGTGTATCGTCTGCATAGTTGGTGTAGGTGATACCAAGACCGTCTAGATCATCGAAAAGGGGCTTTGTGAAGATATAGTACAGGGAGGGTGATACGCAGGATCGATGGGGCACTCCGCAAGTAATGGGTGCGGGTTCAGCAGCAGCTAGGGGCGAGAAGACTCGCATTGTCCTATTGTCTAGGAAAGACTGGATCCATGCGACTGCTTCTTGGGAGAAACAAGCTGCCGTGACCAGATGATTGCATAGTATTGCATGGTCTACCAGATCGAACGCGGCTTAGTAAGTCTATTTGTGCCTTAAGGTCTAGGAGTGCAGTCTCGGTGCCGTGCTGTGGTCTGAAACCGGACTGTCGGACTCCTAGGAGGTGGTTTAATTCCAGGTGGTGTTGAATTTGTTGGTAGGCCACTTTGTCTAGAATTTTCAATAGGAACGGCACAGTGGTAATGGGGCGGTAATTGGTTGGGATGGAGGGGTCCAGAGTTTGCTTTTTGAGGAGGGGGGAGGACCCAGGAATGTTTCAGGTTGCTGGGTATGGTGCCTGATGTGAAAGAGGCGTTTATAAGTTTAGTTATGAAAGGTGAGAGTTCGCGGGCGGCATCTTTTATGATTTGGGCTGGACATGGGTCACCCTGGCAGTTAGAGGGTTTAAGGGTGAGGATGACTTTCTCGACTTCTTTGGTGGAGACTTTGCGAAAGTAGAAGGAGGGGGTGTCCAACGATTTCAACGTCGGAGGTGGGATTATGGCAGGGCCTGTGCTAATCGTGTTTTGGGCAGTAATGGACACTTTTTTATTGTTAATCTTTGCCTGAAGCATGGTTATCTTGTTGGCTAGGGCGTTTTGGATGCCTGTGCACCAATTCTTGCCCTTGAGGCAGGAGTCAGGCGCTTGTGTGGGAGATTCTACTTCCTTCAGGATGGCAAACAGTTCTTTCGTGTTACATTTGACTTGAGTGATACGGGTGTTGTAAGAAGTTTGCTTCACTAAGATAATTTCTTTTTTGTAGAGGGTGGCTATGTCAGTCATTGAAATCCTGAATGTAGCCCATTTACACCAGCCAAAGCGCTTCACAGGATTTCATGGCAGTGAAAGTGGAGCATCATCCCATGCCCCAATTCCCATAGCCGTGCTCATCAATTTGCGTGCGCACTGCCATATTCCCAAGTCCTTGTCTGGGCTCCCAGAGAGATCTAGCCACTTGCAGATGCCGTTAGGGAAGCCTTCCCACTTGTCTATGTGCGCGTTAGCTGTGAGAGTCCCCTGCCTTTTGGTTTGTGGGCGACCTAGATCATAGATTGCGCTTATTCACAGCTCCGATGACTGGTCAATGTTAATCAGGAGGCTCACTATCTGGCCACTGTGGGCGGATAGTAGGGTCTGTGCTATTTGAAGCCCTTACTGCATGAGGAAAAGGCACATGATGGTTGGGTAGCCTCACTGTTGGAAAGGGCATTGTGGTTGCAACTGCATGCTGGGAGGGACCACATATGACTGCAGATTTCTGAGCGGAGGCTGCATGGGTGGTTATTGCCCTTCAGGGAAGGGTGCCTCAAACTCTGTCCAGTGTGGTCCATTACTCCAGCCCCTAACTTACTGTGTTTTTCAAGTCCAGGTATTTTGTGTTCTTGGTGACTGGCATTCCCGACAGAAAAGCTAGAATGTCATTATTTGCCTGAAATATAGAAGAAATTGGTTACATAACCAAGGCAGCAGAGAGCAAAGTAACCCTAAGATGTCCTCTGATTCCCATTAGCCTGTCCAATACTATGTATCCTTGTCTCATCATAGCTTACATAACACAACTCACTTCTGTTTAGAGCCTCTTCCTTCCCCCATGCAATTGGCTACACATGCACTTCCCTATCCCTGGTCTCTCAACTAGGCCTGCAAATCCCTATTGCTTTACCCAAAGGCATGGCTAACTTTCCTTGCAGATCCCGCAATCCATTGCTGTCAATACTTAAACCTACTTCTGTACCCCTATCCCCATGCCTGTCCCTGCTCTCTCTCCTCACCATCCCGGGACAACATTACGTGTTACATTCTCCTTGTACACCATAACTATGCTGTTGCCAAAGAACTTCCAAATCTTCTGCTTTATCCCCTCAACGCATCAATGAATGATCCATATTATGCCCAATTCTTTGCGTCCTACGTGTGCCTGCATATCTCTATAACTTCTCCTATATGTAATCTAAGCCAGCTCAGCGCCACACTCCTGTCCCCTTGCCGCTCATCCATTCAGTATACAGTGTTAAAAACAAAGAATTCATAATGACAAACATTTTCAGTGAAACCCAAATAACGAAAACAATGTCGACATTTTTGATAAAGTATATGTAGGGGGTGTGATAAGGGATAAAATAGTGTGGGTGCGCACGGGGGAAGTTAGTAAGGTGGGGGAAACAGGGGGCTGAGGCTGAGCCCAAATAGTTATTATGTGTCATTAAAAATGTTTGTCATTATTTATTGTGTCGTTTTAAACATATGGATCTCATCCATTCCTACCCCACGATCTCAATTTCCAGGTAGATGCAGTCATGACCGTCCCTCCATTTGGTCCCTCTGACCGTAGGCCCAATTCATGCCCGTTGCTCCTCTACAGCACAGTCACCCTCTGGTCTCACCCTCTCCTCCTGCCCTACTCATGCCCTGTAACTTTTGATACAATCAACCATCAGCTTTGCATTCCACTCCTAGGGCCTCATTACGACCCTGGTGGAAGACCATGGTGCTATTAGCACCATGGTCCATGCCAGTAAGTTACCGACTCCGCCATGGAGAAAGGGGGAATTACCACCCCATTACAAGGTTGGAGGGGCGGCAATTCCCCTTCCTCCATGGCCCTTCCCCATTCCCATTTTTGCCCCATAGGGCTCAATGGGAATGGGAAGGCGCAAATTGCGGCACCGTAATTAGCACCAAGGTCCCCTTGCAGGTCCCTACTTTAACAGCTGGTCTACACCAGCCGTTAAGGTCGGGTCCCGCAAAGGGACCTCGTAATTAGGCGCTAATAGGTTAACTGCGCCGCAGCCTTTTACGGCGCCGTCAACCCATTAGCGCCTGGGTCGTAATGAGGCCCATAGCCTATTAATGACGGCATTTCAACAGCTCTCTATACTCACCAAAGGGCCATCGACCCCAATACCCCACTCACTTCTGTCTCTTCTCTGTATGGTATTCCCAAATATTGCCCTCATCCTGCCCCAAACTCCTCTACCTCACCTCTCTACCCCCCTTATTCTTCCTCCCCTTCCCTCACATCCCATCCTGTTCCGCCCATCACCGTTCTCTCACTTCATCCAGCACTGCGTTGCGCTTGGCTCTCTGCCGCTGGCGCAGTAGTACCAGGCCTGCGATGATGTCGGAGGGGACGATGTCAAGATCCCGGAAAAATTCTGCGAAGAGGTATGCGATTTCTGAGTAGGCATCCTGTAGAGAACAAGAGGATGAGAGAGTAAGCACACAATTAATAAACTTAGCCTGGGTAAGAGCGTGCTGCGCTGTCATTGCTACTGGGCCTGTTGGCAGTGTTCCCTACCCATCTACGACTGTCCGTCAGTGCTTTCATCCCCTGTGAAAGCAACCCATGCCATCAATGCTCCCTTCCTGGATAACTGCCTTCTGATATTAGTGCGCTCAGCACTGGTGAAAGACCCATGGCTATAGGAGCTTCCAGACCTGGTAAGCTCCTCTTGCTGCCTGTGCTCTGCTCCTTCAGAAGAGTGACTCCTGCAGTGTGTATGCCTTTCCCTGAAAAAGGTGCACTCTTTCAGAGGGCGTTTCCCTTCTCTAGGCAAGCTACCCAGCGTTTTCTATCAATATTTTGGCAGGAGATCTCAGCAGCAAGGCAAAGGGGCTCATTAAGAGTTCCTGGTATCCCACCGGTAATTCCGACAGGATACAGAGGAACTACCATACCATTCCCACCACCCGATATCCTGGTGTTACCGGGATATTCCAGGCACCAGCAAGGCCGGTAACTCCCCATTCCATGGAGTCCAATAGGAGTCCATGGAATGGGGTTTCTTGAATCACTGGCACCATTAGTAATGGTGCCGGTGATTCAGGCATTTATCTGCCTGTAGGGGCTGTCGGTAGATCGGAAGCCCTACCGACAGACTTGTAGTTTAGTCAAGATAGTTGCAGCCAAGCAGAGAAAAACTATTTAATAGCATGGGTTACATAATGGTGAAAAGGTACAGGTACTTGAGCCAAGCTGGAAAGGAAGTTCCATAGTTCCATTGAGCAAACTATCAGCATTGGCAGCACCCTCCTTGCACGTGGAGGATCCAGCAGAGTTCCATGTAGGAGAACAGTACATGTGAGTTATGAGACAAACATGGAATGGGATAACGAGAAGAGCTGTATCCTTATCCAGTGCCCGTTCACCAGGCCGGGGGACCTCTTACAAGAAACGGCTGGATCCTGGGTATCACACAGACTTACACTTTCCAAAAAAGAGTTAAATATGGGGCTAGGATTCTTTGGGACTGGAGCTTTATTAGTAGGAATAGCAGAGAAATCAAACGTTTATCTTAATTTGAAGGAAAGAACACCCCTACCCGATAGCCCCTCTGTCTTTGGAAGATATTATCAGCAGAATCCTGTCACACCCCAACTCTTTAACTTAGAAAAGGGAAAGAGAAAGCACCATGGATCAAAGTTACCCAGCCCCCCCCTCTTCTAAACCAAGAGGACATTTAATACATCCCTCCTTGTCTGATGTGTCCGTACACGAGCTATCAACTGTCATGACAGGAAACTACAAATCCCATAATTCCCTTACCCCACTGAGTTACTCATGTACTACAACTAGAAAGCATACCTCTAGTAATATGCAGTGTTCCTGCCCCGCTACGTTCAATCACAATCACACCAATCCTGCCTTTAAAGGACAGACTGCCCCATGTTAATACTGGACTGTTCCACTAAGTCAGGCAAGGACAGGCAGACTCAGCCCAGAACTCACACCTGCAGCCTATTAAAGAAACCCAGGTATATAAAAGGTGGAGTTCCTGTGTAGACGCCACTCGTGTTCGTTCCTCTGGTAGGGGATCTATGCGCAACGAGTCTGCTAGAGCATTGAGTTCCCCTGGAACATGTTGTGATGAAAGGAACATTCTCTGTTTGAGTGCCCATCTCCAGATTTGCTGTGCAAGTTTGGACAGATTTGGAGAAAATGTACCCCCTTGTTTGTTAATATAAAACATCGCTGTAGTGCCGTCTGTTAGGATCTGCACAGATAGGTTTGTTAAATGGGGTTCAAATACCCGAAGGGCTTTGAATACTGCCAGAAGGTCCAGTACATTGATGTGGTTCTGAGCTACAGTGTGAGGCCACAGACCCTGAGGTGTGTGGTGAAGGTAGTGGGCCCCCCACCCTGTCAGTGAGGTATCTGTAGTGACAACTGCCTGTTCCTCTGGATCGTAAAAGGTTTCCCTTTCGTTAGATTCTCTCTTGTCCACCAGCGAAGATTTTGTACAAGTGTTGGCAAAACGACCACTAGATCGTCCCACTGAGCACTTGCCTGAGACCACTGTTTCACCAACCACTCCTGCATGGGTCGCATGCGTAAGCGCACGTGAGGAACTAGGTAAATGCAAGATGCCACCATGCCGATTAAACTTATTGCTTTGCGCACCCTTATCTGGCGGCCGGCCTGACAAGGAGGTATTTGCAGTAACAAATGTTGTACTCTTTCCTCTGATGGAAAGACTAACCCCTCCTCTGTGTTTAAGACAGCTCCTAGGAACTGCTTTGAAGTGCTTGGCACTAGGCTTGATTTTTTCTTGTTGATTGAGAAGACCAATTGAAAGAGGAGGTTGATTGTTCTCTGAATGTTTTGTCTGCAAATCTGGGGTGATTCCCCTGTTATGAGCCAGTCGTCCAGGTAAGGGTACACTGGGATGGTCTCCCTGCTCAGGTGCGCTGCCACCACCGCCTGTATCTTTGTTAAAACCCTTGGAGCCCAGAGGAAACCAGTGGGAAAATTGGGTGTTCACTGCCACCGATGCTCTTGGGGCCGTATAGACCGCCTTGATCCCTTGACGGAGCGTGGGGCCTAGGCCCATCTTCATTAACGTGGCCTCCAGGAAATGCCATTCAACTCTGTCAAACGCCTTTGCGGCATCGATTGAAAATAACGCTGGTGTGTTCGACGATTCTCGGGCTTCATGAATTAGGTGAAGGGTCTTTCGGGTGGAGTCTGCGCCTTGTCTACCTAAAATGAAACCCACTTGGTCGTTGTGAATTATCGCTGGCATGTGTGATTCGAGCCTCGCAGTAAGGATTCTTGTGAAGATTTTAGCATCGATGTTCAGAAGGGATATTGGGCGGTAGGAGGCGCACAGCTTTGGGTCCTTACCATCCTTGGGAATAACCGTTATTTGTGCTTCTGAGAAGGATTCAGGTACCACGCCGGATTGAAAGAGGTTGTTAAAGAGGACAACCATGAATGGGAGAAGGGCATCCTTAAAGGTCTTATAAAACCCCGCTGTGTAGCCATCGTTCCCGGGGGCTTTCCCTGTTGGGAGTCTTTTGATTGCCTCTTCAATTTCTTCTCCTGTGATGGGAGCTTCCAGGGTTTGCACTGTGTCGGGCGGGAGAGCCGGCAAGGATATTTTGTCCATGTAGTCCGTTATCGCCTCTGGATGCGGGGCTGCGTGCGACGTATATAATTTTTCGTAGAAGTTGGCAAAGGCTTCAGGGATATTGGGTGGATCTGGGTCTCGGGAATCTCCTTCGTTTTGAACCCATCGTTCTTGGGGTTGACCACGGAGTCGTGTGGCTAACAGGGCGCCTGCTTTGTCCCCGTGTTCGTAATGCTTCTGCTTCAGGCATTGGAGCTTGCGAGCGATGCTACCTGTCTCCATCTGTCGTAGTTCTTCCCTTTTGTCTTTGGCCAGCTTAATCTTTTGTAGTCTACCTTGGTCAGCAGATTGCGCCATGAGGTTGCGTTGCATAATTTAGTTTCGGAGCCTATTTTGTATGAGTTGGCGTTCTCTTTTCTTCGCTGCCCCCTCTTTAATGAGTAAACCCCTCCAGGTAGCCTTGCCAGCTTCCCATACTATGTTCATGAAGTTTCTGCTGTGTTGTTCTGGTCAAAGTATTGGGTGATGTCTTGCTCGAGCTGTTCCCGAAAGATTGGGTCTTTAAAGAGAGTCTCATTGCATCGCCATTTGGACCTCTTCCGGGGGAGGGCCATCTGATCAATAGTGACCGTGACCATGTCGTGGTCTGACCATGTGACAGGGGATATGGTGGCTTCGGACACCACCGCGGTGAGGTCCGAGGTTAGGTATATATGATCAATTCTGGAGAACATTGCATGCGGTGCCGAGATGAAGGTAAAGCCTGTTCGGTTGGGGTTCATATGTCTCCATGCGTTGGTGAGATTGTAGGCATCCATCATGTCCGCGGCCGGTGGGCTGCCGGGGCCCGATGGGGGCGTGGGAGGATTGCCTGCTTGCCTATCCTGGCTTGGATCCATCCATGTGTTAAGATCACCGCCTAGTATTAGTTCACCCTCTGCTTTGTTCATAACTTTCGGGATTATTTGTTGTAGGAATCTGGACTGTCCTGTGTTGGGTGCGTACACTGACACAAGAGTGATGACAGTGCCTTGTATCTTGCCCACTAATACTAGCGCTCTACCACTCACATCCATCCAGGACTTTAGGAGTTCAAATCGGATCATTTTGTTGATTAGGATGCCAACTCCCGCTTTCTTTAGGGGGCAGAGCCACAGTGTTCCGAGCCTAGCTTGGTGTATAGGACCTTCCTCTCATCTCCTTTGCTTGATCGGGTTTCTTGTAAGAAGAGTATATCTAGTTTCGCCCTCTTAAACTCTTTGGACACTAGTGACCTTTTGGTGGGGGAATTAAGCCCCTTGACATTCAGCGTGCCAATTTTGAGAATGCCATGCCTGTCACTCGATTCGTCATGACCGTGGATCAGTGCTATGTTCATTGAAGTTGGTCATCACGTCGCGCTGCCCATTCCAGGAAGTTGCCACGGTGGAAGTAGTGTGATTCCGCCTCCCTCCTCCTTTCCCCCCTTTTAGGGTATTAAACATAATACCCGTAACCCTCGGTTCTATCTCTTGAATCATCTCTAATTCAATGAGGGTTTGGATCTTGGTTCGGTGGCGTCTGGGTTGGACTGGGTGTTTAGAGCCGGTCTACTATCGGACCACGAGTGAGGGTCGTAACCGCACGACCCCAATTACTAATATTACCTTAATAACATTATATTACACAACAACAACTTGCAACGAGGAATGATACATGCGGTTTCCAGGTTCATTTTCTACCAGCTGCTCATCCCTGTGTTCCAGGCTGCTAGCACGTTGCAGTTCGGGTGCAGGCGCTGGAGTGTGCCGGACATGCAGCGAAATCAAGGTAAGTAACTCCGAAATTTGGAACTTGGAACTTGAATGGGCGGTGTCATTTGTTACTGTCTGGCGTGTCGTTGGGTCGCCCATATTTTCTGGATCCCTTGACTCTTTCTTCTTGGGCCCTGGAGTTCCCATCTAGGTCTGTCCTGTACCGGGTCCCCTCGTGTTCCTTCTTTTGGGCCTGTTCCAAGGAGGTCTGTGATGCATTCACGAATCTATCTCCGAACGGAGTATTATCCTCCTGGTTCCATGTTCAAACGGGAGGGAGAAGGGATATCCCCATCTATATCTCGTGGCTTGGTCTTTTAACCATTTCGTTAGAGGACTGCAGCGACGTCGCAGAGCCAGGGTAAGTGAGGATAAGTCCTGGAAGATGGTGATTTACGCCCCTCCAAGGGTAAGAGAGCCCTCGGACCTGGCCTTGGTCAGTATCCTAGCTCTGTCCTGATATCTATGAAATCTGGCGAGGACCGACATCGGGCCACCAGGTGGGCCGCCGGCTCTATGTATTCTCTCGGTTTTGAGTTTGTCAATGTCCTCGTCAGCTGTCAGGATTTTGATGATATCATTTATCGTTTGTTTGAGGTCTTTTTCTGTTTCCCCTTCGCGCTCTGGAATCCCAAAAAAATCATAGGTTATTTCTCCTTTCTCTGTTTTCCAAATCGTCTATCTTAAGGCAAATTTCATCTTCCCTCTTCTCGACGTTGCGTATCCCGATTTCCATTTGGGCTTCCAAAGTGTCTATCGAGGCTTGATTGTTTTCAACGCCCTCCAATCTCTCCTCAATGTTGTTCACTCTCTGGGTCATTTTATCCATTTTGCCGCCGAGGTTAGCCCCCATGTTTCGGATTTCACTTAGGAGGGCCGCGATATCCCCTTTGGTGGCCACCGCTCCTGTTTCGGAGGCTTCTATTGACTGTTTGGTTCCTGGCTCTGGGTCCGAAGGTGATGGGGTAAATGTGTATTTAGCCAATTTGCTTCTAATGTTCATATGGCACTTGTGTACGAGGAGGCACTCGCCCCTGGAAAGGGGGCCCTACCCTCTACACTGCAGCGTTGTGTGATCTCTGAAGCGTGCTGTGAGGTGCTGAGGAGGGCGTCCCGTGGATCAGCGGTTCGAGGATGGGAAGAGGCACACGTCCTGTGACCAGGGGCCCTACCCTCCGATTAAGTTGGTTTTTGGCGCTGGATTCAGGGCGATGATAGAGGGGCGTCAGTGGTGGTGCAGGTCCGTATGGAGCTACTGGCGGGGTTGTATGAGGCAGGTCCCTTAGCAGGGGGCTATGACTTTGGTTAGAGTCCAAATGGAGACACAGACGGGTATTGCGTTTTCCTTCGTTGCTCTCCCGTTCACCTGCGTGAGTCTTGGTAGAGTAGAGGTCTTGTGGTCGTACAGAGGAGGGCACACGCCCCAGGAGTGGGGGCCCAACCCTCTGTGTTGACTCTAGTGCAGGTACGAGTTCCCTGGCCTGAGTGCTGGGGTCTTGACAGGGGATTCGATCAAGGCGATGCAGACGATGTCCCAGGCACCAGTGACGTGTCCAGATGTGCCAGTTACGATGCCTTTAGTTAGGGAGCAAAGTTTGTGCCCCGCCCAGCAGATGGGAAGGGTTCTTTTATCACTGCGTATTGCCCCATGGGGAGTCAGACAACTGTCGAGTCTCCTACAGCAGTGCGTGAACAAGGTTATACCTCTGCAGGGGGGTGGTTGGCAGGTCCTCTTCAGGGGATTATGGGCTCAACCCCTGTGATCGGAGGGGGGGACGTTGCGCCAGGTAGGCTGTCGGAGACCTGTGATTGATGGCAATGTGGGGGTTATGGGACTCCGGGGTGCCTGGAGGTAGGTCTGGGGTGTTGGAATGCAGGACACGAGGGCCGCAATGGGGCCCGTGTCCGCTCCCTCGTGGTGGAGTGTCCGCCCTTTAGGCCTCAGGGCTATGGTTACATGGGCCCACTGGGGCCTTCTGGAGCAGGGGGAGGGCAAGGGTCAGTATGTCTGCGCCGGCGCGTGCAGGCGTATTAGGGTGTATGCAGGACGCTGCAGGGTGCCCTCCTTGGCCTGCGCCTCTCCTGCTGTCTTTTGGATGGGGCGAGGGGGAGTCCCTCCCCCGCAGGCGGAGTGGTGTCGCCCGAGTGTCAGTTCGGGGCCGGGAGCGCCTCCGGGTGACAGAGCACAGGACTTGTGAGACTGCTGTGTGTTACAGGGTGATGAGAGGGCACTCACCCGTGTGACTGCTTATCTTCGTATGGTGCGGGTCCAGTTCATGCAGCCTGGGCAGCCGTTGTTGCGTGCGTGGGGGGGTCAAAAGTGGGGGCTCTGGTCACTTTTGAGGTCCGTGGGTCGGAGCTCACACGGAGGAGTTCCACAT
Source organism: Ambystoma mexicanum (assembly GCF_040938575.1). Taxonomy (NCBI): domain Eukaryota; kingdom Metazoa; phylum Chordata; class Amphibia; order Caudata; family Ambystomatidae; genus Ambystoma; species Ambystoma mexicanum. The sequence continues at coordinate 860,196,434 of NC_090934.1, read as the reverse complement.
CCCTGCGCCCCCTGGTGGCCGTTCCGCAAGAAAGCAGTTTTAAGAGTGAGATCCTTAAGGCTCGCTCCATGCATGGGCTCGAAGGGGGGGCCCATTAGCCTGGTTAACACGACGTTTAGGTCCCATCCGGGAGCTCGGTTAGATATAAGAGGGTGAATTATTTTCACTCCCTCTATGAAGGCTTTAATAACTGGAACCTTCCAACCTGACACCTTATGTTGTGACGTAGTGTAGGCGGAGAGTGCAGCTAGGTGAACTTTAATGAAGTTAAAGACTAGACCTGAGTAGAGTGAGTCAGGTATGAAACAATATGTGTGGGAGAGCAGTCAAAAGGGTTGATGCTCTTCGAGTTACACCAGATGACAAACCGTTTCCACTTACTGGAGTAGCAGTAACGAGTGTTCGGTTTCCTTGCCTCCCTGAGAATGTCCATGCACCTCTGAGGGAGCTGCAAATGTCCAAATTCTAGGACCTCAGGAGTCAGGCCGCTAAGTTCAGGGTCTGCGGGCATGGGTGCAGCGTCAGGCCCCTGTCCTGTGACATGTTTTACGGGCGTGGTAGTTTCATTGGAGGAGACAGTGACATCTCCATCAGATGAGTGAACCAGGGTTGGCAGGCCCACATGTGGGCCACCAGTATCATCGTAACTGGTTCCTGGTGCATTCTGTGCACTATCTTGTTGAGAAGGTGAGTCGGGGGGAGGGGAGCGTAGACCAATTTCCCTGACCATATTATCCAGAGTCCGTTTCCCTTGGAGCGGTTCTGGGGGTACCTGGAGGCGTAATCTTGGCAATGGGCATTCTCCAGAGTTGCGAACAAGTCGATCTCTGGGAGACCCCATTTTGCGAAAACGTCGGAGACGATGTCTCAGTGAAAGCGCCATTCATACTCTGTGGGTAAAGGGAAGTCTCTGTTGAGTCCGTCTGCCAGAAGATTGAGATCCCCTGGTACATGTTGTGATAACAGGAACATGTTGTGTTTAAGAGCCCACTTCCAGATGTTCTGGGACAGCTTGGAGAGTGAGTGCCCCCCTGCTTGTTCAGGGAGTACATGGCCGTGGTGCTGTACGTGAGGATCAGCACAGTCTTTCCTTGTAGTTGTGTCTGGAAGGCCTTTAGTGCTTTGAAGACCGCCAACAATTCCAATAGGTTGGACGTCACACTTGAAGTCCAAACTCCGTGCGCAGTCTGATGGGACAGGTGACCCCCCCCCATCCTGTGAGAGATGCGTCTGTGGTTAGAGTGGCCTCCACTGCGGGGGTGGTGAAGGAGTTCCCCCTTCACGAGGTTCTCCCTCGACCACCACCGCAGCAAGAGAACCAGGGCTTGCGAGACAACCGCTAGATCGTCCCATTGTCCGCTGGCCTGAAACCACTGGCTGTTGAGCCACTCTTGCATTGGGCGCATGCGCAGGCGCGCGTGAGGAACCAAGTAAATACATGACGCCATCATTCCTAGCAATCGCATGGCTTTGCGTACCGTCACCTCCCGACCGGCTACATATTGAGGGATCTGAAACAGCAGGTTTTGGAACCTCTCGGAGGGAAAGACAAGGCCGTCCCTTGCTCGAATTAGAGCCCCTAGGAATTGCTTGACCGGGCTAGGATCTAGACTGGACTTCTTCTCGTTGATGGAGAAGCCCAGGTGGAACAAGAGGTCTATAGTCTTTTGGGTATTTGAGAAGCATGTTTCATAAGAATCCCCTGTTACGAGCCAATCGTTGAGGTAAGGATAAACCGGAATGGACAACCTGCGCAGATGTGCCGCTGCCAGTACTTTCGTGAATACCCTTGGCGCGGAGGCTATGTTGAAGGGTAGCACTTTGAACTGATAGTGTTTGCCTTCTATCATGAACCTGAGGTATTTCCTGTGCGCCAGCAACATTGAGATATGAAAGTATGGATCTTTCATGTCCAGTGTTGCCATGTAATCCTCCTGTGTGAGCAGGGGGATTACTTCCTGTAAAGTCACCATACGAAATTTTTGAGGTTTTACAAATTTGTTCGCTGGGCGCAGATCTAATACAGGGCGCATAGTTAGATCCTTTTTGGGTACAAGGAAGTACACTGAATAAATACCCTCCTTTACCTGTGACAGAGACACAAGCTCTATGGCTCCTTTTTCCAGCAGCAATTCTACTTCCTGAAGAAGGATGAGAAGGTGTTCTGATGAGACCTCTTCCCTTTGGAGGTCTGAATGTCGGGGACCGGCTGAACTCGATACAGTAACCGTGGGCCATTGTTGACAGTACCAAACGGTCTGTGGTAATCCCCTCCCATGCCTGGAGAAAATAGGTTAACCGGCCCCCGACCGGGGAGGCATGGAAGGGGACCCGAATTTTCGGGTCATTTAGTGATGGCGGCCGGGGAGCCTCTAGTAGGGCCCCGACCTCTTCCTTTGCGACGACGCTGGCCGCTTTGGGCATACGGCGTGTTGTAACTACTGGTTCCTTGAGGTGAGGACCAGTTGCTGCCCGAGGCATACTGCTGCTGAGGCATGCGTTGGCCACAAAAAAGGCGCCTAATGCCATATTGCCCTAAAAACACTACACTGGCTCCCAGTAAAACATCGCATAACCTTCAAAACAATGTGCATAACGCACAGGGCAATCAGCGGACAAGGAGCAGAATTCTTACAAAAGAAAATAACAGTCTACAAACCAACGAGATCCCTCCGATCCAGCAACGAAATCCGCATGGAACTCAAACCATACCTTAAGAAAAAACTTGGGAGGCACATCCTTCTACCACTTAGCCACAAAAACCTGGAACAACATCCCAAAAGAAATAAGAAACACTGAAGATCACCAAAAATGCAGGAAATCACTAAAAACCTGACTCTTCAACGCCACAGACTAAATCTGGAAACCAAAACCAAAAAAAGGATGACTAAAGCGGAAAGGAGATGGAGATCCCTGACCCGAGAGGGTAACTCACACGGCACCTGGATGGTGACACTGGACAGACTGGAACACAGGCGGCGCGCACGGAGACTGAGTCAACTACGCCAGACAATCCCACCAACACCTCGCCCGCCCTTAGTTACCGCCAGGTACCACGGTGGTATGGAATTGACGAGATATTGGCAATCACCACACTACCTGAGAGGTTGACATTGGCCACAGGAGTATTAAGGGAGGATAAGGGGAGCTCTGACAGAGCATGCTAGAGGTGGGGGCCAGAGGAGTAAGGAGCCTTATATGCCAGTCGGACCCAGATCTGGAGAGAGCCGCATCAGGGGAGACCACGCAAACCGAGCGCCTCAACTCGGGATAGAGACGCAAACTAGCCAACCCTACTAACAATTTCCTTTTCTGCATACACCTCTCAAACTCCAAACCAAACACAACCAAACCTACAGCACAACAAACCGCACAAACTTCACTACACTGCAACAACAAAACAAAAACACACAGTCTTGCACAACAGTACACGACGACTACCGGCCGCAAACACCCCAGGCCCAGCCGACGGACCCACCGGGCTGAGGCCGCCAACAGCACATCACTGCTCTCTTACACTTTTCCTGCTTCGTCCTACTAACTCATCCTCCCCCTCCTTTTTCAGAACCGCCAGAGCACCGGGGGACCACTCCGGTGGTGATAGTGCGCGGTACAAATGTCCTTTAACATTAACATTAACATATCTGCGCCTGTTAGAGGGTCTCGTGATCTGGTTCAGGGTCTTCGAGGTTTCATGCTCCTTTTTTGCTGTTTCCAGGGCGTCATCAACCGCCTTTCCAAACAAGTTGTAATCCTCCAGGGGCTTGTTAATGAGGGACGCCTGAGTCTCTGGCTTGAACCCTGAGTTCCTAAGCCGTGCATGCCTTTTAAGGAGTACGCCCTGGACTAAGGAACGCCCAGCTGTTTACGCAGTATCTAAAGTATTTTTAATGATGCTCTGGTTGACTGGAGTGCCCTCGGTAACCGTGGCCAAGAGAGGGGTGCAGAGTGGTTCAGGAACCTCCTGAAGGCCTTCACGCAACACGGCCCACTGAGCATCAGCGTAACTAGCCAACAGGGTTGTATTGTTGGCAATAGACGTAGCGAAAGCCGCTGAGGCCGTAACCCTCTTCCCGAGTGCATAGAGCCTCTCACCCTGCTTATCAGGGTGGGCTTCGCAGGTGGATAGAGGAACCCCCGCCCTCTTCCTCGTGGTGGTCACCACCAGAGAGTCTGGGATGGAGTGACCTTTAATATATAGAGTATCAGAGGGGGAAGGGCTGAATAGTTTTTCAATCCGTGGGTTAACACCCCTGACCAAGGCTGGTGTAGACAAAGAGGGTACGAGGCGCCTTTTGATTGAGGCGAGGAGAAGAATAGCCTGGCTAGCCGGTGGCTTTTCCTTGATGATTTTTTCCACAAAAATCAACATCGGGGATAGTCTCCCCTGTATCGATTTCAAAGTGTGCTACCGACTTGCATAGCATCGCATTAAACTTGGGCTGATCGTCCACAGGCGAAGGCTCCCTAACAGGAGTAGTCTGTGAGGAGGCCAAATCCACAGTATCAGGGTCAGGTGACGTCACAGGGATCTGCCATGGTTGTGGGTCACACATATCGGGGTCTACCCCCCAAGCCCCCAACAGGATCTTGCAGGTTCCCAGGATCCATGAATTCATCATCGTCATGAGTGTCAACATGAGGGTCCTCTTCAGTGAGGTCATATGTGTACACTTCCTCTTCCTGGGGGTCAAAACGTCCTGGAACCTTGGCTTTAGGGCCCTGAGGGTTTTCACCTATTGGCCTTTTAGGTGTGGTTTGCTCAGAAAAGGAAACAAACCCCCAACATTCGTCGAGGAATGTCCGGGGGTTGTGTGTTTTGTGACGTGTAATTGTCCGTCAGCGTCGCCGGGGTGTTCCTCCCCCAAAGCAGGGCTAGAGCCGTGCCTATCGGGGCCGTGGACAGATGCTGCAGAGCGAGAGCGCTCTGTTGAGAGATCTATAACCTCCAGTTCGGAGGTCGGGTCGTCAGAATCACCCTCGTCACATTCAGCGGCCGCATCGGCGGGCGAGGAATCAGCCTTCGACTTCCCGTAGGCTGCCCACCTTTTGACCCTGCGCTCCTTCAGAGTTTTAGGACGGAGGAGCTTGCAGGCCGCGCAACCATCTTCGTCATGCTCAAGGGGTAAGCAGCGGTTACACCGCTTATGCTTATCCTTCCAAGGGAACTTGCCTTTACAAACAGGGCAAACTCTAAATGGAGTCCTCTCCATAGCTGAGGATGTTACCAGTGACAACGACCAAAAAGGAAAGGGGGAAGAAAGGGAAAGGCATTCTCAGTATGAGACAGAAATGTCCACCCAACCCCACTCTCCCTACTGTGTAGGCCTCGAAGGCCTGGCCATGTGGTCGGCAGCGCTGATGGCATTACCGTCCGTGAAAAGTCTTGTCTCTGCGGAGATCCGGAATGGCCGTTGAAGAGAGGGCAGGTAGGTGATATTATATAACGATAATTAACCAAATCGACCAAGGTCGAGGGGACAAAGGCAATGTCTCTTCATGAGCTCTGCTTTAGGCGACCAGTATTCTGCATGGAAAAAAAACAATCTGAGGGAGCTCGGCACGTGAGGGATTTTGGGTACACTGCACGTCACTATAGGGATAGTGTTAGAGACACGCCTATGCCGACGTCCCCTTTTGACTCTCGAAAGACAAGATGCAATACTCTGCGGTGACCACTGGATGTCGGACTATATGCACAGCATGTGATTCTAAGCAGATTAACAAACATCAGAACCAGTGTTGCCATGTAATCCCCCTTTTTTAGAAGAGGGATTAGCTCCTGTAACGTAGTCATGCAGAACTTTTGTGACTTGACATGCATGTTTGCAGGGTGCAAATCTAATACTGGGCGCATGGTTAGATCTTTGTTTGGAACAAGGAAGTAAGTTGAATAAATACCCGTTTACATGGTTGGCTGGGACCACTTCTATGGCGTCCTTTAATAGAAGTGTGGTTATTTCTTCTAGAAGGATCCGCTGATGTTCTTCTGAGTGGACTTTCTGTTGTGGGGGGTAGTTCCGGGGACATTGAAGTAGTTCTATACAATAGCCCCCTGCTACTGTAGACAGCACCCATCTGTCTGATCCCTCCCATGCGTTGGTGAAGTTGGCGGGTATGAATAATGTTTCCACACGTGGGTTTACTGCCCGTGTGAGATTAGGGGCTTCTCAGGATGGTTGAATCCTTTGTTGTACTGATTTCAGTAGCGGGATGAATTGGGCCACTGTTTTTTTGTCCCCCAGGATTTGCTCTGCAAAGTCTCTATCCTCCTGAACCTCCTGTGTGTCGATCTGAAAGTGTTCAGCCACCTTGGCTAATACTCGATTGAGGAGAGGTTGGTTATTGATGGGGGAATCTACCACTGGAGTGTCCTGGTTAAGAGGGGAATCTATGGAGTGCTTATTAGCCCCTTGGTCTGCTTCTGGGTCCTCGTCATCCCCATAATAAGGGTCCTCTGTATCCTCATCAATAAGTTGAGGGTCAGATGCCTCTATAAAGGAGAGATCTTAATGGTCTGATTCAGGGTCATATAGATCAATGACTGTACTTTGAAAAGGTACATCTGAACAAGGTTTCTTAGAAGGGGGTTGAGTAGGTAGCGAAGTGGCCTTTGAACCAGAGGGGTCTGAGGTTGGGGGGGGGGGGGGTTGAGTGAAAACTCTGAAAATAATAAGGGTTTTTCTCGTAAAAATTCGCCATAAAGGTCATTCTTCTCATTACTCTGTCAATATCTTGAGAAGACCATTCTTTAGAACTAGGAATTACTGCAGACTGGGGGTGAAGTCCTAAATCCTCCTCAGTAGTAGGTACCACTTTAGGCCTAGAAACTTTACCTTTTTCTATGGGCCTGGATTTTTCCTTTTGAGGTGTCTTCTCCCTTGGAGGGCTCTTGTCCTTATGAAGGGTCTTAGAGGTCTTCTTGTGGTGTTTCCCCACTCCCTGGGTCCCAGAGGAGTGTTCTACTGACTTCTTGGGACCTGTCCCCTTATCCGACGCAGAGCAACCAATCTTGGCTGCGGGAAGGGCAGAGGTCTCATCCGCGGACGATCGACCTTTGGAGGTATTTTTTCGAGCAACACTTTTGCCGTCTTCCGAAGCGGGGCCCTGTCATGTGGCAACCTCGATCGAGATTGCCCAGAGGACCGGGATTCGGTGGACCTTTCCCTTGGTGTAGATCGTTGTCGATCACTCGACCCATGTGTCGAGTCTCGACTTGGGCTTATGTGTTTGGTGGTGTGAGTCTTTGTAGCGCTACTGCCGCCGGGTATAGTCCCCACAACATGGCAGCCGCCTGTGCTACATGGTTGGGGGTCTGTGCTCGAGTAGCTGAAGCTACTCCGTTGCCCTCGCCGTCCGAGAGGACAGCGTCACTGCCATCGCTGAAGGCGCCTTCTATGTCCATGGCCTCGAACTGCCTGGAGTAGTGGGTCCAGCGTTTCGTGGCGCGGTCCTTTAACGTCTTTGGCTTGAAGAGCCTGCACGCTCGACAAGACGTTTCAACGTGGTCTCTGGAAGACACAAATTACAAACTAAGTGTTTGTCCAACCATGGAAAATTTCAGTTACACTTTGGGCAAAATTTAAAAGGTGTATTTTCCATAATGATATGTTATGGTTATGGCAGCTGAGCGAACAAAGTCTAGGAAGGGGAGTTTATGCATTCTAAAATGGCCTCCCCCCTCTGTCCCTACTGTCTGGGCCGAGGCCCGGGGCGGCTTTCCAAGGCCAAAGGGTCCGTCGTAGTGGTCTCCAACGGGCAGTCTTTCTGTCTTCACCGGCGTGGTGTTTCAGAGGTCGGTGAAAGGATAGAAAGAAATACTATCGGTAATTGTGAAAAGTCGATGGCTTTGCGCCGAAAGGAACTCCGCTATAAGCGTCCGTCTAGTATGGCAGGAAAAAAACAATCTGAGGGACCAACACACGTGAGGGATCATGGGTACAGTGGACGTCACATTAGGGATAGTATTACTGGCACGTCCTGTCAACGTCCCTTTTTTCGAGTTTCGAAAACAACAACTGTAATACTCCGCAGCTTCCACTAGATGTCGGCCTATGCACAGCATGTGATCTAAGCAGATTCCACAAGCCTCAGAAGGGATACATTACTCACCGTAATCGTATTTCTGATGCTTGTATCTGCTTAGATTCACATCCGCCGCCCTTCCTCCCCTCTGAGAGAAGGCACATGGATGCTTGTAGTCTTATCTATCTTATCTGCTTGGATACTCTGTACTCACGCTACTCCTCATGCTACCTCATGTAATACAATTACGGTGGCAAATGGGGAAGGGGGAACGGTGAGAAGGAAGTGGTCGGCTGAACGGAGGAAGCGGGAGGGATTATAGAAAGAAAGGAGAGATAAGGGGGAGCCAGGTCATGTAGAGATTTAAAGACTAGACAGAGGAAATGAAATTTAAGTTGGGAGTGAAAGGGAAGCCCACCAAGAGAGGAGAACGAAGAGGAAATTGAGTCATGCGGGGCAAGGAGACAGAGGGTACGGATAGCTGAGTGGTAGATAGATTTGAGGGGAGCAAGATGAGAGGCAGGTAGTCCAAAGACAGTAGAAGAGACGAGAGAAGATAAGGGAGGAGATTAGAAGTTTTGTTGCGTGGAAGTTGAGAGAGGAGCGGACCTTGCGAATATTGAAGAGGTGGTAGCGACAGGCGCGAGAGTTAAGAGAAATATGGTGGGCAAAGGAGAGGGAAGAGTCAAAGTGAATGCATAGATTGCGAGCGTGGGCAGAGATAGGAAGATTGGAGGGGGGAGAGTGAATGAAAGATGAAGGAGAGGGAGGGGGAAGAGTATTGGAGGGAAAGAACAGGACTTCAGTCTTATCAGTATTGAGAGAAAGAAAACAGGATGACATCCAATTTTTAATGGCTGCAAGACAGGAAGAGAGTTTAAGGTGGAGATCAAAGGAGAAGGAAGAGAGAAAGGAAGAGTTGGGTCATCAGCATAGAAATGCTGAGAGATACCGAATGAAGAGATAACAGGGGCAAGGAGAGAGGTGTAGAGGGAGAATAGGAAAGGGCCAAGAACCGAACCTTGGGGTACACCGTATTCCAAGGGGAGGGTAGAGCCAGTTAAGAACAGAGCCTTTGAAACCATAGGAAGAAAGACTATTGAGAAGAAGGTTGTGATCAACAGTATCAAAAGCAGCAGATAGGTCAAGGAGGATAAGGACAGAGGATTGCTTAGAGTATCGAGCGGAAAGAAGGGAGTTAAGGATATAAGTGAGGGCAGTTTCGGGAGAGTGTTTAGGTCTGAAACCAGATTGAGAAGGGGGTAGGAGAGAAAGATTAGTGACAAAGGCTGAGAGCTGGGAATAAGCAAGGCGTTCAAGTAGTTTAGAGAAGAATGGGGGAAGAGAGATTGGACTGAAGTTAGAGGTAAGAAGGGGATCAGCAGAAGATTTCTTCAGGATAGGGATGATGGTGGCATGCTTAAATGCAGAGGGGAAGGTGGCTGAGGAAAGGCAGGAGTTGAAGAAGGAAGTTAAGTAAGGAATAAGAAGAGGGTAGATCTTGGGGATTAGAAGGGGCAGACGTAGGATGGGCTTTGGACAGGAGGAGGGAGACGTCAGAATGGGAGACAGGCGAGAAGTCAGACATGCATGTTGAGGGGTAATAGGGAGGGGGGAAGGTGGGGGAGTAGGAACAGCAGTTAATTTTTTGAGGAAGAGAAAGATTCTTGGAGGAGAAGTAGTTTGCAAAGTCAGAAGGAGAAAGGGTAGAAGAGGCTGAAGGGTCAGGAGTAGGTGGGCAGAGAAGACGAGAGGGGGTTTGGAAAATACAGCGAGGGTGAGGGGCTTGAGTGTGGAGAAGGTTAGAGTAGTATGAACGTTTAGCAGAGGCAAGGCATGAGTCATAAAGAGAATGATTGGAGAAATATGAGGTTTGGTTGGATGGTGAGGGAAATTTGAGCCAGAGTCGCTCAAGACGTTGAAGGAGACGACGCATGGAGAGAAGTTGAGGAGAGAGCCAAGGTTGAGAGGGTTTACGGGTAGGACGGAAAGAGGAGAGGGGGTAGACTAAGTCAAGAGTGGAGGAGATAGAAGAGGAGAGAGGATAGTGCTTCACTGGGCGGAAGGGAAGAGAAATCAGGGAGTGGAGGAAGAGAGGAAGAACAAGTGTCAAAAAAGAGAGGGATTAAAGTTGCGAAGATCCTCTTGAGAAAAGATAGTTGGGGAGGGTAAAGGAGAAGGTGAAAGGGGACAGGAAGTAAGGGCGAAGGAGAATAAAGCATGGTCAGAGAGATAGATAGGCAGTGTAGAGACGGTAGAAGAGGGGTAGGTTGAGTTGAAGATAAGGTCAAGAGTGGAGCCAGAAGAGTGGGTAGGAGAGGAAGGGAGAGGGGAAAGGAGATAGGAGTCAAGGATAGAGAAGAGGGGGGAGGAATGAGGGGGGATAGGGAGGTGCAGATTAAAGTTGCCTAGTACAGTTAGAGGAGAGGGGGAGGGGGAAATAAGAGAGCGGAGGTGATCAAGGTCATCGAAGAATGAGGAAAGGGGACCAGGAGGCCAATAGATGATTAGAAAGGAGATAGGGTGAGGGGGAGAAAAGGATTTGTATAGATATTCAAAGGAAGGGAAAGTAGGAAGGGGGGGTGAGGAGGCAGAGGAAAGATATTTAGGGTGGAAGAGAAGGCCAATGCCACTGCCACGACCAGAAGGGTGAGAGATGTGAGTAAAGGATGAAGAGGAGGTGGTGAGGGAAGCAGGGACAGTAGAGTTGTGAAGGGGGATCCAGGCTTCAGTTAGACATAGGAAATTAAGGTTGAGACGAACGAACATGTCCAGGACAGCAGCGGTCTTGTTGCAGAGGGATCTGGCATTCCAGCGAGCAATATTGATGAGGCTGGAGGGATGAAGAATAGGGGGGTAGATAAGATTAGGACGGTGAGGGGGAGGAGTGGGGAAGGGCATTGAGGAGGGGAATGGACATGAGGAAGAGGGAGATGGAGAGTAGGAGAGGAAGGGGGTAGGGGAAAGAGGGGTAGAAGGGGGGAGTGATGAGTACGGGAAGGGAGGAGTTTGGTAATACGCATAACAGAGGGGAGGAGAGTGGTTTGAAGAAAAATTGAACAAGAAGGGAGAAGGGTGAGAGCAGGAGCTTGAGAAGGCACAGCAGAGATTTTAGAGGGAGAAAGGGGCTAGGCAGATGAGGATTCAGAGGGCAGTGTAGCGTTCTTGGGTTGTGGTTTAGGGCATTAGGTGTGCAGGGGCACTGACAGTTGCTCTGTATAAAGAGGATGAAACTGGCAATACTGTGAATGGTTTAGCAGGAACAGGGGTGGCACGGAAGAGAGGGTTCTCAGGCAAGGACAGTTCCCTTGGGTTAGCCAGGAGGCTTTGCAAGTGCAACAGGCTGGAACTGAGCAGGAGAATAAGCTAGAGGTTGTAGTCTGGAAAGGGGGAGTGGATGCAGATAGAGGTTGCAGAGGAGGTCTAGAGCTCTGTGCAGAGGGGCAGGAGGGGGAGATTACAATGCCAGCGGAGAAGGGGCCGTAGGTGTTGATGGGGAGTAGTGCAAGCCAATAGGGTAGTGAACATCCACTGGACTGGGTAGTTGCTTCGGAGCGGTACATTTTGTGGTGACCAGCCAAGCAAAGGCCACACACTCCCCGTGCAAGCTAAGCCGGTTGATTAGAACCAGGACCGGAGGTACTTTGAATGCTAGGTGAGATCAGGGGGCTGGTGCAGCAGTTTTCTGATGGTCGAGTCAGGTAGAAGGAGAGGGGGGAGTAGGAGTAGAAGTCCTTTTTGTGGCAGGAGGGCCTGATGGGGACGGTAGGGAGTGGGGAGGATGGCTGTTTGAGACTAGATGTGTGCATGGGCTCAAAGGGAGGAGCCATGATCTTAGCAAGTACCACATTAAGGTACCACTCTGGTGGTAGGTTAGAAATTGGAGGGTGGAGTCTCTTTACCCCTTCCATAAATGCTTTGACGACTGGCACTTTCCACCATGACACCTTGTTATGGGAAGTGGTGTAGGCTGATAAAGCTGCCAGGTGCACTTTAAGTGAGTTAAACACTAACCCTGCATCCAGTAAGTGAAGCATATAGGTGACAATATTGGAAGGAGTACAATCAACTGGGTTGATTTGCTTATTCTGGCACCAAATAAAGAATCTTTTCCACTTGTCATACTAACAGTGCCTCGTGTTAGGTTTTCTTGATTCTTTTAGGATATTCATACATCTTTGAGGTAAATTGAGATGTCCGAACTCTAGGACTTCAGGAACCATGCTGCCAAGTTCATCGAGTTGGGTTGAGGATGCACTGTTAGCCCCTCGTGCTGGGAGAGTAGGTTGTACTAGCACGGGAGTTTGATGGGGTTGCACATCGCTAGTCTGTGTAGGTGTGGATACCATGGTTGTCTTGCCCACATAGAAGCAACCAGGATGAGCGTCATCGATTCCCTGTGCATCTTGTTGACCACTTTTCTCATTAGAGGGGTTGGTGGAAAAACGTAGGCAAACATCCCTGACCAATTCATCCATAGGGCGTTCCCCCGGGAGCCTGGCTGGGGGAACGTGGATGCGAATTCTGGGCATTGCCTGTTTTCGCCTCTGGCGAATAGGTCTACAGTGGTGAAACCCCAATGAGAGAAGAGGTCTCCTACGACTTCTTCGTTTAGTCGCACTCGTGTTCTTCTGGGAGGGGATCCCTGCTCAGAGCGTCTGCCAGTGAATTGATATCCCCTGGAACATGTTGGGATGATAGGTAAATCTTCTGTTTGAGTGCCCATTTCCAAATTTTCTGGGCAAGCTTGGACAGATTTGGCGAACGAGTTCCCCCTTGTTTGTTTAGGTAAAACATTGCCGTAATGCTGTCTGTTAGGATCTGCACTGACAGGTTGGGTAGGAGGTCTTTGAACGCCCAAAGCGCTCCGAGGACTGCCAGGAGTTCTTCCAGGTTGATGTGGTTCTGAGCCACTGTGTCAGACCAGAGACCCTGAGCTGTATGGTGCAGGTAGTGGGCTCCCCACCCTGCTGGGGAGGCGTCCGTTGTAACAACGACATGTATCTCTGGATCGTAGAAGGGTTTTCCCTTTGTCAGGTTCTCTCTTGTCCACCAGTGAAGACTTTGTACCAGTGTTGGCGAAACACCCACTAGATCGTCCCACTGACCACTTGCTTCAGACCACTGTTTCGCCAACCATTCCTGCATGGGTCGCAGGCGCGTGTGGGGAACCAGGTAAATGCAAGATGCCACCATGCCTAGCAAACGCATCGCTTTGCGCACCCTTATTTGGCAACCGGCTTGGTATTGAGGAATTTGCAGTAACAGATTTCAAATTCTTTCCTCTGATGGAAGGGCTAATCCTTCTTGGGTGTTTAGGATAGCTCCTAGAAATTGTTTTGTGTTGCTTGGCACTAGGCTTGATTTTTTCTCATTGATCGAGAAGCCCAATTGGAAAAGGAGGTCAATAGTTCTTTGGATGTTTAGTCTGCAAATCAGGGGGGGGGCTCCCCTGTAATGAGCCAGTCGTCTAGGTAAGGGTACACTGGGATTGTACGCTGCGTAGGTGTGCTGCCACCACCACCAGTACCTTGGTGAATACCCTTGGAGCCGAGGCTATTCCAAAGGGTAGCACCTTGCATTGGTAATGTTGGTTGTCTATCTTGAAGCGCAAGAATCTTCTGTGTGCTGGGAACAATGAAATATGAAAATAGGCATCTTTCATATCCAATGTTGCCATGTAATCCCCTTTTTTAGTAGTGGGAATACCTCTTGCAATGTAGTCATGCAGAATTTTTGTGGCTTGACATACTTGTTTGCAGGGTGCAAGTCTAATACTGGGTGCATTGTCAGATTTTTTTTGGCACAAGGAAGTAGTTGAATAAATACCCTCGTTTACCTAGCTACCCGGGACGATTTCTATGGCGTCCTTTGCCAGCAGAATGGTGATTTCCTCGAGAAGGATTTTCTGGTGTTCCAACAAGTGTACCTTCTGTCTTGGAGGATGGTCGTGGAGGTGCCCTAGTAGTTCTATATAGTACCCTGCGGCCACTGTGGACAGCACCCATCTGTCCAAAGTGATCCCTTCCCGTGCGTGGGTGAAGGTGGAAATGCGCCCCCCTACTGCGGATGCATGGGAGGGGACCCGAAGTTGACCGTCACTGTTTACCAGGTAGTGCCCCACCTCTGGCGGGGCTGCCTCCGCTTCTGGTGCGGCCCCTGCATTGACCTCAGGGGGAGCCCTGGGAAGTCTGGAATTGACTGCTGTCCCACGAGGTTCCTTGATTTTGATAGTAGTTGGAACCTTTCTGGGAGCTTTGGCCGCGAAAGCGACGAAAACTATTATTTCCTCTTTGACCTGGGGGATTATTTGTGAGTTGTCGATAGATTTTAAGGTCTCGTACTCATCTTTAGCTGTCTTTAGAACCTCTTCCACTGCCTTGCCGAATAGGCAAGGCAGTGGAAGGCAAACGAATAGGCAACTTAGTGCACTGCCTGAACGTTATACTCTACCGGCATGTCTATAAGCGTGGCTTGGGTCTCGGGTTTCAACCCCGACTGCCTGAGCCAAGCATGGTGCTTTATTACTGTGCCTTCTGCTATTAATCTTCCTGCATTGTCTGATGCATCGAAGTTAGCATTAAGGATGCTCCAGACACAGATCTTCCGTCTGATGCAATTTGGGCCAACTGGCTCTTTATTGGTTCAGGTGCAGAGGCTATTAGAGCAGCTACTTGTACCCACTGGTGGCAGTTATAGCTTGCTAACAGAGTGGTAGTGTCTGCAATACGTGCCTGGTATGCTGACGTGGATGCCACTTTCCTCCCCAGAGCATACTCTCCCCACTTTGCTCTCTTTATCGGGGGGTGCTTCTGAAGAAGCTAGTGGTGTACCTGCCCTCTTTCGGGTGGTTGTTACTATCAATTAATCGGGTTTTAGCTGACCCCTTATGTACATGGGATCGGAGGGAGCGGCCCTGAATAATGTTTCCTCTCGTGGATGAACTGCACGAGTAAGATTTGGGGTTACCAGTGACGGATCAATTCTGCGCTGGATTGATTTTAATATGGGGATGGCTTGGGTAATGGCTCTCCTGTCCCCTAGGATTTCTTCTGAGAAATCTATCTTCTTGGACACCCTGTGTGTCTATTTGAAAATGGGCTGCAGCTCTAGCTAGTACCTCATTGAGGAGTGGCTGATTATCAAATCGATGAATCATTCACTGGGGGGTTCTTCGGAATAGGGGAGTCAAGACTGTAGGCTTCCGCCTCATCTTCCTCTTCCTGGTCCTCATCATCCCCATAATAAGCAACCCCTGTCTGGTCGTCCAGCATCTGTATTTCTATCTCCTCACCATATGATTCTGGATGGTAGGGTTCAATTCTTAAAGGGTCTGAAACCAAACCCTGCGCTGGAGTCTCAGAGCGGAGTCTTTTAGTAGTGGGTTGAGAGTCCTTGGATCCCGAAGGGGCAGAGTTAGGTGGTGTATTTGAATAGCTATGGAAATAACGAGGGTCCTTTTCGTAGAAGTCCACAAAAAAGGACATCCTTCTCATTACCCTATCAATGTCCTCGGAGTTCCATTCCTTGGAACTGGGAATACATCTCTCTGGCTGTGGTTCCTCATCCATGCCCATATCATGAGGAGTGGGAGGGACAATTTTACCCTTAGGAGTAGTGTCAGGGAACTTGGGCTTTGCAGGGGCCTTCTGTGAAGGTTTGTTGTGCTGTTTATCCCCCTTCCCAGGACTAGAGGAATGTTTTCCGGAGGTTTTAGGGGTTTCCGAGTGTTTCGACGCATCACATCGAGGTTCGGAGGTGGTAGAAGGGTGTCTAATCTCAGGAGTAGACGCTACACGCCTGGGAGCATAGAGGTCAGCATCGTCTTCTGACAACCGAGCCTCTACAAGTATTGGTAGTGCGGCACTCTTCCCAACCGTGGACGGTTGGTCTTTGTCATGTGGCGATCTTGAACGTGAACGCCCAGAGGACACAGAATCGTTAGACCGCTCTCTCAGTGCCTTCCGTTGCTGATCGCTCGACACGAGTGTCGAGCCGCGGCTTGGGCTGATGTGCTTAGTGGGAGTGGTGTGGGTTGTGCTTTTGCCACCGGGTGTTGTCCCCATAACTGGTCCGCTGGCCAGTCCTCTGATGCCGGGGGCTTGCGCGTGGGTGTCTGAAGTCACCCTTCTGCCCTCACCATCTGATACGTCGGCGTTGCTGCCATCTCTAAAGGTGCCCTCGGCGTCCATGGCCTCTCGTTGCCTGGCGTAGTGGGCCGAGCGATTAGTGGAGAGGTCTTTAAGTGTTTTGGGCTTGAAGAGCTTACAAGCTCTGCAGGTAGCCTCGGGATGGTCTCGTGGGAGACACAAATTGTACGTATTGTGCTGATCTACCCTGGGGAACTTCCTGTTACACTTCGGGCAGAATTTAAAAGGGAGTACTCTCCATATGTATTAATTTGGCAGCGAGCGAGTATATGTAGGAAATAATTCTGGAGCCTGTATGACCAGCCCCCACTCTCCCTACTTGTACAGGGCCGAGGCCAGAGGCCTTCCGAGGCCCAAAGTCTGTTGTGGAGTCTCGACGTCTGTTGTCCTCGATCTTCACCAGCGTCGATCTTCGGCGTAGGGTGGAAAGATACGGGGATTTTTAACAATAATATATGTATAATTGGCTAATGCCAATGGAACTCCACAATATGCGTCCGACTGGAATGGCAGAAAAAAACAATCTGGGGGTATAACACGCGTGAGGGATCATGGGTACATGGGACTTCACACTAGGGATAGTATTACTGGCACGCCATAGCTCGACGCCCCTTTTCGAGTTTAGAAAAACAAACTGTAATACTCCACAGCTTCCACTAGATGTCGGCCTATGCACAGCATGTGATCTGAGCAGATTCCACAAGCCTCAGTGTATATATATATATATATATATATATATATATAGAACACAGCCAAATAACCTGTTCTCTGGGTAGTTTGCCACTTGGCAGGGTCTACAATCACGTTTTATCTCACTGTAGCTTTCACACAGGAGAAATATCCATTTGCGTATCAGTCTGGTTCACACCACTTGGGCAGTCCATCGACAAAATGCTAGGCAATTCTCCTCTGAACAAGAGTACCAACAGCAACCCCAGAAAAATATCACTTGCTAATAACCTACTGCATACTGGGACGCTCTGTCTAAGTTCAGTGAACTGTAGACATTATACAGTTGGCTGAGTCAATTGAAAATAATACACATAAGAAACCGCTGAATAATGGGCCACTGAGCCCAAGTTCTTTGAGTCAACTGAAGAGAATGCACACTGGGACAATGCTGCATACTTGCCAATTGGAAACTTGTTGGGTGAACAGAAAGAAAGACCGCCACGGAAAACCTTTTGCATGTTGGGACGTGGAGGCCAGATTCCAAGCACGAACTGAGGGAGACCAATATTTAGTACTAGTATATTGGGATATCAAGTCAAGATGCCCAACATGAAATAGGAACAACAATTAATGCACAAACCACTACCTGTTCAGTGATTGAGCCTACATTCCCGATACAAAAGCTGAAAGCCAAACCATCATATACCAACTTCAAATAATATGGTTTTGTTGAAACTTTACTGTTGCCATTCTTTTAACCAAGAAAGGCACAAAGGGGAAAAGACGAGTAGATTGAAACAGAAGAAAATTGAACAACTCTTGATGGTTAAATTGCGTGATAAAAGGAAACTTGTGCAAGGAAGGTGGGAAGAAAACTAGGAATGGGTGGCGGGGAGAAAGAAAATGTGGATATAAGGTTGATAACTCATAAAAGGGGTGGTCGTGGATCACAGAAGCGTGGCTTCTCTTCTGAGATACAGGCATGATTCCACTTGCAGTGTCCAGTTTTACTCAGCGCCCCAATTCTATAGGCTTTCATTTTACTTGCCAGAGCGTCTGGATTGGTATCCTTTTTCATATTGCTGGAGAAGGCCTTTGAAAAATGGGAATGGGGCTAGTAATTATTTTGATTTGATGTAATTTGTCAGTCTTTTAGGGACAGGAATTCAGACTAGGTTACCCTGTTGCTATTGCCCAGGAGAAGAAACTGAATGGGTAGGACTCTGGTGATAGGTTTTTATTTAAGAGAATGGGACTTCGCGCTATAAACCGTTTAATGCATTCTCTTGCTATTTCTAAACACCTTGCATTTTAATGATAATCTCCTGTTTTTTTTCCCAGCATATAAAATTATCTGTCAACCCAATGGCCACAACCGGGTGCATCTTGCCTGGAAATGAGCAGCTTTAAATAGTTTGGTCTTCAAATGTTGCAGATCAATAACAAACTTGCACAGCAACCAAATAAGACCTGCAGTGAAAGCGGAAAGGAAGCCCATTCTTTCCAAACCATACCCCACTCTTCACCTACATTAATGAAAGGCTGCCCATAATCAGTTAGTAAAGCTATTAACGATATTCAGCTTCTAAAGGAAGAAGGTGCTTATATCCTACACGGGTCCCATGAGAGGCAAGGCTGTAAAAACAAGTCACCATTGAAGAGGGGGGATGGGATGTGATTAACAGAGGGTTATGCGAGAAACCTGAAGGTGTCTCACCCGCTAGTCCCCAGGGAATCTGTCATCCTGGTGGCCAGGACATGGCCATCACTTTTGGATCCAGTTCCTGGGGGTGGACCTGTGCGGGAGGATCACCTGAATGAGGGGTCCTCTGGGAGTGGAAGTGGGACACCAGAGGGTGAGACGAAGAAAACCGCTACCTTCATGAGCCCTCGAGAATAAGAAACATATGACTGGGAATTAAAGCTGGAGAAAGGTGCATTGGGTGTCGAAGGTACCCAGGGCTCTCCCCTATCAATAGCCAAGGCTGGGAGGAGCGATTGCCGCTGTGGTGCTGTCCTTGGATCCTACAACAAAGCAGCGTCAGTAAAGTCAGCACAGCCGGTGTGTCAGGGAGACTGAAAGCAGACCGGTCTGTGTTAGAACCAAGGTTGCGAGCGTCAACACTGTATGAAGAAATCTGAAAAGAACAGAGTGTGAGGCATATGTGATGAACAACTCAAATATTATTGAATATCCAAGGAGTGACTGAACTTTGAAACCAAGATAGATACCATATACAGAACGGTCCGGCACCACGTGGGTGCTCATTCGAAGGTCTCGGTTAGGCATCCAACTGAGAGTGTAAAGGTGAACTGTGAAATCGAAGTGGTCCTGCAACAGGTTAAGCAAAACCCTGTGCACATTAAAAGTCTTCGATAGCTAATACGAACTGCAATTGGTCCGAGCCTTGCTGAGGGAGACCAATTGTGTAAAAGGATATGAGACCGGCTGAGGGGGATCCGGGGCGAACCGTGAGTCATCCGAGAAAATATCTTCTATAAGCATTGAAGAAGAAGATCTGAGCCCATAAGAGGGAGATCTAAACTAAAGATTGTGGCATAAAAAGGATCTGAGCCCTCTGAGGGGGATCCAGGGTGAAGAGTGACTCACCTGATTTGAGTATTTGAAAAGGAAATTTGTTTGCTTTGGTACATCAGACCCTCTGAATCAAAAGACGTTGATAATGTAACAGACTTTGGCACAGAAGGCCCTGAGGTTGAAAATTGAACTGTGTCCTTGTGCTGAAGAAGTCAGAGTGTGCTATGCTCGAGTGAACCGCCTTGCCCCGTGCTGAAAACGTCTGGAAGTCAGGCCAAGTGCCTTAACATCTTCACTTATCATTTTGTGAACACTTTTCTTTTTCATGAACATTCCCCCACACCATTTGTAAATTAGCGGCAAGGATTGGCAATAGGTTTTTTTAGTATAGGCCCTTTTATTTTGACGAGACTCCACTAGGTCTGCATTATTATAATTTGATGGTCGTAGCTTGCTCCCACCTTTACATTTAGATAGGCGTTTTTACACACCCTTTATAAAGTTCAATAAACACACTTGAACCGTGGTCACTTGTGTCTGTCTTACTTTGATACAGGGTTCGACATTGAGGGCAGCTGGGAGCTATTTAGCTCCTGCTTCTAGCATAGTAGAGCCTGGTTAGCTTAAAACCAACAGCGACCAGGAGCTACTTTTGACTCCTTGGCTCAACTGGTGCCTTCCAAATATGTAATGTGACATTAACTGAGTATTTGAGAATTTTAATAAAGAAGAATTTGAACACATCTAACATACATTTAAACACAATGGTTCATACAAAATGGGCAAAAAGTTAAAGGGGCATCGCTGGTAGCTCCTGGTTCCCCTGCGATAGCTCCCATCTACAGGGTGACGCTGGACACCTCGGAGCCGGTTGTCACTCCTGCTCATAGAATCTAAATTTCGAACCCTGTTAATAGCATGCCTTCCTTACAGTTAACTATGAACTAATTAAGTTGTCTTCAATATTTTGTTTTAATGAGCCCTTTACTCACCCCCTCAGCAGCATTCTAACCAAAGACCTGTAGCGTGAATTTACTTGTCAGCTGACAAGAAGCTTACCCAAAGAATCTTGGGTAAGCCTTCCATTGAGAAATGGCACATTCCAAACACGTTCCTTGCAGCAGCCTCTGCTATGAAGTATATCATTCTAGTGGGTAAAGAAGCATTTGCTTTTCATCATTTACATTCCCTACAAGATTGCTCTGCTCCACTCCATCTCCAGTAGAGAGGGCCTTGGGCTCCAGGCTGCAGGCATTCTTGCAGGAGCTGCACTCAGTCCCTGCTGCTGAGGCCTCAAGAGGATGTCTCTCACATGATTGTTGGCTCATTTTGTTCTATATCACACCTCCTCCTCCTCTTTATTAAGTCTTTCAACGCTAACTACCATTGAGCAAGATACCTCCAAAGGTGCACAGGTATGTACCCAGAGATATGACACTATGGTGGATGAGAGAAACATTCAGGATAGGATTTACAGGCTTGCAGTGGTAGCCATTGCAATCCTGAATCATCTTCAAATCCTTTTGCATCATCTACAAGGTTGTCAACCTGAAGTCCCCAAACTACCTCACTGAGAAACTCAGCATCTCTGGAGGCCTACGATCCACCAGAAGTAAGGCCATCTGCAGACCTGACTTCTGCCAGTGCAGAAGGACAAAACAGAAGACAGGCCCTCTGTCTACACCACAAGAGTCTGTAACCTCCCCATCAACACCCAACTCGCCCCTTCACTTTTACATTTCAGGAAGGAGCTCAAGACCCTCCTTTGCAAGGAATGGCTCCTCGACAAAACACCTATGTACATACACTGTCCACTACCTAGCATACCCAGAACTGGGTGATGGGATCCCCACTGTTTCCCCCCTTGGTTGCTTGTAGATCCGTTTCGGTCAATTGACCTCCCTCCCCTGTTGTTAGATTCTAAGTCCTGTGTTTCTCCGCTCCCTAATGTTGTTCTTCCCCCTCTGATTGTAAAGGGTTCCATTCCTTTCAGAAGCTACGTCTACAGCACACGACAAGAATGGCCCAGCGCCACAGGGTCTGGGCCTCCAAGCAGAGAGCGGGGAGTATGCTCTACCCTGCATCGGGATATAGAACACAGTGGTAGTGTTGTCTGTGAAAATCTGCACCACCTTGCCCTGTAACTGAGGTTGAAATGACTTGAGGGCACAGGAGACTACCCGAAGCTCCAGGACATTTACGTGGAAGTCCTTCTCCCCCAGAAGCCAGAGGCCTCTGACGTGAGACTGCCCCGTGTAGGCTATCGAACACTCTAGGGAGGCGACTGTGGTGATTGTGGCTGGTACAGTGGAATCTGAAAGCGGGCCCCCTAGTGAGATGCCGATGCACCGCCCACCATTGCAAAGCCTGCAGGAATGCCCGATTGAGGGCGATCTTGTCCGACAAGTGCATGTGACCTGCAAATGGGACCAGATGGATGCAGGAAGACATCATGCCAAACAGAGACTTGGACAGGACTGTTGAGATGGGCAATGCCGACAGCCGCTGAACTTTCCCCTAGGATGGCCTTCACCCTCTCCTCCGACGGGGTTGCCAGACATGCAACCGTGTTGCAACGGGCACCCAAGAACAGAGATTTCTGTGATGGCACCATGCAGGACTTTGGATAATTGATGGAAAATCAGAGCAAAGTCAGAAGGTGTATGGTCCCCGCTGTGTGCTGGGTCGCCAGTGCGTGAGAGCGGGAGAGAATGAGCAAGTTATCCAGATAAGAGTAGACGTGTATGCCCTTGTGTTGTAGAAGCGTCACTACCGTGGCCAAGAATTCTGTTAATACACTCTGAGCCGATTTCAGCCAAAGTGCAGGTCCTCGAACTGGTGGTGCCATCCCATGACTACAGAATGCAGAACGTCCGATGTTTTCGATGAATGGTGATGTGGAAATATGCGTCCTTCAGATCCAGAGTTGCCAGAAAGGCCCCTTCCTCCAGCTGGTCAAGCACAAACTGCAACATGACCATCCTTTTGGGACTTTAGATACTTGTTTAGGAGTCTTAAATCTTGGATCGGTCGCCAACCTCCTGATGACTTCTTTACCAGAAAGTATCTGGAGTACACTATGGAGCCCCGGAGGCACTTAGGGCCCGGCATGATTGCCCCTTTTCGCAAGGTGGCCTGAACCTCCTGTAGTAGTTGGGCCATGTGAAGTTCTTGACGCGTACAGGAGGAATGCGGGGACACCTGTTTTGAAATTCTAAGGCGTGCCCTTACAGAAGAACATCCAGCCCCCATTTTTCTGTGGTTATCTTTCTCCACTGCTTGACAAAGTTCAATAACCGGCATCTGACTGGGGTGCGAAAGTGGGGGCACAGGTCCACGGCCAGTTCAGGCCTTCTTGAGCGTCTGCATCCTGGCCTGAGAATGACGACTCCTCTGGTCTCCAACACTGTAGGCCTGAGAGCGGCGGAAGTAGGCTTTCTGGGTGGTGGAGAAGGAAGGCTGATGATAGGGAGTAGGAGGACCTTGAGACTCTTCCCCTTGGGGAATGAAAGGATGATCTCCTTTGCTGCAGGGGCCCCAGACAGCGTGCTGTCTCCGTGTCGGTTTTGATAGTCCAGAGAGTCTCATCCACAGCCTTCCTAAATAGGTTGTTTCTGTCGAAAGGCATGTCGACGACCTTGGACTGGACGTGCGCTCGAAAGTTGTTGGCCTTAAGCCATCTCTGGCGTCGAAAGGCCACATCATTCCTGATCTGGCGGAACTGGGTCTGCTATGTCAAGCGCCACTGTAATGGCGTGATCCGAACCCAATTTCCCTTTCTGGAATAGGGCCAGGGCCTCAGCCTTCTTGTCATCAGGCAGGAAATCCAATATCGGCCCAAGCTTGTACTAAAGCTCCCTGTCATAACGAGACAGGTTGGCAAGGGCATTCACGGCCTTGACGGCGGAAGCTGCAGTGTACATAATGCGCTTGCCAACTGCATCCAGCTTCTTGCCCTCCTGGTCTGGGGGCACCATGGATGAAGACGAGGGATTGGACGAGCGCTTCCTGGCAGAGGCAGACACCACAGAGTCCGGCGAAGGCTGCAACCTGAGGCACCTTGGAGCAGAGTCTGGGACCCAGTGTTTCTTTTTGAGCCCGTCACACTTTTAACAGCGTGGTAGCAGGAGTCTTCATAATGGCCAGTCAGTCCTCCCAAACGTCATCCAACAACAGAATTGACAACGCTCTTCCTTGAGGACTCTCAAAGAGGAAACCTTCCTTCTTTTCTTCAGGCATCAGGCTGGAGAGGTTGGACACCTTTGAGATGATGGTGTGGAAGGAGCCAATCTCCTCTGATGGTGAAGCCCTGGCGGGCTCATCAATATCCAGAGGTTCCCCGTCAGTGGGGACATAATCCTCATACTCATCAGTGTGAGTAGTCGCGGTATCCATGTATGTGCTAGAGTCTGTGCCCCCTGGCTCTTCCTCCACTGGGGTCAATGCTCCAAGTCCAGAAACAGACGCGATGGGTCTCTTACGGTGCATCATCGGCTGACACCTCAGCCTGGGTGGGCTGCTGGCTGGTGGCCTGGGAAGGCCACTGCTGAATCTCTGCCACCAAGGTATGCAGGGTGGTAAGGATGTCCAGTGATCTATCCCTTGGAGCTGGCTGTGGTGCAAATGGCGCACCTGGGCCCGGAATCGGGATGAAACCCCTGGGCGGGAGGGCAAATTGCTGGTCTGGCTCATGCCAAGGAGATCCCTCCTGAGACATAGGTCCCTTGCCCCCTTCATGATCTGAGTAGGAATCCTCAGTTAGATCATCCTCTGAACTGGTATATATGTGAGGTGGTTTGCTTGGCGCCCCATGGGAGCTGAAGGAGACACCCTCTCAGTGGCCGTGGTAGGAAATCCGATGGAGGAAGCAACTCCCTTCCCTACCGGAGTCCTTTGGGAAGAAGGCGACGAAGGGAATCTGAAGAAGGGGCGACGCTGTCTAGGTTGTGGTTGGTATTGCTGACGGAGGCCTCAGAGGCATAGAGACACTTGGTGTTGTGAAAAGTTGAGACGACAGTCACTGCCAAACTTTTTGTCGATGATAGAACAATTCCTGGTTTCACCAATCAGGTTGTGGTCGTTAACGAAGGGGTCGTCGACGAGGTTGTGGTCTTGGCAGACGAAGGGGTCATCAACAGTGTCCGTGCCAACGACGAAGATGAGGGAGCCGCTGACGGACCTCCTGTTGGTTTGTCCTTCAACGACTTGCTCTTCAAAGACTTGTGCTTAGAAGGAGTCGGGGACTTCCTCGCTGTTGGAGGGAACCCACCAACTGGCAGGTTGACCATCGATGGAGGCCGAAGAAAAGAGGAAGGTCTTGAGGTGCTTCCGGAACCGGAGATGGTTCTCCTCAAGGTTTAGAGTGGCAGGGAGGCTGTTCCAGAGGGAGGCCCCAGCCGAAGACAGAGATCTACCCCCAGCTCGTTTCTTTGAAAAACGACTGACCCTGAGGGAGTTGGAGGTAAAGGAGTGAAGAGCTCGAGAGGTGAGGTATTTGCGGAGGGATAGCTGAAGGTATTTTGGACCCAGGCCCCAGAAAGCCTTGTGGACAATGCAGAGGGTTTTGAATTTAATCCTTGCATCCACTGGGAGCCAGTGGAGAGATTTTAGAGCTGGAGAGATACGATCCCAGGGATTGAGGCCAAGGACAAGTCTTACAGTCCTGCTCTCTCCTGCTGATCTGCTCTCTCTTGGCACTGTGCACCGGGCCACCCTGTGTCCTTCGGGCCCAGGTACCTGCTCACCCTGCCACCCTCCTGCATTGTCTCCGGGCCTCCCCTTTCACTGGGGTCTGTATCTGTACCCATAAAGCCCCCCCTTTTTCTTCCTGCACTTATCAGACCTACCCCGTCTGCTGCCTTAAACCTAACACTTGCAAATTGCTGGCTGCGTTACCACTGTTTGTTGCCTTTATTATTTATTTATTGTTATTTATCTGTTTCTCCTCTGCTTTGCACTTTCCACTTCTCCCTCCTTCCATGCACTTTTCCCCTCCCCCTTTCCCATGCACTTGCACATTCTCAATGTCACTGGGCCTAGTAAGATCGCTGTTTTGTTCTCCCCTGTTCCCCTCGCTTGCCTTGTCGGGCTATGAAACACTTGTGTACGAGCGCGATAGAAATAAAATATCAATCAATCAAACCTGAGGGCATATAATGTGCGTTTTCCAGGAGATTCACCAGCAGCCTTCACTTTTAATGATAATCTAGCTACTAGCAACATTGATTATCTCCTGGTCAACCTCGAGGCCTGGAGCCTTGTAAAAGCATTCTCAGTGCTTAAGAGGGCAAAGAGTGACGACCCCCCTATGCTTAGAGAGGAGCAAACACCTATGGGCCACCCACGTTGGTAGATCAAATTACCCGGAGCAGGTGGCGGTTCCCTTGTAAATTGTGAGGTAAACCTGTATGAATGTGAGGTGGGGTAAGGTGGACCTTGAGGTAGTGTTACGCCCGGCCTATGAGGATATCATCCACTGCTTGAGGACTTTGCAAGGGCAACTACCGGTGATGTAGCTTGGGTAATCTCCCTGCATGAGAAAGTGGTGGAGCTGGTGCTAATTTCTGGTTTCTGAGCTTTGATGGGGACAGGCCGTGGATCTGGTGCCAATTTTCTTCAGCAATGCATACCCGAGTTAACCACTATGGTAGTTTGTACCAGGCAGAAGGGACGCTATGTGTTGGGGCTAACTGCACAGGAATTCGGGCAGGAAAGGAGGAGGAAGTTAGCACTGCTACGTTTGTATTATCCAGCAAAGAGGTAAGGAAGGCACTTTTAGGCCAGAAATTAGGTAAGGCACCAGGCCCGGACAGGGATCCCATTGATTTTTCTAGACACAAGCTTACAGTCTGGGTCCCTTACTTGACCAAATTCTTCAACTCAATCTTGAGTGGAGGGATGGTACCCCGGGTCTTGGAGAAGGGAGTAGTTTCTTACCTGTAACTCCATTTCTCCAGCGTTGGTATCTTTCATGGATTCACATGCTTAGAATATTCTCCGTCGTCAGACTGGGAACCCTCGGTACACATATATAGTAGTTTCCTATAGGAAAACTTCTGACACTTTTGTGTCCTATCCACATCTACGTCCTCTCCGGGGCCGTCCACGCATGCCCCGTAGGACGTAATGGTATAAAAGCCCCGCCCCCGCGGGTCCCGTCAGATTTCGGCCCCTCCAAAGTAGAAAGGGGGAACTTGTTTATGCACATATTTTGCACATTGCACTTCGGGGAGGCTGGTGGGCGCATGTGAATCCATGAAAGATACCAACGCTGGAGAAATGGAGTTACAGGTAAGAAACTACTCCCTTCTCCAGCATTGGATCTTTCATGGATTAACATGCTTAGAATAGATTGTATAGCAGTATCCTAGAAGAAGGAGGTGAGAATGCAATGCAACATACATCACAAAAAACCACTCCCAGTTCAAATATATATCTATATGCACGTAAGTAGCAACCTATTTTTTTTTTTTATTTTTTTCGATATAAACATATTCATAATACATACATATATACCTATATATATATAAATATATATACTTAAAAAAAAACGATACATGAAGGAAAAAACCAACATAGGCAAGGTAAGAGACAACAGTTTCACCATGTTTGGCTTACCTCATTGAAAAAGATGGCGCAGCACTGCCCTTCCCATCTGTACTTCATCCGCATGCTGCCTTTCCAGGCAGTAATGGTTTGTGAACGTGTGTGGGACTGACCATGCCGCCGCCTGGCAGATGTCTGCCAAAGGAATTCCTGCCCATAGCGCCGCGGAGGAGGCTGTCGATCTCGTGGAGTGGGCTCTAGGGTGCCCTTGTAGGGGTCTCCCGGCCTTGGAGTGACTAAAAGCAATCGCCGAAGAGACCCATCGAGCCAGTCCTTGCTTGGAAATTGCCCTTCCTCTCGTCGCCGGACCATATGCGATGAACAGCTGTCTGGTAGTTCTGAGTTCTTGCGTTCTTTGCAGATAAAACTTTAACACTCTTTTCACATCAAGAGTATGAAGAGCCTTCTCCGCCGTCGACGACGGGGTCGCAAAGAAAGTAGGGAGATCAATGGTCGAATGTTTGTGATAGACCGTCGGCACTTTCGGGATGAAAGTAGGATTAGTTGATAGTATCACTTTGTCCTTAAAGAATCTCATATATGGAGGGTCTATGACTAATGCCTGTAATTCCGACACTCTTCTAGCTGACGTAATGGCAATTAAGAAAGCCAGCTTCCACGATAGGAACTTCATGGATGAAGAGGACATTGGTTCGAAAGGAGGCTTCATTAAGGCCGCCAGCACCACATTTAGACTCCACGATGGTGGGAACCGCTTCGTAGGGGGAAAGGTTCTAAAGAGACCCCTCATAAAATGCTTCACCAGCCTGTCGCTGAATAACGGTGAAGAATGTCTCCTCCTCGTGAACCTTGAGATGGCCGCCAGGTTCACCTTGATGGATGACGAGGATAGCCCACTCTCTGCTAGGTGAAGAAGATGCGGCAAAATTTGTTCTGGAGTTACCTCCAAAGGCCGTATTTCGTGCTGCGTTTGACACCACATACAGAACCTTCGCCACTTGCACATGTATGACTTGTTAGTGGAAGGAGCCCTAGCCGCCTGTAGAATTCTCCGGCAATCCGACGAAACTTTCAAACTGCCAAATTCCGAAAAGTCAGGAGCCAGGCCGTCAGGTTGAGGCTGTCCGGATTGTGATGCCACACCGTTCCCTTGTCCCTGGACAGAAGATTCGGAATTTTCTGGAAAGTTATCGGTTGTTCCAACGACAGATGTAGTAGGTCGGAAAACCACGGTTGTCTCGGCCAATACGGTGCCACTAGAATGACCCGGCATTTGTATCTGCGAATCCACTGTATTGTCCTCCGTATAAGAGGAAACGGAGGGAAGGCGTACAGGAACTTGTCTGTCCACGGAAATGAGAACGCTTCCCCTAGGGATCCTTTCTGAGGCCATCTGCTCGCGAACTGCTCGCATTTCTTGTTTTCTTTCGTTGCGAAGAGATCGACTGAGGGGAGACCCCACCTTTTGAAGATTTTCTGCAGCTGAATGGTGTCCATCTCCTACTCGTGTATCTGAGCCATGCTCCTGCTCAGGGAATCCGCTTGTACGAACTTCACTCCTGGGAGATGGTGAGCCACTATAGATATGTTGTGTTTCAAAGCCCAATGCCATACCTTTTGAGCCTCCACAGAAAGGGTCCTGGATCTCGTGCCCCTTGTTTTATCAAGTAGAACATGGCTGTCGTGTTGTCTGTCAGCACTCTCACTCTCAACCCCTTGATATGTGGGAGGAATGATTTTAAGGCCCATCTCACTGCCCTCAGTTCCAGCACATTGATATGCAGGCGTGATTTGGTCGGAGACCATCTGCCCTGGGTTTGGTGGTTGTCCATGTGTGCTCCCCAGCCCGTCAGGGATGCGTCCGTGATGATGGTATTCTGAAATTCTGGTTCTTGTAGAGGAACCCCCCTGTCCAGGTTGTGAACGCTTTTCCACCACTGGAGGGCTCGGATGAATCCGCCGTCGTCGACGGTTATCCTGTCTGACCACCGACCCGTGGCCTGCCTCCATCTGTCCGCTAGGAATTCCTGTAGAGGCCTCATGAACAAACGACAGTTGGCTACTAAGTGGATGCAAGAAGCCATGGAACCTAGGATAGCCACATACTTCCTCACTGAAAGTGTGTCATGTAAGCGTAGTTGACTCGTCAGTCGATTGATCTTTGACCTTCTGTCTAGGGAAGGTTTCACTATTCCTTCCTGGGTTGCGAATTGAGCACCCAAGAACTTTAAGTTCCTTGATGGCCTTAGAGAGGACTTTTCGAAGTTCACTGCGAACCCCAGTCGTTGCAGAAGCTGTAAGGTGGTCTGTACGCTGTCGTTGGTCGACGCCGAGGAGGATCCCCTCACAAGCCAGTCGTCGAGGTACGGGTATACATGATGCCCTTTCTTTCGCAGCCAGGCTGCCACGGGTGCCAAACATTTTGTGAACGTTCTTGGGGAGGATTTGAGACCAAACGGGAGCACTGCGAATTGGTAGTGTGTCCGACCTACCATGAACCTCAGAAACTTCCTGTGTTTTTGACACATAGGAATGTGGAAGTACGCGTCCTGTAGATCTAGAGACGCCAAAAAATCCCCCATTTGAACGCACCTGATAACTTCCTGCAGCGTGAGCATTTTGAATTTCTGGCTCTGTAAGGTCTTGTTGAGGTCGCGCAGGTCGAGAATGGGACGCCATTTTCCGTTCGGCTTTTTTACCACAAAACACCGTGAGTATACCCCTTGGCCTTTCTGCGATGCAGGGACTAACTCTATGGCACCTTTTCGTAACATAAGTGCTACTTCCTGCAGCAAAATGTTCAGATGAGGTTGGGGTAGGGGTACCGGTGGACATCTTGGAGGTTTGCATTTGAATAGTAGGGAATGTCCGTACCTCACTGTGTCCAACACCCACTGATCTGTTGTGATGTTTTCCCATTCTTTGACGCAGCTTGACACTCTTCCTCCCAGAACGGTGTGCATCCCGTCATTGCTGGTCTTTGTTTGTTCGTCAACGACGAATAA
Source organism: Ambystoma mexicanum (assembly GCF_040938575.1). Taxonomy (NCBI): domain Eukaryota; kingdom Metazoa; phylum Chordata; class Amphibia; order Caudata; family Ambystomatidae; genus Ambystoma; species Ambystoma mexicanum. The sequence continues at coordinate 860,166,477 of NC_090934.1, read as the reverse complement.
GTCGGTCGTCTCTTGGATGACTGGAAGTTTCTGCGCCGGCTTGAGTTTTGAGAGGCGCGTCTATATCCTTGGGAAGGGTATGCCGATCTGCCAAAGGATCTATTCCTGGGTGTAGAAAATCTTGAGTTGCCAGATGCCCCTCTAAAGGGACGAAAGGATCGAAAGTGTTTACCACTCTGAAGAGCACCCAACGAACGTGCCGTATCCGAGCCCTCTTTCATGCCCTTCAAGGCCTCGTCCACCTTTTCTCCGAAAAGAAGGTCACCTTCGAAGGGCATGTCCAATACTTTATACTGCACCTCGGGTCTGAAGTTGGTGCACTTAAGCCAAGCCTGGCGTCTTAGAACAACTCAGTTGTTTATCTGCTTAAAGCCCGAATCTGCCAGGTCCACCGCTATGTTAATAGCATGATTCGACGCCTCTTCGCCCTCTCGTACCAGAGACATTGCTGTTCTTCTATGTTCCTCCGGAAGGTGGTCCAGTATGGGGGCTAATCTGTGCCACATCTCCCTGTCGTACCTGGCCACAATAGCCAGAGAGTTGGCTGCTTTCACAGTTGCAGCACCCACGGAGAGAATCTTCTTACCAAACACGTCCTGGCGCCTTGACTCATTATCCGGAGGGGTAGAGCACTTGTGTTGGGCCTTCGCTTTCCTCGTCGCCGCTGCCGACACCACTGAATCAGGTGTAGGTTGGGACGAAAGACACTTTGGGGTAGAGTCTGGCACTTTAAATTTCTTTTCAATGCGGCCTTTGACGGCCGGTTCAGAAAACGGGTGGCGCATGGTCTGAACACCCTCTTTCCAGACATGATCTAAAATGGGTATCGAGAATATTGAACGTCTATTCTTACCCATATGGTCGAATAGAAAACAGTCCTTTTTCTCCTCCTGCTGAACCAGGCCAAACTCCTTGCATGCCTTTTCCATCATTGAATGAAAAGCGCCAATAAAGGTGGCGACGGGTGAGTGGGGCTCTTTGGCGTTTCCAATTCGACATCCGAAACCCAGGATGGATCCCTAGCTGGAGACAGGGAGATATCCGATGCTGACCCACGGTCAGACAAAGAGTCCGAAAGCTCACCCTCCTCCTGGACTACTGGAGTCACTGGAACACCGATCGTTTTGGTTGAACGTTGTGAAGGGCCGGGTTCGTCAACGGGGGGAGTCGACGCCACAGGTGGAAGCCTTTCATCCAACGATTTCAGCAGCGAGTGTAATGAGGACAAGACCTCCATGGACAGGACCGATTGAGAGATTGGAGGTTGGGTAAACACCTGAGAGCAGGTTGCTCCTGATGGCGACTTGGCTCGTAGCCCAAGTTCCTCCGGGCCCGCAATCCTGAAACCGTCGTCTTCCTTCGAGGAAATCGACACTGCTTGTTCCTGCAGTAACGTGTCCGGCAACCCCATATCAAAAACTTCTGGTCTCCAGGCCGGAACTTCGGTCGACGAGGACATCGTCGCCGTCGTCGTCGTCGGGTTGACGACGGGGGAGACCAACTGCGTCAGAAGCAGTGAGAACACTGACTGGTTCGTCGTCGTCGACGGTGGGCCTGCAGGTGGCTTAGGCGGTCCCGCCTTAACGGCGCTCTCCCTGCGTTTATCCGATTCTCTTCTCGTGGCAGATCTAAGAGGATCGCCCGAGGAGGATTTTGGCCTTTCCTTTCCCTGTTTCTTCGACGATGATGATGATGATGTCTTTTTTGAAGATTCTTTTGAAGAGTCCTTGGAAGAGTGGCTTCGTGGATCCTTTTCCACCGGTTGAGTCTTCTTCGCCGGTGGTTCCAACGAGGTTGAACGGCGAGGGGCCCCCGATGTTTTCGTAGAGGCCACGCTGCGCACGGAGCCAACCTCCGACAGAGGGTATGCTCCCGCCCTGTCATTTAACCACGAAACCAGCCTCCGACTCCGATCTTTCAGGGTTTTTTGGGAAAAACCTTTACACTGGTCTGCCGAATGGTGAGGGTGGAGGCAATAAATACAATCGAGATGGCCGTCCCCCTCGTAAACCTTCTTCAATCCGCACGTGGCGCACGGGCGAAAGAGAGGTTTTCCTGACATTCTGGTAAGACCAAAAAAACTGACAGGCGTCCTAGAAGTAGAAACTACACGAGGAGATCCCACTATCTTTGGAGACGGTTAAAATCTGAAGGGACCCGCGGGGGCGGGGCTTTTATACCATTACGTCCTACGGGGCATGCGTGGACGGCCCCGGAGAGGACGTAGATGTGGATAGGACACAAAAGTGTTGGAAGTTTTCCTATAGGAAACGACTATATATGTGTACCGAGGGTTCCCAGTCTGACGACGGGGAATATTCTAAGCATGTGAATCCATGAAAGATCCAATGCTGGAGAAGTGCTGAATTGGTCCCAATCCACAAGAAGGGTTCACGTGATGTTCCGGCTAACTTTAGACTGATCTCCTTATTGGATGCTGGAGGAAAAACGTTTGCAAGGGCACTACAATACCATTTCGCTGAATGGGAAAGTAACCATAAGATCATCGGCCACCGCCAGGCTGGCTTTCGCAAAGGGCTGAGCGCAACTGACCAAAGCCTTTGGCTACGGCTAGTATGCGACAAATACACCGTTCTCAGGAAGACCAGTGTCTATGCAGTGTTTATAGATCTATGAACTGCTTTTGACACTGTTCCAACAGAGCGGCTATGGGAGGTCTTTAGGAACTATGATATACCGGGTGCACTTCTGTCTGCCATCCAGAGTCTTTATTCAGACAACACTGCAGTGGTGCAGTGGGGAACTAGGGGGCAGCTCATTGAAATGGTTCCAGCATGTTAAGAATCTACTGGGGGGCTTAGGGCGTGGCTAGCAGCCATCCGATGAGGACGTGAGCTCGCGCTGCTCCCGCACCACTGGCTCCATCCTGCGAAATCCTGACAAAATACATCTTCGTGCGAAATCCTGAAATAACCCAGCGGTGGGAGAGACTCTCCTGCACCGAATCGTGGCGCTCCGACACAAATCGGTGTACGGATTCACCGTCCAGACCGTGTGGAAGCGACACGACCCGCGCCAGGTGTTGAACTCAAAATGGCCGCCATGTCTGCGCACTAATTGTCGACCGAAGGCCGGGGCACGCAAATCCGGGCCGGGAGACAGTGGCACGGACCTATTGGCCGTGGTCCGATACATCCAGCGATGTGGTAAGGAGAGGTGGAGCCGGAATAGAAGGGGCTGGTGAACGGGCCTTTCCCCCCACGGGCGAGAGACCCCCGGTCGGAGCTGCGACTCCCGCCTGCGAAGACGGAACCTCAGAGCTGCTAAGAGCGGGGTTGCTCGTGGAAAGAGCCAGGTCGGCATAGACACAGTCGGTCGCAGTGCGTCAACACCGGCTGCTCCCCCACGTCTGGGATTAGACATCGGTAGATTGTACCAACACATTGCCGGACAGAGAATGGGCAAGGAGAAACCCAGGAAAACGTCCACCCAGAGCAGGATCGAGCAATATGCGGCGATGCCAGCACCCCGCTCACCAGAGAGAACGCCGCCGGTCACCCCGGACCCTATGGATAACATCTCCCTGAAAGATATCATGAGTGCCATCACCAGCTCCAGGACTTCGATGGAGAAAAAGATGGACAGCATCGGTGCAGATGTGTCCCTGTTACGGCACGACCTCCAGAAGCTGACCGCCCGAACGGTTGAGGCGGAGGCCCGAATCTCTGAAACCGAGGATGGCCTACGTGGCGTCAACAGGCAAGTGACGAGCATGTTAGCACGGATAAAGACCCTGGAGGCAAGGGCGGACGATAGCGAGGGTAGATCCCGACGTAACAATGTCCGCATAATCGGCCTGCCCGAAAAGGCCGAAGGGGATTGTATGGAGCTTTTCCTGGAGGACTGGCTGACGAACATTTATGACAGAGAGGCTTTCTCTAAATTTTTTTCTATTGAACGGGCCCATCGCATTCCGACTGGCAGAGTGATACCTGGGGCCCCACCACGTCCAGTGATTGCCAGGTTTCTGAATTACAGAGACAGAGATGCGGTACTCCAGCTAGCAAGATCGAAGGGCACGGTCACATTTAACGGATCCAAAATAGCCTTCTTCCCCGATCTCACCAAAGAAGTCCAGAAAGCACGCCAATCATTCGATCCGCTTAAAAGACGCTTACAATCAGCAGGCGTCAAATATGGTTTGATCTTCCCGGCCCAGCTCAAAATATTCCACGGTGGCACGTCAGTGCACTTTACCGACCCCAGAGAGGCATGGAACTGGGCCGAGCGGCACATAGAAGGGGATTGGAATGCGGAGGAGAGAAGAAGAGGCAGACGCAACAGCCCTCGACCGGAGCGCCCACCGGAGCAGGGCCAACAACAGCACCAACAGCCTGCTAATCCGCCGCAGGGGAATATCTGAACTGGGGAACAACACGGAGTAGGAAGCTACGATACTGGGATTTGGACTACTATCGAATAAACTTGTGCCCCCTCCCCGGGCAGGTCAACGCACGGATTGCAACCAGGCCAGTGGTCGGACGGCCGCCCACCCCACGGGCAAAGTCTAACACCGAGGAAGCCCACGACAGCACCACGGACAGTTGCGTAAGCTATATGGTGCAAAGGCCACTGACTGTGGCTTAGTTTAAAATTTATTTGTTCTGGTTCAAACTTCGGGCGACAGATACTCCAAGTTGGGTGGGAGTATAGGGAGGGGGGATAGATAACACAACCGGGGCGGTAGATGCCCCCGAGGGAACAAATGTTTGAACAGATGGGAGGAAGAATCTACTCCCGTGTTTTGAGGTTTGTTTTCAGGTTCGTTTTAAATTTTATTTATGTATGGTCCGACAACAGTACACAACCACTTTCACGTGCTTGCGCCTCACAGCGAAACACTAGCGCGTGCATCCCCACGGAATCCTACACATTCTGCTCCACAACAACCCGCTCCCCAGCCAGATGACGCATGACAAAAATGATACGAGAACATTGCGTTTTCTTACTTGGAATGTCAACGGGCTGGGTAGTGGGATTAAACGCAAACTTGTTACCCAAACATTAAACAGACACGCGCCGGATGTGGTGATGCTCACGGAAACCCATTTGGCGGGTTCCACATGCAACCTATTTAAACGAGGCCACTATCGTATTGCACTACACTCAGGTTTCACCACGGGCTCCAGGGGGGTCCTCATACTGATTCACAAAAGGCTGCCATTGACACTATCCAGTGTGTCACAGGACAGGGGGGGCAGATTCGTGCACATGACAGGATCCCTATGGAATCGAACCATAACAATAATAGCTGTGTATGCACCACCCGCGCTGCTGCCAAGTCTCATAGAGGACATAACTCCCCAAATAGCACAGGACTCCTCAGACACACTAATCCTTGGTGGCGACTTCAACGAAGTCATGAACCTGGGCATGGATCGCACACACCTAAGAGGCAGGAATCCTGAACTACACACCAAGCTAGCCTCCTTCATATCAGCACTGGGCCTGAGGGACGTGTGGCGGGACCTTCACCCGGGGGAGCGGGAATACTCCTTTCATTCGGGCGCACACGCTTCCCTCTCCCGGTTAGACTATTTTTTCGTGCCAACCACCGAGATACATAGGGTAACTAGCGCCGCACTACTTCCACGCGGCATCTCTGACCATTCTCCCCTGCTAATGGAACTATCAACATCACGACCCATTCCCCCACCCTCATGGCGCCTCAACAATTATTATCTAGGCTTCCCAGAGCTAGTTGAGCGTATACAAGAAACCACAACCAACTACTTCGAGCTGAACGCTGGGTCAGTAGGCGACCCGAGCTTACTATGGGAAGCGTACAAGCCGGTCTTGCGGGGAGAGATCATCTCCTGGATAGCGGCGCATAAAAAGGCCCACATGCAAAAATTACACGAAGCGGAAGATCAGGTGGAACGGGCAGAAAGTGCACATCTGGCGCGAGACCTGCCCGAAACGAACCGAGCTTTAATCCTTGCCCAAAAAAAACTGCACAATGTAGCCTTAGACAATGCCAAACAGGCACACGCCACAATGCGAGCCAGATTATATGAGACTGGCGATGAGGCGGGTAAACTGTTGGCCTGGCTGGAACGTAGGGATGAAGGGCACAAACAGGTCAGGATGATCAAACCCGACAATTCAGAACCGCTGTGGACAGACCAGGCGATCGCAGAAGGCTTTGCTAAATACTACGCAGGGCTCTATGGGTCACCGGAAGCCCCCACTGATCTCTCTGTGCTGAACGGGATCACCCTACCCAGCCTAACGGACACACAACGAGGGCTGCTTGAGGCAGCCATTACCAAGGAAGAGCTTGGGGCGGCCATGTCTCAACTAAATCCTGGGAAAACTCCGGGACCAAACGGATTCCCGGTAGAGACGTGGAAGGGGGTGGAACCGAGTGCGTTAATCCCGCATCTCTTGCAGATGTACACTCACTCGAGGGAGCAAGGGCAGCTTCCCCTGGACCTAAGAAGGGCCACTATAGTGGTGATCCCCAAATCAGATAAACCACCAGAGAGGTGTAGCTCATACAGGCCCATCTCATTACTTAATACCGAGACCAAAATCCTGGCGAAAGCGTTGGCAATCCGCCTGCAGAAAGTTATCTCATCACTTATACACCCTGACCAATGTGGCTTTATGCCCCAGCGGTCAACGCGTATGAATATCCACCGACTGCACACTGCGATTGAAAAATCCCCCCTATTGCGGGACCCCCTAGCCCTGCTAGCAATAGATTTTGAAAAGGCTTTCGATTCGGTACACTGGCCAGCATTGTGGGAAATAATGCGCCGAATGGGCTTCGGTGACCAGTTCCTGGGATGGGTACAACTACTATACGAATCCCCTGAAGCTGTGACCAGAGTAAATGGTTGGTCTTCGCAACCGTTCAGACTGGGCAAGGGAACACGACAGGGGTGCCCCCTGTCTGCAATGCTCTTTGCGCTGGCCATAGAGCCACTAGCAATTCTATTACGTGAATCTCGACTATGGAAGGGCTTCCGGTGGACAGAAAATTGGGAGGATAGGGTCTCGCTGTATGCGGATGATCTGCTTTTGTATCTAGCGGACCCCATAGTCTCGTGCCCAGTGGTGATTGGTATATTGAAGGATTATGAATCCTTTAGTGGGTTGAAGGTGAACTGGTCGAAGTCCACACTATTCCCACTGAGAGAGTTGGACAGCGCTGAACTACAGGACTGCCCATTTCGCATAGAAGTTGACCAATTCCGCTATCTAGGGGTACAGATAACGACGAATCTGGCCGAGTATGTAGATAAGAATCTCCACCCGGTCACTAATCGCTTTGCGGACGACGTCAAACACTGGAACGCCCTTCCACTGACCCTATTAGGGAGAGCAGCGTTATTCAAGATGTTGGCGTTACCTAGATTCCTGTATATACTCCAAAACGCCCCGCTACACATCCCCAGACAAGAGTTTCACAGAATTGACAGGATCCTTCGGAAACTCCTGTGGAATAACGGGCACCCAAGACTGGCGCTCCACATCCTGCAGCGCTCCATCTGGGAGGGAGGCATAGGATTGCCGCGTATACAGACATACTATTGGGCGAGTCAAATGGCGGTGATAAACGACCTCCTACACGGCGATCCCTCGCTACCCCACATAAAATTCGATACTCTCGATGGGACCAGCACAACCCCATTAGAATCCCTATACCGGAAAACTAACAGCAATAGTAACAAAACAATGGCTAATCACCGAACGCTAGTCTGGGAAGAGGCACACAAGCACATACACTGGGAGGGGAGAACCACACCAGTACAGCCACTGTGGGCGAACAAAAATATCCCGGAGCTGGGCAAACTTCCAAAATGGCGGAACTGGGTGGCTGCGGGAATTTCCAAAGTAGGAGATGTGTTCCGGGAGGGGAGTCCGGTGACATTTGAGAGGTTAGTGGAGGATTTTAATCTGCCTGCCACGGACCGATATCGGCATGTGCAACTGTGTCATGCTTTACAACAGCATTTACCTGCACTACGAGATATGGCGGACTGCACCCCCATAGAAAGAAACCTGGTTCTGGAGAGCATAGATGTTAAAATCACCTCAGTAATGTACAATGTCCTCACCTCGTTTGCCACACCGGAGCTCTCAAGCCTAAAATCTAAGTGGGAGAGGGATGTGGGAGCGATACCGCCCGAAGATTGGATAACGATCCTAATGTACCCAAGAGAAACGGCCATCTCGGCCAGGCTACGCCTGGTACAACTCAAAATCTTGCATAGAATATATTACCCGCGGGTAGCGTTGTACAGATGGGGCAAGACCACAGACCCAAACTGCTTGCGATGCCTTCAAAACGAGGGCACCTTCTTTCACATCATATGGGATTGCCCACACATCACGACATACTGGCAGCACTGCTGTGACACACTCAGTAAGGTTTTGGGTCGAACTGTGCTCAGAGATCCAAAGCTGATGCTGTTGGGAGTGGAGGAAGAAGGCGAAATGTCTCGCTCCGATAGGCTATTATTTGCAACCTCCACGGCACTGATTAAGCGCAACATTGCCAGACTGTGGGGCTCGAGCGTCACCCCTGTGCACGCACAGTGGCTAAATGATGTGGAAGCATGCATTGTGATGGAGCGAAGGGTATATGCGGCCAGGGGATGTCCTAGGAAAGCGGGGAAAATCTGGGAAAAGTGGGAGAATGCAGTATGAAATTCTTTTGTAGGAACTAGGCCGACGGCCAGCATGTGATGGCATAGCAAGAATGTGCATAACGCTGACAATGTGTCCTCAAGATGTTGTAAAACGGACCATACACTCTTTACTGCTTATGTTATTATTGTTGGTTGGACCCTTCAGGGTCACTGTTTTTTCTTGTATGATGTAATAAAATCAATAAAAGTGTTTGATCAAAAAAAGAATCTACTGGGGGGCTTGAGGAATATTGGCGTAACCCTAGAGCTCTAACTTTTGCCTCTAGTGTTGTGGTGAAGAGGGCTGCTTTGGTTAAGGTGCAGCACCGAGTTGGGGGCAGATCTCTTTTTTCTCGACTGGTTCCTCCCTCTGGAACAGCCTCCCTTCCTCTCTAAAACTTGAGCAGAATCATCTCCAGTTCTGGAAGTACCTCAAGACCTTCCTCTTTGCTTCTGCCTCCTCCCTTCCTCTCCCCTGCTGATCTCCTGTCTGATACATTCACCGGTCACTTGGCTACACTATGAATTCGGACCCAGTCCCTTGCCCGTCCAGCTGCATACCCGCACTGCCTCCTAGCACCCCTTGCACTTGTGGTCTGTATCTGTTACCCTTACAGACCCTTTCCTGCCCTTATTAGACACCGGTTGTCTGCACTTCTAACACCCGCACTTGCCAACTTTTGGCTGCACTATAGTTCTGTTGATTCCTTGTCCTGCACTTGTCCATCCTCCCCCACCTCACCTCCCCTGGCTCTTCTCCCCTCCCCGCCCCCCTGCACTTGCGCAATCTCAATGTCACTAGACCTAGTAAGATCGTTGTTTTTTTGTCCTCCCTCTGTTTCCCCTCGCTTGCCTTGTCGCGCCTTGAAACACTTGTGTATAGGCGCATTATAAGTGCATATCATATCATAACGTGCGAGTTCCCAAGCTTCTGTAACCTTAGTCCGTTATCTGAACATCAAAAACCAGGTTGGCTGTGAAGAATACTTACATTACATTCCCTCTAATTTTGAAAGATCTCTGCATGTAAAATTCTGCTTGGGGATTTTGCCCACGGCCGACCTGTTTAATAGGTTGGATAGTGCTGTTTCTTCGTCTTGCTTGTTATGCAAGGACCCTAAAGAAGACGTACAACACCTAATGTTGCTGTGCCCGGACTCCGCAGGCTTAAGGAAATTATTTTTAAAACTGCTATTTCTGAGCCACGGATGCAGGCCAGTTGCTGAAGCTATGGGTCTGTGCCTAAATTCAGCAGACACTCCTGCAGTCTTTGCGACCAGAACTTACCTTAAATGGGTATGGAGGGTTGCATAAAGAGGGGAAAGGAGCATGATTAACTTGATTTTGAAAAGTATTTGTAATCTGAGCATTTCACGTGGTATTGTTTTATACTATTATATATTTTCTTGTGATGATGTGATGACCGTGGGTTTTATAAATTAGTTCTCTTGTGTATATGATGTATATATTAACTGTTGCCCGTCGAAATAAAGCCTATGAACTAAACAGAAGATCCAATGATAGAAAGACTATCTTTGTCGACAAAAGATCCCCACTGCCGGCAGTCACCGACGAGATGGAAGAAAACTATCGAAAGTATCAAAAAAACTGAAGAAAATGCACACATTTCGAGTAGAGAAACACAAGGACTCCTAACACTAGAAACGGGTGGTACAAATCTGAAGATGGCTACCAGGGTTGGAGCTTAGGAGGATGAGTGTCATTGGCTGCGGGCAGTATGACCCAAAGGACAATGACTGGATATGGAGGAGATGAGCAGTATTTAGACTAAAGCAAAGCCGCTTTATTTTTACTGAGGATTCACAGCCTGGCGACAGGGAATATGTGAATCCATACAAGACCCCATGCTGGACAAATACCCCAATAAAAATAAAAAGGTCAACCAGCTGTCCACACATAAACATGCCATTCTGTTCTGCCAATATGCTCTGTTTCCACATCCCTGGTGTCTCAATACTAATTTCAAGAGATTGATGAAACCCATGTTATTCAGTTTTGGGAGCGTGCAAACTTAAAACCTTTAGTGTGATGCACCCCACTGTGAAATGCTGATGTCTGTTTCAGTCCATCCCTGGTGAAGGATTGGCCACATCATGACTCCAGCGCTCTGGAAACAGAAGGCAAGAGGTAACCTCACTTACCGACTGAGAATCCTTGGTCCGAGTACAACACAGGAACACCTTGAGTCTGCGAGTCCAGCTACTGGCCTGGCCTTCCTCTAGACGATGCCTGCAGAAGAGAACACAAGACAACCGAGGAAGGTACAGATGTGCATAACACTGGACTGATCATTGGAGAAGAACCCCAGGGGCCTGGCTGATCTTCAGGGGTGCACCTCTGCCTGATCATCAGAATATCAGGAGACTAGAAACAGGAGGGAAATGAAGACGATCACCAGAAAAATACAGGGATGCTAAGAATAGGAAAGAGCCCAAGAGAAACAGACATCACTGAAGGAAGCTTTGTGGAAAGGATGGATTCACAGGAAAAGAGTGAGAGAGATGGAAAGTGTCCAGACAAGTTGGGGAAAGCAAGAAGGGTAGCAGCTTATTTGGCCTGCTCTAAGCTCTAACCTGAGGTTATACGTCCGCAAGTTGCGCTGCCTCCTCTTCGTGGCACGTAATTTGACAAAGGTCCGCCCTGTCGGGTCAAATACGCAGAGCACAGTAATGCAAACACTTAAGATGACAACCCAGTTACAGACGACCATCCCTATAGGGAGTGAAAACAGCAAAGTAAGGGTCAGGGAATCTCTCACTTAAACATAAAACTGCACTATGAAGGAGTCCACCAGGGGCACCTACCCAGAGTCACGTTCTTGGCAGTTGTGTCGTTGCAGGATGTATAATACTGAGCCAGCCACACAATGCCCACAATGGCATAAACAAACTCAATCACCAGGATAGCTGAAATGAAAGCAAGCAAATGCCTGTCAATGTCTCTGGCCACACTAAACAGTATACACTGCAATAACACACATATCTACATGGGCAGAATTATCCATATCACTAGCTCACACTGTATCACTACATTGACAGGAGCACTATAATATACTTCACTATCAAAACAACTGAAGTTCACTTTATCACCAGCACAAAACACTGCCATCAGCACCACTTAATTCCACTTGTTTGTCAATGGTAGAGCGCAAGCAGATCATAATTTACCATCTGCATCAATGTACCACACAGCAGTATCAGCACCGTGGCATGATGCTCTAGTGTCTACAGCACAGCAATACACTTTCTGCAGGCAACGCTACCGTTGCCTGCACTCTTCATGTCACTAAAGCACCCTGCAGTATGTCCCATTGCATTAGCCACATCACACTGACAATCAGCACCACTCCTCTACTTACAAACAGTGCTTTCCACTGCATCATTGGCAGCAATGCATCCGACATTATCACAAGCACACATCACACAGCACCATTAATCTGATGCCATACAGGGCTGTATGATGATGCATTGCCTGCATCACGCTGCACTACTAGAACCATAAGAGTAGAGGCACAACCAACAACTCTCATGAATACTGCACCACTAGCCCTGCACACTATATTGCACACTTGTGAAACATCCATCAGCAAGTGGCACGAACTCTCAGATTGTAATGTGTTAAGTTGTTTATTGCTTTGTTGAGGGCTACATCCAGCACAAAGGGGTGGACCTCTTAGGCCCACGACTGGTTTTACCCTAGTGCAATTAATGCATGTAATTCAAATGGCTCATGTTTTGACTGTCAGAGAGAACACTTCCTCCAGACTGATCACATATCGCTTCCAATGGAAAAGGAATCGGTTTTCTTGGTAGGACCGTCTTCTGTGGCTGGCACACTTTCCTTGTCCTCAGAGCCACTGGATCCTGTTTGCCGTTTCCACCACCATCTTAGAGTCTTCATCGCCAATGCTTTTGCTGGTGGCTTGAGGGCCTCCTTGGGGGAAGGCCTCTTATTCTTCTATGTTGTCATAGGGGGTCAATGTTGGCCCAGGGCTCCACCCATTGGACGTCTCATCCTGTAAACCACACCTAAGAAAGAAGCCCTATACTTACCAGGTTTATTCGCCTGGTAAAATACATTGTTTGTGAAGTAAACATTGTGAGTACTTATCCCTGGGTGCTAGGATGATGGGTTATTCTCGATAATCATTCTCAGGGGTTGCTGTGATCTGGGGTTGAAACTTTTCAGAAGCAAGTGTTAACAGTGCTTTCCCATTGTTACAATTGAGGGGTCTCCCTGCTGTGCTGCATGGTCTTCTAGGTCTTCTGGTTTTCAAACCGACTTCTGGATCTCTACACTGGGGTCTCCTCTGGTCCTCCTTGGGGTCATTTGCAGCCACATCCAAACCTATGTAGAAAAAGTGGGACTTAACTGCCTTTCCGTATACACGCAGATTGCCGACCGACTTTGCCCCATTGATTTCCATTGGAACTTTCTACTCAACTAAAACTCTTCTAAAGTGACTATGGGGGTACTCACCTGCCCCGAGACATTTTTCCTGCATCCACCTTGGCTCCCGCGAGTTTTAGCCAAAGATTTGAATTTTAGTACCGACCTGTGATTTGTAATATATTTTTTTAAAGTCATGCTTTTCACTTGTTCGACTGTGAATGCATACTTACACTGTAACTAATGTTGGCGACACGGGCATTTGCCCCTGAAGTGTACTGCCTTGATAAATGTTGCCAAAGTGCATCTGGATTTCTTGGTGCCCTCTGGCTAGGTTTTAGAATTGTTGTTCATTCTCGGGAACCTTCATTAACTGGTAGATGTGCATTTGTAGTTCTGTAATACTATGTCCCATTGGTGTAGAAAGACTGTAGCTTTGCGTGTTGACACTAGGGATCCTGTGTGACTATTGTAACTATAGTTACACGACTAGCCCCGTTCTCTTTCCACCCCTTTTCTCCAAATGTGGGTTGCTGATCATCACATAGTGGAGCTACAATATAACACAGTAGTGGGTATTATGACCAGTACTGCTTTGTACTGGCATTGGGTATTTAATTGTGTGCTATAACTGTGTGTTTGTTTTTATCACCATGAGGAATTCTTACTATGTATATTGTGTTTACTAAAGTATGTATGCAACTAATAGAGGGATATGCATGTGTAATGTAATACATGTATAAGAATGTATTGTCTTTTCTATGGAAAAGTGTGTGGACTGATTTTTCCTTTGTGTCAACCTAGAGTTAATCCAGGTGGCTCTGCATGCCTGTGCGCTCAAGAGAGGTCAAGTGCTCTGCCCTACCTTAATGTTAGTGGTTAAGGTGCGGCTACAGCACTCAACAGGGGGTTGTCCAGAAACTGCCTTAACACAGGGGAGTTAGGGGTGAACAGGCAGTCACTCTCGGTCACCATAGTGAGTAGCCATGGGTCAGAGGATATACATTTTCAGGATGAAGAGCGACCCTCCATTCCACAGTAAGTGAGATGGACAAAATAAATACTTCATTTCTTGGGCTTTTGGGAGGTGGGCCGGAAGAAATGGCTCATGGTGGCTGGGTTGTGCATGTGTAGTGTCACTTGAGGAGTGGTCTCGATGACAGCTTCTGGGATCCTAATATCCACAAAAACCTGCCAAGACGACCACCCATGTTTCGCTTAGTTAGTGGATTGAAAGATGTTGCTAAATTGCTTATTCAGGATGGCTAATGAGTTTGCTGTCAGAGTGTGTCTTCTTCGTCAGAAGCTTCTCCTCGTAGAGTAGTGCAGCAAATCTACACCATCAAAGGGAACGCCAAGCACTTTTTCTTGGACATCCTGCTGCAGCTTTGTGGCCATTCACCAGGCCTGCCTGCTGACACCTGCTCTCATGCGCACACCCATGGTTGCCATGTCCTCGCGATGAGGACTGGATCCAGAAGAACCACGGCCACCTGCTTCACTTCAGACAGGCCACAATACATGTAGTGCCTGTTCTTCCCATGGAGGGAGTGAAGCAACCCCCTCTCCACCCTCCCACCCACCAATTTCATTCTAGAGTCTCTGGGTACCTGATGGCCAAACATACACAATGGCTTGGAAAAGATGAAGGGATGAGTTCTGGTATATCCTATTCCCTATGCTGTCCAGGTGCTATGCTTCTTTGTCGGGCCAGAGGAAGAGGTTGATGAAGCATTATTCCAAAGTCGCAAAGTCCACAACAGAAATGTGAGCCTGTGGATGCCACAGCAAACACATTTTCACTTGTGTATGTCAGGAATAGAGGGCATGTGACTGGCTGTGGACAAAGACACTTAAAGGTTACAGTGTACACTAGAATAGTTGATATCCATTTAATGGCTGCCACCAGCTTCCAAGGATCCTGGACTGTCCCTTATACAAGGTTCCACAGGAGGCAGACTTTGAGACATCGAACACTCTTATCTTCATCATCTTCTAAAGTTATCTTGAAGCCTGCAGCAGCAAAGCACAATCCAGACCATGGAAATGGATATATCGGTGAGTGAGCTGCAGTGTCCCATTTCAAGTAAGTTATGTTTTTAATATAAAACATTTCTATAAAGAAAAGATTCGTCCTGTTCAGTTTCTCTCCCTCCTTGCATTTTCAGAGAATGTGGTGTGAACCTTCCCCAGGAGACAGGCACCTCTTTCTATCAGCACGCGAGAGACTGGCAACTCGATGCCTTAACTTGACATAGATGACAGCAGTACGGCACAATCAACTGCGTTCAAACTGCCGAGAGCTTGAAAGCTAAGGGAATAGAAGAGCAATGGTTGCCGTGGGATGTGCTTAGAGGTTTATGTGGCGCAACATATGTGGGAGCTGTATTGCTCTACCTGGAGACCAGGTTCTGTCGCTGCAGACCAACCTTTCTAGGGGTTTAGAGCTGGTTGGGACAGCAGATGGTATCTTTACTATGGGGATAACCACTGTTGTAAGGCAATGATTTTAAGGACTTGCTAGAAAAGAAAGCATAAAAAAGTTAAATAGATGGATGCGAGTGATAATGTGTGTTTGATGACTAGTGAAGCAAATGGAAGGGAGTGGGAATAAAGAATGTTTGACCAGAGTGGGACCAGGTTTCACAGGTGAGATGGACAGAACGGTGGCAGAGGAGATGTGGGCTGGTGGAGGGACTGGTATAGAGAATGAGAGTTCATGGCAGAGTGCAATTTGAGGAAAAAGGTTGCCCCGATTGTTTTGACCTGCTTTGTGCTAGGGATTGTGATGTCATTTCTGTGAAGGACAGTGACTGGTGACAATCCATGTTGGAGATTGAAAAAACCCAAGGGAAGTTCTTTGGGGTGGGGAGTGGTGACAGAAAGGAGATATATGTTGGAGGAGAACGATTTGGCAAGGTCAATGGCAGAAGCTCGGATGGAGAAGAAAGTCTGACACCCTCAAAGGTTTTCAGTCACAGCACTGTGCTACATGGTATTACCAGTTCTTCCTGCAATTACAACCATGCACCACAGTACGAGTACCACTGCATGGCTGTGCATCATCAACACCATTACATCACACTGGACAATCAACCCATTTGCATCATTAGCAACACCCTGCACAGTCAACAACACAGTTCACGCTGACATCACCCTTGTATTATACTTTACTGTGGACCCCATTGCACCACACTTCAAAATCAGCACCCCCCACCACAACAGAATGATCGATCACAGTGCATTATGAGCAAGACTGTATGAAACTGCATTATCAGTGTGTATACGAGTAAGTAGAATAATGAGCACAGGTGCAAAGAAGGTTCGTGCTGGAGCAATGTACCTACCCAGTCTGACATAGAGAACGTACTGCATGGAGTCCCGTGGCTCGGTGTACAGGATGCCGCCACGCATGCTCAGCCAGATAATAGCCACTTCGGCTATCATGCAGCTGAGCAGGATCCCCAGGTAGCCCCGGCCGTGGTCCACCAGATTGAGGGAGCAGGTCTCGTTAGGGTTGTACGTCAGACCAAAGAGCACCACAGAGAGAATGAGGAACCTGTCCAAGCGAGAGAGAGAGGGAGAGCAAGGATCACAACTGGAAAAAACACAAAAATACACAACAAACAGAGCACTTGAGAGGTCATAGGGACTTTACAATGTCAAAGCCACAATGCTAGGATAGGTGAGTAAAGCAGTCCTGCTACTAATGAGGACTTATTTATTCAATTGAGTAATAGCAGCCAAGAAGACGGGTCATGACACCCAATACAGAAGTAATAACTAAGACTACATCCCCAATACTCGATATAGTACTTTGAGGCGCATGCAAAGAGGGGGTGGTTTCCACACTGTTGGTCAAGAGTCTCGCGGCCAGGAGACGCAGGTAACACCATAACTTTAAATAGAAAAGGTTACACCTGCACTATGAAGGGGACATGGCTGCTGTGAGTGTGTCATGTGCCGATTTAAAGTCTAGTAAATTAGCATGACCAAAACAAAATGATCCAATTATCCACCATTCTCCTATTGATATCCAATATGGAAATAACCATGGATTTAGTGCTTCTACACTGTCTGAACTTGGCCTGAAAATCATGAAGTAGACCCATTTTCACTGCTTATATTTTTATTTATCAACTGCCGGTAATTCCCTCCGTGTAATTATAGTAGGGACTAAGGCAATAGGCTTACAACAAGGAGAGGCTGCACTATCCAGTGTTCAATCCTTCTATCGCCTTCTCATATCCTCGGGTACATTTCTTGTCATAAAGAATTAATGAGATTTCTTAAATCGCTGATTACAAGACGATGCAAACCTTGAAATAGTCTTTCAGGGGAGTAGCCTTTAAGTGATCCTCTAACACAGGCTTTCAGCAACTAGTTCACCAAATTCTTTTTCAGTTAGAAGGCAATAGGCCTGCAACTTAAGTAAAGTTGTTTTCTTAAGAGACTTCTCTAGCTTTTGCTCTTCAAATAAAAAACTGCTCTACTTCAACCATCCATTTCAACATTTATTATAAAAGAGGAAAACTTGTTTTACTTTCCCTAAAAACGGATTTGCTGCTCCAAACTTTAATCTTTTCCCAATTAACCTTGTTTTATTGTTTAAATATCCTGCATTATAATTATTTTTACTAGTGCTTAAGAGATAGAAGGGGCAATGTATTTACCAGAAACACTGTATGATAGGTACAAAAAAATGAGCATTCCTTAAATTGGGTGCTCAACAGTATTTGTGTATTGCTACAAAGCCAAACATCGCCCGGCATCTCTCTTCCCCAATACTGAAAATCTCGGAACGGGTTATGTTGAACCAACTCATTGCTACTGCATGCCATCCTTGTATACTCTCTAGTCTCATCTATTTTTGATCTATCGGCTGAATTCTACCCAGTCTACCTCTCCGACCTTCTTCAAAAAAGGCGTTCTACCTCTAAGACCAATTATTCTCCATTTCATGGAACAATGGCTCCTTTAATCCTACACTCCTGCGGGACAAAGTACCCGGCAAGGGTCTGTTCTGGAACTACAACATTTTTCACCTTGAGACGAGAGTAGTATCGAGAGTGCTAGGTAGTAGCGAGGAAGCTGCTCACTTTGCGGAATGTCTGGTGTGAATGCCAGACTGGAAGAGGGGTGCAAAGGCCATTGGTCTTTATGCAGCCAATGATGCGCTTAAAAATAGGCCTTTTCCAAATTTTTATGTAGTGAGAGGAGAGGGACAGGCCACAGATTGGCTTTGCAGGAAACCAGGAATGTTCAAGTTCCTAGAGAGGTGATGAAGTGAATGGAATGTTAAGAGCAGGTGAAGGATGCAAGGAATGTCACTGGCACAATTAGTTCCACATGAGAACAGGATGTAGTGGTGCATGGAGGATGGGATCTGGCACAGTGGATGAGGTCAGGCTGGAGGCCAGAAGAGAGCTTGCGGGATGTCACCATAAAGACCAGATGAGGACTCTACTTGTCGTATTTGTAGTATTCTTGTACGGGAGAAGATCTGGCAAGCGCACCTGCATCAAGGCAATCTGCATCATCAGGATAATACAAAGCTAGGAGTATGCACTAGAGTGGCAGTCCCGAGGAGCGGGATAGTGGCAGTCAAAGGGCGAGACTAGTGCAGAGTTCAAGGCATGTGAGATATAGATCTTACAGGTTAGAAAGGACCCGAGTCCAGCTAGATCGGGTGGTAGGGAGTTATTTTTAAAGTAGCATTTTGAAATGGGGAGGCAGGGGAATGGAGAGAGAGGGTGTGGCAATGTTAAAATGGAGGAAGAAGTGATCACAGGAAGAGGGGTTGATGGAAAGAGCCTTGGTGGTAAGGGTAAAAGAGATGAAAGTGAGGTTGAGGGAGTTGCCAGGGGCATGCCCGCAAGTTATTCAGGGAATGGTCACAGTGTTAGGTCCTGTTCAAGGACATGGGCATGGGAGGGGTTTGCTCCCATGCTGCCATTAGCACTGTAGGCACCTCAGTGCGTAAAGAGTCGCGTAGGATGTCAAGATCGAGAAAGAATGAGGTGAGAGAGCCAAGAGGCAGGTAAACGAGGAGAATGATACGAGGAGTAGGAGCGAAGAGTTGAAGAGTTATGCAGTGAAATGACGGGGGAAGAAATTAGGAAAGCAGAATAGGGATGGATTGGAGGGCCTTGGTATTGAGCCAAACCTATCCACATTGTTTGGCCAGATAAGGGGGAGTCAGAGAAGGTATCATAATCGGAGTGGAGAGCAGCAAGTGTGGCAGTGTAATGTGGCGTGATCCAAGTGACGGTGATGTCCACAATTGAGAGATATAATCACAAAATGGGTTACCCCCGATTTTAATCCGAAGAAAGGACGCCACCCCATACATGAGGGATACACTAACGCTACATTGTCCATGTCTCCTCTTTGATGAGTCAAATTGTTATTTGTATGTGTTTGTAATGTTCTATGAAGCCTGTGCACTCTTCTTTGGTCTAAAGTTACACTATTGCACTTTAAAAAGTTCCTTAACCAAATGCAATTAAGCAATCATACTATGTAATATTGTTTTAATTGAATTTCGACATAAAATACATTTGAATTAGCTTTCTATAGAAAATAGTACTGTGTGTGGAGAATACATTGATCAAGCTCATATTGTAAGAATTGATGGGATTCTGATGCACACAGTGCGTTTGATAGGGCAAGGTCGCCTGCCCCACCATTGTTGATTGCAAAATTGAGAGATGGTGGTGTTGAGAGGAAAAGTAATCCATGAGAACACAAGTCTTATTATAGGGCATTCAATAGCCGGAAAGTGAGGTTAATGGGGAAGAGGGCGAAAAGGCTCCAAAGGGGAGACGGGAGACATGTGGATACATAATTTTTGGCGCTAATGCTGTTAAGAAAGTGCAACTAATAGGGAGCCTTTCTTGGGCACATGGTGTCTTCAAGGGAAGTGTCGGGAGGGTTTGGTGAGGCGAATTACGGTGTGGAGGAAGGACGTTCCTGTATTGTTAGCCAGATCCATTCCCTTCCTGGCATATACTGACAAATTTTGATACGGCAAGCGACAAATGACCTATAACACATCTAATGGTAGAGATAATTTTATGAGACCATTGAAGTTGGCAACCAAGATAAAGAACTCTCATGTCATGTCTTACCAAAGGGAACACAGAAAAATTGTTATGTTTAAGCCCGTCATGTAATGCCCCAGGGGCGAGTTACAGGCCGAACGCGAAGGGATGTTGGTGGGCGAGGGATGTGGAAATTGAGGGTCGGGGCAGTGGACATGGGGATTACGGGGTGCACTTACCTGCTGTCTTGGTAGGGAAGATGGTGGTTTCCTGCCTCTGAGGAGTAACCGAACATGGCTTTACCATGAGGTAAAGCTCCTGTTCCAAGCTTCTGGACTGGCTTGGAGGCCGCCTGACCCTGTTAGGGAGAATTCTCATCAATGTGCCAATTCCTCCCACCTTAGAGACCTCCAGCTTTTTTGCTAAACTTTGGGACTTTTCAAATCAATGTGTTTTCTGTGTTTGTTTCTTTTTGGTTATGGAGTCTAACCAACTCCATAGGCATCATCTTTTTCATGTGTGTTTCACAGCACCCTCAGGCTTTCCCAAGGTTTAAATACCTTCTCTGGGACCAACTACCGTTTCCCAGAACAGTGTAGTGAAATTGACTTCACTTAACCCTGACAATTTCTATACCCAGCACACCCTCTTACAATAGAGTGCTGGAGGGGTTACTTAGTATCTAGTTAGTCATCTAACAGTCAAATGTTACCCTTTCCTCTCAGAATGGCTGGTGGCAGTGGTTTTACAACGAACTACCAAGATTTTTCCCGACTGCAAACTATTCGTAGCTCGGGTAACGTTAAATCACGGGAGCCATGTTTTTCAAGATGGCGCCCAGCCATCGTTGCTAAAAACAGGTCCCGGTCTTTTTTCGCCATTTCTTTGTGGAAAGGTCCTTCTAGAGTTTTTCTCTGCGCGTCAAACCAGGTTTGGTCTCTTTGTTCATTCGCCTTTGGCAGGCTTCAGGAGTAAAGACCGCCTCTGGCTCCAGAGTGTCTGGGGTAGGCAGGAAGTCTGGGAGGTGCCCAAAACTCCCTGTGCCTAGTCTCCTAGGAGACCCAAATGCACTATGTGATGATTGGCTGGCTGACTGTCTGGCAAGGACAGCCACCCTGCTGGGTGAGTGGCAGCTAGGCTGGAATGAATGGGAGAGAACTGAATAAAAGGGCTTGGAAGGCAGAGTCGACCAATGGAACGAAGGAACCAAAGAAGAGCTTGAAGAGGACGGCTGCTGCAACTCCTGGACCATTGGTTTGCCCGGTGAAGCCCTGCTGCAGGTCCGAATCGCCATGTTCGCATTGACGGAGAAGCCCTGCTAAGGACGACTTCTCCCTTTTGAGTTGGCCAGACCAATCAACTACCAATTAAGTCACCTGGACACCTATCACGGAGCTGGTTGCATTTCTTCAGAGTACTGCAGGAAACCGTAGAGCCAGGGAGAGGGACAACAGATTGTGTGCATTGCTTGTAAGCTGGCCAAACGCGTTTGGAAGATCCTACGGACTCCCATGACGTTGGACCGACCGAGCCGGACTCTCCTCAGCTGAGTGCAGGACCTCAGAAGCAAGGACAGTCCACCTTGACAGCCAGGGCCAGCGTTGTTACCAGTGCGGTAGCTGAAACGCGAAGCAGCCAATGAAAATTTAAGTTTGCCAGTTGCGAGCTTTGACCAGTCCCAGTGCAGTGCAGGAGTCCCCCGACGTCCTCCCTCTTGTCCCCAAGACTGAGGCTCAGGAACAGCGAGGTCTGCAGGAACTGCCAGGAACAGAAGTGCATCTTTTTCTTCATTGTAAGGTACTGTAAAACAAGACAGAGAGCACTTGCCTCTCACTTTGAAAGTGCTTGAAACTTTTGCAACTCACAGGCCTAATCAGCTTGTGACCCAACATAGGATTCTTCTTTTTACAAAATACTTCTAAGAACTTGTGCAGAGACCTTTCCGTTTAACTACCAGAACTGCTTTATCCTATCCAAGACTTTAGCCCAATGACTTTGGCATAGCCTATTGAATTGAATTGACTCTCCTGGTGAACTCAAAGTAGTTGCACTGTTTAAGAATAATTGTAGTCTTTCAAGTTCTGATAACCTTTGCCTTTTACTTACTTCTTAAAGAGTGTACAGTATTGAAGCATATTTGTCTGTTACTATATGATTGCCTCCTTCTAATGAGTGTTTTATAATTGAACTGAAAGAAATTGTTATAGTAGAAACCTTGAGTGTAAGAGTCTATTTGAATACCTGTAACTGTGAATCTCTGTTTAACGCCACTACTGCTCACATTTCCCCTCTTGAGATAAGCCTGGCTGCTCAACATGCTTCCAAAACTGTGCAGTACAGACTTATACCAAAGGTTTGTTTGCTTACGCATGTAGTCATAGTTGTGTGTAGTGTTCTCAGAGGGTACTGCATACAAACTTTGCCTAACAGACCACCACGCCAGGGTGCTAGTATATGTTAAAGGAGCTGAACTCTTTTTTAAATTATCCCTGAAGGAGGGATGGTAGCCTTTTGGATGAAACAATTAAATGGAGGTATCTTATATTTGTTCTCGGTCTTCAGAGGAGATTTAGTTATTTCAGCCTGAAATGTTTTTTACGACAAATCTAAAAACTACATGGACAGTAAGATTATGCTGCTGGTTGCTGGCCCCCCTCTAATCTCAAATCAATAGCCAAAGCTGAGCGCACGTTTTTTTTTTTTAATCAAAGTGAGGGCCTCTACACCTGATGAGTTCTTGTGTCTCAAATTCTGTATTAAAACACTAGTACCCAAGTTACAATTAGCTGTGGCTCTTTCGTGGGTTTCCATTGGGTTGAACGAAAGCGTACAGCTGACTTGTCTAATTATTAAGGATTGGTCATCATTGGATAATGTCCTGGCTTGGAAATGTACTGCTGGTGTTAAGGACACCTTTCAGCAGCTGGGTTTATTGGATTATTTTTCCAATGCGTCATTGCTGGATACCTCAGGTAAACAGAGAAGTCTTTGTGCTGCGAGACAGAGCGACGATGCACATTTTTTTCAAAGCACACAAAGGCTAAACATGTGTCTCCCTTTTATAAAAGCAGCGCTTGAAAAAGCTTGTTATTTGACTCATATTTAACCAACAGGCAAGGATTTTTCTTTTTTTTTTAGCCAAAACTGCCTTTTGCTGCCAACTGCCAACAGATCAGTGTGGGGTAAAGACCGTGTTCCATTCTGTAATTGTGATAAACAGTCACTTGAAACTAACATTCACATGTTTTTTTTTCTATAATAGTTATTTGATACCCAGGAAAACCTATATTTTGCCTGTATTATGGATTTTTGTATTTGAAGCGGTGTTCTTTGTCTGATTTGCTTTTGTTTCACGCGAATAATCCCCTGACTCGGTGCTGTTAGGAACATTTGTTACACGCTGCTATGTAAAAAGTGATCATATGCGACTAATTAGTCTGCATTTGTTCATACTCTAGAAAACCAGCAGCAAACATAATACCTTATAATTGTTTGTGATCTGCTACAGGTTGTCGTGAAACAGTTTAATGACTTTATTGTAAAGGAACTCATTAATAACCTAAGTCCGGATCAATGATTGTGTAAGGGGTCAGGTGGGCATTCGGGTGGGACTCAGTATTTATAGAAGAGGGGCGGGGTATTCACAGACGACCTAGAGAAATTTGAACAGAGCAACAAAGACATGTATGCAGTTTTAGGTATGAAAGTTGTATAGTAGTCTGGTATCAACCACCAAATTAGATACAAGGTCGGCATCTACCAGCAAGTTAATTAATGCAAAGACTATTTCAATTGTTGGTCAACAAAATAGCCACTTCCACTGTACACGTTTACTTTTTTTTCTCGAAAGGAGCCCACAGAGGGGAAGAACATTCTTAGTTTTCACTTGTGAACCAGCACCTACGCTTAGCCATGCAGAGGCAGGTCAAGAGTATTGAAAGGTGTGCATATGGTCTTGGAAAACACTCACGGGTCGATCCAGCTTGCAGAGAAGTAAAAGTAGTATTTGCAAATCCAACAATGTTTGACTTTTGTAAGGTGCACTTGTTTTTTGTTGTGGTACCATGTATTGTCATCATCTTTCCATAAACACAACAGCTACAGACGTGCTTTTCTGTGTACTCAAATCTCATGCCTTGTATTCCGATCAAATACACACATCGCACACCATATGCTACGTAATCAGTTTTAATGCCCACTACATAGAATGCCAAGTATTGCCATCAAATGCCAAGTAAAAAAACACACACACACAAAATGGGTGGCCACACATACACATACCCATACCCTGCTGCGGTACCACAACACCCACTATACCGCTGCTGGTGACCCGGATAGGAGGAGTTCCCCATGCCATGCCCCAAACAGGCAGCATAGTGAGATCAGCATATTGTATGCTGTGGGGAGCTAGTATGTGTAGAGCACACAAGACAAGGCACTCCAGAGTCCAATGTTTGGGAGGATAGCTCACACATTAAGCATTCCCCTCCGACAGGATGGCCAGCCTGAGCTTGGCAAAGTTCAAATCCTGGGATAGATCACTTAGCCATTCATCATTTTGTGGTGCTAAAGTGAACATAATTTAATTAGGTAATAATTAAAGCTAGTATAACAGTGCTCTCAAGTGAGGGGACTATGGCACCAATACCTGATATTATCGTCATCAGTTCACATTTAAAAACAATCAAACTATTACCCAAAGAAAAGGATCGGCTTCGGAAGAACGAAAGGCGGAGGTGACATTACCCAGATTCGAACCTTTGGCCAGCAGGATGCATACAGACCGCTACAATAAATGGATTAATATACTGTACTAGCGCCCCAAGATGATTTTGGTGTGCGCACCACCCTTATGCAGCCACCGCCACTTCTTTTTGTGGCCTCCAAACCTCTTCAGGCCAGCTTGTGCTTTTGCTGTGCCTATGCAGACATACACACAGATCTGTTATTCCATTCAACCACACTTGCAAGGCGGTGGCTGCCAAGTGACCCATAGTCATGTTAGGGTGTGCAAACGCCTGGAATTGGGCCGGATTAAGTAAACGACCACCTGAATTAATTTGATAGGCCTGGAGGCAACAACTAAATGAAAAAAAAGGAAGGCGGTGGCCAACAAATGAGTAATAAGGCGGCGAAGAACAAAAGAAGTGCATAAAAGACTAGTTAGCGACCAATAAATTAAATGAAAGGCAAGTGGCAACCAACAACGCCTTGAGATAATTTAGTTTGTCTGTGGCGCGTTATAAACCCATATCACAAATCACAAATAAAAGGCTAGTGAAAAGCGGTGTGAGCAACAAACTATACAAAAGGCCTGTGGCAACCAACAAATTAACTGAAAGTCCAGTGAGGATCAACACAAGGCCAATGGCAGTTGATTGGATTAGCTAGTGAGTTCATGTAGATCAGTGAGCACTGAGAATTGAAGATCAGTGCGCCTAGATGCAGAGGGCACTCACCACTGTATAAGGAAGGGTGGGAAGAGCTAGTCGCCATCCCTCACTTCCCTTTGAGTCCATTATTCATTTCACAAATCAATTTAAATTTCTGCCAGCCCTACTGTGCACACATTTATTCATATCTTGCGAAAATGGTTTTCTAGGAATTCACAGTTTCAGTATAATTTCCTGTGCAGTTTTCAAATGTGTTCATTTATCATTGCCCCCTCATCTGGATGCCCACTCACCTAGGTGCTCTCCCTTCATGTTATCATCCCTCATGAACCTCTGATCTTTTTCACGGTTATTAGACAATTCCTTGCGCTGCCTACACCCGTGTGATTGTCTAACGAGATACGATTACACACTGAAAGTATTCCGTAAGGTACATAGCATGCTGTTTTATGTACTGCACATTTACACTTTTGGCAAAATTGCTAGGGAGATGCAATAAAAACGTTATGGTATCAGGAACATCTGGGCTAACTCCCCAAGCCATCTACATGTTCTGATTGCCTGCCGCCAAGATGTGAGTCCATTTTAACTTGGCAAGAAGCAGCAAAGAAAAGGGAAGCCTTGACTTTGCTATGAAAAATTGTGCAGGCAAAAAAATGCAAAATGTCCCGCCAGGAAGAGCTCTGTTCCTTCTCACTGAAAAGAATCAACAAAGTGCCTTATGGAGCTATTGTGTTGTCATGATCACATCTAGATGCAAGGAAAATCACGGTTCTCTCAAGGGATAGAAGAATGCCGCCCCTCACACCCCCCCGCCCCCCCCGCCCCCCGGCTACCATCTCAGAGGGTGGAGGGAGAAGCCCTCCCTCCCTCCCAGGCATATCACCTAGCATGAGGTTAGAGGATTCTAGGCATGGTAGAGGCACCATCCTCTGGTTCTTTATTTTTGCATTTATTATACACCCAAACCCAGGGGTATCACAGCGTAGTTACAGATATCTTAAATATGATTCAACAGTTTTCATGGTACATACATATTCCAATAATTACAAGACAAATTACATAATGTAGAGACATTGGTTGACAAGTTCATTGACTGGTATTACAAAGTCATATTATTGTTTTCATCTTTAAGTGGAGTCTTTGCTTAGAAAGTGTTTTGTCTAGGGCATCAGGTGACTAACTATTGTTATCTAGGAATTCCTTATCTAAAATTGGTTGAACAACCAAGTTTTTAGAAGTTTTTTGAGGTCAAGTTCCACGTGGCCAGGGCAGTGACTTGCGTCACGGGTGAGGAGTCACGTATGCAGTGGCATGGAAACCAGCACTGGAGATAGACAATACTAGGAGCTGGCTTGGTGGAGAAGATGGACCTGCAGAATCAAGCTTCCAATTTTATCACTCATCAGTGAAGTCCAAAACCTGGAGATGGTGCCCATCAGCTGGCCGCTGCCATTTTAGACCAGATAAAAGTGCTATTCTGAGACATTTGAAATATCTTCGTCGCCCAATGCTGCCATCATGAAACCGTTTTGAAGCCAAAATGTTAGATGACACGGTCCGAGAGCTTGGGGGCCAGTAATAGAACTGAATCAGTGAATGCCCTGAAGGGAGATACTGTTTACTGTTGTGAAACAGAAGACGGAAAAGTATGGGTGCTCGCCAAAGTCTGAAAGGAAATAGTTCTGAGTCCAAATCCTAATAGCTAACTGGGCCTACCACTTAGAAAAACTTACAAAAAGAAGAAGGATGGAGCAATAGCCTCTGTCTTTGGCTTTTGCATGGCCCAATCACCTGGATCTCTTTTTCTTTTCCTTGAGTTTAAAAGTTTGTCAAAGTCCCACAACACAGTCCACAACCTCCCTGCAGGTTCAGTTTATCAAATGTTAAAATCTTCCATACAGTTTCTGTTAGATTTTGTTAATAGAATTTCTAAAATTTTCAACATGCTTCTGGACAATATTCCTGATTTATATTTAAGGACTGTTATCTTGCTTTTTTTCTCCTCTCTTTCTCTCTCGTTTTCTTGGCTCCTGTAACCCCTGCGGCTATCCCAGCCTCGAATGTTATAGTTTCTTGGTTCCTCAGGGCTCTCCAAAGCCCTCCGATAGGCTTGTTTCACCCTAAGTTAGCTAAGGAGTCTACCCGCTCTGGTTTATCAGGCTCCTGTAAAACTTTGCATCTTTCCCAGCCTTGACTGTCACTTTTCGTACCTCTCAATGGTGTTACCTTCTCGGGAGACTTCCGCTTCCCTTCCACTGCTCAGCTCAGCAGCTAATGCACTTCTTGTGCGGAGCTCAGGGATCCAGGGTCTCGTGCGTGGTCTGGTCTCTGCATCGGTTACTGGGCCTGGGGCCCACCACGCCTTCCACATGTTCACACCACCAGGCAAGATAGTTGATTTTCCATCTGCGTCTCTTTCCAGACCTTGGCTTCTTGGTTGGTCAGGACGCCAGCCAGAGATGCGCTCACTCTCCATGCAACCACCGGCTCCGCAGTCTAGCATGGCTCTGCCCCTCCAGGACATCTTTTCATCAGAGGCTCGCCTCTGCACAGGAGTCTCTCCTTAGCATAGGAGTTTCTCTCCTCCATTCAAACTACCTGTGGTTTGATGTAAGTCATCACGATCAAAAGGAGTGTCGCCCTTCCACTACTGTGGCAATCAGGTGGGATTCAGCATTACCCAAAGTCAAACAGACTGAAAAAAGTTCACTATTTGGTGAATCAAAACCAGAGTTAACAGTCTTTCCATGTATACTGGATCGGGAGTTCCTTATCGGAATGGGAGTCCTTGTCCCTGAGAGGGGAGTCACTGACAGTGAGGTCCTACTTTCCCAGAAGCCTAGCGAGGGTCTTGCTGAGAGGGCTCACCTCTCTAGCCTATAAGGAGGTTTCTCCCGTCTGGTGAGAAGGGATGAATGGTCTAGATCCGTCACATTATCCTGGAAGCAATAGGAAGAAAAAAAGCAACCTGCATTTTGGCAGAAGCAGGACTTCACGCTCTTAAACTCATTCAGGGTTACTCCCCAGGAAGTGTTCTAGATCAGAAGAGCTGCCCGAAAAGTATTAAAAATCTCCTGTGAATGCCAGTGAAAGAGGAGAAAGAGTGGCCTGGCAACCCCTATCATGGGACAGAGCAACCATTCTGCTCTTGCTTTTCAAAGAACACCTGGTCTGATACTGACCATTCATACTCAAATACCCCTACTCTGCCACTTCTCCCCTGCCACTGTACACCTACCTCTTATACATGTGTGCCATCTACTTATATAACTCTCTGTTGCTAGCAAAGTAGGTTTGCACCATGGAAAACCTTATACATGCACACAAGACCATGGAAGACTCCATGAAGCAACAGGAGAAACTTTCCATAGCCACTTGGAACGCAGAGCCCAAAGAAGCTGCTACTTCCCCTTCTCTTTGGTTTCCCTTCTTAGGTTTGTAATCTCAAAGAGACTGAACCAGTTGCTGACTTTATCGGTGTGTGGCCCTAGACGGGTATTACACGGCCGAAAAGGACGTGCAGACTATGTAGATTGCCACATAAATTAGAAACGAACAGACATGTTCTTGCCATCTACTTGCCATTTGCAGAAATGTGTTTATGTTCCCAGGTGGATAAAGACAATTTTATGCAAGCAATGCATAAATTGGAAGATTATTTCTCTTAATATTGCATTGTTTAAGATCTGGCAATTGGTTGAACCAAATCTGTTAGCATCTACTTGAGACTGAGATGGAACTTTGTTAAGTGACAATACAGTTTAAAAGTTATTTGTTATTGTGAATTGATAATCAAGTTTAGGTCCTAACTTTGATGATGGACATTTATATTGGCTGGGTGATATGTTCAACAGAAATATAACATAAAATAAGATGTTAGGTATATATGAAATGTATTATAATGGAAGATTATTTTGTATGCAATATATGGGGTATAACAGTGATTTTTTATGCAATGGTTTAATTGTTGTGAAAATGTTGTGTTATGTTACTTGGCATTTATATAGCGCCTTATAGATCACTGGGATGACTTCAAAGCGCTGGTATGTTGAACGCCCTCGGGAACCGCAGTTCAGGTCAGTAGAGAGAAATAGTGTTGTATGGTGCGTGGTTGCACCGGATATGTGTGCAGCTGCTGTAGTTGTCGGATGATAGCTGCTTCCTAGCGATAGGTGTGGTGCTGGAGATATCAGTTGGATGTGTGCAGTCTGGTGGGTGGACACCTAGACTGGGTTCTGGCTGCGTTAGGCCTGAGGGACGCTTATGTGAGCAGCTAGGTCGGAATGTGCTCAGCTAGCTGCGTTTTATTGGGCGATGGGTGTACATGGGGTCGCATTCGTATGTGAACAGCTAAGATGAATTATCAGGGGTATAGCTGTGTTCTAGTGGAGTGATGGTGAATAGTAGAGAATAAGCTTAGTGGTGGAATATGGTGGTTATCTGTAAGGCGTCTGAGACCAGGCATGTGAACAGGACGGTGGGGACATACATAGGGACAGGGGTCGATACAAGTATAAATGAGGATACAGATGTGACGCGGGCTAAAGTTCACAATTCTATCCAATGTGGTACAGGCTAAAGTTCACGGTTCCATCTAAGTGTGGCACATGCTATCATTCCCATTTCTATCTAGATGTGAAGCAGGCTAGAATGAACTAACACACTAATGATAAATAAATAGTTTTGGTTTCTATGACTTACTGAATGGGTCAGCCATCTTGGGCTTTCCAACCCTGACACACAATGGGAAAATGGAAGATGGGGCAGCGGTGGCATGCACTTTCTGCCAGTGCCAGGGTTAGTGTTCTGTTCTCATGTCTATGTGTGCGTATTTGTATAGTGCTTGCGGCTGCGGTATCCACGCGCTGAACCGTCAATGGACCAAGACAGGGAAGAATGTTGGAAATTACATGAACAGGCAGGTTTTCCATGTTTTCCTGAATGTCCGAAGGTTATTTAAACACTGTAGATCAAAAGGCAAAGCATTCAAGACCTTATGTGCTAGCACTTGGAAATACCTCCCCATAGCTCTTGACAGCCTGAAACGCCGCTAAGACAGACACAAGGCATTTGATGATTGAAAGAGCCCGCAAGGGGGAATATCCTTAACATTTCCTGGACAGTTCTTTTGGGACCAATTTTCTGTAGGTTCTTAAAGACCAGGATTGATGTGAACTGAATTCTTGCCGCAATAGCCACTAGTGGAGCTTTTCCAGGATGCGGAATATGTGCATTCTTAAAGGAGAGCCAATTACTGTGCAACGAGCTGCGTTTTGAATCATCTGCATTTTATTTGGAACATATTTAGGGGCACCAAGTAGAAGCGTTGCCATAGTCAAGGCATGAAATGATAATGACACAGGCCATAATAATAGCTGCATGGTGTTCTGTTAACAAGGGCCTAATCTGCCGGAGAAACATTAGGTAGGGGGTTGTCCCAATAACTAGTTTTACATGTCGGGCCATTGAGAGCTGTACATCAAAATAGACCCCTAGAGTTTTCCCTAATGGTGCAAGTTTAATATTAACTTCTAGACAAAGCTGCTCATCTGATTGTTATGGCTTTGCGATAAGGCAGATGTTAAGACAGTGTGTTTTACTTGAATTGAGGCTGAGACAATTTTGGTCCAGCAAATATTCAACACTATTAAAAGTATTATTTATTTCTGCATATATCTGCTGTGTTAGATAAGGGTATGCAAAAGATTAGGGCATGCAAACGATTAGTTGAGTGTTATCAGCTTAATTCTGAAAGATGGTGCGG
Organism: Ambystoma mexicanum; assembly: GCF_040938575.1. Lineage (NCBI taxonomy): Eukaryota > Metazoa > Chordata > Amphibia > Caudata > Ambystomatidae > Ambystoma > Ambystoma mexicanum. Next base: position 860,135,204 of record NC_090934.1, on the reverse strand, counting down.
TTATCCTCAAGCCAGTCAAGCAATGGTTTTAAGTAAACACTGAATAGCAAGGGGGCAGGCAGACATGCCCCTTGTGCTACTCTGCTGTCTAAAGAATATATCTTGGACTCAAATTGATCGATCTTAACTCGAACCATACGTTTGGTCAAGAAAGAAGAAAGCCACCGGAGGGCATGGGTAGAGGTATTTGCTATAATCTTTATCCTGGACAACAAGACGGAGAGGGGTCCAGGGTAACAAAGTCTGCCAACAAGTCAAGCAGCACAAGCAAGGCAGGCGAGCCCCGATCCATGATATTTAGCATCTGATTCTTCACATATATTAAGGCTCTTTCAGTGGTGCGGCCAGGCCGAAAGCTGGACTGAAAATCACCCAGGAGGAAATTGTTTTCTATGTGCTCCAGTAGTTGGATTGTAGTCAATTTCTGAAGTACTCTGATAATTAGAGATAGCTGACAGTTTCACATATCTAAGGAGTCTAGTGATTTTTTTCAATAGTGGTGTGATACAGGCCCTTTTTCATTCCTTCGTATGTATCCTTCTGAAAAGGATTTATTTATGAAATTAGTGATGAACGGTAAAACCAGGGGACAGCAAAGTTATATTATACTTTGGGGACAAGGATCTCCTGGACCTGTGGTCGGATTCATGAAAGTTGTTCTTTACTATTTATCATGCGGTTGACATTTGAAAAATAGTTCCTAACTAATTGGTCTAGTGGTTGCTCGGGATCAATCGTTTCTAAGCTGTTTTGAAGCACAGTGGTCAGATTAGCTTTAATTAGAAGACAAGGATTCTGATAAGAGATTTCCTTTGCAGTCTGACGTATTAGCATGTGCGCATGTCTCGGAAGGATAGCTCAGGGGCAACGTGCTAGCCTTAGAAGCAAGACCACACGGAGCAACACAGGTTCTATCCCTGGGTCTGCACTTAGAAACCTCTGGGTATTAAGTGCGTTATAAATAACCAATTACAATTCCAAAAAGCTGATCACGCAATGATCCGACAGTTAAGAGGGGTTTAGGTAGCATCTATGGACTCTCACCAGATTTTTCACGGCTTCCCAATCTAATGTACGACCCTTATTGTGTGTGGGGCCTGTGACAATTTGGGAGAGGTAAAGAGACTCTAAAGTAGACTGCAGATCAGATGCATTTATATCCAAAGGGTTGTTGAATCCGAGAATGAAATCTCCCATAATTATTCATTTTCCTTCATTGCAGAGCTTGGGGCATCAGTTGCGCTGGCGGAATTTGCAGAACTCCTTATTACTTAAGTTAGGTTGATGGTGCTCCTCAAAATTCCTTTCAAGCACCTCAGAACTTGCTCCATGTTAGGGTTTTCCCACCAAGGGGGAAACCACAGTAGCTACAAGACACGCAAGCACCTCAGATCAAGCTCTGGTGTAAGCAATATTTGATAGCAGCTTGGGTAGCTAAGATGTAGTTTTAAGTCCTGCCAGCATCACAAGGCAGACCCTGGTACATGGTGTAAATTGCACCTTGTTGTTGTCCCAAGAATAAACGTTAAATTCAGCACGGACCCGAGTGCAGTTTGAGGAGCCCTACCCAAACTATCCAGAATATTGCCTGGAAAGAGCAACACACCCTGTGGCATGGGAGGCATAACTGGGGAAATGGTGGTTGAATCACCTTAGTCGCAGCTGTTTTCCTTATGCTGCCATGCTGTACAATTGTGAAGAACCCGGGCAAACGCAGAGCTTCGCATTCGGAAGCAAAGTGAGTTCAATTTCTTCGTGTACAACGTGTACCCGTAGAACGCAGAAATTGTGTGACAGTTTTATTAAGAACAAGACTGTGGTAATCTGGGTGGCATACAGCACAACAAGGTGCCACATGTGGAAGCAGAGAGGGGTAATGGAGAGAACAAGAGCATTGGCACTAGGAAAGTATTGCTGCTGACTGGGCACTCAGCTGGAGAAGAAGAAGAATTTGCAAATTACTTAATTCACAGTGTTGGGGAGTAGCCGGGTAGCAGTAGACCAGACTTCAACAGAAGAACCAAAAAAACGCCAAAATCATTGTGTGCGTCCACCCACAAACGAGATCTAAGTGGAAGGATCTTTTAATTAACAGGCTGAGGACAGGTGCACTTCCCCTTCTAGTGGATAATCATCGGGGTGTCCCCTTGGAGTGTGATGACAACATGACGATGACACGTTAGGCCAACACAGTTCATCGACCTTGTGAAAAAGTAGTTCAGTGTGTCTGCTCATAAAGAGACACCCATCGAACACCTTTAATCCAGGGTAACCAGCAATGACCTTTCCAGCATACATGGAAAGACTGTTAACTCTGGTTTTGATTCACCAAATAGTGAACTTTTTTCAGTCTGTTTGACTACCAGACTCCTGACACTGGGTATGCAGCAATATCTCCTCAGATCATAATTTGGTCACCTAAATGTGCCTGAAGAATGATTCTGAAAGAGTCTGAAGGTCGCCATCTACAAAAGGAGATTCCTTTAAATGATCATGTTTTAGAGTGAAGTGCTAACAAGATACCTGTCAAGTAATTTGCTGTATTCATCCAACATGGCACATGCAGGGCTTGTGTGGCAGTCTATTTGCATCGGTCAACCTTAAGTGCCTGTAGAGTGAGAGACTGTGTAGACCACGAGTAGCATGACATATGTGTGCTTTGCATGCCGCGGTTTTGACCATACGTGCTGCGTTCAGTGACTGTCCTAGCACAGCATGAAATGGGCCACAGGTCCAATTTATACATCAGAGGGGCCTCTGTGAATTCCCTTCCAGCATCCTCCTCCATGCCCCTGTTTTCCAAACCTCATGTGGTCTCACTCTCCTCCCTCCTCCAGTTCACTATCTCCAACTGTGTCATCTCTTCAATCCTGGTCTCTATGTTCCACATACACTGTGGCTCAATTAATCCCCCCCACGCCTCTCGCGCTGCTCCTAATCCCTTCTCTAGCCCATGTCTGCCATGTGTCCATTCTCTGGGTGTCTCCACATTGTGATATGCAACCGTCCCAGCTACGGAAAGACCTACTGTCCTAAACATGATTAAAATACTATGGTTTGAGGGTTTCAGAGGACATTTCCTCCAGTTGGGTCTTCTGCTCCTAAATTCTGATTGTTTAGAGTTGTCTTATGTTTCATAAAGAAGTCTGGATTTGAGCACCTGCACAGCTTGAGGTAAATCATCTGTCCTGGAATGAGGCATTTATCATAAGATCATCTGACTTCTACACCATCCAAATGATTCAGCTGCTAGTATTCATCCAAAGAGCAGTTACATAATGCAGAGAATGCTGCATGCACCAAATGCCGGAAGGGCAGGCAGTACATCGTTACATGGTCCTTACTGAAAGTATAAAGGATGCTCATCAATTATTTGTCACCTTGGGACCATTAGTGAGAGCGAAAGCACTTTCAATGGCAAGTTTATCATTCAGATGAATTGTGGCATGCATATGCTTAAGCGGCCCATAAAGAACACTTTGCATATGAGGTTATGCAGCCATGACTGCATTTATCAGCAGCATCCCTCTGAGAGAGATGTGAAAAAAGTGGCCACATGGGGCTCCCTTCATAACTCTGCCAAGTACTCCTATGTGAAGTGATGGCAGAAGGGATGCTGAAGTGGCACAGGAGCAACCAAGAAACTTGTCCAGGTTGCCCCCCTTACCTGAAACCCATCTCCTTAGTTATAACATATATGCAACCTCTTTCCAATTAAAATCTTACATGCCTAGAACAAATGTATTAGCCACAAGAAACTATTACTTGTCGCACTTGTTTTGCAGCTTGATATCCGGTACATCCACATGTGACCCCACCATGCGGCAAACAGTGGAAAAGTAAAGATACACATATGTCACGCAAAGGCGGCACAAGACAGTCTGAAGATGAAGTCAAATAAAAGGGGATACAGGTTTCAGGGAACCTCACAAGGGGTGCAATACAGATGCAACAACTAAATGGAAAGATCAGTTTATATGGAACCCCCTATCCTAAAGGGGGGCTCTTCCCAGTTGCCTCTTTAGCGACATTAGGTTGGCGATAAGAGAAGGCTAGTAAAGGGAACTTATCTTTTTTTATTTTCATGCCAGTCCCTCCGTTAAGTGTATAAATATGAATTGCTACTTGTAACAGTATTTTCACAGCTTGTCTCGGTTTTGGATTCACATGCGGGGCGTAGGCCACTACCTAGAGGTTGGCAGACGTTTACGTGAGTGCCGAGATGTGCCACTATGATCTTCATGTTCGCCCCACATTGGCTATTTGGAGTAGATGTCATAATTAGATTCTATTTATTTTTTATTTTTAATCCTACTTTATGCTCCTCATGCCCGTTATCTTCCCCTCGTGCCGACCTTTTTCCTTTTTGAAAATTCACCCCATGTAAAAAAAAATGTATTTCACATCTAATGAACAATAAAAATAAGAAATGATTTGTGTAATGAATAAACCTGTTAGAAAAATAAATGTTTTACATGTAGTGAAAAATGACACATATGGAGCATGTATCCATTGTGGCAACCGTCTGGGGGGTGGGATGGGTCGTACGTGAAGCTAAAGCAGAGACAAGCTGGAAACATTGTGACAGATAAGCAAATGTTCCCTTCTCCAGAGTGAATCCGTTTTAGATTCTATGACAAGAAAGGAGGCTCGCATTATGCTTATCTTTCTTTAATACTGCCATATCAGCATTTCAAAACTTCAACTTTTAACTTTTATGTTTTGGTTTTTCTTACATGTTACTTGGAAAAAAACAAAGCAGGAAGTTACAAGTTTCATCTCTCAACTGGATCAACTAGGTTTTAGAAACCAGGCTTCCCATAATCCTGAGGCCCTTTGTAGTCCTGACCTCTACTCCCACACCAATCAGAGGCCAGATAGGGGTATAAACACTGGCTCCCCTAAGTCCATTCCTCGCTTTCTTTTTCTGTTCTTAAATTATCGTTGCCTATTATGATTTAGTCTCTAAATGTTCTCATTATCTATGATAGTTAGCTGATAGACTAAGAGGTGTTTGATTGATGGCTGTCGAGAGCTTATTTTACAGCGTTTGTACCGTTGTGTAGGAAGCGCGCGCGCGCGTGCGCATTACCAGTGTTTCCCCGTCATGCTTTTATTTCAATTCTAACAGGAACGGGAGTGAGGAGAGGCGGGGCGGAGCAGCGGGCAAAGCCGCTCGCTTCTGGCAGCCGCCCCGTTCTCCTCAGGCATAGCCGAAGTCTTCGCTCGCGAAGGCTCTAAGACCCTGCGGCAGCCTACATTGTACGCGTATGCGCGGAGGCGGCTCGCGCCGCCGAACGCGCAGGACTTTAGGACCCAGCAGAGCAGGTTCAGCCTCATATCATTCCCGGCATGCTCCACGTTCCCCTAACACTCGCTTTTTGCGCGTACACATAGCGAAACGGAGCGGAGGGTCGTGTGGGTCAGTACCTCAGAGGAATTTTTTCGAAAAAAAGGAAAAAGACATTCCTTGGTGGCATCTGTTGGATCTACAGAGAACGTGAAACAGTTCACAGATAGGCTAGAAGGCGCAGAGTGCACGGGAGGTAAACTCTGGTTTAGAGCCTTAATTTTCAGCTGACCCCGAGAAGTTAGCGCTGCTAACAGTATTCAATGGCTCACTCGTCGCACCCGAGAGATTCCCAGTCCACCTCACCAGAGTGGAGTGAACAAGAGTGGGAGGAAGAACCCACCTGGCAAGACACAGATTTATCCCTCAGCTTCAAGAGGGTACTGGGAGATTCACTTTCTCAAGCAGTCTCCCAAGGGGTGAAACCTTTGACTGAAAGGTTAGAAATGCTCGAAGCATGCATAGCTGAGCAGCAGGAACAGCTGGTGGCCAGGAAAAGACGGGCCGACTGCCCTGGAGAGGGGACCTCAGCTGGACACCCTCAGAAGAGGGTTGAAAATAAGGGAGGTAAAAAAGCCCGGAAGAGCGCCGACTCATTGACCCCCTCGGGCACAAAAGATAGGGTTGACTCCGTTCCCCAAAGTGAAAGCGACCCAGTCGCCAGATTGAAAGAAGCCTTTCTAGCAACATTAGCAGTTGGCCACATCAGACCCCCTGCCCCAGGGATGGACAATTCAGGGGAATATGAAGAGGGATACGCCCCCGACGACGAAGGCGGCGAGGAAGAAGAGTTCCCTCAGCCAATTCCTCAATCTCTTCCCGAGGAAGAAGACAACGTAATAGATATGTTCGACCCGGAGTCCATTAGACACCCAAAGTCTTCTGAGTGGGTGCCCTCACCCAGAGTGGCATTATACATGTCACAACACATCAGGAAGCCACTGGACAGAGAAGTTCGATCCCGCATGCGATCACAATGTCCACGGCCTGAACTGCCCGGGAAGCTGGCAGATACACCAGAACTAGCCCCAAAAATGGTCACTTTCGTGACCAAAACAGCACAAGACGTTAGGAAAGGCATCGATCATGCGTGGAAAGGGTGTCAAGATAAGCTCTTGGATTTAGCGGGTCCACTGGCAAAGATTATGGAACTTGTCGAAAAATCAAAAGATCCTGGTACCCCAGTAGATATTCACGCCCTAGGTAACTGGGCTCAAACGGCAGTGTGCTTGTTGGGTAACGCCAACTGTGCACTCTCTTTGGAGCGTAGAAGAGGCATCCTCCTAAAGATCGACAATAAGTTCAGCGATTTAGCCACGTATGAAGCAGGTGAGGGCGCCAAAGGCCTGCTTTTCGGGGAGGCCTTCGCTAAGGAGATGTCTCAATTTGTTGGCACCTACTCAGCCCTCGAGAGAGCTCAGAGCTCTATAAAGAAGATATTTCCCGGTCGTGTTTTTGCTGGGACCGGACGAATCAGAGGTCGTTCGTCCGGTCACTACAACTATCAAAAAAGGTCTCAAGGTCCACGCGCTCAATATTGGGAAAACCGTCAACAGGACACCTTTTTCCCGGCCAGAGGAAGACATCCAAGAGGCCGCAGAGGAAGAGGTTCTTTCCGCCAGTCCAACGCAGCAGGCGGTGAGTACACCAATTGTTCCTATCGGAGGCAGAACTCTCCGTTTTCTGAGAGAATGGCAAGCTTTGTTATGCGATGCTTGGGTTTTACAAGCAGTAGCGGGCCTTCACCTAGATTTCATAGACATCCCAAAGCAGTACAGAGAACCTGTCCCCATTTACATGCCTCTAGAAGAGAAAGCGCTTTTACACAGCGAGTTAAGAAAATTAGTAGAGAAAAACGCAATAGAGCGCAAGAGCACAGAAAGTCAGTTTTTCCTCAGCAATATGTTCCTGGTGCGCAGAGGGGAAAAGATTAGTCCAGTCATAAATCCAAAAGAATTGAACAGTTGGCTGCAATACAACCATTTCAAGATGGAGGGCATCCATCTCCTCCGAGACCTATTGCGTTCAGGAGATTGGCTAGCCCGTCTAGACCTCAAAGACGCCTATCTAGCGATTCCGATAGCAACTATGTTTCGGAAGTATCTCCGATGGGGAGGAAAGATTTGTCGTTTTGCATGCCTGCCGTTCGGGTTGGCGTCAGCACCGTGGGCGTTCACGAAAGTGATGAAGCCAGTAGCTGCAGCTATCAGGGAGAGAGGTATCCGTATGATTATCTATCTGGATGATATCCTGGTGATGGGATCCAGCAAAGAGACCCTAACAAAAGATGTGCAGTGGATTTTCAAGTTCCTATCATCTCTGGGATTCTTAGTCAATTTAGAGAAGTCCCAATTAGCGCCAGTTCAGAGGTTGGAATTTTTAGGCTTCACCATAGATACCGTGAAAGCGACTCTAGAGCTTCCAAGTCACAAAGTGAGAGCGATAAAGAAGGAGCTCAGGACAGTGATTGCAAAGCGAGTAATTTCACTTCGGAACCTGGCCAGAATAGTAGGCCTGCTTGCAGCCTCCATTCAGGCCATCTTCCCGGGACCGTTACATTATCGAGCGTTACAGAGGCTCAAGATCAAGCATTTCCGCGGAGGCCTGAAATACCATCAGCTAGTGAACCTAGACCAAGAAGCCATGACAGAGCTACGGTGGTGGCTAGAGAACATGGAAGCCTGGAACGGGCGAGCGATCTTCGGAGATGTTCCAGAACTGACCATCGAGTCAGACGCAAGCAGGTCAGGTTGGGGAGCCAGGTGCGAACAAGCCCAGACAGGTGGGAAATGGTCCGGCGAAGAGTTGAATCTCCACATAAATTGTCCAGAACTCCTTGCAGGCTCCTTCACAGTTCGGGCATTCACGAAGGACAAAATAAGATGTTGCGTATTGCTCAAGATGGACAACATCTCAGCAGTCGGCTACATCAACAAATTAGGGGGAACGAGATCCAGAATGCTAGCGGAACTAGTGAAAGATTTCTGGCATTATTGCCTTCAGAACGACATTTCGGTGACTGCGAAATATCTTCCAGCGAGCCAGAACAGTATAGCAGACTGGAACTCTCAGTATCTTGTAGACTCCAGCGATTGGAAGCTACACCCTCTAGTTTTCAAGCGCCTCCAAGACATATGGGACCCCTAGACATAGATCTGTTTGCGTCCAGACTGAATGCGCAGAAATATTTCAGTTGGAGGATAGATCCAGGAGCAGCGGGTACGGACGCTTTTCTACATCCGTGGAACTGAGCAGTTCACTATGCCATGCCGCCATTCGCAATGATCACAAGAGCTCTAGCGAAAGTCCGCAGAGACAAAGCGGAAGTGGTGATGGTGCTACCCTGTTGGAGGGCGCAGGCCTGGTTTCCAGTGGCGATGGAACTTTCTACGGATTTTCCGAGGATAGTTCTGAGCATTCAGGGCCTTCTACTTGACCCGACGAGTCGGGTTCACCCGCTCAAAGAAGCGGGCTCCTTGCAGCCGATTGCCTGCAGGGTTTCAGGAGAAGATGGAACTTGCCAGGAATTTCGAACAATGCTGCAGATTGTATCCGAGATTCCTGGGCGCCTTCCACCATTAGGAGCTATAACACGGCTTGGAACGGTTGGGCGCAGTGGTGTTCAGAACACAGTCTGGATCCCATTTCAGCACCTCTAGTGAGCATCCTGAAATTTTTGGCTTCAAAGTTCCAGGAGGGTTCTGCTTACAGAACGATAGGAGTATACAGATCCGCAATTTCAGCAGGGCACAAGAAAATAGAAAATAATCCAATAGGAGAGCACCCAGCAATCTTACGGCTCCTCAAAGGTATAAAACTGAGAAAGCCGCCAGAGCCAAAGTATGCGGTTTTATGGGACGTTAGAGACGTTTTTCAGTTATTCCTTAGGTGGCCGGAAAATGAAGCTTTATCCCATTCTCAGGCAAATTAGCTATGCTTCTATGTCTAGTAGAGTGCAGGAGAGTGTCAGACGTGAAAGCATTGGAAATCGATAGAAAGATATTTTATCCAGAAGGAGTAGCGTTTACTATCGTGAAAAGAACAAAGACCGACTCCAAAGTAATTTCCTACCCATATTTTGCAGAGAATAAGAAGTTATGCGTAGCTCAATGTATCAAAGATTATGAAGCAGCTACAGCGCATCTTAGACCGCGCGGCGTAACTCAGTTGCTTATAGCGCGTAGGAAACCTCACCACGCAGTAGCGACAGCGACCATTGCGAGATGGGTGAGGGAGGTCATGCAGTGGGCAGGGATAGACTTATCCTTATTTGGTGCACATTCCGCTAGGGGAGCAATGGCTTCTAGAGCGTTTGCGACAGGAGTAGCCCTACAAGATATTATGAGATCTGCGGATTGGTCTTCTGAATCCACCTTTAAGACTTTTTACCTCAAGCCAGTATCTGATATACCGAATAGAGTAATAGCAAGCTTTGAACAAGCATAATGCGAGCCTCCTGTCTGGTCATAGAATAAAGATTGCCCACGCTAATAGCTCAGGAAAGTCTTCATTCTATTAAAGACAAGGAGGCGAGCATTATATCCCACCCTAATGTATGAAACAAATGAGATCAATGACTGAGCGAATGAAAACTGTCATGCATGCTGTTCCATTTGTAGTTCATTCCCGCCCTCATATGATTTTTCTGTTCTCATAGGAGACGATCAGAAGGCGACATGAGCAAGTCAGGATATGCACCGAGGATCTTCTGGCAAGTTGTCCCGTTGGACCGAACAGTTAAGCCAGCTGCGGATCGAGTGCAGGCCTTGTGGATTGTGTTTGACATTTTGGGGACTCTGTACTTCTAGAACTCTGATGGCAAAAGAAAGAGGAATGGACTTAGGGGAGCCAGTGTTTATACCCCTATCTGGCCTCTGATTGGTGTGGGAGTAGAGGTCAGGACTACAAAGGGCCTCAGGATTATGGGAAGCGTGGTTTCTAAAACCTAGTTGATCCAGTTGAGAGATGAAACTTGTAACTTCCTGCTTTGATTTTTTTCCAAGTAACATGTAAGAAAAACCAAAACATAAAAGTTAAAAGTTGAAGTTTTGAAATGCTGATATGGCAGTATTAAAGAAAGATAAACATAATGCTCGCCTCCTTGTCTTTAATAGAATGAAGACTTTCCTGAGCTAGTAGCGTGGGCAATCTTTATTCACATGCTGTACTTAGAAGAACAAAAAAAGCAGTTTGATCCAAGGTCATAGGTGTGCTCTTTGCACCATTTGAACTAAATTCTTCAATAAAACCTCCCCAGCCAAGTAGTCTGCTCTAGTTAGTATATCAGTGCAATAACGCTTTGTGGAAGTGTGAGTGGAAGTCCATGTAACTGTGCTGCATGTATTCTGATGGCAAATGCGAGGGCTATGCAACTGTAGCATTTGTGTCTCTTGTCGAGTGGGCTGTAGCGTGTCATAGCATAGAACATAATTGAATACACTGAACTATCCATCTAGATGACATGGCCTTAGTAATAGCTTGTCCAAAGAGGTCATAGCTGTAGGATAAACTATTGATTTGTTTTCCTAATCTTCGTGTTTGTATGTATACAAACAGAATAGCCCTTCAATCATGTACAGCATGTATGTAGGCTTTTATCTGCCTCAGATTGCACATTTGTTAAAAAAAAAAAAAAGAAAGAAAATCAATGGTTTGATTCACATGAAATTCAAGAAAGACCTTGGCTGAAAATTGTAGATGTGTTCTACACACCACCTTATCCTCGAGTATGCCCACAACGTGTCTGCACTAAAAGGGCTTCTAGCTTACTTACCCTTCCTGTTGAAGTTATAATTATTAGAACGGGTACCATAATAAATAACTGGAAGTTTGTTTACAGCCACGCTGAGGCTCCCTGCTGATGGAGGCCTTGCTATGGGTGGATACATTCTTTTAATCACTTTCATAAAAGCATTAACAACTGGAATTTTCCACCCTAATACACACTCTTTTTGTTATGAGATACATGTTGCAAATGGTGTTTGGTATACCATCCGGGGCATGTATGAGCCCCGATCTGTTCAATGCATTAAATCATTTGCCGTCTGATTTTCAAGGCACTGCAGTAGATTGATGGATCTACTCTTACACAAAATAACAAATATGTGCCGTTCTTATGTATCAGAGAAATTAGTATTAGGTTTTTTAACTTTTTTTAAGAACTTGCATGCACCTATTTGGTAATCGTAGGTGCCCAAATTCTAGGTTTCAATAAATAATCCTTCACTCAAAGCATTGTAGCAGTTTTGGGGGTGATTTATCTTTATGTATGGTCCCACTGCTAGTTGCATTAGACAATGATACTAAATTTGTTTCATCCATGTTGGGGCAATGAGATTCAATGTCATGAGTAAGTACATCCTCTTTTGTAGGGCCTTGTAAATCTGCAAAGTTAGAGGATAGGAACAAGCCCCTGTTGAGTATTGATCCACATGTCATTGCCTAGTGACCGCTGTTGCAGGTACATTGCGTTGAAGCATTGGCCTTTTGTGTTTTTCCTTGTTTCAAAGAGATATCGGTCTGATATGTCCCACCTTTCAAATATTGTCTACCGACCAATCACCACCGCCCCCTTCTTACTAAACGTTTTGGACTGAGCAGACTATCTGTACATCCAAAAGACAAACCACATCCTAGGCCTGCACCAGTATGGTTTCTGCGCGGGCTGTGGGACTGAATCAGCGCTACTTGGTCTAAAAATTCAGATTGATGATATTAGGGACAATGGCACTACTGATACTCCTAGACTTGTTAAGTGTGGCCACAGTGAACACATAGATCCCACTCAGATACTACTCCCCCGTCTCTGGGAATTATATTCAGGACTCTACTACCCTTAATTCCATCTACATGTCCATCCAGGCATAGACGGCAACCCACCGCTTGTGTTTAAATGATAAAATAGAAATCCTGCTGGTGGGCGCCACATCAAGAAACTCGACTCACAATACCCCCCCCTTTAATATCGACAGCACCGCGATACCAGTCTCACCTTCTGTGAAAACACTAGGAGTGTACCCTCTCACGGAAAGTGCGCTCTATTACCGCCTCAGCCGAGTACACAACAAAATTGATCAACTCAGCCAGACCCTTCCTCTCCTCAGATAGCTGCCTCACCATAGCCAGGGCCACAATAGGATCAATATTTGATGCCCTCTTTGCAGGCACCTCGGCCAGCAACATCAAAAAGATGCAGGTCATACAAAATAATGCACCAAGAGCAGCCTTGCACATCCCCAAACTAGAGCATATCACAGCAGCAAGAAAAAAAGCCCACTGGCTCCATGTCCACGACAGGATTCTCTTTAAAACACTCTCCATCACCCTCAGATGCCAGTCCAACGACGCCCCACCTTACCTTGCACAGAAATTCTCAAACGTTGTCTCCTCTAGACCGACAAGAGCTGCCTACACTCATTGCATCTTCCAACCTAAAATCAAATGAGCCAAAGTGGGAGCTCCAGCTTCCCTCCCATTTGCTGTAAAACATTGGAACCTCCTTGAGAGCTGAGCACTCCTATTGGACCTTTCGCAAATCGCTAAAGACTCTTCTGTTCATCTAACGGCACGCTTTCTAATGCTTGCCTCAACACATGGACAATGGCCTCCCTGGCAAAAGGCACTGACAACTACGATATCTCATGTTTTATTCAGTATGTCTGACATGTAACTTGTCTTGTAACAGTGCTGTGATGCCCCTGGGCTTAGCGCGCTTTATGAATGTAAAAAAAAAATATTCCTTGTTTAAAACCAATGTATGTGCTTCCATCAGTTATTGATGTAATCTGTCTGCATTCTGATTTTGTATCCCTGGAAGATGGTCTGCCCTCAGAGAATTGCCTATTTGAAGACATCATGGCCACATGTCTTGCCCTATATCTTGGACAACTAGGGCGAATGAGTCTCCCGTGCTTTTGGTAAAATGGCTGTTTTGCATAATTTTTGCATAATTTTTTGCTGTTTCTTTTAGCGGGTGGGCTGTTTTAGGGTACATTTAGAATAGTTTGGGTATTGGGAGGGTAGGCAGAGGGATGAGGGGTATGGGCGGAGTATGAGGGCATGCCCGACATAAAACAAAGCCACGAAAAATGTGGCAAAAACACCAGCACAAACAGGTGTCCCTAATCCGTGCATTATATCCGTGTTGGGATGCATTTGTTGCGACTTTCACGTTGGTAGAAGGGAGTTTAAAAGATCCATGGTATCTCTAGGTACTGTGCATTCCACCACTGTACTCACATGATAGCCCTCTGCTTCACAACCACTTGATCCTCCCAATCCTCTACTGCCTGTTTGACTGCTGTTTTGATGGACATTATTGTCTCTGTATCATGTGCAATCTGGCATTGAGACTAAAGTCTATATGGTGGCAAAATTCCTATTAATCGATGTGGGTTGCGAGTCATGCATTAGTTATCTATTCTAAATGCTATTCGATTATCATGTATTCTTCACTGGACTAATCCAGTCTCTATTAGTGAATTCATGAATATCTTTCAGCATCATATTCAGTATTCAAGCATCTACTACAGATCAGATGTGTTCTTGTTGCAATCATTTGTCAAAATGTATTATGCAGTGTCCCTCCGGAAGACAAGGCAACATATATAAAGTGCTATAAATAAAGTGCTTAGATCACATTGGAGTGCGGAAAGTGCAATATTGAATTGATATTCCTTTGGATTCTTAAAGAGTATTTGCAGTGGGTCTGTCCATTTGGTCTGGGTAATTCACTTCTGTCCCCTTGCAAAGGACACCTGTCACATATTAAGGCTATATGTGGCCTTTTTAAAAGTCATTGTTTTGTCCTGTGACTGCAAATGCAGCTGAAGCTTAAGATTCAAGCAAGTTGTTAGAATCTGTTTGGTAACCTAAGCCTAGTGACTCAAAGAAATCCTCCTCTTGTTCTCCTATTTCTTGCTCTTCATCGTCAATGTCCATTTCTGGTGTTCTTGGTTTTGCCAGAGAAATTAAAAGATATGATACGATATGTTATTTATAACGCGCTTAATACCCAGAGGTTTCTAAGCGTGCACCCGGAGATCGAACCTGTGTTGCTCCGTGTAATCTTGCTTCCAAGGCAAACACGTTGCAGCTGAGCTATCCTCCCAAAACAAAAAGGATTTGTTAATATTCCACGTCGTGATTTTCGAAATGGGGCAATGCATTGAAACCTGTTTTGGTCTTGAGACTTTGGATATTTTCCCTTTTGTACCAAATCCACTGTGATGTGTTTTACTGTTTCTCCAGGGCAATGTTGCTCCAGTTCCCATATAAATACTCTGGGACCAATCCTTTTGCCTTCAAATACTTGGATATATCCGAGACAGAAAATGTTATCTTCAGCCTAAATCTGATGAACTGTCTCAGTGATCCATGAAAGTCCAAAATTGTGAAAGACTGTGCAGAATCCCTTTACTCAATAGTTTTCCCCATCATTAATGTCTCTTTCAGAGAATCCTTTATTCCGGAATGTTTAAAGGTATCATGGATTACACCTCTCTTGAAGAAGCCTGCATTTGACCAAACAACTCCTTGTAACTATTTGCCACGTCAAATGTCACTTTTTTACAGAAAACCTTTGACAAGACAGCTCAAAGAACATTTAGAAACTAACCAAATAATGGGAGATATACAAACTGGTTTCCTGCCGTCAAGAAGCAATGAAGTGGCGTTGCTTAATGTTAAAAATGGCAGATCAAGGTGATAAAGGGATTCTGATGCTATTGGACTTGTCTGCAGGATTTGATACCTTAGGCCAATATGTTCTAATAAATTGCTCGAAAGAGGTAGCTTTAGTCTCAGAACGAGCCTGTGGCTGCTACAAATCCTTTCTGTCTGATAGAAAATTTAAAAAGTTAAGGTGGAGCTTTGCTCAAATACAAGTCTATCTTTTCTTGTACCTCTGTGGTCGTGTCATTCTCCTGGGCTGTTGTAACATTTATGTTAAACCCATGCATGATTTATTGGTAGATCAGGGCATAGCCTTTCAAAACTATACCAATGACACTCAGTTAATCTTAACTCAATCTACTTTCCTATAAATCGCAAGTAAGATGTCCATTAATTGGCTTGAGTGAAACCAAGCAAAAGCTAAGACGTTGATGATTGAGGCTACCTCCAAGAGATGCAAAGAAATTGTACTGCCTACAGAAATCTCTTTGCTCAACCTTCCTATTCAAATATCAAGTCAAATCTCTTGGCATGATTCTGGAAGCCTCGTTGTCCACGAAACCTCAATACAGTAATGTCATACGTTCGACTAACTTTCACCTGAGGATCCTTGGACAACTCAGACTCCCTGCTCCCTGAAAAACATTATGCCACAGTGGCAAGAGCCATTATTGGGTCACAAACGTGCTATTTTAATAGTCGATACTCGTGTCTGCCCAAATAAGCTCTTCATAAGGTCAAGATGATTCAAAACTCTGCAGCCAAAATAGCTACTAGGAGTAGGAAAGGAGACACCATCACACCAGTATTGTGGCGACATTACTGGGTCCTGGGGTGTTTGGGGGTAACATTTAAACTGCTAGCACTCTCTATATTTAAAAAGAATAAACCTTTTCTGCACTATGAACCCTTGGGACCTTTGAGGTCATCCTCAAAAATAATGCTCATCATTCCCAGATTTAAAAAGGGGAGCTAGAATTTGGAATAGGTTACTCTTGCACATCAGAGAAATCTCAAATCATCTTACTTTTAGAAAAAAGATCAAAAAGATCACAAAAAGGAAAGCGTATGTAGATTCTGCCTGAATTAAATAAACGTTGGTTCATTTGTTTATTGACTGTTTAGTTCTAACTTCTCTACGTGTTCTGCGTTTTAAATATTTTGTACACAATGAATTTTCCCTTTTTCAGAATGATTTTTGGATTCGAATTTTAAATGGTAATGACGTTTCTTTGATAACAGCTGCAATCAATTTTATATATAAGGTCTTAGATGCCTATTTACATTTTAATGTGGATTTATTCTCTTGGTGTATGTAGTGTATGAAGATATTTATTATTTTTATATTTGTGAAAGGTTTATAATAAACCAACCACAATTAAAAAAAAAAGATCAACACTCTTTTGTTTGACAAATAGCAAATTTATCCCATATCATTTTTTGTCCTCACTTTTTTTTGGGCTTGCAAACCTTTCGAGGTCTAAACGCCTCCATGTACTGCTAACTAGAAGTTCCTTAAGCATTTAGCAGTACAAGGGTGCTGAGTCATGCGTGCCTTCAGCCTCAAAGCCAATATCTCTTTTGAGCCCTTTGGCTTTTCCGGAGGTTTCCTCATTACTGCCTTAATCATCTCACTACTAGAGGATGGAACACTTATGTGGGCTTCACAGAGGGGGTAAGTAGGGCTTAGTTTGTCTCTGCCTCTACGAGATCACTGTGTCTTGACATCAAGCTCGCTGCCCCCTTTTGGGAGCCATTGATGACTCAAGTTCCTTCTACTCTGCATTGGCTTGCATAGACTTGGACACAAACCTCTCAGTCGCCACTGAGTCTTCAAACAATAACAACGCCGTCAAATGGCTAAAAACCATAGCATATGTCGCCCACCATTACTCGGTCTCGACTGTAAAGATTTGGCTTTGGCTCTTCTACTAGCCAAGAAATTCGATTTGTAGTAATCCTGTGGCAGGCATCAGCTGCACCGTCTATTTTTCTAGCCATATGAATTCATGGCTGTATGAAACTTAATGGGTGCCTTGTCGATGAGCCCAACATGTCAAAGGTAATAGAACTTTACAATAAAAAAAAGGAATTGTAAAAATGATCATGCACAACCTCAATTGGTATCGAAGTGTGTTGGCTCTCAAAATGTCCTGCTTTCTTGATATTTCTTCGTTGTTGACCTCAGTTCCCGCTTGAATATAAATCCGAAGGAAACTCATTTCTACGTCATGATCTTTCCTCTTCCGTCACCGAAGCCAACAACGGGGAAAAAAACAATCAGAAGATGGTGGCAACATCAAGCGACCAACTTGGGCGAAGCTTCGAAATTGGTTAAGAAAATGTAATACCCACGAGGAACACTAGATGGCGACCGGCGCACAGCATACGAATCTAAACAGATTCATGCAGCAAAAATGGTTGCGTTCAGATTGTCGGCGGTCAGAACACCGCGGTCTATGCACCAAACCATCCTTACGCTGCTACTCAGATGCGAATCTTAGGCTTTCTATACCGCAATTTTACCAATCCAAAGCCCGTTCATTCTAATAGGAAACGCGTTAATTAGTTGAATAACGTTTGCAGCATTACCTTACATGAACTTCCCCTGTGAAGCTTTGACCATGAAACATGTTTTGAACGGTTACTGTTGAAGGAGACCGACATTATTATGACGACAGTGCATTATTGAAATTTAGTGCCCCTATCTCCCTAGTTATAACATTGAGATGTTACAAAGCATTACAGACTGTGGCACATCACAGCGCTGAACCCCTGAAACCAACTCTACTCTGGCAATCCAGGCCAAGAAGCAAACACAAAATGAGACAAGTTTTTCAACCAGAGAAACGAATGTTATCAGGCTAAGGCTCGGACCACTGACAGATCAAAACTGCCAGCAAGATCAAGAACACAGCATAGATACTAAAGACAGGTCCACGGGGGGAGCCTGATGTTCTGTTCCTGGCAGGCGGTGTGCTGCGAGAGAGATCTCTCAAGTGAGTGGCCCCTGTGCCAACATTATATGGGGTTTGGATATTAATTGGTCCAGCCTTCTGTCCCTCCGTTTTTCGGTGAAATGCATTCATGTTTGGACGACTGTCCCGATCAGCTCCACTTTGTCTCTCAGTCGCTTCTGAAGAAATTTGAGAGTTAACCCTGTTATTTTCCACTCCAGCATGTATTGTGTCTACTTATTTATTTGAGATGCGTCAGCTCGGCACGCCGCCTGACGCAGTGTCCGAACACATGCGCGCCTGTTTCTGTGAAGCAGATTGATAGGTTAGGCTGCACCTGCCTTCCACAGTCCTACCTTCTTTGCTCCTCTACCCCTTTGTGTTGCTACTGTTGTATTGGTGATCTGGCGCTCTGCAGCCCTGCTCGTCTTCCACGCCTGAACGAATGTCGTCGTTCTAGCAATCCCTCAGTGAAGCGCGCAAGATGGTGGCCATTGACAGTTTGACCCCTACTGGCATGGTCTTGTGTAGTCGTGCACTGGAAACGAGAAAACTGCCTCACTGATAGGACTGCGATATCTGGCGTTTACCATCTGCAATTTCAGAAACCCTCTTTGTGATGGCCAAGTGACCGCACTCTTGATTTCTAAATTGAATGCATGAATATTTCTTATTGGCTGTGTAACCTAGTTGACGTGGCAGTTGTAACAGGCTTGCTGTCCAACCCGTTGTCCAAGCACAGGTAACAAAGATGGACGATTTCCTGAGTAGAGCTGTAACCACAGGCACACATTGGATGAGCAACCTTGGGGCTGACCTTACCCCAAATAGATCACAAATGGTAAAAACGTGTGCGAGATATGCTGCTCCATTATAGTTCTTCTGTGTAGATTATTCAGTGCTTTGAATACCATGTCCCTGTGATGCTGTGTCCATCATCCACAACTCTGGCATGATGGGATGTACCGCAGTCTCCCCCAAATGGCATGCAGTGATTGCGCGAGATGGAGTGGTCTCCAGGCAGTTACTGATTGGCTATGGAAGCACCACTTCTACTGCCAAATGGGCATCTGTCTTTACTGTTTTACGATCTCTGTGCACAGGTTTCGGAATGTGCCTGCCTGCTGTTATTGGCTTGACAGTGGCTGGAAATCACATCTTCAAAACCAAACGTTGATGGGCTGGAAGGTTTTGAATAAATCAGAACCAAGGGCACAGCTCTGGGCAGCCCTCCAGACCATCGTTCTTCGCCTTCCAAGCCATTACAGAAGGGGAAAGATCACATGCAAATCAGGATTGGCCCCACCCCAAAAGGGACAGTCCAGCCCGAACTGCTAGGTCACATCCCTTCTTCACAAGACCACAAGCACCCCCAGACATGTTTCGGCCTTGTTGGGTATCATCAGTGTGGAGTAGCCTTGGTCTCTAAGCATACCTGTCCCACTCGGGGTGACTAAATGGCTGGAAGGTTAGAAACGGTTTATAGTGACTGTTTCGACAGTCAAAGTTTCGAAATACAAACGTTTCGACAACAAAGCATCGGAAAAAAAAGTTTCAAATGCATTTTTTTTTAATGGGGAGCCCCCCCAAACCCTTGTTTCTTTTTTTTTTAAACACTTATTTTACTATACAAAACTAAACTAAACCCTTTAACATTAAAAAAAATGCATTCGAAAAAAAATTTCTTCGAAAATGTCTTTAGAAACTTTTTTTTTTTTTTTTTTTAGAAACTATAACAGGATACCTTGGAAACCACTTTTTAGCATGGCCGTGGGTCTTCTTGATTGCAATTTACCCCTTTGAAAGAGGATCTGTACTTCGAATAAACCTAGAGCCATAGCTGCATTAATCCCCTTGTTTTATCAAGAGTCCCACCAACACTTTCACCATGTAAGGTCTGCCCAACAAAAGGCATGATTTGCTCCTGCACCTCCAGTCAGGAATCCCAACTTCTCACCTCCCAGTGTGTTTTGCTGCCTCCAGCTATGACTGCATACATGTGTTTGATATTCCCTTCCCCTGCAGCACCTACTTCTCTGCTCTGCTTAGTACAGTACCAACTATGTGGACATCAGAAAGTGTAGCTGCTCATCTCATGTGGTGAAGAAAGTGTCAATCAGTGCATGGTCACTTGGGGATCCTGCATTGCTTACCTCTGCACGCCGGCAGTATCTGTAAAACGCTGCATCTCTTTACCAGGACTTTAAGTGGCCAAGGGACGTGCCCAACAGTCTCCAAAAACGGTCCTTGATCTGGGGCTCCCAGTACCAACCAGTGTGATTTTAGCCAAGAGCCTGCTAAGCAACGTGTGCAGCAAAGTCGTATGCCAGCACCCACTCCTAAAAAACCCTCTCCAAATGTGTATATATGACTGTTTGCTATCACTTTACTGGCACACTGTTATTATAATTTAAACAAGCAGAAAGCCAGTGTGCATTTTATGCTCCGAAGGGGTGCAACTTGAATCACTGTCACCAACGCATCAAATATACAAATGTGTGTTCGTTTTTACATTCCCAAAATGCTCTTTGATTTTCTGCAAAGCAGCAAGTAGTTCACATTGATGCAATTTGGCCTCCTCCCCTTTCTTAGGTTGCACTGCTGGGTGATTTCAGGGGGAGATCTCAGGGATAGTTTAACATCTTGAGGTCTGTCTACAGACAGCAAAAGCACATTTAAAGTGACACAGCCTTTAGTTCGAGAAAACGTGTGCCTCCCTAGATAGACCTGTGCCTCCCTATGTAAAATGTGCATGGAATGATCCCTTTGATTGCAGGGGGCTCATAGTTCCACATTATCACGGACCAAGTAGAGCGATAGGGAGCTGAAACCCTAAATGAGCACTTAAGAGCTAAAGAACACACTGGGTCCAGGTCATTGGTTTACAGAATGAAGTTGGTTTACTCGCCGATTGAATTGCTTGTATCCCGAGTCAGGAAGGAGTTTATTTACAGACCCCGGTTTATTTGGAAACTGACCCAGTATGCAGACTAGATGCAAAAAAAGACAACCTGAGAACATGCTGGGGATCCCAAAGTGCATATTTCCAGGGCCTCATGACATTGTTTTTGTTTGGGGCAGGTGACCCTTGCCTAAGTCACCTGCCCCTCCTTTAGGCCATATCCAGTACAATTTGGTCACGGCCGTTTCCAGAGCCCCCCTCATTTTCATATCACATGTAAAGCACTGCTCCTTTCAGATGTCAGTTTGGACGTATTTCTTTCCACTTTCAGGAGTGCCGTCACTCTCAAAAGCCTTGCTTTCTATGGTCTGGGGATAACAATTGTCTTGGTGTAGCCTAGCCAGCCACCTAAGTCCTAAGCCGGTGAAAATGCACACAAGCATCTCTTAATCTAAACTCTTAGAACCTCCACCACATTGACGGTGGTCACAAGGGCGTTCCAACCACAAAGCGCATTGAGGCCATACAAATGGGAAAAGAGCACTTTATAATTAAGAAATAGAATACAATGTCTGTGTAATAATTTTTCACACTGTTTTTGAAACTGGATATGATGTTGGAGGATTTGATTTTGGAAGTTTTCTGATGGTTCTTAGGATTGTGGAACAGCATTTATTTAGCGGTCTGTTCAAGCTTTATTTTCGGCAAAGCCATCACTGCACAGCAGTTTTAAAAAGCATCCCTACATCTCAGCCACATGAATCGTAACATCATAAATACATCACAAATTCCTTAAAAAAAAGAAACAAAAACTACATTTTCACCACAATTGATATTGCCAAGTTATGGCACAGGCAGAGCTACACGTAGAACTAATCTTCACGTTGAATCAGGGGTTACATACCCAGAGTCAGCTCTTCATATATAAAGTGCGTAGCATACAGTGCTCACCATTAATTACGCTCTTGTCAAGAGGTTACAGGATAACATGCAAAATATACAATACATGAAAATAGCCAACATATTAAAAGTTCCAATATATTTGGCTATCGCCCAACCCACATTGCAATTAAGATAATATACTCAGTGAAGGAACTGAAGTGCAATCTAATATACTAGTGCAAAACAGGGCAAGTTTATCACCCTTCGCTGTGCACATGGATAAGCTTTGGCGAAGTTCACTTTCCTCCTTCTCCAGGCCCTGTGCAAATAGTTGGCCACACAATGTACCACTAGACTGTCACTTGACACATAGCATTAAGTTAATAGCTTGCAATGTTGATCATAACGTTCCTAGCTAGAAACATCATTTGTTTACATTATAGCTCGCACGGCGATGGGCGCGGTGATCGTGTCACCGCAGTCACAACGTCAGGGTGCAGTGATCGTGTCACCGCAGTCACAACGTCAGCATGGCTATGTCAACCATTCATGTCGGGCCCAGGAATTTCCCGCGTGCGCAACTTAACCTATTTACACACACGTTTCTTCCAACACGGAAGAAACGCAGCACCCTTTTAGTATCGGCAACCTCGATTACTGAGATTAGAACAGAACTAGGTAGATTACATATTCCTAGTGAGAAAATGGGTGTAATTGAATCAAATTAACAGCTGAACTTTTGTATTACTATCATTTTTGATCCACATGAAAAGTTGGTTCAAGTGGTGCTATCTGTACATTATTTCAGGTCAATATTATATATTTATTGCACAAAAGACTAACATAACAAATACAATCTGAAGATTGAGCAGATGCATAGAGAACTGTGTGTTAATGGTCTATGCCATGGGCCGAGTTTCACCACAAACAAGCCCATGCTCGAGGTCGAGGTCGACCATTGTCTAGCTCTCGAGTTGTAGCCCACATAGACCCAGACACGTGAAAGCAGAAAAAGAAACAGCACGTGAATCTATACGGGATTCCTGCATTAAAAGATTTCGATCTGGAGCCGATGGTCAGTTGCAAGCAACCATTAGAAAAGGGTTGGATGAAGGTCCTACCTCCTACTCCAATGTGAGAGGTGCAGCAAGGCAAACTCAGAGGTCTTGCCCGTCACCCTGGAACATGACTTTGTGAGCATACCTGAGCATATAGCTGTGCGTTCTCCAATATCTAAAGAAGGGTTGCATTGATGATCTGCATACTCAAGACTGCTTATATCCACTCACACATTTGCCAAAATAATGCAATTGGTGAGGGTTATTATACAATTGGAGAGGGTTATTATACAATCACGGTGTAAATGTTCCTGTCTGATGTCATTGCTTCTAAAAAAAAATAAATTAAAAAAAAGGAAGGGATGAAGACATTGATTGGTCTGAATCTTTGGCTGAACCAGGTCAGGAAAATCAATGCCCAGCTGCTAGCAAGAGTGAAGATGTTGCTGAACCTAGTAGGAGCAGGAAATGGCCGCTTACACAGGGGAAAGTGTTCATTCTACAAATCCTTTAAACATGAACAAGCAAAGTGAAACCCATTGAGGGCAAGGTGGACGATATCCCAAGACAACTATGGCTTCAGGCTCAAAAAAAGATCCGGTCTATGGATTGGCCAGGTACTAATGCATTCTTACACTAGTACAGTGTTTTGGCAGGGCACATAATGGAGAGAAGACGAAAGGAATTCCAATAATGGTCCCAGGCTGAGCTGCCAGAACAATACTGAAGGATTTAGGACATCTGTATGCCATTTTGCACCTCCCTAAACCGGGACATGTTCTATGATGTTCACCTCTCATGTTTATTTATTTATTCATATTTTTAAAGCGTACATCAGCCCAAGGGCATCCTGACGCTGTTACAGATAACAAAATTGCTGGTTACAGAAGAAAGCTTAGTGGTTACATGGAAGTTTGCATTTCAAAAGCATATTTTTAGTTACATAGGATTGCATTACAGGCAGGTTGCGTTACAGTACAGCTTAAGGTACGAATGGAGGTAGCTGTGGTGAGAGCAGCAGTATGGGGTTATGTAATGTTGCCTACCTGTTGGTGGCGCCCTAGGCAGCCACAGAGCAAAGTCCTGACAGATCATTGCTCCACTTGAGACAGCACTTTCCCTCTGCAGTTGTGAGACCACCTTCAAATGTTTTAAATAGGTCACATCTGCTGGCATTATCTTAGGCAAACCGAACCAAAAGGTATCTGTTTGTGGAGGCGTTCCTGGAAAGCGCTGTGCCTGAGCCGCCCCCCCAGCCCCACCCCACTCCTAGCCGCTCACTCATCTTTCAGCTCAGCACTGGGCCCCGCCCACATTAATCGCAAAGGCTGCATATCACATGACCAGGGACTGCCCAGAAGTACTGCTGAAAATATGCCCCCTTCACTTACCTTCTGCTTGTGGAGGCTTTCCTGGAAGTCACTGTGTTTGAGTGCCCTCCTTGCCCAGCCCTGTGCCCATTTTGTGCCCTCCGGCCTGCCGACTTCCTTCGTGCAGGTCACATCACGAGGCACATCATGTGATCAGTGAATGCCCAGAAGTACTGCTGTGAATGTGACACTTTTGCTTACCACCCACCTTTGGAGGTATTCTGGGAAGGCAGAAGTCATGTCACATGACTCATTACCTGAGCAATGACTTCCCAGAAGTACTGCGGAGCATGTGTCGCCTTTACCTGCCATCTGCTTGTAAAGGCCTTCCTGAAAAACGCTCTGTTCGAGGCCCAATTCTCGCCCTTTTGCCCTTCTTGCAGCACTTTCCCCCTCCCACTTACATTGCAGAGGCCACATTTTCCTGCTGTGTATGGCTAGAGTTGATGGTGAGAGTTTTAAGGAAAGATGGATCCCTGCACTGATCTAGTTCTGAGTTCTATAATTCCTCCTGCTGCCGGCATCCAGGGTTCCTGCGGGACAATGCTCCCAAAGTCCTGTATGCTGAGGCATGAGGAAAACACAGAAACCCAGCCCACCTGAAAATCCAACGCCACCTAGAAGCCAAGATCCCAGGCATTCGCCAATCAGGTTTTCCGCCCAGGACACAGAACCAAGTCAGCCCTTCTTGACCTAAAAATCCAGATTGACGAAATTAGAGATAAAGGCAAGTCTGCACTGTTACTCCTGCTTCACCTATCAGCAGTATTTGACCTGGTAGATCATAAAATCCTAGGTCAACACCTCACCACATCAGCCTACTTCTCACCTGAAGGCATAACCTGGATGAACTCCTTCCTAGGAGACAGATCCATCCGAGTCATTGTAGAAAACACACGTGCCACCCCCCCCTTACTCCCATCTCCTGTGGTGTCCCACAAGACTCCTGCATGTCCCCTACCCTGTACAACATATTCACTATCCCCCTTTTTACCCCACTGGACTCCCTCTGTATTTCTTATACAAATTGCGCAGATGACACGCAAATCCTCCTACCCCTCTCAGGAAACTACACAGAAGACTCTGCCACCTTAAACGTCTACCTAACCATCCAAGCCTGGATGGCCACACACCACCTGTGTCTCAGCGACGATAAGACGGAGCTACTCACGACTTGATCCCCTATATAGCTTGTTTAATATCGATGGCCACCCCATTCCTGTCTCTCCCTTTGTGAAAACCCTAGGGTTACACCTTGACGCATCCTTGGCCCTATCACGACAAGTCAATGCCATAGCATCAGCCGCAGCATATTCTACCAAACTGATCAGTGCAGCTAGACTGTTTCTCTCCCAAGACAGCTGCCTTGCCATTGCCCAAGCCACTATTGGATCCAAGCTGGACTACTGCAATGTCCTCTTTGCAGGCACCAGTGAGAAAACATACAAAAAATGCAAAGCATTCAAAACAATGCTCTCCGAGCAGCCCTGAACATCCTAAAAAAAAAAAACACATCACAGAAACCCGCAAAAAAGCACACTGGCTCCCGATATGTGAGTGGATCACATTCAAAACAGATTCCATTACCCACAGATCCATGTCCAAGGATGCCTCCCTTGCCGGTCTCAAAAACTCCCCAGAAGCAACTCATCCAGACCCATCAGAGAAGCATATGCCAACTGCATCACTCAGCCCAAGTTCAAAAGAACCAAAGCATTCGGATCCAACTTCCCACCCAACCATACCTGCCAAACACTGGAACACCTCCTCCCCCACCTTAAGGGCTGAATGCTTGCTGGACCTTTCGAAAGGCGCTAAAACACTGCTATTCACCTAACAGACAATTTGTACTATCTACATACGACTTTTCACCCCCAACATACGACTACATTGCAGGTTACATAGACATGGAAAAGTAAAAAATAAAATCAATAAAAAATAATAATCAGCCCTGTCCCCTCCATCTTTTGTGAAGACCTGGATACTTTACTCTGTACTTTACTGCCAGTCGATACTTTTTTTCTTTCTTACTTGGCAAGTTTAATTTGAACCTTGACTCTGCACATAGTTCTCATTTTCTTCCCTTGATTGACCGTTTTCTTCTTTCTTAAATCTCAACTCCTCATTCTGTCACTTCAGGATCTTCTCATGATCTTATTTTCCCCACTCTGTTTTCTTTGACAGTTAGAGCCTGCCCTATTATTTATCACTCCCTTCTCCCTTTCCTTTTCGCCTCCTACTGGAAATCTTTCAAACTGCTCTGACTTCAACCACTTTTCATCATCTTGATCTTTTATCATTTGATTCCTCATTTCATCTATCCTTTTTATGCCCATTCTTCCGCTTCCTCTACTTTTATCCTTTGAAGTTGATCTAGCTACTTCCACCTTTTCTCTTGATTCCCTCTAACCGTTATGATGATCCTTCAGATGGCGTCACTTCTCTCCAGGAGAGCTCCCCTCTAGATGAGTCTAGGGAGGTGAGGGCACTAACCAATAGTCCCCCTTAAAACCAAACCCAGTAGGCTGACAATAGTAACTGAACCTTATGGGTCTAAACTCATGTCCAAAACCATGTGTTATTGATTTCCAAAAAAAGGAAAATACAAACTTATCATGCCCTGTTCGAGTGACAAGCCCGAAAGCTGGAGTCCTACTTCCCACTACACGTGACAGATGCACTAAAGTAGACATTTGCTAAAACAGAGAACTGCCATGCTGTGCATCTTGAAACTTTGAGGGAACAATAAATGCATAAAAGATGAAACTCCACTGCTAGAAGTAAATTCAAAGGCACATATTAAGGAAACTTGCGATAGTGCCAGCTTGTCAAAAATGCATTAATATTAGCACCAAGAATGAAGATGGAGCAAACTGTAGATTTTATAATCTGAGATATTGGTGCAGGTTTTCATGTGCATAGAAAATGCAACTAATAAAAAGCACCAAATCTGTTCATCAGAGCCGACTTAAAACCTGTGTTTAAGCAAGGGAAAATCTTCCCCCTTCAGATTCAAAGGTCAAACACTGCTTCAGCTTTCCATTTGGTCAACCACTTTGA
Source organism: Ambystoma mexicanum (assembly GCF_040938575.1). NCBI lineage: Eukaryota > Metazoa > Chordata > Amphibia > Caudata > Ambystomatidae > Ambystoma > Ambystoma mexicanum. The sequence continues at coordinate 860,107,953 of NC_090934.1, read as the reverse complement.
AGCTCACTAGAGCCAGGAAGAGGGCAAAGCTTTTGCCTGGCAGGAGGGTTATTGTGGTTGAATGATGACCACCTAGAAAACAAAGATGCAGCCCATGGATTCTGAACTTTCAAAAATACTCAACAATTAAATTCAGTTTATGGTGGGGTTCTGGGATGACTGACAGTTGAGATGCAAAATGAGAATGTCACATGATTCAAGGGGCAGAGTTATACCCCTATGCCCAGGGAGATAAAAGTCCCCAAAAGCCAGATGACCTGGCTCAAATATAGGTTTTGGGAACAGAAACTATTATTAAAGTTCAAATGTATGCATGTAATTAAAAGGGTCTTGGGGAATCATATTTTGCTCATAAAATAGTGGACCATAATAGATACAAAGATGGTTCATATGTCTTTGGAAAATACACAAAACACTTTTTGTTGACACAATTCCCCTCAAAATGTGACCTTAGGGAATGAGCAGAGCTCCAAGCTAAAATGTGATTGTAGCCTCCCAAAAAAAATTCTGGATTGGATAGTCAGGAATATGGTAGCTTATTGAATCAGATACCCATCTGTAAAATATCAAGATTTGAGCTTTCATCCGTTCTGGGGAAATCACACAAATATGTCATTCGCACTTGCAAGCCCCTGCCAACACAAGACACGGTTCATTGCGACTCGCATGATCAGACCAGTTTAGAAACGTATGGTTTGTGACCCTTATTTGTAAATTAGAGAAAACGTGGCATGTTGAAAAGATTATAATTCGTATCAGAGTTGCTCAGAAATGCAATTTCAAAAGGGTGGAGCAAGATCTCCCAGAAATGGGGCCTGGAGACCCGAGAACCAATCAGAGGGAAGAAGCAAGGTCTTGTTTAGAGGGGGAGGGAGGGGCAAGAGATGCACAATTAAGAGTATTAACCAATGAGCCAGTACATTTAAATGTAGACATTTTTGGGGTGTGGTTAAGAGGTTTTAATACTGGACGAACAGTGGAAAGACATTGCAACCCCACATGTGGAGAGGGCAGGAGTCCCCATATCCAGCGAGGACTCAGCCCCCTGCACAAGGAAGCTGTGTGATCCCTCCGAACGGCGACCCCCTTGCACCTGGAGAATCCAACTGAGTGAGCATCCTGCCCTGCCTGGGCACTACATTACCCATTTTCAGTACAGAAGCTCTGATTTGCCTCCATCTTGCCCGAAATCACCCCCAGACCGCACACGGCGACATTCAGCATTTCCAAATGAAAGCGAGGCTGAGATACCTCGGCGTTGCTAGGCAACGCATGTTTGTGTACTACTAACACACAAACATCCGCCGGCAGGCGGAAGAGCCCGCGGCCATCCAAAGGCCATCTTAATGCCGAAACAACCCTGTTTGCCCCTGTTCACGCCGGGAACGTGAGACTTGACACTTGGACCGAACAAAATCTAAGAACTAATTGGAACACTTCTAGGTCTGCAAGACTGGCCACATCGCTAATTTGGGAGTAGATATTATAGTGCATTCTGTTGCAAAGCCGCTGTTACTGCTTGCGTAGTCAATTAATTAATGCACACATCTTGCCTAGAGTGCTCTACCCCTCATAGCGATTGCAAACAACTTGTAATAACACACTCTGTGTAGTCCAACATTCCATCCCAGCTGCACCTGACCAGCACGCACGCGCCTCTAGACGCCCTAAGCACCCTTCCAGCCTGCCGACTATCATAGCCTACCAGCCCACAGCTCGTGCGGCACTGCCATTAGCTCACGGTGCGCCTGCAATAACAGAACCTTATGTTCCAAGTCTACCTCATCTACCCACCTCGAGGGGCATCTGAAATAACACACTGTTCCGTATGGAGCCTTGCCTTACAAACTAGCCTTGCCTTACAAACTAGCCTATCTTGAACATGTTCCTGCTCATCGTGCTTTACCATTTTGTATTAGACCACTGTGTATTTACATATTCTCCCAATTAATCTGGGAATGTGAACTAGCCTACCTTGATTTTGTGTTTTACATATTTGTCCAGTCCTCATTTCATCTGCTACCACTGAACTAGCTATACACTCCTCCAGCGGAATTATAAACATTATACAGAAGAACTATGTACACTGTAAAGACTCAACAAATGATCATATTGCTCTGTACCTTTACAATAATGGCCTGCATCAATCTCACACCTTGTACCTTGCAAGAGAGAAATTTGAGACTCCGAGCAAGATTGCCCCAGAGATACGAACCCAGGACTAACAAAACTAGGACACAAGACCCCTATCTCAGCCATAAGACATGTGCCACAGACTATAATCCGTCCACACCTTCCCTAGAAACTATGCAAAATATTCTTACCTGCAGTACTGCATACCCTCCTCATATTCAATTCAGACCTAATCACCCTAAAGAAACCCCCCCTCTCCAAGAGCAAAACAAACCGACAACTATTTCTGAGCCTTAATTAACGCCAGCTCTCTCATGGCGCACAGCACCGATATTGCAGACATACTCGCTATGGATGACCTAAACATCCTAGCAGTTATTGAATCTTGGCTTCATGACGCAGCAGGTCTAGCCCTCATGTTAGCTTTACCTGAAAACTACAGAATATTGAGAGTCGACAGGCCCAACTCCAGAGGAGGCAGCCTTGCTAACATAGCTTAAACTAAACTAGCACTATGACTGAATACACCCCCTGAAATCAAATCATGTGAGCTACTCTCAGCCAAACTTCCTATCTCAGATAACAGCACATTAACTATCTTCTTAATATACAGACCTCCAGGTCCAATCGGTACCTTTGAGGAAGACCTCTCCAGCCTCCACTATAACAATATCAAGGACAGCTCTCAACTCCTATTACTCGGAGACTTCAATCTAGGCTTTTAGGATCCCGAGGCTAAACAAGCCCACTCAATTGAAGCTGTTCTAACAGAACATGGCCTGACCAAAAAAGTCCTCACACCTACTCATAAAAGGGCGAATATTAGACTGGGTAGCCAATTTGAACTGTTCCACTACTATTACCAAAATAACGCCACAACCTTGGACTGACCACCACTTAATTGTTTTCTCGTCCACTATTGAGCCCTAAAAACAGATAATCCTTGAAATAACTCCACCCCTCCCCTACTGGATGCAAAAAAAGACATTACTACTGAAAAACGACTTCCTCTCCTCCTACTCACCCTCACCGCTATCCCCGATAGCTCTGACACAAACGCACTAGTAGCAACCTTTAATAACACCATGGCCAAGGCTATTGACATTATTGCGCCAATGAAACGCCGTAAAAGCAAACAAAAATACCATCTTAACAACTGGTTCATTCCCCAGCTCAAAGAACTACGTATCCAAAAAAAGGAAACTCCAAGCCATCTGGCATCACTCTCCCACGGTCGAGAATAAAACTACACTAAATAAACTTTGCCAATATGTATAAGAAAGAAATAATCCTTACCAAAAAGAATACCTTCAATGCAAGAATCACCAAGGCTAATTCAAATACCAAGCAGCTTTTCACCATCCTCCAGGAAATGGAAAACCCTATTCCACCTACAGATAATGTTCCGAAAGATAAACAATGGTGCACCAGCATCCAAAATGCGCTTTCCAACAAAATAGTTACTCTGCAAACCAAAATAGCTAACAAAAAAGCATCCCTACGCTCCACTGAGAAGCAACCTACCCCACCCTCTGGGTCTCCAATCATTGATACACCCTTCAAATTCACTAATATCTCCATCTTGGAAACTGAAAAGGTTATAATATCTCTGAAGCCCTCTAGCTTCCAGGCCGATGGCTGCCCAGCACAAATAATTAAGGAAGCAGCTAGAGATTTAGCCCCCTTTATCTCCAAGCTAATTAACGCCTCTTTCAACTCAAATACTGTCCCAATCAACCTTAAAGAATCCTGGGTGCTACCCCTCCTTAAGAAACAGACACTAGATCCAGCCATTCCCACCAATTACAGACCCATCAAAACAGTCCCATTCATGCTTAAAATTATCGATAGAGTAGCTTACCTCCAAATCCAAAATTATTTGGAGACTAACCTTCTACTAGGATCGCTCCTATCTGGATTCAGACCACAACACGGGACTGACCCGGCATTAATTGACCTCAAAACAAAAATGGGCAAGTTGAAGGATAAAGGTAAAACAGCTATGCTACCCCTCCTCGACCTCTCGGCAGCTTTCAACCTGGTGGATCATGAAGTGTTATGCGAACACCTAACGTCAGCTGCACACTTCTCGAGTGATGCTATAGCCTGGGTACAATCCTTCCTAGCTAACTGTACAATGAGAGTGTTCCCCCCCCTTAGCCTCAGCAGACCCAATCCAAATCACCTGTAGTGTTCCACAAGGTTCATGCGCCTCTCCGACAATGTATAACATCTTTACCAAGCCCCTCTTTGACAAACTTGACAGGCTAGGCGTCACATATACCAATTATGCTGACGACACCCAGATCCTCATACCCCTCTCTGGCAACTTTGTCAAAGACACAGCTCTGGTAAGCAAGATATACCTCCTCATCCAGGCATGGATGGCCTCACATGGTCTCTGCCTAAATGACGAAAAAACCGAGATCCTGATTTTGGGTTCTGACTCCAACCTAAAAAAAACTCAGCCCCAGTTATGCTGCCTTCAACATTGATGGCAACATAATCAAAGTAGTAACTGAAGTAAAAACATTAGGCTTTTACCTTAATTCCACATTATCACAAAAAAAACAAGTTAGCTCTTTGGCATCATCAACAGCTTACACCTGTAAACTGATAAGGGCCTGCAGACCCTTCCTATCCAGAGCTAGCTGCATTACGCTTGCCAATGCATTGATAATGTCTAAACTAGACTACTGCAATGCCTTATACGTAGGCGCTAACAAACAAATCCTCAACAAGATGCAAATATTACATGCAAATATTACAAAATAATGCCTTGAGAGCCGCCTTAAATATACCTCGTAGAGAGCATATCTCAAACTTTAGAAGAGACCAGCATTGGTTAAAAATTAGTGACAGGATTCATCTCAAAATGGCATCCCTTACCTTCAAATGCCTTAACAATGCTGCACCACCCTATCTCTCTGCCAGACTGACCAGAAAAGCCTCAACTCATCACACCAGATCATCCAACCACCTCTGCCTAGAAATCCCAAGATTCAAACTCTCTAAAGCAGGTGAAGCTAGCTTCCCAGTTAAAGCTGCTGTCTCCTGGAATGCACTCCCTGCTGCCCTAAGAGTGGAACAACCATACCCGAGATCAGACATAACCTTTTAAACTGGCTTCACACCAAGGATACCTAGATATTGTTCACCCACCTGTGATTCTATCTTTGAACTATCTGCATGACCCTGCATGTACCATACGACTGCCCCCACCATCGTTCCATTGTATTTTATGCACCTCGCACCCAAATTGTATGCATTGTAAATTTTAAATTGTTTCTTATGCACTGTAAATTGTTCTACTCCTATGTAATGACATGCTGTAACTAAGTCTAAAATATTCTTGTAACTGTTGCGCCCAGCTACCCGAGGGTTTGGTGCGCATTATCAAATAAACAACCAAACAAAGAGGGATCTGGGAGGGCAGATTAGATGGTCACACAAGGAGACAACCAGACAAGGAAAAATTGGAACTACAATCTGGAGGGAACCAGGAGCAGGACAAAGGCTTTTGAAGTACTATCCTTAACCAGGTCCCTTTGCATCTAATGAGATGACCCAGGATGGCTTCCTAACTGCTCCAGTACACAAACCCAGAGAGAATTAAAGTAAAAACTTCCAACCAACCAAACCATTGGTGGGATTCTATTTGAGTTAATGTCTTCGCCTATACAGCCATTCATGGGGTAGGCATTCATAAGGAGATGCCTAGTGTTTCCTGATTAATAAATAATGGGCCTCATTACAAGCTCGCTGGTACAGTAACAACGGTACCGGTAAGCTTGCTGGTACCGTTGTTACCGTACCGGCAAACTACGAGTTCTGCTTGTGGGTGCCTTATCGACCGCCAGGTCTGACCTGGCGGGCGGACCGGCACCGGCGAGCAGACCATGGCGGATGTACCGGCAACATTCAGAATGGCGCCGGTGCATCTGGCCTCCCCATTCCCATTGAGCCCTACAGGACTCAATGGGAATGGGGAGCATTTTTTACCGGCGCCCGGGAATCGGCAATTACCGGGTCCGGCGGGGCTGTAATGACCCGGTAATTGCCCATTCCTGGGCGCCGGTAAAAAAACGACTGGCGGCAGCCGTGCCGATTTTACCGGCACGGCTACCGCCGTAGTCGTAATGAGGCCCAATGTATTTAATTTCCACATAGCCAAAGGACGTGTGGTGAGCTCAGTGAAATTTGAAATCCCTGATCTTTCTCCCAGTGCTGATAATGATATAGTTGTTAAAGTAATTGTCGATCACGTATTACACTTCTGCCAATCCCAGAAATCCCCTAAAGGGGAGGGGTGCATTTAAAAAAGAAATTCCGAATTGTTTAACACTCCCTGAACCTTGCATAAAAGCAGAAGGGTGTTTCAAATGTTAAACGGAATCTCTGGGTATGTGCTGTGCAGAAGAATGTCTTCAGGGTTAAGTAAAGTGAAAATAGCGGATGTAAAAGCACACACTCTGTATAGAGAGTGAGCAAAGAACTCCAAAATGAATGAGGATATTATCACTTTATAGTGGCAAAGAATAGATGTTCATTATATGCTGAGAGAGTATTCTCCTCAAATGTTGGTTGTGCTAGAATATTGCTAGAAGGGAAAATGAACAGGGAAGTTAGAGATGAAGAGCGCTGCACATGTCTATTCTTTTGCCCAATAAAAAAGAGCTACATTGTATTTACGTTAGGTCATATCCAAAGTATATTGTAAAGCACAATTGTACTGTCAGGTTCTAGGGTGCTGCAATAATGATCTTTACATGAGGGGTATTCTTGTGAGTGAACCAAGTATTTGAAGTAGTCTTTAGACCTGTGTTTCCTCTTTCCATGCGACAGGGGAGGAGGACAGACATGAAATGAAAACTGTACATCATGCTGTGTTTTAGAGATTCTATGATTTTTCATTTTGAAAAACAAAGTGGTGTTTTCAACTTGCGGGTAATTCTTGCACTGCCAAGAAACAAAGGTTTTTGGCCTCAGAGTATGGTGGCATGCTTCTTGATAATTATTGTGTAAATATGAATATTGTCTATTCATTCAATGAAAATACATTATATTCTGTCTGTACCCCGACCTGGTTCTTGGCTTGCCTATGGAAAAGGGGTGAGGGAGTACTGTGGTGTTAAATATTTCAAAGGCAGAGTTAGTTAAGAATCTAAGACATTGATCAATTGGTTTGACACTCATGATTGGGGCTGGGGGTGAACTCCCTGCATTAATTGTTGCCCCATAAATATATCCTACAGAAAGTAACCCGATGTACAATATACCAATTATATTGGAGGTTTTGAGGAATTTTAGGCAACTTTCAGGCTTCTGGATTAATAAAGAGAAATCAGTATTGTTCCCATTGGCGGGTCTACGTAAACGTGATATGAATGTCTTTCCAGATTGCGGAGTGAAGTGGGAATCAGAATATTTAAAATAATTGGGAATCCAGATCGTTCATGAGATGGAGGAAACATTTGTATATAATACATGAAGGGCGTGGTCACGCATACGAGATGCAGTGACTTTTTGGAAGGCATTACCATTGTCGTTAATGGAAACGGTAGCTCTATGTAAAATGGTGGTGCGACTGTATTTCTTTTAACGAATATTCCCTATGTGACATAGAAGGTCTTTGTTAAAATGTTCAATACTAAGCTAGGGGAATTACTATGGAATATGGAAAGGTGTCGAGCAGCCACGGCAACAATGAAGTACTGAAGTGAACAGATCAGGAAGGTGGGTTACATTTTCCTGATTTTGAATAATACGTTATAGCGGCACAGTTACAGGCTATAGTTACCTGGGACAATTCACTGAAGGGGGAAATCTCTTCACTGGTAGGCCGTATACCGAGATATAGGCTGGGCATTGAAATGCTATGGAACCCGATGGGCAAGAAGGGCTCCACAAATGTTTTTCAAATCATGTGTGTTATGCGGGAAGTTATGAGCTATAATCAAAACCAAGGGATTGTATAGTGAGAATTTACCTATAGGGTTTGATATAACAATTCTGTCGGCAATTAGGAAAATAGGCTTGGCTACTCTAAGGGAAACAGACTGCACTAAACTCGGGGATTTCTTTATCAAAGGGAAGTTGATGACATTTGCGCAATGGAGGTCGACATATGGAATCTCAGAGGGGCATTTCTTGTCCTATGCGAAAATAGTTAGGAGATTAGCTGATAGATTGGAGTGTATACCTGGGGAACCAGAGGGGAGTCAGTTGATGAGCACACTGTTGTCACTGGGGTCATGAAAACGAAGGCTCTCAATTATACAGAGCCTTGCAAGAAGAAAGGTAAAGCAAGGATTTAGTTGTTACAGGTAAATGGGAGAGGGATGTAGGCATCTCAATCTCAGAGGAAAAGTGATCTCCTGTATGGGAGAAAGTGAAGAAGGCATCTCGTAACATGAGAGTTCAATTCAATTATCTACATAGAGTATATATGACCCCAGCATTAACCCATCAGTATCTGATGATTGCCCACTCTGTGATGAGGGACCAGCTGGGTTTTGTCACAAGTTGTGGGAATGTCCGATCATAGTTACATACTGAGATGGGATAATGGCTCAAATTAATGTGTTACTAAGCAGCGACACACCGTCTATGTGCTTATGGGGACTGATCCCAGGAGGGAAGAGAGACAAAAGAATGGAAAGAGATTGCACAATTTATGATGGTCTTGGCTAAGGGATGAGTAGCTATATCCTGGAAAAGCCCAAGCGTCCCGCTGATACAGCAATGGATAAAGGATATACAAAGGTGGGCGTTGACAACAGTGAAAAGATTTGGGAAAAACAGAAACCCAGAAGAGGACAACGGGTTGGAACTAGAATGGGGTCAGATACTAAACAAATGAACGTTGTCTCCAGATTTGAAGCTCCCGTGAGGAAGTTAGAATTGGCCACTCAGGATGGGGGGAATTTAACAAGAGAAGGAAGGTGGGGGAACGGGTTAACAAAGGGCCTGGGGGGACAAGTTTGTTAAGGGAAAGGCTAGACACTGGAAATGGGGACTGGTGGGTCTGCTCATATGGGATTTATTGTCTTGAAAATTGTTATTCTGTACAGACGATTGATGACAATGTGAACACATGCAAATATACAACATGGAATGTTACAACTGTGAAAATTAATTTAAAAAAAAAAATCAGGTAATTAGGGCTGAGGTGTGCCACAGAATTGCCAACCTTTGTAGAAATTCAAATGTTTGCAATAATATTCGCCCTGGGTAGGCCATGCAGAAATGTTTAGCCCCAGTGGCCAAACACATGAGATTGCTGCCATTTAAAATGATACTGCAAAAATGTGTGTTGGCCCCCAGCGCTCATCTAAAGCAATGGATTTTTAGGGAGGGCGGGAGGAAGAGAGGGGCAGGAGGAGTCGGATCCACTACAGAAGCCTTTGGAGACTCCTAAACTGTGCTCGGGCTGGCGATTCCAGCTGCATTTCTTTGTTAATAATAAGGGCGTTTATCACTTTTCGTTCCTTGCCAGTCATTCCATTCCTCATCCCACTCTTGTAATCAGGCTGCACCCCACAACAGTCAGAGTGTGCATGTGTGAATGAGATGCCACCCCCCGCCCCTACCAGCGTGCCTATGAGAATGCCAGGAATGAGTGAGGGGTCCCTGGTTCTTCAGTAATACTTACTGACCCCGCGTTATGTCTTTCTATACGGCTGCCTCGCACTCTTGATATTCATGAGGCCTGCATTCTTGCATTTCACTTTACATTTTTAGTTTTCCCAATTGCAGTCATTCTCATCCTCACCCCTGCCACAGGGAATACGCGAGTCTGTAATTACTGTTAAGTGTGCATCATGAATGAGCCCCAGAGGCGGTTGCGGGAATGGAAAATGCCGGAAGGACGATGGAGAGAACATTACATCCCTACCGTAATGTGGGGGCCTGAAAACAAAGGTTTGGACAGCCAGCCCTTCAATTAGGCATCGTAAAGATAGCGATAAAGGGTTGAAGCAAAGAATGGGAGGGACTTCTTACTTGAATGACAGATGGCGATTACCAATTGCAGGAGCCCCCCACTCCCTTTCCGCCAATGGTCAGCAACTTACGGAAGTGAGACAAACTATACCCAGGTTCCAAGCAAAAGAGCGGCCTCCAAACTTAGTAATTAATTGGCACAGGCCGGGATTTGGAAAATCTTTTGGAACCTACAGCACCGAGTTCTGAAATGTGGTGCCTGTGAACTCCCCAAAGCTAGGAGGATGGGAAATTTGCAAAGCTTTGGCAGTTCCAGAACTAGTGAGGTTTGGGTCTTTCACCTCTAGCTGCAGCCTGGGTGAGTGCCAGAGCCCCATCCCGCCTTGCCCGAATTTAATTTATTTCTTTATCTTGCTTGCATCAAGCCGCTTCGCAGCAGATGCGTTATTTTCCCTACCACCCATAGCCCTATCGTATCCCCCTTTACCCGCCCGCCTTCCAACAAGCCCCCGACTCCTGATTGGGCTTTCAATCTCCAAGGAGGCTAAGATGAGTGCTGCCAGGCCCCCAAACCCCATAGCCATCGCCTGATATTTTGGGATTGTGCTTTAAAAAGCATAAAGAGTGTGGCGTGTGCATTTGTCCCCTCTCCCTACCAGCTTCCTCTCTTCCCTTTACAACCCGCCTCCCATGCGATTCGATTGGTCCCTGTCCCCTTAATAGACAACCCAACCAGGGCAGCCCCTGCGGCTAAGGGCCCCTAGGCAAAGAGCATCTCCAAAAAGTGGCGGCTCCCTATTGTTTATTCAGGTGTTAGCTGGGGAGGCCAGTCACCAGCACTTAACCAGCAACCAACTGTGTGGCCTGGGTGGGGAGTAGAACAATCACTGTACTCCAGAATCCCTGCTACTCTACCTACCCTCTTAACATAGCACGCCAGACTGTTAGTACTAACCAGCTTTACAACTAGTGAGGATTGTGAATACTGACCAGTGCCACATCAGGATAGAACTGTAAATATTACCTTCAGTCACATCTAGAGGACTGTGATTATTAGCCCATGCCACACTAAGACAGAATTGTGAATATTAGCCTGCATCACATCCAGAGAGGATTGTGAATATGATCTTGAGTCACATCTAGAGAGGACTGTGAATATTAGCCTGCGTCACACTGGAATAGAACTGTGAATGTGGGCCTGTGCCACATTGGGATCGAACTGTGAATATTAGCCTGCGTTGCATCCATAGAGGATTGTGAATATTACCTTGAGTCACACCAAGGGAGGATCCACAAAATTAGTGTGCGTCTCTCAGACAACAATGCTAATAACCAACCCTATTAAAACCTCACCCCTCAAACACTAACTAAACTCAGCCATACCTCTAAAACCACAGCAAACCGGAGGCACTTCACTACACTACACTGCAAAAACAAAAACCACACATTGCCTTACACAACAGCACACGTCGGATACCGAACGGATACCACACCTAAAAGCTCAGCGAACAGTGTTAACCAAACTGAAGCTGCCAACAGCACATCACAGCTAGCTTGCTCTTTCTCCAAACTTTGTCTTACTAACATACCCCAACAATCCCCTTTTTTACAGATCAGCCAGAGCAACAGGGGACCCCTCCGGTGGTGATAGGGTGCAGTACAAACATCCTTTAACATTATCATTTGTCAGGGAACTAATCATTGGATCATTCAGAGCCAGAGGCTTAAGGAAGGCGTGTCAGCAGGTTGTGCATCACACAGGGAAAGACCTCCCTAACCATGCATGATGTAATCCTCACACCGTGCACTGTGTTAGTGGGGGTCGGTGTTCTCTATCTCCCATTAGAGGTGCAATGGTCACTCACCCCTGTTCCACAAGAGGGGCCCCCACTCTTTAGGAGCCCCAGATAGGCATAAGAATAGAGCATGACTTCTATTCAACTTCTGCAAAATCTTTGATCATAATCTTTGATCATTGAATTGCCCCCTTAGCCCCCCCCCAACACTTTCTCTTTTCCCCCCTTCCCTTGTACTTGCGGAATCTGAATGAATCCTGGCCTAGTAAGATCGTTGTCTGTCTTCCCTCTGTTCCCCCCTTGCTTCGTCGCACCTTTAAACACCTGTGTATAGGCGCGTTATAAATGCCATATCATCATATCATAAAGCACTTTGTTCAGGACATTCACCAGAAGAGAGTATTTTGGTCAATGTCGATTCCCAGGAGAACTGCCATAATTCAACACATATCTATGCTGACTTCAGACCAACAGAACCTGGGTCCCAATTGGTAATATGAAATGTTTAAGGGGCCTGGCAGATAAAAGGAACATGGAGGAGACATTGGGAGGGATTCTGCATGTCTTTCTAGGTCACCTTCCATGCCCCATGTTTCAAACTATTTTGTAGTGGCTCTCTACAAAGCTATTTTACAGAACACCTACTGGCAAAAGATTTTCCATCCATTGATTCCAGTACTAAGGATCTGGGGTGCAAAACGTTTTCCTTTTGCAATAATTCTGTGGATTTTAATTTCATACCTAAAATCTCTCCTACTCTTCAGGTATCCAACGCTATAGAGTCATGATGACCGGGGGAAGGAAATGGGCCAGAACGAAGCCCCAATAGTTTCTCTTGCCGGAGCGCTGCTGTGTCCGAGGCGCTGGGACTAACGCAGGAAACTCTCCGATATGTCCTCAAGCTGAGCTCTTGCAGCCCGTGCTTGAGAAGACTGGCACGGAAGACTGAATGCAGAGACAGCTAAAGCCTCATATACTGTTCAGCAGCTGTCCAAATTGGTGCTTATGTCTTGCAATTTGCAGAATCATTTTTGCTAGGGTAAGAATTGTTACCAAAGAAAAGAGCAGAGTGCAACTTTCTTTACTTGCTCAAAGGGGGTTACTTGCGGAATCACTATCAAACGTGTTGTTTCCAAATTAAAATTGTCTGTTATTGTAATGCTCTTTGCTTTTATGTAAATAGCCAGGAACGTGTTCTATGAAGAGATGCGGTGTTACATAAACTGGCCTGAGGCCACGCCTTTTGGCCCGGCTCCTCCACCCTACGGCCCCACCCCACTGAGGAGGAGAGGGTTCCCCCCAGAACATGTTTTTCTATTTCTAACACTGATGATGGCATCTTATGATGGTACAAAAAAGCAAATATGCAATTGACAGTTCGATTGCATGATGGGTAGTTAGCCGGAGCTCTATAAGAATGCACAATCTGTAGAAATGTAGCATTTGTGCCTTTTTTTATCATGGACAAAATGCCTTTTACAGCTAAAGATCTGATGGCATTCCGTTACAAAGCATGACCGTTAGTTTCCGTTTGATTTTAAAAGGTGTTTTATATGTTAACAGCACCAAGCTTTATCGTGCAATTCATTTTATCAGCAGGTTATGTTTCGCTTTAATTGTCACAGTCTTATCCTGTGATTGCAATAATGGTTTTTTGTGGTTTTTGTAAAGCAAGATAAGCCAGGAGTAAACTAAAAATAGAGCCCAGCTTCCTCTGCACTTTGCACAGGGCTTGCCACGAGCTCACCTAACACTGCCACACTTTTTTTTTATTATTTAGTTTTGTATTTGTTTAACCTTGCAAAGAAAATTACAATGGTACAAGTGTAAGAGGCTCCACCAGAATACAATCCACAACCCAATTAACCAAATAAGTCTTATAAGGCAGTGTCCTTGAATGTCTATAGAAAGAAGTGGTGTGCTGGCAGCTTGCGCTACACCCAAAAAGATGCATAGTATTTACAAAAAAGTCATATCATATTTTGCAGATACAATGTAATAGGTTGATTTATTCATGTGCTTGGGTAACCACCGACACGTGTTTCGACCATCAGGTCGTCCTCAAGGGAAATGTTTCACTTGCAATGCCATAGGACGCATTGCTGGTGAAACCTTCGCACGGACTACATGCATCCTTACCAGCAGGGGTGTTGCTAGGTCTGGAAAAGACCCGGGGCTACGCTAATGTTGGAACTGTCGGGACTGGGGGCTAGCTAGGCTTTTGGTTGAAGCTCCTGAGATTCTATCCGGGGCTACAACCAAAATACCAGGGGCTATAGCCCCCTTAGCCCCCCCTAGCAACGCCTCTGCTTACCAATAAGGTTATGAACAGTTATTGTGAAATTGAAGGGCCAACACAGACTTGATATGCACACCGCATTACACCATGGAAAAAGATGCTTAACACCATTTAGGATTGAAATCTAACGAGCAGGACAAAGATTACGGAGGGCTTCAGCCCAAAATTTGTTTGGGGACCAGATTGCAAGTGAAACATTTGCTTTGAGGACGACCTGAGTGAGGGTCGAAACACGTGTCGGCTGTTACCGAGCACATAAATAAATCAAACTATTACATTGTATCTGCAAATCATGATATGACTTTTTTGTAAATGCCATCTATCTTTTTGGGTGTAGCGCAAGCTGCCAGCACACCACTTCTTTCTAATGACTTTAATGGCAGAGGCTAGGGGACTACCTCCAAGTGCTGTCACTGCCGCTTGCCGTTTAACATTAGGGGACGGCCTTAGTGCACCTAACTACGGATTATGCTCCCTCACAAACCATATAGCTCCTCGAATGCCCACATTCATGGGGGGGGTAAGAAATGGCTGCACACTTCAATCAGAACCACCAACAAATGGGCTCGATAGTTTGTCAACAGAATTACATTTAAGGAAGCTGAAACCCTTCAAAGAGCCCGTGCATGGCGAGTGAGCCAAAATACCAAAAGATACAAAATAGGTGAGAGTACAACTATTAAAGTCCAAGGCTTGCTTCTCAGGCCGTACTTGTCGTATCCAAAGATGTCTCAGTAACAATGCAAACAGAAAACATCTCCCACGACATCGGACCGTTCATCCGGCATCCTCATAGGGAGGTTTCTCAGCAGGGATGGTTTTCAATCGTTTTACTGCCCCTCCCACATCCCAAAATAAATCCTCCTTTCCTCTCCATGTCACTCTGAGCTTAGCCGGATGTAGGAGGTCCGCCTTGCACCATCCCCCCCTTCCAGGAAGGCTTTTTTTCACCACGTTCAAAGCTCTTCTTTTCTAGTCAGTGGCTGAGGAGAGGTCCGGATAAAGGAACATCTTAAGATTTTGGAATTCCACTGCTCGCTTGATCGCTGCTGACTTCAAGATCCTCTCCCTGTCCCGGGCCTCACTCAGGCGCCCCAGCAGTGTAGGTCTCAAAACCGACCATGAACTTGCCTTGGTTCCCACTGATCGGAGCCTGTAACATTTAGCACCATGTATGGGATCGTCCTCCATGTCCAGTTCCGACTTCTCAAGGAGCCATGCAATTATAAAACCTACTGGGTCCTCTCCTTCCGCACCCATGGGGGGGCCAATAAGGCGCAACTGTGAGGTCTGCATCGCATTTTCCAAGATTTCAAGGCTGTTGTCCTCTACACACTGCCTTTCACCACTGCTTCCATTTCCAGAGTAGACCTCTGCACCTGGGGGAGTACCTGTGTCACTTGTCTGTCCAACTCGTTGGTCTGCTGCTCCAGTGTAGAGTTTCTAGTTTCGAACTGCTGGGCCACCTTCTGCGTTAGTTATCCATTTTGCCCTCCAGCCGAGACATGGACTGCTCAATGCGTCCCAGTGCTGCCATGACAGAGTCCTGTGGTGAAGCCTTTTCGGGATTGTGTTGGCCCCGGCAGGGCGCAAAGAAGTCTGTCTCTTCCATTGTGTGCTGCTTCTTCCCTCCACCCGATGCCATTGCACCCCACATCATTCAGATGGCTGCCCCCCGGGATAAATGTGCAGTGGCTAACCCTCCACAACGCCTCCACCCCCTTACACTTCAGGCAGTGGGCGCAGGAGTCAGAAAAAAGAGATTGAAAAGATTGGGTGTCCACTGGGACTCGGCATCCTACAGCTCCAAAGCCCACCACTTCCCCGACCTGGCTGGTCGCAGTCCTCACTGACTCCTCTGCACACCACAGAATGTCTTCACTTCAGTAACGTGCCTTCCTGGTGATATTCCGGTCCAAGTGCAGCACGCGGTACTGCAGCCTGCGGTCCGAGCTCAAAGGGCCCCCCTGCAGTCGTCAATGACAGGGCTGATCCAGCCCCGGCACTCCCTGCGTGGTCCTGGGCGCCTGGGTCTCAGGTTGAAGTGACGATTTCAGGGCCTGAGCCGCGGTGGGTGCGTAGCGCGGCTTAGCGTCTGGCCCTCCCCAGAAGAACGGGTAAGGGTAGACTGTCTCCCGTCGGCACACACCTTGATTGCACCCCTGCAGCTCTTACCAGGGCATGCATCGGCGGAGCCCAGCAGCGTCTATCACCACCTTGTCCTGAGGTCCCAGGCACGCAATCTGCTCAATCTTGCGGACACAGCTGGACCATGTTCTAAGTCACTCCCAACACTGATTTCATGGTCCCTCGCCTCCAAGCGATGGCTCTTATCCCACCAGGCCTGGTTTCATGATGCAGAGTTCCGTCTCGTTGCTGTTTGGGCTCTCTAGCACAACCCCGCACCCCCCACTGCCACACTTTTTAATCCTTCATCTCCATGGGTCTGTGGACCTTACTGGTGGTGGCATGTCAGGAAGTCGGGACACACTCCATTCTCTTATCTGCCAGCACACATTACTGTCACAAGGGCTAGACGAGGTCACCACGCTGCATGTGGCTAGCCCAGGCCATTAACAGGAGGTGTGCCTGGCATTGTGGGCGGAACAAAGACTGATATGCAAATGGGAAATTCCTTTACATAACACTATGGGCCACATAAGTTTGGCAATGCGGAAATAAAGTGGCAGTAATTCTGTTTTCTGTTTTTCCTGCCCCACCAAATTATAATTTTGGGGGGATTTACTGCTGGCAGATTTACTATGTGGTAAATCCGCTGGCGGTAAATCCACCAAAAATCCCCATGGAGAGTTTTGGACTCCATAAATGGGGACTAACACCACCATCCCCCCACTTGTAATCTGGTGGTAAATCCGCCAGACCAAGTGGCGGTAACAGTAATTCTGTTTGGCTGTATTCCGGTTGATTTACAGACAGAATACCACAATTGTAATTAGGCCCCATATAAGATACCACAAACCATGAATTGCATTTATATTTCATATGCAAAATGTGACTGAGCCCATTTGAATTTGTTGTCCTGAATTCTGAATAGCAATGCCAGCAATGGGGGCGGGTTTGTGGGGTGCACATGTGGTTGACATCTGTGCTTGCTTACACCAGTTCTGCTCTTATCTGAGACTCACCAGGTTGTGTGCAGGACGAAGAGAAAGATTGCCGGCAGTACCAGGTCATCACTCCCTACGGACCATCGCCGGCGGAAAACCACAATCCCTGGCATGGCTAGTAAATCCTAGTAGATCCGACAACCCTCACCGGAGAGGGCCATCACCTCCTGGAAGAAAGGAGAAAGAGGGGGAGAAAGGGAAAATCAAGTTAAAAAATGCCAGTCACATTTATAGGAATAAAATGTACCCAACCCCAACAGCTCCTTTATATTTGTTCACATTTGCCGCACACAATATGCCACAGGTGACATCAGAGCATGCAGCAATAAACAAGTTGGAAGGTGAAGAGTTTGTTGGTAAATTTGGTCGACCTAAAATTTGGTTGTTGCATTTTTCTGTTTTCTTTTAATGTGGGGTGGGTAGGAGGGGGTTTACCCGATAATCCCCTCTTCCTCCTAATCTTTCCTTTCTGATCCACCCTCCCAGGTACATCTTGGGTCCTTCCTATCTTCCATCTCCCTCTCTACCTGTGGTGTTCCCCAGGGGTCTAACCTCTCACCCTGGCTTTTCAACCAATACCTGGCAACTCTCGCCTACTTCATTTCCTTTTTCTGCTCCAACTTCCAGTGCTATGCTGATGACACCAAACTCATTTTCAGGCTTCCTTCAGCCCCCTCCTCTACCTCCCTAATCTCAGATTGCCTAATCGCCATTTAAAATTGGTGTGCCGCCAACAATCTTTGTCTAAATGCCAACAAGACGGAGATCCTCCTCAATGGTACACCTTCACCATCCTTTTCCATAACTCTCTGGTTGGCCTCTCTTGGCCCTCCGCCTACCCCTACCTGCGAGGCTGTGAACCTTGGGGTTATCTTTGACTCCACACTTTCCTTCTCCACACACATCTGTGACGTCTCTAAAAAGTCAAATGTTTTACACTGCACCTCCATAGGAGGTACTCTGCCTTTCCTCTTTTTCCCCCAGAAGCTCAGTCTCCCATGCTCTGGTTCTTTCTAGGTTGGACTACTGTAACATCCTCCCCTCTCAAGCACTTCGCTCCCCTACTTCCAACTCCCTCAGGGTCAGTCGTTTTTTTGAAGAAACGAGCTGGGGGCAGATCTCCATTTGGCCAAGGCCTCCCTTTGGGACAGCCTCTCAGCCACCTTGAAACTTGAGGAAAACCATCTCTGGTTCCGGAAGCACATCAAGACCTTCCTCTTTGACCCTCTTCTCCCTTGCTGATCTGTTTTCTCTCTCAGCACTGTTCACCTGGCCACCCTCTGTCATTCGGGTCCAGGTACCTGCTCACCCTGCCACCCTCCTGCACTGCCTCCGGGCCACCCCTTGCACTGGGGTCTGTATCTGTACCCATACAGTTCCCCCTCTCACTTTTCTTCTGCACTTATCGGATATACACTATCTGACTAATCTAGCACTTGCCAGTTGCTGGCTGCACTACCACTGCTTATTGCCTTTATTTATTTGACTTATTATTGATTCTGTTCACCTCTGTTCTGCACTTTCCACTTCTCCCCCCCTTCCATGGACTTTCCGACTTTCTCCCTTTTCCATGCACTTGCACGTTCTCAATGTCACTGGGCCTAGTAAGATTGTTGTTTTTGTTCTCCCTTGTTCCCTTCGCTTTGCCTGGTCGCGCTCTGAAACACGTGTGTACGAGCGCGATATAAATAAAATATCATTTCATTTCATCCACCTTGGACCTCCTCTCCCCCCCACCCATTTATACACACATTTATGTATTTATTGTACTGCTACACGCAAATTTAGGTCGACCAAATATACCACCCACTCTGTCCTATATTCACACCTCCACACAGCAGCACACTTCTCTCCCGAGGCCATCTCATGGATCACCTCATTCCTTAACGGAAGAACTCTGAGGGTATTTTCGCCCACAGCTGCAGCAGACCCCATACCTATCACCTGTGGTGTACCACAGGGCTCCTGCATCTCCCTCACACTGTACAACATATTCACCAAGCCCCTTTTCGATGATTTGGATCATCTCGGTATCACCTACACCAATTATGCAGATGATACTCAGATCCTCCTTCCGCTCTCTGGAGATTATGGAAAGGATTTGGCCCTGCTGAATAGGGTGTACATCATCATCCAGGCATGGATGGCCACTCATGGACTATGCCTGAATGATGAGAAAACGGAACTCATCATCTTGGGAACGACGCATAGACTAAGGAAACTCAGCCCAGCCTACAACTCTTTCATGATAGATGGGAACATCATCAAAGTTGGAAAGGAGGTCAAAACATTGGGCTTCTACTTGGATTGGATTCTAACCTCTCCTTCAAAAGACAACTTATAACCGCTCACTGGCATCCTCATCTGCATATACGTGCAAATTAATCCGCTCAGCTAAACCATTTCTGTCAGACACTAGCTTCCTTACACTCGCTAGAGCCCTTATTCTATCCCGCCTCGACTACTGCAACGCCCTCTACCTGGGAACCTCCAAGGCTACCACCAGCAAGCTACAAACTCTCCAGAATAACGCCCTGAGAGCAGCCCTAGGCATCCCCAGAAGAGAGCACATCTCAGGATTCAGCCAACAGAACAACTGGCTCTCTACTAGAGATAAAATTCTCCTAAAAACAGCTTCACTTACCTACAAATCCCTTAACAATGCTGCCCCGATCTACTTGACTAACAGATTCCATAGACAAGCCTCCGAAAGACCCCTCAGAACTGCTTACAAAGATTGCCTCTCTGTCCCAAACTACAAACTTGCCACCATAGGAGGTAACAGTTTCCCGGTAAAGGCAGCCAAACTATGGAACTCTTTGCCTCCCAACCTCAGAGTAGACATGCCCTACCTGAATTTCCGTTCTAAGGTAATCTCATGGCTGAAACTGAAGGACAGCCAAGATAGATAAGTGCTAAGGCCATCCTTCATGCGATCCGCACACTGTGTAACCTTGTGTGCCACCTTTTAATTTTGTATATACTGTATATATTGTGTGCTTTCCTCTGTTGCTCTGTACATTCCCCTATGCTAATTTGCACTTTGTACACTTTGTAACCAAGCTTCGCATATTCTTGTAAATGCTGCGCCCTGATACCCTTGGGTATAACTGCGCATTATAAATAATAAAACATAACATAACATACCACTTTCAAATGTGTGTCAACAAAACCACCATATACACCTTTATCTGCTAAAGCCAGGTTTTCAGTTGTTTTCTGAATTTGAGGTGTGCTGGTTTGTGATGGGGAGTGGATGAGAGGATATTCCATAGTTTGGCCGACGAACAAAAGGTTTTTCACCCATTAGTGTTTTTGGTAACTTTTGGGAGGCAAAGGAGATTGTGTTGGTTGAGTGCAGATTGTTTGGAGGGGAAGGTGTGCATGGGGTAACCTTTGGCATAGAGGGCTTTATGGAGATGGGCCTCCATGAATCTTTTGTTCCCAAAACAGCTGAACAGACAAAGCGACATCTATGCCATCTTTTCTTCAAATACATATTAAGCCACAGCACAAAGGCACTAATGATCTGCCCTCTTTAGGAACACCAATGCCGGCCACTCTTGACACACAACACCCTAAATCACAGGTGCCAAAACATGGCTGGGCTGAATGGCCCTTTCTTAAAGAATCACAGCGCAAAGGTTGTCCCTAATTTATTGAAACAAAACAAAGGATGTGATGGGCACCGTGCCTGCTGGGCCTAGAGACCGAAGCTGCATCTCCCTGAAGACACCCAATGAGGGTGAAACTGTCTGGGGTTGAGTGTGGTTTTGTGCAGAAGGGATGTGCTCAAGTAGTTTGAGCTGGACTGTCCCTCTTGGAGTGGGACCAAGCCTGATTTGCATATGATCTTTATCCTTCCTGTAATGGCTAGGCAGGTGCAGAACGGATGGTTGCCTATGTTTATGACATGAATCGTTCTCCAGGCACTGGTATCGATTCACCAACTGTTTACCATCTAGGTACAGTCGTACAGGGGCAAACTCTGGTTTATGGGTTTCCAAATCATAGCTTGGTCCTCTCTACCGACCCGACAGCCTGATCTGCCTCATTTGTCACTTGTGTTTCCATGAGTTCCACTCAATTCCCTCCTCGGGTGTTTTTTTCTGGTATCCCATTTTCCTTGAAGAGTAGTTTTCCAGAGTGCCATTGTCAAGGCGTTTAAGGCTATAGATGGGGGTATAGTTCAAGTAGGATTTAGGGTTAGGGCAAGGTTTACGTTTAGGGTGAGGAAAACTTTATTGTTATGGTAGTGTGGAAGTGTGGTGGTTCGGGCTGAGGTGATGGAAGGAACTGCAAGAGGAGAACAGGAAGCAGGAAGTTGACTGGCAAGCCCCGGCTGTACATTATGATACTACACAAAGCTTTAATACTGTGCAAATTCTCCACGATAATGGTCTTAAAAGCCTGTGGCTTGTCTGGAAGCTGGCATATTTTGCCCGGCCAAAAATATCCAGACTGCAGTCTGTGGAGAACGAGGAAAAAGATGGGGTCAGGTGGTCTGCGGGCAGCTATAGAGGTCAGGGAAAGATAAAACAATCAGATTCAGAGACATTGAACAGGGTGGGGTGATGTTTGTGACAGTGGAGTGTGTGTGTAGGACCAGCCAACATGGATCCTGGGTCTGGAGCACAGTATGGCTGAGGATCAAGGACACATGGCTAGGGATATGAAGCCGGGTGTGAGGGGGATTTCCCTTTAAAAACAAAACATCTTAGAAATAAAGGATTATGTGGTGGCCCGCCTCACTTTAAATAAACAATGTACGTAAAGGCAACTAGAGGAAAAACAACTTGTGTAGGGAGTTGCAGAAATAACTTGACTATTGCGTAGGAATAGCACTAAGTCGAGGAAAAGCACTCAGTGAAAGGACAAATGAAAGACGGCATTGGAAAAAAAAAACATATTTGGCTTTGTGCAGTTATGGAATAGGCATTTTCCAGGCACTGCCATATTTGTGCTTCCCGGTCAAAAGACGGCAACAGCTGGCAAAGGTTGATACTACCTAAAAATGGCAGTGCCTGGCACATGCCTATACATGAGGCAACACGCTTGGCTTTGCCAATGCTTGTTTTTAACTGGTATTTCGTGCAAGGAATAGATGCCAGGATACAAATATTGCTTATAAAATCAAGCAGCTGAAGGCACAGTTGGCTAAGACATTGTTATTAAACCAGGAGCTGCTTTACAGCTGAAATTAAGCCATTATCGTGCTTAGAATGAACATTGGCATTGCCTTAAAAGTACAGAGCTAGCTGAAAGAGATACTGAGGTGTGTGTTTTGGCGGGGGTGGGCCGGGTAGTGGGTGGAAATGGTCACAGGGTGTAGGGTGGTGCTGGGTAGTCATGAGGTGGGTAAAAAGCCAAACACCACAGAATGTGTCAATTTCGTCACTTTCCATTTCACATCCATCGTCACTTTCCATGGCAATAGTTTCGGCTTACAAGTGGTGCTTACAGAGCCACCTTGTAGCCAAAACTAACAAAGGACCCGAAGAAAAAACAGATCTGCAGCCATGCCTTAAAGGTTGATGGTGTGGGAACGTTCAGACTAAATAACAGAAAATGGAAATATGGCAATACGATGTGTCTGTTGGCAAAAAAAAGTGTTTCCCCTTCCCTGTTACCCACATCATGGATAAGCTGTAGAAAATGTAAAAAAAAAAAATAAAAAAAAAAAAAAAAAACCACAAACATCCTCACTGCCCCTCAGGCAATACAAAATATGTTCCAACCAGGGAACATAGTACATGGGGAATTTCACTCTATGTAGGTCATTTTTCATGCTTATGCATATACAGAGCATTACTCCAGAGCCTATGCCCATTTATAGAGCATCCCTCCAGAGATTGCATCCATATATACAGCATAACTCCAGAGCTCACGCCATATACAGAGTATCACTCCAGAGCCTGTGACTATATATAGACAAAAAAGCTAATGTAATCCAGAAATGGATCGCCAAAACAATTGACAGCCCCGCCCCGGAAATAACCCTTTGCTCCATACCGAAAGAAAGCAGCACAGAGATGGTTCACACCCCACCTCAGCATAATGAAGAAAAAAAAAAACTAGAACAAGAATGGAGGAAAAACCAAGCCAAAGGAATAATGTATCAAAAACAAATCCTATCATACAAAAAGGAAATCCTTAAAGCAAAAAAGAAATACTATTACGACCGGATCACAAAAGCCACCACCACTCAGAAAGAACTATTCAACATCATAAACAAGAGGAGAAACTACCCCTGGATGCAATGACACACCAGTGCCTTCACAAAAACTATGCATTGATCTCACAGATCACTAAGAATAAAATCAACAACATACACCATATCATACAATGTAGACCAATCAACCAGACCATACATCCTCTCTAACCTACCCCAAGACCACAGAACAAGCTGAACAATTTTGCCCAAATGGCAAGAGAAAAACTCAAACTGGTGAAAAAAATGCAACAAGACAGGCTCCCCAATGGACCCCTGCCCACCAGACATCTATAAATCAAACCTTACTCAGAGTATACCATCGGAATACTACTTATGCCTCTTCAATCAATCACTCTCAACGGGGAGAGTACCATGGGCGTTCAAATCTACCTACATCAAACCACTCTGATGTGGAAGACCTCTCAAACTACAGATCGATTACAAACATTCCCTATCCAGCAAAATGACTAAAGACCCAAGTCTATGAACAAACAGCAGAATATGTAGAAAATGACCAGCTACTGGACCAGGCACAAGTTGACTTCAGACCCATGAGAGGGACGGAGATGGCACTTCTCTCTATATAGGATGTCCTAAAAACTAGGGCAGACTCCAAGACAAATTCAGCACTGATGCTCCTCGACCTCTATGCAGCATTTGACAAAGCCGACCATAAAATCCTCATCAAGAGACTGGAAGAAATGGGGATCACCAAAACAGCGTTGCTATGCATTAAATCTCTGTTGTCTGAAAGTACAGAAACAATAAGGATAAAACCATTTAAATCTGCACCGCAGGTAGCCCCTATGGAGTACCACAAAGATGCCCGTTATCACGCTCCTCTTCAACATCTATATGATGACACCAATCAACCTCATCAAAAAACACGGCTTCACCTGCTACAACTACGCAGATGATACCAAAATCATCTACAAAATTGGCAATTAACAAGCAAGCACAACGCTAATAGACTGTGTCAAAGAACTCTACCAATGGATGAACACTCACAACCTCAAACTCAATCCGGACAAGACGGAAATCCCGATTACATCGAACAACCAAGGATGCAAATCAGTACATCCCATGGCCCACAGAACTGGGAACAGCACCAACACCATCCAAAATTGTAAAAGACATTGAAATGCTAATGGACAACGAGCTAACATTAGAACCGCTGCAATAATTAAGAAATGCTTCTTCCATCTACACATGATCAAATAGATGCTACCATTCCTCTCGTTCACGCACAAAACACTGGCCATCATCTCCAGGATAGACTACACCAACAGCTTATATCTAGGAATGCTAGACTATTTAATGAAGAAACTAACATTTACAGCTGCCAGACTTCTCCTCAAACTCTCAGGAAGGGACCATATCACTCCAGTACTAAGGATGCTGCATTGGTTCCCAGTCAAAAAACAAAATCACCTTCAAAAACTATGTGCATAACACAAAGAGCAATCCACGGCCTAGGAGCGGAATTCATACAAAAGAAAATCACCATCTACAAGCCGACTAGAACACTCTGATCCAGCAACGAGATCCGCCCAGAACCTACAACGTACACAAGAATAAAAAAAAGTGGTGGATCAGCATTCTCCTGCTTAGCCGTTAAACTTTAGAACTCCCCAACTCCAGATAAATACGAACTATGAATGAACACCTACAACTCAGAAAACTTTGAAAAGCCTGGCTCTTCAACTCTGAACTGGACGAAAACGAGTGAACATCATCAACTCCCCATGAAATGAACACACAATGGAGAAAGAATGGAGAGTATGCCGAACCAGAATGAAGTGCAGGGAAGAAGAGAGCAGTCAGAATGGAAGGAGACTGTAAGTGATTTCAATCCGGCACACACCCAAGTCAATGCCTAGCGTGTAATGCACAACTGAAATCCTTATTTATTGTTGTCTAAAAGTTCTTTTATTCTGAACAATGTACCACTCATATCACGCCCTTCTCCTGGAACGCCCCCCCCCCCAGTCACACTGAACCAGGAATCAGGCTGGTTTGCAAAGTTAAAATATTTATTTAGGTATTTACAAATTAATCACACTATGTTTTAATGGGTACACAATGATCATTAATGGGGTGATGTAACACAGAATAATCTCTTTAATACACAAGGAGTAATAGTGAGCAAAACAAATTAGCACAGAAATAAAACTTTTGTGTGTGTTCAGATCAAATGGCAGTGTGGTTACTAGTTCCCCCTGCACACCCCCTAACCCCCCCCGAAATGTAAAGAGATAAGAGGAGAGAGCAGGTATACAGGAATGGCAGAATTCCAATAAAATATCAATCCCAATTTCCCCCCAGCAACACAAGGGAAAAACAGAATTGATTCGTAAGCGGTCTGTAACGCTCACCTGGTATCCACGGGGACGTCAATCAGCCTGTTCTGACGTCTTACAACCTCAAACCCTTCCCTGGAGGCTATTCGACTGGAGACTGGGCATAAAACACAGGATTGGTAGAGTTGAACTCCCTATTGTCTCTGTGTGCTTGAACCCCTTCTTCCCCAGGGTCCAACCCTTCCCTTTGATCTACAGCTCACCTTGTTTCCTTGGATAGTGTACTCTCCGTCCTGCCTTCAGCGCAGGGGCGCGTTGATTGATCCAGGCACGTTGCTGCCTAGTTACTTCACTGGCAAGAGTCTGACAGGTAAGTATAATGAGTCTTTTGAACAGTTCTCCAACTTTGTTCCTTTCCTTCCTTAGATGATGGCCGGCGTCCGGGGATGGCGGCGTGCTGCTGAGATGAGTAGCGCTGAAGGTGAGTAAGAGCGTGATGCACCCCTTTCGTATTTGCATTGAACTGAGTTCTTTTTCTGTGTCTTTTAGGTGCCGCGACGTTTTCAGCGTGGATGCCGGTTAAGAAGAACAAATGTGGTGGGTAAGCCCGGTACGTGGTGCCTCTAGATGTTTCCACGCTTACCTGGAGTGTCTTTTCCCTCTTGCAGATGGATAAGAAGTTCCAGAGACAGAGTTCCCCCAGAGCAGCTGGGAGTCAGGTAAGCGTTTGAAGCTTGTACAGTATTTAAAAATAAGCGAAGATTTGCAGAATGCTTCCTAATGCCTTTTTTCCTGTTCTTTTCCCTTTTCCTTAGGAAGCGGCGTGCCAGGATGGGAATGACACCGCCGAAGATGCCCACAAAACAGAAGGAGCGGTGACTGATGGGCAGAAGCGCCGCAAGGTAAGGCTGTTCCCAACAATGTTCTTGTTCTTGCAGGAGCTGAGTGCAGAAGAAAGATGCAGGCCTACTGGAGACCGATCCGACCACGGTGAGTGTCACACTGCAGGTGCAGAAAAAGCAAAGCATGTTTCTCAGCCTGGGTGTGGCTTAAATAGTGTCTGGGTATCCCAGGTGCCTCTGGGCTGAACCACATCCAAAAGACTAGACCGCACATGCAGTTCTGGGAACCGAAATATGTGGGGGCATCCATCTTGTCCACATCAATGCACTACAAGTCCACTCCCCAATGTTATCCTATGGGAGTGAGTGAGTCTGGTGCCACAAGCGCCAAGTCTGACTCCAAGTGGGTCTTTGGAGGGATGGAGAGGCCCTTGAGGGCCATGTAGGTGATCGTGGCCTGGCTCCAGCCTGATATCCTGGAGGGCTGGGGACATGAATCATGACAGCACTTCCCCCACAAGGCCCCTCTCAAGGTGGCTCTTCTGTCTGGTCCTGGTTTGGTTGGATGGTTTTGATGAAATCGTCTAAGCAAGCGAGGTGCATGGATGTACTCACAAGGCTCCCATGTCCTGTCTTATGGACCATACTCCTTCCAGTCTACTAAGTAGTATAATTCGGATCTGATGT
Organism: Ambystoma mexicanum; assembly: GCF_040938575.1. Classification (NCBI taxonomy): domain Eukaryota; kingdom Metazoa; phylum Chordata; class Amphibia; order Caudata; family Ambystomatidae; genus Ambystoma; species Ambystoma mexicanum. The sequence continues at coordinate 860,080,610 of NC_090934.1, read as the reverse complement.
ATTTTGAATCTAGGATGTCCTTGACTTCGAATTCTGGCTCCCCGACGACTACTACTGGCTGCGGTGGCGTTGCTACCCGGGTCCCAGGCTGAACAGGTTTAAGAAGAGACACGTGGAACACAGGATGAATTTGCATGTTTGACGGCAATGCTAGTCTGACCGCCACAGGATTTATCACGGAGGTGACGGTGAATGTACCCAGGTATCTTGGACAGAAAATTTGTGCTCCTTTAATGGACATGTGTTTAGACGCCAGCCAGACTTTGTCTCCCACTTGGTAGTTGAGGGCCTTTGCTCAGTGTTGATCAGCAAACTTCTTTTGGCGATTCTTAGCTTGAAGTAGGTGTTCAGCTGCCCTTTTAAAGGTTTGGGAAATGGTCATGTGGAAGGTTTTCACTGCTGGCATTTCCAGGCTTGTAGGAACGTCCATCTCAGAAGTACATGTGTGCCTGCCATACATGGTATAAAAGGGTGTCTGCCCAGTGCTGGTGTGTAGGGAATTATTAAAAGCATATTCAGCTATCCATATTAGGTCGAACCAGCTTCCTTCAGCTTGGTGTAACATGCAAAGCAGATACTGCTCGAGCGTCTGATTTGTCCTCTCAGTTTGACCATCCGTTTGGGGATGGCGACTGGTGGATAGCCGGATGTCGATCTGGGCCATAGAGCATCATTTTCTCCAGAAGTTAGATACGAATTGAGTACCTCGATCTGAGACCAAAACTGAAGGAAACCCATGGAGCCGTACGATGCCTTCAAGAAATACCTTTGCCAGAGTGGCATCCCTTGGGATCCCCTTAAGAGGAATGAAATGTGCCATTTTTGAAAATAGGTCCACTACCACAAGAATAGTGTTAAACCCTTGGGTGGTAAATCAGTAATAAAATCGAGGGACAACGTGTGCCAGGGTGCTGGTGGGATTTCCAATGGTTGTAATAGCCCAGCCGGTTTCTGCTTGGATGACTTGTTTTGAGCACACTCCACAAGATAGGATGAATTGGATAATGTCTTTACGCCATGTGGGCCACCAATAATTTCGTTTTACCTTGGCTAGGGTTTTAGCGATTCTGGGGTGGCCCTCCATCAAGAAATCATGATAACCGGACATGATTTAAGAATAAACAATTCCTAAAGTAGGGCAACTGATCTTTTATCATGTAATGTTCTCCTTGTGCACTCCACGCTTGTAATTGCTCCGGACTCATCAGGTTTTGGATTTCTTCATGTAATTCTTTCTGAGTTATGGTTGCTGTGATTCCTAGGAGCTTGTCAATCGGGATCATTGCTATTGGGTCAGGCGTCTGATACCCTTGCTCTTCCACCCCCATAAGGGAAAGGGCATCGGCCTTCCAGTTTTTCACCCCTGGTCGAAATGTAATCACGTAGTCATATTCAGCAAAAAAAAAAGAGCCCAACATAGTTGTCGTGAGGATTGGGCCTTTGCCGTTTTTAGGTACTGGAGGTTCCGGTGGTCCGTTATTACGGTGATTGTGCGTCTGGCGCCCAAGAGGTAGTGCCACCATGCCTTAAAGGGTGACTTAATGGTCAGGAGTTCTTTGTCTGTGATAGCGTAATTGAATTCAGGGGGTGTGAATTTACGCGACCAGAAGGCAACAGGGTAACTGGCCCGTTTCGGGGTCCTTTTGCGAGAGGATGGCTCCCATAGCCATGCTTGAGGCGTCCGTATCCACCAGGTATGGGAGATCAGTGCGAGGGTGGCGTAAGATTGGGGCAGATGTGAATCTTGCTTTGAGTTCCTGGAAAGCCTCCTCGGCTTCTGTTATCCACTGGAACTTTTTGTTGCTTTTCCTTAGTAATGACGTGATGGGATGCACGATTTGCGGAAATCCTGGGATGAACCGGCGGTAGAAGTTTGCAAAACCCAGCATACTTTGAACCCCCTTGAATTAATTTGGGGATGGCCAGTTCAGGATAGCATCTACCTTGTGTACATCCATTCGGATTCCATTCAGGCGGAGAAGAAAGCCCAGGAATTCCACCTCAGAGACGTTGAATGAGCACTTTTTCGAGCTTGGCGTAGAGCTGGTGTTGACAGAGTTTTTCCAATACGGATCGGAAGTGTTTAACGTGGTCCTGCTTTGATGCGGAATATATTAGGATATTGTCGATGTACACTAGAGCACAGACATCAATCAATTCCCGTAGGACATCGTTCATGAAGTATTGAAATGCAGCAGGCGCGTTGCAAAGGCCAAAGGGCATTACTTGATATTCGTACAAGCCGTATTTGGTGCGAAAAGTGGTTTCCCATTCGTTCCCCCCGTTTTATGCGAACAAGGTGATATGCCCCCCTCAGGTCTAGTATTGTGTAGATTTGGGCATCTTTGACTTGATCAAGCAATTCAGAGATCAGTGACAGGGGGCAGCGATTTTTTATGGTAATCTGGTTCAGTGAGCGATAGTCGATGCACGTTCTCAAGTCCCCCCCTTTTTCGGTACAAAGAATAGAGGACTGGCTGTTGGAGACTTCGAGGGACCGATGAACCCGTTGGCCAGGTATTGGTCAAGATAGGCCTTCAGGTGCTGGTTTTCTGGTTCCGTGAGTGCGTAAATTCGCCCACAAGGGATTTGTGCGCCGGGTATCAGGTCGATTTGGCAATCGTATGGTCTATGCAGCGGCAGGGTATTAGCCTGTTCTTTCTGAAAGACATCTTGAAAGTCCTGGTATTCACTTGGTAGGGTGCTGATTGCCGCAGTCGCAAGCGTGGAGATAATGGTGTCTATTTGTTGTTTCTCTTGGCGATAACACGTGTGGGCGCAAGTCTCGTGAAAGGCCAATTCTTTTGCTCGCCAATGGATTCGAGGATTGTGAGCTACCAACCATGGTATTCCCAAAATCAACCGGAACTGTGGTGCCTTAATGAGGTCGAAAACGATAGATTCTTGGTGTCCATCCTGTCACAGAAGGGTTAAAGCTGCAGTGCATGGTATACTGGACCAGAAGCTATTTCCGTGCCGTTGACTGTGGTAACAGTGTCGGTGGTTGATTTAGGGCGTAAAAGAAGCCCCATTTTTGCCGCAAGATCCTCGTCGATGTAATTCCCAACAGCTCCACTGTCTATGTACGCTCTTACTGGGTGCATCCGAGATGGTTCTTGATGATTGATCAATGGGAGGTCTGTAGTTCACTTTATTCGCTCAACAAGTGGACCCCTACACCTGCCGGGCTGCAGAGTTTTCCGATTCCTTGATGGGATCTTCCTGGTCCGTGGCCCCTACCGTCCTCCTTGGTGGCTTCACAGGGCACTCTTTAAGGAAATGACCGGACCTTCTGCAGTACAAACATAACTGCTGCTGTCTCCTTTTATCCCTTTCCGCTTTAATCAAGGGGGACCTGAACCCCCCCCGATTTGCATTGGTTCTCCTGAACCTTCCGTTGTTCGGGCAGTCTTGTCCTTTGAACGAACATACATAGAGCGAGGGTGCGGTCTGGTTCGATCTGCTCTTCGGTCCTGCAACCTATGATCCAGTTGAACAACAAGGTCAATGAATTCTGAGCAGTCTTTTGGGGGGTTCACTACTTGTGCGAAAACATCCTTGAGCTCCCCCGGGAACCCCCAATGAAAGATGAAATAACGAGGTTCTCTTCTCCACTGGCCATTCTGCTTCAACTAGGAGTCTATTGAACATGGCTATGTATGTTAATAGGTCTCGATTCCCTTGGTGTAGGGACAGAAGTTCGTTGTCTAACGCCTGCCCATGAGTACGACGGGCGAACAGCTTTTCTAGATCTTGCTGAAAGCCCCTTATGTCATGCAGCAAAGGATCGTCTTGGGCCACAAAGGGTACAGACCAGTCCGCGGCGCTACCACTCAGGTAGGATAGCACAAAAGCGACCCGTGATTGGTCATTCGGAAAGGCCCCTGGACTACAAAGGAAGTGCAGGCGGCACTGGTTCATGAACGTTGCAAACCTCTTGGGATCCCCTGTAAATCTTTCGGGCGAGGCCAAGGGAACTGCCCCAGGAAGGGTTATATGAACGGGATTGGCTGATGGCGCTGGCAGCGAGGGCTCCCTTCCTGACAACGGTCCATGCCCTGCTTGTGACTGGAGAAGTTGCTGGCTTAAATCATCAGTGCGTTCTTTGGCATCTATCAGCTCTCTCCTCAGGGTGTTGGTCTCCTGCCTGGCTGCATGTACTTCGGAACATAGCTGCCCCAACATGTGGGTTAACTGGTCGGTTTCTGACGTTTCCATGACGCCCAGGTGGATTTTGATGTGAGGCTTTGCGTTCTGTAATGCTCACCTGGTATCCACGGGGACGTCACTCAGCCTGTTCTGACCTCTTACGACCTCAAACCCTTCCCTGAAGGATATTCGACTGGAGACTGGGCCTAAAACACAGGATTGGTAGATAACTCCCGATTGTCTGTGTGCTTGAACCCCTTCTTCCCCGGGGTCCAACCCTTCCCTTTGAGCCACAGCTCACCTTGTTTTCTTGGATAGTGTGCTCTCCGTCTTGCTTTCAGCGCAGGGGCGCATTGATTGATGCAGGCTCGTTGCTGCCTAGTTACTTCACTTGCAATTGTCCAACAGGTAAGTATAATGAGTCTTTTGAACAGTTCTCCAACTTCGTTCCTTTCCTTCCTTAGATGATGGCCGGCGTCCGGGGATGGCGGCGTGCTGCTGAGATGAGTAGCGCTGAAGGTGAGTGAGAGCACGAGGCGCGATGCACTCCTTTCATATTGAAATGAGTTATTTTCCTGTGTCTTTTAGGTTCCTGCGACGTTTTCAGCGTGGATGCCAGTCATGAAGAACAAATGCGGTGAGTAAGCGCGGTATGCAGCGCCTCTAGATGTTTCCACGCTAACCTGGAGTGTCTTTTCCCTCTTGCAGATGGATGAGAAGTTCTGGAGACAGAGTTCCCGCAGAGCGGCTGGGATTCAGGTAAGCGTTTGAAGCTCGTACAGTATTTAAAAATAAGCGAAGATTTGCAGAATGCTTACTAATGCCTTTTTTCGGTTCTTTTCCCTTTTCCCTTTTCCCTAGGAAGCGGCGTGCCGGGATGGGAATGACACCGCCGAAGATGCCCGCAGAACAGAAGGAGCGATGACTGATGGGCAGAAGCGCCTAAAGGTAAGGCTGTTCCTAACAGTGTTCTTACAGGAGCTGAGCGCAGAAGAAGGATGCAGGCCTACTGGAGACCGTTTCGAACACGGCGAGTGTCACGCTGCAGGTGCAGAAAACGCAAAGCATGTTTCTCAGCCTGAGTGTGGCTTAAATAGTCTCTGGGTATCCCAGGTGCCTCAGGGCTGAACCACACCCAAAAGACTAGACTGCACATGCAGTTCTGGGAACTGAAATATGTGGGGGCATCCATCTTGTCCCCATCAATGCACTACAAGTCCACTCCCCAATGATATCCTATGGGAGCGAGTGAGTCCGATGCCACAAGCGGGTCTTTGGAGGGATGGAGAGGCCCTTGAGGGCCATGTAGGTGATCGTGGCCTGGCTCCAGCCTGACATCTTGGAGGGCTGGGGACATGAGGGGCAGGAATCATGACACGGTCAGAATAGTTTTAAAGTTATATTGGGAATGGATTGCGTAAAAACACTAAATATGGTTTAAATTGCTGAAATTGTTTAAATTCTTATGGGAGCCGCTTTGGATAGTTGCACACAAACACTAGCAATGATTTGATACTAATAAAACAATTTAAAATCTTAAAATTATGGTCGGAAGCAATCAAAAGCTGTTTACATGTGTCAGAAATTCCCTAAAATGAAATTTGCGGCAAACTTTTCTGTGCGCGATAATCACGATTACGGGAGAACTATATGGATTTGGAATGTGGTTATTGGTTCTATTTAAAGCTGAGGATGTTAACTACAAGAAGAAGTTGCAATTGAAGTTATAGATGTTTAAGTGGAGGTCGTTTTTCTGAGATAGGCGCAAGAATGGGAAAACAAGGATGCGCTTTCAAAAGACAAACAGGATTTCTTCACACTAGGGGATGACTATGAAGAAGCAAATACCACAGGAAAGAACAGCCACTGGACCAGGGCGCCACTGGATCCGGGCGACTGCCTGCCGAGGAGCTTGTCTTGCCTTCTTCAGATGAAATATATGAGCGCAAAGATATTTAACAATACTAGTACCGAAGGAGATAGGGATAATATAGAGAGTTCAGGCAATTCAAAAAGATTTCTAACAATGCAGGTTCTGAATACAAAATAAGATGGATTTAGATAGGGATAGACTATGCTAGTGACAGTCCTATACTATGGATACTCACTATATATGTTTTGAACACAACAGTCAGGAATTCTGATCCGTCAAGATTTATGGAAAGGAATTCTGCTGGGCACACCGGAATGGACAAGCTGATGGGCACACCGGACTGGAATGGGTCTGCACTGGCTCTAGATGCGAATTAAAGCTGTGGATGTTAGCTACAAGCAGAAGTTGAAATTCTGTTTCTAGCACAAAAAATAAGAAAGTTATGGACGTTTTAGTGGGGGTTGTTTTTTTCATATAGGCGCAAGAATGGGAAACAGGGATGCACTTTTAAAAGACAAATGGGATTTCTTACACTAGATTAGGACTATATAAAAAGAGAATGCCATACATGAATCGCTTCAGTTCCTGGCCAGGGAACCCTTTACGTGGTGGATACTCAATTTCTTCACTCAATTTCAACTCCCCAACCCCAGATAAATATGAACTATGAATGAACACCTACAACTCAGAAAACTTTGAAAAACCTGGCTCTTCAACTCTGAACTGGACGAAAATGAGTGAACATCATCAACTCCCCATGAAATGAACACACAATGGAGAAAGAATGGAGAGTATGCCGAAACAGAATGAAGTGCAGGGAAGAAGAGAGCAGTCAGAATGGAAGGAGACTGTAAGTGATTTCAATCCGGCACACACCCAAGTCAATGCCTAGCGTGTAATGCACAACTGAAATCCTTATTTATGGTTGTCTAAAAGTTCTTTTATTCTGAACTATGTACCACTCATATCACGCCCTTCTCCTGGAATGCCCCCCCCCCAGTCACACTGAACCAGGAATCAGGCTGGTTTGCAAAGTTAAAATATTTATTTAGGTATTTACAAATTAATCACACTATGTTTTAATGGGTACACAATGATCATTAATGGGGTGATGTAACACAGAATAATCTCTTTAATACACAAGGAGTAATAGTGAGCAAAACAAATTAGCACAGAAATAAAACTTTTGTGTGTGTTCAGATCAAATGGCAGTGTGGTTACTAGTTCCCCCTGCACGCCCCCTAACCCCCCGACATGTAAAGAGATAAGAGGAGAGAGCAGGTATACAGGAATGGCAGAATTCCAATAAAATATCAATCCCAATTTCCCCCCAGCAACACAAGGGAAAAACAGAATTGATTCGCAAGCGGTCTGTAACGCTCACCTGGTATCCACGGGGACGTCACTCAGCCTGTTCTGACGTCTTACAACCTCAAACCCTTCCCTGGAGGTTATTCGACTGGAGACTGGGCCTAAAACACAGGATTGGTAGAGTTTAACTCCCTATTGTCTCTGTGTGCTTGAACCCCTTCTTCCCCGGGGTCCAACCCTTCCCTTTGATCCACAGCTCACCTTATTTTCTTGGATAGTGTACTCTCTGTCCTGCCTTCAGCGCAGGGGCGCGTTGATTGAGGCAGGCTCGTTGCTGCCTAGTTACTTCACTGGCAAGAGTCTGACAGGTAAGTATAATGAGTCTTTTGAACAGTTCTCCAACTTCGTTCCTTTCCTTCCATAGATGATGGCCGGCGCCAGGGGATGGCGGCGTGCTGCTGAGATGAGTAGCGCTGAAGGTGAGTGAGAGCGTGATGCACCCCTTTCGTATTTGCATTGAACTGAGTTATTTTTCTGTGTCTTTTAGGTGTCGCGACGTTTTCAGCGTGGATGCCGGTTAAGAAGAACAAATGTGGTGGGTAAACCCGGTACGTGGTGCCTCTAGATGTTTCCACGCTTACCTGGAGTGTCTTTTCCCTCTTGCAGATGGATGAGAAGTTCCAGAGACAGAGTTCCCCCAGAGCAGCTGGGATTCAGGTAAGCGTTTGAAGCTAGTACAGTATTTAAAAATTAGCGAAGATTTGCAGAATGCTTCCTAATGCCTTTTTTCCTGTTCTTTTCCCTTTTCCTTAGGAAGCAGCGTGCCGGGATGGGAATGACACCGCCGAAGATGCCCGGAGAACAGAAGGAGCGATGACTGATGGGCAGAAGCGCCGCAAGGTAAGGCTGTTCCCAACAATGTTATTGTTCTTGCAGGAGCTGAGTGCAGAAGAAAGATGCAGGCCTACTGGAGACCGATCCGAACACGGTGAGTGTCACACTGCAGGTGCAGAAAACGCAAAGCATGTTTCTCAGCCTGGGTGTGGCTTAAATAGTCTCTGGGTATCCCATGTGCCTCTGGGCTGAACCACATCCAAAAGACTAGACCGCACATGCAGTTCTGGGAACCGAAATATGTGGGGGCATCCATCTTGTCCACATCAACGCACTACAAGTCCACTCCCCAATGTTATCCTATGGGAGTGAGTGAGTCTGGTGCCACAAGCGCCAAGTCTGACTCCAAGTGGGTCTTTGGAGGGATGGAGAGGCCCTTGAGGGCCATGTAGGTGATCGTGGCCTGGCTCCAGCCTGACATCTTGGAGGGCTGGGGACATGAGGGGCAGGAATCATGACAGCACTTCCCCCACAAGGCCCCTCTCAAGGTGGCCCTTCTGTCTGGTCCTGGTTTGGTTGGATGGTTTTGATGAAATCGTCTAAGCAAGCGAGGTGCATGGATGTACTCACAAGGCTCCCATGTCCTGTCTTGTGGACCATAGCCCTTCCAGTCTACTAAGTAGTATAATTTGGATCTGACGTACTTTGAATCTAGGATGTCCTTGACTTCGAATTCTGGCTCCCCGACGACTACTACTGGCTGCGGTGGCGTTGCAACCGGGTCCCAGGCTGAACAGGTTTAAGGAGAGACACGTGGAACACAGGATGAATTTGCATGTTTGACGGCAAAGCTAGTCTGACCGCCACAGGATTTATCACGGAGGTGACGGTGAATGGACCCAGGTATCTTGGACAGAAAATTCGGGCTCCTTTAATGGACACCTGTTTAGACGCCAGCCAGACTTTGTCTCCCACTCGGTAGTTGGGGGCCTTTGCTCGGTGTTGATCAGCAAACTTTTTTTGGCGATTCTTAGCTTGAAGTAGGTGTTCAGCTGCCCTTTTAAAGGTTTGGGAAATGGTCATGTGCAAGGTTTTCACTGCTGGCATTTCCAGGCTTGTAGGAACGTCCATCTCAGAAGTACATGTGTGCCTGTCATTCATGTTATAAAAGGGTGTCTGCCCAGTGCTGGTGTGTAGGGAATTATAAGCATATTCAGCTATCCATATTAGGTCGAACCAGCTTCCTTCCGCTTGGTGTAACATGCAAATCAGATACTGCTCGAGCGTCTGATTTGTCCTCTCAGTTTGACCTTCCGTTTGGGGATGGTGACTGGTGGAAAGCCGGATGTCGATCTGGGCCATAGAGCATCATTTTCTCCAGAAGTTACATACGAATTGAGTACCTCGATCTGAGACCAAAACTGAAGGAAACCCATGGAGCCGTACGATGCCTTCTATAAATACCTTTGCCAGAGTGGCATCCCTTGGGATCCCCTTAAGAGGAATGAAATGTACCATTTTTGAAAATAAGTCCACTACCACAAGAATAGTGTTAAACCCTTGACTGGGTGTTAAGTCAGTAATAAAATCGAGGGACAACGTGTGCCAGGGTGCTGGTGGGATTTCCAATGGTTATATTAGCCCAGCCAGTTTCTGCTGGGATGACTTCTTTTGAGCACACTCCACAAGATAGGATGAATTGGATAATGTCTTTACGCCATGTGGGCCACCAATAATTTCGTTTTACCTTGGCTAGGGTTTTAGCGATTCCGGGGTGGCCCTCCATCAAGGAATCACGATAACCGGACATGACTTAAGAATAAACAATTCCTAAAGTAGGGCAACTGATCTTTTATCATGTAATGTTCTCCTTGTGCACTCCACGCTTGTAATTGCTCCGGACTCATCAGGTTTTGGATTTCTTCATGTAATTCTTTCTGAGTTATGGTTGCTGTGATTCCTAGGAGCTTGTCACTCGGGATGATTGCTATTGGGTCAGGCGTCTGATACCCTTGCTCTTCCAACCCCATAAGGGAAAGGGCATCGGCCTTCCAGTTTTTCACCCCTGGTCGAAATGTAATCAGGTAGTCATATTCAGCAAAAAAAAAAAAGAGCCCAACATAGTTGTCGTGAGGATTGGGCCTTTGCCGTTTTTAGGTACTGGAGGTTCCGGTGGTCAGTTATTACGGTAATTGTGTGTCTGGCGCCCAAGTGGTAGTGCCGCCATGCCTTAAAGGCTGACTTAATGGTCAGGAGTTCTTTGTCTGGGATAGCGTAATTGAATTCAGGGGGTGTGAATTTACGCAACCAGAAGGCAACAGGGTAACTGACCTATTTCGGGGTCCTTTTGTGAGAGGATGGCTCCCATAGCCATGCTTGAGGCGTCCGTATCCACCAGGTATGGGAGATCAGGGCGAGGGTGGCGTAAGATTGGGGCAGATGTGAATCTTGCTTTGAGTTCCTGGAAAGCCTCCTCGGCTTCTGTTGTCCACTGGAACTTTTTGTTGCTTTTCCTTAGTAATGACTTGATGGGATGCACGATTTGCGAAAATCCTGGGATGAACCGGCGGTAGAAGTTTGCAAAACCCAGCATAGTTTGAACCCCCTTGAATGAATTTGGGGATGGCCAGTTCAGGATAGCATCTACCTTGTGTACATCCATTCGGATTCCATTCAGGCTGAGAAGAAAGGCCAGGAATTCCACCTCAGAGACGTTGAATGAGCACTTTTCGAGCTTGGCGTAGAGCTGGGGTTGACGGAGTTTCTCCAATACGGATCAGAGCGTGTTTAACGTGGTCCTGCTTTGATGCGGAATATATTAGGATATCATTGATGTACACTAGAGCACAGACATCAATCAATTCCCGTAGGATATCGTTCATGAAGTATTGAAATGCAGCAGGCGCGTTGCAAAGGCCAACGGGCATTACTTGATATTCGTACAAGCCGCATTTGGTGCGAAAAGTGGTTTTCCATTCGCCCCCCTGTTTTACGCGAACAAGGTGATATGCCCCCCTCAGGTCTAGTATTGTGTAGATTTGGGCATCTTTGACTTGATCAAGCAATTCAGGAATCAGTGGCAGGGGGCAGTGATTTTTTACGGTAATCTGGTTCAGTGAGCGATAGTCGATGCACGTTCTCAAGTCCCCCCCCCTTTTTCGGTACGAAGAATAGAGGACTGGCTGCTGGAGACTTCGAGGGACCGATGAACCCCGTTGGCCAGGTATTGGTCAAGATAGGCCTTCAGGTGCTGGTTTTCTGGTTCCGTGAGTGCATACATTCGCCCACAAGGGATTTGTGTGCCGGGTATCAGGTCGATTTGGCAATCGTATGGTCTATGCAGCGGCAGGGTATTAGCCTGTTCTTTCTGAAAGACATCTTGAAAGTCCTGGTATTCACTTGGTAGGGTGCCGATTGCCGCAGTCGCAAGCGTGGAGATTCTGGTGTCTATTTGTTGTTTCTCTTGGCGATAACATGTGTGGGCGCAAGTCTCAGGAAAGGCCAATTCTTTTGCTCGCCATTGGATTCGAGGATTGTGAGCTACCAACCATGGCATTCCCAAAATCAACCGGAACTATGGTGCCTTAATGAGGTCAAAAACGATAGATTCTTGGTGTCCATCCTGGCACAGAAGGGTTAAAGCTGCTGTGCATTGGGATACTGGACCAGAAGCTATTTCCGTGCCGTCAACTGTGGTAACAGTGTCGGTGGTTGATTTAGGGCGTAATGGAAGCCCCATTTTTGCCGCAAGATCCCATCGATGTAATTCTCAACAGCTCCACTGTCTATGTACGCTCTTACTGCGTGCATCCAAGATGGTTCTTGATGATTGATCAAGACCACAGATAGTGCAAAATGGGAGGTCCGTAGTTCACTTTATTCGCTCGACAAGTGGACCCCTACACTTGCCGGGCTTAGGGATGTAACGGTATACCGTTAAAGATACCGTGAACCACTTAATTGAACAATAATAACTGTCACATTGTTTATACCGTTATATCATTAAGTGTGCTTTTCAATCTGATTTGGAAAGGCTGCAGTAAGCAATTGCTGCGCAGTCTTGGTTTTGCACTGTTGGATGTGCCATCTGCCAAGTAGTTTCAGTTGGAGCAGTTTTTAATGCCATTCCATAAACCACACGTGCCTTACACAAAATCAATATGTTAGCAGTAGGAAGAATAGATACAGTGCCAAGAAGGAATAGGGTTTACTTTGGGGTGGCGACTTTGGGGTTTATATATTTATAATGGATAATATTCTCTAAACATATGGCAATGGGGGATTTGCCTGGTTCTATCATTGAATTTACATATAATAAGTCAATAAGTCACACTGCGAAATTCACTCATCTCTGTGGGTATTCCCTGCTGCCATACCAAAGGGTAACACGTCAGTGATTACTGAACACCCTTTGGCCCGCAAGTAAAGAGAGAGAGAGAGAGAGAGAGAGAGAGAGAGAGAGAGAGAGAGAGAGAGAGAGTGCGTGTGCCTGTGTGTATAAAAAGCCTAAATGACCTTTTAGAAAATATTTGTTAAGATCAGTTAACTCCACCTGCTATACCGTGATAACCATGATATACCGTCATTTGGTAAGAAGGTTATCGTACCGTCATAAAACGAATACCATGACACCCCTAGCAAGGCTGCAGAGTTTTTCGATTCCTTGATGGAATCTTCCTGGTCCGTGGCCCCTACCGTCCTCCTAGGTGGCTTCACAGGGCACTCTTTAAGGAAATGAGATGACCTTCCACAGTACAGACATAACTGCTGCTGTCCCCTTTTATCCCTTTCTGCTTTAATCAAGGGGTATCTGACGACCCCCCCCCCCATTTGCATTGGTTCTCCTGAACCTTCCGTTGTGCGGGCAGTGTTGTCCTTTGAACGAACATACATAGGGCGAGGGTGCGGTCTGGTTCGATCTGCTCTTCGGTCCTGTAACCTATGAATCAGTTGAACAACAAGGTCAATGAATTCTGAGCAGTCTTTTGGGGGGGGGGGTCACTACTTGTGCGATTACATCCTTGAGCTCCCCCGGCAACCCCCAATGAAAGATGAAATAACGTGGTTCTCTTCTCCACTGGCCATTTTGCTTCAACTAGGAGTCTATTGAACGTGGCTATGTATGTTAATAGGTCTCGATTCCCTTGGCGTAGGGACAGAAGTTTGTTGTCTAACGCCTGCCCATGAGTACGACGGGCGAACAGCTTTTCTAGATCTTGCTGAAAGCCCCTGATGTCACGCAGCAAAGGATCGTCTTGGGCCACAAAGGGTACAGACCAGTCCGCGGCGCTACCACTCAGGTAGCATAGCACAAAAGCGACCCGTGATTGGTCATTCAGAAAGGCCCCTGGCCTACAAAGGAAATGCAGGCGGCACTGGTTCATGAACGTTGCAAACCTCTTGGGATCCCCTGTAAATCGTTCGGGCGAGGCCAAGGGAACTGCCCCAGGAAGGGTTATCTGATGGCGCTGGCAGCGAGGGCACGCTTCCCGGAAATGGTCCATGCCCTGCTTTTGACTGGAGAAGTTGCTGGCTTAAATCATCCATTAGCTGTATTATGGCTCCATTCCCCAGTGCACGTGATCCTTATTCAACAATAGTGGGATACGGCAATGCATCCATTACACAGGGTCTAGACTCTTGCCACTTCATGCACTTTTTGGTTGATCCCAGAGTTTGACCTGACAATTATGAGCGCACGCACGCACGCACGCACGCACGCACACGCACACACACACACACACACACAAAAAAATGTTAGTGGCAGGGACATTAAGGTGAAAATTTAACCCACCAAAGCCCCTGAAATTCAACACAGAATTCAGGCAAAGCCACCTTAAATATGCAACCCCCTGTTGTGCAGTGTATGACCCCACTGATGACAGAGATTACATCACTGATGACATCCATTAGAACATATATTGTGACATCACTGACAAAAGTTTTGTTAAATGTATTGCTCACATTAACATCCCTGCAACTAAAGTGTTTTCAGTGAACTTCAAGGGTTTTGTATAGCATAGTTATTTTTTACAGACCAATAGCCATGCCTGTGGCTGTGTCTGTGTCCACTATACATGTTCCCCAAATATGCTTCTTTCAGACCCAAAAGGTGGCCACAGCCTTTGACCGGGACCACTACTTATCGTTCAGGCCCACTAACCAGGGCCTTCGGCCGTGGCCACTGTATATTTTAAAACGCTATCAGGCCATTAGCCATGGCCTTCGGCTATTGGCTGTGGCCACTGTTCATGGTCCCCCAATAAACATTTTTACCCACTAAGTGGTCACGACCTTCTGCTCTGACCACTACACATGTCTTTAGTGCCCATTAGCCAGGACATACATTTTAAAACACTAACGGGCCAGTAGCCATGGCCTTCAGTGATAAATCAGGGATGTCATATATGATGTTATTAGTGATTCCATCAGTGATGTAATCTCAGACGTTGTAATTGTGGTCAAACGCTGCGCAACAGGGGGTGCAAAGTAAGGGTACCTTTGCCTGAATTCTGTGCCAATTTTCTGGGGTTTTGTGGTTTTAAATCTTCATTTTAACGTCCCTGCATCTGTTTTTTCCCCTGAATTTGAAAGGTTTTCTTACAATGTATTGCTCACCTTAATGTCCCTGCAATAAAAGTTGTGTTCAGTCAATTTCAAGGCTTTCTATGCCATTGTTTTTTTTACAGGCCACTACACACGGCCTATGGCCATGGCTAGTGGCCATGTGCTTCTGCCATGTCCAATGTATAATTTTCACAGATAGGTTTCTTTCAACCACTAAACATGTATTTCAGGCCCACTAGCTTGGACCTTCGGCCGTGCTCACTGTATATTTTAAAACACTACTCGGGCCACTAGCCATGGCCTTCGGCCATATCGACCATACATGTTCCCCCAATATGTTTATTTTGTACCCATTAGGTGGCCCCTTTCAGCCCTGGCCAGTGAGCATAGCCTTTGGCCATGTCCACTGTATATTTTAAAACAGTGCCAGGCCACTAGCCACGGCCAGTGGCCATGGCCTTTGGCAATGTCCACTAAACATGTTCCCCCAATACTTTTATTTTGGACCCACTAGATATGGCCAGTATACATGTCTTTCAGTTGTACTAGCCAAGGTCTTTGGTCCTGGCCCCCATGCGTCCAACCCCCCGGCCCCACCCACCCCCCCAAGTATGGCCTCTGGCCATGCCCACTGTGTCTTTTAAAACACTACCAGCCCACTAGCCATGGCCTTTGGCCGTATCCACCATACATGTTCCCCCAATATATTTCTTTTGGACCCAATAGGTGGCCACGGTTTTCGGCCGTGACCACTGTACATGTCTTTTTGGTCCACTGTACATTTTCCCCGATAGGTTTCCTCACACCTCACTGTTGCTATAAAATTACCCTTTTTTTGTATTTTTTTTACCCATATCCACAGTTCTATTAGCAATTTACTACAACAGGATTAAGCATGCTCACACATCAATCTATTTTACATTCTCCATGCGGCACACCCATAACAGGTAATGGCCACACTTATAATTAAACCCTCCCTAAGAAGGTTTCCATGTTGCGTAGGGTATCATTTCATGTGGAAACATTGCTTCGCATGCACACACTAACAACTGTACTTTTTCTCTGTGGGGAAAAAGAGTGGGTGCAGGTTGAAAACTGCGTTTTTATGTTTTCGTAATAATTTTCATTTATTGACAAATTTATCCCAAAATGTCCAGTTTGAAGGGGCGCCTTGACAAACCTTTGGTTTAGAAAATGTAATCCAAATCCATCCAGCAAGTGAAAAATGATTAGACTCTCTCAGCTGCAAAACACCAAGACCAATATAAAGGTTTTAAGGCGTAGCGGGCACCCCGTTCTCTGTCAAATATGTTTAAAATTACTAGATGGATTTACCCCAAACCAGTCGAGGAAATTGGGGCAATGCGTTGTGCCCAAACTGTTATTTGGTCCAAAATCACAACTTTTCCTCTATGGGGAAAAACGATTGGAAGTATGCTGAAAATAGCGTTTTTATGTGTTTGTAATAGCTTTTTTCATTTTCTGATTAATTGTTCCCCAAATGTACAGTATGGGGGGCTGGGGGGAGGCCTACACAAACTGTTTGGAAAATGTCATTGAAATCCATCCAGCAAGTCAAAAGTGATTACCCTCCCTCAGCCTCTGCTGTAAAAAGCACCAAGGCCAATATACAAAGGTATTAAGGAGCAGCGGGCACCCCCTTCCCTGCCAATTATTTTAAAAATGACTGGATGGATTCACCCCAAATCAGTCAAGTCCACGCTTTGTGTCCACGGTGTTTCTTATTTGGTCCAAACCTGCCCAGCGGTTTTCGCGCTACACTTTCTCTATTGGAAAATGAATGGTCTGAAAACTCTGAAATTGTGGTGTTTTGTTTTTTAATAACATTATCGTTTTATAATGTTTTGTTCCCATGATTTGCAATTTGGGCAGGCCACTGCCTTGAGAATTTAGTTCAAATCCATCCAGCAAGTCAAAGGTTATTAGCAATAGAATTTTGGGGAAACATTTCTGCATTTTCATTTCTGAAATGCCTTGCAGCCTCTATGCAGCAATGCATGCATCATGGGGGTATAGATATCATTTTGGGAGAAGGGGGCACCCCCTTCTCCATCAAACATTAATAAAACTACTGGACATAATAACCCCAAACCACAAAAGGATCATAAGTCAACGTTTCATGCCCAAGTTGTTTCAGACCAGGTCCAAATTCGAACCTCGTCCAAACTCGTCCAGCGGTTTGGGCTGTGCAGTGGAGCAAAAATAGACCTTTTTGTCTATGGAAAAATGAATGTGGAATAGGCTGAAAGTCCTTTTTTTGGTTTTCTTAATAACCTTTTCTATTTTTTAACAAATCTTTCCAAAACATTGCAGTCAAGGAGGTTGAAGGGGGGCAGGCAAGGGGGGTGGGCGTATACACAATTGACAGCAACATTTCAGCCAAATCCGTCACACGAATGAAATGTTTTTAGCAGTTAATATTTTCAATTTCCTATGGAACTCACTACTAACCTAAACTATAGGGCGTAAATGTCCCTAAAACTAAGAGGGGGTTGCCTGCCTCTAAGAAATCTAAGGAAATTGTCAGAATGTTCAAATTATCAAGTCCATCACTATCTTGTCTCAAAAAGCCTATTCTGTCTGTAACGCTAACTTAACCCAGCTATGCAAGGATGATCTCTTCCTAAAGAAACATGTTCTTTGTAGATCCAACCAACAGATATGTTCCCAGTCTCTCTGGTAATCAACAAGTAGTACAAATAAAGAAATGTACAAAACTGTAGGGCTCCAAGGTTAGGGTTGTAATCCTTTCCCCTAGATTTCTTCTCATAATGTTTCTCTCCCTTTGGAGCCTCCGAGGCCAGTACTTGCTTATACAAATGCCAATAGGCAGTTCACAAGAATATACTCTATGCGTCTTCCATTTATCCCACCCACAAACTTGACACACTCCATTTGACAACTGTAGGATTTGGTTCAGTCTTTATTCTTCACTTAATTTGGCTGCATGTTCCACACTCGCAGTATTCAGAATGTCTTGGTTCGCTTCTGCCAAGCAAATGTCCTCTCATGACCTGTACCTCTTTTGGGTGTGGGTCCCAGACTTGCAATATAACTGCTGGGTTCACTCTCCAGCCAAGCAGTTATCCATTCATGAACTTCTCATTTGAGTGCGGGTCCAACACTTCCAATATTCAAAATTGGCTTGGTATACTCACCTGCCAAGCCTTCGTCCTCTCGTTGACGGTCCCTCTTTGGGTGCGAGTACCAGATTTGCAATGTTCACAGTTGCTCGGTTCGCTCTCCTGCCAAGCAATAGTCCCAGCGTGAACCATCTCTCTATGGGTGCGTGTCCCAGACTCTCACATCGTTCCGAGGGTCCCAGACCCTCTTGCTCCGGCTCCCTCAGTGCACCACCCCCAGGGGAACTAGCGTACTGTGGACACACGGCTCTGGCCCCATGAGAAAGGTCTCCCATAGGGGAGAAGGGACTGCATCCACAGATTCGTCACAACATATATATATATGCAGGGTGCAAATGTGCACTCGCCACTAGTCATTGGGTAGTGATAATTGGCTCTTGGCGAGTAAGAAATGGTGTGCTGTCTGTATGTATAGAATTGAGGCGGCAAGTGACTTTATGACTGGCTAGAATCTTGCAAGTTGACATTTTTGTCCCGGCGTGCCAGTAACAAATTCCAACCACACATATACTTTCTATCTCAATATTTTGTTTCTCATAAAATAGTACCAATTTATTTTTTATTGAAACCAGCAACTTTACGAGCTCAAACTAAAAATGAATTTGACTTGTAAAAATACTATTAAAGTGCCCAGGTAAGAAGAAACAAATAGTTGAAAACTGGAACTAGTCGATTCATTGGAAAAATTAGGGGTAAAATACTACACACAACAACACCGTAGCAGATGTCTGAAAGTTTTGCCATGTTTATGTATTTTACAACAGAGGCCATAATCCCCAATTTCAATCTATGAAATGTAATTCTGGAAATTACAATAATTATTCCCTGTGAAATCTGACAATTTACTGTTGATCCAGAGATTCCCTTCTATCCACATTAGTTATCGCTCTTGGTAAAGCTGTTGCAGTAAAATCGATAACAATGCCATCTAACTGGCGCTGTGATCCTGGGAGTAAGTGACTTACTTTTTTTGGCCTTCTGAAAGGCCTTTATTCCATTCCCATCACAATGTCTGACCTCGATTTTTACCCAGTATGATTTCACCTTTCAGGTTAACTTACTCTCATGGAGCCGGAGAACGCTACACTAACTTTGGATTTGATCGGATTCCATCTCAACCCCACTCGCGACCAATCAAGGTGGATTGATGATTAATCAATGAGAACCTCGAGATCTTCAGCGCCCTGTCAGAGGAGTGCACTTTTAATCCAGCCTGACAAAAAACAAAACAAGTGGAAGCCTGCTTCCGCTGATCTATTGTCACTCAGCGGACATTGATCGACAAATAGTTCAGGCAAGGGAATAGAGTGAACAATGGGGTTTATTAAAAAATATGCACAGGTGTGGCCAAAATAAACAAATAGTGTCTTAGTTAAACTAAATGTTGTGAGGATGCATCTTCGCCTCAGGGGGAGAGAGGGTTTTTGTGCGGTCAATGTCTTGGATTTTAATGGGTTCCCGCAGCCTGTTTTTCACAGGTCTTGAGGTCTCTTCTCTTGAGCTCTCAGTCTTAGGGTGTGCCCACAATTCTTAGGCTCTTTTCCCCTTGATTCTTAGTGCCGTTCTTGGAGGTTGTGGGTGGAGTCCATAAGTAGGGTGAGGCAGGCCTTCCAGGATAGATTTGAACCAGAAGATGACAGGAGGATGCCCCGACACTGGGACAGGGTTCACCCTAGGTTTACCACTTCCTTCCTTTCTGGGTTCTGCTCTTCCAATTCACCTCTCCTCCCCGGTGTTTTGCCTCATGTTTCGTCACCACAAATCCTTGGCCTTTGTCATTTGTCTTCTTGGGTTTCCATTCTTTAACTTCAGGCCCACCACCTCTGTCTGAACAATTCTCTGCTCCCCACTTTGCCTTAATATCCCCTCTCCTGGTCCTTTAACAGTCCTCCCCTTCACCTCCTGAGTTTCTCAGATTACCTCCTACTTCACCTCTAGGACCATGCCCAATGTTCCCCCTCACTTCTTTCTGTCACTTTCTCCCCCCATGAGGTTTCTCCGCTCATTAACTTCCTTTAATACTTCCTACACCGACTCTGCTTTGCTTTCCCCTTCCTCCAGTTCTTTCCTGATCCATGCCTCATCAGAAATATCTTCCAACAGTTGTTTAATCTCTCTTCATCCCTCTCTCTCAACACTTAAGATACTCCAAGTCTCTTTCTACTCTCCAAAATACTTCTACTCTGTGGGCTCTTCTATTATTTGTATTATTAAATTATAATAATTGTTCCCCAATTCACTCCTTAATCTCCCAGGTTCTTCACCCATTTTGGGCGCTTTCTTCTTTGGGAACTTTCCTCATACCTAAAACTGTTCTCCATGTCTCCACTGTCTGCGCTACTTTCTAGACCTTCCTTTCCACAGCCTCCTGGGTATAAATACTTCGAGCCCACTGGGTCTCTTTTGGTCTGCCTTTACCAAACCGCCTACGTCCGCCCTGCAAACCTCTGTCTCCTCCTTACCCCAGCCTTCATGGTCTCTCCTTCAGACCTGCGTCTCCTGCCCTTCCCAGGCTTCGGGGGCTCTGCTCCCGTCTCCGGTCTCCTGTCTCCAGCTCCTTCCACAGCCAGCACCGAAGTAGCTCTTCCTCCTACTACCACCACCCACTAAGTAAGCACTTGAGGTATGTACTTCCCTCTGGTGGAATGAGGATCAAGTGTGGCGGTTAAGCATAGGTAACTTGGGACTAGTAGTTGGGGCCTGGATGGATATGGACGGTATCACGTCCTTTTGCCGACACCAGTTTTTTCTAAGTAATTTTCAACAAAAAAAATACTTTGAAAAAAACTCAAGGATATATATAGGGGGTGAGGGATTAAAAGGTGCTGGGAACGTGTTGGTGTAGTAGTTATAGTATAGGGATCAGGGGTTAAGGGGGAACCCACTAAAAATAAGAAAATATTTTTTTTAAAGTAATTTCTTCGAAGAAAATTACCTTACAAAAACAGGTGTCGGCAAAGGGACATGGAACCATCTGGACCACATCTTTGAGAAACACATCTGCCACAGTGGAATTCCCAACTTCCTCTTGTTACTTAGGGTGCTGGGGTGCTGTGTTGACTGTCTTGGAAGCATCTCAGTCTATCTTAAGTCCCACTCTTAATGTAACTGGATTCCACAGCAGCTTCAGCACACCAGCACTGCCAGCCCCCATGAGAACGATGCTCCTCAACTTTCTTAAAGGGGCCGTAGAAGCGACTATTCTCCTATGACAAAGTGCCCCTTTTGTGACCGGACAATCCACCAACTCGGTCAAACAGGGCGCTTTGCCACACTATGTACTGCTAGCAGGAAGATCCAGGATTAACCATGTAAATGGAAGGCAATTTGTAAAGTTTAAATTCTGTGTTAGATTGGATGAAACCTCAGAAGTGAGGATTGTAATAACGATGACGACCCTGGGGTAATGTGTTTATGTAAAGTACAAAAGAGCGAACATTCTTCAGCAAAATAAGTTAGACATGGTGATTGTGCATAGTGGGGAAGGGAACAAGAGCCTCTCTGTAGTGAGTGAGGCGGAACAGAAATGCGTGTATGACAGAGGTGGACAAAGCCCAAATGATAAAGGAAAAAGAGAGCGAGAGAGAGAATGTTAGAGAGGAGGGTGATTGGTATGTGAAAGGAAGGAGGGTGACAGAAGGGAGATGGGTGAGAGGTAGGCGGGCACGGGGTGGGCAGAGACATGAGAGGGTGTGGAGATAGATAAGTAAAAGGGGAAGAAAAACAAGAGAGTAAGATATTTAAGAGGTGTATGTGTGAGAGGGAGAGACATGAGCACAGGAGAACGAGAGGAAGAGGAGACAGGTATGGTGAGAGAGGCATGGTGAATAGAGAGGAAGTAGGACGAGTGTGGGCAAAGGGCAGGACACACCAGTGAGAAGGGTAGAGGAATGGATTGATGACAGGATAAGAAGAGCGTCTTGTGAGAAAGGCGAGACCAGGGACGCCAATGTTGTGATAGAGAGGAGAAACGAGAGAGGAGGGACCGGTAAGAAATGAGAACAAAGATTTAGCAAAAGTGGTTGTTAATACGGGGGACCGATGCTTAGCTTTCTGCATTGCATTTCCAGCTTCCCTGGAGCAGGTGCTGCCTGTGAGTACTCTTCTCAGCCTTATGCATTTACTACACCCACAAGGACCACAATCAACCTTTTTATGCGGTCAACACAGACCTTCCAATTAAGAGTGACATTAAACTTTAGGCAAACAATATGTTGTTTGCTTAAAACATTTGTATTTTAATCTAGAAACCTAATTTTCATCTAAGCAATGGAGTATAAAGATCCCAAATGCTACAAACATGATCCTTCTCAAGATGTCCCACACATCAACATGTTAATACATAGGAACAGGCACAACCACAGAAACAACAAACGGCTTCACCGACACAAGATAAAATGAATAAAAACACAGATAAGAAACTTAGTCCATGCCAATTTCATGTCCAAACCTAACACACAAATATAACACCAGGAGTGTTCCTGACACACTTACAACAATGTTACCAATTTAGATTATTTCCTAGCATTGAATGCAATTTTTCTTTCAAAGCTAGTAGGAAAATAAATATCTTCCATTGCCTTATAACATTTTGCTTTAATAATGTTTCTCTTTAATGTAACAAACAATAAAGCAATTATTTTCACATAATTTATCATTCAGAATAATCATATATTTCCACAAAAGAGCAACACATCACACCCCAAAAACGTAATCCAAATACTTATCTAAAGTGCCGACGTGTTCTAAAGTGATAAGTGCAAAGTAAAGTGCTTGTGTGCTAAAAAAATCTTTTGCTAAAAAGAAAAAAAAATCTTTGTTCAAGTCAGGGTCAGCCTAACACAAAAACTGTTTTTGTTCTCCAGATCTACCTCTGGCTTGCGCCTGCCTTGGTTTCTCTTTTTTCTCAACCGCACTGGGTGTGTATTTGTAACATGCTTTCACTGCCCTATATGTGCAAAAAATAGTCCCATTATCTCCCTGCAATGTTAACCATTTTGTATCTGGAGCATGTTTTTGGATTCTTGTACAACTGCCCTCTAAAGTGGATGGAAGAGGACAATAGTAGCCCTATGATGTCACAGATGGCTCAAAGAACACTCCAGCTCTCAGAGAAAGTACAATTGTTTTTAGTGATTTCTTGGGTAGGGCGCTAGGGCCATCTCACGCATATCTAAAAGCAGCGTTCTACACCCTACCCGAGGTGTCCATAGTTCCCGGATTAGTAGATGGAGAATATTAAGCCCTACTATTTTATTTCTAAGTAGCTGTCAAGAATAACTTAAAGGCACTGGCCTTCTCTAGCTAAACTCCCCGTGGAACTTTCTAACACTGCCCCAGCAATACCAATGTTAATTGCTCAAAGGATTATAGGGTTGTGTTTCTCAGACACTCTCGACTCATTCTCTTTCCAGTCACACCATGACGTTCCTCTCTCTGTCTCCAACTGCTATTCTCCTCTGGCTACTCTCCTGCATCCCACTCCATCCACCTTCTCTACTTCTCCTCCATCCCTCCACTGTTGCTCTCTCCTCGTACTACCTCCTTCCACCCATCAATGTTACTACTGTGTCCATCACACTCACTTCCTCCACACTACTTCTAGGTTCTCCACACTATAAATCTCTTCTCCACACTACCACCATTCCACCCTACCTACTTCACAGCCACCCTCCCTTCAATCTAATACTCAAGTTTAACTTACTCCCTGCACTGCCCTAAACAATCTCTCTCTCACCCACCTTGCACGCACCATCACCACACAGTACCACTTGCTCTCACCAACAAATATTGCACCTTTTCTTCAATTCGCCTCCGCACTCCAATCCCTTTCCTACCTTCTGCTGCTCTCTTGATCTACCGCCTCCTCCACCTCCTCCTCCTCCTCTGACCTCATGCTAACAACCCGTAACTTTCTGCTTCCTGGCGCCCCTCTATCTACCCCTCATTCTCCCATTGGTTTAGTGGCTCTGAACAATCTGGCGCTGCTTCTCCGGCAGTGAGGTGTTACATTTGACAACGTAGACCACCCCACCTTGCTCATCTGCCTGTCGCAAATTGGCATTTCGGGCCAGGTCCTGACATAGTTTTCGGTTTTTTTGGCAGACCGCACTCAGGTGTAGTCTTCTATTCTTTCTGGCTCCTTCCACTTGTCCCGCAGTGTTTCCGTTGGGCTCTGCCCGGTCACCCATTATTTTAACATTTATATCTGGCTGCTGATCAGTCTCATCCGCTCCATTGGCATCAGGTGCTATTCTAATGCTGACGACACCAAGCTGCTGATACGGTTACATCTTGGATCGGACTGAGGTGTCGTCATGCCTCAATCAGTGCCTGACTGCTGTTGGTGAGTGGATGAGCCGTAACTGGTTGAAATTGAATGGGGACAAGAGTGAGGTGTTGTGGTCGGAGCCCCCACAGACCCCACTCTCCAGGTGTCCTCCTTTTGGCCTCCGTCCCTTGACACCCTTCCAGTTCCTGTGTCCAAGGTGAGGAATTTGGGAGTAATTCCCTCTTCTCCTCTTTCCATGAATGGTCAAGTGTCTTCCGTATGCAAGGTTTGTCATTTTCACCTCAAAACCTTAAAGAAGGTGCTTCCTATGCTATTGCAATTCCTTATATCTGGCTCAGCCCAAGGGCATGATCCAACGGCTTCAACATCTACAGAATCTAGCCACCCGGGTGGCTACAGGATCTCCTTATGGGGCCCATATCTCCCGTGTCACGGACCCTTCATTGGCTCCCAGTCAAGCAGCAAATCAAGTTTAAAGCTCTCTGTATTGTACATCAGGCGCTGCATGGACAGGGACCGAGTACCTCCAGGCTAAATTTACTCGCTATCTCCCCACCCGCTCTCTTCGTTTAGCCTCGGCTGGCATGCTGTCGGTTCCCACATTTCGTAGGTCACGCAAAGGAGGACATGCTTTTTAAGTTGTAGCCGCTCAAATGCGGAATGATCTACCCCCGACAATTAAAAACCTGTCTGACCATCTGATTTTCAGGAAAGCGCTAAAAACATGCCCGTTTTATTTTCCAGCTCTGGTTACTGACTATTCTCCTCCCTCTCTAGCGCCAAGATACCTTTGGGTGAATGTTGCACCGTATAAATTACACTAACATAACATAGCATTCAGTAGAAGCAACCAACAGTGGAATACGCTCAGCCCCTTTTCTGCACCCAGGGCCCTGTGCTGCAACAATAGTTGCTCCTGTTGCAACGTGTCCCTGCTCGTGTTAAGGGGGCTTTGGTGCGGTCAACCCCAAGTTAAAAGAAAAGTCGCTAATTAACCACCGGTCTGTGAGAAGTCCTAAAATAACCTGGGCACAGCCGTTTGGTGACTGTATGCCCTGCCACTGGAGAGCAGTGGGTAGCATCTCTGCCAGTCGCACAGCTCTCTGGGTCCTCGTTCATTGGCGGTCTCCCTCTCTGCTGATTCCGCTGCTCAGATGGCTGTAGACTAGTAGCGTGGGGAGCGCAAATGCGCTGAAGACCTGTGTGAGGTCTCTCAATTCTACTGCTTTTTTACTTTGGGTTCTAGGAAAGCAAGAGAAGCTTGTCCAGCATTGTCTTGAAGTGGTAAGGGGTAAGGCAAGTTGGTACTGCACATATATAAGTAGGCATTTGGAGAACAGACAGGAATTAGGGCCCCCTGAATCTAGAGTAGGACTGGCTTCCCTCCTGGTAGGCCTACTATCCGAGGCTGAGAGGTTGTTCATATCCCCTAGTGAGAAGGTCAGGTTACTGACCTTTTCACAATACTTTGTTGATATTGAAGTCACCAATATCTGAATAAATTCAAGAACTCAGCACTATCAAAGGTTGATTATCAATGTTAATGGGGATCACCAACAGAATAAAAGGCTTCCATTGGCACAGCAAAGGGGAAGAATTTTACGATTCGCCTGGTCTTTTGATGACCAGACAGAAGCCCTTCACTCAAGATCGGCAGCGGTTGGGGGGAGGGCAGAGCTGGCAGTTTACCTCCTATCAAAGGAAATGTCCAAAATAATAGTTTAAAACGTCACAATTTTATTCATGCTTCTTCTTTTCCAAACTATATATCAATTCCACTTTAAACTACTTCCATGGCACTGGTGATGAGTTACTTCACTATGCAGATAATAGTTTTGACCAGTGTTGCTGAGTAAATATTATTTAAAATACACAATTTGCATCCCATTTTATTTAGAAACAACTCCCTCTTGGGTACTATTGAAACAAGGCGATTTCTGTTCACCATAAGCAACATTTTCTTTTACTCGAAGCACTCCCGGCACTGCTCCTGCAGCTCCCCTCTGAAAGCAGTTGGGTGGCTGCATTGTGTGGGATAGTTTCAATGTTAATAGGGGTATTTATTTATTCATGCAATGCTTGCCTGATACCTGTAAATTTACTTATGCAATGTTTGCCGGGTACAAGTATCCGAAAAAACATTGCATAAATAAATAATCCGGGTCCATGTATCCGACAAACATTGCATAAATAAATAAACCGGGTCGTGGCTGAGGACTGTAGCTTCCTCTGGGTGATCCCTTGCACGGGGTCACCAGAGGAAGTTACGGTTTGCATGTCCTGAAGCTGTGACCTGTATCAAAGTCCTGCTGTGTACAAGTAGGGGGGCGGAGCCAGCAGAGCCTGAAAATGAAAAGAATCCAGGACTCCTCCTTTTCCTCATCCCCATGGCCATCTACCTGCCCCTCAACCTCACACCTCGTATTGCTACATGCTCTTCCCCCACCCTCCGAGACACTGTGGCAGGGGTCACAGTTCATACACTTCTACCCTGCTGGGGACTGACCAACACAAATAAGTTCTTAACAAATGTGCTGCCACTGCCTAGACCTTTGATGAAGACCTACCCACCCCTCTGCTTGGCCACCAATATACACGCAAAGAAGAAAACCTTTAGCTCAAAAGAAAGGCAAACTCTTCCATAGCTCAAATGTATTTAAAACGTGATGCTCACACAATCGGTCCACCCTATACCCGGGGTACGGGCACCTGGTAAATGGCATTTAGTTCTGCCAAAGGGAGCCTTATAAGGCTAGGCAACGGATAGCATCATTAGTTTTGACAATAGGGTGGCGCTTTATGGCCACCTATAAGCAGAAACAAATGCATCGGAGTACAGATATGGAGAGATGGCATATGAGGAGGAACACAATGCGTGCAGCTGTTATTTGATTATTAACCCACCCATTGACTGCCCATGGCCAAGCTAATCCCTATGGTCATTCCCACCCACGTCCTGCCCTTCCTGCCCAAAACACACCCTCCTGGGATCTCTTTGAGCTAACTATCAGCCATAAAATCAAACTTTGCACTCTGAATGCCTGCTGGGGTTTTTGAAAGCAGTCCTCAAATCCGTCGGCCATTAGCCATTTGATTTATAAGTAGTATGCCTATATTTCACTGAAGTCCTGTTAAAAACAAGCTTTAGCAAAGCCAACAGTTCGGGCTTGTGTTCAGGTATAAGCTATGCATTTGCAAGGCACTGCCATCATATGCCCAGGTATGGGTACCATTTTCAAGCTGCTACCATTAATGACCAGTACCATTACAGAGAAATGCCTGGCTAATACATTTCCCTTATCTACACCAAAGCCAAACATGTTGGCATTGCCAATGCTTGTTTTACATTTGTGAATTATCCACTGAGAAATGCCTGGGGACAGCAGCATGCGCGATTAGCTGCAAAATCACAGCTTTGTTCTGTGGCTGACAGTCACAAAGATTTTCCTAAAAAAATAAATAATAATCGCCTTTGACCGGAAAATCTGTGCACCAAACTTTTGTAATGCGTTAAGGCATTGACGCCCACTCAACACGCGGGAGGGAACTCTGCACCTGGCTGTTAACACTTATGGGCTGTGAGGCATAGGTATCCCAAATCCCATAGGCACGGCAAAAACGTCCTCCTGTGTCCTTTTGAATACTACCCACCATCACTCTTGTTTTACCCCAATAGTCAACTTTTGACTCCTCATTTATTAGATCCACGCACCCGACTTCCGCAGACTGCCTCCCCAGCCGCATAGACTAGCAGATGGCAAACCAAGACCCCAGCCATGGCGTCAACTGACTTACACATGATAGGTCCAGAATCCTTGCAGCCTTTCCATTAATTGACATTATGTTTTATCGCCTTACTTAACTCAGTCTCCATTCTTAACTATAGGATGATGCCCATCTCTTTTAACAAAGTCAGCACGCGACCTTATGTCCTGAAGACAGTTTGGTTGCATTTTGCAGAGCTACACCACTTCATCCAGCCACTGCCCATCGCTATCGACTTACCGAACCAGAAACACCAACCCATGTGTCGACAATGTTAATGTATTGTGATCTTAAACAATACATGAAATAGACGGTCACTATATGTACTAACCCACCAATATGCAGACTACAAATGTACTTCAGTATGCATATGTCTTGTGCTACGGCACATGAATAATCCTGTAAATATGTCTGTTAAAATAAACCTTTTTGTTTTTTGTACCTCACGGTGATCTCTTTTCAAGCTAGTAGCCACCTAGCTCTCCTGCAAGGCCCTGTTGACACCCTGTCACGCCTTTGGCCAGGGAAGCCTTTGACTCTACCCTCCTCTGTTACTCTACTCCTCAAGCCTCTAGTGTCAGGCCCCCCAAAAAAAGAGGGTTCAGCCCATATCTCCTCCTTAGCTAACTGGGAACATCCATAGAACACTGTACGGAGAGAGGGATATTATCTGGGGAAAAGGAAGGTCTTAAGATGCTTTCAAAATTGAGCATGATTTTCCATCACCATCAGTGCGAGGGGGAGTGGGTTCCAAAGCAAGAAAGCGGCAACTGAAAAAGCTCTGCTGCCAACAGACTTTTTAAAAACCTGGGTAGGAGTACACAACCCTGAAATGCGGAGCACAGATTACAAGGGGGGAAAATAAGGGATTTACCTGCAGGAACAAACTGCCCTGTTTATTATGCTGGGCTCGGTGAGTCAGGCACAAGGCCTTGAATTTGATCCTCCCATCTATGGGAAGCCAATGAAGCTGGGCCAGAGTAGATGAAATGTGTGCATATCTTGGCAGTCCAGTGTCAAGACAAGCTGCAGAATTTTGGAGAATTTGCAGTCAGTCCCTTGATGAAATTTTTGGGCTGGGCCAGGAGAGTGGCATTGCAACAGTCAAGTGTAATGGCTTTGCAACAGTCAAGTGTACCAGAGATCGCGGAAGTGACAGAGGTAAGAAATGTAGGACTTTTTTTAAACTCTCAATTTAAAGAAGTCTTTCTTGCACACCGTACTGACCTCCAATACGGGTGATAAAGATGCCGAAATCATGACTTCAAGATTTTTCACTGGGTCGGCTGGAATGGGAAGTGCCCCTAGATTAGAGGGCCAGAAGTCAGGTGTCCAGGAACGCCACACATTAGGTGGAGCAATTAACACCTCAGTCATATTGCCATTTATTTTAAGCCAATTAGCATTCTTTAATTTGCCTATGGCTGTCAGGCACACTTTCAGATACCCAGCTGTCTCATGAGGATGGTGGTCTACTCTATGGATAAGGTGGGTGTCGTCTGCGTACGAATAACAACGGCAGCCATAGGAGTGGATTAAACTGGTAAGGGGCCAGGCATAGATATTGAAAAGTAAGGGTCGGTAACGCCAAACCCTGAGGAACACCACAGCTGATGAAGACTGGTTAGATTTAAAAGGCAGCAAGGGAGAGCATCTGAGAGCAGTCAGATAAAAAGGATGTAAACCACTGAAAAGCCATGCTTGAAGTATCGGAGTCGCTGACACAGAATTGTATGGCCGATATTATTAGACCTATAGGCTACGTGTGATACTATCAAAAGATCATCTCCACCCTGATCCCCAACTATAGTACCACCATCAATTACTGATACAATGACAGATTCAGTCCCCATCAGGGGGCGGAACCCAGACTGGACAGGATCGAGGCATCTGAAGGACATTTCTGAGCTGAGGCATGACTATGATTATCATTGTGTATAATTTGATTTCAAAGAATTACTTTAAGAAATCGGTTAATAAAATTGATTTGTAAAATATATGGATCGTAGGGAGATTCATTATTGTGGAATATGATGCCAAAGACTCTTTATTCCTTTTCGGTTTACTATTATCAATTTCCAAGATACCATAACTATCTAAAACCCTTGAAAGCAACATTACAGTTTACAGTAAACATCCTGGAATATGTTGATTCTAATGACATACTGGAGCACCCACACGTAGATCTTAGAGCAATGAGAGGAACAGAATCTGGGGTGATTTTAAATCAATATCCAATTACAGGCTTCTGCAGGATCCAAACAATGATTTCATAAGAATATGCTAAAACCATCTGCAGCAACCTAAGGCAAACAGAAGCTAGTACATAGCGGGACGCAAATTGAACTTGCACATCAGATGCAAACTATAACTTTTTATCCATTACATATGAACCATTATGTTTTTAAAAGTCTGCTAGATGTGTTCCTTACTCAATTATACATGGGTCAAAATCATTTTGGTATACAACCTATGGGCCTGGCTTACAGAGTAACTCCTGCTGGCCCTTCGTATCAAGTGAACCAGGCTCTTCTAGGCTGAAAGCTAAACAGCTCCCAGCGATTTTGCCCTTCTGACAAATCAATCGTGTGATAGCCAGCACACACTAAGGCTGGTATGGAAAGGTTTCCTCGACTATGAAACGCATAGAAATGTAGGGCATTAGTACTTTTACTTTGAGCTCTTATTCTAGACAGGGTGCAACAGACTCGAGTAAGACTTCACCCAAAAGTGTCCTACAGGGAGACTGGTATTTTCCACTGACCATGACCATAGCAAAAGCAAGAAACAATGCTGGGTGTAGAGAAATCCAGCTTTGAAACCTTGTTGACTTTGTGGGTCGTTTTCAGGTAGCAGCTTCATTCAACACCAGTCAAAGATTTAAGTATTGGCGATGAGACGAGAGCAATATGGAAGGGCATCAAAGTATTGTTGCTTAGTTTGCTTCTATACCACCTCACATCCCTCCTTAAGAGTATAGCCTGCCCTTGGCCTGAACTATTCTACCTTTATGACTGAACACTGCTTGTTTAGTACTAGTGTGGATCTGAGTAGGAGTTGCATTTGCTACCTTCCTCCATCATTCCCGACTGCCCATCTGCTATCCATTTCTGTACTCTCTAGGCTGGACTATTGCAACAGCCTCTTCCTCAACCCATCCTCTTCCTCTCTCCGCCCCCTCCAGCTTGTCCAGAACAGTGCTGCGAGACTTATTTTTGGCCTCCAGTCCTAAAAGCGCTCCACTGGCTCCCAGTTGCTGCAAGGATCAAATGCAAATGCCTCTGCATCATCCATGAGGCTGCTTGGTGCCAAGGACCAATCCATCTACAACTTACTCTCACTAAATGCTCTCCTTCCAGATATTAACACTCCTCCGGCTCCAACTCGCTGTGCGCCAGGCGCTTTTCAAAGCAGCGAGCTGGTGGCAGATCCCTCCTCGGCTGGCACCCTCCCCTGGAACAGCCTCCCCCTTATACAGTCTTGAGCCGGATCTCCTCAAATTATGGAAGCTCCTCAAGACTTTCCTCTACACATCCCCCTTCCCTCTCTCACTACCTTGCTAATACCCCTCAGTCGCTGAGATTGGTGGCCTGGGCCCTTATGTGTCCTTCTTGATCCCGGCCTTCCGTCCATCGCCCTCAGCCCCTCGCCCCATCCCTGCACTTGCACATTCTGAATTCTCACAAGGCCCAGGAGGACAGCCTTTCATGTTCATCAGTTTACTCCATTTGCCTTTGTTCCCAATTTCCCTCCCCTTTTGCCCTGTCAGCGCTTTCAAACAATTTCTTGATGTATAAGCGCCTTACAAATGCACAACAAATACATACTCAACCCCATACCCATGCAGTGCAGCAGTCATTTTGTAACAGCCCCATTCCTCTGTTGTCTACATCAAAGGGTCTCTGTTAATTTACACCCTGGTGTCTTCGTTTGGCCTGCCATAGCCTGTGCTTTGAAGCACTGGACCTCTACCTCCTCTCTAGGTGTAGTTCCTGCTGCCATGCAAGGTGAAAACCCTTTCATAGGGAAGACAAAGGCTTTTGCTGGGTGCAAGCAGCAAATTGTTTTGGGTGAAACTCAGTCCTAGACAATGAATACACAAAAGGCTGAGTCCAGGAGAGTCACTAGAAGCCAAGTTGATAATAGGTTTTGGCCGATCTAATTGTAGCATCCCAGAGAGCACCAGGTTATCACCAGACATGATCTATATTATATATACACACACATACATATATTTAGATTTGTAATATGCCACCAGATGCTGGCGCCCACAGTTATATAACTGATTTTAGACTCAGGATTGCCCACAGTAAAAAGGCAGATCCTGACTGCTGAACTAACAGTTGATGGCAAGAATGCACATGTCACACAGGTTTCAGTAGACAAGTTCTGCAAAGCGATATGTGCGTACTATATACTTCTAGCATGGAGCATTATGAAAGGGGGTCCGATTAGTAGACCACACTTTCAGGGAAAAATCTACCCACATAATTTTTGTTACGAAAAATCAAAAAAGTTCAGGATATTCCACCCACACACATGGCATTCTGTCACAATGGTGTGGCAGAGTAGCCCAGGAGTGGACTTTCTAATTAGTGAGGGGTTGTACCATCTTGGATTTTCCTTGGGATCCCAAACTTCCTGTCTCCCCCCTCCCCCGATGCCCTGCAGACAAAGCACCCTGGGTATGACATCACCAGGCAAGAAGATGCTGAATTATCAGTCATGTATGGATCCTTCCCAGAAGCCTATGAGGGAGCAATCGGATGTGTCCTTTTGCATATATACGCAGGGGGGGGGCAATGGGGGACCAAAACGAAGTGGATGCTTGAAGAAGGATTCATCTGGTACCTAGTTTGGAATACAGTTTGATTCAAAGTCCTCTGTCATAGAGGTGAAGACCAAGATTTCCAAGGAAGGACTCCCTCCTAACCACCCCAAGGGAATATTTGGGGTGATCCATTGGCTGGACAAGGCCTGCCGCAGATGAAACCACTGGGTCTAGTGAACCTGTTCATTGGAGATAACAGTGCCCTGCAAGCACCCTCTAAAGCCTGGCTAGTTGGGAATTGCAGAAGAAAGGATTTACCTGGTTCTTGGAGACCCTGGACAGCGTCCCCAAATAACCAAAGAACTAGGTGAATGAGCCTCGACTCTCCCTGCACCTCTGAACCACTTTGATGCCAATTTAGCACCCTCGCCACACTTCAAGCTGCTGCAAATGAACTGCCAAAGTCTATTTCAACCTTGACATATGACTGACATATTTTCCAAGAGTTCAGTCAATGCCGAAGCTCCACTATCTCTATATCCAAGACCCACTAAGTCTTCTAGCCTGCCCAACTAACACTGTCTGGTGTAAAGAAAACATGGTATTAAAAGTGCAGATAGACACAACTGATCATACTTCAAGGGTGTTTATTGAACAACAAGGGTTGGTTGAACGCCCATCTAAACCTAAATCTAAGGATGGGAGCAAGCTACGACCATCAAATAATAAAAAACACAGTCCTAGTGGAGTCTGTCAAAATAAAAGGGGCCTATAGTAATAAACCTATTGCCTCACTTTACTTCTAAATACAAATGGTGTGGGATAACAATGTATGCAAAAGAAAAGTGTTCAAGAAAGACTGTCAGGATGGTTGAGAAGTTGGCGGCACGTGCAAGTTTCGCACAACCACTAGCTTCTTGGCCACGAGGTAACAGTACAAAATATAGTCATCAGGGCCTTCTGCTAAAGTCTCGCTCCCAAGGACACTCTTATGGCAGAGGGCCTGATATAACAAACAAAACACTAAGTTCTTTACTTAGTCAGGGTTTTCACATTCAAAAGTTCACAACTGGTTTCCCTCGTTTGGGCCAGGACCACGGGTCCCCCTTTTGGGCTCAAATGCCCTTTTCCACAATGTTCACAATTGGTCTCCTGCATTCAGGCTCGGACCGCGGATCCCCCTCGTTCAGGCCAAGATCCTCTTGCTCTCAGAATCAATGACTTTCAATTGTGCAATGGGTTTTTCTTAAACTGTTGCAGAACCACTCCGATTTACTTCACACAATTGTTCTCATGAATCTTCTAATTTAGTTTCTCTTGGCGGGATACCTTATTGAGACTTTCGATTGAGCACCCACGCTGTGCCAGACCACTCTGTCAACGGTATTTATCTTTCCTTAAGTTTAAACATTCATCAGCAGTTTAGCTTTACTTGCGTCTTTCATCGCACGCGTTTAACAATGTTGCCGCTTGCAACCTTGACTCAACACAGACCAGTCTTGCATCGGTCTCCCCAACTCACCGAACTGTTGATCTCTTTGTCATTTCTTTGTTCGTGGAGCCAAGGACAATACCACGGCGTCTGATGCTCCTCGCCGCCTTGGTCGGTTACGCGGGAGGGCCCCCGGTATCTCTGACACAATGCAGGATTCTTCATTCTGGTTATCTAGCCTTACACTTTCTGCCTTGAAGGATTCTTGAAAGTCACAGCATCTTCCCGTAAAGGTCAATGGTGCTTCCCTTCTTATGAACCCTCCTGGGTTTGCAGTCTTTCTCCCCTCATTCAGCTGCCGATTCAAAACTGCTGTGCTTTGCCTCGCTCAGAGTGTGCTCTCGTGCTCCACCTTTTAATGGCAGTTGGGTGTGAGTGATTGTTAGTAATTTCCTGACCTTTCCCGACCATTTTAGTGGGACATGTCAGGTACAAAGCTTGTGTCTGAGTCCATTTTCTCCCAGAGCGGGCTGTCCATGTCAAAGTGTTTGTGCAGGGAAAGGGGGAGGCGGGGCAGAGTTTCCATATATCTACCTGGTAGGATGTGGTAAAGATGTTACAGGGAAGAGAGGGATACCGCGTCTCACCATCAGGCATCCCACTCCCTCACCCCAAAGACCCCTCAGCCAGGTGATCCTGCCGCACTGGTCCCCGCCCTGGCCACCGGAGAGAGAGAGAGATCCGCAGGGACTAGCGGATGAGACACCTTCTGGTTTCTCACACTGGTTACCAGCTTCTACAGAAACGATGCCATCACCGCAGCAATACACAACGCCATGTTGAGATAGTTGAGATCACTCGCTGCTGGAGGCAAGTGTACGCTTCTCTGTATACGAGGCCACCAAGTCTTCCAACATTGCAAACCGGATAGCACCTGCCACTTCCCTGCAACTTTGACTTGCAAACCATTTCTGCTACTGAACAAGACTGTTCCACTGGATTCCGATGATGCCGGCCTCAAATCAACCCCAGGGGGAGCATACCATTTTCATCTGCGCGATTTGCCTGCCACGAAGGGAGAGTATCCAGGGAATCCAGCAGAGCTAGTCACGCTCGCAGCGTCGGAGTGATCTCACCTGAGGCCTTCCTCAGGTCCTCTGCCCTACACAGGGTCGAGGGGGTTGCGTTAGGCCATAGACCCGAGTGGGTCCAAGCCGGCTGGCGTCAGTTTAGCGTTTTAGGCATTTGCATCTCATGGGGCTAGTGCTGACAGAACGAAATGCGCACCTCATCTGTGTGGGGGTTGAGCCGGCTTGCGTAGTCCGCCCCCAGCCCCCATTGTTGGGAAAGGGAGCGTTTGCTGGAAACGAGAGGTAACATACCTGAGGACAGACTAGGCCGGAGGCGCCAAGCCCTGGGTTTTCTAGGGTGGCCGGGCAAGCTGGTTGCCAACCTGCTATCGGCTGCACGGGTGTGAATGCCTAGCGGGTTCGACAGGGGGCCCGGCAGGCGGCCCGGCAGGTACTGCAGGTGATAGATCAGATGACATTGAACCTTAAGTCAGTGGTGATTATGGAACTGGTGCTTAGCAGTCCATTTTCGGATGACTATAGCGCTAGGGCCATAGTGCCTAGGCATAGAGAGCAGCTATCCTTGGTTTAGGGGTTCACGTGTTGCCTTTAGCTTTCATCACACAGACAGAAGACCGTATTGGTGTTATGTAATTATTTATTTACTATCTGTCAAGAAACTTGTCCCATGAGACTGCATTGGTGTTTTTAAGTATTTATTTACTAACTGTGAAAGAACTTGGCCAAAGTTATCTCATGAATGTTATTTAATTATTTATTTGCCGACTGTGAAGGAACTTGTCCCACAAGACCGGATGGGTGTCATTTAAGTATTTATTTAGCAGATGAGAAAGAATTTGGCCAAAGTGATCTCATCAAAGTTATTTAACTATTTATTTACCACCTGTGAAGGAACTTTCCCAGGTGTCCGCACTGGTGATATTTATTTTTCAACTGTGAACACACTTGTCCCAGGAGATCTCATGTTAAGGCTGCATAGCTATTCATTGGACTAAGAAGTTGTATGCACTTTCTGGGAGGTGGACTGAAGTTCTGTATTGAATAACTAGTAGGAGCTGATCTCCCCCTGTTCTATTGTATAAAGGCAGCTGTCGTGCAGGCTAAACAAAGTAAGGCTGTGACTGCTTTTTTATTCCAGATATTCATGAATATCGGTCAGCCTCTCGGGCAGCCCACACACCCCGAGGTCTGCCAGAAGTTTATGGGTCTTTCACCCCCTTTCCCGCCCTGGGTTTCCGTTCGCACATGTGTACGGCAAGGTGTAAGTGTCCCGTAACCAGCACTGCTACAGGTTGCTGCCCACGCCATCTTTCATACGCTGAGGGAGAAACGCCTTACATCTAGCTATGATAATTACCCAAAGCAAGAGGGAAGAAGTATTTGGTGGTAGGAGAGTGCAGAGAAGCAACCGGGGTACTATATCCCTAGAGCGGAGAGTGCCAGGAAGCGCGGGGAGTGTTATATAGTACTGAGATTGCCAGGAAGCAAGGAGGGTGCTATATCTCAAAGACGAAGATTGTCAGGAAGCAGGTGGGTGCCCTTTCCCTAAGGAAAGAGGTTTCCAAAAAGCAAGCTGGGTGCTACTCCCCGGAGATTGTGATCTGAAACCACTAGTTGCGCTAATCCTTATATGCCAGAGTCTTTATTCTAGATTAGAGCACCATGGGGAGACTCTTATTCCCGTAGTTAGAAACTGAGACACTTTGAGTTCACCCACCCCGACAGCTTTACCAAAGCAACCCCTCTTATTTCTAGAATTACCCTAGGCTCTATTGGTGTTATTCCCACTGATCCCGACACACTACACAGAGCACTATATCAAACAAGCCCCTACAGAGAACACTGTGTGACACGAGACCGACCGCAGAACAGAGGATGACACCGGCTGATCTGCAGAGTAGTGGATGGCGCCTGCTCCTTCACAGAGTAGACACCATTTTCTCTATAAACCTTAGTGGGGTTGAAGCCCATTCACAGGGGCACTGCATAATTCTAGCCATTGCCTCTTGCAGTATATTGCACCAGTCCGCGTCCAGCGATTACTGTAGCAGAAAAATCCACAGAAGTACTTCGAGATCTAGTTACAACCTGGTCAATTACGCAGTAGTGATCCAATGCGAAGGCAATGTCATTTTAAGGCGTGAAAACAGAAACAATGCTTGCTGTCACCAAATATAATCATCAACACAGCTCTGTCATAAATCTATCAGAAACTGGTGTCATGCCTATGCAACACATCATCCATCATGGCTTTCAGAACATGGACCAAGGTGACAAGAAGCACACATGCAAGGAATATTTCAAGAAAACGACCTGTGGCAGAGTAAGTGATCCATGCGCGTAACAGTGATCGGATCTTCATTGCTAGTGGCGGGCCATGCATTAGCTCTACAGGGCTCTGCCTCAACAGATTCTCCCTCTCGATTTCACCCATTCCAGGTTTGCATGAAGCACTCAAGTCACTTTATGGCTCCATTTTTCTGAAACTCTCAACTGGTTGAGTCTCTCATACCTCAAGTCTTCGATCATTTTCATTATTTTGGTGGGCCAGTTTGAAACCTTTTTGTAGAGGAGCAGCTGAATGCCTCTGCAGGAAGTCCCGCACCCATTTTGCCTCCATATTGGAAACCGGAAATTGTGACATGTGCAACGCCAGTAATGGTACCTATACCACGAAAAGCCTTCGAGACAAGGCATCCACTGAGAAAACCTTATATGATGTATCCCCGAAGAGATGACGGATTCCTGAGGGAGAGCCCTGGAAAAAAGTGTGAAGATGTGGAAAAGGAGAGGCTGGTGACATCACAAGAAAATGAGTGTGACGCACTGAGAAGGATGATCAAAGAGAAGGCATAGACCTTATAGAATCCGATGGCGAAGTAAAGAATCGAGAAGACTCATGTGCGGAATGAAGATTGCACATGTGACGAAGAACTGCAGAAAATGCAAGTCGTTTGATAACTGTACAGATGCTGTAAAGCAAGTAGTCTAAGTGATCATAAAGGCTGGCTATACGTAGTGATTAGACTGCAGGCG
This sequence comes from Ambystoma mexicanum, assembly GCF_040938575.1. Taxonomy (NCBI): domain Eukaryota; kingdom Metazoa; phylum Chordata; class Amphibia; order Caudata; family Ambystomatidae; genus Ambystoma; species Ambystoma mexicanum. The sequence goes on along the minus strand of NC_090934.1, from coordinate 860,042,325 downwards.
GTGCAGCGCATATATATTTCTAACATTCAATGTCACAATTTTAGTAAGCTCAACCCTTGGAGAAAGGAGGATTGATAGCTTTGTGTGTGGCAGCAATGAAATAAGCAGAGGCTTGACGATGGCCCAAAGGAAGACTGCTTGGCTTGGTGTCAAAGGCTACAGCAGCCAAAACTGGTAATCAGTCCTTGAACAGTGAACGCGAGACGCCGAGCCATCCCTTGTTAAGTTGCAAAGAGAGAACACCACGAGTACCAGGTTTGTTTATTCAGGACAATTAAATGCTATAAAATGGGCCAATTCATGGTCTCTTTTATTGTGATAAAATTTAGCATGCGGTCTCCGAGCAATCCCATATCATTTTCTTTGCTTGGGCTTGCCATTCAGTATTGCCCGATTTAGGGCCTGATTCACAGAATGTTTTCTTATGGGATTGCGCCATTATAAAACCCTTCCACGAATCAGACCATCAATGTCTGCATGGCCTGCGCAGTAAATCACTATATTCAGTCATCCACATTTAACCTAGTTTGCTAGTGGCTTGTCCAGGCTACAAGGATATATATGCCCCTGAAGAGTAAGTGCTTCCATCTCTGTATGTACTATCCTAGCCGCTTTGTATCATAAGTAAACACACACTGGCAAAGCCAATAGGCTTGATTTTATTGACTGCCACTTGCAGTCTTGAATGCCTAGATCCCGACATAATGCAGATAACCACGGTTCCTAGTCATTGCATCAATTTCCTACCATCGATATTCCATTCCATCAAAAGAAAATGCATCAAAACAAATTCCATTAAATGCATCTTTTTATTTATGTATTTATTTTTAATGGGGGGGGGGTCTCCCCCAAACCCCCTTTTTTAACCTTTAAACCCCATTATAATTAAACTAAACCCTTCCTTTACCTTCGATGCAATTTTTTCAATGGTAAGGCATTCAATGGTATTGCGTTCGATGCAATGACCAGATACCATAACCACATCATACTACTTAACTCAGAAAGCACTGTGGCCACTTAATGAGATCCAATGCATCCAATGGCCTATGTGCTCCATAACCCAGATGCCCCCTGTCAAATACACATTTCTCAACAGGACCACATGTCACAAGAGCCACTCAGCGGAACTTAGCTCTGATGCCCCAGAATACACTTAGGATCACCAACTACAGATTACCCCGAATAAGATGACCTGTTCAAATATACAGTCTCACTCAGCCAGAAAACACTCTGCAGAAGGTTTACATGTCTAAAGATGCACCCAGTCTTGATCAGCGCAGATGCTCAAACCTGAGTTTTAAAATGCACTCTTCCTCTCTTAGGGCAGATGCCATAGCAGTACTGCCTACCACATAATGCCCCCGGTCTCAGGCGGAGGAGCTCCCAATGCATGCCAAAGTATGCCATGACGAAGTCCCATGTTTTAGGGTAAGGAATGGGCTCGAGTAGACCAAAGGGCCAGGTGAGTCTCCACCCTAAGAAAAAAGCCTCACAGGAGGTGGCCGGAGGTCCATCTCTAGCCTTCTGGGCTTGACCACTTCAATGGCCCAGAAGAAATCCTTGCCCTTTACTGAAGGTGATCATTGTGGATATTATGAAGAGCTGAACGTTCCACCCAAACCACCACAGATACCGGAGGAGTTCATGATCACAAATATTATGGCCTTTAAACGAGAAAGGTGTGGCATTTCATAAAATGCCGCTCGGGCCATGTAATTCTTAAAACAGATGCAATGTTTTTGCCCCAGCGCGCCACAGATGCACTCCCATTGGTGTTTGTGGAGAATGGGACATTGATGGGGAGACATGGTTTGAACAATGCTAGAAATTAAAGTCGTCATTCACATGTCCACTCACGAGCCCTGTCACAGAGAGCAGGCCAGAGAGATATTCTTACCCATCTGTAAATGAATGCAACATCACCGGGTGTCGGCAACCATAGCTGCAGCTGTCCAAATTCAAGATGGCGCCTGGGCTTCATGATACCTCGAGAAGCAGTAACAAGCCAGGCCCAGCACACACAAACAACACCTGAATGATGTTCAGACCCTCAGGGTGCGGCCCAAAGAAGAGTGGCCATTCAAAAGTAGCAACCCTCTGATCATCAGCAATCATTTCAAAAGTCAGTGGGTTGTTAAACAGGTGAGTAAAAGGGGGCAGGAATAAAAGGAAGAGTGAGGGAATCAGGGGGTGGAATCAAGAGGGGAAGGGAAGTCTGTGCGTGGCAAAACATTGAGGGGAAAAGGAGGCAGAGATGGAAGCTAGGGAGAGGAGCAGAATGGAGGAGGGCAAACCGGCAGCAAGAGGACGACGAAAAGAGCTGCCAGAGGTAAAGAGGAGCTGTCCGGTCGAGAGAGGAGCAGAGAAGGGGACCAAGCGGCACAGTCAGCACGAGGAAGATGGAAAGCCATCATTAATGGGAGGAGAAGTGTATCTGAAGGGGGTGGTAGAGGAGAAAGAGTAGAAGGCAAGAGAAGAGGGCAGGGGAGGAGGTGGAAAAGAACCATAGAGCTTAGCAATGGAGGAGGTGAAAGAGAAAGTGGAGGAGCAGTCAGGTGGGCAGAAAGAAGAAGTGGCAGGCCACTATAAGGGAGAAAGAGAAGATATGAAAGTTAAAGAGGTAGTAATTAGGAAGAAGTGATGAACAAAGAAAGAGTCAAGGCGAGAGTGTACTGGTCGAGAACCAAGTCTCAAGGGAGGTTCCTAACTTGTTGTGGGTGTAGTACACAAGGAACACTAGTATGCAAGGAGGTCTTTGACAGCCTGCAAATGGGTTGAACCTAACAAACCAAGGGCCAACCACAAAGTGTCACACACCTGGTCCCTGTCTGGACAACCCATGGAACTAGCTGGGGCGCTACCAGTATTTCCTCAAGGTGAAGTGCAAGATCATACAAAAAGCAAGCAAGCAACTACAACTGATTAAAAACAAAGTGTGGGACACTTAAAAGCCCAAACACTGCGTGACATTTTGTTTCCCGCGAGTATGGCACAATTTAAGAGGGAGATGGAAGGACAAGAGAAGCCTCATCCGTTTTGTGATAATGAAATCTCATTAAGTCAATGCAATTGATCCTAACACATTCGTTTTTGCTGTACTAATAAAAAGCATTGAACGTGATCGCCTGGCTGTGCATGGTCTGTTAATCCCCTCTACAATACATTCTGCCTAGGTCTCAATTCAAGTCCACTCGCAACATTAAATGCCCCAAATCTGCCTGAAGTGCCCTGCACATTTAGCCAATTTGATGTGCAGTAAATTCACAGCTCCTGCACTAAATGGTACTCAATTTTATGAAGCTCGAGAAGATGAAATGGAAACCGTACCCTTCTGGGAATCGAACCTGTGATCGGCAGGTTATGCAGAGAACCATATTAACAGTGAGCCTTCAACTTATTCAGCTAACTTACCTCCTTAACGCTCTATCCAAAAATCCCTGATGTCACTTTCAACATGCCGGAGTATTTACCTAACCCTTATTGACATGCCTAAAAATTCTCTATGTGGTCTCAAATGTCCCCAACAAATCTTCCAAATATTGGATTCAAATCTCCCCAACAATCCGGACAAATCTGTCTAATGTTCCTTGCCATATGCTGCCCTTTGCCAGATTCTGGAGTAAAAAATCCTAGTCTTCCATTGAACCAGCACAGAGAGTTATAAGGTTGTAGTGATGAAGGTACACATTATGGTTCCATGTCTTGCAGTAAAAAAGTGCAGGGTATTGTGGGAGATTAGATGTTTTTATTTTGAGCATGCCAAATAACAGGTTACTGTTCAAAGCTTCTTGGCTGAAATGTCCTTGATTTTACAGTCCTGTGCTAGCAAACCAAACCCACCCACTTTGCTGGTGACAGACACATAACCTAACACACATGCAAGCTTATTCCAGAATACACTCTTCCTCACTCAGCATAACTACAGGTCACAGAGTACACCTGGCAGAGTGGGGAGGATGGTGATCTCCAGATGAAACAGTGACCTCCTCTGCTTCCCTCCCAGTCCTAACCGCAAACCCAGCCCCAACAATCCCATTGGTTGAGCGCTATGGGATGGTCCTTCAGGGGTGATGGGATGGTTTCAGAAAAGGAGACTCATTCAGAAAATGCAGAGGAGGGGGGGGAGGGTGTAGGTAATCGGCCACTGGACAGAAGGCTGGTTGGGTTGCTCTTTCTGCTTTCCCACCATGGCACATAGACTCTTCCATGAAAGGATCTGCACTCAACAACCAATGAAAACTGGTGCACATGATGCTGCCACACCAGAGTCATTTCATTTGTTTTACTTTGGGCTTTTAGGCACTGCTTACGACACCTATAAACCAAAGCTAATCCATTGGAGTACAGATAGGGAAAAAAAATGGCATATGAGGAGGTACAGCTTGTAGGTGGTGTTTGGCTATTTACCCACCTGTTGACTGCCCATGGCCATGCTAATCATTATGGCCGTTCCCAACCAGTTGTTGTCCTTCCCCGCCCACATCACCGCCTCATGGGAACGTGGAGCTCCATTGAATCAAGCTTTACCATCAAACTTTGTACTCAAAATGCCTGCTAGTGTTTTTCTCAAAGCAGTCTTCTGAGAGTTAACTTATTTGGAGCTGTCAATGCGCTACTGGTGTAATAAAAATGTCGTACTTCCACCCCTCCTTCTCCCCCAACGATTAGACACCTCTGACAGATTCTCCGGCACTACAGGTCTTGACAACATAGACTGCGTGCAACATTCCAAATTTCAAAAAACATTTTTGTTTAATACAGAATATTTAAATTAAAACATAGGATACTACCCACACCTAACACAGTGTACAAAACTACCACTAAAACCTACAAAATCTAAAAAGCTAAATTTCAAATAAACCACTTACAAATGGACACAGACGAAATCACATATCACAGTACATAGAAAAAACCTAAATGTGTCACTAAAACAACATATAATCCCAACATGTTTCTGTTCTTTAAAGCCCCTTTCGGGCGAACATTCTTCAGGGGAACCTTTAAAACATCCACTATTCTTCTCAACACCGTGTTGAATGGGTAGTTTCAGGCAACCAGCCTGCAAAGAAGGGAAACAGAGGAAACTAATCAGATCCCCAGGGGACTGAGTGACTGAGTCAACTCCACTTTTACATTTGGTAATACCCCCTCCCATGGGGATCTGATTAGTTTCCTCTGTTTCCCTTCTTTGCAGGCTGGTTGCCTGAAACTACCCATTCAACACGGTGTTGAGAAGAATAGTGGATGTTTTAAAGGTTCCCCTGAAGAATGTTCGCCCGAAAGGGGCTTTAAAGAACAGAAACATGTTGGGATTATATGTTGTTTTAGTGACACATTTAGGTTTTTTCTATGTACTGTGATATGTGATTTCGTCTGTGTCCATTTGTAAGTGGTTTATTTGAAATTTAGCTTTTTAGATTTTGTAGGTTTTAGTGGTAGTTTTGTACACTGTGTTCGGTGTGGGTAGTATCTTATGTTTTAATTTAAATATTCTGTATTAAACAAAAATGTTTTTTGAAATTTGGAATGTTGCACGCAGTCTATGTTGTCAAGACCTGTAGTGCCGGAGAATCTGTCAGAGGTGTCTAATCGTTGGGGGAGAAGGAGGGGTGGAAGTAGAGAAAGTTTACCATCTTATCCCTCTTTTATAATATAATCTATGTTCCTATTCGTGGAGTAAGATGTGGTACATATAAATAGGATCCTGTGTACCTATTTGATTACATGTAATAAAAATGTCTACACGAGGTCTGCCTTCCGCCACTCGATTTACAAGCACCATGCGTGTCCCTGATTTAAGTCCTGTTAAAAACAAGCATCAGCAAAGCCTACAGTTTTGGTGGCTGTATAAGTATTAGGCATTTGCCAGGCACTGCTATTAGATGTCCAGGTACTCGTACCATTTTGCACCTGCAACCATCAATGGCCAGTTAATACCACTACGGCTGTGCCTGGCAAGTTCCGTTGCCATGCCCACACAAAAGCCCAAACTGTTGCATTGCCAGTGCTTGTTTTCTAATGCAACAGCCCAGGCTGGCGACAGCCAGACCTAAAAATGGAAAGGCTGCTCCTGCCGTTCCTCACTAAATCAATCAGGAATGCAAATGAGCTTTTGCAACTGCCACACTGTCAGACAGTGGCCTGGCAAGTTCAATAACAGCTACTGATATGTGCTCCTATCATTCTGGCGTGATGTCCGAGTCGAGCTTTGCAAGGCATTCCACAGATGCGCCTTGGGCATCTCCAACCGCGTCTACAAAAACAGCTGCATGAAACATGTCCAGTCTGTGAGCCCTGTCGTTGCCAGCGCTGGTCTCGGGATGGAGCCTCGCCTGGGACTATGGCAAGAAGAGAATCATATAAAATATGGGGTCTCCTTAATGGTGACTTGTGCCACAGATCGTTTAGATGCAACGGTCACGGTTTTGCCTGCATCGGAAACTATGGATCTGATTCTCCGGTCATGGTGAAACTCGGTTTTCTGCCCATGCCCATTCTAAACCCTCTAACCATTCCCACTCACTATCTGCCATCCCCACCCAAAATGCGTTCTCCTGGGATCTCTTTGAGGTAGCTCTATCTATCAGTATGATCAAACGGTGGCCTGCCTGTTTTATTTCTAAGCAGTCGCCCGAGCGTTAACTGCAGCTGCAAATGCACTACTGGTGTAATAAAAATATGTCTTTAACCAAGTTTGCCTTCAGACACTTCAATTATATCTGTCAGGTCATGTTACAAACAAGCATTGGCAAAGCCACAGTATTGCTTGTGTGTAGATTTTTCGATAAGCATTCGCCGGGTACTGCTGTGAGATGCCAAAATACTCACACCATTTTCCAGCTGCTGCCGGCTTTTGGCCAGGTAGTGGCCATTATAAGGCAGTGGCTAGCAAATGCCGGTCTCATGCCTACACAAACGCCAAATCCGTTTGCTTTGCCAGTGCTTGCTGAAATTCTCGTTTCCAACCTTTGCTCTGGCATTTATGCAGACTGGTTGAACATAGTGGGGCGGGGGCCTGGTATTTTGTACAAAGATTTCCTGTACAATTCTGCACTCCTGTCCATGCTGCTTTCCACTTGTCTTTGGAATGTGTGGTTGTAGTGATGAGACCTGCACAGAGACCCGCTTCCATGTTACATTTGAATGATGCCTCATATTCCGAGCGGGTGCGGTATGTGCAATATGAGTTACGAGTGTGGCGCTTAGTGGACATTGGGCTAAGTGAAGTATCTTAGACCGGCCTTGCATTTGGTCCCCTTATGTGTTAGAGGTGGAATCGAGTAGCTGGTACATACGGTGGAAGCAGAGATTGTGGCAGTTATTGCCTACTGTGAGTAGGCCAAGTTGGCATTATTACAAACATGATCTTGAGTATTGATCACACTGGACAATGTTAGAGAATTTGCAAATAATGAGATGGGTGTCTTTTGTATTGTTTGTTTAGGTGCAGAAAATGCACACGACTCACTCCGTGGTGACACTAGCAACTGCCAGCAAGTACCAAGTCTGCTTTCATTTAATGATGGGGTACTGGGGCGCATTTAGTGGCACTGATGAATTTGTATAGCCGAAGGCGGTCCTGAAGAATATGGCCGCAATGACACGGGGCAATTGAAACCGGTTGACATAGATACTGGGAATAGCGCTGAAGTGGAGCGTATGCCAGAACTCATGATCTTGTAGAGCTTTGCTAATTGATCTCAATGGTCACCGTAGTCCTGTTTCGTAAAAACAGAAATACCGTATTTTAAGTGAAGTGTCCATACATCCAGGTAGAATAAAAAGAGAAGTAGTCCTGAGACAGCGACATTTTGTTTTTTAACTTTTGTGCTTTGATGTGCATGGTTGCTTTCACTTGAGCACTTTATTCAAAAATACCCTAAAATTACTCACTTGTTTCTATTTAGTCTTTAATATCTAATGAGATACAAGATACCAATTGTAGACCTCGAGCAAATCTGTTTGTTTTTCTTTTTCTATCCACTCCTAGACAGGTGGCACACCCCCACTCCCTAGGAAAAATGGGTGGTGGAGTCGGGACAGTTTGATCTGAACGGAGGATAGCACAGGGGCAACACGCTGGTCTTGGAAGCAAAACCATGCAGAGCAACAGAGGTTCGAATCCCGGATCCACACTTAGAAACCAAACTCAGGTGAGCTATTAGGTGCTTTATAAAAAAAATGAAATAAATAAAAATCAAATCTGTACTCTGTCCTGGTCGTAGTTTTCTGTGCCAGTTCGAATATTCTCATCATACACTGATAGGTTGTGAAAAGTTTTGTGTGGGTTTTTCTGTCACATGTGTGGTATAAGTGACTAGCAAAGGCATGTCTCATGCCTACAAACAGTCCCACTGAAGAAAACAAAACTAACCTAGTCAACTCAGCAACCTCCTACAAAAAGGAGATTATACGAACCAAACAAACATCCTACAACGAACGAATCAATAAAGCCAGTTCAAATACCAGGGAACTGTTCACCATCCTAAGGGAATTGGAAGCCCCTATCCCACAGATAGATAACTGCCTCAAGGACAAACCCTGGTGTACAAGCATCCAGAACGCCTTACAGAACAAAATTGCCCTACTCCAAAATAAGATTGCTAAGAAAAAAAGCCACATTACCCATCTCGGTCAAACCCCCCTCCATTAGTGAAACTACCAACAAACCCCATGTACACTTTAAATTCTCTCAAGTCTCAGTCCTCGAGGTGGAAAAAATCATACTCTCACTTAAACCATCCAACTTCCAAGGAGATAGTTGCCCGGCCCAAATCAAAGATGCCGCCAGAGACCTAGCACCATTTATAACTAAATTAATCAACTCCTCATTCAATTCTGGCACCGTCCCCTGCAACCTTAAGGAGTCATGGGTCCTAGCCCTCCTGAAAAAACAGACATTAGATCCCTCAATCCCTACCAACTATAGGCCTTTTACCACTGTACCTTTTTTACTCCGGATTCTCGACAAAATGGCCTACACCTACATACAGGAGTATCTTGAGTCTAACCATCTCCTCGGTGCCCATCAATCTGGCTTTAGACCACACCATGGTACAGAGACTGCTCTTATAGATCTAAAAATGCAGATTGACGAACTGAAGGACAAGGGTAAAACGGCCTTACTTCTACTCCTCGACCTGTCGGCTGCCTTCGACTTGGTGAACCACCAAGTTCTTTGCAAGCACCTGGCCATAGCCTCGTACTTCTCCCAAAGTGCCTTTACTTGGGTCAAATCTCTTCTCACCTCTTGCAGCAGTTGACCCGATCCCCATAACGTGTGGTGGGCCACAGGGCTCGTGTGTCTCCTCTACATTGTACAATATATTCACAAAGCCATTGTTCGATGACCTAGATCATCTGGGTGTCACCTACACCAACTATGCAGATGACACCCAGATGCTCATACCCCTCTCGGGTAAGTAGGACAAGGACCTGGCTTTGGTGAACAAAATCTACCTTATCATCCAGGCCTGGATGGCTGCACACGGCCTATGCATCAAAAATGATAAAACCGAACTTCTAACACTCGGCTCTACACTCAGCCTTAATAAACTAGGCTCAAAACTATACCACCTTTAATATCAATGGCAATGCTATTAAAGTTGCAAGTGAATTAAAAACACTAGGTTTTTACCTCGACTCTGCCTTCACTCGCAACAAGTTAGTGCCATGGCGTCAGCCACAGCCTATACCTGTAAGCTAATCAGAGCATGTGGACCCTTCCTCTCTAAAGAAAGCTGCACTACCCTCGCTCGAGCTCTAATACTATCCAAGCTGGGTAATTGTAATGCTTTGTATCTGGGAGCCAACAAATACATCATCAAGAAAATCCAAATACTACAAAATAACGCTTTAAGAGTAGCACATGGCAAACCAAGGCATGAACACAGCTCACATCATAGAAGACAGGTCAAATGGCTTTCCACCAAAGAAAAAATCATGCTAAAAACCCTAGCCATCACGCACAAATGCCTCAATCTCTCAGCACCGGTCTGTCTATCTTACTGAGAGAATTACCAGACAATGCTCCGAACGCCCTACTAGGTCCTTCAACTCTGCACGTCCAATTGTGCCCAGATTCAAATTATAAAAAGGCAGGTGGAACAAGTTTCCCGGTCATGGCAGCCCAAGCATGGAACGCCCTACCTCCTGCACAGAGATCTGAGCAACCATTCAACATGTTCAGATGTAACATCATAAAATGGCTTGTGAATGATGATATCCAGGACCGGATTTAGCACCTAACATACTAGACCCTGTCCACCCCCCACCCCCCGCCTCTAACAAGCCCCAGACTGACTAAAAGTAACCACTGGTACATATGTATACATCTTCCTGTAATTGTATTTAGTAAATTGAACATTTACCAATGTATGATATTCCTATTTTTATTACTGTAACTAAGCCTAAGTATTCCTGAAATGTGTACATATGTCTATACCTAATACCGTTATCGTTGCACCTCCCCACTATCTTTTCTACCTATACAAATCTTGTAATCAAGTCTAAAGTATTCTTGTAAGTAACGCTCTGCTATTTTTTCTCTGTAAATTCCTGTAACCATGCCTAAGTATTCTTGTAACCTTTTTATATGCGGGGCACCCAGTTACCCCCGGGTCGGGTGCGCCATACAAATAAATAAACAAACAAAACCACACCAGTTTGCCTCTGCCAGCGCTTGCTGATATTCTTGTTTCCAACTTTGCTCAGGTATTTATGCAGACCATTTTAGCAAAGTGGGGCGAGGGCTCGTCATTTTGTACAAAGATTTCTTGTACAATTCTGCACTCCTGTTCCTGTTACTTTCCACTTGATTTTGGAATTCGTGGTTGTAGCGACGGGACTTGCACTGAGTCCCGCTTCCATGTTACATTTGAATGATGCAAAAGGCAGGACGAAAACTCCGGGCACTGAACAAAGCAGCAGGCCGGCTTCTATGATCCCCAAACACTGGGCTTGCTAAAGCCCAACAACCACAGATTTGGCTTGAAAATAATTCTGCTTCAAGATTAAATAAAGCCAGATCTCCAGCTCACCATAGATCCTCCATGGCCAGAGATGTGATTGGCAACAAGAGACAGGATCTGGAGAGCCACATGGACCACATCCCATCCATACAGTGCATCCAGTCTGCACCTTCACTGAATACAGTCACCAGAAAAGTACAGTCGGCCACCATACGGCCAACCACACCAGCACTGTGTCCGCCAAGTCAGGGGTAGTCCTCCTTCGACACCGGCTCCCCCAGTCCCAAAGTGGGGCATAAAATATGCACGAATGAGGAAAATGATCATGCTCTTGAATGCTACAAGTGTGAATGCCAGAGAATCTTGGCCAGTTTGAAAGTATTTCCATCACATACTGGAACATGGGGCGACAGTGTTCGAGGAAGAGTTTGAGACTTTTGCAAATATTGAGATTGTCACCCTACACAAAATAAAGTTCTATGCCAGAAAGCAAGGAGGAGATTTGTTTGAAGTTTCTTCAAGGATCGAAAGGATGCCATGACCTGCAGGTGGTCCACACAAATAACCCCAAGATGCAAGAAAAATGCATACATACCAAAAACAAATTGTTAAGAGCAAGCCGTCGCTGTCACTGGTGAAGTTGGCGACACCACGGCCCACAAAATAGAAAGGAGACAACAGTCTGAGCAAATCAAGTCCATCCGCCACAAAGAAAGAGTGACAGAAGAGAGCACGAACTGGCACGAAAGAACAAGGGAAGGGACCACACACAGGAGAGCAGGTTTATCCTGGGACAGTGAACTGGGCATGGCCAATGAGCCCAGTCGCCCCACAAGGATCCCAGAGTGTGTGGCATTAGGATGTGTGGATCACTTCTTGAAGTGTATGCAGGCATAATAAGCCACACCACAGAGGTCTTTACAGTGATAGGGTAACAATATTATTTCTGATCTTCCTTCACCAACCCTCTGTCCCATGAACACCAAGGCATAAAATAAGCAGTGTTGCAAAGAAATTTGCTATGCAATTCTGTAGGTTTGCCAATTAAATTTGTGTAGCAGAGATCACTATTTAATTTAGCCTGTTCAATGAAAGCACAGCTCATCCTGCGTTCCTCGCTTGCTCCCAGTGCTCTCTGCACCCTCTTTTCTCTGTTCACTTTTCAAAAGGGCAACTGGGGAGAGAGTGCATCAGTAATCATCTCATCTCCTTCAGCAGTACTCAAGATAATTTTATTAAGCTAACTATATAAGTTCTGGCATAGAGCAGTACCACTGTTTTTTTTTTTTTTTTTAAAGATAGACATGCAATTCCATTCCTAAAAATGTGATTGGTTACATAATACATACAGTATTGCTACTTCATTACTACTGTAAAAAAAAAAAAACACACTGCACCGGATATGTTTTACAGTATACAGTTCAGGTTAGTGTATCTAAATCTCATAATGTAAACTAGATTTTATTTTGTTGGGCAAGATGCATCACATTGGCGAGTTAACACCCTTGAAAATGTACATGATCACACAGCCAAATGCTTTTGATGGCAAACCTAGTTCTGTGACCTGCTGGTTGCAAACATCTGTGCAACTGGTGCTCAACCCATGAGCTTATCCCATACTCCTTGACATTATCTCATCATCCTGTTGCTTTATACCAGCTACCCTGAAAGTGAGATGGCAGCATGCTACAATATTCCACCTAGGTTTTCCCAGTTCTCTGACTGCTACATTATCCACTCTGCTTAATCTCTTATTTTCTTTCCTCTTACATAATAAACACACAAAGCTAAATGGATGTTACACAAAGTAGTAATCAATAATTGCATCCAGTCTGTAAATCTACAGATCTACTGCAATTCCATACACTGTGGCCGGCTTCCAGAGCTCGCTTTGCTGTAGGATTATGATTTAATTATATATTAGAACCTGCGGGAGAGAGCTAGTCTAAATGTTTTAAGAGCGTTTTACATTTTACAGACTCTCATACAGAGCTGGCAAAGTCTACCTGCCCACTCGCATAGTCGAGTAGTTTTTATGACCGGTGAGTAGGATTTGTAGGAAATGTTTGAAACCATCTGACATTTACTTTGTAGTAAATGTCAAATAAAAGAATGGCTGGCCTCGGTGTGGCAGCAGTGTGCCAAACATAAAGTGGGTTTGTGGTGACTAGGGATGTAACGGTATAACGGTATACCGTTAAAGATACCGTGAACAACTTAATTGAACAATAATAACCGTCACGCTGTTTATACCGTAATACCGTTTATACCGTAATACCGTTTATACCGTTAAGGGTAGCTTTTCGATCTGATTTGGAAAGGCTGCAGTAAGCAAGTGCTGCGCAGTCTTGGCCTTGCACTGTTGGATGTGCCGTCTGCCAAGGGGGCCTTGTTTGGCAGACAAGAGCATAGGGAAAGTGAGGCCACATTAGTAAATGCAGCTTTGCTGCTGTGACCGCTCTTTCTCTGTGATCAGTAGAGTCGGGTCAAAGATCAGCCGACTTTGCACAAGTTTTGTTGAAAGCTGCCCAGTGCCTCAACCTTTGTGTTCCCCATGCAAAGCTGGTAACAATGAGCTGAATGACTTGCTTTATTAGCATACCAGAGACTACAGTTCATAGACTCCACCAGACCTGGATTTCATGGGCAAACTAGAACAAAGTTATTTTGTTTCAGGCATTATTTATTTGAAAGGCAGCTTACAGATTTTAAACGTTTTCACACAGTCGTGGTGCTCCGCACTACAGGTCAGATCTTCTATGGTGATAATCCCAATTTTTAATTTGCAATTAGCACGACCACAGGGACATCACAAGGGTGAGCTGAGGGCCTGAACTGAAAGTGAGCATTTTATTTTTCCTTTTGTTCGTATGTAAACAAATGTAATAAAACGTTCAGTGACTTGCAAAACAGTCGAAAAAGGAGCACTTTGCTTAGCAACCACTCAGCCAGCAGGAGCAGAAATGTATCGATTCAGCCTTGCCCGGCAACATGTGCCATTAGTTCAGTAAGTTAGGGTCCTACTGCACTGAGTAAACACACATTGGAACAGCTTTTGCTCTGGCTGTGCAAATTGTAAAAAAAAAAAAGGACGGCCAGTGAAGTCATGCATATCTAATTACTCTCCCAAGGTTTAGATTCAAGGAATTTAAGTTTCTCATGGTCATGGATCGGACAGCCATCCAGTTCTGTTTTAGCTTAGAATTCTGGGATTTGTAATTTTCCCACCAAAATGAAAGATGGAGAACTACACATCCCATAATTCAAAGGGGGAATGAACGGGACGCCCTTCTGATGCATTTCCACAAACAACATTAGCTGTCTAGACCAGGCAAGGACTGGACCTTACGGCAATAGGCCCATGGCTGAAGCAAAAACGTGAAATGCTTGTGTGGGCCAGTTTTTTGGGTCTAAGTGGGCCACTTTTTTGGTCAAAGTGGGCCAGTTTGATGAGTGACTTCACTATGCGGCTAATAGTTTTGACCACTGTTGCTGAATAAATATTCTTTTAAATGTACAATTTGCATCACATTTTATCATAAATCTCCCCCTTGGGTACTATTCAAACAGTGCTGCAAAAGGAATGATTTCCCATTTGCAACTGTGGGCCACTTTTATGTTGGTGCCCGAGACAATTTTATTCCCCAGTCAGACCCTGCTGTAGACTGTGTGAACACTGGGCCAATCAGTGCTTTCTGCTAGTAAATAAACTGCACCTCCACCCCCCACTGTCCTCTGTGTAGATTTGCACATTGGCACTAGAGTTGTTGCTTCACTTGATCCGTCACCTACCTGCCTTCTGCATATGGCACTGGACTCAAGCAGGCAGGACAGATTCTACATTCAATTTGAAGTATCCAGAGCAATGGGGGTGAAATATTTCTTAGGTCAATTCACCCATGAAAGCATTCCTCCCTCTGAACTCACATTACAGGGGTCCTAATGCACTCAGACCTTGACACCATCTTTAAGAAGGTAAATTAACATGTATTGCAAGAATCAAGAAAGAAATCAACAGCGCCCACTGAACGCTGTGCCTTTAGGATTACATGGTCAGACTCCGACATCAGACCTTCATAATACACCAGGCAGATGTTAAAGAAGCTATAGCGATTAGATCACTATGCAACCTTTCGGTTTGTCTGTGTTGGCTATGACATTTTGACAAAAGAAACACAATGACATGGGCTTTCAGACCGCATATGAGTGACTTTTCTCCCTTTAATGGAATAAAGAGTTGTCAAAACAAACTTTTTGCGCAGTGAGGAGTCATGATGCCCATGCCATGTGGTTCCAAAAAAATGCAAGTCGAGGCCAATTTTCAAAGCGATGACCTGTGACTGAGCAGCAAGCTCATTGCTCAAAATGTGCATTACAACACTACCACTAGCCACTCTTTCATTCAAGGCGATCAACGAGTGACCGCCATGAAAGACCAATTCTGCAGCCGCCTTAGATTCCTGGAGGATCAGCTAAATATGTGCAGAGACAAGTTTCAAAATGCTACCTTGCTACAGCAGGAAAATCCTGCCTGTGTATTCGTGAGTCAACTAAAACGCATTGACTTAATGTTAAGTTAAAGAACTTCAAATGCAAAAAGGCAATGTAAAAAAAAAAGTTTTTTTGGTACAAGTAGTTTCAGTTGGAGCAGTTTTTAATGCCATTCCATAAACCACATGTATGTTGAAAAGCCCAATTCTGGCCCTGGGTGCCTGGTTTTGTTTGTGATGATAAATCTGACAATTTATGACCTTTTTAACAAAATATTTGTTAAGATTAGTTAACTGAACCTGCTATACCGCGATAACCATGATATACCGTCATTTGGCAAGAAGGTTATCGTACCGTCATAAAACTAATACCGTGACACCCCTAGTGGTGACATGCTCCATTTAACAGAAAGCACGTTTACATTTTTTGTCCTCCATTGCTATGGGTTGTGTGCATTTCTTTTAGGTCGAGTAGGTAAACTAAGTTGCTCGACCTGCAGGTCTAGAGGAATTTTAAAGAATTTACAAGTCCTGACTCACCTCACTAATGTCTTACTTCAGTGGTACACAAAAATGCTGGCTAAGAAAACACAGACAACTTGGTATCTGCTCTCACACCTGCGGAAGGTCAAGTTCTTCCTCCCTCCAGACAGCTTAAGATCCACCATTGAAGCACTGGCCCTATCCCAACTCTGGATGGGGGCAATGCCCTCCTCGAAGGCTTCCCGTCGTCCTCCCTTGTTAACCTGAGAAGTGTCCTACACGCGACTGCATGCCTCATCAAGGGTCTACACAGATACAACCACCCCGGCCCTCATTGGCCTTGACTGGCTCCCACTGCCTGCACAAATCACCTTCAAGTCTTGCTGCATCATCCATAAAGCAGTCAGCCTCAAGTCACACTACCTGAGAAAAAACTCTGCATCTCCGGGAGACGGCACACCACCAGAAGCCAGGACATGAGCAGACTTGAAATCCACCGCTGCAAAAAGGAAAGGACCAGAAAACAAGCCTGCTCTACCTACACTCCAAGACTATGGAACCTCCTCCCTGTCAGCACCAGACTCCACCCCACGCTCCTACAATTCAGAAAAGAACTCAAGACCCCCCTCTTGAGTCTCTCCTCCTCAAACAGCCACCGCGCCACCCGACTTACAAGACGCCGGCCGCCCCTCTTCTCCCCTCCACCCCGTACCCCTCCTCTGTGCCCCTCTGCATCCTACACCCGCTGTATATCTGTTATGTTACCTCTGAAAAGCTCTGTTATGTATCTGTATTTGTGTATTCCTCTAAAGCGATCAAGTCGATTCTCAAAGCTAGGTCCGCACTCAATAAATACCATAATAATGATAAAAATGTGTGTGCAGCAAAGTGCAAGCATGCTATCACCACCTTTTGTCGAGCGAAGTACAAGCATGTTATCTCACCTTTAACCCTTATATCCATATTTGGGTTACCTTCTCAACAAAAAAACAGGTTAGTTTAGGAAGGCTTGTTCTGCCTACATTAATCGAGCAGTAATAAGTATTAGCCTTTATCTGTCCAGATACTCAAGCATGCCTTAATGATAGATCCCAAATACAGATGTTGGGCTTGCAGGTCTGCAGTTGCCCCTTCTTACATAACTGTACCACATCTGCCTGCCACTAGTAATTGGAGACGGCACCAGGTTCGAGTTTTCTCCTCACAAATTACAAGCAAGGAATCCATTATTAAAAACGTGGTTGGATCTCTTTTGGCCGTAAATATATATTTGTGCGTCTCAGCCCAAGTGGTTTATGTACCTTCTATGCCAGAAAAGGGACAAGTAAAATATCAAACACACAGACGGGCGCACGCTCACCTGGACTGCTTCTGGAAGCTCCTTCAAGAAAGATGCATTTGTAAATAGATTGAGTGAATGAACTAAAATGCACTTCTGCAGGACGCTTCAGAAATGCGGATTCTGGGGGTTGGTATTGGTGGTGAAAATTACACATGTTTTAATGTAATCTCTCCTGAGGTTTCAAAGAGTTTGTGAAGCGTGTGCCTACTATTGTACTGCCCAATTCCCCATGTGTACAGCTGCTGGCAAAGTAGCCAGGCCTGGGAGTCTGTCTTTTTTGTTAACCTCTCAATTTCTGCCCCTCAGTACTCGTTCTGCACACAGACAATTCCTGGCTCCGACACCTCTGTCAGTGGGCTCAGCTTAACCAGAACCCCCTTCCAACCATCAGCAGGTGGGCATCCAATATAATTATCTGGTGATGAGCCATCATAGCTCCCAGGAACACTGGAGCACACCTCAAGGCCATCAGGCAAACACATGACTTAATGTAATACCACCACCAGACT
This sequence comes from Ambystoma mexicanum, assembly GCF_040938575.1. Lineage (NCBI taxonomy): Eukaryota > Metazoa > Chordata > Amphibia > Caudata > Ambystomatidae > Ambystoma > Ambystoma mexicanum. The sequence continues at coordinate 860,024,531 of NC_090934.1, read as the reverse complement.
AGTAAAGGCCTCCATGAAGGTTCTGCCAGCCTATAAGGAAAGCTCTGGTCAGTTTTTATTAATTACATTTTCTTCTGGTTTAGGCACTGGAAACTACATTTACCCTAGCCCTACAGGAAATCAGCCTATCAGCCACAACTCCCAACAGAAAATGGGGAGCAACAGGCGCTTAAGATCCTGCTCCACCCACCCCCCACGATTATGTTCGGATCAGTGGTACCAGCAGCGCAGCTCCACAGGAGGTAGTTCTAATAATATTATTGCCCGATTGGGGAGAAAACCTGTATGATAAAAAACGTTATATTTGCATACATTACTAGGTGAAAAGGAGCATGGATTACAAACAGATATCAAGTTGTAAAGCAACAACATATTTACATTCAAAATAAGCCTTTTCGGAATGTTTATTACTTTTATTACACCGACAAATAATTTTAATCACCATACTAAAAAAATATAGAAAGTGAAATACTTCCATCTGCAAAATAATGGCTGGAGCTTGGATTCATCCCAACAATCACCATCGCTCACTCCTACGTTTCCATAACTTTACATGTTCTGAGCTAGGTCTGTACTTCTTTGACTACCTGACCTTTCCTACTCTTCCCCTTTCCTGATGTCCTGGGAAGCTGTAATCTTTCGACCACACAGACCATGGTCTGGTGGCCACACTGGGCGGGGTCGCAATTTGCCCGTCAACGGACAAGGCTCGGCACTACTATACTGGTGATGGGCACAGTACAAAACACACAAAAGATGGCATATATGCATGTACTCCTGTTCGCTGTCAGTCAATAAAGTGCAGTCAAAGGAAAACACACGGAAAAGGGATATTATGAAAGCGGCCCTTTCCACATTGACTGGGATATTATTCCCATCACTTTCCTGCAACAGTATACCTGGTTGTTTTGGCATACATGTTGCTATCCACAGCTAGCCTAATCATAAAGACTGACAGACAGTTTTTATTATTTCTCAGGTCTGTGTATCTCAAAGGTACAAAAGGCAGGTGTCCCTCAATGATAGGTGCTAGTGTATGTGTGTGTGTCTCAAGGATAGCTGCACCTCTGTAGGTCACCAGGGTTTCAACCACAAAAGAATACGCCCGCATTCATCATCAATCCCTGGCCACCTCAGTCTCCTCTGCACCAGAAGATCCAGCCCTAATTCTCCCATCACTCCACAAAATCCCCTGTTACAACACTTAACAGGGTGGGCTAGTGCACCATTCTGCACCACAGCCTAGTCTTCTAGCCTTCCAATACCTCAGCAAAGTGATGAACTTCCCAAATGCATCTCGTGATATACCAAGGAGACATCACAAGGATATGACATCAATGGGTTGGTTGGCTCGGTATACACGATTAACATGCTGTTTCCACTAAGCGAAAGCAGACAATGCACGAAAAAAACAATCACACAACTTTCTGTTAACGCTCCAAAATCCAATCAAAACCACAGTGGACAAAATGGGCATCAACGATTGACATCTCCTTTTATCATTCAAAATGTGTTTACTCCATTATGTTCAATGGTGAATTCATTCCTACTCTCGGTATTGTCGGAATAAAACACAAAGAAAACATTGAATAATGAACTAAAGATTAGCTGAAAGAACAAAACTTTGCTGAAAGAAAGCAAAATATAATGCGAATACATAGTAACTAACCATCTTCCAAGGATCGTAATTAGGCGACAACAGCTTAAAGAGATGTCTTAAGACTGCGTATGTGGATGGGATATAAACGATATCCTTCTGGAAGAGGATATTTGTTGCAATGGTTCGGACGGGAGAATTAAAGGTGGGCAAGAACTTTATGATTCCTTTCATCACATTATTAGTTCAACTCATGGCTCAACTCATGGCTCAGTCATACCCCTAGGGTGGGGGGAGGTTTGCCTCAGTTTGAATTGGAATCGAGTCAAACCAGTTCAAATCATACACCTACTGCTTGGATCAAGGTGAATCAATTTGAATAATATCAGGATAAAGTTACATAAAAGTGGGGCACAAGTCCTAAAAAAAGTGGAGGGACTCATTAATAGTCACACTCAATCACGGTCTATAGAAAAAACGATTTTTCAGAACACATTTAATATGTATAATCATTCCATCAGTCATCTTTGCTCTAGTTACTATATCAGCCATCTTAGGTCAGTCTGAGAGGCTGTCTGTTGCTTACTCGTAATCCACACGAGTGATGGTGAAAAGGCAAAACTGCTATTTTTTGCTGTACGAGTAGTTATAAAAGGAAAAAGGAAAAACAGCTATTTTTGCAAGATTTTTTTCAGTAGCAGCGCGGGGAAGACAACAACATTAATTAAAAATGATGCTCAGAAAATGTTTTTTCTGAGAAACCAATACTATATATATATATATATACATATATACATATATATATATATATATATATATATATATATATATATATATAATCGTATATATATAATCGTATATATTAGTGAACTCCCACGAAAAAGAACTCTCTCTAAAAAACGCTATGACATTGTTGTTATTAATGGCAGTACGTATCATGCGTGATTATTTCACAAAAGGAGGAAACAAAACTGTGTTGCCTATTAAGCGAACCAAGGCTAAAAGTACATTAAAAAACAACAACATTTTGCTTGATGGTACATCATTATCAAAACAAGTACATTCTTACATTGTATTTTTTCATCATCTGTTTTCATTATCACTCAACAACCCCTATCATTTGTATACACCCTGAATCCAGAAAAAGTGTGTGAGGACATATGTACAGGAATATAGGGATTTCGGGGGTAAGTTGTACATGTACATTAGTCCCCTAGTTATTGGATGCTTGGAGTAAAACTCTCTACACTGTTGTCGTGATGTTAAGTGGGGAGAAAAGCTAGTTCAAAGGGAAGTGACGTCACCGCAAAGTTCATGAACTCGCCTTTCCTAAAGGGAGAAACTGCACAGGATAAATGAGAATTTCCCTTCCAGAAAATTCATCAGATGCCGAAAAAAATCCTGTGAGAGGAGGTGGTCTTATAACTTTGCTGGTAAAGCATAAAACACGCCTCTTGTCAATTCCTTTAACACAACTTTCCACACATGCTTCAATCACATTTTGAAATGGCTTAGTGGATAAGCTGTTGGCCTGCCCACTTGAGGATCTGTGTTTGTATCCCCCTTACTGGAGTGATCAGGCACTAAGCCACTCATTTCATTCACAGGAACACTGTTCGTTCCACGAGGGGACCTCTGAAAAAGGTGGATAGACGCCGTCCACCCTCTGATAAAACCGTGATAAAATAAAGTCAAAACGGAAAACGCTGTCGAAAAATGTAGCTCAGGCCAGCAGACACGCACTTGAATCGGGGACCCCATCTTTCGAATCATTTTGAGTTTCAGCAGACAGTGTTTTGAATTATTCAAACTAATCCGAGCCCCCACTGTTTGCACCTGGTTCAAGCAGGTGGGCCTGTTCGTGACATGAATGATGCAGTTGTTTTCTGAACCAAGTACTAAAAGTGTGTGCCACGTACTGCCAACAGATGTGCCCTGGTGAAATTGTGTTTACTCGCCGACTGACAGAAAACGTACAACCATTTAGGGTGTGCTGTCCCTGGTCTAAAAGGATGACTTTAGTGACCATCCTGGGGTCATCTGATGATCATCGAACTACACTAGAAGTCATTCCCACATCATCAGACGTCATCACGCTGTTAAAGTCATCAGCAAATATCTCAGAATGGTGGATGATGATTTGGGGATGAGCTTAGGATAACTTAATGAATATGCTAACATTATCCCCATTTTAGAAAACTCTTTTGTTCCTGATGCTTTTAGGATGACCTATTGATCACTTCAAGAGATTGCACGTTTGTCCCTGATGATTTGGGGAGGATTCTGGGATGATCTGCTGATTACTTCAAGAGCATTGCCATGAAACATGTTTGTTCTCGATGATTTACTGATTACTTCAGAACATTAGAGTTTGTAGGATGATATACGGACCAATACAGATTGTCATTCTGCTTTTGCTTAGTTGCACTTATGCTGAATGATCCCCCACTGTGGCAAGTGTAAAGCTTGAGACTATGTTGGGCCAAAGTAGAAGTCAGAGGCCAAAACATACCATGCACCCGTGAGAAGCCTTTGCCATCCCAGTCAAAAGCAGGCACCCATCACCCTCACAATCCCCAATGTGGCATGGAAAAAGCCTGTGACTATGTTGGGCCAAAGTGGGAGAAAGAGGCCTAAACATAGCATGCACCCCCTGGGTGAGAATACTTTGCCATCACAGTCAAAAGCAGGAACCCAGCACCCTCACAATCAATACATTTCCATACTGACTTGTTAGGTAAGAATTGGTGTTGTCCCACTGTGTGAGCCTACACAACACTATCTGCTTGGTATTAGGTAATCTCACCTTTTGGTATAGGTCTGAACTACACAGGTTGGCAGTGTGACTAAGCAGCCAGGCCTATCTCAAGAGGGATAACTGAGCTGTAGAGCTGTACAAATAAAATCTGTAAATACAAGTAGCCAAGTAACACTTACACTCAAGGTTTCAGTTATAAATAGTTATTTATTTAATTAACATCATTTTTTAAATAAGCGTTCTTTAGAAAGGCAATTCATGTAACAATGTAAATATACTTTAAAATTACTTTTCAGAATCAGAGCAAGTTAGTGGATAATCTTTGGATATGCTTCATACACAATTGCTACACCGTGGGGTGACTTCAATCACAAGGACAGTAATGGCATTTATATATCACACTTGCAGATTCTGAGGTTGCAGAAAGGAAAGGTTTAAGGAAGGAAAAAGGTTAAAGAGGTTCTCAGTATATGTGAGGACAAATAAATCTTCCAATGAAATCTAGACAAGCCTTTCCCAGCAGTAACAGTCTAAAACAAGTTACCACCCATGAGGGACAAACCATATCAAAGTCAGTGGGCTAGAAGAGTCTGCAGGGACCCAGGACAGCCAAAGTCAATTTGAAACAGTCTGTGGAGCTGAGGCACTTCTTAGAATCAAATGTCTTGCACAAAGTTAGAGAGTTCATTAGAAAATCACTTGTAGGGTCGCAAGCTGTGAAAACAGAGTTGGAATCAACTCTAAAAGTAAGCCACTGCAATTCCCAACTGAGAAAAGCAAGGCTACAAGACAGTGAGGTAAGTACCCCAAGTCTAAACACTACCTCTGGTTTGAAGAAGAGTGGTCCAGTTCTGTCCTGCTACCGCGTTGCAGACCCCGTATTCCTGAGCCTTAGTCGTGGGGACAAGAGGGAGGACATCTGTAGGGCTCCTGCGGTGGTAGTTCGGAGGTCTTTGGCACCTACGGGCTCTTTTCGGTTCAGCTGCACTTTGCGGGTTTCAGCGCTTAGTAAACAGCACTGTTGCGGATTTCTGGTACCGGTTGGGCTTCCTTCACTCCTTGGGTCTGGTGAGGGGACTCTAGCTCTGGTCGTCCTGCTTCTGGAGGGTCCTTAGGAGACTCCAGGAGCTTCTAGCCGGATTTCAGACGTTTCACTCGACTACGGATTACTCGACCACTGGCACTTGGTTCTTGCAGCAATTAAGAAGTACAGCCAGACAGGGAAGATGGTCCAGTGGAGTTAGTCTCTGGGTTAGTTTGTCCCACTAAGCCAAGGGGAGAAGTCCATTCCAGAGCTTCTCTGTCTGAAAAGGGAGTTTCATCACAGCAGCAGGGCTTCAGCGGGCAATTCAAAGGTCCAGGAAGATGCAGCAGGCTTTGTTCACGGTTTCTTCGTCAGGTGTTTCTCCCAGTAGTCTACTCAACCTCTAGTCCCAAAACCCTCGACTTTTAAGCAGGTTTCTCCCATTCATGCACAGCCTAGGCTGCCAATCACACATCAGGGTCGCTGTCCTGAAAGGACAGCCAGCCAGCCATTCAGGACTGGTTGCATTTAGGCATTCCTAGAGACAAAGGACAGGGGAGTTTCGGGTCCATCCCTCACATCTGTCCTTCCAGACACACTGGAGCCAGAGGCGGGACTCAGGGCTGAAGTGCGCCAACGGCAAAACAAACAAAGGGCTTCAATCTGTTTGACACAGATAGTAAAACCCAAGAAAGACTTCACAAACAGAAAATGGCAAAAAAAGAAGACAAGGGCCGTTTTGATAAAATGGTCACCACGGGTGCTATACTGCAGCTGAGGGTTCAGCCTGCGGTAGAAAAACACAAGGGTAGGAAAAATTAAACCACTGCCACTAGTCATTTAAAAGTAGGGAGGGCAACATACACATGTTACATGAGAATGTAGGATAAGGGGCTACTAGATAACCCCCCAGCACTCCCAATAAAATGGTGTGTGCTGGACACACAAAGAGAAAAGTAATTTTCACTTTACTATTCTTGGGAACAGTAGTTCACACAAGAAAAGGTATTTTAAACCTTATGAGAAATCTAAAGGATTTCTCAGTGACACTGCACTGAAGTTGATGTGCGTCACCATACAAAAAGTAGATGCATATGGAGTTTGACAGACTCCCAAAACAGTGAAAACACATAATCCAAAGGTCAAAACACATGATGCAGTGGGAAAAGGGTCTCACTCACTCCAGGGTTAAAATTAAAAAGTGCTACAGTCCAGCAAAAGAGCTGGGGGTCACTGAGGTTATTAGCACAGAAATGGGAATCCTCCCTAACATGACTGCACCAATATATGCCAGTATTCACATGCACTCCTTTACACAATATTCATGTTTGCTTTGTGCAAAATCCAATAATTAACAACCATAACGAAAAGTACCTCCAGGATTAAAAAAAAAAAATCTAAAGAAAAGGATCCAAAAACGAAAGAAGCAATAAACAAACGGAACCACACAATCCCATCAACTACCCACAACCTACCAAATACAAGCAACAACAAACCACAAACAGCAAAGACTAAACCCAAAAGACCATGAAAAACACCAATCGAAAGAGGACGCCCACTACAGAACACAACCCACGCATCAAGCCTCGCCACAAGAAAGACAAAGAAGACAAATAGAAATAATAAGAAATCCCAAACCACTCGGGAAGGCACGGACCAGCATGATCCCACAACCCCAAAAAACTCGACAAACATCTGAGATGGCCCAAGGAGACATACAAATAGAGCAAAGACAGACTACAATGCTCGCTACCTGTCCACATACGACAACGTGGTAAACAAAAACAGCACAGCAACAATTAACCGACAGCCAACAAGCTTCACGAATACAGACCCAACCAGGACACCAAAAGGATGACAACTAATAAACCATCCTAACCCGGTATCCACCATGGACAATACCCCAACCAGAACAAGGAACAAATTGGAAACCATCACACTCACTCTACACCCACTATATCACCAAGACAAGAACAGAGGGGTAGCGACCCTATTTACCAACCGGAAACGAACCAACCCCACCATAAACCTTATCGGTCTACTCGACAAAGACTGACCAACAAAGAACCACTCCACCCAAAACACTCAACCGGGAAAAACCCACCTGGAATGGAAACTCAACCAACACCACACTGGTCAGAACAAGCAATACTAACAGTAACACAAAAGGGAAATCCAGCAAACTACACTGCAGCCTCCTCAACATTAGATCCATGGCAAAACACTCAACAGAAACCAATGACCTAAGCGAAGGAGGCACAGACGTGCTCTTCCTTACAGAAACGTGTCTATCGGACAACTATAAAGCCATCGCTAATGAAGCAATACCCGACAATTATAAATTAATACACGCCAACAGAGAAAACCGAAAAGGAAGTGGAATCGCAATTATACACAAAAAACACAACTGAGCATCTCGAATCATCAAAACCAACGCGGAAGACTATGAATCCCTCCTAATAAAGATAGAACTCAACGACCAATCCAACATAGTATTCATACTGATCTACAGACCATCTTCTTACAACCTCAACTTTGCAACAAAACTAGCGGACAAGGCCGCCATGCTATCAACCCACCACGACAACCTAGGTGAAAGAGATACCACCAATATCTAAGACACACTTAACAATTGGATCAACAAGGCCATTGACCAATTAGCACCAGCTAAAACATTCAAAGCAACACCACCAAAAAAACAGGCAGCAAAATGGTTCACAGAAGAACTGAAAAACACCCAAAAAACAACTGCAAAATGGAAAAAAATGGAGAGAACAATACACCAGACAAGACTAAACAAAATACCAAAGACAACTCAAACTGTACAAAGCAACAGTCCTCAAAGCAAAAATAAATAAATAAAAACCTACTACGCCACAAGAATCGGCAAACAATTCATAGAAAGAACTCCATCACCCCTACACAAACACTTTGTGAAAATCACTTACACCAGAGCAGGGTCTGTGTAGTAGCTGCACAGCAGTTACTGCCTCTGCGGGCATTATCCTGTGCAGGTATAATTATATATTTAGTCATTTGCACCAGAACAGGGTGTGTGTAGTAGCTGCACAGCAGTTACTGCCTATGCGAGCATTATCCTGTGCAGGTATAATTATATATGTAGTCACTTACACCAGAGCAGGGTCTGTGTAGCAGCTGCACAGCAGTTACTACGTCTGCGCAGGTATTATATATGTAGTCACTTACACCAGAGCCGGGTCTGTGTAGCAGCTGCACAGCAGTCACTGCCTCTGCGAGCTTTAGCCTGTGCAGGTATTAGATATGTAGTCACTTAGACCAGGGCACGATCTGTGTAGTAGCTGCACAGCAGTTACTACGTCTGCGAGCCTTAGCCTGCGCTGGTACTATTATATGTGTACAGGGTCTGTGTGGTAGCTGCACAGCAGTTACTGCGTCTGCGAGCCTTAGCCTGCACATGTATTATATATGTAGTCACTTACACCAGAGCATGGTCTGTGTAGCAGCTGCAAAGCAGTTACTGCGTCTGCAAGCATTAGCCTGTGCAGGTATTATATAGTCACTTACACCATAGCAGGGTGTGTGTGTAGTAGCTGCACAGCAGTTAATGCGTCTGCATAGCTCTCAACTCACCCGCTTTTGACGGGTGTCACCCGCAAAAAGCAGCCAGACACCCGCCCACCCGCCAGCTCATCTGTTTCACCCGCCTTGGAGTCACAGACTCTGGAGCATACCTCACACAGGCTCAGTCTTACTAAATGAGCCAGCGCAGCGGGAAGAAATAAAAACAGAAATGTAGGCAGGGCCAGCCTTAAGGGCAGCAGCGCCCTGGGCGAATTGGTGCCCCCCCCCTCTGCCACCACGCACCCCTGGTTAACAGGGGGCAGGGCGGAAGGGCGCAGGGCAGAGAGGGGCCCCTTTTTTTTTTACCCTCGTCGCTCCGGCGAGGATGTTAAATAGGGCCCGTTAGCACCCCATTGCCAGTGAATGAGCCTGCCGCTGCGGGTTCATTCAATGGCAATGAGGCACCTGCCACGCCTTCTGCCACCACGCCAGCTCGGGGGAGCCCTTAAAAGACTCCCCGGAGCTGGCGTGGCGGGAGCAAAAGGTGCCCTGGGCGGCGAGACACACCAGGCGGTCGCCCGGCTCACCTCCCTCACCTCCCCCCCACCACCTCCAAGGCTGGCTCTGAATGTAGGGAACAGCCACAGAGACTCAGCACTGATAAGCTTCAACGTTCTATGTTGTGTTTATTTAGCCTCATGTGAGACAGTATGTTTTTGTTTATAAATATAATACGAGATTAATTTGTAACAAAAACGACACCCTCCTTACAATCAGCTGTCTCACTTGCCAAGCCCCCTAAACGCCCATTCACTTAAATGGGCTCTCACCCCACCCCAAAATAAATCTGGTGTTTTCACCCACCTTGGTGTCAAAAATGGTTGAGAGCTATGCATCTGCGAGCCTTAGCCTGTGCAGGTACTATTAGATGTGTACAGGGTCTGTGTAGTAGCTGCACATCAGTTACTGCCTCTGCAGGTATTGCAGAGCCTGAACCGTACCGTAAATGAGCTTCGGAGCAGCTTCTGTGTCTATGCCAACAACAGGCTGCCCCGTGTAATTTCAAAACCAGATGTTTAGAAAATCACGTAGAATATTTAATTTCAACAAGCGGTAAGTGCAACACAAAGAATTACAGCTTTAACGCGCATTCCTAGAGGTTGCAAAACGGCTCCTCTTAACAATATAACAAAAGGATAAGAACGTCTAAATTGATGGATGCTAAAAGAAATGCATATAAAATTCACTACGAGAGCTGAAACGCATGCACTCACCTGATGCTGCCTGGAAACGGGACATGAGCGTTCCGTAAAGGGTAGTTTTCTAGTTCCCATTCGAGAAAGGTAGCGGCTAGTTCCCATCCGAGAAAAGGACCATGGCAATGGCCCGCCCCCTCTTCTTCACGTGACCTCTGATGTCATCTGTGATTTCCGGAGCAGTGAAACGGTTCCGGAGCAAGTTCATTGAGCGGCCGGGGCTTAGCGGGAATTTTGAACGCTCTGGCTGCCGGTGGAAGTGCAACCGGACCCTGCCAGCCTTTGGCTTACAGCGTTTGGGATGGGCCTTTCAACATTGGGAACGTTTCTACGAGACCCCGTGGAGCGTCAAGGCTCTGGATGCCAGGTTGCAGAACAGCAGCAACCCGTGTGCTCTCGGCTGGCTGTACATATAATTGGCATTTTCTTCCGGATACCGTAAAAGTTCCTGCAAGACAACCAATTTCGATAGGGGAGCGAGAAACTACATTTACTCTAAAAATCATGCTCATGTATTCAACATGAAAGGTATGCAGGGCTAAGAAAAGGAACATGGAGACAGTGTATGATGGCGTTTATCTGACCATGGGGAGGGGGGCCTAATAGAGGGATTTAATGTTTCATGAGGGTGTGATTATTAGGATGGGCTGTTTTAGAGGGGGTTGGTTGGGGCTATCTGTGTGTGATTTGGGATTGACACACATGCACCTGGGGGAAGCGGCATCTTGCTATTTGGAGGGAGGATCGGGCATTATGGTATTGGACTAGAGAGAGGGATTGGGCATCTTGGTGGGGTCTGAATGGTTGGATAGGGACATGCAGGTGTGGGTCTGGCAGGATGGGGCACATTTGTGTGGATCTGGAGAAAGGGGGCACATTGGTGTGGGTCTGGAGGGATGGATAGGACAGTGGTGTGGGTCTGGGGGAGGGATAGTGGTGGGGGAGGGTTGGGGTACATTGGTGTGGGTCTGGGGAGGGATGGAGGACATGGATGTGTTGCTGGAGGGAGAGATGGGGCACAGTGTGTCTGGAGTGTGGCATGGGTCATCTAGGTGTGGTTTGGGAAGTTGTACGGGCATTTTCATGTGGCTCCGCAGGGAGGTGGTGGGGCACATTTGTGTGATCTGGGCGGAGGGATGGTGCACGTGGGTGTGTTTCTGGAGGGAGAGATGGGGCACAGTGGGTCTGGAGGGTGGTGGTGGGGGCACATTGGTGTGGATCTGGGCGGAGGGATGGTGCACATGGGCTCGTTTCTGGGGGGGAAATGGGGCACAGTGGGTCTGGAGGGTGGGGCATGGGTCATCTAGGCGTGGGTTGTGAAGTGGGACAGGGCATCTTGGTGTGGCTCTGGAGGGAGGTGGTGGGAGCACATTGGTGTGGCTCTGGAGGGAGGTGGATGGGGCACATGGGTGTGGCTCTGAAGGGAGATGGAGGGGGCACATGGGTGTGGCTCTGAAGGGAGGTGGATGGGGCACATGGGTGTGGCTCTGAAGGGAGGTGGATGGGGCACATGGGTGTGGCTCTGAAGGGAGAGATGGAGCACATGCGTGTGTTTCTGGAGGGAGAGATGGAGCACAGTGGTTCTGGAGGGTAGCATAGGTCATCTAGGTGTGGGTTGGGAAGTTGGGCGGGGCATCTTGGTGTGACTCTGGATGGAGGTGGTGGGGGCACATTGGTGTGGATCTGGGTGGAGGGAGAGATGGGGCACAGTGGGTCTGGAGGGTGGCTTGGGTCATCTAGGTGTGGGTTGGGAAGTTGGACGGGGCATCTTGGTGTGGCTCTGGAGGGAGGTGGTGGGGGCACATTGGTGTGGCTCTGGAGGGAGGTGGTGGGGGCACATTGGTGTGGCTCTGGAGGGAGGTGGTGGGGCACAGTGGCATGGGTCATCTAGGTGTGGGTTGCGAAGTTGGAAGGGGCATCTTGGTGTGGCTCTGGAGGGAGGTGGTGGGGGCACATCGGTGTGGCTCTGGGGGTGGTGGATGGGGCACATTGGAGTGGCTCTGGAGGGAGGTGGATGGGGCACATGGGTGTGTTTCTGGAGGGAGAGATGAGGCACAGTGGTTCTGGAGGGTGGAATGGGTCATCTAGTTGTGGATTGGGAAGTGCGACGGGGCATCCTGGTGTGGCTCTGGAGGGAGGTGGTGGAGGCACATTGGTTTGGGTTTGCTTGGAGGGATGGGGACATTGGTCTGGGGAGGGATGGCCGCATATTGGTGTGGGTCTGAAAGGAGGGGATGGGGCACATTGGTGTGGGTCTGGGCGGATGGGGGCATACTAGGATGTGTGGTTTTAGAAGGGGTTGGCTAGGGCTATCTGCATGTGATTCAGGATCGGGACATGGGCATCTGATGTAAGGGGGACAGGCATCTTGCTATGTGGCAGGAGGGATGGGGCATCTTGGTGTGGTTCCGAGAGGGAAGGATAGGGCGTATTGGTGTGGGTTTGAGAGAAAGGGATGGCACACATTGCTGTCGGTATAAAGGGCGGCTTAGGACACATTGGTGTGCATCTGGAGGGAGGGATGGGGCACATTGGTGTGGGTCTGGAGGGAGGGATTGGGGCTCATTGGCCGGAGGACGGATAGGGGCATCTTTCTGTGTGGAGGGAGCATGGGCCATCATGATATGGGTCTTGAGGAAGGGATTGGGCATCTTGGAGTCTGGAATGGAGGGACAGGGCATATGATGGGGGCATGTCAGGGAATGTTGGAGCATGTGGGTCAGGACTGGAGCACTGGTGGGAAGGAAGGTGGCATCTGGGTGTGAATGGAGGGATGAGTATGTTTGTCTGGAGAGAAGGATGTTGGTTTATTGGAGTGGTGGGAGCATGTGTGTGTCGAAGGTATGGGGTAATTGGGTGTGGGTATAGAGGGTGAATGGCGCCATTTGAGTCAGTCTGGAGGTAGAGGTGAAGCATATGGGTGTGGCTCTGAGGGGTGGAGCATCTTGGTGTAGGTATGGAGGGACAAATGTTGGTGTCTTTGTGTGGGTTCGGATGGAGGGATGGTGGCATGTAGGTCGGGAGGGAGGTGGAACGTGTGTTTGGAAGGCGAAATGGGGCATTTGAGTGTGAATGGTATCTGCTTGTGGGTGAGGGCATGAAGGATCATTAACAGCGGAGCAGCGGGAGGGAGTGCTGTGTGCCCGACCTCGGTTGCATCCCAGATGTGCACACCCACAGCCCGGAGCACCTCTCGCAGAGCAGTCCGGTGCGTGTGGTCAACCAGGCACCAGGGAGCGGGTATTCCATTCCACCAGAGAGGGGTCTGCAACCCAGCAGATTGCCGGGGATGCCTGGCGTGGTTGGTTTAACCTGCTGGGGATGTCCCCAACCACACACCGGAAAGGGAGCCCTGCACAGCCCCCTCTCCTCACTGAGCCCTCCTCTGCGCTGGCCGGGGGTACGCACTCCTCTCTCTGACCTGCCAGTGGGTGGGCATTGGTGGGCCACACCGCGGTCAGCAGGGAAGCCCAAGTGGGGGCAGCCGGGAGCCGAGGGAAACCTGACTGCTCTCAAGGGGCGCCTCCCCAGGCAGACAGGGGCCCGGCACGCCAGGCATGAGCCCTGAGCCATGGTGCAGCTGTCTTACTTGACGGTGGGCGTGAAGGTTCCAGCTGCCCACATCTGTGGGCGAGCGATGGCCAGGCACGATGGCACAGTGGGTGACCTTCCCTTTTGCCCAGGTACCTGGAGTTGGGCCCTATGTGGCTGGGCTGGGGTTTGAAGACTCTAGCGGTCCCACCCAATCCCCTGTCTGTGCTGTCTCTGGCCCGCCTCACTGTCCGTTCTCCCCTAACCCCCCAAAAGGGAAGCGGAAGGGGTCTGGGAAGGATCAGGCCGTGTGGGCAGGTGGCGGAGCGGCCTACCACCATCCCCCTGGGAAGCAATGTGCTGCTGCAGGTGGCGGTCAGGCTGAGCACCTGGATTATTTTTTTGTTTTTGAAACCACAATGGTTTTGGCCGAGCTAGACAGGGCGCTGGGCTGTCCTGCCACAGGCGGAGTTGCCTCCCCCAACCTCTCTGCAACTGCAGGCAAGTGGATCACTCGACTCATGCATCAATGAAGAACGCAGCTAGCTGCGAGAATTAGTATGAATTGCAGGACACATTGATCAACACGTCGAACGCACCATGTGGTCCTGGGTTTTTCCCGGGCCTACGCCTGTCTGAGGGTTGCTTGTACATCATTCGCCCTGGGGTGTTCTCCCAGGGGCGTGGCTGGGGCTGTTGCAGGAACCCCATTCCATTCATCCCCCTAAGGTCAGACCTCGATCAGCACTGTCGCTGGATCCTTGGTGGCCGACGCACCCCAGATGTGGTGGCGGCAGCAGCAGGCTTTAAAAAAGCCTGGCGCACCTTCACCCTACGCCGGAGCACCTGGCCGTGCTGTGTATGGCTGCCTTTGGTGTCCCGCGGCTGCGGGATTACCATGGAGCGCGGACCTCGTGACCATGTGGGCTTCGGTCGCAGATTGGGACAGAGCATGCTCACCTGGGCCAGAGCCACAGGGCTGGGGCAACCCCCCCGTACGGGCCCGAGGCCAGCTGCCCTGAGCGTTGTGCTCCCCGACCACGACCTCATACGTGGTGACCTACTTAATTTAAGCAGAGGAAAAGAAACTAACCAAGATTCCCTCAGTAACGGCCAGTGAAAAGGGAAGACCCCAATGCCGAATCCCCATTCAGCGGCAGGCGTGGGAAAGGTGGCATACAGAAGACTGACTCCCCGGCATTGCTCTGGGGGCTCAAGTCCTTCTGATCGAGTCTCACCACGCGGATGGCGTTAGGCCGATAGCGGCCTCTTGCACACCGGGATCAGGTCTTCTTGGAGTCAGGTTGCTTGGGAATGCAGCCCAAAGCGTGTGGTAAACTCTGTCTAAGGCTAAATACAGGCGTGAGACTGGTGGCCAACAAGTACCGTAAGGGAAAGTTGAAAAGAAGTTTGAAGAGAATTCAAGAGGGCGGTAAACTGGTGGGGTCTGTGCAGTCCGCCCACAGGATTCAACACGACAGGCAGGTTGGTCACCTGGAACAGTGGAGGCCCTTGCGGGTCTGTGGCCTGGGCATATCCAGCCCCAGCAGGGCGCATTTCCTCTGTAGCGGTGCACCACGACCAGCTGGGAAGGCCCCAGGGGGCAGCAGAGAGTAACAGCCCCGTGACAGCAGTTTTGCTGTGTCCACGGGGCTGAGGGAGAGAGAACGCCACCACGCCCTTATCCAGCAACCGTCCTGGCCCCTCGTGGGGGTCGCTAGAGTGGCAACGGGGCTCCCGATGTGACTGTGATGGACTGCCCTCAATACTCCCCGACCACGTTGTGCTGCCGGGAGGGAAGGGCCACAAAGGGCGCCAGGGGTCTGAGGTGATGTCGGTTAACCACCCGACCTGTCTGGAAACACTGACCAAGGAGTATAACACGTGCCCGAGTCAGAGGGCCAAATGAAACCCTGTGATGTAATTATGTTGAGGGCCGGTGCTCGCCGATTGCAGTTGCATCCTGTCGTGGTGGGCCCTCCACCGACCCGTCTCGCCTGCTCTGTCAGAGAGATATGCATGAGCATGTGTGATGGGACCCGAAAGATTGTGAACTCGGCCTGGTGGAGGTCCATAGCGGTCCTGATGTGTAAATCTGTCATCTGACCTGGGTATAGGGGCAAAAGACTAATCGAACGAAATAGTAGCTGGTTCTCTCCCAAGTTTCCCTCAGGATAGCTGGCTCACGGAAACTCCAGTTTTATCTAGCAAAGCGAATGATGAGAGGTCTTGGGGCCAAAATTATCTCGACCTACTCAAACTTTAAATGGGTATGAAGCCCGGCTCGCTGGCGTGGAGCCGGGTATTGTATGAAAGTGCTCAGTGGGCAACTTTTGGTAAGCAGAACTGGTGCTGCAGGATGAACCGCACCCTGGGTTAAGGCGCATCATGCAGATGCTCATCAGACCCCAGAAAAGGTGTTGGTTGATATAGACAGCAGGATGGTGGCCATGGACGTCGGAATCCGCTAAGGGGTGTTTAACAACTCACATGCCGAATCAACTAGCCGTGAAAATGGATGGCGCTGGAGCGTCAGGCCCATACCCAGCTAGCGCCGAGAGCCGCGGGGGCCAAGTCAGGCGAGTAGGAGGGCTGCTGCGGTACGCACAGAAGCCCTGAGCGAGGGCCCCGGTGGAGCCGCCACAGGTGCGGATCTTGCTTGTAGTAGCAAATATTCAAACGAGAACTTTGAAGGATGAAATGGAGAAGGGTTCTATGTGAACAGAAGTTGAACATGGGTCAGTCGGTCCTAAGAGATGGGCGAGCGCCGTTCGGAAGGGATGGGCTATGACCTCCGTTGCCCTCAGCCGACAGGGAGTCGGTTCAGATCCCCGAACCCAGAGTGGCAGGGACGGGCACCCTTGCGGCGTCCAGTGCGGTAACGCAAATGATCCCAGAGAAGCCGGCGGGAGCCGCACAGAGTTCTTTTCTTTGTGAAGGGCAGGGCACCCTGGAATGGGTTTACCCCGAGAAAGGGGCCCGAGCCTTGGAAAGCGTTGCGGTTCCAGCAGCATCCGGTGAACTCTCGCCGGTCCTTGAAATTCTCGGTGAGATGTTGTAAATCTCGCACCAGGCCGTACCGCTATCAGCAGCATGTCTCCAAGGCGGACAACCTCTGGAATTTCAGAACAATGTTGGTACAGGAAGTTGGCAAGTTAGATCCGTAACTTCGGGATAAGGATTGGCTCTAAGGGCTGGGTAGGTAGGGCTGGGGCGCGAAGCAGGGCTGGGTGTGCACCATGGCTGGATGAGGCATCTTTCCCCCCTCCCCCCCCCAGGGGGGCGGCTCTGCCTCTGGATGCAAGCCGGGCCCTTTCTGGGGGTCACCCCAGCTGCAGTGTTCGCCTCTCTCGTTCCCCCTCCAGGGGTTCAGGGCCGGCATTCTGCCTCGGGCAACACCTAGCAGCTGAATTGGAACTGGTGCAGACCAGGAGAATCTGGCTGTTTAATGAAAACAAAGCATTGCGAAGGCCCGTGGAGGGTGTTGACGCAATGTGATGTCTTCCAAGTGCTCTGAATGTCAAAGTGAAGAAATTAAATGAAGCGTGGGTAAACGGCGGGGGTAACTATGACCTTTAAGGGAGCCAAATGCTTCGTCCTCTAATTGGTGATGTGCATGAATGGATGAATGAGATTCCCACTGTCCCTACCTACTATCTAGCGAAACCACAGCCAAGGGAACAAGCTTGGCAGAATCGTCGGGAAAATAAGACCTGGTTAAGTTTGACTCTAGTCTGGCACTGTGAACAGACCTGAAAGGTAGGATAAGTGGGAGGCCCTCAGTGTCAGGAGCGGCCCGAGGGTAGAGGCGTGCCCGCTAAGCAAAAGGGAGAAAGGCACACAAGAAGCTGGACTACAAGGAGTCCTGTAGACAAGAAAGGATAGGCAATAGAGCCTGTGAACAAACGGGGGCAGGGAATAGAAAGATACAAACACGCTGGGTTCCCTCTTGAGGGGTACGCAGAATGGGGAAAGAGTGTTCCACGGACCTTGGGGAACCTCCAGCCTTCTGCACAGACTGCTATTACAGGGGCCCACTCTGAATGCTCATGGCTGGGAGCAACAGCAGAGGGTGTCTGTACCTGAACCCTAAGGCACGAACAAGGTGACAGTACTCACAAGACTGAAGCCTGTACAGGTCCATCAGGAACCGAACAATGACTGCTTCCTGAAACAGGAACCAGTACACTGTAAACAATGGCACGAAGTATAACACTGAAACACGACAAGGTTAGGGGCAGAGATTGCCTGCTGGAATCCAACAGTCAACTCTGTACATAGGATTTACATAAAACACAAGTGAAGACAAGAACAGAAATATCCAGGGAAAAGGAAGTCAAAGAGAGCAAGGTTCAGAACAGAGAACCGGAAGAAAGGAATGGCGGAAACCTACCATCTAAATTCAGGGAATGGTGACTGGAAACTGTACATGGGAATCAAGAATAGTAACTCAGGGCTGGAAAGACAAGAGAAAGCTAGCAGAGGGAAATTAAGGAAACAGTATAACTGAAGTGGATAACCAAAGGGGAGGACTGAAGACTCAAGGAAGTTAAGGACAGGAATCATGAACAGAGGGCTGCAGGCAAGGAAGCAGTAGCCAGGAAACAGAGGGCTTAAAATAAGAAAGGGAGCAAGGGGGCTGTAGCCAGGGAACAGAGGGCTGCAAACAAAGAAGAGTGCAAGGAGGCTGAAGCCAGGAAAGGGAGGGCTGCAAACAAGGAAGCAGGGCTGCAGTATGGAAGGCACAGATGTGCAGGCAAAAGGCAGGGGAGAGAGGGCTGAGAAGCAGGACAGCAAGGCAGGAAGCACATCGCTCTGGAACAAGAGCAGGAACTGGAAGCCACAGGACACATCAAATATCCAAGGAACAGTGCAACGAAGGGCTGGTAGAAAGCTCAATGCAAGAGGCCTGTGCTCCTGCAGGCAGCTGCTTAAATAATGAGCTGCCCTGTGCTGAAGTAGTCTAATTAGCAGCACCTAGAGCAGCACACCTGAATGTAATTGGCCTCCGCCCTCTCTAATCCTGGGAAAGCGAAAGCTGCACTGTTCTCCAAGGCTTCTGGGGATTGTAGTGCTAGAACTGCTGTATAGGAATAGCCAGGAAATGGGAACTGCCACAAGGTGCATTATGGGACATGTTTGTAAAAGTAAATACGAAAGTTCCAAAGCCTTGCAAACGGAAAGTAAAGACAACAATATGAATAGGTGTTGTCCAGGGAGTATTACGGAAACAATTGAGTCCTAAATAGTCCACGATGCGTTCCAGTTGGTGCGCCAGTGGCACGACGTGACAGTATACCCCTCTCTAGTCCCCATGTAGTTAGACCAAAAAGATTGAGTCCAAGGCCTGTCTCACTGTGGAAGGGTCTTATACTGTGATAGCACATCATGATGAACCAAACCCTGTTTAAGGCTTCAAGGTGAGAGTCTTTAAAGGAGGACACTTTTACATGCAGTAGAACCTTGGTGTTTAAATCCAGGAAAGGTAAAGTTTTCAGAGGTACAAAACACTGCAACGCGTCCATGAACTGAGGATCTGTGAAGCTCTGCTGCATGCCCCATTGCTCCTTTCTTGAAGGAAGACATTTTTTCAGTAGGGCTGGCAATGGTGCAACATTGATAGGTGGAGCTATGGCTGGATTGGTTGCCTTAGGGGGGTTCTTCCAAATATTCCAGTGTATTGATAGAGTGATTTTCTTATTGGAAGGCACATCAGGCAAGACAGGAAACTCATTGCAATGTACAAACAAGGGTGCATCTTTGTTCGTAAATGATTCTTCACTGGCATTCATGTACCTGGAAGGGTTCTTGAAAGGGACAGTATCCTCTAGGACAGTATCTGTCTCAACAAAAGGGTAATTTGAGGGATGTAGATCAGGATTCCCTTGGAGGTTCATATAGTCTTTGTGAACGGAAGGAAAAGCTTCAAGAAGCATGACACCAATGACTGTGTTTTTCAATAGGTCTTGGACCACTTTGTTCAAGTTCATGTCTTCACTGTTGGTTAGGGTAGTATCAGGCAAGGGCTGGCTTTCAGGTGGCTGGCCTTCACAATGTTGTGTGCTCCAGTTGACTGATGGATCTGGGGTATTGACTGAAAACAGAACTGGACTCCATACAGGTGCTGGGTTAACTCAATATCTGACTCATGGACTGGTGCTGGAATGTCCATAGGAGCAGAATATATATATATCTGACTTGGTCGCTTCAGTAGAGGCTATAAGTGTGAGTAAAGGACTGGCTTGTCATTGGTTGGTTGCTGATTAAAACCCAACCTTAAGCTTGACCCAGCTGTCCACAAAACTGTATATACTGTACATGCCTTACCTATTGCCTCAACTTTATATTTTAACTACCTCTGTCTGTACATACTGTACATAACCTTACAAATGTTTTACTGCAAATGCTATATATATTGTGCCTGTAACCTGTCCTAAGCGCCCTTTTACTCCAGGGTCTGGAGCGCTATATAAATATAATAAACAAACAAACAAGAACTGGCAAGTCCTTCAACTCAGCGGAAACTTCACCCAGAAGGTTACACTTGGCTTGTGGTGAAATGGCAGCTTGTGCTGTTTGTCCAACTGTAGGAGTGAATTCTTCACTTGTTTTTCAACAGTCTGAGTTACTTTGGCTGGTAAGGGTATGAGCTGTGTTAAGCTGTAGTTGATATTCATATGCCAAATTCAGGTCTTCTATCTGCTCTGTGTAGGTCTGTATCAAGTTCTGTGTTACCATTCCAGGCCTAACCATGTCAATATTCAAAGACAGAATGTCTGGTGTTTTACATAGTGCCACGTGGTCTGGTATATTGTGGCCCCTTGCTAGATTCCAGTTATGCAAGTAGCCAAACTCATAGGTCTTCAGTTTGTCGTCTAAGGCACACAAACTGTTTCTCTAACTCCAGACCTACAATGTCAGACTCTGGTGTAGCAGAAGAGCAGGGTGTTGAAATGTGAAGACTAACCTTGTGTTGCTGTGGTTAGTAGTTATCGGGGAGGTATTAAGAAATCCTATGACCTTTTATTGGTCTTTTGTACACAGGACCAGCAGCACTAATCTCAGAACACTGAGTGTCATGTCCTATGGAATCAGTGTTTCTAGCAACCTGGAGTGACTGTGCAGCTAGCCATGCTGATCTAGAGCAAATTACTTGGCAACAGGGATCCCATTCATGTATTGCTGTGGTATGCTTTCTGAGGTAAGAGAAGCACCTGGAGAAGGAGATTCAAATGGGGAGTAGTCTGGCAGAGGCTCAGTGGAACGCAGGTTCTGTGAGGTAAGTACGCAATTGGCAAAAGGTTCTGACTTGACATGTGCATTGGCAGCACTAAAGCTATTATGGGAATTTCTCATGGGCCGTGCGATTAATGTCTGCAAAAAGTGGTTTTCATCTTGCAATTCCTCTGTATAATGTAGCTCAGGGTTGTAATCACATATTGTAGTCTAACATTGTTGGATCACTGAGCCAGTGCGTGTAATAAGCATTACGCAAAAAGTAATTGTTTTGAAGATATGTCTCCCTGCGATTAGCAGTTCTCTTAGCAAAGGTGCGTAAACCTACATTCTTAGGCATGGGTTTCTTTTACAGGGATTCAGATACCTTAGAATTAAATGTGCCTACTTTTACTGGGAAAGCAGAATAATGTGGTTCTTGCATTCTGCCAGGAGGGGCCTGAGGGTAGAGGGCTGCCCTCTAAGCCAAAGGGAGAACGGCACACAAGAAGTTGGACTACAAGGAGTCCCGTAGACAAGAAAGGATAGGCAACAGAGGCTGTGAACAAAAAGGGGCAGGGAATACAAACATTCAAACACTCTGGGTTCCCTCTTGGGGTGTACGCAGAATGGGGAAAGAGTGTTCCATGGACCTGGGGAAACTCCAGCCTTCTGCACAGATTGCTATTACAGGGGCCCACTCTCAATGCTCATGGCTGGGAGCAACAGCAGTGGGTGTCTGTACCTGAACCCTAAGGCAAGAACAAGATGACAGTACTCACAAGACTGAAGCCTGTACAGGTCCAGCAGGAACCGAACAATGACTGCTTATTGAAACGGGAACCAGTACAATGTAAACAATGGCACGGACTACAACACTGAAACGCAACAAGGGAAGGGGCAGAGATTGCCTGCTGGAATCCAACAGTCAAACTCTGTACATAGGATTTACATAAAACACAAGTGAAGACAAGAACAGAAATATCCAGAAAAAAGGAAGTCAGGTTCAGAACAGAGAACCGGAAGAAAGGAAGGGCAGAAACCTAGTATCTAAATGCAGGGAATGGCGACCAGAAACTGTACACGGGAATCAAGAACAGTAACTCGGGGCTGGAAAGACCAGAGAAAGCTAGCAGAGGTAGATTAAGGAAACAGTATAACTGAAGAGCATAACCAAAGGGACTGAAGACTCAAGGAAGTCAAGGACAGGAATCATGAACAGAGGGCTGCAGGCAAGGAAGCAGTAGCCAGGGAACAGAGGGGTGCAAACAAGGAAGAGAGCAAGGGGGCTGAAGCCAGGGAACAGAGGGCTGCAAACAAGGAAGCAGGGCTGCAGTGTGGAAGGCACAAATGTGCAGGCAAAAGGCAGGGGAGAGAGGGCTGAGAAGCAAGGCAGGAAGCACAGGGCTCTGGAAAAAGAGCAGGAACTCGAAGCCACAGGACACAGCAAATATCCAAGGAACAGGGCAACAAAGAGCTGGTAGAAAGCTAAATGCAAAAAGCGTGTGCTCCTGCAGGCAGCTGCTTAAATACTGAGCTGCCCTGTGCTGAAGTAGGCTAATTAGCAGCACACCTGAATGTAATTGGCCTCCACTATCTCTAGTCCTGGGAAAGCGAAAGCTGCACTGTTCTCTAAGGCTTCTGGGGATTGTAGTGCTAGAACTGCTGTATAGGAATAGCCAGGAAATGGGAACTGCCACAAGGTGCATTATGGGACATGTAGTTTGTAAAAGTAAATACGAAAGTTCCAAAGCCTTGCAAACGGAAAGTAAAGACAATAATATGAATAGGTGTTGTACAGGGAGTATTACGGAAACAATTGAGTCCCAAATAGTCCACGATGGGTGCCAATTGGTGCACCAGTGGCACAATCGTGACACTCGGGCCGCTGGTGAAATACCATTACTCTTATTGTTTTTCCACTTACCCGGTGAGGCGGGGGTAAGCCCCGTGGGGCTCTCGCTTCTGGCTCCAAGCGCCTGGCACCTGCCGTGCACGACCCGCTCCGGGGACAGAGGCAGGTGGGGCGTTTGACTGGGGTGGTACACCTGTCAAAGGATAACGCAGGTGTCCTAAGGCAAACTCGGGGAGGACAGAAACCCCCCGCGGAGCAGAAGGGCAAAAGCTAGCTTGATCTCGATTTTTCAGTATGAATACAGACCGTGAAAGCGGGGCTTCACGATCCTGCTGACTTTTTGGGTTTCAAGCAGGAGGTGTCAGAAAAGTTACCACAGGGATAACTGCTTGTGGCGGCCAAGCCTTCATAGCGATGTCGCTTTTTGATCCTTCGATGTCAACTCTTCCTATCATTGTAAAACAGAATTCACCAAGCATCGGATTGTTAACCCACTAATAGGGAACGTGAGGTGGATTTAGACCGTCTCAGTACGAGAGGAACTGCAGGTTCAGACATTTGGTGTGCATGCTTGGCTGAGGAGCCAATGGGGTGAAACTACCATCTGTGGGATTATGACTGAATGCCTCTAGGTCAGAAATCCCCGTTCTCACCACCCCTCCCCCCCCCCAGACCGTGATACCGCAGCGCTGTCGAGCATCGGTTGGCTTAGGATAGCCGGCCTCGGGGCCGGTGTGTAGAGCCGCTCGTCTCGGGACTTGTGTGGACAGAAGGGGGGCCACCTATCTCACCCGTAGTGCACCGCATGTTCGTGGGGAATCTGGTGCTAAATCATTCGTAGACAACCTGATTCTGGTTCAGGGTTTCGTAAGTAGCAAAGCAGCTACCTCGCTGCGATCTATTGGAAGTCATCCTCAGAGCCAAGCTTTTGTCAGAAGGCGGCACCGCCGCCAAGGCTCTCCATCCTTCCTATTGGGGCCCGCGGGGCGAGCAGGAAAATACCACCCACCCTAAGGGCGCACCCGCGGGGGTGTGCGGGTTGGGTGGAGAGCACTCTTCTCACCTTCCCTGGTCAGCCTGGCAGACCAGATGGCCTTGGGCCCAGGCCACGGGGTGGTACCTAAAGCCTGTGCCCCTGGACGGTAGGGTCGGGCAGGCCCAGCCGGCCACTGGGCCAACTGGCCTGGTAGTAGGCCCAATGGCCCAAATTGTTGCTGGCGGACCAGATGGCCCAAGTTGCAGCTGACTCCTGCAATTGCCTCCGGTTGGGTTCTGTAAGCTTAATAGTCGGCGTGGAAGTGTCCCCCCGGCCCGAGTGCACAGGGGTGGTGCCTTAAGCCCAGGGCGGGGAAAAGAGGCAGCAGCTTAAGCACCCACCCCAGAGCATGGGGTTATACCTTAAGCCTGTGCCCCTGGACGGTGGGGGCAGGCACGGCTGCTGGGCCGTCTGGCCCAGGGAGTAGGCCCAGATGGCCCGAGTTGTGGTTGCCGCGGCTGACTCCTGCATTTGTCTACGGTTGGCATGCAAGGGCCACCATGCGGCCTCCAAGGCGGCCGTGGCGCAATTACCAGCTTTAGTTCAATGGTGTTCGTGGATTGCTCCCGGTCCTTGGGCAAGTATCAACCACGTGTGGTCAGGTCCAAGACTACGTGCCTGTGTCAAGGGGTGCCCTGAGCAGGTCCCTTTCCTCCGCATGGGGGTAAATGCACTCACAGTGGCCGGCCCCGAGTTCCACAGTGTTTGTTGGTTAGTCCTGGAGGGAAAGGCTCTAATGTGGTTGGAGAGTCTCTGAGGGGGGCCCGGCGAAAGCCCCCAACACAGTGGTAGTTGCAGGGAGCCCTGGTGGAGCTCCCATCGCTCCCCACAGGGAAAAGCTCTAAAGGGGCTCTGCTAAAGCTCCAGGGTGCTTCTCCTGGCCTTGGGTGCCTGTCTCGCGTCTGGGTTGACTGTCCCCAAGCCCAGTGGTGAACGTGAGGAGCCCTGTCCCTCTCTGGTGGGTAAAGCTCTAATGTGGCGGGAGAAGCTCTAAGGAAGCCTGGGCCACAGCTCCAGGGTGGCCAGGGCTGCTGCCCCCACTGGCCTTGGGTGCCAGCCTTGTGCGTGCGGGTCGAGTCCCCAATGCTTGCGGCAGTCGCGGGGAGCCCTGATGGGAGAAGCTCTAAAGAGGCCCTGCTAAAGCTCCAGGGTGGCTGGGATGTGCTGGTCCCCCCAAGCACCCAGCCTTGGGTGCCTGTCTCAAATGTGGGTCAACTGTCCCTCCCCGGAGGGATAAGCTCCAAGGTGGATCAAAAACCTCTTACGTGGAAGGGGGAAGAAAAACTCTAAGGTGGCCTGGCCAGAGCTTGAGGATGACGATTGGTGCTGGCCCATGCCTTTGGGCACCTGCCGGTCCCCTGTCCTTTGTCAGGTGGGGGGGCCAAAGGCCCTTGCCGTCCAGGCCCATTGGAATGCATTGACCTACCAGATGGCCACTCTCCGAGCCCGGCCATCTGGTCATTGGCTAGAGGAATGTCTGCAAGGACCAGACGGCTGGGCTGCTCTGGAAGTCCCGATGGGCGTCAGTTTTACATTTTTCTCCAGTTGGGTCTATAAGGAGCCCAGTGCTTTTGCTGAGAGGTCCCACTCTGTCACTCTGGGTACACAGATGACAAAACGTAGTCACCTTCCTCCGGATTACTATAGACTGGGTGAGAGGGACCTGTCTGTGCTCCTCTTGGTTCTCGCTGCCCAACCCAGGTTCCATGGTGAAACCCTGGGCTGGCCGGGGAGCGTGCCCCAAGCAATGCCCCAGCAGAGACTGACCTGCTGGGGGTGCTCTTCCGAGCACTCCATGGGATAGATTTGGTGCACTTGGTCCGTCTAGGGTTGGACTGCTTGGCCAACCTCGGCTGTTTCAAGCAATTTGCTTCCACCCGCCTTGGGACCGTGTCAAGGGTGTGCTTCCCTCGGGAAGGGCCCCTTGTGTGGGCAGCTCTAGAGCGAAGGCCGAGCAGCCCGGCAACTCCCCAGTGGTCAGATCAGACGGGATCCCCTCGCAAGCCACAACGCGGCCCCTCATCCACCAAGCACGTTTCTCCAGCAGTTCGGAACACACGTTGGCTGCTGACCCCCTCTGTCGCCATATGTTAGGGAGAATTCTCATTCTATGGCTAATTTCCCTCACCTAGTGAGTCCCCAAGCAGCTTTGCTGGATTTCTGGAGTTTACTTTTTCCACTAGGTAAGAGTGTGAGCCTTTTTCCCACTCTTACATGTGTTTTGCCATGTGCATTTCTACTTGTGTGATCTTGGGCTCTGGAGCACACCACTCCATGAGCCCAACTTGTTGAGTGTGTTACACAGCACCTTCAGTGCAGTAACACAGGGTTGTCTCTAAGACTTCCCAATGACTCCTTTTCTTGGGGTTGACTACTGCTCCCCAGAAACAGGTAAAGTTGCCGTTAACTTTACATAGTCACTTTAAACTACAGACCCAGTACACCCCATCTTACATGGAGTACTGGAAAGGGTTAATGCCTATCCCTTTTTGTCTTTGCTTCTCTGAACTTTGTTTTGCTCTTTTAACATTTAGACTTGGCTGGTGGCAGTGGTATCTACCCTCACTTTCCTACCCCGATTATACTATATAAACGTTGTATTGTTTTAGGCTATTATATTAGCCTCGAACATAAACCCGCTTGACCAAATACTTTTTAGTTTGGCTCCGGTCGGGTTTATTCGCCATTTCTTTTTGTTAAAGTCCTTCTTGTGTTTTACTTTGCGCAGCAAACCAGGTTTGCCTTCTTCGTTCACTGTCTTTTGGCGGGCTTCTGCCCAGAAGACCTCCTCTTGGCGCCTGGGTGTCTAGGTGGGCTGAATGTGAGGGAGGGGTGTAGTCACCCCCTGCACAGGGTATCCTAGGAAACCCAAGTCGCACTTTGCCATGATTGGCTGAGGTGGTTGTCCGGGCCGGACAACCCCCCTGCTGCGTGATTGACAGCCAGGCTGTGTGAATGGGGGATTTTCGCATTAAAAGGCAGGACTCTTGGGCTGGAAGTCAGTCGCCACTGGAACTACAAGGAACCGATGAGAAGCGGAGAAGATGGCTGCTGCAACTACCCCGTCCCGGTGAAGCCCTGCAGCAGTCCTGAGCTATCTACCCTTTCACGACGAGAGAAGATCCAGTCCGGAGTCTTCTTCCCTTGAGCCTGGTGGGGTCAACCAGCTCATCTTCCACAGCCAGAGGATCCTCTTCGTGGTCGAAATCCCTTCACACTGCTGTAGTGGTCCGGATAGCCATCTGAAGAGCCTCTACTGTTTTAAAGGAGCGCACCTTTTATTCACCGTCGCTGCTGCTGGCCTCATCCCCGAGCAGTGCAGACCCCTCCAGACGTCCTCCTTCTTGTCTCCACGACTGAAGCTCCAGGAACCGTGGGTCTGCAGGAAACTACCAGGAACAACTGCCGTGGCACCAGCTTCTTCATTGAATAAGGTACTGTGTCCAGCTTCGAGGAACTAGTGTGAACCCCTTTTCTCCTCATCCAAGGCTTGCCCTTGTCTTCCTTCCCTCTTATAACATTTGCTTCCTCTGTTGACAATATCCAAGTACTCCTGGCAACGTTGAATCTTGAACTGTGTGACTGTGTGATCCTCGACAACAGGAACCCGGTTCCACTTGACACTGGCTCCGGCCTATTGACTTTTGTTTTCCTGTCAGCAAGTGTTCTCTGATTCTGTCTGCCTTGACAAAAGTATTGCCTATGATTTTTGCCCCCAACACTCTTTGGTTAACCCAGGTGCTAAATGTGTCTTGTCCCGGTAACATTTCTTGTCGCGGATACGCGTATCTTTAGTAAGACTGAATTGTCATAAAGTGATCACATACGTATTCCCGGTAACGTCTTTTGTTTCACAACACTGGTCCGTCAAAACATAAGGTACTTCCCTTGAGTTCTACACCAAGAGAATTGGTTGTGTGTAGTGTATTTTTCGTGCGGTTTTAATTTAATAGAAGTGAAGTGTTTTACCAACAGATGGTTTAGAAATAAATGTACTTTTACTTTTCAACCAAAAACCCTAAGTTAGTGTTTGCTTGAGTCACAGTAATTGTGATCTTTTGTGTAATTTCTACTACTGCTCATTTGCTCTTGAGATAAGTCTGGCTGCTCTGCTACTACCATTTTAAGTGTAGTACAGGCTTGTACCAAAGGTGAACTTTTATTGCCACTTGTGTAGTCTTAATTGTGTGTAGTGGTCCCTAAGGGCACTGCACAGGATCCTGCCTAACACCATACCAGTGGCAGCGTGCTGGCAAACCCCCCCCACCGGTTCAAGTTGTACCTGGGCCTGGCCTCTCCTTCCCACCCACCCTGTGGCATGGCAGAGCAGGCCCGGCCGCCGGCGCCCGCATGACCAACCTGTTCACCCGACCCGCACATGTCTAGGGATGCTCTTTGGTGCTCGGGTCCTGCAGACAGTCAGAGTGCGAAGGTTGGCTCTGAGGCAGTCGCGCGGCTCCCCCCTTTGCCACCCTCCAGCAGGTGCGGCTACCTCATTGATCCTGCCAGTAGCATATGCGTGTCTCAAAGATTAAGCCATGCACGTGTAAGTACAAACGACTGGTACAGTGAACTGCAAATGGCTCATTAAATCAGTTATGATTCCATTGATCGCTCCATCTGTTTCTTGGATAACTGTGGTAATTCTAGAGCTAATACATGCCGACGAGCGCTGACCTCCCGGGATGCGTGAATTTATCAGACCAAGACCAATCTGGGCTCGCCTGGCCGCTTTAGTGACTCTAGATAACCTCAGGCCTATCGCACATCCATGTGACCGTGACGATGCATTCAGATGTCTGCCCTATTAACTTTCCATGGTACTTTCTGTGCCTACCATGGTGACGACGGGTAATGGGGAATCGGGGTTTGATTCTGGAGAGTGAGCCTGAGAAACGGCTACCACATCAAGGAATGCAGCAGGCGCCCAAATTGACCCAATACCGACTCCGGGAGGTAGTGACGAAAAATATCAGTACGGGACTCTTTCGAGGCACTGTAATTGGAATGAGTACACTTTAAATCCTTTAACAAGTACCCTTTTGAGGGCAAGTCTGGTGCCAACAGCCGCAGTAATTCCAGCTCCAAAAGCATATATTAAAGTTGCCGCAGTTAAAAAGCTTGTAGTTGGATTTTGGGATTGAGCTGGCGGTCCACAGCGAGGCGAGCAACCACTGCCTGTCCCAGCCCCTGCCTCTTGGCGCCCCCTTGATGCTCTTGACTGAGTGTCCTGGGGGTCTGAAGCATTTACTTTGAAAAAAGTACAGTGTTCAAAACAGGCTGGTCGCCTGAATACTTAAACTAGGAATAATGGAATAGGACACAAGTTCTATTTTGTTGTTTTTCGGAACTGGGGCCGTGATTAAGAGGGACGTGCAGGGGCATTCGTATTGTGCCGCTAGAGGTGACATTCTTGGACCAGCACAAGGCGAACCAAAGTGAAAGCCTTAGCCAATAATGTTTTCATTAATCTACTGTTGTTTTTGGTTGTTGGTCTTCAGGTCTGCCACCCTGCCAAATTCACCTAGGAGTGCTGTTAACCTCCGGAGGGAAGTGTCCATGTCTGTTAGCACGACTAGGAGGTCGTCGGCAAAGGCCATTGCCTTATGGTCTTCCGCACCGAATGTGTAATTCTAGCTAGGAAGTTTGCGTACAGGAATGGGGACATGGGCAGCCTTGCTTAGTACCCCTAGTGATCCTTATCGCCTGGGAGACATGCCCATTGATAGCTAGCCTGATAAGTGGTGCTCCATAGTTGGCTTTGACCAGGTGGAGAAGGCCCAGGCCAAACCCCATAACCACCATGGTAGCAAACAAGAATGACCGTTTGACTCGGTCGAATGCCTTCTCTGCATCTAGCGCTAACACCCCCTGCCTTTAGGACTGCCCTGATTTACTTCTCTATCAGGTGGGCTATTCGCCTAGTGATGTCAAACGTTTGTCTCCCCTTGACAAAGCCTGCTTGATCTGGGTGGATCAGGTCAGTGATTACTTTATCCATTCTAGATGTTAGAATATTTTGTAAAGATTTTGGCATCAAAGTTTATTAGGGCAGTAGGGTGGTAGTAGCTACAGAGGGCTTGTTTGTTTGGCTTAGGTAAGAGGATTACCTTGGCCTCCTCCATGGACTGGGAGATGCGGCCCGTATCGGAGAAGGAGTTGAACAGGGATGTCATTAACAGGACTAATGTGGTATGGAATGCTCTATAGAATGTGGCGGGGTACCCGTCCGGGCCTGGGGCTTTATTTGGTTGTAGCGATTAGATCGCTGCATGCACCTCGTCTTCGGTAATCATTCCTTCTAAAGCGTCACGCTGGCTCTGTTCTAATCTTTTTAGTGAGCAAGATTTTAAGAAGGCCTTTTGGAGGTCACTGTCCAGTGCCTCCGTAGAGTAGAGGCTCGTATAGAAGTCTGTGAACGCCTGCAGGATCTCTTCTGTACGTGTGGGTTCCTGTCCCTCCACCATCTGAATGTGGTGTATTGTACTTGCCGCCTCCTTCTGCTTAACCTACCTGGCTAAGAGCCGGCCTGTCTTTTTTGCCTGGAGGTAATACTTCTGCCTCAAGAATAGGAGCGATTTTACTGCTTGTTTAGCTACAAGGATATTGATTTGCCCTTTGATATGCCTATACTCCCTCCTGATCATTACCCCTGTTCTAGGTCCACCTGGAGGGCCTTCTCCTGTTTGGTTCGAGATGCATGCTTTGCTATGAGCATCCCCCGCATGGTTGCCTTAAAGGCGTCCCATACTACATGTTCCTGCACCTCTGGAGTCTTATTTTCCCCAAAGAAATTGTGGATGGACTTGTGTATCTCATCGCAAGTTACTGCATCTCTCAGCAGATGTCAGGGGAACCCTCACTTCCAGAGGTCCCCCCCCCCCACCCATTGGATTTCTTGCTGCTGCAGGGGAGTGTGGTCGGGCAGGGCTATGGTTTCCCTTTCTATAATCCATACTTGGCAAAGCAGTGTCTCCGAAACCAATATGTAATCAATTCTTGAGAATGTTCGGTGCACATGTGAGTAGTAAGTATACCCCTTGGAGTCCCCTTTTAGTTCATGCCATGTATCTGCTAATGCCATTCTGTTATGCTAGCCTGTAGTTTACTAGATGGGCCTTTAGATGTGGGGGTCCTGTCCGCGCTTCTGTCCGTGGATGGGCGCCACGCCAAGTTAAAATCCTGTCGTATTAGCAGGCTAGTTGTTAACTGGTCCAGCTTCTCCAAAACCCCCTGCAAGTATTCGTGCTGCCCTTAGTTGGGGGTGTACACTGTGGCGATTGTGAGAGGCCACCCCCCATTGTAGCTGGACGAAGAGGAATCTACCTTCCTTGTAGGCTTTTGTGCGTATTATTTCGACGTTAGATAGGTGTCTAAACGCTATGAGGACCCCTCAAGCTTTGCTCTTGTCGTTGGCCTGCAGAACCTGCTCTACTTTACCCTCTCTACTTTATTCTGTGTCTGTCTTGCTTACGGATATGGGTCTCCTGGAGCGTCACAATGTCGGGCTTGGTATCCTGGAGGAGGTGCTCCAGTTTCCGTCTCTTAAATTGGTGTGTTTAGTCCTCTAACATCGAGTTTTAGTATTGGGATCCCTACCCATACCCCGTTACGTCCTGAGAGTAACCATGTCGAAATGATCCCCCTCGATTTATGCACCCCACCCTCCCTCTCGCCCCCTTCAGCTGGATTCGGCTCAACTTCCCCAGGCCGTAACATCACCCCCTCCGGCTGGACTTGGCTCAACTTCCCCAAGCCGTAACGTCCTAGGTTGCTGGATGTCGTTCTCATCCCAGAGAATAACTGTGCTGGGAGAGCCATTCCTCTGCTCTCCCCTGTTTCCAAGATCGGTCACCCCCCCCCGTCTCCCGGAGCCGACCCCTAGACTGACATTCCCTGTGTAACCCCACTGGGTCTTAACCCTTGTCTCGTGATTTCCCCCCCCCCCACCGCTGCTGTTAAGTGGACAGCCTATTCAGCCTGGGGCTTTGGTTAGGTTATGGTGCGCAGGGGCTCATCACAGTTCATGGGGGCACTGCACCGCGTGGTTCGTGGAGGCCCTGCCCTGCGTGGAGCCGGGCTTGCTGTATGGAGCGGAGGCAGGCGCAGGATTTCAGGGTAATACTACCCGCTCCCTCTCATTTGTAGCTGGATGTCCGGGCTGTGCCGGCTCTGCTTTATTGCCAGGGGATCCGCGGTGGTCCGCTCACACTCCCCAGTCTCGCCTATGTTGCCTTGGCTGAATGGGCACCCTGCGTCTTCTGCACCACCCACGTGGGTTCTCTGATCTCCTCTGGCTCGACTGCCAGTCCCCACACAGGCATCGCTGCTGGCGGCCTCAGGTCCACTCACTCTGCCCCCAAACGCTCTAGTTGGAGTTTTCTTGGGGACCGCTCTCTTTTGCTGCCCTGGGGTCTTGTAATGCCACTTATTGCTCGTTTTTCGGGTGGCCGGGGAGGAGCACGCTCCTCACGGTGGGGTGGTCACGGGGGCCATTTTGGAATCTTCTTATGAAGCTCTTTGAAGCCTTCATCTGCCCTTTCTTGAGTAATCGTTCTTCCACACTTCTCAATCCATTTTTCATCCAGGATGTGGCACAGAGGGGTTACTGGTCTCCAACGTTGACGTTGTGGCTTGGCTGCACGACTCGGGCAGCGTCGGTGCTTATTACTTGACTTATCTGCCGCCTTTGATACCGTTGACCATGCCGACTTGTTCTTCTGGTCCGGCCTTTCTGGTGCCGTTCTTTCCCGGTTTTCTTTGTTTCTCTCTAACCGAACAGTCAATTTCCATCCCCCCTTTTCACTCTGTACCGTGTGCCCTGAGATGTGTAGTCCCTCATGTTTCCTCCATCTTCCAGGTTTTGTTTAGCATGTACATGTAACCCCTTACCAAGCTTATCTGCTCTCACGGCTTCCACTGTTATTCTTAACAGATGACACAGATGCTGGTCCGTTTATATCTCTCTTGTCGAGACAGCGACCAGATTTAGGTCCTGTCTCGAAGCTGTGGGTGCATGGATGTGTGGGTCCATGGATGTGTAATAGCAGGTTCAGGGGAAAAAAAATTAGATGTTGGTAGTGGGCCCTCCTTCCTCTAATACCCTTTTGGACCCCCTCTTTTTGGCCACCTTTAGGGGTAAATATGTTATCTGAGATTCTGCAGACAGAAAAGCTAAGTCCAGTATGTCAAAGGGGCCATCTTCAACTGAAAACCCTCTTTGTTTACTCCTTTCTCAGTTACGTGCCCCTGTGGTGTCCTTACTTGTTATGTCCTCCATGGACCACTGCAATGCCCTATTTTGGCACAAACTGGCTACTTCTTATGGTGCCTTCAGGTCCTGCAGAACTCTGCAGCCAGAGTAGCCACTTACACACCTAGTTGTGCTCACATTACTCCATGTGTGCACCGTCTTCATTGGCTACCCATGGCCAAGCACATTCAGGTCAAGGACTAATGTCTAGTTCATCATGCCTTTTATGGAATTGGGGCAGAGTATCTATGGGCCAAATTCTGTTTGTACATTCCTGCTCAGCCACTCCGCTTGGTAAATGCCTGATATTAAATACTGACAAAACTGCCTTGTACATATAAATCCATTATACATCCATATAACAGTGCTGTGTGCAGAATGTGTCATAAAGTCAAAGCAGAACCATATTACTTCAAGGCAAATCGTAGCTATTGGAAATGCCTGACTAAAGTGCAAAGAGTATAACAGATTCAACAGATTCAAAAAGTGCCATGTTCGCTTGAGAAAAGTGTCAGTTCCTTCCACTCTAATCGCATTTTTAATTTTAGGCAGTGTGAGTTGCTTTTCATGTTATTTTAACTCACTGTCCTATAAATCCATATTTTGAGTGACATTTTTAACTTGGAAATGTTCTGAGACCTTTAGTTGTCTATAGTTTACCTGTACTTGTTCACACTACAACACCATTATGAAAAGCAAATAATTTATAGATCGATTATTGCATTACAAACCTCCGGCACTGTGTATCAGCGTGCCTCTGCTGAAGGTGTGAAGTCGTGATATCTGTTGAGCCCTTACGGGAAATATTGTGACGAAAGATTGTGAACATTTGCAATAATAAAATTTACTTTTTCTGTTATCCAATTCTTGCAGCGATTCATGTGCAGTTATGAGAACTGTTTTTCCGTAAATGTTTCACTATTCGGCTTCTTTTTCTTCCAATCCCCCATGTAAAGCAGGTTCACTCCATATGGCTCCACCAATTTGATCTTTGGTTTACACATTTATATGTATTATTTATTGCTTTACACTGTAAACACTTCAATTACCCAATTGTCTATTTCTTTAAGCTAATGTGTTATTTGTTTTTAACCCCTTAACTGCCAATGACGAACACCCTGTCCCCCACCCCCGCGCGCCAATCCCTTTTTTGGTGGTTTTGGTATGTCGCCATTCAATCCCTTGTAACGTTTTATTTACACGTGATATCTCGCTCAAATTTGGCCCCCTTTCTTCCCACATGTAGGTGATCATAACGCCACCTAGGAATCCTAGTTTGCTGTATGGGGGGTGAGAGAAAATAACCAAAAAGCAGGCACATTTCGTGTTTTTTCAGAAAATGCCAATAAAATGATGTACAAAGAAGCCTGTGGTGGTTTCCTTGTAAAAGCTGGGAACAAATGGTTTGCTGTGCTGAATTTGCCATTTTCCAGGCTTTCAAGAACAGGTTGAGTGGAAACCAAAAAAATAAGGTTACCATCAATTTTGTGAGAGCTATGCAAGTTTACCCCTTTTTGTTCCCCAATGCTCCATGCGTGGACGGAATGGAAGAGGAGGTAGGAAAGCTGAAAGGGAAGACCAAGGCATACATTTCCGAAAAGTAGACAAAATTCCAAGTTTAGGAAAGGGTGATTTGCGCAGATCAGGCAACATCTATGTAGGGAAAATGCTGATAGTTTGGGGAAAGATTTGAAAAATGACAGTTAAAAAAGGTATGTGCTGGACATAGTTGGACCTGTAAGGTAATGGCTTTTGTGAATATTGAGAATAGCAGTGCTCTGCTGCATTCCCCTCACTTTTCCAGTTAGGAAATCACATATACCACAAGCCAAAAACAGAGCCATAGTACACAGGAATTTTATGCTGATGGCCTAAACAGACATACTTGGCATGTGTAAATAAGGAAAATAAATGTGAGGAATGGCAAGCATACAATTTTTGAAAGAGCACAGGCAGATATTTTGAAGGGTAGGTGACTTGAGCAGGTTACAAAAGCATAAAGTGCCTAAATCAGCAACTACATGTAGTTCACATTTGGGAAATTAAAGGGTTGTGTAACAAAGTGCAGTAACAAATGTATGTAAATGTTAAACCAAGAGAAAACAACAAATGTCCTACCATCCCACATGTGTCCTGACGAAAACTGTACCTTATGTGTCGGTGCACCTACCTGGGTGCAAATGGAAAAGGCTAAACCACTGGTAACCCAAGTGTTTCAGGAGAGCAGACTCCCGTAGGAACCCACAGAGGTCTGACCTGCGCAAATTGCCCTAGAATTTATTACCCAAAAGCCCAGCAAAGTCTGAAACTTAGGGAAAATAAACACAATTTTCAGACATTTCCAACCGGGAAACTACTGAAGCATACCGACAACAACACATGGCCTACCTTCCCACAGGTGTCTGTATGAAAGCAGTACCTCATGAGTGGGTGTACCTACCTGGATGAAAAAGACAATGGGCCTCATCACGAGTTGGGCGGTAACGCCTGCGCTATTAGCCCTACTGCCAAACCCCCCGACGCTATTAGCGCCGGATCACGGGTTTGGCGGAACAGTTATTCCTCATTCCACATTGGTCCCAATGAGGAAAATTTGTGCTATTACCGCCGGCGGATTTCTCGCTGACGGTAAACGCGCTGAAAATCAGCAAATATGCCGCGGATTTCCCCCAGCTCAGAGCTGGGGAGAAATCCGCCAAAGTCATAATCTGGCAGACCCTTAAATGCGGTGCTAATGGCGCTACTGCCGCATTTAAGGGTTACCGCCAAACTCGTGATGAGGCCCAAAGTGTTGACCAAGTCCAACGGCAGTCACAAGTAGCACCAGCAGGGTCTCCATCTGTTCTCTGAGTGGAAATTCTGTAATGCTGCCTAACCAGAGCTCCAGGATGGTCAGGGGTGATGTCCCTGGCCTTGGATGACTTTATCATGTGGGTCCACCATCCCCAAGTGCAGCAGCACCCCTAGGGAGCCCCGGCAGGGTCCCCGACTTTTCCCAGAGGGAGAAGCTGTAACACAGGCCAGCCAGAGCTCCAGGATAGTTTGTTCCTGGCCTTGGGCAGCTGTCTCCCATATGAAGTGACCATCTCCAAGTGCAGCGGCTGTCACAGGGAGCCCTGACAGGGTCACCTTCCCTGAGGGAGTGGGACCCTTCTGGGGCTTCCTGGAACCACTGCTGGGCTTCGGGACGGTCAACCCACATGGAAGACAGCCGGGCACTTTACCTCCAACCATCTTGGAGCTTTGGCTGGCCTCTGTTACAGCTTTCCCCCACCAGGGAGCCCCGGCATTGTGCCAATACCTCCAAGTAGTGAAAGGCTGTAATGTAGCTCAGCCAAAACTCAAGGACGGCTGGCGGTGATGTCCCCAGCCTTTGGCATCTGCCTCCCATGTGAGTCCACAATCCCCAAGTGCAGTGGAGAAATTGTATAATGCAGGTCAGCCCAGAGCTCCAGGATGGTTAGGAGTGCTGTCCCTGGCGTTGGGTGGCTGTCCCTCGTGTGGTTTGACTGTCCACAAACCCAGCAACTGTTCCAGGGAGCCTTGGCAGGGTCCACGTCCTTCCCAGAAGGTGAAGCTG
This sequence comes from Ambystoma mexicanum, assembly GCF_040938575.1. Lineage (NCBI taxonomy): Eukaryota > Metazoa > Chordata > Amphibia > Caudata > Ambystomatidae > Ambystoma > Ambystoma mexicanum. The sequence continues at coordinate 859,987,883 of NC_090934.1, read as the reverse complement.
CAACGAAACCCAGCCAGAGCTCCAGCACAGTTGGGGGTGCTGTCCCTGGCCTTGGGCATTCGTTTCCCATTTGGGTCTACCGTCCTCAAGTACAGTGGCTGTCCCAGATCGCCCTGGCAGGGTCCCTTCCTGGAGGGAGAAGCTGTAATGCAGGCCAGCCAGAGCTCCAGGAAGGTGGCGGTGATACCCCTGGCCTTTGGTGGCTGTCTCCCATGTGGGTTGACCGTCCCCAAGTCCAGCTGCAGTTCTGGGGAGCCCTGGCAGGGTCTCTATTTCTCCTCCGAGGCAAAGGGTCCCCATTCTTCCCCGGAGGTGAAATCTGTAGCACAGCCAGAGGTGCAGCCTGGGCTTGCTGACAGTCATCCCACATGGGAGACAGCCGCTCCCAGGGAAACACCAATGTTTTGCTGGCATGGTGGGAATTTGTGGCCTGACCCTGCATTTGTGTCCCAGCGCACCAAAATACCTCCCCAGATTGCCCAATCCCGTAGAATAAAAAACGACTTGCATAACGTTGCAGCTCCTTGCGTAAAGAAGACTGTAAACAGAACAAAAAACATTACCTATGTTCAGCCCAGAAAAAACAAATAACTATCACGCTCCGATCACCGCCCCCCCCTTTCAAGCCATCCCTGCTGATCTAGTGACCCTCATACCCCAGTAAAAACACACTTGCCCCTTCTTAGGGGCTGATTTGTATTAAGATTATTGGTGACCATAACACCATTTAACAGTATAATTATAGGTTTATGGATTTTGTCGACCCCTCCGCCCCCCCCCCCCCCCAAACTGGTTGAAAATCCCCTGCCCCCTCCCCTCAATTTCTTTACATTTTTTATACCACCAGTGGTAGATGGTGTGTTGGGGTTAGGCCATATTGGATTGTGTAAGGGGTTGGAGAGGGTGGGCGACCTACCCCAAAGTCTGACATTTAAAAAAAATTAGGTACAAAACATTTGGAAAAATTCAACTACTTCAGGTTCAATTTCAACACATAGATCCATAATTATGCCAACAGCTAAGATATTTCACACTTTGGTCCAATTAAATGGTTATAATAAATCCTGACTATGATAAATGTGTAAGAACCATGAACTGATAACTCGAGTAATATAATAAATGAAAATAAGGCCTACTTTAAGAATATAAATACTTTCATGGAATATAAATGACTGAAAATATGAAACTGTCAATGAAAAGAATTACATATTGAGTACAACAATGAACTGAGTGACAGCATAAAAAAGGAGAGAACGGTGACCATGTTTCTAGGTGGACATATGGGAATGGAGCTACGAGACCCTGGTGGGGCCTGTACCTTCAGAAAAATAATAGCCAGTATATAAGGTATTCCCAAGACGTCTACCCTATCCACTTTATCCTTTGCCAGGTACCAGTCTGTAATTCAAGACCTGGTAGAGTTGTTGAAGAATGAACAACTCTGCATTAGAGGGCCAAAAGATCTGTGGGTATCGTCTTTGATCCCACTAAAAGTACATTTCAATACACAGTCTGCAGGATGGACTGTGGAAAAGACCTACTTGAGCTTCGGTATGCAATGAAGTTGGCAGATGAGGAGGTTCAAGGTTGGCAGAGTTATTGTGCAGCTGCCTGCAGGAGGCACCATGGTGGGGTCAGGCAGCTACCATGACACGTTGCTTGACTTCAAGTTGGCAGCTGACCATTTATAACAGATACGAATCTCTAGATCTGAAGATGGTGAGTTACTTAGAAGAGCCAATCGCTTTGTCAAATACACACAAGGAGTTGGGCACATTAATTAACACCCTTCCTTTTCCAGTATCAAAAGGGGCAGGACTATACAGGGAGGCTTTGGTAGAAGGCCTAGTATGGGAGTTTGGAAACAAGCGTTGCAGTAAAGAACGGAGTAAAAGAGGAAGAAGGGAGTTGAAGGAGAGTAAGACTTGAGGTGGATGGGAGAGGAAGGTGAAGATGCGTCAAACGAAGGGAAAGGGGAGAAGAGCACGAAGAGGGGAAAACTAGCAAGGGGGAAAAGGAGAGATGGAAGGTGAGACCCAAGACAAACGAGGAAATTACTTGGAGAACAGTTTAAAAGGTACAGACAAAATCAGTATAGGAAGATGAGAGCCACCGATGGAGGAACATTTTTGGAAAGGTACTGAGGAAGAAAAGGAAGAAGTGCAGAAGGAGGACCCTGAAAATAAGGTAAATGCTGTGGACGAAGGCCTGTATCCATTAAGTAGGATGCTAGCTGGTGCCTGGTTGTACATCTTAACCTAATAACTAGCCCATCAAAAGTAGAGAGGGGTATTGGAAAGACGAGGAGGAGTGCAGTGACCTGGGTAAACCAACTTGACTGTGGTTTAACTCAACACTAAGCTGAGTGGGCCTCTCTTCAGTCTCTGGCCCTGCCGATGCATCACATCATCAGTTTCTGGCCCCTGGAAGGGCCTATCTTTGTCTTCAATCCCAGGAGGGCCAGCGCATATTCAAGCCCAGGACAGACAAATGGTCTTTCTGGCCAGGAGAGCAAACAAATCTTCATGCCCAATAGGGCCAATGCGTCTTCAATCCGAGGGGGATCAACCCATGCTCATATAGAGCACTAGAGGGGGACCAACTGAACCATTCCCACTTGGCAATAAAACTTTAATTGAGTAATATCAGAATACGGAAAGTGGCCATGGGAATAAAGTCCTCTAGAAGAAAGGAGGACTCCTTACAGTGTTAGGAATGTCAGCAGAGAGAATGTTATGGGTGTGGAATGTGAACAGAGAACCCTAGAAGCTAATGCAAGGCAAGTTGTATGGTGGTGGGTGTAAGGGTGAGGACAGAGAGAGTTTTTACAGCATAAAGATGAACTTGAAAGAAAAAAGTCACACATACTGGCTGTGTTCTGGTTCACTTCCTTAAGTGGTGATGAGTTGCAGCAATGTCAAAGAGCCTGCACTTGACATTGAGTGTGGTTGCCCTAGCTGAAAAGGTACAGGGTTAGTTGCACAGTCGAATGATGGCTCAGTGGGACTCTCCAGGCATGTATTGGGGATTATGTGGGCTGTGCGTGAGCTTATGAGGACACAGGAAGCACCCTAGCAGCATAGCCATGCATGCAGACAACAGAACACGTGATCCAAGGACGCATCGTCCGGTGTTGCAAGTTGTTACCTGGCAATTTTAGACATGATAAGGAGTTGACATGTCTGTTGCTTAGCTATGTAACAAGTTGAAGGCCTTCACTGCGGGCAATGCACTCCGTGCTGTGCCCGTCCCACATGCACTGTAGCGACCGAAAGAAACAGTTCCACACATAAAGAAGGGAGCATGCCGTAGCACAATTGGCTGTTACTCTGAGAGTTTTTTTTTCATTGCACCTTAAAAGGGAGATTAAAGACATTTGTCCCTGTGAACAAGTTGACAAATACCAAGAGCACGAAAATAGGGAAGCAACAGACACACATTCAAAGATTATGGCAAATATACCAGGCACTGGGTTATTCCTAGGTTATTAAATCGAAAGAAAGATTCAGATGTTTATGTTAGCAGTATATGGTCCTAATTATTTGAGTAAAAAGAAAGAGGCACTGTTTCTTTGTCGAGGTCGGGCTGGACAACAATTTCTTAAAACAAGCTGAATGCATCAAGATGGGCAACCAATTTGATATATGCATAGCCAAGATGGACAAGCATTACAAAGTGAAGGGGAATAACATTTTGGCTTGTTATTAATTTGCCATCAGACATCAGAAATATTGTGAGACCATTGAGGAGTTTGTTACAGCACTGTTAGGGTTGGCTATAAAGTGTTGTTTTGAACATTATCAGAGAGTACATTCGGGACAAGTTGATGATCAATAGGAGATCAAGCGGCCCCCTCGTCTAATGGGAACTAGCCCACTCACACCGAAGCAGCTATTTCCCATTAGAGAAACGGCCCTCTGACTTTTCTGCCTCTCCAGGTCGGAGGGCCGTTTCTGTAATGGGAAATAGCTGCTTCAATGTGAATGGGCTAGTTCCCATTAGACGAAAGGACCTTTCTGCCTCTGCAGTTCAGAGGGCCGTTTCTCTATTGGGAAATAGCTGCTTCAGTGTGAGTGGGCTAGTTCACAATAGACGAGAGGACCTTTCTGCCTCTGCAGGTCAGAGGGCCGTTTCTCTAATGGGAAATAGCTGCTTCAGTGTGAGTGAGCTAGTTCCCATTAAACGAGAGGACCTTTCTGCCTTTCCAGGTCAAAGGGCCGTTTCTCTAATGGGAAATAGCTGCTTCAGTGTGAGTTGGCTAGTTCCCAATAGACGAGAGGACCTTTCTGCCTCTGCAGGTCGGAGGGACCTTTCTCTAATGGGAAATAGCTGCTTCAGTGTGAGTGGGATAGTTCGCATTAGACGAGAGGACCTTTCTGCCTCTGCAGGTCGGAGGGCCGTTTCTCTAATGGGAAATAGCTTCTTCAGTGTGAATGGGCTAGTTCCCATTAGACGAGAGGAACTTTCTGTATCTGCAGGTCAGAGGGCCGTTTCTCTAATGGGAAATAGCTGCTTCATTGTGAATGGGCTAGTTCCCATTAGGCGAGAGGACCTTTCTGCCTCTCCAGGTCAGAGGGCTGTTTCTCTAATGGGAACTAGCCTTCTCAGTGTGAGTGGTCAAGGTCCCATTATTATGCAGGACTTGGCCACTAGGGGAGCAAAAGGGGCAATTTTTCTAATGGGAACTTGCCTTCTCAGTGTGATTGTGGTAGTTCCCATTATTATGCAGGACTTGGCCACTAGGGACAAAAAGGGCCATTTCTCTTATGGGAACTAGCCTTCTCAATGTGAGTAGGCTAGTTCCCATTAATATGCAGGACTTGGCCACTAGGGGCAAAAGGGCAATTTCTGTAATGAGAACTAGCTTTCTCAGTATGAGTGGGCTAATTCCCATTATTATGCAGGACCTGGCCACTAAGGGAGCAAAAAGGCCAATTTCTTTAATGGAAACTAGCCCACTCACAATGAAGCAGCTATTTCCCATCTGAGAAATGGCCCTAACAAACAATGGTCCGTTTCTCGGATGGGAACTAGTATCAACCAATCGAGAAACAGACAATAGCAACACTCCGCCTCCACTTCATCACGTGGGCTGTTGTCATGCGCGGGAGGCATACCAACTCGCTTCCAATCAGACAGAATGCCCAGAACGTTACAAGTAGTGACACCAGCACTTCCACTCACGACATTTCCCCGACCAGCAGTAGCGCTAAACTCCCCAGGTTACAATCAATTCAGGGTCTTAGGTTACCTGTGGTGCGGGGGAAGCGTGGCGATCCTTGTTGCACAGCAGGGCCATTGGTCGTTTTCACTGGACCCCTCGTTTCCATTGGCAACTTCCCTGGAGATTGCGTTCGGACAGGAGAAGCCGAGCACAGTTACTTCCTGGTTACGGGACGGTTCCCCGATCACGTGCCCCGACATCAGTTTATGTGATCGGGAGCCGCTGCGCATAAAGCCAGCCAGTTCGAAATGCTTGTTGCTTCACAGCTGTTCTTCGTGGCACTGTTCAGCATTTCGACTCAGGATTCAAGACTTTTGGTACTCGACCTCGGCTCATGGACCACAGACTTCTTTTGCTAAACTCCTTTTGTACTACTGCCTCAACCTGCATCGTTACATGGATTTTGACCTCTGGATATAACGAAAACTGAACTGCCTCTGGACTACTCCCTGGTTTGTTAACTCCTCCTCGCTCGACGGGAAACGACCTACGGATTGTTGTTTGGACTCGCCTCTGCTCTATCTGAATCTGTTACTAGTCACGTTCAAGTGTTCAAGCATTACTAAGTACCACGAATCCGGCAGGTGTTTGCAGCCGGCACTGCCGGGCTACGGGAATCGTCTACGCGCCCCTGCACCACGAACTCCAATATTGGGCCTTATTGCAGGGCTTAGGTAAGAACCCTTTTGTTACTTAACTGTGCCTGGGGTATCACATACTGTACCTGTTTGTGCTAAACTTGGCTTCCTTCCCACAGCCTTGGGGTCTTCGGCGGCGCCTGGTTCCTGTGCAACGACACCAACACCTGTGGCTTCATGGAGTGTATTTGATCTCTCTGTGGGGAACTTGGGGACAGAGGCCCTATTACTCTTCACGACACAGCAAGTCTGACAGCTGCTCTGCGTCATGTGGGTTTAAACGTCCACTTCATCACTTCGGCTGCTCTGCATCACGTGGGCTTCAACGTCTGCTTCATCACGTGGGCTGCTCTGCATCACGTGGGTTTGAACATTCCCGTCATCATTTTTGCACGAGCTGGAAGGCAAGGCGTTGGTTGAGCGATTCCTCCGTTGCAAAGCACATTTCGTATAGTTAATTGTTATTTGGTTTCTGGTAAGTCTTAAAATGTTCTCATGTTGATTGTCAATATTTGGGAGGGGGTATTTCTGTGTATTTTGGTGGCTTATAATGTGCATCAGGGGTGAGAATTATTTAAAACCTATTTTTGAGGCTGTTCCTTTCTCATGTCCAGTTTGGGGCGGTACTGAAAGTTTACGTCTCATATGGGAGTTGTGTTTGCAGTGCACTGTGTACTCTCTCCAGGTTTCCCAGCGTTACGTCCTGCTTACTAGCTGATGCCTAACACCCAAGAGCTGGATTTAACCCCAGCTCATTTTTTGAAGCCTCAGGTAGACCCATGTATCCTTGACTAACTGTTTTCATTGCAGCAGCATCGCTCCAAGCGTCGGTGTGTCAACCTAACCACCTGTGTCCCAGAAAGACAAATCCAGTGAAGCACTTGACCGCGTCACGCAGGCAAGTAAGGATTTCTTCTCCCTATGTAATATTGGTTGAGTAGAAGTGCTGAAGGTTTATATCGGCCCTGTACAATGTGCATCCAGGTGTGGTTTTTGCCGCCCTGTGGCCTAGTCCTGGACCACACTTCAACAAAAAATTTGAGCTAGAACTTCACAGTCTGAACACGGAGTCTTCTGAGACTTGTATCAATGTGGTGTTTTAAAAAAAAATCCCAGCAGCAATATGACCCATTACTGCTGAGTTTGTTTTTCCCCCAAGCCGTTCACATGGTTTTGTTTTTCGCCCCCCCCCAACCTTTACACATGGTTAGTTTTAAATCTTGTGTCGTGTTTTGTCAATTTAAATCTTTTAAAGCATTTTAAATTTTTAAAAACTTTAAATGGTTTAAAAAAAGTAACGTGACAAATTAACATGGGGGGTTTGCAATGTTTTCAGAGTCAGGCTCCTTTTTTAGATGGATCATTGGTACTAAGTGAAGAAAATATCTTTTTCACTGTATCGATTGGGGGGGGTGTCGGTTTAGAAAGACGGCTCTGTGACCGCTCAGAGCGGTCTTTCTAAATGGAATGATCATACTTGTCAAACCACTGTCACACATGAGTGCGTGTAGGGGCTGACAGGCGCTGTGAGACCCAGCAGAGTCGTCACAGAAGGCAGAGGTGTGTTTTGGACTTTGTGTGCGCATGTGGGTAAGATGCGTGTGTTGGGGGAGGGAAATTGGGACTTTGGGAGTCCCCCCCCCTGATTGCCGAGTTAATGAGCGGGTGGGGAAGGAGGGGGGCAGTATGTGAATTCCGCACTTTAAAGTCAATACAAAAACAGCCGGGAAGAAATCAGTCTTTTTTGTGTTCGGGCTTTAAAATGCAGAAATAACACATAGAACTGGATAGTTTCCTAGTGCCCAAAGATGGTTGAACTGGATAGTTTCCTAGTGCCCAAAGATGGTAGAACTGAATAGTTTCCTAGTGCCCAAAGATGGTAGGAATCTCAAACGAAAAGCCGAAGGAGAGGTGGAAACGGACACGAGAAATGCAAAAACACAGAAATATGTGTTTTTTGCGTTTTGGGTTCACATGGATGTTGCTGACAAGTTAAGCTGCAGTGTGTGGTTTGTGGCGCTACGTTAGCAAGCCTGAAGCCAAAACTTAAGGCGCTTTTGGAAACAAAACCTTAACAAAAAAGACCATGGATTTGTTTGTACAGCAGGTACAAGGCATACACAAGCAAAAGACACTGTTAAAACGTGGCCTCAGCACCTGCAAATGCTTTGGAAGCTTCTTACCACATTATAAAGGGGGGAAAAAAGCCCTTTACAGATGCTGAGAGTAATTCTGCCAACAATTCTCACTGTCAACCGGGTAATGCTTAGTGACGGTGCAGCAGAGAAATGCAAAAGTATCTTTGACACCACAATTTTCTGCTGCATCACTGACCTGTCCTCTTCTATCAGTACAGAATTGATATCGTGCTTGAAATATTGGAGAAATATTTTGTAAACCAATTCAGGGCAGAACAACTGCATCTATAGTCATTGACATTGTTAACTACTTCCTTGTTCCCACTGCCTAAAGTGGGAGGCGTGTGTTGGTATTTGCTTGGATGGTGCTCCTTCAATGTCTGGTGCTAGAACTGGGTTAAAAGCAAAAGTGTTGATAGTAGCTCCACATATATTGTGGACACACACACACTGTGTGATCCCCGGGAAGCTTTGCCTGTGCGCAATATGGGGAATGGACTCTCAGGGGTGCTGACTTTTTTTGTAAAGATTGTGCATTTTATTAAGATGCACCGCACAAGAGCCCATCTGTTTGCCACATTATGTGCAGAAATGGGAGCTGAACATGATGCTTTGTTTCACACGGAGGTCAGGTTGCTCTCCAGGGGGAAAGGTTTTATATTGTGTTTAGCAACTCTGGAACAAAGTGAGACGCTTTCTCCTGGGTTTAGACCAGACGAAAGAGCCTCTGTGTGATTCACACTGGCTTGTACTGTTAGCTTACTCTGGTGACCTCTTTGAAAAGCTACATTTTCTAAACCTCTCCCTGCAAGGCACAGAAAAGAAACCACATCATTGGCTATGAACGCAAAAATGTCAGCATTTCAGAAGAACTTGGAGCTTTGGAGGAGAAGGGTTAATGTCTGCATTCCGACGGGTTTAATTATTAGCAGATGCTCTTGAGGAGGTGAAGTATGATATTTTCATGTGTTGCTGAACTAATGGGAAACCATCTCAGAACCACTCTCAAAAGAACTTTCCAGAGGACAATTGTAGCATCAATGACTGAGTGGTTCAGCATTTCCTATCGGATGTAGGGGCCCGCCCACCTCCCAATACACCTCCAGGAGGAACTAATGGAACTTCAAAGTGACCGCCTACTGGAGAGTCAATTCAAAAAAATTGTCCTTGAGTGGATTTTGGCAAAATGCAGTTTCCTCCTTTTATCCAAATGCAGTCAATGTACTGTTACCTTTCAGCACCTCGTACCTTTGCAAGATTGGATTTTCAACTTTTGCAGCCCTAAAGACTAAATATTGGTCAAAGCTGGAAGAAAGCCAACTACAGGTTATTGCAAAAATTGAACCCAATAGTGATGGCTGGCTGCTGAAAGGCAGGCCCACCCTTCACACTAGCTCTTTAGTATGCCACTGTCCAACTTGCAAGTGACTGCATTGATAGTAATCACGTTTTTGTACTTAAGAATGTCCTATGTTACTCTTTGAAATAAATACCCAATGCTACTTTTAGTCACGTCCCCTGTAGCAAAAAATTCTGAATGCTGCGTTTACAAATATTTGCCCTCTAATTTGAGTTATTGCAAGCAATGAATTTGAAAGAATGTTGTTTAGCACCCACACCTCCATTCGGCACCATTCTACACCAGAAAAACATTTTGGAGTCAATGTGGATAGAGGGGCCCAAGCCAGGTGCCTTTTTCTTAGGGAGGGCTTGGGGGTCAAACAAGTTTGAAGACCACTGCCCATAGAGTGACTATCTTGTTATCAAGAAAATGTTTTTTTTTTAAAAAGGCAAAAAACCTAATTGCTATCTGGCTGGCACCGCTATTTTGATTGCTAGTTTGGATGAGCACTTATCCTCCCTGGTCCCTAGGGGACAGTGCACATGTGGGCTTAGACGGCAGAAGCTTAATGTACTAAACAAACCTTTGCAAAATCCCTGGTTTCTTTAAAGTGGTCCAATATCCATGTGCTTGCTGTGCCCTTGTGTGCGACGTTATGTGTCCGGTACGGTGCATATACAACTCGTACACCTGACCGCACTTTCAGTGGGTAGGAGCAAAATCATTCCGGTGCTTTACTGGTAAGGAAAGAGTTGCACAGACCCAGCGATCCTCCTGATTTGACTCTTATCGTCTGCTTAAGGACATTGCAGTATCGCATAGCCCCTGTGAGAATGTGTCTCTTGTATATAGAGGGCACAATGCTTGTAATTTTCAATAAGTTGCCCAGACGGCTGCATGCCAGTGCACAGACACTCGCTGGCATAGATTTCCCTTGTGTGGGGATTGTTGATGTGTGGCTTGAGCGAAGCGTGTGGGACTTTCCCAGCATCTTTAATATTGATTAATTCTGAAGCAGGGTGCAGAGTGGCAACGTTTTGTTTGGCTAGCATGAAGGCTGGCTAAGTTTTGAAGTGTGTGGTAGATTGTTTGAGCCGCTGTTTGGTACAGGGTGTGCTGCACACACCGCTAGGTGTAGTCTCAGGCTGGGGATGGTTGAAACGCCGGAACAAGGTGTGCTGCACACACCGCCAGGTGTAGTCTCAGACTGGGGATGGTTCAAACGCCCTGATGAGTTTTTTTGATTCCTGCGTTCCTCCTTCTGGTGGCACATGCTGCTTTGGGTTTAGATTTGCTGTTGTGATTCGGCGCACAGAGAATGGTTGCAGATATTGGCCATCCAAGCTCTTATGAAGAAGCTAGAGAAAAATACTCCTCTAACCAACAGTGGACATATGCCCCCCATCTATTTATTTCTCTTAGCAATGCTTGCAACCTTATCATGGCTTTCGCTTAAGCCATTGAACACCAGCCAACTAAAAATAAGTGGCATCCATTAATTGTCCAGCAACTGAATTTGCATTAAAGGAGAGTTGCAGTGCTTCCCACGCCCCCCACCCCCTGTTTGAAGCTGGGGAACATTGTTGAGATTTGTGTAATGTGAAAAGTGTACAAGGCAGGTACTCTGTGAAGTCCAAGGTCAAAGCACCCCTAAAGAGGTTCTGTAAAGGTGCACCCCATAAAAAGTGAACTATCTGGCATTCAAAGACTCCTTTTATATTGTAATGCTTTTGAATATTATTTTTTCACTGCTGGAAGTTACGGATGCTATACCCGTGAGGCAGAGCTTTTTACGCCATTTATTTTAAAGGGCACATAGATGGCGTGTTCACCCCAGTTTTCCATTGCCTTTTTGGTTCATAGTAGGGCTAGTTGGGCCAGCCTTTATGCGCAGGGGACCTTGTTCTAATTCCCCTCATGACTCACGCTCTACTCATCTACGTTTAGTTTGTTCAACATTTTTGGGAAATCGCTACATGATTTAATATATACAAATGTAAGTTTCAGGGACTCTGGATTACTGCATGTTCTAGTTATACTTATGTCACATTCTCTATATAGGTTAATGAGGTTCCCGGAGGGATTTTATTGCCCCTTCAATGCGTTTTTTTTTTTTTTTCCAACCACTTGACCTCAGCAGTTAATTGAAGATAGTTTGCCTGTAAACCTTATTGAATGTTTGCTATGGATAGTGATCCCTGTCATTAATTTTGAAAATATCTTTTTTGATTATTGTTTATGATGATCTGGGGTGAATGCTTTTTATGGTTTTTCTTGTTATCTAATGATGGGACCAGTTCATTCTTGTTAGATGATGTTGAGCTATTTTCTTGCTTGTCTGGATTTTTCAGCAGCCTTGTGTATCAGGACTGGCGCGGTAGCAGGAATTTTCCGACCTGGGCGTGAAAGGAGTGTTGTGAATTGCTCTGCTGTTTGAAAGTGGGAGGTCCCTTTATTCCCTTAATCCCTTAAGTGCCAAGGGCGAGGTATCTTGTCCTTGGGATTACCTCCCTGTTGCCAAGGATGAGATACCTCGTCCTTGGCACCTATGGGGTTAATGAAACAGAAAACGTTAGAAGGCATTGAATGGCGAAATACCAAAATCACCAAACAAGGCCTTGGCACTGGGTGGAGGGACGGGGGGGACCCATGGCAATTAAAAGGTTAAGGCAGTGGTCTTCAAGCCTTTTTATGCGGAGCCCCCCCCTTGAGTAAAATTATTTCTACCCCCGCCACAAATTCTTATATTTTCTATTAAAAGGTCACCATAATCCTTCAAGCCCTCCACCAACTGGCATCCTTTGGGCCCCCCGGTTTGAAGGCCTCTGCCATAAGACGCCCTAGCTGTTCAGCATACAGATGCCCCCTTTTCATGGGTGGGGCGACTCCTTCCCAGTTCCACACCATGACTGTTATATGGATCAGGCTGATTGCTTTCAAACCGTTGCCAATTATGGGATAAATGCTCCTACTGGCTGCCCCTCTCTGGCTTTAATGCTGTTGCTGCTCCAATGCCCCCACAATGTTCCACACAAATAGTCCATGCCTTCCTCAGATGGGTGCACCCGACCCTCTATGTAATAGGTTATCTACATGTATCCAGCCATGGTGCATGTGTGAGAAACCTTGCCTCTGCAAAGTTTACCCATGGCTTGGTTTACTTTTTTGCAGGATTTTTCCACTGCTATGAGCGCTGCACTAGTTCAGCTGTAGTGCATAATGGTGTAAATCTCCCCCCGTCTCACCTGTGATCGCTCTTGCTCTGTTCCCCGGGAGGATTCCTCTTGTGGACGGACCAGGTCTTGTATAGGCCTGCTCGAGTCTCGTCCGGCTGCAGAGCGCGTTCAGAGTTCCGGGAAGGTCGCTGTTCCAGGATGTCCAGGAAAATAGGTAGCGGTCGCTAAGAATGGGGATTCCAGGAGCAGATTAGAGGGAAGGGGTGAAGGAAGGAAGAAGGAACCAGGATCTAGGAATAGTGGATTCGCCGAACAGCACACACACGTCAAGTCACTATCTAATGATAGCGTTGAGAGCGCGGGGGCGTGGCCAATTTATAGAACGTGCCGTGTGCGACGTGGAAGCTGGTGCGAGGCAAGTCGCTTGTTGCAGCCATGTTGGGAGTTACAAAGAATACATGCCCCGGCGCGATAAGGACCAGGAAGTCCAGAAGGGGCAGGTTCTATGGGTCATGACAGCATGCCTCCTCGAAGACCTGTTCCACCAGGTTTGCCCGGGTGTATGAGATGGAATCTTCTAAGCAGTCGAGGGGTATTTAAGTTAGAAACTGGTTCCCAGGTTCTCTCGCTAGGAGGGTTTTCTTTCCATTCAACCAGGTATTGAAGTCGACCCCGTTTATACCTGGAATCGCATATTCTGGACACTTCATATTCCAGCTGATCGTCCACAACAACAGGACTGGTCTGCAGGATTTTCGGGAGGATTGGATGTAAGGTTTCAATAGGGAAGTGTGAAAGACTGGGTGTATTTTCTTCCAGGAATCGGGTAGCTTGAGTCGGAATGAGACAGGATTGATGACTTCCTTTATGGAAAATGGTCCATAGTACCGAGGGGCCAATTTGTTTGGCCGTAGATATCGCGGTAATAGTTTCGAGGACATCCAGACTTGATCACCAACAGAATAAGAGGGTGCTGATCTTCTCTTGGAATCCGCATAGAGCTTAGTGCGTGTTTGAGCCTCTTTCAATTGTTCCTTGGCTTCCTTGTGTATGTTGATGAGAGTCTGTATCCATGAGTCGAGAGTAGGTACTGGAGTGGGATGTGGAAGAACAGAAGGTAAAACGGACGGGTGAAAACCTTGACTGCAATAGAAAGGGCTGACCTTGAGTGCTGAGTGATCGGAATTGTTGTAGGCAAACTCGGCCAGGGGTATGAGGAGAGACCAGTCATCCTGAACCTTGGTGGCAAAACAACGAAGATATTGCTCCAGAGTTTTATTTACACGTTCCGTGGCTCCGTTGGTTTGTGGGTGAGAACCTGATGAGAGAGCGCGTTGGATTCCTAGAATACGACACATATGTTTCCAGAATTGTGAGACGTATTGAGGTCCTCGGTCCGATATGATTTTGGAAGGAAGTCCATGAAGACGGAAAATATGTTCCAGGAAGATTCCAGCAAGTTCTGAGGAGGATTGTAGTTTATACAAAGATATAAAATGAGCCATATGGGTGAACAAGTCTATGGTTACCATGATGGTCGTGTACCCTCGGGAAGGTGGTAATTCCACAGTGAAGTCCGTAGCAATAAACTCCCATGGTCTTGTTGGCAGCGACGTTGCAGTAGAAGACCCTCCGGTCTCTTGTTATCATGTTTGTTTTGACTGCAGACAGTACAAGCCTTGACGTACTGTTGTACGTCGGTCTTCATTCGAGGCCACCAAAACTGTCTTTGACTAAGACGGAGGTGTTAGTTATACCACGATGACCGGAGTGAAGGGTATCATGGCAGAGGTTTATTACACTGTGTTGTAATTTTTACGTAGGAATTACCAGTGCATTATCCTTGAATATATATTCTTCCTTGACTCTTAGATTCCATGGATTCTTCCTTGAAATATCCTTCCAGAGGTCAGAGGACCGGGTTTGCACTCAGATTTCTTCCAGGAGGTTGATTGCTTGAGCTACAAAGATAGCTTGGGGAAACATCTTAGAATAGGCCTTGTCCTCAGTGGCTGAGTAGTCAGGACGTCGAGAGAAGGCGTCAGCAATCATGTTTTGTGATCCGGCAACATGAGTGATTTGAAACTGGTACTGGGCAAAGAAGTAGGCCCAACGGGCCTGACGACTGTTCCTGCACTCCAACGACTGTAGGATTTGGAGATTCCGATGATCTGTGCGGACCTGAACTGGATATCTAGCACCCAGAAGTAGGTGTCGCCATTCAGTGAAGGCTTGACGGATGGCCAAGAGTTTCTTCTCCAGGACGGAATAGTGTCTCGCTGGGGGTTAGGGTTTGTGAAAGGGTAAGCAATGGGGTGTTCCAGTCCATCCTCAAGTTCCTGTTTCAAGACCGCCCCTATGGCGTAGTTAGAGGCATCCGTTTCCACTAGGAATGGGAGATTTATGTTGGGCTGGATCAGGATGGGGGCTTGCGTGAACTCTGTCTTCAATCGTTGGAATGCTTTATCTTGCGGTGTAGACCAGATAAAGGGGGTGTCTTTCTTCAATAGAGCAACGATCGGCTGAACGATCTCGGAAAAGGTAGAAATAAACTTCCGGTAGAAGTTGGCGAACCCCAGGAAGGATTGCACTTGTTTCACTGATGTGGGAGCGGGCCAAGCCAGTATGGCCTTTACCTTTGAAGGGTCCATACCAATTCCTTCTGGGCTAAGGATGAATCCTAAGTAGTGAACAGAAGTAACGTGGAACAAGCATTTTTCGGGTTTGGCTAACAGTTTGTGTTCACGAAGTCGTTGTAGTACTGCCTTTACATGTTCTTCATGTTTTAGAGGATCCTTGGAAAAAATCAATGTGTCATCCAGATAGACAATGACGAAAAGGAACAACATATCAGAGAACACCCTGTCCATAAAACGCTGAAAGAATGCGGGAGCATTGGCTAGTCCAAAAGGCATGACTAGGTATTCATAGTGACCAAAGGGTGTTCTAAAGGCTGTTTTCCATTCGTCCCCTTCCCGGATACGGATTAAATGGTAGGCACCCCGGAGATCCAACTCTGTGAATATTACGGCTCCTCTCACAGCTTCCAGGATATCCGAGATCAGGGGCAGTGGGTACCGGTCTTTGAGGGTGCATTGGTTTAAGCCTCGATAGTCGAGGCAAGGTCTGAGTTCCTTGGTATCCTTCTTGGGAACGAAGAACAACAAAGCACCCGCTGGAGATTTCGAGGGTCTTATGGTGCCGTTTTCAAGATTGGTGTCTAGGTATTCCCGAAGGGCCTTTTTCTCAGGTTCGGAAAGAATGAACATTCGGCCGAAGGGAATTACAGCTGAGGGATCTGCATCTATAGCACAGTCTTCGGCCTGTGAGGGGGTAAGGCTTGGACTATGGCAGTAGAAAATACATCAGCATATCCCTGATAGGCCTCTGGAACTTGTATGATATTGGAAACCATGAGTGGTGTTTCTTGGTCTCTTGGTGGTTCTTTAGGAGTTATCGAGGAGGGGTCCAGGGATAGACAGTGGGATATACAGAACTCTGAGCCCAGGAATAATGATCCTGCTGTCCAATTGATATACAGATTGTTCTTTTGTAACCAGGGCATACCCAAAACCATGGAGTAATGGGCTGACTTAATGATGTTGAAAGTAATCCACTCTTGATGATGGTTTATGGAAAGTTGGATCTCTTTAATCTGCAGGCTTATGGGACCTGAAGAGAGGGGTCTTCCGTCAATTGCTTCCACCGGCTGCATGGTGTTTCGTGTCTCGTACGGAATATGATGACTAACAACCCAGTCTTGATCAATGAAAATTCCCATAGCTCCGCAGTCCACCAAGGCCAGAATGGGATAAGTCTTGTCTTTGGAGGGCGAGAGGAAGGCCTGTAGTATCACCAAACTGTTTTGTCCAGGAGAGTTCAAGCATGGAATTGATGTGGAGCAAACATCTCTCTCCCGACACCTCGCTCCATCTAGGATCGGGAGCTGGCGTTTCCCGAACGCCGTGGAGGGGCTAGAGGGCATTCTCTAACAAGATGTTTATCCGAGGCACAATACATGCACAGGCCTGTGTGGATCCTTCTCATCCTTTCTTGAGGGGAAATAGGCCCACGGAAGGCTCCGATTTGCATGGGTTCCGGATCTATGTCAGGGGTTGGGGCAGAATCGGTTTTAACAGAGGTTTCAAGGGAATTCTTTTGAAAGGGTGTCTTGGTCTTTCTTCTTTCAGCCTTTCTTTCCTAGATTCGGAAGTCTATTTGCATGGCTAGATCCATACGAGCCTGGAATGAACTAGGATGAGCCACCCGGGCTAATTCATCCTTAATGTCCTCGTTTAGACCCCTGCGAAATAGAGTGAAACTTGCTTCTGTGGACCAATCCACTTCCTTGCCAAGTTTGAATCTAGTAACGTATATCCTGAGTACCCTGTCGGAAATCGAGTAAGCGTTCCTGAGCACTAAAAACCTGTTCTGGGCGGTCGAACATAGTCTTGAGTGCCTGAATGAATCCATCATAATCATCCAGGAGGGCATCTCCTGAGTTGACTAAGGGAGTGGCCCAGGTGAACGCGTTCCCTGTGAGGTGCGAGATTATGAAGCCCACCTTCGCCCTAGAAGTTGAAAAATAATAGGGCTTAAAAGTAAAATGCACCAAGCAGGAATCCACGTAAGGATTTTGCCGATCCATCATATTTGTCTACCACTCCACCCAGTAACACACTGTCCTTGTTAGCGGGGCCGCAAGACAAAACAAGCTGCCTTAACGCAGCATTCTCAGCCTTTAAGTTCTGTACTTCAGTTGTGAGCTCTTGCATGCCACGCATAAGGTCCTGGACTGCTTTCTCCATAGCAGTATCAGTGTCGGTCGTTTGGCGTCTCAAACTGTCGTAAATCTCCCCCCGTCTCACCTGGGATCGCTTCTTGCTCTGTTCCGCGGGAGGATTCCTCTTGTGGACGGACCGGGTCTTGTATAGGCTCGCTCCTATTTCCTGTACATGTTGCTGTCTGCAAGGTGGGGCTCTTCTGTGGTTGATATTTACATTTAAGAAACTGAAACATGTGTTTGTCTTTTAAAGCACACACAAAATGACTGCAGCATTTTAGGTACAAGAGCTCTGCAGTTAAGAACGTATTGCCTCTCCTGAACACACACACCTCTAAATTTGCGAACAGATGCAACTAGTTAAAGCCACAATGGGTGCAAGTCTTGGAGGAAGTTAACCAAGCACCAGGAGATGCTTCGCTCATAAATCGGGACACATCAGGCAGGAACATCCATAGCAAGCCCACTATAAATTAATGGTTTTGGGTACATACCTGGTTCACAAATACTTGGCACATACTAATTTTACATATTGTATTTCTTCTTTCAGACAATAACTCAAATCATCATGGCACTCTTTGATTCAGACAATTCTCTGTGCATTTGAAAGGATGGGGAATTTGAGCCTTTGCAATTCCTGGTGAAGTTAATTGGAAATTGCTGATAGAGGGTATTGATGAAAGTAGAAGAGAAATATGTGAAGAAAGGATTTCAAGGAGTCCTGCTTTTCTAGTTGGGTAAGCAATGTGTTTTTTATTCTGTTGATCTATTTGATGTTTGGGGGAGGAGGGTACATCTGACGTCCCTATGTGGAGTCGTTCCCCTTTTTCACACATACAGATGAATGCTACACAATGCCCACCTCATTTACATCATCTCTTTCCTCTAGAGTAACTATAGATGGTCTACTGATTTCCCTTATGTTATTGGTGAAGCGCTATGGGTTGGACGCCTACGGGGACAGTAGTCCAGGTCAGAGTATGTGTTATGATGATGAAGCGGAAGCAGGTAAGTTATATAATTAGGTTTATTTAGGTTAATAAATAAGAAAAGAAGACCCCACATCTCATGGGCTCCCTTCCCTTCCCTTCTCTCCTCCAACTGCCCAACTTAGAACCAAACAAGCAAAACACAGACCAACATTCCATGACATCATAATGTATGCTCCCTTCACTAGAGAGATCTCCTCCCCAAAGGAGATGCACTACAACACATCTCCCCTCGTTTTTTTTTTATATATATCATCTGATCACCTTTTCCTTTTCAGCATGTTACATTAACATCTAACATCTAATTGATCTAAAACAAGCATTTTACACTAACTAAGTCACAACTCAAAACTGACCTAAAACAATTCGCCATGAGCGGCTCAGTTGCCATTTCCTTGCTTTCTCTCCTGGGCATTTTCCCGCATATGACTATCACACATTTCCTCTCCTCACAGAGGCAACTCTATCTTTATTCCACACTTGCCCTCCAGCAACACGCACTGCCCCTTTCATAACTGCCACAACTCTGACAGGATCCGAATAAATGGACTCCCCCTTCCGCCTTATCACTGCTTTCCTTATCCTAATCCAGTCACCCCACTCCACACGCAACTCCTTATTTCCTCTCCTCAAATTTTCACGCTTGACCCAATCTGACTTCTTCCTCACTAATGACCTTCTCACCTCATCCACAACAAGATCAGTCTCCCTACATCTTCCCAGCCATGGCGGACAAGCCATGGAATATGGCTTCCTTCCCCTCATGAGTTCAAATGGGCATAGACCAGTCGTAGAATGTGGCGCCATCCTCAGAGCCCACATTCTATTTTGTATTAGAGCTAGCTTGTCTAAACCACACTCCTCTCCCATACGTACACTCTCCATTACACACCTATTCATTCTCTCAACCACACCATTTGACTCGGGATGGTACAATGAGGTTCTTTTATGACCAACTCTGCACTTCCTCAAATAGTTAGAAAATCTTTCTCCAATAAACTGGGGCCCATTGTCGGTCAATATGGTCTCAGGCAAACCTTCACTTGCAAAAATTTCCTGTAGAACCTTTATCATACATTCACTCGTGATATCCCTCACAACCTTAAAATCCACCCATCTGGAAAACAAATCCACCACCACAACTATATACTTTCCCCGAGCATAACCAAGTTCCACAGGACCAAGTATGTCCATGGCTATATCACACCATATCCTGGACGGAAGACCAACATCCACTAAAGGTTGCTTTCTGGCCGCTATTCCCTTTCCACTCTTAAAACAAAACTGACAATTTGCCAAACGATCTTCCACCTCCTTGTCAAAACCCGGCCACCAATAATCTTCTCTTAACACTCCTTTAGTCTTGGTAATCCCAATATGACCACTATGTGCTAAATCTACCACTTTCTTCCTTAATCCTATCGGGACCACTGCCCTACCCCATCTGAACAAAATATTATCATTTACAGATAATTCATCCTTCACCTCCCAATATGGTTTCACTTCTTCCGCCAATTCCACTTTATTAGGCCATACTGCAGATTCAACATATGTGATTACCCTCCTTATGATGTCATCTCTCTCCATTTCATCCAACCACTCCTGCTTGGATACTATGCCATCGGTGTTGACAAACACCAATTCCATTTCCTCACTTTCCGTACTTTCAGATGCTGCCACCCTTATCCTTGATAGACTGTCGGCTAAAACATTTTCCCTTCCGGGTATGACCTCCATCCTAAAACAATGTGTCTGCATCCTGGTAACCCACCCTGCCACTCTCCGAGATACTTTGTCCAGTCCCTTATTCTCAAAAATGGCCTTTAAGGGTTTATGATCCGTTCGCAACACAAATTCTACTCCCCACACAAAATTTCTGAAACGTTCCACAGCCCAAAAACATGCCAAAGCCTCCTTTTCTAGAACCGAATACCTTAACTCTGCTCCCTTGAGACCCCTTGAGGCATGGGCGATTACCTCCTCAGAACCATCTTCCTGCTTCTGTGATAGCACAGCTCCTAGTCCACTTTCACTTGCGTCAACTGTGATCATGGTTAGCTTCCTCGTGTCAAAGCATCCTAATGGACCAGCCATATTAATTTCTTCCTTTATCATGTTAAACTCCTTGTCACACTGGCTATTCCATACAAACTCGGCGCCCTTCTTGAGAATCTTTCTCATCTCCTGTACTTTGTCAGCATAATTTATCACAAATTTGTGATAAAATTCCGTCATTCCTAGAAAAGAGCATAGCTCATTCTTGCTTCTCGGTTTCTCAACACTCTTAATGGTATTAATCATACCTTCCTTGGGTTTAACCCCATCCCCTGACACTTCATGTCCTAAGTAATCCACTTTCGTCACAGCAAACACACATTTTTCACCCCTCAAAGTAATCCCTCTTTCCTCAAATATCCTCAAAACCTTGCGCAGGTTCCTGTCATGTTCTTCCATTGTTACACCACTCACCAACACATCATCCTGAAAACAGAACACTCCCTTTAATCCCTTCAACAAACGATCCATGATCTTCTGAAATACTGATGAAGCGGACGCCAGCCCAAATGGCATTCTCCTAAATTGAAAAACACCTTCATGCGTTACAAAAGCAGTAACCTTCCTACACTCCTCCACCAATTCAACCTGATGATACGCTGACGTCATATCTAACTTAGAGAAAAATCTCCCTCCGCCCACCATGGTCAACAGTTCACCCATGTTGGGCAGAGGATGTCTGTCCACCATCACACACTTATTTAACTCACGCATGTCAACACACAACCTTATGTCACCTGAACTTTTCTTCACAATCACCACTGGGGATACCCACTCAACCCCTCCAGCTCTCTCAATCACACCTGACTCCAACAACTTCTGTAATTCCTTTTGCACCTTCTCCCTCAAAGCTAGGGGCACAGGCCTAAGCTTCGCCACGATTGGTACACTATTCTTTTTTAATGTTATCTGGTGCTGAAACCCTCTCACCCTTCCCAACCTCTCATTAAACACTTTCCCAAACTCCGACTTGTATCTATCAAGACTCGCAGACACTTCGGAAATTTGCAGCACTTGCTCTGGATGATTGGGATCGAGTCTGATCCCTAAAGTCTTTTGTTCTCTCCACCCTAACAAAGATTGCCCCTTCTTCGTGACATACACCTTGCCCTCACAACTGCGTCCCTTGAATTCAAATTTACTCCACACATAACCCAATAAGTCAATACGATCTTGGTTGTATCCTCCTGGACTTATGTCAGGCTCTGATAACTCAGCTACTACCCCTTTCATTTCGCACTCAAAGGCAACCCTGGATATTAAAGTTATTTTCGACCCTGAGTCAGCCATCATTGACACCTTACGCCCATTTACCATTACCACAGCATAAGGTCGTTCACAATCCTCCAGATCCCCACCATTCGTAACAACATTAACAGTATTCACGATAACATTTTGTAACGGCACCACAACTTCGTCTTCTGATGACCTTCCATCTTCTTCCTCATTTACATACAAAACCCTCCGTTGGCTTGTCTGTCCAAATTGGTAGTTCTTGCTGCACGATGCTAAACGCCCTCTCCTTTTGCATTTTGAACACGTACTCTTCCATCCTGGGCACACAACAGAGGATGCGAAGTGTGTCGCACTAGCACAGCGATAACATAGCCTTTCGTCCTTCCTATCCTCCTTTTTTCAAATCTCTGTATATAATCTTGACCCTTCCTTTCTTCCGGATTATTCTTCCCTGCCTGTCTGTTTCTTCCTTTCCTTTTGTTCTTTCCCTCAGCTACGGACAACACCTCCGGTTTATTTTCTTTGGGCTCCCCTCCTTCAGTTTTGGAAAGTTTGGCCACACATGCCAGGGAATGCTCCACACGTTTCGCCAAGTCCAATACTTCATCTAAACTCGGCTCGTCCTTTAGCCACAACTCCTCTCGTATCTTGTTGGATCGACAGTGTGTCATGAATTGATCACGAATATGTTCGTCGAAACTTCCTTGAAATTTGCATGTAAGAGCCAGATGTCGCAATGCAGTCACATAATCCTCCACAGATTCATTTTGGGCTTGTGTGCGCATCCGGAAATTGTACCTTTCCAGAATTGTGCTCCTTTTTGGGTTAAAATGCTTGTCTAGCTTCACTAATGCGGATTCGAACTCATTTAATTGATCCCCGCTTCCATCACTCACTAGTTGCGGTAGAGTTTCAAAAATTCTTTGGCCCTCGAACCCTAAAAAATGTAACAATAACGCCAACTTCCTCTCGCTGGAATAGGCTGTCCCGCCGGCTGCCTTCATGTAGTGCAGAAAACCCTTGCGCCATTGGGGCCACGCAATTCTTGCCGCGCCTGGGGCTGGCATAAAAATGGGGGGACCTGATATCCCTGGCAAGGCTGCCATACCCTGCTTGCAAAATGTCTCTTGGTTGTGCTTTTTATGTTCTCCCTGCTCAATAGAATTTCCACGCTTAAGGTGTCTTCTTTAATGTTCTCTTGTAACCTCGCTTGTCCACACAGTCAGGACCGACACATCAAAACCACACTGCACAAATATCTTGATCAAGGTTGATGTCTACCTGCCTGAGGGCTGTACACATGCAGCAGTGTGCCGTTCATCTTCTTAAATACTTTAATGATAAGTAATATTGAAGTTCCCTAACACTTCAGTTATGTACTTGTTATGTACTTGTTACTTTGCCACACAAGTAACAAATGAGAGGATCAGGCTCCTCACTAAAATGTGAAATGCCCCTCTATTATAAAGTTCACGGTAGTCTTCTGCTCACATGTCCCTCCTTTAGGAGGAATACGGTACTTTCGTTCAAGGACCGCTCCCCACGCCTTTCCTCAGCCGTCTATCTCGGGCAACACAACGAACGCTGCGCCGGAGCTAATGAACAGGTTCTGGCACTTACTTTACATCGGAGAGGTGTGTTGGGGAGGTGCATACGCGCAGGCCTGCGCGCGGTGGCCACTCAACGCTACAGGGGAGCGGAGCGGCCAACGCGAAGACCTCCGCAAAATGGCCGCTCAACGCCACGGGAGAGCGGAGCGGCCCTCCCAGAAGTTTTCCTTTGACGCCGGCAGCTTCTTCTCAATGACAGCCCCTGTCGGGCTGAAACATTCGCGTGATCAGCTGGTTTCCTCAGCTCTCCGCGTCGGCCGGTACCCTGGACAAACGATGAGGACACTTCTCTCAGCAATCGTCGTGTGGGCAGCATTCCACTTCAGGGGCCGCTCACGGGAGGGAAGATGAGCTGGCTTTTTCACGCCGTGCCGGCACAGGCAGTATGATTTGGAAAGCGCGGCTGGCAGCAGGAACGTGATCCAGTTCATAAAACGCCTCTCTCAACACGGGGCTCGCCAAAGCAGTGTATCTCAGCTGGGGTCTTCTCTTCACCTGCTTTCCATAGCCATTCATCCCATCCTCGTCGCCATTGTTATGATGATGAAGCGGAAGCAGGTAAGTCATATAATTAGGTTTATTTAGGTTAATAAATAAGAAAAGAAGACCCCACATCTCATGGGCTCCCTTCCCTTCAGTTCTCTCCTCCAACTGCCCAACTTAGAACCAAACAAGCAAAACACAGACCAACATTCCATGACATCATAATGTATGCTCCCTTCACTAGAGAGATCTCCTCCCCAAAGGAGATGCACTACAACATTGTGTGCAGCTAGGACAGAGAATGGATTGCTATTGGAGAATCGCACTCTACCTCCATTCATCTGTAGGTGAATTTATTCCCATAAAGTCAGCCGACACATGTTTCGACCTTAGCCGTCTTCAATTGAGGCCTTGAAATTGAACACTTGGTATGGTGACCAGGTTTGGAAGTTGATTGTGAAAATATCTTGAAACAATTTTTTGATAGTACTTAATGATTAAAGGTTTGAGTCCCGAGAGACCAGTCAATGGCAGGCGCATTGTGCTCAAAGTCTTTAGTGGTTCTTGGACATCCTGGATTGGTTCCCCAAATCAAAATTCCTAAACTATCTTTTTTGATTTTTTTTTTACACCTTAGATGCAATCCTGAAAATGTAGTCCACAGGTTGGGGAACTAATCTATGATGCCCAAGGTAGAGCACGATTTGCAAATACCAATCCGTTTTCTGTCCCATTCATTCAAGGTCTTTATGCATAGACCTTGTGGAATTGGTGATGCAGCTCGCCACTATTTATAAATTATAGTGGTCACGGCACACTCTCAACGGTATGTACCCATACACATTGTTATGTGTGCAGCTACACTGAGTTGTGGGTAGCTGCATGGGGAGGGAGGGAAAGCGCCTGTTGAGGTGTGTGTCCCGGGATCAGGTAGCACCTGTAGAAGCTGGATTCCTGGGAGGCGTCCGAGCTGGAGAGGCCAGGCTGGTAGTCAAGTGTCGCCAGCTGATGGAATGACGCAAGAAGCAACTCCAACCCAGCCCTGGTAGGACTGGGGTGTAGGGAGACACCCCCAGTAGTATCAAACACTTCTCCCTGTGGGTCCGTGACATAGAAATGTGGCTGCTCTGACAAGGATGGAGGTGCAGCAGACAAATAGTCCCAAGAATCTCAGAGTTCTATAGTTGGGAGGATGCGCTTGCAGAGTATTGGCACAAACAGCCCAATGGCCAAAGGCAGAGCCTGACGAAA
Organism: Ambystoma mexicanum; assembly: GCF_040938575.1. NCBI lineage: Eukaryota > Metazoa > Chordata > Amphibia > Caudata > Ambystomatidae > Ambystoma > Ambystoma mexicanum. Next base: position 859,962,958 of record NC_090934.1, on the reverse strand, counting down.
ATGAGGTTCACGAGTCAGGAGAAGTTGAAGACAGCTGGCAAATGATGAGATCCAAAGAGAACTGGAGAGGTGAACCCAAATGGTGAGGCAAGGCAAAGGTCCGTGGGAACCAACCAAGGAGAGCTTCTGGCAGAGCTGAACCCCAGGGCAAGCAGCCCAGGCGAGAAAACCCCAAAAGGGGCCCACAGCGGAAAACCAAGATGAACTGGAGAAACCAAGACTGGGAGGCAACAGGAAACCCCCAATTCAGGCAAGAACCAAGGAAACAAGCAGGAAGGAGCAGGAATCCGGAAGGTAGCAGGAAAATAGGAAACGAGCGCAACTACGGCGAGTCAGGGACGAACCGCGTTAAGACGCGATTCGTTCCCAGACTCGACCGCTATTTACGGCCCTCGGCATGAAGCCGAGGCCTAAGACGCAGGCTGGCCCGCCCATGCGCAGCCGTCCCTGCCGGGAGTGGAAACGAGGCTTGACACGCAAGCCGCCGGCCTCCGCGTACTGCAGCGCATGCGTGCGCCCGAAACTAAACAATGCGGTGAGTTCAGATGTCGGGAGGCATTAAAAATAAAGGTAGAGGAGAAAAAGCAGCTACTGGTGGAATCTGGAAAAAGAAGATGCAGTGAAAAAAACAAGAGAATTATATTGTAAAAGCTGATGGGTGAAAACTGACTATTCCAAAATGTATTAATGGCTGTTCACAAAAGCTGGAAAACCTTTTTGGCAGGGATGGCTAGTGTTCTTCATTCCTTCCTCAGAACCTGCCTATTACTTAACCTGGACAATTGATAGACAGAGAATTAAATCGGCAGATGTCTGTGTAATGTTGCAGTTCCCAGAGATGTAGCTGTGCAACAACTGCAAAATATTGGACTATAAAGTAAAGTAACCCATCAATTGTCTGCTACAAATGTTTTGTCGGACAGATCTAATTTGACAAGCTCAACTCTATCACCACGTCTTCTTAACAGTGGGCCTCATTACGACCCTGGCGGTAAGCAAAAAACGATGGCGGTAAATGATTACCGCCATCGTTTTCCGCTAGGTCCGATTATGACCCTTGACCGTTAACTACGATGCCATTAGCGGCATCGTAGTCAACGCTGCCGCTATCTGCGCCAAGGACGCGCGCACGCGACCTCCCACACCGTACTTAGCGCCATGGCGGAAAGGTACGCGAATACCGACCCAAGCAGACATGCACCTATCACCATCACCCAGCCCGTTAAGTACCTTACCGCCATGGCGCTAAGTACGCCATCGCGAACCAACCGTAAATGGCCATGTAAAGTGAATCCAGCTGCCACAGGTGCACAGAAACAGCACAGGTGGAGGCAATACAGACTCAGGAAGTACAAAAAGAGCACACCCCACCCCTTCCCACACCCAGTCACACTCCACAATGATACCAATACGACTTGCAATGTTGGGGCTGGAGGACCTGATAGCAATGCAAGTGCTACTACAACAACAACAACAGGAGGCAGCACAGAAGAGACGCAGGAGGAGAAGGAGGGCAAGGCAGGGCCAGCAAGCCCCACTAGCACAGCCAGTGCCACCACGCAGGCAGCCCCCAATCCCACGCATCGGAGCCAGTCCATTCAACCTCACTGCTGAGCAGATCCACACCCTGTACCGTTTGGACGGGGACACCATCAACGCCATCGTAGACATGACACACAACGACATCGTCAGCATGATAGAAAGTCCAACCGCCATCCCACCCCTACTGAAGGTAGTGTCTGTACTCCACTTCCTGGCCACAGGCACCTACCAGCACACAGTGGGGCACTTGCATGGCATTTCACAACCATTATTCTCACGTACACTCATCCAAGTGCTCGATGCCCTCCTCAAGGATGACACAGACGACCACATCTCATTACCACGGACTGCCCAGGAGATTGCAAACACCAAAGTGGGTTTCCATGCACTAGTCGGCATACCTGGTTGCATTGGTGCCATCAACTGCACCCATGTGTAATTGGTGGTTCCACATGCCATGGAGGTACCGTACCGCAACCGGAAACAATTCCACTCAATCAACGTGCAAATGGTCTGTGACTCCAACAAGATCACACATTGTTGTGCCCGATTCCCCGGATCAAGCCATGATTCAATGGTCCTGAGGAACTCCACAATACCACGCTACATGGAGCGACATGCAGGCCCAAGATCCTGGCTACTCGGTGAGTCTAATGTCATGACCATGGAAATGTGAAGTGGGTAGGTGAACGACGTACCAATGCATACTCCACCGGGCTGAAAGGGGAGGGGGAAATGATGCATACTCCACCTGGCTGAAAGGGGGGGGGGAATGATGCATACTCCACCTGGCTGAAAGGGGGGGGGGGGTGATGCATACTCCACCTGGCTGAAAGGGGGGGGGGAAATGATGCATACTCCACCTGGCTGAAAGGGGGGGGGAATGATGCATACTCCACCTGGCTGAAAGGGGGTGGGGGAATGATGCATACTCCACCTGGCTGAAAGGGGTGGGGAACGATGCATACTCCACCTGGCTGAAAGGGGGGGGGTAAATGATGCATACTCCACCTGGCTGAAGGGGGGGGGGGTGATGCATACTCCACCTGGCTGAAAGGGGGGGGAATTATGCATACTCCACCTGGCTGTGAGTAGCAGAGAGAACGGAGACAGATGATACCCTAAAGCAACCCAAACTACACCCAACACCAGTGAAGCCAATACCAAATGTATGCAGCCCTACCATGTGAATGAGGTTGTGTCCCAACCATGACACAACCATCTGGAAGTGCATTCTACCAATTCAGACCACATTGTCAACAAAAAAATGCACCTACATGCACGTCACCAAACACCATCAACCGAAAGGCCTGTCCCCCATAACTGCCCACGAAGGAGGCACATGACGGACAGAAACATCAACACACCATTACACAGACCCCAGGGCCCCCAAAATGTCCCTATCAACATCAGCATTGCTCACTGGGGTAATGATGAGGCCCACAGCAATGTTGCAATGATATGCGCATTGACATCACAGGACACGTGCCAGGCCAACAAAACAAACGGCATGAACGGACACAGTGGATGGGCACTCACAATGCACTCCACCCCTCTGCATACATTGGGTGATGGCATGCAAAACAGGCCATGAGAGCCATGAGCATATACTGGTTGCATTGTGTGAATCAATTAGTGCATTTAGAAGTTGTCCAAAGTAACAGTTGGATGCAAGCCATGGTGGCACATCATGTTCTTGATCAGACGTCATGACTGACACATACATTCTCGCCTACATACAGGTGATGCAGGCTATCCCCTGAAGAGGTGGCTCCTTAAACCAGTCCGGAACCTGCAGAACCAGCACGAGGAGGACTTCAACCGTTCACATACACGTACCCGTGTGGTCATTGAGCAGACATTCGGCCTATTGAAGGCACGGTTCCGATGCCTCAGCAGGTCTGGTGGGGCACTCCTGTACCGCCATGAGAAGGTGGCAAAGATGGTCATGGCATGTGTCATGCTACACAATATGTGCGTCAGACGAAATGTGCCCCTGCCCCCTGACGCAGAACTGCAACCACCTGACGAGGATGAGGAGGGTGCAGATGGGGCCGCACCTCATGGAGGAGGCGATGCACAGGAGGGGCGTGAAATGCGTCAAAATATCATCGACCAATGCTTCTAGCACACACGGATGGTGTGTATCACATGGAGACGGCACTTGGGGCACTGTGTGTCTCTGGGACATGCACACTGTGGACTGTACACCAATAAAGAACACATAAGCAATGAAAATGTCCACACATTTCATTTCGGAAAAAGGAAAAAGTGTATTTTAATCATAATTTGTCATGAAACCCCCCCTCCGCCCTGCACACCCCAACACACCCCCTCCGCCCTGCACACCCCAACACACCCCCTGTGAGTGTCTACAGATGCCTGTAACAGTGGGCACAGGCTATTACAAGCCCCCTCTCCCAGCCCCCGGGGCACCCCTGCCTGTGGAGCGCAGGTTCCGTCCTGAACGTCGGACGGGGGTGCTCTGGGCAGAACTGGCAGCGGAGGATGTCCCTGTCTGCTCCCGCGCATGCATGTCCTGTAGGGTGTGGGAGAGCTCAGAGAGCACACGGCGCACCCCGGCAAGTTCGCCACAAATGTCCCTTGACATGGTCTGCATTGCATCCCTCAGGGTGTCAGTGTTCTGGGCAATTTCGGCCCTTATGGTCTCCGTAGCCTGTTCGATGGCTGCCCTAGCCCCCACGCATTCCGCAGCATGCTCGGTGAGTAGCGTGGACAGCTGTTCCTGCCGTTGAATGATGTCCTCAAGGGACTGTTGCCCCTGCTGGGCCATGCCCATTGCTGGTGGTGTGATGGAGGGGCTGCTCCCCTCCTGTGGACTTAGAACTGGGCATGGGGTAGATGGCCACTCCTCTTCCTCTGTGTGCCCCTGTGTGGGATCCTCATGGGGGCTGGCATGGGACGAACAGGGGGAATGTGGAAGGTCAGTGGGGTGTCTGACGTCGTGCTCCTCAATGTCGAAGTCTGAGCATGCTGCAATGGCAGCTGACTCTCCAATGCTGCTGCTGGCCGCAGAACCGGTGCCTTCTGTGGCAGGCAATGTTGGAACAGGTGGTGCTGCTGCTGCTGGCCTGCTGCCTACTGGGGTGCTTGCCGGTGGGCCGTCCTGTTTGCTGGCAGTGGATTGTGCTTGCTGTGGGGTCTGGCTCACTGCAGCTGAGGTTGAGGGTGCGTGTATGGTTGTCTTGGCCTTCTTGGCTCTTTTTGTCGCAGGGGTGTGCTCGTCCTCGGGGTGTGATTCTGAGCCTGTGGTGGAGCAAAGGAGGGAGAGCGTTATTGATGGGCCTGCAGACATTGGAATGACCATGATTGACATGATTTTGGTCATTAGATGAGGCACATTTGAGGCAGGGGCATGCAGGTTGTCTCCTTTTTGTGTGGAATGAGGATGGAGGTATGTGGGTGCCGGCAGTTAGGGTGTGCATGCTACATGTATACAGGGTGGAGCTCGCATGTGGCTGTGGGCAGTGTCCAGCTAATGTGTTGCATTTACACTCTAGGGCAACATTGTGCTACACATGAATGGACTTCAGTGACTATGGCATGTCTTGATTTGAGGCACCTACCTTCATCGCCTGATGTCGGTACTCCTCTTTCCATCCCTCCGACGCCTTCAATGCCTTCCATGCCAGTCGTGCTGGCACATATTTCCTCCCACGGTTGGAGTTTCAGTGGGGATTCAGAACCTCCACCGGTAGCCAGGGCAAGGTTGCGGTTGGCAGAGATGATGCTTCTTACATGTAGCCTAAGGTCATCCTACCGCTTCCTGCACTGCTGTGGGGTGCGGGGTATGGCCTTCTTTTTGGCTATCGCCGGCCTGGTCATTTGCGGCGAGAAAACAACGGCTGCATTGTCTTGTAGGGTCTCCGCGAGCATGCTCAGTTCCTCCCGGGCGAATGTGTCCTGGCGCTGGCGGTCGCATGCCTTCTTGACAACTTTGGGCATTTTTGGGTGGTTAAGAGGGTGGGTGATGGGTTGGGACAGGTGTCAGGGTTGGATCTGGTGTTGTTGGGAAGGATGGCAATGGATTGTGTTTTTAAAGATGGCCGCCGTGCTGTTTCCCGGTCTGCCACGATGACGCTATTTCCGGTTCCGCTTTTTATGGTGACCGCTAATTGCGGCCACCGCTGATTACGGTGGCCGCTAATTACGGTGGCCGCTGAGATGGTTGGCGGTAGTGCACCTTGCGCGGCCTACGATGCCGGTAGGGGCCCTTTCCGCCATGGCGTTATTTACATTACCGCCATGGCGTAATGCTCGTGCGCGATTGGTCGGAATGTGGCGCTCTTTCCGCCATCGGTCCACGGCGTAAACGTTCATTACGCCATGGCGGTAATGTCGGGTACTTACCGCCAGGGTCGTAATGAGGCCCAGTGTGTTCTTGTTACAGTATGAAGGTCATGCCTGTTTGGACCATGAAGTGACACCTACACGTTACCACACACCTGTGCAATCTTTCAGATTACGTTTTTTAAAAAAATAATGGAATTGGAACATCCCCACAACTGAGTTTGGTTGCTACGTCTGCCACTGCTACTAATCTACAATGTAATTGTAGCTCACCTGCTGCTCTGTGAAACTGAAGATGCAAGTGACCTTGTGTGTAGAACTATTATAGTTGATCTGGTGAATTTGTAGGTTGGTGCCAACTTGTAAATGGTACATGTTTTTGTGCTATTGGATTTCTGTTGGGGGTCAGCTAATGTTTTCTTGGGTCTGGTGAATGGTTGAACTAATTGCTAGCTGCTCCTAGTGATATTGGGTGAAGTGATCGACAGTCTTGTCATGCAGGTAGACCTTCTGTTTAGATCACTGAAAGTGTTTATTTTAGTGCATTGATTTGTAATTGTGGGTGTTTATTGGGTGTGATGCCATGTTAGCTAGAGGTGAGATATGAAATGAGGGAGTTTAGAGGTTGGTTCGTGACGTGGGGTGGATTTGTAGTTTTGTATACTAAATCAGCAAACCTTAGTTAATGACATTTGAGTGCTCTGGCAAAGATGGCAAGTAACGGCTGCAAATTCCTTTTTTTTCCAGTACACTATCCAAAAGTCTAACCCTATAGTAATACCACCCATTTTACACACAAGGAATCAAAAGCCTTTTCCTAAATCATTTAAAAGCAACATCCTCCTGAAGTTGTCTGCAATAATTGTTCACAATTTCAAACCCATCCTAAAGTTGTCAGAGGGTCATCCTGGAGTAATCCCCCACCTATCCTGAAGTTGTCATGGGGTCATCCTAGCGTAATCCCGACCCATCCCTGAAGTCATCCTGGAGTAATCCGCACCATCCTGAAGTTGTCATGGGGGGTCATCCTGGAGTAATACAAGATCATCACTGGAAGTAATCAGAACTCCTCTTGGAGTAGTTTCTCTGATAACTCGAGTCATCTCATTTGAATATTTCAGCCTATACACATACTTAAGGTTGGTTTCGGATGATCTCCCTGAACTAGCCATGGATGACTCTAGGATGGAGTCACCTGATGACTCAAGTATGATTCCAGGAAGATCTTCCTTCTTGACTTGGGGTGGGCTCACAGTTGGATGTTTAAGCACACTACCGAAAGAAGCAGTAGCTTAAGGACACTCACAGCCAACTGGAGTTGGGTACCAGCAATCATTACCTTTGAATTAGTGAATGGGGGCGTCAGTTCTTTGCGCCTTATTGAACCAGTACATTTCCTAAGCCATTTTCTAGGATAAACAGAACGATAACCCGCTCATGTTTCTAAATACATTAGACGAGGTCCCTCCAAATGTGCTTTGCTACATATAAACCCTTGATTCCACAAAACGTAATGGACGTTCCCCTGACTCAATAAGCAAATCTGGAAACTTTAAATACTTAACACTATTACACAAGCTCCTTTCACTCTCACCAAGAAGAACTTTACGTCTAGGCACTCCTCAATTCTCCAAAATCAAACCACCCAAAGACAACCAATGTGCGTCTTCTCCCTACTTGCCTCCTTGCTCTGCAAGACATAAGGGTCAAGAACTGGAGTAATATCCTAGACTTTAAATGATGATCCTGCCACAAACACTATCCTCTGCTATGGGCTAAATGACTTCCCGAAAGAAACTGGATTCGTTAGTGTTTTGCGTGCATTGCTGTTAAGCAACCGCTGCCGCCACCATTGGCTCGCCATCATGTGTGCTTGGCTACATGCTGTGTTGTCCTCTTGTGCACAGTTACTCCTAGCTTCCCAATGGTGACAGAGGTGTGACTCAGTGGCAAGTGATGAATATGTATAAAATGTGATGATGTAGGGGGTCTATGAATGGTATGTTAGTGATGGGGGTCTCTCAATGGAGAGGGGTCATGAAGTGGTGAGGGGGGTCTGTCATAGTGGAGTTATGTCTTGGAGCTGAAGGATTTCTTAGTGACTGGGGTAGCCTAAATGCTGAGGGAGGTATCTATCACTGATGGTCTCGTTGGTCAGGAACGTGTCTGTGGAGTGTGTCTCACTGATGGTCAGTGGTGTTTCACTCAAAGATGGTGTCTGTGTGGTGAGGAGTGTGCTTCTCACGGATGTTGTCTCAGTGATGGGGTGGTGTCTCTTACTGATGACCTCTCAGTGGTGAGGGAGATGCCTCTCACTGCTGGTGTCTCAGTGGTGAGGGATGTGCCCCTTGCTGATGGTGTCTCAGTGGTGAGAGATGTACCCCTCACTGATGGTGTCTCACTGGTGAGGGATGATGATTCTCAGTGACGGTCTCTCAGTTATAAGGGTGGTGCCTCCCACGGATTGTGTCTCAGTGATGGGGTCTCTTGCTGATGTGTCAGTGGTGAAGGATGTGCTTCTCACTGATGGTGTCTCAGTGGTGATGAGGATTTCTCTCAAAAACTGTGTCTGCGGGGTGCACCTCTCGCTGATGCCTCACTGGTGAAGGAGATGTCTTTTCACTAATAATGTCAGTGGTGAGGGCAGTGTCAATCAATGATGGTGCCTCAGTGGAGAGGGAGATGCCCCTCGCTGATGCTGCCTCATTGGTGATGGAGATGCACATCACTGATGGTGCCTCAGTGGTGAGGGAGATGCACCTCACTGATGGTGCCTCAGTGGTGAGGGAGATGCACCTCACTGATGGTGCCTCAATGGTAAGGGAGGTGTATCTTACTGATGACCTCTCACTGGTGAGGGAGAGGTCTTTCACTGATGGTGTTCTAGTGGTGAGGGAGATGCCCCTCATTGATGGTGCCTCAGTAGTGAGGGAGATGCACCTCACCGATGGTTTCTCAGTGGTGAGGGAGATGCACCTCGCTGATGGTATATTAGTGGTGAGGGATGGGCCCCTCACTGGTGGTGTCTCGGTGGTAGGGGAAGTGTACCTAACTGATGACCTCTCATTGGTGAGGGAGATGTCTTTCACTGATGGTGTACCAGTGGTGAGGGATGTGCTTCTCATTGCTGGCGTCTGGGTGGTCAGGGAGCTGTCTCTCGCTGGTGGTACCACAGTAGTGCTGAGGGACACATCTCAGTGATGAGGATGGTATCCTAAGTGACAATGTATGTCTCCTTATGGTGATGGGTGTGACTTTTTAGGGGTGTCTTGAATGGTGTTTCTCTGTGGTGATGATGGTGTTCGTGGTGGGAACCGGGCTATCTCAGTGGTGATGTTTTGTTCAGTGTTCACAACTGGTTGAAGGATGTCTCAGTGGTGGAGGAGTCAGGTTATGACGAGGAAGGTGCCCCTTAATCCTACGGGAGGGGTCTCTTGTTGGTGAAGTAGCGCTTCTCGGTGGGGCGGCAGGTATTTCTCATGGTTCAGCGAGTTGTCACTGGGCTCAGGGTTGTCTTTGCCTTGCAAGACTCAAGAGTGTTACATAGATAAAGGTTTCTGAGAAAGGAGGTGAAATGACTCGGGAACACTTTGTGAGTTTGGCAAGCCTTTTATTAAACGAGGCTGCCCGCAGGCACGCTGCCTGGTTGAAGCACTTCAACGGTCTCTGGCCGTCACGCGATGCCCGAGTTAGAAGTCAACACGGACAACGCGCGACGGCCACAAACCAGTACATACAATTCTCTACAGGAGGGTATCTCTGAAAGGAACATGTCTCTCGGTGTTGGGAGTGTTTCGGAGTCAAGGACGTTCCAAAGTTGGGGGTGTCTGTCAAGGGTGATCGGAGGAGTGCCGTGGTCTCTCAGGGTAAGAGACATCCCGTGAAGTAGTTGGGGCCGCAGTCGGGTCTCAAAGCTGGATGTGTCTCTGTAAAGGGGATGTCTCCAAGTCCTGGAGCGTGGATCAGTAATAGTGTCCCAGGGTGGATGAGGCCTCTCAGACTAATGTGTACGTCTCACTGGTGAGGCATCACTCGCAACTCGGGTACCTTACGATGTAGGGGTGGCTCTGTGATGGAGGTGCCAGCCAGTAAGCATGTCCCTAAGTGTTAAGAGTTGAGGGTGTCTATTGGTGATGGAGGCACCTCTGGGTTATATGCCCCTCACACTGGGAGATGTCTCTCAGGGGAAAAGTACATCTCTGTGTCAGTGATGTGTGTGTCTCGTGATGGAGTGTCTCTCAGCACCTGGAGTGTCTTGGAGTTCAGGGGTGTCTCTCGGCGAGGGAAGTGTTTCAGTGGTGAGGGGGGCGGGGGGTTTCTCTGGGTTGACGAGAGCCGTTTTGGTGATGCTACTCTCCCCTTGGTGGTGGGTTTGCCTCAGTGTAATGCAAGTGGCAGAGCTGCTCCAGTGCTTCATGAGGTGTTTCAATAATGGGCGTCTCTCAGTGCACGGGTTATCTCTTTGCTGAGCGAGGTGTCAGGGTGGCGAGAGGTCTCTTATGGTCACATCCCCAGTCCTGGTGCTCCTCAGTCTCCCTTGGGTGCCCGCTCCTCGGGTGTCGGCTGGGTTCCGACTGCCGCCCGTTGTTCACCAGGGTTCCCATATGGTCCGAGCCACCCTCTGCACCAGGGGCCGCGGGGGGCTCCGGCTCTGAGCTCAGCAGGGTTGTGACTCCCCGTAGAACCCCCCACCCTCAGCTGAGTGGGAGTGACATCACCCGGGAGAAGGGGATCTGTGTGTGAGACAGCGGGGCATGATGGGAGAGACGGAGTGCCCAGGATAGAGGGCGGGAGAGGGAGGTGGGGGGAAAAGGAGGGAGGAGGAAGGAGAGAGGTGGAAGCAGAGCCGAGGGTGGAGTGGCAGAAGGAGTTCCCAGGCTAGGAGCAGATAGGGGGAGATGGGGCCGTGTGTCTGCAAAAGAGAGGGATAGAGAAAATATTTCAGGAGAGGAAACGAGACTGTCAAGAAAAGGAGGGGAGGTATGACAGGGTCAGGAAGGTACGAGATACTGCAAGGGGCAAAGACAGGAGTTAGGAATATATCCGAGAGCCAGGATGGTACATTAACAGTATGGGAGCGATAGGGAAACTAGGCAATGAGGAGGAGGCGGCGAGGGATCGGGTCCTCCCAGTATAGATGGTGCACGCAGGCTGTGGTGGGGATGGGGCACGAGCGTAGCAGCTGTTCTACTGCCTAGCACAGCATCATGGGAGGGGAGGAGGAGGAACAGCACAGACAGCGAAGCAAGGTTCATTCATCATGGTACAAGAGGCAGAGGGTAGACCGCGCAGGAAGGTATCACAGCGAGCAGCGGCTACCATCTGCCCCCCTCAGACCAGAGGAAGAGGGGCAGTCGGAGGCCCGCGCCATACGCCTGCCAGGGCCGTCTCCAGCATGCCCTTCTGAACTCCAGTATCTCTCCCATGTGTGCCTCGAACACTATCTGCACAATACCCCTCCAAACCCGCCTCCCCTGGGCAGGTCAAACACACAGAAAGTGTTAGAAAAGAGGGAGACGATTTGTCAGCAGTGACTAGTGATGTAGCCGGCAACTGGACAACGTCATGCGTGGGCTATCACGTATTACTGTACTTTATGGTTTTACATTTAGTTGCTTTGTTTACTTGTTTTCTACCACATATCAACTTACGCAATATATACAATCATGTATTTAAACTAACCAGAACGATGGTGCGTAAACTTGCGCTATTTGGTTTGCGCCTTGAAACACCACTTGCTGTATAAGTGCATTAGAAAAACCCAGTAAATAAATATATATGAGAGCCTATGAAAACTGCCAGACATGTGGAACTATCCTGTTTTTCCTGTACGGCTGAGGTCAGGGCCGACCTTTCCCTGGGCGGCAAAAGAGGAGTGTGGTCCCTTTATTTGTATCGCAGAAAATCATGTCACACAACGTGGCATTAATATCGGTAGGGAATCAAATAAACTGATGTGTTCAAATCTGAATTTTAACTGTTAATATTACCGTTGTAACAATATCAGGAGTGAGGCTTATTTTGGAGTAGCCTATCAAGTGAGCTGAACCATTTGTAGAGATGGGTACCTCAAAAGAAAATACTGTGACGAGGAAGAGCAGGACACTAATGAAGATCACCAGTAAGTAATCCAAACATGCCTAATGTGACTGCACGTTCCATGGGTGTAAGGGCAGGGATTAACCCTCGGCCAGGCAGGGCAAAGTGCTTTTGCTGCCAGATAGTGCAATCGTAACAAAGCCTATTTACCAGAAAGGAACTGAGGCAGGCAATTCCACAGGTCTTCAAATCCAGAAAAAAGTGTGTGGGATTATCAACATACGCACAGGGACTGTGAACGTATCCTAAAGTGAAATATGTACATTTAATTCAACTGGCCTTTCCTCAAAATTGAAATAAGCATTATCTTTTACAAAAGGAGATTTTCCTAGAACACTGCTGGCTAAGTATAAAAGGTGTGCACCTTTTAACCCAAAAATATATATTGAAATATTCTATTGAAAGCAAAATACCCATACAAAATGTGTGCTTTGAAGGCACTTTCATGTGGGTTAGGGCACTTCCATGTGGGTTAGCGTGTTCAAATCCTGGTGGGCGATAACTTGAGCAAACATGTTTTTTTGCATGCTGGCCTCAAAAACACCCAAGGGGGATGGAGTCGGTACTGTGAAAAAAGGTGGGTGGACGCTGTCAACCCACATGCAATCTCAACTTGTACGCTGAAAATCAGCACAGGGCCAGGTAGAACATATTGAGTCCAGCCACCTCTCTTCCCACCTCCATGAACCTGGTAAATCATCACAACAAATTTGCCCTCTGATCCTTTCCCCTTATTACCAGTATGTTTGGCTTGCAACTATACTGTTTTATAAATCGAACTTGAAAAGTACACACATCATAATTAAAGTACTCCAGCAATAGAGGAATCTTTATAGAAATATGTTATAGAAAAGAGTACACATGTTGCGTTATTGTCACCCCATCTTGAAGACTACAAACCCCAGAATGCATTGGCACATTATAAAAAATGACTTGTAGGCTGTCTTTCAAGACTTACAAAAGATAATGTGAAATGGTAACCGTTTGCATCGTTTGACAAAGGAATTTGTTATATGATGAGAGTGAAATTTGACATTCTCCACCCATTTTATTTTTATTTAACACACCAAATGCAGACATATGAATACTATTGAGATAGTGCACAACTCTTTTTTGCCAACATAATTTAATTGTCTTCAAAGAAGAACGATTTTGGTGGCAACTAGTTTTTCTTTATCTTCTTTCAGAATAAAATGTCCCTTTCCAACCCCTTGTCCAAAACAAAGGTTCTTAAGGTTCTTAAATGAACCATTACTTTAAACAAAGCGCTTCATAAGCCCTAACTGTGAGGCCCCAAGGGTCTGATGTGCTGCTGGCGAGGTGGGCAGGAGGTATTTGTCTCTAGAAGTGCCTCATAGGTGGTTGGGAGCTGACAGCACGGACTCACTAAATCAGGCACTAACAAAAGCCCTGTGGTTGGAAGCAGCCCAGGGCGCCTTACTTCTTATACTCGTGGCAGCAGGTAGGTCCCAAGAGCGGGGGTCTGGGGCGACTGCACAGACTGCACATGCCCCGGGCCAGCTCTGGCTGAGGTGAATTGAACCCCAGAGTGAGGGCGCTTAAGTGTGACGCAGTGGGGTCTTTGTGTCAGTTTGCTGTCCCGGTAAATTGTTCACATCGACACTTCCTTCTGTTGTCATAAAGCACTGAGTCATTGTCTCTGGATGAGAGACTTGTGTCAAAGCTGCTGTCACTCACTTACCTCTTGCACCCCTGGAGGATGCAGGATGGCTGGTATCTCCGCTCCTAATTGTTTACCTCTCCCTCCTGTAACATGCTATTTCAACTGCCCCATGTACTCTGTGAGCACCAATACAGCCGCTTTCCCAGAAGCTACTGCCTCAGCCTGGAACCAAAGAGTTTCCTTTTTGAGAGATGTCTAACCATGTTCTAATCTGTAACGTCTTGCTCGTTGACACTACATGTCTTCTATAGCACTATACGCAAAGCAAATACCCAAAATATGTGTTAGAAGCCTGGGGTGCAGCTGTATTCTATAACCCTAGTTTATTGGCCTTTTTTGCCATCATCGGGGAAACCATTATTGGCGGCAAATGCAGGCGCATATGTTAAATTACCAGCAAGCTCTTTGGATCTCGAAAAGAGCCAGTTCAGTTACCCGTAAGGTTTGAAGGTAGACTGGTCACTTCCATCCCAAACTATTTACATTACAAACCATACATTTCAGAGCCGCCAGAGCGCCAGGGTATCACTCTGGTGGTGATAGTGCGCGGTATAAATATCCTTTGACATTAACATTAACCATACACAGGTGTAGCAGAATTTCATTAAAAAAAGATTACCTAATGACGAAAATCCTGAAAACTCGGCAGCGACCCATAGACACACGTCACTGCGGATAAAATGCTGGATGAAATGGCGAGCCATGCCTTTATGAAACCAGCAAAGTCTTCTTGGAATGCTGCACTATCATCCTACGAGTGTAATCCCCCCAGATGCAGTACCAAGAAGTCATCAAAACCTCTAGTTACAGCTATAACTAAAACCCCGAATAAAAGAACAGCGAAAATGAGAATTCTGAAATTCTGCTCCTCACAAACCAAACAACTTTGAATGTCATTCTCAACAGCAAAGGCATGATATAGTGTGACGTAAACCAATCTAAATAGAAGCCAGAACAGATTTCTGCCCAAGGGTCATCAATTCACTGTACAAGGGAGCGCTCTAACGGAAGCAATTCATGTGTCTGACTCCCCAAAAGGCATTCAATTTGGAACTGAGATACACATTTTGTGCATCTTAATTCCGTTAATTCATTTATTTTATGTAAGGTGCAAATGGTAACGCCAGTGTGCCAGAATAGTGTGCAATAAGACACGTAAAAGAAGCAGGACGCATTTTTACAGTTTTTATGATCGCTACAGCTCTTTCAGGTGTTGCCCTCTTTCACTCATGTGAGATCAACTGGCCTATGTACAACACCTCTTCTTGACAGTACTGCAACTTGTCTTTGTCTACTTTGTATCCCTTGTCTGCTAGAATAGTCATTAACTGAATCAAGTCTTGTCTGCACTCATCTAGTGCTACAAATTAAAATGTCATCTACGTACTGTATCACAGTGCTTTTCAAATCAATATTGTGTGGGTCCATCTGTAGGACTCTTTTAAAGATTGATGGAGACTCACAGTACCCATGAGGCAAATAAGTGTGTTTCAGACGGATTAGACAAAACGTAAATGAAGTCAAGTCTTGTGAGTTCTTGTGGATTGAGAAAAACACATTCTTCAAATCAATCACAGTGAAATATCGCGCTTCTACTGGTATGCTGCATAGTATCGTCGCTGGATTAGGAACTAAAGGAAACTCTGCCTCTACAATCTGGTTAATCAGTCTCATATCTTGTATAAATCTCCACCACCCTCCCTTTGATTTTTTCAGAGGGTACACTGCAGTATTACACGATGATTCTGATGGTACCAGAATACCTTGCTCTATCAATGCTGAAATAGTCTCAAAAATGCCCTCATCTGCCTCTCGAGACATGGGGTAATGTCTTGCTCGAGGTAAAATCGCTCCTGGTTTCAGTTTTATTTTAACCACCCCCTATAGGCCTACATCATAAGGGCCTCTAGTCCGCAAAGCACTTAGCTCTTTCTCCAAGTCTTTGTCAAAAAATGCTGGGCGCTGCCGCATTATCGCCATGTGCTGTGGGATCTCTCTGTCTCTATTGTAATCCAATATGTAATGCACATAAAGAACACTGCTTCATCATCTGATGGATGATCTCCAAAATTATCATTGTCAATGATGTCAGTCAATCTGCATCCTTCCCCAATGGTAATCGCTGTTTCCATGGCCTGCCCTCATCATCCGTTCCTTCGAGCATTGCCATTTCCTCTTGTACTATGGCTGCATCTAACTCTAGGGGGATGGTCTGTCCCCCCTCTTTGTCCATAGGTATCTGTTGTCTAAATAAAAATTCATCCGGTATCCTCAGTCTTTCCCACTAAGCCAGGTAGCCATGTTAACAAAATGCTCACCCCATAAAGGAAAACCTCTGGTACTATTGGCACACCTCGCAGAGCCATTTGGCCCATAAATGCCAATATAAATTTGCCCACATTCATATAGTGTATCCCGGGAGTGGAGCACACTATAACTTTGTCAGTAAAAGAAATCGTCATGTTAAGTTTTGTCATAAAGTCTCTTCCCAAAATATTAACTGGTGTATGTCGCAAATACAACAATGGAACAGACATGTCACATCCTCATGTAGAGATTGGTAATTCATCAGTAAAAGGAACTTGACTTGTAGCTCCAGAGAACCCTGAGCATTTATGGCAATTCCCGATATTGGATATTTTCCCTCTCGTATATATGAATGTGTTGCACCACTGTCTACTAGAAACAAAAAAGATTTGACTCCTATCATCACATCAACCCTTGGTTCCTCTTGGGGGTCAGGTGTCACAGATAGTACTGAACACATAAAGTTGCTCTGTGAGCTGTCCTATTGTAGATACATGCATACCCCTGTACCTGTGAAAGGATTCCTTCCCACCACAGTGACACCCCCTTATAATAGCGGTCAATAATTGGCCCCTGTTTGCATTCTGCTGTATCTGCATGGGGGCGTGCTGCGACTGCCCTTGCGGTGGATTCATTTGAACTTGCTGTGGTTGCTGAGCCTGTTGCATTTGCAGCGCTTGTGCCTGATACACTGTCTGATCTTTGGTGAACCCATCCCTAGCTTGTGAGCTATATGCTGGAGGATAAGCTGTACACTCTCTTGAGAATTGGCCATTTTGTACATACCCTTGGATTCTGCATACGCATGCACTATGCCCTGTCATCCCACATGTCCAACATATAGGAAGACCCCGTCTGACTATTCCCCCTTGGTTGAACCCTCTTGGCACATTCTGTGTGTTCTGAAACCCACTTTGATTGTTTTGAAATCCACCCCTTCCTCTGTAGCCCATGCCTCTAGCTCGTGGTACAGACCTATTCCCTCCTTGGTCCATCGGGCGCCTATTTCTCTCCTGCGATGTACCCACTGCTTGCTGTACTCCTAGTCCTTCTCCGCTTGTGAATACTGCCCCTTCTTTGGCATATTTTGACAATTTTTTCTGAACTAACTTGGCTTCCTCAATTTTTCTAGAATCGTCTTTCTTATTGTTTTTCTCCTGTAACAGCCGACAATTCTGCACTATAGTAAACTGTATTTCAGCCCATGGCTTTGCTTCCATTCCCACTTGCTTCTCGAGTTGCCTATGTACCCGCTCAGGCAATCCCTGACATAAAATGTGGTAAAATACTGCCACTGTTTTTCCCCACTGCTCGCGTGTTTCAAGAGTCCAGGGTTCCTGAATGTAAGCAAGCGGATACTCGTCCTCTTTCAACTTACGTGTCATAATTTCACCCATGTGTGATGTGTCAGGATACTGCACCCTGAGAGCACTCCAGACATCTGCCCTACAATTATTAAATGGCTGTCCATCGTGTGTTGTGTTCTGTGATGTGACACTTGAATAGCCTGCTCTCTTCCATATGTCATCATCTCTTTCCCCAAGAATGGCTGCGAGGAGACCCTTAATATCCCCTATTGCTAAGGGCTTTCCTCCTGTCATTTTTTCTAACTCATAAATCCATTTTCCTGCACCCGCCCTTAAACTGGGGAATTTGCACCTTAAATTATCCTTATACCTCTGTGGCCATGGAATATACTGTGGTCTTACTCCTCCTTTTTCCAATAAGGGAGACTGCATAAATCCTGATCCGCAATCAGCTCCAATTGGCTGCCTATCCATAGTAGGGACAATGGTTCCGGATTGCCTTTTCCTGGCAATGACTGTAACCTACTAACATATGGCAGTGATTCTCTCTTCTTGCTATATAATCATCCTTTAGGGCATTCTGGATATGCTATAAGATCTGGCGTCCTTTCCTTAGGTTGCTCTAGATCAGACCATCTTACTTCCTTGTCCGCCTGCAGGCCTCCCTCAGGGGCACATGCACCTCCTCCTTCTCCACTGAAGGATTCTCTCTCTTCGTCTGACATATCTAGTCCCCAACTAGTGTGACTCTCATCCCCTTTACCCTTATCTAAGGTCAGTCTACTTAAAGACAAGGCTCTATGCTCAAGACTGAATGGATTATTCTCTTTACTTCATGATTGGCAGGGTAGGGTTTTATCTCCCTTTCCTCGGCTTCCCGATTTGCCACCTTCTCTTAAGTCCTGATAGGCTTTATCAATCCTTTCTCCGATGCTTCCTATATTGAAGCTCTCTTCTAGGGTTACTCCAGATAGCCCTGACGTTGCTCCCTGTAACGGGAGGAACTCTTCTATGCTGCCCCATTGTATTACTGGACTTGGCTCCATTAATTCCTTTTGAATGCAGTCAATATCGTGCTCCCGCTGTCTCCTCTTTCATTCTAATTCTTCATCTACTTCTCTTTGCTTTTTTGCTTTCCATCTAACTCTTTCCTCTTCTTGTATTATCTCTTCTCTCCTTACCCATGCTCTTCTTTCTTCCTCTTCTCGTCATCTCTGTATTCTTTTGTCCCTTAATTTCTGTGTTTCCTCCTCTTCTCTCTTCCTTTCTTGCCTATCCCGTTCTTCCATTGCTCTCTGTCTGGTATCATACTTCCTTTGTTCCTCTGCCCTTTCTTCCTTCTTTTTTGCTCCTCTTGATGCATCTTTTCTCGCCACTGTCTGCTCTTCCTTTTATGCTCATCTTCTTTTGATCTCTTTACTCATTCCCTGTCTTTCCTATCCTGTTCGTCTTGATCTTCCCTTTGCCTAACTTCCTCAATGCTCTTCCCATCTAGCTTAAGTAATATCTGTCCTCCCATCCATTTGTTCTGTACGAGCGTTACTTCGTCAGCTTTATCCTTCTCTCCTTTCCAACCCTTGATCTCTCGTTCTATGTCTGTTGATACATTTGATCGCTCACTTTTCTATTCCCTGTTTTGTAAGACCTTAAAAATATCCTCTTTCCTTTTAGTCTCCTCTGGACTATCGTCACTACTATAAGCAGGCGGTTTGTATATCGGATTACTATGCCCCATTGCCGCTTTCAGTTCCTTTAACGGATACAATCCTATGTCTTCCGTGCTATCACCTTTTTTCCTCAGACGAGGCAAGGGGAGCAGAAGACTCGACACCTTCCTGCTTACACTGGTTAAGCATCCACTCTTGAGGTGGTGGATCCTCTCTCTCTTCTGGATACATTTTCCAGAGTTCTAAAATAGCCAACCGTTTCTCCAATATCTTTCCTGTGCACGCAGCGTGCAAGTATATGGTCATGTGTTGCAATACTGCTTTCGACAATGATTTCCCTTGTGGCCATGGCATGAACATTTTATCTGCCTTGCCTTTCACCCATTCTGCACTATACTGTTTGAGCTTGGGCATTTGGTTTGGCAATGTCTTACATAAATGCATCAGAGGAGTAATGTATCCCATCGCAACTAGTCTTAATTGACTGTCAATACTTACCAGTGTTTACAAAAATACTTTTATGAAAACAACAAATATAAGCGCGTTCCAACAATTGAAGCAAAAAACCTCTATTTTTAAATAATCTCAGTCTACCTCTGAGTTGGTACCTACAGTGTCTCTAGATAGACACTATGGGCCTCATTACACGGACGGCGGTAACCATGGCACTATTAGCGCCATGGTTGCCACCGGTATTTTATCAAGTCCGCCATGGTGAATAGCGGAATTACCGCCCTATTCCAAGGTGTGTGGGGGTGGTAATTCCTTGTTCACTATGGCCCTTCCCCATTCCCATTTTTGCCCCCATAGGGCTCAATGGGAATGGGGAAGGTGGTAATTATGGTACCGCAAATTGCGGTACCGTAATTACCTTCGAGGTCCCTTTGCGGGTCCCGTCCTTCACGGCTGGTAAAACCAACCGTTAAGGTAGGGTCCCACAAAGGGACCTTGTAGTAAGGCGGTAAGGGTTTACCGGCACTGGTACCCTTACAGGTACCGGTAAACCCTTACCGCCATCCATGTAATGAGGCCCTATGTCTCCTTGACCTTTTCTCAATTTTCCTTACACAATTGTCGCTCTTCAACACCTTAATTTACCACACATATACAAACAGACAGACTAGTCGCCTCTTCACATTAACCCTTAGCGATCACTCTTTATCTCTGCCCCCACTAATACCCTGATTACAGAATTTGAATTGTTATCTTATATGGAGCTGTCCTATACGTGCCTATTTTATTTCAACTGAAGTGTATAACAATTTCTTTTGAACCCCCTTGGGTTAGGAATCTCGGGCTTTCTCTCTCTCGTTACACAAAAAATGTTCCCGTTACTTTCCCCATTACTAAATTACTTGTTACTTTCTAAATTACCACAATCTCATCGCATTCCCCTTAGTCTACTCACCATTTGTTCATTCAGCTCGAGGCCTTTGGGATCGACTCCCCCCCTCAATTTGACCACTTTCATCCTTTTGTCCACAAAGTGCCTGTGGAAACCAGGAAGGATTTCGTCAAAGAGGGACCCGTCGCACCGTCTTGATTTTCTTGCAAGAATTCCATATCGGCCGCTGTCCACAGGAAAACCCGCGATCTTCTAGCTATGTGGCGGAGGTTGCCCAATCATCTGAAATACTAGAGTCTATTGGTCGTTGGGTCTTACTTCCAAACCATCCGACATGCTACTAAGTGAACCTCGATGGTCTTTTTAATCAAGGCAACACATCATAGGATGAAGAATAGCTCTTACACCAAATAATAAGACAGACTCAGGAAGTTGGCAAAATGTCTGTGTTTTATTCTCAATTATCTAAGACCGGCAGTTACAACGGACATCAATGGATATTGCACAGTATAGTCTCAAGTAGCCGCATACAGAGTCCTTAATATCTAACCTGCCATACCCTCCGATAGACATCACTAATCAAATGTCTTTGCTTTCCGATATGCCGCTCTTGCCCTAGCCTATCAAAAACGCTACTACGCTGTATCCTCAATCTGCCACTAAGTCTCTAAATTATGAAACCAAATGCATATAGCAATCACATGATGTTTACATATAGCATCTATGATATTTACTGAATATACCACCTCTGATCAATCATCCCTAGGTTTATTGTTACGATGTTATGATCCTAGCGTTGCATTGACCGACTGTGTACTTCAGGAGCAGGCATAGTGCATAACTAACTGCATTATCCCTAGAGTATCATGGCACTGCATAAGTCATTAGGCTGCCCTAGCATTGCACTGTGTTGCTCTTAGCACTGTGTTGCCATTAGCACTGTATTGACCCACTCTGATGCTCCTAGAACCTGACTGCATTGCATGACCCACTGTGCTGCCCTTAACACTGTATTGATACATCATGTTGTTCCTAGAGCTTGACTGCATTGTATGATCCACTGTGTTGCCCTTAGCACTGTGTTGCCATTAGCACTGTATTGACCCATTGTGATGCTCCTAGAGCCTGACTGCATTGCATGACCCACTGTGCTGCTGCCCACAACACTGTATTGACACATCATGTTGCTCCTAGAGCCTGACTGCATTGCATGACCCAGAATTGTTGCCCTAGCACTGTATTGACCCATTGTGATGCTCACAGGGCTTGACTGCACGGCATAATTCACCGAGCTGTTCAGAGCCAACCCATTGTGTTGCCCCTTCATCCTGAACTGCCACACCCTCATGAATCCCTCCACACAGCACGTAGCACTCTCCCGAATGGACCTTCTCAGCAGAACTCTTCTTATAATGGCCACTCTGCTACCGTCTATCCAGATCATCACCTCTACTAATATCTCACCACCCTCCCAGCTCACCTCACAAACTAGGAGCCTAAAACCAGCAGTCCCCCGTACAGACTTAGCACCTCTGACACTGTGAAACCAGATATTAGGGAGAAGCCTGGGTTATTATCATTATGGAATCATTACTCATTATTATGGAATCATTACAGAATCATTACACCATTGTTAGAGACCCATTACTCATTTAGGGATCTAGTTATCCATCATATGTTCTGATTAGTATTGAAGTAGTAGCATCATTAGCCTATCAACATTATTCTGCCACATACATGTATGCATTTGCATTTGCTTATAGAATGAGGCCTGTTATACTTGCTAGAGCCATTTAGAGACACGAGTATACATTTAGAGATATGTTATGTATGGATGTAGAGACACCACGCATGAGTGTGCACATAGAATATGCATGAAGTCTGCATATAGATAGAGCTTGGATGTGCGAGAGAGAGAGAAAGCACTAGAGAAAGAATAAAGCCATTCCACTGAATGGAGACACACAGAAGCGCCACTTGGTTCTGTGCGAA
The DNA here is from genome assembly GCF_040938575.1 of Ambystoma mexicanum. Taxonomy (NCBI): domain Eukaryota; kingdom Metazoa; phylum Chordata; class Amphibia; order Caudata; family Ambystomatidae; genus Ambystoma; species Ambystoma mexicanum. Next base: position 859,940,704 of record NC_090934.1, on the reverse strand, counting down.
GATGTTATGGTACAGTGTGAAGAAAGGAATGCGTAAACAGTTTGGTTGATAAGAGGTCACCTTTGCCTTAGTAGAAGACACAGAGAAGGGAGACCTTATCAGCATGGCTGGCTGTGCTTCGTAGACCGAGAAAAGGTGGGGGCAGTGCCACATGAGCAGGGAGTACTTATGCATAGAGAGGGAGAGGAGCTTTTGTAGGCAGAGACGTGCACAAGAGGGATTTGAATGGCTATGAATGGAGAAATATGAGATGGATAGATGGTGTTTTGCACCGCAGGCAGACAGAAGAAGGCCATGATAGCGAGAGGCGAAATGTCACGATGACAGAACACACAGTGATTGACCAGAACACGGAGTGACAAGTACATGCAACACAGACATTTAGGCACGTTCATATTTAGAATTGCTGACATTGACAGAGAGGCCTTTTAGCTTCGAGAGAGACATGTAACCATGGCTATGTATACATCATTGGACAGTATAATGGAGAGAAGGGAGAAAGGGGAGTTGCTAGTTGTTGGAGATGAGGCTTTGGGGTAGTTGCTGCTCTGCTAGTCTGCTCTATGGGATGTTGTTGGAGATGCAGTTCTGAGATCGAGGGAGCTACTCTTTGATGATGGAAGAGAGATGTTTGGCGGTGGCATAGGAGAGACTTTGGGAGTTTGGAAGCATTGGGGAAGCATTCTGATGAGGCCTTGATTAGATCGATCTGGCAGAGAGAGACCGAGGCCTGGCTCTGACTGACTGGCTCGTTGCAGAGTGAGAGGGAGAGGAGAGACAGAGCAACACCGAGAACAGCAAAAGGGGAGGATTGCTTCTGAATAAGACTTGAGCATGGGGAATTAGAACAGACACACTCATACAGAGCTTTGGCTGACATGATAGATGGGGTAATCAGACAGGGATTGTCTTAGATAGAGAGTGCAAAGTGTGGTGTAGATTGGTGAGGAATGGAGAGGACTGCTGAATGCTGACACTTGCATTAGGCTGCATTAGACATGATAGACATGCAGGATTGCATTAGAAGCCTGCAAGGCTTACAGAATTGCATTGCTAGTAGATTTGCACCAAAAGCATAAAAGGTGCAAATCCGAGTTTGCATTTTAGTAGTGTTTGCATCATGCATTGTTATGTATGAATAAAAGTGTCTCTATTGTTTGAATCGATTCATGTGTTTTCTTTGTGTCTTATGTTAATGTGTAAGATAGGAGTATGTTGTTTAGAGTAATCTAGAAGTAACACAGTGCACAAAGGCCCTGAGATACAAGAGCAGGGGGGGCATAGTGATCCACACCCCCCTAGGAGTTGTCTAAGACTGATGCATGGGCGCCCACACGGGGCCAGACCATGGTAAGATTTGTATTAGGAATAACAAAACCAAAGGAATGGATCCACCGCTTTGCTACTCCACCTACGCCACTGATCCCATGCCCATTCGCCATTAACAATATTAGACTAAGATCTCGCTTCCTCCCATAGAAACAAAAAAACAGGTCCGCCACCCCCAAGGCCACCACCACACCCTTCTACACCCACTCTCCCATCAACATAGTGTCAAACATCACACCTCCAACATCACCCCACCAACGCTCACCTACTCCCCCAAACTTTAAAGGAGCCCTTATAAACGCTCACTCGCTAGCAGCCCACGCTCTTGATATTGCAGACTACATCACATCTAACAAATTAAATTTTGAAGCCATATCTGTCATGATGCCTACCTCTAAGGAGCCAGGCCGGGCCCAGCAACCCCAGAGGCAGACATCATTCACTCCAGGGAAGTCTCAGTGGGCCCAAGTCGGGGCCCTTTGGACTCAGTCCTGGCGCCGTAGGCGCCAGGCTCATAGTGGACCCCAGTCCTGGCGCCTTAGGCGCCAGGCTCATAAAGGAGGATTTATGTGTAAGTGCCTGGGTGCACACTTACCTGATGTAGACCTTGCTGCTTCTTCCAGGCCCTCTTGAGGCCTGGGTGGGACTACTTTACCTGTGGGACTACTTTCCACCCGGGTGTGGTCGGGGAAGGATACATACCTGATCGGTGGAAGGATACATACCTGGAACTTCTTCCAAAGCTATTTAAACCCCACCCGAACAGCCCCACGTGCTTCGCGTTGTTCTGCACCTAGCAGCTGGACGCTCACCGTGTCTGCTCCTGCATCCTGACTTCTGCCACGCCTGCCAGCACCCTGGATCACCTGCAAAGGGAGAAAGGAGGAGAATTGGAGAAGGAAAGACCTTACCTGCTAAATCTGCATCCCGGAATCATTTCACCAACGATCCTGAAAAGGAAGACATCATTTTAAAAGCATTTCACTACGATCGCTGCAGCGCTGCATTTTACTCACCTTTTCCAGGCGCCTCCATCTTCAGCGGCGATCATCCGGATTTCGCCACGTCCCGGCGCCTAGGGGAAAAAAGACAAGAACAAAGGTGAGAGGGAGAAAAGGAATAAGGAAAGCTCAATTTCCTGAAAACTTACCCGTTGGGTTTTTCCACTTCATTTCGGGTCCTGCCGCTTCCGGACCCCGGATCCTAAGGGGGAAAAAGGCTAAGACATTGAATGAGCGAATGCAAAGACATTACCTGAGCGCTCATCCCGAACTTACCTGTCATTTACTGAAGCTGCACGTTTCACTTCGGGTCGGCGCCATATCTCCGGCATACCGAACCCCGGCCCCTAAGGGGAAAAAGACATAAGAATTAACGCTTGCTGCAATAAGACTACGAACATTATTAAGGCTTGAACTTTTGGACAGAACTTATACTGCGTCTTACCTGAACAGTCAAGCTTACCTGAACACCAATCCTCAATCCAGTGAAGTAACTGGGTTTCAACGCGCCCCTGCATCAGAAGCAGGATGGAGAGCTCTTCCTTCCAGATCCTAAGGTGAGGCTTCACAGGGGAATCGTGGAAGTGGTATCGTGGAGGGTTGGAAGGGAGTGGGAGGCTAGAGCACCATTCCGTCAGTGGGTAACACTCCCTTTTCACGCACAGGAGGATATTCCTGCGAGCCTGAGAAGCTAGAGTTGAGGGGCCCATCCTGTTCATCTTTGGAGTCCGGCGCCCCACCTTAAGGAAGCATCAGCACCCGAAGCCGCGCCTCCGTGGGAATCAGGTGAGCGTTACAATATCTGAAACCTGGATTCACTCAGCCTCTGGACCTGCTCTAACACTATCGCTCCCTAACAATTACACCATCATCAGAGCTGATAGAGTCTCAGGCAAAGGGGGCAGCATTGCCTTTATTGCCAAAACGCATCTAGGCCTAAGAGAGTTTTCTAGCATACCCCTACCCTCCGCCGAGTTACTCTCAGTTAAACTGCCCATTACACCTAATCAATCCATACTTCTGCACCTCATCTACAGACCGCCCGGCCCTACATCCACCTTCGAGGAGGACATTTCCACTCTCCTCACACAAAATACTAAACCTACCTCACAGATCATTTTACTAGGTGACATCAACCTAGGTCTTCATGACCCTAAAGACACAAACACATCCACCCCTGAGAACACCCTCTCCCAACTTGGATTCAAATATAACATCACCAAACCTACCCACAAGAAAGGCAGGACTTTAGACTGGCTAGCAGACTTCAACTGTCCTACCACTATCCTAAAAAATTAACCTCTTGCCTGGTCAGACCACCACGGCATCATAGTCTCCACACAGGAGAAACCACCCATCAACACCGATATTACGTTCGCCCCCCCACCTTATCTAGGAACAAACGTAACTTAACCCTAGAGCAACTACTGCCTCTGTTGCAATCTATCACCAATTCACCTAACCTTGACAAGGACCCTGCCCTTCTAGTGGAAAGATAAACAACACACTAGAACAAGCAATAAATCAGATTTCTCCCCTAAAACTTTGAAAAGCCAAACCAGCAACCCACCTCGATAAATGGTTCACAGCAGAACTTAAATTACTCTGTAACAAAAAGAGAACAGCCAGAACCACCTGGAGGAAATCTCCCTCCACCACCAATAAAGTCAACTTTGTCGCTGCGGCTGCTACCTACAAAACTGCCATTCAAAACACTAAAAGAGAAATTTACAATGAAAGAATCCAGAACACCAAATCCAATACTAAGGAACTTTTCACCATAATTAGGGAATTGGAGTCACCAGCCCCTCCAACTGACACATGCTTGAAAGACACTGCCTGGTGTGCTAACATAAAGAAGGCCCTAGCAGACAAAATAACACTACTACAAACTAAAATTGAATTTTAAAAAACAGTCTACCTACCAATGATAACACCACTCCCGTACCCAAAAAACCAACTCTGCACCCCATTCCAATTCTCCCCAGTCTCTATCAAGGAAGTAGAAAACATCCGGGGATAAAATCTTCCAATTGCCAAGGTGATCTTTGCCCAGCCTTGATCATTAAGGATGGCGCCAGAGAACTCACACCATTCATTACAGCTCTCATAAATTCTTCTTTCAAAAACTGCTCAGTACCCGACAATCTTAAAGAAGCATTGGTCAGACCACTTCTAAAAAAACCTAACCTAGATCCTAGCACCCCCACCAATTATAGGCCTATAATAACTGTCCCCTTCCTTCTAAAAATTCTAGACAGTATAGCCTATCTTCGAATTCAGAGACACTTGGAAGACATCAACTCATTAGGCCTACGTCAGTCTGGTTTCAGACCCAGACATGGCACTGAGACAGCTCTCTTAGATCTAAAGATACAGATGGGTGAATCAAAGGACAAGGGCAAACTATCCATCCTCCTACTCTTGGATCTCTCAGCAGCATTCAACCTTGACAACCATAATATCTTAACCAAACACCTATCCTCAGCAGCAGCCTTCTCATCTAACACCGCTAGCTGGATACAATCCTTCCTTTCAAATAGAACCACCAGGGTTTTCTCCCACTCAGCCTCGGCCCCACCTCAACCGATCAATTGAGGAGTCCCACAAGGATCTTGCATCTCTCCCACACTCTATAATATATTTACTAAGCCTCTCTTTGATCGTCTTGACAATCTGGGTGTCACCTACACGAATTATGCGGATGACACCCAGATCCTCATCACACTCACTGGTTGCTATGTAAATGACACTAAAATGATTAACAACATCTACCTAGAGATCCAAGCATGGATGGCCACCCACAGTCTATGTCTAAACGATGACAAGACTGAACTCCTGCTTATCGGATCCCAATCCCACCTTAACCAGCTTGACAAACGTAACTCTAACTTTAACATTGACGGAAATACCATAAAAGTCTCCAGTGAAGTAAAAACACTGGGTGTCTACTAGGATTCCACCCTATCCCTTAAAAAACAAGTGAACAGCACAGCTTCCACCACAGCCTATACCAACAAACTTATAAATGCCTGCAAACCCTACCTATCCACCAACAGTCTCCTAACACTAGCCAGAGCTCTGGTCCTCTTGAAGCTGGACTATTGTAACACCTTAATCCTCGGCTCCTCAACACGGAACTTAAACAAACTGCAAGTCCTGCAGAATAATGCCTTGAGATCAGCCCTAAGAATCCCGCGATCCAGCCACATCTCATCCTTCAGGAGAGATGCACGTTGGTTACCAATACGTGACAGAGTCACACTACGCTCCTTAGTCATCACACACACATGTCTTTCGAACACAGCACCGAAATACCTCACAACCAAATTCTCCAGAACTCAGTCAAACAGACCCACCAGATCCAGCTACCTGAACAAACTCACCATGCCTAATTACAACCTAAAAAGAGCTGGAGGATCTAGCTTCCCAGTGCTTGCTGCCAAATGCTGGAATTCACTCCCCCCAGCCATCAGAGCTGAAAACTCATTCTGGACCTTCAGAGCTAAGACTAAATCCTGGCTTCTCTCTCAAACCACCATTTAGGACACCAGTCCAGCTTCTACAAGGCACCCTGCATGTATATTTCTTGTATATATTCTCTCTAACCACCATTTAGAACACCAGTCCAGCCCCTACAAGGCACCCTGCATGCATACTTCTTGTATATATTCACTATGCTACCCACACGATCGGAATATTACTTATCACCATGCACCCTAGCGGCCATTGGATGAGAATGCCCACATTTTGAATGTACTAAATTCTGAGACAATCCAGAACTTCGTAGGCCTAACCTATATGTAAATACATTCTCTACCTGTGTTATATGACCATGTAAATATAAACTTGTCTCCTAACTGTATTCATTATGTAATCTACTATGTAACTCATTATGTAACATAAACTCTGTATGTAATCTAATATGTAACCACAATGTAACATGCTATGCACTCAAGTACAAGCGCCCAGTTACCCTTGGGTTAGGTGTGCTATACAAGTAATAAACTAAATTAAACCAAAGCATTCTTATATAACAAATATTTGTTATACGTGACGTAATACTACGTGGCAAACTAAGAAAACCTACGTGAGATTGTGATAGGACTAAGGGGAATATCTAAGTATACTTTCTGTAAGGGATTGGATTGTGATTGGGTCTCTACAGTCAGGTGGACAACTTATGCCCTCCCCTAGTGCAAGTCATCTTCAACAGTTATTGGAAACACAATACATAATTGGCTCTCAAACTATAAGGCCCTTTGTTATACAGCCCTCTAAAATTGGTTGGCACTCTTGCACCCTTCTGGAACATTCGATTCTCTAGCAGCACGTAAGCTGGTACCCCAGGTTCTGGTGGGTGGACTTGACCGTACCTCCCCACCTAATTAGCCCAACATCTCTCATCGCACATGCCTTCTGTCATTCAGATTGTCTTTGAACTTGGCCTTGTAGTAGCTTTTCTTCTCTGGGAATATAAGGAAGTGTGAACATGTTCTTATCAAGGTTCAGGTCTGCATGCTCACTTCTATTTCCATCCTGGACTCACGTGACAGGAGAAAGTGAATCGGGCCATATTGTAGCATTTAATTGTCTTGAATAAAGAAACGTGCATTCATGGTGTTTTCTCTTTGCAACTTAACAAGGGATGCCTCAACGTCTCACATTCACTGTTCTTCAAGGACTGATAACCAGTTTTGGCTGCCTTAGCCTTTGACACAAGGCCAAACAGCCTTTCTTTGGTTCATCTTAGAGCTTCAGCTTATTTCTTTGCTGCAGCACATGCATAGCTATCAATCCTCCTTTCTCCATGGGTTGAGCTTACTAAAATTGTGACATCGAATGTCCAGATTCTCTCTCTATATATATATATATCACTACAAAAAAAAACTTTGTTGAGGGGACATTATGGTTATGTTGCCCCAACAGAATCCTGCACACTTCACTAAAAAAAAACTTTCCCCCTCCCCCTTATGCTTCAAATTAAAACCGAAAAACCCTGAAAGTAGACTGTTATGGTACCTTAAGCCCCCAACCTTGCCACCACCCCTGTGCACTGCTAACACTAACACCCAGACCATGAAATATGTCTTATCAAATGTCAATGATGACATCAATGCCATCATCACTTGTTTAGCCCCTTTCTTTACCTTCCCTGCCACACATCTATATGTACGTTCACAAAAACAATTTCACTAAAGGCATGTTACACTTCACTGTGCAACCAAACACCACTGCACATTCCCCCATTACAGTAAGCTAAGCAACCATAACTCGCACCACCTACGTGCATTGCTAAGACTAACACCCAGGACATCAAAGATGACATCACAAATAACATTAATGACATCATGCATGACATCACGTGTGATAAGAAAATTCCTAAAAAGAACCCTACCTACAAGGGCTTCTTTCTACTATGTTGGTTGCAAGATGTCAGGGCTAAATGTTTAATGTTACACATGTAATAAGTAGCTCCCAAATGTAGACTGAATGCACACATGTCCTACAACAAACAATACATGAGACGACCCAAGGCATATAAATGAGCGGCAAATACAGGGAAACTGAAGTAAGTTAGAAAGAACTGGTAGCATCCAACAGTTTATGTTCCTGTACACAAATAAATTGTGTGTTTGAGGGCAGCTATTGCTCCATGCATGTGCATCATGAGCTGACACCTGACCCTAACGAAAGTACTGTAGGAACACACGACTAGGGTAACGTTTTGCTACACAGCACCTTTGCCATTTTTATATTATGCTGGTCAGGGAAGAAAACCACCTAGTCTACATTATTTAATGCACTAAAACAAGAGAGGCAAAGATGTGATGTCATGCGTGATGTCATTAATGTTATTTGTGATGTCATCTTTGATGTCCTGGGTGTTAGTCTTAGCAATGCACCTAGGTGGTGCGAGTTATGGTTGCTTTGCTTACTATAATGGGGGAATGTACAGTGGTATTTGGTTGCACAGTGAAGTGTAACATGCCTTTAGTGACATTTTTTTAGTGAACGTACATATAGATGTGTGGCACGGAAGGTCAAGAAAGGGGCGAAACAAGTGATGTTGGCATTGATGTCATCATTGACATTTGAGAAGACATCTTTCATGGTCTGGGTGTTAGTGTTAGCAGTGCATAGGGGCGGTGGCAAGGTTGGGGGCTTAAGGTACCATAACTGTCGAATTTCAGGGGGTTTTCGGTTTTAATTTGAAGCATAAGGGGGAGGGGGAAAGTTTTTTTTTTAGTGAAGTGTGCAGGTTTTTGTTGGGGCAACTTAACGATAATGTCCCCTCAACAATGTTTTTTTTTTCTAGTGAATTGCACTGGTTTTTGGGAGGGCAACTGAACCCTAATGTCCCCTTATGAAAGTGTGGTGGGTGGGGAGATGTACAGGTTTTTGGAAGGTGGAAGTGAAGCATGAAATTGTGGCAATGAAGTTCGAGAGCAGAATATGCACGGTAATGATGTGATGTTGAGAGAAATGTATTGTAATCTATGCACTTGCCATGCATTTAACATACAACATTCAGAACCCCCTCCCTATTGACTTTAGAAAGGGACGGACTGAGCGCCTATTGCGGACGGGGGCGGACTGGATCAACATTATGCAAAGGAGGGGGTATCTGAAAATGTACTATTATCTTGCACAAAAAGTGTGAAACGGTGTAGAAGGGCATAAAGATATTGTAAGTAGGAATAAGTAAGTATGGAAACCTGAAGGTAGGAAATGGAAAGGCCAAATTTAGTAACCATCTAGAATGAAGTGGATGGTACCAAAAAAAAAAAGAAAGGATGCCACCACTATAATCATCTGACAGAAATTCAGCAGCCTGGAACGATAGTGGACAGACAAATTTGGAAGAAGGGAGAATACAGCAAAAGAGTGAGTGCAGGTCATTTTTTTGAAGTGGGTGTGGTTTTTTTTGGTATGTGGTGCAGAAATAATAATGTCTTTCTGTTGTTTTGACCCAGAAATGGCTAGTACTTTGGAGAGGCTGGAGGAGTATTTTCCGAAGGAGGAAATGTCTGAAGACAGTGACAACAATGGAAACACATTGGGCTGCATACGGAGAATAGTGACCAGTATTTTGTAGGCATTTAACTTGTGGTATTTTTTTTTTCAGCAGACCAAGAAAAAAAAGAGGAAAGGGCAACAGACGACGTGGAAGAAGACCGAATAAAAAGAATAGAGGGGAAAATTGATGTTTTGAATGACAATTTTCAAAGTTTACGGGATTTTGTTGAGGACGTTGTGAGAGGGAAAGTTCGGTACCATTGCCCCACCTGCACCTGCCCTGCTTCTCCATTCCCTAGTGACCCATTCCCAAACCTGCAACAAGAAAATAGACAATTCGACGAAGTATCCATCCCTTCTTCCCCTCACAAATCTTCCCCTTATAAACTGCCAGTGTTAAATCCAAATTCCCCTATATTTTTTTTACGTGTCTGCTTCCCCTGCTGTTTCTTTAGATTGATGTGTGTTTTTGTGTGTATAGTAAAATGTTGTGTAAAGTAGTTGTAGACATAGAGAGTGTGTTTTAATTTTTTTTTTAAAAAAGACGTAAAATGTTCGCAAACAGCGTGCCTGTTCGACCTATCTGCAAGCAATGGAATGTGGTTGCTGGCTAATGGCAAGTAAGACGGATGTGATGTGTGACGTCAACATCTTTTCACAATGTGCGCACATAAACAGAAAGGGGTGTCCAAAGTACATACTAACTCGGCGTACCGTTTGGGAACGGGATAATACATGGTGGTAGAAAACACAAGATGTCCGGAATGGGTGTAAAGGAGTAGAAAGGGAGTGTGTGAAGGACAGTGTAGCAGTTCGTATTGGACGCAGTCAAAATGGTGCCATCCGTAGAACAGGCACGGTGGGCGGCAAAGTCATAGACAAACAAAATGGAGGTGTCCTAAGGACACTGGAACTGTCCGTACAGTGAACATAGCATGGGAGTACATGCGCATTACAAACAAAAGGTTTGCCAACATTGCGCCAGTTCCTAACTGTCCATCTCACTTGTGTCACACTTTTGAAGTATTTAGAAAACCCGAACAGTGTCCATAGGACACTTGTGCGCATGTGCATGTGTGAATCTTTGCATTTGCTGTTCAGGGGACTTTCATGAAGGGGGCGGATGTGTTGAGGACGTCACCTTGTGACCACACCTACGCTGAGCGTGGGGACTAGTTTCCGCGGTTTGTATGCCTCCACAACACAAAAAATGAACTTGTAGACACATGGCAAAGTATTGTGGAGTGGAAAAATGTAATTTCACACATCCTAAACAATAGGCCACCTCAAGAGTTGCTGAGTAAAATTGAGTGTACCGCTTTGTAAGGATGAACACGGTGACGAGGCACACCCCTGCACCCCTTCAAAAGGGCACACCCCCGGAGCGCATCTTCATTGTCCTTCGAGCTATAGCAGATAGAGGTGCATTGCCTTTACTGCTGTCATGACAAAAAGGAAACAAATGACTATGGCTTCCATGGCTGCTCTTGGGTTATTAGCCTCTGCACCTCCCCCAAACCCGCCACCATCACCACCTCACTAAGGGCCTGCAGAGAGATATTTGGGAGAGGATGTAGAGATTGAGGAAGAAGAGGAGGAAGAGAATGAAGTGGAGGAACTCCGCACTAGGAGCACTCACCGGGAGTCGTGGATGTGGCGGTTGTTTTCCGTTTATGGGAACGTACCAAAAGCACGTGCGAACCTGGTGAAGTGTAACCAGTGCGATGTGGTCTTGAGTCGTGGGAGAGTTGGAGCGTACAGTTTTGGTACGACAACCATGAAGCGCCACCTCACTTCGTTCTACACTGCGGACATTCGCAAGGTGGTGCCATGTGAAGAGCGTAGTCGTTTAAGTTCCTCCACAGCATCCTCAGAATCCGATCCTGCCACCACAAGAGACACTCCTGTAGGGGAGCACCTCCCTCCAGCTGCTTCACAAGCCATTCGACATGCTGTGGACCCTTACCTTTCCTTACCTAGTGTGCACGTATTGTGACGCAGTACTCTGCAGGGGGGAGAGTCTTCAAAGTGCTTTTTAGGCTGCAGTCAGCGAGCACCAGAAGATTTGCTCCTTACCTAAATGAAGATCACCCTTAATATTTACCTGTTCAGTTACCCTTTCTTATCCCTGTGGCTGGTGTCCCTTCCTTACCCTCCTCTCACCTCTTCTCCTAGTGTGTGGAGTGCTGTTATTCAATGAAGGGAAAAACAACAGAAATGACAGAAAAGGCTCTTTTCGGAGCCGCCTTTCTCAGTATAACAACAGAAGTATGAAGTGAAGGTTGTAGAGGCCTGCGGGGGTCAGCAAAAGTTTGCGGACAGTTGTAGAGGGCAAAAAGGGAGGGTGCAAGCGGAGCAAATGCAAAAAAGTGTACGTTGGGAGTAAGTGGCGGCTCTGAAAAGAGCCTTTTGGTGGTGTGTTGTGTGGGTGAAAAAGGAGTGAATTGGGTGAAATGGATTGTCAGATAGGTTAAAGTGATTGCAAAAGAGGGCGCAATGCATTTTGTATATTGAGAAGAAACATCTGATTGCCCGCATATGTGAGGTGGACTCCATCACTGCGGAAAATGAAATTGCTACGAAACTAAATGTTCTCATTGTGGAAAGAGGACATACCAACATACCTTAAAAAGGCACACACAGCCTTATTCACATTGCGTCTCGCTTTCTCCATTTGTGGATAAAATGCAGAAGAACGCAACCATATTTGTCTTTGGGCAATACGGAAAAAAGTATTTGACAATTTGGAAACATGTCCATGATCTGCGCAAGTCCTTCCTTCATGGCAAATTGTAAAGAAATTCCAGATACATGGCCTAAACTGTTGTCGTCGCAATGAATGATGAGTATATCTGGAGGACGCACTCTCTGTAAAGTAACACAAAGAGGTACCAAGTGCTGCCATCTCATGCCGCGCACGCCATGCCAGTGCACTTCTGCATGTGGAAATCCGAGATGTGTAGATAAACTGCAGCTTTCGGCATGCACCTTCAACCAATGTATCCATTAGTCTCGCACAATCCAGACAATCTGTTTTCGACCGTGGAAAGCCATGACTGTGTGGTGTTCTGTGAGGGAGAAGACGGTCTTACTAAAGTACGTTGGTCAGAACACGCCTACTGAACTTTATGGACCAATCCCTAGCTCCGCTCATTCTCATGTACATGCGGATCCACCCTTCAGTCCCCGGTGGTGATATGTGCTAGCAGTTAACTACCGCCATGTTCGCAGACATGTAGGGGAGCAGAGCATGACGACGGTACATTAAAGTACTAATCCCCTTTTTTCCCTGTAAGGTAGGCTCTGAGAAGAGGCATTTTTATTGTGTATTTTTGGCCACATATCAAACAGACTTGCGGTATTGTATTTTTTTGTAGTTTTTGTCCTTGTTTTAGTCTTGCAAACATTACAGAACCTTCTCTAAAGCAAGCCTTATGTTCCAAAAGAACATAGCATTTCCCAAAGAGGATAGGGCAACGCCATCTCTTTCAAAGTAATGCGCATTGCTGGGAGCAATGTTATCGTGGCTACAAAAAAACATACCACCTCGCAGCATGAATTCACGCATGCTGCGATTGATGATGCACCTCCCAATGCTTTGCTCTGGACAGAAAACAGAATTGTTGGTCCATTGAAGGCTGGGGAGTAAAGCAGAAAAAATAACTTTGGCTGTTGGGAAGATGGTCATGATTGCTTCAACCAACTGTGCCAAATCTGCCAACAGAGTACGTGAAGTCAGGTATCCCAAGTGGCAAGCACCGTAGTGCAAAACTACCACATGAGGAGTGGTCATTCTATGGATCTCTCTGCAAACTTGCAGAATTGCTGCAGCATTGGCATCAGTGTCAGCGCTCCAGACCACCTCCACTCCGCGCACATCAAAATGGTGTGCCACATGCTACTCTCGGCATAGTGCTGTAAGCCTTGCAGAAAAATGTCTCCGAGCAGCAAAACGCTGATCCTCTGCTTCTCTGCCATTTTCAGTGTGTACACCGTCTTTCTACACAAAAGAGTAAAGTCAACATCTGATTGGCTGATGGCTACAGTCGTGTTTCCATGCAGGATTAGCTGTAGAAACCCGTATGTGACACGCCCTACCAGCGGACAAGCGTTGCCTACGTGCAGCACGTAACTCTTACCCAGTCCTTCCACCCTTTCTACAGCGGTACCAAAGCGAGTCCATGATTGGACACAACTAGGCGGGCGCACAATCAACCACCAATCACATAGAACCTCGCTAATTTTAACTCTGTCATCAACATTGCGCACTTCAAAATTACTGTCGAGGATTCTTAATGGAAATCGCATACCATTGCAAAGCACCTACTTCACAAGCTACAGTGCAGGGAGTGCAAATTTCTACGTACAGCTCCATGCATGACCACATGCATCAGTATAGAGTACAGGTATGTTCATTCTAATCAGAGTACATGTGGAAGCCTTATAATTTAAAGTACACAAAATAATGCCATTAAATTTCAAAAGTGCAAGATTGCCGATTCGCCATTAACAAATTGCACGACTGCTTACTTTCTTCTGCATAACCTGTACATACGTTGCAAGCATGGCTATCTGGGCATATCTCTCAAACATTTTTGTGCGAAGTGCGGGTGAAATGAGCTGCTTTTGTTTTTGGCGGGTGACACGCCCATTGGAATCAATGGCCGTGCAGGAGGTTTGGCGGGTGAGTCTGCCCTTTACAAGGCGGGTGACACCCGCCAAAAGCGTGTGAGTTGAGAAGTATAATTTTGGGCAGACCTTAAATTTGTATGTGAAAATGTCGCAGTTCTGTCCTCTGTATTGCCAACAATAATGCTACTTGCATAGTAATCGTATGAGAATAGTAATTGCTCCCGATTGTGGTGCTGACATGTCCTTCGGAGGGTCTCCCGATTTTTGGACATCGTGCTTTTCATTAAGAAGTACAAAATGTTTTCCCATCTACTACGTTGCCCTATCGCTTACAAACCTCTCTTCTATGCATACTGCACTTGGTAAAGGACAAGGCATTTCCAAACCCCTAAAAAAAGATAGATATTTTGAAGGACTTTGAAGTACCATATTGAAAGTAGTATAAAAAGAGTGTGCAAAGAGAAGTGAAATGTGCATGTGGATTGGGTTGAAACATGAATGTTGAATCGTATGACAAAGGAAGTGCAAGTAAAGGCTGCAGTATCAGGACGGCTGCAAACACACAAAGTAATTGTCATTTTTTTAATTCACAGTGAAGACTACTCTCCTGAGAATCAACAACATCTATACTGCAGACGACATATCCGAAGAAACCTTGTCATCGTGCAACAAAAAGTAAGTACAGTACAACCTTCATATTGTAACTTCTCCTTAATGTGGCTGCGTGGGTTATTTGTTTATTTTGGACACCAAAGGATGCATTCATTTGTAAGCCATTCAGCCTACAAATATCCAATTATAGGACAAAGAGTAACAGGTGGAATGGCTGACAAATGGCTGTGCGGTTGGTACTGAATTGACATGGGAAATCCATAGAAGTTTAGATTGTGGAAATAAGTGGCGGTGGCTAGTTCTTGCAATTTTGGTTATTAATAATGGTTCTCGGCACAAGTAGGGCACTGTTCACTCTCATCTAGAGCAGATTGTACTACTATAGAAACAGTAAAGTGGGCTCACCAAATGATAGTTAGAGGTCACAGTGCATTGGCACACCGTGCCAAAGAGTTTCCCCATCACACTTAGGCACACATGCACACAGCACACATACATTGGACAACAAACCAAAGATTTTTTTTTTCTGAACAGACACCAAAGAATGCCTACCAAAAAACAGCTCTGTAGAAAGGAACGCAGAATTAGAGCAAATAAAAATAAAGGTACCCAATGTAAGCATCCACCTGTTGTAGAGTTAGGGGACAATCTTGGTACAAACCACCTAATGCAATTGGGTAAGATAATAAAAGAAGTCACAACTACCGAAACTACATCCTCCATCAAAAAGTATGACAAAACACAGAAATGATGGCAAAGAAACGGCTTCCAGTACAGCTAACAATGTTCCTAATAATCCTGATAGTGCAAGAAGAACCCATAGTAAAAAAATTATTTTAGCAAAAATGTTTGGCCACAGAGTCCTTCAGAATCTACTAAGAAGAGGACCAAAGTCATCCTCACCCATTAAAACGTACCGCAGAAAGTTAATTCTACAAGCACTCGTGGACAGTGCAATCCTTCTCAAAAGGAAGTTGTTCATATTAGTGTTTAAAAAGGATGACAGCACTAACAAAATTAAGTACCAAACTACAAATGAAACTGAGCAATAAACGGAATGTGAACAAAAATAATTTTTTGCATGTTTGTGGTGGTGAATGGAGTCACACAACAACACAGAGCCATATTTCAATGAGGAAGCATACAAACAAAATCAAACAAACACAATTGTCATCCATAGCAGTGGACGTGGATATGAGAAAACCAATACTACCATCATGGAACAAGAAACACTGCTTACAAAATTGTCTTCTGAAAACTCAGAATGACCTCTGGATTCAGCAGAACCACACCGTCCAGTATACCAATGGCCTTGCACATCAATGTGTGCCATTCCATATAAAGCTTTCAAATCTTTACGAGTGTTTCTCAATCAATATGTAAAAGGTAAAGACTAAAGTAAAATCAAAGTGCTGCAAAATATGGATATTTGTGTAGTGCGAAAACACATAGGACTAAAAGGACGTTCACTAGCCTGCATTTCTGGGCCTATTTGCAAAAGTACCTTCCATGATATCAAAAAATGATCAGTACATCATTCTAAAGTAAGAAATTTAGTGTTTAAAATATATTGTGCAAAAAGTCCAGCTTCAGAATTAGACAATTTAAATACCACTCTTCTGCATGGTACACCCAAATACTTACAAGAGGAAATGGACCGTATTCAGAAAAAGTATTTTGGAAGTCGAACCACGTAGAAAATGCAACAGTTTTAGAGCATAGTAGCGACAATTCTGCACAGAACAACCTTCTATTACACACATACTGAAAAGAAATACTAAAATTTAAAAGGTCATCGGCTGAAGTACCAAACCATGTATATGTATGTTGCCGCAGAACGTTTTACAAAAGGAATACAAAAATGTGGACATAGCATACAAAATAGAAAACAATGAAGACTCTAAATGGTTTGAATTAGCGTTGTACCTTTTAGCTGAAAGCGAATATGAAGTAACTGAACCTCTAATATGTTGCAGTTACTGTACTGCAAAATGAGACAACAACCACACGCCTTTGCATGCAATTACAAATAATTTGGAATTGTTTCCATTACCAAAAATCCTGCAGCAGCTCAATTTGTATGAGAGCATAATAATTCAAACAGTTCACCCATTTCATGCAATTATACGCCTTCATCCAAAAACAGCACATTTACTTCCCTCTGAATTGGTGAAAGGCATTTGTGGCAAAGTAGTGTACTTGCCATTAGATCTAACGGAAAATGTGCACACTCTAGGAGTGGAACGTTAAATAGAGCATTCTTTAATAGTCTTGGTAAATGGTGTACCAACAAAGGACAAAATAATTTGGCAACAATTAGTAGACTTACACAAAGTTACACAAGCATTGCAATATCTAAAAGACAACAATGAGTACTACAAGGAAATAAATATTGATGAAAGTTTAAGGCAAACAACTGAAATAATTCAAGAGCCATCAGAAACTGGACAATTTGTACTTCTGGATCCAGCTACAGTATCCACTCTCTTAGACCATTACACAATTCATCCATTGCATTCCAATGAAAGCATAGATGATGCACTAGAACATTACCAAATGCGACAAACCAAAGGTTCACCAATGAGTATTTGGGAAAAAAGCATAGAAGCACATGCTTTTCCCCTGCTATTTCCACCTACTGTACGAAAGTGAATTAGCAACACTATGTTATGGAGTTGCACACATTCTTAAATCTGGAACGCACTTTCAAAATATGTCAGCTACGCAGTTAATACAAAAAGTACAAGAAAAAGATGAGGTTTTACAATCAAGTATAACAAATTTGTTTGCAAACATGTGCGGTACAAAGGAATACTGGTTTAGACGGCACGAAGACGTGCGTTGCATGATCAGAAACCTTGGACCACCACCAAGGTTTGTTATGCTAAGTTGTGCAGAATACGCATGGGAAGATTTGCATGAGTTCCTACGCATAGCAAACAGCAACAAAAACAACATAGATATATTAACACCTGGAGAACTTTGCTCCCTAGATCCAGTTAATGTTTGAAGATGAGTTTTCGTAATTGGCGGAAGTATCATTTTCCCATTTCTGTGATGAAAGAAAAAGGTGTGTTAATGTTTGCAGATTTTCCACATTTACCACATTGCTTAATTGACAGTTATTTTTTTTTAGACCCTCATTTTTAGTTTACAAACCAGTGTACTATGCATTACGCTCAGTTTCCGTGTTTACTATTCTAATCCTTGGGTCTGGGAAAAAAAATCCTTGTCGGATTAAAAAAAACCTTCATTTCTTATGCAACTAAGTACTTCATTTTTTCCTTTCCGTGCTTTCTTCATTTTTCTGATCAATGTTATGTTTGTTGCCTTCCTGCCCATTTCTATCAACAGTTAGATACCTGTAGGCGTATTCAAACTGTGCATTTGTTCCTATAGATTTCCAATACTCATTCATTTGTGTCGTTGTTACATCCTGTTTCCTTCATCTTTCCCATTGATGTTTTCTTTGTTGCCTTCCTGCTGATTTTTTACCGCACTTAGATACCTATAGGTATATTCTACCTGTGAACTTGTTTCCAACTATCTGTGATAATCATTTATTTGTGTCATTCTTCCATCCTGTTGAGTAGTTAGATACACGTGGGCATATTCTAACTGTGCATGTGTTCCTACATATTTGAGATACTCATTCATTTGTGTCGTTGACATATCCTGTTTCCTGTATCTTTCCCATTAATTTTTTCTTTGTTGCCTTCCTGCCCATTTTCAACTACAGTTGGCTACGTATAGGCGTATTCTGCCTGTACATTGGTTTCCAAGAATCTGTGATAATCATTTATTAGTGTCATTTTTCCATCCTGTTGGGTAGTTAGATACCTGTGGGCGTATTTTAACTGTTTGTAGTCTTTCACTTACTTTGTTCACAATTTTGAAGTGCACATTATTTCGTAAATTTTGGCTTCAAGAACATTAAATACGCATTTGTTAGGTTAGCTGGCAACCTCTGCTTTAGAGTAATGGTGCTATCATTACATTCAAACCATCCACAATTCTTTTTAATGTATGCAGTGTACTGACCTGCATTGGTTGTAACTCCTGCATGGTAGAATATTCCTACTGTTGTAAAGGTTTTCTTTCCAAGAGACAGTTGACCGTGTGTAAATCCAGTTAGTTTAGAGTTGTTTTTGGTGCCATCTGCATTATAACGTAGAAGGATAAGTATTATGTAGTCACTATGTGATTGGATCAGTAAGGTAGAGCGATTGCCTGAATTGCAAATACTACATAATCTGCCATGGTTTGCATTTTGTACAAGTTGAGAAAAGGAATGCTCTCACAATTTGGTATGGAAATATACACAAATCGCTCGTTTGGGATTTCTTCCTGTATCACTTTGTTACAGAGAGTGCATGTATGTTTCCACATGTACGAAATTTGGAAGATTTCATTCACAGGTATACTTTTGTTTTCCAATACTAATAGTATGTACATTAGAAACTCTTGTGGATCTTCTTGTGAGTTCACAGTGGATCACACCATTCCAGCACAGTCGTCCAATTGTTGCCTTACTCCATAAACACTGTATGTGTTGTCAGGATTGCTTGTTGCATTTCTATGCAGTACTGACATTTGCAAACAGAATTGGTCTGTGCTGTGCAGGTAAATATTGTTAACAATTGATGGCAATTGAAATAGAATATTCATTGCTACATTTGCATCGCAACTTACCCCACTTTCATTTGTAAATTTAAATGGGCCAGCAAATTATGTATCTGAGAGCGTTTTTCGATTTTTCTGCTGCTTCTTTGCCGATGTGCCTGGTTCTCATTCCCTAATAGGTTCTTCTATGTTTGCAGCAATTGATGAAACTTTAGCTTCTTTTCTTTTTTTTGCAGAATTTCCTGTTGCATTTCTGTTTCATTTACTTTTCTTTTACCACGTTTCACTTTATCTGGAACAGGGTATTGTTTCAGATGAGGGGTGTAAAGTGAACGCAATCTATTGTATTCTAGAATGCAAGGAATATCAGCTTTGACTTTACTTGAAGCAAAGTTAATTAACAAAAGACCGTTAAGTGTACATAAGCGTGATAATGCTACGTAGCTCATGCCTTCCTTAAACACTGTCTTTCTTATATCTATCAATGCGTTATCTAGGGTAAGACCTTGCGATTTATGAATGGTAACTGCATATGCAAGAGTAAGAGAAAATTGCTCTGTACGTACATATATGTCTTTGAAGAGAAGGAATCGAGCCATTGAGCGCCCTATCCTTTTTACTTCTGAAACTTTATCAAAGCGAATATTTACAAACTGAATGCTGTTATCACGTGGGTATGATTGAAAGCCAACAACTGTGCCCAGTGCTCCATTAACTAGCCCTTGCTCAACGTCAAGGTTACGTTTAAGCATTACTCTACAATTTAATGAGAATTTCAATACTTTTTCCAACCCAGCTGTGTTGGAGATTGAACGTTCTAAACAATTTAGTCTTGCTGTGGCTTGCTCACACATGGGTACTGTCAAACCATGTACGTCTAGTTTGTCTGTGGCCCTAATTTCTATTATTGCTTGCATTTCTTTCTTTAGCATGGTTTCATTGAATTTGAAAGAGCTTGCAAGAGTTGGCATTACGGCCATACAATTGACATTTTTGTGCGCTATTTGTTCCATAACATCAGTTGTGCATGCATTATTGCTATAAAGTGCATGTATATGCCGCTTTT
Organism: Ambystoma mexicanum; assembly: GCF_040938575.1. Taxonomy (NCBI): domain Eukaryota; kingdom Metazoa; phylum Chordata; class Amphibia; order Caudata; family Ambystomatidae; genus Ambystoma; species Ambystoma mexicanum. Next base: position 859,920,421 of record NC_090934.1, on the reverse strand, counting down.
TCAATACAGCTTGTCCTTCTTGCGATAATACACCAACTCTAATACTTTTTAAGATGTTGGCATAAGTGAGATCTGCAGATTGTCGCATGTTGTCAGTTAATTCTCTGTATTGGAAATGTTGCCAAAGGTTAACATTACCTATGCTACCAACAGTTTTCCGGCAGAGTTTGTGGCCTAAGGATTTAAAAATCGGTTCACCTTTTACTGGTGTCAATTGTAGAAGATCTCCGAAAACGATAATGTGTTTCCCAGCAAAGAGTTCTTCCTTATTACTTTTAAGTACTTCTTGCAATCTGAGATGAATCAAAGCCAACATTAGACTGGAGACCATGCTCACTTCATCTATTAGTAGCATTTTCATTTGCTTCAATACTCTCCGGAATTCCATTGCTGCTTCTGCAGAAAGTTTGTAGTAGTCTAATTTATATTGATGCTCTACTGGAAGCAGTAGCAATCGGTATAAAGTCACACTGCCTATGTTGTAGGCAGCTAAACCTGTGGGGGCTGTTACAACAGCTGACAGTTTGTTGGTTGTCAATTGCTGCAAGAACTTGCTAATAATTTTGATTAGAAATGTTTTCCCTGATCCAGCTTCCCCACTGACGTACAGCAGTATAGGTTTGAAATTTTGGCAGGTATATTCTTTATTTTCGTGCTGTACACCATGCAAAATTTGTTTTGTTACCTCTTCAAAAATGGTGCTGATCGTTGTTAAGTTTTCCTTGTTGCACTGTTAAGTCCTCTGTATCTTCTTGATACTAATACATGGTGTTTTCTACTTCTGCCATAGCAACTTCAGCCTCATTTGCTATCAGTGGTTGTCCTAATGGTTCTTGACTTCCTGTTACAGAAGGTTGACTACTGTCGGAAGAGTCTTTATCTAGTTGGGCCTGAATTTCTTCTTCTTGTTGCTGCTCATTGTGTAACATTGTTTTGTACTCTGTAAAGTTAACATCGGTGATAGTGCTTTCATTTGCTTTGAAAGCATCTTTATAGCACTCATAATTATCTAGTATGTCTTCCTCTTTTCTCCATGGTTTGAAAAGTTGTAAAAGAGACATGTAATATAGATCTTTCTGTTGGGGAGTTTTAATGACAACTTCACATGATTAATTAACCCACGTTTCTTAAGTTTCACTAAACTCCCTTAGCAATTGGTCACTCTATATCTACGTTTACTTTCATCGGGTTTTACATTATTTTTTTGTGCAAAGTTTTGAGCTCTGTGGTACAGACACATGCTTTCCAGAGTGGTAATCCTGTTCGGATAGTATGTGTCCAGTAAATTGTTTTTCAAAATGTCTTGGCTGTTGGGATCATTTCTGGCAAAAGTTTCTATGTCCTCATATGATTTTAGCACTCTTTTTCTAGATTTTGCAGGACCAAGACTGAGCCATACTATGTTGTCTGATTTTCCGTACAACGCAGTGTCGGTTAAACAATCTGCTGCTTCATAGTCCCCACATTCTCTATGAGAGAGCATTTGTATGCCTAGGCTGTACAATTTCTGTGATAATGTTTTGTCTGATGCTAGGTCATTCCAGAGGTCTTGAAGCTCTGTTTTTTTGGCTTTTGTTAAGTAGGCTGTAACATATCGTGCAACAGCAGTTGAATTGTCTGCAATGTACTGCACATCTATGTTTGAATTCCATAATAGGGCAGTGATTGCATTGTATTTATTGATATATTCTGATTCTTCCCTTCTTTTATGTAATACATGTTTTTAGGTGATTTACCTTTAACACTATGTCGAACTGAAGACATGAAGTTGTTTACTTCATCTGTTTCTGTAACTGGTCTGGGGAAACTAAAGCGACATTTGGTGTAGTATTTATCTTTGTTTTTGTATTTACGGCGACAATATTTGCCACATTTGTGTCTTTGAAATTGTAAAATCTGCCCATGCAGCGCACTATGACTCTGTTGTGAAGGGATTTCACATGTGATATATTTTTGGATAAACTGCAAAACAGCGCTATCACTGTCTTGCCCAAATTTCGGTGCACCTTTGATCCATAACAGCATGTGAATATGTGGTGCTCCTCTCGCTTGATATACTTTTCTCCAAAAGAAGTGTTGCACTTCTCCAAGGGGAGGAACACTTTTATTGCAAATAAAGTGTAGCATTGCAATGAAACTCTAACATTGCACCCAACATTGCACGCACTCTCCACAACTTGCCAATGAAAATGCAACACAAGGGTGCATGCATGGTTGGCACATGCTACGGTGGTTGTGGCCAGGGCCTAGAGTCTTGGAAGTAAGGCCTTCGGCCGACGGCCATGCATCCAAGACTCTAGGCCCTGGCCACAACCACCGTAGCATGTGCCAACCATGGCACCGTACTAATGAATATAATAATAGGCATTGGAAACAGTAAGAATGTATAAGTGTATTATTGGGTGCATGGCCTTGCACCCAAGAGTGCAGGATGTCCCCACAACCACCTCTTTGTTTTTGGGTGCATGGCCTTTGGCCATGCACCCAACACTGCACGCACTCTCCACAACTTGCCAATGAAAATGCAACACAAGGGGTGTATGCATGGTTGGCACATGCTACGGTGGTTGTGGCCAGGGCCTAGAGTGTTGGAAGTAAGGCCTTCGGCCAACGGCCATGCATCCAACACTCTAGGCCCTGGCCACAATCACCGTAGCATGTGCCAACCATGGCAGCGTACTAATGAATATAATAATAGCCATTGGAAACAGTAATGTATTTATAGCATGTAGACAATTTCAATGTTCCCTAACACCAGACGTGTCTGTACAAATTTAACAACTCCCCCGTGCAATACACAGCCTCAAATACTGCCCTTATTGGACCCCTCCTTTTCTGTTCGTACATGGAGGCCGTAGAACATACGTCATTAAGTAGGTATAAGTGTACTGTGCGTACAAGATGTCCATACACATTAGATCATGACGACCGACCCCCAGAACAAGTGCATTATTCACCCATATGTGAACACTATAGCCCCTGCCCACTACCACCATAGCATGGGCCTCCCATGGCGGCGTACTAATGATTGTAATAATAGGCATTACGAAAAACAATACTGGCACGGCATGTTGTCATTTTTAATGTTGCCTACCTATAACCGCGTGCTTTCAAGTGTTACAAATTTCATATACACTACATGCAGTCAAGTGTTACAAATTTCCTGCCCACTATATGGACTGAAGTGCTATCGTTATTATCCCCCACATTTACTGTACGTACAAGGGATCCATAGAAATTACATCATGACGGCCGAGGAACAAATGCATAGATCACCCATTTCTTACTGTGTGAACCTTTCCCAATGCTCTGTGCCACAGCAAAATAGGGCAATGAAAAAAGCATGTGTACGCTGTTTGTTACTCCGCTTTCCGCGGATCCAAGATGTCGGGCGCATCCAAACCATCTGACGCAGAAGACGGCTCTCAGCAGCCAATGGGCAGAGACGTCGCGTGTACGCGGTCATGACGGCAGCCCCTTAGCCAAACGGTTTCTTGTTCGTCAACTGAACAGGGAAGTGTGACGGCGGAGCGAACATAGATATCACTAATTATTTCAGACCTACTTTTTCATAATTATAAATGAACGTACTGCATATATGGTGACAAAATGTACAAAAGCACGCTTTCTGGACCAAGCCCCTGTACCTGCCGCAGATTTCGTCAAAATCCGTCCAGCGGTTTCACCTGTAGCCGTGCGAAAAGTTTTTCCCCCATTCAGTTTATGCGAAAAAAAGACGTTTTGGTACCCCTCCTTTAACTCTCCTCCACCTGGACGATTTCTCACCAAACTTTACAAAACAATTCAGAGTGGCCCATATACTTATTTTGCAAAGTTTGGTGAGGATTCGTCCAGGGGGAGCAGAGTTATAAGCCGCCCAAAAAGTGCTCTTCCTATGGAAACAGCAACTTAACCATAACTACATGGCCACTAATGTGGCCATGTAATATATATATATATATATTTATTTATATGTTGGCGGCACCGTCTGCAGTCTATTCACTACGTATAGCCAGCCTTTACGATTTCTTAGTCTACTTGTGTTACGGCATCTTTACAGTTATAAAACGGCTTGCATTTTCTGCAGTGCTTGTTCACACATGTAATCTTCATTCCGCACAAAAAAGTCTTTTCAATTCTTTACTTCTCCATCAGATTTTATAAGGTTTAAACAATTTCTTCTTTGGTCATCCTTCTCAGTGCGTCACCCTCATTTCTTTTGACGTTACCAGCCTTTCCTTTCTTCTCATCTTCATATTCTTTTGGGGACCTCCCTCACGAGACTGTCATCTCTTTGGGGGTACATCATATAGGGTTTTTCTCAGTGCATACCTTGTCTCAAAGGCTCTATGTGGAATAGGCCTCATCACTGGCGTTGCGCATGTCGCAATTTCCGGTTTCCAACATATAGGCAGAATAGGGGCAGGACTTCCTGCAGAGGCAGTCAGCTTCTCCTCTACACAGTCATCGCCACACACGGGTAGAATATCAGCAGCACGTGGAGAAAATACACAAGGGTACTTGCATATGATTCTAAAAGCAGACAGCTACACACAGGCAGGCATGCTACTCACACAAACAGCACAAGTGCATGTCACAGGTCCCGGTGGGACACCAGAGATCTCCAGTGTCTGAGGAAGACCATCAGGAGGGCCAGCATCAACTGCTGTGTGAAATAGAGGTTAAGAATTGATGCATGCAGCAGGGCCATCTTAAGCACCTTTTGGTTCCTAGCACAGACCTCTTTGCCCCCCCCCCCCCTCCTTCACCGAACCAAATGAATGAGGGATCCAGAATATCTGGTTGCGGCCCCACCCGTATCACAATCACAACCCATAGCTTGATATGCTGCCTCAAAGAAGTCAAAATGCGCCGTAATAAACACCACAGTGAACACAGAAAGCAGTACAGGATGAATTGATCAGAGCAGAAGATACTTGTCAACAACAGAGAGGCAATAGGTTTAGAGCCTGAGCAGCATGCCATAGAATATCCTACTGTGTTCTATTTAACACGGCAACAATGGTGACTGACCACTTTAGTTTGGGCAGCCTTGTGGGAACACTCCAAGGTGGGGGTACGGGCAAGCGCCTCTTTTGCCCTCCAATAAAGACGTCTCAGGCATGCAGTAAGCTGCACCACTTGCAAGTGTTTCTGGAAGCAGGTTGTGCGATAGCTGGCAAGTAGCTCAGCGAGTTAGGCTCTCTCCCCAGCCATCTGTGCTCAGCCTTCATGACGCTGGTTCGAATCTGGCAGGGCCAGCTCGGCCTGTTACTCTTCCAAAGTCAATAAACGAAGTGCCATCTGTAATAATATCACCTCTTAGCTCGCAGCATATGAAACGAAGTACATACAATACATAAACGTGGTAAGGATCCTGTGGCTCAGAGGACAAGACAATGGAGGAGGGGTGCCAGGGACACCCTGAAGAGCAGGTGAAGGGGTACGTGAGGCAGCAGCAGCTTTCAGCATCAAGACGGCACCACCACAGCAGTAAAAGGTGTCGCCGGAGACAGAATGGACCGGAGATGGTCCCAGCATGGAAGGCCTGACCCAGCACACAAGTGGAGTCAGCAGGAGGACAGAGGATGCCCAGGATGACCAATAGCAGAACGCCTAAAATGGAGATCAGCCCAGGGCACAGCATTCAGCCAGTATGGCCACATTTGCTCTAAAATTGTAGCAACAGTGGTAAATCCTCCAGGAGGTACGCAAATCCGCTCCTCCCAAAATTTCAGCACATGATGGAGCTTAAGTAGAGGTTTACACTTAAGTACAACCACTCACAGAGGCTGGCCAAAGCCAGCACACCTATCAAATGAAGGAATTAAGGACAAAGGGTCAGGAGTCCAGGCCATTTGGTTGGCCAGTGAATCGGTCACTCAAACACCCCCACAGGTTGTGAGATGGACAGCCCCTAAAATAAAATGGCCAAGAGCAGGACATAAAAATGCATTGCTACTAAAAAGACAATTTAGGCTACCAATGCAGTAAAATGGCTTGCACCCTTGGTGAAGCCAAAACTAAATAACAGCTTCCACGAGCCTGCTCCCTAAAACCAATGTACAGTGAAAAATAACCACCCAAGGGCACAAATCGGGTCCTTAAAATAACACACTAGGAACTGGGAGCCTTTTCGGTAGAAGTCTTCTGCACTGACCACCAAAACAGGTCAGTGATCCAAAAATAAAAAGAGGGCAAAATGAGAAAAATATAAGAGGCTTTAAAATATGCCTCTTGAATTCCCAACAATTCCATACTATTTAGGAATAGTAATGAAGGTATGGCTCAGAGAGCCCAGTGAAGCATTCTCAGGAGAGAAGCTTATGATTATTAGAGTCCTCAGAGGCTCTGGACGGAGTCAGGTTCTGGGCACCCATTTTGGACTTGGGGAAAAGATGGACGCTACTAAAATTAGAGCCTACAGAGAGAGGGGGAACTTGGCCCTTAGCCTTACAAAGAAGCCATTCATTTGCTCCACATAATGTTTCTAAAGTAAAACTAGGGTTCCCTGCCCTCAAGGAGGGTCAGCGGTTACTCTGACAATAGGACTTCCCAGAGAAGTATAACTATTCCTAACACCCATGCCTAACTAACTTAACTTGACTGGCTAAACCATCCTCCCGCAGAGGTCAAGATATAGCTGTGCCTCAACTTTCTTCTTAGGCTGCTAAAAGTTGATCCCCCCCAGACGTCTGGTCCACCCTTTCACAGAACCCCCAAACCCTACTGTATTGACTAGGGGCCTCATTACGACCCAGGCGGTAAGGGGTTAACGGCGCCGTAAAAGTTGGCGGCGCCGTTAACCCCTTACCGCCTAATTACGAGGTCCCTTTGTGGGTCCCGACGTTAATGGCTGGTTTTTACCAGCCGTTAAGGATTGGACCCGCAAAGGGACCTTGGAGGTATTTACGGTACCGCAATATGTAGTACCATAACCACCGCCTTCCCCATTTCCATTGAGCCCTATGGGGGCAAAAATGGGAATGGGGAAGGGCCAATGGGGAATTACCACCCCGCCAACTTTGGAATGGGTCGGTAATTCCGCCATTCACCATGGCGCAATTGGTAAAATACCGGCGGCAACCATGGCACTATTAGTTCTATGTGAATTTCCCGCTTTTTGAAGGCAGCACATAAAAAAGACAGATTTATTTCAGATATATATATATATATATATAATATATCGCTCTCTCTCTCTCTCTCTCTCTCTCTCTCTCTCTCTCTCTCTCTCTCCCTCTCTCTCTCTCTCTCTCTCTCTAAAGCCTCCTGCGACTCTGACTGTGCCTGTGCGCAATCGTGTGCGTCGCAGGGGCTGACAGTCCGCTCTGAGTGGTCTTTCTAAATCAGTAATCGATTTTTTCACTTAGCACCATATGTTTATGAAAAGTGGCATGAGGGGAAGTAGCCAGTTTTCTGCATGATTCCTTGTGGATACTTGATCGCCCAACAGGGCAGGTGGAGGCAACTATAACATAGTACACACCGGGATGATGAACTGTGGGATGCTGGGAGATCATCAAAAATACTCAGGTGGGCTATGTCTGTACCCCTTCTGCTGTGTCGAGAGTCAGTGGGTGCCACTAATGTTTTAAACCAGGTGTACCTATGCTACACCTGTTCTGCATGTACTCAGGAAGGTTACACCACTTCTTATGCCTGTGCTATAGGTGTGAGGGAAGCTTGCACTGCTTGATATGTGATACCTGCTCTGTATGTGTGAGGGATGCTTGCATTGCTGCCTATTCCACGCCTGTTGTGTATGCCCCAGCATGGCGGAACTCGATTCCACTTCACCTCAAGTCCTCCCCTTTGTTGCTCGACTTTAAAAAGAACTTGAAGACTTTCCTCTTTTCCGCTCCCTAGTTCCGTGCTCTCTCTCTGATTCAGATTTTCTATCACTTCTCATTGTCTGTTCTGTTTTGTTTTATGTGCACCGTGAGGCCTGCGGGCGATTTGGCGCTCTATCAAGAATTTAAATAAATAAATGTGTGTTAGGGAAGTTTGCACTGCTGCTTGTATTATACCTGCTGTGCATGCCTTTAGGAAGCTTGCATTGCTGCTATGCATTTTCTGTATGTGTGAGAGAAGCCTGCATGGCTGAATATGCTATTATGTGTTACAGAAGATTACACTGCTATCTATGCTAAGCCCATTCTGTTGCTCACACTATACTGTTCTATATGTGTGAGGGAGTCTGAACTGCTTATCCTACAAATGTTCTGTATGTGTGGGTGGCCGTTTTCATTACTGCTTATGCTATGCCTGCACCGTATGTTAGGAAACGTGCACTTCTGCTTATGCTATACCTGTTCTGTGCCTGCAAAAGACCTTGTGCTGTACCTGTGCCCTGATCTGCAGTGCTGTGCTTGATCATCAGCTCTCAGAACCTCTCTCTGTGCAGCACATTTCCCGAGGGTTATCACTCAATGCCATTTCTTTGTGGTCTGGAGAGATCCAGAAACCCAGATATAGCAGCTAGTCTCCAGCACCTACTGCATAAAAAACATACCTCAGTTCTGGCCTAGAGCCCAAGCCATGATAAGGGAGATTAATGAGTAGCTTGAAGAAAGTTGTAAAACATAGTAAAGGAAGCACCATGTCTCTCAATCGAGCTCTGTGTGCTATTGCTGCGAGAGAAACAGCAATCACCCAAAGCACCACAGAACAATGTCCAGCAGAACAGAAGCTGGGAAGAAAACTATGCACAATATTACCATGGCTACCATGGAGAAGGCCCGAAGACCATGATGTGATTAAGGAAGCAGATTCTTAGTTTGCAATGGGAATGATTCCTAGGTTGGGGTGACCCAGGAGTCTGGAAGACCTCGTGTGAGAGATTCACATATACATCATATATGTAAATTTATATTAGCCTTTTCAGGATTTCATATACAAAAATTCAAAATTTAGTTCTGAGTCATCGACGTGATATTCATGAAGGAAAGGTTTAATTTCAAAGCCACAGGCTCTTTATAAAAGACCAGCATTTCGGTCCAGGGGACCATCTTTGGGGCCCAAATTCTATAGGAAAATTAAAAATAAATACAACTTGTAAATAAAAAAATGTAGACATTTTTTCTATCTCTGCTGTGTTTTTTTTTAATAACATATTTTATTGATAGTTTTGAAACATTCATACAACATACCAACTATTTCCCCCCCCGCCCTCCCTCCTCCTTTCGCCGGGTTGGTCGTAGATCTGCTTGTGTCTTGCCACTATGTACCTCACTTTCCAGTAATATATTGCTTGCCGTGTTCTGTGTTGCGCTCCTGCGCATCCTCCTCTCCCTCCCCCCTGGCAGTTCTCAGGTCACACGTTCTTCCCATTTTCCCCAGATTCTTGTGGCCTTTGCCAGGCATCCCCGTGCTGTGTATATTCTGTGTTCTTTCGCCGCGCAAATGTCCATTTCGTTGGACCACTCGACCACTGTTGGGCACTCCGGGGCTCCCCATTTCTGTGCTATGTCACGTTTTATCAGGCCCATTGCTGTGGAGAGACAAATACCCTCCCATCTGTTTGAGGTGTTCTCATCTGGGGCTCCCAGTAACACTATTGCAGGTTGTAATGCTAACGTGCGACCCAGAGTTCTTGCTAATATTTGAAAGCAGTGTGTCCAAAAGGTCTTGATTTTGGGGCATTCCCAGAGGAGATGGATGAAGGTGCCTTCCTCCCCCCGGCATTTTAAACAGTTGGGGTCCGTTGCCCTTCCCCAACCGAAAAGGGCCACACGGGGGTAATATACCCTATGGAGTATCTTGAGCTGTATCAGTCTTATTCTGGAATCTATTGCAATTTCGCGTGGGTGCATGAGAACCTGGATCCAATCCTCAGGTTCGATTGTCCTCACATCCTGTTCCCATCTAGCTTTGAGGCTGATCAGTTCCAGGGTAGCGAATGCATTAACAGCTTTATATAGAATGGTTGTTACCTTGGTGGGGATATGTTGTGTAAGTAGGTTGCGTTCCAGGGGTGTATAATCTGGGGCGTCGGCAAGCGCTTGCCTGTGACCATTGAGGCATGCGTTAATTGTGTGTAATGGTAGTGTTCTGCTGCTGAGATACCAAATTTCTGCTGAAGCATTTTAAACAAGAGAATGGAACCATCTGTTATGACATCTCCTATCGTGGTTATCCCCGCCCTCACCCACCGGGTCCAAGCGGTCAGCTTCCGTACCTCCGCAAACATATGGTTATTCCACAATGGTTGTACCGTGGTGATCCGGTTCCCCCAACCTATGTGCTTATGTGCCTGCCTCCAGATGATCGCTATGTGAGATGACATCATTTGTGCGGGGGGGTCTGGATAGGCATTGATATATTGTTTCGAGTGGTGGGGTATCCTGACTAATGGGTAGTTCCGCTCTAATGTGTGGAAGGTCGCTGTCCCCGTGAAGGTGGTCATTAACTACGTTTAATTGGCTAGCCCAGTAGTAGGACCTAAGGTGTGGGACTCCAATACCCCCCTCCCAGATAGATCGCTGCAGCATGGTCAGCGCAATTCGAGGCTGCCCTCCCTTCCATATTGATTTCCTGAAGAGGCGATCAACCTGGATAAATTCTGAGTTTGGTATAGCCAATGGGGCATTCTGCAGTATGTAGAGAAAACGTGGAAGTGCCATCATCTTGAAGAGGGCCGCCCTGCCCATGAGTGTGAGGGGGAGGAGCATCCAGTGTTGTACGTCCCCAGCGAAGCGGTCAGTTAGTGGATGTAGGTTATGACGCACATAGTCCAATAGAACGCCAGAGACCCATATGCCCAGGTAACGGAATCCCTCTCTCTCTATTCGGTATGGGGAGTCCTGGGGGATTGCTAGGTCATCTCCTTTTACTGGGAAGAGAACTGATTTTCCCCAGTTTACTCTAAGGCCACTGAAGTCCCCATAGGTCTTTAGCATTCGGGTTATGATTGCACATGCCTGGTCTGGGTTGCAGAATCCAGACCATGTGGTGACCTGACGGAGCCATCGGGCCAGTGGCTCGATTGCTAGGGTGAAAAGAAGGGGAGACAGGGGACAGCCCTGCCGGGTGCCTCTACCCAGCGGAAAGATCCCTGAGGTCCAGCCGTTCACCCTGACTGTGGCTAATGGGGTTTCATATAGAAGTTGAACCCAGCTAAGGAAAGTTTTGCCGATGCCCATGCGCCTCATTGTTGCCCAGAGACTTGCCCATACCACCGAGTCGAACGCTTCTTCGAAATCAATTGCGAGCAGCGCAAGTGGTGTATTCAGGGTGGGGGCCTCTTCCAATAACAGGTGTAATTGGCGTAAGTTCATTCTAGTCGATCTTTGTGGCATGAAGCCGTATTGATCTTGATGGACCAATGAGGATATTACCCTTTGGAGCCTGTTGGCCAATAGTGTGGCCAGGATTTTGGTTTCACTGTTGAGAAGCGATATCGGTCTGTACGATGTACACTGGTCGGGGGGTTTGCCTTTTTTTGGAATGACCACAATATTGGCCATTCGAGGTCTAGTGGGAGGGTGCCTTGTTCTTTAGCTGCAAGGAATAGGTCACGGAGGGGGGTGGCCATCTTATTGCTGCCCAGTTTCTTCCAGGTCTCGGCCGGAAAACCATTTGGGCCCGGTGTTTTCCCGGTTTGTAGCTGGATCATGGCCTCCGCTATTTCGGTTTCATCTAATTCCCCGTCTAGGTGAGTCCTCTGTAATTTCGATAATTGCGGGAGCACAATCTCATCCAGGAGGGATGAGTCTACAGGGACCGTTGGTGCAGCATAGAGTGTAGCATAAAATTTGACGAAGGCCTCCGCTATTTCTGGGTCTGTTTGGGGTGGCCCGTTTCGGTTGTCAGTGATCTGTCTGACGTGTCTGTGCCCTTCCTCCCGTCTTTCCAGCCACGCCAATAGTTTGCCAGCCTTGTCACCCTGCTCATAAATTCTAGTCTTTGATTCCCTATGCGCCTGTCTTGCGTTATCTAGCGCCGTGTTATGGAGGGATGCTCTAGCCTTCAAGAGGGAGCGGTGTATTTCAGGGGCAGCATCAGAGATGCTTCCCATTTCTTTACCTCCTTCTCTGCCTCTGTGACCTTCCTATATTGTTCTCTCCTTTTATTACATATCCAGGCAGTCATTTCCCCCCTAAGCACCGCCTTGTGTGCCTCCCATAATATCACTGGGTCCTCTACCAAGCCCGTGTTAATCTCGAAGAATTTGTTGGATTTTTCGGTGATGTGTTCCACAAACTCAGGGAGGCCCAGGTAGTAGCTGTTTAACCGCCACGTTTTGCGTGGAAGGGGACGATCCGTACAGAGTGTCACCTGCAAGGGAGAGTTGTCTGATATGCCCCGGGGAAGGAATTCTGCCCTTATAACCCTATATGCTTCAGGGGTTGGGAGGAAGAGGTAATCTAATCTGGATAAGGATGCCTGGGCCCCCGAGTGCAAGGAGAATCCTTGGTCTGTAGGGTGGAGTTCTCTCCACACGTCACTCAGACCAAGCGCTGATGCCCTTGTGGGCCGGTCTGGGTTCTGATTGCGGATGTGGGTCCGGTCCAGTGTGTTGCACATGACATCATTGAAGTCCCCCCCCGCCCAAAGATCCATACATCTGATTGCTGTTGTGCCATCAAGGCCGTCGCCTCCCTCAGGAGACCCTCCCCCAACCCTGGTGGGGAATATATTGCTAAAATGGCCACTGTCTCCCCCCAGAGTGTGCCTCGGATCATCACAAAACGGCCAGAGGGGTCCGGCACCACAGCAGCTAGTTCAAAAGGGAGTCGTTTATGTAAGAGGATCAGGCCACCCCGGGATCCCATTGTGTACCCTGCGTGGTATGCTAGTCTATATTTAGTTCTGCGAAAGAACTGGCAGGTTGAACCCGCTATGTGGGTCTCAGTTAGGAGGGCTATGTCAGGAGAATGTCTGTTAAGGAATTGCGTAATCAACCGGCGTTTTATACTTGAGCCCATGCCGTTTACGTTCCAGGTAAGGATTTTAAGGGATCTGTGGCTTTCGTTAGGTGTCATTGGGGCTTGTGTATTTCCACTAGTGGGGTCAAAATGGTGCTGTGTGGCCATTACTATCTAGGGATCTGGAGTGTTGTGCCAGATGGGTGCGTAGTAGTTTAGCCGTGGGGACACAGCGTTCGCGCTTGGTGGGGGCATGAGCAGCAGGCACGGTGCGTTTGGTGGCATCTTGATCAGTAATGGTGTGGTGTGACTTCCCGGAAAGTAACTAACATAGAACAATTTCCCTTTCCCCCTCCCCATGCTCCTCCCCAACATGAAGTATCTGTCGCCCAAACTCTACTGGCGCTTAAAACTGTGTCGCCAGATTAACTTAATATGAACTGTTGTCGCCTTCCCACCAACTTACTACTCCTTTATGGGTCTGGTGTCTCGGGTCAGGGGCGTGGCGTCCGCCAATGGCATGGTGTGTTAGCGGTGGCAGAGCACTGCAAGTGGTTGCCAAAAAGAGGGTTGATCATTAACTACACTAATGGTTCTGTCAGTTCCTGTGTCTGGCCGGTGTGTCTTTCCCAGGAACCTTGTTAGGGACTGCGGTCTCCGTCCGGCTCAATTGGAATCTTCGGTCTGGGTTGCTGTGCAGGTCCTTCTCCCCGCGGTCAGGGTCTTAGTCTTCCTCTGCGGCTTTGAGCGGGTCCAGTCCAGTCACCTGCGATGTGGGTCTCAGCCCATTTCCAGGCTTCCTGAGGATCAGTAAAGTGGACGGTTTTGCCTTCATGTTGGATTTTCAACTGGGCTGGGAACAGCAGCCCGTATCTCACGTTCATAGAATGGAGCTTCCTTTTAAGGTGCTCAAAGGATTGTCTGGCTTTCTGGACCTCGCAAGTATAATCTGGAAAGAAGGCGATTCTGGTTCTGTTTTACGTCATTGACCCTTTGGTCGGGCCATATGTAGAATGGCATCCCTGTCACGATAATTGAGGAACCTTGCGATGATTGTCCTTGGGGGTGCACCCGGGGCCGGTTGACCTGCGGGCATGTGATCTGCACGTTCCACCGAGAAAAATTTCGAGAAGGTCTTTGGTGCAAAGGGGGGCGTGGCTTAGAAGCCATGTGAAAAGACGTGCCTGTACGGGAGCTCCCGTATATAATCCGACTGATACCGCGCGAGGAACGCTGCGATTCGGCTAAGATTGTGAAGACTGTGTACATGAAGTTCGGCTGCATGCGAGGATACATTTTTACATGGGTTCGTATTGCGCACGTGTACTTAGGAGCCGAGTGAAGCACTGGTGGCGAGACCTCGACGGATGACAAAATGGCCGCCGCCGCTTGACGAGGGGACAAAGGAGCGGTGGATCGGGACCACAGCATAAGTGCGCCCTCTCAGCGGTACGAAGGGGGCAGCGCGACCCTGCCCATCTGAGGGGAGAGCCGGACAACAGCGGTGCCTGAGATTGTTGGGCGAGCTGGGACTCTCAACTGAGTTGTGGTGTATGGGCATAGTGCCTCCCCGCCTTGGACTGGAGCGCGGCCAGAAGGACGCTCCTGACTGGAGATATGTCGAACAAGCTTCTGAGGGCGAAGAATAAACAGCCCACGCTCGACGAATACGCCAAGACGCCACCCAGCCCGGAAGGAGCCAGGAGCAAGGATAAGGCTCAGACCAAGGAGATGGCCGCCGGCGGCGCGAACCAGGAGGTCCTTGCTGCGATCGCGGACCTGAAGGCAACATGGGAGACCAAGCTCCAACTTGCTGTGGCCGAATTAAAAACTGCAATGGAACTACAGGTTGGGGCGGTGCAGGAGGACGTGAACCTCCTGAGGCAGGATGTGCGAGCCCTGGCTGAGCGCACGGAAACTTTGGAAAAGGAGATGGGCCCTACTGTGGCGGACTGCACCGCACATAAGCGTGATATCCATGCCCTGGTGCAGCGAGTGGGCAACTTGGAAAGTAGGGCTGAAGAGGCGTAAGGATGTGCCCGGAGAAACAACGTTCGCATCGTGGGCCTGCCGGAGGGGGCTGAAGGCCAGAATCCCACGGAGTTTATTGAGAACTTGCTGCTGCAGGAGATCACGGGGGGAGCCCTGTCGCAGGGGTTCGCGGTGGAGAGGGCGCACAGGGCCTTGATCAGGAGACCACCACCGGGGAACCCGCCTAGGCCTGTGATCGCCAAGATCCTCAATTATCGGGATCGGGAAAGGATCCTCGAACACTTTTGTAAGGGGGGCACCATACGGCGAGGAGAGGCGACCATTACTGCTTACCCCGATAACACCTTGTAAGTGCAGCGCAGTCGCATGAACTTTGGGGCGGTTAAGAGGCGATTGCGGGCAGCTGGGTACAAGTATATGTTGCTTTACCCGGCCAGACTGAAGGTTTTCTTCAAGACTAAGATGCTGTTCTTTGACACTCCGGAGGAGGCCATGGAATGGCTTGATGCACAAAACTGTCCTCAGGAGCCAGATGAGCGGACGGCGGATGGAATGGGAAGAGATAAGTGACGCTGCGGGCCCGGGTGGGCTATGAACATTGGGACTGGAATATAGTCTGTGTGACTCTGTTAAGTGTATGCGTTAGGACTTTGGAACATGGTCCGTGTGCGCGGATACGGAAGTGTGGGAGGGGAGCCTCCAGGGGCTGTTCTTTGTACCCCAGTTTGAGTTTAGGTTAGTCACTGTGTGTGGGGTGACACCCTGTCGGGTTCTCTACTTGGGTTCCAGAGAGAACCGAACACGGGGATGCCTGAGATCCAGGGATGGAGCTGGGCAGTTGGTTGGGTTAGAGGGGTGGGGTGGGTCAGTTTTTATATGAGCCTGGGAGAGAAACTGGAAATGGGGGTCTTTGAGGTGGGGGGGAGGCGAGTAGACCTGGGAGGGAGGAGGGAGCTACTGATAAATCATGGGAGACCTTAGGATACTAACGTGGAACGTTAGAGGGCTTAACAGCTACCTTAAGCGTAACAAGGTCATGTTGTACCTAAAAAGGCAAAAGATAGATGTCGCCTTGTTACAGGAGACGCATCTGACACGGGATAAACTGGAACTGGTGGGGAGGAAGTGGAGAGGGACAGTAGTTGGATCTACATACTCTGCCTATGCTAGAGGTGTGCTGGTTTGGGTTGCACCACATGTCCCGTTTAAGCTACTTGGGGAGGTTGTGGAGTCTGATGGGAGGCTGGTCATGGTAAGGGGGCTTGTGGAAAATAAAGTAGTGTGTATTATAAATACTTATGCTCCCAACCGTGACACGGCGACATACTTTAGGACACTGATCGCTAGACTGGGTGAAGGGATGGGGGGTCCGGTGATTTGGGGTGGGGACTTTAATTGTGTACTAAACCCCAAGGAGGATAGGTCGGATGACAGGGTGGTCAGGCCCAGCCCGGCGGCTAGGGTACTGCAGGCGCTGCTGGTAGACCTTGGCCTGGCAGACGTGTGGAGGACGAGACACCCTGGCGTGAGGCAATATTCGCATTACTCGGCCCCGCACCAGCTACACACAAGGCTGGATTACTTTTTCGCCACACCGGACGTTGTCGCGGAGTGTGACCAGATAGACTACAGGGCGAGAGTCCTTTCGGACCACTCGCCCCTGGTCATGCGATGGCAATTTTGTCCCCCACGTGCGCGAATTCCAACATGGCGCCTTAGGGCGGAAGCGCTCAGGGATCCAGTCTTCAGAGAGGACATGAGGGAGGAGATAGTTGCTTACTTTGAGGCGAATACAGGTAGTGTCAAGTCGGCTGGTACTTTGTGGGAGGCCTTTAAGGTTGTAATGAGGGGGGTTGCCATTGCGAAATCCAAGGGATTAATGGGAGGAGTCCTGGCTGATCTGCGTAAAGCCGAGATTGAGTTGGAGAAAGAGCTGAGGGAGGGTGGGATGGATACGGAGGAGGTCACTAATCTGCAGCAGAGGTGCGCAGAACACTGGGACAGGCTCTGTAATCTGAATTACAGGAAGTACATTGAGAGGTTGCATGCGGGTGGGGACAAGACGGGCAGGCTTCTTGCTTGGCTGTATAAGAGCGAGACCCCAAGATCCCCGATCCGATCAGTTATCACTGAAAAGGGCGTGGAGGAGGACACTCAGGAAGGGGTGAATGGGGCATTCGCGGAATATTATCAAGCATTATATGAGGATCGAGAAGGGGGAAGCCGGGAGGAGATAGAGGTAGTACTTGAAGACATAGGCCTGCCCAAGATAAGTGACGAAGAGCGAGAGGAGATGGATGCTCCGATCACTCTGGAGGAGCTGCAGGAGATTGTGCGGCAGCTACCCACTTGCAAGGCCCCAGGAGCGGATGGGTTCCCCAGCGAATTTTATAAAGCGTACGGAGAGGAGGTGCTCCCGCCCATGCTGGAGATGTTTAATGAAGCGTTGGAGGTGGGGCGGCTGCCGGAATCGCTCAGGGAGGCGATTATAGTACCGCTCCCCAAACCCAATAAACCGGGACATGATTGTGGCTCCTACCGGCCCCTGTCGATGCTAACCCAGGACAGCAAGATCCTAACAGCTGTCCTGGCGGCCAGAATGCGGAGGGTGATAGGCAAGCTGATCCTTCCTGACCAGACGAGCTATGTCCCGAATCGGAATATTACTCAGAATCATAGACGCCTTCACAGGGTGGTCGAATGGGGGTGCAATGAGGGAAGCGAAATGGCGATAGTGGCGTTGGATGCGGTTAAAGCGTTCGACTGTGCGATGGCCGTGGCTGCTGGCGGTTCTGGGGCGGTTTGGACTGGGACCAGGCTACATGAGGTGGGCCGAGCTATTATATAGTGCGCCTCTGGCTAGGGTCCGTACGGGCGCAGTGGTGTCAGATAGATGGCAGTTAGGTAGGGGCACTAGGCAGGGGTGTCCTTGGTCCCCAATGTTGTACATACTGGCCCTCGAGCCCTTAGCGATTTACCTCCGGCAGCAGTATGACCCGGTGGGCATAGAGGTGGGAGGGGAGTGCCATCTTATATCCCTGTATGCAGACGATATGCTGTTATACCTGAAACATCCGGAAGAGAATTTGCAGTATATCTTGGAGGTATTGGAGAGGTACGCCTGGTTGTCCGGCATAGCGGTCAACCCTCAGAAATCCGCACTATTCCCGCTAGGCAGTTATGTGGGGATACCGGTGGAGAGGTTGCCAGTGCTGCGGATCCCGTGGGCGACGAGCTCCTTCCGGTACCTGGGCATTGACGTGTATCACACGACCGAGGAAGAACACAGGCATAATACTGAGCTAGCTGTGGGAAAGATTGAGAAGTGCATGAGGTTCTGGGAAAGATTGCCTTTAGCGATGATGGGTCGTGGAGCTATGCTTAAAATGGTGGTGCTGCCCAGGCTCCTGCATTACTTTAATAACATCCCGTATATGATACCTAGGAAGTTTTTTGCCAGGTTACATAGTGTATGTAGGAATTTCCTATGGCACGGCACGCGCAACAGGGTCGCATTGTGGAAATTGCAGAACTCTTATGAGAAAGGTGGCGCGAAGCTGCCGAACTTTGAGGCCTATTATATAGCGGCGCAACTGCAGTATGTGGCCAGGTGGCTCTCGGATGAAGAGACCTCCGAACACAGGCTGCTAGGGAGAGACTGTTCCCCCTTCTATCTGCGGGAGGTGATCTGGGTGACCGGTTCATTGATGAGAGAGCGCCCTAAGATGCTAGCTCTTGGCAGGGACATGTGGCAGCGCGCCTGTCGGATGATGGGTGACCCCTTGCTGTGTATGCCGCAGTTACCTCTGGTCGCCTTGGCGAAGGAAGACTGGCAGCTGAGAGCTATTATCCGGACATACTGGGAGTCAGTGGGGTTGGTCACTATGGGCGACATCTGGCAGGATGGGACCCTGATGAAGTTCGATGAACTGGAGGCAGGGTCGGGGCTACACAGGGGTCAATATGTAACATATCATAGGGTGGTCCGGGAGGTCCAGAGCACGTGGCCCGAAACTACTTTGGCCGATGAGCCAGATGCCACGCTGGAAATAATGTATGACGCATCAGAGGGGGGGCACGAGGTCTCTAGGTTGTACGAGATGTTGATGACAAAGGTTGGGAAGGATTTGGGGCACCTGAGACTGGAATGGGAAGCGGAGATGGGGGCCTCGATGTCGGATGGGATGTGGGAGCGCGCCCTGGGGTACCACAAAAAGGTATCGAGGAATGCTAGGTTTAAGCAGATACAGCTCTATATTACGCACAGGGCATATATGACCCCCCCTTAGAATTTCCAAATTTCTGGATAATGGGCGCCAGGCGTGCCCCAAGTGTAACGAAGAGAATGCGGACATGATACACATGTTCTGGGCGTGCCCAGTGATTGCAACCTACTGGGGTGAAGTGACGCGGAGGCTGGCAGGGAGGGGTATCACACTTAAGGTGGATTCAGCTTGGGCCTGTCTGCTGGGAGGGTATCCCAGGGCGCGTAAGCTTCGACATGTTGAGAAACTTAAAGATCTGGCCTATGTGCTTGCCAAACGTAGGATAGCCATGGGGTGGAAGAAATGTCATAAGCCGCGAGTGGAGGTCTGGTGGCGAGATCTCCAAAAATGGGCTGATGCCGAAACGACAGTGTGGCAGGATGGCAGTATGGCAGGGGAAGAGGAAGAAATAGGCTCTCTCACGGCATGGAAGTTATTGTTAGCTGAGCTGTTTGGTGCGGGGTCGGCCTCGGCTGGACTTGAGAGCAAAGAGGTCCCACCGCATGGAACGGACACTGATGGCGGACACTCTACAGGCTCATAGGGGGGAGGGATGGGGATTGCAGTGCCTTATTTTTTGTTCGTTTGGTTTTGTTGTTGGAGGTGTTTATTTATGTTTCGTTGTACTGTTGTTTGGTTGAGATAAAATAAAAAATATTTAAAAAAAAAAAAAAAGGTCTTTGGTGCAAAAAGGTCCACCAGCCAGTCCTCCAGAAAGAGCTCCATGCTGGGTCCCTCTGCGCATTCTGGCAGTCCCAGGATGCAAATGTTGTTGCGGCGGGACCTGCCTTCCCCCTCGTCAACTCGGGCTTCCAGGGTTTTCAGTCTGGTCAATGCTTGTGCAAGTTGTTGGTGCACTCCACCAAGGTCGTCCTCCACGCCGGAGATACGTTGTTCCACCTCCCCGTTCCGAGATGACAGTTTCTGGAGGTCGTGGCGGAGGAAGGAGACCTCAGTGGAGATGGTGTCCATTTTTTGCTCCACCGAGGAGCACAAACTGGCAATGGCGGCCATCACAGCTTTCAGTGACAGGGTCTCATCTGGCGGAGGGGGGTCGCCCCCTGGTCCTCGATGCTTTGTGCGGTAGATGTGCTTGTAGCCTATTGGTCCATGGTACTTTGCGTCAAGGTTTTTTTACTCTTTTCTTTGCCCATGGTGTTGCTTTGCACGGATCGTTCGATGCAGGCTTGGAGGAGCACTCCTTCTCGTGGCGTCTTTCGAGTTTCTGCCAGGATTTACAGTGCCCATACTGTGTTGCCTCCGCACTAAGGTTTGAACGGCGGTGGCCTCTTAGGAGTGTAACAGGGTTCCGTTTGCGTAGGCCCCGGCGTGGGATTCCAGTCACTATGACCGACTCTCCGTGTGAGGCACCGCAGTAGTATCAGTCTCTTTTCAGGCAATCCGTTCCGGCTGTCCCGATCAGGTGTGCTGATCCGCTTAGTACAGGGCTGTTTCCCGGTCCCGAGGAGAGGGCGTATCAGTCCCCAGTTGTAGCCGTGGCAGGCGCTCCGTGTTAGCTACGGGGGGTGGATAGCATGTCAGGGTGTAAGCAGTAGCATGTCAGGGTGTAAGCAGGCAGGTTAATCCTGTCTTTTCCCCCTCAGTGCTTGGAGATGTGTGCTGGAGCGTGGTGGCGGATCGCCGCGGGTCACCCCGCACTGTTTCTGTGGGGCCGTTAGTGTTTCTGCTGCTGTCCGGGGGGGCTCACGACTCCCGCCTTCCAGGGACCGGCATCTGATCCAGGGCGCACCAGCTGTCACTGTGCGGGGCCCCATGCTTCCCTCTATCAGACCAACACCAGTGCGGGAGGCCCAGTTCGTCGATTTAGCTCCCCTCCTTTACCGGAGGTGACCGTATGCCTCTGCCCTTATTGCTAATGTCTTCTTAATAAGCTGGCATGTGCAGGCATATGCTGTATCTTGTCCAGGAGCGCTCCTCCCTAGGGTACCCCGTGTGTGCGTATACCTCCTTAGGTTCAGATTGGAAGTACCCGCGGAGCGGCTTATCCGTTGCAGTCCTCCTCTCTCCCCGGTCGTCGGGAGCGAAGGTATGGCTTCGGGAGCATCACCGCCTGCGTCGGCTTCACTGTTAGGCACTCTGTCACTCATTCACACACACCCCAGAACACCGCTAGCATTTCCGCTACACCTTCCTCCCACTCGCACAACATTTCCAGGGTGCAAGACTCACGTGCTTTGGTTGCCCCGCAGGACCGATTACCACGTGCCAGGTGCAATATGCAGGCTCGCCTACAGCCTTTACACATTTTTTGACATGAGCAAATACGAATGAATAAATAATGTTTATTTAAAATATATCGTACTTAAACTAACAATTGCTTTGTATCTACCTCTCTCCAAATATCACCCCTGCTCTCTCCGCTCCCTTTCCCCACCCTATTTTTGTCTGTTTTTTTGTTTTTTATTTCTGGTATCTATGTATATATTTGTCTCATGTATTTATACTTTGCCTTTGGATGCACAATTAACCTTATCTTGCTACTTTTATTTCGATATATACACATGTCTATTAATGTGATTATCTTGTTATGTTTTCATTTGCCTTATGACTACATGGCGTTAAGATAAACCATTAGCTCTGATTTGAAAAAGGTCCTTGGAGGACCGAAACACGTGTCATCTTTTTTAAGGGCATTTTTGAACAATAAACACTTTCTGCAAAGATTTGGCGCAGTCTCTATCCGGGTTACTCTCACTTTATATTCTTCAAGGGGTTTTTCACTTGGCTAAACCCTGCACCTGGTGAGACGCGACTCAATGAACTCATTATACTGATTGGAGCAACTTCGTTTTTCTTTCATTATTATCAGATGTCGCCAAGTTAGACCAAACCTTTCAAGCCAAGATCTTTTTGACGAACCTATTTAATTTTGGTTGTGGTCAACAGCAGACACCTTACAGAGACTGATGGTGGAATACCTTAGGAACAGACAGGAAGAAACGGCTTACCTCTTCACTCCTAAGGGCAGTAATAAACATGCATTTTTCAACCCTTCTGTATGGGGTTCTGGGAGCTGAGAGCATTATTCTTCAAATTGGAACGACTTGCCATAAAAGAAATCAACAAATACTGGGAGATAGTTTCCCTGGAAAACTACACCAAAAATGAATTAATTCCCAGAGGATTACGCATCTTGATCTTCCCGAATTTCAACAATGATTTGGACAATGACCTAGCAGAAATGTGGGAACACAACCTTAATGGAAGTTCTAAGAAGATGTTGGAACCTCTAATTGAACACGACACGGGAACACAAGAGGACAATAGAACTTATTGATAAAACCAAAAAAGAAATCGCAGATAAAAAAATCACAGGATCAAACAAAAGAGAAAAATTACAACACCATGTACGACATTTAAAAAAATTATCAAGACAAAGTAAAACTGAGGAAACATTACAGGGATGAAAGGGATTACCAAGATGATAGGGTTTATACCTTCCAGGCGAAATACAACACAATGACATCATCCGCTAGTTCGGATGCAGACTCGGAAGGTGAAATACAGAACACAGATGAGCTAACTAATACAACAGAGACGTCAGGGGCAAAAGAAAGCACCAGTGGAAGATCAACCTCGGGATTCATGAATCAAATTAAGAGGTATAAAAAAAGCAACAGAAATCTCATACCTAAATAGGTCCGTTTTCGATTACCACAGAACACTGGAGCAGCACCCAGTACACCAGGAGGAGAGGAAGGAGGAGGGGTACAAGATCTAACCAGTCAAGAATCACAAGAAAATACAAACAAAAGGCTTACAAGAGCAATGTCAAAGAAGCAAACAGAGTGAAATAGGGCCTAACCTGATCCTTAACTTATCATGCAGACCTATATCATCGGAAGAGAGTAGGCTTTTGAATAAAGGACTTTCTTTCGCACCTTCAACAAACCATAACGAGACAGATTTGCATATTGATCTCTTCAAGTTCGTACGGAAATTGAAACTAAAAAAGTTCTTTGCCACCAAGGCACCGGGCATGTACAAACATCAACCAAAAGTTACCCCAAGTGAACTGAGCATCAAAGAAATAGAATACATTCACTTACTTAGATCAATCGCAGAACCAATGGACTATGATATGATATGGCATTTGTAACGCGCCTATACACAAGTGTTTCAAGTGTTTCAAGGCGCGACGAGGCAGGGAGGGGGGAACAAGGGGAAGACAGACAACAATCCTACTAGGCCAGGTGTCATTCAGATCGCGCAAGTGCAGGGGTAGGGGGAAGGGAGAAGTGCAAGGGGAGGGGAGGGGGGAAGTGCAGTTCAAGGTAAGTGGAAAAAAATAAAGGGCCAGCTGGTGGCAAGTGCAAGGTAAGTGCAGACAAGTGCTGGGAACGGGGGCTGTAGGGATACAGAGACAGTCCCGCAGTGCAGGGGTTGCCAGGGAGGCAGTGCAAGTGGAGAGTGGCTGGGCTGGGCCCAGGACCGAGGTCGGCGAGAGTGGCCCAGTTGCATATTCGGTGCAGATTCAGCGAAGAATTAGCAGGGGAGAGGGAGAGAGAAAGCAGAAGCAAAGAGGAAGGTTTTGAGGTGCTTCCGGAACCGGAGATGGTTCTCCTCAAGTTTCAGGGAGGCAGGAAGGCTGTTCCAGAGGGAGGCCCCTGCCAAGGAGAGAGATCTACCCCCAGCTCGTTGCTTCGAGAAGCGGCTCACCATGAGGGAGTTAGAGACGGATGAGCGAAGGGCTCGGGAAGGAAGATATTTAGGAAGAGAGAGTTGAAGGTATTTAAGTCCCAGGCCCCAGAAGGCCTTGTGGACAGTGCAGAAGGTTTTGAACTTTATCCTCGCAGCCACTGAGAGCCAGTGTAGAGACTTCAGTCCTGGAGAGATACGGTCCCTGGGCTTGAGGTCAAGGACAAGTCTCACAGGTCTGTTCTGGATGAGTTGCAGAGGGCGGAGAGTTGAGGCAGGCAGATTAAGATAGAGGCTGTTACAGTAGTCCAGCTTAGAGAGAACCTGGGCTCGTGAGACAGTGAGCTTCTGGGGGAAGGCGAGGAAGGGAAGAATACCTCCGAAGAGGTGAAGCTGGTAGTGTGACTTCTTAGAGACGTCAGATATATGAGGAGAGAAGGAGAGTGTGGAGTCGAAGATAACCCCGAGGTTTTTTGCCTTGCAGGTAGGAGCAGGAAGAGGGCCAAGAGAGGCCGGCCAGAGAGCTGCAGGGAAGGAGGGAGTGGGTGTGCCGATGAGTAGAATCTCAGTCTTACTGGCATTAAGGCAGAGGTCATTGGCGGCACACCATTCCTGGATAGCAGACAGACAGTCAGAGATGAGGGAAGGAGAGGAGGAGGCCGAGGGTAGCCTGAAAATGAGCTGGGTATTGTCCGCATAGCACTGAAAGTTTGGGCAGAGAGCGGCGATGCAGTGGGCAAGGAGTGACAGGTACTGGTTGAACAGCCAGGGGGAGAGATTTGATCCCTGGGGGACACCACAGGTGGAGAAAAAGATGTCAGAGAGGAAGGACCCCAGTTGGGCCTGGGAGGGTCGATTGGAGAGGAAAGAGGTCAGCCACGCCAGAGCCTGACCAGTGATACCCAGGTTATCACGGAGATGGTTGAGCAGGATGGCATGGTTGACAGTGTCAAAGGCAGAAGAGAGATCGAGCAGAATGAGAACACACAGAGTGTTGGAGTCAAGGTTCAAGAGTAGGTCCTCACGGATGTTCAGGAGAGCAGTTTCCGGGCTTCTGGCAGCTCTGAAGCCAGATTGATGGTCATGAAGACTGCCAACAGATTCAGCATGGAGGTTAAGCTGGGAGATGGCCAGTTTCTCCAGGAGCTTGCCCAGGAAGGGAGTGATGGAGATTGGGCGATAGTTAGCCGGGCAGCAGGGGTCAGAAGAGGGTTTCTTAAGAAGAGGGTGCACAAGGGAGTGCTTAAGGGGGGATGGGAACACTCCAGAGGCGAAGGAGTGGTTGCAAAAGTCAGCCCGGGCAGGAGCCAGGGAGTCGATGTGGTCCTTGATAGTTTTGGAGGAACAGGGGTGAACCTGTTTAGACAAGACTTTCATAGATCGGACTTGTCTGGAAACCTCGTCAGCAGAAAAAAGGGGAAAGGCAGAGAAGGAGGGCAGAGGGGTGGCTGCAGAAGGGCCAGAGGAAGAGCCAGGAAGAGAGGGAGGGAGGTGATAGGAGGAGAGTGCGGACAGGATGGGCCTCATCACGACCCAGGCGGATGGCAGATTTACCGCCCCATTCCAAGGTGAGTGGGGCGGTAAATCCCCATTTCCCATTTTACCCTTCCCCATTCCCATTTTTGCCCCATAGAGCATAATGGGAGTGGGGAAGGCGCTAATTACGCCACCGTAAATTACAGTGGCGTAATTAGCACCATGGTCCCTTAGCGCCATGGATTTTAACGCCTGCAAAAAGCAGGCATTAATATCACCATGGCTCTAACGGACCTCGGAATCAGGCGTTAAGGGTCGGCGCCGTTTATGGCGCCGTTAACCCCTTAACGCCTGATTCGTAATGAGGCCCCATGTCCTGAGTTTTAGAGATGAAGTGAGAGGCCAGTACAGTGCAGAGGGCCTGGGCGGGGACAGGAGAGGTAGAGACTGCAGCAGGGTTGGAAAGCTCCTTGCAGATTTTAAAGAGTTCGGCCGAGTTGTTAGATGCCGCAGAGATGCGGGCTTGGATAAGGGCTCTCTTCTTGGTGAGACCGGAAAGACGGTATTGCCTTTGGAGCAGGCGACAGGCCAGTTTGTCAGAGAATGAACATGAAGCATGCCATTTCCTCTCTGCCACCCTGCACTTGC
Source organism: Ambystoma mexicanum (assembly GCF_040938575.1). Lineage (NCBI taxonomy): Eukaryota > Metazoa > Chordata > Amphibia > Caudata > Ambystomatidae > Ambystoma > Ambystoma mexicanum. The sequence continues at coordinate 859,894,515 of NC_090934.1, read as the reverse complement.
GTTTAAGGGTGACGAGCTCCGATTCATACCAGGAGTTACATTTGGCTTTGGGCTTCAGGCGGATTCTCATGACAGGGGCAAGGATATCAAGAGTATCAGATATAGCCGAGTGAAGCATGGAGAGGGCTGTGTCAGGGTGGGAGTCAGCCGAAGGGGGAGGGGGGGTTGAGAAGGTGGCAGCGAAAGCCTCAACTGACACTCGCTTCATGGGTCGGATGACCGAGAAGGTGGGTGGCAGTGATGAGGATGGCTTTGCCTGTGGGGTAGGGAGGGTGAGGTGGGAGGATTGGAGAAAGTGATCACTCCGGGAGAGAGGAGTGGAGAGAGGGGCGGAGAGGGGAAGGTCAGAAGAGATCAGAGCATCAAGAGTGTGCCCTGCAGAATGGTTAGGCCCAGACGGGAGAATAGAGAGTGAGAGAGAGTCGGAGAGGTCACGAAAGAGTCCCGTGGGGGGACAGGAGGCATCCAAGTGGATGTTGAAGTCACCAAGAAAGAGGAGTTGAGTGGTTGAGGACAGGAGTGAGGAGGAGAGGTCAGACCACTCAGAGAGGAAGGAGGAGATTTGACCAGGTGGCCAATAGATAGTAGCCACAGTAAGGGAATGGCTAGGAGAGAGAGAGAGACGGCAGACAAGGCATTCAAAAGAGGAGTAGGTCTGCGTAGGAGTGACAGTGGCAGGAATCCACTCAGGGAAGATAAGGGCTACACCCCCCCTGCACGGTTGGGCCTGGACACGGAGAGGATCTTGTAGCCGTCAGAGGGAGTGTGTCAAAGCTGGTGACAGAGCTGGCCGTGAACCATGTCTCAGTGAGACCGAGGACGTCAAGGTCCAGTTCCTCAAGAAGGTGACAGATATCAGAAGAATTCTTGATTGCAGAGCGAGAGTCAAGAGTGGCAATGTGGAGAAGGTTGCCATCCTTGAAGGACTTCCGGGGAGGGGTACAGATCAGAGGTACACCCTGTGGAGGTGTAGAAGAAGGAGCAAGAGAGGGGTCAGGGAGGGAGGGTAGAGGCAAGGTAGCCGAGGACAGAGGAGGGGGGACAGCAGGAGAGGAAAGGAAGTTGATGAGGCATGGGAAGCGTCTATCAAAGAGGTGAAGGTTGGCCTGAGGGCCTTGGACCAAGACGGTCCCATTAGCGTAGACATTAATGATGGCCTTAGAGGAGTGGAAGGAGGCCAAGAGGACATCCCAACGGGTGCCACCATTAATGGGAGAAGAGGAGAAAGGAGAGAGCACAGAGACCATATGAAGGGTCCATAGGTCAGGCGAAGGCAAGAAAAAGAGGATGTCAGTGAGAGTTTCCTTGGAGCAGGCACTAGTGTAGGTATCAGCGATAGGGAGGCCGGCCTGGGTTGGAGACCAGGATGTCCTTTTTAAACTTTTTCCTACCAGATTTAGTGAGGAGAGCAGGATAGTCAATAGAGAAGCAGTTAGAGAAGATAGGCGAGATAGAGAGCACCATGGAGTAGGAGGGAGTGGGGGGAAAGACAGACGATACGAGAGCATGCAGGCAGGAAGTGAGGGGCAAGCCCTAGTTTACCACAGTTCAGAACAGTGAGTGCGTATTAGGTACAGAGGTCACCTAAGTTAGAGAATCCTGCGAGGGGAGAAAAAACCCTAGTTACCACAACTGTGGGACACAGTGAGGTGAAGACACCATGCAAAAGAAGTGACCAGGAATAGATGGGGTGGGCTGGGAGAAGGTGGAGAAAGACCTGCAGATACACAGGGAGCCGCAACCGTAGGAGCCGCCCTTTGCCTAAGGGGCCCTTAGCCGAGGGGACTGCCGGACAGGGGGCTGCCCAGGAAAGGGGTGTATATAGGCAGGGTGAGGAGGGGAGCGGGTTGTGGGCAGGCAGGGAGGCGGGAAGGGAGAGGAGGACCAGGAAGTGGGAGGGGGGAAGCAGCACAACAACGCGCTCAGAGCACGAAAGCAACAATTATTAAAACTTACAGCAGCAATAACTCACGGGGGCCCGCAGGGTCAGGCAGGGCTTCCCTAAGCCTGCAGATCCCTCAGGCTACCGGCGACTGCTCTCCCACGCTCCGAGGAACAAAGAAGCGAGCGGGGGGCGCAGCCGTCGAGTAGGCCAAGAGGGAGGCAGCCAGGCAGCCAATCAGAGGGAGGGGGTGGGCTGGCAGGAAGGCAGGAAGGGAGAGGAGGACCAGGAAGTGGGAGGGGGGAAGCAGCACAACAACGCGCGCAGAGCGTGAAAGCAACAATTATTAAAACTTACAGCAGCAATAACTCATGGGGGCCCGCAGGGCTAGGCAGGGCTTCCCTAAGCCTGCAGATCCCTCAGGCTTCCGGCGACTGCTCTCCCACGCTCCGAGGAACAAAGAAGCGAGCGGGGGGAGCAGCCGTCGAGTAGGCCAAGAGGGAGGCAGCCAGGCAGCCAATCAGAGGGGGGGTGGGCGGGCAGGGAGTCGGGAGGGGAGAGGAGGACCAGGAAGTGGCAGGGGGGAAGCAGCACAACAACGCGCTCAGAGCGCGAAATCAACAATTATTACAACTTACAGGAGCAATAACTCACGGGGGCCCGCAGGGCCAGGCAGGGCTTCCCTAAGCTTGCAGATCCCTCAGGCTACCGGCGACTGCTCTCCCACGCTCCGAGGAACAAAGAAGCGAGAGGGGGGAGCACCCGTCGAGTAGGCCAAGAGGGAGGCAGCCAGGCAGCCAATCAGAGGGGGGCGTGGGTGGGCAGGGAGGCGGGAAGGGAGAGGAGGACCAGGAAGTGGGAGGGGGGAAGCAGCACAACAACGCCCTCAGACCGCGAAAGCAACAATTATTAAAGCTTACAGCACCAATAACTCACGGGGGTAGCAGGGCCAGGCAGGGCTTCCCTAAGCCTGCAGATCCCTCAGGCTACCGGCGACTGCTCTCCCACGCTCCGAGGAACAAAGAGAGCGGATGGATGGATGCGAAAGCACTATATACATCGATTCAACATTCATGGGCCTTGAAAACTATTGACCATACCTTCAGGGAGGACTCAGCCTCGATGTACCATCAAATTGCAATGATCAAGGAAATGTTAGAACTATCCTTAGAATGTAATATCTTCAACTTAAATAATTTATACTTCAGGCAAACTAGAGGTGTTGCTATGGGCACAAAATATGCCCCAGCCCTGGCAAACCTCTTTATGGGCCTTTTTGAGGACACAGTTATCTATGATATCACAAATGTACTAAGAGACCTTAACGTGCAACCTGATAAGTTATCAATCAAGGAATTGAAACCAACATCTAGATTTGTACCTCAATTAGCAGCTGACAAAATTATTGATACCTTTTATAAGCCAATATCCCAAGATTTCTATAGAATGGAGCAGAGACATTTGCAATCAAGGACAAAACCCAATCTTACACTTAGAGAACAAGAAGCCTTACATCAATTGGAAACCGACCGCTCAATAATAATCAAAGAAGCGGATAAGGAAGGGAACATTGTTATTATGGACCGGGACAACTATTTGGAAATGGCTAATAGACACCTCAACACCCCGGCTGTTATGTAAAATTGCTGGCTAACCCAACAAAGGAGATTGTACAGAAATCGGAACTTAAAATTCTTGAATGGCATCGTAAAGTTCTTATCTCAGACAATGAAAAGAGCTTTCTCACAATCAAAGACCCTACTATACCAATCATGTATTTCCTACCTAAAGTTTACAAAAAATATGACTTGATGAAAGAGGGCCATCCTATTGTTAGCGGGATAGGTTGGTCAACTGAGAATATCTCACAGTATTTGGATAACATTTTGAGATCCAGGGCCACAAAACTAAAGGCATATCTTAAGGAGACAACAGATGTTATCATGAAACTACAATCTTGGAAATGGGAGAAAGACAGCCTTTTAGCAACCATGGATGTGAAAGCACTATATACATCGATTCAACATTCATGGGCCTTGAAAACTATTGACCATACCTTCAGGCAGGACTCAGCCTCGATGTACCATCAAATTGCAATGATCAAGGAAATGTTAGAACTATCCTTAGAATGTAATATCTTCAACTTCAATAATGTATACTTCAGGCAAACTAGAGGTGTTGCTATGGGCACAAAATATGCCCCAGCCCTGGCAAACCTCTTTATGGGCATTTTTGAGGACACAGTTATCTACCAGGATAAAGCTTATCAGAAGGAACTTGTACATTGGTCAAGATATATTGACGATGTGTTGATATTATGGAAAGGCACATAATTGGAGTTTACAGCTTTCCTAAACAGAATTAATGTTAACGAAATGGGTATTCAATTCACTGGTGTCTGCGACGTAAAGAGTATAGACTTTCTAGATCTCACAATATATATTGAACAGAACCAGATTAGAACATGCACATTTCGTAAACCTACGGAGGTCAATGCTACCTTACATGCCACCAGTTGCCATCACCGACCAACGATTCTCAACATACCATCGGGGGAATTTCTAAGAGCAAGAAGAAATTGTCAGACGAGAGAACATTTTGAGAAAGAATGTAAGCTTTTGCAATCAAGATTCCTAGCTAGAGGATACTCAAAGAAATGCGTCACCAAAGCCTTAGACAAAAGTTTGTTAGTAACACAGGAACAAACTCTGGCTATAAGGAACAAGACTTTGGAGTCACCTACCATAGGTTTAATCACAAAATTTGGCAACCATCATAAATACGTTAGAAACATTCTGGCCAAACACTGGCACCTTCTGAAATTGGATGACCACATTTCTAACTTTGTTGACGAAAAACCCAGAATCATCTTTAAGAGAGCACAGACACTTAAGAACAGACTAAGCCCTTCGAACTTACCAGATCTAACAGAGGAAACATCTAATTGGTTAAAATCCATCAATGGATTTAGGAAATGCGGGACCTGCACCTTGTGCAAATATGCACATGCAAAAACAGATTGTTTCTCGAGCAGCAATAACAAGACTCTGAAAATTAAACAACCCATAAACTGTAGGACGAAATATGTGGTTTACGCAATTATATGTGTATGTAATCTGGTTTGCATTGGGAGCACCATCAGAGAACTCAGGACCAGGGTGCGTGAACATCTTGCTAAAATTGGAAGTCAAGACCCTAGACTGCCTCTTGCTTGTCACTGGCAAGAGAAACACCAAATGGATAATAAAGCGGACATTCAGTTTATTGGTCTTCAAAGAGTGTCCCTTGGAAGACATGGAGGAGATAGAGAAAAGAAACTCAGACAAACAGAGGCGAAAATAATTTGTAAATTTAATTCTACAGTACTTGGCCTCAACACAGACAATGAAATGGTGTCCTTTTTATAATAACTTGACTAATAATTATGCTGTTGTTTACTGTGATTTTAAATATGCTAACCATCTCACTCATATTATGCACTGGGGGCTTTCCCCTAACTAATAGTAGCAAGCGAAGTATGAACGACATCATTTGATATGTCCAGACTAGATAGATTACTTCACTTTCGTTTTCCCTTATATTTCTAATACAATAACACAATTACGTGCAGACCTTTAACTAGACTAACTGTTTTATAATACCGCAACTTACTACATTTGTCAATGTCATTATATTCTCTTACAATATGGCTGCCTGTGAGCACGCGACTAGACATGGAGGAAGGACAGACCATGCTATTTATCACCATAGTAACAGATATATTCACAGAGAGAACGCCTCATGGCGCCCCCTCGAGATTCTTAGCAACTTTGTGATCGAACGCTTGAAATAGGAACAGCAGGTAAGAAAGCGTCTGACATTTCATGGTCCACCACTTCAAGCGATACGTGTAATTTCGCGCACGCGAACGTTTGCTTTTACTTTCTTAGACTCTGTAACTCACTAATACGTGTCATTTCGCGCACGCGAACGTGCGCTTTCACTTACTAGACCTGGCAACCCAGTAATATGTTTTTTTTCACGTACGCAAAGGTGTATCTCCATTTACTAGACTTGGAAACCCATTAATACATATATTTTCGCGCAAACCTACGTGCGTTTTCACTTACCAGTCGTTATCAATTACTAAACTCTGTAAACTTGCTAATACGTGGAATTTCGCACACGCGAACGTGCGGTTTTCTTTTACCAGACCTTACAGTCCAATAATACATGTATATGCGCGTACGCGAAAGTGCACTTTAATTTACCAGACATGGCAACCCAACATTATGTGTTTTATCGCGCACGCGAACGTGAGCTTTCACTTACCAGACCATTTAATTTAAGAACACGTGGAATTTCGCACACACAAACGTGCACTAGGATTTATTTGAGTCTGAAACCAAGTACCAAGTGTGAACTTCACTATCAAGATTCTCTAACCATGTATGACAGCATTTTGATTATGATATTATCTTACAATTACAGGGATTAACCCGTTCAATATATGGAAGCTTGTTTTTCACACTGTGTGACAGGGGCACTTACATGATTTTCAAGGTAAACATCTTTACACATTTTTTGACATGAGCATATACAAATGAATAAATAATGTTAATTTAAAATATATCGTACTTAAACTAACAATTGCTTTGTATCTACCGCTCTCCAAGTATCACCCCTGCTCTCTCCGCTCCCCTTTCCCCACCCTATTTTTTTTTTTTTTAAACTTTGGTTTTATTAGCATTTTTCATAATATAACAAACAGGCTCAAAGCTCGATTAGAGGCACATAAACATTCAGTACCGCCTGTGACCCCGACCCCCCCTCCCGCCCCCCAAAACGAAAATGAAAAGAACGAAAGAAAAAAGGAAGAAAACGTGGTAGATAGCAACAAAAGTTCCTTTCTACTCAATTGAAACGACTGGGAGACGCATTGAGTGTCCATTTATAACCGGGGTTTAGAAGTGGCTGTGGCCGCTGAAGTTTTCCATGGCTGTAGTTTGAGTACCGTTTCCCCGGGCCGTGGGGATCCGCCCTCCCTCAAGCTCCTTGTTGCTCCCCTCACCCACCACCCCCCGTCGGGTTTCAGTGAACATCCCATCCCCAGGACTCCTGCACCCCATACCAGTTCGCTTGGAATGAGCTAGAGTCATTGTTTACCATTGCTGTCAATTTGTCCATCAGGAACATTTGTTTCACCTTCTTTAGCCAGTCCTCCTTCGAGGGGGTCTCCGGGCTCTTCCATTTCTGGGCCAAGGCTACCCTCCCTGCTCTCAGCATTGTTTCCCACATTCTGGGGTATCTATACGTGTCCGTGTCCTCAGGGGGGAGACCCAGCAGCACTGTCAGGGGTTCTGGGGGAGCAGTTCCTCCGAGACTTCCGCGATCCAACCCCTCACCCTCTCCCAGTAGGCTTGTACCTTCGGGCAATGCCACCACATATGGCCCCTCGATCCTCGCTGACCACAGCCTCTTGGGCATTTGGGTGACACCCCTGAGAACATCTTGGACAACTTAACCGGGTCTCTGTGCCACCCCTGTAAGATTTTAAAGTTATGTTCCATATCTGCCGTGAATAGGTTACCGTGGAATGCTATTTTAAATATTCTCGACCAGGCATCCTCCGAGATCTCTTCCCCTGCCAGGTCGTTCCAGAATGTACGGAACCTCCTCCTCTCTGCCAAATTGATGGTATTAAGAATCTTGTATATACCAGATACTGCCCCCTTCCTTGAGGTCGCAGAATCAAGAAAGTTTTCAAAAGGGGTCAGCTGCCATTTCAAGGCCAGAACCCATGACTGATCACAGAGGATACCTTTCAGGCGGAGATATTCAGATATGGAGAGAGTCCCATGCCCCAGAGCATCCCTTAACTCCTCGTATGATAGGAAATCCCCATCCTTAAACAGTTGACCCGCCCATTCCATTCCCAAGTCGGACCAAGTCTGAGCTTTTTGGAACCCCCTGCTCCCCAATCTGAGGGGGTGACCCCAGAGTGAGGTCATTGGGGATGGCCATGACGTCAAATGTGCAGTCTGGGGGCCCTCTTTCCAGATTGCCCAGAGCACCGCCAGTGTAGGGTGGGATTTCAGTCTACTCGGTATCAGCCTACGGGGGGCCCACAGAAGGTCCCGTACTTTTAGGGGGTGCGCATCCATGTCTTCCAGGTAAGACCAGTAAGTTCCCATCCCCTCTTTCATGTTCTCCAGGAGGACATGAGCCCCATCTCCTGAGGTCAGCAGTGATTCCCGCCGTAACGGGATCGTAATTGGCGGGGGCTAGATTGGTTAGGTCCCTGGTAAGGAGGATGCCCAGGTACCGGATAGAGGCCTTCCCCACTGTTATACCATTGAGCCTGCACAAGGGATCTAGCCCCGGGTCACGTACCCGCATGGGGAGCAGAACTGATTTGGATGTATTGATCTTCAATCCCGAACAACGCCCAAAAGTGGTCATCAGAGACAGGAGAGGGGGAAGCGATGTGACGGGGTCCACCAAATAGGCCAGTATATCGTCCGCAAACAGGGACAGTTTGAATTCAACTTCTCCTCTCCTGATCCCCCTGATGTCCGGGTGTGCTCGAACTGCTATGGCCAGAGGCTCCATCGTTAGGACGTATATTAGGGGAGAAAGCGGACATCCTTGTCTCGTTCCCCGGGAGAGGGCGAAGGATTCCGACAGCCTGCCATTCACTTGGACTCTTGCCCGCGGGCTCTATACAGTGCTGCCACCCATTCCCTGATATGTACCCCGAAGCCCATTTTCTGGAGGAGGAGTTGCATGTACCTCCACTCGACCCTGTCGAAAGCTTTTTCCGAATCTAGTGAGAGGACACTTGCATCGAGATCGGACCTCTGGGCATAGTGAAACAGATTTATGGTTTTCCGGATGTTGTCCGAGCCCTGCCTGCCTCTGATGAACCCTACCTGATCTCCGTGAACCAGTTTCGGCAGCATCCCCTCCATCCGCCTCCCGATTACCTTAGCTAGGATCTTAACATCGAGATTTAATAGGGATATTGGGCGGTAGGAGGAGCACTCCGTGGGGTCCTTGCCTTCCTTTGGTAGTACTACAATTATGGCTTCCATCATGGAGTCCGGGAGAGCACCACCCTCCAGGACTGCGTTGAAAACCTTCACTAAATGCGGGGCCAGGGTCGAGCGAAACCTTTTATAGAAGTATACTGAGAAGCCATCCTCCCCCGGGGAAGTACCCGCCTTCATCTCGCTAATCACTTTTTCAACCTCGTCTTCCCGCACTGGACTCTCCAGCCCGTCTGACATCTCGCTAGTCAGGGCCGGGACTTGTATAGAATTCAAAAACCTTTCTATCTCTGTCTCGCCCCCAGTGTATTCCGATGAGTACAATTTCTCATAGTATTGGCGGAAGGCCTCTCCAATGTGGGCCGCTTCATGCCCTATTGACCCCACTTCATTCTTTACGGCTCTCACCATTCTACTTCTCTGCACCTCCCTCAATTTCCAGGCTAGGATCCTATCTGCCCTGTCCCCCTTTTCGTAGTATTTCTGCTTAACCAGCTGGAGGCTCCTTTCTGTTTTGTGAAGGAGGAGGTCCTTCAGCTGGAGTCTGTAGTCTTCTAGGGCATTGATTTGTTCGCGATCTAAGGGCTCCGTTGGGAGGTCCCCCGGCTGGAGGTGGGATATTTTTGCCCTCAGGGACTTCTCTTGAGCTTCCCTCATTCTTTTATTCTGGGCTCCCTTCTTAATGAGAACACCCCTTAGGGTAACCTTGAATGCATCCCATAGGGTGTGTGGGCCCACCTCCCCATTGTCGTTGAGATCGAAGAATTCGGTTATGGAGTCTAATACCTCCTGCGCTTGGACTTCATCCTTCAGCAAGGAGTCATTGCATTTCCATCTACCCCTGCGGTCGCTGGACCATCCCCCTGCTACGGTGACTCGAACCAGGTCATGGTCTGACCAGGGGATAGGGTCTACCCTATGGCCGGTGATAAATGGGTATAGGGTTTCATCCACTAAGATGTAATCTATTCTGGAGAAGGAAGTATGGATGGCCGAGTAGTACGTGAAGGAGGGGGCGCCCAACCCGGGGGGGGGTATCGTGTCCACCAGACCTAGTTCTGAGTTCACCCTCTGGAAATTTCTTGCCATGGACTCGTCTGCCACCCTGGAAATCTGGGGGCCCACGCGTTTCCTGTCTCTGGATGGGTCCAGAACCATAATGAAATCCCCCCCTACCACCATCGGGCCCTGGACAAAGAGCTTAAGTTTATCCCTCACCTCTTCCCAGAATTGAGTTTGACCTTCATTTGGACCGTATACTACAGCTAAAGTTAGTGGGGCACCCTGCAGGGACCCCCGAACCAACAGGTAACGGCCTTCTGGATCTTTCAGTATGGCCTCTTTCTCGAAACCCACGTTCCTTGACATTAATATGGCCACTCCTCTTTTCTTGCCCTTGTGGGATGCACAGAAAACTTCCCCTATTCCTCCACGCCACATTTTGGGTTCCTTCCCCCGGGCCCAGTGAGTCTCTTGCACGAAGAGGAGGTCGAGGCCTGCCCTTCTAAATTCCCTGCAGACCAGGGACCTCTTTGTGGGAGTGTTCAGACCACGGTTGAGGTACCCCACACCCAGGGACGGCAGGCTTTCAGCCATTATCCAAAAGTTCTACAATCTCAGACCACCGCGTCACATCACCCCTCCTCACTCTCTCCCTTAGTATTATATTGTCCTCTCCCCTTTCCCCTCCCCCCCTGGTGGGTTTAAAACATTTCCCCAACTGCCCCCCAGACCCGACCCCCAACAGAACAACCCCAACAGTCCCGTATCCCCCCCCCTCCCCGGCGTCCAGCCAGTTAGTTCTGCCATCGCTGGCTATTGGCCGAACCACCAGCCTGCCCGCTTCGGCCAGGCGATCCATATACTGCTCGTCCTTATGAGCCCCCCCCTTCCGCCCTGCGGCGACATCCCCCTCATGATACCCCCTAACTGTCTGTCCATGGGGACGCTGATACTGGTAAGTCCACTGTTTTTTTTTCCCCCTTTTTACTTCCCGTTACAAGACTCGGCGGGTTTCCCCAGCCTTCAGTCCTCAGGAGTATTCCGCTCTCCCTCCTTAACTGGCGACGGAGTGTTCATTTTCCTATATTGTCTCGCACCCGTTTTCCTTCTCCTATCGTTCGATGGGCCTGGGCCTCTCTGAGTATCCCTCACCGGCCCCGATGGGCCCCTCCGGGGATTCGAGTCCTCTACGTATTCCTGGATGGCTCCTCGTATGTCGTCTTCCGTGATAAGAGTCGACCTCTGGCCCATATACTCAAAGGTCAGGGAGAAAGGATAGCCCCAGTGGTAGCGGATCCCCTTTTCCTTGAGCAGGAGCGTTAGGGGGCGACACATCCTGCGTTTGGCCAGAGTGTAGGCAGAGAGATCCTGGTAGATCGTGATCTGAGCATTGTTGTAAGTGATCTCCCGAGCCTTCCTGGCCTCCTCCAGCACCTTTGTTTTTTCAGAATAGTAATGGAACCGGACCAGAATAGATCGAGGGCCCCCCGCCCTGCCCCCGGCTCTATGCACCCTGTCAAATGTGGGTTCCGTAGTCATTTCTTCAGCGAATAGGAGGGTGATGATGTCTCTCACCGTTCGGATGATGTCTCTCTCCGTTTCCCCTTCCACTTCGGGCACCCCAAAAATTCTGAGATTGTTCCTCCTTTCCCTATTTTCAAAGTCGTCCATCTGCCTGGACCTTTCCTCATCCCTTTTCTCCAAGGCCGCCAGCCTCAGCTCTACCTCCATTTCCTGGGTTGCTGATGATGTTTGGTAGGTTTCCACCTGCAGGAGCCTATCCTCGACCTTGTCCACCCTTTGATCAATTTTTTCAAATGTCTGGGCGATGTCGGATTGCATGTCCCTGATTTCCTGCAATATGGAGGTGATGCCTCTTTCCATGGCCGTCATGGAAGGTGCCTGGGCCTCCGACTGGGCCATACCTCTGGTGGGGCTTGAGCTCCTCTTGCTGCTCGCCATCTCTTGAAAGCGAAATTGCTGCAAGGTTTTCCGCCAGCTCATCTGGTCACCCCCTTCTGGGACGGCCAGTGGTTATTTCCTAGGGCACTCAGATAGGGGCCGTGGAGAATTTGGGGGGGGGGTCCCAGGGCAAGGCACGCCCCCACCTTGTTATGGTACGACTTTGCCGAGGGAGTCTTTATTGGGCGGGCACACGCCCCACCATGTTCCAGTGGGGGCCTCACACCCCTATCCGAGTCGCCGCGGTCCGCTGGTCTGTTCGCTCTGTGTGGGCAACTGGTTCCGTGGTCCTTGCCCCCCAGTCTCCAGAGGCATGCGCCCCGCCGAGACCCGGCAGGGGCTCGCTGGCCTTTTGGTGCTTGCCCCGTGAGGGGGGGGGAGAGCTCCCCTTGGCGCTTGGGCCTGCTTGTTGTCCCCCACCTGGGTCCCCCCGCCTCCACGGCCGACAAGAGACTGGTTTCTGGCCGTGATGCGGATCCTGCTGTCTCCCTCTGCGTGATTCCTTCTCCCGCCTGGCCAGGCCCGCTGCACTGCGCGCCACTCGGAGGCTGGGGGGAGGGGCGAGGCTCCGATTCACAAAGCGGGGAGAACCCCCACGTCCCGCCGTGGCCCCCGCTCCCGGGGTCGAGTGTGCTGGAGGAACGGAAATTGGCCGGGTGAAGCGGGCGGGGAGGGGGACTCCTCACCATGTCGGCGCGGCTCCCGCAGGGCTCCTCTCCGTTATCTTGCGCTGCGGCTGCGGAGGCCCTGCACAGGATCGTCCCCGGCTGCCGTCGCAGGTCTCGTTCTCGTGCCTCCCAGGGTCCTCGAGCGTCGCTGTTTCGCTCTATAGGTGCCCGGGGGTGTCTCCTCACAGCGCTGACGTGCTGGATCCGCCTGGGGGGGTTCGGGGGGCTCAATCCCCTTAATCTGCCCAGTCGAGGCGGGAGCAGTACGATCAGGCAGCCATTGCCTGCGCGCCCCCTGGTGGCCTCTTCCCCCCACCCTATTTTTGTCTGTTTTTTTGTTTTTTATTTCTGGTATGTATGTATATATTTGTCTCATGTATTTATACTTTGCCTTTGGATGCACAATTAACCTTATCTTGCTACTTTAATTTCGATATATACACATGTCTATTAAAGTGATTATCTTGTTATGTTTTCATTCGCCTTATGACTATATGGCGTTAAGATAAACCATTAGCCCTGATTTGAAAAAGGTCCTTGGAGGACCGAAACACATGTTATCTTTTTTAAGGGCATTTTTGAACAATAAACACTTTCTGCAAAGATTTGGCGCAGTCTCTTTCCGGGTTACTCTCACTTTACATCCCTTTTTGCACTGCAGTTGCCATGGAGATCGCACGCTAGGAGGATCGGCAGAACGCTTCCGCATCACCCAGCTGATTCTACCAGATCATGTGGTTCGCAGCGTCCGTCACGTGACAACAGTACGCGTCACGTGACCAGGAAGCCCCCAATACAAAACGCTTGATACGCGAAACAGTCCTTGCTTCTCAGCTGTCTTCTGGACCCTGTTTTGCGTTACGTCTTGTTTAGCTTCCTGGAATTACCTTGACCTCGGATTACTCACCTGGACTTCTTTGGATTTCCCTTTTGCTTTGTCACCTTGGAACTGTTACCTCGTTGCCGACTCTTGGACCGTCCTTCACACTGCACTTGGATTTCCCTTGGACACTTGAAAGTACTTTGGCTACGTTCTTGTTCTCTGGCAGTTACGCTACGCAACCAAACCCTTCGCTCAGGTGGGTTAGCCTGCGACCACACGCAGTGCTGGTCTCTGCAGGACTTGCGGCTGCCACGCACTTGAGTCTCGAACCACCACTAGGTTTACCGCATTCTGACCCATTGGATAGGTAAGACCCTTTCAACTTGTTATACACTGCATTGCATTACTGTTATTGCCTGGTACTTAATATCGTTTTTCCTACAGCGGCTTTGTGGTTCTTGAGGCTCCGTGGATCCAGGCAGTGCCATCTCCCACCTGTAGCCCCAAAGGTCGCCCAGGGAGTACTTTTGGTTTCCCTGTGCGTCACTTGAGGACGGAGGTATGTTCGGTCTATAGGACTCTCAAGTCAGAACATTCACCCTCCGGAGCGATCTGCACTCTGCCTCCGGGTGTGGGCCCAAGTCGTCCGCGGGCCACGCCGCATGGCTCCGGCAGCAGTCCCAGCGGATGTCGCAGGCTGGGGGGCTCGCCCGCTTTACTCGCACTTGGCCCTGCTGCACAGGGGACAGAAACAGGAATCGGCGGTGGTGCACCCTCGGCCCGGGGGCGCTGGTGCGGCTGCTGCGTTCCGCAGTCGGGGCCCGCAATCTGCCTTCGCTGGTCCCCGCTGCGCTTCACCGCGTCTCGAGTGCGGCCATCTTGATTGGGCTCGGGCGATTCTCTAGCCTGTCTTCCAATGCGGATATCTTGCGTTTCCCTTCACGGTTTTAATTTCCTTCACCGCCAGGCGTTGCCCCAAGGTTCCGCTGCCTGGAATTGTCTTTATTTTGCAATTTCACGATACATATGGCAGGATATTGCAGGATATTTCAGGCGGCCGTGGGAGTGCCGAAGATTCACGTCTTCATTGCGTGCTCGCTGGCCACGCCCCCCTCTGCTGTGTTTTAACATACCCGACTTTATATGTGTTCAGTTGTGTGTTTCAATTTTCAGAAGCTGAAGTAGCTTGTTGTCCTAGGTTTGCCGGTTTAGCCAAGGAGCTGCCTTTACACCTATAATGTCAGTGCTTTTTTGTCAATTGGGTCATTACTGTGATTATGCAATAACTGTTCTAAATAAATGACATTCTAAAATAGATTGCATAACTTTTCAGTTCAGGCGTGGAGTTTACCAGCAGTTCTAATGTTCATCACACGAGTCCTGTAATAGACACCATCTAAATTAGCTCATACTTCATGTATTCATTATCAGTGAGCTGCTTTCCATTACTGACCTGCCACGTACCTAATGTTTGACTGTTTCCAAGCTGGCCGGCACGCGTGGATTGCTGAAAAGTAGATCCATGTTGCTGGCGCAGCCTTATTGTTGAAAATGGTGCCGGCGGGCGCTAACGTGATGATGTCACTGTCCTGGTGACATCATCACACGCCGGTTGCCATTTTCATTATGTTTTTGGAGCCCTTGCGCGGCTCTCTCACTTTACAGAAGATTTTCTGACCCCTAAATGTGGGGTTGTACATAAGTGGCACATTTTATTATTTAGCCACCATCCCGCTCCATTATTGATACATATGTTGGTGTTTGCTCAATCTTCCCATACTGTGCTAAAGTCTGATTCAGCACATGCAATTGGTATATTATGCCCTTGTTATTAAATACACACATTTGTATATATCTCTGGTACAGGCTAATATATCTTGTTGTGCTTTACAATGCAATAAATTCACAATGATTTAAAAATGGTTGCAGGTGCGGTCATAAATTCTTGGATAATATACAAAAAAATCGTCATACACGATTACTCAAAATTATACAGTGATGTCACTGGTGTGGTCATACTATGTACTTCCCTTGGAAGTTTACATGCAAATCCAAGAATACTTGTTTCAGGTCAATTGCAATTACGTATCGTTCATATTTCATGGTGCATTACATCACTAGTGCAAGTTTATATATCTCAGTGAGGTTCCCATTGTAACAAAGTCACAATAATTTCAAGATGGTTACAGTTTCAATCACCAACTTTTGATAAGTATACAAAAATTCTATACATATTTTTCTTCATTATTCTTCAGTGATCTGACATGAATATGGTAGACATTTCTCATGGAAATTTCCCATGCAATTCTGATCACGCTAATTTTCAAACAATCTCAAACTATTTAAAATAAAGTGTCAGCAACATATGCCAGTAGCAATTGCAGTGTTTACTGCAAATTTAAGATAATCACATTTCTATGTCACCAAATCTTAGTGACACATGTTTCTTGATTTGCCAATGACAGTAACATATATGCATTCTTGGCATTAACAGTATTTACATACCAATGTGGACTCTCACACTGTAATTTGTTCTGATACTGTGTCTACCCCACTGTGTTTGGCTCAACATTTCTAAACTTTGTACTTACTCAAATTGTCTAATTCATACAAAGCATAAATTCCAATGCCTACAATGCACCAACTGCTGCTTTGTACAAAAGGGCCATGTAGCATTTCATCCTAATTCAGAACAAAAGATTTACCTTAAATGCTTTGGCACCTGTGATGGCAACAATATAATAAATAGTATCAAATGCCCTTGCGGTAAATACTATGTCGGACCGTCGACACAAAAAGCAAAGCTCTGGTGGAATGAACACTGTTCCAACGTTTGCACTGGGAACATGAGTTCTCCAGTTACCCTTCACTTCCAAGAAGCCAAACATCAATTCACCCAAATGAGATTACAAATCCTCGAAGTAGTCGAGAAAAGTAAAGAGGGATGTAATATCTCTAAACTCTTAGACCAAAGGGAAACCTTTTGGGTGGAACCAATGAACTCCTTGCACCCAGTGGAATGAATGAGGAATGCAATTTGACATACTTTATATGAATTAGACAACTTGAGAAAGTACAATGTTTAGACATGTTGAGCCAGACATAGTGGAGGGGACACAACATCTGAACAAATTACAATGTGAGAGTACACATGGGTATTTAAGTCCTGTTAAGCCAGGAATGGATAGATCTTACTGCCAATGTCAAAACAACAAACACGGGTCACTAATATTTAGTTATTTTAAATTTTTTTGATAAACACTGAAATTGTTACTGACATATGTTGTTGACATTTTATTTTAAAAACGTTTAAAATTGCTTTAAAATTAGCACAAACAGAATTGCATGGGACATTTTAATGCGAAATATATACCATATCCATGCCAGCTAATCATTGAAGAATAATGAATAAAAATATGTAAAGAATGTTTTCTATACTTATTAAAATGTGGTGATTGAAACTGTAACCAGCTTGACATTATTGTGACTTTATTACATTGGGTACCTCACTGAGATATATAAACCTGCACTAGTGATGTAATTCACCACGAAATATGAATGATACATTATTGCAATTGATCTGAAACAAGTATTATTGGATTTGCATGTAAAATTCCAAGGGAAGTACATAATATAACCATACCAGCTACATCACTGTATAATTTTGACTCATTATGTATGAAGATATTTTTGTATACTATCCAAGAATTTATGACCGCACCTGTAACCATTTTTAAATCATTGTGAATGTATTGCATTGTAAAGCACAACAAGATACATCGGCCTGTAAAAGAGATATATACAAATGTGTGTATTTAATTACAAAGGCATAATATCCGCCAGAGGGCCCTGGGACCGACTCTGTAGTGACGGTGCGGAATACAAATACCTTTAACATTTAACATAACATACCAATGGTATGTGCTGAGTCAAACTTTAGCGTAATATGGGAAGATTGAGCAAACACCAACATATGTATCAATAATGGAGTGGGATGGTGGCTAAATTATAAAATATGCAATTTATTTTGTCATAATTCATAACCCCAAAAATAGAGGTATTACGCAAAGATGATTAAATATTAAATATGACTGCATCAGAAAATCTTCTGTAAAGTCACAGAGCCTCGCAAGGGCACCAAAACATAATGAAAATGGCGGGAAGTGTGTGATGATGTCACTAGGACAGTGACATCATCACGTTAGAACCCCGCCGGCACCATTTTCAAAAAAGCATTGACATTATTGGTGGTAAAGGCAGCTCCTAGGCTACAACGGCAAACCTAGGACAACAAGCTACTTTAGCTTCTGAAAATTGAAACACACAACTGAACACATATAAAGAAGGACACAACAGTCAGGTAAATGTAGTGGGGTATGTTAAAACACAGTAGAGATATGAAAAATGTCCACATTTATTTATTTACAAGTTATATTTATTTTTAGTTTTCCTACAGAATTTGGCCTCTGAAGATGGTCCCCTGGACCGAAATGCATTGGACTTTTATAAAGAGCCTGTGGCTTTCGTCGATGACTCACCCAAGTTTGTACAAATGAACACAGAACTGAATTTTGAATTTTTGTATATTAAATCCTGAAAAGGCAAATGCAAATTGAAATATATGAAGCATATGTGAGTCTCTCACACAAGGTCCTTACAGACTCCTGGGTCACCCCAACCTAGGAACCATTCCCACTGTATTTCCATATCAAACACATTTCACATTTTGTAAAAATCTTTTTATTTAAAAATAGTTTTCAGAAAGAAGCAATGCCCACTCATCCAGACTACTACACAGTCCTAGTTTGCAAACAAAACAAGAAAGTCAGATGCCAGACGTTTGACTTATTGTAACACACATTATAACCTGGAGGAGTGATGTGGCACTCCTACATTGCCAATTTCCGGGCCATAGAAGCTGGCATTGGCACAGAAATCCAATAAAAGTCCCGGACAGTGCCCAATAAGAGGGTGAGTCCCCCAGTCGGCTGCCAGCATTGCTCTGATTATGTCGCCTATCACATCAATGGAGCGTTGAAGTCCGCACCACTGCTCTTCGTGTCCTGACCAGACAGACGCGGCCCGAGCACCAAAGATCATCCACCCCTAATCCCCCGCTCTCT
Source organism: Ambystoma mexicanum (assembly GCF_040938575.1). NCBI lineage: Eukaryota > Metazoa > Chordata > Amphibia > Caudata > Ambystomatidae > Ambystoma > Ambystoma mexicanum. The sequence continues at coordinate 859,876,027 of NC_090934.1, read as the reverse complement.
ACCCTGAGGTGGTGGCCCTGGAGTTATGGCGCTGTAAACCTTGTTAAACACCCTCACTGCACTCGGGCCATTAACTCTGACGTCCAAGCCCATAACTCATAGTGCAGCCCTCCGGCTTGGTGTACAAAGTGTTATTAAAGACTCTGTGATAGAAATGAAGCGCCCTGGACAAAACCATCACTCAGGATATTTCTCATTTCAGAAGATACATTGGAGATAAAACCACCTGTTCTGAGAATGCTAGCGAGGAGCCAGATGAGAAAGTGAAATAGAATTCAGAATGGTGGACGTTCCGCCCCGCATGGAGCAGCCAGAAGGATGGCAAGGAGGCCAATGAGGCTCATCAGAGAAGTAGAGAACCTTGCACATCAGCCATTTTAGCGTGTGTCTCACATTGTAGCATTGTTATTTTTAGCTTTTCTTCTCTTCTCTCTCTTTACTGCTTACCAGGGGAAAATGTCAGGTCTGTCACGCAGGGCTTAACTCCCCAGCCATCGAACCGAAAGCAAAAATTCAGCTTAAGGTAGGATTTGCTTAGAGAGAGGTGCGAGTTGCCAGGAGGGAGGGGTGGAATTTTAGGGGTCACCTCAATCTAAGAAAGGGGTAGCATAAAGAAGGAGGAAGAAATATGTCAGTAACACTGGTCAAAACTACTAGCTGTACAGTGTACAGTGAAGTAACTCTAGTGTGTTGTGCCTGCAACTCAGACATTGCCCTTTTGCCCTACAGGCCAGTGCGAGCCTGGTGTGCAGAGTTTAAAATAAACCCCAGCAGGGTAGTTATTGGGTCTCTTTCATTAACTTGATATAATACTTCCAAGGCATGATAAACAGCTAAAGGTCTTTTATAACACTATACAAAAACATCAGCTATATTTTTAATAAAGTTTGTTAGTGATGTCAATTTTACAAGGAGTGCTTTGCTAGGAAAAGACCCGTAAGAAGATCCGAGTTACACAGTGCAAGAGGTGCACATGGTTTAAATGGCCCAGTAACAAAGAACTTAACCGCATACCAAGGGAGGCGGTGGAATGAACACTCCCAAAAGATGTTGCATTATTTGTGACTGGCATCAGCGTTCAGTCACACTCTGTTACGAAAGGTTTTTGGGGAAATGACCTACACCACATTCACACCCTCGCTGGCACATACTATTACAGTGCCTAGAAGCAGGAGGTATCCGACAAAAAGCACTTTATAAAACATAATAGCATTAGGATTATTAATATTACTATTACACTGCTCTATAAAAGAAGTCATCACAATAATGTGGCCTAGATGTTCATTTTTACTTTGAAATCAATTTTTAAGGCACGTTTTCTAGAGACTGTATTTGTTTGCTGTGAGATTTGAATGCAATTCTAAATGAAAGAATAGCTTTTAATCTCCTACTAGATAGGGCTCGCAGCTGAAAAGCGTTATCTGTGTGATAAAGGGCATACGTCGAGATTACACGCGAGTGAATGGAGTGGCCCACTGTTTTTAGAGACATGACCCTGTCTTCCCTAGGACTGCAAAAGGAGGAGGGTACGGAAATGTTTCCGTGTACGCCTGCAGAGCCCAGCAGCTTGCAGAGTCGCACGCTGGGCTTCAATTGTCACTATTAATTATTAAGCTGTGGTTGTTATCTGCACATCTTAATCTCAAATCCAAAAAACATTACCCACGATTGGCAGGTTGTTACCTACATGCATTAAAGAAAACCTAAACCAAATAAAACGAATACGCTGTTCAAAGCTATCTAGATCATTTTCAAGATGGATGCCTGCTTGGCATATACACACATGTATTGTGTGGAGTGGTAGATTTCTTCTCTCGAATCATAACAACAAACTGCATGGCCATGTCTAAGACTGTCTAAAGTCAGTTGTCTTTATTATCACATGCTCTGGGTGTATCTTTATGTCTTAAAAATAGTTGGGGATTTACAAAGATCTAATTTATTTCTCAGGAAGTCATGGCTGTTAAGCTCTCATCACTTTGCACTCTCATCCTTGTAGTCTTATATTTATTAAGGGAAAATAACTCAAAATGACATGAGCTAAAAGGCATAATCCACAGAACAATTAGCCTCTGAATATGTTTAAACGAAATGTGCGAATGCTCAAAGAATAACGTTTCGAGAGAAAAGTGGCCAGTAGCATCAGAGCAGTACTTGCTTCATTGGTAATGGGTGGCACAAGTAAAAATACGCTGTGCCGATAATCCATTGAGTTCCTACCAAAAGGCCACGTTCACGCCATTTGCTAAAAGGGGATAGCATCTCCTGCTGTGACTTCACATCCTGTGATGACACTTCCTGCGATGTTGTGCATTTTATATGCTAATTTGTGATCCCATATTATACTTGAAGGACGTGTGCCCTGGATACACACTTCATATTGTGAGAGGACTATCCGAATGCGTTCAGTCTCTATGATCATGATAGTAATTGGTCAGTGGTAGTTATTTTCTTGTTTGTCAAATGGACAAATATGCATTCAAACAGTGAACTAATTTTAATTTAGATGCTCAGATTAGTGATCATTGACAAAGAGACAGGACAAGATCAGTCTTTATCTCTGATCTGAAAATGGCACATATTGTAATGTATCAGTGGATATATGAGGAATGTTACAATGGCCATTTCATGACAGGCTCCAACGATATTTAAGGAAGTCCTTGTTGCATAGGTAATTGGTACTCCAGAGCTCGAAGTGAGCAGGAACTAACAGGAACTGCGTTCATCGTTCATCAACGTTTATTGTTTACTTCTTGTAATTCCAATACAATTGGAAACTATTTTCACAGTTTCAAAACTGTTCTCTTTGCAGCTGACTCACGCATCTTCCTTTTATCCAATATCCTCCTGAAAGTTAAATATTTTACTTGGGCTCCTGCTGAGCTGGCAAGCAGAAACATAATGGCCCTCATTCTGAGTCTGGCGGTAGGGGATACCGGGCACCGGTAAAGAGACCAGTGCTGGTAATCCCGTACCGCCCAATTCCGAGGTCCCCAAACGGGACCCGTAAGGTACGTTTGGTCAGACCAAACGTACCTTACGGGTCCCGTTAGGGGACCAGGGCGCAAATAACGGGCTTGAGGTTCGCGAGCCCGTTATTTGCGCCCTCCCCATTCCCATTGAGCCCTGTAAGGGCTCAAATGGGAATGGGGAATAGCATTTTCAATGGGGACTTACCGGTCCCGCAAAGGTCAGACTACACCGGTAAGTCCCCATTGAACTACACCGGTGCCGGACCCGTTGTTGGTGGCAGTCATGGTGCAAATAGCGCCATGACTACCACCAACCTCGGAATGAGGGCCAAAGTATACCTTCTGCTTAGGAACCACTTTTTGAAAGTATAATTGGGGAATCGCACACTCATAGTATGCATCAATTGAGTTATTCTTAAAAAAAACTAGCAGCACCCTGATTGACAAAACAAATAGCGTAGCCCACGATCGACTTATGCCGTGTTAATATGCTTTCAAGCTGTGCTGAATCACCAGTGTAGTACTTTTAGAGAACCTGGGCTTGTACCGGGAGTGACATACTGCACCCCTGCCAGCGATATCTAGAGCTTACCCTGATTGCAGAAAGAGAATGAGTGAGGGTTACATAGGAGGATGAGAAAGTGGGAATAAACCCTACAAACCCAGGGAGAGAAGGATGCAGCAGGGGAAGGATGTTTTGTGATAGCAGGGGTGCCTGTCAGTCCTGCTAGGTGGTCCATAGTACTGGAAAAGGGAGGAGGCAAATACGCCCTAACTATGTTGTTCTCGTCAAAAAGAATCAATGAACCAAAAATGGAAGTATCATGGGGAATTATTGAAAATACGGATAGCTATGAATACCTTGGTGTGCTGTTTAGCAGAAAAGATGGATGTAGCCTTATGATTGAAAGCAAAATCAGATGTGTCAAGCAAATTACAATGTTAGTGAGGAACTTTGTAAATAACTATGCTGGGTATTCCCTTAAAGGGAACTTGATGCTTTATAGACAGTGGTTGATTCCTGTTGTAGCATATGGGATTGAGGCTATATCAATGAAAAATCTTTCATGGTTAGAGAAAATAGAGGGTTATATTTGGTGTAACACTCTGGGATTGTCCCCCTCTTGTCCAATCCAATATATCGGGGTTGAATTTGGACTCCTCTCAAATCTATTGTGCTGCATCAACAGGGACCTTTGCCTCTGAAAGCTATGTGTCATCCTGAAAGTCATTTACTTCGTATTATTGTCTCTAAAGTAATTAAACTCAAGAAGATTGATCGATTTAATGTTTAGGATACTGCCTGTCGCGACCTGTTCACTGAAGTGGACTGGTCTGTAGAACCTAATCGTTGTGGCCAATTTAAATGTATTAAATCAGCATTCAAATCTAGTGGCTTCTGGATTTTGTGGCTGCGGAATGGTTACGAGTTCAAGGCACTGGATTCTCCCAACAGACTCCTCACCCTGAGGGTCAAGCCACAGGGCATTGGGGTCTACCTGGACTATGAGTGTGGTCAGGTGTCCTTCTACCATGGTGACGACATGACCCTCATCTACACCTTCACCAGCATCTTTACTTAGAAGCTTTACCCCTACTTCTGCCCAGGCCTGAACGACTCGGGCAAGAATGCTGAGCCTCTGCATATCATACACCACAAGCCCTAGCCAGGTCCCATGGCCTTGAGCATCGCCACGGCACACATTTAAGTTTGCATTCTGCATTTCATCGGATTTCAGACTTTGTCTGTATTGGGGTGGGGAACACTTTGAACCGAAAATTAACAATTACACAACCCAGCATCATCGCTGTGGGCTTGGGTGGCTAAGTGGCAGCTGCTGCTGTCATCAAGAGACTTTCTTTATCAAAAGCGGTCAACACTTTAATTCCAGGGCTTTAGAACTGCCACTCCCCTCCCTTAAACATTTGCTTTTCTCTTGCCTGGTGTGTTCTTCAAATTTGCATGTGGTATGATTTCTCTACCAGCCAAGATGTTTGAATGATGCCACTGTTTTTCTGTCCCAACACCCACTTGCCAATTTTGGCTTGTTAAATATGTCCAGTTTTCAAGGGGAATCCGAATGTACCCTATTACCAGATTGACAGAAGCATCACAACCCCACATCTGCCCTCTCTCCTTTAGCATAGGCAGTAATCCCTGTTGCCCAAAAATATTTTGGGACAGTGTACATGATCTCCCTTTAGCGACATCTGTGGTGTTGGTCAGATTGGCATGGATTAGTGCTTCCTACTGTTGATTGCTTGTTTTGAGCAGGCCTTCCGTTTATCACTTTCGTTCTGAAAGGGGAATGTAGAGAATGCTCTTGACGGGTGGTATTTGGTTAAGGCAGACAGAGACACTGGCCCAAAATCGACTAAATGTTATGATATTGCATTGACCTGCTCCAGTATTCAAGATCTCGATTGAGTGTGCTTGCCATTTGATGGGACATTCACCATGGGAAAGCTCTGTTCTTTCATCGATCAGACACTCTTTGAACTCTGTGAAACCTAAATCTGTTCAATTGCATTTCATATATTTTGATCAGTAACATTTTCTGTACTACTCTTTCCTGTTAAACAGCCACTTTCTATATTTTGGGTAGGGTGGGGTTTGGCGTGTTACTTTTGTCTATGCTTTTTTAAAAATTCTTCTTCCCTTACCTTAAACTTAACCTTTTCTTCTGGGCCCAATATCCTGTTGCTGTTAAATCCCCTGGTCTTTGCCTCTTGTACTGCTGAATGTTACGGTATTGTTAAAATAACTGCTGTTAGTAGCAAGTGATTGTTAAGTGTGTATTGGAAATAAAAAAATAAAAAAAAGAGAGAAAAGATTGGGAGAAGAACTTCAATCGAATCAGTGAACTACACAACTACAGGTATATTGAGGGAATGGTGTATGCCTTTCTAAGTCCCCAAATTTACTTGTTATGTTGTCCTGACCCATTGGTACATACATTTCGTTTACTTATGAGAATGAATCAATTACTGGTATGAGCCAGGCATTATGTGCACAATGGAAGCTATTTATAGATCAATGATATTGCAGCATGTGTAGGATGTGTAATACCCTTGAAACAGTGAGACATGTGTTGTCCTCAAATGCAAAACTTGTATAAGTTGAACTATGGTCGTTATGTGCACAACTGGACTTTTATTCAGTCTGACCATTTTTGGCATTATTGCTTGAACACTCATTCGGAATCAATGCATATGGCGCATTATAGAGTCTTATCCAAAGTGGTGATAGCCTTTGGCTCACCATAAAGCTAAGACTACTATTCCTGTACTGAAATTACCTCAGTTGGTAAGAATGAGATTAAAATCGTAGCTCAAAATCTTAAGAGCCTAAAGCAAACTTTGGGTAAGACATAAGGAAGATGAAAACAAAACTTGTATCATCAATGAATTGTATTTGTATTAAGTATTGAAAGTGACAAAATTGTTATGTACAGATTTATGTGTTTTTTACTGTTTGTAATAGTTGTATAAGTTCTGTGAACTAAAAAAAAACTAAATAAATAAATAAATAAATATGCCCTAAAGGGTTGTGCTAATTGGGTTGTGTATCCAATTCAGAGTTGGAGATACGTAACACTACAAAATGTAATGCAGATGCACGAAGGACTCAAGAGTGTGCTTGGGCAATCCTGGACGTATGGTGGCTTATTTGCTAATGCATGCCTATATATTGTACCCCAGGTGAAACTCAAGAATGTTCATTTTGCGACTGCCGTGCCTGGCATAGAGTGGCCAAGGGTGGCATAGTCAATAATACACTGTGTATAAAGGTGAATGTTGTTGGCAAATGAAGGTAAGGGAATAGAGTGGTCAAACTAGCACTTTAACATTGAAAAGGCCTGACAGCTTGGATCAAAAAGGTTATTAAGATTTTGATTTGTGTCATGCCATGCTAGGCTTTCTAAAAGGTGAATGTTTGCCGACCTTGCAATGTTTTGCTGATTCAAATGTTCAACCTCTTGAAAGCCAGGCATGGGTGCTCAGCACCTGAAAACCCCTACAATGGTAGCAGGTGCACTATAATTGCTGGTTAGATGCCATTACATGAATTACATGAACAGAACTACTCCCTGGCCACTTTGGGTGTCATTAGCAGCATCTCTAAAAAGCACCTGCCAGTGATTCTATGGCGATTCTATGGCAAGACGCGGCCGGTGTATTATGCTTCACTCTCTTTACTTTTGCTCTCAGCAGCAAACACAATGTTATCAACATACACTACCTTTCCACCACAATCTGGTACCTTTTAGTAATTTCCTCAGACATTTTGTAAACTCAGCATCAGACGTCACCGCATTAGCCATTCGTCCCTCATGACCTCAGATCCCGCCAAGATCACCTTCTGTTTCTTTGCTATTATTGTTTATTTTTATAGTTTGGATTGTGTTCATAGAGAGGTTTTGTTGTGCCAGTTGCAAAAGCATTTCTTACCCAACTGGAAAGCAAAGCACTCGATTGAAGTAACAGCCGCCAATAAGCTGAGCGTGGGGGAGTTACTGAACTGCAATGCCTCGGCAGAGAGGCTAAGTACAACCTCCCCTGCTTATACGTGCGTGCCGGAGGCCCTGATCCAGGCTTTGCAATCTTCTCACTACAGTTCGAGTCTGTGGCCCTTAGTTTCTCCCAAAGGTTATGATGTTCTCTTAGTTTGGGGTGACTTATTCTAGGTAGGTGGATTTTCTCACCTACAGACCAGCTGCTATTTTTTCCTAGCTCGAGTGCTTTTCTGCCCACCGTCCCCTCCCAGACTCGAGGCCTTGCTTCTAGCCTGCCGGTTCACACTCTAGGCCTTGCTTCCAGCCTGCCAGGTCACACTCGAGGCCTTGCTTCCAGGTCACACTCGAGGCCTTGCTTCCAGCCTGCCGGGTCACACTTGGGGCCTTGCTCCACCCTGCCGGGTCACACTCGAGGCCTTGCTTCCAGCCTGCCGGGTCGCACTCGAGGCCTTGCTTCCAGCCTGCCGGGTCACACTCGAGACCTTGCTTCCAGCCTGCCGGGTCACACTCGAGGCCTTGCTTCCAGCCTGCCGGGTCACACTCGAGACCTTGCTTCCAGCCTGCCGGGTCACACTCGAGGCCTTGCTTCCAGGTCACACTCGAGGCCTTGCATCCAGCCTGCCGGGTCACACTTGGGGCCTTGCTCCACCCTGCCGGGTCACACTCGAGGCCTTGCTTCCAGCCTGCCGGGTCGCACTCGAGGCCTTGCTTCCACCCTGCCGGGTCACACTCGAGGCCTTGCTTCCAGCCTGCCGGGTCGCACTTGAGGCCTTGCTTCCAGCCTGCCGGGTCACACTCGAGACCTTGCTTCCAGCCTGCCGGGTCACACTCGAGGCCTTGCTTCCACCCTGCCAGGTCGCACTCGAGGCCTTTCTTCTAGCCTGCCGGGTCACACTCGAGACCTTGCTTCCAGCCTGCCGGGTCACACTCGAGGCCTTGCTTCCACCCTGCCAGGTCGCACTCGAGGCCTTGCTTCTAGCCTGCCGGGTCGCACTCGAGGCCTTGCTTCCAGCCTGCCGGGTCGCACTCAAGGCCTTGCTTCCAGCCTGCCGGGTCACACTCCCATTTCAAAAGGATCATCATGGTTGAATCAGTGGAATAGAAAGGCTGTGATGCTGTTTCAGGAAAAGCATGGACTCAAAAGAGGCACAGTGGCGCTTTGGGATTTTGGAGATGAAAAAGATACTGGATCACGCCGCTGTGACCGCCGTGAGTGAACAGCCATTGCTGCCAGTCAGATCCCAAGGGGTTTCACAAGAGAAGAAGTCACAAGCCCATAAGACGACTGCCTCTTCTACTACCCCCTGAACGCGACCTTCATTGTTTTTTGTCCTTATTAATGTGTTTTCGTTATCGCGCAAACTTAGCGCGAGAGCAGCGGAGCGCTTTACACCAGGAGTGTGCCAGGATTTGGCTTAGCATTTCATACAGTAGCGCAGTACTGTTGTTGAAGGGAGGAAGGAATTTTTATTTAAAAGTGCAGGTATCTTTGAAAGAGACACGTTTTTAGTGCTTTTTTACAACCGAGAGATGGAGGGGGCATTTCGAGGCTCTGCCGGATGTTCGTGCATTGCAGGAGTACACTGCTTGTGAGTCTTCTCTTTACAAGCTAGCTTAGACACCAACCTTTGGATAGTTTTGCTATGTGAGGTGTGAGAGCCTTCAGAGGTGTGAAGTTTAGCCGTCAAGTATGCTGGCATGGCGTTCCAGATTGCTTTGTAGGTGATACAAAATGGGGAGTCAGTGAAACTTGCGCACTGTTATGGAGATACAGTAGAATTTGTGGGTCCCTGTAATGAGGCGGCCTGTCTTAAGAGGACCAGGGGTGTGTGGCTGGAAGACCAATAGTTTACCTCATTGACATGTGAGATCACGAAAGCTTGGAACACTGTGTCGAAGTCATGCGTCAGGATGAAGGGTTTGATTTTCTGGAGAGTGGAGATCTGTAGTCACGCAGTTTGCACATTTTCCTCTATTTGCTTTTGGAAGGCAAGTCTACTATCAAAAATGAAGACCAGTTATTTGGCTGGGTTTGGCAGCTGAGGGGTGAATGCTCGCAGGGGAACGTCGTCCAGCTATTATTGCACCAGTCATTCGGTGACCGGGGAACAATAAGGATGAATTCAGTATTGGCAGAGTTCAGTTTTGAACAATGTCCTGGGGGCCATTCACCCTACTGTACTGCTGAGTGTGGCCAGTGTACTGATGGATGTACATGTTGCAGTCATTTATGAGCTTTCACAAGGGTTTCATGCATACATTGAAGATGATTGTAGAAAGGATGGAACCTTGCAGGACCCCACATGTGACTGGGAGATGGTTGGATCTGGAACTTGATTCCTTTTAGCATCTGCAGCATAGAGGATTACCTTGCTTTTCGGCAGGCACTCATGACCTGGCTTTTCCCTTATGTATCTTGGCTGACCTAGTCCACTTCTTAGGTTAACTATCACCCCATGACAGGTAAGTGGGGGCACTGATGAGTCACTTGAAGAGACAAAACAGTAGCTATCCAGCACGGAAAGGATTCCAGTCGATCTCTATTATACTATCTGCACACCCTCCTCACAGCTAGATATCCTCCTGATTCCCTGGTACCTATAGCACTCCATCTCAATGGAGCAAGCCATATCCCTCCCAGGGCACAGCCACCCACCCGTATACATCTGCAATAATTCACTACTCGACTTCATAACGCACATCACCTCTGCCATTAGAATGCAGCTGAGTTCCATTAAAAAAATACGGTCCAGCTGGGCACATATTCATTCTCCTTGACTCGCCTACCCTCCTGATCATCTCTTACAGCACCAATCCACTAATCATGGGTCACTAGCGGAGACTTTGCCACCCCTCCCTACCTTTGTGCTGGCTAAAATGCACACACACACATTCTAAAAATCTTTCTTTCAATTCTCATACCTCGGACTTCGGTCCTCCAAGGGTGTTTACCCCACAGAGCTTTGAGGCCACACAATGGCATTAGGCGCTATACAAATGCCATATAACATAATATAACATGAGCCCATTTGTACAGCCTGGTGTCTGCCGGATAAGTAGAACATGAAGCATTTTAGGATTTTTCCAGAGAAGCACATCCTGTCTGTGAGGAGGGAGAGGAGTGTTAGCTGGATGACTGTGTCAAAGGCAGCCAAGAAATCGAGGAGGCAGAAGCCCCCCGAGTGTCAGTGATTTGCAGTGCATCCTCCACCACATAGAGGGCTGCTGTATCGATGTTGCATTTGGGATGGTTGCCCGATTGTTAATCATGGAGGGAGTCCAGCCAATCCATTTTGCAAGTAGATAGGTCACAAGTGCTTCCTAGATAAGATTACCGATGAACGGGAGGCTCATGATGGATCTGTAGTTTACTATCCTCTGGGTCAAGCAAGGGCTTTTGAGGAGTTGTCGTATGAGAAATGTCATCAACGTGTCTGGGAATGCAAACTCATTGAGGGAGGCATTCACAATACTGAGGAGTGCATTGAGTGATGGACCAATGAGTTATTTAATTAGGGAGGCTGGGAGGAAGTGGTCCAAGTAAATGGCAGCTTTAAAGGATGCAACCGTGTCTGAAAGATCATTGAGAGAGAAGAGGGTGAAGTCTATCCAGGAGAGCAGTGCCTGCGGGGGTTGGATAGCGGGACTCGGCCTGATTTTAAGGCATCGATGAAAACGTATTAATTCCATTGAATTTCTCGTGTGAATCCAACACATTTTGGACAGATGTGGGCTTGGTGTAGTGCTTGACTACTCAGAATAAGACTTTGCTCCTGTTAAGAGGTTGCCTCAATGGTTGAGGTGTTGCAAGCCGAAGTAGCCTCAGAGATTATGCATTAGGTGCAGAGGGATTTGAGGGATGAGAGATCCTCTGCTCTGCAGTCCTTGTGCCGCTGCTCTTCAAGGGATCTGATTGAGCGTTTGTTGGCTGTGAGCTTGGGTGTGTACCGGGTGTGGATGGTTTGACTTTGGCACAAATAGACTTTAGGGGCACCTGGGAATCCACTACTTCTTTGGAGAAGTGGTTCAAGTTATCCAGACGGGATGAGGCATTCCCTGAGGTGGGGATGTGGCAAAGGTTTTCTCTAGTGTTTCTAGTGGAAAATTCTTGAAGGAGCAGCGTTCGACAGCAGACCGTTTAGCCTGGCCTTTGTAGGGAAGCTTTGTGAGAAGGGGGATTGAGGAGTGGTCGGCGTAGTCAAGGGGGTTCAAGTATGAGAGGGCAGTGAGGAGGTGAGGACAAGGTCGAGCTTGTGGAGTTTGACATGGGTTAAGATCCATGGAGTTGGTCAGAGAGAATAGGGAGTCACATGGGTGTTTTTCTGGTTGGGACTCAGGACGTTTAAATCTCGGAGAGAAAGTTGGAAAGATCATTGATGAAGTTATCGCTCCCATTGGGTGGCTTGTAAATATGGTGGAATGTAATTGAGTCATTGTGCAAAGCACCAGAGCAATGTGTTAAGGGGCGGTCCCTGTCTCCTACCCTCAGGACAGAGGAAGTGGTAACAGAGGCAACATGCTCTATGTCTGAGCAAATTACATAGTCAAAGAGAAACTCTGTATCTGAGGATACTGAGAGCAAATAGTTAGGGCTGCATGCTTTTGCCCTAATATAAATCCGAAAAAATAGATACAGACGCCAAAAAATACTTTAATAGATGTTTGTGTTTGTTTTATTTTTGGAATGATCCATCTAGCCGACCATAGGACTGGACGGAATGCTGAAGGGAGAAAAAAAGAACAACAAAGGAACAGAACTTCCCAGCCCAAGAATGAGGTGGGCAGGGGAGAAAAGAATCTAGAGAAGATTTAGAAAAGAAAATACTGTTGAAAAAGGACAGTTCAGAAAAAGGAGAGAAAGGAAAGCAATTCTCGTGGGTGTGTGGCCTTAAGTGGCAACCCCGTAATGAGCCCCATTATCTTGGTTTCGTTTCAATGTAGGCCCAGATTATGCTCTGCAGCAAATAACATAAATAAGTCCAATACATCTTGTAGGCCTTTTAGGGTGAGGGTTAACAGCACCAGATCGTCTGCATAACCAATCCAGGAGAAAGGCGTGATTCCTAGCTTGGGGGGATATGTGATTTTCCTTGCCAACATTAGCAGGAGGACAGCCATATATAAATTAAACAGTAGGGGACACATCCTTGCTTCAATCCTTTAGAGGTGTTGATAGAGGGGGAAAGGGAGCCCTTCCTGTTATTCTTAATTTGACGGATGTCTCCATATATAGGCTGCTGGTGATATTAGCTAATCCTCTCGGCATGCCCCAAGTATCCAGCTTCTCCCATAGTGTGGCTCGGCTTATGGTGTCAAACACGGCACTGAAGTCTACAAATGCGGCCTATACATCTTGTTTGCGAGTCGTCCATGCATACTCCACTGCTGTTGTCAACAGCATGAGATTGTCGACTTTGGAGCATTGTTTTCGAAATCCAAGATAATTGTATGGTAGGATCTGGTTTAGTTCAGCCCAATCCTCTGGCTCAGCCAGGAGTACCCTTGCAAAGATTGTTGAGGGCGCATCCAGCATCGCTAGGATTCAATAACTAGTGTGGTCTGTATGTAAATCGCGTTTGTACTCCAGAACGATAATACTTCACTTCCATATTGCTGGTAAGCGGCCAGTTATACTGTTATACAAATGGCCTTTAATAGTCGGTTCAATATTTCAGCCCATCACCATCGATTCCATTTCAACAATGCTGTGCAGATGCCGGCAGGGCCCATAGCATATGAACCCTTGCTGTTACTAATCAATTTAGCCAATTGACTGATATTTCTATTCTATGTTATGTTATGTTATGTTACTTGGCACATATATATAGTGCCTTATGTATCATTGGTATGATCTCAAAGTGCTGGTAGGTTGAACGCCCTCGGAACCGCAGTTCAAGTCAGTAGAGAGAGAGAGTGTGTAGTATGGTGCGTAGGCACACCGGATATGTGTGCAGCTGGTGTGTTTGTTGCATGATAGCTGCTTCTTAGCAGTAGGTGTGGTGCTGAGGTAATCAGTTAGATGTGTTTGGTCTGGAGGGTGGACACCCAAACTGAGTTCTCCCTGCATTAGGCCTGAGGAGGCGCCTAAGATAGCCGGTATGTGCTCAGCTAGCTGTGTTTTATTAGGATGATGAGGTGTTTGTGGGGTCATGTTAGTATGAGAACAGCTAGGCCGAATGTGTCATAGCATAGCTGTGTTCTAGTTGAATGATGGTGTATAGGAGAGAGTAAACGTAGTAGTGTGATATGGTGGTTGTCAGTAAAGCACCTGCGACCAAGCACGAGAGCAGCAGGGGGGGGGCGTACATAGCGGCATATGTTTATAAAGCGACAGGATGGATAGGGTAAACATGTGATACAGATACCATGGGGATACAGGTACATAGCATATACATAGCATTTATAGGAGATACAGCGATATATCCACTCCATCCACTGAACTTATGAAGGCAGAGTGACTACAAAAAATAATCTATTCCTTTAATAAGTCTGAGGGCTTCCCCCACCCCATGACATGGAAGCCTCCAGGCTGCAGGCCTCCAGGTCATGAGGTGAGGGAAGCCCTATGACCCCAAAAATAAACTGTTTCTGTTTAAATTCACTCCGCCCTCACAAAGAAATGATTTCCATTCCGGTTGTGCCCTTTAACGGAAATCATTTCTCCACGAAGTCAGAGTGACCTCAAAAAGAATCAATTCTTTCCCGAAGTAATAGGACTCTCCCCCACGCCATGACTTGGAAGCCTTTAGATCCTCTGCAGATGACGGGAACAAGCGTTCCTGGCTGCTGCAGGGAGCTGAAGGCCTTGTTCCTGGGTCCAACGGATTAAAGGTAGAACATGTATTTTCTTTAAATGTGTGTGCGTGCATGTAACTGTGTGTGTGTATATATATGTGTATATATATACATATATAAACATATATATATATATATATATATATATATGTTTATAATGTAATGTGCATTAATAAGATTAATGAGTGAGTGCATGATGTATGGGTGGCTGCCTGGGTATGCTTGTATGGTGAAAGGATGCACACTTAAATGTATTGATGGTTGTCTGGGTGTGCCTCTATGGTGAAAAAGTGCACACTTAAATGTATGGGTACCTGCCTGGGTGTGCATTTATGGTGAAAGGGAACACATTTAAACGTATGGGTGGTTTGGTGTGCATGTGTGTGTATGGTGAATGGTGTTTGTGCTTGTGTTCAGGGGTGCTACGAAACCTAGATTTCGAGGGGGGCTAAACCTTCAAATGTTGGGAGAGGCGCTAATTTCACAGGTGGTGGGGGAGGGGCACACTTATTTATGTGGGGGCATCCAACTTCTTTACGCATTCTAATGAGACTATTCTAGTGCAGCTTCAATGTCACAAGCAGTTAACTCTCTCCTTTAAGTCTGAACTCACCCACGTATGGACTGCTTTGAGAATGAGCGGTCTCCTGTCCCCTCTCTACCCTTCCAATCGCTCCACTGGTATGCAAGTACTAAACCCACATCACAATTTCAACTGCCTAAAAAATTATGCATTTGAATGCAGGTACTAATAGTGAAATGCTTTACGTTAGTAATTGCCAGGCCTTTGTTAATGGTGATATCCAGGCGCCGTTTAAGATCTGTGTCCTGTTCTGTACGGCAACGGCTCTGTAGGTCAGTCAGGCCGAGTCAACATAGACCAACAGTTCGGGGGGTGGGAGGAGAGGGCTGAAGCACAGTCAGATCAATGGTATTGCACCACTGCTTTTGTTAAATGCCATGATTACTTATTGGTAATCTTCATTACTCCTAGCCCTATTCTTCCGTGTCCCAGTACCTGTGCATGAGGCACTTTGGTTCATATAGAAGTACTGAGATGAGGTAGCAGGACATGGAGATAATGCCACGCTTAGTTACCTGTAATATTCACTACTCCTAGTCCCACTCTTCCTCATCCCAGTACTTACCAATAAGGCAAGGTGCTTCATACCTAAGCACTGGGACAAAGAAGAGCGACGTGGAGGCAATTCTAGGCAGTGGAGCTGATTTGGAGGGATGAGGCAGGGGGTGGGAGCGGAAATGGATGTGTGGGGGGTGGGAATTGTGCAATAAATCATAATGGTCAGCCATGTTCAGGCTAAGTAGGCATGATATGTGGTATTAGTGGCTAGAGAGGCATTTTGGTGCAGCCAGTCTAGTCATTTCCTAATTAGGCTTGACTTTTTTTAACTGGGAATCTCTGATAAAGCAATCCTGCTAAGTGTAACTACCTGGCTAGACTAGTATTTGGGTGGTGCCAGTCTAGCCATATCTTACTATGGCATTGTATATTTCTCTGGGCATCTATGATAAAAACAACCATGATAAGTGTTATTGCTTGGACTGGCATTTTGCGACCAGTCCAAGTATGTCTAAATGTGGCCTGGCATGCTTCATTGTAATATGTTATTAGGTGTCTAGACCGGTCTATATTTTGCAGCCAGTTGCCCATGTTTTCATGGTGGAATGGCATTTTAATAGCAAAGCATCGCATTAATGAAAGCATTAATGTATCTGTGCACTGTTGGTGACTTGCATTTATTGGATATTTGGATTGGTGTTATCCTACAAAACAATTGCAAATGCTCTGACTTTTTAGCCAATTTTTCTCAGCAATTGTTCTGTATAATGCATTAAAGCACATATATATCCTTCTCCTAGTGCATTGTGCGGCGTACCCCTGCGGCAGCACGTTTGTGCGTGTTGCGCAAGCATGATATTCTAGGCTGGCCCAGTTTGGCACGACCCGTGATGAATAGTTGCCGAAATGGAGGGCGGGGGGCCCTCAGCATGCCTCACAGTGGGCCCACACATTTTATGCTAAGCCACTGCTTGAACTTCTCTTCAGATCAGACAATAATAATATAAGAGTTCTTTCTTGTGACAGTACCCGAGTTGAGTTGTCTCATATTTTCAAATATACTCATGGAGCTGGGTGGGCAAAGCAGGGTGCTGGTTTCTTTATGTACATCATTGCCTATTTTTTTCTGGAGTGTATTTACTCCCTATTTTTTTTTAACTATTTGCCTGTTTTAGGGGGTAAACTTGGCTGGTATACAACTTATCTGTACGCCTGTCAAGAGGAAAAGCGTTCTTTTTCGTTGTTAGGGAGCGTGGGAAGCTCCAAGAAGACACGGACGCCAGCGGGTACAACAGAGAACCTTCTTTTCGCTTACAACTCGGAAGTGTTAATCTCACACCCCGTTCCTCCTCCTCACGTCACTTCCTCCCGTGACGTCCCCGTTACATGTGGCTTGCCTTAAAGGGGCAGCCACTCATAACAACACCCCCGGACAAATGTCCTTACAACCAACTCAACTTGGCCAACTGGCACCAATGTCAACACTCCTCCACTAACCTGGGAGGCCTCCTAACGTTCCTTTGTGGCCTTCCTCGCGGCTCCGGGTGGGGGCCGCCGTCAGCGTCATGCTCAGGATTGACCTGACTTTGAACCTGTGGTTCGAGGGGGATCCACGTTTCATCACGACTGTCCATGACTTCCGGGTCGGGGTCCTCGGGGGGCAACTCCTCCTCACCCGGTCTGGTAACGAGCTTGAACCTTGAACAGTTGCGAGTCACTTCTTGATGTCCATTCGTCGCGGTTATCATGGTGCCTTTTATCGCCACCACTCTAAGCGGCTCAGGTGAGAATTGTGAGTCTGTTTTTCTTGTTGCGGCTCTCTGCACCCACACTTCATCTCTTATTTGTAGTTCTTTGGTTTGTGCTCTCCTCCTCCTGTCAGTCTGTTCCCTCATCTTCTCTTTGGTCACTCTGTCTCGTTCGATGACTTCTTGGTCTGCCTCAGGGCGGTTCGTCGGGTTGTTGACGAGCCTGGTCCTGACCTGGTATTTCATCATAAGCTCTGCTGGGGTTCTATTCGTGGCTTCATGAGGGGTGTTCCTATAGTCCCTCAACATTCTGCACAGCGCTTGATGGGGGTCAATCCCTTCTAGGCGAGCCCTTTGTATGGTCTTTTTAATGGACGCCATAAATCTTTCCGCCATGCCATTGGCTTGTGGCCATCTCGGTGTCACTCTTTGGTGATGGAAGCCCATGTGTTTCGCGAATACCCCAAACTCGTGACCACTGAAAGGGGCACCATTATCGGATTTTAGCGTGTCTGGTATCCCCCACTCGCTGAAGACTTCATCAAAAGTTGCAGCGACGTGGGCGAACGCTGTTGCTTTGACTCGTTTTACTATGGGGAACCTGGAGTGTTCGTCAATAAACAGTAACAGGTAATCTCCTTCCTCCCTTGGTCCATAGAAATCGACTGCAACTCTCTCCCAAGGATGATCAGGGATTGTGGTTATCCTGAGCGGTACTGGCGGGTCGGGTCTTGCTGTGCACTGGCATGCCGCGCAGTTCTTGACCCACCGGTCGACCATATCGTCCATGAAGGGGAACCAGACATTGCATCTTAACAGACGTTTGGTGTTCTCCGCACCACGGTGCCCCTCGTGGGCAGTTTTGATGACTTCCACGCGTAGTGTGGAAGGTACGACAATTTTGCAACCCCTTACCAGAATGACTTTGTCTTGGACTGCCAACTCGGTGTGCACCTTCGCCAGTCTCTCCATCTCATCGCGGCACGCTCCAGGGTGGTTTTGTACCGCTCTGCGGAAGTCCTTCCACTTTCCATTTTCCGTCAGACTGATGGCTAGGGCCATGGACGGGTCTGCAGCCGACGCCACTGCAATTGTTTCAATGGATATGGCAGGCGGTAACGCGTTGGTCGTTACGTAGCTGATGTATTCTACATCACCTTGTCGAGGTGTGGGGCTACCGCCCGGGTGTCTGGAGAGGTAGTCTGCTGGGTTGTTCTCTCCTCCGGGTCGGTGAACAATGTCAAAGTCATATTCTTGCAGACGGATTCCCCACCTCTCAATCCTGGGTGGCATTTTTGTGCGCGGGTTGCCGAAAAGGGAAAGCAGGGCCTGATGATCTGTGATCAATGTGAACTTCTTTCCGATGACAAAATTATGAAAATGCTCGCACGCCCAGACGGCTGCCAGGCTCTCTTTTTCTGCCTGGGAGTACTCCGGCGGGGCCAGGGCTCTACTGGCATAAGCAACTATGTGCCTTGGATGCGTGTCTTGTCCACTGGTCTGCGCCAGAATGGCACCTAGTCCCACCGGACTGGCATCTACCACTATTTCAGTGTGCCAGTCAGGGTCAAAGTATGCCAGTTTTCTCGCCTCAGCCAACGATTGTTTGATGCTGTCAAACGCAGCTTGGCACTCCTCAGACCATGCAAACGCGACCTCCTTCTGAAGCAGGCGCCGGAGAGGTTCAGTGATGGATGCGAAATGTGGGATGTACCGAGCACAGTACCCTGCCATTCCCAGAAATGACCTGATGTCGGCAACCTGAGTGGGTCTTTCCAGCTGAAAGATGGTGGCTACTTTGTCTGGGTCGGGAGTCATCCCGTCAGCCGAGAAAATGTGGCCAAAGAATTTGAGCTTGGCCTTGCTGAATCGACACTTGTCGATGTTAAGTGTTAGTCCGGCTTCTTGCACTGCCCGGCACGCTTCTCGAAGGGCAACATCATGTTCCTTACGTGACTTTCCGAAAACCAAGATGTCGTCGCTGTAGTTGAGTGTCCCGCTTACAGGGCGTATGATCTGCCGGATCGTTTCATGGAATATTTCCGCCGCCGACGAAATTCCAAAGTTTAGCCGTTTGTAGCGGAACAGTCCTTCATGTGAAGCAAAGGTGGTTATGGGTCGTGAGTCCGGGTGGAGTACCATTTGATGATACCCCTGATTCAGATCCAATTTCGAGAAGAGGACGGCTTTGTTCAATTGGACTATCATGTCCTCAATCTTCGGAACAGGGTGCCGTTCTCGCTGTATCGCTGTGTTGGCCACCCTCATGTCCACACATAGTCGTAGGCGACCCCCTTCTTTCGGGACAATCACAAGGGGAGAGACCCACGGCGTCAGACCGGTGGCTGGTTCAATTATGTCATCTTTCAATAGTTGGTTCAGCTCTTTCGACACCGTTTCCTGCAAATGGAACCCTACCCTGCGCGGGTGTTGCGGGACCGGTGAAATTTTCGGGTCTATGTGTAATTTGATTGGCGGGCCATTCCATCTGCCCAACCCCTGGCATAGTTGCGGGAACTCTTTGATGATGTTTTCTTTAGTGATTGCAGTGGTGTCATGGGTGACTATGTTGCCTATGTGCTCCGTCTTGCTATGTGGTGGCTCCGCAGACTCAATGATATCTCCAGCCTGGACAGGAATGTTGATTAGGCCCAGGTGCGATGCCGTCCTGTAGCTTAGTAAACACCGACCTTTGGTGGGGCTTTTTATGACGTGGATGACCGTGTCGGTTGCTTGGCCAGCAAATGTGAGTCTCCTTTTGAACGACCCAATGCACTGTAGCGGGGCATCCGCACCCCATTGATAGATCTTCGACTTTGACGGGCTCAGCTTCGGTTTATCCTGCAGTCGTTGAAACTCTGTTTCCCCTATAATGTTCACTGTCGCCCCTGAGTCAATTAGGAAACAGAATTGCTGGTCGCATATGTTTATCAAAATCTTGGGTGCTTCCTGGGCTTCCCTTTCATCCATGATAAGGTTTACAAACTCATCCTGGTCATGCAGGTCATACGCGAGACCATAGTCTAGCTCCCCGTGTGTTTGTAGCGAAGGGTCACAGCGTGTCGACGGTGGTCCATCATATTCGTCCCTCAGTTGCACGGTTTGTCCTTGTGTGACATACTCTTGGCAGTCTTCCTACGGGTATACCTCCTCAACTACTCTTACATATCTCCTGGGTCCTTGCTGGTATGGTCGAGGCTGGTAAGACTGGTTGGGAAATGATCTTTGGGTTGGTCTCGGTTGCGTGCCCGTGTACGCTCTCGGAGTGGGGAATGGTTTTCCTTCCCTGCACACAGACTTCCCTGCTACAGTTGCCACATTTTTGGGACAGCGCAGGGCAGGAACCTGCATGTGGGAATGCCATTCCACATCTGTAACATTGCCTTTGCATTCGCGGGGCTGTCGTGGCATGTCTGTCGTAGCTTTTCTGGTTGCCCTGTTGCATTGCAGCTATTACATCACTCTTGTCGAGTTTTGTGGTGGCGTTGGGGGCCATGTGAGTGGCCTGCTTTTCCACTCTCTCGAGTATGCACGCCATCTCACTCTATTGTGACAGGTTTCTCCAGAAGTTGTTTCTGTAGTGTGGCTGACACACAGCCCTCAATGACCCTGAGTCGGATCGCTTCGTCCAGTGAGAACTCATGGAATAGACAATGTCCTCCTTTGACTCGAAGTCTCGTGATGAACTCATCGACAGTTTCTTCCATGCGTTGCGTGCACTGGTTAAAGACATATCTCTCATAGTCTCTATTGGGGGCAATGACAAGGCGTTTGTTTAGGGCTGCTATGAGACTGCTGAAATCAGTGATTTCTGTTGGGGGTATGGTTTTGATGAGCATCTTTATCTCAGTGCCGGCCGTGTTGATGAACATACTTCGTAGTCGCGGGGAGGTTTCTTCTCCAGCTGCTTCTATAAAGTTATTGAAGTCCTCCAACCATTCCACCCACCTCGCACCTTTATCTGCTTGAGGCATCATGGCGAAGGGTGGAGGCATGCGCCAAGCCGTGACGGTGGACCTTGATATCGCAGGCGGAGGCTGCGAGCTGGATGATGCCTGGTCCGGAGTGGTGCTCATATTGGATGCGGTCGGTGTTGCTTGCAGGTCGTACCCGTCAGGTGACTTCCTTGTGGGCCAAACCGGCTGGTCTTGGGCACCACACGTCGAACTGTGGGTTCTTGTGGGTTGATAGTGGCACTGTTGTGGTGGATGCAGGTACTGCGACGAAGAAGAAGGCTTCCGGAGGACTGAGGAGTAGTAGTATGGGGGAAAAATTTTATTTTTTTTTCCACTACTTTGACGTGCTTGCTGGCGGGTACACCCTCGTGTAGTTGGGTGTCTCCAGAGTCTTGTCTGCTCCTCTGGCGTTGTCCTTTTCTCAGGTTGCGCCTTGTTTGTATATTATATATTATTGTTTCCGGTCCCAGCGGGATCGCACGTGTGGAGCGGGTGTCAGCAGGGCCGTAGAGGGGATCCGCGGGCTAGTGGGATCACTAGCAGTGGAGGAGGACGCACGGAGGGATCTCCGTCAGGAATAAGGAGGACCGCTGGCTGGAGAGTCCTCGTCGCCAAATGTTAGGGAGCGTGGGAAGCTCCAAGAAGACACGGACGCCAGCGGGTACAACAGAGAACCTTCTTTTCGCTTACAACTCGGAAGTGTTAATCTCACACCCCGTTCCTCCTCCTCACGTCACTTCCTCCCATGACGTCCCCGTTACATGTGGCTTGCCTTAAAGGGGCAGCCACTCATAACATTCGTTGTCCTAGTCAACCACGTCCATGAGGTTAAAATGCCAGCTTCATGTTTTAAACCAAACCAATAATAGTTTTCAGTGATGGACTGAAAAATGTGTTAAGGCTTTTAGAAGAATTAACGTTCTTTAAATAACCAAGTTTTTGGTAAACAAAATCAAGTTTTGAGCTTTATGCCACGGAAGAAATGTACTAGAGGCTTTAATTTCGATGCGTTCAGATTGTGTTAAGTTAGTTTCAGGTGGTCGCTTGGCAAAGTAACATTTCAGTTTCATTTTTCCTAAGAGTACAAACAAGTGAACTCTGTCTTTAAAGTAGGCATGACGGACAGTCCCAATTTCATATCATTCATTCAAAGTGGAGAGCCGATAACCGGATATATTGACAACTATATATGTGTTTGCTGGGTCCTTATCAACATTTGGGATCTATGCCCCATTATATTTGTACTTCTGTTTATTACACAAGTCACATCTTTCTTTTGTACTCCCTATATGCATGTCACGGGTGAACTTCGTGTGCTCGACATAGATTGTACGTATGAAGATAGTTGTTTAAATGTGAGCTGTTTCTTCCCCCATGTGCACGTGTTCATGCAGAAGCTACTGCAGCGAAATCTGATTTCTCATGTTCTTCTCGTGCACACAGCAATGCTGGATTTGCCATTCTCTGCATGTGTGCAGTCCTCCCGTAATGTTGCTCAACTTCTTTACTTAAGACATCGAAAACATGAGGATTGCTCTAAGGAGATCCTGACGTTCTCGGCATTGGGCTCTTTGCACACAGTGATTGGGAACAGAATAACCCAAAATTAGGTTGACAACAGGCAAACAACCTTTTCACCTGAACTGCACCCGATGCTCCGGGGTAACTTTCAATCTCCCGACAAACTTTGAAAAGTGCCAAATTCTTTGCCCTTTGGTGACCTTTGCAAATTCAAAGGCGTGGTCATTTCTCCTTTAAGACATTTGCCTGGTCGGTTCGGAACGCTCCTTTTTTGGCCTTGCCCTGTTATTTAGAATTCTGAATGGCGGTTCGTTCTGAAATTCCTGCTGCTCACGATTCGGGCACTTCAGGACAAAACGAGGCGGGGCAAACCATTAAGGGCCTAATTCACACAAGTGTTTTATAATGGCACAATCTCATTGAAAAAAAACTCTGTGAATCATGTGCCAAGTCTGTGAAACTAAATGGCTCAACCTGCACACTAACAAGAAAAATCAAATGTTGATATAGCACTCCATAAAGGATGCTTTAATGACCAGTTTCACGGCAATTAAATGATCAATCGCTGAAATATGATGGGCCGGATTGAATCAGCCTGGAGTCAAACCGTAAATGCAGGTTGAACACAGATCTCTGAATTGAGTGAGTTCCTCACTGAGTTTTGATACAAATGACTGCCCTTTGTTTTGTAAGGCCTCAACCAAATGAAATCCAGAAGAACGCGGAAACATTTTAAGTACAGCACTGTATGAATGATGAAAGCTAGTTAGAGGAAGGAGTTTCCTTCCAGACTATTCTGCCTGACCTATTGCAGACAGTTCAGCTCGTAAGGTAGTTCAGTGAATTAAGCGTTCACTTGCGTATCTGTGCGACCAGTCACAACATCGCATCATAAGGGTTAGCGCTTCGTGTATCTGATATTGATACAATAAGTACCGTTAGATTTGGTAATAGCCATTATTACAGCATGTGGAAGCAAAAGGAATCAGGCATGAAACACTATATAAAACCTCATATTATAATAATGTGTTTTCCCTGCATTGGCATGACCTGTACACACCTAGGGCGCAAATGTTCATTTAGCTGCAGGCCAGGGGGTGGTCAGTAGCTGACCATTGTCTTTACCTGGAGTGTTCATAATATGGTTAGTCCAAGACTCTACCGAGGCTCCCTCTCTCTCTATGGATATGATTCTGTGAATTTACAATTTTCCAGAAGGTTCTTGAGTCGTTGGATTTGAGTGATCTTAACAGGACTCTCCAATTTTCTAGTTTTTGTTCCTTTCTGTAATGTCTTAGCCAATTCCGATAATTTCTTTTTAGTGTTTTACAATTTTTGGCGATCAACGTACGCTCCTCCTTAGCTTTTATTGCCTTGTTTAGATCACTTCTTAGGCACATTTTGGTATCTCTTCTCAGAGAATCAAATTGATACTTATTTGATCCATTCTTTTATCTGTCCAAAATTACCAGTCTTTTTCTTGGGAGGCTTTTGTTCGTAAAGGAACTGTCCATGATTTTGCACATCAGAGCCTCAAATGCTCTGCAATAGCTTTTTGCCATTTCTAGCGACCTCTGTGCCCTTGCCTCATTTGTCACTATGTGACTGTTCCATTCCAGGAGCATGCCACTAAGCAGCACACACTCACTTTCTTTGTGGAAGCAAATGGCAGCTTTCTCTAAAGTGTGTGTGGGTGTTGGGGGGGGGGTCCATTGCATTCTATTTGCCCCTACAATGATGTCAATCGGGCCAATTAGATCAATGCATTAATTTTTTTCCATAGTGAGACAGGTCAGAATTAGAGGCGAGTGGTCACTCTCCTCCCTTGCTCCTATTGTAAGGCCCAACGGCAGATTAAAGTAACTAGCTTGTATAAAGCAGTCATCAATAGTGGTGGGCTAGAAGTAGTGATTCTTTTTTTATATTTATGCATTTTAAATAATAAACAAACAAAATTCTACAACCGGGACAAAATGTACAGAATAAGTAACAAACTCATTTCATCAGTATATACCAATACATTTCTAAACACATATCTCGAATTTTTCGATTTTAAAAAAATGTATTTTAAATATTTGTACTCTGTGTATAATAACAAATATAATAAATTACATATAATTCATCAACAATATTATCTCATAAACATACTGAAGCAGTGAGTATAACTAATATGTTCCATTACCAAAATTAAAAAGACCCTAAAAAAAGATAAAAACAAAAAACCCATTTAATTGAAATTCATTCCAAATATATCAAACACATTCATTTAAACAACATATCAAGTTCGAAATTCAACGTATCTTTATGTTCTGATTCTATCAGCTCTATGATCTCCCCATCTGCTCACACCAGTTCAAAATTCAAAAGTCCACTCCAAATTTTATCAAAAAGTCTATTCTTTTTCTGCAAGTTCATTACAATCCTTTCAACATTACAGGCAGAGTACATTTCATATAGCCATGCTTCTTTTGAAAGAATCACTTTTGATTTCCAGTGTCATAAGATTATCCTTTTTGCCACCTTAGAAGCCTTCAGGATCAATGTCACTTGTTGATACAACAAATCTTCCTGCTCTGTGTCATCCCCCAAAATCAGGAATCCAAACTCATACTGTTCACTCCTCTCTTATAACTATGTTCATCACATCTGTAATCCCATTCAAAAATGTTTTCTCCCTGTAGCAGTCCCACAGGCATATGTTCAAGTGTACTTTTTGAATGACCACAACCCCAGCAAGTTTCTGACAAGCTTAGGCCTTGTTTGTATAAACACCCAGGTGTCCAGAAAATTCTGTTTAATAACTTCACCTGTCTTACTCTCTCCCCAATATTCACAGACATCCTTGGAATATTTTTACACAGAGCCTCCCAACAGGGCGATGTCCTTTCATCCACAAGTCGCTCTGACCAAGAATGTAATAGCTTTTCATTTCCACTTCTCTGTTTACTGAGAAGTGTATACACCCTAGAAGCCATGTGGCCTTGTTCCCCTTTAATTCTAATAAGTTCCTTTAAATCTGCAACTCCCACAGCCGCCAATGGAATATCTCTTCTAAGTGTTCGAAACGCCCCAAAAGTGCAATCGTCTAATCCATATTTCATTTTCAATTCTCTAATGAGAGCCAGGATCCACCTTCAAAAAAGTCACCAATTAACTTAACTCCCTCCAGGAAACATTTTGGTAAAAATATGGTCTTATTGTTAACTCTTATAGTTGGATTTAGCCAAATTGTCAATTAACCCATTATGCCTGGGTTCATTGACGTTGATAAAGCTATAAGTTTCCATGTAGTTCGCAAGGATTCAGTGACCATATTTTTCTCTCCCCAACCTATGCTTGAGCTTTAAAGTAAGGCCAAAGGATTCAACGGGCCAATCATACTTGTTTCAGCTGATGCCCATTGAGCATATGATTCACTTATGAATGCCATCAAATGCCTAGACATAAATGCTTCATGATTTTTCGTGAAGTTCAGAACATTTAGTCCTCCTCTTTCACAATGAAGCTGAAGTTTCCACAGTATTATTCTCCCATAAAAATCATTGGATCATAGCATCCAGATGTTTTAATACAAATGTCCTTGGAGTTAGCAGAATCATGCTCATTCAATAAGTAATCTTTGGTGCTGTGTTCATTTTTATTGCATTTACCTTTTCACCTAGTGACAATTTCAGTGAATCCCAGAGCACAAAGTCGGCCGAGATCTTATACGTTATTAGTGTCATGTTCACATCCATCATGTCTTTTATGTCTCTCGTAAGCCCTATTTCAAGGTATTTCACTCTCAAAGGGCACCATCTGAAGCCGAGATTTTCCAACTCTGATTTATTACACAACGTTGAGCAAACCAGGGCCTCAGATTTTAACCAACTGATTTTGTAATTCGAGACAGTGTCAAACTTTTCAATCAGACCCATCAGTATTGGGACTGACATTGCCACTTCTTTTAAAAACAAAAGAAGATCATCCGCAAAAAGCCATAACATTTGCGACACTCCATGGAAGTTGATACCCTTTATTCCATTCTCAGATCTGATTGCTACCACTAGTAGTTCCAACAAAAGACCATACAGCATTGGAGACAATGGGCAACTCTGGCGCGTTCCTCGGAACAGTTCAAACTTAGATGAGATCATTCCATTTGTTAAAACTTCAGCCGTTTGTGTTGCATACAGCAATCTTACCCAGCTCAAAAAGCTCCTTCCAAAATTCATCTTCTCCAGAGTCCTGAATAAGAATTCCCAACAGGGTCGGATTGGCCCCTCTGCCTTTCGGCCCGTGGCCGAGCCAAAATCGTCCCTAAGGAGTGGGGGGCCAGTTTCTGGCCATGCCTGGGCCGGTTTGGAAGAAAAAGAAAATGTCAACAAAAAGAAAATATGATTCTTTTTTTTTTTAAAAAGCCTTTCATCCTTCTTAGGTCGATACATGAGTACCAACACAGGTTGTGTCATATTTTATGCATATTTGTTCTATAAAAAAGAGCTTAAGGGTAAGTGCTATACAATAACATATTATCATTTGGCCTTGGACATCTGCTTGGATTCACAGTAATTTAGTGTACTTAGGTACAATGCTATTTGATGCCACTTCCTGTTTTGTCAAGGGGTGAAGGTCGTGTTTCACCGCTTCCTGGGATGTCACTTTGCATTGGGGTCAAATGACATCACTTCTGGTGATGTCATCAGAGGTCAAGGGTCATGAGGTGAGGGGTGGGCCACATTTTTGAGGCGAGGGGTGGGCCACTTTTTTTTTGGGTGACCGGGCCTATTTCTTGTCCCAGTCCGAGCCTGATTCCCAACATACTCTGTTGAATGCCTTCTCTGCATTCAACGACAAAACAGACAAATCCACCTTTTGCTTGTTTGCTTCCAACATTGTTAGTAGGAGCTTCTGCATATTTGTTGCTGATATTCTTCCCTTAATGACGCCTGCCTGATTCTGATGTATCAACTTCAACAAGAATTTCTCTAACCTGGCTGCCTTCATCGTCTAAAGGATCTTGCAGTCAGAGTTGATCAGACTTATAGCTCTGCAACTGCGCAGATCCAGAGGCACCTCCCTGGTTTTAATAAAATCGAAACCGTACCATGTCTTAGTGAGTGTGGGAGCCTAGCTTTAAGCCTGCTTTGTATGAAGGTTTTCATGAGTACATTTAAAACACCCCCTGGAATCTCAAACCATCTGGCCCGGGCACTTCCCCATTTTTCAATTTACATAACGCATTTCTGATTTCGTCAACGGTTATTTCCTCCTCAAAAGCAGCCTTTTCATCCTCCCTTAAGCTCTGTAACGGTAAGCTATTTAAGAATTCATCAACCACGGCAGAGTCACCTCTCTGAGCTTCACTGTACAGATGTTATGCTCACCTGATATCCACAGGGACACCACCCAGCCGGGTTACTCGCTGGTATGCTTCTCAGCTTTGCCCTGAGTGGTCTGCGGGGAAGGTTCTGCCTGAAAATACAGGAGGACTGTGTTCAAGACTGACCGACTGGGGTAAGTATCCTCCCTCCACCCTCGTATGATTTCAGTCCCTCTGGCGCCCTCTCCTCACCTTGTGGTAGAATTAGGTATGCTCTCCGTCCTGCCTTCTTTGCAGGGGCGCGTTGTCTTTCATGGGTGAGTGCGGTCCAGTTACTTCACTGACGCCGGCCCGTTTGATATTGTTCAGGTAGTTCTTATTGCTGTTCTTTAGTTTTGTTGCTATCCTGCATGCCTTTCTTTGTTTAAAATGTCTCTTTTTTCACCCTTTGGTATGCAGAGCTTCAGCGCGGCGAACTGGCTTGGTTGAGCCCCGCTGGTAAATGATGGCGCATTAAGTGCGCTATGATGCAGTAAGTAAGCGCTATGCGCAGTGCTGCGAAGTCTTGCCTTTGCTAACCTGTGTTTTCCTTCCTTGTAGGTCGCAGTGTTCTTCAGCGCAAGTGGAATGTCCGGAGTGGTGCCAGCTGAGCGGCGACCAGCCAGGTAAGCCTTTTGAGCAGTACGTAATTTTTAAATGTCTCTACTGCTTTCTTTAATTTTGCCTCTATCTTCCTCTTTCAGGTCGTTCTGTCCGGGAGGCATGCAGATTCGAGGAAGCTGTTCTCAGTAGCTGCGAGTGTTTAAAGATGAAGACTGCAGGTAAGATTCTGCTGCTAATGATGTTCCTTTTGTCTCCTTGGAGGTTCTGCTTCTCCGAGGTTCGAGGGAATAGCTGGACACGGTGAGCGTCACGTTGCAAGCTGCAAAGTAACGCGAAGCGTGTTGTCTTGCTCGGGTGTGGTTTAAATAGCCCCAACAAAATAGTCCAGGTAAAGTAGTCCCTAGGCTACCACACCCAAAACACTAGACCGCATAGCTTGGTTCTTAGGAACCAAGCTATGTGGATGCCTCCATGTTGGCTGACAATACAATAAAGTAGTTCCCAAGCACATTGTTTTTCATGGTGTATGAGCCTGGCGCCATAGGCGCCAGGACTGGCCCCATGAGGGCTTTTGAAGAGGATGCCAGGCTCTAGAGGCACGAGTCCTGACTCCACCTGGCCAATGGGTTTGCCAGAGGGGGTTTTGGGCGAGGGACGTGACAGCACTCCCCCCTAAGGCCCCTCCCATGGTGTTCCTTCTGTCTGGCCCAGGTTTGGTTGGGAAGTTCCGATGGAATTTCCTGATTAGATGTGGTGCATGGATATTCTCACTGGGCTCCCAGGATCTATCTTGTGGTCCAAATCCTTTGCAATCCGCAAGATAATATAGCTTGGTCCTAGAGTATTTAGAATCCAAGATATCTTTGACTTTGAATTCTGGTTCAACAAGTATGGTCTTAGGTGGTGTCCCAATCCGTGTGCCGGGTTGCATTGGTTTCAGGAGGGACACTTGGAATACCGGGTGGATGTGCAGATTAAGTGGTAAATCCAGTTTCACGGCTGCTGGGTTGATAATTGCCTTAATGGTATAGGGTCCTAAGAATCTGGGATGAAAGGTCCGGGTTCCCTTGATGGGTACGAATTTAGCGGCTAACCAAACTTTGTCTCCTACTTGATAATCAGGGGCCTTTTTTCAGTGTTGATCGGCAAAGCTCTTTTGTTTTTCTTTGGCGTGAATAAGGTGTTCCTTTGCCCTTTTGAAAGCCTGAGTAATGGTTGTGTGTAGAGTCTTTACCGCTGGCATTTCCAAGCTGCCTGGAAGGTCTAGTTCAGAGGTACGTGGATGTCTGCCATAAAGGGTATAGAAGGGCGTTTGTCCCATGCTTGAATGCAAAGAATTGTTATTTGCATATTCGGCTATCCATAGTAGGTCTTTCCAATTCCTTTGTTCGTGGTGCAGCATGCACCGTAAATATTGCTTGAGTGTCTGATTGGTTCTCTCGGTTTGGCCATCCGTTTGGGGATGGTGACTGGTAGATAGCAGAACGTCGATCTGCGCCATTGCACAACATTTCTTCCAGAAGTTTGAAACAAACTGGCTGCCTCGATCAGAGACCAGAACCGAAGGGAAGGCATGTAGTTTAACCACGCCCTCCAGGAACACTTTTTCTAAAGAGGCTGCATTGGGGAGGCCTTTGAGAGGAATAAAATGGGCCATCTTTGAGGATAAGTCCACAACTACAAGGATGGTGTTGAATCCTTGGCTTGGAGGTAGATCAGTGATGAAGTCAAGGGAAAGAGTGTGCCATGGAACTGGAGGAATGTCCAATGGTTGTAGGAGACCAGATGGTTTTTGTTTCTGTGATTTATTTTGTGTGCTGACACCGCAGGACTGAATATACTGAATGATGTCCTTACGCCAGGTAGGCCACCAAAAGTTCTCTTTCACCTTAGCTAGGGTTTTGGCGCTCCCAGGATGCCCTTCGATCAGTGAATTGTGATAGTTTGAAATAATATGCTGTTGTAATTCCTTCTTGGGTACATATAGGCGATCCCTAAAAAAGGGTAGATGGTCCTTGATGGTATATTGTTCTCCTTGAGTTTGCCATGCGAAGTAGGCATCAGGATTCATTGTCTGTTGGATTTCTTTTCGTAGTTCTGCTTGGTTAAGGCTGTCGTGATACCCAAGAGTTTGTCTTCAGGTATAATAGGTACTCGGTCTGGAGTTGTAAATACTATTTCATCTATGCCCATGCGAGATAAGGCATCTGCCTTTCCGTTTCTGACTCCTGGTCGAAATGTGATT
Source organism: Ambystoma mexicanum (assembly GCF_040938575.1). NCBI lineage: Eukaryota > Metazoa > Chordata > Amphibia > Caudata > Ambystomatidae > Ambystoma > Ambystoma mexicanum. Next base: position 859,845,287 of record NC_090934.1, on the reverse strand, counting down.
ACATAATCATATTCGGCGAAGAAAAGGGCCCACTGTAATTGGCGCGAGGACTGGGCCTTGACTGTTTTGAGATATTGCAGGTTTCGGTGGTCTGTGATGACTGTAATGGTGTGTCTGGCCCCCAGATGGTAGTGCCTCCAGGCTTTAAAGGCTGATTTGATAGCCAGGAGTTCCTTGTCCGTGATGGCATAATTAATCTCTGGAGGTGAGAACCTTTTCGACCAGAAGGCCACAGGATGTAGCTGGCCGGTTTCCGGGTCTCTCTGTGAAAGGACAGCCCCCATTGCGAGACTGAACGCATCAGTTTCAACGACATAAGGGAGGTCTGGACGAGGATGTCGCAGGATTGGAGTGGAGGTAAACCTTCGTTTACGTTCCTGAAAGGCTTCTTCTGCTTCTTCGGTCCAAGCAAACTTTTTATTGTTTTTTCGTAATGGTACAGTGATTGGGTGCACAACCTGAGAGAAGTCTGGGATGAACAGGAGGTAGAAGTTCGCAAAGCCCAGCATGCTTTGTATCCCTTTCAGAGACGTCGGTGAAGGCCATTTCAGAATGGCATCCACCTTGTGCACGTCCATTCTGATGCCTCCTGGAGTAAGGATAAAACCAAGAAATTCTACTTCAGTGATGTGAAAAAAAGCATTTTTCAAGCTTTGCAAATAAGCGATGTTGACGGAGCTTGGTGAGGACTGAATGAACGTGCCTGACATGATCTTGTTCCGAGGCTGAGTATACTAAGATGTCGTCTATGTACACTAAGGCGCACACATCAATTAACTCCCTTAAGACAACACTGTTTGAAAGGTGTGGATATGCTACTGCAGAAAACTATAAATAAATGTGTTAGAGATTAAGTGGCAGATGTAAAGGAATATTAAATTGGGATGTGGGACATGAAAGAAAGAGAAGTACAGAACTTCAGTTATACAAAATGGGTAACAAGGGTTACTAAGTGAGATTATAATAAAATAAGTTTTAAGGATTTCAGAATTTTTAAGGATTGCAGGGTTGCTGTTGCGCTCAGTTTTGGCTCTGAAGTGGAGTTTTAGGTTGTCTAGGTTAGGTTCTATTTTTTAATTATTATTTTTACTAGTAGTTTTTTATTTTTGTGAACATTTTAATTTAAAATAAATGTGTTGTTCTGTGAAAATAAAGGGACTAAAAGGCACTGGAACAGGTCAGACAAATATGGTAGTCCAGTTGCTTAGTAGCATGCATTCTGTAAATGTGGTAACATGGAATGTTAATGGTTTAAACAGTCCCATAAAGAGAAAAAAGGTACTTTCACATTTGAAACATCTGAAGGCAGATATTGCTGTGTTCCAGGAAACTCACTTCATTGACAAAGAAGCAGAAAAGATGTGCAGAGGGTGGGTTGGTAAAGTATTCCCCTCCTCTCAATCCATCAGTTCAAAGGGAGATATGATCCTGATAAGGAAAAATTTCCCGGGAACGGTTTTGAACACTAAAAGAGGCAAAGAGGGCCAGCTAATATCAGTATGTATGCAAGTATAAGACTTGACAAGGGCAATCTGTAATATTTATGCACCAGTATCAAACAGTAGTTCATTCTGGAGTAGTATTGGACGACATTTACTAGATACAAAGTCACAAAATATTCTATTAGGTGGTGACTTCAATGTGGCCCTGGACCCCTTTTTAGACCAGAGTAGTCAAAGATTTAAAGATGAAGCGAAAAAAGATAGGGATGGGTAACCTCATGCAGGATTATGGTCTTTTAGATGTGTGGAGACTGGAGCACCCAACAGGTCGTGAATACACTTTTCACTCAGGGGCTCATGGGGTCTACTCAAGGATAGACAACATTTTGACATCAGAATTAATAACACAGAATTTCAAGAGCTGTGAAATTGAAAGTATAGTGGTCTCAGATCATGCCCCAATCAAAATATCTATACATTTAAAATACTCATCATACAGATCACACACATGGAGAATGAACACCGACATTTTGAAGGATGATTCCCCGAGAGAGATATTGTTGAAAGAAGCAGAAGAATACTTAATGAGATGAGTGCTAATGAGGTTGTCAGGGATTAAAAGGAAGGTGAGAGACAACTAATTTATGGCTTTGAGTGATTCTGTAAAAAAAAACTCGAGAAGGATCTGATGAGTATGCATGATGAAAGTAAAATATTAAAATTAATAAAATTAAAGTATGATATGAATAAGATCCTGAGTGAGAAAGCAGAACGTGCACTTTTTAGAACAAAGTGTAAATACTATGAAGGAGGAGAAAAGTGTAGCATATTGTTTGCATATCAATTGCGAGTAGCGGCTGAAAGTAAAGCAATTTGTGCAATCTGCATTACCTATGAACGACACTCACCGTGTCCAGCTATTCCCTCGAACCTCGGAGAAGCAGAACCTGCAAGGAGACAAAAGGAACATCATTAGCAGCAGAATCTTACCTGCAGTCTTCATCTTTAAACACTCGCAGCTACTGAGAACAGCTTCCTCGAGTCTGCACACCTCCCGGACAGAACAACCTGAAAGAGGAAGATAGAGGCAACATTAAAGAAAGCAGTAGAGACATTTGCAAATTACGAACTGCTCAAAAGGCTTACCTGGCTGGTCGCCTCTCGGCTGGCACCACTCCGGACATTCCACTCGCGCTGAAGAACACAGCGACCTACAAGGAAGGAAAACACAGGTTAGCAAAGGCAAGACTTTGCAGCGCTGCACATAGCGCTTACTTACCGCATCATAGCGCTCTTAATGCGCCATCATTTACCAACGGGGCTCAACCAAGCCAGTTCGTCGCGCTGAAGCTCCGCATACCTAAGGGAGAAAAAAGAGACATTTTAAACAAAGAAAGGCATGCAGGATAGCAACAAAACTAAAGAACAGCAATAAGACCTACCTGAACAATATCAAACGGGCCGGCGTCAGTGAAGTAATTGGACCGCACTCGCCCATGAAAGACAACGCGCCCCTGCACAGAAGGCAGGACGGAGAGCACGCCTAATTCTACCACAAGGTGAGGAGAGGGCACCAGAGGGACTGAAATCATACGGGGGTGGACAGAGGATACTTACCCCAGTCGGTCAGTCTTGAACACAGCCCTCCTGTATTTTCAGGCAGAACCTTCCCCGCAGGCCACATCAGGGCAAAGCTGAGAAGCATACCAGCGAGTAACCCGGCTGGGTGGCGTCCCTGTCGATACCAGGTGAGCGTAACAGAAAGTGAAGCCTACCATAACAAATCCACCTGGGCGCCATGTAGACATCAGAAATGTACCAATTGGCCCAATTACTAGGAGAGCATTGTGCTGAGGTTTATTCTGCCCGACAAGAGACTAATGCACTCCGGAGAGACCTAATATTGATCAAAGAACGCACTGAAGAGATTAGTAGGCAATACTTGCAATCACAGGCAGGACAGACGCCTCTACATGGAAGCAATACAACGATGCAAAACCCCGCCATACCACCCACTCCGGTACAGATCACGTTACCTGGGACAGTGCCCCTGGCACCACCAGAAAGGTTCTCAGGCGACCCACGGAAGTATGCGGCATTCATCAATCAGTGCCGCCTTCATTTTCTTTGTAGGCCTGGAGCATTTCCAAACGACCAAGCTCGGGTAGCTTTTGTTTTATCATACCTGAGTGGTAGTGCAGCAGATTGGTTGGTGCCGTTGGGAACCCATGATGATCCTCTATTACATGACTTTGGGGGGTTCCAGAGAGAAATGGAAAAAACATTTTGCTCACCATACCCAGGAACAAGCATTGACAATGAGCTCTTGTCCCTCCTGACAGGGGAATCAGGACTTGTTAACGTACATTGCTACCTTCAACAGACTGGTTGCCGAAGCTAGGTGGCCAGAAAACAAAAGAACCCCGTTATTCCATCGAGGTTTACGAGGCGAATTAAAGGACGTCTTAGCCCAGGTGGTTGATCCACCTAGAGACTGTGCAGAATTCATAAATTTGGTTGTGCAGCTAGATCACCGGTTGCAGGACCGAAAGGCAGACTGGTCTAAGATGGACCCTCGAACCATGTATGTTTGAGCAAGGGAAAACACACCCCGTGTACATGAAAATGCTATAGAACTCATGCAGATTGGAGGGATACAGCCTCCATTAACAAAACAAGAGCGGGAAAAAAGAAGACAACAAAAGCTTTGTTTGTATTGTGGGAATCCAGGACATTTCCTGAAGGACTGTCCAGTAAAACCCCCAAGAAGAACGGTCGGGGCCACAGAGAAGGATGAGGCTAAGGAATCAGAAAACTTCCAAGCTCGACAAACGTAGAGGTCAGTTTGTCGAGTGAGAAGAAAGAGTTGCTGACCTCGCACTTTGCAATACCAGTGATCTTAATTAACTACCAACAGTCGTCAAGAATCCATGCCGTTGAAGCATACATCGATAGCGGAGCAGTTGGAAATTATTTTGATCAAGAACTGGCAGCAGAGATAGGGCTTCCTTTGTGTTCTAAGCCAACTATGGACAAGGTAACCACCGTGGATGGGAGAGAAATCGCTTCCGGACCAGTAACCCAGTGCACAGCCAGGGAAACCTTGCTGTGCCAGGACGGACATCGACAGTCTATTTCATTCACTCTCATGAAGGCATCTCAGTTCAAGGCTAATACTAGGGATGCCATGGTTGGTTGCTCACAACCCTTTGATAGAATGGCGGGCACGAAAAGTAACCTTCCCCAGTGACTGCCCCACTGTCTTCTATTACCAAGAGGAGAAACCCGACGTCTGTATCCCCATGACTCCCGAGCGACAGCATCAACCTTGGGAGCAACTAACACCTTGCCAAGTGAATACAATGATTTCCAGGATGTTTTCCGAAAGGACCAAGCCAATACATTGCCGCCGCACAGGCCCTATGACTGTCAGATCGACCTTGTTCCTGGTACACAAATCCCTTGCGGCAGGATCTACGCTCTCACAGAACCAGAAAACCTTCATTTGAAATCCTATTTAGACCAGTACCTTGCAAACGGATTTATCTGTCCTTCGAAGTTCCCCGCAGCCAGTCCTTTGTTCTTCGTACCGAAAAAGAAAGGAGACTTGAGAACCAGTATTGACTACCGCACATTGAACCAGATCACCGTAAAGAACAGCTATCCCTTGCCACTTATCCCTGAGATGCTAGACCAAGTTAAAGATGCCCAGATTTATACCAAATTGGACCTTCGAGGAGCGTACCACCTGGTCCGAGTCAGAAATGGAGATGAATTGAAAACCGCCTTCCATACTAAGTACGGCTTGTTTGAATATAAAGTCATGCCCTTCGGGTTATACAACGCTCCTGCGGCATTCCAATATTTCATGAATGAATATTTTATTATAATCTCACTTAGTAACCCTTGTTACCCATTTTGTATAACTGAAGTTCTGTACTTCTATTTCTTTCATGTCCCACATCCCAATTTAATATTCCTTTACATCTGCCACTTAATCTCTAACACATTTATTTATAGTTTTCTGCAGTAGCATATCCACACCTTTCAAACAATGTTGTCCATCTATTTATTCCCAATATAAGATCAATGCTGACAATCTAAAGAAAACCACCAAAGCTATCCTCCTAGGAGTCCTTAACCCAGGCTTAAACGACCCTGCCAAATGTAGCCTCACTCAATTCAGCCCTCTCCACTGTGGGATTCAAACAAGTCATGACAAAGCCGACCCACATCAAAGGACGCACCCTGGACTGGATCGCCCTCCACAACTGCCCTCCCTCTATCACCTCCATCTCACTCATTCCCTGGTCCGATCACCTTGCCATCCACTTTTATTTTGATCTAGCCAAAGGGCCATCTACACACACGTCGCTGCTCCCACCTGCACTCCCCAGAAGCTCCCGGCAACTTACCAAGGAAAGGCTCCTACCCCACCTTCTGGTCCCTGCCCTCAAGCACCCCTTCTCTCATGACCCTGAAACGCTTGCTTCCACCTACAACTCCATCATCTCACAAGCAGTGGACGCCATAACCCCTCTCACCCTAGGAAAAGCCAAGTGTACAAAACACACAAATGTCTTGTTCACCCCTGAGCTTCTCGCTTTATGTGCCAAGAAAAGAACTGCTCTCTCTACCTGGGTAGCCAAACCTAGTGACTCCACTAAGCTAGCCTTCAAGACCATCTCTAAAGAATACAAGGCTGCCATTATTAAAGAAAAAGCTAATTAGGATAGCAAACGCTAAGTCAGGCTCCAAAGAGATTTTTGCCATCTTCAGGGAGTTGAAAACACCTTCTCCCATGACGCCATCCCTCACAAAGGACAAGGACTGGTGTAATAGTATTCAGGTTGCTATGTTGGACAAGCTAAACATCTTTCATAACAAAATCATCAACCTCCAACAGGCACTTTAACAACAACTCTCTAACCTCCGTGGTAAGACAACTTGTAACGCCCCAGCATTTTCGTTCAAGGAAATGAGCGAGCAGGAAGTCAATGCACTCCTTAAATCGATTGAACCCTCCAAGCATTGATGGCCCGTCATGGTCTATCCCTGAATGATGACAAAACGGAACTCATCATACTGGGGTCTACACACAATATCAAGAAACTCAGTCAAGACTACACAACCTTCGTCATAGACGGCCACATAATCAAAGTTGCCAAGGAGGTAAAAACACTAGGTTTTTACCTCGACGCCAGTTTAACTTTAGCAAAACAAGTGAACGCTATGGCCTCATCCACAGCCTACACTTGTAAGTTAATCCGGTCAGCTAAACCCTACCTCTCTACAACTAGTTGCACCACACTGGCACAAGCCCTTGTGCTGTCCAAACTGGATTATTGCAACACTCTATATAGGTGCGAATAAATACATCACGCAATAAATCCAAATACTGCTAAACAACGACCTTAGAGCGGCACTAGGAACTCCAAAAGAGAACATATCTCAATAATCAGCTGAGAATCTAATTGGCTATCCACGACAAACAAAATTAAACTTAAAACGTCATCCCTAACATTCAAATGTCACAATAATTTAGCACCCAGCTACCTCTCAGAGAGGTTCAAAAGAAGAATCACATCTAGACCTATGAGAACTACCTATACGAACTGCCTCACAGTTCCCCCTTTCAAAATGACTACAATTGGAGGGAACAGCTTTCCGGTCAAAGCTGCTCAATTGTGGAATTCCCTCCCGCCGACCTTAAGGCTTGACCAAACATACCCACACTTCAGATCAAACTGCATCAAGTGGCTCAAAGAAAAGGAGCCATAGGTGAGCCTACCAACCAACTGACCAATAGCCAAACTGACCTTTCCACTGTATCTATCTGCTATGTAAAAGTATTACCTGCTGTATTGTCATTGATCTGCACGTTTTTTTCATTGATCCGCACGTTTTTTTCATTGATCTGTACATTTTTGTTATTGTGTAACCTTGTAACTTGTAAGCCTAAAGTATTCTTATCTTCGCGCCCTGATACCTTTGGGTCCGGGGCGCGTTACAAATAAAGAAAGAAAGAAACAAACAAACTGCAAAGGAGATGCCTGTCAAGCACAGCTCATCAAGGAACGCGCCCCCACCCTTACCCCTTTCATTACGGGCTTTATCAACGCCTCCTTCAAATCAGATCATGTCCCTGCCTCAAAGAAGCATGGTATGACCACACGCTTGAGCGCTCACACGCTCAACCCCACATTCCCAGGGAATTATAGGCCCATCACCACAGTCCCTTTCCTGCTGAGAATTCTCGACAAGGCAGCATACCTGCAGGTCCACAAATACCTTGAGACAAATCACCGGCTTGGTCTCCATCAGTCTGGATTCCGTCCTGGCCATGGGACCGAAACAGCTTTATTGGACGTTGGTAAACCCGCTCTCCTGCAGCTCCTGGACCTATCCGCAGCTTTTGACTTGGTGGACCATGATACTCTATGCCACCACCTCTCTACCGCGGCTACATTTTCTCCCAATGCTATAGCCTGGATTGTATCCTTTCTGAGAGAAAGAGCCATGAAAGTCTTTGCGGACCAGGCTTGCGCCAGCCCCAGACTGATCAAATGCGGGGTCCCACAAGGAGTCTGCATTTCACCCACCCTTTGCAACCTATTCATGAGGTCCCTATTCAACTTCCTTGATGCACTAGGCATCACATATACCAACTATGCGGATGATACACAGGTCCTCATCCCCCTAACTGGTGACTACAAGGTCGATAAAGAATCACTAAACTCCATCTACGCCGCGATCCAATCTTTGATGGCTGAAAACTGGCTGTGCCTTAACAGTGACAAAACTGAACTCCTACTCATAGGCACACCAGGAACACTCAAGAAACTTGATGCGAAGTACAGTTCATTCGTGATTGATAACACCTACATCCCTGTATCACAGGCGGTAAAAACCCTGGGAGTCTATCTAGACGCAAATCTTGCAATGGTCAGTCATGTTAACACCATTGCGTCTGCCTCGACCTACCACTCAAAATTAATCACGGCAGCTAGACCCTTCCTGACACAACAGAACTGCCTCACCGTAGCCAGAGCAATAATTGGGTCTCTGCTTGATTATTGCAACGCCCTCCTGGCAGGCACCTCTGCAAAAAACATCAGGAAATTGCAGACAGTACAAAACAATGCTCTGAGGGCCGCCCCCAGCATCTCCAGGAGGGATCACATATCAGCAACTAGGAAAGCGGTCCACTGGCTCCCTATCAGGGAACGCATAATCTTCAAGACCCTCGCCCTCACCCACAAATGTCTCCATAACACCGCCCCCCCTCTACCTCTCTCAGTGAGTTACCCTACCACCCACAATCAGACCCACCAGAACCGCCTACACTAACCGTGTCACTATTCCCAAGACCCTAAGGGTTCGAACAGGAGACTCCAGTTTCACGGTCATTGCAGCCACCAATTGGAACTCGCTTCCTCCCTTCCTGAGAAACATTGAATCGCACACAACATATAGGAAGGCAGTCAAAACACTGCTGTTTGTATAAATCTGCTCCCAAGCTACTCTGTTTGCTCATTGTATGCTATTCCTCTACATCTGCTGTTTCCTGTCTAGGCTTATCCTTATGTATGTTTGTATTCACAATCACCTATTTTCATGTACTCTCTCGCTCTGTTGGGCCTTTGCTCTCTGTAACCATGAGCAAGGTCTTTTTCTTTTCCTGTAACTAAGACATCTTCATGAAACAGCACATCGATGCCTATGGGCTGTAGTGCGCTTTACCAATCCCAAAAAATAAATAATAATAAATAAAATAAATGCCAATTCTCCCCCATTGTTCAGCAGAGATGTGTCTAAAATTGTCATTTCTCAGTTGGTCTTTAGAGATTCACATCCTAATCAACTCTCCTCATCATGGTATCTGTTAACCCTGCATCCATGCTGTCCTTATTCCTTTAACACGCCACACAATTAAATGCGTAGTGTACACCAGATTAATATGTGCTCCATGCTTAACATGTTGAATTTCAAAACCACAGGATGGAAATATCTACCCTTACCATTCTATAACAGTATCTTAATACAACTTCAATTTTGATATTACCCTATTTATGGCACCCTTGCCACGACTCCGTACACATACCTTATGTGCACCTTAGAATAGTGCCTGCCTTTGTTGACCAGGACTTAATAACAGGACTTAATAACAGCCACTTCAATTGAATGCCTGTCAAGTTACGTACAGTCCCATATGCATGGTAAAGCGATCATGTGTGTTACAGAAGTAAGAGCAGTTCATTGTTGATTTCCACCCTATGGGGATCAAACCACAGTTTGCTTATTATGCATGCATTTTAGCCTATTCAGTTTGTTTTGTATCTGGGTTTGATATATCATTTTCCTAAACTCTTGTGGCATGTCCTTGGTCTACCAGGTATGCACATAATGTAAAGTCTCACATGAAGAGTGCCATTTACATGTAATGGTTTTAGAAAATGCAAGGAATTTAAGGAACTGCTTAACACGATTGGGGTCTTGGAATATCAACTTGTGAATTCCCTGCACCTGTAGCAATGTCGTCTGCCGTGTGAAGGTACGCAGACTACCCCTTGCGCCGTATTGCAAGTTCAATAGAAAAAAAGGCAGAGTGGCAGCGCCATTAATAAATATTCAACACAAGAAATGTGTTTTGATGCCCTTTGTGAGACACGTGTTTCGGCAACTTCTTTGCCTTTTTCAATCAGGGCTGTAAATATTTTCGAATCATAAAGTAAGACGATAACAACATAAATAGCAAAATGCGTGCAAAATAAGAACCAAATAATAACACAAGTCACATCAAAGAATACAATAAAATTTGTACAACTTGTTAGTAAATATGCGTTGGCATCACAGAGATTTCGGGTGCGGGGGATGTTTTAGGGAAACAGAAAAGGAAAAGCAATAAATGGGAAAAATAAAAAGAACACATATTCTACATATTAGTCATGAGCAGAGATGTATTATTTGATTGTCCTCATTTTAATGCGCTGTCAAATTAAGGCGGAGGGATATTCCTTACCCAGTAGGTGTGTCTTTTCTGTTAAATTTGGAGTTCAAGTGGTTGCCCAAATAACGGGTTTAATCCAACCTACAGAAAGTATATTATCAAATAATGTCCTTTGAACACATACACTTAAGAGTCAAGGTTGATTCTCTGGTTATGCTATTTGCTTTTTCAAATGCAGCTTTAATATTTTGCCTTTGTATCCTCTCTCTATGAATCTTTTGTATAGTAACTTGCATTCTTGTTTGAAAATATCTTGATTTGTACAGTTTCTGCATGCTCTAATATACTCCCCTTTCGGGATATTTCGTTCCTTGGACCAAAGTGACAGCTGGTTGCAAAGAGGGTCGAGTTAACTTCTGTGTGTTTGCAAAACGTTCTTGTCATCAGCTTGTTGTCTTCCACATAAATTACTAAACATAAGAAGTTAATGTTAGTTTTGCTGTTAGTGCCTGTGAATATTATCCCCAGAACATTCATGTTTGCTCTTAGCATAAATTGATCCAATTCTTCATAAGTCCCGTTCCAGATTAGGCGAACATCATCTATGTAGCGAACCCACATGATCACATTCTTTTTGAATGATGTGTCTGTATAGATGTGCATATCCTCATACATCCCCATGAAGAGGTTGGCTAACGCCGGGGCCCCATTGCTACCCCTATTTTCTGTTTGAAAAACTTGTCATCAAACATAAAGATGTTATTTTCCAAAGTTGTTAAGAACATTTCTTTAGGCATCTCCACATAGTGGTAGTGGGATACTGATTCTTCTTTGAAAGTGTACTCTAGAGTTTGGATTGCTGCATCGTGTTTGATAGACGTATATAGTCCTTTACATCCCAAGTTGCAAGAATGAATTTCCGGTTGCCATTTAATTTGATCCAATCTGTTAATTGTATCTATTGTATCCTTAAGAAACGCATTTATCTTATGTACTTTCGGTCTGAGGGCACAGTCCAAATATTCTGAGATTTCTTCGGTTGCCCAACCTATGCCGTTTACAATTGGTCTGCCTTCTGGTATATAATCATGTGTTTTGTGTACTTTTGGGAAGAAGTAGATTGTGGGGACTGTCGGTTGTTTTATCCACATGTATGTTCTTTTGTGGCAGCCTCAACTTAACCAACCACTGCTGCAGGAGTCTGTTATGATACATCATACATATGAGAAACACGTCGCATAGTTTAATTGTTGATGGGTCCTACCAATGCGCAGAGAGAGCTGTTATGCTCACCTGGTATCCACGGGGACGCCACTCTGCCCTGGCTGCTTGATTTGTGCCTGGAACCTCTCCCCGATCCCGGATGGTGCCTTCGATGGAAGTTGAGCCTGAAAGCACAGGAGGACTGGATTCAAGATCTGGTACGGTCTTCTCCCACCTCCCCAGAGTTCGACCCTATGGCCTTCTCCTCATCTTGTTGTGATATTTGGCGTACTCTCCGTCCTGCCTTCTTTGCAGGGGTGCGTAGTCTTCAGTAGGCCGAGTTATTTCACTGGCGCAAGCCAATTCAAGTGTCTTTAAGGTAGGTCTAACTGCAGCAGTCTCTGTATGTTACTGTCCTTGCCTTCCTTTCTTTGTGGTTCGGCGTGACATGCTGGTTGGATCGAGCACCTGCCGGTGCGGATGGCACAAGAAGCGCACGACAATTTGGTAAGTAACGCGCCAAGCGCAGCGCAGTGCTGCTTCGCCCTTTACTTGCTAACCTGTGTTTCTTCTCTCCTTACAGTTAAGCGTGGTATTCCGGAATGATGCCGGCCGAGAGGTGGCCAACCAGGTGAGGTTCTCTTGATGACTGGGGCTTACGCCATAAGTAACCTTTTCTAATGTTGTCTTTCTCTCTCTCTTTTCAGGTTGCTTCGTTCAGGTGAGAACGCGGTGTCCAGAAGATGCTGACTGCTGGAATGGCGACCGTGAGTAGCAGAAGTATGGACGAGCATCGGGCGGATACAGGAAGGAGTTTGCAGGTAAGAGTCTATTAATGATGTTCCTTTTTCTTCTCTGCAGGCTCGTTGCTCTGATGATTGCCGGTATCAAGGACGCTGGGCACAGTGAGCGTTACGCTGCAGGCTGCAGAATAACGCAAAGCGTGTTCTGTTGCTTGGATGTGCTTTAAATAGCCTCCCAGCAAAGTAGTCCAGGTAAAGTAGTCCCAGGCTACCACACCCAAAACACTATACCGCATAGTCTAGTTCTAGGGAACTAGACTGTGTGGGTGCCTCCATGTTTTTTTGCAGGCCCAAGGAAAAGTAGTCCCATTCAAAGATGTTCCTCAACTGAATATGAGCCTGGCGCCAAAGGCGCAGGACTGACTCCACGAGACTCTTGGAGGATGGTGCAAGGCCTCCGAGGCCCTAATGGAACTCCGAACCCTGACTTTACCTGGCATGTGGACATGCCAGTGGGGGTTTTGGTTAAGGGTTGTGACAACAGACATATACGATGGTTATTACTGACTATTGGATTTTAATCCATTAACTGCTCTAAAATCAAAACTAATAACTATGAAGGAGGAGACTGAATTATGGTAATTTTTTAAATCAGCTCAGTTGCAAACATTAGCAATTAACAAAACGAACTGCATAAACAACGTGTATGTGTTCAAAGGACATTATTTGATAATATACTTTCCGTAGGTGGGATTTAACCCGTTATTTGGGCAACCACTTGAACTCCAAATTTAACAGAAAAGACACACCTACTGGGAAGGAATATCTCTCCACCTTAATGTGACTGCGCTAAAATTAGGACAATCAAATAATACCTCTCTGCTCATGACTAATATGTATAATATGTGTTCTTTTTATTTTTCCCATTTATTGCTTTTCCTTTTCTGTTTCCCTAAAACATCCACCCCCGTCCCCCGCACCCCAAATCTCTGTGATGCAACCGTATATTTACTAACAAATTGTACAAATGTTATTCTATTCTTTGATGTGACTTTTGTTATTATTTGGTTCTTATTTGCACGCATTTTGCTATTTATGTTGTTAACGTCTTACTTTATGATTCGAAAATATTTACAGCCCTGATTGAAAAGGGCAAGGAAGTTGCCGAAACACGTGTCTCACAAAGGGCATAAAAACACATTTTTTTATACAAATATAACTTGTGTTGAATATTTATTAATGGCGCTGCTACACATGTGAAGAAGGCTCTGCCTTTTTTTCTATTGAATTTAAGGAACAGCCTTACATGTGTCGACCAGGCTACATGTTGTATTTCAATACTTGTAGTGTTCAAGTGGCTCACAGCATGGGCCACCAAACCGAACAGAAACAGGGGCGAGCCCCCACAGCACCCTAACCCCCAGAACAGACACTGGCAACCCACGCCCACGCTCCCATCTGCCCCGGCACACTCCTCCCAAGGTCCTTCACCATTAACTGTTAACTATTGGACTACGACTGATGGGAGCCACAGACCAAAACACCCAGAGAGACACAGGCCGCCGACGCCTGCTCCAGGAGGCACAAACACCACGACGGCCCACGATGCGCATCCTCACCCAGTCAGTGTCCCGTTCCCAGTATGACGCGCTCAGCCATAGTATCAACGACATTGGTTTTGTAGTGCCCCCCCTTCCCTGGACCTACTCCATGTTTCAATAGAGGTTTGTCTGTCTGCCCACACACCATCACCCAACTTTTAAAGAGATTATTGAGGAACTCCGGCATCTTCCCATTACAATAAAGGACCATCAAAAACGTAACGCTTACAACATGTAAGACGACTTGTACTTCGCAATACTGATCCCTGCAGAAACACAGTGGCCCTCATTACGACCCTGGCGGATTTTTTCCGCCATCGACGGACTTTCCGGCCATGGCGTAAAGTCTGTTTACGCCATGGCGGATGGTGGACTTACCGCCCCATTCCGAGGTCGGCGGGGCGGTAAGTCCCCATTGACCCATTTACCCTTCCCCATTCCCATTCCGGCCCCATAGGGTATAATGGGAGTGGGGAAGGAGTTAATTACGCCACCGTAAATTACGGTGGCGTAATTAACACCAAGGTCCCATAGCGCCATGGATTTCTCCGCCCGCAAAAAGCGGGCGGAAAAATGACCATGGCGCTTTGGGAACTCGTAGTTGGCGGTAAGGGGTCGGCGCAGCTAACGCTGGCGTAGACCCCTTACCGCCAGGGTCCTAATGAGGCCCAGTGTCTGATTCAAACGGTGAGGCATTTTAAATTAAAACAACTAACTGTAACAACTGCCCAGCGCCATTTTGTCCCCATACAATGTATTGTAAGTGGTGATAAATGTAAATATAAATGTAAATATTTAGCATCAAATATGTAGCATATCAATCTCCATACAACATTCACAATAACCAGATTCCGGAATTCAGGCAGCAGAGGCAGTAGCTTAATCCTGTAGCTCCTGGCCCTCTCTTGCACCTACCATTATTAAGGGATTATGAACTCAAAGAAGAATAAGAATGAGACTGCTGAAAACCCGATCCCTAAGAAACCCAAACAAACCCCAGAGATGGATGAGATCCCAAGCCCTCAAGATATATACTCTGATGAAAGTTGCCCAGGATGTAGCTAAGGCGAAGTCAACTATGGCGTAGCTCAATTCGAAGGTCTCTCAAATGGATACTCGAGTTTCTGCCTTGGAGAGTGGCTCAACTGCTATGGGCACTGAAATTGCTGGCAGTTTTAGAGCATATAATAATCTGAAACAAGAGCTGCAGAAGGAGAAAGGACGGACTCTGGAGCTGGATTTGAAACTGAGAGGCAAGAATGTAAGAGTTGTGGGGATTGGTGAAAAAATCAATGAAGATTTATCAACCTTAGTAATTGACATTTTGAAAGAGGGCTTCAGTTTTGATCGTATCACCATTGCTGACATTGATCAGGTGTACAGAGTACAGAACCTGATCACTCTTATGAATGTTTACCAAAGCTGTTGTGGATCTTTGAATTCGCCCGCAGAAGCAGTCTTCGGTGATGGTTGGAAAAAAAGGACCCTGCGACGTGAGGACGGTCATGATGACATCAGCGGAACTGTATTTCATGATACGAAGCTTACACTTGAAGACCACGTTGTGCCGTGCATCGGAGTCAGCTGATCTATCCTTTTGTTGCATGCTTAGTTTCCAAATGGTGATCCTGCTGAATGCCTGCATTATCATCTTGTTCAGTTGCCGGAAATGCCCTGAGGGTGCTGCCTTCTCCTGGCAGTGATCGGGAGAGGGCAGTAACGATCGCTTTGGGTCTCACTGTCCCAAGCTCTCATGACGGCCTATCAGAATTTGTAAAGGCAGAGGTATGGTTGCGGAAGGGGACGTTTAGGATTGAATCCTCTCCCGCTTCCTAGCTATTATGTACACGCTGGCTTTAAGCGTTTGACGTCCTCCAATGTGACTTTTGTGACTTTTGTGTTAATTTTCACTCTGACCTTTTTCTTGTGGCATTAATTATACATGTCGGGCATCTTGCGGTGGCGGGGGAAATATGAAATATATTGGAGCGCAATCTTCCTGCTGGATTAAATAAGAGCATGGTTATCTTTATCTTGCACCTGATCTATGGAATATGATGAAAATGCAAAAAAAAGTTTTTGGAGCTAGCCTGGTCATGGGTGCATGCAACGTATTGCGATATGTTAAGTGGTGAATTGTCTTGCTAAAATATTTGCTGAGATTCACTGAACTGTTTGTGTTGGTAATACTGGTTGTACCCATATATTTTATATTTTTAATGTTGGGATGCAGACAGTTACTTTGGACTGAGGTTCGCTCACTAGTTGCTTTGCATATCAATAATCATCAATATCAATGATCAGGGGCGAGGGTGGTTGGTTTTAGAATTTTTTAACCATCTCCAAGGCTGTATTTGTTTTATGAGTTGCAATCTCAAAGATTGACAGGTTTAGGCTTCAAGGGAACGATGTTCTTTGCTGACCATGTATGCATGCTAACTTCTGAGGGGGTATTTGATAGGGGGGTGGATGTTGGATGGGGCTTAGCCTATTGACTAATATGAACACACCAGGTGCGGTTTTATCAAAGTATCGGATATTGGATACTGTTATGTAGGGTGTGCTCTAGTATAAGGGGGTATGAGTGATTCACTAGACAATTCATTTGCAGAAGGAGTATAGCGAGTAGATATGTTATTCCGATAGAACTAGTGACTCGTGGTGAGAGCACTTTTTGTACTTCAAAGGTGTATGCTAGGTATGCTGTAGCTGCGATCTAGGTTGATGTAGGTCTGGCTTGGTTCAAGGTACTCGGTTGGGTTATATTGGGCACTAATAGACTGTATCTAGACTTTGAGTGAAATTAATAGCGTTTGTTAAACATGTGGTCTAGACATATAGAGTTGGGGTGGTTCGTCTGCACTTTTGAAGGGATAGGTTAACTATTGTACCAGTGGGGGGGAGCTGATATATTTTCAAATACCTTTTTTTTTGTTCAAGTTATTTAGGAGTGGTGCCTAGGACATAGGACCTCATGCTATGTATTGTTTGTCTCAGGTTCTACGGTTGTTGCTGTTGTTCTGTTTCTACTTCAGAGGGGGAGGTTTGAGATTTGTTTGTACATATTTTATTTTGAGTCTAGTACCGAGTTTTGGATGTGTTGAATTTGGTGTGCAAGATTTAAATTGGGCAAATATAAGGATGAATGATTTGAATGTTGTCACATGGAATGTAAATGGGTTGAACAATACGATTAAAAGAAAGGAGATCTTGAGCTATTTGGATGACTTGAAGAGTGATATATGCCTTCTACAGGTGACACATTTTATAAATGGGGACCTTGGAAAACTGGGTAAAGGTTGGGTTGGAAAGATGTACGGTTCCTCTTATCATTCTAAATATAGAGGTGTGGCAATCTTAATAGGTCAGAATGCTCCATTGCAAGTTCTAAAAGTGAAATTGGATCATGAGGGTCGGATAGTGGCTCTATTAATTAATATTCAGGGAACTAGAGTAATTTTATGCACATCTATGCACCATCTGTCGACGATGGAACTTTCTTTAGGAAAGTGGCACAAATCATACAGGACTTGGGTTCTAAAGACATTGTTCTGGGAGGAGACTTTAATGTGGTGTTGGATCAAGGTTTGGGTAAAAGTAACAGCAGGCTGTGAGGAAAGAGAGATAACAACTATCTGTCTCAGAATGACTTGCTAAGGGAACACAATTTGAAAGACAATTGGAGGCTGGAGCATCCGACTGCCAAGGAATATAGTTTCTACTCTGGGGCGCATGAGGTTTATTCTAGGATTGACATGCTGTTGACGGCTGGGAAGATGGCTGAAAATTACAGAACGAGTAGGATTGGTAGCATTCTCTTGTCTGATCATGTGCATGTCATGATGCGCTTGAAGTTGGAGTTTGTGATGCACAGAACTTATAGTTGGAGAATGAATCCTTCACTTCTACATGATGAAGGTTTGGTGGAGAAACTCACGGCAGAGATAGATTTCTTCATGAAAGAGAATTGCAATGAGGAATTGTGAGCACAAACAGTGTGGAAAGCATTTAAATGCACCACAAGGGGGATCCTTATCAGTTTGTCATGCGGGCAGAAGAAAAGATATGAAAAGGAGACATTGGAATTAGACTCTAAGATTTGGGCTTTATCACGGGAAGGCATGGCGAATCATGGACAGACTGAAAAGGTTTTGCAGAAGTTAAAAAAGGACCTGAAGGCTCTGATTGCTGATAGGGCAGAGAAGAATGTATACCATCAAAAATGTACTTATTATGAAAAGGGTGATACGTGTGATCGGTGGCTGGCTTATAGGTTAAGGAAGAGGAACTCTGAAAGATCTATTACTGCAAATCGAGATGGAGATGGCTTGCTCACATTTCATCCCGCAAAAATCAATGAAATCTTTCATACGTTTTATAGTGACCTCTATCAAAATGAGCAGGGTGTCCATGGAGATGGTGCGCTGTTTCTACAGGGTCTACAAATTCCTGAATTGAGTCGGATTGATTCTTTGAAGCTTGAGGGAGACATCTCAGTGGAGGAGATTAAAAGTGCAATTGGTAAGCGGAATTCAGGGAAGTCACCGGGACCTAATGGGCTTCCATTGGCATTGTATAGACTGTTCCATGATTCAGCGTTAATAATGCTTAAGGATATGTTTGAGGCTTCATTGATCTCTGGCTTTTTATCACCCAGTACTAGACATGCAATGATCTCTGTTTTCTTAAAGAAGGGTAAAGATGAGACTCTGCCATCGAGCTACACGTCAATTAGCTTGATCAATACCAACAATAAAATATTGGCAAAAGTATTGGCCCTGAGATTGGAGAATCTACTTCCTAATTTAATTCATTGGAATCAATCTGGTTTTGTTAAGGGCGGGAGGACTTCAAGTAATATCAGGAATTTGATCCAAACCATATCTAATGCAAGAGACTCACCAGATGACATTGCAGTGCTTTCGCTAGACGCAGAAAAAGCGTTTGATCGGGTGAATTGGGATGATCTCTTTTTAGTGGTTCGAAAGATGGGATTTGGGGAGATGTTTGTGTGTTGGATAAAATTACTGTATGCCGATCCTACTGCGGAAATTAATACAAATGGTTTGAGGTCGGGACCTTTCATGCTAAAAAGAGGCACGAGACAAGGCTGTCCACTCTCGCCACTGTTGTTTGTTATTGCTATCAGGGCCTTAGCAGAGGCTTTAAGGCAAGACGGTAGATTGTTGGGTGTAACATGCTGGCGCTTCGTGCAACGATTGTGGTTGTATGCCAATGATTTGCTTCTGGCACTCAGGAATTTGGAATGTTCAATACCTGCGCTTATGGAGATCTTGACTGAGTTTCATCAATCGTCAGGTTACAAAGTGAATTGGTCTAAGTCCGAGGTGTTGCCTCTATCGCTATCCTGTGACAGGCATCTTGTGAATTCTTATGGTTTCAAGTGGTGTGCAGTAAGAATGAGATAACTGCGGGTTTGGTTGAGACCCAATATTATGGATTATGCAAATGTAAATTTGAGGGAAATTATTCTGATTTTAAGGTTGACTTGGAGAGATGGGGTTTGTTGAATCTCTCGATGTGGAGAAAGGTCAACGCTTTGAAGATGACTGCGACTCAAAGGTTCAATTATGTGTTGAGCATGCTCCCTCTGACTACTAATCCCAAATACTAGAAGGAACTGGACAGACTGATACGAGAGTTCATATGGGACCATAAGATGCCCAGACTGAAGCTATGGAAATTGCAACTTCCACTAGGGGAGGGGGGGCTAGGAGTTCCCATTTTTAGGGCTTACCACCTGTCGTTCATGTTGCACTTTTTTGTACCTTTCCTTAAGGATGGATCAGATGATTGGGCGGATGCAGAGGCTAGCTGCAATGGTCCTCTAACGCCTAGAGCGGTTTTGTTGACGGCTTGTGGCCCAGGAAGTGTAAAATATCCAATGACTGAAGTTTTAAGAGCTTTGTGGAGGAAATTGTGTGAGTTGTTGAAAATGGATGCCTTAATGGATCCGACATCTTCGATTTGGTTAAATCCTAGAATCAAGATTGCGGGAAAATCTGTCTTCTGGCTGGACTGGTTCTTGAGTGGATTAAGGTGAATTGCAGATCTTTTTAAGGATGGGAAATGGCTGATGGCCAGAGAGTTTCAGGAAAATTGGAATGTTACAGGTTTCTCAGTGACTAATTATCGAAGACTTAGGATAGCAGAGGGTGTGGCAGTGCTGGGAACCAAACTAGACAAGGATCTTTTTGCCAGTGAGCCTGAACCTGGAGAGGGAGGTTTGGCCAGCCGAATTTATCGTCAGATTGTTTCAGGGTACAAGGGAAATGATGATCTGAGAGAAGATTGGAGCAGTAGAATTGGATGTGAAATCTCAGCTGAGCAATGGTTGAATATGTGCCTGAATTTCAGATTCTGCTCATTAAGCCTAGGTGAAAGGTCACGCCAGATCAAAATTCTAAATAGGATCTATTGGACGCCTGAACGTTTGTGCCGAAGGGGATTGGCTGATAGCAGCAAATGTTGGGCGTGTGTTCATGAGGTGGGGACATTGGAGCATATGATGTGGGATTGCTTGAGAGTGAGAAGATTGTGGACACAGTTTGGTACAATTTCTGATGAGGTACACGAGGAAAGAATTGACTACAGCTTTAAAACTTTAGTGTTGGGGTCTGATGAGCACATGGAGGGTTTGACTACAAGCCAGAAGAAATGGTTGTTCCATGGTGCGATGGTTGGGAAGAAACTAATTTTAGCTAGTTGGAAGTCTAAAACACCCGTGGAAATGAATGCGTGGATGAAAGAGATGCATGGATTGGCAGAGGTTGAGAAAGTCATATATAGGAGAGAGAAGAAGCTATCCCTATTTGAGAAGTTCTGGGGGAGGTTTCTATTATTGTACTAGACTTCATGATTTTAATTTGTATGTACTAAAGTTGATGGGTGAGAAATGGGAGGGGGGAATTAAGGGACTTTATGTATTCATTTCCAAATGATGTGTATATGCTGTAATTTGTGAGATTGATATCGGCTGGCATGTTTTTCTGTATATATGTAAATTTGTATTTTTGGAAAAGAATAAATAAGCAGCCTATATATTTCTCTCTTTCACCCCAATTTAACAGTTTGCCTCCCCCACTGACCAACCTAAATGTTGACTCATTATTATTTAGTAGAGGGTTAAGAATTCAGTAGCATAAAGGTCCCTTTAGTTCCCTTATTGATCCCATAGCCTCCTCTGGATCCTCAGTTAACTTTTTACCAGAAGGGAAGAACGGATTTAAAACTGCTGTTTTAACTAAGGCTGTTTTCAAATTATTTTCCCTTGCTAACTTCTTTGCCTCTGAAAATGCTTTTCTCTTGTCCACCAACTCTTTTGGGAAATCAGGGAATATAGCAATCTGTGTCTTGTTATAGAAAGTGCGACCCTTCTCACGAGCAGCCTTTAACAGTCTTTTTTTTGCTTTTGTTGTTGTGAAGACCAACATGATTTGTCTTGGTCCTGTGCTTACAGGTTGTCCAACTCTGAAATCAAAATATAAGTCCCCATGGCGAGCGCACCTTGCCCATATATCTCTGTTAGGATTTGTAACAGAGCCTCTTTAAATTGACCATCTCAACCAGCATTTTCAGGTAGACCCATCAGCCTCAGGTCCTGGATCCTGGATCCTTTTACATTTAACTTCTGCCAATTCCTTCCTTAGATCATTATAAGCTCTATAGCTACCTGATATTTCTGTGGATAGACCAGCAGAATCTTTTTCCACCTGGCAAACCCTTCCCTCCAGATTAGAGACCTTAAGATTGAAATCAGTCAAGGCAGACTTCCTCTCACCAACATCCTGTGCCACTTTCAGTAGTAGAGAGTAGATATCTTGAGTACTTTGAGCTTCTTCCATATCAGCCTTAGGTTTCATGGGGGCAGGATTTCCCTGGGGTTCATTGTTCTTTTTTGTATTCATTGAAGTTCATATCTTTTAAATATCAGAGATCAGGGAGACAGGACCTCCAAGCCTAAGCTGCTGTCTGCTGAGCCAGCATTCCGGAATCAATTTATCGACATTCTACCTCATCAGCTAACAACTATAATAACTACCCCTAGAAAAACGTCACAGTATTCAATAAAATGAAAGGACAAATACAAAAAAGACAACCCCTACAAACAAATACACAAACATACATCACTCATCCAACATAAAAGGGCCCCCTTTTCTTAATTGGTACCTTCTTTGTTAACTCCCTCGACATGTGTTTCTCCAGATTGTATAGTCTGGTTCCTCAGGAGGGTTTTTTAGTTTGGTAGTAGAGGTATTTTGTTATGATCAGGAAGTAACAGATTCTAGGGGTTCCGGGTGGCCCTTGTAGTATTCATTTTCATTGTAAGTCGGTTACTAGCAGTATTGTAGTAGTTGTGTGTTCAGATCCTAATATTCCAGGTAGGGTGATCTTTGTGCCAGTGTTTCTGGTCGTTGCTGGCTGTTGGTCCTGCTCTGGCCTGTTAGCCTTGCTGTATGCGTGGCTGGTGTGCCTCTAGTTCATTCAACTAATCTTCCACTTGTGATTTCTTTCTAGTTTTCCAAATGTTCAATACCTGTTTCAGCACCATGGTCGGAGCTTTATCAATCCTCTGTCTATATTGCCTAACTATCTCACATTTCCCTCTTCCTGACAGCAAATAGGCTTGGATGGGGGTCCTAGGGAATGTTGCACTCAGCGTCACATCCAGTATATCCAATACATCCAAACAAAAGTCTCGAACTCTTGAACAATCCCAAAGCATGTACAACAGTGTACCCAAATCTCTACAACAGCCCCAACATGTATCACCCCTCAACATCCCAAACCATATATCCGTACCGGTGTCCAATATAATCTCCCTAAAATCTTCTGTTGAACAAGTCGTAGATATAAATCTAATTTGGCTTCAAATCCCACCCACAGTAAATAATGGTCTTCGGTCAAAATTTCACAGTTCAACTCACTTGCCCAAGTCTGTCTCAATTTATCCCAAGAAACAGCATGTAAGAGTTCCATAGGCATCAAACCAATAAATGTGGAAACCATTTGGGTGGTGAATCAAAAATTCTACAAATTCCTGGCTTGGCCATCCATGAGATGCCCATCATAGCCAACCTTTGCAAAAAAATATTCTTCAATTCCGTATATCGCCAGAGTTCTCTCCTTCCTAGACAAAGGTTCTGCCGTAGCATTGCAAAAGTCACAATTTGGTCCTAACTCAAAACATCTCCTATTTTTAACACCCCTTTCATAACCTAGCTCCACCAACACAAAGTTCTGTGATCAATCTGAAGCCCAGGATTAATCCACAATGATGCAATGACACATTTATTTATTTATTTATTTATTTATTTATTTATTTATTATTATTTAACTGTTTCTCCTCTGTTCCGCACTTTCCACCTCTCCCCCTTCCTTGCACTTTTCCCCTTTTTCCCTTTCCCAAGCACTTGCGTTTTCTCAATGTCACTGGGCCTAGTAAGATCGTTGTTTTGTTCTCCCATGTTCCCCTCTCCTGCCTTGTCCCGCTCTGAAACACTTGTGTACGAGCGCAATATAAATAAAATATCATATCACAATGCAACCACAGGTTTTGATTATTAGCAATCAGCCATGTAGTTAGAACTTACCTCTTGGCACTAAGAGTGGGCAACTTATTTTTCACTTTTGGCATCTTTCCCATGGAGTATAGATTATCCAAGGCTTAAGGGTAAGTCTCTTTTTGTCACCCTACACAAAATTCAGAAAAATCCTATCAAACTTCTATAAAAAAATAAATCCAAAAAT
Source organism: Ambystoma mexicanum (assembly GCF_040938575.1). NCBI lineage: Eukaryota > Metazoa > Chordata > Amphibia > Caudata > Ambystomatidae > Ambystoma > Ambystoma mexicanum. The sequence continues at coordinate 859,821,577 of NC_090934.1, read as the reverse complement.
CGCAGCATAAGAGACTGGATGACATATAAAATCTTTGGTAGAAGAGTCATTTTAATTGCGTTAACCTTGACCCAAATACCTAAAGTCAGCCTCTCCCATTTTTTCACATCTTTTAAAATGACCTCAACCAGCTAAGTCACGTTGAACTCTACAATTTTTTTTAAGTTATGTACAATACATCCCCCCACCCAAATATTTAACCTGATCCTCAGACCACTTACAATCCCAGGAAGCAAAATCCCCTCTTTCGCACCTAGACGAAAGTGGAAAAACATTTGTCTTGTCCCAGTAAATCCTATGTCCTGACAACCTTCCTACCTCCTCAAATATGTTTTTCAACAATATGCTACCCTCCTCTGAAGTGGGCAATATTATCGTCACGTCATCAGCATAGGATAGCACCTTAATATTCTTCACTCACACACAAACATCATGGATCCTCTGCTCCTGTCTGAAATATGCCACCAACGGATCCAATGCAATATTGAATAAAAAAGGTGACAAATGGCAACCTTTCCTAGTGCCCCTTGTCAGGGAAAACTAGTATGAGAGCTCACCATTCAACTAGATCTTCGCTGACACCGCCGAATGCAAGCAGTGTATTGCCTTTAAAAAACCTATACCAAATCTCATTTTCAACAATGTATACTTCATGTATGCCCAATTAACTCTGTTAAATGCCTTCTCAGCATCCATGAAAATCAACACAGTGTCCGACACACTACTTCCACTAAGCCCTAATATATCAACAATTGTTCTGATATTACCACAACCAACCAATGCCTCATTAATCATACCTGTGACTCATGAATCAAATACCCCATGCATTTATTTAACCTATTCGACAAAATGTTGGCAAAAACCTAATATCTAAATTGAGTAGTGAGATCAGTCAATAGTTTGCACACTTTACCATCGGGAAGCAGGTGAGTGCTGCGCAGGGCAAGCCGACCCCAGATGCCCCCCACAAAGGAATTTCTGTGCCCCCAGGCCCCTGTACCCTCTTTGCGTCCCCGCTCCTTCCTGGATCCCTGCTCCCGCCTCCCATCCCGCCCCCCGTTCCCCATTGGCTAACTGGGCCCGTGGGTTCGGGTCTAGCGACCCGCGGCAGCCTCCCTGCTTCCTTTACCATCGGGAAGCAGGTGAGTGCTGCGCAGGGCAAGCCGACCCCAGATGCCCCCCACAAAGGAATTTCTGTGCCCCTTCCCCCCCCATGCCACCATTTTGGGGCCAGGAGGCCCTTGCTGCCTCCCTTCTGCACGGCAGCTTTCCTCCCTCAGTCCCGCCCCCTTTGTCCTCCCCTTGCCCTGATTCGTCCACCTCCCCTTTATCCCCGCCTTTCCCAGGGCAGCCCTCTGCCCGGCAGCCCCTCTGGTGAAGGGCCCCAAGGCAAAGGGCGGCTCCTACAGAGGCGGCTCCAGGATGTGTCAGCAGGTGTCCGCAGGGGACGCCAAGGAAGCCAACAAACACCAACAAAAACCGTGAGTGTGGCATGGGTGGGGAGTAGAGCAATCACTCTACTCCAGAAAACCCCCGCCACTCTATCTTACCTACCAATAACATAGAGTGCCGTAATACTAGCATGTCCACTCTTAGATGGAATTGTGAATGTTAGCATGGCCACTCCTTGATGGAATTGTGAGTGTTAGCATGTCCACTCTTAGATGGAATTGTGAATGTTAGCATGTCCACTCCTTGATGGAATTATGAATGTTAGCATGTTCTTAGATGGAATTGTGAATGTTAGCATGTCCACTCCTTGATGGAATTGTGAATGTTAGCATGTTCTTAGATGGAATTGTGAATGTGATCATGTCCACTCTTAGATGGAATTATGAATGTTAGCATGTCCACTCTTAGATGGAATTATGAATGTTAGCATGTCCACTCCTTGATGGAATTGTGAATGTTAGCATGTCCACTCCTTGATGGAATTGTGAATGTTAGCATGTTCTTAGATGGAATTGTGAATGTTAGCATGTCCACTCTTAGATGGAATTGTGAATGTTAGCATGTCCACTCTTATATGGAATTGTGAATGTTAGCATGTCCACTCCTTGATGGAATTGTGAGTGTTAGCATGTCCACTCTTAGATGGAATTATGAATGTTAGCATGTTCCACTCTTAGATGGAATTGTGAATGTTAGCATGTCCACTCTTAGATGGAATTGTGAATGTTAGCATGTCCACTCCTTGATGGAATTGTGAGTGTTAGCATGTCCACTCTTAGATGGAATTATGAATGTTAGCATGTCCACTCTTAGATGGAATTGTGAATGTTAGCATGTCCACTCCTTGATGGAATTGTGAATGTTAGCATGTCCACTCCTTGATGGAATTGTGAATGTTAGCATGTCCACTCTTAGATGGAATTGTGAATGTTAGCATGTCCACTCTTAGATGGAATTGTGAATGTTAGCATGTCCACTCCTTTATGGAATTGTGAATGTTAGCATGTCCACTCCTTTATGGAATTGTGAATGTTAGCATGTTCTTAGATGGAATTGTGAATGTTAGCATGTCCACTCTTAGATGGAATTGTGAATGTTAGCATGTCCACTCTTAGATGGAATTGTGAATGTTAGCATGTCCACTCCTTGATGGAATTATGAATGTTAGCATGTCCACTCTTAGATGGAATTATGAATGTTAGCATGTCCACTCTTAGATGGAATTATGAATGTTAGCATGTTCACTCCTTGATGGAATTGTGAGTGTTAGCATGTCCACTCCTTGATGGAATTGTGAGTGTTAGCATGTCCACTCTTAGATGGAATTATGAATGTTAGCATGTCCACTCTTAGTTGGAATTATGAATGTTAGCATGTCCACTCTTAGATGGAATTGTGAATGTTAGCATGTCCACTCCTTGATGGAATTGTGAGTGTTAGCATGTCCACTCTTAGATGGAATTATGAATGTTAGCATGTTCCACTCTTAGATGGAATTGTGAATGTTAGCATGTCCACTCTTAGATGGAATTGTGAATGTTAGCATGTCCACTCTTAGATGGAATTGTGAATGTTAGCATGTCCACTCCTTGATGGAATTGTGAATGTTAGCATGTCCACTCTTAGATGGAATTGTGAATGTTAGCATTTAGAAGTACGCCGGATAGCCCTCTGAGAAAGATACACTAGAATTTGCATTTAGAAGCTGTCCCCAATTAGCCTCTCTGTGAAAGTTTAATTTAAAATTGTTCCCACCTGCATTTAGAAGTGTTCTCAGTTGCATTCAGAGGCTGCGCCCGATAGCGTCTCTGTGAAAGTTGAATTTAGATCTGTCGCCACCCGCATTTAGAACTGCTCCCACCTCCATCTAGAAGTATACCCAATTGCAGTTGAAGTTGCGCCGGATAGCCTCTCTGAGAAAGTTGAATTAGAATTGTTCCCTCTTGCATGTAGAAGTGTACCCAACGGCATTTAGAAGTGTACCCAATTGCATTTAGAAGCTGCACCCAATAGCCTCTCTGAGAAAGTCGAATTTAGAATTGTCCTCACCTGCATTAGAATTGTACCCAATTGCATTTAGAAGCTGCGCCCAATAGCCTTTCTGCGAAAGTTGAATTTAAATCCGTTACCACCCGCATTAGAACTGCTCCCACCTGCTCCTGGAAGTGTATCCAATTAGAGTTGGAAGTTGCGCCGGTTAGCCTCTGTGAGAAAGTTGATTTAGAACTGTTCTCTCTTACATGTAGAAATGTACCCAACGGCATTTAGAAGTGTACCCAATTGCATTCAGAAGCTGCACCCAATAGCCTCTCTGTGAAAGCTGAAATTTAGAACTGTTCCCACTTGCATTTAGAAGTGTACCCAGTTGCACCTGAAAGTTTGCACCCAATAGCCTCTCTGTGAAAGTTGAATAAAGAACTGTTCCCACTCGCAACTAGAACTGTACCCCGCACCTCCTCAGAGAAAGTTGAATTAGAATTGTACCCTCTTGCAATTAGAAGTGTATCCAACAGCATTTTAGAAATATACCCAATTGCATCTAGAAGCTGCACCCAATAGCCTATCTGATAGCTGATTGTAAAACGGTTCCCACCTTAATTTAGAAGTGTACCCAATAGCATTTTAGAAGTGTACCCAGTTACACTTGAAAGTTGCACCCAATAGCCTCTCTGTGAAAGTTGAATTCAGAACTGTTCCCAGCAGCGTTTAGAAGTGTACGAGGGTGTGAACTAGACGATGATAATGACTGAACGAATGTGTGGAGCGGACGAATATGAGGAACGGACGAATTTGTACAACAGACGATGCTTAATATGCTTTGGAATGAAAGAAACACTTGAAAACATACATCATACCAAACCCCACGCTTACTCTCCCTCTTAAACCACCACTCATCTAGAACACAGAGATACTATGACACCATTCGGTATAACTGTTCTCATATCCACATCTCTCTCTTACTCCACATCACTCTAAGTAATCATTGCTGGATTCACACCCCCCAGCCAGGCGTTCTCCTCAGGCCTAACGCAGCCACACTCGTTCTGGGTAAAACCGACCAGAGCAAACACATACTCCTGACCTCTCAACCACCACACGTACAACTAAAAAGCAGCTACCACTCGATTTCCGCACCAGCTGCACACATACCTAGTGCGCACACGCACTTTTGGACTCCCTCTACTCTCTATACTGACCTGAACTTCGGTTCCCAAGGGCGTTCAACCTACCAGCGCCTTCAGACCATACCAATGGTATATAAGGCGCTATATAAATGCAAAATAACAATAACAATAACAATAACTTTCTGTGATCCCTACCTGTTTTTTGTATTAACATAATTAACGACACCTCCTGCATAGAAGGACACATAACACCATTTCCCAGAAAATAATGATACAGATCACATAAAAATAGAGTTAGCTGATCCATAAAACATTTAGAAAACTCAAATGGTAAAGCATCCAACCCTGGCAATTTCCCCATATTAAGTTGTTCTACTGCTGTTGTAATTTCAGCAACTTCATGCTGAGCATCTATACTAACCTTAGAATCGTGAGTCAATGCTGGAATCTCAATTGTCCCAAATAATTAATCGAAGTCTGATCTCAAAGGAAAAATATCCTCAGTATATTTTGATTCATAAAAGGATTTAAAGCACTTACATATTTCCACATTTCTCATTACTGGGATCTCTTCTACAGTTTCCACACTTTTAACGTGAGATCGCTCGGTCATACCTTTAAGTTCATTAGCAAACAGCCTCCCATTTCTATAGTCACTTTCCCAATATTTACTTTTTGATTGATTGATTGGAAATGTTTATTCGAATAAAAATATTCATCAAACACATACACATAACATATCAAAGATAAAACATAACCCATTGGTGCATATTAAATGAGTCGATCGCCATTACATTTTAAGTCAATTCCAAAAGAAGAAGAAAATAGGAATAAAAACACACATATTACATAATTTTAAAAAGCAGCATCTTAACCTCTTTAAAACCCCCTTCTATGAAACATGGCAGCCTTTAAGTACGACAGCAGGGCCCAGGCATTGACTTTCGTTTCCGCCATCAACAAAAAAGACATGACTGCTCTATATTGGTGCAAAACAGTGCGTTTTAAAACTTGCAGAATGGTCTGTTTTCTTATGTTCCCATAACCTGGACAAAAAAGGATAAAATGGCTCAAGTTTTCATTCGGGGCAACGCACACAGGACGACTTGGATCATCTGGGTAGCCCACCCAGTTTACCGTATTGATTCTCAGCCGTAACTAGTCAAATTGTGCCCTTGTTATGAGCCAACTTTGATGTTTTTCTGGCCCAGACAAGGTACGGCTATAGAATTGGAATCCCACTTATTAGCTGATGAAAACTATCCGCTTGTGACACCAATGCTACATTCATGCATCTATCCACGGTTTCCCTGGTTACCGCTTCCTTGAATGATCTCACTTCCTGTGGGAGAAACATCATAGCAAAAGGTGGCACTACCGGCACATTCGCCTTACACATTAACTCCTTTACGGACCTCAGCCAGGGTATTTTTTGCCACAAGTCTCTACTCAACGTCGCTTTTATTATAAAGTGACCTGACGTGGCATTTTTGTTCCCCCATATTCTTAGCCATAGGATGCTTGGGGCAGCTGCCCAGTCATCCCAAATTCTCTGTGCACCGATGCACAGGAAGAGGAGCCTAGAAGTCACAACATCTTTTTAAAATGACGATTTTCTCTGGCCTGCATGTCACCAGGCTTGTGATACCCCCATGGAGCTGCTCCATATTGTGTGGATGCCTTTACTTGCATGGCATATACCTTGAGGGCCGATTCCATGTGCTGGCCCTTGGATTTGGCAGAAAAACGGGACATACCCCTCTCAGTATTGGCACATTTTCAAGGACTGTTTTTTTACGTGTGCCATACCTGTTAGCGTCTCTGAAAATCTGATCCTCAAGTATTGTACTCAGCCACCTTGGGAGGACTTCTCCCTTGCAGATTATGGGGCGCATCTTGATGAGCTTTCTGCCTCCACTACAGCTCATCAACGCTGATTTGGTAGAGTTGATATTAAGACCTAAGCTTGTCATAATGGAGGCATAAGCATCCACCAACTCCTGCAGGGCCCTGGGAGTTCTGTCCATAAGCACTGTGTCATCGGCATGGGCTCGGACCGGGAATGACCTACCCCCACTCTTAAGAAGTCCACTGCAGTATTCAGCAAAGCCTTCAGCAGCCCATTGATGTACAAAGTAAAAAGTATGGGGGCCAAAACACACCCCTGACAAACACCCAACTCAATATCGAACCACTCAGTTCACCTGCCCCCCGGACTAAACTGGACATTAGCTTTGTTGCCAGAGTGGATCTCCCGCAACACTCTCAGGATATCCAAGGGGCAGCCCATAGACTCAAGCATGGCCCACAACTTAGCACAATCAACTTTGTTGAAAGCCGTACTTAAGTCCATGAATGCGAGGTAAACTACCTCGTCCTTTCAGAAGACAAAGTTCGATCACAAAAGATACAAATTCAGCACATTCTCCATTGTGCCCAAACCAGGGTGTAAACCGAATAGGATGTCAGTTAGAATCTCCGCTTTGGTAAGCCAACACTCTATGTGGCCCAACAGTACCTGACCAAAAATTCTAAAAGCAGTGTCCAATAGAGAAATGGGATGATACAAGGAGGGATTGGTTATATCCCCCTTTTTAAAAATGGGAAAGATGGTTGCCGTCTTCCAGGATGGTGGATAGTGCCCTGAGCTCAAACAGTAATTAAAGGCCAAAGTCCACACCAGAGCCCATAGATCAATTTGACTCATACAGAGGTCTGCCGGTATGGCATCTGGGCCGGGTGCTCGATTTTGTGACTGGGCCCCTATAGCCTTGGACACCACCTCCAATGAAAAACATAGAGATACGCCCCCTGACAACTTTTCCTTTCTTGTACACAGCCCCAAAATAGGGAACCTAATCAGCCGCGCCCACGTGAGTACCCTGTAGACCTAGTTTTCCCTTACTGGGGGACCCACTCGTTACAAATTCCCAGAAGCCCTTCACATCATTTACCCTAGTGGCCTCTAGGAATTCTTCCCAGGCCATAGCTTCCAGCTGCAATATTCGTTGCTCAATCGTCCTGGACAATGCAATGTCTGTCAGTCACAGGGCGCTTTAGAGCGTCTAAAAGGGCTGATTTTGCCAGCCTACAGGCTTGATTAAACTAGCCCCGCTTTCCATCACTGCCTGTTTGTCTGGGAACCACTGAAAAAACCCCTGTGAGGGCCTCCAGGATAACCATGAAAAGACCCACCACTTCGCTAGGGCTAGTAGATTTGTCCATTATTCCCTTTAAAGCACTTTGTTGTGTGGCTAATATTTGAAAATGCAGACCAGAGCCTAGGATTTTCCCCCATTTAATTCTTCTGAGCGATGCTACGTCGCTGTCCACTTGCAACAGTGAGCCAAACACAGGCACCACCCCTCAACCAGCCCTCTAACAGTTAATACCACCGGGCAGTGGTCGCTATACCCCACCCTTGATACATCAAAGCTCATGATGAGATTCCAAAGGTCCAGCGTTAAACAAAAGTAATCAATAATGAAGGATCCCAAATGGTTGTTAAACATATGTTTACCAGGGATGTCCAAATTGATATGCCTGTTCACCAAACCTAAGCCCCATTCAATGAGCCAGGCACTCCATTGGAGACCCCTGGTACAAACTCTGTTATCTTCCAATTTAGGTTCCAGAACCTTTAACATGTGTTCCTCCTTGGGTTCATACAGATCTTTTGACAAGCCACAGTCCATTAAACATTAAAATCCCCCGCCCCAGATGAGACTATTCTGGGTGTTTGCTGGATCTGCCATGTACTTTTCAAAGAAATCCTATAGTTTCAGCCAGACCTCCCCCTCCACCTTATTTGAGCTATTATAAAAGTTTAGAACATTAAACCCCTCAGTGCCAGAGGTTTTGAACCTCAATAGTTGTAAGAATTCCAGCTTGGTCTCGACCACCTCCACCCTACATGGTAAAGAGGCCTTAACCATTACAACCAAACCACCAGAGCTCTGCCCTCTCCTGTTCTTTTTTAGCAGGGATGCCATAAGAGGCAGAGCCGTCCAGGTGGGACAACTTCAGGTCCCATGTTTCCTGCAGTAGGATGATCTTGTGGCACTTCAAGAATTCCACGTTCTTGTCCAACTGCATTTTACCCCTGGAGCTATATTCCAGGATACAATTTTAATTTCAGTGGCTGCCACAGTTTATTCCGTCCTCTGACCTAAAGGACTCACCAAGGCCCCCCTGATGGTAAACACTGGGCTACCTCCTGTCAATCCTGGTCGTCCAAAGACGATAATGGCTCAAATCTGTTCTGAGCGGCCAGGTTCAAGTTGGATTCGGCACGCCCTTGTCGTTCATGGACGTTTCTCCACACAGTTACCCATGTAGGCACGCATGCCACACTGGGGACAGCCGAGGCAGCACCACCACCCCAGCGTGGATCCCCCAATGTGAACCTTTCGCTACTCGACCAATATTTTATTTTTAGAAAGAAAACTCCCTTCTCCACCTCCATTGTAACTTTGCTGTCCAAAGCATCCTTCACCCTCTTCATTTCTAACCTGTCTTTATCTGATTTAGTTAGTGAAAATCTCTGCTGAGAGGCTTTGAGCTTGTCCTCTAATGATATCAACTCCGCCAACCCTGTCTTCTTTATATGAGACGTTTGACTGATGAATTCACCCATCATTGTTGCTTGGAAAAAATCCCAAACCATGGGTATATCTGCAGAGTCTTTGTATTATGCAAAGAAAACATCACTAAAAGCCTTTAATCCAGTAGTTACTACCAAATCTTTCAAGATTCAAGTTCCCATTCACCATCTAATAAGGTTCGAGTTTACATCGGACAAATGCAGCTGCAGGTCCATCAATGCATGATCTGAAATCCCACGTTCCCTTATATTTACACTAACAGTCTTGTCAATGAGCCTGTGTGACAATAGTAAATAATCAATCCTGGAATATGAGCCATGAACTGGTGAATAGAATGAAAACTCTTTCACATATGGATGCATTATTCTCCAGTGTCACGGTTTTATTACACGGCACACTCCAGCCAGGGTCTCCTTCCCAACAATGAATGTGGCGTACAATAAATCGCTTTTTATTTTTAATAAACTATGGGTTCTTTTTATTTGAGTAGACCTCCAACCCGTCTGGAACCTGACTTCCACAAACACCCCGTGTCACAATGGACCAGGAATCAGGCCGGTGTGTATCAATAAGATATTTATTAATTTATTATTTCATGAAAAAGGAAAATCAAACAATTTTACAGCCACTAATGTTGTGGTACACAATTGCACTAATCTCTACAAAACAATTAGGTTAAGATATCCCGTTACAATTCTCACAATCTTTAATGGCAACACAGAAAAAGATCTATTTTAGAAAGAAATAACACCAACAGTTTAGCACTCCCCACTGGAACACTCATCCCCAAACCTTAGCTAACTTGATTCCTTTGAATGGAAGGCAGTGGCAAGGAGTAGGGATAGAGAGAGAAAATCGGATTTGGAGTAAAGGCCACCACCCCAAGATGGGAGGCCAGCAAAGAAAGTGAAAACCCGTTTTTGGAGCAAAATGGCAGAATTGGATTTTGATTATTGCTCACAACGGCTAGGGGACAGAATGAAAGGAAATTTGTGTTGCTTACTTTTGAAGAGATAAGGAAACCTAGGGATTACTATTCAGCACACCAGAGAAACAATAGAAATAAAGTAGGAAAATCAGTTTTGGATGGAAGCAAATGCAAAAGGAAAGATGCAATGGCAAATGGAAATTCGTTTTACACAGGATTTACAATGACAGGCAGCGCAAGGAAGGGGTTTAGCTCAGAATAGGAAAATCGGGTTTCACTGACAAGGACCGAGACACAAAACAGATAGACTTGAATGCAAAAAGGGATTGCTCTCAATGGGACTACAGTTTGGATTTTTACTAGGACAGATGCAAATAGGAATTTGTGGGGTAATGCACACAATACACGGACAAGCTTGGTTTTCAGTTACAAGGAGACTTACTTGTACTGTGAATTTCAATGGGGGAATTAATTGATTTACTTAAAATATGCTAAGGATTTACAAAGACACTGAGAGGTTTACCAAAGGGAATATGCGAACATACACAGGCTAAACACAGATTCTTCTATGGGAAGGGGACTGAATTACACTGGCAATTTCGGGTTTTCCATGGGGTTTTCAATGGGGTCTTCAATGGTGTAATTATTGGGTGAAATGCTACAAAAAGGAAGGTCGTATGTAATTTAGGGCTGGGGTTATTTGCTACTTACAATGTAAGCCTTAGTTTGGGATTCTGGAAAGCCAGCTGGATCTGAAGACACTCTAGACAGCTAGACAAGGGGTCTGGTCTCTGCACTCTGCCTTGGTTTGGGATTCTGGACAGCCAGCTGGATCTCAGGACACTCTGGACAGCTAGGCAATGTGCCTGTTCACTGCACTCTGCTTTGGTTTGGGATTATGGACAGCCAGCTGGATCTCAGAACACTCTGGACAGCTAGGCAAGTGGTCTGGTCTGTGCACTCTCAAAGATGGTATGGTACTTTCGCCTCCTCTCCGTCCCCCTTCTCCTGTCTTCCTGGATTTTGTGTGTCCTTTGATCTAGTACAGTCCCCCTTATATAGCACAAATGACGTCACTCACATTACAATCTAGGGGGGAGGGTACTCTGTAATTACCCCTACCGCTCGGATAAGACAGGTTACCATTCCTATCTCTGCCCCCTGGCATGATTGGTTCAAGGGAAGTGAGCTACATCTGTCTATTTGCATGTATTACCCTTCTTTGTTCTCTTGGCCACTTTTTGACAAAAACCAGTTATGTTTCATAACTTCATAATTCTACTAGCCCCTGACATATGATTTAGATTTAGATTGCCAACTCGGTACGATGTAGCATGGCCAGTGTCACATTTTTGTCCTTTTCACAAAATGTATAACAGTTGCAACCCTGCAAATGATCAAGCATGTTCATAATGTCATTCTCCATCTTTCCAACAATTGTCATATTTGTCCCATTTTTAGAACAGCCAGAAAACCGTTCTAACTGGCCATTTCAGTCTCCAAGTTCCTAGAAAAAATCACTTTCTCTCTTTAAAACGGCCTGGAAATTACATAAAAACATAGCAGAACACGAAATTATTTCTCATTCTAATTACTTCAAAAATCAGTCCTTTAATGTCAATTGGGATGATCTGTCCCCCTCTGTGAAGGGGGGCGCTTCATCCCCCATAGCCGGTGACCAGAGATTTTTATGACCCCTTTTGAAGTTGTCAGTTGCAGTGGGTGCAGGAAGGAGCTCACACCTTCTAGTCAAGCTTTAGCCACACTTGCTTTCTTTGAAATCCCTGAGCCCCTGCCTTCAAGTTTGGTAGAGCAGGTAATTATGACGCCCTTAGTAACATCACATTTGACTGTGGGATGGTTCACTGGTAGGTGCGACTTCCAGTGGAAAGCAGGGCTTTTACTTGTGAAGCTTCCTTCATTAGCCCATCTGGTTTTTCCGGTATTATGAGCCTCTTCAAAGGTGATTGAAGTCCTGTGGGTGGAAATATAATGTACATTGCTGAGTCAACCCTCCCACAGCATATTTCCCTGACATTTCAAAGCAAGCAGTGCTATCTTCTCACTGTCGCCTTTCAAAAGTCATTTTTCTTTTTCACACGTGTGCAAGCTGTTTCTGCATCTACTGTTTGAAATCCTGTCTTGTATGTCATGGAATCCTTTAATTTCTTCTTTTGGGAGGGTGTTTGCATTTGCTGTTGGCCCATTGACAATGAGGGGTAGGCTCCCTTCCACATGGTTCTCAGATTTGACATGAACAAAAGAAAACGCCAAGCCATTTTTCGTTTGCAGCGTTTCAAGGGCTGCTGTTCAAGTGAAATGGAAAGCAAAAGCTGTGTTGGCTTGTAATGTTGAAATCCTTGCCCCTCATGTGAATTAAAAGTAAAACAAGGCTTTTTATGATTGCAGTGCATAACTTTTTGTCATTCAGGTGAAATAAAAGCAACGCAGGAACGTTTTGGATTAGTGCATAACTTCTTGTCATTCAGGTGAAACAAAAGCAACGTAGGGCCGTTTTTGGATTATAGTGTTCAACTACTTGCCAATCGGGTGAAATAAAAGCAACGCAGGGCCGTTTTTGGATGCAGTGCATAACTTCTTGTCATTCAGATGAAATAAATGCTAAGCAGGGCTGTTTCTGAGTTCCAGTATTCAAATGCTTGCCACTCATGTGACGGAAAGCAAAGCCCGGCCCTTTTTAGTGGCACGCTTTAAATGCGATGTTTCAGGTCAAAGGGATTTCCATCTAGGGCCTTAAATGCACCCCACATCAGATATCTACCATATCATACCCCTGAAGGAAGTTCCCAAATTCCTTACTCACTCCCACATTTGTATATCTACGTGATGCAGAGAGGTCCATTTTACATTCAAGTACACAATGAAAATCTCCATCCAATATTATCTTCCCACCCTGTAAACCACGCAACAACGAAGTCAATACATTGAAAAAATATCCCCCCAGGGCACACTGACCATATATAGATCCAACAGTGATCACATTGCCATCACAGATTATATCAGCCAGGATTATTCACCCCTCCTCATCCTTAATCACCTGATCCACAACACCGTTTGCACCTCTGCAGAACAACAAAATACACACTGCTCTGGATTTTTAACAAAAGTTCCCACATGTACCTTGAATTAATTAAAGGATAGTTCCGGGACTTTTTTTTTATTGTCCCTACGGTTCGGCCATGTGTTTTTAAGCATAACTCGGTAGATCGTAGAAAACTTTCCTATGGACCTTACCCGACTTTTCGTCCATTAACGCACTCAAAATCAGCCGCCATTTTCTGATAATCCTATCATTTCCCCCCATCGCCCTGGCTCACCTGCTTTTGCGGCACTAAATCAAATCCCCCGCCCCTGAAACAGACTTTATCAAAACATTCATATTCCCCGCCTCTATCCGTGACGTGACTGAGCTGAGCAGGCAAACGCGCCCAGGCGTCTTCTACGCGACTCCACACAGAACCCGGAAATCAACACAGATGAGCTCACACAACACAGCGCGCCACAATTGGGAATATGAAACTGTACTTTTAAATTAAACCGCAAGATTGTAAATTTGGTAAAGTACATTTATTTGACATCAAATGTTTTGAGAATATTCAGCGATTTGCATTTTTATTTGCTCTCGATCCAAAATAGTTCGTCTTGAGGCAAGCGATGTTCGTGTGCAGTACACAGGGTGTTGGTTTACGATAAAATAAGCTCTTCGGTCGCACTGATAATCGCATGGCTGTTCCAACAACGAGGCACTAGGCCACCACAACGGTCTGTATGTTGCATCTAGCCGTTAGTACCGCGTAAGGGCATACTTGTACTTGGCGATCGTCCCATAAAATGGTCAGGGTGGTAACGTTGTTCACGCGGAGAAGCAACTGGCGGTTAAAAAACCCATCCGCCGGTGTCTGGTACTCGTGACACATGCAATAATGAATGATGTACCTGTTTGAAAAACATAAAAAATGAAATTAGTCTCACCATCAGATCTTTATTAAAATTATTCATTTTATATATTAGGTTGGGAAATTATTTCATAGCTAGGACAGTGCAACTGGGTATTATACGTCAAGGGGGGGCTGTAGGATACTGAGACAGTCCCCCAGTGCAGGGGTTGACAGGGAGGCAGTGCAGGTGGAGAGTGGAAGGGCCCAGGACCGAGGTCGCAGACAGTGGACCAGTTGTAGCAGGGGAGAGGGAGAGAGAAAGCAGAAGCAAAGAGGAAGGTTTTGAGGTGCTTCCTTAAAAGGAGATGGTTCTCCTCAAGATAGTGCGCGGTACAAAACAATATGCCACATAGAACGAACAAGTACAACTTAACCCGTCTTTAAAGCTACTGTATAGTAATTAAATTGCGGTATAAACTCATCTAAAGAGTTACTTACATTATATTTGCATTTTCCATTGTGTCTGTGCGAGGGCAGCCCCGAAATACCACTCCTTCTATGCCGACGTTATTTCTTCTAATGAACGAACATTAAATGGCTTTCGTTTCTGAAATTTTATTCATTATCGTTTCTTACGTTATTGCACCACACCCCCAAAAAGAAGTCTTTCGGGATGGTCCCGGCCTGTCAAGGTCAAATAACAATAGAACCTTATACTGAGTCGTGGGCCATTCCGGCAGCCGAGCAAAAAATCAAAGCAGCTGACCTTTACTTTGAACGAGCACACATTCCTACTTAGCTACATTCAGTGTAAGGCCATCTCACAGGACTTGAAATTTACACTCCATCTTTGCATTTTGTCTGCGTGCTTTGCAGCCCCAGAGAACCATAAATATGGACACATTCTATATTTTTTGAAAAATGATTTATATTACTGTTTGGTTTAATTTAATGCGCAAATGAACAAGGTTGGATAGACACATTGCATGTACACTGAGCAATCACTTTTATTTACACATTACATAGATACACATATTCAATGGGCCTGCGACATGAGGAGACTCGAGAGAACAGACAATCAAATTACAATCATTTAAACCGTGATGTGTATTTCTCAATGAGCTCTTCTTTAGGTGGGCATGGAACACAGGCAATGTTGGGTGGCAATGCAGTTGTCCCCTGCACAGGTTCGTTCACAACTCCATTTATGTGGCTATCTAGTACGTCAACAATAAGTCTTTCAATAAACTCATATTGCATATCCTCAAACACTGGTTTGATCACCCATTGTTTACTTCTTTTAGTGAAGGCCTTATTGTAGCGAAGCGTCCCTAAAGTTCCGGTCGTCCTACTTTGTTGACGGCCAACATTATGGTTATGTGCCAAGACCGCTAGAAGAGTCCGATTTATCATGCCCTCCATGCCAAAATGCAATCGTTTTGGCCTGTACTTTAGGCACATATTGTGGAACACCTCCAAATCTCCTGTGTGGCAGAATTCCGTGAGTCCCCTCAAATCTCTTGTTATAGTTTTATCAAATACAATCTTTTCAATGGCTTTGTGAGTGGGTGATGAAGGAATCAACCACTTCTTCTTCCGTGCCTCCTCTGTGGACAAATGGCCATGTTCACAATTGTGGAAATGTTGGTTTGTGTTCCAACGGTGAACGTTGGTACAGTGTAGCATTACTGACCGCCATTTTTCCAGTAGAATTTCCAACGACCCTCCACATGTTTTTGAGCTCCACCAAAGATGGTTGCTGATTGACTTGGACCACTGTGAAATACCTTGCATACCTTTTTTTTTACCTGCAGCCGACATTTTTTTATTGATTGTTTTTGCAAGATGCCAAACGTCAAATTGGTGATTTATATTTTTGTACTCTTCTCTCATTGTCTTGGCAATTGAAACGTGTCTGTCCGTGGCTATCAGGTCGATCACCATTCCCCGCGATTGTAGTTCTTGCAATGATGCTACAAAGCCAACTTTCTCCATGGCCACTGAGGATGTACTTTGTGACACCTGCACGACCACCGAACGCACAATTTTCTTACTTTCCATGTCCTGAAAGTGGTAGGTGCAGTACTTGGCTGAAAATCCTGGGCTGTCGCACTGTCCATCACCGGCTAGCCTGAACCGTTTGCCCGCGAATGTACTATCAATAGACATTTTTTCCATTCTCCAAGCTTCGCTAATGGCTGGAAATAGATAATCGGTTTGGTATTTGTAGAACTGAGTTTTCGCAATGAAATGGATTCCCACAAACTGAAAGAAAGACTCTAACTTTTTAAAACTTGAACCACTAAAAAGTGCAGCCGCTGCACAAAGTAGATTGCCTGCTGGCAGTTGCCCCAGCATGGGTTGTGCAGACCATGAGAAAGGATGATATTTTGTACAGGTGGCATGTATTTTAAGGTTAGTGCCTCGAATTGCACGAGTCACATTATTCAATGGCTCCCCACATACTTCCCCACCAACCGAATGCCCACATTTCATCCGAATAATAATATCAATCAAACAACTATCGAATACAATGAATTTGGCCTCTTTCCTTATACTGTCACTCTGCATCCCAGCTGGTTCGGCCTGTAACGTTGAGGACATGTCACTCACATGAAAGGTAGAATCTCTGATATCGTCTTCCGCTATGTTCAGTGATATTGATGGTGTTTCATTGTCGTCCACTTCATTCTCTTCCATTGCAACATCTGTTCCTTCTCCGGCGATGGGTGAATAAGACAATTTCTTCAACTTTCTCGCGGTCTTAGTTTTTGCAGGTGTGGATTCTGTGAATTGATCTCCGACTGCATCCGAACTACCAGGAGGACATTCACTATCAATGGCTGGATGTGGTATAGCTCCGTTGTCAATCACTTCATATTCTTCCCATTGGCACGATGCATCTCCAGTCTCAAGTCCCTGCCAAAAGGTTTGACAAGCAACATCTCTCGTTCGCTTCACTGTCTGTGTAGATCTAGTTCGTACACCTACTCGCAACTAGAGGACAGATTGGAAAAGGGATGTTCAGTTTAAACACAACTTACAGTATTGAACTATTAACAGTGAAAAACAACATAATATAGTGACCAGGACACTAACCTTCTTTTGCTTTCTTTTCTTTGAAACTTTCTTGCCTCGAACTTCAACATCAGGACGCTGTTGCTCCGACTCGTGTGTGCATGTCTCCACTTCCTCTTGCGCTGCAACGACTATATTTTCATGATAAGCACATCCATCACGCACTGACGCTCCATCGACTCCCTGAAACATAGAACTTTCATTAGTATGTATAATAATATCGAAAACACAAAATGTACTTGGGGACCAATACCCACGTACATCTCAATAGCAAAACACGAATGAACTCTTTGTGTAGAACATTCAAACGACAATTATTCACACATAATTGATCTAGTTAGATGGAACTGTCAAGATCCATACCTCGGGCTCCTCATAGACTTCCATTGATGATATTATTGAAGATGATGCTTCAGTAACTCCCTGAAACACAGTAATTGCATTAGTATGGTTTTCTATTTTGATAAAAAGAACAGAAACTTTGTGCAGGCGTCAACGGCTCATCTAAATAGACCTGCACAAATGATCAGTTGTCTAAAATAAATAATGGATATCTAAATATGATTCGATTTGCTCGATCGCTGGAAGTGTCACCACCCAGAGATCTGCATCAACTACTAGGGGTGATGTTCTTGTAGAAGAAGCTCCGTCATCTCCCTGAAACATAGTACTTGCGTTAATAAAGAAGGAAGTATAGCGGATGTAATCACGTCATATGATTTCGCTAGATCGAACTGTCAGTATCCATACCTCGAAATGCATAAGAACATCAAGGGACGATGTAACTGCGGTGCACACTTCTGCAAGCTGTTGCGCCGACCCGTAACTGCATGCTCCCCCTTCTTCTTGGACTAATGCTCCATCGACTCCCTGAAACATAGGACTTTCATTAGTAATGAACACAATATTGAAAAAAGAAGACACATAGGAGGGCGACGACAGAAGGACATATCAATGGCTAAAAACGAAAGAAACATTGTGTGTAACAATCACGCTACAAGAATGCAAGATCTGATGATCTCCATCGATGGAACTGTCCGGAAACGTACCTCGAGAATCTGAGTGACATCAACAGTAGTCGTCAATACGTTGGACTCCTCAGCATCTCCCTGAAAGACAGTACTTGCATTATTTTGGATAACAATAATTATAACTGAAAACAAAGACTAGAGGACGAGTACAAGGGTGTACCATTAGGTAAAATAATTACACGATAAATTAAAACTATTGATTTACATGCCTAAAACAAGTCAGTGGCAGAATAGCCAAGTAAGATTACCCGATAGGCGCTTGAAGTGGCTGATGACTGCAATAACGACACGGATGGAGAATCTTCCGCCTTCATATTGAGTGGATACATAAATGGGGAAATTATTGTTAGCTAATGCTACACACTACCGCAAGGCCGAGAGATAAATACGTAAACTTGACTCACCAGTGGAGGGATGTGGACGAATAGAGTGGGAATAGCGGTTGAGAGCAATTTTCGCCTCGCTCGCGGTGTGTTCTTCTTTATTAGCAATGATGTGGAGTACATGTCAGAGGTAAAGTGCCTGCTGCAGATGCGGTATCGATCACCCCTCTTGTCCGCAAAGACTTCTAGGACTCTACTTTCAAGCTCAGACGGTGGATATCCGCAATATCGGACCCATTCTCTTATCTGATCTATTGTCTTAGGGAAAACATGCATTATAGTACCTTCAGATTTATTATGGGTCTTCGAAGGGCAACCGCCAATGGAACAGGCAGGCATTGTGGAAAGTTCTGAAAAGTAAAGATCAACAATTCTCTATGAATACCAATGTAAACTCAGAACATGTGACTAGTTCCTTGCATGTACTGTCTTGAACGAAAAGAAATTGGACGCAAAATGATTATGGTACATGGCCTTACCTTGACGAACAAACAGTTAGATGCAGGGATCAGAGTAGTTTCTTGTCGTAGAACAGGGAGCAGTTCACAGGTTGCAAACTGAGGAGTTTCCTCGAAGTGGTCACGGAAGTTCACAGAGACGAAGAGCAGATAACCAGCACCTTCACGGGTTGACTAGCAAAGCGCAAAGAAGTGCTCATTAGAAATATGAAGTGGGTTATAAAGAATTCGAAACAGGGGTGTGTTTGTGAATGAATGACGTGTATATGTCGTGGCATTATGCGGTTTGCAGGGGGCCGTCCAGCGTGAGGGGGGATGCTTGGCAGGAGACACGGGGTCTGGAGGTAGACATGGGAACAACAACCCATGCTCTATAGACCACTTTGAAGTGTACATGGTCTTTGGCACCTCTTGGCCTTTATCGCTCCCTGACAGCTCCAGTTGCCAGCACAAGTACCCCGGTGAGAACTGCCTTTGATAGGGCGGGGGGTGGATTGGGGCGGTGGTCGTGCAGACAAGACACAGGAAGACTCGTGAATGGAGACACACTTATGTGGATTGCAGGGGGACGTCCAGCGTGAGGGGGGATGCTTGGCAGGAGACACGGGGTCTGGAGGTAGACATGGGAACAACAGCCCATGCTCTATAGACCACTTTAAAGTGTACATGGTCTTTGGCACCTAGGCAGTTAGTCAGCAGCAGGCTGGCCTGTGGTGGCAAGGCGGCATGGGCCAGAGGGGGTCATCTCTGTACCCGGTGCCCAAAAGGATGATTTATTATGATCAACCATATTGATTATTTACCTATAACCATGTTTTGTATCAATAAAATCCAACGGCCTTCCTTTTATTGCCAACGCTTGAACAAAGTGGTGTGGTAAGTATTTTTGGGGGAGGAGGCAAGGCCGGGAGGCTTGATGCCAACCCGCAAAATAACATATGTATGTCTGCTGCATATGGGTTCAACGGTTATGTGGATTGAAGGTGGGCGGCCAGCGTGAGGGAGGATGCTGGCCGGAGACATGTGGTGTGACAAGACAAGGCACAGGAAGACTATTCAATGGAGACACACTAGATTCATTTAAAAAATCAAAACAACCATTGTTAAAATATATGTTGGGTTTTATTTTAGATCTTGATTTCAATTGAACATAAATAATAAACATTACACATTGTAAAGTTCCGGTTGCAGCACATCCAGGGAAAATCCGCGGTATTGTCCACTGTCGCTGGGGAAATGTTGTCTAATGGCAAGTACCGCACAGGCAGGTATTACTCTTAGAACGCGGTGTCCTAGCCTCCCGTGAAGCCACCAAGTGAAGCAACGATAGGCCACCAGCCTGTACCACCTGTGAAAACGAAAGATGCAAACTGTATTAAAATGACAAAACTTTCTTATCACTGTCGATTCAGGTAAAAAATGTCATTCTGCTTTGAAAAAAATTCTATCTAGAAAATGCACAATATGGAACCAATTTACATGCATTCGAATGATATGTAGATGTAATTTTATATGTGGGAGACGACCATGACATAGTAGTGGCATCACTGACATCAAAACCAGAGTATACTTACTCGTTACTCGGATTACGCGGACAAACAGTGCCGCGAAGTTCGTGCATAAGCACCATCATCATCCTCAACACGGTCCGTGAGAGGCAGGCTTCCCTGAACTCTGGCAGCTCGGTGATGCATTGCGGACTTGGCTTGCCTTCCGAAATGTAGGCCAAGCACCCGGAATTTTCACGGCAGCAGCAGTTCTCCTCCTCAGTTGGCATTAGCTCGCACCGATTGCAAGTGCACCAGGTGGAGACGCCGTCCATGCGACATGGTCCAGGCTCTTCATCCGTTGACTGGTCCTCCCAACTGCCGTCCGAATCCCCATCGTTTTCGCGTGCTTGCCTTTCCAGTAGTTCTTCCTCGGTGTACTCGGGCTCGTACATATACGGCATTATTGTAGCCATTGTGTGGTAAAGAAAGTAAAATAATTTACAGAGATGGTACAGGTGTTCACAAGGCCTAGAAGCGGCGAAGGTAGCTGACCAGAGCACAGAAACGAGTCACAGAATACTCAAAGTAACACAGAGAGAGTAATGGAATCGAAAATCTGCTGCTGTGTGTTGTGAAACCGTGTGTTTATACTTATTGAGGAAAGAGGCGTCCTGCCATTTCCATGGCGACACTTCATTAGCTTAGGCGCAGCGATTGTTGACACGAAACGTGCTTTGGCGTTGGGAAATGGGCGGTACGCGTCTGCTGATGTCAGGCTCAGGGGCGGGGGATTTGATTTAGTGCCGCAAAAGCAGGTGAGCCAGGGCGATGGGGGGAAATGATAGGATTATCAGAAAATGGCGGCTGATTTCGAGTGCGTTAATGGACGAAAAGTCGGGTAAGGTCCATAGGAAAGTTTTCTACGATCTACCGAGTTATGCTTAAAAACACATGGCCGAACCGTAGGGACAATAAAAAAAAAGTCCCGGAACTATCCTTTAAAAGATGTTCAGTACATTCAAGCAAATGTGTTTCTTGTAGAAAAACAACATCTAGCGTGGCTCTTCATATCCTTGCCACTACTTTTTTCCTTTTTTTTTTTTTTGTACAGTTCAAGCCTTTGACATTCCATGTTGGGAAAGTAAATGGTCCCATGTTCAAACTAATACAATTATAGCCTTAACAATAGGATAGCACGTATTTTTATAGCGGTACCTAGTATGAATCCGTATAAATGGGCCATTGAATATCAAACATTGTATTTGTATTACACACATCAGCTCCACAATAAGGGGTAACCCCACTCACCAAACACACCACACACCAGACAAACCAGACAACCTAACTAGCCACAAAAAAGGAAGACTAAGTTTAAAACAAACATCTACCCAATAATACTCAAGCAGTCTATGATTACATTTATTTACAAAACCCTTGCGATTCAAATCATGTCTACCAGTTACCTTTGCCCTATATACAACATTCTTAAAGAACATCCTCTCCCTTTGCCCTCCAAACCAAATAAGTCTACAGCTGCTTTCAAACAATACAATGATTTCATTGCTATGCATGAAGCCAACGAGTTGTCTGGGCGTGTTCCAAAACTCAGAAGTATGCAGCATTCATTTCGCTCTAGCAAATGTTCAGTAGCAAATGTCAGCCCTTCCCATCTGCTGTGCTGCTTCATACAAACATTGTTTCCTGTGAAAGGTTGTTTTCCAGTGACTTATGTGATGAATCCTGCAAAGTCCCCACAAAGATCCTACCTAGAGTTTCCTGCCAGGTGGCCAGGGAAAGGCAGACGCTTCCTGATCCTGCCCCTGGGGGTGGTGTTATATAGGAGAAAGGCCCCAGGGAAATAGGAGGACTCAGTTGGATGAGACGCGGTATTTGTCTTCCCCAAGGTAGAAAATATCATTCATACCAGAACATGTAATGGCTGCTGTCAGAGAGAGCTGTTATTGCCCCAAACTAACTATCTGAATGTCGGTGAAAACAATCATAACCAGTTACGTACTTGCAGTAAGAAAACTCCCATTAAAGTCACTGACATCAGTAGGCAGGAAAGCTCCTATGACTCCAAGAGGAATAATAGACATGAGTCTTTAAATATGACCAATTTGGACCATGAACACCTTTATACCTCTGTAAAGCCAAATCCTTATAATTCCCCCTTTCAGAAATGTTTGCGAGGAGAGAACGGAACTTGTATTGATATTTCCATGAGAAAAGCTGTTAGAAAAACTGATTTTGACATTGGGGACTCCAAGTTCCATAATACCCAAAGTACTGGGAGAAGGAAGAGGGCTGCAGAGGCATGAGACTGCAAGTTGCAGCTTATTAGTGGTAATGACCCACACCTGAGGGAGACTAGGAGGCATAATTGGCCCCCTGAGGTGCAGGCTATGGAGAAGAGCAGTAGCAGAAGGTGGAGTAGTTGTAACACATCCACGTGGCAGCAGAAGCAGAAGTTAAAGGAGAGCAGAGACGGCGGGACCACCGCCATGTACTGAGCGGTCTGCTGCGCAAGACCTTCATTGCAGAGGTTGCACAGCGGGAAGCATTGGGAGTAACGTCTCTCCCACTGAGGACTGCAGCTGCAGAGGTTGCGCAGCGGGAAGCACACAATTTGTAAGCTTTTCCAGTTGTCAGGCGGACTCCGGTGGCAGACGAGCACCGGAGAGCCATAGAAGCAAGGAGAGCTCCTTTATTGGCAGCTGCGGGCTGCTGGACCTCGAGAAGAAGAGGTTGCCGAGCCATGCAGGAAAGCAGAAGCAGAGGACATGGAGGCAGCGAGGCGAGCAGACGCACATGGCAGACCCAAGTAGATTGTGACACCGGAGCTTTCTGTACCCACCCGTAGGCCTACTTCAGGTGCCTTAAGCACAAAGCGAATATAACTAAAGTGAAGTGGGGAATGAAACCTTGTTTTGAACACTGAACTGACATAAAGCAGATTGATTATCCTCGTGTAAATCAAGCTGACAAAGTGGTGCAAGCGGCAGAATAAAAATCAAACAATCAAACCAGAAGGGTGTAACTGTGTCTATGTGGGGCAAATTAAAGACCAGTACTAAGAAAGCGAAATAACTCAAGAACACAAGATAAACAACTATTGCCCAGGCCAAAAGAGAATCATACCAAGGAAAGAGATAAAGAAACAATATTGCCAAAGCCAAGAGAGGGCAATTAGGAACTCAAGTGTTTGTAAAACAAATTGCCCATTTGTGAAGGAGGTCATAAGAGGAACTGGCTTAAAACCACATTGCCAAAGCCAAAGAAGTATAAGAGTGAGAGAGAATTATTGTCAGAGTTGGTGAATGCGGAAGTGGGGAGACAAGAGTGGCAAGTGGGCTGCCCTTCTGATAGAAGTATTCAGGAGGAGTGGCGCATAGCCTACATTGTGTGTGGCAATCACAAGTGTGCAACAAACAGCACCAGTGTGTTTCTTATGGAGAAATACTCAAGACTTTGCTAATCTGTTTGGAGAGAACCTTTGCCACAGAGGTACCTGTAGGTAGTAGTTTTATTCTGTCATGGCAGGAGACAACACCAGGGAAGAGAATGTTGTAGTAGTATGCCTGGCAGGTGAGTGGACCAGGTGGAAGTGGTTGAAGTACTGTGGTGTGATTAAACGTCTTGAAGAAGTCGTGATAGAACCACTAAAATGTTCTTGTCAACTCTTACATAATTGTCCTAATTAATACCACTGAAGCAAGTGTTTGTGAACTGTTGCAGAAATATCCCAACACAAACTATTTTGTTGATGCTAATGAACTATGGAAGTATCCTTGGTCTAGAATAAAAAGTTATTTTTAGCTCTTTGTCACAAGTGGCAGGAGGAACAACCTTGTTGAACAACTTTGAACTGTTGGTGGAATACAAGTTCGAACTTTATTACAAAACAGGATTTCCTTACCATTTTGGAACTGTTGAATAGAATCCTGATGAAATCTGGGGAAGGGAAATTCACCCAGATTATAGGGAGAGACAGTTATCATGTTATGAAGATAACTGTTATATTTGTTATATGTGAACTGCCATACATTTACCTTGTTGAGTTGTTGTATGTATAAGTGTCAGGGACAGAAACCTTTTGTTACAGTGTTTCCTTTAGTTTATTTTAGGCAGGGAATACCTCGCCAGGGTGGGGATAGTCAGGCTTTTATCCAACCTTTTGAGTAAATGAATTGGCATCTTTTGAAACAAAAGTAGTCCGCCTCACATTTCTGACTGCTCACACTTAGTACAGCATATATTTCTCAGGTGTACACGTTGCAATTTGGGTAACTGGTGCCAAAATCTCCCGTCACCTGTGCTCTCTGTGATGAATCCTACTGATCCCTCACTAAGGCCCTGCCTAAAGTCTCTTCCCAGGTGGCCAGGGAAAGGCAGACGCTTCCTGGCCCTGACCTGAGTGAGAGGAATCCGTAGGGTGAGACACAGTATTTGCCTTCCCCTAAGGAAGAGATATCATAACTGACAAAATATATAATCGCTTGTTGCCACAATAATCCAACTGTTCCACCTGTTAAACACGTTAATGTGGGTGAAATCAGCCAGAACGCCTGTGGAATAGAAGTGAATCAAACCCCTTCTCAAACCCATAGAGCCAGAAACTCCCTTAATTTGAAAGCGGGTAATGGAAGGATGTTGGTGAATAAAACCCACCAAAAGCCTAGAAAACCTTATTCCTCTTTCCAAACAAGAATGGTGAATGATTTGTATGATACTCCTTCAATGAATGTTGTTAGCAGCAGAAATCAAATCATTAAAGCAGAAAGAGTGAGAAAAAGTAACTTTGTTGGTAGGGACTTCAAGTCCCATTATTCCCTCAGTACTGGGATGAGGAAGAGGGATGCCGAGTAACACCACTGTGGGAGCGGTCAGCCAATGACCTACACCTGAGGGAGGCTGCGAGGCTTAAAAAGCCCCCTGAGGTGCAGGCAATCGGGACGGAGCAGAAGAAGAGGAGGAAGCAGCGCGTGTCCTGTGTGCAGCTGAAAGTGAAGCTAGAGGAGAGCGAAGACGCCGGAACCACTGTAATGCCGAAAGCAGCGGTGGGTCCTGAGAGGGCCTTTGCCTCGAGTTCTCCCTGTTGCAGAGGTTGTGCAGTGGGAAGTGTAAGGAAAAGACACTTACCCAGTGAAGATTTGTTGTGCAGAGGTTTTGCAGCAGGAAGCAGCAGTAGCGAGGGAAGTGTGCCCTCTTTAGAGGTTCCAGGTGGCTGGATTGCACCTGACCCTCTCTGTAGCAGAGGAATCTCCATTTCCCAGGGGCATGAGCAGAGGTGGACCAGAAGAGGCTGTCTTCCTGATCACGAGTAGCCACAAGCACAGAAGATCTGCAAACACCGAGCGGAGTGTGAGCGAACAACTTACCCAGTTAGTATACAGCTTACAAGTTGACTCTGGAGCGCTCTGATGCTGTCCGCGTGTTTACAGCAGGCACTTGTGTGTGAATGAAAGAAGCAGTGACTATAATTTTAAATACCAAACTATACGAAACCAACAAAGGTTATACCTGTTGAGTCAAAGTGGCAGTGCAAGCAAATGTGTGAGAGTCTGGAAGGTCCAGAAACTCTGTGGGGAAACTTTGGGAAACCCAAAAGCTTACAAGTAACACCCAAGCCAAGAGTATGTGAAACCTCAGCAATACAGCAAACATTGATCAAGGCGAGAGGGGAATGTTGGGAAGCCCAACAGTTGTAAGTATTGCTGCTCATGTTTTATGAAATACAGATCATCAGGTGATATAAATATACATTGCCAAGCCAAGATAGAAGGAAGGTGAGACCACATTCTGGTCACTGTTTGGTTGTTGGTGTAGAGGGGAAAGAAAGGTGTCAAACAGCTACCATTCTGGAGAAGGTTACCCAGAAGGAGAGAAGCATAATTGCAAAGGAGTCCTAAAGAGCACTTATGTGAATCCTTATTTCCCCGAAACTGGTTTAAAGTTTGATGCCAAATAAACTTTGTGAAGTTGTTCTAAGTTGGAAGTTACCACTGAAGCACTCTCTGTTAAAATGGATGAAATATTAAACGGGCAGGCGAGTATTCCTGTATGTCAAGAGTTTGTTGCTGTAGAAGGCCTGGCACGGGAGTAAGCCAGAAAGTGGTTGATAAATGTGCTGAACTGTGGTCCTAACAGAGACAACTCATGTTAAATTGTGGCATTTAAAGACAAATTGTACAAACCTGTTGTGGAGGAGTTACTATTCTGCAGAAATCAAAGTTTGTGGTAAAACATCATGACAAAACAAATGTTGTTCACTTGAAGAATACAAAGGTGAAACGTGTTCTTGCTCGAGGAGTAGTTGTAACATACTATGGGCCTCATCACGACTTTGGCGGTAACCCTTAAATCCGGTGGTAGCGCTATTACTGCCGGATTTAAGGGTCTGCCAAATCAGGGCTTCGGCGGATTTCACCCCAGCTCTGAGCTGGGGGGAAATCCGCCAAAGATTTGCGCTCATACCGCCGGCAGGAAATCCACCGGTGGTATGAGCGCAAAATTTCCCCATTGAGCCCAATGGGGAATGGAGCATTCCCGAATGGGCTCAATGGGGAATGGGGAATACCATTACTGCCGAACTCGTGATCCAGCGCTATTAGCACCAGGGGGGGGGTTCGGCGGTAGGGCAGATAGCGCCGGTGCTAATAGCACCGGCGTTACCGCCCAATTCGTGAGGAGTCCCTATGTCTTTTTGTCAAAGTTTGTGGCAAATCATCCTGACAAAGATATTTGTTGTTACTTACTTGAAGAATACTAAGGTGAAAATGGTTCTTGCTCCAGGTGGAGTAGGAACCTTATATTTCTTTTGGTACATTATTGAGACAACAGAACTCTTTTTTATCAAGTTCAAATCCTTAGCAACTGCATTTGAAACTTTGTGCAAAACAAGGATTTCCTTATTTTTTTTCACCCAGGATATGAGAAGCAACATTGACCATATTGTGAATTCGATTGTATGTTATAAACAGTTATTGAATTGAACTGCCATGCATTGCCTTATTGCTTTATTGAATGTACAATTGTGAGGGACAGATATCATTTTGTTATAGTGTTTGCTTTAGTTTATTTTATGCAGGGAAATCCTCATCCGGGTAGGGATAGTGAGGTGTTTATCCAAACTTTGTTTTTAATAAAATGCCAAAAGTTGAAAACTTTTTACAAAGTTCTCCGCCCCACATTTCTGGCCCCTCACATCTCTCACACAAGAAGTTGCACTGCTTCATACACAACTTAACCAGTGACCTACTCGCTGAGTCACAAGAAATGCTGAATGGCCGTTTGCAAGTGACTGAGTCTGATGTAGTTTTAGAACGTTCATGGTCCAAACGAGCACACCATTCTTTAACACTAACAGATTTATTTTACTTATTTTGTATTCATTTATTAGCATTTGGTTTAAAACAAACCTTTTAGCTGGTCTCTTAACATCATGCATTAACACATTATTTCATATATCAAAATATTATAGTCACATTTTAAATCAAAACAATCTAAAACCACAACATTATCATTCAATAATTTATATAAAGGTCATTTTCTTTAAAAAATATGCAATCTAAAAATTGTATTATTACTAGGATCAATGAGTTAGATTCGCTACTTACTAAAATGATCCACTATTCTTCAGGGGTTATGGTGCTTGATTTTTCCCTAAACGTCCCAAAGTGCTTAGTTCTCATGGACGTTAGATCTGTACAAAGGAGTAAAACATGATGCCATGTTTCCCATCATGGCATTATCTGCACTTGAGGTCCCTAGGCTCAATTCCAGATCTGCTAACTAATACCTCTTTTGTTAGGTATAAATTAATCCTCAATCTGAAAAACTGGGTGCTAATAGCTGTTCGGACATTTGCATAGATATCTTGGAACTGCGCCGTATGACCTAACGTAATGTTTATAGTGATAGAAAAGTTTGAGTTTGTACTTTTTTGCTTCGTCTTGTGTGTCAATCCAATCTTGTTTCCATAGTTTCACCTTAACCATATTTGGGTTTGTAATCAGTTTGAAGTCCGTGGCATGTAGTTTAGCCAATAGCCATTTACACGACTTCCCCCACTCCACTAAGGTCTTATCTTTAGTACGATTAACGCATTGTTCAAGATCTCAAACATCACAACCGGGTTAACCAGTATACACTTCCTGTACAGGGCCAGTGCTTTGCGAATTACCATTGCTCTTAGAGATAGTAGGCCGAGTTTAAGACGAATAACCTGGATCTGTATCAATCTCGGCACTCTAAGGACACGTTTGCAAAATGTGCTCTCTAAGATGGACCATACCGCATATGGCAGAAACAACAGAGATTTGCATCAATATGTCAGGACTGCCACCACTTTTAACATATAAAAGTGCAATAGAGACAGTATCAAGAATCTTCAACATTTCCTGTTGAGTAACCCTGCCTGACTGGCCAGATGTTTAGCTTTATGTGCTTTTTCGCTGTGGGCATCTACCAGGCTCATGTTAGCACATATGTGCAGTAGGGATGTAACGGTATTACGGTATACCGTTAAAGATACCGTGAACCACTTAATTGAACAATAATAACCGTCACATTGTTTATACCGGTATACCGTTCATACCGTTAAGTGTGCTTTTCAATCTGATTTGGAAAGGCTGCAGTAAGCAAGTTCTGCGCAGTCTTGGTCTTGCACTGTTGGATGTGCCGTCTGCCAAGTAGTTTCAGTTTGAGCAGTTTTTAATGCCATTCCATAAACCACACGTGCATGACACAAAATCAACATGTTAGCAATAGGAAGAATAAATACAGTGCCAAGAAGGAAAGGGGTTTACTTTTTTTTATTGACATTTTTTTTTTAAAGCGCTCACACAGCCCCAGGGCATCGAGGCGCTGTTAAAGAAATTGGTTTTGTTTATTTTGTTGCGTAATTGTTTTTGTCTTAGTTGCGTATTTATAACGTGCTTAAACACCCAGAGGTTTCTAAGCGCGGACCCAGGGATCGAACCTGTGCTGCTTTGTGTCGTCTTGCTTCCAAGGCACACACGTTGCCGCTGAGCTATCCTCCCAGGACTTTGGGTTGGCGGCTTTGGGGTTTATATATTTATAATGGATAATGTTTTCTAAACATATGACAATGGCGGATTTCCCTGGTTCTATCATTGAATTTACATATAATAAGTCACACTGCGAAATTTAATCATCTCTGTGGGTATTCCCTGCTGCCATACCAAAGGGTAACATGTCCGTGATTACTGAACACCTTTTGGCCCAGAAGTAAACTAAAGGCTGTAACGTAAAGAGAGAGTGCGTGTACATGTGTGTGTGTATGCGCACAAACGTATACTACCATCAGACTCCATTGATCTGTGGCATGCAGATTATCAATATGGCAACATGTTCATCTTCACCAGTAGCCAGTGGGGGAGCTAAAGGCCTACATGACCACTTAAGAAAAGCTATTCAGTTTGCTTTGCCAGTCGCAGCAGGGCCCCACCTCCCCCTCCTCTCCACACATGCGTTTGTGTTTGGTGCAAGCAAGGGGTGGCATTTCAGTGGAAAGTATGTTGAAAAGCCCAATTCTGGCCCTGGGTGCCTGGTTTTGTTTGTGATGATAAATCTGACAATTTATGACCTTTTAGAAAATATTTAAGATTAGTTAACTCCATCTGCTATACCGCGATAACCATGATATAGCGTCATTTGGCAAGAAGGTTATTGTACCGTCATAAAACGAATACCGTGACACCCCTAATGTGCAGATATGTAAATGTTTCAACCTGCTCTAATGGCTCCCTCCTCAGTCGTCATACAAAATGCCTCTTCCAACTTGCATGGCTAGACTGGAGCATAAGAACTTTAGATTTTGATATGTTGATCGCCAAGCCATTATTTTGGACATACTCTTCCAACTTATTGAGCTCTGTGAAGAATCCTACGGATCCCTCACTGACACCCTGCCTAAAATCTCCACCCAGGTGGCCAGCGGAAGGCAGACGCTTCCTGATCCCAACCCTGGGGTGATGTATTGTGGGAGGATCACCTGGGTGGTGAGGAGATTCTGTGGGATGAGACACAGTATTTTTCCTCTGGAAGGAAGAATGTTCCTAAAGTACCTAAAGACCTAAAGAGGTAATGGCTTATTGTCATTTTAATGTCTCTAAACCTCATATTAGATGTAGAGTTGTGGACCTTAATGTTGTAAAATCAGAGCAAACTTTACCAAAAGAAATATCCTTTTGGATAACCCAAACTAGACACCTTCCTCAAACCCGAGGGTACAATGTAAAGGAACGTGGAAATGTTTACTTCAGGAAGCACGCTTCTTCTGTAATAGCTAATTGTCATAGCCCCTCTCTTAATACTTTTAAGGGAATCTACCCTTGAAACTAATTTAAATGTTGAAAAACTAATTTTTAAAGGGAACTACAAGTCCCAGAATTCAAAACGGTTTGAGACGTAGAAGAGGGCTGAAGAGGCATGCAGTTGTAAAAGAGAGGCAAACCTAACAGCCATTGCAGTAGTCAAGCAATTGGACCTAGCAGCCCACACCTGAGGAAACCTGGAAGGCATAAAAGGCCCCCTAAGGTGCAGGTAGTAGGAAGGAGTGGAAGGAGTTGGAACGTTAGCTGGAGTGCAGGCTGTAGCAGTGGAAGCAGAAGGAAGACACGAGGCTCGAAGGCCAAGCAGAAGTGGAAGAACAAGAGGTATGCCGGAAAGTGGAAACACAAGATTTCACCTGTGTGTTCTGAGAGAGTCCTGTTCTCTCAAACTCTGAAGTGCAGAAGCTGCGCAGTGTAAAACGTGCAGGAGAAGCAGTTTTCCCCATGTGATCCTGGTTGCTGTGGTTGCAGAATTGTTGGTGTGTCGGAGACTGAGGCAAGAAGTAACTGTCAAGCCGAGGGTCTCAGAAGTAGAAGCAACTCCCACCTGTGGCCAGACCAGAGACACCTATTCGGGAGAAGGGTGTGGGTCCCGTAAGGAAGGCATGGTATCAACAGTAAGACAGACACAAGTGACCACTGTTCAAGGGTGTTTATTGAACTTCATAAAGGTTTGAAAAATGCCTATCTAATCCTAAATCTGCAGATGGGAGCAAGCTACAATCATCAAATAATAATAACACAGTCCTAGTGGTGTCTTGTCAAAATAAAACAGCCTATATTAATAAACCTATTGGCAATCCATACCTCTAAATACAAATAGTGTGGGAAACAGTGTTACGAAAAAGAAAAGTGTTCACAAAATGATATGTCAGGATGTTCAGGCTGTTTGCCTCCCTTCCCCACCTTTTCAGCACGGGACAAAGCGGTTCACTCGAGCGTAGCATAGTCTCTGGCTTCTTCAGCACAAGGATGCAATTCAATCATTAGTTCAATCATTAGCATCATGTTCTTCTGTGCCCAAGTCTCTTTGCATATCAAAGTCTCTTCATTCAGAGGGCCTGATGCGACAACAAAAATGATAAGTTCTTTTCCTCTTTCAGATTTTCAAAAGTACTCAATTTAGGTGATTCACTATTCAACCAGGATCCCCCTTAGCCAGGCTCAGATCCCTATAACGCAATGTTCGTCACCTTGGATCCCCCTCGTCTGGGATCAAATCCTCTTAACACAGTGTTCGTAGGATATTCTTTCTTGGGTGACTCACAGTTCACCCCGGATACCCCTCAGCTGGGCTCAGATCCCCTTTAACAAAATGAGTCTCCCTCGGTTGGGCTCGGACCAATTTCAATTAGCATCAACTATCGAAGACTTTCGAATGTGCAGAGGGTTTGGCTTCAACCATTGCAGGACCACATCGATTTCACAATTCCCTTCCTTTTAACATTTGCCACCTTTCAGTTGGATACCCAACATAGACTTTCGAATGAGCAGCCACGTGGTGCCGGACCACTCTGTCTATAGTATTATATCTTGGCTTCAAAGTTCAGTCACTCATCTGCAGTTTTAATTATATTTGCGTTGCTTGCCACAGACGCTTCATACACTGTTCTCTTCAGTTTCTCAATACAATGTTGCTGCTTACAACCTTGGCTCCAACACATACCGGTCTGCTATGAGTCTCCCCAACTCACTGGCTGTGATGACTTCACTGGCCAATTCTCCCTGCCTTGACAATCGATGCAAGAGAGCCCCAGGTACCTCCAACACACAATTCAGGATTCTTCAGCCTTGATTCCTGGTCTTACGTTTCCTACTCTTGAAGGTTTATGAAAGTAACAGTCTTTTATTGAAAAGGTCAAGGGTACTTCCCTCCTTGCAATTCTCTTCAGTCTTGCCATCTTTCGCTTTGTATTAAACTTCCATCTTGGAACTGCTGCTTCTTCGTGTGCTTTGCCTTGCTCAGAGTGTGCTTTTGAGCTCCGCCTTTTATCTATGTGGGGAAGTTCGATAGAAGTCAGGTGTGTGTAATGATCAGCAAATGCCTGACCCTGCCTGACCATTGTATTGGGACACGTCAGGTATACAGATCGGGTTTTAGTCCGTTTTATCTCACAACAAGCTGTCCGTGAGAAAGAGTTTGTGTTGGAAAAGGGGGGGGGGTTGAGTTACTGAGTATCCTACCTGGTAGGATGGGGTAAAGGTGTTACAGCATCTCGCCATCTGGTGTCCCACTTCCATTCCCTGAAGACCCCTCACCCAGGTGATCCTCCCGCACTCCACCCCCTGGAACTGGATCCAAAAGCGATGGCCGTGTCCTGGCCACCAGTATGACAGATCCCTGTGGACTAGCGAGTGAGACACCTTCAGGTTTCTCACAGTCCCCAGTGAGCCAGAAGCAGTAGATGTTGCAGTGGAAGTCGGGATAGCAATGCGACATGGAAAGCAAGTGTTTCAGAAGCCGGTGAGTGAAGCACTGCATTCTAAAACATTGCGCAAGCCTTGCAGGTAACTGTACCCAGCTCCTTTGCCACTCGCGTGAGGTTCTGAGCGAGTAGACACTGATCGTTGTATTGAAAGTCATCTGAACAATGGAACTGTAACACCAGCGTACAAAAGTGAAAGCTTCTTACTCGAGTACAAAGTTAACGCTACAAACACCCATTGTTCCGTTATTCAAAGACTATTTCTGTTCAGAGAGTAGTCGCGTGTCCCTAATTAAAGAGAGGGAACGCAGATACAACCATTTAAGAACATTTAATTTTGAAGACTCAAGAGTTACAATCTTTACCGTGGGAAAACTACATTAAAGAGAGGTCACGTGTGCCTTATTGTGATTCCCCAAGGAGGCCTGAACGCTATCCTTTTATTCTACGGGAATACAACTACACATCCACAATCAAAGCTTGAGAATTACATCAAAGAGTGGTTGTGTGTGCCTGATTGTAATTTTTACCAAAAGACTGAACCTTATACTTTGTATAAAAGTGAGATTACATTAACCGACTGAAGAAGGGAACAAGCATTGCCTAAGTCAAGAGGTACCTCATATCACTTGTGAAGCTGACCCTTTCTCAGAGTTACAAAGCAATCCAGCAATACTGTGAAGTTGCGAACAGTTATTTGGCCTAAAGCAACAGTCTGTCAATATTACCTGAGGCTAACAGAGTGGCACAAGGCTTCTGGGTAATTGTTGGGCTGAATGCTGGCAGAAAGGTGCAGGTAAAGTTGGGCAAGGCGAACTGCCTGCTTGTAAAGACTAATTTGAAGCAGACTCATCCTGCAATGCCCAAGACTGTGGATGTCAGAGAGAGAGGAGTGAGTCTTGAAGGCAAACCCAGGTTGTCAGTGTGGCAGTAAGACAAGAAAGGCTAAGAGACTTCCCCTTTGAAGAAAACTATTCGAAGGAAGAGTGCCTAGCCTACCTGAGGAGGTTGTAATACTTTACACATCTATCTTCTTGTAGTCTGTCTAAAAGTCATTGAAGCTGCGGCAGTAGTCTAAAAAATTGAAACACATGAGGTTTATCTGGTTGTTAGTAGATGCTGCATTGCAGTTGTCGAAACCAAGGTACAATACTGTGGGATAAAGGTGACTGTTCTCATGGTGAAGCAAGTAGAAGTATAATTGTTGAAGTAGAAACAGTAGTACTAAGAAGTCATCCTGACAAACATACCAATTTGAATGTTGAAACTATAACTCAAGGAATCCTAACTGTTAAACAAGAACTGTGTAGCATTGACAGTGAGGATATTGCATTTTCTTTTGAACTGTGGCAAATCTTCCTATGGGATTGACAAATCATCGAGGCCAGGATTACCATTGGGGCTATTTTGCTTGAAGTGAAAAGTGGATAACTTCACCCAAAAGAGATTTGTTTCCAGTGGGACTTTTGTTGATGACCTTTTACTTTCACTTTAAAACTTCAAGAACTTAATTTAGACATTTTATTTTTATGGTTGAATATTTTGATGAAGTGACCTTTGTGTTTGGGGAAGGGAAATCATCCAGGATTTTGTTGTTTAGTGTGAAGGCCAGTTATCCCGGGTTAGAGCATATTCTCTTAGCTCTTAGACTAGGCAGGGAATTCCTCAGTAGAGTAGGGAAAGTGAGGCATTTTTATATATTTTCTTTAACAATACAACAACATATTTTGAAAGATCTTCAAACAGTTGTCCACCTCACATTAATGACTTCTCAAAGCTGGCACTGTAGGTGGATTGCTGTTTGGTCCAAACGGACCAAATCATCAACATACAGTATCCATTTTATTGACCTCCCTTCCATTCTCAGAGGGAAGCTTCTTGTCTGTTTCAGAGTGTCTCCCACATCTGAGATGAAAAGATTAAACAGTGGAGGCGCTAGTGTGCAGCCCCGTTTTAATCCCTTAAATGTAAATATCTCACTTTCATGGGAATTGCCGAATAAACTGCTTTTATTGCCTCTAGTAAGTCCTTTGGGCAGTTTCCACCTGGCCATTTTTGCCCGCAGAAGATGCCGGTTAACACCATCGAAAGCATGTTCCAGGTCCACAAAAGACAGTTATAGTTTTGACTCATTTTGCAGGGATCTGCCCTTGAGTACATTCAGGAACAAGATGTTGACACTTGTCCCCAGTCCCTTAACGAACTGTGTCTGGAAGATGTGACTCCTTTTCTTGGTCACAATCCACTCCATCAGGCACCGAAGTACCACGGAGGTGAATATTTTTCCAGCTATATCTAGAAGGGCAATAGGGTGATAGCTTTTAAGGTCCTCCCTATTGCCCTTCTTGAATACTGGTATAGCTATGGCCGTCTTCCAAGAACGGGGAACTTCCCTTCTCTTCATGACTTGCTCAAAGAGGATCCATAAGAAGTCAGTCCAGAGCCCTGGGTCTTTCTTTAACATTGCGTTGGTCAATCAATCTGGACCCAGGGCTCGCCAGCCACTTGCTCTCATAATGAACTTCCGAAAGTCCTCCTTGTCATATGAGATGGACCCATTTCCCATACCCCTTTTGTCATCAGTACAGGTCAATACATCTGATCTTCAAAGAGGGCAATGATCCATCCATATTTTTTTGGGTACCCCATTCGTTTGTAGGGCAGAATGGGGAGTGTCATTTCGATTTATCAGCTCCAATATCTCGCCTGATCTTTTTTCACATATGGCCTTTAGCATCGCTTCTGCGTTTCGCTGCATCATGATGGCCTTATGCGAGAGCAACCCATTTTTGTACTTCTGCTTTCTCTTATTCATGGCTGGGAGTGCATCTGGAGTGAGCACTTTTTTTATTTGTCTCAAATCTCTCCTTAGTTCTCTATGCTTTTTTACTGCTGCCCATTCAAAGACATGACAGTTGTGAAAGGCGTTCCTCCCACTCCCGTTGTTAGTCTCTACAAAGCTCTGCAGTATAGCAATGAAGTCCAGAACCTCCCCGATATTTCCCTGTTCCAAGATGATATGCGACTAGTACTGTGCAATGAGACTTTCAATTTTGTCTCCTGTTTTTCCATGACGATTCCTCCCCTGCGACACTTCCACTTTAGGCGTGTACCCACAATCCAATATTTTATTCCCTCCGACCCAGCGCATTATTAGTAGGTTACAGATGCTATTTCTCGTGTCAATGACCCTGAAATCTTTTATACTGTTTGACATGTTTCTTGACACAAAAATATAGTCTAGTATTGCTGTTTGGGCTCCACAAATCCAAGTTGGATTACCCGGGGTACCTCCCTGCGTTTGTCCATTTAGATTGTCGAGATCCCTAGACTTCATAAACTTCAACCAAGACAGAGCTCTTTTTTCTGACAATGTCATGCTAGGCGTTTCGTCCATTAACAATCCACCACTCTTATTTCTACAAGAAATGTTTAGGTCTCCACCGAGTATAATTGAGTGGTTCTCCCCCCTCGTATAGACCTCATCTATAATTCTATGAGACCCTCAATAAAATCTGCCTCCGAAATTGCAGCTGGATTCCAGTACAGGTTGATAAATGTAATACTTTTCTGGGCCGAATGAGCAGTTTCTTACCAATGGACCTCCACCATTTGCATATAAGGATTATGATTTCGAGATTCACCTAGTCTTACTCGCGTGGTGTTTTTAAAAGCCATTAAAGCCCTATTTGTCCCCTCTTGGGAGTTCGACATAATTGTAAAACCATCCAGACAGGGTGTGTGGCACAGCCATGTCTCCTGTAGACATATTACGTCAAACTCCTCAAAGTCAAGATTGTCTATTTTAAGGGGGTGGATGTAGCCTCTCGTGTTCCAGGAGGCCAAAGCAGAGCTCCCACACTGTCCCCCGTCAGCAATTGTGACTGTATGGCATTCAGAACAAGGGCTTTAGCCATCCAGGACCATGAATCCTCTGGATTTACTTCCATTTCTTGTCCACTGGCCCATAAGACTTTTCTTTTCGGCCCACTGTTACCTCTGATCGTAACGCTCAGTTGGTGATTCAGTCTGGTCCTGGGTTCCTTGCCCTGTTTTCCAGTGGGAAAACCATCCCGGATAGTTCTTAATTTGGGGACTCACCCACTCATTTCACCATTAAGATTAGATCTCTTCAACACCCCATTTGTTTCTGTGATCTCACGCCATTGGTATGATCGCTCATTGTTCACAGGTGTTAGATCAGATCCGTATTGTGATAAACTAGCGGTAGCCCAAGAGGCATTTGTCTCACCCTAGCCGGATCTTTATGCAAATAAACTTGGTCCAGGTGCTTCTTACTCCCAAATTAATCTAGGTTTATATCACTAGAGCGGATTTGCCTCAAAGTCAGGATACAGTGGAATAGTTGAAAAACATTTAGCCGGTTTTGTACTAAATAATCTTGAGCGTCCTCTAGCCTCTCTAAATGGATAAGTCTGTTCTGGAGGATGACTTTGTTTTCGGTCAGAACCCCACTCCAGTGTTGCAAAGGGCTTGTTGAGAGTCTTTTCCGTAGTTGGTTATATTCGTCATCCGCCCATTGTCGCTTTTCGGCCAAAGTCAAAAACTTTGGCCCAAGGACACTTTGTTCATATGGAGAGTGAAGGTTAACCTCTTTGCTTATTCTTGATGCAGGTTCTATCAGAATCTAGCTGGTGCCTCTGGGAATATCTTCATCTTCGACTGTGTATACTGATAGATCTAACAAAGGGTCTGATGAACATCCTTTTTCTTCACCTGCGGTTCCTTCTTCATGCTCCAGCTGGTCAGAGACTTGAGTGCCGGTTCTTTTTAACTTTTTTGGTCTTACCTATCTTTCTTCTGGTTCTGGAGATGAAGGGGGTACAGATAAGTTACACAGGAATTTCTGTGAGTCACTTGATCTTATCTTCCTTTGACTTTGCGGATTCTTTGCCTTCTTAGGTATCTGCTTTCTAGCCTGTCTCTTATTCTGTCTTTGTCCGAAAAGGGGGTAAGGCCTTCCTGGATGTGCCTCAGCTTCCTCTTGGTGTACTTCAAGTCCCCCCACCTCCCTGTGCCCTTCTTCTCATTGCACTTGAGCTGAATGGTCCTGCTTCTCCGATGATAAGTTTATCTCCATAGCCTCATCCAATAGGGGCCCCACAAGTATTTCCATCGTATTTACTGATGTGGTATCCCTACTGGATAGTCTCTTAGGCTCTTCCTCTGACTGGCAATCAACACTCACACTGGCAATCTTGCTGGCACCCGAAAGCTCAGATCTCTACTGTTCCCTCTGTTGCCCGTTTCCATCCGATGAGGTATACCTTTGTCCATCTTCCAAACACAGCTTGTGGGTTGTTGCCCTTGAAGATATCCTTTCGTGATCTGTTCTTGTTGTTGCTTTGCTCCTTAGAGCTGTAACAAATCCCTCTAGGGATATCATTTTTGAATTAAGGATTGCCAATAACATAGCCTATTCTTTGATTTTATCGTTAATTGACTCATATAATTACATAAATGGGGCTAGTGCGATGGTTAATGTTGACATTATGTTGACATTTTTGCCATTCGATAGGTTTGAACTTCTCCTTTCTTGTGGTGGTCTAGTTCTTCTAAATTCTAGTTCAGAAAGAGTAGAGTCTGATGTGGATGAGGATGGCTACTTCTGAAGAGGATCCAGAGGCAAGCGAGTGGTCTTTGGTGGTATGAATTGTGTTCCCAGTTCACATACATTTCTTTCAAAAGCCTCTGACTGGGTTGTAGGACACTCCACTCTTGCTGTGCCATTTACTATTTTTACAGTGGGGGTTAAGAGACCTGAGTCCACCATCTGGATCATCTTTGTTATTCTTTTGATGTCCATATTCAGTCTATTTTCCATTCTTTTGTTTGGAGCTATGTCGGAAAGTAGCTCCCTGGATTGCAGGTGTATAGCCTTAGCTTATAAGCTCCAACTCGAGGGATCCTGGCCATTTCTGCTCCTGCTCTGAAGTCGCTTCAGTCCCTCTATCCACTCGAGGTTGAGGGGACTGAGCTGGAGAGAGAGAGACAAACTCCCATTCATTAAGGCTCCCTTAGTCCACTCCTCATCCACTCCCTCCAGGATTTCCGCATCAGTCATCTCATCTTGATAACACATCCAATTTTTACTTTGGTTTTGGTCCTATCGATTTTGCGGAGAAATACATTGTTATTTTGTTTGGGCCTTGTCCCGCTGTGGCTGCAAGGTTTGAGACGGCCACCTGTGTGGTCAGCGGGTGTGAGTTTGGTTGTCCTGGTTTTGTGGACTGTATTGGTTGAATGAGTGGTGAAAGTAGTGGTGATAATGATGAGGTCGGGGTACCTTTCGAAGTGACCTCTAATTCAGTCTCAACTACTTGTGCCAGCGCTGCTTTATCTAAGCTCGTGTCTGCAGCACAGGGTGAGCCGGCATCCAAAGCATTGCCTTTCGCTGAGTGGGACAGCTGCGCGCAGTCACTTGTGGTCATTAAATTTAGTGGTTTGTGCAACAAACTTGTGCCTTTGTTGTAGCTGTGTTTTCTGCCTCATATGCTTCAAATGGGCTGCTTTGTTGATTAAGAAGTCATTTATAGGTGATGGGATTTTACCAAGTTCACTCGCCACATCTGCTGCGTTCGCTGTGTACACAGGGGCTGTTATCGCCGGATCGTCACTCACAATTGCAATCTGGTTCTTCGCCTGGGCTGCCCCTTTCACTGGGATCACTTCCGCATCACGCAACATGACAATAGAAGGTGCCTTTCTCCATACTGCATACCGAAGTCAGCTTGCGGCATCGATCCAAAGCCGGAACGAAAAAAAACATCAGGTAACCATTCCAATGGCAAAAGTTAAGTCATTTAGTTAAATAATATAGAGCAGTTATGTAAATGAATAACTTATATCAAATAACATGTGAAACAAAAATATCAAAATACAAAGCAATCCTCAGAATCTCCAGGTGTTTAAGTCATCTTTTTTTCTTTGCTATATTTTGCCCTTTTTGTTCTTAAACAGATGTTTCCTCCATGGGTTCCTGGTTCAAATCAGACAAGAAAGCCTCTGCACAGCATATAGTATTTCAACCATTTACCACATGCTTTTCCTTTGGCTTTGTCAAAAGCTTTTCGCTTCTCCAAAATGTCTCTGCACAGATCTGCAAAGATCATAATCTTGTGTCCATCCCATGCAAGGCCTTTCAACTCATATGCTCTTTTCAAAATCAACTTCTTTTTTGTAATTATTTTATTTGTGGTTAGTCAACTTTTCACAATACATACAATAGAAAAAATAAAAGTCAATTTCTCAATATAAAATTCGAATCACATTTTAAATTCACTAAGTTCATAAAGAAAAAATAGAAAATACAAGAGAAAAAAAAGAGAGGACACTTCTACCAACAAAATTGAATGATTAAGATGTTTTCGCTTATCTAACAACATAATCATCGTACCCTAATAGTTGGTTCCATTGTTTCCAGCGTCCTCAAAACTTCCAGCGATAGAAAGGTTTCTCTACTGGCTGACATTCGATTCCAGAATTCCTCGGAATTAAGCCAGTCATCATGGTGTGCAAAACAGGAAAAGTAAACAACCCTTTGCTGTCTAGTGCCCAAGCACGACGTTAATAGATGTTTCACATTTTGTCGGGCAACCGAATCGGAAAGATTGCACGTACCATCCATCAATGTGCTTTTATTCCTGATTCTTGACAGGTTGCGGGTGACATGCGGAACCTTAGGAAGTTCGCCCTCCACTTTGGATTAGGAAACTTCCTAACGTAAGGTGACAAGTAGCCCAGGGATTTGCCAATGACAGGG
Organism: Ambystoma mexicanum; assembly: GCF_040938575.1. Classification (NCBI taxonomy): domain Eukaryota; kingdom Metazoa; phylum Chordata; class Amphibia; order Caudata; family Ambystomatidae; genus Ambystoma; species Ambystoma mexicanum. The sequence goes on along the minus strand of NC_090934.1, from coordinate 859,780,562 downwards.
AAGTCCTCAAAACTTTTCATATTTACAAATGATGCCCTAGTTGCAATCCAATCATTCATACTTAATATCTTTTTTATCCTGAATGGATTATCCATCAGTTCTTTTTCTGTGGACTGGCATTTCAATAACACCACTATGGCATCTTGTTTCAACTCACTGAGACACTCGTTGGTATTTCTTTCCATCAGGCCACATTAAAGGGCATATGAATGATCTATATAACATAATCCTTCTCCATTCTACATGAGATTGTATGGATTGTAGACCTAATTCGTAGCGTAGCCTGGCCATGGGTAATGAGTGTGGTAGGTTGATAACTTTTTTTCCAAATCGAACCCTCAATTTGAACCCAATTGATTTTAAGGGCCATTTTCTTGATTTCAATTCCATACATTAGGATTGGAATCACCTTGCCCTTATAGAATTTAATTAAAGGTAAAAGGGCTAATCTGCAATAAGCACAAATAAGTTGAGTCAACTTTTTCCCTAAGTCTGCCTCTAAGGCTGCCATGGAGGGAGTCGATCTAATCATGACGCCTAAATACTTGTTTTCCTTTAACACAGGCAAGTTATATTTTGCCATCTTTCACTTAAAGCTCCTTGTTCTTTTATTAGTTAAATGATTGTGGGTCATAATGAAGGTTTTGCTTGGGTTGAGGATAAGATCGTTCGAACGTGCATAGTTTTCAAAGGCTAAGATCAGGCGCTGTAGACCTATCGGGGTGTGATCCAATAGAACCACATCGTCTGCATATGCCAAGCCATTAAATTTAAGATTACCAACTGATGGGGCAGCTAATGAGCTATGTGCAAGTTTACTGCAGAGATTGGCCAGAAAGAGGTTGAAGAGTCAGGGTGCTACAATGCATCCCTGTTTTAGGCCTTTCTCAGTGGAGATGTGTGAGGACAAATGGCCCTCAGAATCCAGTCTCACCTGTATCATGGTTTTATCGTGAAGATGAATTAGAATTGTCAAGAGTCCCTCAGGAATGCCCCACTATTTTAGTTTGCACCAAAGATTACCTCTGTTGATGGTGTCAAATGCCCTGGACAGATCTGTCCAAACCCCATTGAGTCTTAGATCTTTATTTTGCATTGTATTTAGCATGCTAACCAGTAGGCCATTTAAGGTTGTAGACATTCCCTTACGAAAACCTGTTTGTAACTTAGAGACAATATTTGCCAACTCTGTCCATACCTCTAGCTCTTTCAAGATAACATGTGCAAAAATGTTGCTCTCTATGTCAATCAGGGCAATTGGGCGATAGTTACCCGGGTTCCCACAATCACCTTTCTTATAAATTGGTATTATTATGGCTGTATTCCATCAATCAGGGCATTTGCATGTGTTATGATGTTATTAAAGAGATTGAAGAGAAGGGAGGTCCATAAACCCACTGCAGACTGTAGTATTTCATTTGGGAGACCTTTATGCACTGCAGCTTTAGATCTCAATGAGCTACGTATAAGGCCTTCAATCTCTTTTTCCTGAAGAGTGAGATCCCACTTCGCTTTGGTATTCAACCCGCAGCTCTATGGGTTCGATTCCCTAAATACCCTGGAAAAGTACTTCGTCCATGTCAATTCCGTAATGCAGTTAGACTGGACTGAGGCTTGGTGTTGTGACTGTGGATTTATAACACCCCAAAAATCGCACAAATTGCCTTCTATCACTGGTTTTAGCATAGACAGTCCATCCAAGCGTTTTCTCTCAAAGCTTTTGTCCCTTGACCAGTTTCTATATTTATTGCAAAGAGACCTAATTTCTCTAAGGAAAGCCTCCAATTCCAGCCCCTCCCTTGCCAGCAGTCGAATGGAGCTACGGAGTGATCTTTTAGGCTCGATGGTTTCTGAATCATAACCATGGACATGACTTCCACAGGTGGCGCCTTGTTTAATACCGGGTCTGTCTAAGTCCCATACGAGGTCAACAATCAACTTTCTTACAGGGAATTGCAAAAATGTCAATGCAAAATGTCTAGGTCTCTGACCAAGTACTGGTTTAGCACCCAATGTTCTATGTGCCTTCTCAACTTAAGGGACATTTTGGGGTCCAGATTGAGCAACTTAATCAGATGTTTTCACAGCAAGTCCATTGGATCCTCTCTCCACATCTTCAAGGAATACAGCAATTCATATGTTATTTCTTCTTGAGAAGATTTCATGTTTAGATATTTTGAGGGTCAGCTTCCCATTCTGCAGCTGTATATCTCTTATTTGATCTGACATCCTTTGAGTTCTTTCATCCATTGAGTTTAAATGTGTGTCAACTGAATCCACCATTGACAAAAGCTCCACATATTTCTCTTCAGATGATGTGAACAGTTTGGTTTTTATCTCTGCTATATCCAAAGTCACTCTGGTTAGAGATTCCAGCATATTGACATCTCTATTTTCATTCACAGTACTGTCCACTTCCACTCCCTTTTGTCTTTTGGCTGGCTGGGAAGCTTCAGGAGTATTGGGGTCCACCACAATAATCTGTAAGAGAAAGTAAATGATCAGGGCCCCGGAGCAAAGTTGTCCTGCTGCCATCTCTGGAGCTGACAGTTCTAGAATCCCAGAAGCAGTGATTCTTGAGTACTCACCAGGGATATTTCCTGGGCTTCTGCCCTTAATCATAACAAATCCATGTCCAGCTAAAATAAATCAAACCATTTAATGGCCATATGATTGCTTGTTGTTTTGTTTAAGTAATGCAGGTGGTATGTCCAGTAGTGATTCCATGTCAAGATCTACCTCTGAGGGTAGCTTTGTATTTAAATCGCCCATAATCAATATAGAGATATTTTTAGTATTGTTCCTCTGAATGATATCACCAATATGGGCCATCATTTCAGAAGTAGAAGCAGTGCAAGACAGGCCATAGATGTCAAAGACTATTGATTCCTCATAGTAACTGAGCCATGTGCCCTTTATTGTAGCTGTCAGTACATAATTTGAAGTATCCAGAATAGTCTTCAGTGATAAAATGTCTGTGACGCTAATTAGGAGCCCCCACTTAAGTCAGCCTAAAGGCCCCTGTTGTGCCAGTCTATGGGGGTCATTACAAGGTTGGCGGTAAGGGGTTAACGGCGCCAGTAAAGGTGCCGGAGCCATCAACCCTTTACTGCCCCATTACGAGTCTGCTAGCGGGACCCGCTAAGGGCGTCTGGTAAAACCAGGCCCTCTTAGCGGGTCCCGCTAGCATACGAGGATGCTAACAACGGGCCCGTTATTAACGGGCCCGTTGTTAGCATCATCCCCATTCCCATTGAGCTCTACGGGGGTTCGAATGGAAATGGGGATGTACCGGGTCGGGTTCCTTGAATGAGGAATTACCGGGCCCTCCAAGGTCGGAATGGCCCGGTAATTCCTCATTCCAGGAACCCGGACCCGGTACCCGGTAAGGGGGTAGCCATGCTGCTAATAGCGGCATGGTTACCTCCTACCTTGTAATGACCCCCAATGTATATCATTTCTTCCATTGCATTTTAAGTGTGCCACTGACAAAGTTTCTTGAAGGGCCACAATGTCATAGGTCTCCAGCTGGTCCCAGATACTCTCACAGTTCAACCAGTGTGAGTGCCCACGTGCATTCCACAAAAGCACTCTCATCTCACTATTAAGGCCTGGAAAGTGTTTTGGGCTGTAGCAACCTGGCAGCCAAGCCCAGTTATCACTTTCAGTGTCATTTTGTTGAATCTATCTTGGTTCTTTAAAGTGGGTTGTTCTAACCCTGTTACTGGCTAATCTCACTAGCAGATGTTCCTCCTTCCAGTCACAATGTATTCTGATATGTTTATCGGGTAGCACTGATGGATAGCACACATGATAGTCTGGAGAAACTTGACTGGAGTCATATCCCATTTTGTGAAACTCTCACCGATGGGTTAGGACCATGTTTTTAACAGGTTGCGAGTCAAAGTAAACATTGGCCTTGGCCATGTACCCCTCTTCTAGCTGTTCCACTATGCTTATGTCACCCAAATTAATTAGTCTAAGGGGATACAATATAGGAAAGAGCAAGAGTATTGCCTTTCGATTAAGGGTACATTGGCTAGCTTTGCAGAATAGGCTTTTTATATGTAGCCCCAATTCAATATCAAGTTTCTTTTGTTTCGTATTCCGCTACGTGGGATGGTAACCACCTTTATCCCAAGGAGGACTTATAGTACGATTGCACGGGCCTTTTGTTGACAGACATGGAAATAGGCTGGTTTGCCCTCCCTTCTGCAAGTTCTGCTGAAACTGCTTTTGTGGGACATTTGATATGTTCTTGTTGACAACAAGGGATTCAGCAAATTATATCCACCCATTCCAACACACTTAAGTCTTCATCAAGTAGATCTTCTTTTCCCAAGTCTGATGACATCACACCAGGCAGGTAGGAGTGCGTTTGCTGAGCCACTTCTACATATTATTACTTCCTCCATTCCTTGCATGTTCACTTGTGCAGCACACAGCCACTCCAGACTTACATTGACCCATATGCATCGAGGATCGTGAAGTAAAATTATTTTTAATGGCCTCCCCATTGTCTAGGGACTTTTTTGCCCTATCACATTTCATGTTTTTTCCCTTTTTATTTGATTTAGGGCACAGTGTACTTACGGACAGGATTCGAACACAAGCGGTTGTTTTTTCACCCTCTGGAAATACCATAGAGTTCTTTTTTCCAGTAAGCATTTGCCTCTGTTTCATGGTTGCAGGTGTTCTGGTATTTCTGTTAGATTTAAGGGGTATTTCAGTAGACTGGCTACTCTTATTTGCCACTGTTTTCCTGCTCGTTTTTTGCCTCCATTCCCCTGCTAATTTTTTCCTCCTTTCCTCTGCTTCCCTAACTATTTTTTTCCTGGTCTTTTTTTCATCTTTCTAGCGGTCTCCGCTGCACCTCTGCGACCTCTCCCCTGCCCCCTCGCTCCCCCGTCCATGTGCCCGTAATTGGCTGTTTTCCCTAGCGAAGCCAAAGCCTCCTCTGGAGGAAAGGATGATCCTTGCATGCAGTGTCCTGGCCTTGACGAGGTAGCTGTTGTGCTTTTGCCCCATGCTCTCCTCCTACATTTTGTAATCTTTTCGCTGCTTTCTTGCCCTTTCATACCTGCACTCATGTTTTCTTGCCCTTTCTTTCCTTCATTCCTGCTTGTTTATTGCTCTGCTTTCCTGCTAGTTTTTTCCACTACCTTCCTGCTCGTTTTCCCTCTGCTTTCCTTGTTTATTTCCTCCATTCCTTTGCTCTCTTGCTCATTTTTCCTCAGTTCTTCTGCTTTCCTGCCCATTTGTTTCCTATTTCATCCCCATCTTTCTAGTGGTCTCTGCCACACCTGTGCAACCTCTCCCCTGCCCAGTTTCTCCCCCAGCCACGTGTGCATGATTGGCTGTTTCCATCCATGAGGTGGGCTCTTAACACCCCATGGGGGAGCCCCTCTGCCCAGGCAGCCCCTTCGGCTAAGGGCATCAAGGCAAAGGGCAGCTCCCAAGACGCTGCTCCAGTCCGTGTTTTGCCTGTGTTCACCTGGTAAGCTGGCCGCCATCAACCAGCAGTGACTAACAAGGTAAGTGTGGTCTGGGTGGAGAGTACAACAATTACTGTGTTCCAAAAAGCCCTACCACTCCTCTCTCTACATAATATAACACACCAAGGTTTGCCAGCTAGTAGGTAGTAGTCCTATCACTTTTGCACACAAACCTTTAAGTACCATTTAATTTACTGCTGTGTCCCCATTTTAGGAATTTCTTCCTCTATCCAGGTATCCCAAATCTAGGTGTTTCTGCATTTACTGTTGTGTCCCCATTTTAGGCATTTCTCCCTCTATCCACGTATCCAAATCTAGGTGTTTTTGCATTATTTTTTTTTAATATTATTTTTATTTTATTGGTCATTTGTAAAGCGCCTATACACAGGAATAGTGTTTCAAAGCGCTTAAAGGCAGGGGAAGAAGCAAGGGGCAAATGCAGTAACACATTCTTACTGGGCCCATGAGTCATTCGGAATGGTCAAGTTCGATAAGCGTTAAAAATGGTACAGACACAGAATAACAGGAGACTGTTTGCAAAACATAGAGCAAAACTGTTGTACAAGGCCTGACGGCATTTCAGAGAGTGCAAGCGCTGTGACATAGATGAGAGAGAGGAGGGGAGGGGTGAAGAGAGGTGGAAGGGACAGGCAAGATGACAAGATAAAAATATAGAACAAAACTGTCGTACTAGGCCTGGCAGCATTTCAGAGAGTGCAAGTGCTGTGATATAGATGAGGTAGAGGAGGGGGGAAGAGAAGGGGAAGGGACAGACAAGAGAGCGAGATAGAGAAGGGTAGTGGAAAGGCAAAAGAGGCACACATATGCAGTGTGGAATGGAGGGTGCAGGGATGAAAAAGCACCTAGATTCAAATGTCCCAGAAAGCACACATATGCAGTACCAAATGGAGGGTGCAGAGATGAAAAAGCACCTAGATGGAAATGTCCCAGAAAGCACACATATGCAGTACAGAATGGAGGGTATAGGGATGAAAAAGCACCTAGATTCAAATGTCCCAGAATGCACACATATGCAGAAAGTAAAAGGTTCCCGCCGGGGCGCAATGCATCATGGATTGTAAGTGGGGTGAGAGGCCACTTAGCCTGGCGGAGGGTGTTTGTGGGGTCCCAAACAAGGTGGATAACAGAGCAGCCGAGTGGAGTGGAAATTCACCCAGGAGCATACTATGAACAGAAAGGTGCGCTCTCTCACAGGCAGAGGAAACAACATATGCGCTGGGCGGCCTGCAAGATTAGCGCATGTGGCGCTCTTACCTTAGGCAGCACTAGGATAGGGTATGATGGGCGATGGAGCGCCTCCGAGCAGCTGATGGCGGCCAGATCCCGGGAAATGTTATAGGCCCCAAAGTCCCCCAGGCCCGGACAGGGACAGACAGGGGAGGACCTGGCCTTTAGATGAGGCCCTTTTAGGGGGCCGACGATCGCCTGCTGTCACCAGGGTCCTGGTGGAGAAGTAGAAATGCCCAGCCAATCTGGTGGGCGGGCATCACAGGACCGGGGATCAGTTGATTTCAAAGGCTGAGTGAGGTGGCCATGATGGAAGGCCCTCACGGTCTTCCTGGGTGTAGACACACGATGGTGGGCAAGTAGCCAAGCTAGGAGGAAGATGCCGCCAAGATCGAAAAAAGAAGCAAACAGACCCAGTAGATGTAGAACTCACCTTATATACATCAGCCCTTGAGGGGGCTGGCGATCAGCTGCCGGCACCAAGGACCTGGTAGAGAAGTAGAAATGCCCAGCCAATCAGGCAAGCGGGCGTCACAGGACTGGGGATCAGCTGATTTCAAAGGCCAAACGAAGCAGCAATTATGGAAGGCACTCGCAGTCTTTCTGGGTGTAGGCACACAACGGTGGGCAAGCGGCCAGGACAGGAGGAAGATCCCGCCAAGATGGAAAAAAGAAGCAAACAGCTTTACTGTTTACTGTTGTGTCCCATTTTTAGGCGTTTCTCCCTCTATGCAGGTATCTCAAATCAAGATACTTCTGTATTTACTGTTATGTCCCATTTTTAGGCGTCTCTCCCTCTATCCAGGTATCTCAAACCTAGGCGTTTCTGAATTGACTGTTCTGTTGTGTCCACATTTTAGGCTTTACTCCCTATATCCAGGTATCCCAAATCTAGGTGCTTCTGCATTTACTGTTGTGTCCTTATTTTGTGAATTTTTTCCTCTATCATTTGTGATGGCATCATGAGTCAGACACAGACAACAGTTCAAGTTTTCTTAACAAACTTTATTTGAACTTAAATGTCATGATGGAGTAAGGCTTAACTTGCCCTATGCTAGGGTGGGATTTCCCTACCCAAAGAAAACTAAGGATAGTCTGCGTCAGGAAGTCCAAATGAAAAGTCAGTCTGCGTCCAAAACCTACACTTGCCCTAAAAATTAAATGAATACAATGTGTAAGGATGTCAGCCTCAAAATCAATAGTGTTTGAAACTAAATTCTGAGCTTCTTCCAGCACTTGGCTTGTAATCAGCTTCCTTTCCTCAAGTTCAACACAGTTTACAAAGTATTGGGGTTCCCTTCCCCAAGAGTTCAAATATTCTGGCTTTCAAACAAAATAGTTGAAATCTTACAGCTTTTCAAAAATAACACAATTCCGTGGGACACTTCCCAACTCTCTTGTCATCAGTACTCTTTATTGGTTCACCAAAATAGTTCGGTCTCTGGATTTCAAAATCACTTGAGCAACTGTAGCAAAACACAAGCTTCCTTATAATGACTTTCCTTGGCTTATTCCAAAAGGGCCACTCGTTCAAGGCACAGTTGTCAGACCACACCGTCCACCCATCACAGGCCATGCAACTGATACCGTTGCTCATCTGCATTTCATTAACAACTGTCCACTGCTTTCCCTTGACAGTGAAGATATACTCTTCCAAGGTTTGCCCACCATTCACTTGGTTACACTTTCTGTACTCTTTTGGCTCTTGCCCACACAGGTTTCCTCTTTACCTGCAGTTCCTTTAACACTTTGCTTGTGTCAATATTTGTTTCTCTTCTCATTCTCTTCCTGGGATTCTGTTTGCTTTGCCAATACGTGTATGCCAACCAGTTCACTCAGTGGTATTTGCCACTTGTACCACCTTGCTTTCATTCCATTCATTCATGTTCATGACTTGCTTTGGCTTTGTGCGGAATTCATAAATGCTACATTACACTGAGAAAAATTCATAACTTGATTTGGTTCAGTACAGGATTCATAAATGCCTATTATGTCTTTCAGTTCATTCAGTATTCAAAAATCATCTGTTTCAGCCTTGAAACTACGTTCAGTTCATTCGAAATGTAAAGGCACTTGCTTTAGTATTCAAAAGTGCTTATGACAGTTTCCAGTTTGTTCGATATTCAAGAAATGCTTGCTTCGGGTTCACAGAGCGACCTGGTATGACTGTTTCCTGTTTACACTCACCGGCTTCGTTCCCTTATTTGCTCTGCATTCCGCTTCCACTGACTCCACTCTTCCCTTGCGGAGGTCGGAGACAGCACTGCTGGCTCTCCTGGAGGTGCAAGGCAACGGGAGTGCTTTGGCCATAGCTCTCAGCTCACCTGCTTTTGGCGGGCGTCACCCGCCTTGCATGCAGCTGAATCACCCGGCAAGTCCCTCATACGCCCATTCACTTCTATGGGCTCTCACCTACCAAAAGGAAAATCGGGTGTTTGCACCCACCTTGGTGATACAAAAGGTTTGGAACTATGGCGCCAGCCCCCCACAGCTCGTTCTGCTTGTGCATGACACAGAAAGTGTGCAGTTCTTCCAGACCTTCTCTGACCCGACCGTGGCCCTGGCGTCTACTGTCCCTGCTTGACACGGCTTCAAGCACCAGTGTCTCCTGCTCCTGTCTCTCTGGTCCACCTCTCTCCAGCTCCAGCCGGCTCCACACTCCTTCCTTCGGTTTCTCCCCTTCTCTTGTGGAAAGCCCGCATTTGTATATCCGCTATGCTTGCTAAGAGACCACAGGTGGAGGTCATTTAGTCCAACTGCCTAACCAGAGTTAACCGGACATGCCTGCCTGTTCCATCTGAACTCCTCCATAGCCCTCTTCATCGTCTCAGTACCAGAGTGGTGTTTGGGGAAGTTTACATTAAATGAAGTGTTCATAACTCTGTGTTGTCTCCTCCTCACTTTAGTATTTGGCTAATATTTGTCTGCAGTAACAAGAGGAGGCTGATACATATCTGCATTGAGGATATGAGGTGGGTATATGTTTATCTCACCCCAATGAGGGTGTGTCCTCCTAGTTGGTCTCTTTCTCATCCCAGTGCAAACATTTTATTTCTGGGGGACATTTTGTAGGGGAGAAAAGGTGAAAGGCTGACAACAATCTACAAAGGGTGTGGGGACAGAAGGTTAATTTTGAAAAGGGAATGGGGGATACCATTTCTCACCTAAGGATGTACTCTCCTCACTCCACAGGTTTCCTCCACCCAGGTGATCCTCCCTCGCATATCCGTTCCCAGGGTCGGGATCCAAGAGTGATGGCCTTTCCCTGGCCACTGGCCACCTGAGAGCAGGCTCCCGGGGAAAAATAAGTGAGGACACCCTCAGGTTCCTCACACCAGGTATCCCAAATCTAGGTACTTCTGCATGTACTGTTGTGTCCCCATTTAGGCATCTCTCCCTCTCTCCAGGTATCTCAAACTTAGGTGTTTCTGCATTTACTGCTGCGTCTCATATCTGACCGTGCTGCCTTTTAATGCTTTGGCTCGGACTTGAGTGTTTCCCCCACTGCTTTAGTGTCTCGGGTCTGGGTGGTTCTCCTTCTGCTGCAGTGCCCTCAGGCGTGGGCGTACCCCCCAACACTCAGGCTCTCTAGAGTAGCTAGCAAGACCAGCCAATCGCTTTGGACCTAGGAAAGCGACATTGAAGATGAACTACATCCGAGTTTAAGGTATGTGTAACTTGCACCACGTCTGTGGACACATGCCGCAGGCATGGCTCCCCATCCAAGCACTATGAAATGCAGCTATGGCTATGCAAATCCGGTCTAGCAGCTCTCATAGCAGCCCACACTGAAACCCTGTGCACTGGGATCTGTACCCATACAGTCCCACATTTTTCTTCTGCACTTATCAGATATACCCTATCTGACAAATCACGCATTTGCCTCTGCCTTTATTTATTTTATTTATTGCTGCTCAGGCTCTCAAGTGTAGCTAGCGAGACCAGCCAATCGCTTTGGACCTAGGAAAGCAACATTGAAGATGAACTCCATCCGAGTTTAAGGTATTTATAACTTGCACCACGTCTGTGGACACATGCCGCAGGCATGGCTCCCCATCCATGCACTATAAAATGCAGCTATGACTATGCAAATCCGGTCTAGCAGCTCTCATAGCAGCCCACACTGAAACCCTGTGCACTGGGATCTGTACCCATACAGTCCCACATTTTTCTCCTGCACTTATCAGATATACCCTATCTGACAAAACTTGCCTCTGCCATTATTTATTTATTTATTGCATTTATTTAGTGCACTCATTATTTATTCCGTTCTCTCCTTTGTGCCACACTTTTCCACTTGTCCCCCTTCCTCGCAATTTCCCCCCTTTTCCCTTTTCCATGCACTTGCACGTTCTTAATGTCACTGGGCCACGTAAGACCGTTGTTTTTTATTCTCCCTTTTTCCCTTCCCTTTGCTTGGTCGCGCTCTGAAAAACTTGTGCATGAGCGCGATATAAATAAAATATCATATCATATCATCCCCCTGACGTGCCTCAACACCTCTACCCATCAGTAACATTTATTTGGGTCAGGGCTACTGTTAGAGGAATATTTACAATTAATGAATTCCAACATAGATTTGCGTATTGTTTCTGTGCCTCTGGAAATCCAACAGGATTGTAGTAATTTCCTGGTCCTACTTAATTAGCCCCAGCACTCAAGCCCCCAAGCTACTCTAAATACTTCTAGAGCGTTATATTTCACAAGATATTGTACAGGTGCCGAGGGATGGCAATAGGAATCTTTGCATGACCTTTTTTGGTATCTATTGTGTTGGTTTTATCAAAAAAAATATGCAAGGTTCCAAGGTAACAAAAGGTGACCAAACAGCTTCAAACACATGTCAGCATTCCTCATGCATAGAGCATATCTTCAGTAGCTCTTTGCCATGCAATTCTCCCCTCATGTGATTACATTCCAGCGACTAAATAGAGCAATATCCAACGAACCTTATGCAAAATTATACACATATACTTTTCGAGAGATGACAGAAAATGTGGGGGATAGCATGCCGCACATCACATACATCAGCCTAAGAGGGTGCTGGGAGAGGGAGGTAATGGGACAAAAATCAAAATGACAAACAAGCCAGTGCAGAGTGTAAGTGTATAGGTCGGGAAAGTGGACCATATTGCCAAGAGGTTAGTCACATCCTCTCATATCTCGCAGGTTGCAGCATATCTTCTAACCATTCGTCTATGCCCAGCTTTTCACGTCATTTCTACACCTTCATGATTTGCTTAGGGGCTACCGAAAGAGCTCTTGGCAGCCAAAAGGTCAACTGAACATACCACTCAGGTTCCCTTATAGATCCTTTCCTGACGTCAACCTCCATTCAGCTAACAGAAGCCCTTGCGCTCCCTCTCACCGCCCTTATCAACAAATCCTCATGGGCAGAGTTCCCTTTTCCCAGCCCTTCAGACATGTTTTCTAAAATCAATGCTCTGCCACAAATCTGCAGCCTACTTACCACTAAAGGTGAAGTCATTCAAAGCTGCTAGGACCGGGCAAAGGTAGGACATGCTACTCTTGCCATCGGGATAGTGTGGGTGGAGGCAGTGATAAGGGGGGGTGCAACAGGGGGGAGAGGATAATGATTGCCTTCTCTCTCTCTCCTGCTCACAATGACAGCCCAGTCTGTCGCCCACCAGCCTCTCTGTCTTCATCCTCCCCCTATCACTGGATGGTGGTAGTGGGCTTCTCAGGAGGCTCATGCAGGAAATCCTATTCAATTGGTCCGGTGGCGCTCCTGCGAACGGGGCGCAGCACCTCCTGAAGTCTTCCCCGCTGAGACACAGGCTCACACCTGCCTGGTGCACGTGAAATCCTTGCCAAGGAGCTGAGGATGTGTCATAACCGACACCTACCTGATGTCCTCTGCTGCCTGGAAGGAAAATTTGTGCCCTGCAGCGACTGACCGCGAGTTTTCCGGAGAACCACCACTTTCATGGCAAAGAAGTCAACTGCGATGTTTCCCATTAATGACGGTAGGTTTGCAAACCTCTCGGTGCTCAGTTAAGGTAACTTATTTTGTTACTATTAGTGAGGGGGCATCTATGACGGGGCTCTAGTGGCCTTAACTGGCAGCCGAACAAATCTTTACATCCAATGTTTGCACTCATACAAATATATTTACTGTATATATTTGCTAGTAGATGTAGGTTCGGACTGGGTATTGCTTGATTGATTGTATTTTTTGCATATCATTATGGCACTGTGATCTCACTCCATCCAACACAAGTCCTTCAAGATTAGCCTTCATCACTTAACCACCATTGTCTGTAGGTGACCCAAGGAAGAGGGACCCTGCAGCCCTTATGATTAGACTGAGTGTTTGGGGGTTGAGTGTGTGGAGTGACCCTGTCTGTATGATCTTTGGGTCCAGCAGGCGTCCCGAATTCTCCACAAGCCAGACTCATAGTCATCAATTCCAATGATGTTTTATCTTTTGCTAAAGGAGATCTAACCTGCTCAGACTACCCTACAGGCCAAGAGGGCAAGGCTGAAAATACAGCTTGACAGGCAACTATGGGTGGGTTTTGTAGACCAATATGGGCAGTTTGACTAATTATTGCCATGCACAGCTTATAGTTTTGACTAATGATTTTGACCCAAAATGCTTTAAACAGCACCATTTGCCAAAAACTGCCATAACAATGTTCATCGGGCTACTACTCAAACAACTGGCCACTAAAAAGTTAGGATTTGCGATTCCCCAACACAGTCCGCCTTTTGCATGGTGCATTCTCAGACTCGGAATTCTAATCCAGCATTCAGTGATTTAGGAATAGGGATGGGCTAGCTATCCCCGACGGAGGTGATATTGTCTCCTCTGGCACATGATTGGCACATGCTCAGTGAGAGATAAATGCATTAGCCGGGCTCTATTTCTCCAGTGGTAAACACATAAACCTGCTGGGCATTCATGATTTTACCAAGCACCTCTTTCTGCTGGATAGTGAGCTAAACGTGTCTTTGCAAGAGAATAATATTGTTGGGACAGCAGCAGATCTTTAAGTATTGCATTTGGTTCAGCAGTTTCCATTTAGACCTGACTGAATCCTATGGCTTTATGGCTAATGTTGTTATTCCTAAAATGTGCTCTGAAAGGATGCATCAAATACTGTCTTTGGCAAGTGGTGTATGCCCTCTCCAACGACCATTGGGAAGTACAGGCCTATTGCACTCATGGTCTAGTGATAATCGTAACCACTATAATTTTACCAAATTGACATCACAGTATAAGAGGACCTCATTTGCTGTGAAATTGGCAGCTAATTTGCCACTGTCCTTTAGTGTAGTAGACAGAACCCTTCCTCTCACCAAGAACTACTATAATTTCCAGTGTCCCACAAGGAACTGCCCTCCACCCCCAGCCCTCAACCCCCCTATCGCGTTTAACATTTACCTGGCCGCGCTGTTTCACATCTTGTCACAACACCAGCTTCCTCGTGCACACCAATGACACCAAGATCTGTCTTATGCTAAAGAGTGAACACAAGGACCAATGGAAAGTGGTGATGTGCCAGTAACAGGTAGAGGCTGGATGCATGGGAGTTGCTTATCAATTAACAAGTACTGACTATCCTCTCTTAATACTCCAGAACTATGGAACCGCTGGCATATGAGTATAAACAAATCAACAAGTCCTCCTTCAAAGCCCATGCCCTTCCATGGGAGGGCCCGTAAAGAACCACCTCTTTCAGATCCCAGCAATTCATCCAATCGGCAAGGCACAGGCATATTATGGGCGGGAGGTGAGGAGCAAATGATCAAACAGGAAAGAGAGCGTCTGAGTTATGAGGATTTCCGGTAAGTAATCGAGACATCACCTCCTTATCATCTCAGTCAGCCCATTCCTTAGTTTACTTGAAGAATTACCCATGTGGTATGCCATTGCTTCGATGAAATAGAAACAAAGAACACATCAATAGACCAAACGGGTAGAAAAAACAGCCAACATGACTGCGTTGGCAACTAAGTAAAAGGGAGAGACCCATGTGCTAGAATGAATGAACATGAGGATATTCATTTTAAAGTATAACCGAGAGGTGTGTGCCTGTCCCCGCGTCTGGATTGCGCGGTCAGTCACTTTCCTAGGACACCTCCAGTTCTCATCTTTTTTGGTTCTCACATGTCCTGTCATGTATGTGGGTGGAACTTAGGTTTTTCCACATAATGACTTGTGCAGGACAGTCAGTAACTCACAAACTGGAGATAATGCTCAACTTCCACAGGCCATGGTACATGGGCACCCCACCTCAAGGCTTCACCGTTAGCGATAGAAGGGGCCCAGTGTCAAGTAGCAGTAAGGCCTAAGGCAGGCTGGGAAGCCTCCATGCCATTCGAGGGTCGTACAGTACGTCAACTGAAGTTACGTATCCCTACTGGCCTGCACATCATAGAAACAATATCGAAATGTCCCCAAAGTTTAAATGGTTGAATATCCAATTTTTTAAGTGTGATTTATGCCCCAAAGTGTCTTAATGGTTTGCATACAAAGTGGCAAATATACAAATATGTTGCCACTGTTAGAAAGCTGAAATGTCCACTACAAGCTCTACATGCCTTATCATCGATAATGTGTGGCAATCAGTTCAGCTTGGACACCAACGGTTGCAGTTCTAGGTGTCTTATTTCCTCACCCATTCAGGGGTCCGAAACAAAGTGTGCCACTTCTGTTGGTGAGCGGTGGTGAGGCAAGGCTGTCTATTGGCAATTTTCGATGCCATTGCCTTGATAATCCCAGGCTCCAAGTTGTCCGTTGTGTGTTATAAATCCTATCGGTCTGTTAGACCTCTCTGTTTAGGTGGAGCATCTTCAAGTAGTTCGACTCCCACGTTACCCTATGTGTGGTATTTGAGGCCACCTTCACTGGCAGGCTCTGCAGTGTGTGTGTCCATTCTTTGTGAAGTGATGACACACTGGGATTTCTCTTTTGCAGTTCCAGGTGCTGTGTCTGCATAGGCCCATTGTTTCATGTATTTCCTGGCAGGTTAGTTACACCTGCAGACTTTCCTTGTAGGCATGTCTTGCAATGGATGAGGTGTACAACATTGGACAATTTGCAGTTGTCTGTACTCCGCGCCTGTACTGTTTGGTATTGTGGAGTGGTCAGGGAATATTGTGTGCATGTTTCTTGGCAGTTTTTGAATCTCCTAGCATTGCATGGGCACGTTTGCTGTCTTATTTGTTCTTGATCTGAGAGAAATGCATTTTTGTTCAGGGGCAGGGTAGATTGTTCAGCTGTGTTTATGCAATTATGGGGGTTTCCTTGAAAATGTCCCTCATCTAAACACCCACGTTGAATATTGATTCTAGCTGCTTAACAACTTAATTCCGCTCTGTTAGTATTGAATCATAGGCGACAAGCAAGTGTGTTTGTTCTGTAATTTCACTGTACTGTCCCTTGGTGTTGCAATGCACAGTCACATTCCCTGTTTATTTGTTTGGATGAGTGGCTATTTTGCCAGATGTGTAAACAGAGTCTGGCAAGCTGGTTGTCCCTTGTCTTACTGTTTGAATATATTTGTTGGTATCATAATGGTAAATAATAGATCACTTTGTGTGGCGTGGATTGAAACTGTGCGGGTATTTGTGCCTATTTGTTATGTTATGTTATGTTACTTTGCATTTATATAGCGCCTTATATACCATTGGTATGGTTTGAAGGTGCTGGTAGGTTGAACGCCCTTGGGAACTGAAGTTCAAGTCAGTAGAGAGAGTAGAGAGAGTCAAAGTTGCTTGTGAGCACTGGATATGTGTGCAGCTGGTGTGGCATTCGTGTAATAGGTGCTTCTTAGCAGTAGGTGTGGTGATTGAGAGATTACAAGTATGTGTTCGTTCTGGCAGGATTTATCCAGACCGATTGTGGCTGCGTTAGGCCTGAGGAGAACACCTGGCTGGGGAGTGTGTAAACAGCAGTGTTTAGTTAGAGTGATGTGGTATATGCGGCAGATGTTGGTATGAGAACAGCTATACAGAATGGTGTCATAGTATCTCTGTGTTCTAGTTGGGTGGTGGTGTAAAGAAGAGAGTAAGCATGGTGATGTGATATGATGGGTTACATGCTCTTTCAAACGTTATATGCACTCTAACCATTCCATGTAAGTCGCACAGTTCTATGCGCTCCAATCCGTTCTATGCATTCAGACCGCTCCATGTACTCCCGTCCGCTCCACGCACTCCAGTCCGCTTCACGCATTCAAGTCGGTCCACGCACTCCAATCCGTTCCACGCACTCCAATCCGTTCCATGCATTCGAATCAGTTCCATGTACTCCGATCCGTTCCATGTATTTCTAAGTTGTTTTATGCACTCCATCCACGTATTTTGCTTGTACCATCCACATAGTTCCCATACCTTTCACATATTACACCAGTACCTTCCACATACTTCATGTGTCCCATCCACATATTTCACCCGTTCCATCCACATACGGCACCCATTTCATCCACATACGTCACCCGTTCCTACCGCATAAGTCACCCGTTCCTACCGCATAAGTCACTCATTCCTGCCGCATAAGTCACCCATTCCAAACGCATATGTCACCCGTTCCAACCACATACGTCACCCGTTCCAACCACATATGTCACCTGTTTTATTCCCATACATCACTCATTCTATCCATATATTTCGCCCATTCCGTCCGCTCTATGCACTCATCTGCTCTACATGCTCTACACACTCATCCGCTCTACGCATTCATCCGCACTCATCCGCTCTACGCATTCATCCGCACTCATCCACTCGGGGCACTCATTCGTTCGGGGCACTCATTCGCTTGGGGCACTCATCAGCTTGGCGCACTCATCCGCTAGGCGCACTCATCTGCTCGGCGCACCCATCACGCTCTGCGCACCCATCCGCTCCACGCACTCATCTGCTCTATGCACTCAATCTTTCCACGCACTCATCTGCTATATGCATTCATCTGCTCTACAAAGTCATTCGCTCATAGGCACTCATCCGCTCTATACACTCATCCACTCTATACACTCATCCGCACTATACACTCATCCGCACTATACACTCATCCGCTCTACACACTCATTGCCCACTCTACACACTCATCGTCCGCTCTATACACTCATCGTCCACTCTACACACTCATCTGCTCTATGTACTCTCGCGTTCTACATACTCATCCGCTCTATACACTCATCCGTTCTACACATTTGTCCGCTCTATACACTCATCCGTTCTGCACATTCATCTGCTCTATGCATTCCTGCGTTCTACACACTCCTCCGCACCTACGCACTCATCCGTCCTACACACTCGTCTGCTCTACACACTCATCCGCTCTACACACTCATTCGATCTACACACTCATTCGCTCTACACACTCATTCACTATACACACTCCGCTTATCACTGCACATTCATCTGCTCTATGTACTCCTGCGTTCTACATACTCCTCCGCACTTACGCACTCATCCGCTCTACACACTTGTCCGTTCTAGACTCTCATCCGCTCTACACCCCATCCGCTCAGCAAACTCATCTGCTCAACATACTCATCCGTTCTATGCACTCATCCGATCTACACACACATCTGCTCAGCACATTCATCTGCTCAGCGCACTCGTCCGTTCCATCCGCTTCAACCATTCTAACGATTTCATCCGCTCCGTTCACTTCGTTCATTCATCATGCATTATCGATTTGTTACATCCATTTCATTACTTTAAACCTCATTCCTGTTTTTGTACGATTTAATCCTTTTTTTTTCACTTCACTGCTTTGAGTTACTTTACTCGTTCTAATCTGTTTGTCCTTTTAGTTTATATTAGCAGTTATTAGTTGTCGATTTCTCGCATGGATCTTGATGATGTATTGTTATTTTTCTTATTGTTATTCAAGATGTAGTAGTTTGTTGGGTTGGTGTAATTGAGATGCTGTTATTCGGTTTGGGTTAGTTTGCGTACAGGTTGGTTTTAGGGGAAGAGCCAAGGTTTCAGTAGTTTGCGGAAAGACATTGGGCCTCATTCCGCGGTTGGAGGTAAGGTACAAACCATGCCGGTAATGATTTACCGGCATGGATTTCCGCTCCATGCCATTCCGACCCTTCAGACCGTAAATTACGGCACCGTAAACAACAATGCCGTAATTTACGGTCTTGGGTCGCGCGCGCACACCACCATGGCTAATTAACGCCATGGCGTAAACCGGAGCTGATCGCAAGTAAGGAGCACACGTAAATAACGGTCTCCTTAAGGCCGTAAAGTACCTTACCGGCATGGAGTACATACAGGCATCTCAGAGAAGGAGTTAAGAACACAGAGCAGTGGTTTCCACAGCCACAGGTGCACACAATCAGCACAGGTGTAGCCAATGGAGTCTGGCACAGCACAAAATGAGCATACCCACACACCACACCCTCTCCCACACCAAGATGATACCAATAGTAGTGGCACAACTGGAGCAGGAGGCCTTGCTTGCAAGGCAGTAACAACAACAACCACAGCCCCAACCACAGAGGACACACAGGAGGAGACGGAGGGTGAGACAGGCCCAGCATGCACCACCAGTGCATCCACCGTTACCACGCCGGCAGCCCCCAATCCCTCGCATCTGAGCCACCTCCTTCAACCTAACACCACATCAGATCCACACCCTGTACCGACTTGACCATGACACCATCACCACCATAGTGGACCTGATACATGACGACATAGTGAGTTTCATTGAATAAAGCTCTGCCATCCCCCCTCCACTGAAGGTAGTGACTGTGCTCCACTTCCTTGCCACAGGCACCTACCGGCACACAGTGGGGCACATGCATGGTATATCACAACCCTTATTTACCCGGATACTGAACCAAGAGCTGAATGCCCTCCTCAAGCACACAAGGGACTACATATACCTACCACGGACTCCCCAGGATGCAAATGTTGCCTTCCATGCACTGTGAGACATCAAATGACACCTGCGCAATGATCAATGTCCACTCCGTTTTACATTATGAACAACCAGTGTATTGAATAATTGACATGAAACGTGTACAACAAAACCTCCACCACCCTCCCCCTCCCCCCAACTCCCAAACACACCCTCACTCCCCTCCCCCTCACCCACAACAACCCCAGAATAGTGCCATAAGGCCAACATAGGCCACATGTGTGTGCCAGCATGTTCAAGGCATGCCCCCAGAGCCAGGGGGATCCATGTTGGGCCGGCGCAATGTACGCAATGAGCGTCGGAGCGGGCTGGTCTGGGTGGAGGAGCACTGTGACGGTGTGTCCTCCCGCTGGGGCTGTCGTGTGGGAGGTGCAGCCTCCAGGGCATCCGCGATGCGTCCCAGGACCGCACACAACCTATTGCTGCTGTCAGTGACCGCCTGACGCATCTGCCTTAGCTCATCCACCCACTCCACCCTGCCCTGGCGGGTGTCCTCCATGAACGCATTGATGAGGTCCGTCAGCTGATGTGCACGTGGTTCATCAATGTATGTAGGTACATTCCTGGCGGGTCTTGGGCCTACCTGCCCTGGCATGGCCTCAACTTGTGGAATAGGTCCAGGATCTGCCGGAGCACTATGTCCAGGTGTTTCCTGCTCCACAGAGTCACTGCTTGATGGCAGGGGGACATTGGCGGGCTCCGGGGTGTGGACTGTGGGGTAAAAGTCCTCCTCAGTGGCACCACAGATCGATAAGGGGCTGTCCACATTCTCCTGGGTGGCCGCAGCTGCCAACTCCCCAGCAATGCTTGATTCTGCCGACCTTGGGGTGTCTAATGTGGCAGGTGCCGAGGCAGGGAGGGATTGTGGTGGTGCATCCTCCACTGGCGTTTGTGGTGCCTGGGTGGTTTTCTTATTCCGTGCGGGAATGCTCCGGGACCGGCCTCTGCACGTGGAGGTGGATGGACGGGTCGTCTGGGTATCCCCGCTGTCATGATTGGTGCCTGTGGGGGTAGAGGAGAGGGACAACATGAGTGATTGTATGATGCGCTAATTGCATAGATCGCTGCATTAACATTTCTGTAATTTGGGGTTTGTGGCCCTTGGGCGTTGCAACAGTACTAGTACATATGAATGTGAATTGAATGTACGCATGTGTACGCATGTGTCGGAGTGACTCATCCTGCCATAGTAATGTGCAGTCTGGCACACACACTGCCGAACCTGATGCACAATGTGCATGATGGAATGTGCAAGTTACTGCACTATGGCTGATGTGTGTTATGTACTTGCAGTTGGCCCTTGATTACGTTGCAGTTGACTCTGCATTAGTTGGATGGGGGGGTGGCTACATGACAAGGTGCCTTTGGGGGAGTCTACATCATGCAATTGCCATTGGCAGTGTTGACTTGGGACACTCACCTCCATCGGCAGACGACGTTGCCCCGCAGTCCATTTCACCGATGCCCTCTATGCATTCCGTGCCAATCATTGCGGCGCATGTCTCCTCCCATGCCTCAAGTCGCACAGGGGAACTTGGGCCCCCTCCAGTCTGCATGGCCTGACTCCTGTTGGCAGTGAGGAGTCCCCGCACCCGCACCCGCAAGTCATCCCACCGCTTGCGGCAGTCCTTGGGGGTGCGAGGGGTGGAGCCTACAGCGCTCACCCTTTGGGCGGTTTCTGCCCAGATGTTCTTTTTGCGGATAGTGGAGTCCCTCCGCATGTCTGGGCTGAACACCACGTCAGCGTGTTCTGCCAGGTGGTCCACCATGACCTGGAGCTCATCAGGGCAGAATCGCTTCTTGCGGAGCCGGTCCGCAGACTTCTTAGGTGCTTTAGGCATAGTTCCTGGGTTCCTGATGCTTTCCCCAACTTCGGATTGCTCCCGAGGGTGCTGCCTGATGAGGATGGCTATGGATTGTGTTTTTATAGATGGCCGCCGCGCTCCTTCCCGTTCCTGTGCGATGACGTAATTTCCGGTTCCGTTGTTTTGCGGTGACCGTAATTTACGGGATCCGTAAATTACGGTCCCCGTTATTTACTGTCGCTGCTGCTTCCATGGCGGTGTTGTAATGTACGTGTCGCAGCAGGCCGGTAGGGGTTTTTCGGGGGGTTTTGCGGCATGCCGCTAGGTATTTTTCCGGCATGGCGAAAAGCGCGTGTCCGCGAGGTCGGAATGGGACGCAATTAGCGGTCTGTAACCTTGCCGGAGTCGTACTTTACGTCATGCCGGAAACGACCGGTACTTACCTCCAACCTCGGAATGAGGCCCATTAGATCTTCAGTTAGGTGCATGTGGGGTGGGAGTGCGTTCCACAGCGTGGGGGCTAAGGCTGAGAATGATGATCTGCCTAATCTGACTGAGTTTGTTTTAGGTATGACTAGGAGGCCGGCTGAGCTTGATCTTAGAGTACGTGAAGGGTGATAGGTTTTTAGCTTATCTTGAAGATATTGAGGTCCGGGTTTATGCAATGCTCTATGAGAAATGCATAAGGTTTTGAAAGTCACCCTTCGGGCTACTGGAAGCCAGTGCAGAGTTTTAAGGGCTGGGGAGATGTGGTCTCTCGGGCCGAGCGCTAGTAGCAGTTTGGCTGTGACGTTTTGTGCTCTTTGAAGTTTATTCAGTTGGTAAGCGTGGACTCCGAGGTAGAAGGGGTTGGCGTAGTCCAGTCTTGATATAACAATTGATTGGACCGCGGAGAGTCTGTTGGAAAAGGAGAGTTATGGAAAGATGCGCCTAAGAGTTTTAAGGTGTTAGTGGCAGGACTTTGAGACATTGTTGACTTGGCACGAGAGTGTTAGGTCAGATTCAAGGGTGCATCCAAGGTTTTTTACTGATTTAGAGGGAGTCGGTGAGTTGCCCATGGAAGATGGCCAGGGTAGTGGGTGCGGCAGAAGTTCGGAGTTGCCACATACCATGATTTCCATTTTTGAGGGGTTTAATAAGAGGTGGCTTTGGGTCATCCATAGCTCAATGTCGAGGAGGCAGGAGGCGAGGTCAGGTGGGCAGTTGGGTTTTGAGTTCAGGAGTTTTAGAATTAGTTGAGTGTCATCAGTGTAGTTAAAACATAGGATGTTGTGTGAACGAATTATTGGTGGGAGGGTGATCAAGTAGAGATTGAAAAGGAGGGCAGATAGGCAAGCTCCTTGTGGAACTCCCGTGTCGACTTGTCGGGCTTGGGAGGAATAGGTGGAGGGTATTGTTATTTGGTACCTATCTTTGAGGAATGAGGCTATCCATTTGAGAGGGTTCCACGAATTCCAAGGGAGTGGAGGCGGTGAAGGACGATTGAGTGATTGATTGTGTCGAAGGCGGCGGATAGGTCAAGAAGGATTAATGCGGCGCATCCCGCGGAGTCTGCCGTGATTTTAAGGTCATCCCAGATTGAGGTTAGAGTGGTTTCAGTTCCGTGTCGGGCTCTGAAACCTGATTGCGCAGAGTCTAGGAGATTGTTGGCTTCGACAAAGGCATTTAGTTGGGAGTAGGCAGTTCGGTCAATGAGTTTGGCAAGGAACCTGGTGTTTGAGATGGGGCGGTAGTTTTTGGGCTCGAGAGGGTCGAGGGAAGGTTTTTTTATACAGCTTCTTCTAGGTGGCTGTTCTTTCAAACAGATATAGTGGTGTCCAGGAAGTGTACGCTCTTCTTAGAGCATTCTATGGTTAGCTTCATGTGGTGGTGCAAGCCATTAAGATATTCATGAAATTGTCTGAGGGAATATTCGCCTCCTGTCCAAAAAAAGAAAATGTCATCATTGCTGGTAGGGAGGGTTTCCCTAGAGCTCTCTTGTCAGAGTCTTTATGTGTGTCGTGTTGACTTAGGAACTATTAGCGATTCCTTCAAGCTCATTAGACTCTCTAAGTGGTAGTCTTAGCAGAGCAGCCCAGGCCTAACTCACAGTAGGTGGAGTGGGGTGCTTAACGAGTTCACTACACGCCTTTTTATTAAATAACCTAAGAGAGAATGTTCACAGACTATATTGTTATAAAAATAAGATAAGGCATAGAGAAAAATCACTACACTTACAGGTGAGTAAACTGTACAAAACAAAAGATGCCACAATGTATCCGGTAAGTAAATCATTTCAAAGAGAGTTTTCAGCGTTCAATAAGAGTTCTTCCGAGAAGAGTAAACATTGTAACAGGTAAGAATCGAGGCCAGAAAGGTAGGAAGAGACCAAGGTGACCATTTGGGTGGATTTGGAGCAGCCTTTGTTGGGGAAAGTGCTACCTTCAGTGGAAGTGACTCAAGGGGCAGTTTCTAGCATTCCGGTGGAGTGAGATCCACAGAACACCTATTTTGAAGATTCAGAGGTCAGGGGATGAAGAAGTAAATGAAGAAACTGTTCACCAGCAGCACTGGAGAGTCAGGAGAGCAACAACCTGGGACCGAAAACCAGTTCTGCAGCAGGCAGTTTTTGGTTTTCAGAGTGCTTAGGTGCCAGAGATGGCACACCAGTGCAGGACGGACCCAAGACCCTTGGGAAGGATGACTATTGAAGATGTTGTGATTCCCAAATCAAGGGTCAGAGCCAGAGAAGCGGAAAGGCGGGTTGACTGTGTGTGACGAATCAACTTTCTTTAAGGCGGATGCTGGTTGATGTTTGTCGATACACTCCTCCTAGCTTCTTCACTGGGCTTTCGTCGTCCTTTAAGGCGGATGGCCCAAAGCTGAGGAGAGCATTGCAAGCAACGGCCTTGTCCTTGGTTTGGTTCAGAGACTCTCTGGCG
Source organism: Ambystoma mexicanum (assembly GCF_040938575.1). Taxonomy (NCBI): domain Eukaryota; kingdom Metazoa; phylum Chordata; class Amphibia; order Caudata; family Ambystomatidae; genus Ambystoma; species Ambystoma mexicanum. Next base: position 859,756,186 of record NC_090934.1, on the reverse strand, counting down.
CTTCCCACCTAGGAAGCCTGCCGCAGAGCCCAGCAGGGCATGCTGTGTGCTGGTTGGGTACCAGTTCTGGAGCTGCTTAGAGGGTCCTCTGGATTCAGTATCTCCCTCTGTTCCCTGTGCGATGTTTACAGGAGGGATCTTGCTTCCCTCTTGGAAATCCTGGCCTTCCTTTACTGGAAGAAGTTGTAAGGCACACTGTACCTTCAACCAGTTTCCAAATTAGTTGTTCTTCTTACTCCTTGTGAAGCGTTCAGATGATCTACCAAAAGAGGGTCTCAACCCTCTTTGAAAGCCAAATGGGGCCCAGTGATTGGTGTAGACTAAGCCTACCATAATGAATCAATCCTGGGTCCCCACCAATAATCACCTGTGTGTGAGGTCATAACCAGAGTGCTTTGCAACAGGAAAGGGGTGAACACATGTGCTACTAAGTCCCACCCATCTTCCTGTCTATTGTGGACCAAAGGGTCTCTCTGGTAAATTGAGCTCTCTGTGGTTCCTGAACAAAATGGCAGGTCTCGCTTAAATCTATGGTGAGAACAGACTTTCTGTCGCCATCAAGTCACATACTCCTAGCCTCTGAATGGGGTCCCCCTGTGGGGGTTGCCTACTATAAACACATGTAACAGACAGACACTGCTCTTGATACTGAGAGGTGGGGGCTGGCTTCAGGTTGAGACAGATGCATATCAAAAGTGTTGGGATTTCCTGTCTTTTGTTAGCCCTGCGAACAGGCCTCTCGTGGGCCTGTTTAAATTAACTCTCATCAGTATGCGTAGCTGCTACCAGCACGGCCTACAAAGGATGGGACAGATCCATGGAGCCTTTGTTTTTTAATTAGGCTGGCCATGGCAGCAGGAAGGTTTTGCCCTAGCCCTTTTGAAATGCCTTGATGTATTCCTGGGTGCCACATTCCAACTAAATGCGACAGGAAAGACTGCACCTGTAGGCTGTGTCCACCCAGAGTACACAGGTCTATGTGTTTGTCATGCAGTGAGCATAGGAAAATGTGTGCGGATTAGCCCCACAAATTTTCCAGGAGGTTGATCTACCATCATTCAATTTCATATACAATTTCAAAAAAGCCCAGGCGAGTGTACACCTACCGTACGGATGATTGAATTCCTCACACTGTGATCGGCAGTAGTCAACAATGCAGGGTTCCTATGTTGTCCTTGGGCAAAGTATTCAGCTTCTGTGGACAGGATTGGCCTGAGAAGACCCCAAGGATGAATGAATAGCAAAAAAGACTTATGAAATCACAGTGGAGAGTAGCCAGCCAGGGAAGAAGATCAGGAGATGAGTTTGGCAGTGTGTTTGCAGGGTCAGAGGCAGCACTGACCACTGGAGCTTTCAAGATGGGAGGGTGGAACCAGGTCATTTGCCTGATGTCCTGGGGTGGCGAGTCTCTGGTTGGCATTGGACAGAAAGTCTTCAGATTCCTGGCAGCAAAGGGGCACCCGCTTCAAGATCCAGCGATGCAGACATAGTCAGGAGCTTCCAGGAGATGAGGCCTTTGAACGGGAGCTGTGATTCAGTTGTTCCCACTCAATCAGAGCGAAATGAGCACTGCAGTCAGATCCTTCTGGTCTTCTAGAGTGGAAGAGCTCTGATTCTTCAAGGCATCACTGGATTGTGGTGCAGACATTTGGTCCTCCCTGGAGAATGTAGGTAGAGAGTTCCAGCAGTATGCCCCGCAGCAGACAAGGTGAGTGGGTAAGGGGTATGCTTTTATCCATCTCAGAAGGCAATAGGTGAATACAGCACCCAATCACACACCAAGAATCATTCAAACGTAAGGTCAGTCAGACAATGGCAGATCATCCCTCCAAGCATACCCACACATTCTGGAGGGGTCTCTCACACAAATGAAGGAATCCAGACTATCGCAGATGGGCCTCAGAACATACCAGTCACTGCTGGTTTCAGGCTGACTATAGCCCCCAGCCTGGGACACAGGCATCCAGTGGCTAAATATGGTCACTTCCTCTCATATAAATGCAAAGAGGGACATAAGAGCTTTTCACCTGGCAGATGTATCAGAAAAGTGCTTTTTGCAATTGTTTGAAAAATTGCTTCAGGGTATTCCTTGAAAAGTAAAAAAAAGTCCATAGGCGCCCCACTTTGAGAATGAACACGGCTAAAAGACCTGTTCTTTCGCTCACTGTACCTTTCACAGAAGGGAAATATCCGTTTGCTTATCAGCCTTTGTCCCGCCCACATGGGCAGTCTAGCACCAATATGCTATGGCAATTCCCTTCTGAACAAGAGTACCAACAGCAACCCCATACATGTGTTTTACTCTTGTTGGGCCTCATCAGTGAGGTGCAGCTGTACCTCTCTGAGCACAGTGAGCAAGGGGTCCACGTCTGGATGATCCTAGGAAACTTAGGGTGAATAAACCTAATTCCCTTAAACAATTTAAAAAAAAAGTCCATAGGCACCTCTCTTTGAGAACGAACACGGCTAAATGAGCTGTTCTTTTGGAAGGTACCCACTCAAGAGGCCACAGCCACACTTTAGCTCACTGTACCTTTCACAGAAGGGAAATATCCATTTGCATATCAGTCTTTGTCCCGCCCACATGGGCAGTCCAGCACCAAAATACTATGGCAATTCTCTTCTGAACAAGAGTACCAACAGCAACCCCATACACGTGTTTCAGCCTTGTTGGGCCTCATCAATGAGGTGGACCTGTGCCTCTCTGAGCACAGTGAGCAAGGGTTTGCTGTTGGTACGCTTGCTCAGAAGGGAATTGCCATAGCATTTTGGTGCTGGACTGCCCATGTGGGTGGGACAAAGACTGATATGCAAATGGATATTTCCCATCTGTGAAAGGTACAGTGAGCTAAAGTGTGGCTGCAGACTCTGGAGTGGGTACCTTCCCAAAGAACAGGTCATTGGCCGAGTTTGTTCTCGAAGCGGGCGCCTATGGACTATTTTTTCATTTTTTAAGGGAGTTAGGTTTAGTCACCCTTAGTTTCCTAGGGTCATCTAGATGTGGACCCCTTGCTCACTGTGCTCAGAGAGGCACAGCTCCATCTCACTGATGAGGCCCAACAAGGCTGAAACACGTGTTTGGGGTTGCTGTTGGTACTCTTGTTCAGAAGGGAATTGCCATAGCATTTTGGTGCTGGACTGCCCATGTGGGTGGGACAAAGACTGATATGCAAATGGATATTTCCCATCTATGAAAGGTACAGTGAGATAAAATGTGGCTGCAGACTCTCGAATGGGTACCTTCCCAAAGAACAGGTCAATGGGCCGAGTTCATTCTCGAAGAGGGGCGCCTATGGACTATTTTTTCATTATTCCTTGAAAAGGCTTGCACAGTTACATGCCAATTTTGCCCCCATGGCAATTCCAGTCTTTTGTAATAAGTATCTTGCATTAAAGCAAAGCTTGTTCTGTCTGAATATGAACCTCATGCAATCGTTGATGGTCCTGATTGGGGTGCATGTCTTGTTTGTCATATTTTGCAGGAATTTCCGGGATGCAGCTATTCCATCTTCATGTAGATTGTTGGAATAAAGTGAGGTGACTTCCAACATGGCAAGGAGTACATTGGGTGGTACACATTTTACCTCTCAAATCTTCATGAGGGGACTGTGTTGTGTCCTGTACAAAGATGTATGTGTCCTCCACCAGCGGTTTTAGGATGAACTCAGTATATTCAGATATAGGTTTGGTTAATGTCTTGACTTCAGGGATGATCAGACGGTCCAGATTTTCTGGTGTGTGGATCTTTGGGAGCATATAGAATACCCCAGGAGTTGGATTGTTTGGCATCTGATGTCTGAGTTGAGGCCTGGGTTCGAGTTTTGAGTCAACACTGAATTTTACATGGAGCTCAACAGTATTTATGAATGGGGTATTTATACCCTAACAAACTCCAATAAGTCAATGGGTCTTTGTATCTGCACCTTGGCTCGACCCTGCAAAATCCTCTCAGAGACAGTGGGCCTCATTACACGGATGGCAGTAAGGATTTACCGGTACCGATAAAATACTGGTACCGGTAAATCCTTACCGCCTTACTACGAGGTCCCTTTGCGGGTTGGGGGATTTAACGCCTGCTTTTTGCAGGCGTTAAAAACCAACCCGCAAAGGGACCCAGGAAGCTAATTACGGTACCGCAATTTGCGGTACCGTAATTAGCACCTTCCCCATTCCCATTGAGCCCTATGGGGCAAAAATGGGAATGGGGAAGGGCAATGGTGGAAGGGGGAATTACCGCCCCGCCAACCTTGGAATGGGGCGGTAATTCCCCTTTCCGCCAAGGCGGTGCCGGTATTTTACCGGCATGAACCATGGCGCTAATAGCGCCATGGTTCTCCGCCATCCGTGTAATGAGGCCCAGTGTCCTACATCAGAGAAATGTGGAGAATGGCATGGCCACCAAGCTTGTCATCCCTCCACTGCAGTTGTTTTTGCATTCCAGATTGCACTTCATCCTGACCCATTTTGAGAGCATTGATGGTTTGAATGATTGATGCAATGTGTCAGGAATGAAGTGCATTTGGATGTGAGGAGCCCTAAGCTTCGCCCTTCCCCAAAATGCCTGGCGCTCTACCAAGGTGAGAAGCAATGAGAGTTTCAAGAATAAAGGCACATCTCTTGCACTGTTGAATGCTGACCTGCGGCATGGCCCCCTTTTAGGATCAGGTTTTCGTTAACTTCTATGATATAATGCATATATCATGCTTCTAGCTGGATATCACCTGCTACTGAGCTGTATAAAAATAGGTGTTTTATTATATAATTCAGTGGGCCAGCATTACGATATTAGGTAGATATGTGTATCCACAGCCCCAGCAGAGGATGATGTGCAGTCCAGAGATATACCATGATGGTCCCCCTTCCTTGATAACAGGCTGCAGTACAAGTGAGTCCTGGGATCACTGGCTGCCATGGTAAAACAGCTTGACTCACTGCGTATTGATTGCTTTGTATATCATGGAGTTCGGAATCTTAAACTGGCTGAGCCCTGGTCTGTGCGAGACTCGAGTGACTTCTGCTGACCTGCCTTCTTTGCATCGTAAAACAAAGAGGTGATGCTGGAAGTTTTAGGATATATCTTAAACCCATGGCAATTGCTCTGGGTAACCCTCTAGACCATTTATCTTCGTCTGCCAAGCCATTACAGAAAGGGGAAAGACCATATGCAAATCAGGCTTGATCCCACCGCCAAAGGCTTTGCATTGGTGACAGCCCTACTCCTTCAGAAGAGTTGACTGCATGTGGTGGTACAGGGAGAAGTAGAAGCACCTCCTCAGGTGAGCCCCTGGCTTTTGTTTCCTGAAGTGAGAGCCCTGATCACCATTTAGTTGGAGGTGGTAGTGCAATGTTAACCACCCGCAGAGAATGCTTCAAACCCACCGCTTTATTTTGTTCTAACCCAAAGAGTCACAAGATCTCAGCATATGCACAAGGACTGAGATCCTCTTCGGGTGCCCCTGAAATTATGAACTAATGTACAGAGAACCCCTGCTCACCCAGCTCCCTCCGAACTAGAATGGCAGTTGCATGGTGTTGCATGGCTCTAGAAAGCAGCAACCATCGATTCCTTGTCTCTCCACAAGCGGTGTATTAGCTTAAGACTTCCTCAACAGTGCAACAGTGCCAAGGTGCTTTTCACAGAGAATGCCATACTCGAACCTATTCCACATCATGCGCAGTGGCGCGTTGCGTTGTTCTTTATTGATCCATAAAATCTCCAGCCTATCTCTTTGAAGAAGTCCCTAATGGTTGTGCTAGACAGCGGTGTTATGTTATATTGTGCAGTTATCGTAGTGAGCTTTGGCCTTGACTTTTCAACCTTGCCATCATAGGCGTAAGAAACCTTGGGATTTTGATTACCTAGGTCAGTGAGTGTCCTTGAACTCAGGGTTAGTAGTCAGCACATGCTGGACCAACTTTGGAGCCAGAAGGTGCAGATTCAGATAAAGCATAAAGGTCCAAGTCACAACACAACTGACCACATTTGTCATGAAAAGCAATCTCCTCATTCTGCCTTGCTTTCATCCAAGGCTCAGTACCAGAACATGTCTGATATAAAATGTGAATGATTCCGTGTGAAGACTTGACAAAGATGACCCTCACCTCAGAACCACAACATTGTGTAAATGTTAGAGCTGTGCAATTCAAAACACAACATCCTCTTACAACTCAGACCAGCTTTTAACTCTGTGCACCACATGCCACTTATCAACACCTGCCAACCCTCACTGGCACCAACAGCAGAGTGCAGGAATGATCAATGTCTGTCTTCTGAAACCTTGATCAATTAGTGAAAATAAGGAAATCCAATTGTTCTACCACACTGAGGCAACAGGCCCCAAGGCTCTGTACTCTACCCATTATCTAAACCCTCTACAAAGAGTTTCTGGGAGCATTGGCACCCCATTCCATGTACCAGCATTGCCCGCCTCTTCATGTGCCTGAAGACAATGTAAGTTTGGTTGTTCCACTTTTACTTGAAGCTAAACTTGTAAACAACTAAGTATCCACTCTTGACTTTTTCCCACCTTTCTCTTTCTCATAAAAAAACATGTATCGCTAGGACAGAGGGTTCTCCATACGTTAACAAGCTGTACCAAAGAATCTGAAATATAGGGAGTAATACATATTTGCACCTGGGGAAGGGCACTCAGCCAATCAGGTGGCTGGAACAGCAGCGAGAATACACAAACTCCACCCGCTGTCCCTGCCATCCGAGGCCCTTTTTATTTTAAATTGTTATCATTCGGGAGGTGACAGGGGACCCCTCCCTGTTGTCTCCCCACACTTCCACTTACCTGCGACAGTCCAGAAGCTCCTCCCATCTGGCCCGCCAACAACATGGAAAAGGGATGTTGTCCCTTTTCCATGTGGCAGTCATCTTCTCTTTTTTGTGTGCATTTTTCATCCGGAGATTGCCTGCGCTAGCAATGAAAAATGCTGAAAGCCATTCGCACCCCAGATGAACCTGGGGTGGGGGGGTGAATGGCTTTCATGCCCTGCCAGGCGGCGCAGACGTGCCCTTTAACGACCCACAGCCCGAGATAAGGCCCTGGCATGCCTTAGCTCGGGCTGGCGGTCCATTAAAGGCCATGTCCGCCCTCCTGGCAGGGCATGAAAGCCATAAACCTAGCTGGGAGCTGGAGATTGAGACAATAAACCCAAGAGCACGAATGAGGACGGATACTGCAGGTATACTGGGGACTCTTGCCATTAGAGGTGTTCGTAATGCCGATCAGAATGGGATGAGAGTTTTTTGGGGAATTTTCTGGGCACCTCCTAAGAGCAGTTTTTAAAGGTATAGAAGTCACACAACTCTACGAGCCAACCTTTCAAGACACCTGGTCCTGTGGACATTTGCTCCATTGGAATTTCTCCAGGACACACGTCTCGAACCCCGTCCGAAGAGCCAGCCAGGGCCGTCCAATGGTCTCTCAATGGAAAATCTGTGAAGCCCTATTCATTCTCTGGTCTTCCGCCGCTTCCCCCGAGCCCCCTTCCCTCAGCCCCCACCAGCCAGGGAGAATGTGCTATCTGTATTGGATATCAAGGCCTCTTACAACCCCAAACAGAGTAGTCTTGTGTGGTTGCTCCTCTGCCTAAGACACCCGGGTCTCCGGCGGGGACACAAGCCCCGGATTGTTCCTCAAACACAGAGGATGTGATTTAATCACCAAGATATGCCCCCGCGAGCCAGTATCCTTTCTTGGTTTATAATGACTAATGACACCCAAAAAAGGCCTCATGCCCTTATCATCTCGAGCACTCTAGCTGCTACATGCTCCATAGGAAAGGGTACACTGTTCGCTGTGCACTAAAGCAGGTGAGAGACCAAAGCCTTTGAGAAAGCTAAGGATAACGACTGACACACTGCAGGAAGAGAGCACACATTTCAGCATGGGCGGAGCGCTGCAGGGAAAGCGTTCACACTGCACAATGTGTGGAATTCTGCATAGGAGAGATCACACTGTAGCAAGCATGGTGCAGGGAGAGGGCTTAAACTGCAGCAGGGTGGAGCACTTCAGGGGAAAGCTCACATTGCAGCATGAGTGGAGTACTGCAGGGAGAACATTCACACTGTAGCATGGGTAGAATACTGCCTGGGAGATATCACACTGTAGCATACATGGTGCAAGGAGAGAGCTCAAAACTCAGCAGGGTGCAGCACTGCAGGGAGAGAGCTCAAAACTCAGCAGGGTGGCGCACTGCAAAGGGAGAGCTCACATCGCAGCAGGGTGAAGCATTGCATGGAGAAAACGCACACTGCAGAATGGGTGGGGCACTGAAGGGATGGAGCTCACACTGCAGCCTGTGTGGAGTGCTGCAGGGAGGAGGCTCCCTCTGCAGCATGGGTGGAGACCTGCAGGGAGAGTGCTCACACTGTAGCATAGTTGGAGTGCTGCAGGAAGAGAGCTCACACTGCTGGTGGATGGACACTGCAGAGAGAGAGAGCTCAAACCGCAGCACAAGGGAGTATTGCAGAGGGAGCTCACGCTTCAGCTTGGGTGGAGAACTGCAGGAAGAGAGCTCACACTTTTGGTCGGTGGAGCACTGCAGAGCGAGAAATCACACTGAAGCATGGGCCGAGCACTGCAAAGGGAGAGCTCACACTGCAGCAGGGGGAAGCATTACATGGACAGAGCTAACACTGCAGAATGGGTGGGCGCTTTAGGGACGGAGCTCACACTGCAGAATGGGTGGAGCACTGAAGTGATGGAGCTCACACTGCAGCCTGTGTGGAGTGCTACATAGAGGAAACCTTCACTGCAGCATGTGTTGTTTGAGAACTGGAAGGAGAGTGCTCAGACTGCAGCGTTGTTGGAGTGCTGCAGGAAGAGAACTCACACTGCTGGTGTGTGGAGCACTGCAGAGAGAGAGAGCTCAAACCGCAACAGGGAGGAGCTCGCACTTCAGCATGGGTGGATAACTGCAGGAAGAGAGCTCACACTGAAGGGAAACATCTCACACGGCAGCATAGTTGGAGTGCTGCGGGAAGAGAGCTCAGACTGCTGGTGTGTGGAACACTGCAGAGAGAGCGATCAAACCGCAACAGGGAGGAGCATTGCAGGGGGAGCTCACACTTCTGCATGGATGGAGAACTGCAGGAAGAGAGCCCACACTGGTGGTGGGTGGAACACTGCAGAGAGAGAGCTCACAATGCATTATGGGCTGAGCACTGCAAAGGGAGAGCTCACACTGCAGCAGGGTGAAGCATTGAAGGGAGAGAACTCACACTGCGGAATGGGTGGAGCACTGAAGGGGTCAGCTCACACTGCACCCTTTGTGGAGTGCTGCAGAGAGAGAGCCCCCACTGCAGCATGGATGGAGAACTGCAGGAAGAGAGCTCACACTGGTGGTGGGTGGAACACTGCAGAGAGAGAGCTCACAATGCAGTATGGGCCAAGCACTGCAAAGGGAGAGCTCACACTGCAGCAGGGTGAAGCATTACAGGGAGATAACTCACACTGCAGAATGGGTGGAGCACTGAAGGGATGGAGCTCACACTGCACCCTGTGTGGAGTGCTGCAGAGAGAGAGCCCCCACTGCAGCATGGGTGGAGAACTGCAGGGAGAGTGCTCAGACTGCAGAATAGTTGGAGTGCTGCAGGACACGAGCTCACACTGCTACTGTGTGGAGGACTGGAGAGAGAGCTCAAACAGCAGCAGTGTGAAGCATTTCAGAGGGGAGCTCACCTTTCAGCCTGGGTGGATTGCTTCAGGGAACACGTTCAGAATGCAGCATGGGCTGAGCGCTGCAGGGGAAGAGCTCACGCTGCGGCATGGGTGGAGTTCTGCAGGCAGGTGGTCTGACTGCAGCATGGATGAAGCACTGTAGGAAAAGAGCTCACACTGCAGCATGGGCCGAGCGCTGTAAAGGGAGAGCTCACACTGCAGCATGGGTGAAGCATTGCAGGGAGAGAGTTCACACAGCAGCATGGGGAAGATCTGCATGGGGAAAGCTCACATTGCAGCATGGACCGAGCACTGTAAATGGAGAGCTCACACTGCAGCAGGGTGAAGCATTGAAGGGAGAGAGTTTGCACAGCAGCATGGGGGAAGCTCGGCATGAAAGAGCTCGCACTGCAGCATGGATGGAGAACTGCAGGGAAAGAGCTCACACTGCAGCATGGGCCGAGCGCTGTAAAGGGAGAGCTCACACTGCAGCAGGGTGAAGCATTGCAGGGAGAGAGTTTACACAGCAGCATGGGGGAAGCTCGGCATGAAAGAGCTCGCACTGCAGCATGGATGGAGAACTGCAGGGAAGGAGCTCACAATGCCACATGTGTGGAGCGCATCATCTGCATGGGGAAAGCTCACATTGCAGCATGGACCGAGCACTGTAAAGGGGGAGCTCACACTGCAGCAGGGTGAAGCATTGCAGGGAGAGAGTTCACACAGCAGCATGGGGGAAGCTCGGCATGGAAAGAGCTCACACTGCGGCATGGCAGTAGCACTACAGGAAAGAAGGGGAGCTAAAGAAGTAAAAACCGGAGGGTAGGGGACGGAAATATGTGATGGTCTGAGAAAAGAACAAGAGCAGAAGGAAGGATACCCGACACAGCACCGCAGGGAGAACGGCTGCCCATACACAGAGCGGCCCAGCAAGCAGGGGGAGAGGTATAGGAAAGGCAGGGGACGGGGCGCCATGCCGTCACATGGGGTGGATGCCCCAGTGTGGGAGCCAAACATCACAGAGAGAGCAAGAGGGCCACCTCCCCGAGAATGCCAGGGGTGTAGGCACTAGACGGACACGTGGGCACCAGGAGAGATGGGAGAGGCGATGCATGCACCAGCTCCAAGGGAACACGACCGATGGGGTACTTATGGGACTAGAAGAGTGGGATCAGGGGCCACCTCCAGCGGGCGAGAATGGCGAGAGCGGCAAGTGAAGGGTCCTAAGGCCGAACGGATAGCGGCCAAGCACTGGCGCCTGAGGCGTAGAGGACAGAGGGGAGGCAGGGCGTGGCAAAGTCAACAGCTATTGGTCAAGCAGGAGGCAGCATCTGGAACAAAGGTGATGGGGCAGGTGGGATTAGAAAGGGGCATGTGAGGACAAGGGAACAGGCAAATGTAGGGTGTTCTTCATGCAAAAGGACGAGTCATGCTCCAGTAAGAACAGAGTCGGGAATAGGGAAGGGCGTACTAAGACGACGAGGAGCACATGAAAGAGAAGAGGCTCCAGCAGAAAGGAAAGAGCAAAGCTTTAGGGGACACATTCAAAATATGAATAGGCAAGTGTGAGGACACGTGTAAACTAGTACATGTATAGGTGATGCTTGAAGAGGGAGCAAAGTGCACTGCTAGCAGATCCAGGACCGACAGCTAGGGAGACGTGGACGCCTGCTCTCCTGATCACGCTCCAGGAGATGTGTAGCCTCCTTCGGTTCTACGAAATCGTGCACAAGTTGTATGTGGATTTTTGAAGATTCGCTTGGCCCTGGTAGGAAGCGTAGGCAGCTCTGGTGGCTCTGGGAGGGAGAGGGAGCCACCGTCAGAGTAGGAGGTGTACATGCCTTGGCGTGAGTGAGATACAGCACTGTGGCTGTAGTGCCTGACATCGACTTGCATGCCAGTTGAACACCACTTCATCAGGGTTACTTGCCAAGACTGAGATGAGATTCAAAATAGAGGACCCGTCAAGAGAAAATTCAGGTATGATTGCTGTAACTACTGGACCCATATGCATGCAAATAACATGACCGCCCCACCCACCCTGCATGGTGAGAGAGACCAAACAACAGTTTGCGAGTGTTGGCAATGAAAGGCTGTAGGATTTTATTGTTTACAGGTATGGTTATGGACACAATAACAATAATCACATATCCATATGATATCATACTTTTGGGCACCGGGTCTAGAGGTGGCCCCTCTGGCCCGTGCCGCCTTTCTTGTCCGACGACTTGTGCACACCGTACAGTGCCCTGTACCTCATTTCCTTGTTCTTCTCCCTTCTTTTTTTAGGGTGGGAGGGTTTTGTGGAAAAGGAAGAAGAAATGGAGGACACTGAGTTAACAGTGCACCTCCCGCATGTTTGAGTCCCCGTTCAGGGTCTACAAACAGAGTGCGTTTTCTGTTGAGCTGAAAGCTCATTTTATAAGACCAAGTGTATCTGTTCGGGGGCTGACCCAGCGCCCAGGCCAGCAGAGCCGACTGTCTGACCCCCCAGGCAAGGGCAGGTGTGGTCCTGCTTTCTCTGCCTGTCTTGTTAGTTCCTTGGGGTGCTTAGCACCCTGCTGTTAGTGGAGGGGTGAGGTGACTTTCTCATCTCACCTTTCCTTTGCTTTGTACTGGGGGGAGACTGCTGTCTCCTGCCTAAGTTTTGGAGAGGGAGAGCTGGACAGTGGGGGAGCTGGCCCTCTCCCAGGCTTGCTGGATGGTACCAGCAGTTACCCTGCCTCACTTTGGGAGGCCCTACAGCATTGCCCATAACTGCTGGACCCATATGCATGCAAATAACATGACCGCCCTACCCACCCCCATGGTGAGAGAGACCAAACAACAGTTTGCGAGTGTTGGCAATAAAAGGCTGTAGGATTTTATTGTTTACAAATATGGTCATGGACACTAACAAAAATTACATATCGATAGGATATCATACTTTTGGGCACCGGGTCCAGAGGTGGCCCCCTCTGGCCCGTGCCGCCACACACGGGCAGGTTATCGGTTGCCTGTGTTTCCCCAAAAGTGGTTTTTTGCAGCCCCTGGTGGCTAAATTGGAGGAGATTTCCCGGCAGAATTGTTCCATGCCTGGTCCCGACAGGTGTGTGCCATCCTTGAGAAATAGGTCGGGATCTCCTAGTGTGATTGCCGGGTGTTTTATGAAACCTATGCCCCTGGTTATGCAGAACTTTTCTATCCCTCTGTTGAGTTTTCTTCTGGAAATGTCTATAGACTTGGAACAAGTGGCCCCTAACCATTTTCGTCTGGGTAGGATGGCTGAAAAATAGATTTCAGTATCTCTCCAGTTATGGGAGATGCCTGTTAGTGAGGCACACATTTCCTCGGGTAAGCTTCTTCTTCCTGTGGATACCAGGTCATTGCCACCTAAATGTATTATCAAGAATTCAGGGGGGTCCCTGTAGGCGACCAGGTCAGCTAACTTCTTGTGTATGTCTGCCCAAAGAAGGCCTTTGTAACCCCACCAGGATGCAATGGTATCTTGAATGGTGGGCCCTCCTTGGTTTCTTCCGCCCAGCGCCGCGTCCTGAAGACAAAAGAGTGGCCGACTATCCATGCTGACCGGAGGGGGTTGGACCAATTGTCAGGAGGTTCTGGTGGGAGAAAAAAGGGGGGGTGGAGGGAGCTATATTAGTTCTGGTCTGGTGTATCTTTTGTAACAATCTGACTTCCATCCCCCTATGTTTTTAACCTGTTGGGGGACAAGTCCCCCTAGCCATGCTGCGGTTTGCGGCCCCGATTCTAAACAAGTGTGTCCCAAATTCCTTGGGATACCATCCTGCCTTGCTGATGGCTTTTGACAGAACCCCTTTGAATTGATAGCGGTTTAATGCCGAGGCATGCCTGTGAATTAGGAACCTCCCCCCCACGTTTGGCCTCTGTGCATAGTATAGGTTGTTGATGCACACTGGGCAGTTTGCTGCATCGTCAATGCAGCAAATGCTGATGGTTCTTCTGGCCCCTGTTTTGGACTGTTGAATATCTATGGTGACACTGCCCCGTCTAACCCTGGTTTCCATTATGCCTAGCCCATTGGTGGCTTTGGTGGTGGAGGTGATGAGCTCTCCAATGCGGAAAGCCCCAAAATATGCCAAGGAGAAGGCTGTTCTAAATAACAGGCCCTCATATGGGTGGGCGCAAATTTTGTTCCAGTTGGCTCGTTATTTTTACCAATTTGTCAAAATCAAGGGGCGGCAGGTGTCTACCTGGGGTATTTTACTCCAGCCTTTCATGGCATACGTGATAAGTGCGTTCTGGGTGGGATCTGTGTCCCCCCGTAGTTTGGAGTAGTAGGATATTGCCACTAGGTGTCTTTTTGCCCAATCCCTTTTGTACCCGTTGTCATGTGCCCATTTTAAAAACATTTCTATCTCCTTTACTGTTATTAATTCTACGTGGTTTAAACCTGCTGTTTTAAACACATTTTGTAAGAACTTACTGTATTGTGCTGTGATAGTGCTGGCCAGCGCTTTCTCTGCCATTTCTGTACGGAAACCCGTACCAGGGTTTGTGCTCTCTGTGACCAGAGTGTAGTTGGCACCCGTTTTTGAGGCGCCTGATTTTTCTTGTACATCCCGGCCTTGGCTCTCTGGCGGCGGCGTTGGTGTAATTTCTTTCATTTTTCCATTATTTCCCAGCAGTCTGCTGGTATTAACGTCATCATCTCTTGGGCGTGCGGCGCTAGCTCCCGCAATCTTGTCCACTGAAAGCGAGATAAAGCATCTGCAATGTTATGATCCGTTTCCGATGATGTGTTTGGCTTTTACCACAATGTTCTGTTTTAGCGAGACCATGGTAATGGCTCTTAGGACTTTTAGTACCAGCTGGCATTTGGGTTTTCCTTCTGTTTATGATGCCTACCACTGCCATGTTGTCGCACCAAACCAAGATTTCCGTGTTAGCTAGCTGCCTGCCCCAGATGCATATTGTTAGCCAGATGGGAAATATTTCTAACAGTGTGATGTTTTTTGACAATCCTGCCGACTGCCATGTTTTTGGCCATTACCCGGCCTCCCATTCTGTGCCCATGATGGCTCCAAATCCTTTGCTCCCGGCTGCGTCTGTGAAGAGGGTTCTTTTGGCCCATGCATTCATTGTTGTGCGCCACAGGATGCTCCCATTAAAATGTTTAAGGAAGTTCTCCCAGATTTTTAGGTCCTCTTTCACTTCTTTGCCTAGCCGGATATGCTGGTGGGCTTTGGTGCAGGATTTGGTTTTGAACTCGAGACTCCTAGAAAAAACTTTCCTTTGTGGGATGATTCTGGCTGCGAAGTTGAGGCTGCCTGCCAGTGATTGCAATTCTTTTACTGTGCCCTTGTCTTTTGTGCTTAAAGTTCAGATTTTTTCTAGGAGTTCTGCTTTTTTTGTGCTGGGGATTCTGCAAATACCCCTGGATTAATCTATCTCAATGCCCAGGAAGGTTATGTTGGTGGATGGCCTGGTTGTCCTTTCCCTGGCCAGGGGGATGCTCCATGTGGTGGCCATCTGTTCTAGCTCTGCTACTGCTAGTTTACATTCTCCTGACTCTGCAGGCCCCATGACCATGAAATCATTTAGGTAATGTAGTATTTTTGCTCCGGGGGTTGCCTCTGAAAAGCCTGTTGGAAAAAAGGAGCTGAACTGTTCGAAAAGGGCGCAGGAGACTGCGCATCCCATGGAGAGGCATCTATCTACATAGAATTTTCCTTCAAAGGTAAAGACCAGCCATTGTTGGGATTTGGGGTGAACCGGCAAAAGTCTGAAAGCGGATTCGATGTCTAATTTGGCCATTAGTGCGTTCTCACCGCATTCCTGTATGAGTCTTACTGCCTCTTGGAATTGGGTATATGAAACCGCTGATTCGTTATGCGGAATACCATCATTCAGCGAGTGGCACTTTGGATAGGACAGGTGGTGAATTAGTCTCAATTTTCCTGGTTCCTTTTTGGGAACCAGGCCTAGCGGTGAGACTAGGTAGTCCTGGAATGGCATGGTGTCCCAGGGTCCGCTAGTCTGCCCATGCTTAGCTCTTTCTTCAAATTGCACTTTACTGCCTCTGGGTTGTCCCTGGCGGATTTTAGGTTTTTTGGGATGTTGGTGGACCCTGTTCCCTTAAATGGTATGATAAAACCTTTCTTGAAACCTTGTAGGATTGCTGCGCTTGTTTCCCTGTCTGTGTAATCCCTTAGTGCTTTGCTGAAATTGCTGGTGTTGATGGGTGTTCTGCCTGGTGCTAATATTGTTTGCTCTTTTAGCTGTCCTGGGTGTTTTTTAATCCTTTGTATTTTTGGCCGGGAGTCTGATGCAGTTGCTGGCTGGGTGGTCGCCACTGCAGTTTGTACAGTTGTGTTTGGACCAACACTCTTTGCCCCATGTGCATGAGTTTTTTGCAAAGTTCCTGCATGCAATATTGTCTTTGGGACCATGTTTGTTTTTATTTTGTCCGTGGGCATTAGACTTAGCCGCACAGGGCTGGTTTTTCCAAAAGGGCTGCTCCCCTTTTTTGTTTTTCTCGTTCTCAGTGCCCCTGTTGCCCTGAGAATTTGTGTTGGGTTTAGTTGTTGGTTGTGTGATTTCTTCCTCAGATGGAAGCTCGGCGTTCAAAATGTATAAATCATTTTGCACCTCATCCCATTCTATGGCAGGCCTCTCTGACATACGCTGTCTAAATCTGATGTCATGGCCAACCAAATTCTGCCTTTTTGGGCGATTTGTGCTTCTCTGACTTTATCCATATAGGCCCATAGTTTGGCCCCATCCCCTGGGATTTTCTCTAAATATATGGTAGCTAAAATGGATTTTTGCCAGTTGTCCCAGTTCTGTTCTACTTGGGCGTTTCTAGTTATTGCCTTTTCTTCTATGTCCTTGGGATCCCTAAATGCGTCCCTCCCTTTTCTTTGGGCTTCTATTAATGAAAGGATTTCGATAAATTATTTTGCCCAAATGGCTTCTTTGATTGTGGTGTCTATGTTCCATGCTAGGCATCTTTTGTATCTATTCAAAATTTCTGTTTGGAAAGATTTAAATTTCTGGTCTAGTTGAGCACTGGTGATCATTAGCATCTCTGGTTCACCACCTTTGGCTGCTTCTGCTTGCCCAGGTGTGCTGGTGTTGGGGGTTGTCCATGCCTTTAGTTCACTGACTTCGTTCGGTGTGGCTGTAGTTGTCATTGGCCTATTTGGGCTTGGATCAGTCAGTTGTGCTTGTAAGTGATGGGGTTGTTGTTGCTGCTGCCTGGTCCACCATTGTTGTTGCAGGTGTGGCCAGGGGGGGTGGCGGTGTTGTTATGATGACTGATGACTTGAGGGGTATGTTGTGGTCTCTTGGGTCATTTGAGTTTGAAAAGGACTGCTGTTTGTTTCTAAAATTGCATCATCTGCTGTATGTCCCTCATGTTATCACACAATTTTGACAAAATGTTACTTTTGTTACCTTTGGCTTTGCTTGACTTCTTCTTCTTTGCGGGTGGTGAGATATCCCCCATATCAGATGGTATGGGCATCCCTTCTCTAGGTAGGCCGTAAAGGTTTTCCCTGACCCAGACCCAACGGTAGTGTTCAGCTGCCTCCATTGCTGCGAGAAGGTGGGGTGATTTGGTTTTTGGTCGTGGGCTTGTAGTTCCCTGCGTTTTTCGTTTGAGAGCCATTTGCCTGTTAATTGAAGAAAAATGACTTTTATTCTGTGTACAAGCTTTGGTCACTACTGGCTTATTAGTAGCGCGATTTTTAAAGAAAAGACTTGTGATTTAATAATGGTTATTGCCACCTTTCTAGCTGTGAACTGCATCTTGTATTGCGCTACGCGGCTCGCGGGATGTAATGCTGTGTTACTTTGTGTCGTCTTGCTTCCAAAATTACAAAGCGTTTGCAGTTGGTTTATGATCGAGCAAAAACAACGGGTTGTTTTTTCTAAAAAAGCCCCTAGTGGCTGAGACGCAATGCCCCGTACTTGGTTTAATAAGTGCGATCCGTGTTCTGTGCAGTTTGTCAAGTTGTTTGTTAGTTATACTCTCGGTTGATAATATTGTTGCGATAGGGTTTCCAAATCATTTCATTTTTTTAAACATTGTACCTTTAAATTTCCGTGCCCTGTCTGTAACGCTGTTCCCTGGCTGCGAGGTCTGGGGAGGGGTTTGTATCTGCGTGCGCTAAGCGGGCATGCTGTTTCTGTTTGTTGAGCTTGCGTGCAAAAGCCAGCGTGTGGCCTGTTGCTGCGCAACCCGGGCTGGGGGCTCAATTTACTTTCAAATGTAGCGAACACGCCGTCTGCGCCGGGCTGCTTCTTTGTTTTTCCCCTTGCTGGATCGTGACGTGATACGCCACTGGAGCTCCCGAGTTTCTGTAACTCCTCGATCCTCGTGTTTTGAACAGTACGATGCTCAAATAGCAAAAAAGGATGAAAAAAGACCGAGCGAGTACGGTGAACTTTTGTTTAGATAGTGAGAAAAGCCTCACAGAGATGCCCAGTAAAAGGCAAACTCCAAAAGGAGGAAGAAATGGAGGACACTGAGTTAACAGTGCACCTCCCGCCTTTTTGAGTCCCGGTTCAGGGTCTACAAACACAGTGTGTTTTTTGTTGAGCTGAAAGCTCATTTTATAAGACTTTGAAGTTTATCTGTTGGGGGCTGACCCAGCCCCCAGGCCGGCAGAGCTGACTGTCTGACCCCCCAGGCAAGGGGAGGTGTGTTCCTGCTTTCTCTGCCTGTCTTGTTAGTTCCTTGGGGTGATTAGCACCCTGCTGTTAGTGGAGGGGTGAGGTGATTTTCTCACCTCACCCTTCCTTTGCTTTGTACTGGGGGGGAGACTGCTGTCTCCTGCCTAAGTGGTGGAGAGGGAGAGGGGCCAGGGCTGGTCAGTGGGGGAGCTGGCCCTCTCACAGGCTTGCTGGATGGTACCAGCAGTTACCCTGCCTCACTTTGGGAGGCCCTACAGCATTGCCCATAAGGGTGGCACACAACACTCTTGGGTTCAATTGACACAGTTCAGGCAACAGGTAACCCTCAGAAATAGCAGACTTTTTTGAGGCGGCAGACAATGTGAGCCGGTGGACATTAGGAAATGGGAACAACAAGAAACCCCTAATTGTTGTATTTATCGAGTGCATGTGTTTTACGGTACCTAAAGTTTACCCCAAAGTTTAGTGAAGAGATTTTCTAGGGTTTGACCGCAGCTTAATTGATGGATTGTCTGTTTCACATTGGTCAAGATTACATGGTAGTGCAAGGATGAGAATAGTAAAAAGCTGACGTAATAACATGCCAATTACACTGATGCACTCATAGGCGCTTGTAAGGGTTGAGAACTATGCTAATGGTTTGTGGGGTTACGCAACAACAGGGTGCACTTGGAAAAGGAATGATGGAAGGTCGGGGGGAGGGCAGGGCAAGAGGAGCAAACAAGGACAGAATAAAGGCCCGCTCTGTGCAAACCTGGGTGGGATGATGCAAGTATTTAATGGGGCTGATAACCTGGGGGTTTGGGGTACTATTTAAAGCAGCATCATGGCCAGATGTGTCAGAGAGGGGGTTCCAAGGTCTATAAATAAAAAAACATAAACATATGGGAATAGTTTGGTGAGATTATGGCTATAGAAGAGTTACCTAGCGAAAAGAGCAGTGGATTAGGAGTGACATTGCGTAAAAGGTGAGAGGGGCTTAGGCAGGTGAAAGACAGGAGAGGACACCCGCAAGCAAGGGGTACATAGAAACCCAAGAGGTTCTAAAAATGAGATGGGGCACCCAACTTTCTTTTTTAGAGGAAGTGCAGCCATCGAGGGAAGTCAGATCAGGAATGAGGATGGATAATACCACACAGACATGGCATCACGTGGGCTACACATCACAGGTAAATATATGTTTTGGTTTGCGTTTATTTATTTATTTATTGTTCATTTTTATAGCACTAGCTGAAAAACAAGTTAGTTTCGTGGCCTTCAAGATGTGGGGGCACAGGGAAAGAAAAGACAGGGAGGGCAGGGATTGACTGGCCTATAGGGAACTCGGAGATGTCCTGGTAGGCCTCTGCACCCTGGGTCTCTTTTGTGTGCTAACCTATTTTATTTCCACATTTATTTCCCCATAGGAGAAAGGTTGGGCTGGCTGAAAATGTGTGATATGGGGCCACCTTGGAAATTATTTCCAGGGCATCTTTTGGTTCCCAGTCCACCCCTGAGGGAGGGGAAACCAACAAATGATCCTTCACACCCTGTGAAGGATCATTTTTTGGTGCCCTTAGGTGGATTCAGATCAGAGGAAGTGAATGGGGGAAGTGGGAGGTGGTAGTTAAGGGCAAAAACAAGTGCTGTAATCAAGAGGACGCAGGTAAGAGATCAATTCCGACAAGGAGAAAAGCCACGCATGCTATCACGTGACACGCAGGACGGAAACCTTGCGGGCAGTGCTAGAGGAGGACCAGCAGTCCAAAAGAAAGTGTCAGACTGGGGGAAACGCTTGTTTCAAGTGCCCCCCTCCTCCTCCCGCCCCCACAAAGGTTCGGGTTTTTCCTGAAGGTTTAGAGAGTGGGGTGTCCATCAGGGCCAAATGAAAGGTGAGCATTTGTGGCTCATGAATTGGAGGCTCGACTGAGGGGTGCTGAAAGGTCGTAGTGTTGGAAACGGCCAGATTCACCCTACACCTACATGGAGATATTCCCACTGTAACAACTGGCCTGGCACTGATAGTCTTTGGCAGAAAGATGGGTGAAGGATAAGTGGCTGAGATTGGTAGGGAGAGGGGCCAGAGAAGGGATATTCCAGATACTGTACTGATAGTCTTTGACAGAAAGATGGGTGAAGGATAAGTGGCTGAGATTGGTAGGAAGAGGGGCCAGAGAAGGGATATTCCAGATACTGTACTGATAGTCTTTGGCAGAAAGATGGGTGAAGGATAAGTGGCTGAGATTGGTAGGGAGAGGGGCCAGAGAAGGGAAATTCCAGATACTGTACTAATAGTCTTTGGCAGAAAGATGGGTGAAGGATAAGTGGCTGAGATTGGTAGGGAGAGGGGCCAGAGAAGGGATATTCCAGATACTGTACTGATAGTCTTTGGCAGAAAGATGGGTGAAGGATAAGTGGCTGAGATTGGTAGGGAGAGGGGCCAGAGAAGGGATATTCCAGATACTGTACTGATAGTCTTTGGCAGAAAGATGGGTGAACGATAAGTGGCTGAGATTGGTAGGGAGAGGGGCCAGAGAAGGGGAATTCCAGATACTGTACTAATAGTCTTTGGCAGAAAGATGGGTGAAGGATAAGTGGCTGAGATTGGTAGGGAGAGGGGCCAGAGAAGGGATATTCCAGATACTGTACTGATAGTCTTTGGCAGAAAGATGGGTGAAGGATAAGTGGCTGAGATTGGTAGGGAGAGCGGCCAGAGAAGGGATATTCCGGATACTGTAGGCATGCCTGAAGGCAATCATAGTGTCGGCGGATGGATTGCACACATCAGAGTTGTATCGTGTTGTGATGTACAAAGAAACACTGACTGGGGGGTGTACGACAAAGAAACACCATCTAAAAAGGAATTCGTATCATGTCACTACTTCAACAAAAGCTGCAGATATTAATTATGAAAAGGTTGTGGGTTTAAGGTTTAGCTGAACAAGGCAGAGGAGGAGAAGGGGGGGGCACTTAAGTGCTAAGGGTGTCTATGTTCGTCCTGAACTCCCATGAGCAATCATTGTAGGCTCCGCCCACTCCTGCTTTTGCAGGCAGGGGTCAGAACACAGGGCCCATGCCTTAAGGAACATCCGGAGGCAGGAAAAGGATCAGGGCGAGGGGGATGTGATGCAGACTGTGCACTGGCTGAGTTTATTTTATGCGTGGTGTCGGATTGTTAGTTAGGGCTATGTAGCCCGCCCACATCGTTGTGTGGGCAGACCGCCGTTGCGGTCTTAGTTCCCGGCAAGGGAAGTGACATTGGGCTAGGGAGGGGGCGGGACAGGAAAGAGGGCAGTGTAACTTGAACGGGGAATAAAGGAAGACACATTGTTCCCCGGCTCCTCCTGTGTGACTTATTACGCGGTTCGGGGACCCGCGTAAAACCCCACATTTGGCGACGAGGGGTACGCCGTACCCACTCGCAACCCAGGGACCCCGCGCATCGGAGCAACGCCGCCACTCAGGAGTACCGCGGAGGTCCGCGGTCGAGCGGCGTGGCGCGTCGGCGCACCTCCCATATCCTGCTGAGAGGCTGCGAACACGGACGGCCGCAGCAAGCGGAGCCGCGGGGAGAGGCCACAAACACGAGCGGCCGCAGCAAGTGGAGCCGCGGGGGAGAGGTCGCGGCTGCGCCTGCAAGGGAGCACGCGTGCCAGGGGGCAAGTTGCCCGGGTCCTGCCACCCCCTCCCCCACTTCAACCAGCGATCGGGAGGCCCTGAGGAGGGCCCCAAGGCCCAAACTAAAAGGTCAAGCACACGCACCAGTCCGTGAGGGACACAACGGCAAGCCAGAACCAGTAAAGAGGCCGCACATTGCCACACGGCGCCACCGTCTCAGCAAACATGTCGGGCCCAGCAAGCCCCGTAGCCTCCTCGTCAGATGGATCCGGAGCAGCGAACGATGGCAATCAACAGGCACCAGCTCCAGGTACCGTCGCCCACAACTTACCACTACCGGGCCCCTTTGATGTGAGAGACACATCTAACCTAGGCCCCAGATGGGTCATATGGCTCAGAGATTTCAAATTCTACACGGGGGCAATAGGTCTGACAGACAACGCAATGCTAAAAAACACCCTCTTCATGACAGTAGGCCCCGCTGTCAGGGACATCGCAGGCGAACTGATGAACGTAGACACGGTCACCTATGCGGAACTACATGGGAAGCTATTAGAATACTTCACGCCCCATACAAACATTGACTATGAGCGCCACGTCTTCCACACTACGCGACAGGAGAAAGGAGAGTCCCTCGACAATTTTGTGATGCGCCTACGCATCAAGCTCAAATACTGTGAGTTCCACAAGTACTCCAACGACGAGGCGCTAAGATCTCAAGTCATAGCTGGCTGCATCTCACAGCCATTCCGGAAACAGCTTCTCCAGAAACAAAGGTCCCTGGAGGAGATCCTTGCACTGGCCAGGATGGAAGCAGCAGTTGAGTCGCAACTCGACAGTCTAGGCAAAGTCACCATTCAACACCCGCCACCGACTGCTGAGACCATCAACAAGCTATACACGGCGCCCTCACCGAGTGGGAAAGGAACGGACGCCACGTGCTACAGATGCGGATTCGAGTATCCGCACGCGGGCGACCGCCCTGCAATTGGACAAAAGTGCGCCGCATGTGGCGGTATGGACCACTACAGAGCCGTATGCAAAAATCCTCTGGGACAGGGACCCAGCAGAACGAGACAACAAGAGAGAAGGAGAAGCTCGAGACATAGCCCACCAGCAGGCAGAGGAGATGAAGACCAGCCGGGACCCAGGAGAGAAGAATAACCACGAAGGAGCGCCTACACCAGAGATGACAGAAGGCCTTCGGAGGGTTCGAGGCGTTCGCAAAGAAGAAGGTTCGTCCGATACATTGAGATGAGATCCCCATCAGGCAGTGAATCCCAGTCATCAGAGGATGATCAACGAAAAAAAGGGTATGTGTGGGCTCTCAACAACGCCACAGCCACCCAGCACAGCCCAACGCTCCAGCTTCAAGTCAACAACACACCGTTAGAATTCCTCATAGACACGGGGGCAACTGTTAACATTATAAGCGAACAGGCGTATAACTCACTCCCCAGCCCCCCCAAAGATTCGGAAGGTGTCAGTGGACATATACCCCTACGGCGCCACCACCCCGCTGCCATGCAAAGGAACAATATCAGCATGGTGCGTGCATAAATCGCATGCCGCAAAAATCACGCTACACATCCTGAAGACGGAAGCCAACAGCGGGTGCATTCTCAGTTTCAAGACTGCCGTCGATATGGGTTTGGTGCACATCCTGTATCAGCTAATGGCCCATAAATACTTGGCCAGACCGGATGCCATCGAGCAAACATTTCCCAACCTATTCAAAGGCCTAGGAAAACTAAAGCACCGCAAGGTACAGCTGCACATAAACCCGAAAATACCACCCGTCGCCCAGCACTATAGGGGCATTCCGATAAATATACAACACCAGGTCGAAGAGGAGCTGGACAAACTAATCAAACTCAACGTCATCGAACCGGTCTCAGGACCCACTCCATGGGTGTCCCCCATCGTTCCCGTCCCCAAAAAGTCACCGGATGGATCCATACGCCTGTGCGTCGATATGAGGAGGGCCAATGTGGCCATCGAAAGGGAAAGACACCAGGCGCCCAGAATCACGGACATGATACATCTGCTCCACAGGGCCCAGGTCTTCTCGAAACTGGACCTCACCAAAGGCTATCATCAGATCGAGATTGAGCCCGGATCCAGGTACATCACGACATTCGTTACACACCTGGGTTTATTTCAATACAAAAGACTTAGCTTCGGGATATCCTCTGCAGCAGAAATTTTCCAAGAGGAAATACACAGAGTCATCAGGCACGTGCCCAACTGCCTAAATTACTCAGACGACGTCCTCGTATTTGGAAAGACCCAAGAAGAGCACGACACTGCTCTCCACAGAGTGTGCGCCGCACTACAAGAGGCAGGACTAACGCTCAACAAAGCCAAATGCGAGTTTGGTAAAGGCTCCCTATGATTTTTCGGCCACATATTCTCCGACAAAGGGATGCGACCAGACCCGGAGAAAGTGGCGGCACTCAACTCAGCCGCACCCCCGACGAACACGACGGAACTTCGTTCCTTCTTAGGACTGGCCAGCTACTGCTCCAGATACCTAAAGGACTACGCAACCATCAGTAACCCGCTGCGCCTCCTAACGCGCAAGGATCAACCTTACACTTGGTCCACGGACTGTCAGAAGGCATTCGAGGCGATACGGGATGCCATTTCCAAGGCAGAGGACATGGCGTACTATGACGCCAAAAGGCACACCGAGGTGATAGTGGACGCCAGCCCCGTGGGTCTGGGCGCCATACTAACGCAAGTTGACCCGCTGGAACCGGCAAACATATATGTGGTCGCATATGCCAGCAGGAGTTTAACCCCGACAGAACAAGCCTACTCCCAAGCGGAAAAGGAGAGCCTGGCGGTGGTGTGGGCATGCGAATATTTTCATCTGTTTGTGTATGGCAAGGAATTCACCATCATCACCGACCACCAGGCACTGATCACTATATATGGAGACCCCAAATCACGGATGCCGCCCAGAATAGCCAGATGGGGCCTACGACTGCAGGACTACAAATTCGTCATCAAGCACCGGCCTGGAAAAGAAGACAATCCAGCGGATTATCTATCACGCCACCCGACCGGCCCGGCCACACCACACCCATCCATCGCTGACGAATATCTTAACTACGTAGTTCATCACCTACAACCACTACCAGTCGGGTGGGCAGACATCATTGCACACTCGGAACAAGATCCGGCTCTACGCATCGTGCGACATTGCATACAAGAGGACAGAAGGGCGCACATGCGTCAACAGGCACAGTACGAGTCGGAAGAGGTCCGAGCAGACGTAAAACTGATAGACCAGGTCCGGGACGAACTCTCCATCGTCGATGATCAAGTAATACTCAAAGGGTGCAAAGTGCTCCTCCCGAAATCGCTACGCACCAGAACGATCCAAGTAGCACACGAAAGTCACCGGGGAGTGGTGGCCACCAAGAGATTACTGAGGGAAAAAGTGTGGTTCCCCAAACTGGACTCGATGGTTGAGGAAATCATAGGGCAATGCACAACGTGCGCTCAGGTAGCACCGCCTCCGCACCCAAACCCACTCCACATGTCGCCACTACCGAGAAATGTATGGGAAGAACTGGCGGTGGACTTCTTTGGACCCCTAAGAAATGGCACATATGTGCTAGTGCTAATAGATGAACACTCCCGATTCCCAGACGCACAGATCGTGGACAGCACAGCAGCAACCAGCGTTATTCCGGCACTAGACCGCATGCTGTCCACATATGGAATACCCAGGATCATAAAATCTGATAATGGAGCGCCATTCATGAGCACAGACTTCGAAAACTTCGCGAAGTATATGGGCTTCCAGCATCGGAAGATAACTCCGCGATGGACTCAGGCCAATGGAATGGTCGAGAGGTTCATGGCCAACATCAAGAGAACCCTGCAAATAGCGACCATCCTCCACAAACCTTTTGAACAAGCACTGTATCAGTTTCTCAGGGACTATCGCCACACTCCCCACAGCACCACGGGCGTCTGCCCCGCTGACCTGATGTTCCGCAGGCCAGTACAGACACGACTGCCAGAAGACGCCCGCGCTGCTGAAGCCACGCCTCTGGAACAAGAGGCCAAAAACAAGGATGACATCGCCAAAGCCAAAATGAAGGACGCGGCGGATCACAAAAGAAAGGCACAGGAGTCGAACGTGGAACTGGGAGACCAAGTGTGGCTGCGGCAACCGAAACAGCGTAAGGAGGATGCCACGTTTGCACCGGAACCGCTGACGGTCACGCAAAAGAAAGGCATGATGATTACGGCCCAGAGGACTGACCAGTCCTCCGTCACAAGAAACGTATCGTATTTCAAACCCAAGAGGTGCTACAGGGAGGATACCTTGTATCAAGAAGCTGACAGCGAAGAGGACATTGCCCTTGACGGGTATTACGCGGAGGAGAGCGAGTCATCAGAAGGGGAGGACAGGTCATCACCCCAGGGCCTGGACGAACACACCCCGGGCAACAGAGGTCGCCCTCAGAGGAGTCGTTTCAAACCCCACAGACTCATAGAAGAAATGGAGTAAGGTAAAAAAGAGACACGTGGTTGTTTAAAAAGGGGGGAGATGTCGGATTGTTAGTTAGGGCTATGTAGCCCGCCCACATCGTTGTGTGGGCAGACCGCCGTTGCGGTCTTAGTTCCCGGCAAGGGAAGTGACGTTGGGCTAGGGAGGGGGCGGGACAGGAAAGAGGGCAGTGTAACTTGAACGGGGAATAAAGGAAGACGCATTGTTCCCCGGCTCCTCCCGTGTGACTTATTACGCGGTTCGGGGACCCGCGTAAAACCCCATACGTGGGTTGAGGGATATAAACACATTACGTTTGTGTTCACTGATTTGCTTGTGTTTACAGGGGTGAGGGCAAACTATTCCTCATTACAAGTTTGGTGGTATCTCAGCGGTAAATCTGCCGTGATACCACCGAACGGATTTACCACTACTGCCAGTTGGTCGGGCAGAATTACTGCCGGATTACAAGTGGCGGCATGGCGGTGTTAGTCCTCGTTTATGGGGATTTCGGCAGAAATTCCATATTCCATTGAAATGGCTGTTTTTTGGCAGAATTACCTCCAGCCTTTTGCTGGAGGTTTTTCATTCACCTTAACTCCAAGCCCATAGTTCAGCGGTGCGGTAATGTGGAAGTAATGCAGTGGTGTCCCAGTTACCACTGCATTACCATCTTTTTGGGCCACACCGCCAAACTCATAATGAGGCATCAACCTTGCTTCAAAATAAGGGATACTTTCATAAATGTGATCGAGTGTCTGCGAATCCATTGCAACAACCTCTCAAAAGCTCACACAGCAGAGAGAAGCACCGAGGCTTTGCCGTGAAGTGGGCGGGCATCCACACAAGGCGCCTAGCAGTCAGGGACACGCCCCCTGCACTGGCGGAATGGAATGCAAAGTGTTAATGGCTCCATCCACAAAGAGCCATTTGTCCTCTAAAGTCACCCTGGAGACTGCTCTTCTGTCTCTCTTGCCTGGAGTGGGAAGGGGGGCACACAGGCCTTCATCAAAAGCGTGAAATACTGAGCAGAAGCAACAGAGCACACTGGGCATAGTGCAGAGAGGCCTCTGTGAAGCTGTGCCAAATGGAATCGCCTTCTTTCATCTGCCCAAGTCAATGCAGTGAGTTCCACTGCGTTGGGTTATAAACACAGCTTTCAGATGGCCGCGTTTAAATGGCCAATATCATTGCTAGTTTGTAATAACACGGTCTCATATCAATCAGAAAGCCTGGGCTCTATCGTAACACACAACAGGAAGTAAGCAGCAGCAGCAGCGATAAACTGCGGCCCCTCTTTTTTTTCCACCGATGGTCATTAACTTGCTCCTTGTCTTCAGTGTCACCTTTATGTTATGCTGACTGCTTTTTAGCCAACTACACTTTGCATGCTGGGACATGCACGACCAAAGACTTATCATTGAGGATATGACAAAGTAAGGTGTATGACGTTGTCCGATGACAAGTGGGGGAAGGGCCTCGTCAACTGAACCCCTGGAAAGAACAGAGATTGAGCAGTGCAGTGCAGAAGCAGACCGAGAAACAGAGGCGTTGCTAGGGATGGGCTGAGGGGGCTATAGCCCCGGGTCTTTTGGTTGTAGCCCCGGATAGAAGCTCAGGGGCTACAACCAAAAGGCTAGCTAGCCCTGAGTCGCGCCAGTCTGACATTAGCGTAGCCCCAGATCCTTTCCAGACCTAGCAACACCCCTGTCGAGAAGAGCCACAATGAGCTGACACTTGATGGAGCAGAGCAGAACCCGCTTCAAAGCAGAACTTGCATTGCCGAATGACTTGGGTTTCCGTGGACTCGCTAAAGGAGGCAAAGAGCAGCGAGGAAGCGTTATTAAACAAGTCCAAAGGCCCCAGGACACTACTAGCCGATCTGAAACCACAACCCAGAGAGAGAATGGGTAGCAGGCAATGGGTAGTAGTAGCCGCAGCAGATTCCATCGAAGGAAAATTCATCAAATGTTTTCCATCGGATTTCTCCCTAAATATATGTGGGGGGTGGGTTTAGGGTAATATACATGTTGTAGTGTTAAGGGAGAGCTGCAGGGGTCCCCCCCCCGCATATACTTGCGGCAAAATCCACAAGTAAAAAA
Source organism: Ambystoma mexicanum (assembly GCF_040938575.1). Classification (NCBI taxonomy): domain Eukaryota; kingdom Metazoa; phylum Chordata; class Amphibia; order Caudata; family Ambystomatidae; genus Ambystoma; species Ambystoma mexicanum. The sequence continues at coordinate 859,727,648 of NC_090934.1, read as the reverse complement.
AAGAAATCGTCTTCGATACAAATCTTTTCGGCAAAATCACATAGAACCTGAGCAGGAGACTAGTATCCAGGGGGCAAAACCTGAGACCCATTGAGAGCAAAGTCTGGGCGGTCATCAGTCATCTGGAGAAATTAACTTGCCAGTTGTGGTAAAGCCAAAGGAGGAGTCCTGGAGGGGTCCTGAGAGGGGTCCTGGTCTGGAGGGGTCCTGAGAGCAGGACCCACTAAAATGCCTGAAGGGCAAAAGACAGCTTGCTGGTGGAAAGGGCACCATGTCCCTTCCTGAGAGCGGGAAGGGCACTCTATTCCTTATTGGTAAGGGCAGACAGGCAGATGTCTGTTTGTGAGAAGGGCACCATAACCCGTACATATTGAACTAAGGCATTTTAACCTGGATCAGGAAGAAGTGGGTCAAGCACTATCCTTCTGGCTAGATTGCAAACAGAAAGCTCGACACTATACCCATGTAAAGCGAAATTGTGGCAAAGAAGCGGCCGTTCCCTTTATCCCTGTGACTTTAACCTGAGTAAAGAAGCGACTTGGAACTCTATATCCCTTAGACTGTGTTGAGTCCAGAGATCCTAGGGGAGACCAGTGTCCCCCTCATAAGGAACAAGGATTCCAAACACTATAGTATTAATCCCATCCAGACACTGTTTTCCTTAGGAATATTCCAACGTGAGACCCCTTGGTTAGTTGAAGTATAGAAACCCCTAGATCCCATAGGCGTTTCCCCAAAAACCCTTTTCCTCTTCTTTTTAGAAAGAACAGCTTGAATATTCCCAGGAAAGGTAAGTTTTAAAGAGACATACATGATTTGAGTTAACAAAGAAATGATATTGGCACCAGGGGAGAGCGTCCAGCCAATCAGGTGGCCAGGAATACGGGTGCAATCGGTAAGTGACCGCCTGCACACCTTCCTCTGGTGTCTACCATCCAATTTCCAGCCCTCAGCACCTGGTCCCTGTTTCCCCTCGCCAGCCCCACCCCCCTCTCCTGGCCCCTGCAGAATCTGCAGTCCCTATGCCCTTGCATTCCCATTTACTTACCTGATGTTGCCGCCTCAGCTGGCGTGGACACACAGCTACCAGCCCTGTTCTCCCCACATAGCGGCAGTCATCTCTAGAGAATCATTTGGTTTGGCTCGGAACCCTAACACTTAATTGTTTGACCCATTGTGACACTAGTAGTTTCCATTATTCCCAGAGAAGAACTCCTAGTTATGTTTCAGAGAAATTCTTAGACCCTGTAGGATATTTTCCTCAGCAACATTTGCTTGAAAATAAAAATAAATGTTTGAACCTGCACTTGGTGTGTTGAGTGGTTTGTCTATCCAGCCCCAGGAGGACAGAACAATAACAAACAACTCAGAAAGGGCGCCGGGCATGGGCGTAGGTCGCTAGTAAACCGATCCGAAAGGACTGGGTTGCAGCAACGACTAACTGGGATTCATGGGTGGCCAAACACAAAGATGGAAACACAAAGAGTAGCTGACTTAGTATAATGACAGAGAGATGAAACAGCCTTATCATGCCGAAACCCAAGCACAGAAAGGAAGACAACCTCGACAAACCACGAAGGAGACACCATGGGAGTGTGCACTTCTCCTAACAACAAGGCTACGAACCAACCCCAAAAGCTACTAAAAACCCCACCACTTCTCACACACCTCTCACACTCTAACCAAACACAACCACACTGCTTAAAACCACAGCAACCCGCACACACTTCACCACACCGCAACAACAAACACGTCACACAGATCCACGCACAACAGCACACGATGGACAAGGAACCAAATACCACACCAATATGCTCGGCAAACGGTGCTAACCGAAATGAAGCTGCCAACAGTACTACTCGCTCCCTTGCTCTCCTCCAAACTTTATCCTACTAACACACATAATCCTAAACTACCCCCCCTTTGTTTCAGATCCGCAAGAGCACCAGGGGAGCACGGTGGTGATAGTGCACGGTACAAATATCCTTTAACATTAACATTAACAACTACAGGACTCGTAATTTTCTTGTAGAAAATCTAGCATTGTATAAGCAGGACTTTGATACCCTGGGGACAGTTGACCACTATGGTGGCCTGTGGGGATGTAAAAGTGTTCAAAGGGAAACTATAGAATATTGTAAACCTTGGCTAAAAAGAAAACTCCTAAATGGTATAATTTATATATTTTACAATATAGGTAAAAAGTAATTTAACATGTAAAATTGAATGGTTTTAAAAAATACAAACAGTTATGTAATTGTTTTTTACACACAGAATGATTCAGCATACCTTTAAGTGGATTACCTCTACCATTCTAGAACCGTTTTAAACCAACTTCTTTTGAAATGGAGAAATCCCCACTGCCCTTTACTCCCACCTAACACCACCCACCGCTATTGTTTCCGGCCACCTCACCACTCTTCTCCCTTCAATCAGCATTTCTATGTTTATTTTAGAATTTGCATTTTTTATTTGGTCTGCATTTTGAATTTCAAATTCAAGAATTTGTGTGTTCCAGATTTTTTGTCTTTTTCATTGTGTAATTTGTATAGCCACTGTGGGTTGGAGCGGGTATATTCATTAGGGAAATTCAAGGATACCCATCAGAAGTGGGGAGAGTGCAGGCATTTGGGGATATCCCCTAGAACACAGGGAGATTTAACTTTTTGTAATCATTTTTAGGCTGATTCGATTTGGTGCAATGTTATCCTGATTTGATTTTTTTGATTAGGAATGCAGATCATTGTGGGCATCAAACCTATGCATTGGATGGCATCTACGGTCATCTACAAACATCTCAAGCTGTCCTGTGCTAGGCGTGAACATCTAATCAAGTCTTGTTTTTCCCTTTGACATCTATACCTGTAATCCTTATGAAAAGCAAAACGGCCAAGTACTGCAATGTATAGGGAGACAACAACCCACCAGAGAGAGCGTCTTACATCTGACTTCGGAGTACTTGAAATCTCTACTTTTCCCAAACATAGGATGGAATTGGGACGGGAAGGGCTTTGGTGTGTAGCCGGCTACTTTCTTCCCCAGATGCATTGCTGTCAAGAGGCTCTAGAAGGGCACGTCCGCGCCTGTTTTGCAACCTGCTTTTTGTCATGACACCGTCCTCCTCTCCCCTCACCCTGATCTTTCCTCCCTTTACTTACCTTTCCACAACAACCAAATGTATGTATGCTCGCTATGGAAATACATCAGAATTGCGTCAAAAATAGGTTTCTCACTTGTTTTGCCTTTTCTAAATTGCCATCTCAAAAGAACACAGCAGGAAGAAAGTTTGTAGCACAGCAAGATTGTGCAAATTTACCAGCTGCCTCCTTTTGTGAGGGTTAGGGGTCTTGGGTAGGTCTTTCACATGGAGTCCTTAACCGTCTCGGGAGGATAGCTCAGGGGAAACACGCTCGCCGGCACGGAGCAACACAGGTTCGATCCCCGGGTCCGCGCTGAGAAACCTCTGGGTATTAAGCGCGTTATAAATAACCTATCATCATAACAGTCCAGTTTGTCTGTGTGGTTAAATATGTTTACAGGTCCCTGGGCCTATGGTAGGGGAGCACGGCCTATTTAATGGACGTCCCAAAAGGAGTGTGTGAAGAAAACGCCCACAAGATATAAATGAGTCCTCAGGGTTTATTTGGTTGGAGCAAACGCGACAGCAGGCTCTGCTCAACACAGCAGGCATCAACTGTCAGACCCAGAATCTAGAAGACTTTCCATACATAAACACTCCAACATAGAACATTTGAGTTCACAATGGAGCACAGACCCCACTTAACTAATACAATGCACTTAAAACATATAATCATTAGAAATGTTAATAAATGTGAATATGCACTGACTGTTACCAGCCATTACGCCATTTGCCAATCCTAACAGAGTGACTGGGGCTCAGTGTTTTTGGGAGTGTGTGTGCAATTACATTTGTTAATCTAACCACTTGTGCCACAGGTGCAGCGCAAGTGGTTAGATCAACATAATTTGTTATTGTTTGTGACCTTGGGCTTTAGTTACTTTGTTCTGACCCATGCTATCCAACCCACAATAATAGAACAAGGTATTTATAGAGATTGGAGAGCACCCGTTATTAATTACAGTAGATAGCGCAGCTGGGTGGTAGCCCGTTGAAAGTATACATGTGTATGATGTAAGGTGCTTTGAAATAGTTTCCGGCCCTATTAGAATGATTATCTCTCAAGCACCTCTCAAAACCCTCAAGCAAATCAGAGGGGTCCTGCACATTTTTACTGGATCACGTGCCTTCAGGAGGGTGTCTTTGATAATCCACAGGGGGAGAGTCTGGAGTTCAGGTCACAGCCGCCGTGTTGGTTTTGCTGCTGCTGTGCTTATTCAGGAAGCAGCTAATACGAGCGTAGAAATCCCGATTTGCTTTTTCATAGAGCAAAGATGGCGGCTGCAATGACGCACTTAAGAATGACAATTGACTGGTGCCGATTTGGTACACCAGAGTGAGCCACAACAGAGTCGAACTATGCAGCTCATTGAGATGTGTTAGTTGAAGTGTTTTGTTTAATGCTCCCATGCCGAGACAGGGTCACCTTAAATGTACCGTTCTAGCCCGTACGTTTAGGTTTCTCTTTTGACTGAGTAAACTCTTAGACGGATATTGCATTGGTGTTATTAACATTTGGTACACTGCCATCTACCTAAAATGGGTTGTGGCTGATTACAAATTCTCTTGGGTGACCGCAATGAGCGGAGTCAGTCATTAGGTATGCATTTCTGCGCTGCAATGAGCCCTGTGTTGAGGGAGTGGTTGAAGGTGTGGGCCTGTTGCCAAAAGCTTATTCAAAATGCCACATTCATGATGCCCTTCCTGAAATGGAGCTAGTTCTGATGTGCCCAGCACAGGGTCTCCTATGGGTAAAGACCCACATTCTGGCATGCCGCCTCACCACTGCTCAGATGCAGGGAACATCCTGCAGCGGGTGGAACCTGTCGCTGACATGTGGAGCGGGAGCACCCTCGAGGACAGAGGCAGAGAATGGGAGTTACCTGGAGCTGAGGCTGATCCAGCTAAATGTCTAGCATTTGCAGAAGAACCGGAAACACAAGCGTCTACTCCGGGGACGTTGCAAATGCCTGGGGCCCATACTGCGCAGAGTTGGGACAATCATTCATTAGTCCCATGAGCCCATCAGCCACAGTTTTGTCCGATCTAGATTACTGCAAATGGCACCCACTCAGGCCTCTGAAAGAAAGCCACCCAGCAACTCCAGCTTGTAATGAACAAGGCAGCAAGACAGGTCTATGGCTATATTTTACCCTCCCTACGAAACCTGAGATTGGCTCCCAGTGATACACGAAGCACACAGGAAATGATCTGTCTCACTCACTCGAAGATACGGGGGGGAGCTGACAGGCTGATCGGCAGAGACATGCAGACCAGTCCTCCAGCGCAGCCACTCCTGGGAACTACACCCAAAATACCAGAACAAGAATGTCCACCAGTAGTAACTACCAGAACATTCCGATCTGATTTTCCGAGGAAACTACAGCAGGTAAACACTAGAAAAACCGCAATGGACAAAAGAAAATGGCAATGCAAGACCAGCTCTGTGGAACAGCCCTCCCACTCAATCTAAAAGTAATCAAAGGCCAGGCCCATCTCAAGTAACACCTCAAGAAAACACTATACCAAGAACGCCGGTTCCCCCCTCCTAGCACTTAAGTACGCAGCTGTGTCGACGAGTCACTCGCTAGCAAATATCTCATCTAAACCACTAAAGTGAGCAACCTGTGAATGCTGCACCTTTCACCTTCTCCATCTCAGCCCGTGCTATTAATTTCTGACATCATCTCTTCCTTCTCTTTCTTTCCCCTTTCGATAACTCCATTCAACTTCCTCGACCCTCCTCTCGTATCCCCCTTTTCACTACTTCAAGAGTGTCCTTAAGTGGGTGCCTTTACTTGTAAACAATTGTTTTGCAAACACACTGCGCATAAACACAAATTTAGTCCAAAGTGGTATAGTGAATTTAATTGTCACTGAGGTAGCCTGACACGTGTTTCGGGCACTTGCCCTTCAACTGAGGCTACAGAGTTGTACATATATACACATATATACACATTTTTGAAAGAGGGAAAAAGTAATTTTGAAACCAAGGTTGATACAAGGTGTGGGGACCCAAGGTAACGGTGCATCCAAGGTGAAAAACCACAAAAACATACATTAATAGTACGGAAACACAAGATTTTTTGGTACATCATATCAAGAGTCAAGTTTCCATTTTTAAACAAATTTCAAAGAGTCACAAAACAAGACAGAATACAATCAAACGCAATTGCAAATGAAAGAGTAAATAAAAAGAAGAAAAACCGAAAAAACATACCATATGTATGAGTAAGGTTCATCAGGTCAAAGTGAATTGGGGAAAAATATTGACCAGAAAATCATTAGCTGGGAGGTTCTAAGCGGGCCATACATCATTTGGATTGTTGTTAAAAAAGGAACCTTTTTACCTGTGAGTTAGGTGTGTTCAGTATGAACTGAGGGAGAAAGCCATAAAACTAATTAGGGCAGCATATAAATTATTACCATGAGAATTTGGAGCTTACAATCATTTAAGAATTGAAATACTGGCAAGGTACTTACCCTGATTAGGGTAAATGAGAGAATAATTTAACATGCGCTCCACTGAAAGACAATAATGGGCGCAGCTAATTAGACAAGTCCACATCTGTAGTCAAATAGCATTTAAAATCGAAGGCAAGTGCCAAAAGGGTACCTGTCACTTGCAATTGCACTCAAGGGTTTATATAAAAGCGTTTCCGCATATCTTTAAGGTAGAAATTGAAGGGAGAGGCCGTCCAATTGGCGTGTGTCCAAGATGAGAGGGAAAAGGAAAAGGTAAGGAGACGGATTAATTAGCTGCGGGTGCGTGTCTGGCTACATAATTGCGAGCCGCGCAGTCCCTACCAACTAGGGATCTGCGTGAAAGTGTTGAACTCACCAGCGTCTCCGCTGAATGGAACGAAATGGAGCCGGCTGGCCGCGACTCATACTGACATTATTATGTTAGCCGGCAGACGTCAAGCGACCGCAGCCGTACGTGAAGGGACGTGCGATCGCCATCTTGGTTGTGTGTATTGAGGTGTCGACCAAATAAACCGAAAGACGGTTAAAGAAGGGACTAGAAGAGGCGAGCATTGCACAGATGTACTCAAAGTGAGCTGAGACAACAAGTTCACTTTAATCAATTACAATAATTTGCAATAATATTTAACCCAGCATTGTGGTGTATGTTTAAATTAATCCCTTAATTAGTCCCTTCTTTAACCGTCTTTCGGTTTATTTGGTCGACACCTCAATACACACAACCAAGATGGCGATCGCACGTCCCTTCACGTACGGCTGCGGTCGCTTGACGTCTGCCGGCTAACATAATAATGTCAGTATGAGTCGCGGCCAGCCGGCTCCATTTCGTTCCATTCAGCGGAGACGCTGGTGAGTTCAACACTTTCACGCAGATCCCTAGTTGGTAGGGACTGCGCGGCTCGCAATTATGTAGCCAGACACGCACCCGCAGCTAATTAATCCGTCTCCTTACCTTTTCCTTTTCCCTCTCATCTTGGACACACGCCAATTGGACGGCCTCTCCCTTCAATTTCTACCTTAAAGATATGCGGAAACGCTTTTATATAAACCCTTGAGTGCAATTGCAAGTGACAGGTACCCTTTTGGCACTTGCCTTCGATTTTAAATGCTATTTGACTACAGATGTGGACTTGTCTAATTAGCTGCGCCCATTATTGTCTTTCAGTGGAGCGCATGTTAAATTATTCTCTCATTTACCCTAATCAGGGTAAGTACCTTGCCAGTATTTCAATTCTTAAATGATTGTAAGCTCCAAATTCTCATGGTAATAATTTATATGCTGCCCTAATTAGTTTTATGGCTTTCTCCCTCAGTTCATACTGAACACACCTAACTCACAGGTAAAAAGGTTCCTTTTTTAACAACAATCCAAATGATGTATGGCCCGCTTAGAACCTCCCAGCTAATGATTTTCTGGTCAATATTTTTCCCCAATTCACTTTGACCTGATGAACCTTACTCATACATATGGTATGTTTTTTCGGTTTTTCTTCTTTTTATTTACTCTTTCATTTGCAATTGCGTTTGATTGTATTCTGTCTTGTTTTGTGACTCTTTGAAATTTGTTTAAAAATGGAAACTTGACTCTTGATATGATGTACCAAAAAATCTTGTGTTTCCGTACTATTAATGTATGTTTTTGTGGTTTTTCACCTTGGATGCACCGTTACCTTGGGTCCCCACACCTTGTATCAACCTTGGTTTCAAAATTACTTTTTCCCTCTTTCAAAAATGTGTATATATGTGTATATATGTACAACTCTGTAGCCTCAGTTGAAGGGCAAGTGCCCGAAACACGTGTCAGGCTACCTCAGTGACAATTAAATTCACTATACCACTTTGGACTAAATTTGTGTTTATGCGCAGTGTGTTTGCAAAACAATTGTTTACTTGGTTCCTTACTTGGCGTTAGATTTGGCAAATCGCGCCTCCTGCATCCACCTGCAGCTTTACTCACTCCAACCAAATATATTAGATCCTTGCGCTGAACCTCAAACCCCCCCCCTTGCCACTCAATTCGGATATATATTGGGTCCCAGAGGCTCAGCTGCAGACCGGATCATTGACTAATAAATAAGCACTATGGCTACTGCAGCAGAATATATTTTGACCCGAGAAGATGACATTAAAGCATTATTTGCTCCCAAAGGTTCAACCCTGAATCCTTTCAAGAGACTGATCTCTGAAAATAACGATCTTCGAACTAAGTTTATGAAATTAGAACGTCTTAGCGTCAGAGAGATTAATAAATTTTGGGAAAAAACTACATTAACACATTACTTGAAAGAAAATAAAATTCCTAGAGGCCTTCGTATTCTCATTCTGCCAGACTTCGAAGACCCGGCTGATAATGACCTAGCGACCGATTGGGAAGCTAATCTATCGGCTAGCTCGAATACAATGCTTAAACTACTTATTGAACATGCAAGTAGAGAACATGAACGTATTGTAATTCAAATTGATGCATTAAAGGAGGAAATTGCACACTTTGATGCACCTAGCACTACTATAGACAAAAACTATAAAACCTTGTATACCCGCTTACGTAGACACCAAGATGAGGTCAAACTCCGCAAATCACGTAAATTTTCCCGTGATGACAGAGATTATCGGGATAATAGGGTATATACATACCAACCAAAATATGATGAAGTCTCACGCTCACGACCAACTAGTGCAGCCTCTTCACTAGCAAGTTCAGAAGTAGATAGTGATGCTGATAAAGCAGATACAGACATAGACCCCCCAGTGGGGCCTAGTCAAACTGAATCTAATCTCTCTGATGATTTTGTTGCACCCACGGGCAATTGTGATCATACTACACAATCCCTACCTAACCCTTTTTTAGAGCAAATTCGCCGTTACAAGAAAGGCAATCGCCAAGCCGCACTTGCGGCCATGAAAAAAGTCAGGTTTCAAATACCTTCAGTTACAAGTACCACAACCCCAGACCCAAGCCTCGGGGCACAAGGGGCGGCCAACCTCGCAGGCGCAAACGCTCCTCCCCTTCAGCAACGCAGAATGACTCGATCTCAGTATCAGCAAAACCTCAGGAATCAGACACACTAGATCTGATTACCAATTTGAGTGATTACCCTCTCTCTCAAGATGAACGTGTACTCCTGAACAAAGGACTCTCGTTCGCTCCAACCGACCGTAATGACTTTGTGCAAATCCAGATTGACCTGTTCAAATTCATTCGGAAAATCAAACTGAAAAAATATTTTGCTACACAAATTAAATATTTTAAGCCCAAATCACAGCAGCCTGCCCTCTCGGATGTCACACTTCAAACTATGCTAAGTACACATGTCCTTATGTCATTGGACGAATGCGATCATGATCCTAACACTAATATGATGGACTTATTACATGACCTCAGTATACAACAGCAAAATCTCAAAATAAAAGAATTATCAAGTAAATCTAAATTTGTGCCTACTTTTCCGAAAGACAATTTGATTGATACCTTCCATCAAGCAGTCACAAATGACATATATAAACTGCAAGACTCCACTCATACGAATCAAGGGCGCAAATGTAACTTGACGCGCCAACAACAAATAGCTTTGCAAAAGTTGGCTTCTAATGAGAATCTGATCTTCAAAGAGGCAGACAAAGGTGGCAATGTGGTAATAATGAATAGGAGGGACTACATTGCCATGGGCCTAGAACATTTAAATTCACCTGGCTGCTATGAAACGTTGCCCTCAAATCCAATTTGCACACTCAGGGCAACAGTCAGCCAACTTGTGGCCAAATGGTACACCAGAGGCCTTCTAACAGATGTTGAAAAACGGTTTCTTACTGTAGATGGTCCAATTATGCCCACTGCCTACTTCCTGCCCAAGATTCACAAACCCTTTACCAGAATACCAGAAGGAAGACCAATCTTGAGTGGGGGTGGTGGGATCTTTGAGCCAATCTCCATGTACATTAATGAATGTCTTGCTCCTCTTGTGACTTCTATCCCCACCTTTATCAGAGATACCATGCACATTTTACACATACTGGATCAATTACCTGTACTTCCAAATATGTTACTAGTGACACTTGATGTCAAAGCACTCTATACCTCCATTGAGCATGCGAAAGCAATCATTAGTGTTGATCATATTTTCCGGGAGCACTCTGCCTCATTCTATGAACACATAGAAATGATTAAAGATCTCTTATCGTGTGCTCTCTCCAACAACGTATTTTTGTTCAACAACATTTATTACCGCCAACTTATTGGAATAGCAATGGGGGCAAACTATGCCCCAGCCCTTGCAAACATATTCATGCATCATTTTGAACAAATGGTTGTCTTTACAAATACTATGTTCTCACCATATATCTATATTTGGAAAAGATATATAGATGACGTAATTCTGATTTGGAATGGCTCCTGTGACACCCTGAATGATTTTGTTAACTATCTTAACACCAACATATGGGGAATTCAGTTTACACAGACTGTTAGCACCAGTAGTATTAATTTTCTTGATTTAACTATTATGATTTCTGATGGTAAACTGATAACCAAAACTTTTCGCAAATCCACTTCAGTTAATTCTCTGCTTCATGCGAGCAGTTGCCACAAGAAATCGGTTGCACGCAATATCCCCAAAGGGGAATTTATACGTGCTAGACGCAACTGCTCAACAAATGAGGATTTTAAAATTGAATGTTCATTTATTCGCAACCGCTTTCTGGAAAGAGGTTATGATAGTCACCTCCTTGACAAAGCTCAACTGGAGGTCCAATCTCTGCAGAGAGAGGTCTTACTCACTCCCAAAGTACGCCCTCAGAGTACTCATAGCAACAAATTGAAATTTATTACCAAATATAACACAGAGAGTTCAAAACTGTATAGCATAGTCAAGAGACATTGGCACATTTTACAATTGGACAGAGATATCACCCCCTGGGTAGATGATTCGCCAAATTTCATCTACACCAAGGCTAGCAATCTTAAAAACATTCTCTCTCCTTCATTTATGTCCAACCCACAACCCAAACCAACTTGGTTACAGCTAGCCAGTATAACTGGTTTTCGTAAATGTGGGGGGTGTTCCATGTGCATGTTCGCACTTGAAACTAAGCAACTAGACTTTGGCCATTTAGGTAGATATTCAATCAACTCCTTCATGAACTGTAATACCAAATTCTGTGTATATTGCATCCTTTGTGTATGTGGGAAGCGCTATATTGGCAGTACAATTCGGCCTTTGAAGATTAGAATCAGGGAACACTTGGCTTCCATCTCTCAAGTAGATTCCAAATACCCTTTATCTGTACATTGGCAACAAGTCCACCAGATGGACAACAAGGCTGAAATCAGATTCACTGGGATGGCCAAGGTTTCATTACCACAACGAGGTGGCAATTTGGTTCTGAAACTACGCCAATTAGAAGCGCGACTCATTTGTCGCTTTCGTACGGTCATACAAGGCCTCAATACAGATCATGAACTGTCTGTGTTTTTATGAGCAAATTTGCAATATATAGAATGTTTATTTTAATTGGTATATAATCTACAAAATTCACCTTCCTCCTTCCCCATGCGGGGGTTTCTTCGTGTGCCATACATCTAATTGCCGACACTTCTCTCCCCTTCCTAAAAATTTTTTTCTAAGTGCCCATATGAGAGGGTTCAGGAAGGTATGATTCTTCCTCTACGGTTATTTTGAATTGCCTCCTCTATTTTCATTTTATTTTCATTCTAAAGTGTCTACTCGGCACTACCCACATGGGCTTTGTTAATGTTAATTAATTTAAACATACACCACAATGCTGGGTTAAATATTATTGCAAATTATTGTAATTGATTAAAGTGAACTTGTTGTCTCAGCTCACTTTGAGTACATCTGTGCAATGCTCGCCTCTTCTAGTCCCTTCTTTAACCGTCTTTCGGTTTATTTGGTCGACACCTCAATACACACAACCAAGATGGTGATCGCACGTCCCTTCACGTACGGCTGCGGTCGCTTGACGTCTGCCGGCTAACATAATAATGTCAGTATGAGTCGCGGCCAGCCGGCTCCATTTCGTTCCATTCAGCGGAGACGCTGGTGAGTTCAACACTTTCACGCAGATCCCTAGTTGGTAGGGACTGCGCGGCTCGCAATTATGTAGCCAGACACGCACCCGCAGCTAATTAATCCGTCTCCTTACCTTTTCCTTTTCCCTCTCATCTTGGACACACGCCAATTGGACGGCCTCTCCCTTCAATTTCTACCTTAAAGATATGCGGAAACGCTTTTATATAAACCCTTGAGTGCAATTGCAAGTGACAGGTACCCTTTTGGCACTTGCCTTCGATTTTAAATGCTATTTGACTACAGATGTGGACTTGTCTAATTAGCTGCGCCCATTATTGTCTTTCAGTGGAGCGCATGTTAAATTATTCTCTCATTTACCCTAATCAGGGTAAGTACCTTGCCAGTATTTCAATTCTTAAATGATTGTAAGCTCCAAATTCTCATGGTAATCATTTATATGCTGCCCTAATTAGTTTTATGGCTTTCTCCCTCAGTTCATACTGAACACACCTAACTCACAGGTAAAAAGGTTCCTTTTTTAACAACAATCCAAATGATGTATGGCCCGCTTAGAACCTCCCAGCTAATGATTTTCTGGTCAATATTTTTCCCCAATTCACTTTGACCTGATGAACCTTACTCATACATATGGTATGTTTTTTCGGTTTTTCTTCTTTTTATTTACTCTTTCATTTGCAATTGCATTTGATTGTATTCTGTCTTGTTTTGTGACTCTTTGAAATTTGTTTAAAAATGGAAACTTGACTCTTGATATGATGTACCAAAAAATCTTGTGTTTCCGTACTATTAATGTATGTTTTTGTGGTTTTTCACCTTGGATGCACCGTTACCTTGGGTCCCCACACCTTGTATCAACCTTGGTTTCAAAATTACTTTTTCCCTCTTTCAAAAATGTGTATATATGTGTATATATGTACAACTCTGTAGCCTCAGTTGAAGGGCAAGTGCCCGAAACACGTGTCAGGCTACCTCAGTGACAATTAAATTCACTATACCACTTTGGACTAAATTTGTGTTTATGCGCAGTGTGTTTGCAAAACAATTGTTTACTTGGTTCCTTACTTGGCGTTAGATTTGGCAAATCGCGCCTCCTGCATCCACCTGCAGCTTTACTCACTCCAACCAAATATATTAGATCCTTGCGCTGAACCTCAAACCCCCCCCCTTGCCTTTACTTGTAGTGCTGCACACATCAACAATAAAAAAGAAATATAATAAAAAGTAAAATAAACAATAACGATGGCTCAATGTTTAACCTACAAGAAGGACTTTAATTGAATCGCCCCTGCAGACCACCCAGCAACACACAGCCAGTGAGAGCAGAGTACTCGCCCCCACCGCCAAACACTTCCGAGCCAGCAATGTCCTAGCATTGATGCAACAGAATTCCTATTAACACCTTGCAACATTCGGCCCCCCTGGGGACTTCGACATGGGTGGCTTTCCAAGAAGGGGGACAGGAGCCCCTTTGAACATTAGCCAATATGGTTTGTGATGAAGTCCCCTGCTTGGTATTGCGGACTGGCAAGTTGGAGACTCAGGGGTGCTATGGGGACGATCCCCTGGTCACCCCACCTTATCCCTGGCACATGGCAGGGGATAATCACAGACCACTCTTGGGGGTCTGAACTCCACCCAGCCCAGAGGCCCAGTAGGACAGCCCTAAAAACACTGAGGCCTTGCAGGGAATTATGGATGCACCCCTGCTCAACTGAGAGTGCCTGAAGCTCTCTCTGAGCAGAGCAGACCCAAAACCCCAGCACAGGAAAAGAAAGATTTCTCTTTCTCCTCTCTCGCTAACGGCAGGGAGTGTTTTGATACTGTTACTGCTTTGCTTGAGTGTTTTGATAATGGTATGGTCAACACATCAAAGGAATCCTTTTATAAAGCTTGCGGGGACCTGCGTTGAACTGTGTTTCAGTGGATACAGCGTCCACTAAGAGTTCAGTACTATAAGAACAATGTATGAATGCACCCAGTTCCAGCTCATCAGTGTGGGTTGTAGGAGGAGTTTTCTGTCTGGAGAAACTTAGAGACTGATCAAAAAAGCAGAGTCTGGCGGGATGGAGGAGAGTGGAGAGGGAGTAGGAATGGAGGGCAGGAGGAGGTGGTGAGGGCTGAGAGGTTCAGGGTAGTAACCTCAGAGGGTGTGGGTGGGCAGGAGGAGGTGGTAATCAAGGAGCAGGTAGTAACAACAGTGAGTAACAGAGAGGAAGTGGAAAAAGTTAAGAGAACAATGGGTGAGGTGATAACGGCAGGGTAAGGACGGTTGCAGGAGGGGATGACATCAGGGCAAGAAAACAGAAGTCAAGAAGAGGTTGTAGGAACTAGGGCAAGAGAGGTGATGAGACCCATGGAGGTCAAAAGCCGAGAGTGGAAGGGGCACATAGCAGATAATTGGGAGACACTGATACAGGAGCGGTGGAAGAAAGAATACCATGTGGGGGAGGTGGTAAGCAAACGTGACACTGAGGAGAAGGGGGTATAGCCTCAAGAGGAGAAGAGGGCATCATAGAAGAGGTTGCACCTAGAGCGGGATGTGGTATAGTGATAATGACAGCCAACTCTGAGACCAGAGCAAATCATGGGACAATACCCAGATGGGTTAAAGACTAACTAACAACATCAGGGGGTGAGGAAAGGACCCGGGAGATATAGAGAACCACAAAATAGGCAGTGTTAGGCAGAATCACATGCAGTACCCTTTGGGAACACTACACATAGTTAAGACTACAAGTGTCAGTACAATTTCACCTTTGGTACAAGCCTGTACTACACAGTAATGTGGTAGCAGTGGCTGAGCAGCCAGACTTATCTCAAGAGTAGAGTGAGCAGTACAATAGGTTACACAAAGGACTAGCAATCAGAGTGATTCAAACAAACACTTAGTCAAGGTTTCTTGGTAAAAGAATATACATTTATTTACACAGTTATTTGGAAAACATTCCACTAGCAAGAGCAGCTCAATATCACAATCTAATACACTACAATACACAACCAATCAGTTTCTGAACAAGTTCAGCTCCCCTGAAGTGGGAGCAAAATGGCACTTCAGTTACTTTAAAAAGGGGTAAAAAGACAAGGTTATAAGAATCAAAAGCACAAATACCTTCAGAGGTAGGGCAAACAGTTTCAGTTCACTACAACCAGCAGTTCACTTCAATAGGCATGGGCCAAAGTCAATGGTTCAGAGTCTTGTATAGGATAGCACAGTTCTGGTAGTAAACGGTCAAGTCTTTGCCATGGTTTTTAGAAGTAGTTGGTCAGACGAAAAGTTAGATGTTAGTTTAGGGAAGGACAAGCCTTCAAAGTTGGGAAAGTTTCACAAACTTTCACCACGGCCGAACAGAGTTCTGCACCGCATTTGCACAGTACCTTTTAAATGAAGAATAGCTGTAGCTGAGGCAGTTGTTCCTGGCAGTTCCTGTAGATCTTGCTGTTCCTGAGCTTCAGTCATGGGGATAAGAATGACAACGTCGGAGGTTCCTGCACTGCCCAGGGAAGAGGCCACAAGCTTGGCAAAACATTGGTTTAAGGTGTGAGTGCCTTAAAGACTACAAACTGATATCCTTCCCACTGGCTGTCGGGTTTTCAACAGCACTCTGAAGAAAATTCAACCATTATAGGGACGGTGTCCAGGTGACTTGCGAGTTGGTTGTTCCCACCAAACTCAAGGGAAGAAGTTAACCTTGAAGGGCTTCTCTGTCGATGGAGTTTCAGGCAATTCAGACTTGCAGCAGGGCTTCATCGGTGGATCAGGAGTTGCAGCAGTCGTCTTCCTTCAGCTCGTCTTTGGTTCTTTCGTTCCAGTGGTCGACTGTGCTTTCCAAGTCCCAGAGACCTGCTTTTATACAGTTTTCCCCCATTCATTCCAGCCTGGCTGTCATTCACACAGCAGGGTGGCTGTCCTTGCCGGACAGCCAGCCGCACCAGAGTGCATTCAGGTCTCCTAGGAGACTAAGCACAGGGAGTTTCGGACACCCCCCTCACATCCTGTCCACCCCATACACTCAGGAGGCAGAGGAGGGCTTCAGCACTGAAGCCTGCCAAAGGCCAACGGACAAAGGGACCAAACCTGGTTTGGCCCGCAGACTTAAACACAAGAAGGACCTTTCCTAAAAGAAACAGTGAAAAAAGTCGACCGCAGTCTGTTTTTACAGATAGATCTTGGGCGCCATATTAGAAAACATGGCTGAACTGATTTTTAGCTACCGGTCTTCACGGTCAGGACAAATCATGGTAGTTTGTTTTAAACCACTGCCACCAGCCATTTCAAGTAGAAAAGGGTAACATTTGACTGTTACATGAGTGTTTAGACTCAGAGGATGCTAGGCAACTCACTCCAGCACTCTATAGGAAGGTAGTATGTGCTGAGTCTGTAAATTTAATGAGACTAGTAAAGTCAATTTAACTTTACATGCTCTGGGATACAGTGGTTTGTCCCCGAGAAGGTATTTAAACCTTTGGGAGTCTGAAATACACCCCAGCGCCACTGCACTGAAGGTGCTGTGTGACACATAAGAAAAAGATGATGCCTATGGAGCTGTTTTAAAACTCCATATCCAAAGAACACAAAGGTAAAACACACATCAAAGTACTTGAAAGAGTGGGAAAAAAGGCTCAGACTGTTTCCAGGTAAAAATTAAAATCCTAGAAATCCAGCAAAGTTGCGGGGGGTCTCAAAAGGTAAGGGAAATTAGCACATTCTTGAGAATTCTCCCTAACAGGAAGCAAAAGCAGGCAGATTCCAGCAGGCCAGGCCGGCCCTAGGCAGGACCAAACGGTAGAAGGAGGAACGAGTTAGAGGCAAGGATATTATTGTGAGGTAAAAGGTAAAAGAGATGGGAAAGGAAAGAGGAACCAGAGGGAAGCCCATGAAGCCCCCAGGAGCCTCTTTTCACTCTCCCTGATGGCGATATCCACTTACACATCTACACAGGAGGCTTTACAACAGATGAGTCATAGAGTGCGGGACACGAGAAAGCCTGAAGCCAGTTTAGAACAAAAAGAAAGATTTGGGTCGACCTAAAGCCAGCAACACCTGAAAGGGGTGAGGTATCCTCCTAAACTGTACACACTGGGACACTTGTTTCTGAGGCCAGGAAGGCCTGTATACCTGTTACCCACAGAAAACATGCAAGACAAGGAGGAGGATTCTGAGGAGGAAGTGATCTGATCCCACTGGGGAAAGAACCATCCTGATTATTGTTTCGTTTGGGGAGATCTCAATGTCATTTTAGTTCCCTAGCCTTATAACAAATCCTTAATAAACACAGTAAACTAAAGCATTCCTTTGTGGCATCTTTTTTGTTCACATGTTGAGTGAACTCTGTGATAAGCCACTGTGGCACCATTTGCTCCAGTGTGATGGTATCCCATTAGTCCCTTTGTTCTTGCCCCCACATGGCCTTTCTGGGCTCCGACCCTATAGCAGCACTTCTAGAAACAACGGGTGGGGCTAGACTAAAGCCCATATTTACTTCAGCATTTCTATCAACACAATTGTTAAAAATGAAAATCCAACAAATACTTAACACTTGCACTGCCGGATCGGGTTTTAACGGCCCGTGGCCCACGTTATAGATGGCCCTGTTGCCACCCGATCTGGCCTGCCCGATAAGGTATTATTGCTATTAGTACCTGGGGTTTTGAAGCCGGAAACCCACAGTGCTATCAGACATGCATTTTTTTTTATGAACAGGGTGCCTTGCGGCGTCCCATTCATTCAAACAAAATACTTACCTAAGATGGCCACCATGGAACTGGAAGGTGGGGCCCCTCTTCCATTTCCATAACAGCCCGGGAAGCTGGTGTGATGGCGGCACAACTGCCCAAAGAAATCAGGTAAGTGGGGTAGGAGCACCGGGAGCGAAAGAAACAGGTACCGGAGGGGAGGGTAAGATGGTAGGGCGGGGGCTTGGATCGTGGGATTCAGCCGCGATTTGAGCAACCTGATTGGTTGCCCCCTCTCCCGCCCTAGGTACTAATAAGTGTATATCATATTTGGACTTTCTAACACAAAGTATATATTAAATGAAATGCTCAATACTATTGTCCCTTTCCTCCATTTTTGGGTTATTCACTGCAAATTCTAGGTTAGATTTATCAAATATTTGCTCAGATATTGATCGCATTGTCACCATACACATTTTTTTACCCCATTGAAACAGCATGTAAACAAAGGTATTTTACACCTTGGATTGGCTAAAACCTGTGTTTCTGCTCCCCCCTGGGAGAGGATACAATTTTAATTTGATAACAAGACTGTGTATTATTACAAAAATAATTTGCACGCATGCTGTGATTTAGGTACTGAGAACTAAGATTTAATATTTGAGCGGACAAGATAGAGCGGAGCGGTTTGGATGCAGGACTTTTGAGGGGTTGTACAACCAGCAAGACAATTTATTATTTCAGTGGGCTAAAGGAAGGGGTGTTTAATTTAAAGGATTCGAGACAGTTAATTGTAGGCCTTTGCTCCTGATAAGGGGACTGCTCTATCCAAGGCCTTCCAGGGATGGCTCTAATTCTCAGGCTACATCTCAACAAGGAAGAGACTGTGGTCCACTTCAGGGCTCTCGGCTGGAAATCGAGTGCATGGAAGGTAATACCCCCAAGAGAAGCCCAACCAATCACATGCATTTTGTTTCACCAGGGAGGCTACATCGAGAGGAGATGTGTTGGGATTTCTGCATCACCAGCGCTGAAGTGGTAACCTTTTGGGATTGTTGGAGGGGTAGTCACGAGTAGGTGAGCCGTCTGTTGAGTTTCATTTACAGGAATAAAGACCAGGACACCGAGGTGAGCGACAACAATCTTTCTTGGATCTGAGCCAGACACTGTAAGACTTTTGTTTCAGTATTTTGGTTTTGATGACCAGCCAGGACAGCCCCCATACGAGACAGGTCATGTTTGCCAATGGACATGAGGTTATCATACTCTTTACCCAGTTCTACCCCCAATTATAGAGTAATTTACCTCAGAGTCATACGTGAGTCTATATTTGAGTGGACTACTCTGACGCAGTGTATCCAGGAGGCACTGTGGAACAAGAATAGAGGGCAGCGAATGAAGCAGCTCCCCTCCGACCCGTGTTTTTTTAAGGGATCACCAGAGCCTCAGCCATGATATGACATGTGTTATGTTATGCTAACATCATTTATAGAGCGCACGTACACCCACAGGCCTCTTGGTGCTAGGACAGTAACAGAAGCAATCAGGGAGCCAACCAGTCTAGAATAAAAGAGTTTTCAGTGAGCGCTGAAAGGAGAGAGGATTCTCGACGTGCCAAAGAGAGGTAGGGAGATCATTCCAGAGCTTTCTGGCCGCGACTGAGCCTTCTCAGTCGCGGCCTGAAAGCTGCCTCCTACCCGAGACAGTCGGAATTTTGGAACAACCACAAATGTGCACAAACAGCAAACATGCTTCCCATCACCCCACCCCACATGTACCCACATGCACCCCACATGTACCCTTAATTTAACCGCAGAAATCTAATTTGATGTCAACATTTTTTTCAAGACTATGGTATTTCGCTGCCCTTTCTTGTCTGCGTGAGTGAATAAGTGGCAGCATTTGTTGAGTGAGCATTCCTATGGAGTGAACAGCCTTGAAGTGCCAGACGCACACATGCCGTGCAAGATTCACTGGTCATTTAAAACCCTTACTGAAATGAGCACTTTAGACTTATGGTGTAGATTGGAGGGAAGCATTGGACCCTGTACCAGGAAACCTCTGAAGTCACATAACACGGGACAATGGCAAACCATTGATCATGTGAAAGAATGGTCCTATTCTGGTGATACTAGCCAATTGAAGAGGGAGACCTAAATGTGGCCCTTGGTGCACCTCTCCCACTCTCGTCTCAGCAGCAGAGAAATTAAAAGTGTACATCATTCCTGGGTCCTCCCTCCCCACCATCGATGTATCGCAGGTTTGAGAAACGCTATTCACTCAGACAACCATTCAGATCTTATCCTGATGGCATCATAGAACAGACAAGTCTGCAATCGATGGAGCAAGTCGACTGACTGTAACCGCGAAGAAAGCTGATGACATCACGACTGACAACATAACACATATGCATTAGACATGAAGCAAATAGGCATCCCTGCACAAAGCTACTCAGACATTTAGATTAATAGCTGATAGACACAAAGAACATACTTATGACTCACTCAGATAGAGGACTGAAACACTTTTGCTATGCAGAAACCGCAAGTTGCACAAGAATACATAAGAACTGCCTTGCCGACGCTTAAACACAACTAACATGGGCGGCCATGTAAATCATGATGGAAGCCACTATTACATTGAAGTGAATGGAAGGAGCTGAAAGGACTCGAAGATACGGAGAGGAGCTGACAGGCTGATCCGCAGAGACACGCAGACCAGGCCTCCAGCGCAGCCACTGTGAATACCCTTGCCAAGGACATTGAGAGAAGGAAAGTATCAAGTTAACAGACAAGATAGGGCACCTGCAAGAATATAAGCTGAACAGGTGCATAAATGCAAGCACGAAAAATCCAATTTGTGATCCCTGATTACGTAATCTGAACCTGGGAGACAGAGCCTATTCATTCCAGCCAGGCTAAGATGGCTGTTCCCATGCAACCGAAGAAAGGATGATAAAAAAGTAATACCAGGTTCAAAGCTGAATGTTATGTCTCAAGGCCTGGGAGATCAGAGATGGTAACTTGTTGAGAACATGCAACACCCTCGGGCCTTTCTCACTACCTTGAATCAGTTACACATCGTTTGGTAACTTTCCTAAATTCCAAGGCTGAGAAGACCCCCATTGACCAGTCCATATCCACCTTCCACGTTAAGCTCACACTTTGTTGCATTGCCCAATTACAGCACACTAACCTGAAATGTCTTAGTTGCAACATTTAGAGGGTGGTCGCAGGAGGGCCCCCCAGATATGTTTTATCCAATTGATGATCTAACCACCTATATAATGTATACATAGACTACCTCACTAACCAATCCTGATCCCTGTTAGGTTTTTTGAGTGCATCTTTATTTTTTGACATCACGCGACATCAAAACTGGACAGCAGACTTGTGATCGAGAAGAAATAGAACTGGAGAATGTTGCATTGTTCATGTCTCAATCCCTGTTGATTATCTTTGAATATAGACAGTAAAACTTTTGTTGCATGGCTGGATTCCTCCGTTTTTGGTGCAGGGGATTCCTTCGGCCCAGTTCCTCTTGCTAATAATTAGGGAGATTGATTATTCCCCTGCCTTCATTCAGGTGGTAGCAGTGGACTGATGCTAACACCTCCAGCAATTAAAACCATGTTTCCTGCTGCGTCTCCAAAAGGATGTGTCGTGGCCAGGGTCGGACTGGGACAAGAAATGGGCCTGGACACCTAAAAAAAAGTGGCCTTCATCTAAGAAAAGTGGCCATCAGCTAAGAAAAGTGGCCATCAAACCCTCATCCATGAATCATGTCAATTCACAACTTTACAGCAAATGCTACTTATGGATGGTTAATGGAGTTTGTTGCATGTAATATTTTATGTAAACCTGTGTAATGATTCACATTCACTTAGCCTTGTGGGCCTCTTGGCTTTATGTGAAGGTTGACACTATCTTGGCTTCTCCTGGTTAGACTCTTGGCTTTGCCGCAATGTGTCACATATCCTCTGCCAATCTTTGGCCTTCCCGCACTGTATTCATGCATAAAGTTGTTTCTTCGCCACCTTTTTGTCAAGCTCTTTCACAAACGTTTCACACTTGCACTCTACTTTCATATGTTGCTTTTAAATGGGCACTTTAATTATCTTTAATCAGGGCGTAGCTTTGCCCATAAAGTTTTCATTCAATTCAGTATTCAAAATTTGTGACTTTACTTTGCTGCTTAATTTTCATTCGACCTTTGGCTTCGGGTTTGTTTCAATCTGCACATGTCATTTGGTTCATTCAGCATTCATCTCACTTTCATGCAGCTGCTAGGAGCGCCCCGGCTTCGAGTGACATTCCCCGTCACTCACCGGTCCTCTGCATTCCTTTCAGGAAGCTGCGCGCTCCACTTCTGCTCCACCTGCTGGCTTGCCGATAACCACGAGTCCCGCTCCTACTTTGATGCTTCTCTGTGTTCGCCAGCAGCTCTGCTTCCCTTCTGCAGATGCTGGTGGCGACTTTGTTTCTCTTCCTTTGCCTGCAGCTCAAACTGCAGCTTTCCGACCACAGAGGCTCCCACAGCTGTGGAATTCTGATGGGCCAACTCGTCCTTGGCTCCACAGATCCTATGGATCATCTGCCCGCATCCTGGCTCCTCTGCAGGACCCACCATGGCTACCTCCTCATGAACAGGAACCCCTGCTGGTCTCCCTCACACAGGCCTCACTCTTCGTCCCTCTGTTGCCGGTTTCCTCCCTTCTTATACACTTGCAACCACTTGACAGGTTGTAAGTGTGAGTTCTCAATAAACATTGCCTGACTACAATTAGAGGGACATGCCTGACCTTGGTAGTACTCTGCAGGCATCTTCCTCGTCTCTGTACTAGAGTGGTGAAATGACCTACTGGTGTTAACTACTCCTAGTCGCCTCTTCATTGTCCCAGTACTATAGTAGGATGAATGAGGAAAAGTGAGGCAAGCTGTTTTACAATAGCCCATAAAGGCCGGTGGAGTGTTAGGTTGGTTTTCAGAAGGGAAAGGGGGATGCCATGTGTCACCCGTGTCACCCTTAAACCTTCTCCTCTTCACCCCCTTCATGGCGCTTCTAGATTGGTAATATCTCCTGGTGTTTTCTTGGCCAGTGGGACAGGGGTAGCAATACCCTATAACTACGTCTGGGATAGAGGGTTCCTCCTAAAATGGAAGTGCAGGATACTGCATCTCATCGAAGGACATCACAACCGCAATCCCCATGGACCCTCCACCCAAGTGAAGCAATGGCCTTTCCCTGGCCACCTTAGAGGAGGACCCATTGGGAGCAGATGTGAGGACGCCCTCGGGTTTCTCATATACCATTCCCCAATAAGAAAGGCCTCCTGCACAAGGGACAGATGCTAATGGTCTCCCAGGGTTTTGCAAGTTTATTTGGGTCAGTCATGAGATCCACTGATCAAAGTGTGATACATTACATTTTACACTAACAGGCCCAGTAGGTTGGGAATCAAGGCCATTACCAGATGCTATCCTTTTCCCAAGAGGGTGATGAGTAATTGGGCTTGTGGGTGTCTATTACTGTGGCTATGAAAACAGCCTACTTTTTCTTCCCCAATTCTCCTCCATCTATGGCGAAGTAGCTCTGCTCTTATAGCGCATTTCTTACTTTCTCTAACTAGTTAGGCCCATATAGTCTTTCCCTCTAGGGTGGCAGGGACTCTATGTATGGTATTGCCACCAGTATATAGGAAAGTGTCTGGTCTTATTCTGCTCTTGTTTTTCTTTCCCTTTCTGACTGGCTTCTCCAAATCCCTTTCCCTTTCTGTCAGCATCTCATAGGATTGAGTATAAAGGACGCTGGTATACAACACTGCCACCTTTATCTTCTTACCCGGGCTACTTTGACTGAAATCATTTAACAGTGGAGCGGTGGTGAGATCGATTTTATTCAAGGGGCAACATTTTGTCGGATTACCATATTCTCTACAAGAGAGGCATTGTTTTTGTGTCTCAGAACCTGGTTTACTCCTTTTAGGACTATTAGATGTTATCAGTTCCTTCTGGGAAATTAGGGTATCTTCCTTAAGGGAAAACCTATCTATCCCTTCCCAGAGACAGGACACCTTTTCTTGTGTTCTTTCTTCACCGGGTGGTATCTCCCCCCCTTTCTCTAACAAGAACTTCTGTTTAAACAAGGCTCTATTTGAGGTATCTAGGGAGGATGATATCTCTTTATCTTCTTCTAATTTTCCACCATATGCTATGATGGTATCTAAAAAGCCGGGTGGAAAAGCTAGATTTCCTTCAATTTCCTGGCTGGGTATAGTTTGATGAACATTTTCTTTGGGCTCTGGTTCTATGTCACAGGGGAAGGAGTTCTCTACCAACTTCACAGTCTTGATCCTAGGGTTACAATTTCCTAAGGACTTACTCTGTATCTGATCACACTCACTTTCATTTCCCAAAGGATAAAACAGGGTCTTTCGAGTGGTAAAGGCCTTATCCTTTTGCTACGGACTTTCTCTGGGCTTCAGTAGCCCTTGCCCTTGCTCTCCTCAAGGTACAAGTTTATTCTCTCCTGACCTTTGAGTGTTATGGGGTCATCGATTACATCTGACACTCGGTACCGTAATGAATTTTGGTTTTTCCCTTTTTAGGATGATAACTTTGAAGGTGACAGAAGGTTGGTAAGCTGGGTATTTTCCTATATAGATTCACCTTTGATGGACTCACCCTCTTTCTCTCCTGTTGTGCAGTAAAAAACAGTTTCTGAGGTTTTGTTTTCGGGAGATGAGGTCTTCAGGCATTCTCCCTTGTTCTCTCTGTTTTCAGGGTACGATGAACATTTTCAGGGTTGGCTTTGTGAAGGTTTCCCATAGGGTTTCATAAACTCGGATTCCCATCAAGTCAACCCTCTTGGTCTTAATCGAAGTAGATGACAAATTCAGTACCACAAACTTTAGATGTCTTCCTCCCAAGAGTAGAGGTAATATTTTCAGGTCTTTCCCTTTTCATGGTATAATAAACAAAACCATGTTAGTAAGGAGATCTAACCAGAGATCGAAAGAGGTCATAATCTTCTTTTGCGCTGGTACCATTCTTTCCAGGGGATGTTATTCCCATCCTTGGACTAATAATGGTTTGGGTCTCATAGTCATTAAATTCTCCTGAATCCCATGCTCTGGACTCCAGAGAGAGGGGCTGATTATCCTCTAGCTCTTGGACAAAAATACGGTTTGTGGAAAACATTTTAACACCAGCCATCTGGTTTTCCTTAGGGGTTTCTTAGATGGTACCTGTAAGTGGTGGAGTGGAGGCTATTAGTCTTCTCTCACCAAGGAGAATAGTCTCATTCCTACTGCTACAGATATCAAACCGAATAGAGCCCTTTGTAGCTAGTGAAGGCCCTGACGCTGTGGCACATAGCTTTTCAAAGTTTAGGTTCTCCCAACTTGTATGGGTTGATCTGCATCCCACACCGGACACCATTTGTGAAGGCATCATGAAGCAAGACACAGACAACAGATTCAAAGTTCAAAATAAAATGGTTTATTAACTCAAATTTCAGGATGGCTGAAGGCCTCACCTGCCCTATGCTAAGGTGGGATTTCACTACCTGAACAAAACTAAGGACAGTCTGAGTCAGAAAGTTCAACTTGTGTCCAAAACCTATCCTTGGCTTCATGACTAAAGCTAAACAATGTGTAGGGATGTCCACAATAAAAGAAATGGTGATCAAAACAAAGTTCAGAGCTTCTTCCAGCTCCTAGCTTCCTTTTCAGCTTCCCTTCCCCAAGTCCAAGATCCAAGAAAATTCAACAAAAGTCTTGTTATAACCTTTCTCAAGTCCTGCTCAGATGCCTTTATTTTTCTTACTCTGAGCTGAGGGGGGTGGTGCATAAGAAGATCCCACTGAGATGCCTTAATTTCCTCACTCTGAGCTGAGGGGGGTAGTACATAAGATGACCCTGCTCAGATGCCTTAATTTCCCCACTCTGAGCTAAGGGGGGTGGTGCATAAGAAGATCCTGTTGAGATGCCTTAATTTACTCACTCTGAGCTGAGGGGGTGGCGCATAAGAGGATCCTGCTGAGATGCCTTAATTTCCTCACTGTGAGCTGAGGGGATGATACATAAGAAGATCCCGCTCAGATGCCTTAACTTCCTCACTGTGAGCTGAGGGGGGTAGTACATAAGAAGACCCTGCTCAGATGCCTTAATTTCCCCACTCTGAGCTGAGGGGGGTGGTGCATAAGAAGATCCTGCCGAGATGCCTTAATTTACTCACTCTGAGCTGAGGGGGTGGTGCATAAGAAGATCCTGCTCAGATGCCTTCATTTCCTAACTGTGAGCTGAGGGGATGATACATAAGAAGATCCTGCTCAGATGCCTTAATTTCCTCACTCTGAGCGGAGGGGGGTAGTACATAAGAAGACCCTGCTCAGATGCCTTAATTTACTCACTGTGAGCTGAGGGGGTAGTACATAAGAAGACCCTGCTGAGATGCCTTAATTTACTCACTGTGAGCTGAGGGGGGTGGTGCATAAGAAGATCCTGCTCAGATGCCTTAATTTCCTGACTGTGAGCTGGGGGGATGATACATAGGAAGATCCTGCTCAGATGCCTTAATTTCCTCACTCTGAGCGGAGGGGGGTAGTACATAAGAAGACCCTGCTCAGATGCCTTAATTTCCCCACTCTGAGCTAAGGGGCGTGGTGCATAAGAAGATCCTGCTGAGATGCCTTAATTTACTCACTCTGAGCCGAGGGGGGTGGTGTATAAGAAGATCCTGCTCAGATGCCTTAATTTCCTCACTGTGAGCTGAGGGGATGATACATAAGAAGATCCCGCTCAGATGCCTTTTAATTCCTCACTCTGAGCTGAGGGGGGTAGTACATAAGAAGACCCTGCTCAGATGCCTTAATTTCCCCACTCTGAGCTGAGGGGGGTGGTGCATAAGAAGATCCTGCTGAGATGCCTTAATTTACTTACTCTGAGCTGAGGGGGGTGGTGCATAAGAAGATCCTGCTCAGATGCCTTAATTTCCTGACTGCGAGCTTGGGGGATGATACATAAGAAGATCCTGCTCAGATGCCTTAATTTCCTCACTCTGAGCGGAGGGGGGTAGTACATAAGAAGACCCTGCTCAGATGCCTTAATTTCCCCACTCTGAGCTAAGGGGGGTAGTGCATAAGAAGATCCTGCTGAGATGCCTTAATTTACTCACTCTGAGCTGAGGGGGTGGTGCATAAGAAGATCCTGCTGAGATGCCTTAATTTACTCACTCTGAGCTGAGGGGGGTGGTGCATAAGAAGATCCTGCTCAGATGCCTTAATTTCCTCACTGTGAGCTGAGGGGATGATACATAAGAAGATCCCGCTCAGATGCCTTTTAATTCCTCACTCTGAGCTGAAGGGGGTAGTACATAAGAAGACCCTGCTCAGATGCCTTAATTTCCCCACTCTGAGCTGAGGGGGGTGGTGCATAAGAAGATCCTGCTGAGATGCCTTAATTTACTCACTCTGAGCCGAGGGGGGTGGTGTATAAGAAGATCCTGCTCAGATGCCTTAATTTCCTGACTGTGAGCTGGGGGGATGATACATAGGAAGATCCTGCTCAGATGCCTTAATTTCCTCACTCTGAGCGGAGGGGGGTAGTACATAAGAAGACCCTGCTCAGATGCCTTAATTTCCCCACTCTGAGCTAAGGGGCGTGGTGCATAAGAAGATCCTGCTGAGATGCCTTAATTTACTCACTCTGAGCCGAGGGGGGTGGTGTATAAGAAGATCCTGCTCAGATGCCTTAATTTCCTCACTGTGAGCTGAGGGGATGATACATAAGAAGATCCCGCTCAGATGCCTTTTAATTCCTCACTCTGAGCTGAGGGGGGTAGTACATAAGAAGACCCTGCTCAGATGCCTTAATTTCCCCACTCTGAGCTGAGGGGGGTGGTGCATAAGAAGATCCTGCTGAGATGCCTTAATTTACTTACTCTGAGCTGAGGGGGGTGGTGCATAAGAAGATCCTGCTCAGATGCCTTAATTTCCTGACTGCGAGCTTGGGGGATGATACATAAGAAGATCCTGCTCAGATGCCTTAATTTCCTCACTCTGAGCGGAGGGGGGTAGTACATAAGAAGACCCTGCTCAGATGCCTTAATTTCCCCACTCTGAGCTAAGGGGGGTAGTGCATAAGAAGATCCTGCTGAGATGCCTTAATTTACTCACTCTGAGCTGAGGGGGTGGTGCATAAGAAGATCCTGCTGAGATGCCTTAATTTACTCACTCTGAGCTGAGGGGGGTGGTGCATAAGAAGATCCTGCTCAGATGCCTTAATTTCCTGACTGCGAGCTTGGGGGATGATACATAAGAAGATCCTGCTCAGATGCCTTAATTTCCTCACTCTGAGCGGAGGGGGGTAGTACATAAGAAGACCCTGCTCAGATGCCTTAATTTCCCCACTCTGAGCTAAGGGGGGTAGTGCATAAGAAGATCCTGCTGAGATGCCTTAATTTACTCACTCTGAGCTGAGGGGGTGGTGCATAAGAAGATCCTGCTGAGATGCCTTAATTTACTCACTCTGAGCTGAGGGGGGTGGTGCATAAGAAGATCCTGCTCAGATGCCTTAATTTCCTCACTGTGAGCTGAGGGGATGATACATAAGAAGATCCCGCTCAGATGCCTTTTAATTCCTCACTCTGAGCTGAAGGGGGTAGTACATAAGAAGACCCTGCTCAGATGCCTTAATTTCCCCACTCTGAGCTGAGGGGGGTGGTGCATAAGAAGATCCTGCTGAGATGCCTTAATTTACTCACTCTGAGCTGAGGGGATGATACATAAGAAGATCCTGCCCAGATGCCTTTATTTTCCTCACTCTGAATAGTGAAGAGGAGAATGGGGATACGGCGCGTTCTGATTCTCAGAATTTGCCATTCCTCGCCCTAAAGGCTCTGCTTAAACACCCTACTAATCCTCGCTCTAAGCAGCGAGGATGATGATGGCGCATTAGGATACTTATTTCTCCGTTTATCTTCTGCTCTTACATCCTCTGACAAATGTGCCTCAGGATGGGAAACTACCTGCCACGTGCGAGTGCAAGTGCACGAGGGAAATAATTATAGGCGCGCCTCTGAGTGACGTGAGGATGAGAGTGCTTGAGATGAAGAGGGGGCGGGGGTGGGGCGGTTGAGGCACAAAAAGGATTTCTCTCCCGCGCTGGCAAGAGTGACAGGGATCTCTCCCTGCAGGAGCGACTACTCTAAATACCTCTACAGGCCAACGCCTCGCAGACACCCGGGAGCACCATGCACAGCCAAAGGCGTCAGGGACATGCACACCAAAAACAGGCAGGCAGGCAAACACACACTCACGCACCAATACACAGAGAAGAGCACAATAACACACAAGCACACACACAAATATGAACAGCTGTACGCACACGTACACAACATAGACAGACAAATACGCAGAATCATACATGAACATTCATAAGAGGGCATGAACAAAACATGTAAACTAGCACATGCAAATGATGCACACACACTGATACATACGAGCAAAAGGAAAGGCCCACTTAAAAGTATATGTAAACATGCACAAACAAGCAGTCAGTTAAACACCTGTACACAAGCAGATGTACGTGTACACAAAGACAACACACACATGCGCACATGCAGCCTCAGACACACGCACAAGCACATACCTACACAAAACAGAATAGCATACACACACATGTGCACAAACTCAACACAAATCACAAGGCCCAAAGCCCAACAGGGTGAGATTTGGGAATTCTGTCCCAGCTGCTAAGGTCATGCCTGAACAATTAGGATTTGCAGATCTAAGCATCCAATAGTGTGAGAAGAGCCTATGCGACCAGCCAAGATACTCGTGCACCAAGGGGAAGAACAAACACTGAAGCACACAGGAAAATATGTACACACAGGCAAGAAAATGCACATGTACCTATAAACAACTCCGACAAGATATGTGCCGCCACACACAAACACAAATGGACAAGCACCCTTATGTACAGATAAGTGTATACACACAATTACAAACAGAAAACACATACACATTTACACAAACACATAGGAATGTGTCAGTATAATGCATGGCTCCCTAATGCTTCCTCCCCATCGCAGCTCGGCCGAGCCTCTTTCCCACAGACTAGTCAGCTTTGTTACAGGTTTCCAAGTGCCAGCCATTACATAACGGTTCACTTTCGCTGCAGGAAAATTCATAGCCTGGCTGAACTGACAGTGTGAATAATTACTCCTCCCATGCGAGTCCCATATCCGATCCACAGGGAAATGATTCCTGCCATCAGATCACATAAAATCAACGTATTAATAATATACAACAGTTACGAGTCCTAATCTAACATTTAGCAAGACAACTATAACATACGCATTAACATTAAACAATGCATTCTTTGGTGCCACGCATATATTAACACATGCTACCCCACAACTACATACCACCCCCAAGAGAACAGTCGAAGGCGCAAAGCAGTGCAATTTCAAAGCAACAGTCAAACAATGGATGATCAGTTGATTTCATGATTCACTTACAGACATAAAGTGCAACACAGTGCAATCTCAAAATGCAAAATGAAACCATCAATGGGCAGTTGATTCCTTGACTCATGTGCGCACAACTTTTAATTCCTATGTCTTGCCAAAGAGCCAAAACTCAATCCTTCTTTAATTTACGGTTGAGTCAGCTATTCGATTCATGCAGCACTCTAGGACCAAAACACGAAAGGTCAGTGAGGGTCCCCTTAATTCATGTGCAGGTGGAACTTAATTCATGGATTTCGTAAGCAACTTGAACCCTTATATCTGCCAATTAATCGCACGTCAGCTTTTTGATCCATGTAATATTATTCTAGGACATAAGCAGGTTGACGTTTTTCACGATTCAGCGCAACCTAAATCTGATCGCCTTCTTCGGGTCCTTATATGTAAATATGAGAACATGGATAATTGAGTCTTCACAGGATTGCTTGCCAGTGCACGAGTCCAAAGAACTTTTAAATATTTTTAAGGAGTTAGAAGATCCTTGCCCCACCAAGCAGGATCAACTAAAAAAACACGGAGCATGGTGCATGTCCATACAAGAGGCTATGTTGGGTAAATTGAACCTGACCAAAGAGAATATTGATGTTAGGATGAAGCCGCTAGGACAAGAAGAGGCTCTAACTAACATACTCACGCAGAGAGACAGGCAGCATCAGTTTAGCTTCAGACCTGTCTCTCTGAATCTGAGATGTCAGATATCATTAGTAAACTCAAGCCGACGCGTTGCAAAGGTGACAGGTGTCGCCAAATAATTAAAGCCAGCGCTCCTTCCCTGATAAAGATTATGACTACATTTGTGAATGCTTCTTTCAAGGAGAGTCATGTACCAGATGAGTTAAAAAACGACTGGATTACACCACTTAAAAAAAAACAGGTCTAAGCCCCGTGGTGCCAATGAACTATAAGCCTATGAAGGCAAGTCCCTGAACGCTCACACCAGAGAGAATATAACCCGCTAGGGAAGAAAGGCCCAAGCCGATCTTGTAAGGAAAACAAGTTTTAATCTTGCACGCAGATGAGAGCAACAGCAAAGGACTCTGCTGCTAAGAACGTTCTGCCGAAAAGTAGTACAAGCAGAATCTTTTAAAGGAAAACATCATCATAAATGACACAATACATATAGTAAAATCCTGCGCGGCTGGTTGGTGTGCTCATATACAGGATCCGCCTGACCTATAAGGGATGCCAGGCCATTGGTTCCAGCCTAGTCTGTCCGTCTTTTATCACGTGGGTGCTGCACTGATCAACTTCTCACATCGAAGGTCAAAGAACAAATTAATTATACCTCTTCTATACGACTACTTTATCACTCATATTGTGCACTTGGCAGGCCTTAAGGCGGCCACGTAGGAGGTTTTGGGGCAGTCTAACCTTCACACACACATTTCACTCAATCACTTCCTCGCCATACGGCTACAAGGTCTCCACCCTCGTGTTGAACTATAATTTATCCCTCCCAGCACCTCGCAATATAAGTCACACAATTGTTGCTTCAACAATGTGCCCTTTCTGTCCTTTTTGAACATTTAAAGTTATCTTGGGGTTAGTGGTCAAGGGGCACCTAGTGCCATGGAATTCAGGGGGTCTTAAGTTTTAGTCAGTTATATGGGCTTTAACTCGTGGTCACCTGCGGATGGGCCGGGTCATGCTTTGGCCAGTGTGAGATAACATGCACACCATCGCCGGTCTGTGATCACAGCCTTGTAGGACACATTCCTCTCCAACAACTTTGCAACACTGTTAGAACAATGAATAGGCATTGTGGCGGTCGGGGGTGTGGGCTGTCCTCATGGGAGCTGGGCATAACTGGATATTTCCATTGTCTCGCAATTTAGGCCTCGTGCATGTGATACCGCATTTACCGTGCATGCCTTCCCTTCTACCTATGGTTACTAATATCTATGCAAAATGGCAATGCTGCTCGCGCCCTATGCTGTACTATGTGAATAGACTATATTTGGTTATAGTGAAATAGGGTCCTTTTATACTTGGAGGTGTTCCTCTCACCGTCCCCCTGGCCCTTCATCGTGCTTTGAATGCATCTCGCCTCACTCTAAAGCACCTATGGGTGTGGGGCGGGGCTGCCCCCTTCCCAACACCTATTACCAACACACCTTGTTTACTAAAAATACTATATCATGTGGCATAAAAGGAAATACTAGAGCATCTGAACAATCATAAAATCTTGAACTAATGGCAGTCAGGCTTTAGGCAAACATACAGCACTTGAACAGCTCTGCTGGACTTAAAATCCAGATTACTTCAAGTTATTTACAAGGGGCAAACAGTTTTGCTCATGTTGCAGAACGTGTCCATTGCATTTGATTTGGTGGACCACCCATTATTAATCACTAGGGTGTAAGAAGTTGCTGCCTTTTCTGATAAGACTGCACCTTGGATATAGTCCTTTCTCAGTAATAGACTGATTAGGGTCTGTAGTGATTGCGCAAAGACCACACCCGCTCAGTTGCATTTCGGGGTTACATAAGGTACGTGCCTCTCGCCCTCTCTGTATAATATTCTTACAGTCCGTCTTTTTAATATGCTGGAAGATAAAGGCATTTGGTTCACGAACTATGCAGATGACATGCAATGTGTCATCCCCTTTTCCGGAAGCTATGAGGAGGACGTTAAGAACATTAACAATGTGCATGGGTTGATACTGGTCTGGATGGTCAAAAGCGGATTAGCGCTTAACAATGAAACAAACGGAGCTGATGGCCCTTGTAACAGAAAACAAAATATCAAAGCTTAGATCAGAATACTTGCATTTCCAGGTGGCCGGCTGCAAGATTGCCACCAAAGCGAAAGTAAAAACTCTAGGGATCTACCTAGGTCAGAGCCACAACATGCGTGCCCAGGTAAACAGTCTGGTTTTGGCATCCGTCTACTACATCAAGTTGCTAGCACAGATAAGACCGTCTCTTACGAAAGCAAACAGTGACAACAGTTCAAGGGTGTTTATTAAACTGAATAAATGGGTGAGAAAAACACCTAATCTGCACCTAAATCTAAGATGGGAGCAAGCTACAACTACCAAATAATAATAAGGCAGTCCTAGTGGCGTCTTATCAAATAAAAAGGGCCTATACTAAAAATAATCTATTGCCAATCCTTACCGCTAAGTTACAAAATAGTGTGGGATAATTTCTCACCAGAAAAGAAAGAAGTGTTCAAAAAATGATGAGTCAGGATGATACAACTGGTGTCTCCCTTCCCCAAGTTTTTAGCACTGGGGAAGGCGGGATTCCCGAGCACAGCACACTCGTGGGCTTCTCCAGCATGAGCTTCCAGTTTGTTTCCAAAATATTTGGGCCTTCTGTTGCGAAGTGTCTTTTACACAAAGTCTCTTGCCTCAAAAGGGCAATGTGCCATAAACAACAAAACAAAAAGTTAATTTCTGTTTTTCTTCATGTCGGGGGATTTCCCTTCATCCGTGGATCCCTCTAAACTGGGCTCCGATTCTTTTTCAATATTGGCCTCCCTCAGTCGGCTTCACTACGGCCTTTCACTCCCAATATTATCACCTGTAGCATTCAAGAGTCTCAATATTTTTTAAAAAATCATTCACTGTGGACCACACTTGTCGACACAATGTTTACGGGGTGTTGTGTTTTGCTCTCATTCTGGGAATCCCTCAGCTGGGTTCACATTTGCCAGTTTAACACAGTTCACTTAGTTGTAACACCTCACGAGATGTACTTCCCTTAGCTTTTTCCAGACCCCAATCAGGCTTTCTCTTAAGCCTCCAGTCTGGCTTCCTTTTAAGCCCCCAGCCAGGCTTCCTCTTAAGCCCCAGTCAGGTTTTTTCTTACCATCCCTCCATCGGGTTCATCCTTACCTTAGTTCTCGATTTCACAGTTCATCAGAAAGCAGGCTCCCTTTACCCTAGCTTTCTCTTGACTATCATCAGAAAGCTTTCTCTTGACTACGTGTCAAAGACTTTCGATTGTACAAGGGGTTTTGCTCGACCCTTGTATGACGACTTTGACCTCTTGCGTTGGGCTCTCCTAGGGCCTCCTGGTATCCATAGTTTCAAAAAATGGGGAAACAGCCAGAGTCTTTCGAATGAGCGCTCACGTGGTGCTGGACCACTCTGCAGCTGGTCTTTCCCTGGCTTTTCTTAAAAGTTCAGTAATATGCACATTCTTTGTTCACAAGTTCTTTCAACTCATATCATGTTGCCGTTTGCAACCTTCGCTCCACACAGTCTGGCTTACTATCGGCTCTCCCTCCGATTTACCGGCTGTACTGAACTCCTTGGTGTTTCTTGTCTCTGGAGTCAAGGACGGTACCACAGTAGCAAGCGCCTCTCCCCGCCTTGGTTATCAGAATGGGAGGGCTCTGTGCACCGTTGACATATGTTACACCACACATCAGCTGTAGTTCCCGGTCTTATGATTCCTTTCACAGAGGCTTCACAGGTCTGGGTCGAAAGGGGCCCGGGCACTTCCCATTTTTTGTCCTTTTAGATCTTGCCGCCTTTCTTCTCCGTTTGAACTGCAGTCCTGGAATAGCTGTTTCCTCATGCATTATGCCTTGCTCAAACTGTGCTCTTGTGCTTTTTATCCCTGTGGGGAACAGAAAGGGCAGGCAGGTGTGTGTAGTTATTGTCAATTGCCTGACTCTGCCTGACCCTAGTGTTGGAACATGTCAGGTAAACGGCTCTGGGGTTAGTCTGTTGTCTTTCGCGGTGTAAGAAAGTGTTTGTGTCGGAAAGGGGGGGCTAGAGTTTGGTAGGGTTTGTGCAATGTATAGGGGGGACTCTGGGATCAGTAGTGTTTTGTCACTGTAGACTGGGAGTTCGGGAAATAATAATCATAGGAATGTGGAGAAGAATGACTAGGAGTACTTGGGTAACAGGAAGACAGGGATTCTGGAAGATGTCGTTTACAAGGTTTGAGTTCCTAATAGTTCCAGATGTGGAGGGATTGTTGAATTTGGTTAAGGGAAATTTATTGGGTGGAAGGGAAGTAGATTTGGAGCAGCCTACAAAAGCTTCAGGGACTTTGTCCTCCTCGCCTTCTTCCCATGTATGATATTGTGTCTCACCTAGGGGATTGCCCCTAGCATAACCCCGGGCTCCCCTACCCATGTGATCCTACCTCGCTCGTTCAACCTCAGGGTGGGTATATGAGAGTGCCAGCCCTTCCCTGGCCACCTGATTAAAGGATTCACAAGGTCTACTTGGGAGAATGGCTTCAGGTTTCTCACAAAGACGAGAATTGCACTGGCTCCCCATGGAGGACAGGATCGAATATCGTCTACTCTTGATCACCTACAAATATTTGGTGGGTACTAGCCCAGCGTATCTGCTGGAGGCTTTGAAAATAAAACCAACTGTGAGAGCACTAAGATCTAACAAGCAGTTTTTGGTGCCATGATGCAAACTCACTCAAGTCAGTATGTGTGCATTCTTTGCAGCCACGCCCAAAGCTTGGAACACAATTCCCCCCAATTTGAGAGAAATGAAATCAACAGATCTGTTTAAGAAGAAGCTAAAAACCCTGCTATTTAGATAATCTCTTTCCTGATCACCCCATTGTGCTCCTGTTTGCCATTTCTTTGGGTTTTCTGTTCTGGTCTTTATTGAGCTGTTGTATCATCTATATTGTGCACGGTATACATGTATTAAAGTAAAGTAAAAAGGAAAGGAAATTCGTATCCATTTTATATAAAGAGAAAAGAATGATACTTAGTCATTTAGTTATAGAACATTTGTTTCTAAATATTAGAGTCTTGCTCTGAAGTGGTATGTATACCTTAGCCTAAATGATAAATGCTACCATACCGCTCACATGTAACCAATCTCCGGGATTTCCAACTTTATATCGGGAACGAATACCGTCACCATATAAAACAGAAGATGGAAAATAATTTTAGTGATAGCATAAGGATTCTTCTTCCCAACAGGGAATTTATTTATAGAAATGATGTTTAACTCTTTTATTTCTCGCATTCTAAGGTAACTGGTGTGGGGTAGCATTTTAAGTTATTCACTGCTTCGTAGATTTCTAAAATAGAGATGAAGATAAGCTCAATTGACGTGGGTCTTGTTTTTTGGGCAAATATTAAAATAATATAATAGGAATTAAGTTATTTTTGCATTTGAATGAAGGAATCATCTGCTCAGTCATTGTTTCATTGTGTATTTGCATATTGCACTGTTTAGTACTTTATGTCTGTAAATGAATTATGAAATCACCTGATCAACCACGGTTTGACTGTCACTTTGAAATTTTACTACTTTGCACTCTAGACTGCTCTCCTGGGGGCGGTACATAGTTGTATGGTAACATGTTTTCATGTATGTTTGATACCAAAGAATTACCTTTTCTAATGTATTTATGCATGTGTTATATTTGTCTTGCTAAATGTTAGATTAGGGTTCATCACTGATGTAAATAAATACAAACAATGTATTTAATCTGATGGCAGGAACAATATCTCCGTAGATTAGTGTGAATTATCAGGCACACCACACTAGTCAAGAGCACAATTGGATAATTCAAAGAAAAGATTGAAGTGGCTATTGGCCAATCAAAGTGTTTGTTTGTTTGTTTTATTATCTATTATGCGCATCATACCCTAGGGTAACAGGGCGCAACAGTTACAAGTATATGCAAAGCTTAGTCACACACAAATGTATACAGTTTACGTACAGGCAGTAATTACAGGAGTTTATATTGAGAGGGTGCTTATTTAGAGGCATAGCATACAGGAGAAGAATATGCAGGCAGTTTCCAGAAAGCATTATTTACAGAATAAGATCGGGTGACAGGAGATAAGTACAAAGATGCAAGCAGAGAGATGAAGATAAAGTGGGTACCTTAGAGGTAGCCGATCAGTTCTAGTTGTTTTCTAAGCAGGGGTTATTATTACTGGTCATTGGATTTCAGCCATGTGATGGTGTTGGATCTGAACTTGTGTTAAGATTGGTCTGTTCTCAGACTGGGAGGCAGGGAATTCCATAATTTGGCGGCTTTCACCGGGAAGCTGTTGCCTCCGATTGTGGATGGTTTGAAGCAGGGTATGGAGAGGCGATCTCTGTTGGCTAATCTCGATGGTCTCAAGGAAGTCTGTTTATGGAATCTCTCCACCAAGTAAATGGGTGCAGCATTGTTGAGAGATTTGTGGGTAAGTGACAACGTTTTTAGGAGGACTTTGTCGTAGGTTGGGAGCCAGTTGTTCTTTTGACAAATCCCTGAGATATGGTCTCTTTTGGAGATGCCTAGAGCCGCTCTAAGGGCATTATTTTGTAAAGTTTGGATTCTTTTGATGGTTGCTTTAGTCGATCCTAGGTAGAGTGCATTACAGTAGTCCAGGCGCAACAGGATGAGGGCTTTTTCCAGGGTAATGCAGCTACTGTCAGAGAGGAATGGCTTGCCGGTGCGTATAAGTTTGCACGTGTAAGCCGTGGAAGATGCTAGGGAGTTGACCTGTTTGGTGAATGAGAGGTTTGAGTCAAGGTAAAAGCCAAGTGTTTTTACCTCACATTCTACTTTAATGATGTTGCCATCAATTATAAATGAGGAGTAGTTGGATCCTAGTTTTTTTAGTTTGGAAGGGGTGCCCAGGATGATGGGTTCAGTTTTATCATCATTCAGGCATAGACCATGTGTGGCCATCCATGCCTAGATGATGATATACACTCTATTCACCAAGGCCAAATCCTTTTTATAATCCCCTGAAAGCGGGAGGAGGATCTGGGTATCATCTGCATAGTTAGTGTAGGTGATACCGAGATGATCCAGATCATCAAAAAGGGGCTTAGTGAAAATATTGTAGAGTGTAGGTGAGACGCATGACCCCTGGGGCACACCGCAAGTGATAGGTATGGGGTCTGCAGCTTCTAGTGGCGAGAAGACCCTCATTGTTCTGCCATTTAGGAAGGATCTGATCCAGGTAACAGCGTCATCAGAGAAGTGTGCTTCTGTATTTAGGTGGTTGCAGAGAATACTATGGTCGACTAAATCAAAAGTAGCCGAGAGATCTAGGAGGAGGAGTAATGCTGATTTGCCATTATCTTTGAGCTCATCGATTTGGGTCTTAAGATCTATAAGGGCAGTTTCCGTACCGTGTTGGGGGCGGAAACCCGATTGTCTGGCTCCTAGCAAATGGTGTAGTTTCAGGTGCTTTTGGATTTGCGTATACACTACCTTCTCCAGGATTTTTAGAAGGAAGGTAACAGTAGTGATTGGTCTGTAGTTGATCGGTGTGGATGGGTCAAGGGTGGATTTTTTTAAGAGTGGGAGTACCCAAGATTGTTTCAGGTTAGTGGGGATGATACCAGTAGAGAAGGACGCATTAATGAGTTTTGTTATGAAAGGTGATAGGTCTTGGGCAGCATCCTTGATAAGCTGCGCAGGGCAGAGATCGCCCTGACAATTAGAGGGCTTAAGGGACAGAATAATTCTTTCCACTTCAGGTATAGAAACTTTGGTGAAGTTGAATGAGGTAGATTCATCGGTGTTAGCATTACCAGTTATTTTCCATGCAGGAGGGTCATTTAGGGCAGCTCTTTTAAAGGAAATTTCATTTTGTAGAGTGGCTATTTTATTGGCTAAGGCGTGTTGGATATCTTCGCACCATTTTTTATCTTTCGTCCATGTGTCGGGTAATCGTATCGGGGTCTCTATTTCTTTGTGAATGGTGAAAAGTTCCTTATGTTGGATTTGGCGTGGGATATGTGTGTGTCAAAGGATATTAATTTCGCTAGGCATAGAATAACAACGGGAGATATTCACTCAATATATACATATAATTAATTGTGTATTGGAGGGGTTGAAAAGCCTAGCTATTACTATGCCCCATTTTCCACCATAGTCTCTATATATCTCGAATCAATTTCAAATTACTTGTAGAAAGAAAGTGAAAGTGGAAAGAGTAGGCTAGTTTGATTCTAATTGCACCAAAGCTAGGCCAAGATTACTTACTCTCCTAAAAAAGCCTGCAACCACAAACATTGTTAGGGGTACAGCCATTTATAAAAAGTCTACCATCAACAGGAAAAAAGAGATAGAACAAACAAGCTACCTGGCCGGATCTGGTAACTGCAGCCGACCAAAATGATAACAAGAAATGTTGGGAATTAGTTGCACAGGGCCCATTACATAAGTTTATTAAGTCGGGTTTGTAATCTACCGTCCTTGACAGCATATGGACAGATCATTTCAATAAACTCTATAAAAGGAGTTCAAATACAGACTCTTGACATCTAGTCACTTTCTCTAATAACATTCATTTTATCAAGGGGGAACAGTTGTATGGTACCAATCTTTTCTTTACAATTGATGAGGTTACAGTCGCAATTGAAATACAAAGGAACAATCGCTGGACAGGGGCGGATAGCATAGCTGCAGATTTATTCTGAGCCCAGATGGAACTATGGGTCCCATTACTTACAGTCTGTAAGTAAAAAGTGTGGTAAAGATACCCATTTTATGGTGTTCAGCAATAATTCAGCCCACTTACAAAAACAATCCTATAAAGAATCTTGCCTCTTATAGACCCATTTCCTTGCTAGACTCACTCTTTCAATTATTAGGTTGAGTGGTCTTAGCGAGAATTGAAGAATGGTTTGAAACCAACCACATTTAATCGCCTGTTGAATAGGGGTTCAGACCAGGAGTGGGCACCAGCGAGCAGACTCTAAATCTTTATCTTATTGTGGCCCTTTCACTTTACATTAAAAAAAGAGCCGGTTTACCTTGCCTTTATGGACCTAAGCACTGCCTTTGATAAAGTAAATCAACGCAAGTTGTGGCAAGTACTTAGGTCCATGAAGCGCCCAGGAGGGATCTTAAGGTTACTTATTAACCGCCATGAAAATACACGAGCACGGATTAGGACTAGAAGTTAGGGCCACTGCCCTCAGCCATTTCTGGTTGAAGCTGGGGTGCGCCAGGGCTGTATCCAGGCCCCCCTGCTTTTCAGCCTATACATAAATGGTTTGTATGAAGCCTTGCTAAGTATTGGTGTTGATGTTCCAAATTGGGGAATAAAAAACGACCCCTACTTACTTATGTAGATGCAATGGCTCTAAATGCACGTACATCCTTTGCACTGCAAAAGTAAATCTCAGCCTAAACATCTTTCATGAACGGGCTGGATTTGAAAGTTAACGCCCTCAAATCTGCAGTCATGCTCTGCCACAGAGGTAGACTGTTACCGAAGTTTTCAACCATGTTCAGTAACGAATCAGTGATTCCAGTGGTGAATAAATTTGACTATCTGGGCGGTCGCTGTTTATCATCACTTTCATCCTCATCACGTGTCTCGAGGCTAATAGGTTTAAACAGGCATTGGGGGGTGTATTTTGCTTCATGTCTATGTCTAAGGCCAAACCACTAGATTTAATACTAAAAGACTACCAATGTAAGTCAGTGTAAGTGGCAAAATATGGGATGACGCTATGGGGCCATGCAAACACAAATACAATCCAGACCATCGAGAATGACTTCTTTAAAAAACATCCTAGGGCTTCTCCGTTCAGCATCTAACTATAGTGTATACATGGAATTCGGCTGTACGTACATTAAGGATTTGTTGTACATGGAACCAGTGCTTCACTGGTTGCGATTGGTGAGGAATATCAAGTCAAAACTTACCATGGATATCTTTAATTTGATAACAGTAAAGGAAAACTCAGCAAGCTTGCCTTGGTTAAAATATATAAAATCGAAGCTTTATGAACTGAATGTGCTCTCTTATTTTTATGCACCAGACACTTAAGGCCAATTGATGGCTTGCACTTTAAAAAGGAGATGGAGGATACCAAAGATAGATGAGAGTGTTTAGAACTCTCAACTCCATTTTACCGAAGACACGCTATCATTACGGTACTTAATGTCCAAAAATACTTATTATTGGCATTTAATCAAAACCATTGTGTTTGTCAGTCCGGTGTATGAAAATATCAGGACGTCGACTTTGAAACATGAACTACAGGTATACCTTACTCATCAGGCCTATAGCTTTAAGGGAAAATGGAATTATGTGACTGACCCCCCAGGAGACCCAGTTAGAGGTCAACTGGGCTACTGTGACAAGGATAGTAGGAGCCGTGGATGTTGCGAGCAATGTGGTGCAGCTTTTGGCAGTTCTGGACAGGATAATAATTGTATGCTCTTATATAGTGCTTCATGCCAGACTCCTCCAGCTACGAATCGATGTAGTAACAATTCTTATGGTTACTGCACTTTTTTTTAAATGGTAATTGATTGTTTTGTCAACTTCAGAAGGATGAAAGGCTAAGTTGGTGCTGCCTGTGGATTCAAATGTACAAAGTGCAGTCTAGCCTCAGGTTCGAGATCAATATTTTGCTTGTGTAGCTTTCCACCCTGGTGATAAATTTACTGGTTTATAGTGACTATTTCAAATGTAATTTTTTCGAATGACATTTTCTCAAATCAATTTTGCAAAATTTCTTTTTACATTTTATATTTAAAATGGGGGGTTCCCCCAAACCCCT
The DNA here is from genome assembly GCF_040938575.1 of Ambystoma mexicanum. NCBI lineage: Eukaryota > Metazoa > Chordata > Amphibia > Caudata > Ambystomatidae > Ambystoma > Ambystoma mexicanum. The sequence continues at coordinate 859,685,300 of NC_090934.1, read as the reverse complement.
CTTTTTAAAGCACTTTTTTCTACTTACGAAACCCAAAAAAATAAATATAAAACAAAAAATAATACATTTGGAAAAAGAAATTTCGACGAAATGTTTTCGAGAAAATTGCATTTAGAAAAAATGCATTCGAAAATATGACCAGATACCAAATTTACTGAAATTTCTTTGGGAAATATATTATCAGGGGCTAGAGCTATCTGGCATGCACTGGACATTAGTATGTGATTTGAATCCAGTCTCATAATTCAGATGGGTTTTGTAGAGAATATGATAATGCAGCCTAAAAATATATATGTGCTATGATTGAAAGGCCTGGGCTCAATCAGTCTTAAACAGGCACAAGGCTATAAGATTCCTAAGTCTTTTTGGTCATTCCATTTAGACATGTTAAGGCACGTTAATGTTGTATATGCCTCCTACCGATTCTGCTGTTTTTGCCTCTCTTCCCTCTGAATTTTCCAACATTGGACGTTCGATAGGCAACCACTCACAGAAGCTCTATACCAATAAGACTGAGATCCAGAGTGAATTTAGTAGGGGCATAAACCGGGCATTGATGAAGTCAAAATTATCAACAATTTGGCAGCTATATGAAAATGGCCAATTAATATTAATTAATTAAATTAGAGGACAAATTGGTTTCTGCTAGTTTCAGTTTATGCAACTTAGTTCATAATAATATCAGCTTTGAACAGGATATTATTGAATGAAAGATCCAGGGAGAAATGATATGTGAGAAATTATCATCCTCAATATAATATTACCAGCTTGTGTGATCAGGAGTGGCAGAAGAAGGAGATACATATGGCTATGAATGGAGAACTGAATGGCTCACATCCACCTCAAACTCAACCTCCTGAAGATGGATGACACGATCCTGGGCCCTGACAATTTGCTGCGTTCAACAATTAACATGTAACATCCTCATACATTCTTTGCTGCTTCCATCACCTACACAAAACAGGTAAAAGAGATGGACTCAGATTGACACAATATGAGAAAGGATGTGTGGTAAAATTGGTGGTGGTAAAGTGGTAGTATTACTGACATTTTACCTGTAAATTACCACACCATCATTTCCCAACTTTTGGTGGTGAAGTGGAGGATAAAACATCATCTTCACTACCAAAAATCATCATAATTACAATGCAGGATTATCACTAGCGGTAATTCTGAAAAAATCCCCATGGTGTCCTATGTACTCCAAAAATATGAAATTACTTTGTTATGCCACCACTAGTAATCCTGTAGTAACTCCACAAGACAGAGCTGTGGTAACGATATTTTCGGTTTTGGCTGCAATTCCTCAGATTTACTTCCGGGTTGCCTCCAAACTCATAATGATCTGATATCTTTATTTATTAGTATTTTAGGTTTATACAAAACGTAAACACCTCAAAAGAACCATATAAAATTATAAAAACATAAAACATCAATGTTTTTCCATCAAAATAAAAATAAAAGTTTACAAAATGTTTTCCTGTTCCATGACTAATTGGTGTCTGTGTCTAGAGCTTTTAAAGCTATTTAAAAATAGTCAACGACCAGAGTGCCAATATAGTTTGTAAAAGTAAAATGTATGCATGATCTCATAGCCCCATTCACAGAACACATAGTATACAATAAAAGTACATTGGTCCTAGTATAATTTGTCAGTGTTCTAATACATGAATATACAGAACATACGGCTGAGTAATATAAGCAGTATTTTATTCACTCATGTGGAATTGATGCCAACACCTTCTATTATTAATATCAATTTGATCAACATGACATTTTTTCAGGGCTCTGACCTTCACTCAAGTAGCTTTTTGGTCTCCATTTTGTTAAGGTTTCTGAACATATTTCACTCCCTTGTCTATCTTGGAACTCTTTTACCAAGTGCCCAAGAGTATTTTGCATCATTAGTTTTTGGTCAAATCACATTTGCTGATCAATTATCTAAGATTTGCGCATCCTTCCTTCTTTATAGTAAATCAGATTAAAGCTTTAATGATTTGCCCTCTGAATTTCACATACATGGCACTGCTCCTTTTCCCACCATCAGCCTTATACATGGCCTTGTTAATATTAAGCAAATTGTAGCTTGCAGGAATGCCTCCACCACTGCGCATGAATGGAGAAAAAGAGAAACTGAGCTTCAGTGAGGGTTGGTCATTACTTTAGAGAGGTGGACCCTTCAACATGCCCATGAGTGGGCCTCTCGATTGGCTGATGAAGCAAAAGTATCCACATGCACCAGTTTGGCTGAGTCACTAACATTGTGTTTCTGTGACCTCCTGTATCACTTTGGGACACATTACATAGCCAGCTGGTTGATTTGCAAATGGGGTAACACAGAACACCTACTATATTCACTTTAGAGAAGCAATGTCTACAAAGACTCCCCCTTAGGCACTTGCAGAGAGTTCAGAATACAATGTTGCAACAACAACCTAAACCATATTTAAACAATTCCGTTTTCCACTGTTGATAAACACCTGGAGTCCAGTGTTAATTACCTAGAAAGTGTTAGTCCACATTTCAGCTCTGCGAAATGTGGAGTTTCAAGTGAAAAAACATCTCTGAAAAAAACAGGACCATAACAATTCTTACTTCACAATCCATTAACACATGAATTCTTCATAGGAATAAACAAGTGTAATTGACTTTGTAATTGTTCTGAAAGGGCTTTGGAACCCATCTGTAAAGGTGATTACAGCTAAGAAGACAACCGCCATTTAGACACTATGGGGGTGATTCATAGAATTTATTGCAGAAGTGCCGCACGCGGCTGGTGCACAGAGGGAGCGTGCGCCAGCCGCATGCGCCAAAACCCATTTTCACGCACAGCGTATTCATGGATACTTACATCCATAACCAGCTGTGGCGCAGAGTGGCGCAGCGACCCTGCAGCAGTGCCATTTACACCCCCAACCCCCCGTGCGCCAAAAACATTGCACAAATCCCCTACATGGCGCAAAGGCCAGTGGACCAGCATACAGCCCCCCAACCACGAAAAAGCGCTAAAAATACCACTCAGTCCTCATGCGCCAGGGAAATCGCGTGTAAAACTCCTGCGCACTCCTCGGAATACGCGTACGCCGCTCGCGCCAGCAAAATCACGTCTAAAACTCCCCGCTCACTCCTCTGAATACGTGTACTCCACTCGTGCCAGCGAAATCACATGTAAAACTCCCTGTGCACCCCTCGGAATACGCATACCCTGCTTGCGCCACTGAAATTGCGTGTAAAACTCCCTGCGCACCCCTCGGCATATCGTACCCCGCTCGCGCCAGCGAAATCGCATGTGAAACTCCCCGCGCACCCCTCGGAATACGCGTACCCCGCTCGCGCCAGGTAAATTGCATGGAAAACTTCCCCCCTGTGGTGTGGGCTGCCTGCGGGGCATGGGGAGGGTGGATGGGCTGCCTGTGTGGCATGTCCAGGGTTGTAGGTGGCTCCCCTTTGGTGTGGGCTGCCTGCAGGGGGTGCATGTGGCTCCTCACCACACGGGTGCGCAAATATGGGGGTACGCGAGTGCGCTTTACGCGAGCCGGGTACGCGTATTGCGGGGGTGCGCGGGGAGTGCTACACGCGATTGGCCTGGCACGAGTGGGGTACGCGTATTCCCGGGGTGCGCAGGGTGTTTCACACATAATTTGGCAGTGTGGGCCCTCTCGGGTGTGTCCCTCTCACCCTCCCCATGCCCCGCAGGCAGCCCACACCCCAGGGAACCACCCTACACCCCGGGGAATGCCCTGCCGGCAGCACATCACCCGAGACCATGACCTGCAGGCAGCCCATCACCCCTGACCATGACTTGCAGGCAGGCCACATGGCACCATGCACTTGGGAGCCGTGACTCATGTCCCCCACCACACCCCCAGTGAAGGCAACCTGCCAGCAGGCCTGACTCATGTCCTCCACCCCACCCCCAGTGACGGCAACCTGCCAGAAGGCCCCGACTCATGTCCCCCACCCCACCCCCAGTGATGGCAACATGCCAGCAGGTCCCGACTCATGTCCCCCCACCCAAGTCCGAACGTTCACAATAAAGCAAATAAATTCAAGGGTGAAATTAAGCATTCCTCCATGGGTTAAAAAGATTAGGTAAATTGAGGTCCACAACTATATACAAATGAATAATCAAGGGTCCATGAGCCCAACAATCCAAAGGAAACCTAACCAAAAACCTACTTAATAAAAATCTATTTACAAAAAGGTGGGGCATAGTCCATGCACGACAAAGAAAAATAAAAAAAAAGGAAAGCTACACCTACATAACTATTTACAAAGGCGGCTGGCCAGTCCCACGGCTCATTTTGCGATGTTCCGGGCCAGGGCATCATCGAACTCCACGTCGATGTTCCGGAGGCGGGCCTGTTCCCTGGACTCGAGGTCTCGCAGTGAAGCAGCCATGGAATCCCTCAACTCCCTGCGAGTTTCCTCAAGGCCCTCCGCCTGCCTCGAAGCCTGGGGCATGGAGTTCTCCACCCTGACCATCCTGAGCTGTGCCCTCTCCGCCCGCCGCCTCTCCACATCTATTTGCTGGCCCAACCACTGCCACACGGAAGACACTCCCAATCCTGGGTCCTCCTGCCCGCCTGCCGATGCCTGCCCCGATGATGTAGAGGGCCCCGAGGCCACATGCGTACTACGCCAAGCCTACCGCTGCCTTTCGGCTGCCTGCCGCCACCGCCACAACTGCCTCTGGGTAGATGGCAACACCCAAGGCCATCGTGCAGGTGCCCTGCTTGTATGTGCCTTTTGTAACCTAAGGGATAGCCTGTGGTCGGGCAGGACGTTAAGGCTGAAATGATATTTAGTACAGGGGGTGGTCCTGACCTCAAACATTTAAACTACAATGGTTTGCTGTAGAAACAATTATAACACATCTCCATATTAAGTACAACACATCTTCATAAGTATGCATCATAGGAGGGAAACGTACAAATCCAAATTCTGGAAGAACTGGAAAACCAGTTAATTAGGACCTTTATTTATTTAGGTCACATATTACAGCATGGATGATTCAATTTTGCTAGCTGAAAGACTTACATATAGACAATAAGCAGTAAACATAGTCGCCTGCTTGCTGAGTTTTGTAAAGCAAGGACACAAATATTTAACACAAAAGCCACAAAATGCTGCCTGTTATACTTAAAGTCGTGCAGAAATCTAAAGTGACTTTATAGGCACTCTGCCAACATTTCAAAAAAGAACACATTCGTAAAATAAGTATAGTGTGTTGTCTCCACAATACTGTATTGTTACTCTGTTGTTTTGCCTGTGTGTTGTGTTACAAAATATTACTTCATATTTATCAACACTTTTACAACCAGTACTTCGTACAATGCATTGTTTTACTTCGAGAAACCTAAAAATAGGGTCTGCTAAGAGGCGACGTCAACACTGAAGGTGGTAAGGATGATGTAGGTCATTGGTCTCTATGATGTAGGTTCAAGACACAATGACGTGGGACGTTTCGGCTGTGAAAGGATGGCAGCCTTCTTCTGGGGCCAGGAAAAGCAGGTCTCCCTATGATTAAAATACAATATATAAGATATTGTTGGATGTTCCAGAACATGGACCATGTATTCTAATGTTAAAAATGCCAGTGAGAGGCTACAAACTGGGGAAAGCCCTCCGTACCCAAGCACTGACCTTGCGTTCAGAGGTTTTTAGGTGTATGAGCTGATAGTAGCAGTGCTCATGGTAAAAGGATGGTTGCCCGCTGGCTGAGGGACGCTGGGTAATCACTGAGGAGCCACCTGAAAAAGACATATGTGGTGGATTAAGACACATGTGCCTGGGGAGCCTATTAGTTGCTGACATGATGTAAAAGTAACAAAAAGGGAGGGGTACCTGGTAGAATGGGTACCGTAGGACGAGGTGCTGCGTGAGTCCCTCAGTGTGAAAGGAGTCTTGGTGGCAGGAGATCAGTTCCTGTCTGTAAGATCTAGGCGGTCAGAAGATCGAAGCTGCTGAGCGGGGGAGGGGGAGAGACAAAAAAACAAAAAAGGAAAATGAAGAGACCACAACAGCCTGTCAGTGAATGGTAACGGCTGTGAGGTGGAGCCCTGAATGGGAGGCTGGTGCCCTGTGTGGGGGTAGAACTCACCTAAGGATCTGTTGGCGTGCGGCGAATTTGCACAGAAGCGGTGCTCGCGTTCAGAAGAGAAGGAGCTGTGCGAGCAATATGAAGTGTGCATGCGGGTGGAGTGAGCGTCTGTCCCTCGCGCATGCGCATGGGCGCAGCAGTCTGGTCTCCAGGGAGACAACGACACGAAAGGACGCGTTGTTTAGAATTCAACAGTTGGTGTTGTGGATACACCTGGGCTCAGTGAGCAGGCCGGCTACGTGAGTTGGATGTCGGTGCTCATGTATGTGAAGGAAAGAGAAAACTGTAAACGGAAGGACATTACATAAAATATGCACATTGTGGAATGATGCTCTTGAGTAGTCAAAGGTTGGGTGCTGTGTTGCACAGAGTGAAGCACCGGCTGGTCGGGGTGATCAGTGTAAACAGTTGGAGAGGGGTGTTGGAGGTCAGAATGTCCCTGAAAAGAAGAGATAGAAGGAATACCAGCGAGTGAGGTGCAAAGTGGCTAGGAGGGCGGGCAAATGGAGACTGTGCCCTCGGTGGGCCTGAGGGCGTGTACTAGGGGCCCTTGGTGGCAAAGAGAGGAACGCACCTACAGACAGGCTTGGAGATACAGTGTTGTGGCCGCAGGGTAACTGGCTACAGGGGGAGAGTATAGCTGGTTACAGATATTCAACCTGTGCGAGTTCATTGAGACCCTGAGCAATGGTTTGCAGCTTGAAAATCCACCAAGATTCTTTGTAATTGAGAGCATTGGTGGTATTGGAGCAGTCCATCACTTTGTCCACTACCCACCATTTGAAGGAGTCACAATTATGTTGAAATTCGAGAAAGTGTGAAACCAGGGGTGCATTGTGAGTCTTGCATCTTATTCTAGACTTATGTTCCCCTATTCTCTTGTTCACTGGTCTAGATGTTTGCCCTATGTATCGTAAGTGGCAGGGGGAATTCAATCAAGTAGATAACATTGGATGTCTTGCAGTTAGAAAAGTGACGGATTTCCCATTCTTTGCCGTCTACCAGGAAGGATCGTAGTTTTTTTGTTTGGCTGCAGACTGAGCAGCTCCCGCAGGGATGATGACCGCGGATCTCCCGCATATTCCACAGAGTCGATCTGGAATCTCCGCGTTTGTTTCTAGCATGTGTTAGGACATCTTTAAGATTTTTAAATCTCTTAAGGGCCATTCTAGGTAGAGGTTCTTCTGGCAGGCTCAGCTGGACGATAGGTCAGAGTTTTTTAATGATGCCTCTGAGTTTGGATGTATTGGCATTGAAGGTGGTTACACATGCCATAGGGTCTTCGGAGTTATGGTTGCGAACCTTGGGAGCCAATAAGACTTCTCTAGGTGTGTAGAGTGCTCTTTTCTTGGTATCCTTGAGTAGTTGTTTAGGGTAACCTCTGTTTTCAAGTTTGTGTTGAAGTTCTGAAGTGTGTGCTTTGAAGTCCTGAGTATCGGTGCAATTGCGTCTGATTCTGAGGAATTGTCCATAGGGCAAGTTGTCCCGGAGGCTTTTGGGATGATTGCTCCTATAGTGCAATGTAGTATTGCGGTCAGTCTCCTTTTTGAAAATCGAGCATGTGAGCTTCCCGTCCAAGGCCAGTATGTTAAGGTCAAGGAAGTTCATTTTCTCGTTATTGTAGGTCATCGTGAATTGAATTTCTTGTGTTAAGTTGTTGGTCCAGTTTAGAAAATTGTCCAGTTCTTGCTTATTGCCATGCCATATGAAAATAACATCATCGATGTATCTATGCCAGAGGCGGATGTTGTTATGGAAAGGATTGGCATCATTAAATATAAAGGTCTTCTCGTATTCTGCCATGAAAATGATGGCTAGACTGGGTGCGAACGCTGCACCCATGGCAGTTCCACATGATTGTTGGTAGAAGATGTCATTAAATGAGAAATAGTTGTTGGTTAATGCAAAGTCCAGAAGTTCAGAGATGAAATTGGCCGGAACTCTCCTCTGGGTCATATGAAGGGCTAGATGTTGTCTTATACATTCAACTGCTTGTTCCTGGGGGATGCTGGTATATAAACTCTTGATATCCATGTTGACAATTTCTTCAGTGGTGGGATCAAAGGGTTGATTTTCAAAAATGGTAATGGTCGTCATGGTGTCCTTGAGATATGTTGGTGTATTCTGGCATAGTGGTTTTAGGAAAAAGTCGATAAATTTGCACAGAGGTTCGAGTATAGAGCCGCATCCTGAGACAATGGGTCTGCCTGGAGGGGAGGTCCTGTTTTTATGAATTTTGGCTAAGGCGTAGAACGCCGGTATCCTTCCCTCCGTGGTGTTGAGAAAAGCCTCTTCTTTGTCTGAGATCCAATTTCTTTCGGCTGCAAATTTTGTCATTTCTTGTATTTTTAGTTTCAACATGTTGGTGGGGTCTTTTTTAAGTTTTTTGTAGTTGTTATCTTCATTCAATAATGCCATGACCATCATCGTGTATTGTTCTCTGCTTTGTATTACAATACCACCCCCTTTGTCCGCCATTTTGATCATAATGTCTGGGTTGTTGGACAAGGTTTTGAGTGCTTTTTGTTCCCCAACCGTTAAGTTCTTTCTCTGGTGGTTTTGTGTAGACTTGAGTTTGTTCATTTCTTGTCTGAGGCATTTTTCAAATGCAAGAAATGTGGAAGGGATATCACTGTCCCTTGGGCAGAATTCACTTCTTGGTCTTAGTCCTGTATCGTCTATTTCCAGGGGACCATCTTTATCCTTAAAGAACATTTTTCTTCTGATAGTACGGAGGAAGGTCGAGAGTTCGCCGTCTAGTTTGAACCAATCAGTTGTGCTTGTGGGTATGTAAGAGAGGCCTTTCGCCAGGAGAGAGATTTCATCTATGGAAAGTGGTATACTTGAGAGATTGAATATTGGGATTAGGTCTGGCGTCTTCGGTTGCCCCTGCGTCTCCTGCCTGGTTGGCCCCATTGGGGATAGTTGAAAAACGGCATTTGAGGTTGAGTGGGGGGCCCCCAGAAACCACCTCTGGGGCCCCCTTACCCTACAAAAGGCTTGTATGTGCCTGCACATCATCCGTTGCCAGGGGTCCTGTTGCTGGGGTGACCACCTGTGCTGGAGCTCCGACTCCCGACTGTGGCAGGGATGGGATCTCCATCAGGCTGGCTGCATTGGTTGGGGCAGGTCCACAGGGGGCCCTGGTGGCATCTGGGCCAGAAGACGGCACAGAGAATGACTGGCGTATAGTGTACACAGAGGAGGAGAGGGCCGCAAGACTGGCCGACACATGGACGAAACCTCTGACCATGATCCCTCCCAACTGGGCCGCATTGGCACACATCTCTTCGTGATGACGTGCGTGGTCCCCTCAGGAAGCATGCACGTCATCGTGAATGTCACGTGTGCGCAATGCGACACCAATCAGGACGGACTCAATCCTATCATGGGTCCCCAAGTCCGTAGGTAGAGGAGTGCCAGATGACGTGGACCTCCCGCCTACCTGCGGACGGGCCTGGGGCGGGGCATCCCTGCTGGTGCATGGTGATGCAGTCACAGTGTCAGGGACAGTGACATGCACAGGCCCCTCCGTGGTGACCTGTGCTGCCTCCTGCCAATGCCTCTGGACTGCACCACTTGCACCAGTGGTACCACCCCCACCAGGCCCCATGTGCGGCTCTGTAGCGGCCTCCTCCTCCTCCGCACACACCACCAACCTGGATGGTTCTGCACCGTCTTCCGCCATCGCAAGCCCCTGTGGGGGCTCACCCGCCCCTTGCGCTGCAGCCATTGGGCCTCATCACGAGTTTGGCAGTAACGCCGGCGCTATTACCGCCGGCGCTATTAGACCTACCGCCAAACCCCCCGGCGCTATAAGCGCTGGATCACGGGTTTGGTGAAACGGTTAGTGCCCATTCCCCATTGGGCCCATTCGGGAATTCCTCATTCCCCATTGGTCCCAATGGGGAAAATTCGCGCTATTACCGCCGGCGGATTTCCCGCCGGCGGTAATAGCGCCAAAAATCAGCAATTTTGCAGCGGATTTCCCCCCAGCTTAGAGCTGGGGGGAAATCCGCCAAGGCCATGATCTGGCGGACCCTTAAAAGCGGCGGTAATAGCGCTACCGCCGCATTTAAGGGTTACCGCCAGACTCGTGATGAGGCCCATAGTGGCGGATGCGGCACCAGTCCCCTCGCTCCCGGATGATGGAATTTCCTGGGAGGGTGACTGGGCCTTGCGTCGCCAGCTGGTGGTGGCATCCCTGCTTCTTTCCTCCACAGCGCTGTCTCCGCCCTCTTCTTCACTCGCCATTGTGTAAAGGGAGACATTGAACACAAGCATCAGGGTACTACTGTACAATAGTCCCCTAGACAGAAAGCGATAGCACATGAGTGGCACTGTCAAACGTCACTTCCATCTTGTCCCTCCACAACACATGGGTCAGTGCAGGCAACACACATGCAGGAACAGTCACGGCACATGCAACAAACATTTGCATCCATGTCCAAGGCACCGTAGAAACATCCAATGATGGGCTGGAACTCACATGAACACACATCACCAGAGGGTCATGCATCTGGCCCCCTATACCCCAGACACAGTGGATACAGGGATGACTAGGCTATATCAGTGATTCAGCACATCGCCACAGAGATGTGTGATGCATCCATGGCGTTGACCAGTCACTCACACACTACTCAGACACACGGACATGTACACCATGCAGGTCAATGCAGCAGCACCCATCTCTCACACCCCAAACATGTCCAAGTACATAAACAGGCCTGCATACATGTGTGTATTCCGCATGCTGCTACGCATGATGCATTGTAACACATGCACCATCCATGTGGGGCACGCCTGACAGGACTCACATGCTGCTCCATCATGTCCTTGCACACACACATCCATACATGACCCATGTCACACATACAGCCAAGTAGCTAACTACCACCACACTGCAATGCATGGGCACTTACCGCTCGACTCCAGACGGGCCTGCATCATGAGGATCTGGTGATGAAGCACTGTGCGAATGCGCTCCAGGACCCTCATCTGCTGGGTGGTAAGATGGGCCCCGCGCCCCACTGCATCCGCTGCGTCCAAGAGGCGCTGGGCCTTCTTGAGGGTCCTGGACTTGTAGTCCTCCCAGCGCTTCTGGACGTGTTTGATGTCACAGGGTGCCACCCCTTCCGCGTTGATGGCACCCACTATGTCCTTCCAGATCCTCTTCCATCCTTCCTTGTCGGTACGCGATGGTGTGAAGAGGGCATCATAATGCCCCAGGACTTGCTTCACCAGGATGCCAACTTCATTAGCACTGAAGCTGGCAGCCCTCTGCCTCCCTGTTGGTCATCAGGCATCCCAAAAAGGCTGGTCCTGGTAAACAAAAAGTGCAGGCCTGGCTGCTTGTTTGTTGTTTGCACACACTTTTATGCTGCACGGGGGCTGCACGGGGGCGCGTCCGCCTGCTTTCGTGTGGCAGACGTATTTGTGCATGTGCAGATTTTCCCTCTTTGATTCCATGAAGACGTGTTGTTCACTAGCGTGTGGGCGTTGCGTGTGTTTCCCAGCGGTAATTCCCCAGTTACGCCCTCATTTTCCCACGTTGTTGCCCATTCCGCGTGTTCCGCCCCCTTTTTGGTGTGTGTGCTACACGTTGTGTGCTTTTGCTGTGCGCGTCGCGCACGTCATTCGGGATGTCACAGTGACGTGTGCACCCGTGTGCGCCATGCGCAAATTTGGCACACATCCCGGGAAAAACACGTGCAGGGCCTTCCATGAATTGCAGTGTGCAATTCGCACACATGCGCTAGCTTTTTCACGCTTGCATCAGCTTGCGCCACAAATTTTGGCGCACATTTATACCATGAATTACCCCCTTTCTTTTAACGACACGGTTCAAAGACCTTCCCATGCAGCTTTGCAGCTTGGAACTTTAATTAAAAATGATGCACGCTTTGCCAACAAGCAAACCCTTTTTCTGGTTTTAAGCACCATGATCAGGTAGATGTGTTATGCACCACAGGCCGGCGGCCAACAGCATGCTGAAGTGGGGAGAACTAACCGATCCTTAAACTGTGAACACGGAAGCCTTGCTTGGCGCTTCCATATGCACGGCAAGCCTCTCTTTCTTCCATATCTGTTATGTTTACTTATCATGTCTGCTGTGTATTATTTCCATCTTTTTTACAGAAGAACTAGAAGGTTTGGGGTACCCTTGTTATCAGTGTGTCATATTTGCCATTACTTCCATTATTTTACTGTGAATGCTCCAAAAATATATATTTATCTTTTATTTCAATGATTTCGGTGTGTGAAGCAAGCACAGCAGCCTCAGAGCACTGAAGAAGGGAAGACTAGACCAGGACGGTCAGGGCGAAAGAGAAAAACATCAATTTGTTCCGCAGTGGAGTGCAGAATTTAGGCCAAGGGCACACTCCGAGTGACCATCTACGACTGCATTCAGTAGTTGCACCAATCCCTGACACTTATGTCGTGGTTGCCCCACCGATACTTAGTCTCGGTTTGCCCCCCAATGCAAGCTGCTTTCGATTTGTTTCTTACAGTTTGGATCCAGAAAATGCTCTTGCAGCCTAGCAGGTGACGACCTGCTTTGATCCCACTTCGATCGTGGACTATTGTTCACCATTCTTGTTAGCCATTTATCTTAGGGGTCACTAGAGATTGGATTGCATGGATCATATTTGTTGAACTGCAAGTAGAGAATTCATAGATCCATTTGAGAGTCTTGTTGTCTCGCTGGCTTTACACGGGCTTGTAGCCACGTTCACCTCTCGCGTTTACCCACGTTCCAATAAAGATGACACAGAGTCAAAAGCATAACCTTCTTTATTCCACTTCTAACTCGCACTACTGTAACTTCCCTTTTCCCCCCACCCTCTCAGGTCCATACCCGGCAAGGACTCTTCAGAGTCTAAGTCCCGCCCTCTTGAACGGGCGATGCCGCGCAAAGCCTCATTTTGGAACTCCTTCCTAGTGTCAATTGCGGGGAAAATGATACAGATATTCAAAAGTACCATTCTGGGGAAGCCATAAGCTTAATAAATGATGTTCTGTATCCCTGCACGCCTTTATTAAGCATTGGGGCACACCGCTTGCTTTCTTAAATGGAAACAATGGCTGAATCTTTGAAAGATCATTGCTACTAACCAAAGTCCACACCGGCTTTACCAGGTTCTTAAACTCGTTACTGGTAAGACTCTCCTTAGTCACAGATACTACTTCGTCAGTTGCTTCATTTAGAATGGAAATGCTACAAATACAGCAGGCTATCATTTTCACCTTTTAGGAGACACTTCAGGGGTATCGGCCAACACTCAATTTGCAAACCAAGATTAAAGCACTCTATTAATAATTAAGGAAAAGTGACTGTAGACCCCCTCAGTGGGCACCTTCTCGTAGAACAGTCTATCTAAGCCTAGTTCATCCTCAGTACAGGGGCTCTCACATTTTGGATAATTATGACAAAGGGCCTCATTACACGGATGGCGGTAATGGTTAACGGTCACCGTTAATGGTAACGGTGACCGTTAACCATTACCGCCTTACTACGAGGTCCCTTAGCGGGTTGGTGCTTTAATGCCTGCTTTTTGCAGGCGTTAAAAACCAACCCGCTAAGGGACTTTGGTGCTAATTACGGCACCGCAAAATTGCGGTGCCATAATTAGCACCTTCCCCATTCCCATTATGCCCTATGGGGCAAAAATGGGAATGGGGAAGGGCAGTGGTGGAAGGGGGAATTACCGCCCCGCCAACCTTGGAATGGGGTGGTAATTCCCCTTTCCACCAAGGCGGTGCCGGTATTTTACCGGCATGGACCAAGGTGCTAATAGCACCTTGGTCCATGTGCTAATACCGCCATCCGTGTAATGAGGCCCAAAGACTTTAATTTGACCCAATCCAGAGCAACTGATCATATAAACATTCTGTTTGAGTCATTTTGGTTGCAAATCCTTACTGCACTGCAGGAAAAAATCCTTTTGGTTTCCTTTCTATCAAGAGATTTATGTGATAGAGCCCCTTTTACCTCAATTAAAGGTCCCAAAAGTAATTACTTGTGTGGGTCACCCCCTTATGGAACACATACAATTCCTCCATACGCATTTGCTAAATTAAAAAAAACATTGTCAATGTACTGCTTTTCCAGTCAAATGAACCCGAAGAAAGAATTATTGTCAATGTGAGGAATTCGACTATCCGTATGGTGGGCGTGCGCTCACCTGGGCTTTTTGAAATTTTTTATTAAATAGAATGATGATAGACCAACCTCAGGAAACTGTGTGGGGCTAATCCACACATATTTTCCCATGCTCACACCATGACAAATGCATAGAACCATGTACCCTGGGTGGACACAGCGTACAGGCACAGTCTGGCCTGCCATATTTAGTTGGAATGTGACAGCCAGGAGTACACTATGTCATCTCCAGCAAGGGGGAGGGCCAAGCTTGATTAACTGACATGGCCAGCCAGATTAACTAACGAAGACTCCATGGATTTGCTGTGCTCTTTTGTTAGGCCCTGCTGCTGGTGGCAGCAATTAACATACCATATGTAATTGTGTCAAACTGAAACCGGCTCCTACCCTCTGTATCAATGACAGTAAACTGTCAAGTCTGGGGCTGGTGTTTACAGTAGGCCACCCTGGTAGGGGACCCCATTCATAAGGCACAACAATGTGGTTTGCAGGATCCAGAGAGTCTGGTCTTGCCACAGCTTCAAGGGAGACCTACTGCTTTAATCCGGAACCACAGAGTGATCCATTAACCCGAGATAAGCTTTGATACACAACAGACAGGAATATGGGTGGGCCTTGGCATCACACGTTTTCACCCCTTTACCTTTCCTGTTGCAAAGCACTCTGGTTATGACCTCAGGTATACAGGAGAATGTTGGTAGGGACCAGAGGATAGGTTCATTAAGGTAGTTTTAACCTACACAAATTACTGTGGCCCACTTGACTTTAAAAGAAGGCCAAGCCCTTCTTTTGGCAGATCATCTGAAGACTTCACATGAAGTAACAAAGAAGAACTCAACCTTGAACTTTGGGTGAAGGTACAGTCTGACTCACATCTTCCGCTAGTGAAGGAAGGCCAGGATTTCCAAAGAGGGAAGCAAGATCCCTCCCAAAAACATATCCCAGGGAGATACAGAACCCAGAGGACCCTCCAGCCCCTTCAAAACCGGTACCCAGCCAGCACACAGCGTGCCCTGCTAGGCCCTGCAGCAAGCTCCCTGGAAAGGGAATGCCAGAAGGTCTCTGAACCTTCAACCAAAGACAACGCAGCTGCTTGCAACACACTCCTCAGCTTTGGGCCGTTTACATTAAAGTGCGACACAAGCCCTGTGAAGAAGCTGGAAGAAGTAGCTCGACCAGCATCTACCAACGTCCACCTTAAAAGACATTTTTGAGCCAGTCGAGTTCCTCAATCCTCAACGGATGGCAATGCTGACCGTTGTCAAACCACTGTCACTTACAGATATCTGAGATGTCTCGACCAGTGCTTGAGAGCCACCGATCAGCACTGAGACAATGATTCTTGACCCCGAGCAGCAGTGACTGTCAGCCTGCAGCCGTTTGTCCCGCTTTGCTCACCAAACCGTCTTGCCACCTGATAACCGTACCTGACTCCCATCTTGAACTCTGTCACAGACCCTTCTCCTTGAAGATTAAAAAGGTGATCAACAAATACTGGCCAATAGTCAGACTTGAGATGCCAGATGAACCGGTTCCCAGATTCGCCTTTAAACAAGCAAGAAACATCAAGGAATATCTAGTTCACTCCATGTATGTGCGTGACATCCCACAACCAGGACTTTGGACTCCACACAAGATGACAGGTCACTATCCTTGTGGGTCATGCACTGTCTGCAGATTTACCAAGAAAATTCAAACCTTCCCCACTGGAACGAGGGACTGGGTTTTGAGACATTTCGCTAACTGCAAAAGCAGTCAGGTAGTGTATTGCATCGAGTGCCCGTGTGGGCACAGATATGTAGGCCAAACCATGCAAAGAATTGGAACTAGAATCGCTGAACACCGGTCCAGGATTCGATGTAAACATACACCATCTCTCTTAGTAGCCCACTACTTGGAGGCTCGACATACTGCCGATGACCTCCAGTGGTGGGTCCTGAAGAAAATAAACCATGGTCCTAATATCCAGACCAGGCTTCTGAATCTGGAGAGCAGATGGATTTACCACCTAGACACCTATGAGAATGGCCTCAGCGAAATGCATACCCCTCCGATATGACCACCACTATGCATGCATGCCTCTCCTTTTGCCAACAACAGCCTGAGGGGCCTTTTTGGGTTTCATTTCTCCTTTGCATCTTTGGGCACACTGAGGCCCACCTAGCGCACAAATTTGGTGCACGTATTTTAGTGCGGTATGCTCCGTTTTTCCACCTGGGTCTCGGGGCACATTGCCCCCTTTCTTTCGTCTGGCTTCATCTAGGGTCTTGATACAAGCCATGACTACATACAATGGAGCTTGGAACCACTACATCCGGCTCCATCCTCTGGCTTCATATCTCCATCTCCTCCTTGTGGCATACTAAGGTACATCCAGATGCACACACCTCAGTTGGAAATGCACCGTGGCTATGCACGGTTCTCTGGTCACACCACCCCGGCATCGCGTGTGACCCTACTCTGACCCTTTATGCAAACCATGACCATAAACACCATAAGCTGAGTGCCATTACATACTTACCTATCCAACAAACGGATGTCCTTTACGTGTAAACTCTGCCCTTTTACAATACGGGCCACAATACACTGTATAACTACATAACTGTATTCATTTCGCCCTAGGGAGTAATTGATCAGAGACGCCTACCGTCTTCTTCTCTGGGGCTCCACATATTTTTTTGCTTGCCAAACGGGAAGCACCTGCCCCCATCCTAGCGTTCCGCTGCTACGTGGGCAAGCACCAATAACAACAGGACTTTGGGACAAGCTCCTTTTGCTACATTTACAGCGACCAGTGATTGGGTTTCACCTTTTCCGCGTTCCACACACGGAACAACCAATCAGAACACCGGCGGGGAGGACATTTTTCCTCCTCCGCATACGTCACAACCAATCCGAGAACTGGCGGGTGAAATCGGCCCACCGGAGACCGCCGAGCCACAACCATTCCTTCACGGACAGACACCATAGCAGTGTTGACGTCAGTGTTAGTAGCCCCTTCAGAGTCCGGATCTGAGCATATGTAGTTGGGAGCCATGCTTGGGCCATTGTTAGAAGCTGAAAAGAAACGACGCAGGGTGATGCGTCTCTGTCTGTACTGCGGGACAGCAAGACACTATCTGAGTACTTGTCCTCTTCTTCCAACAAGGCCTTTGGAAAACTAAGATACCTGCCGTCATTTGAGAAAGCAACAACAGGCCCATCTTCGGATTTAGCCCTTCCACCAAAAACCGTAGACCACTCACCCATGCAACCTGTTTCGCTACTGATCCAGCAGGTAAAAGTCTCCTGGGAAAACAACGTAATGGATACCTTGGGCTGCTTGACTGCGGGGCATCTGGCAATTATGTTGACGTCAATTCTCATGCAGAGAAACGGGATACCTCTTCTGGATAAGGCCACTGCAACACCTACCAAAGGGATAGAGATAACTCCTGTCTTCTGGTCCTGTTTGCCAACACACTGGTGTACTTGGCCTTTGGATAAACAGCCAATTTGAGCACATATCGTTTGACGTCATAAAATCACTTTCTTACCCCATTGTGCTCGGGTTTCCTTGGCTGTTATTTCACAATACGCACGTGAACTGGGAGATACGTACTTTGATGTTCGCTTCCACTCATTGTACGTGGCTGTGCAGTAGCCATGACATCTCCAGGGACTCTGCTGATAAGACTCCCTCACAGTGAAGTAATCGCTGTTGTGTTCCTCGGGTACCATTCCGGAGTTGCATGGTGACTATCGCATGGTGTTTTCAGAACCTAGAGACATTCCCCTGCCACCACATAGGTCCTATGATTGTGGGATCGACTTATTACCTGATAAATCTATGCCTCATGGGAAAATCTATTCCTTGACTCCCTCGGAACATGAGGCTCTTCTTATGTATCTGGAAGATTTTTTAGAAAAGGGGTATATTGTGCCCTCGAAGTCTTCAGCTGGCTTCACTCTATTTTTAGTTTAAAAAAGGGTACTCAAAGTGCGTGGATCGACTACCGACAGCTTAACGATATGACCTGCAAGGACCAGTATCCTTTGCCATTGAACCATGACATTATGGAATCCCTTCCCCCTGCTACTGTCTTCACTAACTGGACTTGAGAGGGGCATACCATTTGGTCCAGATACGGGTAGGTGACGAGTGGAAGACGGCATTCAAGACTCCTCTGCAGCATTACGAATACCAGGTGATGCCATTCGGCCTGTTTAATGCTTCAGCCGTCTTCCAGCAGTTCATGGATCACATTTTTTTGGATTTACTTGGTTTATCAGTCTGGGTCTACTTGGAGATATACTCATCTTTTCGGCTACCCTGGAGGAACAAGTGACTCATGTCAAAGAAGAACTGTGCCGATTAGCTGAACACCACCACTACGCAAAGGTTGAAAAATGCTTGTTCCAGGTGGGATTTCTGGGTTATGTGATCAGCAGTTTTGGCATACAGATGGACTATGGTAAGGTGCATGCGATACTCCAGTGGCAGAAACTATATGATCAGAAATCCCTGCAGCTGTTTTAGGGTTTCCCAAACTTTTACTGTCATTTTATCCCGCATTTTTCAGATTGTCAGTGGAATTGACACATTTGTTGAGTTGTAAACATCTTTTTGTGTGGACTCCAGGCACTGATCGGGCCTTTGAAGAACTCAAGAGGCCCTTTGTAACAGCACCCATACTGAAGCATCCTGATGATGAACAGCCTTTCAGCGCTGAAGCGATGCTTCCAACTCAGGTATCGGGCGGTCCTTCTACAGCTCGATCGTGTCTCCAATGTCGACCACCCGCTGGCTTACTACTCATGCAAGTTGTTCCCAAGTGGGCAGCATTACACTGTGATTGGGAAGGAACATTTGTCCATCAAAGCAGCATTTGAAGAATAGAGGCATCATCTGCTGGGAGGTTGGTTTTCTGTGGAGGTTCGCACAGATTATAGAAACCTGCAGTACCTTCGGTCTCTTCAGTGTCGGAATGTCAGACAAGCACGATGGGCCTTTTTATTTTCGCATTTCGATTTCTCAATAACCTATATTCCTGGCACCCAGAACAATAAGGTGGATGCACTGTCTTGATCTTTGGGGGAACCAGATGTATACATCAGGAAGGACATCACCTGGAGATCACAGAGGACCCTTCACGTCCCGTCTTGTTGCAAAAACCTGGGATCACCGAAAAGGATGGGCTGTTGTTCTACTTGGGTCGTCTGTACATGGCAACTCAAAATCTCTGTGATGCTGTGCTCGACAGTTTTCACAATGCTAGGAGTAGTGGTCATTGTGGAACCAAAGCCCCAAGCATGTCAGTATTGGTGGCCAGGCTGGGCTCGTCAGGTGTAGGACTATGTCAATTCATGTCAAGTCTGTGCTCAGATGACGAACAACCACAGGAAACCCATAGGTCTTTTGCATCCGACCGAGATGCCTCCTTTTGCCTGGCATACCATAGCCACTGATTTCATTGTTGTGTTGCCGCCTTCAAATGGGAACACATGTATCATGGTGGTTGTGGATTGCTGTACCAAGATGGCACACTTCATCCCTTTCCAAAGATTCCAACTGGATTTGAGATGGCACGCTCCTTCTTTCATGAAATTTACCGTCTTCATGGATTACCCAAGAAGATGCTCTCAGATCGGGGTCCGCAGTATGTCTCATTATTTGGAATGCAATTGTGTCGCCACATTGGAGTCCAGCGAGCCATAAATTCTGGATACCATCCACAAACCAACGGTCAAACCGAGCGTACCAATCAGACCTTAGAGATGTATCTGTGGGACAACTGCAGCAACTACCTGGACACGGCATAGGTGGTCTACAACAACACATGTCATTTGGTCACCGGGCAGAGTCCTTTCCTTTGCTCTTCTGGTATTCATCTGAAGGGTTTTCCCTGTTGCCCAGTTGCGCCCAGCACAGTACTAACTGCCGACCAGATGATTCCCCAAATCCAGGTTCAATATCATTTGGCGTCGAACATGCTGGTCAGGGCACAGGAGTACATGAAGGTGCAGGCGGACAAGAGGAGATCACCTGAACCAGAGTATGTGGTTGGTGATATGGTCTGGCTTTGCTCCAAGATTTTACCTGTCCAGAACTTAACTTCCAAACTTGCGCCACCTTTTTTGGTCCATTTCGGATCCTCCGCCGCCTCTCCTCTGTGGCCTATCATTTGCAGCTACCTCCCTCTTGGCGTATTCACCCTGTTTTTTACACCTCTTTTTTGAATTCTCAAGTTTCTGATGCCTATCAGCGGACCTGCCCTGATCTGGCCCCTCCTGCTGCGTGATGGTTCTTCTGAATTCGAGGTTCAGGAGATCTGTGATTCCTGGATCTGGCATGGTGGCCTTCAGTTTTTGGTGGATTGGAAGGGGTATCCTGCCTATGATCGCAGTTGAGAACCCCATTCCCACATTCATGCTCTACGTCTGGTTCAGGAGTTCTATCTCCATCATGCTTTCAAGTCTGGGGCCGCGGGTTTTCCTGGGAGGGGTCACAATGTCACACCACTAACCTGGCACTGTATCGCGGGTTCCCTGGTGCATTCCTGGAGGCTCTACCCATGCTGGAGATGGCCTCAGGTGTTCTCGATGCAGCCGCCGGCGGTGATGGGTGCCGCCATTTCAGCTGCTTGGCGCATGTGTGGGAGTCACTGTGTTTGGCTCTTCGTGCATGCTCGTGCCACAATGGCCTTTGGTTTCCCTGGACAACCTCCGCCGGTGTCTTCCTGTCATCAGCTCATTTCCTGCCTATTTAAACAGAGGGAAGCTGCTTCTCTGCACGTCTCAACGTGGAAATTCTGTCCGTGCCCTCGCATCTAGGATCTGTCCTAGCTTGTCCTCTTGTCAGCTCGCGCTGCCCTGATTCCAGTTCTTCCTTGGACTCTATCTCTTCTGTCCTGTTCTCTTCCGTGTTCTTCCAGTCCTCTCTTGCCTGGGTCTTCTTCCTCCTCTTGTCCTGCCTTGCCTTGCTTCTTGTACCTTGGACTTGCAACCTGCAGTAGCCAGCCTTGTTGCTTCTTTCGCCTTGTCACTGCAGTCTGCATCCTCGTCCATCTTTGCATTGCTGCCAGTTGGTCTCTTCATCATCCTGCTTGCTGGTGTTCCTGCTGGACTCTGGTCTCCATGTGGCCTTCCCTGTCAGTGCTTGCACTGTCCTTAAATCCAGAAAATCAGGGAAGGGCTGTCCAAGGCGTGGGGGGCTGATCCAGCGTAACCCTGTGCATTGGGGTGAAGTTGGGTTGGTTTCCCGCCTCACCTTGTTCTCTGGTCCTCCGACATCAACCATGTGGCACACTGGCTTCACCCTCTCTAAAGCAACAAAAGAAAGCAGGCACGCTGTGATGAACAAACTAAAAATACGTGTCTACACAGACGTTCAAATAAAAAACCTTAATAGGTACCTTCTAACAATAGTATTTTGCTTTATTTTCTTTGACACAGTGACCCATACACAAAAACATGCATACACACTCAGGTTTACCTACCCTCCACCCCCTTCCACAAACATTTCCACTCCTCCCCCACAGGCACATTCAGACACTCAGAGTCTAATACACCAAAAACACCTATCATGACATCACAGGAAGTGATGTCATTTGACCCCACCCCGTAGTGACATCACAGGAAGCGATGGAACACAACCTTTCAACCCTTGACAAAATAGGAAGTGGCATCACATAGCATTGTTCCTAAGTGCACTATGAAAAATATGTTTACGATATCACTGCAATGCGAAATACATTTCATACAAGAATGGATCACTATATGTATCATTAATGTCAGTGTGTATAGGTCAATAATAGCAAATTACTGTGAATGCAAGCAGACGTCCAAGGCCAAATGATAATGATGTGTTATTATATAGCACGTACCCTTTAGGGTTTGATATAGAACAAATAGACATACAATATCACTGAACCTGTGTTGGTACTCATTTATCAACCTAAGAAGGATGAAAAGCTGAGTTGGCCTTGCTGGGATTCGAACCTGCAGATCACACACAAATCTCAATAGCGAGCACTCAACCCACTGCCCTATCTTACCGCCTAGAGCTATCAGACTGGCTATAGTAAAATGAGCAATTACATGTCTGAACGTTCTCAAAGTCAGAAAGCAAAGTACTCTCTGTAGTGGATACAATTAAACTGGTAACTGAGATTTAACAGCAGGCCAGTTCACCTGCAGGTCTGGTGCAAAGTTGGCCAAATGTCAAGCCTGTGTGGATCTACTTTTCAGGCTTCAGATGCTTCAGAGGTTATGATTGTTTATTTATATAGCGCCTATACACAATGGCCCTCATTACGACCCTGGCGGATTTTTTCCGCCATCGACGGACTTTCCGGCCATGGCGTAAAGTCCGTTTACGCCATGGCGGATGGTGGACTTACCGCCCCATTCCGAGGTCGGCGGGGCGGTAAGTCCCCATTGACCCATTTACCCTTCCCCATTCCCATTTCGGCCCCATAGGGTATAATGGGAGTGGGGAAGGAGTTAATTACGCCACCGTAAATTACGGTGGCGTAATTAACACCAAGGTCCCATAGCGCCATTGATTTTTACGCCCGCAAAAAGCGGGCGGAAAAATGACCATGGCGCTATGGGAACTCGTAGTTGGCGGTAAGGGGTCGGCGCAGCTAACGCTGGCGCAAACCCCTTACCGCCAGGGTCCTAATGAGGCCCAATGTGTTTCAAAGCGCTTCAAGGCAAGGGGGAACAAGGGAAAATACAACCACATTCTTACAGGCCATGAACAGTAAGGATGTGAAATTAACTATCGTACCCGGCCTGGCGACATTTCAGATAGTGCAAGAGCTAAGACATAGATAGGAAGGGAGGGGGAGAGTGGGAAGGAAATGGAAACAGACAGGTGACTACTGTAGTAGGCCTTACGACATTTCTGGTAGAGCCGGAGAAAAACAAAAGGTGAGGGAGAAGGGTGCAGAAAGGGAGGGGAGGAACAAAACAAGCGACTGTCATACTAGGCCTGACGACATTTCAGATAGTGCTGGAGGGATGGTGGGGAGGAAAAAAACAGTAATGGGAGGGTGGAGGAAACAGACGAGGTTGCTATCATATTAGGTCCAGGGAAAATTCTGATAGAGTAAGCGCATAGAAGAAAGTAAGGGGAGGAGAATGGAAAAGGGAGAAGGGAAAGGAGGAGAGAAAAGAGAGTAAGCAGTCAAAAAGAGTGGAGAAGTAAGAGCGGAGAGCGAATACAATTGCAAAAGTCAGTAGTAACACATAATGTTGCAAGCCAGGATACAAGATGAAGATGGGAACAGCATGATTCAGGGCCACCATGAGTACAAGATGCAAAGGAAGTCCAGCATGAGAGTTGAGAAAGAGTGACACACCGTGAATGAATGAAGTCCATAAAAGTCAAATCCAGCATTGGCCACAAGACAGTGATGGTGAAGGAAGGCACCAGGTGGGTGGGGCTTGCTAAGTGGTGAAAAAGAGCAGCAGGCAGGAAGGTACCAGGTGGGCGGGGCTTGCTAAGTGGTGAAAAAGAGCAGCAAGCAGGAAGGCACCAATTGGGCGGGGCTTGCTAAGTGGTGAAAAAGAGTGGCAGGCAGGAAGGCACCAGGTGGGCGGAGCTTAGGCCAGGTGACCTAGAACCACTTGCACCTGCTCCCCATCTGCAAAGGAAAAGAAGCTGGAGAGCTCCTTAAGTAGGGAAACAGAGCGGCAAGCAGGAAGGCACCAGGTGGGCGTGGCTTGCTAAGTGGTGAAAAAGAGCGGGAAGCAGGAAGGCACCAGGTGGGCGGGGCTTGCTAAGTGGTGAAAAAGAGCAGCAGGCAGGAAGGCACCAGGTGGGTGGGGCTTAGGCCAGGTGACCTAGATCCACTTGCACCTGCTCCCCATCTGCAAAGGAAAAGAAGCTGGAGGGCTCCTTAAGTAGGGAAACAGAGCAGCAAGCAGGAAGGCACCAGGTGGGTGTGGTTTGCTAAGTGGTGAAAAAGAGCGGGAAGCAGGAAGGCACCAGGTGGGCGGGGCTTGCTAAGTGGTGAAAAAGAGCAGCAAGCAGGAAGGCACCAGTTGGGCGGGGCTTGCTAAGTGGTGAAAAAGAGTGGCAGGCAGTGAGGCACCAGGTGGGCGGGGCTTAGGCCAGGTGACCCAGATGCACTTTGGGAGGGTTCACTGTGTATTAAAGAATTTAGAGCAGCACATGGAAAGCAGCGCACTCACACAGCATCCCGTACTCTCGGCACTCGTTACCTCATAGATGCAAACAAATATACTTAACAGCATGCCATGGAGATAGGAAAGACAGACACATTGCAACAAAGCATTAATTGTGGCATGATGAAATCAAGGGCCACTTTATGTGCTATGGTCAAACATTTCTACAATGTACACAAGCTTCAAGGCACAAGGACTTTGTCAAGTGTCAGAGGACACCGAGATGGAATGTATTGTGATGATCGTAAAAGAGACAATGGCAGAAAAAAACCTGCAACTTGCGAAAAGCAAAATGCATAGGGCCTCATCACGAGTCTGGTGGTAACCCTTAAATGTGGCGGTAGCGCTATTACCGCCGCATTTAAGGGTCCGGAAGATCATGGCTTTAGCGGATTCCCCCCCCAGCTCTGAGCTGGGGGCAAATCTGCAGCAAATTTGCCGATTTTAGGGCGCAAATTTTCCCCATTGGGCCCAATGGGGAATGAGGAATTCCCAAATGGGCCCAATGGGGAATGGGCAGTAACCCGCCAAACCTGTGATCCGGCGCTAATAGCGCCGGGGGTTTGGCGGTAGGGCTATAAGCGCTAATAGCGCTGGCGTTACCGCCCAACTCGTGATGAGGCCCATAGTCCGAAATGGATGCTTATTCTACTCTAAATGCTTTTTGGAAGTTTTTGGCCCTCATTACGATACTGGCGCTAAACCATGGCGCTATTTGCACCATGGTTGGTGCCGGTATCGTAACGAGTCCGCCAATATTCAATGGGGAATTACCACCCCATTCCAAGGTTGACGGGCGGTAATTCCCCATTGAACATTGGCCCTTCCCCATTCCCATTTTTGCCCCATAGGGCTCAGTGGGACTGGAGAAGGCGCTAAGTACGGTACCGCAAATTGCGGTACCATACTTAGCACCAAGGTCCCTTTGCGGGTCCCTACTTTAACGGCTGGTCTAGACCAGGTTCAGGTCGGGTCCCGCAAAGTGACCTCTTACTAAGGTGCTAAGTGTTTAACGGCACCGCAGCCTTTTACGGCACCGTTAAACACTTAGCGCCAGGGTCCTAATGAGGGCCTTTGTCTGCATTGTGAATTTGAGGTGTTTAAGAACAGACTAAATCAGGGACTCACCCCCTGAAGTGTGCCTAAAATAAACCTTTAATTAGTCTAGCATTTATTGTCTAGAATTCCAGAAAGACAAATGATTTGTTAGTCCTATTCCTTATTATTTAGGGTCACTGCTCAAAGTGTTACACTTGTGGAACCCCCTGTTTTTGTTAAGAGGCATGAACAAGAAAGCCAGCCACACCACGAACAAAGAGCCATATGGCACTGGCCACAGCCCAGGAGCTTCAATTTAAAAAATAAAATACATATTTTTTAGGGGTAGCAAGGGAGAGCACATGGGTAGCAAGGGAGACCTCAGGGGCCACAGGTGCGACCCCTGGTGACACCCAAATGACGTTCCTGCAGTGCTGTGATGACAAAACGGTGATAAGATTGCCCCAAACAGTCTGATTTTTCAGTAAAAGAAATGGGAGAAATAAACAGTTCACATGACAATTAAATTGGGAAAGAAATGAAAAGGTGGCCTTTCGATGACTTGCCACTCACCAGCTGCTGCGGTATCCATTGATGGGGTGCGTTAACCTCGCCCTGCTCGAGCCGCTCCTCAGACGGATTTCAAGGTTGTTCGCATGACGTCACTTTCTGGAGAATTATACAGGGAGTACACTTAGCGATTTGCCTTACATCCATAAAAGGGTAACACATTTAGCAAGTGATTCTGTATGGTTTTCAGATGGATTGGAGAGTTTCTGAGCCATGTGTGTCAAATTAAAGTGTTAGCTTCTGAATCACTAAGTCACTCCGGTTGGCAACCACTTCATGGACATGGTCTGCAGCCCTTTCAAAACAATTGCACAGCAAGTGCCTCCCAGTGATTTCCCCCAAGATTCCATGTGGGAAATATGTTATTCAGTAGGAACTTGTTTTGCCTCGTGCTTTCAGTGATACTTGTTTCAGGTCAGCAGAGCTAGAGTGACATTTAAAAAAAAATTACATTTTCCTTGTTTAAAGCATGGACCTAGCTTGAGAGCAGCAAAGCACTGTACACAGTGTGGGTAGACAGCATTTTGGCTGGCATCTTTAAATAGTAGCGCAGCACTGTGAGTCGAGGTCTTTGCATTTTGCGTCCATTGAAATTAGTCCTTTGCCAGGTGTTGCTGAAAAAGCCATGTTTTGAGATATTTGTGAAAATGGTGAATTGTGGGGGCATTCCGAGCCGAAACCGGTTTGAGTTCAAGAGAGTGGGTGCGTGACAAGAGAAGGATTGATTATGGATCCTCTCCGTGCGATTCAAGCCGGTTGGTCAATTTGCTGTGGGATGGGGTGTGTGCCACCAGATATGTGGAGCTTAGCTGGCAGGACAATTTTCAGATAAGAAACGATGGGTGCTTTCCGTCTTTACATACGTGTACATCAGGTTTGTTGCTGACTGGCCTAGAAGACTGATGCAGAGAAAATGCACAGAAAAAGGCGGTGGGGCTCATTGCGAGTTTGGCACTATAAATAGCTGCAGTTCCACCTGGCAGAATTACCACTTTTACCACTTACCATCAAACTTGGAACGAGCCCTGTTGTGTGGGAACTCCAGATGGAAAGGCTAAACCTGAGTGTTTGCATGCGTGTAGGGGGTCGTTCCGAGTTTGGAGGCAGCCATGGAGCTATTAGCACCATGGCTGCCTCCAAACTCGGGTCCGGGTCGTGGTGTCGGAATGGGGACTTACCGGGACATTCCGACCTATGCGGACCCTGTAAGTCCCCATTTCAATAACCATTCCCCATTCCCATTTGTGTCCCCATAGGGCTCAATGGGAATGAGGAAGGAGCTAATAACGGGCCCGCAAATTGCGGGCCCGTTATTTGCTCCATGGTCCCTTAAAGGGTCTTGCTAAGGCCAGCCGGCCCTGGTGGGACCCGCTAAAGGACCTCGTAATAGGGCAGTAGGGGGTTAATGGCACCTGCATCCTTACCAGTGCCGTTAACCCCCTACCGCCAGGGTCGGAATGACCCCCTGGGAGTACAACCCCGGATGCTGGTTCCTCAGGATCTCTATTCTGATTTATGCAGCACCCATTGCTGGATCTCTCTCGATTACCACATGCATTGCTCCAAGGCACCAGAGCCCGGGCTCTGCCCTGGATCCCATGCCTTTCACCACTGCATGCAGTGAATCACCAGAACCCGAGTGGAGGAGATGGCTGACCCTGCGGATGCAGTGGAGTCAGGCTCCTTCCTCCAGCACCTTTACAATGAGTTTCAAAGGAGATGCTTCCTAGTCATCACTTGCTCTTCAGTTGAAATTAGGTGTTTTTGCTCAGAGACAATTTAATATCCAGTCATTTAGACCAGGTAGAATATTCCAAAATAAAGTAGGACGTGCAGTTACAAACTGTGATCGTATCTTGTGATAGGATTATTGCTTCAAGCAGCGAGACAGTGTGAAAACAACTGTTCAACTTTATGCGTAAAATACGTGTAGGTATTTTGTTTTGTAACCCTGCAATGAACACCCCCTCATTGGATTTTGGCATCGATTTGTGAGATGTGTTTACGCCAAAATAAAAAGTGACACATGTTTATTTATTTTGTTCATTTATTGGACATATATGAGGCGCTTATACAACAAGACAGTGGGGGGTCATTACGACCCTGGCAGTAGCCGTGCTGGTAAATACCGCCACGGCTGTCACCGGAGTCATGAATTTACTGGCACCCACCAATGGGCATTACGGCCCCGGCAGACCTGGTAAATCCCCATTGCAGGGTGCCGGTAAGTATGTCTCCCCATTCCCATTTGAGTCCCATTGGACTCAATGGGAATGGGGAGGACGGATGAACCGGCACCATGCATGAATGGTGCCGGTGCATCCGTCGAGTTCTGCAAGCGGGTGCCTGTCCGCCCACAAGGTCAGACCTGGCGGGCTGAAAGGCACCCGCTCGCAGAACTCGTAGTTTGCCAGTCCGGTAACAATGGTGACAGTAATTTACCAGCACCGTTGTTATCGGACCAGCACCCTCCAAGCCTGCCTGCTGGAGTTGCTGTGCCTGGCAGGTCTGACCCTGCTGGGAACAGTGGCCATGGTAGGGAGACATTCAGGGAAGTACCGGCACCGTCATTAACGGTGCCGGTGCTTCAGTGGTCCCCATTGCCATTGAGACCTTTGGGACTCAATGGAAATGGGGATTTACCATTTACCGGTGCCTGACTTCCCGGGCCGTCGGGGCTTTAAGGTACCAGTAAAATTGGCAAGTCTGGCGGCAACCTGCCAGTTTTACCGGCACTGTTACCGCCGGACTTGGAATGAGGTGCAGTGTTTCAAAGAACCACAAGGCACAAGGGAAGGGAACAAGGTAGAAAAATAAACAATGGAAATAACAATGAATAAATAGAACGAAACAGCGGTTCTACTAAGCCTTGAGATATTCAGAGCGTGCAAGTGCAGTGAAAAGAGGAAGGAAATAAAAAGGGGTTGGGGTGAGGGTAACAGCTATTAGGGTCCCCTAGGGGAGGAAGTGCCAGAAGGGCCCCGTTGGGGAGACAACAGTTAAGTGCATTTGCAGAGACAACCCAGGGGAAGAGGGAGGTCTACCGCCCAACAGGTAAGTGCGGGGCAGAGGCAAAACCACTCGACAGGTGGATGTCGGCCCAGTGGGCAATGCGGGGGAGGTGCTGGGGCCGATTGGGCAAAGTCCTGGCCCCTATTGGACTCTTGAGGGACCAGGCCACCAATCAAAGTGACAGAGGGGATGTTTAGCACAAGAGGGGGCGAGGGAAGGAGGAGGAAAAGCGAAAGTTCTTGAGATGTTTGCGGAACTTGAGGAGGCCAGATTCAAGACAGAGAGAGAGAGGGAGACTGTTCCATAGGAGGGAGCCAGCTGAGAAGAGATGTCTGCCCTCAGTTCTCTGCTTGGGGAAGCATACGATCAGCAGAGAGTTGGAGCCAGAAGTTCCAAGGGTTCTGGCAGGAGAGTATTTAGTAAGAGAGAGAGTTACAGGTAGCATAGTCCCAGGCCCCAGACAGCCTTATGGAAGATGCAGAAGGTCTTGAATTTGATCCTTGCAACAATCGGGAGCCAGTGGAAAGATTTTAGGGCTGGAGAGATATGGTCCCAAGGCTTGAGGCCAAGGATTTGTCTTGCAGCTCTAGTCTTGATAAATTAAAGAGGACGGAGCGAAAAAAGGGGCAGGTTGAGGAAGAGGCTGTTACAGTAATCTATCCTGGAGAGGACCGCAGCTCTAGAGACATTGAGCTTCTGGGAGAAGGTGAGGAAAGGGAGAATGCCTCTAAGGGGGTTAAGTTGAAAGTGGGCCTTCTTGGCAAAGTCCAAGATGTGAGGAGTAAAGGAGAGAGAGAAGTCAAAGATGACCCAAGCTTTCTGGCCTCAGTGGAAGGAGAAGGAGGTGACCCTATAGAAGTCGTCCAGAGTGCATGAGGGAAGCGGAGAGCAGGTGTCCCAATAGGCAGGATCTCAGTCTTACTGGCATTAAGGCAGGGGTCATTGGAGGTGCACCAAGACTTAATAGCAGACAGGCAGTCAGGGATGATAGAGGAGGAATAGGAGGAAGAAGAAGAATGGAGCTTGAGGAAGAGTTGTGTGTCATCAGCATAACACTGGAAATGAGGAGAGAAGGCAGAGATCAGGTGTGCAAGAGGTGCTAGGTAGATGTTGAAAAGCGAAGGCAAGAAGATAGATCCCTGGGGAACACCACATGTAGCAAGAGTGGTGGAGGAGAAGAAGAAACCCAAGAGCACATGGGAGGTGCAGTCAGTAAGGAAGGAGGTCAACCAATCCAGTGCACAGTCTGAGATATCAAGGGTATCTTGGAGCTGCTTTATGAGGATAGAATGGTTGACTGTGTCAAAGGCAGAATAGAGGTCAAGGAGAATGAGACCAGCAGGCGAGTTAGAGTCAAGTTTTGTGAGAAGTTCTTCACAGGTGTTCAGGAGAGCAGTTTACGTGCCTCTGGATTCTTGGAATCCAGATTGATGGGCATGTAAACAACCAGCGAGCTCAGTGTGTTGGGTCAGTTGGCGGATGACCAACTTCTCCAGGAGTTTCCCAAGCAAGGGTGTAGTAGAGATAGGGTGGCAGTTGGCTGGACAGGAGGGATCGGCAGAAGGCTTTTTTAGGAGGGGGTGCACAAGGGAGTACGTGAGAGAAGAAGGGAAAGAGCCAGATGCTAAGGATTGGTTACAGAAGTCAGCAGGTCAATCGTGTTTGGATGAGACCTTCATAGAGCGGATTACCCTAGAGATCGCATCCATTTTGATAGGTGAGAAGGAGGAGAGAGGGGGTGGAGGATGGCACAAGGGATGCAGGGGAGAATGGGGGCATGGAGGAGGGGGGAAAGAGGGAGAAGTCAGAATGCCCTGAGCATTAGCGGAGAAATGGGTGTCCAGTGCAGTACGGAGGGCCTGAGAAGGAAGAGGAGAGGTAGAAACGGCAAGAGCATTGGCTAGTTCTTTGCAGATTTTGAAGAGTTCATCTGCCGTTCTGTTAGATGCTCCAGAGATATGAGCCTGGATATGAGCCCTCTTCTTGGAGCAGACATAGACACCATATTGCCTTTGGAGTAGACAACAGGCCAGCTTGTTGGGGGATGAGTCCACTTCCATTCAGCAAATCTGCACTTGTATTTCAGAGCAGCTAGATCACAGTTGTACCAGCTGTTATGCTTGGAGACAGGTTTCAGGCGGATCCTCGTGACAGGGGCAAGAATGTCGAGAGTGTTAGTGATAGCAAGATGGAGATTGGCAAGGGCAGAATCAGTGGGAGAATCAAGAGGAGGGGACGGAGGAGGGGTGAAGGTGGAGGCAAACTCAGCAGCTGACACCTGTTTCATCAGACGGATGACCGTGAAGGAGGCTGGCAGTGCTGGTGGAGTCTCGGTCAGGGGGCCGAGAGGTCGCAAATGAGAAGAGAGGAGAGAATGGTCAGACCAGGAGAAAGGTGTAGTGAGAGGGTTAGAGAGTTGTAGCTCAGTGGGGATGAGGGCATCAAGAGTGTGTCCGGCAGAGTGGTTAGGGCAAGAGGGGAGAATAGTAAGGGAGAGAGAGGTACATAGATCGCAGAAGAGTGAAGAGGCAGGAACAATGGAGTCAAGGTGGATGTTGAAATCTCCATGATGGAGAAGTTTAGAGATTGAGGTAAGAAGAGCAGAGGTGAAGTCAGCCCATTCTGAGAGGAAGACAGACACAGAGCGAGGGGGTCTGTGCATAGTGGCAAGGGTGAGAGAGTGTCAGAGAGACACCAAGCTTGCAGACAAGACTTTCAAAGGAGGAGTAGGGATGGGCGGGTATGAGGGAGCTAGGGAACAACTCAGGAAAGATCAGGGATACTCCACCACCAAGTCAGTTGGGCTGGGGCTTGGAGAGGATCTTGTAGCCATCAGGGAGAAGGGAGTCAAAAGCAGTGACTGAACTGGCATTGAACCACATCTCAGTGAGAGCGAGGACATCAAGATCAAAGTCTTCAAGGAGGAGCCAGATGTCAGAGGAATGTTTGACAGCAGATCAAGCATTCTGAGTGGCTAAGTGTAGCCAGTCACCAACATTTAAGGTTTTCCGAGGCAGGGTGCAGGGGGTGGTAAACCCCTCGGAGGTGGGGAAGGAGGTGCAGAGAGAGAGGAAGGAGGAGTAGCGTGGGAAGGTAGGAAGTTGGTGAGGGCTGGCAGGCACCAGTCAAAGGGAAAAAGATTGCATTGAGGACCTTGGGCCATGACGGTGCCATTATGATAGACGTTAATGATGCACCTAGAGGATGAGAAGTGCGCCAAAGGTACTTCCCATCTAGTGCCGCCATTAATGGGTGAGGAGGAAAAAGGGAGAGGGTAGAGATCAGATGAGGGGTCCATAGGTCTGGAGAAGGGACAGAGAAGAGGATATCAGTGAAAGTCTCTCTGGAAGTTGCACTAATGCAGGTGTCAGCGATAGGTAGGCTAGTGTTAGAGGCCAGGATATGATATCTTTTAAAAACATTTTTCTTCCAGATTTTGAGAGAGAGGAGGGATAGTTGATAGAGTAACAGTTAGAATAGATGGGGAAGATGGAGAGTGCCATCGAGGTGGAGGAGGGGGGGGCAGAGGGAGAGGCTGCACAATGTGCAAGAAACTCACCATGAAGCCTAGCAGCAGAGGGCAGGCAGAAGGGTACGCAGATGTAAAACACACCTAGATTCAAATTATTCCAAAAGCACAACAATGCAGTACAAAAATGGAGGATGCACAGATGTAAAGCACACCTAGATTCGAATTATCCCAAAAGCACAATGCAGTACAAAAATGGAAGATGTGCATATGTAAAGCACACCTAGATTCGAATTATTCCAAAAGCACAACAATACAGCACAAAAATGGAGGATGCGCTGATGTAAAGCAAACCTAAAATTGATTTACAAGCAGGCTCTGAGATGCAGCAGAAAACAAACGAATTGTGGATGACAATTCACCTGGTGATGCAGGACTACAGTAGAAAGGCTTAATTAGTCCAAGAGCCAGTGGAAGATCGTAGCTGCAGGGGTGCCCTAGGCAGCAGTTTTACCCCATTGGCAACGGAGGGGGGAAGAGTAGAGGCATCATAGGCATGGTTACAGGTTTACTTAGGCTGTACATGGCAAGCTGTCATGCGCCGCATTCTCAGCTGGCGTCTTTGGCCCCGCTGCCGCTTACGGACTTCCTGATTCCCGTCACGCTTGATGCTGCGTTCACTAAGCGGTCTAGTTTTTTTCCGCTTGGTTGACCGTAGCGTTATTTAACCACTCCTCTCCCTTGGTCCAGCGCGTTGCAACCTTCCACGGTCAGCTGCTTTTCTTCGCTGCCGCGGTCTTGCTACACGCTGTCTACCTCTTGCTCCTCGAGCCTTACCTTTTGCTCTTTCCTTTCTCTTCCTGGTCCTGCTCCGGTCCCCGTCTTCAGTTCTCTTCCTCCTCCCTCCTTTCACTCCTTCATGCCCGGCTTTCTGCCTTTCGTTTGTTTACTTTCTTTTCCGGTGTTGCTGGAGTTTACTTATCCCGGTGCTTCCTGTTGCTGCCTTCTCCCGTCTCTCGTCTGCTTTACACGAGCCCAGCTGCCATCAGGATACCTGCAGGTTCAAGGGGTTTTTTGCCTATTCTGGCTTTTTTCCCCCTTTTTGTCCCTCCTGGGAGGGGGTCACGGTCAGGGCGTATTTACACGCTCTCACTGTGGCTTCCTCTTGTGGGAGACACGCTCAGCCTCGAAAAAAGGAAAAGGACTACACGGCACACCGAGCGCTCAGCCCAGTTGAGGAGGATTTCGACTCCACAGGTGAGGAGGTTGAAGAGATAAAAAAGGGAACTAAAATTGTATTAGAAGCCGGTGCTGACAGTTTGCAACGCCCACAAACAACAACCATGGCAACTCCTGAGCAAGTGCAGGAACTAATTGCTGCAGTACAAAGCCTCTCTCTCGAAATGCAAAATATGAAAACCGAAAACAACCTGTTAAAGCAAATGACGGCAGTGAGGGAGCCCCCCAACACAGACCTGCCTCCTATGTCATTGTCTTCGGGGAAGTACGATGGTTCCCCCAAAACTCTAAAAGAATTTCTTGACGCCTGCAGGGTGTATTTTTCCTTCAGAACCCGCACCTATGCCTCTGATCATGCCAAGGTTGGATTCCTGGTGTCCAATATGACAGGGAACGCTCTTGCTTGGGCCACCCCCCTAGTCACCGGAAATGACCCTGTCCTTCAGAATTTCGATGCCTTTGTTGACTTTGTCAAACGAACCTTTGAAAGACCCGAAATTTCAATGGCAGCTGGAGAAGACTTGATGGACATTCGTCAAGGACAAGTTGATGTGCTGTTTTACATCTCCTCATTTAAGAGATTGGCCCTGGAGACAGGTTGGTCTGAGCAATCCCAATTTATTCTGTTCCGCCGAGGCCTTAGGGAAGAATTAAAAGACGAAATGGCTCACTTCCCTCGTCCTACTTGCCTACAGGATCTGATGACGGCCGCCCTTCAGATGGAGTTCAGGATGCAAGAAAGACGCCTAGAAAGAAGAAAGACACGTACCTCCTTTTTAAGGACCTCCTCACCACCTTCAACAGCGCTCAAACCTCACGACGAGCCCATGCAAATCGGCACTACTCGCCGTTCTCTAACGCCTGAAGAAAGAAAGAGGAGAAGGGAACAGGGCCTATTCGCCTATTGTGCCTCTGATCGCCATACGGTGCATAATTGTACTGAACTAACCAAGAAACCGGCGGAAAACGCAAATCCTCAAGCCTAGTTGGGACGGGTTATCGAGAGCAGTCTTCCAGTCCCTATGTGACTATGTCAATTGATTCCTCGAACCCTTCTGAGGATTCCCGCCTTATGGTAATAACAGTTAAGGTTACTATCCATGGCAGCCCGGTAGAGACGCTGGCTCTCTTGGATTGCGGTGCCGCAGGGAACTTCGCTGACACCCTTTTGGTAGACAAAGTTGGTGCTTCACGGATAGATCGCAGACACGGCCAGAAAGTAGAAGGAGTTGACGGTACACCTTTGAGCTCAGGACTCATCGTTCAGACGACCGAACCCCTTCCTCTCACTATTTTTCAGCATTCAGAAGTCATTACTTTTGACATCATTCGAGCAGACCATTTTCCCCAACTCTTGGGGATCACCCGGCTGCGACAACATAATCCCCATGTCGACTGGAAGTCTAATTGTTTGCATTTTAATTCCAGCTATTGCCAAACACACTGTTTCCAAGAAGCACACTACCAGGAGGTAAAGATATCTCCCACTGTTCTCCCCACGAGCACAGGGGTGCATTCCATTGACAAGGTATTGGAAGAATACCCTATGGTGTTTGCAGAATCCGCCCCCATGGCATTACCACCCCATAGACCGGAGGACTGCTCCATCGAGCTGATACCCAGTGCCCTGGTGTCATTCGGCAGAATGTTCGCTTTATCCAAGACTGAAAAGGACGCTTTACGAAAGTATTTGGATGACAACTTATGCAACGGTCTCATCAGACCCTCTAAGTCCCCGGCGGGTGCTCCCTTGTTCTTTATCCCAAAGAGGGATTTAAAAGACCTCAGGCCTACAGGGGACTCAATAAGGTAACTCGCAAGGACAGGTACCCCATGCCCCTCATTCCTGACATCTTGGAATCGGTACAGGGAGCGACAGTTTTCTCCAAACTGGATCTGCGCAATGCATATCACTTACTCAGAGTAAGTCCCGGAGATGAATTGAAGACGGCCTTCAGGACGCCATTTGGCCTGTACGAATACTACGTGATGCCCTTCGGACTAGTCAATGCTCCAGCTATTTTTCAAAGGTTCATAGACCGGATATTTTCAGATTTATTGTTTATTTCAGTGGTAGTTTACCTTGACGACATACTTCTTTTTTCACAGACTATGTCGGAGGATCTGCTGCATCTCACAGAGGTCTTGGAGCGCCTTAAAAAACATCATTTATTGGCCAAACGTGAAAAGTGTGTATTTGGGGCATCTTCGGTACCTTACTTGGGGTTTATCCTCTAACCACAAGGAGTACAAATGGATCAAAAAAAGGTCGAGGCTATTCTCCATTGGCACGCTCCTTCCTCAGTCAAAGAGGTTCAGAGATTCCTGGGCCTGGCTAATTTTTATAGGCGTTTCGTGCCAGGTTTTTCCAACACCGTTCTACCGATTACCAACTTATTAAAGAAGACATCTGTGCCTTTCATCTGGAGCCCTCAGGCTGAAGAGAGCTTTCAGCTCTTGAAGAAGAGCTTCTGCAGTGCTCCCATCCTATGCCAGCCGGACCAAAACAAGCCTTTTATCGTTGAGACTGATGCCTCTGTCGCAGCTGTAGGAGCTGTTGTACTACAAGAGCATGACAACGCGGAACACCCAATAGCTTACCTGTCAAAAACTCTCACTACTAGTCAACGGAATTATTCCGTAATTGAACGTGAACTTCTGGCCATGAAAAAAGCCTGTGAAGTCTGGAGACACCTCCTACAGGGGTGCAATCACCCTTTCGTAATCCGGACCGACCATAAGAATTTACAAGGTCTACAGTCTATGGAGTGCATCAATTCCAGACAAGCCCGATGGGCGCATTATTTCTCACAATATGACTTTAGCATCACTTATATTTCTGGAAGCCAAAACACTTTGGCAGATGCCCTGTCCAGGAAGTCTTTTTCCTCCCATGTTGCCTCATCCTGCCCGGAGAGGTTGTTTCCCAGGAACCGCATCGTTGCCACTATCTCCTCCTTGTTTCAACGGATAAAAGAAGCCGTCTCCTCACATCCAGAATCCAGAGGCATGATTCAAAAGGGTGGTTTGTTCTTGAAGAATCAGAGGATCTGGGTACCATCCAAACCTCTTCAGAAAGACATATTGTCCTGGTGCCACGATCACAAGACTGCAGGCCCTAGGGGGCAGGCGAGTACCTTGGACCTGATCAGAAGAGCCTTTTATTGGCCAAGTTTGTCTGAAGACGTTAAACGTTACATCAGGTCCTGCAGAGTCTGCTGTCAGAGTAAAAACAACACAAAGAGACCCATAGGTCTGCTGCAACAAGATTCCACCCCGGAACGTCCGTGGAGTCATATATCCACTGATTTCATTGTGGACTTACCTTTGTCTCAAGGATGTTCATGTATAATGGTGACCATCGATTCCCTCACCAAGATGGCTCATTTCTCTCCACTCCCTGGTATACCAACTGCCGATGGTATGGCATTGGTTTTCATTAAAGATGTGTTTCGACTCCATGGTCTCCCAGACAAGATTGTATCAGACCGAGGGAGCCAATACGTCTCCAAGTTCTGGAAGTCCCTATGCGCCGCTCTTAATATTCAGCGCGCATTGTCATCGGGATATCATCCCCACACTAACGGGCAGACGGTGCGTTTAAACGCCACCTTGGAACAATATTTGCGCAGCTACACCAACTTGGAACAAGACAACTGGGTGGATATGCTGCCGACGGCGGAGTTCGCATATAATAATGCCAGTCATTCCGCAAGCAGAATGTCTCCCTTCTATTCCTCTTATGGATTTCATCCCCGAGCCATCATTCCCCATTTTCCCTGCAAACCTGCACTTCCGGCGGTAGAGGAGGTACTAGTCCGAATAAGGGAAATCCAGGACAAAGCTAAGTTGAGCCTCAGAGATAGCCTCCAGACCTACAAGAAGCAAGCCGACCGGCACCGGCAGGTAGTACCTGATTGGGAGGTGGGCTCCAAGGTGTGGTTATCCACTAAATACCTTCCTAGATGGTCTCGGCCGTCTAAGCTGTCCCCCAGGTTTATTGGTCCCTATCCCATTACTGCCAAGATCAATCCAGTGGCCTTCCGCCTAAAGCTGCCACATTCTCTTAGGCGGATTCACCCAGTTTCATGCATCACTTTTGAAAAGTGCCGAACAGTCACTAAGGGCTCGTCCTTTCCCTACTCTCTCTCACTCACCTGATACACCCGAGTATGAAGTATCCAGGTTGCTGGACTCCAGGTACCGCAAAGGGCGCCTGGAATACCTGGTGCATTGGAAGGGTTTTTCCCATGCGGAGGATTCTTGGGAACCCAAAACACACATCCACGCTCCTGTCCTTCTCCGGAAGTTTCACCGATTACATCCCGGTAAACCGGGAGGTCTGGGCTTTGAGGGGGGGGCATACTGTCATGCGCCGCATTCTCAGCTGGCGTCTTTGGCCCCGCTGCCACTTACGGACTTCCTGATTCCCGTCACGCTTGACGCTGCGTTCACTAAGCGGTCTGGTTTTTTTCCGCTTGGTTGACCGTAGCGTTATTTAACCACTCCTCTCCCTTGGTCCAGCGCGTTGCAACCTTCCACGGTCAGCTGCTTTTCTTCGCTGCCGCGGTCTTGCTACACGCTGTCTACCTCTTGCTCCTCGAGCCTTACCTTTTGCTCTTTCCTTTCTCTTCCCGGTCCTGCTCCGGTCCCCGTCTTCAGTTCTTTTCCTCCTCCCTCCTTTCACTCCTTCGTGCCCGGCTTTCTGCCTTTCGTTTGTTTACTTTCTTTTCCGGTGTTGCTGGAGTTTACTTATCCCGGTGCTTCCTGTTGCTACCTTCTCCCGTCTCTCGTCTGCTTTACACAAGCTCAGCTGCCATCAGGATACCTGCCGGTTCAAGGGGTTTTTTGCCTATTCTGGCTTTTTTCCCCCTTTTTGTCCCTCCTGGGAGGGGGACACGGTCAGGGCGTATTTACACGCTCTTCCAAGAATCCATAAGACCCTGCACCCCTGTCTGGCCTGTGTGGCGGCAACGGCCACAGCATCATACAAGTCCACTGACTTGCAGGGTGCTGTGGCCACGGCCGCCACACAGGCCAGAAAGGGCCTTATGAGTGGGCCTTGTAGAGGGGGATGGCTAAGCCTGACGGCTCCCTGTATTGACCAAAAGAAAGAAGCAGCAGCCTATTGGAGGTCGAGTCGGGCACAGCAGACAAAGGAGGCCGAAATAGGCATCAGCAGTAACAGCAGCGGCCATGTTGGAAACTACAGGCCATGCTCACGGACAATGAGGCCCAGCTAGGCCAGAGCATGTATTAGCACAATAAGCACAATTTCAGGATACGTCCGACGAAATATCATTACAAAAGCAGAAGTGGCCTTTTGTGTGTGCAATTCGGGGCACAATATACAAAAAGTGCAATAATTATGCAAAAATGCACCCAGAGTGCTATGGGTGCCGGAGGATGGCGTCACCTCCATACTGCAGTCGTCTGTTTGGCATCCCAGTTTGGGTAGACAGTAGGGTCGCTGCTGCCAGCTCCAGGCAGATCAAAGAAAGAAGGCATATGTGATGGCATATTTTTTCCGACCTGTCCTGAGTGAAGCCCGTTGAAATTGATGTCATGACTGAAGCACAGATCAGCATTATTGCATTCATAGGGCTACTAATATTAATGTTACAGGAACTTTGGAGGCTACATATTTGTATACTTCATCCCGGCTGAATCATCCAGTGGTTGTGGGAGCCCTGTTGAATTCTCGTCTTGATAACTGCAACGGGTTGTTGGCAGGCATCCCACTCACACAGGTCCAGCGCCTGCAAAAAGCTCAAAATGCTGGAGTGAGGCTGATCTTTACAGTAAGGAAGTCCTCCCAGATGTCAAGCCTGCAGCGATCCTTACATTGCCTCACTGTTAAGGATTGAATTGATTTTAAAATGTTATGTCTAGTTGTTAAATGTTCAAACAATCTAGCCCCAGCACATTTATCTAAAAAAAATCAGCTGCTATCACCCAACTCGGCATCTACGATCAAACAACAAACTGCGACTGCAAATTCCCCTCTCGAACTGTGTGTCCACTAGGGAGTGCATATTTCGGAGTATATAGGCCAAAATTGTCGAACAGACTCCCTTTGGAAATCCGGGCCCTTAAATCTCTTTATCAGTTTCGCAGGGTTCTAAAACCCACCTATTCAAGTAATCTGGATGGGTGGGAAATACTAATGGAGTTTGATCACTTAGTTTGGACTGACTTTCTGGTAACTAGTTTTTGGCTCTCCTTTCATGTTGTCCATTTTTAATCTGCGCCTAGAAATTATTTAATTCGTTAAGTACGCTACACAAATGTTTTAAAATCAAATATCAAAATACTTCAATACTACCCTAGCCACACAAGAACACATTATTTGAATATTACATTTATGCACACTCGTTCACAATACACATAAACAGGGTAATTCATAGAAACAGTGTCCCCGTGCGATACACTGCGCCAGCCGTGTGTGAAAAAATCCTTTTCATTGCACAGCGTATTCATGGATTTTAGCCTCCGAAACCAGCCGTGGCGCAGAGTGGCGCAGCGACCCTGCAGCAGCGCCAGTTACGCCCCCAAGAACGCCCTCGCGCAAGGAAAAGCCTTCAAAATCCCCAAATCATCGCAAAGGGCTGCGCTAACCCTGGACCAGTTCACAGGGCTGCCAAACAGCAAACGCCAAGCGGGGAACGTGTATTTCATGGTTCGCGGGAAGTTCCACACGCGATTGTCCTGGGTACGTGTACATCAGGGGTGCATGGGAAGTAACACACGCGATTCCATCAGGGCACGTGTATTCCAGGGGTGCGTGGGAAATATCACACGCAAAAACAGCAGGGTACGTGTATTCCAGGGGTGCGCGGGAAGTATCACACGCAAAAGCAGCAGGGTACATGTATTTCAGGGGTGCGCGGGAAGTATCACACGCAAAAGCAACAGGGTACGTGTATTTCAGGGGTGCGTGGGAAGTATCACACGCAAAAGCAGCAGGGTATGTGTATTTCAGGGGTGCGCGGGAAGTATCACACGCGATTCCATCAGGGTACGTGTATTTCAGGGGTGCGCGGGAAGTATCACACGCGATTCCATCAGGGTACGTGTATTCCAGGGGTGCGCGGGAAGTATCACACGCAAAAGCAGCAGGGTACGTGTATTCCAGGGGTGCACGGGAAGTATCGCATGCAAAAGCAGCAGGGTACGTGTATTTCAGGGGTGCGCAGGAAGTATCACACGCGATTCCATCAGGGTACGTGTATTCCAGGGGTGCGCGGGGAGCACCACACGTGAATTGCACGTGTGGGTCCTCCCAGGTGTTCCCTCTACACCCTCCACGGCCCCTGCAGGTGGCCCACACCACAGGGGCCTACCCTGCACATGTCCCGCAGGCACCCCATCCACCATGGCCATGCCCCCCAGCCAACCCACATGTCACCTTGCACTACTGCCCACCAATGCATGTCCCCCTGCACCCCCAGCCACCAGGGGCACCCTCCACCAGGCCCCCACTCATGTCCCCCACCACCCCCACCCCCCAGCAGTGCAGGGGCAGCCTCCACCAGGCCCCCACTCATGTCTCCCACCACCCCCACCCCCCAGCATCCAGGGGCACCCTCCACCAGGCCCCCACTCATGTCTCCCACCACCCCCACCCCCCAGCATCCAGGGGCACCCTCCATCAGGCCCCCACTCATGTCTACCATCACCCCCACCCCTGAGCAGTGCAGGGGCAGCCTCCACCAGGCCCCCACTCATGTCTCCCACCACCCCCACCCCTGTGCAGTGCAGGGGCAGCCTCCACCAGGCCCCCACTCATGTCTCCCACTACCCCCACGCCCCAGCATCCAGGGGCACCCTCCACCAGGCCCCCACTCATGTCTCCCACCACCCCCACCCCCCAGCATCCAGGGGCACCCTCCACCAGGCCCCCACTCATGTCTACCACCACCCCACCCCTCAGCAGTGCAGGGGCAGCCTCCATCAGGCCCCCACTCATGTCTCCCACCACCCCCACCCCCCAGCATCCAGGGGCACCCTCCACCAGGCCCCCACTCATGTCTACCATCACCCCACCCCCAGCAGTGCAGGGGCAGCCTCCACCAGGCCCCCACTCATGTCTCCCACCACCCCCACCCCCCAGCTTCCAGGGGCACCCTCCACCAGGCCCCCACTCATGTTTACCACCACCCCATCCCCCAGCATCCAGGGGCACCCTCCACCAGGACCCCACTCATGTCCAACTCATGTCTCCCTGCACCCCCACCCCCCAGCAGTGCAGGGGCAGCCTCCACCAGGCCCCCACTCATGTCTCCCATCACCCCCACCCCCCAGCATCCAGGGGCACCCTCCACCAGGCCCCCACTCATGTACAACTCATGTCTCCCTGCACCCCCACCCCCCAGCAGTGCAGGGGCAGCCTCCACCAGGCCCCCACTCATGTCTACCACCACCCCCAGCATCCAGGGGCAGCCTCCACCAGGCCCCTACTCATGTCTCCCACCACCCCACCCCCCAGCATCCAGGGGCACCCTCCACCAGGCCCCCACTCATCTCCAACTCATGTCTCCCTGCACCCCCACCCCCCAACAGTGCAGGGACAGCCTCCACCAGGCCCCCACTCATGTCTACCACCACCCCCACCCCCCAGCAGTGTAGGGGCAGCCTCCACCAGGCCCCCACTCATGTCTACCACCACCCCCA
The DNA here is from genome assembly GCF_040938575.1 of Ambystoma mexicanum. NCBI lineage: Eukaryota > Metazoa > Chordata > Amphibia > Caudata > Ambystomatidae > Ambystoma > Ambystoma mexicanum. The sequence goes on along the minus strand of NC_090934.1, from coordinate 859,642,856 downwards.
GCATCCAGGGGCAGCCTCCACCAGGCCCCTACTCATGTCTCCCACCACCCCACCCCCCAGCATCCAGGGGCACCCTCCACCAGGCCCCCACTCATCTCCAACTCATGTCTCCCTGCACCCCCACCCCCCAACAGTGCAGGGGCAGCCTCCACCAGGCCCCCACTCATGTCTCCCACCACCCCCACCCCAAGCAGTGCAGGGGCAGCCTCCACCAGGCCCCCACTCATGTCTCCCACCACCCCCACCCCCCAGCAGTGCAGGGGCAGCCTCCACCAGGCCCCCACACATGTCTCCCACCACCCCCACCCCCCAGCATCCAGGGGCACCCTCCACCAGGCCCCCACTCATGTCCAACTCATGTCTCCCTGCACCCCCACCCCCCAGCAGTGCAGGGGCGGCCTCCACCAGGACCCCACTCATGTCTCCCACCACCCCCACCCCCCAGCATCCAGGAGCACCCTCCACCAGGCCCCTACTCATGTCCAACTCATGTCTCCCTGCACCCCCACCCCCAGCAGTGCAGGGGCAGCCTCCACCAGGCCCCCACACATGTCTACCACCACCCCCACCCCCCAGCAGTGCAGGGGCAGCCTCCACCAGGCCCCCACTCATGTCCCCCAGCCAACATGTCACCACAATGTAGATCCCTGGCCCTTATGGTCCTCCTCCAAATGCCAAACACCCACCCGAGTATTGCATCCACCCACTTAGAAATGGCAAAAACATGATAGAACCCCAATTGCAAGTTTGTAAATGAACACATGTCCCTCACATACACCCAATGGGTGTCAGTGAATGTCAAAACCCATATCATGATATGCATGAAACCAATGAGATGATACTACACATTGAACTTTGAAGAACAAATATGTATTAAAAGCAACATAAATTGAATCAAAAATAAACAAACAATAATTGAAATTTAAAAAAAAAAAACAGCAGGTCCGTGAAATAATGCAAAACCACAAATCATAATGCAAAGGAAAGGTGTCCAAAGTCACAGTCCACAAAATTAAATCCAATGGAAAATTAAAATCGAAAACCATTGCTCCATGGGGAAATCATTAAAAAAATTGAAAATCCAAAAGTCAACTATATACAGATAAACAATCCAGGGTCCATGATCCCAACCGAAGAAATGAAACCTATCTAATAACACTACCTAAAAAAAAAAATATATGCAAAAATGTGGCCCATTGTCCAAAAGGTCCAAAAAAATGCAAAACCAAAGGAAACCTAACACTAACTACAGAACTATTTACAAGGGCAGCGGGCTAGTCCGACGGCTCACTTCGGGATGTTCCGGGCCAGGGCATCATCGAACTCCTGCTCAATGTCCCGGAGGCGGTCCTCCTCCATGGCCCCGAGGGTCCGCAGGGCCGTCCACATGTTCACCCCAAAGTCCCTGCGGATTGCCTCGAGGCACTCGGCCCTCCTCAGGGCCCTCCGCATGGAGTTCTCCGCCCTGATCATCGTGAGCCGTGCCTCTTCCGCCCGCTGCCGCTCCGCATCTATGGCGTGGCCCAACCACTGCCACACGGAAGACACTTCCCGTCCTGGGTCCTCCTGCCCTCCGGCCGATGCCTGCCCCTCCGATGTCGAAGGCCCCGAGCCATCATGGCTCCCACCATGTTGCTGCTGCTGCTGCGCCTCTGCCCGTGCACTGCCTCCTGCTGCCTGCACATCCTCCGCTGGCTGGGGTGCAGTCGTTGATGTGGCCACCCCTCCTGGACGTCCGACTCCTGACTGTGGCAGGGATGCCTCCTCCACCAGCCTGGCCGCACCGTCAGAGGCAGCTCCACAGGGCACCCAGGTGACTGATGGGTGGGAAGATGGCACGGAGGACGACTCGCGCATAGGGGGTTCAGTTGAGGAGGGGGTCGTAGCAAGCCCCATCAAACAGAGGAATCCTGCCCGGGTGACCTGTCCCAGTAGGCCGACGCGGTCAACGAGCCATTCGAGATGACGTGCAGTCTCCTCATGAAAAGACTGCAGGTCACCTCGCATGGCCTGTTGACGCAACGCCACACCAGTCAGGACAGGCTCAACCCGGACCCGGATAGCCACGTCCGCAGGCAGAGGAAGGCCAGTTGTCGTGAGCTCATCCCCTGCCTGAAAACGGGTCTGGACGTAGGCATCCCTGCTGGTGCAAGATGATGCAGTGACAGGATCAGGGACAGGATTGCACACAGGCACATCCGCGGCGACCTGTGCTGCCTCCTGTCCTTGGTCCTGCACTGCACCACTAGCACCAGTGGAATCCCCAACTCCAGACCCTCCAGTCTCTGTTGCTTGCACGGCCTCCTCCTCCACCAAACCCCCCACCAACCTGGATGACCCGTGCCTTCTTCCCCCGTTGGGCCCTGTGGGGTCCCAGCTGCCCCTTCTGCTGCCGAGGAGTCCAACTCCGACCTCCGCCTCTTGGATCTCCCACTGGCAGCTGTGGCCTGGGACGCGGCACCGGACTCCTCACTCCCCGACGAGATCACAACCTGGGAGGGGAGCCGGGCCTTGCGTCTCCGGCTGGCGGTGCGATCCCCGCCGCTGTGCTCCACAGCACCTTCTCCGCCCTCTTCATCAGTTGACGCTGCAGACAGGGAGAAATAAAACACAGGCATCAGGGCACTGTACAATGGACACATGCACACATGACAGTTGCACATGAGTGGCATTGGCAAACCTCAGACATGGCATCACAATCGGCAACACACATGTCATTTCAACTTGCACACATGAGCCATACCACGGCCACATCGCAACTGCCAGCACCATCCATACACATACAACAGCATGAGCAGGCAAAGGTGAGCCAGACATCACATGCAACACAGGGAGTGCACTACACATGCACGCACACCACCACACTTGCATGCATGTGTACAACTCAACCAACTGTCGCAGTGTTCCGATGGGCATCCATGTCACATCTGCCAATCAGGCTTCCACATCCCGCTGTCACATGCATCCATGTTGCATCACTGTTGCACCCTTGTCAAATACACACACATGCACATGTACACAGTGCTGATACATGCAGCTGAAAACAACATACATGCGTGACATCACGAACATGCCTACTTACATACACATTCATCCAAACATGTGTGCCCACACAACTGCATTTGGCATGGAAGCCTACACACACAAGCACCATCCATGTCTCACACATGACAGCCCTCGCATGTGTTAGCCTCACGGCCCTGTACACCCCAACCCATACTCGGCCCCATACAAACATATGTGCAACCGGCACACTACTGGCACATCACCACACGCACAGCTTACAATCATGATGCATGTACACTTACCGCTCGACTCCAGACGAGTCTGCCTCTCAAGGACCTGGACATGGAGCGCTGGGGATATGCGTTCCAGGACCCTCATCTGATCTTCCGACAAGTGGCTCCGGCGCCCCATAGCATCCGCTGCCTTCAAGAGGCGCCGGGCCTTGTTCAGGGTCCTGGACCTGAAGTCCTCCCAGCGCTTCTTGACCTGTTGGAAGTCGTGGACTGCCACTCCCTCCGCTTTGATGGCAGTCACGATGTCCGTCCAGATCCGAGTCCGTCCTTCCTTGTCGGCACGCACACTTCCGTAGAGGGCATCATACTGCCCCAGGACTTGCTCCACCAGGACACCAACTTCCCTGGCACTGAGCTGGTGCCCCTCTGCCTCTCTGGCCGGGGGTTGTCAGTGGTGCCAGATGGCGCAGTGCCCGACATGACAACCCAGAGTGGGTGGGCAACTGAGTCCTGGGGCTGGGCTGTGGAGCGATGGAATCCCAGTCGGGAGTCTTCGGTTCCAACAGGGGTGGTCACAGCAACAGCACCCCTGGCTGATGTGCAGGCAGCAAATGGCAGGGCACGTGGGCAGCATGCAGTCAGGCAGCAGCAGATGGCAGGTGGGAGCGTGCTCGGGATTCTGGGGGGCAGTAATTCGGCCTTCTGGGCAGGAGCGTGGTCTTCCGTGTGCTTACGCGTGGCCAGCTTGATACGGGGTGATTTTGCACGTGAAAATCCTGCACGTCTGCGTGTAAATCGAGAAAAGGCCCTTAGCGCGTATGCACGTCAGCACGCATATGCGATTTCATTGGACCAAAGGCCCTTAGCGTGTAAGCGCGTCTGTGACGTGACGCACGCAGGTGTTTCCCTCATAATACGTGATGACAGAGCACACGTGGTAAAACTGCACGTCCGAGTGTCATCGCGTGTAATCGGAGGGAACTGAGCGTACACGCGATTGGCCTGGGTACGTGTATTTCTGGGGTGTGCAGGAAGTTTCACACGTGATTGGTGGAAATCCACGTGTGCTCTGTCATCACATGTTATGAGGGAAACCCCCGCGCGCATCATATCACAGAAGCGCTTACGCGTTAAGGGCCTTTGGTCCAATGAAATCGCATATGCGAGCTGACGTGCATACGCGCTAAGGGCCTTTCCTCGATTTACACGCAGGCGTGCAGGATTTTCACGTGCAAAATCACTCCTTATCAAGCTGGCCACGCGTAAGCACAAGGAAGACCACGCTCCTGCCCAGAAGGCCGAATTACTGCCCCCCAGAGCCCCGAGCACGCGCCCACCTGCCATCTGCTGCTGCCTGACTGCCTGCTGCCCAAGTGCCCTGCCATTTGCTGCCTGCACATCAGCCAGGGGTGCTGTTGCTGTGACCACCCCTGCTGGAACCGAAGACTCCCGACTGGGATTCCATCGGTCCACAGCCCAGCCCCAGGACCCAGTTGCCCAACCACTCCTGCCTCTGGGGTTGTCATGTCGGGCACTGCAACATCTGGCACCACTGACAACCCCCGGCCAGAGAGGCAGAGGGGCACCAGCTTCAGTGCCAGGGAAGTTGGTGTCCTGGTGGAGCAAGTCCTGGGGCAGTATGATGCCCTCTACGGAAGTGTGCGCGCCGACAAGGAAGGACGGACTCGGATCTGGACGGACATCGTGACTGCCATCAACGTGGAGGGGGTGGCAGTCTGCGACTTCCAACATGTCAAGAAGCGCTGGGAGGACTTCAGGTCCAGGACCCTGAACAAGGCCCGGCGCCTCTTGAAGGCAGCGGATGCTAAGGAGTGCTGGGGCCACTTGTCGGAAGATCAGATGAGGGTCCTGGAACACATATCCCCAGCGCTCCACGTCCAGGTCCTTGAGAGGCAGACACGTCTGGAGTCGAGCGGTAAGTGTACATGCATCATGATTGTAAGCTGTGCGTGTGGTGATGTGCCAGTAGTGTGCCGGTTGCACATATGTTTGCATGGGGCCGAGTATGGGTGGGGGTGTACAGGGCCGTGAGGCTAAAACATGCGAGGGCTGTCATGTGTGAGACATGGATGGTGCTTGTGTGTGTAGGCTTGCATGCCAAATGCAGTTGTGTGGGCACACCTGTTTGGATGAATGTGTATGTAAGTAGGCATGTTCGTGATGTCACGCATGTATGTTGTTTTCAGCTGCATGTATCAGCACTGTGTACATGTGCATGTGTGTGTATTTGACAAGGGTGCAACAGTGATGCAACATGGATGCATGTGACAGCGGGATGTGGAAGCCTGATTGGCAGATGTGACATGGATACCCATCGGAACACTGCGACAGTTGGTTGAGGTGTACACATGCATGCAAGTGTGGTGGTGTGCGTGCATGTGTAGTGCACTCCCTGTGTTGCATGTGATGTCTGGCTCACCTTTGACTGCTCATGCTGTTGTATGTCTATGGATGGTGCTGGCGGTTGCAATGTGGCTGTGGTATGGCTCATGTGTGCAAGTTGAAATGACATGTGTGTTGCCGATTGTGATGCCATGTCTGAGGTTTGCCAATGCCACTCATGTGCAACTGTCATGTGTGTATGTGTCCATTGTACAGTGCCCTGATGCCTGTGTTTTATTTCTCCCTGTTTGCAGCGTCAACTGATGAAGAGGGCGGAGAAGGTGCTGTGGAGCACAGCGGCGGGGATCGCACCGCCAGCCGGAGACGCAAGGCCCGGCTCCCCTCCCAGGTTGTGATCTCGTCGGGGAGTGAGGAGTCCTGTGCCGCATCCAAGGCCGCAGCTGCCGGGGGGAGGTCCAAGAGGCGGAGGTCGGAGTTGGACTCCTCGGCAGCAGAAGGGGCAGCTGGGACCCCACAGGGCCCAACGGGGGAAGATGGCACAGAGTCATCCAGGTTGGTGGGGGGTTTGGTGGAGGAGGAGGCTGTGCAAGCAACAGAGATGGGGTCTGGAGGTGGGGATTCCACTGGTGCTAGTGGTGCAGTGCAGGACCAGGGACAGGAGGCAGCACAGGTCGCCGCGGAGGTGCCTGTGTGCAATCCTGTCACTGCATCATCTTGCACCAGCAGGGATGCCTACGTCCAGACCCGTTTTCAGGCAGGGGATGAGCTCACGACAACTGGCCTTCCTCTGCCTGCGGACGTGGCTATCCGGGTCCGGGTTGAGCCTGTCCTGACTGGTGTGGCGTTGCGTCAACGGGCCATGCGAGGTGACCTGCAGTCTTTTCATGAGGAGGCTGCACGTCATCTCGAATGGCTTGTTTACCGCGTCGGCCTACTGGGACAGGTCACCCAGGCAGGATTCCTCCGTTTGATGGGGCTTGCTACGACCCCCTCCTCAACTGAACCCCCTATGCGCCAGTCATCCTCCGTGCCATCTTCCCACCCATCAGTCACCTGGGTGCCCTGTGGAGCTGCCTCTGACGGTGCGGCCAGGCTGGTGGAGGAGGCATCCCTGCCACAGTCGGGAGTTGGACGTCCAGCAGGGGTGGCCACATCAACGACTGCACCCCAGCCAGCGGAGGATGTGCAGGCAGCAGGAGGCAGTGCACGGGCAGACGGGCAGCAGCAGCAGCAACGTGGTGGGAGCCATGATGGCTCGGGGCCTTCGACATCAGAGGGGCAGGCATCGGCTGGAGGGCAGAAGGACCCAGGACGGGAAGTGTCTTCCGTGTGGCAGCGGTTGGGCCACGCCATAGATGCGGAGCGGCAGTGGGCGGAAGAGGCACGGCTCACGATGGTCAGGGCGGAGAACTCCACGCGGAGGGCCCTGAGGCGGGCCGAGTGCCTCGAGGCAATCTGTAGGGAGTTTGGGGTGAACATGTGGACGGCCCTGCGGACCCTCAGGGCCATGGTGGAGGACTGCCTCCGGGACATTGAGCAGGAGTTCGATGATGCCCTGGCCCGGAACATCCCGAAGTGAGCCGTCGGACTAGCCCGCTGCCCTTGTAAATAGTTCTGTAGTTAGTGTTAGGTTTCCTTTGGTTTTGCATTTTTTTGGACCTTTTGGACAATGGGCCACATTTTTGCATATATTTTTTTTTTTAGGTTGGGATCATGGACCCTGGATTGTTTATCTGTATATAGTTGACTTTTGGATTTTCAATTTTTTTATGATTTCCCAATGGAGCAATGGTTTTCAATTTTAATTTTACATTGGATTTACTTTTGTGGACTGTGACTTTGGACACCTTTCCTTTGCATTATGATTTGTGGTTTTGCATTATTTCACGGACCTGCTGGTTTTATTTTTTAAAATTTCAATTATTGTTTGTTTATTTTTGATTCAATTTATGTTGCTTTTAATACATATTTTTTCTTCAAAGTTCAATGTGTAGTATCATCTCATTGGTTTCATGCATATCATGATATGGGTTTTGACATTCACTGACACCCATTGGGTGTATCTGAGGGACATGTGTTCATTTACAAACTTGCAATTGGGGTTCTATCATGTTTTTGCCATTTCTAAGTGGGTGGATGCAATACTCGGGTGGGTTTTTGGCATTTGGAGGCTGACCATAAGGGCCAGGGATCTACATTGTGGTGACATGTTGGCTGGGGGACATGAGTGGGGGCCTGGTGGAGGCTGCCCCTGCACTGCTAGGGGGTGGGGGTGGTGGTAGACATGTGTGGGGGCCTGGTGGACGCTGCCCCTGCACTGCTGGGGGGTGCAGGGAGACATGAGTTGGACATGAGTGGGGGTCTGGTGGAGGGTGCCTCTGGATGCTGGGGGGTGGGGGTGGTGGGAGACATGAGTGGGGGCCTGGTAGAGGCTGCCCCTGCACTGCTGGGGTGAGGGAGTGGTGGGAGACATGAGTGGGGGACTGGTGGAGGCTGCCCCTGCACTGCTGGGGGGTGGGGGTGCAGGGAGACATGAGTTGGACATGAGTGGGGGCCTGGTGGAGGGTGCCCCTGGATGCTGGGGGGTCGGGGTGATGGGAGACATGAGTGGGGGCCTGGTGGATGCTGCCCCTGCACTGCTGGGGGGTGGGGGTGATGAGAGACATGAGTGGGGGCCTGGTGGAGAGTGTCCCTGGATGCTGGGGGGTGGGGGTGGTGGGAGACATGAGTGGGGGCCTGGTGGAGGCTGCCCCTGCACTGCTGGGGGGTGGGGGTGCAGGGGGACATGAGTTGGACATGAGTGGGGGCCTGGTGGAGGGTGCTCCTGGATGCTGGGGGGTGGGGGTGGTGGGAGACATGAGTGGGGGCCTGGTGGAGGCTGCCCCTGCACTGCTGGGGGGTGGGGTGCAGGGAGACATGAGTTGGACATGAGTGGGGGCCTGGTGGAGGGTGCCCCTGGATGCCGGGGGGTGGGGGTGATGGGAGACATGAGTAGGGGCCTGGTGGAGGCTTCCCCTGCACTGCTGGGGGGTTGGGGTGATGGGAGACATGAGTGGTGGCCTGGTGGAGGGTGCCCCTGGATGCTGGGGGGTGGGGGTGGTGGGAGACATGAGTGGGGGCCTGGTGGAGGCTGCCCCTGCACTGCTGGGGGGTGGGGGTGCAGGGAGAGTGGGGGTGCAGGGAGACATGAGTTGGACATGAGTGGGGGCCTGGTGGAGGGTGCCGCTGGATGCTGGGGGGGTGGAGGTGGTGTGAGACATGAGTGGGGGCCTGGTGGAGGCTCCCCTGCACTGCTGGAGGGTGGGGGTGGTGGTAGACATGAGTGGGGGCCTGGTGGAGGCTGCCCCTGCACTGCTGGGGGGTGGGGGTGCAGGGAGACATGAGTTGGACATGAGTGGGGCCTGGTGGAGGGTGCCCCTGGATGCTGGGGGGTGGGGTTGGTGGGAGACATGAGTGGGGGCCTGGTGGAGGCTGCCCCTGCACTGCTGGGGGGTGGGAGTGGTGGGAGACATGTGTGGGGGCCTGGTGGAGGTTGCCCTGCACTGCTGGGGGTGGGGGTGCAGGGAGACATGAGTTGGACATGAGTGGGGGCCTGGTAGAGGGTGCCCCTGGATGCTGGTGGGTGGGAGTGGTGGGAGACATGAGTGGGGGCCTGGTGGAGGCTGCCCCTGCACTGCCGGGGGGTGGGGGTGGTGGGAGACATGTGTGGGGGCCACACGGCCAAATCATGTGTAGCATTCCCCGGCACCACCGAAATACACGTACCCTGCTGAAATCGCGTGTGAATCTTCCCGCACACTTCGGAATACACGTACCCAGGCCAATCGCGTGTGGAAATTCCCGCGCACCCGAAGTACACGTACCCAGGCCAATCGCGTGTGGAACTTCCCGCGCATCCCGAAGTACACGAACCCAGGCCAATCGCGTGTGGAACTTTCCACGCACCCCGAAGTACACGTACCCCGGCCAATCGCGTGTGGAACTTCCCGCGCACCCAGGAACACACGCACATGCTATTTTTCACACAGCGGGTGTCCGTGTTTGTCGGTACCCCTTTGCACCTCATTTGTCCTAGAGGGCCACTGTATGGACCATTCATCATGGCTGCATATGGGTGCTTTTTGTTATCGCACATTTTGGTGCACATTTTTTTCAGGCGCAGGGACGCTACCGCCTGCTTCCTTGTGGCGTACTTGTTTGGCCCTGTGCGCGTCTTTGACCGTGCGCTGGTTTGCCCTATTCGATTCCATGAATACGGGTTGTAGGCGAGCGTGTGGGCGTTCCGCGCACTTGCCTCCTGTACTTCCCCTGTGACGCCCATATTTTCACGCGTTGTTCCCCATTCCGAGTGTTACGCCCCATGTTCCGCCTACTTTTGTGATGTGCGCCGCACTATGTGCGATTTCGCAGTGGCCGTGGCGCACGCTGTTTGATGACCTGTGCGCCGGCGTGCACGGCGCACATTTTCAGCGCACATCCAATGTTTTTCTCGCAACTTCCATGAATCGATGTGCGCTGGTTTCCCTTCGATTTTCGCACTTGCACTGCGATTTTTGCACTTTTACTGCGAATCGCACGTTTTGGCGCCTCTGCGCGGGAATTTTCGGCGCACATTAATTCCATGAATCGACCCCCTAATCTTACCTCAAACTACAACAGTTCTTCTCAGCACTCACTTTAACCATACTATTGATGTGTCCTACCTGAAATTTAAAGTAATTGTTGTGAAGTTATGGTGTAGTTTGATTCAAAGATTAAAATGTTGTGGGATGGAGTTTGTTTGCATTAGGAACATGGTTAATTTAAAATTAGTGTTTGTACAGTGCTGGCATTCCCAAAGTTATATTTCACCTTTTTAAAGATAGTAATCTTGATTCTTTAAAAAGTCTTTTTTCACCAATGATTTCCTTTTTATTCATTTTTGGGTTTGTTTGACTCTACGTGTGTTTGCGTGTGTGCTTGACACCTCTCTGCATGCTGTATTTGCATATTACGTATTGGGCCTCATTACGTGTGTGGCGGTCCGGAAACAAGGGTGCCGGTAAGCTAACCGGCACCCTTGTTTCCGGACCAGCACACTACAAGTCTGCCTGCAGGGGCCTTTTACGCCTGGCAGGTCTGACCCGGCTGGGCGCAATGGCCCCAGTAGGCAGAGTTGTCACAGAAGCACCGGCACTGTTATTAACGGTACCGGTGCTTCTGATTCCCCATCCCCATGGATTCCTATGGAACTCCACGGGAATGGGGATTTAACAAATCCAATGCCTAACTTCCCGTGCCGCCGGGACTTGTAATGTCCTGGTGGCACAGGAAAGTCAGGCACCAGAAACAGTGTTTTGGGGTCAGCTGGAACCCTCTGGTGGCACCGGTGGGTTACCGCCGATCTCATAATGAGGCCCATTGTCTCTGAGTATTGTCAAGGAAAAAGGATACCTCATGAATCCACTGGATTGGTGAACACTTCATTCGTAGAAAGCAGTGACAGCACAAACCCAACAGCAACAAGAGACACACATTTGCGAGCGTCCCCTTCCCTCCGATTCCACCAGCCTTTACAGGCATCAGGGCACATGCTTTCCAATGTAAGGGGTGGTTTCAACAGATCAAGGTTGCACACTAAATTCATCCTGCTAGCAAAGAACAAAGCCTCATTATATCAGCCTTTCACACCAGCTGTGCTCTTTCCTGCAAGCCAGTGTTATCAGTGAGGTCACCCTGTCGTAACTCAGTTAGTCAAGGTGCCTATACTCTTTAAAGATCCCCATACTTTTGAGGCCAATAAGAGCATTAGCAATATGATGAATTCCACTCCCCTGTGCTGCTTTTCCTAAGAAAGCGAGAACCTAGATCCCGCTTATCTATGCCAAAAGGGAAACATGTCTGAAGCAAGAAATGAGAAAGCGAGCATTCCAACAAACTAGGTGAGAGGCTTTTATTGCAATGATTTGCACAACACGCCCTACTGTGTCCACCTCCTATAAGCAACAAACGTTGTTTAAACATAGCAATTTACAGGGCCTATTCACTATAATACTGCAGTACCAGGCAAAAGGAGTATGCACAATTTTCATTTCCCAATTTTCCCCCACATTCCCCTCCTATGAGACCTTCACTCCAGTGTCATTACTATCATCTCTAGAAGAACAAACATATCATTCAAGCAAGTCGTAACACTTTATATCCTCTTCAACATGATAGTAAAGCACTTGAACAGGTTGTGACACTTCAGAACAGGTGTTACATAACCGATAGTAAAGGTTTTAGCACACGATTGACAGACAGGACAGCCCTAAGATTATGACAAAGACTACAAGCAGGATCTGTCCAATAGACACCCCAAGGGATCCCAGTTGCCCCTCGATCCATGTCCCAAAGTACCAGGATGCCTCGGGCCTAGTGTGCAGGAGGCTTACAGTGTTTGCCGAATGTGAGTAATGATGTCAGAGATATTGCTTGCATACTCATATTAAAGTGCAGCATTCACTTTTTACGAATGCACAGACGTCTAACGCCATGTTGTTCTGAAGAACCATGGTTTGGAAAGCTACCTGTTACAGGATAGACAAAGAGGAGGCTGTTACATTGGCAATATCATCCACCAACAGTGAGAGCTGAGCTAACCAATTTCTGTTTATTTGAACCCCCTGTGCTGGTATCAGGTAACCCTGGCCTACAACAAAGTCTTCCCTTGAAAAGCTTTGCTTAGGGAGAGCCAGTGCGGACATTATAGAGGTGTGACGCACTTCCAGCAAAACACATCCTATGTAGCAACTCCCTCCTGTGAAGAATCTGATAAGATTCTTCCCAGAAACCTGGTCTGGGGCCCTCCTCATGAGGCCAGGGAAAGGCAGGCGCTTTCCGATTCCAACCCTGGGGGTGGTGTACTGCAGGAGGATCACATGGGGGGAGATCAGACCAGGAAGACTGGGAGGAACCCCTTTTTTCCCCCTTAAGCCCTCCCTTTTGATGGATGTTTGCCAATTTAAAGAAGTGGGAAAATCTAATTTTTCCAAAGTGAACTACATGTCCCAGAATCCCATTGGGACTGAGACGAAGAAGAGGGCTGAAGAGGCATGAAGAAGAAGAGGATAGGCAAGCAGGCCTAACAGCCTTGTCCAGGGTCAGGCAATTGACAATAATGATCTACACATGAAATCAATTGCCCCACCTAAGAGGCATAAAAGGCTGCAGCACGAAGGGGAAGATAGATGGAGCTTGAGCAGGATTTGGAAGGCTGGCAGGAGTAGCAGAAGAAGAAGACGATTAGGCTGGCAGTTCACGAGGAAGTGTGATCACTTAAGGGACGCCAGGACAAGAGGAAAGCAGATTTCACCTGCATGTTCTGAAAGGGTCCTGTGTTCATAAACACTGCCTTGCCGTAACTGCACTGAGAGAGAAGTGCCAAGATTGAAGGTCTTCCCAGGTGTGCCTAATGGATGTAATTGCAAAGCCATGATCGTGCTGCAAACCGAGGCCTGTGTAAAGAAGCAAGCTGAGGGGCAGAAGAGTGAAGGAGACTCCCTGTTGACAAGGCCGGACCGCAGACACCCATGATGCAGAGAGGTATGGGTTCCAAGTGCGCCTAAAGTGGTAGCAGAGGGAGAAAAAGTTGGGAAGTGGAAGCAGCCCGCAACCACAGTGTTTTTGGAGCCAGTTTTCAAGTTCATTCTGAAAACCTTGCTGGTAACTGTTACCAGCTCTTTATTAACTCGCGTAAGAGTAGGAGCGAGTAGAAATGCATTGTCATTGTCAAGAGTCCTGCTGACAATAGAAATGTATCACACGCACTTCTAATACAAGTCAGAGTGCTCGCGTATAAAGAAAAGCTTTTCATTTCCTATTGTTAAACTGTTTAACATTACTGCAGTGGTTGCTTGTCTCCAATTAAAAAGGAAACTCTGTTCAAATCACTCTGAACCCTAAAGCTGACTTTCACAAATTGTTACAATACTTATTACCTCAAAGAGAGGTCGCGTGTGAACAATTGTAGCTCCAGACCGGATTCAGAGCATATGTCTCGGTTAAAAAGTGGGAATACAATTACTTACAGTTCTTTAAAATTAAAGATCTTCCTTAAAGAGTGCTTGCGTGTACCTAAATCTGATTCTCTTTTGAAGATTGAACCTTGTAACATCAAGAGCAAGGGACCACGCCACCTCAGTTATTGAACTGATGAGAAGAACAAGCAAAGAGGCAAACCTTTTTCTATTGTAAAACCAGCCGTGTTCAAATCTATCCACCTGAATTCTGAGGTTGTTAGAGTTGTTAAAGGTCCAGTGTCCTCTGATACAAGTGTGACATTGCTGGAAGTGTGGCAATACAGCTTCAGGGTAGCTACTGGAACCACAAAGGTGTGAATAAAGCTGGGGAAGGGAGCTGGTTGCTTGTAAGAAGATTACATCAACAATCTGTAATGCTGAGACTGTTGTCCTAAGGGACATTTAGAGCATATTAGATAATTTAAAATGAACAAAACATTAGTTTTCATCTTGCGCAACGTTAGATTTGCTGCATACTATGTACTGGCTCCTGATACCCAGGAGCTGCTTTTTGCACCCGGTCATCAAATCCCAATTTCACACACACTTGGTGGCATCATTGGAGGTGGTGTCAGTGGTAGTGGGAGAACTGGAGTCAGTCCGTGGAAGATCGGTGGCCAGTGAGATGATGTCATCAGCTTATGCAGCAAACTTGCGGAAAAGTGCCATGTGAATCCAGGCCAGGATGCTGGCGCACTTCACTGCTGATTTGCTGGTCAACAAAACCTGAAAGGGACCATGCCACCTTGGCTGAAGTGCAGACATTTGCTGATGGACTTTCACCAGGACTCAGTGTCCTGGGCACAGAGGATTGCAGAGTCCCATAGCCGGTTCTGGCAGAGCTTCGCAAACCTGACCATGAATAGATTGAACAGTTTTAATTAGCATGCTTCAATATTTTATCAAGGTATCAATCTCCTGGAATAGACTCTGCATATGAGAGACCGCTGGAGGTGCAGTTCCCATTCTCTTAGGGTGACCAGTAAGAATCTCGTGGGCCGACAACCTATGTTTATGCTGGGGATTCTTTCTCATGGGACGAAAAACCAGGGACAGAGCATGAGGTCCTTTTAAACCAGTCTCCTTACACACTTTAGACAGCCTTAACTTGAGGTCACCATTTTGGCGTTCTACATGCACGCTGGAACAAGGATGATAAGCATAGTAGAATTGTTGTCTTATGCCTAATGCTTTACACACCTCCCTGATAACCTGACCTGTGAAGCGGGTATCTTGGTCACTGTCTATACATAAGGACAATCCAAAATTAGGTATACATTTGGCTAACAATTTCTTGGCCACAGTGACTGTGTCTGCTTTCATGCAAGGATAGGCCTCCACCCACCCACAAAAAAACATCCACTATGACCAGACAATACAAATATGACATGCACATGGGGAGCTCTATGAAGTCTGTCTGCATGAGTAAAAATAGACCCTCTGGTACAGGCCGTGCAGATAGCTTCATAGGCACAGCTCTCCTGACATTGTGGGTTAAACATATAATACAATTCTCACAATGATTCTGAGCCACAGTGGCCAACCAAGGAGCTATCCAATCTCATTGTAACTGTAAAATCATGGTATTTTTACCTGAATGGCTCACACCGTGAGCTTCACGGACTAAGTAACGGAAAAGTACCTTAGGTGCCACCAGGCAGCCATCTGGGGAATGCAACAGGGAGTCGCCTCCCAGTACACACATACGTTGTGTCCCAGTCACCTATTCAGCTTCAGGAGCTTGATCTTGTAGTATTGCCAGACTTGATCTTGTAGTGTTGCCAGAATGGCCAGGGAAGGTATAGGGGACCGTGGAACTATAGAGCACTAGTAATACTGCTCTTCTTAAACTGCTCATTATACCTGTCTAAATGTCAAAGTGTGTTTGTATTTTTGTTGTGCATTTGTAATGTCTTGTTTTTCATGCTCCACTTACTAACTAGAGTATGACGAACATTTATGTGATGTGGTAGTTACTGAATGGTTTGTCCTATGCCCCCTTATCGGGCATTAGTCTTGTTCACCGTTTGTACTTTCCCTTTTTTTTATCAAGGTTTTTAGATTATGACTATATTTCTGATACAAGCTGAAATGAATGCTCACTAGATTAAACATTTTGAATATAAATATCTTGCAAAGAGTGATTATTGAATTGTTGGTCACTCCACCCACCCATACCCCCCTACATGTAAGCTCTGCCTCACAAATTCTTTCTCGGCAACTGGTCTAAGTGTCTGTTCTGTATATTGTACCAGGAAAGACCGGTTAGCTTTCCTCCTCCTGGAGTTCCTCCTCGTCATTCGACAGTGGAACTACAACACAAACAAGACATTCATTGGGAGCCAGCCATAGGATATAAATGACTGTGGCAATCATGCCCTTTACACGTCACAATAGCTACTGCTGCGGGGAGGAAGAATGCCTCTAATAATGCTGGCACATTTTTTCCATTTAGGATTGGGGTACCAGTGGACATTAATACCCCAGGTGATACAACAAAACTCTGAATTCGCGGACCACTGAGTGGGCATACATGGAATTGGTGTAAATCGTGACTGATCTATCCCATTCTAGAGTACACGTGCGGGTGAGAGCCACGAGCTCGGCCCTTTGAGCTGACATAGCCACAGGTAACCGGTATGCTTCTAGTACAGTATGGGGGTTACATACAGAATAACTTGAAACCAATTCCCCCGTTTCCGGCACACGAATGAATGAACAGTCCATGATCAGAATTAACTCAGGGTTAAGCAAAGGTACATCAGATAATTCCATACGGGGAGACAAACGTGTTTATACAACAACCTGATGGTCATGGGGCTCCCCGACCGCCGGGGTAGCTTACAATGAAGCATGGTTTAGAACTGAACAAACGATTCAGGGTGACATTGGCAGCAGTGATGAGTAACTTCTCATAGCGTTTAAGGCTGGAATTTGACACATCCTGTGTCTTTCCTTTAAGTAACAGTGAAAATACCACATGAGGACCAGAAACTGCCACAGGATGGCCCTGTACCAGGGAGTTTATTTCCTCCCCCAGTAGTACAGCAGCGGCTACGGCTCGCAGACATGCTCAGAGTCCTGTGGCTACAGGGTCTAACGCTACACTATAAGATACAGACTGATGCTTGTCACTGTGTAACTGAGTCAACTCTCCTTGATCAAACCCCTTGCATTTTCACAAAACAAGACAAAAGGCTGGTTATAATCCGGCACACCTAAAGCCAGAGCCATTGCAAGTTCTTGCTTAATGGTGACAAGGCACCTTCGGCTTCCTAAGACCATGGAAACGGCTCAGGGATCGAATCATGTGTGAGATTTTGAAAGGGCTTAACTATGGACACATAACCCATGAACCACTGCCTGAAGAAACTTACCATCCCAAGAAACCCTCTCATTTGCTTCTTGGTTTGGGGCTTAGAATCCTTCTGAATTGCTGCAATTCGATCCTGAGACAAGTGTCTTTCCTCTGCAGAAATCTCATGGCCCAGATACGTCACGCGGGGCAGACATAACTATAATTTGTCCTTAGATGCCTTGTGACCCTTTTCAGCAAGCACTTTCAACAAAAACAACATGTCTTCCTCACATGCTTCCAAGGAGGGGGAAGCTAGGGGAAAATCATCTACATATTGCACCAGCGTTGACCCTCCGGGAAACTGTACAGAATCCAAATTTTACTTCAAAATTTGAGAAAACAAGGTAGGGCTTTCCACATACTCCATTGGGAGCCTAATGAATGTGTACTGAGTTGATTTAAGGGTGAATGAGAAAGGATACTGACTGCAGGATGCAGAGGTATAGATAAAAATGCTGAACACAAATCCGCAACAGTCAAATATTTGGCTGTATACGGAATACAAAACAAAATCGTAGCTGAATTGGGCAACTAGGAAAGCCAGCAGCACTGCTGCATTAACTGCGTGCAGGTCCTGAATAAAACGATAAACCTCTTTACTTTGTTTCTTAGTAGGCAATATAGGAGTATTACAGGGACTGCTGGTAGGGACAAAAAGAATACCTTGCTTGCAAAGGGATTCTATCACCGGACGAATACCCTTTTCAGCCTTTAAGGAACAGGTTACTGCGGTACACAGAGCAAGGGCTTGGCAGGAAACAGTGTCATTTTGACTGTTCAGCATTGACCATATATCCAGTATCATTTGCATGGGTTGACCATAATTGGATTGGGACCAGGTCTAACAGCCCTTGCCACACACAGGAGGTGGCAGGCGGGTCCTCAGAGTCCAAATGGTTGATCTCATGTAATGCTGCCAGCACCTTGTGCTTCCTGTGAGCTGGAATGTCAAGATATGCACCATCCGTGGAAAAGTAAATAGAGCAGCTCTGTTTATATAACAAGTCTAATCCAAACAGATTCACAGGTGAACAAGGGTTCAGCAAGAAAGCATGCTGATCGGAAATGGGACCTATCATAACCTTAACTGGAGTGGACACAGGATGAGGTATTGGAGTCCCTCCTGTGCACAACACATTAACTACTTCAGCAGAATGCATCATTCATGAAAAATCAGAAGCTTTCAAAGTGGAGCATGATGCCCCAGTGTCAACCAAACATGACATTTTCTGCCGTGCAACAATACAGTCAACATACGGGGCAGTAGGATCAATCGAAATGAGTGGTGCAACAGGTGCAGGGACCCCTTGGCAATCCTAAACATCGGTTGTTAGCACTGGCGGTGGGGACGGGGACCCGGACTTTGCCAATTCCCTTAGCGCAGTTGGCTGCCCACCTCAACTGTCATAATGAGGCCGATATGGACACTTGGCTTTTCAGTGTCTGAACTCTTTCCAATAGTTTCATTGGTCACTATACGTGTTGGTGTAATACCTTTCAACAGTTTGCCATGGCCCAAACGACTGAGGCGCTCCTCTTCCTCTTCCCCGTCCCAGCCCTCGGCCACCCACTGCAGGGCGAAACTCTCCCTTTCCATGGGGAGGTTGCAAACTCTGTAGCTGCAATGCCAATAACTTGGGCTCAGTAGTTTCTTTTTGTCTCTCGACCTTCTCATGAAAATGCTGTGCGACCAACAAAACTTCTACTAATCCCTTTCCTTCCCAACCTATCAACAGGGCCTTAATTCCTCTGGACACTTTTGGTTGCAAACCCATCACAATCTGGGTCACCACAGCCTGCGGTGCTACTAGAGCTGCAACTACAATCCCAATACTCTTCAAAACGTCTCTTTAAACGTTCAAGATATTCCGCCGGATTTTCTCCATTTGATTGCTTGCATGCATTAATCTTTGACCAATCCGCCTTTCCAGGACAAATTTGAATTTATTTTATTTTTTAATTTGTTAATTGGCATTTTCAGCAATATCAATCTCATAACATTCAAAAGTGCCGTGCACATATATGGTTGCAATACATTTTTAACTTAATATTAAACATTATCGTAAACAACAACAACTGTCTCCATGATCTGTTCCTACAATTTCGCACCTTCCATAATAGGGGTGGGTGGGGGGTTAGTTAGACGGTCCAAAGGGGGGTTGAGGGTGTCCTCAGAGGGCCAGCTTTATCTGCAGTGGCCTGGCCCATGTTGTTTCTGATTATACTGCGAGTATGCTTAGCCTGAGGCCTCTAGTTCATGGGGGTTTATCGTCAGAGGGGTGGAACATATGTCTGGTGAGTTCTCTCCATGCCTCTAGCGCTCTGCTAGATTCATCAGTGGATCTAGCGACACAATCCTCCCAAGCCTTGGTCTCGGCCTGCACCCACCGCTCTGCTTCACTGAGCCATATTTTGTATTGTGGTCCCGCTGGTTTTTTCCAGGACATGGCAATGGTTCTTTTGGCCAGCATGCATAGCAAGTCCATGAGTCGTACCGCGTGTTTAAGCTTGGCCAATCTGGGGTAAGTTCCTAATAGGCACTCCTCTGGTGTCCATTTGTATCTGGTCATGCCTGCTTTTTCGCACATCTGTTTTACTTTGCCCCACAGCAAGCTTGCCTTGGGGCATTCCCACAGCATATTTATCAGATCGGCCTTTTCCCCCTTACACCAGGTGCAGTTCTGTTGAGCTTGCTTGTTAAATTTGGCTATTCGGTGTGGGGTCAAGTAAGTTCGATGCAGTACATTCATCTGTATCTGTCTGAATCTGTGGTTTCTTGAGACTTCTTTGGGGAATGTGAGCGCCCTGCTCCACTCCCCCTCTGTCATTTCTCTGCCTATGTCCCTTTCCCATTTGTTTTTCATTTCCATACTCCGGGGGTTGGGTATGTCGCTTAGATGGCCATATATTTGTGATATTGGTCTGCTGCCCTCCCCCAGGTTGTTGTATAGCATCATTAAGAGTGGGTCCACCTGCGTCGTGCAGTGGTGCGAACCCTTTGATACCATAGGAACTGGCCTGGGTGGATGCCTTCTATTTCTTGTAGTGATGCAAACTCTTTGAAGGGGCCTTCTTCGTAGAGATCTCCCCAGGTGTAGACCCCCTCTCTTTCCCATAATCTAATTTGTTTCAGATCTGTGGCCGTTTTAGAGAGGTCTGCGAGCAGTGGTACTTCTGGTGCATAGGAGTTCCGTGAATGGGTGAGCATCTTCGTTCTATGCCATATCTTTTACCCCAGGGCGGCTAGGAGGGGTACATTTCCCAGTAGTTGTGAGGGTATACAGATCAGTTCTTTCAGTTGGTACGGGAGGACCATAGCCTGCAACAGGGGGGTTTCAGATGTGGGCTCATCGGCTCGCCATTTGGTCACAAAGCTTAGCTGGGCTGCAAGGTAGTATTTTTCCAGGTTAGGAAGCTGGATTCCTCCCTGCCTATATGGTAGGGCTAATGTCGACAGCGCCAGTCTGCGTCTGTTTTTCCCCCATAGGAACTCTTTTATTAATGTCTCAAGCAGTCGGAAGAAGGGTTTGTTAATGTAGTAATGCACATTCTGGAACCCGTACAAGAACCTTGGCAGTACAATCATCTTGACTATCGAGGGCCGTCCCATCATGGACAAGGGGAGTTTCGCCCAGAAGTTCATTGATTTCCGCAGGGTTGGGAGTGCTGCTTTTGTGTTGTGCTCGTGCATCAGTGCGGGGGTGTGCATTATTTGGATTCCGAGGTATCGGAACGAGGTGGTCTGCCACCTTATCCCTACTGCTGGAAGTGTCTCCATATCCTCATGTCTCAGGGCCGCTAGGGGGAACAGGCAGGATTTTGACTTGCTGAATTGGATTCCCGAGACCTTGGAGTAATTATCCAAACATCTAGTATGGTGGGCACATTGTGTTGTGGGTTCCTGACATATATTAGTACGTCATCTGCGCAAAGTGAGATTACGTGATCTATTCCTCCCAGCCTTATACCAGCATCAAAAAATTGCTTCCTAAAGTAAATGGCCAAGGGCTCCAGTCCCAGTATGTACAGCATTGGGGACAGTGGCCATCCCTGCATAGTCCCCCTTTGTATGTCCCAGGCCTCCGACACGTATTGCCCAGATTTCACCCTGGCTCTAGGCTTAGCGTATAATATTGTGATCCTTCTAATGAACCCCGGTCCAAAGCCAAATTCCTTGAGTACAGCCACCAGCCACTCCCAATATATGGAATCGAATGCCTTTATGGCGTCTAGGGAAAGTAGTGCATACGGGTCCCCATCATTGTCTGTGTGCGCTATGATGTGTTGCAGCCTGCGCAAGTTCATGGATGTGTTGCGGCCGGGTATAAAGCCGCACTGGTCAGTGTGTATTATGTATCCAATGATTCTGGACAGCCGCTTAGCTAATATTGTAGTTAAGATTTTTACGTCATAATTAAGCATCGCTAGTGGCCGATAGGAGTCACACCGGTCCGCCAGTTTGTTGGGCTTTAGGATCGGGACCACCAGTGTTTCTCTAATGCTCTCAGGTAGTATCCCTCTCTCGTATGCTTCCTGGTATATCTCATGTAAGAGGGGCATCAGGGAGGGATCATAAGCTTTATAAAATTCTGGGGGCAATCCATCGGTGCCGGGTGCCTTGCACATGGTCATGGACCTAATAGCCTCCGATATGTCTTCTGGTGTGATGTCTGTTTATAGTATGTTGGCCTGTTCCGGGGACATCTTGGGGAGCTCTATCTCGTCCAGTGTGTCCATTATCTGGTCCTGGGAAACCTGTTCATTATGGGAATATAGGCGTTCGTAGAAGCATTTGAAGTTATTATTTATGTCCTGCTGTATGTGATGTGTGTTCCCTTCCTTGTCCTGCAGTGTGGTGGTAGAGTGTCTGGGGTGTTCCTTTTGGCAGAGCCAGGCCAGTAGCCTGCCTGGTCTGTCCGCCTCTACATGTGCTCTGTTTGTTTTGGCAGTGTAGTCAAACTTTTCTAGCATGCTCCAAGCGGTTGCATTCTTCTCCCTGAGTTTCTGGAGTTCAATTTCTCTCTGCTGAGTGCCTGTGGGGGCGGCCTCTAACCTTTCAATCTCCTTCTCCACCTGTTCTAGTTCCCTCCTTATTGTTTTCCTGATTCCCCCGGCCTTTGCAATGATTTCTCCTCTTATCACTGTTTTTAGGGCGTCCCATTCTGTGCTTCGGTGTTCCCTGCTGCCTGTGTTAGCTTCTATGTAGTTGTCTAGAGACTCTTGTAGTTCCTCTCTAAAGGCTGGGTCCTTCAGGGCATCTATGGGCATTTTCCACATGGTGATCGGGGGTCTAGGGCCACTGTGGTTCCATGTCACTAAAAGTGGGGAGTGGTCAGAAATGGTTCTCCCTAGGTACTGTGCTTCCCCCACTTGGGGTAAGTGTTCCCTGCCTATAAGGACGTAATCTAGCCTCGTGTGTAGATTATGCGTGGTCGAGTAGTATGACTAGCCTCTCGTTTCCGGGTGTGTTTCTCGCCATGCATCTGCCAGGTCCAGTCTGTCTATCATTGTGGCCAGTGCTGTTGTTGCTGCTGATGGGCCTTTCAGATTGGGTATGGACCTATCCAGTGTTGGGTTATGTATACAATTGAGATCTCCCCCCCCCAAATGAACAGGCCGCTTCTGTGTTGCGTAATCATGGGATACAGTGAGTTCAAGTGGGCCGGTACGTTGTTGTTGGGGAAATAGGAGTTCATGATGCATAATTCCATCTGTTCTATGTGTCCCCATAGCATTACGTATCTTCCTTCCGCGTCTATCTCTGATTTGGTCAGGCGGAATGGGAGCTGTGGGTGTATCCAAGTGTAAACTCCTCTTGCATATTTGGAGTAGGTGGTGCCAAATCCCTGTCCCCCCCAGTGAGTATGGAGTTTAGCCACAGAGTCTGCTGTGCAATGGGTCTCCTGTAGCAGGGCTATCATCACCCCTTTCCTGCGTAAGTAGGCCTTGATTCTGTTTCTGCGAAGGTATGTTCTCAGACCCCTCACATTCCATGTTATTATTTTGATTGCTGTTGTGGTCATGGTGGTTCAAAAGGGTTGTTACGTTTGCCTTGCTTCCCCCTCTGCTTCGCTTGTGATCGCAGCTCTGGTGTTGAGGGCCTCCCCTGTGTGAGGGTCAAGGCCCAGGTCCCCCCCGTCCTCCATCCAGTTCCCCCCTCCCCCCGGTCCATCTGGAGACTTACCAACTATAGTAACGTTCATTCTGATGAATGAGAACAACAAACTGTGCAACTTTGAACTGCCCCCAGCAGTTGCTTTTAACTTGCAGCGTTCAGGGGCTCCCGAGCCTTTTGGGCCTTTCCAGGCCTCCCGGTGCGGGTTGTGTGTTGGCGGTCTGCCTCCACGTTTCCTGAAGGGGTGTGTCGACGTCATCGGCGCTCGTGTGAGCCAGTGCGCTCCTGCCCGATGTTGCTTTCGTATTTCTGTGGTTCTTAGTGCGGTGCCACATTTTTTTTTCCCTCTTGTTGTGTGAGCATCTTTCGCTTCATGTTGCTTTTGATTGTTCAGTGGCCTGTGATCTCCCTCCTTGCCCCTTCATTGTCTTCTGCAAGGTTGTTGTGCTCGAGCCACATATTCGCTGCCGCAGGCGTTTCTAGAAAGATAGCTTTTCCTTTGTGTATTACTTTGAGGCGCGACGGGTACATTAGCATGTACTTGAGGTTGAGCTCCCGTAGTCTTGCTTTCACTGGGATGAATGAGTTCCTTGCCCTTTGCACTATGGGAGTATAGTCCGGATAGATGACTATTTTGGCGTCCTGTCTCTTAATTTCCCCTCCTTCTCTCGAGAATCGCAGTATTGTCTCTCTGTCGTGGAAATTTAGGACTTTCGCAATTATTGGGTGCGGGTGCGAGCCCGGTGGGGGTCTCTTTTGCAGGGATCTGTGGGCTTGCTCTATCGAGAATCCCTGGGTCAGGTTGCCGGCCCCGATTTCCTGTTGTAACATGGTCTCAATGAAAGACCAAGTTACTAAGGCAACGCCTTATTACTGCGCCAGAAAAAGATCTTGGTAACCAAAGAATTTTATGCTGTGGAAGTTTTTATGGTTAAATTTGTGAGTGTCGCCCTATAGATTACACGTGTCAGCATAAAATTCTTTGGTTTCCAAGATCTTTTTCTGGCGCAGTAATAAGGCATTGCCTTAGTAACTTGGTCTTTCATTATACAAGCGGAGTTAAGGAACTCTAAGTCTCTGTTCTAATGGCACACCAATGCGACAGCTTAAAAATTTGCAAGTAATTAGGTCGCGGGGGTCACAAGGTGATATCAACCCAAAGGTTCCTTCGCAAGCTATGGTCTCAATGAATTCTGTAGGGTCCGGACCCTCCATTCCCTCCGGGACCCCCAGGATTCGGATGTTGTTGCGGCGGGCTCGCCCTTCCGCATCCTCCAACCTCGCTTCCAGCCGTGCTACCTTTAGTTCCAGGTCGTGGACCTTAGTTTTGAGATCCATTGTGCTTTCTACATTGTCATGTAGGGCAGCATCTGCTGTAGTCACTCTCTCATTGAGATTGCGAGCATCCTGCCTTATCAGCTGTATGTCCGATTTTACTTCGTCTATTTTTGTTTCGATAGAGGTGCGTAACGCTGCTATGGCCTGCACAGGACAAATTTGAATAATAGTCTGTATCAGCCTTTTAGTAAATGGTTTCAAATCTCCAGTGGTAGCCGGTTCTTCAGCTGGCCAATTTGCACATACTTTAGGTAATGTAAATATATCTGTGGGCACTACTGCTCTTTGCAACTAATGTAGATCAACACAAGTGGGGTGCTAACAGTCAAAAATGCTATTCCTCCTTAAACTTAATAGGGTTTTCTCGTATGTTTGCAAACAATGTTAAACAAATCAGTAGCCCTCCATGGGGCATGTACAGTCACTCGGGTATCTCCTCCTCCTGGTAGCTGTCTGAGCATGAATACACCAACGCTGTAGTTAAGAGTAGTATTCAGAAACCCTTCCAACATGCCTGATGACGGGGTTAAGAGTCTAGAATTCTGAGCTCATATTTCAGTCCTAAATGGGCAATCCAGACTGATGATACATTGGTGGTTGAGTGAAGTCCAGACTAGCCCTTGCATGTCAGGTATTTCATTGAGAATTATGTGTCCAAAATATCTTCGGGACTTTCCCTTAACAGGAGCTCTCCTTGGCGTACAGGATATAATTGTTTGTACTCCGTTTTATGGGTCTGTACATGCAGGTTTGACTGCTCTGTTTTCAAAACATTAACTTGCTCCTGGAGCATCTCTTGAGTGTCTTGTAATGCCCGAGTCTTAGACTCATTCTGCCTCTTTGTGTCTTCGGTATACCAGTCGGGATAACTGTCCCATTAATGTTGGTGTACACGTGCACCTTTCTTCTCTAGCACCTTTTGCAAATTCGTTATTTTGTCTAAATCAAATGTGCCTTCCTGGGGAAAGTGCCTAGGTGGCTCAGTCTGTGTATATTCATGCTTTTGGCAAATAGTGAGTAAACAGTGTGCTTAACTCCCTTTAGGATGAAGGGGCACTTGTCTAGACAGCTCTGAACCCATTCTATCGGGGTAAGACAATGTATGGCTTATTAGGGATCCAGGTCGTTCCTAACTCTGTCTGCATCAGTACGCTATCGAGTCCAGTGGCGTGGGTACACATTCTATTGACCTCACTCAGCCACTGCATCCCGCCTAGCATTAGCATGCAGCTACACACTGCACTGGCTGCACACATACTGAGCACACCCAAGCACTATATACTATCATACTCTCCCCACTGACCTGACCACGGTCATGTGAGAGTTCAAACCACACCACTTTGAGATCATACCAATGGCATATAAGGCGCTATACAAATGTGCAATAACATAACATTAGCTTAACCGCTCTGCTACGTCTATCCAGAGGCTCAGGTATCACACGCAGCCTCTTGTTCCTCCCCCAGTACAGACATTTCAGAAACACACATAAGTGTAGGTCAGATTCTAATGACTTCTAGTTCACAGCTGATATCCCCGTTATGCTTGCAACAATGCATAGCCTAAGCCAGCTTTTCTGAGACACAAATGGTTAAGAGTCAAAGATAAGACACATAATCGGTAGAAATGCAGCCTATTACAGCGCCTGTACTAGAGAGAAGAGTGTGAAATAAAAGTGGGAGCACAACCTGAGTTGCTTATTTAGGGTTTCCAGTGACAAGGTATTGGTTAAGACAAGACAATTATGGGGTTCTCATCCAAAATATTTTCTTCTCACTTATCCAGAACACATTTGCCCTAACCCACGATCGGTCTTACACTACTCTGACCAG
This sequence comes from Ambystoma mexicanum, assembly GCF_040938575.1. NCBI lineage: Eukaryota > Metazoa > Chordata > Amphibia > Caudata > Ambystomatidae > Ambystoma > Ambystoma mexicanum. The sequence goes on along the minus strand of NC_090934.1, from coordinate 859,616,571 downwards.
TATCGCAGTATCATGTTTTTCTTACGTCAGCAGGAAGCATGACTGTGCTGCTTTTAAACTGCGCTTTCATTATTTCCTTATTCAGATAATTAGCCCTGCAAGGAGTACACTTTGCCTCCTGTATCCTTGAGTAATCACACCAGATTTCCAGATTTTTCAATTTCGTTTATCTAGATTCCAGAGACAAACATCAACCCCCCGTTTCAGACCCCACCATACAAGACATGACAGTACATTGGCACAATACCTGTGTTCACCAAGCCACGGTTTTCCAGTCAGCTCTTTCTTCCGTGCCTGCTCTGGCTACCCTCCTTGGGCCTATAGGCGCTCCGGCCAGCAAACCATTCTGATGAAATTGTCTGTCTTGGGCCCACAGGGATCACTGGGAAGTGCGCCCATCGGCCCCCAGACCTGACCGCAGAGCAGCAGGAATCTGGCATCTAATGGCACTAATCTTGTCAAGGATAAAGGATCGTTCATGACTCTGGTGGATTGGTGAACCCTTTAGTAGTAGAAATCAGTGACAGCATGAACCAAACAGCAACTCGATACACAAAGTTCCGAGCATCTCCCTCTGAGCTCTCCATCCTTCATACCCACCAAGGCACATGCTTTCCAGTGTAAGTGATGGTCCCAAAATGTCAAGATTGCACTATAAATTCATCCTGCTAGCAAATAACACAGCCTCATTATATTAGCCTTTCAGCCCTACTCTTTCATATAGGCCAGTTTTATCAGTGAGGGCACCCTGTCTTAACTCAGTTAGTCAAGGTGCCTTTGCTATTAATCCTTAAAGATGCTCATACGCTTTGAGGCAAGTGAGAGTGTTAGCAATATGACTTCTGCTCTCCTGTGGCATTTTACTTCAGAAAGCAAGAGCCTAGATCCTGCTTACCTATGCTAAAAGGGAAACATGTCAGAAGGCGAGAGATGAGAAAGTGAGCATTGCAACAAGCTAGGCAAGAGGATTTCATTGCAAAGACATGCACACTATGTTCTACAGTGTCTGCCTCGCATAAGAAAGAAACGTTGTTTAAACATAGCAGGTTACAGGGCCTAGTCACTATAATACTGAAGTGCCAGGCACAGGGAGTACATACAATTTTCATGTCCCATTTTTCCTCCACAAATCCATAATCCAAGTGTACTGTATGCTTCCTACACTTACGATTATTCTGTGCCACCTCTAAGCTTATATGCATTCAGAATGGGATGGTGTGCGTGCCTGTACCTCAAACATATCCTAGGCCAGTACATATGTAGCAAGTGCAACCTTGTATGGGGACTTCAGTGGTGTTGTGTGGAGGATTTGTTTTGGGGTCTCTGTGTGGAGTGACTGCTTATGTGTGCTGAGTAAGGTGTTTGCCTACAGGGCCGGCTCTGCGCATGTGAAGAGTGTGCCATTGCCCAGGAACCCGCGCTCATGGGGGCCCCTCAGGCTCTAGCTGTCACGTGTTTATAAATTGTGTTTTTGGAAGAGCTACGAAAGTTTCCAGTATGTTCTATTTGCAAGCCTTTCATCTCCCAACTCGCTGTGAGGTACAGAGAGAAATCCCCTCACCACCCCACTCCAAGACCCCAATTTTCCAAGTGGCTCAGCAAACGTTGCACAGTGGGTCCCATTGTGGCCTGCTAATAGTTTAGTACTTAACACGCCCTTTGTTTGGGAAGAGCATTTAAATAGAAAGCTATTTGTAAGTGATGCTTCAGTCGAAAACCCATTGTTTTCAACAAAAGCCTTAGTTTTAACGTTTAGATGAAGAGAACTGCACCAGGGACATTTTTATTGTAAAAGAACACAAAACGCACCATTTCCTGCCCCACTCTATTTGTTCTTTCAAGACAAAAAAATCACACAAAAAGTTTTAAGCTTTCCCAGTTATTTTCAACTGACATCAAAACAGGATTATTTTTTTGTCTAAGGTCACATTTTCTTTACATGACATATGAATCGTGTCACTGCCTGATCAAGACTAATGCCAATGGACGCACATACCAACGCACAGACCTCACCTCACAGTACTGCACTACTGTTGAAAATTGCCAGCCCAGGAGCTGGCTACTCACACTCTGCACAGCGCTCTGGTGCTCTCGAGCTAGGTCCATGGCTTAAACAATCAAATAAAATAAATTACCAAACAACGAACAAGCAACCGATCTTTCCTGTTATTCTTTAAGTCTTGAAAGTTCATTTTCAAAACCCACAGGCCCTTATTTTAGCCCCACGCTGAATTGCATTATGGTATTTGCAGTCTTCAATTCAAAATGAGGAGAGTGGGGCTACAATCATACTCCTTTTGTTTAGCATATTTCTCTAAGAATGTATAGATTTGACCGAGTGGTCAATTATGATTTGTGCACTGTCAAGTAATCTATATAAAATAGCGTTTTGTTAAAAGCCAATCATTGGGATAAGAAGAGGGAAAGGAGAGGGCTAGTGGTTTATTATGGTTTGCTAGGTCCAGGGATGTTGGAAGAGAGGTTGCTGGCACGGACACTGGAGGCGTTGTTTTTCCTAATCCCTGCACTGCGGCCATTTTGTTAACATCTGAGCACTTGACCTCTGCTTCCATCACACGCTAGGCAGTCCCGCAGTAGAGGTACTTTGCACTGTATGCCCCACACACCAGTGTATTATGTCCTTGTTTAGGTATGTAGCTTTCCTTATGTTTATATTTAAAAAAAAACATTGCTTGGGAGCTTCGTTTCTTTTGGCAGGCTAAATACTCCCCATCTGTTTACTGTGAATTAAAAGCCTATTGCTGGTTCGGACAATGTGGCCAAACATACACCATAAAAATAAAAAAAGTGCTATAAAAACAGTAATAGTGCGTTAATTAAACACAATCACAATTTTTCAAAAAGATATGTTGTTTTCAAATCAAAGTTGCAAAGGTACGTGCAGCAAACCATATTTTTCAATTCAATTCTTTCTTGTGTGACACAGTTTCAAAAGTAAAACTTTACACACACAGATACATACAAAAAAGTAAATAAAGTTTAAGATTCACAATTGCTACACACGATTCACAATTATGTTAAAATAGAATGAAAGTCTCAGTGAAAGTGCTTTTTAAGGTGTTCATCACAATTATAAGCAATTGATCAGTGGGTTCTAACAATACGTTCCACCACTCATTTCCCATGAGAGCAATGCTCTACTTTTAAAATATCACTCAGAAATTTCAACCCTAAGGTTATAAAGTGGTGGGCAGTCAACAAGTATGTGTTTTACAGTCCCTGTAGCTGTCAAGCACACACGACAATAGAGCTCTTCCTTAGGCAATCTGCTCCTTATACATACGACCTATGGTGTCAAAAATAAATGTTATTTAATCCGTAGCCAGAAGACTCTCAGTTGTTTATGTTATCAACAATTTCTGCAATTAATTATAAGGCTTTATGTCCAAGGAGAAATGCTCAAATATCTTGTAGGACTCAAGATAATGGGCCTCATGCCGAGTTTGCAGGTCCGGAAATAAGCACAGCACTAAGCTCACCGGCACCCTTGTTTCCGGAATGGAAAACTACACGTTTGCCTGCCGGAGCCACTATGCCCGACAGGTCTGACCCTGCCAGGAACAGCGGTCACGGTAGGCAAAGCCATCACAGAAGCACTGGCACCATTAACAATGGTGCCAGTGCTTCCGTCTCTCCAATCCCATAGAGTCCTATTGGACTCTATAGGAATGGGGATTAACAAAATTACCAGCGCCTGACTTCCCGACCGCTGGACTTGTAATAGCCCGGTGGCACCGGGAAGTGAGGTGCAGTAATTATTTAAAGGTCCAGCGGCAACCGGCCGGTACCACCGGCATGGTTACCGCCGGACCCATAATGGGGCCCAATTTCTATTCACAATCTAGTCATTTTCATATATTTTCTTTTTGACCTTGGCGGTGATGCACTCTCTAAGTCCTCCATCACAACACCCTTGCCTTCCAAAATATCCAGCACACTATTCATCCATTGGTTCAAAGGCCCACGATCACCCTTTTTAAAAAGGAGATACAGCTGTCCAAAAAGGGTTGCAGGAGTAGGAAACAAAATACTTCTGAGTTGTAAAACTCTTCGCCAAGCAACACTAGTCTCTAAGGACAGGAGGCCCAATGTATGTCCTTGAAGTAATCACCCACTGCTTTTAATGATCTCTGGAAGTCCATTGCAGTATAATCCATTAACCCAAGGTCATCGCCATATAAGAGGTAATGCAATTTCCTAGATACTAGATAACGCTGCCCCTAATCGAAAAATATAAAGGTTGAACAAAAAAGGGACTAGCACGCGCCTCTGGTGCAGTCCACGTTCAATATAGATCCACCCAGATTACGAGCCCCTTTTGTCCAGCCTGACCTTCATTCTAATATCGGAGTGCAAAAGCTCAAGAATGCTAACAAGAGAATCCAGACAGCCCCACAGCCTTAGCATCTGCCACAACCTACCATGATCAACACAGTCAAAGGCCTTGAAAAATATAAAAAGGCAAAATATACACTACCGTTAGACAGAACCGCCTGATTAGACAGAAGCTGAATCAGAAAGCAGTTGAACAGGGTACATTTACCTTTTTGAAACTGAGTGTTTTTACGATCCAGCTTACCAGAGCCAGTAGAATGCCCACCATTCCAGAGCCAGTAGAACAAAAAGTGAGAAGATTTTGTAGGAGGCATACAACAGGAAGATAGGTTGGTAGTCCGCAGGATCCAATCCATCTCCCTTTTTAAAAATGACAACAACTATAGCCTCCTTCCAAGTCTGAGGGAACAGATGGGTCACCAGAATGTTCTGAAAAAGTTATAACAGCACTGCTGACCACAATTGGGGTGCTGATTTTAAAGTTAAGTTTGTAAGGCCATGAAGCCCTGGAGCATTAGAGGATTTCGCCCTTTTAATGGCCATGAGAATCCACTCAATATCTATGTCTAAAATTCCCCAAGATTAAGCATGCATAGATGTCGATCCGTCCTCCTTTCGGGCTGGACCCCACCAAGGGCTGAGCAGCCCTAGGCTGGGACGCATAAAGATTTCTAAAATTGGACTCCCAAAGGCAGGTGGATATTGGCGGCAAATGCAACCTCTCTAACCTCTGGACCGTAAATTAACTTAGGGACCAAGACCTGATTGTACATCTTCTGGGCCGGGAGTAAAGAGAAACACACATATTTTTTATCAAGAACCCTCAGTTGAGTAACTGCTGTGATCGCTTCAAGCTTGAGAACCTGGTTCGCCTGGGCAAAAGGCCCTCTAGCTTTAAGCATCGCCCCAAGGTATCTAAATTCAGACACCACCTCCATTCTGGATTGTTAATATACAAGCGAAAGTTACGCCTACCAGAAAGAGTCCTCTTACGATTTACCACCAGGATCTTTGACTTGGGTCCAAGCTAAGGTCCTTGAAGTAATCATCCACTGCTTTTAATGATCTCTGGAAGCCCATTGCGGTATAATCCATTAACACAAGGTCATCGGCATATAATAGGTAATGCAATTTCTGGGGGGTTGACCACAATACTAGGTAACGCTGCCCCTAATACAAAAATATAAATGTTGAACAAAAAAAGGACTAGCATGCGCCCCTGGCGCAGTCCATGTTCAATATAGATTCAGCCAGAGTACGAGCCCCTTTTGTCCAGCCTGACCTTCAATCTAATATCGGAGTGCAAAAGCTTGAGAATGCTAACAAGAGAATCCAGACAGCCCCACGCCCTTAGCATCTGCCACAACCTACCACGATCAACACAGTCAAATGCCTTGGAAATGTATAAAAAGGCAAAATATACACTACGTTTAGACAGAACCACCTGATTAGACACAAGCTGAATCGGAAAGCAGTTCAACAGGGTACTTGTACCTTTTCGAACCTGAGTGGTTACGATCCAGCTTACCAGAGTCCTATGCCCACCATTCTAGAGCCCGTAGAACAAAACTTGAGAAGATTTTGTAGGAGGCATACAGCAGGAAGATAGGTCGGTAGTTCGCAGGATCCAATCTATCTCCCTTTTTAAAAATTACAACAACTATAGCCTCCTTCCAAATCTGAGGGAACTGATGGGTCACCAGAATGTTCTGAAAAAGTTATAACTGCACCGCTGACCACAATTGGGGTGCTGATTTTAAAGTTAAGGTTGTAAGGCCATCAGGCCCTGGAGCATTAGAGGATTCCGCCCTTTTAATGGCCACGAGAATCCCCTCAATATCTATGTCCAAAATTCCCCAAGATTGAGCATCCATAGATGTCGATCCGTCCTCCTATGGACTGAATCCCACCAAGGGCTGAGCAGCCCTAGGCTGAGACGCATAAAATGTCTAAAATATGACTCCCAAAAGCAGGCGGATATTGGCGGCAATTGCAAGGATGTTTGAACCCAAACCTCTTATTAGGTGACAAAAATACACAGAATCCCTAGAGGCCAATACACGTAGCATACATTCATCATCCCTTTGCAAAAGTAAATGCCTATTGGCCTTTAACCAGTTTATATGGGCTTGCTTCAACTTTCTAACAATTATGTTAGATGTAGATCCAAGTTTACTTGTGTTTCTGATGTCCCTTCTTAGTTATTTTTTTGCTTACACTAAGCTCTTTGTCAAATTTGTGAGTAAGGTCCGGGCCACAATTGGCCCCATCTAAGCTTTTCAATGGTATTAGGCCTTGCAGTAGGTCCTGCATATATGGACAAAACACTGGGGATGACAATATAAGGAAAACACTCTCAGAAAGAATCTGTGAAACCTTAGCATTAAAGCGTGACGCATATTTTGGACGCCATAGAATAGCAGTGTCTCTAGGTCTCACTACAATCGGGCCCAAGACCTGTAACTCAGGACCAGGTATACAGGCCCTTCCCAAAGACGCGATCAGCAATGAATGGTCACTAAATGAACTATCTATTACCTCCAGAAAATCAAAGCTAGGAAACAAAGCACTTAAAGAAAATATATAATCCAAAGTAGAACTGAGGACACCGTTTGACCATGTATAATTTGGTGACCTGTCCCCCTCAGTATTCCCGTTAATAAAGTGGCAAGTCACAATTATCCAAAAAGGAGCGAAACACATGTCCTGTAGCCTTATCTGTCCTGGAGTAGTGGCGATTGACACCTAAGTCATACCAGAAACTATCAAGACACTCTGAGTTGAGATCCTTCATGATAACAATGCCCTTGTTGGTGGATGCACAGTGAGAATCAATCACCTTAGAGATGACTAGCAAAAAATCAACCAAGGATATCACAGCAGGATTATAATAAGCATTCAGCACTATTAGTGAACTTCAAATACAATCACCCCGGTCGCACCAAGTTATTTTCATGCCCAGAATATCAGGGCGACCTAGCAACAAATGTTCCACATTAAACCCAGGTGACATCCGCCGGGCACTAATCAGGCTCCCCACTTGCCTGCCTCTTGGGTCTTTCCAAGCTGGTGGATATATAAATTGGAGAAACCATCTACAAGTGGAGTGTCCAACATAAGTGTTTCTTGCAAACAAATCAGATCCGCTAATAACCATATACCATCATTGAAACAGAGGTGGTTAAACCAACGCATATTCCATGAAAGGAGCTTAATACAATTATATCACTCAGAGCCCCTGTGTACTGCAATATGCTCATGAAAAGAAATAATAATATGCGACCAATCATAAGCAACTGAGTGCTTCTCTGAGAGAAAGGGATCTATGCCCTTTGTACATGTATTATATAAATGTACGCTTATAATCAATGGTTCACGAGGATTACAGTCAGGCCCACCACCTCCACCCATGACATAATTCGTTAGAAGTTGATTCAACCCAGTCTTCAGATAACCGGTACCACAAATTTAACAGATTCAGCCACATCCACTTTTTTTTATCAGCTGAGAGTTAAAACCCCATTACATATCCACCCGTTTAAAATCGAGGAAAAAAAATCTGGCAATGTCTTTAGATGTTAACAATTGTAGGGTAGGGATTTCTCTAAACAGTGCTGATATGTATTGATATGTATTGGCGATTAAGGGGAGTCCTTATATTAAAGGTACGCTTCAAACATGAGTAAAATAAATCGTCCCCCAATGGTCACCCAACCCAGGCAAGTCAACCTGTTGATCAAGCGTCTCAGCTTCCTCCTTCAAAGATAGCTTAAACTCGGGTGACCTAATTAGGCCTTTAGGAGCTTGTAGTGAAATACCACCAGGGCTTGGTGGACGGGGATGCCTCGATGCAATCCTCCTCCTTTCTTCCATAGTGCAAACATTTTAAGAAACCCCAGCTGCCTCAAGTGGCACAGGGATAGATGGAACGAAGATAGAGGCTGTTGGCTTCAAGGCCACCAAGGCCAAAGAAATTACACGGGTCAATAGATTAACCACACCAGGACCCATCACCAAGGGATCACATTTTGCGAGGGCAGGAGAATCTAATTAATTCTCTGCAAAGCAATCTGATTAAGTTGAGATGGAAGTTAAGTTTTTAGGCTCAGCCACAGCAATATTAGATTTAGGTTTGTGGTAGGCTGTAATTAATGACTTACTCTTGCTCGCTGGATTTGTAAAGGGACTCATTCTAAGGGGAGTCACAAGAGAACCTTCAGTACCAATAGCCTTCTGATGCTTACCAACCACCTTTTGTTTGTCCAGAGAAGCAGGAGCAATTTCTTGAACAATCCTGACAAACCCCATGCATTACAGACCTCAGAGAAGACTTCTCTCTGGGCTTCGATTGAGTGCAAGAATTTTAGGCAACTTTGGTTATTCTGGCCAAACAATGTATTTACGTTTCGTTTGCAATTTTAGATTTTTTTTTCCTTTTTGCACCTAATTCTTGAGGAGGCAATGAATCCCCTTATGACACCAATAGAACAGTGGTAGCAGTCTCCACTGACTTCATGTTTATAGGCCTGGGAACCCTACCACTCTCATTAACAGAGGAGATCTTCTCCACTGATGTTAATGAAGGAGCCCCAGAGGGGTCCTGTGACGGAATTTCATCAAATAGTCATACCAGTTGTGCCTTGAAATAAACACATAATCATCATTAATATTTTGCTCGGATTCTATAGGTCTCAAGTGAAACATGGTGACCATCAACCCACAGAAAAAAGAGCAAACATTCTTGCCTACTATGGTACATTGATGGGAAAATACAGGCAAACTCATTCATTAACTGATGGCCATGCCTGTCAAACACTGCAGCAAGATCTTTTGCATATGTTGGCATTCCTCTTCATCAGTGGTCTTTTCCTGGCCTTGCCCCTGGGCTCCTGCTGCTGACTGGTGACTGTCTAACGACTAGAGCAGTGTGCAGGCATGGCCAACACGAGCACCCAGCATTGACACCTTCCAACACATTGTTATCCATTCAAATGGATAACTTGCACTGCACTGCCTGCCTGGGTTATCAGGTTAATGACTAAAAATGAGCCATTTTAGAATGCAAAGACCCGGCCAATGCAAACTGTTGTTGCTTGTTGAATGACTACGACTGACTTGACTATTAAAATAATACAGTTGCCAAAACACCACAACATAATCAAACTGAGACTGGGACAATCATTAGTAAAATAATTCCGTTATTTATTCAGCACAGATCTCGCTCTGGGAAGCAACAGAGCGCTTCACAATCATAAGAGGAAGAACATAATGAGGGAAGCTAAGAAAAAGCAGGGGGGAGCTAACAACAGGTGAGGGCGGGCAATTGACAGCAAAGGATCTAAAAGCAACCAGGGTAGGGAACAGTGAGAAGCATATCTCTGATTCTCTGGTAGGGTGGGCAGTGGAGAGTGTGTGGACCTTGAAGAGTAAGGTTTTAAGCACTTTCCTGAAATGTAGAAGAGATGAGACAAGTCTGGTGTTGATGGGGTCGAGGTTATTAGTCTTTGGGCATATACAGAGAAGGCCTGTCTTCTGGTTCTTTCCCTCCTGCACTGGCAGAGTTCAAGACTGCACGTGTCCTTACTTCTGGTGGATCGCAGGTCCTCAGAGATGTTGAGTTTCAAAGTGAATTAGCTTGGGGAATTCAGGGTGACAGCCTAATATATGATGCAATAGGATTTGAAGATGATGCAGGCTAGAATCGAGAGCCAGTGCAGTTCGATGAGGGTTTGGTGTTGTGGTCAAAGTTGCAGAGTCCTTTTATGAGTTATGCTGCTGCATGCAGGACACATCTCAGTGGTGCCAGCATAGTTACCGGAAAGCCTTCCAAGAAGGCATTTCCACCACTGAGGTGGGAGAGGACCAAGTATTGGACAGGAGATCTGAAGTTGTTTTCTGGGAGTAAGTGTTTCATTTTTTAAAGGTTGCTACTAAGCCGTTTGTGTCTTCCTTGCTATCTTATGTTTGAAGGTGAGATTTCTGTCAATATCGAACACAAGGGACTTGGCACAGGAGGCCAACATGGGTTTGAATCCCTTGAGGTTCATTGCAGAGAGCCAGGACTAGATGTCAGGGTGTTCAGTGTTGTTGGTTAGCAGTAGGAATTTACTCTTGGAAAGGTTGAGCTTCAGGTAAACACTGGACATCCAGGCCTGGATCAATGTGCACAAGGCCTTGAGCCCTTGGCTGTCTTCGATGGAAGATATATTATCTTGAGGTAGATCTGCGTGTCATCTGAGTTTTGGTGGATGTGGATGTTGTGTCGAGTGAAGACGGTTCTGAGTGATTCCATGTAAAGATTGAAGATCACGGGGGACAGGATGGATCCTTGCAGGACTCCACGGGTGATGGGTGGAGTTGGTGATCTGGAGGAACCCATCGGTGCAAACTGTTGACAATTAACAAGGTAGGATTTGAACCAGGTGAGGACGATCTCGCTGATTCTGTGTCTGGTGGTCTACTGTGTGAAATGCTGCAGAGAGGTCAAGGAGAACCGGGAGACAAGGATGGCCATCATCGAGGATTTTAAGAGCATCGCGGATCACCATGATGGTTGCTGTTTCTGTGCTGCATCTGGGTCGGAAGCTAAATTGGTAGGCCTGAAGGAGGCTATTGGCTTCAATGTGTTAGAGGAGCTGCATGGCTACTGGTTTCACAAGGATCCTACCTAGGAAGGATGGAAGATGGATGAAGGGGTGGTAGTTGCTGAGAACATCAGGGCCTAGTGTTGGTTTCTTGAAAAGCGGGAGGATGAGTCCGGTCTTATATCCAGTCTTGAAGGTAGCGGGGAAGGTGCCTCGAGTTAGGGAGTTGTTGAAGATTGCCAGGTATGGGAGGTGTGCTTCAGTTGGAAGGGTCTTGAGAACGGAGACAAGGAGGATGTCGACCACATAAAATGTGGCCTCAAGGGATGGCAGGGTGCAGTGAGGTCTTGCATAGTTAGTGTCTTGAGCCTTGTCCTGTAAGTGGTGGTTTTGCGAGATAGGATTTGTAGTGTGCTATCAGTTGTGGCATTGGCGTCTATGTAATGGGGGATCATGCTGATGTTGTTGACGAGGAAAGAGTTGATGATTGTGGCAATGAGAATAAGGGCTAGGGCTCAGAAATATGTGCCAGGGCTGAGCCATGACAAATACCTGCACACATTTGACACTGGAGGTGGTATCAAAAACATAGTCTGCTGATCCAGAGTTTGGAGCAAGGTCAGTTTTAAGATCCTAGGCAATGTGGCAGTTGAAGGAGAGGTTGATTCAAAACTCCCTTGCCTTTCTATATTTTATTGAGTGTGACTACCATGGTTTGCTGGATGACTTTACAAATCAACTGCTCGATTGAGTCATCAATCTGCATGGGGAAATCATTGTACACACCACTCGTCAGTATGACCGGGCATGAATCCATATAGTCTTCAACTATAACTCCACCCTTTCTTATCCACTGATATGTAAGCCAGGCTAGATATAGAACATACTCACTAATACTGGGTGGCAGCTGTGTATCCCGCTCAGTACGATACTTGACATGGCAGAGGAGACAACTCATTCTTCAATGATATGTAAGTCTAGGCATGCTGAGCCAGAAGAGGCCGGGTGGGTAGTTTGGTCAAGGGGGATATTTGAATTAGGTTGAGTGGGCAATCAAGTTGTAGGCATTGGTCAAGACCCATTGTACCACGGATCCACAGTCCCACTCCTGACACCATACCTGGGCAATGATACAAGTGAGGCCAAGCTAGGATTATGTTCAAGCAAGCCTTTATTTGAAGATAGTCTCAGGATGGGGTTGGTCAAATGCATTTATGGCTGAGGGGAAATTACTAAAAACCAAAAAGGAAGAGCTATAGAAAAAGTGCCAGTGGTGGACCAATGGAAAGTGAGGGGGTCAAGGTATTACCATACTTGAACATGATGATTAACTAAAAAAGAATCCAAACCTACTCCTAATCAGTCCATGTTAATCCAGAGATGCCTGAAGCTATCCAAAACAAACATTCTAAAGTAATGGCCAACCAAAATGCTCCGAAACCTATTTTTAAGCAGACCTGTTAGCCCCTAGGGGTACCATAGTTTAAGTCATACATAATTCAATGTTCCGGACAACAAAAGATGAACAACCTATCACTACAATGCACAGCCCTATACTACAAAATAAAACAAAACAGCACCGGCAATTAGATTCCCTCCTTTAGGAGAGTTCACACTACTGAGGCCAGTAATACCTTATTAACTATGGCAAGGCTTGAAAAAAGCTTGTGGCCTCTGGCACTATCTTGTTTTTCTTTGGATGCTGTACAACGACCGCAAGAGCCTCTGGAGTACAGTGAAGCACATACGTGGAGGAACTTGGCTTTCAGCACAGCTTAGGGGTAAGTGACCCACTGGCGCTTGTCTGCTTAATCCATGACTCTTGTCCTGTTTCATGTTCATATACTGACTGGGTCAAGCAGCGCATGCTCAATTTTACACAATGCTGCAAGTCCCTGGGGTAGCTGGGACTTGTAGTTCTTCCCCATATAAAGGATGTGAATACCTCTGACTAACCGCACCTGTCACTCCTCAAGAGCAGCATGGGCTGCACCATGACAGGTCACACAAGCCATCTCCATCCCCCAACACTGTAATAAGTTTCATCCTACCCAGCGTGCCAGAGCCTATCCTCTACCCCAAATCGGTCAAAATGCCCACCTGGGGCTGTGGCAGGTTTTGCGGCAGAGGAGAAATGGTGTACCCGAAAAGCAGGGCTCTGGTGAAAGTTGTGTCTCTGAGCTTAAGTGCAAGATAAACTACTATCCCTGAGACTGATGACATGCTTACTATTGGACAGCAATATTGTTGTGGGTACACCTTCTGGGTGGATCTGTGTATCGGAGCGTATAACCCATGTATGCAAATCTTAGTTGTTATCAATATCTACCCTACACAGTTTCATCATTAAACCAACAAGGGTTTGCACTTGAAGTTAGGTGTATTTCATACTCATAAATAGAAACACATTAATAATGCTTGCACTCAAATGCTAAGCATGTATGTACATCTATTATCTTGTTCCTACTATTAGCAATAGAGTAGTGGAGCAACCTACTCTTCTAAAGTATGAAAACTACCTACCACCAATCACAGATGTGAAAGTAGCCACTGTGGCCCAGTAAAACTTAAAATCATACTCACAATTGTGATGCTGTGTACTGGCAAGCCAGAGGACATGTGAGGTTATACAGTTCAACCTCTGGATAGCCCATTAGGTGGAAAGTGATAAAAACGTGGTCAAAAGGTCCATGACTTCTATGGTTAGTTAACTAAAAAAAATCTAAAAACGATCTAGAGAAATTGAGCAAAAAGGTAAAACATTTCAAATCCCCCTGCAAAGGATTCTTCTCACCCTTCCTCTGTGCTTTGATGGTGTCCCTTATTCTGGCCAAAGAAGCATGATGGTCCGCACAGGTTATATACAGACGCTGTACCAACCGTCGTACCATGCTAATCTCAGTGTTTCACCAGCATAAGAAAAGATGAAAGGCTAACCTATAAAAATGCATCCTGGTTTCTCTTATTGTTGAGACGATGGAAAAGAAAAAATATATGTTGAAAACAATCTGTAAAATTGCTTATTTCAGCCCCCACAATATTGGAACAGTCAAAAAACCTGGTTTAGGAAAACTTATCAAAGTGGCAATTTTTAACCCATGAGCAGTGTACTGCCTCAGGGAAGAGGCTTCTGAAAACTGTGTGCTGCTTGTTTCCAAGGCAGGTCAGCTTTGTAAATTATTTTTGCATCCAAATAACTGAAGCAAGCTTCGACCGAGAAGTGCATTGGAAGTGCTGCTTTGCCTGCCTGGACCTCTTGTTGCCAGAGACTGTTAACTTGTACATGAGGCACTAAATTCAAATTCAAAATCATTGGGCACGCTCCCTTCTACCAAGAGTTCTATTTCAACACCAGCGGTGTGCAGCCGCATGCGCGTGACCGAGAAGTGCATTGGAAGTGCTGCTTTACTGCTTTGCTGAGTAGCTGTCTAGATGACAGCGGGCAGTGGCCTTCTTGCTTCCCGCATTGCTCGGATTTGCTGCAGTGTGTACACCGTTGGTAAGCCCCAATTGCTGAAGTGAATTGTTAAAGCGTGCATGTGATAAATGTTTTGTACTGAACTTGGATTTCTGGCAGCGGCATTTCCGCTTCCCACGTTCCTCAGAACTGCCTGATTGTGAATACCGTGAGTAAGCCACTTACGTCTGAAGCGAAGTGTTAAAGCGATCACCAGATACTTGTTTTGCATTGTATTCGTATTTTTGGCAGCTGCATTCCCGCTTGCCATGTTCCTCGGAATAGTTTGAGTGTGAATACGTGGGTAAACCACTTAATTCTGAAGCAAAGTGTTAAAGTGCAAAGTGTTAAAGCGATCACGAGATACTTATTTTGCATTGTATTAGTACTTTTGGCAGCAGCATTCCCACTTTCCATGCTCCTCAGAATTGTTTGAGTGTGAATACCGTGGGTAAGCCACTTAATTCTGAAGCGAAGTGTTAAAGCGAACACGGTTTGTTTGTATTTTTTGATTACTGTTTTAAATTGTACATGGGAACACCATACTTACCCAACAAGGCATCGGTTATATATACTCGTCAACAATGCCAATCCGACTAATAACTCCGAAGTCGAGACTTCTACTGAAGCCGACACCTAAAAAAAGACTTTTAAATGCCTGCATGAGCAAGCCAGTGAGTACAGTAGAACCTGCACCGCCACAAAAACCAATACGAAAGATATTTGTGATTTCAATCGTGTAGAATCCACGATTGTCAGCTCGTCCACGCCGGGTGTGATACAAGAAATTCCATTGAAGCAAGTTTCAACAATCACATGTTAGGAACATTGCAAAGTGCCAGTTTTAGGCCCAAAGACTAGAACTACAGTCTGGGCCTACTAATTAAATGTGCTTGCTTTTCTTACCCATGCAGGTCAAGATCTTGTGGGTCAGCAGTGTCCTTGAGGCCCTGCTCCTCCCTGTTTCGGCATGGTGTATCTTTCGGTGAAATCTTAGGAACTCCTCCAAGCTGGTAAAACAGCTTTTTTAAAAGGCTAAGTCCTACCCCTGTTTCCCGGTTAGCCAATCACATTCTAAGATATAATGATTTCAATGCATTATCTTGTTTAAAATATTACAAATGTTTGTGAATTCTCGTACATTTTTGCTGCTTATGTTTTAAAAATAGGGCTGGCAAGTTGCTATGCGCAATGCAAAAACAATACTGATAAAATGACAAGGAGCTCATTAAAGCAAATCAGGGGGTTTGTGTTGAAAACCAATGAAGCAACCTGGACACGGCTAGCAGATAAATGTGTTGCTTTGGCAAACTCTTATCTTGTGCATGCTGCATAGAAATAAATAAATACATGTATTTTCTAAACACATTAAGCTTTTTGGTTTCCAGTGAACACATTAACCCCATAATGCATTCTGAAAGGTTTTGGTAATGTTCTGTACATTTCCAATTATGCTTGAGAAGATAATGCTGCCAAAGTCAACAGTTGTATGCACATTTGTGAAATGTATCTCTGTCAATGCTTACAGGAATATTTCATATGTGGCTACATGGTGATGTAGCCTGGCTTGGAGTTTAGAGCTGTTCATAATATAGCCATGTTATGCAGTTTATGACAGCAACCCCACCACAGGAAAGCAAACACTCTCCCGGAACGTCTGGGCCCCGACCCCCTGTGCAGCACACCAAGCAGACTAAGCACACTCTGCAGAGACCCTCAGGGAGCCTGGGGAAAGGCTGCAGGAGAATATTGACTTGTGGTCCCCAGCTGGTATACTCACCACCAAAGGAGCCCACCATATCAATAAAGCTGCTGCATTCAAGGACCGGAATTACAAGGCCCAAAATTCACAGTGGGCAGACTAATGTTGGAACAAGCCTTGTAAGCAGTAAAGAGGGGATCATGTCAGCAACCCTCGCTGAAGGCTGGGTGGCAGACCTCCAGTTGCACTGCACTTCCCAATGAGCTAGATTGTTTGCTCACTGTCCACCACTAGTTCTTGGTGTACTCGCCTGGGGCATCAGATTCCCTAGATCCTCACCCCTGGTCCAAGGTGGGGGTGAAATGCAGTGGGAGCCCATCAGGGGAAGCACAGTGGCTTTAGGGTTCCTCCATCACTGGCACCAAATCACTGGCAGGCAGACGCCATGCTGGGATCAGTTCCCGGACACAGGTGAGGTCAAAACGCTGAAAACATTTGGGTCCCAGCTCACCAATCTGGCTGATTAGAGCTCTGATGCATCTGGACCTAGTTCACTGCAGGTGGGGTAGGTTGGTGGCACTGTGGAAGCACTTCAAGTGGTGATTTATAATGGCTCTCTGGGAGCACTGAGGACTTACAAATGTCTTGTCAAAGGTCAGACCACACCCCTAATAATAATTATTTTATCTTCATAAAAGTTGTATGGTGTTTTTAGGGTAACATAGGTTATGTGTTAGAAAAGTATCTTAAATGGGGGGCGCTGTTGAGCAGCCCAGAAAATTGCTGCTTAGCCTTGAGCTCTGTGTCTGCCTGCCCTTATCCGGAAGACATCGGCGCCCATCCGCAATACTCCCGGCCATCACTTCACAGGCAGATAGCTGGCGCCCTCCTCTCCACATACCTGCAATTTGGGGGAAATCGGAGCTTGGAGCCTGAGTTTAGACCACCCGACATCCTGCCTGCTGTGCGGCCTCGTTGGCGCGGTCTCGCAGCTACCTAGAGCAGCCACCCGCCCAGACGTGCTGCCCTGAGTCCCTGGCCCTGTGGGACCTGCGCGCTACACTGTGAGCGGTCCCCGGCCAGGGACGCCTGCATGCCTTTCCGCGCCTGCAGGAGCGGCGCTGCATGAGCGAGCTGGCTCAAGGACGGCCCTGGGTTCACGGGGCCTGGGTGCGGAGTGTGCCACGCCTTGCAGACTGCTCACTGCCTTCATCGCCGGGACCCTGCGGACCGCCAATCCACAGTGCCCCGCGGGTTGGGCTGGAGCCTCCCCGCAGCCCCTCCACACTCGCCATCTCTGGGGCTCCTCCTGGCAGACCCAGCGGTCTACTTCCTTGATCCTTACCACCGCCGGAGCACGTGGCCAACAACAGTGTGCTGCAGCCCCACACACTGTGGCCTACCAGAGATCTGGAGCCGCGGAAGGAGCGTGTGCCTTTGTGAACCGCAGTCAGATGCTGCATGTGCTGCAGGCTCTGACACCCTAACGGCTGTGAGGTGGGTGCTGGGGATCTCCCCAAGACTTACTGCTGGCATCCCTCCAACTGTCCCCCTGCGCTCCAATAGCCCTGCAGCCACTCCACGTTGAATCCTTCATTGGACTCATCAACCCCTGATCCCATAAGAGTCTACCCACGGGCAGAGACCACTGTCCCTTGTCAAAGCGCACCCTGGACCTCAAGGACTGGCCGCTGCCCAGCTACCGGCAGTAGCGGTTGCTGCTGTGGCCCACGTGGCCCCACACTAGCCCTACAACTACTCACGTCCGCTCAAACGAGTGGCAGCGCAGGGGTGGCCCGCTCTTCTCCCCAGCTGGCTCCCACTTGCACCACCACCCCGACGCGCTTGGCCACTGCTCTTTGCTTGCAACATAAGACTGGAACGCCTAACCCTGTTTATAGAGGACCCACAAATAGCGCCTCAGCCCCACATACCCACCAGGACGCGGTGGCACCCTCACAGCACTACGTGGCTCATCAATACTGCGGCCTCTATATACCTGCTGGACCCCACCTGTGCGCCAGCACTGTTGCAGCAATTGGACACCCACTAGTGGCAAACACCTCGCATCCACCCATATTGTCATGCCCAGCAGATCCCGGGGCGCCAACAAGAAAGGGGCCATGGATAAGTTTTCCAAAGCAACCCCTAAATCTGACCAAAGCCATGCACCCTCTAATCATGGGGATTCTGTCTCGCCCTCGCCTGCCGCGACACCTGATCTTGCGACGATCCTGGAATCCATCCTGGAATCCATGACAAAGAACTTTCATGAAAAAACTTGATGATATCAATGCCAATGTGGCGTTGCTTAAATCTCAACTAGACCATGCTGACACCAGAATCACGGAGGCTGAAACACAAATAATTACCAATGAAGATAATATACACGCCCTCCAGGACACTGTTACCACCCTCAGCCGGGATATAAAAGCGGTGAAGGCCAAGTGCGACGACCTGGAATCAAGATCCCATAGAAACAACTACCGCATAATTGGAGTACTTGAAAATGCCCTCAAGGGCCGCATGGAGTTGGCGGCGGAGGACCTACTGAAAGAGCTGCTCGACAATCCTGTGCTCTCCCCCTACTTCACGGTGGAGCGTGCCCACAGAGCCTTGTCTGCGTGCCCTGCACCCGGCGACTTCCCCAGGCCCATCATAGCCAAAATACTCAATTACAGGGACAGAGACCTTATCATACATTTATCTTGTGAAAAAGGGGAACTACGCCTGGGCTCCCAGACAATCAGGATCTTCCCCGACTTCTCTGTGGGGGTGCAGCAGGAGAGGCGCCAGTTCCTAGGGGTCAAGAAAATGCTACGAGAGCGAAACATCCCCTACGCAATGCTGTTCTCGGCGTGCTTGAAGCTCACATTCAGAGGGAAACTGTACTTCTTCACTGTCCCAGAGGAAGCAGTAAAGTTCATTGAAGCACAGATACCACTCAACGACCCTCCTGGGAACCACGTAGACATGGACAATGACTGATCCATCGCCTCTTTGGGGCCTCTGTGAATCATCAAGGTATGTTTTTGTCATCTGCCCAACTGTGTGGTGCGGTCTGCCCCTAGGGCCGCTCCGCGCTATCCAGCTCGGTGACAGGGTGGAGCGGAGCTGTGCGTGCTCTCCAAGGGAAACAATATGATCAATAGACCTACAAAGCCGGACCTGTGTACCCCTGCGGTACCTCAACATTCATCTTTATTTTGCAACCACACCAAGGCTCGCAAGATTATGGCCTATGCCAATAGACATGGCTGCAAAATATTGATGCTGCAAGAAACACACTCCACGGGCAGCCTAGCGGGCAGTATGGCACCATCATGGGGTCCCAACAGATACTTCAGCTCTTACTCCACTCAAGCCAGAGGCATATTGACACTGATTCACAAATCGATAAAATTCAAACTACACAAGAACTACACTGATCCTCATGGTAGATATGTTATACTACACTGCACCATAGTGAATAGAGAGTATCTTCTGGTGAATTCTTATGGCCCCAATGTGGACACCCCTGAATTTGTGGATACTGTGGCTGCCAAACTCCTAGGCTATGTGGGTGTTCTGATTATATGGCGGGGGACATGAATCTAATACTAGATACTGACCTGGACAGGACGGGTACTGCTTCCCGACCCCTGACCGGGACTGCACGGAGACTACTCAGCTATTGTGTAACGCTTGACATCCGTGACGCCTGGAGGACACTGCACCCTCAACGGCGCGAATATACATATTATTCAACGGTACACAACAGCTCCTCCAGAATAGACTTGTTTCTAATAACCAGTGAGACGATGGTCAGGGTGGAGGGGGCGCAGATCCTAACTCGCACACTATCTGACCATGCCCCGAATACTATATCAGTAGAACTAGGAACGACTGTCCTGACACTCAACACATGGCGTTTCAAATCCTCGGCCCTCAGGGACATCGTGTTTAAGGCGGATATACTTGCTGATGTTGAATCCTTCTTCGAACACACGACCCCCCAAGCCACCCCGCCACCCCTCTTGGCGACAGGTGGGAAGCCTTCATGGTCTACATTAGGGGGATGTCCATTTCCAGAGAAGCGGGTGTGCTGAAAACAATTAGGGCCGCTCTCGAGCGATCCGAAACTAAACTACATAGGATAGAACAAAAGTGCTCAACCGCATTCGACCCCGCCAAACCTGCTCTAATAGCCGATGAACTCCAAACATATAATAACCTTGCAACCAGTGAGAACCAATACTGTAGCCAGCCTCAAGCTACTCGTAAATATGGCGAAGGGGATAGACCTGGGAAAACACTTGCAACCCTTATAAAAAAGGAATGAGGTCAGGCTCATATTACCTCTATTAAGGATGACCAGGGCTTCCCATGATGGTCGGACCATCAGATACTGGACATATTCACAAAATTCTACACAACCTTATACTCACAACCTCCCGAACATACTGAACATAACATGCAGGATTTACTCGATCAAATACCCACAATGTGCATCTCCGCTCCTACCAGGGACCAGCTTGAATCCCTGATTACCCTGGACGAGTTGGTTGAGGCAATCTCGGACCTAACCAAGGGCAAGGCACCGGGTCCTGATGGGCTCACGGCAGAATTCTACCAGGAATATATAGCTATACTAGCTCTTAAGCTATTAGAAGTATGGGACGAGTCGCTCCGTGCGTCCATTCTCCCCCCGTCTCTACGTGAAGCCGTTATAACGGTCTTGTTGAAGCCTGGAAAACCTGATGATGACTGTAGCTCATACAGGCCACTTTCCCTCATGAACCTCGATACTAAGATTTTTGCCAAGGTGATAGCAAACCGCTTTCTCCCCCTTATGACGCATGTGGTCCATGAAGACCAGGCAGGATTTGTACCGGGAAGATCCCCATCTCATAACATCAGGCGGCTGTTCAATGTGATATCCCGTATCGACCAGGCCGCACACGTGGTCGCGGTCACGCTTGACGCTCAGAAAGCGTTTGACATGGGGTCCTGGAATTACATGTGGTTGGTATTAGAGACGATGGGTGTAGGCCCCAACATGATTGGATACATTAAACTACTATATACTTCCCCAGTGGCCAGGGTCCGGGTCAACTCCCTCACATCCGCTTTGTTCACACTCTACAGAGGCACCTGTCAGGGATGCCCGTTCTCCCCGATCCTTTTTGCTCTGGTAATAGAGCCAATGGCAGATCACACCCGCGCACGCCACTCTCACAGGGGGATAAGGCTAAAAGATACTCCAGAAATCATATCCCTCTATGTGGATGACGTGTTGCTATACATTAGGGACCCTGCCACCCACCTTGACCCCATACTACGAGACATTACACGCATAGGCACCCACTCTGGCCTTACAATTCACTATTCTAAGTCCGAAGTTCTCCCACTCACTGCTTCCACCCAACAGCCCCCCACCGAATACCCCCTTCGTTGGTCCCCTGGGGGAATTAAATACCTCGGTGTCCAGGTGTCGCTGACCAAATCTGCACTGCTTGAAGACAACTACCTGGCCGTAGCACAGCTGGCCGAAACGACAATGAAACACTGGCGCCCCTTCCTTTGTCGCTGGCCGGTAGGCTCTCCCTTGTCAAGATGGTCCTACTCCCTAAGTTGCTCTACATCTTTAGTAACATGCCCATATGGCCTGGGGAGAAATATTTTGTTAGACTGCACAAATCCTGTGCACAGTTCTTGTGGCACTCCGGCGCAGTGGCAAGAAATGGTTCGACATGGCGCTCCCATACAAACAAGGGGGGTTCACTGCTCCCGATCTATCCCTTTACTGGGCGGCAGCTCAAGCTCAACATGCCACCCACTGGTACCCCGGTTCTCCAGCCCGCCCGCATGTTAAACTAGAAATCCTAGCAGCGACCGGCACCGACATAATGACCCTCATACTACATCAGCACTACTTGCCTGACTCTCCCATTGACCCAATAGGCACCAGCTTGCGCGCCTGGAAGCGACTGCTACACCAAACAAGGGAATCCCCTCCCTATTATAAATGGCTCCCAATGTGGGCCTTCCCTGGACTAGAGCCCACATATGACACTGCCCTAGCCCAACACTGGGGGACTCTAGGCTACCAGGCGCTATCAGACTTTTACCCCGACGGCAGGTTTATCGACCATAAACATGGAAACCAAGCCACTCTGGGTCTGCCCTGGAGTTACTACAATACTACAGGCTCCGAGCTCTATTTCGCACTGCATGGCCCTCCTTTCCTGCTGAACACCCTGACTCCCCGATACTTGCATACATCGCCAACTTGGGCGGCGCTTGTGGCGTTGTCTCCTCTTTATACAAGATGGCACAAGCTGATGCCCCAACCCAGGCTCGCAGGGCACGTGAGGAATGGGCGGAAGAACTGGGCCTGGAGATCCCCGACCAACTGTGGGAGAAAATGTGCTTACACACTCAAAAGGTTTCCCTTAATTTCGATATCGGGCCATCCAGTCCAAGCTACTGAACAGGCTATATTACACCCCCTACAGGATCTCCAAGTTCTCCCATACCACCCCACACTCCTGCCCCCATTGCAAAATGGAGGGAGCGGACCACCTGCACATGTGTTGGACTTGTCATGAATTGCGGGAATTCTGGGGTAAAATTCTAGAGACACTCGCTGAATACTGGACATTACTATAGATCCAGAATCTTGTTTGGAGTTTGGGGAACTGATGATGCCAAAGGCATGGCTAAATTCCTTAATATCAGTTGTATCGTTGCTAAGAAATGTGTACTCTAGTACTGGATGAACCCCACCCCCCGACATTTCAAAAAAGGTTGAGCTTGCTTACATGGTCCCGTAATTGTGAAGAAGAGTACATTGCAATGCTCCCTACTCACTCCCGCCCCAAGGACATATGGACTGCATTCAGCAGTTACCTTAACAGCCAAGAGGAGAGGTCAACCGAAGGAAGCTTATCCCCCCGGCTGGTGAACGCTTGATCACTTTGTGACATCATATCCCACATCCTCCCCTCGCATTATACTATCACCTTTGAGGTCTTGTGCACTTTAATCATGTACCTGTGTATACTTCATTGTTCTAGCATGTGTGTCTCTGTTGTAAACCTCTGCTAACAAAAATAAACATAAACAAAAAAGAAAAGTATCTTAAATATATATTCAGCAAACAAATGCACAGGGTAGAGGGTGTAATGTAAGATATTTCATTAGGATGTGCGGTATATATTGTATCAAACTGAAAATAAACTCAATGTGAAGAAAGTGAAGAGGAAAAGTAAGATGAGAACTAATACCGGAGTAAAAATCAGAGATAAAACAATGCTTAAATTGCATCATAAGAAAGATGAGGGACATTAGGACATACAATAAAGGTATATCTAGAAACATTTCCCTCCTTTGCATGGTCTCTCTGACAAAAAACTTAAATTGTGAATAGCCTGTAGTACTTCTCTAGTATGTTGAAATCAGCTAGGTTTAAAGATGAAGGGCCTATGACATGATTCTGAAGTGGTAGTATTTTACCCCTTGTTATTTGAAGTTGATAAAAAAAAAATTCTAGGAAGGAAAATGGAATTACCATTCCAAGTGGATGAATTGTTAGGGAAATAAAAATGTGTTTGAACTCTAACACCGATATCGTCTTTGTAAATCCTCTCTTCCTGGCACCTACCAATAAATTAAAATGCAAAGATGGATTTTTACCCTGCAGCTCATCTTCAACTTAGACATTGAGAATATTAGAGCTCCTTATTTTGGCACTGTACCACTGTGACTATTGCAGATAACACTGGGCTTGTGGAGTGGTCCTGGGGCTCCTGGGTTGGAACTTGTGGCCCTGCCCTGGTCAAAGTGGCAGTGCGACTAAAGGTATTGAGGATTGTGACAAATTGAGGGAATTTGTCCCTTCTGCCTAAGAGGGAGACCCTTCCTGTGCGGCAAGGGAGGTGAGCCCCCACTGCAATACCCTCCCTAGCGGTAAAGGCAAGTGGGACCTCACCAGGAGAGACTCCCCTTGGGGGATAAGGACTCCTGTTGTCGTGAGGCACTCCCTAAAGTGCTGCACACTATGGCATACATGAGATGTTCTCAAATTCCAGAAACCTCTTTTCCTGCAAACTGGGATGAAGAAACTCTACAAAGATGATAGAATTTTGCTGAAACTAACTATGTCCCTTTAAACAGAAATAACCAATCCACTGTCTTATAATGGAACCTTGAGTAATCGAGAGAGAGAGATAGAGAGGAAGGCAGACGTCAGCACAGGAGGACCCTGAGTGACGTGACACCTACAGGAAGCAGGAACCAGAGAGCCTGCGAGTTTCAAACTCGCTCCAGCATATTGGGTGGAACGCCAATGCTGCGGTGTGGCAGCGACAAGAGAATCCAGCAGGTCAGGAGCACGCAAATAGATGGTGGCAGGGGCATGGGAAAACATCTGTGGTGGAACGATGGTCAAAATAACTCTGCTGAGACCATTTTGAAAGGGAAGCCTGAAGGCGCCTGGTCCCACGTTCGAAGACTGGAACACTGAAGTGAGACGAGAAACCAAAAGCAGAAGGGATACCGTGAGGAACCATATGCCAAAGAAGGAAAGCCACCAGCGGTCGACAGCAGTCTAGGTGGATCCAGAGGAACCCAACTCCAGAAGATGTTCTCTTTTGAAGAAGAAAGTAACCGCTGGTAGAGGAGCCAGGGGTAGCCTCAAAGAGGGAATCATTATATTGTAGATCTAACTCGTCTCAGTACTAATTTGGAAACACATTTAATCTTGAAGAAAGTCAAGAGAACAAGTGAGAGCCCAAGAACGGAAACAATTGGGAAGCTCAATGCTGAGAGAGAAGATCTCATGATTGTAATACCCTGGTAAAATCGGAAAGAATCTAAAGTGAATGCAAAGTGTGATAGCTTGAAAGCACAATCCATATCCTGGTAAAAGGGGAAAGAATCTAAAGTGAATGCAAAGTGTGATCACTCGAAAGTGCAAGTTATTAAAAAGCTGAAGAGAGAAAAGCCAGTGACCACACTACCTTGGGAAAAGGCTCAAACAGTGCAGCAGATACAAGGTTGGACAGGCCAAACTGAACTGAACCATGATAAAGGAAGGGGGAGAACAACCCCAAGGCAGGAATATAACCAAGAGTATATTGGAAGATACAGTCCATAAAGTGAAATGTGTAATAAACCCACACAGGAGATCCCAAAAGGGAGAGGAAAGTTCCCAAACCCATTGGAAGAGTTGCAGAGTATGATCAAAGAAGTAACAAGAAGATATTTAATAATCCTATACTAATTAACAGACTGATACTAATTAACAGATTGATACTAAAAGTATCCAAAGGAGAAGGGAGTCATTCTCCAAGCCCAATTTAGTTTACAAAGTTGCAGGGTCAGGTAGGATAGATTTGAACAGCGGACTTCTTTTTTTGGACTTCCACGACTGACTGACAAGCACATAAGTTAGTAGGTTAGGCAGAGAACTCCCATAGTGATAGGGAAAGTTAGGCCTTAAAAATAAATTCTTACTGTAATAAATCATCCTGACAATGTCACCTGAGAGTCAGTGTCTTCCTTCTGAATCGACAGAGGATCCTCTGAGCAAAAGGCAGATTTCTGCTGCTGCAGCATAAAGTTTACTATTTGCATAATCTCGGAGAGTAGAGTGCATTTCTGTAGATTGCCATTAGTATACAGTATCCCCGTTCTATGTTCCATTGCTGTACCCCATCAACAACTGGCTAGCCCCACTCATTATACTTTGTATCTTTTGTAAATGCACTCGGCACTGGGACTGCTGCTGACATCGTTCCTGTTGTTCTCTGTATGGCATTTCTGGTAGAACTGGCAGACAAACTACAACTACATTTTAAAAACATGCAAATATAAATTCAAGTAAACCCAGCATATTTGGTGTTTCCCCAAATCATGAATTGTGTGATCATTCCGAAAGAGCTACAGAACTTCCTGCTATTTTGTAATAGGAGCAACTTAATTAAAAGCATCTATCAATGTCTATACAGTTAATTAAACGCCCTCATGTCATCCAGATAATTGCAGCCAATTTAGAGATATACCAACATAGATGCTGTTCTCCAAAAATATTATAACCTATTATTAATTCCACCTGCAATGGAAGGGCTCATTTTGATTCAAACTGGCAATCTATGTAAATGATAACAGCTCCCTCCAGACACTTTATGGATGTTATGGATGATAGAAAATGCAATTTAAATAAAACTGCAGTACACCATTCTCTTAAACATATTCTGATTTAAAACTGTCCAACGCGCTCTTACCAAATACATAAGACTCCACAGTTAAAACAATTGGTCTTTGATGAGCAGAGGAAATAGGCCAATCAAACAAGCTGCTGCAGCCAGCTGCAAAAACAATTAGCGCTTGATGTCACTAGATTCTTTTGGTAAATTGTCATGAGAACTTATGGAAGTTTGAACAAGACACATATGCACGGCTTAAGATATTGCACTTGGGTAAAATATATTAGAAATCGTTATCAGTGCAATTTGGGAGTAAGTAGTAAACAAGTGCTTGCAATGAACTTTAACGCATAGTTTAATTCCTACAAATGCAATTCTGTACCCGAAGTAATCCTGCATCACCTTGGTTTTAAGGAACCTCAATGCTCGGCTTCCCTGCTCCCAGAAAATGTTGAAATAACTAATCATAGAAGCTAAATGTTAATGGGGAAATAGCCTGGATGGAATTCCAATAAACATAATGAAACTTCATCCTGTATAGTGGGTGCACATCAGGCTAAACAATTTGACACTTTCATAATGTCAAGCACTATTCCTAGCTTGACACACTTTATTAAAAAGTCCTAATTCTGATCCTTTGTCCTATCGACTGATATTGCTACTTGACAACACAGGGTACATGTTTGCTAAGTGTTTACTTAGTCAACCAGGCAACCAGGCCACATAAATAAATCGACTCTTAGGCTGTCAAAGAGGATTTACCAAAGGGGGAAGACCTGTATGTCCACCAAACATATTGTCCCACATAGCAAAATAACATATACAAGAACAATACACATTTGCTTGGTATAGTCTGCAGAGAGCACGTCTGTGGCAACAACTGGCCAATAATTTGATACAGATAGTGAGAACAATTAGAGAGGGGGGCACAATACACTCGGAGAATATCTGCATCCAAGGTCCTGAAAAAAAGGCTGGGTCCTAGATATTTTCTTTCCGATACATACCTATGTGACCGATTTATTAGGGAAACTTGAGTTGGTTGATGGTGCTCCACCCACTTATTGGAGGAAAGGTTTATCGTCTACCATATTTTCAGACTATGCAGTTTTGGTATCACACACTCCTATTGGTCAATAAAAACACATTTACACCATTATTGCATATTTGAAAGAGAATGGGTTGAAGGTAAATCTCCTAAAACGAAAACAATGGTTTTTCGGACAAGGGAAAATAAACACTGGCATATGAAGAACTGTAACTGGCAAACAGTTCACAAATTCTGATACAGTGGACTCATGTTCACTTATAATATTAAATGGACTACCCATATAACAACCCAATATACACATGCCGTTTCAATTCTAAGAGTTACAATTACCTTCTGTCATCAATTTGGGGTTTTATGCGGCACAGTGTTGGGATAGCACTATCGAGTTTAAACTGGAAGCACAAGTATGAAAATATTGGCCACCAACATTATGTTTAATACCTCTTACACTGGTTTTACAAAAACAGCTGGAATTAGGACTCTAATTACCTCGGGCTCAGATCCCTTTATATCAAAAACCGAAGACTTTCGATTGTGCTATGGGTTTTGCTTAAACCGTTGCAGGACCACCACAATTCACAGAGTTACAACATTATAGTAAATATGACAGTCACTTCTTACTGCATCATTTTTCACAAAATGTATTTAATGACATCTGGATAAAGTTGGTGGGGATAGAGCACCCAGCGATGTTTAGAAAAAACAATACATATAGGTATGATCCAGTAAGACAGGCTAGATCCCAATGCAATGACAACAACAGATAACTGCCACTATTGGTTGATCATTTCAATTGTGCAGTCACAAGAATAACCATAAACCCACATGAATGGACATATATACAAAAAAGCACATTAACAATGCTTTAGATGGGGGGCGTGGCCAACTGCCATGTAGGACAGACGTGCTCTGAGCTGCTCCGTATAATACGCTCAGTGATCTGCCGCTAACTACAATTTTC
Organism: Ambystoma mexicanum; assembly: GCF_040938575.1. Classification (NCBI taxonomy): domain Eukaryota; kingdom Metazoa; phylum Chordata; class Amphibia; order Caudata; family Ambystomatidae; genus Ambystoma; species Ambystoma mexicanum. The sequence goes on along the minus strand of NC_090934.1, from coordinate 859,588,270 downwards.
CTGGCACTTAAACTACCGAAAATCGACCCGACCGTAGGCGTAAGCCTGGGGCACCTGAGGCAGAAGTTTGACGCCGCTCCGTTCCACCACGAGCCCGTCGCGCCGTGAAGAAAGGATTCGCCACAACCAGAAAATGGCGGCTGCTGAGGGCTCCGTCTCTCTGCTGGAGCCTCCCCATCACACAGGGACCGCGGGACCCTGCTGGCCCTGAGTCGCGGTAGAAGCAGAGACCTGCGGTCGGAAGATCCGGACCAGGCAGCCCCTCCAAGCGGAGGCCGAATCGTGGGGGAGTCGAGCCGGAGCCGAGGCCATCGGCGGTGGCCGCGGACAGGAGGCACCAAAGCGGAGAGCGGCCTGCGCCGCCGCGGAAGCGGTGAGAAAGGGGCCTGAGTCGTCCTGGCCCCGCCTTGACTACACGACGAGGCCCCCCTGGAGTGACTGCGGCTGTGGAGGAGAGGTGGGGGGCGAGCGGAGCCGGCCCCTGCAGTCGCGGGAGCAGCGCCGCCTCCGTGGTCCCTGGAGAAGAGACGCGCACACCCTCGGACGGCGAACGCACTCCGCTGGCCTGGATGGGAGTTTTCCGATTGGCCCGGGGCAGCCCCATCGAGAGAGCCGGCTGTGTGACCCACGGATCCAAGGTGAGGAGCGGGGTGGAGAGGGCCCCGTGGACACCACTGGCGCTGCCCACACACATAAGGTGCTGGTCCCCCGGCCCCGCCGCAAGCTCCCCCTGACCGGCATTGAGCGTTGAGCCGCGAGGCCCATAGAGCCCAACTAGGCCGCCACGGAAAGCCTCAACCACCACCGACCCCAGTCATAAGGGGACAGAGGCATGGGAGCGAGTGAGGTGGGGCCTACGACCATCGCGGCCCCCACGTTGTGCTTGTACGTCAACATCTCTGGCAAATGCCCAGGTTCACAAACAGCAATTTATGATCACACCCGCGCAACCTGGGCACATGAGGCAAAGCGACACCCAGTGGCTTGCGGGACTGCCGCTACCTTGAAAACTGACGCAGCACACCGCCTGCACACTCCGGGAACTCGAATAGCTCCGATACTGAAGGCCTCCCCACCAACTTGAACTTAAGGAGCTCCCCTTGCAAGGCGCATACACCGCGGAGGCCCGGTCTGCTTCAGGCACCCCGCCGCTCCCACCAAACTACACCTCGCCTGTCATAGAGGGACGCACAGGTCGTTGACTGGCCCCGGATAGCCCCGGAGACCGCGCCGCAGGGGGGTGTGCAGCCTCAACCGCCGCCAAGCAGCCTTTGAAGGGTCCCTGCGGGCCTGCCCACACCCAGGGCTATGTCAACCAAAAGTGCCCGAAACAAACATAGACAGACCACAATGGAGTCCTTCACGGCCACTGGGTCGCACGGACCAGATGCTGACACTGCCTCCAGGGAGACATCGAGCACAGAGACCTCTTAACCGGCGAACTCGCAGCTATTAGAGGCCATCATGACGCTCCAGAAAACCGTGGAAAATAAAACAGACGCTGTAGCCATCGATCTGAACCTACTGAGGCAGGACGTGTGCTCCATAGCCTGCAGAACTGAAGCCTTAGAAACCCAGGTGTGAGTCAACACTGAAGCGAAGACCCAACTCCAGAAAGAAGTTGACGCCCTAACACAGAAGGTAAGGAACTTGGAGGGCAGGGCCGATGAGGCGGAAGGATGAGCCAGCAGAAGTAACATCAGAATTATTGGCCTGCCTGAGGGTATCGAAGGTAACGACCCCACGAATTATGTCAAAAACCTCCTCATACACGAAATTGGAGCAGGGAAACTATCACAAGTTTTCACCATAGAGAGAGCCCATCAACCCCTCACCAAGCGGCCACCCCCGGGAAACCCGCCTAGACCGGTCATAGCCAAAGTGCTTAACTACAGGGATAGAGAAATCATTTTAGCCTTCTCAAGACAGGGCGGCACCATACTACGCGATTCTGCGAAGATCGCTATTTATCCAGATTTCACCCTACAAGTCCAAAGGAGTAGGGCCCAATTCAATCACATCAAAGCCAGACTGAAGAATGCAGGCCTGCGTTATATGCTACTATACCCGGCCAGACTGAAAATCCTGCACAACAACAGAGCCTACTTAATCGAGACCCCTCAGAAGGCCAGTGAATGGATGGACAGGGAGCAGGTCCCAGACCTTGAACTGAAGGGGCGCACACCTCAACAACCAAAATCACGTAGGAGCTACCCCCAGCCGCCCCCAGACAGCGCTCTCTAGAGTAATTGCATCACACTAGTAAACCGGCGATAACGATTCATCAGGAGCCAACCCAGACACGAGACCCTGCATAGTTGCACCACCAGTAGTTGCACCACTCCTGCCCCCAGGAACCGTTTGGGTAGTTTACCCGCCCGTAGGGCACCAAAGGGCCTAGGCCTAATGGAGCAGAAACGGGGAAGTCAGAACGGGGAACCTCGCTAGACGCGTTTTGTTAGCAGTTGAGTTAAAAGTTTTCGTTCATAGGGAAGGGAGCCCCATGCAGGGAACCCAGTTGAAATTACACAGGGAACAGACCAAGACCACTGGCAGCAGTATCATCGCGGGACGGCCCGGGACCCCCCCGGAAACTAGAACATACCACGGGGCCGCCTTGTGACCCACCCACAGAAACACACTTGTTTACAGACCATGGCTGACGACATCAAAATAATGTCCTGGAATGTAAGGGGCCTAAACAGTTATGTTAAACAGCACCGCATTCACTCCTTTCTGAAGCGCCATAAAGTAGGAGTTGCTCTATTGCAAGAGACCCACCTTAACGCACCTAAACTAGCAGCGCTAGCCAAAGTCTGGAGGGGAACCCTGATAGGCTCCACGTACTCCTCCTATGCGAGGGGAGTCTTGATATGGATTGCATCTTCCATCCCCTTCACCCTGACCCACACCAAAATAGACAATGAAGGCAGAATGGCCCTGATACAAGGCACCATAGAAGGAAAGGACCTCTGTCTGGTCAGCACCTACGCCCCCAATCACGACCCCACCGTCTTCTTTCGCTCACTATACACCCGCCTGAGCCCGAATAGTGAAGCCATAATAATATGGGGAGGCGACAACAATTGCACCCTAGACCCCCACATGGACAGATCGGACAACAAGCATACCAGCCCCTCCCCACCCGCCAAAATACTAAACTCCCTCACACACCAATTCACCCTGAAAGACCTTTGGAGAACCTAACACCCTGATACCAGAGCCTATTCCTTTTACTCCCCTCCACATAAAGTCCACACCAGAATCGATCACCTATTTGTGAGTGAGGAACAGACGGCTCGGTTCAACAACATGCAATACCTGGCCAGGGTGCTGTCAGATCACTCCCCCTTGATTACCGCTTGGACACTAACGACCCCCAGGCCTCCTATTCCGACCTGGAAACTCAGAAGCGAGGCACTGCTAGACAACGCTTTCAACGAGCAAATCAGGCAAGGCACTATAGACTACTGGCAAACTAACACAGACAGCGTTCAACACATACGCACAGCATGGGAGGCTTACAAGGTCGTGATGAGGGGAGAAATGATTGCTGCCGCCGGGGGAGCCCAGAGACATACTGCTGCCCTGCTTGCACGTACCGAAACAGAGCTGAAAGTCCTGGAGGCTACGCCATCCTCTGACCCGGCCCATATGCACAAAATAATAGAGCTTAAACAATCTTGCCTAACACATTGGGAGACGCTGGGGAAACTGAGCTACGCGAGTTACACCGCGAGAAACCACGGCCTGGGGGACAAGCCTGGGAAGCTGCTAGCATGGCTATACAAGCGCGAGACCCCAAGATCACCCATCTGCCAAATCAAGAACATAGACGGCTCCAACGCCCATACCCAAGCTGGGATTAACCTAGCGTTCAAAGAATACTATCAGGCCCTATACTCAGACCCCAATCCTCCCACTGACACGGACATAGAAGATGCCCTCGACACCATTGAGTTGCCCCACTTGGAGGAACATGTGGCGGAGTCACTGGACGGCCCCATCACTCCAGATGAGGTTGCGGCAACCATCAGGTCACTACCCTCAGGGAAGACACCGGGGCCGGACGGGCTTCCCGGGGAATTTTACAAGACCTACAAAGATTTACTAGCACCACTACTATCCCAGGTATACAACGAGGCGTACGAGGTGGACCGCCTCCCTGACTCCATGCGCGAGGCCACCATCATCCCCCTACTGAAACCCAACAAAGACAGCACTAACTGCAGCTCATACAGGCCCTTGTCCATGCTAAACGTGGGCTATAAAATACTAACGGCACTAATGGCAAGGAGACTACAGGCCGTCATCCCGCACCTGATCCACTTAGATCAAACCGGGTACGTGCAAGGTCGATCCATTACGGAAAACCTGCGCAAGCTGCACCACGTCATTTATAGCACCGAGGGCGGACCGGACAGATGCGCGGTGGCGTCCTTGGACGCCTCCAAAGCTTTTGACTCAGTCCGGTGGAAATGGATTCATGCCACACTGGCCAAGATGGGATTCGGCCCAGCTTTCTTAAAGTGGGTCAAACTCACCAACACAGACCCAACGGCCAGGGTGCAAACCAATCACACATTCTCTGACAAATGGAACCTCTCCAGATGGACCCGACAGGGTTGCCCCCTCCCCCCCTTACTCTACATTTTAGCCATCGAGCCAGTCGCTGCGTACCACAGGCAGGAGTACGGTGACGGGGGCATAACAATAAACGGGGTGACCCACCTAGTTTCCATGTACGCCGACGACATGCTCCTCTACCTTAAAGACCCCGAACACATACTACCTTACATACTGGAGACATTGAGGGGGTTCCAAAGATGCACAGGGATCCAAATCAACCACGACAAGTCTTGCCTGTACCCTCTAGCCGCCCTGTGCAACACCAAAGTAGAACACCTCCCCACACTAACCCTCAAATGGGAGCCCACCTCTTTTAAATACCTAGGCATCAAGATCCACCGCGACCCCAGAATTGAACATGCACTGAACACCGAGAACGCCAAAGCTGGCTTGATTAAATCGATGGACTTCTGGAGCAAATTGCCCCTTTCAGTCGCCGGCAGAGCGTGACTCCTCAAAATGGTAGCATTGCCGAGACTACTGTACTTCTTCACCAATGTCCCGTACAACAACCCCCGGCAATACTTCAAAGAGTTAAACAAACTCTGCAGAAAATTTCTATGGCATGAAGGAAGATACAGAGTCGCCCTAGATATAACGCAAAGACCGTATGACAAAGGAGGCCTCAAAATACCCAATTTCGAACTCTATTATCTAGCAGGCCAGCTGAAACAAGTGATCCAGTGGATGGCCGATGACCCCATCTCGGACACATGCCTATTACGACCCCCAGCCCCCCAGACGCTGGTAAGGGACTTACTCTGGATCAAGCCGGATGCAAAACAACAAAAACCATACCTAATCACGCTAGGCACCAGGATCTGGAGAAGAGCCTGCATGCTCGCCAAAGTGGCCGACCCCTTCTCCCCCCAGATCCCGATAGCCGCCACTATGTCGACCAGACCAGAAGACCAGAAAATGATCAGGAACCTATGGGAACCCCTTGGAATCGCCACCTTGGGAGACCCACTAGACGATCACGGCATCCTACCGTTCGTGGAACTGCAAGAGACTGCAGGAATGCCACCAGGCCAATTTCTCCTGCATGGAGCGGCAGTGAAAAACCTCAAGAAACTTTGGCCCGAGATAGAGACCCTCAATACTGGGCACGAGGCTATTGAGAACCTGCTGAGCACGGCAGAAGGCGGTCACGAAACCTCCCGGCTCTATGAGATCATGCTCAACAGTGCCTCGCAACAAGAGCTTAAAAGCAAGGCAAAATGGGAACAGGAACTCGGCACTTCATTCGGAGACAAGGAATGGGAGACCATAACATATTACCACAAAAAGGTATTAAGGAAGGCCCACTTTGAACTCATTCAGTTCCACATCATCCATAGGGCTTACGTCACCCCGCACGTCATCTCCAGATTCAGTAGCACGGGCGCCGTGCCCTGCCCCAAATGCCGAGAACTTTCAGTCGGAATGTCTCACATGTTCTAGGGTTGCCCGGTCATAAACGCCTTCTGGGCCCTAATCAATGAAAAAGCAGCCGAAGCAAACATCATACTGGACGTGCAATCACCCAAGGTGTGCATTCTGGGCTCATACCCTAGGAGCAAGAAGAACAGGCCCCTGAACAGGCTTAAGGAACTAGTGTACATTTTGGCTAAACGTCGCATCGCAATGACCTGGAAGAGCCCCGTAGCTCCCAGCATCACGACTTGGTGGGCGGACCTACAAAGATGGTCCACAGCCGAGACACGGGCATGGGAACTGGCGCAGCGACAACAAAGCACAGGCACCTCTGACGACCTTTTACAATGGGTGGCCCTCACTACGTCACTGTTCTATAGCATTGATAACAGCCCTTCCAGAGAGGACCCAGACAGCCAGCATTGAACCCCGTCGCGTTTGAACTGCAGCCCACTTATGTGGTTTTGGTCTAAGAAGGGAGGGAGGGAGGGAAAAGGGGAGTTAATGTAATCATATAATTGCTTCGAGAATGACACTGTGTTGTATTGTTTCATTGGAAAATAAAATAAATGTAATAAAAAAACAATGCTTTAGATGTGCACTGTTCAAATGGTGATATCGTCGACACAATGGTGTTTCGGCCTCGAGGAGCTGTGTGATGCAGCTTTTTGGGCAGGCCTTCATCAAGATGTGTGATGGAATGAATGGTCCCGGGGTCTCTATCTATGAATAACAAATGGGAAGGGGTAAGTGGAATAATGACCTCAAATAAAATGATAATTCACAAGGCTCCCGTAGGATGCTTTATTAAAAACAGGAGGCTTCCTGGTAGAGGAGCCTAGATCTTACCAAAAAACTCATCCAGTGTAAGGGTAAGTAAGAAAATCCATCATAGGTATAGATATCTTTGAGGCATTTAATGCGTCGTTGAGGGAACAATTTGTTTACCTGTAACGACATGCAAAGATCTGTAAGAGTTCTATACAGATCGTGGTGTCTTTATAGGAGTAAGGGAAAATTGGGTAGAAGTGTCTTCTAGGTTCAGAATGGTGGAGACACCCACTGTAAATCGTGGTTGCTACCCCAGATTGTCCAAACGTGACAGTATCTGTGTGCGAGAAACGTGCATGAGTTAAGGAAACTAATCTGTGAGCCAAAATGTAGGTCTGCAGGTATAATGAGGACAAAGTGCTGTGTTGGGCACTGTTACATGGCCTAGAATGAGAGCACATAGGATTCGCTTTCATTCGTACCTTCATGAGTTCGTCTGGACTAGGCGAGGGTGCGCAGCGTCTCTGGACACGAGCGTCTCTGGACACGAGCGCCTTGAAAGTGAAACTGTAGCCATGACGACCTCGGGTAATCAAACCCGTCAGTCGTGTTGATTGGTTAGGAAGTGGCGCACCCGTGGTGAGGCGTCGTCCGTCCAGTAGCCAATCGTACCCAGCCACGGGGGCTCAAGGGGGCGGACTCTCTGGACGCCTCAACTGGGAGCGAACAAACTGTGTAAAGTGAGGCAAGCGTAGTGCGCGTTAGATGCACGTAAACTGCAGGGTAAAAGGGACAGCGAGCAAACGCCTAGATTTTAGCAGAAGTGATGTCATGGAATAGGCGGAGTTTGTGTGGAGCCGCCCAATTTTGTCAAGTGTGGCTTGCAATCTGTAATCAATCTAGGCATGTAATTCACTTATGCATCATATTTCAGAGCAAACAGAAATAAATACAGATAGCAATATGTCCACGTTGATTCATGTGCACAAAAAGTACCATACAGTGCATCTTGTGACAACCAACTATGTACAATGAAAATGACGTATGGATGAAGGGTCGTTATTCCCCGGTGATACAACCTCATAATGGATGAGTTTTTTGGTAAGATCTAGACTCATCTACCAGGGAGCCTCCTGTTTTTAATAAAACATCCTACGGGAGCCTTGTGAATTATCATTTTATTTGAGGTCATTGTTCCACTTACCCCTTCCCATTTGTTATTCATAGATAGAGAACCTGGGACCATTCATTCCATCACACGTCCTGATGAAGGCCTGCCCAAAAAGCTGCATCACACAGCTCCTCGAGGCCAAAACACCATTGTGTCGATGATATCACCATTTCAACAGTGCACATCTAAAGCATTGTTATCTGTTGTTGTTATTGCATTGTGATCCAGCCTGTTTTACTGGATCATACCTATATGTATTGTTTTTTCTAAACATCTCTGGGTGCTCTATCCCCACCAACTTTATCCAGATGTCATTAAATACATTTTGTGAAAAATGATGCAGTAAGAAGTGACTGTCATATTTACTGTCATATTTACTATAATGTTGGAACTTTGTGACCTCTCACCCTGAAGTTTCTGTTAATTTAAGTATACCCACCTAGGTTTTTCAGGGCTCTGCCAGGTGCCCTTATCTTCAATCCACTTCAATTCACACCAATTCTTATACTTTGTATTTTACTTTTGCTTCTGCCACTTCTCAGCTGAATGTCTTACAGAGACCTTTGATTGAGCACATGCGCAGTGCTGGAGCACTCTGTCACGATTATTGTATCTTTTTTGCTACAGTGCAAACATCCATCAACTGTTAGGCTGTCCTTGCATCTTTCATCAAACGTGTTAATCTTTATCCTTTCTCTTTGTATACAATGTTGCTGCTTGCAACCTTGACTTCAACACAGACCGGTCTTGCATTGGTTTCCCCAACTCACCAGCTTTGTTGATCTTTCTTTGATCTTGGAGCCAAGGACGGTACCACAGCGGCTGCTGCTTCTCTCCTACCCGATCAGCTGTGCAGGAGAGCACCGGGTATCTCAAACTCACAATACAGGAGTCTACAGTCTGGTTTCTTGGCCTTATTCTCCGAAAACCAAAGGTGTCTAGAAAGTAACGGCTTTCCGCTGGAAAGGTCAAGGGTATCTCTCTCCTTGTGCACCCTTCATGGTTTGCCATCTTTCTTCCCTCGTTCAGCTGCCATCTTGAAATTACCGTTCATTCATGTGCTTTGATTCGCTCACAGTGTGCTCCCGTGCTCTGCCTTTTATCCACGTGGGGAGGTTTAACGGAAGTCAGGTGTGAATGGTTACCACTAATTGCCTGACCTTGCCTGACCATAGTAGCAGGACATATCAGGTACATGGCTCGTGTCTGAGGCTGTTTTCTCCCAGAGCGGGCTGTCCGTGTGGAAGTGTCCATGTAGGAAAAGAGGGGGTGGGCGTAGAGTTTCCATATATCCTACTGTGTAGGATGGGGTAGTGAGGGATACCGCGTCTCGCCATCAGGTGTCCCACTCCCCAAACACCCCTCACCTAGGTGAAACGGTGTGGAATTGTATAAGGAACACCGCTTTGCCACAAACCCAGCCACCCACACATTTTCACTTTTATAAATATAGATAGATTGCAGTCTGTCAAAACCAATGCTTATTATTAAAACATTTTTTAAATCATATTCCAGTGAAATAAGTAACAAATAGGCAGATGTTGCAAGATGGTGAGAAATTACACTCTGTCAACAGGGAAAATAGAAACACTTTTACACCTCCTTTTCCATTTCCCACTGTGCAGAGCGGAAAGTCAACATTACTTAAATAATCACTGGCCATGTCTGGGGATCTAGTGACTCAGTGCAGTTCTGGTATCACACGCTCCCATTGGTCAACAGAAACACATTAACGCAATTATTGCATATTTGAAAGAGAATGGGTTGAAGGTAAATCTCCTAAAACGAAAACAATGGTTTTTCGGACAAGGGAAAATAAACACTGGCATATGAAGAACTGCAACTGGCAAACAGTTCACAAATTCTGATACAGTGGACTCATGTTCACTTATAATATTAAATGGACTACCCATATAACAACCCAATATACACATGCTGTTTCAATTCTAAGAGTTACAATTACTTTCTGTCATCAATTTGGCGTTTTATTGGGCACAGTGTTGGGATAGCACAATCTAGTTTAAAATGGAAGCACAAGTATGGAAATATTGGCAACCAACATTATGTTTAATACCTCTTACACTGGTTTTACAAAAACAGCTGGAATTAGGACTCTAAATTACAAAGTACGCATAGGTTTGACATCTGCTTATCAAAACATATAACTGTATAACTGACAGCCTTGTTACAAACAAAGAAGTATGCTATTCGATAATATTGCTACAGTTTTACGTATCAATGATGAGACAATTGATACATTAAGTGTTTGCTAGGCATTTTGGGAGGGCACCCATAAGAGGTTCAATCCTTTGCTGCTAACTTCAAGGCCTGTTTAAAAAATGTTTTATCTGCAAGTATATGATATGATATGATACGATATGGCATTTATAACGCGCCTGTACACAAGTGTTTCAAAGCGCGACAAGGCAAGGGAGGGGGAACAGAGGGAAGACAGAGACAACGATCTTACTAGGCCAGGTGACATTGCGATCGCGCAAGTGCAGGGGAGGGGGATATGGGAAGTGCATGGGGGCAGGTGTAGTAGGCAATGCAAAACATAGGATCAAACATAGGATCAACAGTAAAATAAATAAGATAAATAAAACAGTAGGTAAAAGCACGGCCAGCTAGTGGCAAGTGCAGGGGTAAGTGCAGACATCAAGTGTCAAGAGCTGGTGGGGACTGTAGGATACAGGAATTGCAGGACGTGCCCGGGAGGCAGTGCAGGAGTGCAGCTGTCAGGGGAGGGGACCTGGGCCCGAGATCACAGTGTAGCCAGGTGACCTGTGCAGTTTCATTTCAGTCAGGAGTTCAGCAGGGGAGAGGAGGAGAGAAAGCAGAAGCAAAGAGGAAGGTATTGAGGTGCTTCTGGACCTAGAGATGGTTCTTCTCACGTTTCAGGGAGGCAGGGAGGCTGTTCCACAGGGAGGCCCCAGCTGAAGAAAGAGATCTACCACCAACTTGTTGCTTGGAGAAGCGACTGACCCTGAGGGAGTTGGAGGCGGATGAGCGAAGAGCTCAAGAAGGAAGATATTTAGGAAGAGAGAGTAGGAGGTACTGAGGCCCCAGGCCCCAAACAGCCTTGTGGACAATGCAGAGGGTTTTGAACTTAATCCTCGCAACCCAGTGGTTGTCCCAGTGGAGCCAGTGCAGAGATTTCAGTCCTGGAGAGATACGATCCCTGGGCTTGAGGCCAAGGACAAGTCTCTCAGTCCTGTTCTGGATAAGTTCCAGAGGGCAGAGAGTAAAAGCATGCAGATTTAGAAAGAGGCTATTGCAGTAGTCAAGCCTAGAGAGAACCAGAGCTCTGGAGACAGTGAGCTTCGCGGTGAAGGAGAGGAAAGGAAGAATAGCTCTGAGGAGGTGCAGCTGGTATTGTGACTTCTTAGAGATGTCAGAGATGTGAGGAGAGAAGGACAGAATGGAGTCGAAGATGACCCTGAGGGTTTTAGCTTCACAGATGGGAGAAGGTAGAGGGCCAAGAGAGGCTGGCGAGAGAGCGACAGGAAAGGAGGGAGCAGGTATGATGATGAGGAGAATCTCAGTCTTACTGGCATTAAGGCAGAGATCGTTGGCGGCACACCACTCCTGGATAGCGGACAGATAGTCAGAGACGAGAGATGGGGAAGAGGTGGCGGAAGGGGGCCTGAAAATGAGCTGAGTGTCGTCCGGATGTGAACAATATAGCATACAAATCATTGTGTCACCTGTATCTCACAGTCCAACGTGTTAAGGTACCAAATAATGGTATTTAAAAGAGATTAGCAAAAGTAGCCGTTCTCCGAACGGGTTCTGTAGACAGACATGATAACACTCTCATCAATTGTTGAAAATCAATGATCCTGTAGGTCGCTTTTTGGATTCGCTTATCGCTTGATGTGCTTAGCATCTTCAGGTAAACTGCACTGAGAAAGGGCGCGTGTGGTTGGCTGACATACCCTGGAGCAGACGTTGGGGGAGGCAAGAGTTGGTGTGCTGCCGTATACTGGGACCTTCTGTGCTCTCTCCCCACCTGTCACCTCACCCTGGCGTGGTGCAATTCGTTGTGGCTCACTGTGGTGCAAATATCTCAGAACCGTGCATCCTCAGGCCTTGAAACGTGGGTTCCGAGGTCCCTATGGGACCTCGAATTTTGTTCTTCATGTCGGGACCAGTCCTTCTACAACCCCATTGATGTTTTGCCGATTTCAGGTAACCGTCTCATGTGTGAATGTGCTGAAATCCAGGTAAAGCGGTGGGGTGTCCAAATGTCATGTAGCCAGTAATGTCCGGAAGGGTCCTAATAGGTAACTATGCAAACCTTGGTGCAGATTGGTGAAACAGTGTGGAATTGTATAAGAAACAATGCTTCGCCAAGCCAAAAACCCACAAACAAATTTGTACTGGTGCTGAAATTCAGGGAAAGGGTTGGGTGTCCACATGTCATGTAGCCAATAATGTCTGGAGGGGCCTGTAAGGAAGGCATGGTATCAAACAGTGAAGACAGATACAAGTGGTCACAGTTCAAGGGTGTTTATTGAACTTCAATGGATTGGTTGAATGCCTTCCGAATCCTAAATCTAAGGATGGGAGCAAGCTACGACCTCAAACAATAATAACACAGTCCTAATGGAGTCTCAATCAAAATAAAAGGGCCTACACTAATAAAACTATTGTCAATCCTTACTTCTAAATACAAAATGTGTGGGTCAACAATGTAGGCAAAAGAAATGTGTTTGAGAAATAATATGTCAGGATAGTTGAGCAGTTGGCTTCCCTTCCCTACGCTTTCAGCACGGGACAAGGCGGCGTTGGAGCTTCACACACACTCTGACTTCTTGGCCACGAGGAAACAGTTCAAAGCATAGGTATCAGCGCCTTCTGCAAAAGTCTCTCTCCCAATTATTGCAGAAGGCCTGACGTAACAAACAAACACCAAAGTTCCTTTCTTTTCAGGATCTTCACATTCACAGGTTCGCAATTGGTCTCCCTTGTTCAGGCTCAGACCACGGATCCCCCTCGTTCGGGCTCAGATCCCTTTATACCAAAAACCGAAGACTTACGATTGTGCTATTGGTTTTGGACCACTTCGATTCACGCCAATTCTTATACTTTGTCTTTTACTTTCGCTTCTGCCACTTCTCAGCTGAATGTCTTACAGAGACCTTTGATTGAGCAAATGCACAGTACTGGACCACTCTGTCACGATTTTTGTATCTTTTTTGCTACAGTTCAAACATCAATCAACCATTAGACTGTCCTCGCATCTTTCATCAAACGCGTTAATCTTTATCCTTGCTCTTTGTATACAATGTTGCTGCTTGTGACCTTGACTTCAACACAGACAGGTCTTGTATCGGTTTCCCCAACTCACCGGCTTTGTTGATCTTTCTTTGATCTTGGAGCCAAGGACAGTACGACAGTGGCTGCTGCTTCTCTCCTACTCGATCAGCCATGCAGGAGAGCACCGGGTATCTCCAACTCACAATACAGGATTCTTCAGTCTGGTTTCTTGTCTTTATGCTCCGAAATCCAAAGGTGTCTAGAAAGTAACAGCTTTCCACCAGAAAGCTCAAGGGTATCTCTCTCCTTGTGCACCCTTTGTGGTTTGCCATCTTTCTTCCCTCGTTCAGCTGCCATCTCGAAATTGCAGTTCATTCATGAGCTTTGACTCGCTCAGAGTGTTCTCTCGTGCTCCGCCTTTTATCCACGTCGGGAGGTTTAATGGAAGTCAGGTGTGAATGGTTACCACTAATTGCCTGACCTTGCCTGACCATAGTAGCAGGACATATCAGGTACATGGCTCATATGTGAGGCTGTTTTCTCCCAGAGCGGGCTGTCCGTGTGAAAGTGTTCATGTAGGATAAGAGGGGGTGGGTGTAGAGTTTCCATATATCCTACTATGTAGGATGGGGTAAAGGTGTTGCAGGGAAGTGAGGGATACCGCGTCTCACCATCAGGTGTCCCACTCCCCAAAGACCCTTGCCCAGGTGAAATGGTGTGGAATTGTATAAGGAACAACGCTTTGCCACAAACCCAACCACCCACACATTTTCACTTTTATAAATATAGATAGATTGCAGTCTGTCAAAACCAATGCTTATTATTAAAACCTTTTTTTAAATCAGATTTCAGTGAAATAAGTAACAAATAGGCAGATGTTGCAAGATAGTGAGAAATTACACTCTGTCAACAGGGAAAATAGAAACACTATAACACCTCCTTTTCCATTCCCACTGTGCAGAGCAGAAAGTCAACATTACTTAAATAATCACTAGCCATGTCTGGGGATCTAGTGACCCAGAATGCTCGGTCCTGACTGACAACCAGGAATTCAAGGCATCACTGTTTATTAGTACTGCAATACTGAAAAGTAGTTCTCATGAAAAGAGAATCCATAATTAATTAATGATGCATGTGAACACATGGCTGCTTTTAGGATCAATGTTCTTCTGCATGCTCTTAGATTGCATTTGCATGGAAATGGCTAGATGTTCCATATGAGCTGGTAATAATATTATATAACATATGTGAGGAACCAGGAATGAGACGCGGAAACAGAAGGCTTGTTGTGATTGCCATTAACTTTTATTAAATAATAATAAGGTTGGAAAATGCCTCACTATTCGTAATCTACGAGACATTTCCCTACCTCAACCAAAACTAAGTGTGTGTCAGGTGTCAAGATGTCCAAAGCAGAAATGTACTGTGTCGGAAATCATATCCTAGCCCTCACATTCTAAAAACGAACTCTAAAGTGTTAAGGATATTGTCTTTGGCTTTGAAAGTGCGCAAATGTTCAAGTTCAACAAAAGGTATAACTCCAACAAAAGTTCCAAATGGATAACGTTCACATTTCCAGGGGAATGACCCCCTTCCCCAGGTTTCTCTCCAGCAAAAACAAAAGTTCAAAAGAATTAACAAGTTCTTTATAGCCCAAGAGGATAACGCCCTCCTCTTGGTGTTGCAATCCACTCCAGGGGAAACAACTCCCTTCCCCAGGCCTTTTTCCACATTCAATATTATTCAGATCCTAAGGGCATTGGTCTTACTTGGGATTCTCTTTTCAAGATAAAACAACTTGGGTATGGGTTGCAGACTCACAAAACACCTTGTATGCTCCCCTCTAAGGTTGTCTTATTAAGTTTCTTTACACAATTTGGGTGGGGGTCCCAGACTCGCAAAACACCTGGTACATTCCCCTACCAGGTTATCTTGTACAGTTCCTTATGGATGCAAATCCCAGATCAGCAGTGTGACTGTAAACTCTCCTGCCAGGACTTTAGGTTGCAATCTCTCTTTCTCATTCAGTGCAATGGGTCATCCCCAAGCTGTTTTACTGCAAAGTACTGTGACTATGAAGATGACAGTGATTGCAATGAGGATTACTCTTTCCCCCACTCTCAGCAATGAATTCATTCTTTCAGGATCTCTTTGCCTCAGTTTCAGTGACTCATTCTTCGCTCGTGGTTCACCGATAAAATATACGTTCTTTCACTCCACTCATTCAGTTACTTGCCTCAGTATTTGCTGGACTCGAGCCGGCTTTCCCCAGTCAGCGGCACAGAGTGTTCTCACTCCTTGCGTCAGAACGAAGCCCGCCCTGGCTTCCTGTTCCCACCGCAACTTACTTCATCTTCAGCTGGCAATTCTGCTGCCAACCGGCACCGCTTCTCTACGCAGCCGGTCTGGAGCTCGCTTCTGCACTTCTCTTGCCGGCAGTGCTCTGCGGCCACGGCTCTCGGTCCCCTCTGCTTCCTGCTCTTTCCGACGGGGCAAGAGTGCTTGGATCGGCTCCCTCACTCACCACCTCCACTCGACTGCCTTCAGGGTTCCCTCACGGATTGCAACAACGTCTGTTCCGCACTGCAACCTGCGTCTCCTGTTGGTTTCCAAGTCAACCCTTGGAAAAGGAAGCTCTCCCCATCTGTCAGCAGTGGCTGATTTAAACTCAAGCCTCAAGGCTCGGAAATGTCTTGGACCAATCACATTCTTCACAACACTAGACTGCGCATTATAGTTCACATTCTTTATCATGGCAGTCCTCTTCTTCGTCTCAGTACATGCTATTTTACTAGGTGTAAAGTTTTCATAAATTCTGTCAGCAGCTTTTGCAGGATATTGTAGGTTGTTAGTACAATATGCCATCAAGGCATGTGGAATGGAGGGGATATCCCTAAAAGGAAAGAGAGAATACCATGTCTCATCTGATAGCACCTGCCCATCCTCCTGATGTGATCACCCCCTCGCATAGCCACCCACAGGGCCACATGAGGTGAGGCTACCTTCGGGAAAGGAGTGGTGACAGCATCAGATTCAACACATCCTCCACTTTTCTTTGGTTGCTGTTGGTATTCTTGTTCAGAGGAAAGGTATCTTGTTTTTTGGTGCTTGCTGGTTTGCCCTTCTGGGTGCACCAAAACGGACATGCTAAAGGATACTTCTACTCTCATATGGCATAGTGGGCGAAAATGTGAATGTGAATGTAGACCCTCCTTGGGGAGACCATTCTGTAGAAAAGGTTATTTGCCCTTTTCGTTCTCAGTGGAGGGGGTCTTGGACAGTTGGAAAATGTTGTTCCTCGCTATTTAATAATTCAACCTTTCTGGATTGTCGAATCATACTTTCTGTCCATCTATCCTGTTCTCGCTTATTCAACTCTTCAATTATCACTTGACATATAAATGGTAACACCCTTTTTTCCCCTTTGCTTGTCTTAAATTATGTTATATTTGCACAGTTTGCTTTTTATTGCCAATCTGCACTTTTGCTCTTTGTGCATAATTCATAGGTTTCATGTCTGTACCTTAATGTTGGGCCTGTTCCAACAGCCAGATTTGTTAGTATTATAACATTGGAAGGTTAAATCTATGGACATTTTTCTTCTAACACACAATGCCTGCATTATGCACTTTATATTGTTGAAATTTCAAACTTATATTTCAGCATTTGGCGTGCATAGAATATCTTACCATCTGGTTTTTTTTGCAAATTTGCACATTTCTTGCTTTGAGCACTTTTTAGCAGACCATATTGCTGCATGGGTCTGTATCAAGTATCTAGCTAATGTGGGAATTTTAGATGTGTATTGTATTGCTATTTTGCACATGGTTAAACTCATAGGGCCTTATTCTGAGTAGGGGGGAAAGGGATACTGGGCACTGGTAAGGAGTCCGGTGCCAGAAATCCCTTACCGCCCTACTACGAGATCCCTTAGCGGGTCCCTCCTTTAACGCCTGGTCTGACCAGGCGTTATGGACGGGACCCGTTAAGGGACTTCAGAGCTAATAACGGTACCGCAATTTGCGGTACCGTTATTAGCGCCTTCCCCATTCCCATTGAGGCCCATAGGGGCTTAATGGGAATGGGGAATGGCTTTTTCAATGGGGACTTACCTGTCCCGCAAAGGTCGGACTACACCGGTAAATCCCCATTGAACCATACCGGTGCCAGTACCGTTTTTGGAGGCAGTCATGGCGCAAAAAGCGCCATGACTACCTCCAATCTCGGAATGAGGCCCATAGACATGGTTTTGTCTAATATCCAATGTTTGCTGCAATCTCAACCTAAACATTCTGGCATTTGGTGTCAGAATAATGCTGTACCATTTGCCCCCACCCCCTTTTGCGTATGTGCACCCTGTATGTATTCAGCACTTTCTAGCAGTCCATGTAGCTACTATAGGATTGCATCTAGCATTTTGCTAAATATGGAAACACTATGGGCCTCATTACGACCCTGGCGGAAATGGAAAAATGATGGCGGAAATGCAATACCGCCATCGAACACCGCTCGTTGCGATTATGACCCGTCACCGTAAAGTACGATGCCATTAGCGACACCGCAGTGAACGGCAACGCTAACTGCACCAAGTACGCGCACGCGCGCCTTGCAAAACCGGAATCACCGCCATGGCGCAACGGTACGCGAATTCTGACCCTAGCGGACATGTACTGAACGCCATCAAGCACGTCGTAAAGTACCATTCCGCCATGGCGAGAAATACGGCATCGTGAACCAACCGTAAATGGCCCACTGAGTGCCTGTACTCCACTCCCTGGCCACATTGCACAACTCCTGGCAGGCGCAATGTACTCACACTATGCAACCAGTGAAATCTACAAATCACCCATGCATGCCAACGTAGAAATGCATGCAGGGGCTCAAAGCGCCCCGTGAGTGGGCATCCATGTACGGCATGTCACCATAGCCGTACTGATGCAGCACAGGCATGTGAAGGTACAATACATCAAAATGAAAATCAAGAACACATGACACAAAACAACAGTAGTCCCCCATCGCTTGCCACCAGCGCAAGGCAACATCCAAAACAGCATCCTGAGGGGGATTGCACCAGCCCTGTACTCTTGCCAGTAAACAAACCAACCATCAGCAGAAGCATGTACCACACAAGTTGGCAGAGTGACTGAGCAGCCAGGCTCATCCCAAGAGGGGCCGATGGGAGCTGCAGGGCACAGATGGCATGAATACAGAAGCTATTCCAATGGACATGACCCCAGTCCCCCTCCAACAAACGCACGCAAACACAGGCACCTGTGACCAGCCACATTCTGAACATCCCATCATTCCACCAATCGACCTGGCTGACAGGCACCAGTCGGCCAAAAGCCAATCCCCCGCCCCTGAACAGCACATCATGTAAACAGTCACAATGGCAGCCCCTATCCATGACCATACTGTGCTACGTAGGCAAACGCGGCCAGTACTGTACCACACAACTCAACTCAGAAGGCGGAACACAATGCAGATCATCTCGCAATACATACCGCCACAAATCGAAAATCGCCACATCACCTGCAAAGAATAACGCAACAAGACAAATATCGGAATACAATTTAAATGCACATCCAAATGACAAAGGCCCCACAGCAATTTGCAAAATAACACCAAAACATCCATCATCACCGAGGGCTGCATCTGCAATAATTGACCAGCTTCCACTTGTGTGACGCCCTGTACCATCATGGCACACAGGGCCTACATCAACGTTCCAAAAGGCAACATGGAAGCGGCAAGAACCGCAGGTCCGTCCCATGAGGCAGCCACTAGTCGAGCTGAAAGGCCGAAATGTTGCACCTAGCCACCAGTACAGCGTAAGGGCATGTGGCCCATTGGCGATCGTCCCATAAGATCGAAATGGTGCTCCACTGATTCACCCGAAGCTGCAGGTGTCGATAGTAAAACCCATCTGGAGGAGTGGCGTAGAGATGGCATCTGCAATAGGGCAGGAGATACCTGTCACCCAAAAGAAACACAAATTAACCGATTGCATTACGGGACTCATGATGCATTACAATCTTCATTCAACACACCAAATCCACACCCATATGCATGCTAGCCCACTCCAAAGGAATATACACACCCCTAAATCAGTATCGATTCATAACGAAATCAATCGAGGTAAATACACCATTGGCAACGTCGGTTACTGTGCATGCGTCCGTCAAGATAGAACCCATGACATGGGATTAGTAACGTGCCTAGACACAAGTGTATGAAGGCGCGTCGAGACAGGGAGGATCCGACAAGGGCAGATAGACGTAAGTCCCACTATGGCAGCCTTGCATCACATAGCGCAGGGGAAGGGGAGTGATTCCAAAAACCCATGTACATGGCAGACCCTAAATGGAATCATCTGTCCATGCATCCATTCATCATTCCCTCATCCCGCAATGAAAACGCATGAATATACACTCACATAATATGCGAAACTTCCATCGCGTCTGTGCGTAATGCAGTCTGCAAAAACCACTGTGCTCCTGGCCGGATCTGTAGTGTTGTGAAGCAAGATGGATTTGGGAACGTCCTGCCTTATCGTCCACTACGCTATTGCGCATCCCATTCAATTCATATCATTCATTGCTTGCTCGTTATGGGCCATGTCCCAAGGACATTCTACAATAGAACGTTACATTTCCAGCCAGACCTGTGGGCGTATCCTCGCCGCTACTTCAAAACCAAAAATGCTGGCCTTCGAATTCCTCACTTGCAACATTACGTCGAAAAGGCTTCTGTGAACGCTTGCATTCACAATTACATCAATGTAGTGCGGCTGTGTGTCATAATGCTAACTGGCTGCAATCACAAATGGGACGCCACGCCCGTCGGTGAAGTACGTTACTGTGCTGCATGAGGGTCGGCCATCGATCGAGCCCTACATACCACTGACTCTTCACAGGTATGTAAGCGGCTGCAATTATAGCATGTGTAACAATGGGAGCATAGCATGAAAATCAGTCAAAGTACATCACACTGCCATCGGGATTTGATACATGATTCCAATCCCAAGATGCCATGCGGCCAAATGCAGCCTTACGTGCGGGACGTGCTCGGCCAGAAGGGATTGCATCTGCCACAGATTCATTCAATCAGCACAGGTGGAGGCCATACAGGCCGACAGCACATATATAGCAGACCCAAACCCCTCCCACAACCACTCCCACTCCAAAATGCTACCGGCAGGACTAGCGATGTTGGGCCTGGGGGACCAGATAGCACTGCAAGTGCTACTACTACAAGAAGACGACGAACAACAACAGGTACAACAACCGGGCGCACAGGGGAGACGGAGGAGAAGGAGGAGGAGGAGGGCAAGGCAGGGTCAGCAAGGCCCACAAGCACTGCCACTACCAACACGCAGGCGGCCCGCAATCCCACGCCTCCGAGCTGATCCGTTCAACCTCACTGCTGAGCAGATCCACACCCTCTACCGTTTGGACCGGGACACCATAATCGCCATTGTGGACATGACACATGCTGACCTCGTGAGCATGATAGATAGCCCAACCGCCATCCCACCCCTACTGAAGGTGGTGTCTGTACTCCACTTCCTGGCCACAGGCACCTACCAGCACACAGTGGGACAGTTGCATGGCATTTCTCAGCCACTGTTCTCACGGACACTCTTCCAAGTGCACGATGCCCTCCTGAAGCACGCCGACGACCACATCACACTACCACGCACGTACCAGGAGATTACCAACGCAAAAGTGGGATTCCATGCACTTGGCGGCATCCCGGGTTGCATTGGTGCCATCGACTGCACCCATGTTGAATTGGTTGTCCCACATGCCATGGAGGTCCAGTACCGCAACCGGAAACAATTTCATTCAATCAATGTGCAAATGGTGTGTGACTCCAACAAGATCTTTACGCATTGTTGTGCCAGATTTCCAGGATCTACCCATGATTCTATGGTCCTGAGGAACACAAGAATACCACGCTACATGGAGCGACACGCAGGGCACAGATCCTGGCTACTCGGTGAGTCTCATTCCATGCATGACATCGTGGCCCATTTGATGCGTCAATGACCTTGCAGGAGGGGGGGGGGGGCTACTTAGCACTATCATTCCACTGACACCCTTTATTCGTCTCATACAGGTGATGCCGGGTATCCACTGAAGAGATGGCTCCTTACACCAATCCGGAACCCACAGAACGAGCATGAGGAGGACTACAACCATGCCCACTCACGTACCCGTGTGGTCATTGAACAGGCATTCGGCCTACTGAAGGCTCGTTTCCGCAGCCTCAGCAGGTCTGGCGGGGCACTCATGTACAGCCATGAGAAGGTTTCTAAGATGGTCATGGCATGTGTCATGCTGCACAACATGTGCATACGTAGGAATGTGCCCATGCCCCCTGACGCTGTACTGCATGCACCTGAAGATGATGATGATGATGAGGGTGGGGATGTGGAGGCACCTCAAGGAGTCCATGAGGCACAGGATGCACGTGCAATCCGACAGAGCATCATAGATGCATGCTTCTAGCAACCACGCATGGTGCCTATTACACGGAAAGGGGACCTGTGGCACTGTGTGTGTGTAGTACAGGCACATTGTGGACTGTACGCCTATGAAGGCCTCGTACGCAAATATCAATGTCCACACATGTCATTGGATGATAATGAGGTGCTGTATTGTTAATGTGATTTGATTTATACACCCTATGGACCCGCCACCCAGTGAAGCCCAACACACCCCCTCCACCCTACTACCTCCCCCCCCAACACCAGTGTCCAAATATGCATGCTGTCCGTGGGTAGACGCTATTGCAAGCCCCCTCTACGGGTATCAGGGGCACCCCTGCCCGTGGAGCGCAGGTTCCTGCCAGATCTGCGTTGGGGGCTGCCCTGGACGGAACTTGCCACGGATGATGTCTCTGCCTGCTCGCGTCCATGCATGTCTCTGAGGGTTTGTGAGAGCTCCGAGAGCACACGGCGCACAGCAGCAAGTTCAGCACAAACGTCTTTGGACGTCGCATGCAGTTCCCCCCTCAGGCTCTCGGTGCTTTTCTCCATTTGTGCTCTCAGGCTCTCGGTGCTTTTCTCCATTTGTGCTCTCAGGCTCTCGGTGCTTCTCTCCATTTCTCCCCTGAGGCTCTCACTACTTTTCTCTATTTGTGCCCTGAGTGTCTCGGTGGATGTTTCCATGGCTGCCCTGGAACCCCCGCATTCATTTGCATGGTCCTTGAGTAGCGTGGACACTTCCTGCTGTTGCTCGATCAGCAGGTCGAGGGACTGTTGCCTCTGCTGGGCCATGGACATTTGCGGTGGTGTGACAGGGGGGCTGCTCAACACATGTTGCCTTGGCACAGGACTTGTGGGGGTTGGCCAGTCGTCGTCTTCAGGGTGCCCCTGCGTGGTTTCGTCATGGTGTAGGGGATGGAACATGCAGGGGGATTGGGAAAGGTCATGGATGGTACCTACGTCGCCAGCACTGTTTTCCGTGTCGGAGCATGCTGGCATGACAGCTGTGTCACCTATGGTGCTGCTACCACCAGAGGCAGTGCCATCAGATACGTTCTTTGGGGGGACCTGTGGTGCTGGGGTTGTGGACTTGCTGGCTGCTGGGGTGCCTGTTGCAGTCCCCTCCAGTGTGCTGCCACTTGATTCCTGCTGCTGCCGTGTCTTGATCCTTGCACCTGAGGTGGAGGCTCTTGGGACGTTGGTCCTGGCCCTCTTTGCAGGCGTGCTGGTAGGGGTGTCCTGCAGCTCGTCGTTGGTATCGGACCCTGTGGTGGAGTAAAGAGGGGCGAGCGTTAGTTATGGGTCTGTCGGATTTGGAATGGCAACGTATCAAATGCATTGGGGTGGTACATGAGGCTGATTTGGGACTGGGCCTTGGAGGTGGTCTCATTTTCGTGTGGATTGAGGATGCATTCATTTGGCTGCCTGCAGTTAGGGGGTGCATGCTGCACATGTAGGGGTTGTTTATGGCATCTTGATTGATTTGTTTATTCATTCTGACTTTTAGAGGGCGCTGTCAGGGCAGAGTATGTATTGCACTATGGGGTCACATGGTACTGCACATGTTCGTGTTTTGTGGATTTCGCATTGTTTCTCTTGGCCAACCTACCTGATTCTCCGGATGTCGGCACTCCTTTCTCCATCCCTCCGACTCCCTCTATGCTCTCCATTCCTATGGTGGAGGCGCAGATATCCTCCCAGGGGGTCAACTTGATGGGCGACTCTGAACCCCCCCCGGTAGCTGTGGCGATGTTCCTGTTCGCAGAAAGTATGCTGCGTACGCGGATCCGCAGGTCGTCCCACCGCTTGCGACATTGCTGTGGCGTGCGGGGTGTTGTCCCCACCGCACTTACGCGCTGTGCCACCAGGGCCCATATGGCCTTCTTGTTGGCAAGGGCCGTCCTGGTCATTTGACTGGAGAAGACGACGGCGGCATTTTCCTGGAGGGTCTCGGTGAGCACGGTCAGTTCCTCTCGGGAGAAGTGTACCTGCCGCTTGCGATCACACGCTTTCTTGGCTACCTTTCCCATATTTATTTTTTTAACTGGGGTTGCTAACGGGTTGGGATGTGTGTCAGGGTCGGATTTTTAATGGTTGTGTTGGGATTCGGATTTTATAGTTGTGCGGCGTGCTGTTTCCCGTTCCGGCCACATGCTTTTACTTCCGTTTCCGTATATTTACGGTGCCCGTAATTTGCGGTGCCCGCTCGTTACGGTGACCGCTCATTACGGTGACCGCTAAGATGGGTGGCGGTATTGCACCTGGTGCAGCGTACGGCGGCGGTAAGGGCCGTTTTGGGGTCATTTCCGCCATCGCAGCCTTTCGGATTCCGCCATGGCGTAATGCTCGTGCCCGATGGGTCGTAATTAGCCGCACTTTGCTCCTTCGTGCAATGGCGGAAACGCTATTTACGCTGTTGCGGTCCGGTCAGTCACTTTCCGCAAGGGTCGTAATGAGGCCCTATGTCTGTACTGTATTGCTATTTTGCGCATGGTTTTAGCTGCTTTGTTCTGTTTCAACTGACAACAAAAATATTGGTTTTGCAATAACATTCTGTCTCATAGATGGAACATGCCCACACCACATATTGGATGGTAAAATTCACAGAAATGAACTATTGTAAATTGCAATGTATGCAGTATGCACTTTATATCCTTGACATTTTAGAATTTTAACCTATGTCATTTTGAATTTTCGCAGCATATTGCATGTTTTGCACATATCTTGCTAATTTGCACATTACAGCAACCAAGCGTTTTTTCAGTGACTGTGTAACTGAACTGTGATGCACTGCATATGTGCTAGTGGCGGATACCTTGTATTTTCATGGCCATTAGTTCCTCGATTATTCTTATCTACCGTACATCAACACGTTTTACAAATTGGAATGCCGCTGTGTTTACAAATTAGAATGATACATTATTTAGATATCAGCAAACAATCGGTATTGCGAACCCATGGTAGAAATTTAATACATTAGTGCGAAGTGTTGTATATTACTCTGTATTTAATGGTAGATTGTATTGATATCAACAAGGGCACACAATAGGTCTCTGACAGCTGATACACTGCAGTGCATTACGTTATAATGCTATTTGCAGCACATGATGACTATAAAACGGATTGGGTTGGTTGCTCATTCTGACATTACAAGATGTCCGACAGTTTGCTGATTTATCTTTGCTAATACCATAAAGTGTATGAAAATCACATGTCCTAAATCACCGAGTTCAGACACTATTTACTAGTCCATTGTCCATGTTGTTACCTACAAACGTGACCAAGCGGTTTGTTACCGAAAATTTGTTGTTGCTGGCATTTTGTCTCCATGGCACTAAGAATAAAGAAACAATTCTGTGGTGGATAACGTTGTGGCTTCTTTCGGATGCGGACCAGTGATTTCTACTAGTCGGTTGCTCCTTGGAATGCAGTCCATTGAACGTACTTTGGTACATGGTCTTTCTATATATATATATATATATGTTCCAATTTCATGGGGAGACTAGTCAGAAAGTTCATTCGATGTTGGTACTCTCCCAATGGGATTCTATTGTTTTTGGAGGTGATCATGTTAACTTCTTGCTTTGTTGCTTGACTGAAACTCAATTACATAACAGAATACCACAATCTGGCTGATCCTTGTTGTTGTGTGACTTTCCGTAGGCAAGAAGATTCAGTCTATTCTAATTCCCATCAACACTATTTCGGGAATGACCATCCCATTTTAAGCCAAGATATAGTTAAGCCGATCATTTGTACACACAAGCCTACTGTGGTCTGACCATTACTAACGTAACTATTGGTGTTGAAGTGATAGCCATTGGTCCTCAAATCCAGGCAGAGGACATTTGACAAGAAACGCCTTGGACGAATCCATGGACGTTGTTACTTCTTCCCTAGGAGGAGCCCCTTCCGATGAGGCCAGGGAGGAGAGGTCACTATCCAACAGTCCACCTGGGGGTGGTACTCAGTGGGTGGATCTCATGAGTCGGGAAACCCCCTATGGGATTAGTGATGACTTGCGGAGAACATGTTAACTCCACAACCCACCTTATCCTAGCCCACCTTCCTCACCCTATCGATATGGTACCATTCCCACCTTTCCAATGTGTCCAGCATAGGAAGTACTGAGAAGAGGAAGAGCAAGGACTATTCAAATAAAATTCCCCTTCAAAATATCAATGTAAAGAAAGGCGCTATCAATTCCTGGGAGACTGACCCATTTAGTAATGGGACGAGGCAGAGTAGCGACTACCCAAACATAGTTCCCCTTCCTAATACCAAGACGAGGATGAACTCTGTTAGTTCTTGGGAGACTGATCCATTTGGTATTGAGATGAGGAAGATGCGCAGAGTACCTACGAGATCTTGTAGTTCCTTTCTGAGCTAACTATGTGTGGAATATTAGTACTTGTCAAGGAGTCACAATGGATACATCACACTATTATGAGACACAGCTCTATAAACATCCTGCTCGTATTACCTCACCTAATATTTAGATGACCATGAGATGTCCAGAGCTTCTCACATAGTTCATTAGTTTTCCCACCTCCCTGGTAGGACCTTTTAACATTGTTAAGAAACTTCAAGCTTTGGCTTTAGTATTGCAGTGATTATTATTGGTAATCATCATTAGACCTAGTCCAATTCGTCATTGTTTGTTTGTTTGTTTGTTTGTTTGTTTTATTGTTTGTAATGCGCAAACATACCATAAGGTATCAAGGCGCAGCCTTTATATGAATTTGCGAAGCTTAGTTACATCAACCATAATATATACAAAATACCATGGAGATACGCAAGAATATATACAAGTGGGCACACGTGGTTACAGTGTGTGCAAGTGGCACGAGTGGGACAGTTTGGGCACCTGAGTGTGTATAGGGTCCTACGTTTTCAGCCATAAAACTACCTTGGATCGGAAGTTTTGGTAGTGCAGGTCCGATCTAAGGGTTGGCGGCAAGGAGTTCCACAGTTTAGCTGCTTTCACAGGTAAGCTGTTACCACCTATGCGGGGAGCAGATGAGTGGAATGCGTGGAAAGCACGAGGGCATGAATACATAGAACAGTTGAGTGAGGGGAGTGGTTGAGTGCGGGGAGCAGATGAGTGAGGCGAGTGGATGAGTGAGGCGAGCAGACGAATGCGAGGAGCGGATGAGTTGAATCCGTGGAATACATGCAGCGGATGCGTGCATAGAGCGGACGAGTGCATAGAGCGGATGAGTGCGGGGAGCGCATCAGTGCGGGGATCGGATGAGTGCGGGGATCGGATGAGTGCGTAGAGGGGGCGGATGAGTGCGTAAAGGGGGCGGATGAGTGCGTAGAGGGGGCGGATGAGTGCGTAGAGGGGGCGGATGAGTGCGTAGTGGGGACGAGTGCGTGGAGGGGACGAGTGCATGGAGGGGACGAGTGCGTGGAGGGGACAAGTGCATGGAGGGGACGAGTGCGTAGAGGGGACGAGTGCGTAGAGGGGATGAATGTACAGAATGGATGAGTATGCATAGAGGGGATGAGTATGTAGAGCAAATGAGTATGGATAACAGATGAGTACGGAAGTGAGGAGAGTGTGTAGATCGCTGGAGCAGATGAATGTGCAGACCTAGCGGATGTGTGCATAAAGCGGATGAGTGTATTGATTGGATGAGCGTATAGAGTGGATGAGCGTATAGAGAGGATGAGCGTATAGAGGGGATGTGCGCATAGAGTGGACGAGTGCATAGAGCGGACGAGTGCATAGAGCAGACGAGTGCATAGAGCAGACGAGTGCATAGAGCGGATGAGTAAGGAGAGCAGATGAGTTGAATGCGTGGAAAGCACAAGTGCACAGAGCAGATGAGTACATAGAGCAGATGAGTAAAGGGAGTGGATGAATGCGGGGAGCAGATGAGTGATGCGAGTGGACAAGTGCGAGGAGCGGATATGTTGAATGTGTGGTGATCACGAGTGCATTGAGCAGATGAGTGCGGGGCACGGATTAGTGCGAGGCGCGGATGAGTGCGGGGGCGGATGAGTGCGTGGAGGGGATGAGTGCGTGGGGGGGATGAGTGCGTGGGGGGGATAAGGGGATGAGTGCGTGGGGGGGATGAGGGGATGAGTGCGTGGAGGGGATGAGTGCGTGGAGGGGATGAGTGCGTGGAGGAGATGAGTGCGTAGAGGGGGTGAGTGCGTAGAGGGGGTGAGTGCGTAGAGGGGGTGAGTGCATAGAGGGAGCGAGTGCGCAGAGGGGGTGAGTGCATAGATTAGATTGGGAAAATGAGCAAAATAAGTGAATGCATAATGCGTGTGAGAGCATAAAACAGACGAGTGCCTAGAGCGGGTGAACGAGCAAATCAGGTGAATGCATAGTGTGTGTGAGGGCATATAACATATAACAGACTAGAGCGCGAGCAAATCAGGTGAATGCATAGTGTGTGTGAGGGCATATAACATATAACAGACTAGAGTGTGCGAAGCGGACTGGAGCGCATGAGTGCATCGTGCAGACCGGAGTGTGTAGAGCAGACTCGGGTGCATGGAATGAATAAGAGTGCATTGCGTGACACGCTTAGTATGGCTTGGAATGCAGGGAACGTTTGGAAGAGCATATAACCCATCATATCACACCACCACGCTTACTCTCTTCTTTACACCACCACTCAACTAGAACACAGAGATACTATGACACAATTCGGTATGACTGTTCTCATACCAACATCTGCCGCTCACTCCCCATCACTCTAAGTAAACACTGCTGGTTACACACCCCCAGCCAGGCGTTCTCCTCAGGCCTAACGCAGCCACATTCGGACCTGATAAATCCTGCCAGAACAAACACATACTTCTGATCTCTCTACCACCACCACACCTACCGCTAAAAAGCAGCTATTACACAAATACCGCAGCAGCTGCATCCATACCGGTGCTCACATGCACCTTTGACTCTATCTACTCTCTCTACTGACCTGAACTTCGGTTCCCAAGGGCGTTCAACCTACCAGCGCCTTCAGACCATACCAATGGTATATAAGGCGCTATATGTAACGCTCACCTGATTCCCGTAGAGGCGCCGGTCTTGACTGGGCGTATACCGTATCTTCAAAGGTGATGTGTAACACACGGCTGGCTCTTTGGGCTGGACCTCTGTGCACTGTATGTCTGACTCGAAGGGTAAGATGTCTGCAGATAGAAAATATGGGATTAAGGAACTGGGTTATTGAATGTCTCTCTCTTCTTCCCTTTCTCTTCTCCTGTAGAACCCCAAAGGTTAACGCTCTCACCTTAGGTAAGTGAACGCCGTGCTCTCCATCTGCCTCGGGGCAGGGTGCTGTAACCAGTTTCTTCACTGGATAAGGGGAGCAGGCCTCTTGACTTCAGAGGACTGCTGTCCGTCGTTTACTGCACAAACGGTAAGTTTCGAGTAATTCTAATGTCTTTAAAGTCTTTAGTAATGATGTTTCTTGTTTTGCAGGGTTCCGGCGATGGCGGATGACGGGCTGAAGTGAGTTGAAGATGGAGCCCGTGTGATGAATAGAAGCGCCTGGAAGCACGTAAGTAAGCGCTTGTTGCCTGCTTCACGATGCGCTCTAACTGTCTTTTTATTTTGCAGGTACAAGTTCGGAGCGGCTGCAGGGTGCCGGAATACCCACTGGGTTAGATGTGGAAAGGAGTAATGGCACGTGAGTATTAAAGTTCCCCAATGTCTTTAAACGCACCTTGTTTTGTCTTTCAGATGCGGGATGCAGCGCCGAAGGCCTCCGGAGCGTGCGAAGAGTTGGTAAGCTTTTGTCTTTCAGATGACGGAATGCAGCGCGAGGCGTTGGTGACAGCCGATGGACCAGGTAAGTGAAGAGCTGTCACTGAAGACCGTTATGCTAACCTGTTCTTTCTTGTCTTTATAGGTGTTGCTGAAGACTGGATTCAGGATGGTAAGCCTTTTTCCTTAGGCCCAGGATCAGATGCAGAAGACACGATGAGCGTTCTGCTGCAGAGGATGCAGAATAACGCAAAGCAAGATTCATCCATCGGGTGTGGTTTAAATAGCCTCCTGTAGTGCTTAGGTGTCTCCTTCCACAGCCACGCCTAGGTAAGAAAAGAGTTCCTGCTTTCCAGAAGAGTTCCAGTGTTCTGAATCTAGGGAGTGGCTCCTGCCCCACCCAACAGGAAAAGTAGTTCCAAACAGAAGAGGATCAGAGGCTCAACTGGCAGGCAAGTAAGCAGCATGGTCTGCTGCAGGTAAGTCCACCCAAGCATTATGAGCCCGGCGCTTCCAGCGCTGGGACTGGGCATATTTATGAGCCTGGTGCCACTGGCGCCAGGACTGGGTCCAAAAGGTCCCAATTGGGACTGGTTGGCACTCGGAACCTGGGTTATGGATCTGCTTCCAAGGGAGTTGGGAAAACCCTGACCTTTTGGAAGCAGAGATCATGACAGTACCCCCCCTCAAGGCCCCTCCCAAACCGGGCTTCTCTGGGGGTTTTGGCTTATCAGGAAATGTTCGGTGAAATCTTTTGATTAGGCGAGGAGCGTGGACATATTCAGCAGGTTCCCAGGATCTCTCTTGGGGGCCGTAGCCTTTCCAGTCAATTAGGTAAAATAGTTTAGATTTGGAGATCTTGGAGTCCAGAATGCTTTTGACTTCAAACTCGAGTTCTCCATCAACTAGGATAGGTTTTGGAGATTTAGTTAGTCGGGTTTGAGGTTGCACGGGTTTTAATAGAGAGACGTGGAAGACCGGATGTATCTTTATGTGCGGGGGAAAGTCCAACTTGACCGCTACTGGGTTTACTATGGTAGTGATGGAATAGGGACCAAGGTATCTTGGGCTGAATGTGCGTGGCCCTTTTAGAGGTAGATATTTGGTGGATAACCAGACTTGATCCCCTACTTGATATTGAGGGGCTTCCTTCCGATGTTGATCTGCTCCTTTCTTGTATTGTTCTTTAGCCCTTTGAAGGTGAGAAACAGCTTCCTTAAAGGCTTGGGTGATTGTAGAATGCAGGTAGTCTACTGCTGGTGTTTCAAGATCTTGGAGGGGATCCAACTCCGAGGTTCGAGGGTGACTGCCGTACAAAAGAAAAAACGGGGTTTTCCCAGTTCCCGAATGGACAGAGTTATTGTAGGCATATTCGGCTATCCAAAGGATGTCTTTCCAAGTTTTTTCAATTTGTTGCAGCATGCAGCGTAAATACTGTTCCAGAGTTTGATTGGTCCTCTCGGTTTGTCCGTCGGTCTGAGGGTGGTGACTGGTCGATAGTCTCACATCAATTTGAGCCGACCGACAGCAACTTCGCCAAAAATGAGAAATAAATTGACTACCTCGATCTGAAATTAGAACCGAAGGAAAACCGTGCAGTCGGACGATGTTTTCGAGAAATTCTCGGGCCAGAGTTGCTGCTGTTGGCAAGCCTTTGAGCGGAATGAAATGCGCCATCTTGGAGAATAAGTCCACGATTACTAGAATCGTATTGTATCCGGAGCATGGAGGTAGATCGTGATGAAGTCCATAGAAAGCGTATGCCAAGGGCGAGGTGGGATGTCAATAGGGCGTAAGAGGCCTGCTGGTCTTTCCTTTTGACTCTTGTTTTGGGCGCATACTCCACAGGACATTATAAAGTCTCTGATATCTTTTTTCCAAGACGGCCACCAGAAGTAGCGCTTGATCTTTTCTGAGGTCTTGGCCATACCGGGATGTCCTTCCATTAAAGAATCGTGATAACAAGAGATTACTTTTTTCTGTAAATCTGTGCTGGGTAGGTATAATCGTTCTTGGAAATACAATAAGTTGTCCTTTACTGCAAAGTCCTTTCCCTGCAGATGCCAATTCTGTATGTCTGCTGGAGTTACAAGTTGCCTGGCTTTATCCTTAACTTCCTCTATGGATTCTGTGGCGATTACACCCAGAATTCTTTGTTCGGGAATGATTGGTACAGGTTTAGGGTTGATCAAGTGTTCTTCCACTCCCATCCGAGAAAGGGCATCAGCTTTACCGTTCTTTGTACCAGGTCGATAGGTAATTATGAAGTCAAACTCGGCAAAGAATAATGCCCAACGGAGTTGTCTAGAGGATTGGGCTTTTGCGGTTTTCAAATATTGCAGGTTTCGGTGATCCGTAATCACAGTAACGGTGTGTCGGGCCCCCAGCAGATAATGCCGCCAAGCCTTAAAGGCAGACTTGATAGCCAGAAGTTCCTTGTCAGTAATCGTGTAATTGATTTCAGGAGGCGAGAATTTGCGGGACCAAAATGCCACGGGATGCAACTGATTGGTTACCGGGTCCATTTGTGATAGAACTGCCCCCATGGCAAGGCTTGAAGCATCAGTTTCCACGATATAGGGGAGTTCGGGGCGAGGGTGTTTTAAGATTGGTGCAGAGATAAATTTAGTCTTCAAATCCTGGAAAGCTTGTTCCGCCTCGGTAGACCATTCAAAACGTTTGTTTTTCTTTAACAAGGCAGTGATGGGCTGGACTATTCGAGAGAATTCGGGGATAAACCTGCGGTAAAAGTTAGCGAAGCCTAACATGCTTTGCACACCTTTTACGGAGGATGGTGATGGCCATTTGAGAACTGCATCGACCTTCTTTGAATCCATACGCACTCCGCCAGGTGATAATATGAATCCCAAGAATTCAACTTCAGTCACATTGAAAACACATTTTTCCAACTTAGCGAAAAGTTTGTGTTGACGCAATCTTTCGAGGACCATTTTCACGTGTTTCCGATGTTCAGATTCCGATGAAGAATAAACGAGGATGTCGTCAATGTAAACAACAACACACACATCTATGAGCTCTCTGAGGACATCGTTCATAAAATATTGAAAGGCGGCCGGGGCATTGCAAAGTCCGAAGGGCATGACCTGATATTCAAATAGCCCATACTTGGTGCGGAAGGCCGTCTTCCATTCATCGCCCTCTTTTACTCGTACCAAGTGGTAAGCTCCTCTAAGATCCAGCTTTGTATATATGCATGCTTTTCTGACTTGGTCCAGGAGTTCAGGGATCAAAGGTAACGGATATCTATTCTTAACGGTGATCTGGTTCAGGGAGCGATAATCTATACAAGTTCTAAGGTCTCCTTCCTTTTTTGGAACGAAGAACAAAGCTGAAGAAGCAGGGGACTTGGAAGAACGAATAAACCCATTTGCCAGGTATTGATCCAGGTATTGTCGAAGGTGAAGGTTCTCAGGCTCGGTGAGGGCATAAATTCTACTACAAGGAGGAGTAGATCCAGGTATCAGGTCTATCTGGCAGTCATAAGACCTATGAGGAGGTAGAGAGTTAGCCTGATCCTTCCGGAAAACATCTTGGTATTCTAGGTATTCGGGAGGTAACTGGGGAGTCTCTGAAGAAATTGCTGCCAGTGCAACACCAGGTGGAGGGTGACAAGTAGAGACACATTCTGGAAACTGGACCGTTCTTGCTCGCCAATCGATCAGAGGATTGTGTTTCTCTAACCAAGGTATTCCTAGAATAATCTGAAACTGAGGGGCCTTGATCACATCGAACATGATCTTCTCATGGTGTCCATCTTGACTTACTAGCGTCACCTCTTGAGTGGTATGCGTTACTGGCCCGGAGGCTATCTCCGTACCATCCACCGTAGTAATGACGTCCTTTACAGCCTTGGGACAAAGAGTTAGATTCATCCTCAAAACCATTTCATGATCCACATAATTGCCGATGGCACCGCTGTCGACGTAAGCTTCAATTGCATGTAATCGATCCGGATTATCAGGGCTAATGAGGACCATAGGTATCACGAAATGCGAGGTCACGGAACTGGTTTTCACGCTCGGCAAGAGGACCTCTATTCTTGTCGGGCAAGGTCGTTTCCCTGCTCAGAGTTTGTAACTTTGGTAACTGCAGCTCCTACTGCCTTCTTGGCAGGTTTCACCGGACAGTCTCGAAGAAAGTGCCCTGAGTTTCCGCAATAGAGGCATAATTGCAACTGTTTTCTCCTTTCCCGCTCCTTTTGTGTTAGAGGACCTTTCAGACCCCCTATTTGCATGGGTTCCCCGGAGTCTACTCCTTTGGAAGGAGTTGGCGGTTTGGAAAATACTCGAGCATCAAACCTGGAACGATCGGCCTTCCTGTTCTGCAGTCTGTGATCTATTTGAACGACTAAGTCTATATAGTCCGAACAATCTTGTGGGGGATTCACTACTTGGGCTAACACATCTTTGAGCTCTCCACGTAGACCTCTATAAAACAGCGTAATCCTTTTGTCCTCAGGCCATTGAGTTTCCACTATCAGTCTGTTGAAAGACGCAATATAAGCCAAAAGGTCTTGATTACCTTGTCGCAACGAAAGAAGCTCATTCTCCAAGGCCTGCCCCTGTGAATGTCTTGCGAACAGTTTTTCCATACTGAGCTGAAAAGCTTGAAAATCATGGAGGACCGGATCATCTTGATTTACTAGAGGGATCGACCAGTCTGCCGCATTGCCACTAAGGTACGAAAGCACGAAAGCTACTTTAGCTTGATCAGTTGGAAAGGCTGCTGGCCGGCATAAGAAATGCAACCGGCACTGATTGATAAATACTGCAAACCTCTTTGGGTCACCAGAAAATCGTTCGGGCGGAGCCAGAGGTACATTCCCAGGTAGGTTGATCTGCACTGGATTCATAAAGGATGTAGAAGGAAGATTTCCCCCAGATGCGGGTAACGGGGTCTGTCCGGCTTGTGACTGTAGCAATTGTCTAGCGAGATCATCTGTTCGCTCCTTGGAAATAATCAGTTCCCTTCTTAGAGCGTTCGTTTCCTGACGGGCTGCATGCACTTCTGCCCTTAGTTCCCCAAGTAACTGGGCTAGCTGGTCGGTATCCGAGGTTTCCATAGAGCCTGGACGGGAGTTTTGTGGTAGGCTTTGCGTTCTGTAACGCTCACCTGATTCCCGTAGAGGCGCCGGTCTTGACTGGGCGTATACCGTATCTTCAAAGGTGATGTGTAGCACACGGCTGGCTCTTTGGGCTGGACCTCTGTGCACTGTATGTCTGACTCGAAGGGTAAGATGTCTGCAGATAGAAAATATGGGATTAAGGAACTGGGTTATTGAATGTCTCTCTCTTCTTCCCTTTCTCTTCTCCTGTAGAACCCCAAAGGTTAACGCTCTCACCTTAGGTAAGTGAACGCCGTGCTCTCCATCTGCCTCGGGGCAGGGTGCTGTAACCAGTTTCTTCACTGGATAAGGGGAGCAGGCCTCTTGACTTCAGAGGACTGCTGTCCGTCGTTTACTGCACAAACGGTAAGTTTCGAGTAATTCTAATGTCTTTAAAGTCTTTAGTAATGATGTTTCTTGTTTTGCAGGGTTCCGGCGATGGCTGATGACGGGCTGAAGTGAGTTGAAGATGGAGCCCGTGTGATGAATAGAAGCGCCTGGAAGCACGTAAGTAAGCGCTTGTTGCCTGCTTCAAGATGCGCTCTAACTGTCTTTTTATTTTGCAGGTACAAGTTCGGAGCGGCTGCAGGGTGCCGGAATACCCAATGGGTTAGATGTGGAAAGGAGTAATGGCACGTGAGTATTAAAGTTCCCCAATGTCTTTAAACGCACCTTGTTTTGTCTTTCAGATGCGGGATGCAGCGCCGAAGGCCTCCGGAGCGTGCGAAGAGTTGGTAAGCTTTTGTCTTTCAGATGCCGGAATGCAGTGTGAAGACCTCCGGAGCGCACGAAGAGTAGGTAAGCCTTTGTCTTTCAGATGCCGGAATGCAGCGCGAGGCGTTGGTGACAGCCGATGGACCAGGTAAGTGAAGAGCTGTCACTGAAGACCGTAATGCTAACCTGTTCTTTCTTGTGTTTATAGGTGTTGCTGAAGACTGGATTCAGGATGGTAAGCCTTTTTCCTTAGGCCCAGGATCAGATGCAGAAGACCCGATGAGCGTTCTGCTGCAGAGGATGCAGAATAACGCAAAGCAAGATTCATCCATCGGGTGTGGTTTAAATAGCCTCCTGTAGTGCTTAGGTGTCTCCTTCCACAGCCACGCCTAGGTAAGAAAAGAGTTCCTGCTTTCCAGAAGAGTTCCAGTGTTCTGAATCTAGGGAGTGGCTCCTGCCCCACCCAACAGGAAAAGTAGTTCCAAACAGAAGAGGATCAGAGGCTCAACTGGCAGGCAAGTAAGCAGCATGGTCTGCTGCAGGTAAGTCCACCCAAGCATTAGGAGCCCGGCGCTTCCAGCGCTGGGACTGGGCATATTTATGAGCCTGGTGCCACTGGCGCCAGGACTGGGTCCAAAAGGTCCCAATTGGGACTGGTTGGCACTCGGAACCTGGGTTATGGATCTGCTTCCAAGGGAGTTGGGAAAACCCTGACCTTTTGGAAGCAGAGATCATGACACTATATAAATGCAAAATAACATAACATGACATAACATAACATAGTAGAACGTTTGTAGTTAGGGACAGAAAGGCAATCTTTGTAGGCTGCCCCAAAGGGAGGACTGTCTATGGAATCTGTCGATCAAATACATCGGGGCAGCGTTATTAAGGGATTTATGAGTGAGAGATGCCGTTTTTAGGAGAATTTTGTCTATGATGGACAGCCAGTTGTTCTGTTGGCTGTAACCTGTGATATGCTCTGTTCTGGAGATGCCCAGGGCTGCTCTAAGAGCGTTGTTCTGAAGAGTTTGTAATTTGCTAGTGGTGGCTTTAGAGGATCCCAGGTAGAGGGTGTTACAGTAGTCTAGGTGGGATAGTATGAGGGCTCTAGCGAGGGTAAGGCAGCTAGAGTCGGACGTTTACTTGTGTGGTAACCCACAGCGTTTACTTGTGTGGTGACCCACCTCCCCCAAGAACCCTCTTATATCTCTATTGTTTTAGTCCCCTTTGCCCAAACCCCTCCCTGAGATTATAGTCCTCTGTTAAGCATAACTAAGCCATTGCCTCATTCAGCCATGTTGGGAGGATGCACAGGATTCATGCACTGTGAAGAGGAAGGGTTGGACTAGGAGTAATGAAGATTACCCTAGGTAATCCCCACCTTACCTTCATCGCCCCAGTACTTACTTGTGATATATACCAACTGGATGCTCTCAACGGGTTTAAAGAAGCACACAAGCCACTGATGCCATGTACAACCCTACCACGAGTATATGAACAACAAAGTTCTCAGATAACAGGGTGTTGAAAGGGTACTCACACTCAGGACCACTGTTTGAAATGTACCAGCCCCTGGCCTGTGTAAGGTGAAGCGATAGTGCCTTAATGAAGGTGTTAGGGTTTGCAAACTTGGCAGACCTTCAAATCACTTGAATGGGTACCCTCTTTGCCTCTGCCTAGGAAGCAGCCATTGCTCTAGTGGACTATTCCTGGGTTATCATAGTGGTAGCCATACCCGAGAATTGCTATGCAGTGAAGATAGCTTCCCTCAGCCAACTGCTTACTATGGGGCCTGTTACCTTATAACCAAGACTATCCCTCCACCCAAAAGTTACAAAAAGACTATCAGATTTGTGTTTCAAATAGATCAGGATCGCCATCCTAACATCCTGTATGGCTGGGCCCCTAATCACCTGAACCCAAAGCAGGCCCACCGCTTAAGGAACAAGTGCACTTTTGTATGGAATGCAAGTTTATTGTACAATCATCCGGGGAGGAGCTAGATGACTCTGTAGAGTCAAACTAACCCGAGTCACCCTGAACCACATAGGTTGACACATTATATACATTTTTGGAAAAGTTCAAACACGACCCATATATTTTATTACAATCCACCCACATACATGATTGGTCAAAACCTACACAAAGAATTCCAATCTTTCTCCAATTCCTCCATTCCCATTGGTCACTGTTATCATAACTACTATCTTTAGATCATATTCATAGCACACCCTTTTTTGGGATTCATCCGTGGTAGGTCATGACATCATAACACAATTAAACATTCACATACAAACATAAGTCCAAGCTGGTCTGAGGCCTCTTAATCCTAAATGTCATTTTCACATGGTTTGCATGGCTACTTCAAAGGACATGAGTGAGAGCAGAATAAACAGGCTCCCTTTGAACTGTCTATAGTCATCTCATCTACCTTGGTTTTACTGTTGTCCTGGAACATTGTAATCTAAATGACTACCATTTCAGCATGCACGACAAATCCTGAGAAAACAATCAAAACCCCTGAGTATCCGTTACTCTGCCTCGAGTGTCACCTCACCCCACGTTTGTTGTTGGTCAAAATTCTGTGAACTACCAGGCCATAAACCCTCTGGCCAGTTGGCTAGCTGCCCATCTGCTTGGTTAATCATTAATCCTCCTTCAGCCTCCAACCCTGCAGAACAAGAATTTCCCAGTCACTAAAATTTCACTTTGTGAACTGCTGACTGCAGAGTTTTAATGAATTCATAAAAGCACACTACATATAGATTTATAAATTACCTGTGTATGTATCTCAGTGTGCATGCATGTTTAATAAATATTGGGCCTCATTACAACTTCGGCAGTAGCCATGCCCAGGTTCCCAGAGTGGGAAATTACTGTGCCATTCCAAGTTTGGAGGGCCTGGTAATTCCTCCCTCCAGGAACCCGGGCCCAGACCTTCACCATTCCCATCTGAGCCCCCATAGGGCTCAATGGGAATGGGAGAGGGAGCAAACAACGGGCCGATTATGAGTGGCCCGTTGTTTGCTCCCTCTTCCCCTCACCTGACCCGGTAAGGATGCCTGGTTTGACTTACCGGGTCTCACGAGGGGAGCTTGTAATGAGGCGGAACAGGTTTAACGGGTCCGCCTCCTTTAGCGGAGCCCATTAACCCGTTCCGCCTCACTCGTAATGAGGCCCATTGTCTCTTCTTTACACTGTGTCCTCCATGACCAGTCCCCTTCCTCTCAGGTGCATTATGAAACTCCTTGTCGCCCAGCCTCTAGGTACTTCTTCGCACCCCATATCTGGATTGTGTTTTATATTTCATTTGACGGTTTTGGTATTTATCTTTCTACGCGCCTGCAAATCTAATATGTATCAATCTTGAACACAAAGCAGCACTTAAAGTAACACATCCCATTCACATTTAACTACACTGGATACATATAAAATTACAACATTGCGCCCATTTCGCTGCACCCCTATTCACAAATATGGCATCCTCAACATGAACCCCTCTTCATGATTGGAACCTTTCCTGACCACCCTAACAATCCCGATGGCTCCACCCCAACTTCTCTGGAGAACATGATTTGGAAAAGGAGGATGGAAGGACAACCTCTTTCATGACCATTTTCATGAGGAAAGCTGGGTCACATCTATGGAAGAGAGCCTCCTCTTGAACCACCAGATAGTGGGTCTTTAGGCTAATGCATAAAGTTCCCCCAGCCAACTTGCTGTAGTTATGGCAACCAAAAAGACACACTTAAGACACTGGAGTTTCAAGGCAATGTCCTCCAAAGGCTTAAAGGGAGGCAACTGTAGTGCTTTCAATACTAAGAGAAGGTCCCCCAGCGGTAACCCTGAACCAGACACTGGCCTAGCCAGAACAAACTCTTAAACAGTGTATTAACCAAAGTACATTCCCCAGAGCATAACCCCTCAGATTCTGAAACTTCCATTATTGCAGCCCACTTGGCCCTCATGGTGGCAACAGCAAGCCCAAATCAAAACCTTCCCTTAGGAATTGCAGGATACCAGGAGTCAGGCTGTGGGCTGTCTTGACCCCCTTCTTAGTACATTAACCTTGGAACAGCCTCCAGTGCCTGTCAATTGCTTTCAAAGTAGAAAGCCTCTTATCCTTTTGAACGGGTACATCTAGTCTTCAGGACAGAGTCTGTCGCTGCAACCTCTCTCACTCAATTTCCAAGCCAGAATCCCCCTGCCCTGAGCCTGAAGGACTGGCACACAGGAGGAGGAAACAGGTGCCACTGCAATGTCCAGAAGAAGGGAAACCCAAACCCTTGCTGGGCCAAAAGGTGACGGCCAAGATGACTAGGCCGAAACATGTGTTTGGGGTTGCTGTTGGTACTCTTGTTCAGAGGAGAATTGCCTAGCATTTCGGTACTGGACTGCCCAAGTGGGTGGAACTAGACTGCTATGCAAATGGATATTTCTCCTCTGTGAAAGGTACACTGAGCTAAAACTTGGTTGTAGATCTACTCGAGTGGGCACCTTCCCACAGAAGAGGTTATTTGACCGTGTTCTTGGTAGAGGGGCTCCCAGACTTTTTTTTTTTTAACTCTTTCTTATCTGTATTGTCCCTGGTGGGGCAGAGAGGATAACATTTCAAATCACAAGCTAATAGCCAGTTATAAAAAAAAGTTGCTTGCTCGCTCAGTTCCCCACATACAAAAAACCCACCATTTCTTATTTGCAAAGAGTCAGTTACCACTAGCCAATGGTTAGTTGCAAGTGCACATTTTACGGCCTGTTGTCCCCAAAAGCAGCCTCTTCAGTTGCCATCAATGAGCGGGCAGTTAGTCTGGGCAGAATCCCATCCATTTCTATATTTTCTGGCATTGTTTTTGCCTCACCCTGCTGAGGGTATATTTCTAACATGAAGCATGGCATTGCTATCTTCTCAGGCTTCCTTCTGTCTGTGAAGATTATGCGATTGATTTCCAAAAGCACAGGCAGCCCCTTCCTCAGAGAATGTTTTGAATTGAATACTTTTTGGTTCATCTTACTTCCTTTTTGCATCTTTTTCCTTGAAGGCCATGCTTTTGGCAACCTGCTCCATCACAACTGCCTCTCATCCAAGAACATCCCTTTCGGGTCATTTTCTTCAGTTGGCCCCAATTTGCTCCTTTATGATTGAGAAGTAGATCCTGCTGACTAGGGAGCTGCAGATGTTGACAAAGAGGGGTGACCTTCTCGTATGTTTTTTTTTAGCCTTCCATCGTAATATTTTTCACCAGTTCTAGGATTTGTTTAGATTTGGGGGGTTTCTCATGCTTCCACACTCTCCGTCCTGGCAGCAGATGCAGATTCTGTGTCAGACTTTTCTACCACTTGCTCGCTTTCCCAGATGAGCCCTTTCTCAGTCTCTGCTCTCTTCGATACAATGTTGCACTGGATTCACCTTGTTCCTTTCATTCCAGCAACCGCTGGAATCCACTGCGCGTGCACTGTTAGAATAATTCACTCCCTATTCCAACATGGCTGCCCATTCCTGCACTCTTGTTCTCAGTCCCTACATCCCGGCATATTTTCCATGTCATTCCTGGCATACCATTCTTAGAAATCATGCTGCCAGTGGGTTTACAACCCTTAGCCCAATCACACTGTGGCCGCATCACCTGCTCTGCATGAGACAGGGACCATTTAATAAGTTGTAATTGGAGACATATTGGACTCGATATTAACCACTTGGGCCATGGGTAAAATCCTAATCCTGTGCTAATATGTGGAGACTTAAATGCTAAATGTTTAGACTTGGAAGGTTGTGGGAATTATGCACAGGTTATCAATAGATGTAGTCTTCCTGTTGCTAGGAGCACACCGAAAGGTAAAATGTGGCTGGATATTTTATGGTGGGCGACTCCCCTGGCAATTATACATGGGCCGTGGGGGCAAAATGCTCTGTATTTGATTATATAGCAGCGTCCGAATGCCTTATCGGACATGTTCTGCAATTAAAAATGTCCTTAAATAATTTTAGTGACCATGCGATATTAAGATTGAGTATGGAGGGAGAAGACAGGCCCGTTTTGAAGGGACCCAGCCAGGGGGTGACGTCTAACCATGCTGGAACAAGTATACGCTGGACAGAGCGAAAAATCGATAAAATGAATTTAATTTCCTTTCCAAGCCACATTGAAATTAAACAGCAGCTTTGGGGAAAAACCCCTGAGGCGATTGAACAGTGGATTACTAGCACCTGCCAGGGCCTGTTTAAGGATATCCCTACCCCTAGGATAGGGTGGAAGTCAGGTGGACAGGTGGTCTTTGATGTTAACATAAGGGATAAGAAACGGGAAATGAGACGTACCATCAGAGTACGCAGGAGACCCTTTGCGACAGGGTTGGCCTGTAGCTCAATAAAGGATGATATTAAGCAGGTAAGAAGCCGATTTCGGGTTTGGCTGCGTCGTTATCGTCTAGACCAACAGAAAGAGTAGTGGCAAAAGTTTACGGAGATAGTTTGCAATAGAGATACCTGAGCAATATGGCAATGGTTGGCCAAAGCAAGAGGGGAACAGAAGTTGAAGGTCCTGAACCCGATTTCTGGGGAAAACTGGTCTATTTATATTACTCATAAATTCCATCAGGAAGGGGCTATTGCTACTCAAATATCTCCGTACGAAAAGTCTTGCCCGCTCCCCCTCAGTCATAATATCATTAAACAAGCTATTTTGAAACTAAAGTCATCTAACACGCCAGGCCCAAATGGGCTGGCAAATGCAGTGCTGAAAAAAGACCCCAGCAATTGGGCCCAGGTCTTACTCATCCTTTTTTCTCGTATTTGTAGAACCTGCTGTGTGCCAAAGACCTGGAAGACATCTCTGTTGATACCTGTGCATAAAAAGGGTGATAGGGGATCCCCCGCTAACTATAGACTACTGTCAATGTTAAATGTGACAAGTAAAATCTTTAGTTTTGAAGGAGGTTGAAGCATGGGTAAGGGAAAATCAGATCCTTGATTACGCACAAACTGGATTCAGACCTGGATCTAGACTACACATAATATCCAGGTCTTGGACCAGCTGATTAACAACACCTCCAGTAGCAAGGAAAGCACCTTATATATTGCCTTTATCGATTTTAGTAGTGCTTTTGATATGGTGGGTCGTGACACTCTTTGGTGTAAGCTTAGAAGCATGAACTGCCCACCCTGGATCCTTCAGATATTAATAGAGCTACATAATAATACCTCAACTAAAGTTTGTCTTAATGACAATGGTGATTTGTCGATATCTATACCTATTAATGTAGGGGTGAAACAGGGTTGTGTGGCGGCGCCCATGCTTTATAATCTATACATTGCAGATTTATTGAAACGCATGTTTATTAAAGCAAACTGCCCTCCTAAATTGGGTGCGACCCCCATTATCGGCATGCTTTATGCCGACAATTTAATTTCTTCGATCAAACTCTATCTGCTAAATGAATTGGCATTACAACTGGCCTTGACTATCAATTTGGATAAGTCTAAAGTAATGGCTATCGCCCGGAAAGGCCCCACCCGTACTGGTATTGAGACCAAGTTGGGAACAATAGCAGTTGTAGAATCTTATTCTTATTTAGGCCTGGACTTCAAAGCACCGGCCAATTATAAGGGCATAATTACTAGCAAAAAACGGCGTGCTGAGTTATTAACTCTGCAGGTATGCAAATTTGCGAGGTCTACGGCAGGTTTCAGTATGGCAGGAATATTAAAACTTTACCAGCAGTGCTTTGTCCCTGCCATACTCTATGGTCTAGAGGCCTTGGCCATGCAGGATTTAAAGTGGTTGAACATTC
The DNA here is from genome assembly GCF_040938575.1 of Ambystoma mexicanum. NCBI lineage: Eukaryota > Metazoa > Chordata > Amphibia > Caudata > Ambystomatidae > Ambystoma > Ambystoma mexicanum. The sequence continues at coordinate 859,545,174 of NC_090934.1, read as the reverse complement.
TTGAGGGCCACTTCTTGCGGGCGGTACTAGAGCTGGGCCTGTCATGCTCAGTCCAGTACCTACAGCTTGAATTGGGCCTTATATCCTTGCGTGGGATGGCGCTACGCGCAAGATGCGTTTTTTACCTTGAAGCGCGTCTCAACCCTCTGTGTAGACTTTTGAAGCTAGCTGTGGAGAACTATGAGCTAGAGAAACATCCTCGTGGATCTAACTACCAAATGCTAAACAAAGCCCTTTTTAAGGAGATTGACTGGTGCCAGGAGAATAAATCACATCTATCGTTTATTCATATGAAGCGCTCTTTTCAAGAAAAGTTGAATAGATGGGACTGGTCCATGAACCCTGCACATTTGGCTAAACTAAGAGGATACGAAGCTGTGGAACTTGTAATCCACAGATATCGGAAACCTCAACGCTATCTGCTGCTGTGCCCGGCGCCAGAAGTGAGACATTTTATATTGTGCCTCAGGACAAATCAACTTCCGGTACTCGCGATTAGTGGGGGCCGTATGAAGATACCTCTGGAAGCGAGAAATTGCCGGATCTGCCAAAATGCTGGAGTATTGGAAACCAGTCGACATGTGTTAATGCTTTGTCCTAAACTTGGTTCTGTATATATGTGTGCTTTCACTAAATGGGTCCATAACTATGAGTATATTATGAGTATAGACTTTTGGATCAGCTGTTTAAACTCTGAGACATTGGGATTTCAGCTGGCCCTTTATAGGACGTTGACCCAAGTTAAATCATTACTGGCAATTGAATAGAGAAGAGATGAGCATATTGTCTGTTTTATGGCCTACTGTTTTTATTTCTTCAGCACCTATCCCATCCCATTCCATCTGTCTGTTTGATCAAATGTGAGTTCACCTATGGTAGAGGTTGTAACATTCGATATCTTGATATTTTGATACTTTGATATTTTGTTATATTATTATATTATTATTATTATGTATGTCAATGTTGGCATTATTATTGGTGTTTATGTCTATGTTTTTTAAGTTATGTATATATATCTAAATTGTGTAAAATCCTGATTTGGATTATATCACAATAAAGTATTAAAAATAATAATTTATACATCCTTTGCCCCCCGCTATGTACTTGACATATTCTATAGAGTTATTTGGCAGCCTCTTATCTGACTGTGCCTGCAATTTATCTGCCAGCCTGTCCTTCCTCTAAAACCCCCTGCCAAAGGAGGCCTTCAGGCATCTCACTGGTCTTTCTCCCTTCATAGTTTCACGCTCAGCTTTATTTTCCTTTCCTCTGTACCCTGAAGGATTTATGCTCCTCGCCCCCTAAAGGCTGGTGTTTCCCATGCCCCGCCTAGTCCTTGCCCTGCAAGAGTTGTGGAGTGAAAGGAACTTTTCACTTTCGTTGCTGCTTATGCCCCGCAGTAAAGGAGGAAGAGTGATACAGCTCTGCCACCATTCTGCATGGCCCTATCTAGAGAACAGGGCCTTTTCTAACTGTCATATTGTGGGTAGATTTGGAGTTCTAATTCCGAGAGAGAACAGGGGCAGGGCCTGAGAAGAGATGGGGAGTAGGGGCTGGATTGGGTGATAAGCTCGTACATTTACTGGGACAAGGAAGAGGAAGGTGGGAGCTAATGCTAGGTTCCTGCCCAGTACTGCATCGTTTCTGGCTATTTAATATTTAGTGTGTTGCATGTCTGCACCTATGTCCTCAAGGCTTTGCCTTCCAAAGCACTACATTCTGTAGAGAACAAACTGCGGACAACCAGAAAGAAATCTCATTGGCCTCTTTGATATATAAGTTTATCTGTGTATCTATTTTATTATTTGAAAATCTGCTTTTATTGGTTCTTCATGTTGACGACTTGCTTAGGTTGGCACTTTTATAACCGTGAATGTGGCAGTTTCTACTGTGAGTGGCTAATGCCACCTTTGCTCCCCTTCTCCACCAATTGCTAAAAACATTTTTTTTACACACCTTCCTCCCGATTTCTACTGCACCCCATGCAACGTAGCATTTACCACAATATGCAAAGGCATCAGCAGCCGCACAATGAAGCAGCCTTACCCACGCTGTAAAGCGCACAGGGTTGGCCCTAGGATTCGTGGGGCCCTGGGTGGCAAAGGATGTTTGGGCCCCCATAATTTTCTTAAATAGTAGCATCAGTGATATCACAGAATAAGCCTTTAATACACAAAGGTATCATGGGAAGAGCATGTTGCCATGCATAAAGTAGTAGACAAATACACTGTGGCATCCAGTATATACATGATCAATTTTAACAATATCAGAAGTGAAGCATTTTTTGGAAGTAGCAGACAGCTGAATACCTTGTACAGACTTGTAATTTTGTCAGATGAGGCATAGGGCCTCATCACGAGTTGGGCGGTAACGCCGGCGGTATTAGCCTTACAACCAAACCCCCCGTCGCTATTTGCGCTGGATCACGGGTTTGGCGGTAATATAATTCCCAATTCCCCACTGAGCCCATTCGGGAATGCCCCTTTCCCCATTGGGCTGAATGGGGAATTTTCGCGCTCTTACTGCCGGCGTAATAGCGCACATTTTTGGTGGATTTCCCGCCAGCTCAGAGCTGGGGAAAAATCTGCCGAAGCCCTGATTTGGCGGACCCTTAAATCCGGCGGTAATAGCGCGACCGCCGGATTTAAGGGTTACCACCAAACTCGTGATGAGGCCCATAGTGTGATAAAGTTGAGGGGGCACAAACTTTGGTTAAGTGGCGAAGGACGGATTTGAGATCATTCTGCAATTCAGGAACTTGAATGAAATACTGTTTGCAAAAGGTCTTTTGAAACTTTGGTTTAAAAACACGATCTATGGAAGGCATTGCAAACATATGGTGATTGTGTATTGCTAACTGAAACTAACGTCTGTTTTCTAAGTAGTTTGACAATTGTTTTTATTTTTATTGTGTGTATATTTGGTTATATTGTTCAAATTAGCAATAAGCTTTTATTTCAGATAAAGATTCTTTTGACTGTCAAAAGAATAATAGCAAATAATAACTATCTTTATCAAGTGCTGCTCACTAAAAAATGAGATGGTAGCCTCATTAATGTACCCCCTGAACCTTGATAGGAAAGGATGAGCAGGCCAAACCTGTTCACCGGGTGTAAAATAGCAGGGGATCCTATGGCAGAATGTTGCAAAGGCAACTGAGCAGATTGGGAGACTGTTGTTGAGATTTTATACGTTTAGACTTTCCTGTAAATTATGTCTTCTTTCCTATTCCTGCAGCAACATGTGCTGTAAAATGTGGTGTTTTGACATGGGAATGAGTACGGCTCTTGCGCTTCTCTCGTTGTGAGAACTTTTGCCCCCATAGTGAAAATCAAGAATATACGCACAGTAAGTGAACATATCTGAAAGTGAAATATTCAGATTCAGTTCACTTGACCTTTCCCCTTAGAGGAAAGTGCAAGAGACAAAAGAGCATTGGCCTTTCAAAAAAAGTAATCAATAGAAAAATAACCTGAGAGAGGACATTTTTCATTAAATACGCTGACCACGTATAAAAGGTGCTCACCTTTTTAACCCAGCAACATGTGGGGAAATATTCCCTAGAAAACAAAATCCCAATACGATCATGTGCTTTGGTGATCATTTTATGTGTCTTGTGGGTAAATGTCTGCACTAGAAACATGACAACCTAAGTGAAATAAGCCAAATGTTTGAGCAAGCTTGTCAACCTCAAAAACACCCAGGGGGGTTGCGTCCGCCCTCTGTTAAAAGTTACGTCGTTCACCCACATGTATCCTTTACTTGTGCCGTGAAAAGCAGCAAATGGCCACAAACAGGAAAAATAAACTGCATCACTCTCCAGATTGCAGCCTCTCTTGCCACATCCTGGGCAAATATTCAGGACTTGCTTGCCCTCTCATCGCTCCCCCTCCTCAACCCCACATCTGGCTTTCAACATTACTCTGCTTTATAAAGATGACTTCAAAAGTACACATACCATTTTAAGGTACCCATTCAAATATATAAATCATTACAGCAATATGTTAAGCAGAACGTGTACAATGGTGGCATTACTCACCCCTCTTGACTGGGAGACTTCAAATACCAGAATGCAATTCAGCAAAATGCAAACAAAATTTCCTTTGTGTTTTGAAAATGTATTTTCAAGAAGTATAACAACATTAATGTGTGATAAGGCTACCTGTTTGTGTTTGACAAATGCAGAGTTAATTTATGATGTGATAAAAATATCACATTCTACCAAAAATAAACACTTTTTGGTGCGTTAAATATGAACGTCTAAAAATATTGTAGCTAATTTAAAACTGTTTTGTTTGATATATTGGAATTGTCCTAGAAGAGAAAGTGTAGATTTAGACAGCTCACTTGTGTTTTGTGTGTGCTTTCAGAATGAAAATGCCTATTTGCATTTCTTAACACAGAAATGTTACGACCATCTCCTCTAAAACAATCACCTGTAAATCGCCTCACTTTCAAGTGCTGCTTGGATAAAGAATGTGATATGTAGTCATTAAAGGGCCTGCAGCATCTGGTGGGCTTCTGAGAACAGGTGTCTCTTTCTAGAGAGCTACAGGAGGGTGGGAGGTGCCCCCGTGGTGTGCGAAAGCACCTGGAGCGTTCCAAGTGCCGAATGGAATGACCAAATAAATTATCTCATGCCCAAATAACCAGACAGACTGAACGATTATGGCAAAATTCTACTTTATTATAAGTTCAATACACTATTGGAAACCTGACAAATAAACAGATTGTAGCTCACACACTCTCCACGCATTTCAACTACGCAAAAAGGCTTTATACCTTGATTTACGTCAGCTATGAGGTCATCCTACAAGGCAAACAGTAACAACCTATCTGGCTGAGTGATTGATTAATGAAAGTTCATATAAGTGTTAGTATCATCATTGGCTGCAATTTTCTTTCTCTGGTAGGCATGCCTTGACCAACCTCTTACTATGTAAAATACTGATAATAGTCTGCCATTACATAGGCCGTCATGATTTGCTATGCACTCTCCTCCAACCTTGGACATTTGGCTTGTTAGCAGCAAGCAAGCAACAAAACCCAGGTGCAAGGGAAAAGTGTCAGACAACTTCCCTCCTTAGCTAATTAGCCTACCATTTCTCATCAGTTAGGCCCTAAGCCAAGGCATCTTCGCTGTAGTTGACCTTGCTGACTATTCTCTTCCTCAGAACTTTAAAGGGAGTGAAGGTACATTGCTATTTTGGTCTGAAGCTGCATGAATAGGCCTTGTCTTCAGGTCTTGTACCACGTATAAAAAGACCATGATTTTGGTGCATTCTGTCCTTTTATTGAGTGCTATTTGATTCAATTATATAGGGTGCTATTACTCTCCTCAGGCTCTGGAGACTTGGTTGCTCTGTCTTGTATGTGCTTTCTGCATTTTTGATTGTTCAATACTTGGCACTAACAATTATTCACTCCTTTACTTCATTTAAGAGAAAAATGTTTTATGCACAGGGCTTATCCTCTTCGACTCCTTACGGCCCTTGCTGTTTCTACTTGCTGAGGCATCCTCGATTCTGAGCCAAACAAATATCCTTGATTCTTGCACAAATCTGTATTCCAGTGCCTGTCAGCTCTGCAGCCTTGGCCTTGATCCTCGAGGCTTCTCGCTTACTTTTATACGATTGTCTTATCTCCCTTGCATTTCTGCGTCTATACATCTATTACTCTCTTGTTACTTATCTTCTAAGTGTATATGGTTTTCTTCATCTTCGCATATATGCTTACTTCATCACTTTAGTCACATCTTCATTCTATAGATATTCATACATCAGGTTTAGTGCGCTCACGTGTCTTCTCTTCTTCATGGCGTCACTTCATACCTGTCAGACTTTACTTATAGTTCTTCTATGTCCAATGGTGTCTGCAGACTCATGTCTACTGCATCAGTTTGAGGGTACATTTGAAACGGTTGTCTCAGTGCATAACGTCTTTCAGACCTTCGATGTGGTATTAGGATGATACCAGTTGTCATGCTGTTTTCTATTGCTGTTATTTCAAAATGACAGAGGTTAGGGGGTGGGCTCAATAGATAACATATACATCTGCCTCTCTACAGTGGCCTCATGCGAGCTTCATACATGGAAGTTGAACAGCAGTTGAGGCAGACACTGGTGTCTTGCTGGGCCCATCTGACAGCTTCTGATGGCGGAACCCTGGGTCATCGCATAGACTGCCCATGCCTCGGACCGGCTCTGGCAGCGCACCAAATCTTAGCACGAAGAACCCTAAAGTGAATGTTGCTCAACCCGACCATGAAGGTCATTGAGCCTGAACCCGTAGGCCCTTTAAGTGAAGTAGCGCTCTATGGGATGGATGGTGATGCAGATTTTACTCTTACACCAATAATAAGACTGACTCAGGAAGTTGGCAAAACAGAACTGTTTTATTTGCAATTGTCTAGAACAGGGAGTACAACGGAGGTCAACGGACATTCGCTCAAGTCTTTCCAACTCACTCTCAAAGCATTTCATAAGAAATTACATTTAGACAGTGAAAACTCATAATTACTGATGTCATACTACGTGGCAAAATAAGAAAACCTACGTGAGATTGTGATTGGTCTACACAGAACATCTAGCTATACTTTCTATGGGGGATAGGATTGTGATTGGATCTCTAAGGTCAGGTGGACAGCTATACCGACCCCTAGTGCAAGTCATCTTTGATGTCATGAAATAAACAACGTTTCATTGGCTTTCAAACTATAGGGCTCTTTACTACATGGCCCTCTATGATTGGTTGGCCCGCTTGTACCCTTCTGGAATATTCCACTCGCTAGCAGCACACAAGCTGGTACCCCCGGTGCTAGAGGGTCGGACTTGACCGTGCCTCCCCACCCAATTAGCTCAACATCCATCATCACTCCTGCTGTCTGCCATTCGAATTAGTCTTTGACCTCGCCCTTGCAAAGTATCACTGCGCCTGAAGGCAGTGTGAGCATGGTCTTATCTTCATGTCTCGGTGTAGCTTGCCCAAAGTCTATTTTCATCTTGACCATGTGACAGGAGACCGTGTTTTGAGCTCCATCTTCGCATTTAACACTATTAAATTAATAAAACCTGGCACTTCTAGTGTTTTTCCACTACACCTCAACAGGAGCTCGCCTCGCTTCTCACGTCCATTGTATCTTCTCGAATAGATAACCAGTTTCTTAGCAGCCCCAACCCTTGACACCGGGCCAGACAACCTTTCTCGAATCTTCCCTCGTTGTCAGCTGTTTTCTTCTACTGCGCCACACTTTCAGCCAATCTGTTCATGGGGTCCTAGTTTACTAAAATATGTTGTGGAACATCCAAATTCTATACATATATGTATAATGGCAGCACCACCTGCAGTCTATTCACTACGTATAGTCAGCCTTATGATTACTTAGTCTACTTGTGTTTCACCATCTGTACAATTATAAAACGACTTGCATTTTCTTCAGTGCTTTCTGCACGTGCAATCTTCGTTCCTCACATGAAATGTTGTTCAATTCTTCACTTCGCCATCTGATTCTATAACGTCTACATACTCTCTTCATTGACATCTCCTCTGGGTGCGTAATTTCTGCTTCATGTGACGTCACCAGTCTTCTCTTTTATTCATCTTCACACTTCTTCCGGGAACCTCCTTTTAAAAGACTGTAATTTCTCAGCGGGTACATCATATAGGGTTTTCTCAACGCATACCTTGTTTCGGGGATTCTTCCCGGTATAGGGACCATTATTGGTTTTGTGCATGTCGCAATTTACGGTTTCCAACATATAGGCAAAATTGGGGCGGGACATCCGGTAGAGGCACTTGGCTCCTCCTCTACAAGCCAGACCAAGAAGCTCTCTAACATCACCCCATATTAAAACCCACTGACCCCACCATGAAAAACTCTGAGCCACACCAAGAAAGATCACAGCCCCAACATGGAGCACCACCAAGCTCACATTGATGAACCCCCCCAAATGAAGGATGCCTAACTTCTCCACATAACACATCAAGCTACACCTTGAAGGATACTGAGTGCCCATCAGAAGTCCCCCGAGCTGCACCTCCGCCATGAAGCACCTTGAACCGTTCAAGAGGGCGATCCCCCACATCGAACCTCAATCCCACCATCAAATACATCTGTACCCACCGTGAGGTACCTGAATATCCAAGAAAGTCAACATTCAAATTTCGATGTAGTGCCTGAATTTTAGGGCAAATATCTTGTGTGTGGTGCAAAAAAGGGAGAGGGAGGGGAAGGACAATGGGGTGGTGTGGGGGGGAGAGGGAGGCCAAATTGGTTTGTGGAGGATACAGACCATAAGTCTGTCAGTGGGGTTGTAATATAACCCCAGTACCTAGAGGCTGCATGTACGGAAGGGTGAAGAAAAGGGGCATGAAAGATTGGCACTGGTAGATCTCTATCTCTGACACATGCCGCAAACTTGTTTTTTCAATGGGTGCCCAGGCCCTGGAGCACCCACATACTCTGCCCTTACCAGAACCCCCATCGCACAGGACCTCCAGACCCAACCATGAAGCATACCCTAAACAACCCTTGAAACAAAGTGAGAGTTTTATCATGAGGGGGGCATAAAACCTATTGAGAAATGTTATGTGTGTCCCTCCCAAGTGTATTGACCTTTTAGGATGGTGTGTCCCTCCCAAGTATATCGCCCTTTTAAGAAAGGCCATGACCGTCTCATGGCCCGACCTAATAAAAGGAGAACCTGCATGCACGTGCCTCAGAACGGCTGCAGACTCCAAGAATGGATCTGTTGTCTCTGTCACTCACTTTGTGACCACGGTCCTGCAGGTCCCTGCTGGTCTGGGCCCCCCAGATCAGCCCGGTGCCCTGGGTGCAGCCCAGGCACCCACCATCTAGGATGCACCTGGCATCCGTGGTTCCCCCGGCACCCACGCCATGCCTCCATGGCCTAACAGGGTCCCGACCTGCAACCACTGTAAGTCCGGGTGACCCCGGCAAACCCAACACAGTGCTGGGCCCCCAGCACCTGTGAGGCTGGCTGTGTGCCCACAGCCGGACCCATAATAATGGCAACAAGGGAGAGGAATTCCTCCGATGTGCCCCGACCCCTGCTGTCCCTCATTTTTTGACAAAAAAGAAGGGAAATGGAAAGCTGGGCCCAGCCGCCGGCGCAGTGTTCCCCAGAAGAAGAGGGGATGCCCAGCGCCCTGCTGGCAGATTGCCCCTGGCCGCAGCCCTCTGTGAACAGAGTGCTCGTGCAGCCAGGGTGAGGGTCAGCCCGCAGCCGCTGAGGTGCCCACGGCTCCCACAAGAGTGAGAAAGTGTCCGGCTCCACCACGGCACTCCAAAAGTGGAGAAAGTGAGGTGCCCCCCGCTGGGGAAAGAAGCACAGTCTCTGCTGCAGCAGCAATGGTCTCCTGCGTGGGGGAAGTGGCAGTCGCCAGCGAGAAAAGGAGAGCGCCGGTGGTGGAGACTCCTTAACAGATAAAACTTCTCCCTCCAGAAGGAGGGAAGCAACAGTGAGTGCCGACCCACCAAGGCTCCTACATAATTCCGGGCAGGCGTTTGGCAGAAAGTTAGAATGCTCGAGGTCGGAGCGAAGACAATCAATAATCCAGTCATGCGCATGCATGGGTCACTGCTGCCAACCCAGGCCTGCACTCTCATGCTGCCGGCAACCTTCATAGGCACACCAGGGCCGCCAGCGGTAAAAGGAATAAAGTGATGCAAGTCGGGGCAGAGAAAACCTGTGGAAGGCCCTGCGGAGATCCCGGGCCAGGCGCTGAGAAAATGGAACGCTCCTTGTCAGAGATGCAGGACATGAATGTGGAGGCTAGAGATCAGCTAAGCCGGCAAGGCATGCCGGCCGTCTGGGCCGCCTGTGGTGAAGCACAGCAGCAGCTCCATGTCGGAGCGAAGTTGGGAAAATGCTCCGGTGTCGGAGCTGTGAAAGTGAAAGCCCCAGTAAAATCCCGGGCCTAAGAGGCAGTGACTAATGAGGTCCTGCATGGAGTGTGCATAATAGAATGCACATGACGATCAAAAGACCCTGTTCCCAACAGGCGGTGACCATGGTGAAGTGATCAATGTGGAAGCATGTGCAGGTCAATGCATATGACCATTTGCAGACCCCCGGCCCAACAGCCGTGAAAGTGGAAAAAAACACAAGAGAAAACTTGGGAGAAGAAGTGTGTGTGTGCTCTGCCACAGGCCCATGTGAGCCAAGAAGTAAAGTGAAAGGAAGGTTCAAACCACAAAGTGAAGGTTGCATCTCAACATGATTGCTTGTGTGCCCTTGGGTTGCAGCTCAGCATAAGTGCTTGTGCGCCCTTGGGTTGCAGCTCAGCATGAGTGCTTGTGCGCCCTCTGCTACTGGAATCGTCCTGCCCACACTCCTGCCTGGGGGTGAGAACTAAGAAGCAAGCAGACGCAGCATCCTGCCACTAGTGTCGCTCTGCCTGCCCTAACATCCATGGTCCCCGCTGATGTGGCCCTGGGTGTGGGTTGCTGCCAGCCCTTGAACTTGGATCACCTGCCTAATTCTCCTGCTGAGAAAGGAGGGTGAGTAACATGCTCCCACCCCCTGCCTTGCCAACACCCAGAGGCATTCTTGCCTGGGGGAACCTGAACGTGGCGCAGCCTAGACGCTCTGCTTCCCACGTCTTGCTGCCTGCCGCAACATCAAGTGACTGAGCCTGAACGTGGAGCAGCCTAGACACCCTGCTACCCGCGTCTTGCTGCCTGCCCAAACATCAAGGGACTGACTGAGCCTGAATGTGGCGCAGCCTAGACGCCCTGCTACCCACGCCTGTCTGCCTGCCCCAAAATCAAGGGGCTACCCTTACCCGCGCATTGCTGGGGGTAAGGATTGTCTTCTGCTGACTTTACTTGAATCACGACGAGTGATTTTAAAAATGCTTTTAAAATTGCACTTTCTGATGGTGCTTGACTTTCGTTTGGTCCTGTGTGGCCAGCATGACGTGCTTTGTGTAGAACCCACTTGGGTTCATCAACATTCTATTCTTGCCGTATGCTGCCTCCATGCTTGGAGCCCTTCTAAGATGGCCGTTGTGTTTTCATGTTCTCGATGCATTTGTTGTCCTGATGTGGTCCAGCCCCTGTCCCCCTCCCATTGGCTGCCATTGCCCCCTTTAGCCAATGGCTGCAGCCGGGAGGCGGGAGCCGGCCACACCACCTAAGACCCACAACGAAGGCCCTGTCTACCGCTGTCCACCACAGTACGCCGGATCGCCGCCCCCTGTGAGTCTCTGTGTGCCCCATTACCCCCCGTGAGTGTCTGTGTGCCCCCTTACCCCCGATGAGTGTCTGTGTGCCCCCTTGCCCCCGTGAGTGTCTGTGTGCCCCATTACCCCCCCGTGAGTGTCTGTGTGCTCCCTTCCCCCGTGAGTGTCTGTGTGCCCCCTTACCCCCCCGTGAGTGTCCGTGTGCCCCCTTCCTCCCGTGAGTGTCTGTGTGCCCCATTACCCCCCGTGAGTGTCTGTGTGCCCCCTTACCCCCCGTGAGTGTCTGTGTGCCCCATTACCCCCTGTGAGTGTCTGTGTGCCCTTTACCCCCCGTGAGTGTTTGTGTGCCCCCTTACCCCCCGTGAGTGTCTGTGTGCCCCATTACCCCCCGTGAATGTCTGTGTGCCCCCCCTTGCCCCTCTAAACTGCCTTTCTGCCCCTTACCCCCTCCACTAATCTTTCTTTTCTTTCACCACCTTCCTACACCTCACCCCTCTATCTTTCTTGCTCCTCTCTTACTCCCCCCCCACTTAGCACTTACTCTTATCATTTGTTCCCGTGACTTTTGATAGCAGCTTGTCTGTCTCCCCTCCTCCCCTCCTCCCCTTCTCCTTCCTCCCCCCTCCCTCCTCCCCTGCTCTATTAATTTGTTGCTGACAAATTTGCACAGTAGCGTGTCTTGTTATTCCCTTTCTCCCCTCTCTTATCCCCCCTTTCCCCCTCCCACCCCTCCTCTTGTTTACCTCTTGCACTACATCAATTGTCGTCAGGCATAGTAATGTTACTGCTTGTTTTGTTCTCCTTCTTTTCCTTTCCCTCTTTGCCTTATTTGTTCTATGCACTTGCACTATCAGAAATGTCGATAGGCCTATTTCGATAGTTATTTTTCACATTCTGTATTGTTTCAAGGACTTTTACTGAATGTAACTGTATTTTTCCTATGTTCCCTCCCTCCTTGAAACGCTTTGAAACACATTGTGTATAGGTGATATATAAATAAACAATCAATCAATCAAAGCTGACGTGGCCCCCTGTGTTCCCACATGCAGCTTTGCAGGCCTTTGAACTATGCCATCAATGGACCTTGACCCGTGGTAGTGATTATCCTGAACGGACACTGATGCAAAGTGAACTGGTCTCCTGCAGTCCTAGAGGTGCTCGAAGAAGACTCAGTAAACACATGTTTAGATGGTGAGCCAGGGTGTAAAAGATAAGTTTAAAGTGGTCCCACTTAAATGGATGGGTAGCTGAGCTCCCATAGTTTGTAGGCATGCTCTAAATGGTACCAGCAGCTAACAATGACGTCATTCAATGGTTGAAGTTGTGAATTCGACCATAAGCACAGGGAGTGTGCGCTCACCTGGGCTTTTTTGATTTTTTTGTATACATGAAAATTAATGATGGGAGTCAACCTCCAAAAATGTGTGAGGCCAATCCGCACACATTTTCTAATGTTCGCCGCACAACAAACACATAGTCCAGTGTACTCTGGGGGACACAGCCTACAGGAGCAGTCCTAGAGACGGGTGCATGAAAACATCCAGAGGAGAAGGGCAACACCTTCCTCCTCCCATAGCCAGCCTAATTAAATATTCAAGGCTCCATGGATCCTCCCTGTGCTATTGTTTAAGTTCTGTGTGGTGGCGGTGTTTACTGATGAGAGTTAATTGAAGCAGGCCTGCGAATAGGCCTGGTCACAGAACTTAACAATGGACAGGAAACAAACACGTCTTTTATATGCAATGGAAGCTAGTTACCACCCGCTGTATGAAGGACAGTGATTGGCATGTCTGGGTCCACTATTTACTGTAGGCAACCCCTGAACAGCAAACTCCTTTTAGAGGGCGAAGTATGTGATTTGAGGGAGACAGAAGTCTGTTCTCACCACAAACTTCAAGGGAGACCTGCGCTTTGATCAAGAGCCACAGAGGGCTCAGTTAACCAGAGAGACACTTTGATCTTCAACAGACAGGAAGATGGGTGAGACTTAGGAGTACATGTTGTCACCTCTTACCTTTCCTGTTGCAAAGCACTCTGGTCCTTACCTCACGCATAACAGAAGATTATTTGTGGGGACCCCGGATTGGTTCCTTAAGGTAGGATTAGCCCGCACCAATCACTGGGGCCCATTTGGCTTTAAAAGAGGGCTGAGCCCCTCACTTAGCAGATCATCCGACGACTTCGAAAGGAGTGAGAAGAAAAACTCAATTGGACCCTGGCTGAAGGTACAGTCTGCCTTATAGCTTCCGCCAGTGAAGGAAAGCCAGGATTTCCAAGGAGGAAGCAAGATCCCTCCCCCTAAACATCTCCCAGGGAACAGAGGGAGGTACACAGAGGGAGACACCAGACTCAGAGGACCTGTCCAGCAGCCCCAGAACCAGTACCCAGTCAGCACTCAGCATGCCCTGCTAGGTTCTGCCAGCAAGCTTCCTAGGTGGGTGGGAAGTGCCAGGGAGTCTATGAACAAAGGACAAGACCATTGCCTGCAAACACTCTCCTCAGCTTTGGGTCATCCGCCTTGAAAGGACACCACAAGCCCTGCGAAGAAGCTAGGAGGAGTACCACACAAGCATCAACCAGCACACCTCTTTAAATGACATTTTCGAGGCAGTCGAGCCCTCGAACCGCAACCGGCTGCACCACTGACTGTTGTCACGCTGCAGTCAATAAAGCTGTCTGAGACGCCTCGACCAGCGTTCCAGATCCGCCAACCAGCACAGAGACAATCATTCTTGACCATGAGTCACCGTGTAGGCCAGCCTTCAGCTGTCCCTACAGCCTTGCTTGCCGAACTGCCTGCCGCCTGATACTCGCTGCTGTCTCCCGTCTTGAACTCTGTTGCAGGAGCCGCAAAGAGTCCTGGAACCGACTTGATGCTGTCGAGCATCAAGAACATCTCAAGGACCTGGTACATTGTGGTTCTGTCCCCCTGGTCCTTCTCCGAAGGCCCCTAGTGACATTTACGACCCCTTGCTCCCTAGGTGAACAAACCAAATAACCTTGAACAGTTAAGACTGATTGCTTTACCGAATACCCTCCTGTCAGTATACAGAGTGCATCCCTTTCCTTCGTGAAGCTGTCTGTCCGCTGTGTTCCTTTACAGTATGGGTTGTATGTTGTAGTGTGCTAGAACTGTCTGTTGTAATAATAATAAAGTAGATATTTTAATACAACCTTAACTGGACAGTCCCTTTTATAATTGGGTAATAATTGTATTTTCAGTGTGTTGCAACTAACCAACGATCCACGACCTTGCAGAGATAAGCCTGCCGTTCCATCCACGTTACCGAAATTGGAAAAGCAGGTGTATAATTGGTTTGTGTTTCCAATCTGTTGGTAACCCTTCTGGTGTACTAGAGGTGTGGAGCTTATTGATGGTTTAGAAACCGATATTCATCCCTGGACCACTGGTGCCCCAGAAGATGATTCGTCACAGAAGTTCCACTTAACCCAGGTTAATAAATGGTCTTGTAAAATGTGCTATAACTGCCAACACACCACCAGCAGTTTGCCAATCCCAACTGTCACTCGCTGAATTTGTGTAGAGTCTTTGATATGTGTTATATGTCTGCAACTACCTGAGTCCCTATGTAGGTATCAGTGGTCTATCCCACTATTTGTCTACCCTACAATTCCCAAGTGGTATAAATATTGTCGTTCTGTAACACTGTAACAGGGCAATCATCCATGTTTCAGTAACATTTGTTTTGTTCATTATGAAAAAAGAGGAGTGTTATGTGTGACCCTCTCAAGTGTATTGCCCTTTTAAGATGGGCCATGACTGTGTCATGGCCAACTTAATAAATGGAGCCCTGCATGCACGTGCCTCAGAACGGCTGCAGACTCCAAGAATGGATCTGTTGTCTCTGTCTCTCACTTTGGGCCTGCAGGGCTACACTGTGTCATCACGGTCCTAAAGCCCTTGACTGCAGGCCCACACTTTGTGACCACGGTCCTGCAGGTCCATGCTGGTCTGGGCCCCCCAGATCAGCCTGGTGCCCTGGGTCCAGCCCAGGCACCCTCCATCTAGGATGCTCCCGGCATCTGTGGTGCCCCCGGCACCCAGGCCGTGCCCCCATGGCCTAACAGGGTCCTGCCCTGCAACCACTGTAAGTCCGGGTGACCCTGGCAAACCCAACAGGGTGCTGGGCCCCCTTGCACCTGTGAGGCCGGTCATGTGCTCACAGCCGGCCTCACAATATGAAGGCCCCCCCCAACCGCCCTGTGAATTCCCTTAAGCCACTGAAAAGAGGACCTCGACCACTGGCACAGAGTTCCTGAAGCGCCCATCAGTGTTCATTTGACTAGTATATTTATCCAAGGTCTTACCGGCACTGCAAACATATACACACATGTTAAAGTTTGGTGTGGTTTACCTATGGCATGCTGGACCCATGTTCTCCATCCTCATGCGGAGAAACGCTCCTTTTGCGCCCTCCGCAGACGTGTAGAAGGCGTTGGAAGGATCAATGCCAACTTGCCTGCATGCATGTGTCCAATAGCTGTCAGCTTATGTTTATAAAGCATCTGGCAGGACTGGGAATCTGAGGTAGGTTTAGCAGCCGCCCCGCCCTGGTTTGCTTTCTCCAGTGTCCTCCGGTGATGACGGGGCGCGAAAGAGAACTTCCGTCAGCGGCACGGTTCATTGCAATGTGAGGAAAGAGGCAGGGCAGGGAATGCAGGCACACAGGCTTGGGCAGAGGCGAGCCACGGGCGTGGTCCCTTTACCGTCTGTTACACGGATTCAGAGTTTAGACACATCCAGTTAAGCAGGAGAGAGTGGCACTTCTCAGCACAACTGCACCGAAGCGTGCCCAACAAACAGCCCTGGATAAGCAGGGTGAGGTTAGAAGCAAGGCAGGTGTGGAGGTGCAGCAGTCAGTTGACGAGACAAGAACAGGGGAGATGGGATGAGGAGGTATAAACTACCAGCAATCCACATGTAGGCAGGCTTTGAACATGGTCATGTGCCCACACTGACCCTTGATTTCTACCAGATCCGAGAACCAACGAGGACAATTTCTATCGGATTAAAATCCTCTAAAAATCGGTAAACGTAGCAGATCAGCAGCCCTTGGCAGGGCTTATGCTAGGCCAGAAACTCAAGTTTATACTAGAACAATCCACCCTGGATGCAGCACTATCTACATCATGTCAGTAAAGCACCCCAATATGAGCCAGCTAGAATGTCATTGCTTAACAAATCATGGAGACTGAATTCGGCTCACCAAAGCCACTTTTGCAAAGTCCAGTATGAACCATTGTGGCATTGGGCTGGAATTTTCTCACACAGCTGTGTAAAACGTTAATGTTAAAGGATATTTGTAACAGGCACTATCGCTACCAGAATGGTCCCCTGGCGCTCTGGCGGATCTGAAAAGGAAAGGGGGCGGGTGGTGAGTTAGTGGGAATGAGCGGGATGAGTGCAAGAGAGCAGTGATGTGCTGTTGGCAGCTTCTGTTTGGTTAACACTGTTCGCTGAGCTTGGGGGTGCTTTCCGGTCGGTAGCCGCTGTGTGCTGTTGTGCGAGGCTATGTGTGGTTTGTTTGTTGTTGCGGTGTAGTTAAGTTTGTGCGGTTTGCTGTGCTTTAGGGTTATGGTTGTGTTCGGTTAGAGTTTGAGAGGTGTATGCAGAGGGGTGAAATTGTTAGTGGGTTGGTTATTGGCCTCGCTATCTAGAAGTGATGTATGCTGAATTTCGACGTTCTTTCTGGATGTGGCACGTGAATATCTCTGCATTTCAATCTAGATCCGGCCCTGGCTAATATTCACAATCTTGTCCATATATGATGCGCAGCAATATTCACAATTATATCCAAATGTGGCACTGCGCCACCTTCAACATCCTGTTTCAGTGCTAAGCAAGCTAGCTTTCATAATTCTATCTAAATGTGGCAATGGCTAATATACGCTATTCTATCTGGATGTGGCACTGGCTGACATTCACAGTCCTGTCTAGATGTGACGCATAAAAAGTCACAAAGTTGTGACAGCTGTGTAAAAGGACACAGAGTTGTGATAGGCAGGTGGGGGAGGTCTGCCGTTCTGGAGCAATATTAATGTCCTGAAATTGTGTTTACTATGCTGTGGCGCACTGGGAGTGTAGCCATCAGCCAGTACAGAGCCCCCTAGGCCTCCTTCCTTCTGTGACTCGGTCGTGGCTGCCAGGGAACATCCCTAGGCAAACAGCCTTTGTTCTGGATCTGTGTGCACCAGAGCAGCAGCTGCGCTAATCCCCACTCAAACGTCAGCAGGTAAATCCTGGTGAGACACTCCCAGCTCTCCAAGTGAGCCAAGGATGATCGCACTTCCGAGTTTGAGACCTGCTTTCCAAGTCAGCCGCCTTTAATTCCTGGATCTCACAATATGCCAGATCCGGGACAGGGCAACAGGATCATCCATTCAAAGCAGCCTAATTCCTAGCGATGGCAACCCACACCCGCCTGCCACAAAGTCAAGACACAACCTACTACAACTCAGCATGAGGGCACAATCATAACGCCTCCCCTGCCCCAAAACCAAACAGAGACGCAGGGCAAGTGGTGTGTGGGTAGAAACCCATCCATGGCGTGCTTTATTAGGCAGGAGTTCATGTACAGGTGCTCCGTGTAATGACATCATAGTGTCGGGATTCTACGCTGAACTGGTGTCCTGGCTGTGCCTTTGAGGAAGTCCTTAACCTCCTCATGGTAACCTTGGCAACAGCCCGAGGGTCGGCTGCTCGGGCACTCCACTCTGGGGGAGTGAAAGTGACCCCTTACCCACGCGGTCCCTTTTCCCCTTTGGCCCTTGCCCGTTTGCATGACTATGATCACTGTTGGATACCAGCTTGACCCCACTGCCTTTCAACTGTCTTTTCATTAATGTTCACAATTGCCACCCCTCCCCCATATTTCTTACCTGTTGCATGCCCAGTAGCTTTGACAAAGGTCTTGTACTTCCGGTTCCGTTATCTGACTCTTGGCTGTACTGGACCCTTGTGATCTCAATGAACACTTTTAAGCGGATGTACTCTGTGACTCAGCCACGACTCGGAGGTGGCTGCCAAAATCAAAGAGTCTCCCCCCTCACAGTGCAACTCTTTTCTCACACACCACTAGCTCAGGGCGCACCACACCTGGGGTTAATACCATTACATTTCCAGGTTTTGATTGAGAGACGACAAGCTTTATTGTCAACGACAATCATAGCTTTCCAACATATGACGAATGCCCATGTATAGAAACAGCATACCAACCTTGGACAAGAGTACACGGTCTTCAGCAAACCAACCTATAATAATGTCCTCATATCTGCGTTAATCCTTCTTTTGGACCCTTCCATCACCTGCCCTGGGTTAAAGATTCGTGCATACTTCGGTTAGATTGCAAAACTTAGTGCACAACTAAAAACACCTCTGACCTTCCCAAACATGTCCACATGCCCAGGGCCCTGCCATCACCTGCTGTGTCCCACCATTCTGCTGGAGGACCAATCAGACCAAGCGCTCCCTGCTGCTGCAGTTAACACGTTCCCAGCTGGACCCGCGACACCTGTACTTTCTTCCTTCCCTCCCATCCCTGCAGCAGAGTAACTTTGCTGAAAACGTTGGGGTGGGGTACGCAACAGCCAAATGAAAGGGGGCCCTGTCAAATGAGTGGGATAAAATGGTGTGCTACAAAAGTTGTGGGGTCGACACGGGCCCAGCATTATACGCGTCACTAGCTCCATCCGCTCCATGAAAAAACGTTTCCAATCCTCTCACTTGGCGTCTTGCTAGAGTGGTTGCGGTCACACAATCTGATCTACGTTAAAACGCATTAGGTCTTAATATTGCTCATGTTATTGCGTATCTATCTCCCTTTTATCAGGGCCCTCTTCCTCATACCAGTACTTACTTTGAGGCCCAGCCTCCACTGACAGGAACCCTTTTCCAAATAAAACTGTTCTGCCCCTCCCACGAGGTACAATGCCTCCCTTTCCCATTCCCTCTCAGTACATTTTTTCCTGTCTTCCAGACAGGGACCGTTATCCTCTTTCTGCTGCACTTTGAGGGGCAACGTTAGGTGGCAGTGGATGAACATGGCGAGCAAGCATCAGGTGTATACCTGCCGGTTGAGGTGTAAAACTGCACCACTGGATAAGGCTGGCGCTTCCTGGGGGGCTTTGAGGTTCCCCAGCCCGGGGAACATTTATTTATTTATTTTTGGATTTGTAGAGCGCACTACAGCCCACGGGCATTGAGGCGTTGTAAGAAAATGTACGAGAGCTTGCTTAAGGGTTACAGTAAAGTGGCCCAAGGACAAAGGCTTGATGCAATTTGCTTAGTTACAGTAAATTAGAGAACATGTTCAAGGTTGCATTGCAGGATACATTACATAGCATGAGAACAGTAGATGGCAGAATACAAAATGCAGGCTTGAGGGGAGAGGCCCATCATACAAAAAGCCTAGTTTTTAAGGCCTTACGGAAGGCTGCATGAGATTCGATCAGTCACATGTAGAAGGAACCAGGTCGGCTTGGGGGGCCTGCACGGCCTCTGCACATCTTATCTTTCTTATACGTACCGAGCGGGCAGTGCAGAGTCCCGCTCAGTGAATCTGTATGGCAATGTTGTTTGCTGGTTTGCTTCACAGCTGGTAAAGAGCGGGCAGCAATGGATCCAAAAAGGGCCTGGTCCTCCGTGGTCTGCCTGGTTTATAGGTGAGCTTGCAGTATGTGGACCAAGGGGTCGAGTCCCAATCCCGCTAAGTCTGTGGACCGTGTGGGCAGCTGAATTTCACAGATTGCTGCACAGCTGCCATGGATGGGGCTGCATGGCATGGGAATTGGGCTCGACCTGGTCTGTTGGGGCCTGCCCGGTGCTCTAGGGAGCTTGTGATGAACAAACCAAATGGACAGGGCTAGGCTCTGCTCGGTCCGTGTGTGGGTTTCAGTGTTTCTGTCCCTGTGCTGCCGGCCAATGGAGGGAATCTACTCTGTCCCTGTTTGAGGTTTTTAGGTGCCTGCTAGCATGAGCAGGGAGCTCTGCTCTAGTCAGCACGGCAGGTGAGCCTGCACTTGTGCGTTGCCCATACTTATGGTGCTGCAGAGGTTTGCTGCAGTTGCTTGGGAATGTCTCATTCAGATCCTGGTGTGAGGAATTCGACTATTCACACGATGGGTGTGCGCTCACATGGGATTTTTTTGAAATTTTATATCAAATTGAATGATGATAGATCAACCTACGGAAAATGTGTGAGGCTAATCCACACACATTTTCCTATGCTCACCTCACGACATACACATAGACCTGTGTACTCTGGGTGGATACAGCCTACAGGCACGTCCCCCCTTTCATATTTAGTTGGGATCTGATAGCCAGCATTGCACCAATTCTCATTACAGAAGGGGGAGGGCCAATCCTTCCTCCTGCCATGGCCAACCTAATAATTAACAAAGGCTCCATGGATCTGACATGTCCTTTTGTTTATCTCTGTGGCTGGTGGCAGCTTTGCATACTAATAAGAGTTTAATTCAAACAGGCCCACATGGGGCCTGGCTGCAGATGCTAACAAAGGAGACAGGACACTCCAACAACCTTTGATATGAATGGCGTCAATCTGAGGCTAGCTCCCGCCCTTACTATCAATGGACAGTAACATATCATGTCTGGAACTGCGTGTATCACAGTAGTCATCCCCGCAGGGTGACCCCATTCAGAAGGTACGAGTATGTGGATTGATGGCACCAGGAAGTTTGTATCCACTGCAGCTTCAAGGGAGACCTCCTGCATTAATAAGGAACCACAGAGAACTCCAAAAACTAAGAGAGACCCTTTGATACACAACAGACAGGAAGATGGGTGGGACTTAGTATTACATGTTTTCACCCCTTTACATGTTCTGTTGCAAAGCACTCTGGTTATGGCCTCATGCATACAGGAGATTGCTGGTTAATTTGTATTTTTGTATTTTCTTTTTCTTTTATAGAGCGCCTTAAACCAAAGCGCTGCACATAAAAATTGGGACACGGTACAATAAAATTGAGTAAGCAGTTAAATCCAGAGGGCGATCACTCAGGGATGTTGAAGTAGGTGTGTTTTTAGAGAACCACGGATAAGAGAATAGACAGTGACGGAACCAAGAGAAAGTGGCAGAACAGGCCAGTGGAGAAGCAGAGAGGAGCAAGGAGTTCAAAAGATCAAAAGTGAGACTCAGCACAGGCGGGGAAGAAGACCGGAGAGGGTGAGAAGGAATATAGAAAGATATGAGTACAGTAAGATAGTTAGGAGCAGGACTACAGAGAAATTTGAAAACAAGGCAAAGAAAGTTAAATTTAATTTGAGAGTGGAAGGGCAGCCAACCAAGTGTTGAGAGAGAAGAGGACACAATAGACAAATAGAAAATTTGAAGACTGATCTTAAAGGGGCAAGACGAGATCTGGGAAGGCCACAACAGAGTTGTAGAACAGTAGAAGAGTCAAAAAAAAGATCAGGGAGGAGATTAAAAGTTTGGATGCTTGAAAAGTGAGAAACGGGCAAGCTTTGCAGATTTTATGGTGATGAAAGCCACAGGAACGAGAAGTAAGGGAAATATGATGAGAAAAGGAGAGATTTTAGTCAAAGTGGAGACCAGGATTACAAACTGTGGTTGAAATTGGGAGCTTAGAAGGTGGGAAGATTATAAAGGGAGGTGGAAGATGAGGAGGAAGAGTGTTTGCAAGGAAGAACAATACCTCAGTCTTCCCTGCATTAAGGGTGAGAAAATGAGAGGACATCCAGGATTCAATAGCGACAAGGCAAGCTGAAAGAGTGTGATGAATATCCCAGGAAAAGGATGAAAAGGATAGGAATAGTTGAGTGTTGTCTGCGTAGAAGTGATGTGATAAACCAAAGGAGGAGATAATAGCAGCGAGATGTGAGGTGTATAAGGAAAAGAGAAAGGGGACTAGAACTGACCCTTGAGGCACCCTATGATCGAGAAAGACATGGAGGTCTTGCCCGCCCAGGAGACAGAGAAAGTTTGCTTGGACAGATAGGAGTCGAACTAGGACAGAACAGGACCTTTGAGACCAAATTAAGAAAGTGACACCAAGAGTAAAGAGTGATCCACAGTGTCAAAAGTAAGGGATAGATCAAGATGTATAAGAAAAGAGGAGTGCTTGGAGTAAATGGCCGAAAGAAGAGAGTTTAGCACAGAGATCAAAGCAGTTTCTGTAGAGTGGAAGGGATGAAAACCAGATGGAAATGGAGGAAGAATTGAGGAGTCAGGAACAAATAAGGAGATTTGGGATTAAACAAGACATTCTAAAAGTTTAGAAAGATATGGTAGAAGAGAAATGGGATGGAAATTGGAAACAATCAAGGGATTGGATGTGGGTTTCTTTAGGAAAGGAATAATAGATGCGTGGGTAAAAGATGCAGGAAAAATAGACATAGAAAGACAGATGTTAAAGAAAGAGGCACATTAAGGTACAAGAAGAGGATAGACCTTGGACATGAGTACGGAAGGAATTTCGTCAGGGGCAGAGGCAGTAGGGTGAGCTTTGACTAGTAGAAGGACATTGGCATTGGAAACTGGAGCAAAGCAAGAAATGAAGGCATGAGGAGTAGGTGTAGGAGGAGGTGATGTGCCTGATGGAAGAGAAGTTTCGATATCATGACGAAGAGAAAGGACTTTTGAAGAGAAGAATTGAGCAAAGTCAGAAGCAGAAAGAGTAGAGTTACAAGACTGGACAAGGTGGGAGGAGAAAGAAGTTGTGCAAGGGTTTGGAAGAAACCCCTAGGGTGGGTGGATTGAGTGTGCAGAAGATCAGAGAAGTAAGCAAGCTTATCAGAAAATAGACATTTGTCACAGAGAACATGATAAGAAAAGTAGGAAGAGTGATTTGAATCTAAGCCAAAGACTTTCAAGTCGGCAAAGGAAGCGACGCATAGAGCGAAGGTGAGGGTATAGCCAAGCTTGAGATGGTTTCTGAGTAGGGTGAAAGACGGACAGATGATAGAGCTGATCTAGGGAGGAGGAAAGAGATGAGGAAATAACAGAAGCCACCTCATCAGCATTGAGGGCGCAAAAGAGTGGAGAAGAGGGAAGGGCAGAAGTACAGCTAGTATTAGAAAGCGTGGGAATGAAGCTTCGTAGATCACGTCAAAATAACGTTGTTGGGAGAGAGACAACAGGAGAGTTTTGAGAGGTTGGGGAGAATAGTGACACTGAGAGTAGATAGTGATCCGAGAGATAGATAGGTAAGGCTAACACCGGAGAGACAGTAAAAGTTGAGATGAAGATTAAATCAAGAGAGCAGCCAGATATGTGTGACATGGGAGTTGTAAGGGGCGAAAGAAAGTGAGAATCAAGAACAGAGAGAAATTGAATAGTAGAATGTATAGATGATAAGTGAAGATTAAAGTTGCCTAGTAATTCGACAGCAGTCGGGCTAGGCAAAATGTGAGACAAAAGATGGTCAATGTCTTCACAGAAAGAGCTGACAGGGCAGGGGCGTGATACACAATGATGAATGAGATAGAAAAAGGTTTAGCAAAGATTTTGTAAGTAAAGTCAAAGGAGGAATAAGATGGAATAGTAACTGGGGAAGAAATGGCAGAGAAACAGAAACAATATAGAATGCCGGTGCCCCCGCCGCGGCTAGTGGCACAGAAGACATGAGAAGTCAAAGAAGTCAAAGATGTGGTCACAGAGGCAGGAACAGTTGTATTGTGAGACAAAGTCCATGTTTCTGTGATACATAGGAAGTAAAAATTAAGTCTTAGAAATATGTCCAAAACCGCTGTATATTTTTTGCATAGAGACCTGGCGTTCCAAAGACCTAGGTCAATAGCGGCAGTGTTTATGGTGCCCAGGGATAAATGAAAATGTTCTTGATACAGGTACTTGTTGACCTAGCATCAGACTGAATGCTTTCTGGAGGTGTTAAACTAGGTATAGTTAGAGTCATGAATAATAAGGCTAGTACTTTGATGGAAACAAACCTGATACCAGGAGATGACTTGCCTGGATGTACTGGGGAAGTGGTATAGAGGCAGGATGGCATTGCTACAGAGTGTAGCGCGTTCTCACCGTGGACAGCTGCAGACAGAAGGGGCTGACTTTGCCCGACTTCACCTAGGCTTTGTCCACGCCGGATTTTATCACGGGATGAGAGTGAGGCTGGGG
The DNA here is from genome assembly GCF_040938575.1 of Ambystoma mexicanum. NCBI lineage: Eukaryota > Metazoa > Chordata > Amphibia > Caudata > Ambystomatidae > Ambystoma > Ambystoma mexicanum. The sequence continues at coordinate 859,520,836 of NC_090934.1, read as the reverse complement.
GGCGTGGCCTCTGATGTTGCTGTTGTTGCTTGGCAACACTAACCCTCTGCACTGGTAGAGCAGGTGGGCACAGCAGGGAATGCACACTGATTGCAATCCAGATGTAAAATGCAGCGCTGTGCTTTAACACACCCTCACAATTAGGCAGGAAGTTCCCAAAAGCAGCCCCACTTCACCTCGAAGGCTGCAGACAGCAGGGGCTGACTTTGCCCGACTTCGGCTAGGTAGGTGTTCCTTAAGGTAGGTTTAGTCTACACCAATCACTGTGGCCAATTTGGCTTTAAAAGAGGGCTGAGACCCTTTTTTGGGCAGATCATCTGAAGACTTTGCAGGAGTAACAAGAAGAACTCAGCATTGGACCCTGGCTGAATGTTAAGTCTGCCTTACATCTTCCACCAGTGAAGGAAGGCGAGGACCTCCAAGACGGAAGCAAGATCCATTCTCTAAACATCTCCCAGGGAACAGAGGGAGATACTGAATCCAGAAGACCCTTCAGCAGCTCCAGAACCGGTACCCAGCCAGAACACCAGTGCCTCGACAAGTGCTTCAGAACTGCCGACCAGCACTGAGACGACAATTTCTGCCGCTGAGCCTCTGGGTAGGCCAGCCTGCAGCCATACGTCCAGCCTTGCCTGCCGAACTGCCTGTCGCCTGATACTTGCAGCTGTCTCCTGTCTTGAGCTCTGTCGCAGAAGCTGCAAAGCTACCTGAAACTGACTAGACCCTGTCGAACACCAAGAACTTCTACAGAACAAGGTACATTGTGGTTCTGCCCCCTGGTCCTTCTCGAAGGCTCCTAGTGACATTTTACAACCCATTGCTCCCTTTATGCTGAAACCAGGTATCCTTGAATTATTGTGATTAATTACTATACCGGCTACCCTTCTGTCAGTATCCAGAGTGCATCCCTTTTCCTTCTTTGAAACATTCTGTCCTCTGCATTTCTTTACAGGGTGGGTTGTATTTTGCAGTGTTCTAGAACTGTCTGTTGTGATAATAATAATAAAGTAGATATTTTTATACAACCTTGACTGGACAGTCCCTTTTATCAATGAGTAATAATTGTATTTTCACTGTGTTGCAACTAACCAACGATCCACGACCTTTCAGAGATAATCCTGCTGTTCCAGGTTTATTATAATTGACTTGTGTTTCCAATCTGTTCAGATCCCTTCTTGTGTACTAGAGGTGTGGGTCTGATTGATGGTTTAGGAACCAATATTAGTCCCTTGACCACTGGTGCCCCGGAAGTTGATTTGTCACATCTGGTATGATATGATATGATATGGCATTTGTAACACGCCTATACACAAATGTTTCAAGGCGCGACTAGGCAGGGAGGGGGGAACAAGGGGAAGACAGACAACGATCCTACTAGACCAGGGAAAAAGTGCAAGGGGAATGGGGGGGGAAGTGCAGTACAAGGTAAGTAGTATAAAATAAATAAAATAGGGCCAGCTGGTGGCAAGTGCAAGGTAAGTGTAGACAAGTGCTGGGAGGAGGGGCTGTAGGGATACAGAGACAGTCCCGCAGTGCAGGGGTTGCCAGGGAGGCAGTGCAAGTGGAGAGTGGCTGTGCCCAGTACCGAGGTTGGTGAGAGTGGCCCAGTTGCAGATTCAGTGCAGTTTAGTGAAGAATTTAGCAGTGGAGAGGGAGAGAGAAAGCAGAAACAAAGAGGAAGGTTTTGAGGTGCTTCCGGAACCGGAGATGGTTCTCCTCAAGTTTCAGGGAGGCAGGAAGGCTGTTCCAGAGGGAGGCCCCTGCCGCAGAGAGAGATCTACCCCCAGCTCGTTGCTTCGAGATGCGGCTGACCCTGAGGGAGTTGGAGACAGATGAGCGAAGGGCTCAGGAAGGAAGATATTTAGGAAGAGAGAGTTGAAGGTATTCAGGCCCCAGGCCCCAACAGGCCTTGTGGACAATGCAGAGGGTTTTGAACTTAATCCTCGCAGCCACTGGGAGCCAGTGTAGAGATCTCAGTCCTGGAGAGATACGGGCCTTGGGCTTGAGGCCAAGGTAATGAGTGTAGTATGGGTTTCCAGTGTGGGAGTCCAGGGTTGTTTCAAGGGAACTCTGTGGAGCTCCTTGTTTGTAGCAGGATAGTTGGGTGTTGGTGGGCTCGGCTGTGGCTCTGTGCTCTGGGGTTTCGTGCTTGTTCATGGTAGAATGTCCCATACTGGAAGGAAGTATTCTTTCAAGTGCAAGCATGTGGAAGTGCTTTCTGAGGAGCATATGCCGGTAAGATAGCTTAGTAGGTTGAGCGCTCGCTGCTGCGATCTGAGCGTGATCTGCAGGTCGCAGGTTTGAGTCCTGGCAAGGCCATCTCAACCTTTCATACTCCGAGGTCGATAAATGAGTACCAATTTCGGTTGCGTGATATTGTATGTAAATATGTGCTCTGTAAAGCACTTTGTATTAAGGCGCTATATAAATAACACATCATTATCATTCTGGTTCCTTGGTGTCTCCTCTGGTCCTGGGGCAGACGAAGGGACATGGGAAGAGTTGCCATGCCTCTTTCAAGGGGGTGCAGAAAATTGTCCTGCAGACTTTGAAGGAAGCTCAAAACCATCCAAGTGAGTGGCTGTGTCTTCCTCTTGTTCAGATTCTTTGTCATCCAGTGGGTCTGTGGATTTGAAGGGAGGACGGTGACCCAGAGGCAAATGTTTCGATGTGGAAGGTGCTGTCTCAGATCACAGATGGCGTGGATTCCCCTCTCACAAGGTTCCTGGGTGGAGGGCGGTGATCTGAGGGTTCAGAAGTTCAAGAAATCACCCAATTTAGGATTGACACTGATTCCTGATAACAAAGACCAGGTTTTGTCAGAGTGACATGACCTGGATTGGATCTCTAGGCAGAGGTTTAGGCCCAAAAATGATCCTTTGGAAAGGGAGGACCTCTGGTCGCTAGATGTGGTGGAGATTGATCCCATTTTGGCCAGCTTGGTGGGTAGATATTCTATGGCTGTGGAGGAAGCAGCAATACGTGATCCTGTGGATAATAAGGCAGATGCAGCTTTTAAAATATCCTGTGCTTGGGCGCATCCAGCTCCGGGAACAAATATGTATGCTCTTATGGGGCCCACACTGTCTTGGGGAGGGTTTGCAGAGACTGGAATCAGCAATTGTGGAGGGGGCTCTTTGTTCACTCATTCTGGAGGACATGTATCTTAAAGTGAAATTCTTGTCAGGCCTTGCCTTAGAAGGGCTGTGGGCTCTAGCTATGGCATCTGCATATTAGAGACTGGCACTCAGAAGGTTTCCAGATGGTGACTACTTTAAAATTACCTTTTGTGGTGGCCAAGTTGTTTGGGAACCTGCTGGAAGACAAGGTGCACAAGGTTTGTAAGGCAGATAAGCATGCTAATAAACTCAGGTGTACAGCCAATCTCTACGGCCTGGGTTTCACAGGTCTGGCAGGTTAGGGTTTTCCCTCTAGTTGCAGCAGGCGCAGAAGGGGAAAGAGGAGATGAATCGGCTCTCCTCCAAATGATGTCCTCAGCAAGAGGGCAGAAGTCCTGACAGTCAGCAGAGCTCAGTTGGGGGATCACTTTGTTGTTTCTGTGATGAGTGGGACATTTAGTTGTCCGATGGCTGGCCAAATTGAATGGTGAGACTGGGGTACAACATATACTTCCTCGTACCTCCTCTGCACTTGGGATCCAATCTGACATTGTGGCCCTGGCATAAGCCGAAGAGTCTGGCATAGCAGGTATGAATGCAGGAATTGTTGGACAAGACGACCATCCAGAGGTTGTCAAGGGCCAGTATGGGTCAGGGATTCTATTTGATCTTTTTTCTGTACCCGAATGGCCCAGGGAAATTCGGCCTGGTGATAGATTTCAGTAGGCTTGAGAGATTTGTGTCCAAACTTTAGATTTGTGTCCGAACCTCCTTTCAAGATGGAGATGCTTCAGGTGATTATCCCTCTGATAGGGTGAGGGAACGTCTTGGCCTCCATAGATCTGCATACTTCCACATCCCAAAGCAGAAGCCGCATCAGCCGTTTTTTGCATCCTTTTCAGCTCTGGGCGCTCCTGTGTGGGTTATGATCAGCCCTGAGGGTCTAGGCTCCAGGTGGGGCCTTGTTGAACTTGAAGGGGGGTCATGTCTTTCTCTACCTGGAGGACTAGTTAGTGAAAGCTCCCTCGAGGTCTGGATTGAAGGAAGGGGTGCAGGTGGCATGCTCTTGTCTGACCTGTTTGGGGTCCTTGATAAATCAGGGGAAATCAGATCTGGTGCCATCACAGGACCTGACATTCATAGGGGCACGATATCGATTGGACCTGGAGTGAGTCATTTTCCCATTGGATGGAGCGATTCATCTTCAGGGGTTGTTGCAGGAATTGTGCAGAATGGAGGTGGCATCCGCTAGAATGATGCCCAGGGCACTGGAGCATATAGCATCATGTGTGTTTGTGGTGGCATGGGAATGGTTGTACCCTAGGCCACTGGTGACTCGCCTTCACCGACATTGGTTCCAGGCTGTGCAGGATTTTGAAGCACTGCTGCCAGGGTCCCAGGCTTTGGAGGGCAGTTTTCACTAGCGGTAGAGTGTTTTCCTTGGCGCAAGGACTGCTGATCTCTCTTAACGCAGATGCCAGTGGCATGGGGAGGGGAGCCTCTCTGACAGATCATGTTCATCCAAAGTTGTGGACTCGGAGGGAGAAATCCCATTTCTCCAACTGGAAGGAGCTGTTGACAATTGCCAGGGCCTTGGTAGTCTTTTCAAGCAGGGTGCAGGGGTGATTTGTGTTGGTGCAGATGGACAATAAGTCAGCTGTTGCATACGTAATTTGACAAGGGGGCACTCAGTGACTTTGGGCGCCTCAGGCAGAGTTCTGGGGACGTGATAAGAGTCACACTTGGAATCCCTGACAGCTGTCCATATTAGGGAAGTTGACAATGGCAATGCAGACCGCCTCTGCTGGGTGGTAAAGCACTGCGGACTGGCTCAGCCGGGTGTACCCTTACTCTCAGGAGATATCCCTACAACCAGTAATGTTCCTGGAGATTGTGGCAATGTTTGGGTTTCCCAGCCTGGACCGCTTTGCCTCTCTGGAGAAGGCTCAGCTTCCATTATTCTGCTGCAGGTTTCCGACCACATGGCTCTCGGAACTGAATGCATTGTTCTTGGAGTACAGAGAGGGGGAGAGTGTAGGGGTCTGCTGCATGCATTTCATCCCATTCCTTTGGTTACTGGTGTGTTGAGCAGGTCTCTGGATGGCCAGGCGAAGCAGATCTTGGTGGTGCCCAATCGGCTGTGAGAATGGTGGGTCCGTCTTCTGATGAGCCTGGTGTTAGCTCCGGTGTGGGTGCTGGGATGGTACCCATCAATGTTGAGGTCCTCGAGTGGCGGGCAGGAACAGCTTCTAATGAGGTGGTCAGTATGGAAATTGAACCACATGAAAAGTAAAGTGTAGATTTTTCCAACGTCTCATTCCACTCATTGCAGACGGCCAGCAACGCTGGAGTGCTACAATGGGCACTGGAACCATTTTCTCACCTGGTGTGATCAGAATTGGGGTTAGGCCATGACCTATTGCATGGTGTCTATAGTGCAATTCCTGTTTGCTGGTTTTGAGAAAGGCCTTGATGTTTCGACTTTTAGGGCTCAATGGGCAGCAATGAATGTGTTTTGGGAACCTTGACGGGAACCTTTCTGAAGGGGATACTCTTGTAGCGTGCATGTTGAAGAGCTTTGCCCTTTCTAGGCGTGCAGAACACTTGGGCGGGGCTCACCCTACGGTCCATCTGCTCATCTTGAAATGTCTCCAGTTACCTCGCATTGAGCTGGTGGGAAAAATTGACTTGAGGTTGTTGACAGTCAAGGCTGTCTTCTTAGTGGCTATTACATCAGCAGATATGTTGGAAGAGTTGGTCAACCAGAGGCATGGCAATATTGTGGGTGGGTGGCCAAGGGGTCTCCCTGCAGGATATTTATCCAGCGGCCACCTAGGCCACCCCAAACACTTTCATTAGACATTACCAGCTCAATGCGGCCAGTCACAAGGCCTCTGCTTTTGGGGCCGGTGCTCTGGGTGCTGGCACGCACTGAAGGAAGTGGGTGTCAGGTGTCTGTCAATAAAGTTGGTGATGGGGTGTGTTGCATCATACAATTGTGTTGTGTAGTGGTTAATATGCCCTATCATCGTATTCCTCAGAAGTTCTATGATGAGGAAAAGAGACGTGGAGGCAAAGCCTACTTTCTGGTAATCCTCATTACTCCTCGTCCTAGTCTTCCTCTTCACAGTACTTGTGGCCTTTCTCTGCATGGGATGGCAGGGCCTATGATCCTTGGTTGTAAATGGTTAACGCGAGGTATTATACCTCCTGGGGCCAGGTGGAACAGTTTTAATTTAATTTAATCCCGATCAGTGGTGGCTGGGCATCGAAAGTAAGTACTGCATCGAGGAAGAGTAGGACTAGTGGTAATGAGGATTACTGGCAAGTAATCTAGACAGGTGAACAGGGGCAAAGCTTTCTCTGCGATATTGGGGAGGATGTGATTGTGACTTTTGACCACCAAGCGATGGGGTGTACCCAACTAAAAGGGATAGTACATCGACATGTTAGGAACTTACATATTTTTATATATGTTTAATAACTGTATTCGGAGGAGGAATCAGTGCTGGAATTGAACACAATGTACTCTGGGAACTTCCCCGCCAACCTTTAGGTGGAGGTGGCGGAGGGGGGCGGGATTGTCAAAGTGATATGGACAGGGTTGAGGGGTGGAGCTAAGTGTACATGAATGTGGGTTTCCGTAAATGCCTGATGCTGGCTGCTTTGCATCAAATCAAAGTGCGTTTTGGGAATTTCAGAATGAGCACTACTTTGGCAAGTATGTCTTTGCAAATAATTCAAGCATGCAAGCCTTCAGAGCAGGTGATGCCCACTGGGCGTGGAGCTCATTTCATCAGCTACAATACTCTCTCTCTAATGAGCCATATGTACTCCTTTGCACCACTTCATCATTTGGGCTTTGGCTGCCCTGGTGAGCAAAGGATTTTTCAATGCAGCTTCATACATGCCAACATTCTGTGACCAAAAATCTGTAGGAATCTTAAAGTTTCAAAAATAGTCTGGCGAGGAGGTATTGATAGGAATAGGGCGCGTCAGCAGCCCATTGTCATTGAATGAGCCCGCCGCTGCGGGTGCATTCAATGACATGAGACGCCTGCCACGCCTTCTGCCACCATGCCAGTTCAGGGGAGCCCTTGAAAGACTCTCTCGAGTTGAGCAGGCATGGTGGGGGGCTAATGGCACCTTTTGTCAAAGGCACCTGCGGCGGAGGGGCGCATTTAGCCCGCCGCCATGGGCGCCTTTTACATCAAAAGCCTGCATTCCGCGCCTTCTCCCACTACGCCAGCTCAATGGAGCCCTTGAAAGACTCCATCTAGCTGGCGTGGTGGGGGCTAATGGCGTCCTGGGGGGCGTGGTGCCCTGGGCGGTCGCCCGGCTTGCCCCCCCTAAGGCCGGCTCTGCACTAGAGGATGCTGATCATGCTGTGCCGGGCCTCAGGCAGCCAGGCCAAAAAAAAACATTTTTTTTTTAAAAATCGGCATTTGTTGCCACTAAATCGGTAGGCGGTAGGACTGCTTAAAAAGCGGTATCCTACCGCCTAAATTGGTAGGGTTGGCAAGTATGCAGCTTGCGTGTCACAGCAGTCTCCGGGAGTGCACGTTCAAACTTAAATACTACACAGAGGAAACTGAAGTTAGGGGGGCAGAGAACGTCCTCAATAAGGGCATGAGGGCTTGTTCAAGAAAGGTAAGGAATGGTGCTCGGCAAGACAATATCGGGTCTCATTACGAGGTCGGCGGTAACCCGCCGGTAGCCGCTGACCTTGTAACACCGTTCTCGCCACCGGATATCCCGGTGCCACCGGGACATTACAAGTAGGGCGGCGGCCTGGGATGCCACGCAGTGGGAACTGTAATTCCCCATTCCTCCATGGGAATCGGGACACAGAAGCACTGGCACCGTTGCCATCGGTGCTTGGCAATGGTGCCAGTGCTTCTGTGAGAAACATGCCTGCAGTAGCTGGTACTAATGGCAGGTCAGACCTGTCGGGAGATCCGGCTCCTGCAGGCATTCTCGTAGTCTGGTGGTCCGGAAAGGGTGTCGGTATGTTGCTACTGGCACCCTTACTCGGATCGCCAGATTTAGAATGAGGCCCAATGTTTACCAGAGTGCTGCTCCATCGTGTTTCAACCCAATTCCTCCACTGGCCGGAACAAGACAGAGCTGTGTTCCGCAAAGTTTGTCTCGTCTGACCATCATTCCGTGGAGACCTGAGGAGGGGCGGACTGGCCTACAATGAACTCTGGACATTTCGCAGTAGGCCCCGGCACCCTGGGCCTTTTTTGTGTAGTTAACCTATTTTATTTCCACATTTTCTCATTGGAAAAGGGTTAGCCTTGCTGAAAATGGGTAATATGCGGCCTCTTTATTTCTAGGGCTTCTTTTGGTTCCTAGTCCACCCCTGGACTTGAGGCCCAAACCCCTGGGTAGCCAGGCCAGCAGTTTCCCAGCTCTGTTCCCAAGAAGAGGCTCCCCCCAAAAAGCATTGCTTCAGGAGACTTGCAAGACTGAGTAATGTATAAGCTCTGTGTGGAAACAGCCCACATCTATTGAGAGGCTGTGCACATTAGCAGGCATCAGGATGAGTATTGTGACAAATGAAAGCAGGAAGCTCAGTTTGCATTTCTTTCTCATAAGGGGTAAATTCTTTAGTTACTATCAAATATAAACTGATGTGGCCTTTATTATGTTCTCGATTTGCTCTTTGCTTTCATGCAAATCACCACTGCTCAGTCCATTCTGGAGGTGACCCCATCTCTTGATTCCGTTCCTTGAGGAGATTGGGAATGCGCAACCTGCACTCGAGCTCCGTCCCTCTGCGCCACCTACATCACTCTGCCCCCTGCCTGCAATAAGGTGAGGTAGGATTGCCCTGATTAAACTTCAATTTCCAGCATTGATATTTCTACTGCAGCTGCTGTGCCTTCATATTTTCCATTCTTTTGATGGATATGTCTCAGACATATTTATTTATGCTTGAAGCACTTTGAGGGAAATTCAAACCAATCGAATTTCAGGTGGTCTGAGGAGCCTGGAAATTCCAAACTTTTAGAACGATTTATGGCTGAAAAAATGAAAGCTTTTAAAGCAGAAGAGGGCAGCGTCGAGAAATGCACTTCTCTGCTTTGAAAGCTTTTATTCTTTTAGCCATAAACCATTCAACACGTTTAGAAGTTCTAGGTCCTCACAGCACCTTTTTTTCTTCTTTTTCAAACTAGCACTGCCCACACTACACATAGAAAAATACTTTATCTAAAGCAAAAGTAAGCTCTCTAGCACTGGGAAAAAATGAAACACTTTTCTGTTTCCAGCGCCAACATGTCCTCATGCTTTTGTAGCATGAGAAGGTTGCTGGCGCTAGAAATAGTAAAAACATTGTTTCCCTTTTTACAGCGCCCACCTACGCTAGAAATAGAAAGATGTTTTTCTATTTACAGCTCTGACTTTTTTCTCTTTCGAACAAGTGTTCCTGCCAGGACTAAAAGTAGTATTTTTTTCTATTTGTGAGTGGCAGTCTACACTGGCGCTTTTCCCTTCTAGGTGGGGGCCACCCACCTGGCCACGGGGATTCCTCATGGCGCTAATTGAGAGTCTAATAATTTAAGGTGCCGACAGCCGGGCAACATGTGTACGTCTTTATTCCTGTAACATCTACTCTCTACTGACTCCTCCCATTCCGCCCACCCCGCTACCCGTGCCTTCCGTCTTCCTCCGGACACACGTGACTATCTCCCCAACGTCACAACGTCACAACCTCCCCCCTTTTTTTTATAAAATGTTAACATTTAGTCCATCTTCTCAATTAGTCTACGAGCAACGTTGCGGGCCCTCTGAGGCCAACTAGGGTCACTCACCTGTCCGCGGTCGGGGCTGGGTCTGCTCAGAGAGTGAGCGAGATCCTCACCCAATTCCTCACCATCTCTGGAGCTGACGACGGAAAACGTCCTAAAAAATGGAGGAGGCAGCAGGGTAACCCCTGCGGGGTCATGCCGCCGGGAGCGGGGACCCTCACCCGGGAGGGCAAAGGACAAAGGGGCGGAACGGCGCCAAAAGCCGAATGGCCCAAAAGCCCGCGAAGGGGAAACAAAAGGAAAGGGGCGGGGCTTGCAGGATATAAGCAGGCGGGACCAGGGACCAGGCATCTCGCCCTTGCACTGGGACCCGGTCGCCGCCACCTGACAAGTGCAAGGAATTTCGTTAGAAGCCCAGCTGATCGGACCTCGGAGGGTCGGGAGAAGGAGAAACGCAAAGCGGCGGCAGGAAGAAAAGGCGAAGGACTGGCAGCTGGATCGCCCGCCCAGCAGAAGGAAGGAGGATCAGCGGCAGAGGAACCAGCAGGCGGGATCGCACAGCCGGTGGAGGACAGCCGGCGGGCGTGGAGGAGCAGCCCAGCTGATCGGGAGCCGCGGCGGGAGAAGGCGCGCTCAGCCCGGGACCAGGAACGAAGCGACGAAGGCGGAGCGGAGCTGCGGGGACCGCAAGGAACCAGCAGGCGGGATCGCACAGCCGGTGGAGGACAGCCGGCGGGCGTGGAGGAGCGGCCCAGCTGATCGGGAGCCGCGGCGGGAGAAGGCGTGCTCAGCCCGGGACCAGAAACGAAGCGACGAAGGCGGAGCGGAGCTGCGGGTGAGCCCGCCCAGCAGCAGCCGGAGGACAGGCGGGAGGACAAGGGGCCAAGGGGCAAGGAAAGGCGGCTAGGACACACGGGGCTGCAACCCGGTCGAAGACCCAGCCGGAACAGGACAGGGGGAACAACAGCCGCCCAGCGCCAGCCCAACCCCCCCCCCCCCCTTCTCACACGCAGACGCCCACGCCCTCCCTCCAAAGGAAAGAAATCATACGGCAGGCCGCAAGGAGGCAGCCGCGGGGGAGGAGCAGAGGCACCAGAACAGCCCGAGAGCCCGAGGATCACAAGGAACACGGGCAACAGCAACGAGCGGCCCAGGAGGAGCAGGAAGCAGGTGGCTGACCCATTGAGAGGCCGCCAAACAATGGATCTGGCGTCATTTATGGAAATGGCCAGGGTGGCAGCAGCAACCCATGGCCCAGACTGGATGTCCAGGATGGTGGCCCAACCTAGCCAGGAAGGGCGCAGCCAGAGGGTGGAAAACTCCCCTCTGATGTTTCAGGACAGTGGCAGCGAGGCCACCGTGGTCGAGGCTGAGATCCACAGCCTGGGGGAGGAAGAAGAAGAAGAGGAGACCCAGGGGAGCAAAAGGAAAAGGACAATGACGGCCAGGGCTAAAGCGAGCAAGGAGCAGGCCAGCAGCACCAAGAGACCACGGCAGAAGGGGAGGGCGCAGGAGGATGCGGCCTTAACGGCTCCTACACCTGCTGAGGCTCCAGGGAATCGAGTGAGCCCACCCAACACTCCTGCGACCAGAACGGTGGATGTCGCGGGTGGAGGAACAACATCCCTGGAGACGGTAAAAGGTATGGTGATGGAATGCATGCAAGCATGGGGAAAAATGGGACAAATGCCGAATGTTGTGTCCAGTACTGGTATTGTGGTAGGGGGAGTGTCTCAAGGAGGTATAGCCACGCATCCGGGGGCGTCGCAAGGGCTGGGAGGGCCTTGGTGCAGCGGTAGCACTCAAGGCTGGGCACAGTCGGGTGGACTAAGTCAATTGCCTCAGAAGAGGGGGATACCGCCCGGGGGTTTCTTATCTGTCGGGCTGCCTAGTGTGGGCCCACCTATGGTAGGCGGGCATCAAGTGCAGATGGCGGGGCTCCCTTGGGGTCAAGAATGGACAAACCAAGGGCCAGGGGCGTCAGTAAGCATGGGGGGGGCCCAGCAGTTGGCTTCGGGGTTACCTGCAGGGGCTCAGGGGATGCAGAATGAGGCAGGGCCTGGAGCGGTCTTGACAGGGGGGCTGAGCGCGGCTCAGCCGTCAACAGCAGGCCCGATCAGCGGGGAAACAGGGGGATTGTGGGGCCAGACAACCCAGTATGGGAGGCCAATGCCAGGGTTCGCACCTATGCGGGCTACGGTGAATTCTTTGGTGTGGCACATTCCATGGGGGGTCAAGGAGAGGTTGTGGAGGAAGGAATTCATTGACATCTTTGACTTGTTGGGGATCGTCCCCACGGGGGGAGGCCTAAAGGAACTGTCAGAAAAGGAAAAAGAGAAAAGGGACAGGGAGGCCACCAAGGTGGAGCGTTCCATTAACAACTGGCTGAAAGCTTATAGGATGTATATGTCAGTAATGTTGGAGAGGTACCCGCAGGATGCACTGGCGATGATAGCATATGAGCAATACGTGCATGATTTGTATCAGAAATATGGCTGCGAGGGATGGCTAGAGTATGACCGGGGCTTTAGATTAAAGATGCAGATATGGCCAGCAATGTCATGGGACGAGATGGATGTCGGGGGGTACATGGACAAAGTGGTCCCCTGCAGGGAACCCCAGGACGAGCCACTAGGAGAGAAGTCTCGGGGTGGGAGAGGCAGAGGTGGGTTCCCGCAACGGGGGAGAGGGTCCTTTCGCGGGCCCTCCTCCTGGGTGTACCGGGCAGCAGCCCACCAGGGGGAGCAAGAAGTCTGCTGGAGGTTTGCAGAAGGGTATTGCTCATACGGGAAGACATGCAGGTACAAGCACCAGAGGGGCGGTGGTACGGGCTCCCGCAAGGCCACTCCGGGAGAGGCTAAACCCAGGGATGGTGGGAAACAAAAAAATAAAGGAAACGTTGAGTGATGCGCCGACAAAACAAGGCAATACTGGGGAAACAATGAATGACAAATGTATGATTAAAGGGGCATTGCCCACACCAGTTAGCCTTCTTGCCATGACTCCCTTTCTAAATGAGTACCACAACAAGGCAGACGCAAAATTGCTATGGCAAGGGTTCAGGTGGGGCTTTAGGATCCCGGGGGCGGGTACTCAAAGGGGAAGGGAGGCGGCCAACCTGCGATCTGCTCTGGAGAAACCCGAGGTAGTAGAAAGGAAGGTTGACAAGGAGGTGGGGCTGGGGAGAGTGGCCGGCCCATTTACTAGGCCTCCTATGAGCAATCTGGTGGTATCTCCGCTAGGATTGGTGCCAAAGAAGGAAGAGGGTCAATTCCGCCTGATACACCACCTATCCTTCCCCGAGGGTCAATCAGTGAACGATGGCATCCCAGAGGAACAGTGCAGGGTGCAGTACGCCTCCCTGGAGGATGCGATACTAATGGTAAAAGCGGCAGGAGAAGGGGCATTGTTGGGGAAAGCAGACATAGAATCAGCCTTCCGTCTATTACCAATCCACGAGGATAGTCACCACTTGCTGGGTTTTAAGTTAGGGGACAAATACTACTATGACAAATGCCTCCCCATGGGGTGCGCCATTTCCTGCTCATATTTTGAGGCATTCAGCTCCTTTCTGGAGTTTACGGTAAAACGGGAGAAAAAAGGTGGGGGAATGTTGCACTACTTAGATGATTTTCTCTTCGTGGGGAGGGAGGGGACGGAAGAGTGCAGATCCCTGATGGAGGTATTTCAAAATAAAATGGACCAGCTAGGGGTCCCCCTAGCTCCAGGAAAGACCGTGGGTCCAGCAACGACATTGACATTTCTGGGGATCGAGATCGATTCAGTTAAAGGGGAATGTAGGCTCCCGCAGGACAAGGTACAAAAACTGAGGGGCTTGATTCAGGAGCTGATGGGAAAAAACAAAGCGACCTTGCGGGAGTTGCAAGCACTGGCTGGAAACCTCAATTTTGCAGGCAGAGTGATACCAGCGGGGAGGGCATTTGCCAGAAGTGTGGAGCTGAAAACTGTGGGCTTACAACATGCCGCACAGCACGTCCGATTGGGTTCAGAGGTAAAGGAGGATCTCAGGATGTGGGATAGCTTCCTGACAAGTTCCAGCGGGGTGGCAATCTGGAGGGCAGACTGGGCAAGCAGTCAGAGGCTCAAATTGTTCACGGATTCATCTGGGTCCCTGGGTTTTGGGGCTATCCTGGGTGACAGATGGTGCGGCATGGCGTGGCCGGAGGAATGGCATAAGGAAGGGGTCACGAAAGATATCACACTACTAGAGCTGTTCCCCATAGTGGTTGCATTTAAGTTGTGGGGCGGGCAGCTGCAAAATTCTAAGGTCACGCTATGGTCGGACAACTTGGCAGTGGTACAGATCATTAACACAGGGTCGTCCAGTAACCCGAGGGTGCTGAGGCTCCTCAGGGAACTCACCAGAAGTTTGTTAGAGTTAAACATTGAGGTTAGAGCACGGCACATGCCAGGGGTGAAAAACACGGCCGCTGATTCTCTGTCTCGTTTACAGTGGGACCGGTTCCGGGAGAGCTGTCCCGAAGCAAGGGAGGAGATGACCCCATTCGAGGTACAATGGTGGGGGATGATTGGGGCGATCTGACCGCATTGGTAGAAACTGCCCTGGCACCCGGTACAACCAAGAGGTACAGGGCTTGTTGGAGTCGGTTTTCACAGTTCCAGGAGGAGGTACTAGCAGGGGACCCCGGGGAGAACCCGGTGAGAGCATTCATAGGCTGGTGCTGGAAAACAGGGAAGACCCGGGCGTGGGTAAGCTATCACCTGGCGGCCATAGCACATTATGCAAAAGTGCACGGGGAGAAGGACCCCACTAAGGAGCATTACGTCATGCTGGCCATGAAAGGCTGGGCGAGGCAAAGCATAACAAAACCAGATGAAAGGCGGCCAATCGATATTGGGAAATTGCACGGATTAATTAAATGTCTAGGGGAAGTATGTAAGGAGGAATCAGAGCGTGTGCTCTTCTCGGCTGCTTTTACGGTGGCATTTTTTGGGGCGCTCAGAATCGGCGAACTGGTGCCGGAAAACAAGAACGGCAAAGGGAATGGGTTCTTGCGCGTCAGGGACATCCAAGTGGGGAGCGCTCAGGTCATCATTTATGTGAGGAGGTCAAAGACGGATCAGAAAGGAAAGGGGGCGGCGCTGACCGTACATGCCATTCAGGCGAGCAGGGTTTGCCCGGTGGCGGCAACGGCAAACTTTATGCGACAGAGGCGGCCATCAGGGGCAGAGGCGCCATGGCTCACGCACAAGGATGGGTCCGCGCTAAGCCGTTTTCAGTTCAAGAAAGTGATGTCGCTAGGTCTGGATAAAATGGGTCTGGCAGGGGGCCAGTTTGGGACACATTCTTTCCGGATTGGGGCCGCCACCTCAGCATCAGTCGGGGGACTAGGGGCGGAGGACATTAAGAGATTGGGGAGATGGTCGTCAGGATGTTTTAAACGTTATGTCAGGCCAGAGAAAGTGTAAAGATAACCATGCCGTTCCCTCCATGTCATTTACCAGCAGTGCACCAAAGGAAACTACACACAGTATGGGTGGTGGGGCACTCATTCATCTCAAGGGCAAAGGCGAGCTGGAACCAGCAGCAAGAGATCTTGACGGCAGGAGAATTCAAGATCGAGTGGCACGGGGTGCCAGGGATGAAATGGGCCCAGCTGAAAGGGCAATTGCATAAACTGCTAAATAGGCGGCGGAAGCCGGATGTGTTGGTGATACACTTGGGAGGGAATGACCTGACCAGCCTAGGGAGGGGGGTCTTGCTGAGAGACATCACAAACTCATTACAGGAAATATCGGCACAGGTGGGGGAGACAGAGATCATTTGGTCCGAGGTGATCCCTCGGGCGCAATGGAGAGGGGCAGAGAACCATTCAGCGGTAGAGAAATCGAGGAGGAAGCTGAACGGGGCAGTTGCCAAATTCTGCAGGGGCAGAGGTTTCCATCAGATCAGGCATGGCCTGATTGAGGGGAAGACCCCCGAGTATTTCTTAGCCGATGGGGTGCACTTGTCCCCAAAGGGAATGGAGCTCTTTTTCTGGAACATTTGCACCAAATTGCTGGAGTTGTGAGAAGGAATGAGGAAGGAGGGAGCCAACGGTGGGCGGGAACCCACCGGTTGGCGTGGCGGTGTTTGGGCAACCAAGCACAAATGATAGACTCCGGACGAGCCAGAAGGAAACGGAATGGGTCTTCGCTCTTCTGGACCAGCGCCTCTTGGGGGCCTAAACGGCAGGGGCGTCTGGTAGGAACAAATAAGGCTCAGCTTCCCCCCCAAAACAAACGGCGCTCTCCCCACCCACGGACCCCTGCACGGGCAGGATAGGAACAGGTACAATGGGTCGGGGGAGTTGGGGGCCTACTATACCAAGTATAGGGGGAAGCAAAGGAAATCCGGCAAGCAAGCGCCACACGTACAGAATGAGGTCACTATTGTGTACAAATACTTCTGTTGTCATGGAAATAAAACTGCGGCCAATTTTGCCAATTGAAATCTTGTGTCATGCCAATTCATGGGGGATAAAATCTGTGTGCATGCGCAAAGATAATTGGGAGTAAAGGCAAATGGACGGCTGCAGGGGTTATGGAGCTGACGACGGAAAACGTCCTCAAAAATGGAGGAGGCAGCAGGGTAACCCCTGCGGGGTCATGCCGCCGGGAGCGGGGACCCTCACCCGGAAGGGCAAAGGACAAAGGGGCGGAACGGCGCCAAAAGCCGAATGGCCCAAAAGCCCGCGAAGGGGAAACAAAAGGAAAGGGGCGGGGCTTGCAGGATATAAGCAGAAGGGACCAGGGACCAGGCATCTCGCCCTTGCACTGGGACCCGGTCGCCGCCACCTGACAAGTGCAAGGAATTTCGTTTTCCACCCACCCACCCACCCACGAAATACAAGGAGGAGGACACCTGGGCATTGCTGTCGCAGGGCACCCAGGTCAGAGGATGACAAGTTGGCGGTGTTTGGGCAACCAAGCACAAATGATAGACTCCGGACGAGCCAGAAGGAAACGGAATGGGTCTCCGCTCTTCTGGACCAGCGCCTCTTGGGGGCCTAAACGGCGGGGGCGTCTGGTAGGAACAAATAAGGCTCAGCTTCCCCCCCAAAACAAACGGCGCTCTCCCCACCCACGGACCCCTGCACGGGCAGGATAGGAACAGGTACAATGGGTCGGGGGAGTTGGGGGCCTACTATACCAAGTATAGGGGGAAGCAAAGGAAATCCGGCAAGCAAGCGCCACACGTACAGAATGAGGTCACTATTGTGTACAAATACTTCTGTTGTCATGGAAATAAAACTGCGGCCAATTTTGCCAATTGAAATCTTGTGTCATGCCAATTCATGGGGGATAAAATCTGTGTGCATGCGCAAAGATAATTGGGAGTAAAGGCAAATGGACGGCTGCAGGGGTTATTTCGTACGGGGCATCCCACTACTCAGGAACTGTTTACACGCCTCCAGCTTCTCTTGTGATGACCCCTGGCATCTTCTTGAAATGTGATGAGTTGCGGGACACCTTTCTTTTCGCACTCTCAGCAGTGATAAGAGATACCTTCACCTTGATGAGTGTTAAAGGAACGCTGATGTATGCCTGTGAGACCGAGGTTGTCGGACAATCACAATGTCTCCTGGCAGTAGGTTGCTCTCGCAGGCTTGCCTGGCTGTATCGGCCTGTTGCTTTATGTCCACCTTCGCCCAAGCATTGTGCTTCGTCATGACCTTATAATCCGCATAGCTTTCTTCCTTGAGAGTGACTTGGGGTAGCCGTGTCCTGATGCTGCGGCCACACATGACCTCCGACTGCGCTATCCCTGTAGTGCTGTGAGGGGTGTTCCAGTAGTCATAAAGCAGTTGGTATACCATCATTTCGATGGGCTCCCCAGTTATATGGGCAATGTGGACATTTCGCTTTATGTTGCTCATAAAGTGTTCCACTGTCCCATTTGCCTGTGGCCATGGGGTGTGACCCTCTGGTGTTTGAACCCATGTATTCTGCAAATGTTTTAAAGTTGTTGTCCAATTTGACAACCCTTGGTACTCCGTATGTGGTGTACATTCTATCCAGTGCTGGTATGGTGTGAAAGGCGGCTGTTGAGCTCACCAATTGGACTTCCAGAAAGCGATAATATTCATCCATTGCAACTAATATGTACCCCCACCCACTGGTGGGCCTGAAAAAGTCAATGGCAATCTCATTCCATGCTTTTTTTTGGCATTCAGTCATGCACAAGAGTTCTGGCCTGGTGTGAGGGTTTATGGGTTTATTACAGCGCAGGTGGGACAGTTCTTGAGAAGGGCTTCTACTTGTGTGTCGAATTGGGGAAACCGCACCTTTTGTCTCAGTAGTCTCTTGGTGGATACTATCCCCCTGTGACCTTCGTGGGCTACAGCTAGTATCCTTCCTTGCAGAATGACAATCCTGTTTACTTTTAGCAGCAGGCCTTCCTCTGACCAGGTTAATTCTTCTTTAACTAGAGTTTAGCTTCTGATATCTCTTTGTACTTCGGGACTAGCACCCTCTCCCGCCTGTTTAGCCTGTTTCTAGCAGCCCGATGCAAGGCACCCGAGGATGATCTGAATTGCCTGGTCGTTTTCAGTCTCTTGCACAATGTTTGGCAGGTCAACCCCCATCGGGGTCACTGCTTGCACAATGTAGTTTATGTACTGATCAGCGATTGATGGGTACGACTCAGCTGAGGCGATCCGATGGCGGGACAGGAAGCCCGTCGGGTTTTCTTCCTTCCCCGGTAGATGGACATTCCAGAAAGTATAGTTTTGAAGCTGGAGGCCATCTTGTGATCCGGGGAGGCATTTTCACCTACGGGTTCCCATATATGAACAACAATGGTTGGTGGTTGGTGACCACTGTGAAAGGTTTGCCAAATAAAAACAAGTCAAAATGTTTGCAGCCACGTACTACGGCCAACCCTCTTTCTTGGCCTGTGAGTATGCCTGTTCCGTTTTTGAGAGACTCCAGCTGGCATATGATACTATGTGTCGCTTTCCTTCATAGTCTGGGTCCACTTGCATCAGAATGACACCTAGCCCTACGGGATTGGCGCCCAACATGAGCCCTGTCTCCCTCGCGGGGTTGAAGTATTCCATGTTCGGCGCGGAAGAGCTGCGCTGTCGGATGGTCTCAAAGACTTAATGGTAAGCCCCCGACCAGACCAACAGGGCTTGTTTTTTTGTGAGAGCCCTCAGTGTCTCACTCACCGATGCAAAGTATTGAATATACCTGGTGCTGTAGCTGGTAAGCCCTCAAAAGGAGTGCAGGTCCAACAGATTAGATGGTGGTTTTGTGTTTTGTAGCACTTCTACCTTTTCTGGGTCTGGTGTCATGCTCTTGGCTGAGAACACATGTCCAAAGAAGCAGAGTGTTCCTTTTCTGAACTCACACTTATCTCTGTTGATTGTGAGATGGGCCACTTCCAGTGCGATGCACACTCTTGTCAGTGTGTTGTCATGCTGATCCTGGTCTTTCCTAAATTCCAGGATGTCATCATTGTAATTGAGACAGTGGGGAATGTGCTTTATGACATTGTGTATTTCTGTCTGAAAGATTTCAGCAACCAAGGGCACCCTGAAGCTGAGTCGCTTGTATCTGTACAAACCTAGGTGTGTGATAAACATTGTTATGTACCTGGACTCTTCACTTAGTTCGAGCTGGTGGTAGCCTTTGTTCAAGTCTATCTTGGAGAACACATTGGCTCCATTGAGTAGATGAATCAGGTTGGTGATTCTCAGGGCATGGTGTGTCTCTCTCTCACAATGGCCTCATTGGGGCGGCGCATGCTTATGCATAGTCTGATGGCATCTGAGTCTTTCTTGGGGATTGAGACTATCGGTGAGACCCAAAGGGTGGGCCCATCACAGGCTTTGTGATGTCCTGCACCAGTAGTTTGTGCAGCTCATCTTCCACCTGCCTTTGGATGTTCACAGGGATTCCCCGATAGTGCTGCATCACAGGGCGCACCTCTGGGTTGATATGAAAGTGATCTGTCTGTCCATTAGCTTTGACACACAAGCACCCACGTCACCTCCACAGGTGCCATTTGGATTGGGTGGGTTGGCTGGATACATGCCACTGGCAGGTCCCTATGGGGCACTGATGTGCTACCGTCATGGGTGTGTGGTACATGGCACTTGGAGAGGTATCTTGGCTACCCTCCCCACTGCTCTGAGTCACAAGGGCGGCCTTGGTGCACTGGCACATGGCTGCTGCGGTAGGTGGCTGCTGTGGCACCCACCCACTGCACCCTCTCGTAATGCGCAGCTCATGGGTCTGTCCACTGGGGCATCTTGAGCTAGGCATTCAATGATGCATGCACATTTGCTGGGGGAGGTAGGGTTGACTCACCTTCTGTGTTCTGCTTGCTGGCACCCACCTCTGCACTTCCAACTCCCTCGATGCCCTCCATGTTCAACACCATGCTACACTTATCCTCCCTTGCAGTGAATAACAGTGGTTTCACAGTCCCTCCTCCATTAGCCATGCTCTCCTTCTGGTGCTGGGACAGCAGTCCCAGTCTTGGCCGTCCCCGGGGACGCTGGACACTGCTGTCCTCTTCTGGCTGATCGTATGCCAGATGGCTGTCCTGCGCTGGGAAGATGTTTTGTGTTGCCTGGCCCTTAGAGTTCATCATGGTGTGCAACCAAATGGTCAGCAAGCACCACCACCTCCCCCTCACTGAAATTTGGATTGCGGATACAAGCTTGGGCAGCCTGGCCCCTGACTCTCTCCTGGGACATTCTGTGTTGTTTGCAGGTCTGGATGGCTACAGGGAACTGTGATATTTAATGGATTGTGATTTTAAAAACGCTGCCGCAGTGCTTCTCATTCCAGCCGTGAAGCGATTCCTACCAGCGCTATTAGTGCCAGTGACGGAGCAAATCACTATTTGTGCTGGGTTTTCGGCGGTAGCCCTTGTTTCGGCGCCATTTTCTGCCAAGCGCAAATAGCTTTACCGCCACAGCCAGATGGCGAAAGCAATGTTCCGACGCTATTTACGCTATGGGTCACGGCAGTAATGCTATTTCCGCTTGGCAGAAATAGCGCTTGCTTACCGCCCAACTCCTGATGAGGCCCTTTGACTTGTGGAAACAGGATTGGCGACCCGTCTTCAGTCTAGGCACTTGACCACATAGCTTACCAGATCTAATTGGTCCACATGTGTTAATAATGGATTAAAACATCTCCTGTTTCTTAACAAATGTACCATAGCGATTTTGGAGGTGCGCATAGTTTCTGCTTAATTGTTAGTATCTCTGCAGGCATCGGCTCCTTATAAGAGTGCACCAAAGTCTCCAACTCTGCTCAACTTTAAAGTGTCTCCAGTCGTCACACTGTACCTGCTCCATGTTACATCTCCAAGTTCAAACCTGTTCCTGGTTAGCTCAAGTCGCTTAATTGTCTTTTTTGGAGCATCATACAGGGACAGTGTGCATGCTCCATGTTGGACTCCCTCCAGTCTCACCATGTCTGTGTTTCATATTCGAGCATCTCGATAACACTATCTTCTCCACGTTAGTGTCTTCAGGTCCCACTAGAATGGATTAAGGTCTGGTGCTGCAGAGGCTGTGTGTTTGAGCATTTCTCTGCCTCACCCCCTGCAGCACCTCAAGCACTCTGTCTGCTTCCTGTTAGTTAGTGTCTGTAGGCTCCACATTGTATCTGATTGAACAAACACAAGTCCAATGCACAGAGGAATTATGAGGAGTCCTGGAGTCGCCAGGCATGTTGCTGCAAAGCGCCTTGCTCTACCTGGATGAAGATACAGCTCTTGCAGGCGGCCGCCCATATGACAGAGACGCGGAATGAAAAGGCCTGTATTACAATGTGAAGGCTTTTAGATTGATGCATTACACACTGTTATGTTATGTGCACCGTGTTTTGCTGTGCAGATTGTGGCATTGATGCTCCATTTGTGAGGAGCCAATGCCGTTTCAGTGCAGGTCTCTATCAATACTGATCCTTCCAGTGATTTGTTTAAGCTTGATAATAATTTGATATAATGATCAAACTATTGTAATTAATGTGGATGCAAAGAAACTCTAAGCTGCAATTTTGGTTTCCAACACACGCAGTCAGTTTATTTTCATTGCAATGTGAGAAAACCTGATAGAGTATCCCCGTCAGAGAGAATGAAAAACACGGATCCCCTTTATAGGTTTTTCTCCTAGGCTACCGAGTTGACTGAACAATGTTCAATCTGTTGTCTGCATATCTTCGCTTCTCATGAGACCACATGGGCCTTCCCCTTGCACCTCAGCACCTGTTTATCATGAAACGTATTCCCACGTCTGCCATCATAAATACGAAACTAAGAGACATATTCCTGTAACAGTGCCTCGATGCCCACGGGCTGTGTGAGCGCCTTAAAAATAATGCAAATAAATAAATCCTGGCAGTGCCTGATGGATCCTGACACTTGCTATAGGGTGTCCGGACATTTAATCGAAAAAAATTCATCGACAGGACATTTGGTCGACGTAATTTCGTCGAAAACCAAATGGTTGCATTTTTTTTTTATTTATATATATTTTTTAGGTTGTAGTTTAGGGAAAAAAAGGGGGTTAGGGGGACCCCCCCCAAAAAAAGGGGTAAAAATTAAAAAAATAAAAAATTCGACCATTTGGTTTTCGACCAAATTGGTTCGACCATTTGTCCAGTCGACCAATTTTTTTCGATCAAATGTCTGGTAACCTTACTATAGAGAAAAGCCGTATGTGTTTTACACTCCTGAGAGCCAAGCCTTGCTCTAAAATGATCCCCAGTACCAACATACATGATACATGGCTACCTTTCTAATGCCTAATTGTACAGTGGTGCGTGAATCCCTTTCTAACTTGATTTCACAATGGCGGTTCATATATGCATCTTTTGTGCTAACTCATTCCTTTTTATGCTTCTGCACACTTCCATACAGCAAAAATAGATATCTTTCTCTGCACACTAATGAAAGAATTTGTGACACTATCCTTAACTGGGTCGATGTACACTGTCCTTTATTTTACTGACCCTGCCTACACAGAGTTTTCTAATAGAAATGTACACACGTGCAGTGTGTATCAGCTGGTTTATTTCTACCTATAAAGTAGAGGACAGTCTCTTCCTTCCATGGATTCTGTGCAATTCGTTTTTTTTTAGTGGTTAGACATGTTTTTTATTTTTATTTGTGTTGGTTTTACAAAACCTTTACAAAATGAACACAAAAAAGGAACATAAAAATTCCTATAGTAACAATAAAACAATTGGTATTAATAAAACAGTTCTACTGATCTATACACCAACAGAAAAAGCAAAACAAAATCTGTAGTCAATTTTTCCATAGGCATTTTTGGAGACCTTGATCATATTTTAAGTTATTTTTGGTTGCTAAGTATCCTGTCTTTCCAGTATTTACTTACAGTCTTAGTTTTAAGGTCCTTTGCCATGGAAGTCAAAAGGCCTAATGTATGAGTCCAAAATGTTTTAGCAGATCAACTACAGAGAATGTCAAGAGAGTCTCCTGACCAGAGATGATTCTGTTCCTGAATGAATCGGAGATCAGCCCTTCAACATTTCTTACATATTTCCTAAATAGCAAGTTTCTCAGGGTCCAGGTGCCTTCGCATTCCATTAACAGGTGCCTCAGAGACTGGTCTGAGGGGTTCTCACACACTTTACATCATTTTTTTGAGTCTTCCTCTTGTCTTCTCTGTACTAGCACTTCTCCACCTGGTAGAAGGTTTAGCCTTAGCCTAAGAAAGTTATTTCTCGCCTGACTATCTGGGAATTTTATCAGGTATTGGGCTAGGAATCCCAACTTTTTGTCCACAGATTGGAAAACATTTGGTGTATTCGCATTTCTGACCTTTGCAATTGTTTTAATCCAATCAGCTCTTTCACCAATGGCTTTCACTTTCTGGGGTATGTTTATCAAGATCTCAAGTTTAGAGTCGTATTCTGGCAGAAAGTCTTTAACTTTGTTTTCCAAGTGGGTTAAATGTTCAGAACTCAAGCATTCCAGATGAGTTTTGACATCCCCATACAATGAGTTGCGATCTGCTGTTATTATCTGGCGGTAAAGTGAAGCCATGTAAATTAACTGGATAACGTTTCTTTTCCTGGTGGTTCTAATTAAGCGGTGCCCAAGGTCTTTCTCTCCTCTGAAAAGGCCCAGGTGCTCAATTTTAGGTCCTTCATTAGCTTTACAGGGTTTCAGGAAACAGAAGCCAGAAAGGCGGACAACTCCCCTTCAACACAGCAGAGTGCTAACTCCAAGGGGTTCTTTCAGGGTTCCACTTCAGCTGCCTCAAACTAAAGCCCAACCAATGACTGACTTGTTTGTCTCGTGTGGCTCTGGTTTGGAATCGAATCTCCCTCCATTCTTACGCAAGGGCAAGTTCTTCAGATTAGTGAGTTCGTCCTGAAGGAAAATGGGGAAATTGCCTCCCCATCCTACCTTCTTCCCCCTCCGATTAGCCTCTCCCTTTTTTTGCCCAATAAATTCAGAAGCTCCTGAACAGGAGAGCTGTGAAGGAGGTTCCTCATTGGAAGTGGGACTCTGGGTTCTTCAAGTTTGTCCACAGTGCTAACAATCAACCGGGCAGGCCTAGACTTCATCCTAGGCATTTCACTTTTCAATGTCTCTTGATAATTGGAGAAGTTAAACATGATGACTTCAGCACAGTGTTGAGGACGTACCCCCTAGGTATGCCAGAGGGACCGTGAAAGTTTGCGGACCTGGAGGGACCAACCCCCTCCCCAAGGATACATGGAGGACTCAGTCAACGGCAAGTTCAAACTGAGGTTTATTACAGACAACACAAAGAGGGATCAGCACAGGAACAGAAAATATTCATCCACATCATGCTCTTCCTCAGCTCGCAGGCCGGTTTTACTCCTAAATGGTGTCAGCACTTCGTCACAACCTTGGTCCTGCTCCAGAAAACCTATCAGGCCAGGTGATTGGTTACTGGGAACTCTATAACCTATACAGGGCGCTGTAGATGTTATTCTACTGGCCCTTGCATGTCAGGTGGCTGGCCTGTTCCATCCCCAATTCATTAACTATAACATTGTTGCAGTGTTGTGAACTTACCATTGATTTTTGCCTGTTGCTTCCCACCCCTTGGGTACTAAACTGTGATTGGTTAGAGCGGACGTCCCCATGTCTGGGATCTGCAATGATTCTCAGCTCACTGTGTACCTTTTCAAGGTAATGAGAACAATTATGTGTCTGTATTGTAACTTGTGTGTACCACCTTTGCCTTCTGAGAGTACTCTCCTGTCCGGCGCAAAACTTGTTGCATACTGTTCCATACTTGTTGCGGTCTGTGTCTGGCAGCCTGTGACCGGCTCTCCTTTCCCACCGCTGATCGCTGTCCATTGTCTGCTTCGGCCGCTCACGTGTTCAGAGACCACAAATTTGAGCTCTGCAGCTCTGAATTGTGAGCATTCATTTGTATTTTCTGCAGCTGGTCCCTTTGTTGTCTGGAGAGTGGAATGTCATCCGTATCTCTTGACCTTTGTTGCAAGTCCTTTCTCACACGTCATGCTCTCTGTCCAGCCTATATCAGCTTTGCTCGTCTCTTGCTCAGAGGCCTGAGACCTGCTGTACTTTTCCTAAGCCTTATTATGCGGTTTCTACAGTGTCTATGTTATACTACATCTCCATAGGTTAGTCACACTTGGCTCGGTCAGGTCCCATAGGTGATCCTGCAGTTTCATAGGGTTATTCGCGTTTAAGCAGCTGCAATCTTTGCTCAGGATCTCTTGTGCCTTGCAGTTTCTGCGTTACTGAATTTGGCTAGTGGCAAA
The DNA here is from genome assembly GCF_040938575.1 of Ambystoma mexicanum. Classification (NCBI taxonomy): domain Eukaryota; kingdom Metazoa; phylum Chordata; class Amphibia; order Caudata; family Ambystomatidae; genus Ambystoma; species Ambystoma mexicanum. Next base: position 859,495,179 of record NC_090934.1, on the reverse strand, counting down.
AATAAAAGCAATGACAGTATGTATATGTATCTGTCCTCTAACTACAGAACTGTGTTTAGACCAAGCTGTCCATACAGGTGTCTCTAATCATGGCCTCCGGCTCTTCATTCATGCATGGATAGATCTGTATTTCCATTGGTTGGTATGGCTGGATGAGGGAATACCTCTCAATGTTTTTGTCAATCATAGGCCCATTAGGAACTCGTCCAAAATAGAATGGGTGATTGCAGTGTTTCCTGGCCATCTTCCTTGTCATGAATTTAGTTGGGGGGGTGATGGTGGCAGGATCCCCCACCGTTCTTCAACAGAGTTCATTCACTTTACCCCAAGGAGATTGGCTCTATGTGGTGGATATGAAGGATGCCTATCACTGGTTCCCCCTTAGGGGGCTTCATCGTCACTTCCTTCAATTTTCTTTTGGCAGCTATATGTGATATGATATGGCATTTATATCACGCTGTACACAAATGTTTCTTGGCGCCACAAGACAAGGGAGGGAAGACAGAGGGAAGACAGGACCAACAATCCTACTAGGCCTTGTGTCATTTGGATCGTGCAAGTACGACAACGAGAAGTGCAAGGGGAAAGTAGAGGGAAAAGTGCAAGTGAGAGGAGAAGGAGATGTGCAAACAGGGCAGCTTGATTCTGAGTAAGTGCAGCCAGGGCAGCGTGGCTCCATGTGAGTGTAGGAGGCAGGGGGGCTGTTAGAGGGATAACTTTGCTCAAAATGTTGGGGGGACATGACATCTAAATGAAAGAGGCCCCTGCCAAATGAGTGGGACAAAATGGTGTGCCACAAAAGTTGGGGGGGAGAAGCACCCTTGTCTCCCCCTAAAATTGCGCCCATTCACTCTGGCTCTCCATGTACGCAGAGAGAAGGCCTGCACCGCTATGCGAGTTACCTCGAAGTACATCTTGTTGTTTTACCTTTATTGCAAAAATTTTGTTGCTAGTTTTTAGGGCCATATAGGTTTATTCCTCGGGCTATTGGGGTCTTAAAATCTAGCACCAACATATAGGTTAGCCTAATAGAGATATCATCTCTGCAAGATTCTGTGTTGTGTTTCTTTGTTTTTTTATTTAAAACAACAAGCCGCACCCTTTGTGTGCCATGGCATTCCAACCACTTTTTGTTATTTCTTTTGTACGTGTGAGGTAGGGTGTGCAGGGCAGGGCAGTGTTTGTGGGTAATTTAGTAACTAGTGTTCCACTAGCAGCTTCATCAGAACGTCGGAACCATTGTTTAAATTGTCCTAGCATATCTCTGCTAGGTCACTGTCATCTGCATTACTGAAGTCTGAAAAAATTTAAATGCAAAGTCCTCTAGGAATCTGGTCATTTTTTCAATAGTTGGTCAGAGACACTTTCTCCCAATATTTGTTTATTTCTCTTTTACAGAGACATTCAAGTTTAAGGAATTTCTGTCTGAGGTCTTCCCTACTAGTTCTCAGTGACTGGAAAGCATTTGCGGTGCTCCCACGTGGCATAAAAAAGCTGCAGTGTCTTCATCTCATGCCATCGAGTATTTCCGCGATATTGCTAGTGCTTGATTAAGCTGCTGGAGGTCCAAGCTTAATATTTGAAAGTAATTATGGGGTATTTGCTTGGTATCAATGCGCTTAGTAGCGTGTATCCAGTTAGTTGTGGACTCTGCTCTTAGACGGTGCCTGAGGTTTTCCCCAAGCCTCTGAGGTAATAGGTCAAAAGAGTGCTGCCACTTCTGGTTGGCGCATGTCCTTTTGGTTCCAAGTTGTCATGTATCCCATAAAGTATCAAATAAGGTGCGAACAGTGATTGTTTGATTCTTAGATCACTACTTTATTCAAGCCAATTAGCACATGCCCATTCTGCAGTATTTAGCTGAGCCTTGAGAAGGACCAAGTGTTGGTCGAAACACATGTCGGTAGAATGGGCATGTGAATATATTTATTTTCAGATAGTGGAAAGAGGTGATATTGGATATGAGACAGAGGTGCAAAGGGGAGATAGGGCTTCTCTCCATTGTTGTACTGTTTAGTTTTAGTTTAGTTTATTTCTTATATAAGTGCAGCACGCCCACAGGCCTCAGTGAAAAAACATATAGCAAATCAACAGCATGATCAACTAGTAAAAAAAGAGCATAGGGTCCATTATTCCTACAAATAACATATACATGAATCCAGGATAATTCTCAGGTTAGTGTGGGATCAGATAGTCCGCAGGTTTACAGTCCACTATTACCTGGACAGATAGGCAATCCCTGGAAAGCTGAAGGGGAAAAGGGAAGTTGAATTTGGAGGAAACAAAACAGGTATATTTTAGGATTCATCAATCATGACCACTTCTGAGGGGAGAAGGAAAGTGAAGGGAGGGGGGTTCACAAAGTAGAAGGTAGGGAAGTATGCCATCCTGAAGGAAAAAGCTTAGAGTAATGCATATATTTAGAAAGCTTTATACCCTTCCACCTAACGAGAAAGTGGAAGGAGGGTAGGACAGATGAGATCTATGTGTAAGTAGGTATTCATGTTTTAGATTCTCATAATGTAGCCGTGCAAGTCAGGAACTCCCCTGCATAGTGTAATATGTCAATTGTCATGATAGTTTTAGTTCTTAATACTTTTCGTACTTTGAACAAAACTTTGTACTAATAGGATTAAAGGGGGTACAATTGACCCCCTATTTATTTTATCTCGAAAGTGGTAAACTGGGGAAAGTATCATTTGTATTTATGGCATTATGCCTTAAGGACATTACTCTGAGCCTTCTATAGCAGTTGGTGTGTGGTCAGGCTGTCCTTCCAAATGGATGGTTATGACTTCAAAAATGGTGGATTGGCTCGTTGAATGTGAGGGGCTTGAAGTATCCCTCTAAATGCTCCATAGACATTTCAGAGAAGCTGGCATAGCAATACTGGTGGCACAGAAAACGAATTTAACAAACAATAGGGATTTTTTCACTACACGGTGGTAGACTTATCAGATATATTTAGCAGTGGAATTGGGGGAGAAAAGAGGGAGTACCCTATTATTAAAATCAGATTTTCATTTTTATATTACACTGACATTCTCCGGGCTGTGAGGGACGGTTTCCTTTTATTATGGGGGAACATATGGAGAAATGACTACCATCAGTTTACTGTATGAAACAGTCAGACAATTTATTGGGTAGAACCTTGACCCATATTGGATTAATATGTGGGGGGATAGGGCTTTAATATGGTTCTTCATGTGTAAAAGAACGGGTGGGGTCCAGGCGGAAAGGTCTGAAAGAAGCAAAGGAATGTGATTCTATACAATTTCAAAAAGCCTGTTCATATGATGTCTGGAGGGGAGTTCATGATGAGGAAATCTGGCATTGTTTTTACTCACAAGCATATGATTCACATGCCAAACTGTATTATATATTTCTCAATGCTAGATCATTACAGTCGGTTACAGGTCCCATCATGACATGGGGCCTCATTACGGCTTTTTGTCTGGGTCCGGGTTCCCTGAATGGGGAATTACAGGGCCATTCCGAGTTTGGAGGGCCCGGTAATTCCTCCCTCAGGGAACCCAGGCCCGGACCTTCCCCATTCCCATTCGAGCCCCCATAAGGCTCAATGGGAATGGGTGCAGGGAGCTGACAACGATTACGACCGGCCCGTTGTTAGCTCCCTGGTCCCCTCGCGGGAACCAGTAAAGACGTCTGGTTTTACTAGGCGTCCTAACCGGGTCCCGCGAGGGGACCTCGTAATCAGGCGGAATGGGTTTAACGTGTCCGCATCCATTTGCGGCACCCGTTAACCCATTCCACCAGGGCCGTAATGAGGCCCATGGTGTTGGTTATGCTAAACAATTGGCCGGGGAACAGACCCAGAGCGAGATGGATTTGTAATGATCACTTGTTGCTGGATAAGGTACGGTTGGAGGAAATTGTCAAAGATAGTAGGAAATATTTTAAAGAAAATGATTCGGGTGAAGTAACCCAAGATTATGTGTGGGAAGGCTTCAAAGGTACTTTTAGGGGGATTCTCAGTAAACACGGTTCGATTACTAAAAAGCTGAAATCAGCTAAGTAGAAAGAGTTGTGGAAGGAGATATGGAGGCGTGGAAATATAATGGATGGTGTTGAAAGAATGCAGCAAATTCAAAAGGAGTCCATGAAGTCATTGGCCCTCATTACGACCCTGGCGGATTTTTTCCGCCATCGACGGACTTTTCCGCCATGGCGTAAAGTCCGTTTACGCCATGGCGGATGGCGGACTTACCGCCCCATTCCGAGGTTGGCGGGGCGGTAAGTCCCCATTGACCCATTTACCCTTCCCCATTCCCATTTCGGCCCCATAGGGCTCAATGGGAGTGGGGAAGGCGTTAATTACGCCACCGTACATTACGGTGGCGTAATTAACACCAAGGTCCCATAGCGCCATGGATTTTTACGCCCGCAAAAAGCGGGCGTAAAAGTGACCATGGCGCTTTGGGAACTCGTAGTTGGCGGTAAGGGGTCGGCGCAGCTAACGCTGGCGTAAACCCCTTACCGCCAGGGTCCTAATGAGGGCCATTGTAGTATGAATTGAAAGATTAGCAGACCTTGCGACTGAATCTAAGCTGTGCTTTGTAAAGCAGAAATATTGTGAGAAAGGAGAAAAAGGCCACCATATACTTGCCAGCAGATTGCATGCTCAGAGGTGAGACAGAACTTTAGCTGGAATCCATAATAAGACTGGGACAATAAGACTGGCTAGGACTCTTTTTGTTGAACATTCTTTTTCTTTCGATAGTGAATTGTATGGAGCCGAGACAGAGAAGGACAGGAAGATAATTGGACTTTCCTTTCAATGAGGATGAACTTAAATATGCAAATAATGGAATGCACAGGAATAAAGAGCTGGGAGAACGATGTCAATGTCTGCATCTATAAAATATATGGGAATTTCTTTGTTCCCTTCCTAATGCAACTCTTTTATGGATTTTGAGGAATTAGCCTTCAGAGGGGTATGTTGGAAGCCATGATTAAGGTTTGGCCTCAGTGGTTTAAAGATTTCTTCGATTGCAATATAATCTGACCAATATTGCTGTTAATATTAGCAAAGACCTTAGCTGATAATTTGGAAGATCGTTTACAATGATTGGTTCATGGTGAACAGGTGGGCTTCATCTGGAGGGATCAGGGTGCTGATTATGTCAGGAAGACACTTGGAAGAGTGTGGGGGCTTGCTAAAGACTTGACTTTATATGCGGAAAAACATTTGACCAAATGGAATGGACTTTCCTTGAGGTGGTTTTAACGTAAGTTGGCTTGGCACTGAATCTAAGAAGTACTGATGTTGTTTACTTACTAAATCCCCGCCTAGGTACAGAAACAGATACCTCCTTCATCCATCCATTCATGCATCCCCTCTAGTAGAGTAGGATTTTACAGTGGGAGGAAATAGGACAGTACAAGGCTGGCTCCTGACTGGAGGTGCAGCACTGTTTACAAAGGGCAACAAACACAGGTTTCATCTCTCTTCTGTGAGCAATGGTTACATGCAGGGTAAAAAAGTACAGGTACAATGTACGTTCTGGCAGCAATGTTTGTGGGCATAATACGCCCTTTGTGGTAAATAATGATTGGCACAACGTACAGATTCTAAAATATACGCAAATGGAAAAAAGTACAGAGGATGTGTTTTTTCATTGCCGTTCACTTTAGTAATGTGCAGTCACCTAATTTCTCACATGTGACCTGGGCTTTTCATGGTGCCGGACAGCTGCGCAAAAGAAGCACAGGTCAGCACTCTTGCACGCTCCTAAAAAAATGTATCACAGGCTCCCAGTACACATGCAGGTGCATTTCACAGTGAAAAGCCCTTGAAACAAAAATAAAAAAAGATTCTATCCCTGTTTGAAGGATAGAAAGAAAAATTGAACAACAGTGGTTCAAACCGCTGCTGCTGCCTTTAAAAAAAAAAAAAAAAAAAAGCATGTCACGGTCACGAATACAGGAATGATTTTGCCGAATGATTTTGCCATGAAATGCTCATCCCCTGCATCTGTTCCAAACAGGTGGAGGGAATTGTCTGTGAACTCTGACTGTACCTTTAAATATGGCAAAACACCCCTAATTTGTGCAAGTATAAAAAACAGTCAAAAGGACATTTTTTAGACGCAATACCTCTTCTTGGACCAATGATTACTGGCATATTCATCTTCATGGGCAACTATTACAGGAACTAAGCCTCCTCTGTTCACAGAAATAATGACTGATGAGCATGTTTATTGATATAGTAATTCTAATGGATCTGGTGCTAGGCAAAACAGTGGTATACATATGCCACAGATCTTGGGCTGGTGTCAGCCATTCAATATGGCGGTGGGAAATCAGACGGGGGAGCTGCAAAAAAACTCTGGTGGACCTAAAATCAAAGGTCTCCTGCTAGATATGGGGAGATGGAACACGTACACAGAACACCATCATGCAACTAGCCACTCTATGTATTTAGTATTTTAATTTTAATTAGGTCCTGGGGCCTCATTGCGGGTCCGGCGGTAAGAAATCGTAAGTACCGGCGTGCCAGTAAAAACACCCCCCAAAATCCCAACACTGCCACCCTCTGTGCCGGTGACTCCGATTCCAGCATCATGTGCCCAGTTCCACCGGCACCAGTAACTACGGTGCCGCTATTACCATGACCGGAAATACAGTGATCGCTGGAACAGGAAATCAACCGGCGGCCATTAATAAAACACAATCCATTGCAATCCTCAGAGCACAGGACTGATACACATATCCAGAGCACTGATCTTGCGAAATAAATATATCAAGGGTACCTGCAACCTGGAGGCGCAAGCCACGCTTTAGCGAGGCAAAACTCAACATGTAGGCAGACAGAATTATGGAGCATGCCGACCAACTTTTCAGCACAGACCTACGCAGACAGGCACAGCTGAGAAAAAGGCCATCTGGGAGAAGGTGGCACAGAAGGTTACTGCAGTTGCCACTGTGCAGGACTGCCATAAAAGGTGGGACGACCTGCACTTGATGGTGCGCAACCTCCTGTTGGCCCAGCGCACCCAGGGTATGGCCACCGGAGGCGGCAGTGCACCCCCCATCCACCTGCAGCCCTGGGAGGAGACCTGCAGCAGTGTGTTGCACCTTGAATCCAACAAGGGAGTTGGTGATGCGGAGGGCGGAGGCGTGACATCTGAGGAGGCTGGTGAGTACACGTAACCCCAATGTCACATCAACTTCCCTCTCCACCCTGCACACGCTAGAGTTGCCAAACACGTCAAGTGCGTTGTGCACAACACCAGTACAGCCCTGCCGGGCACCCCCCCACAACCTGGTTGCACACATCGACATACACCTTGCCCCTAAACCGCACGCATACCCCATTCACAGAGTCAACATATCACAGGCACAGAACGTTCTCCTGCTGGCACTCAGACACACATCTCCCTGCCACAGCATAACTTGTGTTGTTTACGGCTTGCTAGCACAGGCACAAAGTGACGTCAGCGCCAAGCACCTACACCACCAACAAATGACCAGTGTCACACACCAAGGAATCATGTGGTCCCCTTGTCCCATCCAGCATGACCCATGATGCCAAATTATCACTGACGCAGTAAGTGCCACAGGCAGCAGGCACATGTGCAACACATCCATGGCACAATCCGTCACAACACAACATCATACAGCTTGTGTGCCACACCCCTAACAACCTACCCAGAAATCACAAGTACACCACAGAAGTATCTCTGGCACTGCACACACCATGTAGGCACATCACACATCCACACACACAGTATCCCTGACACAAGCATGTTTGCACCATGCCATGTCCCCCACCATGTCCCTGACACAGCACTGTCATCAAAAAGTCAAAGCATTCATGCCTGTCTCATCAATCCACGCGCATCAGTGATGCCCTGCCTTTCTGACTCCCTCAGGTACATCATCTGTCAATGAGGACGGCCAGCCCAGTACATCAAGGGGCACCAGGCGTCATCGCCAAAGGACCACCACCACCTCAACACAGGACTCCACAGCCTCAACAGGCAGACGGCCAAGTGCTACCCCAGCCACATCTCTCCAGCCACTGCAGGACCCTGTGACACCTCCACCACAGCCACCACAGATCCCTGTGGCACCTCCACCACAGCCACAAGGACATTCACAAGGGTGTCTTGGGGAGAACTCAGCTGACAAAGGTGGTCCTGAAACTGGTGACACAGACTAGAGCATTTAAGAGGTCCAGCCCTTTAGTCCCATGGGCTCAATGAGCCCCCAACCTCAACCCTAGGATTATAGAAGGCCACCTGACCAGGATGGAGCAATGCCAGGATGCTCTCACATTCCTGGTGCAATAGCACCTTAATGAGCACAGCTAATTCGAGAGAGTCTGCAGGCCAGCTCCAGGCGAATTTCCATAGTTCAAATGTCACACAGGGTGAGGGAGGGCAACAGCGTCATGTGTTCAATCGCTGAAACTATGGCCATGTTGCTCGAGGCCTTCCTGGACCGAAGGCCCCTGGCAACATCACCCGCTCCCTCTACTAGCACCACACCAGGGAGTTCAGTCCAGAGCAGCCAAGGCGGCGCTCCACGTGGCTGTCTCGCCCTGCACACAGCCACACACCAGAGCATAAAAGGGGCCGCAAATAGCCCATGGACCCATAGGTGCCCTGTCAGTGACTTTTCCCAATGTACATATTAAAACAGGACAGGAGTTGGCTAGAGACAGTTGGGGAGGGGGTGTGGGGAGGGATAGTTGGGGATAGGGTGTGGGAAGGGATAGTTGGGGAGAGAGTGTGGGGAGCGATAGTTGTGGAGGGTGTGTGGGGAGGGATAGTTGGGGAGGGGGTGTGAGGAGGGATAGTTGAGGAGGGGGTGTGGGAAGGGATAGTTAGGGTGCACAGTATTAGGAGTGTAGTTATTTCACAATTGTACATATTTTCAATTCACAAAATATAGTTGGTGTTGCAAACAGAATTAATGACTGGCCATTGATTATTCTGTGTGAGTGTATTTATTTACGTGCAGTGCCCAGTGCGCTAACTGACCTTTGCCACGTGTGTGACAGGTGATTGGAAGTAGTGCTATATAAGTTCATCTCGTGCAACATGTCCATCCATGCCATCACAGTGCTGGGCAATTGCCTGATCATCATCACTGTCCTACTCAGCCTCTGGTGGGTGCATGTCTATGTCGGGGGTCAGAGGGACGTTGCATCTGATACACATGTTGTGCAACATGGCACAGGCAAGCACTATCTTACCCACCTTTTCTGGGCTGTACATCAGTGCTCCCCCTGATCTGTTCAAGCAGCGGAAGCTCACCTTCAACAGGCCAAATGTCTGTTCAATGGTGCCCCGAGTACGTACATGGGCATGATTGTATGCCTGCTTGTGGATGTTGTGTGGTTGCCTCAAAGGTGTCATCAACCATGGAATCAGGGCGTAACCAGCATCACCTGCACGGGGGCAACAGAAAGTGTACAATGTAATTCTTCTGGCAATGTCATGTTGGCACATGCTCTACAGTGTTCATTTGAGTGGACAGACAAGCACATGCAAAATGTCGTTCAGCTAGCATATGTCCTTTATCAGGTACCTGAAATGCACTATGTTCAAATGTGTGTGGGGTGTGTGGTCTGCAGTGGCACTCACTTGGGCCATTCACAGACAACATGAACTCTGACCCTTTTAGCACAACTGACACAAATTGAACTGCTGGATCTGCAATTATTGTGTTACAAAGAAACAATAAGAAGATGTCCATGTACTAGGGTACTTTTAGATTTAAAATGAGAGGCATGTGTGATTGTGCGGTGCTATCAGGAAGGGTACCTGGACAATTGGTGTGCTGACAAACGCTGTTATGTGGGTTGGTGCAGAAGTACTCTCTGTCTGTGATATGATATGATATGGCATTTATAATGTGCCTACACACAAGTGTTTCAAAGCGCGATGCGGCAAGGGAGGGGGAAACAGAGGGAAGACAGAGACAACGATCCTACTAGGTCAGGTGTCATTCAGACCGCGCAAGTGTGGGGGAAGGGGGAAGGAGAAAAGTGCGGAGCGAGAGGGGGCGTGGGGACAGTGCAGTACATGGGGTAAAATAATAAATAACAATGAGACATAGGGCCAGCTGGTGGCAAGTGTAAGGGTAAGTGCAGACATCAGGTGTCAAGTGCTGGTGGGGGACTGTAGGGATACAGAGAACAGTCCCCAAGTGCAAGAGGAGTTGCCAGGAGGCAGTGCAGGTGTGTAACTGGCGGGGAGAGAACCTGGGCCCGAGATCCGAGGGAGGCCAGGTAACCAGTACAGTTTCAGCCAGGAATTCAGCAGGGGAGAGGAGGAGAGAAATCAGAAGCAAAGAGGAGGGTTTTGAGGTGCTAATGGAACCGGAGATGATTCTCCTCAAGTTTCAGGGAGGCAAGGAGGCTGCTCCAGAGGAAGTCCCAGCCAAAGAAAGAGATCTACCACCAACTTGTTGCTTGGAGAAGCGACTGACCATAAGGGAGTTGGAGGCGTATGAGCGAAGAGCTTGAGAAGGATGGTATTTCGGAAGAGAGAGTTGCAGGTATTGAGGACCCAGGCCCCAGGCCCCTGAAGGCCTTGTGGACAATGCAGAGGGTTTTGAACTTAATCCTCGCAGCCATTGGGAGCCAGTGCAGAGATTTCAGTCCTGGAGAGATACGATCCCTGGGCTTGAGGCCAGGGACAAGTTTCACAGTCCGGTTCAGGATGAGTTGCAGAGTGTGGAGAGTAGAAGCAGGCAGATTTAGAAAGAGGCTGTTGCAATAGTCCAGCCTAGAGAGAACCAGAGCTCTGGAGTCAGTGAGCTTCTGGGGGAAGGAGAGGATAGGAAGAATACCTCTGAGACGGTGCAGCTGGTAGTGTGACTTCTCAGAGACGTCAGAGATGTGAGGAGAGAAGGAGAGTTTGGAGTCGAAGATGACCCTGAGGTATTTTGCTTCACTGGTGGGAGCAGGAAGAGGGCCAAGAGAGGTCGGCCAGAGAGCGACAGGAAAGGAGGGAGCGGGTGTATCGATGAGGAGAATATCAGTCTTACTGGCATTAAGGAAGAGATCATTGGCGGCACACCACTCCTGGATAGCAGACAGACAGTCAGTGATGAGAGATGGAGAAGAGGTTGCCGAAGGTAGCCGGAAAATGAGCTGATTGTCATCCGCATAGCACTGAAATTTGGGGCACAGAGCGGCAATGCAGTAGACAAGAAGTGCCTGGTATTGGTTGAACAGCCAGGGAGAGAGGTTAGACCCCTGGGGGACATCACAGGTAGAGATAGAGACAGAGGAGAGGAAGGACCCAAGTTGGACCTGGGAGGGTCGATCAGAGAGGAAAGAAGTCAGCCAAGCCAGGGCCTGACAGGTGATACCCAGGTTATCACAGAGACGATTTAGCAGGATGGCATGGTTGACTGTGTCAAAGGCAGAAGAGAGATCTAGTAAGATGAGGACACAGGGGGTGTTGGAATCAAGATGTTGGAAACATCTTCACGGATGTTCAGGAGAGCAGTTTCCGGGCTTCTGGCAGCTCTGAAGCCAGACTGATGGTCATGGAGACAACCAGCAGATTCAGTGTGGAGATTAAGCTGGGAGATAGCCAGCTTTTCCAGGAGTTTGCCCAGGAAGTGAGTGATGGAGATTGGGCGATAGTTAGCCTGGTAGGACGGGCCGACAGAGGGTTTCTTAAGAAGGGGGTGCACAAGGGAGTGCTTCAAGGGGGATGGGAAGACTCCAGTGGCAAAGGAGTGGTTGCCGAAGTTGGCCAGAGCAGGAGCCAGGGAGTCAATGTGGTCCTTGATGGTTTTGGAGGAACAGAAATGAACCTGTTTTGATGAGACTTTCATACATCAGACATGTCTAGAAACATCATCTGGGGAGAACAGAGGAAAGGCAGAGAAGGAGGGAGGAGAGGTGGCTGAAGAAGGGCCAGAGGAAGAGCAGAGGTTAGAGGGGGCAGAGGAAGAGAGAGAGGACAGGATGTCCTGAGTTTTAGAGATGAATTGAGAAGCCAGAGCCGTGCAGAGGGACTGTGAAGGGACAGGAGAGGTAGAGACTGCAGCAGCATTGGCCAGTTCCTTGTGGATTTTAAAGAGTTCGGCCGAGTTGTAAGATGCCACAGAGACGCGGGCTTGAATGTGGGCTCTCTTCTTGGTGCGGACAGAGAGCCGGTACTGTGCATCAGGTTTTGTGTGTTTGCTTGACTGTGTTAGTGCTTCTTGTTCTAATTCTGTTGTGGTGCATTGTAGTACATGTAGTTCTTTTGTTTATAGCTGTACAGAATTGATGATCTCATGCATGCACTGGATCTATTTCCTAAATCGTGGCACTACTGTCAAGGCCTTGCACTCAGGCATGCTATTACTATGTAGCACCTTGAGTGACACCTGTACACTTTCACGTTTAATGCACACACAACACAAAATAGATACTTCTCCGCTTTCATTTAGTAACTATATGTGTTGTACTATTGACATGAATTATGATCATTACTCTTATTCATTGTCATCCTTCTCCTTTAACCTCCATATCCAGCCCATTTGCAATTTCATGGTGTATTTGTAATTTTCGGAGTGCAGAGAAGTGGGATGAAAGATTGATTGAAGCATTCAATGTGCGCAGCCACTGGTGATGGGTGTTACACACGGCCATGATTCAACTGTGCACATGGCCTTGTAGTTAGACTCACCCAGCAGCCAGGTACGCTATGCTGTTTCCTGCCACCCCCCACCCCAATTCAACTGTGCACATGGCCTTGTATTTATACTCACCCCCCATCAGCCAGGTACACTGTTGACCGTGACGTGCCATGTACCGAAGCAGCGTGGAGTTGCGCAGCACCATGGAGTCATGGGTGGAACCAGGAAATCTGGCACAGCAATGGCCATCACACACCATCTGCACGTTCAGTGAATGATAACGTTTTCTGTTGCCGTACACAGTTTCCACAGCATGACTGGCTACAAGGTCCAAATGTGTGCAGTCCAAGGCACCAATGACGTTCGGCATGCCTGCAAGGGCATGGAAGGCTATTTTCATGCCTTTGATCTGGTCTGCTGTCCTGGGTAGACTGATGTGGTCTCGAACGTGACGCAGGAGTGCATCAATGACCTGGAACAGGACACGTGAAAAACAGTGTTGCGATATCCCATGCAGCTCACCAACTGTGTGCTTTTAATGCTTGTGGCAAGGAAGTGTAGCACAGACACTACCTTGAGCAAGGGGGGAGAGAGGGTTGAAGAGGTCTCTTAGGAATGGAGTAAGGGAGTCTGCATATGTTTTGAAGAATGTGGCTGTATAGCCGTCCGGTCCCGGCACTTTATTTTTCGGTAGTTCTTTGATTGCTCTCTCTACTTCCTCTGTTGTTATTGGTTCGTCCAGTGTTTTTTTCTCCTCCAGTGTTATGGCCGGGAGTGTTATGTCTCTGGTGTAGGCCATCTGTTCTTCTTCTTTCGGGTCCTCTGATGTGTATAATTTTTGGTAGTAGTCTCTGAAGATCTCTTTTATGTCTCTTGATTGCGTTTTGATCTAGCCATCTCTATCTTTTAGTGCCTTCACTGTTTGACTTTGTTGTTTGCCTTTTAATTGTCTTGCCAAAAGTTTGTCCGCTTTGTTTGCTTTCATCACATACCAATGCTTTAGGTGTAGGAGTTGATTTTCCACCCTTTTCGTTCTGATGGCCTCGAGCAGGCTCTGGACGTGTTGGTAAGTTCTCTTTAATTTTAGTGAGTGATTATTTTGCATTTCTTCCCTTATCTCCGCTAGATTGTTTTCCAAATCACTTTCCCATTTTCTGGATTGCTTGTCCTTTTGAGCTTTGAGTGAGCTCATGTGTCCCCTTGAATGCTTCCCAAATTGTAGTTTTTGTCATTTAGTTCAAAATAATCTGCTATTCGTTCTCTAATTGTTTCTCGTATGGCTGTATCTTGTACAATTTCTCTTGGTAGTGTCCATCGCCAGAGACTTATTTGTTTGCAGAGTTTGGGGAGTGTGATCCACAGGGGGGCATGATCTGATAGTGATATCGGGCCTTTTTCCACATCCTGTATCTCCCCTAATATGCCCATTGAGGTCCAAATATAATTGATTCTTGAGATTGTGCTGTGTACTTGTGAGTGACATGTGAGGCCTGGGGTTGTGCCCCTGACCCTCCGCCATACATCTTCTAGGGCCATCCTTTCCATATGTCGTTTTAATGACTGTGTCGGGGTCCTCTGTTGGGATAGCTTGGGATTTGAGCGATCTTCGCTTGGGTTCCATGCCAAGTTGAAGTCTCCTGCCAAAATCACTTCTCCTTCTATGAAGTTTTCTAACTTGTTCAGAGTGTCTTTAAGGAATCCGTCCTGGGCCGCTTTGGGGGCGTATAGTGTTGCGAGTGTTAGTGGACAGTTTTCAATCTGTACTGTCACAAATAGGTATCGTCCTTGTTTATCTGTTTGTGTATTTTCGAATTTGTACGTTGAGTGAGTTTGCGAATGCTATCAAGACTCCTCTTTTCTTTTCCACGTCGTTAGCTTGTATGATTTGGTTGTAGCCTCTTATGCGTGTTTGACTTTTTCTCTTTTTCTGTATATGTGTTTCTTGGAGCATTATTATCTCATATTTCTCCTGATGTAGAAGATGTTCTATCTTTTTCCTTTTGACTGGGGAGTTCAATCCTCTGACCTTGTAGGTTAGGATCTTCAACCCCATTCTTCTCCGTTTTTGTCTGGTTTCTTCAATGTCCCCTGTCTCTTTCGGGTTGGGTTGATTCAGTGTCCCTGGATGACGGTGGTTTCCCCATCTTCCCCCAACTTTCCCTCCTTCCCTCCCCCCAAACTTCCCTGAGGAGGGCGCTGGGCCCTATGATCGCTCGGGCGTGTAGACTTTGCGCCATGCCCTCACAACGCTCAGGTGTAACTGGTGTGTGGGGAGTCCTAAAACCCACTTGTGGTCTTTGGTCTTCCTCTTCCTTTCCCTTCTCCAGCTGCAGTTATGATGCAGTCTTCGGTCCTCTTCTGATTCTTTTCTCTATCTTGTCCTCTACCTGGTGTTCTTCCACTATTTCCCATGTGATGTGTGGAGTGGGTGATTGTTCAATTCCACGTTGTGTGCCTGGCTGCCATTTCTCTTACTGACGGTCTGCCACCCCCGTGGTGTTCTCCGCTCTCGGGCATTCTCTCTGCCTACGGATTGATCCATCGTGGGCACCTGGATGTTCATTATCCTCAGACCTTCCTCACATGTGGTAATCCTCTGTTGTTTGCCGTCCCAAGTGAATAAGAGGCCAAAGGGGAATGTCCACTTATATCGGATTTGCCGTTCTGCAAGCTCTCTCGTGACAAGTTCCATGTCTCTGCGCTTCCGGAGTTGCACTGAGCTAGGTCTTGGTATAGGAGTTACTCTATACCATTCATCGTGATGTGATCTATTGACCTGGCCTTTCTGAGAATGTGTTCCTTTTGTGAGTACCGTGTCATTGCGACTAGGACGTCTCTTGGGCGGGTCCCGGGCTCTCCCTGTCTGCGAGGACCCACCCTGTGGATTCTGACGATCAGTATTTCTTCTTCCGTTCCGTCTTGCAGTATATTTTGGAACACTTGTTGGACTGCTGTTCGTAGGTCTTTGTCTTCCACCGTCTCTGCCATATTTTTAATTCTTATGTTGGACCTCCGTGAGCTGTTTTCTAGGTCCTCACATTAGATCTCCAATTCTTGAGAGAGACTGGCTAGGCGTTCTTTCGCTTCCACGTATTGTTGCGTTCCTCGTCTAGGTTCTGGACAGTTCTCTCTAGTGTGTCCATTCTTTCTTCGAGGTTCCCCATATCTGTCTTTAATTCTTGTATCGCCTGTTTCATGTCTCCTTTCATAGTTTTGAATTGTGTTTGCACGGTGGCCATAAATTTGTCTTGGAGTTCCATAAACCAGGACTTCATATCTTCTTTGGTTGTCATATCGTCGTCCTCTGGAGAATTATGTGGTTGTTCTTCTTTCTCTTTGTGGGTGTTGGGTTTCGGATTAGAGGTTGGATCCACCCCCCAGAGGTTTACCAGGTTGTGGTCCTGTTTTGCCTTGGCAGTTGTTGCTAGTCCCGCTGATTGCATCTGCTTGCCCCTGGATTTTGACATGTGTGCTCCCTGGATTTGGTTTCTATGCTCACCGTGCTCTGAGAGTGCAGTCCTTGGTGTGGGATATGGCTATGGCTTTTTTTTCCCCCTTATGGGTGCTGGCGCGTGGTTTTCCTTTTATCTTGCTCCCGACCCTGGAGGTTCTGTGCTCCTTACTGCCTGGTGATGGTTTGGGAGATTGGTCCACTCTAGCCTTTCTGTTCTAGTGGCTGTAGTATCCTTATACTCTGTTTTCTCTGCTCCTAATCTTTTTATTCCTTGTCAGTCCCTGGAGTTTGCGGTCCCTGGGGTGGTTAACGCTTGTGGGGTTTGCCGCTGTTTCATTCTCTTTTGAGCCTTGCTCTAATTCCCTCCTTTATGTCTCCTTTGTCTAGGGGGAGGGTTTCCCCGCTGCCTATGTTGAATCTCCTGTGTCCTGTGTGAATTCCCTGTGCCCCGTGTGTTTGGGAGCTTTCTGCTTGCCTCGGAGTGGGGGGTTGTCTCCTTACCATGTGAGGAGTTCTTTGGTGGTTTGCTGTCCGCAGTAGCTCCTCTGCTTCTATGCCCTTGGGAGGCACTGTCCGGGCAGGGCGTAGCAGTGCTGCTCCCGGTGTGGGCCTTCACTCTGCGTTCCTGCTTGTGTTTCCCGGAGCCCTCCGTGCGGGGCCTCTGGGTCTCACCGCATCCTCCCTCCGTCGGTCGTGTGGGGGGGACTCCTGCCCGCCTTCTCTGATGCTGGTTGAGGTTGGCAGGTGGCTCCTGGGAGGCACCGGTTCACCCGCCACCAAACCTCTCCCGCCTTTGTGCTGCTTTCCCTGGGGGGGGGGGGCTGGTTATTCCGGATCCTTTCTGCCCCTGGCTTTCGGTCTCCGCTCTCCTCCTTTTACCGTCCCGGCTTCTGATGCATTCTCCAGGGGTGGGAGGGAGACGGGAGGGGTTCCCTGTTCCCCCGTCTGGGATTTCTCTTCACCCTTTCGTGTGCTGCTCCACTTTCGGCATATATCCTGGCTGTCCGGGTGGCGGGCTAGGCTGTTTGCTGCTTCGCTGCTCTGTGATCTAGGGGGCCTCCATGTCGGGCTGCGCTGTGGCTCTCACGTTATTAACAATATATTTTTCACTCTGTGTTGTGGATTGACTTTGCTCAGCTTCACTCGACTTTCTCCACCAGGGGAGACGCTCGCTGTGGACCGAAGATCAGCTTCTATAGCGCTTTAGTGTTGCGGCCCGAGCTGGGAGACGGAGCACCGCTCACACACGTCTGCCCGGCTCGGCCGCCATCTTGGAAAAAAAACCTGTGAAGCCAATTTTAACAGAGTCAAGGACATTTCCCCCCTGTTGGCAGAACCTAGTACAACTTACAATTTGGGAACCTTATGACTCCCTGAATAGGCTGTTTTTACTTTGCTAGGTTTGGCAATAGGAGCAGATGGAATGGGGCCAATCCTACTTGCTATCTTAACGACTACTGCATTTGCCGTGGGTGCACTATTTACCTTAAAATTGAGGGTCTGCAGCAGTAGGGGGAAAGCTCTTGATAGAGTCCTAACCCTTTCGGTCTATTATGGGCCGTGCCCTTTTGCTGGCAGGGGCACTAGAGATATCAGCACTTGCTCTGTTTCTGCTAGTGAGCTCCCACCCACCCTGGAAAACTCTAGTGTTGTAAGGCAGGTTACAGGTGAAGATATTCCAGCAGTTGCCAATATGTTTAAAGTCCTTTTCCCATACTCTGAGCTGTGTGGTGGACCCCCCCTTATTCCCTCCATTCCCAATTATTTTAAACAGGGATAGGACTAGTTTCTTTAATTTCAAGAGTTTGGACAGAACAGTACTGCATTGGCACTCTTTGGTCACGGGGCCCCCTCTCGGCGGACTGGTCAGGAGTGCACTTTTCAATTTGTTGGAAGGGGGTAATGGGCAGGGTGTTCTGGTGACCGGCTGGTTTTCGCCAGTTGCCACTGAACATAAGGTCCTTAATCAGTAACATGTCATGCAAAGGATGGGATGCAGAGTAACTCTTACACCAAATAATCAGACCGACCCAGGAAGTTGGCAAAGTCCAAATTGACTGTTTTAATATCAATTGTCTAAAACAGGGAGTTATAATGGACATCAACGGACGTTCGCTCAAGCTCTCAATACATTTTACATATAAACACACTTATATCCAAAAAATTCATCATAAGTGATGTCATACTACGTGGCAAATGAGAAAAGCCTACGAGGGATTGTGGTTGGCTCAAAGTGAACATCTAAATATACTTTCAATACAGGGCCGGGTTGTGATAGGAACAAAAGCTTCACTGGAGCTGATTACTTTATTGGGCCGTTAATGCAGCCTTAACACTCTCCCTACAAGGGACACACTAACCTAGCCCTTCATGATGTTCCTTACCCTAGCAAGCGCTGATGCACCGACTATGGGAAATGAGCACATGGGGGCAATTCTCACCCTATATCAGCTTACAATGCAACGATTTACACAATGTTAATAATTTTTCTTTTTTCACAATATTTTTATACAGCCATAGATAGTTGGCCCAAACATATTAAAACAGAGGCAGTTACGGAAAAGACAATTTCCCGACTGCACGTTTTGGGTCAAACTGGCAGATCACGTGGGACTCAACGTCAGAAAAAACTGACAATTTGATTGCCCTCCGTGAGGTGTGCCTAGTTGGCCCAATGCTAAATTCTAAAACATCTTTAAGACTATCAACATCACAAACCACTCTCATCGCATAATAATGCAACGGATGTTAAACTCGTTTTCTAAGGTGCATGAACAAATGAATTGTGCGGGAGTGCGTAACACATCTAAAACAAAGAATCACAGTATCTGTAACATTGATTCAAAACAGTTCTTTCTAAAAGTGCATCAGTCCACTTGTGTCACTCTGAATATAGTGATATCTGTGTTGTCTGGTCGACCGGTTTCAATGATGTCTTTCGTGTATCATATTCTTCAGGACCCATTATTTCTTCCTTACACCCAATCTGCAAGCCCCACAGAGGTGAAGTTGCGACATGTTCTGTGAAACAGAATAAGAGAAAGTCAGTTTGACTTCTCTCATATGCGGGGAAAAAGGTGTATGGCATTTCTTAGTTATTCTTATGTATAGAGTGGAATAATTTATTTTCCAATAAACTGAACAGGTCAACTAGTGACATTAAAAAGAGGCTATTTTCACCACACCCCACCACCATTGAGTGTGTGACATCATATCTAGTGTTACAAAGTCCTACCTGTCTGTCTGTTGTATGTGCGAAGGTATGGCACAGTCACTTTCAACAGTGTTGGTACGTTCAAATGGTTGGATAAAGGCACCAAACCTGGCGCTTAATCTGCAACTCAGGGGGTCTCATGTTATATATAAGCTGTTCGCATACTCACAAGATAATGAATGGCCTTATCCAGAAGTGTGCTATCTCCATATTTTAATATGGAATCCAATTACCTCACCACTCGTCAGTCTCCCTTCGAAAAGGTGAACCTCTTGCGATATACCGATCTTATGGGTAATGCCTTTTGGGATGGTCCTGCAAGGAAAAGAATGTAGAACCCAAGTTGCATCAGTAGTCCCGGACCATAATACTATGTTATGCACTACCTTCATTTGGTACATTGGGTCTGCACCGAGGATGCATCCACAGAATGCTAATTGGTAAAAATGGTAAAGTTGCTTCCCCACAATGTCCATCCCCTCCAAAAAGGGGAAATGCCTATTGCGACCCTCTCGTGCGGTAGCTCAGTCTGACATCAAATGTACCAACGGGGCTTTTTTGTGGGCTGCTCCATTGACAAACGAACCAGAAATAATGGGTCCTGAAGAATATGATACACGAAAGACATCATTGAAACCGGTCGACCAGACAACACAGATATCACTATATTCAGAGTGACACAAGTGGACTGATGCACTTTTAGAAAGAACTGTTTTGAATCAATGTTATAGATACTGTGATTCTTTGTTTTGGATGTGTTACGCACTCCCGCACAATTCATTTGTTCATGCACCTTAGAGAACGAGTTTAACATCCGTTGCATTATTATGCGATGAGAGTGGTTTGTGATGTTGATAGTCTTAAAGATGTTTTAGAATTTAGCATTGGGCCAACTAGGCACACCTCACGGAGGGCAATTAAATTGTCAGTTTTTTCTGACGTTGAGTCCCACGTGATCTGCCAGTTTGACCCAAAACGTGCAGTCGGGAAATCGTCTTTTCCGTAACTGCCTCTGTTTTAATATGTTTGGGCCAACTATCTATGGCTGTATAAAAATATTGTGAAAAAAGAAAAAATATTAACATTGTGTAAATCGTCGCATTGTAAGCTGATATAGGGTGAGAATTGCCCCCATGTGCTCATTTCCCATAGTCGGTGCATCAGCGCTTGCTAGGTTAAGGAACATCATGAAGAGCTAGGTTAGTGTGTCCCTTGTAGGGAGAGTGTTAAGGCTGCATTAACGGCCCTATAAAGTAATCAGCTCCAGTGAAGCTTTTGTTCCTCATTCTGTTTTGTGTGCTACAGTCTATCTGATAACAGAAAGGACACATACCTGGTGGTTGAGGTAATGTGTATTTTAGTCAAATCCCTGTGTGTTTAATGATCGGGTTGTGATAGGACATCTACTATCAGGCGGACAACTTAAGCCTGCCTCTAGTGCAAGTCATCCTCAACACTTATTAAGTACATAGGATACTATTGGCTGTTAAACTATAAGGCCCTTAATTATATGGCCCTCTACAATTGGTTGGCACATGTGCCATGTCTGGAAAATTTGGCTCCTTAGCAGCACATAGGTTCATACCCAGGTCCCGGGAGGTGGACATGACTTTGCTTTCCCACCCAATTAGCCCAACATCTCTCATCGCCCATGCCTTCTGCCATGAAGATTTACCTTTGAACTTGGCCTTGCAATGTATTCTCATCTCTGGGAATATTAGGGAGTACAGTCACACGCTTATCACAGTTCTGGTCTGCATGCCCAACTCCTATTTCCATCCTTGGCTCACGTGACAGGAGACCGCATTTTGCCCATTTTGCAGCAATGAATTGTCTTAAATTTGTAAACTTGGCACTCATGGTGTTCTTTCTTTGCACCTTAACATCGGATGATTCAGCGTCTAACAGTTTCTGTTCTTCAAGGATAGATAACCAGCCTTGGCATGCTCCAACTTTGATACCAGGCCAAACTGCTTCACCCTTCAAGTCTGCGATCTCCAGCTAATTCTTTGCTGCGACACACAGCTCTCGATCCTTCTTTCTCCGTAGGTTTGAACTTACGGAAATTTGTGAAACCGATGTCCAGACACTATACAATGTCTTTGCCTGCAGTCTTTTCACTACGTATAGATAGCTTCTATGATCACTTACTCTACTTGCATTGCTGCGTCTGCATATTCATTGAACGGCTTGCATTTTCTGCAGTGCATCATTCACACATGCAATCTTCTTTTCCGCATAGGAACGTTCACTCAATTCCTTACTTCATCATCTGTTTTTATAAGGTCCATACATCATCTTCTTCTTATATTCCTAGAGCGTCACTCTCAATTCTTGTGACATCACCAACTTCTCTTTCTCTCATTTTCATATTCCTTCAGGGACCTCTTCCAAGAGATTGTCTTCTCTTCGTGCATACATCTGGTATGGCTATCTTAACGGATACCTTTTTTTGAACACTCGTCGTGGTATGGTCACAACTACTGGTATCAAGCATGGTGCAGTTTTAGGCTTCCAACATACAGGCAGTATAGGGGTGGGACTTCCTGCAGAGGCATTCGGCTGCTTCTCTACACTCCCCCCTCTGGTCGAGTCATCGACCACACCTTCATTAATCTCCACATCTTTTTGCCTTCTCTTGAAGAAGTGCTTCTTCGGAGTCCAGATCTTCATCACTCCCTTCAGGGAACCGGCTGATTTGACATGTTCATCCACACTCCAGATCATCTAACTGCACTGTCCATTTGGATTAAAATAGACCCATAGTCCCACATACTTCTTGTGATTTTCTGGATACAGGAACGTCAATCCCTCAGGTGCTACGATGCTGGCCTTTATGTATCATCTGATTTCTTCATCCGTCAATTCCTTGGGTCCAAATCCGGATTCAACATCAATCATGATTCTCATTCCCACTGCTTTCTTGGCTGTCTTCTTGCACTGTGCAATTATTATCCTGATCACGCAAAATCCAAACATCACCATCACCATCACCAATATTGCTACAAGAAGCTTGAAGATGTTTGCCATCCACTGTGGAACCCATGAAAAGATAGATGCAAACCAACTGTCGTGTGCAACATCCTCTGTCTCGTCTTCCATCTTTTTATGCAGGTTCGTCAGCAACAGTATGGCCTCTGTCAAGGTCCCATTCTCATCATCGTGAGAAGGCATACATGTGCAACATGTTGGCCCGATTCTGGGGCAAACTCCTCCTTCCATCGCTGTGATCATATCTAGAGCATATCTGTTCTGGAGGGTCATTAGTTGTATGCCCCTCAATTCTTCCTTGATAGTATTGAATCCTTTTATGGTAGTGTTGATTATCTGCAGAAGCTGCCATCTGGTGATCTTTAACCATTTGGCGTTGGCCATCATCTGGATCCCAGGCATAAATATAGTTTTGAAGATTGAAGCTGTTTTGCTGAACAGCCTATGCTCATACGTGATAGCCTCATATGCTTCTATTGATTTTGCTGAGAAGTAATTCTCTCTCTTGGTTCGATTGAGAAATTCAAGCAATCTTCTCCTTCTCAAATGGGCATCTGCTTTCAGAAATTCTCCAATGATCAGGCCACTCCAAGGAATCACTAATGCTGGAACATGGATAAGCACTAAGGAACATGTTGCTCCCAATCCTTGGATAGCTTCATGTAGGCTCTGAACCCACAAGTCCAATATCGATCCATCAGGACGGCTGTCCCTGCTCCCATTCTGGAGACATCAACTGTTGTCTTGCAACCTATGTTATCGCCCACATGCTTCTTTCCTTCTCTTCGAAAGCACAAGGCCGCATTTGCCAGTGGAATCACAACCATTGGACCTGATTCATCTTCTACCCATGTCAGCAGCTTGGCATGTTTGGCCCATGACTTCAAACACCCAGCCTTTACTCTTTGCACTTCTTGCACATATTCTGGCTTTAATAGATGGACTGCACATGACATCAATCCTTCTTCCCATCCTTTCTTGGAACTCACTCGTCCATAGACTAGTAGCTGAGATCGTTCCCAGCATCTAGGCGTCCAAAGTATTTTCTGTTCTATCAGGACAGTCCATTCTCTTAATTTCTTCTATAACCACTTCATCCTGTCCTGCCCTAGGATACGTGATCATCTTGCTCTTCCATGCAAGCTCCTTTTCCGTCTGTGTAGTCTTGATATAATCATCCTGGAATGGAAATGACCATTTCGATCTCCATCGCAGAGTAGCCCAATTTCGTTGGAATTGTCCTTGAGTCATGCATGCAGCAAGATGAATAAGACATCTGGCATTGTGTTCTGAAACTTCTCTGGAAATGAAAGATTGGGCAGCATTCATGGCATAGGGTATGAGAGCGGAAACGTAACAACTCTCCTTCAATATTCTCTCCCCTATACTTCTCATGTGTTCTCATGTGTTGATACCATATGTTATGACCCAAGTGTGCTGCTGTTTCCAGGAATGTTCCCCTTATTATCTTATTATCTTCCTCTACACTTCTCCTTTGTCTCCCTAGCAGAATGGTTGCAGCCCATGGAAGCAACTCTAAAGTAGGTAATGAGCAAATCAATAATAATTCCTGGAGTGTAACGCTTACCTGAACTCTGCGGGAGCGTTGGAAGCCTCCTCTCAATGGGTACTGTGGGCGACCTGGCCGGGGTTATGTGCGGGTTCTGTTACCACAGGAAATATGAGTTCCCCAACCTTGTTTCCCCCACTCCCGTGACCCGGCCCCCTGGATGTGGTTGTACCAGCTCACCTGCATGCTATGAAGGGTGAGCTCTCCATCCTGTGCCTTGCAGGGCCGCTAAGTTCCTGGTGAAATGCTGTTGCCAGTTACTTCACTGGTGCTCTAGCCCAGTCCTGCTGTGACTTGAGGTACAGCCTCTATGGTAGTGGTAAGGTTTGTACAGTTTAACTCTTCACAAGTGTTAGGTTTATTCCTGCTGGAGGGTGGAAGCCTTGCAGCAGCCTTATAGTGACAGTGAGTCTTGTCTTTGCTATGCGCACCCTATGCGCGAAAGTCTGACTTAGTTTTATTCCCTTATGTCTTTTTCCCTTGTACAGGTGAAAGAGGAATGGTAGGCGGAGTTGGGACTATCTCCTTTTGGAATGCGCATGTTGCTCAAGGTAAGTTCCTGACTTTGGATTTAGAGCACTTTTGTGCGTGTCTTGCTGTCAAGTTTGCGGTTTCCAGATGTTGCCTTGCGGCATTCCGGCCGTCCTGGTGCAGTGTGATCTGCTATTTGGAACGTTACTTTGAGGCAGAATTCGCGCAGTAAGGTGCAGCGCGATCTGCTGATGCTTTGCAGGATGCGCGTGGAATTGGTGCGGTGTGAGCCGCTGTCTTTTCAAATGTTGTTCGTAACTGTGTGCTCTTTACCTTCTTTCCTTCCACGTAGTTGCAGCAGTGGCGAACATGGAGCGAAGAGAGTCGAAAGCCAGGAAGTGCAGGATCAAGAGTTCGAGGAAGTGTGGAATTCAGAGCCCAGCTGTATGAGTGACGGCCAAAGGATCCACAACCTGGCTGGTGAGTGTAAATTCTGATGCTGTTGGCTTGAATGTTCGTATTAATCTGATGGTGCCTTTTCTCTTACAGGTCCGGACGGAGCAGCGGTGAGCATTGAGCTGCATTGTGCAGAAACAACGCGAAGTACAGACTGAACTTTAGGCGTTGCTTAAGTAGGCAGCCACGCTCAAAGACTAGTGTTCTCCTAAGAGATGTCTGAGGCCAGTTGAATGGCCATCTTGGGAGAACAAGGAAGTGCTTAACACACAATGGTGTTAGGTGCCTGTGACTATAAGAGGTGCCAGGAATGCCAAGCTAACACCCATCTAGCCCCCCTGTGGGTACTCTAAGGACCCCTAGAGCCCAAAGGAGAAGAATGCTCTGGCAGAATGATAGTGCTCATGACAGGAGTGGGGAGGATCAAAGGGATAGCTGCCTTATTTGGACCAATGAAATAGATTGTGAACCATGCGAAACAGAAAGACAAAGATAGAAATTGAACATTCATATATCATACACCAAAATACCAATATCCACCTTTCGTTGCATTTTGAGATTGGTTGGGCTTGTTCATTACCTAAAATCACATTTACCTCATCATTGGAGACTTGTCCTTGGCCTCAAGCCTTGAGATCGTATCTCTCCAGCTCTGAAATCGCTCCACTGGCTCCCAGTGCAAGGATTACATTCAAAACCCTCTGCATTGTCCACAAGGCTTTCTGGGGCCTGGATCCAAAATACCTTCAGCTATCCCTCCACAAATACCTCCCCTCTCGAGCTCTTCGCTCCTCTACCTCCAACTCCCTCAGGTCAGTCGTTTTTCAAAGAAACAAGCTGGGGGTAGATCTCTTTCTTCGGCTGGGGCCTCCCTCTGGAACAGCCTCCCTGCCACTCTAAAACTTGAGGAGAACCATCTCCAGTTCCGGAAGCACCTCAAGACCTTCCTCTTTTCTTCTGCCTTCGCTCCACCTCTCCCCTGCTGATCTGTTCTCTCTTGGCACCGTGCATCTGGTCACCCTCTGTCCTTTGGGCCGAGGTACCAGCTCATCCTGCCACCCTCCCGCACTGCCTCCGGGCCACCCCTTGCACTGGGGTCTATATCTGTACCCATACAGCCCTCCCCTTTTTCTTCCTGCACTTATCAGACCTACCCTGTCTGCTGCCTTAAACCTAGCACTTGCAAATTGCTGGCTGCATTACCACTGTTTGTTGCCTTTATTATTTATTTATTGTTATTTATCTGTTTCTCCTCTGTGTCGCACTTTCCACTTCTCCCCCCTTCCATGCACTTTTCCCCTCCCCCTCTCCCATGCATTCTCAAAGTCACTGGGCCTAGTGAGGTCACTGTTTTGTTCTCCCCTGTTCCGCTCCCTTGCCTTGTCGCGCTCTAAAACACTTGTGTACGAGCACGATTAATATCAATCAATCAATCAATTTCTCATTTCTACTGTAATCAATTAAGGAAAAAACACTTTTACTCCTGCAGTTGTAATTCTTGCTCAATAATTGCTATTAGCAATCTTTTAATCACTGGCCCATTTTTAGGATCCTGTAAAAAAGTGCGAACATCAATGTCTCTTCTGACAAGAGAAGGATAAGCCTGTAGGATAAACACAAAAACATCAAGCATAAGAGAATGCACATGCATGTCGGTTAGAACCACAGGGCTAACCAAATAGATACTCCGTGAGAAACGAGTCGGGGTATTGCTCTCGTTTCCAATCTTCAAACTCGAAATCAAGGTTAGGCATATTCGTGATACGTCAATATTTTTCCAACGTTCATTTTCTGAATTCCTTTGACTCTTAGCAAAGAGATTTGCACGCTTGCTATAATATCTATAAGGATTGTCCAAAGTGATTCACAGTCTGCATCTATCAGTTGGTAGATTTATCATACTTCTTCCTGGTCATCAATCGAGTCTGCACACACTGAAATTCTTCTTGTCTTGCTTCTGGATTGGCACCAGTGGGAGGTACGGTCTCACCTCTGTACGGTTTAGTGTCACTTATACGAAGCCAAGCTCACCTGCCTAGAACTTTTACTGCTGTTGGGGCTATGTTTTCAACAATAAAACGACCATGGAAATGTGGCTTGTGCCACCTACGGGTGAAATTTTGAATAAACACAGTGTTGCCAATAAATAATTTAGGTGTCGATAATAGTACAGTTGATCCGGTTGCTTAATGGTTTTCATGTGTTCTGAGACTAACACCCTTGGCGTTTGGGTTGATCTGCAATGAGAGAGATGCTAGACATCATACATGTCAAATATTCATTTAATTAATTTCCTAACATTTTTGCTGTGCTCTGGGCATTACTTCGACTCCTCGATGGAGGTGTAAGAAGTGTTCTCATTCACCTCCCTGTTACTAGTTCATGGGGGGGTGAGGTGGTGGTCCGAACCATGCTGATTCGGTAGGGCATATAAAGTTTAGGGCAGGCAGTATAGCCACCCCCTTTTCAGTGTCAGTTTTATCTTGGCTATCCTTTCCTTAAGGAGGCCATTGAGTCTAGCACATATCCTGTTCGCTTACAGGTGATAGCAGAAAAAAATGCATGCTTAATGTTCAATAAAAGCCCTATCTCTTCAAATACTTAATTGACAAAATGTGGCCCATTATCATATCTCAGCACTTCACACACTTCCCTTCTTGGAAAGAATTCGCACACTAGAAACTTCCCTGTTTAAGTGGCATCATCGTCTGTATACGGACCTGCCTCAGTCCACCTGGAGAAGGGACACACCATCACTATTAGATTCATGTATCCACTACACACCTGCAGCATATCAACATAGCCAATATGTAAATGCTGAAAAGGACCATTCGGTTGAGGAATTACTCCTCTAATCATTCTCAGTGTATGCCCAGCAATAAACCTTTGACATACGATGCAGTTTAATACATAAAATGCAACGTGTTCTAACACATTTGGAATAAACCAGTCTTCTGCAATTGCTGCAGGAAGACTTTGCCTAGTTACATGTGCTGGGTAATGCAGCTGTTCAAGTGCAACCTTTAATAATGCTACTGGCATCACCGGCTTTCCAGTGCTTTCCTATCGCCATAATGCTTCTGTGGGGGATAAGGAACACCCCCTTTGCTTCCATAATTCTTGCTCTTCCTGTCGTGCACTTCTTTCAATCTCCATTTATTGGGTCGTCAGTAATTTATTAAACCCTTATTGGACCACCATAACTGTGACTACTTTCTCTTTAATATTCAGTGTATCAAAGCTTGAAATATCTGGCAAATATGCAACCCTCTTGGCTTCTACATCTGCAGATTCGTTGCAGCAAGAAATAAAGTCTGTTCTCTTAGTGTGAGCTGCACACTTAACGAATTCTATGGCTACTGGGAGATGTAGTGTTTTAATACGCCTGTCCAATAAGGATACAGGCTGCACTGGAGTGCTGACCGCACGGAGATAGCCCCTCCTTTTCCAATGCGCTAGCCCTGCGTGTACGGTTGACATCACAGAAGCAGAGTCACTGTACACTGTCACTTCCTGCCCTTCAAGCACGACAATCAGCGCTACCAATTCTGCTGCAAGCGCCGAAAAGTGAGATGGTAGTTTTGCACTTGCTACCACTTCAAATTCCCCATTCAGTCTATGCCTTATTACAGCTGCACCAGAATGTCTTTCTCCACTTGTCGGATCAATTTTCAAAGAACCGTCAATAAAGAAAATGTTCCCTTGTGGCAAAGCATTTTCTTTTACACAGGGTATATCATCATAGAATTCAATATAATTTGCACAATCATGTACATGGTCACCCTCTGTCACTGGCTAGGTTATAACCGTGGCAGGATTCACTATTTTACACCTAACAATTTTGATCGCTGTGTTTGAAATCATTACTTCATAGGCAGAAGCTATCTGAGATGTCAATGTGCCCTTAGTTTTCTCTAAGATGGCAAACAGAGCATGCCCCACAAAGAGAGTCATAGAGCAGCCCATCACAATGCTTGTAGACTTCTCAATTGCGACCGCGTTAGCTGTCAATGACTGTTCGCAAGGAAAGTGTCCTTTCATAACTGGGTCTAAAATCCCACTGTAATATGCTAAAGGTTTATACCCCAATGTGGTCCTCTGTGTAAGCACTGCAGTCATGACTGTCTCATTCATTTGCGAGAATAAATAAAATTCCTCAGCATAATTGGGAATCCCCAAAACAGGAGCAGTACAAATAGTTTTTTTCAACTCTTCAATTCTTTCCTCCATTTCCTCAGTCCATTCTATTGTAACTTTGTCCACTTGTGCCTTTTTTAAAGCTTGCAGAAGGGGTCTTGTATATGAACTGTAATCAAACACCCAGGCTCTAACATAATTACTTAGTCCCAAAAATGGTTGCATCTGTTTTGCTGTGTGCGGTTTTGCGGTTTTCATAATTGCCTCAGCCCTTTCAGGTGTCACCTTCTTTCCCTTATGTGAAATCAACTGTCCTATGTATAACACCTCTTCTTGGCAATACTGCAATTTTTCCTTGTCTACCTTGTATCCCTTGTCTGCTGGATAGTCTCCCTTGTCTGCTGGATAGTCATCAGCTGAATTGAGTCTTGTCTGCACTTCTGTAGTGCTACAAATTAAAATTTCATCTTCGTACTGTATCACTGTAATTTTCAAGATCCTGGAGGTGGTGGGGCTTCAATCCTCAGCATGGCGGTAGTCGAGGGACACAATAGCAGGCACAGGCACCCTGCTGGGCAAACACCTGTGCCCCGCCCCACAGGCTTACCATGTATTGGGACAATTGTGGCTTTCGTCCAAGACTTGGGGAGTGTTCCTGCTACGAAAAATGAGTTAAAAAAATATGGAGTCCAGAATCCTATTCAACGCTTAATCAGATCTACTGGGGCACCATCCGGCCTGGAGCTTTCTCTGGCTTAAATGACTTAATCGGCTAGGGTAACTTAGTATTGCATAAAAACTAAGGAATATTCATTATCTACATGTGTAAGTCACTGTATTAGGCTGCTATCAAGCGACTGAAAGTGGTCTATCTTCTTTGTATAGCTTTTAAAAATAGTTAAACCAAACCTCCTTTGGTATGCAGCATTATAGGGTGTTTGATGAGAATTAGTCCCTGTTTGGATGAGTCTCCAAAAGTATTTGCTGTCTCCAACTTCAACTGCTTTTAGGAGGTTTTCCCATTTTGTTCTGAAAATTCTTTTTTTTTTCAACTATGACGGTTTTATAATTTAGTCTAGATTTTCAGAGATACTCTGTATTAGCAGGATCAATAATTTTAAGTAAAGAGAGGATTTCATTTTTTGGCCTATGGCATTCACTGCTATACCACCCTTCGCTGAGGGGAATGATGTTCCTTTTTGTTGGCATTTCCTTGTAAATTCAGTGCCTATTATTCCAATGATCTATTTGCATGCGTCAAAGAGGTTCACTTGATTATTAACATTCCATTCTGATTGGATGGCTTCAATCATTGGTATTATTTATTCCGGGTTTATTCTGTGCCATTTAATACACATTCTAGGGCTCAATCCAAAGGCATCCGTGGTTGTTCAGGGTCCACTGTTAGGCATGGGGGATCGTGATCGCTATCAGATATGTTCAGTACTTCAAAATGGACTATTTTATGCCAAGATTCAAAGTTTAGCAGAACGTAATCATTTGAATACCTGACATAACATTTATTAAATGTGTGTTTTGCTGGTTGGTCGCCTTTTAGTCTCCTGTTGCTTGCATGGAGGCCAAGTTTCTCTAGCACTTCTGCTACAGGAAAGGCATATTTGTGCTCTGTTTGGGGCGGGCTGAGACTAATGCAGCTATTTCCTAAGCTTGCCCCACTCCGCAGATTATCTCATGTATAGTACCTAGGGGCTGGAATTTCACATTAACATCACCCACCACTATTATAATACACTCCTCTTTAACGTCTGCCTTCCATTGATCCCAGTGGTCAAAAATCGTTTGGACAGCGGAAGTTGCCATAGTCCCATCATGTCGATTATAAAGATTAATTAATGAAATCTGTGATTTTTGATTGGTACTAATTTTGAGCATCTGGACATCTGGTGAATTACGTTAATTCCAAACAAGTAAATCCCCCACTCCCAGCCAGGTCACAAGAACCTCACTAGAGCAAACCATTTTACCTTTACTTTTTAGGATTGGAAAGCTTACATAGCCATCGTTAAAAAGGTCTTCAATTGCCCAGGTTTCTTGGAAACAGATGACGTCCTTCTGATCTTTGAACTGGATTCAATCATCATTTAAGTTTTTCTTTAAATCCATAATGTTCCACGAAACTATTGTGGAATCGGGGAAATGTCTTTTACAGATACATTTAACAGCATACTAAGGGTATGGGCTGAGGTGGAGGGGTATCATGACCGTCAATGATTCTGGTCCAAGCTACCCCCACACTCATCTTCCTCACTTGTGAGGGTTTCTTTCTCCAAAGCCTCGTCCTCGCAGGTGTTGGTTGGGGTGGTCTCAGATTATCATTTCATGGCTTTGTCACTGCACTTTTCCCTTGCGTTAAGTGATCTGTCTGATCCAGTGGATTAATACTTGGCAGTGGAATCTTAATTTAAATAATTGTAGAGGAGGGGGGAAGGTTATACAATCAATTGAAAGTAGACCTTCAGTAATGCGTTTGTCTTTGAGCGTCACTTCTAGGTAATCAAAGCCATTTGCTGTGTAATCGCGATGTCACCCCTAATTATCGAGTAACAGCCTTTTGTTTCCCGGAGCCAGTATGTCATTTTATTCATTCAAAGGTCTGGGAGTCTCTCGGGAGGGTCTATGACCACATTTTAGTTTACTGTATCTTTCTCAAAGGAATGAAATAACCATTTGCATATCAGTCTGGTCTAACCCACCTGCGTAGTGCAGCACCAAAATGCTAGGCAATTCTCCTCTGAACCAGTGGCGTAGCACAACATCTGGGGCCCTTCCTGCGAGCCATACTGAGGGGGCTAACCTGAGAGCCATGTTGAGGGCACACCCACTCCAGCTCAGCAACATTTCACGGGTCCGGCCACACTCTGGGCCGACCTAGACTCCCAGGCCCAGAATTACCTCCACATTCCTCCTCCTTGTCCCAGTGCTTATGTATGAGGTACCTTGCCTCTTAGGTAAGTACTGGGACAAAAAAAGGGTGGGACTAGGAGTAATGAAGATTACAGGTATTTAAGCCAGGCATTACCTCCATATCCTTCTACCTCATCCCATTACTCGTGCAAGAGGCAAAGTTCCACATACACATACACAAGTACTGGGATGAGAAAGAGTCGAGCTAGGAGTAATGAAGATTACCAATCATTAATCCAGGCAAACAAAAGCACAAACACCATTCACCATACACTCACACACACCCAGCCACCCGTACATTTACATGTGCACCCTTTCACCATACACTCACACGCGCACAACCAGGCAACCATCCATACATCATGCATTCACACACATTACATTATATCACACACCCACGCCTTGCGTGCCCTCGCCCCTCACCAAGGCTCCCACTTACCTGTTACCATCCTGTGTCCTGGCACCTGTACCCATGCTGGTGTTGGTCCTCCCGACGGCAGATGCCTCATCCCGGCACCAGGGGCTGCATCACCATGGGCACCGCCATTGCCAGCCTATCGCGCATGCGCGATATGGCGGCAATGGCGCTGGTTTTCAGAATCTGTCAACCAGTCTCAAGAAAGCTTCACTTTCATTCCGCAGGCTTATTTAAGCCCACGGGTACAGCTACACAGCGCATCTTATTGCACTCCTGCAGGCATCTAGGTTCCTACTGTTCCTTATCCTAGGTTCCGGCCCCTCCTTTTCTGCCAGCTGTTAACTCTTTGCCTTTTGCCTTGCCTTGTCCTTCCACTGCCTGCTTGCCTCTCTTCTACCTGCCTTTGACCTCTGCCTTATCTTCCTGCCTCTCTGCCTCATCCTTCTTCCTACTGGGCCGCAAACTTCCCTTTCTTGGCTATTGACCATCATCTGGCTGCGCCTTTTCATCATCTTGGCTGCAAACATCTGGAGTCCTTTGGCATTTGGCTGCACCTTTTCATCACCTTGGCTGCACCTTTTCATCACCTTGGCTGCTGACGTCTGGAGTCCCTTGTCATCGTGCCATCAGACCAGCAATCC
This sequence comes from Ambystoma mexicanum, assembly GCF_040938575.1. Classification (NCBI taxonomy): domain Eukaryota; kingdom Metazoa; phylum Chordata; class Amphibia; order Caudata; family Ambystomatidae; genus Ambystoma; species Ambystoma mexicanum. The sequence goes on along the minus strand of NC_090934.1, from coordinate 859,462,287 downwards.
TACAACTTCCTCCAATGTCAGTGTTCGCACTGTCCTCGCACCACGTAAATACAGGGGAGGTCTATCGTGGTGTGGGGAGTTGGGTTGGCAAACCTAGGTACCAGATCCCTGGGGTTTTTGTCAAGCCGAGTCCCTACAACATATCTGGATACGTCACAACGGATCACAACACCAAATCAGGTATGAAACTTTGGAGGCACACCGCCTTTGACAGAATAAGACGTCTGCAATCCCCCGATATTGAAGCCATTCAGGAATTTAGGGATGAACTACAGAATCTACGCCTGGAAGTGGCTGCTTTGAGTCAGGAGAACACTGCACTCAAACAAGTGGTCACACAAGGACCTGCAGCTTCATACTCGGTAGGAGTAGTGGCTCATGGTTCCTCAATGAAGTATGATGGGGATACCCGTAAGCTTAATGAGTTTTGCAACCACTGCAGAATACACTTTCTTTACCGTCCTATGCACTTTCAGCAGGACAAAGCAAAGATTGGGTATATCCTGAGTAATCTGACCAGAAACGCCCTCTCCTGGGCTACCCCTTATGTGGACGCCACAGTCATATGCTAGACAGTTTTGCCAATTTTGAAAAGGCATTTGTGGAAGTCTTCCAATCACCCAACCTTGTTTCCTCCACACAGAACCAGCTGATGGACCTACACCTTGGGTCGATGGACTTGGTCACATACGTTGGCCGTTTTTGTCTGTTAGCGGCAGAAGCTCAGTGCCCAGAAGTAACTCAAAGAGCATCGCTCAAACGCAGCCTACGAGAAGAAATCAAGGACAAACTCGTACATAATCCCGAACCAGAAACCTTGCAAGCCTTGATAGAACTGTTTCTACGTATTGATCACCGCCTCACGGAGATGAGGAATGAGCGCAAACAATCAGAACCGTTCCCATTTTCTCATCCTCCAATGATGACACCAGAGTCTCCCGCGTCAAGTGGCAACTCACTGGAACCCATGCAGTTGGGGGTTATGCACTGGCCCCTAACCGAAGCAGAATGGAAATGGAGATGGAAAAATCACTTGTTTATGTATTGTGGGGGTACTGGCCATTTCCTTGGGAATTGTCCTCTGAGACCTCCTAAACCAGCAGAAAACTAACTAGCCTGTTGTCTATTGAGAGGGTGTCAACAGGCTCCGATATTCATCAATCCCACCAGAAAAATTAACCCATGCCGACTGCTCCTCTATTTGTTTTGATAGTACTCCCGACATGAAATGCCAAATCCTTTCCCACAGAAGCACTGTGGACTGCGGGGCATCCAGGAACTACATCGACCAAAAGATGGCCTTAGGAGTAGGTATACCGATCATTCATAAAAATGTCACCACATCTGTGGAAGTCATCGATGGAACACCACTGGCTTCAGGGCCCATCAAACAACATACCCAGCCAATACAATTGTATATTGCAGACCATCAGTAACTTGTTTCTTTGGACATAATTCAATCCCCGTCCTATCCTGTGGTGCTTGGTCTGCCTTGGTAAACCAGACACAACCCCTGCATCAATTGGGAAACACGCACAATCATCTTCTGCTCCAATCTGATTGCGTTGCTACCCGAAAGACGAATACCCCATGGTCGAATAATGTACCCTCTAAGACATGAAAAAGATGTTACGAACGTACATCTAGGAAAGTTTGGACAAAGGATACATTGTAGCTTCCAAATCACTGGCAGGGACCCCCATTTTCTTTGTCTCCAAGAAAGAAGGAACCCTACGACCATGTGTGGACTATCGTGACATCAATGAGTTAACCAAGAAGGATCGCTACCCATTACCATTGATTTGCAATATTATGGAATCCCTACAGAAGACAAGGCATTTCACCGAACACGACCTAAGAGGTGCGTGTCACCTTGTATCAAAGAAGGTGCTGAGTGGAAGATGCATTCAAGTCACATCAGGGCATTTCGAGTATAGGGTAATGCCCTTTGGCCTGTGCAACGCCCCGGCCGTCTTCTAGTGGTTCATGGATCATGTTTTCTCTGACCTGTTTTACAGCGGTTGATCGACCATCACGTGTATGCCAAAGCATAAAAGTATCCGTTCCACCAGTCACAGATAGAGTTTCTGGGATGCAGCATCAATCAAGACGGAATCCAGATGGACCCAAAGAAAATCCAGGCAATCCAGAACTGGAGGAGCCCACAGGATGTTAAAGCCATCCAAAGATTTTTAGGGTTTGCCCATTTTTACAGGTGCTTCATACCTGGATTCACCCGTCTCACTCTGCACCTGGCCCATTTGTTGAGTCCAAAAAACAAATTCCTGTGGGACACTCAAGCAGAACAGGCTTTTCAACATCTCAAGCAAACCTTCACTGCTGCTCCCGTCTTGCATCATCCCGATGACACGCTTCCAATCATCGTGGAATCTGATGCTTCTCACAGAGAACTCAAGGCTGTGCTCCTTCAAACTGCACAATACATCAAAGAAGAACACCCAGTGGCCTATTTTTCTGGAAAGCTGACCTGTAGTGAACAGAACTACTCGGTCAAAGAAAAAGAACTGCTAGCAATGAAGAGGTTTTTGATGAGTGGTGCCACCATTTACTAGGAGGTCCATTTCCAGTCAAAGTAAGAACCGATCATAAAAACCTGCAGTATCTCCATTCTTTGCAATGTTGCAACAGCAAGCTGGCCAGATGGGCTTTTTTCTTCTCCCATGATGATATCCACATCACTTACATTCCCGGTACTCAGAACAAGAAAGCTGATGCCTTCTCACAGTCTTTGGGCGACCAGCACAGGTATGAATCTTCCAGCACATCGAGTCTTCTAGATCCGTCTAAACACTTTGTGGGAGCAGTATTACCATACCTCCAGCGCATACATTGAGATGTGGCTCTCGACCCTCAGATGAAAGAACTAATTGGAACCCCAGGGATTGAAATCAGAGATCGCCTTGTTTTCCGTTACGAAAGTTGTATATTCCTACCAATGACCTCTCTACTACTGTAATGGCGTGTCTCCATGACTCCCAGTTAGGGGGTCACTGAGGAAAGAAAGACACATTAGAACTGATGTTCAGAAAATTTTGGTGGCCCAAGATGGCGCAACATGTTCAATCTTAAACCTGGAGCTGCCCAGTATGTCAAATCAAGAACAGTAGAACCAAACCAGTCGGTTTGCTGCAACCACTTGAACAACCTCCTTATCTCTGGCATAGAATTTAAACTGATGATTTTATCGTGGTACTCTCAGTCTCTAACGGGTGTACCTGCATTATGGTCGTGGTGGACTGCTTTAGCAAAATGGCTCATTTCATTCATCTACCCAAACTCCCGACAGCTACTCATATGGCAAATATTTTTCTGCATGAAATTTACTGTTTATACTGACTCCAGGAGAAAATCATTTCAGACAGAAGATCACAATACATTTCCTGGAAAGCCCTATGCCAACATTTGCAAATCCATCATGCCCTCAGTTCCGGCTATTACCCACAGGGTCAAACCGAATGCACCAACCAAATTCTGGAACAATACTTGCGTTATTACACCAACACCACGCAAAACAACTGGGCGCATAACTCGACATAGCAGAGGTGCCTTATAACAACACCCTACATTCAGCCATCGGACGCAGTACCTTTTTGTGCATGTATGGCCAGCATCTGAAGATTGTCCCGATGGAGACCCCTATACAAAGTGTGATTCCTTCTGCAGATGTATTGATGACCAGAATCCAGGAACAACACCGTTTGGTGGAATATACCCTCGCTCTCACCGAGCTGAGTGACAAAAGGTAGGTCAGACAGACGCAGGACACCCCCAGCCTGACTTTCAGGCGGGCTATAAGGTTTGGCTTTCAGCAAAGAATCTGCCTCTCACTAATCTACCTACCAAGCTGGCACCTCGCTTCTTGGGCCCTTTTTCATCACTCATTGCATTAGCCCTGTCTCTTTCTGTCTTCAGTTACCACCCTCTTGACGCGTGCACCCTGTCTTTCTTGTCTCCCTACTGAAACCACATTGTCATGACCATTTCAGGTGTGTTCTTCCTCCACCTCAAAATGTGATCTGTGATTCGGTACATGAATATGTCGTTCATGAGATTTGTGACTCCTGCATCAGGAGGGGACGATTGTATTATCTGGTGGACTGGGAAGGCTATGCCCCCGATCACTCCTTGGAACCGACCACATACGTCCATGACCCTCACCTGTTGCGGTCTTTTCATCAGCGGTTCCCGTGGAAACCAGGCTCCCTCCGAGAAGTAATAGCGTCACACCCCTACGCCTTGCGCCCCCTCGTCCCTCACCCAGGATCCCACATAACTGTCAACATCCTGTGTACCCACGGTGGCATCGGTCCTCCCGACGACGGATGCCTCATCCCGGCACTGGGGGACGCATCACCATGGGTGCCTGCATTGCCGGCTGATCGCGCATGCGTCAGGGCCCGGCTCCCACATTTAGCGCTTGCTTGGTATGACGGCAATGGCGCTGATTGTCCGAATCTGCCAACCAGTCTCAAGAAAGCCTTGCTTTCGTTCAGCAGGCTTATGTAAGCCTGTTGGTGCAGCTACACAGCCCATTTTATTGCACTCCTGCAGGTACCTAGATTCCTGGGTTCCCAGTTCCCCCTTTTCTGCTAGCTGTTCCAGCTGTTCCTGCCTTGTCTGCTGACACTTTGCCTCTTGCCTTGCCTGGTCCTTCCTCTGCCTCCTTGCCTCTCTTCTGCCAACCTGTGTCCTCTGCCTGTTCTTCCTGCCTCCCTGCCTCATCCTTCTTCCTGCTGGGACACAAATTGTCCTTCCTTGGCTATTGAACATCATCTGGCTGTGCCTTTTCATCATCTTGGCTGCAAACGTCTGGAGTCCTTTGTCATCTGGCTGCACTTTCTCATCACTTTGGCTGCTGACGTCTGGAGTCCCTTGTCATCCTGCCATCGGATTCCTATCAGTGCCTCCCCTGTCAGTGTTCGCACTGTCCTCGCACCATGAAAATACGGGGGAGGTCTTTTGTGGTGTGGGAGTTGGGGTGGCAAACCTAGGTACCAGATCCCTGGGGTTTTTGTCAAGCCGATTCCCTGCATCGCCAAAGCAACACATCTGGCTACATCGCAATGGATCACCACACCAAATCAGTACGAAACTTCGGTGGGACGCCGCCTTTGACATATTATATACATATACACACACACATTTACATGCACGCACAGTTAAACAAAACACATTTTCTTACCTTGTTGAATCCATTGGTCCAGGGAACGAGGCCTTCAGCTTCCTGCAGCAGGAAGCTTGTTCCTGTCATTGCAAAGGAGCTGGGGGGTGGGAGCTATGACTGCAAAAGAAATAGTCTCTTTTTGAAGTTACTCTACCTTTATAAGAAATTATTTCCGAACTGAAATAATTTCTTTATGAAGGCACAGTGACTTCAAAAAGAAACTCTTTCTTTTTTAAGTGATAGGGCTCCCCCATTCCATGACACAGAGGCATCGAGCCTGGAGTCTTTCATGTCATGAGGTAGTGGGAGCCATCGAACTTCAAAAAGAAATACTTTCTTTTTGAAGTCACTCTGCCTTAATGAAGACATTATTTCAGTTTGGAAATAGTTTCTTCATAAAGGCAGAGTGACTTCAAAAAGAAAGTATTTCTTTTTGAATTCCAAGTGGCCCCTTCCCAGGACATGTTGCAGCGAGGCCCCCCGCATAGTAGGGGCTGTGGGCCCCTGCTACACCAGTGATCTGGACAAGAGTACAAACAGCAACCGCAGACACGTGTTTCGGCCTTGATGGGCCTCTGCAGTGGGGTGAAGCTGTTCCTCTCTAAGCACAGTGAGCAAGGGGTCCACTTCCGGATTACCCTGGGTAACCTAGGGTGAAACCATAAGTCTGTAAACATTCATACAAATATCCCAGCCACTGCTGCAAAACCTCAGAGTTCAAACGTAATTTGGGATGCAGGCCTGGTGGTGATGGGCATCATTTTGAAGGTGTGACAGGGGCTAATAAAGAGGCCGACCCATTTCTCCAGTGCTGGCATCAATAGATCTGCATGTGGATTTGAGGCAAGTGGTGCTGGGCACTACTGTTTCAAGGAGAGGTGCCTACCATTAACGCAGTCTGAATTCTGTCAGCATCAAGAGTGTTATCCAGGACACAAGGTGGAGTTGCTGGTCCAGAAATAGGTCACACATTTTTTTATTATTATTTAGATCTTTTATCATGTGTTTGCGAGCATGTCTCCAGGGAAAAGCACATTTCGCTGAAAAAGGAAAAAAAAAGATCTGGCTGAGAAGTGATCTTATGGGGTCGGGTGGAAGGGGGTTGGGATGTCAGTCACTGAGCTCTATTAATGATTGTTCTGAACTGTATGAGAGGTTTCCGTGCTATTGATTTGAAACGAGTGGGCTTCATCATACTGAGAGTCAGGGCATTGGCGTAACCCCCCCCGAAAGACATGCTGAGTCTCCCTCATTCCGCAAGCTCGGCAATAGATGCGTAATGCACGCGATGATCATGCTTCTGAAGTGGCACGCCGGGCAAATTGGTGAAGGAAGCAAGTATGTGTTTTAATCAAACTTTCAATCTTATACCTAGTGTAGAAACAAGGAGGCTGCACCTGGCTACTGAGTCTTAACACCCAAATGCACTAGCCAGTCGTGTGTGTGCCTAATAATAGTATGCACAGTAATGATACCATAAGATAACATGTTCATGCTGGCTCTGTCAGTATATGCAGGTATCTCCATGTACAAACTGTCTCTTGTTGGCTTTGCCCTTAATGCCAGTAAAAGTCTCCTGCCACAGGAAGAAAATGTGCTATTGCTGATGCACAAATGCTTGCCAAAACTTTGCACCACCATATAAGAATACTCATCATGTTGACTTCAGCCTCAAATGCCATAAAACATGCATTGGTACATTAAGGTACCAATTGCACAAATGCCTCAACCCACCATGTGAGAACAGTCATCGTGTTGACTTTGCCTTTAACACTAGTAAAACATGCAATGCCACAATAGGGAAATATTTACTTGCTGACTGCACAAGTGCCCCCACCGTCCCCATGTATGAACGCACATCATAAGGGCCTTGCCCCTTTTGTGACAAATGCCATGTAACAGAAGGAAAATGTCCAGTTTGACTGCCCCATTGTGTTATAAACTCCCCACCCCCAAACCCCTCCAATAATAAAGGGTAATAAAAACCACCCTTTTGGCTTTGCCCAAAACAAACATAGCGGTAAAATGTGTACAACAACATCCATGCCCTTGCCTGGGCCCCAGCCATGCATGCACACATTCATACCCATTCACCCACCAGTCACTCATTCAGTGGTGCTTGGTGAATTCTTTAATTGGAGGGCTGTAAATATTTCTAACAAATATACCAGAGTGATGGAGCACAAACCAACCAAATGGAGCTCTGGGAAGTGTCTATCCCCACCCTGCCCCAATAATCTTTTTTGAATAATGGATTAAACTGGTTGGGTAAACAGCCAGACAGTTTGCAATTGATTTTGTAGTGTAACTGCAATCCAAAAATCCAATAGCTGCAACTGACGAACAGTGCAGAGTAGCATTTCCCAACACATTTACATGATGCCTTTACCCACAATATATGCCAGTATAAAAACATGTTCACGCTTGCTGTGCCATTGCATATCCCAAATGGCGGCACTAATGCATGCCATTATTCCCATCTAAGAATATACTCATGTTTGCTTTACACAGAAGGCCAGTGATGGTACTATAAGAAAACATGGATGGGCTGCCTTTGCCAATATATGGCAGTATCCCCATGCAAGGAAATAGCCCTGTCAGCTTTGCATTAAAAATGTCATGACACGGTAAGGAACATGTCCAAACTGGCTGCACCAAATTGCTGTTCTTGCCACATAATAATCCTTATCATGCTTACTTTATCATAGATGCCCTGTGAAAAATGCCATGACAGAGTAAGAAATTGCTAGATGGCTGAACCTAAATGCCAGTCTATCCACATAACATGCTTATTTAGTCATGAGTGGATGCCCATTGAAGTTTTTGGACTAGTGCACGCCACCCCTCACCTGCCAAAATAAGCTCTTTGGCACCGGCTCAGCACAAACACATACATACACCCATTTGTACACCATTCACGTGCTAATTCACACCCCCCCCCCATTCACCCATACATCCTACACTCACTCACACATTAGATTATTCATAACACTCCTTTGCATGCACACATGCATGCACACACTTACAAAATGTGTTGTCTTACCTGCTCAGGACCCGAATGTGTATTCCCAGAGGAAGGCATCCGCTCCACTGCATGCTGTAGCTTCCACCATGCAGACCGGAGGCAGGGAGAGCTTACTAGTTCCTGTCATGCGCAATGCGGCCAGAGCGCTGAGCGCTGCAACCGGAACATTTCTTTTGGAAGCCGAGTGCATTGCGCTCCGAGTTCAGAAACAAATGCTTTCATTTCTTTCTGAAGTGGAAGAGCATCTACTCCGACTTTGCAAAGAAATGAACGGATTTCTTTCTGAAGTCGGAGCGCACCAGGACATGCCACATTGGTTGAGAGTTCGAGGTTAAGAGATTTGACTGTGGATTTTAAACACATCCATCATTTGAATTGCCATCTTTCCAGTCAGCGAGGATTGCTGCACTCTGTTTTGCTTGCTTTACTTCCTACTGCATGACCAATTGCACGAGCCAAGATTACTGTTAAAATGAATTAAGTGATGAAATCAACCTTGTCCTGGCCTCCGCGCTCCCTGCCCTTGTCAGCCTCTGGCCTCCAGCTGCAGCATTGGCTGGTTTAGTTCGACAATGATGCAGCTGCTCTGGCTCCCTGAACACTGGATAAGGCTCGACTGGCAGCCTCGTGGGCCTGGGCCCTGTGCATACCTGCCTACATTTGAAAATCAAAATTCCTGAGATGTATGCCCCGACCACAGTCACACAAAACCCCGCCCATTTTCACATTACCCCGCCCACATGTCAAAAAGGTCAACTTTGTTGTAATGTGATGGCAGAAATTTGCAGTTCAAATTGAAATATGCATATTTCATTAAATTGCCTTTTCACAACCAAACAACCACGTTAAAATGTGCACATGTAAACTCCAAGACCCAATAGTTTTCCCTGTATTTTGCAGTACTGAACTTGGACATTTCACCTTAGTTGTTTTTCATCATGTTATGTAGTGCAGTGGTGAGTTGTGCAGCCTGCAAACCTGATGGCTGTGGTTCAATGGGGCTGAGTCCACCCTAACCTGGGCAAAAAGAACGAAAGCAAAAGAAACTCGCATTCGCATTGAAAGTCGGCAAAAAAGAATGAAAGGCGGAGCAAAATGAACGCACGTTATTTTGCTTCACCTGCATTCTTTTTGCCAATGTGCTGGAAGCGTTACAGTCATTGCTGCAGAGATAAAGCCACACTCAGTCAGGGAGTCCGAGGCGGCTCAGTCCTGCAAGCATAAAAAAAACAAAAAAAGCAATCAGTGAAAGCTGTCCCCCACCAAAATTCCTGAGATTGCAGGGTCTTACCTGTAGAAATGGTTAAAATTCCTGAGTCTCCAGCTACCCGGACTACACGCTCCTAGTGCAGCGGAATCGAATGAACTTCGGAGCGGTAAAGAGGAGGCTTAGAGAAGCAGGCCACCGCTACATGTTGCTCTATCCCGCCAGGTTGAAGGTGTTTTACAAGAACAAATCCCTTTTCTTCGAGACTCCTACTGAGGCGATGGATTGGCTGGATTTGCAGGGCCGACCTCAAGAACAGGATGCCCAGACGGATGCGGCCGAAGATAAGTAGCACGTCACAAGAGCACCCTAAGTGCCATAGTTATGACACTGGGACTGGAATATAGAATGATATTGAGCTTGTAGGAGGGGGGCTATGGTATCTGCCGGCGGGTCCCGTTGGACGCACCTCTCCTAACATAGATGACAGAGCTCCTAGGAAGCGCCCTCAGACCCCAATAATAGTTCATTTAGTTAGGTCACCGTTAGATCGGTGACGCCCTACGGGGTCCTTGTTCTCGGATACGGGACAGGTCCAGAAGTGGGTAGGCCTGAGATCCAGGGATGGAGCTGGGCAACTGTTGGGGGTTGGTAGGGAGGGGGGAGGGAGGGAGTTGTGTGCTGTGGGGTGGATATGGGGGATGGGGAAGGGGGACTTTGTTTGTAACTTGTCGGGAAAGAGCCGGAAAATTGATTAGTAGGGGGAGCATCGGGAGAAAGGTTGGGATGGGAACGGCCCGAACAGATGGCGTCGGGTAATCTCAGAGTTGTGACCTGGAATGTACGGGGCCTCAACAGCTACCTGAAACGAAATAAAGTAATGCTGTATTTAAAGAGAATGCGCATAGATATAGCCCTGCTACAGGAGACACACCTTACTAGGGAGAAGCAGGAGGTGGTTAAGAAGAAATGGAAGGGCACACTGGTAGGGGCTGCATATTCGGTGTATGCTAGAGGGGTCATCACGTGGGTGGCGCCGCATGTGCCGTTCCAGGTGCTTGGCTCCACGGCAGACCCGGAGGGTAGGATGGTGGTGGTCACGGGCCTCTTGGAAAACAAGGAAGTGCACATTGTAAACGTGTATGCCCCTAACAATGATACGGCAGCTTACTTTAGGACTCTTTACAGTAAACTAGGGCCCCTGGCAGGGGGTACGGTAGTGTGGGGGGGGGACTTTAATTGCACTCTGAATCCCAGGATGGACAGATCAAGGGACAGGGCGGGAAAAACGGCGCCGGCGGCCATATCGCTGGGAACATTATTGAAAGACCTAAGCCTAGAGGATGTATGGAGGAGGTTGCACCCAGAGGATAGGCAATATTCACACTACGCAGCGCCACATAATTTGCACACCAGGCTAGATTATATATTTGTAACGGCCAAGATAGCGGGAGACATAGTGGGAGCGGAATATAGGGCCCGAGTATTGTCTGACCACTCGCCCTTGGTAGTGGAGTGGAGACACCAACCCCCAAGACCGCGGATCCCAACATGGAGGCTCAGAACCGAGGCGTTGCAGGACGAGGGGTTCCGGGAGGGCCTACGGGACGCCATCGAAGAATATTTTGATATAAACACGGGTAGTGTACGTTCTGTGGGCACCCTGTGGGAAGCGTTCAAAGTGGTGGTGCGCGGGGTGGCCATTTCTAAGGCTAAAGGGCTCCAGGGGGGTGTAGAAAGGGAACTCCAAGCAGCGGAAAGGGAGCTAGAGGAGCTCGCGCGTTATGAAAACGCCGCCCACGACAACAGAACTAGGATAAAAGAATTACAGGCTACCTGCAGTGAACTCTGGGACAGGCTGTGCAGACTTAATTACAGGAAATATACAGAGAGGATACATGCAGGGGGCGACAAGCCGGGCAGATTGCTAGCCTGGCTGTATAAGAGTGAGACCACCCGCTCGGTGATCAGTGAGGAAAAAAGAAAAAAAAAAAAAAAAAAGAATTCCTGAGTCTCCAGGAAAAATCTGGAGGTTGGGCAGGTATGGCCCTGTGCTAACTAGCTCACACACTCGGTGCGCTCATGTTGTGGTGAAGCTGTTAAGTGCTGTGAGGGTGTTGTGGTGAAGCTGTTAAGTGCTGTGAGGGTGCTAGGGGATGGCACCGAATATCTGCCAGTGCTGAGTTTACCCACAAGCGGGGCCGGCCTTTCAGCAGGGCTGCACGGGTGACCGCAGAGGGAGCCATTAGCCCCCAGTACACCAGCTTGGGAGAGTCTTTCAAGAGATCTCCCCCAAGCTGGTGTGGTGGAAGAAGGCGCGGGAGGCGCCCAATTGAAATTAAATGCTCCTCGCTCTAAGAAGCAGAGCGCATTTAATAGGGCGTTGCGGCACCAATTGAAAAATGTGGCACCCGCCCACCCCCAGAATGACTAGGGGCTGCGCAGGGTTGGGGGGCCCAAATTTGTGTGTTGCTGCCCAGAGCGCTACAGCCTCTAAGCCCGGCCCTGCACACATGACTTCCTTACATCAGGCGGTTGCTAAATTGGCTTGGCTACATCTGAAAGGCTAATCACGAGCCCACCAACATAATAAACTAAGCCTCTCTAACATAACAAACAAATAAGAAAAACTGCCATTTTGTGCTGGCTGCAGTCATGCACCGACTCTTCTTCACTGGCAGTGTAACATTAGCACTCAATGTGTAAATACAGCAGTCGAACGCTAAACAACTCCACAATAATATGGCATTAACCACCTGGGTGGTAACGGTCCGGGGCCCCGAGTTAAAGGTCTGGGCGAAGTGAGGGCATTTAACGAGGGTCTGTTTGGTAAGAATTGGTGCAGTCACACTGTGTGAGACTACACAAGACGTATCTGCTTGGTATTAGGTAGCCCACTTTTTGGTATAGGTCTGTACTACACACGTTGGTAGTGTGACTGAGCAGCCAGGGCTTTTTCAAGAGGGGTAGATGTGAGCTGTAGAGCTGTACAAATGAAATCCGTCAATACAAGTAACCAAATAACACTTATACTTAAGATTTCAGTTATAAATAATTCTTTAACACCAGTTTTAAATAAGCATTCTTTAAAAAGGCAATTCTTTGTAACAGTTCAATTAACTTTTGCAATACTTTTCAGAATCAGTCAAGTTGGTGAATACTCTTTAGATATGCACAATTCACTTCTCCTACATCCTGAATTGACTTACATCACAAGTATAGTATTTGCATTTATATATCACACCAATATACTTTTTAGACTTCGAGTTGCAGAAAGGAAGAGTTAAGTAAAATAAAAAGGTTGGAACAGTTTCTTAAAAAGGTGAGGACTACGAAATCCACCAATGAAGTCTAGGTAAGCCTTTCCCAGCAGTAACTGTTTTTAACAAGCTGCAACCTATGAGTAACAAGCAATGCCAAAGTCAATGGATTTAGAAGAGTGCCTTTAGTGAGCTAGGACAGCCAAATTCATTTGGGCAAAGTCTAGAGTCAGATGAACTTCTTGGATAAAAGTCTTTCACAAAGTCAGATTTTCCAAGGGAAATCACTGAAGACACACAAGCAGTTAGGCCTGTGCAAAGTGGATTTGAAATCAACTCTGAAAGTTAAGCAAGTGCACATCTCAATTGGGACAGCACGACTTAAGGCAAGAAGGTGAGTACACCCAAGCCCAAAACAGTACCTCCGGTTAGAAGAAGTGGTCCAGCTGGATGTTGCCTTGATACAGCTATGGAGACCCTGGTTCCTGAGCCTCAGTCATGGGGACTAGATGGAGGATGCATGGAGGGCTCCTGCAGCAGTACTCGGGCCGGTCGTCGGCAGCAACAGGCTCTCTTCATTTCGCTGCACTTTGAGGATTCAGCGCTTCGCAAACAGCACTGATGCAGAACAAATCTCTGATTGGACTTAACTTCCTCCCTCGGTCCTGGACTGTGGTGAGGGGACTCTGGGTCAGAATTTCCTGCTTCTGGAGTGTCCTTAGGAGGCTCCTGGAGCTTTTGGCCAGATTCGTTCTGCGGCAGATATTGCACTCGATTATGGACACTCGACCCCAGGCATTGGGATTCTGTGAGAACGGAGTCAGGGTTTGCGCCATAGTTGAGTTTGTATCAGGGTTAGTTGGTCCCACTTACCCAAGGGAAGAAGTCGTCCCTTCCGGAGCTTCTCTGCCGATTTGAAAAAGGAGGTCAGCACAGCAGTAGGGCTTCACCGGGCAAGTCAAGGTCCAGGAGGTTGCTGGATTCTCTTCATGGTTTCTTTGTCAGATGTTTCTTCCAGTGGCTGACTCAGTCTCAAGTCCCAAAACCCTTGCCTTTTAAGCAAGATTTCCCTTTCATGCACAGCCTAGGCTGTCAATCACACAATAGAGACAAAGGACAGGGGAGTTTTGGGACCCCCTCTCATATCATGTCCTTCCAGACACACTGGAGCCAGGGGTGGACATCAGGACTGACGCCCACCAAAGGCTTGGCAAACAAAGGGCTCAAACCTGTCTCAGGGCACAGAGTAAAAGCCAAGAAAGGCCTCACAAACAGAAAATGTCAAAAAAAGAAGACAGGGGCCATTTTGACAAAATGGTCATCCATGGGTGCTGTATTTCAGCCTGCGGTAGAAAAGCACAACGTTAAGACAAAGTAAACCACTGCCACCAGCCATTTAAAGTAGGGGGGGTAACAAAGAATGTTACAAGAGAAAGTAGGATAAGGGGCTACTAAGTAACCTCCACCACTCCACATAAGATGGTGTGTGCTGGACCCACAAAGGGAAAAGCTAAGTAAGATCAATTTCACCTTACTATTCTTGGGAAACATAGTTCACCCAAGAAAAGGCATTGAAACCTTAAGAGAAATCCAAAAGATTTCTCAGTGACGCTGCACTGAAGGTGCTGTGTCACTATACAAAAAGCAGATGCCTATGGAGTTTGTCCGACTCCAAAAACAGTGAAACCACAAAATCCAAATCAGGCAGAACACATGAGAGTGAGAAAAAGTTCCCACTCACTCAGGAGTTAAAATTAAAAAGTCCTAAATCCAGCAAAAGAGCTGGCGGTCTCTAAGGTGGGAGGAATTTAGCAAGGAAATGAAAATTCTCCCTAACAGGGTCCCAGGACGTTACCACCCATTCCAGCCTTTGGAACAGGTGGTTAATGTAATTAGCACCCGTCCATGGGCTACGATGGGGCTAATTTAAAGTATTTTCGTTCAGTAAGCGGGTTGCCTCGAGGCATCCGGTTCACAGAAAAAAATACTGTTCAAGGATGGCTACCATGGAATGGAAAGTAGAGGCTCCGCAAGGAGCCTCTCTTCCATTTCCATGGTGACCAAAGCGGAGTGGAAGGCGCGGCAGGAGCTGCGGCGATGGCACTATCTGATGCCGCAATCAGGTAAGTTGGGAGGGGGGATTGAAAAAAAAGTGAATAGGTGGTGGGGGGAAGATGGCAGTTGGGCAAACCGCCCACTAGGCAGCTTAGAATGCGGGCTGCGATCGCCAATTTCAGCCCACATTCCCAACCACCTGATTGGCTGGCTTCTCCTGACCCGCCTCAGGGTGCTCATTTGCAGTTTGTTCACAAGCATTGGGAGATTCTGTGCTGCCTACGGAAGGAGCATTGGAAGATGCTGTGCTGCCTACGGAAGGAGCATTGGAAGATGCTGTGCTGCCTACGGAAGGGCAGTGGGCACCCTGGGGAAGAACAGGCATAAAACCCAATAATGCTTCCAAGATTAGTTCTATCGGCCCAGACTAGTCTCAGATGCAGAGAGTTACTGAGGGGAATTGCACTTTCCAAAAAACAACACCGGACCAGACCTGTGGCCACTGAATCCTGTCAAGGGCGTATACCGAGTAGCCTAACAACCATTTTGCATTGTACGGCTAGGAAGCAACACTCAGGGATGAAAAGGCCACCATCGCTGAATAGGCTTACAGGAATGTTTGTTGGCCAATCAGAATTCATCCACATCACGGAAGACACTCAGATAGCAGCTACGGGAAATTCTGCTGGTAGTGGACCAGGGCAACAAAGGCATGCTGCAAATCATACAGGCAAATCCGGGGTGATAATGCCTTCAATTTGCCACCATGCCGGTTCACAGTAATAACTACACTCAGAACCCGCAGCTACATTCCCTGATTACATGCGCTACAGCTTCCCACAGTGGAAATCAATTTCAACCACACCTGAATTTATTTATTTTATTCATAAGGAGCCTATATAAATGTGTTTCCAGGCACCACATGTTGCACACAATTACTTGAAACAGTTAAACATGGATCCAAGGGTGATCTGGGCTGGGGGGGAGTGGGACCCTGGTTGCCCCTTTAGCTGTCATGGCATTCCTTACCTGATACCTACTACCAGATCTGTTTTTTTCCTTCAGATTTGCACTACAAACTGATACAATGATCAATTAATTGAATAATGAATTCCTCCGCCCAGGAAATTAATGCATTTTAGGAATCTTATGAAGTTCATGTATTTGAATCTGTTTTCTTTTCATCTTAAACTTAGATAGGCTTTTATACTCTTATTAGTGAATAGAAGTATATTTGTTTTATTACTATCTACATTTGTGCATTGGCACTTTGTATTAATAGCTCACTGACTTTCCCAATTCTGCTACAACACGGCGAAGAGGAAAGCTAGCCTAGGTAGCCTTGACGACCAGCCGACAAAGACAAGCACTCTCACCACTGCCCCAAACAGGGAAAAGAACAACTTAATGTGGGAAACTGAAATTGTTCCCTCGGACTGTGGAGCGGAAATTGGAATTGCACATCCAGCAGAGAACAAGCAGACTCATGTTTGTACGCGTGCAGGCCCAAAATAACTCAAGAAGATTCTGATGGGAGGGGGCTGAAACAACTGAAATTGATAAGTGGGAGTACTAAAAATGCAGATACCAATGCGCACCCCAACCCAGGGCAGATAATAGGCAGTGGTCGAAGTGAGCGGGAACGGTCGGGAGCCGTGTTCTACTACTTTTATTTTTTATTGTTAACAGCTCCACTACTTTTTGCAACCATTTTCAGCATTCCGAGACTGTTCTTTATGACGTTAAAGCACACTTCGACTTTACCACCAGATGTCAGTTACACCTAAACTGAACTCTATTTCAACTCATTTGGCTGTCAAACAGCATGACTGCAACCCTTGACAAATGTGTTGTTGTGCGCTGCTCCTTTCCTTCCTACTTTGTCCCCTGCCAGAGCCACAGTTTCACTACTTTTTTGGTTCACTTCTATCACTGATAATAGGCCATTTTAATGTGCATTGCACTAATACAGCAGAAATAATTAGCCTCTATGAAAGTGCAAAAAACGATAGCCAACTTGGAGGCAAGCGCTAGAAAATCCCAGTGGACATACACCTGGCAGGACCAACCTAGAATGGCTCCTGTAGAGGACACTGCTATACCCCCACAAGAATTTAACACCAAGGGAGTATCACATGCAACAATCCCACTGTCAACCCGCTTTGACATTTCAATCACATAAATTTGGATCAGGAAACAATGGCAAAGCATTACAGACCAATACACATGTGAACAAGAAAAAGCAGGTCTCTGACATTATATCCCAAAATAAACCCAGAATAAAGAAACTCAAGGAACAGCAAAGTACTGAACGGCGAGTTCCGTCATTTGCCCCTCCAATAAGCCATCAATGTGCTGAACTAAGTAGGGAAGAAAACATGCTAGCTGGCAATGGGGACTCAGTGTTAGCAGAACTCCAGAAATTGAAAGATATTCCCCCCAAATTGAGTTCTAAGGGGCAGCCATATCCTGGCGCTACATTGGACGTAGTAGAGAGTAAAGGCCGACAGACGTGTACTGGTGACATTAATCAAAATAGTAGTCTAGCAAGCCCCTGTCCAGTGGTGGCAAAAGTGAAAGCTTCACCGACCTGAGCTCACCTTGATCCACAAGAAAAAATACTATTTATCATTGATGCTTACACAGAAAACAATGCACCTAGATTGAACCATAACCCTAACAATAGAAGCAAAAATGGGAGGCCAATCAGGAGTGAGACAATCATATTTAACGAACTTCGGGAGCAAATTGGATTCTTTAAGATTTCATTAGCACTGCGGCGGGGGGAGCCAGCCAATCAGATGGCTAAGAACGCAGGCTTGAACCCCCAGTAGAAGCCTGCATTCCATGCCACCTAACGGCCGGCTCCCCCTGCCGCCATCTTCCCCCAACCCGCCGCTGTTTATTTTGTTTCCCTCCCTCACACTTACCTTATTTCCGCAGTGGCGAGTACCGCCGCCGCATCCGCCCCTTCCCATTTCCTCTGGCAGGCTGCCATGGAAAGGGAAGGGGGGCTCCGCATGGAGCTCTGCTTCCCTTTCCATGGCAGCCATTTTGGTAAAGGATTTTCTTTCATTGAACGGCGCGAGCGAGGCATCCCGTTCAATGAAAGAAAAATCCTTTTTTTAGCACCCTGGGTTACCAAAGCGGTAACCCGGGATGCTGATGTCATAAAGCCCCCATTCCAAGGGCTCGTACAGGGGTTAACGACCCAGAGCCCTTGTTATCCGCCTGCACTTCACTCTGGCCGATAACTTGGGCTGCCGGGCCATTAACCCCCATTCCAGTCCTTGGAATGGGGGTGTCATGAACCGTTGTCTGCGTCCCTTCTGGACTTCGTGGTCCCTGACCCAAAGGTGATTGAATACAATAATCCTTCCAACATGGCCGCTTGATAAGGAACGCTGCTTGCCAGTCTCTGCGCTCCACGCTCCACGTTCTACAAAACAGACACGCCCGCGGCTCTGTGCGTCTCAACGCTACCGCTTGCTGTAGTTGGACGTGTGTTGACGGAGTTCGCTTGGAGCTTCCTTCTGATTCTTGGTTCCCGGTTCCTTGAATTCCCCTTCCTTCCGCCCTTTCCTCTGCCTTACCTCCAATCTTCCTGGATTTAAACCCGCGCTCGGGTCACGGCGTTCTGTGCCTCCGAGTGCGAGCATCATTTCTTCCTGGTCTCCGTCCTGGTCATCTGAATGTATCCTGGAGTTGGATTGTGAACATCACGCTGGAATCCGAGGACCAGCACACAGGTTTATACAAATCCCGGACCGTGAGAAATAAGACGCCACAGAAGGTTGCAAGCAAACAACAAAAACAGGTGAGAAGGGGAGAGATTTGTGACAGATTGAGACGACTAAAAAACGATACTGATACAGAGATGGAAGCCGCGGTTAAAGACCTCATGCGAGGCATGCAGGAACTAACCACAGAAGTCCAGAATCTTAAGGCTGAGAATGCTGCATTAAAACAGCTAGTTTTGTCACGTGACTCTGCAACTAAGGAAAGCGTGTTATTGGGAGGAGTAGTGGACAAATATGATTGTTCTTCAAAGACCCTACGTGCCTTCCTTGATTCATGTTTAGTGCACTTCACCTTCAAACCCTACTACTTTTCCACTCCTAGAGCAAAGGTGGGGTTTATGATCTCACACCTCACTGGTAATGCCATGACCTGAGCAACCCCCCTAGTCAATTCGGGTGATGCCCTCCTGGATGATTATGATGGGTTTGTGGAAGCTCTAAAGGCCATGTTTGATCGCCCAGAGCAGGTTTACAGTGCTCAAGAACGTTTGCCTGAATTTCAACAAGGATCCCAGGATATGCTTACCTATGTGACACGCTTTAAACAACTCATGAAGGAAGCTGATTGGTCTCAAGAAGCCAGATTCACCCTCTTCCGAAGAGGTCTGAATGAAGAAATAAAGGACGAGTTAGCCAGGGTAGCTCGCCCAAGCTCCTTCCAGGCTCTCATGGACCTTTCCTTACAAATAGACTTTTGAATTCAGGAAAGAAAAGCAGAGAAAAAGAAGTCCAAGTCAACTCCCCAAAGGGCCACCTCAGACCATCCATCTAGACCAGAGCCCACAGCTTCCCCGACCTCGGACTCAGAACCCATGCAACTGGGGGCCTTCCGTGGACCCATTACCCCACAAGAAAGGATGCAACGGATTCACACTGGTCTGTGCATGTATTGCGCTTCTGACAAGCACCTCGTGAGAGAGTGCCCTATTGCTCCTCCACGGCGTTCGGGAAACGCCAGCTCCCGATCCTAGATGGGGAACAGTTTCGGGAGAGAGATGTCTGCTCCACATCAATTCCATCCTTGAACTCTCCTGGACAAAATAATCTTGTGATTCTACAGGCCTTTCTATCACCCTCCAAGAAAGAATCTTACCCCATCCTGGCTTTAGTGGATTGCGGAGCCATGGGCATATTCATAGATCATGATTGGCTCACTACTCACAACATTCCTCATGAAACTCGAGAGACTATGCAACCTGTAGAGGCTATTGATGGGAGACCCCTGTCTTCAGGACCCATAACCCTTCAAACTAAAGAGATCTTACTCTCTATAAACCACCATCAAGAGAGGATCAAATTTGACATTATAAGATCTGCCCACTATCCAATGGTCCTAGGCATGCCATGGTTACAGAAGCATAACCCCTACATCAATTGGGCAGCAGGCTCCTTGTTTCTTGGTTCTGAACACTGTATGTCCCACTGCTTATCCCTAGATTCCTTACCAAAGTCCGCTGAAGACTCTCAAGTGATTCAGCAAAGTCCGGTCACCGTCTCTAACATCATCCGGATTCCCAAGGCCTATCAGGCCTACACAGATGTATTTTCGACCGCCATAGTTCAAGCTCTCCCTCCTCACAGACCTGAGGATTGTGCCATCGATACTGAACCTTCAACAGTGATCCCTTTCGGGAGGATGTTTATTTTATCAGAACCTGAAAAAAGGGCCCTTCGGGAATACCTGGATACTAACTTGGAAAATGGCACCATACGACCATCTAAGTCCCTGGCAGGTGCTTTGTTATTTTTCGTTCCCAAGAAAGACACCAAGGAGCTCAGACCATGTCTAGATTACCGTGGCCTTAACCAGTGTACTTTCAAAGACTGCTACCCATTGCCTCTCATCTTGGATATCCTGGAAGCAGTCAGAGGTGCCGTAGTTTTCACAAAATTAGATCTAAGGGGTACCTACCATCTTATTCGTATAAAGGAAGGTGACGAATAGAAAACAGCCTTTAGAACACCCTTTGGCCATTTTGAATACCTGGTTATGCCTTTTGGACTTGCTAATGCCCCAGCGGTCTTCCAACGTTATATGGACCGGGTGCTTTCTGATATGCTGTTCATCTTCGTCATTGTATATCTGGACGACATACTGATATACTCTAAGGACCATCTAAAACATGAAGAGCACTTAAGGGCAGTCTTACAACATCTACGGGAACATAAGCTCCTGGCCAAATTCGAGAAGTGCCTTTTCCATGTATCAACTGTTCACTATCTCGGTTTCGTTCTTAGTCCAAAGGGGATTGGAATGGACTCATCGAAGGTAGACTCCATTTTATCCTGGCCTATTCCAACTACTGTAAAACAAATTCAGTCCTTCCTGGGGCTAGCTAACTTCTATTGGAAATTTATACCAGCCTTTTCAGAGATTGTGCATCCTATTATAACATTGTTAAAGAAGGATATCCCCTTTCAGTGGACCTCAGCCCAAGATATGGTGTTCCAACGGTTGAAGTCAGAGTTCACACAAGATCCCATCCTAGCTCAACCCGAGACTGATCGAACTTTTCTTGTTGAAACTGATGCCTCCAACTACGCCATTGGGGCAGTCCTAAAACAAGAATTGGGTGACAAGCTAGAACACCCCATCGCCTATCTTTCTCACACCTTGACTCCCAGTGAAACTCATTATTCCATCCGGGAAAAGGAATTACTAGCCATCCGTCAAGCCTTCACTGACTGGCGTCATCTCCTACTGGGAGCCAAACACCCGGTACAAGTCCGCACGGACCATCGGAATCTTCAAGTCCTGCAATCCTTAGAATGTAGAAACAGTTGTCAAGCCTGTTGGGCCTTCTTTTTTGCTCAATACCAGTTTTAAATTCACCATGTCCCTGGAACACACAACATAATAGCCGATGCCTTATGCAGACGTCCTGATTATGAACCTCTTGAAGATTGGACTTTTCCTAAGATGTTTCCCCACACAATATTTGTTGCCCAAGCAATCACCCTCCTGGAGGATATTTGAATTCAAACTCAGTCCTCTGAAACCTGGAAGGAGTTTAAGAGAAACAATCGATGGAATCTCAAAACAAGGGACGGATATCTGTTCAAGGACAATCGCTTGGCCATTCCCACTCCTGGACTGAGACAAAGGATCACAAGCCTATGTCATGATACTTTTCATTCAGGACACCGTGACATCACCAACACCCTCCATCTAATACAAAGACAGTTTTGGTGGCCAAAGATGAAGGATGATATCAGGACCCATATCCAGACACGTGCATTCTGCAATCAGAACAAACATGATATAAGAAACCGACAGGTCTCCTGCTCCAACCAGCAATACCAACAAGACCCTGGGAAATCATAGCCACAGATTTTATTGTGGAACTACCAGCTTCCAGGGGCTACACAACTATCATGGTTACCATTGATTTGTTTACTCATATGTCACATTTTACACCTTTATACAAACTGCCTTCCTCATGTGAACTTGCCGGAATCTTCCTGGAACACATATTCCGGCTTCATGGGATACCCTCCAAGATCATTTCTGACCGAGGACCCAAGTACATATCCCAGTTCTGGAAACAATTATGTTGTATACTGGGAATCGAACGTGCCTTGTCCTCAGGTTATCACCCACAGACCAATGGAGCCACTGAACGTGTAAACCAAACTCTAGAACAGTATCTTCGTTGCTTCGCCACCAAGGTCCAGGATGATTGGTCACTCTTAATACCTGTGGTCGAATTTGCTTACAACAATTCAGATCATTCAGCTATCAAACCAAGTCCTTTCTTCTGTAGTCAAGGATTTCATCCTTCAGTTCTACCATCCATTCTTCCACACCCTACCCCAGTTCCTGCGGTTGATTCCTGGATTGAAACCCTTATTAATGTACACAAAGAAGAAAAGGAACACTTAGAAAAGGCCCGAAGAGACGTTAAACATTATGCTGACTCTAAAAGAAGGCCTGGACCTTCCTATTCAGTAGGTGATAAAGTCTGGTTATCCTCAAAGCTCCTTCCCAGACATCTGCGAACAAATAAATTGGCTCCCAGATATTATGGGCCCTTTTCCATAAAAGAAATCATCAATCCAGCGGCCTTTCGACTTTGACTACCAGAATCATGAAAAAGGATCCATCCAGTCTTCCATACCTCTCTGTTAAAACCATATCTTCAGCCATCTCAAACAGCTCCAAAATCTACCCCAGTGATTGTCAATGACCAGCTCGAATATGAGGTGTCCAGAATCTGTGACTCTAGGTACCGACGTGGTCAGCTACAATATCTGGTCGAATGGAAAGGATACCCTCTAAGTGAGTGCACCTGTGAACCCATGTCAAACATGAATGCCCCCAGGCTGGTTCGAAGATACCATCTTATCCATCCGGGCAAACCCAGAGGAGCTGGGCTTCAGAGGAGACATACTGTCATGAACCGTTGTCTACGTCCCTTCTGGACTTTGTGGTCCCTGACCCATAGGGGATTGAATAAAATAATTCTTTCAACATGGCCGCTTGATACGGAATGCTGCCTGCCAGTCTCTGCGCTCCAC
Organism: Ambystoma mexicanum; assembly: GCF_040938575.1. NCBI lineage: Eukaryota > Metazoa > Chordata > Amphibia > Caudata > Ambystomatidae > Ambystoma > Ambystoma mexicanum. The sequence continues at coordinate 859,439,237 of NC_090934.1, read as the reverse complement.
GGTCTACAAAACAGACACGCCCCGCGGCTCTGCGTGTCTCAACGCTACCGCTTGCTGTACTTGGACGTGTGTTGCCAGAGTTCGCTCTGAGCTTTCTTCTGATTCATGGTTCCCGGTTCCTTGGATTGCCCTTCCTTCCGCCCTTTCCTCTGCCTTACCTCCAATCTTCCTGGATTTTCACCCGCGCTCGGGTCATGGCGTTCCGTGCCTCCATGTGCGACCATCATTTCTTCCTGGTCTCCGTCCTGGTCATCTGAATGTATCCTGGAGTTGGATTGTGAACATCACGCTGGAATCCAAGGACCAGCACACAGGTTTATACAAATCCCAGACCGTGAGAAATAAGACGCCACAGAAGGTCGCAAGCAAACAACAAAAACAGGTGAGAAGGGGAGAGATTTGTGACAGATTGAGACGACTAAAAAACGATACTGATACAGAGATGGAAGCCGCGGTTCAAGACCTCATGCGAGGCATGCAGGAACTAACCACAGAAGTCCAGAATCTTAAGGCTGAGCATGCTGCATTAAAACAGCTAGTTTTGTCACGTGACTCTGCAACTAAGCAAAGCGTGTTATTAGGAGGAGTAGTGGACAAATATGATGGTTCTTCAAAGACCCTCCATGCCTTCCTTGATTCATGTTTAGTGCACTTCACCTTCAAGCCCTACTACTTTTCCACTCCTAGAGCAAAGGTGGGGTTAATGATCTCACACCTCACTGGTAATGCCATGACCTGAGCAACCCCCCTAGTCAATTCGGGTGATGCCCTCCTGGAAAATTATGATGGGTTTGTGGAAGCTCTAAAGGCCATGTTTGATCGCCCAGAGCAGGTTTACAGTGCTCAAGAACGTTTACCTGAATTTCAACAAGAATCCCAGGATATGCTTACCTATGTGACCCGCTTTAAACAACTTGTGAAGGAAGGTGATTGGTCTCAAGAAGCCAGACTCACCCTCTTCCAAAGAGGTCTGAATGAAGAAATAAAGGACGAGTTAGCCAGGGTAGCTTGCCCAAGCTCCTTCCAGGCTCTCATGGACCTTTCCTTACAAATAGACTTTTGAATCCAGGAAAGAAAAGCAGAGAAAAAGAAGTCCAAGTCAACTCCCCAAAGGGCCACCTCAGACCATCCATCTAGACCAGAGCCCACAGCTTCCCCGACCTCGGACTCAGAACCCATGCAACTGGGGGCCTTCCGTGGACCCATTACCCCACAAGAAAGGATGCGACGGATTCACACTGGTCTGTGCATGTATTGCGCTTCTGACAAGCACCTCGTGAGAGAGTGCCCTATTGCTCCTCCACAGCGTTCGGGAAACGCCAGCTCCCGATCCTAGATGGGGAACAGTTTCGGGAGAGAGATGTCTGCTCCACATCAATTACATCCTTGAACTCTCCTGGACAAAATAATCTTGTGATTCTACAGGCCTTTCTATCGCCCTCCAAGAAAGAATCTTACCCCATCCTGGCATTAGTGGATTGCGGAGCCATGGGCATATTCATAGATCATGATTGGCCCACTACTCACAACATTCCTCATGAAACTCGAGAGACTATGCAACCTGTAGAGGCTATTGATGGGAGACCCCTGTCTTCAGGACCCATAACTCTTCAAACTAAAGAGATCTTACTCTCTATAAACCACCATCAAGAGAGGATCAAATTTGACATTATAAGATCTGCCCACTATCCAATGGTCCTAGGCATGCCATGGTTACAGAAGCATAACCCCTACAGCAATTGGGCAGCAGGCTCCTTGTTTCTTGGTTCTGAACACTGTATGTCCCACTGCTTATCCCTAGATTCCTTACCAAAGTCCTCTGAAGACTCTTAAGTGATTCAGCAAAGTCCGGTCAACAACTCTAACATCATCCGGATTCCCAGGGCCTATCAGGCCTACACAGATGTATTTTCGACCGCCATAGTTCAAGCTCTCCCTCCTCACAGACCTGAGGATTGTGCCATCGATACTGAACCTTCAACAGTGATCCCTTTGGGGAGGATGTTTATTTTATCAGAACCTGAAAAAAGGGCCCTTCGGGAATACCTGGATACTAACTTGGAAAATGGCATCATACGACCATCTAAGTTCCTGGCAGGTGCTTTGTTATTTTTTGTTCCCAAGAAAGACACCAAGGAGCTCAGACCATGTCTAGATTACCGTGGCCTTAACCAGTGTACTTTCAAAGACTGCTACCCATTGCCTCTCATCTCGGATATCCTGGAAGCAGTCAGAGGTGCCGTAGTTTTCACAAAATTAGATCTAAGGGGTAGCTACCATCTTATTCGTATAAAGGAAGGTGACGAATGGAAAACAGCCTTTCGAACACCCTGTGGCCATTTTGAATACCTGGTTATGCCCTTTGGACTTGCTAATGCCCCAGCGGTCTTCCAACGTTTTATGGACCGGGTGCTTTCTGATATGCTGTTCATCTTCGTCATTGTATATCTGGACGACATACTGATATACTCTAAGGACCATCTAAAACATGAAGAGCACTTAAGGGCAGTCTTACAACGTCTACGGGAACATAAGCTCCTGGCCAAACTCGAGAAGGGCCTTTTCCATGTATCAACTGTTCACTATCTCGGTTTCGTTCTTAGTCCAAAGGGGATTGGAATGGACTCATCAAAGGTAGACTCCATTTTATCCTGGCCCGTTCCAACTACTGTAAAACAAATTCAGTCCTTCCTGGGGCTAGCTAACTTCTATTGGAAATTTATACCAGCCTTTTCGGAGATTGTGCATCCTATTATAACATTGTTAAAGAAGGATATCCCCTTTCAGTGGACCTCAGCCCAAGATATGTTGTTCCAACGGTTGAAGTCGGAGTTCACACAAGCTCCCATCCTAGCTCAACCCGACATTGATCGAACTTTTCTTGTTGAAACTGATGCCTCCAACTACGCCATTGGGGCAGTCCTAAAACAAGAATTGGGTGACAAACTAGAACACCCCATCGCCTATCTTTCTTGCACCTTGACTCCCAGTGAGACTCATTATTCCATCCTGGAAAAGGAATTACTAGCCATCCGTCAAGCCTTAACTGACTGGCGTCATCTCCTCCTGGGAGCCAAACACCCGGTACAAGTCCGCACGGACCATCGGAATCTTCAAGTCCTGCAATCCCTAGAATGTAGAAACAGTCGTCAAGCCTGTTGGGCCTTCTTTTTTGCTCAATACCAGTTTCAAATTCACCATGTCCCTGGAACACACAACATAATAGCCGATGCCTTATCCAGACGTCCTGATTATGAACCTCTTGAAGATTGGACTTTTCCTAAAATGTTTCCCCACACAATATTTGTTGCCCAAGCAATCACCCTCCTGGAGGATATTTGAATTCAAACTCAGCCTCTGAAACCCAGAAGGAGTTTAAGAGAAACAATCGATGGAATCTCAAAACAAAGGACGGATATCTGTTCAAGGACAATCGCTTGGTCATTCCCACTCCTGGACTGAGACAAAGGATCACAAGCCTATGTCATGATACTTTTTATTCAGGACACCGTGGCATCACCAACACCCTACCATCTAATACAAAGACAGTTTTGGTGGCCGAAGATGAAGGATGATATCAGGACCCATATCCAGACATGTGCAGTCTGCAATCAGAGCAAACATGATAATAAGAAACCGGCAGGTCTCCTGCTCCAACCAGCAATACCAACAAGACCCTGGGAAATCATCGCCACAGATTTTATCGTGGAACTACCAGCTTCCAGGGGCAACACAACTATCATGTTTACCATTGGTTTGTTTACTCATATGGCTCATTTTACACCTTTATGCAAACTGCCATCCTCATGTGAACTTGCCGTAATCTTCCTGGAACACATATTCCGGCTTCATGGGCTACCCTCCAAGATCATTTCTGACCGAGGACCCAAGTACATATCCCAGTTCTGGAAACAATTATGTCGTATACTGGGAATCCAACATGCCTTGTCCTCAGGTTATCACCCACAGACCAATGGAGCCACTGAACGTGTAAACCAAACTCTAGAACAGTATCTTCGTTGCTTCGCCACCAAGGTCCAGGATGATTGGTCACTCTTAATACCTGTGGCCGAATTCGCTTACAACAATTCAGATCATTCAGCTATCAAACCAAGTCCTTTCTTCTGTAGGCAAGGATTTCATCCTTCAGTTCTACCATCCATTCTTCCACACCCTACCCCAGTTCCTGCGGTAGATTCCTGGATTGAAACCATTATTAATGTACACAAAGAAGCAAAGGAACTCTTAGAAAAGGCCCGAAGAGACGTTAAACATTATGCTGACTCTAAAAGAAGAACTAGGCCTTCCTATTCAGTAGGTGATAAAGTCTGGTTATCCTCGAAGCTCCTTCCCTGACATCTGCGAACAAATAAATTGGCTCCCAGTTATTACGGGCCCTTTTCTATAAAATAAATCGTCAATCCAGTGGCCTTTCGACTTTGACTACCAGAATCCTGGAAAAGGATCCATCCAGTCTTCCATACCTCTCTGTTAAAACCATATCTTCAGCCATCTCAAACAGCTCCAAAATCTACCCCAGTGATTGTCAATGACCAACTTGAATATGAGGTGTCCAGAATCTGTGACTCTAGGTACCGACGTGGTCAGCTACAATATCTGGTCGAATGGAAAGGATACCCTCCCAGTGAGCGCACCTGTGAACCCATGTCAAACATGAATGCCCCCAGGCTGGTTCGAAGATACCATCTTATCCATCGGGGCAAACCCGGAGGAGCTGGGCTTCAGAGGAGGCATACTGTCATGAACCGTCATCTACGTCCCTTCTGGACTTCGTGGTCCCTGACCCATAGGGCATTGAATACAATAATCCTTCCAACATGGCCGCTTGATACGGAACGCTGCTTGCCAGTCTCAGCGCTCCACGGTCTACAAAACAGACACGCCCCGTGGCTCTGCGTGTCTCAACGCTACCGCTTGCTGTAGTTGGACGTGTGTTGCCAGAGTTCGCTCAGAGCTTTCTTCTGATTCTTGGTTCCCGGTTCCTTGGATTCCCCTTCCTTCCGCCCTTTCCTCTGCCTTACCTCCAATCTTCCTGGATTTTCACCTGCGCTCGGGTCACAGCGTTTCGTGCCTCCGAGTGCGAGCATCATTTCCTCCTTGTCTCCGTCCTGGTCATCTGAACGTATCCTGGAGTTGGATTGTGAACCTCACGCTGGAATCCGAGGACCAGCACACAGGTTTATACAAATCCTGGACCGTGAGAAAGAAGACGCCACAGAAGGTCGCATGCAAACAACAAAAACAGGTGAGAAGGGGAGAGATTTGTGACGGGGCTTAACGCCACAGTATATTTAGTTAATGAACCTGCTTAGAATCCTGGTTCGTGGGAAAATGGAGATTCCCTACTGACAAAATAACATTCATAAAGAGGTCTGGAGCCCCTCTACTTAGAATGAACACGGCCAAATAAACTGTTCTATGGGAAGGTTCCCACTCGGCAGTGTCTACAACCATGTTCAGTGGTCGAAGTGTATAAAAAGAAGTAGTGGAATTATGTGCCGTGCTGGCCTGTCCGTGCGCCCCACAAACCCCATCACCACGCCGCCTCCCGGTGAGGTGATGGGGTTTGTGGTGATGGGGTTTCCTTAAACAGCAGGCACATTTAAACAAATGTGCCTGCTGTTTAAGGAAATGTTCAGTGCAGTACAATGAAGTGCATGTTTTAACTTTTTCCTACACTTTTATTTTAAAACAAAACCATTGAGGAATTATTTTTTTTAAAAATAAAAGCATAGGAACAGTAAAACCTAATTTAAAAAAGTAGAGGAGCACCGCTCCCAGCCGCTCCCACCCACAGACCATGTTTTATTCTTCTCCTTCACCTCACTGAGGAGGCCCAACAAGGCTGAAACACGTGCCTGGGGTTGCTGTTGGTAGTCTTGTTCAGAGGAGAATTGCCACAGGTCTGGTCTGGCGTTGTTTTTTGAAAAATGGAATGTGCAATTCCCCTCAGTGAGTAACCCGCTGCATCTGGGACTAGCCTGGTCCAAAAGAACTCATCTTGGAAGCCTTATTGGGCTTTATGCCTGTTCTTTCCCGTGGTGCCCACCTTCTGCTGGCAGCACAGCATCTCTAAATACTTGTGAACGGACTACAAGTTAGCACCCGTCGGGTAGGAGCCAGACAATTAGGTGGCCAGGAACGCAGGCTGAAATTGGTGATCTCAGCCCGCTTTCCAAGCCAGCTGATGGTCGGTTCGCCCACCCACCATCTTCCCCCTACCATCCATTCCCTTTTTGTTTTAATCACCCTTCCCAACTTACCTGATTGCAGCAGCGGAGAGTGCCGCTGGCATAGCTCATGCCGCACCTTCCACTGTGCTTCGGTTTGGCCACCATGAGGGCACTTAGTGTGTGAGCTAGTTAGCACAGTGCACAGTCCCATGGGGGTGCCAGCCAAGCATGATCCAGTGTTCAAGGAGCTAGAGCATCCGCATCACTGTCGAGTTAAATACGCCTATGGTGCAGCTGGAGGCCAGAAAGAAATGAAAGGATGTCTTTGTTAAGTCACAGTGCAGTGCACTCTGACTTCAAAAAGAAATGTTCCAGTTTCGGCGCCCAGTGCTCTGGCCCCATTGCACATGGCAGGAACTAGTAAGCTCTCCCTGCCTCCGGTCTGCATGGTGGGAGCTACAGCATGGAAGCCAGCTGCTGCAGTGGAGCGGATGCCTTCCTCTGGGAATACACATTCGGGTCCAGAGCAGGTAAGAACATGTGTTTTACAAGTGTGTGTGTGTGCATATGTATGTATGCGTGCATGCAAGGGTGTGTTATCTATTATCTAATGTTTGAGTGAGTGTAAGATGTATGAGTGGCTGTGTGTGTGTGTGTGTGAATGAGTGAGTGAATGGTGTGCGAATGGGTGTATGCATGTGTTTGTGCTGGGCCGGCGCCAAAGAGCTGATTTTGGCAGTTGAGCGGTGGGGTGCACTACTACAAAAAAATGTTATGAGCACCCATCTGTGATTAAACGGGCATGTCATGTGGATAGACTGGCATTTTGGCCCAGCCATCTAGCCATTTCCTACTGTGTCATAACATTTGTAATGCAAAGCCGACAGGCTTACGTCCTTACATGCGGAAACTGCCATATATTGCCAAAGCCAGCCCTGACATGTTTTCTTATAGAACCATTACTGCCACTATGTGCAAAGCAAACATGAGCATATTCTTATATGGGAATACTGGCATGCATTGGTGCCACCATTTGGGATATGTATGGGCACAGCAAGCGTGGATATGTTTTTATACTGCCATATATTGTGGGTAAAGGCATCATGTAAATGTGTTGGGAAAAGCACCTATTTGGTGAGTTGCAGCTACTGGATTTTTGGATTGGAGTTACACTACAAAACCAAGCGCCAACTGTCTGGCATTTTACCCAACCATTTTAACCCATTATTCAAAAAAGAACATTGGGGCAGGGTGGAGATAGACACTTCCCAGAGCTCCCTTTGGTTTGTTTCTGCTCCATCACTCTGGCATATTTGTTAGAAATATTTACAGCCCTCCAATTAAAGAATTCACCAAGCACCACTGAATGAGTGGCTGGTGGGTGAACGGGTATGAATGTGTGCATGCATGGCTGGGGCCCAGGCAAGGGCATGGATGTTTTTGTACACATTTTACTGAAATGTTTGTTTTGGGCAAAGCCAAAAGGATGATTTTTATTACTTGGAGGGGCTTGGGGGTGGGGACTTCATGACACAACAGGGCAGGCAGACTGGACATTTTCCTTCTGTGACATGACATTTGTCACAAAAGGAGCCACGCTCTTATGATATCTGTTCATACATGGGGACAGTGGGGGCACTTGTGCAGTCAGCAAGTAAACGTTTGCTTTCTGTGGCATTGCATGTTTTACTAGTGTTAATGGTCGGTTGAGGCATTTGTGCAGCCAAGCAAGGAAATGGCTCCTTACTGTAGCAATGCATGTTTTACTGACATTGAGGCTAAAGTCAACATGATGAGTATTCTTACATGGTGGTTCTGAGGTTGGGCAAGCATTTGCGCAGCAGCAATAACACATGTTCTTCCTGTGGCAGGAGATTTTTACTGGCATTAAGGACAAAGCCAACAAGAGAACGTTTGTACATGGAGAAACCTGCATATACTGACAGAGCCAGCATGAACATGTTTTCTTATGGTATCATTACTGTGCATAATATTATTGGCCACACACAGAATAGGCTAGTGCATTTGGGTGTTAAGACTCAGTAGCCAGGTGCAGCCTCCTTGTTTCTACACTAGGTATAAGATTGAAAGTTTGATTAAAACACATACTTGCATCCTTCACCTATTTGCCCGGCGTGCCACTTCAGAAGCATAATCATCACGTGCATTACGCATGCATGGTGGTCCAGGCTGGGATGGCCCGTGTTTCTGTTGCCGAGCTTGGGGAAAGGGGAGAGACATGTCTCGCAAGGAGGGGAAGAGGGGGCCACAGTTTGTGTTACACCACTGCCCTAGCTCATATTGTGAAGCCCACTCCTTTCAAATCAATAGCTCGAAAACCTGTCACGCAGTTTAGAACAATCATGAATAGAGCCCAGTGACTGCCATCCCAACCCCCTTCTGTGGTGTCACGTGCCCCGCCAGTGGAAGGTCACGTGGCACACAGGAAATAAAGGGATCACCGGAACTGGCGTCAGGGCGCCAGTCCGGGTTTATGCAACGATCGAAGTGGTCTGTGCATTCTTTAGCTGCACCCAGCCTTCCCGCGCTGCGCACCAGAGGCCTATCCACCCGCGGCCTAACGCTGAGCCCGAAGCTCATAGGGTGGGACATCACACTGGCGACGAAGCGGAAAGAACCCGTGTCTCTGCAACGCACAGCCGATCGTTTTTCCCTCCGCGTGCCACCGCGATGCAGAACCGTGTATCATCCCTCCGCCTGCTACCGCGGATGACCAACTGCCTTGCACAAGGCCGACGAGCAGCAAGCTCTTCCCGACGCAACTTCCCCATCACATCACCCCGACACAGGGAAAAGATATTGGTCGACAACGCAAGTACCCGGCACGTCGGAGAATCATTCTAACTACGACATAACCAGCAAGGCCGCAAACTTTCGATAACATGTCCAGCCCGAATACCAGCCCCACGAGAGCCAGCACCGGCCCATCATCCAGGAGAAGCCTCACCCTGGACCCTCTGGATCCAGCGCAGACGACTTTCATGCCGCCGTTTGATCCTTTTACCACCGGGGCAGCTATTAGGTGGGAAATCTGGCTACAGCAATTTGAAATGCATCTAGATGCAAGAGACATTGCCATAGCGAGGAAGAAGCGCACGTTCCTCCTACTCAACATCGGAGCAGCCACCCTGCGCCTGTTTAACGCAACCCCAAATCGTGGCAACAACGATGACTACGACGCAGCCAAAGCGGCGCTCACGAACATGTTCAAGCCCGATCTCAACCCGGATTACGAACGATTCCACTTTTGTATGGCACGACAACGCGAGAAAGAGACCGTCGACAAGTTCCATGCTCGCCTTCGAGAAATGGCGGTAGGTTGCGAGTTCCCAGACGAAGAATTTGCCATCCGTCTCCAAATCATTAATGGGATATCCTCAGAAAAACTGAGAAGAGCCATCCTGTCCGAGAGGAATATAAGACTCTCTTGCATCCTGGAAATGGCGCGCCTCCGTGAACAAACTGAAGATCAGGTAGCGACCATTGAGGCCGCGATCCAGAGACTGCCGCTAGACAACCCTAGACCCTCCGAGGATATCGCTGCCATCTCTAAACACCAGAGCAGTCGCACGAAACAAGGCCGAAGGTCCAGCACAGCGCAGGGACAAGACAGGAACTGCAAATGGTGCAGAAGCCCATGGCACAAAGGTGAATCTTGCCCGGCATGGGGGTCCACGTGCAGGAAATGCAACCGCCTCAACCACTATGCCGCAGTATGTCTGAACCCGCCAAACAGAAATGACGCAGCGCAGCAGCCTGCACAAGATCGCAAGAAAAAGTTTGCACCCAGAGAATCCCGCCAACAAGAGCGAAGAGGAAAAGCAAGAGCCGTGGACGACTCCCAAAGGTCTCCGGACACGAGCAGCAGCGACGACAGCGACGACAGCTCGTCCCCAGAAACGAGAAACAAAAACAGGCGGAAAAAGTGGAGTAAACGGACACACCGAGTACACTTGATCTCGGCCGTCGAGCCGCACCGATCGCGACAGAAAAAGAGACCGTCATGCACCGTCCTGTCCAACGGAGCCCCGTTGAAAGTCGTCATCGATACCGGCGCAACAGTAAACGTCATGCAGGTGACAGCGTACTGCAAACTCCACTCGAAGCCCACTCTTCATGAGAAGAAGGTCCGACTCTACGCCTATGGAAGCAAGAAGCCTTTGCCTGTACAAGGGTTGTTCAAATCAGACTTCACATACAAAAACGCCAACCACAGAGCTCGCATCTACGTGGTAGACGCCGGATGCAAGACGCTATTGAGCTGCCGAACCGCAGAGAAGCTGGAGCTGATCCATTTCGCATTCAACCTTCAACAGGATGAGCTTGATAGCCTGCTAAGACGACACAAGAAGCTGTTCCAAGGTATTGGGTGCCTGAAAGGAAGGACCATCAAGCTCCACATAGACCCAACAATTGAACCCAAAGCAGTTAGGCATCGAAGGATCCCGTTCCACCTAAGGGGAGCGGTGGAAAAAGAGTTAACCAAACTAGAGAAAGCAGGGATCATAGAAAAGACGTCAGGGCCTACCCCGTGGGTCTCACCTATGGTAGTTGCTCAAAAGCCCAAACAACCAGACGCAGTACAAATCTGCATTGACATGAGGCTTCCCAACGCCGCCATCGGGAGAGAACGTCACGTAACACCTACGATAGACGAGCTCATTGTAGACCTCACAGGAGCAACGGTCTTCAGTAAACTTGACCTCAGATCAGGCTATCATCAACTGAGACTGTCCAAAGAGTCGAGATATATCACTACATTCTCCTCTCACCTCGGCCTGATGAGGTAAAAACGACTCAATTTCGGAATATCATCAGCTGCGGAAGTGTTCCAGCACGAAATCCGCAAAGTCATCACGGGGTTGGAAGGCACCACCAATATCAGTGAAAATATTCTCATATACGCATCAAACAAGAAAGACCACCACTAGCGACTAGCAGCAGTCCTGACAAGACTCGAAGAAGCAGGACTAACACTCAACGCCGAGAAATGCGAATTCAACAAGGATGAAATATGCTTCTTCGGATACATTTTCAGCGCTAAAGGCGTATCCCCTGACCCGTCCAAAGTACGAGACATAAAAGACTCCAAAGCACCCCAGTCAGCCTCCGAAGTGAGAAGCTTCATGGGAATGGCGACGTATTGCGCACGCTTCATCCCTGATCTCGCCAGCACGGCGAGCCCACTCAGGGAGCTAACGAAGAAGGACCAAAAGTGGGAATGGACCACCTCCCACCAACAAGCGTTTCAACAAATTAAAGACACCCTATCCGAGTCCACCACCATGGCGTTCTTCAACACAGAGAAGCAGACTGAGCTTCTGGTCGACGCCAGTCCGGTTGGCCTCGGGGCAGTCCTAACACAAACCGACATCGAAGGAAACGTAGTCCCCATCGCGTTCGCCAGCGGGCGCTCACAAAACCTGAACAGAATTACGCACACATTGAGAGGGAAGCACTAGCCATCTTGTGGGGGTGCCATCACTTCAAAGTGTACCTGTTGGGCAAACAAGCAAAAGTCCTCACAGATCACAAACCCCTGATCCCGATATTCCGTGGATCCTCTCCCCACCCGCCTGCACGCATCGAGAAATGGATGTTACAGCTACAACCGTACAACATCGAGGTTGACTATCGCCCAGGAACAGACAACCCGGCAGACTACCTGTCCCGCGACCCGCCACAGACAAAGAACAGCGCCAAGCGAAGGAGACCGACGAGCATGTCTGTCACATAGTAGCCTGCGCGAGACCACGAGCCCTGACCCTATAGGAAGTAGCCAGTGAGACAGCATCGGACGCCATCCTGCAGCACACCACTGCCACCATCCGATCAGGAAACTGGAAAAACTATCTCACGTCGATGGCTCAGCGCACCTCGGCGGCCCAAGTCAAGCTCAGGGCGCTATTCGGGATCAGGCACGATCTCTCGATAGCCCCAGAAGGCATCGTACTCAAAGGACACAGAATCGTACTGCCTGAGTCCCTAGAAGACAGGACTCTCCGCCTAGCGCACAGTGGTCATCAAGGCATAGTCAAAACCTCTGCATATCTCAAGTCCCAGATGTGGATGCCGAACATACAGCAAAGAGTAGTGGAACTAGTCGAGTCTTGCGCAGCATGCCAAGCATCCAGAAGACCAGAACACCCGGAACCGATCAGCAGCGCCCCAAGAAGCCAGAAACGCTGGGATGCTGTCAGCATGGACCACTGCACAGTAGCCGGCGAAGGGTACCTTCTCGTAGTGATAGACGAATTTAGCCGATACCCGGAGGTAGAGCACGTGCCATCCACCAAAGCGGAAACCACTATCCTCGCACTAGAGAAGATATTCGCCACGCATGGAATACCGAGGAAGGTGAAAAGCGACAATGGACCTTCCTTCACTAGTCAAGAACTACGCGAGTACTTCAACGAGGTGAATGTCAAGCACCAACGGATCACCCCAAGGTGGCCCCAGGCGAACGGTGACGCGGAAAGATTCATGGGGTCACTCAACAAGGTCATCAGAATAGCCAAAGAACAAGGGCGCCCGTGGCTAAAGACAGTGTACCGGTTCCTGAGAACACACCGGCAAACCCCGCATTCCTCTACAGGGGTCAGGCCGGCAGCCCTCATGCTGGGCGTGCCCATACAAGCAGAACTACCCATACACCCCCAGTGGATAGCTCCGGAAGCAGACATCCCCACCATGGACGCCACACAGCTGAGGCGAAATGAGCGAGAAAGCGTCACCAGACGAGCCCGCCACTGAGAGCTAACACCAGGAGACACCGTCATCGTCAAGAATCGAGCCCCGCCTAAAAAAATGAAGTCCAGCCATGGACCGTCAGTACCACAAACCACAGCATGATCACAGCCACCCGAGGAGGGGAGACAGTGACGAGGAACGTGTCCCATTTCAGGAAAGTACCCCCAGAACTGTGGGAAGAACAGCCAATACCGTCGAGGGAAGAAGCAGAGGTACCGCACTCACCCCCCGGCCAAGTAACCCCGCGAAGCCCAGGCACTCCCCGAACCTCGGGCAGTCCATGCCAGCAAATAGAGCCAAGCAAAGCTGAGACTCCCAAGATGGACGCCCCAGAGAAGAGGAACACCCGGTATCTTCTGAGAGAGAGGCCCAAACCGTCATCCCGCCTGAATGGATATGTCGTGGACAGAAAAGGCCAGCCCAAACATTGAGAAGATAAACTCGATGAGTGATAATTTGTACACAGTCGTGATGTGAGACAAGGTATGCCAATGGCCAGTTAGTAATGTATATAGTTGAATTTGTTTACACCTGTGCAAACACCTCCAAGTTGGGGAGGAATGTGGTGTCATGTGCCCCGCCAGTGGAAGGTCACGTGGCACACAGGAAATAAAGGAATCACCGGAACTGGCGTCAGGGCGCCAGTCCGGGTTTATGCAACGATCGAAGTGGTCTGTGCATTCTTTAGCTGCGCCCAGCCTTCCCGCGCTGCGCACCAGAGGCCTATCCACCCGCGGCCTAACGCTTAGCCCGAAGCTCATAGGGTGGGACATCACACCTTCCATCCGACCCGTGCGACCACCTTTCATCCAGATTTTCCTTTTTCAGAGAAATGTGCTTTCCCTTGGAGTCATGCTGGCAAAGAAATGACAAAACATCTAAATAAATAAAGACATAAGATTCATGGCCTATTTCTAGACCAGTAACTCCAGCTTGTGTCCTGGATATTGCCTCTTGATGCTGGCATAGTTCAGATTGCATTAATGGTAGGTACCTCTCCTTGAAACAGTACTGGCCCAGCACCTCTTGCCTCAAATCCACATGCAGTTCCGTTAATGCCAGCACTGGAGAAATGGGTCGGCCTTTTTATTAGCTCCTGTCACGCCTTCAGAACGATGCCCATCACCACCCAAGCCTGCATACCAAATTACTTTCGAACTCAGGGGATTTGCAGGAGTGACTGGGCCCTTTTTTGCTTGGGCACATCTTTCGGGACTACTGCGATGGGCTACGTCTTTCTGAAAGTAGGCCACAAATATGCGTGAATACTTGCAAAGGCTTCATGGAAGCTATATTTAGAGTCTGACATGCCTTTTCCCCTAGCAGATTCAGCTCGCAGGCAATCAAACGTCTGAGCTTTTTAAATTATTTACATGCATTACTCATCCTGCGTGCACGCGGAGAGCTGTTTACGCCATCACAGGACCTCTGTGATCAGCTGCAGACATTTTATGCCAAGAAAGATGGCAACGATGAACTCAACCGTTAAGGGCACGCCGTGCCCTGCAAATAGTGGGAAGGGGTTCTTACCCACACAAAGATGCGGGAGAGACGCCTTTGCCCAGCGACCTATGTGCTCTGCTACGATATGAAATGTAATGGGATATTACGTACTTGTGCGAAATAGGATAGAAACAGTGTTTGTCCCGGTCACCATTGGCTGTGCATAACTTGGAGCATAGAGCTTTGTCATTCAGTTCTAAGTTGCCCAGTGTATCTCAAAGAAAGTGTTTTAAAGTATGTTGACAGTCTAAATGACGTTTACTTAATACGTGCTGGGAATTGGGTTAAAGACTGATAAGCAATCATTCTGCAGTGAATTGCACGCATGAAGATGTGATAGCCGGCGACCTGGACTTTTACTAGGCGGGGGACTGAATGTTTCAGACAAAATGTACTTTTCTTCTCCTTGGAGGGGCCGGGGACCGGCTGTTGTCCAAGGACATATGGGTACTGCCATGATGAAAGCACGCAAACATAATTAAGCAATAAGCCCCTAGCAGGGGGGAATACTGCTTCAGGTAATGTTCCGTGGCCCATAGTTGCCTGAATCAGTAATGCCCCCTGCCCTCCTGCAAGGGGCTTATTGCTATTAAGACCGGAATACTAATAGTTTTTTTTTCAGTTGCGAGACGCCGTCTGCATTTCGCAACTGAAAAAAAGACTAAAAGACAAAAAATGGCTGTGACAGAACGGAGAGAAGGTTGTTACCCGGGACTCAAGGGGTTAACGCTCGGGAGCCCCCTCCGTTGGAAAGGCGGAGTCTGACTGTGCAAGGGGGTTATGGGGCACGTGCGCTGCGAATGCCACTTCCTTTTAGTTGTGAAAGAATAAAGAAGTTCCTCCTATCTCTCCGTGTGTGCGTCCTTCATTTGGGCCTAGATCCCTAGGCAACATTTGGCGACGAGGATCTCTCCCGCGCACCGGAGTCCTCCTCCGACGGCAGTCCGCCTGTGGTGGCCGATCCAGCGAGCCTCCTCCTCCTGCTCCACCTCCGCGCAGCACGGCACTCCGCCGAATCCGCCTTGTCGGACCTCCTCCGTCGGACCTCCGCGACGGCGACCCCGCCCGCGCAAGGACGGGCCTTCTCTCCCAGGGGCCATGAGCACCTCCAACCCGGGGTCCAGCCAAGGCTCGCCTCAACTGCCGCGGGCGGCGAAGTCGATTCAACTACGACTGCCCCCGCCGTTCACTATGACTCCGCAGGCCACCAAAGGCCCCAGATGGACCGACTGGATGGACGATTTTCGACACTTTGTGAGAGGATCCGGCGACGGGGACTCCCCCAATATGAGGGACATTTTCCTTAACCTGGTAGGGGGAGAAATAAAAACGGTCGTTAAGGCCATTCCACCCGCAGACCAGGACACTTTTCCCAAGCTGATCGGCGCGCTGGACAAACTGCTTATTATCGAAGTCAATCGGGACTATGAAAGATACTTGTTCAATCAATGCACCCAACTCCCGCAAGAGACCGTCGACGAATTCATCACACGTCTACGGGTGAAAGGGGCGAACTGCCAATTTGATGCGTTCTCGTTAGAAGAAGCTATCCGGCTGAGGGTGATCGAAGGGTGCCTCTCCCCTGCACTCAAGAAACAGCTCCTCAAGAAACCGCTCACCATGCCCGAGGTCAGTGAACTCGCCCGCATCCACGAGAGGGTGGATGCGCAGGCCTCGGCCATGGGTCACTCCAACAACGCGAAGGTGGGCTCAGGGGAATTTGTGGCCGCCATACTGCCCCCCCGTCAAGGCCCCCAGCCGTATGGACCATCCACTGCCCCGCCGATGTCAACCCCGCGGCTGCAAAGACAGTGCTACCGCTGCGGGATGTCTTTCCCCCACTCAGGGTCCTGTCCAGCCCTGTCCCAGCGATGTACCAACTGCGGAAGAGAAGGACACTTTCACTCCGTCTGCAGGGAGGGCGTCCCATTTCCACCGATGCGGCCCCAGGCGGCCCCCAGAATGCCGTTCCGCCCGCAACCCCTGCAATACAGCCAGCCGAGACCATATCAACAGGGCCTCGGCCAGAGGCGTTACGTTCGTGCGATGGACGAATACCTAGCGGCAGGATATGCCCCTCCGTATGACCAGGCCGAACAGCCCAGACATTTCACGGATGAATACGACAACCCGCCTGCAGAATACAGGCCGGAAACCCTCTGCCATGACGACCAGGCGGCGGCCTACTATGCGCCGCAGGACCACTACGACCAGGATGAGTTCGTAAACCTTATCCTCGACAACAAAGAGGCCAGGGAGGCCCCGCAGATCCCGCTCAAGATGGCGAACTGCCAATTTCAGTTTATGATTGACTCTGGGGCCACAGTGAACATCATGGGCGAACAAGACTACGTCAGGATACCATGCCCGCCACAGCTCAGTCCGTCTCGCTCCAGAATTTTCCAGTGGGGTGCCGCCACCCCGCTCCAAACGTTGGGTCAATTCACCCAGTGCCTTCTCCTGAATGGGCGGCAAGTTGATGCGACCATTCACGTGATACGGTCCCTCGCCAAAAGCCGATGCCTCCTTAGCTACCTCACGGCGTCGCACCTCGGACTGATTGAAATTCACGTGAATGTGGGTGACGTGATCACTGCCGCAGCGGCCAAACCCGGCCAGGGGTACACGGAAGATGTGATTGCCTACCATCAAACTCAATCGCTCGTCTCACAAGAAGACATCGCGGGGGCCTTCCCCAAGCTCTGCGTGGGGCTAGGAAAACTACGGGGACCCCCAATCCGGCTCCATATTGACCCCAACGTGCGTCCAGTGCCGCAGCATCCCAGAAGGGTCGGATTCCACCTTCAGGAGACAGTTTCGGAGGCGCTCCAGCAACTGCTCCGCGACGACATCATTGAGCCGGCGACGGGTCCGACGCCGTGGGTGTCCCCCCTTGTGGTGGTACCCAAGGAAGGGGGCAAGATCCGTTTGTGCGTGGACATGCGGGTGGCCAACACGGCGATCCAACGGGAACGACACCCGGGACCATGTATTGAGGACATGATTGTGATGCTGAACAGTGCCCAAATGTTCTCTAAACTGGACTTAAATCAGGGATACCATCAGCTGGAGCTCCACCCTGACTCCCGGCCCATAACCACGTTTGCGACACACGATGGACTCTTTAGATACCGGAGGCTGAACTTTGGAATCTCATCTGCCGCTGAGATCTTCCAGGAAACTATACGCCAGATCATCCGACCTATCAAAGGGGCCCTCAATTACAGTGACGATATTCTCGTCTTTGGATCGTCCAAGGAATCCCATGACAGGGCTCTACACGACACCTGCGAGGCCCTTCAGGGTGCCGGCCTCACGCTCAACATATCGAAATGCCGGTTCGGCAAAACAAAACTCAAGTTCTTTGGACATATCTTCTCCAAGGACGGCATGCTGCCTGACCCCGAGAAGGTCGAGACGATCACCAACCTCGCCGAGCCCCGACAAGTGGCGGATGTCCGTTCGTTCCTTGGCATGGCAGGATACTGCGCAAGGTACATCCCCCACTATGCCTCCATCACAGACCCACTGAGGAAACTGCTACAGAAGGAGTCGCCGTTTGAATGGACACAGGCCTGTCAACAGGCTTTTGCGGACATCAAGCAAGCTCTCGCCGAGGCCCATCGCCTCGCATATTTCAACCCACAGTGGCACACCGAGGTGGTAGTCGATGCCAGCCCAGTAGGCCTCGGCGCCATTCTGGCCCAAACCAGTGGCGCAGATGTTAACCCCAGACACGTGATTGCATACGCGAGCCGAGCGCTATCAACGCCTGAACTAGCCTACTCCCAGGCCGAGAAGGAGAGCTTGGCAGCGGTCTGGGCGTGTGAGCATTTTCATAACTTTATAATCGGAAAGAAGTTTACGCTGATCACCGATCATCAGGCGCTTCTCTCATTGTTTGGGAACCCGCATACCAAGATGCCACCGAGGATTGAAAGGTGGGGCATCCGCCTCCAGGAATACGATTACGATATCGTACATCGCCCGGGGGGCGACCTTAACCCCGCCGACTACCTCTCCCGACACCCAGTAGGGGCCCCGCTGGCACGGAAGGGGGACGTTGCGTATGTGCAATATGTGGCGGCTCAGGCGCTGCCCCCGGCACTGTCACTCGAAAGGGTAGCGGCCGCGTCGGCAGCCGATCCGACGACAGCCCTGGCGATCAGCCTCACGACCGCCAACAAGTGGAAAGATCACCACAGAGCCACTCTAGCTCACCCGGGGGTGAACAAGCAAGAAATCGAACGGCTAGCCAGGGTCCATGGTGAACTGGCGGTAAAGGACGATAACATTCTGCTCAGAGGGTGTAGGATCGTCATCCCTGCCACACTCAGGAGCGAGGTGGTTAGCATAGCTCATGAAGGTCACAGGGGAGCCGAGAACACAAAGAAGCAGCTCAGATGCCATGTGTGGTTCCCCCTCCTGGACGCAGCTGTGGACGAGTGGGTGAGGAACTGCCACGCCTGTCAGTGCACAGCCCCTGCAGAACATCCGCCCCCGCTCCAACACACTCAAATACCTGAGCACCCTTGGGAACGAGTAGCCATGGATTTTTACGGGCCCACTGAAGCGGGCGACTATATTCTGCTCTTCGTGGATGAACACTCAAGATTTCCGATTGCCAAGAGAGTCAGCTCCACAGCGTTCTCTCAAGTTGCGGCAACGATAGAAGAGGTCTTCAGTGAGTGGGGGATCCCCAAGTGGGTCAAGTCCGACAACGGACCACCGTTCTGTGGGCACGAATTTGGGACACTGGCAGAGCACCTGGGGTTCAGGCACATGAAGATCACACCACGCCACCCCCAGGCGAATGGAATGGCGGAGCGATTTATGGCATCGATTAAGAAGGCCATTCAGAGGGCACGGCTGGACGCCGTTGATACACACCAAGCCCTATGCCGCCTGTTAAGAGACTACAGAAACACTCCCCATGAGGTCACAAACAAGACGCCTGCTGAGCTCATGTTTAGATATGAAGTGCGAACTCGCATCCCGAGGAGTACGGTGCAGGCTGAGCCGGCCGACCAAGATCTCCTCCAGAGAGATGCGGTGGCAAAAGAGAATGCGAGGCGTCGCACCGATGCTCGAAGAGGAGCGGTACTGCCGGGGCTCCAGGTGGGAGATGAAGTCCTGGTACAGCAGCCGGCAAGCAGGAAGACAGACCCGAGGTTTGCTCCAAGCCCCCTGAGGATTGTTGCCATGAAAGGCACGATGGTGACGGCGGAAGATGAGAACAGGACCGTCACCAGAAACTGTCAACAGTTCAGGCCATATGCAAGGAGAGAGCCCACGGAAGGAGCTCAAAGGGCACTCTCACCGGAACCACTAATGCAGAGGGATGATGAGTGGTTTCCCCCGGAAGGGGACCCCCGGGATGTGGCCCCGAGTGAAGTAATTGAAGAGGAGCCCGATCTGGGGACTCGAGGTGAGAGGCCGAGACGGCTCATAAAGAAGCCGATGAGACTTGTTGAGGAGTGTTAAGTTATGTGTTGAGACACAGGGTGTCAAGTTGATGTTTGGACATATTGTCCGGGGGTAGTGTTACCCGGGACTCAAGGGGTTAACGCTCGGGAGCCCCCTCCGTTGGAAAGGCGGAGTCTGACTGTGCAAGGGGGTTATGGGGCACGTGCGCTGCGAATGCCACTTCCTTTTAGTTGTGAAAGAATAAAGAAGTTCCTCCTATCTCTCCGTGTGTGCGTCCTTCATTTGGGCCTAGATCCCTAGGCAACAAAGGTCCTTCTCCCTTTCCATAGCGGCCATTGAAAAAAGGAAAAAAAAGAAAAACAAAGAAAATGGCCACCATAGAAAGGAGAGAAGGAACTACAGGTAGTCCCTTCTCCCTCTTCATGCCGGCCACTCCGCGAAGGAACCGGGGGCCGCGGCGGTGAGCAGCGCATTGTTGACCAGGTAAGGACCTGGCGAGGGCCAATCAGATTGCGTGAAACAATCTGATTTTCCCTTGCTGGATACTAATAAAGTTTCCTGTTAGTGCTTGTGGTGTCGAAGCGCCATACGCGTGGGAGGAGCGTTGTCACCCGGGCGCATACATTCACGCATCCATGCAATCATATGTTGCTCACAGGGAACGGCTCAACGAGCAACGTAGAGTGATCCTCGTTTGTTTGTCTGTGTTGCCCTGCTCATTACTGCTAGAGACCCCACTGCACCACTAAGGGGCCCCACCTGCTGAATGGTTGCTGTCTCGCCATCTTCTACACCAGCAGCCCCTGACTGTGACTTGAGCCAGGTAACCCATCAGAGAAGCCAGAAGCCAGGGTACAGGGGGCTTCTGTCCCATCAGGCGAGGACACAACAGTGGTTTCCCACAGTCCTCTTCTCAGGAAAACTGTGTCGCTGGGGCCTATCAGCCTCAACCTGGATTGCCGACTTACAGTCCTCCCACGAGGGGCCTACTGCTGAAGAGTTAGCCACAAGCTGTCCTGTCTTTACCTTTCAGAGGAACCAAAGGTTTAATTTTTGCTAGCCCTCTAATTTCAGGAAACATGCGAAAAAGGCTACAAATAGAGGTGCTACACTGTGCGCCTCACCAGTACCTTCATGCATAACGCACAGAGCAATTCATAGCGAAAGAGCAGAATTCCTAGAAAAGAAAATAACCATCTACATAGCGACAAGAACGCTCAGATCAAACAATGACATCCTCCTGGAACCAAAACCATACACAAGAAAAACACGTTGAGGCTCTTCATTCTCCCACCTGGCAGCCAAAACATGCAACACCCTTCTGAAAGAAATACGTAATACAAAGGATCACTTAAGATTCAGAAAATCACTTAAAACTTGGCTCTTAGGCTCACAATCAGACAGGAAAGAGTAGAAAAAAAAGACACCACTGAAAATAAAACATGCCACAACGAGCACACATGAAAGGAAGAAGTCGGGGAGGTAGGGAGCCCAGGATATACCCACTCCCAAGCCAACACCTAATTTAGACATCGCCTAAGGACAGACACCCTAGCTGCAGACGAGGGAGCACTAACCAACAACAGACACCTGTAATGCAGGGAGCACCTACAATTCGGAGGAAAACCCTACAAACTCAGTGAGGAGATGGCAGGCAACCCCCTGGTGACCTATGAGCAACCCTAGCACCATTAAACAAAACAGTATAGAAGTCTCTCATCTGCCACTTACTTGATGTCTTGTTGATATAATTAATTCCTAAAAAGAAATGCAAATTGAATATCTGGAGTACAAGGTATGTAAATCCCAAATTTAATGTGAAATCAATTTCAATTACACGAAACATAACTCAGAGTGAACTAACAGAGCCAAATTTCCAATACATCAGACATCACTCATAGTGAACTAACTGAGCCGACGCATGTTTCGAAAAATGAATCTCTTCCTCAGGGCTTTTATCATCCTACAATTGAATCTTTTCATGAACAAAAAGTAACAGAACACCTAACATACAGTCTGATATGTGGTGTTAGTAAAGTGACCCAATTTTTGTCAGTTCCATGCAATTTGCCTAAATCATTGTAATACACCAAGTATATGTAACGGCCACACAATAATGATAAGTAGTTGATCATCATTGTCAAAATAATTCCAATTTAAAGCAGTGTCCATATGAATGAATGCATAATCGGAGAGAGGGACAAACAAACAAAGAGCAAAAAAGAAAAAAAATATGTTTTTTAGAGAGATAAGTAATCCTGAGCATCTCAAGTCACATTTCCATTGAGGCCGATGTGTCAGCTTCAAAATACAAAGCACGCAAGCAGTCATGTGGAAAACCCCTTGGTGTGTCTCCGGACCCCCATCAGCCACCAGATGAAAACAGGAAGTGTTATTTCATATTCAAACAGCTCGTGCCACTGCAGAATATAGGGGAGAAATCCACCAGGGACGAAAGGTGTGCACGGAGTCTGTTTTCCCTTTCCATGGCGGCCATCGGGAGCGGACGCGCTGGAAACAGAAGTGTTCTCAGCGCGTCTGCTCCCAAAAAAAAGGAGAAGAAGGAGAGTGGGGTTGGGAGGAAGGTAGGGAGGGAAAAAAAGCCTTACCTCAGTCCCCACCGTGGGGCAAAGGTAGCCTTTCAGCCGTGGGGAGGCTCGAAGCGGTGATGGCCCCGCTTCAAGCATCCTCTTTGGCTGAGGGGCTGCCACACCCCCGCCGGGTACAATGGCTGTGGAATCCTGGCCGAGGGATTCCCGGCCAGGTAATGCCTCAGCGAGGGCCAATCAGAATGGTTGTTTCATTTTGATTGTGCCCTCGCCGGGTACTAATAGGCAAGATGGATTCCTAATGTGACGTCGCTCGCGATAATGCGCCTGAGGGATCTGTCAGTCTCTATCGTGAAAGCATGCATCTACTGTGAAACTGCCAGTGAGTGATCAGTCACTGCTAATACTGACCGCGTCATGCAGGGCGTTTGATATAATAATCAGAAAATAGTGCTCTTCTGAAGCGGCTCTTGTATGGTCCAATCAATCTGTAAAAATGACGTAAATGAGTAAAAAACACTAGATTGTGCCTATTGATAAATAGCACTGGTATTAGCTTAAAAATGAAAACGTACTCACTTATATTACTGCAAAAACACATCTATAGAAACTCTGTGCTCATTTTCACAAAAGGGTCTGGCTCCTTGCAGTAGCAGCATTTTCTTATAAGGTTATAGCAATCGAGCCTGTGTTCCAGTCCGTAAGTATAGTTTACACTCTGTGTGACCTCTGGTCCGCACCAAACCCAGCTCGACCCAAGGCGGCGGACGGATATCCAAAGCAGCAAGGTAACAAAAGTCCCACTATCCAAACTGCTAAATCTCAACTCCCCTCTCTGCATATACCTCTCAAACGCTAAACACAACCACATTCTTGCACAGCAATCCGCTCACACTTCATACACTGTAACAACAAAACAAACCACACATAGCCTCGCACAACAGCACATAGGAGTCTAACGATTCATAAACCGCACCAATGCTCAGCAAACAGTGCCAACCGAACTGAAGCTGCCAACAGTACATCAAAAACCTCTCACTCTACCTCTGTCCTGCTACGCCCCACTAACCCACCGTACCCTCTTACCTTTCAGAGCCACCAGAGTGGCAGGGGATCACTCCGGTGGTTATAATGTGCTGTATAGACATCCTTTAACATTAATATTAACATTAACGTGCACAGTAGCAGCCCTAGTGATTGCAGTGTCTTCAAGGTTACTTTCCAGATCACAGACCTGCCATCTAAACCAAGTTTGCTTTATTCAAAGGGGTACAGTGCAAAGTCGTGTTTTTCACCTGTCCTTCGCTGCAGCCACAAGTAACAAAACGTTATTTTCTCGCATTTTTCTCTAATACATTGGACTGCCCTCATGCTGCCGAGACTTGCACACCGCTTCATGCATACACCACAGAGTCATTGCTGAGGGGCATTCTGGGATTTGTAGGTGGGGCACCAAATTAAATCTGACTACCAAGACTATGGGGAAGTGTTAGGGAGTGGGTTGGAAGGTTGATGTCATTATTCGAAGTACTTTACTAGTTGAAGTAATGTTGATATGTCCGTGTCGTGGAGTGTGCCAGGTAGGTAGGGACACAACATACGTTGACTGGAATAAACCAAGTATTTGATTTGTTGACCAACGAATAAAGTGGTTCAGGTAGGTGAGCAAGAGGAAAAAACCTTTCA
This sequence comes from Ambystoma mexicanum, assembly GCF_040938575.1. Lineage (NCBI taxonomy): Eukaryota > Metazoa > Chordata > Amphibia > Caudata > Ambystomatidae > Ambystoma > Ambystoma mexicanum. The sequence continues at coordinate 859,415,107 of NC_090934.1, read as the reverse complement.
CTTATGAGTTTGAAAATATGTTAGTAAAAGGGTAAAAGTGGGCCTCAGTTCAGCTGTGTCAATGTTCTCTGGGGCTTTCAAAACCTCACTTCGCAACAGGGAAGACAACCCAGTTAGGAGGTAACGTGCAAAAGCAGGGCTGAGAACATGCTTAACTTTTATTTATTTGTATGTGGCGCAGCCATAACGGCCTGGAGGCATACGGGCTCCAAGACCAAAGGTCCCAAGACACAGAACATGCTTCTGCCAGTAGTCCCAAAGGAACAAGCAGAACATGAAATCTGGAACAAGGCACCCTGAGCAAAGAAAAGGTCTCTTGCAAAGTTCCTGGTTTCAGGTTATCTTGGCCCTGTTTCAATGTGCACTGTAGGACCCTGTCCTTTGTCTTTGGGTTGCAGGTTTATGGGGTTCCCAAACCAACTTCTAGAACGTTGGTACTAATGGCCCTCTAAGGGCAACGCCCCATGGGATTGGCAGAGTCTCTTAAGAAGTGTGGTTCGTGGGTGGATGTTTCCCAACACTGGTGCATTCTACCTGGGTTTAAGGCTCGCGTTTGAGTTGCTTGTTGTCACCTGACTACCCCTGTTCTAGTTTATTGGTCACTGGGGCACTCCCCTGTCGAAGCCGCCTAATTCTCAGTGAGACTGCACTGTCTCATACCTCTTCTCACCTCGAAACTCTGCCGTGGCCGGACCCAGTCCCTCGGAACCTCCTTGCTCTCAGAAGGGATGGGGCGGGGGTGGCTTTTCGCCTTCTTTCTCAACTCTATCTTCCCATTTAGCTTCTCTCCATCCTTCTCCCCGATGGTACTGGTTCTCTCCCTTCTTCCACCGGTTCCAGTCCTCCTCTCCAGATGATCGTCCCCTCACTCCAACCGGCTCTTTATAATTTCCTCTCGTTTGCGCAAAGTGCAAGCCCAGCGTGGTTATTTGCAAGCGTTGTTGGCTGTTGGCTCCAGTTTGTTGCCGTACTTGATTTGCACCTGGTGCCTTTGCTCGGCAAAGGATTAGGAGGAGCTTGGAATCCAGGTGAAGCGCAAGCCACTGCAGTTACCTGCAGGGGAGCGGAAATCTTGCGTAGCAGGAATCTTCAACTTTCAGCCATCTTTCTTGGCAGTCTTTTCTTATTATTGCTCCAGCTCTGGCTGATAAAGAACAAACAAAAATGTTCCTGTTGGATTCATATATACACATAATTATTGAAGTCATACTTAAGGCAATTTGAGATCTAGTGCCTAACAACCAGCACTATGTGGAGAATTTAACCCTGCCTATGTCTGTGGCCCTATAATTTAACACTACATTTACATCTGCTAGTTGTCAAATCTGTTTATGAGTTTATCGCAATTACCAGTGATTCATTAAGATCATTTATTGAAATAATATCATGAACAAAATCCAATTAATAAAAGAAAGACTCAGCTAATAAATCAGACATCTGTGGACAGAATAGGAAAATACATTACTAAATAAAGCATAATCAACAGTGAAATTCACGGGAGAAATTGAATTAATGAAAAAATATTTGTACGATAGATTACACCATACATGCTAATAAAGATGTAATTCGTCATTACTTCACATGTTGCGATTATTGTATCGTGACCAGTGGAACGTAAACAAATGTAATCCATCCTGACCTTACAGATATGTATCCTTCTACCTTAAGTCTGAACAAGTATGCAACATTATTGTTTCCTGTTCAGCCAGACATATTGAACCACATATAGATTTTCTTTGTACCTTAAATCTGAACAGATGCATAGCGGCAAACATTGCTTTAATCAACATATGGATTATTGTGGTGCCCTGGATCCAAATGGATATATCATGTTTTGTGTCCTTGGTAGCCTCATAGTAGAACCAACATTTTGAAGGCCTGTCTTTAGAACACCAGGTATGTGTCGAACAACACAGTAAAGCAAGCATAACAGGCATATCAACACTTGCCACTTGAATTGGTCATTGAGTCCCTGAACATGAGAGTACATTCTGTGATTCCATTGATGTTCTCTAACCAGGAGTTTAGAATCTCTGTTAATGTCGAATATTGACAGTGTCCACTATCCACAAAATGATACCATCCTCATTGTGTTGTGATTCCAAATACTGTTTAACAAGTGGTGCTTCAATATTGCAACATCGTATCTGGATCTACTAGCTGTTCCCGGCGTGTAACATATCCCGTTCTAGCATGTTTTCCTCGCACTTCAGGTCAAGATTAATGTGTATTCTGGGCTGATCCCTCCACCCCAATACACTGTCACATTTCTTTGTCATGTAAACATTTATTGTAGCCATCCTTACTTAGATCTCTGACAGGGTTACGCAGTACCCAATAATCTTGATCATTGACCCTTCAAAACCTGCAGGGTTCTTTATATCTGATCATCAGGCATTGTTTTACCCATCCATCTTGACTATGCAATTTCGACATTGCACCCTGTCTCATCATAGAATATTGTATTCCTCTTTGCTCATAACTACTTGCTGGCCTGTTTTACTGGACTGTTCTGCTTGTAAGCACAAAGTGTTTCTTTTTCTTCCTGCAAGTCACTGAGAAATCGCCTTTTGTAGTTTATCTCTGACTGATGGATAGAGATACACAGAGGTGCACTTCGCCATTTGGACAGCAGAGGGCAAACGTATACTGATATATTGCACCAGCTTAGTACGCAAACATACCTAAGTGTTTTATACATAGAGATTCTCAATAATTCTATTGTTGGCTGCTCACTTTGTTTGCCCAATGTATCTGAGGCCACATGGGCACTCAATACAGAAAATTGCATATTGTGCCTTGCAATTAGTCATGGAATTTAAAGACCAGGTACAATTCCCAGTAGGGAAAATTGTTATTTTGTTAGTAAACCAGCATACACTGCACATAATACATGGATAGGGCCCCTTGATTGGCTGTTGTTTCAGGTGTGTTGCCTTACCTGGATTGCACCTGGTGCCTGACTTTGCTCAGTGAAGGAGTATGAGGATCTATAAAATCCAGGGGACCTTGCGAAGTGCAAGTCACTGCAGTTACCTGCAGGGGAGCAGTGATCTTGCATAGCAAGAGTCTTTGAAGTGCAGCCATCTTTCTTTGAGGTCTTTTCTTCTTGTTGCTCCAGCTTTGGCCGATTGCAGAAGAACACCTGCCTATTGCAGGTATGTTACAATCTTTTGTTCCCATTCCCTGGGCAAAGCTTAATTTCCCACTTTGTTGCTGAAGCCCCATAGGCTTTAGACCATGTTGAATATTGCAACTTCTTGATATCATTTACGGTCAAATAGGTGAATGTGCACTTTATATTGACTGGCTTGGTTCCTCTGACGATTTGATCAACGCTCAAGCAAATCAGGATTCCATGTATTCCTTCATCTTTTGACAGTTTGCTGTTGCTTGTAGAAACAGGATCAGATTGTATCAGTAATGCATACATCACTAAATACTTTACCAGAGTGACTTCCAGATCATCTAAATGTGTGGTAGAATTGCTGTCTGTGCAGGATAGTGTGACCCTGGAAAGCCCAACATTAGTAAATGTACCTAATAATCAAACAGTCCTATTTCCACAGATGATTAATTTTCTTTTCTACAACTATGTGCATATTTAGAAAAGACATCTGTGCTAATTAGGCTCAAGCCAATGAATAGTTCATAGGTCGTGTTTGATTAGTTCCTCCTGCAATCCCAGTAGGCTCACTACCCTTATGAATAATTAGGTTTTTGATAAAAACGATTATATTGCCTTTCATAAATGTCCCCGTAGGATTGTTTTACTATCTTAATGTAATGACCCTTAATGGCCCTGTGAGGTCGCCCTGGTCATTCAATTTGTGCTCAGCATCTATCTCTTCTCTTAGCTTGGTTTTGGAACCACTGGCTTGTCTCTACAAGAACATTACATCAAAGGTAAAGAGTCACTCCTCCACTCAAAAACAGCTGCTTGAGAAATTACACTTAACACGTAGCCCAGAAAGTCAAACAGAATTGCATTGGATAGTCCTTCTATCGCATTAGAGCAGCCTACCTCCGTTATTGCTAACAGGAAGGCACGCTTTGATGCAGAGAATTTCTCAATACATAAGTCCTAAATTTAGATCATTCGTCCTTTACCAATGAAGTCATTCTGCACCACAACCTTTCAGCACCTGGAATTATTTAAGTGGAAAATGCTGAACTTTGGCATAGAAACTCAGTTCATCAGAGTTCTCAACCAGCCAAAAATACGAGACGGAACTAAAAAAACTAAACAACTTAAACAATTATTGTTCAGGATTTCCAGAACATGTCTGCCTTTTCGCTAAATATTGATGACAAAAAGAGAGCTGACTTGTGTGTCTTCTAATTCTGCATCTGCACTAAAACATAAATAAGAATAAGGGAAAAAGAGGGCAGGAAAAACAGTTAAAGGCATGATATCTTATCTAGACTACATACAAATGCCTACTGGTCAAGAGGATGTTTCTATCAGCTCTGAAGGATCTTTGATGGAGTATTCCCCTGTTGCTGACACCTTGAAGTCTTCTATAGATCGGTCCTCTCCTAGAACAGGTAGATTTCAATTCGAGGTGAAGGGACTTCATTGGATAACACAGTAAGAACGAGTACAGAAAGGCAGACGTTCCCATTATTTCATGCCCAAGGTCTTCACAATAAGCTTGGAAGGACCCATGTCAATAAGTCATTTTCTTCTTCATGTAGGGACTTAGGATTGCTTCTCAAAATTATTTTGTGGACGCTGTATTAAATTGTGCTACCCTTTTCCCCTTACTTGCAATGATATATTGACTTTGAGTCGAGTTTATAGACCCCAACAAGTTTGACATTGAGGTTCTCCACTTACATTCCAGACAAAGACCCCAGGGGGTATCTCACAAGTGGGCTTATTGTTGCTATTGATAATCCCTTAGGCACGGAAGTTAAATGATGAGAACAATTACATGAAGATCTGATAGCGTTAAGTCTACTTCACTTCTCATTATGACAAGGTTCTCATGATGAAGGTTCCAGACAAACCTTATTTATTTAGTTCACTGAAATAATACTTTTGATCCAGCTATATAAGTTATAAAGCACATTTTGTGTAGGAACTTGAGAACATTTAGTGGGAGGTCTTTATCTGCAGAATGTTATTTAGTTTGAAGGAGGAAACTAAAGAAGAGCTATGAATGTTGGACCATTGTTCATAAACACAGCCTAATCCTACGTGGTCTACAACACTGGGAGTTCTGAAGCAAAAACAATCTTCTTGTTTTCAGAAACTCCTAAACAGTGCAATCTATGTAGCCAGATATCTTGAGACTCTAGTCCAATTTCTGAATCTCATTGGGTAGAACATTCTGCATACTTATATGCCCCTATCATCACATGTATGGATTCGATTAAGTGGGACCGGTGGTCAAACTGGGAGGTCTCTTTTGATAGCTCAGATATTGTAGACCTAATTAATAAATGAAAGTGACCAGGGGCTGTAGGTTCTAATGGGCTCTCTAATTTAACCCTAAAAGGCAATCCCAGTGCCTGTGCTGAGATCTTGTACATCCTGTTTAGTCAGATAATGGTGAAATCAACGCTTCCACACACATGAACATATATAGTGCAGATTTATTTAAAAGGTGATGAAGCAAAACCTTTTCATTACTGTCCGGGCGCTTTACTCAATATGGAAATGTTAAATCTTTGAGTTGTTAATGCCTCATCATTTTCAAAAATGGGCAGTAGGGTCAGGTGGATTGTTTAAATTTCAAACGGGCTCCTGGAAACATATGGGCATGGATTTTATGGTTTAATCTATATTTCTTTCAAAGCCAGGCTTGTACGAAAGGTAAAACAGCGGGTTATTTAGTTTGTATTGACCTATCAGCAGTTTTTGATGCTGTAAAAAGGAGGAAATGGTGGAAGAAATTGGAGTCTTGGGTGATTCTTGAGGGTCTCCTAAAAAATGATTATATTGGGTCAGTCCCAAAGATGCCAAGGCTGACTCTAGTTCTAGTTCTCTGGGATCATCCTGATGTGCATGCCAGAAATTGAAATCGCCCATATCAATAAAGCTGGAATGCGGTTTAAGGCATGCCACCAAGTGATTGGAAAGGGCTTAAGTAAAATCCGCCAGATGAGAAGGTGGCCTGTATATCACTAAAAGGTTGAGTGTGGCCTCGGCATTAATGCCTATCTTAACCTGGATGGACTCAATACCTTCCAAGATATTTTCTGTTTTTCCCAGATTGTGAGCTGTGATTTGAAGATCAAGGCCACCCCACCACCTCGTCCCTTGATCCTGTCCGCTCTCAACATTTAGTAGCCTTCCGGGATCACCAAGTTGAGTGAAGGGCCTGCAGCACTATGTGCCCAGTTTTCAATAAAAGCACAAATATCTGTATTAGAATCTTCAGTGTGTGCTGCTATCTCAACAGCATGCTTTATGAAAGAGCGAGTGTTGAGCATAAAGCATGACATATTGTGTATAGGAGTTACTGTACATGTGTGTTTTAGGGTTTTATCCATCATATCCTGGGCCACTGGTGGACAATTTATGGCCAACAAGAGGGAGGCAGAACCAAAAGGGTGGGGCTTCTGTAAGAGAGTTCCTCCATCCGCGCTTGATATGGGTGATAACGGAACTTTCAGGGTAAAAGGGATAACCGGAGTTCCCTGGTCCCCGTCTGGGCTAGTTGTATGAGCCGCACCGGTGCTTACGCGGCTATTGCGACTACAGCGGGTAACTGTTAAAGAGGATGGCGGCGCGATAGAGGGTGAAACCGCGGTGCACTTACCAAAGTTCCTTTTCAATTGCTGTTTAGAAAGTTGCTCACAAACACAAGATTTGTTTCTTTCTGCTTCGATCGTCGTGAGAAAATCATGTTCTACGCCACTACGCCAAGACATTTGTAGTCAACAAATCGTGCAGATGGTGATTCCATCAGACTTGGGCAAAGAAACAAGCCTAGAACCGAATGATGATGAAGTAAACTTTCTCCCATTGGTACAAAAGAAGACAAACATCTTAGACCCGAAATATTCCTGCTGATCTCGATTCCAAAAGAGAAACTCATACTCCCATATGCAGCAAAAGTCCAAATATTGGTAGGAATGCCCATTCAAGGGGCCCTGTGCATTCTTCTCCAAATAAGACACAGAGTACAACATGACCAGTTGCTAATAGAGATGACCCTAGAGCTAAAAACATATCTCTGAAGCAAACAGACACACCCATTTTGACCATGAACAACAGGTACACAAGAGACCCCTTTCCATATTAACGGTCTTTAAATCCATATCCAAGTTAAAATTGATCCAGTCTCATGACATCAAATACATCCAATTTATCAATACTGTAAACATGGATACAGTGAAACTCTCGATTCCCTCACAGATAGTTAATGTATTGATATGGAGCACCAGAGACCAATTAAATGACCAGGGCTTTTATTTAGAGGTGAGCAAAGCATCGCAATTAGTTAGATGGCAAGTTACGACAGACAAAAGAACTAGCAGAAGGGACATGCCTAACGCTGAGGCATCAGACCCTCTAATAATCAACTGTGAAGGCACACATGGGCAATTTAAACATGAAGTTTACTTCAGAGATAGGCAACAATCACACCAAGACACAACGTGGTCGTGGCTCAAAAAAACTACTAGTGACACCAAACATCGCAAAGGTCATTAATGCCAGAGAATGCCAAGTCCTCTTTTGAGGAAGGCAGTGTGGAACACAAGGGGTTTTAAACACTTAATGAGACCAACTGTAGATAATCCTTTGGCCAATTCCGATATTATCGCTCTGCAAGAATCCTGGTTAACCCAAGAACCTACATGGCCAAGTTACGATATATGCTGGATTTCTGCTACTAAGCGTGACAAAGGCAAGCCATCAGCTGGCCTTCTAATAGCAATAACATTGAACGCGGATCTTGAACTTATAGCTTGGGCTTCCCCGCACCCTTGCATCCAATTGGTTAAACTACATTCACATGATCCTCTGTGCCCTTTGAGGTCCCACAGAGCCATCTTTACTAGAATCCTGCTGCTATTACGGATGATGTGTTTTTTTATTTAGTGGTCAAAATGTTAGATCTCATTGTGAATGTACTAGAGCAATACACAGTGCTCATATATCAAGTGCATTAAGCCTACTGATGCATCGCTTTCGACCAGAGCATTGAGATGGATGACCTTGATGAATGAGAGAAACTTTACATTGTTGAATGGAACAATAGATGATGACATCCCCCTCCCTCATATTTTATTTATTTGCATTTTTAAAGCGCTCACACAGCCCGCGGGCATCGAGGCGCTGTCACAGCAAGGGTTTGTTTTTTAGTTGCGTAATCGTTTTTTTTTGTCTTAGTTGCATATTTATAACACACTTAAATACCCAGAGGTTTCTAAGCGCGGACCCGGTAATGGCATAGAAATTCCTCAAATCCATTATCTCCTTAAACTCAATAAATACTATCCAAAGGTTTACTGTTATACTGATAAACGGCTAGCTGAGTGTTCGAATGGGAACTAAAGTTGTGAGCCAGAATATGCCATTTCAATGTGTTTCGGGGAGAACCTCGCATCCGATATAACAAGAATCTCAGCTTGGGAGAAAGCATTATAATATATCATAACTAGGAATGCATAGAGCGGCTTCCATTGTAGGAGTACTTGAGATTGTTACTGTGAAAAGCCTTGTCAGATATGTCATTGCATATGTATCTCGTGAACTTAGTGGATTCATTGTATTTTGGTAGTGGCAAAGGGGACGCATAGGGTAGCCAAGTTAAACTCGTACATTTAAAGCCTGCTCCAGTGATTTACTCTGATAATTAGACTGGTGAGAAAGAAATTACATCATACGTTTAAAGGACTGAAGGGTCTGGTAAGATTACAAAGTGGAATTCGGTCAAAATGTGCTTTTGTTTTTAATGGTATTCAAAGATGTTGCATATTGTAGTCTGATTAGATTCACAAAAATTAAAGCTGATCGGGTGATCTCTTCTGAAGATGAATAGTGCTGAAATATAAACGATGTTAAAAGCATAAAGAACTGAAAGGTGTAAACACATTTTAAAATGTTAATACGACAATTTGTAATCTTGTCTGTTGTTTAAAAAAAGGAACGTAATATCTCAATATTTTATTATTGTGTGCTTTTTATCTGTTTTAATGTAAAATTTGAAAGTTTATTTACAACCAAAACAAATAATTAACTAAAACTAAAAAAATACCTGCCATGAACAGGGTCCCTCTGTTTTCCCAACATGTAACTCAAAAGTCAGAAACCTTTTGGTAAACAGGGAAAGATGTTGAGAGTGAACACAAAGCTTTTCTCCTGACAAAACAGCAACTGCATAATCTCCACAAAGCGAATAGTAATGTGAGAAAAGCGTTTGTTTATGTTTTCTTTTGTGTGGGCAACCGCGTTACTTGGTTTGTTTGTCGAGCACAATTGCATATCCATGGGAGTCCCACTCTGCCCCTTTCACTTGAATGCTCTCTGTGGAAGCCTGAGAACAGGGCTTGTTTTCTGTTCTGCGCAGGTCATGCAGGTAACTTTCATTTCATACTTAATATCCACGTGAGTCCTGTGCTCTGCTCTTTACCTTGGGGGCTTTCTTTGAAAGTGATGCTGAAGAAAGACATATATATCATGACATCCAAATGGATTCAGAATGTTGAAACCCTGTTCCTTTAGGAGAAATGCATTCATTCTAACGCTGTGTATTTGGGTCTAAGAGAGCATCACATCTCTCCAGGAGTACACGTACTATGATTAAGGCTACCTGCAATAGTTTTGCATCTGACCAGCTTGCCACAGTCTCAAACCTAGTTGCGCTCTTGTCTTTAGCCTCTGTATTGCATGTGGGTGTATCTTGAACCCTGTCACTGTCTCAAATCTAACGACACTCTTACCTTAGCCACCGTTTTGAATACAGGTGTATTTTGATCCCTGCCAGGACACACGGATACGTATTGCACTCCATGTTGATGGAAGATAGCCACAGTCACGGCCACTCACACACACCTGCTATCATACACTATCTATAGATATATCGCACAACACCTCTGCCATTAGAATGCAGTTGTATCCCACAACAAAAATGTGTTCTACCTGGACACATAATCAGTCTCCTGCACTTGGATACTCTCCGACAACCTCACAGCACCCACCCACAAGCCAGCTCAACATGGGTCGCTAGCAGGGACATGGCCATCCCGATCAAACCTTCATATTGGCTAAAATGCACACACACATTCTAAAATCCTCTGACAAATCTTCCCATACATTGGACTTCGGTTCCCTACACAGCTTTGAGGCCATACCAAATGGCGAAAGGTGCTATACAAATCATAAATTACATTACATTACATTAGTGTTTGTGGATGTAGAATTGGGACTTTTGTCTGCCCCCATGCCTTAGTAATGTGAGATCCAGTGGGGGTGATCGAAATGTCTCCTGTATACCTCCACCAGGTCCAGCATCCACTAGCTTAGGACAGCCCCCAGCCTCTTTGACCTCGCTATAGATTCCCATGTTTAGGCACCCGGGATTGACATAAACAGTGCAATGCAGATTTCATTTTCTGGTGGTGTTTATTGCATTGTCTGTTATTGTATTGGCCGGGCTAGTCAAGCTGCTTTTCCGAAAGGATTGAGTGGTTTGTTATGTAATATCCATAAAGGTTTTTTTTCCGCATGTTGGTCCTAATGTAAAGGTGGGTGTATGCACTGTTGATCTCTCGTATTCATATTCGCTGTCTCAACGCCTCAGGTCGTATACCCCTTGGGCATATGCCAAGCCCTCTTCTGTGAAGTACAGCATTAGTGCCAGAATCAGTTTCTTATGTTATGTTAAACCATTTATAAAGTGCAAACTCTCACTTGGATGGGCATCAAGGCCATTAAGGCAGAGCTATACAAAGACAGAATGACAAAGCCGTAAACCACATCCAAGCGTTAGGCAGCAAAAAGCCAGGTGTTCACAGCCTGACTAAAACTGAGATTATCCTCAGTAAGACGTAGAGGCATGGGAAGAGAGTTCCACAACCGTGCAGCTGCGACAGAAAAGGAGCAGCCCCCCACACAATTGCGTCTATTAAGTTGAACCAAGTTACAAGCTGTATTGGCCGACCTCAAAAACGAGCCGGCAAATACCGGCGAAATTTCTCCTGCTAGAACTCAGGGCCGATATCATAAAAGGCACGGTGCACAATGCACAGAGCCTTAAACTTAATTCGGCTGGACCCGGGAGCCAATGAAGTGATTTTAGAGCACCTGAAACAGATGAACCAAGAGGCCCCCCTGGCAAGCAGTGCCGCTGAATTCTGAAGAATCCGCAGGCGCCGCACCAGATAGGCCAGCTGACCCATGTAAAAAGAATTGCAATAGTACAGCGAGCCAGCAACCAAAGAAGAAACCACCAGGGGGCAAAGTCCCACGGGAATAAAGGGGAGAACTTTGTGAAGAGTGTGGAGGTTAAAATGAACCCCTTGGCAAACAGTGATTATTTGAGGAAGCAGGGAAAGGGAAGCCGAAAACTTGACCACAAGATTTTTAACTACAGCAACCAGCTGGTGCACAGGGCCCAGCTCGGGCGGCCAAAAATCAGCACAACCAGAGAGATTTCTCAGGTGGGACCCAACGATCAAGACCTCAGTCTTGTCACCATTGTGCTGGAGCCAGTTGTAGCCCATCCAGAACGAGATTGCCAAAAGGCAGCGTCGGCAGCTCTCCGCTGTCGATGGCTGCACCAAATGAAGGCGCATCGGAATCTGGATATTATCAGCCTAGGCACTGGGTAATCAAGGGGTTGTAAATACTGCAGCTGTGGTACAATAGCACAAACTTTTTCCACATACTAAGAGGTTCATGACTGGAATTAGCAAAGCAATAGTTCCTCACATGCTGAAAATATTCAGTGCAGGGAGCAGCAGGGGAAGCTTTGAGGTCCAGAACAGGCACCAGCAGTGCTGATCTCTGCCGCCCCCACACACTTCAGAGTTAGACAAGAGATAGCATTAACACTTGAAAAATGATTGTGCAGCCCTAAGCAAATGGTAAATATCCTATTCAAATTGAATGTGTAACTGGACAACAAATACAGTGAAACAAAGGGTCCAAAGCAATAGATTCTTCAGTCAAAAAAACGCTTGTGAAACAGATTACATGAGTTAATGCAAAAACAAGACTGCCGACACGTGTTTCGACCCAAAACAACGGGTCATTTTCAAGGCAAGACTGTGGTGTTGGTATGATTCATATACATTCCAATACAGCAAACTATTATATAATCATGCCATAAGGATAAGAACATTTGAAATATAAACAGAATTAACAGAATTAACCAGCAGAGGAAGAAGAGGGGGCCAGAGTTAAAGAAGAGAAATGCAACCAAGAAAGAAAAAGCCCATATGGACATTATATCATGTCAAAGAGCAAAGCAACCATTTCACTGTGAAACATATTTCAAGTAAATAAGAAGTAAATAAAAAACATTTGATTTGTTACCATATGTTGTCATGCCAAAAATCGCAGTCGAAGTGTCCATATGTGAATGTCCATATAATGAAAACAAAATAATATTTAAAAAAGAGACAAAACACCATAAGCCTGAATCCTAAGTGAATAAACAAGTGATACATTTTAACAATTTATTAGTCCCATGTACACGCATAGTGCAAAGGTAACAGACTATTGTGCCAAGGATCAAAATGCTCATCCCTCATGTGCCTCATGGTGGTAAAATGTATTATTACATTGTCACCCGTGTGTGATATAAATGTTAAAATGAATAAATGTTTTACCGTATGTTATTCAAACTGAGTTGGAAAACCCAAGCCCTCCTTAGGGGCAGATATATGGGTCAATTCTAAAGTAGTTGATTCTCCTCAAGAATATAAACGGCAAATAACTGAACAATACATAAACAAAGAAACCCAAGACATGAGTTGTCTTGACAAGAGATCGACACATGACTTAAATGGGTTGTCAAAAATATCCAAATGCGTAAAAATAATGGACAGCGATACCTGAAGCAGTCTCTGTTACTGATACATTGTGGTACATTCCCAGAACATGGGAGTTTGTTCAAACGTTGCAACTGCCAAAAAAAGACAATGCATCAAAACCCAATTCCGCAGGTAAGTCGAATAACATATATATTTGTAAGAATCAGTCTAACAGTGTGATACTCTGAAAGTACTGTCAAGCCCATACCTGTAAGTTCAGGGGCTTGTTCCCCACTGTGGCCAGAGTCCAAACGCTTCACGAAATCAGTGTTGTGCAGTTCATTCCTTCCATGTGTTTAGAGAAAAGAACCTAAAAATGTGTCACGTGACTCAGTCATGTGGTTAAATTTAGCGCAAGGAATTATGGTAATGGTAGTCCTTGTATTAAGTAAGGCAAGCACTTGCATCTTGTTTGTGCCCTAATGTCTACATGTGTTAACACAACTATTAAATATTAAATAAAAGTCTAATGCATAAGAAGCTGTAATGACAGTGTGCATGCAAAATAAAAAAAATAAAAAAATAAAAATTGAAAATTGAAAAAATTGAAAAATCAAAAATCTCTGAAATGTTTAATGGCGCGAGGGACGGATGAGCAATTTGATACTGGCAAAGATTCCTGACGGTCTTGGTTGTTTAAATTTGACTAGATGTAAATACATGAAAACAAACAAAGAATAATGAAAATGCAGTTGCTGCAAGTATAGGAAATATGCACCAGCATTTTTATAAAGCATTACAAAAATACATTTAGTTCTGTGTCTGTGTTGAGACCAAGACTGGTACAACAAAGTTTGGCGATGGTGCGTGCCTCAAGCTGACGTAAAAGTAATTGGCGGTCCCCACCTCTTGGGTGGGAATGCGCTTGAATGAGCCCGATGAACTTAAGATCTTTTACTGAATCCATTTGATGACTCTGTTGCCAATGCAGGGCAAGTGGCAGCTTCGGATCTTGGCTCTTCAGGTGTGCAAAATGTTCTCGAATGCAGACTCGCAGTTCTCTTATAGTAGAACCAACATATACTTTGCGGCATACGCATAAAATGGTGTACACCACAAATTTCATTTTACAATTGATAAAATCGGAAATGTGAATTGACAAACCATAGTGGCAACTGAATGTATTTTGGATAAGAGCATATTGGCAAAAATTGCATAGAACACATTTGAAAAAACCAACAGGTTTGGGTGGAAGCCAAGTTAAAGGCTGTGCATGAGTAGGCTTTGGTTGTAAGAACGAAGGGCAGAGTTTGTTGCGCAATGTTTTGTTACGAGTAAAGATGAGTTTGGCTGTAGCCGAGACATAAGGCAAAAGGTCTGGGTCAAGTCTCAACAAATGCCAATGTTTGCTTAACAGGCGATAGAACATGCAATGGTCTTCTGAATATTTCGTTATGAACTGTACATACTCCAGACTTGGTCTGGTGGGTTCTGTATTCGTAACCAACGTCTGATCCTGAGTGAATGTGTTGATACGGTTGAACCCTTGCTTAATGCATTGACTACTGTATCCACGTTCATGGAACCTCCGCCTAATCATGCGACACTCATGTTGAAAAGCCATGTCAGTACTGCAATTACGTCTCGCACGATAGAATTCTCCAAATGGGATGTTAGAGATGACGGATTTTTTATGGCAGCAGGTGGCATGCAACATAGCATTAACTGAGGTGGGTTTCCGAAAAGTTTGAGTTTGTAGTTCACCATTCACAATGTTAATCTGAAGAACAAGAAATTCCATAGACTGAGAGCTCACATGTCCAGAAAATTCTATGCCAAAATTATTACGATTAAGATATTCAGAAAAATCAGCAAAGGACGAAGACGTCCCATTCCAAATGACCAGGACGTCATCTATGTAGCGTCTCCATACTGTGAGATTCTGTTTATATGGGTGGTCTGTGTATATGTGTTTGTCCTAAAAAAAACCCATGAATAAGTTAGCCAAAGAAGGGGCATATTTCGCGCCCATGGCTACACCTTTTGTCTGTAAATAATATTGATTGTTAAACAAAAACTGGTTATGTGCTAACGTGAAATGCAAGAAATCTTTGATCATGTAAACATGTTGACTGTGTAATGCTGAGTGGTTGCAAAAAGTGTAATCAATGGTGTGAAGAGCTGATCAATGTTTGTATCGATGTGTACAATGCTTTAACATCAAACGTGGCTAGAAGATAATTGGAGTACCATTTTAACTGATGCAAAATCTCCAATGTTTGAGTGGAGTCTCGCAGGTAGGCTGGTAATGCTGGTACAATATCCTTGATTGCAGAATCAATGTACTGGGAAAGTCCCTCAGTGGCCCATCCTAAGCCACTCATAATAGGTCGTACCTGGGGTAATGTTGTGTATGCCTTGTGAATTTTGGCCAGAAAATACATTGTAGGAATGACCGGATTAGGTCTGTAAAGGAAAGCCTTTTCCTCATCTGTCAGTGTCCCACGTGAGTGCTAGTCATTTAACAAAACTTTCAATTCAGATACCGTCTCTTTGGTAGGGTTGCCAGGTAACAAGAGATAAAATCCAGGAGTGCTCAGATGTTCATTGGCCATAGTAATATAATCTGCAGTATTTAAAATGACAATATTACCACCTTTATCAGCTTCTTTAATGACAATACTCGTATCCTCAGCAAGATTTTTAAGAGCTGTTTTTTCGGAAAAAGTGAGATTGCTCTTGGTTGACTGAAACTGGGAACGATCTATTTGTTTGTGAATATCTTGAGTGACTGCCTGATAAAAGGTGTCTATAACAGTAGCATCAGTAATAGCTGGTACAAATTTGGATCTGGGTTTGTGCTCCATCATTTCAAAATTATGTTGGTGAATGCCTAATTCCTGTTGTAAGACATTGGAGGTGCTTGCAGTATCAACATTAAGTGACATGAGAAGTCGTGTGTCTTCTATATCAGAAATGGTTAAGCTACTAAGTGATGGAGAGGCAATGTGTGGTCTGCAGATTGCAACTTGTTGATGGAAATACTTTTTAAGTCTAAGCTTACAGATAAATTTGAATAAATCAATTTGGAAATCAATAAGATCAGAATGACAACTCGGTACAAAAGAAAGACCTTTATTCAGAAGGAACAGTTCAGCGGAGGACAAGACCTTACTTGATAAGTTACAGACTAAGTGCGGAGTATCGATTTGGTTGGCAGGTTTTTGGAGCTGGAGCGAGTTTGCCTCTTGTTTGCGTTTCTCCCTTTGTCTGGCCCTTGCTCCTCTTCCGCATCCTCCTCGGAAGATGTGGCGGGAGCTGTGGTAGGTCACCCTATAGGGACAGTGAAGCGAACCATTTTGTTTGATAGAGCAGTTTGGCTAGGGATGTTGCCTTTTTTGTATCGTTTGATTTCAGCTAGAAAGCCTCTGAGTTGATGCGTAAGAGCAGGAGTAAAACTTTCCTCCCCTTTATCGGTAGCACTGGGTTGATCTTCCTCAGATTCCGATAAAACCGGTGTGGTGGTGGGAGTTGTGATTAAAGATTTGATGTTATCTTGATCAAATTTCGCCTGAAAGGTATAAACTCGATCATTGTTATAATCCCTTTCATCACGATAAAATTTACGAAATTTCCGTATTTTCACCTCATCCTGATAGTCCTTGAGTAAAGCATGCATTTTGTCATAATTTTTATCTTTGACTCTGTTGGGATTGGCCTTTTCGGCTATTTCTTTTTGTAACGCATCAATTTGTGTAGTAACACGAGCGTGTTCACGTTCAGCATGGATAACCAATAACTTGAGCATTTTCTCTGAACTGAGCGTAAGATTTTCTTTCCACTCCTGGGCTAGGTCTTGATCGTCATTGTGAGTGAAGTCCGGAAAGATAAGAATACGCAGACCTCTAGGAATCATGTTGTGCTCAATATAGTTGTCAAGTGATACCATCTCCCAATATTTATTTATTTCTCATTTGGAAAGTCGTTCCAATCAGACAAATTTATTAGACAGTGTTTCTGTAGCTTTACCATAATTGGAAAAGGCATTGCTCATGCTACCTTTAGGGGTGAAGAGTGCTACTCTGTCCCTTTCACGATTAGCAATATATTATGCCATGGTTAACCCCTATATAGGAGAATGCAACATATAGAAAAAGTACAAATACAAAAGCTATGGTAACCCTGCAAGCCTCCAAGGCACGGTAAACTGAAAAACAAAATTGAGGTGTGCCGGTGTGGTGATGCGCTGGGTTAGAACTAAATTTGAAAAGACAAACTAAAGTCAATGTGACCCTTACAAACCAAATAAGATTGGGTTGCTGCACGCAAGAGGGACCAGCAGTCACCTCAAAAACTGCTAATAGATGCAAACTCTTGAAAAATGTCACCACTAAATGATTGCGCAGCCCTAAGTGAATGGTAAATATCCTATTCAAATTGAATGTGTAACTGGACAACAAATACAGTGAAACAAAGAGTCCAAAGCAATAGATTCTTCAGTCAAAAAAACGCTGTTGAAACAGATTTTATGAGTTGAGGCAAAAACAAGACTGCCGACACGTGTTTCGACCCAAAACAACGGGTCTTTTTCAAGGCAAGACTGTGGTGTTGGTATGATTCATATACATTCCAATACAGCAAAATATTATATAATCATGCCATAAGGATAAGAACATTTGAAATATAAACAGAATTAACCAGCAGAGGAAGAAGAGGGGGCCAGAGTTAAAGAAGAGAAATGGAACCAAGAACGAAAAAAGCCCATATGGACATTGCATCATGTCAAAGAGCAAAGCAACCATTTCAATGTGAACATATTCCACCTCATTCAAAAAGTCTGGTCCACAGCTCTTCCATACCTTCTCTGGAATCAATGTATATCTGGCCCCCGAGTCTACCATCATAACCATTATAACAATGGGATGGCCGTTCACTGTGATGATTGTTCTCAGGCTAACAATTTCCTCACCTTCATCTGAAACCACAAAGACACATTCTTCTTCATCATCATAGTCACCACAAATCCAATTTGTGTTTGATGATCCTCGCCTGCCTCTACAACACCTGGCAAAATGACCCCTGCCTCTGCAGTTTCTGCAGATAATCTTCAAAGAAGGACACAACACACTGCTTGCCCAATGCGATGGGCTCCCACATCCGTAACAAGTTCTTGCCAATGTTCTTCCTCTACCTCTTTGGGCATATCCACCTCGGATCTGGTGTTCCACTTCTTATCTTTTATTCCTATATTTACCATCTTGAACCTCTCTCTTCTCAGGATTTGGCCTGTTTTCAATCTTTATTCTCCTATCCACTTGACAATAGGTTTTTGCTCCTCTAACTTCATTTTCAATAATTGCAACCATGTTTTCCACCTCTGGCTGCACAGCTCCAACCGATACCTTGGTCGACATTTCTTTCATTCTGCTTTCTAAAGGTTTCACACACTTTTCCGTATGTTCTACTTCTTTGGCCATTTTTAGTACATCGTCCAATGAGGGATCATCCTCAGCCCACAGTTTTTTCCTGACTTTACTACTACCACATTCAAGCATGAACTGATCTCTTATTCTTTCTTCCAACTGTTGATCAAATTTGCATGTCCTTGCTAACTTCCTCAATGCCGTAACATACTGCTCCACTGTTTCACCCTCTTCTTGAACTCTCTTCCCAAATTTGTATCTTTCCAGAATCGTACTGATTTTCTTTCCATAATGTTTATTCAATTTTTGAATTGCTTTCTCATACTCATTCATGTCCCCACTTTCATCTACTCACAAATCTGGTAAAACCTCATATTTCTCCTGACCAGCCGGTCCGAGACAGTGTAATATTAAATACTTTTTTCTTTCAACACTGTAATTGGTTCCACACACCACACTGGCATAGTTTTCAAATACTTAAAGCCACCTCTTACAAGGGAGTATAGGTTCCCCTATGTCTGGCATGAACATTTGAGGGGCTGGTACACCATGCATGGACATATATCCACTGCCTCTGTGAGCCGTGCTGTCTATGAATATGTTTCTGACTTCTGCTCTCCCCTATTTTCACTGTGGCTTGTGAAATTGGCTGGACTCCACCTTTCTTTATTTTACATCACAGTTTTAAAAGCAAGAAAATACTGTGATGAGTATGAGGATGATCAATGATGATTTCCTACTCACTGCTCGACTGTAATAATGTCCAGTAACTTTGTTTAACTGAGTACTGCTGCGAGGATGAGGGTGATCGGATGACAATTACTGGGTAATTTAGTGATGTACTGTTGTGAGGATAAGGGTGATCGGATGACGATTACTAGGTAATTTATTGATGCCTGACCTTATGATGGCCGGCGGATCAATCGTCACGTAATCTACTTCCCAACACTTTCAGTTACTTTCAGTAAAAAATGTGTATTTAGGCGCATGCGTACGATGCTCTTGACCTTCCCCCTTTTTTTTTTAGGAGGTTTGCAAATGGAGTCGCTAGATGTTACGCCCCTACCTGCAGTTGGGAACGTCCTCGTCGCCACTGAAGCAGGGGCATACACAGGTAGGTGAGTTGGGAGTTATTTAATGGGTAAGTACATATAGTGTACAATTAGTAATATTTTAACTGTTTGTATATATATATATATATATATATATATAGTAATCCTAAAAGGGCGTAATGTGGAGAGGAGGAACATGAATGTCTGTCGGTTTATGGTGAAAAGGTCGAATACAAAGTTTCGAAATGCAATTGTTTTGAATCAAAAGGACCGGGAAAAAAAAATCGAATGCTCGAATGCATTTTTATTTCTTTTTTTTGGGGGGGTCTCCCGCAAACCCCTGTTTTTGGGCAAAAAACACAAATTTTACCTATACCAAGCCCAAAAAAAAAATACATTTAAAAAAAGGCATTCGATCATTTTTTTCGATCCTTTTGAGTCGAACGTATTGTATTCGACCCTTTTGAATTCGACCCTTTTGACTGACACCATGTCCGTCGTGTAGCTTCCCCATCTCTTCTCCAACGGTCCTCGCTCGCTACGTGTCCCGCGGCTTCCCGTTCCTCTCACGAACCTCCAGCTGACTCCTGCATTCCATTTACTATGCTAGATGCTACATCTTCCCAGCAATGACCCACTCTCCCAGAATCTTGTGCTGGGATCTGGCCTGCTTTTCATGTTTAGCCATTTCCCTACCCTAGGGCTCTGGTCCACACTACACCTCCTTGCTGACCGCGTTTAGTGTAAAATCCCTGGCACATGGTTATATTTCAGTGTCTCATACTTCCTGCTGCCTCCCGTAGGTTCTGTCATTGTGTGAACTGGATTTCTGGAACCTCTCTGCTCTCTCATTCTAGAACTTGAACCTGTTTTCCCCCACCTCCTCATGTGCAATTGTTGTATTTACCCCTATAGTCCTTCCCTCTCTGCTACCAATGTAAAGGGCTTTAAATTCCTTATCCCTCTTGGTCTCTTACGCTTCAGGTTGTATTTCACCCACCTCCCCAGTCCCATCCTTTCTAGATGGCATAAAGTCTTTTCGAACCGCCTCACAACACTCTTGCTTTCCCTGATGGTCTGCCACCTTCATGTGTCAACAGCTCTTCTTCTCTTGATGACCTCTCTATCTTCCTCAAAGCTCCTACCAACTCTCCCCCTAACCTCCAGCTCCCTCTTCTCTCCTCTCCGTACTCCTTCCAGCACTCTCCACTAAACTCTTTCCATCAGTTCTCACTCAAACGCCCCAAGGTGTCAGTCTAGACAGGCAGCGTTTTAGAGTGCAGTTCCCCCTCCCCTTGGGTAGTGCTTAAGGACATTGAGGACACCTGTGTTCTGAGGGTTGTGATCATTTGTGATTGTACCATGTGTTGATTAACAGGTAGTTTGGAAGGTGGCTGACCTGAGATTACATAAGGCCCTGCCACCATTTTGGAGTTTAGTCTGGGGTTTGACTGGTATGGGGTCTCCTTCCCTCCCCCTTGCTTCTTGCTGCCCATGCCTATGTCCATCTGGGTTACTCTGTTCTATCAGCATGTTTGCTTGATGTTTGGAAATCCTCTATCAAGCAGGAGATGCTGCCGCCTGTTACTGTTACAATGTTTTTATTACAGGGAATTTGCAACTTTGTGAACTCTGCAACACTAGAGAAGCCGGATTTATGGGTTTTGTTTACTTTTTCACTCATGCAATCAGTCAAAAATAATGTCTTTCTTGTTCAGGTTACACTTTGTAACCGTAGGACCCTTGCTGTCTTTGTGAGTGTCTATCACAATGTGGAATGTTTCCTTCAGCCTCAGCATTGAGTAAAACAATGTATTTCTTTGCTACTCAGGTCCCTTGAAATGTTGCAGAATGATTGCATGGTTGATTGTGGCTAGGGTGCTTCGATTGCTCTCCTAATGTGTCAGTCTCATGAGAAGAAATCTCATTAGGGGGTTTGGTCATTCTCTTAGGAGTCGTCCCGGAAGAGGTATGAGGGGAATTTGTTGACCTCCCCCTTCCTGAATTTAGTTGGTCAAGTGCCTTTTTGGACAGTTGGTCGGCTTGAGATCCAGTATCCACCAAATCTGATGATTCGCAATGACCCTGCACTTGACCAGGGCATAATATCTGCCCTCTTTCTCCTTAATGGTGCAAAGAAAGTGTGAGTTATTTGCCAGTTGGGCGGTCATTTTCTTGATATTGAACTCTGACACTGTGTGCTCTTGGGTGATTTTCCATGTTGGAGTTCGGGAGTAAGAACATTTTTACATTTGGCAATTTGATAATTTGGGGGATCCTATTTCTTCCCAGATTCTTTGCTGTCCCCCTTTACTTGAAGATAGTTCTAAGAACCGGTTTGTGGGGAGGATACCCTTTCTGTTCTATATTATATGGTCCCAAGACTTTCTTGATCTGGGTCGGTCGCCATAATTATCCTGTCAAACCCAGGGTCTTTTGGGACCCATTTTTCTTTGGGAGGAATCCCTCCATTCTTGAAAGAGAAGATATCCTTACCTGAATCCTGTTGCTTGTTGGAACTTTTGTTCAATAATTCACCCCCCCCGGGCATCAGACTCGGGTGTTGGGGGATTCTGGGAAGCAGGGTTAGGTTGAGGGTTTGACTGATATCTCAGCCTGCGCCCCAGGTCATCGGTCAGTTTATGTACCTGTCGCTCCAGTTGTGAAACATTTTCTGGGTTGTAATGAGGTCTCTGTTCATATCTTTGCTGCTCCTTAAAAAGGGTATCTGTCCCTTCTTCTGGAGTAGCTCGAGTATTGGAAATTTCCCTTATAATTTTCTGTGCTGATTCTCCCTTCTCCCTGGTACAAGGATCTATTATCCTTGAACCGGGGAGAAAGAGGGGGATTCTTCTGAAGTTCTGATTCTGAGGGTACCTGTTGATAAAATGCAGGTTGGGAGGTGGAGTGGTACTTCTCTCCTGCAGGAATATTGGAGTAATTTTTCCCAGGGAAGTAGTTACCTGGTTTGCCCACCCCTTTGTGCTGGGGGCATTTACACATACCCCAGCATCGGTTTTCTACCCTTATACTGAGGGCTTACATAGGTAGAAGTTTGAGAGGGGTCATTTTTCTGGAATCCTTCCTGTCTACCATTTGACTGGGGCTGGGGTGGGGGATACCCTCTGACTTTCATTTTGCTTCTTGGCAGGAGGAGTATATTTAGCCTCCCCCCAACTCCAGGTCCAAAGAAGGAGTAGTTTTCACCTCTGCCACCTTTGCCGCAGCAGGTGTGGTAGATGCTTTTGTAGTTTTTGGAGTATTTTATATTTTCAGTGGGCTTCTGGACCCCATATATCCTAGTACCCAAACAAGGATACTACTACGCTCATGAAAATCATGCACTAATTCAGTAATTATGTATTTGGGGAGTGCATTGAAATATGTGATCACAAACGTCCTACTATTTGTGTTCACCCCTGAGAAGTCTGCGCAAATGCATGTTTTAATTCCTGCACAAACTTCCTAAGTGCCTGATCTTTCCCACACTGCAAGTTATATGCAACCTCATGGGCATCTTGTGGGTTCCTATGGGTGGACATTTTGTTTCAAAATGTCTGCCTTATAGGTGGACTATTTATAATGATTCTGGTCATCCAGTCTTCCAAACTGGAGTACTCGGGGGAGAATTTCCATTTGGCAAATTCTATGCAATTTACATCCTTTTTTATATCAAATGATGACATCATTTGCTCATAAAGATCCAAGTGCTCCCACACTAAATACTTAGCATTCTTATGGTATGGGGCCAGGAAGCATTTTATGGCCTTGATTTGTCTGATTGGGTCTTTAACATACCCTTTCTCTGTTTTGCTGTCTTTCTTCTTCTCTGCACCTGAGTCACTTCACCTTGTGAATCATTGCTGCTATTTGGACTCCATTCCCTGTCCTCTAGTTACTCCCTATCTCCGTAAGATTGGGAATACCACACAGACTCATAGGATCTGGACTCCCTTGCCTGTGCCGCTGTGAACTCTTAGGGTCACTTTCCCTGTTGTCACTTTTAGGCACAGGATAAAACAATATCTTCATCCCTCCTTCCAGGTAGCCTGGGGAAATCTCGCCATTCTCCTGAATGTATGGAGGTTTTTAATATGCCCTTCCTAGGCCAAAGCTTTGGCTTTTCTCTTCTAGCGAAATGGGCCAGGTGGTCTCTTTGTGATCTAATTTGTTGTAAATCTAACTCTTTGATTTTATCATCATAGGGCTTTCAGGGTCAGATGTACTCACCAGATTATTTTTGGTCTCCCAGTACACACTGGTCTGGCCACATTCCCATCTGTTTGACAGAGATGAATACTTTTCAATGTCATATAAGGACTGGCCTTCTGGATCCTTGTTGGCTATACCTGGGTAAGTCCAGCTGCCTCATGCTTCCCTGTTCTCTGTAAGCGGTATGCCTGAGGTCAGTTCCAGTTTGTACATAGGAGGTTGTGGTTAACTGGCATGAGGTTACTAATGGGAGGGGCATTTCCCCTTGATCAGTGGGCCCTATCCCATAACTTGATTGGCCTGGGTGCCTCAATGCCTGTATATATTTCACTATTTCAGTGGTTAAACGCTCACCCTTGATTCTCTCTGTCCTGATTTCTTGTTTGTATTCAGAGATCTGAATGTTTAACTCTGACACCAAGGCCTCAATGGTCTCGTGCACCCTTCTTTGAGCCACTAACCGATCCTTTATTTTCTGTACTTCATCCTGAAGTGCTTCATGTTCTCTCTGAGAGTCCTGTATTATGCATGCATATTCAAGGCCAAGCTCTTTCTCTTGCACGTTTCCACAATGCACTCCCTGTGATACGTCAGCTTCTGCTTGCTTGCCACGCTCCTCAAGCTCTATATTCTCTTCCCTAATTCTGGTCGGTTCCTGAGAACCTGACTGACGCTTTTCTGCATCCATTTTCAACCATAATACATTTTGGTGTTTGATCAGCTGTACTTTCTGTTGATTCAGCATATTTAAATCCTGCCATATTTGATCAAACCCCTGTTGTGAATCAATATCTTTTATTACAGATTCACTGTTTTCATGTTTCAATTAATGTATGTTATGTTTAAAGGCCATAATGTCATCCAACAACCCTCTATTGTAAATAGTATAATCCTTCAATTGACATTGAAGCTGGCTCACATTCCCACAGTTTCTGCAGGAAAAAACAACAGGGCAAATTGGGGCCTCTTTAGGCAGAAAGAAATATTATTGTCATCCCTAACCCTAGGGGTATAGTTGTACACAAAAGACGGTTATGTGTGGAAACAAGCATCGAATGGGCGGGGTTGCCCTCAATAAATAATCAAGTTTCGAAAATCCAAAAAGGACGCTAGATCGGAAAATGTTCTGCCAAATGGCAACCACCCATCAGGTCATAGATTGCTTAGAGAGGGGAAAACATTCTCTTTCATTTGTGATGACTCAAGTGCCTTATGGCTGACATGAATGGTGTGGGGGCATTAGGATTTTCATATGCTTCCTTTATTGACCCAAATGTCTCGAAATCCTTTTCATGTGGGTGGTTGTCACAGTTAAAAACTTTCACTTAAAAAAGTGGTGATCAGAGTAATCACAAAAATAGTTTGTTCAGAAAAATCAAAGTCACTTTGTCCGCACTGGAGGTGCTAGGAACCCATTGGGTACTGGGTTGTGGTCTTTAGTGTCTGAATATCCCCTCCTTGTTTTGGAGATATCATGCGTTGTTGTGGAGGGGCCAAAACAGGTCAGGTCGACCGGTTTCGATGGTTATATACAATTGAGAACCATCTTCTTCAGGACGTTGAATTTCTTTATATGATGGCACAGTCACTCGCTGTCCTCGTTAGTAGGGCAGCGTGCACAGCCTGAGCAGGCTACACAGAATCCTGTATTAGGAAACATAATGAAACATTGCAAAAGAGGGCATGAGAAACCTCTAATTGCAGTGTTGCATTGCAAACTATTGCAGAAAAATTGCAGTCATGTCTACATAGCTATTTTGCAAGGTACATGTGCTCATTAAATTAGGGAGCATGGCCACTTAGTGTTGGCTCGGGTAAAAAACCACTAGAACCCTGTGCCCAACAACACTGAGGTGGGGGACTTGGGGGAAGAAGGGGTGATTCAGTGGGGGTGCCATGTGTAGGGACGGATAACCAGAGGGAAAAATGAATGGATGGAAATGCCAAGTGCAAGTGCACGTGATGGAATTGGGCGGGGGGTGTGATAGGCCGGTGGGCCAAAGGGCTCCTACCTGGTGTAGGGCAAAACGTGCGCTGCAGAAGCCGTGGATAGACTTCTGAAACACGGAGAGATGCCGCGGTGCTCGTGCTGCAAAGACAGGAGAGACGCTTGTTATGGAAAACCGCCTAGCAGGCAGTGTGGAATGGCTCTGCTTGTGCTGAAAGGGAATGTGGCTCTTACCGGGTGTACTGGTCAGAACGGCATAGGCTGCGGAGTGATGCGTCAGGTGCCGAACGCAAAGGAAGCGAAAAGCTAAATATGCTGCTTCCGTGTATAACGCGTCAGAAGGGGGCGTGGCTGAACGCCCGGTGTGGACCAATGAAATCTCCGGGCTTGAGGGCGTGTGTGTGCACGTGTCACCGCTGGCTGCATCAAATGGCGATTGGTTTTGCCACGGATGTGTGCAAGCGGCGGGGCCTCGGAAGGTGCGTCTGGGCTCTGCTGGTGCTGGAAGTGAAAGTGGCTCATAACAGGTGTACTAGTCAGAACGACGGAGGCTGTGGAGTGATGCGTCGGGGGCCGAACGCGAAGGAAGCAAAAAACAAAAAGTGTTGCTTCCATGTGTGGCACGTCAGAAGGGGGCGTAACTGGACACCCGGCACGAACCAATGGGATCTCCGGGCTTGGGGGTTTGTGTGCACGCGTCACCGCTGACTGTATCCAATGGCGATCGGTGTTGCCACGGGTGTATGCAAGCGGCGGGGCCTCAAAGGGCGCATCTGGGCACTGGACAGAGTCCATTGCACCAGTGTCAGGAGGTTGAGTGTGAGACATCTGGCCTGCATGGTTGGTACTAGCAGTCAGAGCACGGTCGGGGGTGGGGGGCGTGTGAATGGAGAGGGGTGGAGGAGAGGGTGGGGGAAGAGGGGGAAAAAGGGAAG
The DNA here is from genome assembly GCF_040938575.1 of Ambystoma mexicanum. Taxonomy (NCBI): domain Eukaryota; kingdom Metazoa; phylum Chordata; class Amphibia; order Caudata; family Ambystomatidae; genus Ambystoma; species Ambystoma mexicanum. The sequence continues at coordinate 859,388,601 of NC_090934.1, read as the reverse complement.
GAGAACACACTGACACAAGGATGTGGGGGAGGGGGTGTGTATCACCACCCCTACTTGTGAGTCCACAACTGGGGGGATCCAGAGTGGCGGAGCATTTATCTGTGTGGGCGGAGACACCCGGGCGGGCACAAAAGACAACATATCTAGCAGAAACAGATGTCAATATATCAGGCAGTGCACAAGCTGTTATACACTCCAGTTGGTATGGGCCAAGGCCTGAAAGTTCAATAAGAAAAATAAGAAAAGGATGCTCTTAGCGCAGAAAGATATGGAGACACATAACATGTGTTGCGTTCTCAATTGACTGCACATTAATTTAACATCAAAGAGTACCACAGTTGGTGAAGTGTATGCAGCGCCAGGTGGTTTGGTGCTACAACACTTCTGCCACTGCGTCAATTGAATGCACATCAAGTGAACATCAAGGAGTTCCTTAATTGGTGTACAATATATATATATATATATATACATATATATATATATATATATATATATATATATATATGCAGCCCCAGGTGGTTTAGTGCTGCAACACTGCAAGCTCTTGCCACTGCATATCTTCATTGAGGCCTCGATTGCATGTGTTCAGGCGGAAAATCCACTTCTGTTCTTGTGTGAACAACATGGCATGATAGTTGCCTCCCCTCTTAGGCCGATTAATTTTTTCAAGAATGGTCCATTTGAAGGACTCGGCTGTGTGGCCTTCTGCCAAGAAATGGGGACCATTGGTGCTGTTACTTTCTTGGTTATGATGCATGATCTGTGTTCTATCATGCGCTTTTTTACTTCACGGGCCGTCATTCCGATGTACCTTAGATTGCATGGACATGTAATCATGTACACTACCCCTCTAGTGTTACAGTTGGTGAAGATTTTTTGAACCCATGGATTTGTCCAACCAATGTCGATGGTAGTGCTGAGAGCAGTTTGAGTACACATGGAACACTATCCACATGGACTGTGTCCCATGGGATGGACTTGGTTCCATAGAACATTCTGCGTGACTCGTGCTATGGTGGCTTCTGGGCGTATTGTATTAACAAGAGTGTCTCTCAAATTGCGTCTTCTTTTGAGCGCAAACCACAGGGGTGCAATGTTTGATGTCCCTGTGTTCAGAATCGGCCATATGGATTTGATCCCTTTCTTCAATTTATTGAATGCTGGTGAATAGCTGAATACTGCTGTTATTATTTTGTCTTCTGTTGGCTTTTGATGTTGCTCAAGGGTGCATGAGCCAGGTATGTGTTTGGCCCTCTTGTAGGTATCATGTATGATTTTCATCGGATAAACACGTTGTGCCAGTTGGTTTTTTAGAGTTTTAGCCTGATTGATGTACTCGTCCGTTCTGCTGCAGAGGCGTCTGTAACGCAATAATTGGCCAAACGGGAGGTTATCTTTCAAGGATTGAGGATGGTAGCTGGTATATGTCAAAAGGGCATTTTTGTCAGTATCTTTCTGGTATGCATTGGAGATGAGTCCTCCTTCTGAGGCTGCAATAGATAGATCCAAAAAATGGGTGTGTACCCTATCTTTCTCCATCGTAAACCGAAGATGAATATTCTGTCTGTTAAGCCAATAATGGAATGCCTTGACCTCTTCTTCCCTGCCCCTGAAGATGACGAAAATGTCGTCAATGTAGCGACACCAGGTTAGCAGTTTGGTTTGAAACAGATTGGTAGCTGGATAGATATGGTGAATTTCAAAAGAATTGACATATAAGTTTGCCAAACTGGGTGCGAAAGTCGCACCCATGGCAGTACCTGAGGTTTGTTGGAAAAATCGATCATTAAACAGGAAAACATTCTTTGTTAATGCTATCTCAGCCAGGGATAGGATGACATTTGATGGTACTCCATGGAGATCAATTCCTGAGTCCAACAGATCTTTTAGCATTTCCAAGGTTTCCTGCTGTGGAATTCTGGTGTAGAGTGATTCTATGTCAATAGTTATTAGCAAATCTTGTTCAGGGTTGAAAGGTAGAGAGTCAAGGAGAATGAGCATGGCTGTTGAGTCCTTCACGTACGATTTCATTTTTGGAATCTCATCTTTGATGAAAAAATCTACATATTTGCTGAGAGGTTCTAGGATAGATTGTATTCCTGAAACAATTGGGCAGCCAGGTGTAGGAAGAGTGCCTTTATGTATTTTCGGTAAGGCATATAGGACTGGTGATCCTTGGATGTTTAGGTATAAGGAAAGCTGCTTCCCTCGGGCTCACATAGCCTTCTGCTTCTCCTTCTTCTATGAGAGGTGCTATTAGGGCCTGTATGCTGTTGGATCGTTCTGTAGGAGATGGTAGCTGGTGTTGTCGTTTGTAATCTTCAGTATTTTGGATAACGATCGCACCTCCCTTGTCCACTGGTTTTATTGTTATGCTTTCATTCCTTGCCAATGATGTTAGTGCTTCTAGTTGGTCTTTTGTGCAGTTACTATGTACAAACGGAATGCTTGCTTCTATCTCTGTCAGTTTTTTCATCAAAGCCTGTTCAAATGTAATGGATTCGGCCGTATAGGCACTTGAGGGAACGCAAAATTGTGATGGCGGTCTTAGGCCTGTGGTGTCATTTTGTGTGTTGGCTTTATCTTCGAAGACTATTTCACAAACTATTTTTGTGATTACTCTGATCACCCCTTTTTTTAGTGAACGTTTTTAACCGTGACAAACACCCACATGAAAAGGATTTCGAGACATTTGGGTCAATAAAGGAAGCATATGAAAATCCCAATGCCCCCACACCATTCATGTCAGCCATAAGGCGCTTGAGTCATCACAAATGAGAGAGAATTTTTTCCCCTCTCTAAGCAATCTATGACCTGATGGGTGGTTGCCATTTGGCAGAACATTTTCCGATCTAGAGTCCTTTTTGGATTTTCGAAACTTGATTATTTATTGAGGGCAACCCCGCCCATTCGATACTTGTTTCCCCACATAACCGTCACAGTTTCTGCACTCTCTTTGCATGTTTCTTGCAGTGCAGATAACTGAGTTTATCACTCAACACTTTCTTGCTGCTGTGTTTTCAGCTCATTTTGAAGTTGCTCAAGGAGGCTTTCTTGTTTTCATTAAAACATGTGGCTCTGCTGTGCTTTATCTTCTAGCTGTGTGAGTGCTTTGTGGCCCTGTTTCAGGACCATAGTCTGATTCAGCACGCAAGCCTCTTTATTCTGCAATCGCTCTTCAACTAATTGCGAATGGAAGTATAAATGAGCTCTCAGTTGGCCCATTTGAATCTGCTCTTCATGAACAGTTTGGGTCATGTAGAATACTGTCAAAGCTTGATGTAAAATGCCATTATTCTGCCAAATATCAGTTCCTACTGATGTGATTTCCTGTACCATTTTAGTCTGCTAGCTCTCATCTTCATTTTCTGTACATTCACCATGAATAAATAGCTTAGCTAGGAGATGCTTCCTGGCCTCATCAATTTCTACGGCAGTCATTTTAAGAATGGCTTTTTGCACCCTTCTGCACTTTCTCTGCACAGGGGCAAAAATCACCCCATTCTTGCTAGAATTCCACAATAAATGCCAAATCAAATGTCAAATCAGATTACTTTTGCATTAGTACTCTGCACAAACATATTTCTCTATACACCTCCTTGACTCTCAGGGGTCAAGTCACAGCGGTACTTTAACAACTGCATAAACCACCTTATATTCACCTCAATACGGTTACACCAGAATGAATAGCCTGTCAACTATTCACTTGACATGAGCCAAAAGGAGTAAGCAAGATCCCTGACAAGCACCTAATTTGTGGCAATATATTGAGAGACCACCCTTAACATAGGGAGTCCCTCCAAGATTTATTTTCAACCACTGCTAGATATTTTTTCCCAGTTCAATCTGTGTTATCACTCTTACGCTGATCCAGTTCAATCTGTGTTATCACTCTTACGCTGATGATACACAGATTTATGTTGGGTTAAAATAAGCACAGGAAGCTATGGAATGAGTGGTAGTTTGTGCTAGTGAAATCCAAACTAGGATGCTGGAGAACAAGCTCCAGCTAAATCCAACAAAAAGGAGATGATTGATTTTGGGTCCTGCAAGAATATAGACAATCTCCTACATTCAACTCCTTGTCCCACATTGTTTGGAGCTCCATTAAAAAAACGGAGGAAGTAAAAAAACCTGGGCTGTATATGGCAGTCAGACCTGGGTTGTAATTCACATGTAAATCAGACAGAGAAATCAGCATATTATCAGTTAAAGCTTTTGAAGCCATTGCTTCCTTTGGTTGTGAACAAAGATTGATCCGCTGTAGTGGGGACACTTACCAATGCTTGACTGGACTACTGTAATGCTCTTTTGATTGGTATTCCTAAGTATGGACTTCTAATACTACAGGGTGCTCAGAACTCTACAGTGTGATTAATGTTTGATCTAAAATAAGAACAACTGTTTCTTCCTTCAAAAGCAGACTTCACTGGCTCCCAATAAGGCAAAGGGTTCTGTTCAAGATACTGTGTATGATTATTAAGTGTATGCATAGTCTAGCACCGATTTATTTATCATCTAAGATCGTTGTGTACTGACCTAACCATACCTTGCAATCTGCTGCACAGGGCCTTCTGGTTGTTCTTCCATCCAGAACCTCAAAATGGGGGGACAGACGTTTCACTTTTGTGGGACCACGATCTTGGAATGGTCTTGCTCGTAGTTTGCAGGAAATTGAATCATTGATTGTGTTCAGAAAACAATGAAAGACCTACTGGTTCACCTAAATCATGGTACTATTGAATCAAGTGTCAAATACTGTTGAGTTTTATGTACTGTCAATCTGTGCCTAGATGCAACTTGTTGCTGGGTTTCTGTCATGGGATATGCACTATACAAATGTTCAAATCAAATCAAATTAAGTTGCCACACAATAAATCATTTATCTGGTTCAAGCTAGCCCTATCAATGATTCATAGAGATGCATTTAAATCCCTACCCCTGTGCCAACAATGAGCCAAGAACCAGAATGGGGCACAGAAAGAAAATATATTTATTTAAAGGCCAGGGTCAATGAATATTTGCACCAAATGATGACACATTCTACCTTCTCTGTGGCACAAAACAAAGCTTCAACACAAACATTTACTTTTGGGGATGTTACTTTGAAATGTCACTTTCATCCATGGAACACAGGCTAAATAAAAAGTTCCACCCTCTTTTCTCACAAACCCCTTTTATGTCAAAGTTAAACAATACCTTGGAGCATTACTAGATCATGAGCATAAGTGTTCCTTGATAAGGTGTAGATTTTTATAAAAAAATAAAAATTTCACATGCAGCATTTTGCATATACACAGGGTAATTCATAGAATCCAGCGCACAAGTAGCGCACGCGGCTGGCGCACAGCGTGCGCCTGCGATAGTCTGCGCCAGGCACGTGCGCTAAAACTGATTTCCGCGCACAGCGTATTCATGGATTTCATGCTCCCAAACCAGCCGTGGCGCAGAGAATCGCAGCGAGCCTGCAGCAGCGCCAGTAACGCCCCCAAGAACGCCCTCGCGCAAGGAAAAGCCATCAAAATCGCCAAATCATCGCTAAGGGCTGCGCTAACCCTGGACCACTTCACAGGGCAGGCAAACAAGGAAAGCAAAGCGGGCAATCTTCAAATCAGGAGTACGCGGGAAGTTCTACACGCGACTAGGCAGGGAACGTGAATTACAGGGGTACGCGGGAATTATCACACGCGAACAGCCAGGGAACGCGTATTACAGGGGTACGCGTGAAGTAGAACACGCGATAGGCCAGGGAACGTGTATTACAGGGGTACGCGTGAAGTAGAACACGCGATAGGCCAGGGAACGTGTATTACAGGGGTACGCGGGAATTATCACACGCGAACAGCCAGGGTGCGTGTATTACAGGGGTAGCGGGAAGTTCAACACGCGATTGGCCAGGGTACGTGTATTACAGGGGTACGCGTGAAGTAGAACACGCGATTGTCCAGGGAACGTGTATTACAGGGGTACGCGTGAAGTAGAACACGCGATAGGCCAGGGAACGTGTATCACAGGGGTACGCGGGAATTATCACACGCGAACAGCCAGGGTGCGTGTATTACAGGGGTAGCGGGAAGTTCAACACGCGATTGGCCAGGGTACGTGTATTACAGGGGTGCGTGGGAATTATCACACGCGAATAGGCTGGGTGGGCCCTCACAGATGTACCATGTACACCCTCCACGGCCCCTGCAGGCAGCCCACAAAACAGGGGACTACCCTGCACACCTGATCATGTCCCCCTGCACCCCCATCCACCAGGGGCACCCTCCACCAGGCCCCCACCCATGTCTCCCACCACCCCCACCCCCCAGCAGTGCAGGGGCACCTGCCAGCAGGCCCCCACCCATGTCTCCCAGCACCCCCACCCCCCATCCACCAGGGGCACCCTCCACCAGGCCCCCACCCATGTCTCCCACCACCCCCACCCACCAGCACTGTGGGGCACGTGGCCAGCAGGCAGTCAGGCAGCAGCAGATGGCAGGTGGGAGCGTGCTCAGGGCTCTGGGGGACTGTAATTTGGCCTCCTGGCCAGGAGCGTGGTCTTTCGTGTTTGAACGCGTGGACAGCCTGATAGGGAGTGATTTTGCACGTGAAAACCCCACACTTAGCGAATCGCGCGAAAACCCGTCACCAGCATATGTGCGTCTATAGTTACCTGCACGTGCAGTGTCAAAGCGTGTGATTGGTGAAAATGGATCTACACGCAGGAGTGACAAAGCGTGTGATTGGTGAAAATGGATCTACACGCAGGAGTGACAAAGCGTGTGATTGGTGAAAAGTGAGCTACACGCAGGAGTGTCAAAGCGTGTGATTGGTGAAAAAGGATCCACACGCAGAAGTGACAAAGCGTGTGATTGGTGAACATGGGGCAAGCACGTACACGCCGTAAGTGACGCTGTACGTGTGGGCCTGTATATAAGGTAGTGTAGAACACCATTTCCTTGTACGTGCTTTTCGTGGAGAGCGAGTGGGTGAATTCTGTACTTCTTGTCGTTTCACACGCGATTTACTTCACGCCGTTTCCAGTTCGTACTCCCTGTTACCTCTGACAGCTTTTTCTCTTTTTCCTCTTGTACTGGTTTACCTGGGCCTGTTCCCTCAAACAGTGTCCCCTTCTACTGTTGTCCTGTCTCCTCAGACAGCGTACACATCTTCTTTTGGCGGAGGTGTTGCCAACCAAACGCGCTCATTTTTCACGCTCTTTTACCTGGCAGACGGTGAGTCACGCACGTATCTAACTTCTGTGCTTGCCCCGTGTGTAGCCTACCCCTTCAGAGGTCATTCTAGGCTGCGTGTGACACGCATACGTTCATTGTGTTACTGGATGCCACAGCGTAGTGCAGGGTTTTCCATCAGCACACGTGGTCTAGGAGGGGTATTGTGCACGTTCCTTAACTTTTCTGGGGTGCCTGTGCGTTGCGTGACCCGTCATCTTTCCCCAGGGGTGTCATATAGCCTTGCCACTGCACTAGGGTACGAATACCATCTGGTACCCAACCCCTTTGACACCCAATTGCCCAGGACAATTGTGCACACCGACTCCCATACGCACAATAACATCAGTGCCATGGTTGGGAGGCGTGCAAGCCGTAAGGGTGGCAAAGGTGGCCGAGCCACACGTGGTGGCCGTGGAGGATCCACTAGGGGACGTGGTTGTGACTTGCAGGGTGCCCCTGTCCCCCCCAGTCTGGAGGACCAGTCAGGGACACCCATGCCCCCCCCCCAGTTGAGGGTCATGTGGCTGATACCAACCCTGATCAGCCCTTGTCGGACCAGCCCATTGTGGCAGCAGACCTGTCCGAGGGTGATCCCATTGCTGACATCCAGGTCAGCAGGTCCACTGCACGTGCACCGGTGCACATTGGTGTCATCAGGGCACGCGCATCTATGCCAGATAGGTCATCTGCTGGCCCCCGTAGCCAGGGTGTGGCTCCATCCACCCCACCTCTCATACACCCTGCCAAGACTGTGTCGGTCCTAGTTCATGCACCTCAGATCAGGCCTGACCCCATCCCACTACCCCCAATGCCTGCACCTACTCCCATGCTGAGTGTGCAATCCCACACACCCAGTACTGAGTCCACCACGGCTCCTGCCCCTAGTGTCCACAGCGGCGTAGGACACTCTGGATCCCCACCCCCTTCCAAGCGCAAGAGGAAGAGTGCACGTCCGGCACAGGCTGATGCCCCAGGCACGGCTGCACAGTCCGGCCCATCAAGGAAGCCAAGCTTCACAGACGCCGAACTGAATGCACTTGTTCAGTATGTGTCAGATCATGATAGGGAAATGGTCATCGTTGCAGGGTCCAAGACCACACATGCCAGACGCCAGGCACACTGGCAGACCATTGCTGACAGAATAAGTGCCCTTGGAGTAGTGAGGCGCACAGCTAGTGATTGCCAGAAGCGCTGGAATGACCTTAAGCGCAGGGCAAAGGATAAGCTGGCCTCAAGTCATGCCGCAACCTTGGTGACTGGAGGTGGGTCCCCAGCACAGGAAATAGAACTCACACCACACGAGTCCGTAGCTGGATCCTACATCACCGAGGGACAACTCCAAGGTGTGGGAGATCTCCCTGATTACGAGGCATCATCCGGTGAGTGCACATGCATGTGTGTATTATCCATGTGCATGGTGTGTGTGTGAAGCATTCATGTTGGGTGCCTGTCAAGGGGGTGTGTGGCAGAGTTGATAGTGGCACCCATGTGCCTCATCCAGTATGTTCAGTGCAACACCATCTGCCCACAGCACTATCCCAACTGGCAACAGTGCACATATGGCCCTACACCATGGAAGTTGCCCTTGAATTGTCATTTTGTCACTACATTGTTGCTCATACTCCCCTGTCTATTCATCTGATGTCTTACATACCATTCCTATACTTTCCCCCAGCCAATCAAGTTTCATCTTCACATGCCTGACATGCAATGATACCACATGCTAATGCGTCCTCTGTATATAAATGCCAACCAACATGCTGTCATACTGTGGATGTTGCCTTGACATCCACCTCCTACCTGTGTGCTTTGGTACCGTCTGGTTTCGAGCCCCATTCCCTCACACTCCATGCTGCTCTTCATGGTCTATCTTCCCTGACTTCTACAGTTCAGACCATCGTGCCCTACTCACGACACCTGCTTGCTAACAGTCAAATGAGGGCACCCTGCCCTCCAATGCGACCCACCCTATTGCTGCCAAGTGCATCTGAGCCTACTCAAAGCCAACTCTCACTGACATCTGCTCATACATGCCTTTGCCTGTCCCATAGACCCTTCACATGGTCCCTGTCCTCTCTCCTTGCTCCTCTTCCACCATCAATGGTGGGACCCGTTGGGGTGTACTCCTGGCCTCCTTCCAATCCTCAGAGGCCACAATTGATGTGCATGGTAATGGGAGCATCTCAGTCCAAGGCCCTTAGGCCAACCTCATTCTCCTTGAGAAATGCTACCCACATCTCATCAACTTCCTTTCCTCTCCTGCTGTCCCCCCTCCTCTCTCCTCATCAATCCTGCACTGCCTCCCTGCACCCTCCCATGATCCTTCTCCGCCTCCCACTCCAACTCCTACACATGCTGCACCTCTGATCTCTAGCACTCCCCGTAAGTCCTCCAAGGCTGTCAACCTCCTCCACAATTACACTCCTTTCACTGCGGCTGCATCAGGCATTCCTCCGATATCTGTCACTTACATGAGGTTATGCACCTTGACATCCTTGGTCTCATGGAAACATGTCTGACGGCCAGCTCTGTCTGCATCCTTCACACACTCCTACCTGATGTTCAGGAGACCCTCTCCTTGGCCCGCCACTACTGTGCAGGGGGGGTGTGCCCTTGGCTTCCCTGAGGGTATTCCTGCCACTGTCACTCCTACTTAGACCTACTCCACTCTGGAATGGCTTGTGTGACGTCTCTCTCTACCACACCTTGACATTCACAAACTGTGCGTACTGTGTCTGGGAAAACTGGTCAAATGTACTACTTCCTTTCTGAGTGTCCTCACCTCTCCTCCTCACTCATGTCCCCAGACACAGAAATCCTCTTCCTTGGTGCTGTACGCATCCACCTGCATGCTTGTTGACCCCCCCACGTGACCTTTCTGTGACCTCAGCAACTCCCTCTCACCCTCTAGACTCCCGTCTGTCCCTACTCATTCTGCAGGGCACACTCTTGATGCTCTGATCTCATCTGACTTTCCCCTCTCCGTCCATCTCTGCACTCCTCTCTCCTGGAGTGATCACATTCTCCTCTCCTCCCAGCTCACCCTCACCACCCCACAGGCAAAGCCACCCTCACCACTGTCACACACCTTCTTGGTATTCCAACCCATGAAGTGTGTGTCAGTCGAGGCTCATGCTGCCAAAATCTCCCCCCCATCCAGCTCCCCCTTAGGCTCAGTCCCATCCTGACAGGGCCCACTCCATGCTCCACTCTATGTCAGGTACACTGGATGTCTTTGCCACGGTCATGACCACCTGTCTGAAGCCCCATGCCAATGCAGAGTCCTGGCATGACTCGGATCTTGTGAACCCAGACCACAGGTGCCGGGTGGCAGAGAGGGAATGTCCTGCATCATGCTCATCCTCTGGCAAACTGGCCTGCCACATGCTCCAAAGGCAATAGCGCCTCACCCTTTTCACCAAGATGAGATCCCCAATCCAAGGGCACATATCTGCGGCATGTGACAACTCTGCAGGACACATAGAAATCTGCAAGGACCTTGCCGATCCAGATGCAGTGTGTACCTCCCCTGTCCCCTCCGAGCCCACAGCACTGCATGATTGTCTCTGTACCCCTATAGGCCACCCCCCCCAGCACTTGTCTGCGCCTAACACCATCTGCCCTTGACGTTAAGTCCTACTTACCTTGTACAGCACTTCCAGCCACCACTTCACCTTGCACTTCATTGTGCCACCCACCCCTGCACTTGCGTGACATGAATGACACCAGCACCAGTAGGATTGTTGACTGGCATCCCCTACTGCCCCACCACCCCTCAGTGCTCTGCTGTACCTTCATACATTTCTGGACCGGTGCTTCACGAATGCTATATGATTCCTTTACAGGTGATGGGGAGGTGGAATCTCATTGTTTACTGCATTTTGTTGATGTAGACAAGGCACTGTGCATCGTGGCCAATTTGGACTAGCAGATCCATGTACAACATGTTAACTTATTGATGTGATGATGCAATGTCAGGACCAGAGTGGTTGAAATCCAAAAAAGTTGCCCTCCTCTCCCTCTTCACTTGGTGGCTATGTCACATGCCATGGATGTGATGGCATGTGCCTTTGACATGGCAATCACCGGCCAATGTGTGATGGCAGTGCTAGGCAGCATGGTGAGCAGGCGTTGCTCTCCAATCTGTACATTGTATGCCCTGAGCCTCCCCTACAGACCCAGTGATGGTGAATGCATAGGAGGTCTCCCAGTCATGTGGGACATGTGTCGTAGAACTACTGCCTCTGTTGTTCATCAGCCCTTGTTGCATGCCATGGTGCTAATGCCTGTTTCCATTTTTCTCTTTCATGTCTTTGCAGGGGACGAAGCACTTGTTGATGCTGGGGATGTGGTGGTTGAGCCGTCCCAGGAGGGCAACCCGGGCCGACCTTCCACAAGTGAGGGACGTGGTGTGTTTGTGGGTGAAAACCCACAAGTGCTGCAGGTCGTGCTGTCGAGGGGTGTCTCTGGGGGTTCCTCCCCCGAGCAGTATTCAGGTGTAGACTCGGAGGATGACACCTATGTGCAGTCGCAGGTGAGTGTTCTTGGGAGAGAATCTCCTCTGTCCGACCCACCTGCAGCCGGGCCATTGCCCTCAATGGGGATGTCAGTGTCGGCAGCTCAGCCTCCGGTGGTTACGGATGCAGGGCCACACCACACAATCTCTGATCCTGTTCCTGGGGCTGCAGATCAGAGAGGGAATGCAGTCCTGCAGCCTGAGGCCTTGCCGGCACAGCAAGGCGCAGTCCGCCTTGCCCCAGGCAGGTGTGGTGCCCGTCAACGTGGTGGCCGTATGCCACCTGGCAATACCGCTTGGGTGCAATCCATCTACGGTATGGCCAACCAACAGGCAGCATCATCATCGAGATGATTGCACAGGCCATGGATAGGGTGGCCACTTCCATTGTCCCCCCAGAAAGGCTGATGGAGCGACTGGAGCAGGCTACAGAGTCCATCTGCCAGGCACACAGGGAGAATATGTTGGCGTCCAACAAGGACAGGCGGGCGGCACTGGCGACTCTGCGGGAATCACTTTCCATGGAGTCCCAGCGCCACAGGGAAGGCCTGAGGGAAGAATTCCATCACCTCAGGTCGACCCTGTTAGAGCTTGAGGCTTCATCCCATAGAAGGACAGAGGAGCAGCTGGAGCGTCTGACACGGGCGCTCTCGGCCGAGATGCAGGCAACTCGTGCGGAGGTCAGGTCATCCCGGAAGTTACTGCATGGGGACCTCCGCATGATTATAACCCAGAACCAGAACTACCAGACCCGCCTGCTTGCAGCCATGGAGGAGCAAACTCGTGCTTTGCGTGGGCTGCCTCCCATTGTCACACCATCTTCTGAGGCAGCTCCCCCACCTCCTGAGTCAGCTGCAGGGTCTGGCCAGAGCGATAGCGACTCATCTCCCACAACAGAGTAGCCGTGTGGGCCACGAGCCTATGGGGTGTTTTAGTTTCCCATGATCCACACAGGTGGATTGTGGCGTGCATCCTGTCCTCGGACCTCATAGGTGGCCCCCCCCCCCGCCGGCCCTTTCATGGCCATTTTTTCTCAATTTTCTTTTTTCTTTTCCAAGAGTGTTGCCTTGTGTGGGTACCTGGGCATACACTGTATTGTGGCTGGGCACATGCAGGCTTGTCCTGAGTTTGGTTTCGATGCTTGGGTAGCAGACATCCACACCCCTCCTGCTTCCGTTTCCATGGGCTTGCAAAGGGTGTGCCCAAGTGACAGCAAATTACACGGTGACATTGGACTCCCATGAGCTGTTGGCCAGTCCATAGTCAATACTGTGTAGACATTCATAGTGTACATTGTTGTTGCACCTAACTATGCATGATGGTTTGATATGTGCCTCTACTTACATATGTTGCTCATGTTTTGCAGGTATTTCACACAGTTCTTCACACGGGCATACTCTCTGGAGTCAGACTACATGTCGGTAGATGTGCACTGACACTTTTGCGTGGCGCCATCACTGTACATCTGGACGGTGAGGACATACCAGCAGAATCAGGTAATGAGACTACCATTGATTACATGCATTGTGTCTTGTTTGGGTGGGCTTCAGGGTGGGTTGGTGTGTAATTTGATTGAAATTACTCTTACACAGGTGTGTAGTAGTGGCTCCAGCGCGGTTAGCTGTTCAAGTGCGGCTATGTTCCATTTGGGGCACTGCTATTTGTGACACCGGTGTCATGTTGTGATGGCCAGTTTGTTTGCTCTCACATACCATGACATGGTGTCCTCAGTGGCGGGACTGTGAAGGGAATGGGTGACATGGCAATGTTGTCATGTAGTGAATCGCCTGTGGCAATGCATATTTGATTGATGGAGTTGTGTCTTTTCGTTGTGATGCATTGCTGGTGTATGTGTAGGTAGGGGTGCACACATAGTGACACTTCCATGTTAACAATCTCAGGCTGATGTGTATCTGACAGTTTATTGTCAAGTAATTTTGTGACATTGTCAGGTAGTGTCATCATTGATTGTCAGATGGTATGTGCCAGAGCAGTGTGCACTAGCCAGCACTGTGATTCCTAGGTGAAGAAGTTGGCCACCAGTTGCGTACGGGCTGCCACCCCCCGTGCCCTTTCCCCTCCCATGCGCAGCGGGCGTGCATGTGGTTGTGGATGTGGGGGCACCACCATGTCCACGGGCAGGCCCCGGCGTGTTGCAACGTTGTGCAGGACACATGCTGCCACTATGATCCTGCACACTATTCGGGGAGCATATAACAGCTGCCCGCCAGAACGGTCAAGGGAGCGAAAGCGTGACTTCAGCACTCCGAATGTGCGCTCCACTATGCCCCGTGTTGCAATGTGGGCTGTGTTGTACCTTACCTCGGGTGGCGTGGTGGGGTTCCGGATTGGGGTCATCATGTGGGGGCTGATAGGGTAGGCACTGTCCCCTGCGGAGGTGGTGATGGGTATCATTAGTGGTGTTGTGTCATGACCCAGTATCTGACATGCATGCATGTGCAGTGGCATTAATGCTCACCAAGCAGCCATGTATCTCCATGCTGGCCAGACTCTAGGTCCCGGCATAGGGTAGACATTCTGTAGATGAAGCTGTCGTGGGTGGACCCGGGATAGTTGGCATATACTGATGTGATTATTCCCTTGGCATTGCATACAACTTGCACGTTGATGGAATGCCAGTGCTTGCGGTTTCTATAGATGTGCTCTGTTGCCCTGGGTGGACGTAGAGCCACATGTGTGCAGTCAATTGCACCAAGCACTTTGGGGAATTGAGCCACACCATAGAATTCCTGGATGCACGTCCGCCTTTCTGCATGAGTCCTGGGGAGATATATGTGCCTGCGGACTGATGGCCGTGCAGTGATGATGTTCAAGACCTGGTGTAGGCAGCGTGACTGCGTGGCCTGTGACACACCACCCACTATGGCACTTGTCCGCTGAAAGGATCCAGTGGCCAAGAAGTGCAGTACATTCAGGACCTTCTGCAGGGGGCTGAGTGCTTGGGAGCACAGGGTGGGTGATGTGAGGTCATCCTCCCACTCACTGACCAGGTCCAGTATGATGTGTGCTGGAAACCTGTACCTCCCATACACCTGGTCATCAGGCATCCCGAATAGGCTGGTTCTGGGTGTGAATATTCTGGCCCTGACTCTCCTCCTCCTCCTCCTTTGGTAGCCCACTGCCACTGCTGCTAGGAACGGTATGTTCATCCTGGCATCTGGCTTGTTTATTGATAAGTGCGCAAATTAATGCCTTGCGCGTGTTCTAGGCGAGCGTGTGACCCTCGCACCCCTGGAATCTAGTTCCCACTCCAATAGCGTGTGGAAATTCCCACGCAGCAGGCATACAGGTGCGCTGACGTACTTGCGTGTGTAAGTGCCCGCGCACCCCTGAAATACACGTACATAGGCCAATGGCGTGTACGCGCACTTTCGGCCAATTACACGCGATGAAATACACGTACATAGGCCAATCGCGTGTACGCGCACTTTTGGCCAATTACACGCGATGTAATACACGTACATAGGCCAATCGCGTGTACGCGCACTTTTGGCCAATTACACGCGATGACACTCTGACGTGCAGTATTTCCACGTGTGCTCCGTCATCACGTGCTGAGTGGGGAACGCCCGTGCGGATCACGTCAGACGCGCTTACGCGGTGAGGGACTCTGGTCCAATAGAATCGCGTATGCGTGCTGACGCACTTACGCGCTAAGGGCCTTTCCTCGGATTTCACGCTGACGTGCAGGAATTTCACGTGCCAAATCACTCCGTATCAAGCTGGCCACCCGAAAACACACGGAACACCACGCTCCTGCCCAGAAGGCCGAGTTACTGCCCCCACAGTGCCCTGAGCAGCCTCCCACGTGCTATCTGCTGCTGCCTGCCTGCCTGCCTGCCTGCTGCCACCGTGCCCTGCCATTTGGTGCCTGCACATCAGCCATCTGCAGGGGTCCAGTTGCTGTGTCCACCCCTGCTGGAACTGAAGACTCCCAACTGGGATTACATCGCTCCACAGCCCAGCCCCAGGACCCAGTTGCCCACCCACACCTGCCTCTGGGGTTGCCATGTCGGGCACTTCCACATCTGGCACCAGTGGCAACCCCAGGCCAGAGGGGCAGAGGGGCACCAGCTTCACTGCCACCGAAGTTGGTGTCCTGGTGGAGCATGTCCTGGGGCAGTATGATGCCCTCTTTGGATCGTCCCGCGCCAGCAAGGAAGGACGGGAGAGGATCTGGGCCGACTGTGTGGTTGCTATCAACGCGGAGGGGGTGGCAACCCGCAACGTCCAGAAGATCAAGAAGCGCTGGGAGGACTTGAGGTCCAGGACCCTTGTGAAGGCCCGGCGCCTCGTGGAGGGGGGCCGGGGCCGCATGAGTTCCATCCAGAAGAGGGTCCTGGAACACGTACGCCCAGCGCTCCACGCCCAGGTCCTTGAGAGGGAGGCCCGTCTGGAGTTGAGCGGTAAGTGTGCAAGCATTACTGTGTGAGACAGGGCATGTTGCGGTGTGCTGGTTCTATGATACTTGCCTGTATGTGTGCCATGGGCCATGTATGCATGTATGTGTGCAGGGACATCATGGTAATGCATGTGCGACCAGTGATGTGTGACCCACATGGTTGTTGCATGTGTTGAAATGCGGCATGGGGAGCCCTATGCAGATTTAGGACATGAGAGCATGCCAGTCTCTGTACCTGGACATGGATGGGGGTGAAGGATGGGTGCTGATGCCAGGTACATATATGGTAGCCATGTCTGTGTGCCTGACCTGCGTGTCTGTGACTTGTGCATGCCATGGATGCATGACACATGTGTGTGACAATGCACAGATTCAGTGACGCACCCAACTTACCCTTGTTTCGCCTGTGTTCGTAGTGTTTGGGGCCAGATGGATGTAACTGAGGTGAAGTGTGTGCATGTGATATGCATGAGCCATGATGCATGTGAGTTACATATCATTGAATGTTTCAAGAGTCAATTGGACATGCATGGAAATGTGCATGGCATGCACCATGCCTGTTACTGTGTGTGTTTTGCCTGGACTGACCCATGTGCTGTGGAGGGACATGATGGAAGTGTACTTTGACAGGGGTGCTCATCTGCTATTGCTTCCTGTCTAGGGGACCATTTTACAGTAGCCTGATGCTTGTGTCCTTTGTCTCCCTCTACGCAGCGGCTAGTGAAGAAGAGGGCGGAGACGGCGCTGTGGAGCAAGGCGGCGGGGATGCCCCCACGGCTGCAGCGGAAGGGGTGGGTGAGCCCCCACAAGGGCCTGCTACGGCGGAAGACGGTGAGGAGCCATCCAGGTTGGTGGTTTGCACAGAGGAGGAGGAGGCCGACACTGGTGCACACATGGGGCCTGGTGGGAGCATCCCTGCTGGTGCAAGTGGTGCAGTCCAGGGCCAGGGGCAGGAGGCAGCACAGGTCACCGTGGAGGTGCCTGTGCATGTCGCTGTCCCTGACCCTGTGAGTGCACCACCATGCACCAGCAGGGATGCCCCGTCCCAGGCCCGTCCGCAGGTAGAGGGGATGTCCATGTCAACTGACTCCCCTCCACCTGCGGCCGTGGGAACCCCTGGCCGCGTGGAGCAGGTCCTGATTGGGGTCGCGATGCGCACGGCTGTGATTCGTGATGCCGTGCGTGCTTCCCGGGAGGAGCACGCACGTCATCACGAAGTGCACCGTGCCGACGTGGCCCAATTGGGATCGGCCATGTTCGGGGGGTTCCTGCATGTGTTGGCCAATCTGACGGCCCTCTCCTCCTCTGTGCAGGCTATCCACCGGTCGTTCTCCTTGCCGTCTTCCGGCCCAGATGCCACCATGGCCCCCTGTGGACCTGCCCCGACCAATGCAGCCAGCTCGGTGGGGATCCCATCCCTGCCACAGTTGGGAGTCGGAGGTCCAGCAGGGGTGGACAACACAGCAAGTGGACCCCAGCAGATGGAAGATGTGCCGGCATCATCGGGCAGGGCACGTGCACGACGGCGTCGGTGGTTACCATCAGCCTGGATGCCATCGTGCTGGCAGAGGCAGTGGCGTCGGAGGCAGCAGCGGGCTCGACGTGGGAGGCATCATGGCTCAGGGCCATCAAGATCAGAGGGGCAGGCATCGGCCGGAGGGCAGGGCAACCCTGGCATGGCGGTGTGTTCCGTGTGGGAGGAGTTTGGCCAGCGGATAGGTGCGGAGCGGCAGCGGGCGGAAGAGGAGCGGCTCGCCATGGCCAGGGCGGAGATCTCCATGCGTCGGGCATTGAGGCGGGCTGAGTGCCTCGAGGAGGCTCGCAGGGATTTTGGTGAGCACATGGGGTTGTCCCTGCGAGACCTCGGGGCCAGGACAGAGTCCCGCCTCCAGGACATTGACATGGAGTTCGAGGATGCCCTGGCCAGCATCACCAAGTGAGCTGCAGGACTAGCCCGCTGCCTTTGTATATAGTTTTTTAGTTAGTTAGTGCTAGGTTTCCTTTATTTATTTTAATTATTTTGGACCGCTCGGACAATGGCCACTTTTTTGTACATATTTTTTTTATTAGTTAGTATTAGGTTTCATTTGTGGTGTTGGGCTCATGGACCCTGGAACATTCCTGTATATATTGTTATTTTTTGGGAGATACATTTTTTTATTTTCTTATTGTTTACACCATGACGTAATGGTTTTTCTTTGATTTCCTACTACATGGTTTTGCTTTGGACAAATTCTATTGATTTTTTAATCCTTTGTTTTTTGGTTTATCATTTTTGTTCTCGGACATGGACCTTTTATTTACTTTGCCACATAGTTGTATGTTTTATTGGTTTACTTAATTTTTGTTTTTAATACATTTTTATATTATCTTACACTTGTGTTATTTTCTCTTTGGTTTCTTACATGTCATGATATGGGTTTTGACATTCACTTGCACCCATTGTGTATGTGTGTGTGACGGACATGTGTTCTTTTGCATACTTGCCTTTGGGGTTGTGTCATGTGATTGCATTCACTATGTGGGTGCATGCAATCCTTGCCTGGGTGTTTGTGCTGGGTATGCTGGCCATTACTGCCATGATTGTGTATCGTCAGGACCTGGGGCCAGGGGGACATGGGTGGGGGCCTGGTGGAGGGTGTCCCTGGTGGATGGGGGGTGGGGGTGGTGGGAGACATGGGTGGGGGCCTGGTGGAGGGTGTCCCTGGGGGGTGGGGGGTGGGGGTGGTGGGAGACATGGGTGGGGGCCTGGTGGAGGGTGCCCCTGGTGGATGGGGGGTGGGGGTGGTGGGAGACATGGGTGGGGGCCTGGTGGAGGGTGTCCCTGGGGGGTGGGGGGTGGGGGTGGTGGGAGACATGGGTGGGGGCCTGGTGGAGGGTGTCCCTGGGGGGTGGGGGGTGGGGGTGGTGGGAGACATGGGTGGGGGCCTGGTGGAGGGTGCCCCTGGTGGATGGGGGGTGGGGGTGGTGGGAGACATGGGTGGGGGCCTGGTGGAGGGTGTCCCTGGGGGGTGGGGGGTGGGGGTGGTGGGAGACATGGGTGGGGGCCTGGTGGAGGGTGTCCCTGGTGGATGGGGGGTGGGGGTGGTGGGAGACATGTGTTGGACATGGGTGGGGGCCTGCTGGCAGGTTCCCCACAGTGCTGGGGGTGGGGGTGGTGGGAGACATGGGTGGGGGCCTGGTGGAGGGTGTCCCTGGTGGATGGGGGGTGGGGGTGGTGGGAGACATGGGTTGGACATGGGTGGGGGCCTGCTGACAGGTTCCCCACAGTGCTGGGGGTGGGGGTGGTGGGAGACATGGGTGGGGGCCTGGTGGAGGGTGTCCCTGGTGGATGGGGGGTGGGGGTGGTGGGAGACATGGGTGGGGGCCTGGTGGAGGGTGTCCCTGGTGGATGGGGGGTGGGGGTGGTGGGAGACATGGGTGGGGGCCTGGTGGAGGGTGTCCCTGGTGGATGGGGGGTGGGGGTGGTGGGAGACATGGGTGGGGGCCTGGTGGAGGGTGTCCCTGGGGGGTGGGGGGTGGGGGTGGTGGGAGACATGGGTGGGGGCCTGGTGGAGGGTGTCCCTGGTGGATGGGGGGTGGGGGTGGTGGGAGACATGGGTTGGACATGGGTGGGGGCCTGCTGGCAGGTTCCCCACAGTGCTGGGGGTGGGGGTGGTGGGAGACATGGGTGGGGGCCTGGTGGAGGGTGTCCCTGGTGGATGGGGGGTGGGGGTGGTGGGAGACATGGGTTGGACATGGGTGGGGGCCTGCTGGCAGGTTCCCCACAGTGCTGGGGGTGGGGGTGGTGGGAGACATGGGTGGGGGCCTGGTGGAGGGTGCCCCTGGTGGATGGGGGGTGGGGGTGGTGGGAGACATGGGTTGGACATGGGTGGGGGCCTGCTGGCAGGTTCCCCACAGTGCTGGGGGTGGGGGTGGTGGGAGACATGGGTGGGGGCCTGGTGGAGGGTGTCCCTGGTGGATGGGGGGTGGGGGTGGTGGGAGACATGGGTGGGGGCCTGGTGGAGGGTGTCCCTGGTGGATGGGGGGTGGGGGTGGTGGGAGACATGAGCAGGTGTGCAGGGTAGTTCCCTGTGGTGTGTGCTGCCTGCAGGGGCCGTGGAGGGTGTACAGGTAATGCCTGGGAGCACACAGCCAATTCGCGTGTGGAACTTCCCGCGCACCCCTGAAATCCACGTACCCGGCCAATTCGCGTGTGGAACTTCCCGCGCACCCCTGAAATCCACGTACCCGGCCATATCGCGTGTGGAACTTCCCGCGCACCCCTGAAATCCACGTACCCGCCCATATCGCGTGTGCAACTTCCCGCGCACCCCTGCAATCCACGTACCCTGACTAATCGCGTGTGGAACTTCCCGCGCACCCCTGAAATCCACGTAGCCGGACATATCGCGTGTGGAACTTCCCGCGCACCCCTGAAATCCACGTACCCTGCCATATCGCGTGTGGAACTTCCCGCGCACCCCTGAAATCCACGTAGCTGGCCATATCGCGTGTGGAACTTCCCGCGCACCCCTGAAATCCACGTAGCCGGCCATATCGCGTGTGGAACTTCCCGCGCACCCCTGAAATCCACGTACCCGGCCATATCGCGTGTGGAACTTCCCGCGCACCCCTGAAATCCACGTACCCGGCCATATCGCGTGTGCAACTTCCCGCGCACCCCTGCAATCCACGTACCCTGACTAATCGCGTGTGGAACTTCCCGCGCACCCCTGAAATCCACGTAGCCGGCCATATCGCGTGTGGAACTTCCCGCGCACCCCTGAAATCCACGTAGCCGGCCATTTCGCGTGTGGAACTTCCCGCGCACCCCTGAAATCCACGTACCCGGCCATATCGCGTGTGGAACTTCCCGCGCACCCCTGCAATCCACGTACCCTGACTAATCGCGTGTGGAACCTCCCGCGCACCCCTGAAATCCACGTACCCGGACATATCGCGTGTGGAACTTCCCGCGCACCCCTGCAATCCACGTACCCTGACTAATCGCGTGTGGAACTTCCCGCGCACCCCTGAAATCCACGTACCCGGCCATATCGCGTGTGGAACTTCCCGCGCACCCCTGCAATCCACGTACCCTGACTAATCGCGTGTGGAACTTCCCGCGCACCCCTGAAATCCACGTACCCGGCCATATCGCGTGTGCAACTTCCCGCGCACCCCGGTATACACGCACACGTTTATTTTTTCTCTCAGCGCGTGTCTGTGTTTGTGGGTACCCCTTTGTACGTCATTTGTCCTGGAGGGCCACAGTATTGGACATTGATCATGTCTGTATATAGGTGCTATTTGTTGGCGCACCTTTTAGCGCACATTTCTTGCAGGCGCAGAGACGCTACCGCCTGCTTTCTTGTGGCGGTCGTGTTTGTGCCTGTTTGTGCCTGTGCGCTGCTTTGAGCGTGCGCTTTTTTGCCCTATTCTATTCCATGAATACGTGTTGTATGCGAGCGTGTGGGCGTTCCGCGCACTTGCCTCCTAAACTTTCCCCGTGCCGCCCACATTCTTCCCCATTCCGAGTGTTGTGCCCCATTTTATTCCCCATTCCGAGTGTCCCGCCCTGTGTTCCGCCTACTTTAGAGCTGTGCGCTGCGCTCGGAGTGATAGCGCAGTGGCCGTGGCGCACGACGTTGGTTGACCTGTGCGCCGGCCTGCGCCGCGCGCTTTTTCAGCGCACGTCCTCTGCTTTTCTTGCGCACGGACTTCCATGAATCGACGTGCGCTGGTTTCCCTGCGCTTTTCGCTAATTTTCGGCGCAGCGCACGTATTGGCCCCTCTGCGCCGGGATTTTCGGCGCACATTTATTCCATGAATCGGCCTGTTAATTTCTCTGCACACTTGAAAATCCTAGCAGTTTTGAAATCACACCGACTTTTGATAATACGTTGGATTGATAGAACCCTCCTTCCTACTTCACCCCGAAGCAATACAAAATCTTTCTGTGATCATGGTCACTTTCTCACTCTCAGGAAAGAGTGCACATTTTTCAATAGAGAATTACTCTTGGTTTCAATTGGCAACCCAGCACCAAAAAACAAGGCTTCAGCTGTATTCAGCACCAGTCTGCTTAAAGATCAGTTCTGAGGAGGGGTGACAGCTAGGATTTCGCTTTTGGACAAGGACTCCCCTTTCCTTTAGGGAAGTCTGGGATTGACAGGAAAGATAGGTGTAACTAATTGCATTAACAGACTATAGTTTCTAAATTACACTGGGCAAGAAATTAGTTAATTTCGAAGGTTAAAGAAATCAATCCTTGGTATTTGGCTATATGGGAATTAAGTTATTAATATTAAAAACATACTAAGGATCTACTTCCATGTTTCCATACCCCCATCCATTAACTAAGGAGAAGATATTAAATCAACACATCCCCACCCTTTGTTTGTTGGACAAGCTACTTCCATTGGAAACCTCTGGATTTAGCACATAGGAAAAACAGCAGTGTTTCAGGAACCTCTCTTAGGGAAACACAGGGATCTGGTCAGGTACTTCGGTCAAAGATAGCTAACAGCACTCATCCCTCTTTTTGGCTAAACTAGGTCATAGGATCCTGTCAGCTTTTAGACCTTCCCAATTGCGGACTCCCATGCAATGTTAAATCTCCATCCTGCTTTCAATAGTGGGACCCAGATGATATTAGATAGCTCTCATAGCAAGGTTAAATTCTGCCACCTTCTTTCAGTATTTCACCCAGGTGATTTATAGGCAAGTCTCCCCCTCTATGACTCATACAGCCACTTTTTAACCTCTAAGTCACACCTGCGAAATATTGAAAACAGGAGGTGTTAACTTATTAGCCTTGAATTTTCATTGGACCCCATATTGTCCACTCCTACCCAAGGTCCAACCCCTCTCTGACGATAGGCTGTTAGAGTTCTGAAACTGAAATCCTGGGAAGAATGAATACACCCACCCGAATGACCATTTACACTTTTCAGATTTTTCACCTAAAAAGTCACTATATGACAAAAATTCGCATTTTACAAATAAACATGACAACATATAACCGGGGTGACACATGCCCCCACTCAGGAGAGCCACACTGCTGGTTTTCCCCGCTCCCCCCCACATTGGGATTTACATTTGTAATTGGAGGGTGAGTTTGTTCCTGGCTACCTGCATTGACTACAGCAACCAGAATTCCCTGAGGCAACACTTGGTATTAACCAGCCACACCTGAACCAAATGCCTCCCTGAAGGTTGCAAGAGACATGAAAGCACTTGGAGGAGAAGATCAACTGGACTGTGGAAGGGATTCTAAGCTGGGAACCAGAGTGCGCCCCTTGCCCCCCTTGTTTGGAAATATATATATATATTCCGATTCGGCTAATCATGGCAGATTTCTCAAGCTGGCTCCCGATCCAGCAGGATATTGCAGGATGAAATGCACATTTCTCACACTTTACACAACAATTATAATAGTTATGAATGTGAAATGTTCTACCCAAATATCTAATTTAATAACCCACCAGCTCCCCAACTTTTGACTTCATAACATCTTCCCGAGGCTCTACGGCATCATTGTTAGTTTATGCCTGGACTAAACTCATCAGCCTTTGTTCTCTCAAAGCTAATGGTGGTCATTCTACTATTTATCTCAGAGAACAGGCCCCAATAAAATGTCTTGATCACTGCTTGAGTGTTCTGGAGAGCAACTGGCTCCTTTTCAGGAAATCAAACCTTACAGTCATGCCTCTAGCAACAGCACTAATATTGGTGAAGGTTACATTTGCTTGGGCCCATAATGCCTTTTAAATGTTGCATCTGAAAGAAAATATTGCCTTTTCAATCTGTTGCATTTATTTTTCATGTGATGCCTTTTATTTATTTTTAGTGAATTGCATCTCACCTCATATCACTGTACAAGGCCCTTCTCATGATATGTTCATCTTGGTAAGGGAACATTTTTCTCCAAGTATTTGTTTCCAGCTGTCAAATGCACACGCCTTTAGAAATTTCAGTTTCAGTGCAAAGCCCTGCTTTCCATGTAAAATCATCCTTTAATTTTCCTTGGCTTTGAATTTCACCTGCAATGCCCATTTTGTAAGTGAATTTCTGAGCCCACTGGGCACCTTAAAAGTGTTGAAGATTTGAGGCTGGCTTTTCCATCTGCCAGTGTGCCTTTCCTTGAGAAGATATTTCTGCACATTTTGGGCCTACACGGCCTTTCAGTTCATGTCATTCTGGGGCTGTCATTAAACTCCACAAGCCTCTACTTCCCACTCTACAACTGCCACTAATCAGTCACTATCCAGAGCTGGCTGACATGTAAGGGGCCGTGGCTGTACATTGGTCTATGTACATGAGGCCTGTTGTGGCTCTCGATGCCCGTATTTGGGAGTACACAGCGCTGCTGTGCTGAATATGCCAGTCTCACTTTCGGCTACACCAAGTAGTTTCAAAGTGATCACTCTAAGCTTCTCTAGTTCAACCCCAGTGTTTAGTTTCCTGCAGCTAAGAGCACTGAAACAGTGGCACTGTGTCCCGAGTATAGTTATTTTACCTTTACTCCTTGCTATAAGGTTCCTTGCACACAAGTGCTCCAGTCTCTTTATAGTAAAACAAAAAGAGGCTGCTCTGGATCGGGAAGGACTGGAGGGCTGGAGAAGCTATAACAAGGGGGTTGTCCTACCCTCTATGAATCTAAGGGGTGTACAGAGGGAATTCAGTGTACACTGATTTTTAGACCCTAATGGGAGCACATACATTCTGAGCAACCATTATGGAAAGCAGCATGCTTGCTGATGCCAAACACATGACTCAAAATTATAAAACAAATTTTTAATTTAGCTTTCTATTATAAGCTATTTTTCTTTGTGCAGCATATTTAAGTTATTTCTTTGCATAAAAATACGTGATATCCATTGATGAAAACACACACCTAGTTGAAAATTCACTATGGCAAAAATGCAAATGGCATGGGGTATGGGTTAATCATTTGTACATAAGACCAACAGCTTGTAAATCAAGTGTCCCATGTCATTGGATGTGAAGAACACACTGTGAGAGTGCAAGTAGAGGAGACGGTGAAGATAGGTCTCCCATGCCCGGCTAAAGTCTGACCTTATATTTGGTCAGACTTTAGCCAGGCATAGGAGACCTATCTTCACTGTTATCTTCACTTATGATAATGTGGGCCGAGGGTAGGCTATACTCCCCATGCGTGAGCTAGCAAAGAAACATCCACACAGCAATGGTACTGTGATACCAAAATAAAATAAAGAAAATGTCTAATCAAGGTTCCTTAAAATAAAATAGGACATTATAATCAAACTGAACATTCTTACACACTAATAAAAACACACATTTCTCACCCCTGTAAAGCAAGGCAGAGCATATCCAGACTTTGGAATGAAAAGGGGCACTCTAGGTCTGAGAACCGGGGAAGGCATGCAATAGTTTCTTGAGCAATGTGCAAGTTCGAAGTATATAGGGCCTCATTATGAGGTTGCCGGTAGGTCTACAGAAATCCACGCCATGGAGTCCTATGGGACTCGATGGAATGGTGATTTACTGCCCTTTCCGCCACCTGTAATATCCCAGTAATTCTGGGATATCAGGTGGCAGAAACGGTAGGTCAGTTCGCTGGTATTATGCCAGAATTATGGGTGGGATACCAGCAAACTTGTAAAGAGGGCCATAATCTTAACCACTGTGGCAGAGGACTTTGCCAGGCTGCAACCCAATAACGTTCCAGGCAAAACCTTATTCTGATGTCCAAAGATGATTCAACAAGTGGACCTGGGGGTTCACTCCCTTATCTAGTCCATTTGCTACAACGGATTTCAAGCCTTCTGCAGGAGTTTAATCCTGCCTGCTGTGTCAAGAGACATTTCTTGGTGATGTCAGTCCAAGAGTGCTTTGTCTGCAGTAAGTGTGGAGGGGCACAGGAAGGGTGAGGCACACGAAGTGTGAGTGGCCTAAGGAATCCCTAGATAGTGCATCCCCCCTCTTGGCTGTAACTTTCCTCCTGTTCTACTCCCTCTCCACGTTCTGCCTTACATCAAAGAGACCCCAATAATTACCACCCTGGTGTGATCTCTCCATTGTCCTGGCAAGTCCTCCCTTTCAAGCACTGATTTCTAGCGTATGCCCTGCCATCTTGGGAAGGGTGCAACCTTTCCAGAGAGAACAAAAAGAGATTCTAGGGCTTAAACCACCTTTGGGTGCAAATCAGCCCAAGATAGGGGTACAGAAAACTCTGATAGTTGAATAGGTCACTAGAAACCAGGCTGACAAAGGACATCAAAGGGGTCTGGCAGAGCAGGTTTTCCTAAGAGATCGGCACGGGTCAGCCAGAAGCATTGCAAGGTTCACACAAACACATGCACCCCCTATGCACACACAGCACTGCTCTGGTACAGCTGGAGAACAATATAAGTGACTAAACACAACGAGTACCTAATCTACTTGGGGATGGGCAGCACAATCTTCCTTAAGAAATAGAACAAGTACAAACACAGGATGCATAGAGATAATTGCCATTGAAAGTAAGATAGGAACAGCATGAGCAGGACCAGTGCAAGTGTCCCCCACCATAATGTGCAGCATCAGAAGTGGGAGTGAAAACCTTCTTCCCAAAAGAGGTGCAAGCACATGTTGGGTCATTGAACGCTTCCCACACTAACAGGTATGAATATGGCAAGTAATATAATCCAACATAAAGAGATTAAGGGGTATCAACCACAAGCATCCCCTTAAACCGAAGGGATCAACCCTTTATAACTCAAAACACAAAGCTTGTGATCTAAAGTTGCTACCTTATATGGGTGGATTCTCTTACAAAACCAAATTCATTTATGGTACTGCAAGAAACATTGCATGACAGCAGGTTTATAGAAAAATACACATATTTTATTTATCATTTGCAAAAAATGTTTTTTAAATTACTCACAATGCTAAAGTGCCTGTACCTTCTTCTACCGACAAGATGTAGAAGACACGTGCACTATTTTGTCTGCATGTATTAGCACCCTTTAACAGGTAAATATGTTAGTTTGGATACTTGTCTGTTAAGGTGTCTTGTGTTGTGCTACTAATCACACTGGGCCATACCTCATTAAACACAACTCACTCAATCACATTCCATTCATTCTGTCTTCATTCACTATCAAATTTCATTTCACAACCACAAACTGTGCCCGACATGTTTCTTTCCGCGCTTGGTGTCTCGTATCAAATACCGGGAAATTCTTCAGGGGCTTGTGTGAAGGGTTAGTAAGACATGCAACATCTAACAATGTAGCTCAATATTTAAAAACAAATAGAATTGACAATCAAAAACATTTCTTTTCCAGGGTTCTTGTTGGAGTTGCAGTGTTGTTCTTTCTCCGTGGGGTTTTAATCCCCTTTAGGTCGAAATGATGCGGAAAAGAATCTCCACCTATCAAGGAGCAATCAGCATAGAACAGGAATGTCAATAACCCATTCACGCTGCTCCATTGTCTGACAACTGTTAATAAATCACAGAAATCTTAAGTCCAAGTCTAATCACATGTTTTATGCAGTGAGACAAATCCACCTGCATCCAGTACAGTTACTACTGCCTGTGTGGAGTCCCGAGGAGAGTCCAGTCACTCGCCAGTCAGCCGACAGCTGGCAACCGGTGAGTGATTATGGATAATGACAAGGATGGTCTATTAAAGAAAGCAATTAGGAAACTGAGTCGCCGGGATAGGATAGAAGCCGGGGAACCATTGGAAAGAATGCAATCCCTTACAAGCCACATGCCAGAAGCCTCCGCCACCTCACCTATGAGCAGGTTCCTGCTGAAAACATCTTGCCTGCCAGTATTCCAGATTCTGCACTCTGCTCCAAGTCACACTGCGCAGCTTCATACAGATAGCGTTAAATCTAAACCTGTGCTCCTGAACCCGCGGGGTCACCCCACGTCAAAGTTTGTATTTCCGGCTGTCCCTCGAATGCCTGAGACTAACCTTGCAGATCTTGAAGCCCTGCTTAAACCGGAAAAGGAACTGGGTCCACGGACAGAAGGGGAATTTTACAACAGCTTTAATCTTTCCACAACATTGTCTAATTCCTCTACGGTCCACCCTGTCCCCCTACAAACCGCTACTGATGGCATTCCAGCTTCAGGCCCCACTGTCAATGGATATTTTGAGATGATTCAGGAAGACCAAGTGGTGGTTAACGGGGGCCTGTCGAAGGGGCCGGATGTTGATTTAAATGGTCTGGTTTCCTTGCCTCTAGAGAAGGGCACGGAAGGATTGAAACCTGCTTCACCCGTTGCTCTGCTGGAATATACTGGAGAGCCCAGGCCTTCACCCCAAGAAAAGTCGGGATGGGTTGGTTTGGACAATGATGGAGGCCCCTCCTTGTGCATCACACGCTGCTAACTCTCCCACTATGGAAATTGGGCCAAGGTCTCCCCTCCTACAAAAGATGGGGAAATGTGGTCTGGGACCGGTACCACAGGGGCACTTGCAAGAATGGGACGAAAGGCATTGTCAGCCAACGGAGGTTGCCTCCTTCGCTGCAAAACCAAAGAAGAGCCACCCTGCACCTGATTGCAGACCATTATTGATGACCTCCAATATGACAATGGGCCCTTCTAAACACCCTCTCTGGATCCAGAAGGAAACATCTGACCCCAGCAAGAAGGAGCCGGCCTATAATGGCCTCAGAGTGAAAACTACTGACAAATGTATTCATAAAAATAATTTGGGATACTGGGAGCAATGGGGAAATTCTAGCGGGGCTGGCAGAGTTCGAAGATTGGCGTAATCCACTGAATGATACAGGAAAACAGTTGGATCGCCTGCCCAGAAGAGACCAAGGGTTTCTTCATCAACATCATCTGTATAGCTCCGATTTAGTGTGTGTGGACCTCGGAAACCCTCCTGATGGCAACTCATCAGCGCCCCCCAAAAGACCCAATAGTTCTCCCGAGCCATACATATGTTTTGAAGCAACAGGATCCCGCAGTACTTCCGGTACCAGACGAATGAGTGGAAGGAGGGGTCATGGACAAGCCCTCTTTCCAGGCCCAAAGTCTGGAGTCAAGCATCTCGACTGAGAGGACTCAAGAAGATAATGCTATGGTCGAGCAGGAGAAACCGGTCTCAGCTGCTCTGAACAGCACCTCGGATCCCCTGTCTGCTACCAGGGGGAATTCTATGAGTGAGCGGTCGCTTATACAGCCGACGAGAGGCAATAAAATAAAGAAAACAGATAAAGGTAACAGCGACCTTCTGGAACAGATGTCAGTGATAACCATAGCCATGGTGCCATTTACAAAGCTCTATGAAGCTTTAAACGAGATTTTGAAAGACCATACAACTTGATGTTTTTCTTGGAGGGCTTTGTGATAGCAAGCGCAAAACAAGGGGATGTGACAACTCAATGTACACCATTGGGCACTAACTTGAGTGTATGCGCACGCTCGACCTCAACTTCAACCAGAGCCCTTAATGGTAAAAAAAAGCATTAAAGATTAGGCCGGGAGGGCAGTTGAGAGGGACCCCGAACTAGAGGCTCCTTGCTCTACTATGAACCACACTGTCACAAGTGATACGTTGCTGCAGGAAAAGGGATGGCACTCTGAGATAGGGGAAGAGGAGTAGAGAAACCTACAGCAGGAGGCGCTGGGCGGTCAGCAACAGCAGTGCCCGGCCATCCAAAAGCAGATGAACTGCAGCGGCCAGGTTCAGGAAAAGACCAGGATAAACAGCTTCTCGCTTTTTGTTAAACCAAATAACGGTCTGGCAGAGCAAAGTGGAAGGAGAAAAAGCCATGGCTCGCTTGGAAAGCAAAAGAATCCCATACAAAAGCCATATCTGCCAAAATGCCAATCCAAGGGAGAAAAAAAGAATAAAACAACCTGAATTGGCTGCCAATAAGGCCGATGCGATATACATAGAGGATTTGGGGAATGAGAGACTTCTAGAGAGGTTTGAACTAAATTCAAAGGACCTGAACACAACCTCCCAGGATTGGGAGGTGGATGATCCCATCTCTCTAACAAACACTTCCTCATATTCGACAAACGAGGGGATGGAAGAGCTGATAGAAGCCCAAATGGCCCTTGACACTCAGAGTGAGATGAACTCAGAATCCTCTATGCGGGTAGTACAGCCTCACACTAAGAGGAATAGTCTGTTCCTTACTTTGGATGAAAGAAGGAAGCAAGTGTTAATGAAGCCCTGTATTGACACACGAACTGAAGTCCAGATTATAATTCTTAATAGGCCACAAACAAACGAACTGGAAAACACTGCTGCGCTAAGCAGCGGTGCTCCAGAGAGTGATCAGGGGGAAGGTTACGGCCGCAGGGTCGATAGAAAGTCCATGACTAAAACCGACTAGTTTTTTCAAATCACAACCTACTAAGCGAATGGACAAAAGCCGATGCCAGATGCCTAGTGATTTATGCAGAAGGGGGTCTTATCATTGGAAACCCCAGAGGGACTGGGCCCGCTGTATTGGAATAGAAAGAGTGCTGGATAAAGGACAGGAGTGTATCCTGAATAGACATAATCTTATGAAATGATGCCACTGTATCCCGAACCCGAGACAAATAGTAACGGATGACATTTCTATTGTGGAGTTTCTGGATGAAAATCATACAGATGAGGTGTTCTTGCATCTGCGCTCTTCAATCATCAAAGACCCGTTTTTGGAAGCACCATCCAGTCTGCTAACCTTTGGCTTTGATGTAACTAACCTGAGCGGCATAGAACCCCCAAGAAAATGTAATTGCAAGTAGAGCTAGGCAACCAAGACAAACAACGAGCCTTGAGAAGATCTACCCTGAAATCCCCCAGGATAATATGAAGTTAAGAAGATCCTCTCTTACTGTGTGGGCAGATCGACCTTTGATCGGCCCAAAGGTCAGGACCACCTAAAACAAGCAGGGAGAGAAAAAACTTGGTCCAACAAATTGAAAAGAGGGGGGAAAGCCAGGAGTGCAGAACGGTGACAACTGTGGCTCGCCATTTAGCAATTCACGTCTCAAATTATATGGAAAATAATATCTAGCAGCAAGCAGAGGAGAAGGATGGGTGCCCTGCTTTCTCACTGGTGTCCTGGAATACAAGAGGTTTCACTCACCTGACAAAAAAATGTGAAATTGAATGGACTACCGCAGAATTCATATGTCTACAAGAAACGTGGCTTTGAAGAAATCCTGCCTGGATGTCTAAGTGTCTTTTATAAATCCGGCAATAACACATGTAAGAGGTCGCCCCGCTGCTGGACTGCTGATTCTGCTAAAAAATGGGTCTATGTTTGACCCTGATTAGTTTGATTAACTACGGTTCTTATTTGCAGTTGCCGACTTTAAAATCACGTGAATCTATTAATTGCAATACACAGAAGAAATTGAGATTCTTAGCTCTAATTAACATATACTGGAATCCTGAAAAAGAGAAGAGGCTCAAATGCTGCAAGATGTAGCTATGGCCCTAGATGAGGGCTACAATCTAGACAACGCCTATATTTTACTCTGTGGCAACCTAAATTCGATTTGTGAGGCGGGGACACCCATGGCCGAACAAGAAAGGAAGTCGTTTATGGGTCAAAGAAATAAAAGAGGAGCACGTTGGGTGCAAAATGATGAAATAACGTGATATGCATATGTTAAATGGAGCATTTGAAAAGGCCAAGATTTGCAATCCAACTTGGCATTCTGGAATGCAGGCCTCAGTCATTGATTACATCTTTGCCTCTAGAAGCCTGATGGGAAATATTGACTCATTGCAGATAACTTACACGCAGCAGAGTGACCACAATCTTCTCAGAGTTCAATGGTTTGTGGAGTCAGTATACCAACCCAAAATTTACCGTGGTAATGTGACGGTGGAGCCAAATGGCATAAGGCTAAGGCTCCTTAAACAAGACGTTAGCAATTTGGCCACCTTTCTGAGTTTACAACTAAAAGGAAACTGTCAACAGCCAGGTGTTATGGCAATTCAGTACTTAGCCATATTGGAAGGGTATCAAAAACCAAGGCAAAACTGTAAGTCAAATCAAACTGATCACAGACACGCATACGAATCAGAGGTAGCAAAGAAAGAAATCACCTTAAGACGAGCGCTAAAACTCCTTAAAGGACAAGGCAAGAGTCTAGCCACAAAGAATACTACATGTTTGAAGAACACCTATAGAAACTGGCTGAAAGCAAACAAATGGGAGTTAAGTATAAAGGATGCCCCGGTGTTGATGCAGCCCTGATGAAAAAGAACCATGCAAGTGAGACTTGGCCAATTATAAACTCCATGGTAAGCAGCCAAAACCATGCTTTAATAAATGGATGTCTATGGGCCTCATTACGAGAATGGAGGTAGCCATGGAGCTATTAGCTCCATGGCTGCCTCCGTTCCAGGCTCCATTACCGGGTTCCTGCAATGGGGACTTACCGGGTTACTCCGACATAGGAGGTCCCGGTAATTCCTCCTTGCAGGAACCCATCCCCATTCCCATTTGAGCCCCCATAGGGCTCAATGGGAATGGGGAGGGAGGTAATAACGGGCATATTACATCTGGCCCGTTATTGCCTCCCTCTTCCCTTCGCGGGACCAGGAAAGCACGCCTGGTTTTACCAGGCATGCAATCCGCGTCCCGCGATGGGAAGCGCCTAATCGGCGCTCCCGGAATGAAGGGGGCAGGTCCTGTACTGGCCCCCTTCATTACGGGAGCGCCAGCCTTATGAGGCCCAATGTGTCTTTTATAAATCCGGCAATAACAAATGTAAGGGGTCGCCCCGCTGCTGGACTGCTGATTCTGGTAAAAAATTGGTCTATGTTTGACCCGATTAGTTTGATTAACTACGGTTCTTATTTGCAGTTGATGACTTTAAAATCACGTGAATCTATTAATTGCAGTACACAGAAGAAATTGAGATTCTTAGCTCTAATTAACATATACTGGAATCCGGAAAAAGAGAGGAGGCTCAAATGCTGCAAGATGTAGCTATGGCCCTAGATGAGGCCTACAATCTAGACAACACCTATATTTTACTCTGTGGCAACCTACATTCGATTTGTGAGGTACGGACACCCATGGCCGAACAAGAAAGGAAGTCTTTTATGGGTCAAAGAAATAAAAGAGGAGCACGCTGGGTGCAAATGATGAAATCACCTGATATGCATATGTTAAACAGAGCCTTTGAAGAGGCCAAGATGTGCAATTCAACTTAGCATTCTGGTACGTAGGTCATTGAATATATCTTTGCCTCGAGTTAACTAAACGGAACTGCTCGCCCGACCTGTTAGCACAGATCAAAGCACTCCACATGGACACCACTGTTAGAATAAAGTTGAACATGGAAGGATCGCTAACAGATAAGTTAAAAACAGGCCGTGGAGTAAAACAAGGATGCCTGCTTGCTCCTTAGATCTAAAATTTGTGCATTTCAGACCTCGCAGCATTTATGAAAGCCTGCATCTGCATCTACCCAATAGTAGGGCAATGCGAGCTGACTCATCTTTTATATGCTGATGATCTCTTGATGGACTGAACCCCAACTGGGCTACAGAGGCAATTGAATCACCTGGAAGCGTGCAGAGAGCTGACCAAACTTTCAATCAATAAAAAGAAAACTAAGGTGATGCAATTTCAACAGCCTAAAGGAAAGAACACTTTTAATTGGTATATTGGTTGGGAAAAATTAGAGAATGTTCCGTTGTTTAAATATCTGGTCAAGATGATCTCTGCGAAACATGGCAGCCTACATACAGAAAGTAGAACTATGGGCCAATCAGGCGATAATACTGAAAAGAAGATTCCGTGCTTGTTCTTTGCAACCTGTCATTGATTTCTGTAAAGCGAAAGTGTTGCCAATAACAATCTACGGAGCAGAAGCACTAGTGTCTGTCCCTAATCAATTGTGGTCATTACTTGAAGGGATGTTTGAAGGGATGTTTTGGAAGCGAGTGCTTGGAGTACCAAAATCAATACCGATACAAATAGTAAGATACAAATAGTAAGAAAATAATTAGGCCTAATTTCACTAAGAGCAGCAGTGGACTAGATATTTTTTAAGTTTCTATAGGAAATATATATCACCAAACCTGGCTCCCTGCTTCGAAATGATACAGGCCGAATGTGTACATTGGAAGAACACACTAGGGCTACTGTGGGTATATCTGTGCAGAAAGTTACTAACCACAATTGAAGCCTCCTCAGAGGAGCTGCTGTCGAATCAAGACAAAATTAAGCAGAAACTCTGGGAACGAGATTGGATAAAGACTGGGGAGGAAGGCAAAGACTATAAACTCTTTAAACAGCTGCGGTCTGAGGAGAAATCTTATGGCCAACCACTGAGCTACATAAAGAAATTCCCAGATCCTATTTATAGAGCCAATTTGATGAGGATTAGGTTTAACCTGCTACCAACTATGGAGATCTTGGCAGCAAGGGGAAAATGTCTGACAATATTGCCTATGTGCAGAATTTGCAGATTGGTAGGATCCCGAGAAACACTGCAACATCCAATGACTGCCTGCGAGGCTCTAACGGAATTGAGGTCAAAGCATTTAGCTAAAGTCATCAAAAATTAGGAAACTTTAACTCCTGATGAATTGTGGCAATTGGCCCTATGAGGCCAAATTATTGCCATGATTGACTTTATTAGAGAATGCCTAAATTAAAAAAACTAGACCTGATGCCAGCCTCTGATTCTTTTCTCTAACTTTCACGGATAAATGGGGTGATGTCCCCCTTCAAAAATAATGGGCAGATGGAATTAATTGATGAAAGGAAACTACGATTGAAATTATGTATCTGTCTTAAGAAGTATTGGGCCTAACAGGGGTGTTTGAAGAAGAGTTCCCACTCTTAGGGCTTTTGGAGTTGAGGAACTGTCTTAGTTTGTATTTTGTAAAAGGTTTTTTTAATAAACTAATATGCAATAAAAAAAATGTTTCAATAAAGAGTGTAAAATGTAGCAGAAGAGAGTTTGTGTTAGGAAGGTCAGGACAGAGTCTCTAATTTTGGAAATGTTTGCAGCAAAGTATTCAGCTAGAACATTAGCTGTGAGAGTGGAGTTTATAGTCATAGAATCAGGAGGAGTGAAGAATGAGTTTAGGGTGCTCTGTAGCCAGGAGAGCATGGTTGAAGTGAGAATCAATGAGGGTTAGGTAGAATTCCCTTTTTGCTCTATCAAGAGTGGACTTGAGAGAGTTCAAGGCCGAGAAGTAGATTTGCATGTCCTCAAGCGAGTGGGTATGTCTCCATGTGCACAACAGCCAACGCATGTCTGTACGGATGGAGCGTATCAATGGGGTGACCCATAGTTGAGGATGCTGAGACCTAGGGGTGAAAGTAAGCAGTGGGAAGTGAGAGGAGAATGAGTCGCACAGTAGGGGTTGGAAGCTAGTTCAAGGTTTACATTTCCACAAACATGTATGTGTACACCATGGGCATGTCTGTGAAAGCTTCTCTCACATAAGACAGGGCAGGTGCAATTTGGACATGTCAAGTGCGTGCTTCCTTGAAAAAACACAAATGATCTGGGTGACCCAACGTGGTGTGCACACTCCAAATGATACTCATTCATGTGGCCAATTGGCCTTTATTGTAATTATAGAAAGTGGATTTAGGTTTTTACCAGGTGCTTTAATGCATACATAGGTTTTTTTTAGAACAATAATAATAACAGAACATACATTGTAGACAATATAGTATCTAAGAATGATACATCAATACTTTCCACGCTATTTAACAGAGATATGATTATAAAATGGCATAACTAGTCCCTCACATCATTCTGGGATCATCGTGAACAATATATATATATATACATAAAGTAAAACACATTACACAATTTACAGTGTTGACATTTAACACTGGAAGGAGAGTCGACACAGACACAACAGTGTTTCGGTCAATCAAGAGTTGATCTATATTGCTAACGAGTGGATGGCCTTCAGCAGGACGAAAAAGAAAAGTGGGATGATGTAGTCCTGTTTCCCTCGTGATCTTGGTACTTTCACAGGGTTTTCTGCAAATCCCAAATTCGGCTTTAGTATATGGGATAGGTTAGAAGGGCTGATGGCTCTCAGTGTTCCCTGTGTAGTTGTCACAGCAAGACACTAGATTATATCCCTTTTCAAACACAGTGGTTGGAAGTTATACTCTGCTCGGCTGGAGGTGTTTATTGTCCAGTCATTTTTATTATTCCTCGATACGGGCGCTGCAGGAAACGTATGCGGTTGCCTGAGTGCTTCCCACATCCATGGATATGAAAGTAGCATCTGCCAGTCAAAAGCACTATTCTCTCACAAACTGATGATGTACAACATGGGCAGGGCCAATGCAAGTTTCCCTCAACCACAGTCACAGTTGTAGAATGGACAGGGCCACTAATTGCAAACTTCCTCACAAATGGTTACACGTTCAGGCAGCATGGACAAAGTCACTGCAAGCATCCCACACTGACACAATTGGCAAATCATAGACAGAGTCAGTACGAGTTTAATTTGCAAGGAAAATGTACGCCATTGATACAGGCACCCATGCAGCCTGCTAGTTTCCATATGTGCCCATTCATATGTTCTGCCCTTATCACCCCAGTCATTGACCATGTGCAAAGATGGGTAAAGGAGTTGTGACGAATCAACTTCCAGGCACCAGTGGTCCAGGAATGAATATCGGTTTCTAAACCATCAATCAGCCCACAACTCTAGTATACCAGAAGGGATCTGAACAGATTTGAAACACAAGCAAATTATAAACATTCTTGTCCAATTTTGGTAACATGGACTGAACGGCAGACTTATCTGCACACTACGAAATACAACCCATCCTGTTAAGGAATGCAGACGACAGACAGTTTCAAAGAGGGAAAAGGGATGCACTCTAGACACTGACAGGATGGTAGTTGGTAAAGTAATAAATCACAAAAGTTCAAGGATACTTGGTTTCAACAGAAATGGGAGCAATGGGTTGTAAAATGTCTCTAGGGGCATTCAGAGAAGGACCAGTGGGACAGAACCAAAATGTACCTTGTGTTTGTAGAGGTTATTGGTGCTCGACAGTGTACAGTCGGTTTCAGGGCACTTTGCAGGTTCTGCAACAGAGTTCAAGATGGGAGACAGCTGTGGGTATCAGGTGGCAGGCAGTTCAGTGAATGAGGCTAGACCGAGAGCTGCAGGCTGGCCAACATGGAGACTCAGGGTCAGGAATCGTTGTCTCAGTGCTGGTAGGTGGTTCTGAAGCACTGGATGAGGCGTTACAGACAGCTTTGGCAAAAGCAGCATCACAACAGTCAGCAGAGCAGTCGGTTGAAGCTCAAGGGCTCGACTGCCTCAAAAATGTCCTTTCAGGCAGATGTTGGTAGATGCTTGTCGATACACTCGTCTTAGCTTCTTCACTGGGCTTGTGTTGTCCTTTAAGGTGGATGGCCCAAAGCTCAACAGAGTGTTGCAGGCAGCTGCCTTGACCTTGGTTTGATTCAGTGACTCTCTGGCACTTTCCACCGAGAAAGCTTGCTGCAGAGCCTAGCAGAGCACACTTTATGCTGGCCCGGTACCGGTTCTAGAGCTGCTAGAAAGTGATCTGGATTCAATATCTCCCTCTGTTCCCTGGGAGATATCTAACGTAGGGATCTTGCTTCCCTCTTGGAGGTGCTGGCCTTTCTTCACTGGCTGAAGATGTAAGGCAGACTCTGTGCTATTCTTGCCACTTCTTGCAAAGTCTTTAGATGATCTGCCCAAAAGAGAGGCTCAGCCCTGTTTTAAAGCCAAATGGGCCACAATAATTGGTGTAGGCTAAGCCTACCTTAATGAACCAATCCTGGGTCCCCACCAACAATCTCCTGCATGCATGAGGTCATGGCCAGAGTGCTTTGCAACAGAAAAGGTAAATTGGTAAAAACATATAATACTAAGTCCCACCCATCTTCCGGTCTGTTGTGGACCAAAGTGTCTCTCTGGTTCATTGAGCTCTCTGTGGTTGCTGATTAAAGTGGCAGGTCTCTTTTGAAGCTGCGGTGTGACCAGACTTTCTGTCTTCTGCAAACCATAATCTCGTACCTTCTGAATGGGGTCCCCCTGCAAGGATGACTACTGTAAACAGCTGTCTCAGACTTGACAGTGCACTGTCCTTGATACTGAGAGGAGGGAGCTGGCTTCAGGTTGACACAGATGCATATCAAAGGTTGTTGGGCTTTCCTATCTCCTTTGCTAATCTCTGCAACCAGGACCCTGTTTAAAGTATAGTCTATTAGTATGCTAATTATGTTAAATGATGCTACCACACTGCAGAGCTCAAAAAAAGAACAGGCCGGATCCATGGAGCCTTTGATAGGTAATTAGGCTGAGCATGGCAAGAGGAAGGTTTTGCCCTCCCCCTTCTGAGAGGACAGGGTGTACTATTGGCTGTCCTATCCCAAGTAAATATGACAGGGGGGCAGCGACTGTAGGCTGTGACCACCCACAGTACACAGTATATGTGTATGTTGTGCATAGGAAAATGTGTGCAAATTATCTAACATCATTCAATTTCATATAAAACTTTTAAAAAGCCAGATGGTCGAATTCCTCACAGGAGCCAAAGCAAATGCACCTTGCACAGAGGGCACAACATCCTCCACTCTGTTTCTTTGCTGTGGGATCAGTCTGTGGGGGGT
The DNA here is from genome assembly GCF_040938575.1 of Ambystoma mexicanum. Lineage (NCBI taxonomy): Eukaryota > Metazoa > Chordata > Amphibia > Caudata > Ambystomatidae > Ambystoma > Ambystoma mexicanum. Next base: position 859,349,854 of record NC_090934.1, on the reverse strand, counting down.
GTTGGTGTGAAGTAGATGACTAGGGGTTGGTGAGCACCAGGGGTGCTGATACAGTCAGGACTCAGGGCTAGCTAGCCTTTTGAATATAGCCCCTGAGCCTCTATCTGGGGCTGCAACCAAAAGACCCAGCGCTATAGACCCCTTGGCCTCCACGCCCCCAGCAACGCTTCTGGTGAGCGCGACATTTGGTGGGGCTGCATGGACTCTTGGTGCTGGTAACCTAGTGACACGATGAAGAGCTGAAGGATGTGGTTGTTGCACAATGCAGTAAACCTCCATCCTCAAGTCTTCCTGCTAGCCGATACGACTTTTCCCGGTTCAGGTGCTCGACAGATGGCCAGGCAAAGAGGCTCAGCAGGAGCACAACTCATCCTTAGGACCACTAGTACATTTCATGCCAAGGGAGTTTCCAGTGCCCTTCCCCGCCTCCCCTGTATTCAGTGTCCTCCCACTCACCAAGTGGCTGCTCGGTCCTGCTCTTAAGTGACCTTCTTTTGGAGTGTAAGAGCCTCTTTTTTAATCATCAAATTACCACTTGCCTCCAAAGATCCTACCAAATAACATCCACAGCGCTCTGAGCAGTGATGTTCAGCATTTCTTGGAAAGTTAGCACAGAAAAGCAGACAAGTTATTTTTCATATAGAAGCTCTATTTAATTGGCCTGTTTTTCATTAATAATTTTCCAGGGAATGCCAGGCCAGAGAGCCCATGCATCTGTGAATTCACCCAGATATGCTGTTTGTAACATGCAAGTAACACACTTTACCAAAATAAAGTCAACGTATTCATGCCATAATTGTGAAATTGTTAAACAGACCTTCCAGAATTTTGCGGCATGAAATGGCAAAGTTTGTGGCATGAAATGGCAAATATTGCGGCACAAACCTTTATTTACTATGGTATTTTTGCAGGACAATTTTTATTAACTGGAGGGTGTAAGATTGCCACATTGCTTGAAAGAGGCAAAGTGCAAGGCTACAAGAGAGCCAGGGTATCATTATTATGTATCTTTTGTATTAATTTAAAAGGAGTCCCAGATGTCTCTGGCTTGGCAGAACAGTGTTTGATTTGGCTACATTGTTGGTTTAATGTGCATGCATATTTAATAGTATTAACTAAATTGATCAATATCAGTTGTAATGCTGGAAATATTCCCCTTCTAAGTTCTCAAATCTCCGAAAGACCAACACACCTCACCAACACACATCACACATCTCACCAACTCTCCATCACAACTTGCATTCCTGAACCTCTGTCATACAAATACTCACATGCTATGTCACTGTCAAGTCACAATTTGCACTTCCCTACCCCTGCCACACTCCAATTCATACTCCCAACTCACACCTTACACTCTCAATTCCTCCCGCAATATGCAGTCCTTCATTCTTTTGTGCTGCTTCTGCACCTTGCATCCTTTCTCCCATTCTATCGCACTCTTCCCTCATTCTTTTTCCCAATCTGCAGCTCACTGCTTCTTTCCGGCCAACCGCTTCCTCTCTGCTTTCTGGCTCACTGACCACACGCTCCCTCTACTTTCTGTACCTGCGCTCGCTCTCAGAATTCTGGGCAACTGCATCACTGCTTCCTCTGCTCTCTTGTGCACCACTTCCTCCTCTGCCCCACCGCTCTTTCACATCTCACCCATTACTCTCTCCCTCTCTCTCCTTTCCCTCTCATAGTGTGACCATTTTTTCATTTTTTAAAAATGTAGATTTTGACCCAGATCCTCAAAAAATGGGGCATTTAAAAATAGAGCCGAGGATATGCTATTTTTAGACAACCCATTTTTGGAAATGAGCAGGTCACCTTATTCTCCATTTCCACTGGCTAGAGCTGTAGCGCAAATTGTGCGCTGGCCAGCTGCCTTGAATAGGGTTCTGGGTTGTTTGACTGAAGTGTAATTATTTGCGGCCGAATTGACCGTAGTCAATTTTGCCGCAAATTGATTTGCACTGCAGCCAAACAACCCAAAATGTACCTTTCACCACCACCCACCACCTCCCGTACTTAACTGCTTGGTTGCTGCCGTTTCCCCTGCAACCCTATGGTGTCAGATCTGTCTCTAGCGTGGGTCGGATCTGACTCCGCAGGGTCCCTTTTTAGTAATTTTCTTTTTTTTGTCCCCTGCCTCCAATTCTGAGGAAGTGGGGGACACCCCTGCAATCACCAAGCCCAAAAATACTGTACATGGGGAGCGGCCGCAACACATGTTCTATATTTATAAAAATAGATTGAATGGTCCTGGCCGAAATAGGTCAAATTGTGCCATTCAATTGATTTTTTGTGGGTCAAAATGCATAGTACCTTGAATAAAAGCGCTCTCCCGACAGTGTTTTGCAAGCTCCCAGCGCCTTTCACAGTGACCGGCCCTCCAGGTGCCTGCCACTGTAAAATGCGACTCAAAAAACTGATTTTTATCCTGTTTGAGGAACAGAAATGCAAGCGACACAACAACGGTTCATACCTTTATAAGAAATGCATGACAAGGTCAGGAAAGACCATGTCATGCAGTGGCACCCCAATATCCCGTGCGCGTAGGGTTGCCTACAATTTCTGCACATTTAAAAGTGCACCTTGCTTGGAAATGTGGGATGCGCTTTTAAATTGGCAGAAACGGTCCCTGATTTGCTCAAGTAGGTGAAAAAGGGCATCTGAATGGGCGCGCGTATAAAATGTGCCCATTCAGGTGTCCCTTATAGATTGGGCTGCTCTTTTTTTGGGCGCAAGTGATGAGATGTATTAGCGCATTTCATTTTTTACATAACATTTTTTGGGGAGAACCTGGCACCCGGAGTATTTTTTTTTTAAACAGTAGTTTTTGCAGATTACATTTTTATTTTAAAAAAAGAAACGGCTGTTTTTGCAGCATTTTGCGCAAAACAGCAATTTTTGCTGCATTTTGCGGGATCGCAAAACTGCTATAAGTTGGAGGGGCTGGTTAAAGTACATATATTTAAAATGGAGAGCACACTCTGAATCAAATCAATCAGGGCGTCTGTACTTGAGAGGCGCTTATTTTAATCGTTCACGGCACTAAAAAGGATAGAAGACATGCACCACAAGCACAGTGCCTGTATTTTAAATGTAAAGGCCACTGTCAATTTTACTGCACCTGCGTGAGACCACTCACCCCTCCAGACCCACCAGGCGTGTACCTCCATCTTTTCTACTTGTGGGTTATGCACGCCCAACCATTTAACGGTATACCGTCATTTCATCGCCGCACTTTTCAACGTGGGTTTTTTTGCCGCGATTTTTTTTTCGTAAAAAAAAAACTGAATTTTTTTGGGGGGTAAATTTTTAAAAAAATGGGTTTGGGTGTTAGGGATGTAAAAAAAAGAAAAAAAGAAACCCTGCGATGAAAAGTGCGCCGATGAAATCACGTAGAACCCATTTTACTTACTAGACCCTACGGCCTGGAATCCAAACAGGCACCAAAAGGAAGTAGGCCAGCCTTCACTACCTTAAAGAGTGAAGTAACGGGACCCCTAGATTTGTGAGCACTGTCATTTACAGGAGGGCGCCCTATGTTTGCTGAAGGGCTTCTTGCAACACCCAATCACCAATTCAGCTAGATCTTCTAATTTGTAATTCACAACAGAAGAGCAAAAAGGAACTGTTTGGCTCCCTCTGCTGGCCGGCGTCCTAGACAGCAGTCCACGCACTGTGCAAGCCACATACTTCGTAAAGGGCATGCCCGAGCACCAAAGGTGTACCCAGAGGTCGAAGTGGGCGGGAGCGGTCGGTAGCGGTGCTCCCATACTTTTTATTTTTAAGTTTCACTGTTCCTAAACTTTTATTTTACAAAGAAACCGTTCTGGAAAGGTTTCGTTTTAAAATAAAAGTGTAGGAAGAAGTTGAAGCTTGCACTTCAGTGCCCTGCACTGCACATTCCCATACATAGCAGGTGTGTTTCTTTGGGGGGTTTGGATTGTGTGTGGAATGGGGTGCAAGGATGGGGTTTCAGGGGAGCAGGGCAGAGCACATAGCTTCACTACTTCTTTTCGTACACTACATTTCGGTTTGGTCGGGGGTCTGTGGGAAGGTTGGGGCTAACCCTTCAAATGTTGGGAGAGGGGCTGACTTCAGAGATTGTGGAGGAGGGGCAGACTCACTTGATTGGGGTCATCTAACTTCTTTACACATTCTAATGAGCCTATTCTAGTGCAGAGGCAATGTTACAAGCAGCTAACGCTCTCCTTCTGAAACCACACACTTAAGGCCTGCTGTGAGAATGAGCTGTGTGCTCCCCCCCCTACCCTTCCAGTAACACACCTGATATGCAAGTAGCCAGTACTAAACCCCCATCACGATTTCAATTCCGTAAACATGCATGCATTCGAATGCAGGTGCTAACAATGAAAGGTTTTAATTATTAATTGCTGGGCATTTGTTAGCTGCGCGTCTGAAGGCACATGTTATTTTCGGTGCCCTGTTCTGTCCGGCCACGGCTCTTTAGGTAAGACAATTCAAGTCAACATAGCCTCAAATTACAGTTGGGGTGCGGGATGGGGGGGGGGGGCTAAAGCCTGATATGCCCAAGGGCCATTGCGCCACAGGTGGGCACTTTCCCAACGTAGCCCCGGGCCTTTTCCAGACCTAGCAACACCCTTCAACATCAGCAAAGTGGATCATTACAATGTTTAGGCTGGGTTGGCCTGTGAGTTTGCCTTATACCCAGGCTGTAGTTAGTTAATCTGTGGCAGGTTGCAAAGAAGCATAGCCCAGCCAAGAGAGAAGTCACTGCGCATAAGAGTGAGGAGCGAAAGGTCAGTTGTTATTAGACAAATATTTCAGTTCTGCTAAAACATACATTGCTCATTAGTACACAAATCACACCATAGTAAATATCACACATTGTTAGTAGCATTGCATAACCAAACCGCATAGCATAGTGTAGCAAAACATAATGTGACATAGTAAGGAATAACCTATCCTAACAAAGCATAGGACCTCATTCAGAGTGGCTTTGTGGTAAAATAAAAGTGGCGTGAACTGCATAACACCACATTTACTGCACCTGCACATTCAGAGTTTCAGCACTGAAACTGTTTAAAACTGCCTGGTGTTGCATGGAGGAATTTTTCTCCACCCAAAACCATTATTGCATGCAGTAATTACCACGTACGGTAATTACCGATCCCCATGGAGTCCGGTGGGACTTCAAAATAAGGAATAACTGAAGTGTCCTCGTGACTCTAAATCAAGTGGACGCATCCTGTTAATGCATACATTAATGGTAATTGCATTTGATGGCATTGGGCATCATCACAACCTTGGAGATATCCCGGCGGTAAATCCGTTGGGATACTGCCAATGCAAATAGCTATTAGTGCCGGATCCAGAGGTGGTAAGGCTGTTACTCCCCATTTTTTGCAGAGTCCATAGGACTCTATGTGGCAGTAACGGCGCTATTATCGCCGGCGGTATTAGTGCTGCGGTAATAGCGCTACAAATGGGCAGAAAGTGGAGAATTTTACCTCCAGCAAAAAGCTGGAAGTAAAACTCCAACTTTCCACCCAAACTCTGGATTGGGCAGAGCGGTAATGCAGCAGAAATAGCGTTACCGCCGCATTTTGCCGCTCCATCCAACCCTGGATGAGGCCCATTATCTGAGGTGTTACCGCCTAACTCTTAAAGAGGCCATAGTGTTACAATACAGCATAGTATACCATAGCACAGCAAAACCAATATATCATTGAGGATCATATTAACCTACTCACATAAGGCATACTAATGCCTGAAATAACATAACTAAGCGTAACTTAGCTTCGTATCATAACCTGGCATAGCATGATTGCATAAACACGCATATATTTTAACAATGAGAAAATGAATATGAGATGGGTAAATCGAGGCCCCACTTCACAGGGTTGTTTGTGTTATAGAAGTGTATCTGTAAAGTGGGATGTTTGTGTTATGAGTGCCACCACTCAGTGAAGTGTGTTATAGAAGTGCTGGAAGCGGGCGACTTTGAGTGAGGTCTTTGAGTGCAATGACATGGGGCAGAATGTGTTGCAGGATTGTGTGTCTTAGAGGCTTGTTCTTGCACAATTCTGTGTTGCGTATGAGTGTTAAAACAATTTTACTACATGGAGAAGTATGAGCTATAGGAGTTCAACTGCACACAGTGGGCCTCATCACGACTTGGGCGGTAACGGTAACGCTATTAGCGCGGGCGGTATTAGCCCTACCGCCGAACTCCCCGGCGCTAATAGCGCCGGATCACGAGTTTGGCGGTAATGTAAGTCCCCATTCCCCACTGAGCCCATTCGGGAAGGCCCCATTCCCCATTGGGCTCAATGGGGAATCTTCGCGCTAATACCGCCGGCGGATTTCCCACCGGCGGTAATAGCGCAAATTTTCGGCGGATTTCCCCCCAGCTCAGAGCTGGGGCGAAATCCGCCAAAGCCCTGATTCGGCAGACCGTTAAATCCGGCGGTAATAACGCTACCGCCGGATTTAAGGGTTACCGCCGAAGTCGTGATGAGGCCCAGTGTGTTTTTGTTTGTGTGTACACATAATTGCCCGAACAGGGGAGTGGTTTTACATTTATTTATTTGTTCAAGTGTTTTACATAGTGCCACATCTCGCTCTGGTCTTGTTTATTGGACCCTGTGATTGCCTGATCTGTCCACGAGTTAATTCATCGGTTGTTCCATAGCGTTTGCCGGTTTGTGGGGAATAGTGCTTTGGCTAGCAGTGGAGTGGTGCTGGTCCTTTCTGCTAGGGGTGAAAGGTATGCCTGTGTTTCCCTGCCTGCAAAACAAAAATCTATGAGCACTTGGATTTAAGTTCGGGATTTAAGCACAAATCATTTCGGGTTTCCTGGTAACACGCCGGTTATTACGGTATATTACTGGTGGAGGAGTGGAGGAGTGACGGTAAGCTCCCCTCCCCATGGCGTCTCCATAAGATGGGATTGCCGGAATCACCAGGACCAGGTAGTACCGGTGACAGTAATTCCAGCTTTTTTCTGCCAGTAAGGCCCTGAACTACCAGCAGGTCAGGCCTGCAGATAGATTAGTGCCCCTAACGTCAGACTTGTGCTTGTGCTTTGCCAGTTCGGAAAAAATGCTGGTGCCAGAATTACACACTATTTTTCCGGCATTTTTTCAGGACCTGCTAAGTTGTAATGAGTGTGTCATCATGTGACCATGGGGCTTGCTGTAGGTCAAGCTGCACAAAACGGCCCTGCAGTGCTTTGCCTTTGCACGGTCATGTACTGGGACTGTGAGCACTGACAAATGGGGATGGGATTTCATCTGTGGCGCCCAGGCAGGGTCCTGCAACAGGCCTGCTGGAAATTCTTGAGGCCAACTAGGAACTTGATGGGAATGTCTTTAATTGTGTGAGAGAATGGCTGACACTAATTCACCAGCACCCTCTGTGTTTGTACCTGTTTACATTCAGCTTCTGAATTTCTCCCATAATATCATGCCTGGTGCAAGGCCGTACAACGCGATAAGCATTAATAAGGATACGGTCCTGCCCATGGAAGCAGCAAGCAAATCTGCTTCCCTTTTGGAGTTGGATCCATCCAGTCCCCATCCCGTTGCAGTGATTGGGGAGGAAGCCCTCCAATACTCACCTTCTTGTGCCCCTCGAAGGAGAGGCAGCAGGCTGTCGGATGTTTTGGCATGAGGCCTCAACAAGAACAACTCACTTTCTTTAATCTCTTGCTTATTAGCAAAGACCTTAGAAGGTAATTCATGAAGGATGACAATACATCCACGCTCCCAGCACCCATGCCCAAGGGCTTACAGTCAAAGGTAGTTAACCCCCACGATGACCAACGAGCGAGAAATGGGTCCTTCTCAAAGCATAAGAACGTCAATGAATCAGAAGATTCCATTCAGATGGGTGCCCAGCCTGGGGTTATTTAATTCTTGCCTTCAGGTGAGCAGACTGGGGAAAACTCAGCAGCAAATATTGTTGATGGCTTTGCTGAATCCAAGACCTCAACTATGTGGCGACTCTCTAAGAAAAAGATGCTGCGAGAGCTAGCGGCCTGCTCAAACTTTGAAGACCATCAGAGATGGGTGGCGTCGGTAAACCCAAACACTTGTACCCTCCCCTTGCCTCACCCGCAGCAGTCTAATCAAATAAAGCATAAAGGATTTGAAAAATCCTCTCAAACTCCTCTCTTCCAGTATGGTGTTCGCCAGTGTTGACAAGCAGCCCCCACAGAGGTACTTCCTGCAGGCTTGCCCCTGCAAGCCAAGCCTGTTTGGTCCGCCCACGGTTTGGTGGATGACCCACCACGGGAACTCCACGAAGTGCCTGATCTTAAACCTGGTGAAACTCCTGTTATACAAAACACACGGGCGAACACTAATCCAAATTATGTGACCTCTCAGAGTCCACAAATGAGGAAGTCACAAATGCCTAAAATCAACAACTTGTTGTGTATCAACATTTTTGTCATGGACCAAAGGAATTTTTTTGATCACCAACATCGACAAGGCAGATGGAAGTGAGTCCAGGGAAGCATTGCGAAATAAGGTGCTTGCATGGTTACGACAAAGAGCTGGGCCTGGAGTCGTCAGATCGTCGGACCTTAAAATCTTACGTAGAATCGATCCGAGTGACTGGTGTTCACAACAAGCAACTGATTGTGTATTAGTGGGTTGTGGGCTTAGCACCTTACCTCCCTATCTCAGATAAAATAAATATCTCCCTAGGGAATCTTCTATCTGCAAATTGATACTATGATGCCCCCCCCCGTTCTTGAATGGCCATAGCTCCTCCATGCTTCAGTGAGCTCCCTATGTTATCGTAATGGTTGCGGCAGTATAGTTTCTTTTCTGTTTCTTTGATGCATGTGCTGTTTCTGATATTTTGTATCTCCGGTTATGTTTTCTGTTTTATATTGTCGTGTCTTGTTCGTTCTTTATGCGCCATCATGTCTCAGGGTGCATTGTGCGCGGTATAAATGAAGTAAAGTAAAGTAAAACCTGGGGCTGAGACTGGAGTCTCCTCTTAAATATCTGCATAAACAGCCATTTGCACCCTCCTCCAGCTGGGCTGAAGTTACTGTCGCCTGCGTTAAGAGAGTAGTGTGCCGGGTTTCAATTCAGTCCCATGACCTAAAGGAACTGCCACTGGCCATGCTGGGCCTAAAAGTACAGAAATACTTTCTTGTAATTTGAAAGCACACTGAGCACTGGCAGAGAAAAGGTCAGCAGTTCATTTTCAGGAGTAACTGAAGGGACAGCCCTATGAGTGGGAGTAATAAGGACTTAGTAAATTATGAAACAAGGGGGGCCTCCAGCCACATATATTTTTATATTCACATTCATTCATGTACATTTTTAGTATTTTCATCCATTTCATTGATGGGGGCTTTTGTTAGTTAGCACATTAACAACCATGACAAAGAGGACTCTGTGTCTACTGGTATCATCATGCAGGTATAATAACACTGTACTAAATCAAGATCACAAAACATTTATCATTTAGCTTGTGAGCTTATTTCTTCGACAATTATTTCATCATTTTTCTGTTTGACTTTTCTTTTGTCATTATTCATTTGCCATTAATCATACAACACATAAAATAGTGCAACAACATATACAAAAAGGTTACCATGCAGGGAAACTTTATCCATGCTTGTGTGTACAGGACAGTAGGTAATATGCATTGCCGCCATAACCATGTGAGACAGCATGTATGTTCCAATATTACATTATAGTGCAACACAAATAATCACATACAAAAGTGTAGTCGCAACTTTGCTAATTCTGGTTGCTATTGGGAGAGTGCTCAATGTCAGACTCCTCTCTCTTGACCTCTCCTATGGTTAGGTCACCCTTCTGACCGGCATTTTGACCTCCCCGAAGTCCCTGATTTAAAAGCATAACCTCTGCAGAGAGTGAGAAAGTGACTCTTGAAAGAAGAGAGGTTCTTCATCTCATAGCGGCCAAGGAAAAAGGGTTTCATCTATGTTAAAAAGTGTTTTGTTATTAAACTTTGGTTGTGCTAGAACACTGTTAGCAGTGCAGACTGGGCAGGGAGATCGTATGTCAAGAAAAATGTTACCAACAGAAAAGTGTTGCATGTTGCATACATTATGGTATTTTTGGAGTGACCAAAAGCAGTTGAAGTGTTTAGTTTGCCTGTATATCGGATTGTGCTGTAGATCCTGTGATTTTCAGTTAACTCACAAAAGCAAATTGTGTTCTACTTATTTGCATTGAAGCCTTGTTTTGGTGCCACCGAGAAGGTGGCGTGGCGTCTGATGTTGTGCAGATATGAATTTTACATATGAATTCATAAATATATATTCTTTCTACACACTGGCTTGGTTCTTGGCTCCCCTATCGCTTAATGGGGAGAGGTCTACGTGGCGTGCTATGGTTCATACAAAGATCTAGATTGAATTATGTAACCCGGTGTACTGGTGTGGTGCTTTTGATGCGGAGGACAGGGGGACAAACTCTCTGCAATTAAATGTTGGTCCATAGATATCTTCTACAGTAGCAGAGTAATATTCAGCACTACAGGGCTCCGCGGTGAGCCTACTAGAGGGGGTGGGTGAGTCTATGCCAATGAGCTGCTGCTAAACTAGGCAGTTCCACTTTTTGATGTACAATGGAAGCAATTGTAACAGTGTGGGGTGGTATGCAAGACCGCAGACATTTTAGGGGGTGACTGGCAGTTGCGTTTCTGAGCGGGCCCCTTGACAGTCCAAATGGAGGATAAAACCGGCACCAGGCTACTGATGTTCCAATTGAAATAGACTTGTCTGGTAAAATGTGGTGGACTTTGTAGACAACTGAGAAGAGCAAATCAAGTGTTCTTTTTAATGCAGCCCTCATTCTCACTTCTTTCCTCATTTGTAAACACCAACAGGAATCTGTGGGTATGGCCTTCACATCCTAGCAATAATGAGCCCTCAGCCCAGGGTTCTCATCCAGATGTTAAACAGGCTCAAGTAACTTAAACCGGGCTCCTGTGTCAAAGCATCATTTGGCGATTTACATCCATACACAGGCCCAGCATTAAATGCTAAAAACGTGGCCTTTTGCTAAATACCCATAACATACTTCAGTAGAAGTTCATATGTTGGACTAGTGCTCAGAGGCCAAGTGTTGCAGATATGCACTCAGCAACATATATCATAGCAGATCATGGCACAACATACCCAAGCATAGCATAGACTAGCAAAGAAAAGCACACAAGAACATAGCCTAACAAAATATCAAAGTAGCAATGCCGCTTTGAGGAGCCAAACATATACTTCTCTGTTTTTTATGTATGTATAGTTTTGCCTAGTTTGCAAATGATTACCACTGTACACTATGCCTAGTTAGCACCTCATTGTTGGTTTTCAGGAAACCTGTTTAACCCATCATTACCAGTTTACATTATGCCCAGTTTTCAAATGGTCACATACTCGCTTAATAAATCATTGTTTCCATTTGGTGCATCATGGCCTATTTGCATGATGCCTACTTGATGCATCATTGCTAGTTTACATGATACCCACTTTGCACATAAATGCCACTTTCCATTAGGTTTACCATCATGGCGGGTTTCTGTTATATTCACTCACTCCATCATTGCCTGGCCCTAATTTCCCTCTCCCAGAGGTTTTACCTTATGTTTCAATGTTTGTGGGAAAGAGGAATTTCTCCCCTTGGTGGGCTAAATACACAGCCAGCGGGGATTCTGCAACCAGCGGTGGACCCAGCAGTAATTGCTGTACTCCCAGGCAACGCCTGCTATTGGCTTGCAGGCTGGCTAGGGTGAGTAAATCAGCTAGGCCGAGCCCGGCCCAGTCACCTTGCAAGCAGACAGGTCTCGGGGTGGACTCTGACAGCGCTACCCTCTGAGAATGTCCTTAAGGCACTGTAACATTGCTAAAAATGACCCCTCACACAAACCCAAGTTTACAAATATTTGTTTGGTTTGTCAGGATGGGTCTCAAGTTTTTGGCCTCCACAAGGTTCTTGTCTTCCCCATGCATTAGTGTTGTGTGGAAGTCGATATGTTTTAGGCTGACTGATGGGGCCAGAGGAACCATCAGGATCAGGAGACACCACCATGATACCATGGACCTGAGAGGACAGGGGCTGGGCCCGTCACCAGCCAGGGACATGACATGGTGGCTTCTAGACCTTGAGGGCCTTAAAGCTCAACAGAGAGGAGAACGGATAGGGTGGGCGACCTTGGTAGAAGTAAGCGGGACCAGGACCTGGAGGTGTGGGGCCTATAGAAGGGAAATAATCTCTTTGATCAAAGACTAGGAAAGAGCCCTGGGGGAACAGGGGAGTTAAGACCATCCCTCGCCCCCCCTTTTATTCACTAGGGATCACTAGATCGTGGAACCCACACCAAGAAAGGTGCAGACTCTCTGTTCCCTGGAAAAGACATCAGAAACCAGAAGGTATGGTTGGTCCAGTTGGTATGAATCCCCCCTCCCAGAAAGTGTCACCTGCTAACCCTATTGATGTCCTTTCCCCAAGGAGCTCTCAGGGAAGGACAGAGGTCACAGGATTTGTCCTACCCTTTATGAGAAACCCCTGGGGCTTCATTACCACATTAGTGGTTTAACGGCGAGAATCAGCAGGCTCATACAACAGAGGACAAAATGGTTGCAGCAGGGCCTAGGGTAAGGGCGACGACTGTGGGGTCCGCTGTACACATCCGCCCAGTATTGCACACTTAGTTTTGTGCGCAGCAAATATAACACAACTACCCTGTGTTGTCAGACTGGGGATTGGAAGGAGCGCCCACACAGATGGGCGAAAGCAGCACAGGTAGGCAATGCTATCAGGATGATTTGATTTGCTATAGCAGCCCCGAGGCATTTTGGGGAAACGGTGATGCCCTTCTTCATAGTTCACCATGTAGTGCTGTGTTGCCATCTAGGGTCCAGCAAGCTGGTTATTTGCACTGGAATTTGATGAACCAATCATGGTGCCAGGTGGAGTGTGCTGAAAGAAGTTGGCAATTTGAGGAGAGCGGTGGGTCTGTAGCATAGCAAAAGATGCCTGGAGTGTCCGCGCAGGATGGTAGGTGTTTTGAGGCTGACAGCAGTGGAAGGCAGGGAAAGAGAAATAAAAAATCTGGAAAGTTGAGCAGATGGGAGAGAACCAGTGCATGGAATGGGCTGGAACAGTGCTCGGCAAGAAATGTCTTGCCCGAGCACCGCTACTTCCCCCAGACCCAGTGGCTAGCACAGGAATGTTCCAGACCCTATGCCTCAACGAGCAGACTGCTTTCAGAAGAATCTTCTGGTCAAAGCGCAGGTTGCGCACACTTCCACAGAAATCGACCAACCAGCTCTGAGGCTGCACTTATTCAAGGCAGTTTCTAGCCAACGTGGTGCCCTGGGCGAAACACTAGAATGGGTCTCCCTTCCCCCCGACTGGTACACGTCACTCTCAAACTACACCTATATGTCCTGCGACAAAACCCCTCCTCAATATGAATAAATAATTACTATACAAATGAAGCTGGTTTCATTACATTGTAATGCAAGTACATGACAGAAGAATTCTAATGTGAAAACACAGCTGTTGCTGTCCAAGTAAATATTATTTCTGACACCTACTTTTTAGGGAAGGCCTTGCCTGAATGCGGTTTCAAACTGTCCATAGTGGCACACTGCGGTGTGACCAGCGTATTGGGGTCTGAGGGCCCACTGGCCCTGTGCTGCTGCAGGTGTTCTGTTTGTACCATCTCACTTGTATTTCTCATGGGGCAATACTAGACTAATCATATGAATTATTTTCTGAGGGAAGGCTATCATTCCCAGATCGACAGTCTGGTACACTCTGATTCTACTCTTTCAAAATACCTCTCTGAGAGTAGGAAAGGTGACAAATAGCACCAGAGACGGTTCCTGTATGTTTTGCATTACATCGCAGAGCATTTTAGGACTATAACAGTGATCAGATGTCTGTATATTGGATAAACACGTCTGTGATAAAAGGACGGTATGTGTGAATCTCTAAATTCATAACAGAGGCATGGCTTGGTGCTCACATCACTGTTCACAACAATCACCCCAACATTAAAATGTTTGTAACCATAAACCATACATACTCATTTGGACAGCTTAAGTTTTTGGATGCGAATATAAAATGGCTGCAACATCAGACACTCAAATGGGGTACAAGGGCTCTTTTGCTTCTTGTTTCTGAGGACTTTTAGGTGAGGAAGTGCTGGGTCTCAGTGTGAGCATGCCCAACTCCCAATACAGAAAAAATCTTTTGGGAATGATATCTATAGGCAGGACAGGATACAGTAGAAGAGAGACCCAATAAACAATGCACAGAAAGGCTACACATAAAGGATTGTAACATTTTTTTAATTATTTATTTATTTATTTATTTATTTATTTATTTTAGGGCTTTTGTCAAACCTTTAAAAGGAGAGAGGCAAAGTAACAAACAAAATAACAGACAAAGCAAAGTACGTCTCTTTGCATCCAGTTCGTTGTCTTGGCCACATCTTTCGTCGTCACGGAGCACTTAAGTCCATCCTCTCAATTAGTGAACAGGCTTTGCATCCAGGGTCTCCTTTAGTGCACGAAGAAAAGTGACCAAGGCATATAACACAGGTCTGTTTGAGCCATCAAACAGGGCTCTCCACCAATCGTCTCGAGAAAAAAGCTGAAATTTCTTTGTTACTGGGCCAAAAATTGTGTTTCTTTGTTGTTCTAGCCCAGAACTCGTCATTGTCAAATGTTTGAGAGTTTCATTTGTCCGAGTCATTCTGCTGGGACCAAAAACTTAGACGCTCCTTTGTAGGCAGTGCGTTGAGCCTGAACTGCATATACAAGTTTCTTGACCACTGATCCGGGAAGCGAGTTAAATATTCTGGGAGCAGGCCATATGCTCTCGCTTCTTCGGGGGCTTCTTTCATTGATCGTGATTCAGATCTTAATTTACATGTGTTGACCCAATCAGTTCTCCACATCTTCAATTTTGCAGAGTCAGGGTTTTCAATCAATCAGTGTTTGTATCAGGATATCATATGTGTCTAGTACCTCATGACACAGCACGTTCCATTGATACAGGATTGTTTGATTTTTTTCAGACTCTGAGTTGTGGAGTATAGCAATTTGTGGAGTCGGAATCACTTGTATTGTTTCCCTGAAAAGATTTAGCAGATTCCAGGAAACTCTTGCTTGGATTGAGATGTACCCAAGTTCGTATCTTACACAAGCTGTTGCAGTCCCCTTGGGGAGGTGTAGAACTTTGGACCAAAGGATGTTTTCAAGCGAGTTCCAAACCTCGTACCCACAGCCAAAAGCATTTTCTCCACCGTAGATCAGTGCCGGGACCACCTTTTGTTGCAAGAAGATAACCGTGGGTTTTAGGGAAACTTTCCCAAATTTTTTGTTGATCAGAGACGCCTGACATGCCAACTGCCGGCATTTACTTTTTGCTGACTCAACCCAGGAAGTACCATTTCTACTAGCGCTAATTCTCATCCCCAAATAGGTGGTATTCTTCACAATCCTAATTGGTTCTTTGTCTACGTACCATTTGAATTTCTTCCGGGTTCCTTTAGTGCACTGCAGTTTTTCGAAGACCATAATTTCACATTTACCCTTGTTGATGTTGAGGCCATTTTCTGTTAAATACTTTTCTGCAATGGTAAGTTTGCGTTGAAGGCCTATAGGTGTTAAATCTAAAAAGGATTATGTCATCCGCGTAAACAAGGTAATCAATGTGAGTGCCATGTATTTTCGGTGGGAACGTGGTCAACTCTTTGAAGATGTCATTGATGTCGGATATGAACAAGTTGAAGATGCTGGCAGCTAACGGACAACCTTGCTTTACGCCCCTGAATGTGTCAATTGGGGCTGATAGATTGCCCTTAAGGTCTAGTCTGACCCTAATAGAGGTGTTTGTGTGTAGTTCACGGATGGCAGCCAGCAAACTAGGTGGACAATTCCACTTGCTCAGCTTTCCCCACAGTAGATCTCTGTTTACACTGTCAAACGCTTGTGATAAATCTATTAGCGCCAAATAGATCTTAGAGTTTGACCGATGAGCTTCCATCTTCAGTAGGTTCAGCAACAGGAGATTAACGCGACACCCAACGCCCTTAACATATCCCGTCTGTCTCGGGTCTACCCGATTACATTTAGTAGACCACTCCAGGAGTTGCTGTTGGAGGAGGGTGACATACACTTTCCCTAACACATCAAGCAGAGCGATGGGTCTGTATTTCTTTGGATTTCTGCGATCTCCTTTTTTTAAAAATCGGTACGATCACAGCAGATTTCCATGCTTTTGGGGTGTTGCGGAATTCTTTTGAACAGAATTTCACAAAAATTTGACCATTCTTCTGGATGGCGTTTGATAGAAAAGTCCGTAAGCCCATCCGGGCCAGGTGCTCTGGAGTCATGCACGTTTTTAATGACTCGCAAGATGTCTTATTTTTCAAACACAATCTCCCAGTGCGTTAGTTTAGGGGGATCCCATTCTTTAGTAAACGCGTCTTTATGGAAAAGATCAGAGTAGAAGGATATCCACTCCGTCTCTAAGACTAAGTTAGCCTGCACAGCGTGTTGTGGTGCAAGATTGTTATTTATTAGTCTCCAATAATCAGCTGAGTTAGTACTTGCCATTTTCAGCAACATAAGCTCGGGGTCATCTTGTAGCATGATGGCCTTGTGAGACTTGAGCCAGTTCTTATAGGCTTGTTTAAGCTTTCGTCTTTGTTCGCAGGCATCTAAGGAGGGGGATTTTCGCACCATTCTTAATTGCCAACACAGAGTCCGTTTCCGTTTAGAAATGTCTAGATCAAATTTGTGTTTGAAGGTAAATTCAACATTTGTTAGGTTTTTCTTCTGTTCCAAGTATTGAGTCAGAAGATGAACGTATTCCAAGGTTCCAGAATTCTGCAAGTCCGCCGAAATAAGAGATACGTCATCCGTGTCGAGATATAAGCAAATTCGACCGGCTCCTGTTCTAACTGAATAAGCCCAGCGCTCCTAATTAGATCGAGTACAGGAAGTGAATTTTAAGATCGCCATGTCATGGTCACTATGAGTCATTTTTGTGACTTCACAACCATTAGTTCTCCTGAGAATATTTCGTGATATGAATATATAGTCAAGTGTGGAACTTTGGTCACCTCTTTTCCACGTCGGAGCAGCCGGGATGTCCCCTGGTGTTTGGCTGTTTAGCATCGTTAGCCCACGTATTTCCAAGCACCACTGAGTTGTCAGTTGTTCATCAAGTTTGCTTAATCTCTCCTTATTTTATTTATTTTATTTATTTACATTTATAAAGCGCTCACACAGCCCGCAGGCATCGAGGCGCTGTTACAGGAATTGTTTGTTTTTCTTAGTTGCGTAATTGTGTTTTTTTTTTGTCTTAGTTACGTATTTATAACGCGCTTAAACACCCGGAGGTTTCTAAGCGCGGACCCGGGGATCGAACCTGTTGCTGCTTCGTGTCGTCTTGCTTCCAAGACGCGCACGCTGCCGCTGAGCTATCCTCCCGGGATTTAAGAGGCTGATGCAATCAATGTTAAGATCACCACAAATTATCAAGTCATTTGAATTGACCGTTTCAATTAGGTCGTCAATAGCAGTTGTTACTTCGTCGATAAAGAATTTCGCACCAGTTGCTCCATGATTCCAATAGAGATTGATGATGTAGAATTTGCAGTCATGATCTTCTGTTGCCCCTAAACAACTGACAGTCACCACCTGGATAAACTGAGAGATGTTTGTGGAATTGACGATCCTGCAACCGGAGGATTGTAAGTTTTATAAACTTGAACCTTATCAGTAATAAACTGATGAAGCGTTTTAAACATCATCGGCTTCTAATACATGGTAAAGGGTCCACAGATCCTCAGCCACAGCCTCCTCACTATTACGTAGGCCGCAGGGGTTATTTTTTAAATAACAGCAGGCCCATGCTCTATCTAACAGAGCTGGCATTAGCATCTCTTATTAGTGCTGTCCCTCAGCTAGTGAAAATCATGGTGTGGCTGTGTAGTAAGGGCGTTTGGTCTAGTGGATGTACAATTTGAAGCAACTTCTTTGATTGCTTTATGTGTTTAAGTGTGGGTAGTGTATGGCATACTCGTCAGAGCCACATACACAAAACGTTGCAGTATGCTACTGTATGGACATTGGACGCATCAGACAAAAACAGGCATATGTGCTGTTGCATATGGGAGCACCACATAGACGCCATTAACCAACAGGCTGGTGGCTTGTGCAGCGTAGAAAATATTGCTGCACACATATCACTGCATTGATTTGCCATGGACTACTGTCTGCATGGTGACACACAATGAATTCTACTTTCCTAATCAATGTGTCAAATGAGTAAAATTAAAAGACCTTTGATGCTGAGCGGATGCATTTAGTCCCTGTCCCAAAGCAGCCACTAGAATAGTTAAGCAAGACAATGACAGTTAACCTTCACAGGGATGCGCCATATGTAACTAAAAAGTAATATGCTAAATAAAACGTGCTGGTGTGTCAAATAAAGAGACATGAAAATAAGGAAAATAGTTTTAAACTATTTCTGTGTGGCATTTTCATTCTCTTTGAGGAATGCAAAGGTTTGGTCAGCTAACTGATACTTGTGCTGGCCTGGTGAATAAAAATGCCCCAGGTTCTGTTTTTAACACTGAAATGTTAAGCACATACTGTGTAAAAACAAGGGCTTGTTAAATGAGCATTCACTTATAAACTGCCCCACTTGAAAGGCTTTAAACAAAAAGAATGAGGGGCACAGGGTGTATGACTCCAGAGCATCTCACACGCTTGTTTTGGAATATGCATTCCTTTGTTTGAATATTCCGAAAGCATTGCAATCATGCAAAAATCAGAACATCTCTTGTGCGGTTAGATCAGAGTCTGCTTTCTTGGTGATAATGGTTGCAAAAAGTAGTGGAGTTGTTAAGAGCAAAATATTTAAGTAGTGGAACACCGGTCCTGACTGTTCCCGCTCACTTCGACCACAGGTGTTGCGCCCCTTGGTCCTGCCCCCTCCTTCCCATAGGCCTGCCCCTCCAAAGAGGTGCCAGTTCCCCCAGTATTTATTTTCCATTTCCAGCACTGGAGAGAACGATAGAGGGAGGGAGAGCACAAATGCATAGTGAACTAGGAAGAACTGCAGACAGGGGCGTGGGTGTAGCCAGAATGTGGAGTTAGCAGGGAACAGCGCAGGTGAAGGGAGAAAGTGCCATCAGGGTAAAGGTGGAGTTAAAGCACAGGTAGCCCTGACAAGGGCAGTAGAAAGTAAAATGGGTGAGAACGTTTTGGATTGGAGCGGAGGGAGAAGCACAGTGAGACACTCCAGAGGAAAGGAGGAAAGACGGGAAACAGAACCTCAAAAGAGAGAGAGAGAATCTCAGTATTCAAAAAAGTGGAAATACCTTGAATAGGGGTCGATGAAAACCCATTGTGTTTGATTGAACTCTACCTCCTTTTATCTCCTTGTTAGGGAGAATTCTCATAAATGTGCTAATTTCCCTTAACCTTTTGAGACCCCTAGCAACATTGCTGGATTTTTAAGACTTTAATTTTTACCTGGAAAGAGTGTGAGCCTTTTTTCCTACTCTTTCCTGTATTTTGATGTGTGTTTTACTTTTGTGTTCTTTGGATATGGAGTTTTAGACAACTCCATAGGCATCATCTTTTCTTGTGTTACACACATACCTTCTCTGGGACTGACTACTGTC
Organism: Ambystoma mexicanum; assembly: GCF_040938575.1. Lineage (NCBI taxonomy): Eukaryota > Metazoa > Chordata > Amphibia > Caudata > Ambystomatidae > Ambystoma > Ambystoma mexicanum. The sequence continues at coordinate 859,330,174 of NC_090934.1, read as the reverse complement.
TCCCAGTGAATGTAAAGTTAAATTGACTTTGCTAGTCTTTTTAAATTGCTAGACCCAGCACACACTGCCTTACAGCAGAGTGCTGGAGGGAATACCTATTCCCTATGCCTAGAAAGCTTGTGTAGCACTCGAATGCTACCCTTTCCTCTCAGAATGGCTAGTGGCAGTGGTATTACCATGATTTTCCCGACCGTGACCGGTTTAAACGCTCCGGTAGCTAAAATCCAGCAGAGCCATGTTTTTTAAGATGGCATCTGAGCCCCCTCTGTAAAAACAGGTTTCGATCGACTTTTTTCACCATTTCTTTTTGGAAGGATCCTTCTAGTGTTTGTCTCTGCGCGCCAAACTAGGTTTGGTCCCTTTGTTAATTTGCCTTTGGCGGGCTTCAGTACTGAAGACCGCCTCTGGCGCCTGAGTGTCGGGGGTGGACAGGATGTGAGGGAGGTGCCTGTAACTCCCTGTGCTTAGTCTCCTAGGAGACCTGAATGCACTCTGGCGTGATTGGCTAGCTGACTGTCCGGCAAGGGCAGCCACCCTGCTGGGTGAGTGACAGCTAGGCTGGAATGAATGGGAGAAAACTGTTTAAAAGAGACTTTGAAGGCAGAGTCGACCACTGGAACGGAAGAACCGAAGGCGAGCTGAAGGAAGACGACTGCTGCAACTCCTGGACCATTGGTTTGCCCGGTGAAGCCCTGCTGCAGGTCCGAATAGCCTGAAACTCCCTCGACAGAGAAGCCCCTTCAAGGACGACTTCTTCTCTTGAGTTGGTGGGAACAACCAACTCACAAGCCACCTGGAAACCATCTCCATACTGAATTTTCTTCAGAGTGCTGTTGAAAACCAGATAGCCAGTCAGAAGGATACCAGTTTGTAGACTTTAAGGCACTAACACCTTAAACCAACGTTTTGCCAAGCTTGTGGATCCATCCCTGTGCAGTGCAGGAATCTCCCAACGTCCTCCTTCTTGTCTCCATGACTGAGGCCCAGGAACAGCGAGATCTGCAGGTACTGCCAGGAACAATTGCCTCAGCTACAGCTTTTCTTCATTATAAAGGTACTGTGCAAACGCGGTTGAGAAATCCTCTCTACCCCTGTGAAAGTTTGGGAAAGTTTCCCAACTTTTCAGTCTTGTTCGCTCCTAATCCGACATATAACTCTTTTTCGCGCAAACTACTTCTGAGAACATTGGCAAAGACTTAACCGTTTACTACCAGAACTGTGCTATCCTATCCAAGACACTGACCATTGACTTTGGCCCAGGCCTATTGAATTGAACTGCCTCTTGTCGTGAACTGAAACTATTTGCCCTGCCCAAGAAAGTATTTGTGTTTAATTCTTATAACTTGTGTCTTTTTACTCCCTTTCAAAGATACCGAAGTGCCATTTTGCTCCCACTTCTGGGAGCCTAACTTATTCAGAAACATATTGGTTGGGTACTGGAGTGTATTATAGTGTGATATTGAGCTGCTTATTGCTAGTGGAATGTTTTCCAAATGACTGTAAATAAATTAATATTTGTTTACCAAGAAACCTTGAGTGTTTGTTTGAAGCACTGTGATTGAAAGTCCTTTGTGTAACACCTTGTACTGCTCAGCCCTGCTACCACAAAACTGTGTAGTACAGATTTATACCAATGGTGAGATTGTGCTTACACCTGTAGTCTTAATTGTGTGTAGTGTTCCCAAAGGGTACTGCATGTAATTCCCCCTAATACTCGTTCTGCCTCTTTTTCTTAGAGCCTGGTACTCCTTTTTATTCTTTACTGCCTGTACTTCCCCAACTTTTCGCCCTGCCTGTTAAAGGGTGGTGTTTCCCTTTACTTTTCTTTCACTTCTGCTCCTCTTCCCTTCTCAGTTTACCATCTTTCTTTCATGAATCTCCTTGTCGTCCTACTAGACATATTCTCCCTTCACACCCTCTCCCTACTCGTGATCCAACAGCAACCTTCTTCTTAACCTCACCAGCTCTGATATCACATCTCTTTCTCTCCTTATTCCCCCTCCTTGGGTCTTGTCTTGCGCCACCTCCTTAATTTCTCCCTTTCTTGCCTTGGCGGCTTCACTACTGTGCTCTGCTTTTATTTCACTTTGCTCCACTCTAAACTGTCTCCCCTTCCTCGGTGTGCCTGCCACACTTGGTCCTTCTGCCTCCCCTGTTCCTCTATTCTACTATTTGGGCTATCCCTTCCCACTCTCTTCTTGGTTTCTCCAGCCTACATCCAGCCCGCCTCTGCTTGTTTTCCCTTCTCACCCTGCTCTCCACTCTTTCATTCTGCACTTCCTGTTGGTTTCAGTTCCCATCTTCTTCCTGTCTCCACCTTGTGATGTACACCCTCTTTGGTTCTCTCTTTTCCCTGTCTGTTACTTCTTTCTCCTCTCATGGCCTAGGTTGCTCCATTTTTCAGCTCACTCTGTAAAGCACCATAGAATTCCTCGCTATCTCATGTCCTCCAGCTCACAGCAGTATCTCTGTGGCTACATTGACATTGAGGTTGGCTTCTGCATTGGCGACCTCGGTGTTCCTTTTCTCTTCACACCAACTCTTGGTCTTTCTTCTCTTTTGTGGGTCTGGTACCCTCTCAGTTTGATCTAAAACCAATGCTGGATTTCCTGGAACAGATTCCTGAAGGCTGGATCCCTCATGACTGTGGGATTAGATGGATGCCTTCTCTATAGGAAGTCTGGCTCCACTTCCTGTCACCTATGAACCCGCCGGCAGTGACATGGTAAACCTGGCAACCATCTTCCGGCCAGGTCTATTACCAACACTGCAGCTTTCTGCCATGTTCCATGACCCGGGCCTTTCCACCACCACATTAGAGAGTTTCACAGGAAGGGTATCTAGCCATTATATCACCTGGAAAGAATATCTTTGGGGAAATTATATTTTTGTTCTCTCAAAATCCACCACTTTATCAACATATACTAGGACTGGAGTTTGTTTATATAATGATAGCAGTCCTACAATATGCCCCCTTTCCTGCTGTGACATCATCATACTACAAAACAGACACCATGGGCCGAGGGTGGTCCACCACTGGATTATGTCCAGGTGTGAATCTTTTGTATCAGGTTTGGCACAGGATATATTCCTGACAGTCCTGTTAGGAACCATATCGACCAACCTTTTTCGAAGTTCCCAGAATGTCTTTATGGAATGAAACATGTTGGCATATGAATTACGACTGGCGTTCAGGGTCGCAGAGTAAGAGCAACCACATGTGGGACCTATTCTCCAACCCTGTGAGATACTAATGTTCGATTGGCTCCAGATCTTCACATGAAGATGGAGTTTTCACACTGACAACAGTGTCATTTGGCATTCTTGTGTAAACACGGTTCTATCTGTTTACATTGAAAACAATTCAAGGAATACGATTTTGTCGATTTTTCTTTACTTTAATTCAATTTGCCCACAAATATATGCGAGGGGAGACCCCCGGATGCCCCACTCACTTCCTCCTATCTTTATTATCACGAATACCCACCCCCACATATATTTTTGGCCAGATTTGATTTAAAAAAATAATCAAATTCGTATTTGACGAATTCTTCCATGATGTAACCTCCTTATCCCTTAACCACATTGGGTGTCCTAAGATCTTTCCATATCATCAGGATTGCTCATTTATATGACTGTTTCTCATATGGCTGTTTCTTTATTTGCTCTTTGTGAAGTGATTTTTCTTAGTAAGATGTTGTCTTACCTTACTTTGTCTTATGCACAAAATAGTGCCTTTGTAATTCGTTATCAAGCTTGTGAAATCATTTTGTCATATTGTTGTTTTGATTTAAATACGAAGTAAATTCATGATTCACACATTTTTCATTGTGCAAAACATATTACATGGCCTGCGGTAGCGGCCATGTAGTTATGGTTAATTTGCTCAACTCATAGGAAGAGCACTTTTTGGGTGGCTTATAACTTTGCTCCCCCTGGATGAATCCTCTCCAAACTTTTGGAAAGGAAGTATATGGGCCACTCTGAATTTTTTGCCAAGTTTGGTGAGGTTTCGTCAACGGGGGGAAAAGTCTTAGGGCAGGTCCCAAAAAGAGTTTTTTTCCATAGACATAATGGGAAATAACTTTGCTCACGCCTATAGCCCAAACCGCTGGACGAATGTTCACCAAATTTGCGGCAGGAGCGGCAGCTTGGTTCTGAAAGCGTGCTTTTGTTAATTTGGTGTAAATCCGTCCAGTAGTTTATTTTTTTAAATGACCAAAAAGTAAGTAAAAAAATGTGTGATATCTGTGTCCGGACTGTGATTGGCTTGGAGGGCAATGTGATGTCAGCGGACATCGGACGCGCCCACTGATTGGATGGTGAAAAGCGTGAAGTGCGTCGGATTTTTGGAAATGCCCGCCATCTTGGATTCGCAGACAGTGGCCGGTGTCCGCGGACATCACGGTAAAACCATATTAAAAAACACAACATTGCACTTGTCAAACTTATCAAATAATCACTGGGGAGGTGAGGGGTGAAGAGGATGGGATGGGATATGGCTGGAAGAAGCAAAAAAAACGGGTGTTTTGCACTGTAAAAGTCTGCAAACAGTTTGGATGTTCGTGGACAGTCCTGTGAGGTTCGCGAAGACCTCTGCGTTACAGGGTTGGTGAAAAGCAGTTATTGGATGGCTTATAACTTTGGCACAACTTAATGAAACTGCAAACATCTTGCAATTATGTTCGCAACTTGATTCTGAATGCGTTTTTAAAGTTTGGTGGGATTCTGTCAAGAGGCGGAAAAATTAGAGGGGGGTCTCAAAATATTATAAAGGCTTATAAATGAGGTGCATTTTGACAAACCTACACTTAAGTTTGCAAAATGATTATAGATCTAGATATAAATGTTTTTGCACAGTTTTGTGGGATTCTGTGAAGAGGGGGAAAAATGAGAGGGTGGGTCCCAAAATAATGTAATGGCTTATAAATGAGGTGCTATTTGATGATCCTACACTTAAGTTGGCAAAATGATTATAGATCTAGATATAAATGGTTTTGCAAAGTTTGGTGGGATTCTGTCAAGACGGGGCAAAATTAGAGGGTGGGTCCCAAAATATTGTAAAGGCTTATACATGTGTGGCCATTTAATGATTCTACACAAACGTTTGCAAAAAGATTTTAGATCTAGATATCAATGTTTTTGTAAAGTTTGGTGGGATTTTCTCAAGAGGGGGCGAAATTAGAGGGTGTGTCTCAGCATTTTTAGATGGCTTATAACTTTGTTGCCGTTTGACGAATGTGGGCTAAAGTTTTCAGAAAGATTACAGAAACAACTTTCAATGTTTGTGTAAAGTCTAAATGGATTTTGTCAAGTGGGGGCTAAGTTATATGACTATTTTATGTACATACATTTTGACACTTTGAAAAAATAAAACATGGGCGGATTTCAAGCAAACTCGTGTAAGGAGCATTGGCAAGGACATTAAAGCAGGGTTTTGCAAATGTGCCCGTGTTTTATTTTTTATTATGTAGGTACAAAAAATAGTGATATACCTTTGGTGACTGAGGTATAGCCTGTGGCCATGGGTAGTGGCCAGATTGTCCGGGTCATGGTATAAGGTCATGACACAGACAAACTGGCTACTGGCCATGACCGCGAGGGACGAGAAATTGTGTTAAATGGCCATGTCTACCTGGGACCGGCTATGTGGTAAAGTTATTCGAAGGTAGGATAGGTTTGAAAGGGAATTGTGCTTGTGGTAATATGGTCATAGGGTTGTGAAGGCTGCCATGGCAAGGGAAGAGGTGCTGTGTATGGAGCCCCGCCTTCTCTTTCCCTGTTGGCTGTCTTGGAAAAGGATTTTCCGTCCTACAGCGGGACCCCACAGGGGTCCCGCTGTCGGATGAACAATCTATGTTTTAGCACCCCGGGTTTCCGCTTTGGGAACCAGGGGTGCTAATGGCCTTTATCCCCCATTTCAGGGGCTGCAATGGAGGATAATGGTCCCGAGCCCTCGTTATTTATTCATTTATAATGCGCCGAAGCCCGCAGACATCAGGGCACACACAGACACACTTTGCTTGGGCCGATAACTTGGGCTGCTGGGCTGTTATCCCCTGTTCCGGTCCCTGTAACGGGGGGTGAACGTCACATTTTTCCCATTAGCATAACACTAAATGCTAATAGAAATGTTGGAAAAACGTATTAAATCTATGTACTTTACTGTGAAATGTAAAGTAGATGGAGTCTATGAGATTTTTTTTTAGTTCTATTTTTTAACCGTGAAAGGTCGTTCCAAAAGGAACCTTTCTTTTGTTGTTTTAAAAAAAAAAATGTTTGCAGGAGAGCTTAGAACGTAAGGCGAGGAGGGAAATGAGGGAAGAAGCACCAAGCACTAATATGGGGGGGAGGCAGGTGGACAGGGGAAGATGTTGCACGTGTGTTACTTCTAAGGTAGTGGGCAGTGTTTCTCTTGCTCCTTGATTACAGCTTCAAACGCATGTTGAAATTTCTTCCCCCTGCAAAGTGGCCTGTTGCAGTATATACAGAGGACTGTTGTCTTCCAAAGACATGGATCAACAGCCTCTTTTATTGCTTGCAAGGTATCTGGTGGGATTTTGTGTACCACAGAGGTAGACTGTGTGGTTACAGTATTGGTTGAGGAAGATGAGATGGAGGAAAACAGCTTACTACTTTCTGAGAAAGGAACAACCGTTCTGAAAGCATTGCAGTCGGTGGATTTGGTTGGCGGCGCATGGAGTTGGTCCCGTAGGAGTACTGTCCAGGTAGTCTGCGACTGAGTACAGTGCATTTCGCTTTGGTAGCTTTAGCCTTTGGTACACTCCTAACAGTGGTAAAGAACTGGCACACCCATGATTCTATCAGGGTGCTAGATGTAGGCACTTCCTCTACCTCATCTTCTTGGTCCTCTTCATTGTCTTTGGAAGTACTGCACTTTTTTTGTTGTGAAGGTCCTGCAGCTGGTGGTGGCTCTTGGGGAGGAGGGATGGCAATAACTGATGCCATTTTTAAGATAAATAGCAGTTTTGCTAAAATTCTTCCAAGTATGTGCTGTATACTAGATTGTTAATGGATAATGAGTATGAATAGGTGTAGGAGCTGTGCAAGGGAAATTTTGAAGTTGAAAGTTCCTAGATCAATAGAAAATGCAGTTCCGAACTATCTTCGAAGCATGGATCTGATCGCGAAGTGTGGACGCGTTCGCGAACACATCATCATGCGACGCACAAGCGTTTGGTCACGTGGCACCGTCCGGAAGGTCCGTGATTAAGTCAGACGTTCCCGGCCGTCTATGGACGTCTACGGACGCAAAATTAGTTGAAAAAGTTGCCCAAAGTGTATAGAAGTGTTAAAAATGATGCTAGAAGGTGGGAAATGGCAGGGTTTTAAGGTGAAACTTTGTACATTGGACATAAATATTGCTATATTGGGTAAGTATGATATCAGTAAATTGTAGGACAATAGCATACACTGGTAAAAACCCATGAAATTCACTGAAAAATCTTTGTTAAAGGGACGTTACAGTTAAGTTGCACTACTAAAAACCTATGAAATTCAATGAGAAAACTTTGTTAAAGGGACGTTATGGTTTAGTTGCACTAATAAAAACCTATGAAATTCAATGGAAAAACTTTGTTAAAGGGATGTTATGGTTATGAGTAAAACCGAAAAGCCCCAGAAATTCACCAGTTATGGTAAACTAAGCAACCATAACTCGCTCCACCACCGTGCACTGCTAAGTCTAACACCCAGGACATCAAAGATGACATCACAAATGTCATTGATGACATCACTGATGACATTCCATGTGAAATTAATTTTGATGAAAAGTCCCTATAAGGGATTGTGTTTATATTGTTGGTAACATGATGTCAGGGGTGATCGGGAGACCTATTATGAACTACATAATCTATTCAAGAATGTACTCATCTAAAATCATTGTATTGGAGTGTTGTTGTTAATACACAAACCTAATCATATATAGGCAATGACTGCAGCATGCACCATAGAATTAGAATATTTATAATCTTGTAATTTTGGATAGTACATTAATGAATGCTACCTCATCAGAGTTTTGAGTAATGTTAAACATGTAATAACTAGCTAACTATTCAAGACTTACTACACTTGTGCTAGTACAAACAATACATATGAAGAACCACAATGCATACAAATCAAAGGCACAAACTGGGAAACTAAAGTAAGGAAGAAAGAAACAACATCATCAGAAAATGTTGATAACATTAAAGTTTATCTTCATGTATACAAATGAATTGTGTGTTTGAGGCCTGCTTATTTCCCCATGTATATGCACTATGAGCTGAGACCAAACCCTAAGGAAAGTACTTAAAGAACATATGACAAGCTTAATGTCTAGTTATATAGCACCTTTGAAATTTTAATATTCTGCCTGTCAGTGAACAAAACCACCTGGCCAAAATGTGTCAGTGAACAAAAACAAGTGGCAGAGATATGTGATGTCATCAGTGATGTCATCAATGACATTTATGGTGTCATCTTTGATGTCCTGGGTGTTAGTCTTAGCAGCGCACGGTGGTGGCGTGAGTTATGGTTGCTTAGCTTACCATAACTGGTGAATTTATGGGGTTTTTCGGTTTTGCTTGTAACCATAACATCACTTTAACAATGTTTTTTCATTAAATTTCATAGGTTTTTATTAGTGCAATGTAACCATAACGCCCCTTTAACAAAGTTTTTTCAGTGAAGTTCATAGGTTTTTACCAGTGCATGCTATTTTCCTACAATTTACTAATATCATACTTACCCAATATAGCAATGTTTGTGTCCAATTTACAAAGTGTCACCTTAAAACTCTGCCATTTCCCACCGTCTGGAATAATTTTTAACACTTCCATACACGTTTTGCAACTATTTCAACTAGTTTTGCATCCGTAGACGTCTACGAACATCTGACTTCACAGCGGACCTTCCGGAACGTGCCACATGACCATACGCTGGCGCACGGCATGGTGACGTGTCCGAGAACCCGTCCTCACTTCATGATAAGATCTCTGCTTTGCAGACAGTTCAGAACTGCATTTTCTACTGATCTAGGAACTTTCAACTTCAAAATTTCCCTTGCACAGCTCCAACACCTATTTCTACTCATTATCCATTAACAATCTAGTACACAGTACATACTTTTAGCAGAACTGCTATTTATCTTAAAATGGCATCAGCTAATGCCATCCCTCATCCCCAAGAGCCATCACCACTGCTGTAATCAGGGAGCATGAGAAACACTGCCCCCTACCTTAGAATAACACACGTGCAACATTTTCCCTTGTCTACCTGTACACGAGGGCGGTGTTTTCCACTGACAGGCCCATAGGTCATTGCTCACCCTCAAGTACTTTTATGACAAGATAGCTGCACCAAGTGATGTATGGGGGTGCAGGATTCACTTACTCCAACACGACTCAATAACGAGGACTCAGTAGTTTGGCAAAGGGAAGTCAGTTTAATGACAAGTACATCAAACAGGGAAACAATTGGAAATCAGCATCATGGCGATCGCCTGTCTTGATTCAACTTCCTCGAACTTCAGTTGAACAGCAACTTTTATACATAAAACTCGTCATCACTGATGTCTAACTCTACAAATTCGTCATGCAATATAATTGGTTAGGAAAGGTAACTTAAGTATAGGTGCTATATCTGTATATGGTAACAGAGGATGCGGATTGGATAACTCTTATCGGGTGGGCGTCTACGCCTAACCCTCTACATCACGCGTGATAGACGTCACTACAACTACGACGTCCTATTGGTTCTACTATCTATAGGACCCTAGATAACTTGGTCCACTGTGATTGGGCAAGTTACACCCCTAGACGTAAATCTCTATTTTAATTAGAAGCATGCAGACTGCACACCCTGGTGCCTAGTGTCCCAAGATTCACCCTGCCTCCCTTCCATCAATCAGGGCTTTAGAGCTATGTGTCAATTAGTTGGCTGGGTATGGCCTCGAAACTGTAGCCTTTTATCTGGAGAAGTTATGGCACCCTTGGATCTGGGTGACATCAGACATTGGTAATTCTTCACGCCTGACTGGTCACATGTCTGTTCACCATGAATCTGCTTCAGTTTCCAGCTTTTCGTGTATTTGATTCTCCTTTAGCCTCGCCACCTGCCTGGGCCCCTCTTATCTTGACCTTCACTGGGCTGGCTGGTATGCTCTGAAGCTTCGATTCTCCAGCGTTGCCACTCTCCCCCTTTCCTTGGGGGGTTGACCTGGACTTCCCAGGCATGAGCTGCTCTTTGTTGAGTTTCGATTCTGCTCTCCTTTCTGGCTTCAGCTGGAATATGAAACCTGGCCTAGTAGGCCTCTGCCCGCCTGGACATACTTCTGCTTAACAAAATGGAGTCGCACTTGTTTAATGTGCCTAATTGAGGTATATATACGGTTGGCGCTTGCCGCTCTATTTTTCTACTAAGCATTTCAGGCAGTATCGTTTTCTTAGCTTCTTGCGTTCCAAGCCTATTTACACATGTTAACTGGTTGGTTACTTTCATCTTGTCTCATCACAACATTTCCTTATGGTTTAACATCATCTCTTTCCTGTGTCCATTACATCTATTTTTCATAGCTGCTCGCACTGGCGTGCTATCCTTGATAGCCTTTTCGTTCATTCGCGAGTCTGTCCAGGCCCTTGTGTCATTTCCACTGGCCCTCCATTAAGGCTCTTTGGGTCTCTTCATAGACCATCTGTAGGTACTCTTCATTTCGTCTCAGCTGCTGATATGGTTGCTTAAGAGGGTATTGTGCAGACCATGGCTGTCTGGTTATGGGCTCTTCTGATGTACACTCGGCAGAGTCCCAGCGCAGCTCTCTGTTGGTTCATTTGCTCCTCATACATCACATACCTTGGCGAGTATGCTCCTGGTACCTCGAAATGGGGGGCAGGGGTGCAGGCCATGTCTGGGACCTCCTCTACACTCCCCCCTCTGGTCGGTTCATCAACCACTTCTGCTTCTTCTTTTATATTTATTTCCTTAGACTCTTCATTGTCTTGTTCATCGTCTTCAGGGTTTGTACATGAAGGTGTGAATGTGTGCGTCTTTGGAGTCCATATTTTTATCACACCCTTCAAACTTCCTGCTGTTTTTACATGTTCATCTTTATTCCATGTCATTAGCTGACATTGTCCATTTGGGCTGCAATAGATCCATTTCCCTTCATACTTTTTTCGTTTCCTGGGATATGTAAACTTTGTTCCTTCTGGCGCAAATTCACTGGCCTTCACAAAGTCTCTTATTTCTTCGTCAGTCAGATCTCTGGGCTTCCATCCTGGCTCGACATCGACCATTATTTTCATCCCAATGGCTTTCTTCGTTGTTTTCTGGCACTGTGTGATGATTATTTTAATAACACAGAATCCTAGCAGTATCATTGCTGATAAGGCCCCCAGAAACTTATATGTCCTCTTCCATTGTGGGACCCATGAGAACAGGGCTCCAAACCAGCTGTCATTGTCCACCTCATCACTTTCATCGAACATCTGGTTCTTTAGGTTTGTCAACATACTTATGGCTTCTGTTAGGGTTCCATTTTCTTCATCGTGCGATGGTATAAAATGTGCAACACGATTCTCCGATTTTTGCGCAAACACCTCCATCCATTGCTGTGATCATGTCTAGTACATATCTGTTCTGGAGGGACATGAGTCGGATTGCTCTTAGTTCCTCTTTGATCACGTTAAATCCCTTTATAGTAGAGTTGATGGTCTGCAATAACTCCCATCTGCTGCAACCATTTCGTATTTGCACCAACTTGGACATGGGGCAGGAGTAGTGTTGTGAATACTGTTGGAGTGAGGCTAAACAGTCTGTGCTCGTATGGGATTGCATGGAATGCTTCTTCTGATTTGGTAGAAAGTAATTCTCTCTCTTCATCCGAGATATCAGTTCCACAGATCTCCTCTTCCTTAGATGAGCATCTGCTTTCAGGAAACTGTCAATACTCAGGTCATTTTTCAGGATCACTAGTGCAGGAACGTGGACATTCCCTAGTGTGCATATGCCTCCCCAATTTTTCGTCAACCTTATGTATGCTTTGGATCCACACACCCAGTAATGGTCCATAATTACTGCGGTCCCTTGCGTCATTCCTGGGGCTTCAAAGATTCGTCCGCAGTTTTGATTCTCTCCCATCTTCCTTGTGCCATTGTTTCTGAAGCATAGTTTCAGGCTCTCCAGTAGCATTATCTGCAGGGGTCCCCCTCTATCTTCGACCCATTTTAATAACTTTATTAACTTTGGCCATAGGGGTTTGCACAGTTTTTGAGAGTTTTCTATTGCTTCCTTGCAGGCTCCAAGGAACATCCATGCTCGGCATATTATTACTCCTTCTTCCCATCCACCAGGGGAACTACTGTCCCCCAGATCTGCTTTTGGCCTCTGTTCTTCCAAATTTTAGCCTCTTCTGCAGTTGTTCCTTGAACGTTCAGTCTCGGGTTTATTTCCCATCTTATTCCTGATCCTTTGACGCTAGGGTTCTCGTATCTGATCACGTGATTCCTGGTGTGCGCCCTGTTTCTTGTTTTAATATCCTGGACGTAGCCATCTTCATCTGGGTAATCCTTTTCATTGGCCCATATCAGTGAGGCGTCTCTTCCCATAAATTGCCCTCTGGTGTTGCAAATTGCTACGTGTGCCATACAGTGTGCTGTGGGGACATCAATTTCTACAGCTACGAAGATCTTGGATTTTCCCATGCTGTACAGTAGGAGTGCACAGACAAAGCATTCTCCTTCTGATTTTCTTCGTCCTACTTCCTTCATGTGCTGATACCATATGTTATTTCCGAGATGGGCTGTGCTGTCCAGGTAATCGTTGAGTGCATTGTTATCTTCATGCGGGCTTCTCTTGATTCTCAGCTTTCTTCTGTAGTTTGCTATGACTATGTCTTTAAATGCGTCTGTGCTGCTTTTCCACTCTGGGTGTCTCCGTGGAGCCGGTTGCCTTGGCTGTATCGCTGTGGTAGGAGAAGGTTTTGTGTTCCTTTCCTTCCCTTTTGTAATTTTTTATAGACTTCCTCTAACCACCATTTGCTCACCAACTTCCCAACGCATGGCTGTGTTGTAGGCCTGGTGCTTGTTCCTTGTGTTGGAGCTGGCGTGCTTGCTATCACAGTCTCTGTAGTTTTATTTCTCAGCTCCTCGTGCAGTTTCTTCGCTATAATTATGGACGGGAACAAATGATTTATCAGCAATTGTGCCTTCTCTGGATTTCTTTTGTGATTACTTTTGAGGGATTTTGCGATGCCCTCTCTCTTTGGGTTTTCGCTTGGCTCCTCTTGGTTGCTTCCACTATTTTCTGGAACTGGTTGTTCGGTAGGCAGTCTCTTATTTTCTGTTGCCATTGTTCGAGGTTCTGCAGCCATTGACATTTGCCCTTGTTTGTGTGCATTCAGTGTGTGCGTGCGTGCAGTGGTCAGCGCTACATTCTCATTCACTCCGTGCTGACCCTGTCTCCAGCTTTTCTCTTCATTCATCACCTCGAGTGTGTATGTACCACTGTTAATTACATTCAATTTGAGTTCATTAACTTTACCATCAGCTTTCCTTGGAACTGGGATACCTATATAGGGTCTGGGTGCTTTCGTGGGACCCAGGCGTTCATTATCTGGCAGGTGCACTGAAATTGGGACGCTTCGTGCACCGATAAAAAATGCAGTTCTCATAGTCAAAGACAGAAATACAATGATAATTACTACGCATATACACATTATAAACTTGTATGATAGTTGGCAGCATTTCCTTCCAGAGAAGCGGGGGCGCCCCTCTGTTGGTGGTAAAACCAAGTTACTGTTCAGGGTTCCCATCTCGAACATGAGTCTATTTTCAGCGTTTACTTCTTTTATTACTCTGATTTCGTTGCTCAAAAGTTTGTGAATTTCTAAAGTGACGAGTGCTCCTCAAGTGTCTCCCCTCTTACAAGTGATGACGGTAGTCTCTGGATATAGAGTATAGTTATTTTGCTAGACTATGGAAAAAGGTTAGGCTATCATCTTTGGCACGTCACATTCATTATGCATATCTACGATAGGTAAGATCCCGGTGCAGTCCTCGAATTTGCTTTGGTCCTGAGGACCAGCTGGAACCTATTCAATGCGAAGGAATGAAATGATGGAACTGCTAAACACCACACAAAAATAAAATGTCGTAAAAATAAAAAATAAAAAATAAAAGTAACCATGGAAAAAATAAGAATAACAAATAAGAAAAATAGAAGAAAAAATAAAAGCAAAAGAAAAATAAGATGGTGAAGTTCTCGTTTCTGCCCTTCTCGATCTGTCCCTCGGCAACAAGATGATGAACTGTGCCTCTATCGCCTCGATCTGTCCCTCGGCGGTCAGTCGATGAATTGTGTCTCTATCTCCTCGATCTGTCCCACGGTGGAAAGTCGATGAATTGTGTCTCTATCTCCTCGATCTGTCCCACGGCATAGAGTTACTGAAATCTCCATAAGTATTCTCGCTGGAAAGTGGACAGCTCCACCTGGAGCATTATGCTGTGGAGGAGTGTGTCCATGTGTGGGATACTGGCTGGATCTCTGAGGAAGGTGATGACGTCAACATCTGCAGGCCTTCCCACCATTCCCGGATAGTCTGTGACTAGCCTGAATAGGACATTATGGGCCAGCTGGGTGTCCTCGGGCGATAGGGATATGTGTCCAGTTTTGCTGGGTCCTGATCACAAGCTTTTCTTTTGACTCGAACAGTCTCTGCACTTTCCTGTTGCGTGGATTGCCACTAGGTAATTTAGTTTAGACCGCAGCTGTTTCAATTGCGCTAGGTTTCTTGGGTCTCTGATTAAAGTGCGTGTGCCCGTGGTTCTTCCGACAAGTGCCGGACACTTCTCGATTATCTGAAAGAACAGTGTGAAGGTGAGGTCATCAATGTCTACCGGCGGTGGAAGCATGTGTGTCCTTTTCACCGTACTCGGGCAGTACAATGAAGGCTTCCGCGACGACAGTCAGTAGTTCCCAGATTATTTTCTTGTTAGCAGGATCTTGAATAAAGTCTGTGACACTGGTTTCTCTCCCCACGAGTGATGGATATGATATCACCAGCAACTGGAAATATGTGAGCACATCCCACTTGGGATTTCTGCTGGGAGATACCATAAGTTCTGAAAACAAAGTCTCGACATTGGTTGCTTCAGGATGCTGTGTTACGCTCTCAGAAAATATCTTATTAGCAGTCTATCAGAGTCTTGATTCTTTATACTACTTGAGCGTGACGTGATTTCAAAAGTTCGTTTTATCAATGTTGTTGTGGCTTTGTATGTGTAGTTCTCTTCTTCACCCCGCAACTGTAGTGCACAGAGTGTCTGTATTATTGTTCTTTATCACCTTTCTCTGGTTTGAGGAAATGTCTTGTTTAAAAGCCACAATTTAGAACAGAGTTCTTTTGCCTTTATTTTGCTGCTCATGCGTCCTTCTTCCTCACCATGGATCTTGTCTGCACGTGCTGAGGTTCTTCCCCGTTGTCTGTGGTTTCTTCGTGGTTAGATGCAGCTGGAGGGCTTTTCCCCATATATGGTTTAATGTCATTTAGGAAGAGCCATGCCCTTCTTCCCTGAAGCTTGGCGGCTGAAGGGGTGCAGTCCTCCACGATGAAAGGGCCATAGAATCGTGGCTCATCTCACCTTTTCTTCGTAAAGTTTCTTATAAGTACAGCATCACCAGGGAAGACGAGAGGTGCATGTAGAATTTGCGCGGTGTCTGTTTCAGCACTTCCTGTTGAGTTTTGTGCTGCGCTGCACCCTTTTCTGCGTCGCTGCAGCTGGCCTGAAATGACAGAGACGCTGGATGTCATACAGTTCAAGTAATCCTGCATCTCTGTCCCCAAGACCTCTTTTGTTGGCTGGGCATCACATCTAGCTCTATCTTGGGGGGCAAGAGGGGTCCTCATTCTTCTGCCCGTGACTATCTCCTGCGGTGTGAGATGATGGTCGGAACCAGGTTGGTTCCGAAGTGCATACAATGCCAGTGGTAGGCATTGCAGCCATCCCTTTTTTAATGTGAGCTTCAACTTGGCTATCCTCTCTTTTAGAAAGCCGTTGAGCCTCTTACATATGCCATTCCCCTCCGGATGATACTCCGACGAGAACTTGTGCTTTATCCCAAGCAACAAGCTGATTTGCTCGAACACTGAATTGACAAAGTGAGCCCCATTATCTGACCTCATTACCTCACACACCCCCCATCTAGGGAACACTTCCCTCACCAGAAATTTGGCAGCACAGGCAGAGTCTGGGTGTGTACAGGGACCTGCTTCTATCCATCTAGAGAATGGACACACCACCACAATTAAATACCTGTACCCATTGCACACTTGAATCATGTCGACATAGTCGATGTGCAAGTGCTGGAATGGCCCGTTGGGCTGGGGGATAACTCCTCTCATTACTTTTAATGTGTGCCCAGCAGTGAATTGCTGGCAGATAATGCAGTTCACCATGAAGAATGCAACATGTTCCGCTAAATTCGGTGTAAACCAGTCTTCTGCGAGTGTTGCAGCGAGATTTTCTTTTGACATATGTATAGGGTAGTGTAATTGCTCCAATGCTACCTTCAGTAGGGCAACAGGCATTACTGGTTTACCAGTGCTGTCTTGCCTCCACAATCCGTCAGAGGGGCTTAAAGAGTACCCTCGACACTTCCATAAATTCTTTTCCCCTGGAGCTCCATCAGCTGAGTCTGCCCCATGTTGCTATAGGCCTCTGGTGTGGCTCGTGATACCATCGTCCTCTCATGGGTACGTGCCACCTCCACGTCCACGCGACACGAAATCTGTCCCTTTGGTGTGGGCGGCGCATTTCACGACCGCTATGCCCACTGGGAGCTGTAGTGCTTTTAACAGCCTGTCCAATAAGGCTGCATGTTGTATTGGCGTTTTGTCTGCTCAGAGGTAGCCCCTCCTTTTCCAGCGTGCTAGACCTGCATGTACGGTGGATGTCACATAGGCAGAGTCACTGTACACTGTTACTTCCTGGTCTGCATGATTTTCGATGGCGAGTATCAGTCCCACTAGTTGTGCTGAATAGTGAGATGGTATCTGCGCACTGACGAGTACCTGAAACTCTCCATTTGCCAGGTGTTTCACCACGGCCACGCCTGTGTATCTTTGTCCATCCTGTTGGTCGATTCTTGATGAAACGTCAATGAACACGATCTCACCACCTGCCAGGGCATTTTCCTTCACCCTGGGGATTTCATCATAGAATTCCTCATAATTCGCACAGTCATGTACAGGTTCTCCCTCTGTGACTGGCTCAGCTATGAACGTAGCTGGGTTTACTGTTTTGCATCGAACTATTTTGATCCATGGGTTAGAGATACTCACCTCATAGGCGGATGCTCTCTGAGATGTCAGCGCGCCCTTTGGTTTCTCTAGTATGGCGAATAATGAGTGTTCGACGTACAAAGTCATGGAGCAACCCATCACAATGGATGATGCCTTCTCGATGGCGAACGCGGCAGCAGCTAGATTTTGTTCGCATGGGAAGTGGCCTCTCATAACCGGGCCCAGACTCCCTCTGTAATACGCTAAGGGCTTATACCCCAGCGAGGTTCGCTGAGCGAGTACCGCCGTCATAAAATTGCCATCGGTGTGTGAAAACAGGTAGAATTCCTCTGCATAATTTGGAATCCCTAGAACTGGGGCCTTACAAATCGCCCCCTTGAGTTCTGCAAACCCCTTCTCCATTGCCTCAGTCCATTCAATTTTTTCTTTTGTCGCCTGTGCCTTTTTTAGGGCATGAAGCAAGGGCTTGGTATACGAGCTGTAGTCGAATACCCATGCTCTGACATAATTGCACAGGTCTAAGTAGCTTTGCATTTGTTTTATCGTGAGCGGTTTAGCTGTGTTCATGATAGATTCAGCCCTTTCTGGGGTTACCTTTTTTCTTTCATGTGAGATTAGCTGGCCTATGTATAGCATCTCTTTTTGACAGTATTGTAACTTTTCCTTATTAACTTTATATCCTTTCTCAGCCAAGATAGTCAGTAGCTGGACAGAGTCGCGCCTGCATTGTTCCTCAGTGATGCTGCAGATCAGAATGTCATCCACATACTGCAAAACAACACTGTCTACCGCAATATTGCTTAGGTCCATTTGCAGGACTCTGTTGAAGATGGACGGAGACTCACAATACCCCTGTGGCAATCTTGTGCTTTTCAGACGCATTTGTCTGAAAGTAAATGATGTCAGGTTTTGCGAATCACGGTGCAACGGGATTGAGAAAAATGCATTTTTCAAGTGAATCACTGTCAAATATTTTGCCTCAGTGGGTATGTTGCATAAAATTGTGGATGGATTAGGGACTAGAGGGAACTCGGCTTCAACAATATCGTTTAATGCTCTTAAATCTTGGATTAAACACCAAGACCCTCCTTTCGATTTCTTGACGGGGTAAATCACTGTGTTGCAAGGTGATTCTGACGTCACTAGGATGCCCTGCTCCATCATGGCGGCAATTGTCTTTGTGATCCCTTCATCCGC
Source organism: Ambystoma mexicanum (assembly GCF_040938575.1). Taxonomy (NCBI): domain Eukaryota; kingdom Metazoa; phylum Chordata; class Amphibia; order Caudata; family Ambystomatidae; genus Ambystoma; species Ambystoma mexicanum. The sequence continues at coordinate 859,311,678 of NC_090934.1, read as the reverse complement.
TTCTCTAGACATGGGATATTGTCAAGCTCTTGGTAAAATTGCTCCTGGTTTCAGTTTAATTTTTACTTCACCTGCCCCCTTGAGGAGGCCTACGTCATAGGGCACTGTAGTCCAGACTATGACAGGTACTTGGGCCATGTCATCTTCAAAATATTCTGGACGTATCAGTGCCAACATTCTCTGTGGAACCTCCCATTTTATAATTTTGACCCAAAATATGAGACTCACTTCCACCCTTGTCTCTTCTAGGTCATGGTGTTCTTCGAACAGATCGTCATCGGTGACGTCAGTCACTTGATACCCTTCTTCGATGGCGATAATCGCGCACCATTGTCTACCTTCGTCATCGTATCCCTCGACCAATACCACTTTCCCTCGCACTGCGGCAGATTGTATCATTAAGGGAAATACTTGTCCCTCTTCTTCATGCATCGGTATTCTTGGTCTGAATAGGAACTCATCAGGTGTCCTCATAGTTCTATCTGTGAGGCCTGGCAATCCCACCATGAGCACCCGCACGCCATAAGCAAAGACTTCTGGCTCTAACGGTATACCTCTCATGGCTATACGTCCTGAGTATGCTCTAATCATTTCACACACGTTTGAATAATGCATTCCTGGAGTGGAGCACACTATACCATTCTCGGTAAACGAGATTGTCATATTCAACTTTGTCATCAAGTCCTGACCCAGGATGTTTACTGGGGTCTGACGTGAATACAATAAGGGCACATTCATTTCTCACTCTCCTACAGAGCCTGGGAGACTATCCGTAAAGGGAACTCTACTGTGAACTCCCGTGAAACTCTGAGTATCTATGGCCTCACCGGACAAGGAAAATTTGCCTTCTCGTATGCACGAGCGCGTTGCACCTGTGTCAACTAAGAAGGAATATTCTTTACCCCTTATGACGACATTCACCCTAGGTTCCCTATTAGGGTCTGGTGTCACTGATAGGATAGAGCACATCAGAGTCCCCTGTGAGCTGTCATATTTCATGTATAAGTTTGGCCCATTGTATACTTGTGGATTCCCCCCATTTCCAGGGTTGACTCCCCCTCCTGAGTTAGAGCCCTGAGGCATTTGCGGCAGTGCCTGTTGGGATTGTCCCTGTGGCAAGTTCCCCATGTTCAAGGGTTGATCCTCTTGCTGCGCACTTTGCTGAACTGTATGATTCTGTGCACCGCCTTGTTGTGGGACGGCAAATAGATTCACCATGCCTGTTCCCATTCCTTGGCCATTCTGCCACATGCCTTGGTTTCTGCACAAACATGTCCTGTCATTCCACACAGCCAACACACTGGCGGTGGTCGAGCCATCTGTCCATCTGGCGTAGCTGGACTGCCCATCTGCGCATTTTGAAATCCACCTTGGTTGATCTGAAAACCTCCCTGGTTACCTCGAAACCCTCCCTGGTTACTCTGCCATCCTCTTCCTCCGAAACCCCTACCCCTCAGGTAGAATCCCGCGCTACCCTGGTTATTTTGGGATGGGTTAGCTGTTGATTGTGTGCTTGGTTCAGCTGGGCTCGTCAACATGGCTCCCTCGAGAGCATACTTTGAGAGTTTCTTTTGCACCAACTTCGCCTCCTCACCCTTACGAGTTGCCTCCTTTTTTCGTTTTTTTTCTTGTAACAATCTACAGCAGTGTGCAATTGTCAACTGTATTTCGGCCCAAGGTTTAGCTTCAACACCCACTAATTTCTTGAGCTGTTTTTGCACCGGTTCGGGCAACCCTTGACACAATATGTGGTAGAATACAGGGATAGATTTTGTCCAAGACTCATATGTTTCGAGCACCCACACGTCTTGAAAATTCTGGATGTAAATCAACGGATCTTCTGACTTTCATTTTTCGAGTCATTATAGCTCCCATATCAGAAGTGTCTGGGTATAGCGTTCGTAGCGCTTTCCACACTGCTGCTCTACAATTGTTAAATGGCGCTCCATCATGGAGGTGTTAATTATGGTTACCCTAGGGTACCCTGCCTGCTTCCATAATCATCTGCCCTTTCACCAAGTATGGCGATCAGGAGGCCCTTAATGTCCCCTATAGCTAAGGTGACACCCCCTGTCATTTTCTCTAATTCATGTATCCGCTTCCCGGCTCCCGATGTCAGCATTGGAAGCTTGTTTTTCAGGTTTTCTCGATCCATGTGTGGCCATGGAATATATTGTGGTCTTGCTCCCCTCTTTTCTAGCAGCGGGAATTGGAATGCGCTGTCTTCCTTCTCTCTTCCCATAGCTCTCCTGTCTAGCACTGGGGTAGCATTCTCGCCTTGCCGTCTACCTGGCAATGCCCTCAATCTGTCTGCATAGGCAGGGGCTGATGCCCCCCTCTGAAGGGGTGTTCCTTCATGTTGGCCGGACTGTGCGGCTGACTTCGGTGTCCTAGTTGCGGAATCGCTGGCGTCTGACCATCGTACCCCTCGGTCCCTTCAGAGCCCCTTTTTGCACCGTCTCCCTTCTTCGTGCGCCTCATCCTCCATTTCTCCACCGGAGTCAGATTCTGAATACTCCCAGTTTACACAACTCCTTGCATCTTCTTCGTTCTGCCCAATCTCCAGCCTGTCTAGGGACAGACCCCTGCTCCCTCTACTTCGAGTGACATCCTCAGTGTCATACAGCTGAGTGCTCTCTAATCGCTCGTCTTCCCTTCCCCCTTGGGAAATTTGTTCCAGCCCCATCTCATCATATATTTTATCAATCGTTTCCCCGATGCTTCTGGTGTCAAAGTCATCTTCAATATTTGTCCCACTTGTACCTTGCACCGAGTCGTTCACAGGAAAGAATTATTCTATGTCTTCCCATTCTACAACAGGATTGGGTTTTTTAACTTCCCGCTCCAAATATTCAAGATCCCGCGCCCTCTGTCTGCGCTTATGTTCTACTTCCACATCTATTTCCTTGCGCTTCCTCGCTTCTTCTCTAGCCTTATCTACTTCCCTCATCCTTTCGTTTCTACGTTCCTTTGCCCTTCTAATTTCCTCATCTTCTCTTCTCTTCACTCTCTTCTCACGTACCCTTTGCTCTTCTTGCAACCTTTGCTTATTCTGTTTGTGCTGGTCATAGGCTGCCTTCTGTTTGCGATCGAGCTGTTTCTCTTGCTCTTCGCAATATAGTTGCTCTCGCCTCAGCCTATCCTTCCTTCTTATCCTTTTGTCTCTTATTTCCATCTCTTTTTCTCTCTCCCTCCTTTGCGTCTCATCAGACCTCTCTCTCCGTCTCACATCATCACTTCCTTTTCCATCTAGTTTCAACAATATTTGTCCTCCCATCCATTCGTTTTTTGCGAATGCTGTCTCATCAGTTCTGTCTCCACTTCCTTTCCATTTCTTTCCCTCTTTCTCCTTAATGAGAGGTGCACAACTCTGTGCCTGGTCCTTCCTTTCATCATCGCATCTCTCCTTGTCCCTCGGGACTGCGGAGGCAACATTGTTTTCCTGTTCTTTTCCTTTATTTTCATCACTACTGTACGTAGGCGACTCATATGCGGGATTGCTATACCCCGTGGCTGTCTTAAGTTCTCTTAGCGGGTAGAGTCCCTGTGACTTACTTCCCTCGATGACTGGCTCAGGCGGGGCTGGTGGCGCGGTAGGCATCTCACCCCCTCCATGCTTACGTTTAATATCCAGTCAGTGGGCGGTTCTTCCTCCTTCGTCTGTTCGAACATTTTCCAAAGTTCTAGAACAGCGAGGCGTTTCTCTAGTTTCTTGCCTGCATATGTGGCATGCAGATAAGTCGTCATATGCTGTAAGACGGCTTTGGATAAAGACCCGTTCTGTGGCCAGGGCATAAACATTTTGCAGGCGTACCCTTAATCCACTCGGCACTGTACTTTTTAAGCTTAGATGCATGCTTGGGTAGCTGCTTGCACAAATGTGCGAGTGGGGTAACCTCCTCCATTCTCAATTTTGTCACCAACGACATTTATGCGGTTTGTTATCCTTCCAAAAGTATGAGCGAGCACCAAATACGCAAGCTCCAATCCAATCTTTTCCCGCCAAAATGTTATATTATCAATTTACTCAAAACCATCAATTCATTGGCGATTCCCTCTTAGTTACAGAATCGCATAAAACCGAATTTCATTTCAAACAATCAACAATACAGTTCTTTTACATTTGACGTACAACAGAACACATATGACAGACACTTCACAGACTAGACGGACACCAGCTGGTCATACATATACCTGCCTTCTAATCAATACCCCGACATGGGGTTTAAACGGACCCCATTTGTGCCGTCTTGAATCGTCACCGTAGCCTAATCGTCCCCTATTATGTGGGCTCTGGGTTCACGTTTCTTCTGACCGCTGTATTAAAGCGCAGGAACAAGGCGAAAGCTTACGTTTTTATCTCAGGTGCCCCCCTGGTATCCTCTCGTTTTTATCTCAGGTGCCCCCCTGGTATCCTCTCGTTTTTATTTCAGGTGACCCACTGGTATCTACTTTTTATCTCAGGTGTCTATCCCGGTAACCATTTTTATCTCTTATGCTCGAGTCATTACCCCTTATTTATACACAGTCTTCTCTACTTCTGACTATTTTATTTTTTCTCCGCCACCCACCGTTAGCTTTCCCTTGCTTGTTCTAATGCCTACAAGACATTTGCCAAAGTAACGAGTTTATTGTTTCACTCACCGCTCGTATCTTTTCCTCTCTGGTGCTTTGGGATCACCGCCCCTTCCTCTTCAGCCTCTTGTGGTCTTTTTGTCCGATTGGCTGCCCGTGGGAATGAGAAGGGTTATGCTTGGAAAGGCGGGTTCCTTCAGACCCACTGCAGATTTTTTATGGACTTACACTATCATTGTCCACGGGAAGCTTCTCAGTCTACTCAGCCGGAATGGCAAAAGGACTCGTGATATTGCCGAAGGCCTAGAGTTACTTCGTGCCGTCCGTCTATAGGTGTCTTAGAATTATATAATCAATAAACAATAATCGATGGCCGAAACATCCTCAGGCTACCAAGTGTACACGAGGGCAGTGTTTTCCACTGACGGGCCCATAGGTCAGTGCTCACCCTCAAGTACTTTTAAGACAAGATAGCTGCACCAAGTGAGGAATGGGGGTACAGGATTCACTTACTCCAACACGACTCAATAATGAGGACTCAGTAGTTTGGCAAAGGGAAGTCAGTTTAATGACAAGTACATCAAACAGGGAAACAATTGGAAATCAGCATCATGGCGATCGCCTGTCTCGCTTCAACTTCCTCGAACTTCAGTTGAACAGCAACTTTTATACATAAAACTCGTCATCACTGACGTCTAACTCTACAAATTCATCATGCAATATAATTGGTTAGGAAAGGTAACTTTACTATAGGTGCTATATCTGTATATGGTAACAGAGCATGCGGATTGGATAACTCTTATCGGGTGGGCGTCTGCGCCCAACCCTCTACATCACGCGTGATAGACGTCACTACAACTACGACGTCCCATTGGTTCTACTATCTATAGGACCCTAGATAACTTGGTCCATTGTGATTGGGCAGGTTACACCCCTAGACGTAAATCTCTATTTTAATTAGCAGCATGCAGACTGGACACCCTGGTGCCTAGTGTCCCAAGATTCACCCTGACTCCCTTCCATCAATCAGGGCTTTAGAGCTATGTGTCAATTAGTTGGCTGGGTATGGCCTTGAAACTGTAGCCTCTTCTCTGGAGAAGTTATGGCACCCCTGGATCTGGGTGACATCAGACATTGGTAATTCTTCGCGCCTGACTGGTCACATGTCTGTTCACCGTGAATGTGCTTCAGTTTCCAGCTTTTCGTGTATTTGATTCTCCTTTAGCCTCGCCACCCACCTGGGCCCCTCTTATCTTGAACTTCACGGGGCTGGCTGGTATGCTCTGAAGCTTCGATTCTCCAGCATTGCTGCTCTCCCCCTTTCCTTGGGGGGGTTGACCACCACTTCCCAGGCATGAACTGCTCTTTGTTGAGTTTCGATTCCGCTCTCCTTTCTGGCTTCAGCTGGAATATGAAACCTGGCCTAGTCGGCATCTGACCGCCTGGGCATACTTCTGTTTAACAAAATGGAGTCGCACTTGTATAATGTGCCTAATTGAGGTAGATATATTGTTGGTGCTTGCCGCTCTATTCTTCTACTAAGCATTGCAGGCAGTATCGTTTTCTTAGCTTCTTGCGTTCCAAGCCTATTTACACGCGTTAACTGGTTGGTTACTTTCATCTTGTCTCATTGCAACGTTTCCTTATGGTTTAACATCGTCTCTTTCCTGTGTCCATTACATCTATTTTTCATAGCTGCTCGCACTGGCGTGCTATCCTTGATAGCCGTTTTCATTCATTTGCGAGTCTGTCCAGGCTCTTGTGTCATTTCCGCTGGCCTTCCATTAAGGCTCTTTGGGTCTCTTCGTGGACCGTCTGTAGGTACTCTTCATTTCGTCTCAGCTGCTGATATGGTTGCTTAAGAGGGTATCGTGCAGCCCATGGCTGTCTGGTTATGGGCGCTTCAACAGGTACGGCTCTTCTGATGTACACTGGGCAGAGTCCCAGCGCAGCTCTCTGTTGGTTCATTTGCTCCTCATACATCACATACCTTGGCGAGTATGCTCCTGGTACCTTGAAATGGGGGGCAGGGGTGCAGGCCATGTCTGGGACCTCCTCTAGACACCTACCCCTCCATATTATTGTTTGGTTCCTCTTCCCTCATTTTGCTCCCCACCTTTCGTTCTCAGCTCTCCTGTCAAAAAAAATACATAAATCAACAAAAGACATATTCCTTTAGGAACCACCTTTCACAGTTAAAAAATAGAACTAAAAAAAACATGTATAGACTCCATCTACTTTATATTTCTCAGTAAAGTACATAGACTCAATAGGATTTTCCAACATTCCATTTGCATTTTGTGTTATGCTAATGTGAATATTGTGGTGTTCATCCTCCGTTCCAGGGACTGGAACGGTGGATACTGGCCCAGCAGCCCAGGTTATCAGCCCAAGCGAAGCGAGGGTGGATAACAAGGTCTCTGGACCATTATCCCCCCATTCCAGCCCCTGAAATGGGGGATCAAGGCCATTAGCACCCTAGGTTCCCAAAGCGGTAACTCGGGGTGCTAAAAAAGAGGATGTTTCTTCCTACACCGGGACGGATGGAAAATCCTTTTCCTAGATGGCCACCATGGAAAGGGAAGGCGAGGGTTCCATACAGGGCCCCTCTTCGCTTTCCATGGCAGTCTGCAGAAGGCAAAAAGAGAACCCTATGACCATATTACCACAATCATATTTTACTTCCATTTCATATCTATCCTAATTTTGAATAACTTTACCACAAAGCCAGTCCCAGGTGGACGTGGCCACTTTAATCCTATGTTGTGTCCCTTATGGTCATGGCCAGTAGCCAGATTGTCCGGATCATGACCTTATTCCATGACCTGGACAATCTGGCCACTGCACATGGCCACAGGCTACCACCCAGTCACTAAAGGTATACCGCTATTTTTTGTAGCTACATTATGACACTTGTCAAATAATAAAACACTGGCACGTTTGCAAAACCATGCTTGTAGGTCCTTGCCAATGCTCCTTATGCAAGTTTGCTGGAAATCCACCCATGTTTTATTTTTTCAAAAGTGTCAAATATATGCACATACAACCGTCAAATAACCTAGCCCCCACTTGACAAAATCCATTCAGACTTTACGAAAACATCTATATCTAGATCTATAATCTTTTTGCAGACCTTTGCGTAGATTTGCCAAATGGCACCACATTTATAAGCCTTTACAATATTTTGGGACCCCCCTCTAATTTTGCTACCTCTCGACAGAATCCCACCAAACGTTGCAAAAACAGGGATATCTAGATCTATTATCAGTTTACCAAATTAAGTGTAGATTCATCAAATGGCACCTCATTTATAAGCCTTTACATTATTTTGGACCCTCCCCTCTAATTTTGCCCCCTCTTCACAAAATCCAACCAAACTTCGCAAAAACATTCACATCTAAATGTATTATCGGTTTCCCAAATTAACTGTATATTTGTCAAATGGCACCTCATTTATAAACCTTTACATTATTTTGGGAACCCCCCTCTAATTTTGCCCCTCATGACAGAATCCCACCATTGCATACTCACTCAGAATCAGGTCAGAAATATACATGGAAAATGTCATGCAGTTCCATTAAGTGGGCCAAAGTTATAAGCCATCCAAGAACTGCTTTTCACCAATCCTGTAATGCAGATGTGTCCGTGAACTTAACAGAACTGTTCGCAGACTTTCGCAGCAAAAATCACTCATTTTTTTGCTTCTTGCAGCCATATCCCATCCCATCCTCCCATCCTCATCACCCCTCACATCCCCAGAGATTAGCTGATAAGTTTGACGAGTGCAATGTTGTGTTTTTTAATATGTTTTTACCGCGATGTTCCGCGGACACCGCTCTATGTCTGCGAATCCAAGATGGCGGGCATTTCCAAAAATCTGACGCACTTCACGCTCTTCACCATCCAATCAGCGAACACGTTGCATGTCCTCGGACATGACGCAAGCCGATTAACCAACATAGATATCACAAATTTTTTGTGAGCTATTTTTTGCTTGTTTTAAAAAAAACTACTGGATGGAATTTCACCAAATGTACAAAAGCATGCTTTTGGGACCAAGCCGCTGCTCCTGCTGCAAATTTGGTGAAAATCCGTCCAGCGGTTTGGGCTGTAGGCGTGAGCACATTTTTTCCCCCATTCAGTCTATGGGGAAAAAAAGACATTTTGGGAACCCCCTATAACTTTGCCCCCCCCCCCCGGATCAAACCTCACCAAACTTTGCAAAAAAATTCTGAGTGGGCCATGTACTTTTTTTTGGGAAAGTTTGGTGTGGATTTGTCCAGGGGGAGCAAAGTTATAAGCCGCCCAAAAAGTGCTCTTCCTATGGGTTTAGCAACTTAACCATAACTACACCGCCACTACCGTGGCCGTGAATATATATATTGTGTGAGAATTGTTAACAGCCTCGGTTATTGTTTTAAAAAATATGGCCTTGTGTAGCATATTGGTAGAGGCCCCGTATCGCCCTCTTCTAACTTCATTGTGCACACTTGGACCATTTCACTTGATCCCCTTATTGGTAGATGTGTACATCATCACAGCACACAATAGTTTATGAGTGTTGAGCACTCGCATCTTGGTACCAAGTACAAGGGGAAATCAAGCCTTCTTGGACCAGATTTGGAGCAAAGAATTGCAAAGCAGCTGAGAACACCTTTAAACATAAGGTACCGTTTTGTGGTACATCGTTGCTAGATTTCTAAAAGAGACATTTACATCTCAGGAACTGAGTGAACCCCGCCCTCTGCGGTATCCTTTGTAATCAGTCAGCCCCTTACCCCATCTTTCCAGGCCTGTTGAAAGATCGGGGCTCTCTGAGGCCCCTAAGTGAAGTCTCACGGGTGTTACCTTTTCTTTGCAGGGTTTTCCTCTGTTGGCGCTTTTGGATGTTCTGGGATCTTGAATCCAGTATAAACTATTTCTACTACCTGGCCTTTTTTGTTATAACAATTGATACATGGGCCTTATTTTATTAATGCCCTATTTTGAACCTTAGCATCTTTAAATTTCTCGCACTGGGATTTTTGATGCCTATATTCTCCCAAACCTCTAGTCCAGTTAAGTCATGAACACGGCCTACACTACCTTCATGTGAGCCAAGGGCAATAGAAGGAACTTTTTCTAACTGCTTCACAGCAAGTTGTGTCTGGAGCCATTCCACCACTGCACGCATCTGCTTTTTCTCTACCTTCCCCCAAGCCCAACACCACAACTAATGAAGGCTCTGAAAACAGGCGCAGTGTGGTTACTGGGCTCGCTTCAGAGTTCAACACAGGCAGCAGCAGGCCACGCTTCCTCCTGAACAGGAGCTCAGAGGAGGTGCAGCATTAAAAGCAGTGCAAGCTTGAATGACGCCAATTCAAGAAGTACACGGCACAAGTGGCTGCAATGCAAACTTCCTGCAGAGTGAACAGGTACAGGGGGAGGCTACAGGGCTGTGTGAACAGCTCTTTGCTGTTTGTTCCATGTAACGCGTCACCTGCAGCAGAGCACACTTGAGCTGTCGGCACATTAAGGTGTGGAGACAAGTCTGTGGAATCCAGGGCCCTGACCTGCAGGGCAATGAAGCACCTGCAGGTAATTGCTCTTCGGTGAAGTAGCTCTATCTGGAATAGGAGGAACGCAGGGAGTGATTCCGGGAATAAGTCTGCTAGTTCCCAGGGTGTTGTGCTACTTCTTGTGAAGTGGAAGCTGTGGGAGCCGCTTTTAATGTGTGGCGTTTTGGGGGCAGTGGTAACTTCTGATCATCAGTCAGGTGGCCTGGGTGTCCACCGAATGTGACTGGCCGTCTCCAGCCCTGGCGCCTTCGCGGAAACGATCATGTGACACGCGGCTGTCGCAGTCCTGGCCTAGCGAGTCTCTCACAGATGCTGCAGTGACATGTGACTGACTCCTCCCCAGCCCCACAGACTTTTCAGGAGCAGCAATTTTAGAAGCCGACACAAGGTCCCAGTAAATGTAGTAATCACCACTGTGATGTCCTGCCACGAGGCTTGTCCGGGAATCCTATTGTGCCCGCGCCTGGTGAAACTGGTCTTGACTGGTGGAGAGGGAAAGGAAAATGGGAAGGGGGAGAAAAGAGGGATAACAGGAGCAGATCGCCTAGAAGTAGAGAACTTACAGGAGTCGGGAAGGCTTGTTTCCACAAGGATGCGTGGGCCCTCACGACAATTATTTGAGCAATTGAGGGTGGCAGCGGTGAACCTCGAAATGATGGATGTTTTAAGCGGTCTACTTGCTCTATTAAGGTACCATCAGTGGCGTCACCAGGAATCAATTTTAGGAGGGGCACAGAGGGGGCCAAAGGCAAAAGTAGGGGGGGCACAGACAAAAGTAGGGGGAGAGCATGGTCACTGCTAGTCGAGTAAAGGGGGCACAAGGGGGGGCACAGGGTTTCACAGGGGGGGGGGGCCTTGGCCCCCCCAGGCCTACCATGCACGTGTGAGTGGTCATGTGGTGGACGTGATATGTGCTCAAGTGGACCCTGGAAGCTGTGGAGTCGTGGGGTTCTACACATTGTCCTAGAGCTGCCTGGGTTTGCTACTGTCAATCCCAGCAGAGCCCAGAGTTGGCATTATACCATTATGCACAGGTGAGTACGAGGGGGAAGCGATTGGGTGAGCAGATTAAAAAAAAAAACGGGACAGGGCAATTAACATAAAAGTAGGACTAACTTTCGACAGCAGCTGTCCAGGCACTACAATTCAGTAGCGGCTGAGGGAGACGTGGGATTAAGTGTTACTGTTTGAATAGACACATTATAATTATTTATCACAGACTACCACTATCTTAAGTTTTTAAATGCAGCATTCCTGCCAGCCAGCCACGAAGACCAACTACCAATAACGGGGACCTCTGAGTTTTCCAATGGAAAAAATAATCTTGAGAAAGGGGGACTGAGCACCCAATTCCAGGACAGTCACGGCAAAACAGGGACGTCTGGTCACCCTAGGGCAGTAAGTAGAGCCTAGGCAGAGAGGAGGGAGAGTATGAGCTCTAAGGTCAAGTCCGACAACTCCGAACCTGATTGGCACCCTAGGGTTATGACCAGTGGAGGCAAAGAACCGCCCGGCGTGTGTGGTGTCGGAGTTTAACCAAATGGGTTGAATTTGTCATAGGAGTCCTTTCCAGACGTTCTGAAACAACCAACCTGGCACGTAATGCACTCTTCCCCCAGCCTTTCACATGGGACGGCACCAGGGCCTTTCAACTTTTTCGGTTGAAATAGTTCTCAACCCTCAGAGGTCCCCCGCTAATCCCAGCAGCTGCCCTTACATTAGCAGTCTTATGGCACAGCATCATCTTCTTAAACTCGCACAGTAACATCATTAAATGTGCGGTCCCTGCGCGCAATTGACAGACTGCCTTTGCTGCTACGCTTAGGCTTTCACCTCGCCCTCATTGCATTTTTGCTCTGGTTTCATCAATATTGGCCCCTTGCTGAGAGAGCAATATATAGCTTTTCAATGGACATTTACTGTTTCAGCACCCCGCTGGCTGCCTGTCCCGTGAATTATTTGCCCCCATTAACTCCTTGCCGCATTCCTTTGTGTCTATTATAATGTAAGCACCCCACCGGTGCCTCAGATTGTTTTTCCCACACGTAGCGAAGAGGCCCCCAGATATCATGTTAAACTACTCTACACACTATCTTGCCACCATTCCACCTCTGCTCCTGTAACTCTCTCTCCAGTGGTATAGTTCCTGAGCTCATTCTCAATGCCCATTCAATGTTTGGCCTCTCTTCTCAGCCTGAGTTATGGACCAGCACCTCGCCCAGAGATTGCAGCATGCAGCAAGGCGCAAAGGTGGGACGGTGATGGAAATTTGGAGCTCTCTGGAGACTGTTATAAAGTCATAGAGAGACCAGGTAAACTATGGTGAAATCCCCGGGTGTAGAAAAAAACCCTGCAGACTTGAAGAATAGTAAAGACTTTCAATTCTTATTACAAGTGAAAAGAGGGATGGACATCACCAAAGACGGCATCAGGACCGTTCAACCATTTCAGTTGAAAGGGGCCTGTGGGGAGGCTCTCAGCAACTGCCCCAGTGTTGGCAGTCAGCAGTCTTATGACACAGCAATATTCGCCTTTCTTTCAGGACTTTAAAATGTTGCCTCAAACCTACGTGGTATTTTTTTTCTCTGCATCAATCCCTTGCTGAACAAGTACTTCTCACAAGACAGCCAGCAAACAAGGAGCTGTGAGAATAAGCATCCTGTCCAGGAGACTTTTAGTGTTTCAGATCCTGCTTGGCGGCCATCTCGTGATAATCAACGGCTATTAACCCCCTTGTCTCCATTATAATGTACGGACCCCACAGGGCCACTGCTGCCTTCGAGTTTTGTTCCCCGCTCTAAGCAAGGGGGGCATTCAACTATTCTGTTGAAATGGACCCTCAAAGGCTCTTCTGCCGGCCTTGGGCATCACTATCTCTGCTTGCACCGCTGGCGATTGGGCCGGCTCTCACCGGATCTGAGATCTGGCACCGGATGTGTAGCTGGATCTTGGGACCCGGCCAGAGTCATCGCTGGGGGAAGAAAAGAAGAAAGCGCCCGCGAGCAAACTAGCTTCCTCTGGTGACCCTGTGCAAAGGGTCACAAGAGGAAGTTACAGTACTCAGCCACAACCCGTTCCTCGGCTACGACCCAGTTTATTTATTTATTTATGTGTGCAATGGTTGTCGGGTACATGGACCCGGATTATTTATTTATGCCATGTTTGTCGGATACCTGTATCCGACAAACATGAATCAATCAATAAATAAATAAATATACAGGTATCCGTCAAACATGGCATGAATAAATAATGACCCCTATTAACATTGGAAAATATCACACATGGTGCAGCCACCCAACTGCTTTCAGAGGGGAGCTGCAGGCGCTGTGCCAGGTGTGCTTCAAGTAAATGAAAACGTTGCTTATGGCGAACAGAAATCACCCTGTTTGAATGGTACCCAAAGGGGAGATTTTTTTATTTTTATAAAAAGGCATGCAAATTGTGCATTTTAAAGAATATTTAGGCAGCAACACAGTTCGAAAGTATTATCCGCACAGTGAAGTAGCTCATCACCAGTGCCATGGAAGTGGTTTCAAGTGGAATTCATATGTTGTTTGAAAAGGAAGCAGCATGAAGGAAATAGCTCCGTTTTAAACTATTATTTTGGACATTTCCTTTTTGATAGGTCAATTGCCGCTCCGCTCCCCCCTCCACAATTTTTTTTCCATTTCCACCACTGATCTCTGCTCCGCCTTTTTTCCGCAGGCACAGTCTCGTTCACACCGGGTGCCGTCAATATACGCCACCTTTTTGGACATGCTTACGGAGGTTATGTGCTCACTGGAGATGCTTTTTAACATAACACAACTTTCTTTAAAGCGCCTGCTGTTAGAGTGATGAGGAGTTATAATTTAGGAGTACATGCTCTCCCCAATAACGGTGGTCGTTTTATTGGCTGCGACTGGCGTAGCTGTGAACTGGGCCCATGTAATCAGGATCACCTTTGTCCATTTCTTACCTTTGACGAAACAGCAGCTTGCATGCTGGGATATGCCGTTTCACGTGTTCCATTATAAGTACGGGCCTGCAAGTCCCTCCTTGCAAATCACTGTTGCCTTCAAAACTAGTGCCGGGCATTTGTGATCCAAATAGCATGCGGCCAATTGGCAAATAGTGGTATGAACTAGGGACATGTAGGCTTTGTATAAAGTAATCAGCAGGTGTATTAACCATCGGAAATATTTAGCTAATGCACAGACGAAACATCTACTCTCTCTTTACTCCAGGACTTCCTTTGATTATAACAATATTTTGCGTTATTTCTTTCGGCTATTGAAACCCAGAAGTGGGTGTTTCTCATTGTATATGTTATAAACGCGCTACGATGTCATGAAACTGCAACAAAATCAAAGATTGCTTGCTAAATTTATATATATGGCCAGTTTATCATTTCCCGTTGCAGAACTTTCTCTTGTACATACGAGGGCGCTGTGAGACCATACATCTGACCAGGAACGTGACTGACACTGTACGCTACTTTTTGGCGCGAGCCTTTGGGCGCATGCTGTTTCGGCGCACCACTTTGACCGCAGCGACCCACTCGGCGCAGCCAGAGTGGTGTGAAGGCCTATTTGACGCAAGGGTCGTTTGGACGTGGCTCACATTGCATCCATGTCTAATGGATCTCTTGCAAATTGTTAACACACAATTTGGTACAGATTATTTCTTTGTAAATGTCCCACGTTCACAGGTACCGTGCTGCACACAGCCTGTGCCCATGTGAGATTTGCAGGAAATCATTTGCCGCTTATGGTGCGGTTTTCAAAATAAGCTGCAAGGCCAGCTGCTAAATGATCACATTTAGCAGCTGCACCTGAATGCTGTTCTCTAGAACCAGGCATTTGTGATGAGTCTTAGGTCCTGTGTGCTATGAGGGATGTTGGATTATAATGCTCTGAAGATTTGTGGCACCTCCTAACCCTTCTGTAGAGATGTTTGCTACCTCTGTCATCCGTCAGACTCATACCAGTGCCTCTCTGGTACCAGATCAGCCAGTGGGACTACCAGACTCCCGACGACCAGGAATCCCACAATGCATCTAGGCTGTTGTGCGTCAGGAGCTCTCCCTACACCGTGTGAGCGAGGCTCACAGACTCCCTTCATTGTTTGTTTTTGTTTTCATGTACATGTGTGAGGCGGGGAGAAACAGTATGCAGACAGCCTCCTCAAAACACAGACTTGAACCCGTGAAAAGCACTGATGTTACCAGCACACTGATTGCCGAGTGCCCTACCATGGGTACCCACCTGCTATTGTTTAGTGGCTGAACCCCATCCCCTTTAATTTCGTTAAATAATCTTTCTTCCCAACAGCGGGGAGTTTGGGGGGGGGGGGCTTCAAGACGTCACCAGCCGCACTTACAACTTCCTAGCAGAGTGTTCACCAGATGTCCCCAGCCTTTGCTAAAGGGTCCTCCGCACCTTGCGATGCCACCATCCATTTCAAATGCAGCCTTCCTATTGGCCACTTCGTTAAAGCCCTATTCAGGTAAACGATTACCGGGTAACTCATCTCAGGCGCACATCATTGCGGTGCACGCTCAGTGCAGCTTAAACAAACACGCCTAACTCATTAAAGTTTATAGTTCACAGGCTGCAGACATGTGTGCAGGTAGTTTTGCCCAAAAGTTCAAAAACAGAAAGAATTTTCAAGAACGTGAAAGTTCCTTTTCTTAAATCCAGTCCTAAAATAGTTGGTTTTGGAAGGTTGGGGGGGGGAGCATATTTCCTTAAATATTTGAAGTATTGGTTAATTAGATAGAAAGAGGCGGGTCTGATTCTGTTGCGCCAATTGTCTTCAATTTGATACCAAATTCTTTTGTCCAAAGTCTGGATTTCATACAGATTTGTATTTGTTTTTGTAGCGATTTCTTATCTCCTTATGAAGTCGCTGTAGTTTTTCATCGTGAGTTTTATATTGTTATGTTATGTTATGTTAATGGTATTTATATAGCGCACCGTCACCAACGGAATTGGTCCCCAGGAGCTCTGGCGGATCTGTAAACAAGAAGGTGGGATGGGTTAGTAGGGTGAAGAGGGAGTAGGATAGTGAGAGGAGTGGTGTACTGTTGGCAGCTTCAACTCGGTAGACACCGGGTGCTGAGCTTTGGTGCGAGTATTGGATCGGTGTCAGTCCGCGTGTGCTGTTGGTGCGGCTTATGTGTTGGTGTGGTGAAGTGCATGCGAGAGATGGTTGTGTGAGCTTTTGAGTGAGATAAGTATGCACAGAGTTTGTGCTTATATTGGTTAGTGGGTTATATGACATTTTAACATGCTAACATTCATAGTACTGTCTAAGTGTAGCATCTGCTGACCTACATGATTCCGTCTAAGTGTGGCACTCGCTAACCTTCACAATATTATCTAGATACGGTGCAGGCTAATGTTCTCACTTCTAAGTTTGGCACATGCTCACATTGAGAATTCCAACTAAGTGTTACTGGCTAGCCTATATCCCGCCAGATTTACCAGTGGGAAACCAACACATTCATAATTACCCCCCAAAGCATCTAGGTTCACTCTGTGCATTTTATAAAAAGTAAACCCCAGCAGTGACACGTGTGACACACATGGAATCCAGGCTCTGCTGAACAAGTGCACAGCATGGGGTCTTAGACACTGTTGGAAGCGGTAAGAATGTGCCAGAGTCTGGCAGTCAATACACAGGCAAGACTCCAACACATTCATTCACTCATTGTATCTACTGTGCACTGATTAGGCTTCAAAGTTGTACATTTAGTTACATTTCTACTTTGCTACATGAGTTATTCATTCACTCATCTCAAAGAGATCGGGTTGTTGATGTGGTGACGCAAATTTCACGTCACCGCGTCATCACGTTCATATATAAAGCGGCCATTTTTGCATTTGTGATGCCGAAATGCCGCAAAGAAACGCTAGCGCGTAGAAAGACAGCAATTTGAAACTCAAAAGGTAAGCCATAGGCTTCAATAATAATACATTTGAGCAAACTAATTATTAAGAGCTGCTCATTTAGCAATACACATGAAATAGCTAGTAATTATGGTTAATATAGGGATTAACAAATCTGGCATTTCTTTTACCCCTCCCCCCCCTCTTAGTAACAAGAAGGGAAGATGTATCCAATTTAAGGAACTAATCAACCCAACCATGGAGACAGCAACATATGTCTTCTAGCACAGCTACAATATATCTATAAAGCCAAAAGAGTACAGAAAGAAAAGATGATTTACACATTTAATTAATGAGCTCTTTAAGGTAGGATTTAACGATATTTTATAAGATACTTTTGAAAGTTAACAATGAAAGAAATGACCACAAATGTCATTGCACGCAACAAATCACAATAGCTACTCCTAATTCTCACACAAACTCATATATATATGTTTAGTAAACCACAGGTGCAAGTGTCATTAAGACAGAGTCAAAGCTCCTCCTGATGAATCGCCTGACTACATAAGACGGGCAAACACGTGTCGAGGGACTTAGAGAGGAGTGAATGAATAACTCATGTAGCAAAGTAGAATGTAACTAAATGTACAACTTTGGAGCCTAATCAGTGCACAGTGGATACAATGGAGTGAATATAAAACTCATGATGAAAACTGCAGCGACTTCATAAGGGGATAAGAAATCGCCACAAAGACAATTAGGAAGGTGTATCAAATCCAGATTTTGGAGAAAAGAATTTGGTATCAAATTAAAGACAATTGGTGCAATTGGCGTGACAGAATCAGATACGGCTCTTTCTTTCTAGATAATGTTTTCCAGGCACTGGACAGCCTCAATGCCATAGGGTCTGATGTTGCAGCCTTTTGAGCAAAGTAAAACATCTTTAAATTTGCAAACTAATCTATCAGGATTCGCCAACTGTTGCAAAAAGGCTGTACTTGCTCGAGGCACAGGAGTGGCATGAGCCAACTACCCCCACTGTCAGTCTGTCACAAAGAAAGGTGTAGCTCATCCAGGACCATAAAAGCTGTGCACTAGCAGCACTAGAAGCTGGGCAAATACATTATATCTTCCCCGGTGCTAACTGGTAACTAGCAAATGGTAGGAAATCTACCAGAGGCACAGCAATCAGCATGCCGTGCTGAATAACCACAACCAGAGATGGAAGTGTATTATAAATCAAATTATACACCGTACCACTAGTCCTTATCATTTTTAATGTGTAACTTTACGTCAAAGGCTGAAGAAGAAACGCGTCCGAGGTGGTCTCTCTTACTCCTGAGCCAGTTATAGAATCGGCTCAGGCCAGACATTCAAGCACTGCCAGTTTCCCAACTCACGGCGAGGCAGACAAAGACATAGCCAGCCTCATTACAAGTTTGCTGGTTCGGAAACAACAGTGCCGGTAAGCTTACCGGCAATGTTGTTTCCGGATGCACAAACTACGAGTCTGCTGGGGGGTGCCGTTTCGCCCGCCAGATCTTCCCTGGTGGCGAAGCGGCACCCACCAGAAGACTTTGACAGAAGCACCGGATCTGTTGCACACAGTGCCGCTGCTTCCATCCTCAGGATTTACAATTACCAGCGCCTGATTTGCTGGACAGCCAGAGTTGTAATGCCCCGGTATTTCCGGCAAGTCAGGCGCCGGTAAATCATCACGGGTCAGCGTCTACCTGCCGGTTTAACCGGCATGGTTACCGCCGGACTCATAATGAGGGCCAGCGTCTGTGGCTCTACAGGGGGTGTAGGTGCCGAGGTTGCAAACTTTTATCAGTGTCACTGTGGGAGAGCCTTTCATATGCATGATGGAACAATACATTTCCAACTCAAATAGCTTGCAAAGCGCCGCAAATCTGTGATATTTAAAGTCACTAATGACATGTTTTGAACTACATCATGCATAACAACGAGTTGGAAGTTTGCGACAAGCAATCTGCATATCTGTCTTCGTTTCTTACACACACAGCGTCTGGTATTGCATGTCTTTCATCACTGGAAGTACAGTGGGGTTAGGTTGACTAGATTTTTCCTGCTGGCCTTCTCTTGCATTCTGGGACTTATAGTTTACCATTCAGGGTGTCAACATTAAAGCCAGAATGATATTCTTTTGGGCTAAGCTGTTGTTATCAGGATTGACATGTTGTCATGTGGCTTTATTATGCGATTTGTGTTTTTTTGTAAGTAAACTCTGTAAGTCATTATTACTGTGTAGACTTGGAATACCAACAATTTGAGTCAAAGTGTGCGATCCTACACCCTCGGCCTCACACCAAAGCCCACCATTCTCTTCCGCCCCTCATCCCCACTTCAAACCATTTCGATACAATATGCTTCCATGATCGGGGCGGCGTGGACATAGAACTCATTACTTCCTAGCTAGTTCTGGCTAGTTCTGGCGATCCCTTTGTTCGGCTGCATAAACTAAAATTAAGAAAGGGGAGGCCTGCCACTTGCATCATTTTTCAAAAATTCTAGCCCCAAAATCGTCAAAAGGCCAACTATGAGTTTGCTTGCTCTGACATTAATCCGTCCAGCCGATCTGTTTTTCCTATTATATACATTCCTCACAGCACAGATGTTATTCCCCTCTCTCTCTTTTGCCTGCGAGACTAATTCAGCTGCCATGGAAAGTAGGAATGCTTTTATGATTATGGGAAAAATGAGCGCAAACGCGGGAAACTGCGCTGAAGCCGCCCAGATGCGTGTTTGAACTGTTAGTTGAATGCCTCGGCTCCATGTAATCTGCCTGCCACCACTTTTTCACAATGGGCCACATTTTGCATTATTATCAATCTGACGAGCAGACATTCCAAAGGTTGCACTTTGGTGTAGGTATTTGCTGCATGGACTGCTCTGGCTGGAACGGGTTCGCAGGTTTGCGCTGCACCAGTGTGGGAAACTGTGCAGGACATCTCAAACGTGCACCAGGGCACAGTTAACCTGGTCCCCCCGTATTGCAATAAATAAATAAAGATACATAACACATGTGCGAGGCGGACGTGTGAGTCAGGCAGAGCTTCTCAGGGGCTGTCAGGGCTGGTGGAAATGGTGCCATTGAGGAAAACTACCGGTTCACAGATGCCCCATAGGAAATCAAGCCAAGAGTTCAGCACAAGAGCAGTAGGCGGGGCAAGGAGCAGCGCGAAGGAAAGGCTGAGGGCCAAGCGAGACTAGCAGGGAGGGGTCGCTGACCAATCAGCAAGCGCTTCTCTCCACCCTCTCACCCAGGCATGCACAGACCAGTCTACAGGGCAAGAGGGCAATGCCCCGAACCAAAAAGGCAAAATGCTAGTGTGGGCCAATTTCTTTGGACAAAGTGGGCCACTTTTTTGGCCAACATGGGCCAGTAACAGTTTAATGAGTTAATTCACTATGCGGCTAGTAGTTTGACCATTGTTGCTTAATCAATATTCTTTAAATTGCACAATTTGCTTTATGCTTTATCAAAAAATCTCCCCTTGGCCGGGTACTATTCAAACAGTGTGTCACAAAAGGAATGAATTGCAACTGGGAAACTTTTTCGTTGGTGCCCGAGACAATTGTATACCCAGCCCAGTCCGACCCTAGACTCCCTTGTCCGCGTAGTCATATAGTGCCTGCCATCGACAGTCCACCTGAATCACCCCCACTTACTTGCTGGTGTGACACAGTCATGTCAGAGTCGAGTAGACGTCTCGTCATCATCGACAAGGAGTGCCAGCCCAGTGGTGGTGGTGCCAGACTCGGGCCCCTGCCCGAGAATCAGTGTGCACGTGGACCAGCAGTGGGTGGCCACTGGCCCAGGAGTCCACGGCTGCCATGACACAGTCTGCAGGCAGCCGCCAGTGCCAGACACCTGACCTGACCCCAAGCAAGCCAAAGTAAATGGTGGCGCGACTCGAGTCGACGTCTCCTCTCCTCCGGCTAGAGCTGCTGGCTGCCTGCTGCTGAGGCAGGTGAACTAGTGACAAGGTGTGGCGGGCGGGTGGCCGTGCGCTGCGGTAGTGACTGCAGTGCTGCCTCGCTCCTGTGTGCGTCCAAATTAAAATGCCCAGGTGGCAGGCCCAGCCAATAATCCACCCACCACACCCCCACTGACTCAATTGATTCAACTGACCTCTCAGTCTCCTGCTCCAGGCAGAGTCCTCCTCCCCTCGCAGACAATTTAATTGGCTCGCTGCTGCCTGCTGCTTGGCAATTTCCCTGGCCCCAGGGCACTCACACAACAATGTTGCTTTCAACTTTGCAAGTGCAACAACAATTTGTTGTTGGCACCTGCAAAGTTGAAAGCAACTTGCAAATGGACAGTGTCTTTGTGTGCAGTGTGTGAGGTGTTACCGGAGCGGCCTGCCACCTGATTGGCACCAGCCACGTCATCGCCAGCAGATGCCATTGGCATCCAGGCCACTGAGGCAGGCCAGCGAGCACGGCCCCTCTATCATGATAATTCATCAAAGCAAGGTAACCAACGTGTGTCTGTTACCTTGCTTTGATGTCTGCTGCAGCCATCAGCCAGAGAAGAGTAGCGTACATTACTTAAAGTAATGTAAGTTACAAAAACAATATTGCACCTAAAAAAACTGGCCCATGGTGGAAAACGGGCCCCCAGGTCCTCAGTCGTTCGGCCATGGGCAGAATGACCAATAACCCAGTCTACCTGTGCTAGCCAGCCTTTTGGTTGTAGCCCCTGAGCTTCTATCCAGAGTTACACAAAAAAAGATCCAGGGCAAAAGCCCCTCCAGCCCCTCCCTTGTGACGCCTCTGCTTTCTAGTGAGTGACATTGCAGTGTCTGGATTGAAAGCTGTACTGTCTGCTGGCGATGCAGCAATGGATAGAGGAAACCGGGCGGCCCTTCTCTTGCTAGCATGCCCTGATGTCGTCATTCATTGCTTACACTGCTTTACAGAACTCATTGGGATGTCACCAGCCACTGCTATCGCTGCCTTCCCTTGTGTTTGCCATTAATTATGCTGACCATCCAGAAACCGGGCTTTTGTCATCCTTGTATTGAATGTCATCACACCACTGTGCACGTGTTTTGATGAAATAACTGTTGTTGCTGTGCTGGGCCAGGAAAAGTTTTTGTTTTTGTTTTGTTGCAGACAGTCATATCTGGTATTGGACCAACATGAAAAATACTAAAGTGTCAACATCTATTATTATTTATGTTGGCCTGATGTAAGAACTGACATCTGACAGCAGAAAGAAGGATGTTTGTATAAATGCACCCCCAAAGACAGGTGCTGTCATTGCCGGCGCCAAAACATCCTTGTGCCAAGAGGTCTCTGTGTCATGCTGGCTGCGTCCAACAGGGCCCGCTGAAATGGGACCTGCGGCCAAACAGCCCCACCAGAACATCAGGCGCTGAATCATAAACGCCCTGCCCCGTGACTTTCACATTCTGCGCCACGCTTTCGGCGCAGCTCCCCTTTAGACTACCCTTTTGGCCACAGCAAACTGCGCCCCTGAACAGTGCTGTTCATTTAAATATATTGGGCCTCAGTATACGGTAGGCAGTAAGGGTTTACCGGTACCGGTAAACCCTTACCGCCTTACTACGAGTTCCCTTTGCGGGACTCGACCTTAACGGCTGGTTTTACCAGCCGTTAAAGTAGGGTGCCGCAAAGGGACCTCGGTGCTAATTACGGTACCGCAATTTGCGGTACCGTAATTAGCACCTTCCCCATTCCCATTATACCCTATGGGGGCAAAAATGGGAATGGGGAAGGGCCTTGGTGAATGGGGAATTACCGGCCCCGCTCACCTTGGAGTCGGGCGGTAATTCCGCCATCCACCAAGGCGGACATGTTAAAATACCGGCAGCAACCATGGCGCTAATAGCGCCATGGTTACCGCACAACGTGTAATGAGGCCCATTGTCTTCCGAAGCACTGAAAAATGCAGTGCTTTGGATAACATTATATTTGAGCAAACACTAGCAGCTCGTACATGGAGCTCTATGCTCCATGCATAAATAGTTTACAGACACAGCAAACTATTTGTGAATGGAGCGTTCAGTAGAAACACAGTTCCCTGTGCCCCAATGGCCACGGCTAACAGGGTGCGTCTACAAGGGACCTGCACCTAAGGTGCCGTGCCAAAACGGCCTGGGCCAAAAGCGCTGCACCCTAACACAGACTACAGGGCTGGCAAGAAGGGCCTGCATTACATCTGTCAGGAAGGAAACAAAATTTGGCGCACCTACCCCTTCTCGGCACCAACACCCTCCTCCACTCGGGCATTGGTGCCCTGCTGGCGCTGGGGTGCATTTTATTACAATAGGGTGCCTGCCACGCCTTCACCCAGCACGCCAGCTCAGGGGAGCCCTTGAAAGACTCCCCCTCTCCCCCAGGCCAGCGTGGCAGGGGGCTGATGTGGCGCCCTGGATGTCGCCCTGGCCATCCGGCCTTAAAGCCGTCCCTGCTGGCTAGTATTCTATCCACACAAGAACCACAGTTCACAACCAGGGAAATGTAAGTGCCCTGGGGACGAGGGGAGGTGCGTTTTGACTAGATAGCAGTGGTGATAAATCTGTAGAGCAGTTTCCCCATCACACGTGCCTCCTGGCTGAAAGTCACGGGCTGTGGGCAAGCGTCCTTGCGGCCCTAAAGCATTATTCCCTTAAACCTGTCAAAAAGTAGGTCCTCTGGTATTCTGGTCCAACTGGAAGTTGCCGTTCACTCATGTTGGGCTGGACCATTGAGATATTTGCGAGCTAGCATGATCATTGTAAATCAAAGTAAAGTTAAGACCTGGCATCTAAATTATATGATGTAAATAGTGGTAGGAAGGGAGTTTCCAGGCAATATGGCGCCCACTGCAAACAGCTGCAAACAGCTAAAATGTCACCAAATCATCCCAATTGAGGGCCCCGCCTACTCCCATACTGCAAACTCAGCCACTGCGCGAACACTCCCAAGCGTCACACTCAAGACACGCGTGCCCCACTGACCTCAGGCACAGACATGGCAGCAGATGCAGCTTCCAGTGCTACAGGCCCAAAGACCTGGGGAGTGGGAGTGGCAAATGAAACTATGCATGCAGCATCCCTACTTCTGCTGAGACAGAGCAACTGCTACCCAGGAAGCACTGCAGTGTCCCACTCACATCACCCTTCTGTCAGCAACGGACAATGGGCCGCACGTGATGATGCCATGTGGGAGACGGGGACAAGCCAACTTCTGGTGCACACCACACACATGATTAACATGAAATATGAAAAATGTTGCAGTCAATAAGCCCATGCATGACTATTCTGTGTGTGTACTGCCGAATGATGTATTGTGGGCTCGAACATATCCTGACATTTTTCAGATGTTAGCCAGTCAGATGACGGTTGACATAAATGACGTCGATGAGAAATATATTTTCAGGATCTCATGAAAACCAGCCAGAGAACCAAGAATAGTAATGATAAGAAAAGGCAGAGTTCTGACACTTGACCAGGCAAGCCACCACCAAATAGGTAAGATACAATTTCTCCAGGCAAAAATTTAGCCTGACGTGCAGTAGGTGGCACCGAGACCCAGATGGCGGTGAGCACATTACAAGACTTCGATTGAAATTACACTATGGTTACTCAACCGTAGTAGCTCTATTGAAAAAGGACTGCCTGAAGAGGAACTTGACTTGCTTAAAAAATTCATTGTTCCAACCGATATATCTCCAGACATGAAGTTTCCAGCTCTGCCACTGCAAATAGTCTGTTTCTTCCCATCCCTTCTCCTCTTCAAGCCCATCCTTGCTCACCTGGTTGCCTCTCATGCAGCCCTCACTCCACCTACCTTTCCAGTGTCTACTTCTACTGCTGTCCTCACTCACATTTCTTGCCCTCTGTCCCCAATCTTGCCTCCCCCGCTTGCATTTCTCTCTTATTGACCTTCTATCCATTCCCCCTCCTCTCTCAGAGAAGGAGTAGGAGACAGTGAAGGATGAGGAGACTGCTTATTCAGTGTCTCTCCCCATCGCTCCACCTCCTTTGGCCCTTCTCCCTTTTGTTTTACACATGCAACTCTCTGACCCTCCTGTCTCTCTCCTGCACATTCGCCTCTTGCTTTCCCAGCCTACCTCTTATCCGCTACTCCACTCTATGGACCTGGCTCTTTTATACCATTCGCTCTTCCCTTCACCGCAGTCCCACTCTCATTTTATCTATCACAGTCGGCCCCTCCCCTCCAATCATCTCTCCAGATCTGTCTCTCACCGTGACCTGAATCTGTGCTGCTTTCACCCTTATCTCTGGGTTTCTCACACCTCAACCAGTCCATTTTCCTCTCAGCGCGACTGAGTTCCTAATTCTTCCCCTTGTCCCCTTGTTTCCTATATATTTCATCACTTTCCCCATCTCTCCCTTGCTGTTTCTTATTGTTTTTCCTTCTTTAGTTTAGAACTCATTCTTCAGCTCATCACCACCTCCATATTTCCTCTTTTCTTTCAGACCACCCTTTCCCCCGTTGGTGCCTTCCTTGTACATACTTCCTCCCTTCCTGAATGGTGAAATCGGGTACTCATACAGAACTTAATCAGAGACAATGGGCTTGTCAACATGAACATTTGCTGTTATTGAGCTCCACTGATTTGTCTTGTATATCAAAGCCTTAAAGTTTTTCTTTTTTCTGTTTTTGTACCATGACTTCTGTTTGTAAACTGAATAAAGACAAATAAAAAAAAAAAAAAAGCCATGTCCGCCCTCCTGCCAGGGCATGAAAGCCATATAAAGCATCAGTCCCTCTTTGGGTTTGCCTGATGCAGGGGGCTGCGTCCCACCTGCCTCTCCAATGCCCCTCCTACTCTGAGAAGGAGGCAGCCACCCACTTTGCCTGCTCCTAGAAATATTCCTGAGGTAGGTGGGATTAGTGGGGAACATTTGACATGGTCCGGGTGCCTCCTAACTGAATTTTGAGAGCTGACTATGTCTTGGAAGGACCAAGAACTACCTTGCAAGATAAAGAGGGTTTGTGGCTATTCCAACTGGTGTACAGGCTAGAGCCTGAGGGGGCTAATCAAATGCAGAACCAATAACAGCCGAAGAAAACACACGCAAAGGCAGTGTCCTAAATGTGAATGCAGTTGACCTTCCTTATATTGGACAGGGTGAAATAGCATATGAGATGGGGTACAATATTAGTAGGGTGGGATACCTTTCATCATGCGCTTCAGTTGACAGATGGCCCTGCCCCTTTAAAACACACCTGAAACCCTATACATTTGATTGAATGCCTATAAATGTAATGCCCCCCAAAAATGTATATACAGTTTATATAAACACAATAAGAACACCGCTGTAATGTATATAACATTTGATAGAGAAGTATCCAAAGCCCTGCAAATTGAATTGAACCCCAATAAATGTGATGATCCCCAGAAACATTATATTCATTTCAAATGAATTTTAATTACATTTGATAAGAAGGCCAATTAGCTTGGTATGAAAATGTGCTATAGATTCACCAGGACTGCAATATATTCAATTGAACCCCAATATATTTGGTGACCCCCAAAACGTTTGTATACATTTATATGAATTTTATATACAATTGATAAGAACCCCAATACATTTAATGACCCCCAAACATGTTTAGATACATTTAATATAAATTGATTGAACCCCAATACATTTAATGACCAACCAATTTTTTAAAATAAATTTGCTATAGATTGGTTGAACCCTGATAAATGTGATGACCCCCAACATTTTTATATAAATTCAGTATACATTTAATTGAACCCCAACACATTTAATGATGACCCCATTTTATAAATATAATCTTGATATAATTGATTGAACCTCAATAAATTTAACGACCCCCCCAAAATTGTTTATATAAATGTGATGACCCCTAGACATTTTTTTATAAATTCAATGTAAATTTGATAGGCACCCAAGAATTTGATATAAAAATACAGCATTGAGAGAGACCCTATGGGTTTGATATTGAACTATAAAATAAAAAAGCACACATGTAATACAAACTATTGCTATCATCTGACACATTTCACAGCAATATTTAGGTATTTGGTTGCCGGCCACCATGTTCAGGATGTTATACATATTTGTGCAGACTTTCTATATCAGTGTACAACTGAATTTATGTATTTCACAAAAGATCAATTCTCTTTATAGTGATATATAACTTTTCCAACTGTTGTTCTAAGGTATAGCTGTGCATAAATGCGTGGGTCTAACAGTATTTAGAGTATGAGGACATTTTTTGTAGACTCGTGTAATAAGTGCATTTTAGATGTTGCTGTAATCAACAGAGCATGTTAAGTTTTACAGGGTGGTGTACACTAAAAAAAAACAAAAAACAGCTCAAGCTAAGGCGGAGGGTCAATGGAGGGTCGCATGAGACAGCACAATTGTGATCCCCCAACCCCACTGTAAGCCATGTAGACTCAATCTGATAAGCTTTTAAGCTTTAACAGGGAGTTAACATAGCCTTTAAAAGGCAACTTGGAACTGTGGGGTGGCACACTGACAAGCAGTGTCAATGTACCATGGTGATATCTCATTCCTCCGCAGGCCCCTCCCTCTGGAATGGCCTCCCTGCTCCTTTCAGACTTGAGCCGGATCTCCTTAAGTTCTGAATGCTTCTCAAGACCTTCCTTTTCTCTTCTTCCTGCCCTCTCCCCCTCCCTTGTTAATGTCCCCATCTGCCTGGCTGCCTGGCTGCCTGGTTCCTACAGAGTCTTACAGGGCACAAGACCCCCTTAAGCCGGTCTACCCCTATACCTGGCCTCCCCTAAACCCCCCTCAACCTACACTTGCCCTTCTGGGCCCCTCCCCCCGCTCTAGCCTGGCTGGGTCTGCACCCTTATAGCCCTTCTAAGCCTTTACCTCACACTTAGCTCATGGAGCATCCTCCCCCTGCACTCTCTGCTTTCCCCTGGCTCTGTCCACCTGGCTTCCCCTGGCAGTCGCATTTTCTCCAAGGCCTTCCACCCTGACCAGCACTTCCCCCTCTCTAATCTCCCCTGCACTTCTTTTTGCTGCACTTGCACGATCCAAATGACAAAAGGCCTAGTAGGATCGTATTTGTTTTGTCCTCCCTGTTCCCCCATCCTGTTGTCTTTTTGTGCCTCGAGACAAATTGTGCATACGCGCATTATAAATACCCAACAAAAATAAATAAATAACAATGAGCTGGACCCTTTCCTTGAAAGAGCAACACCTTATCCGAGCACAGGACACAACCCTCTGCTGAAGTCCAGGTGGAGATAAACAGCTCCTCTACAGGACAGCACTGCAAAATTTGACCGGCGACTGTCCAGGCTTTAAACCCTCCAGGTTGAATAGGTAAAACAATAATCCTTAAAATAGCCAGAGACCCAGTGAAGTGTTATTCATCTGTAGCTATATTACATTTTTAAAGACAACTGTTTTATTGACATGTTGAGATCATATTTTTAAAATAAATCCAAACCTTCTTTGTCTCTTTAGACATTGCAATTGCCGGACAGAGATAGCAGCCAGCTTGGGGTCTGTGAAGAGATAATAAGCCTTGGGAGCCTTTGACCACTGTGCATGACGTAAAGTTGGTGCATGAGTACAATCAAGGATTGATAGCCCCCTGCTTCACTGGACATAGCTGTAAAACACGAGCACTACATCCCAAATGGACAGCCCGTGTGAGAGAATGTTCCCTAAAACAGACATATGTTGTGCCTTATGTTATTAGTCTGTAGTCTATAGCAATTTTAAACTTTTGAAGACAGCAGTTTTATAGACATGTTCAGAGCGTGTTTTGAATCCAAACTCTCTTAAACTCTTTTAAAGTTACAATGGATTTCATACTTGGAGCTGCACAGCCATGAAAATATAGCCAGAAGTCATGTCTTGTGTTATTAGTCTATAGCACTGGTATTCATGCTTTTACTGCCATATCTGCTTATATTTTTTATTGAAAGCACTCAGATGGAAGAGCCTTGCTATTTTTACACTTTTAAAAACAACTGTTTTATAGACATGTTCAGAGCGTGTTTTAAATTCAGACTCTACTAAACTCCTTTTAAAGTTACAATGGATTTCATACTCAGGGCTGCACAGTCATGTAAATGTAGCCAGAGGTCATGCCTTGTGTTATTAGGCTGTAGCAGTGGTATTCAAACGTATTTATGCTTTTACTGCCATATCTGATTATATTTTCTATTGAAAGCACTCCGTTTGAAGAGCCTTGCTATTTTAAACATTTGAAGACAGCTGTTTCATTGACATGTTGAGGGCGTATTTTAAATCCACATTCTCTTGTACTGTCTTTAAAGGTTCAATGGATTCCATTTGTGGGACTGCATGGTCATCAGTGTTGGATGGACAGAGTGAGGCTAACACCATGAAAACAATCCTAGATCTGTTAAAAGAAATCGAAGAGCACCCCTGGCACCTCTTGGCTACAGCTACAGTCTTTTTTGAGAATTTTTTTTTGACACATCAAGGGCCACTGGAAACGTGCCATCCAACAATGGATCAGAGGGCCTTTTTAATGGAGACTGATCTGCATCATGGTAATGCCGCAGTTCGCAGCCTTGCTTCCTCAAGGGCCACTGGAAACGTGCCATCCAACAATGGATCGGAGGACCTTTTCAATGGGGACTGGTCTGTATCATGTAGACGCTCCCTGTTGTAGCCTTGCTTCATCAAGGGCCACTTGAACCTGCATGCCTATAACGGATCAGAGGGCCTTTTTAATGGCGACTGATCTGCATCATGGTAATGCCGCAGTTCGCAGCCTTGCTTCCTCAAGGGCCACTGGAAACGTGCCATCCAACAATGGATCAGAGGGCCTTTTTAATGGACACGTATCTGCATCATGGGGAAGGTGCAGGTCACAGTCTTGCTTCTTCAAGGGCCACTGGAACCTGCATGCCTATAACGGATTAGAGGGCCTTTTCAATGGGGACTGATCTGCATCATGGGGAGACTGCAGGGCACAGCCTTGCTTCATCAAGGGGCCTTGGAACCAAGGTTTCTACAACAGATCAGAGGGCCTTTTCAATAGGGACTGATCTGCATCAAGAGGCATGGAACCGGGCCCCCTACAATTCCACAGGATGACTTTATGGGAAGCACTGATCAATGTCCTATGATCAAAATACCCAAACATTGTAGATCGACAGTTCCTTTGCACATACAACCCAATACTGGATGTGTGGGATTGGGACTGCTAACAATGCCTGTGCCATCATGTACGATAGCGTATAGTTTGGGCTTAAAATGACACTTCAAGAGCAATTAACAACCTCAGGTTAGACTGGAGCTGAAGAATGAGCTGGTGTGTGTAGATACAAACGCTGTTTTAACTATCCAATCTCACAAAAGACACATGCCTCAATCCCCAGTACAGAACGATGTTACAAATGAACATGTTGCTGAAGTAGGGGCAAGGTCTAAAAGGACAGGCTTGAGCCGTAAAAGAAATAAATAAATGCCTAGCAGTGGGGCAGGAGGTGTTACTCTGACAATCAACTTCCGGGGCACCAGTCGTCCCGGGATAGATATCGGTTTCTAAACCATCAATCAGCCCCAAACCTCTAGTACACCAGAAGGGATCTGAACAGATTGGAAACACAAGCAAATTATAAACCTCCTTGCCCAATTTTGGAAAAGTGGATGGAACGGCAGGCCAATCTCCGAAAGGTTGTGGGTCGTTGGTTAGTTGCAACACAGCAAAAAAAATACAATTATTACCCAGTTATAAAAGGGACTGTCCAGTCAAGATTGTATACAAATATCTACTTTGTTATTATCAAAACAGACAGTTCTAGCAACACTATGAAATACAACTGACTTTGTATAAGTATGCAGAGGACAGGCAGTTTCAAAGAAAGAAGGGGATGCACTCTGGATACTGACTGGATGGTAGACAATATGGTAACTAATCACAGCAGCTTAAGGCTACTTAGCTTCAGCACTGTGATGCTGGAAATGCCTTATGGAGGGACAGGGCCTCCTGTCCTTGTCTTGCCACTTCTCTGTGTGTGTTCTCTGTATGTTTTCTGCCACTGAAGTCCAGCCTGGACCTCTGGCAGTGACAGCTCTTCATTTGATCTTTTAGTGAAGAACATGCATGGGATACCCTTATGGCACCCATGGATGGGGGTATACCCTTGTGCACCTTATGTGTGTTTTCTGGGCACCTATGTAATGCCCAAAGAGCATGGTATGGGCTGGTGGAAGATACATGCTGACCTGGCAGTGTCCTCCATTTTTGGGACACCCAGGCCCTGCCATAGGAATCAATGGATTCCTGATAGAAGGCAAGGGTGGCCCCTGTGGCCTCTTGGATTCTATTGCCTTTTACCGTGTTTCCCAAACACCTGGGAAGCCCTGAGTCTGTCCCTTTCTCCTAAGTGACTGTTGGGTGGAAACACCATAGATGTCTCTGTTGTTCGTGACCGCTGGAAGCTGTTGCTGCCTACCACCCAGAAGAGAGGGAACCCTGGCATAGTGCTGCCGGACACCCGGAGCTGGGAAAGTTCCAAACTGCCTAAGAAAATCTCAAGGGACATCCTCACCATCACCAATGACCACATTTTCCCACCAGAGAGAGTCCAGGGTGGCTGGAAGAAGAGGAAGGTCTGTTGGTGGATTACCCACCAGTAGAAGCTAAGGAAGACGTCCCAAGGGTCCAGACTTGCTGAGGGTCCGAGGACCACTCCAGTGGTGGAGTCCAGGTTGCCAGAAGTTGTCCAGACTTCTGTGTTGCAGCTGCAGCACTGAAGAACCTAAAGACGGAAAACCGCAATATTCCAAAACCCGACACCAAAAGTGACCTATACAACGGTCACTGCCGAAAGTCATTGAAGAGTCCCAGGGGTCTTACTTTCATCTGCCAATCCTTTAAGGAGCCCACAGCAAGTTTCACCTTCATAGGATTTCTACAGTCGGAGAAATAGTCGACCAAAGGAGAGCACTGCGAAGAGCCAAACTGCTGACCTTCAGAAAGACTTTGGTTCCTTTTTCATTCTTGGACTGAGCATCTCAGTGGCTCCCTCTTCCAAAGGGGGTCCATCCTCAGAGGGAATCGTCGAGTAAAGGCTAAAAACTCAGCCACTTCACCTGCAAAGCACCAAAAGTACTTTGACGAGGAAGAGCATTTTCTAGCATCAGAAGTCGTCCAGGGGTCCCAGATTCATCTTGGATCCTGCTCTCCGGTTGCCTCTCAGATACTTTGGGGGTGGTAGAACCTTTTAAAAGAAACCACAAGATTATTGAACATTGTTGGACTGGGCTTTAAAAGACACCATAAGTTACTCCCTAACCTTTGCCTTACAGGTTGCCCAGGTGGGGGGATCCTCACTCAGAATGACTTGTCTAGTCTAAAGAAAGCATTCTGCCACTGTTAATAACTAACCCGCCTTTCTTGCCTATTATATGCTGTTATACCCAACTGAAGAATCCGCCTGCCTATTTAAAACTGTCTTCGCTTAGTGCATCTATGACTGGATATAAGTCATGTGTGGTACCACATAGAATGTACATATGTATTATTCTTTGATTAAGTATTCCAAGAACAAAGTTTTATTATTTATTTGTATATTTGGTTAAGTTAGCAAACCTTATTTTATATGAAGAAGCTGTGTCATCACCTAACATAGCGTGTGGACATTCCTTTGTGTGGGCTTTGGCGAAACACTGTACTTAAGAACCAGCCTGCATCACCTCCTGAAAGCTTAAGCCTGGCTGCTCTCCACGTTTTACCAAATTGAGAGCCTTGCTGGGGTGTTCTGTGCCTTTACCCTACCATGTAGAGGGCAGATGTACAGATACCCCCTCCAGTCTTTACAAGCACAAAGGGAGCAATGGTTCTTAAAATGTCTCTAGGGGCCTTCAGAGAAGGACCAGCGGGAGAGAACCACAATCTACCATGTGCTGTGGGTGTGCTCGACATGGGCAAGTTTGTTTCAGTGTGCGTTGCAGACGTCTGTTACAGAGTTCAAGATGGGAGACAGCTGTGAGTATCAGGCGGCAAGACAGGTCTGGCGAGCAAAGCTGGACAAATGGCTGCAGTCTGGCCTACACAGCGGCTCGGGGTCAGGAATCATTGTCTCAGTGCTGGTCGGTGGTTCTGAAGCACTGGTCGAGACGTCTCAGATGTCTTTAAGCGACTGTGGCATAACAACGGTCAGCGTTGCAGTCGGTTGCAACTAAAGGAACTCGGCTGGCTTAAAAATGTCCTTTAAGGCAGAAATCGGTAGATGCTCTTCGAGGCACTTCTCCCATCTTCTTCACTGGGCTCGTGTTGTCCTTTAAGGTCAGACAGCCCAAGGCTGATGAATGTGTTGCAGCAGCTGCCTTATCCTTGGTTTTGGGCTCAGAGACCTTCTGGCACTTCCTACCTGGTAAGCATGCTGCAGAGCCTAGTAGGGCATGCTGTGTGCTGGCTGGGTACTGATTCTGGAGCTGCTGCAGGGCCCTCTGCATTCAGTATCTTCCTCTGGAGGTCCTGGCCTTCTTTCACTGGCGGAAGATGTAAGGCAGAGTGTACCTTCAAGCCAGGGTCCAATGATGAGTTCCTATTGCTACTTCTTGCAAAGTCTTCAGATGATCTGCCAAAGAAAAGGCTCAGCCCTCTTTTAAAGCCAAACCGGGCACAGGGATTGATGTAGGCTAAGCCTACCTTAACAAGCCAATCCTGGGGCCCCATCAACAATCTCCTGTATGCGTAAGGTCAAACCAAAGTGGTTTGCAACAGAAAAGGTAAAGGGGTGAAAACATGTGATACTAAGTCCCACCCATGTCTGTTGTGGATCAAAGGGTCTCTCTGGTTAATAGAGCTCTCTGTGGTTCCTCCTGATAAAAGTTGCAGGTCTCCCTTGAAGCTGCTGCAAGACGAGACTCTCTGGCTCTTGGAAACCAAATTCCCATACCTTATGAATGCGGTGTCCTTGCGGGGTGGACTAATGTAAACATGCAGTCCCAGATATGACAGGTCCTGCCATCGATACTGAGAGGCAGGAGCTGGCTTCAGGTTGGCACAGTTGCATATGACATTTTGTTGGGGTTTCCTGTCGCCTTTGTTAACCTCTTTAGCCAGGACCCATGTGGGCCTGTTTGATTTACCCGCTGATTGTTAAGCGAATTTCTGCTACCAGCTGCAGCACCCAACAAAAGAGCAGGGCGGATCCATGGAGCCTTTGTTAGTTAATCAGCTTGGTCATGGCTGGGGGAAGGTTTGGTACTCCCCCTTCTGGAGATGCATCGTGTACTCCTACTGTCATATCCCAACTAAATGTGACAGGGCGGACTATGCGTTTGTCATGTTGTGAGAATAGGAAAATGTGTGTGGATTAGCCCCACACATTTTCTGGAGTTTGATCTCTCATCTTTCGATTTAAATAAAAATGTCAATAAAGCCCAGGCGAGTACACACCCACCGGATGGATGATCAAATTCATCACAGTTAAGCTGGCAAACAGCATCGCTATGGCCTATGCCAATGCATCTGGTCTTCAGGCTACAGCAACAACAGACGACTGCTATAGCCGGGCAATGGCACAGCCCAAGTTGTGCTGATCATCGATGATGATGATGATGCTGTGATAGAATGTAATACCCTCACTGCTAAAACACTGTCTACATTATTAACTAATGGGCAAATTGTAACAGGTACTGGTTGTGAATTATACAATAATATAGGTAACTGTTAAGATCAAATTATTGCACATACTGTTTTCAATGCCCCAATGAATCCATCCAATAATGTCACCAGACCCCAGGCCAATCATTCACCAGCACAAATATGATCTATTTACCAGTATGAGCCTGATCGCCATCCTTATGAAAACGTCAGCCTGTGG
Source organism: Ambystoma mexicanum (assembly GCF_040938575.1). Taxonomy (NCBI): domain Eukaryota; kingdom Metazoa; phylum Chordata; class Amphibia; order Caudata; family Ambystomatidae; genus Ambystoma; species Ambystoma mexicanum. The sequence goes on along the minus strand of NC_090934.1, from coordinate 859,276,837 downwards.
GAGGATATGGGTGTACTTGTGGGAGCTTGCAATAGATCTGTTAATGAGGGTGTGCAGTTTGATTGTGTAGATGCAGCACTGGGTGCTCTGCAAGTTGATGAATTACAACCCTGTATTAATATGTTGACTCAGGAAGTTGTGAAATGGCTTCCAATCTCTTCAAAATGACCCCTGGAACATTTGTCGATGACCTGAGTACAATTGCTAAACACACAAGTGCACATAATGATCATGATGTTGAAATGCAAAAAGCATCTTATCAATGATTCCGATTATGTGTGTGAAAACCCTGATGCTGCCCCCACTGACATTCAAGATGTTGGGGCAGTCAGTATCACCATTGTAAATGACACAAATGCGTGCTTTGATCATGATGTTGAAACTTAGAAGAGCAGTGTTAATGATTAATGTCGCAGAGCGGATGTGTGATAACCGCCAGGTGGATCAAACTGGCATTCAAAATGGCCCTAACTCTAGTATTATCATTATAGTTGTCACAGCCGATGTATGCGGAAATATATCTGTCACATGTGCGGGACCCAGTGCAGTGCGAAATGATATATGATCTGATATATGATATATGATATGATATGATATACACAAGTGTTTTCCCCCAGCTTCAGAGAAAAAAACATGTAGACAACCCCACTTTAAAAACAGAGCTATACAAATATGCTGGCTGTGGTGAAAACCTTGAAGCTCTATTGTAAAAGTAAATTGTGGGATCCTGAAATAAGGGGTTATTTTAATATGAAGAGCAGGCAGTTACTATATTAATACAAAAAATACAGCTCGATGATAGCACTGTAGCCTTAGTGGAGGGGTGTTGTGATGCATCCATGGTACCGGAGCTCAACTATCGTAATAGCACAACATGAATGCTCATAATGTGGAACATAGCATACTATAATAAGTACAGCTAAAACAGTCCCCGCAAAGATTATGAGAGAAATCAAGGCTAAACAAGACTCTCTCAAAACAGCAAGCGTTCTTGCAAATTACAAAAAGAGCTTTCAAGACCTTGACGCATCCATGAAAGATTTCAAAGAATTTAATCTAAACAAAAAGGTGCTTAAATTGAAAAAAGACCTTGCAACATTCTCACAAGAAAGGGTGTACCAATACATCACGGAAGCCTACTATGAGGACCAAAGTAAGTAAAATGGGGTGACAAGCGGACAACAATTTAATAAACTCTCCAAGAAACAAGCCTTTACTATGAGCCCTAAGCCAAATAACTGGACTTTTTTGAGTGGACGCTTGGATGGCAGCGGACCAAGTACATCAAGTGCCAGTGGATCTACGAGTCATCTAACCAAATGAAGTGTGGGCTTTGCAGATCCAAATAATGTCAGCAGCAATGGAAACCAATTCCCTTTTTTTCACAGGGGCAAGGCAAAACAAGGAACAAAAGCAGAGGAAATTGGCAAACACAATGGCAAAACCAATCACCCCGAATTACACAGAGTCAAGGCCGCAGATGGAATGCACCACGGGTATGATTGAGACAACCGGAAATAAACCATCGAGATCCAGAGAATATCGACTACAGACACCTGCATGGACAGATGATGGGTTGGATGCAACACTACACATCCAACATAAAGTACATAACACTACCAGGGGGGCGTGGCTACGAGGGCCATGTAGGAGGACGCGATCTGGAGGAGCTCCCGAGTTCCTGAAATGATCCTGGCAAAATAGTGCATAACAACATGCCTACGACTGCTGAAAACACACATGTCGATGTGTGAACGGTCTGACTGCGCTTGGTGAACTTTTCGAAGGCATGGGAGGAACGGTGGTGGAGCTTTGTGCAAAAAAGATAAGGAGCGCCGGAGTCGGAAGACGAAACAAAATGGCCGATCAACGACCGGAACAAAGGAAGGAGCAGGCCGCACGGTGGTCGGGCGATAGGAGCGAACTGTGTGCGCATTTGTAACTTGCACGGAACGCAGGTCCTCTGGGTCATGTCTAATAGAACAGTGAGACCGAAGGCGAAGCAGCCCACGTTGGACGACTTCGCCAAGACGTCCCCTGGTCCGGAAAGTTCCAAGAGCAAGGATAAGTCGCCTAGGGGAGGCATGCCTGCGACGGGTACTAACCAAGAGGTCCTGGCTGCGATTGCGGACTTGAAGGCGGCCTGGGAAGCTAAGCTTGAACTGGCCGTAACTGAGCTGAAAACGGCATTGGACCTTAAGGTCGGTGAGGTGCAGGAGGAGGTGAATTTACTCCGGCAGGCCGTCCGGTCCTTGGCGGAGCGCACTGAGACCCTCGAGAAAGAGGTGAGCCCGAACACCGCGGATTGTGCCTCCCATAAGGCCGAATTGCATGCCCTGGTGCAGAGAGTGGGCAACTTGGAGAACAGGGCGGAGGAGGCGGAAGGACGCGCCCGACGGAATAACATTCGCATCGTGGGCCTGCCAGAAGGATCGGAGGGCCACGATCCCACGGAGTTCATCGAATCTATGCTGTTGCAGGAGATACCCGGAGGAGCCTTATCTCAAGGATTCGCGGTGGAACATGCGCATAGAGCTCTAACAAGGAGGCCGCCACCGGGAAACCCGCCTAGGCCAGTAATTGCCAAAATCCTTAATTACCGGGACCGGGAGAGGATACTAGAACACTTCCGCAAGGGAGAAACGATTACACGAGGAGTGGCAAACATAACGGCCTACCCGGACTACCCCCTGACTGTGCAGCGTAGCCGCATGAACTTTTGGACGGTAAAGCGGAGATTGAGAGAGGCGGGCCATAAATATATGTTGCTGTATCCGGCGAAATTGAAAGTTTTTCATAAACACAAAACTTTGTTTTTTGAGACTCCGGAGGACACCATGGGATGGCTCGACACGCAGGGATGTCCCCAGGAGCCTGACGTTCGGACGGGAAGAGGAGATGGAGGAGATAAGTAGTGCACGAGGAGGGTGCTACAAGATGGTGTGGAATAGCTCTCTGGGACTTGATTATAGTCATTTGAGCGGCCTTAGGCAGAGAAGGTCAGACTGTTGCACAATATATTATAATATATTATGAGCACTGTGACTATTGCTGTATTTAGGGGAGCCTTGCAGAGCGGATCTCCTTACCCCACTTAGTAACTTTAGTTAAGTGGCCATTAGGGCGACTTCACCCTACTGAGCTCTGGGCATTGGTTGGTGCTTGCAGGGCTAGATGTGGGGGTGCCTGAGTTCCATGGATGGAGCTGGGCAGCAGTTGGGGAGTGTGGTGTTGGGGAAGGGATGGGTAGAGGGTGGGGAGGGAAGTGGGGAGTTTGGGGTGTGTATAGTTATGGGGAGTTCGAGTTTGTACATGAGGCTACAAGAAAAAGCCAGAGGGCTGTTTCTGTATCGCGTGGGCAGGTGCGGATTTGCTGCACAGAAGGGGGGAGGATACTTATGAGCTATGGGGGATCTTAAGATCGTAACGTGGAATGTCAGGGGACTCAATAGTTACTTAAAGAGGAACAAGGTCATGATGTATTTGAAAAGACAGAAGATTGATATTGCACTGTTGCAAGAGACGCATCTGACTCTGGAAAAGTTGGAACTGGTGGGGAAGAAGTGGAGAGGTACTGTAGTGGGCTCTCCGTATTCTGCCTACGCTAGGGGAGTGTTGGTCTGGGTGGCACCGCACGTTCGGCTTCAACTTACACAAGAGGTGGTGGATACGGAGGGGAGGATGATCATATTGAAGGCACTGGTGGAGAATAAGGAGGTGTGCATTGTAAATGCGTATGCCCCCAATCAAAACACGGCGGCATATTTTAGGACTCTGTGTACCAACCTGGGTGCGTGTGTGGGTGGGGCGGTTATTTGAGTAGGGGATTTTAATTGTGTGCTGAACCCCAGGGTAGACAGATCTGATGATAAGATTTATAGGCCCACCCCAGCGGCCAGGGCATTGCAGACACTGCTCGACGAGTTCGGGCTGGCAGATGTTTGGAGGCTGAAACATCCTAATGAGGAACAGTATTCGCATTACTCAGCCCCGCAACAACTGCATACAAGACTTGATTATTTTTTTGCCACGCCAGATCTGGTGGTAGAGACCACCCAAATAGAATACAAAGCGAGGGTCCTGTCGGACCACTCGCCTCTGGTCCTGGGATGGCAGTACTGCCGCCCCAGAGCGTGGATACCGACGTGGCGCCTCCGGGCTGAGGCGCTCAAGGATCCGGTCTTCAGAGAGGATATCAGGGACGAGATCACACATTATTTCGAAGAGAACGCTGGCAGTGTGGATTCGGCGGGCACGCTCTGGGAAGCCTTTAAGGTGGTATTGCGGGGTGCTGCCATTGCTAAATCAAAAGGCCTGCAGAGTGGGGTCCTAATGGAGTTAGGGGAAGCTGAGGATGAACTGGAATGGGAACTCAATAGGGGAGGGGGGGATGCAGAGCCAGTACTTAAACTACAGCAGCGGTGTGCAGAACTTTGGGAAAGGCTCTGCAACCTCAACTATAAGAAGTATGTTGAGAGACAGCATGCAGGTGGGGATAAAACGTGCCGTCTCTAGGTGTGGTTATACAAGAGTGAAACCCCTAGGCCCCCGATTAGGACGATAACCAGAGAGGATGGAGAAGTAGCGAACACCCAAGAAGGAGTCAATGAGGCATTCTTAGATTATTACAGGGCACTATATGAGGACAAAGGGGGGGGGCAGCCGAGAGGAGATAAGGGAAACTTTAAGAGATATGGGATTACCTAAGATTAGTGCTGAAGAAAGAGAGGATGGATGCACCGATTACTTTGGAGGAATTGGAAGAGGTGGTGAGGCAGCTGCCCACCAGTAAGACTTCAGGTGTGGACGGACTCCCTAGCGAATTTTATAAAGCATATAGAGAGGAGGTACTCCCCCCCATGCTAGAAATGCTTAATGAATCGTTTGAGGTGGGCATCGCTTAGAGAAGCGATAATAATACCGCTCCCTAAGCCCAACAAACCAGGGCAAAGCTGCGGCTCCTATAGGCCCTTGTTAATGCTGAACCAGGACGGCAAGATATTGACGGCGGTCCTGGCCAATAGATTGCGGAGAGTTATTAGTAAATTGATACATCCGGACCAAACAGGTTATGTCCCCAACAGAAATATAACCCACAACCATAGGCGACTCCACCGGGTGATTGAGTGGGGGAGCAAGAGCGAGGGTGAACTGGCGGTTGTGTCCCTAGATGCATTCAAAGCTTTCGACTCAGTGAGGTGGTCGTGGTTGCTGGAGACCCTGAAGGAATACGGGATGGGGCCGGGCTATGTTAGGTGGGCGAAGTTGCTGTACAGTGAGCCGCTGCCTAGGGTACGTACAGGAGCGGTGATATCCGAGAGGTGGCAATTTAGCAGAGGCACCAGACAAGGATGCCCCTGGCAGTGTACCTTCGGCAACAATATGACATGATAGGCATTGAGGTAGGGGGAGAGAAACACCTAATATCCCTGTATGCTGACGATTTGCTATTATATTTGAAATATCCGAAGGAAAATCTTCAATATATTCTGGAGGTAATGGAAAGGTATGCAGAACTGTCTGGCATAGCGGTGAACCCCCAAAAATCGAGCATGTTCCCATTGGGTAGAACCCTCCCGGAGCGGTTGCCAGTGTTGCCGATACCATGGGCGGTTAGTTCCTTCCGCTACCTCGGAATAGATGTGTATCACACGGTAGAGGAGGAACATTTGCATAACACCGAGGTGGCTGTGGGAAAAATCCATATAAGCATGAAGTTTTGGGAGAAGTTGCCGTTGGCGATGATGGGATGGGGGGCGATGCTCAAAATGGTGGTCCTACCCAGGCTCTTACATTTTTTCAGCAATATTCCGTACATGATACCTAAGAAGTTTTTTGCCAAGCTGATAGTATGTTCAGAGACTTCCTATGGCATGGCACTCGGAATAGAGTGGCGCTATGGAAGTTGCAGAATTTCTATGAAAAGGGGGGTATTAAGCTGCCTAATTTTGAGGCCTATTATGTAGCTGGTCAGTTGCAATATGTGGTCAAATGGCTCTCTGATGAGGTAACTCCCGAATTTAGGCTGTTTGGACAGGACTGCACTCCGTTTTACCTGAAGGAAATTATTTGGTTGCCTAGGTCAGAAATAAAGTAGCGCCGGGAATGATGTTGCTGGGGTGGAAGATGTGGCATAGAGTATGTCGAATGATGGAGGACCCGTACCCGTGTTCCCCGCAGGTGCCGTTGGTTGCTTTGGCAGGGGAAGACAAACAACTAAGGATGATAATCAGGACCTACTGGGAGTCGGTCGGGCTGGTTACATTGGGGGATGTCTGGCAAGAGGGGGCCATTAAGGATTTTGAAGGACTAGGGGAAGAGGCGGGCTTGCATGGGGGGCAGTATGTCACGTATCTAAGGCTGGTGCAGGATATTCACAAAATCCTGCCTGAGACTGTATTGACGGAGGAACCAGACACCACTATGGGGACAATATATGACATATCAGAAGGAAGGGGGGCATGAGATCTCTAGATTGTATGAGATGGTGATGACCCGGGTTGGGAAGGAATTGACGCATTTGAGGTTGGATTGGGAAACAGAGGTGGGAGCACAGATGGAAGATGGGATGTGGGAGCGTGCTATGGGATACCACAAGAAGGTGTCAAGAAATGCCAGATTACAACAAATACAGTTGTATATAACGCACAGAGCTTACATGACCCCGATGAGAATATCGAAGTTTGTAAATGCGGGACGACAAGCGTGCCCAAAATGCGATAAGGAAGATGCTGATATGACACACATGTTTTGGTCTTGCCCAGTGATTGAGAGTTTCTAAGGAGAAGTGGCGCAAAAACTAGCAGACAAAGGGGTCACGCTCACTACAGATACGGTCTGGGCCTGCCTGTTGGGAGGGTTTCCCAGACCACAGAAACTTAAACATGTTGGGAAATTGAAGAACTTGGCATATGTGCTCGCAAAACTAAGGATTGCCATGGGATGGAAGCAGTGCCATAAGCCACGGGTGGAGGTATGGTGGCGGGATTTGCAGAAATGGGTGGAGTCTGAACAGTGGTTTGTCAGGAGGCATGTAGCAAGTGTGGGGAAGAAGAAGTGAGTACCCTGCTGGCATGGAGAGTATTAATAGCAGGACTGGTTGGAACAATAACAGATTCTGCAGTCTCAGAAGGAGGTGATACCCTGCCACATGCAGCAGATACGGAATGAGAAGGACAAACAAGCTCTTGAGGGGGGAGGGATTGGGAGAGCAGTGGTCTTGACTAATTGATGTTCATGTGTTTGTTGCAAAAAGCGCTGCCAGTTTGGTTTGTATTGTTTGTTTGTTTTAAAAAATAATAAAAACCGTTTAAAAAAAAAAAGTACATAACACTACCACCCCGATGTCTTTAGTAACTAGTCTATCGAAAATCACACTGAATCAAGATCAGTATAGGATCCTTACAAAAGGCCTGTCCTATATACCGACGGTGACTCATGACCCCTTCCAGACTCGGATTGAGATAGCACAACTTGTTAGAAAGATTTGTCTCAAACTATTTTTTAAAATAATCAACCTGTTAAAGAGAAGAGTGCTACGAATCCTAAGAATAAATCAACCTTCTATGCTCCACCTAACGGAATCACCCCTGAAGCTATCACTTTTGAAAAAGCTTTATTAAATAAGATGGAAGAATTGGAATTTGACCAGACAGATGTTTATAACAATTTTTCAAAATAGGACAAGATCGCAGTACAGCTGTTGACTGACAATGATGATATTGTCATAAAACGCCCGACAAAGGCTAGCCACAGTTATCATGGACACTCTGAATTATAAAAAGATGGTTATGGATCTTTTGGGACCTCACAATAGTTACACACAACTAGGCAGTGACCCCACGGAAAGTATACGCCAACTTGTCACACTGATAATAGAGGAAGCAGTGGCAGAAGGACACAGCAGTAACAAGGAATATGAATTCCTTATCCCCAAAAAACCTAGACAGCTGGAATTCTATGCCTTACCAAAAATACATAAATGCTAGATTCCCCCTCCAGGTAGACTAATCTTTCGGGTATAGGATCAATTCTTGAACCATCATCTCAATTTTTGATTTCTTTTTAAAACCAGAGGTCACAAAAATGAGATTGTATCTCAAAGACACAACTGCAGTTTTGCATCTGTCTGTCCTGATTCGCAGTTACTCGTAACTTTAGATATAGAGTCTCTGTTAACTATGATACCGCAAATGGCAAACCTTCAAGTTATTGAAAAAGTGCTTAGAAATATAGACCCTCCAGTAACTACACCAGTTCCATGAATCATGCAACTAGCTGAGATTGCTTTCACTATGAACTACTTTATGTACGAAAAGCAGTTCTTCGAACAAATATCTGGGACTGCGATGAGTGCTACCTTTGCACCTAGTCTGACAAATCTTTACGTGGCAGGTTTAGAGGAGAGACTCATCTACTGTGCCAACAATCCCTGGTCTCACAAAATTGATCTGTGGTCAAGGTACATTGACGATTTACTGATGTTATTTAATGGGAACGAGGAAGACCTCAATCCCTTTATGAACTGGCTAAATGATCAGAGCAGGTTCCTGACTTTCACACAGACACACAGCAGAGAGTCTATTCACTTTCTGGGCCTAGATCTAAAGGTGGCAAATGAAGAGATTACAAGTATGGTTTTTAATAAACCTGCAGATCGGAACTCGTTGTTACTCTTTAACAGTTACCATCCATTGAGTCTCAAGAACAACCTTCCATTTGTACAGTTCCTCCAATATCAGAGGAACTGTTCCAATGTGGTTGACTATGAAAGACAATCCAGTAATTTGGCAGAAAAATGTAAATGCCTGGGTTACCCTAAACACACCATTAAACGAGCCCGAAAAAGAGCCAAACATATCCCCAGGGACATCACTTTAGAACAACATGGAAGGAGATTAGAGACCAGCGAAACTATCACAGCAGTGTTTAGTTTTTCACCAATGGTGAATACAATCAAAAAAGAAGTATTGAGACTTTGGCCCATCCTCAATGTAGGAGATTCCCAGCTAGAGAAACCTAGATTTGTGATCAAAAGGAGACGCAATCTACAGGACTCTCTAATTCATACATATAAGGAGCCAAAAGAACAGGAACAAAACACCTTATCGAATCAGTCACCACCAGTAGGTCATGCACCGTGCGGTCAATGTAGCACATGTGAATACAGTGACATCAACTACAATTGACATTGGGTGTGGCGATATCCATGGAACCAAACAACTTTTACCAACTGCAACAGAAGTAACATAATATATTTGATTACGTGCCCATGTACACTTTGATATGTAGACATGACAACACGCCCCATAGAGATCAGACTGAGGGAATATCGTTCCTGCATTCGGACCAAGAAATTGACGGCCCGACAGTCGAGCACTTTATCTTAAAACATCATGGTCCAACGGATTTCACCTGTACCATTATTGAAAAAGTAGTTGTACCCAATAGGAGTGGTAATCTATATAACTTATTGTATAGGAGAGAACAATTATGGATTTTCCGTTTAAAGATGGATACATTTGGCCTAAACGAACAGACCAGCTGGCAAACCCTTGCCACTCTCTGAACTATTTGACTAGTAGACGAACCATCGTCAAGTAATCCTGTTACGTCATAACAATACCTCATATTCATGTACAAGCGATACACTCTTAGAACCAATGAGTCCTAAGGTGACTAGCACGACATGCGATTAACATCAGTGTAACGTGAAATACTGATCTACAAATTTCAAGGAAAGAAAGAGACTAGCCCGAGCGCACTCATCACCCCCTATCTGGTGCGTTTTACATCACGTAAACCATACAAATTGATTATGGCCCATGACGATGCAAACTGATTTTAACCTGATGCATGTAGAAGGACACTGCGAGATAAAGTTTTATCGGCAAATAGAGAACTGTCTTTACAGCACAGTGTAATTTGTAGCATACCCCTACAACAATGTGAACCACTCCTGCAAGACACCAGGAGTAGTGTTTAAACAACATCAGGGCATAGCACTTATTGAACCAGAAGCCTTCGGGATAGGCAAACAATTCCTGATATAGATCCTTGAGAAAGAGTCCGTGGCCCATAACGAGGTAAACTAATCAGTGCCTGACGTACGTAATGTACACAGAAGGATGTCTTGAGATACAGTCTTTTTGACAAATATAGAACTGTCCTTATCCTACAGTAACAAGAACCGCTGCTGCAAGGCATCAGGAGCAACTGTCATAGAACATCAGTGTTTAGCACTCATTTTATCAGAAGCCTAAGGGAGAGCCAAGTATGTATACCCCCATGTGTTTGCCAATATAGTTTCTCTAGATAATGCTTGCAGTTACCTGGCAATAATGATTGCATTCATCACCATGCCATGGATGGCAACATGAACATTTAATTTCGGATAACCATCGAGCCGCAGCAATTTGCAAACACGTTTAAAATTAAAATAAAAAAATGTCACTGAGCGGATCTGGGTGTTTAGAAGTGACAACAGCCTGAAAGAATGGCATTTAGCAAAACAGGTTGTAAACATTTTATGCTAGAGGCAGCCACCCCAAGATGGAGGTGATATGCCCACTGTCAAATCGATGTTTGACTTCCGTGCTCACGCATGCTTATAGTGCGCTATGAGAAACACGGAAGTACCGCTGTAGTTAATGCATTGACACAGGGATGCCTTATGTTCGGCGGCGAGACACAGCAGATTTTTTTCGTTCGAAGGAAGAATCCCTCCTTTCTGATTGTACCTGCAAAAGAAACGAGGTCAGCTACACAGTCCAGATCGGATGCGTGTATGCAAATCGCGGCTTCCTATTCAGAGGAAGTGTAGAGTTAATACATGGCACATGTAGGTTTTGTTGTATGTAAATATGCAACATTTTAAATTTTGCACTAAATATGAACAAACGGTAGTAATAGAACAAATGTTAACCCCTCCAACGTCCAGAAAACCTAATGGATAAACAATGCTGTATTGTCCTAGGTTGAACAGGAATGCGAAAGAAACTGCACCTGAATACAAGCAGTTGCATAATTCCAAATTGATGTTTTTATTTTGTCTGGCAACATACGTAACAGGGGTAAGGAATTTTGTATGATTCAATATGGAGATAGTTACCTATTCATAATAGAGAACCCAATTTACTTAGTGATGTTTTGTGGTCTCTCCCACCCCTTACCCTGTTCTATTACCTACAGGTGCGGTGACCACAGTCTTTTGAAAAAACTCTCACGTTTCGGTTGGCAGCACTGTAGAGCGTGCTGTGGCCCTGAAGAAAGTGGTCAATATGTTACACCACTGAAAATGGTAGGCCTAGATTGACCTTTTTCCTCAAGTAAAAGACCACTGGGTTGGTCCAAAGATCGCTCTTAGAAGACAGTTTGACTCCTCTTAAATACGATACCAGAATCCCGAGTACATTACCTTTGGTAATGTTGAGTTGGGAAAGTGACTACGTTTGGTTCACTAACCAATGAGAGCTGTTCCAGATGTAAATCTTTTTTATGTGTTTGTCCTTGTTTTAGTTGCTAAGCAAGGAAAGAGAATAAAGTAATGAGGTTTCACTTGCAAGGCATGTGACACACAATTTAAACTTTGAAAAGTGTGCCTTTTAGAAATAATGTTATTAGTGACTATGATATAATAGCGATAGGGCAGGTCCTTGTTCTATCCCCTCACCCTCGATAAGCGGTCCATCAGCGCTACCTAGGGACAGCCACCTCACTAGGGAATAGTATGAACTGTTGGAGGGCAAGTTATGCTAGAGTTATAGAACTGGTAACTTTAAAGAGAAAGCAAATTGAATTACTTACCTGATGTCTTTTTGTGTGATATTGTATTTTACACAGCGTGAGAACCACTAGAGTATGCTCGCATTTAACCAGTGCTCGCTTTAACAGGAGTGATCCAACGTGTGAAGTTGAAAATGCGAGCATTGTTACAGCCGGTAGGTCCCTACAGAGTGGGGATGGATACCCAGTTCAGAGGAACCGTAAAGACAGTGAACAATCCTTAATATGGTGCAGATCCAGAGCCCAGCTACATTGAGTATTTAAAATCTTTAGAAAGGGCAGAGTGGTTATGCCCAGGCATGATCATCCTCATGTGTCACAAACCCAAACCCCAAGGCCTGATGCTCCTATGTACTTAGAAATGGTGCAGACTTGTCAACCGGTGAAGAAAACATTTGCAGCTGTTGTATGTTAAGAGGAATTCTGATTTGCAAACTTGGATCAGGTACGGTCCTTGGGACACGGGCTAGCTGTTATAAAAGAAGCCGCAGAAACACTTGTAAGGCACATATTAGAAACTGTTGGACAAAACGATTTCATCCAGCTATGCAGGGGTGCTGATGGTTTAACCAGGCCCTTATTTGCAAGGCAAATCACTTGCAATGTCTTCTGCATTCTAACATTTCTGGAAAACCTGAGGAGGGTCAGGCAGAGTAAGAGCGAAATTATGTGTTTTGCACCATTAAGAATTGTTGCGGTAGTTGTCAGGCCCCGCTCCAGAGGTATTTACAAACCTTTGAACAAATTCATTCACAGACATATTATAAACTCTAAAAGCAGATGGCTATTACATTTCAATCACAGGCCATTAAATCTGTGTCTGGCATCTAGTCTCATAGGTTTAATTGATCCGCAGAGTTGTACAGATGCAGATACCGATGCCAGGAATTAAGTGCTTACTGTAAAGAAGATGCCAACATGTTAATACAGGCATTTAAATTGTTCAAGGATGGAATCCTTTGAACGATCTGTCAGGAAGCATCTATATAGGGGATCTGGGGGGGCTACATGTATCATACATTGAGCTTTAAAATTGTCATGCTGGCTAGGTATTGCATGCACCTAAAGACTGAAACAATCACCCTGCTGCCCCAGGATTCATAACACGGGCGCCGAAAAAATTATTCCACAGCGGTTATTCAATGGCTCTTATACATAGCAGAGACTGAACACATTGCAATATAACACGCCCTAACTGGTAGCAGTGAGAAATGCTACAGTAAATACTGGCTGGATGGATATGCTTTGGTTCAAGGTGTGGAAAAAGGCTACGTATTCAACTGTTGTTTTTATCATGAATGTCCTGAATGTTATCCCGCCGGGGGTTTCAATACTCTGACAGGTGCTTGCATACACCTCCACTCGGCAGCTCAAGGCCATTCTAGCTACGTCCTCTGGTGATCTGGTGGTCGCTACGATTCTGGTGGTTGCCCAGAACACTTTAAAGGGACACGCCCCATAAAAGACCGCCAAGTAAGTGTGTTAAAAAAGAAGAAGGGCGCCATCAAGAAACTGGTTAATGAGCGGCTATCCATACAGGCTAATATAAAAGTGGTCTCTTAGGCTGGTGGATTCATAGAATCTCTCATAGGTATGGTCCTACCGCTAAACACCAGATTTCTTGGGGGTCAGTGATGGAGCATGATCACAAAATGCATTTGATGAAAAAAACGCCAGTTAGAAAGCCTGGCAACCTTACCCAGGGAGGATTGCAATATACAGAAAGTTGCAACCATGTGGCTAGTCTCTGAAATGAAGGAGTTTTTAAACACGCCTGATTTAACGGCTCATGATAAAACAGCATTATACACAAATATTCTGAATACATGCTTAAATCACACTAGGCACTGCAATGCAGAAAATAACAAACTAACATTATACATGCCTCCTGGATAATCTAACAGTGTGAAGGTTCCATGGGCAGGAATACACTAGCCAGAGCTATAGACCTAATGCAGAACTACTGTTTAACATTCTATGATCTAGAAGTAGAATGTGGAGGTTAGACTGTTAGAATTGTAGAAGGTCAGTTATAGAAAGTTTCATTAGATGCCAGTGTGGTTTGACTGAGGAACGGCATTCATAAAGAAGATTTTCTCACCTGAAGAACACATAGCATTAATTTCAATGGCAACGAGTTGTCTGGGTGCCAGCAAACCCACTGAGTCGCTGGCCGCTGCCTCCGAAGCTCCTGTGACACATCACGCCTGAAAGTGCCAGAAGATGGATGGTGGGGAGTGCCATGTCTCCGTATCTCTGTGCCCAGAGCACACAGGTAAGGGCCCAAGTTGACCTGTTCAGGGCCACAGGCGAAGGACACTAATTGGAGTCTAGTGCTCCTACCATGCCTGCTGTTGGTGTCTCGTGCTCCAACAGCCATCACCGTCCATTCATTTCACTGTGGGTGTGCCAAAAGAAAGCGTGTGGCTAGAAGAAAGGACCTTTGTGTGTGGCACGCACAGAGGATTGTTTGTATTGGTTGCCCAGCAACACCTTACAAAGTAAACCACTGTCGAACGCAGTGCCATATTCAGACTGACTTGAAGTCTGTCTGAATAGGGCTGCTGGGTGGAGGTTTTACAATTTACACACTGCTCACAGAAGATTGTTTGTATTCTTCTTCTTCTTCTTCTTCTTCTTCTTCTTCTTGAGCTCAAGTTTTATAATTCACACGTTGCTCAGTTTCAAAAGATACAGTGTTTTATAGGATACAATCATCTGTAAATAATTTTTCCGTGCAGTGCATGTCACTGCCTGGCCTGAAGAGTCTTGCTTGAAAGAACATTATTATACAAATTAATATAAAAAGCCCGACAAAAAGGGAAGACATTTGCAAGAGATATAAGATACAATGCAAGGAGTTCCACCTCTCAATTACTTTCTAGAGATACACAGGGAATCAGTGATACCATGGAAGCAATGGAAGAAAAGCTTTGCTCAATATGTGCAAGCTGTGCAGGGTCCCAATTTCTCCAGTGAAACGAAGAAATGTCTCTTGATCCAATGCCTTGGACATTATTGGCAAGATCACTTTGAAAACTTGCCTGCTTTATCCGAAAAAGAGTACGCCAATATGACAGATTATGAGAAATGTATTAGAATGCTAGACATTATGAGAAAACCATGAGCATTGTTCTGGAGAGATATCATTTTGGGACGAGGAAGCGAGCAGAACGAGCCGATAGAACAATATGTGATGGCTCCGAAAGGGTTGGCCTCAACTTGTGAATTTGGGAATACGCTTCAACAGAGACTATGAGATCAAGTCATGCTCGGTGCAATGATATTAAGGTGAGGGAAGATCTCTGGTCAAAGAACATTCCATCATTAGAGGAAGTAATTAAAGTGGCAAAGGAAGTGGAACATATGCACAAGTGCGTAAAGCAACTGGAAAAGAGAACCAAACCAGAGGATAAGAAACCTGAAGGGGTGCAGGGTGTAGAGATATTGGTCTGTAGGGGAGAAAAATGGAGAAGAAGAAACTGCTAATTAAAAAGAAACCAGCCAGGCTCAAGGAGAGGAATGAGGAAGAAGAGAGAAATAAGTGTTTTCGATGTAACAGCATTTATCATTTTGCAAACAGTGTCAAGTGTCTGGCTCTGAAGGTTCAATGTAAAAAATACAACAGGAGAGGTAATTTCACAAACTGCTGCAGGAGCAAAGAGGAATCCAATGACAAATGAGTTATGTGAAGAGTTGAAAGAATGCATGTATGCAGAGAAGGACTTATCAGAGTCTATTGGAACAATAGATGGGACGCTGATGCTGAGAAACCCATGGAGGTGATCAAAATAGAAGGGAAGGAAGTACACATGTGATAGATTCGGGGGCAAGTACACGCTCATGCCCAAAAGGATCTTTGAAAAACATATTGGTAGCAGGGACATATTGAACAAAGTTGATATAAAGCCCGTATCATATGGAGGAAGACAAATTTAATTGGATGGTTTTGGAAATATTGGGATTCCAAGACATGCTGAATTAAAGGTGTATGTGTTGAGCAAAGGGAGTTATACATTATTGAGCTGGCCACATCAAAAAAGGTTAAGCATCAAGTTGGATCCCAATGCAGATGGAGCTGTTTATTCTGTAGAGGAGAAAGAATTAATCAGCGATAGGCATGAAATTCAACATGAAGTCTTCAAGGATGCATTGGTGTGCATGAAAGGATAAGCACACAAAATCAGAATGAAAGCTGACTGCACTCCAGTTGTGCACAAAGTGAGTAACATTTGCATCAAATTTAGACAGGAAGTGAAAGAAGAGCTGGAGGAGGCAGAAGAAGGGAGCATGGATAAAATAATTATTAATTATTATTATTTTATTATGGAGAGGCAGAGAGTGATTGAAAGGACAGACTCGTTTGAGCGATTCTCTCCTTGGGTTGTTGTATGAAAATCCAACAGGAAATTGAGACATTGCATTGATTTTTTGTTTGGTGAACAAGTGCATAGTCCCTGATAGACATCATCTTCCAAATATAACTGAGATGTTAGGAACAATGGGTGGAGTTGGCATATTTAGCACATTGGGTTGGAAATCGCTATACCACCGAATAGAGGTGCATCCATCATCAAGGAACATCTCTGCTTTCATTATGCCAGAATGATTGTTTCAATGGAAGAGAATGCCTTTGCGGTTGGTTTCCACTGCTGCTGTTTTTCAGCGAGTGATGTACCAATTGTTTCATGATGAAGAAGGTGTGCTATGCTTTCAAGATGATGTTCTTGTGTATGGCAAGGACTTAAAGGAGCATGGTGAAAGGTTAAACAGAACGTTTATTTATTTATTTTTATTTATTTATTACATTTATTGTACGCCCAGACCCTGAGGTATCACAGCAAAGTTACAGACAGCTTATTTATAGTACGATAGCATTCGAGGTGCATACATATATAATACAATAGTACAAGTGATTACATATAAAAGAACATTGGTTATAGTTACATAGGTCTTATTTACCTATTTACATATTCAGATAGCCAACCTCCTTTAACTAGGGAGGAGGGTGGCTGCCTAGTGTTAACTGGGTGTCAGCTAGCTAAAATTGGTTAAACAGCCAGGTTTTTAGTAGCTTTTTGAAGCACTGGAAGGAGTCTTCTTTTTTGATGTTTAGGGGGAGGGAGTTCCAGTATTTGGGGGCCATGACTGGGAAGCTGCTTCCCCCTGCTCTGGAACTATTGAAGCGTGGGATCACCAGGAGCAACTTTTTATTAGATCTAAGTGTCCTATTGGGTTCTTTTTTTCTTATTGAGTTATTGATATACTTGTGTGCTTTCTTGGCAAGACATTTGTGGGTGACACATAATGCTTTGAAGATAATTCTAGACTTACTGAGTAGCCAATGGGTCTCCCTCCTGATGTTGGAGATAAGGGGCCTCATTACACGGTAGGCGGTGGACCAAGGTGCTATTAGCACCTTGGTCCATGCCGGTAAAATACCGGCACTGCCTTGGAGGAAAGGGGAATTACCGCCCTATTCCAAGGTTGGCAGGGCGGTAATTCCCCCTTCCCCCATTGCCCTTCCCCATTCCCATTTTTCCCCTATAGGGCATAATGGGAATGGGGAAGGTGCTAATTACGGTACTGCAAATTGCGGTACCGTAATTAGCACCCTGGTCCCTAAAAAGCAGGCGTTAAAGTACCAACCCGCAAAGGGACCTCGTAGTAAGGCGGTAAGGGTTAACGGTCACCGGTACCATTACCGGTGACCGTTAACCCTTACCACCTTCCGTGTAATGAGGCCCATGGTCTGATTGTTTAAGTCCTCGAGATGCTAGTAGTGCTTTATGTTGCATTAGTTGAAGTTTGTCTAAATTAGCGTTGGAGGTACCTAGTAGGAGTACATTACAGTAGTCCAGCTTAGATAGTATAAATGCTCCAGCTAATGTTGTGCAATTTATGGGCGTGAGGAACTGTCGACTTAGGGCAATTCATTTAGAAGTGGAGGAGGTAGATGAGGATAATGCATTTACATGTTTCGTCATAGTTAGGTTAGCGTCGCGGTACAGACATAAAGTTTTTATCTGTTTCAATACTGGAATCGGAGTACCATTGATTTTGATTGATTTGTAGTCCGAGTGTAGGGCCTTAATCTTAGATGGGGAGCCCACAATGAGAATCTCAGTTTTCTCATTGTTAAGGCATAAGCTGTACAAGGCCATCCAGTTTTGTATTACTGCGTAGATTTTGTTGATGAGTAGAGTGTCACTGTCATAGTTCCCTGTGAGCGGAATGAGGATCTGAGTGTCATCAGCAAAATTGGTGTAAATGACACCCATAGCATCCAGAGCCGCAAATAGGAGCTTGGTACACGCATTGGAGACGGTGGCCGATAGACATGACCCTTGGGGTACCCCTATGGGAACTGGGATGGGGTCTGCAGCCACTTTACCAATGGATACTCTAGATGTGCGCTCAGCTAAAAAGGATTTCACCCAGGGGGTGGCTTCCTTTGAGAATCTAAAAACATTTGCTAGTGTAGCACAGAGTTTGTCATGATCCACTAAGTCGAATGCTGCAGATAGATCTAGCAGCAGTAATATGCAAAGTTTGCCAGTGTCCATAATGGTGTCCATCTGGATTTTCAAATCCAGGAGTGCCGTTTCGGTACTATGGTTGGGCAGAAATCCTGATTGTCTAGCTCCCAGGAGCTGGTTTTCTTCAAGATGGACTTGCATTTGGGTGTACGCTATATTATCTATGATCTTAAGCAAGAACGGGTCTGTAGTTATGGGTCGGTAATTCGTGGGGATTGTTGAGTCCAGGGTGGTTTTTTCAGAAGAGGGGTGACCCATGCTTCTTTTATACTGTCTGGGACCGTATTCATATTAAACAAGGCATTAACAAAGTTTGTAATAATGGGGTTGAGAGTGGGGGCACAGAGATTGACTAGGTGGGCTGGGAAGTTGTCCCCTTTACAGTTGGAGGCTTTTAATTTGGATATGGTTTCTTCTAATACAAGGTCTTGGGTCACTGGGGTGAAGTGGAATAGCATATCGGCACTATCATTGGTAGTGTTAAGAGTTGAGTCAGGAGTGTTTTTCTTTTAGTGGTGATTTGTTTTGTAGTAGATCAATTTTGGAGGCAAATGCATTTTAGATAGTTTTACACCAGGCTTTGCTAGAGTTAACCGGCATAGTGTCTGGGGTAGGATTTTCCAATTCTCTAACATGTGTTGTGTGCGTTGGCTTTATAGGTTATGATTGTTGCTTTATAAATTTTGTTAGCGACTATGAATGCATTGGCTGAGTCTATAGTGAGGGATTTATTTTTGGATGTGTTCAATGGATCTTTTAATGCGCCTAAGCGTAACTAATTCATCTCTGAACCAGAAACTCATTTGTTTATCAGCACATAGTGTTTTGGTTGTAATAGGTGCTACTGAATCAATGGTGGTAGTGAGACACTTGTGATAGATGTCTGTGAGGTGACCAGGGTTGTCACTTCTGGCACTATTGTTAGAGAGGGCTTCATTTGGGATGGGGGATAGGTTATCTGCTGTAAGCTTCCTAATGTTTCTTGTTTTGTACGTGTCTACTATCTTAGTCTTGGGGGAGAATTTCTCGTTATTACTTAGCGCGAAGTTGACACTATAGTGATCAGTCCAGCCAAGGGGTACAATTGAGTCGATGGATGCCTGGGAGTTGAGCGAGAGTATCCAATCAAGTTTTCTACGCTTATTATGGGTGGGATCATTGACTAGTTGTGTGAAATTCATGTCTTTGAGGGCAACATGGAGGGCGTCTGCTTTATGATCCTGTTTATCATTGAAGCCTAGGTTGATGTCACCAAGGATGATTCATCTGGCATTAGGTTTAATGTGAGCAGCTATATGAGCATTTTGAGGATGGCTGGATTGACACTCAGCAAGGAGAAGTGTAAGTTCCACAATGGTGTGATCAAGTACTTAGGGCATGAGATCTCAGAGCGTCGGATCAGACCGAAAGAAGATTTGATTAATAGTATTACAAGCTTTCCCAGCCCAAGCAATAAGGAGCAGATTGGGCCTCAGTATAAGTTTGCCGGTCCGGTAACAACGGTACTGGTAAGCTTGCTGGTACCGTAGTTAACGGACTGGCAAACTACGAGTTCTGTTTGCAAGTGCCACCCCGCCCGCCAAGTCTGACCTGGCGGGTGTACCGGCACCCACGGGCAGAGCATGTCGGATGCACCAGCACCATTCTGAATGGTGCCGGTGCATCCAACCTCCCCATTCCCATTGAGCCCTATGGGACTCAAAATGGAATGGGAGCATTTCATTCCGGCACCCGTGAATGGGCAATTACCGGGTCCGGCAGGGCCGTAATGACCCGGGAATTGCCCATTCATGGGTGCCGTAAAGTTTTGCAAGTTTAGCGGCAGCATGACGGTTTTACCGGCAAGGCTACCGCCAAACTTATAATGAGGCCCAGTGTCTTGTTTCTTGGAATGGTGAAGTACTACGCTAAATTCCTTTCAAATCTCACCTGCAAGACTCACAACATGAGAAAGCCCATTAAAAAAAGGTGTACAGTTCCAGCGGAATGGAGATTGTGAGTGAGAATTTCAAGAGGTCAAGTTAGCATTGAACAAAGTGCCCACCCTGTACAGTTTTGATTCCAGGAGAAAGAG
This sequence comes from Ambystoma mexicanum, assembly GCF_040938575.1. Taxonomy (NCBI): domain Eukaryota; kingdom Metazoa; phylum Chordata; class Amphibia; order Caudata; family Ambystomatidae; genus Ambystoma; species Ambystoma mexicanum. Next base: position 859,256,440 of record NC_090934.1, on the reverse strand, counting down.
TATATTGACTACTGATGCGAGCAACCACGGTTTGGGGGCTGTATTGATGCAAAAAGACAAAGGAGGAGAGTATGCAATAGCATTCGCCTCCAGAGTGTTGAAGGAAGCAGAAGTGAACTATTCCACAATAGAGAAGGAATTGTTGTCAGTAAAGTGGGCAATTGTTAAGTTTAGACTTTTTTTGTGGGGTTAGATATTTATGGCAAATCATTAAGGGAGATACTAACAACTAAGGGGTTATATAAAATATCTTTCGGGATAAGGAAATGGATCACAAAGTTGCAAGAATATATTTGAGATGTAGAATATGTACCAGGTGTGCTGATTGTCTCTCACGATTAATCAGTGTAGTAGAGGAATCAGCTGTGGGTGATGAGTGTGATGATCAGGTGTTGGAGATTAGTAAGGGTGGGGTGTTGGAGGAGGAATGGAATGAGGCCATGCTTTCACTCCAAGTCCTAATGGGGATAAAGATAAAAGGGGAGAGTTGGTTAAGGAGTAAACAAATAGGGAAAGGTATGGTTACTGAAGCTGTGAGGATGGCTTATGATGAATTGCATGTTGAAGGGAGTACAGTTTTGAGATCTTCTCCGGAAGGAGTGAGGAGTAAAATTGTGAAAGTGGTGCATGAAGGGCATCAAGGAATGTCTAAAAATAAATGTCTCATCCATCAAGATAATTGGAGGCCAGGGATGGATTTGCAAGTGGAACGTTTAATCAGAAACTGTACTGTATGTGAGAATTTAGCAAAAGGTTACGCCAGAAGGGTTGCACCCATGACATTGCTGACTATTCCATTGACATTTTGGGAACGTGTGGGCCTAGTCATGATGGGCCCACTAAGAATTCATGGGGTGTTGAGGTACTGTATTATGCTTGTGGACCCTGAGATGGGTGGAGATGTCATGGGCGCAGAATATCTGTACCTGGGACATCATCACATTTCTAGAGTTGGTTTTTAGGCGGGAAGGGTATACCTCTATCTTGGTGATGAACAATGGGGTGCAGCTGGTATCTGAGGAAATGGAGAGCTATATCAAAGGGAATGGTATAGAGCATTGCACAAGTTTAGTTTATCATCCCAAAATGAATGGTATAGTGGAGTGTTTAAACAGGGTTATTAGGGACCGCATTTGCAGTGCCATCTCAGAAGGAGGTGATTGAGGGCTGTGGATTACACTGTTGTGGTGCACAGGTTTACACCCCAGAATACTACTGGAGTGTCTCCCTTTGAGAGTCTCAGAGGGAGAAAACCTAACACTAGAATATGTCCTCCGTGGTTAGGCAGGGCTGGGATCATTAAGGTTGTTTTGGATACTGTCCAGGAGAAACAAGAAGGTAATAAGGTTCATTTTGATCTGCGTAAGGCAGCCAAGGGAGTGGTTGCTGGAGCAGGTGATTGGGTGCGTGGGAAACTTCAACCAGGAAGGAGAGATTTGGGCCTGGCTGGTCAGAACCTATCAAGGTGGTGAAGAGATTGCATGGGGCAGTTAGAATTTCAGATGGAATGTGAATAGGGTGTTTAAGAAGTCAGGGATGAGAAATGGGTGTTGTAGCACTGAGAGCAAAATGGGTAATGGAGGTAGAACGAGGGGAGAATGGAAATGGAAGTAGGAGTGGCAGACCAAAGAGGGAATGTCGCAAACCGAGTTATTTGAAGGAGTATGTGAGTTAAATTGTTTTCTACAGCTCAATGGTGATCGCACACATTGTACATACTTAGCGCTACTTATTTGCATGTTGGTTGTATATAGGTAGGGCATGAATGTTAATAGTGCTGCCTTGATGTGTTGGTGTGTTGTAAGGAAGGGAGGTGTGTAACATTCTATGCTCTAGCAGTAGAATGTGGAAGTTAAACAGTTAGAATTGTAGGTGTTCAGTTATAGAAAGATTCATTAGATGCTGGCGGGGTTTGACTGAGGAATTGCATTAATGAAGGGGATGTTCTCACCTGGAGAGCATGTAGCAGTCCTTTCATGCTGCTACATGAAATGGAGCTTGAAAAGGATGTGGCGGCATGGACAAATGGGGGAGAATTTATCTACAGAGGTAGGGTTGTAAGGGGCTCGAACCTGCATGATCTAGTATTACAAGTCGACAGCCAACCTCTACACAGAATGTCCCCAGCAGATGGAATGAGTTCACGCAGGCTGTTGCTCTTTTAAATATCTTGACATCCGTTGTAGGTAATGTTACCCAACAACGCCTTCTGGAGTGGTTAAAAGCTGTTGGCCCCGCTACCCAAGAACAACATAGTTCTGTAAATCCATCCTTGCCAAACACCCCTATAAACGGGTCCCGATTGCCCAGTGCTGAAACGAGGTGGCATACCTCGGGCTTCAAAGACTCTTTACCTACCAACGCATGATACTATGATGACCCTGCTACCTATACCTCTGAAGCGTTTAGCTGTATTAAAAATCGCGGTTATTACTATTATATATAACTGATGCCAGGGGCGGCTGGTCTATTGGGGCGATATGTGCAGTGCCCCACCAGGTTTTACAAATATATATGTTGTTATTTTAATGAGTGACTCACTAATAACTGGACTTACACCTTTCATTTTCATAGATGCGCGTATCAATGAAAATGAAAAATATGCAGCAAGCAGGACCTCATCCTCAGGCCGAGGCTGGCTGTGCTGCAGATGCAGTAGGGAGAGCACTCTCAAGAGCCATCCCCACTGGACATGCTCTGTACACGATGAGCCCGGAGAGACATCAAAGGGTCTTCAAACCGGGCTCAAACAGAGGCATGGGGGCATTCATATTGAAACGGCCCCATGGCATAGATGGCACTCTTCGCCCATCACCCTAAACTGTCTCTCATACAGGCTGTGCTGGGGTTGCAGTTTTCCGACCCCACTTCAGCCTATGTTAGAGACAGGATAGGGAATGGTGTCTAGTGATGCTGGCAGGGAGGTACTAGGCAGGATCTGGACTCCAGTCCACACCTCTGCCCTTTCTCAGCGTGTCTCTGCCTTGCGCTGTGTGGTTTTCAGCAGGCTCATGGAGGATGGAAGAGCCCCTCCCAGGTGCCACCCGCTTCACGTACCAGGCAGCATCATGAGTAAGTCCTGAATATTCTTAGGAGGACTGGACTGTGAACCGAGAACAATCGCTTATTAAGGTAAATTAGCAGCACCAGTACTGTCTGAATTTTAAAGTTGACTGCTGACTCAAATTATGTGACTGTGAGTCTGCATGATTATTGGTGGTAGTAACATAATTCAAACTTTTTGAGTCAGTCAGTTGCGAGATCTTAATGCACTGCCCAGGTACACAATACATCTCACAGTGATAGTCACATAATACGTTGTTTTAAAAGTATCACCGTCCATCCGGTATGCTTTTCGTGAGTCAATAAAAGCCTTCTGGACTGGTGCTGCTTTTAAACCCCTCCTGCTACAGAAGGCAAGTGTGTACAGCCAATTTGGACATAAAGGTGTGCTTTGCGGGTGCCACCTCATCAGTGATGTGCACTATGTGTCCTCTTGTACATCACTGCATTACTGAGGCAGAGCCCAACATCTAGCGTGTAATGAGTGGTCGGTCACATGTCAGTACACACTCTATGAAATGTAAGGATCCTGTCCTGTCTTACGGCAGGCGAGATGGCACATGTTAGTGGGACTTCATACTGTTCTGCCTCACGTGGTACCGAACTGTGAATACCACTACAATGTGAAATTGTTGTACTGTCTCTCACGGTAAATCTAATTACAATGAACTGTCAAAGGGAAATCTATGGTTTAAGGAACTATTCCTTACCTGCGAGATATACAGTGCAATGCATTTAAACATGATATATAGGGCCTCATTACACGGAAGGCGGTAATGGTTAACGGCCACCGTTAATGGTAACGGTGACCGTTAACCATTACCGCCTTACTATGAGGTCCCTTAGCGGGTTGGTGCTTTAACGCCTGCTTTTTGCAGGCGTTAAAAACCAACCCGCTAAGGGACCTCGGAGCTAATTACGGCACCGCAAAATTGCGGTGCCGTAATTAGCGCCTTCCCCATTCCCATAGAGCCCTATGGGGCAGAAATGGGAATGGGGAAGGGCAATGGCGGAAGGGGGATTTACCGCCCCACCAACCTTGGAATGGGGCGGTAAATCCCCTTTCCGCCAAGGCGGTGCCTTTACTTTACCGGCATGGTCCAGGGTGCTAATAGCACCCTGGATCACTGCCTTCCGTGTAATGAGGCCCATAGTCACATAAATTGACCTTTAATGAGTCAGTCCTGTCAACTCTGACTCATAAAAGTTCAAATTATATGTGACTGCCAGAATGAGACCCAAACACACACACTGCGTATTACATCTTGCAATCAATGTATAACCTTTGCTTTTTTGCAGGAAAACCATAGCAATGTTTTTACTAAAAGTAACCTTCCCTTTAATTTGATGTTCCCAGAATAAGGCAGGACTCTCAGAGCAGTGTCGATCGAGACTGTGTACGCTGTGTCCTCAAGTGAGCAATGGCATAACTAGTCACTCGGAGCATGTATCACTGGCATACACACCGTAAAATGTTTTCCTGGCGTGTCTGTTGTTACTCAGGAATCATTATATCTGTAGACAGTCCATTATATATCAAAGAGTATGTTTTTTTCGCTGCACATTGATTTCAAACGCTATTGAAAACACTCCACGCTAGAAGCAAGTGCGTAGCTGTTAAGTTTCTTTCAAACTTCATATCAGCTCATAAATTCCCACTCCTCAATAGGTTGAAATGGCCTGATGATGTGTTGTCAGGTGTTAGGTCGAAGGCCATTATCGTGTAGCTGTGGGCATAGTGATTGAGTGGGAATGTAACTGCTGCATCATGCATGTGTTGCCCCATAATAGACACCAGCCCCATGTACTCCCTGATTATGTTTGGAATTCCAAAGGTAGGTGTGCATGCTTTGGCTTGGATCAAGACACCATCCTTATGCAACACTGCATAGTTCATGTTACAGTGTTTGAAGTCGAAGGGCTCTCAAGCGTACGTCCCTGTGAGTGATGCTCGTTCAACAATCCCCATGATGATTATTTTTGGGAGTTGCCCCAGGAACAGGTTGTCTTGACTGGTACCCCGGCTACCGGTAGGAATGCTTTAGACTTTAAGGATACTTAATGTTAGATTAGCACACGCAGAGGCGTTGCAAATATCTAACGGTTGGAGAGATGCTCACACATTTAATAAACAAACTAGCCGATATGATGACTAGCTTGTATAGTTCTGCATTCCTGCTGATGAGATATAAAGCCTCTGTGTTTCAGGATAGTTTTACTTTACGGTCAACACTGTTGATCCACAGTTTATCCTGGAAGAAAAGGTCCAAATGTAGATGTCCTATTAAATCAGATGTTGTACTGAGCGTGGCAAAGAAAACTCTCTCCACAAACTGGGTGTTGCCACCATCCAGAGTAGTGGCATCGAACTGCCCTGCAGTGTGTCGGTGAAAGAGGCCGGCCGAGGGCTGGTTTTCCAAGGTACCGGGGACAAAATATAATATGCTCTTATATAGGCTCTGTACGCTTACATATTATCACTCTGTGTTATCTTTTGATCGCCCAGTGTTATGTCCACCTGGTTGAACATTGTGGCTATGGGGTATGCAATTGTAGCCACTCGTGAGCCAGTCGCGATGTTGGTGCCATCAGCATTAGTTATTTTACAAGACAGATGCAGCAATGTGTCATTTAAATTCAGATATATTTTGGTGGACAACGATTCAAAGAATTCTATATGGGCTAGGGGCAATAGCGCTGCCAGAGGCAACACCTTCATGAAAAAACTGTTCTCGATAATGGTTTTGGTCAGTGGTACGCTGAAGAGATCAAACTCTGATTTCACATACTCCATAGAGGAACCATGTAAGAAGGGCATTGTTCTTTAGAAGATATCATCACCCTTGTGTATTTTAGGGCTAACACTCTTCTTCTTAGTTTGATGTCGGCATTGGGACCTTGAGCTTCTTTTCTTGATGGATTTAGGAGGGCCCCAAAGATGTAATGTGGACCTCATCCTCTTAACACACCCACAAGGTCTATAAATGAAGCCTCATCCATCCTGCTCCTCATTTTTCTGTTTGACAAGATATGATATGATATGATTGGTTATTTATAACGTGCTTAATACCCAGAGGTTTCTAAGTGCGGACCCAGGGATCGAACTTGTGTTGCTCTGTGTCGTCTTGCTTCCAAGGAAAGCACGTTACCGCTGACCTATCCTCCCGAGGCTATTGATGATTGGCAACTGCTGTTGTCACACTCCCCATGACGTCTTTTACAATACTGGTGGCAGACGTGGTTTTGCTAATTCAAAGCACGTTGTAGGAAGGAGAAGGTGCATCTAAAGAGACTTCTAAAAATAACGCTAAATCACGCTCCATACATCAACGGGCTCCCACTAAAGTATGACTAATCACTGTAGATGGCTTGGATTCTTTTATATTCAATATAGTCCCTGGGTTCCTGATAACCTAGGCCATTGACCAACTGTTTTATTAGTCTTTGAGCCACAGTGGTCTGATGTGCAACTACAGCCATATTTGTCCATATTTTAATGATACAAACTTTATTGTCTCTTATCTGAATATTGATGGCGTTGAAATGGTTTTTATACACAGGGATGTAATCGGGTTTGCTGTATTGAAGGCTCACAATATCATTATTGTTAGCTCTGATCTCCGCGGTTGTAAGTAATGGTGTATAGCTATCCCCTGCCTTTTGATACTCCACTATATTTCTGGAAATTAGTAAACTGTTAAACCCCTCATTGATATCAGCTCGGGTATTGTCCCACAGTTCTCTACTTGCAATGTTTTGCATGGTTCTCAGTATGGTACACTGTCTCCCCTTTGTTGAAAACCTGACACGCCCCGTGGAGAAAAACATTCCTCTAGTGCAGGTCTTGATGTAACACTGTGTCACCATACTCTGGTATGGTTGATTTGCTTTTGGGGATGACACTGACAAGATCCTGTATACTTGGACCCCTCAGCGAAACGTTCAGATGAATGCCTCTCAGAGTTTGTTCATTTTATGATAAACATGGCATCCCTGTTGCCAAAGTATCCCAAGAACAGACAATATGAACTTCTGTGAGTGCCACAGTCCACTGTCCTTCCAAATCTATGGGTTTGGACAACTTCACAGTGAAGTTGGATATTTTGTTCTCTGGGAATCTGCGGAGGCATTGCTTGGGAGCATAATGTAAAAAGGTGTAACCTCCATGCCTTTCCAGCTATACAACCGTGGCTTCTAGAGAACTGACGTCAATCCCAACTGTTTCATTTCACAGGCCACCCCAACCATTTCACAAGATGTTGCTTCCTAGCACATCGTCCTTTACGAGTTATGGCTTTTTCTATTCTATAAACTCAGTGTTGGTCTTTGCTGACTTTGAATATCCTCCCTATAAAAAACACATTGAACAGATTCTTCTAAGTAATCTTTTAGTCTGTATATATATAAAGACCTTCTCGGACAGTCACTCCATCTATGATAAAGATTTCATCACTTTAGTTCTGCTCATAGCCCTTTTTAAAGACAGCCTTGATTTTCGAGATCTGCACATGATCATCCTTTTTAAGGATTAATTGTGTCTCCTTTTCAAAAAGTCTTTCGCATACAGGCTTTTCCAGACTTCCAATGAATTCTGGGGTGTTACAGCTATGGGGTAGTTTTAATAGATCTATGATGTGTGTTATTATACACATTTATAAATGCAGTTAGCTTGTGCACATATCTATGGGTGTTTTGAGCTGTGAAGAAATACCAGAGGGTGTTTTAAAAGTTTGTATAAAATGTTATACAATAGAGGCTTTAACTTCAAAGTGTATTATGAAATGGTGCACCCCATGTTGTTTTAGAAGGATCTGTAGCAGTTTATTTAGAAACTCCTTACCAGCGTCTGTTTGTAGTTTAGCGGGTACTCTCCCTGCTGTTAAATATGCGTTTAATAGGCATCTCTCACTGGGTCCTGTTGCGTCATTTAATGCATGAAGATAGGCATTTTTCTATAAAACATCAATGATGGCTAGAATATAACAGAAGCCATCATTGTCTGAACTGTCTCATATCCATAAGATCAGATTGCTATTGTTGATCGCTATCAGATACCACGGTCATGTGTCGATTAAAATGTTTTCAGACCGGCTTGTGTAGGGTGTAGGACCCCTGATCTGAATGCCACGTCTTGACAGTGCTCCTTGACACATTCTCCCTTTCTCCATGAGCTCTCAGTTTACGATACAATTGGGCTGGGACTGTTTCTGATACTTTATCTCTTAACCTCTTTTTCAAGGTGTGCATCAAGGCTGTATTTTAGGTACTTTTCTTTTTTCCCTCTGTATGTCTCACTGATATCATTTTGTTTTTTTAGATATCTCATCACTTCTATGCTGATTATACACAACTCTTTTTGTATTTCTCTTCTTTTACACCTTCCATTCATGATAATCTTTCATCTTGTCTTCCTGCTATTAAATATTGGATGTCGGATCATTTTCTTGTTCTAAATTCCTCTAAAATTTAAGTAATTTCTTTCCCAGCTAACACTCTTCTTCCTCCTTCTTTCCCCTCTTTTGTTTCTTTTCCCCCTTCTTACTTCATATTTCTTCTACTGCTAATAATCTGGGTCTCTATCTAGACACTGACATAGCTTTCTCTCCTATTTCTTCCATGTCTCGTTCCTGTTGATACCAACTTTTTAACATTCGTAAAGCTGGGCCTTTTCTTACCGTTCCTGCTACCTTTGGCTTCTTCACTTATTTTCTCACATCTATTTTAATGTCCTGCCTTACTCTTTGGTCATCCTGCTTCTCGCTTAGTTCCTTTAAAGTCTGTTTTGAATGCCTCTATTCGATTGTTATACTTACTTTCTCCTTGTGATTCTATTCCTCGTTCTCTATCTTCTCTCGGCTGGCGATTATTTCACTCTCGACTTAAATGTAATGTGCTTTGTATTGTTTTTAAATCGCTTTATGGTCTTGCTTCTTCTTATCTATCATCTCTTTTTATGTATCTTCTCGTTCTCTCCATTCTCAATCTCAATTTCTATCTTTTCCTTTTCATTGCTCACCCTCCTCCACTGGAATGTTCTTCCCCTCTCTCTTCGTCCTATTACTACTTATTCTTTATTCCATTCTACACTTAAGAGTCATCTTCTCCAGTCTTGATGTACAACTTTTGTAAACTTTATACACCCCTTTAACCTGATTTTATTGTTCTGTAAAGTTTGATCTCTGCAGCGCTTTGGAGTAAAGCGCTATATAAATTACAAATAAGTACAAATGCAATCCCTCAACACTTCCATAACTACCAACACCCCTTCATCGTAATATATTTTGGACAGCTTTACGCAGGACATTTTCACCCCATTGCCATTGGACATGAAAGCACAACAACATTTTACAAACAAAAGATTTTTATTGCCGTTTACAACTTCGTATTTTTATTCAGATTTACACCATCATATTTTTGAGACAAACCACAAACAGCAAGTGCTGACAAACACTTCTCCAGGTGGACACTGCAAGGCATGCTTTGCAGAAATGCATGCAAGAGAAAATTGGAGCAAATGGTGGCTAAACAAAAAGGTACTATTTGCTTCCTATAAAAACATTTAAAATCAGAAGAACCGGCACCGACGTTTCGCTGTATGCCACAGCTTAGTCATGGTTCAGATTGAATATGTGGGGTTGTCTGCTGCTGTACATTGATATACATTTACTAATCTGGCTGCAAATTCTGCAGTATGCTCAATTACTTCATACACACTCTGCCGTTCTGTAACCCCCGGTTGGAGATAAAAGAAAGGATCCACAGAGCGTGAATCCGCGCTGGGGATCCCGAAATGTAAAAATGGGAAAAAGGGGTCTCCGACACAAGCTATGCCAGGGATCCTGAAAATGAAATCTGATCCTGGTACGAGAGCCGCGCCGGGGACCAGGAAGTAAAAGAAAAAATTAGAGTAAAGGACCCTCTTGCGTGTGGGTGCAAGCATTCCTTTGCTCAAAAAAGAAAAAGTAAATGTTGCTGGCATGAGTGGAGCACCTAGGACAACAGAAAAAATCCTGCAAGAGGGTTGATGACGCTCTGCTCAGCGCCTGTAGCCACCACTGCCTGGGGCCTGTCAGCGCTCCCCTGATATGCAGGGGAGCACCTTAATCACTGCTGCTGCCCTCCCCCAGGTGGCCTCATTCCCCGGCACAGTTAATTACTGGTTCTCCTCATAGCAGTCGAGCACCCAATGTGTGTTTAGCCCTTCTGGGGCTTAATATAAGTGAAGGGGCCAGACCCAGTCAGGGGGCCCACCTGGAGTTCATGGGACACACCTGGCAGACGTGGCCCAGGTGGAGAAGTGCTGTGGGGGGGCTCATGCTACCTCTGAGTGCTTGGCTCCATCTGACATATGCAACCCAGCCCATATAAAGACTTTGGGGTCCCCACACACTGTTGCTGCTGCCTGCCGTCCACTGCCACAGCCACCATCCAAGAGCGTAGGAAGAAGAAAGAGCAACAGAGCAGCAAGGACCTTAAAACAGCCCTGGCCAGGTTGTCTTACAAGTAAGGCCTTTTTATATAGTGCACTGTATAGGCTTTGTATATACGTTTTAAGACGTTTTATATATTTAAAGAACTCTTTTTTTATCTTTTTGTATTTTTTTAGTAACGCAGCTGCTAGGTTTAGTGTAATCTGTATATAATGTTTTGTGCTCTGCTCTTTTTGTAAATAAACTCACCAAACCCTGCTGGTGTACTGGAAAAGTATATAAGAAAGCTTTAAACAACAAAAAAGAACTGTACACCAGCATTCCTATTGTCTGTCTCTCCTTTTGTGCTCCAGTTACTCTAACCTTGTGTTTTTTCCCTAGGGGTATCCAGGGAACCTACCTGCCCTATTCTCTTGATCTTTCCTACCCTTACCTTCTTCCTATCGAAGTACACCAGGGTGATCTTGAACCCAGGAGAGCGGGGTCTGGAGACAGGTAAGAGGCTGGTCAAGTTATAAGTGAAGAGTTAAGGTGTATATCGTGTTCCCCAACCCAAAAGGGGTGGGAACCTCAACAATCACTGGTACCTTGAGGTAGAAACATATAATAATATACAAAAAATGGTACCAGGAGGTGAGGAAAACACTTAGAAAGAGGGTAAATGGATGCATAAATCAATTTATCATTTTCATTTTATTTAGAATTACATAAAATACAATATTACAAATATATTTAGATCATAATAAAAACTTTTGCTACTAAGCCATTCAACAACATTCATTCAACTAATTTGCACATCTAAAAATTTGTATAAATATACTAAAGTGCCCTAAGAAATGTCATTTAATTCATTAGTACATTTCTTTTCATAGTGGATATGATAATTCCAAAAATACAAAACACGCATATAACAAAATTGTAGTTCAATCCAAAAAATGTATCGACTATTGGTGCCTTAACAAATCGTTCTTCTTTACGAAAAAGCTTCCCAGTTTCGGATTAGCGAGCATAAATCTAAGATTAGAACAGGTCAGCGGAATGCTCCTTTAACGTTACATTTTTTAGAATTTAACCACAAGCCAGAAGATTTGAGATGGTGGGTATTGGAAAAGGTGTTGGGCACTGATGCAGCGAACACCGCTGCACGCTTAGCACAAAAGGAACAATGGTGGATATATCACACCAATAGCTTAAATATTGGGCTTAACCAACAAGAGGAATGGAATTGATTTCCATTTTTGGACCTACTGGATTTTCATTTATGGAGCCTATATTGCCATACAGGAGACTCTTATAGTCCTTTTTCTAGCTCTTGTACTCCGGGACCACTGCATAGGATTTTTGGTCCTTCGTTTGTGTCTTAAACACCGATCCGAAATAAAAGAGGGACCGCCGTTTTACACGAGATCCGGTCGATCGTTCAGCGGATGCAGAACATCTTCAGTAATGAGACCATGTCAAGGTAAGTTAATGTGCATTAGGCACGCTATGTCTAGGTAGTTAGACAGTTCTCGCTTAACTAGAGCTAACTGGGTTTCTTTTCTAATCAGACCGTCGTTTTAATAAAGACAGGCGGCGAGCCACGAAAGCGGTGTACCGCTCGAATCCCATGGGTACGGCATTACTATGGACTGACTTCAGAGTGGAAGACACTCATTTTCAAAGAAGGTACTTAACGCGTGCCTGTTCTTAGACAATTGTTCATAGAACATCTTTATATTTCCAATATAACAACTATTGTTTTCCGATTTCTTTAGGAAATTTAGTATTAGACCTTAACCAGAGGCTGTTGGAATACAAGCCACAGGGCGAACCAAATGGAGGTTTGCAGGTAGGAGGGACGTTTGCGAATTTGGAAATTGCAATTAGTTGTTGACTATAGAAGAGTCTTCAGGTGTGACGGGAGTGGGCTGTTTCAGCACTAATGAGAAAGTGAAGATTTGTTTCTTTACAAGTTTTTTTCTTACAATAAGAGGTTTACAACACTAGACTAATTAGGTCAGTTTAGAATTTCTGTCATAATTGGTTAGATTTATTCCAGTATGTACATGAAATGGTGGATAAATGAGATGTCTACCTTGGAGTTAAAGTCATATGGATGCTTCAAATTTGGATGTTATATATAATATTGTTAAGAGGAAACACTGAGAGGGGTGATTATGGCTTGCATTTTTAAACAATATATTGATCTATTGTATGTTTGTTTGTTTTTAGAAATATTTGTTAAATGTTCATCCAATCCTGATGAAGACTTACACTATCCGTCAAGTCGAAACTATTTTACCAACTGGGAAGCTTTTTCGTAAAGAAGAACGATTTGTTAAGGCACCAATAGTCGATACATTTTTTGGATTGAACTACAATTTTGTTATATGCGTGTTTTGTATTTTTGGAATTATCATATCCACTATGAAAAGAAATGTACTAATGAATTAAATGACATTTCTTAGGGCACTTTAGTATATTTATACAAATTTTTAGATGTGCAAGTTAGTTGAATGAATGTTGTTGAATGGCTTAGTAGCAAAAGTTTTTATTATGATCTAAATATATTTGTAATATTGTATTTTATGTAATTCTAAATAAAATGAAAATGATAAATTGATTTATGCATCCATTTACCCTCTTTCTAAGTGTTTTCCTCACCTCCTGGTACCATTTTTTGTATATTAGTATATCGTGTTCCCGCCTACACTTGTCTCTCTATAAGGTGCATTGGAAGATCACCCTACCACACGTTCACCTTGTCGATAAGCAAACGTAAGCAAACATAGACTGTATAGCAGTGGCTGATAGAAATTCATAAAGCTCCCTATCAAACAGCCAATATCCTTTAACTGCTAGGAAATTATGTTGCATGCCGTACACCAGCAGATTCAATAAAAATGTCACAGGTAGCCTTACACCAACAAAACCCCCTTTGTAGCAATTTCGGCAGCAGATGTCCATTGTAGGAATATATGATTGCAATACATAGAACATTGTTACATTCATGATTTTATGCCTGCGATGGTGTTTGCAGATAACACAACATCCTTAGGGATATACTGCCTAGATGCTCTTTAAGTAAAGCCAACATTAATTGCTGTACACATCCACTGGCAGTTTTCACATTAAATTGGCAGCTTCCCAACAAATGGTAATTTCTAATTTCCTGAAAATAAGTGTAAATACATATACGTTATCTACATTCTCATCTTATGGAGCACCATGCACATTTCTCTATTATAATTACTTAAATATACTTTACTCTCTTTTATGGTGTGCCTCAAGGGTCTGTGCTCTGTCCACTGCTCTTTTCTCTCTACACTATTCCTCTGTCTTCACTCATCTTGTCCTTTAATCTGGCCTGTCATTTCTATGCAGACAACTCTCAAATTGTCTTTTCTTTTTTTGGAATTTACTGATTCTCTTCATTCTAGAATCTCTGCTTGCCTTAACGCCGTACAATCACGGATGTCTTCACATTTCCTTCATCTCAATCCATCCAAAAACCGAGGTACTCTTTTTTCCACCATCTTCTTCCCCTCTTTCTCCCTCGCCTTCTTTTCTTTTATTTCCTCCATCTCAGCTTTCTTTCACTCTTTCTGCCCGTAACCTTGGTGTTCTATTTGACTCTTCTCTTTCTTCTCCCTTTTCAATAGGGCTCGCAACTTTCAATTTCTTCTTTTCCACCTTTGTTGTACGTACCCGTTTCAGTCATTTCATTCCTCTAAACTTCTTATCACTGCACTAATCTTCTACAGACTTGACTACTGATATACACTTCTTGTTGATCTCCCTGTATCTCGTTTTACTCCCCTTTCGCTCTATTTTTAACTCCTCTATCTGTCTTCTTCTTTCCCCACACATCCATTACATCCTTGCTCCTTTCTGCCTCTATCTTACAATTTGAATACTGGTTTCTTTTCCACTTCCTGTCTATTGTCTTTAAGTGCCTCCATTTCTTATCTCTTTCCTATCTCTCATCCTTAGTTTCCTTATTTACGCCTCTCGTTCTCTCCATTCTCTAAACACCTTTCATCTTGTTGTACCTATTGTTGTACCTAAACGCCTTGTGGTACCTTCTGCTTTCACTCTTTCTCTCTTCTCGCACCTCTCTTCCACTCTATATCCATTCCTCATCTACCTATCCCATTTTCTGGACCCGTCTCAAACCCCACTACCTTTCTCTTCTGTCTCATTCCTAACCATTGACCTATTTTTGTACTATCATGATCTTCATTTTTTGTACTGTGTTTTCAGGTTTGTACATCGCTTTTGTGAAAGTGCTTAATAAATTCCAATAAATACAAATACAAATACTTTATCCTCCCACTTTAGAACCGTTTTCTCAATTATACTTCTAAAACAAAGTGGATACCCCCATCTAAACTGCTTCCTTTTCAAGAGGGGCTTATATGCAACTTATATAGCCACAATGTTTTAGATATACATTGGTCCACCCCTTTCCCAACCCTTAGCTGGGTTAAAGGCTCTATTAGACTCATCATTTTTACAGGCGCTTAGGGATCAACATGTAGCATATTTTATGTAAAGATTTAATTGTATAGGATATTTCCAAACATTCATGAGCCTCCTGCTGCAGATCGTCAATTTTATGCCTGGCGTACCAATTCTGAAAGTGTGGTTTTACACATGCTTTCACCATTATGGCTGTGATGCCCTGTAAGGCTAGGATACCAGCCCTGGCCACAACTGTTGTAACTGCATTGTCTTTAACAGTATTGATCTCTATTATCGAGATACATTGCTTACACAGTGTATTATCACGATTCCCATGGATTTTAATTTGATTTGAGCAGCAGAGTAAATATTAACAGTGTCTGCTACAGCTTGGTTCTCCTCATTGCCATCCTTTTTCATCAGCTAGAGGCTCTAGACAAAAATCCAAAAAACATGGTTTTAACTCTGGGTTAGGTTTCACACATCTAAACGGAACAAATGTTTGCTTAAAAAATATACCCACCGGCTGGCACAAGGTCTAATATCGATGCTCCACGTCCTTCTGTAGTCCCCAAATGTTCAGGGTATCGGGGTTACTCTTCCCCATCTCTACTCCATCATTCTGCATGATCATGGACTTGTATCCACTATCTTCATACTCCATTTCACCATGTTGCATATCTAAACATGATAGCACAGTCTCTTTGTTCATGGGCTGCTCGAGAACCACAGTGTCAGCACTGATAACCATTAGCAAATTAGCCATATCTTCGGCTGCACTCGTCAGAGTGTTTTGAATGACATCTCCAACAGACTGCCCTATGACAGCAGGGCAGGGCATGATAATCTCCCCATCTCTACCCATGCCGCAACCTTGGCCTCCACATTGACTCCTCTCTCTCCTTCTCCACCTACATCTCTCTAACCTCTCGTACCTGTTGGCACCACCTCTTCAACATCTGCAAGATCCGCCCCTCCCTCACCTTTCACGCTTCTAAACTCCTAATCTCCTCCCTTATTTTCTCCCATCTCTTCTACTGCTCCTCTCTTCTCTTTGGCCTCCCTATCTCCACCTGTCTCCCCTAAAATCCATCTACCACTCCTCCATCCATACTCTATGTCTCCTTGGCCCTCGAGACTCTATATCTACCTAACTCTCCCACCCGGGCTGGCTCCCTTTCCTCTCACAATTGAAATTCCAATTCCTCTGCCTTGTCTACAAATCTCTCCATGACCTCGCTCCCCCTATCTTTCCTCCATCCTCTCATTCTACTCACCCTCCCGCTCTCTCCGCTCAGCTGACCTTTACCTTCTCACTGTACCCCCTGCACCTTGTGCCTCCTCACGCTTCCGCTCCTTCCAACTCTTGGCCCCCCTCCACTGGAACTCCCTATCTCTCCCTATCCGCTCCACACCCACCTACCCATCTTTCCGCTCCTCCCTGAAAGCCCTTCTTCTCCACTCTCCCCCCTGACTCTCCTTCCCTACCTCTTCCCCAAAACCCCTCCCCCTTCATCACCCTCCTTCCCACTCCTCCCGATGCCCTTACATTGGATGCCGTAACCACCCGTGCGTGTCAAGACCATCAGAAAACACCCCCCCTTTTGAGTAAATTGTTCTATGTACTGTACCACTGGTTTGTATCAAGTTTGTAAATATGCATCTTTCTCTTGTATTGTTGTTGTTACACTGTAAAGTGCTTTGGTGTAAAGCGCTATATAAACTAAATAAACATAAACATAACATAACAATGAGAGGTGGCTAACTGCTCACAGAAATTGTAGATATGTTTTCACTGAGCTCCCGATCTTCACGGCCAGCCATCAAAGCCTGTGAGTGGTCCATTGCATCAAGACTGCTGTGTCTTCTCCTAAGGCAATAAGGTAAATAACTACATTGGGATCGCTCAGGCTGCGGGGGCTGTTTTCTCCTTGCCGTAACTGTAGCTGTTCATAACAGTTTCCTTGACACCAAGCTGGATATCTCGAGAAGTCTGATGAGTGCACGTGTTTTCAAGGCCTACAATAACAGCTATATGTCAGTATAGTGAGACCCCACCCCTGACAGCATCATAGACTTAGAACCGCCCATAGACATATACCTATTTATATCAAATCCATTGAGAATCTCATCAAATTGATGTACAATTCATATAAAATGTATGTAAGCATTTTGGGGATCATTACATTTATAGGGGTTCAATCACATTATAGAGGTTAAGGGGTGGGACCATCTGTCAACTGAAACACTTGATGAAAGGTATCGCACCATACTACTTAAAACTGAGGCCCTTTTTCTTGTTCATAGCTTTTTAGCCAAACTAACAATGCTAAATTGATCCAGGCTTTATTACACAAGGCCATAAAGCCTTCCTGCACAGAGGATTAGGAGACACTGAAATTCCTGGGGGGCTGGAGCGGTGGGGAAACAAGGCACAGCCTGGGTTGGATAAGTAGATCACAAGCGTTTTTAGGTTTCAGATTTTCTTGACAAAAGAAAACAATTTGAATGTTATGGAGAAAGTAAAATCTTATTCCCCCTTCTGGAAACCCTGGTTGGATACGGAAGACACATATATGGTATCCAGTTAATATGTCTAAAAAAACGTTTCGAATGACAAATATGTCGAAAACATTTTACCGAATTTTTTTTTTTCCAATGTGTTATTTTTTAATTTACATGTTTTTTTTGGTTTCGCAAGTAAAAAAAAGTGTTCAAAAAGGGGGGTTAGGGGGGAACAAAAAAGCCATTCGACATTTTTTTTTTCATCAAAATGTTTTTGACATTTTGGCATTCGAAATAATGTAATTCGAAATACTCACTATAAACCCATATATATATATATACTTTTTTTGAAAAGTTTGGTGAGGATTCATCCAGGGGGAGCGAAGTTATAAGCCACCCAAAAAGTGCTCTTCCTATGGGATTAACAATTTAACCATAACTACACACCCGCCCACTACCGGCCCGTGTAATATATGTATATATATATAAATAATGTGTCCTTCTTAGAGCAGTCCTAAGGGGTCCGTTTAGCTTTATGTTCATGTTCAACTAAACTGCTGCTCTAATTTTCATCACAGGATAGACTGGTTTCTCCTTCGTAGGGGCAGTTTGAATGTGGATGGGACCAAATCCAGAAGCCAGGTGGAGTGTTTGTCCTATTGTCCTTTTTCATTTAATTTTGGCACACAACTCTGCCACAACTGGCACCACACAGGGCACTGTTGCCAGTCTCAGCAGAGAGGCCAAGCAAGGGTTGAATGTGCATTTGAGTCAAACGCCTCTCTCACTCATTGGGGATGCTTGAGGCACGCAAAGTGTCTCACTGTTGTATGGATGCTTCCATAGCTATGGGCTGGTTTGCTCTATTATACATTCCTATTTCCCACCTCACTGTCTGCATCCTACACCACTTTGCTTCTTGCAGGCCCTTATGTAGCACGTGTTAATCTGAGTACAATAGTCTTCATTGAAATGCTTTGCCTACCAAAACCATGACAATTGTTGGATGCATGCAAGTCAATCCACTCCTCTCCCATCCAGTACCTTCATGGCACGATATCCACCTTGTGCTGAGAAGCGATTCAGCTCCCACTGCGGAATAAGCTAGAACACTCACCCAGTCTCCTGACGGTTGAAGGCACACACTCTTGGAGTGTACTTCTGTGCAATTGTAGTTGGCCCAGTCTGTCTGTATGCTAATATCTTGTGTATAACGCACAGTCACACTTGCACACTGAGAGAGAGAGAGAGAGACAGAGAGTGAGAGAGAGAGAGAGAGAGAGAGAGAGAGTGCAGCGCCACCTGTGGAACGGGGAACATGGTAATATTTTAGAATGTATTATTGACAAATACGAACCTAGTATAGGCAAATCTAAACCAGAAAAAGCAGGTTCCAGCAACGCTTAGCTTAATGTCTCCTCATTGCACAATTTGGTTACTGGGAGTGTGGTTGTAAAGTAAACTGCCCAGTTGTTTTTTCCAATTGGAGCTTTCTCTTTTGTAGTTGCCACTGCAGTACTGTGGGCTTAGCTCAAGCTAGTGCTTGATTGATGGGAAATGAATAGCTTTCTTTGCTGGGCCTACAAGTGCCTGGCAAACAAACACCCCCAGCCAGCGCTCGAGTCAGGGAATATTTCAAATGAAAGGGCTGAAAAGCTGCGACGCTGGCGCTCCCTTGATCCCTCTCTGCTGAGCAGCACTGCGTTTCGCCAGACAGGATATAGTTCAGACAGGGTCATAATAAGGTATTTTGGGACACGGCCTGCAGCCAAATTTGTCTCCCACCAAGTTAAATAAATTAAGCATTCCAAGACGTTCTGACTGCCCCCACCTTCGTCCCGTTCACAACCCATAGCTTGATACATTGCCATACACACAACATAAGCTTGGGAACTCCCTTGAAGTGTCCAGACTCCCCTTATCCGTGCTGAATTCAGAATAGTACATAAGTGGCATTAGAAGGGCAATATTGGCAGTCCACAATGTGGGCACTTGTAGGGTAAGGCAGCCACGAGGAAGGTGTAAAGGGATGCAGGGCTCAGTGGTGTGATGTAGATGTATGAAAAAGGTACACACACCCCAACATAGATACATACCTCTGACTGGCAGCTTCACAAAATGTACATGTGCTCAATCAAGCATACAGGAGACATATTAGAAGCAACACCTACCATAGCAAAGGTAGAGGATAAGGTGCATTACCAGGAATGGGAACATACCTGAACAAAGATTGAGATTAGAAGAGGGTTATGATTGTCAAGTAGTGTTGCCTCGAGTCAGCATGACTGTAGTCTAGCTTATATGGATCGCACTATGAATACATTTGAAGCAACACTAAAACCAGTTAAAGAAGACAGCCACCAGAGGTGACGCTGGACAGAGTGGAGAGGTAAGGGCCTGCAGCCTGCAGTACCCCCTACCCCTTTTCCCCCCCGTTGCGCGCCATTTGTGCCTACTTTAACGAAAGAGGCCAAGACATTTTAGCCAAGCGCAAACCACGCTCTCCCTGCACATAACCCTGACAGGCCACCATTCATCCCCGCTCTGCCCTCTACCCGGACTCCCCACCTAGGTTGTTTCTGTGGGTCACCTTAAGCTGAATCCCTAGGGAAGCAAGGCAGCCGGCAAAGGGCAGTGGATATCATTGATTTCTCTTTTTGCCTAGTGCCCAGCCCTTTGCTGCAGCCTCCTACTCCTTGTTGACCTAGGGGACCACAGACAAAAGGTTTTGCCACTTAGAATGTTGCTGCTTTTGTTTATTGCTACTGTGAGGTCTCATCAATTTGAGTTTTACCACGTTGAATCATCCTACTGTGAGGTTTTGTCACCTTGGATTTTGCTGCTTTTGAATTTGGCTCCTGTGAGGTCTCACCACGTTGAATGCTGCTACTGCGAGATTTCACCACTTTAAATCCTGCTAATGTGAGATTTTGTCATTTTGAATCCTGCTGCTGTGAGGTCTCTCCACTTTGAATTGTTGCTTGTGTTGAACCTTGGCACTTTGGTTTCTGCTACTGTGAGAGTACGACCACCTAGAATTCTCCTAATGTGAGGTCTCTCCACAATTTTGCTGTTTTAAATTTTGCCACTTTGAATCCCGCTTCTCTGAGGTTTCACCCTTTTCAATTTTTGCTGATTTGGAATTTTGATCACTTTGAATTGTGTTATTGATCCTGCCAAGTTGAAACCTGCTACTGTAGGGTTTGAACCACTTGGAATTTTGCTGCTTTTGAATTTCGCGACAGTGCAGTTTCACCACTGTAAACTTTGCTGTCTTGAACTTTGCTACTCTGATGTTTACCACAGTGAGGTTCCACCCCTTTGAAATGTGCCACTTTGAAGCCTACCACCCTGAATTCTACCACTCTAAACTCTGTTGTTTTGGAACCTAACTAACTTGAATTACACACTGGCCCTCATTACGACCCAGGTGTTGGACCATGGTGCTAATAGCACCATGGTCCATGCCGGTAACTTACCGACTCCGCCCTGGCGGAATGGGGAATTACTGCCCCATTCCGAGGTTGGCGGTGCGGTAATTCCCCATGCCGCCATGGCCCTACCCCATTCCCATTTTTGCCCCATAGGGCTCAATGGGACTGGGGAAGGCGCTAATTACGGCACCGTAAATTACGGTGCCGTAATTAGCTCCTAGGTCCCTTTGCGGGTTGGTTTTTTAACACCTGCTAAAAGCAGGCGTTAAAGTGCCACCCGCAAAGGGACCTCGTAATCAGGCGTTAAGGGTTTAACGGCGCCGCCACCTTTCACTGCGCCGTTAACCCCTTAACGTCTGGGTTGTAATGAGGGCCACTGTATTTTACTGCGCTGCTTTGAATTTACCATGTAACCTTCTACCTTGAAGTTCTGCCACCTCAAGCTATTCTACTCAGAATTTCCATCAGTTTGAACTTTGCAACCTGGAATGGCGACTCTTGAATTCCAACGCTCAGAGAACTAGCCCTTTAAATTGTACAATAAACCTTTGAAACCTGCCAGCCGTATTCTCACCACTGTGCCACCAGCCACTTCCATATTTGCCTCTGTGGAATCTTGATTTTTCATATGCACGAGACTTATTGACCACGAAAAGAGATCACAGGATGGCTTACTCCACTGGGAACCCAACTGTAATCGCCATGATTTTAAGCCGCTCTGAACGTTCCCACTATGAATTTCTGAAGAACTCCCACCACAAGGGCTAGCAGCTATGAGACAACCGCCACAAGGAGTTTTCTGCCCCTGGAATGCTAACATTATCACAGTAAGTTCAACCAATGCAAGTATTACCACTGTGAATTCTCTGAGACTCCCCCAATGTGAGGGTTAGCAACCACGAGACAACTACTGAAGCCAGACTCCCTGGGAATCTAATCTTTATCTCTGTGTGTAAAGCCGTTCCGAACTTTACCACTGATAAATTCAAAGAATTCCCCCATCATGAGGCTCTGAGACATCGAGACAACCACCACAGGAGGCATTTACCCCTGAGAACCATCTATGCTAGAAAGCATGGATAAATGGGGGCCCCCTCACAGTGATCCTACAACTGCAGTGAGGCATCTGTCACTGTAACTCCATAAATGCGTGGATCCGTATCGCAATTGCCCTACACTATTGCTTAGCCACCCAGATAATAGCCAACAGGAACTGTCGACCACAGCAAATCCTCCTCATACTCAGGAGGGCTTTCACCCCTGCCATTGACACTAGGAGACCTTGACACATGGCGGGCGTCCCCTGCCAGGAGCCTACAATGACAGTGAGGCATCCACCACAGTGTAGCTCAACAGATGCGTAATTCTGCTCTATAACTACCCCACACTATTGCATAGCCAGCCATATAACAGCCAAAAGGAATTGTCAAACACAGAAAATTCTTCCAATCCGATGAGCCTACCACCCACCCAGATAGCCCGAAGCCTTTGTCACTGTAAAGCACAATGAACACAGTTAACCATGCTTCTGTAACTGCACAACACTGCGGTATAACCACTGGGATTATAATCAACAGTAACTATCAACGACAGTGAACTGTCCCAACCAGGGAGCCTACCATTCAAATAACTCAATGCACAACCAGAGCCTCAACAGATCATCGACCAACAATAGCCATGAAAACTCACAACTGCAAATATGTCCCGATACAAGAAGGATAAATGAACAAGAATAGAAAACAGAACAAAGAAAAAAGCAACTGAACAACAGGAACGACCCACCAGAACTCACAATTCCTCTAAATCCCCACCAACCCCCACTAAACGAACTAAAGATCCGAAGATAGACATCACATATCTTGCACTACCTCTCCACCCACACACCAGCAATATCAGAAATCAAACAATCCACAAAAAGGGCTCAGTGAATAATACAGGAGATTGCACTATACTATCTAACCACCCACCCCATTACACAGAACCTGGCAACAGAGAAAGCAGTCTCGGAAAGACATCAATAAGAACCAGAGTTATACTAGTATCCCCTGCCACCTACACTCTTTAGATAACGAGAGATTGGGTAAAAGGACTACCCGGACAACCAAACACCCTACTATAACGACTTGAGTCAGAGAAACCCATTGCACAACCTAATGAAACTCCTTAATGAAGGGAAAGATGACATAACCACACACCCAGCAAGAAACAAGTCGATCCAACAGAGAGCTGAACATCTGACGGATGCCACCCACACTGAAATGCCAGAAATAACAACCAAAAAAGAATAAGTCAAATCATGGACACTACACTGCAGCCTACTCAACGTACCATCTATGGTAAAGCACAAAACAGAAATTTACAACATCCTACGTGAAGGCGGCATGGATGCTCTCTTTTTCACCAAACCATGTCTCTCAGAGAGCTACAAAGTAATTGCCCATGAAGCCATAACCAACAACTACAAACTAATACAATCTAACAGAGAAAATGGAAGAGGAAGAGGAATCGCTCTAGCACACCAAAACTACATCAACTTCACATCCCTAGCATCAACAGACATAGAAGACTGCAAATAACTCCTAGTCAACCTCAAGTTCAAAGACCAATTTAATGTACTCTTTATTCTGATCTACAGACCACCTACCTACAACCCTAACCTTGCCACAAAATTCACTGATGCCAAAGCTAACGTTTACACAAATGAAGACAACATCACTGTTCTGTGAGACTTCACCATCTGGTTCAAAAGAGACAATGAAACCACTACAATCTCCCTCAGGGCCCTTCTGGAAACTCTTCATCTCAACAAAATAGCGAACTGACCTACTCACATAGCTAGAGACACTCACTAGATGCAAGAATGGACTTTTGACCACTGCCCCACGAGTACCAATGATATAGAGAGACTATCACATGATCACTTTCACCATTAAAACCCAGAGCCATTTGATGCCCACAATCCTCAAGCTCCTGGTGACAAAAAAAAGAAACTGGAAAAGACTAAAGCTTGAAACATGAACACAACTACTAGACACTACCAAATAGCTCCCAGCTATACAAAATGACACCAGACACAGTAGAATAGAAACCCTACACCTGGATCACAGATGTGTAAGAATAATTAAAAACCTTAAAATCTTCAAACCCACACACACAAAAAAATGGCAGCAAGCTGGTTCACAGAGGAGCTGAGGGAACCAAAATAAAATAGAAACCAGAAAAGCAATGGAGGAAGCATTACACCAATTGGACAAAACCCACCACAAATGTTAAATTTGGCTATACAAAGCGGCAGTCCTAAAAGCCAAGAAAGCATACTATACCGTAAGACTCCAATCAGCAACAAATCCACAAAGAAAAGATGTTCAGAATCATGAAGGAAAACATGAAAACCTCATGCAACAACATCGTACCCTTTCAAACCTTATAGAACAGCATTACAGCCCAACTAAGAGCAAAAATAGAAGCAATCCAACAAGCCAACGATGAATCCCACAGGACCGCTTACAACAACCTTCTAGAAAAGAACACCACAGCAACCAACACAACCCTCAATCGATTCAAACCTATAAGTGGGGGAACTTTCTACAGCCTAAAAGATACTAACTTAGCTGGATCTCCCAGGGTTCCATATCCTCTGTATATCTGCCAAACGCTACTACCAAAACTTTTCAAATCAGCGAAATCAAACCCTTCCTAAAAGACGAGACGGGAAAAACAGATGACCTTGCTAACTATAGACCCATTTCAAACCTGTCGTACCCAGCGGAAATCCTGGAAAACCACATCCATCTATAAAGCACTACTCAATCTAGTAGAAAGCAACAGAATACTTGACCAATACAAGTTTGGGTTCAGGACCATGAGAGCATCCGAATCAGCCCTTCTCTCCAAATGGGATGAACTAAAAATAAACGCGGTTAACACCAAATGGACCCTCATGCTACTGGACATATCAGCTACTTTCGATCTGATCAACCGCACGACTCTAATCAATAGACTGGAAGAATCTGGTATTCAAAGCTCTGCACTACAGTGGCTGAAATCTTCCCTCACCAAACAAACTGAAAGAAAACACACACCACCATTAACATTGAACACAAAAAATATAATCTGCGGCGTACCACAAGGAACAAGCTTCTCGCCTAACCTCTTCAAGAAAAATACATGACGCCCTAATGAAACTCATTCAAGCTCAAGGACTGACAGCTTACAACGGCGAAGACGACAACCAACTCATCTTCAAGGTAACCATTGACCACAACCCTGACAATGCCCACAATAAATGCGTTAATGAAATAAACACCTGGATGGCAATCAACAACCTCATGCTAAACTGAACAAAAACAGAAAGTATGCTACAACCACCTCCACAAGCGGACCACTCTAACCTCACACAATACCCGACTCTACAACCTGTAAACCAGGAACAATGAAACACAGGGTAAACACTAGCAGAAAGAATTAATAATGAACTACACAATACCCAGAGACCATCCAAAACTCACGAACCATCCCACATCTCTCTTCCACACCCCCACGCCCCTGACCTACAACACACACCCAAAGGGCTATTTAAACAACCCACAAAAACACTCATACCACACATTACTCTCAAGCCAACACCAATAACCTTCAGCACCAATTAACTCAAACACTGGATGCTGCCCTTCCAGACAAAACAAGGCCCAGTGAACTTAAGAAAGCACCCACAGAAAGCTCACACACAACCCCCTCAGTTCCCCCTGGCTCTGCACGCACCAACAGATGAGCACAATGTGCATCCTATCCATCTCTCCCGGCTAACCAACCCAACCCACTTTCACTTTACCTTACAGAGCCATGTGGGCACCTAGAGACCATGGAAATGGCAGAAGTCTGCTTTATAAATCAACCTAGCATAACATAAACATTTACATTTTTAACCGCATGTCCCGAGAACTAAATCACACTTTAGTAGTGACCATTTTGAAATATTTAGGGACTGTAAATGTTAACAGGTTAAGCGTTATGGGAATAAATGAGTTGGCCCAGATCACACACCATGGTTAGGTGGTAATGCTGTGATTTGAGGCCAGTTTGTAAAATCCTCCTTTGATCACATTCTTTCCAAATTCTTCTCATACTGCTTAGTGCCCTTAATTCGTAATCCTTGTCTTTCAAGAACTAAAATAATATCCTGTCTTTAGTACTGACTTCGAAAGTGCACAATTAGCATGATAAACCAACGTGACACTATTAAAAAAAACACTCATGGAAACATGTTGTACTAAAGTAGCTTATAGCAATATTATAAAACCATCTAAAAAAGTCAAAACACTGGGTGTGTATCTTGACTCAACTCTCCCTCTCAAAAAACAAATCAACCCCAACATCTCCTCCACCGCCTACTCCAAAAAACTCATAAATGCCTGCAAAAATTTTGTATCCACCAACAGCCACCTCACACTGGCCAGGGCCCTTATTTTATCCAAACTAGACTACTGTAACACACTCTTCCTAGGTTCTGCAAACCACAACTTAAATAGACTGCAGATACTACAAAACAACGCACTTAGATGCGCCCTCAACCTCCCACGCAAGGGCCAGATTTCCTCGGCCAGGAAGGAAGTCCACTGGCTGCCTATCCGTGAGAGAATCAAACTACGAGCACTTGTTATTACTCACAAATGCCTCTACCAGACAGCCCCTCGATACCTATCTGACAAATTCACGAGACAGAACTCTACTAGACCAACCAGAACCCCATACCTTCACCAACTCAACGTCCCTAAGTTTAATCTGAAAACAGCTGGTGGATGCAGCTTTCCTGCCCTAGCAGCCAAATCCTGGAATGCCCTACCCATGACTATTAGAGCTGACACATCATTCTGTTGGTTCCGAGCCAAGGTAAAGGATTTACTTTCAACTCAGCATTAGATTCTCAACTACACTCAGCCAATTAGGACACATATGCTCTCCATGTTCTATAGAGGTATCACCATTTAGGCAACATATGCCATTGTAACTAATATATACTTCTGCTCGGACCACTCTGTAACCAGGTCCTTCATACTAACTATTGTGCTAAACGCTCCTACGTTATACCCTGTATGTATGTGCAACTTTCTGTAACACTGCTGTTCCTAAGAGAATGCGCCCAGTTAGCTGAGGGTTCAGCTGCGCTATACAAAAAAACAAACTATACGAAACTAAACTTTATTTTCCCTTTCATAAATGGAAGTCTAGAACTGCCATCTTAGCTGATGTAATCCTAAGAAAACTCAACTGGCATTCACATCCAGCAAATGAACATGTAAAGGACGCCTGCTTATATTAATGGTTTAAAACAGACGAGCTGATTGTTAGGTATGAGGCAACACACATTTACGATACAAAAAGCAAAACCCTGTTTGTGTAACATAAACAGTCCTGAAAATGATCTTACCAGAGGCCTGGGACATATGGTCACCTGTCTCCTGCCTACGGACATTTCCACTTAAGTGAGGTTTATGAAAAGGAAGAGCAGTCAGTTGGATGAAGAATGTCATCAGAATGTCTCCATAAAGACAGCACAGTCCTACACATTGAGATGATCTGTCCAAAGGAACAGCTGGGAAATGAGCCACGTCTCTAATTGGGCTACCTAACCTCCTGTCCATAGTTCATTAGGATGCCCTGCGTCCAGATATTTACAGCGCGTGTTTGGAGAGACAAGCTCTAGACCCGCAACAAAGGGATGCAAAGTTACTCTTTATGACTGGCACTTTCTGTTGTAGATGCCTTGTTTTGTGAGATAGTAGGAATTATTAAAGTGTATGTATGTCAGAGAGAGGTAAGGTCCAGTCTGCCTTGCTGGGATTTGGTTCTGTGAGCTGGCATGAGAACACCGATTTCTGCAACAAGTGCTTAACACACTGAGCTGCCTTGACAATTTTTTTCACGCACACTTCTCACTATGTATTTCAACTTCAGTTATTGCACGCAATCAGAATATTGCCTAAAGTAAGGTGAAACACTACATGAGTGGTTCTATAGCGAACACAAACTATGTGAAGAGTGAACACAGAATGCATTACAGGATTAGTTTAGCGTATCGGAACTTAGTTGCAACAACAGCCAGGCAGTAGGGTTCTGGATGCCGGTGTATACTTAGGAGTGTGAGGGGGATAACCCCCCTACCCACCATCCCCTTTGCATGCGCCGATGTTCCTGCATCAGAGGGATACCCTGACTCCACTATCCTGAGAAATGTTGCCTTGGTCTTGGTTCAATGCCCTGGTTTACTAGTCCCACTAGTATCAATAAAGTGTACTTGGCCTCTATGAGCACAAGCAAAGAACTCACAGAAGCACGCTAGGTACGCACATTTGTATTCCTCAGTGACAATACTCCATTCAGTAGCCAGTACAGTGTGTGTAGTGCCTTGGTTCCAAACCACTGTTGCAACAAATGCATTGCAAATGATGCATGTAAAAGCCCTACTTGTTGCCTGCCTTCGTGCATTATGCACTGCTTTTGCAGCTTCCATGTTCAGACCTAGCTTCTGAAGCTAAGTTGCCTCTCAACTTGTCCTTCATTATTGCATTCGAATGGCCTGCACGATTGGAGTGGCACCTCGGCCTGTGGCCAGGCCGAAATCGTCCCTGGGGAGTGGGGCCGGTTTGAAGAAAAAAAAGACATTTTTGAAGAAGAAAAAATACCTGCAACAGCACCATTCATCAAAGCAAGGTAACACACATTACTTTGCTTTGATGATTGATTTGAATGCATGATGTGTGCATCATAAATTATGATGCATGCATCATTCACATGCTGCTGCAGCATGCAAAGTTGAGGGGACGGGGCCACCGCCAGGCTGGCGGCTGTCACTGTGCCACCACTCCCGGGGACATAGTGCCCCCTGGAGTGGCTGTGCTGTTGTATTAGTGATAAATATGTATTAGTGATTTTAGTGATAAACGACCAATTTTAGAGTAGAATAAGCATCAATTTCTCCTTTCGCAAGTTGCAGTAATAGCATGTTTTTTTTCCTGCCGTTGTCTCTGTTACACTCATCATAAGACATTCCATCTCGGTGTCCTCGGTCACTTGACAAAATCCTTGTGCCTAAAAGTTTCTGTACAGTGTAGAAATATTTGACCATAGCACATCAAGTGGCCATTGACTTCATTGTGTCACAATGAATGCTTTGTTGTAATGTGTCTATCTTTCCTATCTCCCTGGCATGCTTTTCTGGATATTTGTTTGCATGTATGAGGTAACGAGTGCTCAGAGTATGGGATGTCCTGTGAATTCGTTGCTTTCCCTATTTTGCCAACCTCTGAAGCCTGAAAGTAGATGCATGTAGGCTTGACCTGCGGTCAACATTGCACCAGACAGGGCTGTCCTTTGTCACCCATCCTGTTTGTCATTGCTATGGAACTGTTGGCGGTGAAGATAAGAGAGGAGGAGAGAATTGAAGGAGTCCATTATGGTGCGGCCAACCAAAAAGTTTGGCTGTATGCGGATGACATGTTATTGGTGGTTCAAAATGTGGAGAACTCGATTCCTGTACTGATTGAGTTGATTGGTGTATTCAACAGAATTTCCGGATACAAGATCAATTGGGCCAAATCGGAAGCATTGCCAGCATCGGCCTCATGCAATATTTTGAAAATGAGGAATTTTGCCTTCAAATGGTGTCCGAGTAAGATGAGATACCTTGGGATTTGGTTGACTAGTGATATCTAAAAAATTATGGATGTCAACCTTGTTAGTGTGGTTCAATCCCTGGAGCTTGATTTGAAGAGATGGAGTGAACTTAAATTGAGTCTATGGGGGAGAGTGAATGCCATCGAAATGACTTCCACGCCACGTGTCAATTATGTGCTAAGTATGCTCCCCTTGGAAGTGAAAAAGAGCTTTTTGAAGAAAATTTAGGGGTTAATTCAATATTTTCTCTGGGAAAATAAGCAGCCGCGCCTCAAATTGTGGAAATTGCAGCTGCCCCAGGACTGCAGAGGTTTGGGGGTTCCGGACTTTGCAATCTATCATTTGGCTTTTGGAGCCAGACATCTGGTTCCATTTGTTGACAATTCAAATGATGTCTGGACGCTGGCGGAATCAAGCCGTTCATCTCCATTACCTCCTAGAACTATACTGTCCATGGTGGATGGATCTGGGTATCAGTCATCTCCGCCAACGAAATTTCTGAGAACGTGCTGGAAGGAGCTGTGGAAGAAAAGTAATCGCAGAATTTGTGATAATAATTTTATCCCGATCTGGTTGAATCCAGGAATACTGGTGAATGGAAGGCCGCTACTGTGGTTGAACTGGCTTCTAAGTGGTGTAATATGGCTGAGTGATTTGTTTGAAGATGGCAAATGGATCAGTTTTAAAAGACTTGCACGAGTTAAAGATCTCAGTGACTGTACAATGGGAGAATACAGGAAATTGAGGAGAATCCTGCGGAATGAGGGTGCAGTTGATGGTAATGGATGGCAGATGTGGTTGTCTGCGTATAAGGCAGAGGGAGGTATGGCGTCTAAGGTATACAAGAATCTGGTCCAACATCATGTACCGGCAGAGGAATTACTATCGAAATGGTCTGAGATACTTGGTTCAGATATGTCTGACGACAGATGGAGGTGTATTTGTAAAAATGTGTCTCTCGCTTCCATTAATTTGGGAGAGCAAAGCCGACAAATCAACTGGTCTGCTGTTAAATCTGTAGGATATTTTGTGTATATTAAGGGTTTGGCAGCATTTTCTCACGTCAAAATATGAGGGGTAGTTTGGTGGTAAATTATCCTTGCATTTAGATTGGGTTTGGCCTCATATCATTCTAGTGACCATACCTTGTTATATTATATTGGGGAATCTAGTAATATATATTATTTGCGGTATTTAGTGGTGATATATTGTTTGTGGTATTTAGTGGTGAGCATAGTTTGCGGTATTTAATTGTGAGCATAGTTTTGTTCCTTATATTATGACCCCATCATAAAACAAAACCTTCCTTTCTATTAGAGTACCTCCCAGTGTTCTATTGACAGCCTTGGACCTATGCATATGATGGAAACCCAACAATTTTATATAGAGCGCCACCTACAGTTTGCGGCTTGTATCACTGGCTTATCTACACCAGCAATCGATGCACCCTTGGACATTACTGGCTCATGGACCTCCAGCAATCTATATATTATATTATATTCCTTCCAAACAACATGCAAGGAAGGTGCGCGCACACACACACACACACACACACACACACACACACACACACACACACACACACACACACACACACACACACACACACACACACACACACACACACACACACACACACACACACACACACACACACACACACACACACACACACACACACACACACACACACACACACACACACACACACACACACACACACACACACACACACACACACACACACACACACACACACACACACACACACACACACACACACACACACACACACACACACACACACACACACACACACACACACACACACACACACACACACACACACACACCCGCCCCCCCCCTGCTTTATCACTGAATATTATCAGCTTATTCTGGGGTTATTCTATCTGCATGGGCAAATTGACAAATGTACTACCAAAGAGAATGAATCTCCCCTGTGTCTTGATATGAAGTCACAATTGCAGCAATGACACTAAATGATTTGTTTTTATATTCTGATTATATTATATACAAATACAATTCACAATTATCAGTTCTTACCATGAACATTGCACCATCATCTGTAACGGAAGAAAAAGAAACAGAGCAAGCAAGCCTTTTAAAACATGAATTAATTTTTTACATTCTAAACATGACGAAGTAAAATGCTGGGAATTTCCTTTGCTATCCTGCCTACACGACATTCTAATCCATGCGACCATACACAGTGACCTCACTTAACTTATCTGCTTACCAAAAGTGTTTGTTTGAAGTTCTCTCACACAACCTTGCTTTGCTCGTCTCAGAAAGACAGGCCCAGTCAGTACGAACTGCTCTTGTAATCTTAGGTGTCTGGGATGCACAGCGAGAAATTCTCAAGCCAGCGCTCAGTGACACCATGAACTTCTGTCTTCAGAGCCCAGTCAACACAAACTGCCTTCTCTCTGTAAGTTTTTCCACTAGAAAAACTCAGAGCCTTCCCACATTTGACGTGGCATATCTGCAGACACTTTATTCAAATCATATTATCAGAAAATGGGTTCTGTTACCACCCTCATATTCTAAACAATGAGAGCTTCAGAGCATAATAACTGTATCTCTTTGGTTTCCTATTGCCTTCCTCTTTGCTTTCTGCACTAACACAGAAAGAGAAAAGAAAAGAAATGCCAGTGCACGCAAACAAATTCCAAAATATGTATTTTCACCTCATTTTGAACATTAGACTACATTATAATGTTAAGGAAGTTAGAGTTAGTGTTTAGTAAATGTTAATTAAAGTTAGTCAGTTATATAAATAATGTAGTCTTCTATGTATGAGGTATTCAAGAGAAGAAAAAAAAATGCTTCACTTTATTCTCTGCAGTTTCACATTGAGCTTTTGCTGCATTATGAATTTTGTACCTTGCATGCCACCAGCAACATATTCACATGTTATACTGGCAACATAAAATAACTATATGTGTGTGCCATATTATTGCTCGCAACACAACAAAAAAATGCCAGCACATTTAGTGAAGCGCTATATATTCTTATAGAGCGCTATATATATTACTACATATCCCCTCCTTTTCCGACAATTAGGCAGTACTCAAATCCACAATTGGAGGAAACCCAAATTGCGCTCCTCTTTTTCTTTCCATCATAGCAACTCAATAAAATGAACATTTACATTTTTCATAATAAATAACTGCTTAATCACCATAAAAGCAAAATTCATCTCAAATGGGTCCATAAGTTCTTATAAAATATTGTACACGTTTCCTTCCAACTGAAGTGTCCATGTATTCAATTGTTTTTGTTCAATTGTGAAATCAACATTTGAAGTCAATAATAAAATAAAACAAATAAATAAAACAAAGAAGTAACAAAATTAATTAAAATAATTAAATAAAATAATAAAGTTGTGGGACTCCATTGTCCATACTTCCAGTCACATAGGGGATAATCTTCTCCACTCAGAACGCCGCAGAGTCAAGATGTCCTGATCATCGGCTTTTATCATCTGGTTCATTTGGTGCAATTCTTTCATTCTGGCGCTCTTGGATGGTTTTCCAGCATAGTCATCTCTTTTGGCGTCCCGGTTACTTTGTCTTCACCTCCATATTTCGGTCCAGAGGCATTACTTGATCTTCATCCCGTGGACTCCATGACTCCATCATCTCCCGTGTCCTCCGGTCCTGCAACCTCCAACCCAAAATGTATATTAGTCATTCTAAATCAAATAGAAAAAAGACAGATTAAGTACATAGCACAACACCAATTTTACCCTTTCTACCAAAAATATAGTCCAAAACTTTTCACCCTTTTTCTTCTGGTTTCTGAAACTAAGCACATGTTAGAGAGAAAACAAACATATACATAAAATACCATTATATATTAAAACATATCTCAACATTGTATCCTAAAAATTCAATCTGCTTCAGCCCTTTATGTCAATGTTTATCACCTATGATATTTTTATTTACATCAATTTCACAACAAGAATCACATTTATCTTTATTTCTCTGGTGTTGGATACCATGAAGGCAGCTATTTTTTCTTTCATGTATTCAGGGCACTGGAGCTGTTTCTACTTGCTCAAACCTCCTGACTTCATGTTTGGGATGACAGGGCTTAATTTGGTTACCATGAACAAATTGCTCTGTTACCGTTTCACTGTCTGTTTTTAATATTTTGTATACTACTGGGGATGATTTATCCACTATTCTAAATGGCCCTTGCCATGCTGCAAGAAATTTAGAGTTTTTGTGTTTACCTTTTCCAAAATGACTTTGCACTGTCAGCAGCCCTTTCCAAATTCCGCTGCACAAAATCAAATGCATGCTGTAAATGCTTCCTTAGTTCTTCCACCTATTCGTGAACTGTAGATGTGCTTACAAGTGTCTGTTCATGTGTTCTGTATAATAAATGTTGTGGCAGTAACATTTTCCTACCTGTCAATACCTCATGAGGGCTGATACTTGTCGCTTTGGCAGGAGTTGACCTGATTGCCATCAAAAGTAGGGGTAATTGTAAATCCCAGGTGGAACGTGCCTCTGCTACACATTTCTTTAATATCTCCACAACAGACCTGTTGCAACATTCAATATTCCCAGAAGAGGTGGGTCTGTATGCAATATGCAGTTTTCTTTTCACCCCCAGTATCTCCCACACCTTACTCATTAAAGCGCTTGTAAAATGACTTCCTCTATCTGATTCTATTCTTTGTGGTAACCCAAATCTTGAAAATATATGATTTACTAGTAATGTAGCTGCAGTTTGCGCACTACAATCTGGTGCAGGAATACACTCTATCCATTTTGATATCAAATAAACCACACTCAAAATATAACGGTTCCCCCTGCTCAACCTTTTTACAGGCCCTACATAGTCTATTTGCAAATTTGACCATGGAAGGGTTAAGCATCTTTCCATCAGTGGGGCTCTATGCACTGGTGAAGCGGGTTTAAATTCGGCACATACTAGGCACCCCCTAGTATATAACTCCATATCTTAGGACATATGTGTCCAGTAAGCATAATCTTTCAGTATCTCTAATGTTTTTTGTGAACCTCTGTGTCCTGCAGTTATTGCATCATGCACATGGTGTAGCATTAGCCCTCTGAATGACAGGGGTACCACCCATTGTATTTGTCCTGTTATGGATTCCCTAATCATGAGTCCATCCTGTAGTCTGATTCGTTTTTTATTATTTAATAGCACCCTTGACTCTTCTTTTCCCGTACAATCATTTTCAGTTAAAGGATTTTGTTTGAGGTCCATTAAATGATTATAATAGATCCCCAATGTTGGATCATCTTTTTGTGCCTTAATCAAATCTTGATCTGGTGTATCATAACTCCATTGCACTACTGGTTGTTCTACCTCTTTTGGAGCCTTAGAGTGTGTAACTGCATCAATCTGTATTTCACCAATTAAGTGTTCAATAGGTAGCAATTCTCGCATCACAGTCCCAATTTTGGCTGAATTATCTGCTTTATCATTTACCTCCTTATCTTCTCCTGGAGTTTTTAAATGTCCATGAATTTTCCTCCAATATATTGTTAAATCATTCTCTGACACTAATTTGTCTATGGCCTGTATCATTTTTCCATGTTTGAGGGGCTTTTTATTGTACGTAATCATGCCTCTTGCTTTCCAGCCAGGTAAATATTCCACATAGCTATTTCGTGCATAATCGGAATCAGTCACCAGGACAATTTCACTGAATTTTTTATCAACTGCAGTAGTAATTGCTTTATAAATGGCTGCCAATTCCGATACCTGACTACTGCTAGCCCCAATTCTCATCCCTATACTAGGAACGTCTTCACATTTCAACCAGACATTTCCTATTCCTGATTCCAATTGTTTATTACTGTCATTTTCAATGTGGAAAGCACAACCGTCAACATATACTGTTTGCAAATTCTTGCATGACTTTTCATCAAACGTTTTGTGTGATGATTGTTCAAACTCCTGCAAACTAGATTCCACCTCTACTTCATCTGATACAGACTCAGCTGCACAGTCATGTAAATTTGCTAATCCTTGAGCAACTGGGCTCTTTTTATTTTGGCCATACCTCACTTCTACAGGAAAGCCTTGCAATGGCAATGTCCATGAAGTAATTCTGGACTGTGCTAGGTTGCCTGACCTAATCCTTTTACTCTCTAAAAACTGCAATGGTTGTTGATTTGTCTCAATGATTACCTTTTCTCCCTGAACAATGGGGTGGAAATGCTGTAACACCCACACAATGGTCAAAACGGCCTTTTCACATTCACTGAATTTAATTTCAACTTGAGAAAATGCCTTACTTGCATAAGCAATGGTTTTGTGATTCAAATCATGTTTTTGAGATAACACTGCTGACATACATTGTTCATTGAAACCTATCTCTATAAAGAAATCCCTGTTTTTTATGGGGTATGCTAAACATGGTGCCTTTATGAGACATTCCTTTAATTTCGCAACGGCTTCTGCTTGCTCCTTTTCCCATTTCCAGGGCGTATTCAGCTTCAATAGTTTAGTTAATGGTTGAGTAATTTCAGCATAATTTTCAATACATTTCCTGTTATAGCCCATCATTCCTAATAAACTTTTTAAACCTTTCACATGTCTAGGGTCTTTTAATTTCTGTATGGCCTGCACCTTTTTCTTTTGTGGGTTTAGTCCATGTTCAGTCACTTCATGGCCTAGAAAATTCACCTTTTTCTTGCACCATTGTGCTTTCTGTAAAGATACTTTGGCACCCGCCTTTTGCAATTGGCCAAGAACACGTCTAATTTCATCAAAATGGCTTTTTATGTTTTCGTTTTTTATCAGGACATCATCCACAAAAACTATATTTCCTCTTTCTGCTTCACCAGGCATAGCCTTTCTCAAAAATATGCCAAATTCACTCCCACTATTGACGTACCCGAATGGTGTTCTAGCCCATGCGTATTGCGTCTTATCAAATGAAAATGAAAACAAATTCTGAATATCTTCTGCCAGTGGCACACACCAATATCCATATGTGAGATCTAATGTAGTAAACACCTTTGAGCAATGCACCTGAGCAAGGCCTTGATCAATGAATGGCAGTGGCCATCTGAACACTGGCACTCTTTTATTTAACTCTCTCAAGTCTGCACACAGACACCATTGACCATTTGGCTTTAACACACCCAAAATAGGAGTGTTGGATGTACTATGAATGGGCATGATAATTCCCTGAGACTCCAAGTTTTTAATTATTTCTGCCAATGACTCTAAACATGCCAGTGGTAATCTACATTGGCACACAAATACTGGATTTCTACCACACCCCTCCGGTAATGTGGCAACATGTAAATTAGTTAGGCCGTAATCATATGCATCTTTAGCAAAAACATCTTTAAATTCCATAAATATTTTTCTCAATTCATTTTTATCCCCATGGCTATCACATGCATCTCCTAACAAAATCTGCTCCTCTACCATTTTTGAAAATTCTGTGAAATCCTCCAGTGGAGGAATCTGTGTGCTTTTTTCCAACTGTGTGGCTGTATCTCTCTGTAAAGCTGCCACTTTCAAATATTTTTGCATATCAGCTTCCACTTCAACGTGCTTATTTTCAGTTTCATTTTCATTTAAGTCAAATACTATACAATTCTCTTGGTGAGAGCACAATGTCTCATTTGAATCATAAGGGTACACAGATTGAATTTTAAAGATCCATTTGGGCTGAGAATCCAGATATTCTGGCATCACACCCTGTGCATCTCCATATCTCTCAGGAATATTTCCAACTACCATGTTATTGAAATCTGCAGTGTAATGGGATTTTTGTATGGCCATTCCTAATGAACAATTCTCTTCTAAATGAATATCCTGACACCCTTTATTGTTCACCATAATTTTGACAGATCCTTCTCCAATATCTATCAATGGAGCAAATTCATATTCCAGGCCTTGCTGTTTTATGGATTCATTCAAGCACACAAATGCATCAGAATCTTTAATTTGCTGTCCATTCTTGCACTTTAGCGTTATTGCAACCTGCTTTGTGAATGCAGGAAAAGTAGTATTCTTCCTCACCTGTAATTCAATTGCATATGGGACCAGTTGTGTGCAATGATAAGCCTTTCTTTTGTCTTCAAATTCAGGTGCAGGCCCACCCAGCCGGAACCATATTTTTTGGTTAAGGAAATCTAACACCATACACATTCTGTGCATGATATCATTGCACATGTAAAAAATCATTCTGTGTTCCACTCACTATCCACACATTGTGGTAGATTGTTTTCTGTCCAATGTCAATCTTTAACATGCATCTTCCTGCAATTCGGTTTTCAAAGTCTAGATTGTCCAAACCAGAGACATATTAGTTTTCAATTCTAACTTTTGTGATCTCCTCCCTCTCCATTATTTTCTGCAGTAATTTCTCATTATTAAAGCTCCTTTCCTGTTCAAGCACTAAGGTAGCTTTTATCACTTTAGAATGGTCATTTATACCAATGTGAACCCATGGTTGCTTATCTTCCATGTGTATTTCAGCAAGAGTGGTAATGTGTTTTTCTTTGTCTGTTTTAGAAATAGTATTCTGTTTGCATTTCTTCTCTTTTAAATAGAAGCACAATGTGTGCTCATCTATTTCAGTTTGCCATTTCTTCCTAGGATCCAAATAAATCTGCACAGATTGTTTTTCTTTTTCACTTTGCATTTTATCCTGACACATCAAAATGACAGTAACGCTATGTACACAGCTATTTTGGAGGTATACCTCCACTGCATCATTTGTTTTGGCAACAGTGTGGCATTCATTTATACTGCTGTTTTGTGATATTATTTTCTTAGGTCTCAATGTTTTTTTGGTTAAGGACCACAGTACTCCATTCACCCCATCTATGAGAGGAGACAATCTTTTCAGGCAATCTGTCCCCATCAGAAATGGAATTTCACAAATAGATATGATCAATACTTCCTGTTTCATTCTATGCTTCCTATCTTTATGTCAACCTCAGTGACACCCACGCTAGGCACCGCCTCACCGTTAAAATTATGCACTGGGCCTTCACTCTGCTGCATTGTGATCTGGTTCTGTGGCGATCTCCCTTCATTGATACTTTTTACCAATTCTTTGGACATAATTGTTGCCTGTGCGCCTGTGTCAATCATCGCAAATGTATTGCATTTCTCTTCCACAGTGATGGGAGCATAATACCTGTCTTCAACTTCTTCTAACACACACAAAAAGTGTGAATTCTTGCTAATTTCGGAAATAATCACCTTTCTCAGACCTTTTTCACTTTTGGGTAATGACATTTTTCCCTCCTTTCTGTCCATTTCTGTGTGAGAAATCTTACTCATTTCCCCATATTCAGAGGTCCTTTGGAGTCTGGCCACTGTTCGCCCTTCCATCCGGCGATCATCAGAGTTCACACTACAATCCTCCAACTGAATATGCGTAGAAACATTACTTGGTGATTTGTCATTTTCCAATGCTGGGCATTTGTGGATATTTGGCATGGTACCAATCTTTTGAACATCTGTGGCTCAAAGAACTCTTCAGGTGATTGATCTCTATCCTCCTTTTGAGTATTTATTTTTTCTGCCTGTATTTGGTTAGTGTTTTGATTGTCTAGGGAAAGCGTTCTAGCATCCCCACTTACTCCCTGTTCAATTGTATTA
Source organism: Ambystoma mexicanum (assembly GCF_040938575.1). NCBI lineage: Eukaryota > Metazoa > Chordata > Amphibia > Caudata > Ambystomatidae > Ambystoma > Ambystoma mexicanum. The sequence continues at coordinate 859,217,250 of NC_090934.1, read as the reverse complement.
ACCATGCATGAGTTATCTTTCTTAAATCTGTCTCTTTGTTCTTTTGGAGATTCAGGTTTTCCTTTTTCATTTGTACAAATCTCCAACGTTTGATTTAACTATAGGTTAAACCGAACTTCTTTTTTAGATGTATTTGCAATTTCTGTCACATGTTCATTTGTCAGTATTTTCCTTTTTAAATCATTAAGCATCTCATAATCATTATTCAAAACCAAATCAGGGCAATCTGTTTTGTTAGCATTGCAGGTATCATTAATATTTTGTCACTTATCAGAAACCTCCTGGTCATTGCCTTCTGCCCCCTCCTTCGATGACTGTTTTTGTGCCGTACAGAGTTTTCCTATTTGTTCAGCACATTTTCACTTGGGCCTCGAGACATTGGAATCTTTCCATTTCTCTAGAATCTTCTCTCTGTGGCCTAGGTCGATATTGGTTGTTTTCCCCCTGATTGAATCTATTCTGAAATCTCTCAGGAGAGTGATTTCTATTGGGGTTGTTTCTGAACTATTGATTCATATGTGGAGGAGAGCAGGGTGCACCCATCCTTTGGTTGTAGTCCCCTGGTGGTGGTGATTCATTGTATTGACGTGGGACATAATTCATACTCTGCCTCATGTCCTGTCTTTCATTTTGTGAGTATTGTCCCTTATGCTGATTCCCATTTTCAGTAAATTGATCCACATATCGGGGTCTATCTTGATTACCATATATCATGGTGTTAGGGTCAAATCTGCTCTGTGTCCCCAATGTCTGGTAAGGACCATTATTTCTTTTATCCTTACTTTGCCTCTGGTTATTGTTCATACCTGACATGTCAGGCCGGTATCCTGCTCGGGGTCTGTCTCCTAAGTACCTAAGGCTAATGTTGCTCTCCCTATTGCTAGGATCATGTGATTGAAACATCGGTGCAGGGAATGACAATCTCTGTTGATTACCCCTTTGTTCAGGTGTCAAATTATTTTTACCTGGACTTTGAGCGGACTCAAGAGACATTTTGGCTGGCCTGATCTCCATCACTGTTGCTGAGGGTTCTTTAGATGTTCGTCTAGTGTCTTTCATTTTATCACTCTCTCTACCCTGACAATAGAGTACTTCATATAGTTTTGTACTTTGCTGTACAATCCATTCAAGGGACTTGACACGGTCAAATTCACAGACTAACTGTGATATGATGTCTTTCTGAAGCCCATAGAAGTAGGCAGTTTAAAGCTCATTGGAATTTGGGTCAAAAGATACATCAAAACGAGAAAAAGCTCTTTTTAAGTCTTGCAAAAATTGGTGAGGTGACTTATTAGGCCCAGCCATACTATAGAGAGCCTTGGACCTATGCATAGGATGGAAACCCAACAATTTTATATAGAGCGCCACCTACAGTTTGTGGCTGGTATCAGTGGCTTATCTACACCAGCAATCTATGCTCCATTGGGCATTACTGGCTCATGGACCTCCAGCAATCTATATATTATATTAGATTCCTTCCAAACAACATGAAAGGAAGGCACACATACGCACACACACACACACACACACACACAAATCTGCTTTATCACTGAATATTATCAGCTTATTCTGGGTTATTCTATCTGCATGGGAAAATTGACAAATGTACTACCAAAGAGAATGAATCTCCCCTGTGTCTTGATATGAAGTCACAAATGCAAAAATGACACTATACCATTTGTTTTTATATTCTGATTATATTATATACAAATACAATTCACAATTATCAGTTCTTACCATGAACATTGCACCAGCATCTGTAACGAAAGATAAAGAAACAGAGCAAGCAAGCTTTTTAAAACATGAATTAATTTTTAACATTCTAAACATGACGAAGTAAAATGCAGGGGATTTCCTTTGCTATTCTGCCTACACGACATTCTAATTCAGTCATCCATGAGACCATACACAGTGACCTCACTTAACTTATCTGCTTAGCAAAAGTGTTTGTTTGAAGTTCTCTCACACAACCTTGCTTCGCTCATCTCAGAAAGACAGGCCCAGTCAGTACGAACTGCTCCTGTAATCTTAGGTGTCTGGGAAGCACGGCGAGAAATTCTCAAGCCAGCGCTCAGTGACACCACAAACTTCTGTCTTCAGAGCCCAGTCAACACAAACTGCCTTCTCTATGTAAGTTTTTCCATTAGAAAAACTCAGAGCCTTCCCACATTTGACGTGGCATATCTGCAGACACTTTCTTCAAATCATATTATCAGAAAATGTGTTCTTTTACCACCCTCATGTTCTAAACAATGAGAGCTTAAGAGCATAATAACTGTATCTCTTTGGTTTCCTTTTGCCTTCCTCTCTGCTTTCTGCACTAACACAGAAAGAGAAAATAAAAAAAATGCCAGTATACACTTGAAAACGAATTCCAAAATATGTATTTTCACCTCATTTTGGACATGAGACTACATTATAATGTTAAGGAAGTTAGAGTTAGAGTTAGTGTTTAGCAAATTTTAATTAAAGTTAGTCAGTTATATAAATAATGTAGTCTTCTATGTAGGAGGTATTCAAGAGAAGAAAACAAATGGTGCACTTTATTCTCTGCAGTTTCACATTGAGCTTTTGCTGCATTATGAATTCTGTAGCTTGCATGCCACCAGCAACATATTCACATGTTATACTGGCAACATAAAATAACTATGTGTGTGTGCCATATTATTGCTGGCAAAACAACAAAAAAATGCCATCACATTTAGTGAAGCGCTATATATTCTTATAGAGCGCTATATATATTACTGCAAATCTTTGTTACCAGTTTAATGGTATCCACTACAGAATAATTGCTCATTTTACTATAGCCGATATAATAGCTCAGTGGGTTGAGCACTCGCTGCTGCGATGTGTGGTGATCTGGGTTCCATGTCTTAAAATCGCACCAAAAATGTGCGTGAATACAAAATATTGCAGCAATAATGCTGTGTTTTTGCCGCCACAATCATGTAAAGGATGCGGGGGACACCCCCGGACCCATTACACGATTTAAGGGTAGAGGGGGACACCCCCGCAACCCCTGCTCCGCTTAAATGGTATAATGGGGTACAACTTTACCGGGTCAAACCGCAATTTGTTTTACCAGCAACATTTGTTCTTGCGATTTTATTACCTGATACCGTGATCTGCAGGTTCGAATCCCAGCAAGGCCATCTCAGCCTTTCATCCTTCTTAGGTCCCGGTATTTCAGGCGCTTAGGTCCCGGGAGGATAGCTCAGCGGCAACGTGCGCGCCTTGGAAGCAGGACGACATGAAGCAACACAGGTTCGATCCACGGGTCCGTGCTTAGAAAACTCTGGTTATTTAAGCATGTTATAAATACGCAACTAAGACAAAAAAAAATCAATTATGCAAATAAAAAGCAAAAAAAAAAAAACTATTCCTGTAACAGCGCCTCGATGCCCGCGGGCTGTGTGAGCGCTTTAAAAATGTAAAATAAAAAATAAATAAATAAATAAATGAGTACCAACACAGGTTGGGTGATATTGTTTGCATATTTGTTCTATATAAAAGAGCTTAAGCATAAGTGCTGTACAATAATATATTACTATTTGGCCTTGGACGTCTGCTTGGATTCACAGTAATTTGACAATATGGATCTATACACACAGATATTAATGATACATATGGTGATCCATTCTTGTATGAAATGTATATCACATTAGTGAAATCATAACCATATTTTTCGTAGTATACTTAGGAACAATGCTATTTGATGCCATTTCCTGTTTTGTCAAGGTCGTGCTTCATTGCTTCCTGGGATGTCACTTTGGGGTGGGGTCAAATGATATCACTTCCAGTGATGTTATCAGAGGTCAAGGGTCGTGAGGCGAGGGGTGGGCCACTTTTTTGAGGCGAGGGGTGGGCCACTTTTTTTTGGGTGTCCGGGCCTATTTCTTGTCCCAGTCCGACCCTGCTGGCCTGGTATACTCTCATCCTCAATAACACTACAGACCTGATAGGAGTTTAACGACTTCCTCAAAAGAATGACACGCTGAGCAGAACTAAGCTAGGGTCTCGATTGGGTTCACGGGTACTCCCTTCCCAGAGCTCTGCTTTTTCCCAGGCCGGATATCCAAATGCATTTTTATTTGGTATTTCAGGCGCTGATATTCCGCCCTGAATCCTGCTATTTTGCAGCCCAATAATAAATGTAAAAAAACACATGCAGAGGCCGCAGTCTTACAGATGTGAAATTTTTCGGGCAGTGGCCAGTCACAGTGGTTACATTTTTGGATTTGTCCTAGGTTGGGACATGTCTCCTGAAAATGCGATCTATCCCTTCTGGACCCGTCTTCCCCATTGTTACTCTTCAACGTGCTGAGCACATCGCCACATCGCACCTGTCATCTGGATAGAAAAGCCTTGTCCAACCAGTAACCATCGAGATTAGGAAGGTGTTAAAAATCCACCTGTTCTGTTGTACGTTCTCAGCCCACTGTGGGTTATACACTATTACAGCACCTAGATTATATTTAGGGTGACCAGCCGGCCCGGTTTTGCCGGGACTGTCTGGATATTTGCACCGGGGTCTCAACACTTTTTTAAGTTTGGGGATCGGGTGGATACCATCCCGGTTTTTGGCCAGATGTCATATTTTTGTCAAAAACCGGGATGCTATACACCCGATCTCCAAATCCTGGACGGGTTTTTTAAACTTAAAATAGCCTCGGGACCCCTGGCGCTGAAACATTACACGAGACAGGCCACCCACATGGAAGTAGGACTACAGTTTCACAGCTGAAGCTGTAGTCCTACTTCTATGTCAGTGGCCTTGCCCAGTTTTTTATTTTCGAAATCTGGTCTCCCTATTATATGACACTCATTGAAGAGCACCAGCGGAATCTATGTACTCACTGGTTCATCAGTCAGTGCCTTCACAAGACACAATGTGTTACGCGAGCGGCTTGCTGTTAAAGCTGCACGTTTTCTAACAGACACAGGAGGTTCCAGACTAGTAAGGGCGAGGCCAAGGGGCGGTTTAGGGGCTCGGGAAACATTTGTCAGGAGGTGGGGATGAAGTAGTAGGACGAGATGGGGAGTGGGATAGCTGCTAAGAAGTGACCCCATGTCATAAGAGATTTGAAGTTGGGAGAGTTCATATTCTGTGGTAGTGTGCTTAAGGGTGCAAGTGTGTGTGCCCAAGCCCCCCAACGCTTGAATAGCTGCAATGACAGTTATCAATTGAATCATACTAGAAAGGGGCAGAGAACCCTGCACATGTACCTTCAGTTTAGGATGGTGCTTGGTGGTCGGTGTGCTGCTATGCAAATGTCTGCAGTCAGACAGACAGCCAGCAGCAGGTCAGGTGACAAGCACCTTACACAGTGCTCAATCTTTTGCAGCAGGCCATAAGCGGGTTGTAGCCCAGTTCAGTTGCACCTGGTGGTGGCTGGTGGGCTTGCTAGGCACAGCACAGTGGCTAGCCTGGCCTTCTGACCTGCTGAACCTACTGCTCCTGCCTGGGTCTTGACTCAGCGAGGCTGCACTGCCATAGAGATTAATCTCTTCGAGTTAGTCCGATGAATGAGCTGACTGAGCAGATCAGTCCAATCAATTATGTCCCCCAACTAGACATCCGCGCATGCGCTGAGGAGGAGGCACGCACGGTCTTTCCAGGCATGGCAGGGCAACTTCAGCAACAAATGTTGCTTTGAGGATCATAAAACCAAGCATCCATGGCTTGCAGACCCCAGATGCACTGCTAGCCTGGCTTTGCCTGAATGCTACACTGCTGCTGACAGCAGGCATCATGTAGTGCTCTCAAACTGAGTCTGATGATTTTTTTGTAGCACCAGCCCTGGTCAATGAGCCGGCTCTTGCCGGATCCGAGATCTGGCACCAGATGTGTAGCCGGATCTCGGGATCCGGCCAGAGTCAGCCACCACAAACCCCAAACCCATGATCTGTGTTGGGTTACATTGGTAAAAAAATTGAAAAAAAAAGTTAATGCCAATGGAAAGGTCGGAAGTGGAGGGTTGGGATAAGCTTCGCCAGGCTTGGATGGAGGACCTTGACATAGATATTCCTGTGAAGGAATGGGAATATCTGCTTCACATAGGGGTGCAAGCAAAAATGGATCTGGGGCTACGATACATTAAGCAAAGGATCCTTTATAGATTATATTGGACAATGTCTAGGATGTCAAGGTTGGGACTTTTGGAAAATGATTCCTGTTAGGGTTGTGGATGCGGCGGAGGTACTTTAATGCATATGCTGTGGGTATGCTCAAGAGTATCTAACGTTTGCTCTGATGTATTAGATAGATTGGACATTATGGTGGAGGAGCATCTTCCACGTACTTTCTACTCGACAATTTTATTATCAAATAGAAGAAGGGGGGATAAGGCCAGAGTAAAAACAGACTGGATTAATAGAGTTTTGGTAATGGTGGCAAAGCAAATACCACGAGTTTGGGATTCAAGAAAGAAACCAAATGTGGACGAATGGTTATTGGATGTACAAACCCTGTCAAACTATGAAAATGTTATGTTATTAAAACAAGGAAGAGAAGGATATTATTCCTGACTTTGGGGGTCTTTTAATGAATTGTACAGTTAGAAGTCCTATACCATGTATATACTCTGTTCACATTAATTAGGGGGTTGGCTTGATGGATATATGGAGTTGTCTGTGGTGCATATTACTGTTGTCTTGTCTTGTTTGTTGTACGTCAAAGATCTATATATTGGTTGTAAAATAGTACTTTGTGATTACGATTAGTTTCTCTGTTTTATGAAATTCAGTATAATACTGTATGATTCTTGGTACCGTTATGAATTTTACAATCTGGATGCAATGTAATGGTATTGAGATTGTGTTGTTGTTCTGTTCTTTGTATGAACATTCTAAATAACAAATAAAGTGAATTAAAAAAAAAGAAAACACCTGCGACGGCATAAAGTAGGGGGGCCGTGCAGCTCAGCAGCTCATTGCCGCCATGAGCGCTCTGCTGGCTCCGCCCCCCTACAGGACTTTGACACGACCCCGTTTATTTGTTTATTTATTTATTTATGCAATGTTTGTCGGATACATGGACCCAGATTCTTTATTTATGCAAGGTTTGTCAGATACTTGTATCCGACAAACCTTGCATAAATAAATAAAAATACAGGTATCCACAAACATTGCATGAATAAATAAATAGCCATATTAACATTAAAACTATTGCACATGATGCAGCCACCCAACTGCTTTGAGAGCGGAGCAGAAATCACCCCGTTTGAATAGTACCCAATCATTTTTCTTTTTATTAAATTTTATAAAATGGGATGCAAATTGTGTATTTTAAATAATATTTACTCAGCAACACTGGTCAAAACTATTATCTGCATAGTGAAGTAACTCCTCACCAGTGCCATGGAAGTGGTTTAAAGTGGAATTGATATATAAATAAATGCGCTGTTTTAACGCAGCTGCCTGATGCACAGAGCAGCCCTGTCCCTTCACCTTGCTAGACAGAATATGCGTTGCATCAGACCAGGAAAGGACAGCAAGTTCATTTAGAGATTTTGTCCGACACAAAGCCCTGCGAGTTTAAACCAAAAATGGCTTGCCAGCACTTAATAATTGGAGTTAATTCATCAAGATAGGTCAGAAACTCTAATCACTCTTGTCTTCTCTTGTGACCAAAATTCGTTAAAAATTCATATGCACTTTCTGTTCCTCTATGGCTGCTGCGTTGAGGTAAAAGTGCCAGAGTGGGAAGAGTTTACAACGATTTTCTATGCAATTCCGGAAGAAAGCATTTTTACAGTGCTTGACTCATTGCTACGCACTCAGGGCTTCAGGAAGTGCGGGAGAGGCAGAGTGCTCCCAAATGATGACAAAAGACTCTGAGCCATACGGGCCCTAGACAAGTATTTACCTACAGTGCGATGACCTGTGCACTTGCTGCGGAACTGAGTGATTGTAACTATAGCAGCTAGATGTTGTAATGCTTGTGATCTGTGCAAGTTGTGCATGAATTTGTTTATTATAAATGTCATGTTGATTTTAATTCAAATACATCACTGTTGTTGAGTAAACATGGTCAGTCCCCCTTAAAACCAATGACGACCTTAAGGAGGAGAGCAAGGACATGGACACAGGGTCGGAGGGAGGAAGGGGAGAGGCTGGTAGAGCCCGTTAAACGGCAGATTGCCCCAGGCCCCGTGTGGCACGAAGTGCGGCACGATAAAGGGCCTGGGGGGTTAGGCGCAGGGTGGGGGGAACACAGACAGCGCAATTAAGAACGGGAGGGGCAGCCAGGCGGCGCCCCCACCCGCAGCGTAGCCCAGGCGACCCAGGATCTGAGAGGGGAAAGGTGTGAGAATTAGCAGCATGGGGGCAGGAGGAAGTCCTGCCCCCAGCTAGCAACAATAGGCCAAGGGGGAATAAATACCCCAGAAGAAGAAGGAGAGCCACACTCAGGTAGGGAGCTCACCTAACACGGGTAGGCTCCCAGGACCTGGATTAAGGGGAGAGAAGATCGTTTTGCCTCTGCGGGCTTTTCGTGTTTTTTCCCCCTTTTTTCCCACAGCTGAGAGGACCAGCGACGTGGAGAGAAACGGTTGGAGGGTCTGGAAGCAGGAGCGGCGGGCGTTTCGGGTCTTTTCCGAGGACGCAAGGAAGGCAGGACCAAGGAGCCCGAGGAAGCCTGCAGCAAGCGGCTGCACACGGACCTCGCACATCAAGAGCCGAGGAGGTCGGCACAGCAGTGAGCGGCTACACACGGAGCTCGCAGAGCTCAAAGAAGGCGGGTCCCCGAGCACAACACAAGGAGTGAGCGGGGCTGCAACAGCAGAGCCTTCATAGCACGGCAAGCAGAGCGTCAGGCTCAAGCGCATAAGGACATAGTTTCGAGCCCCTGAGAGGGCGCAAGAATTTATATTTGGGCGCAAAATTTTTTAATTTCTCTCCGGCTCAGGGAGGACACAGATCTCAAAAAAGGTGGGTCCCCGAAGAGCCCGAGGAGGTCGGCGCAGCAGTGAGCGGCTACACACGGAGCTCGCAGAGCTCAAAGAAGGCGGGCCCCCGAGCACAACACAAGTGCTGCAGGATTGGCAGTCACGGTTTAGCGGCAACAAACTGACTTGCGGTGGTAGCACAGGCACTGAGGCTAACTACAGATCAGAAGATTGCGAGCTCAAATCACAGGCTCGTGGAAAAGGTTTTGTGACAACAAGATTCAAGAGCCAAGTGTGAAGCAATGGCTGAAGCAAGGGCAAAAAGAGCGCAGGAATTTGGAGCATGGGCAAAAAAGGCGGAAAAGGAATATGGAGCGCAATGGGTACTGGAGATAATGCAGAAAGAGGAGAAGGCAAGGGCAATGTCGCCTTTGCTACTGGAGGAGTCCAGCTGCAGCAAAGATGAAACAATAATACCTCAAGGCCAGAAAAGGGCAAGGGAGGTAGCAGAGGGAACACAGGAATAGCCGGAGGAGCCCAGGAAGAAGCAAAAGATGACCAACAAAAAAGGTAAAGAAAAGATTGATAATAATATTGGGGAAAAAATTGTCAAAATGTTGAAAGAATGCACAACGGTTCAGGGTAAGTCGCCCAGAGCTCAAGAGGGTAAAGAGAAAAAGCGAAAAAACCACAGGTCTGAGCAAACAGCAGTAACATCCGAAGAGGAGGAGAGTAGCGAGGATGAGGAAAGAGAGCATTTAAAGGCTTGGGTGAGATGGAAGGGGGTGATACGCAAGGATAGGCAGAAGAAGAACAAGGCAGATGGGGCAGGAGGTGGTCAGGGAACTGATGGTCTAGGCACAACAGGCAGCGAGGTACCCATCACGCAGGGGGATGGACAAGGGGGTCTACCAGGTACTACCCCTCAAGGGGCGAACACAGGCATACCGGTGGCACCGACCGGGCTCACAACCATAACAGTACAAGAGCCTGCCACGGTAATGACGAAATATGGCAGGGCCAAAGTGGGGAAGGACGTACAGGGACGTTCAATGAAGGCCCAAGCATGGTACATTAACGAGAAAGTGAAGGAGAAGATATGGAGGAAATAATTCATAGATATATTTTCATTTCTAGAGGTACAGAAGAGAGGCCAAAATGTAGCACTAGAAGACATAAAAGAGGATGAGAAGGGTTTACTGAAAAGGGCAACAGTAGATAGGAATTTCGATAATTGGACAGCAGCTTTCCAAATTATGTCCACCATCATACTGCAGAAATATCCGGAAGATGGTTTATCACTAGTAACATACCAGCAGAGGGTGTTAAAGGTCTACAAAGCATTTGGGGGGGAGGCATGGAAAGAATATGACCATGAATTTAGAAAGGAAATGGATTGCTTCCCAGACATAGGTTGGGACGAAGAGAACTTCAACCTATACATATTCAATGTGCTAAAAGAAAAATGGGACGCTAGGGAACAGAGCGGCTCGGGGGGCTTTCAAAGGAAGCAATATTGGCAGTACGATTCCAGAAGCGATTATAGATATGGGAACAGAAGATACGAGAATAATTATGACAGGCCGAGAGAGCTCAGCGTTCGGAGCAGGCAATACAACACACAGAGGAGTTGGCAGAACAATATATTGCCAACAGCACAAGGGGGAGGAAGAAGTGCCAATGGATCAACTAGAACAGAGGCAGCACAATGCAGAAATTTTGAAAACGGGGTACCATGCAGCTGGGGCAAAAAATGCAAGTTTAGCCACAGATGCGAGAATTGTAAGGGCGAACACAGCACAGCAAAATGTACCAGAACATCAGCTAGCACACACAGGGCTCTGGAGAAACGCAATTGAAAAAAGCATGGAAAAGGGGGCCACGCCCATAAAAATTGAAAGAATGGAAAAGTGGCTAAGGGTATTCCCAGACAATGAAATCGCAGAGACAATCAGAAGAGGCTTCCAGGAGGGCTTTAAGATACCTTTTGAGGGGTCCCAGGATATCCCAAAAAACTTGAAATCTGCATTAGAAAACAGGGCGTTGGTGGGCCAAAAGATCATGAAAGAGGTAGAACTGGGAAGGATAGGGGGACCATACAGGTCTCCTCCATTTGAAGTATATATATGCTCACCATTGGGTCTGGTCCCAAAGAAAGAACCGGGCGAGTTCAGGCTAATACATCACCTATCATACCCCCCTGGGGCATCGGTAAACGATGGCATAGCACAAGAAGCAGCATCAGTGATATACGCAGACTTTCAGGATGCAGTGCAGGTGGTCAGGAAAGCAGGGAGAGGGGCATGGATGGCGAAGGTAGATATAAAATCAGCTTTTCGCTTCCTACCGGTCAACAGGGATTCCCAAAGGTGGCTATGCATGCACTGGGAGGGCGAATATTACGTTGATAAATGCCTACCAATGGGTTGTGCTATTTCGTGTGCATACTTTGAGAAAGTGAGTTTGTTCTTACAATGGTCACTCACAAAAGAGATAGAGGAGGCACAAGTGGTCCACTAGTTAGATGATTTTCTATTCGTGGGGCCACAGGGTTCCGAGTTATGTGGGGCAACTTTAAATAAATTCATGTCATTAATGGAGGAGTGGGGTTTTCCGTGGCAGAAGAAAAAACAAATGGGCTTCACACAGAGAATACAATTTCTGGGTATAGAAATAGATTCACGAAAGGGAGTGTGCAGGATCCCAGAGGGAAAAGTAACAGACCTCTTGAGTACAATCAGAAGCCTAAGGAAAAAAAAAAAAAAAAACAAGGCCAAGGTTAGGGAACTACAATCACTGGCAGGAAAACTAAACTTTGCTGGACGGGTTATACCACAGGGCAGGATATCTCAGAGAAGGTTAGAACAGCGAACAAGAGGGGCAAAAGCTCTATGAGTTGAATAGCAAGGAACTGAATGTGTGGTCAGACTATATGGCGGTAGTGCATGTGGTAAACAATGGAAGCGCATCATGCCCGCTAGTATTAGAATTGATGAGGGCAATTACACTAGAATGTCTGAATAATAATGTGGCACTAAAAGCGAGGCATATCGCCGGGGAAGCGAATGTGGTCGCTGACGCCTTATCTCGTTTCCAGTGGGGCACATTTCCCCCCCCCAAAAAAATAAATAAATAAAAAAAAAATTAAACAAAAAATAAAAAAAAAAAAAGAAACGGGAGCTTCGGCCAGACGCAAACAGGGAAAAAACGCCCACGCCGCTAAAGGCATGGGTCCCTTTAGAAGCAATGGCGAAAGAACGGTAAGCTACCAGGTTGACTCAGAAGAGGAGGTACAAGGCCAGGTGATAGAAAGATTGGCCAGGAACGCCATAACATACAAGACTGGTAAGCAATACAAGAAAAATGTAAATAATGTGTTAAAAGAAACTGGTTTACAAAAAGTGGGGGAGATCACAATCTCCAAAATGTGTACATTCCTGGAGAAAGCATTTGCGCAAGGGAAAAGAAAAAGCTGGGTGGCAGCTCATTTGGCCGCCGTCGCATACACAGCTAAGGTGGCAGGGGTGGCAGACCCAACTTGCAGCCCTCGAATAAAATATGCAATGAAGGGCTGGGCAAAATTGGAAGGAAAGAAGCCGGATGGGAGGAGACCCCTTAATTTTTACAAAATGATAAAACTCTTCAGCTGTTAGAGAGCACGTGCAGCGATAGTTACGAGACAAAGCTGTTCAGGGCAGCATTGGCCCTAGCGTATTACGGGGCGTTCAGGATTGGGGAACTAGTAGCACGCAACACGGTGGTAGGGGACGGCCTGGCAATGGGAGACATCAGTATGGGGTCCAAGGGCATGTCAATTCTACTTAGGAAATCAAAAACAGACCAAAGGGGAAAGGGTAGTCGGCCATTCATTCGCATCCCAGGCAGGTAGGTGGATCGAAGATTTCAGAGAGGGTCTACATTTCAAAAAGACAATAACTTCCTGGTGGGGCCTTCCCGGGATGCATTGTGAGGACGTCCACGACCGGTTGTCAGATTTGATCGGTTTCAGGGATCCACCCGAATACCTGGTAATCCACCTGGGCGGGAATGATTTGGTCAAAACAAATAAAGGGGAACTGCTGCGCAACATATGTGAGTCCCTAAGGGCGATAGCGCATTGCTGGTGGAAAACTGAAATTTTCATGTCGGAGATTATCACACGCAGAATTTGGTATGGCGCGCACAGGAGGCATGCAATCGAAGTAGCAAGGAAAAAGCTCAACAAAGCTGTAGAAAAGTAAAGCAAAAGCATGGGGCTACAGTTCATAAAACATGGGTTTTCGCAGAACAACCCAGACCTTTTCCACCAGGATGGGATACATTTATCCAACAAAGGAATGGGAATTTTTACGGATAACATTTTTTAGAGCCTTAGCGGAACGGGGTTGTAAGTAGGGACGCTTTTTTGGGGGGGACCTGAGCGGCCGAGGCTTCACCCACTCAGGTGTGGCGGCACGTGTCCAGGAGCGGATGCCCCGGGGAAAAAGACCAGCCAAGATGTGGGAGGGGCATCTGCACATCCGGGACATGATGGGCCCAAAAAACGAGTGGTGTCATTTATTACTTGTCATGATATTATTGGTACTATTGTTTTGTAGAAAATAAAACAAGCCTACGGCCATAATTTTTCCAACAACAAGAAACTCTGTCTGTTTTATTACTACTGTTTCTTGGGGACCAGGTTTAGGGGATCTGAGCGAAGGGGAACCCACACTACTCAGCCTATGGAAAGGGAAATGAAAGGGGTTACACCTATCCGTGGCTCCATGTGTCCTTGGAAATGTTACTACAGGGGAAGGCGGGTGTGGGGAAGTTGGGACCCCTGCTATAACACAAGCCATAACATCTGGCGCCAAGGGGTGACGTTCGCGATGACAACAAACAACAGCGAGGCTGCCCGCCCGCCAAGCTCAGGTCCCGGAATTTGAACAGGGCAATCCGCATGTGGTGAAAAGAGCAGTCCGCCCATTGATAGGGGGTAGTCTACCCAGTATAGAATGGCCAATCCCGGCCACAGCAGAGTTGAAAAGGCTATCTGCACAGAATGAGTGGAGGAAGTCCGCCCAGCTCAGACGACAGGCCCCGGCCGCAAGAAAGGAGGAAGAGCGTGGCGCGAACTAAGGGAGAGCAGCAGCGGGAAGCCCAGCAGCTGAAGAGGGAGGGCGACGCGACCTGTGCTTGGGAGGGGGGGTTGGGGGCGGAGCACAAGCCCGAATAGACGGTAAGGGCAATTTGCCCCGGGAGGACGTGCACTCCACCCAACACTACTGGGCATTCCACTCACGAGGAAACCACTGAAGGAAGGGGAATCTGCCCACCCTAATGAAGAAGGCAAACGCTGCACAAAGAAACCAGCACTGCGCCACAAAGGTGGGGGATCGGCCATCTGCCCAGCAGCAGTGCTGATCCAAACATCATCCAGAGGGTGAAAGGAGCAGTATGTCCTGCTGAGTTCTACCATAGGGCACTCCGCCTACAAGGCAAGGAAAGGGCAATCTGCCCTTAGAGCGAGGGCACTCCGCCCAACATTGAAGCGCAATCCACCCACAAAGAAGGGTAAGGGAAGTCCACCCATGGTGCGTGGGCACTCCACCCAACATTAAAAGGAAGTCCACTCACGAGGAAGGGAAACTGCAGTTGGCCCGGGGTGTGAAGAAACTGACACACCTGGCTAAAGGGGCAATACGCCCAAAGGAAAGAATGGGCAATCCACTCACGAGTGCAAAGGGGGGCGATATCCTACGAGAAAAGGAGGGAATAATTTATATTAATGGTTTGAAACAGACTAGCTGATTGTTAGGTATGAGGCAACACACATTTACGATACAAAAAGCAAAACCCTGTTTGTGTAACATAAACAGTCCTGAAAATGATCTTACCAGAGGCCTGGGACATATGGTCACCTGTCTCCTGCCTACGGACATTTCCACTGAAGTGACGTTTCTGAAAAGGAAGAGCAGTCAGCTGGATGAAGAATGTCATCAGAATGTCTCCATAAAGACAGCACAGTCCTACACATTGAGATGATCTGTCCAGGATCACATTATCATCCAAAGGAACAGCTGGGAAATGAGCCACGTCTCTAATTGGGCTACCTAACCTCCTGTCCATAGTTCATTAGGATGCCCTGCGTCCAGATATTTACAGCGCGTGTTTGGAGAGACAAGCTCTAGACCCGCAACAAAGGGATGCAAAGTTACTCTTTATGACTGGCACTTTCTGTTGTAGATGCCTTGTTTTGTGAGATAGTAGGAATTATTAAAGTGTATCTATGTCAGAGAGAGGTAAGGTCCAGTCTGCCTTGCTGGGATTTGGTTCTGTGAGCTGGCATGAGAACACCGATTTCTGCAACAAGTGCTTAACACACTGAGCTGCCTTGACAATTTTTTTCACGCACACTTCTCACTATGTATTTCAACTTCAGTTATTGCACGCAATCAGAATATTGCCTAAAGTAAGGTGAAACACTACATGAGTGGTTCTATAGCGAACACAAACTATGTGAAGAGTGAACACAGAATGCATTACAGGATTAGTTTAGCGTATCGGAACTTAGTTGCAACAACAGCCAGGCAGTAGGGTTCTGGATGCTGGTGTATACTTAGGAGTGTGAGGGGGATAACCCCCCTACCCACCATCCCCTTTGCATGCACGGATGTTCCTGCATCAGAGGGATACCCTGACTCCACTATCCTGAGAAATGTTGCCTTGGTCTTGGTTCAATGCCCTGGTTTACTAGTCCCACTAGTATCAAGAAAGTGTACTTGGCCTCTATGAGCACAAGCAAAGAACTCACAGAAGCACGCTAGGTACGCACATTTGTATTCCTCAGTGACAATACTCCATTCAGTAGCCAGTACAGTGTGTGTAGTGCCTTGGTTCCAAACCACTGTTGCAACAAATGCATTGCAAATGATGCATGTAAAAGCCCTACTTGTTGCCTGCCTTCGTGCATTATGCACTGCTTTTGCAGCTTCCATGTACAGACCTAGCTTCTGAAGCTAAGTTGCCTCTGAACCTGTCCTTTATTATTGCATTCGAATGGCCTGCACGGTCAGATTAGCCCCTCGACCTCTCGGCCCTGGGGAGTGGGGGCTGTTTTCTGCCCACGCCTGGGTCGGTTTGAAAAAAAACAATGACATTTTTGAAGAAAAGAAAAACACCTGCAATAGCATAATTCATCAAAGCAAAGTAACACGTTACCTTGCTTTGATGATTGATTTGCATGCATGATGTGTGCATCATAAATTGTGATGCATGCATCATTCACATGCTGCTGCATCATGCAAAGTTGAGGAGCCGGATCCGCCGCCAGGCCGACGGCTGTCATTGTGCCGCCACTCCTGGAGTGGCTGTGCTGTTGTATTAGTGATAAATATGTATTAGTGATATTAGTGATAAACGACCAATTTTAGTGTAGAATAAGCATCCATTTCGGACTATGTATTTTGCCTTTCGTGAGTTGCAGTAATAGCATGTGCTTTTGCTCTTCAGGATGTTTGTTTGCATGTATGAGGTAACGAGGGCTCAGAGTATGAGATGTCCTTTGAGTGCGCTGCTTTCCCTATTTTGCCAACCTCTGAAGCCTGAAAGTAGATGCATGTAGGCTTGACATGTGGCCAACTTTGCATCAGACCTGCAGATAAACTTAACTGGTCTGCTGTTAAATCTCAGTTACCAGTTTAATGGTATCCACTACAGAATAATTGCTAATTTTACTATAGCCGATATGATATGTCAGTGGGTTGAGCACTCGCTGCTGCAATGTGTGTGTTATCTGCAGGTTTGAATCCCAGCAAGGCCATCTCAGCCTTTCATCCTTCTTAGGTTGATAAATGAGTACCAACACAGGTTGGGTGATATTGTATGCATATTTGTTCAATAAAAAAGAGCTTAAGCTTAAGTGCTATACAAACACATATTATCATTTGGCCTTGGACGTCTGCTTGCATTCACAGTAATTTGACAATATGGATCTATATACAAAGATATTAATGATACATATGGTGATCCATTCTTGTATGAAATGTATATCACATTAGTGAAATCATAACCATATTGTTCATAGTGCACTTAGGAACAATGCTATTTGATGCCACTTCCTGTTTTGTCAAGGAGTGAAAGTTTGTGTTTCAATGCTTCCCGGGATGTCACTTTGGGGTGGGTCAAATGACATCACTTCCGGTGATGTCATCAGAGGTCCAGGGTCATGCCGCGAGGGTCTGTCCACTTTTTTGAGGCGAGGGGTGGGCCACTTTTTTTTGGGTGCCCGGGCCTATTGTCCCAGTCCGACCCTGCTGGCCTGGTATACTGTCATCCTCAATAACACTACAGACCTGATAGGAGTTTAACGACTTCCTCAAAAGAATGACACGCTGAGCAGAACTTAGCGCGGGTCTCGACTGAGTTCAGGGGTACTCCCATCCTAGAGCTCTGCTTTTTCCCAGGCCAGATATCCAAATGCATTTTGATTTGGTATTTCAGGCGCTGATATGCCGCCTGAATCCCGCTATTTTGCAGCCCAATTATAAATGTAAAAAAACACATGCAGCAGCTGCAGTTTTACAGATGTGAAATTTTTCGAGCAGTGGCCAGTCAAAGTGGTTACATTTTTGGATTTGTCCTAGGCTGGGACATGTCTCCTGTAAATGCGATCTATCGCACTGTGAAAACATAAAAATTGATATGAGGCTGGGAAGCCCAAAGGAAACACACCAACAGAGGTTACAAAGGACATACAAGTGCTTTATTTAAAAGCTACAACAGTTACCAAAGTCAATTGACAAACAGATAGCTATTCGGCTCTCAGAGTAACATAACGAACTTCAACAAAGGTTCGATGCATTAGTAGAGAGACCGTACATTGGAATATTTGGGTCTTTTATATGATTTGTCCAGCCCTTGGCCAACCCTCTCGCGGGTTAACCATTCTTGGGATCAGGCCTAGGGTTCCTTGCCAGGTCAATCCTATAATGTATGCATTTTGATCAGTTTCGCTGATATAGTTGTTCATTTACACATAGGTCAGCAATAGGACAAGGTCTCAGTTCGCAACCCCGACAAGTGGCCTGCAGGCATATTAATTATTCGTGTGTGCGGAGGTCACAACGGCCAGAATCTCACTCAGAATGTCATTCAGCCTCGATTTTGATGTTCGTGGTGACTTCCACATTTACAAGAGGACCTAAAATGGCGGCTAAATCCAAGATGGCGACTTACATTACTTTTCGTTAAGGTCAAGACCTTGCCGCGGAGTCTATTTACATGATATTTTAGACAACTTGGCGTAGGCCAATACACATTCAATTACTGCGACAGGAGGCATAATATTATTTCAATTCCAACAGACCCTCCTTTTGGCCTATGCCAAGTGCTAATATCATTTCTAATACTTCTGCAAATAACTCCATGCATTGTCATCCATACATCCCGAATCATTGTCTGTAATGTCTATAGCCATTAGGTCTTCGTCAGAACCTCTTGCTACACAAACTCTTTAGATGCTGTATCTGAGGCATATATTCTATGCACTATTGTGCTCACTGCTTGGGCACAACATCCCCCTAGCATTCCACATATACTCGGAAGACATTGAAAACAGCAACAAAGGAATAGCAGGATCCCCAAAATAACCAGAATGACAGAAAGCACCTTCCAGCCCCAAGATTGTAAAGAATCCCAAAACCAGGTGCTAAGATTCCAATCTCCTACAGGGATATGCACTTCAGAACTAAGGATATGCAAGTTCTGTATTGCTTTAAAAATTGTCGGCGAGGAATCTGGTACGAAAACACAGCAAGCGGACCCCACCAACTTGCATACTCCACCTCGTTCTGCCAGAATGACATCTAATGCCATCCGATTTTGGAGTGCTACCAATCTTATTGCTTTTTGTTCTAGTGTCATATTGTAAAGTATGTCCGTGGTCCGGTTGATCGTTCTCTCCAGTACCCTTTCTAATCCCCTAATGTTCTCAGAGTTTGTTATCTGTCCCCAAAAGGGCACAACTGATTTTGCTATATCGCCCAATACTTGCCCAGGGGTATCTCCGTTCTCGTCCCGCCGTGGGCGAGCCTTAGAAACCTCCAATGTACTAGCTACAAATACCCCAGGTAACAGGATTCCTAAATAACAGGTTCCCTGCCAATCCTTGGGCAACCAGGGAAATGCTAAACTACCACAAACAAAATAAACAGGCCCCCCTACATACAGAGGCCTGTTTTCTCCAGTCAAATGTACAATGTTCACACAACCTTCAAAATCTCCCATTGACCGAGTGCCATTTCTTTGTACACAAAAGGGGACCGAATCAGGGCTATGATTTATAGAGTAGGAAGGAGGCACGGCGTCCTTATTGCCTATCTGAGCCATTTTAAAGGAAATTAGAGTTTGAAAGGGAAGAGATAGTTTATCAGACGGCCTAATAGAAGCGACGTTAGGTTTACTTCTATTTGCAAAAAGCAAGCATCCCAGGGGAGTCAATTCACGTTTCTCGAAATCATTCAAATTAGTTCCATCAAAGTTCCCTGAGATGCTATCATTCCATCGGTCAAAGAATAGTGCTGTAAGAGAGGCATAGCAAGCAGTCGTTAAAGGTAAAGGGTGAATGTACCATCCTAGCCCCTTGTTCCCATGTTGCGGTAAATGAGTGCAAATCCAACAATTACTCTTATTAAAAATGGCATGCGTTGCATTCATTACTATCATTAAAGTGTTATTATGATACTTTCGTCTATGTTGGGAGTCTCTAGGGGACAGAGTGTGAAGGTGTACATAGGGAGTCAAAGCAGTTGGTACAATCTCAATCGGTAGTAGAGGTTTTAGAGGATAGATTTCTTCAAAGTACCAAAGTCCTACAGCAGTAATTGCAAAAATACCAATTATCATTATCAAAACACAGCAATGCGTTTTCGGGGCCCAGGCACATTGTTCATTGTCCAAGTTGGTCACCCCCCTATTCACGAGTCCAGTGCGGGGAGCAGCAGTGGAGGTGGCAGGCATTGTAGTTCCTCAATCGACGACCCCAATGTTCGTTGCTGGCGACGCTATGGTCGCGCAATTTCTTAGTCCTTCCCAACCCCAGCCAGCAGAATCCCCTTTTTGTTCCTTTTGTTCAACAGAAACTTTCTTATAGAAAAGAAACACTTTCAACCACTTCTCTTTTCCAAATGCACGGAAAGACCCGTGCCGTAGTTCTATTTTCTTCGTCGAAGGTTGTACCTGGTGGTACCCAAGACTGTCTGATCCGAAAATAAGGTGTTGTCACTTCCTGAGGGAAGCGACATATCAGAGGCGACGGAAGTCGCAGAACTTGAAACAGTGTTTTCCGGAAGTAATTTTTCGACCGAGTGCGGAGACGAAATGGACTGTTCCCCAAGCTCCACGGGCTCAGAGAAATTCTCCGACGCACTCACAGCGCTGTTTGCTACTCCAAGATCAGAGACTGTAGCATCAGCGAGGGGATCTGCTTCTTCTGTAACGTGTGGCGTCGGGTGAGGAAGTTTCTTGACATGCGTCGCGTGGGTCCAGTGTTTCTTCCCAGCCACCAGCACTGCTGTCCGGGTGACCAACAGCACCTGGTAGGGTCCCTTCCAACGAGGAGTGAGACAGGAAGACCTTTCGTAGGCCTTCACTAGGACCCAACTTCCAGGCTGTATATCGTGACCTGGGCCCGTGGACCGTACAGGTAAAGCTGAATAAACCTGGTGATAAATGAAATACAGCTTTTTAGTTAACTGGTTACAGTAGTCTACAAGCAATACATTTTCCACCTCTCTCAGGGCTTTAGACTTTGGGAGACCCCAAATGTTAGCAGGCCTCCCCATCACTACCTCAAATGGAGAAAGCCCAGTCTTAGTTTGAGGTGTGGTACGCATAGCTAATAATACAATAGGTAAGGCATCTGGCCATTTCAGTTTGGTATCAGCACATGTTTTTGCAAGCTTATTCTTTAAGATACCATTATGTCTTTCCACCAACCCAGCACTTTGAGGATGTCTGGCTGAGTGAAATCGTTTCTCAATATGTAACGCTGTGCATATCTGCAAAATTACTGCTGCAACAAAATGAGGACCATTGTCTGACCAAATTACCCTTGGGAGCCCGAATCGAGGAAAGAATTATTTTACCATAATCTTTGCAGTGGTCATGGCAGTAGCATCTTTAACGTGGAAAGCCTCGACCCATTTTCTCAAAGCACAAATAATTACAAGAACATATTTTAGATTGTTACACCGTTCCATCTCAATAAAATCAAAGTGAATGACCTCGAAGGGAACAGAAGGGGGCCCAAAGCTTCCCCTTGGAGTTACTGTCCCCTTGCCCACATTGTGCTGTAAGCAGATCATACAGTTCCGGACATGACGTCGTGCAGTCTCCAGAATCTTGTTATTCACCCAAACTTGTTCTAACATTTTCGTGATCTGCTGAGCACACACATGTGTAGGACCGTGTGCCATCGTAACCATTGCCAGTACATATGAATCAGGGAGCAACCATTTTCCTTCAGATATATCCACCCAACACTCATCATCATCTAGTTTCCCCATTCCTTCGGCCCACCTTTTAGATTCTTCTACTGTGGCATCAGTTTGAATATCTCGTACAGACCCAATACCTTCATCCATTACATAGGCATCTTTTGTTTCCCTTAGCACATACATGTCTGTGCTAAGGCCTGTGGCCGTTTGCCTGGCTATCAGGTCTGCAAAAGCATTCCCTTTTCCCACATCATCTATGACCTTACGATATGCTGCACATTTCATGATCGCTAACTGCCTAGGGAGCGAGAGTGCCGAGAGCAATTGCACTATCAAGGGGCCATGCTGAATCTTGGTCCCATGTGAGGTCAGGAACCCTCTTTCCGACCAGAGCATCCCAAAGTTATGAGCCACCCCAAAGGCGTACTGGCTATCAGTATATATATTTACTATACGCCCTTCGGAGAGTTCACAAGCTCGGGTCAATGCTATAATCTCTGCGGCCTGCGCAGAGTTATACGAAATTCTCTACGTTTCAACAACTTTACTCAACGTAGTAACTGCGTAAGCAGCTGTAGATGTACCATCTGAAAGTTTGAAGCAGGAGCCATCACAAAAGAGCTCCCCTTCTGCATTGTCCAAAGGAGTATCTATAAGATCTATCCTGCCCTTCGTTTCTTGTTCAGTGGTATACAGGCAATCATGTAATTCTTCGTCACCGCAAACAGTGTTTTGCGGGAAAGGTAAGAGTTCAGCCGGATTAAGAACAGAACACCTCTTAATTTGAATGTGAGGGGCAAACAGAATTAATTCATACCTTGTTAGCCGTGCAGAGGTGAGGTGTTGCGTTTGGGTTTTGTTCAATAGGATATCTACAGAGTGAGGTACCATCAAAATCAAATCGTGGCCTAGGACCATTCCCTCACTCTGTTTTACAGACGCGGCAGCAGCAGCGACAGCTCGTAAACATCTTGGCAAAGCGCATGCGACAGGATCAAGGGCGGAGGAGTAGTAGCCGCACGGCCTATTCTTCCCTCCATGTTCCTGTGTTAACACAGCCAAAGCACATCCATCACATTCATGCATAAACAACACAAAGGCCTTGTCATAATTTGGAGTACCCAGAACCGGTGCAGAGCATAACGCAGTTTTTAGAAGCTCAAATGATCGTTGATGTTCCGATTTCCATGGCAGTGGCAGAGAAATGCCCTTCTTCGTCAAAGCCAACATCGGTTTTATCACTAGTGAAAAGTTTGGGATCCACAACCTACAGTAAGAAGCCATACCTATTAAGGCTCTGACTTCCTTCTGTGTATTTGGAACAGACATGCCAGAAATGTGTTTTATTCTTTCAGGTGTCAATCTTCTCCCCTCCTTTGACAGGAGGTAGCCTAAATAGGCGACCTCCTGACAACAATATTGACATTTTTTGAGCGAAACCTTATTGACAATTTTTAACTAGATGAACAAGCAACAGTACAGTGCCTTCTTTACAAGCGCTTTCAGAGTCTGCAGCCAAAAGCAAATATTCGACATATTGAAGCAATGTACAAGTAGGTGGCAATTCAAGGGTGTCGAGCTGCTCTTTCAAAGCTCTACTATAAATGCTTGGACTTTCAGTATACCCTTGAGGTACCCTAGTAAATGTAAATGAACGTCCCCCCAAGGTGAACGCAAACAAATATCTACTTTCCTTATGTATAGGAATGCTAAAGAAAGCATGTTTTAAATCCACAACGCTGAAGTGCGTAGCCGTAGCAGGGATCATTGTCAATATCGTTGTTACATCAGGCACGATTGGAAATTGTGGGGCGACAACTCTGTTAATAGCACGAAGATCAATTATGAACCTGTATGGATTGCATTGTCGCCTTTCTTATATACAGGCAAAATCGGACTGTTACACAAACTACCTGTAATCTCCTCGATCACCCCACGATGCACAAAATCAGAGACAATGCATTTCAAAGCACGCTCGCCCTCAACTGATATTTTATACTGCGGAATGCGTGGTAGTTTATCTCCATGTTTCAAAACTATTTTAACGGGCTCAATCTGTAGTACCCCAACATCATTGTCGTCAACCGCCCATAAACATTCCGGGACAATGCTAAACTCAGGAGGCAAAGGTCGAATCAGAAACTGAGAACTAGGAAGTTGCTGTGGTGAAACCGTCAGCCGCACTCCATCAGAGGAACAATGAATTACTGCATTCAATTTCTTTAACAAATTTAACCCCAGCAAATTCTCTCCACAGTTCGAAGTCAAAAGAAAAGGGCAATGGTCCGTAAAGGGACCCAAAGAAACAGACACCAGTGAAGAAACCGGACAGACAATTGGTATACCAGAAAACCCTATGGAAACATTTGTTTGCCCTGACAGTGGAATGTTTGGAACCCGAGAATGATCAATGGAGCACTTCTGTGCTCCAGTGTCTATCAAAAACTGGTGTTTCCTATTCCCCACTAATAATTCAACGTAGGGGCCTCTCTGATTAACGGGAATAGGTGAAGGTTCCAAACCCTGCTTCGGGCAGTCCTAATGAAATAGAGTATCATCGGAAGGAAGCTCTTCAGAAAGGTAGGCAGCAGAAGGGTGATCAAATATGTTCCTCGAGTCCACTCGAGGTCTGATTTTCCTGTGAAAAAGGTTGCTGAGGATCTTGCAAAAACTGTCCTCTATCAGGGCCCCCTGCTCCAGGGCGGCCCCTAGGTCGTCTACCCAGACTCCCAAAAGCACTGTTTGACCTTTGTCAAAGGACGGGGCACTGTGCTCGCCAATGACCTTCCTGGCGGCAATAAGCACATTGATTAATATTCACAGAACCCAAAGGAGCATTTCCTTTTGGGAGATACTGACCTCTGGTCTGTGTCGTGCCTCCTCTGGGGTTTCTAACAATTTGTTGTAATAATACTTTGTTTTTCAAATCTCCTTTCCTCTTTTCTATTTTCTCCTCATTATTAACACGGTTCTCATAATACTGAGCCATGTGCAAAACTTCAGATTGAGATTTTGCCTGCCAAGCGCTCTCAGAGGACATAATCTGTGCTTGGATGTCGGGCAACAATCCACGTACAAATTTGTCCACAAACAACCTTTTCCCAGACTCTGTACCCAAGTCCTGCCCACTGAGGTCAGAAAATACCTGCTCGAATCTGTTAAAGAATTCGGTGGCGCCTTCAGTTTTCCCTTGAACACAGGCCGTAAGCTTGTCCCAAATAATTCTTTTCTCTGGAATTATAGTTTTTAATTTTGCGACAATTCTATCAGGCAAAGTAAGTATTACCTGAGGTGGTTTCTCACCTGCTGGTCTTTCCCCATCAACCCTAATCATATTAGCCCTCGTATCTCCCAACCCTGGCACATCGTCTATTGTCCGAACCTGCTTCCATACATCTACGGGTAGGAGTACAGGGAATAGCAAGTCAATATCACTTAAGGTGAACACAGAGGACTGCAAGACGGACTCTATCTCTTTGTAAAACCCTGTCGGGTTTTTCCTGATATCGGGAATTGATTGTCTAATAGTGTTCACTTCCTGTCGTGAAAACGGGACGTGAACAAATTGTGATACATAATGCGCAGGGATATCCACAGCGGGTGCACCGGTCCCAGTGTTAGCGGGAATCTCAACCTTTGGGAAAAAGGTCGGAGGAACCTCTCTCATAGGCAACTGAGATATAGGTACCTCCGGCCGCTTACTAAGCAACAGAGCCAGGTCGAGCGCTAAGGCAGCCGAAGAAGTGTCGGGCGAAAAAGCCCTTTTACAAATCCCCAACAACTCTATGGGGCAACTAACCTTCTTTCTTACACATTCTTCTTGCAGGTACTGTACCATTACCTGAATCACCTTCCTCTGCATTTCTACTGTATACTCACTATACGTATCATATACTTCATCTGGCGGGATCGATGAATCCGAGATCCATCGAATCGCATCTTTGGTACAAATTCGTACTTCCTCAGGTGCCGATCTATGACACGGAAGGAACCGTTTCTGTACATACATACTATCGTCTTCATCATCCTCATCTCGTGACTTTTCAAAGTCCTTCTTATACTCAAACAATCTTTCAACATGACCATGTACTTTCTGCTCTGTGTCCCTCGAAAGTGCCTAAGCATTTAGATCTCTTACCCCTTGTGGAAGATCCGAATTTTGTAATCTACCCCACATCACACATAAATGAGTCCCCAAACCCTCGATAAAAACATTTTTCTCGGGAAAACTGTTCAAATTGGATAATGTGGAAAAAACATCAACTTGATCACCTTTCTCCTTACAGTGCTTAGCCCATGCAAACAATTCCTGTTTCTTGTCTACAGAAACAGTATTACGAGTGACAATCTTTGACCCTGCACCTTGATCAACTTCAGTCAATACGGGACCACTCGGGAGCGGAGGTGCAGGTAAATTTAATAAGAGTGCAACTATCGGCGCAGGAGGAAGGGGCGGTGCGATAGGTGGAGGAACAACAACTAGAGGAATAGGAACAATAGGTTGTACAGGGGGAACAGGAATAACAGCAGGGACAACAGCAGGAATGGGCAGAGCGCCCAAAAAAGGATCATACGGAGGTGGCGCAGAGGCACCAGGCCTGCATTCGTTTAACAATTTTTCAATACATTTTTCAGAAACATGGAAATCTTTAGAGGGGTAAATTTTCTGGATTCCGAGTGAAAAAGCCCTATCCATATTTTTAACTGATTCTGAATGTTTTTCTTTATCGTATAACAACGCTTTTTCGGCATTTGTTTTATGACGGCGTGCATGTTTATCCCTACTTTTAAGCTGCTGCAATGCTTCTTTTTTCCAATTCTGTAAAACATCAAAGGCTGCAGGTCTAGCCTTCTTTTTTAGCAAGACCGATTCTAGGTATTCAATACGGGGGATCTCAAAACTGCCATTGATTGGCCACTGAAATTCGGAGGCATGTCTGGTCTGTCTGTGCCAAATATCATTAAATACTACACTACCAATGCCATACTTACAGTACATAGTACATGCCAGCGACCCCTCCTGTGGTGCCGGTCGGCTAAATTCCAAAGATTGTCGATCGCTGCGGAACAGAGCCCTAAAGCAGCTAGACAATTTCCCAGGCATTTCACAAAAAATTGGTGTTACCTGGTCAATAATTGTGTCTGCAGATACAATACGCCAAATTCAAATTGTCAGGGTTAAATTAAGAGCCGGGTCACGACTGCACCTGACCAAACCTAAGGAGGACCGTACGGTTTACCAAAGAACTTACCTAACGAATTTTACCTTGTGTTTGGTGTTTTCGACAAATCTGCACGCCTCAAAAAAATGGACCCTCGTCAAGATGCCGTGTTAGACCACACGACTATTGTCCAAGGATCGGATCGTGCAGCGCTGCCGAGGTATCGCGTCTCGTTCGGTCGGGCCCGCAGTATCACACCGTCCGATCCCGGTTCGATAGTCTGCGTCAACCTTCAATGATCCGGCATCAATCTTGAGGGTCCCTATTCGGGCACCAACTGTGAAAACATAAAAATTGATATGAGGCTGGGAAGCCCAAAGGAAACACACCAACACAGGATACAAAGGACATACAAGGGCTTTATTTAAAAGCTACAACAGTTACCAAAGTCAATTGACAAACGGATAGCTATTCGGCTCTCAGAGTAACGTAACGAACTTCAACGAAGGTTCGATGCATTAGTAGAGAGACTGTACATTGGAATATTTGGGTCTTTTATATGATTTGTCCAGCCCTTGGCCAACCCTCTCGCGGGTTAACCATTCTTGGGATCAGGCCTAGGGTTCCTTGCCAGGTCAATCCTATAATGTATGCATTTTGATCAGTTTCGCTGATATAGTTGTTCATTTACACATAGGTCAGCAATAGGACAAGGTCTCAGTTCGCGACCCCGACAAGTGGCCTGCAGGCATATTAATTATTCGTGTGTGCGGAGGTCACAACGGCCAGAATCTCACTCAGAATGTCATTCAGCCTCGATTTTGATGTTCGTGGTGACTTCCACATTTACAAGAGGACCTAAAATGGCGGCTAAATCCAAGATGGCGACTTACATTACTTTTCGTTAAGGTCAAGACCTTGCCGCGGAGTCTATTTACATATTTTAGACAACTTGGCGTAGGCCAATACACATTCAATTACTGCGACAGGAGGCATAATATTATTTCAATTCCAACACCCTCTGGACCCGTCTTCCCCATTGTTACTCTTCAGCGTGCTGAGCACATCGCCGCATCGCACCTTTCATCTGGATAGAAAAGCCTTGTCCAACCAGTAACCACCGAGATTAGGATGATATTAAAAGTCCACCTGTTCTGTTGTACATTCTCAGCTCGCTGTGGGTTATACACAATTACAGCACCTGTCCTAGATTATATGTAGGGTGACCAGCCGGCCCGGTTTTGCCGAGCTGTCGGGGTATTTGCACCCGGGGTCCCAAGACTTTTTTAAGCTTGGGGATCGGGTGGATACTATCCAGGTTTTTGGCCGGATGTGATGTTTTTTGTCAAAAATCGGGATGGTATCCACCCGATCTGCAAATCCTGGACGGGTTTTTTAAACTTAAAATAGTCTCGGGACCCCCAGCGCTAAAACATTACACGGGACATCCCACCCACATAGAAGTAGGACTAGTTTCACAGCTGAAGCTGTAGTCCCACTTCTATGTCAGTGGCCTGTCCCGGTTTTTTATTTTCGAAATCTGGTCACCCTATTATATAACACTGATTGTAGAGCGCTAGAGGAAATTATGTACTCACTGGTTCATCAGTCAGTGCCTTCAGAAGATACAATGTGTTACACGAACGGCTTTGTTGATAAAACTGCACGTTTTCTAAATGAAACTAGAGGGCCAGGCTAGGACGGGTGAGGCCGCGGGCCGGTTCAGGGGCCTGGGAAACATTTGTCAGGAGATGTGGATGAAGTAGTAGGACGAGAGGGGGAGTGGGATAGCTGCTATGAAGTTACCCATGTCGTAAGAGATTTGAAGTTGGGAGAGTTCATATTCTGGGCTAGTGTGCTTAAGGGTGCAAGTCTGTGTGCCCAAGCCCCCCAACGCTTGAATAGCTGCAATGACAGTTATCAATGGAATCATACTAGAAAGGGGCAGAAAATCCTGCACACGTACCTTCAGTTTAGGATTGTGCTTGGTGTTCGGTGTGCTGCTGTGCAAATGTCTGCAGTCAGACAGTCAGACAACCAGACAACCAGCAGCAGGTCAGGTGACAGTCACCTTAAACAGGTCTCAATCTTCTGCAGCAGGCCATAAGGGGGCTGCAGCCCAGTTCAGTTGCACGTGGTGGTGACTGGCGGGCTTGCTAGGAACAGCACAGTGGCTAGCCTGGCCTTCTGACCTGTTAAACCTGCAGATCCTGCCTGGGTCTTGATTCCCCCGAGCCCGATGGAGCCTCAGCGAGGCTGCACTGCTATCGAGATTAATCTCTTTGAGTTTGTTCAATGAATGAGCTGACTGAGCAGACCAGTCCAATCAATCATGTCCCCCAACTAGACATCCGCGCATGCGCTGAGGAGGAGGCACGCACAGTCTTTCCAGGAATGGCAGGGGAACTTCAGCAACAAATGTTGCGTTGAGGATCATAAAATCAAGCATCCAGGGCTTGCAGACCCCAGGTGCACTGCTAGCCTGGCTTTGCCTGAACGCTGCACTGCTGCTGTAGCAGGCATCATGTACCGCTCTCAAACTGAGTCTGATGATTTTTTTTTGTAGCACCAGCGCTGGTCATTGGGCCGGCTCTCACCGGATTCGAGATCCGGCACAAGATGTGTAGCCGGATCTCGGGATCCGGCCAGAGTCAGCCACCACAAACCCCAAACCCATGCTCTGCGCTGAGTTACATTGGAAAAAAAGAATTTGAAAAAGAAAAAAAGAAAATACCTGTGACGGCATGGAGTAGGGGGGGGGCAGAGCATCTCAGCAGCTCATTGTTGCCGTGAGTGCTTTGCTGGCCGCCTACAGCACTTTGTATCAGGTCACAGCTGCGGGACAAGCAAACTGTAACTTTCTCTGGTGACCCCATGCAAGGGGTCACCAGTGGAAGTTCAAGTCCTCGGCCACGACCCAGTTTATTTATTTATGTAATGTTTGACGGATACATGGACCCAGATTATTGATTTATTTATGCAAGGGTTGTCCGATACTTGTAGCCGACAAATTTTGCATAAATAAATAAATATACAGGTATCCAAAAACATTGCATGAATAATTGAAACTATTACACGCGATGCAGCCACCCATCTGCTTTGAGAGCAGAGGTGCAGGAGCTGTGCCCGGTGGGGTTCAAGCAAAATAAAACGTTGCTTATTGCAAACAGAAATCCCCCCCGTTTGAATAGTACCCAATGGTTTTTCTTTTTTATAAAATGGGATGCAAATTGTGTATTTTAAATAATATTTACTCAGCAACACAGGTCAAAACTATTATCCGCATAGTGTAGTAACTCATCACCAGTGCCATGGGAGTGATTTAAAGTGGAATTGAGATATAAAGAAATTGCGCTGCTTTAAACTATTATTTTGGACATTTCCTTTGATCGGAGGTCAACTGCCAGCTCCACACCCCAATCCAACTCTGTCCCCAATCCCGCCTCCTCCGGCGCCGCCCTCCCAAACTCCGCCCCCACCCCGGACCTTGTGGGTTCACCCACCACATTTTTTTCCATTTCCACCACTGCGTAGCACTTTGTTTTTATGTACAGAGGAGTTTATTACAATACAATTAAATGCTGCAGCATGGCGCCCCCTACATGCTGGCAACTCACGCAGCTGCCTGATGCAAAGAGCAGCCCTGTCCCTTCACCTTGCTAGACAGAATATGCGTTGCATCAGACCAGGAAAGGACAGCAAGTTCATTTAGAGATTTTGTCCGACCCAAAGCCCTGCGAGTTTAAACCAAAAATGGCTTGCCAGCACTTAATAATTGGAGTTAATTCATCAAGATAGGTCAGAAACTCTAATCACTCAGGGGGCTTCTCTTGTGACCAAAATTCGTTAAAAATTCATATCCACTTTCTGTTCCTCTATGGTTGCTGCTTTGAGGTAAAAGCGCCAGAGTGGGAAGAGCTTACAACGATTATCCATGGAATTCCGGAAGAAAGCTTTTTTACAGCGCTTGACTCATTGCTACGCACTCAGGGCTTCAGGAAGTGCGGGAGAGGCAGAGTGCTCCCAAATGATGGCAAAAGACTCTGAGCCATACGGGGCCTAGACAAGTATTTACCTACAGTGCAATGACCTGTGCACTTGCTGAGGAACTGAGTGTTTTAACTATAGCAGCTAGATGTTGTAATGCTTGTGATCTGTGCACTTGACGTGCAAGTTGTGCATGCATTTGGTTATTATAAATGTCATGAGTTGATGAGTTTTAATTGAAATACATCACTGTTGTTAGGTAAACAAGGCCAGCCCCCCTTAAAACCAGTGACGACCTTAAGGAGGAGAGCAAGGACATGGACACAGGGTCGGAGGGAGGAAGAGGAGAGGCTGGTAGAGCTCGGCAAACGGCAGATTGGAAAGGGAAATGAAAGGGGTTACACCTATCCGTGGCTCCATGTGTCCTTGGAAATGTTACTACAGGGGAAGGTGGGTGTGGGGAAGTTGGGACCCCTGCCTTAACACAAGCCATAACATCTGGCGACGAGGGGTGAAGTTCGCGCTGGCAACAAACAACGGGGAGGCTGTCCGCCCGCCAATCCCATGTCCCGAAATTCAAACATCTGCCTGTGGGGAAAAGGGCAGTCCTCCCGTTGATAGGGGGCAGTCCGCCCAGTTTAGGATGGCCTATCCCAGCCACAGCAGAGGTGAAAGGGATATCCGCCCAGAACAAGTGGAGGAAGTCCGCCTAGCTTAGACGACTGGCCCCAGCCGCAAGAAAGGAGGAAGAGCGTGGCGCGAACTAAGGGAGAGCAGCAGCGGGAAGCTCAGCAGCTGAAGATGGAGGGCGACGCAACCTGTGCTTGGGAGGGGGGGTTGGGGGCGGAGAACAAGCCCGAATAGAAGGTAAGGGCAATCTGCCCCGGGAGGAAGTGCACTCCACCCAACACTACTGGGCAATCCACTCACGAGGAAACCACTGAAGGAAGGGGAATCTGCCCACCCTAATGAAGAAGGCAAACGCTGCGCAAAGAAACCAGCACTGCGCCACGAAGGTGGGGGATCGGGCCATCTGCCCAGCAGCAGTGCTGATCCAAACATCATCCAGAGGGCGAAAGGAGCAGTATGTCCTGCTGAGTTCTACCAGAGGGCAATCCGCCCACAAGGCAAGGGAAGGGCAATCTGCCCTTAGAGCGAGGGCACTCCGCCCAACATTGAAGGGCAATCCACCCACAAAGTAGGGTAAGGGAAGTCCACCCGTGGTGCGTGGGCACTCCACCCAACATTAAAAGGAAGTCCACTCACGAGGAAGGGAAAGTGCAGTTGGCCCGGGGTGTGAAGAAACTGACACACCTGGCTAAAGGGGCAATACGCCCAAAGGAAAGAATGGGCAATCCACTCACGAGTGCAAAGGGGGGCGATATCCTACGAGAAAAGGAGGGAATAATAAGAACAAAGGATGTGGGGGCATCTCCCCAGAGGACAAACGACAGGGAGTCCCACACCAGGAGGTGTCACTGTGTCACTGACGGAGGAGCCCGGGGCCGGTGGGTGGAAATAAGAACCACAAGAGAAGCAACAGAGAGGAGCTGCATCGACAAGGTGTGGCCGACAGCACAGAATGGGGGGACAACAGGGAATCCCGAGAACGGGCAGCGCAGCAAGTACGAAAAGAGCAGCATTTCTGAGTCGACTGCAGCCATTCCAGTTGCAGCCACAACAGGACCAAGGGCCCAAGTGGGAAGAGTGGCTGGAGGAATTCACTGACTACGTGAAAACACTGGGGGAGGATGATCCCACGACACTCCTTGGAGTATTCACTAATATTCCAGGGAGAGAGATGAAAGGGATTCTTAAAACGTTCCCACCACAAGTGAGTGCGACCTACGGGACGGCCATCACCACATTCAATAGGAAACTACTCCCTAAACCAAACAAGGATTTTGAACGGTACCTGTTTAACAAATGCTGACAGTTACCCCAGGAAACAATAGGAGAATTTGTTATCAGATAACAAAAGTTGATGGTGCACTGTGAGTTCGCAACCTTCTCGGACGAAGAGGCAATACGTCTCTGGATAATATGAGGAAGCAACCCATCCATATTTCGAAGGAGCCCCTCTCACTCGCATAGTTTTTGGAGCGGGCACGAGTGCATGACAGGGTGGACACTCAAGCAACAGAGAAAGGGAAGCCGAAGGAGAGACGGCAGGGAGCAGTCGTATACACACATCAGACAAGGGAACAACTGGGTTTTGAGAGAACACAGCAACACCATGCCATGCAGCCACGTGGTGAGGAAAGTATGTGCTACAGGTGTGGGATGCGATTTACACACAGTGGACCATGACCGGCAATAGGGCAAATGCCGGAGAAGTCACCACTCTGAGCTAGTGTGCAGAGAAGGGATCCCCTTCCCACCAAAGGATAAACAAGAACTTCAGAGCAGCAGAGGCAGGACAAAGGGAGACTTTCACCAGTGGGAACACAGAAGGAGGGAAGACTCACCAAACAGAGGCTACTGAAGAAAGCCCTATGAACCGGGCGGGGGGGAAACTGGAGACCAGGCAGAATGGAACTAAGGAAGAAGATCTGATTGACAACGACCCCACAAGAGGGAGTCCACCCTGGAGTGAGGACATGAGGAGGCACCTTCAATTCAGTGTGAAGAACAGTGAACGAGATCCAGAAGCCCCAGAAAGAAAGGGGAAATACTGACCCCACAATGATGATAAGCGGGGGGGAGGTGTTGTGGAGTAAACAAGGTCAGTCCCCCTTAAAACCAGGGATGTTCTTCAGGAGGAGAAGAAGGACATGGACACGGGGTTGGAGGAAGGAAGAGGAGGGGCTGGTAGAGCCTGGGAAACGGCAGTCTGGAAAGGGATATATACGGGGTTACACCTATCCGTGGCTCCATGTGTTCCTGAAAATGTTGCTACAGGGGAAGGAGGGTGTGGGGAAGATGGGACACCTCCTCTAACACAAGCCATAACAATCACTTTTAGGTGAATTGATAGTACGGAATTTGAAGGGCTGCAGCAAGGGAGGGAATTTGACAGTGCTAGGGAGTATCAGTGAGAGGGAGGCGGGACATTTCAGAGCAGGAGAGAAGACTGAGAACGGTGAAGAACACAGCGCACGACACCAGTGTTTGGACATACTGCTTTTTGTATTGGAGAATCAGCCGTATTGGCCCCATATCTCGACGCTCTTTTGGCCCTAGAGCATCTACACTACTCATCGTACGCATCTTTCGGAGGCATTGTTTATCACTCCACCACTAGGTTCCTCCTTGCCATTTAGCGGGGATGGAGTCGCCTGCACCTTCATGTGCTCGCCCTGGCCACTGGCGTGTGCCCTATGATACATGGCCTCGTGAACTGAATATCATTGGCGTGTGACCTATGATACATGGCCTCGTGAACTGAATATCATCTGACACACGATGTGCCCTGATGCGAGACCTGTCTCTCGTCGAGTGACCGCTCCTTGATTTATTCGTTTATTCCCCGTGCCAGTATGCCAAGGCACCTGTCCACTCTCTCCATGGGCTGGCGCTAATCTTCTTGATACTACAAATGAAGCCAGAAGAATAGAAGAGCATCAATCCATCCTCCTGCCTGAGTCACAATGGGCTCTGCTATGTCTGTGCTTCTGCGGCCTCGCGTGCACAGCATTAGATTCTCAAAGTGGAATTACCCTACGATTGAACACTCATGAGACCAGGGTTTCAATACCACCCACGCCATCGCGTTTTTGGAATTAACATTGCGTTTTTCTATCTTTTTATTTACAATAAACATACTTCGTTATAAAAATGTGCAACTAATCTCACGGCTTGGACTGCCGAGAGAAAATGTCGAGCAGGGGCTAAAAGTGCCCATTATTTGTTGTTTGCCATATTTTGAACCGCTTTGCCGTCCAATGACGATTGTATTTGCTATGCATTTGCGTGTCCAAGCTTAATCCGAACAGTTGCACTAGGAACAGACATGTGCTACACTACCTACTATAATCATGTCATAGGGAGTGCAGTCTGCTGGTGGCTTTCCTGAGCGTGTGCCCTCACTGCTTCACAAACAAAGCCATTCATTCAGCTGAAGTCAGGAGAAGGGTGGCCGAGCCCTCGCGAGATCAGGGTTTCCATACCATCCGGCCAATGAATTTTTGGAATTGGTTTAATACTGTTTCTTGTATTTTGGGAAACACAGCAATACCATGCACATATTTAATTATTAAGATATTCAACTAATCTTGCGGCCTGGATAGCAGATGGGAAAAATTGGATGAAGCGATCAGTTCTCTTTCCACATTATTCATCATGTTTTGAACCATCGTGCCACTGAACCCTAATTTTACTTATTTTGTTTATTTACTTTTGTAAAGTCAGCTTAATATGCAAATAGTACAACCGGCAGCAGGCATGTGCTACACTCTATCATAATTGTGTTACAGGCAATGCAGTATACTGGTTGCTAGTTAGAGCCCGGGGAAATGTGTTTCTTTCACAGTAGAGTAAGAGCTCCAGACGAGTGGCCCCGCTGGCTTTGGTCTCTTTGTAAAGGCATTTGCTCCTTCTTATATTGGCAATTTGTGTCTGCCTGCCGGAAAAGTTTCAATTGTATTTAAGGCTCCATAGCTTGGTTACTGCACTTCACAGCACACCCCTCCTCCTACCGATCGACACCATTTAGAGTGTCCCATTCTGGGGAGAACTGTAGAGTAATTAATTGGATGATGCATCTTGTGAGCTACTGTGACACCAAATGCCAGTGGTTCCTAATGGCATCAGCCTAGAGCTCAGCACCAAACTCGGGGAGCTTTATGGTGCTGAATGTGCCATTAAGGGAACCCATCAGTGATCGATCACTCCCTGCATTTCCCTCCTGCAGCCTGGCATTTATCACCAAAACATTGGCAAAGCTCACCATCAGAAGAGAATCATCAAGCATGAAGATAAGTGTTGCACAGCTTGATTGTGCTATAGTCTGAAGTAGAAGTGTAATATAAGGAGTATTGTGCCCTTCTCAGCCAATATGTTATACAGTGCTCTTTTCCATTATTCACAAGGCAGTTGGAGATTCTTCAACCTACCAAGCCTAGCTTTCATTGGCAGGATTGTTGAGGAAAGTTTGGGAATTGAACATTTTATGTACTCCCCTTGCACATTACTGCATTATAATATTAAGCAAATACTGCAAACTGCCAAGCTTAAACAACGGTTTCTTTGGAAGGCAAGGCTTTAGACTGTACTGTGCATGTCTCTGCAATGAAGGCTCTTCGCTTAGTGTGTAGCTAGGCTCGCCTTCACTTCTCTCACTTCTGACACATTTACCTTTTGGCATATGTAAGCATGTTTTAGGCTCCCGCTTTCCTAGGAAAAGCAGCATTGGCAGACGGAAGTAATCATATTACATTTGTTCTTGCCTGCCTCAGAGCGTGTAAATCTTTAAGAAATATAATCACCTTCAGTAAATGCTTCATCTTGTGCTGTCCTCCCTGATAACACTGTCTAAAATGTAAGAATGCAGCTGGTATGAAAGGCTAGCATAGTGGGGCATTCTTTCCTGCTTACAACATTGTTCCAGTATGATTGCTTGCATGGTCTGGACTACCCCTTCTATTGAAATTCATGTGTTCCTTTGGGTATAAGAGAACTGTGCACGGATGGAGGGGGTTCTTACTTGCGCCAAAGTCTCGTACTGCCTTGGCTTTGTTTTTGTCCTCTCATTGCTTTTTTCTAAAAAGAAAACTCACCAATCCAAGGGAATAATCAGTGGTCCTTTTACCAGGACAGGATCCTGCAGGTTGTAATGTTAAACTCTCTTACATCTTCCCTCAAGCTCTCCTGCCACTTGGCAGCTTTAAACTGCAAGGTCTCTGCTGTATTGTGTTGTGTCTCTTTGTCTTTCCCCTTTCTCTCTCCACTTCTGCTCTGCTTTGCCACCTCCTCCTCATGTTGCTCCTGCCATTCACTTTCCCTCTTTTTACATTTTCTGGCTTTTCTGTCTTTATATAGGCCTGGCCAAAGGTTGTTCATTCTTTTATGGACTCTTCAATTTTTCCCAAATAAATCACACTGTTGTCCTTGTCTTCTAGCACACTTATAATTCAAGAAGTAGCAAGCACCTTTTGTAGAACTCTATGGTACTATGTATGCATGGCTAACTGTGATACAATGTGTCCTACATTTGCTTGATGCACTAATATATTCATACACTTATGGTAATCGTAAGCTACAGTGCTGTACATAACTATTCCAATTTTCTATCCTTTACTTTTTTTTAACTGCACAAGATTATAGATGAGCTTCTGCAGCAAGATGAGAGCATGATATGGCAGCTAAAGGCCATCTTGTTGAGTGATCATGTGATCCATGTCAGTATAGGTGTTATGTACCAAGCTTGCTGTACTCTGGGTGGGAAGTGGAGGACTGTATGTTCACTTACTGTTCTGTACTTACCTGCTCTGCCTTGTTCCACTCACACATCCCCAGGTCCGGAAGCGATCCCAGGGAGCCTTGGCAGGGAAAAGCTGTAACACAGCTCAGCCAGAGGTCCAGGATGGCAGGGAGTTCTGCCCTTGACCTTGGGTGCCTGTCTCCCATGTGGGTTGACCATCCCCAATTCCAGCAGCAGTCCCAGAGAGCCCTGGCAGGGTCACAATGCCTCCCTGGAGGGAAAAGCACTAACACAGCACAACAAGAGCTCCAGGAATGCCGGGGGTGCTGCCCCCAGCCTTGGTTACCTGTCTACAATGTGGGTCGACCATCCACAAGTCTATCCACAGTCCCAGGGAGCCCCTGCAGGGTCCCCATCCCTCCCCAGCAGGAAAAGCTGCAATGCAGTGCAATCAGAGCTCCAGTACAGTCAGGGGAGATGTCCCTGGCCATGGGTACCTGTCTCTCATGTGGGTTGATCGTCTCCAAGTCCAGCGGTGGTCCCAGGGAGCCCTGGTAGGGTCACCATCCCTCACTGGAGGGAGAAACTGTAATGCAGCTCAGCCAGAGGTCCAGGATGGCAGGGAGTGCTGGCCCTGGCCTTGGGTGCCTGCCTCCCATATGGGTTGACAGTCCCCAATCCCAGCGGTGATCCCAGGGAGCCCCGGCTAAGTCCACACCCCTCTCTGGAGGCAAAAGCTGTAACGCAGCACCGTCAGAGGTCCAGGACGGCTAGGGGTGCTCCCAGGTGCCTGTCTCCAATGTGGGTAGACCATCCATAAGTGCTGCGGTGGTCCCTGGGAGTCCTGGCAGGGTCAACATCCCTACCCAGAGGAAGAAGCTGTAAAGCAGAGAAGCCAGAGCTCCCAGATGGTTGGGTGTGATGTCCCCAGCCTTGGTCGTCTGTCTCCCATGTGGCTCGAATGTTCCCAAGCCCAGGGGTGGTCCCAGGGAGGCCTGGCAGGGATCCCATCCCTTCCCTGACTGAGAAGCTGTAACACAGCCCAGCCAGAGCTATAGGATGACTGGGGGTGCTGCCCTCGGCCTTAGGCATCTGCCTCGCACGTGGCTCGAACACCCCCAGACCAATTGTGGTCATGGGGCAAACCAGTGGGGTCACTATCCTTCCCCAAATGAAAATGCTGTAACACAGCATGGCCTGAGCTCCAGGGTGGCCGGCAGTGCTGACCCTGGCCTTGGGCGCCTGTCTACCTTGTGGGTCGATAATCCAAAAGCCCAGCGGTAGTCCCAGGGAGTCCTGGCAGGGTCCCTTCCCTCCTCGGAGGGAAAAGCTATAACGCAGCCCAGCCAGAGCTCTAGCACATCTCCGGGTGATGTCCCCAGCCTTGGGTGCCTGTTTCCATATAGGTCGACCATCCTCAAGACCAGCACCAGTCCCAGGGAGCCCTCGCAGGGTCCCAATTCCTTCCTTGAGGGAAACCTTGTAATGTAGCAAGGCCAGAGCTCCAGCATGGTTGGGGGTGATGTCCCGGCCTTGGGCGCCTGTCTCCCATGTGGGTCGACTGTCCCCAAGTCCAGCGGCGTTCCCAGGGAGTCCGGACAGGGTTCCCATCCCTCCCTGGAGAGAGAAGCTGTAACGCAGCCCAGCCAGAGTTCTAGGATGGTGGGGGGTGCTGTCCCCGGCCTTGGGCATCTGCCTTGTACATAGGTTGAACGCTCCCAGACCAACGGCGGTCATGTGACAACCCAGTGTGGTCCCCATGCCTCCCCAAAGGAAAAGGCTGTAACGCAGCATGGATAGAGCTCTAGGACGGCCAGGGTGCTGACCCTGGCTTTGGGCGCCTGTCTCCCATTGAGTTGACAGTCTACAAGCCCAGCGGCGGTGTCAGGGATCCCCGGTAGGGACCTGATCCCTCCTTGCAGAGAAAAGCTGTAACAGCTCCCCCTGAGGTCTGGGATGGCAGGGAGTGCTGCCCCTGGCCTTGGGCGCCTGCTTCCCATGTGGGTTGACTGTCCCCAATCCCAGATGTGATCCCAGGGAGCCCCGGCTAGATCCAAATCCCTCCCCAGAGGGAAAAGCTTGAATGAAGCACAGCCAGAGCTCTAGGACGGCCCGGGGTGATGCCCCTGGCCTTGGGTGCCTGTCTTCAATGTAAGCCGACCATCCACACGTCCAGCGTCGGTCCCAGGGAGCCCTGGCAGGGTCCCCATCCCACCCCAAAGAGAAAAGCTGTAGCGCAGCCCAGCCAGAGCTCTGTGGCGGCTGGGAGTGATGTCCCCGGCCTTGGGTGCCTGTCTCCCATGTGGGTCGGCGGTCCAAAAGTCCAGCGGCAGTCCCAAGGAGCCCTGGCGGGGTCACCATCCCTCCCCAGAGGGAAAAGGTGTAACACGGCATAGCAAGAGCATGGCACAGCAAGAGCTCCAGGATGGTCTACAATGTGGGTCGACCGTCCACAAGTCCAGTCACAGTCCCCAGTCCCCATTCCTCCCCGCAGAGAAAATCTGTAACGCAGCCAGGCCCAGAGTTCCAGGACAGTTGAGGGTGATGTCCCCGTCCTTGGGCACCTCTCTCCCATGTGGGCTGACCACCCCCAAGTCCAACAGCAGTCCCAGGGAGCCCCGTCAGGGTCCCCATCCCTCCCTGGTTGGAACAGCGGCAACGCAGCACAGCCAGAGCTCCAGGACATTTGGGGGTGATGTCCCCGTTCTTGGGCTCCTGTCTCCAATGTGGGTCGACCATCCACAAGTCCAGCAGTGCTACCAGCGAGCCCCAGCAGGGTCGCCATCCCTCCCTGGAGGGAAAAGCTATAACGCAGTCCAGCCACAGCTCTAGTTTGGCTGGGGGTGATGTCCCCAGCCTGGGCACCTGTCTCCCATGTGGGGCAAACATCTCCACGTCAAGTGACGTCCCAGGGAGCCCCGGCTGGGTCCCCGTCCCTCCTAGGAGAACAAACCTGTAACGCAGCCAGGCATGAGCTACAGGATGGTCGGTGATGTCCCCAGCCTTGGGCCCCTGTTTCCCATGTGGGTCGACTGCCCCCCAGTCCAGCGGCAGTCAGAGGGAGCCTTGGCAGGGTCACGGTCCCTCCCTGGAGGGAAAAGCTGTCATGCAGCCCAGTTAGAGCTGTAGATGCTGCCCCCAGCCTTGGGTGTCTGTCTCGCACGTGCGTAGACCGCGCCCCAGCCCAGCTGTGGTCAATGGATGACCCAGAAGGGTCTCCATCCCTCCCTGAAGGTAAAAGCTGTAACGCTGCATGGCCAGAGTACCAGGACAGTGGAGGGTACTGCCCCCGGCCTTGGGCGCTTGTCTCCCATGTGGGTCATGCACCCCCAGGCCCAGTGGTGGTCCCAGGGAGCCCTGGCATGGTCCCCTTTCCACCCCAGAGGGAAAAGCTCTAACGCAGCATGGCCAGAGCTCCAGGACAGCCAAGGGTACTGCCCCCGGCCTTGGGCACCTGTCTCCCATTTGGGTCGTATGTCCCCAGGCTCAGTGGAAGTCCACGGGAACCCCGACAGGGTCCCCATCCATCCCCGGAAGGAAAAGCAGTAATGAAGTCCAGCCAGAGCTCTAGGACAACTGGAGGTTCTGCCCCTGGCCTTGGGTGACTGCCTCACACATGGATTGACCACTCCCCAGCTCAGTGGCAGTCACAGGGAGCCCCGGCAGGGTCCAGATCTCTCTCTGGAGGGAAAAGCTGTAATACAACCCAGCCAGAGCTCTAGTACGGTCAGGAGTGCTGCCCCTGGATTTGAGCGTCTGCCTCTCCCATGTATCGACTGCCCCCCAGCCAAGCAGCATTCATGGGACCTCCTGGCAGGGATCCCATCCCTTCCCAGAGGGAAAAGCTATAACATGGCATGGCCAGAGCTCCAGGATGGCTGGGGTGTGCTGCCGCCGGGCTTGGGAGCCTGTCTCCCATGTGGGTCGACCGTCCACAAGCCTAGCGACGGTCCCATGGAGCCCCAGCAGCATCCAAATTCTTCGCTTGAGGGAAAAGCTGTAACGCAGCCCAGCCAGAGCTCTAGGATGGCCAGGGGCTATCCCCCAGCCTTGAGCGTCTGCCTCACACGTGGCTCGACCGCCCCCAGACCCCCAGCCCATCGGCAGCCATGGGTCGACCTGGCAGAGTCCCCATTAGGCCAAGTAATCACCAGCCTATGGGCCGCACTCCTTTTAGTAGCACCACTCTGACCATTGCTTAACTGTATTTTATATTTAATTTGGATTTAAATTGGATTTTGTATTTAATTTACAGCCTGTGCCCAGTTAGTATTTGTTTGTGTGAAAATCATTGGTCTCTGTATCTCCTCATCCGCGTGTGGGCCCTCCCTGTCGAGTCCGCAATTTCAGTTTTTTTCAGATTAACTTTCTACTTGCGTGCCCGTGCGTGCTAGTCAGGGCTCAAGTGCAGACTCAGTAAGTCGAAGACACACCCTGGCCAGGTGCCCACGGGCAGGTAGGCAGGAGCACCGCCACCAGCAAGTCAAGTCATCAGAGGCCCACAGAGGACAAGCAAAAGTGAGGTGAGAAAGGGAGGACCAACTGGGTGAAAAGGCTGCGGAGGAGGAAACCCAGCAGAGATGGTGTATTACTAAAAGGTAAAACAATAATTGTAGGATTTAGGGGTTGAGGACCAAGAGGGAAATAAAGCTGTTGTCCCCTCCAGCTAAAACCTGCAGGTGTCCACAGGACGTTGTACTCTGGGTGTCTTCCACAGTCTACATAAGTCAGTCCTGTGGTCTTGGCGACCACACGGGGAACACATCTGTGGCCCCCACCCCGCAGAGTGCCAGTGTCAGTGATGGGGTCCTAGTGTACCCTAAATTGGTGATTGGGTCACCAGTCTCATTCTGGGGGCTCCTGTGCATGGAGCACTGATTAGCCTTGATGCTCTGAATGCCCCCATGCAGTGGGGGCTTGCGATGGGCCCCGTGGCTCTTGCTCAGTGCTGTAGTCACCGATTTTGGATCCTGGGGTGGGCTGCCGGCAGCACTGGCATGTGCTGGTACCCTGCCCCCGAGGGGTGCTTGGGGCAGGCTCCCTGTTATTTCTGGCAGGTGAACCGGCCTGTAATGGTATCCTGGGTCCCCTGCAGGGAGCATAGGTCTGTGACTAGCTCCCGAGACCCCTGCTAGCTGCACGTGTCGGTCGTGGGTACCTTGGTGTTCCCCAGGCTGCACAGCATCAGGAGATAATTTGCTAGGGGGGCCCCCAACTTTTGACTGCTTAGGGGCCTGTGTAGAGTTTAATCGAGGCACTGAGCCCAGAAGTGATCCCATAGAACCCCAGCAGGGTCCCCATCTCTCCTCGCAGGGAAAAGGTCTAATGTGGCTGGGCCAGAGATCCAGGACGGATGGGGGTACTGTGACGGGCCACGGGTGATAAAAGCCTCCCAACCTCAAAATCTTTTCCCTGGAGGCTTAGTGCTCCTTACTGCTTCCCAGGGTTGGCAAAATGGAACCAAGCCTCCAATGTTGCCCCCCCCAGGGCATCAGAAAGCACAGGCCAGCCCCCTAATGCCCCCAAGCGTGCCTTTGTCAACATTGTCCTATGTTGTTTTGCCTTCCTTGGGCGCAAATGGGTGCAAAACAGCACTAATTTACCCCCAAAGAAGGCAAAATGACATTATGTCATCTTGTTGGCATTCATGGGGGGTGAGGGCCTAGTCGTCCTGGATGCTTCCCAGGGGTGGCAAAGTGGGGCCAGAACCCCAATTTTGCCCCCCTCCCAGGGAAAGAACAAGGGCATGCCTGCCCTTGGGTGGGGAATACTAAGGGGGCTGGCTTACAGGCACAGGGCCAGCCCCCCGATGTCCCCAAGCGCTTCACTACATGTGGGTGTAATGTTGTTTGCCTTCCTTGGGGGCGAATCGATACAAACTGCACCAATTTGCCCCTAAAAAAGACAGAACAACATTATGCCATATGTTGGCATTTTTGGGGGGAGGTGGGCTGATTGGCCACCCCAAGATCATATCCCTGGGTTGGCAAAATGGGATCAGACCCTTAATTCTGCCCCCACGGAAGCAGCAAGAACCTGCCCCTCCCTGGGGGAATTTCTGGGGGCTGGGCCACAGGCACAGGGCCAGCCCCCTAATGCCCCCAAGTGGCCCTTTTTTATCAAATGGCTTGTTTGCCTTCTTGGGGGAAAATGGGGTTAAAACAGTACCCATTTTCACCCAAAAAAGGGAAACCATTGTGCCCCATTTTTTGGGTGGGGTGGGGGGGCCATTTGGCTCGGGTGCCCCACCCACAAAATTAATTCCATGGCGGTCCAATGGTGATTACTGGCTGAGGATCGAACAATCCTCGACCATCAATCTTCTCGAGTGAGGACTTGTTGGAAAGGGGAGAGTCTTCAGCATGTAAATATCACTTCCAAATTATGTTGGTGCACGTAGCGTGCGCCTACATCATGCGCCTACATCATGGGGGCGGACCCCTGATTCCCAGCACAGAAGGGAAGTCTTCCGCTTCACAGCCTGGGGTCGGGAACATCGATTCCCCACAAGTAGGTACTGCGGAGGACGAGCTATTTTGTCCTCTGCACTAGGGACGCACTGCAGTTAAGGGGTTAATATACAATTCACTCAGATCAGTAG
Source organism: Ambystoma mexicanum (assembly GCF_040938575.1). Lineage (NCBI taxonomy): Eukaryota > Metazoa > Chordata > Amphibia > Caudata > Ambystomatidae > Ambystoma > Ambystoma mexicanum. The sequence goes on along the minus strand of NC_090934.1, from coordinate 859,173,772 downwards.
CCATATGAGAAAGATACACATACCACAGCATAGATGAAGTATGATTGTGGACAGGAACTAAAGAGCTGTGTTAGATTTTAGGGGGCTTCAAACATGTGCCTCTGCAGTAATCATACATAGGTGACACCAGCTTTGGCCTGCCAAACCACAATGTATTTTGTAGCTTTAGCCTAGATGAGTGGTAATAACTCCTCATATGTCCCATTGCCTACAAAATAAAAACAACAAAACAAAATAAAGTAAAATTTAAAAAAACACAGGGCTAATTCAAAAAAGCAGAGGCAATATTAGAACTGAGCCCTCACAAAACTCTCCACATGAGTAGGCCTGTGCCCTAACCACTTCACAATCCAACATGTAACCTCTGGTCCAGTTGGGGCCAGCTAGGATAGGGTTTACATGGGCAAAGGCAAATGAAAATGCACATTCAAAAGAAAGGCATACATGAGGGCAGTGATGTATCACATCCCCGAGTTGAGGTAGTGATGTCTATTATCAGTGGAGCGTGAGCCCCCTGTGGAGCCCACCGGCACAGAGGATTCTTTTGAAGATGGAATTTGGAGCCCCTCCTAACTGAGGGGCACAGGATGTGACAGCCAAAGCGGACTACAAAAAGAAAGGTACTGTGCCCTGAAGGTGCTTGTGTCAGCTTGCATGAAGACAACCAAAAAGGGCCTCGTTTATATTGAATTGGACGTGGCTGTAATGATTATGTGCAGTGCCATGCGCCATGCCCAAACTGAGGCATGGCTTACTTTTAGAGTTTGTCTTGCCACCAGCATGGGCTACTCATGATCGTAAGGTTTTGGCAGAGGGGTACATATCTTAAATGCAGCCCCTCCGCTGCAGATACTTTGTTGTTGCTGCAGCTGTCAGATGGATAACCATGACCTCTAATCCTGCTCTGTGTTACTGGTAGAGCAGGCGCTGCAGATCAGGATACGGATCCAGCATGGCAAATGTACGCACTATGCTTTTGAAATGGTGCTTATGAAAGAGGAATCTGAACAGCAGATTACCCTTTCAGAGATGCAATTACCCGCATTATTTTATTAGCTAATAAAAATCAAAAAAGCCAGGGCGTTTACACTCTTGCCAGGTGGCAATTTCTCTCACGCCCCAGTCAAAAAGGTTGAGAGACTCCCTTCTAATGGTCCGGCTCATCTTTCGGGTGAAAATACCTAGTGAAGCCATCTGCATTGGAATGCTGCCACCCAGGTGTGTGCTGGATATCCACGTTCAATCCCAGTAGTGATATGGCCCAAAGCATTAACTTGGGATTCTCTCCATGCATGGTCATAAGCCACCGTAGTGGTCTGTAGTCAGTCTGTACAGTGAAGTGAAACCCAACGATGTAGGGTTTCAGCTTGTGTAGCCCCAAACTGCTGCAAATGCCACAGTTCATCTGTGCTAATACTACTTGAATTTGTAGGCGTCTGTTTGTATTATGAATTGTTGTCCATATTCTGGGATCTTGAGAACTGGGGTTTGCACAGACAATCCATCAAACTCTGGAATGTTGTCTGACGGGCAGGGGTCCTGGTAACCTTCTTCTGCAATTTTTTTGAAGTGATATCATACAGGGGACGAGTAAGTGTCCCATACCCCTTGAGAAAGGGCCTGCAATAACATGTGAGGCTCAGGAAAGCTCTCACTTGAGTCTGAGTAGTGGGGATGTCCCAGTCCACCACTGCCTGGACTTTGGCCTTGAGAAGCTGTTTCTTACCGCCACCCACTTGGTGTGTCAGATAAGCAACAGTCCCCTGCTCTATCTTGCACTTGGATGCCTTAATAGTCAAGCCAGTCTTCTGCATGACTTGAAGCACCTGTTTCAGGTGGGATAGCTGGTCTTTGCAGTTCGGGCTGAATACTGTGACAAGGTCTATTTAGACAATGCTGAAGTCTTCCAGTCCTGATAATACCTTGTTTATCTTCTTCTGAAAGGTGGCAGGGGCATTCTTAAATCAAAGGGACATAACAGTGAACTGGTAATGCCCTTCTGGGTTGGAGAATGCTGACCTCTCGTTTGCAGGATCAGTCAGGCTGACCTGCCAGTAGCTGGCCATGAGGTCAAAGGTACTCAAAAACTTGGCAGCATCAAACTAGTTGAAGAGCGTGTCTGCCCTATGGATGGGGTGTGTGTCTAACTTGTTGACAGAGTTGAGCCATCTGTAGTCCACACAAAGTGGACTTCAATGTTTCTGCTACTGGACTTTTTAGGGACCATATCACTAGGCTAGCCCAGGGGCTACGCAAGTGTGCAATAACCCCCAAGTCCAACATCTTTGAGACTTTCTCCTTGATGGTGTCCTTGACCTTGTCAGACATCCAGTGAATCTAACTCTGTGTCCAGTATCTATGTCATGGATGCACCAATCAATCTTTCTTGGAGTTGGGGTAAACAGACCTGCGTACTGGCTCAGCAGCTGCTCGCAATCTTACAATTGCTGCTCAGTAAGGCCTGGGGCGAGTTGAACTCCCTCTCAAGACTCGTCATTGGACTTGGTATGCAATAAGTCTGGGAGGGGCTATGTCTCCTCCTCTGTCTCATCATCAGTGGCCAGAGCCATCAGTAAGTCATCCCGGCTGTAGTGGGGCTTCAGTCGATTGATGTAGAAGACCTGACACGTCTGCCTCAGGGCTTTGGTATCAATGAGGTAGTTCACTTCACTGATTTTCTCTAGCACTACATAAGGCCCAGTTCATTTGTCATGAAGGGCACTGGGCTTGACTGGTTCCATGATCCAGATCATCTGACCCGCTGTGTACTCAGTCATAGTAGCCTTCTGGTCATGTCAATGCTTTATGAGCTGGCTATCCTTCAGGTTCTGGGTGCTCTGTTCTGTGTAATTGGCTATTTGGGATCAGAGACCAAGGACATAGTCCACTTTGTCCTGGGAAGGAGTTCAGGGATTTCCCTCCCATCCTTCTTGCACCAAACTCAGCAGACCGCTAACAGGGTGCAAAAAGAGGAACTCGAAGAGACTGAACCCAACACCTTTCCGGTAGCAGAAAAGTAGGCATGGCAGGTGAATATCCAAATTTCTCCTTAGTGGCTCTTCCAAGCCATCTTTCATGCCCTTTAGTGCCTTGTTGAACTGCTCAACATGCCTGTATGCTTGGGGATGAAAGGCGATGGAGAACTTGTAGGTAACTAGTCTTCATCCCACATGGCCTACATATTTGTGGATATGAAGTTGGATCCCCTGTCAGAAATGATTTCTTTGGGGAATCCCACCCAAGAGAATAGGCCGTTGAGTGCCTTCACCACTACAGAGGCTTTGATGCTTCCCAAGGGCACAGTCTCAGGATACCTGGTGGCATGATCCATTACGGCCAAGATGTATCGGTTTTCTGAGGAGGTTTAAAGATTCAAATGGCCCACAATGTCCATACCTTTCCTCTCGAAAGGTCTCCCAAACACTGGTAGTGGAATTAAATGGGTCTTTGTGGCTCCGCCCACTAAGATAGCTAGTTGGCATGTAGGCCAGGCCCGGACACATTATCAGATTTGTACTCCCAACTCGGGCCAGCAAACATGGGCGTGCAGCCTGTCCGCTATCTTGGTCCTTCCTGAACGACCTGCCAATGAAATGTCATGAGCCAATTCCAGTAGGAACATCCTATGGCATTGGGGGACCACCAACCACAGGCTGGTCCCTGCCTCAGAATTCTTGGGCTCACTGTACAGAAGACTGTTCTCCCAGTACACCCTGAACATCCCAGGGGCCTCCCCTTGGGCCTGCTTCTCTGCCTGTTCACATTGATCTGTCAGAATGGGGCAGTTGAGCTGTGCTTGGGAAAAGTCAGCATGGCTGGGACCTCCAGCTAAGGACAAGTCACTTAGTTCTGTCAAGCCCTTTAGGTCTGAACCTACCGTGTCCTCTACCCCACCCTATAAGCAATGCTGGGGTTTCTGAATCTGGTGCCTCCACGGTGGTCGGTCAAAATATCAAAAAAAAAATCTCGAATGACAAAAAAGTCGAAAAAAAAATCTCGAAAAAAAAAGTCGAATTTCTCTTTTTTTAAAATTATATATTTATTTTGGGGTCCGGGATTAAAAAAAATGGTAAAAAAAAAAAATTAAAAAAGGGGGGTTTGGGGGGAACCCCCCCATTTCGAATAAAAAACGTCAAAAAAAAATTAGACTTTTTTTTTCGGCCTTTTTTTCGAGATTTTTTTTTTGTTGAGATTTATATTTTCGGTATTATGACCATAAACCTCCTCCACAGCAGGCGCCTCAATGGCTACTAAGCACTCTGCGTAGGAGCAGGTGCCTCTGTGAGCTCTGCATCTGGACTAGGCAGCACTGGTAGTACCAGTATTTCTCCATCTTCAGCCAGAAGCACCTCCTGACCCATGACTGCTTCCATGGACCTGGGTCTTGTGATCACAGCTGTGGTTTTGGCTTCAGGCTTGCCATTCCTTAACAGATAGTCCACCAGAATTGCATCTTTGACAGCGAAGCAGAGTTGAGACGTTGTTAGACAGCAGTGATACTTGCAATAGCATCACAGAGTGCTAGGGCTTTTTTCCTATTTATGAGCACATGGTCCAAAAAGATCTGCGTTAGCAGGGGCTGTGGCCACAGTTGGGGATCCAGTACCTATCCTGCTCAGAAACACTAGAGTACATCTAGCCAGCCCCTGGCCTAGTGGAAAATCATTGTCTATGATATTCACACTTACAAACTCCTCTTGTTCTTCTCCCTCCTCATGAGTGTGACGCTAACCACAGCCGGCTTAGGTCTACCCTGCAGGCAGTTTCTCCCTTCCTATAGATTCGGTCTAAAGATGTAAGGCAACCCTGTGTGGCTGTAAACGTGGGTGGCCCAGTGCTAGGGATGCCCTCACTCTTCCTTTAAGTGGGTGCGGAAGATGTAGATGTCAGGGATCTCCCCTCAAATCTTTGGGGCCATTTCCTAGCAGGAGGGGAGGACATTTGTCCTTTCCCTCCTTTAGTGTATTTTGATCACTTCTCTTGTCATCTGGATCGAAGGATTGGGCTAGACATCCTCTCTAGGGTCTGTGATAGTCTCTAAATGCTGGTGTAACTCCATCACACATTGTTTAAGGATGCTCTCACGTGCAATTAAATTAATCATGCCCTCAAATGTGGCAACCTTCTTACCTGTAACCATCCACTCTGATATTTTAGAGACTGATGTGTAGATGCCTGAAAGGTTGACTCCCGTTTTTGGTGAGCTCTCTAAAGTGCTTTAGGTATTGTTCTGTGGTCGTGCATAACTGCCTGAGGACAGCGTTCTTCATCTTAGTATATATGGATCTTGCCTCAGGACCTAACTGGGTGATAACATCAATTCCAATTGCCGGGAAAGGCTTGTAAGGGCTGAACCCCACAACTCCTCCTCCACCTCCTGGAGATGGAATGCTAACTCCAGTTTTTCAAACCAGTCAAAAGTATTTCTCTCCTCCTCATAAGGTTGGGCCATGTCCTTGGTGAGGTGGCCCCTAGGCTTTCCTTGGGAGACACCACTGGAGGTACCACCCTCCCTGCTGAAAGTCCTGTGTTCCTGCTGATTCTCTAGTTCAAGTCTGTGTAGCTCCATTGTGACCAGATCCCTCTGTTTCTGTTCGGCTGAAGCTGCTGCAGCCTTCTTTTCTTCCCTTTAAACCCCAAGTTTCTGATCTGCTAGAGTGGCTTCCACCATTTGTTTCTGCCTCTTATCCCTCTGCTTGTGTTCCTTCAAGGCCAACTTTCGACCTTCTAGAAGGAATTCTCTTTTACTTCTGCCCACTCCTGTGTGCCTTAATTGCCCCTATTGGAGGACTTGGATTTTACAGAAGTTTGAGATTTTGCTGAGGCTTGAGATCTGTGGGACATCTGGGAAATCACAATACCCTCTCCCTGGGCAGAATGTTTGGAGTCATCCTCACTGTCACCTTCCCCATTTCTCTTGCATGCCCCCCAGAGCGAGAGGTAACTGAGGTGGGGGCTAAGTATCGCTACTGACCGCATGTGTACTCTCCATCCTCATATCTTCCTCAAAAGCTTTTAGGCTTTTCGACAGCTCAGTTTTCCTAACCTCGACATGGCATAACTTACACTGCTCATCTACTGACAAGGTAGACGTGGAGATCATATTAAGGTCCGTGGTAACAATAAAAAAATACCTGTCACTGAATCTAACATTAACTGCACACTTTGATTTTGGCTGGCTAGGATGCAGGCCCAGTCTGTTTCAAATCCCCACCGCTCCCACCAGTATGATGGAATGACTTCTCCTATGCAAGGCAGTAGGGATGAGTAATGACTAAATCACCTACTCAGCCCTCAAACTCCTAAAAAACCAACAGTGATCCCAATCAAAGGTAAAACAGGACCAGTCAATGGCTATACCTCCTTTGCGTTTTGTGGTAAAGTATGCCGAGAGCAGGCTATACGCTTAAGAAGGATATGAATGTGACTCAGTAGTAACCCAAACAGCAAAGAATCACAGCTTATAATGAAGGTAATGTCCAATGAAGGATCTATACAAAAATGTACACTTTAATTAAAAACGCCATCTGAAAGAAAACTAAATAGAAAAACTGTACAAAACACACCCCTGTGGAAAGAACAGAGAAGATGCAGTGAAGAGAGAATCTGGCACTCTGGATGAGAATACTGGGGTGGAAAGGCAATTTCAATGATCACAATGTTCTTTGTAAAAGGATATGTCTTGGGACAAGGTGCATCAGGTGACATAACCAGTCCTGAGGGCCCAGAATGGACTAAGGGGCAGATAGGGACCAATAGTACCTTATTTGCAGTTCGATCATTATACAGCAGTGTGATGCTGTCTGTGCAGTTCTAGGCAGTTTGTGGGTGGTGGTTGGGCTGTCCCAGGTGGGCAGCAGTGTCGAGTGAGGGTTGAGTGGGGCTTTTGCGTATCAAAGTCAGTGCTTGGAGACAAAAGGATCGTGTTGGCTACCACAGTCGGTTTGACAGTCAGTTCAAAGAAGCTAGTGACGGAATGTGCTGGTTGGCTGGATTGGTTTGATGAAGCGCTTGAGGAGTGGTGGATCGTGTGAGAAGCCAGGGTTGGTTTAATGGCCGGATAGATGGTGACGATGCTGGTGACTGGATGCACAGGCTCGGTTTGAGTGGTTCGATGCAGCATATGATGGTCGGGCACCGAGGGTCCACCAAGGACGGTTCAACTGTCAATGGGGATCAGCAGTGCAACTGCTGGTGGAGCGAGCAGTGATTTGGCAGTGGATGATGCTACAACGGAGCTTGTAGTTTGAGCTGAGGCAAAGACACGCTCAGTTAGCGTGGTGCAGTAGTGAACAGAGTCGAACATGCAGTTCAAGTTCAGAAAAACCTGTGTGAGTGTCAAAGGCAGCTCTGAAGGGTCCTCCTGATTTGAAATGCAGTGAAAGAGGTGTGACAATGGTTTGACAAGCTTGATCTGAGGAAATAGAGGACTCTTGGCTGTCTTGGCTGTGGCAATGCTCTGAATTCCACTCAGGCATTTCAGGGGCAAGTTTAGTCCTTGTTCTCTGGGTTCCAGCAAGAGAAGCTTGTGTACACCTGCAGAGGTCCTTCCCCAAGTTGAGTTCCTGGCTGCAGTGTGGCTGGCAAAGGGGCAGGTATTGTTCTAGCAGCATGTCCACCCCCAATGTTCCATGGGGATTGGTAGGGAGCAGAGCTTGTCACTGCATTTGACATTCGGTCTTCGCCTCACTGGTGGAGGGCTCTGGAAAGTAAACTCGGCTAACAGAGGTCCAATTAAATCTTTTTGAAGGGTTGGAGTACAAATGATTATCTAAAGAAGTGGTGTGAGGCCTCCTCTTTTACAGGGAAAAGTACACAGGTGATGGGACTAAAGGTAGCCAGCTTTAGGGGTACAATACCTGGTCTTGAATGAAGTGGACTTTTCCCTTCTGACATCACACCCAAAGTGCTGTGTGCTAGAGGAAGTGGAGGTGACAGGAAGGAAAGGCAAATGCAGAGAGAAATAAAAATGGTGGAGATCATCTTCAACTGGACAGAGCTCTCCCTGTCTACACTAACCCCCACCCCCTTCCCTTCTCAATAGATCAAAGGGCTCTAGATATACAGCACACTGGTGTGTGGCTTTTTGTGAATGGTTGTGCCCTTTTATTCCTGTTCCCCAGCCAAATGCCTGTTGAGTGGCTGTTCCTGGGACATGTCGTTACCTGACCTTACAAAGGAACAAAGAAAGCCAATTCCCCCAGGCTAGATTCCAGCCAGTAGGGCAAGGTCATGACTGTCTAGGGAGAATACACATAACCCTTCCACAACTCAACAGGGCTTACAGGGGTGACAAATGTATGATGTCAAATTGGATGTGGCTTTAATGATTATAAGCAGTGCCATGCACCATGCCCTATCTCAGGCATGTCTTTTGTTTAGAGCTTACCCTGGCACAGCAGGGGCTACTCATGATAATAAGGTTTGGTCCATGGGTATGGATCTTAAATGCAGCCTATGCACTTCAGAGACACGGTTGTCACTGCAGCTGTCAGATGGATACCTGTGACCTCTGACCCTGCTCTGAGCCAAACGTAAAGCAGGCACTGAAGATCAGGATACTGATGCAGCAGGGCATAGGTACGTACTAAGCTTTTGGCTTGGAGCTTACGAAAGGAGAATCTGATTATTTATTTATTTATTGTGCATTTGTAAGGCGCTTATGCATCAAGTAAATTGTGTTTCAAAGCACCCACAGGGCAACAGGGAGGAAACATGGGAGTGCAATGCAAATATAACAATGAAAGATAGAGGTGGTCGTACTAGCATTGTGAGCATTCAGAATGTGCAAGTGCAGAGAGAGAGAAGGGATGGGGGGATAAGTGCTAGGTGTACCACTGGGACGTGCTAGTTTGTTAAGTGACTTAGCAAGTGGTCAACTGCCAATAAATAAGTGCAGGGCTGTCATAGCACAGGCCAGTGGGTGCCAAGGCAAGTGCTGACAGTGGGCGAAGGCTGAAGGCGATTGAGTGTGGGAGGCCAGGACACCGGTGGACACATAAGAGCCCTGGTCACCAGCTCTCAGCAACTATGGGATTTAGTTTTAGGGAGAGAGGGAGGGAAGGAGGAGGTGAAAAGGAAGGTCTTGAGGAGCTTTCGGAATTTGAGGAGATCCGGCTCATGACTAAGAGGAAGGGGGAGGCTGTTCCATTGAAGGGAGCCAGCTGTGCATAGGAGGGTGCTAGTCGAGATTACCCTTTCAGAGTTGGAATTATCTGCATCATTGTTATTAATTAATAAAAGCCAGGGATTTTACACCCTTGACAGATGTCAATTCCTCACACTGTTAGACCTGGACATTGTACAGGGGAAAGCAGACTGCAGCTAGTTCCTATTTGTTAGGGAGGAGATTAAAATTGGTAGCTAAGTTGTTTGATTGATAGCCCACTGGTGGTAGATAGAGGTCTGCTGAAGGGCTGCCCGGTAGGGAAGGTTACCTGGATGAGTTAGCGCTTAGCTCTAGTATTAGAACAGCCAGATAAGGAGTTTAGAGAGTGAGGGCATTGTTGTTATTGGTTAAGTGAGCTATTGCAATACAATCAGTGGCGTCGCTAGAGGGGATCTGGGGGGGCCGGCCCCCCCTGTGAAACCCTGGTCGACCCTTGTGCCCCCCTACCTAAGACGAGCAGCAACGCCACTGAATACAATGGCCCACTAGGGCTGAACATTTTCCCCTCACGTGGTGTGCATTTATTGCAAACTTAGGAAGTAGCCCATCTCATGTGGTGGTGTGTCATTTATCGCTATGCAGGTTGCCTAACATGCTTTCTTCTTTCAGCTGGAAGGTGGTTTAAGTGGTCCATCCATAACCTGAGGGCAGTCGTGCAAAGGCCGCCAGTGCAAACACACAATGGCTACACGTGCATATGTATCAAGGCCATGGAAGAGAAGATGCCCCTTATCCCACCCTCATACTTTACCATGGGATTGGTTAGGACCAAACCTTGTGCGTGGGCAACGCAGCTGCCACCTAGAACCACACTGTGGAGAGAGTGGAGGGGTGAAGTCAATTTCTCTTTACACAAATTGAGAATGGAAAAAATAAATCAACCAGAGGTTACTGGACAAGACAACAGGGTACATCGGCCAATATTTCAAAACTTGATGACTAGTACTGTAGCTGCCATATCACTCTGTATTCTAAGGGTCAAAGTCAGAAAGTCCCGCCCTTTCAGAAGACAGAGAATTCCATGTAGGAAACGGTAGAACCGCAACTGTGATGGAAAACGCCAAACTACAAGTCCAAGCATTCAAAATGTTGTTAACTGAAAATCCAAGAGCCAATGAGGATGGCACATGTGCCATGGGGACCACTTGTCAGCTATGAGGTGCTGAATGGTCATAGTTTCATAAAGGAGGAGGTGGTGGGGTGGCGGTGGGCACAGAGGTAAGTGAAGATGTCAGAAAGGGTTGAGAGACAGAGAGAGCGGGGGGCGAGGGGGGTTCTGGGCAGAGGGGTGACAAGGGAGTGTAAAGTGATAGGGAATAGCAAGGACGCAAATAAATAAATAAATAAATAAAGGAACGGGATGTCTCCCCACCCCTCCACACTTTTATTTCTTATCTCTAGAATCCTTTTCCCCATCCCCAAGGCTACTCTTTTGTAGTACTCTCCATCTAAATTGCCCCTTAATTCAGCTGTACCCTTGCTGTTCCATAAATGCCCTTCATGTGAGATGCTGCCTTCAGGGAGGACGAGGAGGGGTAGGAGAGTGGCTAAGGGACTGTAGTTTCCTAAATGATCAGTGTGCAAACAGGTACACGTCAAAGCCTCCATGAAGTACCTTGGGCACACCAATTGTAGCAGAACAAACTCAAGGCTTGAACTCCATCAATGTGCTGCCGGGGGCTGGGAGTAGCCAGAATAAATGGTGATACAATTAAGTAAGCAAAACCTTCAAAAGAAAACAGGGATATTTATAAACATTGTACACATTTATTAACAAAGTATCTGTAACACGTGTGTGAGAACATTAGAAAACTAGTTATGTAAGTATACTTGGCCATTTCTGATTGAAATCAAAGCGGGCCCTCGTTATAATTAATATCTGTTGAAGGGTTTGTTATAATTAAACTTGACAAGAGGCCCATTCAGATACATCTAACATTCTCCAAAATGTCTCCATGGAGTTTGGACTATACCGGCCTGAACTGAGAATTGGGCTTGGCGACAAAAACTGCTATCAGACCTATCTTTGTTTGTATGGGTGTGGGTTTGTGTGAATACTTTTTTGGTGGGAGCTGGTCCATTTTGAGCACGCGGGACATGCATGTTGTGAGACCAGAGTAAAGCCTTAGCTGTGTCTACCTTCATTTCTGTACATGTTCATCCTGTAACATAGGACAGAATGCCAGTGTTGCAGGATGAGCGCTGTATGTGCAATATTTTCGTTTATAAATGGAATGAGCATGTGCTTCTGTAATACATGCAGCTGCAGGTTAGTCAATCGTCGAGACAGGTCTTGGTGCGAGAGGGGTCAAAGAGCTCCCTATGGAGCACAGATCCGTGGCATTTCTCAACTTTGTTGGAGACAGGGTGGGGTATCGGCATCTGGAAGGAGCCAAAGTGTGGGGTGAACCCGTGACTGCTCCTTCCACCCATCCATTACATTATATAATTTATGTTGCGCCAAAATATCAGGCCCCTAGCTATAGGGGCTCAGAGTAGAAAATAACATAAGCAAAGGGACAACATAGAAACAGGGCAACCATGGAAACCTTATTCAAAAATATGGGTTTTCAAAGAACGTATAACAAGATCCAACGAAACAATGCCTCTTAAATCAGGATGCAAGGCGTTCCAAAGCCTCGGGGCAGCGGGAAAAAAAGCACAGTTGGTAACCAAGGAAAGCTTTGTTATTGGATCGCAAAGTCCTGCAGATGGGAGCCAATTCAGTCATTCAGATAGATATGCCGGACTGCAGCCAAACAGGCAGTTATTGTCAAGAGCCTAAAATAAATGTGAAACTGGGAGCCAATGTACTTCTCTTCTGGACATCCCTAACACTCTCCTAGGTACCCCTAAACTCTGCCACTGCGTTCAAAATATATTGTTTATGGAGTTTAAGGGGGAACTAAACATTATTCTTGGAACTATGTAATAGCATAAATCGTGTTCTACTTGAGAAGCCAGTCACTCACATGGTGTCAAAGTTATTCTTCACGTATACAGACTTTTCCACATCAGCTTGATGATATAAAGCATCACACTTGGGTCACTGATGGGTGGGCATTTAAGCTGGGGGAGTAACATTGTTCATAATGTTGCAATGAGAGATATAATGGCTGCTAGAAGAGAGCTGTTGCAAGGTACTGGCAACACACTCGAGCCTTGCAGAAGCTAGTGTTAGTGATGTTATTGGAACACCCTTTCCCCACTGACAGAAAGTGGACTCCTGTCATTCGGGGCCATTCTAAAGTGTCTGAATTGAGGTTGCATCATATTCATAGGGACATTTCTTAAAAGGAATGATGTCATGTTTGCTGTTGAGAGGAGTGTGTAATTGGCTGGTTTGTCTATAAGTGTCTCACTTTCCTGCCACAAAGTGAGCATTCTAAAAGTTACAATTGGTCAAAGTTACTTCCTCTAATCAACAATGGGGGCATTTATATAATGAAAGACGGGGGCACCCACCCACCCCCTATTATGGAGGCATAAAGGCTGCATACATGAACAGCACTCATGTGAACCAGCCTTGGATCTAAGAGCTTCAAGGTCGATTTATGTGGGCGCTCCACAGGCAGAACCATCCTGTGCCCAGGAGCGGCTCATGTCCGCTAGAGTGTAGAAAGAAGAATACAATATATTGCATTCAATGTCCGTGTGGACTGCAACATATTGGCAAGACCACATGCATGGTAATCACGAGGATTGTTCAATGTGGCTACTGAAGTAATAACCACAATGGGGCGGGGGGGGGGTGACAATTAGTCCAGCACTTCAGTGGTTTAAGACATCCAGTGTATAACATAACATGGTGGATTGTTGATTTTGCCCACCCAAGTGCGTGGACATTTTCATCAGAGAAGAAATTAGACTATAAGGAATGAAGATGTATTCATAGACTTAGGAGCACTGTAAATGTCCTCAAAATACTTGGTAAACAAGAAGTATGTTAAATATACCCTTTAATGACCTTACATATGGCATGGGTCATGCATCTTCTATTGTCTGCCTATCATTCAGACACATGCAGACTTAGGGGATAAGGCACACAGTCCGTACTCCAGGGGAGTTTAGATAGTTAGTGAAAACATTTATATCATACCCTTGATAATAGTATATTAAAAATTCAGCTTTTTATTATTGTTTTTCACAGGCTAGGATAGTAATAGAAATGACACACAAAATGTAGGTAAAACTATATATTTCTATGAAATAATACCACTTAATATGTGTTATGGCAGCCCCAACAGATAACGTGAAAAGGTTAAAATCATCTCAGCACTCTAGCTGTTGTCATGTTGACTATGTGCACATCAGCCACGCAATGTCATGCACAAACTGTCCTAGCATGACGTGTGCAGGTGGACCCTTAATCACCTTAACCAAAAACAGGGCCACCACTTAAGAAGCGAGTACATGGTTGTACATAAAGCAAGTTTATTCTACAAAAGCTCCAGGGAGCAGTTTAATGGTGTTGCAGGACCAGCCTAACCAAAGTCTCAACAATACAACATCAGTTGGCAGTTTATATACTTTTTTGCAACAAAAAACACTCCCAGATGCATTTTATTACTATCCACCCACCAAATGTGATTGGACAAGACCTCTTCAAAGAAATCCCATCTTTCCCCAATTCTTCGATTTTCATTGGTCAGGCTTATCTTCATTATTATCTTCAGATCATATTTTAAAACAAACCTCCTTTTGGGATTGGTTGTAGTAGGTCCTGACAATGGTGCATAATTCATTGCTAGCAATAACTGGCCTAAAACCTTTAATCTTTGAGTATGATTGCGCATGGCATCACTGACTTATTTCAGCAAATAGAGGAAGGTCTTCTTAACCATTATTTCCTTTGTACTATAGATAACCATCTCCATTCCACAGATTTCTGGTGCCTTAAAAGACCCTCTAAGTTTGTTCAGCTTCATGCAACCTATGATGACCTGGAAAAATACTTAACCAGACAAATGACTTATCTCCTCTAAAGATTTCAATACCAAGGGCAAGGTAACATCTGTTCCCTTGCAACATTTCCAATCTACAAGGCTCCCACTTTATCGCACAAATTGAAACTCCTAAATATCTTTAGGCATTTAGCTTATCCTGTGTTTTACTACTGACCAGAATTAACAAAAAACTCTTTTGGTCATGCTCTCAAACATCAGAAGGTTATATCTACTACCTGCGAGACTTATCAGATTATAAACTCAAGGCTATTTCTGCAGATGCCGACCGCAAAAGGTTGGGATTACTTATTTACCTGCCTTCTGTGTATGAAAACCTGTTTAGAAGTAAAAAGTGCATTTTGCAAGAGAGCCCTAACCACTATGTTCTGATTCATTGTAAACGGGCACTTCTATTTGAGATTAATGAATTACCCATGTATTTATATCAAGGTATATGTATGTTGGTACATTTGGTAGATTTGATACTTCATCTTTCTGCGTGCATGCAAGCTAATATTGTATCAGTACTGAACAAAAAGTAAACCACACTCAATTTGCCGTACCTCCAAGTCATCTATATGGCACTCGCAACATGAATTCCTCATAATATAAGGAACCCTCTCTGACCACCCTGACAGGCTGCTTGATGCCAGTGTGATCCTGCGGTATCGAACAGCATCTCTGGAAGCTCAGTGAGTGGCAGCTGGATGCAATGGGATTCAAGTGAGCTAAGCTGCCAGTGTTCACAACAGTTGTTGCTCCTTTATTCTGCAATATGATGCGAATTTCCTTTTTATGTAGAAATCTATTTAATTTCTCGCACTACTTCTCCTTTTTTCTGAGCAAAGTATACATTGAATGGTTTACCTTTGCGTGTGCTTCCTCGCGTCAAGGTGACACTTATGGAAGGAAGTCCAATTGTTTCAATTGTTTATGGAAATCCTGTTTGCCGCATCTCATTAAATAATCAGATGAGATTGTAGCAGGTGACTCAGAAGCGTTACATTGTAGCAGGAATAATAGATGGAACTACATTAATACAGAATAGATTGATTATACATAATATTGGAGTATATTTTATTTTTCCTTTAGCTTGTTTTCTTTTGGAGTTCTTGACAGATATCTCTGAGTAGAAAACGCTGTCCTCTGATACATTCAAAATTGTTTTTTTCATCATTTAATATCCGACTACTACTACCCTAATCTTGTTTGCCAGTGAGTTACACTTTATGACCTAAATCGAATACAGAGGTTGTCTTCACTTGCCTTCTTATCTACGGTTTCTGTAGACCCTTTTGCATGGTTTAAGGCTGAGTATATACATGATAGTTTGGTTCTGAAGAAAGAGTTTGACACAGGAACACGCCGAAATGTTCCATCAAAAATTGAATAAGGTTTCATTCATCAAGTAAGACTGCAACTTGACCTCATCAGCAAGCATATTTAGACCCTACTTGCAAGCATATTTATAGCAACGACTTTGGATTCATCTCTGTTCATGGATATGGGAGGTCTACTTACTATCTACTTGGGCTAATTAAAGAACAGATTATTAGAATTCTGTATCAAAAACATTGTAGAAAATTGGATCCTCAATATTCATTATTATTTGATGATCTACTGTTGTCTTTTTGGATTGATTTATTGATTTCTTAAGTCTGTTTTGTATTTATTTTTTCCTATGTTCTTTGATCATGTATAGTTCTCAATTTTGTAGTACAGTGTACATCCTTAACTCAATGAGATGTTTTATTTTTTTGTTATTGTACATATTTTCTGCTTCATGAAAATCTTTAGTTTTTTGTCTGTAGAATACAGAATTTTACCTAATAATCATGCAGTACATTTTCATAATTAAGTTGATTTTCCTCTTTTCTGGGCAAAAAATAATATCCTCGTATTAAATGTTTGGTTTAAAAACATGCTAAAAGGATAGATTTCAAAATCATGTTTGCATTCAATATACCAGTAGGGATCCCTTTTTTATGTATCCTATTTTAGAATCAAATGTGGCAGAAGTGGAGTAATGAGTGTGATGTAGGTAAGCTGTATGAAGTAAGAATGGCATGGGGCGGAAATGGTGCTATGAGAGTACCTTGAGGCAGAAATGGAGACAGAGAGTGGCATAGGGCAGAACCGGGGGATGTATGCAAGGCATGGGACAGACTTAGGATAATGTTTGTGATTCAGGGGCAGATCTGAATGCAGAGTGGTAATAGGCCAGAACATAGGCAAGGTATCAAGGAGTAAAGCTTCTGCCGATAGTGAAGAGATATGGGACAGAGTTGCCAGAAGCACAGAAACTGCTCTCCTGAACATCCGTGAAGACCTGCTCTCCAACCTTGACTCTAACATTCCCTCTGTCCTCATCCTCCTCGATCTCTCTTCTGCCTTCGACATGGTCAACCATACCATCCTGCTCAACCATCTCTGTGAAAACCTGGGTATCACTGATCAGGCTCTGGCCTGGCTGACCTCTTTCCTCTCTGATCGACCCTCCCAGGTACAACTTGGGTCCTTCCCTTTATCTATCTTTTTCTCTACCTGTGGTGTTCCCCAGGGGTCTAATCTCTCGCCCTGGCTTTTCAACGTATACCTGGCAACTCCCGCCCACTGCATTGCCACTTTTTGCTCAAATTTCCACTGCTACGCTGATGACACTCAACTCATTTTCAGGCTGCCCTGTGCCACCTCCTCTCCCTCTCTCATCTCTGATTGCCTGACTGCCATTCAAGATTGGTGTGCCGCCAATGATCTTTGTCTGAATGCCAGCAAGACGGAGATCCTACTCATCGGCACACCTTCACCATCCTTTCCCCTCACTCTCTGGTCGGCCTCCCTTGGCCCTCCTCCTACCCCCACCTGCGAGGCTAAGAACCTCAGGGTCATCTTTGACTCCACCCTTTCCTTCTCAGAGGTACTCTGCCTTTCCTCTCCTTCCCCCAGAAGCTCATGGTATCCCAAGCTCTGGTTCTCTCTAGGTTGGACCATTGTAACAGCCTCTTTCTAAATCTACCTGCCTCTACTCTCCGCCCTCTGCAACTAATCCAGAACAGGACTGCGGGATTTGTCCTTGGCCTCAAGCCCTGGGATCGTATCTCTCCAGCTCTGAAATCTCTCCATTGGCTCCCAGTGGATGCAAGGATTACATTCAAAACCCTCTGCATTGTCCACAAGGCTTTCTGGGGCCTGGGTCCAAAATACCTTCAGCTATCCCTCCGCAAATACTTCCCCTATCGAGCTCTTCGCTCTTCTACCTCCAACTCCCTGAGGGTCAGTCGTTTTTCGAAGAAATGAGTTGGGGGTAGATCTCTGTCTTCGGCTGGGGCCTCCCTCTGGAACATCCTTCCTGCCACTCTAAAACTTGAGGAGAACCATCTCTGGTTCCAGAAGCACCTCAAGACCTTCCTCTTTTCTTCTGCCTTCGCTCCTCCTCTGCCCTGCTGATCTGTTCTCTCCTGGGACCGCGCACCTGGCCACCCTCTGTCCACTGGGCCCAGGTACCTGCTCACCCCACCACCCTCCCGCACTGCCTCTGGGCCACCCCTTGCATTGGGGTCTGTGTCTGTACCCATACAGCCCCCACCCCTTTTTTTGCTGGCTGCACTACCAGTATGTTGCCTTTATTATTTATTTATTGTTATTTATCTGTTTCTCCTCTGCTTCGCACTTTCCACTTCTCCTCCCTTCCATGCACTTTTCCCCTCCCCCTCTCCCATGCACTTGCACATTCTCAATGTCACTGGGCCTAGTAAGATCACTGTTTTGTTCTCCCCTGTTCCCCTCCCTTGCCTTGTCACGCTCTGAAACACTTGTGTACGAGCACGATAGAAATAAAATATCAATATCAATGGGAAGACTTAGATCCAATGACTGTGGCATGTGGCAGAACTGGAGGCAATGAATGGCATGACTTGCAACTGGTAGTACTGAGAATGCCATGAGGCCTACCTGGGCCAAGGAAATGAAAGCAATGAGAGTGACATGTGACTGAAAAAGGCCATTAAGAGTGACATTGGGGGCAAATCCATGGGGCAATACAGCCAACAAGTCTGAACTATTGTAATATTGTATGTGTTCCATACAGGACCCTATGAAAATCCTTGGGCTTTGCCATCTATTTTTCTAAATGATCTACATTGTACAACATTTTGCACAATTTCTTTAAATGATTCTTGGGGTGAAAAGCCCCACAACACCTGAATTGATTTGGCTTCACTGACTGTACTTGTGCACGCCAAAATATCGACGACAAATGTATGACCCCACCACTTCAAAAATGTACCAGCCGCCACTGGTGTTGTCTACAAAACTTGCAGTAGTTCTTCCATTATTGCAAGGTCAGCATCCTGACGTATGGGCAGGTACAATCTTCAAATGCTTGGCTAAGTCTTAAAAGAGACAGTGGTGACTGAATAATTATTGAGAATCCATATCCATGTTGTCTCTCAATGCTTGCTGAAGCTGTCTGTAGGTAACCTGGGGCAAGAAGTATCATCTCCTGGTATCCCCTTGAAGGGCCGTCTGTTAGGAGTGCCATCAATTTTGGCGAGCCTGCAAAGCCTTCCCTGAACACCCCATGACCTGTTGTGATCTGTAGTGCCTGTGGATATCAACTCTCATCCTGGCTGTTGCCAAAAGATTGGTCTCCCACTTTGGATGTTGTTGTTGTTGTGAAGAAAGCCTTGCTGAAAGGACTGTATCCTGCAGGTAAAGATCTAGTGGTGCTTAGCATCTAGAAGTCACATGCATCCATCACAGCCATCGCTGTGCCGGAAGAGCTGCACAGGAGTAATTTTGCTTGCAAACTGTTTGCACCCTGAGGAGACTCTTATAGTCTTGTAAACAGCCTGTGTGCTGTCTTTCATTTTTGGAACATTTCATTGGACCACAAACTGCGGAAAAATGAAGTCACACAAAGTCCATGAAAAAACGCAAAAGAACGGCTGGCTTTTTCATTGCTCTTGTTTTAAAACTTTTAGACTGGACTGTGAGCACAGTGTCTTCATACAAGTCCAAACAGGCTCAACATTGGAAATATACACAAATAAACCTGAACTTCCTCAAAAGCCTAGTACATTCCTAGAGTGAGAGACCAATCACCCCCTTCTTTTTTCAGGAGAAATATTCATAATTTTCTCAATTGCTATTGCTTTAACTGATTGTCACAGTGAGGATCTCTTGTATTTGTATTGTAAACCCGTTTTTGCTATTGTTTTAAAACCAGTTAAGCGTGACTATTTTCATGTTTTTTGATTACCAATAGTTTTGAAGTAAATTGTATAATATTTGTCTGTGAATAAATGTTTTTTATAATATTCTCTCAAGAGCGGTTTTATTTGTATTCATTGAGATTGCATCTGTGTGTTATGTTGTAATCTCGCCATCCCTTTTGCACACTACACAGTGCATCTTGAAAACTTGTTTGCTGTGGCATCCCGGACCTGAAAGAAAGCCACCTTTGCCCCCCACCCCCAACTCCCTGTGCGAGCCACAGACCAACTCACTGGCCAACAATTGCTAGGCCAATTCTACCCGATCTTAAACTTCTAGTCAACAGGTTCAAGTCATGCCAATCTTTCCCTCTGCTCTCAGCTTTCCTTCCTTCGAGAGGTCCAAGTCAAGCCTATCTTTGCCTCTGCTGTCGGGTTTCCTTCCTTAGATTAACAACGAATAAGAAAATGGAAAAACTCAAAAAAGATGTATCTAATTTCGATAAGGAAGTCATTCATCCATATTTGTGTGCTGATAATGTAGGCCCACTTCCATATGATTCATATAGAGAAAATCCGTTTGGTACATATAAAAGACGGCAAGTAACATTATTGGATACCTCGGCAGGTTCCGGTGGAGAAGGTTACTTTCAAAATTATAGAAGCCAGTTTAGAGGAAACAGAAGACTCTCTTTTGGTAGGTAGGAAATATCCACAGAATCGAGGTAGAGGGAATGTACCCCCTCTAGATCATACTTTTTCCAGGAACTCATGCCACCCTTGCCTCCTCCACCCTATCAACCCCCCAGAATTTTCGAGATGTGCAGGGGGGCTTACAGGAGGTAACTTCGTCCTCTGCAGTGTTGAATTTATCATCCAAGGAACTTTCCGAACTCTATTTGACGGTATTGAATAAAGGGATGTCTTTTGTCCCTATGAAGGGTCCATCTAAAATGCAGCTCGAAGTAGAATTCAGACATTTTTTCTGGAAGATCAGATTGAGGGATTTCTTTGGCACTGAAGAGAATCAGGATATAATTTACAAAGGAATTACCCTATTTAGACCAAAATCCTGTTTTACTCCTACCAACAACATCATATCAAAAGAAACACTTCTGAGAAAGTTATCATCAAAGGGTTCCACAAGATATATAACACCAAACTAGAAAGACATGGCCGGACATTTAATCTCAACAAAAAGGAATTGGAGAGAGTTTCATCTCTTGGGAGAGATGACTCGGTTGTAATCAAGAATGCCGATAAGGGAGGGGGCATCATTATTCTGGATGGCCAAGCATATGATACTGAATTTTTATGGATATTAGAGAATGATGACTATTATCATAAAGTGACAGGAGACCATATTCACAAGATTCAGGAATTAGTGGCTGGAATTACAGCAAAAGGGGTTGAGATGCAATTTTTGAATTTCAATGAGTTTGATTTTCTTAACCCCAAAGAGACCCGCATGCCACTATTCTACATTATGCCCAAAGTACACAAGAACCCGGTCCCCCAGCCAAGTCATCCAATCATTTCACTTTGTGTTTCTCTTTTTGAACCAAGTGGGAAATGTATTGACTTCTTTTTTAAACCAATGGCGTGCAAAACAGCTTCATACTTGGCGGATACCACATATGTTATAAGACAAGTGGAAGGTTTCGCATTTGATTCGCCATCTGATTTATTGGTGACATTAGATGTCAAATCTCTATATTTGAATATTCCCTAACGGGAAGCTTTGAACATCATGAACATCTTTTTGGAAGAAAGGGACAGGCCACATACCGTGCCAAGTGATTTTGTGATCGATCTTTTGGAAATCACGTTGACTAAAGATTATTTCCAGTTTAAAAATGATTTTTATTGGCAAATCAAGGGTAATGCCATGGGTACAGAGTTCACTCTTAATTTTGCTAGCCTATAAATAGGTAAGTTCGAGAAATGATATATTTTTACAGTTACAAATCTGTTCCTTCCAGCACTGAAATTTTTCAAACTCTATATTGATGATATCCTGATGATCTGGGATTCCAATATAGGTTGCATTGATGAATTCCTAACATGGATTCATGAACTGAACATGAATGTATAATGTTCTCTAAATCAGAGTAGACATGAGATATCCTTTTTAGATTTGAAAATTAAGGAAAGTCATGGTTCATTGGTGGTGAGTCTATTTAGAAAATAAATGGATAGACATACTTTATTACATTTTAGCAGTTTCCATCCATAGGCGTTACGCAACAATGTTCCTTATGGGCAGTTTCTATGGGCCAGACGAAATTGTACCATGTTAACAGATTTAAAAATCAAGGCAGATGGGGGGGCGCTGTTGCGCCGAAACAAGATGGCCGCCTAACCGCAGTGCTCCGGACTGGGAGAGCGCAAAAACCTAAAAAAGTGCCCTAATATACTACGATTCTACTCTACACTGGCGGTGTTTGTAGGTGAACCTCCAACCTACCCCTCTGCCAACTCCTGGACCTGGGCTTCCCTGAGCTTTGAGCCCCGCTCGGATTGGGGCTGTGGTGTCATCTCCGAGCCGTGCTGTGGCTCCAGGAACTGCAGCTCTCTCTGACACCAGAGAGCGCGGCGCTGCAGGCCGCTGCGGGGGAGGGGCGTTAAAGACCTCCCGAGCGGGCCGAGCTTCCACGGCCGGCGGATTCACCCGGCATCTCCCGGATCCAGGCTCCTGCTCACCACTGAGGACCCCACTCTGATACCCCCGCTGATCGACTTCGTGGTGGCCTGGGGGTTCCGGAGTCTCCGCTTCCCGGCCTCGCACGGCGGGCAACGAAGACATTGATGCAGGTTCTCCTTCCTTTACCCTGCTTTCCTGCTTACCTGTTGTAGGCCCCGTTTGGACTGGGGCCGCGGATCGCTAGCCCGCTCCGCGCCGCGGCTCCTGGATCTGTGGCTCTCCCCGACACCGTAGGGCACAGCGCTGCGGGCCGCTGCGGGGGAGGGGCACCGCCCTGGACCGGAGCTCCTGCATACCACTGGGGACTCCACTGGCTTCACGACCACTGCGGCCCGCCAACTTCGTGGGGGCCTGGAGGCCCCGGATTCCACCCGCCTCCTGGTTCCACACGGCGGGGGACGGAGACACCGCCGCGGGTCCTCTCTCCTCCAGCTTACTCACATGCCCTCCCTCCGCTGCCCCCCCTCACATGGAACACAGAACGCTGCTTACGGCAAGGTAGGGGGTACGGGGGGTTTGTCTTCACTGGCTCCGTGGCTCCCGGACTTCCATCCCCGTTCACTGTGGGGGAGCCGCGTGGCCCGTTCCCCCCTTTTCCTGCCACTCACCACGAGCTGACTGTACCGGCGTGTCATATCAAGCCTGCGACCACCAGCTTTACAAACCTTTGGCCTCCCTGTGCTCTTGCAGCCGGGGGGCAATGTGACTGGCTTACTGGGCCCCGGAGTCCCCCGCCTCCTGATCTCACACGGCGGGGAACGGAGTCACCACCGCAGGTCCTCTCTCCTCCAGCTTACTTACCTGCTCTTCCTCCGTTGCCCCCCCTCCCATGGACCATGGAACACAGAACTCTCCTCACGGCAAGGTGGGGGACACGGGAGTCGTCTCACTAGCTCCGGTGATCCCGTGCTGCCCGCTCCGCTCACTACAGGCGCGCCTCGCGGCCCACAACGTCTCTACTCAGTTCTGCGCCGAGCCCCCGCGCTTGGGGCGCCTCTCCTGAAATTGCTCTCTCCCTCCCCGTGCACTGTGGGGGCACATACTGCGGCTGGGGGCCTGCGCCGCACTGCACTGCTGCCGTTCCCCCCCTTTCCCTACCACTTATCACAAGCTGACTGAACCGGCGTGCTGCATCAGGCCTGCGTCTACCAGCACTACAAACTTTTGGCTTCCCTGTGCTCTTGCAGCCCAGGGGCAACACGACTGGCTTACTGGCGTGACCCTGCCGGCCACCACCTCTCTGCTCCCGGCGGATCACTCCCCTGGTCCCATACCGCCATTGCTGGGTCTCTCGCGCCCAGCTCGAGGTTGGCCTGTCCACTGTCCCCCGGCGCTGCCCTGCCTCTGTCGGCCCATGGCAAACTAGGGGAGCATAGCTTGTTACCTACTCACTGGCTTGGTGTGGTCCCTGCCATATACCCTTACTTACACACGGCGACGTGCCTGGGCTGCGCGGGGAGCCATCATGAGCGCGGTGGTGCTGTGGACTTTGTGTATCTCCTGGTTCACTTGGACCTACACCGGCGGCCGGCCTGTACTACTGCTGATTGCCCTCCCGCCTGTTGCCGGTGCATTGTCTGCTCGCCTTCCCCCCCTTGTAGTGTGGCATCCAACCCGTACCACGGGAGCTCTGTCTGCTCGTCTCATTCCTCCTCGCAGTGAACCGCCTGCTCTAAGTTCCTCACGACTGTGCTCCCACCGCTCCCCATTTATAGCACTCCTGAACTTATAGCTCTGCTCTCCACCATGACTAAAGGAGCCGGCTCCAATAAGAAGCAAAGTTCACTAAACATGTTTGCTAAGACCCCCTCCAAGTCACTTTCTGATCCCCCGGAGGAATCACCGACCACCACTGCACCCTCCACCTCTGACAACTCGCAGAAAATGCTAGAGTACATGCGAGAGGGTTTCACCACACTCCATACTAAGTTAGACGATATGAATGGGACCATCTCGTCTATTAAGGCCCATATGGAGAGGACGGACAGCAGGGTCGCTGAAATTGAGACAAGGTTTGGCACCGCAGAGGATGACCTGATTTCCTTGCGTACCGCTGTAACTACCTTGACCAGCCGGGTCTCTGCGGTCGAGAAGAAAAATGATGACCTCGAATCCCGCTCCAGGAGGAATAACCTCCGCATTGTAGGTATACCGGAGGACAACATTCGAGAGCCTATGGAGGAGTACGTGGAGCGCACCCTCCTGACGCTCCTGGACAACCCCAAGCTGTCAGCACAATTTGCAGTGGAGAGAGCCCACCGATCCCTAACTGCCAAACCCAGGCCGGGTGCCCCGCCCTGTCCCATCATAGCCAGAATCCTCAACTTCCACGATCGCGACTCCCTGCTCCGGGCGGCCAGGGCCAAGGAGGAGCTACATATGGGGGCGGCTAGAATACAC
This sequence comes from Ambystoma mexicanum, assembly GCF_040938575.1. NCBI lineage: Eukaryota > Metazoa > Chordata > Amphibia > Caudata > Ambystomatidae > Ambystoma > Ambystoma mexicanum. Next base: position 859,149,340 of record NC_090934.1, on the reverse strand, counting down.
TTGTATCCGGATTACTCGGTGGCTGTTCAGCAAGAGCGTAAAACCTTCCTTGCGGTGAAAAAAAGACTTCGAGACTTGGGAGTCAAGTACTCCATGCTTTTCCCTGCCAAACTGAGGATCGAACATTCTAATCAAACGTATTTCTTTACCATCCCGGAAGAGGCTTCGAAGTTTATAGACGAACACATACCTGGCTGATCTAAGCAATGTTAATATGTTTCACATGCTTCATCATCTATTATCATACCTGTGCCATGGGATCGGGCCGCCATGGCGCTCCCTCCCTCACTGTGAGAACTACTTATCGTAGCCCACTACTGCACAGGTTGCTTCTGTTACCCCTTCACCTTTCCGTATAGGCGATGTTTCGTTACCATGCTGTCTCATCATAGTTCCTATTATCTGTTTCTTGTTGGACTCACAGCCTGGACCTACCCTGCTCTCTCAACCCATCCACTTCCGTATCATGTTCCTGCACCCTGGTCCCTCATTAACCATGATTTTGCCTGTTCCTTTCTTGCGCTGTATCGGATCGCACGGCCTCATCCTGTTTCTCTGCGGGCCCTATCTTATGGTTCTGGTACCATGATGACCTGCACCCGCTCTATGTTCTCCACCTTTACCTACCACGTAGTATAAACCTCCTTACGCTCTCTCCAGTCCGGCGGCCATTGGCCGGCTGCTAACAGTCCCCCAGGCGCTGATGCCTAAAAGTTCACGGTTGTTCTGGTTTTGTTCGGGTTTCGTCCCTCTGATTGGGGGAGGGATGTGGGAGGGGGGTTGGAAGGGAACGTTCTGGTTTAAAAATGTCTTGACAGCCTCCGGAGGCCCCGCAGACACCGCGCCCAAGCAATCCACATATACAGTCCACCATCTGCATACACCGAAGGTACACAATTTTCACGACCCTGGAATCCACCCTTGTTTATTCCACTGCCATTCATATGAAAATGGCTGATACCTCCCTGACTTTTATGAGCTGGAATGTCAGGGGATTAGGCAATCATAAGAAGATGCGGCAGATCCAGCTCCACGCCGAACGCCACGGAGCGAAGATCCTTTGCCTATAGGAAACCCACGCTCGCTCAGAGCAATGTGAGCGATTCGCCAGACAATGGGGCTCCCAGAGATATTACACTAACTATTCCACTCAGAGTCGAGGCACCCTTACCCTAATACATAGTAGTCTCAAGTTCACCTGTCATCAATCCCACATAGACCCACTTGGTAGATTTGTACTCATCACTGGTATACTGCAGCGGCAGGAGATAATCATCCTGAACATATACGGTCCCAACGTTGACGACCCCGACTTCTACCATCACCTAGTCCTGTTACTTGAGAGCTACCCCCTGATCCCCATTTTATGGGGCGGGGATTTCAATACTATATTAGATGTCACCTTGGATAGGGCCGGTTCTCGCCCCCGTCAACTGTCTAGAGCGGCCTACTCGATCTTGACCTCGCTCCCCCGCTTGGCACTGGTGGACGCTTGGCGCCTAATGCATCCTGATGACCGTACTTACTCCTTTTACTCCTCAGTACACGATTCCCACTCTAGAATAGATAGATGGCTGGTCACAGACTTACTGATTAGATGCGTAACTAGCTTAGCCATTCTCCCCAGGACACTATCGGACCACTCACCAGTACTCATTTCCTTAAATTGGGGACCTGACGCCAACAAACCAAGGCTGTGGAGGTTGAGTCCTCACGCGCTCCTCGACCAGGTTTTCGCCTCCGAGCTTGAATCCTCAATTGAGGAGTATTTCAAGATTAACTTAAATTCTGTCTCTACACATGCCGTGCTATGGGAAGCCTTCAAGGCACACACGAGAGGAGTCGCCATCTCTAAGAGCAGTGGTATCCTTAAAACCATCCGCGCCGACATCGCCACCAGTGAATCGGCCCTATCTGCTTATGAATCACAGTACGCTGTAGATCACTCCCCGGCTACCTTGGCGAATCTGGGCACTGAGCTGGACAGGTTCCGTGGCCTTGCAGAATGCGAGGTTAAGTTTCTGGACTCCCCTCGTTTGGCGAGGAAATACGGCGAGGGTGAACGCCCCGGCAGAATGTTGGCTAGACTGCTACGCCGCAAACTTGGTGCCCCTAGCATACCGGCCATTGCTAGACCAGATGGCACACTCGCCACCTCCCCTCAAGACATCAACTCCGAGTTTCTCGCATTTTATACCTCCCTGTACTCAGAGGTCGACACCTCCCAGATATCCGAAATCAACTCCTACTTAGAGAACCTCCCGTTATCAGTCCTATCAGCCGAAACTATTGCCTCCCTTGAGCGGCCCTTTACTCTAGAGGAAATCGTTGAGGCCATCCAGTCACTGGCAGCGGGGAAGGCCCCCGGCCCCGACGGGCTCCCGATGGATTTCTACAAATTATACAAAGCCCAACTAGCGCTGCACCTGCTGGCCCTGTGGGAGGAATCGTGCGAAATGGGCATACTCCCACCATCTCTCCGTGAGGCACTCATCACGGTGCTCCTCAAGCCTGGTAAAGCCCCCACGCAGTGTAGCTCCTATAGACCCCTCTCCCTGATTAATAGCGATATTAAAATATTTGCCAAATTACTTGCCAACCGCTTGGGACCGTATATGTCCCACATTGTTCATCCAGACCAAGCGGGCTTTGTCCCGGGCAGGTCCACCTCCCTAAATTTAAGGAGACTCTTTAATATCCTTAACAGAATCGACCCGGCCACACATGCAGTGGAGGCCACATTAGACATGCAAAAGGCATTTGATTCAGTTTCTTGGAAATACTTGTGGTGCGTCCTCGAGAAATGTAAATTCGGCCCCAACTTTCGCGCCTGGATAAAGCTCCTTTACACTGCCCCGTCAGCCAAGGTCCGTACGGAAGACAGATGCTCTTCCCCTTTTCAGAAATTTAGAGGAACATGTCAGGGATGCCCCTTCTCTCCGCTTATTTTTGCAATTGCCATGGAACCCTTCGCTGACATGATCTGGCAGTCACACTCACACAGAGGGCTGCGCACGTCTGGCCAGACCGACATAGTCTCCCTTTATGCTGACGATACCCTGTTGTTTGTTCGATCCCCTGAAATTAATCTTTTACCGATACTGATAGATGTGGCTCGATTTGGGGACATATCAGGTTTGACGGTCAATTGCTCCAAGTCTATACTATTCCCGCTCACGGACTCGACACAACCCCCTCAGGATCTGCATGGGTTCACCTGGGCTTCATCTAGCTTTACCTACCTGGGAGTGGTGGTCTCCAGGCACACGTCACAGCTACGAGACGACAATTATCACACTTATTTAACCAAGCTTGAAACTAAAACCTCAAGCTGGACTAAGCTCCCCCTTTTGCTAGCGGGCAGAGTAGACATACTCAAAATTATCGTATTACCTCAATTACTGTATCGTTTTACCAATCTCCCTCTGTGGCCTGGGGATACCTTTTTTCAAACACTGCGCACCACATGCAACACATTCCTTTGGCACTCCGGGGCCGTTCGGCTCAAATTGACTACACTAACTGCCCCTAAGGCGTTCGGCGGCTTTAGCGCACCCGACTTCATCAGATACTGGGTGGTGCCCAATCACAGTTTGCTGCATTCTGGTTCAACACTATTGATCCCCCCCCCTCATGTTCGCCTTGAGAAGCTGGCTGTCTGTGACCGAGTGATCGGGTCCCTGGTCCTCCGCCCAATCTCCCCTTCCTTAAACTCTGCGAACCCGGTGGCTTGTACGTCTCTGGCGTTGACTAAACTCTGGTCCATGGTCGGCTCACCCCGTCCGTTTCACGGGGACCTGCCTCTGTGGAACTTCCTTCCCGATGTTCCACACATCCCACTCTTGGTAGTCACTCGCTGGGCCACTGCTGTCTTCCTGACTTTACGCGATGCCTTTGAACAGGGGAACTTCATAGAATGGTCTGACCCCCCCCCTACTCAGGCGTCGACCTTCGGTGTGGCTACAGTACTCTTCACTTCGAGCACATCTCAAGTCCACTTATCCAGACTTCCCTGCCTTGCCCACTGATGAACCTATAGTGGAGGAGCTCTGCTCCTATCTCTCCTTCAGGGGTAAAGTGTCACGGCTCTACTCCTTACTGCAGACCAGAGCGGCCCCCCACTTTGCCAAGCTGAGACGCAGATGGGGGGAAGACCTTGATGCCGAAATAACTGACGAGAGGTGGGCTCGGATGTGCGCCCGGACTCACGAGGTCTCCTACAATACTAAATTTAAGCTCATTCAGTTCAAAGTCTTACACAGGTACCATCATACACCCGTGAGACTCCACCGCATGTTTGGTGCCATCCCCCCTACCTGTCCTAGGTGCGGCGCAGATCAGGCCTCCTATACACACACGCTGTGGTTATGCCCCCATTTGTCCCAATTCTGGCTAGACATCTGCTCTACATTATCAGACACTCTAGATCACCCAATCACCCCCACCCCACTGCATTGCTTATTCCACGATTTCCCACAGCTCCCCCGCGATGCTAAGAAATTGGCAGGCCTCTGCATGCTACTGGCAGTTCGCTGTATATTATTCTGCTGGCTTCGCCCTAGAGCGCCTACCTACGCCCAGTGGCTCAGATCGGTCACATGGGCTCATGATACTGAGCAGTCCTGGAGTGCTATACAACATCTCCACTCCAAACCAAGGGACATCTGGCCGAGATTCCGTGACTATATCTCTGCCATGACCTCTCCCTCCACCTCTTCTTCTACACCCCCAGATGCTTCCCCCTAAATAGCATACTATCCCGGGGCATGTATATTACTCTCTGTATATTGCCGATTATTGATATGCTACATTCATGCAATTGTATATGTTTCTTCCTCATACTGTTTGTAAATTGCGTTGGTGCCTTGTGGTCTTCCTCTGGTCCTTTGTTGTGCTGTCAAGTCAATAAAAAAGAGTTTAAAAAAAAAAAAATCAAGGCAGATGTTATTTTTCACAGGTTAAGAGGACGTGGTTAGCCTCATCGACTGTTGCGGCAGGCATGTAAAGGGGCACAACACCACGATCGGGAGCAGTTACTTTCACACCAAGAACATTCTAGGATGGATAGACTTGTTTGTGCCACAACATTTAACACACACAGCAATCCAATTACGAAATTAATACTGAGGCATTGGCATCTTTTACAATTGGAAAATGATCAATTAGCTTCCCCCCTTTTGCATTACAAAAAGGACGTAACTTTGAAACAGTTTTTGACAATAAAAATAGATAGTCCATTAGGCCACATACCACATGCAACAGCGGAAATGTGATTTACTTGTTAGAATGTCCTTGTAAGAAAGTATACATCGGTAAAACAGTTAGACCAGTCGGAATTAGAATCATTGAGCACAGATCCCGCATTAGAACGGTTAATTTAACCTTGCCATTAGTAGAACACTTTCAGAATATAGGCCATGGCCCAGATGACCTAAAATGGTGGGCTATTGAAAATGTCTATACCCAGGACAGACACATGATGGATGCCAGGCTGGCGATGCGCGAACAATTGTCAAAGGTCCCTTTAAGCTGTAAGTATGTTCAACGTGATTGTGGCATCCAGCCCCTGTTCTAAGGGCTGGAACGGCAGTTAACGGCCCGGCAGCACAAGTTATCACCTGAGTGAAGCGAGGGAGAATAACAAGGGCTCTGAGTCATTAACCCCCGTTCCAGCCCTTGGAACGGGGACTTAACGCCATTAGCACACCAGGTCACTGCTTTGGTAACACAGGGTTGCTAATAAAAAAGGATTTTCATTCATTGAACGTGACGCATTGTGCGTCCTGTTCAATTAATGAAAATTCTTTACCATGATGGCTGCCATGGAAAGGGAAGGTGGGGATCCGTACAGATCCCCTGTTACAGATCCCCTGTTCCCTTTCCATAGCAGCCTCCTGGAGGAAAGGGGAAAGAGAGGATGCGGCAGCGGAAATAAGGTATGTGGAGGGAGGGAAACAACAACAAAAAGGGGGCAGAGGGTGGGGGGAAGATAGCGGCGGGGGGAACCTGCGTTACTAATCATCTCATTGGCTGGCTGCCCCCACCCGGGTGCTAACTACGAGTTTAGCACGTCCGAAGAGTTTACAATTGATGCTTTTTCGGGTCGTGGAACTTATGACCCACTCTGAACCGATATGGCGATGGTAGATTTCCTGAATGATGGGGACTAGGTGAGTTTGGCGAGCTTGGATTGTGGATGCTTTTTTATCAATATTTGTGGCCATGTTAGAGAGCTCGCTTTCCACACGATTAGCTTTATGAACATAGTATTCTTCATTTTTCGAACTTGCATTGTCATTGGCCTAGGCCGCTCATTTTTAGATGCGGGCCGGCTACCCTTACCGTTTATGATGTTTTCACAACCAATTTTAAGAAGAATCACACAGATTGTGGGAAGCTCTACCCCGCTGGGAGATGTGATACAGGTGAGAGAGAGGCATGGGTAGAAGGGAATACTATCAGCACGCACAGGTTAATTAATACTACGTGCGTGTAGCCATATTCAAATTCAATAATAATATTGCAGTCAGAAATAGTGCCGGATTAAATTGGAGAAAATTGGGAGATTTATTTTAGCCGTGTTTTAATTTGAAATTCTCTTCACATTAAGGAGAGGTAACTAGAGTTTGTGTACCTTGTGGCGGCGGTTTGTTCACACACCGGTGTCATTTGATTTGGCCTTGGTTCATGTTGTATGTTTGTTTTATTTATTCAGATTGTTTGAGAGGCCCTGAGGAAACCTGTCACACTTGGGACGTTGTTCCGGGATCAGTTGAAACTATCACGGTGGGAGGTCCTAATCATTGCTGTGATGATGCCTTATGACCGAGACATCCTTGGACCTTAGCTAGCAGACCTCAAGAGATGTGTATTTGTGATTCCTTCATTTTAAGGATTCATGAGCTTTATGGATTTACTTTTCTGTTTTTCACATGCACTCTGGCACTTTCTAAAAAACAATCATTGCCAGTAATCGATGAACTTTGAATGGTTTTTATGTTATATGTAGTTAGTAGTGTCCAGTTAGTGTTTGCCTTGTTGAAATGTTTCATCATACATGGGTATGTTTTTATGAGTGTGGAATTTGAATCAGTTTCTATTATTATTAAATAAAGTAAAATGTTTCTATTCACTGTGAATATTAAATAACATTTATAGTAGTACATTGGTGTGTGAACTCCTTCCTACTAGGGCGAAACAATTATTGAAGTGTTGTATATATAAAATAAATTTAAAAAAGATTTGGACAGTTTTTGGACAGATTGAATTACCCTGGTGTCACCAATTCAAGCCGTCTTTCCCTCTGCTGTGGCTTTCCTACCTTTTTGAAAGAAGACTCCTGGCCATTTATTTGAATTTTTCAGATTTTTAAGCGGCGTGGCACAGTAGCTTGAGTGAGAATTCAGTTAACTTTCGATATATTCATAGTTACCATGGGTATGTTTAGGTTTGATTTGAATAGTATCGTGCACACAATAAACTGAATTGCTCCTTGGCCCTTCACCCGTCACAGATTTAGCACAACAGCATGAATTGGGGTTGAGGTTAGATTGTGTTGCTTAAATATTGAATATGCATAATTTTACAGATTCTGTTCTTTGAAACAGAGGTTACATGATTCAGTGCAAAGTGCTTGTGATGGTGGGATCTGCACCAGACCCGCACTGGACACTACTGTGGGACATGCGTCTGGGTAAAAGGTTGGACACTGAGGGAAGCTTTGAATCACAAGAGAGTGGTTAACCTGCAAAAATCAGGTAGTACGGTATTCCCTCATCCACCTTCACTTACTCCCACTGCATGCATGAATCACCTTCAAGTCTAGCTGCATCATCTATACGGCAGTCGCCCTCAAGTCACCCAGCTACCTCACAGGGAAACTCAGCATCTGGCGAGTAAAACAAGAGAGTACGGCACAAAATGGATCCACACGAAATGCCCAAGTGAACAAATATACACCCATGCCTATATAAACATACACAGTTTGCTCATATCTACAGCCAATACTCAGTGTCATGCCCACCAATGCATCCTCCACACTGACCACACAGTCACCCACAACCAAGTCCAAAATGAACATACTCCTACCCCTGTGCAAATCCATCAGTTTGGTGCACATAGAACCAAATTAAATATGATCATATTGCAACACATGGCATGACAGTGTGCACATGAAAAACATGCTGTGCAATAAGCATGACATTGTTGCACAAGTCACACTGCACAGCTTTTGGCAACACTTAAAAGTTGTACAGGTGGTGTAGGGTGTAGGCAAAAACAGACATCAACCTCCTACATGAGAAAATGGTGATGCCATCTATGTGTGGCTTCCTCCAGGCAGGCACCACTTGACAGCTATCCACTGGCCCGAATGCCACACATATTCATGGCAAACCGCATAGTCATATGGAGAAGCAGCCAGTTGCAACGGGAAGCCACACTGCCAGTACTTCCACCAGTTCTACCCATGGCACAGTTGATGCACAGAGACCCACACTGACGTAGCGGAGGACTCTGTAATCTGGCAGTGGTACCACCTCGGCAACATTAACAACCACCACTCAGATGTCAGAAGTCACCTCACAGGTGAGGGTACCAGTGCAGGAGGAAGATGTGCCACCATCAGACCTTGTGGGTCAGGAGCCTGCAAAGGAGGGAGACAATTACGGTTGGCTTGAATATGTAAATCATTTATTTAATGACCAGATCGACACTTGGCCCAACACTCCACAACAAATTGTAACCTCCCAGCACACACCACCTCCACAGGATAATGCCATGTTGGTTACAGGCCACCGTGAGCTTGCCCAAAAGGCAACAAGGCAGGCAGATGCGGCTATACAACTGCACACACAAGAGATGATCCTCCAACTGCTTGAGCAGCACCAGCAGCTCCCCACAGGCATCATGGAAGGAATCACTGTACAGGCACAATGCAGGTCTCATGACCCCTCAAGCACAGTCAAGAGAAGACCACATTGTGTCCACTTCGAGCAGGTGGAGGCTGCAGTGAATCAATGCTTGACTTGCTTCCTAAAATCAAGGATTCACCCATGCTCTGTTGGCTGTTGGCAGATGTCCTGCTGCAAGATGCCAAGACATGGCCCGCTGTATGGAGTCCACCAACAGGGTTCAGGAACATCTGACATCTGTGCTGGACCGCCAGGACCAAACACTCCAACTAACACTTCTGCCGCAAGCACAATACTGCATATCTCATGTGTCAAGCAGGGCACCTCAGAAGATAATCCAATTGCAGACCCAGAGCCACTGCACTCCCACACCATCTGGGAGCACGACAGGGGCACTGGAAGCATCGGCAAGGAGAGGACCCAAGGGGTAAGGTTACCACAAGAATTAACATGACGTTGCCCTGTTCTGTACTTCACAGGGACATTGCCATTTGGAACAGGTAATGGAGTGTGTGTGCAATCAGGACCCTGACCCCCTGCATGTGATACAAAGGGTATGCATGCTGGACGCTGAGCTCCTATTGGGTAATTGTGAGGGCATCCAAGTTATGCTGCATGTGATGCAACATTTATGCAGGCAGGACTCTGAGCCCCCAAAGAGCGATTTTTAAAGGCACCCAAGGGTGCTCTCTGTAACACGTCCTCTATGGCGAATTGTCACCCTCTCTATGTGGGCAGAGTTCATCATTGGACTATCCTATGCACCCTCAAGGAAATGTGTTTATTCATTTATTTTTTACATTTATAGAGCGCACACAAACCCGTGAGCAACAGGGAGCTGGTTCCAGTTACAAGGGCCCAGATTGGGCAAAAGCATAATTACAATGAGCACATGACAGGCTGCCTTAAGCAGCATTGCTGGCAGTGAGGCGTTAATGCAGGGAGCTTGTTGCATAAAACGATATTAGGTGATAATGTCCCCATACATAATGTCGCCGGGAAAAGCCATTGGCGACATTATAGAGGTGACATTATGTATGGGGATGGGTTGCAGGGATGGCCCCTGCTCCCATTGTTAAAAAGAAAATAAATTAGGAGATGCGGGGGTCCCGCCCCAATGTTCAATGTAATAATGACCTTGCAAAAAACTGCGACTTTTTTGTCAGGGGACATTTTTGCAGGGACATTATTTCATGGAACCCTTAAGAGGCAGTACAGAAGCAAATACAACCGCAGTAAGGCGTTGATACAGAGATCTTGTTACTTAACAGGCAGTACACGAGCAAATACAGTGGCAGTTATGCAGGGTCATATGTGGCAGCAGGCAGTTGGGGGTGTAGTCAAGTAGCGGACTAGAGGTTGTGGAGTTACGTAAATAATCAGGTTTTGAGGTTTATACGAAAGACCCAGTAAGATTCCTCCGCTGGTAGGGCAGGTGGGAGAGAATTTCAGTATTAGAACTGGGAAGCTGGACCCTCCTGTTTCAGCTCTTTTGAACTTGGAGAGCATCAATTTATGTGAGTGTGGAGTTCTGATCGGTGTATTGGAATTAACTTTGTTGAAGTTTTGTGTTAGGTATGGAGGGGCTGTGTTGGACAGACACTTTTGTGTGATTGAGAGGGTCCTAAAAAAGATTCTGTCCCAGATAGTTAACCAGGGGGAAGCTCTGCGGGCAGCAGAGATATGTTCGGAGTGTGGATGGTGAGGGCAGCCCTTAGGGCATTGTTCTGGATAGTTAGAAGTGTTTTGACGTTCTGGGTGGATGTACCAGCGAAGAGGACATTAAAATAATCTAACCTGTTGCAGATCACTGCCTGTGCAATGGTTAGTCAATTGTCTTTGGATAGGTAGTGCCTAGCTGCATTGAGAAGTTTGGTTGAGTATGCTGCTGCGGTGGAGATGGTGCTGACTTGTCGAGTCATGGAGAGAGTGGCATCCAGGTAAACTCATAAAGTTTTTACTGATTGTGAGACCGGTATCAGGGATCCATTAATATTGAAGAAAGAGTATTGGGGGTCAAGTGTTTTTAAAGCAGCAGCTGAGCTCAAAATGAGGAGCTCTGTCTTCTCATCATTAAGACAGAGGCCATGGGTTGACATCCAGGCTTGGATCGTTGCGTAGGTAGTGTTAGGGGAGGATGAGTCTGTATGGTATGACCATGTGAGTGGGAGAAGAATTTGTTTATCATCCTCATAATTCGTGTAGGTTATGCCTAGGGAATCCAGCCGGTCGAATAGGGACTTTGTGAAAATATTGTAGAGCATGGGGGAGACACATGAACCTTGTGGGACCCTGCAGCTGATTGGAGATGGTGTGGCACAGGCATTGCCATGAGCAGCTTTCATTACTCTCCCTTCGAGGAAGGATGAGATCCAAGCGGCTGCTTCAGGGGAGAAGGCAGCCAATGAAATAAAGTGGTGGCACAGTATGTCATGGGCAACTAGATCAAAGGTTGCGGGCTGGTCCAGAAGTAGAAGCATGGCCAGATTCCCGTTGTCTCTTTGGGAGTCCAATTGAATGTTCAGTTTAAGAGGGCATATTCTGTGCCATGGTCTGGGCGGAAGCCAGATTGGTGGGTGCCTAGGATTTGATTAGTTTCTAAGTGGCATTGAATTTGTAGGTTGCTCTGTCTAAGGTTTTTAGAAGGAAGGGGGCCGTGGTAATTGGTCGGTAGTTATTGGCAATGTTAGGTTTGAGTCTGGCTTTTTTAAGTAGCGTTAGGACCCAGGCTTCTTTGAGGGACTCGGGTACTATGCCCATGTTGAAGGAGGCATCGATGAAGGATGTGATGAAGAGGGCTAGTCCATGACGACAGTCTTTAATTAGTGGAGCGGGACAGATATCTCCTTTGCATCGTGAGGGTTTTAAACTTTGGAGGATGCTGGTAGTTTCCTGTATGGTGATATTATTGAAGTGGAACATAGGGGCGGCTGAGTGTGTGTGAGCTGGCAATGTGAGTGTGGGCATAGACTGTTGAGAGATGATAACCTTTTTAACCTGAATTTTGTGTTTCAGGGCCTCGATTGTAGTTATTAGAGTGCTTTGAAAGGTGTTGCACCCGATGGAGTCTTTGTTGATCAGGGAGACTTGGGGGCTGGGTGTTTCAAGTTCTTTGAGGATGGTGAACAGTTCCTTGGAATCTGAGCTAGCACTAGAAATCCTAGTATTGAAGGAGGAGGCTTTTGCAAGTATAATAGCTTTTTTTGTACTGCTTTGAGAGAGTGAAGAAGGCCTCTTTTTCAGATTCCGATGGGGAATTTTTAAAATTCGTTTTAGCTAGTCTCTTCTCAGTTCTGAGAGAGGTTAGTTCTTGAGTGTACCATATGTTAATGTGAATGGATGGTTTCATTTCTTTTGTGGTTAGGGGGCAATAGGACTAATGGCTGGTGTGAGGGAGGAGGTATAATGTTGCACTAGGAATGTAGGACCTGTGGTTTCTAAGTTGTTCGGATTGAGGACATTGAGGAAGGGGAGGAGGTTGTCTTTCGTAAGTTTACATGCACTGCGGGCAGACGTCAATGGAATAAGGTTAGTGAATGGTTTTGGTAGTGGGCTCGCTGGAAGTGAGAATGTGATGATATGGTGGTCAGACCATGGGCACGGTGAGTTCGTTTTAATGGTGGAATGGCAGTTCATGTCAGCTAGCCAGCCTAAAGTGTGTCTCTTGTTGTGGGTAGGATTGTTGTCACGTTGGCTAAGTACAAGGGAGCCCGAGGGCATTGGCCAGTGTGGTTGCTGGGTGGTCTGTGGGGTAATTGAAACCCAGGTTAAAGTCACCTAGGAGGATTATTTGGGATGTGGGTTTAAGGTTGACGTTTAGGATGAAGAGCAAGTCTTCTTCGCAGGAGGTGGCTGGGGACGAGGAGGATTGATATAGTGTTGGTTGGGGAGGTGGTCCATTTGAGTGAGAGAATGTCACAGTTGTTCAAGAGTGTGGCCGAGGTTTGTCTTATTGCGTGGTGGTTTTTTACGATGAAGGCCACTCCGCCTCCTCTTGAATTAGGCCTGTCACTTCTGTAAATAGTGTAGCCTGTAGGGATGGTGCTAGCAAGGGGCCATATGCTGCGTGTAGCCAGATTTCCGTTATAGCTAGGGCATGTATGGTGTTTTTAGTGAGGAGGTCGCAGATGTCTAGGGCGTGCATGGTCAGGGAGCCGGCTTTAATGAGGGCTAGATTGAGATCTATGGTTAGAGTGGAGGGCAGGTTCTGTCCTGAGGAGTGTACGTTGTTAGAAGAGGTGGAGCTGGTGTTAGATTTGTGTTGAGGAGGGTTGTGGGTATGGGACATGGTTACGCTACCAGAGTTGTGAGTATGCGAAATTGCGGTCAAGGCCGGTGTACAGGTGATTAGTATAGATTTCAAATTGGCGGTTAAAGCCAGAGCTGTGCGCCCACTGGGATAGTGTCTGGCATGATATTTGGAATCAGGGTACGCTTGGGCACAGTATTATGCGCAGGGTCAAGAGCAATTACATTTATGGGCACAGAAGCAGTAGCATTGCATTCACTAACAGCTGGGTCTGGGCAAATACAGTCATTGGTTACAGAGGCAGTAGCATTGCATACAATGGCGTTGAGCATAGAGGCACTAACATTGCATACAGTAGCGTTGGGCATAGAGGCAGTAGCATTGCATACACTAGTGTTGGGTATAGAGGCAGTAGCATTGCATACAATGGCATTGGGCATAGAGGCAGTAGCATTGCATACAATAGCGTTGGGCATAGAGGCAGTAACATTGCATACAGTAGTGTTGGGCATAGAGGCAGTAGCATTGCATTCAATAGCGTTGGGCATAGAGGCAGTAGCATTGCATACAATAGCGTTGGGTATAGAGGCAGCAGCATTGCACACAATAGCATTGGGCATAGAGGCAGTAGCATTGCATACACTAGTGTTGGGTATAGAGGCAGTAGCATTGCATACAATGGCATTGGGCATAGAGGCAGTAGCATTGCATACAATAGCGTTGGGCATAGAGGCAGTAACATTGCATACAGCAGCGTTGGGCATAGAGGCAGTAGCATTGCATTCAATAGCGTTGGGCATAGAGGCAGTAGCATTGCATACAATAGCGTTGGGTATAGAGGCAGCAGCATTGCACACAATAGCATTGGGCATAGAGGCAGTAGCATTGCATTCAATAGCGTTGGGCATAGAGGCAGTAGCATTGCATACAATAGCGTTGGGTATAGAGGCAGCAGCATTGCACACAATAGCATTGGGCACAGAGGCAGTAGCATTGCATTCAATAACGTTGGGCATAGAGGCAGTAACATTGTATTCAGTAGCATTGGGCATAAAGGCAGTAGCATTACATTTAGTAGCATTGGGTATAGTGTCTGTAATGTTAAATTCAGTGGCAGCTGGGTCTAAGCAAATACAGTCATTAGGCAAAGAGGCAGTAGCGTTACATTCAATAGCATTAGGCCCAGAGGCAGTGTCAGTGCAATCAGTGGCAGCTTGGTCCAGGCAAGTACATTCACTGCGCACAGAGGCAGAAATCGTATGATTGTAGTGGAGATTGAGATTGTGTGGGTAGGTCTGGTTGGTGAGTTTATTGCTTGTGGGTGCTGCGGTACTGTGGGGCTCTCCTAATAGACAGAAGGTGGATTGTGGGGCGATCAGGGTGTTTGACCTGGTGGGTTTGCCACTCAAGTTGGGACCTGGTTTGCTTCAGTGAAAATAGTGAGGTGTGAGACTTGGACTGAAGGCTGGGCAGCTAAATCTGTGTCTCTTACCTTTGACGGTACTTCTGATGCAGATTTGGTCATTGCGAACCGCAGTTGTTGGTGCTTTCATGCTAGCGATGATTGAGGGGGAGATACGGTTTCAGGAAAGCACGCTGCATTGTTGTTTTGCCTCTCGTTTCAGAGAGGGGTCACGGTAGACAGGCATTGAGGTCCGTGTGAGCTTGAATCTCGTGGCCATGGCCTTGGGTAGAAAGTCAGATGGTGGCATGGACAGGGCTGAAGGTAGCACTTGGGGCATGAAGAAACGGAAAGTGAATTTGGACCTAGGCTGGGGCAGGCACATCAGCGGCGTGCTCCGGCCAGGATCCGGACAAGCCCAGACAGGGGATAACAAGGGCCTTGCATGTGGGCCTTCAGTGTGGGCCGGCTAAGCCTGCCAGACTTCCTGGCTTCCCAGTATATGTCGGGGAAGCGGACAATCGAAATAATGTGGGGGCGGGCTGATAACAGAGCCTGGCACACTGTGTGTTTCCGTGGCGGCAGCCATCTTGCTGGGGCAAAGTTGTTTCTTGGAGGGCAGCCTAGTGAGGCTTACCTTCATGTTTCTGGCTTCTTTGCTCTGCGGCAGGCAGGAGCATAGAAAACACTCCTGTGCTTCTGATCTCCTGCAGGGCCAGACAGGGAACAACTAGGGCCTTGCAAATGGGCCTTTGGTTTGACCCGTATCTTGCTGATGGCACCATATGGCTACCAATCGGTACATGATATATTGCACACATCTTCTACCCACTGACAGGGAAGAAGGAAGGGGACAGGAATCATTGTGCAATCCCTGTACGAAGTGATTGTCCACTCACATTTTCCAGAAGAGTGATACTGTTTGTGTGCGGTTCCTATGTACCCTGTGATCGTCACCTCTCTGTGTGCCAACCACAGTGAGTGACAACGTACTCACCTCTAGAAGTAGTCATGGATCAATGCCTGTCTCATGGCTTTGTAGTCATGCTGGTGTGTGGTTCCTCCTCTGCGTTGTCCTCTGTGTTGTCTTCTTCATCCCCGCTGTTTCTATCTTCATCCTGTGATAATAGTACATGCACACCCATATGCATGGTAATGTTGTGCAAGATGCAGCACAGTAGAATGATGCCACCCACCTTGCCTGGTGTATACATTAGAGTGCCTCCTTATAGCGAACACAGCGCCATCGTTTCGCCAGTATTTCAAAGGCACATCCTATCCCCTGGGGTGTCTTTCTGTGGACCTGGCTGCTATTCGAGAACTGGGCACACGGGCCAGAAGCCATGGCCTGCATAAATAGGCAGCATTAGGAATAAAAAAGACACACATTGGATTGGTCAGTATGGAGTGGTCACGTGCTCTGCTAAAATACTTATGCCCTGCTTCATGTGCTCTGACAGTTACCAATCGGCCATGTCTTTCTGTTGCCCGTACATCAACCATGACGCACGGCATCATGTGTCCATACATAACACACAGCCTGCATGCTGAGCATGTCCAACCCTTTTCTATTGCGAAACATGCGTTCATAAGTCTTGTGGGGTATGAAGGCCACATGTGTTCCATCAATGACACCTGTAACATTGGGGAGACCTGCCACACTATAGAACTCAGACTTGATCATGTTGATGATGGTGGCATCTGCTGGGTATGTAATGTGCTCCCTGGCATGGCAGGTGATGCCATGCAGCACCTGCATGAGAATGCTACTGAATGCTGGTTTGGAGCTGCTGAGCCACAGAGGTCTGGAAACATTCATTGCCACAAACACGCAAGGCACTCATCACCTTCGGTATTAGTCGTATGGCAGGTAGAATCTTGATTTGAGCCTCTAGGCATGCAGCTGTGCCAACTTTCAGGCCCATGATGGTATGTTGTTTGACTCTGTAGGTGTCCAGTGTGTGTGCTCTGCTGACATCACCAGGAGACATGCTATTAGCAGATAGGTATGGCGTCTCTGCCCCCCTCTGTGCTGTGGCCTGTGAGGGGAGGAGGCAATGCATGTCAAAATCCATGTGTGCACATGCATGTACTGTTGCCATTCCTACAGCACACCCTACTGGTGAATTTCTGAAGGGTATCCCAAGGGCTCCACATGCAGACATGGTGGCTGTTACGAAGATTGTACATACCTGGACCATGCATCACATACATGCATGGTGCACAGCTCAAGTATGGGTGAAATGTGGCAGCTACCTTGCTGTGCTGCATGCAATATAACCATGTCCCTGTTCTTCCATCCCTCTCCGCGGCACATAGGACCCCACACATCCAATGTCATTTGCAAGACTCACGCCACATGCCGTGCTGCAGGGACACCTGGTTCTGTTCCTCTTTGGGTGACTCCTCGCCATCCAGTGCTGCACGTCCCATTAGTTGCCTTGCTCACGAGCCTGCATGAGTGCCCGTGTATGGCCACCAATGCTAAGTGTGCCCCTGTAATCACCATCTTACTCTAATGGGAGGGCGGTACATTATGAACGGGTTTTATCCCATTTCCGGTGGATCCTTTGTGGCTGTCGTTTCTGGCAGAATTGTCATGCACATTCATGGTGCCCTGCCTAGCTCAGGCTCAAGGGGGTGCATCACAAGGGAGCCCCCTGCTGGCGCTGCAAATAAAGGGCGCCTTGCCTCCAGCTCAGTGTCATGTAAACAGCGCATATGAAAGAATCGCGCTGCGTCAGGTGCGGCCCTTGAGCAGGCTTTTCAAGAATAGCAGGGGGCTCCGTTCTGTTGTTCTCTTGATACTAACAAGAACAAGTATCAGCCGAACAACATAACTTACCCCCCTGCTGTTCTGCATTTGTGGTGGGCTGGCACGATTAGTGACGGACCCAGGACTCCTCCCTGAGGGGTTCCTGACGCATCACTAATCGCACCAAAAAAGCAGTGAAAAGCGGCACTTGACTCAGGCCGCCCCTCCTTCTCACTCCCTGGATACAGCCTCCCAGGTCCATCAGGTGCAGCACATAGGTATGAGCAGTGCGATCAGAATGTTGGTGGGGAGGTGCAGTCTGTGCAAATCTTGCACAGGGTGCTGATAGACCTGGGACTGGCAGTGGTCCTGCCCACTCCTTTTTCGGCGGTTACATGTTTATTTATTGTGCATTTGTAAGGAGCTTATACATCAAGTAAATTGTGTTTCAAAGCACCCACAGGGCAACAGGGAGGGAACATGGGAATGGAAGGCAAGTATAACAATGAAAGAGTGAGGCGGACCTACTAGGCCCTGTGAGCATTGCAAGTGCAGAGAGAGAGAGGGGATGAGGGAGGAGGGTAAGTGCTAGGAGTACCACAGAGGAAAGTGCTAGGGAGTATGTTGCAAGCAGCAGTTAAGTGACTGGCAGAGATGACTTGGTAAGTGTTAATAAATAAGTGAAGGCAAGTGCTGGGAGCGGGCGGAGGCTGAAGGCGATTGGGGTGGGAGGCAGTTGGACACATAAGGGCCCTGTTCAAACCTCTGACCTTGTTTTAATTGAAGTACTTTGAACTATTGGTAAGGGAAGGACTCCTTTTTGGAGATAACCAATAATTATAATGTATATGTTTTTTTATCATCAACCCCTTTTTCTTTTCCCTCACTGCACCGAAAAGATTATTGCTTTTGCTTTGCATTGACATTTCAGGACTGTGTGAATTGTAAAGTGGTGTGTAACCCTCTTTGGCGTTACCAACTGTGTAGGTATATGTGTATATGGTTGTTTACCTAGTGTGTAGTGCTCATAACTTTTACTTGCACCTGTGTTATAGTGTAGTGTGTTTTTGAACATCTGTGTGACCTTCTCTATGTGTTAACTGTGCCTCTACATCAACCCTCCCTCCCCCATATCCCAAGTCCAAGCGTGAAACTGATCAGCCTACATTACCCTGAGAGTTTGGCTAGACCCAAGCGAGAAAGTCTTTGTAGATCCACTAGGTTGACCTCATAGAATCCCGAGCCAGCGCCTCCCGACAAGTGAGTCTGCCTGTAGGCCTCCTCAGGGAGATTTGGAGAAGGCTAGTGTGGGTTCTCCTTGAACTCAATGCCCCAGAACACCCTACACTCAATTTAAGGGCAAACAAGAGATTTATGGAAACACTGAGGCTAACGTTTGGCAGCGAGGCTGAACTCCAAGGCTATAGTGTGCAAAAGACGGAGGTGCCAGCTCTGAGGACAGTTTACCACATACCATTCAATCTAAATAAAAAATCATATAGCCATATTTTGACAGAAAACATTCACACAGCGTAATTTAGCAGAACTGTGGGTAATCGATATACATAAAAGTAAAGCTTCAACGGTCTTAAAACAACATCAAACACGGGTCTGGCTTACAAATAGTGCAGTATCTCACACCTGCGATCTTGCCAAGCAATGGTGGGTCTGAGTAGCTTCTCTTTACCAACTTGCAATACATACCAATATCATGGTACTGAGAATCAACAGAAATACAACGCTATCCTGAACTGGACCACGCACCAATCACTTCCTACGGAACAACGCAGCTTAAAACTCGCCTCCAATATCGCACCAATCACTTCCTACTTAACAACGCAGCTTAAAACTCGCCTCCAATATCGCACCAATCACTTCCTACTGAACAATGCAGCTTAAAACTCGCCTCCAATATCGCACCAATCACTTCCTACTGAACAACGCAGCTTAAAACTCGCCTCCAATATCGCACCAATCACTTCCTACTGAACAACGCAGCTTAAAACTCGCCTCCAATATCCACTTCTAGTGCAGCGGTGAGACTTCCACAGAGCTCTTACAATGCACCTTTAGTGAGTGCCCTCCTATGCCAGTTCTGAGGCTCCCACCGAGCCCTCTCCGTGAACCTTTCTTGTACTGTAGTGTGCACTGGCATTTAAATACTGGACATTCCACACAGCTTTTATACCGTCACTCTGAATGACGATAGGGTGTATTTTTTTCAACACTCACATTTCCGTAGAAACATCAAAGTGCACTGCCATTTTGATAGATAGCAGTTCTGGAAATAGAAACAATTAACTGGTGGAACCCTCCCCTCCATGGGTGTCCGAGGCCATGGGGAGGAGGAGGTGGGGCAGAGGTTGGATGGTACCAGGCAAGGCCACAACACAGTATCTCTTCATAGAACCCAAGCCGGTTCATTTGCATAAAAGCAAAGAGCATTATGGGAACATACGAATGCCCACAATTTTACATTTTAAACATGTCTGATAGTAATTCAGCAAGAAACCTTTTGAGCAGATAAAGTTGGATCTCTTCTTTTCATTAGTCACAATGCCTACCCTAGCAAAAAAAGCCTGCACATTGAAAGACATCAATACCAATTTGGACAGCTGTTAAACAGTATGCGAATTTTTGACTGTTTCTGCTTTCAGTCTCTGCACTGAGTCTTCTGACGAGCTCGTGCATGAGAGCTCAGCTGGAGGACATATCTGTGAGTTTCTTGGGCTAGCCCCTGGACATCGGAATACAGCAGAACTCTGGCAAGACAAACTTTGCCAGAGATCCACTCATTGTGCCGACCCTAAGTGATAGCATACACGGATCTCCGATATATCATAATACACACACTCACGCACGCTTAGATCTCACATAGCCACCTTGTCTGTGCACTACTTTCACAGGGCGGACACAATTCAGAACTTTCTTAAAACTAGGCTTGGCTTAATGCGGCAGTCGCAGAGGTCTCTGTAGCTTGCAGGTTCATATTTTTGAATTGAAATTGGCTTTCATCTTTCTGCGGTTGATACGCGAGCACCATTCAATGATCATGCTGTCTATTGCTGTCTATTTTGTGGACTGCAGTATTTATATGAAGCATAGTATAGAATAAGACTTCAAATCCTAATGATAGAAGCATCTGTGTATTGCATGAAAGAATTCAAAATAAGATGGTACATTTTTAAGTGATCTGCACATGCTGCAGAGATGTGTGAGTTTGCGCGTGTGTTTGTGTGCACGTACGTAACCTGCAGGGTCTAATATCAGAAAGACGCTCCAGGTGTTAATTTGGTTTTTGCAGAGCTGTCTGAAGCCTGATGGTGGCTGCTTCCAATTTTACAAATAGCTCAGGGCCTAGAGTCTGCTGCAGAGATCTGTATGCAGCCTGTAGATCAAAGGCTCCCAGCAGGGCCAACTCAACCTGCCATCCTTCTCGGGTAAACAAAGCAGGTGCCTGCGAGTGGCATAATAGTGGTAGCTGTATTATGGGATTGGGTACCCTCGTTGAGTTTCCGATCTTTAAAAAACGCACTTTGATATTATTAGGGGCCAATATGAGGAATTCGACCGTCCGCACGGTCGGTGTGCACTCGCCTGGGTGTTTTTGAAATTTTATATGAAATTGAATGATGGTAGATCAACCTCTGGAGAATGTGTGGGGCTAACCTGCACACATTTTCCTATGCTCAATGCACAACATACACATAGACCTGTGTACTCTGTGTGGACACAGCCTACAGGCACAGTCCTCCTTGCCGCATTTATTTGGAATGTGACACCTAGGAATACATCAAGGCACTTCAAAAGGGTGTGTGCAAAACATTCCCCCTGCAATGGCCAGCCTAGTTAAATAACAAAGGCCACATGGATCTGCCCTATCCTTTGTTGGCCCGGCAGAATGGTGGCAGCAATTAAACATAATTATCATACTAATAGAGAATACTTCTCTACAGGCCCACATCGGGCCTAGCTGCAGAGGCTAACAAAAGACAGGAGAAACCCCAACATCCTTTGATATGCACTATGCCAATCTGGAGCCAGCTACCGCCCCTCAGTATCAAGGGCAGTGAAGTGTCATGTTTGGTACACGTGTTTACAGTAGGCAACCACTGCATGGGGACCCCATTCAGAGGGTAGGAGTATGTGATTTGATGGAGACAGTAAGTTTGATCTTGCCAAAACTTCAAGGGAGACCTGCCTTTAATCAGTAACCACAGCTAGCTCAATTAGTCCACCTTGAAAACAAGCCCTATAAAGAAGCTAGGAGGAGTGCATTGACAAGCATCACCCAGCGTCTGTCAGAAAGGGCATTTTGAAGCCAGTTGAGCCGCACAAGCTGCAACCGACTGCACCACTGACTGTTGTCATGCCGCAGTCACTAACATCGTCCGAGATGCCTCGACCAATGCTTCAGACCAACCAACCAGCACTGAGACAAAGATTCCTGACCGCAAGCTGCTGTGTAGGCCAACCTACAGCCGTCCGTCCAGCCTCGCCTGCCGAACTGTCTGCTGCCTGATACCTGCAGCTGTCTCCCATCTTGAACTTTGTCGCAGAAACTGCAAAGCAGCCTAAAATTGACCCAACCCTGTCGAGCACCAAGAGCTTCTACAAGCACAAGGTACATTGTGGTTCTGCCCCCTTGGTCCTTCTCCGAAGGCCCTTAGTGATATTTTATGACCCATTGCTCCCATTTTGCTGAAACCAAGTATCCTTGAACTATTGCGACTAATTACTTTGCCGACTATCCTCTTGTCAGTATCCAGATTGCGTCCCCTTTGCTTCTTGAAACGGTCTGTCCTCTGCATTCCTTCACAGGCTGGGTTGTATTATATAGTGTGCTGGGACTGTCTGTTGAATAATAATAAAGCAGATATCTGTATGCAACCTTGACTGGCTAGTCCCTTTTATAATTGGGTAATAATTGTATTTTCGCTGTGTTGCAACTAACCAACGAGCCACGGCCTGGCAGAGATAAGCCTGCCATTCCATCCACTTTACCAAAATTGGACAAGTAGGTTTACAATTGACTTGTGTTTCCAATCTGTTCAGATCCCTTCTGGTGTAGTAGAGGTGTGGGGCTGATTGATGGCTTAGAAACCAATATTCACTCCGGACAACTGGTGCCCCGGAAGTTGATTAATCACTGGACACAACAGTCAAGACTGGCCCCAACCCCCAGCAGTGTGTGCTATCTGCTTGCGGGTTGGGCTGAACTGCCAGCCCCCTCAGCCAGTCTGCATACAGGCAGGTCTGGGTGGGTCACTTGAAAGCCCTTTCCTCTGGAAACATCTTGACCTAACACTAGAGTGTTGACACAATTTGCACTGATATTAGTGCTGGGCTGGAGCAGTGACCGGGTTTGTGTTGGTTGCAGTGTCAATGAAACAACTAGCTCTGGCTTGGTTTCGTCTTAGCGCAAAGCCAGGTTTTGCACCGTGTGAAGCACCAACACAGTTTCAAGTTTACTCATTAACTGTAACTATTTTTATGGTGACATGCAGGGACCTGTGTTATATGCGTACTGTGACTTTTTATTGTGTTACCTTAATAATAGGTTGTAGAAAATTATCTACTTTATTATTATCACAACAGGCAGTTCTAGCAGACTACAAAATGCAACCCACCTTGTAAAGGAATGCAGAGGACAGACAGTTTCAAGAAGTAAAAGGGATACACTCTGGATACTGACAGGAGGGTAGTCGGTAATTCATCTTGGTAAAGTAATGAATCTCAATAGTTCAAGGATACTTGGTTTCAACACAAGGAGAGCAATGGGTTGTAAAATGTCACTAGTGGCCTTCAGAGAAGGACCAGGGGTTAGAACCACAATGTACCTTGTGCTTGTTGAAGTTTGTGGTGCTTGACAGGGTTGAGTCGTTTTCAGGGTTCTTTGCAGCTTTTGTGACAGAGTGCAAGATGGGAGACAGCTGCAGGTATCAGGCGGCAGGCAGTTCGGCAAGCGAGGCTGGACGTACAGCTGCAGGCTGGCCTACACAGCGTCTCTGGGTCAGGAATCGTTTTCTCAGTGCTGGTTGGCGGGTTTGAAGCACAGGTCGAGGCATCTTTGATGGCGTGAGTGACTGTGCCTTGCCAACAGTCACGGGTGCAGTCAGTTGCAGCTCGAGGGTTTCAACTGCCTCAAAAAACGTCCTTTAAGGTGGATGCTGGTTGATGCTTGTCGGTGCACTCCTCCTAGCTTCTTCTCTGGGCTTGTGTCATGCTTTAAGGCGGACAGCCCAAATCGGAGGAGAGTGTTGCAGGCAAATGCCTTGTCCTTGGCTTGGTTAGGAGACTCTCTGGCATTTCCCACCAAGGAAGCTTGTTTGCAGAGCTTAGCGGGGCACACTATGTGCTGGCTGGGTACCGGTTCTGGAGCTGCTGGAGGTTCCTCTGGATTCAGTATCTCCCTCTGTTCCCTGGGAGATGTTTAGGGGAGGGATCTTGCTTCCCTCTTTGGAAATACTGACCTTCCTTCACTGACGGAAGCTGTAAGGAAGACTGTACCTTCAGCCATGGTCCAAAATAGTTCTTGTTACTCCTTGCAAAGTCTTCAGATAATCTGGCAAAAGAGAGTCTCAACCCACTTTTAAAGCCAAATGGGCCCCAATGACTGGTGTAGGATAAGCCTACTATAATGAACCAATCCTGGGTCCCACCAACAATTCTCTACTATGCGTGAGGTTATAACCCCAGTGCTTTTCAACAGGAAAGGTAACAGGGTGAAAACATGTACTACTAAGTATCACCCATCTTTCTGTCTGTTGTGAATAAAAGGGTCTCTTTGGTTAACTGAGCTCTCTGTGATTCCTGATTAAAGGCAGGTCTTCATTGAAGTTGTGGCAAGAACAGACTTTCTGTCTCCATGAAATCACATACTCCTACCCTCTGAAAGGGGTCCCCCTGTGGGGGTTGCATACTGTAAACACATGTACCAGACATGACACTTCACTGCTCTTGATACTGAAGGGTGTGAGCTGGCTTCAGATTGACACAGTGCATATCAAAGGTTATTGGGGGTTTCCTGTCTTTTGTCTTTTGTTAGCCTCTGATGCTAGGCCTTATGCGGGATTATTTGAAATATACTCTATTAGTATGCTAATTATGCTTAATTGATGCCACCATTTCTGCAGGGCCAACAAAGGATAGGGCAGATCCATGGACCCTCTGTTATTTAGTTAGGCTGGACATGGCAGGAGGAAGGTTTTGCCCTCCCCCTTTTGAGATACCTTGATGTACTCCTGGGTGTCACATTCCATCTAAATGTGACAGGGGGGATGAGCCTGTAGGCTGTGTCCACACAGAGTACATAGGTCTATGTGTATGTTGTGCCGTGAGCATAGGAACATGTGTGAAGATTAGCCCCACACATTTTGCATAGGTTGATCTACCATCATTCAATTTCCTATAATATTTCAAAAAAGCCCAGGTGAGCGCACACCCACCGTACAGATGGCCGAATTCCTCACATGTCCACTACTGGTTGCATTGACATCCTTTCTTTCTGGCTCCAGCATTGAGAAGGTAAAACCTTCGGGTAGAGAGATGTTAAGGCCATGCATTGATGGCCTGAGTAAACATAATGGAAACTGTCTATGATGTGGTGCATAACAGAAACTGCACAGGACGTGCAATGAGGGCTTAGTGTGAGGTAGCTATAGTTTGTTAAGTGTGCATACTGAAACTCTGTCATGCTTTATCATCAGGGCATATTGGAAATAGCCAATGAGAGATAAGTGGCCATGAGATAATTTGATAATTGGACAAAACACAAACTGGCAATAATGTCCCACATGGGTTTTGATGGAACCTGCAATAATTTGCTAACTGGGCATAATGTTAACTGGTAATGATGTACTAGCTAGAGTAATATGGTGGAAGAAGGAAAAGCAGAAGACAGGCCTTCTCTATGTACGCCTCCAGGCTCTGGAACTCCTCCACATCAACAGCAGACTCACACCTTCACTTCAACCCTCAAGGCTCGCCCCTTCAATAATGGCTCCTCCCTAACACCTAGGTCCACACACTCTCCACACTCCCACCTAACCTGAGACTGGGTGATCTGCTCCCCGGTTTCCTCTTCTGGTTGCCAGATTGCCTGCCACCACCTCCCATGTGTTAGCTCTCCTCCCTTGTATTTCTGCTTCCCTCGCTGTGCCCTTCCCCCTATGACTTGTAATGTGCTCCATAGCTTCCCAGAGCTAGGGCTGTGCTCAATAAATAACCTCATAATAATATGTATTCAGCAGAATATTAGATACCTCATAGTGCCATTGTCACTTTGATTTTTTTTAACTTACTTTATTTCAACTTTCTCAAATTTGGAGGCTGTGTGTGCGTATTTTACCTACTCTCCGTCACCCACTCTCCAACAGTAGAAACACATGCCTAGCAATATTAGATCGTTTTAAAGATAGCATGGGGGAGAGAGTAGTAAAAAGGAGTGGATCAGCAGTGCTAGGGTGGAGTCAAGTCAAAATCAAGTATGGATGGAGCAGGTTCAGGCACATTTCAGGCTCCCTTTGATTGACAGCTAGGGCTGTGACAGGCCATTGCCATCAGGAAAAGCTCTAAAAAGACCCGTAAGCCCGAAGCAGCCAGTCACTGATCGGCCGTGCATGCGAGAGCCTGCCACCCAACCCCCTTTCCCAGCCAGCGCCACACAACCCCCTTTCCCAGCCAGCCTTTAGCTGCACCCTCTCAACGTATTCTGAAATAATGCCTCCTTCAGCGCACGCTGCATTCAATAATACTTCAAGTCCTGCGCGGGAGAGGATGCAGTTCTATAAATACCAGCACAAATATAAAGAAATATGGCCAGAAATCTGTTTGGAGTTTAAGAAAATGGCAAAATTTACATCTTCCTATTTTCAGAGCCGGATGGCGTCAGTTGGAAGAATTGCAGAGTAGCGCACGGGCCCGTCTCCAATAGCGCTGCTGCCAGTCCCGGCCGAGCCCCTGCGGAACATCCGGTCGCGGCTTCTCGTGCAGATGGCGGCAGGCGGGCAGGGCGGGCGGAGCGGAAGTGGCCATTCGGGATGCAGGGAATTGCCCCCATGGGGGCCTGCTAGGGATAGGGTCGGAATTCCCCTATTGCCAGTGCCGTGAAGTGGAGAGCATTATGCAACAACAACAAAAACTCGCTCTTGCCTTTTGAGCATGCATTTATGTTTTTATTGTGTGGGAAGGTGTTCGTCGCTGCTGTGGGCGTCGGAAAGTGGCGCAAATACTGTATGACTGTGGTTAATTGTCCTCTTTGTGTGCTTTTAGCTTTTAGTGGGCGGAAAGAAAGAAAACAAACTATATAATAATGCAGTTTCCTGCTGAGTGCTCCTGCTCCAGGCTCCTAAGCTATCCTGAGCCACCAAGTGCAGGCTGCCTGGACTGGAGGAGGCGGGGGCGGAGCCGACTGCATAGGATCATCCCACACCAATCAATAACCTCCCAGCTCCTTACACCCACCATATAACAATGAATCGATCATCACTTTTAAAAAAAAACAAGCATTGACAATGCCAACAGTTTGGGCTTTTGCAGGCATCTACTAGCAGTGCCTGCAAAATGCTTAATACTTCATACACATGGTCAATCAACGGGTTGGCAAATAACCAAACACCTACAAGCTTTGTGTCGTCTCCAACATACGGTACTCACACAATCCAAAGAGATGCAACAAAATGGAAGCACAATTCAAAGATATTCAACAAAATGCAACACAATGGAAGCACCTGCAACTTCAAGTAATCAGTTCTGAGCTCTGCCTGGCTGCAACATAAGCTAGCAACCAAAAGAGCGTTTGCCGGTGCGCCTGCAAGAAAAAGATAACTTTCAACTCTGCACTACTAAAAATAAAAAAAAATATTCCGAAATGTGATTGTCCTAATTCTGGTCAATGACACATGGATACAATCCTGATTCCACCACAATGGGAGTCAAACGTGTGACCGATAGATTGAATTCTGTGGTCAGTCAGCAGCATGTGCTCAACCCAGCCATCTATCCTATTTAGCAAAGCTAATATTTTTCCATCGCCTCTAACCTGCCTCTGTATCTCGCTTCCTCTGCCTTCACCCATCACGTCAGACCCTAAGCGCAGCTGGCCGTACTGCCTACCTGCACTTATAAATGTACAATATTGGCTGCCCTTAATCTATGTGTGTCCATTTATCGGGGTGCAGCCTTGGAGCAGCAGCGAAGGTGCAGAGATAGTGTGGGGGCATTCCTGTCCTGGTGTTATGTGGGTTGGGCATGAGGCAAAAACGCTGGCAAGCCTCCAGATTGGCCAGCGATGCCTGCTGACTGAAACAAAAGCTTGCTTTAAGAGTGCCCCTTGCAGGAAAGCACTACACCAGACACCACTACTGCACAAGCAAGCCAACAAGATTGCTAGGGAGGGGGGCATTAGGAGACACGCAAGTCTCACCACAGTTTTTTAGTGCAGGTAACTGGCATAAGGCCTAGCTTCATCACAGAATGGCCAAGTAACCACCTTTGGTTGACCCGGAAATACTTTCCAGGAGTTGAGCCTGTACACTTACTGGCATTCTGTTCCACTGTCCCATTGATGGTATTGGAGGAGAGTTCAAGTCTCCTGTGTCTTCAGGTGAAGACACAACAAGAGTTCAACCTCATGTCTTCGACAGGTTCTCAGAGTCACCTGGGGGGAAGAGACACAACTTGCTCACTGTGTGGCGAGGGGAAGATGAACATTTAAGTTCTATTATGTTTCGGTCAAGGAGATGGCTAAGCAATGATACAGGAAATCGAACGTAACTCACAAACATGTCCTGCAGGCTGTCTTGCCCTACCTGCAATACTCACCAGCCACACCTTGCATCTCTTGTTATGTGGTATTTGCACTAGAGAACAGGTTAAAAGCTGCCTTAGCCAACAGGTTTGCTTGCTGAGAAAAGGGGAGCCACCAGCAAGGTCAAAATTGCCCTAAACCAACAAAAATGCTTGCTTACCATTTTAATAATAATAAAAAAAAATAACTTGCATTTTATCCCCTCCCCCAACCTTAAACAGTGACACTGAATATAGACTTTAAGTACACATCTTGCTTCAAGGGCATACCCGGCTCACATGGAGGAATTGCCTCCTACCCTGCCCTATGTGATTACCCCTTCTTCTATCGCACCTCCCATGGAGGTGTCGTTATGTTGCTAAATCTAAAGACCCCATACCATTTTCATGAACACTCTCGGAGCGGATTTCCTTCATAAATTTGCACCACAGGTCTGCTACTTCCCCATTTCAACAGAAACAGACCCCAGTCCTGGTGGAACCGGCCACCCAATCTTTTACCATTGCCGTCAGTTTTTCCATTCTAAACATGTCCCACAGCTTGTTCATCCAGTCCGCTTTTGAGGGTATGGTTGGACTCTCCACTTCTGGGCTGGTGCCAATCTCCCTGCCCTCATCATAGCCTCCCATATTCTCAGGAATAGGCACTCTTCCCTGTCTCCCAAGGGAACCTCCAACAACATTTGTATCGGGTCCAGGTTGAGTGCCACTCCTACTATTTTCTTTATCCAATTAAGAACCTCGGATCAATAAACCTTTATTTTGGGGCAATCCCATCACATATGGAATAGCAAACCCACCTGACCGAATGCTCTTGGACAAAGGGGGGAAACTCCACCAAACATTTTGAATAACTTCAGGGGTCCAGATGCCAACCATGGAGCATTTTAAAATGATGTTCCATTGCTGAGGTAAGGAGATTCCCATGAAACATAACCTTATAAACTCACTCCCATCTATCTTCTGAAATTTCGGACCCAATCTGTTGGGCCCACTAATCTTTAGAATTTTGTCTACCTGCCACGTCGGGTGACAACATAGCCTTGTACAACTTGGAAAGAATCCCTTTTCATGAGTCGGCACAGCTTATGACATGTTCGAGGGGAGTCAGGAGGCGTGAGAGCTCGCCACACCACCTAGAGCTGAGAAAAATACCCTTTAGATGGATGTATTCAAACAAAATGATTGCCTCCTGCCTCAACATGTCAGCCACCACCTCATACTCCTTAAACCTGCCCCCAGCCCCGAGAACAGCTGTTCAGCCCTCTCCAACCCTCTATCTGACCACAATTGGGAGCGTCGAAAACTTTGTGAACCCAAGTCCAGGGGGGAACCCCAAACTGAAGTTGAGACAGCCAGGAGAAAAGCTTGCTGTTTATGCACCCCTTCTACCATACCAACCAAAATACCCCCAAGGCTGGGTGACGCCTAACCGTGCCCAGAATCACCTTTTGCAGGGACAACAGTAGGTCTCTGACTATTCTTTGGGTGGGAGAACAAGTCTTCCAAGTACGTCCAATAGTTACCCAGGACATCCCGCATGTGCTCCAGCCTCACCTGCATTTGGGCCACTTTGTAATAATAATAAAAGTCCGGAAAGCCAAATCCTCCCAATTCTCTCAGAAGAGATAACGACATTCTCTTGACTCTGGGATGTTTCCCCAGCCAAATGAATTTAGCCACCATTGTATTCAGATTCTTAAAGAAGGACTCAAGGAGCTTAGACGGAAGAGCTGAAAAAAGATATAGAAGATTAGGCAGGATATTCATCTTGACTGCGACCATTCTGCCGTACCACGAGATCGTTAAGGGAGCCCATCGAGAGAGGCCCGCTTGAATCTCCTCTATCATGGGAGCATAATTGAGATCTGATAGTGATTCAAGTTGTCTTGACAGGGCAATTCCCAGGTATGTAATCCTTATTTGTTCAACTTTCATAACTCTAATGGTCTCAATATTCCCTACCCCGGAATCCCTAAGACGTAGCGGTAGAACACTGGATTTTGACACATTCATTTTAAGACCCGAAAACTGGCCGAAGGTTTCTATTGGAGCGAGTGGTGAACGTCTACCAAGTAACTCAAAATAGCGTCTGCAAATGGGGACAATTTAAATTCCACCTCCCCACATTAATCACCTTAATCGCTGGGTTCAGGTGGAATGTTTAAATGACAGTTCCCAAGCGGTAAGAAGGCACTTCTACAAGCAGTTAATTTATTCAGGAAGCATTGACATTGATTTTCACATTGAAAAACAATTATTCAAATCAGGCCTATAGTTATTACTAACAGATGGCATCGCCACACAATTTTGTTTTTGTGTGTCTTTATGACTTGACTGAAAAGCTGCATAATGCATAGAAGATTTTTTTAGGCTGTCATCATTTTTCATTCATATACTTGTATTCTTCCATTCCAAATAGGGAAAACAAAGCTATTGTCATACTATTTTTGGTTCACATAAGTATTTATATGTTTGTCATTTAAGTTTACAATGTGATTTGTGTACAAAATCCTGCGAACACACAGAGGACAGTGCTCAAAATCTGTGAGCACTGTCCTCTGTGCATTCGCAGGATTTTGCTCGCACTTCGGATTTCTAGTTCCCCACTGTCGGAAACGTGGCGCATGCTGGCAGCAGGGAGCTAGAAATCCGAAGTGCAAGCAAATTCCTGTCAACACATAGAGGACATTGCTCACGTGAGCACTGTCCTCTCTGTGTTCGTAGGATTTTGCTCGCACTTCAGATTTCTAGCTCCCCGTTGTCGGCAACGCGGCGCTGTGTATTCGGAGGATTTTGCTTGCACTTCGGATTTCTAGTTCCCCACTGCCGGAGACGTGGCCCATGCCAGCAGCAGGGAGCTAGAAATCTGAAGTGCAAGCAAATTCCTGTCAGCACATAGAGGACATTGCTCACGTGAGCACTGTCCTCTGTGTGTTCGTGGGATTTTGCTCGCACTTTGGATTTCTAGCTCCCCGTTGTCGGCAACGTGGCGCATGCCGTTTGCGGGGAGTTAGAAATCCTGAATGCGAGCAAAATCCCAAGAATACCCAGAGGACAGTTCTCGTGCTGGAGAGGATCTTGGGGATAAAGACCCTGAGATCCTCATTGACATGAGCATTGTCTGGTTTCATTTCTTATTGCACGTTTCTTATTTTAACACTTTACAGTTGGTTTAAAAGCAGGGGGAAGGAAAACAACAGAAAGGGAATGCATTGAAGGACAAAAATAGAGGTGGTGTGAGCCAGACAATTTATATGTGAAGCCGAGCACAACCAGTCGGATTGCAGGACCATGCGAGACAAGCATCTGCATGACCCTTCTCAGCTAACAGAGGCAATCATTGAGCCAGTAACGGTTCGAGCACTACAGGACATGCATCACAACATTGACGATTTTGTGCTGTAAAGACATTGATTCATATTAAAACTGATTAAAAAAGGACGAGCAACAGCCCCAGCTATATTAAAAAAAAAAGGAAATGAAACGCAGAAAGGACAAAAATAATTTCTGCTCTCAAAAGTATTGTAAATTACTTTAGCTATTTTAAAAAATATTATACTCACATGATTCAATGTATCATTCTATTTTGAAGATGCATGGTATCTTTCCTATTTAAAGATGGGTGCTATTTTTGACTTGTTTCCAGAGAACGCCCTTAGACGCAGTCGTTCAAGATGTATGCCTCCATGGAAGAGCTCAAAGAGTTCAGAGATGGGCAAGATTGAGTGGGATTAGCCATAGGGGCTAGCATGGCTAGATGCAGGGAATGGGAGTGAGTTAATAACCTAACAACTGTGCATCCCCCCTCAAATGTCATCTTCATTGGAAAAGCATTTTATTTGGAAGATGCATGGTATCTTTCCTATTCAAAGATGGCCGCTAGTTTCGGCTTGTTTCCAGAGAGCTTCCTTAGAGACAGTCATCCAAGATGGCTGCCTCCATGGAAGAGCTCAAAGAGTTCCAAGATGGGCAGGAATGGGTGTGATTAGACATGGGGGCTAGCATGGCTAGGGGCAGGGAATGGGAGGCATTCAATACTCTAACAACTGTGTATACCTCCTCAAATGTCATCTCTATTGGAAAAGCATTACAGACCCTCATTCAAAGCCCATATTTGCAGCTCATATGTTAAAGCTCTTATTTTAATGACAATAGGTTTGTCTTAAAGGTAGCGCTTTTAGCGCCACCTAATAGCCCAAACTAAGTAATGACACACTAAGTAAAACATGTAATTTGTGCAAATTGCCGCCACCATGTGCTATGCTCCCTTGTGTGCTTTTGCACACAAGAGCAAAATAACACAGACATTCAATGCAGGAATTACATATTGGTAATCTTTATTGCACCTGGTCTTGCTCTTTCTCGTCACAGTCCTTATCACCTGAAAGGGTTTGTATTTCTTCCCAGTCATCTTTGTAGCATTTCCCCCACCCTCCCTCCGGGGTACAAATTTGGTTCCCTATCCACAATACCCAAGGAGGGTACCCAGGTTTGGAAAGGTGGGTTGCAATGACTTTGACTAGCAAAAGCAGGACTAGGCGTAATAAAGATTATCAGTAAGTAATCCCTCCATTACCTTCACATCGTCCTCTTCCTCATCCCAGTCGTTACCATCTGAAGATTACCCAAGATCCAACAAGATGCCCCCTGAAAGAAAAAGACAGATCAACCATACTACAAAAACCACTGTACCTTTAATCAAACAACCCAAATTCAAGGGATAACTGCCTTAAATGCAGGTGAAACAAACATTTTATCTGCTCTTCACAGGATAGACAGTTTATAATGGTGGGTGAAGTTATTGAAAGAATCCCCACATAGCCGCTCTACAGATGTGCAGAAGGGAATCACCCCTCGCTTCTACCCTTCACCCCGGTAGATGACCCCACCACCTTGCCAAGAGTTGGGACCCAGAAAGGGAATATGACAAAGCAATTGTGTCCTTAATCCATCTACTGAAGGTCATAGAAGAAGCTTATCGACCCTTGTTGCCTCACCCTGAGGTGATGAGCGTACTATTGGAGGATCTCAATGCAGAAGTCCTATTCACAAAGGCAAGGAGAAACCCCCCTTACATCCCATCCCACCAGCTGGGACCTAACCTCCGAAGACAGATCCACTTGCAGCGGCAGTGTCACCACCTCCTGAGAAAGATCGAAGGTGGAGACCACCTTCAGAGGAAATTTAGGTCACATCTCAATGTCATAGCTTTTGGAGAAACAAGCAAGGAGGCGAGGAAAGATGCATCCCAAATTCTCCAATCCTGCTAGTCGATACAATAGCCGTCAGGAGCAGTGTTTTGAAGGTCAAATGTGTGATATCAGGTGCCTCTAAGGATTCAAAGGAGAACCCTGCAAAGCTTTCAGGACCAATGGAAGATCCCAGATAGGGATGAGAGACTTAATTCTAGGCCTCGTCAGAGAGAAGTTCCATACAAATTTGGCTATGATTTGATCTGAATCCTCTGAGTCTCGCACAAGGTTCCTGTGAGTGGGGCAGCCTGATGAGCTTGCAGAGAGGAGAGCGACAGTCTTTTGGAAAGCTTACTGGCTGATCCTATAACTCTTGAGATGAGGAGAGCCTTCTGCTGAGGATGGCAGCCAGTGAGTTAAAAACATCCCCGATGTGAGCTCCCTATAGTGACAACACGTTTCTCTCTGCCCAGGAACTCGGCTTGAGCAAGACAGGCACCAGAGATGGAGAGGCCATCCCCTGATGGTTCATGCAAGAGACTGTTGTATTGTCTGTCGCAATCTACACAGGGCAGGACATCATCTGCTGGGAGAACTAGAGAAGGCCGCAAACAGCTTCCAGCTCTCTCCAATTGAAAGAATGTCGGACTCTCTGGTGCACAATTTCCCTTGCATAGTTAGGGTACCAGAACCTACCCCGGAACCTACATCACTGCTGCCTGTAGTGAAAACTGGTGGTAAAGGGGGGTTGAGGAGAAACGCCTTGAGGAGATTGCTTGGGTTCAACCACGATTGCTAGGAGTTCACCCCTGCAGCTGACACTGGGAACCGCATTTTGAAGTAATTGGTGATTGGATGCCAAATGTGATGTGGGTCCCACAGAAGGGGCCAACGATGAAGACTTGCCCATGGTGTGACAAAGTGTTGCCATCATCAGACCATGAACATGCAAACCATTGCCTGGCCAAAGCTTCTCTTAGAGGATACAGCTCTTCCACTTCCCTCATAAGTCTTGACGCCCTAGCACCTTGGAAGGTACACCTGCCCCATGCTGGTCTGAAACCAGGTCCCAATAAACAGAATATCTTGCACCGGCTCCGAAGGGAATTTCCTCTGATTGATACGAAACCCATACTCCGTCAGGAGCACAGAGACTCAAAAGATTGCATTCTTCACCACATTGATGTGAGGCTGCCTGAATCAGAAGATCATCCAGGTATGGGTAGACTTACAGATCTCTTTTGTGCAGAATTCCCATAATATGTCCCATGTCTTTGTGAACACCCTGGGTGCCAAACTGAGTCTGAATGGCAGGACCACTAACTGAAAAAAAGGCCTGCAGCCACAAACCATGGGAACCTGGGCAGGATGGATGGATCGGAATGTGCAGGTAAGCATGGCTGAGGTCTAATGATGCCAACCAGCTCCTTGTTGATATCAATGCAATCATTGTTTGAAGTGTTTCCAACTGGAATAACATGTTGCATACAAACCAGTTCACTCCCTTCAGATTAAGAAGCAACCTGAATCCCCGTGACATCTTTAATACCAAAAACAAGCTGGAATAACTTCCCATTCCCCGAGACTCCCAATGGATCTGGAGAATGTCTTTCTTTTCCAGGAGCCTCAGAATCTCTGATTGAGGACTAGTCAAGGGGTCGCCACAACTCAAGCATCTGGAGGAGGTGACGAAACCCTGATGTCGTAACCTCCCTGCAGAATGTGGAGCATCCAGGGAGCTTTGATGTAAGAGAGCCAGATATACCTGAAATGACAGATCCTTCCTCCCACTGGGACTTCTGGGAAGGTTATCCACTAGTCAGAAACAAGACGTCTTTGGAGATCTAACCTTCTGAGCCGGGGCCCTATTTGTGCTCCTGAAGCTCGATCTGCTTGCTCTAGCTGAAGGATGGCGCTTCTCGACTGCCTAAATGATGAAGGAAGAGATGTGCTTGTTAGGCCTTCCTATTCCACAGGATCCCCTAGTGTTTTATATGCTTGAAAACCTGATGAACCTTCTCTTGTAGCTGGAAGGGCATCTTGAAGGCTACATTCTTCTGTGAATGTTCAGCCTGCAAGCCCTTAATCTGAATGTAGCTCTGCCTGGAACCCATCATAGGCTAAATCGAAAGTTATTCAAGCTGATGGTGCATGGTATCCAAGAGGGCATAACATTCCTCCCCCTCCCCAATACGAGCACAGTGCTCCTCGAAGTTCTCCAGCAGCACCTTCATGGTGTTGGAGTCCTAGGTACCTGAGCACAAAGAAGAATGGAAGGCTGCACAACTCTTCCTCAAATAAGAATTCACCCTTTTCTGCTAGTGTTGCAAACAGCTGCCTCTTCCGGGGACATAGATGGACGGCCCGTGAGCCTGGACGTTAAGTAAGGAATCAATCTCCCGAGAGGCAGGCACCAAGCACTTTTTAACAGCACCTTTATATTGATTATTATACACTGCTTCAGATATATAGATGGAAAGGAATTATGTTTAGCAGTGTTTGATAGGTTTGTTTTTAGACTTTTTATTATGTCTATATACATTTTATGATGTTATCTTGTGAATGATTTTTATTCTATTGTGATTTTTTGATAATATTAAAATATGATGATACAATTTAATACCTGGCCAAGCCTTTTCTCCTCCCTACACCTACCGGAGTCAATCATTAATTGAATAATGTGTGTATTTATCCATGTGACCACCTGCTTTCGTTAGTGAACTTTCTTCCGCCACTGGTGAGTCAGTTTAACCACAACTCTGGTAATGGAGAGTGTGTCTGACTCATTCCTTTCAGACAGAATCGTATCCCGAATATCATCAAGAAGTGGGAGAACTTTATTCACTGTCTTTTTGAACTCATGGATGCAGGATCGGCCTATATAAAGGGCATCCTCGAGGATCACATGCTCAACAGCCTTGCCCACTCTTTAGGGATTTCTCCCTGGAACCCATTTCATCTGCAGAATGATGGGAGTTTGAGGAAGAGCGGACTAAGCTTGAAGAAGAGGATGAACCCTGTTGTCGAATTCTTGCAAGTCTACTGAGCACATGAATGCTCCTCCTGCATTGTCTCTCTGATCAGAGCTTTTAGTTGTGCTTTAGAGCCCTCCCCCTTTCTGAGCCTCCCCTGCCGAGAAGGTAAGTCACTTGTATCAATGGAGCTGTCTGTGTGCCTCCTCTTGGCCCT
Source organism: Ambystoma mexicanum (assembly GCF_040938575.1). Lineage (NCBI taxonomy): Eukaryota > Metazoa > Chordata > Amphibia > Caudata > Ambystomatidae > Ambystoma > Ambystoma mexicanum. The sequence goes on along the minus strand of NC_090934.1, from coordinate 859,112,829 downwards.
CCTGTGTAACCCTGCGCTCCTCCACTGTATCCTATAGGGATTTGTGTGCTATAATTCCCCCCCAGCAACAAACCAACTACAGAGGAACAGTGCTTTTTCTGCACTTATCTGGTTCCTTTTTAGCCATGACTCCAGCTGGCCAGGCCGCTCTGCCTCTGTGATATTCGTTTCATGTTGCTGATCCACTAAGACCTGGCACCCCCTCCTCTGCCAGCATTCTATTTCATGTTCTCTCAAGGTTCCCTCCCAGACAAAACGTCCTGTCAAGCTGCACGACTGACACGTCCAGGTGGGCAGGCCTAGGGCCAATCTCGGTGTGCCCAGCTCGGGTTTCCAGGGCCGCTCCTCACGCAGGCTCTCCATGCCCTCCTCTCTCCACCTTCTACCAAGCCCTGCAGGGAAGAGGGGAGTCGTTCACCAACCTCAAAGACACAGCTCAGCAACAAGTACCCAGATGCCAGGAGAGGATGCAGCGCTGTCAAACAAAGAGGAGGTTTGTGGGCAGGGTGTCAATTTTATACCGGGGCAGTGGGGGAACTGGAGGAGGAAAGTACTACAAGGGTGACTGGGTTGTAGGCTAACTCCTTCCAATGATAAGGCCTGGGATGAGGAAGAAGGGGGTATTGAGGTATTGTAACACAGCAACGTCAATGTGGACCCCACAGTGCACTTTGTGCAATCTGGGCCATAGCTCCTAACTCAGTCTGCAGGATCCTCCTTCGAGCTTTACTAAGTTAATTCAGTTTTTATGGGATAAAAGCTCTGCAGCTTTACATAGTTGTGCCACAGCGACTGGCTTTCTTAAAACTATTTGGATATAATCTCTTTTGGAATGTTCTCTTTTTCCGTCACTCAATCTCTTATTTTCCATTAGTACCCGGCGAGGGCGCAATCAGAATGAAAGAGCCATTCTGATTGGCCCTCGCCGAGTCGTTACCTGGCCGGGAATCCCTCTGTCGGGATTGCACAGCCTTTGTCCCCAGCGGGGGGCTTGGCAGCCCCTCAGCCAATGAGGAGGCTTGAAGCAGGGCCATCCCCGCTCCGAGCCTCCCCAAGGCTGAGAGGCTACCATCGTCCCCCGCCGGGGACCCAGGTATGTTTTTTTTTCTTTTCTTTTTCCCCTTTCCCCTCCCTTCCGCCCTCCCAAACCCACTTACCTTCTTTTTTTTTCCGGGAGCGGACGCGCTGGAAACCTTCTGTTTCCAGCGCGTCCGCTCCCGATGGCCGCCATGGAAAGGGAAAACGGACTCCGTTTTCCCTTTCCATGGTGGCCATTTTCTTTGACGTCTTTTTTTTTTCCGAAACGCTGCAGCTTTTAGTGCCCCGGTCACGCAGTTTTTGCGGGCCGGGTTACTAATAGCTATATGCCCCTCATGGCGGGGGCATTACCGACTTTGGTAATGCCCCATGGTCTTTGTTAATGCCCTCGCTTCACTCGGGCCCTATAACTATGGGCCCCGGGGCATTACCTGAGTCGGTAATGCCCCTGCCGCGAGGGGCATATTGCTTAATTAATGCACTCCTTTCTTCTAAAGCTCTGTTCTCTCTCCTTCTCCTCCTCACATTCCATTACTGAACTCTCTTCCTCACACTGTTCTCTTCTATTCCTGAACACCCTTCTTCTCGCGCTCTTCAATTCCTGAGCTTTCTTCTTCTCACTGTGCTCTTCTTTTCATGGGCACCCTTCTTCACCCTCTCGTCAATTCCTCAGCTATCTTCTTCTCACTGCACTCTTCAATTCCTGAGCTTTCTTCTTCTCACCATGCTCTTCTATTCCTGGGCACCCTTCTTCTCACGCTCATCAATTCCTGAGCATTCTTCTTCGTACTGTGCTCTTCTATTCCTGTGCACCCTTCTTCAACCTCTCGTCAATTCCTCAGCTATCTTCTTCTCACTGTGCTCTTCAATTCCTGAGATTTCTTCCTCTCACCATGCTCAATTCCTGAGCTTTCTTCTTCTCGCTGTGCTCTTCTTTTCATGGGCACCCTTCTTCACCCTCTCGTCAATTCCTCAGATATCTTCTTCTCACTGTACTCTTCAATTCCTGAGCTTTCTTCTTCTCACCATGCTCTTCTATTCATGGGCACCCTTCTTCTCACTCTCTTCAATTCCTGAGTGTTCTTCTTCTCACTTTGCTCTCCTATTCCTGGGCACTCTTCTTCTCACCCTCGTCAATTCCTGTGCTTTCCTCTTATCACTTTGCTCTTGTAATCCTGGGCACCCTTCTTCTCACTCTCTTCAATTCCTGAGCATTCTTCGTCTCACTGTGCTCTTCTATTCCTAGGCACCCTTCTTCACCCTCTCGTCAATTTGAACTAGACCTTCCAGCCCTTTAAGATGAGATAGCAATACCCTTGCAATAGATGGGGATGCAACATTTTATTCAAATATCAATGATTGAAACAACTCAGGTAGTTGGCAAAAGAATGCTTGTTTTAATATCTAAAACAGAGAGTACAACGGACATCAGTAGACGTCTCTCATCACAATCTCAAAGCTTTTCATAAAAAGTCACACGTTAATATTCGTCATTGATGACGTTCACCTGCGTATCACTAAAGTCATCCTACGTGGCAAAACTCAGAAACCTATGGGTGAATATGATAGGGTCTAAATGGATCATCTAGGTATACGATCAATACTCGTTTGGGCAGTGAATAAAGTGATAGGCTTCTAAACATCAGGTGGGGCAACTAAGCCCTTCCCTAAAAATGTGTCACTATGAATGTCACTAAATATACGACATCTAATTGGCTACACAACTATAGGACCCTTGATAATGCGGTCCCCTACCATTGGTTACTTTCTAAACTCCATCAGCACCCTCCCAACCTACGTTAGCAGCATGCAGGCTGAGCGTCCAGGTGCAGATAAGCAAGTCTTAACCATAGCTTCCCACCACTAAACATGACCATCCATCATCATCTTAGTGGTCTGCTGTCAATTAGGGCTTTGAACTCATCCTTGGAAATGTTCCTTGCTACTGAAGAATTCAGGGGAGTGAAGGCACACTCTGCCCTTGTGCGTAGGTGTGACCATCATGCTCGTTCAGCTTCTCCTCCCCACGTGACTAAAGACCATGAAATTGAGCTTTCAGTGTATTAAAATGCTATTTTTCAATAGACCTCTGACGTCTTCTTGTTCTCATTCATGCCTTTTGAACAGGAAGCTTCGCTCTTTCACACGATTTGTATCTAATGTCAGCTCATCCCAGTCTGATAAGGCCTTGGCTCCTTGGCTCATCCAACCTCGCCTTTCTGAGTTTTCCCCTGTAATTCACATGTTTTCTAACTGCGACAAAATGAAAAAGCGGCCTTCCTTCTTTGCTCAGCACTGCTATCGTACGTAGTTGGCACATGCCACACTCTATTTACTATAAAGCTAGCCTCAAGAATATTTCACGTGCTTGCGTTTCTTTGCATATTTACACAGGTGAAATTGCTTGATATCTTCATTATTTTTGTATCACGAGTCTCTTCATCTTGGTCCCAAGATGTCATTCATCTCAATACTTTCTTGATGCCTTATAGAATTATCTACATCCTCTGGTTTCTGTATCTCTTCTCTATATACGTCAGCTTTGCATTTGTATGATGTCATTATTTCATTTTGTTTCTTCAATTTGTCCTGCTTTTTTCCGCACTATCACTCTGACAGCCATCATACTGTCTTATGTGCGGGTATGGTTGTCTCAATGGGAACCTTGCTTCCAGGATTCTTCTTGGTATCTGTAGTTCAAAGGGCTTTGTACGTGTGTCGCATTCTGTTGTCCAGCAGATAGGCAATATGGGCGAAGTGATTGAGGTGGGGTACTTAGCTCCTTCTCTACAAATTCCTCAGCTATCTTCTTCTCACTGTGCTCTTCAATTCCTGGGCACCCTTCTTCTCACTCTTGTCGATTCCTGAGCTTTCTTCTTCTCACTGTGCTCTTCCATTCCGGGGCGCCCTTCTTCTCACTCTCTTCAATTCCTGAGCATTCTTCTTCTCACTGTGCTCTTCTAATCCTAGGCACCCTTCTTCACTCTCTCATCAATTCCTCAGCTATCTTCTTCTCACTGGGCTCTTCAATTCATGGGCACCCTTCTTCACCCTCTCGTCAATTCCTCAGCTATTTTTTTTATTTTTTATTAAAATTATATAGTTTGTATATAAACCTTTCATTTAAATTGCGTAAGACATTTTACATTATTTACAAATTAGAACAATATGCTGCATCCTTAAGAAAAGAAACGAGGGCCAAGAGACACAAAGAGTTACTTTAGGCAACTTGTGTAAGCTCCAAGATATTGTCAAAGAATTGTACAACTGTGTATATCAGTTTATTATTTTTGCCTTGAAGGAGTTTTAGCCATCTTGAATCGCCTTGTTCTTGTTGATCTGAGATCTTGAATAGGTCTCCAAAGAGGAGTCTCTTGTCCGCTAGTGCAGGGCATATCATGATTAGATGCATGAGAGACTCTGTTATTTCTTTATTCTTGCAAAAGCGGCAAAAACTTTCCCCCTTTGATATATTTCGAATTTGGGATAGTCTTTGTCTGGTAGGAAGGATATTTAGTCGTAGTTTCATGAAAATTGTTCGAATGACTTGGTCCGGAAAAAGTTCCAAATAATGTGGAAGTTCATTCAGAGCTTGTAAGGCAATTGGGCATTCTAAGTTCATGGAGTATGCTGCCTTTTCTGCTATTGTTCTAGACCAGTCATTGCGCTGAAATTTGATCTTTGAAAGCTGTGGCCGGTTTATTAACATTTCCGTCGTGATTTCTTCTTTTGTAATTTGGTTGAACAGCTCATTCTTCCATGCTTTCAAACTGGTATTATGCATTGCTTGTGGCGTTATTATTCCTCTACTATCTTCTTCTCATTGGGCTCTTCAATTCCCGAGCTTTCTTCTTCTCACTCTGCTCTTCTATTCCTGGGCACCCTTCTTCCCACTCTCTTCAATTCCTGAGCGTTCTTTTTCTCACAGTGCTGTTCTATTCCTGGGCGCCCTTCTTCTCACTCTCTTCAATTCCTGAGCTTTCCTCTTCTCACTGTGCTCTTCTATTCCTGGGCACCCTTCTTCTCACTCTCTTCAATTTCTGAGCATTCTTCTTCTCACTGTGCTCCTCTATTCCTAGGCACCCTTCTTCACTCTCTCATCAATTCCTCAGCTATCTTCTTCTCACTGGGCACTTCAATTCCCGAGCTTTCTTCTTCTCACCGTTCTCTTCTATTTCTGGGCACCCTTCTTCTCACTCTCGTCAATTCCTGAGTGTTCTTTTTCTCACTGTGCTGTTCTATTCCTGGGCGCCCTTCTTCTCACTCCCTTCAATTCCTGAGCTTTCTTCTTCTCACTCTGCTCTTCTATTGCCAGGCACCCTTCTTCTCACTCTTGTGAATTCCTGAGCTTTCATCTTCTCACTGTGCTCTTTTATTCCTGAGCTTTCTTCTTCTCACTGTGCTCGTCTATTCCTGAGCTCCCTTCTCCTCACTGTGCTCTTCTATTCGGAACTGAAAAACCTGCAAACAGAAGACGTTTAGTGTGTGACAGACCCAGGGACCTCCCATGGTTGGCGAGCAATCATGGCAAGCCCGCACAACATGAGAGAGGCTCCCTTGACCACCGAGGACCTAGTGGAGTACCATACCCATCCTTCCCCAAAGAGCCAGGGCTAAGCCAAAGCCCAGAACACAAAAAGGAACCCTTGCCTTCCTCAGCCCACATCAATGTTACGCGGTGAGCCTGTGTGGAGAAAGCGGGCAGGGCTTAGCCAGCTATTTTATACTTGCACTTTACATGCACACACTCCAAGAGGAAAAGGTCAAATTAGTTTGGTTAGGGAAAGGGACCCAATCCTGGATAGACTGAGCGTATAAAAACCGAGAACAGGAAGTGTGGGTTATTCGGATGAGGTCAGCAGTGGAGGTGAAGGATGACCAAGAAACCAGCAGGAGGGAGAAAGGATCCATCTTCCACTGCTGAGCTCCCTTCTTCTCACTGTGCTGTTTCATCTTTGAACTCCTTCGATCTGCCTCTGCATTCGTTCACATCCTACTTCTCTTTTCCAATTCTGTGTGCTCACTTTCTCATCTGATGCGTGTCCCCCTCTTTCTCCCACTCACTGCTCTTCTGAGCTAGTGTGTTATTTTCTGAGTGTCATTGTTCTTCCTCCCTCTCGCTTCGATTCTGAGCACCTGCTTCAGTTGCCCCCTGTCGTTTTCTGAGCTTTATCCTCTGTCTCTTTTAAAACTTTATTCATTATACAAGCAACACGTGTTGTGAAGTACACTGTATTTCTTTCAAATATTTTCTGGGAGTGAGCTGGTTGGGCATCCATGCCAGGGTTGGCCACTCACTCAGTTCAATATGGCACTGGTTTCGCAGTGCAGCCCTGAGTGGGGGGGTGATGCAGGTGCTCATCAGTCTGTGGTGAGTCAATGCAGGCACATGCTATTCTGTATTGAAAGAAAGAGACGTGTGGCTGTCTGACAGGATGTAGATCAGGATACCTGTGTACAGGGAAGTTCTAGGTGTGCAGCAATGTAGACAGTGGGGAGCCAGCATCAACATGTTGAGGAGCTGGAGGACAGTTTTAAAAATCGAGCCACGAGGGGATCACCCATTGCCCCACCAAGTACCTGTATGCTCGGTTATCAGTTGTGTCTTTTCTTTGTGAACTCTGGCTTCAGTAACCCTCACTCATGCATAAGCTACTTCTCTGCACCTAACTACCCTGATAGAATTCAGGGGGGAAAAGTGGAGCATAGGGGTTAGTGTTGATAAGTTACTTATGCTGGGAAACCAACAATGCACCTTCTCGAGGTGATTGCAGGTCCCAGATAAGCAAGCACACCTGTACTAGTATCCCACAATGAACTTGGTGTGATGTTGCAGGTTGCTCATAGCTGCAGTAGGTGCATTAACCCATTGGTCTGTCAATCACACCTTCCTCCTTCCCCTGAGACCAGGATGGTGAATATCAAAGTAAGCCTTCATTTGGCCCATTAGATCAATATTTCACACCAATTCAGGGGTTTTTTAGTTTCACAAAGAAATGCTAATCATTTGGATGTGTGAGTCATCTAAAAACTGAGCAAAGCAGTTAAGGGTTTATTTTCCTGGTGTTATATAGATATGCACAGGGCAGGCTTCTGTCCTCTGCCACTGTTTTGTTGTTGCAGCATATTAATGATTGTTATCTTAAACACTGTGCTCTCACTTGTGCGATCTTTGAGGGGTTCTTTCTGTAGTGCTGCTTTCCAATCAGTGCTGTCGCTTAGCATATCTGCCTTCTGCCTTCAGATTCTTCAATTTCCCAAGACGCCAGCTAGCGCTGCCACTAAATCCAGCACAATCCAGGACAATCTGGGACAGGGAAGTCTGTGGCGGGTGATCTAGGCAGGGGGTCATTTGGGGACAATTCAGGTGAGAGACCACCTGTTCTGGCACCATTCAGATATGGGGCATTCTGTTCTGGGACTACCCAGCTGAAGAGCCGCCTGTGCTATGAAGTTCCAGGCGAGGGGCAGTCTGAAAGCATCCCTGTCTGGAGCAATATGGGAAGATCCAGGTGACGGGCAATTTGTGCCCTGCCAATCCATGCAATACAATGTAAAGTGGTCTTAATTTGCCCTCTTTTGCCACCTTTGTGCCATCACCGCATGTGAGAAGCAGTCTGTGCTAAAATGACCTAGGAGAGTGGCTGCCTGGCACGATCTACGTCAGCAGCAGTCTGTGCTGGGACAAACCAGACAAGGTGGTGCAGGAAATGGGCCGGAACAAGACGGAGCAGTGCTCTGGCCCCTAGAGCCAGGGGCCATCACATGACTCACCCAGGTCCTGCGCCGTGACGAGCAGACAGCTTTCAGAAGACTCGGCACAGAGTGCTGCCTAGTCTTCTGAAAGTATGCTTGTGAAAGCTTACACGTGCTATAACTCCACTGTGTGCTGCGAGTCTGAAGTTGCATTACTGCACGCACAAACGGTGCGGCAGCTATCCAAACTGATATATATCTCCTGCAATTTACAGACATCTCTTTATTAGTGTGAATAAAATGATCAATCAAAACAGAAGAATCCATTATTCATGTAAAAGGGCTTCTTACTGAATCAGTATAAGACATATTTAACATTTAAAATTGTGGACATTGTGATGTTCCTATAATGCTCTTTGCTTTTATGCAAATCGCTAGGATTGGGTTCGATGAGGAGATACTGTGTTGCGCAACCTGGCTGGGCATCACGCACCTTAGTCCGTCCCCACCTTCCCAACGGGCCACGCTGTTAGGAGTGCTCATGCATCGTTTATCTGTATGTTTATAATCTTTATATAGTTATACTTATGCATTCTGTCACATTGTATCTCCATTGTGAAGGGTTAGTGCTTTATGCATTCTGTCACATTGTATCTCCATTGTGAAGGGTTAGTGCTAGCTGGAATCTGGAGCCTTGTTGGTGAGGATTCCAGGTTCCAGCAGAGTCAGTTGGAGAGTTGGCCTGGCTGGGGGTCGCTGTGTATGCAGCTTACTTGGTCTCTAGTAAGCATGGCAATAAACAAGTTAATTTGCCCTTTCAGTGTGTGAGTTGGAGATACGACTGGATGCAAGGCATCCTGAGCAAGTGTTGGCGGTGGAGGAGAGTAAAATTGGTGTCATGGCAACAAAAACGTCGGAAATGGGGCAACAGGTTTTTGAGAAAAGACTATGCTGTCTTAAGGGCTTTGTACACCGTATTAAACTCAAGCGGGCAGCGGAACCCAAGGTAGACTAGTTACGCATAGTACCGTTAGCTCTGTGTAAGGATGTAGAGGAAGAGTTTGCCCGAATGGAGGCTGATGGTGTCATAGAGAAGATTCAAACCTCGGAAAGGATTTGCCCTATTGTTGTTGTGAGAAAGCCCAATGGCTCTGTGAGACTCTGCATAGATGTGGGACATTTGAATAGAGTGGTGGTGGAAAAGTTTCCATTTCCTAGGATTGATGACTTGTTGACTGGAATTGCGGTGTGCTCAGGTGTACTCCATTCTAGACCTCAGACAGGCCTATCACCAGATTGAGCTGCATGAAAGTTCCATGGATTTGACACCTTTTATTACACCCATTGGTTTAGGAGCTGTAGGATACCTTTTGGGCTTGTTTCAGCGGCCAGTGTATTTCAGAATGTTATGTATCGGTTGTTGGGTAATGAGAAGCCAGGATTATGTTTTGATTTGTGGGAGGAATGAGGAACACCATGATGGCTAGTTGAGGAGAGTGTTGGAAATTGTGGGTGAGGCAGGTCTAACCACTGCCAGAGAGAAATGTATTTTCAAGGCACGCAAGGAGGTGTATCTGGTGCATGCGATTTATCCGGAGGGGGTAAAACCAAAATATGATTCCTTGGAAGCTATCAGGGAGATGGCGTGTCCTAAAAGTAAGGCTGATGTTTTCCTTATTCCTGTGTCTGGAGGAGTTTTATAGCAACTTTACTGAGAGGTTGTCAGACAGGATGAGGGGCATGAGGAAACTTACCAGGAAAGGGGTGGTGTTTGATTGGGATGGTGTATATGCCAAAGAGTTTGAGGATATAAAGCAAGCAATCATAAATGTTCCAGTATTATCTAATTTTGTGGAGGGTAGGACAACCCTACTATAAGTGGACATCAGCAATTTTGGCCTTAGGGTGGTTCTTATGCAGGAGAGTGGTGAAGATTGGCACACTATTGCATTTGCTTCAAGGACATTAAAGGAAGAAGAAGTGATGTATTCAGTAGTGGAAAAGGAGGCATTGGCTTGTGTGTGGGTGGTAGAAACATTTAAGAGGTATTTGTGGGGACATGATTTTACTATACGGACAGACCACAAACCACTCATTAGTATTTTTTTGAAAGGTGGATTGGAAGGGGTGTCGAAGAGAATAATGAAGTAGGTGATTGGTTTCCAGGGGTTGCAATTTGGCATGAAGCATGTTCAGGGTGGAACAATGTGGTTGCAGATGCGCTTTCAAGGTCAGTGGTAGAAGGGCGTGGTTTTGGTGAGGAGGACAAGAGTGATGAGGAAAATGTGGGAGACATTTTTCAGGTGCATGAGTGTATAAAAGGGTGGTTTGGGATAGAGCATGTGTGGAGGATTCAGTGTACCAATTGGTCATGAATTTGGTAAGTACAAATTCCACAGAGATTGGTGATGAGAGGATGAGAGATTACAGGAGAGTGAAGAATGAATCTGTGTTAATGATAAGTATTTGTGAAGGGGGCACAAATTGGGGGTACCTGAGAAAATGAGAGGCGTGGTTATGGATTTAGCGCATTGTGGACATTTGGGGTTGGCAAAAACCAGAGGTCTGTTAAGGTCTGATTTTTGGTGGCGCAGCATTGATAAGGATGTGGAGGAGTTGGTAAAACATGTTACATACTTGCATGAGGGTGATAAGGGTCTCAGAGTTCATAAGATTCCCATTGTGGTTAGAGAGAATCCGAAATCACTGTGGGATGAGATTGCTTTGGACTTGTTATGTCTGTTTAATATTAAGGGAACCAGGGTTACAAATCTTTTGGTGGTGATTGACCTCTTACCTAAGTGGCTGGAGGTGTGCGTTTTAAAAGAGGTATCCAGTAGCACTATTGTAAGGTTTTTGGAACCTTTGTTTTGAAGGGAAGGTTTTCCTCATAGGTGTCTGTTGGATAATGGTACACAATTGATCTAAAGAGAATTTAAGTAGTTTTTGGAAAGGCATGGTGTGGAGCAAGTTACGTCTTCTTTTTATCACCCACCAGGCAATGTATGCGTTGAAAGGTTTAACCGCATGCTTATGGATGTGCTGAGGATTGCGGTGGCTACTGGGGGAGACTGGGTGCCGGCGGTTATGGAAAGAATATTCCAATAAAGACTTGGTCCTCATGCAGTGACAGGGGTATTTCCATTTGAATTGTTGCGAGGTAGGAAGCCTAATACACCTTCATGCCCGGGTTGGATGGGCAGATCAAACAGTGGCAGTGTGGTGGTGGAAGGTGTGAGAGAGAAACTGCTAACCAGTGGACACAAACCCAAGCAGCGGTATGACAAAATGAATTGTTGCAGACGTAACTCATGAGTTCCAAAAAAAAGATTGGTGAGGCTGACAACCCTGCCTCAAAGAAACCCAAGCAGGTTTCTGAGATGGAGGATACCCCAAGCCTTTCAGATGTCTATAAGACTATTCTTCAGGTGGCCCAAGATGTTAGTGATATTAAGCTGACCATGGCTGAGCTTAATTTGAAAACTGGACAGCTGGAATGGAGGGTCACTGATTTGGAAAAGTCCTCTCTGACTATGAGCTCTGAGATTGCAGGCAGTTTCCAGGCTTACAATAACCTGAGGTCTGACTTGAAGAAGGAAAAAGAACAGCGCTTGGATTTGGAGTTAAGGATCAGGGCAAGAAACATCAGATTGGTTGGTGTGGAGGACTCAGCTGGTGATGATGAAGACTTGCCTTCCTTGGTTTTTCAAATTTTTAAGGACAGTTTTCATTGCTCCACAATCAAGCTGGAAGACATTGATAACATCTTTAGGATTGGTAAAAATCTGGGAGACAAAGCAAGGCATATTTTGGTTTCTTTTTTGAATCTCAGGTCTAAGGAATGCTTGATGAAAGCTGCCAGATTGGTTGGGAATGCTTCATTCAAAGGTAAAGCTATATTTGTTTATCCTGACTTTCCTAAGGAAATCTTGCTCCTGAGGAGATTGTTTCGGGGTGCTAAAGAACTGGCCAAGCAGCTTTCACTGAGGGCCTTTCTCAGTAAAAATAATGTTTTTACCATTGCCTTTCCTGATGGAGACAAATGCACATCTGATTCTATACTGGCACTTGATTGGTTGGAAACATATAAGAGGGGCCTTCCTGTGCCTTCTCTTACCATGGAGTGAGCTGGATCCTGCTTGCACCCCCCCCCCGCTCACCATGTTTTTATTTTTTGAATTTTATTTACATGTTTTTTCACACTGTTTGCTATATGTTTTGGACATTTAAAATGGCGCCACTCCGGATGACAGTTAACATTCAAGCGTTTTATGACTTACTTAGGATTCTTTATCGCGGCCTCGGTCCGTGCTGTGTGCTACTTCTCTCTTGGTTGGAGTAAAGGACCTTTCTTGTGTGACGTACACTGCATTCATGTACACACGTCACCTCAATCAGCTGATTGGCCGGCAGCGTAATGGTGGGGGCCCGCCTATGGAGCTGCGCTTGATTGATGGAGGTGACGAGATGGCGCACGCATTACCTGACTGTGCCCCCAGTCAGTGTGTTGGGCTGTGAGGTATTGTGATTGCAACATAAATGTGGGACTCAGTATGTTGCGGCCTCGTGCGCAATTTAACTTGGCGGCCTTGTTAACTGTGGCCGGTGTGGAACGTTTCGCTGCTATTCGCATAGTCATGTTTATCACAGAGGAACAGCTGACGTATATACTTCCTACTGCTTGATAATTCCCACCATTGAAAGGGGCCTGCAGTCTGCTATCCCTGTTGATGCTTGCGCACCCGTTCCCCCAACGGCGCCCTTATTGGAATTGTGGGGTTGAGGTGGGTGCTATCTGTGGACGGAGCAGGGCCGAGACCGCTGCGAACTGCTGGAATGGTAACGAGTTTGCTGTTGGCTTTCAGCATGCAGAGTCAGCGGAAAGCCTTCTACTGGGGCCGATGTCCTTTTGGAGCATGCTTTCACCATAATGACATTATAATATTGTTTATTCCTAAGAGATGCTGACAGTGCGTATAGGCAGCTTATTGAATGGTCAAACATAGACATGTCAGACAATGGAGGGCGATCTATGGCTAGCAAAGCCATATGGTGCAGTTGGGAGATTTTCTTATGCATATGGGTTTGCTGTATGGGTCATTTATCACACAATGACTGCAGATTTGGATATGACTCTCATTTTGCACACCTCTTTGTTCCTCATGAGTGGGGATTGCACTGTTTATTCATTTGCATGTTTTTGGACTCTGCCCAGGGTGGTGGTCCATTTTTGGTTGCGTTACTGTGGCCATCCTCATTTTTGGTGCGGGGATGGTTGAACAGCAGTTCAGTCGTGATATACTATAGCTTGTTTTTCAGATGTGGCCCTTTTTAATTGTCAAATGTTCTTCTGGTTTATGGGGAATGGTGGTAAGGCAAGGGGATTTTGGGGTTCTAGAGAGTAGTCTTTCTTTTTTTTGGGTTCAGTTTATGCACTTTCTGGTATTTTTAGGTATGGATAACTTTTTGATGCTTTTATGATTGTTTATAAGGTGCCTGGGGAGGGGTCCTGGGGGTGGTTCTGAATGTTGTTTCAATTGTTTTTTGGGCTGAATAGACTTTGCAGTCTTAACTTTTATTTAGTTTTTTATTCTTTGTTTTATTTTTGTTTATATTTCAGTGTGTATCATTTCTTTGTTTTTTTTTTGTTCAGTTTTTGCATTTGATGTTTTGGATCTTCATAGTGTGATGATGGCTTCATGTACCAGTGGGGCACTCAATGATCTCTGTGTTATCTCTTGGAATGTGAATGGGGTCAATAATCTGCTTAAGAAAAAGAAAGTGTATCAAATGTTACAGGACATGCATGCTGACATCTGTTTCTTACAGGAGACGCATGTTTTGGCGGATGAAATTTCTAGGTTGGAAAAGGAGTGGGTTGGTTCTGCCTATGGCTCTTCCTTTTCTTCGAGGTCAAGGGGAGTGGTCATTTTGCTTCGGAAGAAGCTACCTAGTTTTAAGAGTATGTGCGGATGAGGATGGTAGGATGATTGCCTTGCTGGTTGAGATTCAGGGGGAATTGTTAACGCTCTGCAATGTGTATGCCCCTACAGTGGACGACGGCTCCTTTTTTAGAATGGTAGCACAGACCCTCTTGGATTTGGATAATTCTAATGTTGTGCTTGGGAGGGACTTTAATACTGTGGTTGATCCTATGTTGGATAGAAGTCAGGTCAGGCGAGTACTGCGTTGTGATCATCATCATCGGGCGCTTAGATCACTTTTGTAGGAACACAATTTGAAGGATATGTGGCATCTGGAAAACCTGGACAAACGTCAATATAGTTTCTTTTCTGGCGCTCATGGTGTGTTTTCTAGACTAGACATGATTTTCACTGGTGGGAATGTGTCGGAAAGTGTTATCTCAAGTGATATTGGTAATATTTTATTGAGTGACCATGCCCCTGTTGTAATGCATTTGAGACTTAAATATCGGTGTGCGAGGACTTTCTCATGGAAACTGAACACCTCTATATTATTGGATGATGATATATTAGAGCGGATTGTTTCGGAAGCAAACTATTTTGTTATGGAGAACCGCTCAGATGAGGTCAGTGTGGCGAACATGTGGGAAACCTTTAAATGCTGTATGCGTGGCGTTTGTTTAGGGCTTTCTAGTGGTAAACGGAACCGAGAGGAGAGGAAAAGGCAAAGTCTTGATCTACGTATTGGTGAGATCTCTCGGGATCTGATGCTCGATCCGACTGACTCGTTTAAATTGGCAACTTTGAAAAAACTTAAAAAGGAAATGGAAGACATTTTGTCGCTGAGGGCTGAGCGTGGCTTGTTCTATTCTAAGTGTACCTATTTTGAAAAGGGTGAACGTTGTGATAGATGGCTGGCATACCGGTTGAAGAAAACATTGTCGGAGTCAGCGATTGCTTCTATGGTTGACCGGGAGGGTAGAATTACTTTTGATCCCAAGAAAATTAACTCAATTTTTCATGACTTCTACGAGAATCTGTATAGCGATGAGATTAGCATAACTGGTAGGGGTGAGGACTTCTTTGGCAATTTGAATATACCGAGGATTCAGGATGTTGAACGTGATCATCTTGGTGATGTGATAACGGTTGAAGAGATCAAAAGTGCAATTTGAGGGCTGAATGTGGGTAAATCCCTGGGTCCAGACGGCCTCCCTAGTGAGTTTTATAGTATCCTCCCGGACTCGGCCTTACAGCTTTTGAGAGATATGTTTGTTTCTAGCAAATTGGATGGGGCGTTTCCTAAAAGTACTAACCATGCATCCATTTCGGTCTTTTTGAAAAAAGGTAAGTACGGTATTCATCCTGCTAGTTATCGTCCAATAAGCCTTATTAATACAGATAAGATTCTTGCCAAGGTTCTTGCGATGCGCCTGGTACAGTACTTACCTGCTTTGATTGATGTGGAACAATCGGGATTCATGAAAAGTAGGTGTACGTCTAGTAATATCAGGAGATTATTGCTTACCATGGAATTAGCGGATAGAATGGGCTGTGATGCTGCTGTTCTTTCCCTTGATGTGGAGAAAGCTTTCGACAGGGTTAGTTGGGATTACTTGTTTTCAGTGCTGAGGAGGATGAATCTGGGTGAGGATTTTGTTTCTTGGGTTGCTCTTCTATACACCAATCCTACTGCTGACGTCAAGACTAATGGAGTGGTGTCAGAGCCTTTTTGTTTGAATAGGGGCACGCATCAAGGTTGTCCTTTTTCTCCTCTGTTATTCATTCTAGCGATTGAGCCGCTAGCGGTTTGCATCAAAAATTAACCGAATTTACAAGGTGTTAGTTTTTGGGGGGTTGTGCAAAAGGCTTGGATTTATGCGGATGATCTCTTGTTGGTGCTGGAGAATTTGGAAGAGTCCCTGCCCTGTCTGATGAGGATTTTGACTGATTTTCGCATTTGTTCAGGATACAAGGTTAACTGCTTGAAGTCGGAAGTGTTGCCCCTGTCTAACCGGTGCGATAAGACTCTGGTTACGGGGTTGGGATTTACTTGGTGTGATGTGGGCTTGCGCTATTTGGGTGTGTGGCTGACGTATTCGGTCTCCCTTATGGTTGATGAAAACATGAGTGTGGTCATTCGGGATTGTAGAATGGATCTGGAAAGATGGTCGCTGCTTAATCTTTCCCTGTGGGGTAAAGTCAATGACCTAAAAATGAATTTGGCCCCCAGGATTAACTTTGTATCTAGCATGCTTCCATTGAAAATTAAGAGTTGTTACTGGAGAGATCTGGACCGTCTTGTTCAGGAATTTCTATGGGACCGAAAACCACCGAGACTTAGTCTTTGGAAGTTACAGCTGCCAGTCCATTTGGGTGGTTTGGGTGATCCGAACTTTAGGGCCTATCATTTGGCCTTTTCTGCTCATTCTTTTGTTCAATTTTTGACTGATGAGTTGGACAGCTGGGCGGTGGCGGAGTCGAATGCCTATGGGCCGCTGGGCCCTGAAGCCTTGTTGACCACTAATACTAAGGTTCCTGGTGGTAGTATGTTGACAACATCATTTTTGCGACATTCATGGATTTAAGTTTTGTCATTGCTTAGTCGTGACGCATATAAGTGCAGGAGTGCCTCTATCTGGCTGAATCCTAGGATTAGGGATAATACAAGGACGTTTTTTGGCCTCAATGGTTCTTGATGGATATTAAACAGGTCTCTGATTTGGGGAATGATGATTGGTAGTTGACTGCTGCTGAGCTGAGAGAGAGATGGAATTTTGATGGATTATCAGACTCTGCTTATAGACGCCTGAAGAGGGCTGTAGGTGAGGTGGACTGGTCTGACTCTTTGGATGTGAGTGCTTCTCTGACTGATCCCAGTGGGAAGGGAGGTGGTCTGGCCAGTAGGCTTTACAAGCTAATTGTGTCACATTATCAGAGTAATGACGGTTTACATAGAGTTTGGAGTGAGAGAATTGGGTCTGAGATTGATATTGATGCTTGGCAAAATATTGGTGGTAATGTCTCTATGTGTTCACTGAATCTGAGTGAAAGGTCTCGACAAATTAAGATTGTGAACCATGTGTATTGGTGTCCCGAAACACTTTATAAAAGAAGCATGTCTGACAGTGAAGACTGTTGGGGTTGCGTTCAGGAAGTTGGGTCGCTGGAACACATGCTGTGGAGCTGTGTAAGGGTCAGAGATTTTTGGAGTGAGGTCTGTGACGTGTGTGTCAGGCTTACTGGTGGAGGGTCTGTCCTTGATTTTAGGATGGTAGTCCTGGGTGATGATTCTGGGTTGGATGGTGTCAGCTCCACCCTTAAAAAGTGGATTTTTTGGGCATTCATTGTGGTCAAGAGGCTGATTCTCTGTGGGTGGAAAGGTCGGGTCCCTCCTTCCTTCGAGGAATGGATCCAGGAAATGCATTGCCTGTCAAGGACAGAGAAGTTGATTTACAAATTGAAGTGTAAATTGTCTTCATATGGAACGTATTTAACGATTCTTTTTAGTTTTTTTTGTTTTCATGCATTCTTTTTCTGTAGTTTGCTTGTTGATTTGTTATAGGTTTCTGTATTTATGTATATATTATAAATAAATAAATAAAAAAAAGAACTGTGGCAGACGTTTTTCAGTGAGGCCGGGGGAGATGTTCAAGGTGAGGTTGCCGGTAAAAGCAAGAAAGGGTAACTCAGTGTTTTCAGAGCCAAAGGAGGTGGTTAAGGATTTGGGTTCTTCCATTCTGGTGCTGGGATTTGGAACAAGGAGAGGTTGGCAGTATTGCAAGGGGAAAGGAGTGCCTGTTCAGGGAGTAGGAGGAAGAGAAGGATGAGTCTGAGTGAGTTGTGGTGTAAGGATCCTCTCACCACAGTTGTTGTTGAAGTGTTGGCCTCACACAGATTCACTGTCCTGATCAGGATGTTTTCATTCACATGTTCATCTTGTATATAGCTGTCTGGTGAAGACATTCACATTTACATGTTTTCATTTTGTATATAGTTTTCTGGGTAAGGTATGGAGGTGTTAGGAGTGCTCATGCATTGTGTGTCTGTATGTTTATAATCTGTATATACTTATCCAATGTGACACATTGTATCTCCATTGTGAAGGGTTAGTGCTGGCTGGAATCTGGAGCCTTTTTGGTGAGGGTTCCAGGTTCCAGCAGAGTTGGCCTGGCTGGGGGTCGCTGTGAATGCAGCTCATTTGGTCTCTAGTAAGCACGACAATAAACAAGTTAACTTGCCCTTCCAGTTTGTGTGCGGCTCTATCTATACAACCTAAGAGGTGACAGTTCCCTGCAAAAAATGTTTCAATTTCTAGCACTGCCAAGGATTTTTTATTTTATTTATTTATTTATTTTACTTTTGTATAGTGCACTGCAGCTCGAGGGCATAGAGGTGCTTTTTACAAGAAGGTGTAAGCAGGCAAGATTAAATTCAGATGGTGGTTACTTGGTTACAGCATATGCACAGGTTTACAAAGTACAGTTATTGGGTTACAGTAGTGTACAGAGTAAAAGGCTGAGGAGTTGACAGAAGCATTTGGGCAAATAAACTTGTTTTGATGGCTTTGTGGAATGCTAGGTGTGAGTCAATTCCCCTGATGTGCGCGGGTAAGGCGTACCAATGGGTAGCTGCAATGGCTGGGAAGCTAGAGCCCCCAGCATAGTATGTGCTGTGAAGATCCAAGTGAAGGGCAGTTTGAATGCATCCAGACAGGGTCAATGTGGAGCTATAAAGATGAGGAACAGTCTGGGATGATCCAGGTGAGGGGGATTTTGTGTTGGGGCAATCAGGTGAGGACCAATTTGTGCTGGGATGTTCCAGGTGAAGAGCAGTTTGTACTTGAATATGGGTCGGAGGAATCGGGGGTGATGCATGTAAGGGGCAAGCCTGGGACGAGGACAGGCTGTTCCGACATGACCAAGGTGAGCGGCAGCATGTGCTGAGATCATCAAGTGAGGAGCAGTCAGTGCTGGAAAAGTGCGCCTTCACGAATCTCTTGTAGAACAGATGGTTCTAGGATGTTGTGGGTGGAAATGTGTATTTTTAGGATCCATCAGATGTTCTTTGTCTCGAGCTTAGGAGGAGATGTGTTACCCATCTGGTTGGCACGTCGATAGGCAGGTCACAAAATGCAGCATGTGAAAATATGTGAATGCAGTGTGTGGGCGCAACTGGCATCAGTGAGCAGGAATCTGAGCCATTGACATGGCCTCTTCACCCTGTGATGTGTGTGTGCACACCTGGGTCCATTTATTAGGAATCTGAACCATTCAGGATTGAGATCAGGGACCAGGAATCTGTGGCAGTCACATTGATACTTGTGTCGCACAGTGTAGGGGCATGGCTGATACTTGCGCCGCACAGTGTAAGGGCGTGGCTGAGACCAGTGTCTCGACTTCTGCATCTTCACCTGTTTCTCAGCCATAGGGGATATGGAGGGCATGCAGGATGCATACGCCTCTGGGGGGATTTGGGCACTGCACCATTAAGCAGTGAACTGTTTCCCTGGGATAGAGTGTGTGACGAATCAAAATCTGGGGCACCAGTGGTCCAGGGATGAATATTGGTTTCTAAAACATCAATCAACTGCACACCTCTAGTACACCAGAAGGGATGTAAAGAGATTGGAATACAAGTATATTATAAGTCCTCCTCCAATTTTGGTAACGTGGACGGAACGGCAGGCTTATCTCTGCAAGGTCGTGGATCGTTGGTTAGTTGCAACACAGCAAAAATAAAATTATTACCCATTGATAAAAGAGATTGTCCAGTCAAGTTTGCATACAAATATCTACTTTATTATTGCTACAACAGGCAGTTCTAGCACACTACAATTACAACCCCCACTGTAAAGGAACACAAGAATCGTTGTCTCTGTGCTGGTTGCAGGATCTGGAATGCTGGTTGAGGCATCTCGGATGGCTCTGGCGACTGCTGCATGACAATAGTCAGTGGTGCAGCCGGATTCGGTTCGAGGACTTGACTGTTTCGAAATTATCCTTAAAAAGATGGACGCTGGATGATGCTTGTGTGGCACTCCTCTTATCTTTCATTCAGAGGGCTTGTGTCCTTTCAAGGCGGACAGTCCAAAGGTCAGGAGAGTGTTAGCAGGCAACAGCCTTATCCTTTGTCCAGGGACGTTCCGGCAATTCCCACCTAGGAAGCTTGCTGTCAGAACCTAGCAGGGCACGCTGTGTGCTGGCTGGGTACCGGTTCTGGAGCTGCTAGAGGGTTCTCTGGATTCAGTATCTCCCTCTGTTCTCTGGTAGATGTTTAGGGGAGGGATCTTGCTTCCCTCTTGGAACTCCTGACGTTCCTTCACTGGAAGAAGATGTAAGGTAGACTCTACCTTCAGCTCGGGTCCAAATGAGTCCCTCTTCTTACACCTTGCAAAGTCTTCAGATCATCTGATCAGTGAGGATCTCAGCCCTCTTTTAAAGCCAAATGGGCCTTAGTGATAGGTGTAGGCTAAGCCCACCTTAATGAACCAATCCTGGGTTCTCACTAACAATCTTCAGTGATGCTTCTGGCCAGAACCAGGGCGCTTGGCAACAGACGGGGGAAGGATGATAACTTACACTTCTAAGTCCCACCCATCTTCCTGTCTGCTGTACATCAAAGTCATAGCTCTCAACCATTTGTGTCACAAAAGCGGGTGAAAACACCCGATTTTATTTTTGGCGGGGGAGGGGCCCATTGAAACGAATGGGGGTACTGGAGGCTTGGCGGGTGAGTCAGCTGTTTACAAGGCGGGTGACACCCGCCAAAAGCGTGTGAGTTGAGAGCTATGCAAAGTACCTCCCTAATTAACTGAGCCCTATGCAGTACTTGGTCACAACATGGGCCTCCTTTGAAGTAGGGGGTTACAGGCAGACTTTCATCTCCTACAATTCACATACTTCCCTGCTCTGAAAGGAGTGGTTCTAGACAATGCATTCACTGCCCTTTCATACCAAGGAGGGGTGGTAGTACCAGGTTGACACATTGCATTACAAAGAGGTGTTGGTCTCTGGTGTCCAATGTCACTTCCTGCACCCAGGCTTTCCCTGAGCCTGCTAATTAACATTCATAGTATTCGCTGCTACCAGCAAGGTGTAACAAGGGAGATGATAATCCATGGAGCCTTGAAATGCTAATCAGGCTGCCCGCGGCCAGAGGCTTTTTATATACCTACAGCTGTCCGGTGTCAGCTACACATGACAGAGGGGCACCGCGCTGGTAAGCTGTGTCCTCCCAGAGTATATGACTATTTTTCTGCTGTGCGGTGAGCGTTGAAAATATGTGCGAGAATGGCCCCAGATATTTTCCAGAGGTTGATCTCCCATCATTCCTTCTTTTAAATAAATAAAAAATAAAAAAGCCCAGGCGAGCACACTCCCTGTGCCGATGGTCGAATTCTTCACAGAGTGCCCTCTCACTACATGAAGGGCAGTGGAAGGTTCGGAAACAAGCATTGGTTGAAATACCGTAGTGAGTTGTTCCCGAGCCTTCAGCAGCCCTTCAGGGACTTTATCGTTGCGGACAGGGTTTGTTTTCTCACTTACCAGATTAGCCGTTACTCAGAGGCGCTGGTTATAGGTCTTTGGGATTCCTTCTATGATGCAGTTGGGAGGGTCTCCTCGTGTGGTTTATGGCCGGTTGGTGGGCTCCAAGCGACCAGTGATGCAGCTAGCTGACAGGCTCAGCCTCTCGCGCGTGTGAAAATCGGTTTTTGGCAGTGTGCTGTCTGTAGCTCGTTTGTGTAGAGGACCAGTTCAGTCTGTCTAAATACAAACCAGATTTATAGGGATTGGTTTGGGGAGGCTTATTTCATGGACCGGAAGGGGTGGTTTAATTCCTCTGACCTTCCTCAGTTGGGCCCTTATCCTCCATTATAGGCGGCATGTAGCGGGCTTCATTTCCAAGATGTGTGGTGAGGACGTCCGTAGGGACGTTTCCTTAGGCTTTCCATTTCTGTTTTGGTTGCAGTGTGCCCTTTTGCCAGCAGGGGACAGCAGGCCCTGCTCAGGTCCGTTTGCAGACTGCTCCGTTTATTGTGTGTGGGGTGTTGCGTTGGTGGTGGGTTGTTTTCAGGGTATTAGCCCTTTATGGGGTTGCTTAGGGTGATAAATTAAGTTGTAGGCACGTGTAATTTGTTATACACAGGTGTACCCAGATGGGGCCCTAGCAGTGGTGGTTGCTTGTAGCCTGGAGGCGGCTGGGAAACAGATAGGGATAAGGAGGCGGGGTGGGGGTCAGAAGAAGTAAGGGGGAGAATGTTCCACGAGGGCGTCCAGGGGTTGAGGGCCGTTACAGGGCCAGATGGCCAGTATGACGACGGAACAAAGTAATATGTTGCGAACAGATTGCAGCCAGGGTACGGAGGTTGGCACTGGGGGGTAAGTAAGTGGGGTGAGGGGTTGATCCAGATGAACAAGGGGAGGAGGGCAGTGGGGGGATCTCAACAGGTTTCATCAATAAAGAAGGGGCAGGGGAGGAAGGTCCTGCACAAGAGCGCAGGGTGAAGGGGTAGGATGCCATCTCATTAGCGAGCCTAAGTGCGTGGGGAGCTGGAGAGTGTCTCCCGAGGATGGAAGGTAGACAGCAGAGATATTGCAATGGATCCCCCATGGCAGCAGAAGCAGGGGAAAGGAGTGTGACACCCTTACCCGTATGCACAGCCCGGGTGATAGCTCAGACGGCTCCCCCTGGCAGAGGATGCAGGATCTTGGGATGGACACCTCACGCTGGGATGAAGAGGGGCAACCAGGACCAAGCGATGATAGATAACAGGACTGGTATGCAGTGAGGAAAAGGGATTGGGGAGAAGAGGAATGGGTGGTGTAGGAAGAATGGGCTCACAGGGAATGGGTGGAGCAGGATAGTATCGAAGAGGGATAGGTAGTGGAGTAGGAGGTGGTGGGGTTAGAGGGCAGGAGTATGGCTAGGGCAAGGGAGAAAAGGGAAGCAGTTTGGCCTAGGGGTCAAGCTAACAAGCAGAGTAGGTCTGCTGATGTGTTTTATTCCCACATCAGGAGTCCTATAGCAGGAAAGGAGGCAAGGAGGAGGTGCAAGCATGATGGCCCAGATGGAGGGGGCGGCAGGGCCGCTAAGAGGTGAGCATGGTAGTGAATGATCAGCAGCCTGGGTAAGGTTGGGGGTGAGGCTGTAGCTCAGGATTGGGATATGAAGGATGTGGGGAGGGAAGGGTGCACTGGTACATGTGGGGTGTATTGAGCGAAACACAGTGGGGTACAAACAGACCAGGAAGCCCAACAGAAAGGGGGAGCAGGTAAAAGAGGGGGAAGAAAAGAAGGACATAGATAAGGGTGAGGAGAAAGTAAAGAAGTCGCCTTACAGGGGCATAGCAAAACCGTTATTGGCGCATCTAATGGAATCAATGGAGGTAAAATATGGCATGGGGAGTTCGTTGACATTTATAAGCTGTTTCATAGAGAGGTGAGGGCAAAGGAAGGGTCCACGAAGTAGGAGAAGGAGCTGGCATCAAGAACCAGGGTACTGGTGATAATTGAGAATTGGCCATCAGCATTTATTAAATATACGCCAGTCTATATTTAGTATTTTTGGATTTGTATTGTATTTATAAAGCACCTTAAGACAAAGCGCTGCACACAGTTAAAATAATAATGAAAATTATAATAATCAGACAACAACAATGCTGAGAGCTAACAATCGGGGATGATGGCGAGGTGATTTACCAAAGAGACACAAAAAAGAGAGTACACAGAGATAGACCGAAGAGAGAGAGGGAGAGTGTTCCAATGAAGGGGAGCGAGAAGCTAAAAAGACCGAGATCAGGACAGAGCACAGGGAGGGGGAAGAAAATTTGGCTTAAAGAGGGAAGAAGAACGAATGGAGCAAGAAGGAGTATAAAAGACACAAGTGCATCTAGATAATCAGGAGCTAAACCATAAAGAGATTTGAAGACTAAGCAGAGGAAATGAAATTTAAGTTGAGAATGGAAGGGTAGCCAGCCAAGTGAAACAATTGATGCTGTAATAGAGTCACATTAGGAGAGTGAACAGAGTACCCGAACTGAAGAATGAGAAGCAGATTTTAAAGCAGCAAGACAATATAATGGAAGACCAAATAGTGTAATAGAACAGTAAAAAAGCAGCAAGAAAATAAGAGAAGAGATAAGAAGTTTAGTGTTGTGGAAAGTAAGAGAAGAACAAACTTTACGAATATTGTAGGGATGAAAACGACAAGAGCAAGACATGAGAGAAATGTGGTGAGTAAAAGAGAGATTGGAGTCAAAGTAAAGACCAAGATTGCGTGCGTTAGAAGAGATAGAGAGAGTAGATGGAGGAAATGAGATAGAGGATGGTGAAGGAAGAGAAGAAAGAGTGTTAGCAGGGAAAAATAAGACCTCAGTCTTCCCGGCATTTAAAGTGAGAAAGTGAGATGCCATCCAAAATTTGAGGGCAGGAAGACAAGTTGTAAGGGTATGGTGTATTTCTGGAGTAAAAGATGAGAAGGATAGAAAGAGTTGCGTGTCGTCAGCATACAAGTGATGAGAAAGTCCGAAAGATGAGATAACAGGAGCAAGTAGTGCAGTATATAGTGAGAAAAGGAAAGGACCCAAGACTGACCCTTGGGGAACACCGTGGTCAAGAGGGAAAGGTGAGTAGGCCTTACCACCCCAGGAAACAGAAACAGTTCTATTAGACAGATAAGAAGAGAGCCAGGAGAGAACAGATCCCCTAAAACCAAATGAGAAAAGAATTTCCAGAAGCAAAGAGTGATCAATGGTGACGAAAGCTGCAGATAAGTCAAGAAGAATAAGAAAAGAGGAGTGTTTAGAATAGCGAGCAGAAAGAAGAGAATTAAGCACACAGGTCAAAGCAGTATATTGTGAGAAGTATAGAGCAGTATATCGTGAGAAGTATAGAGGAGTGCAGCACTTTTAAAGTACATGGACGTCATTAGAAAGGCTTTCATGAGTTTCAGGGGGTTTGCGTGGGTGAGATATGATGAGCAGTTTAGGGCAAGCGTGGGTGAAGATCAGAGTGCGGTGTGGGCAGAGATTGATATGGATTTATGACTGCAATGGATGACTCTGACACACCCACTCCAAAATTGTATACATTGAGCAGCCTGTCCGTGCCTTTCCGGCCCTTTCATGAGCACCCGCCCTCGACAGGGTGGTGGCAGGGGACAGCCATCGTCCGTATGCTGGGCCTTTGATAAAGAGGCTTGTTTCAGGGTAATTTGTAAATTTCAACCCGAGTTCAGCAGGTGCGCGGGATGGGGGTAGGATAAAAGGTGCAGGTTGGGGGGTTATGTGAAAAGGTTACAGTTGAACAGCCAGAGGAATGGCTGAATTTGTATCTGGCTAGAGTAGGTGTGTACATTTTGGGTGAATGTTTTCGGGAGGGAGTTAGGTTGGGGTATCAGGGGCCTAGGGTGAGAAGATGGGCAGAAAGTTTAAGGTCGACCGGAGGTAGTTGAGAGGAAACTGGTGTTGCGGAAGGGAGAGTGGTGGGCCCATTCAGGGAGTTGGAAGGGGATTAAGTAGTGTCACCACTGGGGCTTATGCCCAAGAAGGTGGAACGGGAGTTTAGGTTAATTCATCATTTGTCATGGCTTGAGGGGATGTCGGCGAATGACTTTATTGTGGAAGAAGATTGCGCTCTGACATATGCAAGTGTGGACCAGGCGATTGAGCTGGTAAGGGAGAGTGGTCCTGGAGCATTCATGGCCAAATGTGATATTACATTTGCTATAAGGTTATTGCCAGTGCATCCATTGGTTTTGGGTATTGGGAATGAATGTTAAGGACCAAATGTTTGTTGACAAAGCGCTGCCCATGGGGTGTGCAATATCATGTGCTCTATTTGAGTGATTTAGCTTATTTTTACAATGGTGTTTTGGCGGGAAAAGAGGAGGAGTGCAAAAATATATTGATGGTGTTACAAGGATTAATGGAGGAGTTGGGAGTTCCCCTGGCCCAGAAGAAAATGGAAGGGTCGGCTACAGTACTAAAGTTTTTACGAATAGAGTTGGATTCTGCAAAAATGATATCCTGCTTGACTGAGGACAAAGTGAGCATGTTGGTGGGGATGTTACAGAGCGCAGTGGGGGCGCGAAAGATGGAGTTGAAGGATATGCAGAAATTGCTGGGCCACTTGAACTTTGGTTGCAGGGTGATTGCTACGGGACCCACGGTTTGCAGGAATATGGGACATTACATAACAGGGGCTAAGCAACCACACCACAGAATATGGTTGTCAGGTGCACTCAGGGAAGAATTTAAGGTGTGGTTACAGTTTTTGGAGAGCTTCAACGTCGTGTCCATGTGTCTCCCAAGTGATCCATCGTGTTGGGAGGTGCAGGTATTTTCAGATGCATCATGGGCGGGAGGTTTTGGTGTGTACTGGCGATGGAGGTGGTGCACGGAGGAGTTGCCAGGGCGGTGGAAGAAAGGGGGCAGGAGTATAGCTTTCTTGGAGTTTTTTCCACTTTTGGTGGCATTGGTATTGTGGGGGAGCAAGCTCGAAAAATAAGAAAGTTAATTTTCATGTGGACAACACTGCAGTAGTGGAGGTAGTGAACAGGTAGTCTGCCAGGGATGAGAGAGTGTCCAGATTGTTAAGAGAGTTTGTGGTGGGGTGGTTTCAACACAATATTTTGTCATCTCCCAGGGAAGGATAATGCCATTGTCGATGCCTTGTCTTGTTTGCTTTGGCAGAGGTTCTGTGGGTTGGCACTGGAAACAGATCAAGGAGGGCACCAGATCACAATTGACTTGTGGAACCTAGGAGATTGAGAATTTTGAAACTCGTGAAGAAATCTTTGCCTACAAGTTCAAGGACAACGTACAGGAGAGCATGGCTGGAATTTGCAAGGTGGAGATCATCAAGGGCTGGGAGAGTGGACTTGGGGGTGGAAGAAGGAGGGAGGATGTGCTGAACTATATCATGAATATGATTGACAAAGGTTTGCCAAGGGTACTTTAGCAGGGAAACTGTCGGGGAGAGCATTTTATGGAACATGGTTTTGAGCCAAGAGAGGGGCGAAATGTGAAAAGGATACTTGAGGGTTGGGTGAGGCAGAGGGGGAAAAGGGGTGTTAGAAGGAAGACGGTGACAGGAGAGTATCGAGTGAGATTATGTGGAGTGCGGGTGGAGGTTTGTTGGTCGTCATGGGAAGGAGGGATGTTCAAGGCATGTTTTGCATTATTGTTTTTTGGTGCTTTTAGGATATTGGAATTGGTGGCAGGGGTAAGGGGGGTGGGTTTAGGGTGGGAAGAAGTTCTGCCAGAAAATAGTTTAGAGATTAGGATTAAGAGGTCAAAAACAGACCAGAAGGGCAAAGGAGTTTGGTTTCAACTGAGTAGAGGGGGGATGATTTGTGTCCGGTGAGAGTATTGAGAGCATGGCAGGATCAGTGTGGCTGCAGCATGGGCCCCATTTTTAGTCACGAGAATGGGGAAGGTGCAACTGCAGGGCAGGTTTTGGGGTGATGAGCGATTCCCTTCCAGTTTTGGGGGAAGTCGGGAAAGCATCTAGAGCGCATTCATTCAGAATAGGAGCAGCATTGGAGGGGAAGAAACTATGGATGAGTGAACAGGACATTATGAAATTGGGGCGCTGGACATCAGTGAAGTACAGAGCTTATATTAGGGACCTGGGTAAATAGCAGAAGTAAGGGTAAGTTGTAGGGAAGCTGTGGATTACTGCAAAATTCTCCACATTTTCTTTTTTCGCAGATGCAGCACCAGGGAATGGAGAGGTTCCTCAGATTTGGAATTGCCCGGCCAGTCTATGGTGAAATGGGCAGAGAAAAAAGTGGGATAGTGGGTGTTTGGGACACAGTTGGGGTGCAGCTGCAATGATGTAATGGTAAAATGGTCTGGTTTGGCCGCTTTAAGGTGGGACCAATTGTTACCCATGATGGCTGGGCTGCGTAGGGATAATGGGTATGCCGGCGACAGTAGTGATTCATGCGGGCGAGAGTGTTCTTGTGAAAGAGCCTGGGGTGGTGCTAACAAAGAGAATAAAATGGCACCTAATGTTTTTGAGGAAGGACTGACTGGCAGTGAAGATATATTTAATGGAAATTTTGCCAAGGAGAGTGTGGAAAGGGGTGCTTAGAAAAGGGGCAGTAGAGAAAACAAGGAAGAAGATTAATAGGGCGGTAGATACATTCTATTTGGTTTTGGGGGTGCACACCCTGAAACATCCAGATATCAGATGTGAGGAGTTTGCGCATGTTCAGAGAGGACGGTGTTCACCTGAACATGATGGGGAATTAAAATGACATGTTGGACATTAGCATGGCCGTAGAGGAAGTCTTGAAGAGTTGGAAGTGAATTGGGGAGGGGTGGGACAGAAAGAACACCTCTGGGGATGTTTTTTCTGTATGCCGGGGACACGGTCCTTTGCAGGATGGTTTGGGAAAGCCGACAGGGTTATTAGTGTGGTAAAGGAGGGGGTTAACACTGCATGGACAGGCTAGCCCGGTGGTGCAAGTATGGGGAAGAGGTATGGAAGAAGGACAGTCATTGGCTCGGGAAAAGGATGGGGGAGAAAGGTGGGAGGGAGGGTGAGGGGAGTTTTGTAGGGGGAAGGAGGCCTAAGTGGAAGATGATGAATGAATTATACATGTGTTAATGGCTTGTAGTCTGTAAGGCAATAAGCCAGGTTAGCGTGGTTTGTAAGCTGGGGCCTGTCACATTAAAGCAACCTTTTCCACTATAAGCGAGTCTGGGTGTTTTGTACAGTCTAGCCCAAAGAGGTGGCCTTTTCATTAATCGTAGGAGGACTCCTCTGGCAAGAAATTGACATTAAAACGTGATTTATGTTCCCCCTGAACCTAAGTGCCATAATGTTAAGCAGTGTATTTGAGGAACAATGCTCAGGGCACAGGGCACGCTAACACCAATTCGATGCAGAGGGACAAATTGTCCATTTTATTTTCTTTGCTTCCGCTCTCAGAAGCGGAAGGAGGTGTTTGTTCAACCTTTGAAAGAGTGGAATAGCTTTTCGTTCTTCCATCATTAGCACGCCCACCAAGACTAAATAAACGTGCAGGGCAGGAAACCAGTTTTTCAACATTACAGCCTGATTGCGAAGCTTCCATTTGCTCAGGTGGTCACGCCTTCGTGAACGTGTTGGAAGGCAGGAAAAGGCAGCGGAGCTGAAAACTTCACAGGAGCATGATGGGAAATTCCCATCCACCGCTGCCTGGTCTCCTTCTCTTCCAGATAAGGACCACAAGACGAGAGCCTGTGGACGGACACTGCCCCATATTCACACCGCTCAACCTCATTTTGTTTCTGGAGGGTGAGAGCCCATTGATGGATATGGGTGTATAAGTGGCTTGGCGGATGAATGAGCTGATTATGTGGCGGGGGGGGGGGGGGGGGGGGGGTGGTGGGCACCTGCCAAAAGCGTGTGAGTTGAGAGGTATGGACATTGCTATAAAGCTCATAACTTGTCTGTAAAAGACTCCAAGTCCCAAAAAATCCACTCGACAAATTCCAGATTGACAGTCCTCCATAAATAGCCAGGTCATACGTAGGGCAATTTCTAGAGAATATTGGGCCCAGAATATGCCCCCCAGGTTGTTCCTCTACTTCTACCCCCACTCTTCACTCCTTCTCCAAAATATTGTAATCATTGCAGCATATATAACAATATTTTAAGCAGGAATTCTTTTTTTATTTCAGGTTTTTGTTCATGAAGTGAAGGGCGCTCTCCTAGATGATGCTGTCGCAAAAGCATCTATTGCTGCTGCCTGATCTATGTTTCCATCTCAATTGAAAGTGTAGCAAGAGCCAATAGCTCTCATCACTTGGTGAATACAGAGCCTCGGCGCGCTGCGGCAGAAGAAGGGAAGATGGGTGTGAAATAAAGGGAAAGCGTTAGGCAGTGGTGAAAAGAGGGGCTATATGAAGTAAGGTTAGGGTACAAAAGCACATTTATACTACTTCAAAGGGCTATAGGGGAAGTCGAGAAGTAGGTGGGCTATGAGGTGAAGCAGGCATGTTGCCATATGCTCTGCATACCTAGATAAAGTATAACGATACCTGCCTAATGGTGTGAATGCATGAGCATTTAATGGGAAAACCTATATAAATAGCCGGTCTGATAGCACAGTGAGTAGAGCGCTCACTTTGACATCTGTGCAGAACCTGCTGAGGCAGGTTCAAATCCCGGCAGGGCCAAACTCAGCCTTTCATCCTTCTGAGGTCGATAAATGAGCACCACACACCATGGGTAATAATAAGCAGCGCTCAGATGCCTGAGGGTTTGTAGCGCTATATAAATGCTAAATTATTATCATATGGAAGCGTACCTGAGTAATGAATGGCAATAGCTAGAAAATGGCATGAGTACTTAGGCATGTGATGGAAACAACCACCTAATGTGTTGTATTCCTGGGCATATAATGTTAACTTCATGCAGATAGCTGCATGCAGGATGGATAGATCTTGTGCAGGGTGCTGGGTTTGGGAAGGGGAAATTGTCATGCAGCTAGTTTGAAACCCTTCTTCTTTCGTAGGGTGATGAATCAAGTACCAACAGTGAGTAATAACACTGATTCATACAGAGCTTAGACGTGGTCCATCTACACAAAGCTCTATAAAAATCACCATATTGAAAGGGATTGGTGTGATTACAATGAAAAATAACCATTGGGGATGAAATCGAGAGGTTTTCTTTTAGGTCATTTCAACAGAGGTATATGCGGGGAAGTCCTCCTGCAGCCTCACCTCATGCTCCCTTCGCATTAATTATAACTCTAACCGCCCCCGCATATATTTGCATTGAACTTCAGCCCAAAAGACTTGTTTTCTGCCACACAGTATTCAACGTATACCATTGCAAGTACAATGACAACATTTGAAATGCCTAGTAAATTGTGCAAATTACTCTTGTCTGATGGTAAAAGCTGGCCATTTCTGTGAATCCATGGCAATGACGTGAGTTCCTTACTGTATGATGACAATACCTGTAATGGGTTTATATTAACATATCCTGGCAAAACCTATGAAATGATGATAACTTGGACATGCAATTGTAATGCTAGGCAAATCATGAATGTGCACGGGCATGTGATCCCAATACCTACATTGGCAAGAAACATGTTACTAGACATGTCAAACTATTGACTTTGGCCCTCATTACGACCCTGGCAGAAAGGGGTTTACGCCGGCGTAAAGCATGGCGTACCTTTCCGCCTGACTACGAGTTCCCGTAGCGCCATGGTGATTTTTACGCCTGCTTTTTGCAGGCGGAAAAATCCATGGCGCTACGGGACTTGTTGTTAATTACGCCACCGTAATTTACGGTGGCGTAATTAACGCCTTCCCCACTCCCATTATACCCTATGGGACAAAAATGGGAATGGGGAAGGGTAAATGGGGATTGGGGACTTACCGCCCCGCCAAGGTCGGAATGGGGCGGTAAGTCCGCCAACCACCATGGCGGAGTTGGCAGCTTAGCGCCATGGACCATGGTGCAAATTGCACCATGGATCTCCGCCAGGGTCGTAATGAGGGCCTTTGTCATTAATAGTTGCTACAATAAATAGTTTTCTACATTTGCAAGTAAATTTTGTTCACAGTAAATAAAACACACACGCACACACAAACACACACATACCAAACAAAGGAAGTAATCCCCTAAAGTGCAATTCCCTCAGCCTTTAACCTTTCCATTTGTCCAACTCCTGACCCCCTTGCAAAAACTTAAAGGGCAGCGACACATCTTACGTGTAAAAATATTGCTTTTTTCCATACTTACTCAAATAGTTTTTGTCTCCCGGTGAAGAGCATAGTTTGGCACAGTGGCTCCATGTTTCCAGTCCTGTGCTTTTGTGTAACAGAACAATGCATTCTGGGAGCTGTAGTCTTTTGCTACAACTAGATTAACATACCCGAAAATAATGGTTTTTCGAAAGAAACCCCAAGGGTGTTCAGATCACATTAAGTCATTCCTTTGATTATCCTAAAACATCCCACAAACAAGAAAATGAGCCAAGTTACCTGCTAGAAGACCATGGGCCTCATTACGACTTTGGAGGTAGCCATGCCCTTATCAAGGGCATGGCTACCTCCAAACTCGGGTCCAGGTTCCCTGAATGGGGAAATACTGGGCCATTCCGACCTTGGAGGGCCTGGTATTTCCCCATCCAGGGAACCCAGACCCGGTACATCCCCATTCCCATTCGAGCCCCCATGGAGCTCAATGGGAATGGGGAGCATGCTAACAACGGGCCCGTTAATGACGGGTCCGTTGTTAGCATGCTGGGCCGCTCATGGGACCCGCTAAGGACGTCTGGGAAAACCAGGCGTCCAGAGCGGGTCCCACAAGCGGACCTCGTAATGAGGCGCTATGGGGTTAATGGTGCCGGCAGCTCTACCGGCGCCGTTAACCCCATAGCGCAAGGGTCCTAATGAGGCCCCATATATTGAATGCCAATTTCTCCCCTCCTCAAATTATGCCTTCCTTTGGCTATTTACTTTGGTCCCACACTCCTGGTTCAACAACCACCTACTCCTGCAGGCTATCTCTGGCCCTTTTGATTAAGCCAGCAAAAAAAGCAACCATTTCAGTAGTCCACCATGAATGCCCAAACCTCCATTCTGGCTTGCCAGTGCTATGCAGAAATTATCACACTGTTTAAGTATGCTGATTTGGGAGGTAGGATCTGTCTCTCAGCAGAGTATTAAGCTATTGACTGCATCACAGGAGGTGGATGATATGGGCAGGGCAGGCTTTTGTCCCCTGCCTCTCTTCGTGTTGTGCTCAAAGATGTTAAATGCAACGGCTCCCTACCCTCCCAAGCAGAAGATTTACAGGCTGCCGGGCGCGCCCCTTTCCTCAACTGTCCACCGGGCCATTGCCTGATTTTCCTGCCCCTATAAACAGACCTGAACATATGTTTTCTCAAGGGGGTGGCGAGAAAAGGGTACCTGCACGACCAAAGAGAGTGAAGGGTAGACTTTTAGATAGAGTTAGAGTGTGAAGGAACATAACGTATAAGAGAGGGTGAGCTTATTGCAAGAACATTCTGCCTCCTGCTCCTTTGGATGTCAGACTTTATTGGATGCTAACCTTTGAACCCTTTCTCCACTAATTCTGCAACAAAAGAAAGGTCAGTAGCGAGCTTTAAATTTGTTGTATATTGTAATAGAATCCTTCTCCATAGGTTCATCATAGACAGTGGTGTTAGTGAATTCAATGTTTTACTCTTGAGGCATTAAAGTAACACTCAGAGATGTTATTTGGGGATTGTAAGGGGTCGCAGCTGCGACCCCTGTGTTCCCCCTGGCTACCCCTGTAATTTCCCTTTTTTTAAACCCAAGCTCCTGGAGTAGCAGGGCCCATGCAACTCTTGCAGTGTAGGGGTCCCGCCAAACCAATTCTGGGGGTGCCCTGGCACAGTCTTCATCTATCAGGTTGAAGGCTGGGCCAGGGCTTGCAGCGTGAGAATGAAGCACTCTGTAGGAGGTGTGAGCTGACTGTGAAATGTGGCATGTGTCAGATGCCACGTTCAGCTCTAACCCCTTCCCGTCTGGCTTCCTTACAGTTCATATAAAGGAACCAGGAAGCTCTCCCAGCTTCATGGTTCCTGTTTGTGAGCAGCACGGTGGAGCCAAGGGTGGCTTGGAGTGACGGACCGAAGCTGGGAAAACTGTTTTTTTTTAATGTGATGTGCATTTTGCATGTGTGACGTGCGTGTCAGATGTATGTGTGTGCTATGGGTCAGTGAGTGGTGGGTGAATGAGATGAAATGTGATAGTGTGTGTGTTTGAATGTTCTGGGTGGGTGGATGTGTACCTGTATAGATAGTGCAGTGAGAGTGGATGTAAGAGAAGGTGTATGAGTGAGTGACTGTTCGGTGAATGAGTATGAATGTGATAGTGCGTTTCAATGTTCTGGATGGGTACTTGTCTGTGTGGAGAATGCAGTGTGAGTGGACGCGAGAGAAGTCGGTGAGTGATAAGTGAAAGAGTAGGAATGTGATAGAGTGTGTTTGAAGGTTCTGGGTGGGTGGTCATGTTCCTGTGTGGAGAATGTAGTGCAAGTGGATGTGAGAGTTTTATGGGCGAGTGAATGGTGGGTGGGTGAGTGAGTAGGAATGTGAGTGTGTGTGTATGTGTGTGTGTGTTTGTAAATGTTCTGGGCGGGTGGGTACCAGTGTAAGTAGAACATTTTTTATTCATCCTTTATTGACTTTGAACGTTTTACTGGTATATTCGGGCAAATCCAAGTTCATGTGCGTCATTACCTGGTTAGACTGGTATTTTGGTACAACCAGTCTAGCCATTGCTTACTGTGGCGTGACCTTTATTACTCATCACCTTTGACAAAGCAAGCATGATAAGTAGTATTACTTCACAGGACTGCTGTTTTGGTGTAGCGGCCTTTATATTTCTTACTGTAGCATGGATTTTTATTAACTGGGTATCTATGACGAAGCAAGGATGATAAGTTTTCTTATGGGTCTAAACTGGCTTACATTGGAACCAGTTTGAACATGTTTTCTTATTGTGACATGCAACATTTAATGGCCAAATCAACAGGAGTATTTTCTTACATAGGAGTACTAAGCAAAAACAAAGAGGTGATGGCTGGAAGGTTTAGAATGAATCTTAACCTCTGGCATTGCTCTGGCCAACCCTCCAGACCATCGTTCTTCGCCTGCCAAGCCATTACAGAAGGGGAAAGACCATATGCAAATCAGGCTTGGTCTCACACCAAAAGGGACAGTCCAGCCCGAACCGCTAGGTCATATTCATTCTGCACAAGACCACAAGCATCCCCAGACATGTTTCAGCCTTGTTGGGCCTTATCACTGAGGAGTAGCTTGGGTCTCTGAAAATATCTGAAGAGATCTGAACATCGTAGATGCATTGAGCCCCACTCTTGAGGGAAGTGCAGCCCCCCGATCACACACCGCATCCCATTAAAAAAGACTGAAGAAGAGTCATGTATCAAAGCCTAGGAAATAGGGTGTTATGTTCATCTCTGGGTTGTGGGGGACAACATGTTGTTGCTTGTCACATAACTTAAAGATAAATGCACATGGAGACAGATGGCCTCAGCTTACACCAGCACAATAGGTTTCTTCTATCGTAGTGGTAGCTGATTCATAGATACATTTTTTTTTTTTTTAACTTTTATTTTTGACGGCAGAGGTTCACAAGGCACATACATCAAGGCAACAAGTGTGTATAACAGGCATATCATGGAGCAACACATTAATCACATTTCATCAATCACAGCAGTGGCATCAGAGCGTCACCCAGAAGGAGAGGATATAGAAGTTCATGAAGTAGGGGCAGTTCCGGATGAGGCAGGGGATAAGCCTGACCTGGGTGTATCTTCACTCTGGTTGTTGAAATTCGTGTTGAATTCGACCCAGATGTTCTTGGGGCGCGAGTGGGCGGGGAGCATGGTCAGGTATTCCTCCTCGCAGTTTCGCGACCAGGTGAGCAGACCCAGCCATTTCTGAAAGACCGGAGGGGAGGAGCTCCTCCAGCTCTGGAGTATACGCTTTTTGGCTATCATGCAGCTTATGTTAAAGAATTTAGCTGAGCGTTTAGCGTCATCTGTCCTCCAGATCCAAAACAACACTGCTAAAGGATCAGGGTCAGTAATATCTGTGAGTGTGCTCAAAATGCTTTCCCAAAATTCAGACTGTTTGTTACAGGACCAGAACATATGTAAATGGTCAGCATCTTCCGCCCCGCACCGAGGGCAGAGGTGCACCGTGGTGCGGGTAAACCCTGAGGTCCTGTGTGGAGTATAGTAAAGCCTGTTGAGGAGTTTGTACTGCATGGCGCGGTGGCGAAAATTGAGGGAGACTTTTTGGGTGTGTAAGCACATTTCCTCCCAGACCTTGTCGGATATTTCTAGGCCCAGTTCAGCTGCCCAGCCGTCGCGTGCCCTGAGAGCTGGGGTGGGGGTGATGTCCTGTAGGATCTTATACAGTGAGGAGACGACGCCCCGGGCGCCGCACAAGTTAGCGATATATGCGATCGCCGGGTTATCTGGGGGCTCGTCTGGAAAGGAGGGCCGTTTGGTGCGGAACGCAGCACGGAGCCTGTAATATTGGAGGGTCTCTAAAGCGGATCTGGTGTGCCCCGGTTTCCAGGTTTGGGGGTCAATGAACCTGCCTTCAGGATAGAAGTCTGACACTGCCCGATATCCCAATGCCCCCCATTGTCAGGCCAAGGCAGTATCCTGCGTGGGCTCCAGGCCAGGGAAGGCCCACACAGGGAGCCATTTGTAGTACGGGAAGGATCCGCTTGTCGGACTTAGCAAGCGCGTCCAAGCACGCAGGGTCGCGTTGATTGGATCAATGGGAGAGTCAGGTGTGTAATGCTGATGCAGTATTAGGGACATTATGCCAATCGCTCCAGTTTAACGTGTGGACGCGCTGGAGAGCCAGGGTACCAGTGAGTGGCATGTTGGGCCTGGGCCGCAGACCAATACAGCATCAGATCCGGAGCTGTGATTCCCCCCTGTCTGTATGGACGCACCATGTCTGTCCACTTTTTGCGCACCGCACCAGAGTGCCATAGGAACTGTGCACATAGTGTATGTAGTTTGGTAAAGTATTCCGTTCAGGGCCATCTGGGTATGTTGCTGAAAGTGTATAGGAGCTTGGGGAGCAGAATCATTTTGATAAGAGAGAGACGGCATCGTGAGATCTTAGTCTCGACAATTTGCGCCACCGCCGAGTAGTTATCAGCAAGCAAGGTGGATTTGGCTAGAGATATCTGCACACCCAAATATCTGACACCACCGGGGACCAGCGTAGGGGGTATTCAGTAGTGGGTTGTCGGGTAGATTTAGTGAGAGGGAAGATCTCAGACTTTGAATAATTAATGGTAAATCCAGAATGTGTGCCGAGGCGAGTGATATCCCTCAATATAGGGTCAAGATGGGTTGCGGGATCTCTGACGTATAGTAGGACATCGTCTGCATATAGGGATATCATTTCGGGGTCATCTACCAATCTGATTCCCCTGCGGGCGTGGCGTGCACGGACATAGTCCGCCATCGGCTCTATTGCTAGTGCAAAAAGGATCGGGGAGAAGGGGCAACCCTGTCGGGTGCCCCTGGAGAGCGTGAAAAGGTCAGATGTCAGTGAATTAGTTCTTACTCGCGCCGCAGGAGAAGTGTACAGCAGTTTAATGAACCCAATCATGTTTGGGCCAACGCCCATTGTTTCAAGCACCAGCCACATGTAGCTCCAAGAGACCATGTCAAAGGCCTTCTGAGCGTCCAAAGTGATCGCTACAGCCTGGACGTCCTAGTCTATGCGGGACATGACATTGAACAATCTTCTGATATTATGGGAAGTGGACCTGCCAGGGACAAAGCCTGCTTGGTCCTCATGAACCAAATACGTCATAATGGGCAGAAAGCGATTCGCAATGATCTTTGCAAAGATCTTTGTGTCAAGGTTCATGAGGGAAAGAGGTCTATAGGACCCACACTCATCTTCGGGTTTACCCGGTTTAAGCAGGACCGTGATAACAACTTTGCACATGGAAGGGGGAAGGATCGAGAAACAAAGTGCTTCGTCCCAGACCTCAAGTAGCCGGGGGGCCAAAATGGCGATGTGTTCTTGATAGAATTCGGTGGTGAGCCCGTCAGGGCCCGGTGCCTTGCCCTTGGGTAAGTCTGAAATGGCCGTCACTATCTCGTCCAATGTGATTGGGGAGTCCAGCTGGTTCCGAGTATGAGAGGAGATTTCTGTAGTGGGGATCTGGTCGAGGAGCTCACGCATGTGTTGTTCGGTGTGTTCGGGAGGCTGGGAGTAGAGGGACCCGTAGAACTCAGTAAATATATCTAAGATTTGTTGGTCCGCCCACTGTACATTACCATGCTGATCTTTGATGGAGGTAATTTGTGTCCGGCGAGATTCCCCTCTCACAAGTCTCGCTAGCGTTTTCCCCGGTCTGTCCCCCTCCCCATATTTCCTGGCGGCCTGTGGGCGACTAAAGTATTGAACTTCGCTGGTAGCGAGAGCATTGTATTCCTGAAGTTCATCAGTGATTTGGGAAAGTACGGCTGGGTCAGCACCTGTGGAGCATTGTCGCTCCAATTGTTTCAATTTAGTTTCAGAGCATCCCAGGGCAGCTCGTAATGCTTTCAGTGCCCCAGCCTCCTGGGAGATAGACATAACCCTAATATACACTTTAAAGGCATCCCACCTAACCGCAGCCGATGTGTCCTGAAGAGAGTTGAGATCAAAGAAAGACTCGATGTCAGCCAGTATTTCAGCCTTAAACACAATGGGCCTCATTACGACCCTGGCGGAAATCGTGGCGCCAAATGCACCATGGAGCACGGCGGAAAGCTGCCGATAGCGCCATGGGGGTTGGCGGATTTACCGCCCCATTCCGACCTTGGCGGGGCGGTAAATCCCCATTCCCCATTTTACCCTTCCCCATTCCCATTTTTGCCCCATAGGGTATAATGGGAGTGGGGAAGGCGTTAATTACGCCACCGTAAAATACGGTGGCGTAATTAACAACAAGGTCCCGTAGCGCCATGGATTTCTCCGCCCGGAAAAACCAGGCGGAAAACGCTCCATGGCGCTACGGGAACTCGTAGTAGGGCGGACGGGTCCGCCGCGAATACCGCTGGCGTAAACCCACTCCGCCAGGGTCGTAATGAGGCCCAATATCTTTGAGGGCCTCATATTTAAAACGCCAGGTACTGAATGTCGGGATGGGAATTCCAAGCTCCACAGATAATGTAATTGGGGCGTGGCCGGTTGTGTGCGGGGCAAGATCCCAGATCCCTCCACCCTACCCACGGTTTCTCTCGACACCAAGAACAGATCTATCCTGGACGAACTATCGTGCACAGATGAATAATAAGTGTATTCCCACGTCTGGGGGTGGAGCGTCCTCCAAGCATCACAGATGTTGAGGGACTGTATGTGGCCGTGTAACCTGCATGCAGCACTGGACAGGGCTCTGGTAGCAGTGCCAGTTCTGTCCAGGACAGTGTCCAGGATAAGGGTCAGATCTCCCCCCCATATAACCTGAACTCCCACGAAGCCCAGCAGTATGGTGGTAACTGCATCGAAGAATTCAGGTTGGGGCAGTATGTATGGACTAGCAGATATTCTTTATTAACCAGTGTGCAGTGAAGTATAACATAGCGTCCCTCAGGGTCAATGTAGCTTTTATGCAGTATACATTTAATTGATTTATGGATCATTGTGAGGACGCCCCTAGATTGGGTAGAATAGGAAGTGAAGAATCTGGTGGGACCCCATGACGGGGCTATGGCCTTTGGCATGTGGCCATTAGAGTGTGTCTCCTGTAGAAGTAGTATTTTACAGCTATGTCTATTGGCATAGGCCACGATCCTGCGGGCCTTCGTGCAGTCGCTCAATCCCCGGATGTTCCAGGACATTATGACGGTAGACATTTCAGTGATAGATATCCAATCCCACGGTACTCACTTTAGTGAACATCCCAGGTCTGGCAACAGTGTGAGCTCCCAGAGTTGAAGTTGAAAGAGTGCTTGTGGCCCTTCACTACGCGCGCCGCTAAACCTTGTGTGCCTTTTTGGATTACCACCCCATTCCCGCCTACCACCCTCATCACCAACCATGGATTAGTAATGCAAACATCTCCCACCCTTAACTGTACGCAGCTGAGCTGTTCCCAACTTGGCCCAATCTGCCAAAAAGCCCAACTGGGGCTAACCCATAACCAAGGTGAATTAAAGACCAGTGCAATCGCAATGGAGTGCGCCGTTGCCGTGCTCTAGCACGCTTG
Source organism: Ambystoma mexicanum (assembly GCF_040938575.1). Lineage (NCBI taxonomy): Eukaryota > Metazoa > Chordata > Amphibia > Caudata > Ambystomatidae > Ambystoma > Ambystoma mexicanum. Next base: position 859,073,400 of record NC_090934.1, on the reverse strand, counting down.
GAGCCATATGGCTCCGTTACAAAACGAACAGTATTGGCGGTCCTGTGGTGCAGGCCCCTCCCTACCTGTCTCAGTGGGAAACCAGGATCTACATGTGAACCGTAACGGTTCCATAACAAAGTAGGCAGTTATAGCAATTACGTGGTGCAAGCCCCTGCATCCCCGAGTGGAAAATGGGGCCTGTTGCAGAGAGATTGAAACATTGCATTTAGACAACAGAAAACAATAAATGCGGAAGGATCAACATATCAATACAGCATTAACTCTGTGAAGTGTATCTCCAGGATGGCAACGAAGAAGTGCATAGTAGAGCTATGTATCACGATGTATACAGAGGCGTGAATGATCGTAGGTGCAGATAGTGCTTAGTAGGATGTCCGGCTCACATGCAGGCACGACACCTAGAGGGCGCGGGCCAAGTTTAAACACTGGCGGGGTAAGTTGTCCCCACACGGCCGGCATGCTGAGCATACCGTGAGACAGCATGTGCTGTATGGGGCATGTTACTGCAGTAAGCGGATTGTGTGGTCGGACCCCGGAGTAAGAGAGCACCCCCCAGGCCAGTCAAGATCCCATGAGGGGCTGGGACAGGTGAGCAACTCCCGGGGTCAGGAGAGAAGAGTGGCCAGTGTTTGCCATCCAGGGACCAGCCCACGACCCAGGTGCATGTCGCAGCAAGCCAGATCATCCCAGTGTACAAAGCAATGTTGCCATTAACGCATTGTGAGTCGAGGATCAGCAGGTATAGTGAGTTTCCCCAAGCCACGCTGTACGTGGTCAGTTGTCATTGGCGCGGTCGTCTCTTGGACCCTGGAGCGGTATTTGCATCTCAATGAATTTCACCGCTTCCTCTGGGACAGTGAAAAGATACAGTTTGCCATTTTAGGTGATTTTGAGCCATGCATGGAATAGGATGGCATATGGGACATTACGTTCCCTAAGCAGTTTCTTGACGCAGAGGAATTGGCATCTCTCCTGCTCCACGGCCACTGAGAAGTCTGGGAAGATTCTGATAGTGTGAGCCTCTAGTCGTAGGTCTTCCTTCTCATGCGACAGGCGAAGGATGAGGTCCCTGTCACGGTAATTAAGTATTTTGGCGATGATGGGCCTAGGGCTGTCACCTGGCCTGGGTCGTGGTGAGAGTGCCCAGTGAGCTCGCTCCACTGTGAAGTAGGGGGAGAGGTCCGGACCATCCAGCAAGTCTTTGAGCAACTTCTCTACCGCATCCTCCATCTGCCCCTTGAGGGCATTCTCGGGGACCCCAATAATGCGCAGGTTGTTTCTGCGGGAGCGAGACTCCAAGTCGTCGCATTTAGCCTTTACGCTCTTCATGTCACGCGACAGGGCGGCCACAGTGTCTTGGAGTGTGTGTATCTCATCTTCGTTGGTGGAGATTCTATTTTCGGCCTCCGTGATTCTGGATCCAGCCTGATCTACACGAGTTTTGAGTGAGGCAAAATTTGCATTTATGCCGCCAAGCTTTTCGTGGAAGGAGGCGAAGTTTTTAGCCATCGATTCCATCATTGTAGTAAGGTCTGGCGCCACTACCCCTGGATTGGGGTCATTGTCGGGTTCCTCCTGTAGGGATGACGTATGGCCCGCCTCAGCCCGGTGGACCGATTTAGCGAACTTGTCCATGGTGCCACCTTTGGTAGTTCCCTTGGAGCGGCTCGACATTGCAAAGAGTAGGAGCCTGGTTGCGATGCGGTTATACCAGGGGGAGGATGGCGGTATGAGGGGAGCGGACTCCGGCGGGGCTAGAGAACTCCAGGAAGCGTTACAGCGTTAGTGGGCTGCACTAGGTGCGACGGGGGTAACCAGTTTCATTGAAATTGTAGCACTCCATGTGGTGCGGGCCGCGCGGCGTAGGCAGGTCGAGCCCGTTAAACAAGCAGGGGTCCTGAACCTAGGGGGCCCAGCTGTGTGGCTCAGTTGAACGCGAGTCACGTTGTTGACCTCCTGGGGGGGGGCTCCACGTTATCTGGATCAGCACTCGTGGGGCACACCCCGGCAAATACTAATATTATGTTTAGGCTCTTGCGGTAAATGTGTGTTAGAGTGGCATGGGGAGGCCCAAGTGGGGACACTGTGCAGTCGATAGGTGGTGGAGGGCTCCCCCGTGAGCACACAATCACAGTGCAGTTGTGCAGGATGAGCAGTGAGTCGAGCAGTATATTCAAATGTGGCAGTGTCTTAGAACATCAAGGCGAGGCTCTGAGGCTGGATGCTCTGGAAGGGGGGAGGGGCCAGCAGCGGCAAGGATGCGGGATGGCGGTGAAAAATAGAACAGGGCCACCCCCTCGGCTCCTCACCTGTAGCTCGCTGTAGTACAGCCGCACACTCCCAGGGGCACAGCAAAGGCAGTAGAGCAGGTTGAGCAGTGAGTTGAGCAGTCAATTTAAAGGTGGCAGTGTCTTAAATCATCCAGGCAAGGGTCGGAGGCTGTATGGACTGCTGTCCAGCTCTGGAAGGGGGCAGGGGGCGGCAGCGACAGGGATGAGGGATGGCGGCTAAACATAGAGCAGGGCCACCCCCCAGCTCCTCACCTGTTGCTCGCTGTACCGACCGCAGGGTTGGTGTATCTCCTCAAGTAGCCTCAGGGTCGCAGCACGGGACACAGAGCCTGAGTGCAGCCGCGCACCCCGGGGGGTGCAGCAGAGGCGCAGAGCTCCTCAACAGCGCTGGTGTAATTCTTCACCGTGGAGCGGCTGTGTCAGTGGGCGGGCGTGGTAGGGACCCCCCTCGTGGAACTCTGGATCAGGAGAGGGGAACCCGCAGAACGCCAGCGGCCCGGGGCCAGGGTGCAGCAGCGGTCCTGCAAGTGTGCCGCGCACAGCCCAGGCGCGGCACCCGCCTCCGTCAGGGCGAGCAGCAGTCCCGCCGTGTGCTCTCTGTAAACGGCCGGGGTCCCAAGCAAGGCAGAGCCGTCGGGAGGACAGCAATCACAGGGCGGGCAAGCCCGCGAATGAGGCGTCTGCCTCAGAGGCACCAGGGCAGAAGCGGCAACCAGCAGATCCAGTGGGAGGCACCCAGTCGGTTCGCGCCGCTCCCGGTGGCCCGCCGAAGGCCCAAAGGCAGCCTCCCAAGGAGGCGTAGCAGCGACCAGACTACCTGTTGCGGGAGTCCGATTTCTTCCTGGATTGGGCGTATGGATAGCCCCAGCTGGCAGCAACGTAGGGAACCAGGTAGCAATGCAGGATAATATGTTAAACCGCAGATGTCAGCAGATGAGCGGCGGCTAGGCACGGAGCTTCTGCACTAGGCAGCCATTTTGCAGGCTGCTCAACAGCGCCCCCTCATAGATACATTTATAACCAGGGAATTTTGTTGATACTAAATCTTGGTCAATTACTGCATTTTTATGGCCTTGCTCGTGCAGCATTTTATTCCTGGGTACACAGACAGTGTACGCCTCCGCAGGTCAGTGCTTTTTTGGCTTGTTTACCACATCAATGCCACAGATAACAAGTACTTCTGTGTTCACTGATCTATAGACATTTTATACACTAGATGTAGCCTGCGTTAGAGATTTTGGTTACCCTGTTACAAGTACTGCATTATGGATGTATTACATATAGGCTCCACGTCGAATCTGGAAAACGACATTCCCTAAATGTGTGATCATGGACAAATCTCGTCTCCCTCTGTGCCTCGGTTGTTCTATCTGCTGAAATGACAGCGCCTGGAAACACGGGTGTTAGACGCATCTGAAGGTCGTGTGCTATCACTTCCCGTGATATCACTTGGGGGTAAAATGACATTACTTCCTGTGATGTCATCAGAGGTCAAAGGCTGTGTGATGTCACTGCCACTAGCCCTGTCATTTTGGTGAAATGACGTCCCTAGTAACACTGTTATGTTCAATTGGTAAGCATTTTATTTGTACAATTGATGGAGCCTGTATTACGTGTACACATGTGTACATGCGGGTTATAAATGACTTATCAAATCATATGTAATGTAAAGGGCTTATGTCTAGGAAACAAAAATCCTTTTTTCGATGCTTTAGCTTTCCCGTTCGGACATTAAATTGGTTGTTAGTGGCCATTTTATTTTAAAGGTGCAATGAAAGAAGATGCTCTGAGAGAGGATGAATTGAAGATTATGGCTGGCATTTTTACTTGAAGTGGAGCCTCTGGGTTCTCATGAGAAGTGTGTATTTCAACCCAAGTGGAACATGGTTGCAGAGGCAATTTTACCATTGTATGTTCTCGCACTTGTAGTGCTGATTTGGGATCTGTGTCCACGTTGTTCGGTCGGGCTGAGGAGAGTATGAAGAGACATGCTTTCTGCTCTGTCCTTGTCTGCTTCTGAAGTGTCTCTGCTTAGATTAAAGTCAATAATAGTATTTATCATTCAGAAAAGGTGAAACATGTATTATTATGCGAATGTGAGGCTCAGAATGGATTTCTGTAGTTGTCAACACAATACGAATATAATGTTTTTATCTAGCAGTTCTTACAGAATTTCTCCTGTGTCTGAAAGCTGTAATAATCGGTGTTATCACCCAAGTTATTTGTAGTCGGTTTGTCAACCTTAGAGCGAGGAAGTCCTGAGTCATCCCTGCTGCGATTCATTCCTGCTGTGTGAGCAAAGATGGCTGGGGCAAGTGTTTCACTCAGTGGGGTTATTTGCCGGCTGTTGCTAATGATAAGAAATGGATAATAATCTGTGCATGACTTTCCCTTATCAACTGCCTGCATTGGCCAGAATATGTGAGGGAATCTACTGTAGGCTCTCCTTAGCACTGCCAACGACCCCGGGATGGCCCGTTGTTTTCTGATTAGGCTAGCCTGACCCTCATGGAAGAGCATATTGTGGTTAGGAGATTTACCCCTTTGCCTGCTTCTTCGATACCTGGGCGTTACGGGTCGTTCACCAGGGTTATTGCCTCTCTTTTGCTCAACGCTCACCAGACAATCCTCCTCCAGCCATTGCTTCCCTCCGGAGCCTCCCCTGTTGGAGGAGGTCAGTCATCTTCTGGTGAAAGTCACAATAGAACGGGTGCCCTCAGCAGAATGAGGAAAGTACTGGCACTCGGTCTATTTTCAGATGCCGGAGAAAGATGGGGGCTAGCATCCTTGTTATAAGTAGAAAATGTCATGGTTACTCGTTGTGCCTTGCATACATGTACATAGTTAACTTTTTGAAATGTTTATTCTAGAAAGGAATACATGTAGAGAATGGTGTTTATCTGTGTGTACAGCAGTTACTGTTGTAGGTGAGCGGGAGAGGATGTCCCTGAGGAGGGCCTCATACCATATGACCCATTCAGGAGGGCCTCATACCATTTGACCCATTCAGGAGGGCCTCATACCATTTGACCCATTCACGTGTACTACAATAAACTGGTACAGTGTTCAGCTGGTCGTGTTGTATTCATTACATTTGGCAACGAGCTGGTCTTGGGTGAGGCTCACCAATGAGGGTTTGCTGAATATCTGCTGTGGTGCACAACTGGTCTGGTGGTGGTTGCTCAGACAAGGTGGTTTGCAGAACCGCCTGAAGAAAGGTTGGAAGGCACTTCTTGTCTTTGCTTTGTGCCTCATCTCCCGTGCAGCCCTTACTGCAAATGGGACAGCAGCCATGGTTTGAGGCTGCAACTGGATCGGAGCTGTGGAGAACCCGGTCTACAGAAGCAGAAAGCCGAGCATTTGTGTCGCTGTGCGACACAGGACCCAGTGTGCAGGTAAGCATTTACTGGGTGCTACTTGAGGCTGACAGTGCTGTGCTGGTGTGGCTAGAATAGTAGCAGCACTGATCCGAGTTGAGGAAAGGACCTTATGACATTGAGGAACATGCAGACGTGCATCACTTGTGTAAGGTGCACGAAACGACGCAAGTTACATCTCCATGAAGCAGTGATACTCCAAACATTTAGAGGGGCCTGTGTACATGCAGTATCAGTGTGACTAGAGTGTGTAAGAAAGAATGAAACACAGTGAGCAATAGCATAAGGACAGTGTTTTAAGAGCTGTTGCTGTCAGACTGTTGCAACACACAATCTAGAAAAGTGAACCACAATAGGTAATTTACCTCCACAGTTTTTACCATCCCCAGGGGAACCAACATGAATTGGGACGCGTGAAAGGAAGACCTCAAAGACTGTGTGCCTCATCACGGCCTTGTTGGTGTCCCGGTGGTAATTCCGCTGACAGCAATTAGCGCTAGATCCTTGAGTAGTGGTAAGGCTGTTACTCCCCATTTTTTTAAGAGTCCATAGAACTCTATGGGGTAGTAATAGCGATATTACCGCCAGCGGTAATAGCGCCGCAAATGGGCAGAAAGTGGCAGATTTACCTCAGACTCAGGACTGTCGGTAAATCTGCTACTTTCCACACGGACTCGGGATTGGGCAGAGCAGTACTGCAGTGGCAATAGTGTTACGGCCACATTCTTGCCATTCCGCCCAACCCCAGATGAGGCCCTATGTTTTGCCAATACATGGGCTTTCTTACAGTATTGAACGATACAGGGTTTTGTTGTTGCATTGTCTAGGATTCGAAAGCAGGAGGATTTGTGAAAGTTTGCCGGAATTGGAGGTGAGAAGTAATGGCGCTGGGACAGATGAAGGTGCCGTAGGAAACTTGGCAAATGCATTTCTAACAATACTACGTAAAATGGACAAACATTTTGAAAAAAGTGTAGTATTATACCAGAGAGATTTTATTTTGGCATAAGCGTTCAAAAGAGAGGAGAGTCCATTGAATATTGTATTGCTGGTCAGAGGGAGTTAGCTAACAAGTGTAACTTTGGGGCTACGTTTAATGAAAGCTTGAGAGACTAATATAGGCTAAAGGTAAAAGAAAACGAAATAAGAGAGGAGAGCTGGATGAAGGGTGATCCCAGGATGGATGAAGTATTAGACATTGCTAAAAAGAAATGGAGCACATGATGGCGTGTGTAAGAGAGCTGGAAAAGAAGGATTACATTATAGTGACTGAAGGTGGTGTGTCAGTAATTGGGGTTGGCAGTGTTGAAAATAAAGGTGCCGCAAAAGGGACGTCCAGAATTTCCTTTCAACAGAAGAAAGGAGGGAACACGCGTGCCGAACAACAGGAACAATGAGAGTAAAAACTCTGATGGTCATAAAGTTGGTATTAGAGTTAAAACATGTTTCCGGTGTGGGAGTACATTTCACTTTGCAAACTCTATTAGTTGTCCAGGTCTTACGGTGGAGTGTGTAAGGTGTGGCAAGAAAGGGCATTTCGCAAAGTACTGGTCAATTGGTATTGGTTTCTTTATTTATATAGCGCATCAACCCCTCAGGTATATGGGTGCATTATATTGTTACATAATGGTTACAAGAAAAGTCAGAATATATACAGGTAATAGAGAGTAATACATTACATTACCAATTGTGCTAGGAATGCATGAAGTTATTTACATGTGCATTGCTAGTATGTACAGGGTTAGCTGGTTGGCTCGTTAATTATGCTTCCTGGTATGTGAACATTTCTCACACAAGGGAATCAAGGAAATTAACATGGAAGATGATGAGGATGTTGGCGAAGACAGCCTTGGGTGTGAAAAAGAGAATGTATGTTGGTCGGTGAGTCAAGTAGGGGCAAGAGATAAGAAAGGTGAGAAACTGCATGCTGTAGTGGTTGTAAGTGGGGTGGTAGTAAAAATGCTCATTCATTCAGGGTCAGATTACACCACAATTGACCATACAGTAGGTTTGAAGTGTTTCAAAGGGATGAGGCTTTCTTCTCCCAGGGTGAAGCACATGGAGGCACACAAATTGAGGTTTTTTTTCTGGCTGAGTCGGAATGTAAAGGGAACAGGATGAAGAGTTATGTTTTTGTCTCTCAGGACGCTGGAAGTCTGTTTGGAATGGTGTGCGTAAAGTAAGATGGGCATCATTATTGATCCAGGAGTTCCAGGGAATGTGGCAAACATTGAGGTGTCAGGTGGTAAATCAGAAGAGGGGTTTGCCGATGTCTTCAAGGAGAGTACAGGCTGTTTTAAAAGATTTCACTACAAGATCAAATTGAAGAAAACTGCGTTGCTAGTAGTGGCCAGAGTGAGGAGTGTTCCAATAGCATTGAGTGAAGAAGTTACAAACTAAATTAAATGGTTGGTGACAGAGGGAATAATAGAGGTTGTAGAGGACTCAAAGTGGGTGTCGCCCATGGTGGTGGTGAGGAAAACCAGTGGGTCAGTGAGGCTGTATGTGGATCTTAGGGCTGTTAACAGATGTGTTGTGGTAGACACATTTTCCCTTACCTAATATTGGTGTGTTAGTCAGCATGGCAGCAGGTGCTAAAATTGTTAGCAATTTGGATTTGGTGTCAGCGTATCACCAGGTGGTGTTACATCCAGAGACTATACACCTTTGTCACACAGGCGTGCACATACAGGTTCAAGAGGAGGCCGTTTGGACTAGTGTTGGCAGCATCGTTCTTTCAGAGGGTTTTGTTCAACATATTGAAAGGGATCAAAGAGGTATTGTTTTTCCAAAATGACATACTTGTTACTAAGAATAGTGTGGATGAACATGACAGGATTAAAACAAGTGTTGCAGGCACTCAGCATGGTAGGATTAACCCTGCACAAGGAGAAATTCAAATTCAGGCTAGATACCATAGACTACCTAGGACACAGGCTCAGTGAGAAAGGTCTTGAGCCAAAGAAGGAATTGTTGTCGGCCTTATTGGGGTTGGAGCCACTGAAAGATAAACCAGCAGTGATGTTGTTTTTAGGCATGGTTGAGTACTATGCAAAATTTGTGAGGTTTTCAGACAAGTGCACTCACATGAGATCACTGTGCAAGAAAGTTCCTTTTCTGTGGCCGGGTGGGTGTCAAAAGGAATTTGAGGAAGTGAGTGAAGTTACAGCAAAAGCTCCTGCTTTGAGCAATTTTGATATGAAGTGTCAGACTTACGTTATGACTGATGCTATTTATATTGGTCTAGAAGCAGTTCTGCTACAGAGGCAGGGTGGAATGGAGAGAGTGGTAGCATTTGCTTCGCGCTTATTGTGAAGTGCTGAGGTAAGGTATTCTTTAATAGAAAAGGCAACATTGTGTGTGATGTTGGTTGTTAGGAAGTTCAAGGCATTTTTGTAGGGAAGGGCATTCAAAGTGTTTATCGAGAAGTATAGTGAGGTGGGTGACATCTATGCAGGGTCATCAGTTTGTGGTGGAGCATGTTCTGGGCTAGTGCCTTTTGAGGTGTTGAAGAGAAAGAAGCTTTGTACCTCGGTTAGTCCTCCATGGCTTGGGAGAACCAGTTTTGTGGGATGAAGAAAAGGTTCAGGGCGAGGTGAGGAATACATGTGTGAGGATGAAGGTGAGGTATGACGGAATTGAAGAATACCAAGGAGGTGCAAGTTTGGCAAGGGGAGGATGTGTGAAAAAAGAAACCAGGAGTTTCACGCAAAGGGGAGAGCAAGTATAGTGAACCTTTGGTGGTGAGAAGGGTTCTGGATGATGCTGTGGCTTCCTGAGGATGGAAGAACCTGGAATAAAGGGAGGGTGGGGTTGAGGATGAACCCGAGGCAGGGAGTGTATAGGGGAATGTGTGTTATATGTAGTAAACTCTGCGTAATCCACAATGATATCATGATTACTGCTTGTGCCTGGCATTTAAATAGTTAACTTGCTGAAAGGTTCTGTTCAAGAATGAAATAAATGTAGAGAATGGTGTTGATTTGTGTGTATGGTAGTTACTGTTGGAGGTGAGTGGGAGAGGATGTCGCCGAGGGGGGCCTCATACCATTGGACCCATTCACATGTACCACAATAAAGTGGTACAGTGTTCACCTGCTTGTGTTTTCCTCATTACAATCCTATTCTGCATCTGCTGCTCTTGAACATGTTTCTGTGTAAATAGAAGTTCAAGATGGTTTCACTAGCCCAGATCCTCCAAGCCCTCGATCTACAGGATTGGCTGTGCCGATTCACCTAAAGCACAGGAGCTATCTGAGATTTGTAGTGATCCATTGCCACTACTGGCTGAAGGTCCTGCAATTTGGTCTGTCTTCAGCACCCAGGGTCTAGCACAAGCAGCTCAGTAGAGAAGGCATTCATGGCTTTCACTACTGGATGACTGGCTCATCTGATCTTGGTTCCCAGACCAGGCATCAGCACATTTGTTCTTCTTGTTCAGTCCGTTGCACAGTATGCACTTCTCCCTGAACTTCAAGGAGTCTCTGGTTTCACCATCCCTGTCACTCTCATTTATCAATGTGGTGTTGTACACTCGCCTGGGCAGGGCCTTCCTGCCTGAGCACCGAGTGGCTAATATCTTCAAGATCGTTCCTGTCCTCTGATCACAGGGGAGGGTCCCAGCCTCAGCCTTCCTGAGCTTGCTGGGTTGCTTCAATAACTTCTCCATTGTCAGTGGTCTCAGTTCCAAGGGGTCACATCAGACCTTTTGCAAATCTCTACAAGAGTATTGCGAGACATAGCATTATGGTCCCTGTGCGACAACCTGCTGAGAAGGGTGTTGCTCTGACAACCCTGGCCCCAATTGGCAGTAGTCACAAATGCATTCTTGAAAGGCTGGGGTGCTCACCTGCAAAAGCTGATGGTGACAGCTTGTGGTCTATGCAGAGTCCTGAGAACACATCAACCTGCTGGAATTGAGAGCGATTAGGCTGGCCCTGGTCACCTTTCATTATTCAGTACAGAGCAGGACTGTTCTTCTCCTGACGACAACCCAGTGGCCATGCAATACATCAACAAGCAAGGTGTGGAGTCTTTTCTTCTGTGCAGAGAAGTGATGTGACTGTAATTTTGGGCTGTGGAGAACAGCGTGTCTCTGACGGCAGCTCACCTCTCCGGAATGGAGAACATCAAAGTGGATGTCTCGAGCAGAAATATTTAAGGCTCTCGCAAGTGGGAGCTCTGTCAAGAAGATCCGGAGGAGATTTTCACCTGGTGGGGGGCTCCTCAAGTGGACCTCCTCTCTTTTTGTATGAACAGGAAGTATAACTTCTTCGTCTACTGGGAATTTACTCAACAAGGTGCTCTAGGGGATGCATTGATGGTTGAGTGGACTTTTAACCATCTCTCTAAATCCCTTTTATTCCACTGGTTTTCAGGAAGCTACACCTGTTAGGGTCCAGGTTGATTTTGATCACTCTGGACTGGCTCCGGAGAACATGGTACCCGGAGTTGCTGGACACGTGTATCTGCCCTTCCTTGTGCTTTCTGCAGAGAGTGGATCTGCTCTCCCAGTCGGAACGGCGGGTACTCCATCCGAACCTCGACATCCTGAACCTTAATGCCTGGCAGAGAGGCTGATATATAAGGAGTGGACTTTGTCAAATGACGCCCTGGATGTGCTTCTCCAGGTTGAGGCCTGCCACAATGGTGGCCCTCAAGTACTATGTACCTTGAATAAGGGACAGCAGGAAAGATGGCAAGTTTTCCTGGGTTATGCAGGTGCCTGTGCTGTCAGGGCTGTATCAAAACAAACCCTGTCAAAGTGGATCATCCTTTGCATTTCAGAATGGTACAATCTGGCTGAAAGGAATGTACCTGAAACTCGCGTAACTCACTCAATCAGAGGACTGATACAAACTCTGTCCTGCAGAGAGGAGTCTCTGTACTGGTCATTTACCAGGTGGCTACGTGGCCCTCGCTACATATGTTTTCTAAACATTGCTGTTTGGAGTCCCAATCAGGGCAGGGCACTGATTTTCATAGAGCGGTTCTCCAGAGCTTTCTTGTATAGGTGGTGTCCTTGCTCTCCTCCCTCCTCCAGCTCTATGTACTGCTTTGGGAGTCTACTATAGATGAGGAATCTGTGGGAAGAAGGAATCCATTAGAAGACCATATTATTTACCTCTTGGTAATGTTCTGTCTGGTGGTTTTTCCTCCCACAGATTCCTCATTGCCCTCCCACCCCGTCCCTCTTGGTGGATATCTAGTACATCTTTCAGTTCTACAGTCCCTCAGAGTGCAAGGGAAAAAGGGTCGAACCAACATCACAAGGTGCTACTCCTCAATATATACTAGCACCAGTGTCGTATCCGGCATATAGAAGTGTTGAGATGGGTTGAGCTGCCTGCCCTGGAGGTGGAAAGGTTTGTGAAGAGCAGTTGCCCTGGGAGATAGATATCATAGATGAGGAATCCGTTAGAGGAATATCGATCAGAGAGAAGATTACTGAGACCTAATTTGTTCTTCTTCTTAGCAAGAGTACACCTGGTGCAACCATGGGTGGTGTTGGAGGCCACCAGCAGTCCGGGCCATATGAGGCTCCAGCCCAGTTCCAAAAAGTTTAAAGAGTCCACTACATACATCAACGAGAGCACCTGTAAGCGCCAAAGGTACAAATAAAATACATCTGGACCCATTACCAACATGTCTGTATCCCATGTAATAAAGTGATGCTCTCTCTCAAACACTTTTCTCTGAAACACCTTAAAAGGAAGTGCGTACAGGCAATGGTAAGAAATAAACATAACTGTTAATAGCCCAGTGCTACTTAACATGTTTCACAGCACTAGGGTTAATACATTGTTGCCCAGAAAGAAAAACTGATTTGAGCCTTCGTGGACTTGAACAGTTACAGTGTGAGCACAGACTTCAGAAGCAAGCACCTAACAGAGTGAGCTATCTGCCCTTTAGTTGAACATGAGCTGGGTATATGTGACTGACTCGTGACCAGCCCAGACCCAAGGGTATCACAGTGTTTGAACAGAATAAGCAGATAAGAATACAGTAAAAACCAGATGGTACAGCAGGTGCAGGGAGGGTTAGAGCAGCAGAGAGTGGTGAAAGACATTATTCATATTTATTGAAGAGCCAGGTTTTCACCAGCTTCTTAAAGATGGTGTAGAAAGTTTCATTTCTAATGCATGGGGGTAGCAAGTTTCAGAGTGAGGGGGCAGTGACTGCAAAACGTACACCTCCAGCTCTGGCCATTTTGAATCTTGGAGTAATAAGGGCTATGCTGTCAGCAGAGCAGAGGGCCCTTGGATATTGTTTCGGGGAGATGCACCTGTTTAAGTAGGTGGGGACGACGTTGTAGATACAGCGATGAGCCAGAGTCAGTGTTCTAAACTCAATGCAAGCTTTAATGGGGAGCTAGTGGGCTTCACGCCTGGAAGCTGAGATGTGGTCAGAGCGGCCCAAGCCCTGAGCAGCACAAAGAGCCTTGTTCTGGAGGAGTTGCAGCTTTGACAGGTTTGTGGCAGAGGTGCCCATGAAAAGAGCATTACAATAGTCAAGTTAGCTGACGATAATAGCTCTTGCAAGTGTAAGACAGTTCGTTGGGGACAGGAGTTTTCTGCTCAGGGAAATGAGTTTCGCAGTGTATGCTGTCGTGGAGGACAGGGAATTGATGTGCCTGGTCATGTTGAGGTCGGCATCCAGGTAGACCCCAGCGTTTTGCTTGTTGGATGACTGGGATGGAGGTGCCATCAATGGAAATGCAGGAGTATCTAAATATGGGTTACGGGGTGTAACTAATAGGCGTGCGCTAGTTGCTAAAAATTATAGATCATGGTCATGTGCAGCATTTGACAACATGAATGGCCCCCCAAGATAAAACTCTATAAATCAAGCAAAGAGGGATCCTTAATAACTTCTTTAACCACGCATTATGTGCCATTTGAGGTAAGAAAGATTTTAACAATGAACTGGAGCCACCCAGTAACTGGTTAGAAGTTATTAAGGATCACTGTTTGCTTGATTTATAGAGTTTTATCAATTTGGACGATTAACCTCGTGATTAATAGTGCCACTAACTGTTAGATTGAGGAAAGCTCCTCAACTCGGAACATACCACTGCAAGACTCATTTTCTGCAAAATTGAATGGTTACAAAACGGAAATGGTCCTGTACTTAATAACATGAGATTAGTCTCATGTATTTGTATTCTGTGACCATTACAGATCAAAGTAACAGATGAACTTGGCAGCATTGGCAGCATTCTGCACAGCACACACATTTTTCATGCATTCCTGGGTACAATGGGATAGCCCTTAGAATCCCACATGTAGCACTAAACACATGGGGCATAGGCATAGCTCACAATGTATACATATGCACAATGAGAATTGCTGGGATATAACCCAGATCAGAATTGCCAAACTTGTAAATGGCATTTCACAATTGCTAACACACCGATAAGGAAACACATTTGTGATCACTTTATAGGTGATAACTTCCGGCTGTTCTTCAACAATCAGGCCATTAATGTATCATAAGGGACTCTATAACAATTGCGTTACAGATGTTTAATAATGTGACAGTAATTTATGAGCTCATGGGAATTACTCAATATTGTAATGTTTCTCTGTCTCCCACCAACACACCAGTCTCGAACTATCTATTGAGTATGTACCTCATTTAATTTTTGTATTATACAAATGATAACAATTTTTGTTACCGGCATTTTGTTTTGAATTTATGTTTCACAGCCTTGACAACGACCGATTGGTCGAAACACGTGTCGGCTGTAGACTTTGGGACCTTCTGCAATAAGTTGTTTTGGATACAAGTGGTTTTTCTTGGATCTGCAATAACTATACGGATTTCTTTACAGATTGTGTCTAATAATTTAACTTTTGGGTCACTGCGCACACAGACAACATAGCAGACAGAAATGAAGGAGTGGTCTAAGGCAAGCTTGCTGAGGCGAAAGGAGGAATCCGCAGTAAGAAGTTCGGTTTTATCGTCTTTGAGACACAGATGGTGGGTGGCCATCCAGTTTTGAATGGTGGCGTAGATCTTATTGATAATGATGTTGTCTTCAGAGTGGCTCTTCCTGATGGAGATTATAGGAGGTAGTTGCTGCTGAAAGCCTCGCAGGCCCTTATGTGCATTTTAAATTGTTTTGTTTATGCTGAGGTAGCCCTTGGCTTGAGTGTTAAGGGACGGTTGATGACACATATGTAGGCAGCCCTAACTCGTCTGTGATACTCCTGGCCCACAGGGTGAATGCCCGACCTGTGAACTGGCCATTCTACCCCTCTGTACAACAGAAAGACTGGCCGGAAGCAGTAGCAGTCTGTCTTCTGTATTGGCCCCTGCCACCACCACCGCTCCCTGCAGCCTGCAGCCTGCAGCAGTGACTAATGGGTCTCATTACATTATGGCGGTGCAGGAAAAAAGCAGCAGTAACGGAATTGCTGCCACTTTTACCGCTCCACCATACTACGAGTTTGGCCCTGGAGTGGGGGATTTACTGCTAGCATCATGTTGGAGATGAATCCTCCCACTTTCTGCTGTAAAATCGCCAAAATCGGTCGAAATTACCGCCGGAATACCGCCTAACTCGTATTGAGACCCAATGTGCATGTAGACGCGAAGTAGTACATCATTATGCATGAATGCATTAGTGATGTCATGTAATCTCATCTATGATGTAATTTGCAATTGTCATCTTTGATATCATGTGTGAGTTGGTGAGCTGCTCGTGCCAGGTGGTGGCTTGAAGATCTGGTTGCCTAGCCAACAAGAACCGGGGAATGTAGTCGTTTTTAGGCTTTGGGCCTCATTTCACGCTAGGCGGTAAGGGTTAACGGTCACCGGTAAGGGTACCGGTGATCGTTAACCCTTACCGCCTTATTACGAGGTCCCTTTGTGGGTTGGTACTTTAACGCCTGCTTTTAGCAGGCGTTAAAAAACAAACCCGCAAAGGGACCTTGGTGCTAATTACGGTACCGCAATGGGTATGGGGAAGGGCCTTGGTGAATGGGGAATTACCGCCCCCTCTCATCTTGGAGTAGGGTGGTAATTCCGCCATCCACCAAGGCGGACACGGTAAAATACCGGCGGCAACAATGGCGCTAATAGCGCCATGGTTACCGCCTACCGTGTAATGAGGCCCTATGTATTGTAACAAACGTTTTTTTAGAATTTCCAACATTTCTTGTTAGCGCAGGTTCTGAAAAAACAGAACTCCCCATAACGAATTGTTCTGCTTTGACTGTGTCTCTCCGCTCAGCTGCCTGGAGGGCATGACCTGCCATCATATCCTGTGGGCACTGTACCAGGGGCATGGCGTACGCCAAGCTCCAGATGAAGCACCCGCAAGGCATGGCGTGCAGCCCTGTGGCCTCTTTGAACAAGGTATATGGCTCACAGCCACATCTTGTATTGATTGACTCTGTCCACAGTTCTAACAGCACAAGCAGAGAGAGTTCTTTCTTTTTTTTATCGTGAATCAGATATTGTGTATCCTGCCCACGTTCAGTGGCAGAAAAAACGGTCAAATAATAAAACCCAGACGTTTCTATCTACAACAGTTTTGAAATTATAATGAGCAGGATGCAGTGTAAAGTTGGAAACACAATTTATTTTTTATTTTGCATTTTTATATTAATCATTGTGCAATGTAATATATAGCAAAAGTAAGTTCATTCTTAAAACAAAAGACTCTGCCTAAAATAATTTGTAAGCGATGGCTTAGGTAGGACACTTGTCACTCAGGCATTAACAAACCATTTGGACCCATTTCTACACATGGGCCCTCATTAGGACTCCGCCGGAAAACCATGGTGCTATTAGCACCATGGTCGATGCCGGAGTCCGCCATGGTGGAATGGGGAATTACCACCCCATTCCAAGGTTGGCGGGGTGGTAATTCCCCATGCCACCATGGCCCTTCCCCATTCCCATTTTTGCCCCATAGGGCATAATGGGAATGGGGAAGGCGGTAAGTACGGTACTGCAAATTGCGGTACCGTACTTACCTCGAGAGTCCCTTTGCGGGCCCCTACTTTCAGTGGCGCCCCCAGACATTTTTCATAGGGGTGGCCACACTTGAAATCTTGGGGTGGCACACCAAAACAAACACTCATAACTGAATGGGCTGGTGGGGGGCCAGCATTTTTATAAGGATGGCTGTGGCCTGCCTTGGCCACCCCTTGAAGGCACCCCTGCCTACTTTAACGGCTGTTCTAGACCAGCCGTTAAGGTCGGGTCCCGCAAAGGGACCTCGTAGTAAGGTCTTAAGGGTTTAACGGCGCCGACACCTTTTACGGCGCCATTAACCCCTTAACGCCAGGGTCCTAATGAGGGCCCTGGTGTAGGTGGATCAGAGATTCATCCCATTGGCGCTGGGAAGGAGGGCTTAGGCCCTGCCAGATGGAGGAAGATGAAGGCAGACGAAAACACTCTGAAGTGCTGATTTGAACGGGGTGCAATAGAAGAGCCTGTGAAATTTTAAGGCAGCGTTTTCAAGTCGGCAGCAACAATAAACGCGTCGCCATGGAGGATACAAGACTCTTCATATCAATATCCCCCATTACAAAACTAAAAACGTGACTGCTCTGCTTTTAGAGACTCACACCATGTGACCATTAACATCATTTTGTGCAACTAAAAATTCACTGAATTGGGGAGAACGATGATCTAGTGGGCCGAAGGAAGGCGTACTAGATATTCAGCCGCCTGGTAACAGGAGGGCGATAGGGAAGCCGACAGTCAAATGGGTTCATGCACCTACAGCAGCTATGTACAGTTCCTGATGAGATGCAGATACACATGTGCTTACAATGCTGGGACCTGTAGTCATCTCATCACCTCGAGAAGACTCTTTGATTCCCAGTGCAAGA
This sequence comes from Ambystoma mexicanum, assembly GCF_040938575.1. Taxonomy (NCBI): domain Eukaryota; kingdom Metazoa; phylum Chordata; class Amphibia; order Caudata; family Ambystomatidae; genus Ambystoma; species Ambystoma mexicanum. The sequence goes on along the minus strand of NC_090934.1, from coordinate 859,055,880 downwards.
AACATATTAACCCTGACCACTATGCTTTTTTCAGGATAGTTGGGAGCAGAGACAAAGCTTATGTATGAAGAATGCAGAGGCCAGAATTCACTAAGCCAAGGCACACTAGTGGGCACGCAGACAGTTTGGAGGCATTGGGTGTTGGGTGATCACTCCTGGCCAGACTTGCAACCCGGATTTTAAAACTAAACATGTCCTTCAAAGAAATGGGACTTTGCCTGGTTACAAGCAAGCTGATAATGTACCGTTCATGCTTGTGAGCTGCATTGAACAGAGAACATTTAGTGACTTAGGCCCAAGGGTCACTCAACAATGTAACTAAACAAAAGGATTTGTTCTCATTCAGACTGCGCTCTAACGTATAACAAACATGTCTTAAAGTGTTGAATATACATTTGTTTTCTCTCAACCGTGCACAATTGTGATTGCTGAATCCACAATAAAACATCCCAATATTGATTATGCTCGAACGTGATGGTAATTATTAAAAATTTGTTGTAAAGTTCCTCTCAGAACCACTCAGTAAGCTAAAGCCCAGGTGACACGTGTTTCGACCTGCAAGGTCATCTTCAGGGCTATCAAAACACTTCTATGGCAATGGATCAATTAAAGGATGTTACTGCTTCAAATACAAATGCCTCCATATTCCAAACGTCATCTATGTCAGCCTATTATTCATATATCCATTGCTTTGTGGAATCGTCATCCCTTACTATTTGTGTGTAAATACAAAACGAAAAAAGGGTTACCCCAATTACATTTCTGATTAACTCATGATTCTATTCATAAATAACAAATCCTTATTCAAACAACCAATGCATTCATCTGTCTGCACCCAATATGTCCATATACTCTTCCATGCAACTCCCACAACATATATGTAGTGAGCCTCCTGTAATATATGTCAATGCCTGCCGATAATATTTGAGAATGATTGCATGATTGCATCAATTCCCATCACAACATTTTAGGTAAAGGAGGGGCAAATCAGATCCAACTGGCACATCTATACAAGGTGATCACTCTTAAAATGAACCAACAGTGTTGATAAAGACCACATACAGATAATAGTCATACATTGTCCCATGCATATTGTCAATTTACAATCCCCAAACCAGGTCAACTAGAGGCCATGGAAACTCACAATGGTAAAAGACAAGAATGAACTCTGTACATCAAAAAGGTGTAATGAAAACCTAGATATCCATCTAAGGAAAGGAATAGCAACCCATCAATCATTTCTGCATTGAAAGCACCCTATTTGGGGCCCTCGGTAGAGAATGCACTCAACCATCTGATCAGTGATGTTAATCAAAGAAACACTGCTATCTCATGATCAGGGTTGATTCCTTATGCCACAGTATCATATTTGCAAATCAGTTTTGCTTCTGCTCGACGTAAAATCAATTCCTTGTCACCTCCTCCGCAATCACTTCTGATGGTTCTCAGTCCCATGAAGCGTATCCTGTTCTTCTCATCGAGTCGATGTTTTTCTTGCAAATGCACGGGTAACGGAAGTCTTGGATCTTGCTTCCCAATGTTGTTAAAAAGTTCCCTAATCCTCACACACAAATCTCTAATCGTCCTCCCAGTATGAAACCATTTACGAACACATTAGATTATGTATATCACATATTTTGTCCAAGAATTTATGAATTCATCAATGTTAAACATTTGGCCACTGCTCAACTCAACACTCTTGCAATTCAGTCCATAACTGCACGCGGTACACGTTCCACGTTTTGGAAACTGATAATCTTTGATTCCAGCCACGTTTTCTTATTAGCCCCTTCAAACAAAGATGGACTCAACATAGAACAAAGAGTGGCGGCTTTCGGGAACACGATAGTAGGTAATTTCTTAATATACATTTTATGATCAGGGTATAAAAGCAAAATAAGCCAATGTTTCCTAAACAAGGGTATTGTGTGATTATTTTTAACATTTGAATAAATCCCTCTTTGCCTTTTATTTTAGGTCTTAACAAATCTTTCCTTTGCTTACGCCGACCAATGTGCCTAGCATGGTCAACATTGTATATACATCATACACTATGTCTCTAAATCGATCTGTTAGTACATCTAATTCAGACTCATATGCATCTATAGTGCTACAGTTTCTATGAGCCATGATAAACTCACCCGTTGGTATATTAGTAATAACGCTCGTCTGGTGCCTACTGGATGCCAAAAGCCCTGAATTATCTTCTGTAGTTGCTGAATGTACTGGTATAAAGCATATTGTCCTTTACCTGGAGATGTATGTCTAAACAATCCATGTCAGTAGCATGTGAGAGAGGAGTGAACTCTCTACCACAGTGATTGTTATTGAGATATAGAACAAAATCATGTAGCTGTTTTACAGATCAACTCCAACTCATGAAGGCATCATCAATATAGCGGAGCCATTTGTAAATATTGATCACAAATGGATTATTTGAATATATATGTTTATCTTCAAAGAAACCCATCCAAGTTAACTATGTGCGGTGCATAATGAGCCCCCATGGCTACTGCCCTCTGTTGCCTACACATCTTTCCATTGAAGAGAAAAACATTATTCCTGAGTGTGTAATCCAAAGGTTCTTTCAACATCAACACATGACACATATATGAAACTGATCTGTTCTCAAACAAATAGTCTAAAGTTTATAAGCCAAGTTCATGGGGAATCAAAGTATACAGTGCCCTAACATCAAGAGTCACCAACATGAAATCGCAATTCTGCCTTATGTTTTCTAATAGTTGCAGAAGATGCCGTGTATCCATCAAGTAAGCAAGTACCTTGAGTACCTCTGGTTTAATAATTGCATCAATACAGATGGGGCCTCATTGCACGGTAGGCGGTGAACCATGGCGCTATTAGCGCCATGCTTCATGCCGGTAAAATACTGGCACCGCCTTGGTGGAAAGGGGAATTACCGCCCCATTCCAAGGTTGGTGGGGCGGTAATTCCCCCCTTCCAGCATTGCCCTTCCCCATTCCCATTTTTGCCCCATAGGGCTCTATGGGAATGGGGAAGGCGCTAATTACGGTAACGCAAATTGCGGTACCGTAATTAGCTCCACTGGTCCCTTTGCGGGTTGGTTTTTAACGCCTGCAAAAAGCAGGCGTTTAATTCCCCAACCCGCAAAGGGACCTCGTAGTAAGGCGGTAAGGATTTACCGGTACCGGTAAATTACCGGTACCGGTAAACCCTTACCGCCTACCGTGTAATGAGGCCCATGGACATTTTCTCAATAATGCTTCCTTTACCACTTACTACAGGCAAGCCCTCACTAAGTGTATCAAAAACCTGGAAGAAAATGGGCCTCATTACAACTCTGGCGCTAGCCGTGCTGTTAAAAATGGCACGGCTGCCGCCGGAGTTGCATTTATTCCGGCACCCGCAAATGGGTAAGAACGGGGTCATGCCGAGCTTGGCGGACCCGGTAATTGCCCATTTGCGGGTGTCGGAATCAAGGGCCTCCCGATCCTCATTCTGCCCCATAGGGCTGAATGGGGATGGGGACGTCGGATGCACCGGCACATTCAGAGTTGTGCCGGTGCATCCGACGTGCTCTGCTAACCTGTCGGATGAGACGGCACCCGCGAGCAGAGCTCATAGTATGGCGGTCCGGGAACTACGTTACCAGCATGCTTACCGGTCCCGTAGTTCCCGGACCTCCATGCGCGTAATGAGGCCCAATGTATAGTTACCAACCTTGGATGCTCATTACTGAAAATCTCAGTATTCTACGGATTTTCTTCTGCTCCTCATAATTTGTTAAATTGGTAATCTCCCAAAATGGATTAATTTCCTTGCATGATAATCTTTCTAACCTCATACCTTTCTGGGCTAATGTTTCGTGTGAAGTATTAATCGTACTTCTAAAAGCATTAAGGGTGCTACCCCTTGGGGCAAAGAGAGTCGTCACATCTTCATCTCTTGACAACAGGCAGTCTGCCATGTTTTCAAATTGAAACCTCTACTAATGTGCTAATGTTAATCTATATTGTGTATGATCAATAATGTACCCTGTAAATTAGCCCAGCTCGCTTCAGTGCCCAAAAGCAATACAGAGTTCCACATGCCCCTCACAACAGTTGGACCTTGCCTGGGTACAACCTAGCTGATAAGTCACTTTTCATGCATGTGAGCTGCAGTGAACAGAGAGCAGCTAGTTGTCCTCATTACAAGTTTGGCGGCGTGGGAAAAATGTGGTGGTAATTCCGTTACTGCCACTTTACCCACATCGCCAAAGTACAAGTAGAGTGGTGGGGCATCTGGAATTACTGGCAGCTCCAAACTGCTGGTAATTCCAGAACCCCACCAACCAAAACTTGCAGTACAATTCCCCCCCCCCCCCAATGAGTCCGATTTCACTCCATGGAATGGGGAATTACCATCATGCCCAGGACTTGGAATATGCTGGTAATTCAGTCATTCCAATTGCCGGTAACAGCATTACCGTTTTGGTGGTGTCCCACTGGATTCTCAATTTTTTTTCCGCAGGCATTCACATATATTACAGAAGGCTCACAACCTGTATGTTGTTGGAGCGGCATGGTAGAGTATTGGGACATATTGGGTGCAGACAGGCAAGCGTATTGTTTATTCAAATAAGGATTCGTTATTTATGATTACAATCACGAGTTATTCAGAATTGCAATAGGGGTAACCCTTTTTTCGTTTTGCATTTACACACGAAGACGATGGGATGAAGATTACACATAGCCATTGATATATGAATAATATGCTGACATAGATGAAGTTTGGTATATGGAGGCGTTTGCATTTGAATCAATGACGTCCTTTTATCATACGTTGCCGTAGAAGTGTTTTGATGGCCCTGAAGATGACCTTGCAGGTCGAAACACGTGTCGGCTGGGTTTTAGTTTACTGAGTGGTTATAAGAGCAACTTTACAATATACATGTTTTGAGAATTCCCATCATATTCGACTATCATCAGTATTGGGATGTTTTATTGTGGATTCAGCAATCACAATTGTGCACAGTTGAGAGAAAACTAATGTATATTCAACACTTTAACAAATGCTGGTAATAAGTTAGAGCGCAGTCGGAATAAGAACAAATTGGATTTTAAAACTGTCCTTCAGACCCCAGACCCCAAATTTGAGGCTGGCTCCACCCCTGGACGCCTAGCTCACTGGTCCACTCAACAGCATACATGATGTGAATCCAGTGAGATCTCAATTAGTGCTCATGGCCGCCATTATACATTTCCCACCCTACCATTATGCAATTGCACATTGATTTTACTAGCAAAACCACCCAGAATCAGAATATGCAGGCCTCTTTACATGCAATAACTAAACACACCGATGGTGTACCCACGTGCATGTGGTGCTATTGCATGCCTCTCTAGGCAGAATGTGAGATGGCCCTACACTTCTAAAACTATTTATTTCTACCACACCAGCCAGTCTGAGTCAGGGTAAAAGTGTAAAGTTGGAGACTGAATATATGTTGTACTGGGTTTATAACATGCCCCCATGTATAGGTTGTGATTTAATTGTCTGGCATATTTCTAATGTGCTGGGCCTGAGTTCTGTGTACTTGAAAAACATACAGCCATCAGCTATGCCTTGTGGGCAGTGCACATGGAGCATGACCTGAGGCAATGTCCTAGACACAGTGCCCTGTTTCCCATATCCATACTCTATGCCATGAACCCTAGCCTTAAAGCTCTGCATGGTATGACCTGCATCCTGGGTCCTAACGAAAAAATGTCCATGCCGGCACCGCCCACGCGACATGGGTGTAGACCATGACTTTTAGGCACTGCACTTGGGGCACAGCCTGAAGCCATCATCAAGATGCAGGGATACAGGATATGGCCAACATGACCAGGCAGCAAAAAACACATATTCTTCACACATACTTTCTAGGGACTACATTTGTGGCCTGGACTGTGGATGCATTACCTATGTGGCATGCCTGCATGCTAGGTCTTGTAGCCACTCGCCCTACAGAGTCAGGGATCAGAGATATGGTAATGGTAGCCATCTGTATTGAAGGACAGACACAGGCACAGCCGGAAGTAGATGATTTTCCAGCACCTTCTAGTTTGGCTGGAGCCAACCTAGCCAACAAATGGGTGGGAACCCTCTATTATGAGCCATTTTCCGCAAAATGAATAACATGCAGAACCTGGGTGGTCCTGAAAGAGATTGGTCAATGCATGGTCATAGTAAAAAGATGTTAATGCATCCCTTTAACTGTACAGGCCCTCTTCTAGTATCTTACTTGCAGTACCCAGTGGACATAGCCTGTGCCCACGTGCCCCTATGCAGTATTCCTATGGCCCTGTAGATATGATATTGCAGGTAGGGTAGGCGTGTTGGGGGCGTGCTCTTTGGTTACAAAAAAGCAACCCAAAAAAGTAATGCATTTCTGATATAGTTCTATAATAAACAAAATTTTAAAAAACTTCCCAGCACCCAGAACACACATGGCCATTGAATGGACGTCATGGATGCAATGCAGAACCTAAAGTCCACTGAAAATATTTATTAGCAACGCCACCATAACTCACTCCCTACACTGCTTTTGACAAGGAGCAGTGTTAGCCCCGGTTGGTATGGGTAGTGTATAAGGGACATTGTTGCAGGGAATGATTATTGTGCCTAGTACCCCTGGAGTATAACCATATTGATTTATTTCATGTTGTCAGTGGTAATGCTGTATGAGATGTCAGAAATTGTGTAATTTGTCATGCCATCTGCAAGTATATATGGAAACATGTACAGATAGATGCATTATGGTGTTGCAGTAGCAACACTGTAGTTATCCTCCCTACCTGACTGACCCCACCACTCCCTTCAGTATGTAGAACAATGCAGTTTTGTATATTTCACAGTACTACTATTTAGTTTGAATCACCCCCCCCTCCCGTGTAAGTCACCTGTTTCTCATATATATTTGTTTGTTTGTTTTTGTTTTCTCCTTGGTCTATGTCCCAAGTAAGTAATTGTTAGTCATTTCTGATAGTAATTGACATCTCTGTTCTTCTCATGAATACACAAAACAGAAGGGTACATGACGCTTTACGTAGGAAAATGGGTATAATGTTCATTCATCCACAGTCATTTTTTGCGAAGTTTATTTTCGAAAAAACTCATCAAAAATGTATGGGGGTGTGCGCAAGGGCATATAAGGGGTGGGGGTAGGGAATAGTGTAAAATTAATTGGGGATAATGGGACTGGGAAGGGGAACCCCCTCCCGCCTCCAAAATAAAAAAATAAACATGTCAATGAGCTTTTTTTCTCGAAAAAACAGAATTTGGTGAAAAAAAACATTGAAAAAAAGACGGTCAATGGAGGTACATGGAACCAGGAAAATGAAAGCCTCATTGATCTTCTCTGTTTGGCAAGCAGCTGATCTGCCCAAAAGTGAACTCCTGCCAGGTTTAGTTACATGAGCATGTTAATGTCAAACAAGAATGTTGATGTCAAGGACCCAGATTGTCATAAAAGGGCATCTAAAATAGTAAAGAGGATGTATGTTTTTTAGATTCCACATTTTTGGAAATGCGCAGGTCACCATATTGCCAAAGGTGACCTGCACATTTGCAAGCGGGTGGAGAGCAGCGCAAAGGAAGCGCTGGCCAGCACCTTTCATTACTTTATTGTTGGGAGCGTTCAGGCACCCAGCACACACGTGGCTGCCGGGAGCACTTTTCACAGTGACTGGCCACTAAAGGGAGTCCTTCTTGTAAGATGTCATCCAAACCTTCTTTGATGTGTGGAAATGCAAATGAGGTAGCAGCCGGTCATTCTGCTGCTGTTCTACTTAAGAAAGAAGGCGTAGCCAGGATTGTCTAACAAGTGGGGCCTGAAGCTAAAGTAGTTGGGCCCACTGCTGTGGCATTAAGATCTGTTCATGCCCGCTCAGAGCTGCTGATTGGGCATATACAGATTTTCGGTGGGCCTTGCCCGCTAAGGCCCTACCCTCTCTATGCCTCTGGAAGGCATGCCAGGGTCAGGGATGGACCTGTTTCGAATTGCACATGCCCAGCACCTGTTCCAAACAAGCGGAATGTGTTTCATTTCTGAGTTCGGAAATGTGCAGGGAAATGCACTGAAACGCACCCTCACGCTCTCTGCTTGTGCAATAGCACACTGGGGCAGGGGGCATCTTCCTTTCTGCCAGGAAAAAAATATTTGACAGTGTGGGCCATGGTGTTTTTTTATCTTGGGTTTTCCTCGGGCTCCTGAACACACCCTTTCCAGGTACATATCTCGAAATGGTCCTGTTTGATGTTTGACATTTTTGGCACACACCTAACCCTTATCTTAAAGTGGTGCAGCCGCGACCATTTTGAAAATTACATCAGCCAATCTCGGGATTTTCCAATACAGCAAACATGAAAGATATCCCACACAGGAATTCCAAAGGATTCCTCAACAACCACATCAGATCTGGGCACTATATATCTTTCATGCACTCACTCGTACATAAGTATGCACACAAAGTGGAGAAAGGGAAAAGAGTTTAATGTTTGGCTGACAATGGTGCATTACTTAATATCGAACCCAAGGCTTTGCCTAAAACTCAGGGACATCATTTCACCAAAATGCCAGGGGTAGTGGAAATGACATCACATGACCCTTGACCTCTGATGATATCACAGGAAGTGATGTAATTTGACCCCACTCTGAAGTGACATCACAGGAAGTGATGGAACACAAACTTCCATCCCTTGACAAAACAGGAAGTGGCATCACATAGCATTGTTCATAAGTACACGACGAAAAATATGGTTATGATATGACTATAATGTGATGTACATTTGATACATGGATGGATCACCATATGTATCAACAATATCAGTGTGTATAGGCCCATGTTACCAAATTACTGTGAATGCATGCAGACGTCCAAGGGCAAATGATAATGATGTGTTATTATATAGCACTTACGCTTAAGCGCTTTATTTAGAACAAATATACATACAATATCACCCAACCTGTTTTGGTACTCATTTATCAACCTCAGAAGGATGAAAGACTGAGTTGAGGTGTTTAAGGACAAACTAAATCAGTGACTCACCCCCTGAAGTGTGCCTGAAATAAACCTTTAATGAGTCTAGCAATTATTGTATAGAATTCCAGAAAGACAAATTATTTGTTATTCCTATTCTTTCTTAGTTAGGGTCACTGCTCAAAGTGTTACAAAGTGTTACACTTGTGGAACCACAACCTCTTCAGAAACAAAGAGCCACAGCCCAGGAGCTTGCATTTAAACAAAAAATAAAAATAAATCCCCAAATGACTTCTCTGCTCAAACTCATTGAAGGACAGGCTATTTCAATTAGCAACAAAGAGCGAGATGAGGTGTTTCCTTTGGGTAACTTATTTCCACATATACATCCGTGACCAGGCACTGAATTTATAACAACCATCAGCCCCTGAACTACACTTGTTATATATGAAAATGTAGTGTCTGTTCTAAATAAAGGACTTGGTCCTTCTATCCCCAGCAGATCAATGCCTGGAAAAAGCAGCCTTGAATGCCACAAAAACACTGGCACATGTTGTCTGCCGGGAACCAAAGCTCAGGCCAAAGCCATGGCTTTCCAGAAACAAATCCAGAGGCAGAGATAAACTATTCCAATTGAAGGTACACAGGGAGTTGATCAACCACACAGAGGGAATGGGGAGATGATCAACCACACAGAAGTAATAGGGAGATGATCAAACACACAGAAGTAATGGGGAGATGATCAACCACATAGAAATAATGGGGAGAGGATCAACCACACAGAAGTAATGGGGAGATGATCGAGCACACACAAGTAATTGGGACATGATCAACCACACAGAAGTAATGGGGAGATAATTGAGCACATAGAAGTAATGGGGAGATGATCAACCACACAGAAGTAATGTGGAGATGATCTGTGCTTCATGTACATCCTCTGACAAACTGACCTGCCGCCTGCTCCAAAGGCAATACCGTCTCTCCGTTCTCACCAAGAAGAGAGCCCTTATCCAAGCCCGCATCTCTGCTGCATCTAACAACTCGGCCGAACTCTTCAAAATCTGCAAGGAGCTTGCCAACCCTGCTGCAGTCTCTACCTCTCCTGTCCCCTCCCAGGCCCTCTGCACTGCACTGGCCTCTCACTTCGTCTCTAAAACTCAGGACATCCTGTCCACACTCTCCTCCTATCACCTCCCTCCATCTCTTCCTGGCTCTCCACCTGGCCCTTCTGCAGCCACCCCTCCTCCCTCCTTCTCTGCCTTTCCCCTTTTTTCTGCTGACGAGGTTTCCAGACAAGTCCGATCTATGAAAGTCTCGTCTAAACAGGTTTACCCCTGCTCCTCCAAAACTATCAAGGACCACATCGACTCCCTGGCTCCTGCCCTGGCTGATTTTTGCAACCACTCCTTCGCCTCTGGAGTCTTCCCATCCCCCCTTAAGCACTCCCTTGTGCATCCTCTTCTTAAGAAACCCTCTTCCGACCCCGCCTGCCCAGCTAACTATCGCCCAATCTCCATCACTCCCTTCCTGGGCAAGCTCCTGGAGAAACTGGCCATCTCCCAGCTCAACCTCCATGCTGAATCTGTTGGTAGTCTTCATGACCATCAATCTGGCTTCAGAGCTGCCAGAAGCACGGAAACTGCTCTCCTGAACATCCGTGAGGACCTGCTCTCAAACCACGACTCCAACACTCCGTGTGTTCTCATTCTGCTCGATCTCTCTTCTGCCTTTGACACTGTCAACCATGCCATCCTGCTCAACCGTCTCCGTGATAACCTGGGTATCACTGGTCAGGCTCTGGCGTGGCTGACCTCTTTCCTTTCCAACCGACCCTCCCAGGTCCAACTGGGGTCCTTCCTCTCTGACATCTTCTTCTCTACCTGTGGTGTCCCCCAGGGATCTAATCTCTCTCCCTGGCTGTTCAACCAGTATCTGGCACTCCTTGCCCACCCCATCGCCACTCTCTGCCCCAACTTTCAGTGCTATGCGGATGATACCTAGCTCATTTTCAGGCTACCCTCGGCCTCCTCCTCTCCTTCCCTCATCTCCGACTGTCTGTCTGCCATCCAGGAATGGTGTGCCGCCAATGACCTCTGCCTTAATGCCAGTAAGACTGAGATTCTACTCATCGGCACACCCACTCCCTCCTTCCCTGCAGCGCTCTGGCCAGCCTCGCTTGGCCCGCTTCCTGCTCCTACTTGCAAGGCAAAAAACCTCGGGGTCATCTTCGACTCCACACTCTCCTTCTCTCCTCATATTACTGATGTCTCTAAGAAGTCTCACTACCAGCTGCACCTCCTCAGAGGTATTCTTCCCTTCCTCTCCTTCCCCCAGAAGCTCACGGTCTCCAGAGCCCTGGTTCTCTCGAAGCTGGACTACTGTAACAGCCTCTATCTTAATCTGCCTGCCTCTACTCTCCGCCCTCTGCAACTCATCCAGAACAGGACTGCGAGACTTGTCCTTGGCCTCAAGCCCAGGGACCGTATCTCTCCAGGACTGAAATCTCTACACTGGCTCCCTGTGGCTGCGAGGATTAAGTCCAAAACCCTCTGCATTGTCCACAAGGCCTTCTGGGGCCTGGGGCCTATATACCTTCAACTCTCTCTTCCTAAATATCTTCCTTCCCGAGCCCTTCGCTCATCTGTCTCCAACTCCCTCAGGGTCAGCCGCTTCTCGAAGCAACGAGCTGGGGGTAGATCTCTCTCTGCGGCAGGGGCCTCCCTCTGGAACAGCCTTCCTGCCTCCCTGAAACTTGAGGAGAACCATCTTCGGTTCCGGAAGCACCTCAAAACCTTCCTCTTTGCTTCTGCTTTCTCTCTCCCTCTCCCCTGCTAATTCTTCACTGAAACTGCACTGAACCTGCACCTGGGCCACTCTCACCGACCTCGGTCCTTGGCCCAGCCACTCTCCACTTGCACTGCCTCCCTGGCAACCCCAGCACTGCGGGACTGTCTCTGCATCCCTTACAGCCCCCCCTCCCAGCACTTGTCTGCACTTACCTTGCACTTGCCACCAGCTGGCCCTATTTATTATTTATTTTTTATTCTACTTACCCTGTTCAGCACTTCCCCCTCTCCCCTTTGCCCTTGCACTTTTTCCCTTCCACCTACCCCTGCACTTGCGCGATCTGAATGACACCTGGCCTAGTAGGATCGTTGTCTGTCTTCCCCCTGTTCCCTCCTCCCTGCCTCGTCGCGCCTTGAAACACTTGTGTATAGGCGCGTTACAAATGCCATATCATATCATATCATCATATCTAGCACACAGAAGTAATGGGGAGATGATCAACCACATAGAAATAATGGGGAGAGGATCAACCACATAGAAGTAATGGGGAGATAATCGAGCACGCAGAAGTAATGGGGAGATGCTCAACCACACAGAAGTAATGGGGAGATGATCAACCACACAGAAGTAATGGGGAGATGATCAACCACACAGAAGTAATGGGGAGGTGATCTAGCACACAGAAGTAATGGGGAGATGATCAACCACACAGAAGTAATGGGGAGATAATCGAGCACGCAGAAGTAATGGGGAGATGATCAACCACACAGAAATAATGGGGAGATGATCGAGCACACATACAAAATGACACCTAGATGAGAATAACACTGCAGAACTCTGTAAAGTTCAGCCATACCATGAAACAATTCTGTGTTGAAAATTCTAGACTACAAAACCTGCCACTTCTGGTGAATCTCCAGATGGAACTGTTCAGCTGCCTTGTTACACCAATGCTCCTCTACAGCTATACATTCAGGGGTTTTCACCTGCATCAAAGTCTTTACCAAATAGGGGATTAGCCTACCAGAAACATGCAGCTGAAGACTTGTAATCAGAAATGCGTGCACAGAAATGCCATAAAAATACCTGTCGAGTACAATTGGTTGACATCTATTACTTGGCATAATGAAAAAAGAAGCACAGCATGCTGACTTAGGTGCAGCGAAGGAAACCCCACAAACAGCACCATCTGTTGTTCAACACTACAAGAAACTGACTACAACTGGAGAGCCACAGCATTTCAAAACTGACATGGAAGACTTATGAAAAGGAGCTGAAGAAAGCTGCCGATATGCAAGAGAGGAGGACATGCTTAGAGGTGGTACTCTCAGGCAGATCTTTTGGGCAGCAGTGAGGAAGGACGAAGATATCAGGGTGAATTGTTATTGGTTATTTATAACTCGCTTAATATCCAGAGGTTTCTAAGGGCTGACCCAGGGATCAAACCTGTGTTGCTCCGTGTTGTCTTGCTTCCAAGGCGAGCACATTGCTATCCTTGCGAGAATCTACAAGATCAGGCCATCTGCGAGGCAGCACACCTGCAGACTACAATACAAGAAGTAGAGTAATCCGCACCTTGCCCGCAGAGCCACTTCATCCAAGTTAAAGTGGAGAAAAGGACGTTCACCGGAACTGGAGCGATTGAGATATATGAGTTTGTTGAAAGAAAATCTCGCTGATACCAAATGACCAAGTTTGGCCTGCAAGTCAGATAGTGGGAGGAAGAAGGTGCAAATATGGCTGTCCAAGCTCTAGCCGCAAACCGGATGAGAAAGCGAAAGAGCATGGAATGCAGGCTTAGCTGGAGAAAGGAGGGCCAGCCATGGGCAAGGCAAAAAAGATGCTCAGGAAATGAGTCCAGCAAGGAAAGGTTCTTTGGGCACACCCAGGCTGAAGGAAAACTGGTTACTAATTCACAGGTGTGCTAGCCAAGCATGAGTTAAACATTGATATCAGAAAAGGGAAGCGTGGAAATCTGGCTGATGGCTAAGCGGTACAATGACTGTGGTGTGTGATGTCATGGATTGTAATTGGTTATTTATAACGCGCCTAAGCGCAGACCCAAGGATCGAACCTGTCGGCGAGTGGTGGAATGTAGATGATGCGTGCATGAAGTTTGATTGTTTCCATGAGTAGCAGTTCAGAATGTGATCGATGATGGATGGATGCACCATGGATTGTGTACCATGTACTGATTTACCTGGCGACCCCCTTCTTTACTGAATCTTGTATCACCAATGAAGGATGGCCCTATGCTTTCTCAGAAGACTCCTGGGTGATCCCTGGACTGGTGACCATTTTATTTAATAACAACAGAAAACGGTTGCAAGTTGACATGGATTTTGCTGTGGTTGTGATGAAGCCTACAGCTGAGCGAGATTGTGAGACATTGAGGGTCTGATTCATGGAAGCGTTTATAATGACACAATCCCATAGGGAAACGTTCCATGAATCAGGCCCTAAGTATCTTGCGAATCGTAGTGAGAAGATATTATAGAGACATTGAGCTTCAGACATTGTACGTCTGGGAATCGCAGAGAGGCAACTTGCAATTAAATATGTGTATCCCAAGAATCGCAATGTGCCAACAATATATACTAAGAAAAAAGATGTACATCCTAGGAATTGTATCAAGAAGCCACTATAGAAATAATGAGAGTAAGAAATCATGCAACCTGGAAAATGTATAGAGAAAAACTGTAAAGAGATTGAAACTATGCGGTATGGGTGTCACAGTGAGAAACAACTGCAGGTAAACGGACACAGAAATTGTGTATTCTGGGCAACGTAGTCACAAGTAACTACATGGCGACTGAGGGAAAGAAATTGTGCATGCTGTGAAATATGGTGGAAAGCTACGTAAAGACACAGTAAGACATTGTGCATCCTGGGAATTGTTGTAAGAAGCAACAATGGAGAGGTTGAAAGAAAAAAAGTTGTGTATCCCGAGAACTGTAACAAAAGCTACTAAAGACTACTACAGATACATTAAGAAACTCCTGCCAAGAGCCGTACAGAGTGAACTGTAGCTAGATCTACAACACGCTTCTGTAACAAGTACAACCCTCTTTACAAAGCGCGCTAAAACAAATGCTTAGAAAAAATATTGTCCAAAGCAACACTACCAGATCACTATGGTCTACAACACAAGAAACTTGACACCCCTCTTCAATTCAAAACACAGCAGAATGGTCTAAACAAGATATCAAACTCACAAAACAGTGGAAGATGCTATGCAAATACCAGAAATATGGTGTAATGAATGATCACCAGAACACACGCACAAGACCAGAGTACACTTAAGCACCTTTATTTGTATCAGGATGAGCTGAGGTAACATGTGTAGTAGCATCAATAGAAATCAATCTGGAAACAAAGGATTGGATCAGAAGAGTGTTAGGGTGGGTTAAGTCAAAGTGAAGTGTCACAATAGACTAACTTTCAGAAAAACTGATCTTCACCTGGGATTCTTTCCTAAAGTTCCCAGAAAGCCATGGCATAGGCCCAGCACACTCTCTGGTCTTGGGATAGAATGTCCTGCCTGCTTCTGGACAAATCTGACAAGCAATGATTGCCTTTTTCCTGATTGTGGTGCTTGTCAGACGGAGTTCTTCTAACTTTTTTGCCATGAGTCACCCTGCTGGGCCAGTAGCAATACTCTTTAACATACGACAACCAACCCCTTGCTTAGGGTGCTTGGTTGCGATATTCTCATCCTCCAGCCAAGTATTGCCCCTCCGGGCACGTTCTTTAAACTTCCTTCTTCTTCCTGTGATCTGTCCTCTCCCTGCCTGCATCTGTGGTTTAGGTCCCAGCAAGCTCTTAGCTACCTCTCTCTGAAGTGGGGACTCTGCAACCAGTAACCCCTGGGTTGTTTGGGTCTGGTCCCTAAAGTCTGGGATATAGCTCCCAGAAAGCTTTCTTTCTCATGCAGTCTCAAGCCTGGTCTCTGTTCCTCCATACAATGCCAAGTGCTCTCTCTTATTGCTTAATACATTTCCTTAGGCCAGAAAATTAACACTTTACAATTGCACTAAAAAAATTAGCAAATTAGTTAAGCACCCATTTTGCTATTTGGATAATACGCAAAGGAGCAAACAGGTTTACACCCAATCTGTATTATTTAATAATGCTCTCACAAGTAGTAGTAGTAGTAGTTTGTCATTTATATAGCGCCTTTATCCCATTAGTATGGCCTCAACAGGCTTGTGGGGATGAACACCCTCGTTGGACTGGAGTCGAATGTATGAAACATCTCAGAAGGAATATTATGCGTGTGCGCATCAGGCCTACATAGGGAGTTAGGTGGGCTGGCTGTGTCCCAGTAAGCTATCCATGATGGTCAGGCATGTGAATGGGTGCTGGGGGTGTGGTCAGGAGAGTGTGCAGGAGCAAGAGACTTGTTATGTGTCCAGCTAGACCAAATTTGTTGCCGTTGGTCATAGCTGTATTCTAATGCAGGATACTCTTTATGTGTCCAGCTAAACCAAATTTGTCATAGGTCGTCGCTGCATTCTGATGGCAGAGATGTTGTGCTTCCTGTATTGGTCTGGTGGATGGAGACAAATTTGCTGGAATTATTTTGAGCTGTTAAACAGGAGCACCCAGGTAGAGGGAGTTGGCAAAGTCTAAGCGGGATAAAATGCTAGCGAGGATTGCTGAGAATCTGTGAGGGTAGGAGAGATAGGGGAAGTTCGCCTGAGGATGTGTAGGTCGAAATGACAAGTTCTTGATGTGAAGGGAGAGTTATCAGTCCAGGTCCAGGGTGCATCCCGGGATTTCTACAGAGGCGAATGCTGTAGGTGGGTCTGCTAGGGAGGGCGGCCATGGGTTGGGTTGGGGAAGGAGAGATTCTTTACAGCAGACTCAAATACATTTTTTTCCCAGGGTTGAGGAGGAGGTGGTTAGCCATCATCCAGCAGTCGATTTCAGAGAGGCAGGTGGCAAGGTCAGGGCGGGGGAAGCTTGGGACTTTGGAATCTTGCAAATTATCTGGGTGTCATCTGCATAGTTGTAGCAGGATTGGATATGAGCGCGGATGTGTGAGGGCAGGGGGAATGAGGAGCATGATTTTGAGAGCGTATGAAAGAAATACAAAAATCCATCTTAGAGCAGCATCCCAGATGCCTAAAGATGCATAGAGAGTTCAGCCGGTTAGTTAGGGTGGTCTGGTCGATAGTGTCAAACGACGCAGAGAGATCGAGGAGGATAAGTGCAGTACACCCTTCTGCATCCGCTGTTCTTTTTAAGTCATCCCAAATGGAGATGAGGGAGGATTCTGTTCCCTGATAGGGTCTGAATCCAGATTGGGAGGGGTCAAGAAGGCAGTTGGATTCTGTGTAGTGGCAGAGCTGCATGTATGCTGTGCGGTCTAAGAGTTTGGCAATGAGGCAAGTGTTGCATATAGGGCGGTAATTGGAAGGAAGGAGCGGGTCGAGGGTGGGCTTTTTAAGAAGGGGCTTCACGTGGGATGTTTTGAAAGCCTCAGCAAAGTTGCTTGAAGTAAGAGAAAGGTTAATTATCGACCACAATAATGCTGCATGCACATATGGTGGATAGGATGTTCTTAAGGAGTGAGTGGGGACAGGAATCTCCAGAGGAACCGGAGGGGCGGCTTTGGGGTAGTAGTTTTAGGAATTCAGGCTGACAAGTGGGAGTGAAGGCAGAGAGGACCTGCAGAGTGGGCCGAATGTGGGCTGAGACATGGTGAGAAGGAAACAAAAAGGGGGAAGGATGATGATAGTTTGGTGGTGATGGAGCAGTGTTTTCGATAGCGATGTTATAAAAGTGGTCTGAGAGGGCATCGCAGAGTATTTTGATAGGGGGTCGGAGGGGTGAGGCAGCTGGGAGTCTTCAATTCACTGATGATCCAGTGGAGTTCCCTGCTAGTGCTACAGAAGTTGGAGATTCGGTTTCCGTAGAAGGATATTTTGGCTTTCCTAATTCCAATTCTACAGAACAATGTCTGTCTGACATTACTGACTACTTTGGGGCGTGGGCTTGGCTGCCATGTGCGGTCCAGGTGATGCTCGTTTATTTTAAGGGATATTAGGGAGGGTGTGTACAATTTGAGATTAGGACCAGATCTCTTTGAGGCGCATCTCATTGGTGTGAGTGGGATGAGGATATTGGAGAGCCATTGGCTGAAAAATTAAATAGAAGGAGGTTCTCCATAAAGTGTGATGGCTTATGAGGGAGCATAGAAGGGAATCTCCCAGATCAGGGATTATAATGACCTTATTCCACAGAGGTACAGGGGAGGGAGAATAGGCACTAGGGAGACAGGGAAGGTCAGGAGAGAGAAGATGATGACAGAGTGGTCAGTCCAAATTAGAGGACGGGGAGGCAGGGTGGCGATGAAGTCTGTGGAGCTGACTAAGGTGTCAACGGTGTTACCTGTTATGTAATTGGAGTGTAATATCAGTTGGGTAATGTACAGAGCTTCCATTTGATTAATGAGTGGATGGTTCATAGGGTTGGAGGGAACGTCAAACCAGATGCTGATATTTCCTAATATGGTAAGGGACTGGTGTAAAATCAAGATGGATGATACAGAGTTGCTGAGGAATTCTGCAAATATTCTATTGTAGACAGGAGGTCTGAAAAGGAGTAAGAAGCTGTGGGTTAGAGAGGGAGATAGTTAGATTTTTACTAGTAATGATTTTCAGTCAGAGTTGCAGAGTTGTTTCTCAGTGTGTAAGACTGAGAGGTGTTGGTTGTGAAGGATGGCTAATCCTCCACCTCTGCTGGACTTATTCTGAATGATCAGGGAGTAGCCAGATGAAAAGGCCTTGTGTGTGATGGGTTCAAAGCCGTCGGTGAACCTATGGGGCAGAATGGGGATGAGGAGGCCCTTGATTCCGGGACCCGACAATGGGCAAGTAGTGGGTCCGCCTAACTCGGCATGACCCGGTTCTTGCCCATTCACGGGTGCCGGAAAAAATGCAACTCCGGTGGGCAGCCGGGCTGTTTTTAACAGCACGGCTACTGCCAGAGTTGTAATGAGGCCCTATGTGTTTGTTTTTGGAGACAGATCTGGCCTTGATGAGGATGCAGGATAGCAGGTAATGTTTGAGAGGGAGGATAGGTCTTGAAGTGGGAGGACAAATTGGCATGCGCGGGGAGTGGGAGGTGAAGGGGTAAAAGGAGATAATAGGGTCTGAAAAAGCCAAATAGCCCTCTAAACGGCATTTGTCAAAAAAGAGAAAACACAGAGTGTGGTATGCTGAGTGCAAGGTTACAAGTTTATTGCAATAGACTGGGGAAAATATCAATATGAAAGCCAAACTCTCACTCCAGAATTCTCTAATGTTTGAACAGACAACAGGACTGTATATAGTACAAATGAGTGTTGTGATGTCACAGTTGTGGAAAGCTATCGCTCCTGCTCATTGGCTCCCTCTACTAAGCTACATATGGAACCTACATGTGTGCACCCAGGGATTGGACAATCGTCATCTAAAACCCCACCATGGACCTTCCCCTAAAAAAGTGCTACCTCACCATATCTGGAAATTAATTGGTAGGCCCTGAATTTCTTCTGCAGTGAAAATATACATGTGCTAATCGGGTACAATGCGGTTACACTATCCATGAACTGGCTGCATAATGACACATTTGTGTAGGTGAGAGAGTGGGAGAGACAAGTGCATCACCTTATTTTAATAAAATCAAATAGCCTATGTTTCCCCTTCCATGCCACAAGTTCCGAGGCGCAAGGCCTTGTTCACAATCCGCAATCGCCATCCTGCACTTGACAGATTTATGAATAATTATTTTGCGAGTCATCCTGTTAAAATTTCATCAAGGCATTTTAGTTGTTTTTTCTTATGCCGCTTCTTGGTCGTCCCTTCATGCCTAGCCGGGCGCAGAATACATTAATCTGTCACCTCCTTCTGATTTCCTGGGATGCTATATACTTGACAGTTTGCCCTGTGTTTGCAACTTGATTTATCTGACAGCTGACCAAACACAATAATGTCTTATTCTGCCATGTACACTTCTTGCAAGGCTCGCTCCGCCTCGATATTCCTTTGGCTATTCACCATCCAGCTGGCTACAGCATTTTCCTGATTTGTTCGACCGTGTTCAACTGGGCTTTCCTTAAAGTTGCAAAGCTGAATTCTTTGCTGGATTCACCCAAAGTCTAAAGGAGCTTCACTCTAACCTAGATTCATAATGTCATGCTTCAGAAAAACGTGTCCTGATTCAGATAGAGTGGTAGTTCAGGTGCATCGCGCTTGGGCCTGGTGGCTAACTAGGGAACTCGGTAAGGTACAGCGTACTGATAAAAAACAGCATGAACAGGGATACAGTAATGTATTAGTTGCATATATAACTGGTTTTAAGAAGCAGGATGGTTTTTTGGAGCACAGTAATGTTATGTTATGTTATTTTGCATTTATATAGCGCCTTATATCCCATTGGTATGGTCTGAAGGCGCTGGTAGGTTGAACGCCCTTGGGAACCGAAGTTCAGGTCAGTAGGGAGAGTAGGGAGAGTCAACGGCACGTGTGCGCACCGGGTATGTGTGCAGCTGGTGCAGTATTCGTGAAATAGCTGCTTCTTAGTGGAAGGTGTGGTGGTTGAGATAAGGGGTATGTGTTCGTTCTGGCAGGATTTATCCAGACCGACTGTGGCTGCGTTAGGCCTGAGGAGAACGCCTGGCTGGGGTGTGTGTAACCAGCAGTGATTACTTAGAATGTTGGGGAGTGAGCGGGAGATGTTAGTATGAGAACAGTTATACCGAATGGTGCCATAGTATCTCTGTGTTCTAGTTGAGTGGTGGTGTACAGAAGAGAGTAAGCGTGGGGTGTGATATGATGCGTTACATGCTCTTTCAAACGTTCCCTGCATTCCAGACCATACTATGTACGTCGTGCAGTTCTATCAAATAAATGCAACTATCTCAGAGAGGCTATTGGGCACAACTTCTAAATACACTCATATGCTATTGGGTACACTTCTAAGTGCAACTTTTCTCAGAGAGGGTATTGGGCACAACTTCTAAATACACACATATGCTATTGGGTACACTTCTAGATGCAACTTTTCTCAGAGAGGCTATTGGGCACAACTTCTTAATACACACATATGCTATTGGGTACACTTCTAAGTGCAACTTTTCTCAGAGAGGATATTGGGCACAACATCTAAATACACACATATGCTATTGGGTACACTTCTAAGTGCAACTTTCTCAGAGAGGGTATTGGGCACAACTTCTAAATACACACATATGCTATTGGGTACACTTCTAGATGCAACTTTTCTCAGAGAGGCTATTGGGCACAACTTTTAAATACACACATATGCTATTGGGTACACTTCTAAGTGCAACTTTTCTCAGAGAGGGTATTGGGCACAACTTCTAAATACACACATATGCTATTGGGTACACTTCTAAATGCAACTTTTCACGGAGAGGCTATTGGGCACAACTTCTAAATACACACATATGCTATTGGGTACACTTCTAGATGCAACTTTTCTCAGAGAGGCTATTGGGCACAACTTAGAAATACACACATATGCTATTGGGTACACTTCTAGATGCAACTTTTCTCAGAGAGGCTATTGGGCACAACTTCTAAATACACACATATGCTATTAGGTACACTTTTAGATGCGACTTTTTACGGAGAGGCTATTGGGCACAACTTCTAAATACACACATGCTATTGGGTACACTTCCAGATGCAACTTTTCTCAGAGAGGCTATTGGGCACAACTTCTAAATACACATATGCTATTGGGTACACTTCTAGATGCAACTTTTTACGGAGAGGCTATTGGGCACAACTTCTAAATGCAGCTTTTTTCAGAGAGGTTATTGGGCACAACTTCTAAATGCAACTTTTCTCAGAGAGGCTATTGGGCACAACTTCTAAATGCAACTTTTCTCAGAGAGGCTATTGGGCACAACTTCTAAATACACATATGCTATTGGGTACACTTCTAGATGCAACTTTTCTCAGAGAGGCTATTGGGCACAACTTCTAAATGCAGCTTTTTTCAGAGAGGCTATTGGGCACAACTTCTAAATGCAACTTTTCTCAGAGAGGCTATTGGACACAACTTCTAAATGCAACCTTTACATGTATAGGACAGAGTTTCCAATGCAAATATACTGCAGATATAATTAATTTACAGTGATGATATTTTGTTAGATGAGTGGTAGGGTAGTATGGCCTGAAGTAGTTGCTTCTGGCCCCGCCCTTGCCACACTTACTTGTTGTTGGCTTCTTGCTTCTCCTGCGGAAACCTGCAGATACAATCTGAAGTCGTCACTGAAGGAGTCGTCCTTTGCCTCAGGTCCTTAGCCGATGGGCTGCGGGGCAGAGGGCTGCCCTAGGAGAGCTGGTAATGGAGGGGAATCATCTCGGCTAGACCAATCGGAGCGGGGTGGGCCGGCTCGGGAGGCGGGAGGGAGCGGGACCAGGAAGAGGGTGCGGGGTGGGGAAGGGAAAGCAAACGGGGGATGGGAGGGCCTGGAAAAGTTTTTAGAGAGGGCCTGGAGGGCTAATGGAGCGCTACAGGTGCGCAGGACACTCACCGGCGTGGGGCCTAAACTCACCTGCACTCCAGGGTGGTAAATGGGGTGCAGTTGGGTTTGCTAAGGTACTAAACGCTCGCAGAGCGAGGTCGGCGGCCAATGGGGGGGGCTATAGGGAGGGAAGAAAGACACAGGGAAAAGCGGTCAGAGGAGGGGGAGAAAGACAAGCACAGGAGCACAAAATACAAAAAAAAGGAGAAGAAAAAAACGTACATCTGCAAGGCAGAGGCTGCAACAACGGGGTGGAATGGGGACATGAGGAAAATGGGGCCTCAACTCACCTGCACTCCAGGATGGTAAATGGGGTGCAGGTGGGTTTGCTCACGCACTAAACGCTCGCAGAGCGAGGTCGGTGGCCAATGGGGGGAGGGCTATAGGGAGGGAAGAAAGACACAGGGAAAAGCGGGGAGAAAGGCAAGCACAGGAGCACAAAATACAAAAAAACGAGGAAGAAAAGAAAGGTACATCTGCAAGGCAGAGGCTGCAACAACGGGGTGGAATGGGGACATGAGGAAAATGGGGCCTCAACTCACCTGTGCTCCAGGATGATAAATGAGGTGCAGGTGGGTTTACTCACGCACTAAACGCTCGCAGAGCGAGGTCAGCGGCCAATGGGAGAGGGCTATAGGGAGGGAAGAAAGACACAGGGAAAAGCGGGCAGAGGAGGGGGAGAAAGACAAGCACAGGAGCACAAAATACAAAAAAAAGAAGAAGAAATAAACGTACATCTGCAAGGCAGAGGCTGCAACAACAGGGTGGAAGGGGGACATGAGGAAAATGGGGCCTCAACTCACCTGCACTCCAGGATGGTAAATGGCTGTGTTCCCCACCCCACCACCTAACCTCGGTGTAGCCGCAGGGAATGTAGCTGTCAGACTTCCATGGATGAACAGGGGCAAACAGGGAACGGGAGCAAAGGCTGCCTTGGCAGAGCCTCTGAAGAAGAACATTCCGGTAATGTGGGCCAGGGAGATGGAACAATTGGGGGCACGGAGGGTAGACGGTAGGACAGAGGAAGTCGGAACTGGGACGGGGCTAGGACACATGACAGTACAATACCAAAAACACATGGAGGAAAGGCCCGGACACAGATTGCACAACAAAGCCAGTCCAGGAGACAAGAACACTTACCCAAACGAGGACAAAAAGGAAGCAGACAGCTTTATTTGCTATGTTTTCTGTGTCACATGAAAAGAAATGCAGTAAAATAAAATCTGTGTATGTTATGCTGCCAACCTAGTACACAAAACAGTCTGGTTATTTTTTGCCCAGTGCAAACATGTTCCTATATTATGGATTGTGACAAAACCGGTTTGCTCAATTCTAATCTAAGCAATTGTGTAACATGGAGCACTGCTGCTAATTTCTAAAAATCAGGCCCTTGATGGTTTATTCAAGGGTCCTTTCCCGCTCCAGCGCGCGACTGGTTAATTCCCCTTACTCCGTGTTCCTTATGTTTTAGCCCTTTCCTAGTGGTAATCATTTGCCGCTCATGCTACACCCCTGTTGGTAATTGCTGTTTATCAGGCCTTGTGCAGTGATGGTCGATGAATTAATAGGCCGATCTGCCATTTAAAAGTCTTATAGGAGTTACAGCATGGACTGATGGGCCAACATCCTAACTCTGCATCTCTGTTCCTGTTCTCTCATGCATGGTTGTGTCGTCGGAGTTGGTTACCAACAGGCTAACCAATGGAAAAAGGCATCTTGCGGGGAGGGAATGTGGACACTCCTGCTTATTCCTGGCTACCTGGCAAGTCTCTTTTGGGGATGGCTGGCATGCTTGATACTTCTCTCATTGTTCATGGATGTCTGAGCAGGTGGGCTGTACTCGCTCATTCTAAAGATCTGATGCCTAGGTTGGAAGCCAGGCCCCGCTCCAGGAATTTTCGTCTGGGTAGACCAGGTTTGCAATTAGGCGGCGGGGCAATTTCCATTGGGTGTTAGTGTGGTTATAGGTGTAGGAATAGCCAAAACATTGGGTTAGATTTTGATCAGATGAGTGATCCGGCAAAACATTTTTCCCCAGATCCGTAAAAATCCATTTGCAGCCTTCACTTGGTTTGGTTTATTGGACTGCTTTAGCAGTGTAAAAGCTTGGATTCAAAGCAGTGGAGGATTGGCAACTTTTGGCTTCAAGGCAAGTACAGTTTTCTGGCCATGGCTCAGTCACCCAAGCACTCAATGCACGGCCCCACGTTGCAGAACTAGAATCAATCCCAACACCCCCCACTCACACATTCTCAAGTATACATACTAGCTATTATTATTGGCATTACTTTCCTTTTTATGCAACCTATCCTTCAGTTATGTTTGTGGATTCATAAAGGCCCGGACCCCATTGCACCTCCCCCTCATTCCAGATGTTGTCAAATGTTTTCACCAGGATACTATCATTTGGTGAAATGGGAAAGCTAGCATTTGAGTCCATGTTTCCTTGTGTCATAGTTTGCAATTTGACAGGAGGCTACATCTCCTTCCACCCTATCTTATCTTTACTTTTAGGCCAATGTAAAGAGGTGGATAAACTAGAGAGGTCATTGGTAGAGATATAGCTGAGCCATTGGATCCGGCTTTGATCTAAGAGCCAAATAAAAGCTTGCAAAGCAAAAGATGGCTTAAACCCATGGCTGCCTCACCACAACACAAAACACATACCAGACACCCGGTCCACCCACCCCTCCACAACATAAGACCCAGAGGGGGCATCCTGCCTCTCCACCAGTACACATTATACATTCTATAAAATGTTAACATTATAATCATTTGTCGATGAACATTATCAATTATAACCCCACATGAGTGAGACTTTTCCTACAGATAGTTAAGAAAAATAAGGCATAGTGATGAAAAATGATTTACTTAGGATGACATATTGTGTAGAAGATGTGGATTTGAGCCCTGGCTTCCCGGTTCCATCTTCAACATTAAAGGGGTTGTGCCAGTCCCACAATCGGGTGCATTGGCATGCAGGCTAGGCACAGATCTGAGCAACAGTCACATCATTTGTGGACCTACCTTTCCAAATATGCATCACTGTATCACGCTATTTTACTTACCCATCCACCTCCGTTGTCTTTTGCTTGCACCACTTCCTCAGTGTCCCCTTGCCACCCTTCCTTGCAATGAACTTTAAGACACCCATTCCTCTTTTGCTCCCTCTTCCCTTGCCCACATTGCTCAGTCACCAATTCCTTGTTACTCACCGCCTTCCATTGCCCTGGCTCACATCTTGAAAGTCAACCACCTTGATTTACAGATCAGCCTCTCCCAGACATTACAAGAAGCTGTGTTTGGAGTCTTGCTGGTAATTGTATACATGGGGTGTGCACTTAGACAACGCAGAGCGAAAGGCACTGGGGGACGTGCCTGTAACAGTGCTCTCAAATTGCACGTTCTTGGAAAGCTGGCTTCATATTTCAATTCACAGAAACAGAGGGAATTGTGAGAGGAGTCCACCTAGTATCTGATGTTGGCGAGGGCGTAAGAGCAAACTATTCAATTGATTTGTGCTTTCTATGAAGATGGAGTGTGTGTGACTGTGGGTCTGTGTGTGGGTGTGTGGAATTCCGTTTGTGTGACTGTGATCTTGTGTTTCAGTGTGTTTGTGACCGTATACAGTATATATAGTAGGATGTGCCTGTGCTCGTGTGGCTATAAAGCTATATTTTTTTTAAAAAATGTACATTTATTTTTAGTATATTTTAGCCAATGCTATGTAGCCAATGCAAGTACTATGCTAGTACAGAGAACGTAAATAATCATCAAACATGATCACATAATCAAATCCATAACTTATAAAGCCACATGATGGGAGACTCAAAGAGCCTCCTGGACGATATTCATCCACACAATGGGGATTCTTTGTATGTACGAATCAGACTAGGGATATTGCACCCTGCATGGTACACATGTTCATGATCAACTTCAATACCCGGTCTATGCCCATTGTGTGGATCTGTCAATGAAACATTCATGCATTATATGTTAATTTGCCCTGTTACCTTGGAATTAAGGCATCTGTTTTTGAAACCGGTATTGGTTGTCCAAAGGGCACTAAGCACTAATGAAGCTGTACAATTTTTAATATGTTCAACTGGTAGGAAAGTTGTTTTTGCATCTGCAAGGTATGTACATCGGGTAGGGCTATTTAGGCAAAGATGTATGGGAATTGATTCACTCTAATAGCCAACAATGATAAAGACATTATAAAGAGGCTGCGAGCGTGCTCTACTCAAAAGATGTGATAATAGATAACAGTGTATTATTTGTAATAGTGTTTTTTTATTGAAGAGTATTGGTTTTTTAGTGCATATTTAATTATTGTGTCTATGTATATGATTGCTAAAAAAAAGTTATGCTAAAGGGTTTCATAATGAATAAAGCTTTGAAAAATGAAATGTAGTTACTAACAGAGTCTACAAACAAAAAAGATTATGTGTATTGTGTGTCTTGTTTGGATGGAAACTATGATGTAACTCCTGGGTGCTTAGGCAGTGGGTGAAATGGTAATTATTTACTGTGGTGTCCCACAAGTGACAGGGTGGTGGGCAGGAGGATTGTCCACACTCCCAACCCCCTAATAAACATTTGCCTCAGAAGATTAATCATGAACACCTGGAAAATACCCCAAGAGAAGATTGTTTCCGATAATGTTGCTGGTAAAGTGTAAAAAGGTGAACCTAAAAATCTGTACCTAATGTTTTCTTGCAGAGTGCCTGGCAAAGGCTTGTCTAGTGCCTATACACAAACCAACACTGTTGGCTTTGCAAATGCTTATTTTAGACAGGACTGCAGCGCAAGCAAAAGATGCAAGGACAAACATATTGCTTACAAATCAGCTGGCTGAAGACAAGCATTAAGAGATTTTTATTACACTAGGAGCTTGTTTACAGAGGAAGACCTATCATTAAACACTTGAAAAAAGCATAGATGGAACAATGACAGTCCCCATACAGCACAAATGTTGAGGCTACGTTGTGATAGAGCTAGCTCAAAGAGTTCCTGAAATTGTATGTTTTGGAAAGTAGCAGCAGGTAGCTTGTGGGAATGCCATAGGCATTTACATGGCACTGGGTGGATAAGTGACCAAACACTCCCATAGGATATGTGTCCTTCCTCACATCCCATCTCCATCCTCTCTGTGTTCCGTTGAAAGAGTTCTGGTGTACACCTAATAACCCAAACTAAACAAGGATGGGGGTAAGGCTTTGACTCAATCATAACCAGTGGCATTGCTCTGGTCAGCCTTTTATACCACTGCTTGTAAATCGACCTCAGCCCTGCCACTTATGCTAGCAGCCCTGCCCAAACTGCTGGACCACAAGAGCTAAAATAACTGTGGTGGCTTGTGTTCCAGTCCAAAGGAGACGCGGCCTAGCAGTTGCGATTGAACTCCACCTTTTGGTGACAGAAGCAAGACTCATTTGCTAATGTCTTGTCACCTTTGGTAACAGCACAGGCATTCTAAAGAATCGCTGAGGGGCAATGACTTTGTCTTGGTAGCAAGACAGCGCAGCACAACCCAGGGCTCTGTGCAAAGATCAAATGGTGCTTCAACATAGAGAGTACATTGTCCTGATTTGCCCCGCATTGGGAACTATTAGAACTCTTTCAATGGGGCGATATATACACAACTTCGCATCATTTAACAAAGATTATTTCTTTGCTCGAATCTGTAGCAGTGAGGAGACAATGGCCACCATTGCTATTAGAAAAATTCAGCATAAGACGGGAGTGATAAAGTTGAGATGGTAACGTACACTGGCTAACCCACGCAATTTGTTCTTAGTTTTGTTTATGACTAACCCAATGTTGAGAATGCTATGAAGCTTCTAGAAAGATTGTGGGCTTCATTCACAGAGCGTTTTCCTATGGGATTGCTCCATCATAACACCCTTCTTTGAATCAGGCCCTAATACTCTTCTTTGTTTATTTCTTGACTTTTTTCTTGCTTTTTCTTTTGTTTAAGAAACCGCCTTTTGGGATTTTATTTGAAATTTGTTTTGGAAGAGAGTGCTGAAATTCCTTTTAATTGTTTTGTTTTTGTTATGATGTTTAAGGTTGAGTAATAACAAGCAATAACACAAAATAAAAAAAAAAGATTAAAATATCTTTACCTTGTTACTAAGAGGTTGGGAATGTAAGTAAAATGAACAGTGTAATTTAAAAAAAAGCAGTGCAGGATCTTGCTAGAAAGTTGTAAGCAGCCGTTTAGACGGAAGAGGCGTCCCCCTCGACCTGGCTTCCGGTCTGGTTCCTGGGGGACGCTTATAAGATGGGAGCTGCAGGCAATCAGTCTCTTTGCCCAGCAGCTCCCGCCGTGTCAGTTGATCCCCACCCACCCACACCAGATAGGATTGGATGACAGAGGATGACATGTTAAGGGTCGTATGACATGGAAGTTGTGCATAAAGATGTGTACGTAGTTTTTTAAATATAATAGTTGAAAGGATCATGGTGAGGCGTTCGTATCACCGACCGGTAATTCATTTAGGGATAGTAGTAATGACTTGAATGTAGAGATATGATAATGGTATTGTGTTGTGCGATTTGTTTCTAATTTTCTTCTTTGTTACAGGCGGAGTATCGGGGCAGTCCTAGCCAATGAGGGACCTCACGCTGCAGCTTCGGCGGCAGCAGCTCGGGATTGGCCGGGCTCGAGCCGATCCCTCCACGTCCACTGACTTCCCTTCCTTAGGGCTCTAGGCCAACAACCTCCTGGTCAGTGCCCCTGAGTGTCCGGCTGGTAGTAACCAGTGTTAGCTGGTAGTAACCAGAAGCTTGTCAGTTTTTGCCGGTGACAAATAGGATGACATGGTTCACCCGTAACCGGACTGTAATGATTATGTGGCTGGGACCGTCCCAAGTTTATTGTCTTGCTCCTAATAAACTGTGACCGTGTACTTTCCAAAAGAACCTTACAAAGTTGTCTGTGTTATTTATTCTTATGTCATTACTCTAGCCAAAGGAGGTGGGGGTGTCCAATGGGGATCTCCCCGCTAAGTCCACATCAAGCAAACAAACCCTAACCAGGCCTCCAGCAGTGCAGCCCTGCAGAATGCTAATCGCTTGAAGTTGCTGCCAGGCAGGTACATGGGAGTGAAATCCCCTCATTCACTAAAAAGGACTCCCTTCTGGTGTGAGGGGCGGGGGCAGGAGGTGGCCTTGGGTGGGCTGCTGCCCCATCCATAGCCCTCCTGCTGGAAGTGCTTTGCAGCCCCTACCTAGCAAATCATGACAGAAGGATTGCAGGTGATCAAGGGCGCAGGAGTTGGAGCCCGCTGGGAGCAGTTTTTCCTTCTGTGAGCTGCCGTACTGAAGCCCCGCCTACCACTCGCTTAAAACTTGTGAGCATCCCACAAAGACTGAAGCCCGCAGGGGATCAAGGGCACGGGAGTTGGAGAGCGCTGGGAGTTTGCACATGCTGGCGAGTACCCAGAGGAACTATTATTAAAGTTACTTTGTCTGCAACTTGGCACTCTGTGAGGAAAGTACAGGCGATTAACTGCTACGTTTATTTACAATTCTCCAATGATTGAAGCCTGCTTAAGGAAGCTTCGGTCTGGTACGATTGAACTGCCTACTGGAATCCTAACGGGGAGATTTTCGATCGATAGAAAATATATGTGGGTCATTGGAAAAAGTTATTACGGAACAGTTCCAACTCTTTGGTATTGATTTAGAATGTATTAAGAAGATGCTGTTAAGGGTGTTCTAATGTTAAGGTGCGGGCAGCCCAACAGGGAACAAAACAATTGGAAACCTAACCACTAAGCACCCATCCAAAGCCACACTGGCTAAAGAATGTCTCCCCGTTTGTAGGCCAATCATGGCGAAACAGACCGACAGAGAGAGTAAAGTACTTAGCCGGGTGACTGGGAGCCATATGTGGGAGCAGGGAAGTTTGCCTCGCACCTTGGGTGGACCCATGAGAGCGCCCAGTAGTATTCATGGAGGGTTCACAGAGGGCCGGGGAGTGCGCCCGGTAATTTGGTGGGTAATAAATAGACCTATAACACATGCACTCAAAAATACATGCAACCGTGGATCACTCCACCAAATACTACACCTTTGGGGAGTAGGACAATGGGACGACCACCATATCATCACGGTGGGGTTTGCTTTAAACATTTAATATCATTCCCCAATGTGAGGGCACAGCAAACATGCCCGTCTCTCACCTAATATAATGTGGGGAGGGTTGCATGTGGGTCATATGAGACACAGGAGTTACTGGTAAATAAGTGCATCCATTATTTCAGATTCACAAGAGGGTGTAAAAACTATTATTAGAAGCAATATAGTGAAGTGTGCAAGGTAGAGTGTGCCTAACGGTGATGAAGATATGATTTTGGTTTCTCTAAAAAACGATTGGTTAAAGGATGGTCTTCTCTCTATAGAATCCCGAGAATATCCTCTGATGGGTTCGAGAATCTCAGTTAGGCCCACAGTTAACATGCAGTCCAGGGACACTTCAAATATTATCAATGTGCCCACCACAAGTGTACCCATAATAAAGAACCCAAAGAAGCAGGTTATATCCAACAGCGAGTCCAATATTGGCCTAAGTCCTAGATGCTGTAGACTCACACATCTCTGTTCCGGAACAAAGCAACCTAAGGAGAGAGCACTGTGTTTAATCTCCTGGAACATAGCTGGTTTTAAGAAACACTTGATAGGCCCTGATTGGTGCAATTATATCCGGGGATATGATGTGGCATGCTTCCAGGAAACATGGGAGTTAGATTTGACCACTTTTCTAGGCTATGAGGTTTTCTGGGTGCCGGATGCGAAGGGACCTAAGAGTAAACCCTTTGGTGGGCACTGTGGATTAGCACTGCCTTTGATTTCCAAATCTCTAACGTTGAATCTGCTTCTCCAGTCAGTATTTGGTATTAACCTTACCGGGTATTCGATTAATATCCTTGTTTAATGTGTACAATCTGGTCACTAAAAACCCTACAAATAATGCAATTGAATTAGTCAGGAATCTCTAAGAAACAAGAATAAGCCATGAGAAATTGGAACATCAAATTCTACTTGTGGGTGATTTAAATTTGCAAATAGAGCCCCTCCCAGATTTAGAGGGGGCTTGGGATGAATTGAATGAGGTATGGGAAATACCACTATTGGAACCATCGTTGATGGGTCGGGCCCATCCGATGGCTCTTAGTTGTGCCGCTACTCTGCTTGGCATGGGACGTAGGCCTGTAATGGTCGTTTTAGAAAGGGCCAGCTGTCAAAATCCATCTTTCATGGGAATAGAAGTACCTCACATATAGATTTTTTTTTTATCAATGGAACTGTGGGCAAATGCAAACGATTTTGAGGTCTTGAATAAACAGGGAAGTGACCATAAGCCATTGTGCCTGAAGTTGATCAATTTGGACAGATATGAGAGCGATCTCTGTAGTGATTTTAGTTACCCTGTTTATATCCAGGGTCAATCCAAACAACTAATTAAGTGGCTTGATCTCGACCTGATGCAATTTAAACCACATATCTATGATACTACCTTGCCTGATTTGGAGCAACTCTCCTTGATGGAATCTGGTGTTGTAGAAACACTTTCTGTTTATGATAAGATGGTATTGTCCAACCACCTTTTGTTAGCAGATCTAGTAAAAATGTAAAGAAACGTGCAATAAAACATGTTTGGTTTGACGAGGATTGCAGGATAGCCAAGTCTGATATTTTGAATTGCCTAAAATGACACCAAGGTCCAGATAGGACTGAACTGACAAATCCCTGATAAAAGTTTAAAAGATAGCTATGCACAGCAAGAATTGGATAAACTGCAGGAAGCCTCTCGATCCAGGCACTCTCATATGTTCTGGAAGATAGTGGGAACACAGAAGGGCCTCATAAGGAGGTGGTAGCTCATATAAATCCGAATACATGGTAGACACATTTCCAGGATCATTATGGAATGGGAGGTACACCCGCTGTTCAGAGAATTAATTTGCAGGACTGGGAGAGAGGGAATATCCCCATCTCAATTCATTTTGAATTATGGGAGGTTTGCAATGCTATACCCTCCCAGAAGTGGGAAATGTACCCAGCCCAGACCTTATTCCAACCGACCTAATCAAGGAAGAACCAACAGTATGGACACAAGCATTATGGCTTTTGTTTAATATAATTCTCAAACATAATAAGGCCCTCCCCTCCTGGCAAAATGCAACAACAATCCCAATTTATAAAAAAGGAGGGATAGAGGACCCAGGACATTTTAGGCGATTTCGCTAGTGGATGGAGTGGGGGGAAGTATTTGTCAGAATCATCTACTAGCATCTCCAGCAGTGGGAGACAAAGGGAAACCTATTTGACCAACTCTTAGCACGATTTTTCCCCAAAGTAAGTACAATGGACCAACCCTTCCATCTCTATTTGATCACGCAGAAATACACGACTCTCAAAAGGTATTTTATGCATTTATCGACCTCAGGACCGCTTTTGATTGCGTGTCACGAGAGATGTTGTGGACAATATTGATAAAAAAAGTGGTGTAACCGTGGATCTACTGTGCATCATAATTCAACTTTACTCCAGTAATAGTGCATCAGTGCACTGTGGTTCGGGGCGGGGGGGCGAACGCAATCATTCAGGGTGACCAGGGGAGTGAGGCAGAGATATATCCTTCCCCCCCTCCTGTTTTTGTTGTATATTTCTGAAGTAGTTTGCCACGTTAGACTGAAATCCCTGGATCAACCGAAGTTGGGCCATGAAGTAGTTCTGATACTCCTCTTTGCAGATGATGCAGTTCTTTTATCTTCATCTGCAAGGGGGTTTGCGATCACACTTGATGCCTTTGTGGTGAAATGCTTGGAGCTTCATTTTGAGATTAACCTAGGGAAAACGAGATCATTGGTTTTTCGCCCAAAGTTTAATAATTCATGAAACTCAAGCTGAATATTAATGGCTCCCCCATTCAACAAGTGAGACAATATGATTACCTGGGTGTAAAATTTGATGACCAAGGCAATTGGTCATCGCAGATGCTTAAATCTAGCTTAACCTTGGAAAAATATGGGAGGCATAATAAGGAGATTTTTTTCTTACACATGTCCAAGGCCCCATTTCACCTGCCATTACAATGTATACAGCTCAGACTAAATCAGCAGCCACATAGGGGGCAGAAATGTGGGGTTATTTGACTAACTACAAACTAGGTTTGGCCGAAAGACTCAGGCAGCCAACATCACGCCCAAGAATCCCCATTTATCTAGAATTGGGCCTTGTAGAAATGAGGTTCTAATTAGACCAGTAGTCGATTGGCTTAGGTTATGATGGGTCCCAGAATTAAAAACATACCTTGAGGTTCTCATATATATATATTGGATGCCTAGGGTGGGAGATCCCTACCTTGTTTCCAACAGGTTAAATAATCTCAGATGGAAATGGAATTGGGAAACCTGTGGTTCAATTCCTCTGGATTTATCCCAGGTGATGTGGGCATGCATTGGGTTGTCCACAGGAATAACATATTTGACTAGTAAATCGACAATGGGGTTCAAAATATACTTAGATCCGGTTAACCCACCACTTGCATGTAGCATGTATCTGAGGTTTAGATTCTCCCAATTGAATCTACAATGTCACACAGAAAAATGGGACCCAGATGGAAACGATTTATGTCTGGTGTGTGGGCCCTCCAAATAATCCCTGAGTCCGCTTTCTATTATTTTGCCACTCGGTGCAAGTATTTAAAAACTATATGTAATACACATGGCATATACGTCAAACTAGTGATGCGCTCCTGCTTTTTAGGAGCAGTGATGACATAAAAGTAGTGTTTTTTTGTAGCAAGCTATATTCATCATGCTTGGCGAATAAGAGTAAAAACTATAAAAGCTGGAAGTCTTGAGATTTTAAGCACATACACCTTATTGTTCCTCTTGCACTTTACAGTGCTGCTATATATACCTGGTTATTAGTTAGCATCATTTATTAAGTGAACATTGTAGCAGTTTTTATGTGTTGCTTACTCGCAGTACCATGAATTATGAAATGTTGCTTTTAGGCTCCCCTACTCAAGTTACCTGTATTTTTATGTTTTGTATTGGATTCTTAATATATATGAATTTATCATAATTATCATGTATATTTTATTCTTTTTTTAACATTTATGATGAAGGCAAAATGACTATATTGTCGAATAAAAGCCTAATGATGATGATGATTGCAGTGACACATGGAGGCAAGAGTAATAATTGTGACCTCACATACGGAACACACAGGAGCAGCGAAGGCAGTGTTGGTAGTGGGTAGGCCTTCAGCCACCTTGGATTAAATGAGAAGAGCAGCAGGAGGGGGGCTTGGGGTGGCCCAAACTTGCTCTTGAGATTTTACTCATGCCACACTTCTGCAAAAAGAGGGTAGTGGCAATTTGTGGAAAAACATACTGATGATTGTGTGGGGGCTTGGAAGACCACCAGTTGGGTTCCCAAAATGGTGTGTAATCCCCAGCACCTCTTGTCATTAGGGGTGTACCAAATAGAAAATGTACTGTTCGACCGAATACATGATAGTTGGTCCAACCATTTGGCCAGAGCTGAATAGTTTTAAAAGACAAAATAATATGGGGTATGCGATAGCAGGGCATGGCGACACTCCCCCCGCCCCCAATTGTTGCAGGATCAGTGGGCCTTGTCGTGGTAGCTCCCCTTATTGTTTCGTATTTTAAAACTCTGTGCACAATTGCGGGGGTCACTGAGTCTTGCCCTGGTGGCCCTAGCAGCTGCATTTTTTTTTAATGGTCGGGAGGGGCACTAGGGCAAGGCCTGGAGACCCCTCCCCCAGCACTATTGTGGTGGTCGCTGGGTCTTGCTCTGGTGGCTCCCACAGCCACATTTTCTTTTAAAATTGGTGGGCGGCGATGCCGGACAAGGCCTGGAGACCCCCACAGCACAACTGTGGAGGTCACTGGGTCTTGCTCTGACAGCCCTCACAGTGGCATTATTTTTTCAATTGGTGCGAGAGGCAGCAAGGGAAAGCCCCGGTGAAACCCCAGCACGATTGAGGGAGGTGCCAGGTCTTTCCCAAGCAGGCCCCAGTAACGCTTTGTTTTTAAAAATAATTCAGCAATGAGGACGCCGCCAAAACCCTGGCAACCCCCTAGGGGAGGGGCTTGCCTTGAGTTGAGGGCTGGGGCAGGCTGCAGCAGCCAATGAGGAAATGCCGTATTTGGCTTATGCAGGCATCGTGTTATTTCCAGTGCTTAGGCAGGGTGGACTTAAGCATTGGCCTCATGGTGTTTGTCCCTTGAACCTGGGTGTACTTCAAATGTCAGCTGAGAAAGTGCGAACATACGCTTTCAGTCTGTTTGTTTTCACTCCTTGGACTGCTAAAGACCATCTCAGTGCAGTGGGGCCAATGTCAGCTCCCCTCCCCACCCTTCACGGACTGCTTTAAGAGAGTAGGCTGTTCTTGGACAGTAATAAGAGCATTGTGGAAATCTAATAAAACACGGACGCATTACAGTCATCGTCACACCAGTCCTCCCATGCAACCGCGACGCAGTGCCCCCTCCAGTCTCCATCTTGTGGCAGGCGTGGTCTGCATTGAGGCGCTAGGAATACAAGGGGGCGTCCTGCCAACAGCAATCACCAGTTGATATTCCATTGCAAGGAGATTATATGCAATTGTATTATTTCTTACAAATTGCCCAAATGTGACTTCCATCGGATTATGTTTAATTTAAAAAACACTCACAAGTCACTGCAGATGAAGGTGTAACACAAATATCACTAAAGACTATTTTGAGTTCGGGGAAAATAAATGGATCGCGCTGTTAAGATCCTTTGTGAAAAAATGTGGAAACAAAATGAATAAATAATTTCGAGAGAAAAAAAGTCAAACAGCAAAAACTAAAATAACAGCTTAATAATAAATGCTGAATGCATTTGAATTATCACAGGTGCTTTTGCTCCTTAATTGTTCAAAGGCCTAATTGCACATTAAAGTATGTCTGTGTGTACAAAATATGACATAGCATTGTAATATTTATATGAATGGAATATAAGCTGTTGCTTGCTGTGGGAGGACGCCCCCCTTGTATTCCTACTTTGAAAGCCCATAGTCCTGTCTCTCTTAGGGCTGTTACTCTGTATTGCGGCACTGACTGGCCGATCACACGGCGGTGTTGTGTCTTCTAGAACTTTCAAAACAAAAGACAAGGCAGACGGGCAGCTGGGCCATAAGTGAATGGCCAATCCGGCTGGGTCCATTATTGATGTATTTAGCAGTGGCCTGAGAATACAGCTCTGCATAAACTGATCCGCATTTATCCCTCACATTAGAGAGATTGACGACATTGGCAAGGTCATTTTCACAATGTTTTACCAGCCGAGCTGGCACAGCCTGTGCGATGCAGGTTATAGCTC
Source organism: Ambystoma mexicanum (assembly GCF_040938575.1). Lineage (NCBI taxonomy): Eukaryota > Metazoa > Chordata > Amphibia > Caudata > Ambystomatidae > Ambystoma > Ambystoma mexicanum. The sequence continues at coordinate 859,019,164 of NC_090934.1, read as the reverse complement.
TGCTTATTTTCAGCACGGACCACATGGAAGCTGCATCGATCCTTTGGAAGGAGAGCGAGGAGCCAAAGCTATTAGCGGCTGTGGTAATATTAGAGGGAGTACTGTCCGTACACACCGCCCATGGGAGGCACCGCCGCTGATCAATTATAGAGATCGCTTTCCTGTTGTTCGGGAGATTTTCTGGAAAGATCTCAGTCAAGCCATGAGATGGTGGTCTGATACTGGAAGCCATCGGCGGGGTGAATGGAGTAGGGGGTTAGAGCATTGATGGTTTTGCTCCTGTTCCGCGATCAATTTTTTTTCGACCCCACGGCAATGCTTTCTGCAACTTATATTGACCTTACGACTCCTTTCCTGGGCGTCAATTCGTCTCCAGGGAACAGATTCTACTAAATATCTCCTCTCGTGTTGTAATTATGTGTCTGTTTGCAGACACCCATGACCCACCAGCCTTGCTTGAGATTACTCATCTCCACTCATGCACCAACTTGTGCCCATTGACCCAAGTTGCAAGAGATAGTCATCACAATGGGGCTTCAAACCTTTGGGTCAATGCTCCTAATAACCAACTTGCTAAGTATCTGCTGCTTCTCTTACCTACCCCAGTCCGGGTCGTGCAGGGCATCAGCCCGAGATCGTTCAGGGTCACCTCACATCTGACTCCTGTCCGTGAAGGTACTTCCATATCTACACAAAAGAGCAGGAAGTAACAAAAGCCAAAACGGCCCGTTCATAAATCCATTTGCATGTGCAAAGAACAGTATGTGCAAATTGTGTCAGACGTTATTTACGCATTATTTTGTCCACATGTATTTGCGGCTGGAAAAAGCTTTATAAATAGGTACCAGATTATTTACAGTTTGGCCAGAACGAACATATTGTCACCAGAAACAGACATGTGCTAATGGTAGTCAAGGAATGGAACATCTGGAAACCAATTTCTACAAATGTAAAACAAAAAAAAAAAACACACGAATCAACACTTGGCATATTTGACAATAATCCTAACTTGAAGATTGGGGTTACAAAGTGAGCTGCACCTAAGCAGTAGCACTATGTTATTGTACCAGTTGTAGTTGATCCAGCAAAGAAGGATTGTTTTCAAGGCCAGAACATGGTGAAATTATTAAGAAAACCGCCTACAAAGTGAAAAATGGAAAAGAAAACAAGGAATCCACGAAAGAGTATCATCTTTAAAGATCTCAGTAATTCTATCCAACGAAGCTAGAAATAAGGGATGCACAGAGTGACCTGTGATGTTAGTTACAGCAGCTTTCACTGAATGTGAACAAAAGGTACTCTGGGAAATTAGACACAGGTAGCAGGCTATTTGCATCAATACCTACAGTGCTGCTTATCAGCATTTGTAATATTGGCCAACACCCTTTCCACGATTCAAGCCCTTTTGCCTAGCCTCTAACACATACATGGTGTGGGGCTAAACACGCACCACATTGCCAATGCGCATTGATTTATCTGTAACCAATCTCACAGTAGCCGGTGTCCTGCCATTTAGGCACTCAATGCAGACCCCAAGATGGTATAGAACGCATAGTGACATGAAGTACTGAGCTTGAAGCTTGTATACACTTCTCTGTGTTCTATGAGCACGGCACTGGTGGTGTAGAGGTTTGAACATTCACCTTTAAAAATGGAGAAGATGTAGGAGATGGGTTTGAATCTATAGTTCCATTTCCTTTTTTAATCTGCACTGTTGTGGCCTAAAATGGCCCATAATTGCATACGGTTACAAAAAGCACACTATCTTCAATATCATTTTCTGTCATAGAAATATTTTTGAGAATGTATTTTTTAATCACTGTACCATTGCTCGACAAAGGCTTACAATTAAAACACACTGCAAAATTGAAATGTGTGCTACAGTTTGTACATCAAATCTAGCCGAACCCAAACTTTATTCTAGACGAAATTTTAAACGGAGTGTCCCACAATGCATAGTTAGGAGAAAGGAAAGAAGAAAGAGGGAAAACAAGAAAAATATACACAGCAGTGGTCGTCAAGGCTGTCTTAACTTTAGGACTTTTACCCATGAAGGATTACCTCCATCTTTCCGTATAGTGGATCCCCTTTGTGACTAAAGTATGGACTATGAAAGCCACCAGCTACCAAAGTTCCAGTGCCATGGAAATACTTTATTTTGTATAAATGATCATAACTAAAATGTAGTCAACCATGTAAGAAGCATGTAGGTTTTGCTTTTGTCTAATTTTCAACAGATGGGGGTTCCCTGTCTCGATTTCCTAAGTGCATTTGACACAGTGTGCTGGAGGCTGATAAACCTAAAATAGTATTTGGGAGTGGCATGTTACAATGCTGCATTGCTGCCTCTTCCTCCACAGCAACCATACAAGCATGCAAGCAAAGGTTGTGTAGTAGTTAATGTACGTGGATCCAGAGGCATAGTGACTTACAAAGCTGACCTTTAAGCTATTATACGCTTGTACATGCTTCATGAGCAGTGCATTGATTGTGTAGAGGTTTGAACCTTCAAATTTAAAAAGGGAGCAGTCACTGGAGCAAGGTTCCGACTTTTCTGCTAATGCTTTTTTTGACGTGATTGGTTATGGCATGCTATGGCCTAGAGTTATCAAATAATAGCAATAGATATTAATTATAATTAATATGTGATGAATTTCCCGGGCTCACTGTGGGACCGCTAGTTGGGTGACCAAGAGGTCCTGATGCCTTGCCAGCTAGCAGATGATGGGTTTGAAGGTGGACTGGGCAGTATAACCTAGTGTAAGTGGTTTCAACCCAGCACTCCAACTAATTCAATGCCTAGTATGGGATGCTCAATGGAAACCCTTATTTATATATTTTAATGTCAAAAGTTCTTTTATTTCTGGATGAAGTTACCTTATATCACGCCCCTCTCTTTGAATCCCCTCCCTCCCCCCGGTCTCACTGAACCAAGAAGGAGGTTTGTTTTGCAAATTAAAATATTTATTTGAAGAACTGAACAATAGATCAAGCTTTTATAAATATGAACAATATCTAAATATCACAACAATATCAGCAACAATCTCTTTAATCAATTAGGAGTAGGAATAGGAAGAATAATGTAGCAGAGAATAACTTTGTATGGTTCAAGGAAATGTAATGATATGAAAGAATGCAACACAGAAATAAACTTGATATGAATTCAACCAAAGACAATACAATCACTCTTTCCCCCTGTTACTACTCACTCCCCCCAACATGCAATATGAAGAGATGGAATGGGGGCACACAGGTTTCAGGAATAACAATCAACAATTGCAGTTTCAATCCCGAACCCCCCCAGCAAGCTTAGAGAGAACAGTAATGATTTTAAAACAGGTCAATGGCTTTTAAATGTAATATGAAGTGATGGAAAAAATGCTAAAAATGGTTTTAATTCACTAAATAGGATTCAGAACTAGTGAGAGTTGCTTTGGATTGGTTCAGGTAAACACTAGCAATCATTGTTGAATGGTTAGCAGATGGAAAACGAAATTCAGAAGTTGAAAGCAAGAAATAGCTGTTTTTACATGTGGTGAAATTGAGCCAAATGCGAAATTGCGGCAAACTTTTCAGCGCACGAAAAACGCGATTACAGCACAACTATCAGGAGTTGGAATGCGGTTCTTAGTTCGTTTGAAAGCTGAGGATGTTAGCTTCAAAATGACATTTAAAGATTTCTTAACACTAGGGAGTCTATGGAGCTGCAAACAACATGGACAGCACAGCCACCTATCCAGAGGCACCTCCGGATGGTTTCTATCTGCCTGAGACGATTGCCTTTCTCCAGAAAATATATATTAGCGCCAAGATGCTTATCACTACAATTATCACAGGATTATGTGGATGAGAGAAGAATTTAGGATAGACAAAAGAGATTCAATAATACAGTCTGGATATGTTGGAATGGGTTGGATGAGATTACTTAAGCTAAGAGATGACTATGGGCAGTTCTATGCTAAATACTCACTACTATGGCTTTGGAATGAAATGGGCCCGTCAAAGATCTGGTCAAAGGTTTGGCTTGGACTTCACTTGCCACCGGACATGATTCAGGACACCTGGACTGCTCTCAGCAAGGCACTCTGGTCTGCACGGCCTCTTGGACTGGATCTGACGGGTTCTGGGTTACAGCTCTGCTGGACTGATCTGGATCTTGGGTTCTAGCAAGGGTTCTTGGCCAGAAGCAGCAAAACAGCTCAGCCAGGCTGTTCAATGGTTTAGGCCCTGTGGAAGTTTAGGGGTTAAAATCAGGTTGCTAGATGTCAAGGCCTGCTGAAAAGTGTTCAGCTTTTTGGGTTGGGCCTCTGCTTCAGGGTTCTGGAGTCTAGAGATGGGTTCTGGAGTCTGGATTCTCCCTGCAGAGCGCTTCGCCGGTAGATCATTGATGAGTGAATGTGTGTCCTCTGGGTCCTCAACAGTCCCTATTTATCCATCTTCCAAAGGGATTGGGAGGCTGATTGTACTATGCCCAACCCTCTAAGGATCTGATAGGTCAGAGAATTCCCCCTCTCCTGATTTGAGAAAGGAACAGTATGTCATGATGTGTCATCATGTGTCAGAGCGACACTGTGTTTAGGGTCCAGAAAAATCCCTCCCCTTTGTTCTTACCCAGAAAATCTATTTTTCCCAAAAACATATTTCCAAGATGCACAACTTGTTAATAATACATAATTACATGACAGATTGACTAAGGTATGTTCCTGTCCGAGCCTCCTCTTCCTACGAGTTTTGGTTCAAAAATGACAATTTCTCGTGCTTTTGGGCGGTTACTCAGTGTCAGTTCTGTACCAATTTTTACACATGCATACACATACCATCTGGGCATATTCCTGGAAATTTTCATGTTCCTAACATAATCACAATTGCTAGAATATGAACCTTTTCGTGGTTCAGTCGCTGAAAGTCGCAACATTTCCAGAATAGTTTCTACATGTGAGCAATATTTTCATTTTAATAATCTCTAAGTTCCATATTTTTGTCAGTTCGGTACAATATTTTATAAGTCTTTTCCCAAAACATACAGTTACTTCAGTTTCAAATCCACATTTTCATTCTGGCCCGCCTCCAAGGCTTGGCTGAGCCAGAAAGTCACATGGGCTTGTCTTTCTTGGCAGTTGGTGTCAGTCACACCCGAATTAGCATTTTCTTTCAGTTCAAGGAACCCATTGTCTCTTTCCCAGAGCAGCAGAGGATGTCTCCTCCCCTTCACATTAGCAACCCCATGAGATATTCTCTCCTTTTGGTGAGAATGAACAGGGTGGTGTGTTCTCAGTGGAGAAAAACCTCTTTGAAGTTTTAGCTGAATCAGGTTACCTTATGGTCAATTGGGACATTGTTCCTTGTGAAAAATTACAGTTACAAATTTAAAATAAGCAAACATATCTTCAATTCCAGTCTTTTTCAACATGAAAATCATGTGTGGCACCCTATATTGCATTTGATGGAAGTCCCTTCTTTGGCATATTTAGCTTTTTGAAACACAAGTTTCACCTGACAGATTTAGAGATCGCCAGCGTCTGACAGAGGCGAGTAATGGTATTGCACCCATTTTTGACATATTTCTTTCCAGCAAGCATCTTTAAAGTGGATTTTGTTGTGATAAATTATACTTCTGCTGACATTATATTTATGTGGATTCTTGAAGTAGAATGATGTTCACCCAACAAGGAGGTTGGATTTTTGTGTGGTTTGTGAGCCATGATTTTTGCAAATTTGACAACCAAGAAAAACGGATTTCCACACAGATCTGTGTTTCTTTTGCAATCATTTTGCTCTGTGGGCAGCCAAATGATGGGTTTTGACAGTGGTCTCCTGTGTTACCGCTGACATAGGCAAAAGTGGATGGCGGCCTATTTTTCAGATTTTTCCTGCACACTTCTGGGTGATTTTTAGCGAGCAGCATGCTTTCAAGCGGCCATTCTGATGTTCTTGATGCAAGCAGCGCACATGAATGTTGCAGGGCCTGGACTAGTGGTGTAAAAACACCCCACAAGCCCCCCCTTTTGCGATTTGATGTTGATCGTCCATCAATGGGAATTTGCAAGACTGCGATGTCAATTTCATCTCTTCTGATTCCACAAATGGCAAAGTTCATCGTCTTTTCCTCCATCAGGGGTTGATCGATTGGTTCTCCTCGCTAGTCCTGATGTGAGTATTGAGTGATACTCCAGGCCCCTCGGATATTTCCTCCCGGTCCCCGGGTAGTCCTCCTTGGTTAGTCTCCATGGTTTCCAATCAAAACTATGGGTGACAAAACAAAAACATATTTGTAGACATTTCCCCACCACTATTAATGTAGTGGGGCGGACATTTACAATTTGATAAATCAGGACACATTTTTATATTGTATTTTATAGACTATATATGGAATATTTTAGAGTTGGAATTTTATGGAGCTGGAGTGGCCCCCTCTGGGGTTCCAGAAGACTCCTCCACTTGCTGCAGAGTGTGCCTAGGATGGCAACACTTTAGTTGATTAATTTGGACCCACTTATCTTCTCCTTCTGCCAAACTGCCTTTGGGGATACAGATTTTGTGGGCGACTGGTGAAATTTTGTCTACAATTTCAAAAGGACCCCTCCAGGTAGGCAAAAATGTGCGCTGTTTGGCCTGGTCCCTTTAGAAATTGTATAAGTAGACCCGGTCTCCCACATTATATTCTTTTCTGGTAGTCTTTAAGTCATAGTGGGTCTTCATGCTGTCGCAGATCTCTCTAAATTTCGCTGAGCATAGGCAAAAGCATGTTGAAGGTGTTTTCTCAGATTTTCAACATACTCATGATTTGTGGAGGCATTGATCAATGTCTGCTCTTGGGTTCTGTAGAGCAGATGCTGGGGAAGCACCACCCTGCGTCCAGTCATCAGCTCATACAGTGACATTTCAGTTGCAGAGGAAGGGGTAGATCTGATGGCCATTAGAACAAGAGGTAATCGAATATCCCAACTTGGCCCAGAATCTGCCACAAACCTTTTTAATATGCTCACAATTGTTTTGTTGTATCTCTCGACTGCACCACTAGAGGCTGGCTGGTAAGCAATGTGTAGCTTCCTTTTAACCCCAAGTATCTCCCACATCTTTGTCATTACTTCGCTGGTGAAATGGCTACCTCAGTCTGACTCGATCCTTTGGGGTAGTCCAAAATGCGAAAAGATGTGGTTGATCATCAGGGCAGCTGCTGTTTCTGCCTTGCAATTTGGGGCCGGGAGACATTCCACCCATTTAGTAAACAAGCATGTCACGGTCAACATGTACTTGTTTCCCCTAGAGGAGCGAATCACGGGCTGATTGAAATTGACTTGCAAATCTGACCATGCCATTGTCATCCCCCTCTTTTGGAGAGGTGCACGGTGTGTGAGGGATGTCAGCTGAAATTGTGCACACACAAGACACCTCTTCAAGTATTGGTCGAGGTCCTGCCCCATGTGTGGCCAGTATGCAACCTCTCTTAAGATTTCAAGTGTTATCTGAAACCCCCTATGACCGGCTGTGGCCGCATCATGGGCGTGACTTAACATCAGGCTTCGGAATGAGGTAGGTACGACCCGCTGATCATGGCCAGCTAGGGATTTCCTCACCAACAAACCGTCTTGGCTTCGGAACATTTTTGGACATTTCATCAACACTCTGAGGTCCTCTTTCCCAATGTAATCGGTATCCATCAGGGGAAAGTTCTCTGGGTCCTCAATGTGTTGATAAAACTTACCAATTATTGGATCCCCTTTTTGAGCCGTAATCAAATCAGCATCTGGGGTCTCCTTACTCCATTGTGCAGTTGAGAGATCATTGTGAGCATTTGTCTGGGACCTAGTGATAGCAGTGACCTGGATTTCCCCCAAAAGGGACTCAATCTCTATTAGATCCCCTTGGGTGGCTCCGTTTTTGGCCAGCTGATCAGCTAGGTCATTTCCAGTTTTGTCTGGTCCCTCTACTTTAGAATGACCCTTGATCTTTTTCCAGTAGATGGTCATCCCATTCGAGGTGACTAGCTCATCAATATTCTGAATCAATTTCCCATGTTTCAAAGATTTATTATTAGCACATAGCATGCCTCTGGTTTTCCAGTTAACCAGGTGCTCCACGAACCCGTTCCATTCATAATCCGAATCAGTGATTATGACCAGTTTGTGGAATTGATGTTGGACAGCAATGAGGATGGCTTGATGCACAGCCATCAATTCTGCCACTTGACTACTCTGGGGCCCAATCTTGTACCCAGCGGAGGGTTCTGGGGTCTCATTCACCCATGCATTCCCTACGTCAGCCACAAGTGCTTTTTCCCCGTTGTTGTCAATATGGTAAGAGCATCCATCCACATAGACAGTGGGCATTACCTCACACTTGTCTTCTTCAAAGACTTTGTGTGGGGAATTGAGGTATGCCTCCATGTTGTCCTTGATTTTTAGACTTTCGTCCTCGAGACAGTTTTCTCTGGCACAATCATGCAAGTCAGCCAGACCTTGCACGAGGCGACTCTTCTTGTTTTGGCCATATCTGAACTCCACAGGAAAGCTTTGCATTGACAGAATCCAGGAAGTAATTCCGGTCCGGATTCTGTCACTTTGGAGATCTTGCAGAGGCTGGTGTGGAGTCTCCACTATGATGTGTTCTCCCTGGATAAACGGGCGGTAATTCTTCAATGCCCACACCTTTGCCAGGAGTGCCTTCTCACAATCATTGAATTTTTCCTCCACAGAGGATAACGTTTTACTCGCATAGGAGATTACTTTATTGACCTTGTCATGCTTTTGGTATAATACTGCAGTTAAGCATGTATTTGAAAACCCTGTCTCCAAGAAGAACTCCTTGTTTCTGACAGGGTAAGCTAGGCAAGGCGCTTGTGAGAGGCTTCTTTTGAGTTTTCTTACTGGCTCGGCTTGTTCTGGACCCCACTCACACTTGACCCCCCCTTCAAAAGATGAATTAGTGGTCTTGTGATCGCTGCGTAGCCCTCAATAAACTTTCTGCTGTAATTACTCAGTCGAAGGAGGCTCCTTAGTTCCAGCAGAATTGTGGGGTCTTTCAATTTCTGGAGTGCTTCCATTTTCTCTTCCTGGGGACAGAAACCCTGAGGAGTAATTTCATGCCCCAAGAAATTGACACGGGTTCTACACCACTGTGCCTTTTGAAAGGAAAGTTTTGCTCCAGCAGCCCTCAACTGTGTCAGAACGTAACAGATCTCCGGTATGTGTTCCTCCATAGTTGAGCTTTTGATGAGGACATCATCTACATAAACCAGGTTACCCCTTTCACCCAGGTCGGGCATGGCCTTTTGTAGAAAAATGTTGAACTCATTGCCGGAGTTGATGTGTCGGAAGGGAGTCTGGGTCCATGTGTACTGCTGCCCCCCAAAGGTAAAGGCCAGCTTGTATTGGTCCTCCCAACTGACAGGTACAGTCCAGTATCCATTGGTCAGGTCTATTGCAGTGAATACCTGTGACCCCTGGATCTGGGCCAGCCCTTGGTCAATGTAGGGAAGAGGCCATCGGGAAGTATGGTCCATTTGTTGAGCTCCCTAAGGTCGGTGCAGAGTCTCCACTGGCCTTTGGCTTCAATATCCCCAGCACCGGTTTACTGAAGGTGCTGTGGACTGGACGGATTATCCCACGGGACTCAAGGTTCTTAATTATTTCAGTAAGGGACTCCATTGATGCGAGAGGCAAGCGATATTGCTTCACAAACACTGGAGTCATGCCAGGGTCCGTGGGAATTGTTGTTGTGTGGATGTCGGTGCAACCACAGTCATATGAGTCCAACACAAAGAGATCTTGAAAATCCAAGAAAACTTGTTTCAACTTTTGCTTCTGCTCCAGAGTCTCACAGGCATCAACTAGGTTGACTCTCTCTTCAACCATCTGCCTGAAGCCTGGAAAGACTTCTGCTTTTGCTATGTCAGCGGCCTCCTCCAGCTGGGTGGAGAAGTCCCTGGTCAAAGTGCTGATTTGGACTGGTGGCTTTAGGTGGGGAAGGCAGCCCTCATGGACCTGGAAAATTACCTCATCCCTCCTGAAGTCACAAGTCACATCTTCCTTACCATAAGGGCAGGAAATGTACACCAGGAAGTTCCCCCCATGCCGGGTAAAGATCCTGTCTGGTGTTGTGATGTCATCACTGTGACTGTCAAAACAGTCCTTGGCGATTGGTCCTAACAGTTCATTGCCTAAATCAATGGAAAAATGTCGGTCATCAACCACCATTCCAATAAAGGTGCCTGCGGCTAGAGTGATACTCTTTAAGTCGCTGTTATCCACCTCTATTGGAATGGTGTCATTTTCTATGTTGACTAGTGGTGTTGGGTTTACCCCCAACCCTTGTGTTGGAGATAAGCATTTATATGAATATAGGCATCAGGGTTTTTCAATTTCTGTCCTCTTTTAACTTTCACTTCCAGGGAGAATTGTCGGGTCCTTTCTGGGATGGTGACTTCCTCTCCAACCTGAATTTCAACTGCATAAGGCAGCAGTTGAGCTGACCTAAATGCTTTCTCTGGATCATCAAAGCCCATGGGATTATCCGCTAATCGGGACCAAGCTTTGAAGTTTATTAGGTCCAAACTAATGGCAAAGCGATTGAGAATGTCACTGCCTAAGTAAAAGGCGGCAGTGACGTCTCGCAGGACCCAACAATTATGGACTATGCTCTTGTTGCCTATGGATATTTTGAGCATACACCTGCTTGGCAGGAGATGTTTGGAATTGGGTGCTTCCAGATACATTTCTCATTTGTCTATGAGTTTGAATGTGGGAAGGGCTGGATCTTTTGGGAGTTGGCGGAACATTGCTTCGCTGATGAAGCTCTTACCGTTGTTCACACACACTTGGGTGAGAACAGAGTCCTTCCCTTCATTTAACTGAACAGGGATGAACAACTGCTCTCCAATTTGCTGAATATCAGCCAGGCTCTGAGCTGATTTCTCTTCTTGCTGGACTATAAGAGTGGGAATGTCTGATTGTGGATTGGTAAAGAATTTCAGAGTGTTTCCTTCCAGTGTGGAAGATCACCTTAGACTGGAAGGAAGGTTGATTTTCAGAAATAGAGAGGGCCCCCATCACCAGTCTGTTGTCCTACTGCTATTTCTGTCACGTCTGGAATTTGGTTGTTCTGAAAGTGAAATTCTACTTGGTCAGATTTTTGTTCACCCATGTGGCATGTGCCGCTTAAACTAACATGGTTGACACTCTGTTTTAACTTTATTGGTCGGCAAGTCTGGGTCCAGAGGACCTTGTTTACACAGTCTATTAGGGGTGACAACCTTCTCAGGAGGTCATTCCCTAGTAAACAAGGGGTGTCCTCCGGAGTTACAACTATGACCAGGTGCTTCACCTTGTGTCACCCAATTTTAATGTCCAAATCCACAGTCCCCTCAACGGGAATTTCCATCCCGTCAAAGTTCTGAAGTTGTCCAGGAAGAGAGGTGAGAGGAATTTGGTATTTCTCCCCCCTTCCTGAATTCAGTTAATCAAAGGCCTTTTTGGGGAGAAGGGTAGCTTGGGATCCAGTGTCCACCAGTGCCAAAATTGTACCCTTCCCCTGTACTTGAACCGGGGCATAGTATCTTCCCTCCTTCTCCATAAGGGGGCACAGATAATGCAAACTTTTGGACAACTGGTGGGTTAGTTTTTTAGTTTTGGACATTGAGAGAGAAGAGATTTGGGCAGAATTCTGTGGGTAGTCTAGGGAATCTGCAAAGAAAAGGTGGCAACTAGAGATGGGAGCAGTTTTGAGTTCCCCTGGTTCCGGTTCTGGGCCGCCCCCCCTTTTTGGAGGCAGTCACCAGGATGGGTTTGAACCAGGGGATTTTGATGCTGTTGGTTCTGGGATGGGATGATGGGCACCGCTAGCTCAGTCCCCACATCTACCCAGTCTGGATTTGAATCCTTTGGGACCCATTTTTCTTTGAGAGGAGTTCCCCCATCTCTGAAGGAGAAGATCTTTTTCCCAGGATCCTCTGAGGATCCCTCTCCTTCAAATTGGAAGATCTGTACTTCCTCCACAAAATGGGTCTGTTTGGGTTCTTTGTTTCTCCTACCCCAACTCTCCGCTCCTTGGGTGGCAGACTTTCAGGGGCAGGAGATTTTGTTTCCGGTTCCTGGGTTTCCAGGGGCTGTTTACCAGTGGGGAAGGAAGCTTTCTCCAAGGCTTTACACCCCCCTTCCCCTTGTGCCTCCTCCCTGGGAACCGGTGGGTTGTCGGAGTGCTGCCCCCGTGATTGTTCTGAAGCACCAGGTCCAGAGTTGGAGGCATTCTGTGCTGGCATGCCCATCTGAGGGTTCTGTTGAGCCCTCAGCATGCGACCCAGAACCTGTGCCATATTTTGGGCATGGGGCTCTAGCTGTGAAACCCGCTCAGGCTGATACAGGGTTCTCATTTCTCCCCTGGGCTGATCCCGGGAAGGGTAGCTATCGCTTCTCTGGTAATACCCCGGGTTGGGAAGATTTGGGTAACCCTCTACCCTTGGCCTCCCCTCTCCCTCAGCCTCAGGTTGTCTGGGCTCAGGAAAGTGGGGAAAGAAGGGTGGATTGTTCTGGGGTTGGAGGTTTTGTGGGTACCTGGGGAAAAATTTCTGCCCAGGATTTTGGGACTTTCTGCCCTCCTTGGGGAAGTGAGGAGGGAAGTTCCCTGGGTTAGGTGCTGCTTGGTTGGACCCCCCCCCCCTTGGGCTGGAGGAGTCCACACATAACCCATGATGGGTTGGTTCCCCTTGTAGCCGGGACTAATATAGTCAGGGGAGGGAGGGATCCCATTTGTGGGACTACCTCCTTGGCTCCCTGTCTGTGACTGGTTCCCTGGGGTCCCTGTCTGTGACTGGCCCCCTGGTCAACCATAAAATACTCTGTAACCACCTCTCCTCTGCTGCCCATTTCTCCCCCTCTGCTGTCACGTGGATACAATCCTTCTTGGCCAACAGAACCATGAGGGTCTTTTCCTCTGTGGCAGCAGCAGACCCCATCCCCATCACCTGTGGTGTCCCACACGGCTCATGTGTTTTCCCACCCTATACAATATCTTTACAAAACCTCTCTTTGATAAACTGGATCGTCTGGGTGTCACCTACACAAACTACGCGGATGACACCCAGATAGTCCTCACCATCTCCGGCAATTACAATGCTGATGTCACTAGGATCAATGAAATCTTCTCCGTCATTCAGGCTTGGATGGTCACACACAGCCTCTGCCTGAATGACGAGAAGACTGAATTGCTCCTTGTCGGTTCACCCAACAACTTACAAAAACTGAGCCCCGACTACTCCAATATCATCATCGATGGCAACACCATCCCTGTCGCCAAAAATGTGAAAACACTTGGCTTTTATCTTGATGGCAATATTAACCTTACCAAACAAGTCAACTCGATCACCTCAGCTACCGCCTATACAGGGAAACTAATTAGAGCCTGCAGACACTTTCTCTCCACTAATAGCTGCCTTACGCTAGCTAGAGCTCTCATACAATCTAAGCTAGACTACTGCAACAGCCTCTACCTAGGTGCCAACCAATCTATAATCAGTAAACTCCAGGTTCTTCAAAACAATGCGCTACAAGCAGCACTAGACATTCCTAGGCGGGAACATATTTCCAAAATCACACACAAATGGCTCTCCATTCAACAAAAAATTGATTTAAAGACTCTCTGCCTCACTTACAAAGCCCTCAACCACCTAGCCCATCCCTACCTTACTAACAAATTCACTATGAAACCGTCCATCAGAACTACTAAATCCTCCAACACTTAATGTCTCACGGTACCTAGATTTATCTCTAAAAATGCCGGAGGCTCGAGTTTTACAGTCCTCGCCTCCCAACTATGGAACACCTTGCCCCTGAACATCAAATCCTCCAAATCCTTCCAGTCATTCAGGAAACTTGCCATTGGGTGGCTACTGACAAAAAGCCAACCATAAGGTAGACCTAGCTATAATATGGATATATTGTACATGCCTTACCTATGTCTTTACTGTATGCATTTACTACATTGTCTGTATATACTGTATATAACCTTTGGTAATGTACCACTGATAATTACCATGTACTGTGCCTTGTAACTTGTCCTAAGCGCCCTTTTACACCCGGGTCCGGAGCGCTATATGAATAAAATAAACAAACAAACTGGCCCGAGGGACTTCTGGGCTTGGGATTGTTCTGCTGTGCAGGCGGGTTTTTAGGCCCCCCCATCTCCAAATCTAAAATGGGGGCAACCTTTACCTCTGCCACCTTAGCAGCAGCAGGGGGGTTGGTTGTTTTGGGGCTTTTAGCATTATTTTTGTTTTCTGTGGGTTTTTGCACCTCATAAATTCAGGTGGCCTGTTCAATGACCCAGTCTAGTGATCTTTTCTCAAGAAAATCTCTCACTAGCTGGGTCATGACGTACTTTGGTAGAGCGTGGAAAAAAGTATTAACAAATTCTTTGCTGTCCGTGCGCACCCTTTTTGTGGTCTGCGCAAAGGCACACTTTAATTCCTGCACAAACTCTTGTAGGGCCTGATCCTCCCCACATTGCAAGTTGTAGACTGCCTTGTGAGCCTCTTGGGGATTTCTGTGAACAGAAAAATGCTTCAAGATGGCCGCCCTATATGTGGACCATCTTGAATGATTTTGGTCCTCCAACCCCGCAAAGAAACTGGAGTATTCTGGTGAAAAGGTCCATTTCACATACTGAATGCAGCTACTGCTGTCTTTCAAATGTAAAGTTTCCATCATCTGCTCAAAGAGCTCTAAGTGCTCCCAAACAGAATACTTGGCGTTCTTACGATAAGGCGTGATGACACTCCTTATTGCCTTGATTTGTTTTAAGGGGTCCTTAAGCAAGGCCCTTTTTGCCTTCTTGGCCTTCTTGGTTCGGGTAACCCTGGTCCATTCATCCTCTGACTCAGAGGCACTGCTCCCAGAGTTGCCTGTCTGATCTTCTAGATTCTCCCAGATTCTGCGAGCCTGGGAATGGCTGGCAGAATGTGGGGACCTAGTCTCCTGTGTCCTGGGGCGCTCAGAGGAGTTTTCAGATTCCTCCTCGCTCCCAGGATTTGATGGGTACCCCCCGCCCCCAGAGTCCAGGGACTGGGGGGTGGCAGAGTCCAGAGACCGGGAGAGATGAAGGCCTCTGGTACTAGGGTTCCTGAGGTTATGCTCAGGTGTTTCCCTTTCCCAGCCAACCTCTTCTATATCAGCCTCTGCTCCCTGTTGCCATGCAAGAACCTGAGCTTTCTGTTCCTCAATCAAGGCCTTACTCGTCTCTATCAGTCTCTCTTGCATGGCTACCTCCCTGTGGAGCCTATCATTGTTCTGACAGAGAGCCTCATTTTCTCTATGTGCTTCCTGGTTTGTCTTTGAGTACTGGGCCAGTCTTTGCTGCAGGAGGGTTACCTCCTGAGTCCTATCCATACTGGCCTGCTCCTTCCTTGCCAGAGCATCTTCCACCCTCCTGGGGTGCTCTAACAATCTATCATGCTCTTTTTGGAGGTTACCCAGTCCCTGGAGGGCCAGGTGATTTTCTTCCAGTTTCCCTTTTAAGTGACAGACTTCCTGGCCTAAGGTGTCATTTTCCTGAGCAAGAGTCTTCCCCTGTGCCGCCAGTTCGTCCCTCTGTGTTTGAAGGGCACCAGCTTTCTGGCGCTGTTTCTCAAACTCTGCCAATTTGTTGCTCTCTGCCTTCTCTCCATCTAGGTGGCTTTGCAAGGTGACTATCTGCTCTGCGCATGCCCTGTTGAAATCCAGTTGTTGCTCCAGATTTTTCTGGCTCTGCAGTAGGGAGTCCACACTTGCAGGATACCCATGTCCTCTTTTATTTTAACTATATACTGCCTGCTTTCATTTTCGGACTCCTGGCTCCTCTGCAGCCTCTGCTCAGAAGAATCCAGATCAGATTGGGCCTTTTCTAATACCATCAGTTGCCTACTTGCCAGATCTTGGCCTTCAGCATATTTATCCTGTATGGCTCCCATAGATAATTATAGATATGCCGCTATCTTGGCAATCTTATTTTGCTCATTCTTGGCCTTAGAGGCCATAAATAGTTCATTCAGGGCCACATGTAAGGGACCCAGGTCTTTCCAGATATCTAACCCTGTCGGAGTGATCTGTTGTGTGATTGCCTGCAACCACACATTCTGATCCTGCTCAGTCCATTCACCTCTCACAAATAACTCATGTGAAAGGTTTTCTCTAGCCATCTTGATGTCTACCAATGTCGCCATTTTGGAAATATTAATTTCCTTCCTGACTTACAGAAGTTTTTTATTTTATTTTTGCAAAACAGGCCGTTTCCTTCGAGCGTTCCCTTTTGAGGGGTGCTTTTACAGTGTACCACAGCGTGGTAGCCCAACAGGATTTATGTACCCTATTAGTTAGCACACTGTATTAAGCTGTCACAAGTGGTATATCTAATTCAGAAATCCTGCGCTCGAGCCCCCAATCTCTAAGTGACTTCAACCCAGCACTCCAACTAAGTCAATGCCTATTATGGGATGCTCAATGGAAACCCTTATTTATATATTTTTATGTCAAAAGTTATTTTATTTCTGTATGATGTACCCTTATATAACGCCCCTCTCTTTGAATCCCCCCGGGCTCACTGAACCAAGAAGGAGGTTTGTTTTGCAAATTAAAAGATTTATTTGAAGAATTGAACAATATATATATATATATATATATATATATATATATATATATATATATATATATATATATTACATGGACGTGGTGTTTCCATGGGAAGAGCACTTTTTGGGTGGCTTATAACTTCGCTCCCCCTGGACGAATCCTCACCAAACTTTGCAGAAAAAAGTATATGCCCCACTCTGAATCTTTTCGCAAAGTTTGGTGAGGATTCGTCCAGGGGGGACAAAGTTATAAGGGGGGTCCCAAAACTTTTGTTTTTTCCTATAGACATAATGGGAAAAAACTTTGCGCACGGCCACAGGCCAAACCACTGGACGGATTTACACCAAATTTGCGGCAGGAGCGGGGGCTTGGTCCCGAAAGCGTGCTTTTGCAAATTTGGTGTAAATCCGTCCAGTAGTTTTTTATAAAATGACCAAAATGTAAGGCAAAAAAATGTGTGATATCTGTGTTCGCTTCGCGGACGGACTTCCCTGTTCGCTCACGGATATCACCCCGATTGGCCCATGGCCTTGCGTCATATCCGCGGACGTGCAACGTGAACGCTGATTGGACGGGGAGGGGCGTGGAACGCGTCAGATTTTCTGTGGCGCCCGCCATCTTGTATTCGCCGTTGACCGCATACAGCGCGGTGAAATGTGGATAATAAATTGTATTTAGTGCTGTGTGTTGGTGTGTAAGTGTGTTTGGGGAGGGTGGGGGAGTATGAGATAGGTTCAATGTTTTGTTTTTTTATGTGCTAGACGTTTTTGTTGTGTTCGATTTGTCCGCGGAGAACACGGCTGTTCTGACATTTTGTAAATAAACTAAATGGTGGGGTGTTTAGAGGACGGAGTATGTGTCATTTTTGTTCGCAAGGAAGGTAAAAATGAGCTATGAACACTCGCGGGGTACTTAATTGTTCGTAAATACACAAACTGGGGGTGTCCTCAGGATGCTGTCCGTATTGTAATCTGTCTAGTTGAATGTGTTCTAAGAACACTTGCGGTGTCCCGAAATGGTTGCAATTACACAAAATGGGGGGGTTCTGAGAACGTTGTTTGTATTGTTTGTTGTCAGGGTGAAAGTGTTTTAAGACCACTCCTTTTGTCCGCTAATAGTACAATTTCCTATGGGCGTCAACTGACTTTTTGTCCACTAAAGAAACGATAAATCCGGCTGGTGTGCGCCGACATTATGTGATAATCCTATGACTGGCGCTATTGACCTGGCTGACTTGCTTTTGCGACACTAAATCATATCTCCCGCCCCTAAGCCTGATATTATCAAAGCATTCATATTCCCCGCCTCTCTCTGTGACATTACAGGGTGCGTCATCAAACGTGCCCAGTTCTCTGCAGTCCTAAGTGACTTTACACAGAACCCGGGAGATAACACATATTATGTCACAACACAGCGCACCACAATTCGGAATATGAAACAGTGATTTAAAAGCAAACAGCAAGATTGTAAATTTTGTAAAGTACATTTATTTGACATCAAATGTTTAGAGAATATTCAGCAATTTGCATTTGTCTTTGTTGTCGATCCGCAAAAGTTCATGTTGAGGCACGCGATGTTCCTTTGCGGTACAGAGGTTGTTAGATCAGCTTACAACTCAGTGCGCCACAATTCGGAATATGAAACTGTGGTTTAAAAGTAAACAGCAGGATTGTACATTTGGTAAAGTACATTTATTTCACATGAAATGTTTAGTGAATATTCAGCGATTTGCTATTGTCTCTGCTGTCGATCAGCAAAAGTTTATTTTGAGCCACGCGTTGTTCCTTTGCGGTAGATAGGCTGTTGGTTTATGATAAAAGCAGTAAATGGTCGCTCTGATAATCGGAAGGTTGCTCCAACAACGAGCCATTAGACCACCCTATTGGTTGGTATGTTGTTTGTAGCCGCTAGTACTGCGTAAGGGTATATTGGTCCTTGGCGATTGTCCCATAAAATGGTGAGGGTCATGAAGTTGCATATTTGGACCTGCACCTGGCAGTTGAAGACCCCATCCGCTGGAGTCTGCAAATCGTGACAATGGCAAAATGGGGCCACATACCTGTTTTAAAAAAACATAAATTAGTCTCACCAGCCGATCTTCATTAAAAATCATCATTTTATTTATTAGGGAGTGAAACTATTTGCTATCGAAGATAGTGCAACGGAGTATGTTAATAATAAAATAATAATATTTTCCCATTCATATAGCGCTAAGAACCGTGAGGTATCTAAGCGGTGCTTATTATTAACCACGGTGTGTGGTGCTCATTTATCGATCACGGAAAGATGAAAGGCTGAGTTTGGCCTTGCCGGGATTCGAACTTGCGTTAGCAAGCTGTGCACGGATGCCAAGGCAAGCATTGTACTCGCTGTGCCACTTGACAGGCTACAGTGAAGTGGCACAGCGAGTAGAGCGCTTCACCGCCTATAGACCGGTTACATTATTTCTATTAACCCACCCTGTGTCGTCTGCCTTTTTCAGAGCCCTCTAAACGACAGGGGATCAATTCGGCGGTGATAGTGCACGGTAGAAAACATTATGCCACTTTCAATGAACAAGTTCAACTTGAGCGGTCTTTAATGCTACGCTATTGTAATTATATTTGGTATAAAATAATCTTAAGGGTTACTTACAGTACAATTGCAATTACCATTGTCTACGAGTAGTGCAGTCCCAAAATATGACTCCGCGTGTGCGAACGATCTTTCGCATAGTGATATAATATATAAAAGTGGTTTCGTTTCAGAAATTTCATCCTTATCTTCTCTTACGTTTTAGCAACACTCCTTCAAGAGAAGTCTTTCATCACAATCTCTGTCTGTCAAGGTCAAAACACAATACAACCTTATAGTCCGCTTCGTGAGCCTCTCCGGGGCCTGAGAAAAAAATGGAAGCAGCTGACCTTCACTGTGAACGAGCATAAATTCTTACTTTGCAACATTCTGTGTAAAGCCATCTGTAGAAGTTGGTTTTTGCACGCCATGTTTGTATATTGTTTGCGTGATATTAAAAAAAGTTTGTTTAAGGGACGTTATGGTTCTAAGTACAGCCGAAAGACCCCTGAAAATCGCAAGTTATGGTAAGCTATGAAAAATAACTCGCGCCACCACCGTGCACTGCTAAGAGTAACACCCAGGACATCAAAGATGACATCGCAAATGCCATTGATGAAATCACTGATGACATCACATGTGTATGTACTTTTCATGGAATTTGTGTACTAGGGATTTTTAATGTTGCGAAAAAAGTGTCAAGGATATTGCAATAAATATCATACCGTTATTAGTGCTTTGAACGATGCATTGATATAAATAGCATTGTATTATGGGATTCTATCTAGTATACTGAGCTACTAATGGAGAAACATAGCATTGTGTGCAGAGTACAAGATGAAAGTATAATATTTGTAATTTTAATATGTTGAATAATGAAATGATAATTGTCCTGAAATGTTCGAAAATTCACAAAATGGGGGTGTTCTGAGGACGTTATTCGTATTGTGTGATTGCTTAGCTGTATGCAATGAGGGAATGGCACAGAGAGTAAAGTGGACACCGTCCGCGGACACCGCGGCTGTTCGTGGGTAGGGCGTGCTATATCCGGGTTTTTCCAGGAAATCCAACATGGAAAGAAGACTGTACGGATCAGCCAATGAGATGTCGAGGTTGTGGATTTGTGTTGAAAGAGACTGTGTGTGGTGAAGATGGCAGAAGTAGAGAAAGTCAGGGTGTTGGTGCTTGGAGATATGTTTGTGTATGGTTTACAACAGTACGCTCAATGCAGGCATGTTGCAAAGAACTTTGATGTGAAAGGAGTGGAGGTGGTGTGGAGCACTGTGTCTGATTGCAATGTATAGGGAATTGTACAAGTTTGTGAGGATGTGGCCACGATGAACAGTCCACATGTGGTAGTTTTGCACTATGGTGCTTTCCATTTGGGCAACGTCAGTGCCCCTACTTTGTTGGCTGATTTGGAACGCTTGGTTCAAGCCGTAATGAAGATCCTTCCAAATGCGAAAGTAATTTTTTCTGGATTACTACCTAGGGCAATATGGGACAATAGTTCAGTTTTTTGTCCTCAGCAAAACATTGCTAGGTGTGTCATGAACCAAGGCATGTGTGCCTTCATGCTTAGAGCTGGTATGTTCTTCTGTAATAATGAGAATATTGATGCCAGTAATGCTGTTAATTTTAAAGAAGATGGCATTTCTTTACCTTTTACGGGAAATGCCTTTCTATTTTGGAATGTAAGGGTTGCTTTGGAGAAGGTTATGTGAAGATTTTAGGAGTAAAGTAAGAAAAAAAAACAAGAAAAAAAAATACAAAATAACACGTGTCTGTCAAGCATCTGTAAAAAAAAACAACAAAAACGGCTCTTTTCAGAGCCAACTTCAAAGGGGAAATGGGGCACACTATTTAAATTTACATTCACCACGCTCAGATTTTCGATATCTCCGTGGACATGGCGGTAGTCCGCGGACATGAAAATCACTACGAGGGGGTTAGTATGTTCTATGTTACATGTATATGAAGTCAGGGAAGTTATGGTTAAGTTGTGCTACTAAAAACCTATGAAATTCAGTGAAAAAACGTTGTTAAAGGGACGTTATGGTTCAAAGTAAAACTGAAAAACCCCTGAAATTCGACAGTTATGGTAACATAAGCAACCATAACTCGCGCCACCGTGCACTGCTAACACTAACACCCAGGACATCAAAGATGACATCACGAATGTCATTGATGACATCACTGATGACATCACATGGCTGGCTCTACCTTTTTATCCTTTACTGACATATCGAAGCCACATAGTTTTCTTCAGTAACAGTCAGGAAGTAAAAATTGAAAAGGTACTATACTTGTAGACTTAGGGTCAAGTCACATCATATGAAACATATACATTGCGGAAGACACAGGCTTGAAAGAGAACAATCCTTTCTGTGCATGAAGATAATCATTAGGGTTATCAGCACTTTCTCATAGTTTTATTTTTATTACTCTACCTTCCCTATATATGCTCATATTTGTATACATTATACTCACTCTCCTTTCCTTTGGGTGCAGTCACATCATGTGATACACATACATATGGTAAGTAGCAGCTTTGAAACAGAGCAATAGTTTCTCTGCATAAAGACAATCAGTTAGGTTATGAACTCTTTCTGCTACTACTTCTGCTTTTTTGTTTACTTCACTGACCCTGTATATACTCATATTTGTATGTGTTGTTGTCTCTTTGTGTTTTGTCTGTAATTATTATGTATTAAGTGGGTTTTATTATCTACTTATTACATGTTTCATAGTACGCAAAACTCTAATAAGAAAGCAGTTATCATTTCAGTATTCAACATGGCAAGATTATGAATATGGCACCTTCATCATGTATGCTGCACACACTGCCTATGTTTCTGCATGAGTAGCTTAGTATACTGGATAGAACTTCATAATAGAATGCTATTTATATCAATGCATTTCTTAATGCACTAATTAGCTCATGATATTTATCCCAATGATCCTTGACAGTTTTTGGTCAGCATTATAAGAATCCTTTGTACAGAGTTTTTATGAAAAGTAAATGCACATGTGATGTCATCAGTGATGTCATCAATGACATTTGTGATGTCATCTTTGATGTCCTGGGTGTTAGCGTTAGCAGTGCACGGTGGCGCGAGTTATGGTTGCTTATGTTACCATAACTGCCGAATTTCAGGGGTTTTTCCGTTTTACTTTGAACCATAACGTCCCTTTAACAAAGTTTTTTCACTGAATTTAATAGGTTTTTAGTAGCGCAACTTAACCATAACGTCCCTTTAACAAAGTTTTTTTACTGAATATATATATAGATCACGCTTTTATAAATATGAACAATATCTAAATATCACACTCTTAAGTATATGAACATTGATCAGCAATGGGTAATATTACAATATCAACAATCTCTTTAATCAATTAGGAGTAGGAATAGGAAGAATAATGTAGCAGAGAATAACTTTGGTATGGTTCAAGGAAATTCAATGATATGAAAGAATGCAACACAGAAATAAACTTGATATAAATTCAACCAAAGACAATATAATCATTCTTTCCTCCTGTTACTACTCACTCCCCCCAACATGCAATATGAAGAGATGGAATGGGGGCACACAGGTTTCAGGAATAACAATCAACAATTACAGTTTCAATCCCGATCCCCCCAGCAAGCTTAGAGAGAACAGTAATGATTTTAAAACAGGTCAATGGCTTTTAAATGTAATATGAAGCGATGGAAAAAATGCTAAAAATGGTTTTAATTTGCTAAATAGGATTCAGAACTAGTGAGAGTTGCTTTGGATTGGTTCAGGTAAACACTAGCAATGATTGTTGAATGGTTAGCAGATGGAAAACGAAATTCAGAAGTTGAAAGCAAGAAATAGCTGTTTTTACATGTGGTGAAATTGAACCAAATGCGAAATCGCGGCAAACTTTTCAGCACACGAAAAACGCGTTTACAGCAAAACTGTCAGGAATTGTTCGTAGCATATACGGTTCAGAGGTTTCAGAGGTTTTAGTGAAGGTCGATTTTTCTCAAGAGAGTCAAGATTTCAAAATGAAAGATGCGCTGTTGAAGATTTGGAACAAAGATTTCTTAACACTAGGGAGTCTATGGAGCCGCAAACTACACGGACAGCACAGCCACCTATCCAGAGGCACCTCCGGATGGTTTCTATCTGCCTGAGGCAATTGCCTTTCTCCAGAAAATATATATTAGCGCCAAGATGCTTATCATTACAATTATCACAGGATTATGTGGATGAGAGAAGAATTTAGGATAGACAAAAGAGATTCAATAATACAGTCTGGATATGTTGGAATGGGTTGGATGAGATTACTTAAGCTAAGAGATGACTATGGGCAGTTCTATGCTAAATGCTCACTACTATGGCTTTGGAATGGAACAGGCCCGTCAAAGATCTGGTCAAAGGTTTGGCTTGGACTTCACTCACCATCTGACAGGATTCAGGACACGCGGACTGCTCTCAGCAAAGCACGCTGGTCTGCACAGCCTCTTGGACTGGATCTGACGGGTTCCGGGTTACAGCTCTGCTGGACTGATCTGGATCTTGGGTTCTAGCAAGGGTTCTTGGCCAGAAGCAGCAAAACAGCTCAGCCAGGCTGTTGAATGGTTTAGGCCCTGTGGACGTTTAGGGGTTAAAATCAGGTTGCTAGATTTTCAAGGCCTGCTGAAAAGGGTTCAGATTTTTGGGTTGGCCCTCTGTTTCAGGGTTCTGGAGTCTGGTTCTGAAGTCTAGAGATGGGTTCTGGAGTCTGGATTCTCCCTGCAGAGCGCTTCGCCGGTAGATCAGTGATGAGTGAATTTGTGTCCTCTGGGTCCTCAACAGTCCCTAATTATCCATCTTCCAAACGGGTGGGGAGGCTGATTTTACTATGCCCAACCCTCTAAGGATCTGATAGGTCAGAGAACTCTCCCTCTCCTGATTTGAGAAAGGAACAGTGCGTCATGATGTGTCATCATGTGTCAGAGCGACACTGTGTTTAGGGTCCAGAAAAAATCCCTCCCCTTTGTTCTTACCAAGAAAATCTATTTTTCCCAAAAACATATTTCCAAGATGCACAACTTGTTAATAATACATAATTACATGACAGATTGACTAAGGTATGTTCCTGTCCAAGCCTCCTCTTCCTACGAGTTTTGGTTCAAAAATGACAATTTCTCGTGCTTTTGGGCGGTTACGCAGTGTCAGTTCTGTACCAATTTTTACACATGCATACACATACCATCTGGGCATATTCCTGGAAATTTTCATGTTCCTAACATAATCGCAATTGCTAGAATATGAACCTTTTCGTGGTTCAGTCTCTGAAAGTCGCAACATTTCCAGAATAGTTTCTACTTGTGAGCAATATTTTCATTTTAATAATCTCTAAGTTCCATATTTTTGTCAGTTCGGTACATTATTTTATAAGTCTTTTCCCAAAACATACAGTTACTTCAGTTTCAAATCCACATTTTCAGTCTGGTCCGCCTCCTAGGCTTGGCTGAGCCAGAGAGTCACATGGGCTTGTCTTCCTAGGAAGTTGGTGTCAGTCACACCCGAATTAGAATTTTCTTTCAGTTCAAGGAACCCATTGTCTCTTTCCCAGAGCAGCAGATGAAGTCTCCTCCCCTTCTCATTAGCAACCCGGTGAGATATTTTCTCCTTTTGGTGGGAATGAACAGGGTGGTGTGTTCTTAGTGGAGAAAAACCTCTTTCAAGTTTTAGCTGAATCAGGTTAATTTATGGTACATTGTGACATTGTTCCTTGTGAAAAATTACAGTTACAAATTTAAAATAAGCAAACATATCTTCAATTCCAGTCTTTTTCAACATGAAAATCAATGTGTGGCACCCTATATTTCATTTGATGGAAGTCCCTTCTTTGGCATATTTAGCTTTTGAGACACAAGTTTCACCTGACAGATTTAGAGATCGCCAGCATCTGACAGAGGCGAGTAACGGTATTGCACCCATTTTTGACATATTTCTTTCCTGCAAGCATCTTTAAAGTGGATTTTGTTCTGATAAAATATACTTCTGCTGACATTATATTTATGTGGATTGTTGAAGTAGAATGATGTTCAACACCCAACTAGGAGGTTGGATCTTTTGTGTGGTTCGTGAGCCATGATTTTTGCAAATTTGACAACCAAGAAAAACAGATTTCCACACAGCTCTGTGTTTCTTTTGCCATCATTTTGCTCTGTGGGAAGCCAAATGATGGGTTTTGGCAGTGGTCTCCTGTGTTACCACTGACTTAGGCAAAAGTGGATGGCGGCCTATTTTTCTGATTTTTCCCGCGTACTTCTGGGTGATTTTTTGCGGGCAGCATGCTTTCCAGTGGCCATTCTGATGTTCCTGATGCAAGCAGCACACAGGAATTTTGCAGGGCTTGGACTAGTGGTGTAAAAACATCCCACACTATACATGCCCACTTAGTCTCCATCTCAAGGCAGGGGCACTTTCCCTTGTAACCAACTAGGCACAGGATCCCTTTATGGTGCGCACTCCCTAGGTATGAAAAGCAGAGACCGTATGAAATCCTGGAAATCAGGCTCTCCCTAACTCCAAAGCACAGTGTTTTTGTGTCTACTGTGAGAAACCAATGGGTGTCTCACCTACTAGTCTCTGAGGATCTATCTTTCAGGTGGCCAGGGTACAGCCATCGCCAATGGCTACAGACCCTGGGTGTGGACCGTTGCAGGAGGAACACCTGGGTGAGGGGTCTTCGGGGAGTAGGGGTGAAGCAGCCAATGGTGAGAGGCGGTATTCTTCCCTTTTTGCACATCTAACCCATCCTATTTTTTGGGATTCTCTGATGCCCTAACTCCCCCCACCGTTCTACACAAACACTGGGCCGAGGAAGAAGGTGAGTGAGAGTAACAGGATTAACTCTTATACATTGCAATGGACATGTCCCGCTAATCAGGTCACACAATGTCAGGCACTTGACTTTGAGTGCGTACATCTGATACCAATTAGCTCTCCTCACAAGGATAAAAGGTGGAACATAGAGACATATTCTGAGCAAGGTGGAACACGAGTAACAGCAGAACTTTCGGGGCGAAGGCGAACCTAGTGGAGTAGAGCGATGGACCAAGGGATGAGAGCAGCGGGTCGAGAACTCCAGGAGTTCCCTACAAGAGGTTGTTTCCTGCAAAATGTCGCAAAAACCACATGGAGAAGGCCAAATCCCAAAGCAGAAGGCTGCTGCATTGTTTTTCAAGGATGCTAGCGACCCTCCCGGGTAAACGGCAGAGTTGGGGAGTGGAGGCCAAGCCTGTGGTACTAACCTTGACTCGTGAATTGGAAAACAGTAAAGACAAGAAGGAAACACACACAACTGGTGAGTTGGCAAGGGACCTGAGGGACCAGTGTGTGTTAAGGAAAGATTGAAGTTGCAACATTATATCACAAGTGGAAACTGCACGCGTGTTGATGAGACACGAACAAAGGCAGACCAGTGAATGAACCTTGAAGTAAGGATAGCTGTGCAAACAGCGATACTGAGTAACGGAGTGGTCCAGTGAAAGGAACTAGCCCACTCAAAAGTCTCCCTGAAAGGTGAATTGTTTGTAGCGATAAAGTGAATGAACTGTAAAAGTGAAGTGATCAAAATTAACCCAGAGAGAAGGGTAGAGTAAAAAGCTGAACGTTGAACTTTGAGTCAAAGGGGTCCTGCGGAGGTCTGTAGAGAAAGCCACACACATTCGAAAGTCTTCGACATCTGGAAACGGCCTGAGCCCGACTGAGGGAGACCCGAAGTGTAATAAGTTTGGGGAACGGAGACCCCAGTAAGTATTGTTGAAATGTAGTTGTGAAATGTCTGAGCCGGACGGAGGGGACCAGCGTGAACTTTTTGTTGAACATTGTTGGGAAAACACCACAGAGACTTTAAAGTTGAAGGGCAGGCAGGCCTTGATCCATGTATTGAACTGTTTTTGTGGTAAAAACCCAAGCCAAAGTGTGTTGTCCTGCCTACAGGGACCGCCTTACTCCGTGTGGTCTAACGTGTGGTGGAAAGCTGATTCAGCCACATTTATTCTTTATATTTGAACACTGATTTTCCTTTACATACATATCTCATTTATACACTTTTTGTACAAGAGATAGGGCAGGCATTAGGTTTAGTTAGTATAGGCCATTTTGATTTGACGGACTCTACTGGGACTATTTCATTTATTGTTTGATGGTCTGAGACTACTCCCATCCTAGTTATATGGAAAAACCCAGAAATTTGAATGCAGGTTTTACAAATCGTACCTTTTTTTGTCGGTGTCACACTTGGGATACCCTGCCTCCCCAACACTACTGAAGCATGTGTCTCTGCAGCTACTGACCCTTTAAGGGAATTTAAGGGTTAGTGGTCCAGCAGTGCCAGTACACCCTGCTCCTTTTGCATCAGGAAGCAAATATTTTGTCAACTAGCCATCCAGTGTGCATGGCCTTCACTCTCAGACAGTTAGGCATAGAAAGGCTGTATAGGAGCGGCAGGGGCTCTATAGCAGCCACCCCGATTACCACAGAGAGAGATCTACGGGCCCATCAAAAACTCCCTGCCGCAAGAACGGAAAACACAGCCATAGGGCAAAGTTTACTGTCTTTATTATCTAACAAAATGACAGGCATCACACTAGAAAACCATACATTCTCCAGAGCTCTCGTCTTTTGAGTGTGTGTCACCCTGTTTTGTCCAGTAGTGATGTAACAAAACCACGTTCCATCCCTGAAACTTATCGGGTATGCAGACCGATCCGTTTAGGCAAACCATATACACATTCTATAGGGGTTAGTTCTACTATTGGCTAGCCATATCTGGTATATCCTCCTGGGACCACCTCTTTCATGTAACCAATACAAAGTTGCAGGGTTGTGGGGAAACTATTGGTATCAGGTAATAAAATTGTGGCAAAAATGTCACTGGTAAAATAAATCGCGGCAAAAATGCCACGGTTTGACCCGTTAAAGGTGTACCCCATTATACCATTTAAGCGGAGCGGGGGTTGCGGGGTTGTCCCCCGCTCCCCTTAAATGGTATAATGGGTCCGGGGCTTGCGGGGGTGTCCCCTGCATCCTTTACATGATTGTGGCGGAAAAACAACGGCATTTTTGCCACAATATTTTTTATCCACAGCCATTTTTGCCGCAATTATATGACATGGAACCAAACTATTGGCTCCTGCAACCTATTATGTCTTCACATGAAAGGTGACTCTGTATTGGGCAGAATGTTTCCTCCCAGCCTTGGGACCCTGGATGTTTTTTTCTTTTTTAAATAATTTTTATTTTTATTTTATATACCACAACAACTTCCAGACATTACATCATAATATACATCATGTCACGTTACAGTTCATGTCTGTTTATTCCCTTGTTCCCCCCAACTCCCCAACCCCTGCCCTGGCCTACCTGACATCACATCATTCACCCTTCTACTGTTTACTCCTCCACTATCACTCTGACGACTGCACCCGGCTGTACGGTGCTGGGTACCAATACTCTGGCCTCCACTGTGGAATTGGCCAAATCCATAATTAACTGTCTCCAAGCTTCTATTCCTCCCTCCTCCTGGTCTGAGTTCCTACTTATGGCTTCCTGCCACACCACAGTTTCTGTGTTTGCCCATTTTAGCAGGTCCCTCCACCATACTTGCAACAGAGGTCTTGTCTGCGTTTTCCATCCCATCGCTATTCTGCGTTTTGCCAATATATATGACACGTCTCTCAGTTTACACACATGTTTAGCTCTCTTAGGCCTTGCAAAACTTCCCATAAGACACGCCAGGGGGGGTTCCAAATTCCAATGTAATGTCCGCTTTTGGTAATGCTTGGGCCACTTCCCCCAGAATCTACCTATCTCTACGCAGGCCCAGAACATATGAATCAAATCTGCATTCACCTCCCCTCACTTCAGGCATGATTGTATCACTGTTTGGCTAAATCTTGCTATTTTATTCGGAGTCAAGTATGCTCTGTGGGTGATATATAGTTGAATCTGTTGGGGCCTGTTGTTTCTGGACACTTTCTTGTGGTACGCTATAGCTCTCTTCCACAGAGCATCTGATATTGGTCCTTCCAGGTCTGCCTCCCATTGATGTCTCATCTGCCCTAACTCCTTCTTCACTTTAGACATTAGCACCTAATATATTCCCGAGACTTCGTGCCCACCTTCCGACACATCATAAAAAGTTTCAATTGTATCATCTACCTGCAGTGGAGCTGTGGTCTCCGGCCATCTGCGTCTCACATTCCTCAGTAGTCTGGTGCATGTAAGGTGCTGCCCCGGATGTACTCCAGTTTCCTCTATCAACTCCGCAAACTCCTTAGGCACACCTTCCCTCATCAGATCTCCTCCCTTTAGGCTCCCAGTATTTTCTCACACTGAACTGCAGCTGGTCACTCACCCCTTCTAACGCCACAAGCGGAATCTGTGGGGAATACGGTGCAATATTCCCCATAAATTGACAGGCCCTATGCCGCATTACGCACCCCAGCTTCAGCAGTCTGGGCGCGCAAGTTGAGCAAAAGTCAATTTTCCATATAACTTCATTTAGAAAGAACTGGGTCCTCATCGTTTGCAGCGGCCACGGTTCATGTCTTTGTTCATCCGGTAGCCATTTAGCCACACATTGCAACTGGCTAGCCACGAAATACACCTCAAAGTTGGGTAGTTTAATACCTCCTTGTGCATACGCATTCTGGAGCTTCCAAAGTGCCACCCTGCACCTCGAGTTGTGCCATGTAAGCGATATTCAATCAACACTACAGCCAAGTCAATGCCTAGTCTGGGATGCTGAGGAAAACCCTTATTAATGTATTTTTATGTCTAGTTCAGTACTCTGGATGTCCACCCTTGTATAACACCCCCCTCTTAGAATCCCCCTGACCCCACTGAGCCAAGAAGTAGGTTTGTTTTGCAAATTAAAATGTTTATTTGAAATTTTAAACAATATATATATCACACTTCTATAAATTAATATCTGATAGTACACTTAGACATATGATGTTGATCAACAATGGGTAATCTGGCACTAGCACACTTCTTTACAATCAATGAGGAGTTAGTATAGGATGGATAAAGTAGCAAAAATACTTTTATGATTTCAAGGGAAAAGCAATGAGGAATAAAATGCAGTACAGAAATACTTGATATGATTTTAGCAAAAAATAAGATAATCACTTTTTCTCTGGCAATTCACCCCCTCCCCTATGCAATGTAAGAAATGGAAGGAGATGGAAAGATGAGCACACAGTTCTCAGGAATGCAATCAAATACAATACGAAATTCAGTTCCCCCCCAGCAAGCTTAGAGGAAACAGGTAGTTTGAAACACAGGCAAATTACTTTAATGTGGTTTGCAAGGAAGTGAAAAGGTGCTAAAATTGCTTTTAATTCCCTCTAGAGGTTCAGGGTAGGTGATGGCTACTTTATATTAGTTCAGGCTCACTTTAACAATGCTCTATGAGTTATTACCAAGTTTCAACGGATTTTAACAAAAGAAAGAATGGAGCTGCTATTTTTACAAGTGGAGAAATTGAGCCAAAATCGCAAATCGCGGTAAATTACGCGAGTGCGTGAATCTTAATTGCGGAAAAAGTATAAGGAGTAGGAAGTCGGTTCTAGGTTGGAAAGCTTAGGTTCTATGCTTTCAGAGGAAAGTTAAATTTCGTTCCTAGCCCAAACGGTTCCAGAGATACGGACGATTAAATAAAGGTAGTGTTTCGGATTTAAAGTAAACTCAAAATGACAGGTGACAGCTTGCAGCTGCAGAATTGACAGGTGACAGTGGTGCAGCTTTAAAAATGACAGATGACACGATTTCTAGGAGGCAGTTCTACTTAGGTTAAAATAGTTTAGATTAGATTATTTTAACTAAGGGATTGGTTCTGCACAGTTCTGCTAGGTACTCACAATATAAATTTGAAATAGGCCTCGCCACAGATCTGGTCAGGTTTTGGACTGGACTCCGGTTCTGGTCTCGGCACTTCACAGTGATCTGGGTCAGCTCTCTGGTTCTGCTCACAGCGGTCTGGGTCACTCTGGATCTCTGGTCTGGTCTCTGGCAATTGTTCTTGGCAAAAGAATTCAAACAGCTCGCCCGGCTGTGGAATAGTTTGCAAATGATTTTAAGGATGCTGAGGCCTGCTGAGAAGAGTTGTCAGTTTGTGGGTTTAGGCCCTTGCTTTAAGTTCTGAAGTAAAGTTCTGGTCTTTGG
This sequence comes from Ambystoma mexicanum, assembly GCF_040938575.1. Taxonomy (NCBI): domain Eukaryota; kingdom Metazoa; phylum Chordata; class Amphibia; order Caudata; family Ambystomatidae; genus Ambystoma; species Ambystoma mexicanum. Next base: position 858,987,819 of record NC_090934.1, on the reverse strand, counting down.
AGATTGATGGATTTGAAGTCTGGATCTCTGGATGTGAAGTCGTCAGTCAGCATGCTCTGCAGCAAATGGAATTGAATGTCTCTACCTGTCCCAGCAGTCTCTTTTTATGTGTTTTGAAAATGGGTGTGTGCCTGGGCCTAGCTAAGCCTGCCCCTCTCTACTTGTCATTGGCCCAATTCTCCACTCTCCCATGATTGGGGGAAGGAAATGGATTGTCATCATGATGAGGTCTGTTTATGGGTCAGAGGATCCTCCCCTGGTCAGTTTGCCCACAAATCTATATTTGATTCAAATACATCTTTCCCAGATATACAATTTGTTGAAATTACATGCGCACATTATATATTCCTTATGGTCCATGCTTGTCCGCCTCTGATCTTCCTGGGGGCTTGCATTCAAAAATGACAACATTTTGCGCTTTTTAACTGGTTTTGCAGTATCAGACATTTACCCAAAATTACACACATGTGCGCAAGGAGTATGGACATTAATTGATGAAGTGTCAGATTTTTAACATGTAGACATTTTGAGTGAGACCCTATTTTCCGCTAGCAACCACAGGGTCCTAACGCCTCTCAAAATGTTCACAGAAAAATCACAAAAATAATGATATTACTTATATAATTCTGACAATTCCGCACTATGAGTTATCTATCTTTTTAAAATTATGCCCTGGTCAAAAAGGGGTGTGCTTCCCACATCACAAGGTGGAATAACTGGTTTATCCACTTCCCCCAAGCTCAGCTGCTAGCAGAGGCACTGCCCCTCCCAGTTTCCCCTAAGAGGAAGCCACTTTACGACGCCCCCAATATAACATTTGCCTGAGTCAAGGGAGTTGCATTGTTCTGTTCCTTCCAGTTCCCAGGTGCTCCGCCCCTAATCTAATCAGAGAGGTGACAACTCCTTTTGGCAAGGGGCAGCAGGATGCAGCTAGGCCTGGGAAGAGTGGCTGAACAGGTTTCTCCTGTCGGGGGTAGTTGTCAGGCAGAATCCAGTTTCACTAAGCCAGGTTTCAGCTAAATGTCACTTTTTGTTCCCAGTTTTCTACATTCAAATCAAACTGACAATTTGTACCTATACATTAAATAATTACTTCCTTCAAGTCATTTCAGAATATAGTTTTACATTGTATCCACCTCTTAGCAAGTCTTTCCTTGGTCTGGTTTTGTTTCATTTGTTCAGTTTTACACAAAAGTCTGGTGGTTTTAAAACACCGGCTTTCTGATAGTGGTGAGTGCTGGTAATGCAACCATTTTTGGGATTAAGAAAATGAATTCCCCACAGTTCTGGGTTGCTTTTGGCAATCAGCATTACCATTCCCAATGGTTTCAGGCTACTGTGTGTGTAGCCCAATGGTGGTTTTAGGCAGTGCCCTCCTGTGCTCACAACATAGGCAAAAATGGGTGGCAGCCTATTCTTCATGTTTTCCCTGTGCACTCTCTGGGGAGTTCTGGCCATCATGATGTTTTCCATGCCAGTACTGCACAGTTTTATTGTAGGGCTTGGATGCATGGGTAAAAACATCCCACAGCCACAAAATGTTCCTGCATATACTATGCAGTTTTATGTAGAACAACCTCTGTATCGCAAATGGGACATTTGCGAAAAAGTGAAGAAGTCTCGGGAGTACCACCATTTTCAGCAGCGCCAGCCGTTCCATCATGAATAATGGCACTGGTGCCCAGAAAGAGATGGAATTTTGTATGGCGTTCATTGCTCTCACTGTATTCCGTGTGTGTTCTGTGTGGGGATCATAATAGATGTCCACCCCTAAGTAAAGGAACGTGTCTAATTCCCATTTAATCAGCAGCACCGGTAGCATACGCACAGCTTTCCAATATATCCTCCCAATGGAAACAGGCTCAACTTTTGTGAATTAATTGTTATACCCGAGAAAACGGCATATCGCTCCAGCACATCTAGTATATATTGCAAATCTGTCTGGGGATACTGCAAGTAAAGAAGCATATCATCTGTGTACACTGAGATCAAATGCCTACCTCCTGGTGTATCTATCCCAGCTTCCCCGTTTTCATCATCCCGCAAATAAACTGCCAGCGGATCCAGTGCCAGAATAAAGAGCATCAGAGACCATGGGCACCCCTGTCTAGTATCCTTACTTAGCTGACATTGTTCTGAGATAATTGTGCCAGTTTTGACTCTGGCTGCTGGTTCATTATGTAACAGGTGTACCCATTTAAATGTCAGTCCCATACAAAACCTTTCCAGCACTGAAAGCAGCCATGGCCATTTGACCAAAGTGAACGCCTTGACTGCATCCAGCAATACCACCACACATTGTCGTGTATCGTCTTGAGTACAATCTATTAACTGGTTCAATCTGAGCAGGTTAATTGTAATATTTCTATTCCGGATATATCCCGTCTGGTCTGAGTGTATAAGCTTAGCTATAATCGGTTTGAGTCTGAGCACCATTACAGCTGTGAGTATCTTCCTGTCCTGATTCAACAATGACAGGGCTCTATACGAGCCACAATCAATATCAGGTTTATTTGGTTTCAGGAGGGGGACTATTAATGACTCCAGCAGTGGTGTTAGGATATCTGCCTTGTATTCTTTATAAAATTCACTTCGGAGCCTATCTGCCCCAGGGACTTTGCCTGTCTGCAGTTCTTTGATCACATATTCCAATTCCTCTATAGTAGTAGGGACCTCCAATCTATCTCTTTCTTCCGCACTTATCTTGGGTAGGCTAATCTCAGACAGTGCTTACCGTATCTCTGCCACATCACATTTTGAGGTGTCTTCATACAACCGCTTATAATATTCAAAGAAACATTTGTTTACCCCTTCCTGAGTTTCGTGCAACCCTCCTTCCATTCCTGCAACTGCACTGACTGGTTCCCGTTTATGCTCGCTCTTGTAGAGCCAGGCTAGCAATCGCCCCAGCTTGTCTCCTTCTGCGTGTTGTCTCTCAATGTATTTCCTATAGCTTAAATTACACAACCTAGGCCAGTGCCTCCGACATTCCTGTTGTAAGCGGGTCACCGCCTATGCTTCTTCGAGGGATCTGTCTCCTTTTTGCACCATAGCTTCTAACTTGCCCTCCATCTCCTCTAAATCTCTTAAAATAGCATCTTGCATTCCTTTCGATTTTGACATGGCCGCACCTCTCACCACTACCTTAAATACCTCCCACAGTGTACCTGCTGAACTCACACTGCCCTTATTATGCTTGAAATATTCCTTCACTTCCTCCCTCAAATGTTCCTGAAACCCAGTATCCTTGAGGGCTTCCACCCTGAGTCTCCATGTTAGAATCCTGGCTCTGGGGGGGGTGCTGGCATGTGACCACCAAAGCAGCATGGTCCGAGAGGACCCTGGCTTTATAGTCTGCTCGTACAAACTCTCCAATCGATTCTCCACCCACAAACACATAATCCAACCTTGTGTAAAGATTTGTGGGAGCATTATAGTGAAAATATCCCTGCTCCTGATGCATTATTCTCCACATGTCTTCCAACTTAAATGCATGCAGCAATGTGTTTAATGCCTTTGTTGATGGGGCTGGATGAACTAATTTACCATCTGACCCGTCCAATACTGGGTTCAGTGTGCAATTAAAATCTCCTCCTCATATTAGTGCCCCATCCATGTATGGGCCTATCTTTGTATACAAGGATCGGAAATATGCAGCTGCATCGTGATTAGTGGAATGTGTATTAACAAGGCATATATCTCTGATTCCCACTCTTCCCTGCAGTATGATCATTCTACCATAAGTATCTAGGTATGTTTGGAGTACCTTGAACAGGACTGCCGGTGCTACCCATATCAGCACTCCCCTGGCATATGCCGAGTATGTAGAACCCAGGGTCACTCCCCTCCATTTTCGTGCCAATGTGTACTGTCTATCTTTGGTCAGGTGTGTTTCTTGCAATTAGGCTATATACATTTTTTCTCGTCTTAAATATATCATTACTCTGTTACGTTTTATGTAACTATTCAAACCCAGAACATTCCAGGTTGCTATCTTAAGTTCACCCATCTTCTTCAAGCATCACCACCCTCATCCTCCAGTTACTTTCTCCGCTCTCCTCCTGCTGTGAATGTCTGTAGGCCAACTTCCCTCTAACTGTCCCAACTCCCCCCCCCCTCTGTCTCCCCAACTCTTCCCAACTTTTGCCCAGCTTCGAAATCAAGGCGCAGGCATCCCTGCATCTCTCTCCAAACCTGGCTAACTGCCAGTATTTGGTGTGCAGCAGAAGGATACTGAACTACTAGTATCCTACCTAATCTAACCTAATAGGGTGATAGTGTGCTTCTGGTGCCGTCTTAAGTTAAGCGGCACCAGTGTTTTCTGCATTTCGCTAACCACACTTTAATATTTCGTTTTCTAATTCAAATTCCTATGTCTAATCATTACAAAAAAGCTACTGGGCAGTTTTAGTGTACAATATTGAAGCAATGCAGGATCACTTATCACTTCCGCCTCTCGTCTGATCATTTGTCTCTAGAGTTCAGTGTGTCCATCAATGTATGCAGATCATCAGGAGTCTCGAAAACAAACAGCACGGTCCTTATGCAGGACCTCTATGCTGGGTAAAGCAGCAAGTATTTAAGATTGGCTGCCCGTAACTTCCTCTTGTCCAACATGTAGTTCATTCTATGCACCAAGAAAGTATAATCTGGGTACGCTGTGATTGTCGCTGATGCTCTGCTTATCGTTCCACCTTTCCGAAAGTGTTCAAGGATCCGTTTCCAGTCTTTATAGTTTAGTGGCTTTGCTTTGATCGGCTGCGGTGGGGCACCGGGTGGTGGTTTTCTTGTCAGTGCCCTATGAGCTCTTTCAACTGTGAACCCCTGGGTGAGTGTCTCAGCTCCTATCTATTGCAACAACATGATTTCAATGAAATTTGCCAGGTTCAAGCCTTCCTCTCCTTCTGGGAGCCCAACAATGCATACATTATTCCTGCATGCTCGACCTTCCGCCTCTTCCGCTCTGTTTACCAGATTCCACACCTGTTGTTGCAGTGTGGAGACCTCCTTCGAGTTCATGTTACAACTGCTTGTGTTGGCCTTCACCTCTTTCTCCAGTACTCCCGTTCATTGTGCCAGCGCTTTAACATCTTGTCTCAAGAGGTTCACATTGATACTAATGGCGTCAATTTTGAGTTCCAATGATGACTTCAACTCTGCTATGGCCTCAAGAATCTGTTGATCACCCGCCCGGGGGCTTCCTCTCTCCGCGCGTCTTGCTTTGTTGTTTTTGCATCATCTGGTGGTTGTGCTGGCTTGGCAAACACATATATTGATGATTGTTTCCCTTTGGTCTTATTCAGCTTATTTACCATTGTTGCATCCACACGCCCCTTGGACCTCTTTTTCGTTATAATCAATGTGGCACCCTGTTTGTCCTGCTGTGCTACTGCATTGAGCAGTGCCTTTGTCAGCGTAACTGTACAGTTCACCAAATGTACTGTCTCTCCTGTGGGTAGCTTGGTTACAATGTTTCTCCTTTGAACTGGTGTCACCTTGAAGCACAACTTGCGGCAGGAATTGTCTCAACTTGTTATCACACTGGTGTCTACCACCTCATCACCCTCATTACAAGAGCTTCGACCGGAATCCTCAGTAGCCCCCCAGCGTGTCTGTTCCTGGTTACCTTCATGATCACCACCACCCTCTGCTTGCTGGCATCATGTGTGGGCTTTTTTGCTGATCGTGCCGATCTGCTTCACAGTTGATCTGGGCTGTTTTGTTCCAGGGAGGCTGTTATTCTCCCCACCGCGGCCGATACAGAAGACTGTTAGGGAGAATTCTCATTTATGGCTAATTTCCCTCACCTAGTGAGCCCCCAGCAGCCTTGCTGGACTTCTGGAGTTTATTTCTTTCACTTGGTAAGAGTGTGAGCTTTTCCTCCACTCTTACCCATGTTTTGCCATGTGTCTTTTACCTGTTTTTGTGATTGTGGGCTCTGGAGTACACCACTTCAGTAGCCCCCTTCTTTTGTGTGTTACACAGCACCTTCAGTGCAGTGACACAGGGTTGTCTTTTAAAACTTCCCACCGACTCCATTTCTGGGGCTGACTACAGTCCCCCAGAAAAGGGTAAAGTTGCCATTAACTTTTTCTTAGTCATTTAACCACAGATCCAGTACACCCCATTTTACATGGAGTACTGGAAAGGGTTACTCCATATCCCTTTTTATGTGTACCTCCTAGAGCATTGTTTCGCTCTTTGAACATTTAGACTTGGCTGGTGGCAGTGGTATCTACCCTAACTTTTCTACCGCGATTATACTAGATAAACGTGGTATTGTTTTAGGCTATTATATTAGCCTCAAACTTAAACCCGCTTGACCAAATACTTTTTCTTTTGGCTCCGGTTGGGTTTATTCGCCATTTCTTTTTGTTAAAGTCCTTCTTATGTTTTACTTTGCGCGGCAAACCAGGTTCGCCTTCTTTGTTCACCGTCCTAGGAAACCCAAGTCGCACTTTGCCATGATTGGCTAAGGTGGTTGTCCGGGCCGGACAACCCCCCCTGCTGCGTGATTGACAGCCAGGCTGTGTGAATGGGGGATTTTCGCATAAAAGGCAGGTCCCTTGGGCTAGAAGTCAGAGTCGCCACTGGAACTACAAGGAACCAAAGAGAAGCAGAGAAGAAGACGGCTGCTGCAACTACCCTGTCCTGGTGAAGCCCTGCTGCAGTCCTAAGCTATCTACCCTTTGACGACCAGAGAAGATCCAGTAAGGAGTCTTCTTCCCTTGAGCTTGGTGGGGATAACCAGCTCATCTTCCACAGCCAGAGGATCCTCTTCTTGGTTGAAATCGCTGCACACTGCTGTAGTGGTCCGGATAGCCATCCGAAGAGCCTCTCCTGTTGTTAAGGAGCACACCTTTTATTCATCGTCGCTGCAGCCGGCTTCATCCCTGTGTGGTGCAGACCCCTTCAGATGTCCTCCTTCACATCGAAGCTCCGGGAAGCGTGAGTCTGCAGGAAACCTACAGGAACAACTGCCAGGGCACCAGCTTCTCCATTGAATGAGGTACTGTGTTCTGCTTGAGGAATTAGGGTGAATCCCTTTTCTCCATCTCCAAGGCTTGCCTTTGTCTTCCCTCCTTCTTATAACGTTTGCTTCCTCTGTTGACATATCTAAGTATTCCTGGCAACGTTGAATCTCGAACTATCCGACTGTGTGATCCTCGACACCAGGAACCCGGTACCACTTGACACTGGCTCCGGCCTATTGACTCTTGAATTTCTGGCTATGAGTGTTCTCTGATTCTGTCTGCCTTGACAAAAGTATTGCCTATGATTTTTGCCCCCAGCTCTCTCTGGTTAACCCAGGTGCTAAGTGTGTTTTTGTCCGGGTAACAATTCTTGCCGCGGATACGCGTTTCGTTAGTAAGACCGAACTGTCAAAAAGTGATTGCAAATGTATTCCCGGTAAGGTCTTTTGTTTCACAACGCCGGTCCGTTAAAACACAGGATACTTACCTTGAGTTAGAGTGTACCAAAGTGAATTTGTTGGTTGTAGTATATTTTACGTGTGGTTTTGAATTAATAGAAGTGTTGTGTTTGTAGCAAATGGTTTAAAAATAAATGTACTTATATTTTTCTACCTGAAACCTTGAGTCAGTGTTTGCTTGAGTCACAGTAATTGTGGTCCCTTTGTGTAATCTCTGCTACTGCTCAAATACTCTTGAGATAAGCCTGTCTGCTGCGCTACTGCTGCCACTTTAACATAGTAGTACAGGCTTGTAACAAAGGTAAAACTTGTATTGCCACCTGTAGTCTTAAATGTGTGTAGTAGTCCCGAAGGGCACTGCACAGGATTCTGCCTAACACTGGTGTACAGCGGTGAGGATTTGGAAGTAGAGTGATGAGTGCTACTATTCCTTGGGTTCAACTAACAACAAGTCTATCGCCACTAATTCTATTTAACTGAGAAATCATGTCAAATATGGGAAACTACACTGAAGAGAGTCTCTTAAACTACACTGCTGAGATTTTAAGAACCATGTGTAGGGAGAGGAGTCTCTCTGGTAAAGGAAAGAAATCTGAATTGATTGCAAAGTTAATGGGAAAACAGAGTCTGGAGAGTGGGTCAGAAGGGCCTACCCCTCCAGCAAATGTGGATACTGATGTTTCTGATTCTGAGAGTGTTAATTTTGAAGAAGTGGATGAGTCCTTGTTAGGAAACTCTACAAACTCATTTGCCTGATCAGAAAGCACAACCTCTGTCCACAGGGACCCCCACAGGTCCTACACTCACTCCTGAATGTATTGCACTTGAGAAAATGAGACTTGAATTAGAAGTGAAACGTATTGATGCACAAACTGCCGTGAAACATCAAGAGTTATGGCTCAGAGAAATGGAGCTGAATCATGAACTAGAGATGAAGAAATTGTCTGTAGAAAATGCTTCTCTCCCAGAGTCTTCTAGGTCTTCCAGTCCTAAGAGACCCAGTATGCCAAAAGAGATGATTGGTATGTATGAGACTAAACTTGATGTTTTGGATTGGTTGGCAATGTTTGAGTACAATCATGGAATTCAAGGTATCTCAGGGAATCAGTTGATTCCTTGGCTTTTCTCTAGGCTCCCCCCTGTTACAAGTGATGCTGTAATGGAGTTGGGCGAGGAGGATAAACAAGATTATGAGTGTGTGAAACTAGCATGAATAGCTAGGTTTGGGAAGACCCCTTCCCAGTATCCTAAGAGATTTAGAGTCCTCAAAAAGCGTGATGGTACCCCTTGGGCTACCTGGGTGTGTGAATGTTTGAAAAACATAGATGGTTGGGTTAAGGGTTACAAAGGGAACACTTATGAAGGTTTGAGGAATCTTGTGATGTTGGAGTATTTTTTTATGTCTGCTCTCCTGAGCTTGGACAGTACTTGGTTGCTTCAAAGGAGATAGATCCTAAGAAGGTAGCTAAGGCTGCTGACTTGTGGGTTGCCAACAGGGCTACTCACAATGAATCTGGGGCTACTCAGAAAAAATATGAGGGGAAGCAGCCAAAGGAAGACAACAACGAGAATTCCAACAATTCCAATCCAAAAGAGGGCCCCAAACATAACCAGGGTAAGCCACAAGGGAAACCGAATCAGGCTAGTGTACCATCTGGTTCCACACCAGATGGAGGTCAGAACAAACCCCAATTCCAAAGAGCATTTGGGAAATGCTTTGTTTGTGCGTTACCTGGCCATGTGAAAGGAGATCCCAGGTGTAAGGGCAAACCTTCAGGGATCAACACTGTCTCCTTAGCCTTCTCCCAGGTGGATGAAGTACCTATAGCCAGTGGAAACCTTTAGTTACTAGCTGATGAGCCCATGAGAGTCTCAGCTAGTGTTTCTTTAGTGTCTTTGGGTCTTTGGATACAACAGAACTTAGATGTCTATAACTCAATCCCAGATAATACTAAAGAGTATTACAAAGATAGTGTTCTTGTGAATGGTCAGGAAACCCCTGTCATCAGAGACACTGGAGCCAGCATAACTGTGGTTGATGAATGTTTTTGCAAGGTGGAGGATGTTGCTAAGGCACCCAAACACCTAACCAAGTTAGCTGGAGGCCCTGTGCAAATGGTGCCCCAGTTACCAGCTCTCATTCAGTGTAATGACATGACTGTCAGAATACCTGTAAGTGTGCAAAATAATGTACCTGGGAGGGTCCTGCTGGGTAATGACCTTAAAACTCTTGGAGGTGTGTCTAGTACACCCAGGCCCCCAGCAGAAGGAAGCAGGAGCTCACAAGGTCTACAAGGGAGAGAACCTTGAGAGGCTCTCCTGGAACATGATAGAGGAAACTATCACCCCAAGTCCACAGGACTTACTTACTGCTATTGCAGGTCAGAAAGAGACAAAGGGGAAACCCAAGTCTGCAAGCAAGAATCCAGCAAGCACTCCTGTGCCCAGAAGGACATCTCCAAGACTGTCCAAAGTCACATCTGTGACTCCTCCACCACCTGAGGCTCAGTGTGAGGTTCAACTCTGCATGGTTCATCTAGATACTGAGGAATCAGATCTAGAAGAAGATCTTACTCCTGTAGGAGATCTTGACCCTGTTGACCATCCTGAGCTGCAGTCTTTACTGGCAGAAGGTGGACCCAAAAGGGCAGATTTCAGCAAGGGACAAAGAGAGTGTCCTACTTTGGAAGATCTTCACCTACAGGCAGCTTCTCAGCTCAATGGGACTGAGCCTGGGAAGTATAGGTTACACTGGGAAGATGGCCTCTTCTACAGGGGACCGACTGAGTCAACCCCTGGAGACTGCAAGAAACTTGTAGTACCTCTAGTGAACCGACTCCAGTTTCTGCAGTTAGCCCCTGAGATATCTTTGGCTGGTCACTTAAGTTTTAAGAAGACCAAGGAAAGGCTCTCTCTTTATTTCTATTGGCCTAAGATGGGTTCAGAAGTAGACACATTCTGCAGAAACTACCACACTTGCCAAACCTCTGGCAAGAGTGGAGCCAAGAATGTGGCACCCTTGGTGCCTCTCCCAGTGGTGGGAGTTCCTTTTGAGAGGGTCGGGATTGACATTGTAGGCCCCCTTGACCCTCCCACATCTCCAGGCAACAGGTTTATCCTGGTTGTAGTGGACCATGCCACTATATTTCCTGAAGCCCTACCTATGAGGACTGTTACGGCTCTGGCTAAGGCCCTACTTGGTATTTTTACCAGAGTAGGTTTTCCTAAGGAGGTGATATCTGACAGGGGATCACATTTTATGTCCCACTTCATGCAAGCCATGTGGAAAACCTGTGGAGTCACCTACAAGTTCTCAACTGCCTACCATCCCCAAACCAATGGATTGGTGGAGAGGTTTAACAGAACTATGAAGAGCATGATAGGTGCTTCAGAAGAACCCCTTAGAAGAAAGTGGGACCTTCTACTGCCATGCCTTCTTTTTGCATATAGAGAAGTCCATCAGGAGGGAGTAGGATTCAGTTCCTTTGAACTTCTCTGTGGCCATCCAGTCAGAGGTCCATTGGCCCTGATTAAGGAGGGGTTGGAGAGTGCTCCCCCCCAGACCAGTCAGAGTGACTGACTATGTGATAGGTCTCCGGAGGAGAATTTCACACATGATGGAAGAGGCAAGTGATAACCTGAGGGCTGGTCAAGCTCTGGTCAAGCATTGGCATGACCAGAAGGCTAACATGGTTGAGTTCACTCAAGACCAGCTTGTTCTTGTTATGATCCCCACAAGGCAGAGGGCCTTGCAGGACAAATGGATGGGACCCTTCAAAGTTGTGGGTAAACCTGGAGAGGTGAACTATCTGGTTGACTTAGGCAATCCTAAGGAGGCTCCCAGAGTCTTTCACACCAACCGTTTAAAGGCTTATGTCTCTAGACCTGACATAGGAGCTTTGCTCCTAGCTTCAGCTAAGGAGGAGGAGGAGAGTGAACCTCTGCCTGACCTCCTCAGAGGCTTACCTTTAGATGAGCGAGTAGAAGGAGTTAATTTCTCTTCCAGTCTCACATCTGACCAGCAGGATGAGTGCAAGTTACCGTTAAATCAATTTGCCTCCCTGTTCTCACTTTCACCAGGCTTGACCCCTTGGGGCCAACATGACATACTCACTGGTGACTGTTTTCCTGTCAAAATCAGGGGGTACAGAATGTCAGACAATGTAAGAACCTATATAAGGAATGAGGGCAATAAAATGCTTGATCTCTGGGTTATAGAGCCCTCTGCTAGCCCATGCTCTAGCCCAGTTGTGCTTGTACCAAAGGCAGGATCCAAAGAGTTGAGATTCTGCGTGGACTATAGAGCTCTAAATGCAGTCACAAAGACTGATGCCCATCCTTTGCCTAGGACAGATGAGCTGGTGGACAAACTTGGTGCAGCCAAGTACCTCAGCACATTTGACCTAATGTCAGGCTATTGGCAAATAGCCCTGACAGACCATGCCAAGGAGAAAACTGCTTCTCCACCCCAGCTGGTCACTACCAATTCAACGTAATGCCTTTTGGACTAAAGAATGCACCTGCTACATTTCAGAGGATGGTCAATCACATTCTGAATGGGATGGAGGACATCTGCATGGCATACTTGGATGACATTGCAGTGTTCAGCCCTACATGGAAAGAACATATTGAACACCTAGGATATGTATTGCAGGCTCTGGAATTGGCCCATCTGACCACAAAGGCAAGTAAATGTCAAATTGGTCAGAGTACAGTGGTCTACCTTGGACATGAGGTAGGAGGAGGTGAAATAAGGCCATTGCCTAGCAAAGTACAAGCTGTACAAAACTGGGCCACCCCTACTACTCAAACCCAAGTGAGAGCCTTCTTAGGTCTCACTGGGTATTACAGGAACTGCATAGAGAACTATGAGACCATAGCTTCTCCCTTGAATGTCATCTCCTCTCCCAAATTCCCTAAAAAGGTCAGGTGGAATGAGGAGTGCAATCAAGCCTGTGAAGGTCTAAAGAAAGCCCTTTGTCAAGCTCCAGTCCTAAGAGCTCCTGACTATCACCAACCCTTAATTGTACAAACTGATGCTTCTAATGTAGGTATTGGTGCAGTCCTTAGTCAACTGGATGAGAAAGGTAGGGAACACCCCATGTGTTTCATCAGCCGGAAGTTAAAGGATTCTGAGACAAGGTGGGCAACAATAGAACGTGAATGTTTTGCTATTGTATGGTCACTGAAGAGGTTTAGACCATACTTGTATGGATCTACCTTCATCATTCAGACTGACCACCAACCCTTGAGATGGCTGATGCAAATGAAAGGGGAAAACCCAAAGTTACTCAGATGGTCAATCTGCCTACAAGGATTTGATTTTTCCAATCAGCACAGAGCAGGAAGTCACCACCAAAATGCTGATGGTCTCTCTAGGATGTGTTTGACCGACTAGAAGTATGAGGTCCATCCAGGAGTGGATTAAATCATCCTGTCCCCTAGTCTGGGGGGGGCGGTGGAGTGTTAGGGAGAATTCTCATTTATGGCTAATTTCCCTCACCTAGTGAGTCCCCCAGCAGCTTTGCTGGACTTCTGGAGTTTATTTTTTCACTTGGTAAGAGTGTGAGCTTTTCCCCCACTCTTACCCATGTTTTGCCATGTGTCTTTTACCTGTTTTTGTAATTGTGGGCTCTGGAGTACACCACTTCAATAGCCCCCTTCTTTTGTATGTTACACAGCACCTTCAGTGCAGTGATACAGGGTTGTCTTTTAAGACTTCCCACCGACTCCATTTCTGTGGCTGACTACAGTCCCCCAGAAAAGGGTAAAGTTGCCATTAACTTTACTTAGTCATTTAACCACAGATCCAGTACACCGCATCTTACATGGAGTACTGGAAAGGGTTACTCCATATCCCTTTTTATGTGTACCTCCTAGAGCATTGTTTCGCTCTTTGAACATTTAGACTTGGCTGGTGGCAGTGGTATCTACCCTAACTTTTCTACCGCGATTATACTAGATAAACGTGGTATTGTTTTAGGCTATTATATTAGCCTCGAACTTAAACCCGCTTGACCAAATACTTTTTCTTTTGGCTCTGGTTGGGTTTATTCGCCATTTCTTTTTGTTAAAGTCCTTCTTGTGTTTTACTTTGCACGGCAAACCAGGTTTGCCTTCTTTGTTCACTGTCTTTTGGCAGGCTTCTGTTCATAAGCCCTCCTCCAGGCACCTGGGTGTCTAGGTGGGCTGAATGTGAGGGAGGGGTGTACTCACCCCCTGCACAGGGTATCCTAGGGAACCCAAGTCGCACTTTGCCATGATTGGCTGAGGTGGTTGTCCAGGCCGGACAACCCCCTGCTGCGTGATTGACAGCCAGGCTGTGTGAATGGGGAATTTTCACATAAAAGGCAGGTCTCTTGGGCTAGAAGTCAGAGTCGCCATTGGAACTACAAGGAACCGAAGAGAAGCGGAGAAGAAGACAGCTGCTGCAACTACCCCGTCCCGGTGTAGCCGTGCTGCAGTCCTGGGCTATCTACCCTTCGTCGACCAGAGAAGATACAGTCCAGAGTCTTCTTCCCTTGAGCTTGGTGGGGATAACCAGCTCATCTTCCACAGCCAGAGGATCCTCTTCTTGGTCGAAATCTCTGTACACTGCTGTAGTGGTCCGGATAGCCATCCGAAGAGCCTCTTCTTTTTTTAAGGAGCACACCTTTTATTAATTGTCGCTGATGCCGGCTTCATCCCTGTGTGGTGCAGACCCCTCCAGACGTCCTCCTTCACATTGAAGCTCCGGGAACCGTGGGTCTGCAGGAAACCAAAAGGAATAACTGCCAGGGCACCAGCTTCTCCATTGAATAAGGTACTGTGTTCTGCTTGAGGAATTGGGGTGAATCATTTTTCTTCATCTCCAAGGCTTGCCCTTGTCTTCACTCCTTCTTAAAACTTTTGCTTCCTGTGTTGACAATATCTAATACTCCTGGCAACGTTGAATCTCGAACTATCCCACTTTGTGATCCTCGACAACAGGAACCCGGTTCCACTTGACACTGGCTCCGGCCTATTGACTCTTGAATTTCTATCTATGAGTGTTCTCTGATTCTGTCTGCCTTAGCAAAAGTATTGCCTATGATTTTTGCCCCCAATTCTCTCTGGTTGACCCAGGTGCTAAGTGTGTTTTTGCCCCAGTAACAATTCTTACCGCGGATACGCGTTTCGTTAGTAAGGCCGAACTGTCAAAAAGTGATCGCAAATGTATTCCCGGTAACGTATTTTGTTTCGCAACACCGGTCCGTTAAAACACAGGATACTTATCTTGAGTTAGAGTGTACCAAAGTGAATTGGTTGGTTGTAGTATATTTTATGTGTGGTTTTGAATTAATAGAAGTGTTGTGTTTGTAGCAAATGGTTTAAAAATAAATGTACTTATATTTTTCTACCTAAAACATTGAGTCAGTGTTTGCTTGAGTCACAGTAATTGTGGTCCCTTTGTGTAATCTCTGCTACTGCTCATATACTCTTGAGATAAGCCTGGCTGCTCCGCTACTGCTACCACTTTAACATAGTAGTACAGGCTTGTACCAAAGGTAAAACTTGTATTGCCACCTGTAGTCTTAATTGTGTGTGCAGTGGTCCCTAAGGGCAATGCACAGGATTCTGCCTAACAATGACCACTTCCACCGTTATCCTCTGACGTGGCCACAGTACCACCCGGCCACCTCATAGCACATCACCACGCACATACCACTGCTTTCAACTTTGTTGCTAATGCAGGGCTTTCCTTAAGTGAGCAGTGCTTGGGAAAAGATTGCAGCTTGTGATGTTATGTCCTGAGCAGCGTTGCACCCTTGTATCCAATTCCATAAACTCTGGCTTCTTTGCTCGTGCAGGCCCAGTGTTCTAGCCCCATGTGCAGACAGGGTACTGCCCCAAGGTTACTGCTGAGTAAGCCCTGAGGATGGTCCTGTAATGTTTGCGTGGCTTTTTGTATGTTGTGACCCTTCACTGCAGTATTCATTTTTACTGCCTCCTATTGAAGCCAGGAATCTGCTGTTTGCTGCATTTGCCAACCAGTCTGTTTTATTGTCCTCTCTGTTCCGCCTTGCTTAATGTCTATTATGGGTTATTATAACCCGGTGTCTAGTACTACTATATTTTGATGTGCCCAGGCTTCCAACGTGCGTCCATGTGAAGTTTCGTACCTCTGTCCCTTTATCTTACTTGTTGGGCCGCGCCTCTGTGTCTCACTGTGAGCACGTCACAGCTCTTACTATTGTGGTGCTTGTTCTTCCACCCTCATATGGGTTAACACGCTCAAACAAGTAATTCCATATAATTGCGTGTTCAGTGTCTCCCCTTCTGCAGCTCTCCTCTTTTTTTGGTAGACTCGCCTGTGTTTTGCTATTACTTGCTTCCATTGCATTCAGGGTTCCTCTGCCCTCTGATCATTATGTCAGTTACAGTCATCCAGAGGCCCGTTCTGTGTCTCTGTATGCCGCAACTGTTGCACCTTCAAGCGTGTCTTTTGTATCTTGCAACTTTCCTTGAAGGATTCCACTCCGTTTCTCCACTACAATGTCCAATTTGTATCTTTCTAAATGAGGTCTGCGACTACTCTGGCGTGTGTCGTTGCCAATTCCGCAGACAGCGTTAGCGTGCTGGGAGCCGGGTATGCATCGACCCTTCCCTTTCTCATTCCATGTGGCCCGATGAGACAACCAGCCCCTTTCTGCTACTCAGCTTGTCGCGCGACTCTGAGCCCCAGTGCAGGGTATGTTACCCCAGATCCTTTGTCTATACTTACTGTCCTTAGGTGTGGATATTCCATTCGTACCCTCGCTGCAGCGGCTCCAGTGTCATTCAGTACGGTGAGATTGGCCCGCTTGCCGCAGTGTTCCAATGCTGCTTGGACTGCAGACCTGAGTTGTATGCGGCTACTTTTGTATCACAGTGATTTCATCGATCACACTGGCCCTCCAGTGAAATCCTTTGTTCTGAGCAAGTCGCCCTCTTGTTGTATCGCCGAGGCGACGCTGCCAATCTTTTTTTTGTTCAAAATTCACTGTCAGCATTATAGTTCACTGCGTTGGTCCGTGCATTCTGCTCAGTGCATATTCATACGTCCTCTGCTCCGACTTTATGCAAAATAGCTTTGTTTAATCGTATCTTCACAGCAGGATCAATCAGGATTGGCAGGAGCACTGTGGAAACACCTCATATTGCATGGCTCTGTAGCCACATCCCCCTCTGGATGGTTACCAGGCTGAGTGTACCTTTTCAAGGCGATGGAAATGAGCATAGAGGTTCTATGTGTTCCCTAATGTTGCCATCTCTGATCACCTAAGCCTTATAGAGTGCATTCAGTTGTTAATTCATGAGCGACACGTGTATCTTCTCACCTCTGGTTCAATGGAAACAACTCCTCCTCATCTACCTTTAGTGAATAGGCATTGTCCTGCTCTTCTATGTCACGTGTGTCGAGACCACAAAAATTGAGCTGCCCTGCTTACAACTATGAACATTTTAGCCTGATCTTCTTGCAGGTGGCTTATTGTATTGGCTACTGGAACTTTCCTGTCTCCACTTGTCCTTGGATGGGGGTGTACTGTGTCTGCGCTGGAGGCTATTGTCTGCCTGTCTCTGGTTGCAGTGATCTGTTAGCTCTTCCATGTAATCTAAGTCTGTCTCCCCTTCTTCATTCACTTCAGCATGCCAATAGATTCCATATTTGTCCTCATGGTTTCCCATGTTAGTGGCAATCAAGCATGTGCAAGTAAGGTATAGGTATACTTGGTGTCTAGCGATTCGGCCTTAGCGAAGGATATAGATATATGTATAGAGATATGTAAGTGTATCCGTCATCTACCTGTGTGAGTCATAAGCAGGTAATTTGTGTCTATATGCAGTAAATTAATGTATGTTAATGTAACTTCATGACTGGCTACCTATGTACTTCATGTATACGGCACCTACATTGTGTTGTCAGTGATGATGTCATTGACTTCTCGATTTGCGGTCAGTCGACTTGTTCTTTGATGACATCTCCATCTCCTCCATATAATTGGTATGGTTTGAATGGTTGCCTATCTCACATCTGCGATACATTAACAATGGCGATGAAGGGCCTAAGAGTGAGGTGCAACTGTTGTTTCTCTGTCTTTGTTGCTGAGAGTCTTGTGGGGGTCATGAGGGCATACTTGAACCTCTGTTTTTAATCCCCCCTCTATTCGGTGAGTCGACCATACTACCTGCACGACTCTCTCTGTTCACGTGCAACTTTCGGGAGCCAAACGTTTGTTATCCCTCTGAGATGTCCATGGTACTTCTCATGGTCGTCCAAGCTCCATGTCAGGTAACTGCAGTCTCCACCAGGGTTGCACCAGACACATTTTCCCCATTAGTCACGGGTACTGAATGGAAATTCGAACACTGTTCCTGCCGGGAACAGAGGACAATGAATCAGTTGTGATTTCAGTGCATTTTGCGTCCTTGTCTCTTCGTCTTCTTCAGTCTCTACATCTGCCAGAACCTTCATCCCTATGGTCTTTTCAGTGATATTTTTGCATTGCGTGATGGCCACCCTAATGACACAAAAGAAGAATAACACTAGTATCAGTGCTCCTACCAATACTTTCAGTCAGTTTATGTTTATGTTTATGTTTGTTTGGCCATCGATGTTGGTATCCAGGAGAAGATGTACCACAACCAGTCATCGTCTTTTCCTACAATGTTCATTTCTGCCTCCATTTTGGCATGCAGCTCTGATAATTGGGTTATGGCCTCTGTCAGGGTCCCATTTTCTTCATCATGGGCAGGTATGAATGTAAAGCAAGAAGGCCCAATCTTGCCGCACTAGCTTCTCTCTATGGCCTTGAGAAGGTCCAGAACATATCTGTTCTGGAGGGCCATTAACCTGACCGCTCACAGCTCTTCCTGAATGTATAATCTGCATCAGCTCCCAACGTGTTATTTGAAGCCACTTGGCATTTGTGTTTGTTTGGACTGCTAGAACAATGGACAGAATCAGCATTTCAGTTCTTCTGAACAGTCTGTGGTTTGGTGGTATCGCGTCTAATGCCTCTTCCATTTTTGATGATGCATAATTCCCTCTCTTCACTCTGGTCAGCTCTATAGATCTCTACTTCCTTTCTTGCGCCTTCACTGTGTGGAATCCGTCTACTTGTGCGTCTTTCCGGGGCACTACCAATGCTGGTGTGTTCAGCATATTATATATTATATAGCAGTATTGAGCATATTCCTCCCCAGCTGGGTGGCAGCTGCATGTATGCCTTCAACTCCCAGGCCCAGTAGTGGTTCATAAACACTGTAGTTCTGACCTTCAAGCCTGGTATTTTCGAGATCTGCTTACACCCTGTTTTCTCTCCACCCTTTACCAGACCATCATTCTGAAAATATAAGGAAGCACCCTCGGACTGGTAGAATGGTAGAAAGGGCATGTGAGCAGTTTTCCACTTTCCTACCATTCCTTGAGGCAATTGTCAATTTGCTTCTGTACTATTTCCACTGGAATGGTCAGGAGCGCTGGTGCCTTGCTCCCTACCACTCCTTCTTTTCACCCATCTAATGTGTAGATGTGTCCATACATTAGCATCTGCGGTTTTTCCCAGCATCGCAGCAATCCCCCTATCTCTCTTTGTCCTTTTTTAGGACACTGTAATACCTTTTGTGTCACTACCTTTGCTTCTCCTTTGTGCTGGCCTTCAGTGCTATATTCTATGGTTTTGTCTGTACTACAGTAGTCGACTATCATTTCTTGAGTCTTGCTCTAACTGTCTTCATACGGGAAGGTCTTTCTGGACAGCCACCTTAGTGTGGCTCATCTCCCTTGGAATCTCCCTTGGGATCGTCCTCTTGTGGTGTAGAGTGATAAATGCATGAGGCATAGTACTCTGGCCATTGGAGGTTCAGTTGGTACGAATGTCCTGGATGCACTCATGGCATAGGGGAGGAGAGAACATATGTAACAGCTCTCTCCTCTGGTTTCCTTCCCTACTCTGGCCATGTGTGTGTACTACATGTTGTTGGAAATATGGGCTGAATCAGTTAGATATGAATTTACCTGGCTGAAGTCTAGGTCTGCACTGCGTCTAAGTCTTAGCAATGCTTAACACCTCCTGAGATATGACTTCCATAACAGCATGGATAGGGGTTACGTTAGTAGGGGTCAAGGCTTGTGCATGTAAAAATAAAACTCTTCGTAATACAAGGAGGCTAAAGAGGTAGAGGCAGCAGAAGGTACAAAACGTTATCACGATATTTCGTATTAGGTTTCCCATTTTGTGATTACCAAGTGTTCTCTCGCGTTGCTCTGAGGGTCTGTAAAACTCACCTGAAAAGCTTAAAAAAGGCGAGATTATGATGTTAGTGTGTTATGTTAAGCTCTGTGTCTAAAATATTGTGTGAGTGCTGCATAAAACAATCGTTCCTACACTATGCAGATTCTCAAATCACTGAGTAAGTCAATGATGGATGGGTCTGCATGGGTCAACTGTGGGTAGGTATGGGCTACATAAAGCAGAAAGGCATGGAAATACATTTGAGGAGGAATCATTAGCTCGGTTTCCGATTGTATCAAAAATCTAATAAAATACTCTTGAAAGGACATATGCAGATGGGGGACCATGTATTCTAGGTCGATCTGTACTTTTTTGATGAATAACTAATGTATAGAAAAGATAGTGTGCCTAATCTAGGTGTGTGTATTGCCCTTCCCTAACTCTTTGGTCCTGGACCGAGTCTGTTGCTATTGTGGTGCTTCTTCTTTGTCTTGTTGTTATGTTATGTTAACTGAATTTGTTGATTGCATGTACGCCCGAGGGCATCATGGCGCTAATTGCGTGAATAGGAGATTTTATTGAATGTCTTATTCTAGAATAATGTAGTTTTCAGAAGCCGACGAAAGGCGAAATGGTCAACAGTCCACTTTAGGGCAAAGGGAAGGTCATTCAAGGCTTTGGCGGCTGCCACCGAGAAGGCTCACCCACCTGATCGTGATAATCTGATCCAAGGGACCATTACAAGAAGAGCCGACTGGGAACGCAGAGCGCCAATAGGCACATAATGCAAGAATTTAGCCTGCAGATACTCAGCCCCCAGGCCATTGCAGGTCTGGTGCATAAAACACATGGATTAAAAAAAAATCCGATCTGCAACTGGAAGCCAATGGAGTTGTCTCAGCAGCAGAGATATGTGGGCTTGTTCTTCTTCTTGCATCAAATCGTCTTCATTCTGGCGGAAAGAGGTCTCACCTCGGCAGGGCTTAATGTTTTCAATGTAGTTCCAGACCTTCTTGCCACTTAATTTTACTGCATGATCAATGGCTTGTTCAACGATGTACGGCCCCTCAAATCTGGGTTTATACCAGGGCCTGAACAAAACTCTGCAAGAAAACAATGTCCCCAAAGTAAAATAGCGGTGGCCTTAAAAGTTTCTTGATCATTTCTGGGGTGTTATCTTCCTTGCTGATCTTTGACCTCTCCCGCCGTGCCTGCAGTTGGTGGAAAATAAAAGAGGCACTAGCCATCAAAAAATCAATATACTTGTGCATTTCATTTTCAAACATATCAGAGGTGGCATGGGCATCTGTCAATGCCCTAGTGGGAGGAGTTAGTGGGGGTCGCATGTGCCACCCATTTACCACCTAAAGGGGCGTTCAGTGGTGGTCAGATTCGGCCAGATTACGCACTGTGAACAAGGCTAGGGACAAACAATGGAGCACCCCTTTTTTAAGGTAGTTTTTCTTTTCACAATGCTCTCCTTGAGCAGGCCATTGAGGAGCTCACAGATTCCATGTCCTTGCAAGTGATAGGCACAGGAGAATTTGTGATGTATCCCCAATAGAGCTGTGATGTGCTCAAACATTTCATTCACAAAAGGAGGTCCATTGTCAGACCGCAGGACCTCATGCACCTCCCCATCATGAGAACACCTGTCTAACAAGGAATTTTGCGGCTCTGATACCGTCGGGGGGTGATCAGGGACTGGCTTTGATCCACCAGGTAAATGGGCATGAAACCACTATCATGTAGTGGTAGCCCTATTATATCTGGATCATGTCAACATAGTCTATGTGGAGGTAATGGAACGGCCCGATCGAAAGGGGTATGTCTCCTCTCACTACACGTAAAGTGTGGCTCTCTGTAAACTTCTTACTGGTAACACAATTTCCATGAACATGGCTAATAAAACCCAAACACCCAACAAAAAAAAAACAATCAGTGTTTTTCTGTGTTTTGTCCATGATGAAATGTACCACTGTGTAATTGTGGTCAGTAAGATCACATGTAACCGAAATATGGTGCACGCTTTGCTTCTGTGTCTGTGGCTTCACTTCACCGGGAGACTAGGTTCTCCTACCCCTTGTGTGGGCCTGGCACTTCATGACCGCTATTGATGATGGGAGTTGGAGCATGTCTATGAGCCTGCCCAATAGGGGCACGTGCTGCACAGGTGTACCTTCAGCACACTGGAAGCCACTCCTCTGTCAACGTGACATCCCAGAGTGTACTGTAGGCATCAAGTAGGCCAAATCCGAGCACATTGTAAGTTCCTGATCCCTGCGCCTGCTCGCATCTAATGCCAGGATGAGAGCCACTTATTCTGTTGCTTGCGCTGAAAAATGTGAAGGCAATCTTACATTTGCTCTTATTTCAGTTGTCCTGTCTGACTTCATACTTATCACTGCCATCCCAGTATGTCTCTCCCCCATTGCCTTGTTTATCGTCGAGGACCCGTTAATATAAAGTACTCCCCCCTCAAGTGTCTTCTCCCCCACTTTGGGAATGTCTTCGTACTATTCCATGTATGTAGTACAGTCGTGTAAATAGTCTCCCTCCTCCACTGGTTCAGCTAGAAATGTTGCTGGTTTTACAATTCTGCACCTCACTACATTTATTGCTGAATTTGAGATGATTACCTCATATCCAGAAGCTCTCTGTGTAGTCAATATACTCTTGGGTCTTTTGAGGATTGTGAAGAGGGCATGCTCGATGTAAAGCATGGTGCTGCACTCCATCGTAATACTCAGTGACTTTTCTACCGCAAATGCGGCAGCAGCCAGAGCTTACTCACATGGGTAATGTCCTCTCATTACTGGGTCTATACGCCCTCTATAATAGGTCAGTTGCTTGTGCTCTAGGGTAGTCTTCTGTGTGAGTACCACAATCATCACTACTCTGTTGGAGTGTGAGAACAAATAGAATTTGTCATGGTAGTCTGGGATTCGAAACACTGTAGCTGTGCACATTGCTTTCATCAGCTCCTCGAATGCTTCAGTCATCTTTTGTGTCCATAGCAACTTGCTGTCCCCTCTCTGCTCCTCCCTGAGCCCACTAAGCAAAGGCCTTGTGTATGTGCTATAGTCAAAGACTGCGGCCCTACAATAATGGCAGAGGCCCAAGAAGTGCTGCATTTTTTTTCCTGTCTTTGTCATCAGTGTTCTGCAGATCACCTCTGCCCTTTCTGGAGTCACTTTTCTGCCTTCCTGCTATATAAACTGTTCCAATATATAGCACTTCCTTCTGGCAATATTGTAATTTCATCTTGTCCACCTTGTAACCCTTTTCTGCCAGTAGTGTCAACAAGCATACCGAGTCATTTTGACACTGTTTTTCTGACTTGCTACAAATCAAGATGTCGTCTTTGTATTGCATGACAGTGATTCCCACCTGCATGTTACCAAGATCCATCTGGAGGACCCTCTTAAAGATAAACAGTGACTCCCAGTACCGCTTTGGGAGGCTTGTGTGTTTCCACCTCTGGTATATAGAAACAAGGTCAAGTTCTGTGACTCTTCATAGAGAAGAAGGCATTCTTCAAGTCTATGACTGTGCAATGGGCACCTTCTGTCTGGATGCTACAAATGATTGTCACTGGATTAGAAACTAATGGAAATTCTGATTCAACAATTTGGTTTAAAAGGTGGACATCCTCAATAAAATACCATGATCCCCCTGTCACCTTCTGTACTGGGTACACATTGGTCTTACACTGCGATTCTGAGGGTACCAGAATGCCTTGCTTCACTAACGCGGCAATCGTCTCGTAAATACCTTCATCCGCTTCCTTTGACAGGGGATATTGTCTTGCACCTTGGTAAAATAGCCCTGGGTTTAAGCTTTATCTTGACTGCTCCTATCCCATTTAGCAACCACACGTCGTAGGTACCACTGGTCCATAGGACGCTTGGTACTGAACCCAAGTCTTCTTTGAGAAATGGTGGTGGTGCTTTTTGCAACACAGCCATTCTCTGTGGCACTTCCCTGTAATGTGTTAGCACCCAATGTGTAATGCTTATGTCATACATCACCTCATGATCTCATCGATCATCTTGAAACAGTTACTTATCTGTCACATCTGTCAACTTGGATCCTTCTCCCACTGTAAACACCATCCTCCATGATCGTCCTGTGCCGTCAGTCCCATGCAACACTTTTCTCTCGTCCTTCACTATAACTGCCTCGAGTTCTATTGGGATCACCTTTCCTTCTTGTTCATCTAAGGCAATCTCTGGTCTAAATAAAAACTTGTTGTTTATGCATAACAGCCTACCCTGTATTCCTGGGAGCCACACTATCAACACTTCCACTCCATATTGGACGAGCTTGAGGTCTGCTGGCAACCCCTCTGTACCACCTGCATGCAATATGCCTAAATGAGTTCCCTCACATTCATGGAATGAATTCCTGGTGTCGAGCACACTATACCTTAGTCTGTGAATGAAATGGTCCTGTTAAGTCAGCTCATCATGTCCCTACCCATTCTGTAAACTGGTGTATGTCTGGAATATAACAGTGGCATGGTCAGGTCGTGTTCTCCTACAGAAAGTGGACGTCCGTCAGTAAAAGGAACCAAGTCCATTGACCCAGAGAATGCCTGAACATTCATAGCAATGCCTGACATTGGGTGTCTCCCCTCCCTAATACAGGGCCGAGCCATCCCGATATCTACGGGAAAGGAAAAAGTCTTGTCACCTATTGTCACCCCTATAAGTGGTTACTCATTCGGGATGGGTGTAATGGATAGGATTGAACACATCAGGTCTCTCTGTGGGCTGTCCTATTGTGGGTATAATGACATTCCTGTCCATGTGAATGGATTGCCCCCAGTTTTCACATGGGGGTGTGCATTGTGGAGTCGTCATGTATTGTGGCCATAACGTTCTGCTGTGTCAATGCATGCTGCACTGATTGTGATGGCTGCATGTGTTGTGATGGTTGTGATGGTTGCATGGTTGTGATGGCTGTGAAGGCTGCATGTGTCCCTTCATCTGCAGTGCATGTGTCATGGGCTGCTATGGCTGCATTTGCATATCTTGTGTGTGCGTCTGTTGTGGGGCGTATGTATGCGCTTGTGTGTGATCCTCGCCATAATAGTCAGTCTGCTCTGTCTGGTATGTGGGTTGGTGCTGCATTCCCCCATTCTGGTGCATCCCACACCTGTCCCTACACACTCGAGATATGTGACCCATTATTCCACACCCCCAAAATTACACAGTCAGTCTAACTCACAGGGAAACATTTTTTTTTTCAAAGTTTTTTCATCCACAAGCTAAGCTGACTGTTTAAGCTAACCGCCTAAACTGACCACCTAAAGTACAGGTAAACTTTACACAAAAAACATAAAACCACAGAAAATACACCATCAAGTGGAACATTTACCCCCCCCCCCCCAACATTTGCCATACAGCTAAGTCTATACTTACACTCTGTGGTCCAATGAAGCCCCTCAGACAGCGACTCTCCCACAATCTACCACTCTGCTGCCCTCCAAAGGTGGCTCCTGTCGGCCTCCTCTCTTTTCCCCATGGGTGGACTTGGACCTCGGTTCTCACGGGTCTCCGCTCAGCCCTACGGGCATGTGGCAGGATGAGGTAGGCTTAGGGCCGTAAGGCCTTAGCGACCATCCCTTTGTTACCACTTGTAAAGGTGCGGCAGGGGCTCTATAGCAGTCACCCTGATTATCTGCAGAGAGGTCCTCTGGGCCATCAAAACCTCCCCACTGCAATGGACGACACAGTCATAGGAAAACATGTACTGTCTTTACTATTTGACAAAATGACAGGGATCACACTAGAAAACCATACATTCGTCAGAGCTCTTGTCTTCTCAGTGTTTGTCACCCTGTTTTATGCAGGAGTGACAAACCACGTTCCGTCTGTGAAACCTATCGGGTGTGCAGATTTGTCAGTTTAGGCAAACCATATATACATTCTATAAGGGCAAGTTATCCTCCTAGGACCCCTCTTACATGTAACCAATACAAAGTTGCAGTGTCGTGGGGAAACTATTGGCTCCTGCAACATATTGTGTCTTCACATGAAAGGACACTCTGGATTGAGTCAAATGTGTTCTCCCAGCCTTGGGACCCTGGATGGTTACCAGAGTGGGTGTACCTTTTGAAGGTGATGGGAATGAGCACTGAGGTGCTATGTGTTCCCTAATGTTGCCATCTCTGATCACCTAAGCCTCAGAGAGTGCATTCAGTTGTTAATTTGTGAGCAACACTTGTATCTTCCCACCTCTGGTTTTATGAGAACAGCTCCTCTCCATCTACCATGAGTGACTAGGCATTGTCCTGCTCTGCTAGGTCACGTGTGTCGAGACCACGAAATGGAGCTCTCCTGCGTGCAATTATGATGATTTTAGACATACCTTCTTGCACATGGCTTATTGCCTTGGTAACTGGAACTGTCCTGTCTCCACTCATCCTTGGCTGGTGGTGTCCCGTGTCTGTGCTGAAGGCTATTGTCTGTGCGCCTCTGGCTGAAGCGATCTGTCAGCCCTTCCATGTACTCGAAGTCTGTCTCCCTTTCCTCATTCACTTCAACACACCTATAGCTTCCACATTTGTCCTTATGGCTTCCCATGCTAGTCTCAATCAAGCATGTGCAAGCTTGGTATACATATACTTGGCGTCTTGTGGTTTGGCTTTAGCAAAGGATATAGAGATATGTATAGAGATAGGTAAGTGTATCCATAATCTACCTGCATGAGTCATAAGCATGTGTTTGATGTCTATATGCAAAAAACAATGTATGTTCGTGTAACTTCATGAGTGGATGCCTATGTACTTGTTGTCTAAAGGCACCTACATCATGATGTCAGTGATAACATCATTGGCTTCTCGATTTGCGATCAGTCCACTTGTTCGATTGATGACACCTCCATCTCCTCCTTATCATCGATTGGGTATGGTTTGAATGGCTGACTAAGAGAATAACATTTCTCTCATCAGCGATACATTGACAATGGCAATGAAGGGCCTAAGAGTGAGGTGCACCTGTCGTTTCTCTGTCGTCGGGCTGAGAGTCATGTGGGTGTCAGGAGGGTTATACTTGGACCTCTGTCTTCAAGGCTCAGGAAGTCCACCCAGGGGACAGAGTTAGAGCAAGACAACCAGAGAAATGACTACCCAAGAGAATGGACTAATCAACTCCAAGTCATACAACAGAACTGGGGCCAGCATTAGAGGTGTGGCTCATCAGTCCACCCGTACACCAGCTACCTGAAGAAAACATACCTGCACTCCTTTATCATAGAGAAATGTTTAAAGGCATGGCATGGAAAGCAAAGGGAGGGCTGCCTCAGGGAAGTAGTGTCTAAGACATCTCTAAGCCAACCCGTATCTAAGTTGACATACCCAAGTTTCATTTTACCAGAAAGAGGATACGTGTAGGAGCACTTGGAGTAGGAGCTAGAAACAGAAGATAGGAGTTGTTTTTCAGCAGGCTGGAGAGGAAACTTTGAGGAATTGGTGTGGGAGCAGAGCCCAGAAGGCTGGAAGAGAGGTCCTGAAGACTTGTCCACACAGGAGCCTGTGAGCTGAAGTAGGAACATTAAGGCCAGACCTAAGAGCCTAGGGCTGCTGGTAAAGAGGGAAGGAGTGTCGGCCAATGGTAGAAAAGGGGACCTGAGAGAGGTTCCGAGAGGGTCTAAGAAGGTGCAAGAAATAGCTGTGTATTAGAGATGATCGTTGAGGAGAGGGGTGGTGCCGAGAGGGGTAAAAAACAGCAACAAAATATTTGTGAATTGGAGAATATAATTGAAGGGGAGAGTAGTGCCCAGATGGGTGAAGGAGGTGCAGCACAATAGTTAATAGTTGGAGAGGAGCCTTGGGAGGACTGGTGGCACCCAGTGGCGTGAAGAAGGTGAGACCACCCTCTTCCCTTACCTCACTTTCCTGGTCAACATCCAGGACCTCAAGACCCAAGACCCACCACGCCTGTTATCAATCCCGTCTTTTCCTGCCTCTGAGCACCTCAATGTGACAAAGCCTGTGATCCGAGAGGAGGATGAGAGCTCAGCGACCAGCAAGAATAGGACAAGAATGAAGAGGAGAAAGAAAGGGGAGACCTCCCCATGAAATAAAGTATTCCCGAGGACAAGCTCCAGAATGTGGGAGAAGTCAAGTCTCAGATACCAGAGACCCAGAGACTTTGCTTGAAGACTCATTTGTTGAAATGAGCTGAGGACCCAGGAACAGGACACTTTTTATTTAACCAAAGTGTATTCATGTTTTTAACAGAGCAAGAACACATAGCGTTAAACAAAATCATGTGTGCCATGATTAATAAAAGTGAACTTCACAGCAAAACTCATCAACTAAAATCCCATTCTGCCACCCATGAGTCTGGAATCAAGAGTTAAAAGGAAGAATTTGATAAAGAACATTACGCAAAACCTGTAACATGAAGCAATATTATAATTACACTATTATTTACATCTTAAACAGGGTTTGCAGCGCAGTGTGGCAAGTAAAACCTATACAATCTTTGGCAGCGTATACCAAGAAACGTGACCATATATAAAATAAAAAGTTTGGAGACGTTTCATGCATTGATGGGTTGTTTTTTCCAGAGCAAGTTTATCTCACATTTTTGTTAACCACAGCAGTTTGGTCAGATGCTTAGCTTTCACCCGTAGTCTGTGTGTATACATCTGCTAATAATCGTTCAGAAATGTGCCTGGGAATTTCAATGCAACATTTTGCCAATCTGGTGGACAACACTCTAACAGTAGAACTGTAAGGTCTTCTCAGATGTAATACCCCAGATAATAACCATGTTTAATCTGAATTCCATCCGAAATCCCCTCAGAGCCAGACACTCCCACCATATATGGAAGAACGAGCCCACTCCTCCACAGTTCCTCCAGCAGAGAGGGAACCAAGCAAGCATTGTTTTTTTGCCAAAGTTTGCATTCTGTAGGATGCATAGGTAAACTTGTATTGAACATCTAGCATTTGTCCCAAGCTCGTCATCTTGTGTGTATTTCTCCTGATATCCTTGTGATAAATCAACTTTCAGGGCACCAGTGGTCCAGGGATGAATATCGGTTTCTAAACCATCAATCAACCCCACACCTCTAGTACAGCAGAAGGGATCCAAACAGATTGGAATACAAGTGAATTATAAGACCTCCTTGTTAAATTTTGGTAACATGGACAGAGGGCAGGCTTATCTCTGCAAGGTTGTGGATCGTTGGTTAGTTGCAACACAGCAAAAATATAATTATTACCCAACGATAAAAGAGACTGTCCAGTCAAGGTTGTATAAAAATATCTACTTTATTATTACTACAACAGACAATTCTAGCACACTACAAATACGACCCACCCTGTAAAGAAACACAGAGGACAGACAGTTTCATGAAGGAAAGGGATGCACTCTGGATACTGACAGGAAGATAGTTAGTAAAGTAATCAGTCTTACTGTTCAAGTTCATTTCGTTTCAGCACCAAGGGGGCAAAGTGCTGTAACTGTCTCTAGGGGCCTTTGGAGAAGGGCCAGGGAGGCAGAAATACAATGTACCTGGTGCTGAAGAAGTTCTTGCTGCTCCACAGTGTCGAGGCGGTTCCAGGGCACTTTTGCAGCCCTTTAGTCTGAGTTAGTGGTGGGAGACAGCTGCGGGTACCAGGTGGCAAGCAGTTCGGCAAGCGAGGCATGACTGACATCTGCAGGCTGTCCAGCATGGCAGCTCAGGGCCAAGAATCATTGTCTCTGTGCTGGTTGGACGATATGGAATGCTGGTCGAGGCGGCTCGGAGGGCTCTTGCGACAGCAGCGTGACAACAGTCAGCAGTGCAGCCGGTTGCCGGGTGAGGACTCGACTGTCTCAAAAATGTCCTTAAAAGATGGACACTGGATGATGCTTGAGTGGCACTCCTCCTAGCTTCTTTG
Source organism: Ambystoma mexicanum (assembly GCF_040938575.1). Lineage (NCBI taxonomy): Eukaryota > Metazoa > Chordata > Amphibia > Caudata > Ambystomatidae > Ambystoma > Ambystoma mexicanum. Next base: position 858,958,250 of record NC_090934.1, on the reverse strand, counting down.
CAGGGCTCGTGTCCTTTCATGGCAGATGACCCAAAACTCAGGAGAGTCTTTGCAGGCAACGGCCTTGTCCTTTGTTCAGATACTCTCTGTTACTTCCCACCTAGGAAGCTTGCTGGCAGAACCTAGCAGGGCACGCTGTGTGCTGGCTGGGTACCGGTTCTAGAGCTGTTGGACGGGTCCTCAGAGTCTGGCATCTCCCTCTGTTTCTTGGGAAATGTTTAGGGGAGGGATCTTGCTTCCCGCTTGGAACTCCTGGCCTTCCTTCACTGATGAAAGATGTAAGGTAGACTGTACCGTCAGCTCAGGTCCAAATGAGTCCTTCTTCTTACTCCTTTCAAGGTCTTCAGATGATCTGCTAAGTGAGGGGTTCAGCCCTCTTTTAAAGACAAATGGGCCTCAGTGATTGGTGCAGGCCAAACCTATCTTAGTGAACCAATCCTGGGTCCCTACCAACAATCTTCTGTTATGCATGAGATCAGGACCAGAGTGCTCTGCAAAAGGACATACAAGCGGGTGACAACATATACCTAAGTCCCACCCATCTCCCTGTCGGTTGTAGATCAAAGTGTCTTTCTGGTTATCTGAGCCCTCTGTGACTCTTGATGTAAGTGCAGTGTTCCCTTGCAGTTTGTGCTGGGAGCAGATGCCCTGTCTCCCCCAAACCACATACTTCTCCCCTCTGAAAGGGGTCAGCTCTACGGTAAATAGTGGACCCAGAAATGCATTTCACTGCCTTTCATACAGAGGTGTGGGAGCTAGCTTCAAGTTGACACATTTCCTACCAAAGGGGTATTAGCCCTGCCTTTCCTGTTGTCTATTCCGGCCACCAAGCCCCTTCGGGCTTGCTTCAATTATCTCTCATTAGTATGCACTGCCACCTGCCAGAGGACAAAGGAAAGCAGATCCATGGGGCCTTTGATATGTAAATTAGGCTGCCCATGCTGGAGGAAGGTGTGCCTTCCCCCTCCTTGTGATGCTTTGATATACCCAGAGCTGGCACATTCCAGCTGAATATGACAGGGGAAGACGGCACCTGTACGCTGTGTCTTCTCGCAGTACATGTGACTATGCGTTTTGTGTGGGAAGCAGATGGACTGTGTGTGGAATGGCATCACAGAGTTCTCAGAAGTTAGTCTCCCATCATTCCTTTACATTATTAAAAAATCAAAAAAGCCCAGGCGAGCGCACTCTCCCCATGCGGATGGTCGAATCCCTCACAATCCTCCCGTGTCTGGGTGTCCGCTCCCAAGAAACATCCCTCTGCCAAGAAATCATATATTTGTCGAGTTCTGGTTACCATATTTTTTTATATATTCAAGATCAATCCCTTCATGGATGTTCACAATGTGTGTCTTGGAGCCCCGCTACCAAGAATGAACACAGCCAAATAACTTCTATGGGATGGTGCCCACTCGGGAGGGTTTACAACCATGTTTTACCTTCATGGATGTTGCCTTCTGCAGGACCTCTTTGACCCTGGACTCTGGTTCCTCCCATTTTGGTTGTCTGTTGTACGGCCCAGTGCCTTATTTAGAAGTACTGCAGCCTGTCATACTCAGTGATACCAACATTGAATTTACAGACTTGAAACTTATGATAAATCTATTTTGGAAAATGTCCCGTAATTTGCAACCTGTGTTCATCCAATCCTGGTGTGAAATATGGATTGTTGGTAATTGCTGTGAATGGAAACGGGAAGGATGTAATTTCCCTCCTTTATGAGATCTCATCCCAAATTACAAGAGTGGTCCTGGTCATGGGGGTAATGTACACGCTTTCTGATCTATCCCTTTTAGGACACCATGGTTGTACCATGTATATGTCCCCTCCACAACTTATTCCATTAAGAACCAAGGATTTTCAGATTAAGGCTGCATCTATTTTCCCTTTATTTCAAGTTGAGTAGTGATAAAATAGCCTATGATGATTGTACATCCCATTCCTCCTGCCTCCTGTAAATCATTATTTTAATCATATGCATTTTTTTATCCTGCCAATACAATTATGGAATACCCTTTGCCTGCTTAATAATTCTGCCTTCTGAGCTAAAACGGGTAGTGTCTGAAATCGGTGCAACAGAAAGGGTAAAAAAAATATTTTCAGTGTCAATATTCTGCCCAGGCATTGCGGGAATAATCCTTTCCACGTATTGGCAAGCCTTTTAAATCTGATCCATGAGATGTGGATAATTGGCCCTATAAAATCCTGAGATTCTATTCCTCAAGAATACACCCATCTAACTGATGGATCAGGTCACTCACCTGAACAGCCATTTATCCTCAAGGACCTCCCTCTCCAACTTTGAGAGTGACAGATAAAGCAATTCAGACTCATCTATGTTTATTTTGAAGCCAGAAACTCTCGAGAAAGCATCTCTCTTTTCCACCACTGCAGGGACAGATTTTCTGGTTTTATTGTGTCATAATTTCTGTATTTGATCTCCAGGTAATCCCATGTGCTTCAATGTAGGTTCTACTATTAGGGTCAAAGGGCTCAGTTATTGGGTAAAGAGAAGAGGTGAATTTAACACCCTTGTTTGGTCTCTCTATGAAGTGTGAACATGTCAAACTATGCTCTGTTGACCACCATTCTGGCTTTTGGGGTGGTGCAATTTTCCCTAATCATCCTAATCAGATTCTCACCAAAACAATATTTCTGAAGTATTTCAAACATTAGCGCCCAATCAACTCAATCAGCCTTTTGCTGCATCGAGTGCCAGAAGCACATTCCTTTTTTCGGCTCTTTGTACCGTATCAATAATACAAGGGACTCTTTGGGTATTGTCTGCAGCACCCCAACTGTAAAAAATTGTGCTTGATTTGGCGGTATTACTACATATTATCCCCACCAAAAATATTGCTGTATATATGGTCGTCTGGAACGGCCATAGGCGATATATTTGGGGGGGATCATTTTTGGGGTTTTTGAGAGCGGGGGTGTCCCTGCTCCTTTCAAAATAATGCAGGGGTTGCGGGGGTGTCCCCCGCAGGTTCCACGCCTTAATATTGCCGCAAAACTATGGCAATATTTTTGCGGGGATATTAACACATGGAACCGATTTTGCCATACCTTTTGGTAGATTAGTATCATGAAACGGACAAAGTGGCATTGTGGATCATCATTTCTTCATTCTAGAGCACAAAAACCTATACTGTCCCTAACTTTTTGATTCTATGCCCCCTTCTTCATTGAAACATATAAAAGGGTGCTCATCAGGATTTTTGTTGCAATCAAGAAAGTCCTCCATCAAGAATCCAACGCTTACTTGAGTTCTGTCCCTACCACTGTAAAAGAAACACATACATTCAACAAAGGACTGGTGAGCCCTCGAATGAGCAAATGACTGGTGGTTGGCTTCTAACCCCCAACCTTGTGGTTCATTCTCAATAGGGGCTCCCTGCTCCCCGTGTACAGTCTAAACCAGTAGGCTAAATTACTCTCAAGCCTCTCTTGCCAGACTGTTTAATTCAGTCCCATTAATGTCTTTTGTCCTCACTCTCAAGGGGAAACTTCTGGCCTGTGTTTCCCCACTCCGACTGTTCGGCTGCTAGTTTTTCTTCCAATAAAAGTTCCAGTGTTCTTTCTCACTTGGTAGTTCTTAGTCTTTGTCCCACCTTCTGTTTCAGTTACATTCACTCACCTTTGGGCCTGGCCTCTCTCACCCATTCTTGGGGTCTTATCTCTCTCATCCTGCCTGGGGGTTTTGAGTCTTTCACACCACTGTGGGTGTTTGGTTCCTATTGCCATACCTTGGTGTCTCTCAGTCCGCTTTGTGGTTTTGTTGGGCCTCTCTCGGTTCTCTGGTGCCACTGTGTACCTCTGTTTCTGGGGAGATGCTTCTTGGGAAAATCTGGGAGTTCAGCCATCTTGGCACCAGCTCTTCGGATCTCTTCAGGTCAAGCAGACCGGGTGGAGCTTGCCCTCTCCCACGTTGAGCTTCCTGCAGGACCCTGGTGCCAATATCTCGGTAGACTGGTTCTCAGTTTCTCTAGCAATAGGTGATCTGCATTGCTCCTCTGTGCCGGGCGTTTCTGGCTTCTGGACCGACAGAGTTCTGTGAGTTACACAGGCTTGGCTGTGGTAGCTTTTGCCACGTTTGGCATTTGCTCTTCCTCTTCTTGCAATTCTTCCCAGGAGGAGGTGCTTATCAAGCTCTGTGGGTTTGTCTTTTCTCTCGCTTCAATATCGATTCACCCTTTATCTCTACCTCTGTAGGGTGGTGACCTGTTCCAGCGTGCCCTTGTTCTAGGCACTTCCTCTGCACACAGAGGGTCTGAAAACATACCAGTGAGTCTTACAGGAAAATGTAAGTCATCACACAATTTAAGTCTCATGTAGCCAACAAAAGCACTGGGATCTTGAAAATATGGAGGATTACTGATATCCATTTTGGGGAATCTCCAATCTCCAGTGTGGGGGTCACCCCTGTGGGATCCCACTTGCCCTATCCCCTAGGGGGCGTTCAGCTTAGCAGGCTTACAACCTTAGTGCCAAAGGGGGTGGCTCTCCCTTGGGGAGAGGAGATGAATACCCAGAATCTGTCACACAATTAATGGCTGAATACAGTTGGCGAGGACTCTACTGTACACTTTTGCATCTTAGTTTTTTTAGGGCGATCTACCTATAGAAAGAGCATGAGGAGCAATCTTTTCCTGGCTTAGGAATAATTGCGATATGGTCTTCCTCCATTGATGGTATGATCTGACCTGCTTCTCAGAAATAGTTCAAGAGAGCACCCTGGTACACGCAAGAACTCAACCTCAGCAAAAGATTAATCAGGAAACAAGAGAAAACCTGGCACCGCTCCAGGACTACATCCAACCTGGTACTCCTCAATGAACTCTGAGCCACCTGCTGACAACTAATCAACACAGCCAAGTCCTCCTACTATCAGAATAGCATAGCAGAAACTCACAACAAAAGCAGCGCCCTCTTCAAAGCGGTCAAGCAGTGCGTCAACTCGCTACCCAACCCTGCCATACCACACTCCATCTGAAAATCCAACGCCATCAACACCTTCTTCATCGACCAAATCAGCAAGATTTTCCAGAACATAGACACCACCTCTGCATCCACAGACCCACCTCACGTCCCTCCTCGCAAAATCTCCACACCCTGGACAGCATTCAAGACACTCTCGACAGAGAAACTGGTATAAACCCTGGCCACCCTTAAAGCCACATTGTGTACAGATGACATCCTCACAGCATCCATCCTCAAGACCCTCTCCGCATAAGCTCTCCTTCCCTACCTGGAGATGATCAACAGCTCCCTAATTCAAAGCAATTTCCCATTGACCCTAAAAACAGGACAAATCCTCCCTCTACTAAAGAAACCCACTCTGGATCCTGACAACCTAAGTAACTATCGCCCCATTACTCATCTTCCCTTCCTAGGCAAGGTCATTGAGAAAGCAGTAGCTGCACAACTGCAGCAACACATCAACACCAACAATCTCCTCCCAACCTACCAATCCGGATTTAGACCCAGATGCAGCACTGAGACAGCAACCATACATGTGGTCGATGATTCCCTCATCATCCTTGATGATGGCCACCCCTGCCTCCTGGTTCGATTCAACCTCTCGGCCGCTTTCGACACAGTAGACCACCAGGCACTTATGGAAACCTTACATCGGCACATGGGGATCCGCAAACTTGCCCTATACTGGTTCAAGTTCTACCTCGCCAACCACAGGTAGTTACTTTGTTCAGATTGGCTCCTCTAGATCGCCAATGCTACCTGTGACCTATGGAGTACTGAAGGGTTACATCCTCTCCTCAGTGATCTTCAATTTATATACATGGAGCCGCTGCGAGCCCTCCTAGCCACACATAATATCCACAACCACCAGTATGCTGATGACACACAGATATACCTCAAGATCAACTCCATCACACACATCCATGGGCTCAAAACCTGCCTCTCGCTGGTCCAGTCTTGGATGTCCAGTGCATACCTGAAGCTCAACCCCTCCAAGACAAAATTCTTACTCCTTACCAACAACACCGAATACCCAGACATACAGACCTGGCTATCAACCATGAACTCTGAGGGCTTCACACCTGATCTCGCCTCCTGCGACAAGTCCCTTGGGTTCCACATCGAGAAACACCTCTCCTTCAAGGCACACATAGCTAAAGAAAACTATGACAGCTTGGTGTCAGCTCTCCCTCCTGCGATAAGTCAAGCCCTTCCTCCCTCCTGACAGCTTAATATCCACTGTTTAAGCACTGGTCCAACCCCACCTGGATGGGGGAAATGCACTCCTCGTCATCCTCCTTGTGCCCCTGAGAGGTGTCCTACACAGGGCCGCACATCTCATCAGGGGTCTACGCACATACAACCACATCACCCTGTCCATCATCAACCTTTACTGGCTCACAATGCACGCACAAATCACCTCAAGTCTTGCTGCAACAGCTATAAGGCAGTCACACTGAAGTCACCCGGCTACCTCGCCGAGAAACTCAACATCTCTGGCGGACAGCGCACCACCAGAAGCCAGGACATGTGTAGACTTGAAATCTGCCACTGCAAAAAAGAAAGTACCAGAAAACAAGCCTGCGCTACCTACACCCCAAGACCATGGAACCTCCTCCCTGTTGGTATTAGACTCACCCCAACGCTCCTACAATCCAGGAAAGAACAGAAGACCCAACTCTTCAAGGAGTCTCTTCTCCTCAACAACTAGGCCATCACCTCGCCCCTCGCACCACCTGACGCACTAGATATCGCCCACTCCTCTCCTCCACGCCACCGATTACAGCTGTACCCCTCCTCTATGCCCCTCTGTGCCCCTCTGTATCATACCCCCCGCTGTATAACTGTTCTGTTGTTACCACTAAAAAGCACTCTGTTATGTAATATTGTACACCTCAGTAAAGCGCTCCGTTATGTATCTGTATTGGTGTATACCTATGTAAAGCGCTCTGTTGCTTCTTGTAGCAGGTCCACGCTCAATAAATACCATAATAATATTAATACTAATAAGTAGATGCAGGAGCAATTGTGGGATGTGTTTCTTATCAAATAGAGTGGGCACGCTATCAGGACCTGGGCTTTTGTTCAATTTAAGTGATTTACCACATCCAAAAACTCCTCTCAAACCCCCCTTGTGGAGTCTTGGCATACACAACCTAGTAGTCTTTGTCTCAGTCTGTCAAAAAAGGCCAACTACTGCCTGCACCTCTTGGCACAGACATAGGGGGTAATTCATAGAATTCAGCGCACAAGTGGCGCACGCGGCTGGTGCACAGTGTGCGCGTGCGACTTTCTGCGCCAGCCTCGTGTGCTAAAATCCATTTCCGCGCACAGCGTATTCATGGATTTTAACATCCAAAACCAGCCGTGGCGCAGAGTGGCGCATCAACCCTGCAGCAGCGCCAGTTACGCCCCCAATCCCTCCCTGTGCGCCATGTACAGCGCACAAATCCCATACATGGAGCACAGGCTCACAACCTCGAAAACGCCTGTAAAACTCCCTGCGCACCCCTCCGAATACACGTAACCCGCTGTGCGGGTACTCTCACACGCGATTGGCCCTGTGCGAGCAGGGTACGTGTATTACTGGGGTTTGCTGCAAGTTTCACATGCGATTGGCCCTGTGCGAGCTGGGTACGTGTATTACTGGGGTTCGTGGGAAGTTTCACACGTGATTGGCCCTGTGCGAGCGAGGTACGTATATTACTGGGGTTCGCTGGAAGTTTCACACGCGATTGGCCCTGTGCGAGCGGGGTACGTGTATTACTGGGGTTCGCGGGAAGTTTCACACGCGATTGGCCCTGTGCGAGCAGGGTACATGTATTACTGGCATTCACGGAAGTTTCACACGTGATTGGCCCTGTGCGAGCGGGGTACGTGTATTACTGGGATTCGCGGGAAGTTTCATACGTGATTGGCCCTGTGCGAGCGGGGTACGTGTATTTCTGGGGTTCGTGGGAAGTTTCACATGCGATTGGCCCTGTGCGAGTGGGGTACGTGTATTACTGGGGTTCGCGGGAAGTTTCACACACGATTGGCCCTGTGCGAGCGGGGTACGTGTATTACTGGGGTTTGTGGGAAGTTTCACACGCGATTGGCCCTGTGCGAGTGGGGTACGTGTATTTCTGGGGTGCGCGTGAAGTTTCACACGCGATTCTTCTGTCAGAGCGGGGTAGGTGTATCCAGTGTGGTGCCCGGGGAGTCCTACAGGTGAATTGGCAGTGTGGGTCCTCCCAGGTGTCCCCTCTACCCCCTCCACGGTCCCTGCAGGCAGCCCACACCACAGGGGACTACCCTGCACCCCTGGTCATGTCCCCCAGCACCCCCACCCCCCAGCAATGAGGGGCACCTGCCAGCAGGCCCCCACTCATGTCCCACTCATGTCCCCCTGCACCCCCAACACCCAGCAGTGAGGGGCACCTGCCAGCAGGCCCCCACCATGTCCCCCAGCACCCCCACCCCCCAGCAGTGAGGGGCACCTGCCAGCAGGCCCCCACTCATGTTCCCCTGCACCCCCACCCCCCAGCAGTGAGGGGCACCTGCCAGCAGGCCCCCACTCATGTCCCACTAATGTCTCCCTGCACCCCCACCCCCAGCAGTGAGGGGCACCTGCCAGCAGGCCCCCACTCATGTCCCCCTGCACCCCCACCCCCCAGCAGTGAGGGGCACCTGCCAGCAGGCCACCACTCATGTCCCCCAGCACTCCCACCCCCAGCAGTGAGGGGCACCTGCCAGAAGGCCCCCACTCATGTCCCCCAGCACCCCCACCCCCAGCAGTGAGGGGCATCTGCCAGCAGGCCCCCACTCATGTCCCCCAGCACCCCCACCCCCCAGCAGTGAGTGGCACCTGCCAGCAGGCCCCCACTCATGTCCCCCAGCACCTCCACCCCCGAGCAGTGAGGGGCACCTGCCAGCAGGCCCCCACTCATGTCCCACTCATGTCCCCCTGCACCCCCAACACCCAGCAGTGAGGGGCACCTGCCAGCAGGCCCCCACTCATGTCCCCCAGCACCCCCACCCCCAGCAGTGAGGGGCACCTGCCAGCGGGCCCCTACTCATGTCCCCCAGCACCCCTACCCCCCAGCAGTGAGGGGCACCAGCCAGCAGGCCCCCACTCATGTCCCACTCATGTCCCCCAGCACCCCCACCCCCCAGCAATGAGGGGCACCTGCCAGCAGGCCCCCACTCATGTCCCACTCATGTCCCCCTGCACCCCCACCCCCCAGCAGTGAGAGGCACCTGCAAGCAGGCCCCCACTTATGTCCCACTCATGTCCCCCTGCACCCCCAAAACCCAGCAGTGAGGGGCACCTGCCAGCAGGCCCCCACCATGTCCCCCAGCACCCCCACCCCGCAGCAGTGAGGGGCACCTGCCAGCAGGCCCCCACTCATGTTCCCCTGCATCCCCACCCCCCAGCAGTGAGGGGCACCTGCCAGCAGGCCCCCACTCATGTCCCACTCATGTCTCCCTGCACCCCCACCCCCAGCAGTGAGGGGCACCTGCCAGCAGGCCCCCACTCATGTCCCCCTGCACCCCCACCCCCCAGCAGTGAGGGGCACCTGCCAGCAGGCCACCACTCATGTCCCCCAGCACTCCCAACCCCCAGCAGTGAGGGGCACCTGCCAGAAGGCCCCCACTCATGTCCGCCAGCACCTCCACCCCCAGCAGTGAGGGGCACCTGCCAGCAGGCCCCCACTCATGTCCCCCAGCACCCCCACCCCCCAGCAGTGAGTGGCACCTGCCAGCAGGCCCCACTCATGTCCCCCAGCACCTCCACCCCCCAGCAGTGAGGGGCACCTGCCAGAAGGCCCCCACTCATGTCCCCCTGCACCCCCAACACCCAGCAGTGAGGGGCACCTGCCAGCAGGCCCCCACTCATGTCCCCCAGGACCCCCACACCCCAGCAGTGAGGGGCACCTGCCAGCGGGCCCCCACTCATGTCCCCCAGCACCCCTACCCCCCAGCAGTGAGGGGCACCAGCCAGCAGGCCCCCACTCATGTCCCACTCATGTCCCCCTGCACCCCCACCCCCCAACAGTGAGGGGCACCTGCCAGCAGGCCCCCACTCATGTCCCCCAGCACCCCCAACCCCCAGCAGTGAGTGGCACCTGCCAGCAGGCCCCCACTCATGTCCCCCAGCACCCCCAACACCCAGCAGTGAGGGGCACCTGCCATCAGGCCCCCACTCATGTCCCCCTGCAACCCACCCCCCAGCAATGAGGGGCACCTTCCAGCAGGCCCCCACTCATGTCCCCCAGCACCCCCACACCCCAGCAGCGAGGGGCACCTGCCAGCAGGCACCCACTCATGTCCCCCAGCACCCCCACCCCCCAGCAGTGAGGAGCACCTGCCAGCAGGCCCCCACTCATGTTCCCCTGCACCCCCACCCCCAGAAGTGAGGGGCACCTGCCAGCAGGCCCCCACTCATGTCCCCCAGCACCCCCACCCCCCAGCAGTGAGGGGCACCTGCCATCAGGCCCCCACTCATGTCCCCTGCACCCCACCCCCCAGCAGTGAGGGGCACTTGCCAGCAGGCCCCCACTCATGTCCCCCTGCACCCCCACCCCCCAGCAGTGAGGGGCACCTGCCAGCAGGCCCCCACTCATGTCCCACTCATGTCCCCCAGCACCCCCACCCCCCAGCAGTGAGGGGCACATGCCACCAAGCCCCCACTCATGTCCCCCAGCACCCCCACCCCCAGCAGTGAGGGGCACCTGCCAGCAGACCCCCACCATGTCCCGCAGCACCCCCACCCCCCAGCAGTGAGGAGAACCTGCCAGCAGGCCCCCACTGATGTCCCACTCATGTCCCCCTGCACCCTCACCCCCCAGCAGTGAGGGGCACCTACCAGCAGGCCCCCACTCATGCCCCACTCATGTCCCCCTGCACCACCGCCCCCCAGCAGTGAGGGGCACCTGTCAGCAGGCCCCCACTCATGTCCCCCAGCACCCCCACCCCCCAGCAGTGAGGGGCACCTGCCAGCAGGCCCCCACTCATGTCCCCCAGCACCCCCACCCCCCAGCAGTGAGGGGCACCTGCCAGCAGGCCCCCACTCATGTCCCCCTGCACCCCCACCCCCCAGCAGTGAGGGGAACCTGCCAGCAGGCCCCCACACATGTCCCACTCATGTCCCCCTGCACCCCCAACCCCCAGCAGTGAGGGGCACCTGTCAGCAGGCCCCCACTCATTTCCCCCACAACATGTCAACATGACCCACAATCATGGCCCTCATGGCCACCAAAATCCCACGGCACGCCACCCCTGCCCAAATAACCAACCAAGCATAACATACACCCCACATTGAAATGCCCATTTGATGAAACAACCCAAATGGCATGTATGTACATCAACACATGTCCGTCACACACACACAATGGGTGCCAGTGAATGTGAAAACCCACATCGTGACATGCATGAAACCAATGAGAGAATACCACACATTGAAGTAAGGGAACAAATGTATTGAACAAAAAATGTGGTGAAAGAAAATCAAATACCAAACAATGGACATAAGGAAAACAATGCAGAATGTCACATAATGATAAAAAAAGGAAATCAGAATCCAAAATATATGAAATCAAAAATGTCTCCAAAGTCTCCTTCCAACAAAGCAAATCCAAACAGAAATGAAAAAGTAAAATCCATTGCTCCATGGAAAAATCAAGAAAGAAAATGCCGACAATTCCACACTCCAACTATTTACAAGGATGAAATCCTGGGTCAATGAGCCCAACTGTCCAAATGAAACCTACAAAAATACACAAACTAATTAAGAACTATATACAAAAATGTGGGGTATTGTCCAAGTGCCCCCAAAAAAAATGAAAACCAAAATGAAACCTAACACTAACTAACTAACTAACTATTTACAATGGCAGTGGGCTAGTCCGATGGCTCACTTTTGGAAGTCCCGGGCCAGGGCATCATCGAACTCCCGCTCAATGTCCTGGAGGCAGTCCTCTTCCATGGCCCCGAGGGTTCGCAGGGACGATGACATGTTGGCCTCCAACTCCCTGTAAATTGCCTCGAGGCACTCGGCCCGCCTCACTGCCTTCCGCATGGAGTTCTCTGCCCTGACCATTGTGAGCCATGCCTCTTCCGCCCGCTGCCGCTCTGCATCCATGGCGTGGCCCAACCGCTGTCACACGGAAGACACTTGCAAAGCTGGGTCCAGATCCTGGTCCGTCCTTCATAGTCGGCGCGAGAACTTCCAAATAGGGCATCATACTGCCCCAGGACTTGCTCCACCAGGACACCAACTTCCCTGGCACTGAAGCTGGTGGCCCTCTGCCTCTCTGGCTGGGGGTTGCCAGTGGTGCCAGATGGTGGTGTGCCCGACATGGCAACCCCAGAGGCAGGTGTGGGTGGGCAACTGGGTCCTGGGGATGAGCTGTGGAGCGATGGTATCCCAGTCGGGAGTCTTCAGTTCCAGCAGGGGTGGTCACAACAACTGCACCCCTGCAGATGGATGATGTGCAGGCAGCAAATAGCAGGGCACGTGGGCAGCAGGCAGGCAGGCAGCAGCAGATGGCAGGTGGGAGTGTGCTTGGGGATCTGGGGGGCAGTAATTCGGCCTTCTGGGCAGGAGTGTGGTCTTCTGTGTGTTGTTGCATGGCCAGCTTGATACGGAGTGATTTGGCACGTGAAAATCTTGCACATCTGCGTGTAATTCGAGGAAAGGCCCTTAGCGCATAAGCGCGTCTGTGACGTTACGCGTGCGGGCGTTTCCCTCATGACATGGGCATAGTGGTTCATGGCACGTGAAAAAACTGCACGTCTGCGTGTGAATGCGTGTAATCCGAGGAAAGGGCCTACGCTTCTGTGACATGACGCGCGCGGGCTTTTCCCTCAACACGGGTGCATGTTCATCGTACACGTCCAAAAACTGCACGTCTGAGTGTCAGCTCGTGTAATTGGAGGAAAGGGCCTTAGCGCGTACACGCGTAAGTGATGTTGTACGTGTGGGCCGGTTTAAAGGGTACGTGTAGGACCCCATTTCCTTGTACGTGCTTTTTGTGGAGAGCGAGTGGGTGAAGTCTGTACTTCTTGCCGGTTCACACGCGATTACTTCACAGCGTTTCAAGTTCGTACTCCCTGTTACCTCTGACAGCGTTCATTTTTTTTGTTGGGCCTGTTACCTCAAACAGCATTCACTTCTTCTTTTGTCCTGTCTCCTCAGACAGCATACAATTCTTCTTTTTGCGGGGGTGTTACCAACGCGCACACGCGCGTCTTTTTCACATTCTTTTTCCAGGCAGACGGTGAGTCGCGCACGTATTTAACAACTGTGCTTGCCCCGTGTGTCGCATACCCCTTCAGAGGTCTTTGTAGGCTGCGTGTAACACGTGTACGGTTATTTTGTGTTTCTGGGTGCCACAGTGTAGTGCGGGTTCATTTTTCCACGCACGTGGTCTACGAGGGGTACCTGTGCATTGCGTGACCCGTCATCTTCCCCAAGGGGACACAGACAGCCTTGCTAGAGCACTAGGGTATGAATTCCATCTAGTACCCTACCCTTTTCACCCCCAATTGCCCAGGACAATCATTTACTGCTACTCCCATACGCACAACAACTTCAGTGCCATGGTTGGGAGGCGACCAAGTGGTAAGGGAGGCAAAGGTGGCCGACCTCCAAAAGGTGGGCGTGGTGGGCACGGTAGGGGACATGGCCATGATTTTCAGGGTGCCCCTAGACCACCATGTGTGGAGGAGCAATCAGGAACGCCCATGCCCCCCCACCATGGTTGTGGGAAACGTAGCTGACACCATCCCAGCTCAGCCCTTGTTGGACCAGCCCATTGTGGCACCTGAACCGGCACAGGATAACTCCCAGGCTGACTTCCAGGTCAGCAAGTCTACGCCATGTGTGGCGGTGCAAGTTGGTGTCACCAGGCCACATGGATCTGGGGCAGCTATGTCATCTGCTGCCCCAAGTAGGCAGCGTGGGGAGGCAGCAGGGGCAGCTGCAACTCAATCCACCCCAGCTCTGAGTCTCCCAGCCGGGACAGTGTCGGTCCCGGTCCATCAAACCGACGTTGCCCCTGCCAACATCACCCTGCAGCCAATGCCTGCACCAAGACCTATGGTCATTGTGCATTCGCACACTCCTAGTACCCAGTCCACCGGCGCTTCTGCCCCTACTGACCAGAGCGGCGTAAGCCACTCAGGATCCGCACCACCTTTGAAAAAGAGGAAGAAGGTTGCTCTGGCACTACAGGCTGAGACCCCAGACACGGCTACACACTCCGGCACGTCAAGGAAGCCTAGCTTTAATGACGCCGAACTTGATGCACTAGTGGCCTATGTGTCGGCACATAGCCGCGAAATGGTGGTGACTGCAGGGTGCAAGACCACACCTGGTCAACGTAAGGCACACTGGCAGACCATCGCGGACATCATTAGTGCCCTTGGATTTGTGAGGCACTCAGCTGATGATTGCTACAAGCGCTGGAATGACCTGAAACGCAGAGCAAAGAACAAGCTGGCCTCAAATCATGCTTCTACTCTGGTGACTGGCGGTGGGTCTCCACAAGAGGACAACCAACTTATTGAACATGAGTCTGTTGCTGGAACCTTCGTCACAGAGGAACAGATCCAAGGCGTGGGAGACCTACCAGATTACGACGCATTGTCCGGTGAGTGCCCATGCATGTGTGTGTAATCCATGTGTATGTTGTGTGGGTGACGGGTTCTGATTGAGTGCCAGGTGAGGGTGTGTGCACCTGAGTGGTATGGGTCACCCATGTGCTTCCTCCAAAACATTCACTGGCCTTGGATTTCGGTATGACAGTATCCCTTCTACCCACAGTAGCCATTTAGCGCCACATTACTGCAGTTGCCCTTGAACTGTCATCTTGCAACAACATTGTTTAGAATTTTTCAGTGTTCTTTCAGGCTGATTGTTTCAATTCTCCCACTTTGCAACACATTTTTCAGCCCTATTGTCACATATGTGAAATGCTTCTGTCATTGATTACACCCCACATTGGCCCACATTTGTTACCTTGTTATGTGAATGATTAGACCATTCAGGCTGATTGAGTATTGGCCTGCTCACATTGATTTTTGGTGCCTGTTTGTATGTGGTACTTGATAGTTGTTTCCTGTGATGTTTAAGTGACCAACCATTGATGTGTACATCTGCCTGCAATCACTGTATTCTTGTACACTGGATGTGTTGCAGTGAGTGGCACATGCATATTTTGTCACACTATGTAGCATTGTTCATTTCATCATGTCCATCTCACATGGATGGCTGACAGTACTCATTCACTGACAAATGGCTGTACTTGTCAAATGTACCATGGCTATGCTACATGCCATCTGTGTGCTGGCATGTGTCATGTATGTGTATGGGACATGCCACTCAGAGGCTAATGTGTGATGCCAGTGCTACCCAGCATGCAGCAAATGTGTTGCTTTTCATCTTGGTGTCATCAGTGTCTGCTTTTTGCCTCCCCTTCCAACTCAGTGACAGTGCATTCATGCCAGGGTTATAGTCATGTGGGGCATGTGTAAATCATGTACTGGATCTCTGGCTTGTCAGGCCTATGTGTGTGCTATGGTGCCAATGCCTGTTTCCATTTTTTGTGTTTCATGTTTTTGCAGGTGATGACGCACTTGATGCTGTTGAGGTTGAGGAGATGGTGCAGACCCAGGAGGAATCTTAGGCACGACCGGGCACCAGTGGGGGACGTGGTGTGGTGGTGGGTGAAAACCCTTTCATAATGCAGACCATACTGTCCAGGGGTATCTCTGGGTGTACCCCCCCAGACCTCTATTCAGGTGCTGAATCGGATGATGAGACTTATGTGCCGTCGCAGGTGAGTGTTTCTGGCAGGGATTCTGTTCTGTCCAACCCACCTGCACCAGGGGTAGAACCCTCTATGGGATGTCAGTGTTGGTAAATCCGCCTTTGGTGATTACGGATGCAGGGTCACACTCCACAACATCTGATCCTGTTCCTGGGCCAGCAGATCAGAGGGGGAATGCAGTCCTGCAGCCTCAGGCAGTGCCAGCACAGCAAGGTGCAGATCGCCTTGCCCCGAACAGGTGTGGCACCTGCCGACACGGTGGCCGTACGCCACCAGGCAATACTGTATGGGAAAACTCCATGTACGGTATGGCAACCCAACAGGCAGCATCAGTTGAAATGATGGCTCAGGCAATGGAGAGGGTGGTCACTTCCATTATCCCCCCCTGAAAGGCAGATGGAGCAACAACAGCAGGCAACAGACTCCATTTGCCGATCACACAGGGAAGACGTGTTGGCGTCCAACAGGGACCGACGGGCAGCACTGGAGACTCTGCGGGAAGCTATTTCTATAGAGTCACAGGGCCACAGGGAAGCCCTGAGGGTAGAACTCCATAACCTCAGGGAGACTCTTGTTGAACTTGAGGCTTCCACAAATTTTAGGACAGAACAGCAGCTGCAGCGGCTCACACGTTCACTCTCAGCTGAGCTGCAGGCAACACGGGAGGAGATCTGGGCATCACGGGAGGCCATGCGTGCAGAAATGCCGTCAGGTACTGCACAGGGATCTCTGTACTATCATCCTCCAGTACGAGACCTTCCACACCCGCATGCTTGCTGCCATGGAGGACCATACCAGGGCTTTGCGTGGGCTGCCTCCAATAGCACCACCACCTGCGGTTGCAGCAGCAGAGGGTGATGAGAGCGAAGGCAGCACTTCTCCCACAGTAGCGTAGTCGTGCAGTGCAGGCCATGAGCCCATGGAGGTGTTTTTTTTTTTCGCAACATCCACACAGGTGGGTGTTGGTGTGCACCCTGTCCTCGGACCTCCTGGGTGGCCTCCCCCCTGGCTCCCACATGGCCATTTTTGATTTTTCTTTTTTTTTTACAGTGTGTTGCCTTGTGTGGCTCCCATGGGCATCCACTGTGCATTCTGGCTGGGCACATGCAGGCTTGTCCTGTGTTTGGGTTAGATGCTTGGGTTCCTGACACACACACCCCTCCTGCTTCCTGTTTGCATGGGCTTGCAAAGGGTGTGACCAAGTGACAGTTACTTACACAGTGACATTGGGCTCCGATGAGCTGTGTGGGCAGTCTGTAGTCATAACTGTGTGGACATCCCTAGTGGGGTTTGTTTTTGTATTGAACACTGCATGGTGTATTGATATGTGCTTGTGCATCCATATCTTCCTCCTTATCCTCAGGTACCTTCTTCATGTCTTCACAAGGCCATCTCCTTTGCAGATGCAGTTCATGTTGTATGCAGTACACTGACACATTTGCCTGACAGCAACACTCTGGAGTTGGAAGGGGTCGATGTGCTGGCTTATTGAGGTTGTATGACTTACCTTACTTTGAGTTTGTATTGTCATATTTTGGCGATGTTTCATGCTGTATTGTGTTGCTGGTAAGTATTTGGTCATGGGTGCTGTTTGTTATTGATTAATGGGAGCATATTGTCTGTGGCCTGTTTCCATTTGGGACAATGCACTTTGTGACACTTGTGTCATGTGTTGTGCATTCCATTGTTTGCTTTCACATTGCAGGCATGCCATGGTGTGTTGGGTGGCGGAGATGGGGAGGGGTTGTGTGACATGGCGCTATTTTCATGTTGTATTTTGCAAGGGGGTAGTCATTCATGCAGCATAAATGTGTGTCTTTTTGTGACACAGCATTGGTTGTCTTTCGGTAGGTAGGAATGCACACAATGTAACACTTCCAGGTCACCAATCTCAGGCTGGTATGGTTGTGACAGTTGACTGTCCCTTATGTCATCATCATTGATTGTCAGCTGGTATGTGCCAGGGCTGTGTGCACTCCACAGGGGTGTGATTTTAGGTGAAGTAATTAGCCACCAGCTGCGTACGGGCTGCCTCATCATGTGCCCTTTCCCCTCCCATGCGCAGCGGCCGTGCTTGTGGTTGGGGATGTGGGGGCACCACCATGTCCACCGGCAGGCCCCGGCTTGTTGCAACGTTGTGCAGGACACATGCTGCCACTATGATTCTGCACATTACTGGGGGCGTGTATAGCAGCTGCCCACCAGAGCGGTCAAGGGAGCGAAAGCGTGACTTGAGCACTCCAAATGTGCGCTCCACTATGCCCCGGGTTGCAATATGGGCTGTGTTGTATCTTACCTCGGGTGGTGTGGTGGGGTTCCGAATTGGCACCATCATGTGGGTGCTCAGAGGTTAGGCACTGTCCCCTGGGGAGGTGATGATGGGTATCATTAGTGGGGTTGTGACATTACTCAGTATCTGACATGCATGCATGTGCAGGGGCATTTATACTCACCAAGCAGCCATGTATCGCCATGCCGCCCAGCTTCTAGGTCCCGGATTAGGGTTGACATTCTGTAAATGAAACTGTCATGGGTGGATCCTGGATAGTTGGCATATATTGAGGTGATGATTCCCTTGGCATCACATACTACCTGCACGTTGATGGAATGCCAGTACTTGCAGTTTCTGTAGATGTGCTCAATTGCCCTGGGAGGACGTAGAGCCATATGGGTGCAGTCAATGGCACCTAGCACTTTGGGGAAGTGTTCCACCCCGTAAAAATCCTGGACGACAGCCTGCCTTTCTGCAGGTGTTCTGGGCAGGTATATGTGCCTGCGGACTGATGGGCGTGCAGTCATGATGGCCAACACCTGGTGCAGGCAGCGTGACTGTGTGGCCTGTGACACCATACCCCACTATGGCACTTGTCCGCTGAAATGAACCAGTGTCCAAGAAGTGCAGTACATTGAGCACCTTTTCCAAGGGGCTCAGTGCTTGGGAGCACAGGGTGGGTGATGTGAGGTCATCCTCCCACTCACTCACCAGGTCGAGTATTATGTGAGGTGGAAACCTGTACCTCCCATAGACCTGGTCATCAGGGATCCCAAAAAGGCTGGTTCTGGGTGTAAAAATTCTGGCCCTGACTATCCTCCTCCTCCTCCTGCGGTATCCCACAACCACTGCTGCGAGGAACGATATATTCATCTTAGCGTCTGAGCTTGTTTGTTGTTTGCGTTCACTTTTATACTGCGCGGGTCCAAGTACGCCTGCTTCCTGCTGGCGTACGTGTTTCCGGATTAGCGCGTCTTTTTTGGCGCACGTGTTAGCCCCGTTCAATTCCATGAATACGTGTTGTAGGCGCGCGTGTGGGCGTTCCGCGCATTTGCCTCCTGTACTTCCCCCGTGCCGCCCACATTTTCACTCATTGTTCTCCATTCCGCATGTTACGCCCCATGTTACACCTACTTTTGTTGTGTGCGCTGCGCTATGTGCGCTTTCGCTGTGCGCGTAGCACACGCTGTTTGAAGACATGTGCGCCAGCATGCGCCACGCAGGATTTTAGCGCACATCCATGGATTTAAACGCGCACGGACTTCCATGAATCGCTGTGCGTGGGTTTCGCTGTGATTTTTGCACTTGCGCTGCGATTCGCACGCTTTCACACACTTGCGCAGAAATTTTCAGCGCACATTAATTCCATGAATCGGCCTGATAGTGTTTGGACATGGGGATTACAGGATGCATCAGAGTTGGTTGTATCCCACTGACAGCCAAATTAATGTAACCGGTCCCTCAACTCTCGCATATGAGAGCGAAGGTACCTGACTGATAGCCTGAATTTTTAAAATAAACTCTGAGAGCACTACCAAACCTCTGGACTGACACAGTGTGGAAAAATCAATCAATAAAAGTAATCACCACTCCACATTAAGGGTGATAGCCAGCATTCACACTGTTGAACATGGATGACTCTAAATAAATTGTGCATACATAGGTAAAACAGTGGTGCTTTTATATAATACTGTGTCCCCTGCTTAGAGGGAAAATACTCAGAAAAACAAAAATATGGATCATGGAAATATCAATCTGACTAAAATATATTCACATCTGAATGATCAGTAACGGAACAAAACTAGGCCTATAAAATAAAATGGATTAAAAAATCCAAGTTGAGAAAAACCAAGTAATAATGCCCCAGTTCATCTGACATAGACAGTTCTGAGTAAGAAATAATGTGCCTTACAGTTAGTTGCTGAAAGCAAAGGATGAATAGCTCACTTCCCTGTCTCCCGGGTTCAGCGCAGACTGAAGTTCATGGAGCATCTTCAGTGATCTCAGATGGGATTCTTGCCACTTGTGCTCCAGGTCTCTAGATTTGAAGAAACATTCAGCATTTACTCTTTAAGATTCGATTCAAGAATAAGCAGAGCAATGTGTTTCTTTGCAGTGTATTACTCGCTATAAAAGTGTCTCTTCCTCTGGCTGTTTTAAAAAATGGAAATGCATGCACAGTTCAGAAATCAGTCACCATATCACATCCTCCCTGGTGCCAGAAGGTAGTCAGGAAATCCATTTACAAAAACCATATGGGAGACAGTGCAGGCAGCCCCATGAAAATATGAACATTGTTAATGTAGTTTATACAGCTGACACTGAGGGCTGGTGTGTGGGCTCAAAAGACAAAAACAATTCAAATGCAATGTACATCACAGTGCTGGGTATAGAGGTACTGTTGCCTTGCAAAACGAAAATATTCCTTAACTTACACAAGCATAATCAAAAGTCTCTGGCAGCCTTTAATTTACAGGAATCCTCAAAAAAATGTCATACCTTCTATAAACAGGGTTTATACTGAAGTCTGTATACCTTTCATAAATAACTTGGCTGCAGCTTCTGGGTTTACGTTTCCCATCTCCCCTGAGTAAGAGGGAGAAAGAGTGTCTTCTGAGACAAGCCTTTCTCTCTCTAATCACATGACTTTGAGGCAAATCAGATGGTGCTTTCCTTACCAGGAAGTCCAGTCAGTTTGTCAGAGACTGGAACACTCTGCACATTTACAAATCTAAAAAATAATCCTCACCTCTTCACAACTGAAGTCAGATTGAAATGATGATATGAGGCAGGGGAGCCACACACTTTGCCCTGTGGAAAATTCTGCTCAGGAACTGGTGAGTGCTGATATAATGAGCAGGGATAAGCTGATGGCAGAAAATAGTTTAAAGCAACCTATATGAAATGTAATGGGTTTTGTTTTCTCAAAGAGTATATATACATTAGGAAAAGTATATAGCCTGTGGGGAGCATAACTACAGGACAGGCTGTCACAGCTGCTCTCTCTCCAACCCCTCTGGAACTGCCTTCTGCTGTCACTCGCTGAACATTCCATGAGCCCTGACAGGTTTTCACAGACGTCAAATGGAGGACATTTTGTAGCTAAGGGCATTGTAGTGGCCAAGACCTCACCAGGAGAGCTAAAATGGATGTCCCCTTTGCTAATAACAATACACAGGTGTACATATAATACATACTGCATTAACCCTAAATTCATAATACTTACATTTGACATTTTACATACAATTCACACAACTAATAATAAATATAACATGAAAACAGTGTCTTACACTTTTCAGTGCACTTTAAATGCATTTCATACCTTCAGCCCTAGTGAGCTGTGACACGTGTCGTTTTGATGTACACCAGGAAGGGGCATCCTCACAACCCAGCCTACGGTTAAAGGGAACCCCACACTCATCAGGGAGTAACACCAAGCATGAAGACAGTGAAAGAAAATACCTTAAGACTCTGAATAATGGGGAAGTACCCCAAACCTTTCTGAGAAGAGACGATCCTGCCCCCTTTTTTTTTAGTTTGACCCAGGAGAGAACTTTTGTGGGTTTAATAAAAAAACATTTTGATCAGAGATGTTGTTCAGCCTCTTTGTGGCTCCCATTCAGCTATAGAAAATGACCTAAATACAAGTCAGTTAATCAAGTTATATATCATAGGGCTACACAAGGCAAATATGCCCTAACATCTCTTTCTAATTGATACCCAAAGGGAAGAGGTTGCAATCATTTTCAAAGAGGAGCTGCCAAAATTCTCGCTGGTCATCGGAACTGGTAATGAATTTGGTGAGCAGCAATGTCCTACAAATACCCTTGTTATAATGGCATATTATACAACCATAACTACCACGTACTGCCAATGAGTTATGACATCAATCCCTCATTGAGCAACATGAAATAGAAAATAGCCTCTTAAAAGTAATCTCAATGGTCAGCTTGGGTTTTGTTTTGTGTTAGCTCTCACATCATAAGCAACACTCACAATAAGCGGTCTGGAATTCAAGTTTTTCCTCATCAGTTTTTGTTTCTCATGCCCAGAACTGTGGATGGGTCAGAACTATCGTTATGGGCATATTGTCTCTGATGTCATGTCTGGCGTCATGAGCAGTGAATAGGGCTGGCCAAGTTATAGTTGCATTAGGAGCAATTCCAGGGTATTTTCTGTGGTTCTTATCCTTTGCTATGCAAGCATCACGCCCCTTCAACTAAAGATTATTTTCTGTGCATTTCAAAGGTTTTCATTTCAGAAGCTTATGCATAACTTATTTTTTTAATTGTTACTTTATAAGCTCTCTAGGAACTCGACGGGAATTACAGTACAAAGGCATTATGTAATCGCTAGAGTGGACACGTAACAATTAGGATTGTAGAGTCTTAGCTTTCTTGATAAATAGAGCAAGATCTTCGATGCGCAGAATCTCCTCGGAGAAATCATTTGAATGCCTTACAACTGAGACAATAAACTATCTGGCAAGAGCCCTAATTCATGTGAAACTGAGATGGCTACATTGCAGCGTGTCCTGGTACACATGGGTTGGCAAAGAGTGCTTCTGAGGCATTACTTCGGCCCAAAAGAGCATGGCTGTAAAGAGCTTTATGAGCAGGATTTTTTAATTTATTTTATTTTATTGTGAATTTGTAAGGTGCTTATACATCAAGTACATTGTGTTTCAAAGCGCCCACAGGGCAACTGGGAAGGAACATGGGAATGAAAGGCAAATATAATAACAATGAAGAGAAAGAAAGAGGCGGTCCTACTAGGCCTTGTGAGAAATCAGAACGTGCAAGTGCAGAGAGAGAGAAGGGAAGAGGGAGGTGGGGCTGTTAAGTGCCTGGCCGAGATAACTTGTATGATTGATCAACTGCTTATACAATAAGTGCAGACCTGTGAGATGACACAGGTCAGTGGGCGCCCAAAGTCAAGTGCTGGGATTGGGCGGAGGCTGAAGACGATTGTGGGGGGAAGGCCAGGACTCAGAAGGACACATACGGGCCATGGTCACCAATCTCAGCGACTGTGGGGATTAGCAAGTGAAGGAAAGGGGGAAGGAGGAGGTACAAGGATTGTTTTGAGGGGCTTCCGGAATTTGAGGAGATCCAGCTCAAGACGGAGAAGAAGGCAGAGGCTGTTCCAGAGGAGGGAGCCAGCCGAGGAAAGAGTTCGGCCGCCAGCTTGCTGTTAAGAGAAGTGCTTTACATGCAGAGAGTTGGCGTCGGAGGAGCATAAAGATGTGGATGGAGAGTATTTGGGACGGGCTAAATAGGTGTGGTCACCAGCCCTGAGACAGCCTTATGGATGATGCAGAGGGATTTGAATTTGATCCTTGCAGCAACCAGGAGCCAGTGGAGAGATTTTAGGGCTGGAGAGATACGGTATGTGGGCTTGAGGCCAAGGATAAGTCTCACAGCCATGTTCTGGATAAGCTGGAGTGGACATAGAGAGGAAGAGGTTAGACTAAGGAAGAGGCTGTTGCAGTAGTCCAGCCTTGAGAGTACCGGATTTCTAGAGACAATGGGCTTCTTGGGAAACGTGAGGAAAGTAAGGATTCCTTTGAGGAGTTGTGGAGTTGAAAGTGGGCCTTCTTGGCACGGTCCTCGGTGTGAGGGAAGAAGGAAAGGGAGGAGTCGAAGATGACTCCAAGGTTTCTACCTTCAGATGAAAGAGAAGGAGGGAGAGCCTATAGAGGGTGGCCAGAGTGAAGGGAGGAAAGAGGGAGCAGGAGTCCCAATGTGAAGGATCTCAGTCTTGCTGGCATTGAGGCAGAGATCATTGGAGGCACACCAGGACTGGATGGCATGGCAGATAGGGGGTCAGAGATGATAGAGGAAGTAAGGAGAGGATCAGAGGGAAGTTTGAAGAAGAGTTGTGTGTCATCTGTATAATACTGGAAGTAAGGGCAGAAAGTGGAAATTAGGTCTGCAAGCGGAGCAAGATAGATGTTGGAGAGTTAGAGTCAAGATATGCAAGCAGTTTTTCACAGGTGTTCAGGAGAGCAGTTTCCGTGCCTCGGGATGCTCAGAATCCAGATTGATGGCCGTGTAGGCATCCGACAAGCTAGGTATGCTGGGTCATTTGTGGGAAGACACGCTTCTCCAAGAGTTTCCTAAGGAAGGGGGTGATGGAGATGGGCAGTAGTTAGCCGGACATTAGGGGTCGGCAAAAGGTTCTATCAGGAGGGGGCACACAAGAGAGTGTTTGAGGGAAAAGAGGAAAGACTCAGTAGCAAGAAAATGATTGCAAAAGTCAACAAGTGCAGGGGCCAGGGAGACGAAATTGTCCTTAATAGTTCTGGAAGAACAGGGGGAGACCTGTTTGAAGGAAATCTTCATAGAGCGGACAACCCTAGTGACCAATGTCATAGGAGACAAGGTGGAGAGAAAGGCTGAGGGGGGCTGGAAGGCCAGGGGTGGCAGGGCGATGGGAGGAGGGGTGGAGAGAAAGGGAGGAAGAAAGAGTGCTCAAAATGTCCTGAGGTTTTGCAGTGAAGTGTGTGGCCAATGCATTGCAGAGAGCCTGAGAGGGAAGAGGCGAGGTGGAGACTGTGGAAGGGTTAGTCCCGGGTGGATAGCTCAGCAGCAAGGTGCTCGCCTTGGAAACAAGACGACACGAAGCAACAAAGGTTCGATCCCCGGGTCTGCACTTAGAAACCTCTGGGTATTAAGCACGTTATAAATACGCAACTAAGACATATTCCTGTAACAGCGCCTCAGTGCCCCCGGGCTGTGTGAGCGCTTTAAAAATGCAAAAAAAGGGTTGGCTAGTTCCTTGCAGATTGGTGGGGCCTAACTGACCATCTGTAGCAGTAGTAATAGTTGACAAAAAATCGTGGATCCAAGAGAGGCTCAGATGATGCAGCCGTGTCGATGCCGGGCAGGAGATGCAACCGCAAGCTGTGTCATCCAGTGAAGTCTAAGTACTAGAGATGTATGCTCTAGCCTCTGAGTCTTTACAATAGGTCTTGCTGCATCATTTTGTAACACTTTGCAACGATAGAGAGTCGTCTCAATGGCCCCCAAAAAAAGAGCTTTACAATGATCTAACTTTGCTCCTATAATGGCCCCAGCCGAAGTGGCACAGTGGGACTTGGATAAAAAAGGTATTAAATGCCTGAGGAGCAGTACATGCTAATTTACTGAGCTAGAGATGTTTTTGACTTGTAAGTGCATGGAAAGAGATTAATCCATGGCAATCCTAGAGTCTTAACCTGCGTCCATGCGGGAATAAGGAAATCTGAGTTGTAGATGTGGGGTTACAGTTCTGTAAACTTTTGTGTGGAGTGAGGGGATGACAATAGCAGAAAATCTGTTTTCTCTCGATTCAGCCAATTTTCCTCATTCAACTTTCTGTGTAGCAGAGCATCTTCTGTTGGCAAGGAGCAGCCAACTCCTGGTCATCCTCCTTGAAAACGATCATCTTTACATCATTTGTATAGAGTTGAAGTATATCTCCAAGTTCAACGAGAAGATTATGAACGGATTTAACACATATAATTATCGCCTCCGTGCCACGTTACCCAGTTCAATGTAAGAGAAGCATTTAACATGTTTGTAATGAGTGGAACAAGAGCATCATCACTCCCCTTCAGCACAGAAGTACAGTGGTCTTCTGGCAATTGGTGGGTTTAAGGCCTCCTACTCTGGTAGATATATCAGCTACAGTTACTGATTTAAATTCAAACTGATCAGCCTACCCTTGTATATCTACATATAGTGGCATGAATCATATCCCCACGCATGAAGAATCCCATGAAGTTGAGAGTATTAGGGTTAGGGTTATTATTAAGGTTATTAATATTAGTCCTACTTTCGAAAATTGTATCCCAAAAAAGGGATTGAGTTTAGTTGCACCAACAGAAGGTTGGACTGATAGGATCCATTATGGCACAAGGCTGCAATTCTATGACACCTACGACGTTTTAGAGGGCATCTTGACTGATCAGTTTGTTGGACATAGAATATTTTCTTTGCCTCAATGGTCGCCAATTCTTAAGACTTACTGGCTGCCTTTATTTCAAGAGAGTTTTTATTATTTCCTGCATTTCCTGTCTGCTTTCCAGGGAGACGTGTTCAGAGTCTTCAGCAGGGGTCTGCAACCTTTGACTCTCCAGAAGTTTTAGACTACAATTCCCATGATACCTTACTATTGACTGTGCTGGCTACAGATGATGGAAGTTGCAGTCCAAAACATCCGGAGAGGCAAAGGTTGCAGACACCTGGTCTACAGTATAACATTTGTTAAGATTGTTTTTTACCTTCACCACTTTAGACTTACATCCTTGATATATTTGGAGATAGATTGTGTCTTTAACTTCCGTTTGACTCTCTAGGATATCATAGTTTTATAACAACACTGGGTAATGGGTTGGAACAAAATGTCATACTAAATAAGATGGCTGCATTGTTGTGGGGGTGCAGGACCTCCTGGGCCCCCGCCGGCATTCACATGTGCGCAAACATACATGCACCAGGGACACACATGGGACGTGTGTTGCTTGCTCAGGTCCCGGCGGCAACTGCCAGCCGGGACCGTCTTTATTCAAAAGGCGCATGCGCGAGCCTCGTTATGGGCCGCGCATGCGTACAAAGCGTAATCACTACGCAACATCCCTCCTTTTTCCCCAAACAAGAAACAACTGTAACATTAGCACACAACAATGACAACTTGGGAATTCACAACCAGTTCTCAACCTGTTACGAGGCAGGGTCCATGATAAAGTCCTGGAACCTCGGCGGCGGCTTCCACCCCGCCCGGCTCGGGTACCTTCTGGACTCCTCTCAAGGTGTCTCTGGTGTCCCGAGATCTTCTGGCGGCCCCTCGTCCCTTGGTGGTGATCCTTCCCCCGGTCCGGGTCCTGGCGCCTCGGGCATCTCTGGAGGGGGCACGGCCTCAATCCGCTTGAAGTACGACACATTCCACATGATGGTGCCCCTGGCATTGGCTGCTGTATCATGGACCCCTTGACATGGGTCACGCCCAGTGGCTGGGCTTCATACGGGAGAGATAGTTTCCCCTCTGGCCTCCGATTCTGCACTAAGACAGTGTCCCCTACTGCAATCACCTTCTCCGGCAGGTTCCGGCAGGCGCTCTCCCGCTCGTTTTGGATGGCCCTCTCCACGCGTACTCGGTTGTTGTCAATTACCCCAGGAATGTGTCCTTCCACTTCGCGGATCAGTCCTCTGTGGACCTCTTGAAGAGGGCCTCCGCTGGCGCAACCCCGGTGGACTGATGGGGAGTCGTGCGGTACTCACGCAGAAATTCGAAAAGGTTGTGGCGGAGCTCCTTCCCCCATTTATCGAAATTCGAAAGACCTTATTGAGTGTCCTCATAAAACGCTCCACCTCCCTGTTTGCCCTGGGCCAGAGTGGGGTAACCTTCCGGTGCTTGATCCCCCTTTCCTCACAGTACTGGGCGAACTGTTGCCTCTGGAATGGCGAGCCGTTGTCTGAACAAATCTCGGTGGGGAACCAGTGGGTGGCGAACATCTTCTCCAGGGCCAGAATGGTGTGATCGCTGGCCGTGGATTCCACCAGCTCCACCTTGGAATAACGGGACCACTGGTCAATAACTGCAAGAAAGTAAATTCCTCTGCCCGTGGTTTCCGAAGTCGGCGTGCACCGTGCCTCAGGGTTGCTCACTTCTTTCCATGGCCTGGATGGGCGGCCCTCTTTCCATGGGACAAGCTGCCTGGCACGGTATGCATGCACACACAAATTCGTCCACCCTGCTCTCCGGTCCGGGAACCACACCTTCAACCTTAGTTGTGCTTTCGTTTTGCTGTCCCCTGGTGACCTTCATGGGCGAGCTGCAGTACTTTCCCCACCAATACTCACGGGATGACGATTTGGCACCCCCTCAGCAGAAGGCCGTCCTCTGCGACTGACAGCTCATTGCGGACCTTCCACAGTGCTTGGAGATCTTTTCATGCCCCACTCTCCCTTCTGGCATCGTTCGTGAGCACTTCACGCCACTCCCCACTGTCCATGGCTTCCTTGATGACCACGAACACCTCGTCCACATTCGACACTTCCACGATCTCTTGGCGTGCCAGGGCCACTGGCAAGGCTGCCTCCACCACGTGCTGAACCATCTCAATGCAGTCCACCACCTCGGCGGAGTCTCAAGGGCGCCCCGCCCCTGGGTTATGGGACAGATAGTCCGCGGGGTTGTGAGTGCCCGGGCGATACTGTAACTTGACCCCATACTCCATGAGTAACAGCATCCATCTCTCGATACGAGGTGCGGCTTGGATGAAACACCGGCCATGATCGGAATCAGAGGCTTGTGGGCAGTTATCACGACCACAGGCTTCCCCAGGATGTAAATCTGGAAGTGCTTGCAGCCCCATAGGATGGCCAGGGCCTCGCGCTCAATTTGCGAATAGCGCTTATCTGTTCTCCGTCAGCGCCTTACTCACATAGGCGATGGGACGAATGGTCCCCTGTGGATCTGCCTGCATGAGCACCGCTCCCAAGCCAACCGGGCTGGCATCCACCGCTATTTCCGATTCCCTGTCTGGATTGAAATACGCCATGGTCTCCTGACCCGACAGGGCGTTTTTGATTTCAGCAAATGCCCTCTGTTCTTTCGCCGTCCAGGCCCACGCCACGTAATTCCTTGTCAGGGCCCACAGAGGTTCCGACAGAGACGCCAGATCGCGAATAAATCATCCACAATAATTGACCATGCCGAGGAAGCTCCGTATCTCAGCTGGTGACTCTGGCGGGGCCGCCTCATGAATGTCTTTTACTTTCTCCGGGTCAGGCGAGATGCCTCCTGCGTGGAACACAAACCCGAAGAATTCTATTCAGTCCTTCAAAAACTCACATTTTTTCTGATGCAGAGTTAGCCCCAGGCTTTTGAGTCTCTCCAGTGCCCGCTCCAGACGCTTCAGGTGTTCGGCCTCCGACTTTGAGAACACCAGAATGTCATTGGACATATTGATCACTCCTTTTAGTCCCGCCAGGGCCCCCCGGATGGCATTCTGGAAAACTTCTGCCACCGACGAGACACCGAAGCTGAGCCTCTTAAACTGGCACAGCCTCTCGTGCGTCGTGAAGGTGGTGATATACCTCGACTCCGGGTGAAGTTCCTGTTGATGGTAGCCAGACCTCAGGTCCAGCTTGGAGAAGAATTTCGCTCCCTGCAGCTCACTGACAATGTCATCCAGCGTGGGTGTGAGGTGATGCTCCCTTTTGATGGCAATGTTAGGCAGTCTCATGTCCATGCAGATGCGGGCGGCTCCTGGCTGTTTGAGCTTGGGGGCGACAACAATTGGGGAGTCCCACGGGGTCGGGCCCTCAACCCTCTCAATAATGTCCAAGTCAATGAGCGACGAAGTTCCTTCTCCACCTGTGCCCTCAGGTGGAAGGGTATTCTACAGTGTTTGAGGGCTGTCGGCCTCACAGAACCATCAATGTGAAGCCTGATGGGGTCACCCTTCAGTTTTCCGACCCCCTGAAAGATGCTGTCAAAACGCTGCATAAGGCGGTCAATATCCGTATGATATACAGCCTTCGTGAAAAATGTACAATATCAAGGGCTTCGGAAGCAGCACAACTTAAGAGGGAGTGCGGGCTCACGTCTTTATTCAACAGGTGCATGCGCGAGCCTCGTTTTGGGTTGCGCATGCGTACAAAGCGTAATCACTACGCAAACATGCATGACCTGGCCGATCAGCAGGTTTAATAAAAAAGTAGTAAAAAAGATGATGTTTTTACTAGTATACAGTAACATGCCCAGGCCCATATTACTCATGGTTGTGGCCTTTTGTCATGTCCCATGACCAGCAAACACACTTGTGCACAGCAAACACACTCAACCTGTGTCTGGGGCATGGTCTTTGGCCATGTACCAGACACCTCAAAGATATCCCAAGTCTACATCTCTACCTCTAGGTGGTTTTGTCTGCCATCAACAGATATGACCCCTGAATCCCAGTTCGACCCCTACTTGCACAAACCTCTCTTCCTGGAAAATTAGCTTACTATTCCCAAATTGTGTCTAGGAGAGATATGGAAAACCCGGCAACTTAATCCAGAAATTCTTTCGGACTTCCAATTGATTGCTCATATGTTTCCTGAAGAGTAGAAGAAGGAAAGCACATTCCAAATGATTGCAATAATCATTATGCTGTGGGAATTATTGTGCTCTCATTTTATTCAAGAACTCCTGAAGTCTGTCAGCATTGCCTCCTCTCCCAAAGTCCATGCTAGAGATTGGATTTAACCGTAACTGTGACTGGTTGTTGACAGCCCAATCTTATGATTTCACCATGTGTTTCAACCCTGCTAGCACTAGTTATAAACTCCCACTTATCTCCTAGTTCTTGCATTGACAGTTGAACCACTTGTAGCTGGAAACCATTTCAAATTCCTTTTGGCATTGCAGATCTTTCTGCTTGGTGTTTTGGCAGTGTTTGTCCTGCTCCTGTGGTCCCTTGTTTCATTTTCACAAATCCTGTCTTTGAGGCTCAGTCCTTTCCCCTCTGCCTCCAGTCAGTCTCCTTGCTCCTGTCCCTTGAGTGTGCCTCAGCAGCTTAAAACGTCTGCTACTTGTACTGTGTCCCTGCACTCTCCAACCCCTGCTCCTCATGCAATGTTACTGAAACCTCCAGTTCCTGTTTTTTGCCCTGTCATTCTTTCACAGGTCTATATGGTCTCTATAATTCACGTGCTTCCAGTCCTGCATCTTTCTTCAGCTACCAAGATTCAACCCCTTGCTACATATTGCCAGCTGCTAGAGTCCCTTGCTGCATTTACCCTGTTCAAGCCCATTGCTATAGTTACTTAATTCTAATATCTACCAACAATTAGCATGTTTTAGTGCCTTGCTACATGTTTCTTCATTCCTAGCGCCTGCATCGCTGTTCTGAACTCTTGTTGCCTTGAACCTTGCTTTTTTGTTGCTCGCCTTGAATCTCTCTTGGGCTCTTCATGTCTGGTAAGTGATCTATAGTGGCCTCACCTGGGCCTCTGTGCATTCATTTCTACAGAGATTGACTCCTATACCCTAGTGTGTAATCTATACCCCTTCCTTTGTGTTGTCTTGCCAGTAGTCCATAGTGTATCTCATGTAACAGTGTGCTGGTTGCTGTTCCCACAGAAGACATCCATTGTATGTTCTGGCTGGCCCCATTTGTGTTAGTCTCTTGTAAGCATACTCCTTGTTTGTGCCAGGCACAGAAGCCCCACTTGCTGCTGCTCTTCCATGGGCTTGCATGGTAAGCATCTGTTCGAGTAGCATGCACACAGGGATTGGAAGGCCTTTGGTTTTTGTAGGTAGTCTCAAGTCCAAAATGTGTACACTCTAGTGGGATTTTAGATTAGTCGTCTAGTACACGGTTACTATGCCTTCTTGATCACTGTCTCGGTCTACCATTTTCTCATATTCTATTTTTCTTATTTTCTTGGTCTGTTCTTCCTTCCTGTTGACTATCTCTTGTTGTATGCTGGCCCATTTACATCAGCTTAGCAGTTCCCAAACATAGCCAAGGTGTCTCTCTGTGCACCACAGGACGGAATGCACAAGCCCAAAATGTTATGCCCCATGAGCAGGAAAGGCATACATAGACCTAAAATAAGGTATCCGTTTAAGAAACCTCTACCTAAGCCTAACGTCTCCTTAGAGACAGCAAAGGGAACTCTTAGTTTAAAGGACAGAATTGCCACAGAAAAGAAAAGGTTACAAACACATTATTACACTCACCTGCTCTCTGACCCATCCATGTTAAATGACTATGGAATTTGTAATTATGATATGCAGTCCCTGGGCCTCATTACAACTCAGGCGGTAAGGGTTTTACGGCGGCGTAAACAGCGCCGACCCTTACCGCCTGAGTACGAGGTCCCTTAGCGCCATGGAGGTTTTAACACCTGCTTTTAGCAGGTGTTAAAATCCATGGCGCTAAGGGACCATGGAGTTAATTACGCCACCGTAATTTACGGTGGCGTAATTAACGCCTTCCCCACTCCCATTATGCCCTATGGGGCAGAATGGGAATGGGGAAGGGAAAATGGGAAAATGGGGATTTACCGCCCCGCCAAGGTTGGAATGGGGCGGTAAATCCGCCAACCACCATGGCGTAAACATAGTTTACGCCATGGTGGTAAAGTCACGGCCCAGGCGGTAACTTACCGCCTGGGTCGTAATGAGGCCCCCTGTCTGTAAAAGAACTGCAGTACGATAATTACATCTTAAAGTTTTGTTAACTCAATCCAGGGAGAATATCCATGAGCCTTAGTAATTTTGATGACCTTCTGTTGGAATTTTAGACCTTGCATAATGAAGTCACTCCTTTATCATTCGTTTAATTTCCTTTAAATACTTTATTCAATGTAAAACCATAAAACAACAAACACAGTTACAATACACATTTCCATTCTCAAAGCATAAAGATAGAAATCCGTTTTACATCACTGCTTTTCAATAAACTCTTCCCTTAAAGTCGAAAGAGTTAAACTAGATAAAAATAATACAGATCTAACAATAATTCGTAATTCATAATATAGCAAGCTCTCAACCTCTAGTTGTAGCACAGATATGGACCAGCCACCACAATTCTAACCAAATGTACAACATGAGGCTGGTTCCGTTCAGTCCTCCTTCCTCTTTCCCAGCATTTCTGTTCTAAATAGCCAAGCTCCATGAACATAATGAGCTACTGAAAATATCACAAAGGTCTATGCTGTAGATTTAGTGTCTAGACACAATTGTAGCTAAAGACCATCCACACTTAATGGCATGTTCACTGATGAAACAAGTAGAGAATATTCCTCTGGCTAAAGCTGTTTGCTCGTAAAGACCCAAAAAGACCGACCACATTTTTTGAACTAATTGTACAATTGGCCGAATTCGTCCATTACCATTCGTACGAAGCTGAAAATACTGAACGTGAAGACCAGGAATTGCGAGGGTGTCGCCAGCTCCCCATGTTTGGTATGTTCGGCTTCGGGGGTTGCTTGGGTGTCCCCTGCTTTCTTGACATGCCGGCACACCCCCCCCCCCCAAAAGCAAAAAAAGAAAAAGGGACCCTGCGGTGTCATATCCCACCCGCGTTAGAGGGACAGAACGGACACCACAGGGGTATAGGATAAGCGGCAGCCAGCATAAAGCTAACTAAGGGTGGCCTGGAGGGGAGGTTGAATTCGAAAGAATTGTATTCATGTAGAAATAATCTACAGTCTTTTCAGCCACAAACTTTTCTGTTTCAACCAGATCACCGGAATACTGTTTGCTCAGTACCTGCTTGGCAAGCTGCTTCGTGTCCTAAGACTGGTTCTAGTACTCAGCCCGCAATTAGGTCTTTCTGACCTCTGAATCCAAATTGGTTCTGCTCACTGCAAAGAGACCAATATACACTGTCAGATTTATCAGCCCGATCACAGTGCCCACCACCCACACAAGCTAGTAACTAGTGCTAACATTGCAACTATTAGCATCCCTGCTAAATTAGTACTTGATCCG
Source organism: Ambystoma mexicanum (assembly GCF_040938575.1). Lineage (NCBI taxonomy): Eukaryota > Metazoa > Chordata > Amphibia > Caudata > Ambystomatidae > Ambystoma > Ambystoma mexicanum. The sequence goes on along the minus strand of NC_090934.1, from coordinate 858,924,704 downwards.
ATGGAGTATAAAAACAATGTGGGCATAGATCAAGTACAAGCACAGATATAGCTGATTAGAAGACATGGCCAGTGGACATTTTGACTGGAACTGAGCCAACCAGTCAGCCCACTGAGCATTGCCTGGGACCATGCCCAATGGCATCGTTGATGAGACAGGGCCTTCGATCCTGCCCTGGGACCCCTCGAATGACTCAACTGCCCTGCAAGCTATGACCTCCTGCCATTAATACTGGCTACTTTGCCTGGGACTGGGACTGGTCCTTCAGCCAAGCCATGATAATACCCCAACCACTCAAAGACACATAATTATGAAATTAGACGAGGAGAATGAACCAAACATTAGAAAATCACTCAATGAACTGGGCGTAGAAGGAGCCACCAGGGAGAGTTTTCTTGAATAGAATCAAAGTTCTTTCCGACATTACCTAAAGATAACCTAATTGATTTATCCATTGATCTAGTAACCAATGCTATTTTAAATCTTGATGATACATTTTTAAAAAAATCAAACCATTTGTTAAATACAATGTAACTGTGAATAGATTACAACACGATTTGAGAATTGTTATAAAAAAAAACTGTTGAAGGAGGACATATTGTAATTTTGGATAAATAAGATTATACAGCACATTCAAACTGGGAGATGACATTATCACTCCCTTACCGAAAATTAAAATATTAGGAGTAATACTGGACTCGACATTAAGCATGAAAGCTCATGTTTCATCAGTGGTGGCGGGGGTAGTCTATTACATTAGATTATTGTCTCACTTGAGGCCTATGATCTCGCAGAAAAGCGCTGAGACAATAGCTAGGGCAATAATAGGTGCTAAATTGGATTATTGTTGCAGCCTCCTGCTTGGCATTAACCAAAGAGAACTGCACAGACTGCAGGTTGCCCAGAATTGGGCGGTCAGAGTAGTACTCAGACTTCCTAGGCACTGTCACGTAACTGTGGCCAGATGCTCATTACACTGGCTTCCTATCGAAGCCAGGATTAACTTTAGAGTGCTAGTTAAAGTCTTTAAATTCCGGCTCCAAATGCCTGTGTACTTACAACAGCACATAATTTGAAAGAGTAATCTAAGATCTCTGAGATCTGATTCTTTAAACCAGATCACACAGCCAAGATGTAAGACATCAAAGGCGGAAAAGGGAGCATTTAAAGTGAAGGCCCCTTCTCTGTGGAACAATCTTCCCATAAGTTTGAGTAGTCACTCCTCCCTTCTATCTTTTAAGAAGAATTGAAGACCTTTTTGTTTGCCTGATATACTAAAAAATACAGATTTTTCCAATAGCGCTGTCTCATATTACTGGGGATCGCGGAAAATCTTCCTTAAAGCCTTAAGATCTCTTTTTCTTTAAGGATCTCTCCTTGGTGTTGTTTGTTTTTTTCTGTGGTCTGCGCCTTTATGCCCAAGGGTCAATAGTGCGCATAACAAATGTAATGTAATGTTGATATAGGGGATAATTATTTGCAAACAATGAGATTACAAAGTTCTACAGCACAGGCCGTGGAATATCTTTAATCGAGAAGCCAATAAAAAGATCAAAAAATGGTCTGAGGAAGAAATGATTAATCAGAAAGATTATAACAACTTACAAATAAAATGGGTTAAACATCCATTTATATACTTTTCACTGAATATTAATAAAGTTTACAAAGTTACCTTCATTGCAACCAATAGTGAATGAAATAGGTTCAACATTAGATCCCATTTCAGAATTCTTAGATCGTTTTTTAAACCCATTAGTGACTCAATTAGACTCATATAGAAGAGACAGTATGCACATCTTACAACAACTAAAAGAAACTGAGTGGAAAACAAGATATTGGTTGGTAAAGTTAGATGTGGTAGCACTATATACATCACTAAATCAGCATCACCCCAACCCGCTGAATATGTTTACAATAAGAAATTGGCAACCTATTTTCTAGAAAAGACAATGTTACTGTATTGTAACGCTCACCTGCTTCCCACAGAGGCGCCGGTCTTGACTGGGTGAATGCCGTATCTTCAAAGGTGATGTGTAACACACGGTTGGCTCTTTGGGCTGGACCTCTGTGCACTGTATGTCTGACTCGAAGAGTAAGATGTCTGCAGATAGAAAATATGGGATTAATGAATTGGGGTTATTGGGTGCCTCTCTCCTCTTCCCTTTCTCTTCTCCTGTAGAACCCCAAAGGTTAACGCCCTCACCTTAGGTAAGTGAACGCCGAGCTCTCCATCTGCCTCGGGGCAGGGTGCCGTAACCAGTTTCTTCACTGGATAAGGGTGCAGGCCTCTTGTCCTCAGAGGACTGCTGTCCGTCGTTAACTGCACGAACGGTAAGTTCTGGGCACTTCAAATGTCTTAAAAGTCTTTTGTAATGATATCTCTTGTTTTGCAGGGTTCCGGCGATGGCGGATGGCGGGCTGATGAGAGTTGAGGATCGAACCCGCGTGAGGAATAGAAGCGCCTGGAAGCACGTAAGTAAGCGCTTGTAGCCTGCTTCACGATGCGCACTAACTGTCCCTTTTATCTTGCAGGTACAAGTTCGGAGCTTTAGAGAAGCTGAAGGGTGCTGGAATACCCACTGGATTCGGCGTGGGAAGGAGTAATGGCACGTGAGTAATAAAGTTGCCCAATGTCTTTAAACGCACCTTCTTTTGTCTTTCAGATGCGGGATGCAGCGCCGAAGGCCTCCGGAGAGTGCGAAGAGCTGGTAAGCTTTTGTCTTTCAGATGCCGGAATGCAGTGCGAAGACCTCCGGAGCATGCGAAGAGTAGGTAAGCCTTTGTCTTTCAGATGCCGGAATGCAGCGCGAGGCGTTGGTGACAGCCGATGGACCAGGTAAGAGATGCGCTGCCACTGAAGACCGTAGTGCTAACCTGTTCTTTCTTTGTCTTTACAGGTGCTGCTGAAGACTGGATTCCAGGATGGTAAGCCTTTGTTCCCTTAGGCCCAGGATCAGAAGCAGAAGACACGATGAGCGTTCTGCTGCAGAGAATGCAGAATAACGCAAAGCAAGATTCATCCATCGGGTGTGGTTTAAATAGCCTCCTGTAGTGCTTAGGTGTCTCTTTCCACAGCCACGCCTAGGTAAGAAAAGAGTTCCTGCTTTCCAGAAGAGTTCCAGTGTTCTGAACCTAGGGAGTGGCTCCTGCCCCACCCAACAGGAAAAGTAGTCCCAAACAGAAGAGGATCAGAGGTTCAACTGGCAGGTAAGTAAGCAGCATGGTCTGCTGCAGGTAAGTCCACCCAAGCATTATGAGCCCGGCGCTTCCAGCGCTGGGACTGGGCATCTTTATGAGCCTGGTGCCACTGGCGCCAGGACAGGGTCCAAAAGGTCCCAATTGGGACTGGCTGGCACTCGGAACCGGGGTTATGGGTCTGCTTCCAAGGGAGTCGGGCAAGTCCTGATCTTTTGGAAGCAGAGATCATGACAGCACCCCCCCTCAAGGCCCCTCCCAAACCGGGCTTCTCCGGGGGTTTGGGCTTTTTAGGAAATGTTCGATGAAATCTTTTGATTAGACGAGGCGCGTGGACATATTCTGCAGGTTCCCAGGATCTTTCTTGGGGACCGTAGCCTTTCCAGTCAATCAGGTAAAATAGTTTAGATTTGGAGATCTTGGAATCCAGGATGCTTTTGACTTCAAACTCGAGTTCTCCATCAACTAGAATAGGTTTTGGAGATGTAGTTAGTCGGGTTTGAGGTTGCCCGGGTTTTAATAGAGAGACGTGGAAGACCGGATGTATCTTCATGTGAGGGGGCAAGTCCAACTTGACCGCTACTGGATTTACTATGGTAGTGATGGAATAGGGACCAAGGTATCTTGGGTTGAATGTGCGTGGTCCTTTTAGAGGTAGATATTTGGTGGATAACCAGACTTGATCTCCTACTTGATATTGGGGGGCTTCCTTCCGATGTTGGTCTGCTCCTTTCTTGTATTGTTCTTTAGCCCTTTGAAGGTGAGAAACGGCTTCCTTAAAGGCTTGGGTGATTGTAGAATGCAGGTGGTCTACTGCTGGTGTTCCAAGATCTTGGAGTGGATCCAACTCCGAGGTTCGAGGGTGACTACCGTATAAAAGAAAAAACGGGGTCTTCCCAGTTCCCGAGTGGACAGAGTTATTGTAGGCATATTCGGCTATCCAAAGGATATCTTTCCAAGTTTTTTCAGTTTGTTGTAGCATGCAGCGCAAATACTGTTCCAGAGTTTGATTGGTCCTCTCGGTTTGTCCGTCGGTTTGAGGGTGGTGGCTGGTCGAAAGTCTCACATCAATTTGAGCCGACCGACAGCAACTTCGCCAAAAATGAGAAATAAATTGACTACCTTGATCCGAAATTAGAACTGAAGGAAAACCGTGCAGTCGGACGATGTTTTCGAGAAATTCTCGGGCCAGAGTTGCTACTGTTGGTAAGCCTTTGAGTGGAATGAAATGCGCCATCTTGGAGAATAGGTCCACGATTACTAGGATCGTATTGTATCCGGAGCATGGAGGTAGATCGGTGATGAAGTCCATAGAAAGCGTATGCCAAGGGCGAGGCGGGATGTCAATAGGGCGTAAGAGGCCGGCTGGTTTTTCCTTTTGAGTCTTGTTTTGGGCGCATACTCCACAGGACATTATAAAGTCTCTGATATCTTTTTTCCAAGACGGCCACCAGAAATAGCGCTTGATCTTTTCCGAGGTCTTGGTCATACCGGGATGTCCTTCCATTAAAGAATTGTGATAAGAAGAGATTACCTTTTTCTGTAAATCTGTGCTGGGCAGGTATAACCGTTCTTGGAAATATAATAGATTGTCCTTCACCGTAAAGTCCTTTCCCTGCAGATGCCAATTCTGTATGTCTGCTGGAGTTACCAGTAGCCTGGCTTTATCCTTAACTTCCTCTATGGATTGTGTGGCGATTACACCTAGAATTCTTTGTTCGGGAATGATAGGTACAGGTTTAGGATTGATCAAATGTTCTTCCACTCCCATCCGAGAAAGGGCATCAGCTTTACCGTTTTTTGTACCAGGTCGATAGGTAATTATGAAGTCAAACTCGGCAAAGAATAGTGCCCAACGGAGTTGCCTAGAGGATTGAGCTTTTGCGGTTTTCAAATATTGCAGGTTTCGGTGATCTGTAATCACAGTAACGGTGTGTCGGGCCCCCAGAAGATAATGCCGCCAAGCCTTAAAGGCGGACTTGATAGCTAGAAGTTCCTTATCAGTAATAGTGTAATTGATTTCAGGAGGCGAGAATTTGCGGGACCAAAATGCCACGGGATGCAACTGATTGGTTACTGGGTCCTTTTGTGATAGAACTGCCCCCATGGCAAGGCTCGAAGCATCAGTTTCAACGATGTAGGGGAGTTCTGGGCGAGGATGTTTTAAGATCGGTGCAGAGATAAATCTAGTCTTCAAATTCTGGAAAGCTTGTTCCGCCTCGGTAGACCATTCAAAACGTTTGTTTTTCTTTAACAAGGCGGTGATGGGCTGGACTATTCGAGAGAATTCGGGGATAAACCTGCGGTAAAAGTTAGCGAAGCCTAACATGCTTTGAACACCTTTTACGGAGGATGGCGATGGCCATTTGAGAATTGCATCGACCTTCTTTGAATCCATACGCACTCCACTAGGTGATAATATGAATCCCAAGAATTCAACTTCAGTCACGTTGAAAACACATTTTTCCAACTTAGCGAAAAGTTTGTGTTGCCGCAATCTCTCGAGGACCATTTTCACGTGTTTCCGATGTTCAGTTTCCGATGAATAATAAACGAGGATGTCGTCAATGTAAACAACAACACACACATCTATGAGCTCTCTGAGGACATCGTTCATAAAATATTGAAAGGCGGCCGGGGCATTGCAAAGTCCGAAGGCATGACCTGATATTCAAATAGCCCATACTTGGTGCGGAAGGCCGTCTTCCATTCATCGCCCTCTTTTACTCGTACCAAGTGGTAGGCTCCTCTAAGATCCAGCTTTGTATATATGCATGCTTTTCTGACTTGGTCCAGGAGTTCAGGGATCAAAGGTAACGGATATCTATTCTTAACGGTGATCTGGTTCAGGGCGCGATAATCTATACAAGTTCTAAGGTCCCCTTCGTTTTTTGGAACGAAGAACAAAGCTGAGGAAGCAGGGGACTTGGAAGGACGAATAAACCCATTCGCTAGGTATTGATCCAGGTATTGTCGGAGGTGAAGATTCTCAGGCTCGGTGAGGGCATAAATTCTACTACAAGGAGGAGTAGATCCAGGTATCAGGTCTATCTGGCAGTCATAAGACCTATGAGGAGGTAGAGAGTTAGCCTGATCCTTCCGGAAAACATCTTGGAATTCTAGGTATTCAGGAGGTAACTGGGGAGCCTCCGAGGAAATTGCTGCCAGTGCAACACCAGGTCGAGGGTGACAAGTAGAGACACATTCTGGAAACTGAACCGTTCTTGCTCGCCAATCGATCTGAGGATTGTGCTTCTCTAACCAAGGAATTCCTAGAATAATCTGGAACTGAGGGGCCTTGATCACATCGAACACGATCTTCTCATGGTGTCCATCTTGACTTACTAGCGTCACTTCTTGGGTGGTATGCGTTACTGGTCCGGAGGCTATCTCCGTACCATCCACCGTAGTAATGACGTCCTTTACAGCCTTTGGACAAAGAGTCAGATTCATCCTCAAAACCATTTCATGATCCACATAATTGCCGATGGCACCGCTGTCGACGTAAGCTTCAATCGCATGTAATCGATCCGGATGTTCAGGGCTAATGAGGACCATAGGTATCACGAAATGCGAGGTCACGGAACTGGTTTTAACGCTCGGCAAGAGGACCTCTATTCTTGTCGGGCGAGGTCGTTTCCCTGCTCAGAGTTTGTGACCCTGGTAACTGCAGCTCCTACTGCCTTCTTGGCTGGTTTCACCGGACAGTCTCGAAGAAAGTGCCCCGAGTTTCCGCAATAGAGGCATAATTGCAGCTGTTTTCTCCTTTCCCGCTCCTTTTGTGTAAGTGGTCCTTTCAGGCCGCCTATTTGCATGGGTTCCCCGGAGTCTACTCCTTTGGTAGGAGTTGGTGGTTTGGAAAATACTCGAGCATCAAACTTGGAACGATCGGCCTTCCTGTTCTGCAGTCTGTGGTCAATTTGAACGACTAAGTAAATATAGTCTGAACAGTCTTGCGGGGGATTCACTACTTGGGCTAACACATCTTTGAGCTCTCCACGTAGACCTCTATAAAACAGCGTAATCCTTTTGTCCTCAGGCCATCGAGTTTCCACTATCAGTCTGTTGAAAGACGCAATATAAGCCAAAGGGTCTTGATTACCCTGTCGCAATGAAAGGAGCTCATTGTCCAAGGCCTGCCCCTGTGAATGTCTTGCAAACAGTTTTTCCATACTGAGCTGAAAAGCTTGAAAATCATGGAGAACCGGATCATCTTGATTAACTAGAGGGATCGACCAGTCTGCCGCATTGCCACTAAGGTACGAAAGCACGAAAGCTACCTTAGCTTTATCAGTTGGAAAGGCTGCTGGCCGGCATAAGAAGTGCAACCGGCACTGATTAATAAATACTGCAAACCTCTTTGGGTCACCAGAAAATCGTTCGGGCGGAGCCAGAGGTAAATTCCCAGGTAGGTTGATCTGCACTGGGTTCGTAGAGGATGTTGAAGGAAGATTTGCCCCTGATGCGGGTAACGGAGTTTGTCCGGCTTGTGACTGTAGCAATTGTCTAGCGAGATCGTCTGTTCGCTCCTTGGAAATAATCAGTTCCCTTCTTAGAGCATTCGTTTCCTGACGGGCTGCATGCACTTCTGCTCTTAGTTCCCCAAGCAACTGGGCTAGCTTGCCGGTATCTGAGGTTTCCATAGCGCCTGGGTGGGAGTTTTGCGGTAGGCTTTGCGTTCTGTAACGCTCACCTGATTCCCGCAGAGGCGCCGGTCTTGACTGGGTGAATGCCGTATCTTCAAAGGTGATGTGTAACACACGGTTGGCTCTTTGGGCTGGACCTCTGTGCACTGTATGTCTGACTCGAAGAGTAAGATGTCTGCAGATAGAAAATATGGGATTAATGAACTGGGGTTATTGGGTGCCTCTCTCCTCTTCCCTTTCTCTTCTCCTGTAGAACCCCAAAGGTTAACGCCCTCACCTTAGGTAAGTGAACGCCGAGCTCTCCATCTGCCTCGGGGCAGGGTGCCATAACCAGTTTCTTCACTGGATAAGGGTGCAGGCCTCTTGACCTCAGAGGACTGCTGTCCGTCGTTAACTGCACGAACGGTAAGTTCTGGGCACTTCAAATGTCTTAAAAGTCTTTTGTAATGATATCTCTTGTTTTGCAGGGTTCCGGCGATGGCGGATGGCGGGCTGATGAGAGTTGAGGATCGAACCCGCGTGAGGAATAGAAGCGCCTGGAAGCACGTAAGTAAGCGCTTGTAGCCTGCTTCACGATGCGCACTAACTGTCCCTTTTATCTTGCAGGTACAAGTTCGGAGCTTTAGAGAAGCTGAAGGGTGCTGGAATACCCACTGGATTCGGCGTGGGAAGGAGTAATGGCACGTGAGTAATAAAGTTGCCCAATGTCTTTAAACGCACCTTCTTTTGTCTTTCAGATGCGGGATGCAGCGCCGAAGGCCTCCGGAGAGTGCGAAGAGCTGGTAAGCTTTTGTCTTTCAGATGCCGGAATGCAGTGCGAAGACCTCCGGAGCATGCGAAGAGTAGGTAAGCCTTTGTCTTTCAGATGCCGGAATGCAGCGCGAGGCGTTGGTGACAGCCGATGGACCAGGTAAGAGATGCGCTGCCACTGAAGACCGTAGTGCTAACCTGTTCTTTCTTTGTCTTTACAGGTGCTGCTGAAGACTGGATTCCAGGATGGTAAGCCTTTGTTCCCTTAGGCCCAGGATCAGAAGCAGAAGACACGATGAGCGTTCTGCTGCAGAGAATGCAGAATAACGCAAAGCAAGATTCATCCATCGGGTGTGGTTTAAATAGCCTCCTGTAGTGCTTAGGTGTCTCCTTCCACAGCCACGCCTAGGTAAGAAAAGAGTTCCTGCTTTCCAGAAGAGTTCCAGTGTTCTGAACCTAGGGAGTGGCTCCTGCCCCACCCAACAGGAAAAGTAGTCCCAAACAGAAGAGGATCAGAGGTTCAACTGGCAGGTAAGTAAGCAGCATGGTCTGCTGCAGGTAAATCCACCCAAGCATTATGAGCCCGGCGCTTCCAGCGCTGGGACTGGGCATCTTTATGAGCCTGGTGCCACTGGCGCCAGGACAGGGTCCAAAAGGTCCCAATTGGGACTGGCTGGCACTCGGAACCGGGGTTATGGGTCTGCTTCCAAGGGAGTCGGGCAAGTCCTGATCTTTTGGAAGCAGAGATCATGACATGTATCTACTTATTTTCATATTGAATTTCTTTTGGTTTTGTTTTATGATCACATTTACCAACAAGTTACTGGAGTAGCCTTGGGCTCTAAACACTCCCCTTTGGTCGCCAATCTGTTTATGGGCTGTTAGAGCAATTGTCCATTTACAAATATCAAACCAATGCAGTTATCAAATGGTGTTGTTATACTGATGAAATATTTCTAGTTTTGGCAGGCACTCAACAGGAACGTATTCAATATGCAAAAGCTTTCAATGAAAATGTCTTTCCTAGACTTAGAAATACTGATTATGGATAACAAAATCGAAACAAAAACGTGTAGAATAAAAGACAGAAGCAAACACAACACTCGTTGCAAACAGTTGCCATAAAAAAGTATAATGAACAATTTACCTTATGGAGAATTTCTAAGAGCAAACGAAATTGCAGAAAAACTGATTTTTTCTGAAGAGCAATCTAATATTTTGAGAACAAGATTTTTGGAAAGAGGGTATGATTCCAAAACTATGGAGAATGCTGAACTAAAAGCACATACATGGAAAACAAAAGACAGGCCCAGAATCCCTTAAACAGAAACTCATCCAGATTTGATTCTACGGCACTAAGAAGATTATGCGCAACAAAAGAAAAGGTGATCTAGAAAAAGAACTGAGACAACAAGAAGCCATATCCATTTTTCTTTTCCGGAGTACTCGTGACAAACCGAACTCAGATCATGAACTGCATTCACTTTTGGGATACAGTATTAGTAATGAGTGAACATATTAGTAGTCATGGACAGGATCAATCTCTCATACATGTTATTAAAGAGTCTGAGACATAATACGTTTTAGGTTTTGTGGAGTTCAATGCCACATTTGACAGAACTGACTGAATATTAAAAGGTTGTGTTCTAGGTAAGATGAATAAGGGTGGGACATGATACTAAGATTATAGAGAAATAATTGAGGAGTTGACCTAGTGGTTAAATGGAGATGGTATACTGATGAGGGAATTCAAGAATAACTGAATAATATTTTAGATTAATCCATGCACAAATAATTTATAGAGGAACTCATCTAATTAGTCATTAAGGAAATTAGTGATTAATATGATACATTTTAGAATTATTATTTAGTTAAGGAAAATTACGAATGTGTTTTGTCTGTTATAAGATATCCTGAAGAAGAATTGATTTTCATGATCTGAAATAAATAGATCTACATGGTATCAGGGCATTATGTTCATTGAAATTAACTCCATTCCAAGATGGCACTCAAGTAACAGGAGAATTACTGTATAAAGAATAGTCCTCTTTCTATGACTTACAAGTTCACTAATAAAAATGCTTCAAAATGGCAATTACAAAAGTTAGGATGCCATTTCGAGGTGTTAATCAGGATGTGTGATGCAGCTTGACAGAGAAGGTAAGAAGGATGAGTGACATGAAAAAGAGATTAGTAGTAATAGATTTCCAACATCTTGAACAAAGATATGAGGAAGTGTTAAGACTTCATTTAGATATGGAAACATTTAATTAAAGAAGAAACATGAAAATTTGTACATGATTTAGGAATATACATGGTAGAAGAAGTAAAAGGTAAAATTGAGGAAGATTTTGATAATGGATAAGATGTATATTTTTAATGAGTGTCCGGGAAGTCATGTAGTGTTGTTTGTCTTGGTAGCTATTTTAGAAAGAACATTAAAACGTTGCAAGCAATGATCCATATGGAAGGAGTTCAGTAAATACACAGAAGAAATGACAAGTGGCAGGTAGTTTACAGTACTGTTTCTAGAGACAGACTATGATATAAGTAACTTTGATAGCATGTAGTAATGGATGAAAGGAGGGATGGAAGGTGAATTCTATTGAATATCATAAGAAGTTGTGGTTAAGGACTGTGATGTATATGCACATGGACTCCACAATTGAGGTATGTATATTAATGATTGTGACAAGGAGCTAGTTAAGTGGAATATGATATATGTAATTTTCAGATTTAATCGTATGATGAACTGCTTAGAGTGGTATTTTTTATTTCTTTTTTATTTCCTTTTCCTTTTTGATGACTTTTATATGATATTTGGATGTGTTAAGTGTTGAACTGTTAATGATAACATATTTGCAACACCAATTATCAGCTATGAAGAAGCTCACTAAGTCCCACATTATAAATATGTGACCACCTGGCGAAACATGTGTCGGCAATGGAACGGTAGAATGATGTTGGCAATTGAGCTATATAATTGTGTTAATTACTAAGAATCTTGGATTTCTATTTTCGTACAGTTTGTAGAAAAAAATCACAAATTGGAATACTCTTGGATGTCATATTTCTAATACGCATATAAACATGCATGGGATAATTCTAAAAAGAAACAATTGTTATTTATATGTGTTGATATTCAGGTATTAGTAATACAAGAGTGCAATAGGGATATTGTTGAAGTTTATTGATACATAACAAATGACTCAGAGACTCAGTATTTTGGGATGTATAAGTAAAAAGTATATATATATATATTTTTTTTTTATTGTTTTGTTTGGTTAACTTTAACCTTATACAACCATACAAACAATCAATCCTCATTTCCATATTTTTCCATAAAACAATCCCATAAATGTAAAAAGAAAACAGGAACGAATGGACAAGAAAAGGAGAAAAGAAAAAAAATCAACAATAAAACAGTTTGTACAATCAACCAATCTTCCTATTTACAATTGACTATCTAATCCATAATTCATTACATCTCCCCCTCATATCAAATTCTCTGTTTATAAAAGACCCAAATGAAGACCTCAAATATATTCTATTTGCTTTCCCTCTTCACAATTACAGAACAATCTCACACATTTCTAGCATTTGTACTACCGCTATTGCCATATGCTGTGAGTGACCATCAATCAGTCTTTCCCAGAGTGAGCCTTGCATATAGTGAGTTGTTTTGAACACAAAATTATTAAAGAAAAGCAATCTAGCATTCATTGTGCCTTCACAGGTCATTAACAAATGTTTAGTGGACTGAGCTTCTGGGTTTTTGCAGATCTGACATAATTTTCGGGCGGTCTCCCCCAGTGTCATGGCCACAGGCCCCAGAACACAAAAACCACACCATCTAGTGATGGGGGCAATGGGTCACTTGACTCATTTATGTCCCTTTGGGACCAATAAACACAGGGTCCCTGGCTGGAGTCCATCCTGGTGCCTTTGGCGTCAGGCTCATATAGAGATGTGAGCAGGAAGACTTTATTTCAGTGCAGGAGTGCTTTTATTTTACAATAACTTTCCAGGAGCTGATACATCCTCATGTGCTGACTCATCGAGTGTGGCTCCCTAGGCCTGGTCTTCATGTGCTAACTGATCGGGTGTGGCATGGTGTGGCAGGCAGGCTGAACCTGGTGGGCGTTGCTTCAGAAGCTCAGCTATATAAGCTGCTCCATCATTAAGTCTGCTGCTTCGCGTTACTGTGCACTCTTGTGCAACGTGACACTTGCTGCCGCTTGGACCAGTTTACTTACCTTTACCAGGCGTTCTCCTGCATACTCACCTCCAGGAAACCGGTGCTTCATCGCTTCATCTGCAGACTCATCTCCTGACATCCAGTGATCTTGATCCCGACGCCGCAGCACCGCGCTCCGCATCCATGAACTCGGACCCTGTGAAGAAGAAGAAAGACAATGTTAGAACATCCATCCTAGGGCCATGCCGCATTTGAACCCTGCACGCCCCCTAGTTAACAATTTACCAGCTACTATACCACTGCAGCTTCGTTCCTCAGTCCCTCTGGCTACCGCCTCGAGCTCTGCAGCTTCTGCCGGGCCGGCAACATCACCTGCAAGGGAAGAAAGCAAAAGAGCAAAAATCAAAAGTGGAACGGACAGCAATACAAGACAACGAACTTTACAATACAACAAAAACAGACGAGGAAAGACAAAGGCAAACAGGAACACTTACCTGAAGTATAATGGCTTAGTCACAGCAAGACTGGACTACCACGTGCAAGGGACCAGTGAAGGAACTCAGTCCAGATCATGAAAGTACGGAGTGCTCGCCAAAACTAATCAACAGGTGAGCTTTCCAGGGACAGTGCATCCCAAGGGTACCACGGTTTGGGAGAAGGGGTCTGGAAGGGGATCAGGCGCACGAGTTGGCATACTCACGCTCCCTATTCTCCACGCAGGAGCAGTCCCAAGCAGCATCACCTATTACCACCAGTCACCACATAAGCGCAGAGGGCAAAGTCGGACCCCAGCGACCTCACCCCCGGGAGGGCTGCAACCGTGCCCCAACAACTCCGCAGAGATCAGGTGAGCGTAACACCCTGCCCTCTTTTTGCCAGAACTTCACCTGTATGTATTACATTCAGCCTGAGTCTAAGAATTTGTTCCGAATTTCCAATCAGGAAACTTTGTTAGATATTTACTCAAAAAGCCTAGTTTCCTATCTGCTGTCTGCAGGGGATTAGGGTTGGACCCTGACCGTATTCCTTCTATTGTTCAGATCCAGTCCATTTCGTCCCATCTCCTTTTTGCTTTCACTGGATTCTCTGAAAGAGTTTTTCTCTCTATATCAGCAGTAAAAAGAAGATTTCCCACCTGAAGACTCAAAATCGAAAGAATTTTCGATTTTTTCATCTCCATGTGCGCTTCTATATCTGTATATAAAGAGTTGTCCTGTGCATTGCTTATACCTTGGAACAATGATATTAATTTCCAACCTGCCTGAGCTTCCAGGGATCTTAAACCTAATTCATATCTGATGTTACCTATTGACAGGCTCATTGGTAAGCCCAGCGCTTGTTTACACAGGAGACCTTCCTATTTTTGCCATGTGGTGTTCCAAAGCAGAGGTTTCGCCTCCAATCCATGTAGCAGAACTGGGACTACCTTTGCTTGGTAGAATCTCATTACCGGAATGATTGAGAATCGGCCATACTTCCATAATATCTTCTTCATTTGTGCAGCTTAAGATTGTATTTTCAATATGAAGTCCTGCTCTACTTTACCCAATGCTGGCAGAGCATAGATTTTATAACCAAGGTAAGTCAACTCTTCCACCCTTGTTATCGTCTCACCTCCCATTGACCATTGTTGGTATGCAATTTTTTTGTTTTTCTGCCTGAAAACTATAATTTTTTATTTTGTAGGAGTTAACGCATATCCATTTTCAGTTGCATAGCAATGTAGGCTATTCAAAAGACGCGGAAGTTGGATGGCTGTTCTGTCCAAAACCACAACATCACCTGCGTAGGCAGGCCAGTGGAGCTTTGTCCCATTCAATACTGGGCTTGCCATCGCAGACGGAGCTATATAATCACCCATATCGGCTGTATATAAATTGAAAAACAACGGTGCCGCTAGACATCCTTGGCGGACTTCCCAGTTAACTCTAACTTGTTCGGAAAGATGGCCTTCCTCATCCAGCCGCACTCTAATGGAGTTCTCTTTTTGAAACTCTACGAGCATCCCCAGAATTCCCTCAGTGATCCCCTTTGCCCTCAACTTCTTCCAGAGCCTTCCCCTGTCCACCTGATCGAAGGCCTTGGAGAAGTCGACCCAGGCCCCGAACAGTTGCTGACCTCCTCTTTGACTTGTATTTTAGCTTAACAAATTTAGCGTCAAGCTGTTTACTGCAGTAGACAGCCCCTTCCTGTTCCCATTTTGACATTTAGATAGAAACTTCACTTTTCTTTCCCACTTCTCCACCTCTCCCAGCAGTAATCTCATGAATATTTTACTGTCTATGTCCAGCAGGGCGATAGGGTGGTAGTTTACCGCCTCTGACCTTCCCCCCTTGAACAAAGGAATTATAGTGGCCGATCTCAAGGATGATGGTAATTTCTTTGGGCCAAAATTTCCTTCAAGGGCCAGTTTAGCAGTTTCGCACAAAGGGCTTTGATAAGTCAGACCAGTCAGGCCAGCTGCTTTTGAGGTGGAGCTCTTTATAATTAGATTTTCATATCTGACTCTTCAAAGGTTAAATTCCAGTCTACATGTTTATTATAATCAAAAATAGTTTTCTCTGGCTTTCCAATGACCGACCCTAGATGACTGATCCAATCTCTTTCTGATACCAAATTACAGTGCTGAATTCCCGATTTCCCTTTCAATTGATGAAATACTGTCCAGGGCTCTCTGGACCCTTTTTTCCTAATTAGTTCTAACTATCCTGTTGCAACCTTTCAATTTTCCTGGAAACCAACCATGCTTTATAGTTTTAAATCAGGATTCTTTCCTCTTCTTTCCGTGCATCTCTACTTCCATTACTTTTTTTTAACTAGTCTTATGTTCCTATTTAATTCCTTTTTCCTTAAACTAAAAAATATAATAATAATGTTTTTTTTAATGTTATCAAAATATTGTTATACATTTTCATTACAAATGGAATGGAGCGAGAGAGGAGAGACTGGCACATTTGTTTATCCCAAATAACATTGCTAATTCCCAGATGCATCTTCATCCATTAAATCTCTGAACCCCATGTCATAATGTAAAAAAACTATGCTCGCTTATGGTAGACACAGTGGCTCAAAGGTAACATTGCAGGTTCAAGTCCTTTTGTTCTCATGAAAATATTCAAACAGGTAGGTTGAGCTATGTATTTGGAGGAAATAAATAAAAATGTTCATACTGTTGTGAAAATATAGTTTTATCTTTATTTACATTTCAAATGGCTCAAAGTGGGAGGCCAGCAAATGTGTTTATCCCAACAGATATTGCTAGTTGCCAGATGCATCACCATCCATTACATCTTTGACGCAGATGTCATAATGCAAAAAGCTATGCTTTTTGAAGACTGGTCCAGTGGCTCAGGGGTTAAAGCTGGCACTCACCAATGGCAATGTTGCAGATTTATTGGCTCACAGAGAGAGACCAGCACCTTTTTATCCTAGACAGCATTGCTAGCTCTGAGATTCATCTTTATCCATTGTACCTTTGTCCGTCAACTTTAATGCAATAAAGCTTTGCTTTCTGAATGGAAAACTATTGGCTCAGAGGTTAGAGCATGCAGGATCCGACTGGTCTAAAGGGAAGTGCCACCATGCCAGCCAAGGACTCTCGAATGGGCTAGTGGTTTTGTGCAAAATGTACAATTTCTTTGGGCCAGAGCGACCAGTTACCACACTTGTTTTAACTAATATTACTATTACTAAGCATGTATGTTTTCAAATGCGCTATTTGCAGTGTTCTTTCCCATGACCATTTGCACACAGGTTAGAGCATGGGCTCACTACTGGGAAGGTTGCAGGCTCAGATCCTCTTGTTGGAATGGAAATACCCAAACTGGTAGTTTGATCTTTGTTTTTTAAGGTTTAGCTAAACATTGGTATTTTCTATTTTATTTTACTGTTATATAAAGATTTGTGTAGTGATTTAGGTTTCCATGTTGTCTTTGCAGAATGAGTAGAATGCTGAGTGAGTGACATGGAATCTTGCTGGTCAGAATGTTGTTGTATGGTTGAGAGTTCTGAGTGAGTCAGTTGGAGGAATGTAGCCTACCTGGGAGGATGCCGGTGCATGTTTGCCTGGAACTCTGATGAACTTGATATAAGAAATATAAAAGATGTACTGGAACTTCTTTAAAGGAGCAACTGGAACATCAAGAGATGTAAGAGTCATCATTGAGCACCCAGAACTTTACATTGGCGACTAGGATGGGAGGTGCAGGGGGGACAGCACGGAGGATGGCACATGCACCGCCCCCAACCCAAGAAGAAGGCCCTTCCAGGTAGGGCGAGCGCTTAATGCTATAGGCACAGGAGAGACCAGCGCAAAGGGCAGAGGCGCAGAAGAGAGTGAGCAGCGCCTGGGCCAAGGGCCGGCTGGCCTGCCAGCAGATGGGTAGGTCAAGCACAGAGAAAGGCAGAGGAACTTTGGCAAGGCTGAGGACCCAGTGACTGTCTGAAGGGGTTTGAGAACCCAAAGCTGCGGCATGGAGGGATTTGGAGCTCAAGGCAGCAGCAATTGAAGAGACTAGGAGTCTGAGCTGTGCCTGAAAATATTTGGAAGCCATGCCGTGCAGCTGAGTCGCTTGGAGCCCAGGGCAGCAGCATTGGGAGAGGCTTGGAGCCTGAGTTGCATCTAGGAGTAACTGGGAGATCATTGTGTTCTTCAGAAGGGCTTGGAGCTCATTGTAAGGCATCTGGAGGGGCTAAGAGTCCATATGCTGTGCAGAGCAAGGTCCTGGTGACCATTACAGCGCCTGGAAGGGTTTGGAACCCATATGCTGTGAAAAAGGGTTCCTGGGGGACATTGCAACAATTAGAAGGGGCTCAGAAGCTCTAATGGTGACTTAGCTATGAACTGTGACAAAAAGGTGAAGAAGCTTGGAGCTCATTTGTCGTGTGGTGAAGCATCAAAGGGTCTTGGCCAATAGAGGAGAGTCCTGTGGCCAATTAGCAGTGTTTTTGAGGGAACCAAGAGCTATATGAGAGCGTGGGGCAAGCTGACTGTAATTAGTGACAAACTTGGGGTCGGAGCCCGTGCAACACAGTTAAAGGCTTACTTGGTCTGGTTGCTGGCTGGTGTTTGGAAGCTTTGGACGTCTCAGCTGTAGTTTTCTTAACTGTGGTGAAGTTTGGAGCTCAGAGCGAGGAACGAAGCGTTGAGAGGAGCGGAGAGCATTGGTTTCTGGAGCTCCGCTTCTCTCTGCAGCTCTGGTGAAGTGGTGACGTCACCCTATGTACCTGGGGTGATGGTGATTGTCCTTGAATTCGGAAAGGGTTTCGCAGAGCAGTTACGTTGTTGTGATGGAGCAGAACTGTGGCTTCATACTGAAACAATGGTTGACATATCAACCTAGGACGGAACGTGGATGCTGATGTTCCACAACAGGAGAGGCAGAGGCGTAGTAGCATTCCTGATGGAGAAGTTTAGAGTAAAGCACCTACGTTGTTTTGTGAACGTGGTCACGTTGCGTGTGGGTGGAGGCGGCACCAGAGTTTCAAACTTTCTATGGAACGTCATCAGTCATAGAGGAAGTTAATGGAGCTAGGCTAGAGCGAGCGGAGAGGGGTCGAAGCAAGCGGAATAAGGTCAAAGCAATCGGCTTTGAGTGAGAGCTGTTGTAGGAGCTGCGGCAAGTGAAGCAATCAGTGCTGCGCTCCATCAAAATGTATGTGTGGGATGCATAGAGGTGCTTGACCGTCGGATAATGAAAGACTGGCACCGTGTGTCTAATCGGATAAAGTAAGACAGGGACTGGGGTTTCAAAGTACTTGTCTTTGCTTGTAGAGCCAATAGATGGAGCACAGACAGTGCTAATAGTGGGACCTAATGTTTTTTGGACTTAGTGTTTATTTTTGAAGTGCCAAGTATTTTAAATAAGTTTTGTGAAATTTAAATGATCACTTAAGGGGGGGCCTTGTTTTCAAAGGAAATTGTTTTTGGTAGTCCTGTTTAAGAGCTGTGATGTGAGGCCTGTTCGGTGTGTTTATTTCTGGAGAGCTTGGAGTGAGTAACAGATGCATAGTTTGAGAAAGTATGTTGACGTGGCCTCTGTTAGGAAAGAAAATGGAGAAATAAAAGTGTGTTGCTTTGTTTAGTGTTATGTTTAAAGTTGAAGGTTCTCTAAGGATGTTCTTTCCACAGATTGACTTTTCAATACAGTAGGCAATGTGGACTAATGGGTGCCTTAGTTCATGGTTTTCATGAAATGTGATTTATGGAACATGCCATAATAATATTTTTCCTTTGCAGGTGGGACTGTTTAAAGGACTTTTACTTTTGTGTCATTTAGGGAGAACTAAGAAGCTTAGTTAGAGCTTTAAGATTTGTTAGAGTTCTTGCAGAAATGTTAATCATTTTAAGCAGTGTTAGCTTGTTGCAGTGGGTAATCTGCATGTGGGAGTCTTTGTGGTGTGTTTAGAGTTTAGCATTTTGGTGATTTTTTGTAGTTGTGTGCTTGATGGCCTAGTGCATGGTGTGTTCTAAGTGTGTCTTCACAGCAGTGGTGTGGATTTGTTTGTTTTAAGGAACACCGGTGACAGATAAGGGGTGGCAGAATCGCACTGTTTGTGCTGTTTGGATGTTGTTTCACTCTGAAGTTTGGAACGTCCAATCTGGTTCTTTGAGTGTGAGGTGCACATCATAGTGTTGTGCTTTAATATGGCTGTGAAGATATGAGAAGCTATGTGTGACAAGTGTGGTTGATCTGATGATAGAGATTATTTTATTTATGTGAGATGTGTGATAATGCTTCCTCATAGTTGTGTTGGTCTTTATGGCGGATCTTTAGGACACAGGCGACGAATTGGGGGTGGTTGCATAGGTACCTTTGGGGTGCAATGTGTTATTGTGTCATTTCACTCAGGTGTTGGGAAATGCCCAGCTTTGTTCTTTGGTGTGTATAGGTGCACAGCTCTGAGTTGTGTGTGTGGTGTGGCTATAAGGTTAGAATTGGTTATATGTTATTGTCTGGTAGAGGAGGAGAGAAGTGAGAGAGATACCTGAGGTGTTTAAGATTGCTAGTGGTGCAATTCTCAGTGGTGGGTGTCCTTCCTTTACTGTGTAGAAAAGGGGAGGGGCATTGTTAGTATGTGTTATGGTACCATTTCAACTGCTGACGTGTTCAGGTTGTACGGGTGTGGTGATAGTTCATGTGGTTGAGATGCACGCGCATGTGTTGGAGTGTGTGTATGCACTGTGCGTTTTGAGTGTGACCAGTTTTGGTAGGCATTGTTGTTGTTGTGTAAGGAAGGGAGATATGGAGTGATTTAGGTTTCCATGTTGTCTTTGCAGAATGAATAGAATGCTGAGTGAGTGACATGGAATCTTGCTGGTGAGAATGTTGTTGTATGGTTGAGAGTTCTGAGTGAGTCAGTTGGAGGAATGTAGCCTACCTGGTAGGATGCCGGTGCATGTTTGCCTGGAACTCTGATGAATTTGACATAAGAAATATAAAAGATGTATTGGAACTTCATTAAAGGAGCAACTGGAACATCAAGAGATGTAAGAGTCATCATTGAGAACCCAGAACTTTACAATGTGTTTCTCTATTTTCATTACAAATGGGCTCAGAGCAAGAGACTAGCAAATGTGTTTATCTCAACTGGAATTGCTAGTTCCCATCATGGGTTAACCTACAGACAAGTTAATGGTTTAATTCCCATAGTTTGCATGAAAATGCACAAAATGCTTGTTTGAACTGTGCATTGCAAGGAAATGGGTAACATTTTTTATGTTTTGTTTACTGTTATAAAAATATATACTTTTATCTTTATCTACGTTACAAATAGCCCAGAGAGAGAGAGAGACCAGAACCTTTGTTTATGCCAAATGGCATTGCTAATTCCCAAATACATTTTTATCCATTGCATCTTTGACCCCCAAATCATAATGCAAAAAGCTATACGTTCTAGAAGGAGACAGAGCCTAGACCAATTTCAAGTCCCAGTCCGCCCTTGGCTAGTTCCCGAACGCATCTTCATCGATTTCACCTTTGACAGCTATTTGATAATGCAGAAAGCTATGTAGCTCAGGGGTTAGAGGTCTGGTTCACCATTGGCAAGATTGCAGGTTCATGGCTACATTACAAATTTCTCAGAGAAAGGAACAAGCACCTTCTTTATCCCAACCAGCATTGCTAGTTGCAGATGTACCTTCATTCTCTACATCTTTGACCAGCATGTCACAAGACAAAAGTTTAGGCTTTTCCAAGGAAAACAGAGTGGCTCAAAAGTTAGAGGTTCAAGTTCACTTGTTGGCATAAAGATACCATAACTTGTAGGTTGAGATGTGCATTGGTAGAAAATAGATAATGTGAAAGGAGAAACAGTAGTGTCTCAGAGTTTAAAGCACAGGTTCAACAATGGAAAAGTTGCAGGTTCAAGTCCCTTCCTTGGCATGAAAGACCTCAAACAGGTACGGAGAGCTGTGTGTTGTAAGCAGTTGGAATTTTATTTTGTACTGTTAGTAAATAATATTTCGTCTTGATTTCCATTATAACTAGTTCTGAGAGTGTGATGAATCAACTTCCGGGGCACCAGTGGCCCAGGGATGAATACTGGTTTCTATCCCATAAATCAGCTCCATAGCTCTAGTACACCAGAAGGGATCCGTACAGATTGGAACACAAGTCAATTAAAAACCTCCTTGTCCAATTTTGGTAACGTGGACGAAACAGCAGGCTTATCTCTGCAAGAACGTGGATCATTGGTTAGTTGCAACACAACAAAAATACAATTATTACCCAATGATAAAAAGGACTGTGCAGTCAAGGTTGTAAACAAATCTCTACTTTATTATTATGTAACATACAAATCTAGCACCATATAAAATACAACAGACCCTGTAAAGGAATGCAGAGGACAGTCAGTTTCAAGAAGAGAAGGGGATGCACTCTGGATACTGACAGGATGGTAGCTGTGAAGTAATTAATCACAATAGTTCATGAATTCTTGGTTTCAGCACAAAGGGGAGCAATGAGTCGTAAAATGTCACTAGGGGCCTTTGGAGAATGACAAGGGGACAGAACCACAATGTACCTTGTGCTTGTAGATGGTCTTGGTGCTCGACAGGGTCGAGTCGGTTTCAGGATGCTTTGCATCCCCTGCGACAGAGTTTAAAACAGGAGATAGCTGAGGGTATCAGGCGGCAGGCAGTTTGGCGAGCGAGGCTGGACGGATGGCTGCAGGCTGGCCTACACAGTTGCTCGGGGTCAGGAATCATTATCTCAGTGCTGGTTGACGAGTCTGAAGCACTGGTTGAGGCATCTCAGACAACGTTAGCAACTGCGGTGTGACAACAGTCAGCAGTGCAGTCAGTTGCAGCGAGAGGGGCTCAACTGGCTCAAAAACTTTCTTTAAGGCGGATGCTGGTTGTTGCTTGTTGATACACCCCTCCTAGCTTCTTCACTGGGCGTGTGTTGTCCTTTAAGACAGATGGCCCAAAGCTGCAGAGAGTGTTAAAGGCACTGGCCTTGTCCTGGGTTTGGTTCAGATACTCTCTGGTACTTCTCACCTAGGAAGCTTGCTGCCAAGCCTAGCAGGGCATGCAGTGTGCTGGCTGGGTACCGGTTCCGGAGCTTCTGGAGGGTCCTCTGGATTCAGAATCTCCCTTGGTTCCCTGGGAGATGTTTAGGGGAGGGATCTTGCTTCCCTCTTTGGAAATTCTGGCCTTCCTTCACTGGCAGAAGCTGTAAGGCAGACTGTACCTTCAGCCAGTCTCCGAACGAGTTCTTCTTGTTACTCCTTGCAAAGTCTTCAGATGATCTCTCAAAAAGAGGGGCTCAGATCTCTTTTAAAGCCAAATGGGCTACAGTGATTGGTGTAGGCTAAGCCTATCTTAATGAGCCAATCCTGGCTCCCCACCAACAATCTCATGTATGCATGAGGTCATAACCAGAGTGCTTTGCAACAGAAAAGGTAAAGGTGTGAAAACATGTAATACTAAGTCCCACCCATCTTCCTGTCTGTTGTGGATCAAAGGGTTTCTCTGGTTAATTGAGCTCTCTGTGGTTCCTGATTAAAGTGGCAGGTCTCCCTTGAAGCTGTGGCGAGAACAGACATTCTGTCTCCATCAAATCACATACTCCTACCCTCTGAATGGTGTACCCCTGCGGGGGTTGCCTACTGTAAATGCATGTGCCAAACATGACAGCCCCCTGTCATTGTTAATCAGGTTGACACAGTGCATATAAAAGGAGTGTTGGGTTTTCTGTCTCATTTGTTTAAGCCTCTGTAGCCAGGCCCCATGTGGACCCTTATATGAAGTATTCTCTATTAGTATGCTAATTATGTTAATTGCCACCACCATCTGCAGAGGGTAAACAAACAGACAGGGCAGGACTATGGAGCTTTTGATAGTTAATTAGGCTGGCCATGGCAGGAGGAAGGTTTTGGCCCTCCCCCTTCTGAGATGCATTGTGTACTCCACCTGTCAGATCCCAACTAAATATGACAGGAAGGACTGCACCTGTAGGCTGTGCCCACCCAGAGTACACAGGTCTATGTGTATGTCATGTGGTGAGCATAGGAAAATGTGTGCGGATTAGCCCCACACATTTTTCATAGGTTGATCTGCCATCATTCAATTTCATATAAAATTTCAAAAAAGCACCGGTAAGCGCACACCCACGGTGCGGATGGTTGAATTCACCACAGAGAGAGAACAGCACCTTGCTTGTAATGTGTAATTGATAGCCACTTTTTCATTGGAGACTACACCTGTCGTATGCCCTAGTCTGACCTTGGCTAGTACCCAAATGTATCTTCATAGATTGCACCTTTGACAATTATGCATCTTCATAGATTTCACCTTTGGCAACTATGCCAATTACAATTCTCCCAGTTTTATGGTATTTATTTGTGCAAATTTTTCATCTGTATGTATTAATGTAAATAGTGCATTACAGGAGGGTGGTGTTACTACTTTGGGAATACCAATTACAATTGAATGCCTATTTTGTACATCCTTGCAGTGCACGTTAAATACAAGAACTATTTTGGATCCATCTGATCTCGCCCTGCAGACTTATAGGGCCTCATTATGAGGTGGGCGGTAAGGGATTACCGGCACCGGTAGGGAGACCGGTGCCGGTAATCCCTTACCACCGTACCACGAGGTCCCTTAGCAGGTCCCTCCAGTAATGGCTGGTCTGACCAGGTGTTATGGACGGGACCTGTTAAGGGATCTTGAAGCTAATAACGGTACCGCAATTTGCGGTACGGTTATTAGCACCTTCCCCATTCCCATTGAGCCCTATGTGGGCTCAAATGGGAACGGGGAATGGCTTTTTCAATGGGGAATTACTGGTCCCACAAAGGTCGGACTACACCGGTAAGTCCCCATTGAACGAGACCGGTGCCGGACACGTTATTGGTGGCAGTCATGGCACAAATAGCGCCATGTCTACCACCAATCTCGTAATGAGGCCCATAGACTCAGAAGATTTGAGGATTGTGCAACAACGTGCGGATGTTGTAAGGGCTACTGCACTTATTCACTTTAGGTCTGAGACTGTTGCATCCATGGTAATGACTCACCAACATAGCTCCATGAAGCTTGGTTATGAAATCTCCACAGTCGAAGTAGATTACAACAAGCAGATGGTGTCTACTAGTGCATATAAAGCTGGCTACCAGGCAAAGGGCAAAGATAGTGAGGAGAAGTTGATGATTGCAGTTTTGCAGGTAGGTATACAAAGGGCTTACTAACAAATGAATGAAGAACAGGTGTGTATAACGACTGATATGGAGGATGACTGGTCATGGCTGGCAGGCACCCTGCCACCACATATTCTACATATACCCTAACATCAGATCTGCTGTCCTATCCTGGAATACTAGAGGAAACTCACCTTATGTGGAGGAAGAGGGGTTGGCAGCAATATTGGGGGACTTTTCTGTTGTTGCACTTCAGGAAATTTGGGCTACACAGTCTGTTCTACTTGATGGTTATAACACTCTATACAATTTAGCTACTCAGGGTTTTAGGGGAAGGCCAAAAGGTGGCCTCGTTCTTAGTGTTTTAATGCGTTAGACGTGGAAAGGTTTGAGGTAGAACGTGAATTCCTATTATCTGGGGTAATTACTGGACATTTGATAGGTAATACGAAGGAGATGCTGGGGTTCATTACGAGTTTGGAGGTAGCCATGACGCTATTAGCACCATGGCTGCCTCCAAACCCGGGTCCGGTGTTACTGAATGGGGATTTACCGGGACATTCCGACCTATGCGGACCCGGTAAGTCCCCATTCAGTAAACCATTCCCCATTCCCATTTGAGCCCCCATAGGGCTCAATGGGAATGGGGAAGGCGCTAATAACGGGCCTGCAAATTGCGGGCCCGTTATTAGCTCCAAGGTCCCTTAACGGGTCCCGCAAAGAACGGCTGGTCAGACCAGCCGTTCCTGCTGAGAGCCACTAAGGGACCTCGGAATATGGCGGTAGGGGCTTAACGGCACCGCCATCCTTAACGGTGCCGTTAAGCCCCTACTGCCATACTCGTAATGACCCCCGCTGTCTCTAAATCTCTTTGAACCCCCCCTGTTCTTGCTTTGTTTCCATCCACTACTTCCATAGTGTACTGTTCCTGGTAGTCGTGCCGCATGATGAAAGCGACCACCAACCTTTAGTTTTAAGCAGTCGAATTCAAGCAGAATTAGTGGCGAAAGACCTTGCTGCAGAAATTGATCTGAACTCTGCGGGTAACTGTATTAAGCGGAGGCTAGGCATACTGACGAAAAACAATGAATTTGTCACCGAAAGAGGGCTAGAGGGTATTACTATTGAGGAGGTGGTGGAGGATCAAGCAGCTGCTCAGAGAATGACTGCTGATGGTGGACAGATCGCTTGGTTTTGAAAAAATTGGCAGTCAAAGGTAGGTGCGATAAATATGTAACATCCAAGCTGAGCAAGCACTCGCACAAATATGACCAGAGCATTCGGGATAGGTAAAAACTATTAAGAGAAATCAGGGATATGCTCAGGGAGGATCTGCCCTTAAAAGAGGTGGACAAGTGAGTCAAGGCCGCAAAAAATTGATATAGGAGCTGGCTGCGTAGCTGCAGGTGTAAGCTGCACTGACCAATGCAGATCCAACGATACGTAGACCCAACTCGTGGGAGGTGCGTCTAGTGGGGCTTGGACCTCTGGGTAAAGTACTCGATACAGAAGTATTACAGTGAGATTGGAATGCGCAATGGGAGGGGAATTTCTCGGAAAATGATCTAGTAATCCTAATAGGAGGTAGTAAGTCGTTCTGAGCATCAGGCCCGGCTAGGCTCTGCAGTCGGCTGATGAAACGTAACCCTGTTATCGGGAGTAAAATACCTGTAATGGTACTTAGGTACATCAGTCATTCCAACGGGATACTGGCCTCATGGCAAAATAGTATTCTGGTCCGCGTTTGCAAATTCGAGGACATAACGGATCCCAGGAATTATCGCATTCTGGCGATGTTAGATGTTTCATCTAAACTGTTTGCCAGACTGCTTCTGAGAGATTTGGTTTATTGGGCAAAACAGAATCCAATTTTGCCCATAAATCAAGTGGGATTTCGAAGGTCCTTTTCATCTTTGGACAATATTGGCACATTGATTTCAATTGTGGAGCAGTCTGGAGTCTATAAGTGCAGAATATCTTTGTTGCCTATTTAGACTTCAGTGCAGCTTTCGACACGGTAGATATGAATCTGCTGCGGAAAAAGTTGCAACATTGGGGATTCTCTGCAGGGCTGTTGAATACGATCTTTCTTGTGTAATCACTTACTAGAGTGAAAGGTAGACTCGAGCAGGCAGGCAGTCTGACCCAAGGCTCAAGTCGAGGGTATACGCAGGGGACGGATTTCCCCCACTTTATACAGAGGGTGGGCTCAGTCCGCCCAGCTAAAATCAGAAACATTGAATGTCCTTTTTGAATGTATGCATTAAAGCCGACCTCGGGGATCAAACCGCAGTCACCACTGCACTATACAACCTCATGAAAAGGAAAAAACAACTAAAGGTGATGTCCCATTTTGGAACTGAAAGTCCCAGGGAAAACATTTGTATTGGTTTTTGGAGTTTGGACATGTACACCTTTTAAAGTTTTCAAAAACACTATTAGAAGAAAATATCCTCTCTTGGTTTTGTGTGTGTGTGTGTTGATTTTATGAAACGCACATGTCATTTGTCATGTTCAATTTGGGTGGTTATGCAAAGCCAATTTAATGAAATGTGCATATTTCGACTTGATATGCTAATTTCTCGTGACGACACATCTCATTGTGTTTGTTGATGAGTGCCCCCACTTTAATTTTTAGGACTTGAACCCTGGTCTGACCCAAGCTATACCGACATACATCGGGCTGAAACAAGGGTGCATCTTGGGCCCAATGTTATTTAATTTTTATTTGTCAGATCTGTCAGAGTACCTACAAAAGGCAGAGGTATATCCACTGAGACTGGAGGGGGGTGGTGGGCACTAACGCCCTGGCTGGGATATACAGACTACCTTCTGCCCCAAAGGGGTTGCAGAGCCTTATTAATAGGTTGGCAGAGTTTACCTGCCCGCACAGCTGTAAAAATGAACATCAACAAATCAAAAGCAATGAAATTCAGGAAATCCAGTAAAAAGGCGGGGAAGGAGTATAAATGGTGTATGAACTGTGGTAACATGGAGCAAGTTAGTGAATCTGAGAATTTAGGGCTGGTTATTGATCAACACCACACCTGGAAACCACATTTAGAATCATTGGTAGTTGTAGAATGTAAATTGTTCCTTGTACTGTTTTCTGGTTGTGATTGAATTGCCATTTAATGCTTGTTGTATATTTTCTTGTTCCTCTTGTAAAGCACTTTGGATTAAAGCGCTATATAAATTCAATAAAATACAAATACAAAATTGGAGGTAGTGGTACGCCAACAAGTAAGGGGAATAAAGCTTTTGAAAAACAGCATGCAGGGCTTTCCATCGAGGCGGTTATAGGGGCACATAAGGCCAAAATCGTATCTAAACTGATGTACGGCGCAGAAATTTGGGCAAACAGGAACATTAAAGAATTTTAGAAAAATGGATGGCAGTTGCTTAGACTACTGCTAAACTGGCCTAAGAATGTACCTGTCGAATGTCTAAGGCATGAGTGTTTTACAAGCTCAATGAAAACGATAATGCAGCATAAAAGGGTGAGATACTTTTGGAAATTCGCCAATGCAGAGAAAAATACACCCCTAAGCCGCTTGCATATAGAAGATATTAAGATGAAGAAACTCTTTAAAACAGTGCTTACTGAGATGATGGCAGAGACTCCTGTCTGGGGCAAGCGGTTGAAGTTTGAGATAGACAAAATCCATCAAATCACATACTCCTACCCTCTGAATGGGGTCAGCCTGCGGGTAACAAAAAAAAAACTCTGAAAAAGGAGAAAGGGATAGGAGGCAGAATATAATTAACCTGGCAACTAACATTAGCTGTCAGAAATACTTGCTGGAAGACTTTCCCCTGAGGTATTGCTGGGTTATATCTCAAAGCATTCCCAAATACTCATTTGTGATCTGAATATATGAAAGTAACATGTAATGGGGCTCCTACCCTTGAGGTATGGGGCATCAGAATAGGAATCCCTCCCACTGACCGGTTGCATAGATTTTGTAAACAGCAGATCTAGAATCTGTTCAACATCTGTTAGTCCATCATGCCTATTTTGAACAAAATTGAAAAGGGGCTTTTGGCGCAGTTGGTATTGGTAGAAATGAAGATCCTGCTGGAGACATAATATGGAATCAGTACATAAAAGGAGATGATATTCTGCTGATGTATTGCCTTTGCGCGTCGGTGGGGGAGGATATGAATGGGGGTGGGAGACTTTTATACGATTGAGTGCTCTGAATCATCAGAGGATGATTTTAATGGAGGAGAAGGTGGGGTGCTAATTATTTGTGATTTTATTCAAGGGGAGCGGCCCCTTTTAACTATCCGTTGGTTTTATGAGGAAAAATGACTTGGTTGAATATTTTACGTGAATTTAGGTATGACATTATATTTGTGTAATACATTATGTTATGAAAAGCCTTTTCTTTTAGCGAATGTTTAACAATCAAATAAGTTAAACAAAATAGAATTTTTGGTCATTTATTCTGTATTTATTATTTTTTTTGTTATCTAATATATAAGTTGTATCTAGTATTTGTCCACATTTATTTACATTAAAAAAAATATCAGCACTGACAGGCCTGCAATGGGAGGCTCCTTGAGCTGCGTTCTTGCACAACAAATCAAGGGCTGCATGTCTGCAGCCATTTAAACAACTTAAAAAATAATTACATTCATTTGTTAACCTTTCTTTAATGTTGCTTTGAACAGCCATTGACCTGTCATTCATGTTTGACAACGTAAAGGCCCAAACAAGAGACATGCATTTCAGTTTTTATCAATTGTTTACAAAATAATGTGTAAAAAACAGTAAAAACGGAAATCAGGGAGCTTAAGTTATAATGTAGAAAGCTATGTTTTTTTTGAATGAGTGCTAGTCTCCAAGAGGGTTAGATTGTGGGTTTATACGTGGCAAGGTTGCAGGCTCAAGTGCCCTTGTTGGCATGAACATACTCAAACTGGTAGTTTAGTTGTTTGTTGGGAGGAAATAGGTTACATTTTAATTGTTTCTTTATTGTTATAGAAAATATTTTTTTTGTCTTTATTTCCATTGCAAATGCTTCAGAGAGAGAAACCAGCACCTGTGTTTAGCTCAATCAGCATTGCAACTTTTTCAGATGCATAGTCACGCATTACACATTTCTATGCCATGTCTTAAAAAAGCGTTGCTTTCTGAATCGAGACCCAGGTGCGCAGAGGTTAAACCATGTAGGCTACGACATGCCGATACAGCAATACCCAAAGTGTTAGCCAAGGATTCTAGGATAGCCCAGTGTTTTTTGACAGAATGCACCACTTTCTTTGCCAGAGGGGCCAGTTTCATAAGTTGCTGCACTAGTTTTAAGCAATGTTACTAAGCTAAAATGTTTTCAAATGCATTATTTGCAACGCATTTTCCCCAAAATACCCTCTTGGAGTGTATTCAAACAGTCTGTTCTGGATAGTATTGAATTGTAATGTGTGTTTGTAGGTGACTTTTTCATTGGTGTCTAGAGCAATGTATGCCCCTGTCCGACCCCGGATAGTTCCCAGATGCATCTTCATGCTTTACACCGTTGACCGCCATGACAAAATGCAAAACGCTATGCTTTCCGGAGTGAGAACCAGAGGCTCACAGGTTACAGCATGTAGGCTTAGACTGGCCTATAGGTGACTAGGGCAATGCCTGAATTTCCAGCCCATGGTACTAGGATGGGCATATAGTGTTTTAGAGAATGCACCACTTTTGTGGCAAGAGTGGTCCAGTTTCATAGGTTATTACACTAGTTTTAACCAATTTTACTAAGAAAATATGTTTTCAACTGCATCATTTGCAACATATTTGACCAAAACCACCTCCTTGGAAAGTCCTCAAACAGTCTGTCCTAGATAGTAATGAATTGTAATGTGGGATTGTGGGCCACTTTTTTATTGGTGCCTGGACCGATTGAATGCCCCACTCTGACCCTGCACTCTGTCTACAAGCCCACGGAATGATGTACAACAATACACTTACAATAAAACCCACAAAATAACACACACATTTATTACAATTTAGCACACTAGCCAGACATATAAAAAATAGGGAAAACAAGCTGTAAAAAGAGCTAAAGTACTATCTTAACTAGGTGTCTGCAACGTTTGGCTCTCCAGATGTTTTGGACCGTAGCTAGCCAGCATAGTTAATGATCAGAGATAGACCAAAACATCTGGGGAGCTAAAGGTAGCAGACACCCAACCATAATTATGGGTGCAGGTCAATTTAAGGTTGAATTTGTAGTTTGATGTACTTGTATTAAAGGAATGGTTCGGTCACAAAAATGTTATTGTCCCTATGGGTCGGCCATGTTTTTTTATGCCTAAGTCGCTCGATTTCAGAAAAATTTCCTATGGACCTTACCTGAGTTTTCGCCCATTAAACGCACGCGAAAACAGACGTCAGAGAGCTGCCATTTTGTGATAATCCGATCACTTGCCCCATCGCTCTGGCTGACCTGCTTTTGTGGCACTAAATCATATCCCCCGCCTCTGAGCCTCTCATTAGCAGACGCGTACCACCCATTTCACAACGCCAAAGCACGTCTCGTGTCAACAATCGCTGCGCCTCAGCTAATGACGTGTCGCCATGGAAATGGCAGGACGCCTCTTTCCTCAATAAGTATAAACAGACCGTTTCACAACATACAGCAGCAGATTTTCGATTCCATTCCTCTCTCTGTGTTACTTTGAGTATTCTGTGACTCGTTTCTGTGCTCTGGTCAGCTGCCTTCACCGCTTGTATCCCTTGTGAACACCTGTACCATCGCTATAAATTATTTTAGTTTGTTTACCACACAATGGCTACAATAATGCCCTACATGTACGAGCCCGAGTATACCGAGGAGGAACTACTGGAAAGGGAAACATGCGAAAACGATGGGGATTCAGACGGCTGTTGGCAGGATGAATCAACGGATGAAGACACTGGACCTAGTCGCATGGACGGTGTTTCCACCTGGTGCACATGCAATCGGTGCAAGCTAATGCCAACCGAGGACGAGAACTGCTGCTGCTGTGAAAACTTGGGATGCGTGGTCTAGATTTCGGAAGACGATCCACGGCCGCAATACATCACCCAGCTGCCAGACTTCAGGGCAGCCTGCCTCACACGGTCCGTGTTGAGGATAATGATGGTGCATATGCACGAACTTCGCGCAACTGTTTGTCCTTGTAATCCAATAAGGTGGTCATATCCACATTGCTCATGATCTCACAAATCTCTCTTCCCTAATGCATGGCCTAGTCGCCCCACTGTCACCCAGAAAAGAAAATGTTTTGATACCTATCACCACCCCTATGCAATTGTCCTCTGCATTATTAAGTGTGCGTGAGTGTGTGTGTCGGCGCGCGTCTCGCCCGCTCTGTCGGGGAGGTGGAGCATGAGTGTGTGTGGCAGAGTGAGTCAAATCAAGTTTGTCTTGGGCTGTCCTATTAGCGGTATAATATCAATCTATGTCCTTTGAAAGATTTGATCCCCATCAGGAAGACCCCACCCAGTCATGTAACCGGTACCATTGCTATTGTGTCAGTGTTCTGTATGGGTGCTGGCTGCTGTGCAGTGCCCCTGTGTTGTGATTCTAGTCAGTCCTGGGGTAGTGGTGCTGTCATTTGTTGTGTCTGTACATGTAGTGGTAACAGTACCTGCGTTGGTGCTTGTGGTGTCTGCTGAAATGATCCCATCCTGCCCCATGTATCCTCCCCACATGGGCGGTGCATATTGTGGTGATTGTTGACACTACTATTGTTATTCTTGTGCGTGTGTGTTGAGGCTGTTTTTAACTGCCCCTCCCATTGCATACTTTAATAATTTATTTTGTGCCTACTTATCCTCATCTGCCTTTCTCTGCCCCTGTGTCATCAAATATTACACTCCCGGAGGTTCAGAAGGGTGAGTCCCCTCTTCCCTCTGCTCGCGCTGGTTCAGCATCAGCTGACCCCTCGCATCTTCCCTTTCCTTCGTGCACACAGTTCAACTGTAGCCATGTGCTTTTAAAGCTATTCCCGTGTAAGTGCTGTGTATGTGTGTCCTTAGCGATTGCTGCACGCTTCTGGAGAAGCCGCCTATGAGCAGCCATGGTCTTTTTTAATTTACCTTCAGTACTTTTGAATCTTTGCACACTATGTTTTACTGACTTACTTCGGCATGGAAGCTGTGTGCTACACAACAGGTGAAGGGGAATCGTTTCTGTATTGTGTGATACATTTTACCTCTATTCAATTCGAAAATTTCGATAGTCCGCTGTTCAGGGAGCAAAAGTTAGAAGATAATTGAACATTTTTCAACTTCTGTGAGCCTTCTTGGCTCCGCACTTTAGCCAGTGCACTCCACGTGCAGCCCATCTTCACCAAACCATTGCCTTCTCCGGCACCCCCCCACAATCTTGCGCATGTTTCTTCCACACACCGCCTCTGGGTCACCTATTCTCCAAATCCAAAACCACACCACTATCTCCTCACCATCAAAACTTTGTGTCCTATGCATCAATCTGAAGGTGACGTCACCAAACTAAAAACACAGTGCAAATGAACAGACAAATGTGCATACACAGAACAATGACCCATTTCTCCCAACCCCACAAAAATCCCAAAATAAAACCCCACAATCCCCACAGCTGTCTTCCTGTCTCAACTGGAACAAGGTAAACCACAATAAAACTCTTATAATTGGACTGCACACGCTGCGTCGCCTAGCGTGTGATACGCTCCTCACCAGGGGACCTTAACCAGCCAACTATCATCCACTCACTGAACTAAACGCTCAATTAGCAGGGAACCTCATCTACTCATTGATCTATAACGTCAATTCATAGGAAATCCAGACCCCGTACATGAAATCACCATCCAGACCAATCAGCGCGGCACTCCTGTTCTATATGTAGGGAGTCACTACCCCACCCAATAGGCTCAAAAACACAAGAAGGGACCACTGCCACCGCCCCAGTCCCAACTACAATTCACGTGCCGATCACCACCAATGCGCTGAATTTTGCGACAATGTACAATCACCCACCACCCAATTTACAATCCCTCCCTCAGTTTCTACCCAAACAAAAGAACTTAACATTTCTGCAACATACTGATCAACAATGCATCATAATACTTTAAACATTTCCCCCCCTCAAAGCCCATGTTGCTAGTTGACTTACATTTTCCTATGCTGCACTGGCAGTTGCTCCGCTGCTGGACACCCCCTCAATGCGCTTCACCGGACCCCTTCTCCTGCAGGGCTCTCACCTGCCCTCAAGCGGGGTATTTCCAAGTGGCCCCCGAAGCCTTTAGCCGGTTACGCGTTTTCCGGTGGTCTTCAGGTGCAGGCGAGGGTCCCACAGCTTCCTTGAGTCGGCGGCAGGGAGCTCAGGTCAATGCAGGGCTTGCGCAGGCAGTGCTCATTTACCCATGTTACAATGAGCAATGAGCCTCACAGAGGGCACCAACTTGTTGGGGAGAAGCTGGACCCCCCCCCCAGGGCAGTGGGGGGCCAGCAGCCATACCCTCACCAGCTATGGGAGGCCCCAACACCTCCCATATGGCCCCCAGAAATGCAACAGAGTCCCAAGCAGGCAGCAGCATGTTTCAAACTGCATTTATTTCTGGGCAAAGAAAAGAAAAAAAAAAAACACACAGAGCATCGTGCACATCGCGAGTTCAGGCGCCGTCTCCCGGGGGCTGGCTTGCAAGCCAGCTTTGTAATCACACTGCAGGCTGACCTCACAGAATTGGATCAGCTCCCAGAAACCTATCTCCTCCTGCTATTGGCTGCTAAGTGGTAGGTTACCTATGTAGCCCTTATAGAGAGCCTGACAATTGGGTGTTAGCCTTTCTGCGTCAGTGGGTTGATTTAGCTGTGCCAGCCCCCATTACCTAATTCTATCCTGTTACATTATGACTTTGTTCCCATAACTTTTTAGCTGAACAAGCAGTTCGCACCTGGGCTCTGGGCGCAGATTGGCTGGGCTGCGCCATTCTTGTTACAATTTATGTTTCAAATGTTGTGCGAGTCCTTGAGAAAATGTCTTTCTTTCCCAGAAAGAAAAAAAAAGCACACTGGGTTGCCGTGATTTATTCACATTTGTGGCAGTCTTATCTTGAATGTGCGGCCTTGGCAGTTCGGGGGTTTTGCGAG
The DNA here is from genome assembly GCF_040938575.1 of Ambystoma mexicanum. NCBI lineage: Eukaryota > Metazoa > Chordata > Amphibia > Caudata > Ambystomatidae > Ambystoma > Ambystoma mexicanum. The sequence goes on along the minus strand of NC_090934.1, from coordinate 858,890,164 downwards.
GAATGTTTGTCTGCAGAAAGCAATTTTATCTTGAATTTGCGGCCTTGGCAGTTCGGGGGTTTTGCGAGGAACATTGATGAGGCTCCCGCAGCCAGTGTTCAGTGAGTGAAATGAACTTGGCTGTAATTTTCCTGAAACATGGCTTTACACTGTGCATTTAGACCATGTTAATTCATATAGGCATTTGCAAGCCTTTAAACAGGGATTTTTGTGTTTGTAGATTCTGATATTGCAGCATTGATTCTAATGTAGCATGGAAGTTGCACTGTTGGTGAAGTGGGTGTGTTTCAGCATATTTGTCACCCATGGGTGCGCTGGGGCCTGGTTCAAATGATAAGTGCGCTCCTTGTTCTTCCTGCTGTTCTTCTATATATGCGCTTGGGGTGAGGAGGCATGGGTTTGGTCTCGATTTTCCCTCTTCACTCTGCTTGTGATGCCACTACTATTTCATGGTCGTCTCCTATATTCAAAATTACATCTACAGATTATTGTAACGCATGAAAGTCGTTCAATAGTGTGCAGTGTCTAGATAGAATTTGTCCTAGCAGAATGCCATTAGTTACAAGAATTGTCATTGACAACAAACATTTAATAAACTTATCTTGGTCATTTAAAAACAGTTTGTATCATTCTTTTTCACAGGTGGTAGCGGCTGGTGGCCTATCGTTCCTTTACATGGTGGCTTCACGGGAGGCTTGGACACCGCGTTCGAAGAGTATTAACTGCCTGTGCCGTTTGTGCCATAAGAGAAACTTTCCCGAGTGACAGCGGTCAGTACAGGGGATTTTCCCTCGCTCTGCTGCAACCTGACCTGTATAATGTGTAAAGTTTTGTATTTTTGTGCCATCAAAAAAAGAAACAAAATAAAACACCACATATATTTTAACAACTGTTGTTTCGATTTTTTAAATGAATCAAGTGTGTCTCCATTCAGCAGTCTTCCTGTGCCTTGTCTGCACGCCCACCAGCCCATCCATCCATCCACCCTCCTCCCCTATCAAAGGCGGTTTGCGCCACTGGATGCGCGCTGCCATGGGGAGCTGTCAGGGGTGCAAACGGCCAAGGTGCCAAACACCATGTACACTTCAAAAGGTATCCCACGTCCAGGGGCCATCGCTCACATGGCCTCCTCAGACCCCGTGTCTCCAGGCAGGGCTCCCCTTGAAGCAGGCCCTCCCCCTGCAATCCACATAAGTGTGTCTCCATTCAGCAGTCTTCCTGTGCCTTGTCTGCACGCCCACTGGCCCAGCCATCCATCCACCCCCATCAAAAGCAGTTCGCACCCGGTGATGAGCGCTGCATTGGGGGCTGTCAGGGGCGCAAACGGCCAAGGTGCCAAACACCATGTACACTTCAAAAGGTATCCCACGCCCAGGGGCCATTGCTCACATGGCCTCCTCAGATCCTGTGTCTACAGGCAGGGCTCCCCTTGAAGCAGGCCGTCCCCTGCAATCCACATAAGTGTGTCTCCATTCAGCAGTCTTCCTGTGCCTTGTCTGCATGCCCACCGGCCCATCCATCCATCCACCCCCCATCAAAGGCAGTTCGCACTCGGGGATGAGCGCTGCCATTGGGGGCTGTCAGGGGCGCAAACGGCCAAGGTGCCAAACACCATGTACACTTCAAAAGGTATCCCACGTCCAGGGGCCATCGCTCACATGGCCTCCTCAGACCCCGTGTCTCCAGGCAGGGCTCCCTTTGAAGCAGGCCCTCCCCCTGCAATCCACATAAGTGTGTCTCCATTCAGCAGTCTTCCTGTGCCTTGTCTGCACGCCCACCGGCCCATCCATCCATCCACCCCCATCAAAGGCAGTTCGCACCCAGGGATGAGCGCTGCCATTGGGGGCTGTCAGGGGCGCAAACGGCCAAGGTGCCAAACACCATGTACACTTCAAAAGGTATCCCACGCCCACGGGCCATCGCTCACACGGCCTCCTCAGACCCCGTGTCTCCAGGCAGGTCCCGCCACCCTCACGCTGGCCGGCCGCTGGCAAACCACATAATACCACGACATACACACGTCATTCATTCACAAACACACCCCTGTTTCTAATACTTTATAAACCACTTGATATGTCTCATGAGAACATCTTTGTGCTTTGCAAGTCAACTCCTGAACGTGCTACCTGAGAACCACTAAGATCTATGCTAATCTGCTCGTCGTCGTGTTATCCGTGAACTTCTGTGACCGCTTCGAGCAAACTCATCAGTGTGCTACCTGTGGCCATCTACCTGTTCTCCTGCAACATACTGCTCGGCTTGCTGAATCCAACTGTTTGTTGGTCAAGGTAAGGCCATGTATCATAGCCATATTTCGTTGATTTTTAAATTTCCATCTATTTGTGAGTAGAGTACTCAATAGTGCTATGTTCATTGGTCTCATTGCTATTGACTTGAGTTTCAATTGTTATGCTATCAATAGATCTATTTATTTTCATCTGTGTCAATTGTCATTGAATTGCATCCTTCGGGGGTCCAGTCTATAATGTAAGCATGTTTCCTTCTCGTGCAAGAAAGAACATCCTAAGGGACGAGTCACATGTTCAGAGTTTAGTCACATCATTTATAAATGCCTGCAACTTATGCAAATACTAAGCCGCACATGATGAACTGGTATAGTTCCGGCGACCAAAACAAACCTTGCATTGAACATTGTATGGTTCATTTACTTTTGTATCACATTTTTATTCATCAAGATTGTATAATAATGTCGATATTTACTTTTCAGAATTTTCAACAATGCCTGCCTGTTCGATTAGCGGTTGCCCTTCGAAGACCCATGCTAAATCTGAAGGCACTACAATGCATGTATTCCTGAAAACTGTTGATCGAATAAGAGAGTGGGTCAGAAATTGCAGATATCCACTGGTTGAGCTGGAAAGTAGAGTCCAACAAGTCTTAGAGGACAAGAGGGGTGATCGATACCGCATCTGCAGCCGGCACTTTTCCTCGAACATGTACGCCACATCTTGGGTAACAAAGAAGAATAAACGGCGAACGACACGAAAATTGCTCGCAAACGCTATTCCCACTCTATTCGTCCACATTCCGCCACTGGTGAGTCAAGTGTCCGGATTTAGCTTTTGGCCTTGCGGTAGTGTGTAGCTAGCCGAATGGATTAATTGATATTTTAGGTGTTGTGTCCCTTGTAATACTTTCGACATTGATATGAGTGTATAGCTTTTTGAATAATGACATTTATCAATATATTCTTTTTCGATTTCATAACCCACAAACAAAATCTATATATGGGCACAGGGAACTGTGCTATATTGCGCATTTTCAATAGCATTACTCTCAAGTATTCTGTCTCCTTACATGGCAATTTTTAATATTGGCATTTCATTATCAAACAATAATTTACCTTTATAACTGCTTGACTATCCCTAGAATCTGAAGCAAGAACATTCAACATCCGTGACGTGCTCGCAGTTATCAACCACTATCAGGTAATCTTACTTGGCTATTCCGCTACAGACTTGTTTTATGCATGTCAAGTAATATTTTTATTTTATCGTGTAATCATTTTACCGAATGTTTGGTTAGTGCTTTCCAATTGATATACACCTTAGTTATCGTCCACTGGTGTTTGTTTTCGGTTATAATTAGTGTTATCCATACTAATGCAAGTACTGTCTTTCAGGGAGATGCTGAAGCGTCCACCACATTGACAACATCCCTAGATGTTCTTCAGCAGCACGAGGTATGGATACTGACAGCTCCATCCAACTAGATCATCAGAGCAGGAATACTTGTCGTTTGATTGTTCTACACAATGTTTCATTCGTGGTTAGCCATTGATATGTACCTGTGTGGTCGACCCCAAGTGTGTGTTATGTTTTCAATATTGTAATCCTTACTAATGCAAGTACTATGTTTCAGGCAGTAGATGGAGCGTCAACCCCTGCACTTCATCCGGAGCCTGACATTCAAGTAATTCCAGGGGAAGTGGAAGCGGGACCTTGCGTATACGAATCGGCGCAACAGCTTTCGGAAGTGCGCACTACATTTACAACATCCCTAGATATTCTTCAGCAGCACGAGGTATGGATGCTGACAGCTCCATCGAGCGTGATCATATGACGTGATTCCATTTGCTATACTTTCTTCCTTATTAACGCTGTACTGTATTTCAGGGAGACTATGGAGCTTCCTCTACAATCACAACATCCCATTTAGATGATGCAGATGTAAATAAATCGGAGAAATAAGTCGATGAAATGTGATCATATTTAGATATTCCTTGATTCTTTTAGACAATGCATCATTTGTGGTTATCTCTATATATGTACCTGTGCCGTCAAACCCAACTGTGTGTTATGTTTACAATATTGAAAACCATACTAATGCAAGTACTGTGTTTCAGGGAGATGACTGAGCTTCCTCTACAATGACAACATTCCTTGTAGGTGATGCAGATGTAAAGAAATCTGAGAAATAAGTCAATGAAATCTCATCATATTTAGATATTCCTTGATTCTTTGGACAATGCATCATTTGTGGTTATCTCTTTATATGTACCTGTGCCGTCGACCCCAAGTGTGTGTTATGTTCACAATATTGAAAACCATACTAATGCAAGTACTGTGTTTCAGGGAGTTGATGATGCCTCCTCTCCAATACAATCATTCATGGAAGTCCATGCAGAGCCAGAGGTATGGATACTGACAGTTCCATTGAACTAGATCATCAGAGCTGGAATACTTGTCGTTTGATTGTTCTACACAATGTGTAGCGTTTAGCTATTGAGATGTACCTGTGTGTTCGCCCTCATGTGTGTTTTATGTTTTTAATATTGTGATACATAGTAATGAAAGTACTATGTTTCAGGGAGTCGATGGAGCGTCATTCCGTGCTGTCTATACGGATCCAGAAAATATAGTCGTTGCAGCGCAAGAGGAAGGGAAGACATGCGGAAACGAATCGGAGCAACAGCGTGCAGATCTTGAAGTTCGAGTCAAGAAAGTTGCAAAGAAAAGAAGCACAAATAAAGTTAGTTACAAACAGTTCATAATTTTAGAAATTGGTTTGTGCTGGGGACTATATTATGTTTTTTTCCTGTCAATTGTACTATAATTTATCTTGTGTTTAAACTGAACATCCCTTTTCCAATCTGTCCTCTAGTTACCCGTGGGTGTACGAACTATACATACACAGACAGTGAAGCAAATGAGAGATGTTGCTTGCGAGACCATTTACACTATGGAGGAACTATTAATTCAGACGCGGCGTGTTGAGACTCGAGATGCTTAGGCCCAATGGCCAGAACATGAATTGCATGTGTCCGGAGAATCCAGTAAAGTTTTATTGGACCATTGCTACAGTGCGACCGCACCACCAAAATAAGATGATACTGAATGTATTGAAGATAGCTCTGAAGTAGTCGCAGATCAATTCACACAGTCTACACCAGCAAAGAAAATGCGACCCAAAAAGCTGTCGACATTGTTGTGTTCTCCCATCAATGTTGAAGTAACAGATGTTGAAATGACAGAGAATGAACCAGCAGCAGCATTGACCGACGCATCAGAACTTGATATCACCGATATTTCTTTCAAATGTGGTGATATGTCCTCAACGTCACAGTCCGAAACAACTTTGACGCCGGATGACAGTCTAATGAAAGAGGGCAAATACATAGTATTCGACAGTTGTTTGATGGATATTATAAGTATGTTGAAATGTGGGCATTCCGTTAGAGGGAAAGTATGTGGGAAGCCATTGATTCATGTGACTCGTCAAAAACAAGGCAGTAACGTCAAAATACATGCCGCCTGTAGATTAAATCATACGTTCTCATGGTCTGCACAACCGATGCTGGGGAAACTGCCAGCAGGCAATCTACTGTGTGCAGCTGCTTCACTTTTTAGTGGGTCCAGTTTTAGAAAGTTACCACCTACCGTGTAATGAGGCCCAATGTCTCCATAGGTATGGTTCTCTAGGGCTGCAAAGCTCGCGGACAACAAGTACAAAATTGGGGGCCTCAGAACGCGCCAAGCGAGGCGTTGCAGATGGGAGAGAAGCCAGTTCGCATTTGCACACTGAGGCCTAGTACAAAGATGGGGTCGAAAATTCAAGTTCTCACAGATGGCTTTACACGGGATGTTGCAAAGTAAGAATGTATGCTCATGCAGAGTGAAGATCAGCGGCTTTGATTTTTTGCTCGCGGGCTGAAGAGGCCCACGACTCGCACTGGCAGTATAAGGTTCTATTGTTTTTTAACCTTGAGAGACAGGGACCATGCCGAAAGGACTTCATTTGAAGGAGGGGGGCAATAACCTAAGAGACGATAAGGCTGAAAATTCTGAAATTAGACCGAGTTTCATGTTAGTTCAGTACATGGAAAAATCATTGGCACAAACACAGTGGGATTTACGGACTGCATTACGCTGAGACACAATGGAAATGGCAAATATAATGTAAGTAACTCTTTAGACGCTTTTATACCGGAATGAAGAATTAATGAATGAATAAATGAAGATTAATTACAACATTTGTGGGATCGTCTTTCTATCGGACACATGGGCATGCATGTGCCCATTCGACACGCATGTAGGCAAATAGTCGTTTCTCAGTGGTTCAACGCTAAAAAATTATTAGATTGTGTGTTTACCTCGATTTATTTCATTAGTTTTCGCATTGCTTTTAGAGCCGCACATACTCCATTGCACTATCCTCGCAAGCAAATAGTTTCAGCTCGGCCATAAAAATTAAAATGAAGAATAGTAATAAAGATCGGCTGGTGAGACTAATTTCAATTTTTATGTTTTCTAAACAGGAACATCCTACCGTACTGCTACTGCCACCAATTCCAGACCCTCGCAGACGGTTTTTTCAATCGCCAGCTGCAGCTTCTTGTAAACAACTGCACAACGTTGACCATTTTATGGGACGATCGCCAAGGGCCATATGCCCTTATGCAGTACTAGCGGCTAGAAGCAACATATCAACCTTTACGGTGGCCTAGTGCCTAGTTGATGGAACAGCCTTGCGGATCACTGTGCGTCCAGAGTGCTTCTTTTAACAAAAACCAACACCCTGTGTACCATAAAGGAAAAGCCCTTGACTCACGATGAACTTTTGCAGATCTGCGGATCGAGAGCAAAGAAAAAAATGTCCATTCCGATTTAATATGCCAATTGCTGAATATTCTCTAAACATTTAATGTGACATAAATGTACTTTACCAAATGTACAATCTTGCTGTTTGATTTTAAACTACTGATTCATATTCTGAATTGTGGCGCGTTGTGTTGTGAGTTGATCTTTGTTGGTTTCCGGGTTCTGTGTGAAGTCGCATAGAAGACGACTGGGTGCGTTTGCCTACGCAGCACAGTAACGTCACGGCGAGAGGCGGGGAATATCAATGTTTTGATAATGTCAGGCTCAGGGGCGGGGGATATGATTTAGTGCTGAAAAAGCAGGTCAGCCAGGGCGATGGGGCAAATGATCGGATTATCACAAAATGGCAGCTCCCTGATGCCTGTTTTCGCGTGCGTTTAATGGGCGAAAACTCGGGTAAGGTCCATAGGACATTTTTCTAAAATCGAGCGGCTTAGGCTTAAAAAAAACATGGCCGACCCGTAGGGACAATAACATTTTTTGACTGAACCATTCCTTTAAGGAAATACTTCATATGGACAGTGTTTGAATTTTAACGTTGGCATTGCCAATATTTGTAGAGTTAACCACCTTTGTATATGTTGTTACCTTGCTTATTTTTAAAACCTGCTTTTTCCACTCCACGTGTGTAGTTATTACACAGATATTTATATGTGTGTATATATATATATAAATATATAAATATATATATGTGTAGAAACGCACACATGCACACACATCCCCCCCACACACACAAACACACACACACACACACACACACACACACACACACACACACACACTCATATAATGTGCTTGTGTATAGACACAAACCTAACTATATATGAATGTTTTAAATGGATAAATGCATACACACTCACACAAACCTATAATAAACATGCATTTGAGCGAAGAGGTTCCCTGTCCGACTCTGGGAACTACCAAGGTAGTGACCCAGGGTGCTGGATGCCACCCGAGCAAATCGGTGTTGAGCCTGGTGGTGTTAAGGGGAGAATCCACTGGCCACCTCACCTTCCCCAGTGACTTGGCATTGACTGTCACAGTGCCTCACTTCAGGCTAGTATTGGGGGTCTAGATCATCCCCTATCAATTAGTACACTAGGGCAGGTTAATTCTGGAAGCCCTATATATGCCAAAACCTCTACAGACTAATAAAGCCACCCCTCCCTAATTGAGAGAGCCTGTGGTTCTCTACGCACAAACCTCTAGCTCCAGGGTAGACAATGCTGTCTTCCCCTTTAGGGATGATTTACATTCACTACCACAGTGGTTGCATGTACTATAAAAATGTTCAAACTTTAGAACATCAGAGAAGTCATTTGCAAGATTAAAAGGAACATTTGATGAGTATGGTAGTCCTATAGCAAGCCCACAGTTCCTAACCAGGGATTTTTTTCAGAAGAAAAGGAAAGTTATAAAAGCATTGGGGGTCATTACGAGTTTGGAGGTAGCCATGGCGCTATTAGCGACATGGCTGCCTCCAAACCCGGGTCCGGTCTCACTGAATGGGGACTTACCAGGACATTCCGACCTATGCGGACCTGATAAGTCCCCATTCAGTAAACGATTCCCCATTCCCATTTGAGCACCCATATAATATATAATAATGGGCCTGCGAATTGCGGGCCCGTTATTAGCTCCCAGGTCCCTTAACGGGTCCCGCAAAGAACGGCTGGTCAGACCAGCCGTTCGTGCTGGGCCCGCTAAGGGATCTCGGTATATGCCGATAGGGGCTTAACGGCACCTCCATCCTTAACGGTGCCGTTAAGCCCCTACTGCCATACTCGTAATGACCCCCATTGTCTCTTGGAACTGAGGTTCTCTGCTGCTGTTTCTCTGAACACACAGGCCCTCATTCCGAGGTTGGGGCTAGTCATGGCGCTATAAGCGCCATGACTAGCACCAATACCGGTACCACCACCGACGTGGCGGTATGGGGACTTACCGGTCCATTCCGCCCTTTGCAGGACCGGTAAGTCCCCATTTGAAATGCCATTCCCCATTCCCATTTGAGCCCCCATAGGGCTCAATGGGAAGGGGGAAGGCGGCAATAACCGGGTTCTCTGAATGGGGACTTACCGGGTCATTCCAACCTTGGAGGACCCGGTAAGTCCCTATTCAAAAAACCCTTCCCCATTCCCATTCGAGCCCCCATAGGGCTCAATGGGGAGGGAGCTAATAATGGGCCCGTAAATTACGGGCCTGTTATTAGCTCCCTTGTCCCTTAGCGGCGCTCCCGCTAAGGACGGCTGGTTTTACCAGCCGGCTTTAGTGGGACCCGCTAAGGGACCTCGGAATGCGGCAGCAAGGGGTTAACAGCACGTAATTTACGGGCCCGTTATTAACTCCCTCCCCATTCCCATTGAGCCCTATGGGGGCTCAAATGGGAATGGGGAAGGGTTTTTTGGTTGGAATGACCAGGTAAGTCCCCATTCAAGGAACCCGGACCCGGACATGACTTTGGAGGCAGCCATGGTGCGAATAGCAACATGGCTGCCTCCAAACTCATAATGACCCCCAATGTCTTCTTCCTGCAACAAACTTGACAACATACGATAACGTTTTATTTTCCTAGCCTGTATAAAAAGCAATACTGTTGGAAACCAAAATAAATGTGCGCATGTGCCTAGGCTTAATTGTAAACATGGGCGGAGCCCCTTGTTAGTTGAAGAGGTATTAGTGACAAAGGAATGGCCTGGAGCTTCATGCATCTATGGCCAAGCAGCACATCTGACCTACTAGACTATCCACAGCACTCCAGAACTAAGCCGAGGAGGGGAGACTGGGGAGGGAAGGTGACAGGTAAGAGAAAGGACACCCTGACTTGTGCGTGGTTTGGGTGTATATCATTACGCACAGCACAGGAATTAACAGATAATGTCCCCTAACACTTGGGACAAATGGAAAACAAACATCTTGTAACAGGAAATCCTCATAAGGCTAGTACAAATAATGAATAGAACTTGATGGCTTGTGGTAATAATTGATAGAACTAGTTATAATGAAGGGAGTTGGAGGACTAAGGAGATGAGAGGATGCTACACTGGGGCAAGCTATCCTGGAATATGATATCCTGGAGCAAGCTATGCTGGGGCGAGCTATCCTGGGACGAGCCCTCCTGGAACAAAATATCCCGGGACTAGCTATCCTGGGACGAGCTAAACTGGAATGAGCTATCCTGGAACAAGCTATCCTGGCACAAGCTATCCTGGATCAAGCTATCCTGGAAGAAGCTATCCTGGGACAAGCTATCCTGGCACGAGCTATCCTGGATCAACCCATCCTGGAACAAGCTATCCTGGGACGAGCTATCCTGGCACGAGCTATGCTGGAATGTGCTATCCTGGAACAAGTTGTCCTGGAATGAGCTATCCTGGGGTGAGCTATCTTGAAACAATCTATCCTGGAACAAGCTATCCTGAAACAAGCTATACTGGGATGAGCTACCCCGGGGCGAGCCATCGTGGAATGAGCTATCCTGGACAAGTTATCCTGGGATGAGCTATCCTGGGACGAGCTATGCTGGAAGGAGCCATCCTCAAACAAGTTATCCTGGGATGATCTATCTTGGGGTGAGCTATCCTGGAATGAGCTATCCTGGAACAAGCTATCCTGGTATGAGCTATCCTGGCACAAGCTATCCTGGAGCCAGCTATCCTGGGCACCACTCCCACCTCATAGTCTGTACTTGACTGGAATGCAGAAGGGTCTTCTTTGTGCCAACTCTGCCGGGTACGGAGCTGGATAGTTCTGAAGGGGCTTGTTGGTGTGAGGATAGGGTCCTTCACCTGAACTGTGCCTTGAGCTTGAGTGATGTTTCAAGAATCCCCCTCCCCTTCATGGTTTGCTGTAGTTACCTCGAGAAGAGCGCCTCTTGGAGATGTTGGTACTGGTTGCCACAGGGGGTTCAGGGTAGTTTGCGAGGGGGTGTTAAGAACCTACAATCAGCCATGGTAATTAGCTTGGGGCAAACACATTCTGCTCAGTGTTGTTGTCTCCTCCGGATCTCCTGGAGGACCTTTTGGTTCCCCAGAATACACCCTGGTCTACAGCTTACATTCCAAACTCTACCATCCGTGGTAGGAACAGCACTGCCCAGGTTCTGCTCTTGATGGGCTGACTGAACCTGGGAACCCTTTATCTTGATCGTTAGGCAGCTTAATGTGGACCCAGTGCCCTGCCCGGGTGTGTGACTGTACATTTCAAGGATATGTCTTTAAAACATTGGGTAATTATTCGGTGCATGCTTGCTATGACATTAAACTCGTTTCTGAAGCATAAAAATTGAATTTGACTTACTCATCCAAGCAGCATTATTTTTACAGAAATCCCTATCCCTTGTTATTAATTTCTGAAAGACTTTAACATCAATTCTGCAGAATTATATACGCGTCAATGATGTCAGAAACTAGTTATTATAAATCCAAATTATTGAAATGCCATGTATTTATTCAATGACTTGCAGCCCTTTGCTGCTTACCGCGGCTGGATCCCCTCCTCATCTCCCCCATGCCCGTCACAAACAAAAGTAAGCCACATGTATACGTGCATAACCATGGCTCCAAGACCCCAGGCCCAAAGCATTACTCTACGCTTTACTGCAGGGAGAACCCGGATCCACCACGCCCGACCTGGTTCCTGCCGGCTGCACTGCCCGCCTCACTTCCACTCAGCTCCATATGGGCGCGAGCAGCTATGTGGCCATGCCGCCCCTACATACCACCACTCGGCCCGCCTGACTGACCCCAAGAATAAGAAAAGAGAACATGCCCACACTATAAATAAAACAAGGCCGATCCCGACCTCAGCCACCAGCCTGTATTTGTATTTTTTTAAAAATTGTATTTATTTATGTAGCGCAGGCAGGCCCAAGGGCAACCGGGCACATATCTTGACAAGGTAAGTACAAAACAGTAATGGTTACAAGTTAGGCTGGAAGAATGATCACAGTATATACATAAAATAAAGTTCTGCACAGTATGCAAGATGACAAGATGACATGCAACAATATCTCTAGTTGCAGTGTAGTTATACATAGTGTGCAGTGTACAATATCTACAATATCTACAGTTTAGCAAAGAGTAAATACAGATAACAGCAGTTGAAAAACCGGGAGCCTTCCTAGATGAGTTGAGTCGTTTAGACATCTGTGGTAGCTAGCCACAATTTAGTTCTTTGTTTGAAGAGGGTAGGAGAATGTTCAGATCTGATATGTAGTGGAGTAGAATTCCATAGTTTGGAGCCAGGACAGGGAAGCTAGTTCCACCTGCTTTCTGTAATTTGAATCTAGGGATGGTCAAGCATTGTGCTTGAGCCGATCTAAGTATGCAAGTAGGCGTGTAGTGAGAGAAGCGAGATGAGAAGTAGGAAGGGGCCTGATCGTTCAAGCATTTAGGTGTAAGGGTGAGAGATTTCAATGATATTCTTTGTGTTACTGAGAGCCAATGGAAGCTTTTCCTTGTTTCAGAGATGTGTGAGGATCTGGTGATGTTAAGAGCGGCTCTAATGGCGTTATTTCGGGTAACCTGTAGTTTGTTCAAGTTACGTTGACTAGTCCTTAGTTATAAGGCATTGCAATAGTCCAATTTGGACATAACCAATGTCCTGGCCAGGATAGTACAGTTCTGTGTGGTAAGGAAAGGGTGGCATGCTGTAATAAGCTTACATGTGTAAGCGTAAGCCGAGACAACTGCGTTAGTTTGTCTAGTCAATGATAGAGTGGAATCGAGGTAGATTCCTAATGTTTTGGTGTCGGTGGCGACTTTAATAGAATTACCATCGATGTTGAAAGTTTTGAAAGAGTGGTCAAGTTTATTCGGTCGTTGTTGGGAACCCAGGATGAGGAGTTCTGTCTTGTCATCATTGAGACAGAGCTCATGCTGGGCCATCCAAGCTATGATAACTTGATAAATGTCATTCAAGGCATTTGCGTCCGCTATGTAGTCACCTGTGAATGGGATGAGTATCTAGGTGTCATCATCATAGTTGGTGTATGTGACACCCAGATAATCAAGTACATCAAAAAGAAGTTTAGGGAAGATGTTATAGAGCATTGGTGAGGTGCTCAAGCCCTGTGGAACCCCACAAGGCACAGAGGTGGGTTTTGCTGAGGCAGTAGGTGAGAATACCCTCATCTGCCTATTATCCAGGAAGGAGCTGATCCATTTGGTAGCTTTATCAGAGAAGTGGACAGCTGATTTCAGGTGGCGACAGAGGATTTGATGGTTGACAAGATCTAAAGGTGCGGATAGGTCGAGGAGTAATAGTATGGGCATTTTGCCGTTGTCTTTTAAATCCTCAACTTGTGTTTAGAGGTCTAATAGAGCTGTTTCTGTCCCATGCTTGGGACAGAAGCCAGATTGTCTTGTGACTAGCAGATTGTTGTTTTCCAGGTATTTTTGGATCTGTAAATACGCTGCCCTGTCCAGAATTTTTAATAAGAATGGGACTGTAGGGATCGGCCTATAATTAGTGGGGATACTCAGATCCAGCGAGGGTTTTTTAAGCAATGGGATGACCCAGGCATCCTTTAAGGTTGTCAGGAACAGTGCCCGTAAGAAATGAGGAATTGATAAATGCCGTGATGAAAGGGGCAAGTTCGTGGGCAGATTCCTTTATGATAGGAGCGGCACAGGCGTCACCTTGACAATTGGAGGGTTTCAATCTATTAATGATACTTTCTACCTCCGTAATCGTGAGCGGGGCAAAACTAAAAGGAGTGTGAGTGAATAAATTGTTTCTAGGTTTATTAGTCAAAGGTTTGGTCAGGAGAGATGTTTGTAAGCAATTTTGCTTAACGTTAATTTTAGATTGTAAGGTGGATATTTTAGTGAGGAGAGCATTTTGAATGTTTTCACACCACCTGCTGTCCTTATTACAAGTATCAGGGCTGGAGGATGGGGATTCTAATTCCTTAAGAATTTTGAATAGCTCCTTCGTGTTAGATTCGGCCTGTGTGATGCGTTGGTTGTAGGTCTCCTTTTTAGCTTGTAGAATAGCTTCCTTGTAATTCAAGGTTGCTAAAATGAGGTTGTTTTTGTTAGTCTCAGAGGGGATGCATTTCCAGAGTGCTTCGGCACCCCGCTTTTCTTTGCGAAGAGTTCTGAGATAGGGAGTGAACCAAGAATTGAGGTGGGCACGCTGTTTGGGTTTCCTAATTTTAAGCAGTGCTATGGTGTTAATTGCTTTGAGCAATGTTTGATTGAAGATGTCAACCAAGACTGTAGGGTCATCAGATAAGAAAGCCTGGTTATTTTGTACAGGCAGGATGAGAGGGAGAAGTTTGTCCTTGGTAATGTCCTTCTTGTTTCTGGTAGGAATAGATGGTACACTGTTAGGTTTGGTGCGAGGTTCATTGGCAGCAATGTTAAAAATGATGATGTGGTGGTCTGACCAGGCACAAGGGTTGTTAGAGATGATATGCATCCCTACCCTTACTTTGATCCCCTACCACATCTGACACCAGCCCCAAAGGCCCAAGCAACTCCATCCCTGGCTGGTGGGCTAGCACAGCCCACCAAGCCAAGCACAAGCAGTATGGCTTACACCCCAAGCAGCACCCCACCCATAGACTCCATAGGCATACAACTTATAGAGCTTACCAAGCACCACCCATCCCTAGCCAGCCCATCACTAAGGGCGCGCACTTGCCCGGAATCCACCCCTCCTCACCTAGGTGCACCTTGGCTATAAGCCATCTACTATCTCTACCGCTGCCACTAAACCCTGCACTCCTGCTAGCAAGCCATCCATTCCAATCACAACTTGCACCACCTTGACATCTTTAGTGTCTCCCAAGAATCCCCCTCTCTCTAGTCTTCGAGGATCCAAAAGAGTTTCTCTGAACACAGCTACTCACCCTATTCCACAGAGTGAATCTAACGAGGCGCATCCCTCCAAGGGGCCTCAGCGACCAACTGCAACCAGAGTTCTAGCAGAGAAACCGCACCCCACTCTGACAGCAAGCCTGTGCTCTACTACAGACACGCCTCCCGCACCCGCCACAGGAAATTCGTCACCATGACGAGGCTGAACAAAGCATATATGTCTAATGTTGCCAATGGGGCGGATACAACCCCTTTCTGAATTGCCAGTACCCTTGTTTGCCTGCAAAACTCTACAGACTCCAAAGAGACTATACCTGTCACACATGTTCTCACTCATCACCACTCTCAGTTCATGTTAATGTTGTTGTAAATGTTAAAGGTTACTTGTACTGCACACTATCACCACCGCAGTGGTCCGCTAGTGCTCAGGCGGATCTGAAAAAGGACTGTGTGAAACAGGGAGGCTGTGGGAGCAGTTAGTAGGGTGCAGTGGGAATAGGAAAGTGAGATATGATGTTCTGTTGGCAGCTTCAGTTCGGTTTGCAAAGTTCGCTAAGCTTATGTGCGATTTTCGAATCTGAGCCATTCCCATGTGCTCCTGTGCATGGTTATGTGTTGTTTGTATGTTGTTGCAGTGTGGTGAATTATGTGTGGTTTGCTGTGCAGTGATGTGGTCATCTGAGTTTCTGTAGGCAAAGAGTTTGCAGATAAATGAGGTTTTGGGTTAGCAGGTTTTTGTTCTTACCTCTTTGCTTTGGTTTCTGTGGTCGGCATCTATGACCATCCTGTGTGCGTTGACATCCTTTGACATCCTAGTCAGCAGGTATGTTGTGGTGTGTTAATTATCTTCTGTAGAAGTCTAGTGGTATGTGGACATGGGTCGTGGAGGTGTGGTCTCCTCGCCCTAGGGTTAGAGATGGTTAGGCCAGGAAGGCTATTGGTCTCTCACTTGACTTCTAGTGGTGGGCCCTTGCCTACTGTGGTATTCCTCTGTAAACTTGGAGGTGTGTGTGTGCATGACAGGTCAAAAATGTCCTCTCTACGGCCACAAGTTTGGGATGGTTAGGCCCCTCCCAGGGATTCCTGTTTCTGCCAAAATTTATGATTCCTACTCGTTCTCTTCTGATTCTGGGGATAAGAGACAAGTTTTTAGTTGTTTTCAGAATTCCAAATGATCCATTGTATTGCGTATGTTTTTGTTAGGGAATTCCATGTTTTAGGAGCCAGATGTGATCAAGATGCCCCTCAGAATTTTCTTTTATTGTATGGTTTTGGTTCTAGGCGAATGTCGTAGCTTGATCTGAGTGGTCTTGCTGGATGGTATATGGTTATTTTCTTCTTTAGGAACTCTGCTCCTCAGCCATGGATTGCTCTGTGCGTTATGCACATTGTTTTGAACCTTATTCGCTGTTTTATTGGTAGCCAGTGTCATATTTTCAGTGCTGGACTAATGTGTTCTTTTTGTGGTAGTTTGAGCAGTAGTCTGGCCGCTGTCTTTTGGATACGCTGAAGTTTCTTTAAGAGGCGTTCTGCCATTCCTAGGTGTAGGCTGTTGGCCTAGTCTACTGCTGAGTGTGATGATGGTGAGTGTTTTGTGGGTGAAGGAGAGGAAGGGTAGGATCCTTTTTACTGTGTGCAGGAGGAAGAAGCATTTCTTGATTATAGCATTTACTGGTGGCTCAAGTGCTAGTTCCTAAGGTTTTTTACTGTTGTTGATGGTGTCAGTGATGTTCCTAGTTCTGTTCTGTTGGCCATGGAATGTAGTGGCTGTTTTGGGATATAAGCATTATTTCTGTTTTGCCAGGGTTTAGTTTGAGGTTGTTTGTGATCATCCAGCCGAAGAGTTATTGTAGGCATTCTTGCAGGTTTGTGTTTTCTTCGTGTGTGTTTTGTACTTTGTAGATGATCTGTGTGTTGTCAGCGCAGCTGTAGCATGTGAGGCCATGTCTTTTAATGAGCTTGATTAGTGGACCCAAGTATATGTTGAAGAGCAGCAGAGATAGGGAGGATCCTTGTGCTACTGCACAGGTGGATTCCATTGGGGTGAATTTGAAGGGTTTGATCCAGGCGGTTTCTGTTCTATCTGTTAGGAAAGATTTAATCCAGCGTAAGGCTAGGTTGGATGATTTCTATTTCTTCCAATCTCCTGATGAGGATGTCATGGTTGACTTGTCAAATGCTGCTGAGAGATCCAGAAGTATTAGAGCTGCACTTGTGCATACAACAAATGTTGTTCTACTGCTGCCAAGGAGTTTTATGTTAATGTTCTCCATGCAAATGTTGAAATGTCTGACCATATTCCGGACAAACACAGTCACATGGCTGCTGCACCCAAGCCAAATTTAACTGTACCATACGTTTTAGGCAACCAGGCTAGGACCTCTCTGTGCATGAACAGCGACCTCACCACCACAACACCCAACCCAACTCACAAACCCTTAGTCCCTCTAAATTGTGCCCTTATTAATGCACGCTCCGTACCCACACACGCCCTTGACATCAATGACCTGTTCACCTCCCACAATCTGGATGTTCTAGCCATATCAGAAACTTGGCTCCACGAAGCCTTGGGACCCACCATCTCCCCAGCCCTTCCTACAGGCTACACCATCTACTGGCAGGACTGCCAAAATGCCAGAGAGGGAGGGGTGGCCATTGTGGCCAAAGAATCCCGGCCCTTTAGGCAGATCAACACCTCTCTCGAAAGGCAACAGTAACATCCTTTCTCTAAAGCTCACCACCGCCTCCACCTGCACCATCACATTTCACGTTGTCTGCCACCCCCCAGGCCCGGTGGCTAGTTTCCACGATAACCTCCTCCGCCTCCTAGATGACAATATCAAGATCTCCTCGACGATCACCCTATTAGGGGACCTGAACCTCAGCCTTAATGATCCAGATGACCCACAAGCTGAAACACTTGCCAGGGCACAAGAATCCCTTGGCTTCACACAATGTATCACTAAGCTCACACATGTCAAAGGCCGCACTCTGGACTAGATTGTGGACCTTAACTGTTGGCCATCCATCAACTCTAACTCTCCATGCCCATGGACAGACCATCAGGTCATCATCTTCTCCATCCCCGCTGCAGAAACAGAAACAGATAACCATCCCTCTACCACCTGAATTAGCGCATAGCACCCACAAGCTCACTAAAGACAACCTATCGCCACAGCTAGAGGTTCCTAATTTCAGACCCCCTTTCTCCAATAACCACAACGTCCTTGCTGACATATATATGATGCCACGCTTAAGCAGGCAGTCGACTCCATAGCCCCACCAACGGCGCAGAGAGCGAAACCCATAACACTAAAACTCATGGTAGACCCCAGAGCCACTCGAACTGCAAAATAGCAAATGTGTCGACCTCACCACCTGGAAAAAAAACCCTGATGAGTCCCAAAAGTAGAATTCAACAAGATATCCACCAAGTACAAAAAGGCAATCATCCTGGCCAAAGCCTCATCCTTTAATACTAGGATTGCCAATGCAAAATCCAACTCCAGGGAAATCTTCTCTATCTTCAGAGAACTTGAAGCCCCAGTCCCCACCTCACAGTCCTTTACTAAAGACAAAGCCTGGTGCACCAGCATCCAATCGGCCATGCTCAACAAAATAGATTTATGACACAGCAAAATCCAGAACAATCAGAGTAACCTTAGTACACCACACCACACAGCCCCGACTACCATTCTAAACACTTCCAAACAGGACCTCCCCCTATTGACCTTCAGAAGCATCTCTGAACCTGAAGTTCTCAGTCTGATAAAAAGCCTTAAACCTTAAAAAGGCAAAGGAGATGCATTTCCTGCCACAATCATCAAGGACTGGGCAGCCACCCTGGCTCTGTTCTTCACCGCCTTTATAAATGCCTCCTTCACCTCAGGACTTGTCCTGCAAAGCCTTAAGGAAGTCTGGGTATGACCGCTTCTAAAAAACCATCACTCGACCCTACGTCCCCAGTCAACTACAGACCCATCACGACAGTCCCTTTCCTACTAAAAATTCTTGACAAAGCAGCATATCTACATGTCCAACACTTCCTTGAGACTAATCACATTTTAGGACTATGCCAATCAGGTTTTCATCCCGGCCATGGCATCAAATCAGCATTGCTTGATTTGAAAAACCAGCTCGACGCGATTAGGGATGGAGGTAAACTAGCCCTGCAACTCCTCCTGGCCCAAATAGCTGCATTTGACTTAGTGGACCACAAATCACTGTGTCACAACCTCACTACCTCGGCTCACTTCTCACCCAAAGCCACATCATGGATTGCCTCCTCCTAGAGGGAAGAACTATGAAGGTGTTCTCAGAACAGGAATGCTCTGCCCCCACTATTATCCATTGCGGTGTCCCACAGGGCTCCTGTATCTCACCCACACTCTACAACATCTTTACTAGACCACTGTTTGACATTCTGGACACTATCTATATACCCTACATCAACTATGCCGATGACACCCAAGTCCTCCTACCCCTCACCGGTAGCTACGAAGATGACACAAAGTCCCTTAACGTAGCCTACTCCACAATTCAGGCCTGGACGGCAACCAACTGGTTGGGTGCTCTCGCAAGCATCTAATGCATGTATTGGAAAGAGAAGGTTGTCATGTTTCAGCCGCAAAGCCCAGGTCTTGAGATAGTGGAAGACATGCAGTTAGAAGAAGGGCAGATAGAAGTGGAGACCGGAATTTCACTACCGCAGGGACAGTCCATGAATGCAGAGGCCTGGGCCAAATTTACAGTGCTGGCCAGGAGCATAGGATGGGAAGCGGCGAGGGTCAAGAAGGGGGCCCCTAAGCCAGCAGGCGTGATGATCACCACCCAAGCCTTGATCTCCCTCTTCCCTAACACCAGCTCAGATTCACAGTCCTCATCAGGGTTGGGAGACTCAATAAGCTCCTACATAAGGCAAACCACAATGAGCGGTGGCCCCTGGGGAAGGAGGACAAAGAAGGATTTGGAGGAGGAATTGGCCACCATGATTGCCCTCGTGGGTGGTGGCAAGGACAGGGAGGTGTCCACATCGCCCGCAGGGGCCCAGTACAACAAAGCGGGCCACCCGCCTACTAACTACGTGACAACGAAGGAGGTGATGATAACTAAAGAAGAGGCGGTAAAATAGGTTGAAACAGAGGCATTGTAGGAGACCCTTCTTGCTGAGCAAGCAGAGACTATAAGAACCACTCAAGTTGGTTGCAAGGAGTTGATGGTCATAAGAGCAGCCAAAGGGGTAGTAAGGAAATGATGAGAGTTGAGGAGAAAGTGGGGCCGCTAGGAAGGGGGTGCTAGAACAGATGCGGAGGATGTGGCATTATCAGAGGTGGAAAAGGAGGACACCTATTAATGCAAGGAGATAATGAAAGCAGGTACATTTGAGTATAGAGAAGACAATGCTGGTGAAGACCATTCATAGTGAAGAGGAGGACAATAGTGAGGAGGTTGGAGGGAAGAAATGTCAGAATGATGAGGTGCAGAGTAAAGAAGGAGTTTTGTTTTTTGTTGCTGAGTGGTGGGGAAGGACAAAGAGGTCAATAGATAAAAAACGGACCAGGGAGGAGGTTTCTGAAGGTCCAGTTCAGGCCATAGGCAGGCCTTGAAGGTGGGATGATGTTTCAATGGGGTCAGGGAGCCTAGTGTTAGCTAAGAGTGGAGCTGGGGAGGATCTCCAGAAGAAGAAAGGCAACAAGGAATTGATCCTTCTGCCTCTCCCAGGCGACCACTATGCTGTCTTCACAGCGCTTCGAAAACTGGGTTTTGCCTTGGGGTATTGGACTGGAAGAGTTTGGTTCACCCTTAAGCTCGCCATGAGAAAGAGGAGAGTCAATCACTTTGGAACTCTTGGATTAATAGTTAACACTTTACAATACAGGCTCATAGGCTCAGCTATCCACACCCCACGGATGAGATTTTGAACCTGGGTGGGAGCAGGGCTTGTGATGCATGAGAAGGGGATCCAACCCTGTTAAACATCCTGGTACACTTTCTTAGATATTACTTCAAGATTTCAGTTGGCCCACTTTTGTAAAGATCTCCAAATGAATATCCTTAGATTAAACTTTATATGAGTGGTGGTGGCATCCTTCGTGAGTCCCCGAGTTTGTCAACAGATACATTCATTGTATGTGGTGTGACAGTGACTATTCATTTTTTGCCTGTCGAATGCTGACATGTGTTGTCCAGTGACCTAATTAACTGTATAGTGATATAACTGGTCCTTGTGCTTCAAGACTTTCAACGTTTACTAGCAAGTGCTTCATCTGCACAACCAGGCTCGGCCTTACCTAAAGGGCACTAGAGCAAAGCCCGAACCAAAAACGCAAAATGCTATTGTAGGACAGTTTTTTGGGTCAAAGTGGGCCACTTTTTTGGCCAATGTTGGCCCTTTTGATGAGTTACTTCACTATGCGTCTAGTAGTTGTGGCCATTGTTGCTGAGTACATATTCTTTAAATCGCACACTTTGCATTACATTTTATCAAAAAAACTCCCTCTTGGGTACTATTCAAACATTCTGTCACAAAAGGAATGAACTGTCTATTGCAACTGTGGACCACGTTTTAATTGGTGCCCTAATGCGACCCTGCAGCTTAACAAACAGGAATATATTAAAGTAGGACGCGTGCGTTTAAAAGAAGACTGTAATCAGTCAAATCCGTTTTTTCTGTGTGATGATTGCTTGTTTGCTTAAACTTTCTCAATGTAATTATGATGCTCTGTGTTTTGTAGGTATAACAGAAAATGAATGCGGAGCCACCTGCGCAGCAGGATAAAGATGGCTGCCATGTGAAATGCGAATACACTGCTCGTGCTGAGGCACTGTGGCGAAAACATCACGCTGCAGCACGGAAGAGAGAAGGGGCCTTTTCTTCTGCACATTTTTTTTATTTTATTATTATTTATTTATTGGTTTGTGTGTTTTCCCACTTAGAAAACCTTTAGCAATTTTTAGTAATACAAATAAGAACACAAACGTGAATATCAAAACAGAATCTTATTCTTAGCGCTACTGGGAGAGCAGCAGGGCTCCCATATCTCTAATTTGTAATTGTACTCAATTTGAAAGAATCAAGTTTCAGAGAGATTTTTAGTAAAAGTTTTGTTAGGGCAACTATGATATTAGTTTTCTCTCCCTCTATTAGTATAGTCCACCCCTCCTTTTCTGAGGAAGCCCCGCATTTTTTGACAATGCTTCCCATCACGCTGTCTCTTTCTGCCTTTACAAAAAAATCTGGCTTTATTGAGTTTTATCAAACAGAAAGAACTTTGGTTTACTTCTACATTTAGAGTACTGTAGTATTTTGATATCATACATTTTGTTCATACATTTCGAATAACTTAGAACCTTAAACATAAATTATACATTTCAAATTCTGTTTTCTCCCCTCTCCCCTCCCCCAACCCACTCCACATGGCAAAGATTCATTTGTACGTTTTTTCCATGGTTCCACTTTTCCCATCAGTTTTATATGTTGCTCGCTTCGTTTCAAAATTGTACTTGACCGAGTTCAGACAGCTTTATGGCAGGCAGTGCTTCATTCGTGAGGTTTACCTCGTGACCCAGCGTCTGCTGTAATTCAGTGAGGGGCATGTTCCTTTGACCAGTATAGGTTCATCTTGTCACTTTCTAGTGGGAGCTGGCCATATCTTTGTTCACAAAATCGCACCACTTTATTTCGTTTTGGCCCGCTCTTCCATGTAGAGCAGCGGTAATCCGCTCCATTGTGTATATATTGGCTGCAGTACTTGACCATTCTTTTTGACTCGGTGTCAGGTGTGATTTCCATTTTATCTCTAAGCAAGCCCTCGCGGCAAGGAGGAGAGGGGCCACAATTCCGTTCACTCTATTCACTTCATCATCACATTCTTCCAGATTGAACAGCAATATTAGAGGCAAGGGTTCCCTCTGAATCCCGTCTAGCTGTTTGATCCATGCAAGTACCTCAGTCCAATATATTTGAACTCTGGGGCATCCCCACAACATGTGCCAGTAGTCTGCTTTCATCCCACATTGTCGCCAGCACGCTGGGGCTTTCGTTTGAAACATTTTAGATAGTCTATAGGGGTCATACTGCCATCTGTATAGTAATTTGACAGCGTGAAGCTTATATTGTGCTGCGATGGATATCTGTGAGGCCCCTTTACATATTTTATCCCATGTTTCTGGATCTAGTTCCTTCCCAAGGTCCCTTTCCCACCTTTTCCTCAGGTTGTCTGTCGAGCACCTTCGTGCGTCTAGTAGTGTTTTGTATACATTTGAGATTATCCCTTTAGTCGCTGTTGTTGTGTCTAATAGTTTTTCAAAGGAGGTGAGGTCTCTCTGAATTTTATCTCGCCATTCTCTTCTCATGAGCGTGGCTTTTAACTGCAGGAAGGGGAAAACCGAGAGCGTATGAACCCCCAATGCCTCCTCGAGTTATGTAATCGTAACAAAAACACTGCCCCTCCATAATTGTCCCACCCTCTCAAGGCCCGCATCATACCAGGTTTGACATTTTGTGTGGTCTACTATTTCTTCACGTATTCCTGGTGACCATATGTGGCTTAGAGGTGAGGGCCATGTAGTGATACCTTTCATCGCCGGTCCCACTTTCCAGATGTCCCAAAATGTGTCGAGTATAGGGTGAGTTCAGAGCCTACGTTCTATTCTCTTTCTTGGAATCCACAGCCACTCTGCTACTGTAACCGGAGTTGGGTTGTGGTTGTCCAGTTGTACCCATTGTAAATCCCTTCTCCCTCTCAGATGTGGGATCAATTCCCTCAGTTGAACAGCTTTATAATACAGTAGCAGATCTGGGATGCGTACCCCATCCTTCTACTTAGGTAGAGTGAGTGTCATATGGTATTCTTGGCCTCTTCTCCTGCCACAAGAAATTTAAGGTAATTTTCTTCGCTTCTTCAAAAAATGTGTCAGGGATTTTTATGGACAGCATTTGGAATGGGTGTAGGAATCTCGGCAGGCAGACCATTTTGATTGCATTCAGTCTTCCCATCCAAGATATGGATAGTTTTTGCCATTTTGTTAAATCTTCCTGGAACCTGATTAAGATTTGGGGGAAATTGGCCTCTTACACATCATCCAGCTTTCTGGTCAGGTTTATTACCAGGTAGCGGAGGGTGTCATCTTCCATCACTAGTCCTAGGGATGTCAGTGTTGTAGTGTGCTCTGGAGTTGGGTCCTGTAGTGGAAACAGGATAGATTTGGATCTATTAATTTTGAAGCCAGATAATGTCCCGTACTCTTCAATCAGCTGGACTGCCCTCGGTATTGATGTCATAGGGTTTGTAATGTGGAGCAGTAAGTCATCAGAGTATAGGGCAACCTAGTATTCTGTGTCTGCCACTTGCATACCTTCTACCTGGGTGTCTGCTCTGAGAACCTGGGCAAGTGATTCTACGGATAGCGCAAAGAGAATTCCTGATAGGGGGCAGCCCTGTCTCGTACCTCTAGATAGGGTAAACCACCTGGAATATTCCGCATTGACCATCACTGAAGCCTTTGGGGACCTGTATATGGCCTTAACTCCCTTACAGAAGGTTGGGCCGAGGCCTACTTTTGCTAGAACTTCTTCAAGGAAGGACCATTCGACCCTATCAAATGCTTTCTTAGCATCTATCGATAGAAGCACTGGGTTGGTCATCATTGTAATCGCCTCATGGATCAGATGGAGCGTCTTGCGCATAGTGTCTGCTCCTTGCCTTTCTAGTATTAAACCGAACTGGTTGGGGTGTACCAATTGGGCATAAGGCCTTCTAGTCTTGCTGCCATCACCCTAGTGTAGATCTTTGCGTTTATGTTAAGGAGGGAGATGGGGCGGTATGAGCTACACAGCTTGGGGTCTTTACTTTCTTTGGTTATTACTGAGATCAGTGCCTGTGAGAATGTGTCAGGTGCCACTCTGGTTTGTGTGATTTTCATTAAATAGATCAACCAGGAAGAGGAGAAGGGAGGAGGCGAAGGTCTTATAAAATCCAACCGTATAGCCATAATTCCCTAGAGCTTTCCACAGCGGGAGCCATTTAATTGCTTTTCGTCTGACATGATGGGATAGTCCAACTCTTCTGCCGTTTGTCGGGGGAGTTTTGGCATGTCTATCTTCTGTAAGTATTGTTCTATCTCAGTTCCCTCGTTTCCCCCTCAAGTCTGTTCTACGGGGGTCATCTACTTCTTCTATGGCTGCTACCCACCTTTCCGCCCGTTGCCCCCTCAACCTAGCCGCCAGCAGTGCATCTACCTTGTCACCCTTCTCATAATGGTTCTGTTTAAGAAACTGCAGTTTACGTATATAACCTGTTCTTCTTCTAGTGCCTTTAGTTCCTCTCTTTTTTGTGCTGCCTCCGCTAGTTTCTGGGGTATCTTGTCGTGTGCGTTCCATGCTGCCTCGTCAAGCTGGGCAATCTCCTTCCTGAGTCTATTTTCTATCAGGGCCCTTTCCCTCTTTTTCGCCGCCCCCTCTTTGATTAGAATCCGCCTCCAGGTCACCTTTGTTGCCTCCCATACCATTCTTTTAGACACCTCTCCTGTATCATTTACCTTAAAATACTCCTCAATTATCTGTGTCATTTCTGCTCTGAATACCATATCTTTCCAGAGTGATTCGTTACAGCGCCACTTTGAGTTTTTTTGTGGTAGGGCTTGGAGTTCGACGTCTACTGTGACTATGTCGTGGTCTGACCACGTCATTGAGACAATATCAGAGGCATTAACTACTTCATTTATCTCATTCGAGAGGTAGAGGTAGTCTATTCTAGTGAGGGTCGAGTGGGGAGCCGAGTAGAATGTAAACTCTTTTTCAGTGGGGTGGGAGGTGCGCCAGGCATCCCGTAGCCCGTATATTCTCATCATCTCTACTACGTCTGTCCGTCCTCCATCGTGCAGGAGGCCTGCTTCTGGGTTGCCCGGGAGTCTATCAAGATCTGCGTCAACCCACAGATTGAAGTCTACGCACCACTACCAGAGTCCTACCCTCCACATCTGCCCATATCTTAGTTATTATGAAATTGAGTCCCCTCCTCACTAATATACCCACTCCGGCCCTTTGCAGGGGGCCGGAGCTCCAATGTTCGGAGCCTAACCTGGAGTGGAGCGATCTCCCCCGTATGTACTTGGTTTCCTACAGGAAGAGAATGTCCAGCTTTGCCCTCTTGAATTCTCTGTTCACTAGGGATCTTTTATTAGGTAATTCAACCCTTTCACATTCAGTGTGCCCACCTTAAGTGTCCTGTGCGTGTTATTTGTCAATGGCATTGCCATAGCCCTTCCTTCATCATATTCATTGTTCGTGAGGGCAACATACTTTTTGCACATATCATTTCTCTTTTTCTTGGAACTGTTCTGAAGTATTGTATACTTTGCCATAACCCTCCCCAAACCCCGCTCCCTCCAGTCCCTCCCCCCCGTGGCGTCCGATTCAACCAGGTCATTCTCACCTAGTCAATTCCGGACCACCAGTGCGGAACGTGCAACCCACGATCCCCTCTTTAAACACCTCAATCAACCTTGAGCCCCCTTTTCGTCTCCCCTCCCCCTTTCCCAATAACTCAACTTTATACATCATGTGTTAATCAACTTTTCTTATGCTTTCGCCCCTCAACCGCAGTCTCTGAACTGGTCTTTTGGTCAGAGCATTTCTCGTTAGGTGGATTCCCATTCATCTGTTCCTGTCATGTCAACAATCTTTCGTTTGCTGTGAGATGATCTGAGATTCTCCTGAGTGTTTCGATGTTGTGAGCGGTCGCCCAGCGTTTCGGATCAGGTCCCCTGTTAAGGTATATTTATTGTCGGTAATCATTTTCCTGAGGTCTTTCACTTCAGAATTCAGTGTCCGGGGAACCATTCACTCTCCTGTATTTTCTGGATCCTGGGATTTTCTTTCACCTCGGTCCCTGGATATGCCATTGTCACTCTTGTCGGCGTCCTTCCTCTGGGTTTTGTTCGTTGAGCTGGTTAGTGACCAGATCCCTAATGCAGGTTGTTATGTCCTTTTCGGTCCGCAGTCGTATGTAGTTTGCCTCCCACTTGAACGTGAGGGAGAATGGACATCCCCATCAGTAGCGGATCCCTTTCTCCTTAAGCCACCTGGTCAGTGGAATGCACATTCTCTGCATTGCTAAAGTGAGCCAGGTTAAATCTTGGTAGATCATCACTATCACGTTGTCGAGAAGGAGTTGTGGTGTGTTTTTGGCTTCGTCCAGAATTCTTGCTCTATCGGCATAGTTGTGGAACCGCACCAGGACTGTTTTTGGGCCGCCTGCAGCTCCTCCTTCTCTATGTATTCGATCAATTTTAGGTTTGTCCACCGTGTCATGGGCGAACAATGTTTTCAGGATCATGTGGAGGGTCTTTTTTAGATCCTGTTCAGTCGCTCCTTCACAACTTGGTATGCCGAAGATTCTGTTGCATCTCTCGCGGTTTTCCAAATCGTCCATCTGTAAACGAAATTCTTCCTCTCTTGCTTCCAGATCAGCCAGTCTCATATCCATCTGGGACTCCAGTGTATAGAGGGATGTCTGGTTGTGTTCAACCCCATCTAGCCGTTCCTCGAGCTTGTCAATTCTATTCGTTATTTTATCTGTTTTGCCCCCAATGTCAGCTCTCATGCTCTTCATCTCATTTAGAAGGGCTGTGACATCGGCTTTAGTTGCGGCTGCTTCGGTACTGGATGCCGCTATTGTCACAGTTGGGGTGCAAGCTATCTCTTGGTTGGGTGGGCTGTATGAATACTTGCCGAGTTTATGGTGTATGTCCATATGCTAGTTGTGTTGGGATTGATATCTGGAAGTTTGTTTTATCTTGCTTGCTGTGTGTGGTGCCTTCTGTGTAGTCCGGTGTGGATCAGGTTTGCTCTGCTCGTCGTCAAGTTACAGGAGTGAGTCTGTTTGTATGAAGTCGCGGGACTCCGGACCTTTCTGGATCAGTATTCGTTACTATAAGTGGGCATGTCTTGGTGGGCTGAGCAGTGAGGTCCGAGGTGTAGAGGCATCAAATGGGAGGGGGAAAGACCCTTGTGTTTTCAGGGTGGGGTCTCCTTTGTTTAGTTTGGCGCCGTTACCAGGCTGTGACCAATGAAGGGCCTATACACGAGGTACCACTCCCTCTGATATAGGGGTGTTGTAGGTTTCAGAGGAGGGCACATGCCCCAAAATTGGGGTCCAACCCTCTGATTGTCCACTTTGGTTGTGCACCTCCATTCTGCAACTGAGGCTCCACCCGGGTCTGTGTATGGTCTGGCATTTACTGGAACCTTCTGCAGAGTTTGGTCAGGGTCGCCTCTAGTATTGATCTGGATCCTTCACGTTGTACTCTAGCCCGAGCCTAGCAGGTGGAGGAGGTTAGATATTGTATGGCTGGGGGAGCCGGGTTTCACTGCCTCTAATGTTATGTAGATTCACAGGCCAGTGGCTTCAGGGTGATTCCAGGATTCCTTGGATGGGGGTTCCGACCATACACTTGGTAGGTAGTACTGTGACGATCTTGTGTTTTTTGGCCTTTGGGGTGCAGGAGTGGGGTCCTCCGGTGCGCTTCTGAGTAGACTGTATGTTTCAGAGGAGGGCACACGCCCCAAGATCGGGGGACCAACCCTCTGATTATCTGATTTGATTGCACCCCTCTTTTTCTGGAACCGGGGCTCCACCGGGGTCCATGTTTGGCCGAGTGCTAGTTGGGGCCCTTTGTGGGGTTAGGTTAGGGTCACCTCCAGTGATGACCTGGTTTCTTTTGCGTTATGTGATAGCCCCAGCTTAGCAGGGAGGGGTAGTCTGTTAGTGTGCAACTAGAGGAGTGGGGCTTCGGTGTCTCCAATGTTATGAGGGTTCACAGGCGGGTGACTTCTGAGTGATTCCAGGATTTCCTGGGCGGCGGTTCGGACCCTCTGCGTATTGTTTGGCGGGGATCTCAGGCTTGTGTTACCTCGCCTTTGGGGTACTGGGATGAAGTCCTCCGGTGCAGTCCTCTCCAGTCTTACCACCTGGGGTGGTGCTGGGTAATGTTGTATCACGTGGGTCCGAGGTCTACTGGGGGCTGGGAGGCCTCTAGCCCTGTGCTTGCTGCCTGCTGTTGTGCGTGTCTATCTTGACAGGTGGTATGCTATGCAGAATTCGGGGCACAACGTTCCATTCTGGGCTTTTTTATCTTATGTGTGCGGGTTGGTGGGCCCGTGTGTATAGCCTGCAGTGAAGAGGGGATTGGGCACGTAATGTGATGTTAGCAGTGCCAAGCCCTGAAATTGCCTTCAATAGTCTGTGCGCACGGAGCTGTAACAATTATGATGACACGTCAACCCCAGCAGCCAGTTTCAATGTTTGTGTCTGGGAATCAAGGGGCGACGTGATACGGGCAGTATTTCGGATCCCCCACGGTCCATCTCACGGGTCTCAGGGCAATCCGCGCACACCTTCACTGGACCTCTGATTTCCTGGGGTACTAACAACTCGCGTGCACTCCGGGTCACCTGGTTATAAGTCGTCTCCTCCAGCACACGTCTCCAGGAGGTGTCTGATGGCACCATTAACTCCTGTTCCGCACGGCGAAGTCCCTCACATTCCGGGCTGCCTTCTCGTGCTTTCGCTTTCTATGCGAGGCTCGGTCTCTGGCAAGGGGCAGGGGGGTGGTTCTCAGTGTCGTGTTTAGGCATCAAAACTTCACAGATTTCTATCAGACTTTTTCCTCCTCAGAGGGGGCACGTTCACTAGGCACACCAGCACCTTTATTTTGTGGGGGAGTCCACAAATGTGGGCTCAAGTCACTTGTGGGGCCGTGGTACACGGAGCTCACACAGCAGCTGAGCTCATCCGTGCGCCCACTGGTGGCCAGTTCCTCTTTCTGTCTTTAATGCCGGACAGTTCATAACTAAATGTTTAGTTAATGCATTCATGTTTTTCTCCAGGCAAAGACAGCATAGAGACGTTGGTTCCTAGCCATTCAACTTTGTCTTGGCCAGTCTAGGTACGAAGATGTAGAGGCAGAATCTCATATACTGATATCGCAAGAAGCATTTGGGGAAGATTTGTATGTATCTAGGAAGCATGTTAAGCTTTCTCTCTGCAAACCAGAAATATTCTTGATTTTTATAGTTACAGATTTCATCATGAGTGTCAATCCAATCTTTGCGATAAAGCTTCTGCTTTAATCTTCCCGGGTTTTGGAGCAATGATTCTTCTGTTTCATTCAGATCCACAATTAGCTTCTGACATATGTCCCTCCACTCTTTGAGAATTCTTTCTTTAGGGTCCATCATAGCCTTTTTTAGAGTTATAAAGCCTCCATTTGGTGATGCTTCCAGACATTTTCAGTAGAAAGATATTGAATTCCACCTGGCGATGTTAACGCCAATTCCCTCCTGACAGTCTGTGTCGGGATGCTTCTTGGTAGTGCCAAGACAGACTTCCACAAGAAGGGACCATATGTCCTCTGCCGGCATTAATGTCCGTTCCGTAGGTGAAAATCGGCACCAATTTGCCTCTGTAGAAGGATATTAGGGGGATCAGCATAAAGTTGCAGAATCTCTTAAACAAAAATGTCCCTTGCGCTGCCAAGTTTTTAGCTTTTTTATGCAGCACCACTATTCTGGGTGCTTCACATCTGCTAGTATTGATATTAACTCCCAGATAGATAAGTTCAGTCACCACTCTGATTGATTGACCTTTTGAGAACCAAGCAGATTTACCACTTCTGTGACGATCATGGTCACCGAAAACCATTATCCTTGATTTTGTTGGGTTTATTATTAAATAATTTGCTTCTAGATATCTTTCCAAAGCAGTAATCTGATGTTGCAGTCAAATGGGCGTCTGATCAATAATCACAATATCGCTAGCATAGAGGAGTCTGGCAATAGAGGTGTTAGCAATCTTTGGTGGTAAAGCACGTATGTCCTTAAAGGCCTCTTCATTATCAGATAGAAACAAGTTGAAGAGCTCATGTGTTAATGGACAACCTTGTTTTAGGCCCACATTCATGCCAATTGCTTCTGACAGTGCCCCTCCTGATCTAATTTGACTCTAATAGAAGTGCCCTGATGCAGGTCTTTGATGTTCTCTAATAGCAACCTCACGCACCTCCATTTCTGCAATTTAGCCCATAGTTTTCTTCTTCACATAGAGTCAAAGGCTTTCGATAAATCGTTAAATGCCATTTAGATCTTACGTCCATTTTTCATATCAGCTTTTGCTTTAAGTAGATTAATTATAAAGATGTTACAACCTGTGCCAATGCCTTTTACAAAACCTGATTGCCAAGGGTCGAGATGACCTTTCTTGCTACTCCATCTCGAAAGTTCTTTTAATTTGATGGACACAAAGATGTTGCCCGCTATGTCCAAGAATACTTTTGGATGGTCCGGGTCTGATCTTAATCCTTTTTTAAATATGGGGACAACTACCACCGATTTCCACGTGGCTGGGATCTTAGAGGCCTTTAGAATCCCCCTATATAGCTGATGTAAAAAACCTGCTCATAGCTCTGGATTTTGTTTCATGAGGGTGTTCATTAGCCCATCAGGGCCTGGTGCTCTAGAGTATTTTAGTCTCTTCATAATAGTTTCTATTGAAGAAATCTCTATGTCAAGCGGGTAGTTTTCCTGACCCAGGTCGGGCACCCCACTTTTGGGCCATTTATTTCCGGTAGATCTTCTTCACTCTTAATCTGCAGGTTCTCATAATGCAATTGCCAAGTCCCTGCTGGAATTGGATTGGCCAGTAATGCATCTTGCGGTGCGTCCAAAGCATTTATGGTCCGCCAGATTTCAGCCGTGTTCTTTGTTTTGATGTGATGTAGCATTCTTTGGGTATCTGCATTCAAAATGGTATTTTTATGGAGCTTTAGCCAATTACAGTATTTCTGTTTTAGTTTGTGGATTTCGGATGATCCTTCCACAGTCTTCTGATGTTTCAATCTGCCAATTGCTTTTCTAAGGGCTCTTTTTTTGGAGACAATCTGGTGGTCAAAAACATGCTGATGGATCATTTTTGTTCTTTCATCCGGTCCACTTTGGATAACCGCAAACTGCTGTAAAATTGTAACATAGTTTATTCGCTGATTTCCCCCTTCTCCCTGCGTAGACGCAATTTCTCTTGCTAGGTTCTTTGTCAAGCAATCCATGTTTTTCGCTTGGATTTTCAGTCTGGTACGATTCAGATTTGCAGCCAGTTTGTAATCATAGGTGGGATGTTTCTGGATATTTCTATTGTGACAAACCAGTTTTAGTTGGTGATGAGGGTTATAGGTCAAAGGTTCGACTGAAAAGGATTGAATGATAAAAGGGTCGAATCAAAAGGACCGAAAACAAAAGGGTTTATTTTTTTTTAATATATATTTTTTTGGGGGTCCCCCTAAACCCCCTTTTTTGTGGTAAAAAAACACTTTTTTTCCTATACGAAACCCAAAAATAAATATATATTTTTAAAAAAAATGCAACCCTTTTGTTTTAGGTCCTATTGACTCGACCCTATGGCATTCGATCCTTTTGGATTTGAACCTTTGACCAGACACTCTTGTCTGTGTTGAAAACTTCCAGATGTTTTAAGATCCCACTCATATTTGATGAGACACATATGTAGTCTAGGATTTGATGACTTGCCATTCCCCTCCATGTGGGTTTTCCCGGGTTTTCCATGTGATTGTTTTGTCTCCCTTCTTTGTCAGCCGAGCTGACCTTTTTTTAATTTTAGATTCTTCTCTAAGAGCTAGCCCCGCGCTCATGTCTTTTTGTCTATTTTTTTATAAAGATTTGGCAGATTTTTTGATCTGGGATTTCGGTCTCTACTGATGGCTGAACTCCTGTGCCATAGTCCCCGGAGTCTCGGGTTTGCTCTGTTTCAATGGGCAGATTTGTGTTTAATTCTTCGTTCCCATCGATTGTAGATGTCTGTGAATGCTTATCTTTTTTGGAGGCGGGAGTGCTCTTTTTATCTAACATGTCTGCAAAAATGTTGTCGCCCATTTTAGCAGCCTTGGCGATAGGGTCAAAAGGGTTCACAGGTTGAACTCCCTCCGGGAGTGGATGGCTTATATTCACAGAGAGGCGTGGCAATCTCCTTTTAGTTCTTTCTTTAATAATCAGCTAGAGTATATTGTGCAGTAGTTGGGCTACGCCTGCACAGCTGTTCTCCATATTTTTTTCAATCGCAGTAACAAAACATTCAATAAAGATCAACTTGGTATGGACCATAGCCAACATGGTTGACTGATCTCTAATTGTCTCTTCCATTGTTTCGCGCAACTTCATATACAGAACCAAAATATTCGATAACATTGATACCAGAGTGAAGTCATTCTTATTCAGGTCAATAATATCTTTTGAATTTTCGAGTAAAATCTGGGCTTCATTCTGGGTTTGTGAGGATTTTGCAGCTGTCTTTTTCTTTGGGCTACGTGGCTTCATCAGACTAGCCTCTTCCATTTCTCCTGTCAATGTTTGTGAATTTTGATCTCTAGAGCCATCTGAGAATGGTAGTTTCCTAACAGAAGGGGTTTGCCACCCCACATTTACTAGTTCCGGTTCTTTCCCATTTTCCACTTCCATATTCAGCGATTTTTCCAGTAATATCCGGAATAGTTTTGGCTCCTATGGCGTTGAAAAAGAATCAACGTCCCCTGAATATTTCATCCAGAGTCAAACTGGGTGGTTTCCAAATGTTATTGACTCAGGGAAAGGGATTAGGTATGATGGGGGCTTGCCTGGTCAAGTTATCCTTTCTCAGTTGCAGGTCGTTATTATTGGCATTATAACTGGAGCTAGTCTCTGGCAAATCCCACTTTGATTTCTTTCCATTTAAGTTAACCATTTGATGCACTTGGTCCACTCCAGCACAATTTGCTAATTCCACCTGCTTATGTCTAACTCTATTTTTTAAAAGATTTTCGATGTCAATCTGGGCTTTCCTTTTCGCTGTAAATCTTGATTCTATTGTTTTTTTTAAAGTCCTCTGTTAATAACAGTAGAGTTTTTAGAAATCAGCACTGTGTTTTTTTCCTTGTTGGTCGGCTGAGTCCTATATTTTTTTAGCTAGCACACCCATTCCCTCATTATCATATTGTGCCAGCATTTTGTTTGCCTCTGTTTCTTTGGGCAGCTTATCCTGTTTGTCTAAGACTCTGTCGCGTTTTAGGAGATTAGAGGCACTGCCCTTATGTGTCTGTATTAATGTTGGGGCATCGATAATTGCTTCCTCAGGCAGCTCGTTATCAATGGGAGCTTGAGTATTAACACAGCTCACGGTGCTCACACGTACTTCAGCCACTACGGTAAACGGGTAGATAACTACTCCCAATGGTGTGCCTACGTTGTTATGCGCAGTCAATTCCAAGAGCTTGAGCACCTCGGATGGCGGCAGGCTACCCCCCTCCTTCCTCTCTCTTGATAAGGTGTAGTTGTGAACTGGCTGCGAATGCAAAGGGGAAGTCGCGTAGACCCCTACTTGCGGGGAACTTGTCACTTCCATTCCGAGGCTATAGGGTGACAGGTGCCCACCTCCCTACGCAATCCTCAGCTTATGTTTGGTTTTAGAGAACCTTGGGGACGATCCTCTCTGTGCCTTCCTTCTTCTGCCTTACACCAGACACTCTGCAAACACTCCGCTATGCTTCACTCAGGGGGCAGGTTTTGTAGCAAGAGTGAGCATAGCTGGAGGTGTGCCTTGATGTCTTGGTGTCTGTCAGCAGGCACTGGGTGTTGTAGTCCTGAAGTCCTGATTTGTAGTCCTCAGATAGAAATTGGCGTTTTCTAATGCCCGCGGCACAGATTGCCAAAAAAGCACACCGTGTTGTGTGGGGGTCTAGTTGTTGTGGGCAACGTGAGCGCCGTGACTGTGTCATGACGCTCACGTGCCAGTTAATAAAAGGGGCTCTGCTGGCGCTGCGAGGGCAGAGCAGCAGAGTCCCAGGAAGTGGCAACTTGTGTCTGTGATTCTTGGGTGTGTGGGCCTGCCACGTGGTCATGGCCTTGTGTGTGCGGCGCGGCCCGAGGGTTATCGGAGCCGCGACCGCTGGGAACCAGGGGGTGTCAACCCCCTCACGTTGGATCCTGCGCCCGGTGGTACCGGGCGCCGCAGGGTGCCTCCCTGCTCCAGGCACGCCGGTTGTTCGCCGGCGTGCACACCGCCGTCGGGTGATCCCGACGGCCTCAGAGGGCTGCCCGGAGACCGGAGGCAGCCCTCAACACTGGCGACGAGGAAGTCGCGCCCACCAGCTGGCGCTTGCGGCGGGCGAAGTCGGGAACCCGCGCACACGGACGCAGTCGGCGGCCGTGTAAGGACGCACGGAGCGGCCCTCCAGTCGTAAGGAGGCGGGGCCTGGAACTCCGACCCGCGGCGACGCGGCACGGAGCGGGGAGAACACCTGCTGAACACCCGGGCTGCCACGGGTGAAAACCTGAGTTTAAAAAAAAAAAAAAAAAAAGTGAGGTTTCCTTTCCTCGCAGGGAGGAAAAGGGGACGTGGCCTGGAGTGCTCGCCCACGGATCGTGGGAAGGGCCTCATCAACGGCCTGTGTTTCCCCGAGCACCGACGGGGAGGGGCGAAGGAGGCGTGGCCCACGTGGGAGCCCCACGATCGAAGAAAAGGGGACAATAACCCCTCTACAGGCCGCATTTGTGCCACGCCCGAGGGTAGCGGCTCCACATGGAGTGCTTGTGCGCCCTCTAGGGTTCCAGAAGAGGAAGGCCCGTAAACAAGGGTGTGGTCATCGGGAGACCGGCAGTGCCCCCACATACCAAACCGGTGTCAAGCCCTGGGGTTGCGGCTCCACCTGGAGTGCTCGTGCGCCCCGGGGCAGGGAGAACGCCAGGCTCCCATTGACAGCTACCTGAGCCTGGCAACGGCAAGCGCACACCAACACTGGTGATTGGCGGATGACGTCCTCACCTGCCAACAGCATGTCGGACGATGAAGGGATATGTAGGGGTCAGCTGGCACCAATACCTCATTTTGATGTCCTCGGTGCTCCGGCAAGCCTGGGGGCCCGATGGGTGGCCTGGGTGGAGAACCTGGAGTTGTACTTCGAGGCAATGGAGATCAAAGACGCCGCCAAACGCCCGACACTCCTATACTCTGCCGGGCTGGCCGTCCAGAGACTGTTCAAGACATTAAAGCCCCAAAATCAATCGTACGGTGCAGCCGTCGCAGCCCTGAATGAATACTTTAGACCCATGGTCAACAGGGACTATGAGAGGTTCAGGATGAGGTGTGCGAAGCAGGAGGAAGGGGAAAGCCTTGATGCATTCCACGGGAAGCTGCGCGGCATTGCACTGGGCTGTGACCTGGGGAACTTCGAGGAGGATGAGATCCGGGCGCAAATCAT
Organism: Ambystoma mexicanum; assembly: GCF_040938575.1. Taxonomy (NCBI): domain Eukaryota; kingdom Metazoa; phylum Chordata; class Amphibia; order Caudata; family Ambystomatidae; genus Ambystoma; species Ambystoma mexicanum. The sequence goes on along the minus strand of NC_090934.1, from coordinate 858,853,917 downwards.
CTATGGCTGCAGCTCCACCAAACTGCGCAAGCAGGTTCTGAGGGACCCAGCGCTGACCCTTGATCGAATACTGGAGCTTGGCCGGGCCCAGGAACTGGCGGAGGTGCGGGCCTTGGTCATGGACTCCTCCAGAAACCAGCTAAAGATGGAGGTCCCCATGCAGCGAGTGAAGGTTGAGGAGGTGGCGGCTGTCAGCAGGTGGCCAGGAGGAAGAGTGATGAGGAGGGGAGACTGGCCGAAGAGAGACCCCAATGCCATAATTTGTCAGCAGTGTGGGTGGGATTTGCCTCACCCGCAGGACTGCCCGGCGATGGGGCAAATCTGTGGGAGGTGCGGGAAAGGAGACCACTTCGCACGAGTGTGCCTCGCTCCAGCCCCAGCTGGCATGATGGGGGCATAAGGGGGGAGTGAGGTGAAGGGGAGAAGGACCCCCAAAGTGGCGGCAGTCCAGGTGGTGGAGAGTCCCCGAGAAGCACCGTATGAGGTGGGGGAGGAGTACGAAGAGAATGTATTCTTTTTGTCCTGCAGCGGCGCCGAAGGCCAGTTTGATCCCGGAATCTTCTGAGTGGGAGGACCCCGTCAAGGGGCCCCATGGTGTGGGGACTGGAGCACACCTGTTTTGGCTTGCGGTGTTAACAGAAATATGTTTGGGTTGGAGTAGCGATTAGCTGGTGCGCGGACTGGAATGCACCAAATGTTTGCGGTGGGGTGTCGTTGGTTTTTGTTTGTCTATAATAAAGGAGGGATGTTGTGTGGGGGTCTAGTTGTTGTGGGCAACGTGAGCGCCGTGACTGTGTCATGACGCTCACGTGCCAGTTAATAAAAGGGGCTCTGCTGGCGCTGCGAGGGCAGAGCAGCAGAGTCCCAGGAAGTGGCAACTTGTGTCTGTGATTCTTGGGTGTGTGGGCCTGCCACGTGGTCGTGGCCTTGTGTGTGCGGCGTGGCCCGAGGGTTATCGGAGCCGCGACTGCTGGGAACCAGGGGGTGTCAACCCCCTCACGTTGGATCCTGCGCCCGGTGGTACCGACGCCGCAGGGTGCCTCCCTGCTCCAGGCACGCCGGTTGTCCGCCAGCGTGCACACCGCCGTCGGGTGATCCCGACGGCCTCAGAGGGCTGCCCGGAGACCGGAGGCAGCCCTCAACACACCGCAGCTTGCTTTGTGATCACAGTCACAGGTCAAGTAACGGGTCCAGCTGCGTCCTCCCAGCACACCAGACACTCTGCAAAAACGTCTGCACATTACAATACAACAGATGTTTTGAACTGTGCTTTTCATCACCACAACATGGCGACTGCTGCTGTTAGCGATTGCTCGTTCTTCGTTCACATTGAAACATGACAGCAGCTTCACAGTGAAGAGCACCTAGCATGAAGAAATGCCATCTCAAAGAGTTGTCTATCTTTTGCCGCTAAAGAGAAGCTGCCATCAGATCGTTAATTTGTTGCAACGTTTTCCTTGCAGCTATGGGTCTTAAAACCATTGGCTTACGTTGAAAATGGGCCTTGTTGAGGGCTTGGCGGTACAAGCACTGTGAATCTGGCCAAACGGAATTACTGTTTCTGGCAGTGGCAACCGTGGCACCGCCACCTAATTATGACATTCTGTTATTCCCTGTGCAGAAGTACGTTGGGACTTCATTGGGGGATGACATAATGACCACATGTGGTAATACTGCCTGCACCATTACCACTTTTCTGTGTGATGGTAATTATGTTTGTTTATGGCTTGTCAGACCGAGGAACAGGCATATCTCTAAAACATGTGGTAACAACATTACAAAAACTTGTTATGAGGCTTGTGGTATTTTAAATACATCCCAGTTTTAAACTACCAACCGATTATAAGTTGGCATCACACGAAGTATTTTTTGCCAGGGTAACGTAGAAAGTAGCGCATGAGGTAAATAACCCTTATTTGTCCACTGTAGTATTTTCCCCGTACCACCTACCAGGGGTGTTGCTAGGTCTGGAAAAGTTCCGGGGCTACACTAATGTCGGGACTGTTGGGACTCAGGGCTAGCTAGCCTTTTGGTTGTAGCCCCTGAGGTTCTATCCAGGGCTACAAGCAAAGACCTGGGGCTATAGCCCCCTCAGCACCCCCGCCCCACCAGCAACACCTCTGCCACCTACCATAAATACTCCAAGTGATTGCAACTCATTGTGGCATATGATCCTGCTAGTCAGATGCACAGTTTCCCCTTTGGGGCAAGTGGGTGGGATAGACAAGATTGACTCAGAGAAGCTCGAGACCACTGTTGTGAGATGAGCAAGCTTGGCTCAGTAATATGCATAAAGTTCTCGGAGTGATATGCAGAATCTCCCCTTCAGCCGGATGCACAAGCTTCCCTCAGTGCAATTAGGGCTTCTTAAGATCGTCCTTTTTGCATAGACTTGATTAAGTGGTTAAGATGTCTTCTGTGTTGCGAGTCGGGTTGGGAACCAATAAGTTCATATGAGCGAAGTATCTTGTGTGGTTGGAATCTGTGATTTTGTTGTGAGTTTGAATATGTCAGCTACAGAGTTGTAGCAGGTGAGACTATGGGCCTCATTACACGGTAGGCGGTAAGAGTTTACCGGTACCGATAAGGGCACTGGTACCGGTAAACCCTTACCGCCTTACTATGAGTTCCCTTTGCGGGACCTGACCTTAACGGCTGGTTTTACCAGCTGTTATAGTAGGGTGCCGCAAAAGGGACCTCGGTGCTAATTACGGTGCCGCAATTTGTGGTACCGTAATTAGCTCTTTCCCCATTCCCATTATGCCCTATGGGGGCAAAAATGGGAATGGGGAAGTGCCTTGGTGAATGGGGAATTACCGCCCCCGCTCACCTTGGAGTAGGGCGGTAATTCCGCCATCCACCAAGGCGAACACATTAAAATACCGGCGGCAACCATGGCGCAAATAGCGCCATGGTTACCGCCTACCGTGTAATGAGGCCCTATGTCTCTTGATGACTTTCATAAGTGGGGCTATGTATATGTTGAAGGGGTTGTAGGCTTAATCCTTGCAATACGCCACAGGTTACGTTATGCATGTTCAGTCTGCAGCAGGGCAGCTAAGTGTTTTTATTTTGTCTGTTAGAAATGTAATTATTGATCATGCTACAGTTTACCCAGTCCTGTTTCCTGGAGTGATTTGATTTGTGATGAGTGTCTCAATTTGTCAAATTCCGTGGAGATGTCAAGGAGTCTGCGGACCGAAGAGATGTTGGCATTCACATTGGTCTTTAGGTCATTGCTTATGAATAGATCCACCAACCCTACTCCTCTCATTGGTATCAAACCTACTTCAGCATGGTCCATCAAGTTGTTCCACTCTGTGTTCCTGGATTGTATGGCTTATATAGCTCTCCATTATTTTTTTAGGAAGAGGCATGTTGGAGATCCGACTGTCGCTTGTGATAGCGCTGGCAGAGTCATAAAGTCTACCAGTAGCCACACATGCACAATAGGATTTCTGCTCGATGGGGAAAGGCTTGGTCACCATTGCATATGCCTGTTAAGTACAATTCCATGTCAATGGTCAAGGAAAGACATGCTCTTGTGCTTGGTGCGAATGCTGAGCCAGTCCAGCCTAATCATCTCAGTATTTAACAAACCTGAATTTGCAGTGGTGCTCTGAGTTGAGGTAGGACACACCTTTTGTAATCCTGCCCCAGGATGGGAAAATACATGTTTTGCTTAAAGTAATGCACATCTCTACACTGATAAGTCAATGATGCCAGAAGCTGAGGCAGACCGAGTATTAGGACAAATCGTACTGTTGTCAGAGCAAGGATCAATTCGCGTGCACATGTGCACACATCACAGCTAGTGATACAGAAACCACTGCTACTGCTGTTGCAAAAGCTGGATTTGGTGTCAGAGTGGGTGGAGACCTCCCTGTGGGGTACTGACCAATACAATTTCACTACTGAGGGTAGCAGGTGGGTGGATGCATCGAGATCTGAAAGAAGCCACGGGTGGGGGCGATCACCCCCTTATATCTGCTACTTGCTAGGCCATACCATAAAACTGGAAAGACAGTAGGATACGGTGGACATATGTCCTATAAATAGACACTACACGTCTTCTATTTTCTAGTAAGGAGCTTGAATGTGAAGGTTCACAAACAAAGATGATTTGGCTAATAATAAACCTTTTTAAAGACTGGACCCACTCTATTGCACCCTCTACTTCCCGATCTCACAGATAAATCCAGACATCCAAGCACTTGCTAAGATTCAGGAGAAAAAAACTATTCACGCTCAAGCAATTTTCACTTCAGGTTGAACCCAGGGTGTTGGTGTCGTCTTATGTTTCATCACGTTTTTTGACACAGCTGTACAAAAAGTGGTGAGAAAGCCCCAGCACAATTACAAACTCGATGGCGAGAAAGCATGTGATTCTGCGGTTGGAGGCTTATAAAGCGGGTAGTTAATGGACAACCAAAAACTGACAACAACCAGAGGCAGTCAAAACAGGACAAACTAACTACATATGGTTGCAACTTGCGGGGGATATACTACTTTTTTGCAAAGGGCCTGGATGTCTGACTTCCTGCTGCTATCATGAAAGCCCTAGAGGACTGTAGCAAATGCATTTGGCGCTAGTTACTCCAGTGTTATTTAGCTTTTTCTGCCACCCATTTTGTGAGCATGGCTGTCTGCCTTGCTCCTGCACTCCTAAGTTCACTGGTAATGCACATCTCCTGGATTCTGCAGCCTAGTGTAGTGTTGAAATGCGGTGTTACAGGTGTCTGTTTCCCTCTGGCACCTCCTTGAGCCCACCACTGCACACAGACTCACACAGCACACGTGTGTCCAGTTCGGGCTCCCCGGTCGCTCTGCGGTGGCTGGGAATGCCCCCTTTATTTACACCACATGCGGCAGAGTGAATGTCACTCCACCGCGTGTATACGCCATTAAAGGGGCAAGCACCACACTCCTCCTTTTTCATGACAAACACAACAAAGAGGTTAACTACACACAACGCATAACAGCACACTGCACACAAAATAAACAACCCATGGGCTGGTCCCGCCAGTTTAGGGGTCCAAAACATAGTCACTCAGGTGGACAGGCTTCTCCCTCCTGACCCTTTGGGGATACCTCCTGTCTGCCTCCCGGACTGGGCCCTCCTCACCTGTGTTCCTTCGACCTAGGGGACCCTGCGGATGGGCCAGGCCACCACCCTCATCCGGTACCCTACCAGTCTCTTCTCAAGATCGCCTCCGACATGGTCTCCCCCATCTTCTTGAACAAACTGGCATTAACGTTAACAGTGGCAGTCCCATCCAATGCAGTCACCATCGAGCCACGCACCACCAAAACGTCCATCGGACCAGGCTCATAAGTTAGTGAAAGTTTGCCTTGTGGATGCTGGTTCTTCACGAGTACTTCATCCCCAGGAATCAGCTGCTGGGAGCCCTCTCCTGATGGTCTCCCCCTCCGTCCTGAGTCTCCTTTCACGCTCCACCTGAGCATCATCAATGACGGTTGGCTCCCATACCTCACGGATCAGACCCCTCGAACACCGCTAAAACATTGCCTCCGCTGGTGCCACAAAGGTGGACGCATGAGGGGTGGCCCTATGTTCTCTCAAGAACTGATACAGCGCCCGTTGCAGGCAGTGAGAAATGTGAAACACCTTGTTCAGAGTCCTCATGAACCTTCCATCTTCTCCATTTGTGCAGGTCCAGACTGGTGTAATTTTCCAATGTTGTATTCCGTAGTTCCCCATCAGCTGGGCAAAGCTGTCCCCTTGAAATGGCGGTCCATTGACTGAGCCAGCGTGTCCACCACCAACCTCTACGACCCTTGCTGAAATGCCGCCTTTAGAATTATGAAGCATTCGTCCTCGGCCGCTGCATTTTCCAGCTCCTGGAGAGGCACCGAGCTTGGGGTTGCTACCTCCACAATCAGCCTTTCATGTTTATCAGCCTCCTCCCCAATGATGTTTGCACGTTCTTCCGCCTCGCCTCTGGGGTGCCTTGACAGATAGTCTGCAGCATTGTTACTGCCCGCCGATACACCAACAAGACCCAATTTTCCAGGAGTGCCAGCATCCACCTCTCAATCCATCCTGGAGGCTTGGAAGAAGAGCCAGCCATGATCAGCAGCAGGGGCTTGTGGTCAGTTACCACCATCAACAGACATCCCAGCACATACAGGCAAAAGTGGAGAGATGCCCACAAGACTGCCAGGGCCTCTCTCTCAATTTGCGAGCATCGCTGCTCTGTCTCTGACAGTGCCTTGCTTGCGTGGGCAATCGGCCGGATCTCCCCGTTAGCATCAGTTTGGGTGAGAACTGCACCCAGACCAAACGGCTTGGCATCCGAAATGGTGTCCTCTGCCATGGTGTCCTCTGCCGTTAGCACTCCCTTCACATCTTCGAACATGGCCTGCTCGAGCAGATCCCACTGCCATGTTGCCTCTTGCTTGGTGAAACTTTTCAAGGGGTTCAGACCTGGAGGCTATGTTCCGGATGAACTAGCGACAGTAGGTGAGCATCCCCAGGAAGCTTCAGACCTTAGACACATTTTGCAGGGGCCTTGGCTCCACGATGTCTTTGACCTTTCGGGGTTCAGATGACAAACCTCTCTCCTTGAATACAAACCCAAAAAACTCAATGTATTTCTTGAGGAATTTGCATTTTTCCTTATGCAAGGTCAGTCCGAGTGCCTGCAGCCATTCCAAAGTTATCACTAGACTCTCCATCTGTTCTGTCTCCGTCTTCGCAAACACCAGGATGTCGTCGCTGATGTTGAGAACTCCATCCAAATCAGCCAGGGCCCACGAATGATGTTTTGGAACACTTCTGCCGTGAAAGACACCGCGAAGCTCAGACGCTTATATCTGTAGAGGCCTCAGTGCATGGTAAAGGTGGTTATGTACCTTGCTTCAGATGCAACACCACTTGATGGTATCCTGTCTGTATGTCAAGCTTTGAAATAAACGTGTCCCTTGCGAATCCGCAATGATGAAATCGATTGTGGGGGTGATGTGTCTTTCAAGCTTGATGGCTTGTTCGGGAGCCTCATGTCAACACAAATTCTCACCGACTCTGGTTGCTTTGGCTTCCTTGCGTTGACGATTGGAGACACCCATGGGGTTGGTCCATCCACTTTCTCAATGATGTCTAGTGCCAACAAACTGTCCAGTTCTTTGTCAACAAAGTCTCGCAAATGGAATGGGACTCTGCAGCGCTTGAGCACGATTGGTTGTATTGACTCATCAATGTGCAGCCTCACTGGTTCGCCAGCCATTTAGCTGATTCCCTCAAAGAGCTGGCTGTACTTCGCGAGCAGCCCCTGTATGTCTTCCACATACACTGAATAGGTGAAGCTCACAATGCCCAACGCTTCTGCTGCCGCACAGCTCAAGAGGGTGTTGCTGCAGACTCTTGTTACATAGAATCAGGCCTTGATGGACGACCCTCAATGATCAACATTTGCCACAAATTCCCCAGCCAATGCGACTGGCTGCTCATCACCAAAAGTGAATATGTGTGCCCTAGGCTTCTGTAATGTGGGCGGTGCCACCATGGCATCATAGTGCACCTTGGCAATTACATTGACTGACGCCCCTGTGTCCACCAACACTGGTATCGTCGACTCGTTGACTTTCACGAGGCGCCGTGGCTGCCTTCTTGTGATGGCACATAGCACATTGACACTCGAGATAAAGAAGATATTCTCCTCCTCATCCTCCTCTTCCTCCTCATGATGTACACCATCCTCCCCTGAGGCCTAAAGAACCCTGCCTGTTCCGCCCCCCTTGATACCCCTACCGGCAACAGAGCCCTGCACATACGGGCATTGTGGTCAAGTGCCCCACAACGTCCATAGGCTTTCCCCTGTGCCAGGTACTCTGCAAGGTGCGGAAGATCCTACCCACAATTTATAAAGGACTTGAGAGCTCTAGCACCTCTGTCACACTGGCCATCACTAGGACTTTGGGTGCCTCTTCCGCCTTCACTGCGGCCCACAGCACATACCTCCTCCGTCTTCCCTGGACACACTGCTGCATCCATTTTTGAGGCGCGCACCTCTGACACCTCCTGGCAACGGCCGAGCTCCAATATGCAAGGTAGCGTAAGTCTGGGTTCCTGTAGCACCTGTCTGCCCAGTTTAACAGATGAACAGCCCTGTATGAGTTGGTTCCTGATCATTGTTTGGGAATTCTCCCAAGCACACAACAATACTCATCGTCCTTCTGTCTGGCACTGCACATCGCGAAGCGTTCATAATCCGTTTTGGCCAGCGGCAGGAAATGCTCACGTAGTACATTCTTGAAAGCCATGTACGATGCATCCGCAGGTGCCAGAGACTGAAAGACTTCATGCACCCCTGGTCCCGCTGAGTAGAGAAGTGTGGCCACTTTACTGTCCTCATCAGTCTCACTAGTGGCCCGGAAGTACATGTCGAGCAGATTTATCCAGAACCTCCACATTGGTCCAAGGCTTGATGGAGCCCCCGGAATATCAAACTCGGTCATTGGTGTACGCACCCCCTGATGTCTTGGCGCACGCGCTCCCCTTGGGCCTGCTGGTCCTGCCACTGGTGCTTGGGCTCCTGCACCGCCATCCTGGTCATTCATGATGGTGAGCGCATGAGCACCCCACCAGAACACTGGGGTCGCAACTCAGAAATGGCCTCCTCCAGGCAAACTGCGTTAAAATATTGAGCGTGATGATGTTGGCCAAATACTCCCCTTCTGCTAATTCTGATGATTGCTCTCCACCAAACCACACAGTCACAAAAATGCCTCGCCTGACACCCAGTCCAGAATGTCCAAAATGGGTGTGTTGCCACTTCCCACTACTCCACCCTAGGTCTTGCAAACATAGTAGCCCCCTCCACCAATGTCCAAACAGCCAGGACCAATGGCACAGTTCCTCCGGTCCAAAGACAAGAAATCCCAAAACTTGAGTGGGGTTGATCCAGGGGACAAAGAATAACACACTTTAGGCTTCCCCTTCTCCTCACCTCGCACTTGACGTGTGAAAAGTGTTGAAAACACTCCATAAGTGATGAATGTGCAGCACAAAGATGTCCCCTGTACAGGGGACAAATTCCACGTATGTGCAGCACGTGCACTCCTAGCAGGAGCCGCAAACCTCACCACTGCATGGGACAAAATGGCAGCCAACCACGTGGACTCTGGCGGCTCCGCAGCATGAAAACTGGAGAAAATGCCTCCACGTTCTTTAACCGCCTACACCCGGGTCCGCGTCGGATCAATTCCCTGACTCGTCGCCACTGTTGTGTGTGGCCAGAATGCCTCTCTGGCCTCTGTGAACCCCACCTCCCCCAGCAACAGAGCACACTCAGAGACGTACTTGCTGTCCAGGGTCCATGGTCGCTCTGCCACGGCAGTGAAGATACCCCGTTTATTCCAAGCACATGCGGCGAAGTTGCGTCACACTGCCGCATGTGTGCCCTTAAAGGGGCAGGCACCAAAAGAACCACCAAGGAGATGAAAAAGTGCTCAGATGACCTATTCTCGGGAGGATAGCTCAGAGGCAACATGCGCGCCTTGGAAGCAAGACGACACAGAGCACCACAGGTTCATTCCCCGGGTCCACGCTTAGAAATCTCTGGGTATTAAGCGCGTTATAAATAACCTATCATATCATATCATAAGTGACGGGTCCACAGCAAAGACAGGGACGTAGACCTTGGATGAAAAGGCAGCCAGTGTGATTGACATAATTGGTCCAATGGGCTCCAGAGATGCAGGGGTTGGAATCACACCACAGGTTGCTTGAGTACCAGTTACAAGAAGTCTCCTCTATTGTAAATTAAGGGGTACATAGCAAAAACCTGGTGACGCCCTGTTTTGGGTAGGTCACATTTAAGCAGCCCTGACATCACCCCCCCACAAATATGCAACCAAAGGGATGACCAACCAATGTTTATCCAGCATGAGTACAAAACAGTGTCTACTGGACTACTCAAAGTAAACGCAATGAGATGGCCTCATCCTGCCCCATAATCAGTGCAATACATATCATTGGCCACCAAAATAGTCCTGTCAGCCCCAGCACCACAATGTAGGAGGCATGGCTGGTAGAAGGATGTAACATAGTCACACTAAGTGTAAACTGTCTCATGTGATACATAACAGTACTAAACACTACATGTCCCAGAATGCAAAAGCAGAATGTAACGCAAGGAAATGCTACCTTTTGTCAAGCTATAAGACAGATACCAGCGTAAGGTGCACAAATCACACTAAAGCATTCGTTTAACACATGTGGAGTGCCAATGCATTCATCACACATCTCCAGAGAGAAAACTAAGACGGCAGCGTCACTGCACCCTTTGGCCTAGGCGTTTTAGGCGCCATAGGAGTCATTAGTTATTGACACCCATGCACCCAACAGATACTTCCAAGCATGGTCATGTGACTATACTGTCTCTCATGATCGCTCAGACTAAGGACGGGAAGGCATCATGCCCACAAGACATAGGCGGCCATGCAAGGCCAATCAAAGATATGCGTAGCCTTAGATAACGATAACCTACTTTATTGCCTTTCACATTCTAACTGTCGTTCCCCTTTCCCCGTCCCTCCCCTTCCGCCCTCCTCCCACCTTGGTGTGAGTCCTTTTCCTTAAAGGGGCTGCGTCCCTTTTTAGTCATGTACAACAGAATATCCCCTCAGCTGACTACGGAGAGTCATGGGCGACATAGAACTGTGTGCACCGGTTCAGCTAATTTCTGTGCAGTCATTCCCCACACATCGCCTCTATTCCCAAAAGAGGAGAACCCCATTGTCCAAGAGCATCAAGCAACCTCCCATCCTCGGGCTATCAGCAGGGCAAGAGGTGGCACAGGTGGAAGTGCTGCACACCAGAGTATCCTCCACTGTTGTTGCATCTGTCTGCATTGTGAGGAAAGCGAGGAAGGCAAAGTGAAAGACCCCTGCCCAGTGCGCAGTCTCCAGTGGACACTGCTCCTGCTCTGCCCCGCTGGTTGTTGGTGAAGATGTGCTCCAGGACATCCCCAGAGAGGAGTTGCAGTCGGAGCACATTGAGGGGATAATGCCAGCTCACATCACAATCACCCAATTTGTGTTTTAGACTACTACCACCGAGGATGTGCCAGCAGACTACCCAATGCATGATGCTCGTCATCATCTATTGGATACTGATATTAATGGCAAGTATCATCCAGTGGGGGCAGGGGGTGCAGGCACCACCCAGATATCCTAATTACCACCTATAGAGGATAGCCTGTGCCCAAGGAGGCCCAATATAAGGCCGACCTTGGGCAGCTGTGTGACATGGGGGACAAAGTGGGGAAAGGCCTGGCCTATAACGCTGGTCAGCCAGAACGTGAGTGAGGCTTTGGAGACCAAAAGGATGTTTCTGAGGGTGAGGGCAGTAGGTGGAGTTGTGTGTTGGGGTTGCATGTTGGGGTTCTAGCAGTGAGTTGGGGTAGGTTGGCAGGGGCATGTGGAAGAATAACTGTAGTAGTAGCTAACATGCTCAATAATAGGGTTTTAGAAAACGGACTCTGGCATCATTTCACGGAACTGAATATGCATTAATTTGCATATATGTTGATTGCAAGGTAAAGTTATGGGAGTAGGCAAACCCTTCCCATAGTCTGAACTTCCATATGACCAGGAAGAGGATGGCAAGTGTTCACCTTGTATTGCCTAGACAGAAACACCATCATGCTTATTGTACCATTGGTCGTGTGGGACCCACACAGTGAATATTACCTCTCGATGGCTAGAACCCCTCTATATAAATTGGTCTCCTAATACATTTCTGTGCCACTGGCACATTCCAACAGTTAATCAGTGTGCTGCATTGCATGCTGCTTCCCAAAAGTTCTCCGTCTAAATGCCTCTAACCAGTCCAGATACCATCACTTCCATTACAGGGAGGTAGCACAACATTGCTACTTTACCAATATCCTAATTGCCCCTGCCTGCGCATATATCCTCCAGACACCACCCCCTGCAAGAGCAGGCGTACCAAAATTGCAAGCAACAGCACATCCACAATGACCAGATGACCTGTAATGCCACTCATGCCGTTACGAATGTGCTCTTTCGAAGAGTCAGAAGCCATTGACAATCAACTACTGATTGGTGATCCAGTGATCGCAGTGATCTGGTTGATCCTGCCCTGCATCTCCCCCTCCTTCCACTACATCGCTTTGTTATCCTGGGTTGGCATGGGTATGTTTTGCCTGATGCATGTATTGTGTAACATGCATCAGTAGGCCATTTTATCCTAAAATGGGTACATGTATCAGCCTCGTTGGATAGCCATTCATCTGGCAATAGTTTCAGATGCAAAGGCAACAGTGGATATCCTGCATATCCTCTTGAGAATAGCCATAGCATTTGTGCCAGTGGATCAATTAATATGATTTCATTTTACACATATTGATGGGAGTTGTGGTAGGTCAGACATAGGAGATGGACACAAAGACATGGCTCAACACCTTACCATTGGCAAACATAAAGGAGAAAGCCCTATTTTAGTCCCTACATCTAAGATGGTTTCCCTAAAATAATGAAAACAATAAACCAGTGCTCATCATGAAGTCCCAAATCAAAGTCAGTCCTCAGTCTCAAAGCCTAGTTTAACCTAACACTAACCTTCTTCTCTATAAATAAAGAAATAAAGAACTCCAAGCTGTTGCTTAAGTGAGGGTTACTTCACCCAGGGATATGGCTGGTTTGCTGGCCTTTGCACCAATGTTCCAAGTAGTCTCTGGTTTCTCAAAACATACACAAAAAGGCACAGTTTGTTCCAAAGAAATGTATCTTGCGAACCTGCTTTTGTAGTGGAAACAGAAATATTGTCTGCTCGCCCAGGGAGAGATGGGGTGGACCTGGCCATGTCAGTAATTATGCTTCATGAAATCACCAGTTCTAGGTCATCCTAGGCCTTCCTGTAGATCTGGCTGAGTCTTTCCACTCTCAGCCTTATGTGGGCTTAGGGCGTCTTCTGCCCTCTGTAGATTGCCCCATTGAGGGACCCTCTCATAAAGAGTACCTCGCAGGTTGTGGGCTTTTCCGCTGGTGTGATATCCCTTTGTGGGGCGGTGTCTCTGGTAGCCCCTCCCGGGCTGTGGGCTTCGAAAGCCGATGCAATTTTTAAGTGATTTCAATCCGGCACACGCCCAAGTCAACGCCTAGTATGTAGTGCACAACTGAAATCCTTATTTATTTTTGACTAAAAGTTCATTATTCTGAACAATATACCACTCATGTTACGCCCTTTTCCTGGAACCCTCCTACCCCCCGGTCACACTGAACCAGGAATCAGGCTGGTTTGCAATGGTAAATATTTATTTATGTATTTAAAATGTAATCACAGTATGTCTTAAGAGGTACACAACAATCGCCAATGGGGTGAGGTAACACTGAATAATCTCTTTAATACACAAGGAGTAAGTAGTGAGCAAAACAATTCAGCACAGAAATACTTTTGTGTGGGTTCAGATCAGATAGCACTGTGGTTAGAGGTTCCCCCTGTACACCCCTCAACCCCCAATAGGCAATGTAAAGAGATAGGAGGAGATAGCAGGTATTCAGGAATGGCAAAAACAAATAGAATATCAATCCCACGTTCCCCCTTTCAAACACAAGAGAAAACGGAATTGACTGTCAAGCTGTCAGAATGGCTTTTAAAGTTATCTTTAGAATGGACTGGGCAACAATGCCAAATATGGTCAAAATTGCTGAAATTGTTATAAATTCTTATGGGAGCCGCTTTGGATAGTTGCACACAAACACAAGCAATGATTTAATCCAAAGAAAACATTTGAAATCTTAAAATTCAAGTTGGAAGCAATTAAAAGCTGTTTTACACGTGTAAAATGTTCCCAAAACTAACCATTTTCAGCAAACATTTCACTGCGCGATATTCGCAATAATGGGAGAATCGCATTGATTTGGAATGCGATGGAAAGCTGTGGATGTTAGCTACAAGCAGGAGATGAAATTTCGTTTCTAGCACAAAAAAGGAGGGAGTTACAGGCGTTTTAGTAGAGGTTGTTTTTTTGAGATAGGCGCAAGAATGGAAAACAGGAGCGCTTTTAAAAATGACAAATGGGTTGCTTACACTATAGGATGACTTTGAACACAACAAATACCACACAGGAACACAATCACTTGATCAGGGTGACTGCCTGCTAAGGAAACTCACCTTCTTCAGAAGAGAAAAGGATCAGCGCAAAGATAGTTTTAACAATACTAGCTCTGAAGGAAAGATAGGATGGTTTGGAGAGAGGATTCAGACAATGAAAAGATACCCCTAACAATACAGGTTCTGAATACAAGATAGGATGGGTCTAAGATCGGGATAAGACTATGCAAAGAACATATGCTAGTGACACACTTCTTCCTAATTATACTCACTGGATATGTTTTAAATGGAACCGTGAGTTCCGGTCATGGGATTGGATCTGGTTTAGTAAAGACGGCTGGGCACATCGGACTGGTCAGGATCTGCAAGGCGCTCTCGTCACAGCACGGCACAGGACTGGATCGGATCTGCCCTTCTTGGTTCTGAGGATATGTCTTTTCAGCAGGCAAGCAGTAACAGCACAGCCCGGCTGTATTATGTTGCTTCCCATTAGGCTTGTGGGGTTCTGTTCTGGAATTTGCGGCCTAGCTGAGAATGGTTCAGCTATGCAATAGGCCTTTTTCTTTGCCAAGTTTCTGGAATATGGAGCAAGGAAGATGTAGAGTTCAGCAGCAGGGTGCTCCACTAGCATCAGGATAGTGAGTGAATCTGTCTGTCCTTATGTGTGGTGAGCTGTCTCTATTTATGCTATGAAATTACATCATAAAGGGGGTCTGTTGGCCGGTTTAGCCTAAGCTTGCCCCTTTGAACGGTGATTGGGTCAAAGTCTGCTCTCTGCCTTGATAGGAGAGAAACAGAGTGTAATCTTTATGATGTGATTTTATGAGGCTGAGAATCCACCCCTAGCCCTTGGAACACAAAATCTACTTTTGGCAAAATACATATTTCCACATGTGTAACCTCTATAAAACAAATCACATATACAGATTACATATTTACCTTGCAGCTATTCCTCAAAACCCCATAGCTGTGGGATCTTGTCTCCACTTTTCACAGAATTTTGCCCTTTTCACTATGAACACAATGTCCAATTTTTAAGCAAATTTCTGCAAGTGTGTGTGTTTAACATGGGAATAAGTGTATAAAGTTTCACAATTCTCGCGGAAATACATTTTGCGTAAAGTACTATTTCTTGCCATTTCTTGCCATTGCTGGCCAGAACATGTCACATAGTTCTGGCACTTCTTCACCCGTGCAGCCAGAAATTATGTTATTTTTATATTTTTCATGATTTTAAATAGTAAGTTATCAATCTTTTTAAAATGGTTTCTTTGTCCATGTTAAGCAACAAATGGTTGTTTGGCTCCACCCCTTGGTCTTTCCCTGGAAGCCCAGGAGCCATCCCCCACGTTTGTTCCTTGCAGAGGCCATTTACGACTGTATTCACACTTCGAATTTCCTGAGTTGCAGCTTGTCATTGTTCCTTTTGCATCTGTAGACCAGGTTTTTTCCTACTCTGCTGGGGGGAAAGACCTTCCCTCTGTGAGAAAAACCTGTTATTCAAGTTCTGCAGCTTCAGCCAGGTTTAAATTAATTGTCAACTCTTTTGACTTTTCCTTAGCACAAAACACACTTGTTGTTTCAAATACAGCTGGAATTCTCATTCAAGATTTTACACCATGGGATCAAAACAATTACAATATAGGTTACTATCAGTACAGGCCTCTTAACTTGCACACATTTGAGTTTCAGTTTATACATGTTAAAGTTTAATCAGGCAGGCCCCTGACAGCTGTCATCCCAGCAGCCCTCTGCTGCACAGAGATTTTTGACAGATCTACAGACAGGCCACTTTTGCTGTGGAAGTCTCTTTATGCTCTCAGCTTTTCAGGACCTTGTAAGTTCACAATGATTCCTTAAACGAAGTGAATTGTAACACCCAGCACGAATTTTGAATTTTTGAAAGGTGTTTTGTGCCGGCATTCTGAAGTTTCAGCAACAAAGAAAAGGTGATTTCATGCAATCTTTGGAGTTTCATTTAGCAAAGCACTTCTTTTTCCTTCTGCACTCCACTTTCAATTGATGTGGGGCCCAGTGACATATTTCAGTAGTGAGAGCCCTGTTCTACCATTGACAATATGCGTGGCAGATTGGGCAGCCATCTTTTTGTGCATTGAAAAGTGCGATTTTCAGAGTTTTTGGCGTGCACAATGGCTAGGTGGCCATTTTGATGTTTCTGGCACCATCATAACAGAGTGATGCAGCATAGCAGTGCAAAAGTGGGTTAATACATCCCACAGAGCCCCCCTCACAACATGAGTTTGACCGCCCATCAAGGGGAAGTCGGGAGATTGGGATGTTCTTTTTTCTTTAGTCCAGGTAGAGAAAGTCATCTGCTTCGCCCTCAGTGCTGGAGTGACACGCTCTCCTCGCCAGTTCTGGTGGAGAATATGGAACGGCACTCTGGGCTCCTTGGGTCTTTCCTCCCGAACCCCGAGTGGTGCTCCTTGGCAATTAGGATTTCTTAGTTCCAGTGCTATGAGAGAGAACATGGCATGGTTATGGAAATTTCCCCACTACTACTCCCCAAGGGTGTAGTGGGGCAGGTGCATTAATTGAATACAATTTACAATATTCCCTGCCTATATTTACTAATGGTTTTAACAGGTGGATTCTTCTAGGTTGCCGGAATTTACTCCTCTGGGTTTCTGGTTGGCTCCTCTATTTGACGCAAAGTATGCCTGGGATGGCAACCCTTCAGCTGGTTTATGTGGACCCACTTATCTTCCCCTTCTGCCAATCTGCTGTTGGGGATGCAGATTCTGTAGGCGACTGGTGAGATTCTGTCCACAATTTCAAAATGACCCCGCCAACTTGGGAGGAATTTGCGATCTTTGGCTTGGTTACTTTGGAAATTGTACAAGTAGACCCCGTCTCCTACTTGATATTCTTTTCTAGTTGTCTTAAGATCATAGTGGGTCTTCATACTGTCTGCAGATCTTTCTAGATTCCGCTGAGCATAGGCAAAATCATGTTGAAGGTGTTTTCTCAGATTCTCAACATACTGATGAGTTGTGGATGCATTTATCAAGGTCTGCTCTTGGGTTGTGTAGAGCAGATGCTGGGGTAGCACCATCCTTCATCCAGTCATCACCTCAAATGGAGACATTTTTGTTGCAGAAGAAGGGGTAGATCTGATGACCATCAGGACAAGGGGTAATCGAATATCCCAACTTGGCCCGGAATCTGCCACAAACTTTTTTAATATGCTCACAATAGTTTTCTTATATCTCTCAACCCCACCACTAGAGGATTGCGGGTAGGCAATGTGTAGTTTCCTTTTGACCCCAAGTATCTCCCACATCTTTGTCATTACTTCGCTAGTGAAGTGATGACCTCGGTCTGACTCAATCCTTTGGGGTAGTCCAAAATGCGAGAAGATGTGATTGATCATCAGGGCAGCTGCTGTTTCTGCCTTGCAATTTGGAGCCGGGAGACATTCCACCCATTTAGTGAACAAGCATGTTACAGTCAACATGTACTTGTTTCCCATAGAGGAGCGAATCACGGGCCCGATAAAATCGACTTGTAAATCTGACCAAGGCAGTGTTATCCCCCTCTTTTGGAGGGGAGCACGGTGTGTGAGTGAGGTGGGCTGAAATTGTGCACACACAAGATACCCCTTCAATTATTGGTAGAGGTCCTGCCCCATGTGTGGCCAGTATGCAAAATCTCACAAGATTTGTAATGTTGTATGAAACCCCCGATGACCGACTGTGGCCGCATCATGGGCGTGACTTAGCATCAGGCTTGGGAATGAGGTAGGGACCACCCACTGGTCATGGCCAGATACGGATTTCCTCACCAACAAACAGTCTTGGATTCGGAACATTTTTGGACATTTTATCAACACTCTGAGGTCCTCTTTCCCACTGTAATTGGTATCCGTCAGGGGAAAGTTTTCAGGGTCCTCAATGTGTTGATAAAACTTACCAATTATTGGATCCCCTTTCTGAGCCGCAATCAAATCAGCATCTGGTGTCTCCTTACTCCATTGTGCAGTTGAGAGTTCATTGTGAGCATTTGTCTGGGACCTAGTGATAGCAGTGACCTGGATTTTCCCCAACAGGGACTCGATCTCAAGTAGATCCCCTTGGATGGCTCCGGTTTTGGCCAGCTGATCAGCTAGGTCATTTCCAGTTTTGTCTGGTCCCTCTACTTTAGAATGACCCTTGATCTTTATCCAGTAGATGGTCATCCCATTCGAGGTGACCAGATCATCAATATTTTGTATTCATTTTCCGTGTTTTAAAGGTTTATTATTAGCACATAGCATGCCTCTGGTTTTCCAGTTGACTAGGTTCTGCACGAGCCCGTTCCATACATAATCTGAGTCTGTGATTATGACCAGTTCGTGGAGTTTGTGTTGGACAGCAGTGAGGATGGCTTGATGCACAGCTATCAGCTCTGCCACTTGACTACTTCGGGGACGGATTTTGTACCAAGCAGAGGGATCTGGGGCATCATTCACCCAAGCATTCCCTACGCCGTCCACAAGTTCCTTTTCCCCGTTGTTGTCAACATGGTAGGAGCACCCATCAACATAGACAGTGGGCATTCCCTCACACTGGTCTTCTTCATAGACTTTGTGTGGGGAATTAAGGTAGGCCTCCATGTTGTCCTTGATTTTAAGACTTTCGTCCTCGAGACAGCTTTCTCTGGCACAATCATGCAAGTCAGCCAGACTCTTCTTGTTTGTCCATATCTGACCTCTGCAGGAAAGACTTGCATTGACAGAATCCAGGAAGTAATTCAGGAATTACTCACATTTCCGGCCCGGATTCCTTCACTTTGAAGATATTGCAGAGGCTGGTGTGGAGTCTCCGCCATGATGTGTTCCCCCTGGATAAACAGGCGGTAATTCTTCAATGCGAACACCGTGGCCAGGAGTGCCTTCTCACAATCGTTGAATTCTTCCTCCACAGACAATAAAGTCTTACTCGCATAGGAGATTACTTTATTGACCTTGTCATGCTTTTGATATAATACTGCAGTCAAGCATGTATTTGAGAACCCTTTCTCCACAAAGAACTCCTTGTTTTTGACAAGGTAAACTAGGCAAGGCGCTTGTGAGAGGCTTCTATTGAGTTGTCTTACTGCCTCTGCTTGTTCTGGACCCCACTCCCACTTGACCCCCCCTTCAAAAGATGGATCAGGAGTCTTGTGATCTCTGCGTAATCCTTATTGAACTTTTGGCTTTAATTAGTTAGTCCAAGGAGGCTCCTTAGTTCCCGCAGAGTTGTGGAGTCTTTTATTTTCTGGAGGTCTTCTACTTTCCTTTCCTGGGGACAGAGACCCTGCGGAGTTATCTCATGCCCCAAGAAATTGACACGGGTTCTGCACCACTGTGCCTTTTGGAAAGAGAGTTTTGCTCCGGCAGCCCTCAACTGTGTGAGAACATAACGGATCTGCGCTATGTGTTCCTCCACAGTTGAGCTTTTGACTAGAACATCATCTACATAGGCCAGGTTACCCCATTCACCCAAGTCGAGAATGGCCATATGTAGAAAGATGTTAAATAAATTGCCGGAGTTGATGTATCCGAAGGGAGTCTGGGTCCAAGTGTACTGCTGCCCCTGAAGGTGAAGGCCAGCTTGTATTGGTCCTCCCTACCGACAGGTACAGTCCAGTACCCATTGGTCAGGTCAATTGCAGTGAATTCCTTACACCCCTGGGTCTGGGCCAGCCCTTGGTCAATGTAGGGAAGAGGCCATCGGGAAGTGTGGACCCGTTTGTTGAGCTCCCTTAGGTCAGCACATAGTCTCTGGCCGTTTGGTTTCAAAATACCCAGCACCGGATTATTGAAGGTGCTGTGGACTGGACAAATTATCCCACGGGACTCAAGGTTCTTAATTATTTCAGTAAGGGACTCCATTGATGCGAGAGGCAAGCAATATTGCTTCACAAACACTGGAGGCATGCCAGGGTCCGTGGGAATTGTGGTTGTGTGGATGTCGGTGCGACCACAGTCATGTGAGTCCACCGCAAAGAGATCTTGAAAATCTAAGAAATCTTGTTTACATTTTTGGTTTTGCTCCAGAGTCTCGCAGGCATCAGCTAGGTTGACTCTCTCTTCAACCATCTGCCTGAAGCCTGGAAAGACTTCTGGTTTGGCTATCTCAGCGGCCTCCTCCAGCTGGGTGGAGAAGTCCCTGGTCAGGATATTGACATGGACTAATGGCTTCAGGTGGGGAAGTCAGTCCTTGTGGACTTGAAAGATCACCTCATCCCTCCTGAAGTCACAGGCCACATCTTCCTTACCATAAGGGCAGGAAGAGTATACCAGGAAATTCCCCCCATGCCGGGTGAAGATCCTGTCTGGTGTTGTGTCATCGTCGCTATCACTATCAAAACAGTCCTTGGGGATTGGTCCTAACAGTTTGTTACCTAAATCTATGGAAAAATGTCGGTCATCAACTGACATTCCAATAATGGTGCCTGCGCCCAGAGTGATACTCTTTAGGTCGCTGTTATCCACCTCTACTGGAATGGTGTTGTGTTCTATGTTGACTAGTGGGGTTGGGTTTACCCCCAACCCTTGCTGTTGGAAATGAGCATTTAGATGTACATAGGTGTCAGAATTTTTCAGTTTCTGTCCTCTTTTAATTTTTACTCCCAGTGGGAATTGTCAGGTCCGTTCTTGGATGGTGACTTCCTCTCCAATCTGAATTTCAACTGCATATGGCAGCAGTTGAGCTGACCAAAATGCTTTCTCTGGGTCATCAAAGTCCAAGGGATTACCCGCTAATCGGGACCAGACTTTGAAGTTTATTAGGTCCAAACTAATGGCAAAGCGATTGAGAATGTCACTGCCTAAATAAAATGCAGCAGGGACATCTCGCACGACACAACAATTATGGACTATGCTCTTTTTGCCTATGGATATTTTGAGCATAGACCTGCTAGGCAGGAGATGTCTGGAATTGGGTGTTTCCAGGTCCATTTCCCATTTGTCTAACAGTTTAAATGTGGGAATGGCTGGATCTTTTGGGAGTTAGCGGAACATGGCCTGCGCTGATGAAGCTCTTACCGTTGTTCACACATACTCGGGCGAGAACCGAGTCCTTCCCCTCATTTAACTGAATAGGGATGAACAACTGCTCTCCAAATCTCTGAATATCAGCCAAGCTTTGAGCTGATTTACAATCCTTTTGGACTATAGGAATGGGATTTTCTGATTGTGAATGTGTATAGAGTTTCAGAGTGTTTACTTACAGTGTGGAATGCCACCTTAGACTCAAAGGAAGGTTGATTTTCAGAAATAGAGAGGACTCCCCATCACCAGTTTTTTGTCCTACTGCAATTACTGTCACGTCTGGGAATAAGTTATTCTGGAAATTAAATTCAATTTGGTAAGCTTTTTGTTCAACCATGTGTCATGTGCCATTTAAACTAAGATGGTTGACACTCTGTTTTAATTTTATTGGTCGGTTGTTCTGGGTCCAGAGGACCTTGTTTACACAATCTATGAGGGAGACAATCTACGCAGGATGTCATTCCCTAGTAAACATGGTGTGCCCTCTGGAGTCACAACTATGACCGCGTGCTTCACCGTGTGTTGCCCCATTTTAATTTCTAAATCCGCAGTCCCCTCGACAGGAATTTCCTTCCCATCGAAGTTCTGAAGTTGTCCAGGAAGAGGGGGGAGAGGAATTTGGTATTTCTCCCCCTTTGCCGAATTCAGCTGATCAAAGGCCCTTTTTGACAGAAGGGTGGCTTGGGATCCAGTGTCCACCAGTGCCACAATTGTACATTGCCCCTGTATTTGGACTGGGGCATAAAATCTTCCCTCCTTTTCCTCAAGGGGCAAAGATAATGCACATTTTTGGCTAATTGGTGGGTTAATGTCTTTGTTTTGGATACTGACAGAGAGGTGATTTGAGCAGGATTTTGTTTGGGATCTTGGGAACCTGTAAGAAAAAGGTGACACTAGATATGGGGGAGGTTTTGGACTCCCCTGGTTCTGATTTTGGGCTGCCCCCCACCCCCCTTTTTGGAGGCAGTCACCATAATGGGTTTGAACAAGGGGATTTTCGTGCTGGTCATTCTCTGGTTTGGTGATGGGCGGTTTTAATTCGGTCCCCACATCTACTCAGTCTGGATTGGGATCCTTTGGGACCCAGTTTTCTTTGGGAGGAGTTCCCCCATCCCTGGAGGAGAAGATCCTTTTACCAGAATCCTCTGAGGAACCCTCTCCTTCAAACTGGAAGATTTGCACCTCCTCCACAAAATGGGCCTTTTTAGGCTCTTTATGTCTCCTACCTACCCTCTGTGCCTTGGTTTGCAGACTTTCGGGGGCAGGAGATTTTGGTTCCGGTTCCTGGGTTTCCAGGGGCTTTCCACAAGTGGGGAAGGAAGCTTCCTCTAAGGCTTTACACCCCCTTCCCCTTGTGCCTCCTCCCTGGGAACCGGTGCGTTGTCGGGGTTCTTCCCCCGTCATTGTTCTGGAGCACCAGACCCTGGATTTGAGATCCTGTGCCATGTTCTGGACCTGGCGCTCCAGTTGGGACACCCTCTCTGGCTGGTACGGGGTCCTTGGTCTACCCTGGGTTGATCCCGGGAAGGGTAACTATCCCTTCTCGCACAATACCCCTGGTTAGGATAGTTTGGGTACCCCTCCACCCTTGGCCTCCCCTCTCCCGGATTGGGCTGTCTGGGCTCAGGAAAGTGGTAAAAGAAAGAAGGGTTGTTTTGGGGGTTGAAGTTTGGCGGGTACCATGAAAAGAAATTTGGTCCGGAATTTGGAGGATTACTGCCCTCCCGGGAAAAGTGAGGAGGGAAGTTTCCTGGGTTTCCAGCTGTCTGGTTGGATCCCCCCTTGGGTGGGGAAGTCCACACATAGCCCAGGATTGGTATGTTGCCCTTGTAGCGTGGGCTGATCTAGTCAGGGGAGTTAGGGGTCCCATGTGTGGGGTTACCTCCCTGACTCCCTGTTTGGGATTGGCCCGAGGGCCTTGTGGGTCTTGGGTTGGTCGGATTCTGTGCAGGAAGGTTTTTAGGCCCCCCCATCTCCAGATCTAAAATGGGGGCAACCTTCACCTCTGACATCTTAGCAGCAGCTGGGGTGTTGGTTGGTTTGGGGCTTTTGCTACTATTTTTGCTTTCTAGTGGCTTCTGCACTTCATAGATGCACATTGCTTGTTCAATGACCCAGTCTACAAATTCCTTACTGTCAGTGCTCACCCTTCTAGTGGTCTGTGCAAAGGCGCGTTTCAATTCCTGGACAAATTCTTGTGGGGCATGGTCTTCCCCACATTGCATGTTGTAGGCTGCCTTGCGGGCCTCTTGAGGGTTTCTATGAATAGAAAAATGTTTCAGGATGGCCGCCCTATAGGTGGACCATCTGGAATGGTTCTGATCCTCCAGCCCCACAAAGAAGCTGGAGTACTCAGGTGAAAATGTCCACTTTTTTTTTTTAATTTCAAACCGTTGTTTTATTAGTTTGATCAACAAACTTTTACAACTTTTATAAAATATGTTACATATTTTCTTCTTAATAAACAGTTAAAACATTTCTCTTTTTTTTTTTTTCCTCGTTTGTAACTATTAAGCTGTTTCCATCTGAGAAAATTTGCCTTTCATGTGTGCAGTTGCATTTGCATTCCAGTAACAATTTATATACAGATAGGTAACAATCAAGGTAATTTGTTTCCTATCCAACATGTGCACACAGCTTAAGCATCTTCTTATTTATATAATGTTACGAAAGTCCATGTGGTAGAAAACACTGGTACACAGGCTTTATTACAATACTTAAGACTAGATAACTTAATTACCCTGAAGGTTCCAGATATTAAAATGCACTTCTAACTTCTAAGTAAGCTTATTTATGAAGAAAGCCAAACCGCTAACGATTGTCATGCAAGAATATAGCAAGAGATCAATATGCTTTACAAATAAAAATAACAGGAATGCGGTGTTCCTAACATCAGCAACTAGCCTGCCCCTTGTTCATTTGAAACCTCTTCTCAAGTTCAGTATTTATGGTCATTAAAAGTCTACACAGAGCTAATATAAAGCTCGTTCTCGTTCCCCACATACAGGCTAACGAAAGCCATTCCCTGGATTCCTCAGTTAGTACACAATTATTTAAAATTGTTAGTGCACGTGTTGACTAAAAATATGGACAGAATATGACTAGGTGTTTGAGGGTTTCTTTAATATAACCATCATTACAGAGCCTACATCCTGACTCCGCTTCAACCTTCCAATATGAGCTCCAGCCACTAATTCGTTCCAAGGTAAGGGATTGATTCAATTTAAAACGGAAATACGTTTCTCTAGCTTTATTACAGGGAAACTGAATTATATAGGGTTTGTGCGGACGTCTAGAGGAGGAAAAGCGCGCTGCTTCCTTAAAACCATTTAGGGCCTCCATTCCAGATACCGTTTTACACCAATCATTCTCTATAATACGATGTTTCACATAAGCTGGTCTAAATTCTAAGTCTGCTGGTACAAGTGCAATTTCATCCAATAAGTGAACCATTTGTGCGTAATACATTGTGACAGAAGATCGTTCAGACGCAACCATTAAGAGACCCAGATCTTCATACAAACAATTCTCAGGTGGATATAACATTCTGGCGAAGTTAGCCAACAATCGCCAGTTACGGCGTGCAGATAGAGCAGTGATACCAAGTTCCTGCCTTATTATGATATTTGGTGTAGATTTGGCTAACCTCAAGGCTCCCTTCCACATACAGCCTTGTAATTGATCAAGATATGTATTGATATTCAATAGGCACATGTCTAAGGCAAAAAGAATAACGGACTCCACTTTTAAGATGTAAAATTGCAATAATGGCAGCAATGAAAATTTACAAAACTTTAGATATACTATCTGCATTTGTGTGGCGAGGGAAGCCGTTTTCTTATGTAGTACCCCTTTCCACATTGCTAAAGAGTGGGAATCAGTTATGGTATATCCAAGATATCGAATTTCAGGGACTGTGTTTATGGGAACATTTTCAATCGTCCAGTTGCGTGTGATGTTCTTCCTCTTGCGATTCCTGAATACTACTATATTAGATTTTTCCACATTACATTTTAAGTTGTGGGTAGAGCAGTAAGATGCAAATAGATCTAATTTAGTTTGCATACCTTTGGGCGTACGATCAAATAATACAATATCGTCCGCAAAGGCTAGCCATTGTATTTTAAGATGTCCAAGCCTTGCTGGATAAGAAATCAGGTTGTTCCAAATGTCATTGATGCCACATAAATAGAGATTGAAAAGCGTGGCTGCCAAGTTACATCCTTGCTTAACACCCAGGCCGATGTTTATTGGATGTGTAGTTGCACCTTCGTTGTTCACCCTTACCAAGTAGGTGGTGTTCGTGTGAAACTTAGATATCATTTGTATAATATACTCAGGTATGTTCATGGCAGCCATTTTTTTCCACAAAAGTGAGCGGATGACAGAATCAAAGGCGGAGGTGAGATCTATAGAAGCCATATATAGTGGACCAGAGACTCTATTTTTATGCTTGACTAGGAGATGCACCATAATTGTAGCATTTAACAGAGTTCCCATCCTTGCGCGGAAGCCAATCTGGTACTTGGACAAGATCTTAAGCTCACCAATAACCGCTTGTAGTTCACCCAAGAGCAAGGACGCAAACACTTTAGCAGCAGTGTCAATTAGCGCTATCAGGCGAAAATTACATGGCTGCGACCTTACTCCTTTTTTGTATATTGGTACAATGATGGAAATGAGCCATGAAGGAGGGGTATCAGCAGTTGTCAGCATATTATCAAAGAGTTTCTTAAGAATCCTAGCCCACATTTCAGGCTGCCGCTTCAGAACACACGATGGGATCCCATCTGCGCCTGCTGCTTTAGAATATTTTAAAGAGGTTATCGTTGCTGCAATAGTACAAGTATCCCAGCGTGGAAAAGAGGCGGGGGATAAACAGGTCCATTTATATTCGATTTCTACAAAGGCTGGAGGGAGGGTGAATTTTTCTTCAAAGTAGGTCATCCAGTCCTGTGCAGAAATCGATGAAGACTGGTCTGAGGTGAGTACCGATGTTCCCGCCCTGAGCAAAGCCCAGGTGGATCGTCTATCCCTATGGCAAAGTGTGCTAAACATTTTCTGGTTGTCCTGATTGCGAATAAAATGCTTATGATCTCTGCATCTATTCCGATATCTATTTAATACACTTTTTTTCCCTGTCAAGTAATCCCCCCATGTGGGTGCGGTTTTAAAAATATGTCGCAGGGCCACCCTTTTAGATCTTTTAGCTTCCAGAAGGAAGTTAGACTTTTGCAGGATTGATCTCGAGTCGGAGTGCAAACTAACCCCCCGCAAGAATTGTAATACTTCAGTTGTTATTCTAGTTATAGCGTCAATCTCTCGATTAGGCGAGTTACGATGGACATCAGACTTGCGATAGGAATTCAGACGTACAGAGATCATATCATTTACCCTGTCACAGAGTTTAGTGGCCCATCGAATTGATAGTCCAGGCCGATCCCCTTCCAGAAACCGTTGTTGCTGATCCGTGGATAAGTACACAACGTCCAATTGGAGATTCAAGTGGATCATATAATGGTCACTATACCCAGGATCATATATTGCGATGTCCTTAGAGTGCGACTGCAGCCCTCGGGATATGGCAAAGTAATCTATGCAGGTTGATCTATCCCCTCTTCTCCAAGTATAGCACCGATCGCTAGAGCAAAACGGGAGGATGTCAAGTTCCCAAGATTCTAAATACTCTTGCCACAATTTGCCTCTCTGCCATGTTTGACGAATGCCCTCACAATCTGCGGGGTTAAATCTAGTTTTCATGCAATAGGCGTTGAAGTCACCTCCTAATACAATGTCACATGTGGGATGAAGAGTGAGAATTTCGTCAAATAGCGTGTCGAGCTCCTGGAAAGCACCTGTTTGATTGAGCATTGCTGGATTGTGATATAGGGATATCAAAAGAAGAGGAGACGGCCGAGAACCTTTATGGATAACTAATACGGCCATCATTGCAATTGCCTTAAAAACGTCTAGCACCAATGCATTTAGATTGGTGTTTATGCATATCGCCAGACCCCCATAGGGCCGACCGCATATGCCATGTTTCGCCTTTGTTTGGAAAACAGTGTAGCCGGGGAGCAGGAGTTCATGGGCACACATAGTTTCCTGGCATAACATGATATCACACTTCATTTCTAGATGAGGGTTATTAAACCATGCCTTTAGATTGGTAAACCCACATGAATTCCAAGACAAGATAGATAGGGGAGCAGGCTTGTTAATGAGGAATATTATTCATAGCTGGGTTTCGAGTATTTTGTAAAGCGGCTAACCATGACCAGTCCTTACTGGTATTGGATAAGCTTACTAGTTGTGCCTCTGCATTCATCCCACTCTGAGAATCACCAGGGGCCGAATTTGGTAGTTGCGCAGGGGGAGGCGCCAAAGGTGTTTCATTAAAGGAGATAGCATCATCGATTGAATCGAATGGATACGGCATTAGTCCAATAGAACGTAACTCCTCCGTATATTGCAGGAGGAGGTTGGTGATAATAGCCGATTGCACCTTGCACACCATACAATGGTTTTGAATAGGAGGCAGTGTTATCCATTCAATATCATTCGTGTGCAACATGCGCAGGCCAGGGATGCGATTGAAGGCTTGCATCAAAGCTGAACGAATAAGACGCTTTATGCCATTCTTAAATGATATAATCTCCCATCCTATGATGGTGGTGGACTGTTTTGGTACATCCCCCAATACTTCCGAGTCCTCACCAGGCCGACCTGGAGATGAACCGTGCAGGTTTTGCTTCTCACTTCCTCCCTTTGTGCCCTGCACCGGTGGGGACTTCTTAACAGCCTCCTGAACATAGCCGGAGTGTAAAGACTGCCGGCGTTCTTTGGTTCCTACGACCGTGACCGCAGCAGTCTCCATGCCCATCTCCATCTGAGAAATACATGAAGGAGTCCCATCTACTCTACCTGTTTGAGTGATTTTATTATCTATATGTATAAAGAAGTTGGGTAGTTGCGTCTGGGATGAGGAAGGTTCTAACTCCTCCGTAGACGATGGGATCTTTTGCAGGGGTCGTTTCATAGGATTTTTGATGGAGATTAATTCATCGGAGTCCAAGTTATTTGCAGGGAGTTTCAGATCTGCAGATTTAGACAGGGACTTGACTGCACTATTACTCCCAATTTTTATTTTATTTTTTTCATTTACTTTTGCATGGGGAATCAAATCCTCTTGGGAAGCTTTGAACGCCTTTTTTCTATCTGCTTTTCTTTTCAGGGCACGGAGGAATAGTCTTTTTTCCTTCCTAGAGATAAAGGACCGCTCTGCAAGATTCGGGAGAATTTCGTCATCAGCAGATTGGCTGTTCAGAGGAGCAACTGGAATATTTTTAAGTTCCGGAACAGGCTCAAAGAGTTTAGTTAGTGCTGAGGGGCTATCTGGATAAAGGATCTGACTCCCTTCCATGGAGGTTAAGGAAAGCCCCACTTTTTCCACCTCCTGGCTAGGTTGGAGAAAGAATAGCAGCTGTTCCAACTTTTGAGCGTGTGCCGCAACTTCCCTGCATAATTGAGCATGCGTAAGAATTTGGCATATTGTATCAGGTCTCGGGGCAATCAGAGTTTGTGCAAACGATTGAGGGAATGCATAAGTAAGTGTAGGCGCCTTTGTAATGTTAAATTCATTCACTGGGAGATCTAATTCATCTGTTTGAGTAGTCACAGAGCTTTTTAAAGAGATTTCCCTTTCAGTCGGCTTCTGGCCGTCTGATCCCTGTCTAAGGCTATCTGCAAATACGAAGCCTTCTAATTTGTTGATTTTTAGTAAAATGTCTGTCAATGTTGTTTTGCAATCTCTTAATTCGTAGTGCGTGTACTCATGTCCACGATCCAATAAATTAAGTATTCTTGTTAGAACTGGATAGGATGCCTCAAGAGATTGCATATCCCCTGTGGGTTCCAGCATATCAAACCCCAGTGGGTGATTCGAATCTTTTTTAGGGAGTGAATTCAAAGGATCTGTTGCCAGTTTATTAATACCGGATATAAACCAGATAGGGGAAGATGGCCGGGTAGGGGACGATCGCCACGAACTGGATACAGGAAAATTGGTGGACTCGGGAACATTGGATAGAGGTGTTGTCGAGATGTTTAAGTCATCCATATGTAGAGCATCTTTACAGTGAATGTGAACATCAGCTCTTTTGCCCCCCGGAAAAGTGACCGGTGTCGAGGGCCCCACTGATAACCTTACCCGTTTTTCGAGGGCAGCAAGTACCACCGGGGCTAATATGGAGTTATCAGAGGGGGAGGAAGGGGAGTCTTCAATGGGAGGTTCTAACTGTGTAGGTACGGTATCCATCCGCATGCTCAAGAAGCTTTTACGAGCTGGTTTGGGTGCAGGTTTCCTAGGGGGCAGATTAGACTCAGAGGGGGAAGATTTGTTTACACCCGCTGCGATTGTCTGTGAACGCGCGTAGGAGAATGCCACCTCATGTTTTATTAAGTCCTGATCGGTGATTGGACCCCAATGCGCCGCTAAACCAGCGCTTTCACCCAACCTCGGGGGGTCGCACTTCCCAAAATCCTTGGGCAGTGACATTTTTTTATTTTTACGGCTTTTTTTCGTAATATTACTGGGAGACGATTTCAAGGGGCGCCCACTGCGCAAACTTGAAACCATTGAACCCACACGTGCAAGTTTAAACACTGAAATGGGTGATAACAACTTACATGTCCCGTGCTTCCAGCCTCACTGCCTAACAGCCCAACAGCCACTTGGAGCCCACTTCGATGCGCGCGCGTGATGCGCGTGCGCGAGGGCTAAAATAGGAAGTTCAGGCTGTGAAGGGGGAGGGCGATGGGCGGGGTCAGTCAGGGAGTGACTGCAAAGCAGAAGAAAAAAAAGAGAAAGAGAGAGTGCAGTTACCTCTTTGAGCACAAGAACAACAGAGGTGTATGAGACCTAATGAGGACCCGCGGCAAATCCGCGGCAACAGTATACTAGCAAAACTTTTCAAAACATAAATGTGAGTCCATTTACTTGATGTAATGTCCAATGCGGCGTTTCGCCGCCTAAGCACTTCCTCTTGCGCACGGCGCTCGTGAGGCACACGAAGTCACACAAACATGAATCCACGGGAAAGGAGCAAGTCCAGCAGCGAGTCCGGGCAGCCCAACAGCCACTTGGAGCCCACTTCGATGTGCGCGCGCGATGCGCGTGCGCGAGGGCTAAAATAGGAAGTTCAGGCTGTGAAGGGGGAGGGCGATGGGCGGGGTCAGTCAGGGAGTGATTGATGTAATGTCCAATGCGGCGTTTCGCCGCCTAAGCACTTCCTCTTGCGCACGGCGCTCGTGAGGCACACAAAGTCACACAAACATGAATCCACGGGAAAGGAGCAAGTCCAGCAGCGAGTCCGGGCAGCCCAACAACCACTTGGAGCCCACTTCGATGCGCGCGCGCGATGCGCGTGCGCGAGGGCTAAAATAGGAAGCTCAGGCTGTGAAGGGGAGGGCGATGGGCGGGGTCAGTCAGGGAGTGACTTATAACATACGCGGCATCATGCATAAACAGAGATGCTTATTCCGTATACAGCTTTGGCTGTCCTTCAGGTGGAAAGTCTCCATCATCTGCTCAAACAATTCAAGGTGCTCCCAAACCAAATATTTGGCATTTTTGTGGTAGGGGCTAATGACGCTCCTAATAGCTTTTATTTGCTTTAGGGGATCCTTGAGTAAAGCTCTCTTGACTTTGTTAGCCTTTTTAGTTCTAGTCACCTTGGTCCACTCATCCTCTGACTCAGAGGCACTGCTACCAGAGGTGGCTGTCTGATCTTCTAGACTCTCCCTGATTCTGTGAGCTTGGGAATGGCTGGCAGAATGTGGGGGCCTAGTCTCTTGGGACCTGTGGTGCTCAGGAGAGTCTTCTGACTCTTCTTTGCTCCCAGGATTGGTTGAGTACCCCCCCTCAATGTCCTAGCTGAGAAGAAGTTGTTAGTATGCTCTTAGTGGGCCTAGTCTCATGGAATTCCCCACCAAATTTCCCTGACTGATCCCTAGGTATGTGATATTTCTGAGGATCCAGTTCTCTGATTCTTCCCTCACTGTAATCTCCCTGATCAGAGAATACGGCCCTAGCACTTGTACATAGATGCCCGCCCTCCATATCTGGGAGGCGCTGACCTATTAGTCCCATATTTCCCATTGGGTTGAAGTCTACCATCCCCGTGGCCCTTGGTCCACATGAGCCAGTGGACACGCGGGTGGCAGAGTCCATGGAATTGAAGGGATCAAAGTCCCTGATGCCAGGGTTCCTGAGGTTATGTTCAGGGGTTTCCCTCTCCCATCTGACCTCATCTATTTCAGCCCCTACTCCCTGATGACATGCAAGAATCTGACCCTTTTGTTCTTCTATTAAGGCCTTACTGGTCTCTATGAGTTGTTCCTGCATGGATATCTGTCTATGGAGCCTGTCATTTTTTTCACAGAGAGCCTCATTGTCTCTCAGTGCTTCCTGCCTGCATTGGAGTATTGGGCCAATCTTTGCTGCAGGAGACTCACCTACTGAGTTTGGTCCTTACTGGCCTGCTTATTCTTTGCCAGAGCATCTTCCACCCTCCTGGTATGCTCTAACAGCTTTTCATAGTCCCTTTTGAGTTCACCCAGTCCCTGAAGGGCAGTAGATTTTCTTCTAGCTTGGTTTTTAAATGGCTGACTTCCTGGCCTAGGGTGTCCCTTTCCTGAGTTAGAGTGCCCCTCTGCGCAGCCAGGTTGTCCCTTTGTTTTCTATTGGCATATCATTTCTGGTGCTCCTCATGAAAATCTGTTTGAGTGTGGAGATCCTTCACTATTAATTTATTATTTTCCTCCTTTAGTTCATCAATCTGATTTTCTAGATCAACCATCTGCCCTGTGCAGGCTCTATTATAATTTAATTGCTGCTCCAGCTTTTGTTGGCTCTGTTGTAGAGAATCCAACCTTTCTTGACACTCGTTTTGCAGTGTCAGTATTTTGGTATCTTGCTCTGCCTTCTCTTGCTGCAGGAGATCCAGATCTTCCTTTACTTTTGTCAGGTACTGTCTGGTTTCTCTCTCTGATTCTTGGCTCTTTTGTAGCCTTTGCTCTGCAGAGTCCAGATCAGTTTGGGTTTTCTCTAAGGATTGTACTTGCCTCTGTGCCAGATCTAGGCTTTCTGCATATTTTTCCTGTATTATTCCAATGTGGAGGTACAGGTAAGCCGCTATTTTGGCAATTTTACATTGCTCTTCTTTTACTTTTGGGGCCATATACAATTCACTAAGTGCCTGGTGTAATGGACCCTGGTCCTGCCATTTATCTAATACTGTGGCATTGACTTGTTGTTTGATTTCCTGCAGCCAAACTTTCTCATCCTGCTCTACCCATTCACCCCTGCCAAACAATTTGTGCAGTAGGTGTTCCCTTAAAATATTGATTTCCACTGGGGTCGCCATTCTGGAAATATTAATTTCTTCTGACTTATCTCAGGGTTACTTTTCTTTTGCAAAACAGGCCTAAGACCTTTGAGTATTTCTATAGAAGGGTTTGTTTTACAGTGTAGCACAGTATGGTAGCACAACAAGGTGTATGTACCCCGTCACTTAGCACGCTGTGTTAGACTGTCACAAGTGGTATGTCTAATTCAGGATTTCGTGACGAGCCCCCACGCTGTAAGTGATTTCAATCCGGCACACACCCAAGTCAATGCCTAGCATGTAGTGCACAACTGAAATCCTTATTTATTTTTGTCTAAAAGTTCATTATTCTGAACGATATACCACTCATATCACGCCCCTCATCACCACCCCCCCCCTCGGTCACACTAAACCAGGAATCAGGCTGGTTTGCAAAGGTAAATATTTATTTATGTATTTAAAATTTAATTACAATACATCTTAAGAGGTACACAACAATCACCAATGGGGTGAGATAACACTGAATAATCTATTTAATACACAATTCAGCACAGAAATACTTTTGTGTGGGTTCAGATCAGATAGCACTGTTGTTAGAGGTTCCTCCTGCATGCCCCTCAACCCGCAATAGGAAATGTAAAGAGATAGGAGGAGGAGAGAGCAGGTATTCAGGAATGGCACAATCAAATAGAATATCAATCCCACTTTCTCCCATGGAATTGACTGTCAAGCTGTCAGAATGGCTTTTAAAGTTATCTTTAGAATGGACTGGGCAACAACACCAAATATGGTCAAAATTGCTGAAATTGTTATAAATTCTTATGGGATAGTATCACACAAAGACAAGCAATGATTTAATCCAAAGAAAACATTTGAAATCTTAAAATTCAAGTCGGAAGCAATTAAAAGCTGTTTTACATGTGTAAAAATTTCCCAAAATGATAATTCGTGGCAAACCTTTCACTGCGTGATATTCGTGATAACAGGAGAATGGCATTGATTCGGAATGTGATGGAAAGCTGTGGATGTTAGCTACAAGCAGGAGTTGAAATTTTGTTTCTAGCACGAAAACTGAGGGAGTTACAGATATTTTAGTAGAGGTCGTTTTTTGAGATAGGCGCAAGAACGGAAAACAGGAATGCTTTTAAAAATGACAAATGGGATGGTTACACGATAGGATGACTATGAATAAAATGAATACCATACAGGAACACAGTCACTTGATCAGGGTGACTGCCTGCTAAGGAAACTCGCCTTCTTCAGAAGAGAAAAGGATCAGCGCAAAGATAGTTTTAAAAATACTAGTTCTGGAGGAAAGATAGATGGTTTGGAGAGAGGATTCAGACAATGCAAAGATGCTCCTAACAGTGCAGGTTCTGAATTCAAGATAGGATGGGTCTAAGATAGGGATAAGACTATGCAAAGTACATATGCTAGTGACACAATTCTTCCTATTTATACTCACTGGATATGTTTTTAAATGGAACCGTCAGTTCTGGTCAGGGGATTGAATCTGGTTTAGGAAAGACGGCTGGGCACATCGGACTGGTCAGAATCTGCAAGGTGCTCTGGTCACAGCACGGCACAGGACTGGATCAGATCTGCCATTCTTGGTTCTGAGGCTATTTCTTTTCAGCAGGCAAGCAGTAACAGCACAGCCCAGCTGTATTATGTTGCTTGCACTTAGGCTTGTGGGGTTCTGTTCTGGAATTTGAGGCCTAGCTGAGAATGGTTCAGCTATGCAATAGGCCTTTTTCATTGCCAAGTTTCTGGAATCTGGAGCAAGGAAGATGTAGAGTTCAGCAGCAGGGTGCTCCGCCAGCATCAGGATAGTGAGTGAATCTGTCTGTCCTTATGTGTGGTGAGCTGTCTCTATTTATGCTATGAAATTACATCATAAAGGGGGGGTGTGGGCCGGTATAGCCTAAGCTTGCCCCATTGAACGGTGATTGCGTCAAAGTCTGCTCTCTGCCTTGATAGGAGGAGAGAAACAGAGTGTCATCTTTATGGTGTGATTTTATGAAGCTGAGAATCCACCCCTATCCCCTGGAACACAAAATCTACTTTTGACAAAGTACATATTTCCACATGTGCAACCTCTATAAAAAATCACATATACAGATTACATATTTTACATAGTAGCTATTCCTCAAAACCCCATAGCTGTGGGATCTTGTCTCCGCTTTTCACAGAATTTTGCCCTTTTCACTATGAACACAATGTCCAATTTTTAAGCACATTTCTGAAAGTGTGTGTGTTTAACATGGGAATACGTGTATAAAGTTTCGCAATTCTAGCTCAAATACATTTTGCGTAAAGTCACATTTCTTGCCATTGCTGTCCAGAACATGTCACATAGTTCTGGCGCCTCTTCCCCTGTGTAGCCAGAAATTAAATTAAGAACTTTGTTATTTTCACAATTTTAAATAGTAAGTTATCAATGTTTTTAAAATGTGTTCTTTGTCCATGTTAAGCAACAAATGGTTGTTTGGCCCCAGCCCTTGGTCTCTCCCTGGAAGCCCAGGATCCATCTCCCATGTTTGTTCCTTGCAGAGGCCATTTACGACTGTCTTCACACTTCGAATTTCCTGTGTTGCAGCTTGCTATTGTTCCTTTTGCCTCTGTAGAGCAGGTTCTTTCCTACACTGTAATTGACGCCCCCGCGTGATTTCCTACTGGGAGGAAAGACCTTCCCTCTATGAGAAAAACCTGTTATTCAAGTTCTGCAGCTTCAGCCAGGTTTAAATTAATTGTTAACTCTGTCGACCTTTCCTTAGCACAAAACAAACCTGTTGTATCAAATTCTCATTCAAGATTTTAAACCATGGGATCAAAACAATTACAATATAGTTTACTATCAGTACAGGCCTCTTAACTTGCAAACATTTGAGTTTCAGTTTATACATGTTAAAGTTTAATCAGGCAGGCCCCTGACAGCTGTCATCACAGCAGCCCTCTGCTGCACAGATTTTTTTTAATTGATTTTTATTGAGTTTTTACCAACAATAGTGCAACAGAAAAAGAAAACAAAACAACTAAATTCAACAAATAAGAACATATAGAGAACAGGAGGAAACTTGGGAGTTTCATTTAGCAAAGCACTGCCTTTTCCTTCTGCACCCCACTTTCAATTGTTGTGGGGCCCAGTGACACATTTCAGTAGTGAGAGCTCTATTCCACCACTGACAATATGCATGGCAGATTGGGCAGCCATCTTTTTGTGCGTTGAAAAGTGATTTTCAGGGGTTTTGGCGCACACAAGAGTTTAGCGGCCATTTTGCTGTTTCTGGCACCATCATAACAGAGTGATGCAGCATAGCAGTGCAAAAGTGGGTTAATACATCCCACAAATACCTCTCCATGGGGGTGTGCCTCTGGTAGACCATTGCAAGCTATGGACTCTTCAAACCGCATCCAACAGGTTTCTCTCCATGGCATTTTTGATTATCACAAAATTGCACTTGAGTCTTGTCTGTCTATTCCCAACTTCCAATAGAGCCGCTAGATTGCTTCACAATAGAAAAATGGGTGTTGACTTGGCCAAGGAATGAACACGATTAAATATTTAGGGAGCCCAGAAAATACACTTTTGAACTAATCATAATGCAGGCTAAATGCCAGCAGTGCCAACATTATCATTGTATCATCTTTGGAGAAGATTTATTGCCAGGCTGAACTATCCGATTTGAATAGGTTCCCTAGAAGTTCAGGAGAGTGGGTGCAAGCTGGGTAGATTGGTCTAAACCCCTGGCTGAGAGGAGATTCCCCACACAGTCTTCTATTCTCTGTGCTGTTAGGTCCAAGCAAATCACTTCAACGTGGTGCAGTGTTTGCCAATAACTATTTATCTGGGGAAACAAGTAGCCCCAGAGTCTCCCCCAAACTTGGGGAAAGAGAGAAGCTATACCCAGCTCAGTGTGTAGGTCGCATGGCAAGTAGCTTTCCTGAAGCACCAAAGATAGCAACCAGGATGAAGTGTTCTACTGCCTTCCACCTGCTGTCATCGACAGTACAGAAATGTAAGGGCTCAGAGCCACAGTTCTTTTTTTCCTAATGTTCCCACCCTCCTTGAGCGCTTTGAAACACTTGCCTGTGTACAGGATCTTTATACATAATCAATACCTACCTTCCTTGTCCTAAGCACTCCACTGTCAAACATTTCCCTCAAAGGGCAACAGTGGTAACTAGAGGCCTCACAGTTCGACATATCTTCATCTATAGTGTTCCAGGGTTTATTGTTTATTGTTTTCTGTGCTCCCAACTTCATCATCTTCGTTGCTCCCAGGTTCACTCTTACCACTTCTGATTTCATCATCTTCCAGAACTTTGCCTTCATCAGTTATCTTCCATGGATCACTTTTTCTGAAAGAGCAATGCCCAGTTCCTACTGGAGAGAACATTGTTCCACCAGATGCTTATGGCACTGTTAACTCCGTCAGTACATCAGACAGGTTCACGCCTGCCTTGACCTCATGGCCTTGTCTTGATAATAAGAGAGTGACAGATATATTTTTTACAGTATGCTGTGATTTTAACACATGAATTAAACAAGGACACTTTAAGGAGGCTCCGTTTGTCTGCATCTTGGTAGGTGCTGTGAGAACGATGTTTTACATTGTTGGCGAATCATGGATAGCTCTACATATCCTGCAGCTCAGGATTAGGAGGTATTCAAATACAACATGGTGGCCCTCTTGAAGACTTTCAACGGGTTCTAACCAAACCAAATAATATCACATTTTATATTTGAACTTGTGGTTGCATTGATTGGTCTCATGGATCATGGTGTGTGTGTGTATGAATGGCATTGCCCGAACCATCCTGGTGACACTGTACGCATATCATAATAACATACGGCACCAGGCATAATACCCACCCACAGTGTTTTGCAGAAACTGTACTCAGGGCTTTGTCTACAGCCATGCCTGAGACACAGTGTGCCTGCCCGTGGTGCCTGCATGGAATGCTATGCATTTGTGCTTTTTTCACCATAACAAAGACGGCTAAAGCAAAAAATGTGCATAACTGCCCTCTCTCCTTTTGGTCAGAGGTCTCCTGCTTGCTGGTGTAAGCCATAGATACATTGAACACGGCCCTCAAGTATTACTGCAGGAAGGTGTCCACAACCCCTATCATGGTCATCAAACCAAAGATAATGATTGAACTAAATATTTTCAGTCTGGTCTCCATCAATCACATTCCTGTATTAACATAAAATGTTTTGGATTTGCCAATATCTGGCAGCCAAGTATCAATCTGTATCTTTTTCTGGACTTTTTTGACGGATTTGTAAAAAGCGAAAAAAAACGGATTTCATGTTTATGTGGTCTTTGCATTTTTATTTGATGTTAAGCAATCAAGTGTTTTTGTTGCCCTGTTGATGAAGAGATATTACCAGAGAGTGGTAGACCCAGGTAGAAAAAAAAGAGAGAAAGAGAGAGAGAGAGAGAGAGAGAGAGAGAGAGAGAGAGAGAAAGAGAGAGTCTGATTACCAAACGAAGATTAAAGGTAAAAACATAATAGAAAAGGAGCACATGTAAAGTAGCCTCAACTGTTCCAGTGCAGGCAATGGGAGCATTGCTAATATGGGTTACTATTGGGAGTAATGTTAATCAAAGAAAAATGCATATATGAGAAAATAATGGCATACTCTCCCGAATGGAGTAAAAGTCAAATCAGCAGTCCAAGTCCAAAAGCTGTGTTCACTCAGGGCTCCCAAATCTTTGGCAGCCCTGTCATTGCCTCTGAGTCAGCCAACCATTTCATGATGAAAAAGCGCACACCAGCCCCAATCTGTTTCAGTGCCCAGTGAATTTAGTTCTTTGCTAGGCAGGCGCAGGGGCACTGGCCCTTCGCTGGTTCTCTTGAGCTCCTGTCTAGGCACTGAAGCTGGTCCTTCTAGGTACTGTGGGCTGTCACTGGAGCTACCTTCAGCTGGAACCCCAGGCTTCCACAGCAAAGCAGGAAGATTTCAGTCCATTAATATCCCACTGTGTATGGGATAAGTGGATCAGTTAGGGGGTGGGTTGTACACCCCTGGATAACCTTATTAGTAGTTTTTCTTGAGCATTTTTTCGTGATATTTTTGACGATGCACGCCCCTTATGTTTTTCTTTCTTACAGTATTTCCTTTTTCCTTTGAGATATATATTATTTTTTTATATATATATATATCATGCAGCTTTGTCGGCGTAGCCTGCATTATATAACCCCAGGCAGCCGGGAGAAAAAATACAAAAAAATTGATCTGGCACTCGTGGGTTAGGGATGTTTATCTAAAAGGGAGAGGTCACATCTCTCTCATCCCAAAACATGACAGATATAAACTGAAATATCACCTCCATGGTAGATTGCCATACATTCTGACCGTGACTTGGACTTCTTGA
The DNA here is from genome assembly GCF_040938575.1 of Ambystoma mexicanum. NCBI lineage: Eukaryota > Metazoa > Chordata > Amphibia > Caudata > Ambystomatidae > Ambystoma > Ambystoma mexicanum. The sequence continues at coordinate 858,815,007 of NC_090934.1, read as the reverse complement.
GGTAGGATTCAAATCTCCATTACACATAGCTCCTCTGAATAACATTTTTAATGACACACATTTCCTGTTGACACAGATGTCATGTGACCAACCTTAGTACCACAGTCATCAATGTAGAATAATTCCACCATCTTGGACTAGTGCTGTTAACATGTCATCACATATAATATATTATATATATTTCCATATCAATGAGCCACTATTCTCTAAATATTTTATATAGTGCGTATAGCAAAAGTTAATTCAAAGTTTCATGTGATTTATACATAAGAAGCTTTAAAGTGCAAGTGCTAATCCATCTGGAGTGGGATATTTAATCTGACATCTAGTGACCCAGGCTCAAGCTCCATATTACACCAAAACCGGGTGTATATTAAAGAGCAAATTGGTGGGGCTGATGCTCAAAATTCCCTCTATATCTATAGAGATATTGACTACATATATTTTAACAGTACCTGTTTTTCCCCACATTCCTCTATTGATAGATCTTTCACAGTTTCAGCAGCCTTTCATAACCTCCAAGATTGGTCTGGAATTTCATGTTTTTCATTGCCTTCTCCCAGCCTCCACAGAAGAGCATAGACTTCAGAATTGCTTGGATTTGCAATAAATCACCTTGCACAGAGTTGTAATGGCTGCCTTCCCTTGTCACCAGTGAAACAGTGATCTTAGAATGCCTGTGATTTTAGAATTCCTGCGACAGACAGGTAATACAACATTGGTCTTCAAGTAAATCCTAAAGGCCTCCCACAGGGGTGCCTAGACCCCCCTTTACACCTCTCTGTTAACACTTTGAGGATAAGAACTGCAAGAGGTATTTGCCCCTTATTTTGTTTCAGAAAACCCAAATAAAGCTCCAATGAACAATCCAGATGTATGCCTTATTGCAATACAATACATGTGTTCTTATGTAAAATACAAAAAGTAGGGTTTGCATTTATGTACATTTTCTTCAAATTATAAATTAATAAGGAGAATGCCTGCATCAACCGATATGCAGATCATTGTATCACAGTATCTTTTGATGAGCGTGTTTAAGTCTTGAAAGTACATTTGTAAAAACTAAAGGTCATTTTAGGCTCATATTACTTTGCATTCTAGAACTTGTATTCTTCCATTCAAGGGAGGCACAGGAAAGAAAGCTACAATTATACTATTTTTGATTAACATATTTTCATAAGGATTACTATATTTATCCAGCTGTTTTATTTAGGCTCCTATAGTTTTCAAGCCATTTTTATAAACCATATTGTTGAAAGCAAAACATTAACATATACTCTTAGCAACTAGACTGTGTGACCAAGTGCTTCCGTTGCAGGCATGGTCTGGCATGTTTGGTAGGACGTTGCTGGTTGAGATGGCCCATTTGCTTACAATATCTGCTGGCAAAAATGGGTGTGCAAAAGTCTGTTGTGGCTGGTGGATCTGGTGAAAAGGCAGCTGAGGATTCTGTTGGGCATGGGGCTGGTGTGAGGTATCCGGGCATCCCCAGTCTTTTGTGGAGCATGCTGTATCTGCAAAGCCGTCAGGTGGGTAGCCCCATCTTGCTCCTGGCATTTGAGTTTATCATAGAAATGTTGCGCTGCTTGCAGTGCTTTTTCAACAGATTCAGCCTGCCACCCCACCTGAACACTTTGCATATTGTTAGACATTTCTGGAAGTAGACCAGTCACAAAATGAGACACTAAATGCAGATTTAGCTTGATCCCCAGCAGTTTTAATACCAGAACATTTGGTTAAAAAAGTAGGTCAGTCTAGATAGGTAATCATAGGGGGATTCAGATTGGTTCTGTTTGCAAGACGTGATCTTCGACCATTTTGATTTCACTGGGTATTTCTCTTTGATGAGGGCGGCAAGTGCAGTAATATTAGCAGTAAAAGCAGCAACATCAACCAGTGTGTCAGGCCATTGTAGATTGTCCATAATAGGAGTTGTTTAAGGTCCCCCATGGTGGGATCATAGCAGGCAATCACTGTGTTCAAATGTTCCATGAAAGCAGTGGGGTTGTCAGGTAACATGCCTTGAAACACTGGTATACAGGCACGTTATAAATGACATATATCATATCATAACATGGGTAATTGTTGTGCCATATGGTATAAGTCAGTGGATTTCCAGGGAGTGTGAATTCTCATAGGTACCGTCTCTGTATTTGCCTGAGGGAAGGTGCGCACAGGCATAAGGGTGGTGGCTGCAGCGGAGGATGTTGAGGCATCCATAGGGTGTAGTGAGGGTGGCTAAGACATGGATGAATGTGACAAGCAAATATCTTGCCTGGTAAATTGTCCTGTCCTGGAGTTAAAAGCATAAGAGTCATCCATTTATTTCTGCACAGATTGAGTCAGACATACGCCTGTAGGGCTGGGGGCAGGCAGGGGCGTGGATGTAGATTGAGGTGGGATCCAACTTGGCTGGGAGTGAATCCAGGGTGGTGTGTAGGTAGAGGCCGCTGGCTGCGGTAGAAGTGTAGGCGGGGCAGGGGGAGGAGATGTTATTAAGTCGCCTCGAGAAGTGGATGGAGAGTTTGCAGTGGGAGAGAAAGATGAGGCAGCCAGTGATGCAGTTTTGGTTGTGAGTGGCAGAGGAGGGTGGTGGGGGGTAGCTTAAAGGGATCTGAAAGGGATTCTTTAACAGTGTCTGTTGAAACACTTGGATAGAGGCCTGTTTTGCGAGTGTGTTTACTGTTTAGCTGGCCGTCTTTTGTGGGATGCTTTTACTGCTCTAATTCTTTCTCTATCTTAGCCTGAGAGTTCTCAAGTGATCTAGGGCCTCATTACGAAGTGGGCGGTAAGGGGTTAACAGCGCCAGTAATGGTGCCGGTGCCATTAACCCCTTACCGCCCTATTACGTGGTCTCCTTGCGGGACTCGCAAAGGGCTCCTGGTAAAACCAGGAGACAAGGGAACCAACAACAGGCCCGTTATTAACGGGCCCATTGTTAGCTCCCTCCCCATTCCCAGTGAGCCCTATGGGGGCTCGAATGGGAATGGGGATGTAACGGGTCCGGGTTCCTCGAATGAGGAAATACCGGGTCCTCCAAGGTTGGAAAGGCCCAGTAATTCCTCCTTTGAGGAACCCGGAACCGGCATGTGGTAAGGAGGTAACCATGCCACAAATTGCAGCATGGTTACCTCCAACCTCGGAATGAGGCCCCTAGTCTGACTGTCATGCAATCTTGTCTGTAGGCACTTTGAACCAGGTGAAATAACCAGGTGAAATAAGCCACCCAATGACCATCATACATCTTAGACTTTCTTTGTTCCAAAGCCTCACACAAGATAACAAGGGGATCCCCATGAAACAACCCCTCAAGTGGTCACTAAAATTCCTTTTGAATCTGAGTTCAAAACAACTCCACCCTTTTAAATATTCATAGGTGAATTCCCCATATATTCAAAACATGAAGAAGGCATTGGTACCTACTGCAGGTATAAGTGGTGTTGTGGAGAGCTAAGGGCCGATGGCTGAGTCTAGAAATCAAAAGAGTAGGGAGACACAGAGGGAGGTAGGCCCGCAAGTACTGCAGATCAAGAAGGGTGGTGCAAACAACCTCCCGGCAATTCGTATTTACTGGTGGTGACAGCTTAAAGGCAAACTGGAGAGGTGGTAAACAAGGAGAGACAGGGGCAAGCAAGGATTGATAGACATTTGCTGAATATAAAGATAAAGTAAGACATAAGATTGTTTGCGAAAGGAACTGTGTCAGGGTTGCTTCAGCAATAACATTTGGCACTTAACTCCCAAATGGCCGAGGTCCATCTGTATCGCCTATTCAAAAGAAACAAAAACACAGATATAGACCGCAAGGCTCTGAATGTTCTAGTAGGCAAAGCAATGAGGGGGGCCAATCACGAAAATGTCGTTATGCAGGAACATTTTTCTTGCCAATCAAGGCTTCCCCTGTGCGTGGAAGTGAAGCATGTAGGTATTTCTGTAGCACTAAGTTGTCTGTAGCATGGAAAATGAAATGAAGCAGCTCCCAGCCTTCTTAGGTTGACTCGCTAGGTTTATTACATGCTTCATAGGTATCTTTATAAGCAGTCAATCAGGCCCATCACCCAGGCAGAGGGCTGACCAACTGACCAGGTTAGAACATTCCAACACTCTGGCATAAACACTCCACATGACATCACAACATTCCTTCTGCGCCGGCAAGCCATACACAACACATCTCCCCCCTTTACATTAGCACTTCGCACACAACAAAGCGCTACAAAACACACCTCCCCTCTTTCCATCGACCCACAACAAACAAGTCGCTACGAGACACACCTCCACTCACACCAACACATCCCATTCACACCGACTCGCATGACCAGTGCAAGCACATAACATGTGCACTAACACTCTACAACTCACAACACACCCGATGCGCTGGCCAGGCACACCAAGCCCAACAACCAATGCCACTAGCCCACTCTGGACCCTGAAAGATGGAACGAGTCATAAATTAGCACACAGTGCAGCCAAACACAACTGCCTGTGTGCAAGAAAACAAAATAGACGTGGTACACGACCACAAGATTGAAGTACATGTGTGACCCCGCATGACCAATACCACGGACATGTCCACACCAGAACCGGGGCCCTACCACCCGACACACATACCTCATTAAACCATGCATGAATACCTTTGCAATCACACCCCGACTGACTGGGGGCACTACCACCCAGAAATAATAGCTATATACCATGCATGACTACCATCGCAGTCACACCCCGACTGACAGGGGGCGCTGCCACCCAAAAATAATAGCTATTAACCCTGCATGACTACTACTACAGTCACGCCCACACTGAACCGATGTTGCTACCACCAGACACCAGCGTACGTTGCTTAACCATGCGTGACTTCCACCACAGTCACACCTACACTGAACCGGTGGCGCCACCACTGCTCACAAACGTATGTTGCTTAACCATGCGCAACTTCTACCACAATCACACCCATACTATACTGGAGTTGCTACTCCCAGATACCACACAATGTGGCATTACCTCCCAAGTACCCTTGTGGCATACAGATCCACATCCATACTGAAAATAGGACTGAAGGCGCTACCCCCAGTAACCACATTTGGAAGGCAAAATATGCTGACCTGGCATTCACACCAACAGCAAAACCATACTTACAAATTTGGTATAAGCATCACCTAAGCTCAACAAACACATAGGAGGCGCTACCTCCGCAATACCCTCATAGCACATCCACACCCGTACTAAAAGAACTGGGGGCTCTACCCTCACTCGGACTCATCTCCCAGCATGATACATGCACTCCACACCCTACACCTTACAACACAAAGCCTGAGGGAGCAGCTCATGTTACACCGCTCAAAACATCTATTCATCAAAATGCACACCCTACAAAGATAGGTGCCATGAACCCCAATTCAAGTCCAATCCTAAAAGTCAATGTCGCAATTTTGCAACCTAACTGCTGAAAATCCTCAAGAGGTTAATTTTAGTCTCCACACCCATAGATGTCATGGGCACCAATCCAAGTTCAATCCTAAAGTCCATGCCACCTCCTGGCAACCTACAAGCTGCAAATCCTCAAGAGGTTATACTAAACCACACCACACCATACCAAACACTCCATTCTCGCTAACAGTCCATGTCGCATTGGCGCGACCTAAAAGCTGAAAATCCTCAAAGGGTTAAAACTGGTAGTTTCCTCCAACTACACATTCCATCAACACCCATCCAATCTCACACCCATAGAGCATAGCCATGCTCACATTTCTATGTAGATACTACATAGTTCTTAAATTTTAAAAACAACTAAGGTGTATACAGTTCACTTGTACACTAAGCAAATCAACCACAACCTTGCAAAACATAAAAGGATATTCTGCTTTGCAGACGCAGGACCGATGGAGTCTCCTGTTATATCCACTGCACCGCTCCATCGCCTCCCGACCAGTCCAAGCTCATATCAGAAGAGCTGCGCTGTACGTCTGCCTTTCCTTGCCAGCTTAGTAGTGCCCATTGATCCATCCCGACTGTGGACGACCTGAGTCGCCTCCCATTCGTGAAACAGTGTAAGCCAACCCATTGACCACCTCTCCGCCCAAAGCAACACGCCTGCGTCGCTCCATAGTCTCTCTGTAGACATAGACGCCTGCTCACAAGGATAAAGCCAATTCGCAGGAAATCAGCCAATTAAGGAAACGCAAGACGCGCATTACCTAATTGCTCACAAGAGAGCTCCTTTGACTCACCCCCGAGTCAGTCGACACCTGATCACTTCCTGGTCACACGAGGGAATGTCCTTTGGTGCTTTACTTTAAAGTACGCGTCACACTGCATTGAAGCAACGCAGCGCCCGCCGTGTTCAACGTAGTGGGTAAGAGAATCCGGAACACTGGAGAAGTTCCACGCCTCCACCAACTCCCTCCAGCTCACCATGACGTCGGCATTCACAGGTGAGCCACAGGGTAATGTGGACCGCTCCAAGCCCAACCACCACCATTTCCCTGCTTCAGACTTAGGACATCAAGCACTGCAGGGAGCCCACCTGGAATCCATCTTCAGACGCATAATTCCATAAGGGGTCCGTTGTCCAGCTCCAGAACCTTTACACGCAGAAATCAACAATGTTGCTGTGACTCATTCACAGGATCTGCATGCCTTATGTCACAACAGTATAAACCGTTATCCACAAGTGACACCGCACTAAAACCACAGTTTCCACATATCCACCTAAAAAGGGACTGCCCCTCCTCTGCTTCTGGCCAGATCCTTCCCTTTTTCTGCTCCTTCCCTCCTTCAATCTTATAGGAGGCTTCCCAGCAGAGTGCTTGGACACCACTACCAGATGATTGACCTGAAATCCTTCCAATACCGGGACACTCCTCCTCCCCCTTTTCCCGCCCTGGGTGATGGGCCTTACTTCTTTTGGAGGCAGTGCTGTCCTTCTCCTTCTTCTTGCAGCCGCCGCAGCAGGTTTACCAGCTTTCCAGCAGTCTCACGCATGGGTCCTCGTTGCTAGATTTATTACATGCTTCATAGGTATCTTTATAAGAAGCCAATAAGGTTACATAAAGGACATATAAACACTGGCATCCCATCACCAGGCAGAGGGCTGACCAACTGACCAGGTTAGAACATTCACACATACATTCCAACACTCAGACATGAACACTCCACATGACATCACAACATTCCTCTGCACAGGCAAGCCATACACAACATATCTTCCCACTTTACATTTGCACTTCACACACAACAAAGCGCTACACAACACAAAAGGCCGTTAGTGAATAGTAGCAACAAAAAAATATTCACAGTACCCACCATAATCAAGAAAATAAACACAAAGTCATTTCATTAATCACAATGCTAAGTACCCCAAGGAATTAAGGCAATTTCCTAAACACGGCAGGCCTGCAGGCAGCAATTTAAAGATGTCTGCTGTATGCCCATGATATGTGTGGTAATGGCGTACCACAGAAATCCTCTGATTGTGTGCCAAAGGCAAGCCAAGGCTGAATAACACGGCAGCAGAGAAAAACACAAGACAACCCTGCCAGCTGCAATCATAGAAACAGCAGCCCTCAGGAATACACAACAATCTACCAGCGACATTCCTCTGAGAAAGCACTCTTAATAGACGCCCAGGGGCAAATGCATCAGAACCCATGTCCAATCCTGGGGGCCAATGCGACAACACACCAGGACCCTGCCTAGTCACAAACCATGTCTAGGTTGTGGCACACATAAACCACAGTGGCAGCGAATCTGAAACTCTCTCAACCTGGAGACAGCAGCATGTCTCAATAGCTCGAAAACCAGAAATAAATCGACAGTGACATCACACGGCGGCCCTATGCCTAAATCACAAGATAATGCAATGAGGGTCTATACCTCCTCTTTAACCAATGTAAGAGGCAAGACAAACATTAACTGAAACATTGGCTTCGATGTTGAGCTGTGGCAGCCTGCCAGCGCTTTTCCACGTCTTGCAGGGAGCTGCTCGAATTCAGGGAAGAGGGAGTCATGGGCTGTCGTGGAAGACAGTGTCTCTGCGAATGCTGGGGACTGTGCTGCTACAATATGGGACACCTATCTGTTTGTTAAATTGACTGCCAAAACTGTGCACTGACTCGTAATCCTAAAGATCTCTCCGAAAATGGCAAAAAAAAAACATACAGGCAGCATAGCCTACAACACTAATTGTCACTCGTTGGTACTTAATTTGAGCTCTACATTGAAGAAAGCAAACAGTGCATAGACTCAAAACAGACAGACTGTAGACAGACACTATGAATCCCCCTGCAGAGCTGACAATATCTGCGGGGCAGCTATCTACTCAGTTACAGACCAATACAAAATGTACCAGGAGGTTTAGGGAGAGAGAGCGACATCATGACATGGCAAAACATGGCAGAACATAAGCGCAAGGTTGTATTTACCAGTCAGCTCTGAGGGGAAAAGGTTCTCAGCCGTGGGATGCACTGGAGAATCTCAGTGGACCTCTCACACCACACCACAGATTTGTACTTCGGTGTCAACAGATGTGCAATCATATAAAGTGCTCTCTGATGATTGTTCTAATTGGCCATGTGTGGACGAGGGCAGCCCACAGCAAAACTCCCACGCAGTCAGTCCAGAGGAATCTGCACCATTCTGTGGTGGCCAAGATCTGGCCCTTTGCCAAGGGACCCTCAGCATCAGCCTCAGTTTGCAGCAAGTAAGGGGACAAGACACAGACTGATGGTATGCAAAGCTTCTTGTATTAGACAGCAAATACACAGCGTACAGAGACATCATCGGCGGAGAAGCAGGAAACAGAAGAACACGTGTCCCAGCAATCAGCACACAAGGCTCTCTAGGGACCACCCCTAGAGCGCAGTTAATACAGCATATCATAAGCAATTTCTAATATATTATAGCACTTTCACAATGGGGGTGAACTGTCGACATCTCACTTGTGAACTTGTGACGCAGCCTTGCTGGGACATCATGTTGCATTATGGATAAGCGACATTCACAGAAACCCTACTGTTATCTCCCATATATGGGGCTAATCCTATACTTGTAGAGAATACATGGAAGAGAAGGTCTGACATGTCCTCTGCCCTAGGAGGAGTTTGAGCCTGTCCTGGGTGCTGCGTGCAGAGGGAGCCAGAGGGAGGAGAAATGTAGGTTCTGAGGCCTAACTGTATGGGAGAGCCTAATGTTGCATACCATAGAATTGTATTGCATAACAAAGCATAGCATAGCATTGCACAACATAGCATAGCATAACAATCCTATTACATCACTAAAGTAAGTGTATGATCCTGGAACAATTGCATCTCGGTGTGCGATATCTATGGAGTTTTCATTAACATTCTCTAAGTCCTGCTTTCACACTAAATAAACGATCCATTCCGTGAAAAAGACACAGGACTTGCAGAACACATATGTACAGTTGTTTTCCATTATTATGTTTACTCAGAGGAAATGTTAATTTGGCATTAGTGTGTGCATGTATATATAAAGACGGATAGAGACACAGACAGATACAAACACACAGGGCCTCATTACAAGTATGGTGGTAAGGCAACAACTGCGCGGTATCGCTACCAGCACCGTTGATACCTTACCACCATACTATGAGTTCTGCTCGCGGGTGCCCTTGCAGCCACCAGGTTTTACCGGATGGCCGTACCAGCACCCGTGAGCAGAACTTGATGGTAGCAACGGTACCGTTAATAACGGTACCGTTGCTACCACCCTCCCCATTCCCATTGAGCCTTATGGGGCTCAATGGGAATGGGAAGTTATTTTTACCGGCACCCAGAAAAGGCCAATTATCGGGTCTGGTAAGGCCGTAATGACCCAGTAATTGCCCTTTTCTGGGCACCGGAAAAAATTAAATACCGGCAGCAGCCGCACCTGTACTACAGGTACGGCTACCTCCAGCCTCGTAATGAGGCCCACAGACTTTCTCTCTCTAAGCCTTTTGAGCAAAGTGACACACAGCACAGCACCATCAAGTAGCCATCACTGGAAGTTTACCTCCAGTTCAGAGCCAAATGAACAATGCATTGTGGATATGCAAATGAGCTCAAATGGCAAGTATTTGCTCCAGGAAAATGTCTATCTATAGGACAGTGCTATTTTAAACAAATAATTTTTCAACCTTAGAGATACAGTTCTCAAGGCTACAAAAAACTAAATACAGGTTTCACCATTATTAGGGATCATCAATGAAGCACGCTCTAACCACCTTGTAGTTGGAGCATTGAGGTATGTTTAGCAAACACCAGCAAAATGATGGTGGGTCTAGAAAGGCTTAAAGAAATCCCTTCCACATGAAATGTGGAACACAGCGCCACCCAGTAGCCTTCAATGGAAGTTCGCGCCTAGTTAACAGCTAGATTGGCAATGCATTGTGGATATGCAAATTAGCTCAAATGCCTAATCTTTGCTCTAGGGAAATGTATTTTTCTATGGGGCAGTGATATTTTAAACATGCAGGCACTGATTCATGGAATTATTTGCGTGTAAAACTGGGATTTGCGTGCCATTGTGCCAACAAATACCCATTTGTCAAACAGGGATTTGCGGCCGGAATGGCACTCATATCCCTGTTTTACACGCAAATAATTCCATGAATAAGGGCCACCATTTTTTAACCCAAAGCAGACAGTTCTCAAGGCTGCATACAACTACTTACTGGTTTCACCCTTATTAGGGATCGTCAGCAGAGTGCAGTGTTAACAGCCTTGTGGATGGAGCATTGGGGCATGTTTATTAAAAACCAGTTAAGTTATTGTGGGTTTAATTTGGCTTTCAAAAACACTTCCAAGAGATAAAAAAAATTATTTCTGCATGCTCAAAGTAAACAAGGGTGCCAGTCCAAATGTTGTTCGCCACAACGTGAGAGCATTAAGCAACAAAAATACACTCCTCTGTCGTGGATCACACTCCCAGATTGCTTGAACTCCTAAAAAGGCAGATAGATGAAATTGAGTTAAAGTTACATTTTATTAATCACAGAAGCATGTTAAACGCACGTTTGTGATGCGTTTCGCACAAGGTTGGTGGTTGATCCCAAACACGAGTATGGGGCATGCAATTCACTTAAGTACAACTTGTGACACATGATGTCCTTTTTTCATTGCTGTTATTTAGTTCAATGTAAGAAAAAACCTTTGTATTACTAGGGCACCATCTTAGACTTCCATTCATTGCATGAAAAACAAGAAACAAGAGCATTTTAAGGATGGGAGCTTTGAATGACTAGTAGTTCTTGCCATTATTATCATAAAAATAGATTTCTACCAAGGACCTCTATTCTGTAGGTCCACATTTAGGCACTGTATACCATTCATTTTCATTTACAATCCATTACACATTATTTTACAGGAGACACATAACAATTAGAAATTAATGATATAAAAAGATACATTGTCTTGTCTAGTGCAAATGAGAATGCCCCAGTGCCTGGTCATGTCTCAAATGTGTACCCTATATCAGAATGCCATTAGCTTAGTTTAAAGTGCGTGTAAAGTGCTGACATGAAATGCACATCATATTTAATGATACAGGCATGAGACTAAGGTAAAATGCTTCCAACATTTGATTATGACTCAAGCTGTAAACATCAGTCACAGCATTAATTGTCAAAATATAAAGTGCTGGCATAAAGTGCTGTATTTCTTGCTACTATAATTGTTAATTATATTGCAAGATTCTGAAACTTGGATATAAAGTGCTTGCAAAGTGCTCTTGTCATTCAAAGTCCCAAATTAAAATAATGCACCATTTAAAATATCATATTGCATATCTGGCACACATCATCATGTCAATATTCTGAATTGCAAAAAGAACTTTCTAGCACCAATGAAACATACCAATATGAAAAGGTATTTGAAGAAACACAGCAAAACCAGTAATGCACAACAAAACAGAGAAAAACATTTTGATTATATGAAACAGAAAGAATAATTGTACTTCTTACCAAAGAAAAGCACAAAGGAGAAGACCAAAAATTCATTATGTGACTTTTTGTAAGAAGTTATCAAGCGAAAATACCAAGAGAATGCATCACTAAATTCCCCAAAAGGTATGAAGTTCTTCATCTACATTATGGCCCTTTGAGGATTTGGTTTCAAAATCTAGAATACATCTAGTTTCAAGTTGACGTAATTGAAGTTTCCTTTTACTTCCATGTGGTGAGATGACAACATTATGATTTCCAAAGAATGTTAAGTGAACTGGGTTTTCATTATGTGTTTCATGAAAATGTTTGGCTATTGGATACATGAAATCAGCATTTTTAATCGCTCTCAAATGTTGAAGGATGCAAGTTTTTGATTTGCATGTGGTACTTCCCACATACCACTTATTACAACTGCACGTTAATACACATACCACATGTTCAGCATTACACGAAATCCTAGACTTAATCTCATTAAGATGATTCAGAATGGGGTGATAATATGTGTTGCAATTAATTGCATGCTGGCACGCCTTACATTTTGTACTTTTAAAAAAGCCATTGCCTGAATTTCTTATCCAAGAAGACCCTATGCTTACAGAGGCCACTACATTTTATCTTTCTAAAAATCTCAAAACCAACATATCTTTCATGGAAGTTGATTTGGATATGTAATGCTGGGATGGTTGTTAGGTGGTGATGATAAATTGGATCATATTTCTTAGATTTTGCATTGAAAGTTAAAACAAATCTAGTTTCATCTGGACTATCAGAGACATCTAATGGGCCTTTTTTCGTGTTTAGTAAAATGTCTCGGTCAGGAGATTGTGATTTTAATATAAGCATGTTAAATAATCTTTTTTGGACATCCTCAATCCTTAATATTTTTTGCTGTCAATCTGCTCTCTTCTTCAACTACTGACATGTCCAATGAATTTCTCAGCAACCTTACAAATTCACCATAGGGGATACTCGACTTAGTGAGATGGCTGCTTTCTGCATGTAATTAACACATTTGAGTTTGTAGGTTTTTCATACATTTCTGCATGCAACTCTGTGTGTGTTTGTCTTATTTGAACATCCAAGAAGATAATGCTCTCCATGCTGTGAGTTTCAGTGAATTGTAAATTCAATGTGTAACAGTTCAAGATCTCAACCTATTTAATCCAATCCTGCTAGCTTCCCTTCCAAATGATGAATAAATCATCTATGAACCTCAGCCATAGGACTGTTTTGTCAGTGTAACATGCGTTTTCATTGGAACACACAAAGAATTCCTCCTACTAACCCGTAGTTATATTTTCTTAGGTTGGGGTGAATGTAGAGCACATTTTGGTGCCTCTGAGCTGGTGATAATATACCCCATCGAATAAGAAAGCATTATTGTTGAGACAGGAATCGATTGTTTCAACTATCATGTCTGTCTATTTCAAATAGTGGGATCTGGTGTTGAAAATGTTTGCATGACTTTGAACCAATATGATGTTGTATCGAGGTGTTATGGGAGACAACATCCATGGTGGTCAACATGTAGCTTTCTTCTCAGGGAATGTGCTTTATTTTTTGAAAAAATATTTGAGATTACATACATACGATGGTAAAAACTGAAACAAAAGTTAAAAGGACCTTGTCTATATATTTATATATGTTTTCTACTAAGGACCCTTTCAATGCGATGATGGATCGAACTGGAGTTTTTTAGGCTCTTCTGAATTTTTGGGAGGAAATATATTGTGGGGATTTAGGGATGTTCAGGAATTAGACATTTAAAATCCTCATTATCCAACAGGCCAACTGATGTCCATTTGTGCAGCATTTCATGTAATTCAACTTCAATAGATTCTGTAGGATTCTCAGATAATGTGCGATAGCAGCTTTGATCTTTAAGTTGCAAAATAGTTTCATGTAAATAGCCCTTTAAATTCATCACAACGATTTTGGAACCTTTATCTGAAGGCTTTATAATGATGTCTGATATTTTCTTCAAATCTTGTAGTATTGTATAGTCTCCTTTGGACATGCTGCCACAGATTTTATGAAGGCGATGCATTCTAATTGTTTTCAAATCATTAATGATAAGATATTGAAAAGCTTCCAAACAGCCCCTGGGCTGGGTTGCATTTAGATATCCATTTAATCTTACTTTTCAGAGGTCGTTCTCAGTCAATGTACAATTCTGACAAATCTATATTTCCTGGTTCATCCATTATTCGTAGATATTGATCAAGATGTACTACATCAGTGAGAGAAGAGAGATAATGTATAGATATATTGGTTTTACCCCATCTATGGGTAATTTCTGGTTGTTTACTCAGATTCATAGTGAAGATCTTCTTCAATCATATTTTTCGCACAAATTTGTCAAACTCTATTCTTGTTTGGACATAATAATAATGTTCTGTGGGGCAGAAATTCATGCTTAGTTGTATTACTCTCATCTGATCACTGGTGAAAATACACTGACAGGTTCACTATTTGCATAGAATTGTCTTCTGCGGTTTTTTCACAGTCCAATTTCCATAATGTGTCAACTCTCTTGAACTTGATTTGGTTTTTTGGCCCCTCCATCCTTTCCTGGTTTTCTTCTGGTCTGCGAGCCCTGCACTCACCTTCAACCTCTTCCTGTGCTTTTTTTGTTTATCTTTCCATCCTGGCACAGTAACCTAATTTATTCTAAATAATCTATTCTAAATTATTAAGCTTAATAGTGGAGTCTTCACCATCACTGTTTGGAACTTCGGATTCAGAAGTGGAAGCTTTGCCACTTTGTTAATTATTAATTCATGCAGGTGGTGTTTCCTTATGTAGAGTCAAACCTGTCTGAAAATGTGAACACTCTTTCAGTTTCATAGTCATGCTTATCGCATTGAAATTTATGTTGTTTTCTTGGTTTAATGTCATCTTCATATGCCACAAGGTTCGTGACAATGTTCTTCCAAAGTTTTTTCTGTCTTCTGTCTCCAGTATCTTGCTAAAATTGATTTCATTCTCCTCAATAGTTTTGAGTGCTTTATGTCGGTCAATTTTGGCCTAGTTGACTAATATAGTGAGGAACTTGGCAGAACACTCATTTGTAGCATCCCCCCATTCTTGCAGCATTGCAGGGTGTTTGGTCACATCCCTTTTGCACGAGACCATAAGCATCCCCAAACATGTTTCTTCCTTGTTGGGCCTCATCAGTAAGGAGTAGCTTGGGTCTCCATGCCCAGGAGGCACAGGCCCCGCATCTGGGCATACTCATTCCACTCAGTGTGACTATAGCAAAACAAAAGGGGTGATGGCTGGAAGTTTTAGAATCTTAACCTCTGACATTGCTCTGGGCAGTGCAGTCCACAACTCAAGAGTGTCTTTTTTTTGTTACATACACCCCCCTTTTAAACGTAGGGTAGCACAAGGGCAGTGTTTATAGTACTTATAGATTCTGCGAGGCATACTTGCACTGCATGTAATGTGATGGGCATTTGTATAATAGAAAATGGAGGCCAAGGCTAACTAGCCTTAGGTGTGGGCTGGACACCCTTAATACCCACTTGGGGTTATTAATGTAATTTAATTCTTAAAGTAAATAATCACGTTCAATTCCTTCTACATTTCCGATTTTTTTTATTTTTAATATCACTGTAGTTCAAACAGTGTCCAAAATATAGTTTAGCAGAATGCGACAAATTGGCCAAAGCATTTCGGACTATCGTCCACCATCAGGGCCTAGTCTGATGCCCTTCTGTCATCTACACATCATTACAAAAACCGTAAACATACATATAAGGTATTGTCACATTATTTATCAAATTAGTCAAATCTGTCATATTAGTCATGTTTTAACATCAAAATAGGGTACCCACATGGAAAGACAGAAATTTGTATAGTGTCTTTCACCATTGGTATGGTCTCAATGCGCTGTAGGTTGAACGCCTTGGGGGATTGAAGTCCAAGAATGGGAAATTCATCAGACATTTATAGAATGCGTGTATGCATTTAAGCCGATCCGAAAGTAGGTAGGGGTGGCCAAGTCACTGCTAGTCACCCATGATGAGCAGGTATGTGGTTGGTGCAGGGAGGAAGTCCGGAGAGTATGTCAGAGTGGTAATATGTGTGCAGCTATGCCGAATTTTATCATGGGAGCTAGCTGCATTTTAATGGTAGAGGTGCTGTGCAGAGTATATGAAGCAGGTGAGACATTATGTGTGTAGCTAGACCGAATGTTATCATGGGGTGTGAGGAATTTCGAACATCTGCACGGTGAGTGTGCTCTCACCTGGGCGTTTTTGAAATTTTAAATTAAATTGAATGATGGTAGATCAACTTTCGGAAAATATGTGGGGCTAATCTTCACACATATTCCTATGTTCACCGCACAACATACGCATAGACCCGTGTACTCTGGGTGGACACAGCCTGCAGGTGCAGTCTCCCCTGTCATATCGAGTTGGGATATGACAGCCAAGAGTACACCATGTCATCTAAGAATGGAGAGGGCAAAACTATCTCCCTGCCATTAACAATAACTCCATGGATCCGCCCTGATCTTTTGTTGAACCCTGTAGCAGGTGGCAGCATTTGCTTACTAATCAGAGTTTAATTCCAACAGGCTCAAATGGGTCCTGGTTGCAGAAGATGACAAAGGAGACAGGAAACTCCAACACCCTTTCATATTCAGTGTGTCAACCTGAGGCCAGCTCCCACCCTTAGTATCGATTAACAGTGAACTGTCATGTCTGGGACTGAGTGTATTACAGTAGTGAATGATAATTCCTTCTTCTGGGCTGATTTCTTAGTTTGATGCGCCCTGATGCCTGCGGGCTCCGGCCCTAATATACAAATAAAGTAGTCATCACTGCAGGGTGACCCCATTCAGAAGTTAAAAACATGTAGTTAAGGGGAGCCAGAAAGGCTGGTCTCGCCGCAGCTTCAAGGGAGACCTGCCACTTTAATCAGGAACCACAGAGAGCTCCATTTACCAGGGAGACCTTTTGATCTAAAACAGACAGGAAGATTGGTGGGACTTAGTATTACATGTTTTCACCCCTTTACCTTTTCTGTTGCAAAGCACTCTGGTTATGACCTCACGCATACAGGCGATTGATTGTTGGTGGGGACCCAGGATTGGTTAATTAAGGTAGGCATAACCTACACCAATCTCTGAGGTCCATTTGGCTTTAAAAGAGACCTGAAACTACTTTGGCAGAGAATCTGAAGACTTTCCAAGGAGTAACAAGAAGAAATCAGCATTGGACCCTGGCTGAAGGTACAGTCTGCCTTACATCTTCTGTCAGTGAAAGAAGGCCAGAACCTCCAAGAGGGAAGCAAGATCCCTACCCTAAACATCTCCCAGGAACAGCGGAAGATACTGAATCCAGAAGACCCTCCTGCAGATACAGAACCAGTACCCAGCCAGCACACAGCGTGCCCTGCTAGGCTCTGTAGCAAGCTTCCTAGGTGTGAAGTGCCAGAGAGTCTCTGAATCAAACCAAGGACAAGGCATCTGCCTGCAACACTCTCCTCAGCTTTGGGCTGTCTACCTTAAAGGACGAAACAAGCCAGTGAATAAACTAGGAGGAGTGCATCGACAAGCAATTACTGATGTCTGCCTTAAAGGACATTTTCGAGCCAGTCGAGCCTGGTGAGCGGCAACCGACTGCAATGCTGACTGTTGTTACATCGCAGTCACTAACACTGTTCAAGATGCCTCGACCAGCGCTTCAGAACTGCCGACCAGCACTGAGACAAAGATTCCTGACCCAGAGCCGCCTTGTAGGTCAGACTGAAGCTGTCCATCCAGCTTCGCTAGCAAAACTGCCTGCCGCCTGATACCCACTGCTGTCTCCCATCTTGAACTTAATCGCAGAAGCTGCAAAGCACCCTGAAACCGACCTGACCCTGTCGAGCACCAAGAACTCCTACAGCACAAGGTACATTGTAGTTCTGTCCCCCTGGTCCTTCTCCAAAGGCCACTAGTGACATTTTAGAACCCATTGCTCCGTTTGTGTTGAAACCAAGTCTCTTTAAACTATTGAGATTAATTAATACACCGACTACCCTGCTGTCAATATCCAGATTGCATCCCTTTTCCATCTTTGAAACTCTCTGTCCTCTGCATTCCTTTACAGGGTGGGTTGTATTTTGTAGTGTCCGAGAACTGTCTGTTGTGATAATAATTAAGTAGATATGTTTATACAACCTTGACTGGACAGTCCCTTTTATCATTGGGTAATAATTCTATTTTCACTGTTTTGCAACTAACCAATGATACCAATCTTTCAGAGATAAGCCTGCCGTTCTGGCCACGTTACCAAAATTGGACAAGGAGGTTTATAATTTGCTTGTGTTTCCAATCTGTTCAGATGCCTACTGGTGTGCTAGAGGTGTGGGGCTGATTGATGGTTTAGAAACCAATATTTATCCCTGGACCACTAGTGCCCCAGAGGTTGATTCATCACATTGGTGGCAGTCGGTCAGATCTAGTTGGAGCCTTGCGCACAGAATAGTTACCCAACAACAAAAGTGCTGTTGCAGGCAACATATTGACACTGCTAGGTATTTGTAATAATCATGGCTCTTGAGATAGAGACTGTAAAAGGCATGACCAAGGATGTCCTGTATGTCCTATGCCAAGAGAGGGGACTTCCCCAACAGCACTGGTTAATAAACCAAGTTGGTAAATTTTTGTAAAGATTTCCCTTAGGTACAATTTCCCCTCCATTTGTGAACCCCCCAAACATTTTGCTTTTGTTTGGAGTACCTAACCTGACTTTTTCCAGTGAAGCACAGCCTTCAGCTTCCCTTCTCTGGCTTTTGCTGATTTGTAATGGGGAAACTGACAAGTCCTGGCTGTCAGTACTGGGAAACTATGTTTCCCTTAGTCTTCGACTTTGTTGCCATTTCTTGGTAACTTTATTATCTATGTGCCAAGTACCTTACAATACCGTGCATAGGGTTTCTTTTGTTTTATTGCCCTAGCCACCCACTAAGGATTTTTTGGTGTTTGTACAAGTGTACCTAGGATGAACCGGTGGCAGCAGTTTACTATTAAAGTATTTTAACTACGTTTTATGGATCATACTGCATTTAACGCGTTTGGCCCAAGACAGTGGCCAGTGCTGAAAATACCTGTGCCACAAAGTCTTTTGTTCTCTCCTTTGGGCATTTTGTCCCTTAACCTTCCCCCATGTCGAGAGACCTGGGTATTCCGTATTTGGGCATGCAGCATCCTGCGAAAACTGCAACTATTGTGGGCCTGCATGTCACGTGTGCTAGGGCCCAGGAATAGGGATGGGACTGTCTGGTCCCAATCCACACTACTGCACCCAGTATGTCTGGTAGCCATGAATCACTGGAACCACCATGCGCAACAATTGGCCCACGTCTGGCATGCATGCAAGAGATTTGATCTTCCATTGGCTGTCTTAGATTTGATAGTGAACTGCATCTTCGTTGAGAGAAGGTTCTCTGCATCCATTCCAAGTCGATCTACTGAGGCTCACAACGAACCTCATAAGGAGACAAGTATCCTTAAGAAGAAAGCAGACTCGAGGAACCACCGATGAAGTGCTTGGAAGGTTTGGCACCCTGACCCCACTGTTGTCCAGTGGGACCCCTGTTTCTTCTTAAAACGAAGAAGGCCTGCTTCACCCCTTTGGAGTACTGGGAAAAACTACTCTCAGCTTCTCCTACTTAGCCTCGCAAAGAGCTTCTTCGGATGTTTTCCTTGGCCATCCAGTGAACTGACCAGCTCAAACACAGGGTATCGCATAGGAATGCTGCTGTCCTGAGTTGAGACTCAAGATTCTGGGAATGGCTAGCTTGTGGTCCTGGGCCCTCGCCCACCAAAACTCATTCTCCTATGATGGTTTACAAGAGTGCACCACACCACAAGCATTTGCCATCCCAGCATTTCCCCGCTGTGGTGACCATCGCTGAAAGTGCCTGCACTTGTTGCCTAACATGTCCTGAGACTAGCCGCGCCAGCACAAACCTTCTTCTTCCTTGAAGTACTGAGAAAAAGACCTCAGACCTCATGACGCAATTGTTTTTCAGACCTCATGACGCAATTGAGCTATGGTTAACGGGTTGGGCCCTTTGGGATTCACTCACAGATCATCCACTTTTATATGTCTATTTTTCACATTGTTGATGTAACTGTTAAAATTTCTATTTTATTTTTTCTTTTTTCTTTTTTCCTCTGTGTTTACATTTTAGGTGTGTTTTATACATTGTGAAATTTTTAACCTTGTTCTCTAAATATATTGTGTAAATTAAGACACAGATGAATTTCAAAGAATTATGACGCCTACGGGAATGCCACGTCCTGATGAAGATGGATATCGTCGGCTTTTGAGTTAGACGTGTTGTCTCCATCGAAACTACTATCTGTTAATTGTGCCATGTCTATTGTACTGTATGTCACATTGTTCCTGTCCTGACACAAGAGTAGTTGACGCATAGCATCCCTTGGCAAATTTTAGCATTTTTTTCAATGTTTATGTGTTCATTATATTGTGCAGTGCCGTAACTAACCATTGTGGTTGGCTGCATGATCCTTTAGTGACTAGATTGCCCTTTGTTGATTTATTTTTTGGCCCTTTTGCCTTCAGATCTGAATAGGCGATTGTGGTTTCCCTTATCGAGTGACTTTCTTCGCTCACACGGGAAACCCCTTTTTGGGATCAATCTAGTAGCATCTAGGTCTACTGTGATTTATTTCTTTGACTTTTTCACTTACAGCCAACAGTGAAACTAGCACTCAGTCACTTTACACAATGCACTTTATGATTGATACATTGATACATTAATGTTGTCACTTTGCATATTTTTTGTACAGAACTTCAGATGATTTAATACTTAATTTAACGAGTACAAATTCTAAATAAATACAGTATTTTTAACGATTGTTTCGTTCTTAGTGGATTGATCTGTGTTGTGACCCTTGGGGGTCCTCCCCCGTTTTGGTGGCCTTTTAGCAGCCTGTTTGAGTATCTTCAATTCATTCCGCTGGCTGGTTTTTCATTTATATTAATCGCTGCTTCCCCTCTGCCAGCGAAGTAGGGGAAACCCACCTCTTTGTTTTGTGAGAAAAAGTAAGCGTCACATCATGGACGATCGTACCATACCGCAGCCGTTGAGAGCGGTCTGTCCTGAAACTGCAGAGTTAACACCAACATGCCGAAGTGGGCTAGACTGCCAACGTTTGGTCTAGACTGTGTTGCGGGTTGGTGAGTTCTTTCCTAACTTACCGGTGGCCCCCTGGCACATCCATTGGGCCTCATTCCGAGTATGGCGGTAAGGGATAGCGGCCACCGGTAACAAGACCGGTGGGGGTAATCCCTTACCGCCATACTCCGAGTTCCCTCTGCGCCCTCGCCCTTAACGCCTGCTTTGAGCAGGTGTTAAAGTCGAGGGCGCAAAGGGGCCTCCAAGCCAATAACGGTGACCGTAATGAACGGTCACCGTTATTTGCATCTTCCCCATTCCCATTGAGCCCTATGGGGGCTCATTTGGGAATGGGGAAGAGCCTTGGTGAATGGGGAATTACCGCCCCGCCAACCTTGGAATGGGGCGGTGATTCCGCCATCCACCAAGGCGCTGCCGGTCCGGGTAGGCGTCAACCAAGGCGTTAATAGCGCCATTGGTTAGCGCCGTACTCGGAATGAGGCCCATTCACTTTTACGGACAAGTGTCCCTCACAAGATACTCACCTTTCTGGGATAGCCTTACTCCTCAGCTATTCCTGAACTCCCAAGGTCACTCTATCGGCAAGGGTAGACCCTCTTCTAGGAATAGGAACTTATTCTTCATCGCCTCAAGCTCCTTCCTGAGCCACTTCAGCCCCCTCAAGAGAACCTGCTTTTTCGTTTACGCACGACTGCACATTGTTAATGCACAACTGTACTTTCAGCGCTAGGCTCCACTCTTCGTAGGGCTGGACTACATAAGTTAGGGATTGTTGATGAAAAGATGCCTAAACTGATACCTGTGTTGATTTAACCCCTTTACTGTTATAGGACGTGGTTAATTTCTCCCCCCATCATCAGCCTTAGGCTAATTGCATTATTGTATATATGTTAGATAGTATATGAACGTGTGTGGTATTGTTTCTTCATAACTGTGGTTTAATTGTGTTTTGATTATAAGGCTTATAATACATGTATTTTGGATACATCCGTCTAAGAGTAATCCGTGGAGTTTTAATCCATGTGCTCACTGTGGGCTTCCAATCACACTAACCTCCCCCTGAGACTTAGTCTTGACCCCCTACCAAGCTACCATAGATTGGTCTGATTTGTCCAGAAATTTCCCCTTTTCCACTAAACCAGGGTGGCCTCTTAAACTTCTTCCCACAAGGTCAGAGTTTAGAAATCCATCTTAACACTGACCAGCCTCCAAGCGTGGGTAGAAGTGAAGGCGGTTGGGGAGAAGGCCCGAGGGGATGGGTTGGACTCTGTGTACCCAAATAAAGAAGACCTTCTGGGAGGGATAGGGGAAGACGACAAGGAAGACAGCTATGCATCCGGGGGGCAAGCATGGTTTCTCAACACTCTAGCGTGTCAGTGAGGACAGGGGCTAGTGCGTCATCCCACAGATCCCATACCTCGGCACAGTCTCTAAATGGGCCAGTAATTATTCCAGCTGTTAATAAGGTAGCAGCTAAAAAGCTCCTGCTAGAGGAGAGGAGACTAGCACTAGAGAAACAATGGAGCAAGGTCACCATAGAGCTGCGCATGCTGGCGCTTGAAGAGAAGGAGGCCACAGATCCACCTCTAATGAAAGCATCGGTAGTGGCTCAAACAAAAGTGCCCGGGATAAGCCTCTGCGGCACACCCCCTAGACTTAGTGCAGGATTACGAAGTGGGGAAGGATAGTTTTGACTGGTTTGAAGTGCTCAAGCTTGCTTTTCAGCTATAGGAGGTGGACGAGGTACTGTGGGGTGCAGCCCTGATGAGTCACTTACCGACACCAGGGACTGATGCAATTCTTCAGTTAACTCCTGAGGAAAGACCGGTTTATGAGAGAATGAAGGCAGCCCTCCCCAGGAAGTTTTGTAAAACCTCAGAACAGTATCCCAAGAGCTTCAGATTATTTGTGACCACATATTAAGAATTGTGAAGTTGACCTACACCAGCATCTTGTGGACAAGACTATCACAGACCCCAGGGAGCTTGCAAAGGCTGCCGACAGGTTTGCAAGTACTTGAGTCCAGAAAAATGCTCAGGCGAGCACACCCATCCAGCAGAGAAATCTTCGGACAAATAAGTTAACAAGGATGGGAAGGACAAAGGTCCTACCCAATCCTCTTTGAAGTCAGGTCCCCAAAATAATGAAGGGAAATCCCAAAACTTTAGTTTTGCTGTACACACTTAACAGAAGAGCACAGTCACCCCTAACACTGGGCCACTGAGGGTCTCACCACCCAAAGGTTGTTTTGAGTGTAAGGAGCTGGGCATTGGGAAAGGTGATCCTGCTTGCAAGGGCTTAGTGAATGTTGGACTCATGGAAGAGCCCATCATTAGTGAGGGCCTCTTAAAGGATGACTTCCCACTAGGCCAGGGAGTGGCCGAATGTGGATTGGTTACGCTGAGTGGGAACAGTACCGGGTCTCCAAAGAGACAGACACCTATAACCAAACTATGCTCACGGCTATAGACTCTATAGCACCCATCAAACTTAGAAAGGCCAAACCGCGAGCACATCTTAATTCATGGTTCACCCCACAGTTAAGAATGCTCCGCAAAGTTAAACGCTGTGCTGAAAATCGCTGGAAAAGCCACACTTCTGATGAGCATAAAGATGGTTTCTTTCTTGCCTCACTCACCTACAAAGATGCTATCAGCACTGCAAAAAAAGAGTCTCTTAATATTCGTGTTCTGCAAGCTGATTCGAATACAAAGGAACTCTTCAGAATCCTAAAAGATCTAGAAACTCCAGTCTCCCCCCCCCAGACACTTGCACGAAGGACAGTAAATGGTGTGCTAACATTCAAGCAGCCTTACTGAATAAAATCTCTACGCTACAATCTAAAATTAAAGACAAACAGGACAGTCTGAAGCTCGACAACCACTCACTCTCCCCTGCTAGGGCCCTCCCTCTAGACACTGCTAATACCAAACCATTTGCCTTCTCACCACTCACCGTTATTGAGGTAGAAAATATCGTCCTGAGAATTTAACCTTCCAACTGCCAAGGTGACGCTTACCCAGCTCCCATCATTAAGGACTTTGCACATGATTTGGTCCCATTCATTACAGCCTTCATAAACTCCTCCTTCAAAACAGGTATTGTTCTGGACAACCTTAAGGACACTTGGGTGATCCCACTGCTCATAAAACCTTCCCTAGACCCAAGCATACCTACTAACCTCCGACCTATCACCACGGTACCATTCTTGCTTAAGATTTTAGACCACGCAGCATACCTTCAGATCCAACATTACTTGGAATCCAACAATCTGCTAGGTCTACGACAATCTGGTTTTCGTCCCAGACATGGAACGGAAACTGCTTTAATAGACCTCAAAACCCAAATTGAGGTATTGAAGGATAAGGGCATACTACTCCTCGACCTCTCTGCCACATTTGATATGGTGAACTACCAGATCCTATGCAAGCACCTCCACTCTGCTGCCAACTTCTCGTCCTCTGCCGCGGCCTGTATCAAATCCTTTTTGAGCAATAGATCCATGAGGGTCTTTGCCCCATCACAGCCGCGGACCCTTCCCCAATTCACTGCGGCGTACCTCATGGATCTTGCGTGTCACCTACACTTTATAACATTTTCACAAAACCACTCTTTGATGTGCTTGACTATCTGGGCGTCTCCTACACTAACTATGCGGATGACACCCAGATACTCATTCCCATCACAGGTGATTATCTAGCTGACACCAAGGCCCTTAACGACGTCTACCTGGTCATCCAAGCCCGGATGGCCCAACACCAGTTATGCCTAAATGACGACAAGACGGAGCTCCTTATTCTGGGCACCTCGCAACGCCTGAGCACTAGAGCCGTCCTATCAGTCATTCACCATAGACGGTAATACCATATGAGTCTCGAAAGATACCAAAACGTTAGGTTTTTACCTTGACGCCACCTTATACTTATCTCGACAAATAAATGCAGTCAGATCTGCCTCTGCATACACATGCACACTTATTGCAGCTTGCAGACCGTTTCTTACCACCCCTAACAGTGTAACACTAGCTAGAACTCTCATTATGGCCAAAATTGATTATTGTAGTGCACTCTACTTAGGCACCAGCCAAGAGAACCTGAACAAACTCCAAACTACCCAGAACAATGCCATTCGAGCGGCCCTAAACATCTCCCGCAATCACCACATTTCAGAATCCAGAATTAACCTAAAGTGGCTACCTGTCAAGCAGAGAATCTCACTCAAAACACTTGCCCTCACGCACAAATGCTTGGCTAACAAGGCCCCTGTCTACCTCTGTAGTCGGCTATCTCGCCACTCGACCTCCCGTCCTCTAAGAACTGCCCAGACCCACTGCCTATCGATCCCTAGGTTCAAACTTCAAAAAGCAGGGGCACTAGCTTCCCTGTCCTAGCCTCTAAGCTATGGAACTCCCTCCCCGTTACTATCAGAGCCGAAGACTCTTTCAACACATTCAAGTCCAAAACCAAATCTTGGCTTTTCGACCAGCACTAAGACATGCTCTTGTCTTACATACTCTGGCCCGCTGACCTCCGTTATTACTTTCTGTACACCCTATGGGTATATCCACTGTTAAGCCTTAGCGGCACTGCAATCACTGTAATGTATGTAGATAGAAACTCTGTCATTATTTGGGTAATGTAATTTTTATGTCTGTACATATGCATTAATGTAATGTAAGTCTTATGTCTGTATATATTGTATATATTATTGTATATATACATTATTGTAACTTTGTACAAATTGCGCCCTGATGCCTCCGGGCCTGATGGTTTGCGCGTTATAAATAAAACAAAAACAAATACAAATAAATCCCAGTTCCCAATAATACTCAACTCTATCTAGAGCATGTGTATATCAATGAACACTGTTCCAGACTCATCCCGCTCCCACGGATACCAGTGCGCCCCAACACCTTAGGCACTTCAAGCATTCTAGGTACTCAACACAAATAATACACAGGAGACCAGAAGTAGAGAAAAATGGGCTTTAAAGCGAACACACACCAGTGTATGGGAGGGCTGCTCACTGCTCTGTCCCCCAGGGCCTGACCATCTCTCAACTACTGGTGCTCTAACTGTATCGCAGGTACCTAAGAATGCTCTGACCTGATTGAAGTCCTGTAATCGACCTTCCAACAACCTGTACTGTCCTGCTGCAGCACTCCGAGGCACCATCTATGTAATATTCCTAGAGTCCATGAACACTCCAGAGCACTTTTTTCACTTACCCGTTTTATTTTTGTGACAGGGGTATCATGCATGTCAGGAAGGTGAGCTCCCAGGTATCGGCACTAATATGTTACAGGTTCGAGTTGTTCCCCCACGACACACTCAATCATGTCAGGCCCTCCAGGAACACTGACACAAATAATACACAGGCAACCAGAAGTAGAGATAAATGGGCTTTAATGTGAAAATCGTCAGTGCATGGGAGGGCTGCTCACTACTCTGCCCGCCATGCCTGACTCATCCTTATATACAAACAGTCTGGCTAAATACCTTCTACACCCATAAAATAAAATGCATAAGCATGCATAATAACAAAACAGTCCATTTCGGAGAACAGGGGGAAGGAGTATAGCCTGCAGTTGTGAAAGGCTTTCACCGCCAAATCTGCGAGGAAGACCCTGGCCTTGGGATTTCAGCCAGCAATGTCGTCAGCTGTGCACTTCTCGGGAGAGGCTCATGAACTGGCCACAGGCAGCCTGAGGCATCACAGCAAAAGACACAGACTTGAAGTGGTTTGTTCTCCAACATGTGAAGGTCAACATGAGGGGTGGCAATATAGTGGCATGCTTTGGACACAGTTAAGCAAGGTTTGAACGTTTCAGATGAATGGAATGCTTTGGTCACTAGAAAATAAAACAACTGTATATATAATTATCTCAGAAATCCCACTGTATACTTTACCGGGATTCATGACTAGGGACACACTCATGTAATATTTGACCTATTTTATTACCATCTATAATTAGTACTCCTTTATTAGCATCACGATTGCGAGTGCACGAATATAAAGAGGAGCCCTCTTATCAAAGAGGAGCCCTCTTATCATGAATGAATATGCACTAGTAGTGCTTCATCTGCAGTCCCCTTTTTTTCACCATGATGGCGACTGCACGAACATAAAGAGGAGTCCATCCTCTATGTCTACGTCCGACCGTGAGGTGTTATGTATTGAGAGTGCCTATCATAGAGACAGCGATCTGACTAAACGAATAAGTACATTCAAATGGAACAGTGTGTTTTGATCGTTTGGACAGCTTAGATAATGGGCTTTGTCTGAAAAAATGACACTGTGTTGCGAGGGGTCAGTAAATTTACCGCACCACATGTGACTGACATTTTGCCTTATGAACGCGTTGTGATTTGAGTGAACCACGGGTGGCCTGTGTAACTAAGTGCTTGTCTCCACAATGACACTAGCATGTCAGTCTTGGGGGAAGACAGCAACTTAGCTCGAGGATGCGTAGTAAGGGTTTGAACTCACTAGACAGTTGGGGGAATAAAGGATTCTTTGCCTTGCCACATACCGCTTAAATACAAGGTGAGGGAGTGCACGTGTTCCCCAGACAGTAACCTATGGTGTTTGTTAACATTTGTGAGTATATACTCTGACGATTTTTCGTCTTTTATTTTCTAGAGATATTTTTTGAATACACAACTAGTATATAAGAATACAAGAAATAGAAGAAAAGGAGAAAAAGAGTCACCGGTGTTGAGGACCCACGAGTAGCCTCTTTACAGGAACTAGCCACCGAGTTACCATCTATAAGGGTGGGTAAAGTGCCTGTACGCAGAATGTCAGAATACATACTTTTCAGCAATTACTGAGCCAGGAAACTACATTTGAATGTTGTTCTTGTTACTATAGGAGCCACAATCGAAAAAGAAGGGCACATGTGTGTTTTGGGCGGTGAAGAAAATATATACACCACAGAGAGAAATAATTGACAGAGTTGAAAAATTGTCAGTACTTTGGTTGTGTGATTTACACGTAATACCACCTAGTACTTATGGGCTAGTTAGATAATCATTTTTTTATTGTCCATGTTTAATTTCCAGGACCTAGTGTGTTAGGATATTAGGGTCCTGTTGAAGGATTGATTCCACCACATCTATCTACATCCCCGGAGTTGATACACGGGGGTGAGTATGATGTTGATGCACTTACTGTTCAGAAGTGTATATGTGACAATATTAGTCATTGATTGAGGAAATGGGAATGACACAAAACCCTGATAGGTTTTATTTTCTGCATGTCTTTTAGATTGTATATGGCTTACTCCAGTCCGTGAGAGAGGCAAGAAAGTTTGACTTTGCCTTACGTCCCGAGGAAGGTCCAAAGAAAGAAAGGACATTTATTGTTTGTCTAAAGAGACTGAAACACGTGTCGACAATTATACAAATTGTTTGAAAATGATAAAATAAACTGCATATGACACTATTAATAAGGACAGGGTCAGAGAAAACAGATACGGAACAGTTATTTGTGAAGAATGGAGTAGGATTCATTTGACGCTACACTATGTATAGTAGGCCAGTATGGTTTTATGTATGGAACTATGAATGAGGGATTGAGAGTTTTGTTAGCCTAAGCTGTATAAGATCTGTTTTTTTCCTGCATAAATGAAAATGTTGTTTTAGAGAAAACATACAGATAGATGTTCATTTACTTGTGATTCATTTAATATATTTTGTATTGGTTTAAACAGTGAGTTATGTCATCCCGATCCACTGGTTCAACCCCTTTTATCTTGCAATGTATCCTACCTGAAGGACCAGGGTTTATATTGCAGGTATATCCCCTTTATATAGATACTAACTCCTCTAAAGCCACTCATTCCTGCATTGCACTGCATGAAGACTCCCCACGTTCATCATCAGCCAGTATCTAGGGTGCATCTAACACAACAAAATGTCATAACTACATGTCCCTCCCTTTCTATCCATGAGCATCCTAGTCACTCTAAAATCCAGCACCACCTCCTTCATGTGTGAGTTATGTCTGTGTGCACAGTCCAAGTCAATTTTTGTGTTAGTTTCCGGTATATAATCAGCCTCCAGTACCTCCCAGTCCTTGGGCACACCTGCAGTCAGTGTCGGCAACAACTTGTCACTGCTTGTATATTTGTCCCAAACGTACATATCATATAATGCCTGGTTGATGACCGCTCTCTGAATTGAGGCCATGGAGAACAAACGACAGCCAGTCGTCCCACTGTGTGCCTTTTACATCCATCTGTTTGAACTGCTCCTTCTTTGGCCTCTCTTTCTGTTTTTTCTCATACAAGTCACACAAATGTCCATGTGCTCCTGTCAGCCCTCTTTGCCTGTGGGGAACCATGGCATCTCTGTCAGGCACCAATACCCACATCTTGCTCTTTCTCCGCATTGATATATTACATTATTTGTTAATCCTCCCCTTTCCAGTCCACCAGGAGCCGCTCACATTTCCTTTGACCCTACTTATTGCTCTTAGTAGGATAATCTTCTTCAGGCTTAGTACGGTAGTGGCCTGTCTGTTTCCATTTCCTTCCCACTGTCCCTCTCCTTTCCTTATCTATGTCTTAGCTCTTGCACTATATGAAATGTTGTCCGGCGGAGTACGATAGTTAATTTCACATCCTTACTGTTCATGGCCTGTAAGAATGTCATTGTATTTTCCTTTGTCCCTCCCTTGCCTTGAAGCGCTTTGAAACACATTGTGTATGGGCGCTATGTAAATAGGAGTCTATATAAATGGGTCCTCCGCCACATGCTACTCCTTATTTTCTATAGATGCCATTAACTGTGGGTGTAGGCCATTGTCAGGTGTCATGGGCCACTCTCGCTCAGATGGAGTTATTTTCTTCTCAGAGCCAAAACCACTGATTGTCATTCACGATACTGTGCTCTTCCCCCCCCAAACACTATCGAGTCATGCTGCCACTGGCAACCTTCTTTATATGTGGGCATGTCAATGTCCTTCTCTGGAGCACATGCCCTGAAAACATCCTGTTGTGTTTTGACCGTATCTGACATGCATTCATGTAGTTCGCCTGACACTACTCCTTCACTGGTAGGAATCATACCATAATATTGCCCGCATTTGTGCGCCCCCGCAGTCACTGCAACTTTGGGTGCACAAAATACTGACTCCCATTACTGCTCCCAAGCAGAACGGGGGTTGCAGAGGTGTCCCCCGCTCTCCTTAGGGGCAGTGACGGGAATCGGGTTGTGGAGGGGGTGCCCCGCTTACCATTGTGGTAAGCGGGGGACAAGAAAGATTTTTTTTAAAAGCACCTGAGGCATCAGCTCCGACCCACGTAAGTGGGAGGAACCGGTGCGCAGGGATAGCGGGGAGTCAGCAGAGCACACAGAAGTAAATGGGGTGGAGGGGTCAGGTAGGGGTATGCAGGGTGGGGGAAGTGGGTAAAGTGATCTATTTGATCACTGGGCTGCACCGTAATTGCTGTCAACATTTTCGTCGGCACAGTTACAGGCGGCTCAGTGATCACATAGATTCCACTGGTATATTGCTCACTGCCTCATATAAGGTGCACACTGCTCAATCACTGTCCTTCAAAATCCAATTAATTTCTTGTCCTTCTGTTCCAGTATGTCTACCCATATGCTGTCAGGACCCTGTTTGTGTGTGTCAAAAAGTGGGTGGTACTCTTAGTAGTGGCCATCACCAGAGCCCTTGGGGGTAGCTGTACCCTGCCTCTTTTTCCCTGCAGACACATATTTGCCAAATCTGTCATCGCACCACTTTTTTCCAGATTGTCCTCCCGCTCCTCTGTTGCACACAGTTGCCTTCTCCGGTAGCCCCCCAGCCCGTGTCTCCTTCCCTCTTCCTCCCCTTTCTCGGAAATACATAAAGCCACCCCCAGATTGTTCTACGTCATCCACCCCAATCCGCAGACATGTTGGTGCTAACACCTCACAATCCTGCTCCTATGTGTGTTCTCCCTCCACCCACTCGTAACACTCCCTTACCAGCACTGCTTTTCTCACTGTCAGCCACACGTCATCTGCAGCATTCAGAATGTACGGCCATCCCTGGGCAGACCTTAACTTTTCCTCCACATCCACCTTCCCTTCCAGCACCTTGGTTATGTTGTCTGGCAACAGCCGCCATATTGTGGCCCTCATGAAAGTCTGTGTAAGCATGTTTGCAAAATCTGAGGGTCTATAATCCCTCCATATCTTCATCACCATTGTGAATGCTTCGCTTTTAATTCAGCACTATCTCTCCTGTCCCTTCCCTGCAGGATCCTTTCTAACTGCTGTGCCTGGCCGACCCCCACCACCTTATTCCTTTGTACCAACTGGGGCGCCACATCCAAATTGTCCGCCATGCTCCTGAACCTCTCCAGCACTGCCCTCTACACTGATTTATATGACAGGTCTTCCCCCTCCTTTCACCAAGTCAGTGGACCGGTGTCCACCATATTATAACTGTAACTGGTATCAGCCCTACTGCCGGTTAACTCAGGCTTCCGACCTCACACTCCTACCCTGTGCCCTTTACAGCATCGACCCTAGACTGTCTCTCCACTACGGCACTCTGACTGTATCACAGGTGCCTAAGAATTCTCTGACCCAATTGCAGTCCTGTAGTTGCCATTCCAACCCTCTGCACTGCACCACTGCAGCACGCTGAGGCACTGTCTCTGTATTATTCCTAGAGTCCCTGAAGACTCTTGAGTCCCCTAGTCAAGCGTGCAACGGGTACAGCGGAAATCACTTTTTTCACTTACCCGTTGTATTGTTGTCTACCCCAGTCATGCTTGTCAGGAAGGGTAGCTCTTGGGTATCGGCACCAATGTGTTACAGGGCCGTCCTGCTCCTCCATGACACACTCAGTCACGTCAGGCACTCCAGAATCCCGTACACAAATAATACACAGGTAGTAGAGAGAAATGGGCTGTAATGTGAAACACACAGTGCATGAGAGGGATGCCCACTGCTCTACCACCCACCCCCAGGCCTGACCCATCCTCATATGCAAACGAAGTGGCTAAATCCATTCTCCAGCCATAAAACAGTACGTATAGGCATGTATAATAAAAATAAAGGTCAATTTCGATGAACATGGGGAAGGGTTATAGCCTGCAGTTGTGAAAGGCTTTCACAGTGATATCTGCAAGGCAGCCCCTAGCCTTGGGATTTGAGCCAGAACTATCGTCAGCTGTGCATTTCTGAGAAGGGGCTCATGAACTGGCCATGGGCAGCCTGAGGCATCACAGCTTTCCACAGCTCTGCTCTGCAACCTCGCTTGGCATGGGTGTTCCGCTGTTAGGCCATTCTGGAGGCCAGTCTCATTGCATCTGATGTGCCTCAAAGAAACAAAAAGAAAATGCATTATCAGAGTCGGTAACAGACACAGAACTCCTGCGGTCTGAGACACCAATGCTAGTTTAACTGCTGTTTTCCGGCAGTGGGTACAACCAGGCCAGTATATCGATGCGCCTGATTGTGACATCAGTGGGTTTGATGGAAAGAGTAAGTTCCAGTTGGCGACAGAGTTGAGCTGCCGAGGTGAAACAACCCAGTGCTGTGTAGCAGTGAAAGATTCCATCCCTGTCCGTGTCTATAAAGTAATGATATTCCTGATCCCAAGATGGTTACAGCAGCTACGAGATCAATGGCTGAGGCTGCCAGATTGAAGATTCTCAGAGCCTTACGGTATGGAGTGCTTGCATAGGGCTTGTTGGAAGGACCGGCCTGGCCGGTAGCCCCTAGTCCAGTTGCACAGACTGCTGAGTCGCCTACTCCTGCAGTAGAGGGGCCAGTAGCCACTGAGGACCCTACTTTGGCAGCAAGGGACTCAGTGACTTCAGAGTTGCCTGGCACAGCACAGGAACCTGAGGTGGAAGACCAGGTGAGCGCAGATCTGAAGGGCCTGCCCAAGCTCGATGAGTTTGCATCAGCTGGGGGACCAGATCAGACTGACTTCTGCAAAGCCCAGAATGAGTGTCTCACTCTGGCGGGCCTGTGGAAGCAGGTGTAGGAGCAGACTAAGGGCAAAGCACCTGGACTGTTCAAAGTGTACTGGCAGGATGCACTCCTGTCCAAAGACCCGAAAGGACCATGGGGTTGAGGGTACCGGAAGGTTGGTGATTCCGCAATGTCACCGAAAGTTCCTTTTGGCTTCGGCTCACCAAATTCCTATAGCGGTTACTTGGGAGTGACCAAGATATCAGACACTTTTGCTGGCCGCAGTTCGTTGTAAAAGTTAAGGAATTTGTCCGGTCCTGCCCAACTTGTCAAGCTTCTGGCAAGTCAGGTGGCGCCACAAAGGCTCCCTTAATTCTACTACCCGTGGCTGGGCGGCCTTTCGAGAGAATAGGCATGGATATTGTGGGTCCTTTGGAACCTCAGACTAGCTCAGGGAACAGATACATCTTGGTGGTGGAAGACCACACCACAAGGTATCCTGAGGCTGTCCCTCTGCAGAGCATCAAAACCCTGTTGTTGCCAAGGCTCTGACTGGGATATTTTTAGATGTTGGTTTCCCCAAGGAAGTAGTTTCTGACAGGGGATCAAACTTCATATTCACGTATATGAAGACTATTTGGGACACCCACTGGTTCTCTACATCCTTCCACCCACAAACAGGCTTGTTGAGAAATTCAACAAGATCATGAAAGGCATGATAGGTGACTTGGAAGAGCACCTGAGGAGAAAATGGGATATTCTCCGGCTATGCCTTCTGTTCGTCTACAGGGAGGTGCCACAGAAAGGAGAAGGGCTTAGCCCCATTGAGCTTCTTTTTGGACACCCTGTACAATGTCTCCTCAGTGAGGGATGGGAGGGCAACCCCTCATACCCTAGGCGAGATGTGGTGGACTATGTACTTAGCTTTCAGTCTAGAATGAGAAAGTACGTGGAACGGTCGACGAAAAACCTAAAGGCCAGTCAGCAGCTGATGAAGCACTGCCACGACCAGAAGACTACAGTGACAGTCTTTTCTCCAGGCCAGTGAGTGTGGATTATGGAGCCTGTCAAACCCTGTGCTCTTCAGGACAAGTGGACTGGGTCTTACTGTGTGCTGGAAAGTCAGTGAGGTAAATTATCTCATTGGCGTGAAAGGACCTAAACGGATGTGCAGGGTCTTTCAAGTCAACCGGCTAAAACTCCATTATAGCCGGGAAGACTTGGTCATGGCGTTAGAGAAAGATGGAGATACTGAGGAGACCGATCCCATCTCAGAACTCATGCATACCGAAGCCACATATTGGTCAGTTGAAGGTGTCAACCTTGCAACAGACCTGTCAGACATTTGAAGGTGTCAACCTTGCAACTGACCTGTCAAACAGCAACTGACAGACTGTTGCCATTAACTGGGACAGTTTGCCGGGCTGTTTTCGCTGACTCCAGGTCGTGCAGATTGGTGCACCCATGATGTAGACACTGGAGATTAAAAGCCGGTGAAGAGTAGGATTCACTGTATGTCCGATAAGGTCAGGGACACCATCAAGGAGGAAGTCAACAAGATGTTGTCCCTACGAGTGATAGAGGCATCCCGCAGCACCTGGGCTAGCCCAGTGGTACTGGTCCCTAAGAAGACCAGTGGTGGGAATACTGAAGTCCGCTTTTGTTTGTAGTATAGGGGGGCTCAGTTCTGTCGTGAAGACAGATGCTCACCCCATTCCTCGTGCAGATGAGCTCATTGACAAGCACAGGGCTGAAAAGTACATGAGTACCTTTGACCTTACGGCAGGGTACTGGCATGTCGGCTTGAAAGATGGAGAGAGAGAGAGTTCAGCATTCTCAACCCAAGAAGGACAATATCAGTTCAATGTGATGCCCTTAGGATTGAAGAATGCCCCTGCAACTTTTCAGCGGATGGTTAACCAGTTTTTGTCTGGTATGGAAAAATTCAGTGTCGCCTATTTAGATGACATTGCTCTGCTCAGCTACACCTGTGAGAATCACTTATCCCACCTGAAACAAGTGCTTCAGGCGCTGTAGAATGCAGGTATATCAAGACCACAAAGTGCCAGATAGCACAGTGCAGAGTAACTTACCTAGGCCACCTGGTCGGTGGAGGTAAGAAACAACCACTCAAAGCAGAGGTACAGACTGTGAAGGATTAGAACATCCCCACCACACAGATGCAGGTGAGAGCATTTCTAGGTCTCACCGGGTAGTACCGGTCGGTCGTCATCGGGTTTCGGACCGTTGCCGTGCCCCTGAATGATGTAATTGCCAAGAAAATGCCAAAGAAGGTAAAGCAGACCCCCGTCTGTCAAAGCTCCTTTCAGGATTTAAAGGATGGATTGTATAGGGCCTCAGTTCTGAAAGTGCCAGACTATAGTCATTTCCAGACCGACGCCAGTGATTTTGGAATTGGAGCAGTGTTAAGGGGTGGAGCAACCTGTCGCCGACATTAGCAGGCAGTTGACAAAAAGGGAACGTAACTGGGCCGTCATTGAAAAGGAGGCTTACATGATTGTCTGGGCAGTAAAGAAGCTGAAACCCTATATCTTAGGGTCACACTTTACTATCCAGACAGACCACCGGCCTCTTTGATGGTTAATGGCCATGCAAGGGGAGAACCCTACGGTTTTGCGTTGGGCCATATCTCTATAGGCAATAGATATGGACATCCAGCACAAGCCAGGCTCCCAGCATGGACTTGCAGATGACCTCAGCTGGTACTTTCGCCTTGATGACGAAAAAGACCCTCAATAGGGTGGTGGTTCACATGTTGAAGCTGGGGGGCATGTGAGAAATTCTGCACAGTGGGTGTGTGCTCAGCTGGGCTTTTATGACATTTTAAATGAAATTGAATGATGGTAGATCAACCTCTGGAAAATGGGTGGGGCTAATCTGCACACATTTTCTTATTCTCACTGCACGACATACGCAGAGACCTGTGTACTCTGGGTGTGCACAACTACAGGCGCAGTCCCCTTGCCATATTTAGTTGTGATATGACAGCTGGGAGTACATCATGTCATCTCAGAGGGGGGCCAAACCTTCCCCCTGCCATGTGCATTCTAATTACCTAACAAAGACTTAATGAATCTGCCCTGTCCTTTTGTTGAGCCCTCTAGCTTGTGGCAGCATTCGCATACTAATCAGAGTTTAATTCAAACAGCCCCACATGGGGCCTGGCTACAGAGGCTAACAAAGGAGATGAGAAAACCAGAACCCTTTCATATGCACTATGTCAACCTGAAGCCAGCTCCCACCCTTAGTATCGATTGACTGTGAACTGTCATGTCTGTAACTGCATGTATTACAGTTGCCATCCCCACAGGGGGAGACCATTCAGAAGGTACGAGCATGTGGTTTGGGGAGCCAGGAAGTCTGGTCTTGCTGCAGCTTCAGGGGAGACATGCCGCTTTAATCAGGAACCACAGAGAGCTCCATTAACCAAAGAGACCCTTTGATTCACAACAGACAGGAAGATGGGTGGGACTTAGTATTACATGTTTGCACCCCTCTACCTTTTCTGTTGCAAAGCACTCTGGTTATGAACTGACACAGGCACGAGATCATTGGTGCGGACCCAGGATTGGTTCATTAAGGTAGGCATAGCCTACACCTATCCCTGTGGTCCATTTGGCTTTAAAAGTGGGCAAAGCCCCTCTTTTGGCAGATCATCTGAAGACTTCTGAAGGAGTAACGAGAAGTACTCAGCATTTTACCCTGGCTGAAGGTACAGTCTACCTTACATCTTCCAACAGTGAAGGGAGGCTATTACCTCAAAGAGGGAAGCAAGATCCCTCCCCTAAACATCTCCCAGGGAACTGAGGGATATACTGAATCCAGAAGACCCTCCAGCAGCTCCAGAACCAGTACCCAGCCAGCAAACAGCATGCCCTGGTAGGCTCTGTAGCAAGCTTCCTAGTTGGGAAGTGCTAGAGAGTCTCTGAACCAAACTAAGGACAAGGCAGCTACCTGCAACACTCTTCTCAGCTTTGGGCTGTCCATCTTAAAGGACTACACAATCACAGTGAAGAAGCTAGGAGTGCATTGACAAGCATCTACCGGCGTCTGCCTTAAAGGACATTTTCGAGCGAGTCGAGCCCCTCAAGCTGCAACCGACTGCAGCGCTGGCTGGTTTTATGCCGCAGTCGCTTAAGCCATCTGAGACGCCTCGACCAGTGCTTGATAACTGCCGACCAGCACTAAGACGATTCCTGAGCCTGAGCCGCTGTGTAGGCCAGTCTGCAGCAGGCTGTCCAGCTTCGCTGGCCAAACTGCCTGCTGCCTCTTACCCACAGCTGTCTCTGTCTTGAACTCTGTTGCAGAAGCTGCAAAGCCCCCTGAAACTGACTCAACCCTGTCGAGCACCTATACCTCCCACAGCACAAATTACTTTGTGGTTCTGTCTCCCTGATCCTTCTCCAAATGTCCCCAGTGACATTTTATGACCCATTTCTTCCTTTGTGTTGAAACCAAGTATCCTTGAACTATTGCAATTAATCATTATACCGGCTACCCTCCTGTCAGTATCCAGAGTGCATTCCTTTTTCTTTTTTTAAACTGTCTGTCCTATGCATTCCTTTGCAAGGCGGGTTGTATTTTGTAGTGTGCAAGAACTGGTGATAATAATAAAGTAGATATTTAAACCTGACTGGACATTCCCTTTCACCATTGGGTAATAATTGTATTTTCGCTGTGTTGCAGCTAACCAATTATCCAGGACCTTTCGGAGCTAAGCATGTTCCGTCCACACTACCAAAATGGGACAAGGAAGTTTATAATTTGCTTGTGTTTCCAATCTGTTCAGGTCCCTTCTGGTATACTGGAGGTGTGGGGCTGATTGATTGTTAGAAACTGCTATTCATCCGTGCACCACTAGTGCCCCGGAAGTTGATTCGTCACAGAATAGCTGCATTCTAATGGCAGAGGTGTGGTGAAAAGTATGTGATGCAGGAGAGACATTGGGGCTCATTACGAGTCCGGCGGTAACCGTGCTGGTACTACCGGCAGGTTGCCGCCGGACCCGCAATGATTTACCGGCGCCGGACTTGCCGGAAACACCAGGGTATTACAACCCCGGCGTTCCGATAAGTCATGCACTGATAAATTGTTAACCCCCATTCCTGTTTGAGTCCCATAGTACTCAATGGTAATGAGGACCATGGAAGCACTGACACCGTTATTAACAGTGCCAGTGCTTCTGTGGTGGTCTGCGGATGGTTGCCGTTCCACCTGCCAGGTCTGACCCTGACGGGCGGAATGGCACCTGCCCGCAGACTCGTAGTTTGGCGGTCTGGAAACAACGGTGCCGGTAAGCTTACCGACACCGTTGTTTCCAGACCGACAAACTTATAATGAGGACCATTATGTGTACAGCTAGACCAAACCACACGGTAGGGGGATAGCTGAATTCTAATGGTACAGGTGCAGTGCAGAGTATGTGAATTAGGTGAGACATCATTTGTGCAGCTAGACCAAATTGTATCATGGGGATAGCTGCATTCTAATGGTACAGGTGCTGTGCAAAGTATGTGAAGTAGGAGAAAACATTATGTGTGCAGCTAGACCAAATTATTTTATGGGGGATAGCTTAATTCTAACTGTAGAGGTGCTGTGCAGAGTATGTGAAGCAGGTGAGACATTATGTGTGCAGCTAGACTGTAGTTTACAGTGGGGGATAGCTGCATTCTAATGGCAGAGTTGTTGTGTAAAGTATGTGAAGTAGGAGAAAAATATTATGTGTAGCTAGACCATATTTTATTGTGGGTGATAGCTAAATTCTAATGACAGAGGTGTTGTGTACTGAGTCTTAGAGCAGTGCATGTAGTGGAAGGGTGTTGAACGATGGTCTAGGGAGTGTGTGAGAGTAGGATAGGTACCCACACAATTTAACTGCATGCAATACATGAGCCACCAATGAAATTCATCCGAATGCACTCCAACTGGCCACCCCAAAGTTCACCCGGATGTGCCGCACTGACTACCCTCACACTTCATCCAAGCGCAAATACATTGGACACCCTCACACTTCAGTCAAATAGAACACACATTGGCACAAAATTATTAAGTACAATACATAGTTTACCCCCATACATTATTTTAAGTGTAATACATTAGCTAGCCCATCAAATTCCTCATAAGTGCAATACACTATCAACCTTCACAGATTATTCTAAGTTCAATACATTGGCTACTCCCACAGATTACTCTAAAGGGCAACACCCTGGCCAGCCCGGAGCTCAGCAAGAATAGTGGATGACCTCTAAATGTTCTGAGTGTTCAGTAATGTCAGGTGGAAAACTGCTTGTGCTTTTCTCTAAATTACATATTTTATTTAAAAAAAGGTTTCAAATAAATCCTTGCTCGTCCTACTCTCTCAGGGAGTTCCCTACCTAGTCTATAGGCTAAGGGAATAACTCCTTATATAAACAAACTAGCACTCACATTAAACAATAAAACATTCAAATGAAACCATAAACAACATAAAAGAGTGAACACCAAATAACCAGTACTTTGGATGGCCTTCACCTGTCCTGGGTAAATCCCTTCTCCAGGATTGACCCAAGTGAACTTCCCAAATGTTCAAAGGACAAGGAAAGTCTTGAACTAGTTCTTATCAGTTGTTCAACAGGTTCAAAAGAAAAGAAAAGTCTTAAACCAGTTATTGGAAGTTCCAAACAAAAGTTCATCAAACAAAAATCCACTCGTAACAGTTCCTCAGCTTTCAATTCCTGCTATGAAAATAGCACTCGTGGTAATCCTGGATAATCTCTTTCCAAGATTGGTTTGCCGAAGTTCAAAGAATACATTAACAACTTCTCCTTCTACAACTTTACAGGTGATTATGACTTCCATATTCTGTTTGGTATAATTGTCATGATGCTTCTTCTTGGGTTGTTGCTTTCCACTTGACAACCATCCTTTTATTACTGTTAGCATGGAACAGACTCCTTTGTTCCACAGTATGC
The DNA here is from genome assembly GCF_040938575.1 of Ambystoma mexicanum. NCBI lineage: Eukaryota > Metazoa > Chordata > Amphibia > Caudata > Ambystomatidae > Ambystoma > Ambystoma mexicanum. Next base: position 858,775,009 of record NC_090934.1, on the reverse strand, counting down.
CACTGCTTCAACCAGCTTCAATGCAACATCCACTGACAGTGGTATACAGAACCACAGTTGCAGTATTTCTGCTTCAATTTTATACTTCAGGATTATTAAGCAAACAAAGAGAAGACACTTCGGCCTTTACAGGTAGGCAAGGTACAATTCTTTCCTATGCTCCAAGAAAAGGGCAGCCTCTTTGCCTCTTCTGCATGCCTTACTGCCACAAGTATAACCTGTCTCTGTTTCTAGATTGACTTTCTCTTAACTACATCAGTCTCAGCATTACAGAGTATGTCCTCAATCTTCTTTACAAGCACCCAGCTCCCTTCCCCAGCTTTGTTCATACCGTCTAGGTTCCAGTAGCTACCTTGAAGCTGTATTGCCACACTTCCAACTTCAGGTACCAATATCACACTTGTATCAGAGGACACTGGACCTTTAACAACTTCGTAGGTCAGGTGGATGGATGTAAACAGGTCTTGCTTCACTATAGAAAGGGTTCGCCTCTTGGCTTGGGTAGTGTGTGTTCTTCTCGTTAGTAAAACTTCTGGGTTTAAAGAATAATTTCTCTTAATACTGTAATGTTCATTCTTCAAAGGAAAAACAGATTTAGGCACACACAGCCACCCTTTAAGGTAGATTGTCAACCTTAAAGAACTGCAAGTGATTAGATTCCCATGTAACATCACACAGATGCTTTCTAACTTCTATCGGGAATCATAATTGACCACACGCGACCTTCTTTTGATGCTGTGTAGACACGTAACACTTGTGAAAGTCAGCGTTCAGGTTTTTGGAATGTTTTAGCTTTAGCAAGCATTCCCTCTTTAATTGGGGACACACGACCACTCCGCCAACATTAAATAGTTCAACAATGGAAAATGAGATGCTTTTCCTCTCTGTGAACAGTACGGCTTTCACTATTAGTGTGTGCGATACGTTTACCTTGCTAGAAATACTTTTCACAATGATGATCAGTTTATACACGCTTCTACTCTTACGCAAGTTACTTTAGAGCTGGTAACAGTTACCAGCAAGGTTTTCTGAGTGAACCTTAATGCTGAAAGCTACTCACCGGCTTCAGGAAGACTACGGTTGCAGGCTGCTTCATGTTACCGACTTCGCCCACTTGTACTACAGCTTTGGGCACACTTGGGACCCACACCCTTCTGCAGCTCGGGTGTCTCAGATCCTGCCATGCCAATTGGGAGTCTCCTTCAATCCTCTGTCCCTTGGCTTGCTTTTTGCTTAAAGCCTCAGGCTTCAGCATGGTCACAGCTCTCGGTCACAGCCCGTAGGCACACCTGGGAAACCTCCACTCTCAGCACGTCTTTCTCAGTGCAGCCACTGCAATGCAGGGATTGAGAACACAGGACCCTCTCTAAACTTGTTGGTGTAATCTGCTGCCTCCATGCTCTGTTGTCCTTTCTGTGATCACACCTCCTTGTGAATTTCCAGCCTTATGCTCTTCTACTACTGCTACTAATGCCAGCTTTCCAGCTTCTGCTCCTTCCTTCTTCCCTCTCCTGCTGCAGCCTTTTATGCTTCATAGGTGGGAAAATTGGTTTCGAGTGTAAGCCATTAATGTCAATTGCCGGACCCTTGCAAAGGCTGTTAGGCCTAATTACCTGTCTTCTATATCTACATGCTCCTTCAGCCCTCTTCTTCATCTCAGTCCCTATAGGATTCTGGGATATGTGGTTTACTTGATCCAAGTGAGGATTTTCTACTTCTTGTGTATTTTTAAGGGTAGTTATGAGTACCCTAGTAATTTTAACATAAGGGCTGTATGTTAACTTTCTTTGAGGAAGATGATTTAGAGAAGACCACATTTCCACCATTCCTTGTAGTGCACCATTGTTATTGAGGAGGGAATTTGAATTTAGGGACCAAAAAAATTCTGTCTTTTGGTATAATATGCTTTGGTGTTACATCTTTAGGGTTTACCACCTTAGATTCAATAGTAGGTTGGGATACATTAAAATGTCAATACGCCCTAACCTCTTCTGACATAGTAGTAAGCATCTCCCTGTCAAAGTAAAAATACTGTGTCTCATCCCACGGACTATCTTCACTAACCAGGCCCTGTCTCCACCCTGGTGATCCTCCCATAGGACACCACCCCTAGTGTTGGGATCAGGAAGCATCTGCCTTCCCCTGGTCACCTGGGAGGAGACATTAGGCAGGGTTTCAATGGGGGATCTGCAGGATTCTTTACAGTGTGCACTGAATTTATGCAGTGGCTATTGACTAGATATGCTCATGACTTTAGTTCTGAAGGTATACTTTACCCTTTACTGAACTTCAAGCACCTAACTTCAGCTATGTCATTTGCATTACTTTAAAGAAACATATGTTAATGTTAAAGATCATTTATACCGCACACTATCACCACCAGAGTGGTCTCCTGGTGCTCTGGCGGATCTGAAAAGGAAAGAGATTGGGTGGGGTTAGTAGGGCATAGCGGGAAGAGGTAGAGCGAGAGTTGTCATGTCCTGTTGACAGCTTCAGTTTGGTTTGCACCGTTCGCTGAGCTTGGGTGTGATGTGCGACTCGGTAGACTCCCATGTGCTGCTGTGCGGGACTATGTACGGTTTGTTTTGTTGTTGCAGTGTAGTAAAGTGCATGCGGATTGCTGTGCAGAAAAGGGGCTGCATTTGTTTAGTGTTTAAGAGGTGCATGTGGAACTTGAGGTTTTAGGGTTGGGTTAGTGGGGCTTTCTTACCTCATTGCTTCAGACGTCTGTGCTCAGAATCTCTGTCCTTGCTGTGTGCTGGGAATTTTGTGGCTGCCATCGTCACTTACCTGAAGGTTGGCGTAGACAGTTTTGGGGCTTGGCTGGGGCGCCCTGGGTGAAACGGGGCAAACAGTGGATGGTAACTGCCATTGGGAGCTTTCCTTTGCCTTGAGCCCTTGCCTGGGCAAGGCTGCCCTGGGAGAGTTTTTAATGAAGGGATCTTCCGGGACACGTTGGCATAGCCCCTGACCAATCTGAGCCCTGGGGGGCAGACAGGGAGAGTGGGTATGATGGGAGTGAGAAAAGCTAGGTGCACAGAGAGAAAGACTGGGAGAAAAAGGCACAGGCTAACGAAAACACAAAAGGTGGTGAAACAAGTAGATTTACAGGCACCTACCAGAGCTATGTGTTTGCACACATGGCTGGATGGCAAACGAGCACCGAACAAGAGCGAGCATGGAGATAAAGGTCTCTGATGCTCAGAGAGGTGTTCCAGTCATGTGGGAATAGCCCCTGACCAAATCGAGCACCGGGGGCAATTAGGGGTGTGGGGATGGACAGAAAAAAACCTGGGTGCATGGAGGGAAGGACGGGGAGAAAAGGGCACGGCTAACGAAAACACAAAAGGCAGTGAAACAAGTATATTTACAGGCACTTACCAGAGCTATGTGTTTGCACACACGAATGGGTGGCAAAAAAAGCGCATAACAAGAGCAGGATTAGAGATAAAGAGCAGTGTTTCGGTCACATGGGCATAGCCCCTAACCAATCCAAGCAACGGGAGGCAGGCAGGAGGAGTGGGGATGGGCGAGACTGACAAAATCTGGTTTCCGGGAAGGAAGGAAGGATAGGGAGAAAAAGGCACGGGCTAAAGAAAACACAAAAGGCAGGGGAAAAAGTCAATTTATAGGCATTTACCAGAGCTATATGTTTGCACACACAGATGGATAGCAAAGGTATGTGGAACAAGAGCGGGCACCGAAATAAAGGGCTGCGATGGCCAGAGCGGTGTTCCGGTTAGGTGGTCATAGATTGTGACCAATCCAAGCATCAGGGGGCAGGTAGGGGGAGTGGAATGGGCAGAAGTGAGAAAAGCTGGGTGCGGGAGGGAAGGAGAGGGAGAAAAAGGCACGGGCTAATGAAAACACAAAAGGGGGGACACGAGTGGATTTACAGGCACTTACCAGAGCTATGAGTTTGCACACATGGATGGATGGCAAAAAAATGCCAGAGGAATCTCAGAGTTTTTGATTTTCAGATGTAGGCAGGTCTGGTAATCAGCCTAATGACAAGCAAGATGACAGTCCAATTAGAGTCAGCTACTTCAAGGCAGAGCTGTCCTGTGATGCAGGCAGAAATACATCAGAACATAAGATGATTAATAAAAGTAATCTTGCAATTCCAAATCCAAGAATATTACACAGGGTGGTTCCACCAAAACACCTACTAATTATAAAAACTCTGGGCAGGGACAGTAACCAATTGTATCCCCTCCCTAACTATGGTGAACAAGGGGAAGATAGGTGGATGCAACTCAGGGCTTAATGAGGGATACGTGAAAAACGGGATCTATTAGTCATTTTGGAGGTAGAGTCAGGTGAGGTATGAACCTATAAAGAGTGGTAGTTTCTTCATGGACCTCAGAATGTGAAGATGTTTAGTCGAAAGCCATACCTTGTCCCTCCACCCAATATGAAGGACCAGGTTGACGGTGCTTATATGCTTGCTCTTTCATATTTTCTTGGGCAGAGTACAAATGGGGTCATGCCCTGTCTTGAACCTGTTTCACCTGTTGTAGACAATTGTTAGAGGCAGGTGTTGTAGATTGCTCTAGTACATCTTCGGATGGGTGCATGTTCCTTCCATATAAGGCAAAGAACAGGGAAGCTCCCTTATCTGAATGCACAGTTATTAAAGCACATTCGGCAAATGGTCAAAATGAAACCCAGGTATCTTGAAAGTGTAAACACATGCAGCACATAAACTGCTCTAAGGTTTAGCTGGTTCACTCTGCAATAGCATCTGTCTGTGGATGGTAGGCTGATAAGAAGGGTGCATCAATGCCCATTAAGGATGTACGAACATGACAAAATTGGGACGTAATTTACTGTCCACGATCCAACATAATAAAAGGAGGACCAAAGAAACAGGACACCCGCCGAAAAGGAAATCTGGAAGAATTGGGGCTGATGGAAGACACTAACATGGGATGAACCACACCATTCTGGTGAAACCATCTGCTATCATCCATATACAACCGATCTTCAGGATCCTGGGACGCTTACATATGAAATTCATGGTACTCAGAAACCACAGCTGGTGCAGAATAGATAACTTTTGCAATACGCTTGCAGATTTCCCTTTCATATCCTTTCCTTGTGCACAAATGTAACATGTTAGTATGTAATTGTCTGTGGTGTTTTTCATGTTAAGCCATCAGCACCATCTCTGCAGATGTTCTAGGGTTTCGCCCATGTTGGGGTGACCCACAATTATGGTGTCATGAGATTGTTGTATCACTTCATAATGTCCTTCATTCGTAGGGGGACTTAAATGTTCTTGCACACATGGATGGCCATTCATTAGACTAGGTTTGAGTCAACCTCCTCAGGAAGATTTTCTGTCCATCGATTAACTCCTTGCAGGAGGCACAGAGCCAGAGTGCCAGTACACACAAAATGGTGGGAAAGCAATATGTAGCTGCCTTTCCACTCCAAGCTTCACAACTCAAGAATGCAAGGCAAGTTGTCTGTTTTTCCATGTTGCCCGGCGGACCGGTAAGTGATGCAGAAATCAGGCAATGAAAGAAAAGATGCCAATGTGCTTGTCTGGCATAGCTATACTGAGGAGAAGCTAGGACCTGCAGGACCTTGCGATGATCCATGTATTCTGTTAACTGGAGTTATGCTCCCATTAAATGGTGTTGCCATTGTTTAAAGGCCACCTTGTTTGCCAGTAGCTCTGTCTCCAAGATAGGATAACTTGGTTCTGCTAGAGGTATTTTCCAGGAAAATTATGCTAACATGATTTAACCATGTGGTAGCGCTGTGCCACTGTGAGAAGACCACCATTGCTTTTGCCAACTCATCTGCCACCACAACAAAGGATATCTGTGGATTCAGGGTGTTGTAGCATGGGATTGTCATTAAAGCCCTTTTGAGAGCTTTTCTGGACCATTCATAAGGGACTGACAAATCTGTCAAGTAAGTCATGGGAAACCAACAAACGGGTGGGAACCTCAGAAATCCGACACCTCGAGGTAAGGCAATACATATGAAACAGATAATGGTGCCGGAAACAAGAGAGCAACTGAAAAACTAGGCAAAAGGTATTACATCAAATCATCATTTTCTTTTATTGTAAATTGTGATAAAAAATCATCTTAAACATCTTTAGTTAATGCATTTTTATAAAAAAAACATCCTATATAGCAAACATTCATACATTCATTCAACTAATGCAACTCTAAAACTAGTACATTTTACATTTTTTTGTGGAAATGTGAGACAAATGCAACAACAGTTCCATTATTTAGATAAAAGTTATACTTTCAAAAAGACAATTAATATTGTCAAAAGAGCATTCGATTACACAAGTACAATTTCTATATAAAGAGAATGTAAAAAGCACTTGCAGTGCTTTGAGAATTAATGGTTCACTCCAGACAAAAAATATCAACTACATCATCTACATGATAAAGGCTTTTTTCAAGTTTCCAATAGATGGCATACTTCCTGAGTATCTGTAGAACAGTACATATGTGTTCAACATGGGCTTCTAGGGATGGAGAGTAGATCAGAATGCCATTGAGAAATATTACGACAAAATGATCTATGAAGTCACAGAAAATAATATTCATGAAGTACTTAAAGGAAGCCTGGGGGTTGCAAAGGTCGAACAGGATAACCTGTTACTTGCACAATCCACACTTCATGCGGAATGCAGTCTTCAACTTGTCCCCCTTACTAATCTGAACCAAATTGTAAGCCTCTCTTAGATCTAGTTTAGTGTAGATTCTAGTAGATTCTAGTCGGCCTAAGAGAACGGAGATGAGAGGAATAGGATAGTGATTCTTGATGTCGCTTGGTTAACTACTCAATAGTGTATGGTTAAATCAAATCAAACAGCAAAAAAGGGATGAACCGCGAGAGAACGTGAATGTCCAAAGAATCCGTTTTTTAAAGTGGTGGCAAGGTATTTCCTTCTGTTGTGTGACTGAGTATGCTTGTCCACTGGGTATCCGGGCTCCTTCCATGAGTTTGATAAGGCCATCATATGACCTTTGAGGTGCGGGCGTTCTGATTATTTCTTGCTGAAGATATTCGCATAATCTTGGTGTTCCTCTGGAAGATCACCTAGCGAGACAGCCCCCACCTCATGATACCTGGACACCAATGCCTGGCAGAATGATTTGTGGCTTCGCTAGACAGAGTGAACAACAATAAGCAGAAGAAATGTCCACTGTCTTCTGTGCCAAATCTATACTGGAATTGTGCTATTGTAGTCAATGTGTTCCTAATATTGCGACGAAATGTGGGGCAGAGAATAGATCAAACATGATTGATTCATAATGCCTTTGAGTTGTTTATTTATTTTATTTATTTATTTGCATTTTTAAAGCGCTCACACAGCCTGGGACATCGAGACACTGTTACAGGAATATGTCTTAGTTGCGTATTTATAACGTGCTTAATACCCAGAGGTTTCTAAGTGCAGACCCGGGGATTAAACCTGTGTTGCTTCCAGTCGTCTTGTTCCCAAGGCGAGCACGTTGCCGCTGAGCTATCCCCCCGGGACCCTGTTACCATAGTCACTAGCACCATTTGATCCACCTTCGGGCCTGCCCTTAGTACAGTGCCATCCACTTCTCTTAAAGTTTCAGGATAGTTTTTTGATAGGATTGGAATCCACAGTTTTAAGGCCAGGATTTCTCCATAGGATTGTCCATGCAGCTAGAATCTAGCATGACAAAGGCATGATGGCATGCACAGCATGGTTCTATATGGCTCAGAGGGACCCAAAGAGGCAAGCCTCGTCCTAAAGGCCCATTTTAAGGGATGGCATTGCGTGATTCCAGAATGCTTGCTCTTTGTTGGGTGGCATGGACAGCCACATATATAATTAATTGCCTGCCCACAAAATATACAGAGATTAGAACCCAACCGGTGTTCCCTTTCCTCTTTGGTCAATGGTCAGTGAACCAGTCTGATCTGCCTGGGCTCAACATCTTCCCCAAGAGAGACTACACTCTTGTCAGATGGTCAATGGAAAACATTTGTGGTATTCTTTTCACCCCGTCTCTTCATTCTGAGTTCATTCACTTGAAGAACCAGGTCCAACAAGGACAGAAATTCCTTTGGGATGGAAGGTACCACTGATAGTGCATCCTTCAGTTCCTCGGACATCCCTGATAAAATACTGCCACTTTCTGATTCTCAGGCCAGTTGGTGCCTGCCATGAATTGGTTGACTTCCGTGACAAAGGCCACTGACACATCTTTCCCTGAGTGAAGACTCACAGCAACTAATCCTCCTATTCTTTTCCTGCTCTTCAGCAGATAAGTACCCTTTCTAATGTTGTCCCGTTGAATGTATGATTTAGGGAATATTTCATAAGCATTGAATTAACGTTGTGAAGTTGATAACCGAAGATCATGAAAGCAAGTCATAAGAGAAAATGTGCAGAAGCTGCGTTTAGCCGGTGGCTCATAAAATTGTAGGCAGATACTCGTTTTCAGTTAGCCGTAAATAGTAGTGCAGCGTGTTAAAGGATAGTTCCGGGACTTTTTTTTTATTGTCCCTACGGTTCGGCCATGTGTTTTTAAGCATAAATTGGTAGATCGTAGAAAACTTTCCTATGGACCTTACCCGACTTTTCGTCCATAAACGCACTCGAAATCAGCCGCCATTTTCTGATAATCCTATCATTTCCCCCCATCGCCCTGGCTCACCTGCTTTTGCGGCACTAAATCAAATCCCCCGCCCCTGAAACAGACTTTATCAAAACATTCATATTCCCCGCCTCTATCCGTGACGTGACTGAGCTGCGTAGGCAAACGCGCCCAGGCGTCTTCTACGCGACTCCACACAGAACCAGGAAATCAACACAGATGAGCTCACACAACACAGCGCGCCACAATTGGGAATATGAAACTGTACTTTTAAATTAAACCGCAAGATTGTAAATTTGGTAAAGTACATTTATTTGACATCAAATGTTTTGAGAATATTCAGCGATTTGCATTTTTATTTGCTCACGTTCCAAAAAGTTTGTTTTGAGGCACGCGATGTTCGTTTGCTGTACACAGGGTCTTAGATCATCTCACAATACAGCGCCACAATTCGGAATATGAAACTGTGGTTTAAAAGCAAACGGCAAGATTGTACATTTAGATCATCTCACAATACAGCGCCACAATTCGGAATATGAAACTGTGGTTTAAAAGCAAACGGCAAGATTGTACATTTGGCAAAGTACATTTATTTGACATCAAATGTTTTGAGAATATTCAGCGATTTGCATTTTTCTTTGCTCTCGATCCAAAATAGTTCGTCTTGAGGCACGCGATGTTCGTGTGCAGTATACAGGGTGTTGGTTTACGATAAAATAAGCTCTTCGGTCGCACTGATAATCGCATGGCTGTTCCAACAACGAGGCACAGGGCACCACAACGGTCTGTATGTTGCATCTAGCCGTTAGTACCGCGTAAGGGCATACTTGTACTTGGCGATCGTCGCATAAAATGGTCAGGGTGGTAACGTTGTTCACGCGGAGAAGCAACTGGCGGTTGAAAAACCCATCCGCCGGTGTCTGGTACTCGTGACACATGCAATAATGGATGATGTACCTGTTTGAAAAACATAAAAAATGAAATTAGTCTCACCATCAGATCTTTATTAAAATTATTCATTTTATATATTAGGTCGGGAAATTATTTCATAGCTAGGACAGTGCAACTGGGTATTATACGTCAAGGGGGGGCTGTAGGATACTGAGACAGTCCCCCAGTGCAGGGGTTGACAGGGAGGCAGTGCAGGTGGAGAGTGGAAGGGCCCAGGACCGAGGTCGCAGACAGTGGACCAGTTGTAGCAGGGGAGAGGGAGAGAGAAAGCAGAAGCAAAGAGGAAGGTTTTGAGGTGCTTCCGTAAAAGGAGATGGTTCTCCTCAAGATAGTGCGCGGTACAAAACAATATGCCACATAGAACGAACAAGTACAACTTAACCCGTCTTTAAAGCTACTGTATAGTAATTAAATTGCGGTATAAACTCATCTAAAGAGTTACTTACATTATATTTGCATTTTCCATTGTGTCTGTGCGTAGGGCAGCCCCGAAATACCACTCCTTCTATGCCGACGTTATTTCTTCTAATGAACGAACATTAAATGGCTTTCGTTTCTGAAATTATATTCATTATCGTTTCTTACGTTATTGCCCCACACCACCAAAAAGAAGTCTTTCGGGATGGTCCCGGCCTGTCAAGGTCAAATAACAATAGAACCTTATACTGAGTCGTGGGCCATTCCGGCACCCGAGAAAAAAATCAAAGCAGCTGACCTTCACTTTGAACGAGCACACATTCCTAGTTAGCTACATTCAGTGTAAGGCCATCTCACAGGACTCACAGAGCAATCACTTTTATTTACACAATACATAGCTACACATATTCAATGGACCTGCGACATGAGGAGACTCGAGAGAACAGACAATCAAATTACAATCATTTAAACCGTGATGTGTATTTCTCAATGAGCTCTTCTTTAGGTGGACATGGAACAGAGGCAATGTTGGGTGGCAGTGCAGTTGTCCCCTGCACAGGTTCGTTCACAACTCCATGTATGTGCCTATCTAGGACATCAACAATAAGTCTCTCAATAAAGTCATATTGCATATCCTCAAACACTGGTTTGATAACCCATTGTTTACTTCTTTTAGTGAAGGCCTTATTGTAGCGAAGCGTCCCTAAAGTTCCGGTCGTCCTACTTTGTTGACGGCCAACATTATGGTTATGTGCCAAGACCGCTAGAAGAGTCCGATTTATCATGCCCTCCATGCCAAAATGCAATCGTTTTGGCCTGTACTTTAGGCACATATTGTGGAACACCTCCAAATCTTCTGTGTGGCAGAATTCCGTGAGTCCCCTCAAATCTCTTGTTATAGTTTTATCAAATACAATCTTTTCAATGGCTTTGTGAGTGGGTGATGAAGGAATCAACCACTTCTTCTTCCGTGCCTCCTCTGTGGACAAATGGCCATGTTCACAATTGTGGAAATGTTGGTTTGTGTTCCAACGGTGAACGTTGGTACAGTGTAGCATTACTGACCGCCATTTTTCCAGTAGAACTTCCAACGACCCTCCACATGTTTTTGAGCTCCACCAAAGATGGTTGCTGATTGACTTGGACCACTGTGAAATACCTTGCATTTCTTTTTTTTTACCTGCAGCCGACATTTTTTTATTGATTGTTTTTGCAAGATGCCAAACGTCAAATTGGTGATTTATATTTTTGTACTCTTCTCTCATTGTCTTGGCAATTGAAACGTGTCTGTCCGTGGCTATCAGGTCGATCACCATTCCCCGCAATTGTAGTTCTTGCAATGATGCTACAAAGCCAACTTTCTCCATGGCCACTGAGGATGTACTTTGTGACACCTGCACGACCACCGAACTCACAATTTTCTTACTTTCCATGTCCTGAAAGTGGTAGGTGCAGTACTTGGCTGAAAATCCTGGGCTGTCGCACTGTCCATCACCGGCTAGCCTGAACCGTTTGCCCGCGAATGTACTATCAATAGACATTTTTTCCATTCTCCAAGCTTCGCTAATGGCTGGAAATAGATAATCGGTTTGGTATTTGTAGAACTGAGTTTTAGCAATGAAATGGATTCCCACAAACTGAAAGAAAGACTCTAACTTTTTAAAACTTGAACCACTAAAAAGTGCAGCCGCTGCACAAAGTAGATTGCCTGATGGCAGTTGTCCCACCATGGGTTGTGCAGACCATGAGAAAGGATGATATTTTGTACAGGTGGCATGTATTTTAAGGTTAGTGCCTCGAATTGCACGAGTCACATTAATCAATGGCTCCCCACATAGTTCCCCACCTACCGAATGCCCACATTTCAACCGAATAATAATATCAATCAAACAACTATCGAATACAATGAATTTGGCCTCTTTCCTTATACTGTCACTCTGCATCCCAGCTGGTTCGGCCTGTAACGTTGAGGACATGTCACTCACATGAAAGGTAGAATCGCTGATATCGTCTTCCGCTATGTTCAGTGATATTGATGGTGTTTCATTGTAGTCCACTTCATTCTCTTCCATTGCAACATCTGTTCCTTCTCCGGCGATGGGTGAATAAGACAATTTCTTCAACTTTCTCGCGGTCTTAGTTTTTGCGGGTGTGGATTCTGTGAATTGATCTCCGACTGCATCCGAACTACCAGGAGGACATTCACTATCAATGGCTGGATGTGGTATAGCTCCGTTGTCAATCACTTCATATTCTTCCCATTGGCACGATGCATCTCCAGTCTCAAGTCCCTGCCAAAAGGTTTGACAAGCAACATCTCTCGTTCGCTTCACTGTCTGTGTAGATCTAGTTCGTACACCCACTCGCAACTAGAGGACAGATTGGAAAAGGGATGTTCAGTTTAAACACAACTTACAGTATTGAACTATTAACAGTGAAAAACAACATAATATAGTGACCAGGACACTAACCTTCTTTTGCTTTCTTTTCTTTGAAACTTTCTTGCCTCGAACTTCAACATCAGGACGCTGTTGCTCCGACTCGTGTGTGCATGTCTTCACTTCCTCTTGCGCTGAAACGACTATATTTTCATGATAAGCACATCCATCACGAACTGACGCTCCATCGACTCCCTGAAACATAGAACTTTCATTAGTATGTATAATAATATCGAAAACACAAAATGTACTTGGGGACCAATACCCACGTACATCTCAATAGCAAAACACGAATGAACGCTTTGTGTAGAACATTCAAACGACAATTATTCACGCATAGTTGATCTAGTTAGATGGAACTGTCAAGATCCATACCTTGTGCTCCTCATAGACTTCCATTGATGATATTATTGAAGATGATGCTTCAGTAACTCCCTGAAACACAGTAATTGCATTAGTATGGTTTTCTATTTTGATAAAAAGAACAGAAACTTTGTGCAGGCGTCAACGGCTCATCTAAATAGACCTGCACAAATGATCAGTTGTCTAAAATAAATAATGGATATCTAAATATGATTCGATTTGCTCGATCGTTGGAAGTGTCACCACCCAGAGATCTGCATCAACTACTAGGGGTGATGTTCTTGTAGAAGAAGCTCCGTCATCTCCCTGAAACATAGTACTTGCGTTGATAAACAAGGAAGTATAGCGGATGTAATCACGTCATATGATTTCGCTTGATCGAACTGTCAGTATCCATACCTCGAAATGCATAAGAACATCAAGGGACGATGTAACTGCGGTGCACACTTCTGCAAGCTGTTGCGCCGACCCGTAACTGCATGCTCCCCCTTCTTCTTGGACTAATGCTCCATCGACTCCCTGAAACATAGGACTTTCATTAGTAATGAACACAATATTGAAAAAAGAAGACACATAGGAGGGCGACGACAGAAGGACATATCAATGGCTAAAAACGAAAGAAACATTGTGTGTAACAATCACGCTACAAGAATGCAAGATCTAATGATCTCCATCGATGCAACTGTCCGGAAACGTACCTCGAGCATCTGAGTGACATCAAGGGTAGTCGTCAATACGTTGGACTCCTCAGCATCTCCCTGAAAGACAGTACTTGCATTATTTTGGATAACAATAATTATAACTGAAAAGAAAGACTAGAGGACGAGTACAAGGGTGTACCATTAGGTAAAATAATTACACGATAAATTAAAACTATTGATTTACATGCCTAAAACAAGTCAGTGGCAGAATAGCCAAGTAAGATTACCCGATAGGCGCTTGAAGTGGCTGATGACTGCAATAACGACACGGATGGAGAATCTTCCGCCTTCATATTGAGTGGATACATAAATGGGGAAATTATTGTTAGCTAATGCCACACACTACCGCAAGGCCGAGAGATAAATACGTAAACTTGACTCACCAATGGAGGGATGTGGACGAATAGAGTGGGAATAGCGGTTGAGAGCAATTTTCGCCTCGCTCGCGGTGTGTTCTTCTTTATTAGCAATGATGTGGAGTACATGTCAGGGGTAAAGTGCCTGCTGCAGATGCGGTATCGATCACCCCTCTTGTCCGCAAAGACTTCTAGGACTCTACTTTCAAGCTCAGACGGTGGATATCCGCAATATCGGACCCATTCTCTTGTCTGATCTATTGTCTTAGGGAAAACATGCATTATAGTACCTTCAGATTTATTATGGGTCTTCGAAGGGCAACCGCCAATGGAACAGGCAGGCATTGTGGAAAGTTCTGAAAAGTAAAGATCAACAATTCTCTATGAATACCAATGTAAACTTAGAACATGTGACGAGTTCCTTGCATGTACTGTCTTGAACGAAAAGAAATTGGACGCAAAATGATTATGGTACATGGCCTTACCTTGACGAACAAACAGTTAGATGCAGGGATCAGAGTATTTTCTTGTCGTAGAACAGGGAGCAGTTCACAGGTTGCAAACTGAGGAGTTTCCTTGAAGTGGTCACGGAAGTTCACAGAGACGAAGAGCAGATAACCAGCACCTTCATGGGTTGACTAGCAAAGCGCAAAGAAGTGCTCATTAGAAATATGAAGTGGGTTATAAAGAATTCGAAACAGGGGTGTGTTTGTGAATGAATGACGTGTATATGTCGTGGCATTATGCGGTTTGCAGGGGGCCATCCAGCGTGAGGGGGGATGCTTGGCAGGAGACACGGGGTCTGGAGGTAGACATGGGAACAACAACCCATGCTCTATAGACCACTTTGAAGTGTACATGGTCTTTGGCACCTCTTGGCCTTTATCGCTCCCTGACAGCTCCACTTGGAAGCGCAAGTACCCCGGTGCGAACTGCCTTTGATAGGGCGGGGGGTGGATTGGGGCGGTGGTCGTGCAGACAAGACACAGGAAGACTCGTGAATGGAGACACACTTATGTGGATTGCAGGGGGCCGTCCAGCGTGAGGGGGATGGTTGGCAGGAGACACGGGGTCTGGAGGTAGACATGGGAACAACAACCCATGCTCTATAGACCACTTTGAAGTGTACATGGTCTTTGGCACCTCTTGGCCTTTATCGCTCCCTGACAGCTCCACTTGGAAGCGCAAGTACCCCGGTGCGAAGTGCCTTTGATAGGGCGGGGGGTGGATTGGGGCGGTGGTCGTGCAGACAAGACACAGGAAGACTCGTGAATGGAGACACACTTATGTGGATTGCAGGGGGCCGTCCAGCGTGAGGGGGGATGCTTGGCAGGAGACACGGGGTCTGGAGGTAGACATGGGAACAACAACCCATGCTCTATAGACCACTTTGAAGTGTACATGGTCTTTGGCACCTCTTGGCCTTTATCGCTCCCTGACAGCTCCACTTGGCAGCGCAAGTACCCCGGTGCGAACTGCCTTTGATAGGGCGGGGGGGGGTGTGGATTAGGGCGCTTGTCGTGCAGACAAGACTCGTTTGCCGCAGGGCCTCACCAAGGAGAGGCCATCTAACTGCATGTAAGAGGCAGGCTGAAGTATCTAGTACATGGAAGGCAGGGGGGTGAGTTTATAAATACCTCAGCCTCCCAGGAGAATATATGGGTGCAGTTCACCCTGGAGACCCTGGATGCCTAGGCAGTTAGTCAGCAGCAGGCTGGCCTGTGGTGGCAAGGCGGCACGGGCCAGAGGGGGTCATCTCTGTACCCGGTGCCCAAAAGGATGATTTATTATGATCAACCATATTGATTATTTACCTATAACCATGTTTTGTATCAATAAAATCCAACGGCCTTCCTTTTATTGCCAACGCTTGAACAAAGTGGAGACACACTAGATTCATTTAAAAAATCAAAACAACCATTGTTAAAATATATGTTGGGTTTTATTTTAGATCTTAATTTCAATTGAACATAAATAATAAACATTACACATTGTAAAGTTCCGGTTGCAGCACATCCAGGGAAAATCCGCGGTATTGTCCACTGTCGCTGGGGAAATGTTGTCTAATGGCAAGTACCGCACAGGCAGGTATTACTCTCCGAACGCGGTGTCCGAGCCTCCCGTGAAGCCACCAAGTGAAGCAACGATAGGCCACCAGCCTGTACCACCTGTGAAAATGAAAGATGCAAACTGTATTAAAATGACAAAACTTTCTTATCACTGTCGATTCAGGTAAAAAATGTCATTCTGCTTTGAAAAAAAATCTATCTAGAAAATGCACAATATGGAACCAATTTACATGCATTCAAACGATATGTAGATGTCATTTTATATGTGGGAGACGACCATGACATAGTAGTGGCATCACTGACATCACAACCAGAGTATACTTACTCGTTACTCGGATTACGCGGACGAACAGTGCCGCGAAGTTCGTGCATAAGCACCATCATCATCCTCAACACGGTCCGTGAGAGGCAGGCTTCCCTGAACTCTGGCAGCTCGGTGATGCATTGCGGACTTGGCTCGCCTTCCGAAATGTAGGCCAAGCACCCGGAATTTTCACGGCAGCAGCAGTTCTCCTCCTCAGTTGGCATTAGCTCGCACCGATTGCACGTGCACCAGGTGGAGACGCCGTCCATGCGACATGGTCCAGGCTCTTCATCTGTTGACTGGTCCTCCCAACTGCCGTCCGAATCCCCATCGTTTTCGCGTGCTTGCCTTTCCAGTAGTTCCTCCTCGGTGTACTCGGGCTCGTACATATACGGCATTATTGTAGCCATTGTGTGGTAAAGAAAGTAAAATAATTTACAGAGATGGTACAGGTGTTCACAAGGCCTAGAAGCGGCGAAGGTAGCTGACCAGAGCACAGAAACGAGTCACAGAATACTCAAAGTAACACAGAGAGAGGAATGGAATCGAAAATCTGCTGCTGTGTGTTGTGAAACGGTGTGTTTATACTTATTGAGGAAAGAGGCGTCCTGCCATTTCCATGGCGACACGTCATTAGCTGAGGCGCAGCGATTGTTGACACGAAACGTGCTTTGGCGTTGGGAAATGGGCGGTACGCGTCTGCTGATGTCAGGCTCAGGGGCGGGGGATTTGATTTAGTGCCGCAAAAGCAGGTGAGCCAGGGCGATGGGGGGAATGATAGGATTATCAGAAAATGGCGGCTGATTTCGAGTGCGTTAATGGACGAAAAGTCGGGTAAGGTCCATAGGAAAGTTTTCTACGATCTACCGATTTATGCTTAAAAACACATGGCCGAACCGTAGGGACAATAAAAAAAAAGTCCCGGAACTATCCTTTAACAGCACGAGATCAAGGACACAATCGGTTACACAGATAAGACAAATAACAGTTGGGAGCCGGCACAAGGAAGACAAGCCCCGTGTCGCATACTCGGCACGCAAGGGGGCTCGTTCTCCCTCGCAAGGGGGCTCGTTCTCCCTCGCAACCGGCATGATCGCCACGGCCCCCACCTTTGGAGCCACATTGGAGCGTCGCAGCGGCACCTAATCAGTGCGACGAGGACCAGGCACGACATACACCGAAGCAGGCAGGGCCGTCACGAGGGGGGTGCAGGGGGGGCAAACTGACCCAGGCCTCACACTTGCGGGGGGCCTTGCAGCCCCCTCTCCTAAGTGGCAGCACAGTCTCCCGTGTCATTTATTCACACGGGGGACTGTGCTGTCTGCTCTCTGCCCCTGCAATGATTTTGCTGTTTGTTGCGATGCCGTTTGGCTCCTCAACAAACAGCAAAATAATGGGAGACAGCACGGCTCAGAAGTGGGCTCTTCTGCCTCCCGTCATTCAGCTGAAAACGTAGACATGCTGAATGACAAGAGAGGACTCCTCTCCTGTCAGTGTGTTCACGTTGCCCAGCGTGACCACACTGACTGATGGGAGAGGAGTTCTCTCTTGTCAGTCAGTGTGTTCACGTTGCTCAGCATGACCACACTGACTGATGGGAGAGGAGTTCTCTCTTGTCAGTCACCACACTGACTGATGGGAGAGGAGTTCTCTCTTGTCAGTCAGTGTGTTCACATTGCTCAGCATGACCACTCTGACTGACAGGAGAGGCCTCCTCTCCTGTCAGTCAGTGTGTTCATGTTGTCAGCATGATCACGCTGACTGATGGGAGAGGAGTTCTCTCTTGTCAGTCAGTGTGTTCACATTGCTCAGCATGACCACGCTGACTGAGAGGAGAGGACTCCTCTCCTGTCAGTCAGTGTGTTCATGTTGTCAGCATGATCACGCTGATTGGAGAGGAGTTTTCGCTTGTCAGTCAGTGTGTTCACGTTGCTCTGCATGACCACGCCGACTGATGGGAGAGGAGTTCTCTATTGTCAGTCAGTGTGTTCACGTTGCTCAGCATGACCACGCTGACTGGCAGGAGAGGAGTTCTCTCTTGTCAGGCAGCATGTCTGCGTGTCAGCTGCGTGGATGCTTTTTAAGGGTGCATGGAGGTAAGGTAAGTGTTTTTTATTTTAAATTAAAAGTGTATATGTGTATTTAAATTAAGTTAGTATGTGTATGCGTATTTATGAATGCATGCATGCATGTTGGTTTTTGTGTCAATGCTGTGTTTGGTTTTATGTATACATGCATATATGGAGTTGTGTAACTGGTGGATGAATGCATGGGTGAAAGTGTTTTTTGTGAGTGTGTGTCCTCACCACCCCTAAATGTAGCCGCCCTGGGGGCCACTTCATTAAGGGGTGGGTTCATGGCATCACAGGTGCACCTAGGCTAAAATGTCAGGGGTGAAAGGGGACTAACACTTCAAATGTTGGGAGAGGCGCTAACGTCAGAGGCTGTGAGGAAGGGGCAAACGTCCTTGTGTGGGGGCACCTAACATCTTTCCACATTTCGAATGAGACTATTCTGGTAAAGCTTCAATGTTACAAGCAGCTACCTTTTGCCTTCATTTCTGAAACGTCACACTTAAGGACTGCTGTGAGAATGAGATGTCTCATGTCACCACTTCCCTTCTAATCACTCCCCTAGCATGCAAGTGCTAACCCCACATCATGATTTCAATTACCTAAAAATGTATGGATAGGAATGCAGGTGCTAACAGTGAAATTACGTCTCATGGCCCTGCTAATCCCTATGGCAATTCTCATCAAGTTCCTGCCCTCCCCACCCAAAACACCTCCTCACTGGAACTCTTTGAGCTAGCTTTAAACATGCCTTGCCATCAAACTTTGTCCTCAGTGTGCCTGCAAGTGTATCCACAAAGGAGTCTTCTGAGAGTTCATGACTTCATTAGAGTTGTAAACACGTAACTGGTGTAATAAAAATGTCTTAATCAGGTCTGCCTTTGGCCACTCAATTTAAAAACACCCTGCATGTCTTTCGCTGAAGTTCTTTTAAAAATAAGCATTGGCAAGGCCAACAGTTTTGGCTTGTGTATAAGTATCAGGCTTTTACCAGGCACTGCTATTGGCTGCTCATGTACTCAAACCATTTTGCACTGGCACTATCAATGGCCAGCTAATACCAATACAGAAGTGCCTTTCCCATGCGTACACGAATGCCCAAACTGTTAGCATTGCCAGTGCTCTTTTTGCTTTACCCTTGATGCACAGGACTATGCATCAAGGTTGAAGCAAACATACTATTTGGCTAAATTGGTCCACATTGAATGTAGGCCAATCTAGCCAGTAATAACACTTATGGTACACAGTCAGCCTGGATATACTTTCTGTGGCATGGCATTTTTACTGGCTGGGAGTCCGCACATGGTAATAATGGCACATATTGATACAGCCTGCATTGACATAATTAGAACAACAGCATGAATATATTTTTATACTAGCATATCTCCCGTGGAAAGGCAGCATGAAATGTATTGGAAAATGTTCCCATGCACAATTTGTGATTTGCAACTATTGGGAATTTCCATGTGCTTCCATACAAAACTAATTGCAAACTGTATGGATTTCTACCCAATTTTGCAAAGAAAGTGCTGTAAAAGGCATACTTTTAACCCAATGATTCAAACATTTTCTTGGGAGTGAGAACCCCCCTCAAGCAACCCTTGTTTGGTTTGGGCTCCCTCACTGTGCTCTGTTGATCCTGCCTAATTGGCACAAACATTTAAGCCTCTTAAGTTCACAAATGTACCAGCCTCCACTGTACATCATTTGCCACTGTGTATGATGTGTGTTTTAATGTGCACACAGGGGCAGGGTGCTCCTTAATGATATGATATGGCATTTATAACGTGCCTGTACACAATTGTTTCTAGGCGCGACAAGGCAAGGAGGGAGAAACAAAAGACTAGGACAAAACACAGATCTTACTAGGCCTTGTGTCATTTAGATCGCGCAAGTGCAGGGAAGGGGGAGGGGAGATGTGCCGAGGATGGGGTAGGATGCAGA
The DNA here is from genome assembly GCF_040938575.1 of Ambystoma mexicanum. Taxonomy (NCBI): domain Eukaryota; kingdom Metazoa; phylum Chordata; class Amphibia; order Caudata; family Ambystomatidae; genus Ambystoma; species Ambystoma mexicanum. Next base: position 858,754,782 of record NC_090934.1, on the reverse strand, counting down.
AGTGCAGGAACAAAGGAGAAACAAGAGTGCAGCCAAACGGTGGCAAGTGTGGGTACTCATAAGTGCAGCCAACGGGTGGAGAATAAGAGCAAGAGCGGGGACTGTTGGGTTACAGATACAGACCACAAGTGCAGGGGAGCCAAGAGGCAGTGCGGGATTGCAACAGGACAGACAGGGACCTGGGCCCGAATTCAGAGCTTGACCAGGTGACCAGTGCATAGATTTCTCGAGTCTTCTGTTTGCGGATGTGCTGCCGCTGGCCGAGTGCAAAAAAATGTAAGGGGGCCTCACAAATGTTTTGCCCCGGGCCTCACCACATCTTCTGACAGCCCTGGAAGCAGGGCCCGTCGGTGATAATATTTTGAACTCGCGCGCATAACGCGAGGACAACATTGAGTTGCCATAACGGATCAGACGATCCTCATGCAGCCCGCGCTTAGCAGAGCATAAGTCAGCGCGAGGCTCACAGAAATGTAAACAAGTGTGCCTCCTCATAACGAAGCCCCAGACTGCCCAGTAGTAAAGCAAACAGACTCAGGGGGCATATAAGTGCCCAAGGCAAGTGCTAGCCACGAAAAATAAAATAAAATAACAATAGAATAAAGTATATATTATATTGTGTGTGTATGTATGTATGTATGTATATATATATACATAGAGCAATCTCTAATATACTGAGCATCAGATGCAACAGAGCAGTGGTTGTGTGTAGGACACCTACTATCAGGCTACCAGGCACACAACACTGAATACCATTCGGAATTTGATTGGAGTGAGGAGGAACAGCCCCTAGACCTCACCTCCAGCTTTAAGAAAGTGCTGGGAAGCTCTTCAGTCGATGCTGTGGGGCAAAGGGTGAAGCCCTTACAAGATAGGCTGGCGACGCTAGAGTCTATTCTGAGTCAGCCCTGAGATAGTACCGAAGCGACAGATGGCACGCCAATAGATGCCTCACAAAGAGGCTTAAAGGGGAGTAATATGACCCGCAGAAGGAAAGCCTCTCATGACCCCCTAGGTTGACCTTACGGGGTAGATGAAAAGACCCCAGGGGCAGCTGATGCTTTGGCAAAGCTGAGAGTAGCTTTCATGCAAAGGTCAGCAGTGGCAAGCCTCACAACCCCCTCCCCAGCAGAAGAGAATTTGGGTAAAGATGAGCTAGGCTTGGAAGAAGAGCCGGCAGAAGCCAATCTGTCCTCCCAGGAAGAGGAGGAGAAGACAGAGGAGGACTGGGAAAAGCCCAGCAGGGGCAAAAGAGCACGCAAAGAGAAGCACCTAGAAGAGAAGCTAGAAGAAGTTATAGATAAGTTTGATTCGGACAGCATTAGGAACCTCAGGTCCTCTGATTGACAGCCATCACCCATGGTGACGAAAAACATGGCCCTAGGACTTAGGAACGCGATTGACAAGGAAGTGATGCAGCGCTTCCGGGTGGAATGCCCACGGCCAGACCTTCCTGGTAAGGTGGCAGAAACCCAAGAATTGGATCTGAAAAAAATGTTGGCTTTCGTCTCAAAGACTAACAAGTACCCGTGAACAGGAATTGATATTGTAAGTGGCTTCAACCCAGCACTCCAACTAAGTCAATGCCTAGCTGTAATGCCCAGCTGGAACCCTTAATTATATATTTTTATGTCAAAAATTATTTTATTTCTGAACGATGTACCCTTATATCACACCCCTCTCTTTGAATCCTCTCCGGTCTCACTGAACCAAGAAGTAGGTTGTTTTACAAAGTCAAAAGATTTATTTGATGGATTTGAACAATATATATATCGCACTTTTATGAATTATGAACAATATCTGAACAGTATCTGGATATCACACTATTAATATTTATACATTGATCAGCATTGTGTAATATACCAGTAATCAACAATCTCTTTAATCAATAGGAGTCTGGATGAAAAGAATAATGTAGCATAGGATAAGACTTAGTGTGGGTGCAATGATATGAGATTAATGCAGGTCAATGTAGGGAAGAGGCCATCGGGAAGTATGGACCCATTTGTTGAGCTCCCTAAGGTCGGCGCAGAGTCTCCACTGGCCGTTTGGCTTCAATATCCCCAGCACCAGATTATTGAAGGTGCTATGGACTGGACAGATTATCCCAAGGGACTCAAGGTTCTTAATTATTTCAGTAAGGGACTCCATTGATGTGCGAGGCAAGCGTTATTGCTTCACAAACACAGGAGTCATGCCAGGGTCCATGGCAATTGTTGTTGTGTGGCTGTCAGTGCGACCACAGTCCTATGAGTCCACCGCAAAGAGATCTGGAAAATCGAAGAAAACTTGTTTCAATTTTAGCTTCTGCTGCAGAGTCTCACAGGCATCAGCTAGGTTGACTCTCTCTTCAACCATCTGCATTAAACCTGGAAAGACTTCTGGTTTTGCTATCTCAGTGGCCTCCTCCAGGTGGGTGGAGAAGTCCCTGGTCAAAGTGCTGATTTGGACTGGTGGCTTCAGGTGGGAAGTCAGTCCTAGCGGACTTGGAAAATCACCTCATCCCTCCTGAAGTCACAGGTCACATCCTCCTTACCATAAGAGCAGAAAGTGTACACCAGGAAGTTCCCCCCCATGCCGGGTAAAGATCCTGTCTGGTGTTGTGTTGTCATCACTGTCACTATCAGTCTTTGGGGATTGGTCCTAAGTTCATTTCCTAAATCTATGGAAAAATGTCGGTCATCAACCGCCATTCCAATAATAGTGCCTGCGGCTAGAGTAATACTCTTTAAGTCGCTGTTATCCACCTCTAATGGAATTGTGTCATGTTCTATACTGACTAGTGGTGTTGGGTTTACCCACAACCCTTGCTGTTGGAAATAAGCATTTAGATGAATACAGGCATTAGGGTTTTTCAATGTCTGTCCTCTTTTAACTTTCACTTCCAGGGAGAATTGTTGGGTCCTTTCTGGGATGGTGACTTCCTCTCCAATCTGAAATTCAACGGCATAAGGCAGCAATTGAGCTGACCTGAATGCTTTCCCTGGATCATCAAAGCCCATGGGATTATCCGCTAATTGCGACCAAGCTTTGAAGTTTATTAGGTCCAAACTAATTGCAAAGCGATTGAGAATGTCACTGCCTAAGTAAAAGGCGGCAGTGACGTCTTGCACGACCCAACAATTATGGACTATGCTCTTGTTGCCTATGGAGATTTTGAGCATACAACTGCTTGGCAGGAGATGTTTAGAATTTGGTGTTTTCAGATCCATTTCCCATTTGTCTATCAGTTTGAATGAGGGAATGGCTGGATCTTTTGGGAGTTGGGGAACATGGCTTCGCTGATGAAGCTCTTACCGTTGTTCACACACACTCGGGCGAGAACAGAGTCCTTCCCTTCATTTAACTGAACAGGGATGAACAACTGCTCTCCAATTAGTTGAATATCAGCCAGTCTCTGAGCTGATTTTTCATCGTTCTGGACTATAGGAGTTGGAATGTCTGATTGTGGATTGGTAAAGAATTTCAGAGGGTTTCCTTCCAGTGTGGAATGCCACCTTAAACTGGAAGGAAGGTTGATTTTCAGAAATGGAGAGGACCCCCAATCACCAGTTTGTTGTCGTACTGCTATTACTGTCACGTCTGGGATTTGGTGGTTCTGGAAGTGAAATTCTACTTGGTCAGGTTTTTGTTCAACCATGTGGCAGGTGCCGTTTAAACTAACATGGTTGACACTCTGTTTTAATTTTATTGGTCGGCTGGTCTGGGTCCAGAGGACCTTGTTTACGCAGTCTATGAGGGGTGACAACCTTCGCAGGAGGTCATTCCCTAGTAAACAAGGGGTGCCCTCTGGAGTCACAACTGTGACTGGGTGCTTCACTTTGTGTCGCCCAATTTTAATGTCCAAATTCACAGTCCCCTCCCGTCAAAGTTCTGAAGTTGTCCAGGAAGAATGGTGAGAGGAATTTGGTAATTCTCCCCACTTCCTGAATTCAGCTTCTCAAAGGACTTTTTGGACAGAAGAGTAGCTTGATATCCAGTGTCAAAATTGTACCCTGCCCCTGTATTTGTACCAGGGCATAGAATCTTCCCTCCTTGTCCGCAAGGGGGCACAGATAATGTACATTTTTGGACAACTGGTGGGTTAGTTTTTTTGTTTTGGACACTGATAAGGAGGTGATTTGGGCAGAATTCTGTGGGGAGTCTGAAAAGAAAAAGTGGCAACTAGATATGGGAGAAGTTTTGGGTTCCCCTGGTTCCAGTTCTGGGCCGCCCCCCCCCCCTTTTTGGAGGCAGTCACCAGGATGGGGTTGAACCAGGGGATTTTCATGCTGTTGGTTCTGGGGTTGGATGATGGGCGGCGCTAGCTCAGTCCCCACATCTACCCAGTCTGGGTTTGAATCCATTGGGACCCATTTCTCTTTGGGAGGAGTTCCCCCATCTCTGAAGGAGAAGATCCTTTTCCCAGGATCCTGTGAGGATCCCTCTCCTTCAAATTGGAAGATCTATACCTCCTCCACAAAATGGGTCTGTTTGGTTTCCTTGTTTCTCCTACCCCCTCTCTGCTCCTTGGGTGGCATACTTTCAGGGGCAGGAGATTCTGGTTCCGGTTCCTTGGTTTCCAGGGGCTTTTTACAAGTGGGGAAGGAAGCTTCCTCCAAGGCTTTACACCCCTCTTACCCTTGTGCCTCCTCCCTGGGAACCGGTGTGTTGTCGGGGTTCTGCCCCAGTCATTGTTCTGGAGCACCAGGTCCGGAGTTTGAGGCACTCTGCGCCGGCATGTTTATCTGAGGGTTCTGTTGAGCCCTCAGCATGCGACCCAGATCCTGTGCAGTGTTTTGGACTTGGTGCTCAGGCTGATACAGGGTTCTCATTTCTCCCCTAGGCTGATCCCGGGAAGGGTAGCTATCCCTTTTCTGATAATACCCCGGATTTGGAAGATTTGGGTACCCCTCCACCCTTGACCTCACCTCTCCCGGATTGGGCTGACTGGGCTCAGGAAAGTGGGGCAAGAAGGATGGATGATTTTGGGGTTGGAAGTTTTGTGGGTATCGGGGGAAAAGTTCTGTCCAGGATTTGGGGAATTTCTGCCCTCCTGGGCGAAGTGAGGAGGGAAGTTCCGTGGGTTAGGTGTTGTTTGGTTGGATCCCCCCCCTTGGGCTGGAGGGGTCCACACATAGCCCAGGATGGGTGTATTCCCCTTGTAACGGGGACTCATATAGTCAGGGGAGTGAGGGATCCCATTTGTGGGACTACCTCCTTGGCTCCCTGTCTGTGACTGGCCCGAGGGCCTTCTGGGCTTGGGATTGTTCTGATTTTGTTGCGGGTTTTTAGGCCCCCCATCTCCAAATCTAAAATGGGGGCAACCTTCACCTCTGCCACCTTAGGAGCAGCAGGGGTGTTGGTTGGTTTGGGGCTTTTAGGATTATTTTTGTTTTCTATGGGCTTTTGGACCTCATAAATTCTTGTGGACTGTTCAATGACCCAGTCTAGTAATCTTTTCTCATGAAAATCTCTCACTAGCTGGGTCATGATGTACTTTGGTAGAGCGTGTAAAAAAAAAGTATTGACAAATTCTTTGCTGTCCGTGCGCACCCTTCTAGTGATCTGTGCAAAGGCACGCTTTAACTCCTGCACAAATTCTTGTGGAGCCTGATCCTCCCCACATTGCAAGTTGTAGGTTGCCCTGCGAGCCTCCTGCGGATTTCTATGTACAGAAAAATGCTTCAAGATGGCTGCTGTATAGGTGGACCATCTAGAATGATTTTGGTCCTCCAGCCCCGCAAAGAAGCTGGAGTATTCTGGTGAGAAGGTCCATTTCACATAGTGAATACAGCTACTGCTGTCTTTCAAATGGAAAGTTTCCATCATCTGCTCAAAGAGCTCTAAGTGCTCCCAAACAGAATACTTAGCGTTCTTATGATAAGGCGTGATGACGCTCCTTATCGCCTTGATTTGCTTTAAGGGGTCTTTAAGCAAGGCCCTTTTTGCCTTATTGGCCTTCTTAGTTCGGATAACCTGGTCCATTCCTCCTCTGACTCAGAGGCATTGCTCCCAGAGGTGCCTGGGAATGGCTGGCAGAATGTGGGGACCTAGTCTCCTGTGTCCTGGGGCGCTCGGGGGAGTCTTCTGATTCCTCCTTGCTCCCAGGATGTGATGGGTACCCCCCCACTGTCCTAGCTGGGCAGAGGTTTTCAGGATGCCTTTAGTGGGCCTACTCTCATGGAGTTCCACACTAAATTTCACAGTACTTGGGTACCCATACCCAGATGCCCGCCCATCCATTCCTCGGAGGTGCTGGTCTATGAGCCCCATATTTCGGAGTGGTTTGAAATCTGCCATCCCCGTGGCCCTTGGCTCATGTGCGCCAGTGGACATGGGGGTGGCAGAGTCCAGGGACTGGAAGAGGTGAAGGCCTCTGGTACTAGGGTTCCTGAGGTTATGCTCAGGTGTTTCCCTTTCCCAGCGAACCTCATCTCTATCAGCCCCTGCTCCCTGCTGCCATGCAAGAACCTAAGCTTTCTGTTCCTCAGTCAAGGCCTTACTAGTCTCTATCAATCTCTCTTGCATGGCTACCTGCCTGTGGAGCCTGTCATTGTTCTCACAGAGAGCCTCATTTTGTCTCTGTGGTTCCGGGGTTGTTTTTGAGTACTGGGCCTGGTCTTTGCTGCAGGAGGGTTACCTCCTGAGTCCTGTCCATACTGGCCTGGTCCTTCCTTGCTAGAGCCTCTTCCACCCTCCTGGTGTGCTCTAACAATCTTTCATGCTCTTTTTTGAGGTCACCCAGTCCCTGAAGGGCCGGGTGATTTTCCTGTAATTTCTCTTTTAATTGACAGACTTCCTGGCCTAAGGTGTCCCTTTCCTGAGTAAGAACCTACCTCTCTGCCGCCGGATCGTCCCTCTGTCTTTGAAGTGCACCAGCTTTCTGGCGCTCTTCATCAAACTCTGCCTGGGTATCCAGGTCTTTCAAGATCAATGTATTGCTCTCCTCTTTCTCTCTATCTAATTGGCTTTGCAGGGTGGCTACTGTCACGCTCACCTGATTCCCACGGAGGCGCAGGTCTGGCTTCGAGTGCTGATGCTTCTTCAATGGTGAAGCGCAGGACTCTGAAGATGGACAGGTAGGGCCCCTCTACTCTGGCTTCTCTGGCTCGTAGGAATATTCCCCTGTGCGTGAAAAGGGAGTATTACCTACTGACGGAATAATGCTCAAGCCTCCCACTTCCTTCCAACCCTCCACGATACCCTTGCACGATTCCCCGTGAAGTCTCACCTTAGGGTCTAGAAGGATGAGTTCTCCATCCTGCTTCTGATGCAGGGGCGCATTGAAACCCAGTTACTTCACTGGATTGAGGTTTGATGGAAGTTCAAATAAGCTTGACTATTCAGGTAAGGCGCTGTAAGAGTTCTGTTGCAAGTTCAAAAGTTCAAGCTTAATAATAATGTTCATAGTCTTATTGCAGCAAGCGCTAACGCTTATGTCTTTTTGCCCTTAGGGGCCGGGGTCCGGAATGCCAGGAAACGGCAGGACCCGAAATGAAATGGGAATGACTCAACTGGTAAGTCTTAGAAGGAAACTGAGCTTTTCCTATTCCCTTCCTTCTCTCAACTTGTGTTCTTGTCTTTTTCTCTCTAGGCACTGGGAAGTGGCTGCGGATCCGGATGATCACTGCTGAAGATGGAGGTGCCCAGGAAAGGTGAGTGAAATGCAGCGCTGCAGCGATCGAAACGAAATGCTTTTAAAAATGATGTCTTCCCTTTCAGGATCGTCGGTGTAATGTCTCCGTGGTACAGCTTTAGCAGGTAAGGTCTTCTTTCTCTCCAATTCTCTCTTATCTCCCTTTGCAGGTGACCCAGGATGCTGACAGGCGTGGCTGAAGTCCAGATGCAGGAGCTGACACGGTGAGCGTCCAGCTGCGAGGAGCAGAACAACGCGAAGCAAGAGTTGCTGATCGGGTGTGGTTTAAATAGCTTTGAAAGAAGTTCCAGGTATGTATCCTTCCACCGATCAGGTATGTATCCTTCCCCGACTACACCCAGGTGGAAAGTAGTCCCACAGGTAAAGTAGTTCCATTCAGGCCTCAAGAGGGCCTGGATGTAGCAGCAGGGTCTGCATCAGGTAAGTGCACATTGAAACACTTGAACACATGTCTAGCTTTATGAGCCTGGCGCCTAAGGCGCCAGGACAGGGGTCCAACATGAGCCTGGAGCCTAAGGCGCCAGGACTGTGCCCAAAAGGCCCCAGCTTGGGCCCGCTGGCACTTCCCTGGGGGGAATGATGCCTGCCTCTGGGGTTGCTGGGTCAGACTCGGCTCCTTGGAGGTAGGCATCATGACAGTACCCCCCCTCAAGGCCCCTCCCAAGGTTGTTCCCTCCGGGGGTCTTGGCTTGTTCGGAAATCTCCGGTGGAACCTATGTATTAATCGAGGTGCGTGAACATGGTTACTAGGCTCCCACGATCTCTCCTGAGGTCCATATCCCTTCCAGTCAACAAGATAGAAGAGTTTTGACTTTAACACCTTGGAGTCTAAAATATCTTTAACTTCAAATTCTAATTCCCCTCCAATTTGAACTGGGTCTGGAGGCTTGGACAGTCGGGTCCCTGGTTGTACTGGCTTCAAAAGTGATGCATGAAAAACTGGATGAATACTATTGTTGGACGGTAAATCCAGTTTAAAGGCCACGGGATGGATTATAGCCTTGATGGGATAAGGTCCTATGAATCTGGGATTGAAGGTTTGCGGGCCCTTGAGGGGTAAATGTTTCGTTGCTGGCCATACCTGGTCTCTTACTTGGTAAGGAGGAGTTTTACTTCGGTGCAAATCAGCGTTTTCTTTATACTTTTTCTTGGCTTGCTGTAAATGAGTTGCAGCTTCTTTGAAGGCTCGGGTTATTGTGGAATGCAAATGATTTACTGCGGGTATTTCCAGGGTCAGAGGTGGATCTAGGTCAGAGGTCAGAGGATGGTGACCATACAAAGTATAAAAAGGAGTTTGTCCGGTTCCAGAATGCACTGAATTGTTGTGTGCATATTCTGCGATCCAAAGGATGTCTTTCCAATTTAACTCGGATTGGTGTAACATGCACCGAAGATATTGCTCGAGAGTCTGATTGATTCTCTCGGTTTGTCCGTCGGTCTGGGGGTGGTGGCTGGTGGATAACCGCACATCTATATGTGCTAGTTGGCAACACTTCTTCCAAAAATGGGAGATAAATTGACTTCCACGATCCGAGACTAATATGGAAGGGAAACCATGTATGCAAACTATATTCTCCAGAAATTCCTTGGCCTAGGTGGAAGCTGAAGGAAAACCTTTTAAAGGGATAAAGTTGGCCATTTTGGAGAATAGATCCACAATTACAAGAATAGTGTTGTAACCAGCACAAGGAGGCAGGTCAGTTATAAAGTCCATTGACAAGGTGTGCCATGGTGCCGGTGGAATATCCAAGGGTTGAAGTAGGCCGGCTGGCCTTTCCTTCTGACCCTTGTTTTGGGCGAAATTCCGCAAGACAATACAAAAGACTTTATGGGCCTCATTACAACCTTGGGGCTAAGTGCACCAACTTTACCACCATGGTGTAAACTCTGTTTACACCATGGTGGATGGCGGATTTACCGCCCCATTCCAAGGTGAGTGGGGCGGTAAATCCCCATTTCCCATTTTCCCTTCCCCATTCCCATTTTTGCCCCATAGGGCATAATGGGAGTGGGGAAGGCGCTAATTACGCCGCCGTAAATTACGGCGGCGTAATTAGCACCATGGCAGGTTAGCGCCATGGATTTTAACGCCTGCTAAAAGCAGGCGTTAAAATCAGAATCAGGTGTTAAGGGTTAACGGTGGCGTTAACCCTTAACGCCTGAGTTGTAATGAGGCCCTATGTCTTTTCTCCAAGAAGGCCACCAGAAGTGGCGTTTGATTTTTTCCTCCGTTTTAGCGATACCAGGGTGTCCTTCCATTAATGATTCATGATGATGGGCAATAACAAGTTCTTGCAATTCTTTACTTGGCAGAAACAACCGCTCCTGGAAGTAGGGTAAATCATCCTTAACGGTGTAATGAGGACCCTTTTGACTCCATTCCACTAAGGCTGAAGAGTCTAGAAGTTGTTTTACTTGCGTTTGGATGTCCTCAATAGTTTGCAATGAAGTTAGGCCTAAGATTCTTTGTTCAGGTATGATTGGCACAGGTTCTAAACTCGAATTGGGTTCTTCCATGCCAATCCGGGATAAGGCGTCCACTTTACCATTCTTGCAGCCAGGGCGATAGGTAATTACAAAATCAAATTCCGCAAAGAATAGAGCCCATCGGAGTTGTCGTGAAGATTGAGCTTTGGCCGTCTTTAAATACTGTAAATTTCTGTGGTCCGTAATTATGGTGATGGTGTGTCTTGCCCCGAGAAGGTAGTGACGCCAAGCCTTGAAAGCAGATTTAATAGCCAGTAACTCTTTGTCGGTAATTGCGTAGTTGATTTCAGGAGGAGAACATTTCCTGGACCAAAAGGCCACTGGGTGTAGTTGGTTAGTTTCTGGGTCTCTTTGCGACAGGACAGCTCCCATGGCCGAACTGGATGCGTCGGTTTCCACAATATAAGGGAGATCTGGGTGCGGGTGCTTTAATACAGGTGCAGAGGTGAATTTGGTTTTCAGGTCCTGAAAGGCTTGTTCGGCCTCAAGAGTCCATTCAAAGCGTTTGTTTTTCTTTAGGTGAGCTGTGATGGGTTGGACTGTTCGGGAAAATTCCGGGATGAATCTTCGATAGAAATTGGCGAAGCCGAGCATGCTCTGAACTCCCTTCACCGCGCTAGGAGATGGCCATTTGAGCATGGCGTCCACCTTTCGCGAGTCCATTCGGACACCTTGTGGTGTCAGGATGAATCCGAGAAACTCAACTTCTGTAGTATGAAAAACGCATTTTTCGAGCTTTGCAAATAGTCTGTGCTGGCGCAATTTCTCAAGAACTGCCCTAACATGTTTTCTGTGATCGGATTCTGAAGAAGAGTACACCAGGATGTCGTCAATATAAACAATGACACAGACATCGATAAGTTCCCGAAGAACATCATTCATAAAGTACTGAAAGGCGGCAGGTGCATTGCACAAACCGAAGGGCATCACCTGATATTCGAAGAGCCCAAATTTGGTGCGGAATGCAGTCTTCCATTCGTCGCCTTCTTTTATACGTACCAGGTGATAAGCTCCTCGAAGATCTAACTTGGTATACACACAAGCGTCTTTCACCTGGTCGATAAGCTCAGGGATCAGGGGCAGAGGATAACGATTCTTAATCGTTATTTGATTTAGGGCGCGATAGTCTATACATGTTCTAAGGTTGCCCTCTTTTTTCGGCACGAAGAATAAAGCTGAGGAGACAGGAGACTTGGACGGGCGAATAAAACCATTGGCTAGGTACTGATCTAAATACTGACGCAAATGCAGGTTCTCAGGTTCCGTAAGAGCATAAATCCTACTACAAGGTAGTTGAGCATTGGGTACCAGATCGATTTGGCAATCATAAGACCGAATGGGAGGTAACGTGTTAGCCTGTTCCTTCTGAAAAACGTCTTGGAATTCTTGGTATTCTGACGGTAGCTGTACAGGGGTGGAAGTTGCTGAGGCTAGACCCATAACTGGATTTCTTGGATAACAAGTTGGTTCACAATCAGGAAAACTTATCTTCTTTGCTTGCCAGTCAATTCTGGGATTATGTGTTTCTAACCAAGGAATTCCAAGAATTACTTGAAATTGTGGGGCCTTGATCACATCAAACACGATTGTTTCCCTATGTCCATCCTGACCCACCAGTGTCATTTCAACAGTGGAATGCGTTACAAGCCCTGAGGCTATTTCGGTTCCATCTACTGTAGTAATGACATCTTGGGTTACTTTCAGGCGGAGAGGGAACTTAATCCTGGAAGCCAATTCACGGTCTATGTAATTTCCAATAGCTCCACTGTCGATGTATGCTTTTATAGCATGCAACTGCTGAGGCTGTTTTGGGTCCACGAGCACCATTGGCATGACAAAATGCGAGGTCAAAGAATCTGTTTTCAAGCTCGGCAAGCGGACCCCTACGCTTGTCGGGCTAGGTCATTTCCCGAATCAGGTGTCAATAAATCGTTATCAGTGGCTCCAACCACCTTCTTAGGTGGTTTAACCGGACAATTTCGAAGAAAGTGACCGGAAGTCCCGCAATACAGACAAAGTTGCATTTGCCGTCTTCTCTCTCGTTCCTTCTGCGTTAATGGTCCTTTAACACCGCCGATTTGCATAGGTTCGGATAGGTTGGTACTCTTGAAGTTGGCGTGGGTTTTGATCGGTACTCGGGTTTCGTACTTGAACCGATCTGCTTTTCTATTTTGAAGTCTGTGATCAAGTTGAACCACCAAGTCTATGTAGTCTGTGCAGATCTGGGGTGGATCTACTATCTGAGCTAGAACATCCTTAAGCTCTCCGCGCAGGCCTCGATGAAACAATGTGATCCTTTTGTTTTCTGGCCATCCAGTTTCCACAACCAGTCTATTAAAGGTGGCAACGTAGGACAGGAAATCCTGATTACCTTGTCGTAAGGATAGCAGTTCGTTATCAAGGGCCTGTCCTTGAGAGTGTTGAGCAAACAATCTTTCCATGCTGGCCTGGAAACCCTGAAAATTCTGGAGAATGGGATCATCCTGATTTACCAATGGAATAGACCAATCGGCAGCACTGCCACTGAGGTAAGATAGTATAAAGGCTACCTTGGTCTGGTCGTTAGGGAAGGCCCCAGGTCTGCATAGAAAGTGTAAATGACATTGGTTCATAAAGACGGCATATTTCTTGGGATCCCCCGCAAAACGTTCAGGCAGGGCCAAAGGCATGTGTCCAGGTAGATTGATTTGTACCGGGTTATTTAAACCCATTGATGTGGAAGTACCTCTGGAATTAGGTAAAGGAGTGTGCCCTGCCTGGGCCTGCAATAACCTTTTGGCCAGGACATCTGTTCTTTCCTTGGATAGGATCAGTTGTCTTTTGAGAGCGTTAGTCTCCTGGCGGGCTGAGTGCACTTCTGCCCGTAATTCTCCCAAAAGCTGGGCCAGCTGATCTGTCTCGGAAGTCTCCATAGCGCCCGGGTGGGAAATTGTGGGTAGGCTTCGCGTTCTGTCACGCTCACCTGATTCCCACAGAGGCGCAGGTCTGGCTTCGAGTGCTGATGCTTCTTCAATGGTGAAGTGCAGGACTCTGAAGATGGACAGGTAGGGCCCCTCTACTCTGGCTTCTCTGGCTCGTAGGAATATTCCCCTGTGCGTGAAAAGGGAGTATTACCTACTGACGGAATAATGCTTAAGCCTCCCACTTCCTTCCAACCCTCCACGATACCCTTGCACGATTCCCCGTGAAGTCTCACCTTAGGGTCTGGAAGGTTGAGTTCTCCATCCTGCTTCTGATGCAGGGGCGCGTGGAAACCCAGTTACTTCACTGGATTGAGGTTTGATGGAAGTTCAAATAAGCTTGACTATTCAGGTAAGGCGATGTAAGAGTTCTTTTGCAAGTTCAAAAGTTCAAGCTTAATAATAATGTTCATAGTCTTATTGCAGCAAGCGCTAACGCTTATGTCTTTTTCCCCTTAGGGGCCGGGGTCCGGAATGCCAGGAAGCGGCAGGACCCGAAATGAAATGGGAATGACCCAACTGGTAAGTCTTAGAAGGAAACTGAGCGTTTCCTATTCCCTTCCTTCTCTCATCTTGTGTTCTTGTCTTTTTCTCTCTAGGCACTGGGAAGTGGCTGCGGATCCGGATGATCGCTGCTGAAGATGGAGGTGCCCAGGAAAGGTGAGTGAAATGCAGCGCTGCAGCGATCGAAACGAAATGCTTTTAAAAATGATGTCTTCCATTTCAGGATCGTCGGTGTAATGTCTCCGTGGTACAGCTTTAGCAGGTAAGGTCTTCTTTCTCTCCAATTCTCTCTTATCTCCCTTTGCGGGTGACCCAGGATGCTGACAGGTGTGGCTGAAGTCCAGATGCAGGAGCTGACACGGTGAGCGTCCAGCTGCGAGGAGCAGAACAACGCGAAGCAAGAGTTGCTGATCGGGTGTGGTTTAAATAGCTTTGAAAGAAGTTCCAGGTATGTATCCTTCCACCGATCAGGTATGTATCCTTCCCCGACCACACCCAGGTGGAAAGTAGTCCCACAGGTAAAGTAGTTCCATTCAGGCCTCAAGAGGGCCTGGATGTAGCAGCAGGGTCTGCATCAGGTAAGTGCACATTGAAACACTTGAACACATGTCTAGCTTTATGAGCCTGGCGCCTAAGGCGCCAGGACAGGGGTCCAACATGAGCCTGGCGCCTAAGGCGCCAGGACTGTGTCCAAAGGGCCCCAGCTTGGGCCCGCTGGCACTTCCCTGGGGGGAATGATGCCTGCCTCTGGGGTTGCTGGGCCGGACTCGGCTCCTTGGAGGTAGGCATCATGACAGCTACCTGCTCTGTGCATGCCCTATTGAAATGTATCTGTTGCTCCAGCTTTTTCTGGTTCTGCAGTAGAGAGTCCAAAAATTCTTGATACTCCTTCTGCAAGGCCAAAATTTTGGTATCCTGTTCCGCCTTTTCCTGCTGCAGGATACCCATATCCTCTTTTATTTTGATTGTGTACTGTCTACTCTCATTTTCTGATTCTTGGCTCCTCTGAAGCCTCCGCTCAGCAGAGTCCAGATCAATTTGGGCCTTTCCTAATGCCTGCAATTGCTTACTTGCCAGATCTTGGCCTTCAGCATATTTATCCTTTATGGTTCCAATAGATAAATATAGATATGCCGCTATTTTGGCAATCTTGTTTTGCTCATCCTTTGCCTTAGGGGGCATATATAGTTCACTCGGAGTCATATGTAAGGGACCCTGATCCTTCCATGTATCCAACTCTGTTGCAGTGATCTGTTGTGTGATTGCCTGCAACCACACATTCTGATCCTGCTCTGTCCATTCACCTCTCACAAATAACTTATGCAAAAGGTGTTCTCTAGCCATATTGATCTCTACCAATTTCGCCATTCTGGAAATATTGATTTCCTTCCTGACTTACAGAAGTTTCCTTTTATTTTTGCAAAACAGGCCGTTTCCTTAGAGCGTTACCTTTTGAGGGGTGCTTTTACAGTGTAACACAGCGTGGTAGTCCAACGGGATTTATGTACCCTATTAGTTAGCACACTGTATAAAGCTGTCACAAGTGGTATATCTAATTCAGAAATCCTGCGCTCGAGCCCCCAATCTCTAAGTGGCTTCAACCCAGCACTCCAACTAAGTCAATGGCCCTCACTATAAGGTTGGCGGAATGGGTTTACCGGCACTGGTAAAAGTGCCGGTGTCGGTAAACCTGTTCCGCCCTATTACAAGGTCTCCTCGCGGGACCCGCAATGGGCGCCTGGAAAAACCAGGCGTCCTTACCGGGTCCCGCGAGGGGACCAGAGAGCTAACAACGGGCCTGTCATTAACATGCCTGTTGTTAGCTCCATCCCCATTCCCCGTTGAGCCCTATGGGGGCTCGAATGGGAATGGGGATGGACCGGGTCCGGGTTCCTCGGACGGGGAATTACCGGGTCCGCCAAGGTTGCGATGGCCCGGTAATTCCTCATTCGAGGTACCCGGGCCCGGATTGCGGTATGGATGCAACCATGCCGCTAAAAGCGGCATGGTTACCACCAACCTTCTAATGAGGCCCAATGTCTAGCTGTAATGCCCAATTGGAACCCTTAATTATATATTTTTATGTCAAAAGTTCTTTTATTTCTGAACGATGTACCCTTATATCACGCCCCTCTCTTTGAATCCACTCCGGTCTCACTGAACCAAGAAGTAGGTTGTTTTGCAAAGTCAAAAGATTTATTTGATGGATTTGAACAATATATATATCACACTTTTATGAATTATGAACAATATCTGGATATCACACTATTAATATTTATACATTGATCAGTGTTGGGTAATATTACAGTAATCAACAATTGCTTTAATCAATAGGAGTCTGGATGAAAAGAATAATGTAGCATAGGATAAGACTTAGTGTTGGTGCAATGAAATGCAATGATATGAGATTAATGCAGCACAAAACTAAAACTTGGTATGAATTCAATCAAATGCAATGTAATCACTCTTTCCCCCCTTATGCTACTCAATCCCCCCCTAAATATGCAGTATGAAGAGATGGAATGAGGGAACACAGGTTTCAGGAAAATACAATCAACAAATGCAGTTTCAATCCCAGTTCCCCCAGCAAGCTTAGAGAGAAACAGGAATGATTTTAAAACAGGTCAAATGCTTTGAATGTGGTTTTGTAATGAATGGAAAAATACTGAAAAATGACTCTAATTTGCTAAATGGATTCAGAACTAGTGGGAGCCGCTTGGATAGGTTCAGGTAAACACTAACAATGATGGTTGAATGGCTGGTAGATAGGAAACTGAATTCAGAGATTGAATGCAAAGAATAGCCATTTTATATTGGATGAAATTGAGCCAAATGCAGAATCGCAGCAAACTTTTCAGCGCACAAGAAATGCGATTGCGGCAAAACTATAAGGAGTTCTGACACTTACATTTTGTTCCTAGCATGTACGCTTCAGTAGTTATGAAGGTTTTAGTGAAGGCCGATTTTTCTCAAGAGTCAAGATTTCAAATGAGAGATGCGCTGTTGAAGCTTACAAACAAGGATTTCTTAACACTAAGGGAGGTTGTGAAGATGCGAGATACCAATGGTACAGCCACCAGTTCGGAGGCGCCTCTGTCTGATCTTTGTCCGCTGCAACACTTGCCTTTCTTCAGCAAATATATATTAGCGCAAAGATGATTATCACCACAATTATCAGAGGATTATATGGATGAAAGAAGGATTCAGGACAAATATTCACAACTATGGTCTTGGAATAGGAATAGGCCCATTAGGATCTGGTCAAAGGTTTGGACTGGAATCTGCTCACCACCGGACAGGATTCAGGCACCCGGATCTGCACGCAGCACGCCACTGGGTCTCTGCACGGCTTCTTGGACTGGAGCTGACGGGTTGGTTCTGGGTTACAGCTCTGCTCTACTGGTTTGGATCTCTGGGTTCTAGCAAGGGTTCTTGACAAGAATCAGAAAAACAGCACAGCCCAGCTGTTGAATTGGTTGTGCCCCTTGGAAGTTTGGCGTTAAAATCAGGTTGCAAGATTTTAAAGGCCAGCTGTGAAGGGTTCAGCTTTGGATTGGGCCTTCTGCTTTCAGAGTTCTGGAGTCTTGATCTGGGTTCTGGAGTCTTGATCTGGGTTCTTCCTGCAGAACGCTTCACCAATAAATCAGTTGATGGGTGAATGTGTGTGTCTCTAGGTCCTCAACAGTCCCTATTTATATTTTTCCCAAGGGGCTGGATAGGCTAATTATACTATGCCCACCCTCTAGCAAACTGATTGGTCCAAGTATTCCCTCTCTCCTGATTTGAGAAGGAACAGTGTGTCATGTGTCATGATGTGTCATGTTTATGGTCCAGGGAGAAACCCCCCCTTTGTTTCTGTACAGTATATCTTACTTTTCACAAAAAGCATATTTATAATATCACCAACTTACTAATACTACATATTTACACCCCAAATTATATAAAGCACATATCTGTTCAAGTCCCATCTTCTTAAGAGTTTTGGTTCACAAATGACCGTTTTTTGCGTTTTTAGTCGGTTACCCAGTGTCAGATCTGTACAACTTTTTCCGCATTCATGCGCATAACATCTGGGCATATTCCTGTACATTTTCATATTCCTACCATTATCACAATTTCTACAATCTTAACATTTTCCTGGTTCAGTCTCTGAACATCGCACAAATTCCAGAGTAGTTTCAACTTGTGAGCAACATATTCATTTTAACAATCTATAAATTCCAGATTTTTACAAGTTTAGCACAGTTTTCTATAAGTCTTTTTCTCAAACATATATTTTCTGCAGTACCAAATACACATTTCAGTCTAGCTCCGCCTCCAATGCTTGGCTGAGCCAGAGATGCAACCTGAGCTTGTTCCTGCCAGCAGCTGGTTTCTATTGATGCCCGAATTAACATTTTCTTTTCAGTCAAGGGAGCCTTTTGTTTCTTGTCAGAGCGACAGGCCAAAGTCCCCTCCCATTTCCTTTCACACCTCCCTGCCAGTTCTTGTCAGAATACGCCTGTGGAGCCTATGGAAGACTTGGCGTTTATGATCCCCAGTCTAGTCCTCACCCAACATGGCGGACTAAACTATAAATCATGGCCATGCGCCCTCTTCGACGCGTTGTACCTGTTCTCATTCTGAATGCCTTCAACGCTGTGTGTGGCCTTAGCACTTAGCCGCCTGGTTTTCGTTCCATTCTCCTTCCTTGCCTCCCTTTCAGCTGTTTTGCTTCGCTGTCCGCTCCGCTGTGAATCCTTAATCTTTCTACCTCTTTTGGCTTTGCTGGCATTGTTCTATTTCCTTTTCTGCTTGTGCCTGGCAGTGCCGGTCGGGTTCTAATATCCTACTTTCCTTCTATACTCTTCCTGTTTGTCGCTACCCTTTGTACTTGGAGTTCCGGTCAGATTCGGGACGCGACACAGTCTAGCCGCTTCTACATTATTCTTTTGTATTCTTAACTACATGGTGACTTCCTGTTTCTATCTGGTTCGGGGGTATTCTCTTTCTACCTACCATTCTGCAGTTCCTTATTTCTTACTTCTGGTGCGTGTATTTCCTTACATCTTCCTCTCCTATTCTGATTCTTCCGTCTTCTCCCCATCATTTGCACTCTACTCTACGGAGCTTAGTTCTACTTACTTATTCAGGATTCTGTATCCTCCTGCTGGACGACGGATCACTTCTACTTCCTACAAGAGACCCTGTCTTCTTGGATTGTTTTCAACACAACTTGTGACTGGAAGTGTGTGAAAGAATTCCTGTACATTTGATCCCCTTGCAGACTACACAGGGTTTTTTGTTGCCCAGAGGGTTTTTCCCTTGAACATTGGGGGTTTAGATCCTCGGGGTTCACCTTTGATAGGTTACACTTCCTGTCAAGGTGGCCTCTGGGGCAGCTAGACCCTAATTACACGATAAGAAAAAGAAGCTAAAGAAAGAAAAGTCATCAGACCACCGGAAATTGTGCCGGAAGACTCCAACCAGTTCCAAGGACAGTTCATCTGAAAGTACAGGTGAGGAGGAGGTTGGGGAAGACAGACCTTCGTCTGACAGTTCTTCAGCTGAGGGCAGGGGGGAAGATTCCTTTCTTTGGGGAGAAACTGTGGAATGCCTTTGAAGCTCAGTGTGGCTGGCTTTAACTTACTTTTGAAACAATGTTTTAAAAATAGCCTTTCACTAAAATACAATTTACATTTTTACAAATATAGCCACAAATCTCTTACTTCCAGCCTTTTTTAAAACATTGAGATTGAATTGTCACCCTATATTGTTTTTGATGGGAAGTCTCTTCTTTCCATACTTTGATTTTAAGTACAAGTTTAAATTGACAGGTTAATTAAATGCCAGCTTCTGACACAGGCGAGAGACGGTACTGCGCCCATTTTTAACATATTTTTCCAAGCAAGCATCTTTGAATGTGGATTTTCTTATGATAAAATGTTTCTGCTGACATTGTGCTTGAGTGAATTCTTTAAATAAAGTGATGTTTAACACCCAACAAGGATGTTGGATCTTTTGTGATGTTGGGAACCATAATTTTTGCACTTTCCACAGCCAAGGAAAAATGGATTTTTAAAGCAGTTCTGGGTTTTCCTTTGCAATGCAGCACTGCTTTTTCAAGTAGTTTCATTTTCCTCTGTGGGCAGCCAAATGATAGGTTTTGGCAGTGGTCTCCTGTGCTACCACTGACATACACAAAATGGATTGGCGGCCTATTTTTCAGGTTTTCCTGTGCACTTTCAGAGATTTTTAGCGCAAAGATCTTTTTGGCAGCCATCCTGTTTCTGATACAAGCAGTGCACAGTGAGGTTGCATGACATAGACTAGTGGGTTAAAGCATCCCACAAGCCATCATGGAGGAGCTGCCAGGAGAAAGTGTTAGATATCTCCATGCCACTGGCCAAGATAATGGGCCTGGCCGAGAGAGCCAGAGACGCCGGGGAGGAAATTGGCCCAGCAGCCATAGCAAATTGGGCACAGAGAGCAGTCTGCCTGCTAGGCAATGCGAACTGCACCATCTCCTCAGAAAGGAGGAGAGGACTGCTACTTAAGATCGATGCTAGGTTAAGTGATCTAGCCTCATACAAAGCCGGGGAAGCAGTGCAGGGCCTCCTCTTCGGGGAGACCTTTGGCAAAGAGATGGGCAGATTCGTGGGCACTTATTAATCTCTGGAGAAAGTACAAGCGTCAATACCCAAGATTTTCCCGGGCAGAGATTTTGCCGGGACCGGCCGCTATCAGGGTCAAGCAGCTGGTCGATTTCACAGAGGCAGACGACCTCAGGATATAGAGCCCAGTTCTGGGAAAACATGCAACAAGACTCCTTCTTTCTTTCCAGAGGAAGGTTTGCAAGAGGTCACAGAGGCAGAGGAGCCAGCCGAGGCCAGAGCTTTACCCGAGGTGAGAGCACAAACATATCCTCCAGTGGGGGAAAACGCAGCATTTTTGGAAGAATTGGTGCCCGCTTTCCAACGATGCATGGGTTTCGCAGACCGTCAGAGGTCTGCAGCTAGAATTTACACAGGAGCTTGTTCAAGTGGAATGGCCCAGAGCGTTGCAATAAGCTCAAGCCAAGTAAGAATGTTTACACCGCAAGCTTCACCAACTAGAGCTGAAAGAAGCCATAGAACGGTGCACAACAGCCCCAAAA
Organism: Ambystoma mexicanum; assembly: GCF_040938575.1. Taxonomy (NCBI): domain Eukaryota; kingdom Metazoa; phylum Chordata; class Amphibia; order Caudata; family Ambystomatidae; genus Ambystoma; species Ambystoma mexicanum. The sequence goes on along the minus strand of NC_090934.1, from coordinate 858,734,057 downwards.
TTTGTAAGCACCATGTTTCTAGTCCACAGAAAAGAGAAAGTGCGACCAGTCATACATTTGAGAGAATTGAACGGTTGGATTGTTTACTATCATTTCAAGATGGAAGGGATACACCAGCTAAGAGACAGCTTGAGAGAGGGAGATTGGCTAACAAGAATAGACCTGACGGACGCATATCCCACAGTGCCAGTGCAGAAGGAATTCAGGACTTTCCTAGCTTTTCGCTGGGGCAGCCAACTGTGCAGTTCAAAACAATGCCGTTCGGGCTAGCCTGAGCACCCTGGCTTTTATCCAGCTTATGAGACAGTAGAAGCAGCGATCAGGGAGAAAGGGATCCGGATGATCATATACCCAGACAATCTCCTGCTCCTGGCAGAGGATCAAGAGGCACTATTACACCAAACATCTTGGGTGAGAGATCTCCTTGCATTGATAGGATTCCTAGTGAACCTTGAAAAATCAGATACAATGCTGGCGCAAAGGTTAGATTTCCTGGGTTTTGTACTAGATACCAGAAAGGCAACGCTGGAGTTACCAGAGCAAAAAAAATCAAGGACATCAAGAAAGAAATCATAGATTGCCTGAGCAAGCAGAAGATATCGCTCAGAATTCTAGCGAGGATAGTGGGGATGTTAGCAGCATCCATTCAAGCTATCTTCCCAGGTCCTCTGCATTATTGACCCCTTCAGAAGCTAAAGATGACACCTATAGCAGAGTCTGAAATATCAACAATTAGTTCCTCTAGATCAAGATTCCATCACAGAACTAGAGTGGTGGTTGAAGAATATGGATGCCTGGAATGGTCGTGCCATATTCGGAGATCGTCCGAATCTAGTCATATATTCATAGAATCAGACGCCAGTCGACTGGGTTGGGGAGCGAGATGCGGGTCTCTAGAGACTGGAGAGAAATGGAGCGGGGAAGAGCTTTGTCTCAACATAAACTGTTTAGAGCTGCTAGCGGTCTCATTCGCCATCAAGGCATTCACGAAAGGGAGAGTGAGCTCCTGTGTTCTGCTCAAAATGGACAATATATCTGCGGTCAGGTACATAAATCACCTAGGAGGAACGAAATCCAAGCTGCTCGCAGAACTAGCAAAAGAATTTTGGCACTTTTGCCTCCAGTCAGGAACGTCAGTGACAGCAGAGTATCTTCCAGGGACACTCAATGTAGTAGCGGACTGGAACTCCCAATACCTGACAGACTCCAGCGATTGGAGACTGAGCGTAGGAGTCTTTCAACAGCTGAATCGGCTGTGGGGATCGGTGCATACCGATCTGTTCGCGTCCTGGCTTGCGCACAGACGAGCACCTTTTTCAGCTGGAGGTTGGATCCGTTCGCTCAAGGCAGGGACGCGTTCCTCCAAGCGTGGGCAGGGAATATACATTATGGGTTTCCCCCCTTCGTTATGCTGAGAAGAGTTCTAGCAAAGTGTCAGCGAGAGAAAGCAGAGTTGATTCTGATAGCCCCGATGTGGAAATCTCAAGTGTGGTTCCCGACGCTAATGGAACTAGCAGCGGACATACCGTGAGTCCTCCCCGACGGAGAGCACTTGCTCACGGACCCAGCTGGGTCATTTCATCCTCTGATAGTGATAGGGACTCTCATGGTAATAGCGTGCAGGATATCAGGAGATGCTGGGCAATGGAAGGCATTTTGGTACAAGCTGCCGTGCTCATTGTGGAGTCAAGGGCCCCATCTACTAGGAGGAGCTACGATACAACTTGGGCCATATGTTCGGGCTGGTGCGCAGGGAGACATTTTCATCCCGTTTCAGCTCCTGTAGTAGCAATCTTGAATTTCCTGGCTCACCTGCTGCAAGATGGGAAAGCGTTTAGGACCATCGGAGTGTACAGATCTGCGATCTCGACAGGTCACCTACCAGTAGAAGGAATCCCAGCAGGTGAACACACTGCAGTGGTCAGGCCTATAAATGTAGCCCGGGCTAAGGCACCCCCGGAGCCAAAGTACAAACAGTTATGGGACGTGGCAGTAGTACTGCGATTACAAGCAAGCTGGCCAGCAGACCGGCACCTGTCACTGAAGCAACTATCAGGCAAACTGGCCATGCTCTTATGTCTAGTGTCTTGCAAGCGAGAAGCAGACGTCAAATCCCTAGAAATACACAGGAAATGTTTCCGTCCAGAGGGAGTGACGTTTTCGATAGCTAGAAGGACGACAGTACATTACCCCTATTTCCCAGGCAATGCGAAATGGTGCGTAGCGAGATGTATTAAAGACTACGAGAGTAGGGCGGCTGAGTGTAGAGCGGCCAGTACTACGCAGTCATTGATAGTGCGCAGGAAGCCTTTTCATGCAGTAGCAACAGCCACCATAGCTAGGTGGGTGCAGTAAGTGATGCAGCTAGCAGGCATTAATGTGAAAGAATACAGAGCGCATTCAGTGAGAGGGGCAATGGCATTCAAGGCATTCACAGCAGGGGTAACACTGGAATATTATGCAAGATGTGGATTGGGCTAGTGATACTACATTTAAAGAGCTTATTTGAAGCCTATTGAAGGGTTGGCTACAGTTGTATTTTGGAAGCTTTGAACAAGCATAATGCTTGCCCACAGTCTTGACATAGAATGAAGATTACCCCTGCTATTTGCGCAGGGAGTCTTGATTCTATTAAAGACTAGTGGGCGAGCATTCATTTCCCACCCTCTCATGTACTGTAAAGCATGTATATCTAAATGGTTGTGGTTGATTGACAGTCAAGGGCTCCACCCTGACATTGTTATTTGTGTACTTCCTAGGGGAGACTGGAAGAATAATGGAGGAGCAGGGAGCTGTAAGCAGCGGAACATGAAGTAGCGGAGATCCGCGTCAGAGAAGCGGCAGAGTTGAGCCGGAGAAAGTTGGAGTTGATTGTCCGTTTTGGTTGGACACAGTTGTGAAAGTTTTCAGAGATGCAGTTCAGAGCACTCAAATAAGAGGAGTAGTCCAGGAGCAGGAAGTGGGTCATAGCTGGACTGAGGCTAACAGGACAGAGACAGTGGGACTTGTAGTTTGGAAAGAAAAGAAAAGGGATGAGAGAAGACCTTTTCAGTTTTATGTTTTGTTGAAACTGCTGGAGAGTAAATAAATAGAACTTGAAGCATAACACTCGCCTCCTAGTCTTTAATAGAATTAAGACTCCCTGCGCTATTAGCAGGGTTAATCTTCATTGTTCAAAGCTTCCGGTTAAGACTCCCTTGCGTGGATCGCTCCCAAACAAACCCCCTTGTCTGTCTAATTTTTCTGTCAAATTGTCATTCAGCACTGTTTGCAAAACAGAAAAAAGTTAAACAAATGTAAAACATAACTTTTGTTATCGGTTTCGCTCGCTGATCCCAGGTGTCCTTAAATTGTGTGGCACCCCATCAGTTCACACGTTCTTAACTCTAAATCGCCTATACGCGTGTTCTTCTGTTTCCTGAGCGATCCACCTGGACGTTAACCCTCGGTTTATATTTCCGTTTTTGCTCACTTTTATTTTTTTTTAACGTTTATTTGGGAGGTTATTCAACACGTCTGGTTGCCTTTTTGGGTAAAAGCACCATATATAAATCCGAAACCTTTCTTTGCTTTACTAATCCGGCGACGTGACATCCTCCCACGCGTTCCCTTCGGATTTAAATGAGTCACTGCTCATCCGGAAGCTCTTGAGCTGTGAATGTGCCTCTTGCAAAACTGTCATTCGAATTAGTTCCCGGGAGAGCGCCCGGGGGACAGCCGGCCCCAGGGACTGGAGTGCGATGGGGATGGACAACAGCACATGTCAGAACCTGCATGTGAGGCTACTACTGGTCACACAGGCCACACGTGTCCCAAGAGGGGGGTCGGCTTAGGAGAGAGGGATTGCATCTACTGGAAGGGTGTGTGCTCTGAACCATCACCAGAATAATAAACAGAGGACACATACAATGATTATCAACAATGAACTTTGCCAGTGAGCACAACATTGAGGAAAATGTTGATATGCAGATACCACAGATTGAGTTATGTATTGAAAATACATATATCAGGGCGAATCATGTAAAGAATAACTATGCCCTTAGAGAAATTGCCCTCGTTGGCCTTAGGTCAACACAGCCTTCACAACAAGAATGAGAACAGCGTTACACCTATTGGTCCACTTTATATAAAGGAAGGACTGCCTGAAGTTGTTTGCCCATTCCGGTGCTGGGTGGGCTATGGCGTTTGCACCTAATTGGTTTAGGTAGAAAGGGGTATCACTTCTCACCGATTCAGGTAGTATGGCGTCTGAGGGGCAGTGCTTTAAGTCTCATGCAAAATCGAGCGGGGGGCTATGTGGAGGGGTGTGACCCAATGTTCAGCAGGTAAGTGCCATGATCCCTTCCAGGCATCCCATTAAAGAGATCATCACCCTCTCACCTGCACTGTGAGCGTGATGATCCCTGCATCTCTCACAAAAAAGGATGGCTGGCGAGGGTCAGCGCCACCCCGTTTCTTCCTTCAATGTGGCGCCGACCCCTGCCAGGCATCCCTATAACTATATATAGAAGCCATGTGTGCACCACAGAGGTTGGCCAGCTCCCTGATGTTTGAAGACATCAGTACGCTCAGCCAATCAGGTGGCTGGCACAGCGGGCAAGAATACACAGGGTACCAACTGTTGTTTCGGCCACCCGAGCCCCTTACTCAGGCGGCGCTATCTTTTTTGTTTGTTTGTCAGGAGGCAACAGGGAACCTCTCCTTGTTGCCTCACCCTACCCCCTCAAAGAAAACATATGCTTTCCTGACTCCCTAAACACCACTTGCCTGTTGGACCGGAGCTTTGTGCTCCTGTCCCAGTGCTCCTCCAGCCTGTGGCCACCAATATGGACATAGACAAAGGGAATAATAGGGCTCATTACAAGTTGGGCGGTGCGGGTAAAATGTGGTGGTATTAGAGTATACCAACGCATTTCCACACCGCCCAACTGTAACTTTGGCGGAAAGTTGGAGGATTCACCTCCAGCTATGAGGTGGAGGTAAATCTGCCAGCTTTCTGCTGAAAATGTCCCCATTGAGTGGACTCAAAACAAATGGGGATTCACACCGTCACTTGTAATCCAGCAGTAATACCACCAGACCAAGTGGCGGTAATGGTAATACAGTTTGGTGATATCTGGGCAGATTTACCGTCCAGATACCATATACCACCAAACTCTTAATGAGGCCCTAAGTGCCTTATCGAATGGCAATAGCCATCTTTTTTTATTCCGCTGGAAATTGAGTCCGGGCAATAGCACAGAGCCCATCTCCCATCTCCCAGAGTCCATCTCTGAGGGAAAAAAAACGATTTGGACCCGAGGTGTACATGGTCGGCAACGGCCTACAGCCCTCGCCGAGTCTCTGGTTTGGGTCTACCTAAGCACAGGCTGGCTGGCCGTTACCTGCCATGTACGCCCCACAGCTTCCACTACTGCCCTGAGGCCTCTGGCCTCATGCAAAAACTGTACTGGGTGCCAGAAAGTATATTATTGTGGTTAACCTGGTCCATGGCCTTAGAAGGAATGATTCTCCCAAAACATTTTGCAGTAGAATCTATTGCTTATATGTGGAGCCTGAGTGGATGGCGAACCTGAGTAGATGGCGAGGCTGAGTGGAGGCGAGGTGCAGCCAATGTGGTGGTATTACAGTATATCAGCGCATTTCCACACCGCCCAACTTTAACTTTGGCGGAAAGTTGGAGGATTCACCTCCAGCTATGAGGTGGAGGTAAATCTGCCAGCTTTCTGCTGAAAATGTCCCCATTGAGTGGACTCAAAACAAATGGGGATTCACACCGTCACTTGTAATCCAGCAGTAATACCGCCAGACCAAGTGGCGGTAATGGTAATACAGTTTGGTGACAGCTGGGCAGATTTACCGTCCAGATACCATATACCAGCAAACTCTTAATGAGGCCCTAAGTGCCTTATCGAATGGCAATGGCCATCTTTTTTCATTCCGCTGGAAATTGAGTCCAGGCAATAGCGCAGAGCCCATCTCCCATCTCCCAGAGTCCATCTCCGAGGGGAAAAAGAAAGATTTGGACCCGAGGTGTACATGATCGGCAACGGCCTACATCCCTCGCCGAGCCTCGGGTTTGGGTTTGGGTCTACCTAAGCACAGGCTGGCTGGCCATTACCCGCCCTGTATGCCCCCCAGCTTCCACTGCTGCCCTGAGTCCTCTGGCCTCATGCAAAAACTGTGCTGAGTGCCACAAGCCACAAAGTATATTATTGTGGTTAACCAGGTCCATGGCCCTAGAAGGAATTATTCTACCAAACCATTTTGCAGTAGAATCTATTGCTGCAGCCCTGTTTCCCAGATCAGTGTGACACTGCATTGCTTCTAGTATTGGGCTCAATGTTTGGTGGAGTGTTCTCCACTTTGCTGCGTCTGCAGGTTAGTACACTATTTTAGCGAGTGAAGCTCATGCTACAGAGATCTTCGCTGTTCAAACTGCAGTGACAAGTTCAAGTCCTGGCATGGCCCACTTAAGCTTCATTCTTCCGAGGTGCATACTATTAAATTGGTAACGCCTATTATTAAAGCACATTGAAGTGGGAGCAACCTGGCATGAAGCACTCTATAGCAATCGAATATTAACATCTTCCAATATTCTAGAAGGCCAACAAGGATGTGATTGGCATAGTCGAGCCCTGAGCTGATATGTCCAGGGACTGTTAAGGTGTGGTCAGGTGGAGAGGAGTCACAATAGAGAGACTACTTTGAAACCTCATTAAGGAGTGGGAAAGCGTGTTCTATGCGGCAGTCATTTGAGGATACAATGACAGGGCTTTGTCAAATACTATGCCAAGGTTTTTCTTAATGTGAGGGTGGCTCAAGGTAGGGTGTCATTGAGAGGGCGACCTGGTGGGCGACTGGCAACATCTCAGTTTTCTCAGGGTTTATCTTGAGAATGTTACAGCATGTCTAAATTCATGTTGTGGCATGCATTCTCGAAAACCGAACGGTTATATATAGTTCATGTTATTCTCGAGTGCTGCATGTTAAGGGAGCCTGCAACCGGATAAACAGAACATAAACACGGGATAACCCCCCCCCCCACATGGGATGGCGCTCCTTGTGAATTTAAAGCAGGCCATCCTGACCGTTTGCTCTGCAGCTCAGGGAGGAATGGATCCATGACAAGGGTAGCCAACGAATCCTGTATTGATGTAAGTGGCCAATCAGGACATTGTAGAATAATGTGACAAAGATCACGTGCAAATGTAGTAGTGCCAGTACCCAGGCACAACCCCCCTAAGAAGGTCTGAAAAATTGCCTGAGACGGGGCGGTGTCTGGGCTCGCTAAAGTCCCCTAGAAGCCCCAGCCAATGAGGCCTCTAGAAGCAATGCCTTTTTTTTCTAAAATCCTTAGCTCTGCTCATGTGTGAAAGCTTTGGGTTTTCAGAAAAAAGGTTGCTGCTTCTAGCGCCCTCGCCTTTCCATCCTTAATAGTGGCACTAATCCCGCTAGGCATTCCTTTATCTAAGAGATGCAGCGATCCTCACCCTCTCACCCGGGGTGCAAGGATCATTATCCCAGCTACAAAACCGTTATATTAAAAAAAGACAGTCACAAGGGGGCATGGATGGGGCGGTGTTCAAACACAGTTAGGATGCATGCTGACAGTGGTGTGTCTGACACTGAAGGATGTCAGTGGGCTGGCCAAAGGCCATTACACACACATGTTATGCTGTGCCTCTGCCAGCCTGAAGATAAATGGCCGATGTGTAGAATAGGAACCTGGCTACCCAGGTCTCCGCCGGCCAGCATCCGTTTGCACTTCCATGGTGTGTGTGATATCTCCCTCTCACAATCTCCAACACAAGCATGAATTAAAGGCCTTGATTGTCGGCCAGTTACAAACAACACCAACACTCCAATATGGTTGCTCACTCGCACTGCCCCGTTTCTGGCACGCATGCTTATTTTATTTCTCTATCTCCTCCCCTTCCTTGGATCACGTGGGGAGTGTTCCCTCTCCCATCACGTGTTGTCTGGAAGGGCACAACACCACATTCCTCCTAAACCTGCATTTGAAAACACTAGTGTAATAACTCTACAGTTCGATAGGGTAGCCATTTTACAGTTCGGTGAGGCATGGCACCGGGTCCCAGACATGTCCTTTACGGTGACGCCCCATCCCAGTGGTACACCCCATTAAGTACATACCCTCATAGGCATGATCATGGCTGACGCCGTTCTCTCAGCGCATAGCGAGATCCTCGCCCTCTTCCCAGGGGGACAGCTTCCTCAGTTGATGGGTCAAAAGATGAGGATTTCATGTGCCATCTGAGCATTGTCCCCACTCACTATTTCTTCACCTCCTGAGACCTACTCTCCACAGGCTGGTGGCTCCTCGCTCCGTGCAGTTTCGGCCACTCTTTATTTCCACGTAGTCTGTGGTACTTTGCATAAGTGGGGTATGTTTCGGGTGATGGTCTCTCTGGCGGCCATCCCCATGCTATTGTCAGCCTCCACGACGGTCCAGCAGTGGGATTCATATGACGTGATCATTTTCTTAGGCAGAGACCGATTCCTTACTAGTACAGTGTCTCCTGCTCGGATCTCTCTATGTTGTGCCTGGGGGGCACGGCTCTCCTCATTTTGCTGTGTGTGGTCTCTATTTTCTCCGTGTCCATCTAGGGCAACACCCAATTCGGGTGGAGCAGTACTTCTGCCTGAATTGTCACCCTAACCATCAGCCCTGAGGGGCTTATTTGGGTAGCCATGTGAGGCCTGTAGGATGGTGGAACTAGTATACTGCTGGTAACCACAGCTGGTGTTGATCCTTGGCAATTCATATTACCTTGTTCAACAAGCCCATAAACCCCTCTGCATCTCTATTTGCCTGAAGCCAGCATGGGGGGATTTTGTGGTGATGTATGTTGAGCTCAATTTCCTTCCTTAGGGAGTGGACACTCCGGCCTTCACTTCCGTCTTTGGGTTGGGAGGGGTGTAGGACAGACCCCCTTTCTTGCTTCCTCCCAGCATCCCTGGGGTCCTCCCGGACTACTCTCCTTCTCCCAGGCTGGAAGTGAAAGAAGTTAGTTATCAAGCAATAGAAAGAAAGAAAGGTTCAGTACTTTTTGCACAACATATTTCCCTGCAAGATTGGACATTGCATTTGAGAGAAAAACATTAAATACAAATAAATATAACCTTTCAAAACATCCATTCAAGAGAAAAAACATTACATACTTTTCATTAACATTTCCCCAAAATATTTAACTAAACTACTCACCTGGTTTTCACCCTTTTCTTTCACTCCTCGGATGGTTCCTCTGTTCGACTTTTATTTGGCTCCTCAATCAGTCATGAAGCTTGTCTGGCATGACAGCTTTTAAACTGATTGATGTGGACCCATTTTTCTTCTGTCTTTTCTCCTTTTGGGATGCAAATCTTGTAGGCAACAGGTGATATTTTATCTACAATTTCAATGGCAGCCTGACAAGAAGGAAGTCATTTCCGCTCCTTGGTCTGATTCCTTTGAACATTTTACAGGTATTAAGCTGTCACGCCCCTTAGGAAGCGCTGGTCCCTGTGGTGCCGTTGGGTCCAGAGGTATGCGGTGTTCATTTTTACACCTAAAATGGCAGCCACTGCTGTCTGTTGCAGTCTAGCTGCTCTGTTCCCACACAGAAACTTGACTCTGCCCTCTCGACCAAGCACAGCATATCTGTCTCTTTCTACAACAAGCAGGCGTGTTGCTACTCCTTCAAACCAATGCTACGTACGTTTGGACCTAGGCTTTGTCTACCTGTCCCTATTACAATATTGTGGGTATTTACCTTCTACTTTCTGTTTCCAGTATCAGCTCTCATTACTCCCCAGCCGTAAAACCGCTACCGCAGTATTTCCACGAGCAGTACGAACTCTTACGCTCTCAAGGGAAACTTCCGGGTTGCCTCAGTACTTCAAACAAATTCATCCCTCTGTCACTTCCGAGGTACGAAGACAGGGCGGGCTCTTTCTTTTTTCCCGCATACGGTGAGAATTGTCCTAATGTTGTTCCCTTTCCTCTCTCAGCCAATCTTATATTTCTGCCACTCTCGACAAACAGCGGACTACCTATTGAACCACTGTTCAGTGGCCAGTCCGTTCCTTATCACAGGTACTCTTTGTCATCAGAGGTACACGTACTTTTTCTCTCTCTCAGCCCGATTTAACTCCTTCCTTCTATCATAGCGAAGCCTCCCGAAAGCAGAGTCTCCTGATTCACGTACCATCTCTTTCCAGTCCCCTACAAGGTGTTAAATCCGTCTTGTTTCCTTTTCTCCATTTAACACTGTCCGAATCTAAACCTACTAATACTTACTGTGTCTTATCCATTTTCTGATATTAGACATTACGATGTAAACCAACCTTGACGTACAACTGCTAGAAGACACCGAAGCAGACGAATTGACAGACACGCAGGGTTTTCTTCCCCCCAAGGGTTTCCCTGGGATCTCTCAACATCTCCGGGGCTTTTGCCGCGGGGGAGGAAGGAGAGTTCAGGGAGATTCATATCAGCTTCATCTTACCTGAAATCTGGTCACAAGTGGGTCCAAGAATTCTTCTCTGTTGGTGAGTCCACTCTAAGGTTTATTTCCTTGTCATTGCCACTGATAAAGAGTGTTTCAACAAATTTGATGTTACAGTGTTTACAGTTAGCAACGCCCACTAAACAAGAGAAAAGCAGTGGTTGTGACGGGAGGTGAGACTTTGAGTAGATCCCCAATTAAGCTTAACGTCAAGATGGACCCGGCCCAACAGCAACAATTGCTGACAGCGGTTCAGTCTCTGACCGCCGAGGTACAATCGTTAAAACAGGAAAATGCAATCTTACGCCAACATATGGGGAGAGCTCCTAGTTGCTCTGAGCTACCCCCTGGTCCAATTCCAAGAGGTTTATATGACGGTGATCCCCATAAGCTGAAAGCTTTCATTGAAGCTTGCACCATTCAATTTTCATTTAAGGCTGCTTTCTTTCACAGTGACAGGGATAAAGTTGGTCATATAATCTCTAACTTCACTGGTCCAGCCTTAGCTTGGGCCACACCATTAGTCACTACTAATAATTCCTTATTGGATTCTTATCCAGCTTTTCTGAATAGCCTTAGGACTATGTTTAGTAGACAAGAAATCACTATCTCAGCTCAGGAACAACTCTTGGACTTTAGGCAAGGATCACAGGACCTACTGTCTCATATCACTAGGTTTAAACAGTTGGCATCGGGCACTTCCTGGGCTGATGACGCTCTCATTACTCTTTTTAGAAGAGGCCTAAATGAGGAGTTAAAGGATGAGGTGTCTCGAGTACCTCGCCCCCCTAATATCGCGGAATTAATCTCTATGGTAATGCAAATGGATTACCTAATACATGAAAGACATAGAGAACGTCGTAGACCCAGAAATCCACGATCTACTTCTGATTTCACCACCATTCCCGCAAGGGCTCCAACAGATGAACCGGTGCAGATTGGTACAACACGAGGTCGTCTAACTCAACAACATAATCTTTGCATGTACTGTGGGGCTAGGGATCATGCCGTTCAGAACTGTCCTGTTACTCCAGTGAGGAGATCGGGAAACGCTTGTTCTCTATCGTCGGGGGAACCACGGATAGGGAATTGAGAAACGGTTCCTCACCTTTTCATGTACCTCCTCAAGTCACTGAAATTCCAGATCTTCCAAAGGTCGTTCTGCACATTACTCTCCGATGGGATACCGTTGAACCTGTGGATGTACCCACCTTGATCGACAGTGGAGCTGTCGGTAATTTTATAGATCTTCAGTGGGCTCAACAAGTAGGAATACCATCCTCATTAAAAATGTTAGCTATTCCAGTCGAATTGTCAAAACTGATATGATATTGTTTCGTCCTCATTGTATATGTTGGCCTATGCCCAGTCACTTTGCGAGGAAATCCGCATCGCAGGGTCGTGACCTTAAGTTAATCAAGCCTCCATTTTAGGTTAAAGCCGCCATTTTGGCTTGTCGTGCAAAGTCACCCTGTGGCCTAAAATGGCCGACCTGTGTTCTCTTGTTCTTACTTTAACCTCTTCAACCTCTGTAGGCGAGTTAATGTCCAACCTGCCTGCAGGCTATATGTTAGGGTCATGCAGACCTTGTCCTTTGTTGACCTAGGGATCAGGGGATTATTTGAATCGGCAATGTTAACCTACAAGTATACAAGAACAATAATGCTATTTAAAGATGACATGCGAAACATCTGTTTGACCTACATTGAAGCAAATGTGTAAAGAGTGTAAAGTCACATCAAGAGAATAATAGTACTTGTTAGTAAAATGTATTAAGAATTAAACCACATGCACGAGATATGTAATTTAGGAATTAACCTGGCGCGAACCCTAGCCCAGTACATGATTAACTTGTAAGAGGCTGGACATCGTTATGAAGAAACTGTATAAATATGCTGAGGTCCAGCTAGCAATTCCTGTTCACTGCTCACATTGAACCTGCTGGTGGTCTCTGTGAAGTACTGACGGCCAAATAGCTATTTGTGTAGTTTGTTTTGTAAACTGTTCAGTATTGCAATAAAGATTCTGGGAATCTTTACAAGCCCGTGTTGGTGTATTTCTCTTTGCATGGTGTAAAAGCCTTAATATTGTATTTTCTGATTCCACAGATGGCGCCCGAATAGGGACCCTCAAGATTGACTTCGTCTCGTTGAAGGTTGGCTCAGCTATCGGACCGGGATCGGACAGTGTCAACAAAAAGGCCCCTCTGGACGAGAAGCAAATTCCTCGACAGTACAGCACGATCCGATCCCTGAACGGTGAGCTGTAGCCCGAGACGACGTCTTGACGAGGGTCCATATATCGAGGTGGTTAAATTTGCCAAAATCACCAGACATGTGGGTCCTTAGATTGTCCTTAGTAACCCGATCGGGCCTCCCAGTCCTTTGGTCAGGTGAATCGTGACCCGATTCTTAATTTAACCCTGACAATCTGAATTTGGCGCATTGTACTCGCAAGCACAATTATTTCACCAGGTAACACCAGAATTCTGATATGCCTGGGAAATTGTCTGCCTGCTTCAGGGCATTATTCCGCAGCGACAGACAATCTTTGGAAGTTAGCCATCCCGCACCATAGGAGGGGTCGCCAGCATGTACTATGTACTGTAAGAAAGGCTTTGGTAGTATAGCATTTAATTATATTTGGCACAGACAGACCAGACATAACTCTAATCTTCGGTGGCCAACCAATGGTAGCTTTGAAATGCCTCGTATAGAATATTTAGAGTCTGTATTGGTAAAGAAAAAGGCTAGACCTGCAGCATTTGACGCATTGCACAGTTGGAAAACAGAAGCTTTGCAGCAATAAAAGAGTAGAGAGAAACATATGCGTCGACATATGACGAATGCCGAAAAAGCACTGTTATATGATCAAAATAAACAATTGTAATCAGTTAGGAACACAGACAGAGCGTTTCAATTAAGCATTCAGAAAATGTATCCTTCGAAAGATTTTCATACGTCCGATGAATTGATTAATAAACTTTTGCATGAACGAAGGCCCGATGCCTCTGTGCCACCCCCGTACGTCCCTCCTCCTGGTGCTTTGACTCTTCCTGTCGTTATTCCTCGTCCTATAGTCCCCCCGGTCCTTCCTATTGTTCTTCCTGTTGTTCCTCCAGCCGTCGCTCCTTTGCCTGCTCCCTTGCCTCCAATTATTGATATTCAGAATGTGCCTACTCTCCCTCTTCCAAGTGATTCCGCATCGCTTGTAGTAGACCAGGGAACGGGATCAAGGGTTGTGACTCGTAATACTGTGTCCCCAGATAAAAATAATGAATTGATTGCTTGGGCCAAACATTGTATGAAGAAGGGTGAACAAGCTGATGTTTTTTCCACACTCGAAAATCTAAAAAGTACTCCTGAGAAAAATGTTTTTATTGAAGGGTTAGGAATTCATTTGAGCATAATGTGGAATAGATTAAACGATGTAGATCTCCCACAAGGGTTACGGGATTTGAATACCTTAGCGTTGTCTAGGGATACTGTGGAGAAAGTATATGAGCATGTCAAGAGGATTTTTGTATATAGGAAGGAGTTGGAAGAGTTACAGAATGAAGAAACTAATGGTGATAGTTTAGGTACTATATTTTTGCAGAAACGGTTTTCTCCTCACCGTGAATTGATAGGTGAGGAAGCACGAATTTGTACAAAGGATGCGATAAGATGGATTTCGGATATGTCGATAACTCCCGACGAAGTATATGACACGTATAGTCAGTATACGTTAGAAATGCAAAAGAAAGTGATACAGGTTATGGTAGAATACCTGCAGGATGAGTGTGTAAAAAGAAAGATTTGTTGTCCCGCAGAATTATTGGGTGTTTATAAGAGAGCCTTTTCGATTGATACTTCTTCGACTGCCTTAGTGCTTGATTTGGCTCTGTTGCTTAGTAAGCGTTCGGAGCTAACTACTTCTCAGTTGCCTATGAGAGAGGTCCCTCCGACATTTGTCCCAAAAGTTGAGATTGCGGCCGATGCTGCACGAGGTATAGTTGCTGTGGACATTGCTGCACATTACGTATCACAGTTTGTTCACATCCCGTTCTCGAGACAGGAAGTGAACACCATAAAGCAATTTATTCCTGATATAAGAAAGAATCCGACGGGGTTCTATAAAGAAATAGAGTGAGTCTTACTATTCACCTTAAGCGATATTGATTTATTATTTCCCGTTCTCCTGCCAGTTGATTTGTGGGAACAGATTAGGACTGTAGATGATGTACCTGGGTTAGGAGATACATGGGATAATATGGTTAGGCTCGACAGAGAAAGACTAGCTGGCGAGAGACCGCCTCAAGTGATATTAACTTTGCCTGATAGGATTATTGTAAAATTAAAAACTATAGTTCCTGAAAAAAGAATAATTTGGGACAAGCTTACGGATTGTGTCCAAGGAAAGTCTGAAGTTGCTACCGAGTTCTTTAATCGGTTTGAACAGGTATTCTCAGATTTCAGTGGAGAAGACTTAGGCACAGAGTCAGGGAAAAGGCTGTTTGTTGACAAATTTGTACGTGGATTGCTGCCTGACATCCAGTTACAGATTATGTCCTCCGAAAGCGCTTGGCAGGCGAAGTCTCAATCAGAAGTACTGCACATGGCTCAGTACTATGAAAATCATGTGAATAATGAAAAGGAAAAACTTGAGAAAAGAAAGGGTGACCTGAAAACAAAAGTACTATTACAACAGATTGTTGGAAGCCCTAGAGGGGTTAATATGCAATTTAGAGGTCAATACGTTCCACAGGGAAGTACGCCCCTCCCTCCGGTAACCATTAACCAGTGTGCCTATTGTCGACAGGAACGTCACTGGCGCGCACAATGTCCGACCTTGTAGCAAAGGTCATTTTGGAACATGGGTAGACGATCCAGAGGTCGCCCAGGTGTAGGGGGCCCTGGTAGAGGTCAGTTCACGCCAGAATCACAGCAACCTTTTTCACAGGATAAACAAGTATCGAGTGTGGATAATAGAAACATTTTTGATCATCCTTCTGCTGCGTACCTCTTTGAAGAAGTTCCTTTTGATGACATTCTGTTTCATTAGGATTGCCCGAAGCAGGATTTGGAACCAACGCCTATTCCCGTTCATCAGAAAGGTCCCTACGTTGAGATGGCGGTGGGAAATAGGAAGCATCTATTTTTAGTAGATACGGGAGCACACAAGTGTTCCATTGACCATTCACGGGTTCCAAACATTCCCCTGTCAGGGCAATCCAACGTTTCCGTAGGGTTCTCAGACACACCTGTAGTTTGTCAAGTCTCTTTGCCGGTACCGCTAACTGTGGGTCCCTTCACGGAGCAGTGTCTATTTCTGCTTACTACAAACTGTGGAGAGAATTTGCTGGGGTTAAATTTGTTGAAGGAACTGAATGCAGTAATACATTGCTCCTCAGACGGAGTTCGGTTAACAATTTCACCTCAGCAATCACTCGCCTCTCAGTTCTTGACTCGACCTTTACCGCCAGAATTCAGTAACATTCCGGAATGCTCATGGGGAATTGAGGATAATGATGTGGGCATTCTTCAAATTGAACCTGTTAAAATTATTCTGAAACATGGAGTAAAACTGACTCACATTCCACAATATAAGATCTCAGTTGAAGGCGAACAGGCTTTGAAATGTATAGTTTCTGATGTTGTGCATCGTGGAGTAATTGAGGAAATTACAGGTAGTTTGTGTAACAGCCCGATTTTGCCGGTGAACAAAAAAGGTGATAATGCGATTCCTTTTCGGTTTATAATTGATTTGCGTGCTATTAACAAAATTGTGGCTCCTCAATTTCCCATTGTACCTGATGTAACAACGATACTAACTATGATTCCGGCTTCTGCCACTCACTTTAGCGTAGTTGACCTCAAAAATGCGTTTTTCAGTATTCCTATACACAAGGATAGTAGGTATTTGTTCGCGTTTACCCTAGGTGGACGCTCATTCACATTCACTCGTGCACCACAAGGGTACACTGAGAGTCCAAGTATTTATAGTAGAGCATTGAAAGAGCAACTCGATACTCTCGAGTTGCCTACTACTTGCACGTTACTACAGTATGTAGATGATCTCCTCTTGGCTGCTGTTTCTGAGAGTGCCTGTAAAGAAGGCACCATGTTGCTGCTTTGTCATCTAGCAAAATATGGCCACAAAGCTTCACTCAAAAAAATTCCAATATTGTTGTCAGGAGGTCGCCTATTTAGGCTATCTCCTGTCAAAAGAGGGAAGAAGGTTGACACCTGAACAAATAAAAACTTTTCTGGCATGTCTGTCCCAAATACGCAGAAGGAAGTTAGAGCCCTGATAGGTATGGCTTCTTACTGTAGATTGTGGATCCCTAACGTGTTCGGCGCCGGTTTTAGGAACTCCAAATTATGAAAAGGCCTTTGTGTTGTATGTGCATGAACGTGATGGATGTGCTTTAGCTGTGTTAACGCAGGAACATGAAGGGAAGAATAGGCCGTGCGGCTTTTTCTCATCCGCCCTTGATCCTGTTGCATGCGCTTTGCCGAGATGTTTGAGAGCTGTCGCTGCTGCTGCTGCGTCTGTAAAACAGAGCGAGGGAATGGTCCTGGGTCATGCGTTAACCCTAATGGTACCTCACTCTGTAGATGTTATATTAAATAGGACTCAAACGCAACACCTTACTTCCGCACGATTGACAATATACAAATTGATCTTGTTTGCTCCCCACATTCAAATTCAGAGGTGTTGTGTATTAAATCCGGCTGAACTTTTACCTGTCCCGCAAGATACTGTTGATGGTGACGAAACGTCACACCATTGCCTTTACACTACAGAACAAGAGACTAAAGGTATTATCGATTTGAAAGATACGCCTTTGAATAGCCCACAAGGAGAGCTATTTTGTGATGGCTCCTGTTCCAAACTTCCGAATGCTACATCCACGGCTGCTTATGCCATCACTACCTTAAGCACGATTGTGGAAACCAAAAGAATTATGCATAATTCCGCGCAGGCCACAGAAATTATAGCATTAACTCGAGCCTGTGAACTTTCTGAAGGGCTTACAGTAAATATATATACCGACAGTCAGTATACCTTTGGGGTAGTTCACAATTTAGGTAGACTCTGGAAAGAACAAGGTTTCTTGACCTCACATGGCACAAAAATACAGCACAGCACTTTAATAGTGCGATTACTTTCAGCGCTCGCACTCCCTGTTCAGTTAGCCATTTTAAAATGTACAGCACATCAGAAGGTTACAGATGATATAGGAAAAGGGAATGCTTTCGCTGATCAGATAGCTAAACAAACTGCCACTGATTTTAGTTCAGAAATGTATGCCGTAAGGGAAACTGTAAATGTTTGCACTTTTGGTGAAAGTATTGATTCTGTAAAAGACATTCAAGCAGATGCTACTGTAGAGGAGACCAAGAAATGGGTCGAGGGTACAGGGAGATTGGATGGTGATGGGTGTTGGGTGGACAATGTTGAAGGAAAATGGTTACTCCCTCTCGCCTATATTACAATGATGGTCATTATGGCTCATGGTCCGACCCATGTCTGTGCGCGTAAATTGACTAAAATGTTACACAGTGTATGGGCCAATGATAACATTTTCAAAATTGCGGAGCGCTTTTTCCAAGGGTGCATGGTCTGCTTGCAGCACAATGTAGGAAAAGGTAACTCGACTCCTAGAGGAAGTTTCGCTCCACCTTCTGTTCCGTTTGAGGTCATCCACTTTGATTTTATTGAGATGGAACGTTGCAACAATCTTAAATACGTGTTGGTCGTCATTTGTGCATTTAGTATGTGGGTTGAGGCTTTCCCTGTTAGAGATGCAACGGCCATAACCACGGCAAAGACTCTGTTGAAAGAATTCTTTCCTAGGTTCGGGCTGCCGAGAGTCAACTGGTCGGATAATGGGCCACACTTTATCGCTGCTGTAATCCTACAAATATGTGAAGGATTACAGATTGATAAACGGTTCCATTCGGCCAGAGATGCCCAAAGTGCCGGATTAGTGGAAAGACATAACGGCATTATAAAGAACAAGCTTGCTAAGACGTGTGCTGGCACCAAGTTAAAATGGCCTGACGCCTTACCGATGGTGTTGCTGTCGATGAGAACCACCCCTCGGACTAGGACTGGTCTCTATCCCTTCAAGGTGGTGATGGGGAGGCCTGCTAATAGTTGGGGTAGGCCAAAGAGTCGCTCATTGCGGGATGTAGAGAATGTGCTTCTTTCAGATTACTGTAACCAGTTGACTAAAAATCTATTTTCAATTTATCACCAGGTGCGAGAGGCATTACCTGTATGGTACGAGGGTCCCGGTCACAGTCTACGACCGGGGTACTGGATCTTCATGAATGTTTTTGAAAGGTCATCTTGCCTTGCACCTCGGTCAAGGGGTCCCTACCAGGTTCTGCTAGTCACCCAGACTGCGGTGCGGGTAGCAGGGCAGAAGAACTGGATACATACAAAGCACACCAAACGGATCCCGAAGCCCGTGCCATACGATACAGAAGACACAGAATCCCTTTCCAATGCTGTAACCAACATGCCCGAAACAGCAACAACCGACAAGAGAGTATCGGAGACCGTTCCAGAATTCGTAAGGCCAGACAAAACGGCCATCTCGTCTCCGCACTCTCCAACAGTGGTACTTCCGGATCATCCATTTTCTGATCCCATTTCCGTTCACTCGCCACCTCCAGTGGGAAGTGACGACACCTTGTTTTCTGATCCTTCGGCACAGGAAATTGTGAAATACAGATAGACGTACGGCACGGTTTGACTGCGCGATTGAAGAAATCATTTGAGGGCTTGCCTTTTGACCTGACTATACGAAAGGATTCTGTTGGCTAAGGGTTGTCGGAAAGACATTAAGAAGACGCGCGACTGGAGTCGCCAGCAAACAAACAATTGGTGTTTTTACGATTAAAGACTACGATGCCTGCACCCGCTACCGCTCGTACCGAACTTTTAGATAAATATGTGACTAGCAGAGACAATGATCAAGCATGTAAGGGGACCCCGAAAATGTATTGTTGCCTTTTTGTGATAATAACTGGGTTTTTAGTAACTACTGGTTTTGGGTAATGGTACCTGGAGGAAGCATATCCGCTAGAGGACTTTTTACCTGTTGAAAATGTATCTGGTATAACCACTCCTTCTGTGCAATTGCATACCTTGTCGCCTAGAGATTCTTTGCATAGACGGAACTATCAGAATAATACTCTTTTGTTAATAATGAATGCCACTCATGCAATTTTTAATAGGACTAACTGCTGGATCTGCTTGCATTTACCGCAACATGGGGATAAAGAGCTAGGCTGGTACATTCATCCTTTACCTTTGACAACTGCTTGTTATGCTTCTCTTAGAGCACTATTCTTTGGCTGTTGGAATGACAGCATCTCAGGGAAATTTGAATAGTTTTGAAAAACGTGTTTTGATGCCCCTGGGATGCTCGCTCTTTGCAAATAGGAGTAAGCCAAATGTTGCTTCTGTTAGGCCTTCTGATAGATTGTCTCGCCCTTTTCAGTCTTTGATCTCTTTCAAAATGGCTCCTATAGGCAATAAGGATGCCACTGTAATATTTATACCTTACGTGAGTAACTGTAATATTTATACTTTCCGTGAGTAATCTGAATTCAACTGAAAGGTTACCTTAGAGAAACGCCAATCGCTCTTCCTCTGTATAACTTCCTATTCCAGAAAAGGGTCCTACCGGGGGTGAAAATGAGTGCCTCCCCGAGACCCTTCCTCTGCCTTCAAGTAAAGGATAGAGGAGGGGAAGGACCTCAGGGAAACCCTCTGGGGAAGAAAACTCTGTGTCGACGGCCGCTGGATAGATGTCGTCTGGACGGAGAGGTTTACGGTATCCGAAATATCCGCAGGTGGGGGGGCCGTCTGAATGAAGACAGAAGAGTGTGGTGTGTATGAGAAGGGTAAATAGAAGGCAGAGTATAAACAGAGAAAAGCCAGGAAGTACCTGAATGAAAGGGGGTAACGACCTATCAAGCTAGATTGGAGGTCCTCCGATGAGACTCTGATGGGATCAGTCTCGAGGACGTATCAGGAAGAAAACTGTTATCGAACCCCAAATATGCCGATTGGACCCTGAGTCTCACAGCTTCTAAAGTTGGTGAAAAATAGAAAGTGTCAATTCTGATTCTCTCACTATCCCCCGGGAGTAATAAGGACTGTCTGACTATTAAGTCTCACGTACCGAACGTTAGGGAGGGAATCTCACTAGCGGACTGTTCAGTGAGGTTCGGCTCAAAACGAGCGTGGGTTAGAGAGGTAGCTCGAGTCAAGCAGGAGTTGGGAGAGTAAGTCGAGTCTGTAATAGAGAAATGGAAGGGCAGGGTTAAACAGAAGGAACATAGAAAACGAACAGGTAGGCAGTAAGATCCAAGAATCGAACTCACGAAGCGTTGTTGTAGAAGAGTAGCAACGCATCCGCGCGTTGTTGGCAGGAAGAGATGAACCGGCTCCCGAGCAGGAGGGCGGTCCCTCCACAGCGCGGGGTTGTTCAACGTCTAGACCCACACCTTCCGTAGCGGCGGCCATCTTGGTAGTAAAGATGGCTGAAATCTGTCTAAGGGACCATCGATGCCACAGCGACCACGGTCTCCGTAGGGGCGTGACAGCCAAGCCTCCATCTTATTCTGTTAACCATAGCTCCGATTCAGTTTCCTTCTGCATACAGAGGAATGGAACACGGTCAATGGGTGATTTTAGAAGTTGCGAATTTGACTAGTGGGAACAGACCTCTGTATGTAGGTGAACATGTCTATTTTGTTTGCGGTAATGTGGCATTTCCATGGTTGCCCAGGGATTGGCAAGGAACCTGCTATTTAGGGATTCCATTACCTGGGGTATTTATTGCCAGTACTGCAGACATTTCGAAGACTTGTCCACGACGGGATGTGAAGGGGGATACTCCAGCGCAAACTCTAGGAGACATAATGAAATTCTTTGTGCCATTTTTCGGGCAAATTATGAATTCAGAAGATATCAGGGGACTAGCGAGAGTACTGGAGAGAACCATCAACCGGACCACTGACATACTCTATAATATGACGTTAGAACAGAAAGCGATAAGATTAGTAGCTCTTCAGAACCAGATGGCATTAGATGTAATTCTGGTTGAGCATGGAGGAGTATGTTAATTAGTGGGGTCCACTTGCTGCGTTTACGCACCAGACTCCTCTCCAACAATCTTTAGGGCGATCCAAAATCTACATATTCTTAATTCAGAAGTGCACGTTCCTGAGGGAAACTGGGAATTTAGTGCATGGTTTTGGGACCTCCTACGGTCATGGGGATGGAAGCTGCTTTCGGCCTTGCTGATTATCTTGGGTAGTTTACTGTTCCTTTGTTGTTGTATACAGTGTCTTCCTGGTATATGTTCGGTATTAGGGGGATGTTGCGAGCAAGCAACAAATGTATTAGGGCATAAAATATACGCCCCAGATAAGGTTTCCAAGGAGTACATGACGAAAGAAACTCTAGTGTCTGACCTAATGGCAATAGATATGTCTGATAATGATTCAGGGTGTATAGACGTTGAGATGTGGAGTTAGTCGTAAAGTGATTGGAAGTAGTTTAGCGCTTGGCATAGGCCAAAAGGAGGGTTTGTCAAAACTGATATGATATTGTTTCATCCTCATTGTATATTTTGGCCTATGCCCAGTCGCTTTGTGAGGAAATCCGCATCGCAATGTTGTGACCTTAAGTTAATCAAGCCTCCATTTTAGGTTAAAGCCGCCATTTTGGCTTATCGTGCAAAGTCACCCTGTGGCCTAAAATGGCCGACCTGTGTTCTCTTGTTCTTACTTTAACCTCTTCAACCCCTGTAGGCGAGTTAATGTCCAACCTGCCTGCAGGCTATATGTTAGGGTCATGTAGACCTTGTCCTTTGTTGACCTAGGGATCAGGGGATTATTCGAATCGGCGATGTTAACCTACAAGTATACAAGAACAATAATGCTATTTAAACATGACATGCAAAACATCTGTTGGACCTACATTGAAGCAAATGTGTAAAGAGTGTAAAGTCACATCCAGAGAATAATAATACTTGTTAGTAAAATGTATTAAGAATTAAACCACATGCACAAGATATGTAATTTAGGAATGAACATGGTGCGAACCCTAGCCCAGTACATGATTAACTTGTAAGAGGCTGGACATCGTTATGAAGAAACTGTATAAATATGCTGATGTCCAGCTAGCAATTCCTGTTCACTGCTCACATTGAACCTGCTGGTGGTCTCTGTGAAGTATTGACGGCCAAATAGCTATTTGTGTACTTTGTTTTGTAAACTGTTCAGTATTTCAGTAAAGATTCTGGGAATCTTTACAAGCCTGTGTTGGTGTATTTCTCTTTGCATGGTGTAAAAGCCTTAATATAGTATTTTCTGATTCCACAGAATCAGTTGACGGAAATCCATTGGTATCTGGTCCTATAACCAAACAAACTCAACCTCTACATATGAGAATAGCTTCCCATAGCGAAACCATCACGTTGGACATCATCCGGACCGCCCATTATCCAATCATACTTGGACTACCTTGGCTCAGGGTTCATAATCCATATATAAACTGGACAGCAGGAACCCTCTTTATGGGGTCTGAACATTGTACCAAACACTGCCTTTCGAGCAGAGCTTTAGGGTTCCATCCTGGACCTTCTTTGCAAGAACGTAGGCCAAATTCCGCTATGCTTGACCATATTCAGGGCATTCCAGACGTCTATCAGCCCTTTAACACAGTATTCTCTAACACTGAATATGCAGAACTCCCACCTCACCAGAGAGATGATTGCGCAGTCGAATTGATGCCAGATGCTCCTATCCCATTTGGGTGCATGTACATTTTGTCTTTGCAGGAAAAGGAAGTCCTGAAGGAATATCTGCAAAAGAACTTGCATCATGGTCTTATAGCAGAATCAACTTACCCAGCAGGAGCTTCCATATTTTTTGTTCCAAAAAAGGATACTAAAGAACTTTGACCATGTATAGACTATCGTGGATTGAATAAGATCACAATCGCCAATAGGTATCCTATGCCTTTGATCCCTGACATACTTAAAGACGTTCAAGGAGCTACTATCTTTACAAAATTGGACCCCGGCGGAGCTTACCACCTTATTCGAATCAGAGCTGGCGACGAATGGAAGACGGCATTCCGAACACCCTTCGGGCACTTCGAATATCGAGTCATGCCCTTTGGCCTCTCAAATGCCCCTGCCGTCTTCCAGTGTTTCATGGACCATATCTTCTCAGATCTTCTTCTTCATTCAGTGATTGTTTATTTGGACGATATTCTGATCTTCTCTTCATCCCCTTCTCAACACATTCGACATGTTATGGAGGTACTCCAAAGACTGTCCGATAACCACTTGTACTGTAAATTGGATAAGTGTGAGTTCCATAAGGACATGGTGGCATATCTGGATTACATTTTATCTACGCAGGGAATCTCCATGGATCCACAAAAGGTTTCTGCTATTACCAAATGGGCAACCCCTGGGAGTGTGAAGGACCTTCAGAGATTCTTCGGGTTCGCCAATTTTTACCGGCGTTTTATCCCTAACTACTCAGAGGAGATCTTGCCTATGACCGCTCTTCTGAAGAAGGGAGTACATTTCCTTTGGTCGGATGATGCTCAACTAGTTTTGGACAAACTTAAGATGCGCTTTGTCTCTAGTCCGATTCTTCTTACCCCAGACCAAACTAAGAGGTTTATTGTGGAATCAGATGCCTCTCACCATGCATTGGGAGCCGTTCTGTTGCAGGAAAACAAGCAGGGGTTAGAGTGTCCGGTAGCATATATGTCTAAGACTCTCTCACCTTCCGAAAGAAATTATACAGTCCTCAAAAAAGAACTGCTGGCAATCAAGCGAGCCTTTGAGGAATGCGACATCTGCTACTTGGAGCATGTCATGCTATCGAAGTTCGAACAGACCATAGTAACCTTCGAGCCCTACAGTATGCTCAAGCTCAAAATAGTAGACATACCCTCTGGGCGCATTTCTTTTCCCCGTATGAGATAACTTTTATATTCATACATGGCAGAGTCAACCTCAAGGCCGACGCCTTGTCAAGGAAGGATTCCACCTTTTCGAATCCTTTTCAGTCAGAGCCAATATTTGCCAGGGCTCGTTTTCTGCAGGTAGTAACTACATTTTTACAGTCTGTCTCAGAAGCTACAGCTCTGCTTCTGAGAAATAATCCTACAGTATTTAATGACTTGAAACTAATGCTGTCCCAGGGTTGACCTACCTGTTTCCGAAGGGTGTACCGCGATAATGGTGGTTGTGGACTATTTTAAAAAAATTGCCCATTTTATTCCACTTCCTCAAGTTCCCACAGCCGCTCAAATGGCAAGGATATTCATCGCCCGGATCTTCTCTCTTCACAGACTTCCGGAAACCATTGTCTCGGATCGAGGAGCACAGTACACCTCTTGACACTGGCGTCAGATCTGTAAATATCTGAAGATCAATAGGGCTCTGAGCTCTGGATTCCACCCACAGACCAACGGCCAGACCGAGCGCCTCAATCAGACACTTGAGGGGTACTTACGTTGCTACATTTGGGCCTCCCAAAACAATTGGTGCGAACTGTTGCCCTTGGCTGAATTCGCCTACAATAACTCAAGACATTCTGCTCTAAAGACTAGCCCATTCCATTGTTCATACGGATTTAATCCGACCTGCTTTCCTGTGGGTTTATCTTCTCCGTCCAAATTTCCAGATGTTGATAGTTTACTCTTATGCATCCGGGAATGTCAGCAATCCACTCAAGCCTATCTTCTTGCTGCCCAAGAACGTGTCAAGAGTTTTGCCGATAGACGTCGCTCCCCGGCTCCGCTGCTGGCTCCGGGGATAACGTTGGTTGGCATCCTGCTTTCTGCCCCGCCATCTGGTGCCGTCCAAATTGTCGCCCAAGATTTTTGGTCCTTTCCCTATTTTTCAACGGGTGGGATCTGCTGCCTTCTGGCTCCAGCTCCCTTCCTCATGGTCACGGATTCATCCTGTTTTTCATGTCTCCCAACTCAAGAAGGATGTGACGGATCGTTTTGCTAGACGCCAGGGTTTTCGTCCCCCTCCTGTCTCTACGCCTTTGGGTCCTGAATATGAGGTGGCCGGTATTTGTGACTCCCGAATTTATCGGGGTTGTCTTCAGTATCTGGTTGATTGGCACGGTTATTCTCCCGCAGACCGGTCTTGGGAGCCTGCTTTTGCTGTACATGCCCCGGATTTGATTCAACGCTTCTATCGTTGCCATCCTGGTAAACCGGGTTCCCCGACCCTTCGGAGGGGGCATACTGGACCGCCTGTTAGGAAGCGCTGGTCCCTGTGGTGCCGTTGGGTCCAGAGGTATGCAGCGTCCATTTTTACACCTAAGATGGCGGCCACTGTTGTCTGTTGCAGTCTAGCTGCTCTGTTCTCACACAGCAACTCGACTCCGCCCTCTCGACCAAGCACAGCATATCTGTCTCTTTCTACAACAAGCAGGCACGTTGCTACTCCTTCAAACCAACGCTACGTAAGTTCGGACCTAGGCTTTGTCTATCTGTCCCTATTACGATATTGTGTGTATTTATCTTCTACTTTCTGTTTCCAGTATCAGCTCTCATTACTCCCCAGCCGTAAACCCGCTACTGCAGTATTTCCACGAGCAGTACGAACTCTCACGCTCTCAAGGGAAACTTCCAGGTTGCCTCGGTACTTCAAACAAATTCATCCCACGGTCACATCCGAGGTACGAAGACAGGGCCGGCTCTTTCTTTTTTCCCTCATACAGTGAGAATTGTCCTAGCGTTGTTCCCTTCCCTCTCTCAGCCAATCTTATATTTCTGCCACTCTCGACAAACAGCGGACTTTCCTTTTCTCCATGTAACACTGTCCGAATCTAAACCTACTAATACTTACTATGTCTTATCCATTTTCTGATATTAGACAGTACTATGTAAACCGACCTTGAAGTACAACTGCTAGAAAACACCGGAAGCAGACGAACTGACAGACACGCAGGGTTTTCTTCCCCCCCAAGGGTTTCCCTGGGATCTCTCTCCATCTCTGGGGCTTTTGCGACACGGGAGGAAGGAGAGTTCAGGGGAATTCATATCAGTTTCATCTTACCTGAAATCCGGTGACAAGTGGGTCCAAGAATTCTTCTCTGCTGGTGAGTCCACTCTAAGGTTTATTTCCTTGTCATTGCCACTGATAAAGAGTGTTTCAACAAATTTGATGGGCCTCATTACGACCCTGGCGCTAAGTGAAAAACGATGGCGGTAAATGGTTACCGCCATCGTTTTCCGCCAGGTCCGATCATGACCCGTGACCGTTAACTACGATGCCATTAGCGGCATCGTAGTTAACGCTGCCGCTAACTGTGCCAAGGGCGCGCGCACGCGACCTCGCACACCGTACTTAGCGCCATGGCGGAAAGGTACGCGAATGCCGACCCAAGCGGACATGCACCTAACGCCATCACCCAGCCCGTTAAGTACCTTACCGCCATGGTGCTAATTACGGCATTGCGAACCAACCGTAAAGGGCCATGTAAAGTGAATGCAGCTGCCACAGGTGCACAGAAACAGCACAGGTGAAGGCAATACAGACTCAGGAAGCACAAAAAGAGCACACCCCACCCCTTCCCACACCCAGTCACACTCCACAATGATACCAATACGACTAGCAATGTTGGGGCTGGTGGACCTGATAGCAATGCAAGTGCTACAACAGCAACAACAACAACAGGCAGCACAGAGGAGACGCAGGAGGAGAAGGAGGGCAAGGCAGGCCCAGCATGCCCCACCAGCACAGCCAGTGCCACCACGCAGGCAGCCCCCAATCACATGCATCAGAGCCAATCCATTCAACCTCACTGCTGAGCAGATCCACACCCTGTACCGTTTGGACCGGGACACCATCACCGCCATCGTAGACATGACACACAACGACATCATCAGCATGATAGAAACTCCAACCGCCATCCCACCCCTACTGAAGGTAGTGTCTGTACTCCACTTCCTGGCCACAGGCACCTACCAGCACACAGTGGGGCACTTGCATGGCATTTCACAACCATTATTCTCACAAACACTCATCCAAGTGCTCGATGCCCTCCTCAAGCACACAGACAACCACATCTCATTACCACAGACTGCCCAGGAGATTGCAAACACCAAAGTGGGTTTCCATGCACTAGCCGGCATACCCGGTTGCATTGGTGCCATCGACTGCACCCATGTGGAATTGGTGGTTCCACGTGCCATGGAGGTACCGTACCGCAACCGGAAACAGTTCCACTCAATCAACGTGCAAATGGTCTGTGACTCCAACAAGATCATCACACATTGTTGTGCCCGATTCCGCGGATCAACCCATGATTCTATGGTCCTGAGGAACTCCACAATACCACGCTACATGGAGCGACATGCAGGCCCAAGATCCTGGCTACTCGGTGAGTCCAATGTCATGGAAGTGGGCAGGTGAATGACGTACCGATGCATACTCCACCTGGCTGAAAGGGGGGGGAATGATGCATACTCCACCTGGCTGAAAGGGGGGGGAATGATGCATACTCCACCTGGCTGAAAGGGGGGGGATGATGCATACTCCACCTGGCTGAAAGGGGGGGGGGGTGATGCATACTCCACCTGGCTGAAAGGGGGGGGGAATGATGCATACTCCACCTGGCTGAAAGGGGGGGGAATGATGCATACTCCACCATGCTGAAAGGGGGGGGGAATGATGCATACTCCACCTGGCTGAAAGGGGGGGGAATGATGCATACTCCACCTGGCTGAAAGGGGGGGGGGGGTGATGCATACTCCACCTGGCTGAAAGGGGGGGGAATGATGCATACTCCACCTGGCTGTGAGTAGCAGAGATAAAGGAGACAGAGGATACCCTGAAGCAACCCATACTCCACCCAACACCAGTAAAGCCAATAGCCAATGTATGCAGCCCTACCATGTGAATAAGGTTGTTCCCAACCATGACACAACCATCTGCAAGTGCATTCTACCAAATGAGACCACATTGTCAACAATGAAAAGCACCTACATGCACGTCACCAAATACCATCAACCGATAGGCCTGTCCCCCATAACTGCCCACAGAGGAGGCACATGACGGACAGAAACATCAACACACCATTACACAGACAGCAGGGCCCCCACAATGTCCCTGTCTACATCAGCATTGCTCACTGGGGTCATGATGAGGCCCACAGCAATGTTGCAATAATGTGCGCATTGCCATCACAGGACATGTGCCAGGCCAACTAACCAAACGGCATGAACGGACACAGTGGATGGGCACTCACAATGCACTCAACCCCTCTGCATACTTTGGGTGATGGCATGCAAAACAGGCCATGGGAGCCATGAGCATATACGGGTTGCATTGCGTGAATCAATTAGTGCATGTAGAAGTGAGCCAAAGTAACAGTTGGATGCAAGTCATGGTGGCACATCATGTTCTTGATCAGACGACATGACTGACACATACATTCTCGCCTACATACAGGTGATGCAGGCTATCCCCTGAAGAGGTGGCTCCTTACTCTAGTCCGGAACCCGCAGAACCAGCACGAGGAGGACTTCAACCGTGCACATACATGTACTCGTGTGGTCATAGAGCAGACATTCGGCCTATTGAAGGCACGGTTCCGATGCCTCAGCAGGTCTGGTGGGGCATTCCTGTACGGCCATGAGAAGGTGGCAAAGATCGTCATGGCATGTGTCATGCTACACAATATGTGCGTCAGACGGAATGTGCTTCTGCCCCCTGACGCAGAACTGCAATCACCTGACGATGAGGATGAGGAGGGTGCAGATGGGGCGGCACCCCATGGAGGAGGCGATGCACAGGAGGGGCGTGCAATGAGCGAAACTATCATCGACCACTGCTTCTAGCACACACGGCTGGTGTGTATCACATGGAGACTGCACTTGGGGCACTGTGTGTCTCTGGGACATGCACACTGTGGACTGTACACCAATAAAGCACACATATGCAATGAAAATGTCCACACATTTCATTTCGGGAAAGCAAAAAGTGTATTTCAATCATAAAACGTCGTGACACAACCACTCCCCCCTCCCGCCTCCCCCCTGCACACCCCAACACACCTCCTCCCCCCTCCCCCTGCACACCCCAACACACCCCCTCCCACCTCCCCCCTGCACACCCCAACACACCCCCTCCCACCTCCCCTCTGCACACCCCAACACACCCCCTCCCACCTCCCCCCTGCACACCCCAACACACCCAATCCCACCTCCCCCCTGCACACCCCAACACACCCCCTCCCACCTCCCACCTGCACACCCCAACACACCCCATGTAGGTGTCAACAGATGCCTGTGACAGTGGCCACAGGCTGTTACAAGCCCCCTCTCCCGGCCCCCGGGGCACCCCTGGCTGTGGAGCGCAGGTTACGTCCGGAACATCGGACGGGGCTGCTCTGTGCAGAACTGGCAGCGGAGGATGTCCCTGCCTGCCCCCGTGCATGCACGTCATGTAGGGTGTGGGTGAGCTCAGTGAGCGAACGACGCAACCCGGCAAGTTCACCACAGATGTCCCTAGACATGGCCTTCATGGCATCCCTCAGGGTGGCAGTGCTCTGCGCTACTTCGGCCCTTAGGGTCTCCGTGGCCTGTTCAATGGTTGCCCTAGCCCCTACACATTCCGCGGCATGCTCAGTCAGCATCGTGGACAGTTGTTGCTGCCGTTCTATGATGTCCTCGAGGGACTGCTGCCCCTGCTGGGCCATGCCCAGTGCTGGTGGTGTGATGGAGGGGCTGCTCCCCTCCTATGGACTGAGGACTGGGCATGGGGTAGAAGGCCACTCCTCTTCCTCTGTGTGCCCCTGTGTGTGATCCTCATGGGGGCTGGCGTTTGACAAACAGGGGGAATGTAGAAGGTCAGTGGGGCTTCTGACTTCGTGCTCCTCAATGTCAGAGTCTGAACAAGCAGCAATTGCAGCTGTTTCACCCATGTTGCTGCTGGCCGCAGACCCGGTGCCTTCTGTGGCAGGCAATGTTGGTACAGGTGGAGCTGCTGCTGCTGGCCTGCTGCCTACAGGGGTGCTTGCCGGTGGGCCGTCCGGTTTGCTTGCAGTGGATTCTGCTTGTTGTGGGGTCTGCCTCACTGCAGCTGAGGTTGAGGGTGCGGGGATGGTATTATTGGCCTTCTTGGCTCTCTTCGTCGCAGGGGTGTCCTGGTCCTCGGGGTGTGAATCTGTGCCTGTGGTGGAGCAAAGAAGGGAGGGCGTTATTGATGGGTCTGTGGACTTTGGAATGACAATGATTGACATGATTCTGGTCAGTAGATGAGGCAGATTTCAGGCAGGGCCATGCAGGTTGTCTCCTTTTTGTGTGGAATGTGGATGCAGGTATGTGGGTGCCAGCAGTGTATACAGGGTGGTGTTCGCATGTGGCTATGGGCAGTGTGGAGCTAATGTGTTGCATTTACACTCTAGGGCAACCTTGTGCTACACATGAATGGACTGCAGTGACTATGGCATGTCTTGTTTGAGGCACCTACCTTCATCGCCTGATGTCGGAGCTCCCCTTTCCATCCCTCTGACGCCTTCAATGCCTTCCATGCCAATCGTGGTTGCACAAATCTCCTCCCACGGTTGGAGTTTTAGTGGGGATTCCGAACCTCCACCGGTACCCAGGGCAAGGTTGCGGTTCGCAGAGATGACGGCTCTGACCCATATGCGAAGGTCATCCCAGCGCTTCCTGCACTGCTGTGGGGTGCGGGGTACGGTCCCCACCGCGCTGACGCGCTCGGCCACCAGGGCCCAGATGGCCTTCTTTTTCGCTATCGCTGTCCTGGTCATTTCCGGGGAGAAAACGACAGCTGCATTGTCTTGCAGGGTCTCCGCAAGCATGCAGAGTTCCTCCCGGCTAAATCCTTCCTGGCGCTGGCGGTCACATGCCTTCTTAACAACTTTAGGCATTTTTGGGTAGTTGGATGGGTGGGTGATTGGTTGGGACAGGTGTCAGGGTTGGATCTGGTGTTGTTCGGTAGAATGGCAATGGATTGTGTTTTTAAAGATGGCCGACGTGCTGTTTCCCGTTCCGCCGCGATGACGCTATTTCCGGTTCTGCTTTTTACGGTGACCGCTAATTGCGGCCACCGCTAATTGCGGACACCGCTTATTACGGTGGCCGCTACTTACGGTGGCGGAAGTGCACCTTGCACGCCCTACGATACCGGTAGGGGCCTTTTCCGCCATGGCGTTAATTGCATTACCGCCATGGCGTAATGCTCGTGCGCGATGGGTCGTAATGTGGCGCTCTTTACGCCATCGGCCCACGGCGTAAACGCTCATTACGCCATGGCGGTAATGACGGCAGATTACCGCCTGGGTCGTAATGAGGCCCGATGTTACAGTGTTTACATAAGCCTTGTCCCCTACCTCATACTCCTTGGTGGTCTTTAGATCAAAATAGGTCTTCATTCCTTCAGCCGACTTTTCTAAATGACGCTGAGCATAAGCAAAAGCGTGCTGGAAGTGCTTCCTTAAATTTTCAATGTACTCATGAGTGGTGGTCGCATTTATCAGTGTCTGCTCCTGAGTTCTGTAGAGCAGATGCTGGGGTACCTCAATTTATTGTCTGGTCATAAGCTCAAATGGAGACATCTTGGTTGTAGAAAATGGTGTAGACTTAATGGCCTTCAGGACAAGCAGTAATTTGATGTGCCAACTGGGTCCAGAGTTGCCACAAACTTCTTTAAGATACTCACAATTGCCTTGTTGTATCTCTCTACCCCGCTTGAGGCAGGGCGGTAGGCTATGTGGAGTTTTCTTTTTACCCCTAGAATCTCCCACATCTTTGCCATCACCTCACTGGTAAAATGACTCAGTCCTGTGGGAGGCCAAAACGAGAGAAGATGTGGTTGATCATTAGTGTGGTAGCTGCCTCTGCCTTACAATTCAAGGCCAGAAGACATTGTACCCACTTTGTGCACAAGCATATTACAGTCAACATGTATTTGTTTCCTCTAGAGGACCGAATCACTGGCCCGATGAAGTCAACTTGTAAATCTGACCAAGGCAGGGTCATTCCTCATTTTTGTAGGAAGCTCTGTAGGAAGCTCTGTATGTGAGTAAACTGGGTTGAAATTGAGCATGCACAAGACTCCCCTTTAGAAAAAATGTTGACGTCCTGGCCCATGTGTTGCCAGTAATGTGGTTCAACATCAGGCTTTGGAATGCGGTAGGTTACACACACTGGTCACAGCCAGATAGGGCTCTCCTTATAAACAAACGGTCTTGGATGTGGAACTTCCTGGAGAACTTCATCAACAATTGGTAATCCTCTTTACCAGCATAATACAGCTCTGTTAGAGGGAAACTCAAAGGGTCTTCAATATGTCGGTAACTTTTCCCAATGATCCGGTCTTCTTTCTGTGCAGTGATCATATATGAATCTGGGGTATCTTTACTCCACTGGGCAGTAGAGAATTCACTGTTAGCACACGTTTGTGACATGGTGACAGTAGCAACTTGGATTTCACCCAGTAGGGATTCTGTTTCTATGAAATCCCCCTGCATAGCTCCAGTTTTAGCCAGCTGGTCAGCCAGGTCATTCCCAGTCTTATCTGGCTCCTCTATTTTGGATTGACCTCTAATCTTCCAATAGATGGTCATCTCATTGGAGGTCGCCATATTATCAATTGACTGGATCAGTTTGGCCTGCTTTTAGGGTTTATTGTTGGCACAAAGCATGCCTCAATTCTTCCAGTTAATCAGATGTTCTGCAAACCCATTCGTGACATAATCAGAGACACTAAATATGACTGGCTCTTTGAGTAGTTGGTGCACTGCAGTGAGGATGACTTGATGAACGCCATCAACTCTGTAACCTGACTACTTTGGGGTCCTATTTTGTAACCAGCAGAGGGGTCCGGGGTTTCATTCAACCAGGCATTCCCAATGGCAGCCAATAGTTATTTTTCCCTGTTGTTATCAACATGGTAGGATCCCACAGCCACATGAACTGTGGGTATCCCCTGACACGTGCCTTCTTAGTTGACCTTGTGTGAGGAAGTTAAGTACGCTCAACATTGTTGTTGGTCATTAGACTTTCACCCTCGAGACAGTTTTCTTGAAAGGGGACTCCTCTTGTTTTGGGCCATAACTGACCTCCACAGGAAACACTTACATGGACAAAATCCAGGAAGTAATTCTGGAATTACTGACTTTCTCTGCCCGGATTCGGTCACTTTGAAGATATTGCAAGGGTTGGTGAGGAGTTTCGACAATGATGTGCTCCCCTGGATGAATGGGTGGTAATTTTCCAATGCCCACAACGTAGCCAGGAAATGCCTTCTCTCAGTCATTGAATTTTTCCTCCACATAGGACAAAGTCTTGCTCGGGTACAAGATGACTTTGTTAACCATGTCATGCTTTTGGTACAACACCGCTGTTAGGCAAATATCTGAGACCCGGGTCGCCAAGAAGAACTCCGTGTTCTTTATGGGGTCAGTCAAACAAGGAGCCTGGGAAAGGCTTATTTTCAGTTGTTTAACTGCCTCAGCTTGCTCCGGACCCCACTCCTACTTGTCTCCAGCCTTTCATAAATGGTTCAAAGGTCAAGTGACCTCTGCATAGTCTTAAATTAACTTTCAACTATAATTAGGGCGTCCAAGGAGGCAGAGTAGCAGGGTCTTTTAATTTCATTATGACTTCCACCTTCTTTGCCTGGGGATTAAGACCTCCAGGGGTGAACTTGTGCCCTTAGAGGTTTGCATGGGTCTTACACCACTGTGCCATCTGAAAGTACAGTTTTGCTCCAGCTTTCTGCAACTGGGTCAGAATATACCGGATTTCTGCTATTTGTTCTTCCACAGTTGAGCTCTTGATCAGAACATCTTCTAGATAGGCCAGGTTTCCCCTTTCGCCAAGGTCGGGCATGACCTTATGTTGAAATACGTTGAACTCCTTGCCAGAGTTTATAAATCCGAAGGGGGTTCGGATCCACAAGTACTGCTGCCCCCCGAAGGTAAAGGCGAGCTTGTACTGGTCTTCCCTTCTCGCAGAACTGTCCAGTAGCCATTGGTCAAGTCAATGTTGGTGTACACCTTTGAATCTTGGATCTGTGCCAGCCTGATAGCTATAGGGAAGTGGCCATCTTGACATGTGGACCCATTTGTTCAACTCCCTTAGGTCTGCACATGTCTTCGCTTAATTCTGAGGTGAATAGCGAATTGTCGCACCTGTCCCATGATGGAAACCTCTTCTTGCACCTAAAATTCAACTGCATAAGGCAGCAATTGAGCTGAACCAAATGCTTTTTCAGTGTTGTCAAAGCCCATGGGGTTACCCGCCAGTCATGACCAGACTTCATTATTAATTAGATCCAAATTGATTGTGAATCGGTGAGAATGTCATTCCACAAATAAAAGTCACAAGGGACATCTCTCACGACCCAACAATTATGCTCTATGCTTTTGTTGCCAATGGACATTTTTAGCATACACCTGCTAGGTATGAGATGTTTGGGATTTGGGTTTCCAGGCCAACTTCCCATTTGTCAATCGTCAATCAATTTAAATGATCTTTTGGGAGTTTCTTAAATAACCCTTCCCTGATGAAGTTCCTTCCATTATTCAGGCATACTCTGGTGAGCACAGCCTCCCCCGTCATTTATCTGAATGGGGAAAACAACTGTTCTCCCTTTTTTTTAGGTCTGTGTGATGCTGGAAATGCATCGGAGGGACAGGGCCTCCGTATGTTTGTCCTTTACTGCTTTTTATCGTGTGTTCTGTCGTGTTTTCCGTGCAGGAGTCCATGTGGGACTCCTGGCGGTGCAGCTCTCTCTTTTGGTTTGGTGAACGGACCCGTGGGATACCCTTATGGCACCCATGGGTGGGGGTACAACCCTGTGCCTCTAGTGTATGTTTTTGGGCACCTTTGGGTGGCCCGCAGAGCAGGATATGGGCTGGTGGCAGCTCCATGCTGAATTTGAAAGGTGCGCGGCGTATCCTCCATTTTGGGATACCTCGGCCCTGCCATTGGGATCAGTTGATTCCTGATGGAAAACAAGATGGCCCATGTGGTCTCTTGCTTTCTATTACCCATTACCTTGTTTTCCCAAAGTCCTGCGAAGCCCTGACTCTGTCCCTTCCCCCTGACTGGGCGTTAGGTGGAAATGCCATATATGGTGTTGTTGTGAAGGCCCGGCCAGACTAGCTGGAGCCTTCCCGGTTATGTATGTTGTGGGTACCTCCTGTGGGTGGGACATGGGTGAATAGAGTGTGTGACGAATATGCATTCTGTGTTGTGGATGTCTAGTATCTGGTGGATGAAACAATGACTGAGACAGCCCTGCCCGAAACCGGTATGAATTCAGCTTGGAGTGTTGAATGGCTCAGTACTTGTCCCAATACACATAACTTGTTGTGAGTGTCTGGAGAGAAGTGAATGGCCTGAATACCTCGTGTGCCTGATTGGCTGCCTGAATGCCCGTAGTCGTAATTGGATGCTTGAGTGTGACCCAGCGGAATGAATGGGAGATCAACAGTATATCTGGGGACCTCTCACTGCTAGGAATTGTGTTCAGAAACTGAAGTCCACTACGACGAGTAACTGGAGTAACTGAAGCTTGACCTTGAAGCCCTGCTGGACGAGAAGAATTGCTGTTGCTCTCCTTCGCAATCTGGAAGCTGCTGTGCCTCCAAGGACTGACCCAGAGAGGACCTGGTAAGGCGCCCTCTTCCCGAGTTACGAGGGACCATCGTGCACAGCTGATCTTTGCCAACGCTCCCTGGTAGACAGACCTTCGACAGGCTGCCGACCCGATACAGGGACTTCTGCGGAACTCCAAGGAGAAGCGCCCGGACTGTTGTCCGCCGTCCGCCGTCGCTGACAGGAGCCGCCGTGCCCCCGTTTGCCTAAGAACTTCCATTGATCATCGGACGCTCTCGTCTGCATCGTCACCCGCTTGAAGGCCCGACCGTCGACGCGCCGAGGAGCATCCACCAGTGGGTTTCCCGCCACCTAAAGACACAGAGACGCTGACAACTTGACGCCCTTGCTGGGCCACAGTTCTTCATCATCTCTTTACGGTCCATTACTATCATCACCGAGGTGCCCCGCACGCCCCTTCCTTGCAGGACGCCAACGCTCTGTCGTCGACGAGCACTGCTAGGAACGGAGCCGTCGCTTCCCTGCCTTAGTTCAACCTATTCACCGCCGGACGTTCGATGACCCGTGACTCCTGCTTTAAAGGGAGGGCACTCAAGAAGGGCTGTCGATTCCCCGACACCGAACGCCGAGTTCTTCGACACCTCTCGACGATCCGTGGCTCCTGCCGTAAAGGGAGTCACTCAAGAAGGATCGGTCAACGCATCGTCAGAGAACTCTACTCCACCAGGTACATTGGGGGGGTAAAACCTTAATAGGAGGATGTGAAACTATTGAACATATGGACTGGGCTTGTGCTATATATCTTTATTTACAGGTTGCCCAGGTGGGGGGATCTCCACACAGAACTGTGCCTAGTGGTAGGGGTCAGCATTCTGCCTACTGTTTCAACCATCTTGCGTTCCTTCCTATCTCTATTGCTGGTTTCCTCGTTATTGATCTGTGTGACATTTTAACCGTACAGTTGATGAACTTTAATGAGATTTGACAACATTGGTGGTACCACTTTAGAATTGTATATTTATCATTATTGACTTCCGAGTGCAAAGTGCGTTATTGTGATCGTGTACATACCTTTGAATATTAATTATATAAAGACTGTGTTTTCAGTAATACAGTGTGTGGACATTTCTTTGTGGGGGTTCGGGGACCACACTGTACTTAAGAACCAGCCTGCATCACCTCCTGAGAAGCTAGGCCTTGATTGCTTGACCACATACCAATAATAGAGAATCTTGACTGGGGTCCTCTGTGCCTCTCCTCTACCATATAGAGAGCGGAAGTACAGACACCCCCTACCAGCCTTTACACTGGTGGCAGCGGTGGGATGCTTATGGTTTTAAGAATTGGTGTTACTCACCGGACGGGGAGTATACCAAATCGGTGGCCGGAAGGCACAGGACTGAACTATTGATTGAAGAGCTAGGTCGGGGCCTTTAACCTAGCCTCCTCTCTGTGAGGGCACAAGACCTTTTTAACGATATGACTCTCTGCTGGGTAGGACCAGGCAGAGAGACTGATCGCTCAAAAGGGTGGGGAGGACACGCCGCCACGAACCCAGCTGTAAAGGAAAAACAAGAGGTGAGCAATTGGGAATAAAGAAAGATCCCTTTCCCTCGATACTTCTTTCTAGTAGTACCTGAACTATGCCCTCCCCTTGTTTCCAGGCAACCGCAAACCACCTACAAGTAAGAGAGGAGAATGTAACCTGTCCTGACTATAGTTGTCAATTAGCTAAGGAAAATGGATAACCATACAAAAGAAAACCCTTACCACTAATGTGCTGTTGAATCTGTAATGTCCAAAGAGTTCATGACAACGAAAGTGCAAAATAACAAATAGGTAGGTTAGTTAGGGAAACTGAACCCGGGCGGAACGAGGGCCGCACTAGAGTCGGGTAGGTGCACTATCCGCAAAGCGTCCCTGTGCACTACTGAAGAATGTCCAATGGAAGTCTGATTGTGGAAAGAGGATAGTAACAGCAACAGCAAAGGACACAATTGAGTTTGAGTGTTGCAGGTGATATAGTTCAGCGGCCAGGTACAATGAGTACAGGAGATGTGCTTGTTAGCAACTGGTGAAAAGAAGAGTCTTACCGATGCCATGATCACAAGGTTCCAAAAGTGTCAGGCAAAAGCAGTCCGTGAAAGAAGAAACAGGTCTGGTACACGGGTAAGTAGTTTTCCAAAAGCGGCAGGCAAAAGCAGTCAGTGAAAGAAGAAACAGGTCTGGTACACGGGTAAGTAGTTTTCCAAAA
Source organism: Ambystoma mexicanum (assembly GCF_040938575.1). Classification (NCBI taxonomy): domain Eukaryota; kingdom Metazoa; phylum Chordata; class Amphibia; order Caudata; family Ambystomatidae; genus Ambystoma; species Ambystoma mexicanum. Next base: position 858,695,639 of record NC_090934.1, on the reverse strand, counting down.
GCGGCAGGAAAAAGCAGTCCGTGAATGAGGAAACAGGTCTGGTACACGGGTAAGTAGTTTTCCAAAACCGGCAGGCAAAGGCAGTCCGTGAATGAAGAAACAGGTCTGGTACACGGGCAATTAATGTAGGATTGAAGACAGATACCGGGATGCAACTTTAATCAGAAGCAGCGTTTCGCCCGGTTCCGAGGTTTAAATCGGGAAGGAGAAGGCGGAACCGGACGAAACCAAGGCTCCCGCATCATCGCCTCTGAGCTGACAGCGGGAGGTGGAAAGCTGGGAATTGTGGTCCAAACATGCCGCGGAGTGCTGCGGAGAGAGCCGAAGCCACTATTCTCCAGGGCAGTTGCCAATGGGTATAGAATGGGTTTACAATAGGAAGCATACCCTGACGAAGGGCAATAACCTTCCTGCGGGCCTGCCGAGGCGTAGCAATCAGTGTATAACCGTGCCACTTACAAAATATCTGCACTTTATTAGATTAAGGTTTAGGTGTGTAAAAAATAACTGCATTACAAGCAATGGAGTCTATTCCGAATGGTAAATTGACTCGGATGAGCTTAGAGGCTCTCCAGAGTGCTTGTGAAGCCAGGGAGTTAGACTTTGTGGATAAGTCTAGGGCTGAGCTGATAGCTGCCCTTGTGGACTACCAGACCGATGGTGAAACTCTTGATGAGGGGGGGAATGCAACCCATGAGGACTCTGCCCCTGGGGTTTCTACTGAATCTGTTTCTGGGAATGCCGCCATTCCTGCTGCCTCTGTTCCGAACCCCAGAAATACCTTGGAGCTTGAGTTATTAAAGATGAAATTGGTCTTTGAATATCGCAAGTTGGAAATAGATGCTGAGCTTAAGAAGGAGTAGTTGGCTCAACAAGTGGAACTCAAGAATAGGGATCTTGAACTCAAAGACAAGGACACTGAATGTCAGAGAATCCAGCTAGAGAAAGCTCGAGTGGAGACTTCAGCGAAACCCAGTGAGAGTGTCAGGTCCCCAGCAACTAAATTTATGAAGGATTTGGTTGGCGTGTTTGTGGAGGGTTATGATATCCTCCAATGGATTGAAGCGTTTGAAATGGCTTGTGCAATTCATGATGTTGATTAAAGAGATTGGGCTAAGTGTTTGCTAAGCAGAGTGCCTCAAACTGGATATGACTGTATTCTGAAGCTGAGCGTGGAAGAAAGGTGTCATTATGAGTGTATGAAATATGCTTTGATTGCCAAGTTTGGCAAGACACCTACCCAATACCTTAAAAGGTTCAGGGATTTTAAGAAAAGAGAGAATGTGTCTTGGGTTGACTGGATGAGTGCTGCGCACATGAATATGATGGGGTGGATTGATGGTTACAAGGTGAAAACGTTTGTTGAATTGTCCCACCTGTTGTTTTTTGAGCATTTTTCTGAAGCCTGTTCACTGGAGCTGCGTCAGAATGTTGTTGACCAGAACATTTTGGATCCCTTTAAGCTGGCTATGTTGGCTGACAAGAGGGTCTCCCACCGGGCGTCCCCTAAGGACGCCAGTGGGAAGGACAAGGACAAGGAAAAGGGGGCCTCTCAGAAAGCTGAGGAGTCCCAAAAGCAGTCACAGTCGAATAAACCTAAACCCTCCTCTCCTAATACCCAAAAACCTAGTGGGGATAAGTCATCTGTGGGTGGGAATAAGAGTAGTGGTCCACCTGCTGTAAAGCAGGCTCCCGGTGGTTCCAGTACCGTACCGCGCACTCCCGGCACTTGTTGGGACTGTGGGGCTCTGGATCACAAAAGGGGTGACTCCAAGTGTAAAGGTAAGGCACTCGGAGTACAGGCTGTCAGCCTGACCTACCCTTACCCCATGTCTGAGGTGGAGGCCACTGTCCTCCCCTCCTCTACAGGGATCACATTTGGTGCTCCCGTAGAGATTTCCTTAGTGTCACTTGGGGCCTGGGACCAGTACGTGGAAGTAATGGCGACTATCCCACAGAACACCCGTAAGTTTTTGAGAAGTGTCCTCTTGAATGCCCAGCCTTCTACTGGTTTGAGAGACACTGGGGCAAGCATGACAGTGGTGGACAGGACCCTGCTCAAGCCAGAGGACTATGTCGATGCTCCTCTGAGAACCACCAGGTTAGCTGGTGGGCCTCCCAAATTATCGCCTGTAGCCCGACTCACACTTGTAATTGGAGACAAGACAGCAAAGCTTCCTGTCCTGGTTCAGGACAATGGGGGTCATTACGACCCAGGCGCTAATTGCGCCAACTTTACCACCATGGTGTAAACTACGTTTACACCATGGTGGATGGCGGATTTACCACCCCATTCCAAGGTGAGTGGGGCGGTAAATCCCCATTTCCCATTTTCCCTTCCCCATTCCCATTTTTGCCCCATAGGGCATAATGGGAGTGGGGAAGGCGCTAATTACGCCACCGTAAATTACGGTGGCGTAATTAGCATCATGGCAGGTTAGTGCCATGGATTTTAACGGCTGCTAGGAGCAGCCGTTAAAATCAGAATAGGCGTTAAGGGTTAACGACGGCGTTAACCCTTAACGCCTGGGTCGTAATGAGGCCCAATGTCCCTGCTAACATTCTGTTAGGTAACGATCTGGTAGAGTTGGGATTGATCGCGGATGGTCTTCCCATGACTGCTGCTGCGGTCACTAGGTCACAGGTGACACCGGGTCTGGCTGTGAGTCAGATACACGAGCCAAAGGCGCGGCCTAAGGCAAGGCGAAGGAAGAGCAAGAAGGCCACCTCTGTGGAGGGAGCCCCTTCTCTTCCTGCTGTTCCTACAGCACCCATTGGGATCCATGCTCCTGACGGGCTGGGTCCAGTGGTAAACCCCATCTCAACTCCTGTGTGAGAAGAGCCAGAAGACTCTCCTGTGGGAGAGGTTCTCAACCCGGAGGATCATCCCAATCTTCAATGCTTGTTAGCTGAAGGGGGACCCTCCCGGGCAGACTTCTGCAAAGGACAGAGAGAGTGTCACTCTCTCTCGGGTCTGAGGAAACAGGCCCCGTCCCAGGCACAAGGAGAAGTGCCTCGGACATTCCGGATTTATTGGGAGGGTGAGCTCCTTGTTAGTGAGCCCACTAAGCCTGAACCTGGTGCCCTCAAGAGGTTGGTGGTACCCCAGGTTTACAGGCCCTTCCTACTGCAGTTGGTGCAAGAGGTGCCCTTGGCTGGTCATCTTGGTACCAAGAAGACTAAGCAGAGGCTCTCTGCCAATTTCTACTGGCCTCGGATGGGAGTAGAAGTGGAGTCCCACTGCAGGACCTGCCCAACTTGTCAGTTGTCTGGCAAGACTGGAGGCAGTGTCATTGCCCGACTGCAGCCATTGCCAGTGTTTGGCACACCGTTTGAGAGGGTGGGCATTGACATTGTCGGTCCCCTTGACCCTCCCACGTCAGGTGGACATCGGTTCATCCTGGTTTTGGTAGATCATGCCAACAGGTACCCTGAGGCTATACCCCTTCTGACTGTTACTGCCAAGGTGGTTGCCCGGGCTCTCCTGGGCATTTTCACCAGTGTTGGATTCCCCAAGGAGGTTGTCTCTGACAGAAGATCCAACTTCATGTCTAGTTACATGAAAACCATGTGGAAAGAATGCGGGGTAACCTACAAGTTCTCCACCTCTTACCACCCCCAGACCAATGGTCTGGTTGAGAGATTTAATAAAACTCTCAAGGGCATGCTTGGTGCTTTGGAAGAGCCCCTAAGGAGGAAATGGGATCTCCTCCTGCCATGCCTGCTGTTTGCTTACAGAGAGGTACCTCAAGAGGGTGTTGGTTTCAGTCCCTTTGAGTTACTCTTTGGACATCCCGTGAGGGGGCCCCTTGCCTTGATTAGAGAAGGTTTGGAAGCAACCCCTCCCGGTCCCGCCAAGTAAGTGGGGGACTATGTGTTAGGCGTCAGGCGGAGGATGACACAGATGATGGGTCAAGCAACAGCGAATCTCAAGGCCAGCCAGGAATTGAACAAATACTGGCATGACCTTAAAGCATTGCAAGTGGATTGGGCTCCGGGACAGGAGGTCCTCGTGATGGAGCCTACCAAGCTCGGGCTTTGGCAGATAAATGGACTGGACCCTTCCGGATAATCTCCAAGAGGAGCGAAGTCAACTATCTGGTTGACATGGGAATCCCAGGGGTAGCCCCTCAGGTATTCCATGTCAATAGGCTCAAGCTTTTCCACAGGCGGGCCGAAGTCTCATGTCTCTTGCTAGCTTCAGGGCAAGAAGAGGATGAGAGTGAGTCCCTTCCTGATTTGCTGCATAGCAACCCTCAGGATGGCTCAGTGGCGGGAGTGCATCTCTCTCCAGATTTGACAACCGAGCAGCAGAGGGCCTGCAGGACTTTGCTCCAGCAGTATGCCTATATGTTTTCGCTGACGCCAGGCCTTACACCGTGGTGTAAGCACGAGATTGACACTGGCGACAGCGTGCCTGTCAAGAGCAGGAGCTACCGAATGTCAGTTACGGTTAAGAACCACATCCAGGCTGAGGTCGCCAAGATGTTGGATCTGGGTGTTATTGAACCCTCAACAAGTCCCTGGTCCAGTCCCGTGGTCCTTGTCCCCAAGGCAAGTTCCCAGGCAGGTACCAAGGATTGGAGGTTCTGTGTGGACTACCGAGGAGTCAATGCCGTCAACAATTGCCCAGGGCTGATGATCTCGTGGACACCATAGGTGCTGGCAAATTTGTGAGCAGCTTTGACCTTACCTCAGGCTATTGGCAAATAGCTCTGACGGACCATGCCAAGGAAAAGACGGCGTTCTCAACACCAGAGGGCCTCTACCAGTTTAGGGGCATTCCTTTGGGGTTGAAGAATGCCCCGGCCACCTTCCAGAGATTGGTCAACCATGCTCTCAGTGGGCTGGATGCCTTTTGTGTGGCTTATTTAGACGACATCACCATCTACAGTTCCACTTGGGAAGAGCACTTGACACATCTGGGTAGAGTGTTCCAGGCCTTAAAAAGGGCTAACCTCACTATCAAGGCCACCAAGTGCCAGATAGCTCAGGGGAAAGTCACGTATCTTGGTCATGAGGTAGGAGGGGGTCAAATCCAACCTCTCCCCAGTAAGGTACAGGATGTACAGGACTGGGAGACTCCCACTACTCAAACCCAGGTGAGAGCCTTTTTGGGCCTCGACGGGTATTATTGCAATTTCATGGCGAACTATGGAACCATAGCTTTATCGTCTAGACGGATGCTTGCGACGGATGCCTGCGACATCGGAATTGAAGCTGTCTTGTCCCAGTTAGATGACAAAGGGAGAGAACATCCTATCATATTCATCAGTAGACAACTCAAGGGTAGAGAACTTAGGTGGGCTACTGTTGAAAAGGAGTGTTTTAGTATAGTTTGGAGCCTTAGGCTTTTTAGGCCCTACCTTACAGGGTCTACCTTCAAGGTCCAAACAGATCATAAGCCCCTGAAGTGGCTTATGCAGATGAAGGGTGAGAACCCGAAACTGCTCAGGTGGTCCATTAGCCTGCAAGGGTTAGACTTCACCATAGAGCACAGACCAGGGAAGAGTTACGATAATGCAGATGGCCTTTCCAGAAGGTATGTTGACCGTCTGGATGAGGGTGTCTTTCCCGTGGGAGATTAGGCATTCCCACCCTCAGTCTGGGGGGGGCGACTGTAATGCTGGAAATGATCGGAGGATCAGGGCCTCCGAATCCTTGTCCTTTACTGCTTTTTATCGTGTGTTCTGTCGTGTTTTCACGCAGGAGTTCATGTGGGACTCCTGGCGGTGCAGCTCTCTCTTTTGGTTTGGTGAACGGACCCATGGGATACCCTTATGGCACCCATGGGTGGGGGTACAACCCTGTGCCCCTAGTGTATGTTTTTGGGCAACTGTGGGTGGCCCGCAGAGCAGGGTATGGGCTGGTGGCAGCTCCATACTGAATTTGACAGGTGCGCGGCGTATCCTCCATTTTGGGATACCTCGGCCCTGCCATTGGGATCAGTTGATTCCTGATGGAAAACAAGATGGCCCCTGTGGCCTCTTGCTTTCTATTACCCATTACCTTGTTTTCCCAAAGTCCTGGGAAGCCCTGACTCTGTCCCTTCCCCCTGACTGACCATTAGGTGGAAATGCCATATATGGTGTTGTTGTGAAGGCCCGGCCAGACTAGCTGGAGCCTTCCCGGTGATGTATGTTGTGGGTACCTCCTGTGGGTGAGACCTGGGTGAATAGAGTGTGTGACGAATGTGCATTCTGTGTTGTGGATGTCTAGTATCTGGTGGATGACACAATGACTGAGACAGCCCTGCCTGAAACCGGTATGAATGCAGCTTGGAGTGTTGAATGGCTCGGTACTTGTCCCAATACACATAACTTGTTGTGAGTGACTGGAGAGAAGTGAATGGCCTGAATACCTTGTGTGCCTGATTGGCTGCCTGCCTGCCTGAATGCCCGTAGTCGTGATTGGATGATTGAGTGTAACCCAGTGGAATGAATGGGAGATCAACAGTATATCTGGGGACCTCTCACTGCTAGGAATCGTGTTCAGAAGCTGAAGTCCACTACGACGAGTAACTGGAGTAACTGAAGCTTGACCTTGAAGCCCTGCTGTATGAGAAGAATTGCTGTTGCTCTCCTTCGCAATCTGAAAGCTGCTGTGCCTCCAAAGACTGACCCAGAGAGCACCTGGTAAGGCGCCCTCTTCCCGAGCATCGAGGGACCATCGTGCAGAGCTGATCTTTGCCAGCGCTCCCTGGTAGTCAGACCTTCGACAGGCTGCCGACCCGATACGGGGACTTCTGCGGAACTCCAAGGAGAAGCGCCCGGACTGTTGTCCGCCACTGTTGACGACCGCCGTCGCCGACCGGAGCCGCCGTGCCCCCATTTGCCTAAGAACTTCCATTGATCATTGGACGCTCTCGTCTGCATCGTCACCCGCTTGTCTCCCACTGGAGAAGGCCCGACTGTCGACGCGCCGAGGAGCATCCACCGGTGGGTTTCCCGCCACCTAAAGACCACAGAGACGACGATGATTCGACGCCCTTGCTGGGCCACAGTTCTTCATCAGCTCTTTGCGGTCTAGAACTATCGTCACCGAGGTGCCCCGCACGCCTCTTCCTTGCAGGGCGCCATCGCTCTGTCGTCGACAAGCACCGCTAGGAACGAAGCCGCCGCTTCCCTCCCTTAGTTCAACCTGTTCACCGCCGGACGTTCGATGACCCGTGACTCCTGCTTTAAAGGGAGGGCACTCAAGAAGGGCCGTCGATTCCCCGACACCGAACGCCGAGTTCCTCGACACCTCTCGACGATCCGTGGCTCCTGCCTTAAAGGGAGTCACTCAAGAAGGATCGGTCGACGCATCGTCGGAGAACTCTACGCCACCAGGTACATTGGGGGGTAAAACCTTAATATGAGGAAGTGAGACTATTGAACATATGGACTGGGCTTGTGATATATATCTTTATTTACAGGTTGCCCAGGTGGGGGGATCTCACACAGAACTGTGCCTAGTGGTAGGGGTCAGCATTCTGCCTACTGTTTCAACCATCTTGCGTTCCTTCCTATCTCTATTGCTGGTTTCCTCGTTATTGATCTGTATGACATTTTAACCGTACAGTTGATGTACTTTAATGAGATTTGATAACATTGGTGGTACCACTTAAGAATTGTATATTTATCATTATTGACTTCCGAGTACAAAGTGCGTTATTGTGATCGTGTACATACCTTTAAATATGAATTATATAAAGACTGTGTTTTCAGTAATACAGTATGTGGACATTCATTGTGGGGGTTCGGGGACTACACTGTACTTAAGAACCAGCCTGCATCACCTCCTGAGAAGCTAGGCCTTGATTGCTCGACCACGTACCAATAATAGAGAATCTTGGCTGGGGTCCCCTGTGCCTCTTCTCTACCATATAGAGAGCGGAAATACAGACACCCCCTACCAGTCTTTACAGTCCGTCAGACTTTGCACAGGTTTTTCATTGTCTGGGTTCACAGGACTCAATGTTTCTTCTGAGTTTCGATTGGAGTAACATTTTAATGTTTCCCCTTTCAGTGCGGAATGACACTTAAAACTGGGAGGATTGTTGATTTTCAAGAATGGAGAATGGTTCCCCTCACCAGTTTTTTCTCCTACAGAGATGGCAGTAATGTCTGGGACTTGGTTATGGTTATGTCATGATCTCTGCTTCCAAAAGGTCAGGGTTTTCCCAACTCCCTTGGAAGCAGATCCATAAACCAGGTTCCGAGTGCCAACCAGTCCCAATGGGGACCTTTTGGACCCAGTCCTGGCGCCAGTGGCACCAGGCTCATAAATATGCCCAGTCCCAGCGCTGGAAGCGCCGGGCTCATAATGCTTGGGTGGACTTACCTGCAGCAGACCATGCTGCTTACTTGCCTGCCAGTTGAGCCTCTGATCCTCTTCTGTTTGGAACTACTTTTCCTGTTGGGTGGGGCTGGAGCCACTCCCTAGATGCAGAACACTGGAACTCTTCTGGAAGGCAGGAACTCTTTTCTTACCAGGAACTCTTTTCTTACTTAGGCGTGGCTGTGGAAGGAGACACCTAAGCACTACAGGAGGCTATTTAAACCACACCCGGTGGATGAATCTTGCTTTGCGTTATTCTGCATCCTCTGCAGCAGAACGCTCATCGTGTCTTCTGCATCTGATCCTGGGCCTAAGGAAAAAGGCTTACCATCCTGAATCCAGTCTTCAGCAACACCTATAAAGACAAGAAAGAACAGGTTAGCATTCCGGCATCTGAAAGGCAAAGGCTTACCTACTCTTCGTGCGCTCCGGAGGTCTTCACACGGTATTCCGGCATCTGAAAGACAAAAGCTTACCAACTCTTCGCACGCTCCGGAGGCCGTCGGCGCTGCATCCCGCATCTGAAAGACAAAACAAGGTGCGTTTAAAGACATTGGGGAACTTTAATACTCACGTGCCATTACTCCTTTCCACATCTAACCCAGTGGGTATCCCGGCACCCTGCAGCCGCTCCGAACTTGTACCTGCAAAATAAAAATACAGTTAGAGCGCATTGTGAAGCTGGCAACAAGCGCTTACTTACGTGCTTCCAGGCGCTTCTATTCATCACACGGGCTCCATCTTCAAGGCACTTCAGCCCGTCATCCGCCATCGCCGGAACCCTGCAAAACAAGAGACATCATTATTAAAGACTTTAAAGACATTTGAGTTACTCGAAACTTACCGTTCGTGCCGTAAACGACGGACAGCAGTCCTCTGAAGTCAAGAGGCCTGCGCTACCTATCCGGTGAAGAAACTGGTTACAGCACCCTGCCCCGAGGCAGATGGAGAGCACGGCATTCACTTACCTAAGACATCTTACTCTGCACGTCAGGCATACAGGGCACAGAGGTCCAGCCCAAAGAGCCAACCGGGTGCTGCACATCACCTTTGAAGATACGGTAGTCGCCCAGTCAAGACCGGCGCCTCTGCGAGAATCAGGTGAGCGTTACAGAACGCAAAGCCTACTGCAAAACTCTCGCCCAGGCGCTATGGAAACCTCGGATACTGACCACCTAGCCCGGTTACTTGGGGAACTAAGGGCAGAAGTGCATGCAGCTAGTCAGGAAACGAACGCTCTAAGAAGGGAACTAATTATTTCCAAGGAGAGAACAGATGATCTTGCTAGACAATTGCTACAGTCACAAGCCGGACAGACCCCGCTACCCGCATCAGGGGCAAATCTTCCTTCAACATCCTCTATGAATCCAGTGCAGATCAACCTACCTGGGAATGTACCTCTGGCTCCGCCTGAACGATTTTCTGGTGACCCAAAGAGGTTTGCGGTATTTATCAATCAGTGCCGGTTGCACTTCTTATGCCGGCCAGCTGCCTTTCCAACTGATCAAGCTAAAGTAGCTTTTGTACTTTCGTACCTTAGTGGCAATGGTGGCAATGCGGCAGACTGGTCGATCCCTCTAGTTAATCAAGATGATCCGGTTCTCCATGATTTTCAAGCCTTTCAGCTTAGTATGGAAAAACTGTTCGCAAGACATGCACAGGGGCAGGCCTTGGACAATGAGCTTCTTTCGTTGCGACAGGGTAATCAAGACCTTTTGGCTTATATTGCATCTTTCAATAGACTAATAGTGGAAACTCAATGGCCTGAGGACAAAAGGATTACGCTGTTTTATAGAGGTCTACGTGGAGAGCTCAAAGACGTTTTAGCCCAAGTAGTGAATCCCCCACAAGACTGTTCGGATTATATAGACTTGGTCGTTCAAATAGATCACAGACTGCAGAACAGGAAGGCCGATCATTCCAAGTTTGATGCCCGAGTATTTTCCAAACCGCCAACTCCTTCCAAAGGAGTAGACTCCGGGGAACCCATGCAAATAGGGGGTCTGAAAGGTCCTCTAACACAAAGGGAGCGGGAAAGGAGAAAACAGTTGCAATTATGCCTATATTGCGGAAACTCAGGGCACTTTCTTCGAGACTGTCCGGTGAAACCTGCCAAGAAGGCAGTAGGAGCTGCAGTTACCACAGTTACAAACTCTGAGCAGGGAAACGACCTCGCCCGACAAGAATAGAGGTCCTCTTGCCGAGCGTGAAAACCAGTTCCGTGACCTCGCATTTCGTGATACCTATGGTCCTCATTAGCCCTGATAATCCGGATCGATTACATGCAATTGAAGCTTACGTCGACAGCGGTGCCATCGGCAATTATGTGGATCATGAAATGGTTTTGAGGATGAATCTAACTCTTTGTCCCAAGGCTGTAAAGGACGTCATTACTACGGTGGATGGTACGGAGCTAGCCTCTGGGCCAGTAACGCATACCACTCAAGAGGTGACGCTAGTAAGTCAAGATGGACACCATGAGAAGATCGTGTTCGATGTGATCAAGGCCCCTCAGTTCCAGATTATTCTAGGAATACCTTGGTTAGAGAAACACAATCCTCTGATCGATTGGCGAGCAAGAACGGTCCAGTTTCCAGAATGTGTCTCTACTTGTCACCCTCCACCTGGTGTTGCACTGGCAGCAATTTCTTCAGAGACTCCCCAGTTACCTCCCGAATACCTAGAATACCAAGATGTTTTCCGGAAGGAGCAGGCTAACTCTCTACCTCCTCATAGGTCTTATGACTGCCAGATAGACCTGATACCTGGATCTACTCCTCCTTGTAGTAGAATTTATGCCCTCACCGAGCCTGAGAACCTTCACCTTCGACAATACCTGGATCAATACCTGGCAAATGGGTTTATTCGTCCTTCTAAGTCCCCTGCCTCTTCAGCTTTGTTCTTCGTTCCAAAAAAGGAAGGAGACCTTAGAACTTGTATCGATTATCGCTCCCTAAACCAGATCACCGTTAAGAATAGATACCCGTTACCTTTGATCCCTGAACTCCTGGACCAAGTCAGAAAAGCATGCATATATACAAAGCTGGATCTTAGAGGAGCATACCACTTGGTACGAGTAAAAGAGGGCGATGAATGGAAGACGGCCTTCCGCACCAAGTATGGGCTATTTGAATATCAGGTCATGCCCTTCGGACTTTGCAATGCCCCGGCTGCCTTTCAATATTTTATGAACGATGTCCTCAGAGAGCTCATAGATGTGTGTGTTGTTGTTTACATCGACGACATTCTCGTTTATTCTTCATCGGAATCTGAACATCGGAAACACGTGAAAATGGTCCTCGAAAGATTGCGTCAACACAAACTTTTCGCTAAGTTGGAAAAATGTGTTTTCAACGTGACTGAAGTTGAATTCTTGGGATTCATATTATCGCCTGGCGGAGTGCGTATGGATTCAAAGAAGGTCGATGCAGTTCTCAAATGGCCATCACCATCTTCCGTAAAAGGTGTGCAAAGCATGTTAGGCTTTGCTAACTTTTACCGCAGGTTTATCCCTGAGTTCTCTCGAATAGTCCAGCCCATCACTGCCTTGTTAAAGAAAAACAAACGATTTGAATGGTCTACCGAGGCGGAACAAGCTTTCCAGGATTTGAAGACTAAATTTATCTCTGCACCAATCTTAAAAAACCCTCGCCCCGAACTCCCCTACATCGTGGAAACTGATGCTTCAAGCCTTGCCATGGGGGCAGTTCTATCACAAAAGGACCCGGTAACCAATCAGTTGCATCCCGTGGCATTTTGGTCCCGCAAATTCTCGCCTCCTGAAGTCAATTACACGATTACTGACAAGGAACTTCTGGCTATCAAGTCTGCCTTTACGGCTTGGCGGCATTATCTGCTGGGGGCCCGACACACCGTTACTGTGATTACGGATCACCGAAACCTGCAATATTTGAAAACCGCAAAAGCCCAATCCTCTAGACAACTCCGTTGGGCATTATTCTTTGCCGAGTTTGACTTCATAATTACCTATCGACCTGGTACAAAAAACGGTAAAGCCGATGCCCTTTCTCGGATGGGAGTGGAAGAACACTTGATCAACCCTAAACCTGTACCAATCATTCCCGAACAAAGAATTCTGGGTGTAATCGCCACAGAATCCATAGAGGAAGTTAAGGATAAAGCCAGGCAACTTGTATCTCCAGCAGACATACAGAATTGGCATCTGCAGGGAAAGGACTTTGCAGTAAAGGACAACTTATTGTATTTCCAAGAACGATTATACCTACCCAGCACAGATTTACAGAAAAAAGTAATCTCTTGTTATCACGACTCTTTAATGGAAGGTCATCCCGGTATAGCCAAGACCTCAGAAAAGATCAAGCGCTACTTCTGGTGGCCGTCTTGGAAAAAAGATATCAGAGACTTTATAATGTCCTGTGGAGTATGCGCCCAAAACAAGAGTCAAAAGGAAAGACCAGCAGGCCTCTTACGCCCTATTGACATCCCACCTCGCCCTTGGCATACGCTTTCTATGGACTTCATCACCGATCTACCTCCATGCTCCGGATACAATACGATTCTAGTAATCGTGGACTTATTCTCCAAGATGGCGCATTTCATTCCGCTCAAAGGCTTGCCAACAGCAGCAACTCTGGCCCGAGAATTTCTCGAAAACATCGTCCGACTGCACGGTTTTCCTTCGGTTCTAATTTCGGATCGAGGTAGTCAATTTATTTCTCATTTTTGGCGAAGTTGCTGTCGGTCGGCTCAAATTGATGTGAGACTATCGACCAGTCACCACCCTCAGACCGACGGACAAACCGAGAGGACCAATCAAACTCTGGAACAGTATTTACGCTGCATGCTGCAACAAACTGAAAAAACTTGGAAAGATATCCTTTGGATAGCCGAGTATGCCTACAATAACTCTGTCCATTCGGGAACTGGGAAAACCCCGTTTTTTCTTTTGTACGGCAGTCACCCTCGAACCTCGGAGTTGGATCCCCTCCAAGATCTTGAAACACCAGCAGTAGACTACCTGCATTCTACAATCACCCAAGCCTTTAAGGAAGCTGTTTCTCACCTTCAAAGGGCTAAAGAACAATACAAGAAAGGAGCAGATCAACATCAGAAGGAAGCCCCTCACTATCAAGTAGGGGATCAAGTCTGGTTATCCACCAAATATCTATCTCTAAAAGGGCCACGCACATTCAACCCAAGATACCTTGGTCCCTATTCCATCACTACCATAGTAAACCCAGTAGCGGTCAAGTTGGACTTGCCCCCGCACATGAAGATACATCCGGTCTTCCACGTCTCTCTATTAAAACCCGTGCAACCTCAAACCCGACTAACCAAATCTCCAAAACCTATCCTAGTTGATGGAGAACTCGAGTTTGAAGTCAAAAGCATTCTGGACTCCAAGATCTCCAAATCTAAACTATTCTACCTAATTGACTGGAAAGGCTACGGCCCCCAAGAGAGATCCTGGGAACCTGCTGAATATGTCCACGCTCCTCGCCTAATCAAAAGATTTCACCGAACATTTCCTGACAAGCCAAAACCCCCGGAGAAGCCCGGTTTGGGAGGGGCCTTGAGGGGGGGTACTGTCATGATCTCTGCTTCCAAAAGGTCAGGGTTTTCCCAACTCCCTTGGAAGCAGATCCATAACCCAGGTTCCGAGTGCCAACCAGTCCCAATGGGGACCTTTTGGACCCAGTCCTGGCGCCAGTGGCACCAGGCTCATAAATATGCCCAGTCCCAGCGCTGGAAGCGCCGGGCTCATAATGCTTGGGTGGACTTACCTGCAGCAGACCATGCTGCTTACTTGCCTGCCAGTTGAGCCTCTGATCCTCTTCTGTTTGGAACTACTTTTCCTGTTGGGTGGGGCTGGAGCCACTCCCTAGATGCAGAACACTGGAACTCTTCTGGAAGGCAGGAACTCTTTTCTTACCAGGAACTCTTTTCTTACTTAGGCGTGGCTGTGGAAGGAGACACCTAAGCACTACAGGAGGCTATTTAAACCACACCCGGTGGATGAATCTTGCTTTGCGTTATTCTGCATCCTCTGCAGCAGAACGCTCATCGTGTCTTCTGCATCTGATCCTGGGCCTAAGGAAAAAGGCTTACCATCCTGAATCCAGTCTTCAGCAACACCTATAAAGACAAGAAAGAACAGGTTAGCATTCCGGCATCTGAAAGGCAAAGGCTTACCTACTCTTCGTGCGCTCCGGAGGTCTTCACACTGTATTTCGGCATCTGAAAGACAAAAGCTTACCAACTCTTCGCACGCTCCGGAGGCCGTCGGCGCTGCATCCCGCATCTGAAAGACAAAACAAGGTGCGTTTAAAGACATTGGGGAACTTTAATACTCACGTGCCATTACTCCTTTCCACATCTAACCCAGTGGGTATCCCGGCACCCTGCAGCCGCTCCGAACTTGTACCTGCAAAATAAAAAGACAGTTAGAGCGCATTGTGAAGCTGGCAACAAGCGCTTACTTACGTGCTTCCAGGCGCTTCTATTCATCACACGGGCTCCATCTTCAAGGCACTTCAGCCCGTCATCCGCCATCGCCGGAACCCTGCAAAACAAGAGACATCATTATTAAAGACTTTAAAGACATTTGAGTTACTCGAAACTTACCGTTCGTGCCGTAAACGACGGACAGCAGTCCTCTGAAGTCAAGAGGCCTGCGCTACCTATCCGGTGAAGAAACTGGTTACAGCACCCTGCCCCGAGGCAGATGGAGAGCTCGGCATTCACTTACCTAAGACATCTTACTCTGCACGTCAGGCATACAGGGCACAGAGGTCCAGCCCAAAGAGCCAACCGGGTGCTGCACATCACCTTTGAAGATACGGTAGTCGCCCAGTCAAGACCGGCGCCTCTGCGAGAATCAGGTGAGCGTTACAGGTTATTCTTGAAATGTAATTCTACTTTCTCGGACCGTCGATCAATTAAACAGCAGGTACCATTAATGCTTACATAATTGGTACTCATTTTTAATTTTATAGGCCGGTTAGTCTGGGTCGAGAGGACCTTGTTTACAGAGTCGATCAGTGGTGATAACTTCATCAGGAGATCGTTCCCCAGTAAACAAGGTGTGACCTCTGGAGTCATGGCTATCACTGGATGTGTTAATTGATGTCACTCAATGTTCATTTCCAGATCTGCAGTCCCTTCAAGGGAAAAATCATTCCCATCAAAATTTTAGAGTTGTCCGGGAAGTGGTGTGAGGGGAATTTGGTGGCCCTCTCGCTGTCCTGAGTTTAGCAGGTCAAAGGCCTTTTTGGACAGGAAGGTGGCTTGGGATCCAGTGTCCACCAGAGCTATAATTCACACTGAGGCTGCACCTTGACCGGCGCATAGAATCTGCCTTCTTTTTTCTCCAGGGTGCATTATTT
Source organism: Ambystoma mexicanum (assembly GCF_040938575.1). Classification (NCBI taxonomy): domain Eukaryota; kingdom Metazoa; phylum Chordata; class Amphibia; order Caudata; family Ambystomatidae; genus Ambystoma; species Ambystoma mexicanum. The sequence continues at coordinate 858,679,950 of NC_090934.1, read as the reverse complement.
GCCAACCCAGTGGCCATTTTCTTAATATTGAACTGTGAACTTGGGAAATTGTTTGTGTCCGAGTTCGGGAATCTTGCAACTAACAATGGGCGGATTTGGGGAATCCTCTTTCTCCCCGGATTCTTTGGTGTCCCCCTTTACCGGGAGGCAATTCTCAGAATCTGTTTCGGGGAGGACACCTTTGTTTCTAATCTTTCTGGCTCACATTTTTGGGTTCAAAGATTTTCTTGATTTGGGCCGGTCTCCATACTTACCCTGTCCCACTCAGGGTCCTTTGGGACCCATTTCTCTTTGGGAGTGATCCCCCTCATTTTTCAAAGAGAAGGTCCACTTACCTGAATACTTCAGGGACTCTTCTCTTTCAAAGAGGATAATCCTGAGGCATGGTCAGACTGGGACAAGAAATAGACCCGGACACCCAAGAAAAAGTGGCCTACCCCTCGCCTCACGACCCTTGACCTCTGATGACATCACCAGAAGTGATGTCATTTGACCCTACCCAAAAGTGACAACCAGGCAACCGATGAAACACAACCTTTCACCCATGACAAAACAGGAAGTGGCATCAAATAGCATTGTTCCTAAGTACACTATGAAAAATATTGTTATGATTTCACTAATGTGATGTACATTTCATACAAGAATGGATCACCATATGTATCATTAATATCTGTGTCTATAGATCCATATTGTCAAATTACTGTGAATGCAAGCAGACATTCAAGGCCAAATGATAATATGTTATTGTATAGCACTTACGCTTAAGCTCTTTTTTATAGAACAAATATGCACACAATATCACCCAAACTGTGTTAGTACTCATTTATCAACCTTAGAAGGATGAATGGCTGAGATGGCCTTGCTGGGATTCGAACCTGCAACCTGCAGATCACACATATCACAGCAGCGAGCACTCAAACCACTGAGCTATCAAATCGGCTACAGTAAAATGAGCATTTACTCTGTAGTGGATACCATTGAACTGGTAACTGAGATTTAACAGCAGACCAGTTAAATTAATCTGCATGTCTTGTGCAAAGTTGGCTGCATGCTGCAGCAGAATATGAATGCATCAAAATTCATGATGCACATATCATGTATGCAAATCATTCATCAAAGCAAGGTAACGTGTGTTACCTTGCTTTGATGAATTATACAATTGTGGGTGCTTTTTTTTTTTTTTTCAAACCGGCCCAGGCATTGGCAGAACCCAGTCCCAGGGACTACACATGATTCTAGGCCCGGCCACAGGCCGAATGGCAGATGGGCCAATCCGACCCTGTCCTGAGGTCTTCCCACGGTGGGTTATTCTTTGGCCTCTCCTACTTTTGCTCTTTGGGTTCTAACTCTCCAGGGGGTAGAACAGTCACTTTCACGCTCAGAGGTTTCTAGGGGTTCTGTCTGGGTGAGAAAGGAAGCTTCCTGTAGGGCTTGCAATCTCCCCTCCACCCGGCCCCCTCTTCAGGAACCTGTGGTTTGTCGGATGTTTCCTCACGTCATTTCCCCACCGAGGCATCAGTCATGGGTGTTGGGGAATTCTTGGAAGCAGGTTTAGGTTGATGGTTGGACCCAGTTCTCAGCATGTGCCCCAGGTCGACGGTCAGTTGCTGGACCTGTCGCTCCAGCTGTAAGACTTTTTCTGGATTCTAGGGAGGTCTTGAGTCATTCCTCTGCTGCTCCCAAACAAGGCAACTGTCCCTAATCCCAGTGTAGCTTGGGTATTGGAAATTTGCCCCATAATTTTCCATCCTGAATCTCCCTTCTCCTGGGTTTAGGGATCTATTGTCCTGGAATCGGGGAGAGAGAGGAGGATTATTTTGGAAGTTTTGTTGATGGGGGTATCTGGGGAAAAAGTTCAGATTGGTAGGTGGAGTGATACTTCTCTCCTGAGGGAAGTTCGGAGGGAAGTTTCCCAGGGCCGTATTTACCTGATTGTCTCCCCTCCGCTGGGCCAGGGCAGTATATTCAAACCCCAGGATTCGCTTGGTACCCATGTACCTAGAGATTCCATAGGTGGCAGGGTCAGAGGGATCATTATTCTGGGCCGCTGCCTACCATTCAATTGGGCAGGGGTGTTGGCATCCCTTCTGCCTTCCAGTTTGCTTGTTGGCAGAAGAGTTACTTTTAGACCCCCCTGTGGCCAAGTCCAAGGGTGGGGTAGTTCTCAAATCCACCATCTTTGCAGCAGCAGGTGTGTTAGATGGCATATTTCTTTTTTTTCTATACTCAGTGGGCTTCTGGACCTCATACATCCTGGTGGCTTGTTCAATTATCCAATCCAGGGACCTGTGTTCATGGAAATCATGCACCAGCTGAGTAATTATATATTTGGGGAGCGCATGGAAATAGGTGGTTACGAACTCCATACTATGTGTGTTCACTCGCCAGGAAGTCAGAGCAAACACAAGCTTTAGCTCCTGCACAAACTCCCTAGGTGCCTGATTCTCCCCACATTGCAAATGATATGTTGCCTTATGGGCCTCTTGTGGGTTTCTTTGTAAGGAGTAATGTTTTAACAAGGCAAAATGGCTGCCTTATAGGTGGACCATTTATAATGATCCTGGTCCTCTAGCCCTGCCAAGAAACTGGAGTATTCAGATGAGAATATCCACTTTGCAAATGCGATGCAAAACATATCATTTCTGATCTGAAATTATGCCATAATCTGATCATAAATTTCCACCTGCTCCCATACCGAATACTTCCCATTCTTGGTGGTATGGGGTCAGGAAGCTATTTATGGCCTCGATCTGTCGGATTGGGTCTTTTACAAAACCCTCTGTTTCCCTTTCTTTTTCTTCCTCTGCACCTGAGTCCATTCACCTTTTGACATTCCCTGTCTTTTAGGCACTCCCTATCCCTGAGACTGGGAATGTCTCCCAGAACCACAGGGTCTGGACTCCTCTTGCATGTGCCGACCCTGAATTCTCTGGGTCATTTCCCAGGTAGTCACCTTTTGGCACAGGATACGATACAGTTTCATCATCCCTCCTTCCAGGGAGTCTGGAGAATGTCCCCCTTCCCCTGAATGTATGGAGGTTTTTAGAATGCCCTTTCTAGTCTGAGTGTCTGTATGTTCTCCTTTCTTGAAGCAGACAAGCTGTCTCTTAGTGGCCTGATCGTCAGCCAATCTGACTCCCTGCCTTTCTCGTCATGGATGTTTTCATGGTCTGAAGTACTTACAATATTCCTCTTAGTCTCCCAAGACACGCTGGTACGGCCCCATTCCCTTCCATATGGTAGAGGTGAATAATCCATGATCAGACAAGGGCCGGCCTTCTGGATCAGTTCGACTAAACCTGAGTAAATCCAACTGCCTCATGTACCCCTGTTCTTTTTCGGTGGCATGCATGAGGTCAGTTCCCGTTTGTACCTGGTGGTTTGCAAATGACTGGCCTGAGCCCCCTGATGGAAGAGGCGCCTCACCTTGATCAGTGGGCCTTGTCCCATATCCTGATTGGTCAGGGGGCCTCAGAGCCTATTTGCTTTTCCTAATTTTCTAATTACATTTTTCATTCTTGCCATTCTCTGTCCAGATTTCCTTCTGGTACTCAGAGAACTGACCTTTTAGCTCTAACACTGATGTTTGGCTGGCTTCAAGTGTGGTGCTTGGCTAAGCCAATATATTCCTCACTGCCTGATCCTATTCCTTGAGGGCTTCATTTTCCTGCCTGAGTTTGTTGTAAAATGCACGTATGCTCCCAGCGCTTCTCTGTGAGACTGACTACTTCTTTCTCTCGAGCATCTCCATCATGGGCTGCCTGAAATAGGCCAGCTCTTCTACACCTCAAATAGCTCTAGAAGCTCTGTATTTTCTTCCCTCACTTTGGTGAATTCCTGGAACCCAGGCTCACCCTTTTCTGTATCCATCTTGAATTGGTTTCTTTTTTGCAACAGGACACTAATGTCCTGCTGTACGCTTTCTTTTTCTTTCACTTGTTGAATTTCTGTTGTTTTAAATCTTGGTGAAACTGGTCAAATTTATTGAGTTTTGTTTGGGTTGTAGTTGTGCTTCGGCTTCTTTGTGGTTTTTTGTGGCCTGTGGTTTTGGATGAGGGGGCGTGATCGGCGGGGTGGGCCTTCAGGTCTGATAGTTAACAGATTGGGTAGCGAGGGGATTTTTAGGCAGAAGTGGATGGTGCTTCCTGGACGCGTTCCTTAGGTATTCTTATCCTTTGAGCTAACTATCCCTAGCTATTCCTAGATTCTGAATATTGTGGGGTGTTGGTGCACCTACGGTTGTTGTCCCTTACTTTGTGGAGACTTAGTTCTATTGTTGTTTCACTCAGAGCATAACTGAAACACTAGAGTACAGCTCCGGCTGGACCCATTAGAGGCGGTGGAGCACCTACAGGTGAGAGCATGGTGCTAGATAGAGGGCAATACGCCTAAACTTCAAACACAACAGCAAATGCAAAACACCTACATTCGAGTTTCCTGGATAGAGGGTAAGAAAGCCAACATTTCAAGACACAGCAGCAAATGCAAAACACCTAGATTCAAGTTTCCTGGATAGAGGGAAAAAAGCCTACATTTTGAAATGCAGCAACAAATGCAAAACACCCAGATTCGAGTTTCCCAGATAGAGGGAAAACGCTTACATTTCAAAACACAGCAGCAAATGCAAAACACCCAGATTCGAGTTTCCCAGATAGAGGGAAAAAAACTAAATTTCAAAACACAACAGCAAATGCAAAACACCTAGGGGGTCATTACGACCCTGGCGGTAGGGGGTTAACTGGGCCGGTAGAGCTGCCGGCCCCGTTGACCCCCTATCACTGCATTACGAGGTTTGCTCACGGGACCCGGTAAGAACGCCTGGTTTGACCAGGCGTCCTTAGCGGGTCCCCCGAGCAGACCAGCATGCTAACAACGGGCCTGTCATTAACAGGCCCGTTGTAGGCATGCTCCCCATTCCCATTGAGCCCTATGGGGGCTCGAATGGGAATGGGGATGGGTTCCTGGAATGGGGAAATACTGGGCCCTCCAAGGTCGGAATGGCCAGGTATTTCCCCATTCCAGGAACCCAGACCCGGTACACGGAATGGGGGTAGAGATGCTGCAAATAGCGGCATGGTTACCTCCAAGGTCGTAATGACCTCCCTAGATTTGAGTTTCCTGGCTAGAGCGGGAAAGCCTACATTTCTAAACACAGCACCAAATCAAAAACACCCAGATTCGAGTTTCCCAGATAGAGGGAAAAACACCTACATTTCAAAACACAACAGCAAATGCAATGCAGCTACATCAGAGTTTTCTGCATAGAGGGGAAAATCCGAAATTTCAAAACACAGCACCAAATGCAACCCCCCTGATTTGAGTTTCCCGGATAGAGGGAAAAAAGCCTACATTTCTAAAAACAGCAGCAAGTGCAAAACACCTAGAGTCCGGATTCCTGGATAGAGGCCTAACTGCCAGATATGGCTAGCTAACAAAATTGGCCTAAATGCGAGATATGGCTATATAACAAAATTGGCCTAGATTCCAGATATGGCTAATTAACATAATTGGCCAAGATTCCAGATATGGCTAACTAATGAAATTGGAAGAAGAGGGATCGGAGGCACAACAGTAGATACATGTTTTTTCTATAAAGTTTGTGTGGAGTTGAGACTTCTCCTTGTGATTATTTTAATAGGTCAATTAATTACTCTTCAGGTGCATCAGGGTTAAACTCGAGGCCAGTCGAGGTCCAAAGCAAGACGAACACAGAACACACATCTGGTGTTGCCACCCGATAGCCCTATGCTGCACTCCTATTGGGACACAGTCCCAGGTATGTTTTTTTAAAACAATAGTGAAAAGGAGTCTCCCAAGAGAATGGAGGTCACAGCCCACTATGGTAAATTTCTTCTTCTTAGTTATGCAGAAAAGATATACATATAAATATATACTGTTCTTTCTTATTCATTAAATGCACCTATGTTCAAATCAACTGAAATAATGTCCACCTGCCCTAGTACAATCAAGAGCCACCAAGATCATATACCATGTGGGTAGACAACACGTATATTTGTGTAACAGAGGTAAAAAGTAAACAATACAAATCAGTCACACTGTACAATCTCAGTGTGTACAAAATGAATCAATATAAATGTTACATACAATTGAAAAGAGCTCAGAGCTGTATTCTTGCACACTCCAAAAACATTCAATTATGATTGAGCATTGCACAAATCAGTAAATTCACAATTTTAACAACATAATGTGTATATCAAAGGATGAGCAGTGTAAGTCCTCTCTGCTCTATATTGTGTCCTAAACACTCCTAAAGGTGCCAACGCGTTTCGGGTTCCGATGAACCCATCTTCAGGGCAGAATGTGTAAAGTTTCATAGGGGTTTTCCTAAAAATAACAAAGATAAACTAATTAACTCCAGAATGTGTGCCAATAATTAAGGAGGGTAGATATAAATCTAAGTCACTGACCTTATAGTTGAAGCAATAATGAAAACACCTCAACCTGCATTAAGAGCAAAAATAACAAAGATAACATGTCTCAGCTTATGGGTAAATTTAATTCTATGTATTTAAAATTCATCTCATGCATGTAACACCACTCACCCGGTCCAGAGGCAAAAGCATCGCCCCAGGTCTGAGTAAGCTGTTAGGAAGTCGATCACGAAGGATGCGTACTGTAGGGTTCAACAACAGAGATAATGTGCTAAGTTTGGAGTTCAAAAATTGTTGAACATGATCAGAGACAGATGTAATGCCCATTGTATACGGAACCATTCACTAGTAAAATAATATGTGCAGTGGTTGTAATAAAGCCATACTTATGAGTGAGGGGGCATAGATATGTAGGCAGGCATGGCGGCACCACAAGTGAGCAGACCTATCGACGTGTGTGCAGATTACGTGAAGCATAAGTGCCAGTCATCTGTGAATAAACCGAGCATGCACCAAGTAACAAGGTGCCGCTCGCGTATAACTGTTCCATAACTTGTCATGCGCTAGTGACTATCACTGCACCTAAGTTGCTGTGAAAACGTACCTGAGTATCTCTAGCAGGACGCAGCTCTCGAGACGTCCGTCAAGCAGATGCGCGGCTCGAGACTGTGAAGTGTTATTGCGTTGCCATGGTGGCGGCGCGCATGCGCGCTGGCTCCCTATTCGCCATATTAGTGTGGGCATCCACACGCACGGATGTAATTCACACGGATTTATCCAATAAATGATACGCCTGCATTTTGATGCGTTTAAGGGGCGATGTGCGTTCCTTGCCCCCCCCTTTTTTATCACTGTCAGTGTGTGTCAACAAGGGCACAGATGTAAAAAACTTTCGGTATAACAATAATAAGCAATATTGGTGTGTCGAGCTGGTTTTCCTGGGGACTACATGTATATGTGCAATACTCAGCTTGCGAGATATAAATGCTCAGTAATTATGCCAAGCCAATGCAAAATTACGTAATGCGAAGACGTGATTATGCCACTTCGCTCCCTTACATATACTAGAGAGAATTGAAACACCAACTTATAGTAGAGCGTGAGGCGGTGCACCAAAGCAGAATAAGACTGCTTGGTGCCCCACCTCACACTAGTCATTCAGTATGTCCACTGAAACCGGACCTGGAGACACAATGGGAAACCCCTGTGTCCTGTCCGGTACAGTGTCACATAGGGTAAGTATGTACATCAACAATCGTTGAACTTTCTCCTGTGATTCATTGACCTAATAAGTCGTGTATGTTCATCAAAAATTGTTAAACTTACTCCTGTGACTCAGTTACCTATTAAGTCGTGTTTCCACCTTATAGATTTGGACATAGCTCAAAGGGGTATAACAATGAGAAGGTGTGTGCCCTCCCTGTCAGTGGGTTTATGAATAATTCCCCTAGCAGTATAATGGGCAATTAGATACTTATATGAAGGCAAAATAGCTCAATCAAACTCATGGCCATCACTGGCCCCATTAGTATAATATTACATCATCATCATTCTCAACTGGACTTACAAGATTCTCAATGGTACACCTGAACCCGAGCCATATTATCAAATGCACATTAGCCCCAATCACTAACCAATTCCTTTGTCCGATCAATACATTGCAATTTAAAAATAGCAGTGTAGAAAAACACATTTGACACTTATACAAAGCACATGAGATCAAACTTGATCAAACTTGCAGTTCATGCACTAATGAAATTGGTCTAAATGCCAGATAGTGCTAACTACCTGTCATGGTCAGTACTCTCGTAACCCATTTACACCACCACCCCTTACCCACTGTGGGAACATTGTACCAACAAACAACCAAAAGAGGACCAAAACCACTGAAGAGGACCACTTGGTCTCAGTCTTGGCGCCTTTGGCACCAGGCTCATCATGGTGATTGTGGAACCATGCATCAAGCATGGAGAACAGGAAGGCATCAAGCATGGAGGACAGGAAGTCATCAAACATGGAGGACAGGAAGTCCGAGGCCTATTATTCCTTTGGACCATGCAGTTTTAGTTTATTGGGTGTTATTGAGCACATGGGCGCGGCTGGCTATATAAGCCACACCCAAAGCTGTATCCATGCGTCGTGTTATTCTGCATGCCAGCAGCGTAACATTCACCATGCCTCGATCCCGGCACTCCACGAACTTCAAGTCCCGATTCTGATCCAGGCGCCGGCCGGCAAGGAGAAAGCAAGACAACATTATTCCTCGGCTTACCTGAGAATCCTGTGAAGTCCAGAATATCGCCTGGATTCCTCGATCATCCATCGCCGAGCCGCATCCTGTAACACAAAACAACAGGTTAGAGAAACCCACAACCCAGCGCTAACGCATCACGCATTTAAACTCACCTGCTCTCTTCGTCGGCTTCATTCCACTGCATCTCTAAGTCGAACCGCAAGTATTCTTGGCTTCTCCGACACCAGTCCAACCTGCAAAGACAAAGGGAAATAGCACGTAAGTCGATTAAGAAGCGTGAAAGAATACAAAGGGACTTGCAAAGAAAAAACGAAGGAAGAAAAGGAGCGAGAGAGCAAAGGTGCAGGAAAGAGTGAAAGAGCAAGTGTGAGAGTTTGCAAAGGACACTTATAGAAAAAAACTGAAGGAGAAAAGAAGTAAAAGGACAGGAGTGAAAGACACAAATAATGCTGGAAAATACTGAGGTAAGGACAATCTCAAGGACCAGTGAAGTAACTAGGCCCATCATACCATACTTCGCCAGCAACAGCACCGCTGCATAGACAAGCAGGACGGAGAGCCCACCAAAAACTTACCTAAGGTGAGAATTACTCTAGAAGGAAGACAGTGAATAACGGAGGGAGGTGTGGGTCATTCCCCAGCAGGACCAACACCCTAATTCCATTCCTTGTCGTAGGAGCTGCCTCCTTACAACCCAAAGCTGACCGCCAGAGTGACTAGAAGCATAGGCAGCAGACGACCACGCAGAGACCAGGTGAGCGTAACACTACCACAATTGGCCTGGATTCCAGACATGGCTAGATAACACAATTGGCCTAAATGCCAGATAGGGCTAACTAACACAGTTGGCCTAAATGCCAGATATGGTTAGCTAACACAATTGGCCTAAATGCCAGATAGGGCTAACTAGCACAATTGGCCTAGATTCCAGATATGGCTAACTAGCACAATTTCCCTAAATGCTAGATAGGGCTAACTAATACAATTGGCTTAGATTCCAGATGTGGCTAACACAATTGGCCTAGAATCCAGATTGGGCTAACTAACACAGTTGGCCTAAATGCCAGATTGGGCTAACTGACACAGTTGGCCTAAATGCCAGATTTGGCTAACTAACACACTTGATCTAGATTCCAGATATGGCTAACTAGCACAGTTGGGCCAAATTCCAGATAGCACCAACTAACATGGTTGGCCTAAATGCCAGATAGGGCTAACTAACACAGTTGGTCTAGATTCCAGGTATGGCTAACTAACACAATTTGCCTAAATGCCATATAGAGTTAACTATCACAGTTGGCCTACATGCCAGATACGGCTAATTATACAATTGTCCTAAATGCCAGATATGGCTAACTAACACAGTTGGCCGAGATTCCAGATATGGCCAATTAACACATTTTGCCAAAATGCCAGATAGGGCTAACTAACACGGTTGGCCTAAGTGCCAAATATGGCTAACTAGCACAACTGGCATAGATTGCAGATATGGCTAACTAACACATTTGGCCTAAATGCCAGATAGAGCTAACTAACATAGTTGGCCTAAATGCTTGATATGGCTAACTAACACGGTTGGCCTAAATGCCTGATATGACTAACTAGCACAACTGGCATAGATTCCAGATATGGCTAACTAACACAATTGACCAAATGCCAGATAGGGCTAACTAACACAATTGACCTAAATGCAAATATTGCTAACTAATACAATTGGCCTAGATTCCAGATGTGGCTAACTAACAAAGTTGGCCTGAATGCCAGATATTGCTACCTAACACAGTTGGCATAAACGCCAGATAGGGCTAACTAACACAGTTGGCCTAAATGCCAGATAGGACTAACTAACACAATTGGCCTAAATGCCAGATAGGGCTAAGTAACACAATTGGCCTAGATTCCAGATGTGGCTAATGGTCATAATTGGCCTAGATGCCATATAGGGCTACCTAACACAGTTGGCCTCAATGCCAGATATGGCTAACTAACACAATTGGCCTAAATACCAGAACGGGTTAACTAACACAGTTGTCCTGAATGCCAGGTATGGCTAACTCACACAATTGGCCTAGATGCGATAGAGGGCTAACTAACACAATTGGCCTTTTTACATTTGTTCGTCCTGCTCCCCCAAAGACTAGTGCAAATCCAGTTCTGTCACACCGTCTCAAGCATTTCAGGCACTTGGCACGCGGCATTCGGACACAAATAATACCCAAAGCCAGAAGTGGGGTGTAAAAGCGTTGTAATGTTAACACACACACCAGGCTCTGGAGGGCTGTGTCGACTCTGCCCCCTCCCAGGCCTGGCTCATACTTATGTACAATGCAAAGCTACATATTAATCTCCTCCCATTAGCGTATGTATTCATAACAACAGGTCGAGAGGGGGAATCAAGCACATTTCGTAACTTCAGATTGTCTTTGCATGACAGGCTCTTATCGACGTTGGGAATTCAGCAGCAGCTTCCAAACTGTGTACTTCTCAAAGAGGGGGGGCTATGGATGCCCATCTCTGAGGCCTGCCTGCCTGCGACGGCATTCCACAGTAGCTGCTGTTTTCTGCGACATCTGCTTTCATGGCTGTTAGATGTTTAGGCCAGTCCTTATGCCAAATTATTAGGCCAGTCTTCCTGCTTCAGATGTGATGTATCTCAAACCAAAACAAAGTGCAGAATCAGAAATGTACCAGGTAACAGGCCTAAATGTGATTCCAAATATGGCTAACTAACACAATTGGCCTAAATTCCAAAAATGGCTAACTAACACAGTTGGCCTAGATTCCAGATATGGCTAAATAACACAGTTGACCAAGATGCCAGATAGGGCTAACTAACACAGTTGTCCTAGATTCCAGATATGGCTAAAAAACACAATTGGCAAAAATTCCAAAAATGGCTAACTAACATAGTTGGCTTAGATTCCAGATATGACTAACACAGTTGGCCTAGATTCCAGATATTGATCACTAACACAGTTGGCCTAGATTCCAGATATGGCTAAATAGCACAGTTGACCTAGATGCCAGATATGGCTAACTAACACAGTTGTCCTAGATTCCAGATATGGCTAACAAACACAATTGGCCCAAATACCATATATGGCTAACTAACACAATTGCCCTAAATGCCAGGTAACAAACATTGAGCGTCGTGCAGCAGACTACAAGCGTTTTGGTAATATTAGTAATGAGAGTGGTAGTGTGCACTAGGACCCCAACGGCCCATAAAGCTGGGGGTTGCCCAATAGCACTTTAAGATGAGGCAGCATCACCCGTGAGATGGATGGTGATGCAGATTAATACTCTAGCATCAAATCAATAATGACAACTCAATAGTTTGGCAAAGGGAGTCCGTTTAATGACAAGTACAAAAAACGGGGAGTTCACGAACATCAGCTATTGCTCGATCTTCCTTCTCGCTTCAACAACTCCAACGAACTTCATAAAAAACACATCATTTATCTAAAAACTTGTCATCACTGACGTTAAACGCTTAAAATGTTGCATGCAATTCTATTGCTTATAGGAAGGTAACTTTAATATAGGTGCTATATCTGTATATGGTAACGGGGTGAGGGGATTGGATAAACAGTGTCAGGTGGGGCATCTAAGCCCTTCCTTCAAAATGGCTACTGTGGAGGTCACTAAAAGTACGATGTCTCATTGGTTCTACTAACTTTAGGACCCTAGATTACTTGGTCCACTATGATTGGGTTGGCACTAACCCCGCTCATACTTATCCTCTAGCTTAGCAGCGTGCAGAATAGCTGGCCAGGTGCAGGGTGCTTGTCTGCTCCCCGAGCCTTACTCCAATTATTGCTACAATCAATCATCACCTCAGTGGTCATGTGTCAATTATTTATTGGTGGTTGGCCCCGAGACTGCATCTCTGTCTGATAAAGTTCAGATATCTGTGCATGGCACGAGGCTGCGCGTAGGTGTGAAAGGTTCATCTCTTCCCGCTTGGCTGGTCACATGATTCAGACACTGTGAAATCGTCTTTCTCCATGCAATTCGTGTATTTGATTTAGTTTTGCCAACCACCTGCCTTCTGCGGCTTATCTTGACCTCTCTGTTCTTTGCTTCATTAATTGTATCTACTGTTGGTCTATTTCAGCCGATACGACCTTGGCTTCATGGCATGATTTGCATGCATCTGAGTTTCTCTCTGTCTTTAGTTTTCGATTTACATGCTGAGGGGCTCCTCTTTTGAGACCTTTAGTAACCTTTGATTGAGTCTGCTCTTGTGCATAGTGGAAGTATACTTATATAAAATGCTCCTTTCCAAGGTAGACATGTATAGGTGCTGCTTGCCGCAATCTATCTTACTAATAAGCATAGCAAACTGCATGATTTTCTTAGCTTTCTTGTGGTTCCAAGCATTTTACACGTGTAAACTGGCTGAATATCTTCATTGTGCTCAGGGCATCAGCTTCTTAAATTTGACATTGTTATTTCACTTTAGGTTCATGATGTCCCTCATCCATGGTGTTTCGTCTCTTTTCGTCATTCGCAGATCATCATATCTTCTATATGTGAGTCAGTACGGGTTCTTGTGATGTCACCATTCGTCATCTTTCAGTATATGTTTATCTTCGTCAGTGACTGTGCTCTGACATTCTTCATTTTGTTTTACTTGTCGATATGGCTTTCTCAATGGATACCCTACTGTCCAGGTTTTCTTAGGCATCGGTACTTCATCAGGTGCTGTTCTTTTGATAGGTACTGGACAGAGCCCCACTCCGGCTCTCTGCTGGTTTATTTGCTCATCATACGTCACATATTTCGGCGTGAAAGTTCCTGGTACTTCAAAATTAATGATTTGAGTGCGGGTCATGCTTGGGACCTCCTCTACAGTAGGACAGTTTAATAGGAAGCAGTAATGGCTGTACCCCCTGCCTGCACCTTGCTTACCTTGTCAGTTGCTGCTGGTTGATGCCTGGGCTGCAGGCTCCACCAGCGAACACTGAGAACAACGATCTGGAGCTGCTTCTGCAGGAGCTGCCATTTGCCTTGGGGCCCTTAGCCAAAGGGGCTGCCCTAGCACAATTTTTGGTATAGGGGCTCTGGGTCCCTCTGTTGGGGAAGTTGGACAGTACAAATGGGGATGATTTCAAAATTTTGGATTTTCAGACCCTCGTCCACTTAAAGGCCTGTGTTTCTAGTTTAGAGACAACAACAACCCTCAGGGTGAAGACGGGGCCAAGAGAACAAATAGGATTTACCAATTAAATTACAGGCTATAGTTTTCAGTTACACTGGGAATGAGATTTGTTAATTTTGAATGTTAACAAAAAATCACCCCTGGGTGTTTGGATTTTTTGTTAAATGGGAATTAAATTTATATTCAGTCAAATAGGCTAATGATCTACGCAGCATTCCCCCCCCCCCCCGTTTCACTAATGGAAAATAACCCACCAATGAAAGGGAATGGGTGAATGGGTTTATTAAATAGATCCCCCACTGACCTTTTGTTGGACAATCTACTTCCTTTTGGAAATCCCTGGGCTTGGAACTCAGGGACTGAGCAGCTTTGCTTGTATGGGAAAAACAGGATTCTAGTCGTCGCACCAGTCAATTGGATCCCACAGCACTTCTCTCTCTCTGGCTCCATTGAAGAATCACAGCCTATGCTTTTCTAGTCTCCCCAGCAATATTTCCACCCAGGTGAAACTTCAGCAAATCTCCTTTGGTAATTTTGGACGGCTATCTCTCTTGATAATCTTTTTGCAGCTCTTTCTGTTGGTAATTTATTATAAGCTCTCCCCTTCCCTCATAGTGCATCCACTTGATATACCAGTGATGACACCATACAGATTTCAACATTGGGCAGTGCCCTGAAAGAATTCTCACACCTTTATTTGGTCCTTCAGATTTCTCTCCAACCCTCAAGCCAACCCCTCTCTAATGATTGGTTCAGGAATCGAGAACAGAAATAATAAAACGGCAGCTGGGTTTGCACCATGCTGCACAGGCATGTGGCAATTTTTCACTGTTTATACAAAAAGCATAATAATTGCGAACATGCAATGTACTCTCCAAATACATAATTTTACTCTCCGCCAGCTTGCCAATTCTTCAATTCGGGACTTTTTCAGAGCTGCCAGAAACACATTTTAGCTTGTTATTACATTTCCATAGGTTGCATGTGGATACATTTTATTTCAACAAAATCACCTTGAAATTATCTTAAAAATGACACATGAATAGATGCAGTACGACCTGTGGTTGCTAAGAAAATGCATCTTCCTCTGGCCCCTCTTCGGCCACCTCACCTCCCTCCTCCTCTGCCTTTCCCCTGTTGTCCTAAAACGAGGGTTCTAGACAAGTCTGATCTCTGAAAGTCTCGTCAAAACAGGTTCACCTCTGTCCCTCGAAAACCATCAAGGACCACAGTGACATCCTGGCTACTATTCTGGCTCATTTCTGCAGCCACTTCTTCGCCACTGGAGTCTTCCCTCCCCCCTTAAGCACTCCCTTGTGCACTCTCTTCTTAAGAAACCCTCTGCCAACCCTTCCTGCCCGGCTAACTATCGCCCAATCTCCATCACTCCTTTCCTAGGCAAACTCCTGGAAAAGCTGGCCATCTCCTAGCTTAATCTTCACACTGAATCTGTTGGTTGTCTCCATGACCATCAGTCTGGCTTCAGAGCTGCCAGAAGCACGGAAACTGCTCTCCTGAACAACCGTGAAGACCTGCTCTCCAACCTTGATTCCATCACCCCCTGTGTCCTCATCTTACTTGATCTCTCTTCTGCCTTTGACACGATCAACCATGGCAACCTGCTCAACCGTCTCCGTGATGACCTAGGTATCACCGATCAGGCCCTGGCTTGGCTGACCTCTTTCCTCTCTGATTGACCCTCCCAGGTTCAACTTGAGTTCTTCCTCTCCTCTATCTCTAAATCTACCTGTGGTGTTCCCCAGGGGTCTAACCTCTCTCCCTGGCTAATCAACCAATACCTGGCACTTCATGTCCACTGCATAGCTGCTCTCCGCCCCAACTTTCAATGCTATGTGGATGACACTCAACTAATTGTCAGGCTGCCTTACGCCACCTCTTCTCCTTCTCTCATCTCTGACTGCCTGTCCGCTATCCAGGAGTGATGTGCTGCCAATGATCTCTTCCTTAATGCCAGTAAGACCAATAGTCTCCTCATCGGCACACCTGCTCCCTCCTTTCCTGTCACTCTCTGGTGGCCTCTCTTAGCCCTCTTCCTGCTCCCACTTGTGAGGCTAAAAACCTCAGGGTCATCTTCGACTATACACTTTCCTTCTCTTCTCACATCTCTCACATCTCTAAGAAGTCACACTACCAGCTGCACCTCCTCAGTGCTATTCTTCCTTCCTCTCCTTCTCCCGAAAAGCTCACTGTCTCCAGAACTCTGGTTCCCTCTAGGCTGGACTATTGCAACAGCCTCTTTCTAAATTTGCCTGCCTCTAATATCCCAGCGATCGTATCTCTGCAGGACTGAAAACTCTGCACTGGCTCCAAGTGGCGGCGAGGATTCAGTTCGAAACCGTATGCATTGTCCACAAGGCCTTTTGGGGCCTCAATACCTTCAGCTCTCTCTTCCTAATATCTTCCTTCTCGAGCTCTTCACTCATCCGTCTCCAACTCCCTCTTGGTCAGTCGCTTCTACCAGCAACGAGTTGGTCGTAGATCTCTTTCTTCTGCTGAGGCCTCCCTCTGGAACAGCCTCCCTGCCTCTCTGAAACTTGAGGCGAGCCATCTCTGGTTCCGGAAACACCTCAAGACCTTCCTCTTTAGTTCTGCTTTCTCTCCTCCTTTACCCTGCTGATCTCCTGGCTGAAACTGAAACTGCACTGGTTACCTGGCTACTCTCTGATCTCAGGCCCATGTGCCCTCCCCGCCAGTTGCACACCCGCACTTCCCCTTGGCAACCCTTGCACTCAGGGACTGTTTCTGTATCCCTACGGCCCCCTACCAGCACTTGACACCTGATGTCTGGACTTACCCTTGCACTTGCCACCAGCTGGCCGCACTTTTTTAAATGTATTGTCTTTATTTATTTTACTGTTATCCTATGTACTACATTGCCCCTCCACCTTTCCCCTGCACTTTTCCCCTTCCCCCTCCCCTGCACTTGCACGATCTCTATATCGCCTGGCCTAGTAAGATCGTTGTCTCTGTCTTCCCTCTGTTCCTGCTCCTTTGCCTCGTCGCGCCTTGAAACACTTGTGTGTAGGCGCGTTATAAATGCCATATCATATCATATCAGTTATGACAGTCCATTTAAACTGATTGGTAATCTTTAAATGTATGCAAATCTCAGTTCCCTTTATCTTTAGGCAAGTTCCCATTACTTGGCCAGCATGTAATAAGAACCATCTGGACTGTATTCTTTTTAAAGCTGGGGTAAAAGCCATTAGCCTCTTTGTTGTTTGAAGTTGGTGGGCTGAAATTGTAAATAGTTGGGATGTATCCCTACACAGACATTTCCCACTGCAGATCCTCCCTACTCTTCGGTCATGCACTGGCTAGGCCATTTGTCCTGCAAAGAAATAAGCCTTAGGAGACAACAGGTCTGGCCACATGGGAGGTTTGCTTTGAACACCATTAAGGGCAGGCCACACTTTATTGCAGTTGTAAATAGCTGGGATGCCAGAGCTTCAAAGGAATTCCCTCTCCAGGCTTGTGGTGAGGGAAGCCATTTGCAAATTCTGCCCTGAGATCTACGGATTGTCCTTGGTTGAATTAACTCATTCTAATATCAGCCTTGATTCTTTGAAATACTGTGTGTTTGATTGATCATGGTTCACTTTGCTTTTTCATCAGGGGATGTCTACTTTCTTTTAACACAGCATTGGTTTTTAAATATGACAGCTGAAAGTACAGGGCTGTTTATTTCAGTCAATAATAAAATATGTTTTTTATTATCTATTCGTTTTTATGCTGAAAGTGGGTCTGAGTTGTCATAGTGCACCTCCTTTTGATGGTTGGCTGTTTCAGTGATAATGCTGCATTCATGTCTTAACCCGCAATGTGCTGTGCCTTTAAAATCTGCACTCTTACACTCTTATTACATTTTATTTTTCAGCTTTCTCTGGATTTCAACTGCAGAAAGACACCCACATAGTGTAACTTAATGGGCCCATTTTCAGTATGAAGGTTCTTGAAGGCTGGCAGGTCATGTTTCCAGTGGGCCCTTCTGTCCTGTTTGTTTGGGGCCTTTGATTAAACTCAACATCGCGTGTAAGCGAGAGCTTCAGACTTAAAAAAAAAAAAGCTTTGCCTTGTCATGTGCCACTGACCTCCTTTCACTGCATCTCTAATGAAAGGTGTGGCTTTTGTGGAGTTTGGGGGGGAGGATCGGCGACACAATCAAACGGCAAGGCTTTATTTTGTAAAGCCTGAAGCTGTAGCATGGAAGCGAGAACTTCAGGCTTTACAAAAACAAGAAAAAGCCTAGCTTTTCATTTAGTCTCTTTTACCCCTTTCAATAGAGATTCAGGGATCATCACCTTTGGTTAGAGGGTCATGATCCCTGTATCTCCAGTGAGAGGGGTGTCTGGAAGGGGGTCAGGACCGCAATTAAAAGACAAGGAAACACTTACCTGACCTGAATGGTGCCTGTTAGGCCATGGCTCCTGCCCTTTTGCAAAATCGTCTGGGGCTCTTATGACGCCACCACCTCCTAACTGCAGCACGGACCACTGACAAGCCACGCCCCCTAGGAGCCCCAGCTCGAGTGAGCAGGCCACTTAAAAGCACTGGCAAGAGCCCATCAAATCTGACAGCAATCGCACCTCACAAAACCCAGTTACATTAAATGTCATTGCATCTGTTATTTCAAGTCTCGGAAGATACCAGCGCTTGCTGTAATGCAGAGGGGTTTAACGTTTTGCACCAGACAATCTTTAAACTTAAGTGATGTTATTAGAACGTGAAATTAGATCCCATCAAGGTAGCTGATTAAGTTTCTTTCTTCTTGTCCCCACATTAGGCGAAAGATTTCCATTGAGAAAACTGGTCTTTTACCATGGCTGGCCCCACTGTAATAAATTATATTTGGAAGTAGTAAAGCTGGACTCGAGACACAGACCTGCTGTGGAGTCATAGTGTTTGATCCAGGCAGCTTTATTTACATAATTACAAATGTAAATCATTCAGTTTTTCTTGATGGTATTTACAGAAGACAGGATACAAGATAAGACTGTAGAGCAGAAAACCTACCGGCCATCCTTCACACTCCAGCTCAGGCCCACAACTGACACTCACAGAACATTGACTCACAGATAGACCCAACATTCTCCTAAGCTGCATTCATGCATCAACATTCTAACATCAAGCACTCCAGGCCAGTGACATAAGACAAGACTACATTATAACACCCACTCTAGCCATTCTGGATTCTTCTCTGGCAGAATGATTGTATCAGCCGTCTACTGCACCTGTCCCTACACAGACTTGCAGTGGCAACCCAAGTGAAATGTATGTTGGTGTCCACGGTGCCCTGTATTTTGAATACATGAGAGCCTCTGTGGGTCAACGGTGGAGGTCTACTTGACAGTGATTGCCCAACATCTCTGAATTCCAGAAATGACGCCATCTTGCTGTTCTCAGGCGCAGGCCTTCGGCGTTCGGAGCACGTTGTCACTGCGAGCAGAAGCCTCAATCAAATAAGACTTACAACGTGCTGTGTCTGCTCCTAGACAACAGCAGTGTCATCCTCTCTATTCTGATCAATTAAGTCCATTGATGGCAGCACCAAAAAGACAGATCCCACCATTAATAGTCAACTTTATTAAAAAACAACTTACCGAATGAGTGGGATTACTTAGTAAATACCAAAGACTAATCCCAGTGGATGTACAGACCAACTCGGAGACCACTGCTCACAGTCCTGTCCTTCTGCTCAAAGATCACAATTAAAAGATTGTGTAGCATGGAATAAATCTGCAGTTATTATAATTTTGAATTAACCTATATATACCTGTGCAACGAGACTGAGACCATCGTAGGCGTAACTTTCATTCACATTTTATTTATGGTAGAGCTATATGTATATTCACAAAACAACTCTTATTACAAACGATGAATGAAAAGTGCATCCAAAATCGACTACCACAACAATTGCAAAACACTTACTGTTACATTGTATACTAATTGTATTCATCGTATCTTGTATTCACTAACATGCAAACAAGCATGCATTACTTACTCAAAGCGTCATACATACTACTAGACAGAATCAAGAATGTAATTATTTACCAAAACACTAAAAGGTTCTTAATTTGTAGACATATGCCCTCTGTCACTTCTGGTGGTTACTCCTTCTACTTTAGCCCCAGACAATTTACAGAACAATGCTTGTTTTTTTTACTTTGTTACTGTCTGGTTAACCTGCATATGGCTATACATTATTGCCCATTATACCCTACTGTCACATGAGTTACAGGGTAACCCAATCGTATTTTCTCCTACTGTTAAAAGATGGCAACCCATACGCTGGCTAACCGCACCATGTACACTGCTCCGCTGCTCTCGCGCTGGGTCTGTGCTTTAAACAACACCATGAAACAATAACATAAATTGTGTTTTTTGACACTAAGGGTAATGGGTGTTTTTGTTTTCTGGTTCATTAATTCAGTAAGTGTGCACCTCTGGAAAGTACTAAGTGGGCTTCCTTTCTACCCTTTGTTTGCTTTGATGTTGATCATTGAGATAGTGAATGGTCTTACTTCTCTGCGGGGCAGGAGGCAAGCCGGCTTTCTTCCCATTCATTTTGGTGGTAAGGGGCCGCTCTTGATGATAATTCGGATAGCATGTGGGCTTATATCCTGCCTATTCCTGTATTAACTGGGCTGATGTCTCTGGCAGACTCCGATAGTAAGTGCATGCACCTATGGTGGATCCAAGTTACAAGCGGGTTTACTTCTTGCTGATTCACTCGTAGATGGGCGTAGATCGAGCCACTTCAAGTTGTAATTGGGCTGATTCTCTCTTTGTTTTTCTTGCTTCTAAGAGCAAGTGAACATCTTTCTGGTCTATTCAAGGCATAAGTGGCCTTGCTTTGGCTATTTCAAGCTGTAGTTGGGGCTTGTGTCTGGATGATCAGTGAGTAAATGTGTCGGCAAATTAGTTTCTTTCTGATTCAGGTAGTGAGAGAGCAAACTTATGT
Organism: Ambystoma mexicanum; assembly: GCF_040938575.1. Classification (NCBI taxonomy): domain Eukaryota; kingdom Metazoa; phylum Chordata; class Amphibia; order Caudata; family Ambystomatidae; genus Ambystoma; species Ambystoma mexicanum. The sequence goes on along the minus strand of NC_090934.1, from coordinate 858,659,158 downwards.
CTGATCAGGTAGTGACTAAATTATTTTGCACTGTTCCAAGTAGGTGGGCTTAATTAATGTGCCTTACCGCTTCCTCGTAAGTGGGGCCCCTTCTGGCTGATTCAGGTTGTTACTGGTCTTGGCTCTGACACATGTACTAAACATGTCTCTTTCTGTATGATTCACACCGGAAATGATCTTGCTTCTGATTGATTCCAGTAGCCGGGCTGCGTCCCACTGACATATATTAGGAGGGCTTCTATTTACCAGATTAAGGAAGTAAGTGGGTGTGCTTCTTGCTAATATATTTAGCAAGCGTGACTCCTTCTGACATAGCAGACTGTAAGTTAGCCTACTTCTGGCTGTTTCATGTATTGAGTGGGATTACTTCTGGCCGGTGTAAGTAGTATTTTAGCTTACTTTGCACATATTTGTCATTGAGCTAGCTTCCTTCTAATTGAAGTAGGTAGGGACATTATTTTGGTTGGTGTAGGTAGTCAGTAGGCTCAGTTGTGGTGGACTTGGACAGTCAGTGTTTTGAATGTTGACTGAATCGGATAGTGCATAGGTTTGTTTCTAGAGGATCTGAAATTCTGCATGAGTGTTTCTGGCTGATTCACGCAGTAAGCGGGAGTACCTTACGATGAGTGAAGTAATAAGTGAGCTTAAGGCTTGCAGGTTCAGGTAGTGAGTTGTCGTACTACCTCAGTTTGGTTAGATGGGTCTCAGATTGAGTGTTTTCCTATGACATGTGTTAAGCCTTCATTTTGCAAGTTCGAATTCCAGCAGGGCCGACTCAGCTCTTTCTCCTTCATTGTCAATTAAGATGAATATCATTAAACTGGGTGATAATAACTACCATTCTTATGGGGCTTAGAAGCAGGAGTATTGTCATACTGCTATTATTATTATTTTTATTGTTATTACATATGGACGATTTAAGTAATATATGATATTAAATCTTGCCAGTGCAGGAAATAAGTTGGTTACTATTTAGGAAGAATGTAGGCTCAAGATAGTAAATTGCCTTCTTTCTCAACAATTAATGTTGTTTCCCAACAACTAGGCCAGTAAGTGAGCTTGCTACTCAGCAATTCTGGTGATGAGTGGGCTGCATTCAAGCTGCTTCAAGTTTGCTTACTTATGCCTGGTTCAGGTGATGACTTTACTTACCCAAAGTTTAGCCGTTTGCAGAATCAGAAATGGTTTGGGTCTTCTCTGACTAATCAGACTAGTATATCAGAGGCGCCCTCTTATTGGTAGAACAAAGTACTTTGCTGGAAATTGAGGTCAGTCTAAAGGCTACTGGAGGCCAGCCTATCTGTACTCTACCCATCAGAGATAGGATCTCAAACACCTTCTTGCCAAGGCCCAAGATCTAGTCTCCATCCCTTTTCAGCCTGTGGATGAAGGCACCTCGGCAGGTCAGACTTTGCCATTGGGGTGTAGAGAATGCTTATCGTAAACCGGATGTTGAGCTCTTCTAAAGAAAAGTTACCCTGGAGCCTACGAGGCCCTAATGAATGTGCCGGCACGCTGATATTATTAGATCTTTTGGCCGCAGTCGACCATACCATCCTGGTTGACAGGCTCGCCTCTGCAGGCATTGCGGGCTCGGTGATGGACTGGTTTCGTTCTTTTCTTTCTGACCTGTCACATTACCTCTTTCTCTCGCCTTTTACATTATCAGCTACACTTTTCACCTGTGGTGTACCTCCAGGTTCTGCTCTTTCTCCACTCCTCTTTAATGGGCATATGCAGCCTTTAGTTAAACTGATTCTCTCTTTTGGGTTTCGGTGTTACTCTGAAGTGGATGACACTCAGATCCTGGTGTGTCTTGATCCCTCCCTTACCTCTACTTATTATGTCTGCCATTCAGGCTTGCTGGCTGTCCACTCTTAGATGCCCAGCAACTGGCTTCTCCTTAGAAGCGACACAACGGATGTGCTTCTGATAGGGTTGACTGTAGATGCCCCTATTTGGTCTTCTGATTTCTGGCTGTCCGGGCTGGGCCCTTTGCCTACTCCCAGCTTGGGTGTTAAGGACTTGGGGGTGTAGCTGTCTGCTTCGCTTTCAACAGAGGGGCAGGTGAGTGCAGTTTGGCAGGCTTTGCTTTTCAAACTTCGGACTCTATGCCAGATTTTACTCTACTTGCCTCTGCACCTTAACACTTTGGTAGTCTCAGCCTTGACTTCTGGCTTGCTGGACTGCTGTAAAACATGATATCTGGCACAACCTGCTTATCTTCTTTAACGACTGCAGATCCCGCAGAATGCCAGTGCTAGGGTGGCCTTGGGGGACACCCGTTTTGCCTCGGCTAGCCTTCTTCTAGCCTTGCTTCATTGTCATCCGGTAGCCAAGCGGGTCAGCTTTAAGGCCCAATGTATTGTTCATATGGCTTTTCATAAGTCTGGGCCTGAGTACTTGAAGGCAATATTGTGCCCATGTGTCCCTAAACGTGCCTGTGCTCTTTGGTGGCTTGTCACATATCTGCCCCTTGCTTTAAGTGGTCCTGCAATGGTGGCCGTTCCTTTTCCTTGCCGCTGCACGGCTTTTGATAGCTGTGCCTCTGTCAATTTGGGAGATGCCGGATCATCTGTCTTTCCGTAGTGCTGTCAAATCTTTACTCTTTCAGTTTCCTTTTCTTTTGTCCGGCTGATCTCCACAGTGCCAAGATGCCCTAGCTGGTGTATGCTGCGCTTAAGAAATGTTTTAACGTAACATAAAAATAAATAGATAATCCACCGAATGCCTGGCCTACCTTTGTGAAGTACCGGAAGGTGCGCCAAATGCTATCCCACATCAGCCAAGCTGCAATGGCGTACTGCTGATTTTATTCACTGTGTAACCATCACCCTGGGATTGTATTGGTTTTTATATAGTGCAAACCTAGCAGGGAAACAAGGCAGTGCTGTACAAACAGGGTGTGCAGTAATAGTATTCAATGGTATGAATACATTTAGAAGGATCGAGTGCTAATGGCACAATGAGAATGATGCTCAGGGAGGGCATGCAGAGGCTTAAGGCAGGGAATACAGGTTAGGGAGGGAAAGGCAAACCCAGCCTGGGCCAGGAGGCTCCCTCAGAATATCAGCCTGTGATAGATTCTTTGAAGAAATGTGTCTTCAGCCTTATTCTGAATTGCAGGAAAAGTCCCAGCATCCAGAAAGACAATGAGCCTCATTACGACCCAGGCGGTAAGTTAACGCCTGGGTCGTACCCTTACCACCATGGATGCATCAGGGATACACAATAGAATGTAACTTAGACTTTTTATCAACATGGAGCTAACTGAAGGCCACTTCTTGTTAATAAGACACCAGCAAAAAATCACAGTTTCTCCAACAACCAGCCCTCAATTGTGTAAGTACATCTCTATATTTAAGGTGGCATGTGCATATACCTTACTGGCCCAGATGCAGGCAGAGGAGAGAAAAGCTTAGAGGCTTTAATGGCGGGTTTCTTTCTGTTCCTTTTCTTAAATTACATCCTTCTCTTAAATTGCACCAGTGTTATAATAATGTACCTCTTTATTCTATTCTCAGGCTGCGTAGGTGTGTTCTATGCCTTCTTCCTAATTATAGGGTGCTCGATTCCCTTTCAACATATTCTAATCAGTGGATTCTGTTGCACAGAGCGCTTTGTGTTATACTGTGATATAGGGTCATTTGATTTCTGGCTGATATTAAGCTTGGGTCATCTACCCATAATTGACCAGCGAATATTTGTGGATCATCACTTTGAAAATTCAATGACCAATGAATATTTGTGGGTCAAGTGACGAATCTAGCAACATCATCACTGATTCTCTGGAGAGAAGCATCTCTTACGTGGCCAGGGAAAGGCAGAAGCTACCTGACGCTGGGAGTGGCTGTCTGCAGGAGGACCACGTTGGGGATGAAAAACTCCAGAAAGGAAGGAAAACACAGATTAAAAAGAAACCTTCAGATGTTATTCTTAATGATGCCCATGTCGCCGTGTAACATGCTTGTATGGCTTATTATGACACAGATAAAGAATTCCCAAGTTTTCTTGACCAACAACCTAATTTATCCACCCGGCCACTTTACGTACTGAGACGAGGAAGCGGGATGGAACAATGAGGATGACCAGAAGCAGTAAGCAAATGCCATGCTCTAGTCTTTGGAAAGTGTTAACTAATGCCAAGAAGTTTAAAACAGACACAGCTGAACCGAATGCGAGTGAGTGGCAGAGAATGCAGCAGAACGCAGCTGGTGCTGATACTGGTTGGCATGCCAGATGCGAGCGCACTGTGGAAGGCAGCACGGAGACTGAAAAGAGCGGCGTGCACAGAGGACCGGGACAAGAGAAACTCACTGCTTTATCTCTGCACCCGCCAGAAGCAAAGGAAGATAAATCGGGAGTCAAACGGCTAACGGTCAGCAAACCAAAGGAGAAAATGACAGAAGGATGCGAGGAATGCCAGAGCTGGCCGTTAAGCCCAGAGTGAGCGAGTGGGTTACCAAAGCACTTAAGAGAGCATGTCACATGTCATTAACAATGCGAGAAAACCCAATTAAAATTAGTGGAGGAACTAATACAAATACGGACAGGTTTAAGAAAGGGTTGGTGACCCAAATCTTGCAGAGAGCGATTGAGAATGTTAAGAAAGGGTTGGTGACCCAATACTTAAAATGAGAGAATAATAGAAATAATAACAGAGTTAAGAAAGGGTCTGTGACCAAATACTAGGAGAGAGAGATTGATACGAATGCAAACAGTGTGAAGAAAGGGTCGCTGACCCAATGCTTGGAAAAGGACATTGATACAATTACAACCAGTGCTAAGAAAGGGTCAGTGACCCAATATTTGAAAAAGAGGAGTTAATACCAATAAGAACTTTGCTGAGAAAGTTTCAGTTGTCAGTAACCAAATACAGGAAAAGTATTATTTCTTGGATGAAAGAAAGTGATTAGAGAACGGAAGAGTTCTGGCAGGATGGTGAACGAGGCTAACAGTGAGTCTGGGACTCACACCAATGAAAGGATATAAAGCTCTGGCAGGAGAGTACACTAGGGGTAAAAAGAAGAAGAGTGAGAACAAATACAGAAGGGAAGACCCATACCCCATTTTTAAGGATTAGTGATAAGGTCGCAATACCCTGGCGGGAGAGTACACCAGGGGTCAAAAGCGGAACATTGAGAACAAATACAGAAGGGAGACCCATACTCCTTTTTTAAAGGATCAGTGATAAAGTCACAATACCTTGGCAGGAGAGTACACCAGCGGTAAAAAGAGGAACAGTCAAAGGAAAAGGAAAGAACCATGCTCCTGTCAGGTTAATTGAGATACAGACTGAGAAGAACTGAAGATTCAAGAGAACTGTGTGTTTTAAAAGAGACTCAAGGGAAGGCATAGCCCCCCTAGAATAGCCTTGTACTGTATTATTATATTTGATGATGAAAAACAGAAGGAACAAAGGGAAAAAGGGTTTTCCCGTAAAACTGTGGAAGCATGATAAGTGTATAAACTCAAGAAAGAAGTCATCCTCCTTTAAACTGTGAAGTGAAATATTGTATAAAAAATAGATACACCTTGGGAGATCCCTTGGAAACAGATGAATATTATTTGACCGTTCTTCCAGGAGTACCGCACAGACAGTAAAAGACCAGAAGAAACATAGGGGAAGGGAGGAACCCTTCAGCTCGTGCAACTTTAATTCCTTTTTGTTTTCAGCACCTTTTAAATTTATGTGTGAAACTTTGAAAGAAAGCTATGAGTGCATAGAAAGCTATGAGTGCATAGCTTACAGAATTCCCATTGTACACACTGTTTTAAGTTTAGAGTGCAAGGCTGTCTCGGGAGGATAGCTCAACAGCAACGTGATCGCCTTGGAAGCAAGACGACACGGAGCAACCCAGTTTCGATTCCTGTATCCGAGCTTAGAATCCTGTGGGTATTAAACACGTTATAAATAACAGATAGGATTTCCCCAACCCCTCTTATTATTTCGACAATGAAGGCCATATTTCATAGTTAAACTTGTTACTGTGTCCTAGTCATACTCTTGATCCCTTATAGTCACTTTTAGAAGTGACGAACTTGGCCAAACCTACCTGCCCTAAGCACCTCTCTGGCTCCCTCCCCAATGCTATGTCTATGGTGCGTCTTTGCCACACAGATCCCTTATGATTCCCTTTCACCCCTAGCACTATAGTACCCTTATGGCTTTCTAACCCCTCACCCAAAGCACTGCTCTGGCTCCCTTTCTCCACAGCCCTGCAGCACTCATCTACCCCACCACGGTACCCATATGATCCCCTTTCCCCACCTATGGCTTCCTTCCACCTCTCCCCGTGCCACTTAATTTCCTCTCCAGGGGAAATGAAATATGCTCCCCACAAGTCCCTTTATGCTAAAATGTCCGCTTGCACTAAAATGTAAAGCAAACCCTGTGTTCTTTATTTTCAGAGCTAGCAGAGTAGCTTGTGCTTAAAATAGATAAAAATAGCTAACCTTTTGAGGGTTTTCCAGGGTTAGTGCACTGGAAATAAAACACTCTTCCTGCTTGGGCGCTGGGGCATTTTGCGAGGCCTGTGGGTGATGGCATCCACCTGCGTCACTTGCAGAGCCTCTCGAGAGAATCTCAGACTTCTTCAGGCAATTTCATGGAAAAGTCTGAAAATGTAATGGATCTCGAGCGTACTGGCTCTCGAACCAGCCAAAAATCTGTCAGTACACATTTTTCTCCGCCTGCACGAATCATGTACTCACAAAAACACTACATTTAAGAAAACCCACAGGATACTAACCCCCTATCTAAAGATGCTCCAGATTGGTAGATATTGCGCGGGGTTTACAGAGTATTTTTCTGTGGGATTGCGGCATTGTAAAACGCTTTTATTTATTTATTTTAATTTTTGTAACGCGCCAACATGCACGTAGGCCTCAGGGAGCATTTGTGAAGTAGGCCCATTGTCTTTGGAACTGTTGAATGAGTAGAGAGAAAGGAGGTTTCATTTCTTTATTTTATAGCTGAATTCGTCCATCCCCATATCCCGGTGCCATGCAGGGTAATCAAATCTGGCTATATTCCCCTTCTGAATGGCTGCATCACATTAGGTGTTAAAAAGCTCAACATATTGGAGAAACGTATCCCTCGATAATTGTTATCGGAGGCTTTAACCAGTATTCCGTCCCCCTGGGCTGAAGTGCTCTAATTTTCTTATTCTTGCAACCTAAATGCATAACAATTGACTTTGTATCATTTACACAGAGACCCCGCTGTGACATGTAACGAGTCTAAGAAGTAATTAATGTCCGTAGGGCAACAGGGTTTTGTGCCATTGGGATGGCACCATTTGCACATAAGAGGTTGGGAAGCCGTCGATATCAGACACGCGGCAGGAACACGCGGCACATCGGAATTAACTGCCTTTAAGGTTGTGTCTAATGAATTAATGTGTACGTTAAATAAACGTGGTGCCCAGGGGCGTTGCTAGGGGGGGCTAAAGGGGCTATAGCCCCTGATCTTTTGGTTGTAGCCCCGGATAGAATCTCAGGAGCTACAGCCAAAAGACTAGCTAGCCCCCAGTCCCAACAGTTCTGACATCAACTTAGCCCCGGGTCTTTTCCAGACCTAGCAACTCCCCTGGTGGTGCCAGAGCAATTCATTCTCAGTTGCCGCACTATCTTGGAGCTGTTGACTGTGTGTCAGTCTCCAGAAAAGAAGTCAGATCAATTAGAGTCTTCATACCGCCATAGCTGATCACAGCATGCAGGAGTGTAATTGGTCGGTCAGCGCATTTTTATAAACCAAAGACATGAGAAGGCAGGATTCAAAGTTCGGTCTTCACCGACCTACTTCTGGCTGATATAGGTAGGGCGCGCACCTACGGCTCCCCATTTCCTATATGAAGCTGGTTCATTGCTTACTAGGTTAGGAACAGTAGCAAGTGTGCTTACCTCTTCCAGATTTAAGCAGCAAGCAATCCTAATTCCTGCTCATATCCATGACCCCCAAGATAAAATACAGATAGTTACTTCCCAGCAGTTTTAATGATGTGAAACAGGACCACCAATCCATGAGACCCTGCAGGTTCACAACTCTCCCCCAGGCGTAGAAAGCTCAGCCTAGTAGGGGGTAACAAACCATAGTTGGGGTATTTACGAAATACACTTGAAAGGGGCACACTGGCTTCCTCTAAAGGAACCAAAAAAAAGGGAATGAGATGTATCCCTATTGTACGTTTACCCAAGAACCACCTTCCACCTCCTTCTTGCCAGCTCTCCTAATGAGGTGACCACAACAGTGAGCTTTGCTATTCTTTTTGGCTGTGGGTGGAGCACAGGGCAGTCACCGCCTCTCTAGATCACCAGGATAGACTGTCAGGCCAAGAGACTGGGCACAACAGGAAGTCCCTGTCTTGGTCTCTTACAGCATGGCAGCCTGGCACAACATTGGGGATTCTCCGGAAAATGTAAGGCCAGAGATGGGGACAAAGGAACGTACCAAAAGCTCCTAGATCAGGAAAGACTGAGGTGGCCAGCAATCTGCTGGCCTAAAAATGCTTCTAAAACAAACACACCATAGTTCCTGCAGACCAGGCCATCGATTCAAGACATGATTCTGCCGGATCAACCTCGGGGATCCAAGTCTGCCCTAGCCCAGACCTAATCTTAGGCCTCCGACAGATATTCTGAGTTTCTAGACGCGATAAGGACAGCACAGGGTGAGAAAACAAACATCACCCAAGTCGTGGAAGGTACCTGATAGTGCAGGACCATTTTTAAAGGATTTCCCTAGGACAGCAGGTGCCTTACTGTCCAGCTGATTCCGGCTCATTCGGGTAGTATGTGGGTGTTACTTCGTCACTATCTAAGTAGTAAACAGAATTATTTTAAAACACATACAATCATAGGTGGGCGTTCTTCTAGTTAATGCGGATATTCTGTGGCATTACAACGTGCTGATAAAGATATTGTAGAATACATTCGGTAAGAACAGATAATATTATCATGCTTAGAAGTGGCCGAATCTGCCATGAAGTGCTATATTTTGAATATTGGGAAAATCTTGTATTCAACCTCTGCTGAACACTTTGATTTAAAGCTGAGTGTCAAGTGGGAGTAGATTGCTAACCTCCACTACTTAATGTGTTTGTTGGGGGGGGGTGGTGTTTGCCAGGGCTCAGCCCTAGCACTTATTTCTGAGCCGCAGCACTTATTGTCTCAGACTCACTATAATTATGAAGTGGTGTTGGTCAGTGCATCCATCAACCACAATGAGCAGGTGCCAGCTGTAGTGTAACCCCAAATATGTCGGGGGAGCAGCTATGGGGAGTGGTGGCAGTGGTGCCCCACCCGCAGTGTCACAGAAGCGCTCGAAAATATTTGGCCCTGTCACTTAATTTTTTTTACAAATGAAGCCTTCCAAACCTCTGTGTATTTATTATGCGAGATGAACAGTGTCTCACTCACTACACAGAGGCACTTCTTGGGATTAGCTCCGGATGTCTCTGGTTGGTGGTTACTTTGTAGTGATATACATAATTTTTGGTACTACTAGCAGCAATTGCTGGCGGAGAAGCCGTGTAGAAGGAGGAGCCTCTTTACATTAAATTCCAAAAATGCATCATAGTGGAAACCTTATTTCCACCGGCAAGAAACACACAATGGAATATTGCCTGACAGAAGGTCCCACAGACCAGTGGGCCTGAGTGGGGCGTGCATGGAATTGAGGGATGCGCCTACTTTTGAGTACTTCTATTTGGTCAAATCTTTTTCAGAAAGGATCAATTCCTCTCTGCCCAAAAAAAAAAGACAATGCACAGAATCTCCCCTCCCTCAGGGGTGGACTCGGCAGGGGGCAGAACTTCAGAGATAACTACTTGACATTCTCTTTTTTCCTTTAGCAAGAAGGGCCGGAGGCTGCCTCTGGGAGCTCACTGAGGGGTTGTGGCCTCAAGTGGTTCCCTGGGCTCAAGTGACTGTGAAGTTGGACTGCGCATGCCAGGGGCAGCATGGCTGATCCATGGTCCCACATCTGCGTGCCCAGTGCAGCCCAGGTACCCACAGAGCCTGTGGACAAGTTGACCAGCCTGGGGGCCCGGACGAGCAGGCTGCATAAAAGGCCCCAGGCAGCATGTTCAGGGCGGCCCAGGGAGAAGATCAGGGATTTCCCCCCTAGCCTCGTGTTCAGGGCGGCCTGGGACAGGTGGTGTTGCCATGCACCCAGATGGCCCACACGGTCGCCAGTGCAAGTCAGGCGGGCCCTGAAGATTGGAGCACCCAGGCCGCATATGCCAGGAACGGCCAGAGATTGTAGAGATGCTGGGGAAAGTCTTCCCCACCTAGTGCCTAGTGGGCAGGGCTGGGAATGTCCTCCGTGGAACAGTGGCAGTGAAGGCTGTGAAGATCTACACACCAGGGGTGCAGCGATGAGTGCGGCAGCCCACAGGGCATGGAGCTGCTGCTTCGAAGAAGGCTCACCAGGTCCCAATGGTGGTGAACATGGCACCGCCCCCTTGGCCACGAACATGGCACCGCCCCTCTGGCCATGGAGCACCACAATGACCCCATCTGTAGAACTGTTTCGCTGCGCAGCAGTGTCAGCGATGCCCCACATGGCAGACGGGCACCACTGAAGTTATGGGACTTCCTCCCTGGGCTCATGATGTAGCAGTGCCCCATTTGGGGGACGGGGCACTGCAATGAAAGAAGAGAACAGTGCCCGGGGCGGACCAGCAAGCAAGGGCAGGACCCACTCCAGAACAGGAAGAAAGTACTGTGTAGGAGTGTGGCTGACTGCAGCAGCACACCCATTTATATATATTGTAAACATCCTGGGTGGGTAGGACCTCGAAAGGCAGGATGCCTAGGCAGGAATCACGCAATGGCAGAAAGGAGAGGGAAGAGTGTCATTAGAAGCTGTATGGCTATTAAGGTTCGTTTACTATTGTGCTATCTTTACAGTATAAATGAGTCCCCGTTGGGATTCCTTCATAAAACCACCCTAAGTGCCTGTGGTCCATTGGAGGACTGTCCACAGTAAGGTAAGAACTCGGGGGCGGGGGGCAGCCCACATCCTGTTGCAGGAAGGATGTCATGTTATGTTACTTGGCATTTATATAGCGCCTTAAATATCATTGGTATGACCTCAAGGCGCTGGTAGGTTGAACACGTGAGTAGTGAGAGAGAGTGTAACATCTGTTTTAGATGTGCAGGTTGGCTAGGTCCATAGGGGATTTCTGTGGGATGGGGGAGGTTCGTGGTCCTACCCTGGCGTATTGAAGAATCGTCAACACCAGTGCGCCTGGGAAACAAACAACAGGCACTGCTGAGATGGATTAGGCTTCGGAAGGTCCTAGGACTGCCATCAGAGCGACACCTTCTGGCGTCGCTGTGATTGCCATTCTCGGGGATCTCAAAGTGGGGAGTAATGCAGTGCCTCGGCCAAACTGGGCCTGGCTAGTGAGAGCTACATGGCTTGTCCCCTGGTGGAAATGTATGAATAAAGACGCCCAGGGTGGGATAGTATTACATTTATTGGTTATGTCATGAATTGTGCTAACTTGGTGCACTTACCTGGATCACCATGGCCTGAACCATCCAACCCACCATCGGGCTGGTTGGAATGTTAGGACGAAAATAGACAATGGGCAGAATCTCCCCTGCTCCTGTTGGAATTAACACAGTTTCCTGGAGGAAGGAGCAGGACTGGGGGCTACCCACTCCCTCGGGATCTGTGGTCTTGTGCGGCCTCCCGGGCTCAACTGAATGTGAAGCCGGGCTTCATATGCCACGAGCGGCTAGGGCTAATCTGTGGTACCTCGGGTGCATGCCCAGTGCAGCCCGAGCATGCATGGGCCCTATAGACAAGTTAGCCTGCCCAGGGACCAGACCAGGAGTGGCCAGAATAAAATACCCTGGGCCACCTGTGCAGGGCTTCCCAGTACCAGGCAGCGTGGCCATGCTCCCACATGTCCCACGCTAGGGCCAGTCAGGGCGGGCCCTAAAGTTCGGAGCTTACAGGTCACATATGTCAGGAGTGGCTCGGGAGTGTTGAAGAGATGTGCTGAGTCAGCCCCGTCCAGTGGCAGGAGGGCAAGGCGGGGATGTGAAAGTCCCAGGGTACTGGGCTTCCAAGGACGCGGTAGTCTGGGTGAAGAGCTTTGCTAGCTCATAGGAAGAGCAGAGAGATTGTGGCGTGCCTGCCTGACTATGATGCGCAGGCGCAGTGGCAGGATGGGTGGCCGCCCACCTGCACCACTATACGCAGCCTGGGAGAGGCAGTGAAGGCGGAGTCCCCCAGGCAACAGGACTCCGCCTGTGAAGATCCATACTGGTGGGGGGACGGCAATGAGTACGTAGGCCCGCAGGGGGTTATGTAAGGTTCGCAGATGGGGAGAAGTAGGCATGGCTGCCTGCCAGATACCACGTAGGGGAAGGGGATACCCACCAGGGCCAATCCGCTGTCCCCTATTGTTGAGTGTCAAGCACCGGGAGAGGTGGGCGGCGTCGGTTCCATTAATCCACCCTATGGGTCCCTCCAGGGAGGGTGGGATTTTGGAGAGGATCCCTAGGGAGAATCACACCAGTGAAGAAAAGGAAAGGGAATAGTAATGTTAGATTGTTTGGAGCTATTAAGGTTCATGTACTATTGTTTTATGTTTACAATAAACAGGGTTGCCCGTTGGGATCCTTTAAAAAATTCACTTTGTTTTCTGTGGCGCATAGGACGGTTGTTAATGTTAAGGTAAAAACCCAGGGCGTAGGCCATCCCCTGTTGCAGTAAGGACACTGTGAGAAATTTAACCATCAGCAAGGGGAGTGTGCATTCGCCTGTGCTTTTGTTGATTTTTTTTATAATGAAAATGAATGATGGGAGATCAACCTCTGAAAATGTGTGAGGCCATTCCACACACATTTTCTCTGATCACTGCATGAAACACATAGTCACGTGTACTCTGTGAGGACAAAGCCTACAGTCGTCGTCCTCCCCTGTTATGTTCAGATGGAATGTGACAGCCACTAGTACATCAAAGCATCTCAAGAAGGGGGAAGGCACACCTTCCTCCGGCCATGGGCAGCCTAATTAAAAGATCAAAGGCTCCATGGATCTGCTTTCCTATTGTTTAGTTCGGCTGGTGGCAGTGCATACAAATGAGAGATAATTGAGGCAAGCCTGTTGAAGGGGCATGGTTGCCAAACAAGACAACATGATGGTGCGCTTAACACCCCTTTCGTTTGCAATGTGTCAACTTGAAGCTAATTCCCACCCCTCTATATGAAAGGCAGTGAAATGCATGTCTGGGTCCCCTATCTACTGTAGGCAAATCCCAGCAGGGTGGATCCCTTTCAGAGGGGAGAAGCATGTGATGTGAGGGAGACAGGAAGTCTGCTCTCTCATCACAAACTTCAAGAGAGACCTGTGCTTTAATCAAGAGTCACAGAGGGCTCAGTTAACCAGAGAGACACTTTGATCTACAACATACAGGAAGATGGGTGGGGCTTAGGTATATGTTGTCACCCCCTTACCTTTCCTGTTGTAGAGCACTCTGGTCCTGACCTCATGCATAACAGAAGATTGTTGGTGGGGACCAAGGATTGGTTCATCAAGGTAGGCTTAGCATGCACCAATCACAGGGGCCCATTTGGCTTTAAAAGAGGGCCAAACCCCTCACTTAGCAGATCATCCGATGACTTTGAAAGGAGTAAGAAGGAGGACTAATTTGGACGCGGGCTGAAGGTACAGTCTACCTTACATCTTCCAACATTTTACAAGAGGAAAGCAAGATCCCTCTCCAAAACATCTCCCAGGGAACAGAGGGAGATACCGGACTCAGAGGACCCGTCCAGCAGCTCCAGAACCAGTACCCACCCAGCACACAGCATCCCCTGCTAGGTTCTGCCAGCTAGCTTCCTAGTTGAGAAGTGCCGGAGACTATCTGAACTAAAGACAAGGCAGTTGCCTGCTAACACTTACCTAAGCTTGCCTTTGAAGGATGATACAAGCCCTGCGAATAAGCTAGGAGGAGTTCCACACAAGCATCAACCCTCGTCCATCTTTAAAAGACATTTTTGAGACAACAAGTCCTCGAACCGCAGCCGCCGCACCGCTAACTGTTGTCAGGCCGCGGTCTCCAGAGCCGTCCGAGATGCCTCAAACAGTGTTTCCAGATCCGCCAACCAGCACAGAGGCAACGGTTGCAGACCCTGATTCGCCATGTAGGCCAGCCTGCAGCTGCCCGTCCAGCCTCGCTTGCCGAACTGCCTGCTGCCTGCTACCCGCAGCTGTCTCCCATCCCAAACTGTGTCTTAAGAGCTGCCAAGTGCCCTGAACCGCCTCGACGCTGTTGAGTATTAAGAACTTCTTAAGCACAAGGTACATTGTGGTTCTGTCGCCCTGGTCCTTCTCCAAAGGCCCCTAGCGACAGTTAGGACCCTTTGCCCTTGGTGCTGAAACCAAATAACCTTGAACAGTAAGACTGATTACTTTACCAACAACCATCCTGTCAGTATCCAGAGTGCATCCCTTTCCTTCGTGAAACTGTCTGCCCTCTGTGTTCCTTTACAGGGTGGGTTGTATTTTGTAGTGTGCTAGAACTGTCTGTTGTAGTGGTGATAAAGTCGATATTTTTACACAACCTTGACTAGACAGTGCCTTTTATAATTGGGTAATAATTGTATTTTCGCTAAGTTGCAACTAACCAACAATCCATGACCATGCAGAGATAAGCCTGCCATTCTGTCCATGTTACCAAAATTGGACAACGAGGTTTATAATTGACTTGTGTTCCAATCTGTTCGGATCCCTTCTGGTGTACTGAAGGTGTGGGAATGATTGATGGTTTAGAAACCGATATTCATCCCTGGACACTGGTGCCCTGGAAGTTGATTCGCCACAGACTTAACATCTCTTTTAGATTTGCAGGTTTCCAATTCCGAGCTGCAGCTGGTCTGTGGGGAGAGGGGCAGTAAGTGGTCCCACTCTGGCCTAACCACCAGGGCTATACAGGAGCCATGTGCATAAACCCAGACCTTACACCAGCCCAGAGCCTTTCATGTGGATGTGGGACTGTATGAGATGTAAGACATGTTCGCAGAGCTGTCTGCTTCCTTTCTTCTCAGTGCAGAGCCACCATTTTAGAAGGAGCGAGCTTCCATGCACCTCTCGCTGTGCCTCACCCAAAATGGAGGCCAGGTTGGCGAAGGTCGGCTAGCAGTTTCCTATCCTGGTCAATCTCTTGGGGACAACCCATTCTCAGACTTTTGGTGGCAGACGTGCCGAGACAAACATGAAAGCTCAAAGGATGCCTGTCTTGTCCCCTGAACCATAACCTCAACCCTTTACCAACTAAACACCTTGGCAATGGGCTCTTGTCCTGTAGAGAAGGTGGGATGTTCGGGATGTAGCGTACCCTTCAGAGGCAAACGCCCTTCTCCCTTTCATGTTTCATTTTTCCTGGGGTGGAAGAGGTGAGTGTCCCATCACACATTTTCTTCTAGTCTTTCCTGCTAGAGATCCATCCAACATGTTTGCTCTGGTTATTGCTCTTTGGAGGTAAACGTGCGTGAGGGTCAGAGTTTTCTCTGGGTGTATTATTTGCTTTTGTGTCTACAGTGGCCTGATCATCTAACCGTTTGATGAATTGCCTAATGCTTCATTCTGTGCTTCATGCCATCAGTGGCTGTAAATGTTGCTTGTATTTCTCCAGAAATCCTGCCTCTCTCTCTACTCCTTGGTGCCTGCCATACAATCCCTGTCCCCGTGGAAGGCTGAGCGGTGCAAGTCCTGAAGGAGTTGCCAACTGGCAAGGACCCATAACTCAGGTTAGTGTACCATGCCAAGGAGTAAGACAAGGCGTAAGACTGACATGTGCACTCTGGTCTTTGGACTGAAAATGTAAATTGTTTGATTAACCAAACAGGTCTACATGCTCAGAATCCACTTTCCTGCATTAGCCTAGCCAATGCTCACTTCCGGTGGGTGCTGAGAAACGAACATGATGGTTCCCCAATGAACTCTGCCTCAAAGCCTTATTCCCTGCATTTCACGACGCCTCGCGAGTCTGGTGTTGGAGTCTGGAGCCTACTTATACAGGATATGTCATCACCTACCCGAAGAGATGCTGCTTCCTCCTTTAACACATGCCTGACCTGTATGGGAGGGCTGCCTTGCCTCAAGTTGAAAAGCCTTTTGGTGGATAGAAAACTCGTTGAGCCACTTGAACCTCCTTGTGCCCTGAAACCAGGCTCGGACTGGCCTATAAGGCAATAGGTCCATGGCCGAATCAAAAGCGCAAAATGCTGGTGTGGGCCAGTTTTTTGGGTCAAAGTGGAACACTTTTTTGGCAAATTTGGACCCGTTTGATAAGTTACTTCAGTATGCGTCTTGTAGTTTTGACCAGTGTTGTTGAATAGATATTCTTTAAAATGTATGGTACTATTCAAACAGTGTTACAAAATGAATGAATTGCCATTTGTGGGCCACTTTTTGATTGGTGCTCGAGAAAATTGTATGGGCCAGTCCGACCCAGCCTGAAACCTGGGCCTCCAACTTTCTGGAGCAAGTATCATGGCAATGGTTGTTGGGGAGCTCCAGCCACTGGAGTCTCCAAGCTTGCATCTCTTGTCTGAGAGCTGTCTTGCTAGTAAGCAGATCTAGTGTTTTCTATGAAAGGACAAGCACAGGTGACTCTGTGCATAGTCAGTAGCCCAAATCTGGGTGCCCCATTTCTTCATTTTCTCCTCTCACTGCACCAAGCACCTTGCATGATCTTTCACCAGCTTCTGAAGATTGGGATTGTGACCTTAGTTACACCTCATAAAAACAACATTGTAAACAGATCCTCCACTTAAAGTTGAGAATTATTTGAAGCTAATGTCCAGCTTTTGTTCAGACCCAGTGGTTTCCGATATCCAAAAGACAGCCAATGCAGAAGGTTCATCCCCCTGGTCGGAACTGAACTGGTCAGACCTGCCGAAAGAGCTGTTGATGCAAATGTTGGTAAACCTTGCCCTATCTTTTTGTGGTCGATGCTAGAACCTGCTTTTTGTACCCCTGTGTTATTTTTCCATGTGTATGCTTATGAAGGCAACTTAAGGAGTATTTCTTCTATCTGAAGTAATAACGGTGTATGGACAACCTCATGATTACTTTGAATATATCCAGACATGCCAACATTCTGGAGTATCCAAGAAGAGGATTTGACCACAGAAATCGCCATCCACCTCACGTAGAGGGTTGGCCTCAGTATTCGATCTTCTACCATAGGTGAACCAAGGAAGCTAGGATTCCTTTATTACTAGTCAATGACAATAGCCATACAGCTGATCTGGAAGGGAGCTCATGCAATACCTACTTACTACAAACTGGTGAAAACCTAAGTCCTTCTGATTGATTTTAGGTAATGATCAATCTTGCATATGGCTAGTCCATGTTGCAAGAGGGCTGTGTTCAAACTGATTCCGGTAGAAACTGTTATTTTCGGGCGTGGCTTGGCGCCAAGGCAAGATGGCAGCCTAAAACAGCAGCTCCACCTCACATTTAATATATAACAGCATTAGGTAAAATTCTACGTTGATAAACTTACCTTATTCTCCTTCCTGAGCTCTGCCGACATCCCGCTTCCATCTGTTGGACTTCTTTCGCGGCTCCGGCGTGTTGAACAGCTTCACACGCGACAGGCTCCATTCTCCAACTTCCGCATAGGACGCATCCAGGAACGCGATCCGCCCCACGTGAGGAGAGACGTGGTGATTCAAATCAGCTGACTCCCCGGTCTGGGCCCTAAAGCACAGCGCTTCCTCACGTGTGCGCCACCCACTGGCTCCAAGGAAACTGGAAAAGAAAAACAGTAAGAAATAAATACAAAAGCAAACTGTCTACATTAATTTAACTTATACTGAAGCAAAAGATATATTTAAAAAAAAAGAAAAAGAAAAAAAAAAAAGGGGAATGAAGTGGTAAAAGAAGAGAGAATAAGTTGGATTAATAGGAAAGGATACTTTAGTCACATACCTCAGAAAGGATTCTGCAAGAACAGTGTACGGGCTTTTAAGTCACATTTCAAAGGCAAACCAAGCTTTAAAACCATAATACCGAATAAGTCATTAAGTCTCCCTTCTGCAAACACTAAGTGCTGCTTTTAAATTTCACACCACTACCATGCCTCATTGCTGCAACCTTCCAATACTGTATTAATTGACTGGTTTATAATCATCCACCGCTATACTTCTACAGCTCCACAGATTTAAACCTCTATTTTTGGGCAATAGCCCTACACAATATATCCAACTTAGTCTCCAGTAGTATATGCCTTATTATTCTGGGTCTTTCCAGTTTTTGGTCTCTCTAGCACAGAGTAAAGCCTAAGAATAATATGGAAGTAATCATTATATACTACTAGTCAGCATATAGATCTTCTTCAAAGAATTAGATGCCATAACAATTTATATTTGTCAACTTCGGCACAAATATGGCAACCAACAAAACCAACCAAAAAAATGGCTCCTCTATCAAAGACGCTACCGCTTCCTCAACCACTCTGAAAAGACCCAAAAGTGACTCACCACCTCCAAGTGGAATCTCAGACCCAGCTATTGAAACCATTCTTGCTGAAATCAGGGCACTTAAACCCTTCATGGAAAACACAAATATTAAGTTACAGCAACTAGATGAAAGGTGGATGGGAGTTAACAACAGAGTAGAAGAAGCAGAGAAAAGAATTGGCGCGCTTGAAGATCTATCGCCTAAGGTAGCACAAATGGAAAAATCCATTAAAGAACTTCAAAAGCATAATGAAGATTTGGAAAATCGAAGTAGGCGCAATAACCTACGCATCTCTGGCCTTCCTGAAGGAGCTGAGGGCACAGACCCCATTGTCTTCCTACAAAAATTCTTACCGGCCATACTACATTTGCCTTTGGAAACTACTTTTAATATACAACGAGCCCATAGGATTGGCCAACCCTCAGTCTCTCCCTCATGTCGTCAGCCACCAAGAACGCTAATATTTTACCTTTTGGAATACTCTCAACTGCAACTTATCATCTCCACAGTTAAAGAACGTAAATCTCTAATCTGGCATGGCAGTAAGTTATATATCTCACAGGATGTTGCTAGAAGTACAGTACAAAGAAGAAAAGTCTTTCTGGCATTCCGGCCTGCTCTTAAACAACTTAATGTCCGATATGGCTTATTCCATCCTTGCTCCTTTAAAGTTACATACGAAGGACGCTCTGCAGTCTTTGATGATCCCGCTGACTTAAGGCTCTTCATACAATCCATCAAAAATGAAAATATGGACACCTCTTCTCCAGCGGCGGCCTCAACTTCATCTACTACTTAAAACTGGATCTCCATCAACTGACTTTTATACTCATATGTATCTAATTACCTAATGCTATGATTTTACTTGGATATTTACTATGTGGGGTGGGCGCTCTTTTGGGTCCATCTTCCACAGGTAGTCACTTTTTCCTAGTTAGCGACCCGGTAGGCGTTTCCTATCCCCTATATATATCTCCCTTTAACTCCTTATCCCATGTCCTGTTTGATCGCTAAAATTATTCATTCGTCATGGTATACTACCCGTCAAGGTGTGATCAAACCCCTCTCTCCCCTCCCTTACCCCCAATGTTCCTTCCTTCTGAACAAATATTGGTGTAAACATAATTTCAATCGTATGACAATGGTATATGCTTATTTCTGTACGATAGCTATAGGGTGTATGAATATCAAATCTCCTCCAACTAAATGATCTTTAAATGCATAACATGGAATATTAAGGGTTGCAAGACTCCAATGAAAAGATGTAAAGTATTATCTCACTTGAATAAATTTAAACCAACAGTAGCTTGTCTACAAGAGACACACTTATCCCTTAAAGAAGCAATGAAACTCAAGTCTCTTTGGGTGAAGGAAGTTATTGCTAGCCCAGCTTTATCCAAGAAAAATGGTGTTGCTATACTTATTAGTAAAAAACAACCCTACAAAATCCTTGCCCAAGATGCAGATACTAATGGCAGATGGGTTTGGGTAAAACTGCAAATTGACACAACCCAAGTATCAATTCTCAATATTTACGGACCTACACTACCAGATCCCTCCTTTTGGAATAATATCAAACAAATGATTTTGAAAAATGACTTCACCAACTTGATAATGTGTAGCGATGTCAATCAGGTTCTTGATCCTTTTCTGGATCGAAAATCCAGCTGCATATTTAAACCCAACAAAACTCACAAATCCTTCATAAAATGTCTAGGAGAAACAGGACTAAATGATTCGTGGAGGATATCTCATCCTTCGCATTTGGATTATACCTTCCATTCTCCCCCACACAACACATTGTCACGTATTGATTATATTTTTGCTACAAAGACTCTATCTGGATCCATTATAGACTCCAAGATAGCCAATATCATTATTTCTGACCACGCTCCAGTCATCACTTCCTTCTCCCTTACAGATATGAACAAAGGTTCTCCCAGATGGAAACTTAACAATTTTCTTTTAAATGATCCTAAATCTATTCAATCCATCAACACTTTCATTCAACAATACTTTAGCGAAAACCAAGATCAAGATACCTCCACTGTCAATAATTGGGATGCTTTCAAAGCGGCCCTTCGTGGTCACATAATGGCCCTATCAGGCAAGAATAAAAAAATCAGGAAAAAATATCTTGATGATCTTTACTCTAAACTCACTATCGCAGAACAACACTATTATACTGACACTAACCCAGCTAATCTACGACAAGTCATTAAGATACGCTTTGAAATCAATAAAGAAATCATTGAGTTAGCTGCAGGTACCATTCTTAAATATAAAACTAAGATTTATCAAACTTCTAATAAAGCAGGTCAAATACTAGCTTCTTACTTAAAAACCAAAAAAGAAAAAGTTCAAGTCTCTCACATTCAAGATAAATTGGGCAAGATGCATCATAGGTCTGATGAAATATTGGAATGCTTTAGAAAATTTTCTACGGATCTATATACTCCAGAATGTGCTATTGCCAGAGAAAACATTGATTCCTTTTTGAACAACATCAGTAGAACAACCTACCCTGAAATTGATCTATCTCATCTAGAAAAGGACATCACTTCTTTCGAGATTACCAAAGCCATCCATGGCCTCGGAAAAGGTAAAGCACCCGGCCCTGATGGACTATCCACAGAATTCTACAACACGTTTTCTCGATCCTTAACACCTAAACTCAAAAAACTTTTTTCATATTTCATTTCACAAAAATGTTCCTCCGGATCCTTTTCTGAAGCTTTGCTTATCATTTTTCCAAAACCTGACAAGGACCCTACTCTTCCTAGCAACTATCGACCCATTTCCCTTATCAATATTGAAAGCAAAATTTTTGCCAAAATACTTGCCAATAGAATCGAATCCTCACTTCCAAGTCTAGTTAAACCAGACCAAACAGGTTATGTAAAAGGACGTAATATATCCTCTAATGCAAGACTCCTACTAAATGCCATCAACCTTGCAGCCAATGACAAAAAAGACACTCAAGGCTATGCGGCCATTGCATTAGATGCGGAAAAAGCTTTCGATCGTGTTGACTGGAATTTTATGTTTCAAACTCTACGCTGGCATGGGTGCGGTGAAAAATTTATTTCACTGGTCAAACTGCTTTATTCTGCCCCCAAATCCGCTATTTACTTAAATGGTCAAACTTCCTCCTCTTTTCCCTTACTAAGAGGAACGCGTCAAGGTTGCCCCTTCTCACCATTACTATATATCCTCTCTCTTGAACCACTTCTAGAATTAATAAGATCTAACAAAAATATCCCGGGAATTCAAGTCGGTGCCTCAATAAATAAAATAGGCGCATATGCGGATGATATTCTTATATTAATTAAAAACCCCAAACTTCACATTCCCAACCTCTTGAGTGCACTATCGCAATTTGGGGAGGTCTCAGGATATAAATTAAATACGCAGAAATCAGAAATTATGCCCCTAAATCCATACTGCCTTAAACATGATATTGTCACTTTTGGCCTCAATTGGTTCAGTAGCTCTATCAAATATCTAGGTCTTCGTTTTGCCCCAACTATCCCTAATACGATCAAACTCAATACTGAAACACTACTGGGCACCCTCAAGGATCTAACATCCAAATGGTCTCCACTATACCTCTCCTGGTGGGGGCGCTTAGATACTATCAAGATGATGCTTACTCCCATAATACTATACTATTTGCAACTTCTCTCCGTCCCATTATCCCTTTCCTTTTTCAAATCCACTTACTCTATACTACTTAATTTTCTTTGGGGAAAAGGAAAAAGTAAAAGAATTGCTCTGATGAAACTGAAAGCCCCCTATGATATGGGGGGAGTTAGATTCCCTGGCTTTAAGTCATATCACTATGCATTTCTTATAAAACAATCTCGTCAATGGTTCATGGATCCTATATCCGCTGATATCCCGACCTGGTGTACATTAGAAAAACAAGTAGTTCTACCACACGATATCACAGACTATATATACATTTTTAAACAGTCGTCTAAAAAGATTTTGGACCCTATTAAAGCTTCAATCTCAGCTCTACAAACCTTTCTTTTTCCTCACACTATAACTCCTAGTAAGCATCTTTCCCCACTATTATGGCATAATAAGAACATAGTAATTAATAATAAGATCCTCAACCGTAAAACATGGATTCAAAAAGGTATTAGATTCATCCAACACATTATAGATGACCCGTATGTCCTTTCCTTCCAGCAATTCTCTATCACTTTTAACATTCCTAAGAAGGACTTTCAATTTTATAACAACTTAATTAATTCCTGCCTTGATGCACTTGCCCAATTTTCCAATGAAATTCTTACTCCAGATGCTCTTAGACTAATGCACCTTACCATAGTTGGTGAAGTTAGAGCCTCTAAAATTTACAATATGCTCACCTCAACTTTTAAGATTTGCCCTATACGTCTGAAATGGGAACTTGATTTGGGCTTCATGTTTGAAGATGAAATATGGCATCGTCTGTTTGCTAAAATCAAAACAAATATCGGTATCAGCAAATATTTCACAACACTATTATTTCTTCATGCATAGAGCATTCATTACTCCGGCCAAACTGGCTAAGTCTAATCCGAATTATAATGCTAAATGTTGGTCATGTGGCATATCTCCCGCCACGTATATGCATATGTTTTTTGAATGTTCATTTATTGTTAAATTTTGGCAGGAAATCTGGAAGCTTCTTAAATGTATCTTCTGTGTTGATGTGCCCTTTTCCTTTGTTAACATATTTTTAGGAAGTATAGCCATTACAACTTACTTCCCATCTGACTCTGCAAGACTTAATGATTTATTCATCTGTATAGCTTTAAAATGCATTACTGCTAACTGGAAAGACTCTAGTTTGCTTTCTACCAAAATCTGGTGGAATACCATTTGTTTGTGGAGATGTGCATGGCCAATAATCATAACACAATTCCTAAATATAATGCTAAATGGTATTATTTCACCAGGTATCTTAACTATTTCAATGCAACTGCTCATGGTACATGAATCTACACCCTTATATTTGCATCATTATTCATATTCCATACTCATTTAGAAATGCTAGAACTTGATAATGGTTGAAATGATTTGATTATTTTGATGAATTCATCCAATATACCCATTCTCCCCCCCCTATCCTCCACCCTCCTTATCCTTATATGTCTCTAGTCTGTCTCCCTGTACGTCTCCCCCCTAATCTCTATTTTCACTACATATAAGTCACTCTTTGCAGACTTATGCTATTATTAATTTTATACTACTTGTTATATTAATGCGGTTTATATCTACTATAGTTCATATTATATTCGTAAGTAATTTTAACAAATGACTCAGCCTTATAGAAATACTATTACAAGAGACCAAAATCATTTACTATGTCATTTCTTTGAGGTTCTTGTTTTATTCAAAGTCTGTAACCCGTTGATATCTGTATCAAAATCAATATTTTAACAATAAAAATCATTAAAATAAAAAAAAGAAACTGTTATTTTCTATTGCTTTATTAAATAGTTTGTTAGATTCATGTGGCGGGTGGGTGGGCTTGCTTCTCTCTGTGCCAGCTAGGGTGGGACAAGCCTTACAAGAATGCACTCAAAACCTACAAAGCAAAGGGGTTGGTGAGCCATCAGCATGGCGAGCAATGCCTTGAGAGTGTGCATAGATTTACGCAGTTTAAATCGAGGTATAACAATGGACAGATACCCCCTTCTAATACCCCCTTTCCAGCATCATTGAACTTGCTCCTACACTACAAGATGCCAAGTTCGACATGAGAGATGCGTATCATCAAGTGAAACTGCACAACCAATCAAGGCACCTCACTGCGTTCATTACTCCCTGGGGTACCTTCTGACATACCCAAATGCCTTTCAGAATATGTTCTGTAGCATACATTTTTCAGAGACTGATGGACAAAACGCTAAGGGGGGGGCACAGAAAATGCCCTCTTGTTCTTGGACAACACACTAGGATATGGTAGGAACAAAGATGAGCATCATGTGGCCCTCCACAAAGCCCTTTCCAAATCACAAGAACCAGGCTGAAGCTGAAAAAGGGAAAGTGTATCATACCATCATGCACCGTTGAATATTTATGGTGCACCATTGCGTAAAATGGTATGCAACCAAAAATGGATTCACTGAAAGCTATCAATAAAGCCCTGTATCCTGCAAACATAGAGGAACCGAGGACCTACCTGGGGCTGGCAGAGTTTTATTCTGAGTTGGTTCTGCCCTTTCCACTAAGAACATGCAACAACTACTCAAGACAAGCGTTGGCAATGCAAACAATTTGGATTTTGTGTACGCATGGTAAGGGCACTTGCCAGGCACTACCATAGTGGTATTAACTGGCTATTGATTGTAGCAGGTTCAAAATGGTGTGAGTACCTGGGTATCTAATAACAGTGCCCGGCAAATGCCTAATACTTATACACAAGCCAAAGCTGTTGGCTTTGCCACTTCTGTTTTCTTTTACAGGACTTCAGTGAAGGACACGCATAGTGCTTATACATTGAGTGGCTAAAGACATTTTTATTACACCAGTAGCACTTTTCCAACTCCAATTAAGTCATTAACTCGCAAAAGAAGGATTTGAGAAAACACTGGCAGGCACTTTGAGTGCAAGTTTGATGATAAGGCTTGATTAAATTGAGCTCATCAAGTTCCTATGAGGAGGTGTTTTGGGTGGGGAGGGGCAGCAACTGGGTGGGAATGGCCACATAGATTAACATGGCCATGGGCAGTCAATGGGTGGGCAAATAACCAAACAACACCTACAAGCTGTGTGACCCTCCTCATATGCCATTTTTTCCATATCTCTACTGCAATGCCATAGTCTCTGCAAGAGAGAGGTATCACCTTTTCTTAAAGAGCCTTATCCTCACCAGAAACACAACTTCATTATTGAAAAGGAGTTACTTCGAAATATGTGGGCATCTGAGTACTTTAGAACATATATCTGGGGGGAGTAGATTTTCCATCAAAACTGACCATAAACCGCTAGTGCATCTATGAAAGTGACTACCCCAAGAATTGCTCGCCTGGTAGCAAAACTCCAAGAATGCTTGTTTCACCTTCTGTATATTCCAGAATGGCAGAACAGGCTGACTGCGTGCACCAATTGCACATAGCTCAGGGCAAAGATAACTTGTTTGATTCTGATCAGGAAGTGTGTTGTAATGGGCTTTGGTATGTAAGGCGGAATGGCGTGATGTCATGTGGAATGCTGGGGTGTGGTGTGTGACCAGGTTCTATAGTTCTGAGAGTGACAGTTAAAGGAGACTAGCTGGCAAGGATGGATGCTCCAGTATCATATCAATTGATCTTACCTGTGCTCACACTCAGGGAATAAACTCAACAGTAAACTTACCTCCTGACTCCAGTCCGGTGTGTGTGCAAGCAAACCCTGTTACTTCAAAGTGCATTGTTGCCACGATTGATGATGTAAATATTGACACAGGAAACAACCTTTCTGAACAGGAGAGGCCCGAGACCATGCTCTGTGATGAATGCATGCTACAAAATTGGACAATGGGTAAATAAGGGATGTCCGGACAATAGAACACTTCCCGCTACAATACAACCCTTCAAGAAATGTGTCCTCAAATTAACCATGGACAATGACATCTTATTCAGGCGGGGGAAGGCTGTACCGCCACCAGCTATGAAAATCACAATCATGGAAAAGGCACATCAAGGACATTTGGGAGTTACTTCAACAAGAAGTTGCATTGAAGAGGTATCTAAACCCATTCCATCTAATACCATTCCATCAAAATATTTCCATCAAATAAATGTCCATCTAATGCATGATTGTATTTGATTTTCAAACATGAATAAACATTACAAATAACACTTTGCATTGCAGGGAAGGGCAAAACAAAAGGGATAACAACATCAAAGGAGAAAGAAAGAAAGGGGGCCTTAGCCCCTCGGACCGTCAAGCCTTTGACGAGGGACCTTGTATATCAGTTTGTTCATGTCGGGCCCACTTGCGTGGCATTGCTCAGTCCACCTGGTGCATATTGCTTGTGCCTCCTTGTCGGGTGCCTAGCTGGCATCCTCCCTTCTTTGCCATATTTTGTTGCTTTTTGCGGGTATCCCCTCACCGCGTACACTCTGCGTTCCATTGTCACGCAGATATCCACATCCGTGACCCATTGGTCGTAGCTTGGTGTTCTCTCTGATCCCCATAACTGCACAATGTTCCTTCTGAGTACCGCTGTAGCGGTCGACCAGAGCAATTTCTCATATCGTGACATCACATTCATCGGAAACCCCCAGTAGGAGTTGTTTTGATCCCCTTTGTATTGTTTTGCCCATGACTCTGGACAGTTTATCACAGCATTTCTGCCAGAGCTGTTGTATGTTGTCGCATTCCCATATGATATGGAAGAAGGTTCCTTCCTCATGTTTGCAGCGTAGGCATCGCGAGTCTGAAACCCTGCCCCATCGGAATAGTGCAACTCTCGGATAGTAGGTGCGATGCAGGATTTTAAGTTGGACCAGTCTGAGCCTCGATGAGATGATTACTTCACGGGGTTAAATCAGAGCCTCTATCCAATCTTCTGGTTGTAGCGGTCCCACATCCCGTTCCCATTTGGCTTTCAGACTGGTCAGTTCTGGTGTGGCAAAGGATGTGATCACGTTGTACATAGTTGAGGTGATTTTTTTGTTTTATTTGGTCCGGAACTATGTTGCGCTCCAGCGGGGTGCATTCTGGCATGTCTCTGATGTTCTGCCGGTGGGCATGTAATGCATGCTTCATTTGGATATAATGGTATCCTTCTGTGATTGGGAGGGAGAATTCAGATTGTAATGTCTCGAACGGGGTCAGTTCATCCTCTCGCACCACGTCTCCGCTTCTGGTGATTCCTTCCTGGTCCCAGGTGGGCCATTTGGGAAGGTTCTGTATTTCGGGGAGGAGACTATTGTGCCACAGAGGTTGGACCAGTGTCTGTTTCGAGTCCCACCCTAAGTGTCGGTGTGCTTCTGCCCAAATTCACGCAATATGTGTCGCCATGTCGGTGGGTGATGTGCCACCCAGACTGCAGTACAAGAGCTCCAGGGGTGTTGTACTGTTGGTGTTGATCCCTCTGATGTACAGCAAGTTCCTGTCCCCGTGGAGCATGTCATTCACCACCGCCATCTGGCTGGCCCAGTAGTATGTTTGCAGTCTGGGCAGCCCAATCCCACCCTCTCAGATGGATCTCTGAAGTGTAGAGAAAGCTATCCGCGGCTGGCCCCAGCACCAGAGCAGTTTCCGATGAATGCGGTCGATTCAGGTGCATTTTAAAAGGGTAAGAAACAGGGGTTTTGGGGGGGGGGGCAAAAAAAAGAAGAAAAAATGCATTAGAGGGACATTTTTTAGATGGAAACATTTCGATGGAATGGCATTAGATACAATGGTTTTAGATTAAATGCCCGTAAACCATGAGAGATCATTATAGGTAGCCACAAATAGACCAACATGTACAATAAGACTTGCCAAGATGTCACATCTGTGCAGACAGTGACATGAAATTGAAAACTCATCCTACACCGCTTACTAACGTACATAAAAGTACCGGACACTGCATGGAAGAAAATAGGGATGGACTTTATTGGACTGTTAGAATATAGGGACTACAATTTTTAAAAAATATGGCATAGTCACAATTAATTAACTTTCAATGTGAACTGAGTTACTTTTTGTCAGATAACCACTAGCACTATGAAAGAAGTTATGAAGTCTTCTATCATGAAGGTATTCCCCAGCAATAGTTGCAGTCAATGGAATAAATGCAATGCAGAGATTCTTTTAAATGAATACCATTGAACAATGCAAATTTGCATTATACCGCCCCAGGCCAAGGGGCTGGTTGAGAGAGCGAATACATATATTATAGTAATCCTACAACTGGTGCTGACCTTGAGAATGGTCCAATGAAAACAACTCTGGAAGCCAGACCTTCACACCACATAACTCCACACTACATTACAGGAATATCTCCTTTCAGGCCAAGAGAATAAGACATGCCCTTTCAACATAATTACCTCCATGGTTACCTGATGTCTGAGAAGACAAGAGTGTAGATATCTTTTCAAAGCTATGGTTGTTAAGATGGATTTCTGAACTCTGACCTGGTGGGCAGAGGTTCAGAAGGCCAGCCTAGTTTCTTGGATCAGGGTAACCTTCTGGACAAGCCAGACCAATCAAGGTAGCATTGGCGGCGGTCAAGACTAGGTCTCAGGAGGGGTGATGGTGATCGAAAGTCCACAATGAGCACACACAGTAAATGACAACACAAATTACTCTGACAGGGATATATATCAAAAATACATATACATTTATTAAAGGCCTTTTAACTCAAACACAAGATGAAACCACAGCAATATTAAAAATACTACCGCAACACTATACTAGGAAACATGCATACAATAACTATTAGTCTAAAGTGATATTCAACAAGTAGAGATCCACAACCTTAAACAGAAGGAGGTCACATAGTGCAAATATACTTTAGGCAGTCCTTCAACAACTCAAACCCTAACTAATAGGCAGTCCAATCCCTACGAATTGTGGAGCCTTGTGCTCAAAAGTACGTTGAGCGCGGGAGCACTGGATTGTGTGGTTAAGTACAAAAGGGGTCTCTTCAAGGGGCTGTAGTGGCTCAGGAAGGTGGGTGAGGTGATGAAGAATAAAGTTTCACTATTCAAGGAGGGTCTCGACATGAGACAAAGTGATTTCCAGGAATCGGGAATAGGATGGTAGCACAGGCTACCCTACCAAAGGAGAGTGGCCCTCGGAGGACACTTGTGCATAAAAGTCTATGGATGCGCCAGAGGCCACAGGTAAGTGTTGCAACTACCAAACTTCACCAGTCAATTCCAGTTCACTTGCAGGTTCGAGTCCAGCAGTTGCGCGTCTCTATGGCTTTCAGGGGCTGCATTCTGGAACCTCAGTCTGTGGTGGGATGGTGGCGTTTTCTCCACTTCTGGGGAAGGGATAGGGCCAGTTCCACTGCAGCTCGTCTTAGAGCACAGGGGGGCACAGCAGCAAGGCACCCATGAAACTCATCACCCCAGTGCGGGGACATGGGTCCCGCGTAGGCTCGGGTTCAGGCAAACTCTAATAATTCTAGAACTAGGAATGCTAGCTGTATGAAACTCGTCAGAAGAGTGCCTTCTACCGGGAGTTTACAGTTCCCAAAGTCTTAAGTCGAAAATCCAGACAGTGGCAGTTCCAAGGCAAAGGTCCCGTACAAGCTGGTCAGTTCACTGGGTGGTCCAGGAACACTTTTGAAGGAGCTCATTTGCAGGTTAAGCAGGAGGTGCTGAGAGTAGTTAGTCCCACTACTCCAATGGGTCAAAGCACCCGTGCAGGCCTCTTGTGATCGATGAGAAAAAGGGGCTCTCATGGGACAACAGCGGGGTCAGGGTGCCAAACCTTCCAGCGGGTCACCAGCGGTTCCCGAGATCTGCTTCTTCAGTTTAGGATACTTGGCTCCTTTACTAAGTTTGGTGTGAACTCAGAAGATCGACCTGGAATAGGTCTAGAGTGCCTTATCTTATCCAGACTCTCATTGTGCCAAAACGAAGAGAAACCAATAGGAGATCTGCTCACATTCAACCATTCCAGAAGTGGACCAATCACAGACCACGGTGGTCCCAGTCATCCCAGCACACCAAACATTCTGGCACTGACGATATGTATTGGAACTAGACAGCTCCAGCCCACATCCTGGGTGCATACAAGGCATGCAGAAGCCTGCAAAAGCTTCAGTTTGTGCAGGGGTCTGCATGACCAAATAAGGAATGTCCCGGGTCTGCTCGGCCCGGGGAAGGCAAAGGGACAAAAAGGCCAAAGGACAGAACAGAGGACCTCGTGGCATGGCCATTTTAGGCACTGGCCACTGTCCTGGGCCAAACGTGGTAAACGTGGTTTGGGCCATTGAAAAGCATCAACAATGCTTTAAAAGTAACTGCTGCTACCAGCTCTGTCCTGGGCACACTTGTTCATTCACCAAAAATCTTTTGAGGGTGTCTAGGGCCTTAAAAATGAGACCCCAGCGCACTGTACTGGAAGGTACATTGTGCACGGATAAAATGTTGTCAAGAAATGGCAGAAAAGTGAAAGACTAAGGGAAACAAAGTCTCTCATTACTGGCAGTCTGAAGGGCATGTCAGTTTCCCCTTAATAAGATGAGCAAAAGCCCAGCAGAGTACAGCAGAAGGCTGGGCTCCACTTGTAAAAGTCAGGCTAGGATGGTCAGACACAA
Organism: Ambystoma mexicanum; assembly: GCF_040938575.1. NCBI lineage: Eukaryota > Metazoa > Chordata > Amphibia > Caudata > Ambystomatidae > Ambystoma > Ambystoma mexicanum. The sequence continues at coordinate 858,628,415 of NC_090934.1, read as the reverse complement.
GCAACACGTTGGGGGGTTCACAACTGGAGGGAAAATGACCCATGAATGGAAATCTTTCCTAACAATGGTGCATAGCCAAAGTTCAAAGGAAGTAGAAACAGAGGCATGACCATGACAAATCAACTTCCGGCGCAACAGTGGTCCAGGGATGAATATCGGTTTCTAAACCATCAATAAGTCCCACAGCTCTAGTACACCAGAAGGAATCCGAACAGATTGGAAACACAAGCAAATTGTAAACCTACTTGTCCAATTTTGGTAACGCCGGCGAAACGGAAGGCTTATCTCTTAAAAGTCATGGATCATTGGTTAGTTGCAACACAGAGAAAAATAATGATTACCCAATGATAAAAGGGACTGTCCAGTTAAGGTTGGATACAAATATCTACTTTATTATTATCACAACAGACAGTTCTAGCAACACTACAAAACACACCCCACCCTGTAAAGAAATGCAGGGGACAAACAGTTTCAAAGAAGGAAAATGCATGCACTCTGGATACTGACAGGAGGGTAGTCAGAATAGTAAATAATTGCAACAGTTCAAGGATACTTGGTTTCTACACGAAGGGAGCAAACGGTTGTAAAATGACACTAGGGGCCTTTGGAGAAGGCCCAGAGGAACAAAACCACACTGTACCTTGTGATGTAGGAGTTCTTAGTGCTAAACAGGGCCAAGTCGGTTTCAGGGTGCTTTGCAGCTTCTGTGACAGAGTTCATGACAGGAGAGAGCTGCAGGTATCAGGCAGCAGACAGTACAGTGAGCAAAGCTGGCCGGCCGGCTGCAGGCTGGCCTACATGGTTGCGCAGGGTCAGGAATTGTTGTCTCAGTGCTGGTCGGTGATTCTGAAGCACTGGTCGGGGCGTCTCGGGCGGCTTTTGCAACTGCGGCATAACAGTCAGCGGTTCGGTCGGTTGCAGCTCAAGGGACTCGACTGGCATGAAACTGTCCTTTAAAGTTGACACTGGTAGATACTTGTCGATGCACTCCTCCTAGCTTCTTCACTGGGCTTGTGTCATCCTTTAAGACAGACGGGCCAAAGCTGAGGAGAGTGTTGCAGGCAGCAACCTTGTCCTTGGTTTGGTTCAGAGACTCTCTGGTACTTCCTACCTAGGACGTTTGCTGCAGATCCTATCATGGCATGCTGTGTGCTTGCTGGGTACCGGTTCTGGAGCTGCTATAGTGTCTTCTGGATTTGGTATCTCCCTCTGTTCCCTGGGAGATGCTTAGAGGAGGGGTCGTCCTTACCTCTTGAAGGTCCTTTCCTTCCTTCACTGGTGGAAGATGTAAGGCTGACTGCACCTTCAGTTGTGGTACAATGCTGGGTTCTTCTTGTTACTCCTTGCAAAGACTTGATATGATATGATATGATATGATAGGTTATTTATAACGTGTTTAATACCCAGAGGTAATACTTCAGATGATATGCCCAAAAGGGGGGCTTGACCCTCTTTTAAAGCTGAATGGACCACTGGGATTGGTGGAGGGTAAGTCTACCTTAATGAACCAATCCTGGGTTCCCACCAACAATCTCCTGTATGAATGAGGTCATCGCCAGAGTGCTTTGCAACAGAAAAGATAAAGCGGTGAAAACATGTAATGCCAAGTCCCATCCACCTTCCTGTATGTTGTCGATCAAAGGGTCTCTCTGGTCAACGGAGCTCTCTGTTGTCCCTGATTAAAGAGGCAGGTCTCCCTTGAAGCTGTGGCGACCAGACTTTCTGGTGCCGTCAATCCACATACTCGTACCTTCTGAATGGGGTCTGTCTGCAGGGATGACTACGGTAAAACATGCAGTACTAGACATGACATTTCACTGTCAATCAATACTAAGGGCAAGAGATTACTTCAGGTTGACACAGTGCATATGTGGGCCAGTTTGAATAAAAAATCTGATTAGTATGTAAAAGCTGCCACCAGCTTCAGAGCTAAACAAAAGGACAGGGCAGATCCATGGAGCCTTTGTTAGTTAACTAGGCTGACCATGGCACGGTGAAGATTTGCCCCCCCTTCCGAGATGACTTGGTGTACTCCTGGCTGTCATATCACAACTAAATATGACAGGGGGGACGGCACCTGTAGGCTGTGTCCACCCACATTACACGGGTCTATGTGTAGGTCATGCGATGAGCATAGGAAAATGCATGCGGATTAGCCCCACACATTTTTCTCAGGTTGATCTACAATCATTCAATTTCTTATTATACTTCAGAAAAGCCTAGCTTAGTGCACACCTACTGTGCGGCTGGTCAAGTTCCTCACAATGACAACGAGAAAGCAGTGCAAGTGCCCAACTTCGAAAAAAAGGGTGACATTGTCAAGATAAAATCGAATCACAAAGATCCACTCACCAGATGGAGATATAGCCAGCTCTTTCGAGCCATAAAGAATGGTTCAGCCATGTTACAACTGACGATGTAACGACCTTGAATGCTGAACAGTCGGATAGGTAACGACATACTGGAGAACATCAAGAAGTCCATAATGACAAATGGTATAATACAGAAGAAGAAAGTGCGAATTCCTATAAAGTACAAGCCAAGAGGAGAATGACATCACCTGATTCAACAAGACATTCGAGAAGACACCCAGCTGCCTCAAGGCAGTAAACCAGAGGAACACCCTGCAAATACCACTGACGGGTGCCTCAAAGAATGCCTGTACCTAAAGAAGAATTTGGAGTACACGCCTTCGAAAGTACCTTTGAGCACACTGCACAATAAGGCGAACATTGCATATAGACACAATGATTTGTTGTTAAGGAGTGAGGAATGTGGTGTTCTAGTCTCACAAGAGAGTCAGAGGCAGTGGAAAGCACGCAGGTGATCGGAAACAGAAAATGCATGCGTGGGAGGTAGAGCTTGCATTTGAGGGACAGACATGGCAGGGGTAAATCGTGTCCATGTGCTCGCACAGAGACAATCTCCACCACAAATGTATACTAATGGAGGAGTGCCTCCTGGTAGAATAATTTCCTTTAACCAATGTAACAGCCTAAAGAATGTACGACTAGAGAGGTATTATTGCGATGTGGGCATCTTAAAAACACCACAGCCTGTGTTCATCTAATCAACTAAACACACACTGCAATGTGCACTGCCCTGGTTTGGCCAATGATGTTTTTTATCATAAGGAGAAGCCTTCTTGGAGTCAGCTGGTCCGATAGCACAGCAAGTAGTGCGCTCGCTTTGACATCTGTGCAGAGCCTGCTGATGCAGGTTCTAATCCTGGCAGGGCCAAACTCATCCTTCCAAGGTCAATAATTAATATTATTATTACCACTTGGGCATAATTGGCTACTTGGTACGCTTCTCAAGTCTTGTGTGTTGGGTGTCCCGGTTCATGCTTTGTGGTGGTTGCTATGAATGTGACGCCATCCCGTTAGTGCTCCTTTTTTAAAGATTCATATTGCGGCACCGTACGAGGCAGCGCAGTTCTTTCCAGCAGACAGGGTGCGACCAATTGCACCCTGGTGAACCGTGTGTGAAGAGTGTGGTGGCAGTGCCCAGAGTATTAGCTTCTGTCTTTGCCTTCAATCTCCAGCAAAGAACTTCCCCGACAAATAGATAGATAGATAGATAGATAGATAGATAGATAGATAGATAGATAGATAGATAGATAGATAGATAGATAGATAGATAGATAGATAGATAGATAGATAGATAGATAGATAGATAGATAGATAGATAACGAAAGGCTTTGTTGTTGGCACATTTTTATAGGCAATCTACATTTTCTGCTGTGCAACATATTATACTAAAATATTTTGCATGGTCAAAACATTACAAATGATACAACTGAGTGTAAAATTCAATGAGCAATGTCATTCACCGAAATATGTCCACAGACAGAAGGAAAGTATTTATTTCTGCCTTCCGGTAAAGCATTAGATTAGTAGCCATAGTACCTTCTTTATTGTATATTGTAATCCATTGTATAGTCTACGGTGTACTTGACTGTGTTTATGGAGGGGCTGCTCAGACTTCATGTTTGATATTAGTAACTAAACAGTTGCACTGTTCTTCCTTTCTATTCTGGGATTGTCAGTTTCCCCATTATAATTGGCAAGCTGTGATTCCCAAAATGCACATTAAGACATTTTACTGAACACGTTATTCTTACTTAAGGGGGGACATCTTGAGAGGTCTGTTCCAGCCAACCTCGATTAACCGACCAATGCACCCATTCATTTATTGTAAATCTCTCACTTGCCAACACATCTCAAGGTCACGTGGATAGAGTCAATGTTCTCAGGATAATCAGTTTCCCAGAAATACATCATACAATGATTAGGTTTGAGTCTTTGCTTCATCTTTACAGCTTTGTAAATCTGTTAGAAAGTGGTTTTAGGAACCACATAAGTGACTATGTCATAATAAAAAGCATAATTTTGTTTTGCTACCTACCATTTTGTACAGGTGCGCTGATGGCTGCACATGCTTGGCCCAGACAGCTCCCATCAGTTTCTGTTCAGTGCTTCGCTTGCTAAAAAATCGCCTGCCAAGGCAAATCCAAAATGTTTCTATGAATGACCAGCAGCCAGAACATGTAAAACTACAGCATGAAATATGATAAACGAATTGGAAGACTGGTCATGATCTAGAATTAGCCTGCCCATAAATGTCACCAAAGATTTGTGTTGTGCATTAAACACCAGTAAGCATGAAAGTGTATGTGATAAGGAATGTTCTGGATTACTGAATGGTAATCTTCATTGCTCCTGTTCTTCCTCGTTTCAGTACTTATTCATGAAGGTGCCCCGCAATACCGACAGTTACTGAAATCCTATTTCTAAACTTCAGCTCCACCATCTTAGGCCCTTAGTTTCTTGTCTTAATATTTTACATGCATATTGTGTTTGTTGTTTAAATGTCCAACGGGTCAGTGTAAAGCAAATCATTCAATGCAATAATCTTACATTGCAACTGTTTACTGCAGAACCAGCAAACGAAGTCACAATCTAAGAAGAACAGAGGGCACAAGACATTGAGATGGGCAAGCCAATGAAGGCTCAATCCAGGCATGTGTGACAAAAGAGCCAAAACAGAGCTGATTCAAAAAGGCAAGGGCTTGCCCTTCTTCCCATTACCTCATCGTCCCAGTACGTACTCTTGCAAAGGCCCAATGTCCCAACAGTTTCTCCAATCCTCTTTCGAACCGTAAGATCCAACCCCTTAAGCCCCTCTAAGGGGAGGGCATTTATCCACACTTTTCATGTCCATTTCCCAAGACCCCCGACATGGCCCGGCCACAGCTCAAGGAAAGAGAAAGAGTGAGTGTAATTACTGGAACGAGGAAGAAAAGCACTAGGAGTAATGAAGATTACTGGTAGGTAATCCAGAGCAGTACCTCCACATCCCTATTCCTTGTACCACTCCTTACTCTTGAAGCACAGCAAACAAGGGCCGAGGCGCTAATTTTATACAGCAGACATAAATGACTTGCACAACCAGTGAAATTGAATGAACCAGTGAAACTGAATGAACCAGTTCCAGTCATTTACCAAGAAGCTACACCAAAGACAGAGAGAGCAAAGGAGCAATCTTCCTGTCATGTGAGAAAGGGTTGGCAGTGCTGAACAAAAGTAAAAAGAGGTGCCCAGGTGGCCGTCTTGCAGATGTGTAGAATAGAGATCCCCCAACCTTGCACCGAGGAGGCTACCATGCCCCTGGTTCAACGATCAACATACCCCCGGATACTGGATTCCTCTCAGACTGTAAGCCATATAGCTTGCGTCCATCATCATCTACTGATGGTGAATGTTGAAGCCTACCTGGCACTCTCAGATGCCTCAAAAGTGGCAATTAGGCTCCCTGTAGACCTAAAAGACATTGAACAGTCCAAATAAGTCAAGAGGACTTCCCGCACATCCAGATGAGCCAAGGCAGGTATCTCAGACTGGGACAGCCCTCCTGACATTCAAGCACTGTCAGTTTCCCAACTCACTGCGAGGCAGACACACGTGACTTCAGTGGCTCACTCAGGCTCTACTGGTGCAGCGTGCGTGCACATGGGCAGGTGTACAGCCACAGACGCTATGCATGTGTCTGCCTCGCTGTGACTTGGGAAACTGGCAATGCCCAGGTTGCAAACCTTTATCAGTGGCACTGTGGCAGAGCCTTTCATATGCATGATGGAGCAATTCGTTTTCAACTCACCGCAAATCTGTGATAGTTAAAGTGAGCAACCCAAAGCACCCATGTAAAGATGTGTTTATATCCATGATGTTGTTGCTTTAAGTCACTAATGACATGTTTTGAACATCCTGCATAACGAGTTGGATATTTGCGACAAATAATCTGAATATCTATCTTTGTTTATTACACAACTTCTTGTATTACATTTCCTTAATCACTGGAAGTACCGTGGGGCTAACTAGATTTTTCAGTTTGGCATTATCTTGCATTCTGGGACTTAAAGTTTACCATTCAGGGTGTGAAAATTAACGTCACAATGATATTGTTTTGGTTTAACATGTTGCTATAAGGATTTACATGTCATGTGGCTTTATTATGCAATTTATATTTTTTGTAAGTAAACTCTATAAGACCTTGAAATCCAACAATTTGAGCCAAAGTTTGTGATCCTACACCCCCAACCGCAATCTGTCCGACCATCCCTCTACCTCTATTTCGGATGCAGCCAGAGTACCTCTACTTCCTTTTTCCACTTCTAACACTGCCCACAACGAACACGCTCAAAGGAGAAAAGGGAAAACGTTCAATTATCCATGTACACACATGCTACACCAGTAGAGCCTGAGTGAGTCACTGAAGTCACGTGTGTCTCATTTTTTGCGTTCTTCCTGCATAACGCCCTTGCCTATTTTTTATTTATTTATTTTTATTTATGTATTTATAACGCGCCGAAGCTCGCAAGCATCAGGTCGCGACAATAACACGAGAAAAGAGGTCACAGGACTACATAAAAAAGAAAAGAGAGGGACTCAAGGGAGTCCATGCTGAATATTTAACGAATTACCGAAAAAGTAACGTTTTCAGCTGCTTCCTAAATAGTGAGTAACTACTTTCCAGTCTAAGGTTATCTGGAAGCTCGTTCCAGAGGGCACTAGCTTTGGTGGGGAAGGCTCTCCCAAGTCCAGTAGCTTTGACTCTAGTATGGCCGATTCTGAGTAGCCCTTTTTTGGCTGATCTTAGACAACGGCTTGGTTCATACCAGTGAAAGTCCTTTTTAAGGTATGATGGGGCCGTACCGAATAGACAGCGGTGGACTAGTGTCAGAGATTTGAATTTAATACGCTCCTCTATGGCGAGCCAGTGAAGATCTATTCGGTCGTGGGTGATGTGGTCGCGCTTGGATTTCCCAGTGATAGATCTAGCAGTGTTGTTTTGGATTATCTGGCATTGTTTAATGCAAGAGTTACTTGAACCAAGCATCAATGCATTCCCATAATCCAATCGGGACAGAATTGTGGCTCTAGCGATGGTGGCGCTATTTTTGGCATTGAGATATGGCCTAATACGTTGTAATAATCTCTGGTAGTATTGGCAATTCCTTTTTAGGTATGAAACCTGTGCATCTGCACCTAGCGAGGATTGCAAGTATATGCCAAGTGTTTTCACTTTGCTTGAGACCATAATGCTGGAGTCTTTGATGTTGAATGAGGAATAAACTGGGCCTAGATTGGAAAAGGCTTTTGTAGATCCAAATGTCATAAATTCTGTTTTTGACCCATTCAGACACATCCAGTTGGGCCTTCATCCAGCTTTCTATGGTATTATAGATAGCTGACAGTCTGTTGTTGTCTGCAGCGTGGTCTCCGCTGAGTTCTATAATCAGCTGTGTATCATCTGCGAAGTTGGTAAAGTAAATTCCCAACTGTGAGAGGAGGGCACAGAGGCAGCGAATATATAGATTAAATAGGAGAGGGGAGAAGCTGGCACCTTGCGGGACGCCGCAATCCACAGGGTTTGTACTAGAGGAATGCCCACCCCAGGTGATTTTAGATTTTCTGTCCTCCAGAAAGGAGGATATCCAATCGATGGCTTCCTCGGCACAGTTTCCTGCTTTTCCCAGGGCCTCACGGAGCTGTACAGGATGTCAGATTTCTTCCATTTGTCTTTATTGAGTTCTGTAGGAGTTTTAAGCCACTGTCTTTCGAGTTTCCTTTTGGCTATCTTAAGGGTGCCTAGTTCCGTAGTGTACCAACTTTGGTGATTAGGGTTGGGGCGCACTTGTTTGTTTTTCAGTGGGGCATTCTTATCTAGAAGCTCTTGGAAGTGGTTATTATAAGTAGTGATAATAGTGTCGCAGGGATCATCATCTGTGGTGTTGTCCATGATGTATGAGATCCCCTGCGAGAGAATATCTGGCGTGATTTTCTTGAGGTTTCTACTCTGGATTGTTTTGGGTAAGTTGTCGAGATGGGTTTTTTTGAATGACAGGGATAGTGTGGCTTCGATTTTGTAGTGATCGCTCCAGATACAGGGCTGTGTGTTTGTTACTGTGAGGTCTACATTATTGGTAATAATCCAATCAAGTTGGTTGTTTGAATTGATGGTAGGACCATTATTGGCGATCGAGTAGCTAATGTTAGAGAGATTTTTTTCTAGGCTAATGGCCTCTTTGTCGATGGGGTTTCCCCTCCATCTATTTAGGTCGCTCAGGAGAAGTGTGTCTGAGTTCTTTCCTTTGAGAGTTAAGAATATGGCAGAGGTCGTCATTAAAGTCCGATGTAAGTGATGGGGGTCTGTAGATTACAATGAAATTGATGCAATTGTTTTGGGAAGGGGTGAATTTGAGATGGAGAGCTTCGCACCCCAGGCATTGAATGGGTGAAGTGAAAAGATGTATGTCTTGTCTGACTATTATGGCGACTCCGCCTCCCTTTCCTGTTGCCCTGTTTTCAAAGTGGATGCTAAAATTGGGGGGAACAGCTGTGCTAATGGTCGGGCCTATATACGTTGCTTAACCTGGTGCGGTACCCACAATGAAGGGCAACTGGGCCGGCCCTGGGATGAGGCGAGGAGCTGCTTCTGCGTCCAATTAGGCACTGGTTGCAGGCTACGGCATTAAGCGCTCCGGATTAAAGATTGCTCGACTCCCAGGTGATAGTCCACGCTGCCCAAACATTTCATGTTTCCCATACCCTGCCTGCACAAAGGGAGTAGGGCGGTGTGCATGGAAGCAAGGGTGGGGCGGGGGCAGTTCCATTCTTTCTCAGAATTGATTTTTGCATCAGGGTGCATTAATTTAAGTGTTCACTCAGGAAGTTGTTGGCCTCTGCCCACCCAACGGACAAAGGGAGGCACAGCTGGCATACCTCCTCTCCACCCCCCCCCCTCAATAGATTAGTTACTGGAAAAATGGATGCACATTTTATAAGCGGATTGGCCTGTGCTTTTGAGGAGGGCAGTAGGGCTAGAGGAAGAGTGCATTCATTGAGTGACTGACTGACTGATACCACTCCAGACTACACACATCTCAAAGACAATGGACTGGCCTGTTTCTAAATTGCCTCCCACTAGGCCAGTCATCACTGCGTAGGCAAAGGACAGCTGTATCAAACGGTGCCATTCGGGTCATCGTGACCCTGCTGCAGGAGACTTCTGGGTGTTTTTCTGCCACTGCAAGTGGTGGACGGATGGCAAATTGTGTCATTCAGTGGGGTTGTGAGATGGCTGTGCACTCAGGATTCACACAATCCTCAGTGAATTCTCACCCACACAAACCTCTCAAAGGCACTTGAACAAATTATCAAACATATACATACAGGACAAATATGAAAACATAACCATGCTGAAAGACACTACCGGGCCCGTGCTCCTAACCCATGTAATAAATACACTGATAGCGGCCCCCGTGATCTCCAGCTTTCTCCTTACTTATATACCCCGAGGTATATAAGTAAGGAGGATATGCTGACAGTGCTGACCTAGGTCTTCCTAAATTCTGCAAACAGCCCACCCAAGAAATAAACACACCCCACCTCCCCTCTCTCTCTAGATCACTGGTCTTCAGACTGGGGGGCAGTCTCCCTTAGGGGGGCCCAAAGGATTTCCAGGGGGCCTAGTAGACTATTTGAAAAAGGATTTAGATGACTGCTTTTAATAGCAATTATAGGAGGATAATCTGCTTATGTTTTAAAGATCCTGGGGTGGGGGGCTGGACATCCTTTGGGCCCTGTAGGGGGACAAACCACCCCTAGTGGGGGACGAGGGGGGGCAGAAACAATATTTGTTCATTATGAAAAAGTTTGACTACTACTGCTTAAAAACATTAAATCAAGTAGTAGAGTGCCTGCTGGCTACAATGATATGTGTGGAACCTGCATGTCGCCATTTCAATGCAACATTACCAAGCACCTAGAGGCCATTCAGTTTTGGTGCACAGAGAGTTTATTTGGGCATTTTCTAATGTGCCACTTATGTTGGCAGGCGGACGCTTCATGGGCAGTGATTGAACAGTGGCTAGTAGTAGTAAAGCGAGCAGGGGTGGGTGACGTTGCCTTTTCTGTAGTGGCTTCCAGATTTCAGAGAAGAGTGCTGCGCAGGTGCAGGGGGTTTAGTGGGCAGCATTTGGTCTATGGTCAGTGCCCAGCTGCATCAGCTCTAATTATTCACCAAGTCTTGGGTGCGTTGCTCAATCCTCAGAATACGCAAAGGGTCAGTCTTCTTTTTGGTACCCAAGTACTTACCGCAGTATTTGTCCTCCTGGCCATTGGCCTCCTCCTCTTTGACTCCTCAGCGGGCTAGGCCTGGGTCAGGCGCAGTCTGCCTGCCAATGCCTGGTGCTTTAGCAGCCAGGCAGCTCCAGTGGGCCCCCCACTCAGCGATTGTTAGGTTGCAGCACCAGCACACACACCACCTGGCTGCTTTTCCTTTGGCCAGCAGCAGTCAGAGAGGGGTCCAGTCCACCTGCTCCCTCTTTGTCCTCTGTGTGTGTACAGTGTCCTGCTGTAATGCCTCATGCTGGGGTGTGAGTAACATCCATGGATGCACGACGCACCCAAACCCAGCCAGGCTCACGCTCACGCCACCATGCGCATGCCCCCCCCGGGCCAGCCCAGCCACATAAACGTGATACTGATGAACTGGAAGTCACAACACGAGAGAGGTGTGAGCTCAGCGGCCCACCGAAACCCCCGGTCTCCCAGGCCCCAGAACAAATTGTTGCACTTGCAAAGTTGTGAGCAACTTGCAAATGCAATGTGTGAGTGTGTGTGTATGACGATTATGTTACAATTTGCGGGCGGGCTTCCTCGGTGACTTGCACCAGCCACGCCATTGCTGGCGGATGGCTTGGCTCAGGAGCACTGCCGGCCAGCACGACGTACTCTTGTGATGCATTCACCAAAGAAAGGTAACACTTATGTGTTACCTTTCTTTGATGAATGCATTCGGTGCCGCAAGCTGGCTGGCTGCTGAGCGGACTGCAGCCAAAGTAACTTACGTTACTCAAAGTAACATAAGTTACAAAAATATTTTTGTAACCTTATAAAAACAGGCAAGGTTGGTGGCTTGTTATGAAATGGCCCCCAGTGCCTCCAAGACATTCGGCCCATGGCCGAATGCCCGATAACCCTAGTCCAACCCTGTTGATTAATACAGAAGTTGGAGTAATACGAGGTGGGTGTTACCTCACTCAGTACATGTAATAAACAGTTTTAAATTCATGCATAATCACCATAAATGACAGAGCAAATTGCTCTTATGTTATGCATACAGGAGATGTGATCAAGGAAATGTAAACGGGGCACAGTGAGTTCTTCCAGAATAAACAGAAAGGGGGACTATCTTATCACCAAGCACAGGTAGGAGGAAACCCCACTCCCGGGGTACTGGAAATTTAATCTCGAGCCTTTCACTAACAGTTAGAAATAAATCAGAATTTGTTTTTATATGTCTTCTCAGAACACACATATCTGATTGATATTCAGTGAGGCTCAATGAATCTAAGAACATATGATCTAGTGGCCGGGCAATCCAAAACGTGGACAGATGAATAAGGTTAGTGACTTAGATTAAGACATTAGCAGGAACAGTAAAGTTTCAAAGTAAATAGAATACATAGTAAATGTATGTTCATTTGGTTGTTTTAACACAGGGTCTACTCCAGGTCCTGACGAAGATGTGCAATAGGAATACCACCAAAACGTCCAGCTAGTGGAGTCGATTTAGGAGACGACGTTGATCCTACAGCACTGGAACATTTAGCATGAATTAGAGGTACAAAAGAAGCACAAAGCCGCTACTGAAACAAATCGGGGGGGGGGTGCAGTACGGTTGAATAGATAGGAATGTTTTTTCTGCGTTTTTCCTTATGGTATATACAAACAGAAGAAAAGGAAATTAATATGTTAGAAGGCATCATATCATGTAAGCACATAGGCACTTTATTTTTAGTCTGTTGTAATAATGTTATACATGATGTTGTGTGTTGTGTATATGTAATCATGAAGATAAAACAATTGAGGCATGTTGTGTTTGTAAAATACAACTCTTGAAGAAATTAAATGATTGAAAATACAAATTTAAGAAAAAGAAATTATATATATTTAATCCATAAAGCCTGATAAATCATAACAGCATTGAAATGCAATTGTGATAATAGATTCATGCCAGAAACAAACTTTGTGTTCTATAGTGACCCCATCATATGCCAAGTCTGACAATAGCTTTGCTTGCAGGTGCATGAGTTCTACGGCCCCACAAGCAATCCAAGCCTTCTTCCATCTGATCATATAAGATTTGAAAACCTCCCAAGAGGGACTTTGAAATGTAGGATGAGTCCTGCGTGCGGAGAGGGGTGAGCCCCTTTGAAGTTCTTCTCAAGGGAGGCATCAAGCATGCAGTCTCTAATGTCTCTGACCACCGCCTCTTCTGCTGACATAGAAGGGCTCCCTGTTAGCCTAGCCAACAGTGTATCCACTGCTAAAGAAGTAGGAAGTACATCCTCTTCCGTGAAAGTATAAAGTTTGTTCATAAGATAGGGAACCAAAAGTGTCTCCAGGAACCTCCACTTTAGCAAAAAAATCTTGTTGATGGACGGGACAATGGGATCCCCTTTCTTAGGACCATCTTCAAATTTTCGGGCTGTGGGGTCCGCCACTGCTGCAGGAGCTGGCTCCTTAAATTCCATACACCTCACAGCCTGCTTCATGACTTTTTCTGCTCTATTACGGTCCAAGAATTTTCCCCTTGGCTTTCCTTCTTCGGCCGAGGACAGAGAGAAAGAGGAAGAAGGGCGGGTAGTAGGAGGCAGGTTCTTTCTGCCCTTCTGACCCTTTTGTTTGGAGGCTGCAGCTCTTTGATACTTCAAAGCAATTATCGTGAGTCTTACCATCCTTTCTACTGACCTTGGATGATCCCTCAGTGTTTTCTTCTTGGGTTTAGTGGTCCATGTCAGTAGATGAAGAAGTGTACTGGTAATGTTGCTTCTCCTTACGCCTCCCCATGGCTAAGTGGTCCTAGAGAAACCTGTGGCCTGTACTCTGGAAGAAACCCTATAAGCCCTGCTTGTCTGTCTATGAAGGGGCAGTGCTGAAAGGTCAGCGATTGCTAGACCTACCCTCTGACATCATTAAGCTCTGTCCTTCCTCCCATGTGCCTCGGCACCTCCAAAAAGAAAATACAGAGGAGTTGCCGCTCTTGACAAGCCCACAGGGTTGAGTGCTCGATCAGGATACGAAGTTTGCAGGTCAACCAGCGTTGTCCGCGCACTGTCACCTCACAACATCAAGTGCCAGGCTCTGAACAGAGGCTGAGCGTGTACGTTCTTATATTGATTCCAGCGACTGAGGCTCGTCCAGGAGACAACAATGTTGGAAGGGGTTCCGCCAGGGCCCAAACCTCGTTCCCGATCCACCTGTAAATCCTTAAAGCAAGGCTGGTGATGGTGAACAGGTATCGCCAGCTGTTGCCCCAGCTGGCCCCTGGAATAAACGTCCGGAAGTACAGAGGAAGCAATAGGAAGAGTGTGGTTAATTAGCCGCACCTTGTAGGCAGGGCAATCCCTAGTCATGGGCAGTCTTTGCCATTGCCTAGGGAGCCCCACAGGCACCAGCTCCCACGTTCAGATAGAGTAATACAGGGGTGGGGGGATTTATTCTAGAGGAGCTGCACTGCTTTCAGGTGAGGCCATTTCCTCTTCCTCTCCCAGGGAGGCGGCACTCTGACCTCGCAACCTCCTACAACGCTTGACACAAATGTCCCTCACAGTTTAGAAGACACTGCACGGCAATTCAAAGTGGAGGCCATTTAGAAGTGGTGCTTCATTTAAGTTAACTTTGTTTTGGAAAATACTTTCTTTACCTTTCCATGATAGACTACAAGGGGGCATTTTTAATTTTGAACATACACACACAAGGCAGCAACTAGCCTCCCAATGATGCCTTCCTATTAAATGTCACGCAAGATACACTTTAAGCTATTGTTACATTTTTTTTTGGCACATGAAAAAAAAACTTCTTTTTTTTATGAGTGTCACATTCTCCTAACATCACATATGAGGCATGCCATTGTCAAGCAAAGTTACCTTTTCACACATTATATTTTGTTTTTAGTCTTGAGCACATCACATTTACAACAACGCCCACAGGTCGCATTTTTTAGCCTTTCACTGAACTGCATTTTAAAATAAAAATGTTTTACATTTTTTTAATTAAGTGATTATGGTCGAATAAACAACCTTTTACTCTAAACATGTCAAATCCATACAAAATCAGTATTAAAACATAAAAACAACATATTCCATACATAAGCATGTAATTACTTTTAACTTTAAAATAACGTTTAAAATAGCCTAGGTTAACAATTACACATTCAGGGAGGGACTACATCCAACATTTCTCATGCCCATAGCCAGAGGTGATAGGCTACCGATGTCGCCACCAGCGATTCTGTGCCATATCCCAAACCCCAGAACCGATCAGACTGGTGTTGCTGAAATTTAAAATAACCTTTCTCATAATTTGGTTTAAGAACCATGCATTCCGTTAGTATATGGTGCGAGCTTTCAACTTGTAATTTACAGAGACGACAAAGGGACTGTGTGTTCAAAAACTGGTCAAATACCCAGGCGTAAATATAGAAGAAATTGAATTAGTACCAGGGAACGCAACTTAATCAAATAGCTCTGAGGAATTTCACTAAACATTCCCTCATGTGTAGATTAAACATAGTTTCTTTTGTTGGCCAATCCAGCCAGGGATAACACACGATTTTATGCAATCGATTTCGGGCCTACATTTTTCAGAAACAAAGGTACCTCAGAAGCTAGTGCAGCGGGTAAGCCAATGTCCTGACAAAGGCTACTAACAATGGCCTCCATAGCCCTGTACCATGTACTTCCGGTGAAAAGCTTCACATGACCTAATGCCAAGCTCCCAAGCGAACCAGTCGCTGTCCCAGCATTATTAATCTTCAGCCAGAGCTTACATGAAGCCATCTTCCATAACGACATCCGCGACTGCAGCACGAATTCCAATCGAATAGCCTCCACTGGGACAGCCCCTGGCAACCAAAGTAATGAGCGTAATATTTTTGCCTCTAATTTTGGCAGCCATAAGACTGCCTTATGCAGAAGAACATCAAGAGCATACAAAATGCCGGGAATAATAGAGTTCTTATAGGCACTAACCTTAGCCTCAATAGAACGGCCACCACAATTATCTATGACTCTTTTAATAGGATAGCCATTTCTGCCAGGCTTTCGCTGGGGTCACTTCAGAAAGATGTGTGAATGTACAGGAGGCCCTGATGATTAGGTCTAAATACTCACATTCTTGAACTTGTTCTAAGCGCATACCGCCCAAACTCCACGAGTAGGATGCACCACCATAGGTCCTTTTACCAGCTGTCATTATTTTTTGTTTTAGTTGTATTCTTGCGGAGACCATTTCGATCCGCATACTGTTGTAAGACGTCTGGCGAGTGTTGTAATCCCGCTGCCGTACTATCCAAAATTACAGCATCATCTGCATAAGTAAGACAAAGGATAGTCTCACTTGCAAAATGAGGGGAACATTATGTGCAGACTTCAAAGTCATAGCTAAGTCTGCAACGTATACATGAACTAGAACGGGTGCGAAGACGCAACCCTGCTTAAGTCCAGTGTTGGTACGAAATGACTTAGACAGAATGCCCTCCTGAGACAACCAAACCTTAACAGACGTGGCACTGTACAGCAGTTTAATAAAATAAAGTAATGAAGGATCAATGCCCCAGGCTTCCAATTTTGCCCACAATTGAGTCCTGAGGACACTGCAAAGGCTGCACAGTAGTTGGCATAGCAGCACATATACAAATATGCCCTGGCATAATGTAAAGGACCCAAATTGAGTGGGATATATTACAACCCTTGTTGAAACCTGTCTGTTGGATATTCCAAAAATTATTTCCATCGACCAAGTAGTTAACATTTCCAATAGAAGGTTTGAGAAAGTTTTAGCACTGCAGTCGAGCATAGCAAGTAACATACAATTTCCTGGCCCCAGGAGCAATCCCCTCTTGCGTTTAGGGATCAAGATAGCATGTTTCCAGGACAGGGGAATTGCACCAAGGTCACAAATTTGGAGAAAAAATTCCTGCAATAAGTCTGCCCATAGTAAAGGATCAACCTTAATAACCAGATTGCACAAACCGTCTGGATCTTGAGCCCAGGATACTTTGGGCTCCTCACCACCTCAACCCCACATATTTCATTTGCTGCAGCACGTAGCAGATGCCAAAACTTTGTTTTTGGTGTCATGGGTTCTAATCATAATATTAACAAACTTCCAGTTAGATGTGACCGCTCCATAGTCAGATGGTGTTTTCAAACCAAGTTGTGGAAAGAACTGTTGTAAAAAAAATGACTACCAACTATAGCTGGGAAAATGTATTCAAATTCATGAGTTTCAGAGTGGTCTCCAATCCCAGCTTCGTCAGTTAACCAAAGTGTGTGCTCCCACCAAATCATTTCATCTCATTGGAGCTCATTTTATAAATGAGCGTAAATTGCCCGGAAGGGACCGCTTACGTTTGCACTTATGTGCAACCCGGTCCCTTCCAGGCAAGTTTTGTCATTTGCACTGCGGAGTACAAACGAGAAGTAAAAAGTGACAGCTGTAGCCTCTTTACACTTTTCCATTTTTACTCCGCAGTGCAAATAGAGTAAACGCTGCCTGTCATGTAACCATGGCAGGCAACGTTTACAATCACTTACTGTGAAAAAAGTGTGCTTTTTGCCTGTGCAATAAGCAGGCATATTCCATAGGGAAGCATTGGTTTTATGCCAGTGGTGTAAAAACAATATATTTTTTAAGGCTGAGGGCAAATGGGAGGCAGATCCCTAACTCGACATGCCGCACCCGCCCTCCACCTACAAAAACAATGAAAATCCCCCAAAGCGTGAATGGAGGCGTTAAGACAGGTGTAACACCTAGACCATGCATTTATGCTCTGGGGGCTCCAAAATGAGCCCCACTGTGTCTAATTTGCAGTGATGGTCCGTTCATAACAAGCAATGGCGAGCCGCCTCCTCCCCAGCCATTATGAACAAGCCACCACGTAGAGTCCAAAAGGAGGGAAAAGTGTTTCCATTTCCAATTGCAGCTCCTCAGCACGGATGGCCCTTTCAGCAAACAGGCTGGGGAAGTGCACAGCCAAATATGTGTTGGGGCTCTCCTGCACCTCCCCACACAGTTCCTGGACCTGGAACATTAGCTCCTGGTGCATCAGCTCACTGTATATGTGCAGGAATGAGGAAGTTAGCCACCCCACTTCCTGCCTCCTGTATACATGGTGTGCACTGTGGGACAACTCCCAATGATCAGACCAATAAAGTACAACCCGCTAGGGAAAAAGACTCTGTGCACCCGCTTTTGAGAAAGACAAGAGTTTTAGTTTGTATACAAAAAGGAAAAGGTGACAGGGTATTATAAATCTGCTGCCACAGAGCTCTCTGTCAAATTTCGTACAAGGTTCTGGTTTTAAACGCGCAAATCGTCACTCATGACGTAATGGATATACAGTATTAATCTCCCACTCTCATTGGCTGCCACCTATTTACATGCAAATGATTACATATAGCCCCTTCTTCAATTGGTTCCACTAGATGTTAATTTATCTTTCCCACACGTGAGCAACATCTGTGTCCATGCTGTAAAGCAATTGGTGTACATCAACTGGCACGACCTTACCCTTTATCCTAGCCATGTGACATGCACCTGGTTATCAATATGAACGCAGTGGGACTCTTCGAGGTCAGCCTGGACATTGCGGACAAAGCAGCACTTTTCTCATCCCAGACACGTAGGTTCCCCCATCATGCCCTCCCCACCGTATTGGGCATCATTCCTTAGCGTTCCCTGCACAAAACGTAGATCATGTTGTTCTCTGTTTTCCTCTTATCAGTTCCCCCTCCCCAAGAGTGAACTTGGTGTCCCAATAATCAATCAAGTTCACAAAGGATTAAGGGCACATTTCCCTCCATATCTGGTAGTTCAAATGGAGTGACCATCATCCTGGGGGGTGCTAACGTCTTAAATCTTCGTGCATTTTTTTGCATCCCGATACCCCTGCCTTTGTTCTCAGGAATACAACCTTGGTGCTAGGCCGCAGTCCTTCACTCCTTCAGCTACACACCTTCCTACCTAATTAGTTCAAGGACCTTAACTGATGTGGGGGCCTATGTGTGTTCCTTGCCGCGCCTGGGAATGGGAATGCAATGGCGAGATGAGAAAAGAGGCCTCATTGTTCTGTGTTGTCGGTGCAAACACAGCCTGTAATGATTCAGGCCTACTTGTAAATGGAATGTTGATTTGTGCTATGATTATCATGTGCAAAAGCATACTATAATTGAATCATAACATCAACCTTCCCCTTCTATGATTTTCCTATTCCACCGATTATTCCCCCCCCTCAGCACACCCTCCTGCCCCCTACACCATCCCGTGTTCATTTCCATAATCTGATATATTTTTCGCAATCTAAATTGTCCAGGAGAGGCGGCAGTCTGGGCATGCATCCCAACATTCCCTGCTTTTGTTAATCCTTCATTAACTATCCTACCTCTTTCTCTTTGTCAATCCGCCTCATCCTTGGGAACCCATCTTGGGAACTCATGCCCTGCATACATGGCGCAAGCTGCCTCAATCTCGTGCATACTTTTCTGGAGTACATGTGAGGTGATACATATACAATCCACATCACCCGTTAAATCCACCCAGTGCTCAGTGTAGTTCTCAGGGTCTGGTGGGGGCGATGTTAGTGTTCCGCGGGGGTGGGTGGAGGAACTATTCAACCCTGACCATGCGTGGTTTATTCAAATTGTCAGTTTGGGCCTGCCACTCTTTTGTGAGTGGCAGAGCCACTATTGCCCCTATAGTGACCATCATTTTTGCAATGTTCCGGATACTCTTAGCACAGCTTGGAAGCATCATTTGGCACATGCAAAACACCACCAACAGGAACACCACAATCAGAACCAGGAGGTTCACCAGTGACTCAAGCCAGGACAGTGCACATGAGAACAATGTGATGAACCAATCTTCAGGCTGCACTCCTGCTTCATTTTCTATTCCTCTCTTCATCTTGTGCAAGCCCCCTATAATATGTGTCAGTGACCCGTTCTCTGCATCATTTGGGGGTAGGTATGTGCAACATGACAACCTGATCTTCTTGCACACACCCTCTTCCATCACTGTTTGGAGATCTAGAATGTATCTATTTTGAAGCGTCATCAGCAGAATCACCCTCAGTTCACTTCTGATAGCATTAAGGTCTTGTCCTGTGTCATTCGACCATCTGGATCACTTCCCACCTTACAATCAGCAGCCACTTGGCATTCACTGCAACCTAGATTCCCAGGGTCATGAGGGAGGCAAAGAATACTTCAGCTTTAGTATACAGCCAGTACTTATCTGGAATTGCCTTAAGCAGTTTCAATGATTCTTCTGACAGATAGTTCATTCTCTTTCTTCTCACCTTCACTGACTGCCTGTTCTTCTTAGCGTGGGAAGTAAAATTGACTGTAGCACCTCTCGTTCAGATGCTAGTGTTAAGTGTACTTCTGGCACCACCAGGATAGCTGAGTGCAGGGCTATCAATGCACAGGTGCTCGCCAAAAGGGTGGAAGGCGCAGGTATGCTTGTTGACCGTATACCCAGTACATATCCATCAATGCTGCTGTTCCTTTTGCAAGGTCTGGAATAAACAGTGTCTTATTGTACCTAGTGTTGGTGCCCACTGTAACAGTTCCATGCCCACGAACGCAAGACTGATATTCATCCCTCGCTTGCACTTTTACCTGTGTTTCACGTGCTTCAATTCATGTCAGCTTGGATATATGTGTAGACCATATCTCAAAACAGTTCTTATTGATATTACATATAACTTTGTCTATGAACCCTGCCAACCCCCTGCTGCACAGCAACCACTGCCTTCTCCCATCTGTTTGGTATAAATAATACTCTGTCCAATTTCAAGATAGGTTGGGGCTTGCTTTGAGGGCAGTGTTGTCATATGCACATTTCTCTTCATCTTTGTCCATTAGTACAACTTGTACTTTGTGCCCTGGGAACAGACTACGAACCAGACACCGCGCTAAGTGCACCAAACACTGAGTCTTTAAGGGCAATATCTCCTGGGGTACTAACATTTTGGGGACTCCCGACGTATGGGGGATGAGGGAACAGACATAACAAATCCTGCTGTACCTCTGGTTCCCTACTAAGTTCATATAACTGCACCATACACTCTGGGTGGTGCACATTGAACATTGTGTCAAGCACTATTCCTTTGTACTGTTCATATTCTTTTTTCTCTTCTAAACCCCTTTTTGGTCGTATCTTAGGATCCCATAATAATGTGTAGTGTATATTAATCCACTTAAAATGTACCACTGTGGTTAGATATTCATCATTTGGTTTTGTAGCCTCAAAATATTTATCAAACGTTTGAACATATGTACATTCCTTTTCAATATTACTACTACATCCCCATCCCCCTTTACATGGCCTCCCTTATAACAACACTGAATTTATATATATATATATATACATCATGAAAACACGCATAAATGGATATAACATGCCACTGAAAGTACGATAAAAGTACACATTTTAATCTTCTGCCACAATCTCGGTAGTTGAAAAAAATGTACAAGAGAAATATCAAAAATGCTCAGAAAAAAAATTAAAAAATAAAAAACAACTAATAATTCACTCAATACTGTAGTCAAAAAAAATCCTGCAATCATCAAACATTAACAATAGCTCAAAAACACTATGTCAAAATGCATGCAGGTGGGCACATGGATTGTGGTACTTTTCGAACATAAGATAAATGTACCCAAAACCACAACACTTTTACTTTAACATCAAGGGTAGTAGCATATACTACAGTGTATGGGCCATTATGACAGGGCTCACTCCACCTCCTCACAACATTTTTGATATACCTCTTGTCATTTGGGAACAGTTATAATGTTGGCAAGCTCGCAGATTCCGGTGCAGTGCTGCTATCGGTGTCTTCCGATCTCTGTGTAGCAATCTGTTGAGAAAGGTATTTAATACACTTGGTTAACTGAGTCAAATACAAGTGAAATTCATTCTGCAGGATCGACACAATCCCGTGAGTATCCCAAGCACTCCATGCAGGGGTTAGAGGTGTGTGTATATGTCTTCCCATCATGATCATATGAGGGAGAGGTGATTATCCATACAGGGCTGGGTCCTTAAACTGAACAAGGGGAGACAAATGCACCCAATTCCTTTTCAGTGTTGCACTCAGCTTGGACAGTTTTGAGTCAACCATTCATCCTCTCCACAACTCTATTGGCCTGAGAGTGATAAATATAACACAATGTGTGCTTTATTCCTAAAAGAGCCGCAATCTCCTTCAACAGCTCATTGAAGAAGTGGGTGTTGTTATCGCTTCTTAAAGTATTGCACACTCTCCATCAGGGAAACACTTCTCTCACCAAAACCAAGGTGGCCAATTTAGCATCAGGATGTCATCACGGAGCAGCCTCAATCCAATGGGAGAAAGTACAAACAACCACTATCAAATACCGAAATAAGTTACACCTCTCTCCCATGTCAGCAAAATCTAGATGTAAATCACGAAATGGACCAATATGGTGCAGCAAGGTGCCTTTTAAAGTCTTCAAAGTTTGCCCTGTGCTATAAGCTTGGCACACCACACAATTGGATGTAAACAAGGATAACAATTCCTGAATATTAGGCACATACCAATTTTCCTGAATAACTGCTGCAATATGCTGTTTAGATACCTGGGTGGGGTAATGGAGCTGGTCAAAGGCTATCAACACCAGTGTTTGAGGCAGTTAGACCGTACTAATGTGCCTCCACACCAAATCAGTTGGTGGTGGGCACACTGTCTCTTTTGGCACACAAATGTTTCACTTTGTGGGGCCTGTCCTTGGATTTCAATCATTTCTGTAATTGGAAGAGCCATGTGTGGCACCTGCAATTGAAGCTGCATGTTAACAAACACTGGATGCTCAGGTATCTCTGGTTCTGGAAAATAAGCAGCCTGTTTTGCTGCATTGTCTGCCACTTTGTTCCTGAGGGAGACAAAGTCTATGCAGCTTTGCAGCTTGTGTGGGTGACACACTTTCAATTGTGGCAAGAGTAGGTTGTCTGAGTGCAGCAATCAATCTGTCCAATAAGGCTGCATGCTGTACAAGATACCCATCTGCTATACGGAACCCTCTCCACATCCATCGCGACAGTCCTGAGTGGACAGTCCTCCTAACATGTGCTGGGTCTGAATATATTATTACTCGGCATACCTGTGCTGCCTCAAGTGCTTCAATAAGGGCAATCAGTTCTGGAGCTTGTGCTGAATAATGACCTGGCAGCCTGCACTGCAATACAACCTCAAATTCTCCCTCAACCGTATGCACCACAACCACTCCAATATGTCTCTGACTAGTCTCCTGGTCCATAGTTGAGAACCAGTCAACAAAATACACCTCTCCGTCATAAAGGGCGTAGTCACAGGCCTTAGGAATACCATCCATTAGCACAATCATTCACCTCGTCATCATCAGTAATGGGTTGAGTCAAAATGGTGGCTAGGTTCACTGTCTTACAATGAACAACGTGAATAGATGGGCTCGACAATATTACTTCATATGCAGAAGCCCTTTGTGTGGTTAAAGTTGATTTGGATCACTCTAGTATCACAGAAACTGCATGTTCCAAATACAATGTTGGGGAACAACCCATGAAAATAGTCACAGACTTCTCAATAGTGAAGGCAGCAGCCAACACTTGAAAAGGGGGGATCCGTTACTCCATTGAGTCAGTCATCCCTAATAGTTCAGGCAGTAAAGTTGTAATTTTGTGGCGAGCACTATACGCATGTGCTCATAAATTAATCATAATTTCATAGTCATTAAAGTATAATTATCTTTCAAAATTTCTGTCTGCCTGCTGGAGTAAAGAGAGGAAATCAACCAAACTGACTCAAGACAGGTTAAACAGAGAACGCAAGTGTTTATATGTAAATGTCTCTCTGTATTGCACTGTTAACTCTACAGTGCAGTGTATAGACAGTAAAGATTGTCACAAGACAGTGATTCAAAAACAACAATGATACAATTTGAGCTGTAGAGATGCTCGGGTAAACCAAACCAGGTCAATCAAAAGATTGTATAAAGTTATATCACAATTACAACATTGGTAATAACTTCTTGGAGTTTTCAACATAAAAAAAGCACTCCTAGGTGATGTTTGGTGCCAACACGTTTCGGATTACATTAATCCATCTTCAGGGCTGGATGTGCTCATATTTCAGAATATATTCGTGATAAATTATTTTGTTGGGTCCTAATTAGTCCAGAGGACAGGACTCATAAGTATTGTCGGGTCTGGAGTGAGTCTCCTAACAACCAGACCACAGAGGAGTAGTGGCAGGATGCAAACCCCTTGCACGGGCCGTTTGTGGATACACTCTCCTCGCGGATATCAATTGCCTGCAAGGGGTTTGCATCCTGCCGCTACTCCTCTGTGGTCTGGTTGTTAGGAGACTCACTCCAGACCCGACAATACTTATGAGTCCTGTCTAGGAGTGCTTTTTTATGTTGAAAACTCCAAAATGTTATTACCAATGATGTAATTGTGATAAAACTTTATATATTCTTTTGATTGACCTGGTTTGGTTTACCTGAGCATCTGTACAGCTCAAATTGTATCATTGTTGTTTTTGAATCACTGTCTTGTGACAATCCTTACTGTCTATACACTGCACTGTAGAGTTAACAGTGCAATACAGAGAGACTTTTATATATAAACACTTGTGTTCTCTGTTTAAACTGTCTTGAGTCTGTTTGGTTGATTTCCTCTCTTTACTCCAGCAGGCAGACAGAAATATTGAAAGATGATTCTACTTTAATGACTATGAAATTGTGATTAATTTATGAGCACATGCGTATAGTGCTCGCCGCAAAATGACAACTTTACTGCCTCAACTATTAGGGATGACTGACTCAATGGAGTAACGGACCCCCCTTTTCAGTTGAGATATTTTTGACCTGGGATATTATCCCGTGAGGAGTGCAGCATTGGGTTCCTGGTCGGCAACGTCCAGGGTGTGTTCTGTGCCTTTGTATTCTGGATCCCGAGTGGCCTTGAGATCTTCCCAGCTGCACCTGAAGTTTACCCTACTCAACTAGACATATCAGTTTATCATCCTGTATACCAGTACTACTTTCTATTGAATACGTACCTGTAACATCCAGTAGTGCCTCCCACCCCCCGATTTTTCTACAGCAGCCAACACTTGATCACATGGGAACTGACCTTGCATGACATAACCTAACATGCCACTGTAAAAGGCCAAAGGTTTATGTCCCATTGTGCTGTGTTGTGTGAGTACAGCAGTCATCATTTGACCATCAAAATGTGAAAAGAGATAAAACTCTTACGTGTAATCAGGCGTAGCCAGTACTCGGGCAGTAGAAATTCAATCTTTAAGCTCTTGAAAATTAGTGATCTTCTCATCAGTCCAAATAATTGTATGTTTTGTACTCTGTACTTCCTTATGGGCCTGAAGCAGTGGTTTGGTGTATGAGGTATAATCAGATATCCATGCTCTGCAATAATTACAAGGGGCCAGGAATTTTTTCATATGCTTTACTGTCACTGGCTGGGGCATGGCACATACTGCTGCTGCTCACTCGAAGGTTACCCTTTTACTATCTACAGAAATCAACTGTCCCAAGTACAACAACTCCTGCTGACAGTATTGTAATTTTGCGTGGTCCTCCTTGTGCCCTTTATCAGTTAACAATTGTAACAACATTATAGAATCTTCCCTGCATTGGTACTCCTTATTACTAAACACCAACAAGTCATCCACAGATTGAATTATAGTACTAGGGACAGGGATGGTGCCTAGATCTTCATGTAGCACCCTATTAAAGATACTCAGGGACTCACAGTACCCTTTAGGAAGCCTAGTATGTTGGAATTGACTCCAGGCAAATGTAAAAACAGTAAGATACTGCGAGATCAGGATGCAAGGGCACTGAGAGGAAATCATTTTTCAGGTCTACTACAGTGAAATGGGTGGCCTCCACAGGTATAATACACAATATTGTAGCAGGGTTTGGAACCACTGGGAACTCCGCCTGTACAATGTCATTAAGAGGGTGTAAATCCTGAATCGTTCTCCAACAGGCCTTTTTGATTTCTCCACCAGATAGATAGCTGTATTACAAGGTGAATTTAAAGGTACTATAATGCCCTGATGCAAAAGGGCCATAATCACGTTGGAAATCCCCTCCTCTGTTGCCTTTGACAGGGGATACTATTTTACTTGCGGCAACACAGCACCAGATTTCAGAGTCACGCGTAACAGCGTATCAATTTTTAAAGACCCACATCATGTGGATTGTTTGTCCACAACTTGTCTGAGACTTTGGCCAAATTTGAAGAGGTAAATGAAGGAGTGGTCTCTACCAACAGCATGGGGTATACTACATGTCTGTACTGTATCATGATTTCACATGGAACACACACTTCCTATAGTATCTCTCCCTCCTTCTCTCAGTTCTCATCTGAGAAATTTTTCATTGGTTTTATAGGGTCAATGCACAAAACCCTGTGCCATTTCCCGTTGCTCGAATAGACTGCTATCAAAACAATCCAGTCTTCTGTCCCTAAAAGTCCTTCTATATCCAGTTCAATGATGGTACCTGCAACTACCTCTTGAGGCTGCACGTCCTGAACAAAAACTCAGAATGTACTCGCCAAAACTTGTCGACACTTGTAGCACGGCACTCAGTAATGTAATGATACCATACAGAAACAAATCGGGGCCATTGGTACTCCTCTTGCCACACACTCAACACCTAATGCATGCAAGGTCAACATTACTCTCATGGCACACATAACCGGCGTGGAACACACCCCCCTTGTTCGGTGAACAAGATGGTCATGTTGAGCTTGCTCAAAATACCCCATTCGCAACAAATTGGTGGAGTCGCAGTGGAATATAACAAGGGGGCCCACACCTCTCTGCGTCCTATTTTAATAGGGAATGTCTTTGTGAAAGGAACCGATTGAACTGCTCCAGAGAAGCCCTGTGTTTCCATGACCTCACCTGATAGAGGGAATCCTCCCTCACTGATGCAATTTGGCCGCACCCGTATCTACCATAAAAATGAATGGTTTATTTGCTATCTCCACCCCTTCCAAAGGTTCCTCTTCTGGGTCGGCAGTGACTGATAGAACTGGAAATGCTAAGGCTCTCTGTGGGCTGCCAAATAAGTGTTTGTCCCTGGAAAGAAGAATGCTGCTTTCCAGGCACAAACAGTTGCTCCCTGATAGTATATCACCGTACCACATGGAACAGTTTTGTTGCTCGGGATAGGGGGACCCTGTTGATTTCCCTGATGTACAGCGTATAATGGCACAATACTAGCTTCCAGGGCGGGTCCTGCAGGAAAGTTGGTGGGGGAACGGGCAGGCCAGGGGCTTTGGTACACCATAAGGGGCAGTCAGAGGCGTCTGTCCGTATGACTGGGAATATGGACTTGAACCTTCCTGTGAATAGGGATACATCTGTTGTCGAAGATATGCATATGCCTGTCTACTTCTACATTCCCTTGAACAATGACCCATGCACCCTCATGTCCAACACTGACCTGCTCCTCCTCCTCCTTACAGTCCCATTCCTCTGAAACCCCCTCTCCAAACAACCAGAAATCCCCCTCTCCCCTGTTGGAACCCCCTTGGGAACACCCATTGATCCTGAAGTTGATACCCACCTGTCCACCCATTTTCTCCTCCCCACCCGGGTGCTGCATGTACATCCACCTGAAACGCCCTAAGGTCTGCTGAGCCTTCTGTCTGCACTGCTGCTGCAGTCCCCTCCAATGTGACCTTTGCTAACTTCTTTTGTACCAGTTTCACTTCCTCTGATTGTGCTCGCTGCACAGTTTCCGTCTTTTCTCTCAACCGTTTGCAATGGTGGATAATGGACTGAATTTCCGCCCAACCCTTTGCCTAGATACCCACTATCTTGTCAAGTGCCTTCTGTACTTCTTTTGGGAGCCCTCTTTTTACCACTAAATAGAAAAAGGGAATTACTCAACCCCATGAATTCCCCATCTCTGCCCATCACATTTCTTATATATGTATTATGTATTGAGCAGGAACTTCGTCGTCACACATTGTTTGTTGCATAGTCGACTGAAGATCGGGTGTGTCTGAATATGCACTCAGCAACGCCACCCATACCTGAGGCTGGACGCCATTGAAATGTACTCTGTTGTGGCTATCATCACCCAATTTCACACCCAAATACACTGCTTTAATCCATATGTCATCAGCCTGGTCTCTCAGTATCGACACAAAACATTTCAAGTCACCTACAGCCAGAGTGGTCCTAGCTGTGTGCTTTTCAAATGTGTGTTTCTTTTTGCCTGCCCCGGC
This sequence comes from Ambystoma mexicanum, assembly GCF_040938575.1. Taxonomy (NCBI): domain Eukaryota; kingdom Metazoa; phylum Chordata; class Amphibia; order Caudata; family Ambystomatidae; genus Ambystoma; species Ambystoma mexicanum. The sequence goes on along the minus strand of NC_090934.1, from coordinate 858,600,504 downwards.
CGTGAGGCAGAGAAGTGTCTTTACAAAGACTATTTGTGTCCATGTGCTCTCCCTGGGCCCTTATACAACTATTGAAACTGTGCCCTTACTGTCTTCCCAACTTTCTTCTTTTTCAACACTGATCTCTTAGCTACTGCCATCCGCCCAAACCTGTTACGTAACCTGGGTCCCCACAAATGTTCTACTTGTGGGGATTTTGCAGGTGGCTGCTCAGCTTCTTTCGGTTTGTCTACCGTATCCCATTCCTCTTCCCCTTCATGTGTAAAATCATATTCGTCTTCTGACCTTGCCATCGCATATTCCACACCCCCCTCTCGCCTCCCATCTTCTTGTTCCTTTTCTACATGCACATCTTTGATAGCTGTACTATCTATGCAAAACAAAATGTGCCCTGCTCTCCATTCATCCACCCCTACTGGCGTCTGTTGACCCTCTCGTTGTTCAACTTTTAATCATGCCAATTCACCTTCCACCTTCCTTAATGCATCTACCAGCTCTTTTTTGTTGCTTTGCATCATCTCCCTCTGGCCCCTTACCCCTCCCAGCAGCTGACGCTGTGGGGTTGGACATTTTCTGATGCTGTGCCGACGTAGATGGCATGGGTGTTGTAATGGGCAATGGGGCATACATAAGATTTGTGTAACCTGATGCAGCATGCGTCGGGTAGCAGCCTACTAGTAGACACCTGTCTGTTTCGTAGGGGCACTTGGGACAGTGGCCACGCTAGTGTTCATACTACCTGTGGTGGTCGCCTCACATAGAGCCTTAGAATATTCGGTGGGGCAATCCTCTAAATCTTCCACCATTTTCCACAATTCAAATACCTCCTTTCAATTTTTTAATTTCCGTCCCTTTTATTTAGCTGTTAAAAATGTATACATGTGACTTAGAATCTCTCAATTATCTGTTCCCTGGTCTGGCCATGGCTTAAACATCCCTCCCTTTGTTTCTGCGCACCATACCCGATGATATTTCAGATCTTATCTCGATACAACGGATGGGCCTTACACATATACTCCAATGGAGTTATTGGGTCCATGATAACTACTCTTTCTCATCAATATTTTTACAATGTTACCGATACCCTTGTCCCACCCCAACAAACCTGTGTCCCTTCACTGTACCCTCTTCTCACACCCAGCACTCAACCTTCTTTGCCCACACAGAACAAATACGCACACGTCTTTCACCCTTCCCACGTCACACCTCAATCAACTCTACTTTAACCAATACTATCCATATCACAAAAAACAAAGCTCACTAACAATAAAATCACAACAAATTCTTCTTTTTGATTCCAACACCCCCACTACATCGGGTGAAGAGATCCCAGGTCACAAGGGTCTCTACCACAACTACTTTTTCATTTCCACACCCTCCCTATATACCAGATGGAAAGATCCTAGGCTCACTAACTATTTCTATCTCATCAATCCACACTATCCTCTCCACAAACTCATCTCTACTCTCCAACAGCCACACACTCTCCTCATATCCCATTTATGCTTCTCCAAAAGGGGGCGCATTCATGCCTGTGTGTTCACCCGAAGTCCTCCGTCATGGGGTCCCGTCAATGACCTGCCGCGCTCCAAAGAACAAACAGGAATTCTGATAACACAGCTCCAGTAAACCTCTCAAAGGTTGTGCACAAAGGGACTGGTCGCTGCAGGTGGGCGTGGTCCCTCCAGCTCTGCGGCCAGGAACCCTCCATCTTCGCAGGGGTCACTAGAATCACGTTGGGGTCACCAAAAATATAGGGCAACTCCCAATGATCTGACCAAGAAAATACAACCCGCTAGGGAAAAAGACTCGATGCACCTGCTTTTGAGAAAGACAAGAGTTTTATTTTGTATACAAAAAGGAAACGGCGACAGGGTATTATAAATCCACTGCCACTGAGCTCTCCGACATCTTTCATACACAGTTTGGGTTTTAAACACACAAATCGTCACTCATGACATAATCAATTTACAGTATTAACCCCCCCTCCCTCATTGTATGCCACCTATTTACATGCTAAAGATTACATACAGGCCTTTCTTCAATTGTTTCTTGTGAAGACTGGAGGGGGGTGTCTGTACTCCTGCTCTCTATATGGTAGAGGAGAGGCACAGAGGACCCCAGCCAAGATTCTCTATTTGGTAAAACGTGGGTGAGCAATCAAGGCCTAGCTCTCAGGAGGTGATGCAGGCTGGTTCTTAAGTACAGTGTAGTCCCCAAGCACCCACAAAGGAATGTCCACACACTATGTTAATGAAAACACAGCTCTTTATATAAATAAGGTTCAGGTTATATACACAATCACAATAACACGCTTTGTGCTCCGACAATTCTAAAATGGTAAATATATACAGTTCTAGGTGGTACCACGATTACTCTGATTCCATTAAAATGCATCAACTGTACTCAGTTCAAATAGCATACGAATCAACACAGCAAAGCAGTCGACGGTGATGAACAAGGGAGCCCTGGTATCAAATGTTCTTAGGCAAAGGGAGCACAGTGGCTCTGGTCGGCGACGGCGGTCGTCAACGGTGGACAGCTGTCTGGTGCTTCTCTTCATTCTCCTCGGCGCTCCCCTTCTCCGGTCAGCAGCCTTTCGTAGGTCTGTCTACCAGGGAGCTTTGGCAAGGATCAGCTGGTGCACAATGCTCCCTCATAGCTCGGGGAGAGGTCTCCAAGCCAGGTCCTCTCTTGGATCAGTTCTTGAAGGCACAGCAGCTTTCAGATTGCAAGGAAGGGAACAGCGGTTCACCTTCTTCTTCCGGCTCAGCTTCGAGAGTAAGCATCAAGTATCAACTTTAGCTTCTGAATGGCTTCTAGCAGTGGGAGGCCCCCAGATATACTGTTATCTCCCATTCACTCTGCTCGTTCACACTCAGGCAACCAATCATCCAGAAGGGCATTCGGGCAGTCAGGCAGCCAATTGGCTCACAGTGCATTCAGGCCATTCTTCTCCATCCAGACACTCACAACACAGAATGTGGATTCGGATAAGCACTCTGCCATTCAGCACTACACACTGCATTCATACCAGTTTCGAGCAGGGCTGTCTGAGTCATTGTGTCAAACACCAGATACTACACATCCATAACACAGAATGTGTTTCGTCACACACTCCATTCATCCAGGTCCCACCCCACGGGCGTACCCACAACATACAGTCATTGGAAAGGCTCCAGCCAGTCTGGCCTGGACTTCCCCACACTACCCTATATGGAACTTCCACCCAACAGCCAGTCAGGAGGAAGGTACAGAGTCAGAGCTTCCCGGGACTTTGGGAAAAGTAAGGTAACAGGCGATAGAAAGCAAGAGGCCACAAGGGTCATCTTGTTTCCTATCAGGAATCCACTGATTCCAATGACATCGCCTTTGCATCTCAAAATGCAGGAGGCTCAGGGCACCTGTCAATTCAGCATGGAGCTGCCACCAGCCCGTACCCTGCTCTGTGGGCCACACACAGGTGCCCAAAAACATACACTAGGAGTACAGGGTCGTACTCCTACCCATGGGTGCCATAAGGGTATCCCAAGGGTCTGTTCAAATACAGGAAGAGCTGCACAGCCAGGAGTCCCACTTGAACTCCTGCACGGAAAACAAGACAGAACACATGATAAAAAGCAATAAAGGACAAGGATTCAGAGGCCCTGTCCCTCTGATGCATTTCCAGCATCACAGTTCTACTGTTTGTTCACTCATCGTTGCCACATGTCAGCAACTTCTGTGTCCATCATCGGATGCTGTAAAGCAACAGGTTAACATCAACTGGCATCACAATACCTTTAATCATAGCCACGTGACATGGACCTTGTTATCGATATGAACTCAGTGGGACTCTTCAAAGTCAGGCTGGTCCTTGTGGACAAAGCTGCCCTTTTCTCATCCCAGACACGTTGGCTCCCCCATCATGCCCTCCCACCGTATGAGCATCATTTGTTAGCTCTCCCTGGCACAAGAGCGAACTTAGTGTCCCACTAATCAATGAAGTTCACAAAGGATTTAGGGCCCATTTCCCTGCACACCTGGTCATTCAAATGGGAGTGACCATCATGCGGGGGGACGCTAACATCTTAAATCTTGGTGCGTGTTTTGGCATCCCGAGACCTCGGCTTTCATTCTCAGGAATACAACCTTGGTGCTAGGCTGCAGCCCTTCACTGCTTCAGCTACACACATTCCTACCTAATTAGTTCAACAATGTGGGGGCCTATTTGTGTTCTTTGCCATGCCTGGGAATGGGGATGCAATGGTGAGATGAGAAAAGAGGCCTCATTGTTCTGTGTTGACTGTGCAAACCCAGCCTGTGAGGATTCAGGCCTACTCGTAAAAGCAATGTTAATTTGTGCTACGATTATCATGTGTATAAGCATACTATAGCCGATATAACTGAATAGTAACATCAACTTTTTCCCTTCTATGGTTTTCCTATGCCCACTAATTACCCCTCCCCCTATTGCCCCCTCCCCCCACACCAGCCTGTGTTCATTTCCATAATCTAATATATTTTTCACAATCTAAATCGTCTAGGAGGGGCAGCGGTCTGGGCTTGCACCCCAAAAGCCTAAAGCAGATGAAGGTGCATAGGGTTGAGACCTCGTACAGAGCTGGTGAGAAATATTTGTGTATGTTTGCTTGCGATGGTCATTACGTATGTGTACGTGCATGTGAGGGGTTGTCTGTTAGCGTCAGTGCATGTGAATGTGAATGCCCTATACATTTTGTGCACTGTGTGAATGAGAATGCAGGGTGACTGTTCTGTATGGGTGTGTGTGTGTGAATGAGAGCAGCTCAATGTCTGCATATGTGAATGGGTATGAATGAATGAGGGTGTGCGGGTGGGCCCCAAGACCAAAGCTGGTGGGTCATTGGGAAAGCCAGCATGGACATTTCTTTGTGGTGTAATGGCATGTTTTACTACCCATATATGGGCAATGCGAGCTTGTTGAGTGTGCTTACATGGAGGTAGGGTTGGTAACTTAATTTGGAAGGCTAGCATGGACTTTCTTTACAGTGGCATGGAGTGTTTTGCTAGCATTATATAGGCAAAACTATCTTGAGAACTGTTCTAATGGATAGAACGGGGTGGGGAGCAAAGACTAGATCTGGACAGCTAGGGTGGCCCTTACAGTGGGATGTTTTATTAGCATTATATTGGCAAAGCCAACTTGATTACTGTTCTTATGTAGAATACTGGCCTAGGTGATGAATGCTCTTAAGTGGTCATAGTGGCCTAAACTGGCCTATGTTGGTGCAAATGGCTATGCTCTTACAATGGCATGGCATTTTTACTGGCATTCTGGGAAAAGCCAACATTATGTTAAGTGAGGATACTGATGTGTATTGGTAGAGCTAACATGGACATGTATATTTACATGCTCATTACTGGCACTATGGGCAAAGCAAACATGAGTATGTTCTTATGTCGGAATACTGGAATATATTGGAGCAGCCAGCATGGCCATGTATAGGCATAGTCAGCCTGAAAATGTTTTTTTACAATGGAAGAATACTGGCATATATTGTGGCTGAAGGTAGCAGGACAATGAACTGGAAAACACTGCTGTGCACTCTCGATAACCAGGCATCTATTGGATCTTTTCATGTGTTACCCTACAAAACCACTAAATTATCTGACTTTCTATCCGATTTTCACATAAAGTGTGCTGTAAAATGCACCATTTTAAGCCATTATTTGAAAGATGTTCCTGTGGTGCGGGCGCGTGGGTATAGCTCCTGGAACCCTACTTGGTTGCTTTGGGATCCCTCACTATGCTCGATCGTTCCCACATATTCACAGGAATGTTTACATCCCCACCATTCAAATAATTCACTAGCCGCCACTGCTTGTTTGCCAAAATTATAAGTCCTTAAAATGGAATTAGCTCACAGTATCGGCTAGTAAAAGAAAGCCTTATTCATGATATTGCCACATTGGTAAAAACAGTGACTGTTAATATACCGGACGTCACAAAGTTTATGTGTGTCTTGGTTTACTTCAGGCACCTCTTTTCAATGTAATTTCCCATGATCCGTCGAGTATTCAAGTCTAATTCTGTGATGTCATGGATGTCATTACATGTACAAATTAGGAGGCTCCACACATCCATCTTTTGCTGCAAAGGGCCCTGCACATTTTAGGGCTGGCCCAGCTTTTAGGGGGTGGAGTACGTTTAGAAAGAGCTTTGGAGTAAGTGTCGGGACGGTGGGGTGCTTTCAAGAGTAAGTACTGGGGTGAGGAAGAGGGTCATGTAGGTAGTTGGAGCAAGGTCCGGGCGCTTGATCAGCCTAGAGTCGCCTGGCTCGAACCTTCCTTGGCTTGCCCCAGGAGTGTTGCTAGGTTTGGAAAAGATCCACGGTTACGCTAATGTCAGGACTGTCGGGACCCGGGGCTAGCTAGCCTATTGGTTGTATCCCCTGAGCTTCTATCCGGGGCTACAACCACAAGACCCGGGGCTATAGCCCCCTAACACCCCCCTAGCAATGCTTCAACCCACTGAATGTTTTGTGCCCCCTGTTCTTTTAAGATTGTGACTTCTTCTCTTGGTTCTGCAGTAAACAGTTGCAATGTCAGATTGTTGCATTGAAGTTGTATTACACTGACCGGCTGGGCATTGAAACAACAAAACAATGTACTTATTGAACACCGAGCCAAGAACATGTTCAAAGAATACTGCAAACAAGTACTGAGCAAGCAGGGAACATAATACAAATGTCATGAACCATCGAATTCGCCCCTTCTCGTCCTCCTGGTCCCTGACATGTCGGGCCTTACACTCCATAATACTACCAACATGGCGGCAAGCTCAGAACGCTGCTCACCAGTCTTTACGTTCTACGCAGCGTCCTCTATAAAGAAACCACACCCCCGCGGCCCCGCGCGTCTCAATGCTGCTACTAGCTGTGATCGGACGTGTGCTCCGTACCTTCTCTTGTGCTACTTGCTATTCCCTGGCCCCTGGATTCCCTTCTCCCGACTTCTTCCTTCTTATCCAATCTTCCCGGAATCCCTGCGTCGCTTCCGCGTGCCCCCCTACTTCTTCCTGAAAATTCCCGGAGTTTTCCTTTGATCCTGGACATCGAAGCTGAACGTAATCTGGAAGCCGAGGACGGCCGAGCGGGCTTATTTAAGTCCCGAACCATACAAAAGAAGACTCCACCTAAAGAGGACATCAGGCAACACAGACAGGTGAGAAGGGGGGAAATCTGTGACAACAAACACATCCCAAAAACAACACCTTGATTGTATCCCAAGTAAAAGAGTGCCGTAAAACATGATCTTACAGCGACTGGTATGGTTTATGGTAATTTCATATAAAACCATTGCATCTAATGCCATTCCATTGACATTTTTCCTTCTAAAAAAGTCCATCAGATGCATATTTTTTTCTTTGCCCCCGCCAACCAGTTTTTTACCCTTTAAAATACGCCTGAACAAAAATTAACCCTTTAGCCCCCAAAAGCATGCATTAGATGGACATTTTTTAGAAGGAAATATTTCGATGAAATGGTATTAGATGGAATGGTTTTAAATGAATTGACTAGATACTGGTTGGTATCAGCAACTCCAGAACAGCCTGGATCAGTCACTGTGAGTACTTTCTCCTTGCTTCTCGAGAATTCTTTTGGTTGTGGGGCATGTGGCCAGGCATGTTCTTCGGCTTGGAGGATTGTTTGTTGTGTCGACTTCGGTGCACATCATGCCATTGTTTCTTTATCTCCCCTACTGTCTGTGCGTTACAGGAGAATGTGTTCACTTTTGGAGCCCTGTCATCCAAACTAGCCATATTTACTTGTGTTGATGTGTGATGTTGCAAGGCATGGTCAAGTGCGCCCACCTCATGGTGTCTCACCTTGCATCCTGAGCTTCCAGTGCATGCGCAGTAGCTGCACCAGGCGCTTAAAAGGGAAGCTGGGGGCAGCTGACATAGTGGGCTGCCTCTCAAGACCCTTTTACGTGTCCACTCCTAGATTGGGGAGGCCGGAAAAGGAAGGTACAGGTCCCCAGGCCGGATATGAATAGCTTGCGGCCTTTAAAATTCCCAGTCGCACAGGGAAGGCCTCTTCTTTTGGCGGCCGGGGCACGGTTGTGTAGTAACGGTTCTCTTTTTTATTTTGACAGGTGCAGAGTTTCGGGGGCAATCCTTGCTGAGGAGGAATCACACTGCGGATGCTAGCCGCAAGAATTACCCTCTGGCTGCAGGAGTCAGGGCAGGTGCGACAGTTGACCTCCTCAACAACTGTACAGTGGCCTGGCCTTTGCTCCATACAGGGATATGGGAGTTAATTGTCTGTTCCTGGTAGGAAAGGCTACCAAAAGTGGGATTCGACCTGGAAGGACTTAACCGGACGTGACGCAGTTCACCCAGAGGCATACCTGCCTAACCTCTGCAGAGACTCAGGAATTTTAACCATTTGGGTCTCCTGGAAAGACACTGGAATCTCAGGAATTTTGATGGGGGAAAGCTTTCACTGATTGTTTTTTTTTTTTTTTTTTTTAAGCTTGCAGGACTTCGCAGCCACGGACTCCCTGACTGAGTGTGGCTTTATCTCAGCAGCAGTGACTGTAATGCTTCCAGCACATTGGCAAAAAGAATGCAGGTGAAGCAAAATAACGCGCGTTTATTTTGCTTCCCCTTTCATTCTTTTTTGCCGACTTTCAATGCGAACGCGCGTTTCTTTTGCTTTCGTTCTTTTTGCCCAGGTTAGGGTGGACTCTGCCCCATTGAACCAAAGCCATCAGGTTTGCAGGCTGGGCAACTCACCACTGCTCTACATAACCTGATGAAGTACAACTACGGTCAAATGTCCAATTTCGGTACTACAAAATTCTGGGAAAACCTGAAAACCTTTGTGTTGGTTCTTGAAGTTTACATGTGCACATTTTAACATGTTGATTTTACGGAAGGCAAATGCCTTTTGTCCTATGCAATGTGAGTGGTTGTGAAAAAGCAATTTAATGAAATATGCCTATTTTAATTTGAACTGCAAATTTCTGACATCACATCACATTTATTTGACCTTTCCCTTGTTCCATATAGGGAATTGATGGTTCCATATTTGTTTTGCTTGTAGACAACTACTTTTAATCTCCTGATGAAGACGTAACAAAACCAACGTTAATATGTCGAAACCAGTAGAGAAACCTAGGATAAGGCCACCCGTGAAGATTTTGTCTGGCCTATCCCAATTGCTGGCCACTAATAAAATCCATTGTGGCCATGCACTATGTGTTGTTTTGCTGACCGCTTATAAAATCCATTGTGGCCTTGCACTCTGTGTTGTTTTACACAAAAACTTTTTGTACAATAACTAAACTGTGGATGAATTGTTATATTTTAAATATGTTTTGATCTTGTACTTATTGATGTTTTGTATGAGTAGTTTGATGGAGGTCGTATGGATGCGGATGAATGTGTGAATGATTTAATAGGATGATTTTTTATAAAATTATGATGTTTTTAAATTTATTCCTGCTATGTTAAATAAAGAACTGCTTGAGTCCAGATTAAATCGTGATTAAACTCACAGAGTAAATGTATTAGGTATAATAAAACCCTTAATACGTCTTTTTCAAATTGTATCCTCTGGATTTTCTTTCTGAGATGAACTGTCACATCACATTAAAACACAGTTTACCCTTTTGACATGTGGGCGGGGCCATGGGGAAATGGGCGGGGTTTTGTGTGATTGTGGGCGGGGCATACATCTCAGGAATTTTGATTTTCAAATGTAGGCAGGTATGAGATATGGGTTCACCGGTTTGCAAGACTGGGAATGGCAGAATGCCATACGGGGAATGTGTGTAGGGCCAGGTTCCAAAAGGGCCTGGGCATTGCCAGGATCGCCTGTAAAGTGGCCTGTTTTGCCTCCACATAATCTAATGTCTGCGTAGGCTATTCATTAAACTGGCTGCAGTGAATGGGCGGGGCGTAGTAGGGCCTGCCCCACTGCGGATATTTAGAGTTACACTACACGCCTCTCATGCAAAAATGCCCACACCTAGGAAAGCACCCAGGTGTCACTGTGAAAAGAAACGTGAGCCAGGTACATTTCATGCGTATACAGGCAGAAAATTCAGATACTGCCCCCCGGGCCGGAAGGAAACTCATTAAATTCGTAACATTTTCTCAACTTGAGGTGTTTGCATCGAAACTGCAAAACGTCTAAAAGCGCAAATATAAAGGTGGGCTCCATGCTTCTTCCAACCAGAAACAGGCGGTCCCGCCACATCCCTGCGCATATATGTAGCGAGTTCTACCCTCGCATTATACGTTTGTTTTGGAGCAGTGAAACATACGCTTGCAGGCATGCACACTCCCAGGCTCCAGGTGCAATCACTTAGCGGGGCAAAGCTCGAGACCCGTGGTTCATTCTTATTGGCACGCCACTTTTAATTACAGATATTTCGATCTGCCGCCAGCCCAGTGTCAAGGCCCTCTCGTGCCAGTTCAGAATCAGTAAACCACACCCCTTTCATTGTGAGTGATCGAGCCTTCCCTTGCTACTTTGAGCACAGCCCACGCACCCAAGTTCAGTGCCTCCTGCCCTGGGCATTTACTCTCACCTCCCCACGCCACCCCCTGCTCCTACTCACTCGCATCATGTTGTCATCCCTCCTCTCGCTCACCCCGTTGTTCGTTATTGCTCTGCCCCGCCTATCCCACACTCTCCCTCCCACCCACTGACGCCCCCGCGGCCAGCCTTTCAAAGCGCTGAAGCGTTATCTCTGTGGGTGCACGCGCCTGCTGCAACGGCGTGCCTGTTTACCCCGAAACTGGCAGGTTCCCATCTTCAGGGTATGAGCTCAGCCTTTGTTCCCGGCTTTAGCGTCAATAAGACGAGTGCCACTGCGTTTGGAAACATAACACCTACTGTCGGGCCTAAATCACTTCTTAAAGTTTCCTTTCTTTTGGTAGTCTTAGGGCCATTCGCCCTTGGCTCATCCCAGCACCCCCCGTGCGTGCCTGTCCTCGCCACCCCTCATCTTCCCATCCCCCTTTGCATCGCTCCCTGCGCGGTGCCCTAGTTCATTCCTATCTCTGCTGCTGTGCACAGCGTGTGACAACTCGCACCCACACCCCGCCGTGCTGTCTATCACTCATCACGCTAAACTTAGGTGCGTTCTGAGAGGTTTGATGCGAGCGCAAATAACAATATCCCTGGGGCTTGCTTGCACGCTCTGAATGAACGTAGGACGAGGGCGCGTATGTTCGTCCTATTTTCCGATGCCTGTATAATAATAGCCCAGCAATTAAGGGGTTAAATTAAATACATAGGTAACCAATGTCTTGACGCTGAATGCAGTCCTACAGGTGCACAGATTTTGGCACTGGTAAGCGTCGTCAGACCTATCACCGACCTGCCTGCTGCAAGGCGGAACACCGTATTCACCCCTGCCTTTGTCTACACACGCCCAGGACTGCATCCAGCGCGTGACCGGTCATGACGCAGGCCTGGGCTCCCTCTCTGCCCTAGCTGAAGGGACGGGGTGAGAGGCAGGAGAAGGAAAAGTGTGATGTTGGATTTTGTGAGGCAGACTGGGCGGTGGGAGGAGTTGTGAGTTTATGGGAGCTAAGTACTGATTGGTGGGTCTGGTGCACATCATCCTTTAGGATGGGGAAGCGCCTGCGTGGGTCCGCCCACACATCTGATAATTAAGAAGAAGAAGAAGGGATCCCCATTGGCTATGTGCGGCCCATCAGTATTTGTGCCTGTGGCCTGCGAGTTGCTTACAGAACCCAGCAGTAGGCGCTCGAGTCACCGAACTATCTGAGCAGCATTGCAGAGGGATAATTAACAAAGGGTAATGGAGATCATGGGGTTCTCTGAGTGCCCACCCTGCCCACATTGCAGAAGGTGGTCATGATGGTGCCAGAGCTGAGCTAGGGGCTGGAAGAAGCTCCCTGCCAGGGGTCTTCTGGGAATCGAAAGTGGCTCTGGAAATGTTTTCCAAAGAGGCCCAGAACATGTGTTCATATATAGGGATTAACACGTTTTTTAACATGTTCCAGAGGGATATAGGCACTAAACAGAGATAAAAAGAAGTGGTTGTGGTGACTGGGAAAGAGGGTAATTGAAAGAGAAAACCAGGTTACCCACAAGAAGTCCATAGTAAAGAGGCCCACCAGGAAACAAGTCCAGACGGCGGGGGGTGGGGGGCCGGGAATTGTCTCGGGCACCAATGAAAAAGTGGCCCACAGTCTGACAGTGTTTGATAAAATCTGATGCAAACTGTGCAAAGAATATTTATTCAGCAACAATGGTAAAAAAATGCTAGCCGCATAGTGAAGTAACTCATCAACTGGCCCACACTAGCATGCTGCGTTTTCGGTTCTGGAATTGCCCTGTTGCCCTAGAGGCCAGTCCGATCCTGCCAGAAAATCACCAGAGTTCTCTTTAGGTCAGTCCATCACTGCTCCCTGCCCATGCTTGTTAACCCAGTCTCTAAGTGCAAGGACATTGCTAGGTTGCCCACACGCCACACACATGCTTACTGCTTAGCTGGCATCCTCTTTATGCAAAGGCCAACCTCATGGATGCTTCACTCCATAAATAAGCCTGTCACGTGGATACACCCCCCTATATATAGCCATGCTGATATAAGGTAGAACCCACACAGGTATGTCGTGTTCAACTTCTCTTTATTCTTGAGTACAGGGTGAGTGGGTATACTGCCCCCAGATGCTACCTCACCTTGCTCGCTCCAGTCTCTTGAACCACCTCTCCTTTCCAACCAAGCAACCTGGCCCCTTCATTCCAGGGCACTGCATTCCAACATGGAATGCATATAAGGATTCAACTATATACAAGCTGCCCTGCATTTAACTTGCATATAAATAACAATTGCTCAATATAATACATCTCCCCTCTCACATTTCCCAAATTGCATTTTTTATCAGCACAAAAGATGTCCCTCATTATTCACCCACTCGCTTAGCATCCCTGCATTATTACACACTCAACCATCTCCTACAAAACAGCATAATCCAACACTCTCCTGATTTGCTGAGGTGCCCAAAATCTGCTGTGCCCCTTTGGCACAGGACCCGGCGTGCTTACTTTCATTCTTGCTCGGTCCAAAAATCTACTCCTTCCGCTCTTGTTAACTCATCATATCTTTCCTTCATCCAGCTTTTTGTCCCACTACCTCATTTAACTTCTGCTGATCCCAATCAACAAAACATGTTCTGCCTAACCATCGCCGACAAACCACTGTGTATGGCTTCTTTCCTCTCAATACCTGAAATGGAACTAAGCATATGGTAACGTGTGGTACCAACCTGTACTCACACACTCTCCTCCATATCTCCCCAACCATACCCCTATATCCTAAAACCCTGCATTAGGGTACAGTTTAACCGTTCTACCACTCCATTGGTCTGCGGTTGGTACAGTTAAGTTTTGTGATAAGCCACTGCAATGTCTTCCAAAAACGTTTCCATTAACCCTGAGGTCAACTGAACCCCATTGTCAATGAAAATGTCCTGCGGGTAGCACTACCAATGAAACACCTTGTCCAGAAAGTTTACCACTGTTCTTGCGTCTGCCTCCAGCACAACCTCCACCTCCACCAAATTAGAATAGAGATCTCTGAGGACAATAATATACTTCTTCCTACCCTCTTCCCACTGATCAGGCTCAAAATGTCAAGATCAATGAACTCCCGGGTATGCTAGGCAATCCTAATGGCCTAAGTGGTTGTGTATAATTCCTGAGTGTCTTGTTAGGCACTCCACACAAACTGCAATTCTTTACCATATGTTGCACTATACGTCTAAGCCCGGCCACCAGTAATTAAGGGTGGGTGAAATTGTTAGATTCTGCTCCCCCAACCGTAAAAAACAAAATCTGTCAGATTTCGATTTGCTTCTCCCCACTCTACCATTCCGCCGCACCCGCGGATTCGTCCGAAATGTCCACGCAATTTCATTTAATTTATTTTATTATTTTTTTATAACACACCTAATACCGTACCTGAGTTCGGTTTCTAAGCGCAAATCCGGGATTTAAGCCTCTTTTGCTCTGCGTGGTCTTGCTTCCAAGACCAGCCCGTTGCCCCTGTGCTATCCTCCGTTCACCAGGGACATTTTCTCTTTCGCACACCAGCTTCCCTATCCCATTTATAGCAAAACCTGCTGAAGCAAAGCACAAGCTTCGCCTCAGCGGTTTCGTCAGCATGCGCAACACATTTCGTTGTTTGTTTCGGACGTGTTGTTTCGCGAACTTGTTCGTCCCGTATTTTGCAGGGGGCACATTATTTGTTTCTGCGCCATGCAAGCCTATTCACTTCGGTTTCAGTTTCAGCCACCAGGACATTCATTCGTGATTGGGCTTTGTGTCGTACATCGCCCTGAATGACAGACTCTGAATATTTGTTTTGTGCACATGCACATTATGTCATTAGCAACGTGACCCGTGCTGGCGAACATTTTGCAGTGTGGCGAAGCAGGGGTGTTGCTAGGTCTGGAAAAGATCCGGAACTAAGCTGATGTTGGAACTGTCGGGACTGGGGGCTAGCTAGCCTTTTGGCTGTAGCTCCTGAGATTCTATCCGGGGCTACAACCAAAAGATCAGGGGCTATAGCTCTCTTAGCCCCCCCCCCCCAGCAACGCCTCTGTGGCTAAGTGAGAATGAAAAATATACATTTTGCACGGTCACAAAACCAGTATGCTCACAATATGGTGTTCCGCGATTGGCTACCATGTTTGTGACCCTGCCCATAGGAATGCAGACTCACCTTGGGAGAGGACTGGCGTACTAGCAGCAGCAGCACCACATTCGTTTTGCAGCAGCAGCACCTTCTTGCAGCAGGACCACCACCAGCCAAAGAAGGAGCAGTGTCAGTGGGCACCAGCTCATGATGGCCACAATAGGTGAATCCCCACTGTATGCAGCCAGAAGGGGCAGCAGAACACCACCGCAGGAAGTGCAGGACCTGTTACCTGGAAGGGCAGCAACAACAGCAGATTTATTTATTTATTTATCTATCACCATTTATAATATGATTATGGGCATCGTAGCGCTGTTACAGACAACGTTCTTGGTCGCATAAAAACATACTTAGTTACTTGAGCAGTACATGATACAAATTTTTGGTACTTTGGTACATGACATTACATAAAAGACGCACTTAAAAACAAGGGGTTCCTGAAGGGAGGGGAAATGGGGTGTGTTGGAGCGTGGTGTGAAGAGGTTGAGTTAATTGAAGAGTGTGGTTTTCAGCATTTTGCGGAAGGCTGAGAGGGAAGTCTCAGATCTGAGTGCATTGGGCAGTGCATTCTAGAGTTTGGGTGCTATATGAGGGAAGCTAATTCCGATGCGCAGAAGATTAGCTTAGCGGGTTCTTTTGGGGCGTGAAGAGGTGTCTCTGGCTATCGTCTCTGATAGGTATGGAGGGCGGAGAGGCCTAAGCACTTATGCGTTAGGGTGAAGGTCTTGAAAGTTATCCTGTCCTTTACTGGGAGCCACTCGGCATCTTTCCTAGCCTGCGTGATATGGTCTCATTTGGGGACATTGAGTGCTGTTCTGAGTGCGTTATTTTGGACTGTTTGCAGTCGGCTTAGGTTTTTTGCTAAGGTGCCTGCTAAAAGAGTGTTGCAATAATCTAATTTGGCCCCAATAGTGGCTCTGGCAATAGAGAGGCATTTCTGGTTGGAAAGGTAAGCTTTTACAGCGTTTATTAGCTTTGTGGAGCATGGTAGAATCTAAGAATACCCCTCGAGTCTTCACTGAGGATCAGACAGGGATTATGGAGTTGTCAATGGTGAAGTTACAGTATTGTTGGTCGAGTTTAGATAGTATTTCTTTGGGGCCTATGAGGATGATCTCTGTTTTATCTCTGTTAAGACACGGCCCATTAGCCGCCATCCTGGCTTGGATGGTGGTGTATATTTGGAGGAGAGCTGTGGTGTCTTGGTCTTACGAGCCTGAGAGTGGGAGGATGGTTCCATGTCTTAAAATCGTGTCAAAAATGGCCATGAATACAAAATATTGCGGCACAAATGCTGTGGTTTTGCCGCCACAATCATGTAAAAAATGCGGGGGACACCCCCGCAACCCCCAGACCCATTATACCATTTAATGGGTGCGGGGGACACCCCCGCAACTCCCGCTCCATTTCAATGGTATAATGGGGTACACCTTTACCGGGTCAAACCATGGCGAAATATTTGCCGCAATTGTATTACCTGATACCAGGAGGAGTACCTTTGTATCATCGGCATAGTTGGTAAATGTCATGCCAAGGGAGTCCAATTTGTCAAAGAGCGGTTTTGTAAACAGATTGTATAGAGTCGGGGGCTGTGCATGAGCCCTGTGGGACTCCGCAGAGGATAGTGGAGGGAGCTGCATTTGCCTGGTCCGAGAAGACTCTCATGGCTCTGCCTTCTAGGAAGGATGTTATCCAAGAGGTGGCCTTTTTTGGTGAAGTGCGCAGCATGGGAGAGATGAGAGGTTAGACTTTCGTGATGAACGAGATCGAAAGCGGCCGAGAGGTCAAGGAGTAAAAGGAGAGCTGGTTTGCCTCTGTCCATGATTTCGGTGATTTGCTTTTTAAGATCCAGAAGAGCGGTTTCGGTACCGTGGCCTTTCCGGAATCCAGATTGCCTTCTGCCGAGGATGGCACTGGATTCGAGGAAGTGTTAGATTTGGTTGTGGGCTGCTAAGTCCAGGATTTTGAGGAGGAATGGGACGTTGGTGATAGGATGGTAGTTGTTAGGGGAGGAGGGGTCTAGAGTTTTTTTTAAAAAATAGGGGCAAACACAGGCTTTTTTAGGGCTGGACCAGATGGTACCTGATGCAAATGAAGAATTAATGAATGCCGTGATGATAGGAGCCAGGGAATCAGTGCAATCTTTAATAATGCCGGGAGGACAGATGTCTCCTTTGCACAAAGACGGCTTGAGATGTTTGAGGAGTTGGATTACTTCTGCTTCTGAGACATCTCGAAGGAGAAGAGCAGCTCAGAAGGATTGTGGGTTGGGACTCTGGGGGCTGGGAGATGGTCATGCTTAGGTAATGCTTTAAATTGTGCCTGAATATTTTCTCGGAGTGTGTCTATTTTGTTAAGCAAGGCTGCCTGTATGCTGGAACACCATGCTTCGTCTTTGGTGATCTCGTCAGGGCTGGTGGAACGGGTGATAAGGTCTTTGAAAATAGAGAATAATTCTTTGGATTTAGAGTTGGCCTTTGAGATCCGAAGGTTGAAAGAGTTTGACTTATCTCTTTTTTATATTGCATGAAATTCTTCTTGTTGGAATTATTGGGATTAGCATGCCATTTGCTTAGTGCATTGCGTTTGCTCGTACGTAGGGCCAGAAGTTCATCTGAGAGCCAGGAGTAAGTCTGCATGGATTTTTGTCTCTTTTTTGCATTCAATAGGGGATATGGAATCAATGGCTTTGGTAAGGGTGTCAGCGTAAATCTTTGCGAGTGTGCTAGGGTCACTTGTGAATGGGGGTTTAAGTTCCCAGACTTCCAGGAATGGAAAGACGTTGTCCTTCGTTAGTTTTTTTGAGCTTCTGACCCGCGCTGGGGGAGCATAAGTGAGTGATTTAGTTGTGGGTATGGTGGAAATGGTGAATTGGATGCAGTTGTAATCTGTCCACGGGTATGCTATGTTGGAGGTGATGGTGGTAGAGCAATTGTGGTCTGCCACCCATTCGAGGGTGCAGCCTTTACTGTGAGTAGGACAAGTAACCTTTTGAATGAACCCTAGGTCTATGAGTTCTTTAGATAGTGCTGTAGCTACCATGTCTTTGGGGTCGCTAAAATCTAGATTGAGGTCTCTGAGTAACAGGGTTTTAGTGGAGCTTTTTAACTGGCCTCCTATTACATGGAGGAGATGTCTTTGGAAATCTGGGAATGTTCCTGGGGGATCTATACATGATATGTATATTTAAGGTGCAATTGGGGGATTAGTGCAGTTTGGCTGAGAGAAGGTCAGCGTTGCCTTCCCAACGGTGGTTGCACAACCTGATGGACAGTGCATCTTTAGTAATGAGAGCTACGCCTCCTCCTTTCATGAGCTGTCTGTCTAGTCAAAGGATGGACTATTTGTGGGGGAGAGCTAGCGAGATGGCTGGACCCGATGCCTCATGAAGCCAGGTCTGCGTGATGGCCAGTAGGTCAAGATCGTGGGCGGTGATGAGATCGTTGATCTCTAGGGCGTGAGCGGGGAGGTAGCGAGCATTTATAAGCACGCATTTAAGCGCAGGTGATGGTGTGTTCTTTTTAGAGAAAGGGGTGGGGGGAGGAGAGGGAGTAACTGGGAGGGAGGGAGAGTGGAATTGCGTGTTGGTTTGTGTTTTGAACATGCGGGTGGCATTGGTAGCAGTGGCAGGGGTCCTTTGAGGGGGTTTCATGCGTAGGGGATCAGGCAGGAGTGGGACAGGCAACAGACAGGCTGAGCCTTAAGCTATGTCTGATACACGCCCAGGAGCCTGCATCGTCCCAGGAGCTGCAGGAGCAGTCTCACCCGACTGCCATTTGCCGCGTGTTGCAGGAGCAGCTAGGATATTGCACATTGGCTAGAGAAATGTAGGAGGGCATTCTGATGAATTGATTTATTAAATAGTTTAACCCATTGTTTACCCTCTTGGTGCAAGATGGTAATATCCAATAAATGGATCTTGTCTCTGTTCATCTCCTTGGTAAACTTCAAAAACTATTTTGAGTGATCAGCCAAGTAACAAAATTGATGGCATCAGTATTCGAGCCTTCCCATATGATGAATATATATCATCAATATATCTTAGCCATTGTTTGATATGACTTTTAAAGGGATTTTTGTCCTCATACACTACTTATTTTTAAAATATTCCACATACAAGTTTGCTAGGTTTGGCGCCATGGCTGCCCCCATGGCGGTACCCTCTGCTCAGAGTCTGATTTGGTGGTGGTGTTGTCTGCTGTTGCAGTGGTGGTGGCTACTAGTCCAGTGGTGGTGATGTCTGCTGTTGCTGTGGTGGCAGCTACTAGTACAGTATTGGCGGTGGTGTTGTCTGCTGGTATGGTGGTGGTTTTGGCGATGGTTGCCCGGTGCAGTGTTGGCAGTGGTGGCTTCCCTCTTCCACTTCTGTACTGGTGGTGGCTGCTGTGAGTCCTCTTCTGCCCCCTTGACTGGTGACAGAAGCGCAAGGGCTACGAAGTAGGAGGTTGGAAGAGTGGTGCCCTTATATGCCATCTCCTCCTCATCTGCTTCATCTTGCTATTCAATGAAGGAGGCCACCTCAGAGTCTGATTCCCTGGTGGTGGCACATCTGAATGCAGGGAGAGGTGCTGGGATGCCCAACATGCTCTTGCTGAAGTGCACATCAGGAGTCTTGTCTGCTAGTCTGTAGACAGGTTTCAGAATGTAATTATATGCTTTATTAATGGCACTCCTATTTTGTTTGGATGTCGGTGTCTTCATATAGATCAGTCTGCAAATGGGAGTCTGTTTTTTATGTTTCGTTATGGACGACACTTCTGCCGCCTATTGGAAAGCTGCTGAAGGGGACTCTGTGGGCTTTGGATTTGCTGAAGTGTTGGAGTCATGTGTTGTGCGAATGTCCGTTCTTGAAGTTGGATGAGGTAGACGGATAAGTTTAACATTTGGCACCTTTGGTTGGGTATCCCCACGTGGAATGCATGGAGACACTGCTGTGGTTTGGGATTTTTGTATTATACCTTATGGTGAGAGTGGCAAGTAATGGTGCACTAGTGGCATGGTGCTTTATGTTTTGTGGGATGTGGTGTGATCTATCCTGCATGCTGTGTTTTGCCCCCAAACTGTTGCTAGTACCGACTTTGGGGCTAGAAGACATATATTTCTTCAGTTTTTTCAGGTTTTCGCTGTGATGGCTCACCATACAAACAGATACAGGAAGCCTTGAAAAAACATAATTACCATCATGATGACCTAAGGAGTGATGAAAGAGACAGTTTAAAAAAAATGATGTGAAAATTACCTTCTCACCATCAAACCAGCAGACAAAGGTGGAGGCATTGTCCTGATGGACACCAGCAAATATGACGATGAATGCCTGAGGCTTTTGAGTGATGTAGGCTCATATAGGAAACTACTGAACGGCTTCAAAATGAGATAGCCAACCTTATGAAACATGCAGTAGAAAAGGAGTGGATTTGTAAAGAGGAACACATGTTTCTATGTAAAATCCATCCAAAGAGGGCGGCTTTTTATATCTTGCCGAAAGTACATAAGAACCCATTGTGTCCACCAGGAGACCGATAGTGTCGGCCATAGACTCTTTATTGGAACCCTTGTCGATTTACACAGAATTCTTTCTGAAACCTCAAGTAGCACTCATGCCGGCATTTATTAAGGACACAACTAAAATGATTAACATCGTGAAGGAGATAGTTGTAGAGAGTCAGGACATTCTAGTAAAGATGGATGTCGAATCCTTGTACACATAACAGCTTGAGCAAAGAAAACATTAATGGGAAGGTGGTCGTCTGGAGATGCTTTATCAATAACTTTTTTCTAATTTGGAGAGGTTTGGATGAATCATTGACAAGTTTCTCCGAATTGGTTAAATTGTTTGATCCTAATATAAAGTTTACCATGGAGATAAACTGACGAGAGATCAGTTTTGTAGATCTGATGATCAGGAAGAAAAACACAGCTCTCGAAACCACCCTTTACAAGAAAAAAACAGATAAAAACAGACTCTTACATTTTTCGAGTTTTCGCCCAAACGGACTAAAACTAAATCTTCCCTAGGGAAAGACAACTCGCCAGATACGCCAACGCATATCTGAACATCGCTCCTGCATACGCAATAAAACTGCGGACAAACCCCTGGTTGACCATTTTTTACAAAAAGGACACTCAGATAGGGACATAAGGTAGGTTTGTGTTGCCGAAGTTCAGAATACCAACAAGAGGCGGTGACATGTCAGTGATCCTGCATCGTGCAGAACAAAGATGGATACATACTCTGAACAGTGTTAAACGAGGGTTGAATCTTTCCATTTAATTATCTGTGCCCTTCTCATAGCGGTGTGGTATTGGGTAAAATATTCCACACTGTTCCCCCTGATATAGTTTGTGATCGTTTTTACTTCAGGGAGTCATGTGGACTATTGCCCTCCTTTTGGTTAATAACCTCACAGTCTAATAAGAGGTGAATATTCAATCCCCTCGTTCAGATTGCTGTGGTTTCCATTTTTTGCAAGGGGGCCAGTCCGGTGCCCCAAAGGGACATGAGGTTGTAGTCCTCTCTTCATGACCACTGGGTTGTGTATCCTAGTAATAACCATGCTTTCACGGCATATGAGGATGTAGTCCTCTTTCTATGACCAGTGCCTTTGGTCTATGAGAACAGGGACAGCCCACTTTTCAATGACCATTTTTTTCCGCCAGACGAGAGCTGTGTCAACCATGCATTTATGATCAATGTGGTTCTTGCATTCATACGGTATACGCGAGACTAATTGAACTGTGGGATAAGATCAGAAGAATAAGAGGTAAGCATGTCTCTGTGGCAGGATATGGTATTACACCGTGGCGGTTCGCGCTGTAATCACCTGGAAAGCGGGTGGTGGTTAAACACGGCAGTAGACCCGAATGTTTATATCGAGTACGGGATGTTCTCGTGGGTACCTTTTCTAACGCGTATGTGAGGCATAGCCTCACTGGGGCAGCACATGTATGACAAATGCCGAGTTCTGCCCAATAGTGCCCCAAATATTTCAGTGGGTCACTATGGAGCACAAGGAATATGAACTTACATTATCCTCATGTCATGGTGGATTACCTGAATCTGGGATATTGACCGCATAAGTAATCTTCTTGGTCATTGAAACAAGTGAAAATTGGAGACTGTAAAGAGGATATTTTCTGTTTTGTCTCCACAGTGCATTTAGTATTGGGCACACAGCATTATGTGGTCTAAACTATAAAATCATATACAGGGTGAGTATGAAATGCTTACTGATTTGTTGAAATTAGTGTATGTCCTGTACCTGTAAGGGTTACTCTACTTAATCAGAAATGAAATCCCTCATAATTGAGCACTGGCTCTCTGTCTCCTTCTAGTGGTCATTGGGACCCGGTGAGAAAAAGGGAAAAGAAAAAGAGCAGCTCCCTTTGGAGCCGAGGTGAAGCCTCATCTCCACAGCAAAAAGACAACTCTTATGTAAGTGACAAAATACACATGATGTATAATATTAGAAAGAGCTAATATAGAAACTAGGAGAGGGTTAGTAATGCACACTATGTCCTATACTTTCCAGGTGTCTGCAAATCAATAGTAGAGATCTGGTGGATTGATTACCGGCATCCACACTACCCTTGACACAGCTTTGGTCAGTGGTGAGTGGGGGTGAACACCATCAAACTGATGGTTGTACATAATTAAGTTGTGTCACAATGAATAAAGAGGTGAGAGATTGATTAGAACATTTTTGTTTGTTTGTATTTTAGAGTTATATCCCAGAAGACATAATTTTCAGTTACTGTGGGAACCAGGAACTGTTGTTCCTAGATCCTGAGGAAGGTAAAAAAAACAACGGACCCAACAGTCCTAACTAGACCGAAACATATGTAGATCATAGAGATAACAATTGTAGTTGTTCTATGAACAAGAAATGAATACATATATGTTAAGAAACAGTACTGACACTAATGGGATTGTTTATTGTTCTTTGTGTTTTTGTACGACTTTTTGTCTACACACTTTTGTTCAAACATTTGAGACAGTGATGGTATGTGTGAAAGTATGAGAGAATAGAGACTGATGAGAAGAAATATATGATGTTAAATATGCTGGGGTAACGTTATTTGAAATTGTTTTTCTATATGTAAGTGAAATTGGTTTTGTTTTTGAAAAATTAAAAAATTTGTATATTTTTGAAATACTCTCTCTAGCCTCATTTGTGCCTAAGTCCATTGTTCATTTTCTTCACCATACAGAGGACAGTGGTGAATTAAGATTTTAGTAGGTGGCGGTTTTATGCCTACAATATGTGTGTCACAGGGACCCCCTAAGAAGTATGCTTTTCATTGTCGTTTTTTTTTAGAAAATGACCTTAGCTTTTGAAGTGTGGAAGAAGTAAGTAGGAGTCATTTTGCTACCATAAAGGTAGGTCGGGTTCCAGGTTTCAGGATTGTTCATTGAAATTGTGGGGGAGATATAGTGAGAAAGTGTGGTCTTTTGCTTGAAACAGGGTGCACTCATTTGTATTATTGCAGTGTTTTGGGGTGGGTAATCGTTGGATGCCCTTTTGAAACTGACATCAGTCCTACTAAAGAGGAGGATGACTGCATTGATACCTTAAAAGGAAATACAGAGTAAAAGAAGCAGGTGTTGATGATTGTTAAGACAGATTTATGAACTCTGACCTGGTGGGCAGAGGTTCAGAAGGCCAGCCTGGTTTCTTGGAACAGGGTAACCTCTGGACAAGCCAGAAGAATCAAGGTAGCATTGGCGGCGGTCAAGACAGGGTCTCAGGAGGGGTCAGGGTGATTGAAAGACCTCAATGAACACACAGAATAAAGGACACTTAACACATCACTTCCAGTCAGGTGTGTATATATTAAAAATACAAATACATTTATTTCAATGTCTTTGAGATTCAACACACAAATAAAATCACAGTAATACTTCTAAGCCAACCCAATCCTATTAATATACATATATACAAGACCAATGGGGTCTAAAGGGTTAATGCATGAAATGGGTCTACAACCTAAAAAGGGAA
Source organism: Ambystoma mexicanum (assembly GCF_040938575.1). Lineage (NCBI taxonomy): Eukaryota > Metazoa > Chordata > Amphibia > Caudata > Ambystomatidae > Ambystoma > Ambystoma mexicanum. The sequence continues at coordinate 858,576,799 of NC_090934.1, read as the reverse complement.
GGAGGCAGGTAGTGCAATTAGTCTTTAGGCCCTTCTGCATCAAACATAATCCTAACTGAAACGCAGTCTAATCCCTAAAATGAGGGGAGCCTAGTGCTCAAATGTACTTGCAAAGCTGACGCACGCGGTAGTGCAGATGGGCGAAACAGGGTCTTTTGTAGGGACTGTAGCAGCTCAGGAAGGCAGGTGAGGTGAAGCAGAATAGGTTCCCACTATTTGAGGAGGGTATCCCCTTGAGGGCAGAGCAGGTTCCAAGCGTTGGGATGAGTTTGCTAGTTCGCACTAGCAGTGGAAAGGAGAGGGGCCCTCAAGAACCACTCATGCGTAAAATTGATGGATGCGCTAGGGGTCACCGGTTAGGGTTGTAATTACTCACCGACCCCCAGCGCACTCCAGACCAAACTTCGGCAGTCGAGTCCTTGTCGGTTGCAGGTTCAAATGCGACAATATTGCGGTTCTGCGTCTTTCAGCAACAAAGTTACAGCGTTGATTCCCAAATGGGACAGTGGCTATTTTTCCGTTACTGGTGGATGGATCAGGCCAGTTATACTGTAGCAGGCTTCAGGGCACCGAGGGGCACCGCTGCAATGAGTTTGCAAAGTTTGTCACCATGGCTGCGCAACACGGTAACTGCGTGCACTCTGGTTCAGGTGCTCTCTCTCTACTTCAGACCTGGGAAGGCCAAGTGTACGAAATTCAGTGCGAGAGTGCCATGAACAGAGAGCTTGCGATGTACTGAGTTTCAAGGGCCTCCTTGAAACGGCGGTGGTATCAGGGCAAAGGTCCTGCGCAAGCTGGTCAGCCCACTGGTTGGCCCAGGGACACTTCCGAAAAAGTTTACTTGCATGTTTTGATGAAGGTGCCAAGAATAGTTGGTCCCACTATTCCAATGGGTTGAGGCATCTTCACAGACCTTCTAAGATGACCAGATGCAGAGGGGTCCAGTGGGACGACTGCAGGCTCAGGGTGCCAAACCTTCTAGCGGGGCACCAGTGGTTCCTCGACTCGGCTTCTTAGTTTCAGGATACTTGGATCCTATCCTTCATTCAACAGATTGACATGGTATGGGTATTTGGCACCAAAACGAAGAGGACCCAATGGGGGATCTGCTCGCATACAAGCATACCATACATGGACCAATCATGGAACACAGCGACACCAGACTCTCTGTCACCAAGGATGTGTATTGGAACCAGACAGTCCAGCCCACATCCTGGAAGCACACACACAAGACATGCAGAAGCCCTCGAAAGCTTGGCATTTCGTGGGAGAATGCATGCCCAAATAAGGACTGACCCGGGTCGGCACGACCTGGGGAAGGTGAAGGGCCAAGATGGCCAAAGGACAGGACAAAGAACCTTGTGGCATGGTCATTTTGGAGCCAGGCCACCTATTTGTGCCAAATGTGGTAACCATGGTTTACCTGGCAGGAAAGGGGTGAAAATACATGAAAAGATAAGCTGCCACCAGCCCTGTCCAAGGCACATCTGCACTTTTCCTAAAAATTCCTTCGAGAGTATCTAGGGCCTTTAGAAATGACAGGAAGACCCAAGTGCACTGTACTGCAAGGTACATTGTGCACTTGCAACATGTTGCAGAAAAGTTGCAACATTGACAAGGATTAAGGGAAACAAAGTCTCCCAGTACTGACTGTCTTTAAGGGCATGTCAGTTTCCCCATAACAAAGTGAGCGAAAAGCCCACAGGAGGGGAGCAGAAAGCTGTGCTCCTCTGGTAAAGTCAGACTATGGTGTTTAAACAAAGGAAAAGGTCGGGGATACACAACTGGAGGGACAATTGCCTATTAAATGGAAATGTTTCCTAACACTCACCCATCCCAGACCAAGGACAAGGGGAATTAATCCACCCCTGGATGAGTCTCATGTTCAGGTCGGTTAAACATTCTGGAGAACCCATCAGCATTGCTATGTTAGACACTGGCCTATGCTCAATAGTGAAGTCGAAATCTTAAAAGCTTATGGACCACCTGAGCAACTTTGGATTTTCTCCCTTCATGTGCATTAGCCACTTTAAGGGCTTAGAGACAGTTTGCACAGTGAAGTGGGTCCCATAGAGGTAGGGCCTCAACTTCCTAAGGGCCCACACAACAGAGAAACATTCTTTCTCTACTGTGGACCATCTGAGCTCTCTGTCCTTAAGCTGGTGACTAATGAATCCAATAGGGTGGTCCTTACCCTTCTCATCTACTTGTGATAGTACAGCTCCTATCCCAGTGTCAGAGACATCTGTCTGCACAATAAAAGGTCTTTGGTAATCAGGGGCCACGAGAACAGGGGCCTGTCATAAGGAGCCTTTTAAGCCACTGAAGGCCTTCCCACAGTCTGCCATGAAATTCCTGTAGTGCCCAGTGAGTCCTAAAAAGGCTCTTACTTGGGTTTGAGTAGTGGGGGTAGGCCAGTCTTGTACTGCTTATACTTTACTGGGTAGAGGCTGTATCCTCCCTCCACCTCCTTCAGGTCCAAGGTAGACCACCGAACCTTGTCCAATCTGGCACTTGCTGGCCTTTATGAGCCTGTAACACAATCCTAAAATGTTTCACATGATCCTCCCAGGTGGCACTGAAAACTGCTAAATCATCAAGATATGCTAGACAGAATTCACCCAACGCATTAAGGGCATGATTCACAAGCCACTAGAAAGTGGCAGGAACATTCTTCAACCCAAAATGCATTACCCTGAACTGGTAAAGAACCTCTGGTGTTGAGAAAGCTGACTTTTCTTTGGCATATTCTGCAAGGACTATTTGCCAATAGCCTGCAGTGAGGTCAAATGTGCTGAGGTATTTGGAAGCACCCAAAGTATCCACCAGCTCATCTGTTCTAGGCAAGGGGTGTGCATCTGTCTTGGTGACAGAATTCAGAGCCCTGTAATCCACCCAGAACCTCAACTCAGAGGTGCCTACCTTTGGAACCAAAACCACAGGGCTGGACCAAGGACTACTGGAGGATTAAATCACCCCAATATCTAACATTTTGTGGACCTCTGTCTTAATGTCAGACCTTACTTTGTCTGACATCATGTATCCCCTACTTTTAGTAGGTACACTATCTACGGTGTTAATGCCCTGTTTGCATCAAGGTATCAAACCAGGAGTTTGTGAGAACAATGGGGAAAATTGCCTCAGCAAACTTTTCACCTCATCTTGTTGATCAGAAGTCAGATGAGGGGCCAATTTGAAACCCTCAATGAGCTATCTGAAGGTCCGCCCTGGAACAGGTCAGGGAGAGGTTCTGACTCCTCCTCCTCAACATCTGAATCCAGCAGCAGTGCAGCGATTCCAACACTTGGGATGAAAGCCTTCAACCTATTTACATGGAACATTTTGGGAGCTTGTCCAGCCCTTCCAAGGTCCACTAAATAGTTGACCTCACCCAGTGACTCCACCACTGTGTAAGGGCCTGACCATTTGTCATGTAAAGCTCTAGTTGTTATAAGATTCATGATCAGGACTTGCTGACCTGGGGAGAAATTGATGAGTGCAGCTTTCTGGTCATAGCAATGTTTCACCAGTGCTTACCCTGCCTTCAGTTATTCACTAGCCAGACCCATCAGGAGTACCATCCTCTTTTGCTTTTATGGTTCTGTTAAACACCACATTCCTTACACATGGCCTGCATATACTTTGACATAAAGTTGCTGCCCTTATCAGACACAACTTCTTTAGGGATGCCAACCCTAGTAAATATACCAAGTAAAGCTTTTGCAACTGATTCAGCAGTCACAGCCTTCAATGGGATGGCCCAAGGTTACCTGGTTACATGGTCGACCAGCAGCAGGATAAACCTATTGCCTGAGGATGTTTGGAGGTCAATGGGTCCAACACTATCAATCCCTTCCCTCTCAAATGGTACCCCCACAACTGGGAGTGGTACCAATGGAGTTTGGATTGTTGTGCCACTTTTTCCAGATAACTGGCAGGTGGCATAACTCCTGCAGTGACTTTCTACTTGCACCCCCATCTTGGGCCAGTAGAAATGCATGGATAACCTTTGCTTGCTTCTCTTTATGCCAAGGTTACCAGCAGGGGGCACTTCATGCGCCAACTGCAGGAGGAAGGGTTTTGCAGCAAGGGGAACCACCCACCTCCTATGATCTCCTTCTGTAGACACTGTAGGATCAATGTCGAGGAACACACCTTCCCAATAAATCCTATGCTTCCCAGGAGGTTCACCCTCAAGCTGGGAGCAGGCCTGTCTCCTTAGGCCTTCCAGAAATGGGCACTCAACGTTGGCCTTTACTGAATTCAATCCTGTCAGGACCACCTTCTTCTAATAATCCTTGTAGTTCAGGGTGGTCATTGGGATCAAATACTGTCATGATGCCTACCTCCAAGGAGCCAGGTCCGACCCGGCAACCCCAGAGGCAGGCATCATTTCCCCCAGGGGAGTGCCAGCGGGCCCAAGCTGGGGCCCTTTGGACGCAGTCCTGGCGCCTTAGGCGCCAGGCTCATGTTGGACCCCTGTCCTGGCGCCTTAGGCGCCAGGCTCATAAAGCTAGACATGTGTTTAAGTGTTTTAATGTGCACTTACCTGATGCAGACCATGCTGCCACATCCAGGCCCTCTTGAGGCCTGAATGGAACTACTTTACCTGTGGGATTACTTTCCACCCGGGTGTGGTCGGGGAAGGATACATACCTGATCGGAGGAAGGATACACTTTTGGAACTTTTTCCAAAGCTATTTAAACCACACCCGATCAGCAACTCACGCTTCGCGTTGTTCTGCTCCTCGCAGCTGGACGCTCACCGTGTCAGCTCCTGCATCTGGACTTCAGCCACGCCTGTCAGCATCCTGGGTCACCTGCAAAGGGAGACAAGAGACCTTACCAGCTAAATCTGCACCACGGAGACATCACCGACGATCCTGAAAGGGAAGACATTATTTTTAAAAGCATTTCGTTACGATCGCTGCAGCGCTGCATTTCACTCACCTTTCCTGGGTTCCTCCATCTTCAGCAGCGATCATCCGGATACACAGCCACTTCCCAGAGCCTAGAGAAAAAGACAAGAATAAGAGGTGAGAGAAGGAAGGGAATAAGACTTACCAGTTGGGTCATTCCCATTTCATTTCGGGTCTTGCCGCTTCCAGGCATTTTCCGGACCCCAGCCCCTATGGGGAAAAAAGACAAAGACATTGAATGAGCATATGCAAAGACAGTTCCCGAGCGCTCATCCAGAACTAACCTGCCATTTACTGGAACAGGAACTGCACATTTCACTTCGGGTCGGCGCCATATCTCCGGCATTCCGAACCCCGGCCCCTAAGGGGAAAAAAGACATAAGCATTAGCGCTTGCTGCAAAAAGACAATGAACATTATTATTAAGCTTGGACTTTTGAACTTGCAACTGAACTTTTACAGAGCCTTAGTCCTGAAGCTTACCTGTACTCCCATCAATCGTCAATCCAGTGAAGTAACTGGGCTTCAACGCGCCCCTGCATCAGAAGCAGGATGGAGAGCTCATCCTTCCTGACCCTAAGGTGAGACTTCACGGGGAATCGTGGAAGCGTATCGTGGAGGGTTGGAAGAGAGTGGGAGGCTGGTGCATAACTCAGTCAGTAGTTAATACTCCCTTTTCACGCACAGGGGAATATTCCTGCAAGCCGGAGAAGCCAGAGTAGAGGGCCCTTCCTGTCCATCTTCAGAGTCCTGCGCTTCACCATTGAAGAAGCATCAGCACTCGAAGCCAGACCTGCGCCTCCGTGGGAATCAGGTGAGCGTTACAAATACTTCAAGTAACGCCTCTTCCTCATCAGGTCCAGGTGTTTGACCAACTACCTCCACCTCAGTGGTAGGTGAGCTAGGGGGAATGTTTTCTTTCCCTCTTCTGTCTTTCTTGACTCCTTTAGCCTTTGGTTTCCCCTTTGGCTTGGGCATGCCATTAGTCTTGGCCAGTGCAGCCCCTGTTTGTGACCTTGTGCAGGGTCTCTCTGCTGTGTCTCCTCTACGGGAGAGGGAGTGACCCCTGCCCAGCCCATAGAGTCAGAGCTCGCTCTCGAGTACTTTAAGATAGCTGCACCTTGAGGTGGAAGGGGTGCAGGATTTCTTACTCCAACACCAATCAATAAGGACAACTCAATGGTTTGGCAAAGGGGAGTCCGTTTAATGACGAGTACAAAAAACGGGGAAACATAGAAATCAACAGTGATGTGATAGCCCGTCTCGCTTCAACTCCCAACAATCTTCATTCAAACAGTAACAGTTATACCCAAAATTCGTCGTGTAACACTCATAAATTTGTCATGCAATTCTATTGGTTGGAAAAGGTAACTTAAGTATAGGTGCTATATCTGTATATGGTAACGGAGTGAGAGGATTGGTTAACCCTTATCAGGTGGGCGTCTACGCCCTTCCCTCTAACATTACTCATGTAGACGTCACTAAAAGTATGATGTCCCATTGGTTCTACTATCTATAGGACCCTAGATTATTTGGCCCATTGTGATTGGGTTGGCTATAACCCCATGCATAAATCTCCACTTTAATTAGCAACACGCAGAATGGTCAACCAGGTGCAGGATGCCCCAAGATTCACCCAGCCTCCCTTCCATCAATCAGTACTCGAATGGCTATGTGTCAATTAGTTGGCTGTGGTCAGCCTCGAAACTGTAGTTTCTTGTCAGGAAAAGTTATGGTATCTCCTGTTTGGGTGACATCAGACGTTGGTACCTCTTCGCGCTTGGCTGGTCACGTGCTAACACACCGTGAATCTGCTTTGTTTTCCTTCTATTTGTGCATTTAATTCTCATTTCGGCCTGCCACCTGCCTGGGCCTCCTTATCTCGACCTTCACGTGGCAGGCTGCTCTGCTCTTAAGTTTCGATTCTCTGAAGCTACTTTCAGTCTCCCTCTATTGGTTTGACCTCGATTTCCCAGGCATGAGCTGCTTCTTGCTGAGTTTCGATTCCGCCATCTCTTTTCTTGTTCTAGCTGCAATAAGAATCCTGTCCTGTTTGACCCTTAGTAACCTGGGTTAATTCTGCTTTTGTATAAAGTGGACTTGCATTTATATAGTGTGCTTTGTTGAGGTAGATATATAGTTGGTGCCTGCCGCTCTGTTTTTCTACTATGCATAGCAAGCCACACTGTTTTCTTAGCTTCTTGCGGTTACAAGCATATGTACAGGCGTTAGCTGGTTGAATGTCTTCATCCTGCTTTACAGTTTAAGTTTCTTTATATTTCAGCATCGTCTCTTCTTCTAAGTTCATGATATCCTTATTCATGACATTTCGTCTTTGTGTGTCATCTTTTGGTTGTCGTTTCATTCATCTGTGAGTCTGTCCGGGCCCTTGTGTCGTCACCATTCGTCTTCAATTGAGGCCTTTTGAGTTTCTTCTGGGAGAGTGTTTAAGCATCCTTCGTTCTGTGTCATTTGTTGGTAGGGTTGTCTCAATGGATACCTTACTGCCCATGGTTGTCTGGTTATTGGCACTTCAATAGGTATTGCTCTTCTGATGGGCACTGAGCAGAGCCCTAACGCGGCTCTCTGCTGGTTTATTTGCTCATCATACATCACATATCTTGGTGTGAAGGTTCCTGGTACTTCACAATGAGTGGCTGGAGTGCAGGCTATATTTGGGACCTCCTCTACACTCCCACAAGCCCAAAAGCTCTGAGTTCATTCCCCAGCAAGACCTTTCCTGGGACATCTCTCTGAATGCGCAGTGGAATCCTGACCACTGTACCATATTTAGTAAGATTTACAGGCATAACTGGGAACTTGAGAGGTGGGCCATCAGCTAACTTAGTGGGTATATACTCCATTAATCAGCACACTGTCCTTAAAATAGTGCTTGGTATTACAGGAATCCTAGCATAAGCCTCTGATACTTTAGGCTCCCAGGAACCCAGAGAAACTAAAACTACCTCAGAATCTATCCCAGTGGGGAAGGAGTCTGAGGAGAAGGATGCCCCTGTAATCTCTTCTTCTTTATAGGAGGAGTAGGCCAGATTATCAGAGTGGACCCCCAAGGTATTGACCTTACATCTGGGGTGCCCCTTCACATAGTTACTTGCTCCACAAGCCACACAAGACCCACTGGGTCTTAGGACATAGGGAGGCTTATTGTAACATTTCGTCTTTGTGTGTCATCTTTTGGTTGTCGTTTCATTCATCTGTGAGTCTGTCCGGGCCCTTGTGTCATCACCATTCGTCTTCAATTGAGGCCTTTTGAGTTTCTTCTGGGAGAGTGTTTAAGCATCCTTCGTTCTGTGTCATTTGTTGGTAGGGTTGTCTCAATGGATACCTTACTGCCCATGGTTGTCTGGTTATTGGCACTTCAATAGGTATTGCTCTTCTGATGGGCACTAGGCAGAGCCCTAACACGGCTCTCTGCTGGTTTATTTGCTCATCATACTTCACATATCTCGGTGTCAACGTTCCTGATACTTCAAAAGGGGTGGATGGATTGCAGGCTATATGTGGGACCTCCTCTACACTCCCCCCTCTGGTCGGTTCATCGACCACTTCGCTTCCTCTTTTGGACTCAGCTTACTGGTTCTTTCATATCCATTTCTTCTTCATCTTCTGGGTTAGTACATGACGTTTTGAAGGAGTGTCTCTTTGGAGTCCATATTTTAATCACTACTTTCAGGTTTCCTGCTGCCTTTACACGTTCATCCTTGTTCCATGTCATTAGCTGACATTGTCCATTTGGGCTACAAGAGATCAATTTTTCTTCATAATTCCTGCGTTTCCTGGCATTGAGAAACTTCGTGCCTTCTGGCGCATGCTTGCTTGCCTTCACAAAGTCTCTTATTTCTTCATCAATAAGATCTCTGGGCTTACATCCGGATTTGACATCAATCATGATCTTCATCCCTATGGCTTTCTTCGCAGTCTTCTGGCATTGCGAGATTATTATCTTTACAACGCAAAATCCTAGTAATATCATTACTAGCAGGACTACTTGGAACTTGATTGCATCTGCCATCCATTGTGAAACCCATGAAAACAGTGATCCATACCAGCTGTCATCATCAACTTCATCAGTTTCATTGATCATCTGGTTCTGCAGGTCTGTCAGCATACCTATGGCTTCTGTTAAAGTTCAGTTTTCTTCATCGTGAGAAGGTATAAATGTGCAACATGATTCTCCAATTTTTGCACAAACTCCACCATCCATTGCTGTGATCATGTCAAGTACATATCTGTTCTGGAGAGTCATCAGTCGGATTGCTTTTAACACTTCTTTGATTCCATTGAATCCTTTTATTGTCGAGTTGATGGTTTGCAGTAATTCCCATCGGGTTATCTGCAACCATTTAGTATTAGCTCCAACTTGGAATCTTGGCATTAGGATTGTCACGAACACTGATGAGGTGAGGCTGAATAGCCTGTGCTCATATGGGATTGCATGAAATGCTTCTTCTGATTTGGCAGAAACATTTGTTTCTCTCTTCACTCGAGTTGTCAGTTCCACCAATCTCATTTTCCTCAGGTGAGCATCTGCTTTCGGGAAACTGTCAATATTCAGTTCACCTTTCGGGATCACTAGTGCTGGAACGTGGACATTCACTATTGTGCATATGCCTCCCCAGTTTTTTGGCAGTCTGATGTATGCTTTTGATCCACACGCCCAATAATGATTCCATAATTAGTGCAGTTCCATGCGTCATTCCTGCTTCAAAAATGTGTCCGCAGTTCTGAATCTCTCCCATCTTCCTTGTGCCATTGTTCCTGAAGCACAATTTCGGGCTTTCTAGTGGCACTATCTGCAAGGGTCCTCCTCTGTCCTCGACCCATGTCAGTAATCATGTAAACTTTGGCGATAGTGGTTTGCACAATCTCTGAGTTTTCTATTGCTTCCTGCTGGCTCCAAGGACCATCCATGCTCGGCAGGTCAACACTCCTTCTTCCCATCCATTTAGTGAAAGCACTGCTCCCCAAATCTGCATTTGGTCTCTGTTCTTCCAGATCTGAGCCTCTTCTGGACTTTTTCCTTGAACGTTCAGTCTCGGCGTTTACTTCCCATCTTATTCCTGCTCCTTTAACTTCAGGCTTCTCATACTTGATCACGTGATTCCTAGTATGAGCTCTATTTCTCGTCTTGATGTCTTGAACATAATCATGTTCTTTGGGATAATTTGCTTCAGTTGCCCATATCAATGAGGCATCCCTTCCCATGAACTGGCCTCTGGTGTTGCACATTGCTACATGTGACAGACAATGTGCTGTCGGGACATCAATTTCTACAGCCACAAAGATCTTGGATTTCCCTATGCTGTACGGTAGAAGTGCACAAACAAAGCACTCTCCTTCTGAATTTCGTCTTCCAACTTCCTTCATGTGCTGGTACCAAAGGTTGTTTCCTAGATGTGCTGTGCTGTCCAGGTAATCGTTCAGTTCATTGTTACCTTCATGTAAGCTTCTCTCGATCCTTAATGTTCTCTTGTAGTTTGCTATAACTACATCCCTAAATGCATCTGTATGGCTTTTCCTTGCTGGAGGACTCTCAGGTGTCCTGGTCCATGGTGCAGGTCTCTTTATCTGTACCAATGGGGTAGGTGGAGGTTTTGCAGTTCTCTCCTTCTCTTCTTGCATTCTTTTCTGGCTATTTATAAGTGCACTTACCAACCACCAGCCTGACGCTGGTCTGGTATATGGCTATATTGTAGGCCTGGTACTTGTCCCTTGTGTTGGAATATGCTTGCTGGATAATACAGCCTCTGTTGTTCTGTTCTTCAGTTCTTCATGTCGTTTTCTCGCTCTGGTCAGGTGTGGAAGTAGGAGGTCTACTAACATTTATGTCCTTGCGGAGAGTTTTTCTGTGGCTGCTTCCGTTTTCTTGAGGGCTTCTGACAAAACTGCTTCTGTTGGCTTTTTTCTTAATTCTTCTAGTTTTTTCTCACTATTTCCTGTGAAAGTTTTTTCGGTAGGCAGTCTCATCTTCTCTGCTGCTTTCGTTTGAGGCTCTGGTTTGTGTGCATTCAGTGTGTGTTTGCGTGTAGTTATCAGTGCTCTTTCTTCATTCATCTTGTGCTGACCCTGTCTCCAGCTTTTCTCTTCATTCGTTACCTCAAGTGTGTGTGTATCACTGCTAATCACATTAATTTCAAGTTCATTTACTTTGCCATCAGATTTTCTAGGGACTGGGATGACTATATAGGGTCTGGGTGTTTTTGTGGGTTTCATGCGTACAACATCAGGTGGGTGCACCGAAATTGGTATTAACAGGAGGGAGGGCCCAACACAAACCCAGGGCAGAGGGCTATAGATAAATGTATACAAAAAGGAGGTTTTGTCCTGGCTGTGGTAGTCTAAGCTAATTGCAACTTATTTAATGCAAATGGAATCTGTTGTGTATTTACTACCCATTAGTCGCACTATTACTACCCAAGGTCATTATTTTAGAGGAATAACAAGTTATGTTAGCTCTATTTTGGTTAGGAAAACCTGTTCAAACCTGCTTAAATACCATGTTGAAGAATGAGGAGAACAGGATGTATTAGAAGCATTTTATGTATATGTGTCTCTCTCTATAATTGTCACTATGCAGTATATTCATGCATCAATTTGTTTGATTCTGTTTTATGCTCGCCATATAGTTTCTATTCATTTATGATTGTTAAATGTGCAGAATAATTGCACCCTTGCATACTTAATGCAACACATTGAATTTGTATTTTCATAAAACAAGTGTTAAAGTGGACGAGGGCAGAACCTTAATAAAAGCTGTACCTCCTCTTAGAAAAAAGCAAGCGCATGTGCATTATCATTTTCTTTCATGTACATCTACCCATGGATATGCATAAATAGTTATCCACAATGTAGAACCTAAGTTGGGAATCGAGACCTTGAATCTTCCCTATCCTTATATCACACTCGAATTCGAGTCGTATCCCTTCTGGTATTGCTTTTCTTTTGGGTTTAATCCGTGGTTTTTAGATGGCTGAGTTTTTTCTTCAAGGTTACCACACAGTTTGGAATGTATTTACTGCGTTGTTTTCCAAATAAACAATTCAATCTTTATTTTCGTTTTCTGGAATTTACAACTGATTAAGAGTGTAGAGTATTAGACCTCAAACTTAACTAGTCAGGGATGGCTAGTCGTCATAGGTAACTCCTATTTGTTAAAGGGGATTTTGGAGATCTGTTTTGTGTATACAGAGGCTCCGTTCCCCTGTTGGTGAAAAAAGAAATGATGATGACGAGCCCTTATTAGTGTCGGGGTCAAAAGAGCAATCTGATGTAGGGAATCTTCCTGATCCGTATTTTTCTACTCAGGTCACATAAAAAGCCGACTGGTTTCAGTGGTATAGCAATGAGTGTCACCACTTTCTTCAGGGCTAGAGACTCGCACTTTTTGGTGTGCGGTCTGATTTCTTCTGGTAGGGTGAATCTTGAGTATTCAGAAATAGGAGGTTGCCCTATGGAGTGTAAGGGACGGGGATGGAAGGGAGAAAACACAAAGGGAATGCTGGTTAGTAACATAACCCACAGTTTTGTCTCACAGGGGTGGATAAATGTATAAACTGCCTCTCACCCAATAGAGCTGCTTTAATTCCATCTGTTAGGGTCTCAGAGTCGAGCAGGATATAATTTGTGCTGTCCCGAGTCCCGACACATTTGCTTGTGTACCTATAGAGAAATTTGTTCCGTAAGTATACACATGTAAGATTGAAGGATTAACATATCACACTGAATAATCATCCTAGTGTGCTGTCAACATACTTGCGAACATACAATGTTAAAAACTTTTTGATTAAAAACTAGCTCAATTATTACACAGATCAGCTCGCATGAGCTTGATCTGGAGTGCACTAGAACCCAAGTGAACAACCTCCATCGGTTCTTCAACAGATGGCTATTGGCCCGCTTGTAATTATGTGCAGCTAGGCACAACTACCAGCAAACAGCAAATACAGACCCCTCGTTTCAAATCAAATTGCTAGCGTGAAACATGTGAGAGTAGCAAAGCTGATGGGCAAGCGCGGGGTGGTGCCTATGAATTGCAAAGTGATTAATGATCGCTTATTTCCAAAGGGAAACACAACTTCGGTTTGAGAAAGAAGAAGAGGAAAAAATGCCTCCGGCCAACCCATCAGACCCGTATAAGGGATCGAGTATGAAGGGGCAGCATAACTAAGCGTGGAGAAGGAAAGTACGTCGAGGTGGGTTCTGCCTTGCTTACCTCCCGTACGTTGGTAGTCTGCAGTCAAAGTATAAATAGTGCCACTAATGGGTAGTGAATACACAGCAGATTCCATTTGCATTAAATAAGTTGCAATTAGCTTAGACTACCACAGCCAGGACAAAACCTCCTTTTTGTATACATTTGCACCGAAATTGGAACGCTTCATGCACCAATAAAAAATGCAGTTCTGATCATTAATGACAGTAAAATAATGACAAATACAATGCATAAGTATATTATAGTTCGATCTGTAATACAACAGCATTTTCTTCCAGAGAAGCGGGGGTGCCTCTCTGCTTGTAGGAGGACCAGGTTACTGTTCTGGGCCCCCATCTTGATCATTCACCAAATGTTAATGTTATTTTCCCCTCACCCAATGTCGTTCTTTGAACAGTTTTGTGTCAGAAAGTGTCAGGTGCTTCACAAATGTCCCCCCTCTGGTGAGTGACAATTGTCTCTTAATACAGGATACAGTTCCTTTGCTAAACTATGGGAAAAATAGATTAAAATAATACTTTGATGAGTCACTTTTACTGTGCATGTTCAAAGTACGTGAGTTCCCAGTCCACTCCTCTAATCTGCTTCAGTCCTGAGGACATGTTGGATACTGGTCAGTATGAGGAAATATGGGAAAAATAACAGCAAATATAACAAATAAGGTTCTTGACTCTGCTCCCTCGATCTGTCCTTCGGCGGAAGGTTTCTTCAGGATCTCCTAAGGATTCGACGGAGATTCGAATTTTTAATTTGAGCTACAATGGCATGCAAGAGCATGTTTAGCTGAGCATTCTTTATTGGATCTCCGAGAAATGTAAGTATGTGAACATCGGTAGGTCTTCCCACTAGCTCTGGAAAGTTCTCAATGAGGTTAAAGAAGATGTGGTATGCAAATCTACTGTCCTCTGGTGAAAGGGGCATTTGTCCAGTCTTTGTTGAGATTCAGGATTATATGTTCTTTCCTTGACGTGAACAATGTCTACACTGTCCGGTCACGTGGAGTGGGACCAAAATGCTGATTTTATTCAACAGATGACTCAAATGTTCAGTGTTTGCTGGATCTCGAATGGAATGTCAATGTATCCGTTGTTCTCCTGACAATAGATGGACAGTCTTTTATTATGCAAAAGAAAAGTGTATTGATGAGTTCATCTAGTATCGCCTGTGGTGGAAGCATTTGTGTCCTTCTCACTGTACTCCGGGAGTACGATGAATACTTACGCAATGACGGTAAGCAGGTGTCTGATTATTTTTTCATTGTCAGGATCTTGAAGAAAGTCTGTGACACTGGTGAGTCTCCCTACCAGTGATGGGTATGATCTTAACACTAAGTAAAAGTATGTAAGCACATCCTTTGTGATGTCTCTACTGTGGGACACCATAAGTGCTGCCAAACAAAGTCTTGGTGCTGGATGAATCGGGATCTGTGTCTGTTCCCAATGTAAATGTCTTTGATCAAAGTTTGTCATAGTCTTTGCCTCATCAAGGCTTATGTGTGGTTTGGTCCAAAGGTTTGTGTCGACAAAACGTGTTGTGGCTTATATGCGCAATTTTCTTCTTCACCCTGCAACTAGGATGCACAGAGTGTCTTCTTTATGTCCTTATCCCCCTCTTTTGGTTAGAGGAAGTGTCCAAGTTAAGCCACAACTTGTAAAAACGGTTCTTTGTCTTTACTTTGCTGGTCATGCGTCCTTCTTCCTCGTCATGGATCTCGTCTGCACGTGCTGTGGTTCTTCCCTGTTGTCTGTAGTTCCTTCGTGGTGGGGTTCAGGCAGGGGGATTGCTCCGACATATGGCTTGATGTCACCCAAGAAGATCCAAGCTCTTCTTCCTTGCAGCTTGACTGCAGAGGGAGTAACGTCTTCAACTGTGAATGGTCCGTTTAACCTTGGCTCATCCCACTTTTTTCTTGTGTGATTTCTCACTAAAACAGTATCTCCAGGGAAGATGAGTGGAACACGTAGACCCTGAATTGTGTCTGATGTAGTGTCTCTTTCTGTGTCCTGTGCTGCACTGCACCCTGTTAGTTGTTGCTGCAGCTGGTCTGAAATTACAGTAAGTCAAGTTGTCATGCAGTTCAGATAGTTTTGCATTTCAGTTCCCAGAACCTCCCTTGTCGACTGGGCATCACATCTAGCTCTATCTTGGGGTGTCAGGGGAGTGTGCATTCCTCTTCCTGTGGCTATCACATGTGGCATAAGATGATGGTCGAAGCCGGGTTGGTTCAGAAGAGCATACAGTGCCAGGGGAAGGCAGTGCAACCATCAATTCTTTAGAGTAAGCTTCAACTGGCTATCCTTTCCTTTAACAAGCCGTTGAGCCTCTCACAGATCCCGTTACCATCTGGATGATACGCCGATGAGAACTTGTGCTTTATACCAAGCAGCAAGCTAACCTGCTCAAAGACTGCATTGACAAAGTGAGCCCCATTATCTGATCTCATTACTTCACACACCCCCCACCTAGGGAACACTTCCCTCACTAGGAATTTGGCCGCACAGATAGAGTTTGGTTGTGTACATGGACCTGCTTCCATCCATCTAGAGAATGGACACACCACAACAATTAACCCGTTGCATACTGGAATCATGTCGACGTAATTGACATGCAAGTGCTGAAAAGGCCCATTTGGCCTGGGGATGACTCCTCTCATTACTTTTAATGTGTGCCCAGGGGTGAATTGCTGGCAGATTATGCAGCTCACCATAAAGAATGCAACATTCTCTGCTAAATTCGGTATAAACTAGTCTTCCGCGAGCGTTGCTGCTAGATTCCCCTTTGTCATGTGCGTCGGGTAATGCAACTGTTCCAGCGCTATTTTTAGTAGGGCTACAGGCATTACTGGTTTACCAGTGCTGTCTTGTCGCCACAAGCTGTTAGAGGGGTTTAAAGAACACCCTCAACGTTTCCACAGGTTTTTCTCTTCCTGTGGTACCTCCCCTTGGAGCTCCATTAGTTGCGTTTGCCCAAGATTGCTATAGGCTTCTGGTGTGGTTCGTGCTACCATCATACTTTCATGGGTGCACGCCACTTCCACTTCCATAACCGTCTCATTTTTAGATGTCATACGCTTGGCTTCTGTGTCTGCTGCAAGATTTCAGCGTGACACAAAATCTGTCCCCTTCGTGTGGGCGGCGCATTTCAAAACCGATATGCCGACTGGGAGTTGTAGTGCTTTTATCAGCCTGCCCAATAAGGCTGCGTGCTGTACTGGCGTGCCGTCCGCTCGGAGGTAGCCCCTCCTTTTCCAGCGCGCTAAGCATGCGTGCGCTGTTGACGTCAGATAGGCAGAGTCACCATACACTGTTACTTCCTGGTCTGCGTGATTCTCATTGGTGAGTATCAACGCCAATAATTCTGCAGCCTGTGCTGAGTAGTGAGATGGTATTCGTGCACTAACAAGTACCCAAAATTCTCCATTTGCTATGTGTTTCATCACAGCGACGCCGGTGTATCTTTGCCCATCACTTTGGTCGATCCTTGAAGAACCGTCAATAAAGATGATCTCTCCTCCTGCCAAGGCATTTTCTTTTACCCTGGGGATTTCATCATAGAATTCTTCGTAATTCGTGCAGTCATGTATTGGCTCTCCTTCAGTGACTGGATCTGCTATAAACATAGCTGTGTTCACTATCTTGCATCGGATTATTTTAATTGATGGGTCCGATTGATCACTTCATAGGCAGAAGCTATCTGTGATTTCAATGTGCCCTTTGGTTTCTCTAAAATGGCAAATAATGAATGCTCGACGTATAACGTAATGGAACATCTCATTACAATGGTTGGCGTTTTCTCTATGGCGTACACTGCGGCAGCTAAACTTTGTTTGCATGGGAAGTGGCCCTTCATTACTGGGTCCAGGTCCCCACTGTAATATGCTAAGGGCTTGTACGCCAGCGAGGTTCTCTGGGCGAGCACTGCTGTCATAACGCTACCATCTGTCTGCAAAAACAGGTAGAATTCCTCTGCATAATTAGGAATTCCGAGAACTGGGGCTGTATAGATCGCCCTCTTGAGTTCGGCAAGCCCTTTCTCCATCGTCTCAGACCATTCAATCTTTTCCTTTGTCACTTGGGCCTTCTTTAGGGCCTGAAGTAATGGCTTAGTATAAGAGCTGTAATCGAAAACCCATGCCCTAACATAGTTGCACAGGCCTAGAAAGCTCTGCATTTGCTTTACCGTTTGTGGCTTAGCCGTGTTCCATATTGCTTCAGCCCTTTCTGGGGTCACCTTCTTTCCTTCATGAGAGATCAGCTGGCCTATGTACAGCACTTCCTGTTGACAGTATTATAAGTTTTCCTTGTCAACCTTATAACCTTTCTCAGCCAGTATAGTCAGTAGCTGAACAGAATCGTGTCTGCATTGCTCTTCTGTGGTACTGCAGATTAGGATGCCATCCACATACTGCAAGGCGGCACTTTCTACTGCAATGTTGCTCAAGTCCATTTGCAGGACTCTGTTGAAAATGGACGGGGACTCACAGTATTCTTGTGGCAACCTCATGCTTTTCAGACACATTTGTCTGAACATGAATGATGTCAGATTTTGTGAGTCATGGTGCAACGGGATTGAGAAAAAGGCATTTTTCAAGTCAATCACTGTGAAATATTTTGCCTCGACGGGTATATTACATAGAATTGTAGATGGGTTAGGGACTAAAGGGAACTCGGCTTCAACAATATCGTTTAGTGCTTGTAAATACTGGATTAAACGCCAAGACCCCCCCTTTGATTTCTTGACAGGATAAACTGCCGTATTACATGGTGACTCTGACAT
This sequence comes from Ambystoma mexicanum, assembly GCF_040938575.1. Lineage (NCBI taxonomy): Eukaryota > Metazoa > Chordata > Amphibia > Caudata > Ambystomatidae > Ambystoma > Ambystoma mexicanum. Next base: position 858,558,872 of record NC_090934.1, on the reverse strand, counting down.
CACTAAGATGCCCTGGTCCATCATCGCAGAGATTGTTTTAAAAATCCCTTCGTCTGCCTCTCTGGATATTGGATATTGTCGGACTCTCGGCAGGTATGCTCTTGGCTTTAGTTTAATTTTCACTTCTCCCACCCCCTTCAAGAGGCCTACGTCATAGGGTCCTGTAGTCCACACTGAGACAGTCACTTTAGCTATATCTAAATCAAAATATTCTGGATGCTTCAGCGCCAACATCATTCTCTGGGGCACTTCTCTTTTGATCATTTTTACCCAAAATATGAGACTCATTCCACCCTTGACTCTTCTGTGTCTAATTGTTCTTCAAACAGAACGTCATCGGTGACGTCAGTCACTCAATACCCTTTTTCGATGGTGATAATCGCGCATCATTGTCTAACTTCATCATCGTAACCGTCAACCAATGCTACTTTCCCTCGCACTGCTGCAGTATGTATCATCAAGGGAAACACTTGTCCCTCCTCCTCATGCACAGGTATTCTTGGTCTGAATAGAAACTCATCAGGGGTTCTCATGGTTCTATCTGCAAGGCCTGGCAATCCTGCCATAACCACACGCATGCCATATGCAAAACCTTCTGGCTCCAATGTTATGGCCCTCATGGCTATATGTCTTGAGTATGCTCTAATCATTTCATATACATTTGACTAGTGCATTTCTGGAGTGGAGCATACTATGCCCACCGTGAACAAAATTGTCATGTTCAATTTTGTCATTAAGTCTCGACTCAAAATGTTTACTGGGGTCTGCCGTGAATACAATAAAGGTACATTCATTTCGCACTCTCCTATGGAGACTGGGAGAGTGTCTGTAAAGCGAACGTGACTGTGAGCTCCTGTAAAACTCTGAGTATCTATGGCCTCTCCAGACAAGGAAAACTTGCCTTCCGGTGTGCACGAGCGTGTTGCACCCGTGTCCACTAGGAAGGAATATTCTTTACCCCCTATAACAGCATCCACCCTAGGTTCCCTATGAGGGTCTGATGTCACTGATATGATAGAGCACATCAGGGTTTCCAGTGAGCGGTCCTAGTTTATATGTAGTTATGGCCCACTGTGCATTTGTGGATTTTCCCCATTCCCAGTGTTTCTTCCCCTTCCAGGGTTCTGGGTCTGTGACAGTTGCATTGGTGCATGTTGGGACTGTCCTTGTGGGAAATTCCCCATGTTCTGTGGTTGCACCCCTTGCTGTGCTCCTTGCTGCACTCCTGGCGCTTGCTGTTGCACCATGTGATTATGTGCAACGCCCTGTTGTGAGACTGCAGGTGGATTTGCCGTGCCTGCTCCCATTCCTTGGCTATTCTGCATCATGCCTTGACTTCTGCAAATGTGCGCCAAATGCCCTGTCATTCCACACAGCCAACATACTTCCGTGGTTGGATTATTTGCCCATTTGACATATCCGGATTACCATTTTGCACATTTTGAAAGCCTCCTTGATTATTTTGGAAACCTCCCTGATTGCTCTGCCATCCTCTTCCTCTAAATCCTCTTCCCCTTGGGTAAAACCATACGTTGCCCTAGTTATTCTGTTGTGGGTTAACCACCTGTTGCATGTTTTGTTCAGCTGCGTTAGTTAACATGGCTCCTTCAAGAGCATACTTTTTTTTTTAAATATGGAACGCTTCACGAATTTGCGTGTCACCCTTGCGCAGGGGCCATGCTAATCTTCTCTGTATCATTCCAATTTTAGTATATGTGCTGCCAAAGCAAGCACTCAAGAGCATACTTTGATAATTTATTTTGCACTAGCTTCGCTTCCTCACCCTTTCGAGTTGCCTCCTTTTTTCAATTCTTTTCTTGCAACAGTCTACAGTAATGTGCGATAGTAAACTGTATTTCAGCCCAAGGCTTAGCCTCAACTCCTACCAATTTCTTGAGCTGTTTCTGCACTGGTTCTGGCAACCCTTGGCACAATATATGGTAAATCACAGGTATTGTATTCGTCCAAGATTCATGCGTTTCGAGCACCCACGCGTCTTAGAAATTCTGGATATAAATTAACGGATCTTCTGACTCCTTCATTTTTCGAGTCATTATAGCTCCCATATCGGAAGTGTCTGGGTAAAGCACTCATAGCGCTTTCCATACTGCTGCTCTGCAGTTGTTAAATGGCGCTCTGTCATGCGCAGTGTTGATTTTGGTTACACCAGGGTACCCCACCCGTGTCCACACATCGTCTGCTCTCCCACCAAGTATGGCAATCAGGAGACCTTTAATGTCCCCTACAGCTAGCATGTTTCCTCCTGTCATATTTTCAAACTTGTGTATCCATTTTCCGGCTCCCGATGTCAGCATTGGAAGCTTGTTTTTCAAGTTTTCTCAATCCATGTGTGGCCCTGGAATATATTGTGGTCTTGCTCCCCTCTTCTCTAGTAGTGAAAATTGGAGTGCGCCTCCCTCTTTCTCTTCTCTCATTGTTCTCCTGTCTATTGCAGGGGTGATATTCCCAGATCGCCGTCTACCTGGCTATGTCCTTAGTCTGTCTACATAGGGCGGTGATGACACCCCCCTCTGACCATGGGGTATTCCTTCATGCCGGTCAGACTGTGCGGCTGACTCTGATGCCCTCGGTGCGGACTCGCTAGTGTCTGACCATTGTACCCCTTTTTCCCTTGGGAGTCATCTTTCGTGCCGTCTCTCTTCTCCATTTGCCTTGCGCTCCTCCTCTTCGGAGTCAGACATGGATTGTTCCCAATTCATGCAACCTCGCACGTCATCATTGTTTCTACTGATTTCTAATCTATCCAGGGACAGTTTCCTATTCCCGCTACCTCGGGTGACATCCTCAGTGTCATAAAACTGAGTGCTTTCCAAACGTTCATCCTCTCCCTCTCCGTGGGGTATTTGTTCTAGCCCCATTTCATCATATATCTTATCGATCGTTTCCCCAATGCTTCTGGTGTCGAAGTCATCTTCAATATTTTCCCTGGATGTGCCTGGTACTGAATCGTAAGCAGGAAAGAATTCTTCAATGTCTTCCCAGTCTACAACTGGATCAGGTTTTTTTACCTCCCCTCTCCAAATATTCAAGATTGCGTGCCCTCTATCTACACTTACGTTCAATATCATCATTGAATTCTTTGCGCTTCCTCGCCCCCTCTCTGACCCTATCTTCTTATCTTCTCCTTTCATTTCTACGTTCATCTGCCTTTCGAATTTCCTCATCTCTTTGTCTCCTTATCCTTTTTTCATGTACCCTTTGCTCTTCTTCTAACCTTTGCTGTTTCTGTCTGTCTTGGTAATAGGCTGCTCTCGGTTTGCGATGGAGCTGTTTTTTTTTGCTCTTCGCGATATAGCTGTTTCCGCCTTAGCCTATCTTTCCTTTTTATCCTTTCGTCCCTTAGCTCCTTCTCTTTCTCCGTGCCTCATCTAACCTCTCCTTAGGTCTCACATCACCACCTCCTTTCCCATCGAGTTTCAATAAGATTTGTCCTACCATCCATTTGTCTTTTGCGAATGCTATCTCTTTAGTTTTGTCTTCACTTCCTTTCCACTTCTTTCCCTCTCTCTCCCCTTGTTGGGAGATGCACTTGTCTGTGCCTGATCCTTTCTTTCATCGTCGTGTCTCCCCTTGTCCCTCGGGACTGCAGAGGTAAGATTCTTGTCCTTATCCTTCCCTTGATTTTCGTCACTTCTGTATGTAGGTGACTTATATGCGGGGTTGCTGTACCCTGTGGCTGCTTTAAGCTCTCTTAATTGGTAGAGTCCCTCAGCCTTACTTTCTTCGGTTTCTGTTTCAGGCAGGGCAGGTGGTGCGGTAGGCGTCTCACCCGCCTCTGTGTATACAATTAGTATCCAATATGCTGGCGGCTCTTCCTCCTTAGTCTGTTCAAACATCTTCCTGAGCTCTAGAACAGCAAGACGTTTCTCTAACTTCTTGCCTGTATATGTGGCATGCAAATATGTCGTCATGTGTTGTAGGACGGCTTCCGATAAAGACCCATTTTGTGGCCATGGCATGAACATCTTGTGGGCAGTACCTTTAACCCACTCGGTGCTATACTTCTTTAGCTTTGGTGAGTGTTTCGGCAACTGTTTGCATAAGTGTGCTAATGGAGTTATGTCTTCCATGTTAAAGTCTGTTCTCTTTCCTTTTATACAACACTTGTCAATACTTTCGTGTGATTAAAACACCTTGTAACAATATGAGCGAGCACCAAACACTGCGTGCTCCAATCCAAATATTCCACAAAAAATCTCTTATATCACCACTTTGCTCAAAAACATAAATTCATGTGCGATTCTGTCTCAGCTATCGAATCGCTCCAAACTTTCAGTTTTCTAAGTATAAATTTCCACGGATGATGTCACACAAAACATATAAGACAGACATTTAAAAGATTAGACAGACACAAGCTGGACACAAACATCTCTGCCTCTAATCATTACCCCTACATGGAGTCTAAACAAACCCCGTTCCCCACGTCTTTAAATGTGGCGGTAGCCTAATTGTTTCCCATTATGTGGGACTCTGGGTTCACGTTTCTTTTGATCGCTATATTAAAGTGCAGGAATAAGGCGTATCTTCTCATTTCTCAGGTGTCCGCCCTGGTAACCTCTCTCTTCTCGGGTGTCCACCCCGGTATTCTCTATTTATTCAATTATTCTCGAGTCATTATCCCTTTATATATATAAATATACAGTCTTCTCTACTTCTGACACTTTTGTTTTTCCTCCTCCCTCCATTACCTTTTCCCTTCACTTGTTCTAAGGCGTACATTGTTTGCCAAAGCACTACATTTTTTGTTTCACTCACCGTTCGCATCGTTCGTTGCTCTGGACCATCGGAATCACTGCCTCCGTTACTGCCTCCTTCGGGTTTTCGTCCGATCAGCTGCCTGTAGGAATGGGAAGGGATATGCTTGTAAAACGGGACCCTTCAGGCCCCAACTGCAGTCTTGGGTTAATTATACAACCATTGTCTACGGGGAGCTTCACAGTCTACTCAGCCAAATGGCGAAGGACTCGTGATATTGCCGAAGACCTAGAGTTACTTTATGTCTACAGTCAATAGGTGTCTTATTTTAATCAATAATTAATAATCAATAATCAATGGTTTGAAGCCATCCTCTGATACCAAGTGTACGGGAGAGGGAGTGACCCTTGACCGGCCCATGGAGTCAGAGCTCGCTCTCGAGTACTTTAAGACGAGATAGCTGCACCTTGAGGTGGAAGGGCTGCAAGATTTCTTACTCCAACACCTATCAATAAGGACAACTCAATGGTTTGGCAAAGGGGAGTCTGTTTAATGTCAAGTACAAAAAATGGGGAAACATGGAAATCAACAGTGATGCGATAGCCCGTCTCACTTCAACTCCCAACAATCTTCATTCAAACAGTAACAGTTATACCCAAAATTCATCATCATTGACGTGTAACACTCAGAAATTTGTCATGCAATTCTCTTGTTTGGAAAAGGTAACTTAAGTGTAGGTGCTATATCTGTATATGGTAATGGAGTGAGAGGATTGGTTAACCCTTATCAGGTGGGCATCTACGCCCTTCCCTCTAACATTACTCATGTAGACGTCACTAAAAGTATGCCGTCCCATTGGTTCTACTATCTATAGGACCCTAGATTAGTTGGCCCATTGTGATTGGGTTGGCTATAACCCCAAGCATAAATCTCCACTTTAATTAGCAGCACACAGAATGGTCAACCAGGTGCAGGATGCCCCAAGATTCACCCAGCCTGCCTTCCATCAATCAGTACTCGAATGGCTATGTGTCAATTAGTTGGCTGTGGTCGGCCTCGAAACTGTAGCTTCTTGTCAGGAAAAATTATGGTATCTCCTGTTTGGGTGAAATCAGATGTTGGCGCCTCTTCACGCTTGGCTGGTCACGTGCTAACACACTGTGAATCTGCTTTGTTTTCCTTCTATTTTTGCATTCAATTCTCATTTCGACCTGCCACCTGCCTGGGCCTCCTTATCTCGAACTTCACGGGGCAGGCTGCTCTTCTGGTCTTAAGTTTCGATTCTCTGAAGCTACTGTCAGCCTCCCTCTCTTGGTTTGACCTCGATTTCCCAGGCACGAGCTGCTTCTGGCTGAGTTTCGATTCCGCCGTCTCTTTTCTTGTTCTAGCTGGAATAAGAATCCTGTCCTGTTTGACCCTTAGTAACCTGGGCTGATTCTGCTTTTGTATAAAGTGGACTTGCATATATATAGTGTGCTTCGTTGAGGTAGATATATAGTTGGTGCTTGCCGCTCTATTCTTCTACTAAGCATAGCAAGCGCTTCTTGCGGTTACAAGCATATGTACAGGCGTTAGCTGGTTGAATGTCTTCATCCTGCTTTACAGTTTAAGTCTCTTTATATTTCAGCATCGTCTCACCTTCTAAATTCATGATATCCTTATTCATGACATTTCGTCTTTGTGTGTCATCTTTTGGTTGTCGTTTCATTCATGTATGAGTCTGTCCGGGCCCTTGTGTCATCACCATTCCTCTTCAATTAAGGCCTTTTGAGTTTCTTCTGGGATAGTGTTTAAGCATCCTTCATTCCGTGTCATTTGTTGGTAGGGTTGTCTCAATGGATACCTTACTGCCCATGGTTGTCTGGTTATTGGCACTTCAATAGGTATTGCTCTTCTGATGGGCACTGAGCAGAGCCCTAACGCGGCTCTCTGCTGGTTTATTTGCTCATCATACATCACATATCTTGGTGTGAACGTTCCTGGTACTTCACAATGAGTGGCTGGAGTGCAGGCTATATTTGGGACCTCCTCTACACTCCCACAAGCCCAAAAGCTCTGAGTTCATTCCCCAGAAAGACCTTTCCTGGGACATCTCTCTGAATGCGCACTGGAATCCTGACCACTGTACCATATTTAGTAAGATTTACAGGCATAACTGGGAACTTGAGAGGTGGGCCATCAGCTAACTTAGTGGGTATATACTCCATTAATCAGCACACTGTCCTTAAAATAGTGCTTGGTATTACAGGAATCCTAGCATAAGCCTCTGATACTTTAGGCTCCCAGGAACCCAGAGAAACTAAAACTGCCTCAGAATCTATCCCAGTGGGGAAGGAGTCTGAGGAGAAGGATGCCCCTGTAATCTCTTCTTCTTTATAGGAGGAGTAGGCCAGATTATCAGAGTGGACCCCCAAGATATTGACCTTACATCTGGGGTGCCCCTTCACATGGTTACTTGCTCCACAAGCCACACAAGACCCACTGGGTCTTAGGACATAGGGAGGCTTATTGTAACCAGAGTTCCGTTTTGGAGGATAACCTCCACTACCCTGTGTGTTCTCTTGTAACCTACCCTTACATTTCTTTTTGTGGCTCTTTTAGGAGGAAGTTTTATCAGATCCCCCACCCTCCTTTTCTTTGGACTTTGTCCTCTCCTCCTGCTTACCCGGATGTGCCTTGTCCTTATGGGACACGCTATGTGACTCTCACAAATCTGCTGCTATGGCCAGCTTAACTCCTTTGAATCTGCCAATGCTGCTTAAGCTCAGGGGAACAAGATGCAAATATATGTTCATGCATGACAAGACATATCATACCCTCAAAGGTGGAGACCTTGTAGCTTTCAACCTAGCCAGTCAAGTTCTTTAAAGATGTCTTCCCAAACCTTAAAATGAGAGTTTGCTTCAACATTGCAAAATCTATTTTTTCAGCTTTTGACATCTCCATAATAGCACTGCAGCCAGAATGGGGTAGTCTGCTGAGCAACCATGCACTCTTATCAGCATTCACAACCTCTTGAACTTCACATGCATACTCAAATGCATCCAACCAGTTCATAATGTCATTCTTCTCATCATACACACTGAGCACATCCTTGGGAAATCTTGGATGAGAGGAGGGTCCAGACCCATTTCCAGATCCCTTGGATCCATTTGAAATGTGATGCTTGGTCAGTTCCAACTGGTGATACCTGTCCTGTTTTTCTGAATGCTCCACTTTCAGCTTAGCTATGTGGAATTCAAGCTTCTTCTGCCTAAACAGCAGCTCTTGCTTCTTGAATTCCAGCATGGCCTCAGCATCAGAGCTTGCAGAGGAAACATTGGACATTACATCATCCAGGTTCTCATGGGACCATGAATGAAGGCAGCAGCAGAACTGTCAGTTCTTCCAGTGGGAGCAGCCCCACCTCCTTCTGCACTCTCATCAGAGGTTATGGCACTGAGTTGCATCTCTTGCCATTCCATAATTTTCTGGATCATTTCCAATTTTGTACCTTGAGCCAGTAATCTTTTCTCAGTACACATCTTTCTCAATGTTTCTGACTTAGAAGCATTTAAGGTTATAACGGTGCTTGTTTCCATTATATTAGATTGGTCTATGGCCTTTACAGTTCTCACTACAAAGTCACTATGTGTCCTGGGTAGAGGTAATCTGAAATGTTGTCACTGGTGTGCAACACTGGATACCTTTAGTCCTATCCCTCCGCTGCCACCAATTTGTTAAGATGGATTTCTGAACTCTGACCTGGTGGGCAGAGATTCAGAAGGCTAGCCTAGTTTCTTTGAACAGGGTAACCTTCTGGACAAGCTAGACCAATCAAGGTAGCATTGGCAGTGGTCAGGACTAGGTCTCAGGGGGGGTGAGGGTGACTGAAAGACCTCAATGAGCACACAGAGTAAAGGACACTTACAAATCACTCCCAGTCAGGTGTTTATATATTCAAAATTCAAATAAATTAATTTCAAGACCTTTGAGATTCAACACACAAATAAAATCACAGTAATACTTCTAAATCAACCCAATCCTATCAATATACATATATACAAGACCAATGGGGTCTAAAGGGTTAATGCACGAAAAGGGTCCACAACCTAAAAAGGGAAGGAAACAGGTAGTGCAAATAGTCTTTAGGCCCTTCTGCATCAAACGCAATCCTAACTGAAAGGCCGTCCAATCCCTAAGATGAGGGCAGCCTAGTGCTCAAATGTACTTGCGAAGCTGATGCACAGGTAGTGCAGATGGGCGAAACAGGGTCTTTTGTAAGGGCTGTAGCAGCTCAGGAAGGCAGGTGAAGTGATGCAGAATAGGTTCCCACTATTCGAGGAGGGTCTCCCCTTGAGGGCAGAGCAGGTTCCAAGTGTTGGGAACCTAGAGGTTCTAGTATGCTGTTTATCCCTGCTACAATAGGTCTCCCAGGGGGTTTGATGAGGTCTTTATGTACCTTTGGAAGGGTATAAAAGTGTGGTATTTTCGGGTGTGAATTGGTCAAAAATGTCTTTGTGTGGTGATTAATCCACTCCAATTCCTCCGCTTTATCTAGTAAAGTCTTCAAATTTTCTTTTATCTCCGGTGTGGGATCTTGTGTCAATCGGGCATATGTATTGCCATCACTTAGTTGTCTCTCACATTCTTCTTCATACTCTCTAGTGTTAAGCAGTACTAAACCTCCTCCTTTGTCCGCAGCCCATATTGTGATTGCTGGATCTCCATATAAGTCACGTATCAACTTTAGTTCATGAGGTTTCATGTTGCGAGGTGACTGACCTTTATCAAAATCTCTCGTAACTTGTTTTTGGAAGATTTCTATTGAAGGTATACTTATTGGAGGGATAAAGGTACTTTTGCTTCTGAATTCCTTGAGTTCTGCTTCTTCCCTAGCTTCTTGATGGTCCAGTTAGCTAAAAAACACCTTCAGTTTCATCTTTCTGATTAGTTTAAAAAGTTCTATTTTAGACTCAAATAATGTGCTGTCATATGTAGGGACAAAACTTTGGCCTTTCTGTAGTGTTTCTGTTTCTTTATCAGTCAAAACTCTAGATGATAAATTTATTACTATGTTCTCTTTTGTTGAAGTCTCGTGTTGGGTTTTCCTTTTGGTCTTTCTCCTCCCCCGTCTCGTTCTCTTCTTCCTTTGTCTAAAAAAGAAGACGGTGTGTCCCTCGCTGGTGTCTCTTCTGTTACTCTCTAGAAACCTGAAGTGCTTGCCGTACTGGCCTCTTCTCGGTTCGGGGGTTCCCTTTCTGTATCGGTTCCTGAGCTTGATGTTTCACTTGAATTTGTAGGCTTGGGCTTCCTTAATGGGGGGCCATATTTGTCCATCCAATTAAAGACTTTATCTTTAAGGTAATCATAAGTATCCCTTTTAAATTTGCGGATTTTTTTGGATTCTAATTCTGTTTTGTAATCTGCCAGTTTCTCATTTATCTCTTGGAGGATAGAATCAACTTCCTCTCTATTCAATGTTGTTACCAAAGCTTCTTCAATCTCTTGGATTTCTTTACTGAGATCCGTTATGTCCTTCGCCAATTCTTGTATGATCAGTAATATAAGATCCAAAGAGCACTTGTTAAGTATAGCTTCCCATTTCTTCACAAAAGTTTTACAGTTTTACTCTCTTTACACAATGTTGGACGCAACTGGATGCGTTGTCCTCTCGGAATCCGTTGACTTTTATGGTATCTCCCTAGGGTTATCGCATGTAGCTTCCGATTTATTTCCTTTCGAATTAGATACTCTAATTGTTTAATCTGTTGTTTGGGATCTTGTCGTTTGCTGTTACTGCTTCCAAAGCCGCTGTCTTTTATCAAACCTAATATTGCATCTGCTTCTTCAGATGAAAAACCCAATGTGTCTGCCCTGTTAGTGGTCAGGGCTTCGATGTCAGTGTATGACATTCTATTCCTTTTTCAAAAATACTTTAATGATCTATAATACTTTTATGAGTTGTGTGCTCCACCTCTATTTGTGCCAAGTGAGAAATCCAAGAATCTGATTCAAAAAACCAATACATACATCAAGGACTCAACCCATTTTTTACAACTCTTGAACGGAACTCCATTCAATTGCAACAACATCTGTTTTACCATCGATGTTAAAAGCCTCTATACATCGATCCCCTACGATTTAGGGGGTGAGGCGGTGGAATGGATGCTACTCAATGCTGAAGAGATACCAGCTCAGAAAGAATTCATAATGGTACTTCTGGAGTTTATTAGCAATAACTCATATTTCCGATATAAGAATGACTACTATCTCCAAGTGGCTGGGACAGCCATGGGAGCCACTATGGCCCTCTCCTATGCTAACTCATTCATGTACAAATTTGAATTTGAAAACATACTACAAAATGAACATTGGTACCCCAAATTGAGTCTTTGGATCAGGTATATCGACGACATATTTGGAATATGGAAAGATACAGAAGAAGAACTGCTCAACTTCTTCACATATCTCAACAACATAGATGACCGTATCCAATTTACTCAAGAACACTCCCTAACTAACATCCACTTTCTGGATGTAGACATTATGATTACCAACACAGGCTATCAGACCACCATCTTTCGAAAACCCACAGATCGGAACAATCTATTACAACGCCTCAGCTTCCATCAACCGAGTCTCATAAAAAACCTTCCATACAGCCAGATGCTCAGGGTAAAAAGATTGGTAAGTGACCCAGAAGACTACAAGATAGCCATCCAAGAGATGGGGAAAAAGTTCCTGGAGAGGGGATATTCGGAAGAAGAAATAAACACAGCTCAATCACGAGTAGCCACACAAAGCAGAGAAGACCTATTGAAGATAAAGACTAGGCAAGAGTCGGCTCCCCCACTGGTCTTTGTGTCCAAATACTCACGTCAAAGCATACCGTATTAAGTGCATTATTAAAAAACATTGGAACACATTATTATGTGATCAGAGAGTAGAACACCTGTTTAATGAAGTACCCACATTTGCCTATCAGTGGAGTCAAAACCTAAAAGACAGACTAGTTCAAACTAAACCAGCACTTAAGAAGAAACTCAAAGAAAGAATTGGAACATTTCCTTGTTTGAATTGTAGCAATTGTAGCTATGTGATGAAAGGAGAAACAGTAAAGCATCCCCATACAGGAGAGACAATCAGATTGAAGTATTTTGCTACATGTGACTCTATTAACGTGATTTATGCCATCAAGTGTCCGTGTGGACTGTACTATGTGGGTCAGACATGGTGGTCTGATAGCCTGTGTTGGTAATCATAATGTCTACATCCAGAAAGTGGATGTTAGTTAGGGAGTGTTCTTGAGTAAATTGGATACGGGCATCTATGTTGTTGAGATATGTGAAGAAGTTGAGCAGTTCTTCTTCTGTATCTTTCCATATTCCAAATATGTCGTCGATATACCTGATCCAAAGACTCAATTTGGGGTACCAATGTTCATTTTGTAGCATGTTTTCAAATTCAAATTTGTACATGAGTAGCAAAAATTAGGTGGAACGAACATAGATCATGCATAAGGAACCACAATCTGAACTCAGCGGTGTCAAGACATTGGGATGAGAAGAAACACAACCTGGCTCAAATCCGCTTTGTTATCCTAGAAGTGGTTTCTAAAAGAGACACCCACGAGAATTTCCAAAGGAAAAAGGATCAAAGAGAATCCTTTTGAATAGACCGTCTGAGTTCCCTTACTCCAAGGGGGCTCAATGAAGAAATAAACTTTATGTGTTTCTTGTAAAATCATTTCTGTAGAATAGAATTAACTTTATATTTTATTCACAGAAGATCGATATTTTCCATGAAAACAACCTTTGTTATTGTTCCGCTATTTAACTGCATTTTACATTTCTTGCCATGTTTTTCTTTAAGATTGGACTATACCTAGGTTTATGTCTTCATAATAGTGGAAAACTCATTGCTTAAATGACACCATAGTGATAGAATACATGTCCCAGAGATGGATTACTCTGGATTATTTTATTTCATACGCCCTACTTCCCATATTTAGTCAATGTGGACCTTTAGTCTTGTATACATCATTACGATCCGTTAAATGAATACACACTGCTAGTCCCCTAATTGCTCTAGCTACCGCGCCCTTAAGGCTCTGTAGACATGAGATTACAATCACGCGCATTGACTTTCAATTCGTTGGTCACCATGGAGACATCCCCGCCCCCTGGCTCGCGCCCGAGGATGGGGCACGAGGCGTATTTGCTCCAGGCAGGACCACGACGCCTCGCACCGTCTCCATGGTAACCTTTAAAACGAAAGGTAAACTAACGCGAGCGCGTTGCAAGCGGCTCACTATGCGGTCACGCTTTGTGCACAACAGAAGCTTAGTAAGTACAGCAGTAACAATTAGATTTCACATGCCTTACCTACGGAAGGACTTGAGGATGACTTAGCATTATTGTTTAACTTTCTTGTAGATCTTGTTGTACCCCCGTACAACACCACGATTTCAGCGTTCGGCATGACCGAGGTATGACATGCACATACAGTTTAAAGATAGAGAGAATATGCACATTTACTTCAGTTAACTAATTGATATGCCGTTTTGTTTCATTCTTACTCATTATCTCTTCAAATGGACGTGATTCGCGGATTGGTATGTGATTTTTGTAATAACCCTTAAACAATGGCTGTTGTATGTACATATACTGTTAACAATGTAATAAGTCATGCTATACTACTTGTTTTTTGCTATAATACCGCCCTGAAGAAGGATTAAATCCGAAATGCATTGGCACCAGAGTATTATGGGCAATTTGAGATGCAAACTCATTGTGTGATTTACAAAAACAAATTTTGGCGGCAAATATTACAGGAATGTGAATTAAACAATTCCTGCTAAAGATATTTCTTTGAACTTCATTACTTTTATATCGTAAACTGGATACCTAATCTACAACATATTAAACATTAGCAACCTATTTGGGGCTAACTGAGATGCGCCTTTCCTAACAAAGTGGATTCACTTTGTTTCTTGGAAGTTTTTTGTTCGATTAGGTCCTAGTGCCACAGGACCGTTTTTGGATTGGCAGCTCCAGGCGAGAACATTACAATAAACTTACTGTATAGTGAATTTATGATTTTCTTAATATAATCAACTACTATAATACGTGGTGCCCTCCTCACCCTCTTTTTCTTGGGCTGTTTATTTAACCACAAAGTGTGGTCTACTATAGATTTGTACTTAGACCAACGTGTAGGTTTGATTATTAATGTAAAAGTATTTCTGTTTGTATGAACTTGTGCAATATATGTTGATGTGTGTAGTTGTTTTTTATGTGATGTTACATTCTAGGTAACTCCTTTTTTAACACATTAATTTTACAATAAACGTATATGTTCAATGATGCATTCTTTTATGTATAAGAGCTAATAGGGGATTGGATGGGAGTCACTAACATTTGTTGCTCATAATTGGTGTTGCTTCTCTTTTTTTGTTATACCTATTGTATTGTTACCCATATAGTAGAGAGGAAGGTTCTGTGGCTTGTCCCACATGCAAACCTGCATTGTTAACCTGTTCATATATGACCAAACTTCCTCAGCACAGCCCTGAAGAAGAACCAAGCATTATTGTTATTTTTCGGTTTAACAATTCAATGCACGATTTAGTGTTTATATCAATCAGTGTATGAGTATTCACCTTTTGCTTTCTGTAAAAGTTCATTGTGAGTCGCAACTTCAGACTTATGCTTGTGTTTTGTTTCCTATTGTTTTTTTGTTCCAGGCTTTTTTATGTCATTACGCCCTTCTATGGCAGCAAACGCTTTGTCACTGCCTTGTAAATCCTTCTTGTCCAGCTTTTTCATACATGCCATCATGTGCTCCATCTTCTTCGTGATGTCAAGAACTTCATCCAAGATGGGATCCGCTTTTGTCCAGATCTCCTCTCTTATTTTCCCTTCTCTCATTTTCAACATGATTTGGTCTCTGAGACAGTCATTATGCGGCTGGCCAAAATTGCATTTATTTGCCAGCTCTCTAAGACCTGTAATGAAGTCTTCAACTGACTCTCCTTTTCCTTATTTGTGGATTACAAAGTAATACTGCTCAAGTATTACACTACATTGTTTTTCAAATAGCAGATTCATCTTCCAGAGTATGCTCTCATAGGCATTTAAAGGCTCTCCACCACCAGGCGCAATCACCCCCAACTCCAGTTCCAACCTGGTACAATCCGGGGGGGAGACCTTTTAGAATCTCCTTCCTTCGAATCTGAGACTGTCCATTAAAAGAGCACAACGCCTCTGTAGGATGTAGGAAGGGTAATGCATTGCCAAGACATTGGGCATCATTACGAGTTTGGAGGTAGCCATGCTGTTTTTAGCAGCATGGCTACCCCCAAACTCGGGACCGGGTCCCGAAAAATGGGAATTGCTGGGCCAATCCGACCTTTGCGGGCCCGGTAATTGACATTCGCGGGACCCGGACCCAGTACGTCCCCATTCCCGTTGAGTCCCTATAGGGGTATAGGGCTCAATGGGAATGGGGAGGATGCTAACAACGGTCCTGTTAATGACGGGACCGTTGTTAGCATCCTGTACTGCTAGCGGGTGCCGTTCTGCACATCTGGTCTGACCAGGCGTACAATGCGGTGCTGCGAGCAGAACTCGTAATGAAGCGGTGAGGCATCAACGTTGCTGGTAGCACGACCGGCACCATTGTTGCCTTACCGCCAAGGTTGTAATGAGGCCCAGAGTTGTGAAAATCTTCTTTCCATGTCTCTCATGTGACCACCGGTGGGCCACGGTTGGGCGAAATTGAGGTGGAAGAGGGCTCATTTTTGCAGACAACAACAACAGTAAGCTGTATTCTTATTCTCGTAAATCCAAATGCAATATTACAGAGCTCTCAGGATTGGAATGCTGATGTAGACCATGTAATGCTATCGTCTGGCTAGGCATCTCCTTAGCCTTGCTACAAATCTGTTAATGTCAACCTTAAGATTACACTCCTCACTAAATACCTAAGAAACAGTAGGGGAATCAGTGCGTCACTCAAGGTGCCCATTGCTGAGGTCCTCGTCGTGTTGGACTACATAGAGTGAGGGACCTTATCATCTGGTGCTGTAGTAAAGGTTCAGTCCATTGTCTCGGGAGGATAGCTCAGGGGCAACGTACTCACCTTGGAAGCAAGATGACACAGAGCAACACAGGTTTGATCCCCGGGTCCGTGCTTAGAAACCTCTCGGTATTAAGCGCGTTATAAATAACCAATTACAATTACAATTCTAGCAGTGAGCGTTGTGCATTCACTGCTGATGCAAGGCCTTCCAAATTCTCTGTACTGCCATCCGCTCTATTGCGACCACTCCAATGAGAAGAGCATTCCCCTCCACTGAGCCACAAAGGCAGCACACGGCAGAGCCCTGCTATACAGTTTGTGCGGAAAGGCCCTCAGGCCAAGCCTACCCCCACACTGCCACCCACCTTCTCGGTTATTCGCCCAATGAAGCATGTGTCAGTTGAGGCTTTTGCTGCCTCTTTCTCTCCCCATCCTGCAGCTCTGTCTGACTCACACCCTTACACAGCCCTTTCCATGATCCACTCTGCTATATCGGATACTCTCAATGCACCTTCCCCTGTCATGAAGCCTAAAGCCAAGTGCAACTCCTGGTACGACTCTGATCTCGTCACCCTTAAACGCGAGGGTAGGGTGGCTGAGAGGAAATGGTTGGCATCTTGTACATCCTGTGACAAACTGGCCTGCTGCCTGCTCCAAAGGCAATACCGACACTCTGTCCTCTCTAAGAAGAGAGCTCACATACAAGCCTGCATTTCTGCAGCATCTAACAACTCGGATGAACTCTTTAAAATCTGCAAGGAGTTGGCCAATCCTGTTGCAGTCACTACTTCTCCTGTTTCTTCCCAGGCCCTCTGCACGGCCCTGGCTTCTCACTTCATCTCTAAAACCCAGGACATCCTTTCCACCCTCTCAGCTTCTCCCTCCAATCTCTCCTCTTCCTCCGGCCCCCATGCCTCCAACCCCCTCCCTTCTCTTCCTTTTGTCTCTTCTTCACTGATGAGGTTTCTAGACAAGTCTGATCTATGAAAACCTCATCAAAACAGGTTCTTACCTGTTCTTCCAAAACAATCAAGGACCACATTGACACAGTCGCTCCAGCCTTGGCTGACTTCTGCAACCACTCTTTCACCTCTTGGACCTTCCCCTACCCCTGAAGCACTCTCTTGTACACCCTCTTCTAAGAAACCCTCAGCCGACACCTTCCTTCCGGCTAATTATCACCCAATCTCTATCACTCCTTTCCTGGGCACACTCCAGGAAAAGCTGGCCATCTCCAAGCTTAATCTTCATGCCGAATCTGTAGGTTGTCTCCATGACCATCAGTCTGGCTTCAGAGCAGCCAGAGGCACAGAAACTGCTCTCCTGAACATCCATGATGACCTGGTCTCTAACCTTGATTCTAATCTCCCCTCCGTCCTCATCCTACTTGATCTCTCTTCTGCCTTTGACACGGTGAACCATGCCATTCTGATCAACCGGCTCTGTGATAACCTGGGTATCATTGATCAGGCTCTGGCCTGGCTGACTTCTTTCCTCTCTGACCGACCCAGCCAGGTCCAACTTGGGTCTTTCCTCTCCTCTATCTCTCCAACTATGGTGTCCCCCAGGGGTCTAACCTTTCTCCCTGGTTGTTCAACCAAAACCTGGCACCTCTCGCTCACCGCGTTGCTGCTCTCTGCTCCAACTACCAGTGCTATGCGGATGACACCAGGCTTGCTTTCAGACTCCCCTCTGCCACCTCTTCTCTCATCCCGGATTGTCTGTCTGCCATCCAAGAGTGGTGCGCCGCCAATGATCTCTGATCCTCCTCATTGGCACACCTGCACCCCTCTTTCCCATCACTCTCTGGCCGGCCTCCCTTGCCCCTCTTACTGCTACCACCTGTGAGGCTAAGAACCCCGGGGTTATCTTTTGACTCCACACTGTCCTTCTCTCCTCACATCTCCGACGCCTCTAAGAAGTCAAACTACTAACTGCACCTCCTCAGAGGTATCCTTCCTTTCCTCTCCTTCCCCCAGAAGCTAACTGTTTCTAGAGTTCTGGTTCTCTCTAGGCTTGACTACTGTAACAGCCTCTTTTTAAATCTGCCTGCCTCTACTCTCCATCCTCTGCAACTTATCCAGAACACGACTGCAAGACTTGTCCTTGGCCTCAAGCCCAGGGATCGTATCTTTCCAGCACTGAAATCTTTCCATTGGCTCCCAGTGGCTGCAAGGATCATGTACAAGACCCTTTGCATTGTCCACAAGGCCATCTGGGGCCTGGGACTGAAATATCTCAAGCTTTCTCTTCTGAAGTATCTTCCTACTCGAGCTCTTCGCTCCTCCATCTCCAACTCCTTTAGGGTCAGTCGCTTTTCCAAGCAACGAGCTGGGGTCAGATCTCTCTCTTCGGGTGGTGCCTCCCTCTGGAACAGCCTCCCTGCCTCTCTGAAACTTGAGCAGAACCATCTCCGGTTCCGGAAGCAGCTCAAGACTTTCCTCTTTGCTTCTGCCTTCTCTCTTCCTCTTCCCTGCTGATCTCCTGTCTGATACTGCACTGGTTACTTGGCTGCCCTCTGAACCACGGGCCTGGGTCCCTGCCCTCCCAGTTGCACACCTGCACTGCCTCCTGGCAGCCCTGCACTTGGGGCTGTATCTGCAGCCCTACAGTCCCCCTACCTGCACTACCTATCACTTGCCGTCTGCACTTAACCCTGCAATGCCACCTGTTGCTGTTTAGATCTTGTGTCCTGCGCTTGCTCCTCCTCCTCTTGCCCCTGCACTTTCTCCCCTTTTCCTCTCCCCTGCACTGGCGCTATCTCAATGTCACTGGGCCTATTAAGGTCGTTGTCTTGCCCCCCTTGTTTCCCTCCCCTGCCTCTTCGTGCCTTGAAACAATTGTGTATAGGCACGCTTTAAATGAAATATCATATCATATCATAAAGCACCAGAGGCACACAGTACTCTGGTACCGGTCTCACAGGGTCCTTTACTCACACTTGAACTCTCCAGCACTTGGCTCTGTTTCATCGGCAGTCCTCACACCGATCTGGCGGATCAGGCACCAGTGTCCTCACAGCCACACAGACGGACTCGCACTAAGTCCTGTAGTCCAGTCGGACTCTGACCGCAGCCATGCCCAAACCCTCTTTCCTAAAGGCCAATATTACTGCCTGTTGAACCGTATATACCTGACCCATGTCTATTTAAGCTGTTGTACAACCATTTCCTGCTCATTGACCCATCTGTAACCAGGGTCCCTTCTGTAACTATTTTTGCACACTATTATATATTGTAAATGTATACTGCCTTAACATATATGTAAATCCAAGTCTTTCAATCGCGCCGTTACCTTAGGGTTCGGTGCGCGATACAAATAATAAAGAAATACAAAATACAAACAAACAAAAATGGCACATAGAGAGCCAAGTGAGCGCCTGGGGGCTGGAGCGTCCAGCTCCTCGCCACTGATATAAGGCATTATCCACACCGGTAAGTCGTGTTCAAGTTCTCTTCATTCTTGAGTACAGGCTACGTGGATATACAGGCCTCCAGATGCTACCTCCTCCAGCTCACTCCAAGTTCTTCAACTGCCTCTCCTTTCCAAACAACCCACTGGACCACTACATTCCAGGGCACTGCTTTCAACATGGAATGCAGATAAGGATTCACCTATGTACAAGCTGCACTGCATTGAACTTCCATGTAAACAATTGCTGAATATAACAAATGCCACTTAACTTCTCCCTAAGCACAGGTATACACGTTCAGCCACCTCTATAGGCACAGGCCAGTTTCTGATTTTCCCGCTTTCTACACAAAGGTTTTTCACTTGACTGCCCCCTCTCCTTGCACAGGCAGTCAATTACGTGCCCCTCTTTCTGTATAATTGTGTTACGTTACGATGACTGAACTGTGGAAGCCCAAACCCATAAGAATCTGATCCATGAAAGACCACCTCATCTTCAGTAAAGCACTCAAAACCTATCAATGTACATGGAAAGTCAAGGACTAGAAAGAGGGCCTGTGCTGCACCCAAAGAAACAAATCATCACAGCCCAGAGCTCTGAAAAAAAACATAGCAAGACAAACAAGTCAAGGACAATTGAACCGTGGGCCAAATGCTGACTTCTAGTTACGAGAACAATGAGATAGGAGCAGAAGAGGAGAAGACTTTTCCATTTGAAAGCACTCAGATGGCTATATTTGGGAATGTACAAACAAAGAGTAAGCGGGCACCACCTGGTAAATTCACTTCAAGTCGAGTAATTCATATATAAGAGATCTCTGCTTCGTAATAAATCAAAACGTTTTCCAGGAGCTGGCTGTGATGAGTCTGGAGACATCCTGACTCAAAAAAACATGTGAGGACGGAGACTAGATTGCAAACCCAGTCACACAGCCGCTCTCCATTGTACCCAAACCGGGTTATGAAATTAATTGTTGAAATGTTCAAAATGATGTGAACTTAATAAATAAATGGAACATGGCAAATTTCAGAAATTGTCAGAGTCCTTGTTGTGTTTCAAAAAATGATATTTTATCAAAGACAATTCTTTCCAAGCAATTAGTTGCTTGGAAAGAATTGTCTTTGATAAAATATCATTTTTTGGTTGCTTGGAAAGAATTGTCTTTGATAAAATATCATTTTTTGAAACACAACAAGGACTCTGACAATTTTTGAAATTTGCCATGTTCCATTTATTTATTAGGTTCTAATAATTGTGAACATTTCAACAATTAATTTCATAACCCGGTTTGGGTTCAATGGAGAGCGGCTGTGTGACTGGGTTTGCAATCTAGTCTCCGTCCTCACATATATTTGGGAATGTGCCACACAGTGTGATACCTATCCTACCCCAACCAAGCCCTTACAGAGCAAAACGGCCTACCCACAGCAAACCCACACTTACCAAACCAGCACACAGCCACTTCTAGGCAATGATTTCCCATGTATTGTGCCCACACCCATTATTGTGTATCTCAATGGAAACGGGAATATTCTTCTGCCCAGGGCCATAGGTTGTACGGTGTGTGTTTACCTATGTCTGTTATTGTGTACTTCTTCCTTTTGCTCTAGGCTCCGACAAGAGCTGCAAAGGTCCCTGTGACACGCCTCATCCCAATATGCCTGACAACGCTATCTCCTACTCTGGTTCACACCATAAATTAATTATAGGATTATCTAATGCGACAGGGGGATCCGCCATGCCATGCAACCCGACATTTCCCCCTCTGCGACCCCCCACCTAGTCCAGATACCTTTGCTACTCCCATCCATTAACCTCTAGGTGCATCCTTTGATGTACAGCACTCTGTTGCTTCCCAGCGAGGTTTGCTCTTTATAAATCCCATATACACACACAAAAGCACGCATGCGCACGCGCGCATACCTACATCTGCGCCAATGAGCTGTCATAGGTATGGACACAAGAATTGACCCAACGCTCGTGATTGCCAGCATTAGACATTTGCTGTATTATGAAACGTTTGCAACTCTACTGTGTCTAATTATTTACTTTCAACCTCCTTCACTAACCGACCTCCACCCAACTCTGCAAGAGAGCCTCGGCCTGCCTTCCTGTCTCCAGACAACAAGCATCGCACAAATAAAGCGCTCTCTAAACTCCCCCAACTTTAGCGTCCACCTTTTTCACCTCACCACAGCTTATCTTTCTGAACACCCACACACAGCAAAAACCTAACACATGTGCATGCAAAGCACTCGCACGCCCAATGAGAGAACACGACCTGCCTCGCCAAGCCTATAGAATGGCAAACACTGCTCTGCTCACACTAACATACACATAATGGCAACTTTTTACTTCCAGGACCCAAAGTGCCAAGAGGGCGTTTAAATGTTATGGAATGTTAGTGGTCTTGTATGCGCCCCTGAGCCTCTATTGGTGGACTCGTTTCGCTTGGCTTTGTCAGAAAGAAGGGGGTGGGGTTAATTAGTGGGAAACCTGTGGTGTTGATGGGTGCAGGTCAGAAGTACCTGGTTCCTGAGTACCAATCTGCGTTCTATGGGTTTGCAAACACTTCCCTATAACAAGGCTCAATTGCAGAACATAGCATTGGCCAATCACTTAAATGCCGCCTTTATGCTCAGCGGATTGGCACTTTTTGCACAGGCCTGCTACATCATGGCTGCCACTCTCTGTGCATAAGCCTTCACTTGCTTGCCCCCATGTCTATACTCGGACCTTGGACTGGGCTGGCCCTTTCTATGCACAAGCCTAAGGCTTTATGGCTTCCTCTGAATGCGTCAGCCAGTTTGGGAATCCACCCTTTCTGCTAGGGATGCTTTGTCTTTTTTGCACTGATTCTGGGTACGTCGTTCATGCTGCTGTTTAAAAATGGAAAATCAAATCAGTCAGCCGCTGCCTCTCTGTTTGCACAGGGCTAAATCTTGCATGCATTCGTCTTTCACTAGGCGGCGCCCTTTCTGTGCGGAGCTTTGACACTTGGTAAATCTATCTATATGCACAGGCCTGCCTCTTTCACAAACACCTGGGTAGCACCACGTTATGCCTTCCTCACGGCTTGCCCCTTGCAGAAAGAGGCAACGCACTTGGCTACCTCCCTTTACAATTATGCCCATCGCTTAGCTGCGTTCCCTTATTCACATGCCCGTCACATGGATGCCCTCCCCTCTATGTACATGCCTGTCAAATGGCAGCCAGTCTGTATTTACAGGCCATTCACACAGCCGTGACGGCTGCCATTCTGTCTCAGTCCCTGTCACTCTGGAGCAGTAATGCTCATTCCTGTAGGTCGACGCCACATGGCAGGCGAACGTTTCCAATCACAGCTTCAGAGGGTGCTGAAAAAAGTAAAGCTGCCAGGGGCCTGAGGGGGCCTGGGATCTATAAACAGGTCACGAATAGCGCTATGATATGCTAGGCGCATTTTGTCCCAGGTGCTGCCTCCTCCGCCTCCCCTATCCATAGATGGTAAAATATCCTGCAACGTCAGGGCGCATGGGCAAAAACATTGCATTGGTCCCTTTAAGTGACTGACCTATGTGCAAAAGTACAAATAAATGGATATACATATTTGTATGTATTAACCACTTAGCAACTTCCCTTGGAACTTCACTACAAAAGATCCAACCTTATCCTTTCAGCCACCGGGATATGACAAGTGCCGACGTCCCGGGATGTCAGGCGGCGGGAACTGTAAGTGGGGACACGGAAGCACCAGCACCATTCCTAACGGTGCCAATGCTTCAGTGAAAACCATGCCTGCTGAGGCCGGTGCTCCCGGGAGCACCGGCCTCTGCAGGCATTCTCACATGCTGGTGGTCCGCAAAGGGTGCTGGTACATTGCTACCGGAACCCTTAATTCCAGACCGCCGGACTTGTAATGAGGCCCTTTTTGAAGAGCCTCGCGACCCCTCTCCCCCCAACCCAACATCCTTCGGGCCCACTTACGCACAATTTGAAGACCACTACCTTAAAACCAACCTTGCTCTAGGCAGCCTTCACAGACCCATGGAGCTAATTTCCCAGTGCTCCTCAATCAGCGGAGAGGCTCGTGGCCTCTGAGGCTGCACTGACTTGTAGAGTCAGCCTGGGATTCCAAGCGGTACACGAACTTTACTGAGAGATTCAGCCGTAACTAGCGGAGTCATTTCACTGTGGTGACCTTTGACGATGCCACTGCTCTTATACCCAAGATATATTGTTTGCCACACTCCCAAGCATTTTATTGCCTGCTCCAGATAATAGTTTGGATGTTTTCAGATTGGAAATGCAAGCCCTTCTGATCTGAAAATGATACTGGCATTCTCTACGAGTCCGGTGGTAACCCTGCCGGTGTTACTAGCGGGTTGCTGCCTCATTCGTAACATTTTACCGGAACCTAGGTTCCCGGTGCCACTGGGACATTACAAGTCCCGGCAGACCGGGAAGCTGGGTGCCAGAAAATGTTAGTCCCGATTCCCAAGGAGTCCCCAAAGGAATAAGTTTACGGAAGCATCAGCACTGTTATTGTTGCTTCCGTGATGAGTCTGCCTACTGGGGCCGCAGGGTCAGTCAGACCTGTCGGCCGCTGCTTCCCCAGCAGGAAAATTCGTAGTGTGGCAGTCCGGAAACAAGGGTGCCGGTGAACTTACCGGCACCCATGTTTCTGGATAGCCACACTCATTACGAGGCCCACTACTGCTCCTCTGAAAGACTGTGGGTGCTGACTGTGGGTGCTGCTTTTCAGGTGAGTGAAAGGTTGCCATCACAGAGAGGCCTGGATAGCAGCTCCCGCCTTGCTGAAGTGAAGCAAGCCCTGAGGGGCCCTGGCTTTTACTTTACTGGGGCACCTGCATTGGCGTTCTTTTATTAGAAATTCACGCTTCCTGAATATTATCCAACAAATGTGGAAGCCTCCTTCGTTTTTTTTTTTAATATTCACACAATCGCAATATGGCGTTGCAGTGACCCAGAATACATATCCAAGTGTACGTCTTCACACATTCTTAATATGTCCCTTGTTCAAAGCTCGTTTGCAAAATATATGCAAGTTAGTGGAGCACAGTCTCTTTCCTTCTTTCTCTCCATCCATTCCCTCTCTCTCTCATCTCGCCTCCTTCATGTTCTTCCCACTCCTTGTTCAAATTCCCTGTCTTGCCTTCTCTCCTTCCTCACACTTCCCATCTCTCTTCCTCAATCCCTCCACATCTTGTAAAGATCTCCCACTACTTGTCCGCTTGTCCCCCAAACTTATCTTCCCCTTTGCCAGTCGTTGCTATGTTGTCCCTTTTCTGTGTGCATGGCGTGACACCCCTCTTCAGGCCTGCATCTGGCGTGAACGCCCTGCAGAGGTTTGCGCTTGTATCTAAATGGGAAGGGGTAAGTTTGCTGGAGAGATGTGGGGAGAGCTGACGGCAGTGATTGTGGAGAAGCGGGTGCTGGTTGAAATGATGAGAAGATCAGTAAAGATGTCTTCCATGATGCTAGGTGCTTTCTTCTGCGCTTCCATGTTAAAAGGAGTGCATCATTAATTCAGAATACCTCACTGTAAGAAGTTCTTTCATGGCTCTGTCAGAAGGCTTCATTCAGAGGAAAACAACATGCTAGACAGCTGGCTAAAAATGCATGTTCAGTGCGTTGGTGGGGGGCATGCATTTCATTACACATTTTCCATAGATTTGCATAGAAATTAAAGCAATGCGTTTTGTTTTTTTAAGCAGTAAAAATGTGCTGGCAATACATATGTGCAGCGGCGCCGCGAAAAATCCATATTGGGTGGCTCACCCAAATAGACACACATAGAAGTGGGGGAATGGGAGCGTTTGTGTTGCTCAAAGGTGCAGCCTATACAGTGGCATCACTAGGGGAAGGGCGACGCCTGACCCCTAGTAGAGCCAGTGTATACGCTGCACCTTTGAGCAATGTCTTGGAAGCAAGATCACGCAGAGCAACAGAGGTTTGAATCCCTGATCTGCGCTTAGAAACCGAACTCAGTTATGGTATTAGGCGCGTTAGAAAAAAAATGATTAAATAAATAAATAACATTGCTCAAGGTGCAGCCTATACAGTGGCGGTAGTAGGGGAAGGGGGCGACGCTCGACCCCTAGTAAAGCCACTGTATACGCTGCACCTTTGAGCAATGCGCTGGTCTTGGAAGCAAGATCACGCAGAGCGACAGAGGCGGATCCGCGCTTAGAAACCTACTAACTCATGTATGGAATTAGGCGCGTTATTAAAAAAAAAAAAGAAAAAAGAAATAACATTTCTCACAGGTGCAGCCTATACAGTGGCGTCAGTAGGGGAAGGGTGACACCCGATGCAGTAACTCGTGGTGTCACCACGATGACGCCATGAGTTATCGCACTTGGTGTCACCAACCCTAGTGACACCACTGCCAGAGGCCCTCTCATACTCAGTCTAAGACAGACACAGCTACTGTGTTTTGTTCCGGTTTTATTAATGCTTGTTAATGGCCCGGGATGCTTCTTATCAGATAGCAATGTACCTGGCTGTTTGAATACACTAACCTGGTTTTTGTTTCCTCCTGCGCTGTGGAATAATTTCTACTGTGAGCGGGCTCTATGCAAAACACTTACAAAAAAAATGTCTGTGTGAGAAACAGAGAGAGATATTGTGAAGGCATGCTACAAAACCAAGAAGAACGTCGAGTGGTGTGTAAATGTTAGGAGAACCTCTAAATACCAATTTGGGCCCATTGTCTGTTACGCATGGCCACCATTTTAGCATTCCCATTGCTTGAAAGGTCATGCTGAACGGTCATTATATTATAGCCATGAATTGCAGTCCATCACTCACAAGTATAAAAATATAACTGATATAAGGCCTCTAAATCCATTGCCAATTGCAAGACCCAAAAAGCGCTCCTCACCGACATGACTCCGTTTTCGAATGAATTGTGATTTACAATGTTTACACACACACAGTATACCCCACCCACTCTCTACCCCTTCTGCATCAGTGCCTCACCCTTCCAGGCCCACTTGTATGTCGTGTCGCGGGCTGACAGGCCGTTACCGGCCACCTCCGACCCCCACCCCCCCTCCCGCACCCCCACCCACATCCTCCCACCTCCACCCCCCCCCAACACCGCCGCGGGGGTTATAAAAGCCATAATATACTGGGCAATACAGGATTTTCTCTGCTTCTCCCAGGCCTGTGTTGGCCTCTGAAAGCGTGGGAGCCCTATATCTCTTTGGCCGCTGCAACTTTGATTGGCTGCATCAAAGTGCAGTGGATCTCACGCTAACTTCCTTCCTGTGGGAGTGCAAGGAAAACACAAACTCCAGGGAGCGTGGTAGGGGGCCAGGCACAGAGTGTTTTGGTTGGGAGGGGCAAAGAGGTGGTGTGTGGAGGGGGATGAAGGATAGCCAGGGGGAGGGGGGTTCACGGAACACCCGGTATTGTTTTCGCTTTTTGGAGGCGAGAATACAAGCATTCAGAATCTACCATGGGGAGTGGGCGCGTGGCAGGCATGCCAGGTCTTGCTTTCATTTTTTCAGGGAATGAGAGAAAGCACAAGGGCGGTGAAAGAGATTGGCAGGAGGCCGGGTATTTTTCTGGTGTTATGGAGGTGATAACGTTTTTTGATACAGGTAATGCTAATTAGGAAAACTATTGAATAGAGCTCTATTTATTTGATTAATGACGTACTTTTGTGATTTTGCTGATTGTATAGTTTTATGAGCTGAATATTTGAAACAAACAAATTATTGACTGCTCGATATGAGGTTGGGATGTCACCCATTTATGTTGTCTGTGCTCTCCTCATGCTTCCATTCGCCACACCATGCAATGCTGGTCCATGGGACAGCGTGGAGCATGTAAAATGGACGTGAGGATCATACATCATGCCACATCATATTATATCATATCATGTCATACACAACATAACATAACATTGTAGATGGGTAGCTACAAACTAAGGGGTGCAGTCCGACTCGTGGCTCTAGCTGTCTATCAGATGCCAGCTGTGGATTATATCCCTGTAGTTGAAAGCTACCCACCTATATGTCTATGGGTATATATAGTCAGACAATGAGTTATAGATATCAGAGGCATATTAGACATTTTGGAAACTTTGTCAATTTCTCTTCCTGTGGCAAATTCCTAGGCTCTACTTAGTCTCGAGTCCACTCTTTATACTTCTTTTATTAAACATCATACATACAGATACATAATAAGGGCCCCCCGCTCGGTCCTAGCAAGATTTCATTACTATAGGGACAAAGCTAGGGTGCTGGAGAGGGTGAGAACCTTGCGGGACATTCAGCACGGGAATTCCAGGGTGACAATATACCAGGCTCTCACACTCCAGATGAGAAAGAAATGCAGCTCTATCACCAGATGGCTACAAGAGAAGGGGGTACGATATCGCTGGGGTCACCCATTCTACCTAGCGTTCGAATGGCAGGGCCAGAGATACCAGCTAGTCACAGAAGTAGACATTCAAGGGGCCGCAGAAGACCTCATGGGTGACCACGCGAGATCATCTACAGATCAAACTGGAACCGACAGAGACCAAAGCCGTGCCCCTCGGGGCCCAGACCTCTCACAGGGGAAGCTAAAAGTCAAAGGCTCACGCAAATTTGGGAAGACCAGACAACCCTCAACAGATCGGGGGGACCCTACATGATAACATAAGTAGCATCCGAGGCTTAATCAATGCCTTGGCTGTCTACAAGGAGCACCAGAAATTCTTCCATTTTGTGCACATTCAACATGCCAAGACTCAATCTATGTTCTTTTGTAATCCTCGGGTATCTGAGGACCTCGTTGGGCATTATATGTTTTCCCCACACCATGCGGGAAGTTCTTTGTTTAAATGACCTAGGTCGGAGTTAAAAAGTTGCCCATTTCGGGGCAGTTTTATGGTTTTATAATGGGACACTTGGTGTTTCTCCTCAGGGATGTGTTGGTGCCCAGGGACTCCGAGTTGCGATATGTGCTGAAGGGGTCTGGAGAGGCTGTCCACAAGCCTGAGCCACAGGGGAGAGGGGGGCGCCCCCGCTGGATCCTCACCACTGGTGCTAGAAGGCAAAAACATAGCGGAGAAAGGCATGACGTACGGTTTCATACTAAAAATTATGTCTCCTGGGGCCGGGGTAGTGACCCTGGCGGTTCGTTGCTCGCTTCAACCTCTCCAGGGGAGCAGGCGGCGAACACCCTACAAAACAGGTAAGGGAAAGGGAAGGAGGGAGGAGGGGAGGGGGGATGTAGTTTTTGTCGGGGTTCAGGGGAAGAGGGGAATCCAGCTCAAGTCACGGACACAGGTTTTGCAACGGGTTTTAAGTAGCGGACACTCAAAAGGGTTCAGAAAGCACAATACAAATGATGAAAATGATTGAGGGGAAAATAGGCACGCTGAATGTCAAGGGCCTCAACTCCCAGAACAAAAGGTCCCTAACGAGTAACATGTTCCGCAAACAACGCCTAACAGTCCTTTTCCTACAGGAAACTCACTACAAGCAAGGAAAGGAGTCGAAAATAAAGGGGAAAGAGATCGGTAGCAACTACTGGGCCTCTCACAGGAGCTCTAAGAAGGAGGGGGTGGGCATTCTTCTGAGCAGGACGTTTAATCACACGGGAGTAGAAACCAAGCAGGGCTTCGGGGGCTGGTTCCTGGGTATTAAGGGAAACTATGAGGGGAAACGTATCACCCTAGCCACTTTATATGCACCCAACTCGGGACAAATACCTTTCCTTACCCAAATCCTCAATCTCATGGACGAATGGGCGGAAGGGGCCATGATACTGGGTGGGGATTTTAAACTGATACCGGATCCCCGTCTAGACCGATGGTCCGCGAAGGGAGGGATGCCCAAAGGGTTTTCCAAAGATAATCTGGCCATACAAACTTTGGCTGAGGGAACACTATAGGGTGGACGTCTGGCGTGCAGCGCATCCGGGCCAGGGCGGTTACACCTTTTTCTTACCCCCGCACTGTACCTATACCAGAATTGATCTTTTGTTGATTTCCGAAGAGGGGAACGGGGTGGTGTCACAACCAAAGGTAGAAGCCATAACATGGTCTGACAATGAACTGCTCATAGCCAACTGGTCTCTACCCGTCTTCCCAAGATCCTCCCGATGGCGATGCAATGACACACTCCTCGGGGACCCGTATTTCGGGACTTCATGAGGAAAGAAATGTTGGCCTACTTCGAGATAAACAATAACGGTGAGACCGATATCTCTATGGTGTGGGAGTCTGCAAAAGCAACCTTCAGGGGCCTCCTTATTGCAGAGAGCTCAAGGAGCAAATGAGAAAGGGGCCTAATTGAAAATAAGATCCACGCGGAATTGGGTGGGCTGCGTGCTAGGTTAGCCTCCCAGGGGTAGACTGGGGGGCTCTCCTGGAAAATATGCAGGGCAAAAGGCAAGAACTCCACACGGTCCTCATAGGAGAAGTCATTAAGAAAATGCGATACACCAAGCAAAGGTACTACGAACGAGGGGACAGAGTTGGGACCCTACTGGCACAAAGAGCTAGAGGCTGTAGAGTCGAGAGAGGAGTTGCTCGTCTTAAGGACAGAGAAGGAGGGACCTGAGGGGGCAGGGAAGAAATAGCGGAATGTTTCGCTGACTACTACAGCAAACTCAACTCCAGACAGGCAGGTGAATCACTAGATGACATCCGCACCTACCTGGCAGAACACCCTCTGCCTAGGCTGTCAGAAGCAGAACTAGAGGCCTTGGAGGGGGAGATATCGGAGGAGGAGGTGGAGGGCGCCATCAAGAGGCTGAAAGCAGGAAAGGCCCCAGGGGGTGACGGCTATATGGCCAATTTCTATAAACAGACCCAATCAGTTCTGCTGAAGCCACTGGCCAAATTATTTAATCACATTAAGAGCCGAGACTTAATCCCACCGACGTTCCTACAGGCCCTCATCACTGTAATACCTAAACCCGGTAAAGACCAGATGGAATGCGAGTCCTATAGACCTATCTCGCTCCTCAACCTGGACGCCAAGATTTTCGCAAGGATCCTGGCCTCCAGATTAGAACGCTGCCTCCCTCGCTTGATACACCCCGACCAAGCGGGATTTGTCCTAAATAGACAGGGTTCTGATAATGTGCGAAAAACTCTTCATGTGCTCACCTCTAGGGTGGTTCGCGATGAGGGCGCACTCCTACTGGCCCTTGACGCAGAGAAAGCTTTTGATAGGGTCAGTTGGGCTTTCATGGGGGAGGTCTTCACAACTCTGGGAATGGGCCCGAGGTGGTTCGGTTGGATATCCTTGCTCTACTCCTCTCCTTCCGCCAGAGTGGTGGCTAATGGGACGGAGTCGAGAATGTTCCCCCTTGAGCGCGGCACATGACAGGGATGCCCTCTGTCCCCGCTAATTTATGCACTTGTGATGGAACCATGGGCGATCTCTGTCCGCAAGGATGAAGCTATCAGGGGGGTACAGATAGGAGACACATATTGTAAAATCTGGCTCTTCGCAGATGACGCACTGCTCTACATTACAAAGCCGTCCCAGACAGTCCCCAGGTTCCTACAGGGTCTCTCTCGCTATGGGGAACTGTCAGGGTATAAGGTCAACCTCGAGAAATCGGTGGCATTTATAGGGGGAAACCTCCCGGACCCAGAAGTAACCTATGTGGGTGGGCTCCCCTTTAGTCTCCGAGAGGAGGGATTCTGGTATCTGGGGGTCCAGATCACAAGCGACCCCGAAGACCAATACCTGGCTAACTCCCCCCCCCCTCTGGGCCGCGATCAGAAAAGACATGGAGAGGTGGGCAAGGTCGGGTCTCTCTTGGATGACACGCCTTAATCTTATAAAAATGGTTATCCTCCCCAAGTTCCTGTTCCTTTTTCCAAATGCTCCCGGGGCTGATCCCCAAAAAATTCTTGTTGGAAGCAAAGCGAGTCCTTCTCAACTTCCTATGGTCGGGCAAAAAACATAGGATTTCTCATGTGGTATTAACCGGGCCAAAAGAAGGGGGGGGTAGGATACCCCGACTTAGAAACATACCACAGGGCCTCCCAGTTGAGGGTCCTGATTGACCACTTCACTCCAGGTACTGAAAAACAATGGGTGGCCATGGATAACAGGGTTCTTGCACCCGTCACAATAGAGGAATGGCTCTGGGTCCCTACGAAGAACATCCCTAGAAGTGTTTTGAACCACCCAGTCCTAAAAGTATTGTGGTCCCTGTGGAGGGAGGGAGGCTACTATCACTGGCTCACGACCTGGCCCTCTCCATTGAGCTGCATCTGGGCCCCCCCCTTCTTAGCCAAGATAGCCAAGCCAGCGGCATACCAATCGTGGTTCGAAGCTGGCCTTAGTAGGACTGGCCACCTCTGGGTAGGGGGCACGTTCCTTCCCCTGAGAGACTTAGAGGAGGCCCTTGGAATAGGCACTCTATCCCCCTTCCGCTATCTTCAACTCAAAGGGGTCCTCACCGAGCCATCGTAGGGGGACACTCTTAGAAGGGACCTCACAGATTTCGAGGCTCCTCCTCTCTGCCAGGGGCTCTAAGGGGATAATATCCCTCCTCTACAAACTCTTTCTGCTCTCCGTCCCAAGAGACCCACCACCTGCACGCACGCAGTGGGAGAGGGACCTGGGAGAGGAAATTGATGATGAACGATGGGCAGCAATGTGCAGGCGGGCCAACCGGTCCACGGCCTCGCTTCAATATCGCCACCAGGCCTTCAAGGTTTTGCACCGCTGGCACTACCCCCCACAGAGGATTGCTAGAATGAGGCCAGGATACGACCCACACTGCTGGAAATGCAGAATAGCGAAGGGGGATTATATCCATATGTGGTGGGGGTGCCCAGTGGTCCAAAAGTACTGGGGAGAGGTATTAACCTGGATCAAAGGAGTTGACGGGGTCGAACGAGCCTCCTGCCCCTGACTTCTCCTTTTTGGTATAGACTCGGGTGATGACCACGAAAACACCCAAGACCATATGTTACAGATCATGTTGGTGGCAGCTAGATGCTGTCTGGCACAGAAATGGAAGAACCCCGGAATGCCGGGGGAAAAAGCATGGGTCACTAAAGTGTGTGCTATCTATGACATGGAATTCCTTACTCATCTACTTGACGAGTCTAAGTGAAATATCAAAGAAATATGGCTGCCCTTCTTCGATAAATACAGTCGCCCCGCCTAAAGCGAAGCACCCTCCACAGGAGCTCCTCTCCCGAGGAGGATAGGCTGCCACCCATTAACTCAACTTGCTTGTGAACCTTTCAAAACTTGGCTCATGACGTTGGCGTGCGAAGCAATACATCATGATAACACCGCTATGCTCTTCACGAACCCGCTAAGCAGACAGCAAATGATACTTTGAACTGGAGGTGGGAGGGGGAGGGATAAGGCGAGGATCGGGGGGGTTATGTTATAATTATTTTCTTTGTTAATCTTTCCTCTGGAATGCTATGTGATGTTATAACATTATGCGGTATTCAATAATATATGATTTTCAAAAAATAATTTCGCTTTGGACACTAACACGAACTAGAACTCGGATTGTAGTGGACCACCATTACCGATTAATGGCAGGCCTGCATAAGGCAAATGGGCAGGGCATAGACTCTGTTTTCTGTACTTCACTCTTTGTAACAACTCCCGGGTGGGGAAGGCAGAGCAAGCATAGCCCCAGGAACCAGAAGGGCTCTTTTCATGGCATACCAGATGGGGCGACTACTGAAACTATAATCCGAAAACTGCACAAAGCAGATAAAGTCATGCAATGAGCCAAAGTAAGGCTCAGAGCTGCTGTGCCAGTGCCAGAGTTATATGCCATTGGGGGTGAAAGTGGTGGAGGGCAGCTTTATTCATAAAGGACATTCCCACGGGTTACACAAAGGTTAGTGGAGAAGAGGGAGTAGTATACAGTGAGGTAAAACACACAACCAGAAGTCACAAATATGCAATGTTTGCTCTGATGAACTCGAAAGTGCCCATTACTGAGTGAACCCCATGAGAAGAGGTCTGCATTTACACTGGGGAACCCCATTGCCCTTTCAGTAAGGGATGTGAAGTTAAGAACTCTAGACAACCTCACATCTAGATAATCACACATTGTGTTCCCATTTTGAGGCACCATCATAAATGTACCAATTGAGGCTGTCCCAATCTGATGAGAAGAAAGGATAAGGATGTCGCAGCGGGGTGGGAAAAGCCTGCCTACAGTTGTATATGAGATAGACACTAAACATGGTGATCCTGAAACCCAAGAACTAGTCTAGAGGCACTAATATCCAAGGCAACGGCCACTGATCTACATTTGTGAATGGAGGATTGGGGTCTGGATTCCACGCACATTGGCACCCAGGCAAAAACAGTGCACTCACTACAGCGCCATTCACCAGACAGCTAACCCGGCGCATCCAACTATCAGCCAACAAGATTAAGATTTAACCGCTACAAACTAACCAAGGAATATTCAAGAGACACACTTTAAGACATTTTTAATTGGAGGAACACACATTCTCATGAATAGTTATCGACTTGCAACAGAAACAAATTGATACAGATGACGTGGCAGTATAGTTAATCTATACAAACTATTGTCATTTTGGGTAAAGCCTGTTAAGACCAATTGATTCTACACAAGAACAATTCATTTAAACAATATATGGCCCTGAAGAATCGTACAAATTGTATGAAATAATTAGGGATACAATCTTGTGAAACACGTGTTGGCCAATTAAAACAAATAAGATGCATGTTCATTTTTAAAGTGTAACTAGAATAATACAAAGGTGTCCTTTGGACGATCAATTTATCAATATCTTTAATTGTAAAACTGCAAACAAGCATTGTGCTTTTTATCTCTCTTAATTTATTGTTTTCTCAAAAAATGAATACATATTTCTAACCAGATTGAGAGATGTGTGTTAAGTCGATCCCTTTAAGGCAGAGGATTTTTTGTTTGTGTTTAGTTATTTTGGCAGCATCTTGAAAAACGTAAAAGTCTAAGTCGAATTCTGTATAGAAGGAGCGGTAGTGCACGGCCATCCACTATGTACCTAGAGTGTTATACACTCACCGAGATGTTAGGCGCGGCTAAGTCCCATGGTAGAGTGCCTTAAACCTCTGAAATGGTCATTGAAGCGTTGCCCTAAGAGAGTGTTAAAACAAGGGCTCTATATTTTCTGTGCCAGGAGGGCACTATCTTCTGACTGACTCATTTTATTTTCAGCTTGTCTTCCTCCGTTTCAGTATCCCTTTTCTTTTTTTTCAGGCTGCCCGCCTGTGCTCCTCCGCATTTTATGTCAGGGTAAACCAGCTCCTATTCGTGGAGGTCTTGCGCGGGCCAGTTATTTGCGCATGATCCTCATTCGCTCTTCCTGGGACCAGGTCACTGCTGCGGCGACGTGTGGCCTGGGACTCACTTTCACCTCAGGCTCTGAAAAAGTGCCTATGTAGGTGGGAGGAGATATTTGGCGCGCTGCCTATAGATCAATTACAGGGGTTTGTGAAGTTGCAAGGGAAATTGGTAAGCAGCCCTCTTTTTTCTAAATCAATCTCGAGTGGTGACTCCTTAATGGGGGTGTCCTGCATCAGGGAGGGATGTTAGCAGTTTCATGGCACTACTGGGGGTAAACCCAAAGGTTGCACTGGTGGTGACACTGATGGTCCTGCGGGCCCCAGGCCAATTCCCGGCCTGAGTACACACTGTAGTAAGATGAGGAGACGGGTACGGCTTAGAAATCAGGTTTATTGGCAGCAGAAAACCCCGGACCCAGCCAACTTCTCCCGGGTACTCCAACGGCTTCTCCCCGAACCTGGAACCCTGGGTGCGGGTAAACAAAGAGACACCTCGCCCAGGATTCCAGGACATCAAGCAACATTACAACATTTCTCCCCCTCTGACAATAACAACAGAAAGACAAAAGAAAAAAATGGAAGAACAACAGAAAAGAAAAGTTACAGCCACCGCACGCATACACCACCGCACGCATACATTATGCCCCCATATCCACACACACACACGTTCAAACAGGATGCGGAAACACAAAACTGGTCACGACCCATCCAACACGTAATCCCTGAATTTAACAGGCCTCCTCCTATCACGCACAGGATGCTCAACCCTTGCGACCGATGCTTCCACCTTGTTCAACCCCTGCGATTCCTCCACCACCTCCACATTTCCATCATTACACTCAGCACCGGCACACACCTATTGCAAACCATTAGCATCACTGTTGCACCTCTGCTCCCTAACACACCCCAAATCATCCACTACGTTGCTCATGCCTCCAACATCACACGGCCTCCCTGCCACACATAATTTGTCCTGATCTTCCTTCCCAACAACCACAACACGCCTTTTACTCCACCTGGAACCATCCTTCAGTCCCACCTATCCCCGGCCCACCTTAACTACCCGCCGGGGCTCCATGTACACAGTGAACCCTTTGGGCACATGTCTAGGGTTCTTGATCTGCACACAATCTCCCACAGATACAGGAAGAGGCTTCCTACGAGCACACGCCTGCTTGATTTCTTCCTGCCTCAAACAACCTCTCTTTAAAATCTCCTGCATGTCCACATACGAATGCGCACCTCCACCGAGGGCAGGCACCCTCAACTTAGAGCCAGGTTTTCTGCCCCTCATCAACTCAAACGGCGAACACCCAGTAACAGAAGAAGGCGTATACCGGTAGGACTTGAGAGCCTCCTCCAAGACTTCTCCCCAATACAACCCATTGGACACCACCAACTGTACGGCCCCCTTCACAAAATGGTTCACCCTTTCTACTAAGCTGTTGGCAGAAGGATTGAATAACGCGGTCCTGTGATGTTGTTTAGCCAAATTCCTCATGAACTCTTGCATATACCCGAAGATAAATTGTACCCTGTTGTTAGTCACATTTACTGCGGGAATGCCCTCCCTGTCAAACACTTTCTTTAAGAACTCCACCACCTTTTCCGTAGTCACACTCTCCAATGTGGTCACCTCTACCCACCTCGATGTGTAATCAACCAGAACCACCAGGAACCTGAGACCATCTCCCAACACATCCATGGGCCCCATTATATCAACCGCTACCTTGGACCACACCTCTCCGGGTCCCTCCACTGGACATACAGGTTGCGCCCTGGGCACTTTACTCTTATCGCTGATAGCGCACAGAACACATTCCTTCACCTCCCTCTCCACCTTGTTGTCCTTCCCGGGCCTCCAATAGGATTCTCTCAGTCTCCCTTTTGTTAGTGACCTACCCAGGTGCCCCTCATGGGCCAGATTCACTAACCTGTCATGCAACGTCACGGGAGGCACCAACCTCAACCCTCTGGAAACACCCCACGGGTCCTCTGACAATTTGCCCCTTACATGACCATAATCCTTCACCAAAACCTTGTCCAAACTTCCACGCTTCAACGCATCTCTAATTTTGGCCAAAGTAACATACGCCACACATTCTTTGTTCCATTCCTCCTTATCAATGGCAGGAAACACTCCCGCAACCACCACACACTCCTCCTCCTCAACCTCACGTCCCTCCTCATCATTAACCAAACTGGGCAAATGCGACAAGCATTCGGTGACTGCGTTTGTGATGCCTGGAATGTACTCCACTCTAAAATTGTATTCCTGCATACCAACCCTCCACCTTGATATTCTGGGAGAAGCAGAACATGCACAAGGGGTTTGTGACCAGTCCGCAAAACATATGGAACACCCACAAAAAGGTCCGGAAATGTCTAGATGCCCATACCATAATGCATCCAAGGCCTCTCTCTCTATCACCGCATATCTCTGCTCGGCCTCCCTCAACGCCCTCAAGGCAAACGCAATGGGCTGATACCCTCCATCGTCCCATTGCTCTAGCACAGCGCCAATGCCCACCTCACTGGCATCAACTGTCAATACAGTCCTGTTCTTAGGTGTAAACGATACTAAGGAAGGCGCATGATCCACCTACTCCTTCAACCTCTCCAATTCCCTTTGACAATCCTCTGACCACACAAAATGCACCCCCTTCTTAAGTAAGGCCCTCATGTTCACCGTCTTTTCGGCATACGAGGCAATGAACCTATTGTAGTATTCCATCAGACCCATGAAAGAGCTAAGCTGTTCCTTATTAATGGGATCAGGAGCCTCCTTCATCACCCTGACCAGATCTTCACTGGGATGCATGCCATTCTAATCTAATGTGTGTCCCAGGTAAGTCACACTAGGAACACCAACATGGCACTTGGCCCACTTCACAGTCAAACCACTCTGATCCAGGACCTCCATCACCTTAAAAACTCTGCAATCGTGCTCCCCACGGTCCTTCCCCCACACCAGGATATCGTCTTGAAAATTCTCCACTCCGGCTATCCCCTCAAACAACTTTTGCATTAGCCTCTGAAACACGACAGAAGCCGAGGCCAGGCCAAATGGCATCCGACGGAAACAGAAAACCCCAAATGGTGTTACAAATGATGTCAATGGTTGTGACTCCTCATGCAACTCAATTTGATGGTAGGCTGAGGAACGATCAAATGTTGAAAAACATGTGGCCTTCCCCACATACGCTAACAATTCACTTATGTTAGGCAACGGGTGTCTACCTACCCATATGTTGGCATTTAGGTCCATCAAGTCCACACACATTCTAAGGCCTCCATCGGCCTTACAAGCCAACACCACGGGGGCTAACCATTTCGAGTTCTCCACTTCGTCGATTATACCTGAAACCAGAAGCTTGTCCAGTTCCTCTTTAAGTGCCTCACGGCCAAAATGGGCACTCTCCTCACCTTATGCACACATGGCACTGCACCCCTCTACAGCACAATCTTGTGGGAAAATCCCCTCAGCTTTCCCAACACAGAAGAGAACACAGTGGGGAAGGCTTCCTTGAGATACTCAGCTGTCACCACCCCCCTTTTGCACACCTCCTACCCGGCACTCACACTCAAGATGGGGATAAGCTTCCCTGGCCGTATTTCAATTTCGAGAGCGGCCTGCTCGTCCCATCCGAGAACCGGTTCCCCCTGGTGTGCCACACACAACTTTCCTCGGGCGATACGCCCCTCGAACTCAATTGTGGCCCATACATGCCCCAAAACTTTGATTGAAATCCATCCATAAGCACAAGGATTAATGTCCGACGGTAAAAGAGAGGATATATCTTTGTGATAACTTTCACAATACAATTCCGTGGAAATCATGGTATAGGGAGACCCTGTGACCACCATCATTGTACCATCACACCATTTACTGTCAACATGGCCCATGGCCCCCTCTTCCTCTTCTGGGGTGCACTTACACTCAACAGCACCCCCTCATGCGCTCTCACACTCTCAAAACTATGGCCTTCCTGCCCCACATAGCCCATAAATGTCACATCATCGCCACTGTCCGGCTCACCAGCTTGATAGTTTGTTCTCCATGGTACTGCGGCACACTCGGGCAAAGTGTCCTCTCCCTCTGCAATTTCTGTACTCTGCGTTGTTTGCGGGACATTCTCTCGCTCCCGTGGCACGTCCCCTCCACGCACATCTCTTGCAGGATTCCCTCTGGATGAACTTCCTTGCCGTCCTTTGTTCTCCCTTTGTACTCCATTGGCCCCTTCTTGGACATTATGGCGTGTACCGCCTCGCATTTGTCTGTCATTTCCTGGATTGCTCTTCTTTGATTCCTCAATAGCCCTCACTATCTCAATCACCTTTTCTAAGGGAGGGTCCTTCTCAATCCAGAGTCTTTCCCTCACCCTGGAGTCACTGGTCCTCATCATAATTTGGTCGTGGATGTATTCGTCCAACTTGTGGAATCGGAAAAAATACAATATTACGGCTGTTACACCGAGCAAAGGAAAATACACCGACACAGGCTTAGAAAGATTCCCAGAATCTTTATTACAAAACTGAACAGTATTCAACAAAGTACACAAATAGCTATTTGGCTGTCAATACATCACATAGACCACCAGCAGGGTTCAATATGAGCAGTGAGGGAATTTCCTAGCTGGACATCGACGCATTTATACAATTTGTAAAATGATGTCCAGCCCCCTTACAGGTTAATCATGCACTGGGCTAGGGTCGCGCCAGGTTCACTTTCCTAATTTACATATCTTGTGCATGCGGTTTACTTTTCAATACATTTACTAACACACTCCATTATTCTTCAATTTAAGATTTGCACTCTTTATATATTGCTTTAATACAGACCAAACAATGTTTCGCATATTATATTCGGATAGCATTACTGTTCTTGTATACTTGTAGTTTAAATTTGCTAATTCAAGTAATCCTCTGCTCCCGAGGTCACCCTAACATGTAGCCTGAGGGCAGGTTGGACATTAACTCCCCTACAGAGGTTGGAGAGGTTAAGGCAAGAACAAGGACACACGAGACGGCCATTTTAGATTACAGGGTGACTTTGTATAAAACCCCAAAATGGCGGTTTCTAACTTAAAATGGAGGCTTGATTCAAGATTCCGGCTTACATCAATTTCTAAGGTCAAGACCTTGCCGCAGAGAGTTATTCGCGTACAACTTTTAAGCAACTTGGCGTAGGCCAATATACATACAAATCGTTTGTAATAAGAGGCATAATTTAATATCCGGTTTGACAAACCCTCCTTTTGGCCTATGCCAAGTGCTAATACTATTTCTGATTTGATTGCAAGTAACTCCATGCGTCATCGTCCAGACACCCCAAATCATTGTCGGACATATCTATTGCCATTAGGTCTGATACCGGAGTTTCCTTCAACACATACTCTTTGGAGAGCTCCTTTGGGGATTATATTTTATTCCCTAATACACTTGTTGCTTGCGTGCAACATCCCCCTAATACTGAGCATATACCAGAGAGACACTATATACAACAACAAAGAAACAGAAAACTTCCCAAGATAATCAGTAGGGCCGAGAACAACTTCCATCCCCATGACCGTAGGAGGTCCCAAAACCATGTACCAAGTTCCCAATTTCCCTCAGGAACATGTACTTCTGAACTAAGAACATGTAGATTTTGGATCGCCCTAAAGATCGTTGGAGAGGAGTCTGGAACGTAAACGCAGCAAGCGGACCCCACTAATTTACATACTCCTCCTAGCTCTGCCAGGATGACATCTAATGCCATCCGGTTCTGAAGAGCCACTAATCTTATCGCTCTCTGCTCTAACGTTATATTATAGAGTATGTCAGTGGTCCGATTGATGGTTCTCTCCAATACTCTCGCTAGTCCCCTAATATCTTCTGAATTCGTAATTTGCCCAAAAAATGGCACAAAAGATTTCATAATATCTCCTAAAGTTTGCGCTGGAGTATCCCCTTTTACACCTCGTTGTGGACGAGTCTTTGAAATTTCTGTAGTACTGGCAATAAATACCCAGGTAATAGAATCCCTAAATAACAGGTTCCTTGCCAATCCCTGGACAACCACGGAAATGCCATATTACCGCAAAGAAAATAGACAGGTTCGCCTACGTACAGAGGTCTGTTTTCACTAGTCAAATTCGCAACGTTGGCGCACTTTCTAAAATTACCCATTGACCCTGTTCCATTCCTCTGTATGCAGAAGGATACTGAATCGGGGCTGTGATTAACAGAATAAGATGGAGGTGTGGCATCCTTATTGCCTATAGGAGCCATTTTGAAAGAGATTAAAGACTGAAAAGGACGAGACAATCTTTCAGAGGGCCTAACAGAAGCAACGTTTGGCTTGCTTCTATTTGCAAAAAGCAAGCATCCCAGGGGCATCAAAACATTCTTTTCAAAACTATTTAAATTTGTACCATCAAAGTTCCCTGAGATGCTGTTATTCCATCGACCAAAAAATAGTGCTCTAAGAGAAGCGTAACAGGCAGTTGTCAGAGGCAAAGGGTAAATATACCAACCTAGCCCCTTATCCCCATGTTGCGGTAAATGTGTACAGATCCAGCAATTGGTCTTATTAAAAATTGCATGAGTGGCATTCATTATTAACAAAAGGGTATTATTCTGATAACCCCGCCTATGCAAAGAATCTCTAGGCGATAAAGTATGCAATTGCACAGAAGGAGTGGGAATCACAGATACATTTTCAATAGGTAAAAAGTCCTCTAACGGATATGCTTCTTCCAGATACCATAACCCAAACCCAAAAGTCATTACAAATCCAGTAATTAGTACGAGAAGGCAACAATACACTTTGGGGGTCCCCTTACATACTTGATCATTGTCTCTGCTAGTCACATTTTTATCTAAAAGTTCAGTACGAGCGGTAGCGGGTGCAGGCATCGTAGTCTTCAATCGAAAAACACCAATTGTTTGTTTGCTGGCGACTCCAGTCGCGCGTCTTCTTAATGTCTTTCCCACAACCCGTAGCCAATAGAATCTTTCCGTACAATCGGGCCAAAAAGACAAGCCCTCAAATGATTTTTTTCAGTCGCTCAGTCAGACCATGCTGTACATTTATTTCCTTGGGCGCAAATTATATTTTGCCGTTTCTGGTGAGAACAAAGTGCCGTCACTTCCTCCTGGAAGTGGTGAACGGATGGAAATGGGATCAAGAAAGGATTGATCCAGAAGTTCCACTGTTGGGGAGTGCGGAGACAAGATGGCCGTTTTGTCCGGCCCTGCGGATTCTGAAGCGGTCTCCGATTCTCCCTTGTTGGTTGTTGCTGTTTCAGGCACGCGAGTTACAGCAGTGGGAAGAGATTCTGTGTCTTCTGTATCGTATGGCACGGGCTGTGGGATCCGTTTGGTGTGCGTCGCATGGATCCAGTGTTTATGACCCGCTACCCGCACAGCAGTCTGGGTGACTAGCAGGACTTGGTAGGGACCCCTCAACCGAGGTGCAAGGCAAGACGACCTCTCAAAAACCTTCGTGAGGAACCAGTCCCCCGGTCGTAGACTGTGACCGGGGCCCTCGTAGTGTACAGGTAATGCCTCTCGCACCTGGTGATAAATTGAAAACAGATTTTTAGTCAACTGGTTACAGTACAGTATCTGAAAGAAGCACATTTTCTATATCCCGTAATGAGCGACTTTTTGGCATACCCCAAATATTAGCAGGTCTCCCCATTACCACCTCAAAGGGAGAGAACCTAGTCTTAGTTTGAGGGGTCGTTCTCATCGATAGTAACACGATCGGTAAGGCGTCCGGCCATTTTAGCTTGGTGCCAGCACACGTCTTAGTTCTTTATAATGCCACTGTGCCTTTCCACTAATCCGGCACTCTGGGCATGTCTAGCTGAATGGAACCGCTTGTCAATCTGTAGTCCTTTGCAAATTTGCAGGATTACAGTGGCAATAAAGTGTGGCCCATTATCAGACCAGATGACTATCGGCAGCCCGAACCTAGGAAAAAACTCTTTCAACAGAGTTTTTGCCGTGGTTATGGCCGTGGTTATGGCCGTTGCATCTTTAACCGGGAAGGCCTCAACCCACTTACTAAAGGTGCAAATAACAACCAATACATATTTAAGATTGTTACACCGTTCCATTTCAATAAAATCAAAGTGAATAACCTCAAACGGGACAGAAGGTGGAGCGAAACTTCCTCTAGGAGTTGAGGTACCTTTCCCTACATTGTGCTGCAAGCAAACCATGCAGTTCTGGACAAAATGCTCTGCAATTTTGAAAATCTTATCATTGGCCCTTACACTGTGTAGCATTGTTGTTAGGTCCGTGCACACACATGTATCGGTCCATGAGCCATAATAACCATCACTGTAATGTAGGCGTCAGGGAGTAACCATTTCCCTTCAACATTGTCTACCGAACACCCATCATCATCCAATCTTCCTGCACCCTCGATCCATCTCTTAGTTTCCTCTATGGTAGCATCTGCTTGAATATCTTTTACAACATCA
Organism: Ambystoma mexicanum; assembly: GCF_040938575.1. Taxonomy (NCBI): domain Eukaryota; kingdom Metazoa; phylum Chordata; class Amphibia; order Caudata; family Ambystomatidae; genus Ambystoma; species Ambystoma mexicanum. The sequence continues at coordinate 858,515,895 of NC_090934.1, read as the reverse complement.
ATACTTTCTCCCAAAGTGCAAACATTTACAACTTCTTTTACAGCGTACATTTCTGAACTGAAATCAGTGCAGTCTGTTTAGCTATCTGATCGGCGAAGGCATTCCCTTTTCCTACATCATCTGTAACTTTTTGATGTGCTGAACATTTTATGATAGCTAACTGAACAGGGAGTGCAAGTGCTGAAAGCAATCGCACTATTAAAGTGCCATGCTGGATTTTCGTTCCGTGTGAGGTCAAGAAACCTTGTTCTTTACAAAGTCTACCGAAATTGTGGGCCACCCCAAAGGCATACTGACTGTCGGTATATATATTCACTGTGCGCCCTTCAGAAAGCTCACAAGCTCGAGTGAACGCTATAATTTCTGCGGCCTGCGCAGAGTTATGCATAATTCTTTTAGTTTCCACAACCGTGCTTAAAGTAGTGACAGCATAAGCAGCCGTGGATGTACCGTCTGGAAGTTTAAAACAAGAGCCATCACAAAATAGCTCTCCTTGAGGGCCATTCAAAGGCGTGTCTTTCAAATCGATTCTGCCTTTAGTCTCTTGTTCTGTCATATAAAGGCAATCGTGTGACGTATCGTCATCATCAACAATATTTTGTGAGACAGGTAAAAGTTCAGCCGGATTTAATACGCAACACCTCTGAATTTGAATGTGGGGAGCAAACAAGATCAGTTCATATCTTGTCAATCGTGCAGAAGTGAGGTGTTGCGTTTGAGTTCTATTCAATAGAATATCTACAGAGTGAGGTACCATTAGGGCTAATGAATGACCCAGGACCATTCCCTCACTCTGTTTTACAGACGCAGCAGCAGCAGCAACAGCGCGCAAACATCTTGGCAAAGCGCATGCTACAGGATCAAGGGCGGAGGAACAGTAGCCGCACGGCCTATTCTTCCCTCCATGTTCCTGCGTTAACACAGCCAAAGCACATCCATCACGTTCATGCACAAACAATACAAAGGCCTTATCATAATTCGGAGTTCCTAAAACCGGCGCCGAACACAGCGCGGATTTGAGCAAATCGAATGCTGTCTGTTGTTCCAAAGTCCATGGCAATGGCAAAGAAATGCCCTTCTTTGTCAAAGCCAACATTGGTTTAATCGTTAACGAAAAATTTGGGTCCACAATCTACAATAAGAAGCCATACCTATCAAGGCTCTAACTTCCTTTTGCGTATTTGGGACAGGCAGACCAGAAATGGTCTTTATTCATTCAGGTGTCAACCGTCTTCCCTCCTTTGACAGGAGATAGCCTAAATAGGAGACCTCCTGGCAACAATATTGGAATTTCTTAAGTGAAGCTTTGTGGCCATGTTTTGCTAGATGACAAAGCAACAACACGGTGCCTTCTTTACATGCACTCTCAGAATCAGCGGCCAAGAAGAGGTCATCTACGTACTGTAGTGACGTGCAAGTAGTAGGCAACTCGAGGGTATCAAGCTGCTCTTTCAATGCCCTACTATAAATACTTGGACTCTCAGTGCACCCTTGTGGTGCACGAGTGAATGTAAACGAGCGTCCACCTAGGGTAAACGCAAACAAATACCTACTATCCTTGTGTATAGGAATACTGAAAAACGCGTTTTTAAGATCAACAACGCTAAAGTCAGTGGCAGAAGCCGGAATCATGGTTAATATCATTGTAACATCAGGTACAATAGGAAATTGAGGAGCCACAATTTTGTTAATAGCGCGTAAATCAATTATAAAACGAAAAGGAATCGCATTATCACCTTTTTTGTATACTGGCAAAATGGGGCTGTTACATATGCTACCCGTAATCTCCTCAATTACTCCACGATGTACAAAATCAGAAACTATACATTTCAAAGCCTGTTCGCCTTCAACTGAGATCTTATATTGCAGGATGCGAGGCAATTTTACTCCATGTTTCAAAATAATTTTAACAGGTTCAATTTGGAGAATGCCCACATCATTATCATCAATTGCCCATAAGCATTCTGGAACATTACTAAATTCTGGCGCTAAAGGTCGAGTTAAAAACTGAGGGGCGAGTGATTGCTGGGGTGAAATTGTTAGCCGAATTCCATCCGGAGAACAATGAATTACTGCGTGTAATGCCTTCAACAAGTTTAGCCCCAGCAAGTTCTCCCCACAGTTTGTGGTAAGTAAAAATGGACACTGTTCCGTGAAGGGACCCAGTGTTATCGGTACCGGCAAAGAGACTGGACAAACTACAGGTGTGCCTGAAAACCCTACGGAAACGTTGGATTGCCCTGACAGGGGAATATTTGGAACCCGTGAATGGTCAATGGAACATTTCTGTGCTCCCGTATCTACTAAAAATAGATGCTTCCTATTTCCCACCGCCATCTCAACGTAGGGGCCTTTCTGATGAACGGGAATAGGCGTAGGTTCCAAATCCTGCTTCGGGCAATCCTAGCGGAACAAAATATTATCAAAAGGAAGTTCTTCGGAGAGGTACGCGGCAGAAGGGTGATCAAAAATGTTTCTATTATCCACATTCAAAACTTGCTTATCTTGTGAAGGAGGTTGCTGTGATTCTGGTGCAAACTGACCTCTGCCAGGGCCCCCTGTACCTGGGCGACCTCTGGATCGTCTACCCATGTTCCCAAATGACCTTTGCTGTAAGGTCGGACATTGTGCGCACCAGGGGCCTTCCTGCCGGCAATAGGCACACTGGTTAATGGTTACCGGAGCCAAGGGCGCACTTCCCTGTGGAATGTACTGACCCCTAAATTGATTACCCCCTCTAGGGTTTCTAACAATCTGCTGCAATAAAACTTTAGTTTTCAAGTCACCCTTTTTTTTCTCAAGTTTCTCTTTTTCAGTGTTTACACGATTTTCATAATACTGAGCCATATGCAATACTTCTGATTGGGACTTCGCCTGCCAAGCGCTTTCAGAGGACATAATCTGTAACTGGATGTCAGGCAGCAATCCACGTACAAATTTGTCGACAGACAACCTTTTCCCTGACTCTGTGCCCAAGTCTTGTCCACTGAAATCCGAGAATACCTGCTCGAACCGATTGAAAAAATCGGTAGCACCCTCAGACTTTCCTTGGACACAGGCCGTAAGCTTGTCCCAAATGATTCTTTTTTCTGGGACCATAGTTTTCAATTTTACAATAATTCTATCAGGCAAGGTTAATATCACTTGAGGTGGTCGTTCGCCAGCTGGTCTTTCTCTGTCCAACCTAGTCATGTTATCCCATGTATCTCCCAACCCAGGTATGTCATCTATAGTCCTAATCTGCTTCCATAAATCAACTGGCAGGAGTATGGGAAATAATAGGTCAATATCACTCAGAGTGAATACTGACGACTGTAAGACCGACTCTATTTCTTTATAGAATCCGGTCTGATTTTTTCGTATATCAGGAATAGATTGCTTTATGGTGTTCACTTCCTGTCTTGAAAACGGGACGTGAACAAACTGTGAAACGTAATGTGCAGGAATTTCTCCGGCTACTATACCTCGTGCAGCATCAGCCGCAATCTCAACTTTTGGGACAAATGTCGGAGGGACCTCTCTCATAGGCAACTGAGAAGTAGGCAGCTCCGAACGCTTACTAAGCAACAGAGCCAAATCAAGCGCTAAGGCAGTCGAAGAAGTATCAATCGAAAAAGCTCTCTTATAAACACTCAACAATTCTGCGGGACAACAAATCTTTCTTCTTACACACTCATTCTGCAGGTGCTCTACCATCACCTGTATCACTTTCTTTTGCATTTCTAACGTATATTGACTGTATGTGTCATAATATACTTCATCTGGAGTTATCGACATATCCGAAATCCATCTTATCTCGTCCTTTACACAAATTCGTGCTTCCTCACCTTTTAATTCTCGATGAGGCTAAAACCGTTTCTGTAAATACATAATACCTAAACTATCATCATCTACTTCCTCGTTCTGTAACTCTTCCAACTCCTTCCTATACTCAAAAATCCTCTCAACATGCTCATATACCTTCTCCACAGTATCTCTGGACAATGCTAAGGCCTTCAAGTCCCGTAACCCTTGTGGGAAATCTACATCATTTAGTCTATTCCACATTATACTTAAATGAGTCCCTAATCCTTCGATAAAAACATTTTTATCAGGAATATCTTTTACATTTTCGAGTGTGGAAAAAACATCAGCTTGTTCACTCTTCTCCATACAATGTTTAGCCCAAGCAGTCAATTCACTCCTCTTGTCTGGCGACACAGTATTACGAGTCACAACCCTTGGTCTTGCTCCCTGGTCTACTACAAGCGATGCAGGATCACTTGGAAGAGGAAGAGTAGGCACATTCTGAATAACAACAGGTGAAGGCAAGGGGGCAGGCAAAGGGGCGACAGCTGGAAGAACAACAGGAAGAACAACAGGGAGGACCGGAGGAACTATGGGAGGGGGAACTACAACAGGAAGGGGCATAGCGCCAGGAGGAGGGACATATGGAGGTGGCGCGGAGGCATCAGGCCTTCGTTCATGCAAAAGTTTATTAATCAATTTGTCTGATGTATGAAAATCTTTTGAAGGGTAGATTTTCTGAATGCCTAATTGAAATGCCCTGTCCGTGTTCCTAACTGACTCAAATTGCTTATTTTGATCATATAACCGTGCCTTTTCGACACTCGTCATATGTCGACGCATATGTTTCTCTCTACTCTTTTGTTGCTGCAAAGCTTCTATTTTCCAAATGTGCAACGCGTCAAATGCTGCAGGCCTAGCCTTCTTCTTTACTAATACAGACTCTAAATATTCTATATGAGGGATTTCAAAACTACCATTGGTTGGCCACCGAAGATTAGAATTATGGCTGGTTTGTCTGTGCCAAATGTCATTAAATGCTATACTACCAAAGCCTTTCTTACAGTACATAGTACATGCCGGCGACCCCTCCTGTGGTGCGGGACGGCTATCTTCCAAAGATTGTCTGTCACTGCGGAAAAATGCCCTAAAGCAGGCAGACAATTTCCCAGGCATATCAAAGTTCTGGTGTTACCTGGTTAAATAATTGTGCTCACGAGTACAATGCTCCAAATTCAAATTTGTCAGGGTTAAATTAAGAATCGGGACACGATTCACCTGACCAAAGGACTGGGAGGCCCGATCGGGTTACTAAGGACAATGCAAAAGACCCACGTGTCTGGTGATTTTCGGCAAATTTACCAACCTCAAATATATGGACCCTCGACAAGGCGTCGTCTCGGGCTACAGCTCACCGTCCAGGGATCGGATCGTGCAGTTTCATCGAGGAATTCACTTCTTGTCTTAGAGTGGCCGGTTCTGTTGACACCGTCCGATCCCGGTCCGATAGCCGAGCCAACCTTCAATGAGACGAAGTCAATATTGAGGGTCCCTATTCGGGCGCCATGTGTGGAATCGGAAAAAATACAATATTACGGCTGTTACACTGAGCAAAGGAAAATACACCGACACAGGCTTATAAAGATTCCCAGAATCTTTATTACAAAACTGAACAGTATTCAACAAAGTACACAAATAGCTAGTTGGCCGTCAATACATCACAGAGACCACCAGCAGGGTTCAATATGAGCAGTGAGGGAATTTCCTAGCTGGACATCGATGCATTTATACAATTTGTAAAATGATGTCCAGCCCCCTTACAGGTTAATCATGCACTGGGCTAGGGTCGCGCAAGGTTCACTTTCCTAATTTACATATCTCGTGCATGCGGTTTACTTTTCAATATACTAACACACTCCATTATTCTTCAATTTAAGATTTACACTCTTTATATATTGCTTTAATACAGACCAAACAATGTTTTGCATATTATATTCGGATAGCATTACTGTTCTTGTATACTTGTAGTTTAACTTTGCTAATTCAAGTAATCCCCTGCTCCCGAGGTCAACAAAGGACAAGGTCTACATGACCCTAACATGTAGCCTGAGGGCAGGTTGGACATTAACTCCCCTACAGAGGTTGGAGAGGTTAAGGCAAGAACAAGGACACATGAGACGGCCATTTTAGATTACAGGGTGACTTTGTATAAAACCCCAAAATGGTGGTTTCTAACCTAAAATGGAGGCTTGATTCAAGATGGCGGCTTACATCAATTTCTAAGGTCAAGACCTTGCCGCAGAGAGTTATTCGCGTACAACTTTTAAGCAACTTGGTGTAGGCCAATATACATAGAAATCGTTTGTAATAAGAGGCATAATTTAATATCCGGTTTGACAAACTGACCGGTGAACTTACAAGATGAGATAAGCATGCGCAACACAGCAATTTAGGCCTCAATTCCCTCGCCAACAGCCTGGGCCCGTGAAAAGAAATGATACCTTTCTCGCACCACATTTGCCCTCTTGCCGAAACGTGCCTCCAGCTTTTTCAAAGCAGTTTCATATGCCCTTACGATGCTTACACCCTCGACCCCTTCACCATCGCCATCACCGTCTACAGGTACCCGAACTTCTTCACCCGGCAAATGCCTGAATACTCTCAGACCTTCAATTCCCAAACAGTGTAATAGTGCTGCTTCCTTGTCATCATCTCTGTATTTAGCGCCGCCTGCTGCGCGCAGCTAGACCTTAAAAGTGTTCACCCACAGGTCCCACGGCACTGGGGGCTCACCGGGATTGGGAAGAAAGGCCAGGGGTGGGCGAGCGTTACTTTGTTGCATGCCGGTTGTCTCTTAATAACAGGGGACAGATGGTTTCAAGGGAATGCCACACACTGGATAACAATGACTGTTTGGCTGTCTGCTGTGTGATTTCACTCGAGGCGCTATAAAATGTCACCCTGGATAAACGTGCCCCAATGTTCTTCTGTCCTGTGCTGTATTGCTCATCTGTCTTTAATTCCTCCTAACACAGCTGCTGAGCTGCAGAGCTACACTGCCGTACTTACGGCATGCTGGTCCTTGACGTGGGGGCAGTAGAGGGCCATTGCAGAGCAACCCTTCCATGGGCTCTCTGCAGTCTACTCTCGGCCCCTCCCATGAAATGTCTATCCCTGGATTGGCGTCTTCACTGGTCCCCCGGGCCGGGACGCTTTGCCTCTTACCTGGGGAGGTCCGTCCGACCCCAGAGACTGGCGATGTCCCCTTGACCTTAGCACAGCAGGCGGGGCGCAGAGCAACAACCAGTGCGCTGCTGGGCCGCCCCTCCTGGGGCCCGCTACCACCGCCGCTTCCGGGATATGCTGGGTCACTCGCTGATTACCTCCTCGGGGACACACGCACACGTGAGCGCAGTAGGGGCCTGCCGCCTGGATGATCATCGTCGCCACTGTAGTAAGGTAATGAGTCGGGTACGGGTTAGAAACCAGGTTTACTGGCAGCAGAAACCCCCAGACCCAGCCAACTTGTCCCGGGTGCTCCAACAGCTTCTCCCCGAACCTGGAACCCTTGGCGCAGTTAAACAAAGAGAAGCCTCGCCCAGGATTCCAGGACATCAAGCAACATTACAACACACACCTTACCCCTGGAAATTGCTAGCTGGGCTCCCACCCTCGAGGGCCTAGAACCTCATACTACAACGTCGGTCATTACTAGGTCTGGGCCCAAGTGTCCTCACTGGAAGCAGTGGCCTTACATCTTAGGATGAAGGGTATCCCCACATATCAGCACTCGTTCAACTGGTTGGTCAGAGCCCCCTTGGCCAAGGCAGAGTTGGCCTCCCTCCAGGTTCTTCTGTTTATACTCTAAGACCTCGGCTGGGCAGGCACTTCCTCTCTAGGCACCAGACCTCAGCATGATGGTTCCAGAAGTATCTGGGCATTATGCCATCATGTGCGCAGGCAATCGCTTGTGCAATGAGTAATGTGCAGCAGCCTTTGCTGCGTTTATGGGACCAGCTGTGGGGTACACAATCGACTGAGTCCAGCATTGCTGACTCCCTTCACGGAGCTCTTCTGTGGTAGTTGATGGACTGCAATATTCTGAGGGGAACTCCATTTTGGCAGCCCCTTTACAAGGTTCTGGTCACTACAGATTCATCACTGTACAGTTGGGGAACCACTCTAATGGCTCTCCCTGTCTGGAACCTTTGTGCAGCATTGGATCAGCAGAACCACACACATCTTCTGCAGTTACATGTCAGTTTCTTGAAATTGATGCTTTTCTCCTCATATTTTTGGGCAAACTAAGAAGACCGCCTTCTTGTTTTACATCAACATGCATGGGAGCACCAAATCCCCTCTCTAAAGCATCCCGGGAGGATAGCTCAGCGGCAACGTGCTCGCCTTGGAAACAAGACAACATGAAGCAACACAGGTTCGATCCCTGGGTCTGCACTTGGAAACCTCTGGGTATTGAGCGTGTTATAAATATGCAACTAAGACATATTCCTGTAACGGTGCCTCGATGCCCCTGGGCTGTGAGAGTGATTTACAAATGCAAATAAATAAATAAAAGTGATTTAGTGGTCGAAATTAGGGACTAGCTTAGCGGCTCAAGTCAAAGTGGACAGGGTAAGCAAACTAGCACAAGTGAGCCACTAGCAAGAGCTTTATCTGGGGTGACAGACCTGCTGTTTCAATGCTGCGGGCCCCTCCCATTTATAACAGAGCGGGCTCTGGGAAACTCTCTACCAGCACGAACACAGCCCATTGACTTGTTCTTGGGTGGATGGCCCCTGGGAGAGTCTCAACCAAGTCTTTAGCTCACTGTCCCTTTCAGAGAGGAGAAATAGCCCTGCATATCAGTCTTTGTCCTGCCCAGGGGCAGTCCAGCACCGAAATGCTAGGCAATTCTCCTCTGAACAAGTTTGCATCCACCAGCAATCCATTAGCAATGCCATGTGTATGATATGTGCTTCTTGGGTGGGCCTGTGGGCTGCTGAGTGACTTCCCTAGCTGGAGTCTCCTCATTCCTTTATTAGGCATGCCTTCCCGCTGATTCCACAAATTCACAAAATGTTCGTCAGGTGGAAATGGTCCCAGAGATCATTGACCTGTTTCTGGTGACTCCTGATTGGCCAGGCAGGCTTTGGTTCTTGGACGGCAAGTTTCTGGACTAACACGTTTCCCAGTGTTGTCCCAGATTCTCTGCCAGCAAGAGGGGAAGATTCCTCACCCCTACCCTGAATGGCTGAACTTTGCAGTCTGGCTCCCCAAGAGAGCAGGACACTCATTCAGACGGGCAGAAAGCACTCTGCTGGGAAGCAAGGCAGTAGTTCAGTTGCTGCTCTTCTTTAACTGGTTATTGAATAAAGGATGAAATCTACTCTGCTGTTACTTAAACTGGGTTCTTATTTTCCTTCGCCACTTGGTGGAGCCAGGAATTCTGTTTGCAATTCTAGGTAAATGTTGCAGCTATTGGAGTCTACGGTAGTTGTTTTTAACTTCAAATCCTGTTATAAAGTATCATTTTGATGGGTGGTAAGATTATTACCGCCAGTCCGACCACCTCGCCCAGTTTAGGATTTGAATGTGGTTTTATCGGCACTAGCACACAAATCACTCAAGCCAATGGCTTCGGCTGGCTTGAAGCTATTGTTTGGAGGATAGCCTTTGTTAATGTCTGTCACATCCGCTAGATGCATCAGTGAGATTCAGCCTTCATCTGCATCTGAGCCGTATGCAGTCTTCCAGCGAGATAAGATAGCTCTGGGCATGCACCGCACCGCACCTTCCTAAAGTAGGGTTTCCATTCCACATCTGCTTTACATAGACATGTCCCTTGAGAGGTGATTAGTAAAGCAGCCACCTGGGCTTCTGTCTGTTGTAAGCATCATTGTATGGCACCAGTTCTAGATCAGACACTGGGTTTGGCCGGGATGCCCTTCAGGACATCTTTGCCGAGAGTACATCCCGTGTCCAGGAAGTCTTATGCTTGGAATTGCCCCGGAGTAAAGGGGACGGGATGTACTGTACTCCTAGTCCATAGTTCCCATTCTTCAATACGCCTGCCCTCCATCCCCATAATAACATATAGTGAAGTAGCCCAGTTGGCGTGGGGGAAAAGGGACTGGCGGGGGGGTGCCGGAAGGTAGAGTCTGTGTGTGCTGAGGCCACGTCCTGCGTGCATAGGTAGGCTCTGCACCCAAATTCAAATTTGGAGGACTCTGCTGTGCAAAAAGCTCTGATCCTTTCCCCATAGGATGGGCACTCCATAAGTGTTATGAAAAGGGCAGTATGGACTAGGAGTAGCTACTATGGTGAGTACATTTTTCTTACTGCCTTCATCTCCAGGAAAAAAAAAACATAACCAAAAACCTGTGAAATGGAGGTTGCAGGACTCAGGATGAAAATAGGAGTAGTTATGCTGCAGCTATTAACACACGTTCCAGGGGCTAAACCAAGTGGTTACAGCCCGGTGCCCCGGGCATAGGCCTTAATGTTGGGCAAGAGTGCTGTTGCCATCTGGTTCAGCCCCTAGAATGAGTGTTTACGGCTTTTAGCACTCACAGTCAAACCCGTGGGATGCTAAGAGCAATGGATTTGTGAAAAACAGCTGTTCGCGCAGAAGGCTAGGCCTGTCCTTTCTAACAAATACAACCTCACCTAAGATGGCCCACATGGAATTCGAGGGCGGTCCTCTGTGCAGAGCCCCTCATCCATTTCCATGGCCGCCAAGGGCTGGTGGAGTGGAGAGATGCATTGCCGGTGCAACCACAAGAGCCTTAGGTTACGTGGCTGGGGAAGGTTGACAGGAAGTAAGTGGGGAAGAGAGTGAGGGAAGTGGTGGGGAGCAGAGGGAATATGGCCAGCGGGTGCGTCCAGCATGCAGGTTGTTCTGAACCCAGGCTTGGATCCTGTGATTTAGCTTGGTTTGCTGCACCCTGATTGGCTAATTGGCTGGTGCACCCGCCAAGGTTGCTAATATCCAATATAAACATGTGTCGCTTGTACCTTAAATCTGGTATCAGTCACAACCTCTCACACGGGTTTCTATGTGCAGTAACTTTATGACCAAGTGTGAGCTTACCGTCTGTTCCCATAACATGGCACACAGCATCAGACAGGCTAATTGGTAAACATAGTTTATGGCGCCATCACTGTGTCGTATGAGCGTTATTATGTGGCGCGACAGTAGTGGAAGAGCCTACATATTAAAAATATTCTGTAACATTCTACATTGAGGGTTCCTTTTTTTCTCGTAGCAGTGCTAAGATTCGAGATGGGATAAGAGCAGCTACTTCTACAGTGTTGCTTGACTGCGGCTGGCAATACCCGGATGATTTCCCCCTCCCCCCACACACGCACAAAGCCAGGTGTCAGTGGTCAGTTATCCACGTTGGCTATGAAATCAAAGTCGCCCAAGTCCCCAGCAAGTTCCAAAAGGGGCACAGACAAATGGGAAAAAAACATGCTGCCATCTACAGATCATGGGATTCCCCACAGGGTCTGGGTGTGAATGCTTGGTGTTTTGTAATGGACATATCCCTGTGTCATTCAGACCTATTCAGTCCCCCTCCTCCTCCAAATACTCCAGTCCCAGCCTGGTGGCCAAGCCTTCTTTCCATGTGGCCGTTCCAAGGGCCAAACTTCCCCTCCCAATTTCATTTAAATATGCCGAGATCTTGGGGCGTTGAGAGCAAGGGAAGAACCTTTTGTTTGTGCTCCAGAGCAGATACGAAGGACACAGAGCAGGAATTCTGCCAGCGATGTTCACGCAGAGGAGATGGGATCTCTTTTCAGAGCAGTTTACAGAAGACAGCGATGCCATCACAGCATCAGAGCTATAAAGAACCAGCCAGGTCCTGCTCCTCGAACCGCACTTTGGTCTGGGTGTGCGGAGATCATGAAACGGTGGTGCAGTGCCCGTTGCCCTTCTTAAAACCAGGCTCTTGTTCTGGCTGTGGGATCCAGATGGGTGGAAATCATCTGAGGCAGGGACAATGGAACCAGCTGGCCTGCCATGATCAGTAGCTTCAGCCAGGACATCTTGCATCTCTGTGAAGCACACTAGTTTCCCTTCATCATATGGCTGGAGGTGCCATCAATAGGATCGGGGGTGGTGGGCATCATAGCACCAGTCTTCAGAAAATGTGCAGACATTTCTGTCTTCTGTAAGACTGTAGGACACAACCAGCAATGGTTGTCCTCCACCGGTGGTGGCACCATGAGAAGTGCCACTGATGCTAAGGCCTTGTGTGGAGCGGAGGCTGGAGCAGCCTGGGAGGCACTATCTAAGAAACGCATCCGCCCACCATCTATCAGTTTACTATGGGGATGTTGTAGCTAGGAGACGCCATTGTGCATCTTCCTTTGGCGACATTGCATGAAGAACATTCATCTTGATCAAAAGACCAATATTCTGAGTTCCTCCAGATGAGCATTCATTATACTGTGGACATTTCTAAAAAAAAAAAAAGAAAAGAATTGGTGCCTTTTTTTGCGACTGAGTCATGTACTGCTGGGCTCCAGGGGATGACTTTCTGCCACATAGCATGCAAACCCAGCTTTTGAAGGGATGCTTATTTTCTGAGACACATACTGCAGCGCTCGAGACGGATTCTTACGGCATATTGCGACAAAACAGTTTTCAGTTATCCTCCATTTGACTGATCATTTGTGTGCTTCATGACAGAGAACTATTTTTTGATTGCTTTTTACCTTTAAACTTAATTTTGATATATTTTCAGTCCCTCCCTTATGTCTATTTGGCCTCATAAAGCCCAATATCCTTTATTGGTTTTCCAACGCACGTTCAGCTTGAAACATTTCTGTCTCTTTGTTTTCTATTTACAAACGGATGGCTTTCCATCATTGTGCTGTATCTGTATTGTACTCTATTGCATCTATCACTGTGCACGGCACTATTCCAGAGAACACCCGGTTCTGGGCTTATCCACCAGAAAAGTAGGCACCTTCTTGGTTTTAGAAATGCATCGTTTATCCAAGTGAGGAGAATCTATACCCGAATTCTGGTCTGGGGCCTGTTTAAAGGAGACCCAAGCCTAATGTCTAAATTATAAAATCTCTCTGTTTTGGTAAATGTATTTCTAGAAGTTGTAAACCTTGGCCCACACCAACACAGCATGTGCATGCAGAGCTTCTAGTCTAATTTGGGACCAGTGCATCTCATCACTTGTGCCCAAACAAATATGTGGTCTGTGCACAAAGGATATCGGAATGTGGGATATACCTCTTCATCTGCCCTTTTCAACACCCTTTGTGCATTTGCACAAATAAGGGGGTGTTGCCCAGCCTTTCAATGTGCACCCCAAATTCATTGACCATGCCAATAGTTTGTGCTCTTGTGTAGGCATCTGAAAACCATTTGCCAGCCATTGCCATAGTGGTATTAACTGACCATTGATGGTAGAAAGTGCAAAATGTTGCGAGTACCTGGGCATCTCATAGCAGTGCCTGGCAAATGCCTAATACTTGTACCCAAGCCAAAACTGTTGGCTTTTCCAAGGCTTGTTTTTAACAAGATTTCAGTGAAGGAAAAAAATAGTGCTTACAAATTGAGTGGCTGAAGGTAGATCTGGTTAAGACATTTTACTACACCAGTAGCAGGTTTACAACTCCAATTAAATCATTGACTCTCAGAAGACTGCTTTAAGAAATCACTGGCAGGCACTTTAAGTTTGCTGGTAAGACTTCATTAAAACAAGCTCAAAGAGTTCCCATAAGGAGGTGTTTTGGGTAGGGAGGGTCGGGAAATGTGTAAAAATGGCCATAGGGATTAGCATGGTCATGGGCAATCAATGGGTGGGCTAATAACCAAAATCCTCAAGCTGGGTGTCCCTCCTCACATGCCATTTCTCCCAGTATGTACTCTAATGCACTAGTTTTGGCTTATAGATGTCACACGTGCCAACTAGTAGCCCATAACTAAAAATCAGCTGTGCATTAAAATGTGCAAATAGAAACACATTTCCCTGTGCCTGGAAAATGCACAGCAGGGTACACACGGAATGACATGCTCATTCCTGACCCTCTCATGTATTTTGTTTAAGTGTGACACCAGAAGGCTGAACTGCTGCTGCCACACCTGCATTCTATCTACCAAAACGTGATGGAAATGCTATTATTTTGTTTACCTTTTACAATTAGGGCCTATACCCCTCACTGTGGAATGTGCATGCATGCTAGGAGCCAGTCATGCATTAGTGTGGGGAGCGTGTATGCAAAGCCACTTTCTACCGCATGTTTTGTGATGCTCCCCATCCCCCTTGAAATGCAGAGGTTGTCATTAAAAATGAGGTGTCATGCACATTTCTAAAGCTACTGCAAAAAAAGTGCATCCTTTCAAATTCGGCTAGTTTTTGAGAATCTGGCCCAGAACGTTCAAATCTAATACTGTGCCAAGATTTATTTGATACCTTCCCCCTGGCAAGACAGAAAAGGTGATGTGCCTCCTGAGGCATTCTATGTTTCTCAGGGTGGATCAATTACCTTGCTGTTCCTGTACAAATAATGTCACACAAATTGTTTCTGCATCCATTATGCCCGGCCTTTGACTAGGCAAGAATTTTGACAGGTTGTATGGCCGGCAGAGTAAACACAGGAAGCAGATGTCCATAGCTCATGTTGAGTGGGCCATCTAAGTCAGAATATGCATATATGGTAGAGTTTGCCATAGTGTTGTATTAAGAATCATTCTTTGTTCATTTTCTCAGGAATTATGAGTCGCTCAGTAGTGGTTTAAGTATCATTAAAAAGCTGATGAACAGGCCTACCGGTTGCCTGAACAAGAGTTGCCACCTAAATTGTGTTTTTAGATCCCGATAAAATCTAAAAAATAGGAGATTCAGGGAGGTCAGAGCTTAATGAACTAGATGTCTGCATAGAAAATTGCATGTTGATAATTGTTATCATTTATGAATTAATCATGAAAAAAAAACATGTGCACATGCATCATCCTGCTGAGATTAGACACGTTTCATCAGAACCAGCATGGGCAGACCCTTTTAGTCATCCAAATATTATTATGCTTAACTATAAATTCGCAATAGCTGCAACATAGTAACTTTTTAAGAGCAAAAATAGAAATGTGAAAATAATAATTGCAAGTGGGTGGACTGATCCACTCCCAATTTGAACTTGGTAGGCCAATCACAGAAAATAGGCCATCACCTTGAAGAAGGGCATGGGAAATATTAATCCAATCAAAACTGATGACCAATAAGCTGTCATATGATAATTTAGACATTTCTGGGGGTGGTAAAAGATTCATAAGGAGACACACAAGGGAACTCAAGGAGAACTACTGCCTGGGAAATGAGTGAGAAGGATTGACTGAAATCATCGTGGTGGAACTGATAACCACAAAAAGGGACAGAGACTGGGATCTTTGACTAAAGGAGGCAGGAGAAGGAAGGGTGACTGGAGAATATCCATGAATGATATTGATTTTTGACCAGATTCCTGTCCTGTAACCGAAAGATGTCCTGTCTGTCCTTTCCTATGTGCAAACCCAGAGATGAATATGTAAGTTAACTTGTCCAACTAAACCTAGTATAATGGGGATCTGCTTGAGTTCATACCTTTTCCTAAATTAGTTGGTGTGGGGCTGGAAGTAGGCCATTACCAATTTTACTAAACAATAATTGAATTAATTCCCATATAGCCCAATTACACGCAGTAAATGTGTTGAATTTCGAAATCAACATCATTGCTTCAAGTGTGAATTAAGAAAAACAATATCCTTTAAAGTAATTGGGTATTCCTTTTCTTTTTGCCAACCCCAAAACTCCCTAAAATGAGGGGTGCATAAAAACGCAATTCCCCACTGCTTTCTGATTCCCCTGAACCCCGCATTAAGGCAAAGAGGTCCCAAATGAGTAATTGAATAACTGGGTTTGTGAGCTGGGAGAAAAAAAAGTGTTTTCCTAATGAAACAGAATAAAGTCCCTCATATAAAAAGCACGCTTTTTTACAGAAAATGGGAAAGTGTTCCCTGAGGGAGGGGAGATTTTGCATTGCAGAATGGGGATGAAAAAGGTTTTCTACAAATGAAAGTGTTTGTTTTAAAAGTTTGTTTTGGTATAACATTGTGAACATTGCAAAGTGAGCCGGAAGATTAAAACAAAGAGCACTGCACATGTCAAATTTCATTTTTGCTAATAGTAAACAGTGGCATTTTATTTAAACGAACCTTTGTGAAAAATGAAGCTGATGCAAATTCTATGGTATAGTTACATAATTTTGGTTATGTTTTAAGGAACTACATCATTTTTTTGGCATTCAGAGATGTTTGTGTGTGATCAAAGTTTTGGAATGTTCATTTGGCTGGTATTCTATTTACTGGACACTGAAAAGCAAAAACACACATGTGGTGCAATCTCTGATCTTTTGTTACTGTTTATCCCCAAAAAGGTTAATTGTTTGTATGGAATTGTTGTCTTGGTGCCACGGAGAATGTGGAGTGTCGTGTGAAGTAGTGTAAATATTACATTTTCCAGAATAATAAATAAAACTATATTCTTTCTATACACCGGCCTGGTTCTTGGCTTAACATTGCTAGAGGGGTTCACTGGTTCGAGGTGAATCACAGATAGAACTAGATAGAATCTATAGGTATATTGGTGTGGAGCTTTTGATTGGGGAGGTAAAGTATTCCCTTTATTAATTGTGGTACCATAAATATATATCACATGAACGTGCCCTCGAGGGGCCTCGCGTAACCAAGTCACTGCACCGACCCTGAGGAGGAAGTACATGCAATGAAAAGCCCTGTAGCTGACAAGTTTTTAAGCCTTCAGCGATAAAACATGACCCAGGGAAAGAGCTTCTGGGGAGAGCAGGACTGGTGCCCATCATACCCTTCACAGAACAAATGTGTAACTGTGTCTGACATCTGGGACAGCTCCTTGGTGGCTGCACCCTCTCTTCATGCACATGTATCCTGTAGGATCAGTTGCCACTGCTGTGAGGCCTGCACTCTAGCGAGTGCATCCGCATTTATCACCAGTGGGGCAGCATGCACGAAATCTGTCGTCCCATCTGCGGCTTATCCATACCAGGCAAGACAGTATTCCCTTCCGGCACCAACAACCCTCGCATTTGGCTGCACCACCAGTCACACATCAATAATCCTTGTAACTGATGGAACTGAGGCCCGGAGACCATCACCCTTATTTGTCTTTTGTTATTATCAAGTAACCTCTCCCTATACCACATCTGCTTGCCCCTAAAAGCCCAGGGGTTGTTTATAAAGACACTGCCTTAAACTGTACGTATGTTCTTCACAATCCTTAAACAAGCTGTACGTATGTTCTTCACAATCCTTAAACAAGCATTGGCAATGCAAACAGTTTCGGCTTTCGGGAAAGGCACTTGCCAAGCACTGCCGGAGTGGTTTAAACAGCCCATTGACAGTAGCAGATGCAAAATAGTGCAAGTACCTGAGCATTTAATAGCAGTGCCTGCCAAATGCCTAATTCCTGCACATAAGCCAACACTGATGGCTTTGCCAATGCTTGTTTTTATTAGGACTTCAGTGAAGCAAACGAATAGTGCTTATAAATCGAGTGGCTGGAGGCAGACCTGGTTGACATTTCTATTACACCAGCAGTGAGTTAACAGTACCAATTAAGTCATTGCAACTCTGAGAAGACTGCTTTGAAAAAATACTGGCAGGCACTTTGAGTGCAAAGTTTGATGGTAAGGCTTGAATAAAGTGAGCTCCATGTGTTCCCAGGAGGATGCAGGAGCAGGAACTGGGTGGGAATGCCCATAAGAATTAGCATGGCCATGGGCAGTCAATAGGCAGGCAAATAACCAAATAACACCTACAAGCTGTGTGTGCATCCTCATATGCCATCTCTCCCTATCTGTACTCTAATGCAATAGTTTCGACTTTTAGGTGGCACTAAAGCACCACCTAATATCCCAAACTAAAAAGAAAGACATTAAACAAAAACTCAGTGTAGACGTCTATTTTATTGTAAATGATGCTGTGCTTTTCTGTTCAGTGTTCACCCATCTTCCCTCTATAAAGTCAGGCCTCGATTGCTCAAACATTGCTACCAAAATATGAGTCAAGAAAATTGAAAGAAATCCCCATTTGCCTGAGATCTGGCTCCAAAACGTCACCTGACACTGTAGTCCAAGTAGGACAAGAAAGTCTCGGGAGGATAGCTCAGAGGCAACGTCAAGCAAGACGACGTGGAGCAACACAGGTTCGATACTGGGTCCGTGCTTAGAAACGTCTGCGTATTAAGCACGTTATAAATAACCAATTATAAAATAACTGTTATAAATAACCAATCATTAAAAATTACAAAGTGTGACACCAAGACTTGCAAATGCGGGCACCTTTTAGATTGGATGGTAGCGCTCTTCATCCCGCAGGAGCTGTTGGGAACATCCTATCCCAAGCCAGACATATCCTTTGTCTGCATTGGCCTTAGCTCGAGCAACTCCTCTTTAAAACTGATCGGGATCCCAGAGGCAAGCAGGCTCCATCCCCAGCACGTCCACAGAATCTAATGAAGGATATTGTAACCTACAGCCGGATCCTCAGAAGGATTTGAAGCTTAAAGTTTTTCACAGAATTTCAGAAAAGGTTAAGACTGAGGTTGCTCCCTCCGCGCTGTGAGAGGGACATGGAGCTTTTCTGGATCATGATGAGCCTCATGCAGAACACAGCTGCCTCCCTTTCCCACCCACACCACAGCAGAGGGAAAATGAGGAGCGGAACTGAAAGGGGGAAACTGTGCGCTCAAGAGATGGAGTATGGAACCAAGGCCAGGTGACGGAGAGGCAGAGGATTAGCAGGTGGTGCAGGAAGCATTGAGCTCCTAACACGGGCTAGGGCCGGGGCACGTGCACGCCGGGCATCAAGTGGCCTTTGTAAGTGGGTTTGGGGGCGTTCTATGAGAGACAGGCAGCAAGGTGGCCTGGTAAGAGCTATAAAGCTGTGGAAGTCTGGAAGGAGGATGTCCTTAGACAGCAGGGTGGGTGAGGAGGTTGCGTGAGAGTACAGGTGCCTGCTGCATTGCTTCTATGCGGGAGCAGACATCGGGTTGGTGTTCCACGCATGTCTGAGGTAGGTCAGAGGGATGCACTAGGAACCAATAGTGGCCCTGGAAATGTTTTTCAAAGTACCCCATATTACACTGAGAATGTAGTGAGCAATGTAGTGAGCAAGCTCAGACCATCTAAGAAAGTTGCTTCCCCCATGAAAATTTGGAAAACATGGATCCAAATGGTCAATTTTAAATCAGTTTGTTCCTAAAAAAGGGGCTAAAAAGTTATTAAACATACCAAGAAAAGGGTCAAGTAACATGTGATGAGAGTAAGAAATGGGTGTCCAGTAATTTTTTAGAATACAAAAGTTTCGAAAGGCAAACTTTCAAATTTTTTTTCTAAATGCCATTCTTTCGAATGACAATTTCTTTGAAAAAAATTGTAAAGTTTGACTTTCGAAACTTGGGTTAGGGTTAGGGTTGGGGCTTGGGTTGTGGGGTGGGAGGGTGGCGTGAGGGTTGGGGGTGCTGGGGAAAACCCGCCAATATACACTAAAACCTTGAAACGTTACATATAGCTGTCCAGTGCTGAAATTACAGCTCTGGACAGCTCCATCTAACGTTTCAACATTACCAAAAAAAAGCATTCAAATGCTACTTTTAACATGTAAAAGTGTATTTCAATTGAAACCAATTCATGACTATTGTCGACAGATTGGTTTTGAAAGAAATGCACTTTGCATGTTAAAATAGCATCTGACAGCTTTTGTTTTCGAAACTTTTGTTTCGAAACTTTTGTTTTTCGAATCTTTTGATTCGAAACCATGACTATGAACCTAAGAAATGACATACTGGAAGCTTGACTTGGTATGGATATGGGGCATGATGAGGGGTTGAAGGAAGGTAGCGGGTGACTTGAGGCGAGGGTTAGAAGATCAGAAAACTAGGGTACCCACTCAAGAGAGGACCATGGTACAGAAGCCCACCAGGAAATATCCAGAGTTCCCTGCAGGCCAATCTACCACTTGTGAGCAGAGTCATGGGGTCGACATCATAGGACCGGCCATGAGAACAGTGACAGGGGTGGCCTTCTGCACTGCTCAGCAGGGCAAAGGGAGATGGATAGGAGCCATAGGGTTGGCCTTAGGTGAAAGCGGGGTGTTAAGGGATGCGTCTGGTTGGCTGTGGGGGGCTAATGTTTGTGAGGGGTGAGGGAAATCATGCAATTGAAAGGGGGAGTCTGCTGTTAAAACAGACATGCCGTTTGGTGGCTCTAGTGCCCCCTTCGAGCCCCTGGTAGAGCCTCGCCACTTTACTTGGAAGTAGGGCTGAATTAACAGTGTTTGCTCATGGTGACTGTGCCGGGCCTGTCAGCTTGACGCAGTAGGGGGCGTGGAGGGAAGGGAGCTTTTGATAGGTGGGTGGGTGTAATGCATGGGAGAAGACAAAAGAGCCCAGGAGAAAGGCTGCAATCAGGCTGTCGGGGATAGGTGTTCTCCCCTCCCCACACCTCCAGGAGTTCCAGTCCTCCCCGTACCCCTCCTCTAGAGGCGCCTCATTATTCCAGGTCCCCCTGCCCTGATTACAAAACGAGGACTCCACGGCGGGCGCGTGACTCATGCGGAGCCTCTCGCTTCCTACTTGGAGATTGAAAACACTTGGAGAGATGCTGACAGGAGACCCACCCACCTCCTCGGAAGACAGGCTCAGATATGAAATCCCTTTAATTAGGCGGGGGCTTTCTGAGAAACGCGGCAGTCGCGCGCGCCCAAGATAGCAGCGGGGATTCTGCTCATCCTCTGGGCCCCAGGCCGCCTCTGCCACCAAGAGAGGCTCTCCCCCGTCACTACAGCGGGGAGATGTCACTGCATCAGGCCAGGGGATGTCCTACAGTGTCCTTGTGTGGGAGGGATGCCCTTCAGTGTGCTCGTCTGGGGGGAAGGGTGTTTGTGATAAGGGCTCGGGAGGGCCCGCTGTGGTGGCGCAGCGTGCTCTCTCTGCAGTGGGGAGGTCCCCTTCAGAAATGATATCCGTGTGGCATGAACCGCAGTGCCATTTTCCAGCGTAGACGTCTTAACGCTGTGACGGATCTCTTTCAGAATTTATTTCCGCAGAGCAGGTTCTAGTGTGCACCCTCTTGTGTAGGCATGGATAAGCATTTTCCCAGCACTGCCATAATGGTATTATGACCTATCCTCAAGATGGCAAAAGCTGGAAATGGCTGGAGTAGCTGGGAATATAATGGCAGCGCCTGGCAAATAATGCAGTGCATTATCGAATACCTATAGAGTAGCCAAAAAAAGTTGGCTTTGCCAATTCTTGTTTATTTGACAGTACTTACATGCAAGGAACATGCAAAGACATACACACTGCTCGCAAGACCTTTTTATTGCGCCTGTAGCACATTTACAGCTGGAATTAAGCCATTAACTCTTAGAAGATTGCTTAGAAATAACACTGGCAAGTCCCATACAGCTCAAAGTTTGATGGTATTGCTTGATCGAGCTAGCTGAAAGAGATCCCAAGAGGATGTGTTTTGGGCATACAGGGGAAGATAGTGGGTGGGAATGGTCATAGGGATTAGCATGGTCATGCTAAGTCAATGGGCGGGTAAATAACCATGCAACACTCACAAGCTGTGTGACTCTCCTCCCGTCACATCTCAACTCACAAACTCACTGTCTCTGGAGCACTGGTCCTCTCTAGACTGGACTATTGCAACAGCCTCTTTCCAAATCTTCCTTCCTCTACTCTTCGACCTTTATAATGTCCAGAACAGGACTGTGAGACTTGTCCTTGGCCTCAAGCCCAGGGATCGTATCTCTCCAGCTCTGAAATATCTTCACTGGCTGCCTGTGGCTGCAAAGATCATGTTCAGGACCCTCTGCTTCGTCCACAAGGCTTTCTGGGGCCTTGGACCGCTCTACCTCCATTTTTCTCTTCCAAAACATCTTCCTTCTCGAGCTCTCCACTCATCCTCTTAGAAGTGGAGGATCTGAGACATCTGGTAGGAGCTTACCTTTTGGTCTTTTGAATGAGACAAGCTTTTACAGATTCCCAGAAGACTCTGTGTAGGATGCAGAGAGTCTTGAAATCAATGTGTGTAGTTACTGGGAGCCAGAACAGTCCAGTGAGGGCCTGGGTGATGTGGTCACAAGGTTTCAGGCCCTGGACCAGTCTTGCAGCCTTATTGTGGATCAACTGTAGGTTTTAGGTTATGTCTTTCAGGAGGCCATGGTAGAGGCTATTACGGTCATTTTATCGCCAGATGATTATCACTAAGGTGGTTTGCACACCTTAAGACAAGTTCAGGAGAGAGAGGATGCATCTGAAAATGTGGTATTAGAAAGGATTGTTGTTAGTGATCTCATCGATCTGATGGGAGATGGGCAAGATCCCACCCAAAACAGTCTCAAAGTTTCTAGCAGAGCTAAACAGAGAATTAGTGGACCCACAGAGGTAGGCCAGGAGAAGGGAAGAACGGAAGGGGTTAAGGAACCCAAGTGCATGATTTTGGTTTTAGATGCATTCAAAGGCTATAGTCGACCATCCAGTCCTAGGTTTTTATTCGACTGCTGGAGATCACACTGAGGCCCATGAGTTTGAATGCAATATGGGTCTCATCGGTGTATGCGTGGAAGGTAGTTGTGAAGGAATAGAAATTGTCAGCTAATCATTGTAAAGAAAGCTTGATAAGAGACGAAGAAAGAAAAGAACATTGTGGCACTCCAAAGTTGAGAGTTGTAGCCACAGAGGGAAAGCGGCCAACACAACACAAAATAGTCTATAAGAAATGACACAATCCAGTTGAGGGCCAATACATCTAGATGATTGAGTAAGATGGGGTGGCTAACCGTGTTGAAGGCCTCTAATAACTCAAGTAAGATAATGTCAGGAGTGTTGATATCAAGTGCCTTAAGAAGTTCACCCCTCATGAATTAGGACTTATATTCTGTACCTCTCAAGGAGTGCCACCCAGACTGCTTATCATGGAGGAGATTGGTGGATTTGGCGAATTCCATCTCTGGGAGTTCGTCGTTTTTTTCCGCTATCTAGCCCAACGAAGGAATGTTGGTAAACTGGCGGTAATTAGCCGGGATACCAAGGTCTGCATTGACATTTTTGAGTGGGGGTAGGATGTGCGACCCCTTGAGAGGGGACGAGAAGGCCCCAGAAGACAGGAAGCTGCTGAGTGGAAATTCTCATCTAGCTGAGATGTCTTCTGGGATGTCTGGACACAGAAAGGTGTCCTTCAGAATTCCTACCCAGAACAGAATGTGTTACTGTGCCACTTCCCTGGAAAGGAGTGTTCCATCCCGTGGTGTAGACAACTGTCTTCTGGCATTCCTGTCCAGTAGAGGATGGGTCCTATTTTTGGCCTGCAGAAGATTGTCTTCCTTCAAATCTTATCGAGAATCTATGTGTAGCGGTGCCACTTTCCCGAGAGGAGTGTTACAGCCTCTCATTCAAACACTGGTTCTTTTGCATTCCTGTCCAGCAGATATGTTCCCTCTTTCCAACCAGTAGCTATGTCTCCTGACAATCCATTCCAACAGATACGCTATCTGGCATTTCTGCAAGTCGATACGTCATTCCTATTCTCTAGCAACACCTTTCTTCTCCACCAACGATATCCTCTGGCTTTGCCTGCACAGCGGAAATGTCTTCTGGGCTTCCAGCAGAATGTCTTGTTGACATATCAGCCTGGTGGATATGTCCATTGACATTGCACACCAGCAGATGTGTTCTTTGTCATTCTTGTCACTCCTTTCTAGCAGATGCCCCTCTTGCGTTCCTGCCCTATGATTAAGGTCCTGGGCATTTCTATCTAATGGGCTATCTTTTGATTGTCTTGTCCACTGAATGGGTCCACTCCTGTCCAGAAGAATAGATATGTCATTGGGCATTCTTGCCTATTGGTTACGCCCTGTTGCATTCCTGCCCAGCAAATATGACTGCTGGCCTTCATTTTGAATCACATATGGACTCCACAGCTCGTGTTTAGAAGGTAGGTCGCCGGCCATTCCGTCCTGTGGTAATGTTTTCTGCCACTCCCGCCTAGTTGATGTGCCCTGTGATATTTCAGGCCCAGCAAACGTGTTTCCAGTCATTAATCTTCAGCACTCATGTTCTCCTATATTTCCTCTCTATTTATATGCCTCTGATATGCCTGCCCAGGATAGCTGTGCCCTCCAGTGCTCTACAGTGTTCCCCATACAGGCTACCTGAAATGGAATAGGACCTTTCCTGACTACACTTTCACTAATAAGGCCTCTTCTCTGACCAGGTCTGTATTGTTCCTCAAAACAAAACAAGGCCCATACTTGCTTGTACAGACCCCACATTTAACGCATTGGTACAGTGTATAGTCAGTGAGTGCTAATCTACTTCAGGGCCCTTGCCGCTATCCGTAGTCATTCAATCCGCAGGCATATCTACTTCCTCCCTACAATTCAATGGTGCCAGGTGCAGCTGCATAGCAATGAGGATGACCCCTGTTTATTTCCATAGGGAAACAAACATTTCCCCAAATTCCCACTCGGGTAACAACAGCTTCAACAGCTTCAGATATACATACAAGTTACTCAAACAAATGTATTAAGGAAAAGATTTTCACCCCCCAGCCAAATTCACATAATAATAGTCCTGAACATATTTCATTAGTTCAATCCTCCTAATGCCAGCATATTCCCGTCTGTGTCTGTGGTGGACACTCTCTGTGAGGAATTCGACCATTTGCACAGGGCAGGAGTGCGCTCACCTGGATTTTTGAAATTTTAAAAGAAATCGAATGATTGTAGTTGAACCTCTAGAAAATGTGTGGGGTTAATCCAGACACATGTTCCTATGCTCACTGCACGACATACACATAGACCTGTGCACTCTGGGTGGACACAGCCCACAGGCGCCGTCTCCCGTGTCATAGTTAGTTGGGATATGACATCCAGGATTACACCATGTCCTCTCAGAAGGGGAGGGCAAAACATTCCCCCTGCCATGGCCAGCCTAATGAACTAGCAAAGGCTCCATGGATCCACCATGTCCTTTTGTTAGCTCTGCTGCTGGTGGCAGCTTTGCATACTAATGCTAGTTTAATTCAAGCAGGCCCACATGGGGCCTGGCTGCAGAGGCTAACAAAGGAGACAGGAAACCCCAACAACCTTTACTAAGCACTGTGTCAACCTGAAGCCATCTCCCGCCTTTAGTATCAATGGACAGTGAAATATGTCTAGGACTGCATGTTGCAGTAATCGACCCCGCAGGGGGACCCCATTCAGAAGGTAGGAGTATTTGATTTGAGAGAGACAGAAAGCCTGGCCCCGCCACAGCTTCAAGAGAGACCTGCTGCTTTAATCAGGAACCACAAAGAGTTCCATTAACTAGAGACCCTTTGATCTACAACAGGCGGGAAGATTGGTCCGACTTAGTATTACATGTTTTCGCCCCTTTACCTTTTCTGTTGCAAAGCACTCTGTTTATGACCGCATGCATACAGGATATTGATGGTGGGGATCCAGGGTTGGTTAATTAAGTAAGCCTCCACCAATCACTGGGGCCCATTTGGCTTTAAAAGAGGGCTGAGCCCCTCTTTTGGGAAGATCATCTGAAGACTTTGCAAGAAGTAGCAAGAAGAACTCAGCATTGGAACCTGGCTGAAGGTATAGTCTGCCATACATCTTCTGCCAGTGAAGGAAGGCAAGGACCTCCAAGAGGGAAGCAAAACCCCTCCATAAATATCTCTGAGGGAACAGAGGGAGATACCGAATCCAGAGGACCTTCTAGCAGCTCCAGAACTAGTACCCTGAAAGCACACAGCGTGCCCTGCTAGGCTCTGCAGCAGGCTTCCTTGGTGGGAAGTGCCAGAGAGTCTCTGAACCAACCAAGGACAAGGCAGCTGCCTGCAACACTCTCCTCAGCTTTGGACCGTTCGCCTTAAAGGATGATACAAGCCGAGTGAAGAAGCTACCAATGTCCACATTAAAGGACATTTTCGAGCCAGTCGAGCCAATCGATCCCCTCGTGCTGCAACCGACTGGACCACTGACTGTTGTTACACTGCAGTCGCTAAAGTCGTTTGAGGCACCTGACCCAGTACTTCAGAACCACCGACCACCACTGATACAAGGATTCCTGACCCGGAGTTGCCATGTAGGTCGGTCTGCAGCTGTCCATCCAGCCTCGCTCGCCTAACTGCTTGCCGCCTGATACCCGCAGCATTGTCCCATCTTGAGCTCTGTCGCAGAAGCTGCAAAGTGCCCTGAAACCGACTCTATACTGTTGAGCACCAAGAACTTCTACAAGCACAAGATACATTGTGGTTTTTCTCCCTTGAACCATTGCGATTAATTACTATACCGACTACCCTCCTGTCAGTTTCCAGAGTGCATCCCTTTTTATTCTTTGAAACTGTCTTCTGCATTCCTTTACAGGGCGGGTAATATTTTGTAGTATGCTAGAACTGTCTGTTGTGATGAAAATAGATATTTTTACGCAAAATTGACTGGACAGTCCCTTTTATCATTGGGTATTAATTGTATTTATCTCTGCGTTGCAGCTAACCAACGATACACGACCTTGCAGGGATATACATGCCATTCTGTCCACGTTACCAAAATTGGACAAGGAGGTTTATAATTGGCTTGTGTTTCCAATCTGTTCGGATCCCTTCTGGTGTACTAGAGGTGTGGTGCTGATTGATGGTTTAGAAACCGATATTCATCCCTGGACCACTGCTGCCCCGGAAGTTGATTTGTCACCCTCTCGCTGTCTGTAACAGAAACGTATATCTCAATAACTAATCCTACTCACTTACATGTAAGGGAACACAAACTATGGGCCTCATTCCGACCCTGGCGTTAACCAAGACGCTATTAGCGCCTTCGTTGACGCCGTTATCTTTCCGACTCCGCCATGGGGCTCAATGGGAATGGGGAAGGCGCTAATTACGGCACCGTAAATTACGGTGCCGTAATTAGCTCCTAGGTCCCTTTGCGGGTTGGTTTTTTAACGCCTGCAAAAAGCAGACGTTTAGTACCAAACCGCAAAGGGAACTCAGAATTGGGCGGTAAGGGTTTAATGGCACCGGTCTCGTTAACGGTGACTGTTAACCTTTACCGCCCTACTCGGAATGACCCCCTATGTCTTTTCCAATCCATAAAATCTCTATTTCTGCAAAAGGCGCTATGTTTTAACTGTTTTGAAATTGACGTAGCACATTAGTTCCGAGTACTTTCTGTCCACACATATGCAGGCATTTATTAAATGGATAAAGAGAAATTTGTAGACTTTCTTTATAAACATGAAGGGTGGACTGTTGCCATCTAATGCCTGAACATAAAGGACACACTGGCCCCAACATGTATACAATTTGTGGAACTCCAGTCTCACTACCTTTTGAAAAGGCCAGCTTCAGTGTCCTTTGTGGTTGGCGCCAGGGGTCAAGTCCTAAAAATTAAAGTGGCGGGACTCATCAACAAATGGAATGGGATGTGACATTGCCATAAATTAGTATATCAAGGTGAAATATGCACATTTCATTAAATTGGCTTTGCATATCCACCCAAATTGCATAGGACAAATGCCATTTGCCTTTCATAAAATCAACACACAGGATATTTTCTTCTAATAGTGTTTTTAAGGGGGGGCGTGGCTTGGAGCCGATGGAGGGCAGAAGCTGATCCGCCGGGCTCCGGCCGAGACGCCGCTTCCTGATCCTTTTTCTCCGGTACAAGAGTGGTTGCAGCCAGCGGAAAAGCACGCATCGGTGGGGGAAGTGCTCCCCATTAGGAATTACTCGAGTGTTGGAATTTTCGGAGCCCCCGTGAGGAAGAGCAGGCTCCGGATCCCACCCTCCCCTCCGCCGCGCATTGATCCAAGATGGCGCCTGGCACAGCTTCACGCAGCCTCTGAACCAGCGTCCCCTGACGGAGCGCTTTGGGGATCAGCAACAAGGCCGGGGGGGGTGACCCCTGTCTGACACTGGTTCGGAATCGACACAGGCCCCCAGGCCCCTGACTCCGCTACCCCTGGGCTGGCCCAATTTATGTAACGCGGACTACAACTAGAACCACGTGGATGGCATCACATAAAGAGAAACTCGCCACCTCTGAGAAGCAGCACCCCGCCCTGCGGCCATCACCCAAACGACATGATTCCAGCCGAAGCACTCGGGGGCCCTGAAACTCAAGGTGCGTGAGCCTACATAATACCCTTTGGTGGGCCCCTGACCACCACCGCACCCTTGGGCCGCCTGCATTTGGCTCCCCGACCATTCGGCTCGGCGATCTACGTCCAGCGGCTTCAAGATGGCCACCAAGAATAAGAGCAGGGCCGCCACCATGGACTCCTTTGTCTCGACCAAGGCGAAGACCTCCACCCAGTCCAGACCTAGCCTCTCCGAAAACACTCATCCGAACGAAGGGGAGGTCAACGACAATCGCTCTCAGATATTGGATGCCATTGCCTCACTGAGAACCCACATTGACTCCAAGATTGATGAGTTCAAAATAGACATACAACTCATCCGCCAGGATGCCCGCAACTTGACGGAGAGGGTAACGACCGTCGAGAATTCCACGACGGAGCTGTCCGGGGCCACCACAACCCTGAAGTCCGAAGTCTCCGATCTAAAGAGGAGGGTCGCCTTCCTGGAGGAAAGGGCGGAGGAAGCCGAAGGACGGGCCAGACGGGGGAACATCAGGATCCTGGGTATCCCGGAGGGAACAGAGGGCCTAAATACCACATCCTATGTCGAAACCCTTCTGCTACAAGAGATCTGGGCCGGAAAACTAACCCAAGGCTTTGCGGTCGAAAGGGCACATAGATCCCTCCAGAGACGTCCTCCCCCCGGCTCGCATCCACGGCCAATAATAGCCAAAATATTGAATTTTCAAGATAGAGAAACCATCCTACGGCACTCCAGGGAAGCAGGTCCCATCGAAAGGGGGGACTCAAAAATTACTATTTACCCCGACTACACCCAGAAAGTGCAGAGGGAAAGGAACTCATTCGTCCCGATCAAGGCGAAGCTTCGCCAACTGGACATTAAATACAGGCTGCTGTACCCCGCGCGCCTGAGAGTTGTTTATAACGGGCGAGCGATATTTCTCGAAAACCCGGAGGCGGCCAATATGTGGCTAGAAGATAATAACCTAGCCGATGGCAAGGATCCTCCCCGGAATGATGATTAAGTCCCGAGTCTCCTCGCACCACTAGTAACCGGACCCCAGCAGGTAATCCAAACAACAGTTTAACTTATGGAAGCGGCCCTCGTACGGCCCTGCCGCCTCGCACCAATCCTACCCCCAGCAGAAAATCCAATTGGGCCAGTTCACCGCCCGACCCAGCTCACGCCCGATTCCCGGATGGGTTCAGACGGCTCGAGAGCGCCTGAGCACCGCGACAGTGTTGTAGTCGCTGGGCGCACCAGTTTGTGTTATGTTATTAGTTTAGTTGGTTTTGCAGTCTACGAATCATCAATGTTGGTAAAGTACAAGATGGTGGCAAGTTACGACACAAGACTTCATGAACCAGGGGCCCCCCGCCCGCAGAACGCCACCTGTGGTTCCTTGTGCCACCGGGCAGCGGGCCAGAACTCCAAGTCGAATTCAGAACACCGATCCGATGGCGTCGCAACTTGTTGTGATGACATGGAATGTGAGGGGAATGGCTTCATACCTCAGAAGGAACCGCATACAGTCCTACCTCAGGAGGAAGAAGGTCTCGATTGCACTATTACAAGAGACCCACCTTACAGAGGACTCCATGTCTAAGTTAACAGATCGATGGGATGGGACCACGAGGGGGTCTCCTTACTCCAAATATGCGAGAGGCGTACTGATATGGGTGAACCCGAATGTGCCTTTCCAGCTAGAAGGCTGGGATTCCGACAAGGAAGGGAGATATACATCAGTGTGGGGCACCATAGAACAAACCCCAGTGTGCTTCATTAACACATACTTTCCGCAGCATGGAATCCCGTCATACTTAAGCACGTTGAGTGCTAGACTGGCACAACACCGAGGCAGGACCTTCGTGTGGGGGGGAGACTTCAACTGCGTCATGGACTTAATCAAAGACAGATCGCGCCCTCCTCCTCAGCCAAGCAATCCCGCATCCACCTCCTTGACGGAAACACTCGACCAGCTCAACCTGGTAGACATCTGGAGAGTGCAACATCCAGAGGCCAGAATTTACTCACACTACTCAGCTCCACATGGCGTCCACACAAGGATCGACTACTTGTTTGTTGATAAGGAACAATCTCCACTGGCCACATCCACTGAATATCTGGGGAGATCGATCTCCGACCACTCCCCGCTCGCCATGCATTGGCAGCTGCGTGGACCCAAACCTCCAATTCCCATGTGGAGGATGCCTACAGCAGCGTTGGATGATCCAGAGTTCAGAGACGACCTTGCTGAGAAGCTAGAGGAATATGTCGAAATCAATAAGGGATCGGTGGCTACCTGGTCCACACTGTGGGAGGCCATGAAGGTGGTTACCAGGGGAGAAATCATTTCAAGAGCGGGCGGAACCCGCAGACAACTACAGTCCTCTCTTGAGGCCCAGGAATTAGAGATCGCAAGACTAGAGTCCGCCCCTGACATTTCCCCAGAGTCCGAGAAGATCCTTAAAACAGCCCGTATAAAATGTCAGGAATCATGGGTCAGACTGGAGAAATTTGACTTCGCAACACATACCGCCAGATCCCACAGCGAGTCTGACAAACCCGGCAGATTGCTTGCCTGGCTCTGCAAGCGGGAACACCCTAAACACCTGCCAACGGAGATAAAGGACGAAAAAGGAGTAACACACAAGACGCAGATGGAGATCAACGAGACTTTTGGTAAGTTCTACTCCAAATTGTATGCCCACGAGTCCCAGGTGCTCGCCGCAGAATTAATCGAAACATTGGAGGAGATAGGCCTCCTTCAAATCTCCAGCGAGCAGAGGGAGGAACTGGACTCGGAAATCACTTCCGAAGATGTGACAGCGGCCATCAGATCGCTCGCTAATGGCAAAGCCCCCGGCAGTGATGGTCTCCCGCCCGAATTCTACAAGACCTACGAACCCATTATCACCCCCATCCTGCATGAAGTTTATCAAGAAGCCTACACAAATGGCATCCTGCCCAACACCATGAAAGAGACCATAATTATTCCAATGCTCAAGCCGCACAAGTCACCCACCGATTGTGATTCTTATCGACCTTTGGCCATGTTGAATTACGACAGCAAGATCCTCACTTCTATACTAGCCAACAGACTCGCCAGAGTGGTAGGATCCATAATTCACGAAGATCAAAATGGATTCGTCCCAGGACGCAACACCACGGCCAACCTCAGGAGACTACAACACATCATGGCCGAAACCCACGACCGAGAGGAGGACCTGGCGATACTGTCACTTGATGCCATCAAGGCCTTCGACTCTATCTATTGGGAGTGGCTTGTGGAGGGTTTGAGGGGCTTCGGCTTTGGTGCGGGCTTCATCAGATGGATCCAGGTACTTTATAATTCGCCAATGGCAAGGGTTAAAACAGGCAGAATTGTCTCGGGATCCTGGGCAATACAAAGGGGCACGAGACAGGGGTGCCCACTCTCGCCCATGCTGTATATATTGGGCCTAGAACCAATAGCCATATACTTTCGCCAACAGTTTTTTGATGCGGGCATTAAGGTGGGCAACGTTTACAACATAATTTCATTATACGCGGATGATGTACTTCTCTACTTGAGGAACCCTGAGCTCAACGCACCCACAACGCTAGAAGTTCTCGACAATTATGCAAAGTACTCAGGGATAAGATTCAGCAGACACAAATCAACTGCATTCCCCCTAGCTAACCTGAGGGGCATTGCAGTAGACGACCTCCAGCCTATCGGAATACAGTGGCAACCCGACAAGTTCCGGTACCTGGGAATCAATGTGGGTCACACCCCGCTACTCACACACGAATATAACACTATAGCAGCAGTCACCGGCCTTCGGCGTTCAATCAAATTTTGGTCCAAACTACCACTGTCAATGGTGGGTAGAGCGGCGATTGCCAAAATGATAATCCTTCCTCGATTCCTGTACTTCTTTGCCAATATTTGCCACTACGTTCGCCCGCCTTTCTTCAAGACACTAGAGGCCATCATCAAGGACTTCTTGTGGGGTCCGAGCAGACACAAGCTCACACTGGCCACGCTGTCTCTCCCACATAAGGAAGGCGGAATAAAACTCCCAGACCTTCACCTTTACTACTTGGCGTCCCAGCTCAGTCACATTACGAAGTGGCTGTCTGATGACACATCGGCCGAACTGGAACTACTCAGGCAATCTTCCACAAACTTAATCCCCAAAGAAACTCTATGGTTCCCCCCTCAGCTACCTCCCGAAACTCCGCTGATTGTCAAGCTGGGCAGGCAGATATGGGCCAGGGCCTGTCACATAAGGCAAGTGAAACATCCGTACTCACCGGATAACCCCATAATGGCGGATGTGTGCAAGTCGGAGGCGGAACTTCCCACTACCAGGAGATGGGAGGAAGCAGGCATATATACATGGGGAGACATGTTCACTGATGGGGAATTCAGGGACTTCGAGTCGTTACAGAACATTGAAGGACTATCCAAGGGCCAGTTCCTCTGGTACCACAGGATCAAACAGATTGCTAAGAAGCAGTGGAACAGCTGGCCGGAAGAGCCCACCCCAGACCCACTGATACAGGAAATGCACGACCTCTCAGATGGATGGAGACCAGTTTCCAGACTTTACAACAGACTCATAGACAAGCCTAACCCCAAAGGTCAGGCACTGAAGGCGAAATGGGAGGCAGATCTTGAATCACCACTTACTGACAAGGAATGGGAGAGAGCACTGATCTACCCCAAGAAAGTGTCCCGGAATTCCAGATTCGGACAAATACAGCTGAATGTCCTTTACCGGACATATATGACTCCTCACAGGATTGCCTCATTCAACCCGAAAATACCCCCGACGTGCCCATGGTGCGGAAATGACAAGGCAGACATGATCCACATGTTCTGGACCTGCATCAAAGTGAAATCACTCTGGTTCAAAGCCAAACAATCCTGTGCAGAAGCTGGCATGGTAAGATACGACTGGACGCCCGGAGAGTGCCTATTAGGTATATATCCTAGACCGGGCAAATTTAAACATTTGGTGAAACTAATGGACATCTCATGCATTCTGGTCAAGAGAACAATAGCGATGGCCTGGAAGACCCCAGCGGGCCCCAGCCATGCTCGGTGGCTGAGCGAACTGGCGAGATGGACGACTGCTGAAACCAGGGCCTGGCAGGACGGGATCACAACCAGCGGAGAAGCCACAAGTGGAACCCTGGACTCCTGGAAAGCCCTCCTGAGTGACATGCGCTTCAAGGCAGACTATAAGCCTCCCTGAGGGACTGTAGCGTCCTACAACACCCGATTTTTCATACTGATACAGAGATGGAATTACCCGAATCTGTTCCCCTCGCTTCCTGTAACATCGGAACTATAATTTTTACTTGCCACCAAACAACTCATAATTAACGCTACATGTAGACTGCTGTTGTTTTGGTTGTTCTCACGTTACTTTTGTTTTTTTTTTTTTTTTTTTTGTTTTGTTTGTTGTCTCCTTTCTTTATTACCACACTTGTAAGTTTGTAATGTTTCTCACTTTTTTGAAAAAACCAATAAAATACTTTACAAAAAAAAAAATAGTGTTTTTAAAAATGTTAGAAAGTGTACATGTTTTATACTCCCACTCAATGGGAATGGGGAAGGCGCTAATTACGGCACCGTAAATTACGGTGCCGTAATTAGCTCCTAGGTCCCTTTGCGGGTTGGTTTTTTAACGCCTGCAAAAAGCAGACGTTAAGTACCAAACCGCAAAGGGAACTCAGAATAGGGCGGTAAGGGTTTAATGGCACCGGTCTCGTTAACGGTGACTGTTAACCTTTACCGCCCTACTCGGAATGACCCCCTATGTCTTTTCCAATCCAAAAAATCTCTATTTCTGCAAAAGGCGCTATGTTTTAACTGTTTTGAAACTGACGTAGCACATTAGTTCCGAGTACTTTCTGTCCACACATATGCAGGCATTCATTAAATGGATAAAGAGGTATTTGTAGACTTTCTTTATAAACATGAAGGGTGGACTGTTGCCATCTAATGCCTGAACATAAAGGACACACTGGCCCCAACATGTATACAATTTGTGGAACTCCAGTCTCACTACCTTTTGAAAAGGCCAGCTTCAGTGTCCTTTGTGGTTGGCGCCAGGGGTCAAGTCCTAAAAATTAAAGTGGCGGGACTCATCAACAAATGGAATGGGATGTGACATTGCCATAAATTAGTATATCAAGGTGAAATATGCACATTTCATTAAATTGGCTTTGCATATCCACCCAAATTGCATAGGACAAATGCCATTTGCCTTTCATAAAATCAACACACAGGATATTTTCTTCTAATAGTGTTTTTAAAAATGTTAGAAAGTGTACATGTTTTATACTCCCAGAACCAATACAAATGTTTTCTCAGAGCTTGCAGTACAGAAATGGGTTGTATAGTGCAGTCGTGAAGTGAACTGCCTGCAAACCTGATGACTGTGGTTCGATCCCGTGCTCTGTTTTAATGCAGACATTCAAAGTTTCTCATTTTAGCTGGGGGGACTGAGTCCACCCTCTGAAAAAAAGTGGGGGGACTCCGCCCCCCCCCCGTGTACCCTCGACTTGAGCCCTGGTTGGCGCCGAGCCCTCTGATAAATCTCAGTGTTTAGTTGATTCCAGTTGTGCCTCACGGTCAGGCATCTTTTGAGCAGATCCAGTGGCACATGTTCTTTGCCTAATTAAACATGAAGACTTTCCTGTTGCCAACTATTCTGTGCTAATCCTGCAGAGTGGACGGGTCCCAGCATGTACACAATTTGTGGCTGTACCGTCTCCCCACCTTTGAAAAACTGGGTGCAGGTTTCATATCTATTACTTTCTATCTTGAATATTCATAAATACATATATCTTTTCTATTCACTGGCCAAAACTGCTTCAATTGACATCAACAAAGGACTATACCTTTTGCAATAAATACACCATCCAATAGCAGAGCTGAAAACTCTTTCAACACCTCCAAACGCAAATCATTCTGGCCATCAAAGATGACTATATCTGCTACATTATGTGTGACCTCTAACATTTGACATGCTGCATACCCCTTACAGTTTTTTTTTAAAAAGTCCATCTTCTGTCCAACATGATGCAGAGTCATAATTGGGAAGTATAAAAAGGGATAGGTCCACGGAGTTAGGTATGGATCTAACTGGCAACCAAAGGGATAATGGTTTTGCTAGTGTTTCCAACACAAGATGGACCTTTCTTCAAGAAATTGGATCTAGAAGATAATGATACCTGCTGGGGGTGCAAACGGGAAAAGAACTTGAATCATATGGTCTGGCAAAAAGTCACTGATAGAATACATCTTTCAGTTCATTTTTAATAGCATATATAGTTGTAATACAACTATTGAGTAAAACAGATGTAAGCTGGTCACTCTTTGCTTTTACCACCTGAGGGGATGTTCATGTTATTTGCAGTCATAGAGGGAGCCGGAAACAGCATATAGGTTTCCGTTGTGCATTCCTGCTCTGCCTTCAAAGAGCACCATGGTTTTCCACCATCATGTATGTTCATGCCAGTGAAACGGCAGTTGGTTCCTATGAAATCCATCTCACTTTACTCCATTGGGAATTGTGCCTGCTAAGCATCGTTTGCAGGTGGCATTTACGCTTTTTCCAAAGCGGATTGGGAATGTGAAGAGTTAAGCCGATTTTGCCTTTGTCTTATTCTTTGCATTTCGACTCCGTTTTAGAAATGACAAAAGTGGCACACCGGGGATCTTTTGCTCGTAAGTGCAAGTGGACATGGCCGCCTCCATTGCAATGTAAGAGTGCTGTAAAATGACCCCTTAGTGTTAGTGGAAGCACTTCCTGGAGATACCGAGGTAACGAGTTAACTATGTGTGGGGGCAAGCTCAAGCGGGAAGGTAGGTATGGTCAGTCAGGGCTTAAGTGGTGGCCCCAAAATACATTCTCAGAGTATGGAAATCTTTGAACAAATCGGATACTGATGACTAGCTTTTGGATATGTTTTGGTCCAACAGTACTATTGTTGTTTTGGTTGCTTCTTTAATAGCTCACATCGCTCTTAAAGAGTATAGCTTGCCTTCAGCCCACATAAGAGGCAGGGGGGGTGTATCATTCATGTTGTGCCTGTTTCTCCTTTATGATTGAGATCACGGCTGGATTAATAGCAGCGTGGGGCCGAGAAAGTGTTTAGAAGTCAATATTCATTAATGTACTCCTGCACAGCTTAAGTTATTTCATCGCAGTTGGCAAGGCCTGGGGGAATTGTTTTGTGTGTAACCGCTGAGTGATACTCTGAGAGCCCGGTTTCTGTGATGAAGAGTGTGTCTACGTTGTCCTCAGTAGGTGAACATAGGTGTCAGGGCAGTGTTTGATGATAGAGCTGCATTGATGAGAAGGCATCTGGTTCACCACTTCTTTGAAGCCCCTTTGTGTACAGGAAAGTCGGTTGGCTTGCTAATTTCTTGCAGGGTGGCCATCCCAAAGCCTCTGGGACAGACTTCACCCTGTGTGGGGCATACCTCCCCTTTGGAGCATGGCTTCATGCCAGTGGGGGCGTAGGTCCACCACAACAAGAGTTAAATAAAACATAACTTTGTATTGTGGTTAATGTGTATGCTTCTCTGATGTGCTTGAATCACCATGTTCAAAGAGGACGCCCTCCACACATGATCAGGGTGACAAGGGCCTTGGGGTGCAGAGGGGCGTGCCACAAATACTGGCAATAAACACAGCATGGACGCATGCTGTTCTCTTTTTGGTGTGAACTTCAAGGCTATGCTTCTTTCTGGACTCCAGAGCAGGACTGATAAGCATGGATCTTCACTAAGGTAAAAGGCATGCTCCAGCTGGTTCTTGTGGCCCTCAACCACCTCCTTTTGCTTTTAGGCCCATTCATTTTTCTGGCATCACCCCAAGAACAGATACTATTTGAGGGAAGAAAGAATCCAGCTACAGGGAAGTGGGGAGGTGTGTTTGCACTCACAAGTTCAAACTCTGCTGCTTCAGAGCTGCAGTAGCAGGTAACCCTGAAAATAGGCCAGTACCATGCATTACCCCATCTATGTGCCAAGAAGAGGTGTGCGAGGCGGAGAGCAGGTCCAGACAGAATTTTAGGAATACTACAAAAATGTAATTATAGTCTACAGCACCTCCTGGGTATCACACATAACACAGAAAGCAACATATACCCCTGGGGAGCAAGAAGCCAGCACATCTGACTTCCACACGTGATGCACATCACAACAGCCTGTCTACCATACCTGAACCAAGATGCTCTAAATGTCCTCCATATATGCCCCCTACCACTGTGATGAAGTCCTATATCCTTCGGCAAGGAACAGTCACAAGACACCACCCCAGCTCCTCTAGGGACCCCTCAGGGGACCCCAGAACCAGAGGGAGCCGAGGGTGGAGACTCCCATGGGGTTGTTGGAGCCTGAGGCATACACCAGCCAGACTGAAAGAAGCATTGTGGAAAAAAACGTCTTTACCTTCAAGGGAACGGGATTGCAATGGTAAATTAACACAGACAATGGGTTTGACCATTTATCTCTCTGGCAACTCTGCTGAAGGAAACATCTATTGGAGTTTGCGGGACCCACATGGTTTGGGGTGTCACTCAAACAAGTATGAAAATTAACAATCATTGTTCTCCCCTTCCAACAAGTGGTTCGGGAGATACAATGTATTAATTCTTACGCAAAAAAGACACACTTAAACAAACAAAACTCCCCGAGCATACCAGATGGTTTCTAGACTTACAGAACACACAATTGCACTACAAAGGGGTTCTATTTAGAGAAGGCAGTCGCTGTAGGGTTTTGCAGGGGTACAGGAGGAGAATAGATTCAGGTCCAAGTCCATTAAGGAATCCAACATGTTGACCGACCTAGATATACCCTCAGGCTAGCCCTCCAGAAGGCCACATGACCCTGAGCAGATGGTCCAAGCAGAGACAAGCTTAGCCCATACAGCACAGGTGCAACCAATATTCCCAAACACCACAGAGGAGTTTGGATCAGTCAGCCAATGCCAGTCCCATAGACATCTGGAAAGCAGACCTGATGACTCCAAGTGTCGAAAACTGGAGTGAGAAGTGCTTGAAGGTGGAAACCTGCAAGGAGATACTGGTGTACAGTAAGGTGAGAAAACCATGAAGAGAGTTTTCATTAGAGGAGAGAGATTTGGTGAGTGTTAGGAGGGTGGGACCTTTTAGGAAAAAGGAAAATATTCTAGAGTGGGAGATACTGTGTTGGAAAAGGAGAGTTGGAGACAGAGAGAGAGAGAAAGAGAGAGGCAGGCTGGAAGCAACAACAGAGGGGTACCACCTTGGATATGAAGATACAGGGTACCTGGGTACCATCTGGAGAGAGGACCAGATTACTGATTTACATGAGGCAGAGAATATAAGAAGAGAGACAGTGGAGGCAATTGTTGTAAGGGAGAAGGCAAGAGCTATAACTGTGGAGAAGAAAGAACAAAAGAGTCTTGGCGAGCAGAAGGAGGACAATATTTCAGAGGAGAGGTAAAAGAAAGATATTTTTGGAGGGGGAAGGGGAGATACTATCTGGGAGAAGGAGAGTCAAGACCAAGGATGAGGAGAGGACTGTTGTGAGGAGGAGGACGCAGGGAATATAGCTGATTGACAGAGAGTTGGGGAGCGGAATAGGAATACCATTAAGGGAGGGGGTACTGTGGCTAGAGAGGGGGTAGACCCAGATCATTGGATCGAGGATGAAGAAGGTGGACCACCTAAATAGACAGAATGAATAGGACCAAGTCAGTCCAGGGAAAGGTATAGAGGAGGCTGGGTGTACATGCTGCTGTGCTGGGAGATAGGTAGAACAGCCAGGAATAGTATGGGCAGACACGGGCTTCAAAAAGTTCCCTCTCCCCTCATGACCTCTAAAAGGGGAGAGATGTTTGCTCTCTGAGGCTCCATCACCAATATCTTTTCTAAGTAGGGAGGGCTCAGCATCAAAGAGTTTGAAGACCTCTGCTCTTGGTTGTTGCTTTAATCCTGAAACAAGCTGAGTAGGTTCTACTCTGATTAATGTAGTCATCCCTTCTCCGGCGAGGAATTGTGTTAAGGTGCTGCTTTTTGATGTATGGTTTAATAAATGTTAACTTCTTGTACAGGGGCAAATGTACACGTCATTAATGGAGCCCAACCCCTCACCTCCGAGATGATTAACAGGAAGCCACTGTGTGTGACAGCTTTAATAGAGACAATACTGCATCCAAGATACGAAAATCGTCATGCGCTCAGACACCCATATCGTATATACCCCAGAGTTGAATCATTAGACCGGAGCGTGACCGGAGCATAACGGCTCCATTGGAAGTGGCAGAGCTATAAGTGAAGAATGCCAGACAAAAGTGACACACTAGAAACGAAGCAAGTGTATTCAAAGAATAAAAATGCAAATGAGATTACAAAGTAAATGCATAATGTGAACATATACACCGAGAAGATGAGAGATGCAGTGAATGTACATATGCAGAAATGCAAGGTAGATGAGACATATAGAAGCTTGCTAAAGTAGGAAATAGAATGCGAGCAAAGCGGCCTTGTTGAGAAAATGGACATGGCATATGTGTAAAAAGTTAACAAGATACCTCAAGAAAATGAAGAAAAGCAGATGTGCTTACGGGCACTGTAATATGAATTTTTGCAGACCAAAGCCGTTTGTTTCATAAACTGAGAAGGCCGTGTGATGAATCAACTTCCGGGGCACGAGTGGTCCAGGGATAAATATTGGTTTCTAAACCATCAATCAGCCCCACACATCTAGTACACTAGAAGGGATCCCAGCAGATTGGAAACACAAGCAAATTATAAACCTTTTTGTCCAATTTTGGTAATGTGGACGGAACGGCAGGCTTATCTCTGCAAGGTCGTGGATCGTTGGTTGGTTGCAACACAGCGAAAATACAATTATTACCCAATGATAAAAGGGACTGTCCGTTCAAGGTTGTACAAAAATATCTACTTTATTATTATTCAACATACAGTTCTAGCACACTATAAAGTACAACACACCCTGTACTGGAATGCAGAGGACAGGCAGTTTCAAGAAGGAAAAGGAATGCCCTCGGATACTGACAGGAGGGTAGTAAGTAAAGTAGTTAATCACAATAGTTCAAGGATACTTGGCTTCAGCACAAAGGGATCAATGGGTCTTAAAATGTCACTGGGGCCTTTGGAGAAGGACCAGGGTGACAGAATCACAATGTACCTTGTGGTTGTAGAAGTGCTCGATAGGGTTGAGTCGGTTTCAGGGTGCTGTGTAGCTCCTGCAACAGAGTTCAAGGCGGGAGACAGCTGTGGGTATCAGGTGGTATGGGTAAGGATGGATGGCTTCAGGCTGGCCTACACAGCAGCTAGGGGTATCATAGTCTTGTAGGAGTATCATAGAATCCCAGTCCCAGTGCTGATTGGTGAGTCTGAAGCACTGGTCAAGGTGTCTCAACCAGCATTAGTGACTGCGGTGTAACAGCAGTCAGCGGTGCAGCTAGTTGCAGCTCGAGTGGCTTGACTGGCTCGAAAATGTCCTTTAAGGTAGATGACGGTAGATGCTTGTCGATTCACTCCTTGCTCCTTCGCTGTGCTTGTGTCGTCCTTCAAGAGGGACAGCCCAAAGCTGAGGAGAGTATTCATTCAACTGCCTTGTCCTTGTTTTTGTTCAGAGACTCTCTGGCACTTCCCACCTAGGAAGTTTGCTGCAGAGCCTAGCAGGGCACGCTTTATGCTGGCTGGGTACCGGTTCTGGAGCTGCTTGGGGTCAGCTGGATTCAGTATATCCCTCTATTCCCTGGGAGATGTTTAGGGGAGGGATCTTGCTTTCCTCTTTGGAAAACATGGGCTTCCTTTACTGGTGGAAGCTGTAAGGCAGACTGCACCTTCAGCCAGGGTCCAAATAAGTTCTTCTTGTTATACCTTGCACACTCTTCAGATGATCTCCCAAAAGAGGGGCTCGACCTTCTTTTAAAGCCAAATTGGCCTTAGTGATTGATGTAGGCTAAGCCTACCTTAATGAACCAATCATGGGTCCCCACCAACAATCTCTTATATGCCAAAATGCTTTGCAACAGAAAAGGTAAAGAGGTGAAAACATTTAATGATAAGTCCCTCCCATCTTCCTGTCTGTTGTGGATCAAAGGGTCTCTCTAGTTAATTGAGCTCTCTGTGGTTCCTGATTAAAGTGGCAGGTCTCCCATGAAGCTGCAGAAAGAACAGACTTTGTGTCTCCATCCATCCACATACTTTTTCCTACAGTAAGCACATAGTCCCAGACATGACAAGTCACTGCCCTTGATACTATGAGGCGGGAGCTATCTTCAGGTTGAAACAGTGCATATCAAAAGTTGTTGGAGGTTTCCTATCTTTTGTTAGCCCTATGACCAGGCCTCCCGTGGGCCTGCTTGAATTAACTCTGATTAGTATGCAAAGTTGCCACCAGCAGCTAAAAAAGGACAGAGTGGATCCATGGAGCCTTTGTTAGTTAATTACACTGCCCATGGCAGGAGGAAGGTTTTGCCATCCCCCTTCTGAGATGCCTTTGCTGTACTCTTGGCTGTCATATTCCAACTAAATATGACAGGCGGCGTGATGCCTGCAGACTGTGTCCACCCAGAGTACGTGGGTCTAAGTATAATGTCATGCAGGATTAACCCCACACATTTTCTGGAGGTTGATATACCATCATTCAATTTAATTTAAAATGTTTAAAAAGCCAAAGCAAATGCACCTCCACCATGCAGATGGTCGGATTCCTCACATGCCAACACGACTAGAATAAAAGCTGAAGAAGAAAAGTTATGGACGTAGGACATATTTCTCTATGATTAATTAAAGGAGTGAACGGCTGTGAGTGCCAATCATTGTGAAATTAAAGACACGTAAAGTATAGCAAAATGGACAAAATCATGGTCTTCTCACACGTGGTCTAGAACTAGGAGACAAGGCCTATTCATGAAACTCAGGATGAAGATAGCAATATACCTTCACTCCCTTTAAAGTACAGAGGAAGAGAACATTCAACGAGGTCAAGTACAAAGGAAAAACTCTGTCTTAGGGCCTAACGGTTGAGAGATGGTAGGCTTATTAGCCATGAAAGGCAGTTGTCTGATGTTGTTCCTCTGCACCTGGGTTTCACTCTTTATGTGCTGCTAACAAGCCAAATGTGCAAGGTTGATAAGCGAGTGCCAACCAATAGATAAGGTCTCATATAATGATGGGTCATACCTTGTTGCAAAGGCCTATCTGCTGCTGCTATGTTATTATCTGTATTTTACCTAGTTTAGAGGTAGTCCAAGGTGTAACTATCAGATAAAGATTATCCAATGGTAATAGTAACCCTTTGTAATCATATAGGCATATGTTTCCCTTAACCAATCTCTCCACCCAGTAGGTTTCATTGTTACCCACGTAGGATGACGTCATAGCTGATGTATGCCAAAGTATAAACCGTCTGTATAACTGAAAATTATTTAGAGTGTGTGAGCGGAAATTCATTTTGCATGGCAGATTTCCCTACTTTTTTGAATGAATAATAAAGTAGTAGTTTGCCATCTTCCTTGAGTCTGTCTGGTTATTTGGGCTTGAGATCATTTATTTGGTAATCCCATCAAGCACTTGGAATGCAGCAAGTGCTCCTGTACATTTGGTAGTGGTGCGGATGGTTCAGATCCAGACCCTCGGATTTTTGACGTCTTCTACCATCAGCTAGAAGACTGAAGAGTTTCCTGTGGAGAGCAGAGAATCACGTGTGTAAATCGAGATGGTTGGCAGGTGCCCCTTTGAAGAAATTCCTGTTTGGTCACCACAGGCAGAAGGCGGAGTGGTAGGTTGAGGATGAGTCGATACTGAGATGATCGACGGGCATAAGTTGAACATAAAAGTGGCAAATAAAGTTGGGAGCGATTGTATTGTATGTATACATATGGATCGGGGTTGAAAGCCAGAGTTAGAAATGTTCGAGGGAGAAAAGACCAAAGATTATTTTTCAGAAATACCCTTCCGTCTATTCTCCCCTGAACATTTCTGACTTGGCTCTCGCCCCCACCCACGCCCCCACCACACCCCACCCACACCCCAACCCGTTACTTACCTTGCTGCCGACTCGCTGTGCCCCTGCAACACATGTCCCCTTTCACTTCCGTGATCGGAACCCAGACCCGCAGGGTGCTTTCCTTTTTTTCTTTTTTTTTCGGGATCGGAGGGACAGTCCTGCAACCACCACTCACAAAAGAGTGAGCAAAGGTGCAGGGGATACCCCCGCATCCCCAGCCACCGAATGGGAGATTTGGTCAAACGTTTTGGCCGTTCTGTATTTTCGAACCGCCGAAATTCAGCCAAATCTCCCATTCGGACTTTTGAACTCTGTCTTTTTGGCTGATTCCACACATATATATAGTGGGGAAACGTAACAGGATTTGTTTAGGGAGTGATACCTCGATACCTATTCTCAAGGAGATAGAAGGGAACGCATCACACTCGAGAATGCAGTATTAAATATAAGGTATTCCTGCGGCAAGGCCAAGGAAGGGTGCGTTTCACACTCCAAAATGCGTTAAAAAAGGAGATGAGATACATTACTAGAGTAGGCAAAAAGACAATCGTAGAAATTGTTGTGCACATTTGTTTGGGGTTTTGTGTTTAAAGATTGTTGGGGTAAACTTGATTTGTTTTATGAAAAAGATATGTGGCTTTATTAGTTGTGGTCATTTAGATTGTGGATTTGAAACATTGAATGACAGTAACAATCTGGCTTTTAAGTAGACTCTTAAAAAAGCCATTGGCGCCAATCGTAGGAGGGTAAGAGTTAAGAGAATTTTGGCAAGACAATATTCTTAAGATCACCAATAGTAGAATTGAAGGACAGTGAAAAATAACAACGTAGCAAAGAAAAACATTTGCAGATTGATAAATAAGCAAAGAGAGTATTATTGTATAGGCTTGAAGATTTTTGGAAGACATTTTGAGAAATGGAAGACGAGTGATGGTGCTTGCCTGAAGTGATTGTTGTGATATACAAAGTATTGGTAAATATGAAAAGAATAACGTTGATTTAAAATAATTAAAGTAACAATAGAATAAAAGATCTGGTAAGTATTGACAGTCAAAGGCAACTTTTCATCATGGGGGACACTTCCCTTACAGACTTACGAAAGACATTACTGAGGTATATACCCAAGATTAAGAAGGATCACGCTGAGTGGGTGAAAGGCACGGCTGACAAGATGTTCATGCCCTCACCTCAGGAGGGTTCCCTAAGGACAGTATTAC
Organism: Ambystoma mexicanum; assembly: GCF_040938575.1. Classification (NCBI taxonomy): domain Eukaryota; kingdom Metazoa; phylum Chordata; class Amphibia; order Caudata; family Ambystomatidae; genus Ambystoma; species Ambystoma mexicanum. The sequence continues at coordinate 858,471,654 of NC_090934.1, read as the reverse complement.
AGCAGATGGCAACATATTTACATGCTGCATATACAGGGAAACATGTATACAAAAGCTTAGCCATTTTAGAACTATGGAAAATGTATCAGAACAAGGAGGAGGACCCGCCCGTGAAGGAGTGGCTGCTTAATCAGCATGAAAGGGAGGGCTTTAAGCCCTCGGCTCCTCCTCCTCCTTCTGAAGACAAGAGTATGGTCGATAAAAAGCAGGGATTTTATCCTCGACAGCAATGAAATCAGCAGCCGAGTACATTAACCTGACATATGCACCCCCTGCTTATAGTAGTGAAGGTTCTTTAAAAGGAAGCAAAATTGAAGAACGCAAATGCATGTCCACACGTGACAAGTATGAGGAGCGCAATAAAAGAATGGATAAATTCATAGAGGTAGAGACCCTGAGATGAAGAGGAGAAAATAACAGTGGTGATAAGGTGACAATCGTAAAGAATTAGTGGATCGGAGGACAGCTAATACTTAAACTAGATAGAAAAGCACTGAAGATGTTAAGGAGCAAGAAAGGCAGGTTAACGAGAGAGAAGAAAAAGAGGAACGGGAAAGAAAGGAAAGAGAACAAGAGAGTATACAAAGAAGAGAAGGAAAAAGAGAGGATGTGAAAGGACGAATGAAGGGGATGCGTAGCACAGGAAAAGGACAGAGAAAGATAAGAGAGGGACAAGAAATGTGGGAAGATGGAAGCACAAAAACAAAGTGAAAGAAGGCTACAGAGGAAAAAAGAGGATGAGAAAAGAGGGATGAGGAGGAGCAGAGAAAGAAGGGAGGACGAAAACAATGTCCGATCATTAATAATTGCATGTCAACGATTGAAGATCGTGAACAATGGGAAGAAGAGAGAAGGTTACAACTGTCCCGGAGGGAGCTTCACGAGATCCCTAATGCAGACATGGGCAGGTCAGCATCAAGCAGGGGGCATAGGGAAAATAATTGGGAAACTATATAGGCAAATGAGGGACAAAGATGGTCATGAGACCAGAGGGATTATCGAAGGATCTCCACTGAGAGAAATAAGAGGTAGATAGGATAATGAAATTATGGATAAACACAGAACATTATCTTTAAGTAGATCAGATCTTGAGGACAAGGAAAGGGATGACAGTGGATGACAGTCACACCAGTTGGGTTATAACGATGTCAGATGAGAAAAAGGAACAAAATCAAAAAGCGCAAGGAGGTGCCGCATGTAAACCTGAATGTAGAATGTGGGGTAAAATGTTCAGATTTAGGAGAGCCAGAAGGAAAAACCCCAGAACCCACACCATATCCCAAATGACCGCAAGGGCGGTCATGTAGCTTAGAGGAAGTATCACTGCCATAGTAAGTAGAGTAAGGACATTGCCAGGATGAAAACAAGTGTACAAAAGTAGCTCAGCCCTAAAGACAAGAAGTGTAAGTGGATACAATTATGAATCAGGATTTATACAATTCCTGTTTTTAGAGAAAGGGGGAGGACGACCAGAATATATACTGTGGCCACAGATGGATAAAGACAATCTGAAATCTAAGTTGCCTAGTTTGACTTCTGGAGCAGGTAAATGGATTAATAAATTAGAAAGAATGACAACGGGAATGACATTAGAATTGGATGACATAAATGGCCTACTAGCAGCTATCCTAGGGGAGAGATCCAATGACATTTGGAGATAAGCGGGATATGCGGGTGTGATTGCACAAAACACAAGACATGACAGAGCGCTATTGAACAACTGTAGAGCAGATGTATGGAGGGCACTTAGAGTACGGAGAGAGTGCGTTCGCTTGGGCTTTTTGATTTTTTGATAAATAAAAATGAATGATGGGAGATCAACCTCCAGGGACTGTGTGAGGCCATTCCGCACACAGTCCAACTGCTTCCCTCACAAAACACATAGTAACGTGTACTCCGGAAAAGACAGCCTACAGGTGCCATCTTCCCCTGTCATTCAGCTGGAATGTGACTGCCCCAGGTACATCAAAGCATCTTAAGGAGGGGGAAGGCACACCATCCTCAAGTATGGGTAGCCTAATTCAAATATCAAAGGCTCCATGTATCTGCTTTCCTTTGTACTCCAGCTAGTGGCCTTGCATACTAATGAGAGATAATTCAAGTAAGCCTGAAGGGCCTTGCTTGGCGGAATAGACAACACGAAGGCAGGACTAACATCCCTTTGGTATGCAATGTTTCAAATTGAAGCTAGTTCCCACCCCTCTGTATGAAAGGCAGTGAAATGTGTGTCTGGGTCCACTATTTACTGTAGGCAGACCCCTGCAGAGCTGACCCATTTCAGAGGGGATAAGAATGTGGTTTGGGGGAGACAAGAAGTCTGCCCCCAGCACAAACTTCAAGGGAACCCTGCGCTTTAATCAAGAGTTACAGAGGGGTCAGTTAACCAGAGAGACACTTTGATCTACAACAGACAGGGAGATGGGTGGTATGTAGGTATATGTTGTTACCCCCTTGTCTGTCCCATTGCAGAGCACTCTGATCCTGACCTCATGCATAACAGAAGATTGTTTCGTGAGGACCCAGGATTGGTTTGTTAAGGTAGGCTTAGCCTGTACCAAACATTGGGACCCATTTGGCTTTAAATGAGGGCTGAAGCCCTCACTTATCAGATCATCTGAAGACTTCAAAAGGAGCAAAAAGAAGGACTCATTTTGACCCGAGCTGAAGGTACAGTCCACCTTACATCTTCTGCCAGTGAAGGAAGGCCAGGGGTTTCAAGAGGGAACCAAGATCCCTCCCCTAAACATCTCCCAAGGAACAGAGGGATTTACTGGATTCAGAGGACCCATCCAGCAGCTCCAGAACTGGTACCCAGCCAGCTCACAGCTTGCCCTGCTAGGTTCTGCCAGCAAGCTTCCTAGGTGGGAAATGCAGCAGAGTCTCTGGACAAAGGACAAGGCCATTGCCGGCAATCACTCCCCTGTGCTTTGGGCCGTCCTCCTTGAAAGGACACAAGCCCTGTGAAGAAGCTATGAGGAGTGCCACACAAGCATCATCCAGCATCCATCTTTTAAGGACATTCTTGAGACAGTTGAGTCCTTGAACCGGATCCGGCTGCACCACTGACTGTTGTCATACCACAGTTACAAGAGCCATCCGAGTCGCCTCGACCGCCTGGTACCTACAGTTGTTTCCCACCACTAACTCTGTCTCAAGGGCTGTGAAGTGCCCTGGAACCGCCTCGATGCTGTTCAGCACCAAGAACTTCTTCCGCACTAGGTGCATTGTGGTTCTGCCCCCCTGGTCCTTCTCAGAAGGTCCCTAGAAACAGTTATGACCCTTTGCCCCCTTGGTGCTGGAACTAAATAATCTTGAACAGTAAGACTGAACACTTTACCAACAACACTCCTGTCAGTATCCAGAGTGCATCCCTTTCCTTCTTGAAACTGTCTGTCCTCTGTGTTCCTTTACAGGGTGGGTTGTATTTTGCAGTGTGCTAGAATCGTCTGTTGTATTAATAATAAAGTAGATATGTGTATACAACCTTGACTGGCCAGTCCCTTTTATCATTGGGTAATAATTGTATTTTTGTTGTGTTGCAACTAACCAATGATCCACAACCTTTCAGAGAAAAGCCTGCCGTTCCGTCCACATTACCAAATTTGGACAAGTAATTCACTTGTATTCCAATCTGTTCGGATCCCTTCTGGTGTACTAGAGGTGTGGGGTTGATAGATGGTTTAGTAACTGATATTTATCCCTGGACCACTGGTGTGCCGGAAGTTGATTTGTCACAAGTACAATATCCTAAGATGTCAGACATGATCATGATGCATAAAATGTGGGAGGACGAAGATCCTGCTGCTTTTATTCAGGAGATTCAGGAGATTCAAGAACAGGGAACTGTGTGATGAAACTATAGTGTTATTTTATCACATTTTGTGTCAGGAACTGCGTGAGCCAGTGCTTGAGCCAGTGCAGAGACAGATGAAAAAAAAGGTAGGGATAGAAGCGAAGCAATGGCAGGAATACAGTTGACTATTGTGCATCATTGTCGACTTTTACAAGAGAAGAATAAAAAATAATGTAAGTATAGGATGCTTGAGCAAGCAAAATTAGTTGAGAAAGAATCAACAGAATTTGCCATAGATGGAGCAGTACTGACAAGCAGCGAAGAAGTGGTCACACAAGAGACACAGCCTACACCACCAATCAATGTAGGGTACCCCATGTATCAAGGTGAGTAAAACCTTTGGTCATGAGATACATTTAGAGGACGAGGAGGTGGATTTCAAAACCCTCAAGGGGGAGGAGGATTTAATGGAGAACAGCCGCACCAATGTTGGAACTGTGGACGGGTAGGACAGATTGCCTGAATGTGTAGGAGTAGAGGGGACATGCAGCAAAACTGACAGACTCAAGTGGGCAGATGGGTTATCTTCCACAGTATAGTGCAGAACCACTGGAATATTATGCCCTAGGTCACACACAGCATCAGACACCTTCACCGCAAATACAGCAAACACAACAGATTCTGCTGCAATCACAGTCGCCACAAGGGCAACCACAGCAAGCGCCTATGCATACACAAGTACAGACACAACAGCATGCTTCGATGCAGCAGATGACGGTGCCAGAATGAATGGCGAATACGGAATCCCAACAAACACCCACACCCAGGATAGGGACTGTGACAGTCATGGGAGGGAATCATTTTACGGGTACAGTGATGAATTTATATCCACAATAGGACAGCCCACAGAGTGACCTGATGTGTTCAGTACTATCCGCGACACCAGACCCTCAAGAGAAGCCAAGGGTCAAGGTAATGATAGGAGGCAAGACATTTTCATTTCTGGTAAACACAGGAGCAACTTGTTCTTGTGTTCGAGACGGAAAATACCCAATGTCTGGCATTGCCATGAATGTGCAGGGATTCCCTGGGGCTACGACTTTCATTCCTTTTACTGATGAATTACCAATTTCAATAGGAGAACATGACTTGTCTATACCACTTTTGTATTCTTGGCAGGCACCGGTTAATATACTAGGGCGTGACTTGTGGGGAAAACTAAATATGAGGATCCCTTTTACTGACAAATGGATAATATGTTCGACTCCATGGATACATTATATGAATGTAAGAGAATGTATACTATCATTTACAGGCTAGAAGGCATTACAAGGAGTCCCCTTAGACTCAGAAGTGTTTTTGTACAGAGTGAACATTTTGTTGACATGGCTTCCTGGATTAATAGGAAAATTGTTGAGAATATCTGATGAATTTGTGTTTAGAGCAGAAATGCCTATGGATGATGAGGAAGGACAGGTTATTCCCATAGAGCTAGAAGAAGCGATAGTGTGGAAGGAAAGTGTGATTATTCAGTGAACAGACGATGAAGCAAGAGCATGGAAAAGAGTGATATCTCTTGACGAAGGGTAAAGACACACAGGCCGATTCATGTAATTCCTCTCAAAAGTGTCGCACGCGGCTGGCGCACAGCGTGCCCGTGCGAATGTCTGCGCCAGCCGCGTGCGATAAAATCAATTTCCGCGCACAGCGTATTCATGGATTCTCGCCTCCAAAAGCAGACGTGGCGCAGAGTGGCGCAGCGACCCTGCAGCAGCGCCAGTTACGCCCCCAAGGACGCCCTTGCGCAAGGAAAAGCCATCAAGATCGCAAAACCATCACAAAGGGCCATGCCAACCCTGTACCAGTGTACCGGACTGGCAAACAGCAAACGCAAAGCGGGGAACGCGTATTACGGGTTTCGGGAACACGCATGCGCTAGAAGTTTCACACGCGATCTGGCCTGGGGGAGCGTGTGCATGTATTTCAGCGGTGCGTGAGAAGTTCCACACGCGATCGGGCCTGGGGGAGCGTGTGCGTGTATTTCAGGGGTGCGCGAGAAGTTCCACACGCGATCGGGCCTCGGGGTGCGTGTGCGTGTATTTCAGGGGTGTGCGAGAAGTTCCACACGCAATTGGCCTGGGCGCGTGTAGTTCAGAGGTGCGCGAGAAGTTCCACACGCGATTGGCCTGGGCGCGTGTAGTTCAGAGGTGCGCGAGAAGTTCCACACGTGATCGGGCCTGGGGGAGCGTGTGCGTGTATTTCAGGGTTGCATGAGAAGTTCCACACGCGATTGGCCTGGGCGCGTGTAGTTCAGAGGTGCGCGAGAAGTTCCACACGCGATCGGGCCTTGGGGAGCGTGTGCGTGTATTTCAGGGGTGCGCGAGAAGTTCCACACGCGATTGGCCTGGGTGCGTGTAGTTCAGAGGTGCGCGAGAAGTTCCACACGCGATCGGGCCTTGGGGAGCGTGTGCGTGTATTTCAGGGGTACGTGAGAAGTTCCACACGCGATTGGCCTGGGCGCGTGTAGTTCAGAGGTGCGCGAGAAGTTCCACACGCGATCGGGCCTTGGGGAGCGTGTGCGTGTATTTCAGGGGTGCGCGAGAAGTTCCACACGCAATTGGCCTGGGCGCGTGTAGTTCAGAGGTGCGCGAGAAGTTCCACACGCGATCGGGCCTGGGGGAGCGTGTGCGTGTATTTCAGGGTTGCATGAGAAGTTCCACACACGATTGGCCTGGGCGCGTGTAGTTCAGGGGTGCGCGAGAAGTTCCACACGCGATCGGGCCTCGGGGTGCGTGTGCGTGTATTTCAGGGGTGCGCGAGAAGTTCCACACGCAATTGGCCTGGGCGCGTGTAGTTCAGAGGTGCGCGAGAAGTTCCACACGCGATTGGCCTGGGCGCGTGTAGTTCAGAGGTGCGCAAGAAGTTCCACACGCGATCGGGCCTTGGGGAGCGTGTGCGTGTATTTCAGGGGTGCGTGAGAAGTTCCACACGCGATTGGCCTGGGCGCGTGTAGTTCAGAGGTGCGCGAGAAGTTCCACACGCGATCGGGCATGGGGGAGTGTGTGCGTGTATTTCAGGGGTGCGCAAGAAGTTCCACACGCGATTGGCCTGGGCGCGTGTAGTTCAGAGGTGCGCGAGAAGTTCCACACGCGATCGGGCCTGTGGGAGCGTGTGCGTGTATTTCAGGGGTGCGCGAGAAGTTCCACACGCGATTGGCCAGGGCGCGTGTAGTTCAGAGGTGCGCGAGAAGTTCCACACGCGATCGGGCCTGGGGGAGCGTGTGCGTGTATTTCAGCGGTGCGCGAGAAGTTCCACACGCGATTGGCCTGGGCGCGTGTAGTTCAGAGGTGCGCGAGAAGTTCCACACGCGATCGGGCCTGGGGGAGCGTGTGCGTGTATTTCAGGGTTGCATGAGAAGTTCCACACCTGATCTGGCCTTGGGGAGCGTGTGCGTGTATTTCAGGGGTGCGTGAGAAGTTCCACACGCGATTGGCCTGGGTGCGTGTAGTTCAGAGGTGCGCGAGAAGTTCCACACGCGATTGGCCTGGGCGCGTGTAGTTCAAAGGTGCACGAGAAGTTCCTCACGCGATCGGGCATGGGGGAGCGTGTGCGTGTATTTCAGGGGTGCGCGAGAAGTTCCACACGCGATCGGGCCTCGGGGTGCGTGTGCGTGTATTTCAGGGGTGCGCGAGAAGTTCCACACACAATTGGCCTGGGCGCGTGTAGTTCAGGGGTGCGCGAGAAGTTCCACACGCGATTGGCCTGGGCGCGTGTAGTTCAGAGGTGCGCGAGAAGTTCCACACGCGATCGGGCCTTGGGGAGCGTGTGCGTGTATTTCAGGGGTGCGTGAGAAGTTCCACACGCGATTGGCCTGGGCACGTGTAGTTCAGAGGTGCGCGAGAAGTTCCACATGCGATCGGGCATGGGGGAGTGTGTGTGTGTATTTCAGGGGTGCGCAAGAAGTTCCACACGCGATTGGCCTGGGCGCGTGTAGTTCAGAGGTGCGCGAGAAGTTCCACACGTGATCGGGCCTGTGGGAGCGTGTGCGTGTATTTCAGGGGTGCGCGAGAAGTTCCACACGCGATTGGCCAGGGCGCGTGTAGTTCAGAGGTGCGCGAGAAGTTCCACACGCGATCGGGCCTGGGGGAGCGTGTGCGTGTATTTCAGGGGTGCGTGAGAAGTTCCACACGCGATTGGCCTGGGCGCGTGTAGTTCAGAGGTGCGCGAGAAGTTCCACACGCGATCGGGCCTGGGGGAGCGTGTGCGTGTATTTCATGGTTGCATGAGAAGTTCCACACGCGATTGGCCTGGGCGCGTGTAGTTTAGAGGTGCGCGAGAAGTTCCACACGTGATCGGGCCTTGGGGAGCATGTGCGTGTATTTCAGGGGTGCGTGAGAAGTTCCACACGCGATTGGCCTGGGTGCGTGTAGTTCAGAGGTGCCCGAGAAGTTCCACACGCGATTGGCCTGGGCGCGTGTAGTTCAGAGGTGCGCGAGAAGTTCCTCACGCGATCGGGCATGGGGGAGCGTGTGCGTGTATTTCAGGGGTACGCAAGAAGTTCCACACGCGATTGGCCTGGGCGCGTGTAGTTCAGAGGTGCGCGAGAAGTTCCTCACGCGATCGGGCATGGGGGAGCGTGTGCGTGTATTTCAGGGGTACGCAAGAAGTTCCACACACGATTGGCCTGGGCGCGTGTAGTTCAGAGGTGCGCGAGAAGTTCCACACGCGATCGGGCCTGTGGGAGCGTGTGCGTGTATTTCAGGGGTGCGTGAGAAGTTCCACACGCGATTGGCCAGGGCGCGTGTAGTTCAGAGGTGCGCGAGAAGTTCCACACGCGATCGGGCCTGGGGGAGCGTGTGCGTGTATTTCAGGGGTGCGCGAGAAGTTCCACACGCGATTGGCCTGGGCGCGTGTAGTTCAGAGGTGCGCGAGAAGTTCCACACGCGATTGGCCTGGGCGCGTGTAGTTCAGAGGTGCGCGAGAAGTTCCACACTCGATCGGGCCTGGGGGAGCGTGTGCGTGTATTTCAGGGGTGCGTGAGAAGTTCCACACGCTATTGGGCTGGGTGCGAGTATTCCAGGGCTGCGCGGGAAGTTTTACACGCTCGCCTACAACACGTATTCATGGAAACGAACGTGGCCAATCCGGAAACACATACGCCAGCAGGAAGTAGGTGTACGTCCACCCGCACAGCATAAAAGTGCACGCAAACAACAAACAAGCTCAGACGCCAGGATGAACATACCGTTCCTAGCAGAAGTGGCCATGGGATACCGCAGGAGGAGGAGGAGGATAGTCCTGGCCAGAATTTTTACACCCAGAACCAGCCTTTTTGGGATGCCTGATGACCATGTGTATGGGAGGTACAGGTTTCCACCTCACATAATACTCGACCTGGTCAGTGAGTGGGAGGATGACCTCACATCAACCACCCTGTGCTCCCAAGCACTCAGCCCCCTGGAGAAGGTCCTCAATGTACTGCACTTCCTGGCCACCGGATCATTTCAGCGGCCAAGTGCCATAGTGGGGGGGGTGTCACAGGCCACGCAGTCACGCTGCCCACACCAGGTCTTGGCCATCATCACTGCACGCCCATCAGTCCGCAGGCACATATACCTGCCCAGAACACCTGCAGAAAGGCAGGCTGTTGCCCAGGATTTCTACAGGGTGGCACAATTCCCCAAAGTGCTAGGTGCCATTGATTACACCCATGTGGCTCTACGTCCCCCCAGGGCAACTGAGCACATCTATAGAAACCGCAAGCACTGGCATTCCATCAACGCCCAGGTAGTATGTGATGCCAAGGGAATCATCACCTCAGTATACGCCAACTATCCAGGCTCCACCCACGACAGTTTCATCTACAGAATGTCTACCCTAAACCGGGACATAGAAGCTGGGCGGATGGCGATACATGGCTGCTCGGTGAGTATAAATGCCACTGCGCATGCATGCATGTCAGATACTGAGTAATGTCACAACCCCACTGATGATACTCATCACCACCTCCCCAGGAGACAGTGCCTACCCTCTCAGCACCCACATGATGACGCCAATTCGGAACCCCACCACGCCACCCCAGGTAAGATACAACACAGCCCACATTGCAACCCGGGGCATCGTGGAGCGCACATTCGGAGTGCTCAAGTCACGCTTCCGCTCCCTTGACCGTTCTGGCGGGCAGCTGTTATACGCTCCCCCAGTAGTGTGCAGGATCATAGTGGCAGCATGTGTCCTGCACAACGTTGCAACACGCCGGGTCCTGGCCGTGGGCATGGTGGTGCCCCCACATCCCCAACCACATGCATGCCCACTGCGCATGGGAGGGGAAAGGGCACGGGGTGAGGCAGCCCGTATGCAGCTCGTGGCTAATTACTTCACATAAAATCACACCCCTGTGGAGTGCACAGAGCCCCGGCACATACCAGCTGACAATCAATGATGATTGTAACTGACAATTATGATGTGTCAATGGACAGTCAACTGTCACAACCATACCAGCCTGAGATTGTACATCTGGAATTGTTCCATTGTGTGCTTCCCTACCTACACAAACACCACCAATGCTGTGTTCAAAAGACACACTTCTATGCTGCTAAAATCATTACCCCCTTGCAAGACACAACATGACAACATTGCCCTGTCACCCAACCCCTCCCCAGCACCGCCACCCAACACACCATGGCATGACATGCCATGTGAGAGCAAACAAAGTCATCCCCCAAACATGACACGTGTCACAAAGTACAGTGTCCCTAATGGAAACTGGCCACACACAATATGCCCACATAAATGTAGAAACAACAACACACATGACCAAATACTTACCACAATACAATCGACATAGCATAAACATGAGAGTACTAAGGCAAAGGATACGTAGTCTTACAACATGAGAATGCCAGCACATCCACCACCTCCAACTGTACAGTGTTGTTGCCACACACATCTGGGAGTCCACTGCTCACAACATGAGCTCCATCTCCAAAGTGGACGGCCTTGTGAAGACATGAGGAATGAACCTGCAAATTAGGAGGGAGACATGGATGCACAAGCACACATCAATACACCATGCAGTGCACAATACAACAAAAATGTGCACTAGGAATGTATACACAGTATTGACTACAGACTGCCCACACAGCTCATGTTAGTCCAACGTCACTGTGTAATTCACTGTCACTTGGGCACACCCTTTGCAAGCCCATGGAAACGGGAAGCAGGAGGGGTGTGTGTCTCACGAACCCAAGCATCTAACCCAAACTCAGGACAAGCCTGCATGTGCCCAGCCGGAATACAGTGGATGCCCACGGGAGCCACACAAGGCAACACACTGCAACAAAAAATCAAAAATCAAAAATCAAAAATGGCCATGTGTGGGCCAGTGGGGGTGGGGGAGGCCACCCAGGAGGTCCGAGGACAGGGTGCCCACCAACAGCCACCTGCGTGAATGTTGCAAAAAAAAAAAACACATCCATGGGCTCATGGCCTGCACGGCTACTAAATAGTGGGAGATTCACTGCTGGATTCGCTCTCCTCAACCTCTGCTGCTGCTGCCACAGGAGGTGGTGGTGCTATGGGAGGCAGCCCACGCAAAGCCCTAGTTTGGTCCTCCATGGCAGCAAGCATGCGGGTCTGGAAGGCCTCGTTCTGGAGGGATATGGTGCGGAGATCCCCATGCAACACCCGACGTGTTGCCCGGACCTCCGCCCGAGTTGCCTGCATCTCTGCTGAGAGCGTACGGGTGACGCGCTCCAGCAGCTGTTCCGTCCTGGTGACAGTGGAAGCCTCAAGGTCCACAAGAGTCTGCCTGAGGTGCCGGACCTCTCCCCTCAGGGCTTCCCTCTGTCCCTGGGCATCTATAGAAATTGATTCCCTCAGATTGTCCAGGGCCGCCTGTCTGTCCCTGTTGGACGCCAACATGTCCTCCCTGACTGATTGGCAAATGGAGTCTGTTGCCTGCTGTAGTAGCTCCATCTGCCTTTCTGGGGGGACAATGGAAGTGGCCACCCTTTCCATGGCTTGAGCAATCATTTCTGATGATGCTGCCTGTTGGTTGGCCATACCGTAAATGGATTGCTCCCATGCGGTATTGCCTGGTGGCGGACGGCCACCGCGTTGGCGGGCACCACACCTGTCTGGGGCAAGGCAAACTGCGCCTTGCTGTGTCGGCACTGCCTGAGGCTGCAGGACTGCATTTCCCCTCTGAACTGCTGGCCCAGGAACAGGGTCAGATGTTGCGGAGTGTGGCCCTGCATCCGTAAACACCACAGGCGCACCTACCAACACTGACATCCCCATAGTGGGCTCTACCCCTGGTGCAGGTGGGTCGGACAGAACAGTATCCCTTCCATGAACACATACCTGCGAATCCACATAGGCCTCATCCGAATCAACACCTGAAAAGAGTTCTGGGGAGGTGCAGTCAGGGACACCCCTGGACAGTATGGCCTGCAGCAAGAGAGGGTTCTCCCCCACCACCAAACCACGTCCCCCACTGGTGCCTGGTCGTGCTTCAGATCCGTCCTGGGCCTGCACCATCTCGTCTCCCTCAACAGCATCAGGTGCGTCATCCTCTGCAAAAACATGAAAGACAAAAAATGGGAACAGGCATTAGCACCATGGCACGCTATTACTGTACTTGATTTACACATGTCTCACATGACTATAACCCTCCCATGCATGCACTGTCCATGAGTTGGAAGGGGAGGAAAATATCAGACACTGATGACACCAAGATGGGAGAGCAACACATCAGCTGCATGCTGGCTAGCAGTGCCATCACACATTGGCCTGTGAGTGGCATGTCCAATACACATACATGACACATGCCATCACACAGATGGCATGTACCATAGGCATGTCATATATGTGACAATAGGGCAGAGTGATGCGCAGTAGAACCAGGTGAATTCCTACAATCAGCCTGAATGAACACAGCTAAATATGAAACAATGTTGTAGCAAGATGCCACTTCAAGGGCAACTGGCGCGATGTAGTGCAAAACGCCTACTGTGGCCAGAAGGGATACTGTAATACCCAAATTCCGGGGCGCCGAATGCATTGGATGAAGCACATGGGTGGGCCAAAACACTCAGGCACACACACCCTGACCTGGCACTCAACCAGAACCCCTCCCACAAACAACATACACATGGATCACACACACATGCATGTGCACTCACCGGACAATGCCTCGTAATCTAAGAGTTTTCCCACACCTTGGATCTGCTCCTCTGTGACGTAGGTCCCAGCAACATGCTCATGTAGAGTGAGTTCTATGTCCTCTTGTGGAGACCCACCTCCAGTCACCAGAGTTGAGGCATGACTTGAGGCCAGCTTTTTCTTAGCCCTACGCTTAAGGTCGTTCCAGCGCTTGTAGCACTCAACAGCTGTGCGCCTCATAAACCCAAGGGCACTTATGCTGTCCGCGGTGGACTGCCAGTGTGCCTGACGTCGAGCAGGGGTAATCCTACACCCTGAAGTGACCAACATTTCGGCGTCATGTTCGGACACATACTGCACAAGTGCATCCAGTTCGGCATCATTGAAGCTAGGCTTCCTTGGCGTGCCGGACCGTGTAGCCGTGTCGGGGTCATCAGCCTGTACTGGACGAGCACTCTTCCTCTTTCTTTTTGTGGGTGGTGGGGATCCGGAGTGCCCTACGCCTCTCTGGACACTAGGGGCAGGAGCACCGGTGGACTGTGTAGTAGTAGTGTGCGATGGCACACTGACCACATGACTTTCTGCAGGCATTAACTGAAGTGTGATGATGGCAGGGGGAACCTCAGTCTGATGTACCGGGACCAACACCGTCCTTGCTGGGGGAGTCAGAGCTGGGTTGGACGGAGCTGCAGCTGCCCCTGCAGCCTCCCCACCCCGCCTACTCGGGGCAGCAGATGACATGGCTGCCCCTGTACCACGTGGCCTGGTGACACTGGCTTGCGCCGCCACCTGTGGCCTAGACTTGGCGACCTGGAAGTCAGCCTGGGAGTCACCCTGTGCTAGGTCAGGTGCCACAACGGGCCGGTCCAACAAGGGCTGAGCAGGGATGGTGTCAGCCACGTTTCCCTCAACCATGGCCTGACTGGTCCTCCACACGTGGAGGGCTAGGGGGAGTCTGCAAATCCTGGCCACGTCCCCTACCGCGCCCACCACGCCCACCTCTTGAGGCTCGGCCACCTTTGCCACCCTTACCACTTGCTCGCCTCCCAACCATGGCACTGATGGAGTTATGCGTATGGGAGTTGCAGTGGACAATTGTCTTGGGCAATTGGGTGTCAAAGGGGTAGGGTACTAGATGGAATTCGTACCCAAGTGCTCTAGCAAGGCTGCATGGAACCCCTGGGGAAAGATCAAGGCTCACGCAACGCACAGGCACCCCTAAAACAGAAAATGACGTGCAAGCGACCCCTCGTAGACCACATGCGTGGGAAAAGGAACCTGCACTACGCTGTGGCACCCAGAAACACAAAAATGAACGTATGCGTGTCACACGCAGCCTCCAATGACCTCTGAAGGGGTACGCTACACACGGGGCTAGCACAGTTGGTAAATACGTGCGTGACTCACCGTCTGCCTGGGAAAAGAGCGGGAAAAATACGTGCGTGTGCGCGTTGGCAACACCCCCGCCAAAAGAAAAATTGTACACTGTCTGAGGAGACAGGACAAAAGGAGAAGTCAACGCTGTTTGAGGAAACAGGTCGAAGAGAAAATCAGAAAAATACTGACAGAGGTAACAGGGAGTACGAACTAGAAACGCTGTGAAGTAAATCGCGTGTGACCCAACAAGAAGTACAGATTTCACCCACTCGCTCTCCACGGGAAGCACGTACAAGGAAATGACGTACTACACGCACCTTTTAAACCGCACCACACGTCCAACGTCACTTCCGCATATACGCACTGAGGCACTATCCTCCAATTACGCGGGCTGACACTCGGACGTGCAGTTTTTGGTCTTGTAACATTCCCCCGGGTACAGGGACACGCACGCGCGTGTCACATCACAGACGCGCCTGCGCTGTCAGGGCCTTTGGTCCAATGGAATCGCGTACACAGGCCAATCGCGTGTGGAACTTCTCGCGCACCTCTGGAATACACGCACACGCTCCCCCAGGCCCGATCGCGTGTGGAACTTCTCGCGCACCCCTGGGATACACGCGCCCAGGCCAATCGCGTGTGAAACTTCTCGCGCACCCCTGAAATACACGCGCCCAGGCCAATCGCGTGTGGAACTTCTCGCGCACCTCTGATATACACGCGCCCAGGCCAATCGCGTGTGAAACTTCTCACGCACCCCTGAAATACACGCGCCCAGGCCAATCGCATGTGAAACTTCTCGCGCACCCCTGAAATACACGCGCCCAGGCCAATCGCGTGTGGAACTTCTCGCGCACCTCTGAAATACACGCGCCCCGGCCAATCGCGTGTGAAACTTCTCGCGCACCTCTGAAATACACGCGCCCAGGCAAATCGCGTGTGGAACTTCTCACGCACCTCAGAAATACACGCACACGCTCCCCCAGGCCCGATCGCGTGTGGAACTTCTCGCGCACCCCTGAAATACACGCGCCCAGGCAAATCGCGTGTGGAACTTCTCGCGGACCCCTGGAATACACGCACACGCTCCCCCAGGCCCGATCACGTGTGGAACTTCTCGCGCACCCCTGGGAAACACACGCCCAGGCCAATCGCATGTGAAACTTCTCGCGCACCCCTGAAATACACGCGCCCAGGCCAATCGCGTGTGGAACTTCTCGCACACCTCTGAAATACACGCGCCCAGGCCAATTGCGTGTGGAACTTCTCGCGCACCCCTGGGATACACGCGCCCAGGCCAATCGCGTGTGAAACTTCTCGCGCACCCCTGAAATACACGCGCCCATGCCAATCGCGTGTGGAACTTCTCGCGCACCTCTGATATACACGCGCCCAGGCCAATTGCTTGTGAAACTTATCGCGCACCCCTGAAATACACACGCCCAGGCCAATCGCGTGTGAAACTTCTCGCGCACCCCTGAAATACACGCACCCAGGCCAATCGCGTGTGGAACTTCTCGCGCACCTCTGAAATACACGCTCCCATGCCAATCGCGTGTGAAACTTCTCGCGCACCCCTGAAATACACGTGCCCAGGCAAATCGCATGTGGAACTTCTCGTGCACCTCAGAAATACACGCACACGCTCCCCCAGGCCCGATTGCCTGTGGAACTTCTGGCGCACCCCTGAAATACACGCGCCCAGGCAAATCGCGTGTGGAACTTCTCGCGCACCCCTGGAATACACGCACACGCTCCCCCAGGCCCGATCGCGTGTGGGCCTTCTCTGGCGCACATTTTTTTCCTGCGCAGGGACGCTACGGCCTGCTTTCGTGTGGCGGACATGTATGGGCCTGTGCGCGTCTTTGGCCGTGCTCTGTTTTTCCCTATTCGATTCCATGAATACATGTTGTAGGCGAGCGTGTGGGCGTTCTGCGCACTTGTCTCCTGTACTTCCCCCGTGACGTTCACATTTTCACGAGTTGTTCCCCATTCTGCGTGTGACGCCCCGTGTTACGCCTACTTTTGTTATGTGCGCCGCGCTATGTGCAAATTCGCTGTGGCCTTATCGCACGGCGTTCGGTGAGCTGTGCGCCAGCGTACGCCAGCATGCGCCGCGCACTTTTTCAGCGCACATCCCACATTTTGCGCGTGCACGGACTTCCATGAATAGATGTGCGATGTTTTCTGTGCGATAATCGCACTTGCACTCCGATAATCGCACTTGCACTGCGATTTTCACTATTTCACTGCGAATCGCACGTTTTCGCACGCGTGCGCCGTTTTTTCGGCGCACGTTGATTCCATGAATCGACCTGTAATAGTTTTGACAAACAAGGAGTTGTTCCGAGATGAGAATTCGGATGACAAATTAGTATTTTTCATAAGTCTCACTTATTGGATGAAAATTGAGAACAGGGACATACTGCAGAGAATGGCGTTGTTAAAAAAAAGAGACCATTGTTTTTAAAGACAGATCTAGAACAGGTGCCAAACATTTTATGGACCACAAGTCCATACGATGTGGGTCTAATGAGTGGAGCAGTTACAAATAAAGCTTAAACCAGAAGCAATGTTTACCAAAATAGTACCCCATATCTAGAGAGGCAGACAAAGGTGTATTTGAAACCATTTCTGCCTTGATACAGCAGGGAATATTAGTAGAATAAGATTCCCCATGCAATACAGCTGTATACCCAGTTAAGTAAGCAATGGGGGGTCATGGAGATGTATTCAGGATCTACACCACTAACCAATATTATTGAAGCAGAATTTCCACTGGTTCCAAATACAGTTATGTTATTACGTAACATCCGAGTTAAAGCCAAATATTCCACAATAGACAATTTGCAGAATGCCTTCTTTTTCGATTTTCCTTCAAGATTTGACATAGTTTTTGTATATAAATCAGCAGTGGAAACATTCAAGATTAACTCAGGGGTGCTGTGAGTCTCCATCAATCTTTAATAGGGTTCTTCAGATGGACCTAGGTAATATACAACTTGACAGTTTGATAATTCAGTACGAAGATGACATATTGATATGCAGTGAGACAGAAGAAAAGGGCAGCAAAGATTCAATCCAGCTAATGAGAACACTGGCAGAAAAAGGATTCAAGGTTGATAAGGAAAAGCTACCGTAGGACAGCTCATATTGCAAAAGGGGAAAATAGTGACACCTGAGAGAGCAGAAGCAATTATGAAAACTCCAAGACCTGAGAAAGTGAGGGAAATGCAACAATATTTAGGCCTATGTAACTATTGTAGGGTCTGGGTTTTTGATTAGAGAACATTCACTTTTGAAAGGACTCAAAGTCTCAAAGACGCACAGACAGGTAAAAGTGAGATAAAAGGGACAAACAACATGACAGAAGGATTTGAAGAGTTGAAAAGGTGATATGTACAGCCCCTGTGCTAGGGATTCCATATTATGGTGACAAGTTCTATCTGTTCTCACATTCAAATCGAGTACTGATGACAGCAGTCCTTACACAGAAAACAACGTTAGGACACAAACAATTAGCTTAATATAGTGGGATTTTAGACCCAGTAATGAGAGGGCACTACCCCTAGAAACAATCATTAGCTGCTGCCGCTTTTGCAATTGAAAAGGCTGCAAGTATTACGATGGGCTGTTCAACAACTTTGTATGTCGAACGTGCCTTATTTGCCATTTTGGAAAAACCTAAAAGCATGTTGACCACACAAAGAGCATCAGGGTACGAAGTGATTATTTAAAAGCCAACGATTATAATAGTTAGATGTAAAGTAGTGAATCGAGCGACATTTATAGCAGAATCAGTAGAGAAGGGGGATTATATACATGATTGCACATTGTATACTGAGTTCTATGACGATAGTCCCTATATTAGAGAAAATGCTCTAGGAGGGGGGGACATTTTATTAATTGATGGTTCTTTGAAAATTGAAATTGATCAAACAACAGGAGAAATGCACACATGGTTTACCGTAGTGAAGTTAAAACAGAATGGTGAAATTGAAAGAGTAATTAGTGCAAGACTGCCTTTATGTTTTTCAGCACAAGCTGCAGCATTAGTGGCGCTTATCGCTGCACTTGAGAGATACGAGAATGAGGAAGTGACAGTGTACTCTGACTCCACCTATGTGACATCAACCGTGCCTGCAGGATTGTCATGCTGGAAAAGGAGGGGCTTCCTCCGCGAAGACGGCACACCAGTACAACATGCGTCACTATTGGACAGGCTTATTAAGAAACTCGAGCTCCCATTGGCTATCGCCGTGGTGAAGTGTGCAGCCCATACCAAAGGGGCAGACATGATTTCTTGTGGCAACAAAGCAGCCGACAGGTAAGCAAAAAGAGCAGCATATTTTCCCACTATTTCTGATTTCGAAATAAAATATGTTAAGCAAATGTCAGGAGGATGCATGGTGATAAAAGAGGGCTTTCATATGTTATCCATTGTACAGTTAATTGAGTTGCAAGGTTGAGCTCCACCAGAAGAACAAGATTTATGGAAAAGACTGGGGTTTTCTTTATCCCCCACTGAGGATGTATGGAGACAATAGTACAGGAAAACATGTTATGCCTCTAGCATTATTGAAGGTTGCGCTGGATCAACTTCACTATCCTGCGCATATAACTAGAGAAAATCTTGCTGTCACGATCTCAGAATATTGGTTTACACCAAATGTATTAGAACATGTTGCACAATGTATTGTAAATTGTATTGTGTGTCCGTAATTTACAGCAGGACACACCTTGTGAACAGCGAGAGGAGCAATACCCACCCCAATGGTCCTTTTCAGCATCTACAAATAGATTATGTGGATATGTTGAAAACATGCAATGGCTACAAATACATGCTAGTAGTAGTATGTCCTTTTCTCAATGGATTGAGGCAGCGTGCTGCCAAATTTCTCATGCGTGGGTGTTTCCTAGATATGGTGTATGCAAAGTTCTATAATCTGACACTGGCCCACATTTTGTAAATGAGGTGTTTGAGCAAATAGCACTTCTACTTATTCCCCACAGTCGAATGGTATTTGTGAACATTTAAATGGGGACTCCTTAAAGAGAGAATAGCCAAGACTATAATGATTTGAAGAAGGGTGAATCCTCATTAGATGCTGACTGGACTCTGTATGAAAGCCCTTGCTCCACCCACTCGAATAAAACCTGATGCTGATAGTATAGCAAGAACATTAGGGGATGAAATGCATGATTATTTGACCAATATGACTACTAGTGATTCTTTTATATCCTAGCAGGTCACAAATCGGAGGGAAGGGTCAAATACAATTGAAGAAGAAAGCCAATCGATCAACCGAGCTAAATTGTTAAAGCCACCTACATTGTATCCTGGAGACCAAGTGCTTATTAAAAGTCTTGTTCGCATTTGGCATAAATCCCATTTTGAAGGACTGTACCTAGTAGAGGAGGTCACCCCCACAGCAGTGAAACTACAAGG
Source organism: Ambystoma mexicanum (assembly GCF_040938575.1). Classification (NCBI taxonomy): domain Eukaryota; kingdom Metazoa; phylum Chordata; class Amphibia; order Caudata; family Ambystomatidae; genus Ambystoma; species Ambystoma mexicanum. The sequence goes on along the minus strand of NC_090934.1, from coordinate 858,451,870 downwards.
ACGATGGATTTGGCTGCATCTGAGTGATATAAAGCACTACAAAAGAGAGACCTCTTCCCCTCCAACAACTGTTCATATTGAAGCAAGAGAAGATGTTCCGCATATGCAGACACAATAGGCTCCCAAGAGCCAAGAAGAGTTATTAAAATAAAAACAATCAGGACTACCAAACATTCGCAAGTTTAAAGGGAAATAAGAAAAAGTTCCAGTGCTTACAGAACTACCTCTGTTAAAGAGACAATGCTTTGAACACAGGACAACAGCACATGACACTTCAAGTTACCAATAACATTACAAACACATTTATGCCATTTTTACGTATAAACTTCAATCCTATCCAGCTCTGATGAGACGACACGTTGACATTGTCACCGTTTTTGGAAAACCTAAAACAGCATCTATAATTCTCAGAATCATCATTGCAATATTGGTGCAACTGCTTTTATAAAAAGTGTGGCTATTTTTCAAAAGGTAACAAGAGTTGAGCACTAAAAAGAGAATGGGGCTTTTTAATTTCATGAGATACACATTATTGACAAGAAGACCGATTAATACACAAAATGCGTTAAGACGTGTGAATTCTTTTCTCACTTTTTCTTGTGGCTTTCTTTTGTACAGGATGTTGCCTCTATTTCCTTATCCTTATATCATTACGTCTGATGATTTCCAAAAATGGAGATGGAGTATCCCACAGTAAAGAGACATCTGTTTCTGATTTTAATGAAAGCAAGAGTGACATTTTCCTGCCATTACCAAAAAGAATCACCGGCTTAAAAGGGTTCCGGGCAACGATAACCAGGTATAAACACATAACTTGATAATTTTGTGCATCTAAAAAATAACATGTGGTACCAGCACATGTGTGAGATGGGGAAAAGAACATCAGATGAGAGCTGTTGCGTGTGTTCTCTCATCCCTTATGCCATGAATGCAGCCAGAACATTTATAGCAAGAGAAATACCCACTTCACGATGTGAAATGTCTCTGTCATCTAACAGCATGCATGCCAAGAGGACAATTTGAAGGAAAATGGGCAACCTTGCTATGGATGTCAAAGAGAACCTTCCCATATGAAGATAGTTACATAAAGACACAGAAGATAATAAAAGACCTGAACTCGAAGGGCAAGATGATTCAGCACACATCAGGTGGTCTGAACAGAAGAGAAGTGAAGATTGTGGAACAAAAGAGCCTGGACTGTGCAGACACATGGGAAACAACAGGATTGCCAGGATGCTGAGAGAGTCCTCAGCTACTGGTATATGGACAAGTAGCCACCAGCTCAGGGTGGGAAGAATGAATGATGGAATGCAGCACACACCTACTGATGACAGCACTGGTACAAGTGTTACAAATAGTGAATGACGAGTGTCTCAAGGAATGGGCCAAGTATTCAAAGATGCTGACATGGGTTGAAGATGATGCAGGACCTGTATCTATATTGCCCATGAAGAATGCAACACTGTGCTTCAGAAGTGAAGGTCAGACAAAAGTTGGAGAAAACAAAGGATGTAAACACATTATTCATGTGCCAGGAATGAAAGGAGGAACTGCCGTGCTGATGGACCACTATAGGTCCTGTGGATCCAGAGCTTACATGAAGCAGCCTCTAAATTTGGGAGGAGTATGTTATATGGTAATAATACATGTTCCTGCTTTGGTGATCCCTCAAAGTGATTTACATATAGACAGTTTCCCGAAAATGGATGCACATCAATGGAAGAAGAGGTCACCAAACCTCATGCGGAAGAAGAGAAGAAATTATTTTTCGGCAAAGTCAATAGAAGCCCATGATGACATTCCAGATAAACATAAATTGTTCAGTAAGACGGCAATGACGTTTTCAGCCATATTCATGCCAGAAATTCAAGCTGCAGTAAACTCAAACTGGTTACAAATCGCAATATGGGAACTGCTACAAACAATTAACATGATAATAAAAGGGTATAATGCATTTAAAGAAGAATTCAGGGCCATCATGGTAATGACCCTCCAAAACAGGTATGTCTTAAATCTGATTACAGCAATGGAGGGAGGCGTTTGCCTGAAAACCAGGCACTCTTCCTGTACATACATACAAGCCCATGATGGAGAGAATGGAACTCTGACCGAAGCTATAACTCTGTTAACAACACTGCACAAAAAGATGGTGGAAGAAGTAGATGAAGTGGAAGATGAAGACTGGTTCTCATACCTGTTGCTGTGGATTCCAAACTGGCTGGCAAATGCATTCAAGGTACTGATTGCAATACTAGTAGTTGTATTGCTGGGATTCTGTCTCCTGAGAAAAATAATAGGACAATGCAAGAAGGCAGCAAATAAAGCAATTGGAATGAAGATAATGATCATTGTAAATGCTGTAACTGACAAACACATACAGACTGAGAACACCACCAGTAATTACCTGATTGAAAGTTCTCCTGCACCCCATGAATGAGGTATTACTATCACAAGGCCCATCAGAACTACGTGGGACGATGGGTGTTCTTTTCACCATTGGGGGAGTGCTGCCAAATGACCTGGAGTGTGGATGAACACATAAAGAATGCAGGTGACCTGAGGGGGGTGACGAACATATGGATCCTGAAGAAACCACAGTGTAAAGAAATAGTTAAGAGAACTGAGGAGGTGGTCAAGGACTCGACCAGAGGGGGGAATTTACAGGGGCAAATGTACACGCCATTAAGGGAGCCCACCTCCTCACCTCCATCATATGAGAAGATTAACAGGAAGGCACTCTGTTTAACACCTGTCATAGTTCCATTACCACATTGAAGATACGTATCGCATGTTTCCCAGAGTTGAAGCAGTACACCGGAGCATGACAGCTGCATTGGAAACAGCAGAACTATAAGTGAAGAATGCCAGACGAAAGTGACACCACTACCAAGGGAAGACACATAGATGCACTAAAAACAAAGCAAGTGTATTCAAAGAATGAAGATGCAAATAAGATGAGAAAGTAAATGCATAATGCGAACATGAAACATATCATATACACTGAGAAGATGAAGAGTAATGCAGTGAGTGTACATACACAGAAATACAAGGTAGATGAGATATATAGAAGCTTGATAAGGTAGGAAATAGAATGCGAGTGATGCAGCCATGTTGAGAAAATGGATGCTGGCATTGTGTAAAAAGTCAATAAGATACCTCAAGTAAATGAAGAATGGCACAAGTGCTGACGGGCACTGGAATATGAACTAGTGCAGACCAAATATGTTTGTTTAACTCATAAACTGAGAAGGCAGACACAACTAGAATAAAAGCTGACGAAGCTAAATTCTGTACATAGGATATATTTTGCTTTGATTAATTACAGGAGTTAAAGGCTGACAATTATTGTGAAATTAAAGACACAGAAAGTATAGCAGAATGGACAAAATCATGCTCTCCTCACACGCGGTCTGGGATTAGGAGACAAGGACCATTCATCAAACTCCATACGAAGATAGCAATGTACCTTCACTCCCTTTAAAGTTCAGTGGAATAGAACATTCAAAGAGATCAAGTACAAAGGAAAACCTCTGGCTTAGGGCCTAACGAATGAGAGATGGTAGGCTTGTTAGCCATGAAAGGCAGTTGTCTGACGTTATTCCTCTGCACCTGGGTTTCTCTGTTTATGTGCTGCTAACGAGCCAAATGTCCAAGGTTGGTAAGAGAGTGCCAACCAAACATAAGGTCCCATATAATGATGGATCATACATTGTTGCAATGCCCTATCCACTGCTGCTCTTATGTTATTATCTGCATTTTATGTAGTTTGTAAGTGGTCCGGGGTATGACTGTCAAATAATGGTTATCCAATGGTAATACTAACTACCATGTAATCATATAGGTATATGTTCCCCTTAACCAATCCCTCCACCCAGTAGGTTTTACTGTTAGCCATGTAGGATGACATCATAGCTGACGTATATAAAGTTATAAAATCATCTGTATAACCGAAGAATATTGAGCGTGCAAGCTGAAATTTGTTCTGCTTGCCTGATTTCCCTATTTTATTGAATGAATAATAAAGTCGTATTTTGCCATCTTAATAATAATAATAATAATAATTGGTTAATTAATTATAAAACGCTTAATACCCAGAGGTTTGTAATGAAAATGTCCCTTAAGGCGCACGTCGGCAGATGCTTGTCGATGTACTCCTAACTTCTTCACTGGGCGCGTGTTGTCCTTTAAGGTGGATGGCCCAAAGCTGACGTGAGTGCTGCAGAAAACTGCCTTGTCCTTAGTTTGGTTCAGAAACTCTCTGGTACTTCCCACCTAAGAAGCTTGCTGCAGAGCCCAGCAGAGCACAATGTGTGCTGGTTGGGTACCGGTTCTGGAGCTGCTGGAGGTTCCTCTGGATTCAGTATCTCCCTCTGTTCCTTGGGAGATGTTTACAGGAGGGATTTTGTTTCCCTATTTGGAAATCGTGACCTTCCTACACTGGTGGAAGCTGTAAGGCAGACTGTACCTTCTTGTTACTCTGTGCAACATCTTCAGATGATCTCCCAAAAGAGGGGCTCAGCCCTCTTTTAAAGCTAAATGGGCCCAGTGATTGGTGTAGGCCAAGCCTACCCCAATGAACAAATCCTGGGTCCCAACCAACAATCTCGTATATGCGTAAGGACATAACCAGAGTCCTTCGCAACAGAAAAGGTATAGGGGTGAAAACACATAATTCTAAGTCACACCCATCTTCCTGTCTGTTGTGGATCAAAGGGTCTCTTTGGTTAATTGAGCTCTCTGTGGCTCCAGATGAAAGCAGCAGGTCTCCCATGAAGCTGCAGCAAGAACAGACTTTCTGTCTCCATCAATTATGTTGATCCACATACTCGTTCCTTCTGATTTGGGTCCCCCTGTGGGGGTTGCCTAGTTGCCTACTGTTTACACATAGTCCCAGACATGACGGGTCACTACCCTTGATACTGAGAGGCAGAATCTGTCTTCAGGTTGACACAGTGCATATCAAAGGTTGTTGTGGTTTTCCTTTTTTAGTCCGGCGAGTAGGCCTCTGGTGGGCCTGCTTGAATTAACTTTGATTAGTGTGCAAAGCTACCACCAGCAGTTTACAAAGGACAGGGCAGATCCATGGAGCCTTTGTTAGTTAATTAGGGTGGTCATGGTAGGAGGAAGATTTTGCCTTCTCCCTTCTAAGATGCCATTTCTGTAGGGGGGGTGGCGCCTGGAGGGTGTGTCCACCCAGAGTACACAGGTCTATGTGTATGTCTTGCAGTGAGCATAGGAGAATGTGTGCATATTAGCCCCACACATTTTCTGGAGGTTGATCTACCATCATTCAATTTCAAAAAAGCCCAGGCGAGCGCACACCCACCGTAGGAATGGTCGAATTCCTCACAGGCCGACACAACTATAATAAAAGCCAAAGAAGATATATGGATGTGAGACATATTTCTCTTTGATTAATTGAAGGAGTGAACAACTGCAAGTGCCAATTATTGTGAAATTAAAGATGCATAAAGTATAGCAGAATTGACAAAATCATGGTCTCCTCACACATGGTCTAGGACTAGGAGACAAGGCCTACTCATGAAACTCCAGACGAATATAGCAATGTACATTTTAAAAGAAATATGTTTTATTGATTTTCAAGTATACCATAGCAAGTCATTCCAGAACATAACCAGGTAATATATCACAATTCTGCATTATGATATATTGTAAGCTTTACCTTCCCTATTCCAATCCCATCCATCCCACAACCTTGCCGCCCTCTGGTCCTGCCTGCTATCTCATTACTACACCTTCTATCAAACAGTTAGAAGCTCATCCACGTCAATTCTCCCCAGTATACTCCACAACTTCCTCAGTGAACATAGTTTGTAGCAAGGTATCCCATCTTTGGATCTCCATTGTACCCTCTTCATGGTCCTGCCCTACCTCACTTTTCCATGCCACCGATTCCACTGCAGGTCCTTCTACCGTTCCTCTACTCTCAGGCCCTTTGGTGATTTCCATGCCATAGCAATCCTCCGTTTGGCTAGGATGCACACTAAATCTTTTAGTTTTGTAACATGTTTCGGTCACGAAAAACAAACCAACAGGCAAGCCCCCGGGGAGAGCATGTCCAAATCCACCCCAGCTTTTCGTAGTCCGTTCACAATCTCCTGCCAGTATGCCCCTGCCAGTGAGCATGCCCAGAACATATGTAGCATCCCTGCATCTATCGCCTTGCACCTGGGGCAGCTCTGCTCCATTGCGCCCGGAAACTGTGAAATCCGTTGCTGCGTCATATATGCCCTGTGCGTTACTAACAGTTGTATGAGCTGTAACCGCGCATTGCGTGTCACTTTCTTGTGGTATCCCGGGATGCCCTCCCATTGTATTTTGGTAAAAGCTGCTCCCAGGTCTTCTTCCCACATTTTCCTTACAACACGAGGGGTGGCGGGCCCATTAGACAGTAGGAGGTCATATACACGAAATATAGCGTGCAATATCATATAGGACATCCACTAGCAAGTGTTTTACCATTAGTTCACTGCCACCTACTTGTGATCTCTTGCTTAATAATGCTATACAATATATATTGTCCTCAGTGGATTCCCCACTGTTCGGTCAGTTCTGAGAAGGGTACGTATTTGATCTCCTGTAGCAAATCTCCTATAGTGGCCACCCCACAGGTCTCCCAATACCCTCAAACTCCCATCCTTGCTTGCGTTAAGTGTGATACCACTGAGACTAGAGGAATCTGGCTCGAGATTGGATCAGTCAGCCCCATCACTGCCACGGCCCTGTCCCACACCTTCACGCCTAAGGACACTAGTTGTGACCATCGTCTACCCTGAGGCTTCCTAAGCCACAGTAACTCCTTCAGATAGTGATTTTACCCAGTGGATTGCAACATCATCGTGTTGGGGGTGGGGTCGTCTGCTAGCCAGTCTACTATGAATTCCAACTGCCCTGCAATATAGTACAGCTCAAAATGTGGGACCCTAATTCCCTCTTCTGCGAGTGGCTTGTATAGAGTTGCTAACGCTATCCTATTCCACCAGTAACTCCACAGAAAGCCTCTACAGATGCTTTCCAGGGTCTTAAAGAAGGCTCTAGTTATATAAAATGGGACATTTAGAAAGAAATTCAGCAGTCCAGGCAGTACCACCATCTTCAGTAATGCTGCCCTACCCATCACTGACAGGGGTAATTTGGCCCAGAACCTCATAGAGCTCTTGACACCTTCCAAAGCATGTTGCGTGTTATGTGTTTCCCTTCCACTGGGTCGCAGTAAACATGAATCTCCAGGTACCTGAACGTGCCCACTTTCCTCTGTACGGCCAGCACAGGCAGTTCACTGCTATCCCTCCCTCAGAGCCCCGCTATTGGAAATATCACTGACTTGTCCATGCTAATCGTAATCCCTGACAATGTTGCAAACTGCGCCATAGCTTCTAGTAGCAATTCTAGGTTATCCTCTGGATTCTGGATATATTTTAGTGTATCGTCAGCCTATAATTCAAATGTCTGGCTGAATCTATTTCAATCCCAGCTTCTCTACATTCTGTCCTAAAATACTGAGCAATTGGTTCCATTGTTATAACGTACAGTGGCGGTGATAGGGGACACCCCTGTCTTGTTCCCTTTTCCAGTTGCCATGCCTCTGAAATGTGCCTACCTGTCCTGAACCTCGCCATCAGTCTAGTGAACACCAACCGGACCCATTTAATAAAAGTCTGTCCAAAACCAAATCTATTCAGTGTTGCATAAAGCGGTTGTAGGTCAAATGTAGGTCCCATTTCACTGAATCGAATGCTTTAACCGCGTTCACTGTATCTACAGCACACAGGGTCTCCCAGGACGCTGTATTCTCCAGAAGACAGACTTTCTGTTGTATTACATTGACGTCCACATGTGTAGCCCGAAGCGCTCCTGAGTTCTCCTTTACTTGCGATTCCAGCATTGTGGCATGCCCTGCTAGGCTCCTCACATCCTGTCGCAACAGCCCAACATCTAGTTGTACCGCCTCGATCTGTGACCCCAGTGAGGCCTTTAAGTCTGCTATTGTCTGCATAACTTGATTGTGCAAATCCACGGCGCCCCATTCCCCCTCCTGCACCATTTGCATGTGTCCTCCAGGTGCTTGGCGAAACCATCCAATGTTAGTTGGCTCGCTTTGTTTTTGGCTGGTTTGGGAGGCATTCAGACAATCTGCACTCTTCACTCCTTGGCTTCGAAGTCTTCTTGCACGGGTACAGCTAGCTTCAGCAAAAGCCTCAATTGTCTATTGCCCAACTAATTATCATTATGTATGCCTGGGTTCATAGCCGTACCTTACTCTGGGCAAGCTCTATGCGTGTGACTTCCTTTTCGTGGGCAGGGGTGGACTCCCTGGATCATATGCCTTCGAGTGCATAGTGCTTTCTGCCCCTAAATAATACCTTTGCGTGCTTGTTGTTTGGGTTTTACCTTTGGGGCCTTGCAAGTGTGTGGGTGTTTATCCACTAGACTCCCTCTGTCGTGCACCTCCGCCTCCCGCAAGCTGCTTCTTACATCCTTATGGTTGCATCTAGTTCCGGTCAGTGGGGGCCTTTATTTGCTATTCCTCACACATTTGAGTCCCATGTGATAATTCCGAGCTCATCTGGCCCCTTCAGGGATGCTGCGACTCTTGTCTTAAGCTCTGTAGGGCAGGAACTGCGAGACCCTTTTCTGGTTTTCCCTCTCGGTCTATGCTCGCCTGTACATCCCCATAATGGCTTGTGCCTCCAGAAGGTTGCCTCTCCTTCATCCAACCTTTGTTTGTGTGGGGCCAATAAGAGTGTTGTCTGTGGTTACACCTCCCAGCCCCGGTTTGTGCGTTTGGCGCTCCCACAGTGTCTATTTACATGCTGCTTGCCTTCTTAACGTGTGTCAATCCCTGCTCCATCACGGCAGGCGCCAGCCACTCCCTACACCCGTCTGGCCCGAGCTCATCCGCTCACTGTACCAATGCGCTGTAACTCTCACACATAACCGGAGCTCCAGCTGGATAATGGCAAGTTGAGAGGAGCTCACGTGTCTGTGCGCACACCCCCAGGATCTTCATCGTGCTGTTTGTTGGGAACTCTGTGTCAGCCAAACGTGCCAGTATGCAGCCCGTTGATCATTCGCTACTCAGGGGGTGGGCAAACTGCACCACAGGAGTACGCACAGCCCTTGCCTTGATCTATCTGTCCCACCACATGGTATGCACTTCCGTTGCCGTCTTTCTCCCTGCTCCGTCTCTTTGTTGGCCACCCATTGACTCTGGCTGCACTCTTCCACTACTCGCGGTCCTGGTGCCCGTTGCAGCACTCCTGTCCCTCGCCAGCCACTCTTCTTCTCATTTTATCTACTCCTCTCCTCACATCTTTCGGGCTGTCCGTTCGATTCCTTTGTCTTTTCTCTCATGCCAGCGTCATCTTTGGTCGAGGAACCACCGACAGCCCTGGCTCTTCACTCCATATATCTTTCTGCCCTGCAGGTCTCCGCTCTCAACGTTCCAGCCTGGAGTGCCGGGAATGGTTACTCACCCTATCCTCCATTTGTGGGCTCCAGCTCCAGCTTATCGCTCTTATGTTGGTTGGATCTTTTAGGATCAGGCGGGCTCTTGCTCGGAAGCCGACCTACACACTGGCCACACCCCCTTAAGATAGCAATGTACTTCACTCCCATTAAAGTTCAGAGGAACAGAACATTCGATGAGGACAAGTACAAAGGCAAAACTCTGGCTTAGGGCCTAATGAATGAGAGATGGTAGGCTTATTAGCCATGAAAGGCAGTTGTCTGACGTTGTTCCTCTGCACCTGGATTCACTGTTTACATGCTGCTAACAAGCCAAATGTCCAAGGTTGGTAAGAGAGTGCCAACCAATCATAAGGTCCCATATAATGATGGATTGTACCTTGTTGCAAGGGCCTATTTGCTGCTGCTATGTTATTCTCTGAATATTGCATAGTTTAGAGGTATTCCGAGGTGTGACTAACAGATAAAGGTTATCCAATGGTAATACTAACCCCTATGTAATCATATAGGTATATGTTTCCCTTAACCAATCCCTCCAACCAGTAGGTTTTACTGTTAGCCACGTAGGAAGATGTCATAGATGATGTATGCCACGGTATAAAACCGTCTGAATAACTGAATATTATTGAGAGGGTGTGAACTGAAATTCGTTTTGCTTGCCAGATTGCCCTACTTTATTGAATTAATAATAAAGTTGTATTTTGCCATCTTCCTTGAGCCTGTTTGATTATTTGTGCCTGAGATCATTTATTTGGTAATCCCATCGAGTACTTGAAACGCACAAGGTGCTCCTGCACATTCTGCAGTGAGATGCTTCTGGAAGCTGGTCTGCTTGGTGGTGTAGATCTAGTGGTTCAGGGAGAGTTTGTTTGAAGGTTGGTGTGGTTTCTTGTGTTTCGTAGTGTATTGAGCTGCTGGCGTGAGGTGATACTTGGTAGTCCCTTGTAAGTTTACATTATGATAACTTTGTACTTGATTTTTGGAAAACCCAACTGATTTTATAGTTAAAAAATAATCTACCCAATCTAATAGCACTATCCTGTTCCAGTCACAGGCTAAATAATTCTGATGCAGATTTCTGCTTTGGTATAAATAAAAGTAAAATCTCATCATCATCTATTTGGCCCAAGGATGAAACTTCTTTTTATTGTGGATCTGAATCCTGTCTCCTTCTGTTACAATTTATAGTTATAACTTCATTATTTATCTAGTTGTACAGGCCACACATCATACTGTTTACTCCAATACTATTCTAAGGGGGTCATTACGAGTTTGGAGGTAGCCATGGCACTATTAGCGCCATGGCTTCCCCGTTACCGCATACCGGGTCTGGGTTCCCTGAATGGGGAATTACCGGGCCATTCCAACCTTGGAGGACCCGGTATTTCCCCATTCAGGGAACCCATCCCCATTCCCATTCGAGGCCCCATAGGGCTCAATGGGAATGGGGACCTTGCTAACAACGGGCCCGTTAATAATGGGCCCGTTGTTAGCATGCTGGTGCTTTAAGGGCTCCCACTAAGGGTGCCTGGTAAAACCATCTGCCCTTAGCGGGACCTGCTAAAGGACCTCGTAATGCGGCGGTAAGGGGTTAATGGCACCGGCACCTTCACCGGCACTGTTAACCACTTACCGCCAACCTTGTAATGACGGTTTAGGACGATTTCCCTGCATGAACCAAAAGTTCTATAAATGCTACCACCCAAGGTTTGAACACCAACAGTTCGAGCCCTTGGTGGTAGCATCGCCCCACTCACTATACTTCATGGTATAGTGAGCGGTGACTGCAGGGGACAACCCTGCAGCCTTCCGTTAAAGAAAAAAAAAAGAAAGTATAGTGAGCTGGGCGATGCAGAGGACACCCCGGCAGCCGCCGTTTCTTTTTTCTTATTTTTTTTTTTCAACAGAAGGCTGCGGGGGTGTCCCCCGCAGCACCCCCGCAGCATTCTGTTTAAAAAAAAAAAAAAGAGAGAAGAAAGGGACCCTGCAGCACCGGTTCCCGATCACGGAAGTGAAAGGGAACTGGCTCTGCAGGAACCCAGCGTGAAGATGAAGGTAAGTGGGGTTTGTTTATGTTGGGGGTGTCGGTGGGGGTGTGCTGAGGATGTGGGTGGGGGAGTGTTATGGGTGTGTTGTGTGTGTGGGTGTGAGTTTGTATGTGTGTTTGCATGAGAAAGGTGCAAACTTTTGGTAGTTCGCACCTTTCTCATGCAAACGATTTGCCCGCGGTACTTTCAGCCGCAGGCAAATCACTCGGATTCTGTAATGACCCCCTAAATGTCTTAGGCAACCGTGATTTGTTAGGCTACATCCCAGAATTAGTTTGTAACTATTTCGCTTAAACTGCAGCTATTGAACAAAAGGAAGATTGTCACATAGGCCCTCATTACGACCCTGGCGGAAAGTGACTGACCTGACCGCCATAGCGTAAATAGCGTTTCCGCCATCGCACGACGGAGCAAAGTGCGGCCAATTCCGACCCATCGGGCACGAGCACTACGCCATGGCGGAAGTGCAAAGGCCGCGATGGCGGAAATGTCCCCAAAACGCGCCTCACCACCGTCGTACGGCGCCCTAGGTGCAATTCCGCCACCCATCTTAGCGGTCACCGTAATGAGCGGCAACCGGAAAGTTCGGTGACCGTAAACATACGGAAACGGAAGTAAAAACATGGGCCCGGAACGGGAAACAGCATGCCGTACACCTATAAAATCAGAATTCCCACACAACCATTAAAAATACTACCCTGAGACACATCCCAACCCCTCATCCACCCCAGTGAAAGCAATAGAAATGGGAAAAGTAGCGAAAAAAGCGTGCGACCGCAAGCGGCAGGTCCACTTCTCCCGTGAGGAACTCACCGTGCTTACAGAGACCCTCCAGGAGAATGCTGCCGTCGTCTTCTCCACGCAAATGACCAGGACGGCACTTGCGAACAAGAAGGCCACACCCCGCAACCCACAGCAATGCAGAAAGCGATGGGACGACCTGCGGATACGCGTACGGAGCATACTATCCGCCAATCGCAACATTTCCACAGCTACCAGGGGAGGATCGGAATCACCCATCAAGTTGACCCCCTGGGAAGAAATCTGTGCCTCCACCATTGGAATGGAGAGTATAGAGGGAGTCGGAGGGATGGAGAAAGGAGTGCAGACATCCAAAGAATCCGGTAGGTGGGCCAACTAATACAATGCCAAATCCGCAATGTCCAATCATGTGAAGTACCATGTGTCCACATAGTGCAACAGTAACACATGTCCAGGAGAACGTCCACATACATTGGCCTGACAGCGCACTTTAAAACTCACATTAAATACATAAATAATTAAAAATCCTAAAAACACCCTCTACACGTGCAGCAGGCACACCCTAACTGCAGGCTGCAAAACAACTGCATCCTCATTCCACACAAAAATGAAATCACCTCCAAGGCCCCGACCCAAATCACCCTCAGGTACCACCCCAATGCATGTGATACATTGCCATTCCAATTTCAACAGACCCATGAATAACGCTCGCCCTCCTTTACTCCACCACAGGGTCTGATTCAAACGACGAGCTCCAGGACACCCCTACCAGCACACCTGCAAAGAGGGCCAAGACCAACGGCCAAAGACCCTCCACCTCAGCTGCACGCATCAAGACACGGCAGCAGCACAAATCAAGTGGCAGCACACAGGAGGGAACTTCAACAGGCACCCCAGCAGCCAGCATGCCCACAACAGCACCACCACAGGTCCCCCCAATGGATGCCACAGAAGGCACTGCCTCTGGTGGCAGCAGCACCATAGGTGACACTCCATTAATGGCAGCATGCTCCGACACAGAAGACGGGGATGTCGAAGTAAGATCCATCCATGACCTGTCTCAATCCCCCTGTTTGTTTCATCCCGTACACCATGAGGATACCACGCAGGGGCACCCACAAGACGACGACTGGCCATCCCCCACAAGCCCTGTGGCAAGGCAACATGAGGTGACCAGCCCCTCTGTGACACCACCGCAAATGGCCATGGCACAGCAGAGGCAACAGTCCCTCGACCAGGTGATCGTGCAACAGCAGCAACTGGCCACGCTCCTCAAGGACCATGCTGATGAATGTGGGGGTACTAAGGCAGCCATAGAAACATCAACTGAGACGCTTAGGGCAGAAATGGAGAGAAGCACCGAGAGCCTGAGAGTACAAATGGAGAGAAGCACCGAGAGCCTGAGGGGGGAACTGCATGCGACATCCAAAGACGTATGTGCTGAACTTGCCGCTGTGCGCCGTGTGCTCACTGAGCTCTCACAAACCCTTAGGGACATGCATGGACGTGAGCAGGCAGAGACATCATCCGTTGCAAGTTCCGTCCAGGGCAGCCCCCAACGTAGATCTGGGAGGAACCTGCGCTCCACAGGCACGGGTGCCCCTGATACCCGGAGAGGGGGCTTGCAATAGCGTCTGCCCACTGACAATGAGCATCTTCGGACACTGGTGTTCGGGGGGGGAGGTAGGAGGGTGGAGGGGGTGTGTTGGGCTCACTTGGGTGGCGGGTCGATGGGGTGTGTAACATAATCTCACATATGCTATAAACAATGCACGATCATCCAATGAGATGTGTGGACATTGATCTTTGTGTACGAGGCCTTCATAGGCGTACAGTCCATATTGTGCATGTTCCAGACACACACAGTGCCACAAGTCCCGTGTCCATGTATCAGCCACCAGGCGTGAGTGCTAGAAGCATGAATCAATGAGAATCTGACGAATGTCACGGCCCTCCTGTGCCTCGCAGACTCCTTGAGGTGCTGCCACATCCCCACCCTCATCATGACCATCTTCAGGTGCTTGCAGTTCTGCGTCAGGGGGCATGGGCACATTTCTACGTATGCACATGTTGTGTAGCATGACACATGCCATGACCATCTTTGCAACCTTCTCATGGCGGTACAGGAGTGCCCCGCCAGACCTGCTGAGGCAGCGGAAACGAGTCTTCAGTAGGCCGAATGCCTGTTCTATGACTACACGGGTACGTGAGTGGGCATGGTTGTAGTCCTCCTCATGCTGGTTCTGTGGGTTCCGGAGTGGTGTAAGGAGCCATCTCTTCAGTGGATACCCGGCATCACCTGTATGTGGACAATAAAGGATGTTTGTGGAATGACATTGCTACGTACGCACCCCCCCCCTTCCTGCCAGGTCATTGCCGCATCACATACCCCACATTATCATGCATGAAATGAGACTCACCGAGTAGCCAGGATCTGTTCCCTGCGTGTCGCTCCATGTAGCGTGGTATAGTAGAGTTCCTCAAGACCATAGAATCATGGGTTGATCCAGGAAATCGGGCACAACAATGTGTAAAGATCCTGTTGGAGTCACACACCATTTGTACATTAAGGGAATGAATTTGTTTTCGGTTGCGGTACTGGGCCTCCATGGCATGTGGGACGACCAGTTCCACATGGGTGCAGTCGATGGCACCAATGCAACCCGGTATGCCGCCAAGTGCATGGAATCCCACTTTTGTGTTAGTAATTTCCGGCTCCGAGCGTGGTAGAGAGATGTAGTCGTCTGCGTGCTTCAGGAGGGCATCGAGCACTTGCAATAGTGTCCGTGAGAACAGTGGCTGTGAAATGCCATGCAACTGTCCGACTGTGTGCTGGTAGGTGCCTGTGGCCAGGAAGTGGAGTACAGACACCACCTTCAGTAGGGGTGGGATGGCGGTTGGGCTATCTATCATGCAGACAAGGTCAGCCTGTGTCATGTCCACAATGGCGGTTATGGTGTCCCGGTCCAAACGGTAGAGGGTGTGGATCTGCTCATCAGTGAGGTTGAACGGATGTGCTCGGAGGCGTGGGATTGCGGGCTGCCTGCGTGGTGGTAGTGGCTGTGCTGGTGGGCCTTGCTGGCCCTGCCTTGCCCTCCTCCTCCGCCTGCGTCTCCTCTGTGCGGCCGGTTGTTGTAGTAGTTGGCGTTCGTCTTCTTCCTGAAGTTGGAGTACTTGCAGTGCTATCAGGTCCCCCAGGGCCAACATCGCCAGTCCTGCCGGTAGCATTTTGGAGTGGGTGTGGTTGTGGGAGGGAGTTGGGTGTGCAATTTATGTGTTTTCAAGCTGTATTGCCTCCACCTGTGGTGATTAATTCCACCTGTGCAAGCTGCAATCCCCTTTGGGCGAGCACGTCCCGCACACAACGCTGCAATTCGACGCATGGCATCTTGCCATTGCAATCATGTATTTCATCCCGATGGCAGTGTGATATTGGTTCATATGTTCATTCTGCTATGGTCCCATTGCTTCACATACTATCTTTGCAGTCGCGAACAAACTTGTGAAGGGTCAGTGGAATGTAGTACTCGATTAACGGTGGACCCTCATGCAGCACTGTACCGAGGTTCACCGACGGGCGGGGCGTCCCATTTGTGAGTGAAGCCAGTTGCCATTTTCACACACTGCCGCACTACATAGATGAATTTGTGATTTGAAGCGGTCACAGATGCCTTTTCGACGTGATGTTGCAAATGAGGAATTCGAAGGACAGCGCTTTCGGTTTTCAGCTAGCGGCGAGGAGACGCCCACAGGTCTGACTGCAAATATAACGTTCTATTGTTTAATGTCCTTGGGACAGGGGCCATGGCGAGAATGCTATGATTGATATGAATAGTATGGGATGCGCAATAGCGTAGTGGACGATAAGGCAGGACGTTCCCAAATACATGTTACTTCACAACACTAGAATTCCGGGCTGGAGAACAGTGGATTTTGCAGACTGCATTACGCACAGACTCAATGGAAGTTTCAAATGTGATGTGAGTAAATAATCAGGCGTTTTCATACCGGGATGAGGGAATGATGTATGGATGCATGGACAGATGATTTGATGGAGAGTTTGCCATGTACAGGGCTTTTTGGAATCTATCCACCTCCCCTGCGCTATGTCATGCAGAGCTGCCATAGTGGGACCATCGTCTTTCTGCCCTTGTTGAACCCTCCCTGTCTCGACGCACCTTCAGGCACTTGTGTCTATGCACGTTACTAATCCCATCTAATGGATTCTGTCTTCACAGACGCATGCACACAAACACTCGTTTGTAATGGTGTTTTCACCTCGATTTTTATGGTTGTGATTCGCAAGTGATTTTTGGGTGGGTATAATCCTTTTGAGTGGGCTAGCATGCATATGGCTGTAGATTTAGTGTGATCATTGAAGTGAGTTATACAAATGTAGTTCTGATGGCCATACTATTCTTTTTCATTTCATTTGGGTGACAGGTATCTCCTCCCCTTTTGCCGCTGCCATCTGTATGCCACTCCTGCAGATGGCTTTTACTCCCGACACCTGCTGCTTCGTGTCAATCAGTGGAGCACCATTACGATCTTATGGGACGATCGCCAATGGGCCACATGCCCTTACGCAGTGCTAGTGGCTAGGAGCAACATATCGTCCTTTCTGCTGGACTAGTGCCTACCTAATGGGACGGCCCTGCGGTTCTAGGCGCTTCCGTGTTGCCTTTTTGAACGTGAATGTAGCCCCTGTGTACCATGATGGAACAGGGCGTCACACAAGCAGAAGCTGGTCATTTATTGCGGATGCAGCCCACAATACTGGAATGTATTTTGGAGTTCATGACCTAATGGCTGTATGGCCTTGGTGGTTTTGTGGTGCATTAAATTTCTATTCTGTTTTTGTTTGTCTCATTTTTCTGCTCATGTTGCTGTACTTGGACCTTCACATGCCTGTGCTGCATCAGTGCGGCAATGGTGCCATGGCAGATATGGATGCCCACTCACAAGGCACTTGGAGCCCCTGGATTCATTTGTTAGTTGGCATGCATGGGTGACTTGTACATTTCACTGGTTGCATTGTGTGACTTCATTGCACCTACGAGGAGTTGTGCAATGTGGCCAGGGAGTGGTGTACAGGCACTCAGTAGGGCCGTTTACGGTTGATTCGCGATGCCGTACTTCTCACCATGGCGGAATGGTACTTTCCGCCATGCTTGATGGCGTTAGGTACATGTCCGCTAGGGTCGGAATTCGCGTACCGTTGCGCCATGGTGGTAATTACGGTTTGGCATGGCGCGCGTGCGCGTACTTGGTGCAGTTAGCGTTGGCGTTCGCTACGGTGTCGCTAATGGCATCGTACTTTACGGTGACGGGTCATTATCGCACCGAGCGCTATTCGATGGCGGTATTGCATTTCCGCCATCGTTTTTCGATTTCCGCCAGGGTCGTAATGAGGGCCATAGTGTTTTGGATGGTGTCTCAGGCACCATAATATATGGGATAATGGGCCTTATTCTACCTTTGCCGGTATCCTGGCGGTAGAGCCACCAGAATACTGGAAAATGTAGTTACGGTTTCCAGGAACCTGTCTGGCGTCATTGCTGCTGGATTATGGGTACTGGGGTGACAGTGTAAATCCCCATTCATGGAGTCCCATAGGACTCCATGAGGGGATTTGCCATCATTATCGTCACCGGCAATGCCAGTGTTGGTAATGAGGGCTTTTTTTGCCAGTTGGGCCTAGCTTTTAGGTAGAGGCCCAATGTACCCACAAGCAACAATGTAAGGTGTAAGGGTGCAGAAGTATGAGACGGACAGGTGGCATAGCGGTTGCTATAAATGTTTATTTGGTTCAAAAGAAAAGGGAAAACTCTACCTATCCCTAATGCTAAAACATGTTTCCCTGCCTCAAATAATAAACTAAGGAGATTGTCAGAATATCCAAAATCATAAATATCCACTGTCATGTCAAATCTGATTTCCTTCCCTTACACTTATAAACAAGTAAGGATAACATCTCTACTGGGTCCAAAAGAATGACTCTCTTCTGGACAGAGGATTTAAAATTCTTTTGACAATGTACCAGGCGGAGTGTCTCCCTTCATCTGACTGCTTTCCCCTGTTTTCTTCCCAATGCCAGGAGGAAATTACTCCCTTTCCCCTGGCTTCCTTCTTAGGATTTCTTATGCTGCTGGGTCCCAGAGCCCGGCTGGCAGACGTGGTTCTCTCCTTTACCAGGTACTGTGATGAAGAGGAATGGTGCTTGTCTTGCTTGTCAGACATCCAAACAATGGACATAAAATCAAATTGCATGATAATGCTACTTGAGATACAAAGTCAGTTATATATGGGTTGAGTTGCCCTTGCAGGATCTTTTATGTTGGACAAACCAGCAGAAAAGCTAAAGAATGCTGGAATGAACATAAGAGTAACATCAGGACAGTTAATGTGCAATCACCTGTAGCATGACATTTGGAAGAATACAAACATAACATAGCCCAATTGAAAATGGTAATTCTTGAAGTAGTAAAGAAATCCCCCAGAGGAGGGAACGATGTAAGACATATGAACCAAACGGAAGTCTTTTGGGTAAACAAATTGAATAGTTTGACACCAAATGGAATGAATGAGGAATGTAATCTGGGGTCCTTCTTATGAATACATTAATTGTATGGGACGGAAACAACAAGATCATTCTTGAATTACATGTATCTAAAAAAAATGTTTAAAAAATGTGAAAGTTGATTTCAAAAGAATGTGAGCATGACCCTTAGACGATGAAAAACTGGATGTAATACATTTAGATCATAGTATATACTGTGACAGTGAATGACCATAACCATAAAGGTAGGTCTTAATAAGAGCCATAGGTCACAAATAGACATTGAGATAAATTGTGCTACTTAGTGGATTGAATTGACAGACAGATGATTATCTATCGTAAGATGTAAGATGTAGGCTATAAGTCCTATTATCCAACTTTCTGTTTCGCTCAGAACAGAGGACTAAGAACTGACATGGGATTTATTACAATTTAGGATTAATCCGACATGGGATTTATTACAATTTGGGACTAATCCAATATAGAACGGGTCATCATTAGTTCTAAATACTATCATAGGGGATCTAAGATGGTTATAACAGCTATTTACTCACAGTAGAGCAACATATGATTTGAAACATGCATTTTTTTTATGTTAATACATTTGTTTTGATTGGAGATCCATATACACTTGTGATAATAACAAACATGTACAATAAGGACTTTTTACTGGCCGGTAAAAATTTACCAAATAAATATGAAAATGTATATTGGATTTTAATAATTTGTAGAACTTGGGAATTTGCAACATTTAAATCAGATACCTAAAGAAATATAAGTGTACATGTTTTACGATTATCTATATTCCAACGGCAGAAAGGGACTACAATATGACGTCACCACACTTGTGGTTTACTGACATAAGGGGGATTGATGACAATTGTAAAGAGAGGTTACATACCGCTCTCTATTTACAGGGAGGCTTTATTAATTTAGAGGATACACCCAATCTACACAGTTACTTTATATACCTTATGCTACTCGGAAAGGTCGGAGTGCACTATATTGCGTGCAACACACAGGTCATTTCTCCTGAATTACTAGGGAACTTAGAATTTTTTGTAAAAAATGATGACCGTTTTTAGGCACTATGATATTATGATCTTTTATTTAGGTTAGCCATTTTTTTCATATAGTCTTTTGATTTTTTGGAAGATCTACACTTCAGGGCATCAGATAGGTGAAAGTATTCTTGAGACAATTCGCTAAAGAAAAGGAACATTTATTCAAAGTAAGATACATCCAGGTGATTTTCGAATAAGGTATTCATGACAGAGCACTGATGAAGATTATACATAAGAAATTTACTAAATTATGATTATTACTTATTTATTATAGATACACTAAGGATACAGAGAAGTGGGTAGACAACTCCTGAAGAAGAGGGATAATATCACCTCGAAACACGTAGAGAGAAATACACAAGGATTGGATATATAACATATTATTGTATAGTTTTTGATCTAAATACATGTGAGAATTGATAGAAATCCATCGTGCAAAATTGTCTACTTGTGGTCAATTGAACAAGAAATACTTTGAGAAGAATTGTCAAAATTTAAAATATTTTTATTGTAAACGGAATTTGATTGAAAATTATGTATACGTTGTGATTAATTGACTATGTTTTTATGACAGAGAAATTCATATGAATCAATGATTTGAAGTAAATCTATTTTTATTTAAAATTTTACCAGTTATGTGATGATTGAACTGAAATTAATTGGCAATTTAATAATTTGTTGTATATTCAATACCAATTGTGTGTGCAGGGGACAGGAGAGTTCCACAAATCGGTGGACATCCGCTGTTTATACACTGGTTCTCTCCTTTACCAGGTACTGTGATGAAGAGGAATGGTGCTTCTCTTGCTTCTTGAAATACCTGGTTCACTTTCCTGCCAGGTACTATCTATCACTTCACTTGGGGATTGGTAGCTTTTACTGCTTTCCGGGTCCCAGGCCCTCCTTTCTCAGCTTTCCCCAAGCCTTTATACTTGCCACCTTCTTCTTAGCTCCCCTTTGCCCATTCAGTTACTTGCATACCTTTTGACTTGGTCCGCCTGGGTTTCGACCTCTCCGAGGCATTTGTGGTTGAACAGTGGCTTCTTCCAGCTCTCAGGGACTTCTCGTTGTGTGTGGCATGTCTGTGACTTCACCGTTTCTCTGGGCGGGTGCGGCCCTCGTTCTATGCTCTTCCCAAGCCACAGGGACTCAAGAAACCAAACTCTGCCAGCTTGGAAACTGGCTTCATCACTCAGGATCAGCTTCTGTGTGTCCTGCTCTCGGCTCAGCATCCCGGTCTGTTCTTCTCCTTCCCGTCTCTCTCAGCTTCTTGTGGTTTCTCCTGGGAGTGCTAGACCACTTACTTGGTCCATCTTCCCTTTTTATTTCACGGACTGGAAGAGCAGGAAGTAACCAGGAATAGATTATCCATATTGACTAGTCCACTCCTGTTCGTTCCGCAGGGTGCTCTTCAGCACTCCACGCTTCTTCGTCTGAGTCAAAAATATTGTTGTTCACTACTGGGTACTGGAGTTCTTCTTCATCTCAGTTTTGCTAGAGGATTCACATGGGTAGTCCTTACTCTTCCTCACCTCAGTATAAGGCAGCGAGGTGGAATGGTCTACCTTTCAAATGTAGATGGAGCTATGTGGGTCTAGGTTACCCTGCATAGAGTAAGAGAGTGAGAGAGGATGTAAAGGGGTGTGTGGATACCATGGTCTCCCTAACAGGTCGTCTCTCATCTCATAAGGGGTTTCCCTCCCCATGTGATCCTCCCGTGGTGTAACATCCCCTTTGGGACTATTGGACTCTGGGCGCACTGCCTGGGCCCCATGGGAAGATTCCCCCCCTATCGGAGAAGGGACGACATCTAAGGAGTCATCACAAAGGATATTAAAAGTCAAAGAGGAGTCCTGTGCGATAAAGAGCATGAGGGTGCAGGCTGGGTGCTTTATACAGGGACTTCACTCCAAAAGTGCCCTTTAATATCTCATTAATGTACTTGTTGGGTGTATGTTATTCTATATAACACCAAATTGTTCCACACCGTTATGGCACTTCTGTCATCCTACTGCACTTCATGGAGTTCTAGTGGCAATATTTGTTTTAATGTGCATATACAATTTACTTTAAAATTATAACATGTATGTGCAGTAGGTAAATGCATATACTGCAGATTTAGTGAAATGCAAATGCTTGTGTAGCAATCAGTTGTTTAGTGTACATGTATTCTTTATGCTTTTTTTATCTAAAAATGTTCATAGTTTTGCTTTGTGTGTGTGCCTCTTCCAAAATAATATGCCTTACGTGGGCAAAGCTATAATTTTTAATTCCCTAGAAACAGTATTATAAAGGAGCAGCTGGGATTCTCTAGCAGTCAACCCGATTACCAGCAAAAGCATACTTGGGCCCCAACAAAATCCCTGCCTCAAGAACGGAAGACTCAACCATAGCGCCAGGTTTTACTGTCTTTATTATCCAATAAAAATGAGAGGGATCACAATAGAATAGCATATCGTTTCCAGAGTTATCGTCCTCCAAATGTGTCACCCCGTTTTAACCGGGGTGACATCACAAGACCAGGTCACGTCCCCCAAAACCTATCAGGGATGCGGTTTGGTCAGTTCAGGGAAAATAAATATACAATATATAGGGGTTCGTTCGATTATTGGATTGCCATATCTGGTGGGTCCTCCTGGGACCACCTCTACCTACAACAAATACAAAGTTGCAGGAAAGCAAAGAAGATATCGGTCACTGCAACATAATAATATGTCTTGATGTTAAAGGTAACCATGGATTGGACATAACGTGTCTTCCCAGCCTTGGGACCATGGACAGCTACCAGACAGGGTGTACCTTTTCAAGGCGATGGGAACAAGCACAGAGGTGCTGTGTGTTACATCATGGTGCCATCTATGATCACCTAAGCCTAAGAGAGTACATTCAGCCATTAACTTTGAGCAACACTTGTGTCTTTCTGCCTCTGGTTCGAATGGAACAGCTTTCTTCCATCTACCTTGAGTGAATAGGCATTGTCCTGCTCTTCCAGGTGACGTGCAGAGATCACAAAATTGAGCTCTTCTGCTTGTAATTATGAGGACTTTAAACTGAATTTCTCGCAGGTGCCTTATTGTCTTGGTAACTGGAAACTTTCCGTCTCTGCTTGTCCTTGGCTAGGGTGTGCACTGTGTCTGTGCTGGAAGCTCTGTCTGTGTGCCTTTAGCAGAATAAGGCTGTCAGCCCCTCCATGTATTCTAGGTCTGTCTCCCATTGCTCATTCACTGCATTGCCTATAGCTTCCATCTTTGTCCTTATGGCTTTCCATGGTACTTGCAATTAAGCATGTGCAAGCTGGATATATGTATTCGTTAAATCTTGCTGTTTCTGCTTTGGCAAAGGATATGTATATATTCAATGAAAACACTTTGTTAAAAGGACGTTATGGTTACAAGTAAAACCAAAAAAAACCTGAAATTTGCTAGTTATGGTAAACTAAGCAACCATAACTCGCGCCACCACTGTGCACTGCTAAAAATAACAACAGTGACATCAAAGATGACATCACAAATATGATTGATGACATCACTGATTTTGGGACCCCCTCTAATTTTGCTCCCTCTCGACAAAATCCCACTGTACTTCGCAAAAACATGCATATCTAGACCTATTATCAGTTTGTCAAATTAAGTGTAGATTCGTCAAATGGCACCTCATTTATAAGCCTTTACATTTTTCCGGGACCCCCCCTCTAATTTTGCTCCCTCTTGACAAAATCCCACCAACCTTTGCAAAAGCATTTATTTCTACATCTGTTATCAGTTTGCCAAATTAAGTGTAGGTTTGTCAAATGGCATCTCGTGTATAAGCCTCTAAATTATTTTGGGAGCCCCCCTATACTTTTTCCCCCTCTTGACAGAATCCAACCAGAATTTGGTCAGGCTAATTAAGTGGCGCCAAAGTTATAAGCCATCTAAGAACTGCTTTTCACCAACTCTGTAATGCTGAGGTGTCCGCAAACTTTTCAGGACTCTTCGTGAACATCCGAACCGTTCGCTGACTTTCGCAGTGAAAAATACACACGTTTTTTGCTTTGTGCAGCCAAATCCCATCCCATCCTCATCACCCCTCACCTCCCCAGAGATTATTTGATAAGTTTGACAAGTGCAATGTTGTGTTTTTTAATATGTTTTTACTGCGATGTCAGTGAATCCAAGATGGCGGGCGTTTCCAAAAATCTGACGCACTTCACGCTTTTCACCATCCAATCAGTGGGCACGTCCGATGTCAGCAGACACCACGTTGCCTTCTAAGCCAATCGGAGTCCTGTCCGCGGAGCGAACAGGGAAGTGTGTCTGCGGAGCGGACATAGATATCACTACTTTTTTGGGACCTACTCTTTAGTCATTTTTTTTAAAACTACTGGACGGATTTCCACCAAATTTACAAAAGCATGCGTTCGGGACCAAGCTGCCGCTCCTGCTGCAAATTTGGTGAAAGTCCGTCCAGCGGTTTGGGCTGTAGACGGGAGCAATTTTTTTTCTCCATTCAGTCTATGGGAAAAAAAGAAATGTTGAGACCCCCCCTATAACTTTGCCCCCCCTTGACCAAACCTCACTAAACTCAGAGTGGGCCATATACTTTTTTTGTAAAGTTTGGTGAGGATTCGTCCAGGGTGAGCGAAGTTATAAGCTGACCAAAAAGTGCTCTTCCTATGGGTTTAGCAACTTAACCATAACTACACAGCCACTACTGCAGGCCATGTAATATATATATATATATATATATATATATATATATATATTCAGTAAAAAAACGTTGTTAAAGGGACATGTTGCGCTACTAAAAACCTATGAAATTCAATTAAAAAAGGGATGTTATGGCTCCAAGTAAAACCGAAAAACCCCTGAAATTCACCAGTTATGGTAAGCTAATCAACCATAACTCGCACCACCACCGTGCATTGCTAAGACTAACACCCAGGACATCAAAGATGACATCACAAATATGATTGATGACATCACTGATTTTGGGACCCCCTCTAATTTTGCTCCCTCTTGACAAAATCCCACCATACTTCGCAAAAACATTCATATCTAGATCTATTATCAGTTTGCCAAATTAAGTGTAGATTCGTCCAATGGCACCTCATTTATAAGCCTTTACATTATTTAGGGACCCCGCCTCTAATTTTGCTCCCTCTTGACAAAATCCCACCAACCTTTGCAAAAAACATTTATATCTACATCTGTTATCAGTTTGCCAAATTAAGTGTGGATCTATCAAATGGCACCACATTTATAAGCCTTTACATTATTTTGGGACCCCCCTTTACTTTTTCCCCCCTCTTGACAGAATCCAACCAGAATTAGATCAGGAATAGAATTGCAAAATTTCATGCAGGTTGATTAAGTGGCACCAACGTTATAAGCCATCTAAGAACTGCTTTTCACCAACCCTGTAATGCTGAGGTGTCCGCAAACTGTTTGCGAACATCCAAACCGTTCGCTGACTTTTGCGGTGAAAATACCCATTTTTCTGGTTCTTGCAGCCAAATCCCATCCCATCCTCATCACCCCTCACATCCCAGGAGATTATTTGATAAGTTTGACAAGTGCAATGTTGAGGTTTTTTTATATGTTTTTACCGCGATGTCCGCAAATCCAAGATGGCGGGCGTTTCCAAAAATCTGACGCACTTCACGCTTTTCACCATCCAATAAGTGAGCACGTCCGATGTCCGCGGACACCATATTGCCTTCTAAGCCAATCGGAGTCCTGTCCGCAGAGCGAACAGGGAAGTGTGTCCACGGAGTGGATAAATATCACTAATTTTTTGGGACCTACTCTTTGGTTATTTTTTTAAAAAACTACTGGCTGGATTTCCACCAAATTTACAAAAGCACGCTTTCGGGACCTAGCCCCTGCCGCAAATTTGGTGAAAATCCATCCAGCGGTTTGGGCTGTAGGCGGGAGCAATTTTCTTTTTTTTCTCCATTCAGTCTATGGGAAAAAAAAGAAATGTTGGGACCCCCCTATAACTTTGTCCCCCCTTGACCAAACCTCACTAATATACTTTTTTTTGCAAAGTTTGGTGAGATTCGTCCAGGGAGAGCAAAAGTGCTCTTCCTATGGGATTAGCAACTTAACCATAACTACACAGCCACTACCATATATATATATATATATATATATATATATATATATATATATATATTATATGTGTGTGTGTCAGTCATCTATCTGCATGAGTCATAAGCATTTGTTTTGTCTCTATGTGCAATAAACAAATGTATGTTCGTGTAGCTTCGTGCATGGATGCCTATGTACTTCATGTCTAAGTGCACCTACGTCATGATGTCAGTGAGGGCATCATTAACTTTTCGAGCTATAGTTAGGCGACCTGTTCGATTGATAACAACTCTACCTCCTCCATATCGTCAATCGGTTATGGTTTGAATGGCTGTCTGAGAGAGTAACGTTTCTCACATCTGTGATGCATCGACGATGATGATGAAGGGCCTAAGAGTGATGCACATCTGTCATTTCTCTGTCTTCGGGCTGCAAGTTGGGTGGGAGTCACGAGGGCCATACTTGGACCTCCGTCTTCTGAATGTTGTGGTTAACTGTCACCTTCTGTAAACATTGCGAAAACATGTTTTATTCTTTTTTTTCTTTTGTTTTCGGATAGGTGGGGCCTGTCAATGTGCACCTGAATTATTGAAAGCTCTGATAGCAAAATAACCACAGATGGGACTGTTGTAGAGAATGGGCTGAATCATGGGGTTTTCTCATAACATAGTACACATTCCCATCATGTTTTATTCTCAGTGTGTTGCGTCAAGGGTGCACATAGCCTCCGGGTCCCTGAAGATAGAAAGATATATACTTGAAATGTATCTAAAAAAGAAATGTTCAACTTTAACTTAGGTCTTGCTTGCAGCAGCGGTTTGCAATTAAGAATTTCCCATTCAACTGAGTGTGATGCGTGGCGTCAGATGCTTCAAAGTGGTGTATTTGAAATGAAGAAAAGATTACCTTTCAGTTTAAAACAGGCAGCTTTTCATGCATGTCTTTCTTTTGCAAGGAGCAGTTTCTCAGAGTGAAAAGAAAATCCTTTTAGAAGCAAACCGAACGAGCCTACTATCACAACTCACTGATTATTACCTACTGACATCACAACTCGCTGATTATGCTATAAACTGAGAGCTCTGACATCAGTCATGTGATGATTATTTAAATATACAATAAAGTACCTCCTTTCAAAAGTCACGTAACTCCTTGGTGACTTGCAACATCCTTCTTAACGGTGGTAGGGGATATTTCATTGTTTGTTACATGGCCATGCACTGTCATCCCTTTAATACCACGCCTCCTGCTAAATGTAATGCAATAGATCTTCTAGGTGATGATACACCACACTTAGATAAATTGTGAAGTTTAGCCATGCAGCACATTTAGCTAGAATTGTGAAGATCAACCATGTGTCACACTTAGATTTGTGAACATTAGCCATGCATCACACCTAGATAGAATTGTGAAGATTAGTCATGCGTCACATTAGACCGAATTGTGTAGTAGATTAGCCACATAGAAGAACTTAGAGAATAGCCAATGTACTAACCACCGTGCTCCTGCTTCCTCCAACACACCTCCCAGGTACTATACACGTCCACTGGGCTAGCCAACCTATACATTAACACACACCCAACACAAGTAACACATGCTTACAACAAACAAACCCGGACACTGGACCATACCCATATGGACACAAGAAGCAAGTGCGCACAACCTTAAATACAAGCCAATCTACACATAAATCACACATACACACCCCAACATAAAACACAGTCACATAGAAACCAACCCAGGCATTGGCCCTTAACCGTATGGATGCAACAAGCCAGTGCATGCAACCAACCATCCGCAAGCCAACACACAGATGCCAGTTTCTCCTGGTTCTGGACCTATCCTATCGCTCGTCCCTCACTACCCAACCCCGTCCTCTTTCTTGGAGAGCCACAAGAGCGCCTGAAGACTGGCCTTGGGTGGTAGCAGAGCGCAGTATAAATCATCATTTACCTTGCACTTGCCACCAGCTGGCCCTATTTTTGTTTATTTTATACTACTTACCTTGTACTGCACTTCCCCCCCTCCCCTTCCCCTTGCACTTTTTCCCTTCCCCTTACCCCTGCACTTGCGCGATCTAAATGACACCTGGCCTAGTAGGATCGTTGTCTGTCTTCCCCTTGTTCCCCCTATATTTGCAGATATAGTCACAATGACTGCTATAAGACTTGCATCTCCTTAAAATGATCTTAGTGCACCGGGACATAATGCCAGTATTTAATTTTATTGATTTTTGCGTGGTGATTTTGATCTAACTATAATAATTTGCTGATTGGCTATGCCACCATATATTGAAAGAATGTATAACAAAAAAAACAAAATGCGATTATTACTAGGTGATTTTTATAGGATTTTATTAGAACAATGGCTTTTAGTGGAATGTAACTAACCAATCATGATTTTTTTGTATCTTTTGTATGTTTGTATTTTGTACATGAGATGAACTTTAGTGGATTATATATATGTCAATGTAAATAATTTGTAAAACGTCTAACGGCTAGATAACAATAAATAAATCATAATAAATCTTTATCTGGAGCACGTCTGTACGGATGAGGAAGAGCGGCCCCCAAATATTTCATATAAAGAATTCCACAGCCTGCACACAAGCAATCCACTTACCTTTATTTAACTGAATATCGGGACTCGATTTCTGTCACAGGCCCCACAATGTGGAAGATGATCCTATCCTCACTGGCTGTAATTTGGTAGAGTGCAGCACCTGACCCTTTCGTACTAGCATCCATGGTCAGGATTTCAGGCTATCACAATTCATAACCCCCTCTGGGTTCCTGCTCCCTGAAATTGCATTTCTCCGCCTCATTGGTCAACAGTTTAGCCTTCAATTTACTTAAAAATGGAATGGCATGCAGCCTACAATAGTGCTTCATCTGCCCACTCCCATGACCCAAGATACCTTCCTTCTTCACACAGGTTCCTTGAATTCCTTTCAGGATATGGTTAGTTACTCTTTGGATAGCCACTGCAGCAGATGACCGGTGGTAGAGACCAAAGGGCATAATAAAGGACTTTGTGAGTTTGAGTAATTTGTTAATGTATATGATGATAAGCCGTCGCCAGGTCCACGGTGGTAAACAGGTTGCACCAGGGATGAAGTTCAAAATCTCTGTGCTGATGGGCATAGGATACCTGTCTAGTGAAATGTACTTGTTAAGTCCTGGAGTCCTATACATACTCTGATTTTGACCTTTTTCTTTTGTGCCACTGCAATGGGGCTCACCCTTTTGTTAAACTTTATTGGCTCAATGATGTCCTGTTGCACTAGCCACACGAGTTCCTGGAGGTGGTTGATCTTTAAAATTGGTTTGATACCTAAAGCCTTCTGGTCTTTCCACCCCAGTATTTCAACCCCCCCTTTCTTACCACAGAAATCTTTACCACTGTCATGCTGTCCTTAAATAAGAGTGTGAAAAGAATCCCAGCATGTTGATTTGTGAGCCCCAGGCCCTGCAGGGTCTTTAAAGTCCCATCTATTTAGCTGCTTAATCACGGATTTCTCTATTAGGCTTTCCCATTTCTGATCAGAGGTAATGGAGTATGGAGAACAACTGTCCACCATTAGGCAGACCAGAATATGGTCACTTCCTACGATGCAACAGGGACATTTCTTTCAAAAATAGTTCTCTGTGAGGCTCCTGATGACTATAACTCATTCATGAATTTAAGATTGAATAGTGAGGGCTCTCTGGAAACCACGGTACCAACTTTTATGGGACTTAGACATGGGTGCGTCCTGGTGCCCAGTTTATTTAATTTATATTTGTCTGATTTTGTAGAGTTTTAATCTTCCCATAATACATTTCCTCCAAACTTGGTCATATTTCTCGTTCCGTACTCCTCTTTGTTGGTGATATTATTCTCCTGAATCAAACACAAGTTGCTCTTTCAAGAGCTTTGAATTGCTTTAATAATAATTATTTGAAGGATAATAGTTTATGCCTAAATCCACTCAAATCATCCTCAGTTTGTCTAACTTCAGGAAAGAGGATTAAACCTAAAAAATCATGGAGGTTGGTAAATTAAAAAGATTTAGGAACATTGTATCGGTCATTACATCTGGGACAGGTGTAGTTGGACTACTCTTGCAACTAGACTAGAGACTAAACTGGCCCCATAATTTGTTTTGATGCAGAAGGTATATTTTAAATGTTATAACTATTCATTAAACCAATAAGGAAATGTTATGAGGGAAAGTAATGCCTTCCATTCTTTATTGGTTAGAACTGTTTGTTCTTGATCAGACAAAAATCCATACAACTGAAGGCACATTTTGAAGAAAAAATTATTGGGTCTTCCCCTCGCTTTACCTTTTGTGTTTAATAGATACGAATTGTGCCTTGTAACATGGCAGTCTTCTATTGAATGGCAAAAATTTAAATTACTGTGAGAAATTCTGGATCCTTCTCAATTCTCATTATTTGTGGAGTTGAATATCTAGAGAAATCATGTGGGGCCTTGAATTCCTTCATATGGAAGTGTGATTCTATACTAATTGGGAAAATGCTGTCCCTTGAATTACTGTTAGCCAATCTGGGTGTCACGTCCCTCGGGGCTCCCGGCATTTCCAATGTCCCTTCCCAAACCTCCAGTCCCCATACCTCCACTCCGCCCCATCCACTTGCCTGGATCCGGGACTCACGTGTGCTCTCCTCGAACTCCCGTGTTCCAGGGCGGGTGTTTCAACAGTGCCCCCATCCCCGAAGACGCCCGCCCACTGTTGCATTCCGTGGCGGTTGCGAGATTGGCCCTGCTTCCTGCTTCCGCGTCACATGACCAACGCCTCCCGCTCACGTATTACTAAAACACGTTTACGTGATACGGGCGCGGGTCACGTGACCGGAAGGCACTCGTAGCGGCACTATTTAAACATTCGCATCATAGTGTTCAGTGCTTCACAGCTGTTTCTCTTGGACACTGTTTGGCGCTACGTTCGTTTTGGTTTGGATCGTGTGGAAACTGACCTCAGATTGCTTCACGGATTGTTTTGGATTACCCTGATTACTGGCTCTTGGATTTTGGAACTCTTGTTACAGATCACGGACTGATTTTGGACTTCCATTTTTGCTACCTACCTTGGTACTACGTTTCCTGGATTTCTTGTTTGGATTCCAACTGCAGGTGGGCCCGGCGCATTCGGAACCCCACCTATCCTCCTGAGCTTACTATCCAATACTGGGAGCAAGACACTGGTGGGTCCCGGAACCCCTGCATAGGTTCAACTGAATCGCTGCTGTCATTCATTGGTAAAACCACTCCATTCTTTATTGTTTGGTTTGTGGATGTTGTTTTGGCTTGATACTTAACCAGTGATTTTTTGCAGTGGTCCAGGGGTTCCTGAAGTCCGCATTTCCGGAAGAACATCTCCCACCTTTAGCCTCAAAGGTTGTACAGAGAGTGGTTTGAGCTATCTCTGTGCGAAACTTGTGGACGGAGGTATCTTCTGCCTACACGACAGTCAAGACACAACAGACTGTGAAGCCATCCTGTCATGTAGGCAATGGAGGGGGCAGCGGAAGAACCCTTGGCTAGTATGGTCCAAGCCATAACCGTGTTACGTGCAGACATGGCTGCAGCAAACACTGCCATCCACCATCGGTTAGACTACCTCCAGAGTACAAGACACCCTCTGCCACCTGATGCTGAATCCGGGGATACCCCATCTGCCCCACAGGTTGCCCGACCTTCAGTTCTAACTCCACAGATTCCCATGCCCATAGTACTTCCCACTCCTTTTCCCTTGCCCGCCCCCGAGAGTTATCATGGGGACCCCAGCAAGATCAAGACCTTCATCAATCAATGTAAACTACACTTTTTGTGTAGACCCCAGGCCTTACCAGACTCAACCGCAAAAGCTGCCTTTACCCTATCACATTTAGCAGGTATAGCTGTCACTTGAGCTAACCCCCTCCTGGAAAACGAAAATCCAGCCCTTTATGACTTCGATTTCTTGATCACAGAAATGTCAGAAGTTTTTGATACCCGCCACAAGGTGCAGTCCCGGGACTTGGAACTCCTGGATCTGGGACAAAGGAGGGGGCCCTTGATTGAGTATATCACCAGGTTCAATCAGCTTGCAGCAGAAACATCTTGGCCTGAAAGTGAAAAGGCTGTCCTGTTTTATAACGGTTTGAGTAACGTCATGAAGGACGCACTTGCCGTAGTCCCCGCTTTGCCAACGACCTACCATGATCTGGTGGATCTGGTCTTACAGGTGGACGCTAGGCGTTCGGAACGCAGAGCCGAGGCCGGTTTTGCTCCTACTCCATCAGCATCCTCCGCCTCTGCCGCCTCCAGCTCCTGTTATGAACCCATGCAGATCAGGGGCATATGTAGAGCGAGAGCGCAGGAGGGTGGACAATGTATGCTATTATTGTGGCCTGACTGGTCACTATGTCAAGGAATGTCCCCGTCCGCCAAAACATAAAACACTGGGTTTTCGGAATGCTCGACCCTAGAACCGGGGACTGGGTCGACCGCCTCCTCTTACACCCCGAATCCGACACCTGCTTTTGGCCGTATTAGGCCCGTACGAGTACAAGCCATTCTTCAACCCACACCCGATGTCTCACACCCAGTCACGATCATCATCGACTCCGGGGCTATAGGCAATTACATTGACATTGCACTTGCTCATACTCTCAATTTGTCCCTTCTGACTAAAACCAGGCCAGAACCAGTTCAGGCAGTTGATGGTACATCATTGATATCAGGGCCCATTAAACAACAGACAGCTCCTATGCTCCTAACTATTCACGTTACACACAAAGAAACCCTGAGCTTCGACCTCATTTCGATGTCCCAATTTGGCCTAATATTGGGGATCCCCTGGCTCCAGGAGCATAATCCATTGATAGACTGGAAGACGGGCTTGGTCCACTTTGAATCAGATCTATGCCAACATTTCTGCCTTCCTGCAACCATGAATGACAACACACCTGCTCAGGCTCTAGGGGCTATAGCTCATCTAACTATAGGGGACGCCACGATCCCGTCAACAAAACACCATACAGTGGGACTGATCTCTACTCTTATTCCCGCCCAATACCAGGACTATGCAGGGGTGTTTGACCGCGGTTCTTCCGAGGTGCTTCCTCCGCACCGTCCCTATGACTGTCCTGTAGATTTGATTCCAGGCAGTACAGTTCCTACGGGCCGGATATATTCCCTTTCTCCCACTGAAGACTTAGCCCTAAAAGAATACATTCAAAAATCCCTCCGCTTAGGCCATATTCGTCCATCCACCTCTCCTGCGGCCAGTCCCATCTTCTTCTTCCCCAAAAAAAGAAGGCTACCTGCGCCCATGCGTGGATTATCGGTGACTTAATGCTATCACAGAAAAAAAAATGTTATCCCATTCCTCTGATCACGCCATTACTCGATCGCCTCTCTCACGCTTCTATTTTCACGAAATTAGATCTTTGCGGGGTCTACAACCTGGTCCGTGTACGCCCTGAGGACGAATAGAAGACCGCATTTTGCACTCGTTATGGGCTATACGAATACACGGTCATGCCGTTTGGCCTCTGCAATGCCCCAGCCACATTCCAAAGGTTCATGAATGACGTCTTTTCGGAAATCCTAGATATATTCGTTGTGGTCTATCTAGATGACATTCTGATCTTCTCCCGAAACCTGAAAGAACACGTACCCCATGTAGGGGAGGTACTCTCACGTTTGCAAAAACACTCATTGTTCGCTAACCGGAGTAATGCCAATTTCACGCTGTCACCGTGGAATTTCTCGGTTTTCATATCACGTCTGGGGGCCTGGCCATGAATTCCTCCAAAGTGCGGACCGTATTAGACTGGCCGGCTCCTAAAACCCTAAAAGCACTTCAGTCATTCCTTGGCTTTGCCAATTTTTATCGGTGCTTTATCTCTGGCTTTTCGTCACTAGTGGCTCCCCTCACTTCCTTGACAAGTCCACGCGTTCCCTTTTTATGGAATGAAACACACCAACAGGCCTTTGACTCTCTAAAGACAGCGTTTACTAACGCCCCTGTTCTCCAACACCCGGACCCAGAATTACCGTTCATTGTGGAGGCCGATGC
Organism: Ambystoma mexicanum; assembly: GCF_040938575.1. Classification (NCBI taxonomy): domain Eukaryota; kingdom Metazoa; phylum Chordata; class Amphibia; order Caudata; family Ambystomatidae; genus Ambystoma; species Ambystoma mexicanum. The sequence continues at coordinate 858,417,809 of NC_090934.1, read as the reverse complement.
CTCCTCCTTTGCCTTGGGTGTGGTATTGTCACAGGTCTGTCCCGCCACTGGTCGGCTTCACCCCGTGGCTTTTCACTCCCGCAAATTTACTGACGCCGAATCCCATTACACAGTGACCGAAAAGGAATTACTGGCAGTCATGAATGCCTTCCGTGTTTGGCGACACCATCTCTTGAGCGCTAAACACCAGGTCACGGTGTATTCAGATCATCAAAACCTACAGGATCTGGCATCTTTGAAGTGCATTAACAGCAGACAGGTCAGATGGCATTTATTCTTTGCAGCTTTTGACTTTGTTATTAAACACAAACACCGCTCAGGTTCCGCCCACGGGAAAGCTGATGCCCTATCTCGTTCCCCTGAAGGAATTGCATTACCGACATATCATGACACCCTCCTAGACTGCAGCAAGGTGGTTTGTCTGTGTACCCCATCACCACCTTTGCTGGAAGCAGTTCGGAATTGGGTCTCCCGACATCCTTACCAATTGTCTGATTGGGACCCTACGTTTCATGATGGATTGCCATTCATTGCTGACCGCCTATTCCTACCCACTACAGAAACACACAACATGGCCCTTGATGATCTCACAATGCCCCTATTCACGGACACCCCGGTCAGATGCGCACACTAGCATTGTTGAAACGCTGGTGCTGGTGGCCCTCCATGAAAAGGGACGTGGAGTGCTATGTTAACACCTGTGCAGTGTGTGCACAATGTAAACGTCGTAGGGGTCATCCTGTAGGTCTCCTGCTTCCTTTGCCTGTTCCTCCCAGACCCTGGCACACTATAACTATGGATTTCAACACTGATTTGCCCCGGGTCCAAGGGCCAAGGGTTTGACACTTTGTGGGTGGTCATTGATTCCTTCTCTAAGATGGCTCGCTTTATTCCTTGCAAGAGAGTTCCCTCCGCTCCTGCGCTGGCTAGGCTGTTCTTTGAGAGTATTTTCTGTCTCTTTGGACTGCCCTCGGTTCTTATCTCGGATAGGGGTCCACAATTTACATCACGCTTTTGGCGTGCGTTGACCAGACTACTTGGTATTGACGTACGCTTCTCCTCAGCATACCACCCCGAGTCGGATGGTCAAATCGAGAGGCTCAATCAAACCTTAAAGCAGTACTTGCGTTGCCTGACCCTGCAACAGCAGACTTCCTGGCTGAGGGTGGTGCACCTTGCAGAATTTGCATACAACAATGCTGAACATTCATCCACCGGGTTTTCCCCGTTCTATATGTTATATGGCCATCATCCCCGTGTTCTGCCCTTCCTTGACATGCCATCTTCTGTCACCCTTGCTGCCACCGCTTGTGCTAGGGACCTGTCCTCCATCCATCCCCAGACCACGACACATCTCCTCGAGGCTCAGGCATCTATGAAGGCTCAGGCGGATAAAAGACAGGTGATGGCCCCGTCATATTCGGTGGGGCCCCGTGTCTGGTTGTCTGCTTGCCACTTGCGGCTGGTGGGATGTCGCAAGCTCCTACCTCGCTTTGTGGGGCCTTATGTGGTCACCCAAGTCATTAACCCTGTGGCCTTCCGTCTTGCACTCCCGAAGTCCTGGCGTATTCACCCAGTCTTTCTTGTCTCCCTCTTCAAGTCCTACCCCAGTCCTACACGGCTTTGTGCACCTGTGGCACCGGTGTCCCTATCTTCCCTGATGTCTTTGAGGTCTCTGGTTCCCTGGCTTCCAGCTTCTGTAGGGGTCACCTTCAATATCTGGTGGATTGGTCTGGCTTTGGGCCTGAGGAGATGTCCTGGGTGCCTGCTATTGATGTCTGTGCTCCGAGCTTGGTGGTGCGCTTCCATAGGGACAATCCTTCGTGCCCACGGGGTCGTGGGCCTTTGGGTGGGGGCTCTGTCACATCCCTCGGGGCTCTCGGCATTTCCAATGTCCCTCCCCAAACCTCCAGTCCTCATACCTCCACTCCGCCCCATCCACTTGCACGGATCCGGGACCCACGTGTGCTCTCCTCGAACTCCCGTGTTCCAGGGCGGGTGTTTCAACAGCCCGCCATCCACGAAGACGCCCGCCCCACTGGCGCATTCCGTGGCGGCTGTGAATTTGGCCTCGGTTCCGGCTTCCGCGTCACATGACCAACGCCTCCCACTCACATGTTACTAAAACACGATCACGTGATACGGGCGCGGGTCATGTGACCGGAAGGCACTCGTAGCGCCACTATTTAAACACTTGCATCATAGTGTTCAGTGCTTCACAGCTGTTTCTCTTGGACACTGTTTGGCGCTACGTTCGTTTTGGTTTGGATCGTGTGGAAAGTGACCTCGGATTGCTTCACGGATTGTTTTGGATTACCGTGATTACTGGCTCTTGAATTTTGGAACTCTTGTTACGGATCACAGACTGATTTTGGACTTCCATTTTTGCTACATACCTTGGTACTACGTTTCCTGGATTTCTTGATTGGATTCCAACTGCAGGTGGGCCCGGCGCACTTGGAACCCCACCTATCCTCCTGAGCTTACTATCCAATACTGGGAGCGAGACACTCGTGGGTCCCGGAACCCTTACATAGGTTCAACTGAATTGCTGCTGTCATTCATTGGTAAAACCACTCCATTATTTGTTTTTTGGTTTGTGGATGTTGTTTTGGCTTGATACTTAACCAGTGTTTTTTTGCAGCGGTCCAAGGGTTCCCAGAAGTCCGCGGTTCCGGAGGAACATCTCCCACCTGTGGCCTCAAAGGTTGTACAGAGAGTGGTTTGAACTATCTCTGTGTGACACTTGTGGATGGAGGTATCGTCTGCCTACACGACAGTCAAGACACAACACTGGGTGTATTGAAAAAGAAAATGAAGGAGTTCAATTGGTGTAAGGACCAGAACTTAATTGCTAAATAGAAGTAGCAGCATCACTTTGGCACAATTCATAAACCTTTAGATTTTTTATTTTCATATGTAAAAATCTTTCCTAGCCCTATATTCAGGTGTATTTCTATGCTATTCAGATTTAACCTACTTGGCACTCTTAATAGGTGGGGCCCGATTAGAAATATTGCTCTGTCACTGAGATTTTGTAGGTTGTACAAAGTGGTAGATTTTCAGGAAAATGTAAGACATCTGTTAATTGTCTGTGAAACTACTTTTAATATTCAGAGGTTGTCGTTCAAGCGCTATGTACATTCTGATGAGTCCCTCTCAATTGAAGAGTTTGGGGTCTGATTGTTTAATGAGACTTTGTTGACTGTGGCGTCTTGTCTAATACAGATCCATTCTCTGTTGGGGGAAAATGTGTATTCAGTTTAGATATAAGAGAGAGAATAGTGAGCCCCTAAAAGGAATATAATAATGAATTATTGTATATATTTTAGTACATCTTTTCTATTAGAGATTAACGTTTTTAGCCAATTGTGTAGATGGTATGATGAAATGTGGAATATTACTATGTTTGCATTTTAAGAAATTGAAATTTGTAAATCGTACTGTGGATTATAATTGTATTTATGGATATGTTGTGTTAAATGTTTTTTAAAATTATATACACAATAAAAAAAATAATAACTTGTTCATTATGAGAACTTGTGTCCTATTGGACACATGCCACTTTCTTCTTGCAGCGACAGACTGCCGCAAAGTGCCCCCCAATTCCACAATGGGATCACTTTTGGTTAAACATTGGACAGTAGCAAGAATTTGTGAGGTGACCAGACCTGCCGCAACAGAAGCCCTTGTTCCTTTCAGTATTGTTGGGGGGCCACAGCTTCGGTTTTTCTTTCTTGTCTTCCTGCTCCTTGTTAATTTTTATGAGGTTGCATTTTGTGTTGTTTGGGTGGTGGGTGGCATTGGCAAATTCACTGGCCATCTATGTCTTTTCTTTGATAGCTATGGGGAAATGTTTGCTATGTTCTACCTTTTTTGCTATGGTAATAATGTCTTCAAGTGTCTTGTCCCCCACATCCAGAGCCATTCCAGTATCATGGAGTTGTTGGCGAGGATGGTTATCTGGTCTCTTATTTTTGTATTTGTTGGGTATTTATAATGTGCTTATGGTATTAAGTGAAAAGATTGTTTTCACTAGTCTGAATTCAAAGAAGATCGATTTAGAAAGACCGATCTGTGTCCGCACAGAGCTGTCTCTCTAAACCAAACTGTCATGCCCCTGCTGCACGCAAGTGCGCACAGGTCTTGATAGGCACAGGAGAACAGGTAATTGTGGCTGTGTGTGTCTGCGTGTGTTTATGTGTGTGTGTGATGCATGTTTGTGTGTGTGTTTTTGGGAATGGGATGTCAGGGGTGGGGGGGGACGGCAGGAAGCTGAGGAAAACCCCGATTTAGAAGTCATCCAGGGCAGTGAGGGTGGGGGCAAGGCAAGGGGATATTTTCACTTTTTGCAGCCTGCCTAAAATCGGCCCAAAAAGTCTGTCTGCAAAAAGCGAAAATATGACAAATAACACGCCTATGCACAAGGTGTTTCAAGGCGCAACAAGATATGGGGGGGCAGCGATGAGGAAAAACAAAATGGGTCCTACTAGGCCTTGTGTCATTCAGATCGTGCAAGTGCAGTAACAAGGAGTGCGGGGGGAAGTGCTGGTCAGGGCAGAAGGGTCCATGGGTTAAGCAAGTGCCAGGGTAGGCCAGCCAGGTGGACAATTGCCAGGGGATTGCAGAGAGTGCAGGGGAACAGGGACCATGTGCTAAGTACGAGGGGCGAGACTGGAAGGGCTCAAAGTGGGCAGGCCCAGCCAAGCTAGTGCAAGGGGAAGGGGTCCCAGAAGGGCAAGTGCAGGTTGATGGGGGGTCAGGGGAGACAAATTGCAGGGGTAGACTGGTCGAGTAGGACCTGGTGCCCTGCACAAATCTGAAGGAACCAGCCAGCTAGTCAAAAGAGGCAGAGGGGGACATTAGTAGGGGAGGGGAGACGGAAGGAGGAAGAGAAAAGGAGGGGAAGCTTCCAGAATTTAAGGAGATCCAGCTCCAGTCTGGGAGGGGCAGGGAGGTCATTCCAGAGGGAGGCACCTGCAGAGGAGAGAGATCTACCCCCCACTCTTTGCTTGGAACAGCATCTGATCTCCAGAGAGTCGGAGCTAGAAGACCGAAGGGCTCTAGAGGGCAGGTATTTAGGGAGCGAGAGTTGGATGTAGCAGGGTCCCAGACCCCAGAAAGCCTTGTGGATGATGCAGAAGGTCTTGAACTTGATCCTTGCAGTTACTGGGAGCCAGTGGAGAGATTTTAAAGCTGGGGTGGTGTAGTCCCGGGATTGAGGCCAAGGATTAGCTCATCTGTGCCCATGTCAGTTCCAACTTCCAAGAAATAGTAAGTGTGCTTGTTGCAGACACATATTCTTCTGATGACACATACAGTTCCTGCTTCCTAGAGTAGTAGTAAGATCTGTTAATGGCGATGTTCATTTTGGGATTGTTTAATGCCACTTTGTAGGCATTCATGTCACCTTTGACCGTGTTGAGCTGTAGAAAATGAACACATTTCTCTGAATTTTCTTTGGGCCTCTGAACCAAGAGCAAAATGTAGTAAGCATTCTTTCTGTAGTGACCCCGTTATGCTCCACTGCATTAAATATTTTTCCAGTTCATCCTCCAGTCGACCCAGAGAATGGCTGGTTCCCCCGTTGTTGCCACAAAGCTTTCAGGAGAGTGGACTGTCCAAGGCATCTCATCTGAGGTCACCGTGTGTGTTACTATTGAGGTTAAATGTCACACAATCAAGATGTAGGGGGGGCGCTGTTGCGCACGGAACAAAATGGCGGCTTCCGTGTAAGCTCCGGCTGTGTCTTGGGCCGCAAAGCCTGATTACAACATTTTATGAGAAATGTACATCATCGATTAGAGATAGCCCATACGAGGTTTGGGCCAAAAAGGTGCAGCGAATCGTGAGATCTGGATTTGGTTGCTGGTCGGAGAGCGGCGAGGCGCGCTCGCCTGAGATTGAGAGGAGGAGCCCGGCGCTGAGACTACTGGAGCGGAGGAGGCGGTCGTTAGACTCCGCGCTCGCCTAGGATTGAGAGGAAGAGCCCGGCGCTGAGACTACTGCAGCAGAGGAGGCGGGCGATAGACTCATACTTCCCAGCACAGGGGGGAGTGTCGTGGGTGCTCCGATCCTCGTCGAGTGCCCGCTGACCTCCCGCCGTCGACACTGTTGCGGCATCCCGCCGCAAGAAGGAAGCACCCGCGTGCCGCCCGGCCCAGGGTGGTGAAGGTAGGCTGAGCTCACCATTATCGCATGTCCCCACGGCCTCCGCTTAGTTCACGGGCGGTGCCGCGGCTCTGTTGAGGCGGCGGGGGAGACAGACGATCCGCCCGAACAGGCAAATCTCTGCCCCGCCTGTGCACGCCCTGGGAATCGGTGAGTGGGGGCGGGTGCGGAGCGGAGCAGGTGGACCCCTCCAGCCTCCTACAAGAAGTGTTTGACAACGGGGCCGCAGACACTGTTATCCTTCGTATATCGGCACTGGCCTGGGCCACATCTCCCAGTTTGACCTGAGGACGCGTGAGTCCACACAACAAGCCCGTATGTTTGAGGGACGAAACAGCTTGCTCATTGGCCCCCCATCCAGTAAATACAGACACTGCTGGTAGTCTCACATGAAGCACGTGCTCCGGCAACCACACAGGGAAAGAACTTGATTCTGAGGCATACATCACGTATCCCACCTTACTACAGAAGGGGCATTGAACTATGCAGAGACCGCCTCTTATCGACTCCGGCGAGAGGGCTGATGACAGCCTGGAGGGAGGCTGGAGGGAGGCTGCAGCGGCCCTCTGTGAGGGTGGGCGTGGGTGCCCACACTGTATTGTGATGAAGCAAATCCCCCAATCGGCCTAAAACCCCTTGACATGAGTGGAAAACTATACATGAAGCATTGAGATACTGATCAGGCCCATACCAGATGAACATAGCAGCACGGTATATTGCAGAGACATATCCTGAGCTCAATGCATTTGCGCCCCTGCAGCAGAGGGCACCGACATAAGTCTCAGACCAGTAACGATGCCCAAACACTTTGGCCCAAAAAGGAACAAAGGAACTATCGAGAAGTACACAACCACAATGCAGAAAGGCACTGAGCCTGAGAAAGAAGTGGAAATGCTAGCACAGGTCGAACAGACGCCCTCAGCCACCATGATGGACCCTCAAGCGGTTTTCCAAGCTATGCAGCAGGGATTTGCGGCACTGACAGACAAGCTGGATGGAATCACGGCAAGTGTTGCAAGTATTAAAACACAGCTCGACAAAACAACGGCTCGCATGACGGAGGCAGAAACCAGAATATCAGGAGTGGAAGACAATATAGAGACACTAAAGAAAACGGTATCCACAATGGCTATTGAGCTACGGACAGTGAAATCTAAGTGTGAAGACTTAGAAGCGAGATCTCGGAGAAATAATGTCCGTATAATTGGTGTTCCGAAGGGGGCAAGGGAACGATGGAGAAAGCAGTGGAAGATCTTCTGCGAACACTGTTGGGAGAACCAGGATGGTCACCTGTGTTTATGGTGGAAAGGGCACACAGGTCATTAGTCCCGAAACCGAAACTGGAGCATACCCCAGACCCATTATAGCTCGCATACTTAATTACAGAGACAGAGACCTGCTCCTAAAAACAGTGAGAGAGAAACAAGAGCTAAAATGGGAAACCAGCACAATACGCATCTTTCCAGACTTCACCTTGGCAGTCCAGCAGGAGAGAAAGCTTTTTTCAGGAATCAAAAAGATGTTACGTGATCGACAGGTACAATATGCAATGCTTTATCCCGCCAGACTCAAGATCCAGCATCACAATAAATCATATTTCTTTACATTCCCTGAGGAAGCCGCAAGCTTCATAGAGACACACATTTCTCTGAATAAAGAACAATCCTGAAATAAGTGTAAGGCTATCGAGAGAAACCCGAGACAAGATCACAGACAATATGTTTAAGAGGAAAATAGGATTGCCAAAGACACATGCTCCCTGTGGGGAGCCACATACTACAGTTATTAAGTAAACATGATCAAAAATCATAATGCAAGTGCTAATCCTAAGATGCCATAATATCGGAGAGTAACAAACCAGAACCGCAGACAACACACATTATTATGCTGGCTTGGGCACAGGAGACGCCGCAGCCCCCCCTGTAGCAGGTGCTCGAGATGATGTTGGGAAGAGTGGAGGGGGAAATCCATAGCACAGTCAAAGTTTGGGGTACTGTGAGGGAGGGGGGAGGGACACGTTTGGGGAAGTTTGGTTATTGTTTTAGAAACGAGGTTGTAAACACAAAAAGCACACAGGTTTTGAGCACTGAAACATTTAGGCAAGCAACGAAGAAGCATCGGGATACACAATCTGGCAAATATTCCATAGATAATGTATGCGTCTAGCACAGAAATTATCAACGTACTGAGCTAGAAGGTTAGGGGGTTAGGCTCTAAGATTAAGGCAAGGAAGATCATGGCCTACCTCAATAGACAAAAAGCTAGGATAATCTTCCTCCAGGAGACACATATAGGCCCCCGACAGGGTGAACAATTGATTGCGAATTGGGGCACTCATCAATACTTCAGGAGTTACTCCACCAAAGCGAGGGGGGCTGCGATACTAATACACAAAACACTACCGTTTGTTTGTAATGGGACCGAGTGTGACCCTGAGGGGAGGTATGTTTAACTACACGGTAATCTCCAAGATAATAGTATTTTTGAACCTGTATGGTCCAAATATCGACCAACCAGATTTCTACTCCTCAGTTTTTGAAAAACTAGCAAGATACCCTATAGCCCGGGTGTTATGCGGGGGGGATTTCAACACGATTCTGGATATGCAGTTAGATTGTACATCGATGCAGACTAGAACTCTATCCAAAGCAGCACAGGCAATACTCACACAAATGACAGATCTACAATTAAAGGACGCTTGGAGGACATTAAACCCGGTAGGAGAGAATACACATACTACTCCACAGTCCATGACATGCATTCCAGGATTGATTTATGGTTAATAGACACAGACAGCATGGCTTGGGTAACAGAATCCCGCATAAATCCCAGGATTTATTCCAATCACTCCCCGATACATTTAGCATTGCAAGTCCCCGACAGAATCCGTGAAAGATCACCATGGAGGTTTAAACCGGCAGGCCTAAGAGACCTAGTGTATAAAAACTCAATATCGCAATATATGCAAGACTATTTCGAGATTAATGAACATTCGGTCTCCACCCAGGCTATACTAGGGCAGGCATTCAAAGTCTGCATAAGAGGTCAATCAATATCCATTGAAGGGGGAATCCTCAAAGATATTAGGGCTCGACTAGAGAGGCTTGAAACACAATTAAAGTCACTACAAACCCAGTATACCATGACCCGATCCCTCAACTGGGCACTTAAATTAAGACCAAATTAGAGGAGTATCGAGAAGCGAAGACCAAAAGATAAGATATTTCGATAGACCCATAGCGGCGCGTAGATATGGAGAGGGGGAGCGTCCTGGGAAACTACTAGCTAGAGCAGTCCGTGGAGAAAGTGGACCCACAAGTATACCCTGCATACAAATTGAAGACGGTACAATGTCCACAAACCAGAATGAAGTGAAAGACACATTTTACAAGTTCTATAAGGACTTATATTCCCCCCCGGGTACAGTCACTGACATCGAGATAGAGCAATACCTCTCCCAGATACCAACAACGCTTATTGCAGAATCGACCAGGGAAGTACTAGAAGCAACTATTACTGAGGCTGAAATATATGAAGCAATAAAAGCTCTCCCCAATGGGAAAGCTCTGGGCGCAGATGGGCTGGGAGCCGGATTCTATAAAGAATTTAGTCAAATCTTGGCACCCAGACTACATACCGTTTGGAGGGAAGCTCTAGACATAGGAGAACTCCCCGAAAACCACCAGGGAAGCAATAATTACACTTTTACTTAAGCCAGGCAAGCCCCCTGGAGAATGTGGATTGTACCGCCCATTATCATTAATAAAGATCCTGGCAAAAATACTAGCAACAAAACTCACATCATATATGCCATATATGGTGCATGAAGATCAGGCGGGGTTTATAATGGGCAGATCTACAGCCACAAATATTAGACAATGTCATCAGATAATGACCTCCATACCTCCCACAACCCAAGGGATAGCAGTCTCCCTAGATATGAGAAAAGCGTTTGACACAGTCTCGTGGCCATTTCTTTTTGGAGTGCTACGGAACTATGGGTTCGGCACAAAATTCATAAAGTGGATCCAGACACTATATACGCGGCCACACGCGAGGATTAGAGTAAATGGAACCCTCACAGACATACTGGAACTGCTGGGTGGTACCAGACAAGGTTGCCCACTCTCCCCCTTGCTCTTTGCCTTAGTTATAGAACCATTAGCAGACCTTCTCAGATCTTGCTACAGCTCATTCGGGATATGGCTCGAGGGCAAGCTGAAAATTATAACGCTGTATGCAGATGATATTCTATTATATTTAAAAAACCCTGATTGTACTCTCGGCAAGGTCTTGGTGGAGGTGGGGAAGTTCGGTGAATACTCAGGATAGCACCTCAACCCCCATAAATCAGAAATATTCCCACTCACAGACGCCACACCACAGCCCCGTAACCTTCATGGAATTTATGGAGTCCGATGCACATCGTGTATTCGGGTGCCCACATAGCCAGAACGGCCCAATTATCCCACGCATTGAACTACACGACACTAGCGGAAACACTGTGTGCTAAAATGAAACGATGGAATGTGCTCCCAATATCATTGGCGGTGTGGATAGCTTTACTCAAAATGGTGATACTACCGAAACTTTTCTATCTCTTTAGCACAGTTCCAGTGTGGCCCGGCAGCGCTCTGCTTTCCAAAATTAACAGCGCCTGCATTGCTTTTGTTTGGGGCGGACATCCTAGACTAAGCTGGAGAGTTCTGACAGATACATATCCCAGGGGAGGGCTGATGGCGCCAGACATGGAACTTGATTACTTGGTGGCGCATGCACAACAAGCGGCTAGAAGGGCCACATGCTTTCTTAACCCTGCCACCACATCCCCTTCACCACAAGAGCGGGAGGCAATAGAGGCACTGCAGAGGATGACTAGACCCACCCCGAAACAATACAATAGGACAAATCCTTCCAAGGTCACTATCACGGCATGGTCCAGAATTGCTGACATATTCAGCGCCAGTAAACTATATCATCCGAGTATGCCAATATGGGGGGACCCACACACACCATTCAGCATTGAAAGCGTAATAGCAAGGCATTGGAGCGCTAAAGGTATCACACAGTGGGGTCAGCTATTCCCAGACCAACAGTTCCTACAATGGGAGGACATTAAAGACATGCTGGGTAATACAAACATGCATAAACAACAACATCATAGGGTTGCGGCCCTCACACAACAAATCTACCCAACGTTCCTGGACGAACCAGAAATAAAACATGGCAGTAGGCTACATATTCACAGGGGGAACCCAGAAGTTTACTGCCTCTACACTTTACAAGACTATAATACAAACACGCCCTGCGGTAACCCACACAGCTAAGGGTAGGTGGGAACAGGACCTGGGGCAACCGATAGAAGATCAAGAATGGTCCCGGATCTGTGCACTGACTAAAGAGATAGCTTGCAACTCGGGGTTTAAATTGATCCATTATAAAATAGTGCATAGGACACATTACACGCCGTCAAAGCTTAAGCAAATATACCCCACGTTGTATGGTGCCAGTCCGAGATGTAATTCTGAAAATGCTAATACATTTCATATGCTATGGGACTGCACCCAACTAAGACACTATTGGTCAGAGGTTTGCAGGGCTCTTGACAAGATGGCAGACCAACCGGTGGGATGGACACCGCGGATCTGCATGTTGGGAGCAGAAGGAAAAATGAATCTGACCTGGCAAAAACTTCTGAACCTGGGTCTGCTAATAGCCAAAAGGGTCATATTAATGAGATGGAAAAATGTGCAACCCCCTACAATAGAAGACTGGAACAGAGATATGGTGTGGATTAACGATACCGAAGAACTATATATCAACTCGCCACACAGTAGACCCAGAAACATATGGTCACAATATAAACAATATTTGGCAGACCTAAACGAATCAGAAAACCTGAATGTAGGAAGAAACTGAACTGTATATGTTGCATGCTTGTATAACTGGAAGTTGCTAATGTATGTGCATAACCTGTGAGCAAATATAAATAAAGTTGTTTAAAAAAAAAGATGAAGCTGTAGGAAGGTTCTCGTTTTGCTATAGAAAGCCAGTGTCATAACATCAAAATAAAGCCATGTAGAGCTTCCTCTATAATAGCAGAACAATATATCAATGTGTTCTTCTCAATGCAGCCTAAGGGATAGTTTGTGTTGCCATGGCAACATTGTGTGCACACCTTTGCATGTTGAGCAAGCCCCATTGTCTCTGTGCAGCTATAGGAACATTGTGCACATGCTGAGGCTTGTGCACAGGTCATCTTTTCAGAAGATGACTTGGTTCCCATTCACTCAGGCTATGTACAAGTGGCCAGCTTGCCTGCGCATGGGTGACTTAATCTCTCATGCATACCTAGCAATGAGAGGGCCTGAGGAACGGTGCTGGGAATCCATGGGAAGTCAACGGTAGCACTGTTCCATCTGGGATTGGCAGACTCACCAGAGTTGGTGGAGTAGTGTTGGGTGGCGCCCATGTTTTGTGTTTGGCTCGACGCAGGGAGAATGAGGCTCTGAGAGAGTCCCAGGTGCGTATATGGATTCTGTGTGTTGCCAAAATGTGATATCTACCACTTAACACAAGGTAGGCAGAAGGGTAAGTCTCTTACGTTTACTGAACTACAGAGACCCAATGCAGCTTTCTTCTTGCACCATCACCAGATTGGTCTCCACTGCGAATCCCCTGTACTGTCTTGCCCTGATGACACAAGGACATTCCAGTAGGTATGACGCAGAGCTGCAGCAGAATGAGCGGGAGGGGACACAAAGCAAAATACATATGTCAGCTAAAACACTCATGTTTAGAGCACACCTTGGTTTATATGTAACGTTCATCTGAAATTATTCAAAAATGTCTAATTCATCACAAATAGGTATATATCTTGGATGCTTGTTCAATAAATGTAACCTGCCGGAAACTTCAATTAGAGTTGGTTGATCACCACCCCATACCAGCAGAATGTTGTTGCTATAGCTACGCCATACTCTAATTTGGGCCTGGCAATGGTTGGTTTCCCCAAAAAGTTTCGATTGCATTGCAATTTCTATATTCTATGAATACAGTATACCTTTTCATTTAAATGCACTGGATAATGAATTTGGTGGAGACAACCAAACGTTCCTTGGTTTCCAACTGTTGAATGTTTTATGTAGTGGCCGGTCTCATAATTTGTTTTCCCCATATTTTATTTGTATTATATAGCACCTTATGCTTAAGTGCTTTACATAGCATCAAACGCTACACAAAAATGAAAGTCAGTTAAAATCAAAGTTTGCCAAAAATGAGGACAGAAGATTAGAGAGAAAGAATGTGGTCTTTGAGCGTGGAATTAAAAAGGGAGAGACTTGGTAAAGACAAAGAGACGGGGGAGAGAGTTCCAGTGCTTAGGGGCCAAGAGAAAGAAAGAGTAGAAATGAGAGGGGGCATAGGGAGGCCAAGAACAATTAGGAGAAAGAGGGATTGTGAGCCAAGAGCCCGCGAGGGAGAATAGAAAGAAACATGTGAGGAGAGATAGGGAGGAACTGGTCCATGTAGGCATTTAAAGACAAGCATAGGAAATTAAAAAGAAGACGAGTGGTGTCAAAAGACAGGGCAGTGGAGCTAGAGTCCCTGGGAGAGAGAGAACAAAGGGCATGAATGGAAGAGGAATAAAGGGAGCCAAGAGGGGCAAGACGATAAACTGGCCGACCCAGGAGAAGATGTGCAACAGAAAAGATGAAAGAAGACTAAAAAAGGAGTTTAGAGAAATGAAAAGGAAGAAACCTGCAAGCTTTCTGAATGTTAAAAAGCTGAAAGTGACAGGACTGAGAGATACAGAAAATGTTAGAGTTAAAAGACAGTAAGGGATCGAAATGAACACATAGATATCGAGCCGAAGTGGCAAGAGAGGGAAGCAGTGGAAAAGGAAATTGACAAAGGAGAAAAGGGGGACAAAAGAAGCAGGGAAGAAAAGGATCTCAGTTTGAAAGGATTTAGATTTAAAAAGTGTGAAGACATCCAGGATTGGATGGAGAAAGGACAGGCCGAAAGAGATGAGTGGATGGAATCCAAGAAAGAAAGGAAAATGTGGGACGTCATCAGCATACAGATGGTATGGGAAACTATGTGCAGAGAGGTCAGCCCCAAGAGATGAAGTATATAGAGAGAAGGGAGGAGGACCAAGGACAGAACTCTGGGGCACACAGTGTGGAAAGGAAAAACAGGGGGGTCTGACCAGAATAAAAAACTGAAAATGTATGCTTGGTTAGATAAGACCGCAAAAATCAAGGCGAAAAAGAGAGGAAGCAAAAAAAGAGTGGTTGTCCTTATTGAAGAGGTCAACAGATCAAGGAGAACAAGAAGAGAGGATAGTGAAATAATGGAAGATGGGCTCTTCACAAGGTAACAGGCTGGAGACCAAAGGTAATTTTTTATTTTTTTATTTGTATTATTGTACTTTTGGTTATAAACAACAAACCTTTTGCACAGTTTATAGACAATCCAATTTTGTACAATTCTACCAATTTCAAAATAATTATCAATATGAGTTATTCATTGTACAATTATCATACAGGTAATAACTTGTTTTAAAATAAGAACAATGTTAAAATGTACACAATTAAAATACATTTAATTAAATATCAAGGTAACCTCAAAACAATACTATGATAAAAATAATTCTGAAGATTAATACGGATACTCACTCTTCAGTGTTTATATCATATAAAATTCATATAATCATCATCACCCACAAATATCCTAAAATGGTGCTATTTGATGAAGGACTTGCTTCCACACATGGTATGCAGCCACTGTAATAACAATAGACTTGGCCCTAAGAATTGAACTCCAGAACTGGTCAGTCTCTATAAAATCAGCATAGGTGACAAATCGAGTATAACTCTTTAGATAAATAAGCTTCAAATTCAGGGGCACTGAGTCAGATGAGGTTGTGCTCTTTCTATGGACAGATTAGACAATTGACAAGTCCCTCTCTTTTTGGGATAGGTTAATACAACGACCAATATGCTCACGTGTAGGTAAGATGTTGAATCGCAAATAAACAATGAATCTACATATTTGCAGAGAGCATCATTAAGTTAGGTTGGGGCAAAGAAGACTACGCTGAAAGCCCTGTGTACAATATACTGCACATCATTTCTTTTTACCTAAAAGATCAATATTAGAGATGTCATGAGTTCTGGTTTTATTTATTTTTTAGTATGACTAGCGCATTAGGTGCATGCACCAAATCATCAAGAACAATATCAACATGAGCTAAATGATCCAATGCAGTGAAGCGGAATTGCATTACAACATTGTTTACACCTTCGTGTTAAAACTGACGGGCCAGATAACTGATTATTGTAAAAGAGGGAAGATGTGTAAATAGTAATAAAGACGTTGCAAAGCTGGGTAAGCCAAAGAGAACGAACTGATGGAAATCCCAATGGAGCTCCTCAACTGGTACACACCCAGGGATGCCCAAGATCGAACGCAGAAGCAATCCCTCAAATGTTTCCAGCCAGGTCATCATGGGCTCTGGTAAAACAGCAAGCCCATAGAGGATCCCTGGTAGTATACTTTTACGGTAAATAGAAACAAGGCTGTTGATGTTACAACCAGCTTTTTTACAGATGAAACGCTTCAGCAGCAACCGTTTTTTAAATACTATAGTTCTAAAAAAATCACCATAAAAGTCTCCTTAAGGAGAATAGCAGATGGGGACTCCCAAACAGATTTATCGATCACAATTTCTAATGGGGACCCCTTAAGAAGCCATTGAAACCAAGGTTTCTTAGATTTACCGCTGATGATCAAAACCTGTTTTTTGAGTATTGACCTTAAAGGATAGTTCCGGGACTTTTTTTTTATTGTCCCTACGGTTCGGCCATGTGTTTTTAAGCATAAATCGGTAGATCGTAGAAAACTTTCCTATAGACCTTACCCGAGTTTTCGTCCATTAACGCACTCGAAATCAGCCGCCATTTTCTGATAATCCTATCATTTCCCCCCATCGCCCTGGCTCACCTGCTTTTGTGGCACTAAATCAAATCCCCGGCCCCTGAAACAGACTTTATCAAAACATTCATATTCCCCGCCTCTATCCGTGACGTGACTGTGCTGCGTAGGCAAACGCGCCCAGGCGTCTTCTACGCGACTACACACAGAACCCGGAAACCAACACAGATTAGCTCACAACACAGCGCGCCACAATTCGGAATATGAAACTGTACTTTTAAATCAAACCGCAAGATTGTAAATTTGGTAAAGTACATTTATTTGACATCAAATGTTTAGAGAATATTCAGCGATTTGCATTTTTATTTGCTCACGTTCCAAAAAGTTCGTTTTGAGGCACGCGATGTTCCTTTGCTGTACACAGGGTCTTAGATCATCTCACAATACAGCGCCACAATTCGGAATATGAAACTGTGGTTTAAAAGCAAATGGCAAGATTGTCCATTTGGCAAAGTAGATTTATTGGACATCAAATGTTTAGAGAATATTCTGCGATTTGCATTTTTCTTTGCTGTCGATCCAAAATAGTTCGTCTTGAGGCAAGCGATGTTCGTGTGCAGTACACAGGGTGTTGGTTTACGATAAAATAAGCTCTTCGGTCGCACTGATAATCGCATGGCTGTTCCAACAACGAGGCACTAGGCCACCACAACGGTCTGTATGTTGCCTCTAGCCGTTAGTACCGCGTAAGGGCATACTTGTACTTGGCGATCGTCCCATAAAATGGTCAGGGTGGTAACGTTGTTCACGCGGAGAAGCAACTGGCGGTTATAAAAGCCATCCGCCGGTGTTTGGTACTCGTGACACATACAATAATGAAGGATGTACCTGTTTTAAAAACATAAAAAATGAAAGTAGTCTCACCATCAGATCTTTATTAAAATTATTCATTTTATATATTAGGTCGGGAAATTATTTCATAGCTAGGACAGGTCAACTGGGTATTATACGTCAAGGGGGGGCTGTAGGATACTGAGACAGTCCCCCAGTGCAGGGGTTGACAGGGAGGCAGTGCAGGTGGAGAGTGGAAGGGCCCAGGACCGAGGTCGCAGACAGTGGACCAGTTGTAGCAGGGGAGAGGGAGAGAGAAAGCAGAAGCAAAGAGGAAGGTTTTGAGGTGCTTCCGTAAAAGGAGATGGTTCTCCTCAAGATAGTGCGCGGTACAAAACAATATGCCACATAGAACGAACAAGTACAACTTAACCCGTCTTTAAAGCTACTGTATAGTAATTAAATTGCGGTATAAACTCATCTAAAGAGTTACTTACATTATATTTGCATTTTCCATTGTGTCTGTGCGTAGGGCAGCCCCGAAATACCACTCCTTCTATGCCGACGTTATTTCTTCTAATGAATGAACATTAAATGGCTTTCGTTTCTGAAATTATATTCATTATCGTTTCTTACGTTATTGCCCCACACCCCCAAAAAGAAGTCTTTCGGGATGGTCCCGGCCTGTCAAGGTCAAATAATAATAGAACCTTATACTGAGTCGTGGGCCATTCCGGCACCCGAGCAAAAAATCAAAGCAACTGACCTTCACTTTGAACGAGCACACATTCCTAGTTAGCTACATTCAGTGTAAGGCCATCTCACAGGACTTGAAATTTACACTCCATCTTTGCATTTTGTCTGCGTGCATTTGCAGCCCCAGAGAACCATAAATACGGAGACAGTCTATATTTTTTGAAAAATGCTTTATATTACTGTTTGGTTTAATTTAATGCGCAAATGAACAAGGTTGGATAGACACATTGCATGTACACTGAGCAATCACTTTTATTTACACAATACATAGCTACACATATTCAATGGGCCTGCGACGTGAGGAGACTCGAGAGAACAGACAATCAAATTACAATCATTTAAACCGTGATGTGTATTTCTCAATGAGCTCTTCTTTAGGTGGACATGGAACAGAGGCAATGTTGGGTGGCAATGCAGTTGTCCCCTGCACAGGTTCGTTCACAACTCCATGTATGTGCCTATCTAGGACATCAACAATAAGTCTCTCAATAAACTCATATTGCATATCCTGAAACACTGGTTTGATCACCCATTGTTTACTTCTTTTAGTGAAGGCCTTATTGTAGCGAAGCGTCCCTAAAGTTCCGGTCGTCCTACTTTGTTGACGGCCAACATTATGGTTATGTGCCAAGACCGCTAGAAGAGTCCGATTTATCATGCCCTCCATGCCAAAATGCAATCGTTTTGACCTGTACTTTAGGCACATATTGTGGAACACCTCCAAATCTCCTGTCTGGCAGAATTCCGTGAGTCCCCTCAAATCTCTTGTTATAGTTTTATCAAATACAATCTTTTCAATGGCTTTGTGAGTGGGTGATGAAGGAATCAACCACGTCTTCTTCCGTGCCTCCTCTGTGGACAAATGGCCATGTTCACAATTGTGGAAATGTTGGTTTGTGGTCCAGCGGTGAACGTTGCTACAGTGTAGCATTACTGACCGCCATTTTTCCAGTAGAATTTCCAACGACCCTCCACATGTTTTTGAGCTCCACCAAAGATGGTTGCTGATTGACTTGGACCACTTTGAAATACCTTGCATATCTTTTTTTTTACCTGCAGCCGACATTTTTTTATTGATTGTTTTTGCAAGATGCCAAACGTCAAAATTGGTGATTTATATTTTTGTACTCTTCTCTCATTGTCTTGGCAATTGAAACATGTCTGTCCGTGGCTATCAGGTCGATCACCATTCCCCGCGATTGTAGTTCTTGCAATGATGCTACAAAGCCAACTTTCTCCATGGCCACTGAGGATGTACTTTGTGACACCTGCACGACCACCGAACTCACAATTTTCTTACTTTCCATGTCCTGAAAGTGGTAGGTGCAGTACTTGGCTGAAAATCCTGGGCTGTCGCACTGTCCATCACCGGCTAGCCTGAACCGTTCGCCCGCGAATGTACTATCAATAGACATTTTTTCCATTCTCCAAGCTTCGCTAATGGCTGGAAATAGATAATCGGTTTGGTATTTGTAGAACAGAGTTTTCGCAATGAAATGGATTCCCACAAACTGAAAGAAAGACTCTAACTTTTTAAAACTTGAACCACTAAAAAGTGCAGCCGCTGCACAAAGTAGATTGCCTGCTGGCAGTTGCCCCAGCATGGGTTGTGCAGACCATGAGAAAGGATGATATTTTGTACAGATGGCATGTATTTTAAGGTTAGTGCCTCGAATTGCACGAGTCACATTAATCAATGGCTCCCCACATACTTCCCCTCCAACCGAATGCCCACATTTCATCCGAATAATAATATCAATCAAACAACTATCGAATACAATGAATTTGGCCTCTTTCCTTATACTGTCACTCTGCATCCCAGCTGGTTCGGCCTGTAACGTTGAGGACATGTCACTCACATGAAAGGTAGAATCTCTGATATCGTCTTCCGCTATGTTCAGTGATATTGATGGTGTTTCATTGTCGTCCACTTCATTCTCTTCCATTGCAACATCTGTTCCTTCTCCGGCGATGGGTGAATAAAACAATTTCTTCAACTTTCTCGCGGTCTTAGTTTTTGCGGGTGTGGATTCTGTGAATTGATCTCCGACTGCATCCGAACTACCAGGAGGACATTCACTATCAATGGCTGGATGTGGTATAGCTCCGTTGTCAATCACTTCATATTCTTCCCATTGGCACGATGCATCTCCAGTCTCAAGTCCCTGCCAAAAGGTTTGACAAGCAACATCTCTCGTTCGCTTCACTGTCTGTGTAGATCTAGTTCGTACACCCACTCGCAACTAGAGGACAGATTGGAAAAGGGATGTTCAGTTTAAACACAACTTACAGTATTGAACTATTAACAGTGAAAAACAACATAATATAGTGACCAGGACACTAACCTTCTTTTGCTTTCTTTTCTTTGAAACTTTCTTGCCTCGAACTTCAACATCGGGAAGCTGTTGCTCCGACTCGTGTGTGCATGTCTCCACTTCCTCTTGCGCTGCAACGACTATATTTTCATGATAAGCACATCCATCACGCACTGACGCTCCATCGACTCCCTGAAACATAGAACTTTCATTAGTATGTATAATAATATTGAAAACACAAAATGTACTTGGGGACCAATACCCACGTACATCTCAATAGCAAAACACGAATGAACGCTTTGTGTAGAACATTCAAACGACAATTATTCACGCATTGTTGATCTAGTTAGATGGAACTGTCAAGATCCATACCTCGGGCTCCTCATAGACTTCCATTGATGATATTATTGAAGATGATGCTTCAGTAACTCCCTGAAACACAGTAATTGCATTAGTATGGTTTTCTATTTTGTTAAAAAGAACATACACTTTGTGCAGGCGTCAACGGCTCATCTAAATAGACCTGCACAAATGATCAGTTGTCTAAAATAAATAATGGATATTTAAATATGATTCGATTTGCTCGATCGTTGGAAGTGTCACCACCCAGAGATCTGCATCAACTACTAGGGGTGATGTTCTTGTAGAAGAAGCTCCGTCATCTCCCTGAAACATAGTACTTGCGTTAATAAAGAAGGAAGTTTAGCGGATGCAATCACGTCATATGATTTCGCTTGATCAAACGGTCAGTATCCATACCTCGAAATGCATAAGAACATCAAGGGACGATGTAACTGCGGTGCACACTTCTGCAAGCTGTTGCGCCGACCCGTAACTGCATGCTCCCCCTTCTTCTTGGACTAATGCTCCATCGACTCCCTGAAACATAGGACTTTCATTAATAATGAACACAATATTGAAAAAAGAAGACACATAGAGGGCGACGACAGAAGGACATATCAATGGCTAAAAACGAAAGAAACATTGTGAGTAACAATCACGCTACAAGAATGCAAGATCTGATGATCTCCATCGATGGAACTGTCCGGAAACGTACCTCGAGCATCTGAGTGACATCAACGGTTGTCGTCAATGCGTTGGACTGCTCAGCATCTCCCTGAAAGACAGTACTTGCATTATTTTGGATAACAATAATTATAACTGAAAACAAAGACTAGAGGACGAGTACAAGGGTGTACCATTAGGTAAAATAATCACACGATAAATTAAAACTATTGATTTACATGCCTAAAACAAGTCAGTGGCAGAATAGCTAAGTAAGATTACCCGATAGGCGCTTGAAGTGGCTGATGACTGCAATAACGACACGGATGGAGAATCTTCCGCCTTCATATTTAGTGGATACATAAATGGGGAAATTATTGTTAGCTAATGCTACACACTACCGCAAGGCCGAGAGATAAATACGTAAACTTGACTCACCAGTGGAGGGATGTGGACGAATAGAGTGGGAATAGCGGTTGAGAGCAATTTTCGCTTCGCTCGCGGTGTGTTCTTCTTTATTAGCAATGATGTGGAGTACATGTCAGAGGTAAAGTGCCTGCTGCAGATGCGGTATCGATCACCCCTCTTGTCCGCAAAGACTTCTAGGACTCTACTTTCAAGCTCAGATGGTGGATATCCGCAATATCGGACCCATTCTCTTATCTGATCTATTGTCTTAGGGAAAACATGCATTATAGTACCTTCAGATTTACTATGAGTCTTCGAAGGGCAACCGCCAATGGAACAGGCAGGCATTGTGGAAAGTTCTGAAAAGTAAAGATCAACAATTCTCTATGAATACCAATGTGTTAAAAAATAAAATGACACATAAAAGGTTCAATGCAAGGTTCGTTTTGGTTCTTGGAACTATACACGTTATTCACATGCGTATAAGTATTTGAATAACTTTAAAAAATAGAAAAATAATTTCACTAAACTCAGAACATGTGACTAGTTCCTTGCATGTACTGTCTTGAACGAAAAGAAATTGGACGCAAAATGATTATGGTACATGGCCTTACCTTGACGAACAAACAGTTAGATGCAGGGATCAGAGTAGTTTCTTGTCGTAGAACAGGGAGCAGTTCACAGGTTGCAAACTGACGAGTTTCCTCGAAGTGGTCACGGAAGTTCACAGAGACGAAGAGCAGATAACCTGGGTTATAAAGAATTCGAAACAGGGGTGTGTTTGTGAATGAATGACGTGTATATGTCGTGGCATTATGCGGTTTGCAGGGGGGCGTCCAGCGTGAGGGGGGATGCTTGGCAGGAGACACGGGGTCTGGAGGTAGACATGGGAACAACAACCCATGCTCTATAGACCACTTTGAAGTGTACATGCTATTTGGCACCTCTTGGCCTTTATCGCTCCCTGACAGCTCCACTTGCCAGCACAAGAACCCCGGTGCGAACTGCCTTTGATAGGGCGGGGGGTGGATTGGGGTGGTGGTCGTGCAGACAAGACACAGGAAGACTTGTGAATGGAGACACACTTATGTGGATTGCAGGGGGGCGTTCAGCGTGAGGGGGGATGCTTGGCAGGAGACAAGGGGTCTGGAGGTAGACATGGGAACAACAACCCATGCTCTATAGACCACTTTGAAGTGTACATGCTATTTGGCACCTCTTGGCCTTTATCGCTCCCTGACAGCTCCACTTGCCAGCACAAGTACTCCGGTGCGAACTGCCTTTGATAGGGCGGGGGGTGGATTGGGGCGGTGGTCGTGCAGACAAGACTCGTTTGACACAGGGCCTCGCCAAGGAGAGGCCATCTAACTGCATGTAAGAGGCAGGCTGCAGGATCTAGTACATGGAAGGCGGGGGGGTTAGTTTATAAATACCTCACCCTCCCAGGAGAATATATGGGTGCAGTTCACCCTGGAGACCCTGGATGCCTAGGCAGTTAGTCAGCAGCAGGCTGGCCTGTGGTGGCAAGGCGGCACGGGCCAGAGGGGGTCATCTGTGTACCCGGTGCCCAAAAGGATGATTTATTATGATCAACCATATTGATTATTTACCTATAACCATGTTTTGTATCAATAAAATCCAACGGCCTTTTATTGCCAACGCTTGAACAAAGTGGTGTGGTAAGTATTTTTGGGGGAGGAGGCAAGGCCGGGAGGCTTGATGCCAACCCGCAAAATAACATATGTATGTCTGCTGCATATGGGTTCCACGGTTATGTGGATTGAAGGTGGGCGGCCAGCATGAGGGAGGATGCTGGCCGGAGACATGTGGTGTGACAAGACAAGGCACAGGAAGACTATTCAATGGAGACACACTAGATTCATTTAAAAAATCAAAACAACGATTGTTAAAATATATGTTGGGTTTTATTTTAGATCTTAATTTCAATTGAACATAAATAATAAACATTACACATTGTAAAGTTCCGGTTGCAGCACATCCAGGGAAAATCCGCGGTATTGTCCACTGTCGCTGGGGAAATGTTGTCTAATGGCAAGTACCGCACAGGCAGGTACTACTCTCCGAACGCGGTGTCCGAGCCTCCCGTGAAGCCACCAAGTGAAGCAATGATAGGCCACCAGCCTGTACCACCTGTGAAAATGAAAGATGCAAACTGTATTAAAATGACAAAACTTTCTTATCACTGTCGATTCAGGTAAAAAATGTCATTCTGCTTTGAAAAAAATTCTATCTAGAAAATGCACAATATGGAACCAATTTACATGCATTCGAATGATATGTAGATGTAATTTTATATGTGGGAGACGACCATGAAATAGTAGTGGCATCACTGACATCACAACCAGAGTATACTTACTCGTTACTCGGATTACGCGGACGAACAGTGCCGCGAAGTTCGTGCATAAGCACCATCATCATCCTCAACACGGTCCGTGAGAGGCAGGCTTCCCTGAACTCTGGCAGCTCGGTGATGCATTGCGGACTTGGCTCGCCTTCCGAAATGTAGGCCAAGCACCTGGAATTTTCACGGCAGCAGTAGTTCTCCTCCTCAGTTGGCATTAGCTCGCACCGATTGCACGTGCACCAGGTGGAGACGCCGTCCATGCGACATGGTCCAGGCTCTTCATCCGTTGACTGGTCCTCCCAACTGCCGTCCGAATCCCCATCGTTTCCGCGTGCTTGCCTTTCCAGTAGTTCTTCCTCGGTGTACTCGGGCTCGTACATATACGGCATTATTGTAGCCATGTGTGGTAAAGAAAGTAATATAATTTACAGAGATGGTACAGGTGTTCACAAGGCCTAGAAGCGGCGAAGGTAGCTGACCAGAGCACAGAAACGAGTCACAGAATACTCAAAGTAACACAGAGAGAAAAATGGAATCGAAAATCTGCTGCTGTGTGTTGTGAAACGGTGTGTTTATACTTATTGAGGAAAGAGGCGTCCTGCCATTTCCATGGCGACACGTCATTAGCTGAGGCGCAGCGATTGTTGACACGAAACGTGCTTTGGCGTTGGGAAATGGGCGGTACGCGTCTGCTGATGTCAGGCTCAGGGGCGGGGGATTTGATTTAGTGCCGCAAAAGCAGGTGAGCCAGGGCGATGAGGGGAAATGATAGGATTATCAGAAAATGGCGGCTGATTTCGAGTGCGTTAATGGACGAAAAGTCGGGTAAGGTCCATAGGAAAGTTTTCTACGATCTACCGATTTATGCTTAAAAACACATGGCCGAACCGTAGGGACAATAAAAAAAAAGTCCCGAACTATCCTTTAAGGAAATGTTTTTCTGCATAAGAGGCAAGAGCATCAAGCAAGTGTTGCAGACCATTTGGTGTTTGGTCCAATAAAATGGTATCATCTCACTATCCAATCCTAGGCACCAGAATAGTTCTGATGCGAGGGGGAAAGTTGCAAGCCGACTCAATAGCAGGTCCCATGTCGGTAACATATACATTGTAAAGCAGGGGAGCTAAGACAAAGCCGTGTTTCAAGCCAAGATTTGTGGGTATTTCACACGTAATCTCTGCTGCCTGATTGATTTCACACGTAATCTCTGCTGCCTGATTGGTGCAAACAACCACAGTGGTATCAGAATATAAGGCAACAAGAATGTAAGTTAAGGACAGATCAATCCCCCAATTTGTCAGTTTGGTCCAGAGCAACGGGTGAGAGACAGAGTTGAATGCCTTGGTGAAATCCACAAAACATAAGTAGAGTTTACCACTCGGTTTGTCACTGTGGGTGGAGATGTGTAGGGTGTTATGGTTTTTATGAAAACTTGTCTCGATAGGGGATAGTAATCCTTGGTCGTATTCCATAGTGAGCATTTTTTTGACAATACAGTAGCAAATATCTTTTGACGGATGTCTTGCATTGCCAGAAGTCTTGTGGATTCACTCGGCAACCCTTTTTGAAGACTGGTATCAATATTGACTTCCACCAGCTCACAGGGATTGAGCCAGAGAATACGATGCATTGATATAATTGCTGAAGAACCAAAGCCCAAAAAGAGGGATTTTCCTTAAGTACAACATTGGTCAGTAAGTCAGGGACTGGGGCACGGGAACTGTTTAAATGTTGAATAATCAGAATGATATCGGGGTGGTCATTCCGAGTTTGGAGGCAGCCATGGTGCTATTGGCACCATGGCTGCCTCCAAACTCGGGTACGGCTAAGTCCCCATGCCGAATACCATTCCCCATTCCCATTTGAGCCCCCATAGGGCTCAATGGGAATGGGGAAGGCGCTAATAACGGGCCCGCATATAGCGGGCCCGTTATTTGCGCCCTGGTCCCCTAACGGGACCCGCTAAGGACATCTGGTCTGACCAGACATTTTCAGCAGGTCTCGCTAGGGAACCTCAGAATAGGGCAGTAAGGGGTTACCGGCACAGGCATCCTTACCGGTGCCGATAACCCCTTACCGGGCACCTCGGAATGACCCCCATCGTCCCTCCCAAACCCAGATGAGAAATGCACCCTTGCTGTGTAGAAATTGTCTTTGATGTACGGACAAGCAGAAATGTAATAAAGATCCCTAATAGCTGCGGACCACTCTGGTTCACTAATCGGATTTAATGCCAGCTTAGTCTGACCATTAACAACATGTCTGGCCATAGACCAGAACTTCTTTTCATCAGTGCTTTTCAAAAGACCAAAAAGAAATTTCTAAGCTGCATTAATAGAAGAAAATGGTTTTGTAGAGGAGCAGACGTACATACCCGCAGGAGATCCTAGCCTTCTACCTCCCCTGTATTGGAGCCATGAGACCGTGCCCTAACACCAGCTATTGTACCAATACCACAGCGAGTGTATGGAAGACGGTATCCATTAAGACAACCATGTTGAATGTACCGTCGATTTGATGACAGCCTACAGGAGGAACTCCCTGAAGGAATATAAGAGCTAAGAAAATGAACTGATGACGTCATAAGAAAGTGTGCACAGCATCCTGAGATACTAAATGATGACAATGTATGGATCTTAGAGGAGAAACACAACGTAAAGAATCAAGTGAATCTTAGAGTGTAATAGAA
Organism: Ambystoma mexicanum; assembly: GCF_040938575.1. Taxonomy (NCBI): domain Eukaryota; kingdom Metazoa; phylum Chordata; class Amphibia; order Caudata; family Ambystomatidae; genus Ambystoma; species Ambystoma mexicanum. Next base: position 858,391,333 of record NC_090934.1, on the reverse strand, counting down.
GAACATTACACAGTAGAAAGTGCTGCAGAAAAACGAAACATAAAGAATGTACATACACTGAAACGCAAGATAGATCAAGTCACCGTACAGGCTAGCTACAAGTAGTGAAAAGAATGTAGGCGAAGCCGCTACTGTATAGAAACTGGACATTGGATTCATGAGATAATATGCCAAAATAACCATGGAGAAAGAATGAAAGCCTGTGTCGCAGTAGAATAGTAGGTTAGTGGAGCTTTGTTGGGAGGCTGTCTGGCCTAAAGTCAAGAACTGAGAAGTCAAGGTCAGCTATCTACACTGAAGAATAACATGTGTGTGGAGGATGAATCCTCTCACGTTAAGGTGCAAGAAAGAACACAAAGGATGCCAAGTCTTACATAATTTAAAAGCTTGCAGAATTAACAGAATCAAGGTCTCTTGTCATGTGAGTCAAGGATGGAAATAGGGCTGAACTTGTAATTCCAGATATGATAGCGAGCACCCTCACTCCCGTTGCATTCCCAGGACGAGAATACTCTGCAAGGCCAAGTACAAAGAGAATTTAAATGCAGAAGGCATGGGTGATGTGAGATGCTGGTCTATTTGGGTGGTAGGGCAACTTCATTTCCTATATATCTGCACCTGGTTCTTGGCTTACGTTCTGCTAATTGAACCGAATGTTCCAGACATGGCACAAGCATGCCAAGCCAATTGTATTAGTCCGTATAACGAAGAACCTTATAGCTTGAGAATCCAATGAAATACCATAACTGATTTTTCTTAGAATGACACGGTTGAAGAGGTAGTCATGAGTTGTCCACCTGATATCGAACAGCCAATTACAAACCTAGCTCCTATATGATTGTATATCTAGATGTGTCCCATAACCAATTCCGACCCTTGATAGGTTTTTCACTATTGCCACGTACCATGACGTAATTCGCATGCACAAAGAAGTATATAATGGAATTTTTTGTGGAAGTCGCTGGGAGAATGAGCGTACGTCCATTGATGTTTGTTGTAAACTCCCTGTTTTAGATATTTGCTAATAAAACAGCAACTTGCCATCTTCTTGAGTTTGTCCGGTTATTTGGACTCAGAATTATTCTGGTGTAATCCCATCCAGCAACAGATGCATGTTCCAAGGGCCATAAAATCAGTTTCGAAGCCAGTTCTTATGACGGGTGGAGGCATGTACAATCAATTTCTATTTCTCACATGACATATACTTAGGATCATTCCTGATAATAGTGCATTTCTTGCAATAAGATTTCTTAGCATGATCTGTGGCAATATCACAAATGCTAGCGTGTTTGGTTGAATCACAAGGGGCCCATGATCAGATGCAACAGCTTTCTCAAAAATGTCATTAATCAGGAGAACCCAAAGATTCATCTCAAGCCACCCCAAAATGGCAACTTGATTAGAGCGAACAAAACTGCAAGTATTTGAGACATTCTTCCCACTCCATACAATGTAGTTCCCCTGAACACTTGTAGTAACGTGACAGTTGATTTAATTTACATATCGTGGGGTTAGAGGTTTGTTGGATCAAGATAATATTGCATGTCGCTGAGCGTAGTAAATACGACAGATAATGAACCACATTGTTCCCAAAAATTCCTGTCTATAAAGATATAATCAAGATAGGAAAAGCTGTTCTCATTAGTATGGAGTGGGGTTTCTCTATTTCTGCGTTTATTGTTAAGGCATACCAGATCATACATATTAACACATTTGGCACAAGCTGAAACTCCCATAGACAACAAAAGTTTATTATCCCACCATATGTTATCACTAGAATCGTCTGGAGACAAAGGGATAGCTGACAGCAGTTGTGAGGCATTTAGATCACTGGCAACTACCAGATTACCGTCAGGACCGTATTCAAACCATTTAGAATCTTTTCTATTGTATTCATGATGCCAAATCACCTCTGGGACCTGTAGATGTCAATAATCAAAATCTTAATAGATGTAATCAAAGGATCACTAAGGATAGCCATCATAACAAAAGGAGGAACAATATCAGTACAAAAAGATTTTAAACTAAGTTTGGACTGGGCTACAATCGCAAGACCACTCATTGGGCGGTTCCTGATTTCACGGGTGACTGGGCAGTGAAGGATATTATTCCGTCAATATTGAAAACTTCAGTAGCCCCTGTTTCTAGTAAAATAAATACTTTGCTAGATTTTATAAGTGCAATGCCCCGTGGGTGTAGCAGGAAAGAGCGGGAATTGCGAGTGTTCCAGCAGATCCACTTGCGAGTATCAAAGTTGCTGTGATGCCTATAATTTTCCAATTCCTCTGGATCCAGATCCCAGCAATTACAATGGGGCTGTCATGAGTGTTGGCAAATGTTGGCCGCAAGGCTCGCCTCCCAAAAAATTGCTGCCCAGTGGGATTTAAATCCTTATTTCCGGGTGTAAGGATGGAAAGCCAAACTCGCAGATACCTTGGCAGGTTGCCTGTAGCAAACTGTATGATTATACCCTAGTTTTAGCAGGGTTTCAGCACATGTACACAGCAAAGACGCCACTGCTGGGGAAGCAAATTCAATTAAGATCCAATTAGAAACACTATCCCACTTAAGCAGTTCAATATGCAATAAATTGTGACTACTGATCAAAGAGAGCCAAGAAATGCTTTGCCACAAGCCTAAGAGGTACGTGCGATTGAGAAATTGACTGAAGCTTTTGGCTGGAGTTCTTCTAACTTTATCAATGTTCCCAATGATGAATTGGCATTAGCCTCTCTATAGCAATTGCAAGTTCTCCCTGGTTGTTCCGTATGTGTCATAGAATATGAAATTGGAGAATCAGCCATTGCATAGTACACACCAGAAGGCATTGTAGTAATTGGTTGAGAGATTGCCACACCATGAGAAGATGGTATTGCTGCAATGCTCTTGTAATTGAAATCAGAGGCAATCGGATGAGATACCACCTTTATAGGAGTCGTGCTGCTGGGGCGTATCAATTTATCCAAAGGCCCCTGCAGCAGAACTTGTCTGGTTGTTCCATCACCCTGATCCTAAGTAATTATGGTTTGTCGAGGAGTGGGTGATGAGGCTTTGCACTACAGACGTCTCAAAAGTAGTTACCGACTTTGAAATGCTACTACCTTTACAGACTTGGCTGGTTTAAGAGCTAATTTGCGGGGCCTTTTATCAAATACTTGGGGAGGGTTGTTAATCAAAGAGAGCTCATTAGATAGAGCTTTAATGGCATCTTCTTCTGTGTCTGCAATGATGTTAATTGAGTCCTGTTGAGATCCTTCTTCAACAGGGCCTGTTTGAACGACAATATGCACTCAGTGCTTATTTCGCAGCGTTTCCCTCTGTGAATCTGATTTCTTACAAAAGGCGCCTTTTATCGCCTCAGTGTCGGCAAACTGCTGCAAGTGAGAACCCTGATTGCAATCAAGAATAACATCTATAATTTTGGCTATAATATATTTTAGTCAATGCTCCTCCGCAGCCATACTAAGCAAAGTGTGAGTAATGGATCCATTTTTAGAAAGAATGGTGTTAATTGAGGAGAGAGAATTCACTCCTCCTGCAAAAATCGATGCTACTTCATCACTATCACTTTCACGACATGAGTACACCGAGGAGGATACAAACACTTCAAGGTTTGGACTAGCAGACTGGTTAGAACCGATAATGTTTTTAAAGCTTGCCAAGGTAGGACCCAAAGAATTTCTCCTTAAATTTAAACAGGTTAAGAAGAGAACCATTATTCTCTATGGAAGGCGAACAGTGAGAAGTGCCATTATCCAGATTGCCAAGGGGTTCAACCAGAGGAAGTTGCACTGACAGTTTCTGTAGCCAGAGAAGAAACCATTGCTGTCTCTGGGGCCTGAGAAGCTGTCTCAACAAAGCTTGTAATTTTCAATTGGAAAACCGGCGTCGTGTTGGATTTGACTTTTTTGTCTTGTTTTGAGCAGGGCGCATCATTGGGCCCACTAATGCGTTTAGTAGGACTCTGTGTGCGGTTTCCCATATTGGACGTCGCACTGCCTCATTACGAGATTCCCGCTGAAAATGGTGCCATTACCAGCAAGGAGGTATTAGCGCGTCCGTGCACTCTTGACACCGCCAATAGCGGCTGATTACAAGTGCACGAGCACACGTGAACCCCCATGCCGGTAATAGGTAAATTTACCATGCAGCTAAAGGCCCTCCAACTCCCCAATAGCGCCATCACGGGACCCGCCGATGTTAGGCAGAATCCTATGCAGTTCCCTTAGGGAGCACTACAGAAGATTAAGACTACAGGTATATGCAATACATCCCCTTTGGTATCAGTCTGTACAACAAAGATTTAGTTGGTAGCTGTGGCTGAGCAGTCAGACTTATCTCAAGAGGGAGATGAGCAGTATTCCGGGTATACACAATAGGACTACAATACTATGGAACAAGGAAACACTGACCAAAGTTTTGTATCAAAAAGAATATATATTTATTTTACACACTCTTAAATTCACACACAAATCACTATCATTAAAGTAAGGTAAAACAGTCAAGAAAAGTATACACAACTCCCTATTTAAATTGTAGACAAGTTTCAGTAAGAGTGAAAACGGAGCAAAACGGCACAGTATAAAGCAAGCAGAAATGGCACTCTAACAATTTCTTCAGAGGGAGGAAAAGGACAAGTCATACAGGTTTAGACTCCTAAACACACCAGCAACACTTCCCAATTGGATTGTGAACAAGTTAGGCAAGGCAGTACTTTAGCATAAGCAACACTTAGGTGAAAACCAAGCAAAATGGCATTTCTGCAATATAGAAAGGGGAAGGAAAGGTGGCTATAAGAGTTTAGGTGCACCAACACATTTCTTAGTGAAAGGCAATCTAGAGAAGGCAGTTGTAACATATTTAGCCAGAGTCAATAGGCCTGTGCCAGAGTTAGTGGTACAAGGCAAAGTGCCTAGGTTCAACCAGTTCTAGTAGCCGCAGTCAAGTCTTTGTTTAACGATTTAAAAAGGCGGTTGCAGAAGGTGAAAAGATAATGTTAGACGAAAGGGGCGGCCAGCACAGAAGGTAATTAAAGGATTTAAAACAACTTTAGCAGTACCCAACGAAACGGAACGCATGGTGGAAAAACAATGTACCTTGAAAGTGGAAGAGGCTCCTACGGTGGTGGTAGTTCCTGGCAGTCCCTGCAGTTCGAGAGATCCAGCAGAGGAAGAGAGGCTCTCGTCGTGGAGGAAGGTTCGAGTTACTGCACTTCCCAGGGGTGAAACCAGCTGCAGTGCTGCCAAAACGAAAATAAAAGGTACGCTCCTTTAAATCGCGGTCGGGGTGGACGGGTGCCTGGTTATCCGGTCTCCTAGTGCTGGGCACTGGCGATTCGACCAAGGCAGGTCCTGAAAGGTGATTGGCGAACTGGTTGGCCCAACCAGCTCAAGGGAAGAAGACTCTTGCAGGTGAAGATCTTCTCGAGTCGTTGGAGAAAAGTGGTGAGGATCTGCAGCAGGGCTTCACCGGTGGTTCAGTCGTTGCAGATGTCTTCAGCTTCTCTCCTCTTCGGGTTTCTTAGTTCCAGTGGCGACGTCTTGTCCTCCAGTCCTCAGAGCCCTGCTTTTATGCAGAAAACCCCCCATTCATACAGCCTAGCTGTCACTCACACGGTGGGGTGGCTATCCTGGCGGAATAACCCCCCAGCCTACCAGGGCACAGTGCGACTTGGGTTGCCTAGGTAACCCTGTCCAGGGTGCCTATTCCCCCTCCCACACATCCTGTCGGTATCAGGTAATATTATCCCATATATATGGTCGCCGTAAATAATATCCCCGGGAAAAGGTTGCGGCAATATTATATGGGTGACCATATATATGGGGACAGGGACAAAAAAAAAAATAACAAACAAAAAATAATAATAATCCAAAAGAAAAGTTTGGCGGTTGCAGGGGTGTCCCCCGCATGTTCCATGCAATAATGTTGCCACAGAAAACTGCCATTTTTCAGCGATATTTTTGCATGGCGAGATTTTTGTGGCAACATTATTACATGGAACAATCCTGTCTACCCCAGACTCAGTGGCGCTGAAAGGAGGGCTTCTGTGCAGAAGCCCGCCAAAAGGGCAAACAAAGGATCCCCGACCTGGGTTAGAATTTCAGAGAAAGACACAAGAAAGAAATATTATCAAAGATCTGGCAACAAAAACCTACCGGAGTAAAGTTAATATTAAAATAAACCGGCGGTGTGTTAGAGGGTGTCAGTAAAAGTGGTAGCCTCGAACAATGGGAAAATCCCATAGGAAAATATTCGCTGTCGAATATTTACAGTAGTAACCACTGCCACCAGCCAGAAACTTTGGAGAGAGGGACTGGACAGTACCCCCTCGAAAATGAACATCAGGGAAAAACTATTAACCCTTTCCAGTACTTCCATAGTAAGATGAGTTGTACTGGTTTTGTTCATAATTATTGACTAGTAAAGTCAATGGGGACTTTACATGCCCTGGGAGACAGTAGTCAGTCCCAGGTTATGGAGTCCATGTTTGGAGGTCAATATGACACCCCTGTGTTACCGCACTGAGGGTGCTGTGTAACACACATGTAAAAAGATGATACCTATGAGGGTGAGAAAAACCCCATAGACCATAAGCACAGAATATAGCTTAAAACACACATCAGCGACATGTCTTAGAGTGGGAAAAAGAGTCTCACTCTTAGCAGGAGAAACAAATAAACCTTTCAAATCCAGCAAAGCTGCTGGGGGACTCTATAGGTAAGGGAAATTAGCCTTAGAAGAGAATTCTCCCTACCAGCCAATACCGCCTCCGCCAAGGGGCAACCCCTTAATAACGACCCAGTAATAACAACAAGCTAATACCGTGCTCGTAATACCGGACCCTGAAGTAACGTCATCGCGTTGGAACGGGAAATGCGCCGGCGGCCATCTTTAAAAACACAATCCATTTTAATCCTCCCAAACCACCACTCCTACAGAGGAGAGACCAGGGCCATTGTATACATCATGTACAAGGCTACCCGTAAAACCACCCCCCGCCTGCGCAAGAAGCGCTTCTCAGATGAGGAATTAAATATGCTGGCAGATACCCTTGCTGCCCATGCTGATGAGGTATTCACAAATAACCTCAAAAGGGAGGTGCAGCTGAAGAAGAAGGAAATTTGGGAGGAGGCAGACTGCAAAAGAAGATGGGACGACCTCCGTCTCAAGGTCCGGAACATCCTGGCCAGCAATCGTAGGGAGGCCATGGCCAGAGGTGGGGGTGCACACTCATCGGTAAAACTCATGCGCTGGGAGGAAACCTGCAGCACAACCATCCAGATGGAGTCGATAGAGGGCTTCAGGGAAATGGAGACAGTGCCACAACATCTGGAAATGGAGGTGAGTGACACTGCAAACCCCAGTAGGCCAAACCATGACGTAGAACAACTGATGTGAAAGTGAGCCGAGCCAAGGCAATGCATGGCCCATCGTACACACATTTACAGATCCATGTCCAGATGGAGGCCCAAACCATGCCACACTGAAATGCATGCTCTGTGCCAATCCCGTTACCAACAGACACCCAACACACAGGGACCATTTGCATGTAACACATGACACAAAGCCCAATACAATGGCATGCCACCTGGTACGCATCAGTGCCGAATAGAGATGCCACGGCTAATGCCAATATGCCCCCCCCTTGAAACTACCCTGTGTGATACACCTATAAGATTGCAATGCTAGAGAAATCAAATACTGTACAGCACCATCTCATGCTTCTTGCATGTAAGGCCATCACTGATGCCCTGCATCTCTTCTTCCCCCACAGGCACTGATGGAGAAGGTGGGAGTCAGGATCCTGCCACAAGGCCTTCTACGTCCAGGGCCAGACCGCCGGGCACTGGCCAATCCACCTCCAGGGCAGCACCGCGGCCCACAGTCCAACCCAGGGCAAGTGCACAGGCCATGCAGGCACATGAGGACACCACAGCAGCAGACAAGACTGTTACTACAGTGCTGCCAACAACAGGGGAGGCTGATGGCACCCAGTCTGCTGCCACAAGCTCAGTGGGTGAGGCAGCAGCCAAAGCCCCACTCAGTGACGTGGATGTAGGGGCGGAGGAGTACGTGGACCTAGATGGAACAATCCATGTGGAATGTCCACACACCCCAAGCCCCCCGTCAATCCCCAACACGGCACTCAGGGCACACTCTCCAGCCCCATGCTGGATTCTGCATTTCTACTGCACAGTTCTGACCTCACTACCAGCCCTGGGGCCAGCCCTGCAATGGCACACCCGGCCGCAGCACCCTCAACCTCTGCTGCACCCATTGACATGGAGGCACGGCTGTCAAGGGTGGAGGCAAGGCAGGACTCCATGATTGACCTTGTGTGGCAATATGTGGCTGACGACAAGAGATCCGTCAGGTCAATGCTGGGACCATTGCCGCCATTAATGCCAGTGCAGTCATGATCCGTGAGAGTTTGGGGGCCGTCATGCAGGTCCTGACCAGCATGCTACAACACATGCAGCACCAACAACCTGCACCGGTGGTGCCAATCCCAACTGCATCCACCCCATCCTCCACACCTGCATCTTCCGCACCCTCCAGCCCTGTGCGGATGACAAGACGGAGTGCAAGGCCAACTGAAATGCTGCCCCCGGACATGAACAAAGCCCGCAAATGGTGTGGGATAACAATGGGTGAGGGGGGAGGTGGTGTATAAGGGATTAAGGGGATGTTCATTGTGGGTATGTGGTGTTTATTGGGGGGTATGGGGTGTTTATTGGGGGGATGGGGTGTTTGGTTGTTTTGGTGGGAGGGGGGAGGGCGTGTGAGTGGTGGAAGAAGGAAGCACTTTTTTGTAATTTTTATAAATCATTTAATGCCTGGACATTGTTCATTTCGTGTGTGTTCATTCTATTCATGACAGTGCACAGTGCCCATCTCCCCACACACCCTGTGTCCATGTCCACACGGTCCCAGTGCTCACTGTAGCACTAACACATAACCATCAACGTCCCTGTGATTCAGAAGTATTCGTCAATCAGTGATTGCCGTACAGCTCGGCCATCTTGTGCATCACGTACTGGAAGGGGTGCTGCTTCTCCTCCATCATCATCCTCATCATCCTCACCCGGTGCATGCATGTTAGGTGGCAGTGGTACATTTCTCCGGATGCACATGTTGTGCAGCATGATATAGGCCATGGTGATCTTTGCCACATTCTAAGGGCCATAAAGGAGTGCTCCACCAGACCTGCTTGGACAGCAGAACCGTGCCTTCAACAGGCCAAGTGTCTGCTCAATCACGACACGGGTATGGGTATGAACCCGATTGTACTTCTCTTCATGCCTGTTCCACGGGTTCTGCGCAGGGGTAAGTAGCCACAGCTTCAAGGGATAGCCTCCATCACCTGCATGGGAGCAAAAAGAGGTATGTGTGAGTCAATCTGAGCTGACACCTTTAGGAATCACGGCCACGGCTGCAGCTATTTGGTGTTGACATGCACATGTCCCTGTACGTATGCACACAGATTAATTTGATGCATTGTGTACTGCAATATGGTCTGCTAGTGTGAATTGCGTTATACAGATGATGCAGGGTGTTCACTTGCATGCTAATGCGGATGTACTGTGGATGCGGAACAATGTCTTGCCACCCATAATTGCAGTGTATGCTACTCTGTACATAATCACACTAGCGACATTGGCACAGTTGTAATCATGTTTAGTCATTCATCGCTTCACATACCCATGGTGGCCTGCTTGTGTGTCCTGCATGTTGTCATTGATGTACGGCATTGGTTTTATGTATGGCATTGATGTGTCATGTTCAGGTTGGGATGTTCAGGTCAGAAGTGTTTAGCTCTGAGTGCATTGTCCACTCACCGCCCATTCCCACCCAGGTGGAGTATGTATCCCCCACCTCACAACCACGATGCACTACCATGGGCCAGTCAAGCAACTCACCAAGCAGCCAGGCACGTCGTCCAGCATGTTGCTCCATGTGGCGGGTAGCGTGGAGTTACGCAGCACCATGGCATGTGGTATTGCTTGCGATTGCGGTACACCGCCTCATTGGCATGAGGGGACACCAATTCTACATGGGTGCAATCGAGGGCACTGACACAATTGGGCATGCCTGCCAGTGCATGGAAGCCTACTTTGGTGTCGGCGAGCTCCTGGCCAGTCCGCAGTAGGCTAATGTGGATGCTTGTATGCTTGATATGCCATGCAGCTGGCCCACTGTGTGCTGGTAGGTGCCTGTGGCCAGGAAGTGGAGCACAGACACCACCTTTAGTAGAGGGGGGATGGCAGTGCATATTTCTATTAGGCTGACAATGTCGTCGTGTATCATGTCCACTATGGTGGTGATGGTGTCCTGGTCCAACCGGTACAGGGTGTTGATCTGCTCTGGGGTTAGAATGAATGGACTGGGTCTGATGCGAGGGATTGGTGGCTGCCTACGTGGTACCACTGGCTGCACTGGTGGAACTTGCTGGGCCTGTCTCACCCTCCTTCTCCTCCTGCGTCTCCTCTGTGCTGCCTGTTGTTTTTGTTGCTGTTGTTTCTGTAGTTGTAGCTGTATAGGCATGTCCTCCAGCTCCATGATTGCAAGAGGTAGTTGCCTGCACTGCAGGTTGCTATTTGCGGGTGGTCCGCGATGCCTGTATTGGTGCCATCGTGCAGGCCCTAATTACCGCCATTGGGATGCCGGAAAGTGCATGCCCGCGTAACTTGTGATGTCCTCCTGTTAGCGGCATCCCGGTATTGGCGCTGTGAAGGGGCACGTGTACGCACGCATGCCGGTAAGAAGGGGCACGGTATGGGCGGTGGCGGTATTGGCGGGTTGTCGGCTCGTAATGGCCCGGACCCGTTAACGATGCTGGTAATGCCATTAAGCCTTCCTTTTTTCATTACCTCCATACTCGTAATGAGGCCCATATCTTTTGGTGGATTTCATGTAGGCAGTCAATATTACTGGCAAATGTAAGTGCAGCAGAAATTGCTTACCATTCCTCATAACGGGTGGATAACAGAGCAGTCAGACAAAGAGCAGATGAAATTTCAAGCCCCGTAAACGAACCAGTCCTCAAATGCAAGCCTGATTTGCATATGGTCTTTCCCCTTCTGTAATGGCTTGGCAGGCGTAGAATAATGGTCTGGAGGGTTGCCCAGAGCAATGCCAGTGGTTACGATTCATTCTAAACCTACCAGCCATCACCTCTTTGTTTTTGCTTTGTCACCCCGAGTGGGACCGGTATGCCCAGATGTGGGTCCCATGCCTGCTGGCCCTAGAGACCCAAGCTACTCCTCACTGATAGGCCCAACAAGGCCGAAACACGTTTAGGGATGCTTGTGGTCTAGTGCAGAAGGGATGTGACCTAGCAGTTCGGCTGGATTGCCATTTTTGGGGTGGGACCAAGCCTGATTTGCATCTGGTCTTTCCCCTTCTGTAATGGCTTGGCAGGTGAAGAACGATGGTCTGGAGGGTTCTCCAGAGCAATGCCAGTGGTTAAGATTAATTCTAAACCTTCCAGCCATTTTTGCTCAAATGCAAACTAGGTAGGTTATAGGGGCGAGGGGAGCCCTGCGCACTACACTCCCAAACACTCCTCGCACTCAACGAGGAGTGTGGTTTTTATGTCTGACGGCCGCCTCTTCTTGCCAGAAACAATGTTAGGCAGTGAGGAAGGACTTCAAACTCCAAGCAATACTGTGGCAGAACAGCAGGGTGGCCAAAAATCCAAAACACTCCTCGCTATTGCAAAATGTGTAGTGCAGTGAGTGCGATCCTCGATATTCCGAAACCTTACATTATTTGGTTTGTTCCACTTAGCATCCAAGTGGCGGCCTACCTGTGACTGGCACATCAGGGAGCAGGGAGCCGCAGAGAGGCAAAGACACAACCCATGGGCAGGTGAGATGGAAATGCAGCTGTGTGTAAACATGCCACCAGCAGCTCCTCTGCACCGACACCAACTCTCCAAGCTCCTCACTGCTATAGCATCCCGAAGAAAGGACTGAAGCGTCTAGCATGCACCACCATCTGATTGTCAAGCCGCACTGCTCACTGAGCCCTTCACATTGAGTCAACGTCAATGTCAGCAGCTTCCAACAGAAAGACCCTCAATAATGGAAACAGGTAAATAACGTGTGTTTATTCTGTCCAGCTGTAAACCAGCAGTATAAGTGTAGGTATACTGACGCACACAGACACAAAATCTGGCCTATGCGTACACCAACCCAGCTTCCACCAACTCCCTATGAAAGAACACTCACTCAAGCAGCCACCAACATTCTAAAACACACCTTCCATGCACCAGCTTCCAAAGACATAGGGCCTCATTCCGAGTACGGCGCTAACCAATGGCGCTATTAACGCCTTGGTTGACGCCGTACCCGGACCGGCAGCGCCTTGGTGGATGGCGGAATTACCGCCCCATTCCAAGGTTGGCGGGGCGGTAATTCCCCATTCACCAAGGCTCTTCCCCATTCCCAAATGAGCCCCCATAGGGCTCAATGGGAATGGGGAAGATGCAAATAACGGTGACCGTTCATTACGGTCACCGTTATTGGCTTGGAGGCCCCTTTGCGCTCTCGACTTTAACACCTGCTCAAAGCAGGCGTTAAGGGCGAGGGCACACAGGGAACTCAGAGTATGGCGGTAAGGGATCACCGCCACCGGTCTCGTTACCGGTGGCCGCTATCCCTTACCGCCATACTCGGAATGAGGCCCATAATGTGCTTGAGCAGTACAGCACATTACTACACTTGTCCCTCTGTTCACCAACACAACCACATTTGCAATTGTAAAGTGCTAACCACACAATATAACAACCACCAACATCATATCATACCACCAACACCATATCTGCTCTGTGCACACCTCGCCTAAAACACCACCAGCACCTACAGGTTGATCTTCCTTGTCCTGCGCCTGCTGACAGTTCCTTTCCTGCCGCCCTGCAAGCAGACTGGGACCCCGGCACTGCCCACCAGGCCCCCCACCTCCTTGCTTGCACCAACTTGATGGTGTACGGATGGCCATCTTTGTGGGCAGTGTGTGTACTCTGCCGGCTTCTTCCTCGCTGCTGCAGGCTTCTCCGCTGCTGCAGCGCCTGTTGTCTGCTCCAGCAAACACAACGCCAACTCGTCGCCACTGAAATAATGGAAGATGGTTTCTTCAAGAGGTACCATGCTAGATTCCACAGATAAGTAACGTGTGTTTATTCTGTCCAGTTGTACACTAGTAGTATAAGTGTATATATAGACACACGTACAGAGACACGAACACTGGCCAATCCGTACACCAAGCCACCTTCCACCAACTGCCCTTGACAGAACACTCACTCAAGCAGCCACCAACCTTCGAAAACACACATTCCACGCACGAGCTTCCAAAAACATAATGCGCTTGAGCAGTACAGCGCATTACTACAGATAGCTTCTGGTAGTGAGCAGAAAGAAGAGATTCAGTTACCGCTAGAAGTGCGTAAGTCACACAAATCTATTTTCGGAGGGAAAGCTCATGCTGGAGAACTGGGTTGGTCTGGATAGGACAGGCCAGGCATGTTTGCGTGGTATGATCGCACACACACATGAGCACTGTATTTAAGGGGCGAGATTATTTACACTTGAGTGAGTTGAGGGTGCAAGCTTGTGGTTATCAAGTGTGGCATATAGTTGTGCCCAGGCCTAGTGCCGCTGCTTGGCATTCACAACTGCTCGCGGATCCTCCGAGAGCTTCGTGACGGAGACATCAACTTCTCATTAGAGAAGCCGGAGCAGGTGGGCAGGTCGCCCGTCCTTTGTTGCTGCTTCCCGGTGCCCTCGGCAGGCGAACTCCCACCTCCTCGCTGCTAATTCCCTTTTCCTTTATTCGCATCAGGAAGATGGATGGGAGCCGAAGGCAGCTGCCTCGGCCGTTTCACCTCCCACTGCCGCTCCCTCGTTCCTCTGAATACAAACAGGAGCTGAAAGGAATGCCGGGGCTTTGTTCGCAGGCCGCGCGGGCCCGCGGGCGCTAGGGCCTCCGCGTCACGTGGTTGCACGTGACGCGCGCCAGGCGGAGCTGAGGGAGTGGGCGGCGTGAACGAGGGGGCTGCCGGTGTCAGAATATAAGGATAAGTGGGTTCTTCTTCTGCGGGGCCCCGAGGGCATTTATCTTTCGTCTCTCTCGGAATATGTCTTTCTTATTGCCGGAGCGCTTGCCGGTGACAGATGCACTCCATTTTTATGGTAATTGCTCCTGTAAGTTTTGGGCATCTCATGCGCCTGCAGGAGCGAGCCTGGCGAGGAGTCAGGGCTGTCATTAGATCAGCTGCTGCTGCACCCTTCCAGATCTTTTCATGCCCTTTTGAAGTTCGTTTCTCTGCCAGGATCACAGAGACAGTGTGATATGGGTCCAGATGGGCAGAATTGGACACCCTAGCTCTGCTCACTTCAGGATCTTACTGGATAGTAGTAAAATCAGAGATTCTCCCTTGGGAGAGAGTCACAGGCCTGTTGATGGATAAAGCGTGTTGGTCTCAGCCCATTCGATTGACAGCAGGTGCCACTGACAGAATGAATTGAATGACCACTTCTCTGGCACCAGCTGGCAGAGGTGAAGGGCTGTGTGTCCCTCTCCTTTCTACTCTGCCTGTAAGATTGGAGCAGCTCATTTGACTGTTGGCTCTACTGGTTTCCCAAAGGTCTATCTTCTTGATCCTACTGGCATTGGCAATGCTGGTTTCTCCCTAGATTTTAATTGTGGGCACAGTTCTTGTTAGGAAACAGACTGCCTATGTACTTGTTATTAACAGTTGCTAGCTGTGTTCTGTCTAACCTTAAACTTTCTCTTCAATCTCAATTTTGCAAAGGTGATACACATAAGTGCTGTTACTGACCTTAGCTGACATCACCCTATGTGCTGGATATGTAAAGCGTAGAAAAAGTTACTCACCAGCATTATTGTTCCTGTTATAATTTGATTCAATTTCTAATTGAATGTTATTGTTAGTTGCTGCAGTTTAGATTTGCTTGAGTGCCTTATGTATATATAAATAAAATACATTTGAATAAAACTTTAAGTGAATAAGAGGCCGATTCATGGAATTAATGTGCGCTGAAAATTCCTGCGCAAGCGTGCAAAAACATGCAAATCGCAGTGCAAGTGCGAAAATCGCAACGAAACTCGCACACAGCGATTAATGGAAGTCCGTGCGCGTGTAAATCCATGGATGTGTGCCAAAACCCTGCGTGGCGCACGCTGCCGCACACTTCTTCAAACAGCGTGCGCTACGCGCACAGCGAAAGCGCACATAGCAAAGCGCACAGAACAAAAGTAGGCGTAACATGGGGCGTAACACACGGAATGGGGAATAACGCGTGAAAATGTGGGCGTCACGGGGGAAGTACAGGAGGCAAATGCGCGGAATGCCCACACGCGCGCCTACAACACGTATTCATGGAATCGAACGGGGCTAACGCATGCGCCAAAAAAGCCGCGCTAATCCTGAAACACACAGCAGGAAGGAGGCGTACGTGGACCCGCGCAGCATAAAAGTGCGTGCAAACAACAAACAAGCTCTGACGCCAAGATGAATATACCGTTCCTCGCAGCAGTGGTCGTGGGATACCGCAGGAGGAGGAGGAGCATAGTCAGGCCCAGAACCAGTCTTTTTGGGATGTCTGATGACCAGGTGTATGGGAGGCACAGGTTTCCACCTCACATAATACTCGACATGGTGAGTGAGTGGGAGGATGACCTCACATCACCAACCCTGTGCTCCCAAGCACTGAGCCCCTTGGAAAAGGTGCTCAATGTACTGCACTATTGGCCACTGGTTCATTTCAGCGGACTACTGCCATAGTGGGGGGAGTCTCACAGGCCACGCAGTCACGCTGCCTGCACCAGGTGTTGGCCATCATGACTGCACGCCCATCAGTCCGCAGGCACATATACCTGCCCAGAACACCTGCAGAAAGGCAGGCTGTCGTCCAGGATTTTTACGGGGTGGCACACTTCCCCAAAGTGCTAGGTGCCATTGATTGCACCCATGTGGCTCTACGTCCTCCCAGGGCAACTGAGCACATCTACAGAAACCGCAAGCACTGGCATTCCATCAACGTGCAGGTAGTATGTGATGCCAAGGGAATCATCACCACAGTATATGCCAACTATCCAGGGTCCACCCATGACAGTTTCATTTACAGAATGTCAACCCTAAACCGGGACCTAGAAGCTGGGCGGCATGGCGATACATGGCTGCTTGGTGATTGTAAATGCCCCTGCACATGCATGCATGTCAGATACTGAGTAATGTCACAACCCCACTAATGATACCCATCATCACCTCCCCAGGGGACAGTGCCTACCCACTGAGCACCCACATGATGACGCCAATTTGGAACCCCACCACACCACCCGAGGTAAGATACAACACAGCCCATATTGCAACCCGGGGCATAGTGGAGCGCACATTCGGAGTGCTCAAGTCAGGCTTTCGCTCCCTTGACCGTTCTGGTGGGCAGCTGCTATACATGCCCCCAGTAGTGTGCAGGATCGTAGTGGCAGCATGTGTCCTGCACAACGTTGCAACACGCCGGGACCTGCCCATAAACATGGTGGTGCCCCCACATCCCCAACCACAAGCACGCCCGCTGCGCATGGGAGGGGAAAGGGAACGTGGTGAGGCAGCCCGTACGCAGCTGGTGGCTATTTACTTCACCTAAAATCACACCCCTGTGGAGTGCACACAGCCCTGGCACATACCAGCTGACAATCAATGATGATGACACAAGGGACAGTCAACTGTCACAACCATACCAGCCTGAGATTGGTCACTTGGAATTGTTACATTGTGTGCATCCCTACCTGCCGAAAGACAACCAATGCTGTGTCACAGAAAACACACACATTTATGCTGCATAAATGACTACCACCTTGCAAAATACAACATTAAAATAGCGCCATGTCACCCAACCCTTCCCCAGCTCGGCCACCCAACATACCATGGCATGTCATGCAATGTGAAAGCAAACAAAGCAATGCACAAGACCTGACACAAGTGTCACAAAGTGCACTGTCCCAAATGGAAACTGCCCACAGACAATATGCTCCCAGTAATCAATAACAAACAGCACACATGAACAAATACTTACCACCAACACAATACAGCAACACACCATGACACATTGCAAAAACATGACAGTACTAAGTCAAAGTAGTGGTAGTCTTACAACCTGAATAAGCCAGCACATCGACCCCTTCCAACTGTAGAGTGTTGCTGCCACGCAAATGTGTCAGTGTACTGCATACAACATGAACTCCATCTGCAAAGGAGACGGCCTTGTGAAGACATGAGGAAGGAACCTGCAAATTAGGAGGAAGACACGGATGCACAAGCACATATCAATACACCATGCAGTGTACAATACAACAACAATACCCACTAGGAATGTACAGACAGTATTGACTACAGACTGCCCACACAGCTCATGGGAGCCCAATGTCACTGTGTAAGTCACTGTCACTTGGTCGCACCCTTTGCAAGCCCATGGAAATGGGAAGCAGGAGGGGTATGTGTGTCACGAACCCAAGCATCTAACCCAAACTCAGGACAAGCCTGCATGTGCCCAGCCGGAATACAGTGGATGCCCACGGGAGCCACACAAGGCAACACACTGAAAAAAAAAAATTCTAAAATGGCCATGTGGGGGCCATGGGGGGGGGTGTCACCCAGGAGGTTCGAGGACAGGGTGCACACCAACACCCACCTGCGTGGATGTTGCGAAATAAAAAATACCTCCATGGTCTCATGGCCTGCATGGCTATGCCATTGTGGGAGAACTGCTGTCGGTCTCTTCACCCTCTGCCGCTGCATCAGGAGGTGGTGGCACTATGGGAGGCAGCCCACGCAAGGCCCTGGTATGGTCCTCCATGGCAGCAAGCATGCAGGTCTGAAAGGTCTGATTCTGGAGGATTAAAGTGCGGAGATCCCCATGCAGCATGTCACGGGTTGCCTGCACTTCTGCACGCATTGCCTCGTGGGATGCCTGAATCTCCTCAGCTGAGAGCGAACGTGTGAGCTGCTCCAGCTGCTGTTCTGCCCTAACAATTCGGGAAGCCTCAAGTTCAAGCAGACTCTGCCTGAAGTTATGGAGTTCCACCCTCAGGGCTTCCCTGTGGCCCTGTGACTCTATTGATATGGATTCACGCAGAGTCTCCAGTGCCACCCGTCGGTCCCTGTTGGACGCCAACATTTCTTTCCTGTGTGATTGGCAATTGGAGTCTGTTGCCTGCTGTTGTTGCTCCATCTGCCTTTCAGGGGGGATAATGGAAGTGGCCACCCTCTCCATTGCCTGAGCCGTCATTTCTACTGACGCTGCCTGTTGGGTTGCCATACGTACATGGAGTTTTCCCATACAATATTGCCTGGTGGCGCACGGCCACCGCGTCGGCGGGCACCACACCTGTTTGGGGCAAGGTGATCTGCACCTTGCTGTGCTGGCAATGCCTGAGGCTGCAGGACTGCATTCTCCCTCTGATCTGCTGGCCCAGGAACAGGATCAGATGCTGTGGAGTGTGACCCTGCATCCGTAACCACCAAAGGCGGACCTACCAACACTGACATCCCCATAGAGGGTTCTACCCCTGGTCCAGGTGGGTTGGACAGAACAGAATCCCTGCCAGAAGCACTGACCTGCGACAGCACATAAGTCTCATCATCCGACTCAGCACCTGAATAGAGGTCTGGGGAGCTGCACCCAGAGGCACCCCTCGACAGTATGGTCTGCAGTACCAAAGTGTTTCCACCCACCACCACACCACGTCCCCCACTGGTGCCTGGTCGTGGCTGAGAATCCTCCTGGGTCTGCACCATCTCCTGAACATCACCAGCATCAAGTGCATCGTCACCTGCAAAAACATGAAACACAAGAAATGGAAACAGGCATGAGCAGTATAGCACACACATGTGCTGACAAGACAGAGATCCTGTACATGGTTAACACATGTCCCACATGACTATAACCCTGGCATGCATGCACTGTCAATGATTCTGAAGGGGAGTCAAAAGGGCAGACAATGAGGACACCAAGATGGAAAAGCAACACATTCGCAGCATGTCGTGTAGCACTGGCATCACACATCAGCCTGTGAGTGGCATGTCCAATACACATACATGACACATGCCAGCATACAGATGTCATGTACCATAGCCATGGTAAATTAGACAACTACAGCGATATGTCAGTGAATGAGTACTGTCACACATCCATGTCACATGGACATGATGAGAAGAATAATGCAGAATAGTGTTGCAAAATATGCATGTGCCGCACACTGCAGCACATCCAGTGTACAGTTAGACAGTGATTGTAGGCAGATGTACACATCAATGGTTGGTCACTTCAACATGACAGGAAACAACTATCATGTTACACATGCAAACAGGCCCTAAAAATAAATTTCAGAAGGCCAATACTCCCTCGCCCTGAATGGTTTAAACATTCACATAACCAGGTAACTAAAGTGGCACAATGTGGGGTGTAAACAATGACAGAAGCATGTCACATATGTGGCATTAGGGATGGAAAAAGCACATGAAAAGGGGATAATCTAAACAATCAGCCTGAATGAACACTAAAAAATCAGAATAATGTTGTTGCAAGATGATAGTTCAAGTGCAACAGCCGTAATGTGGGGCTAATTGGCTACTGTGGGAAGAAGGGATACTGTCATACCCAAATCAAAGGCACATGAATGGATTGGAGGAAGCACATGGGAGACCCATTACACTCAGGAGTACACACCCTCAACTGGCACTCAATCAGAACCCGTCACCCAAACAACATACACATGGATTACACACACATGCATGGGCACTCACCGGACAATGCGAAGTAATCAGGGAGCTCTCCCACGCCTTGGATCTGTTCCTCTGTGATGAAGGTCCCAGCAACAGACTCATGTTCAGTGAGTTTGTTGTCCTCTGGTGGAGACCCACCGCCAGTCACCAGAGTAGCGGCATGATTTGAGGCCAGCTTGTTCTTTGCTCTGCGTTTCAGGTCATTCCACCGCTTTTAGCAATCATCAGCTGTGCGCCTCACAAATCCAAGGGCACTTATGCGGTCCGCGATGGTCTGCCAGTGTGCCCTACGTTGACCAGGTGTGGTCTTGCACCCTGCAGTCACCACCATTTTGCGGCTACGTGCCGACACATAGGTCACAAGTGCATCAAGTTCGGGGTCATTAAAGCTAGGCTTCCTTGACATGCCTTTCACTGTGTAGCCGTGTCTGGTGTCTCAGCCTGTAGTGCCAGAGCACCCTTCTTCCTCTTTTTCAAAGGTGGAGCAGAGCCTGAGTGGCTTGCGCCGCTCGGGTCGGTAGGGGCAGAAGCGCAGGTGGACTGGGTTCTGGGAGTGTGCAAAGGCACAATGGCCATAGGTCTTGGTGTAGGCATTGGCTGAAGTGTGAAGTTGGCAGGGGCAACGTCAGTTTGATGGACCAGGACCGACACTGTCCCGGCTGGGAGACTCAGAGCTGGGGTGGATAGAGCTACAGCTGCCCCTGCAGCCTCCCCACCCTGCCTACTTGGGGCAGCAGATGACATTGCTGCCCCAGATCCACGTGGCCTGGTGACACCAACTTGCACCGGCACACATGGCTTAGACTTGCTGACCTGGAAGTCAGCCTGGGAGTCATCCTG
Organism: Ambystoma mexicanum; assembly: GCF_040938575.1. Classification (NCBI taxonomy): domain Eukaryota; kingdom Metazoa; phylum Chordata; class Amphibia; order Caudata; family Ambystomatidae; genus Ambystoma; species Ambystoma mexicanum. The sequence goes on along the minus strand of NC_090934.1, from coordinate 858,370,686 downwards.
TGCTGGGTCAGGTGCCACAATGGGCTGGTCCAACAAGGGCTGAGCTGGGATGGTGTCAGCCACGTTTCCCTCAACCATGGGGGGGAACATGGGTGTCCCTGATTGTTCCTCCACACATGGGGGTCTAGGGGCACCCTGCAAATCCTGGGCACGTCCCCTACCGTGCCCACCACGCCCACCTTTTGGAGGTCGGCCACCTTTACCTCCCTTACCGCTTGGTCACCTCCCAACCATGGCACTGATGTTGTGCGTATGGGAGTTGCAGTAAACAATTGTCCTGGGCAATTGGGGTGAAAGGGGTAGGGTATTAGATGGAATTCGTACCCTAGTGCTCTAGCAAGGCTGTCTGTGACCCCTGGGGAAGATGATGGGTCACGCAACGCACAGGCACCCCGATAACAAAAAGTAACGTGCATGCAACCCCTCGTAGATGACGTGCGTGGAAAAATGAACCCGCACTACGCTGTGGCACCCAGAAACACAAAAATAAGCGTACGCGTGTTACACGCAGCCTAGAATGACCTCTGAAGGGGTACGCAACACACGGGGCAAGCACAGTTGGTAAATGCGTGCACGACTCACCGTCTGCCTGGAAAAAGAACGTGAAAAAAACGTGCATATGCGCGTTGGCAACACCCCCGCCAAAAGAAGAATTGTACGCTGTCTGAGGAGACAGGACAAAAGAAGAAGTGAACGCTGTTTGAGGAAACAGGCACAAAAAAAAAATGAACGCTGTCAGAGGTAACATGGTGTACGAACTTGAAACGCTGTGAAGTAATCGCATGTGAACCGACAAGAAGTACAGAATTCACCCACTCGCTCTCCATGAAAAGCACGTACAAGGAAATGGGGTCCTACACGTACCTTTTAAAGCGGCCCACACATACACCGTCACTTACGCGTGTACGCACTAAGGCCCCTTCCTCCAATTACACGATATGACACTCAGACGTGCAGTTTTTGGACGTCTACGATGAACATGCACCCATGTTGATGGAAACGCCCGCGCGCGTCACGTCACTTATGCGCGTAGGCCCTTTCCTCGGATTATTCTCATTCACACGCAGACGTGCAGTTTTTCACCTGCGCTGAACCACTATGCCCACGTCACGAAGGAAACGCCCGCGCAAGTCATGTCACAGAAGCGATTACGCGCTAAGGGCCTTTGGTCCAATGAAACCGCGTACGTGTGCTGACGCGCTTATGTGCGAAGGGCCTTTCCTCAAATTACACACTGACGTGCAAGATTTTCACGTGCCAAATCACTCCGTATCAAGCTGGCCATGCAACAACACACGGAAGACCATGCTTCTGCCCAGAAGGCCGAATTACTGCCCCCCAGAGCCCTGAGCACGCTCCCACCTGCCATCTGCTGCTGCCTGCCTGCTGCCCACGTGCCCTGGTATTTGGTGCCTGCACATCAGCCAGGGTTCCAGTTGCTGTGTCCATCCCTGCTGGAACAGAAGACTTCCGACTGGGATACCATCGCTCCACAGCACAGCCCCAGGACCCATTTGCCCACCCACGCCTGCCTCGGGGGTTGCCATGTCGGGGCAAACACCATCTGAGACCACTGGCGACCCCCATGTGTTAGGTCACCCTCTACCCAGGCTAAAAAACAACCAATTTTGACTTTGTTTCTTTGATCTGGTTGTACTATGTATCTCTAGCTATCACTTGTCACTAAAGGTGGTGGTTTTACACAAAAATTAAAAAGCACAAATTTACTCTAGTTTTGTATAAATGAAATTGTGTTCCATTACTCAGTTGCCACTAAAGGATTTGTAAATGTATAAAAACAAACCACACTTGGTAAACTGAACTTTTATGTATATGACAAAACTATGCTCAAAAGAAACGTTTAATGCATGACTACAAAATGCACGAACAGCTAAATAAATGAAAGCTGTACTAAGTTTCAAACCTTGTTTGTATTATCACTTGATGGGTTGAATACTACTACATACTAAAGAAATCTAAAATGTGTGTCATATGACAGAATAGAAATTTTGGGTTTACAGTAATTAGAAAGTAGACCACGAAAATACAGTGTTCAGCACAACCCCCTTGTGTACCACATTCAAATAGCCCACCGTCCTGACACTTTTAGGGCCTTCCCTTCAGTTACCAGACCCCCAGCCAGAGAGGCAGAGGGCCACCAGCTTCAGTGTGATGGAAGTTAGTGTCCTGGTGGAGCATGTCCTGGGGCAGTATGATGCCCTCTTCGGAACATCACGCACCAACGGACGGGAGAGGTTCTGGGACGATGTCGTGGTTGCCATCAACGCGGAGGGGGTGGCAACCCGCGACATCAAGCACGTCAAGAAGCGCTGGGAGGACTTCAGGTCCAGGACCCTCCACAAGGCCCAGTGCCTCACGGAGGGGGGCCGGGTCAGCATGCGTGACATCCAGATGAGGGTCCTGGAACACGTATGCCCAGCGTTCCACGCCCAGATCCTTCGTAGGAAGACCCGTCTGGAGTTGAGCGGTAAGTGGCCAAGCATTGTTGTGTAAAACAGGGCATGTTGCAGTGTGCTGGTAGTCTGATACTTGCCTGTATGTGTGACATGGGCCATGTATGGATGTGTGTGTGCAGGGACATCATGTTCATGCATGTGAGACCAGTAATGTGTGAACCACATGGTTGGTGCATGAGTTCCAATGCAACATGGGGAGCTGTATAGCAAATGCACACATGAAAACATGCCAGTGTCTGTTCTTGCACATGGTGGGGGTGTGAGGGGTGGGTGCTGCTGTCATGTACATGTATGGTGCACATGTGTATGTGTCTGAAGTGTGTCTGTGACTTTGATACGCCATGGATTCATGACACATGTCCGTGATGATGTGTACATTCACTCATGCAGTGCGGTCACCATTGTATGCACTGTGTCTATCCAATGTGTCTGTGATGCATGACCCTCCGGTGATGTGTGTGCATGGGATCAGTGTGAGCCATGATGCATGTGAGTTTGAAGGCAACATTTGGATTAATAGAGGCCCTTGTACATGGATGCTGATGTTGATTGCAGGCGCCGTGCCTGTTTATGCATGTGTGTTGCATGCATTCACCCATGTGTTGTGGAGGGACAGGATGGAAGTGACGTTACACACTGCCACTCATGTGTTATTGCTTCCTGTCTAGGTGAATATTGTACTGTACCCTGATGCTTGTGTTCTATGTCTCCCTCTACGCAGCGTCAAGTGAAGAAGAGGGCGGAAACAGCGCTGTGGAGCCAAGCGGCGGGGGTGCCTCCACTGGGCGGCGACGCAAGGCTCAGCCACCCTCCCAGGACTTGCCATCATCCGGGAGCGAGGGGGCTGGTGCCGCGTCTGCCACTACGGCTGTGGCGGAAGGGCCGGGGGAGCCCCCACAGGGGCTTGCAATGGCGGAAGACGGTACAGAGACATCCAGGTTGGTGGTCTCCACAGAGGAGGAGGAGCCCGCTACTGAGCCGCACATGGGGCCTGGAGGGGGTAGTACCACTGGTGCAAGTGGTGCAGTCCAGGGCCATGGTCAGGAGGCAGCACAGGTCACCGTGGAGGGACCTGTGCATGTCCCTGTCCTTGACCCTGTGACTGCACCACCATGCACCAGCAGGGATGCCCCGTCCCAGGCCCGTCCGCAAGTTCAAGAGAGTGCCATGTCATCTGCCTCTCCACTACCTGCGGACGAGGGGTCCAATGAACGTATGGGCTCCGTCCTGATTGGTGTCGCGTTGTGTACGCGTGACATTCGTGATGACTTGCGTTCTTCCTGGGCGGAGAACGCACACCATCACAAATAGCAGAGTCGCGATGTGGCACTGTTGGGAGGGGCCCTGGTTGGTGGGTTCCTACATGTGACGCGCACTCTGGCGGACCTCTCCTCCTCTGTGGAGACTATGCGCCAGTCGTTCTCCCTGCCGTCTTCCGGCCCAGATTCCACCAGGGCTCCCTGTGCACCTGGCCTGACCAAGACAGCCAGCTTGGTGGAGATCCCATCCCTGCCACAGTCGGGAGTCAGCGGTCCAGCAGGGGTGGACACCACAACTGGAGACCAGCTGATGGAGGATGTGCAGGCATCATCGGACAGGGCACATGGACAGCAGCAGCAGCAGGAGCAGGCTCTAGGTGGGAGCAATGATGGCTTGGGGCCATCGATATCAGGGGGGCAGGCATCGGCCAGAGGGCAGGAGAACCCTGGAATGGATGTGTCTTCCGTGTGGCTGCGGTTGGGCCAGCATATAGGTGCGGAGCGGCGGCGGGCGGAAGAGGCACAGCTCACCATGGTCAGGGTGGAGTTCTCCATGCGTCGGGCGTTGAGGCGGGCAGAGTGCCTCAAGGCGACTCGCAGGGAGTTGGAACAGGCCATGAGTGCTTCCCTGTGAGACCTCGGGGGCAGGACAGAGGCCCGCCTCCAACAAATAGACATGGAGTTCGATGATGCCCTGGCCGAAAACATCACTGAGTGAGGCGCAGGACTTGCCCGTCGCCATTGTAAATAGTTTATAGTGTTAGGTTTACTTTTTTTTCTTTATTTTGGGGCTTTATGACTATGCCCCACACTTTTGTAAATAGTTTTTTTGTTAGGTAGGTTATTAGATAGGTTTCATTTGTTTCATTGGGTCATGGACCCTTGGAAATTTGATTGTACATAGTTGGACGTTGGATTGATTTTGATTTTGTACATGGATTAATGGATTTTTCTTTTGGACAACGGATTGTACATAGTTGGACAATGGATTATTTTGAACTTTTTCTTTTGATTTCACCATGGATTAATGGATATTTTTTAACGTTTCCTTTGGATTTGCGTTGGTGGAGGGAGAGTTTGGACTATTTTTCTTTTGGATTTCTTTGTATTGGTTAAACATTTCATTTACTCTTCTTTTGCACATGCTTTTCATTTCATGTTTGCTATTTTTTATGCTTTCATGTTATTGATTTATTTTTGTACATAATACATTTTCATATTTTAGTTCCATGTGTGGGATTTGCTCATTGGGTTAATGCATGTGAAAATGTGGGTTTACACAATCAATGCCAACGAGTGTGTGTGTGTGACGGACATGTGTTGATGTACATAGTTGACTTTTGGTTTGTGTCTTGAGATGGGCATGTCAGTGTGGGTTTGATTGGGAAACCATTGCATCTCAGTAATGGGGTGGCGTGCTGTGGTATTTTGGTGTAGAAGTGGGCCATGATTGTGCATCTTTATTTCATGTAGGGGGGGACATGAGTGGGGGCCTGCTGGCAGGTGCCCCTCACTGCTGTGGGGTGGGGTGGTGGGGGACATGAGTGGGGGCCTGCTGGCAGGTGACCCTCACTGCTGGGGGGTGGGGGTGCTGGGGGACATGAGTGGGGGCATGTTGGCAGGCGCCCCTCACTGCTTGGGGTGGGGGTGCTGGGGGACATGAGTAAGGGCCTGTTGGCAGGTGACCCTCACTGCTGGAGGGGTGGGGGTTCTGGGGGACATGAGTGGGGGCCTGCTGGCAGGTGCCCCTCACTGCTGGAGGGTGGGAGTGCTGGGGGACATGAGTGGGGGCCTGTTGGCAGGTGACCCTCACTGCTGGGGGGTGGGGGTGCTGGGGGACATGAGTGGGGGCCTGTTGGCAGGTGCCCCTCACTGCTGGGGGTGGGAGTGCTGGGGGACATGAGTAAGGGCCTGCTGGCAGGTGACCCTCACTGCTGGAGGGATGGGTGTTCTGGGGGACATGAGTGGGGGCCTGCTGGCAGGTGCCCCTCACTGCTGGAGGGTGGGGTGCTGGGGGACATGAGTGGGGGCCTGCTGGCAGGTGACCCTCACTGCTGGGGGGTGGGGTGCTGGGGGACATGAGTGGGACATGAGTAGTGGCCTGCTGTCAGGTGCCCCTCACTGCTGGGGGGTGGGGGTGCTGGGGGACATGAGTGGGGGCCTGCTGGCAGGTGCCCCCCACTGCTGGGGGTTGGGCTTGCTGGAGAACATGAGTGGGGGCCTGCTGGCAGGTGACCCTCACTGCTGGGGGGTGAGGGTGCTGGGGGACATGAGTTGGTGATCACTAGTGCAACATGACACGTGGCCTGGCTGGGGGGCATGGCCATGGTGGAGGGGCTGCCTGCGGGACATGTCCAGGGGTGCAGGGTAGTCCCCTGTGGTGTGGGCTGCCTGCAGGGGCTGTGGAGGGGGTAGAGGGGATACCTGGGAGGACCCACACTGCCAATTCACGTGTAGGACTCCCCGAGCACCACACTGGATACATGTAACCTGCTCTGACAGCAAATTTGCGTGTGAAAGTTCCCACGCACCCCAGTAACACACGTACCCCGCTCGCACAGGGCCAATCGCGTGTGAAAGTTCCCGCGCACCCTAGTAACACACGTACCCCACTCGCACAGGGCCAATCGCGTGTGAAAGTTCCCGCGCACCCCAGTAACACACGTACCCCGCTCGCACAGGGCCAATCGCGTGTGAAAGTTCCCACGCACCCCAGTAACACACGTTCCCCGCTCGCACAGGGAAAATCGCGTGTGAAAGTTCCCGCGCACCCCAGTGACACATGTACCCCGCTCGCAGAGGGCCAATCGCGTGGGAAACTCCCCGCGCCGGGGTGTACATGTATTCGGAGGGGTGCGCGGGGAGTTTTACTGGCATTTTCATGGTTCGGGGCCTGTGCCCGATGTACGGGATTTGTGCGCTGTGCATGGCGCACGGGGAGAGGTTGGGAGCGTAACTGGTGCTGCCGCAGGGTTGCTGCGCCACGGCTGCGCCACGGCTGGTTTTGGAGGCTAAAATCCATGAATACGCTGTGTGCAGAAATGTATTTTAGCGCATGCGGCTGGTGCAGAAAGTCACACGCGCACACTGTGCGCCAGCCGCGTGCCCCACTTGTGCGCTGAATTCTATGAATTACCCTGTAAATGTTTTCTTGGGTCTATGTATGTACTGATACAGCTCACATTAGTCCCTCCTAAGATAAGCCTGGCTGCTCAGCCACTCTACCGACTTGTGTAGTACAGGCCTATATTAAGAGTTGGGTCCCTAATACCAAGACATAAGTCTTATTTATTTATTTATTGTTAATTTATATAGCTCTTCTACACAGGTGAACTGCTTCAAAGTGCTTTCAAGGTGGAACGGTAATAAAGGAATACAGTAATCATTCTTAGGTCTTGAAGATTCTGAATGATATATACAGAAAAACTAGCATACTAGGCCTGATGACATTTCTCCTTGTGAAAGTGCATGAAGTGGTACAGTTGAGACGCAGCTTGGGAGGGGAGGACAGAAAAACGGTGGGAGAGGTGGGGGAAGGGACAGGCGAACTAAATGGTCCTAGTACATTTAGGTCATGCATACTTATATTCGGAGGTACAGAGACAGTGGGGCAAAGAGTCTGGGCCAGCAGGGCCCTGAGTTAAGTGCAGAGAGGTTGCCCTGCTCCAGGAGCGTAAGCTGAAAGTGCAGTAATGTTTAGCAAAGTGCAGCGGACCGGAGGCAGGTGCAAAAAGACTGGCAAGGGAGCTTGGGACCTGTATGCTCTGGCGGTGACTCAGGCACACAGTCAGCGAAAACTGAACAGAGTTATGGAAGAGAAGGAGGGTGGAGATGAAAAGAAAGGAAGTTAGCAGGGGAGAGAGAGAGAGAAGGAGGAAAAGAAAAGGAAGGTCTTGAGGAACTTCCGGAACTTAAGGTGCTCTGGCTCAAGATGGAGAGAGGCAGGGAGGCTGTTCCAGAGGGAGGCACCTGCAGAGGATAAGGATCTACCCCCAAATCTCTGTTTGTGAAAGCAGCTCACCCACAGAGAGTTGGAGGAGGACGAGGAGAGGACTATATAGGTAGAGTATTTGGGAAGAGAGCATTGTTTATAGTGCGGGCCCCGGCCCCAGAAATCTTTGTGGATTAAGCAGAGGGTCTTCAACTTGATCCTTGCAGCCACGGGGAGCCAGTGGATGGATTTTAGCACCGGAGAGATGCAGTTCCAGGGCTTGAGGCCAAGTATAAGTCTTGCAGTTCTTTTCTGGATGAGTTGTAGAGGATGGAGAGAAGTAGGGAGATTGAGAAAGAGCTCTTGTAGTACTCCAGCCTAGGGAGAACCAGGGGTCTCGAGGTGATGAGCCTCTGGGGGAAAGTGAGAAAAAGTAGAATACCTCTGAGGAGGTGCCGTTGGTAGTTGGACTTTTTGGAGATGTAAGAGATGTGAGAAGAAAAGGAGAGTGGCGTCGAAGATGACTGCAAGATTTTTGCCTCATTGGTAGATGAGGGTGCAGGGCCAAGTGAGCCAGGCCAGTGAGAAAGTGGGAGAGCAGCAGCATGGGCCCCAATGAGGACAATCTCTGTCTTAATAGCATTCAGGCATAGACCGTTAGCAGCACACCAAGCCTGAATAGCGGATAGACAGGGATGAGTGAGGAGGGGGTTGAGGGTAGCCTTGAAATAGAGATCTGTGTCATCCGCAATAACACTGAACATTAGAGGTAAAGGTAGAGACCCTGTGGGCCAAGGGGGCCATCTAGATAATGAAGAACAAGGGGGAAAGGTTAGATCCCTGGGGGACCCTGCAAGTAGAGAGAGTGGTAGAGAAGAGGAAGGGGTCGAGTTTCACATGGGAGGGCCGATCAGAGAGAAAGGAGGCGAACGAAGTCAGGGCTTGATCTGTGATGCTCAGGGTATCACGGAGTCGGGTGATCATGATGTTGTGGTTTACCTCATCAAAAGCAGAAGAGAGGTAGAGAAGAATGAGGACTGAGGGAGAGTTGGAATCAAGATTTGAGAGCAGGTCTTCATGGGTGTTCAGAAGAGCAGTTTCCATGCCTTTGGATGCTCTAAAGCCAGACTGATTATCCTGGAGGCAACCAACAGATTCAGTGTGGAGGGTACGTCCAGTGATAGCCAGCTTCTCCAGGAGTTTTCCCAGGAAAGAGGTGATGGAGATCAGGCGATAGTTTGCCCGAATGGACGGGTCATCAGGTTTTGTTTTTAGCAGATGGTGCACAAGAGGGTGCTTCAGAGGATAGGGGAACCCTCCAGTGGTGAAAGAGAGGTTGCAGAAGTCAGCCAAGGCTGGAGCGAGAGTGTCAATATTGTCTTTGATGGCTTTGGAGGCGCAGGGGTCAACCAGTTTGGAGGATGCTTTCATAGACCGGGCTTGTCTATAGACCTATTCAGGAGTGACAGGGGAGAGGGAGGAGAGAAGAGGGGGAGGGGTGGGGCCCAAGAGATGTTGGTGCCGGGGGAGCAGAGAGCGAGAGGACAGGATGTCCTGTGTTTTGGTGGTGAAGGGTCTGGGTAGTTGTAGTAGAGGATTTGGCTGTGGTAGGGTTGATCAGTTCCTTGCAGACTTTGAAGAGTTTGGCCATGTTGTGAGACGCCGCTGAGATGCGGGCTTGAATGTAGACTCTTTTCTTGGAGCAAATGCTGAGTCTATATTGCCTTTGAAGAAGGTGGCAGGCCAGTTTGTCAAAGGGTGTACCTGAAGATCCCCATTTTCGTTCCGCTGCTCTGCACTTGCGTTTAAGGGCAACTAGATCGGAGTCGTACGAAGAGTTACACTTTTTTGCAGGCTTCAGTTGGACCCTCATGACAGGGGAAGAATGTCAAAAGTGTTGCAGATGGAACAATGAAAGTTGGAGAGGGCTGTGAACTGGATGATCTCCAAATTGCCCTTTAAGATGAGTAGCAGTACCCTCAAGATAGATGGGGATGCAGATTCACAATCATGCATCAAATAATCAAGACAACTCAATATTTTGGCAAAGTGAGTCTGTTTAGTGACAAGTTCATAAAACAGGGAGCACAACGAACATCAGCAATCACTCGATCTTCTCGCTCTCTTTACTTTCAGAAAAACACAATATTTACAGCAAAAACTTTTCATTGCTGACATGCAACATGCACACGTACTATCGTCATTTTAGGTACTATATCTGTATATGGTAACGGAGAGAGGAGATTGGATAATCAGTGTCAGGTGGGGCAACTAAGCCCTCCCTTCAAAATGGCCACTATGAACGTCACTGAAAGTATGACGTCCCATTGGCTCTACTCACTAAAGGACTGTAGATTACATGGTCCACTATGATTGGGTTGGCATTAACCCCACTCATACCTTTCCACCTATGTCTAGCAGCACTCGGAAAGAACATCCAGGTGCAGAGGAGCTCGTCTGCACCCCAGCTTCCCACCAATTATGCTACAATCAATCATCACCTGAGTAGCCATGTGTCAATTACTGCTTTGTGGTTTGGCCTTGAGTCTGCTCTGTGCTCTGAGAAATTTTAAGGAGTAAGGGCATGGCAGGGATCCATGCATAGGTGTGAAAGTCTCTCTCTTCCAGCCTGCCTTTGTCACGTGACTGGGACACCATGAAATCGTCTTTTCGTATATTTTATTTAATCTCACCAGTCCTCTGACGTTTGTAGCTTATCTTGGCCTTTCTGAACAGGATCCTCTGTTCTTTTCTCCTTAATTGTTTCCAATGTCGGCCTATTCCAGCTAGATAAGACCTCAGCTTCTTGGCATGGTCATTCTCAGCTGGGTTTCTCTCTGTCTCGATTCTCGATTTTCTTACTGCGACACACTCCATTTGAGGCCTTTCTTAACCTTTGTTCAATTCTGCTCATATACGTAGTGGATTTTTATTCATACATAAAATGCTTCTTGAGGTATATACTTGGAAACGTTGGCACTTGCCACAATCTATTAATTATTAAGCATAAACTAGCTTCACAATTACTTTGCCTCTTGCAGTTACTTGCATCTGTACACGTTTAAACTAAGTTTCTTCATCATATATGTGGCATAAACTTCTTCATCTCGACATCAATTTCTTTACCTTGGGCTCAAGATGTCACTTATCCATGGTATCTCCTTGGTATTTCGTTTCTTGTCAGTATTCTCGGTTCATTACATTTTCTATATATGTGTCAGTCCGGCAAGAGTGCCTGAGAGATAGAAAGAGGAGAAGGCAGAGGAGACAAGATAGCTCCATATGAAGTGGCAGTGGGTGCCCAGGGCAGCAGGGTGAAGGGGGCTGATGAGGTTTTCAGTGTAGTGTGAGTAGACAAGGTAACCTGTACAGTCGAGAGCGACAATCGGGGAGTCGGGTTGGTAGGGAGCAAGGTAGCCAAGGTGGGCATAGTTGGAAAGGGAGCCTGGGTGGCCGTAGAGGCGGGTGGCAAGGGAGCCTGTGAAGAGGAAAGAGGAAAGTTGATAAGGTGAAGAAGGATAGGATATGATATGATATGATATGACATGATATGGCATTTATAACGTGCCTATACACAAGTGTTTCAAGGCGCGATGAGGCAGGGGAGGGGAACAGAGGGAAGACAGTGACAACGATCTTACTAGGCCAGGTGACATTGAGATCGCGCAAGTGCAGGGGAGGGGGGAAGTGCAGTACATAGGATAGCAGTTAATAAATAAAAACAATAAATAACAACAGTAAATAAGAAGTGCGGCCAGCTGGTGGCAGGTGCAACGGTAAGTACAGACAACAGGTGTCAAGTGCTAGTGGGAGGGCTGTACAGATACAGAAGGCTGCCAGGGGGGCAGTGCAGACCTGAGCCTAAAACAGATTGTAGCCAGGTGACCAGTGCAGTTTCAGTTTCAGCCAGGAGGTCAGCAGGGAGAGTAGGAGAGAAAGCAGGAGCAAAGAGGAAGGATTGCAAGTGCCTGGAACCAGAGATGGTTCTCCTCAAATTTCAGAGGGGCAGGGAGGCTGTTCCAGAGGGAGGCCCCAGCTGAAAAAAGAGATCTACCACCAACTTGTTGCTTGGAGAAGCGACTGACCCATAGAGAGTTGGAGGTGGATAAGCGAAGAGCTCGAGAAGGAAGATATTTAGGAAGAGAAAGCTGAAGGTATTGAGTCCCCAGGCCCCAGAAGGCCTTGTGGACAATGCAGAGGGTTTTACACTTAATCCTCGCAGCCTCTGGGAGCCAGTGCAGGGATTTCAGTCCTGAAGAGATACGATCCCTGGGCTTGAGGCCGAGGACATGTCACGCAGTCCTGTTTTGGATGAGTTGCTGAGGGCAGACAGTAGAGGCAGGCAGATTTATAAAGAGGCTGTTGAAGTAATCCAGCCTGGAGAGAACCAGAGCTCTGGAGACAGTGAGCATTTGAGGAAAGGAAGAATACCTCTGAGGAGGTGCAGCTGGTAGAGTGACTTCTTAGAGACATCAGAGATGTGAGGAGAGAAGGAGAGTGTGGATTCGAAGATGACTCTGAAGTTTTTATCCTCACAGGTGGGAGCAGGAAGAGGACCAAGAGAGTCCGGCCAGAGAGTGACAGCAAAGGAGGGAGCCTATTAAAGAGTGAGAGGTTGGGTTGAGGCCCTTGTACTAGGATGGTACTGTTTCGATAGACATTTATGATGGCCCTGGAGGTAGAAGAGGAGGCAAGAAGTGCCTCCCAGTGGGTCCCACAATTTATGTGTGAGGAGAGAGCAAAGCAGCCATATGGGGAGTCCATAGGTCGGGGGAAGGAACGACAAAGAGGATGTCAGTGAGAGTCTCTCTGCCAGAAGCACTGACATAGGTGTCAGCAATGGGAAGGCCTAGGGCAAGTATGTCCTTCTTGAGTTTTTCCTGCCAGACTTAGTGAGAGGTGAAGGATATGAGATGGAGAAACAGTTAGAGTAGATGGGGAAGATAGAATGTGCCATGGTGAGTGAGAGGCACAGGGTATGATACACTTAACCAGGCAGAGAGAATGAGGTACGTGAGAGGAGGTAGGCAAGAATGGAGCAAGCACACAGGAACACACAGGCAGGATAGAGAAGAGACACTGGGAGATAACTAGGATAAGGGAACATATAGCAGACCAGACAGAGAACAGAGGTGGTAGACCTGTCAACACATTTTCATGAAGAGCAGGATGATAGCACAGCTAGGTTTGAACTTAAACAGCAGCAAGACAATCAAGAAGTGCACAAACTTACATTGGAATTTAAACAGCAGCAAGACAATCAGGATGTGCACACAGCTAAATTGGAATTTAAACAGAAGCAAGACAATCAGGATGTGTACAAAGCAAAGCAAGACAATTTTCTTTTTAGGTCCACAGGTAGAGCAGCATAACAGAACAGGGGTGTAGTCAGTAGAGGTGAAAATCCAGGAAGGAAGTGGATGTTATGATTTTGTGTTTTGGAACAAAAAGAGAAAAGAAAAGTGCCTTCTGATGATAGGTAATAGAGATTGTCAGGCGAGGCACCAAGTCCAGAGGGATGATGCAGGCAGCATACAAATACTCCATACTTACATGATAGCTGAGGGGGCGATCACATAGCTCAAGAGCACCAGGATAAGGTCTCCCGCTTCCAGTTGCATAATGAGGGGTTGGCAAATGTAGTGGGGCCCACAACACCCAGTCAGGACCGGACAGGAACAGACAGGGCCTTAGATGTGGGGCTTTGCAGAGGGGCTGGCTAAAGGCTGCATGTTCCTTGATAGGCCAAATGAATGCTGAAAGGGCCTATCAACATGCAGGGAGGCAGGCAGAAAATAACTCAAAGGAGCCTTCTGAGTATGGTGACATTGCGGCGGCCACCTTGGAAATGCCTTGTGGTGCCCGTATTCACAAAGGGCACAGAGGCTTCTGGGTACAGTGCCCCACCAACCGCAATGAAGCCTGGCCCCGGTGCACTGGGAAACAGTGTAAGAATGCAAGTAATGCCCCTTAGTGATCACCAGAATTATAATAAAAGAATTCTATCTTAGTTAGTCTCTCCTGTGTCATTATGAATTGTGGACTCAGGATATCCAGGGTTGATTCCTGAATACACAGGCACCGCACGGACGGAGTTTTTGTAGCAGCGGAACGCTTCACCTCGAGCATTCATTCAAGAGGGCGAGCGACTTGGAGTGTAACATGCGAGTCCACAATTCATAACGACACGGGAGAGATTAACTAAGATAGAATTCAGGAGATACACAGCAAACTTCATGATGCATCGTGGGAAATGTAGTGCTTAAAACATCTATGCAACAGATTTCCATTGTCTACACGCCACCTGGGAATCTCCTATCTAGATCCATACAAGACGCCTGAACTACCCTGACGGACTGAACCGCCGCCATAATTAGATTGACTAGTGCAATCGCTTCGCCCTTCACACCCCAAGAAATTAACATAAGGTGGCAACACTGACACATAGGCGCCATGTTGACAGTGTCACCTTATTCTAAACCAATTGCGTCCTGAAGACGGGTCCTGGGACACAATTGATGAGCTGTAAACTGCAACAGTGCTGTCCTTGGCCCCAGAAACACATCAATTGTTGTCGTGGCAATATACAAGTGATGAACTCTGTTAATGTGTTTTTTATGCATTTTAATATTTTTGAAAATATTATTAAAATATGCTGAAAGTACTACCTTGACTGTGGAGATAGATATAATATAGTGAAATTTCCACTGTGAGGAAAATTTTCGAAAAGTAGCCCCTATGGTGTGATAGAGGTGGGTAGCTATTGGTTAGTGTACTCTTTTGTCAGCTTTAAAACCCCACACACGTCATAATATACAGTATAAATGGGTGCCACTGATTGGAGGCACCCTACACATGAGCCTGCTCCATAGGGGATATCAGGCAGCAATTGGTTAGTTCTTTCGTGTCGGTCTGGATCCACATGGGTCAGCTGGGCTCATCCCCGCAGTGAAGGTCTGGTCACACATTAATACATTGTTCTGTCTAAACTAAACATGCTAAACCTGAATATTAACTCCTTGTGGCAGGCACCTGGGCAGCACGGGAAATGGTGCCATGGGGAAGGCAGGATAAAATACAGTCATGTTGACCCACACATTCGGGGCTTCATTGATACCGCAGTTCCCACACTCAAGGTGTCCACCCAGGGTTTTGATCTTTAATTTATCCCTCACTGAACCTTGTGTTACAAGGGATATGTTTTCATGCTTGAAGGAAATATAGCCGTGCATGCTTAGATCTTCTGGGGACATGTGATTTGTGCTGGGACAGGGGGGTTGCTTGCTTTCAGGACATGCAAACGTGTGGGGGTTGGATCAGTGGTGTGGGGCTGGCTCCGGCCTCCCCGGGTTGGGTTTAGAGTCCTAATAAGAGTTTGGTGGATATGAATGGGTGCAGCGCAGAGCCTGGTGTTGTCTCACGCTCTTGCAGGGCGCATTCCTTTGGAAGATACCAAATATTCGCAACAATGGAGGAACGAGGGGGGAAGTGGACTTCCCTGGGAACGGGGCTCTGCGGAGTCAGTCTGTCTTGCAGGAACTGGGCCTAGTGAGCAGAGAACGTGAATCATCTGATCCCTTTTTGGGCTAATACTATATGGAGTAATGGGCTATGGATTTCAAGTGCCACGCATCTACCTCTAAGCGCTAATGTGCCTCTACATGTTACCTGATAGTGCAGATTACTCCCCCCTTGTACGTTATATCACCTCATATGGTGTTTGCCTTACCTGGAAGCACCTAGGGGGTGGGATAGGCTAATTTCCTTCCCAACCAAATTAAGCTGGTTTCATTACATTGTAATTGAAGTACTTTGCAGAAGACATCTAATGTGAAAACACAGATTTTGCTGCCCAAGTAAATTGTTCTTCTGTCACCTGCTCTTAGAGAAGACCTTGCTTGAATTCAGTTTCAAACTCTCCCTACTGGCAGACTGCGGTGTAACCAGCCTGCCAGAGTCTGAGGACCCACTGACCACTGGCCCGGTGTTGCAGACATTCTGTTCGCCCCACCTCCCTTGCACTTAGCAAGGGGCAATACTAGACTAACCATATTATTTTTTTTCTGATAGAAGGTTATCATTCCAAGATGGACAGACTGGTACACTCCTTTTGCACGTTTTCAAAATACCTCTATGAGAGTGGGAAAAAGGACAAATAGCACCAATTAGTGTTTCTGTCTGCTTTGCATTAAATCACAAGAGCATTTCTGTTATATAACAGTGATCAGAGATCTCAATATTTGATAAACAAGTCTGTGATAAAAGGGTTGTATGCACAGGAGTCCCCAGAGGTGGGCCTAGAGGGGCAATTGGCCCCCTATTCGCTGCTTTGCCCCCCCTAATTGGTGGCCTGCCCACTCTCTGGAAAATAACTCTTTCCAAGAGCCTCCTGCGCTAAGATGTCATTCACGCATTTGTAGGTACTATTTGAATAGCCAGAGTTATTTCTTCTGGCCTGAAAGGAACCTACATTCTGGGCACACTATTGTTTTCCAAATGCTCATCTTAAACTTGTCTAGGAAAAAACAAAAAAGACGTTTCCAAACTGAAACATGCTCTTAAACTTACATTCACTACTTTTCTTTAAAACATGTTTATTTTTGTATCGGACTACCACACAAATGGCCTGTGATGTGTGTGCCCCTTCCTTTGTGTTTTATCATAGGGTATATTTCTAAAGCTGTTATTTGCTTGTCAACCTGCTTAATGACAAATACATGTTTCTATTGTGCTAACAGCAGTTATTAGGACACTATACTGTGGGTTCATGGGAGCCAGCTTTTGATTTTCACTATGGGGGCAGAAATTCCCCCACGCTCATGCTGAATATAAGAAAACGACCACACAACCCATCCCCTGGCCGAGCCCATTCTATAGCACAGTAGAAAAAGGACTAGGGGTCATGAAATGACTGTGCGCTATTTGTTACCGCTGTCGGTTGTTATAGAGGAAAACGTAGTGGGAGATGGATCTGCAGCAGCCACACATTTCCACTGGACCCCATAGAAGGAACCAGGACATATAAGTTGTAAGTATTGGGATTGAAGGTAAATTGGATGCGCTGATCCTCAGTAATCAATTAGAACATAAATCAATGTAGCTTGATAGTACAAGAAAAGCAAAACTTGTTAGGCTTCCAGTCTTGAGGATTGTATGAGTGTTTATAATGAATTCAAAAAGAGGAGTCTTGAGGTCCATGCACAATCTTTATCGTGAAAGAAAGAGAGGAATCTTGACAGTCAACCGACACGTTTTTCGACCCTCACGGTCGTTATCAAGGCTGAGTGATTAACAATACATGGGTTCCAAAAATGAAAATAAATATTTAACATAGTGAAAAAGAACACAATATTGCAAAATAAGAAACCCAAACCAAGGACATTGTCACATTAAATCAAGAAAGGTACTATCAAAAAGCAAAGTCAAACCATGGATCAGTAGTGTAGATGAAACAGGCAGGTTCATGTAGAAAAGTAAACAACCAGATAACAACATGAATAGTAAAGTGAGAACATTGCTTCGTTAAAATGCTTTTTGGTTTTGGTTCCCACTCTATTACATTATATTTCTTTTACAATAAGTCTCTTCCCAGCACAGGTGACCCAATCAATTTTCACTTCTGACTAATATGGGAATTTAGGTCACCAAACGCCCAATACACATTCATCTTCAATTGGTCACTTTTACATTGAGCATTTAAACGAAGCAAGGATACACATCTGATGTATGACCTAGATTGGGTGATCAAAAGATGATTTAGTGATTTGATGTGGGTTGAACCTTGTTCTTTCTCGATAGCAAGAGGCTGAATGGATTTAACTCACCAGAAGCAATGAAGGTAGCATGTGCAACATTGAAAGTTGAAGGTGGTCTAAGGTTTTTTTCAAGACAAGCCAATGAGATATGTAGCATTTATTGTACATATGACAATACTAGGGGAATCTGTTTGAATTTAAATGTTAATGAACTAGGTCAATTGTAGACTCTCCATAATGAAGTTTATTTGTTTTTATGTATGTAGGGTACTCTGAGAGGATTATGATGCACTGACCGATCACTTCTTCAGTCAAGTATAGTACACGTACACCGTTTATCATCCCCTGATGAATGTCCGGCGGAGTAAAGCCTTTAGGACAGAAACTTGGAGAAGTTGGGCTATATGAGGAGCAGAGAACTGCCAATTGTTTGTATTTTTCTCCTAATCTCCTAATGTCTGAGAACAAAACAGTGCATAGTGGCACTTCCGTGGTTTTCATACCTGTGTTATGTTCATAGAATCATGTTTTCTAGTGAATGCTTTTTATCTGAATATGTATTATGTATTTTGGCTATGATTGCAGACATGTTTAATAAAATTGGTTTATGATATTATAGATGTGGTCCAGATGATAAATTCATAGATGGAGCATGATTTTTGAGTTCCCTTTTCATGACTAGCCTTGCTTTGCTTAATAGAATTATGCATAAAGCAAATATGAATATGTGTTTAAATGAGAATACTGGCATGTATTGGTGCAACCAGCATGGAAATATATGGGCGCAGCCAGTGTGAAAATGTGTTTATACTGGCATATATTGTGGGCAAAAGAAACCTGAAAATGTGTTGCGAAAATGCTCCTGTTGGTGACTTCCATCTATTGGATTGTTTTATGCATTACAGTACAAAACCAATTGCAAACTGTTTGGCATTTTACCCAACGTTTGCACCATTTTAAGCCATTATTTTTATATTCTCTGGGCGTGAAGCCTCCCAACACCTCTTAATTGTTTCGGCCTCCCTTGCTATGCTCTGTCACACTGGCATATTTGTGGGACATTTTTATGCCCCTCCAATAAAAAAATTCACCAGCCGCCACTTTCAACCTGTACTTGGCGCCTTTATGTGATATTTCATCTTTTAAACAGACTGTCCTTGACTATCATTTGAAACTGAGGTATGAGGGATATCGCTTCTGTTAAACAATTTTTGACTATCTATTATTTACAGCTGAGCCAAAAGTGATATCTCTTCTGCTAAATACCAGCTGGAACTACACATTATTTGAAGCAGCGGTTGAAGTGATGTCTGCCTGAAGTAAAAGAACGAGTCTTTTGCTGACTGAGGGAATTTTTGCAACTGTTGAACACGAGTTAACGTTTTAGGATGAATATTAACTTGACGCAAAATTTAGATTGCACTGAACCTACTATGAACATGCTTAATGACACTTTAAACCAGTTTGGCCTATTGGCTCTTATTTGGTGTGCCACCACCCCACCCACCATGTTTTATTTTCTTCAACGGTTTACCCCCCTAACACTGATTTCGAGTGACGCGACTGGTGTATGTGTGTTGGCCTTCAGAATAAAAATGCCCCATGTTCAGTTCTTAACACTGAAATGTTAAGCACATACTGTGTAAAAACAATGGCTCTTTAAATGAGCCATCACTTACAAACTACCCCCACATTAAAGGCTCGGTCAACACAAAGGACAAGGGGTGCAGGGAAATGTCTCCAGAGCATCTGAGAGTGCTTTATCCACGCCTCTGTTTGTTGCAAAGGAATGCTAAACTTTTTCTGCAGCGGCTCATAGGCAGCAGTCTTCCACTATTAAGATGTGCTCCCCTTGACCCGGGCCAGCAAAAGGGTCTGGCAATGGGTGGCACCTAAACGCCCTGCTTCACTCAGAGAATATGCCATCCAAACTGTACCCCTGTGATGTGTGTGTCTGTATGCCCATGGCGGAACATGCACACAACCCAATTACACCTCTGTGATATGCGCGCTAAGTTACACCATGGCATGTGTACTGCAAGCAGAAACGGTCACCCGTATGCCTGGGGGAAGGGTGGGGGCTGGCTAATTTAATACTCGGTTTATAAATCACCGCAAACAAGAGCAAGAAGGAGACCCCATGGGGAAAAAAAAACGGCAAACGAGCGAAGAAATAACCCTTTGAGAGACATTTGCATAATGCTCAATGACAGCTTCCCTACACGACAGAGTGATCATTTAGCAGCAGAATATATATGGCCAAGACAAGAACAGTGCTTCCTAAATACTGTTCCAACTCGCGGCTCGTTTTTTTTCACAAGTTTGTGGGATACGCCGCGTTGGCAAACGTAGCAGCTGGAGCCCAAGGCGCCTCGATAACTTAAACGTGCTGATTTTTCACCAGCCAATCAAAAGACAGCTCAAATTATCTCATGCCGGGAGTGTTATGTGAAGTCTGCTTCAAGCACCAACTCTTGCTTTGCATTATGGTACTTGTTTTATATTCTCTGCTATTATTGCCGGACCAGCCGTCCTGCCATGGGACGAGCAAGTTCTTTTCTTTACGATATCATGGCGGGAGTGCGGTGTGGTGAGAATGCCCACAAACCATCCACACTGACCTTTTGATTATCCCTCCTGTGCCACGAAATTCGGCAGACTAATCAAAATACTTAGGAAAGTGTGTGGGCTTATTCTGGATAACAAAGCAATGCCCTGTCGCATTAAAGGGCAATCGATCTCTGTTTCCCAGGTGTTGTGCATTTGCCATCGATCCTACTGCTTGGGTTCAAGTGATGTGCCCTTCTGCAGTGTGTATGGCGCAAAGCTTCCAAAAATGGTGGCCCAGAGAGCCTCTGACTCACGTAACGTTACGTAGTACTACATAAATACGCTGGTCAGAAGAGGCAGAGGCAGCACCTGCTGCCACTAGTAGTCCCCGGGCAATTGCACCTCCTGAGGAAAATGTGGCATGCCATGGCAATTGCACCCCTGGCCACCCGCTTCGACCAGGTCAAGAAACAAGCCTGATCTAAAGGTACAATGTAGCTCCCAGCAACCCTGTCATTGTTGACAACCCTGCTGAATCATGCTGTTACCATATTGTGCACCATTCGAGCTTGGGTGGCAATTATAACCTCTTTGTTGTTCCAGGGATTTGAGAGGGTACCTGATTAGGTGCAAAAACTGATGTTAAGATGAATAATGCGTGAGTGTACACTGACTGAGGCTTTGGAACTGGGGACCTATGATTAAGTTTGATGCAATCTTGGAGAACCTGCATGAAATAGTCAACATACAAATACGTCTCTGATCACAGGTTCCAAGCAGCCTCAGACTCACCTCATTCCCGCCCTCTGAATATTGGAACTCTGGTCCTAGTTTCGGGCACCAGACTACATGGTCCAGAATGCACCTGAACACAGATCACACAGGCAATGAAGTGTTAGGGATCTGGAATGGAAAGCAAGGAAAAGCTCAATGTCACTGTTCGAGAAAGCAGAGGAGGACTGAAAGGAACCCTAGCAGCTGTAAGGCATATGGCTAGCTATAGTATAATGGGCTTGCCTTGGGAATAGGCCAATGATGTGCAACATGGGTTTCATAGCCCTATCAGTCTGATACGCTGGAGGTCGATGCACCACGAGTGGGTATAAATAGTGTCACCGATTATTACATCACTGAGAAGTGACTCTGCATTAAGTGGTATATAAATCACCAAATTATTATTATACAAAGGGCAGAAAAAACATTGCATGCACACCAAACAGGGTCTGGAGCACCATAATCGTACTGTGTACAATGTTCTTCAGGCCAGGAAGCTTGTTGACTCTGTTTTCCTTCAACCACACAGCATCTGCACATGAGAGTACCTGGATGGCACACATTGTGGATGGCGCAGATTTAAGGCAAAGGGCTCCGTGGGCAAGATTGACAGGGGGCCCTGGGTAGGTGGAGTTTGGGGTGGGAGGAGTTAATGGCAGTCACACGTGTGGCATTAATGACTTTAAGGACACATGTTCCATGTATTGTAAGTTCTCTTTTCTACTAGTCAAGATGTGTGCTTGGGGGTATGAATGACTGGAAACAGCCTGGTCACCTCACCAGGTCTTGCTGACAAAGTGATTTGTCCAGCATCAATCAATTTGTTCAAGTTGAAAAGCCGAGTTCACCTTCCAAATGCTCATCCCTTCCAAAGTGATCTTGTCTCCTCTTCCGCCCCTTTCCTTGTCTCCTTCCATAAGCCACACACTCCGTTTCTCTTCCATTTTCTACTCTCTTCATCTTTCATCTGTCCCCATCCTTCTCATCTTCAAACTACTACTCTCATAACATTCCATCCACTCTCGCCTCAAGGAAAACTGCCTTTGCCACAGCATGACTAAATTAAATGTATTCACCACAGAACCATAACAAGAGCCTGAGAGGTGAATTCAAATTAATCCTTTCCTAAGAATAAAACTTGTGCACCCTCTATTTAAAACATTTGCATTAAATACCCTAGAAAAAAAACTGTCCAAACCCAGACTAAAAGAGAAGGAAAACAAGTCGTGTGGAAACATCAATCTACCAATCTTCACAGCTGCTTCCCCTTTCTATTTCATCCACCCCCACCCCTTCAAATCCAGTCAACTTCCATCCACTCCCCCTTACCACAATTCCCTTTTAGCAGCACTTCAACGTATCACCACCCTTTGTGGCCTGGCTGGGGAGAATCAAAGATGATGCCTCATCTCCTCTGTGAGGGCTGAGTAATGAGGCACCAAGCCCTCACTACACCACAGCTTCAGCTTGCACCTACAATATGTACCTGAGCACTGTGGCTACTCCCAGGAGGCCGCAGATGAGTGGGTTTGGGTCTGGGCATCTTGTTGTGAAAGATAGACCCACCCACCCGAGAATACTGCCACATGGAATGGGACATTTTGTGGCTTACTAGATGGCCTTTTGTAGTACAAAATTGTATTTTTGCTTCATGTTTGCAGCACATTTTTTAATTGAGTTGCAGGTATGAAGGAGTGTTAGTATGCTGGAGAGAGAGGAAAGATGCCACAACCACAGGAGATGTAACCAATATCCCAAGAGCAACATACATGTTTGTAAACAAGGTCTTCTACTTTGTATGGTTAATGTGACGAGTCATTGTTAATATATAAGGATCAAAACTAGTCTATTAAACTTTGAGTGAGGCTTATTTTGGAATAGTGTACACTCTGAACAGTGAGATTAAATGATTTGTATAGCGTTCCACGCTTTGGTTTAATAGTGAAGCTGAAATTCAAGTTGGTACAAATATGGATTAATGTTTGGGTTTGAAGACCTAAAATAACAGTCCGTTTTATAGAGATGACTTTAGAAGTACTGAAGCCACATGATAAAACAATTTAACAATGTATATATAGATCAATGTAGGGTACTGCGTCTGTTTGCACTTTTGTGCAAAAGGTTGCCTACATGCAATTTAAATTGTTTACACCACCAAGTCGTAAAGTACACAGTAAAGCACAAGTGAAATCACCTTTACTCTTCACTTCTCCACTATGTGTCTGGAAACGTGTAAATGCCACCGACAATTAAAGATTGTGGGAGCCATCTACAAGGGGCTCCTTTGGAATCTGCCTGCTTTTACACATGTAAAAGTCAGGTAGATTCCACAGGAATGCAATGGCTTTCCACAAGCATCAAAATACATGCTGGTGTGTTAAAGGCGGACCAAGCTCACCTACCCCGCCCTATGGGCTATATCCCACCTTGCGACCAGCCGCAGAGTATTCTAACCCATGGCGTGAAACCTCAAAGAGAGACCAGGGAAAAGCAATGGGGGAGAGAGAAACACAAAGAGAGGTGATGCACATACAGATTGAAAGAAAATAGCTAGCAGACATCAAAAAGGATACGCACCAACAGGTGGACATGTTATTCAGCGAAGCAGAACGGGTGTTCGAGGTGGAGATGAGGAGGAAGAGCAAGGGGGATAAGGGAGAATGGCTATTAGGAAGAATACAATTCATATTAGATGGGGAGGACAAAGAGGAAGAAATGGAAAAAGACAATGATTAGGATGAGGAAGACACAGCCTCATACAAAGAGTTATTAGGAGACAAATGGAGTGACGGGGACAATGACGAATGAACACCTGACAAACTTAGGAAAAGGGAACGAAAAGAGCGGAAACCAAAGGACAGTGACAGTTGTGACAGGGACTTGTCCACTTCCTTATGTAGTAGGACAGGGAAAGTAAACATGGGGTTAACACAAGCTGTTAGAGAGGGAGGGACAGGACCGAAGACGTAGGTAATGCCGTTACTTCAGAAGGGTTGAGGGGAGCCCATTATATGCCCTGGCAGACAATGGGCCGGGACAGCCTAATATGTACCCTGCCCTCCCTCATAGGCAGGGCCAGTAAATGGATACAGGCACTCAAGAAAAAGACAGCAGTTGTGACACTGGCCATAGGGGATATGAAAAGGTTGTTGGCCGAAATTATGGAGAACAGGCAGGCAATATTTGCAATCAGGCTGTCTATAAAGGAGTGAAATTGCGCCCTAATGCTCATGACAGAGCAGCATTTAACAATTGCTGAGCACATGTCTCAGAGGCTTTATTAAGCATTTAGCATTTATTCAGACAGCTATGACCTGGGGATAGTGATGGCTTATAAAATGAAAGGTGATGATGACCCAGCTGAATATATAAAGCGATTCCAGGATTTATGGACCCAAGAGTCTCGAAGGTCCTAGGATGAATGCATACCATTGTGCTATTCTATGTGTTTCTCATAGATACAGGAGCAACCAAATCCTGCATCCGGGAGGGGGATTCCCTTATCTAACAAAGTAATGAATACGCAGGTCTTTACTGGGGCGGTGGTCACGGTTCCAGCAACAAACGATTTACCATTAACAATAGGGACACAACACTTTGTAGCACCCTTAATGTACTCCAAAGACACACACATATTTCTTTGGGAGAAACCTGCTTAGCAACTGAGTGAAACCATAACATTCATGATATGATATGATATGATTTTATATTTATATAGCGCCTATACACAAGGTGTTTCAAAGCGCTTCAAGGCAAGGTAGGGAACATGGGAAAATACAATGACATTCTTACAGTCCATGAACAGTAAGAATGTGAAATTAACTATCGTACTCAGCCTGACGACATTTCAGATAGTGCAAGAGCTAAGACATAGATAAGGAAGGGAGGGGGAGAGTGGGAAGGAAATGTAAACAGACAAGCGACTACCGTACTAGGCCTGATGACATTTCTGGTAGAGCCGGAGAAAAACAAAAGGTGAGGCAGTGGGGTGCAGAAAGGGAGGGGAGGAACAAAACAAGCGACTATCATACTAGGCCTGACAACATTTCAGATGGTGCTGGAGGGTGGGTGGGGAGGAAAAAAACAGTAATGGGAGGGTGGAGGAAACAGACGAGGTTGCTATCATATTAGGTCCAGGGAGAATTCTGATACAGTAAGTGCGTAGACGAAGTAAGGGGAGGAGATAGGAAAAGGGAGAAAGGGATGTGTGCTCCACGCCCAGCATTTACTATGCTCATGTAGCAGCTCTTCTCTTGGCAGCACACGCGGAGAGCAGCTTGTAAGCACAAGCACAGTATGTTCCTGTATGGGGTTGAAGTTCTGCTGGGATGGGTCCCCAGAATACAGGGGAAGGTGTTTTGACTGGCATCGGAATTCCTATTCAGACCACAGTGACAGAAGGAAGAATTAAAGGGGAAATAAAATGGCATTACAGCTGGAAGAAAAACTGAAAGGAGCAGGAAAACTCTAGCCTCTGGACCAGAGTATTATAATGATATCAATTAACAGAAAAAATGTGTCCAGAGAAAAATATATTTATAATGATGTATCAACATTTATTTGAAGTGATACAAAAAATTTGAAAACTGGTGAATAAATCACAAATTACTAAACACTGATCATTTAAACATAGCAAAACAGCAGCAACAATATGCCGAAAAATGGCAAAAAAATCATCACACATACTTGCCATTCATGGTGAACATTCAAACACAACTCATCATACCATGACATACATCCAAAATGCTAAAAGACAAGAAAACCAAAATGACAAATATTATTATTGTGTTCACAAACAATAGACTCAATTAACATACAATTTATTGTCAGGGTGGATCAAATAAGGAAGAAGTACAAAGATCGCATCCCTGTAAAATTTATCTCGACCGGTTTCGACGTGTAGTGGTGGTTAACACAACCTCTTCCTCAGGAGGTGGATGTTACCATTCTGTAAAAAGCACACAAAAACATGGCTGTATACTAATACATAAAGGACCTAAGTCGTTGCCGACTGTATGCCAAGTAGAATTAAAAAGAAGGGAAGACTGCTGAAAGCGGCCTCAATTGTTTAAAACACACCAGTTTGGTGCCATAGATGCCGTAATAAGAATAAGCACATAGGGATCCCAATCTAACAGCTGTGTATCCCAGAGCTAAAGGCTGAGTGACTCCCATAAAATAACCGCGCAAAGTGACAAAGAACCTCAGAACCATATTGAATCTGAAACAAATAAATATATATAAACAAATATATATACATATGTGAATGTAACCCCGGCCAGTGTAAGCTACTGTGCATATTATCAGACACGGCAATCGTTTCAGGCAGGCAAGTGCATGCTTAGCCTCTGCGCCACTAATACTTTAGTTACTGCTCTTGTAACAACTTTGATTTAGTATTGTTCTTACAACTCTGGAGCTCACTTTTCCATTGCAATTGAGCAAGCAGTCCTAATGGAGTCATTTGCCTATTATGCATGAGTTTACAAATGCCCCTTCACCTTTCCGGGGCGATGCTGCTGCTAGCATTCTAGTACTCACTTTACATATTCATTCTACGCAGCGGCTCGTCAACGTGGGGATGATGTTAGTAACCCTTTGTCACTTGGTAACAGCACTCTAATGGAGTTTCTTTGCCGCTTTATTTTTTTCCAGTATGAACAGATGGCTTTGATCCCTCCCGCAAAGTTTTGCTGCTCTTTTTACTTTCAACATATGCAGCTCTGGATTTCTCTATGCCCTAGAGGGTGGTTTTCAGGTGAGCCTCCATCTTTGCCTCCTATTGCTCTAGGCATTCCATTCAGAATCCAGGCTTTGTGTCTCTTCATTTAGCGTTTTCTGTTTTTGTTCAGGATATAGTCTTTAAATCTCCAGAGAGGCTCGCTTCACTACTTTGTATTGGTCTTTATAGCAGCTTGGTATTTACCAGGTTAGTAAAAATTGTCCTTAGGCACAGTAGCTTACACTGGCCGAGGTTACACTCATATATATATATATATATATATATATACATATATATATATATATATATATATATATATATATATATATATATATATTTGTTTACAACAATTGAACAATTGAGGCCGCTTTCAGCAGCCTTTCCTTCTTTTTAATTCTACTTGGCATACAGTCAGCAACGACTTAGGTCCTTTATGTATTAGTTTGCAACCATGTTTTTGTGTGCTTTTTTACAGAATGGTAACATCCACCTCCTGAGGAAGACGTTGTGTTAACCACCACTACACGTCGAAACCGGATACATTTTACAAGAATGCGATGTTTGTACTTCTTCTTCTTCCTTATTTGAACCACCCTGACAATAGATTGAGCCTGATCACGACTTTGGTGGTAACGCCGGCGGTATTACCGCCGGTGGTATTAGCCTACCGCTGAACTCCCCAGCGCTAATAGCGCCGGATCACGAGTTCGGTGGTAATGCAATTCCCCATTCCCCATTGAGCCCATTCAGGAATGCCCCATTCCCCATTGAGCTCAATGGGGAAAATTTGCGCTCTTACCACCGGCGGATTTCCCGCCGGCGTTAATCGCACAAATCTTCGGCGGATTTCCCCCCAGCCAAGAGCTGGGGCGAAATCCGCTGAAGTCCTGATTTGGCAGACCCTTAAATCCGGCAGTAATAGCGCGACCGTCGGATTTAAGGGTTACCGCCAAAGTCATGATGAGGCCCATTGTATGTTAATTGATGCTATTGTTTGTGAACACAATAATAATGTTTGTCATTTTGGGGAACAGTTATGAATTCCTTTTCCCCCTGTGTTTTAGCATGGTTTTCTTGTCTTTTAGCATTTTGGATGTATGTCATGGTATGATGAGTTGTGTTTGAATGTTGCACCATGAATGACAAGTATGTGTGATGTTTTTTTTGCCGTTTTTAGGTATATTGTTGCTGCTGTTTGCTATGTTTAAATGATTAGTGTTTAGTAATTTGTGATTTATTCACCAGTTTTCAAATTTTTTGTATCACTTCAAATACATTTTGATACATCATTATAAATATATTTTTCTCTGGACACATTTTTTCTGTTTATTGATTACAGCTGGAAGAAGCAGTAATACACAAAGACATGGGGTCTCATCATAGCCATGGCGGTATCCCAGCGGTAATTGCGCTGGAATACCGTCAATGCAAATAGCATTACTGCCACTCTGTCAGCCCGTATTAGCGGATCCCAAGTTGTGGTATGGCCATAATTCCTCATTTTTTAAGAGTTCACAGTACTTTATGTTTTTTATTGGCACTATTACCACCAGCGGTAATAGCGCCAGTGATAATTGTGCCAATAATGGTTGGAAATCTCCAACTTTTCACCCATACTTGGGATTGGAGGAGTCGTTAATGCGGCATTAATAGCGTTACTGCAACAGTTTTGCCAGTCCGCCCAACCCCTGATGAGGCAATGGTGATTCTGTGTGGAACAGACGATGACAAGATTGGGTGGTGAACAGTGCTGTGCATTGACCCCACTTTCGCAATTACAGGAGTAGCAGATGAACAGTTGTTCGCCGATGAAGATTAGGAAGTAGAGATGGTATTCCAGATACCGATACCTTGCCCAGTTTAGATATTGGGAAAACGGTGCCCATTCTTACACAGTTAGTAAAGAAGGAAAATACACACACAGAGGGAGATCACAAAAGGGTGCCGGGTGAGTTGTGGACACCAAGGGACCACACAATGTGGGGGTACTGAAAGGGATTGGGGCAGTAAAAATAAAGTTGAAACAAGGGGCCCTGCTGCCCATGGGCAATACAATACCCATTGACCAGAGAGGCAGATGAAGGGGTAGACTCCAGTTTGCACGCATTATGGCAGCAAGGGATAATTCAGACATCTACATCAACCTGTAACACAGCAATTTATTCGAGAAAGAAATCAAAGGGCAGGTCATGGTCTTTCATCCAGGATTTGCACCCCCTAAATGAAGTGGTGGAAGCAGAATTTTCTGTGGTTCCAAACCCTGCCACAATATCTTGCAACATCCCAGCGAAAGCAAAGTACTTTACGGGAAAAATGCCTTCTTCTCCATACCTTTGCACCCAGACTCAAGATAGCTGACTGCCTCCAAGTATCACAGAACTAGAGTTGAACACACTCGTTTGCCCCAGGGGTAGTGCGAACCGCCTAGCATTTTCAATAGGATAATACTAATAGATCTGTGCAATGTGAAAACATCGACACTGTGATTCAATATGTTGATGATCTGCTCATATGCAGTGAGACAGAAGAAGAATGGAGAACAGACTCAGTACACATTTTGTCACTACTTACAGAAAAAGTCAATAAACCGGACATGGCAAAATTACAGTATTTCCCAGAACAGGTTGTGTACCTGGAAGGACATAGGACATTCATTCCACCACTCATCCACGAACGGTGAAAGAGATGCAGATCTTTCTGGGTCTAATTACTGCCGACCATGGGTATTTGATTATGCCACATTTACTAAACCCCTACTGCAGGGCCTTAAGGAAGCACAAAAAGAGAAGAGGGACATAACATAGACATCTGAAATTAACAAAAGTTTCAAAGAACTAAAAGACGCATCGGCACATGCACCAGTGTTAGCTACCTCAAATTAAAGCGAAAAATTATATTTGTTCTCATATTCAGATGGCTCAGTGATCACGGCTGTCCTCACACCAAAGAAGTTGCAGGGACACCAACCACTAGCTTACTACAGTGGAAGCCTAAGACCCAGTAATGCAAGGACACTTCCCTTGCAAACAATCTCTTACGGCTGCAGCATTTTCAATTGAGAAGGCATCAATGATTACCCAGGGGTATTCTGTAGTATTGTACATGGAACACTCATTATTCAACATTCTTGAGAAATCAAATGTACACTAACTACCCAAAGAGAATTGGGATATGAGGTCATATTAACCAACCCAGCCATAGAGGTGTTAAGGGGCTGAAGTGTAAACCCAGAAATCTACCTAGCTCAACCAATACAGGAAGGTGATTGCATACATGATTGTGCAGCACACTTGGACAGGATGGAAGGGAATGTACAGGTAAAAGAGGATGAAATTGCAGGAGCGGACATGATCTATATTGACGGGTCATCAAGCATTAACCTTGAGACAGGAAGGAGACATACTGGTGCAGCAGTAGTGTGCTGCACAAACAGGGAATATGTAATAGCATCTCAGCAACGACTACCTTCACATTATTCAGCACAGGCAGCAGAATTAGTGGCAAAGATAAGAGCACAAACAATGATTGAAGGGCATGCAGCAAATATCTTTTCCGACTCAGTCTGTGTCACGTCAAATATCCATTCATTACTGGCACAGTGGGAAAGGAAGATATTTAAAAGACATGGCTGATCCCCCGTACAACATGCAGAACTACTAAACGATTTAATTGAGGACCTAAAAGTTCCAGTAGAGGTTGTGATAATAAAAAATGATGCACATAGGAAAAGAAGACAGGATATCAATGGGGAATGAAAAGTCGACACAGCGGCAAAAGCAGCAGTGTATTTACCAGAGGAAGAGGAAATTAAGAGATAACCCGGAGAAGGTGAAAAGGTGTCAGTCATTGCAGCAGAAAGGAAGAAGAGTGAGATGAAGAAAGGGAGGGAAACTTTAACACAATCTCCATAGTACACATGATAGAATTAAAAGGATGGGTACCAAAAGAGGAAAAAGAACTGTGGATAAAAAGAGGATGTTCATTGTCACCAATGGACCTGATTTGACAGCAGAATAGCACAGGGAAGCCTGTGATGTCCAGAACATTGTTAAATGTAGCTTCAGAACAGCTGCATTTCCCCACGCATGCATCCAAAGAAAGCATAGCTGCAGAGCTGAGTGAGGCATGGTATGTTCCAAACATGCATGTGACAAGTGAATGAGTTCATGGTAAATTTGGTCAGTCCATTTTCACGTTGGCTTGAGGCTGGGCCCTGTGCTAAGAATCCTGCAAAATCTACGGCGAAGTTCCTAGTGAGGGAAGTATCCACATGATGGGGTGTATCTGAGGAAATAAGGCAAGCTAATGGCCAACACTTTGCCAATTATCTCTTTGAGGAGATAACATGTCTCTTGGGGATAAAACACACATTGTACACGGTTTACTGCCTGCATGTGAACAAGGTTGTGGAGAGAATTAATGGGTTACTAAAAGAGCGCTTGGCTGAGCTAACAACCACTATGTGCCGAAATTGGCTTTTTCCCCCCACCTCTTGCACTTTTCATCCTTTAAAATACACCTGCTGCAGAACACCACCTGACTCTGCATGAAATTGTAACGGGGAGGAGAATGCATGCACCTGTCCCTCCTTCACATTCAATTTCAGACGCTAACCCTTGCTCAGAAATTCTTGGCAATTAATTGAAAGACTTTTTAATGGAGGTGAATAATGAGTGTGCCTGAACCAACAATCTACAAGTGAGACAACTAACATTGAACAATGTGCACAAGTGCATCAAGCATTTCCACAAATACAGCCTCTTTACCCAGCGGACAAAGTACTTATTCGAAAACACAGTGAGAAAGTGGGAGGAACCTCAGTTTTGTGGTCCTTATGAAGTGGTCTTTTCAAGACTCATGGCATAGAAAATAAAAGAGCGATGTGCATGGATTCATCACTCCGATGTTTGCCCAGATACCAGCAGCACATCGGAAGGAGGAGGAATAACTTGATGGGAAGTATTAGTCAAATTACATTAACATTTTGTACTATAATAGTGTGTTACAAAAGACCCACAATAGAGATGGAGGATGGGCAAGGAAAACAAGATGGAGTGGGATTAAAGAGAAAAGTGGGGTAAATGTAAAAAGTATTGCATTGTTCTGCATCTTTGTTTTCTGTCTCCTTCATGGTGATAGGGAGACAAGCACTAAGCGAAGTGTAACTAGCCCAATAGAATTCTACAAAATTGTCAGGTATGGAGTGGACCTGGCCTCAGAAAACTAATGGTATGGGGAAATAAGAAGGTGGGGTGGGGGAGCACCAATGGCACATGCTATGTGTGCTCACTCATCCCACGACTCACAGGGACGCTGAAGCAGTTCTTTCCACAAGAGGTGACAGCAAAAGAGGGAGGATGTCTGATACATATGGTCTTGGGCAGGTCTAGGGGTATGTTCCAGGGGCATACAGTAGAGGTTAAGTGGATTGATGAGCGGGAGGGGGTGTACGAGGACAACTTTATACAACTAGAATGTATGGCCCAGGAGTAGAAGAGTAAGCACATGGTTCTTTAATTTGTAACAGAGGGGGCGAAAAAGGGAAAACAGGTGCCCACTGTCCATAAAAGAATATACTGTAAGACCTCCACAGACCCTTGATGCAAATCCAGGGTTCGGTGCTGCACAATGGAAAGTGGGAAAGGGGAATGACACAGTGCCATGCAGAAGGACTGGTGGGCTTCAAAAAAAGAGTGTTTCAGAAAATAAATGCAGGATGTAAGAACATTTGGGACAGATATGTACATGCTTTAACATGGATAAATGAAAACCTATGTCCAGAAAACATAAAACCGCTGACACAGTATTCTTTGTGTTTCAGAGCAAGTGAAACGATAATGCTGGGGATGAATACTGGTTGCAGGAGGACCATGGACATCGCTGCATTGCAAAGGGGACTGCAGCTGTGATGGACACCTGGTGGGCATGCAGAATGAGAGCATATGCCCAGCCACCACCAGACTGGAAGGGTGTGGTGTACACACTGGTAACCCTCCATAATCCTATCTTAGTTGTGCCCCGCGCAGACTTGATACCACTCAATGAGTGGTTTGTGTATAAAGAGAAGGTGCCAGCAGAAATACAAGCAACCAAGCACAAGGTAACAAGGAAGAAAAGCTCCAGCAGCAACTACATCTCAGTGTAATCCACCAAGAGCCTAGAGAACATTCCACCCCATCTGAAATTGTTCAGCTCAGCATCTGTCTTTTTTACCTCTCTCCTGCTTCCTGGGGTTCAAGCTGCAGCCAATGCAAAATTGTTGTAGATCACGCACTACAAACTGCTTCAAATGGCAAATGCAACCAAAAAGGGACTCAACACTGCATGAAGAACTACAGGCTCTATGATTGATGACCATCCAAATCGTTTCATTTTGGATCTTATGACGGTGATGATGGGGGGAATGTGCCATAATATAGGGAGCATGTGCTGTACTGCAATTCCCTCTAATGATGCCACCAATGGGATAATCACAGACGCAGTAGAGGAAATAAGAACAATACATCAGAGAATGGTAAAAGAAATGCAAGACATTTCATCCGCAACCTGGCTGGATTCATTATTCAGCTGGGTACCGAAATGGCGTGTAGCAGCATTTAAGATAACTGTCCTTGTGCTCGTCACAAGCCTCATCAGCACCTGCATCGGGCATCTAATCATCCATTGGTGTAAGTGCTGCCAGCATAAGGACATTTGTGTAATGGTATTAAAACTGAGCTTGAGGAGGTACTAGGTGATGAACACCCCAGTATGAATGAATGAGAGAATGAAGCAGAAATAATGTTCACAGCACACCCACTAGATTTGGAAAATTGATAATCATTATGGTGAGAGTATTCACCTGATGGAACAAAGATACTGATTTTTGTGGAATATTTGGATGGGTCTGAGGAGGAAGGGGACATGACAAGGATAACAAGGGCGTGGGTGCGTAAGGAAAAGGAAGAAGGGATGAGAGGGGCAGAAGTATTGATTGAAAGATTGATCGAACCATGTGACCAATGTGACAGAGATATACGAAGGGGTAGGGCTCAAGCTGCTCATTATAATAAAGCCAACATAACTAGATCTGGGTGACAACTGGGAGGGTGGCCCTGTAGCAGTGTGCTGGTCACATGACCAACAATGCGCATCGGAAGGCGGATGTGGGAAGGGAACGCTGGACAGAGTGGCATTCCTGGGAGGACCAATCAGACACCAAGTTCTTGAGCTCTGGGGAGGTGGCCAGCCTCCAAAGTATCTACTACAGAGTTTGGTATGGTCATTATCCAACAGGTATCGTGTGAATGTCCCCTTTCCCACGCGCTGCAGGGCGTCTCGTGTTCCGTTCTCAGTGGTGCAGGCCAATGGCAGTGTATTAAAGTTCTGGCGGTCAGCACAAATCCTACTTCGGTAATAACAAGTTGTTCCGCGGTGGGTTGTCAATAAATGTGGTACCACATGGGGAGGCATTTTAATGTGAAACTATTAAACTGTTTGCTTCAATTACGCTGCACTAATCAACACCAGCTTCTAGTAGGCGATGTCTACGAACCAATGGAATCCCTGGGAAACATAGAAACAGTGAACACTCTAACTTTTAAGTGTTTCGATGTGTGTCTGACCATTGTATTCCTTGGTATAAAAATACTGTTTGTATTCCTATCAAGAATCTGAGGTTGTTTCTGTTTCACTTGGATCAGCCCTATGTCCAGCTGAAGGCCACAAGAGCCTCCTCTGGGAACAGCAATCAGGATGAAATCGCCCGATCCCAGCAGCACCAGGTACAATATCATAGAGATTATTCACTGATGGACTAGGCAATCAAGTGACAAGTGCATGTGTCTTCCTGTCTGTTTTTTGGCTTCACCTTCTGTCTGGAACGTCAATTCCAGTGGCCATCTTGGATTGGTGACATCACTTCCTCTGGCCATCTTGGATCGGTGACATCACTTTTTGCGGCCATCTTCGATCAGCCCTATCTCCAGCTGAAGACCACAAGAGGCTCCTCTGGGAACACCAATCAGGAAGAAATCGCCTCATCCCAGCAACACCACGCACAATGTCAGAGAGAGCAACCACTGATGAACTAGACAATCAGGTGATAAGAGTATGTGTCATCCCTTCTGAACATCCTAGGGGCGTCCCAGTTAAGGGTGGGTCAGTGAAGGGTGAAGACCAGCCATTGACCAACCTCTTTGCCTCTTAGCATACAAGCCTTTGCCTTGCTGTGTCCTTCTACTTGTATCTAAGGATCCTTAATTGCTTCTTCTCAGCTGCACACTCGCCATGTACCTCTCATGCTATCTCTTCCTTTGCCTTTCTGCTTCTCTCTTCACCCTCCTCCTTTCAGAACCATCACAACTCTCTCCCCTTCCCTTTTCTCTTCCCCTCAAGGCCACCTCTCCTCTCGTTCCACTACTCTTTCTATTCATAAAACCTTCTCCAAGCCTAACTTCCGTTACACCCCAATGCCTCTCTATTTCTCAGAACACAGTTGTTCCTGTGGTTCCCTGGATTTGGTTTTTCCTGTGGTTTTTATAGTTGTTGGAGGGGTCTCGCAAAGGGCGAGAGGCCCTCTCTCGTGGTGATTAGAGGTCTGAAGATGTCTATTGAGGATTTTGTTAAGAATTATGTTGTTGTGTCTCCTTTGATCACATCCAGTGGTCAGGTTTTCTCCTGTGCCGTCCTGTTTCCTTGTCTTTCCTTGTGTGTTCTTATGGTTTTATCTTTTTATTTCTGTCTCACAGAGGCATAATCCTCCCTATGGTGATGTTTGGGTTAGTTTCTTGTGGTTTTTTGTGTTTTCTTCCGTGCTTGTCTTTCCTTGTGGGTCCTCTTGTGTGGGTCTTGTTATATCAGGTTCACAGAGGTGTTAGCTTGTCTGTGGTGATGTGTGGATTGGTTTCTTGTGGCTTCTTGTGTTTTTTCTTTTGTGGAGTCCGGCTTGCTTGTCTTCGCTTGTGGGTCTTCTTGGTTGGGTTTTGCTATATCCATTCACTGAGGTGTTAGCCTCCCTGTGTTGTTGTGTAGATTGGTTTCTTGTGAGTTCTTGCATCCTCATTTTCCTATCAGAACTTTTGTTATTGCTGTATCTGTTCCTTTGTTGACCCGAGGTGCTATGTTTTTCCTTATGGCATCTTGAGTGACTGTCTATTCTTGTGGCTCTCTTTGTAGTGTACTTTTGACTGATTCACAGAGGTGTCCAGGTTTTGTCCACTTTGTGGAATGGTGGGCGGTGGGGTGAAAGATGGGGGGGGGGGTCTTTATGTATGGCGCAGTGGGGTTCAATATAGTGGCTAGCTATAAAGTAAATTAGCGGTTAACACAATGGCTAGCTGGAAGGCACAGAAAGGTGCAACCCAGTGACTATCTGAAAGGTACGTTATGGTTTAGCACATTGGCTAGCCAGAAAGTACAGAAGGGTTCAGCACAATGGCTAACTGGAAATGCAGTAAGGTTGACACAATGGCTAACTTGAGGGCACAACATGGTTTGATACAATGGCTATCTATAACACAGTAAGTTTTTACACAGTGGCTGCCTGGAAGGTACAGCAAGGTTCAACACAATGGCTAGCTAGAAGGAACAGCAAGGTTCAACACAGTGGCTAACTGGAATGTGCAGTAAGGTTTAACACTGTGGCTAATTGGAGGTAACAGCAAGTTTAACACAGTGGCTGGCTATAAAGTACAGCAAGGTTCAATACAATGGCTAGCTAGAAAGTCAAGCAAGCTTCAACACACTGGCTAACTGGAACGATAACAAACAGACTGAAATGTAACCAAACCAAAACCAAACTGATGATTTGTGAAACCACAACTTTGAACCAGACATCAATCCCTTGGCCTGTGGAATTGGAAACCTGACCTCAGCCAAATGGATTTATTTATTAGTTAATAAAATCACAGGGAAAGCAATGTATTTTTGGCACAGAAATGCTTACATAATTTACCATTGATAGCAGAGCGGAGGAGATGGGTCCTTTGCAATGAGGGAGAGAATGAGTCTTGTAGACTAGATGTTGCAGGGGAAGGTG
The DNA here is from genome assembly GCF_040938575.1 of Ambystoma mexicanum. NCBI lineage: Eukaryota > Metazoa > Chordata > Amphibia > Caudata > Ambystomatidae > Ambystoma > Ambystoma mexicanum. The sequence goes on along the minus strand of NC_090934.1, from coordinate 858,334,200 downwards.
GAAACATAAACCAGCGATGAGGACAGGACAGAATGACATAGGAAAGGGATGGTGGAGAAAGTTCTGAATTAAGGTTTGAGCTGTCAGGAAACGTGCTATAGGGTGGTTCATGAACAATAGGGAGAGAGGAAAACAGTGTGATGAGTGCTAGAAAACAGATTGTTCAGGAAGAAGGAGAGCTTTGAGGATGGCTTTCAATAGTGGTGGATTGGAGTAGTAAGGAGAAGGAGAGGAAAAGCAATACAGAGTAGGGGAGCAAGGAGAGAGAGCGGAAATGAGAGGGAACATAGGTGGCTAGAGTGGTAGCATAGTGGTGAGCTGAGAATGATCTTAATGAGCGAGGAGAAGTGTAGGGAGGGGGATAAGCAGATAGGGAGGGTCGGGAGAGTCCATGGATAGTATTCAAGATGATGGGAAGATGTTTATACTTAGCCCTTTGTTTCATCGATAACCAGCCAATCTAGCGATGGGCAGAGGAGATAGAGGTAAAGTGAGAAAGTTTGAAAAGTGTGTGGACCACGAAGTTGAGGAGTTTGTCCAGAGGTGAAAAAACATAGGTGGGAAGGCCATAGAGGAGACTGGCACAGTATTTATATATAGAAAGGACTAAGGAGAAGATTAGCTATTCATCAGTACTGAAAGGAAGAAGAAAACAGATTTTTCTGATATCGAGGAGGTTGAGTCTGGCTGCAGTGGCAGATTTGGAGATGAAGTGCGAGAACTTGTGGGATAGGTCAAAGATGACACCAATGTTACGAGTGGAAGCAGAGTAGGGAAGGTAGTCAGTGAGAAGAGAAGAAGAGGAGGAGGAGAGGAAGAGATAGCCTGTTTGGCTGGGAAGTAGAGAACTTCAGTCTTAGTGGAGTTGCGAATAAGCGAGTGAGACGGCATCCCATATTTGATAGAGGAGGCACAGCTATCCGCAGGAGGACCACGTGGGGGAGAACCATTTCTGGGGAGGCAGAGTAAAGTGGTTAGATCAAAGCAGACCTTTACCTGTTTTTTTTTTTATAACTCTCATTTATCTTCCCCCCTTTCCCCGTATCACTCTCATGCTGGACTTCCTTTGCATCTTGTACTCATGGTGGCCCTGATTCATGCTGTTCCCATCTTCATCATGTATCCTGGCTTGCAACATTATGTGTTACTAATGACTTCTGCAATTGTATTCGCTTTCCATTCTTGCTTCACCACACTTTTTGACTGCTTACTCTCTGTTCTCTCCTCCTTTCCCTTCTCCCTTTTCCTATCTCCTCCCCTTACTTTCTTCTATGCACTTACTCTATCAGAATTGTCCCTGGATCTAATATGATAGCAACCTCGCCTGTTTCCTCCACCCTCCCATTACTGTTTTTTCCTCACTACCCTCCCTCCAGCATTATCTAAAATGTCGTCAGGCCTAGTATGATAGTCACTTGTTTTGTTCCTCCCCTCCCTTTCTGCACCCCTCTCCTTCACCTTTTGTTTTTCTCCAGCGCTACCAGAAATGTCGTCAGGCCTAGTACGGTAGTCGCCTGTCTGTTTCCATTTCCTTCCCACTCTCCCCCTACCTTCCTTATCTATGTCTTAACTCTAGCACTATCTGAAATGTCGTCAGGCCAAGTACGATAGTTAATTTCACATCCTTACTGTTCATGGCCTGTAAGAATGTCATTGTATTTTCCCTTGTTCCCTCCCTTGCCTTGAAGCGCTTTGAAACACATTGTGTATAGGCGCTATATAAATAAACGATCATATCATATCATATCCATTCTTATATGGCACATTGTAATGTGGATAGAGAGCCTCTAACTATAACTAATCACCAACCTTACTAACATTCCCCTCTACTTTATAATACTGAGATGAGCAAGAGGGCTTGAGTAATGAAGATCACTAAAAGCGGGTAGCCACCACCATATTCTAGTAGTTGGAGAAGATTAACAGGTGCTGGGACATTAAAATACGGCTCACCTGAACAGAGCAGGAGACTTGCCTCTCCAGACGCGGGTTGGGACACCGGAGGAAAGCAAACTGCAGATCGGAGTGGAGAAGTTGTCGAGAGTGTTGTGTAGGGAAGTCAGGTAAAGGAAGGTTTACCGCTCCGGGGCCACAGGCAGCAGAAGCTGACAAGCAAGGAAGGAAACCAGGTGGGAACGGAGGAGCCGATGGCACATGCTCCCAGCCAGCAAGCAGGCTGCAGTGAGAACGATGAGACGCAAGGGACACTGAAGCCACCAACAGAGACCGGTAAGCCCAGAGAAGAAGATTGGGACACCGGGGCACTTCAGGGCGAATGCCACATACCGTTAACACATCAAGGGAGTCCAAACAAGGGACCTGGTACATTAAGAAATGCTGAGAAAGGGTCGCTGACCCAGTGTGTGAAAATTATAATCAACTGGACGCAAGAGGAAGTGATTAATGGTGAGAAGTTTAAATCTGGGATTTGCACTCAAATATTGAATCACCTGAAAAAGTCCTGCCAGGAGAGTAAAACAGACATTGGAGGAAAAGGGGAAAAGTCCCCTGCGTGTGAATTGTTAAACGGAATGTAACAATCCCGATCAGGAAAGTGTAGCAGGTATTGGAGAAAAGGGAAAGAGCAAACAGGGAGGCTGCATGTGAACTGTTGATCTGAAGGTGAAGGTCTGAAAGGGAAGAATCATACCTCTTTGGAGTGTGAACATTGCCTTGACTTGTGGAACAGAGAAAGTCTCAAAGTGAAGAATCATACCAATTTGGAGTGTGAACGTTGTTCAACTGGGAAACTGAAGGAATCTCGGGGGGAGGCTCGTCCCTCTTGAGAGTGTGAAGTATATTAATTTGACATTGAAAAGCCAGAGAAATGTTGGGGAAGGGAAGAACCCTTTCTGGTGGAAATGTATTGGTTTTCTTTTCTGCAATTTAAGAACTTTGTGTTTCGAACTTTGAAAAGAAGTTGCAGGTGTTCAGCTGAACAACATCCTCAATTTCACGTTATATTGAGTTAGTGTGTGAGGGTCAGCTTAGGATTTTGGACACTGGACAAATAACTCTTTTTGATTTGGACATTCTGACACAGACATTCCTTTATTTTGTTGAGGCAGGGAAACCCCTCCTAGAGTTAAGGATCGGTAGGATGTCCCCAAATCCTTCTTCATTTTATTAATACAAGTCTTTAACCAACATGAAAGTTGCTACTGTGTCTGAGTCTTACTCTTGATCCCTTACAGTGGGCAGAGAGTGAACAGAATAGAGTGAGTTGGTAAGTAGGAGAGAGTTAAAGTCAGTGGATAGAGCAGCAGAGAGGGAGGGGAGACTGATGTCACCAATGACAATGAGGTGGTGATCAGGAGGAGAGAGTGAATTAATTGGGAGATGGGGTTCGAAGAATTGACCTACCGGACCCAGGTGGCCAGTAGAGAGAGATTATAGTTATGCTCTAGGGAGCAGTGATTGTTGAGATAGTGTATATGAATGAGAGATAATTAGCAGGAGATAAGGAAGTAGGAGACATAGGAAATTTGGAGTATGAAAACAGTCATACACCACCACCCCTGCCAGTGAGTCAGGGCGAATGAGTGAAGTTGTAGACTGTGTCATGAAGGGCAGCAAGGGTTGCGGAGTCAGAGGGGAGAGATCCAGGTTTCAGTTAGGGTAATGAGGTCAAGAGAAGGAGAACACGAAGGGAAGAAGTCAGAGGTAAAGGAGGTTTTATTGCAGACAGACTATGCATTCCAAAGAGCAATGGAAAGAGAGTGAGATGCAGAAGCATAGAGCTCTATTTTTCAGAACAAAGTTGTTCCTGTGGTTCCCTGGATTTGGTTTTACCTGTGGACAACTGTGAACCCTAACAACAACTTCAACTGCATAACCACAAGGCCTCCCAACGGAAGTCCCACTGAGACAATCACTGGAAGGCTTTCACAACTGTGAACGGATATATACACAGGTCACCCCAGGAAGAACGTCTCAACTGACAACTCATTACAGATACATCTACCGAATATCGGTCCAATATGCCTTGCACTAGGAAAGACCAATACTCAAGAAACATCCAACTAAGAACTAATTAAATGGAGCATTCTGAGAACACGACATCGGAAAATAGATGCACACCATGGGACTACACACCGACACACTCAACAGAATTAAGCCCATCCAGGGAAACAAGACCAAGATTGCTCTACCTTACACCATGCTCTCCAATTATGGGAGCCTAATGTGACGTTTCTCATAGTTTCTACAGAGGGGACTCCATTATAAACGTCAAGGAAGTTGATCTTGACAATATAATTGTTGAAAATGTGATCAGCCCGCCAGCAATAGGATTGTATTAGGGTAAACATTGTTTACCGTTTACAGTTTCCATTATCTATTGAAAACCGCACCTGAATGCACTTCTAAACACTTGCATCTGACATTTCTTGGCATGAATTATTTCCAACAGAATAATGGGTGATTACAACTACTTGAGAAAGGACTGAATACGCAGACGTAGACCAATTCATGCCATCGGATTTTGGTGAATATTAACCTATAGCTGACACTATATTGGCTATTGGTGAAACATACTAGTCTTGGCATGCATATGATGTGGAGGCTTTTAAAGAAACCATATTGCACTATTTAGGCACTGCACGTCTAGAGGTGGCAGGACCATATGGCATGCATTTATTAGGATGCTACTTTGGGGATGATAACCACTGTTGCATTGGATTTTGGATTTTGCAGAATGGTGTCTGTAGTGGTTTAATGACACACGGGTGATATTACATTGTCTATCCTTAGCCCTCATCTTGATTGGACTAACAAGTCACAACAATGATATACTGGACTGATGATGTTTTCTTTTCTTTTCTTTTGGTTTCTTTTATTTGTATTTTTTTGTTTTTTACTTTTTTTCCCGTATGTTCGATTATGTTTTCCGATGAAAGGCATTGAATCTATTAATTGAAACACACATGGGGGAACACACCCTCAAAATCGCTGCTTATTGGACATGGTTATTGGGAATGTCTTAATATTGGATGTTAATCAATGCTCTGGGAACAAATTAACGATGGTTAATATTTTTGGAAAACCGTTATCATTCACTGCTTTCAACATTTGACATTTGTATATCTGTGTCCACTGTCATTCTTCCCCTTCCCTCAACTACCACTAAGTGCTTCCCAAGAATCAGGACGAATAGTCATGTTCTGAAAAAACTAGGGGCACTGTGAGATCTGTATATTTGAAACTGAACAAATTTGAGCTATTGTGTTCACTGTCAAATAGGCCCAGCCTTGAAAAGGACCCAAGAGGGTCGAAACACGTGTTGGCTTCTGAATGGGCTGTTAAGCTTCTGAATGGGCTATTATTTCCACTTGAATTGGTTGTGCTTGTTGGGCAACAAATAAGACCCACTTCTTTGTCTAAGGTCATATAGACATGGGGCACTTAATAAGAACCACATCTTTATAATTAAACTATTTACCCAGCAAGGGTATGTAATTTTGATTGTTGACTGTTTTCATTTACTTTATCAGAATTATTGGCAGCGCACACTCCCTACACAACCCCTATCTCACACCATACATGTCAACCCACTACCAACTGGAACAATCTCAGACACTAAAGAACTAAAAGCACATCAGCAGAATAACAGAACAACAAGGGAAAAGCTGTGAAGCACACTGAAACAAGACAAAAGAAAGCAACAGTACCACACCATTCATCACCATAAACGTGCACACTCAACCACAACAAGGAGAAGACCACAAAGAAAAAAGATATAGTGCAGCATAATCAATTCCAGATCAATTACAAAACAAATAACTGAAATCTGCGATCTGCTATTTGACAGAGGGATAGACATCCTATTCATCACCGAAACCTGACTGACTCAAAATCACAAGGTCTTATTGCACAACTGCCTGCCCAAAAACTTTAAATCAAGAAAGCCGACAGAGAAGGAAATAGACGAGAAGGACCTGCTGTGGCCCACAAGGACCACCTAAAATAACAACAGTTCAACCGTTAAACATCTCAAACTGTGAATCACTCATTGTAAACCTAAATTCGGACCGTCAAACGAATCTCACTTTTGTACTCATCTCCAGACCACTGACCTACAATGCCACATTCGTAGATACCTTTGTGGAAGCAGTTACCAACATGGCCATTAAGCACAACCACTTAATCATCCTTGGAGACTTCAACATCTGGTTCGAAGAGGAGAACATCAACTCACCCAAATCTTTAATCAATCCACCAGCAAAAATGTGACTATGGCTAATGGTAAAAGGAGCAACGCACACAGCAGGCCACACGCTAGATGCAATCTTCGGCAAGTCACAACTACACCACCAATGCAAATCCTTTGGAGTGATCACCTCATTGTACCCTTCTTGGTCCATTCCCCATCTAGAACAATCAACAAGCCCTCCAACAATCCTGCAACCTTGAAAAGAAACCGAGAAGCATTGACAGCATGGACTTATATGCCAAACTAGCAGAAAACTATCGCCCAGCAGCCTAGACGTAACCGGCATAGAAGAAAGAACAGAAGCAATCCTAAAATGGATAACGGAAACAATTGAACACATCACAGCAGAAAAAACTTTCATCCCATTACTCAAAACATCTGTGGCAAAATGGTACATTCCCCACCTCAGAGCAATGAGCAAAGCAAACAAGAGATTAGAATAAGAATGGAGGAAACCCTAAAACCAACACGAAAAAAATACAGATCAGATTACACAAAGCGCAGAAACTCAAAGCAACAAAGAAACACCAAAATGAACGGCTCACCAGAGCAGGCAATGCCCAAAAAGAAATGTTCGGCATCATAAACGAGATGAGAAACCCATCCTTGTGCAACAACTCACCGACCCTTACACAAAAACTATGCGACGACCTCTCCAACCATTTTATGGTTTCTAAAACACCTCCCCAATCTCAACCGATAAATTCAACAGCCTGGTAAGCAAAAGCAACAAAGTGGGCTCCCCAGCAGATCCCTGCTCACCCGATGTCTACAAAACCATCCTCTCACAAACAACACCAGCAGAATATTATCTCAGTCTCTTTAACCTCTCACTAGAAACAGGAACAGCGCCATGAGCCTTAAAATTGGCTTACATCAAACCAATCCTCAAAGACCCAAGCAGAGATGTACAAGGCCTTACCAACTACCGACCAATCTCGAATATCCCATACCCGATATGCTTCTAGAAAACTATGTGTACAAACAAACCCTGGAATACGTGGAAAACAACCATTTGATACATCAGGCACAAGTAGGCTTCAGACCCATTAGATGAATGGAAACTGCCCTCCTGTCCATCTGGGAAGATCTAAAGACCAACGCTGACTCCAACACAAATCTCAGCACTAATACTACTCAACCTCTCAGCAGCCCTTGACACTGTCAACCAGGATACCCTCAAAATGCTAGAAGACATCGGGATTGGCAACACAGCTCTCCACTGGTTAAAATCATTCCTGACAGAAAGAACCAAAACAACTTGGCTAGCATCTTTCAAATCAACACCTCGAAAAACAACATGTGGAGTCCCACAGGGTTCCTCGCTGTCACTGTTACTCTTCAATATCTATATGACTCCACTTATCAACCTCATCAAAAGACATGGCCTCACCTGCTATAACTATGCAGACGACACCCTAATCATCTGTAAAATCAATGCCCACAAAGAGAAAAATACAACACTAACCGACTGTCCCAAGGAACTAAACCAATGGATGAGGACCAACAGCCTTAAACTTAACCCAGACAAAACTGAAATCATGATTACACCCAACTACATGGCAAACAACCAGCACTTTCCATGGCCGACCAAGCTGGGAAAGCCGCCAGAACCATCCAAGGTGGTCAAAAACCTTGGAATCCTAATGGACAAAGAACGAGTGTTAGAACCACAAGTTAATGCGATAATTAAGAAAAGCTTCTTCCACCTGCACATTATCAAGAAGATACTTCCATTCCTGTCCTTCAGACACAGGACACGTGCCATCATCTCCATCGTCATGTCAAGAATAGATCACGCGGCTACCTGTGAATGCCAGATTAATTGTTGTGAAATCTACAATGGATATAGAATGCAGCAGCAAGATTACTCCTCAAACTCACCAGAAGAGCCCACATCACACCAGCACTAAGCACGCTACATTGACCACCAGTCAAAAAGCAAATATTTTTCAAAACACTGTGCATAACACACAGAGCACTCTACGGCCAAGGAGCAAAATATATACAAGAAAAATTCACAAACCTGCGTGAACACTAAGTTCCAGCAACGACATCCCCCTTGAACCGAAACAAAACTCAGAAGTAAAATGTGGAGGATCCGCAATCTCCATTTTAGCAGCACAAATCTGGAACTCGCTCCCAAAGGAAATACAATTGACAGAGGATCACCTCAGCTCAGGAAACTATTAAAAACATGGCTCTTCAACAATCCTAAGAATATTCCTTAATAACAAACCCCCACCCACCACCACACAAGAGAAATCGATGAGAATAAATCTGCTGGAAAGACATGCCATGCCGCAGAGAAATGAGTTGCCAATGTATTGAGTCTAGGTGTGTCAAAAGGTGACCAGTATTTTGGATCCAGATGTGCTAGCGGATGTACAATGTTGAACCTGTATACCGCTGAGGAAAAATCTTTTCCAAAATTCTGGGAATGTGGCAGGAACTTGTACTCCCTGACTTGATCCACCCGGATCAGACAGGCTTTATTGCGGGTGTCAAAATTTCGGCAACATTAGGAAACAAACCCCCTAGTAGATACTTGATGGACTTTGGGGGTGGGAAAGGCGTTGCACTTAGATGTTTTTTGGGGGTAGGAAATGTGTGGCACTTAACTAACCATACAAATAACTCAATATTCTGCATAATCACCCTCAAACTCTAAACTGAACATAACCCTACATCTAGCTCACACACTTTCCAACATCCAACATGAAACCGAACACAAGCGCACACAAACCCCCCATGTAAAATCATACCCCAACACCACATGATGGCTACCAACCAAAAACACACCAACGCTCAGTGTACAATTTTTCCGAACTGAAGCTGTCAACAGCACATCAAAGCTCCCTCTTAATCCCACTAACAAACCACCCCCCAACCCTCCTTCTATTGCAGATCCACTAGAGCACCAAGAGACAACACAAGGGGAAATGGTGCGTGGTACAAGACCACATAATGTAACATAGCATCCTCCTTACAACCTGTTTGAGGCATGTGGTGCGATCCAGTATATATGGTGTCGTTATTTGTACATTTGTTGATGATTTGGTGTCGTCTGTGTAATTGAAACATGTGATGACTGAGATATTAATCAGTTCCAAGAGGGAGTGTCATGTAGCCATTGAAGAGAAGAGGAGAAAGGCTGAATCAATGTGGCGTTACAGAGAGTTTTCTTAAGATGGTCAAGATCTATAGGTGTGACTTTCTGATTTATAGAGGCTGGGAGTTTGTGGGAATCCCTAGCAGTACCTGAGTAGGATTCATAGCAGAGCGTACCAGGACTAACTCACAGGAGGTGGACTGGGTGGTTAACTAGTACAGTACACTTTTTTCATTTATGCCCAGGGAGAGAATGTCCACAAACTATATATATTTTTAATATAATCTTTATATAAGAAAAGGCCAGAGAAAAATCACTACAGTTAAAAGGTAAGTAAACTTTGTAACATAAAAGTTGCTAGAATGCAACAAATAAGTAACCAGTTACAAGAAGAGTTCTCACAGTTCAGTAGAAGGGCATTTCCTAGGAGGAAAAATGCAGTAAGAGGTAAGCAACACGCTTTTCTGGTCTAGGCTAGAAAGTTTCAATTTTGCAGTCTTTGGCAGGAAAGAGTTGCTTTGTGGAAAATGTTCCCCAAGGAGCAGTTTCTAGGGTTTCAGTGGAGTGAGACAAACAGAAGGCCCTTGATGATTAAGAGTGGGCCTAGGGATCAAGAAGAAATTGAAGAAAAATATTTCCAGCAGCACGAGAGAGTCAGGAGACCAATCCCCTGGGTCCAAAAAGGCATTCTGCAGTAGGTGGTTTGATGTTTCCACAGGCAGTCTTTGTGCACATTTTGCAACCACCCTAGGTACCAGCAATGGCACAGCAGTGCAGAAGAGGCCCCATGATCGTCTGGAAGGATGATTAGTCCTGATATTGTGATTCCGATGTCAAGGGTCCAAGCCAGAGTATCTGAAGTGCAGAGCAGCTGCTGTCAGCAGTAGTTGTCGATGCAAGGTTCCCATGTCATCCTTGGGCACAGGATTTGCCTTTTGAAGATGGGTTTGGCTTGGGAAGACCCCAAGGAACACCACATGTTGAAGAAAAGCTCTCAAAGTCACACTGGCCAAGAGACAGCCATGGAAGAAGGACCAGGAATTGAGTTTGGCAATGCAGTTCAGGAACAAAGGCAGCACAGGCCCCTTGAGCTTCCCAGATGACGGCGATGGAATCAAGGACCTTCCCCGATGTCCTTGGATAAGGAATCCATGGGTGGTTTGGCACAGAGTCCTGGAAGGTAAGGGGCACCCACTTATGGATCCTGCAAAGTAGGCATGGTTAAAAACAGCAGGGGGACAAGGCCATCGAGCAGCATTTCTGATCCAGTTGTACCCACGAGATTATGGGGAAGGAGTGCTGCAGTTGGTTCCTCTGTTCTTCTGGAGAGGTAGAGCTTCACCATCTGATTCAATAGAGTGTCAAAGGGTACTGGTGCAGAGCTTTGGACCGTCCTCAAGCAGCAGCTTTCCAGGAATGCAGGTATACAGTCCCTGAATTTGACATGTTGAGTGGGTAAAGGGGTCTGTCTTCATCCCCCTCTATAAGAAGTGAGTGAACACAGAAGCCAATCACACACCAATAATCAATTGAAGAAAGGGGTGGACAGCCATCTTCAGAAGCATTCATTTGTATAATAGAAGGATGACTTTAGTCAGGAGCCTTCAGAATTGGTCCTTTACACAAGACATCCCTCTTGCTATCAAAGGGCCTCTGACATTCATCATTCAAGTGCACTTTTTTTTGGGAGTACTTATTGGAAGTCAGAGTAGTTACAATATCTGCTATTGTACCACTGACAGTTTGAAGTTTCTCTAGTAGCCAATGAGGCCCAAGAAGTCGCTCACTTGAGTCTGAGTTGTTGTGGTTGCCCATATTTTAGACATTACTGGGAAAAGGTTGAATGTTGCCCCACCAACTTCGTCACAAAGGTAGACAATAATCATCCGAGCTATCTGGCACTTGGTAGTCAGTTGGGCCTCTGACAATGCCTGCAACACCTGACAGGGGTGACTCATATGCTTCTCCTAGAAGTTACTAAAGACAGTATTGTCATTCAGGACATGGTACACCAGCCTCTAGAAAGTAGTAGGTGCATTCATTAACCCAAAAGGTATTAAACTGAACTGGTAAAGTCCTTCTGTGGTAGCGAATGCAGTGTTCTCCTTCGTACTGTCAGTCAGGGTGAGATCGAAGGTGGTTAGTTATCTGGCAGCACCTAGCTTATTCATCAATTCATCTTTTCGTGACATGCTATGAGCATCTGTCTTGGTGACAGCATTCAGAGCTTTGTAGTCTACAGAGAATCTCAAATCCTGGGAATCTGTTTTGGGAAGCAGTACCACTGGACTGGACCAAGGACAAGCAGGGGGCTCAATCACTGCTAGCTACAACATCATTTTGACATCAGTCTTGATGTGGGCCTACTATTCTTATTTGACATCCTATATTTTCTACTCTTGGTAGGCACACTATCTTCAGTATCAATATCATTTTTACATGAATGTATCAACCCTTGGGAAAGTGAAAACACAAGGGCAAATTGTGTGAGAAAAGATTTATTGTCCTGCTGCATCTTTCGAGTCAGCTGAAGGGAGAGTTTAAATCCATCTATGGAGCCTAGAGAAGAGATACTTTGGAGCAGATCTGGAAGGGATCACTCTGTCTGAAATGATAAGTAGGCTATTATTTAACTCTAGGGCAGAATCCCTTCATCCTATTTATTTGGAAGTCTCTCGGAGCGTTTTGGGGATTTCCAAGATTCACTACTGGTGTATCCCATTGAGTTTATCAACAACTCTGTAAACCCCATCCCACTAGACCTGTAATGCCCTGGGCCCTACAGGATCCTTGATCAGTACCTCTGGTTCAGGAATCAATCAGTGAGGACTTCAGGTCATACCAGTGCTTGACCTTAGCTTGTTCTGTCTGCAGATTTTCATTTGTCTGAGAAGACCAGTGCCTAGCACATACCCAACGACATTGGTGGATGGTAATGAGAAGTGGGTTAACTAAACTTCCTTCAAGAGGGCTAACAGTCCCTTGACTGGATAACCATAAAAGGAGCTCAAAGGGCTGAAGCAAACACCCTCTAGAGGCACCTCCCCATAGGCAAGCAAGAGACATGGTAGGAGGGGATACCACATCATCTTAAGAGATCTTAAATGGCACCCATCACGTTCTTAAAGGCTCTGTTGGATTGTTCATTTAACCTGTTTGTGGCTAGTAGGTGTTGAAAAAGGTGTAGGAGATACCACACTCCCTACACATGAGTCCATGTGAGTCCATGTGAGTCTCCCAGCACATTTTGCTGAACTACTGGATTTTTTGTCAGTGGGTCAGAGCTTTTTTCCACACCCACCCATTCTTTTACCCTGTCTTTGGCAGCATTTTGTATTTCTTTTTATACCTTTTTCTTGGAGTCCTGCTTTCCTCAAAGTTTTGTGGCATCAATCTTTGACTTTTGCAGCACACAGAACTCTCTGTGCAGTGTTGCTGGGAGCCCCTTGGGCTTCCCTTTTTATTTTCTGTTATTTCGCTTGTGGGAACACATGTTCCCAAGGGCAGGGGGATATTTAGTATTTTTACCATCTTTTCTATTGTGAGATGAGCACACCACACCTTTTGTGGAGTGCTGGAGGGCTAAACTGTATCCCCATTCTCACTGCTCCTATAACTTTTTGGTTACAGTGACAAGCTAATCTGAATGGCTGGTGGCAGTGGTTTCATCCTGCCTACTTTTGTGCAATTTCCACTCCCAGGCTGTACTCACAGCCGCTGTAGTGCACAGAAGGGTCCCCATTGACCCAAAATGGCAACAGTGTTCTTTTTTTGCCAATTCAAGATAGCTTGTCCTTTCTTGGTCCTTCTTCTGCTGTGCAGGGGGAGGGTGGTCCTGGTTTGACTTCTGTCTTCAGCAGGACCCCTATGTGAAGCCCGCCAAGGTGTAGGCGTGTCTGTAAGGACAGGAAACAGGGAGGACTCTGAAACTCTGATCTTCTTAGTCTTCTGATGTGCCTGCCTGGAACCAGTTCCAACTGGGAGGCTGACTCTGCTGAAAGGACAGCCACCACAGACAGATGAATGGTGCATGGGTGCTGATTGGCTGTGTTCCTGCATAAGAGGCATGGATCCTGAGTTTGAAGGAAAGCTGAACAATGAAACTGAAGAATCAATGAGGAAGAAGTGGAGAGATGCCTGCAGCCAGTTCCAGGCGACCAGAGATGCATTCTGAGTAATCGCTGCTGTCTGACCTCTCCTTCCAAGCATAAGGAGAATGCTGAAGAGGGAAACTCTCTCCCTTAGACTGGTGGGACCAATCCGTCTCAAGACTACCACCATTTTGAGCCATCCCACAATGAGCTGTGACCTTCACCGGCTGTAAACCGCCAATATTCTGGGACCTGTGGCCATTGTGCAGTGCATCACCTTCTGAAGATTGAATCCTCCTGAAACTTTGTTGGGCTCCTTCTGGATCTCCAGAGGCAAGATTCCACTCCTTGAAGTTCCCTCACCAGAGTGCTGGACCGAGAAAGTGAGACGAATCCACAGGGCGGTAACTGTTCTTCACTGGCGCTTGGAAAAGGGCACCAAAATCACAGAACCATGAAGAATCCTTTGCTTAGAGCCTCTTTACTTGACTGCTGTTTCGATATACATTCCAGTATCCCTTCTTTCGTCTGCCTGATCAAGAATCCAGTGAGCGGGTCTGCTGCTGCTGCATTGAGGGACATCCTGCTGCATCATCTTCTTCACTTGTAAGGTTCTGTGACACTCTTGGTAGAACTTACCTTGAGTTGTTCTGCTGCTCCTGTGTTGCTGGAGTAGTGATTTGTGTGTTTGGGAGTTTGCCCACTCACATTCGCCCAGGCCCAAAGCCTGTTTGCCTTCAGAGAGCCTTCCCTGAGGTCCCTGACCCTTTTCCCCAACAAAGAGTGTTACTTACTTGCTACTGAAGACTTCCTCTGGAACCTTTGACTTTCTTCAACTTGTGCATTGCTTGTTTGGCCCTCCAATCTGACCCTGAGACACTAATAACTAGATAGGTATGGGCTGCTACAGCCTAAGGCCTCTGTGAAATTGATGTTAGTATTTACCTGCTTGATGTTGTTCTTGTTTCATTCATTCCTACCTGAAACAGATATTCTGAAAGTTATTACAAAAGTGGCTTACTTACCTTTGAATTGTTTACTGCCATTCTACAAGTATTACAAAAGTGATTTACTTATTGTGAAGATTGCATTAGTTGTCAGAAGTTGCTCATTGTGTGTTTATAGTACTTACCTTTCTGAAGAATCACCTTGACCTTAGTGTATATATAAAATAAACCATTATTTTTAGATAACTTTTAGTGTGTCAGTGTTTCTTTGGCCTATGTGTATACTCTACGTTCTTTTTTACCCCCCCCCCCCCCTACAGCCCTTCCTCCCTCCTAGGATAAGCCTGGCTATTCAGCAAAAGATACCAACAAAACATGTGTGGTTCAGGGGTTCCATGTATTAATGTCCCCGCAAAAATGTCCCGTGACAAAAAAGTCACCATTTTTTGCAGAGACATTATTAGATTGAACATGCAGGGGACACACCTGCAAATCCTGTTTTTTTTTTTTTTTTAAATGAGAGCAAAGGACATCCCTGCAACCCGTCCCCATACATAATGTCACCATGTATAATGTCGCCAATGGCTTTTCCCAGCAACATTATGTATGGGGACATTATGTATGGGGACATCATTACCTGATAATGATTATTAGGTGTATACTAAGAGTCGGAGCCCTGCGTCCCAAGTCTAAGTCTTCTAAAGTCCTGCCAAAGGTGGACATTTGTAAAACTCCCTAACATTGAGTATGTAGGAGAGTCATGGGGATCAACAATGTTGACCCCTATCTTCTCAAACAGAATCCACACAACAAGGAAAGGCACCAATGGTGCCTGTAATTTAGCGCCTGTTTTGCCTGATAGCTGGCAAGTGGCACAGCTCCTACAGTGGCTTTCTATCTAAACACACATTTTGGGCCAGTAAAAGTATAAGTATAACATTGACTTGATCTTCTTAACTCCAATATGACCTTCCAACAGGGCCTGCTGTGCCAAAAGCAGCAGGGAGTACCTGATAGATTGGGTCACGACTAACCGACTGTGGTCACCTGCTTCGGACTCTGTGGGTTCACTATATAGAAGCACACTCTCACAACAGATTGTGATTCTCCCCAGTGGGCTCACACTATAACTGAGAATGGGACTGCCTTCTCGGGGCTTAAAGGGAGGCACACTCCCTTTGACCCATACCAAGTTCTGCCCTAGAAAGTTCCTCCTCTGCAAGTAAACGCTGCAACTCTGGATTATCTTTGGGGTTCTGTTAGTCAGCTGGAGTATCCACCTCTTCTTCCGTTCTGTCAGTAGTAGGTGCAGAAGTAGGGTCAAGCACCTCAGCCACAGTCTGATGTGCTTTAGGGGTAGATGCCTTCTTCATCTTTCTGACCTTTGGTTTCCCCTTTGCCGTAGGCTTAGCCTTAGCCATGTCTAAAGCTGCATTCTTTTGAGTTTGAAACTCAGTTCTGGGGGAAGGGTTAGCTGTATCACCAACAATACCTAATATCATTGCCTAACAACACCCTCCCTAGGACTTCCTTCTGGTTAAGCTAAGGTAAAGGTACAGTAATCCCATTTACAGACAGAACTAAATGCATTATTGTAAACATTAGGGGGGCATTTGCCAGTTTGGTAGTCCTCACAGGACCTTTGACAAGCTTCTTTGAGTCCAGTATGATGGAGTGGACCACTGTCATACTAGGCCCAGTGTCTTTGATGACACTGCATTCGTGGCCACCAAAGAGAACACTGTCCTTAAAGTAGAATTTAGCATTGTCAGGGATAGAGGCATAGGTATCAGCTACTTGTTGCTCACATGACCTCAAAGGAAACCCGTGTTAGATTGTTCTTTTTGTGATCTCCAAATGTTTTCAGGTTTGGCAAGAAGTTTTCCCAAACTTCAATATAAGAGCCTACTTCTTTTTAACACAGTATTTTCTATTGCAGTACTCACTTTCTTCGGGGCACTATGGCCATTCATTGAAGTCTTCTAATAAGCCATGAAACCTAATCTTCAGCAATCACACTCTGGATTTCACAGGCACATCTGGATATAGTTACCCAATCAATAATATCCTCTTTTACATCCTAAACCATCACCCGATCCTTAGGGACCCTTGGACGGGAAAAGAATCTCGTGCAATTACTAGTCCCACTGCTCAACTCCTAGAACCAGTACTTTGAACAATCTCTGCTTCAGGCTTCTCTAGTTATAATTGGCAAGTGCTTTCCGTATTCTCACGTGCAGCCCCTGAGCCATAAGGACTGCTAAGCGTTCTCTCTCCTTAACCATCCCAGCCCTAACAGACCCCATTGGAGCAAAATTGAGTCTGATCTCAGGTTCTTGGATTGAGTCAATATGCCCCGAGTCAGTGGGCCAACCCTGTCGGTAACAGCCCGCTTGCCAAGTTAAGGGCCCGAGCGAGTGCTAATGGTTTGATATTTTTTTTTTTAAAAGAAGAAATTTACCTCGCAGTACACCCTTCGGCCATTGTTTCCCCAAGTCTGTTTTCAGTGTTGATGATCGTGACATCATCAACAATGAAACAGACTCAGGAGACAAAGGCACGCAGCCGG
Organism: Ambystoma mexicanum; assembly: GCF_040938575.1. Classification (NCBI taxonomy): domain Eukaryota; kingdom Metazoa; phylum Chordata; class Amphibia; order Caudata; family Ambystomatidae; genus Ambystoma; species Ambystoma mexicanum. Next base: position 858,317,270 of record NC_090934.1, on the reverse strand, counting down.
GCTGCACAGCGAGGTACGTTTCTTTTTGGTTTTGGTTTTGAATGAAACACTATTTGCACCTGCGTAGGAAACCACATGGCACATGGGTGCTTAGAGGGGGTAGGGAAGGAGGAGTGGTGAGGGGAAGGGAGCGCTGGCTAGCAGCATCCAGGCTGCTCGGAACACGTGCTTGTACCAGACAATACAGCCTGCAGTCTGAGCATCCTGATTGGCCAGCACCGGGAAGGAATATGTACAGAAGAAGGGGAAGTCCCTAGGAACACCAGTACTGGGCCCAGCACCAGTACCCTCATCAACCCCCCTAGTGAGAGAAGCACAAACGACTTCTCGATGATCCACAAGTCTTTGGATGAGCTCACTCTTAGTTCTTGAGACACTCAAACCCTTGTCAGTCCAATGACCTTCCAGTTGATCTACATTTTTCTGTCCTATGGATTCAGTTGTGTATATACCCAATTTATCAATATTTGGTATAGTAACCTAACCTTTCATGTCATTTACTATGTGGAGTCTACCAGTACAACCTCTGCTACATCGCAGGGCCCTTTTACTGCTGGATCTCCAACATTCACGCAGGTAGTGGCTGTACATTCAGGGACAGCCGCTGCCCAACATCCGCCCATCCGTAGACATCGCCTGGCTGGAATGTGGATGGGGATTATACATTCCTTCTCTAAATTTCAACCACACAAAGCACTGACCGAAAATCCAAGACTTGGTCCAGCAGAAGTGCATCACCTTATTTTGGAATTATGTCCCTCTGAGGGCAGGAACATGACATAATGGCGAAGCAGACTGGTCTTGTACCACGAGGAGCAGCCTTTTTGAGTATATGGTACCCACAACGGTATTATCATGGTCAAAAGATTGGTTCACCGCCGTCCAACTGGAAAATGTGTAAAGCATGGTTCACTACCACCAAACTGTCCTGTGTACATCATAGATATAGGAAAACAATGTTGGTAGGCATAAAGAAAAGGGAACGCAACGTATCAGTGTAACACTCCACTGAAGGGGCCTTGTGTTTCAATGTAAAAATACAGAAAAAGTAAATGGGAGACAACTATCCCTTTTCTGGAAACCTTAGGGATAGTCCAGTGCCCCCAACAGATGTGAGTTGAGAGTTGAATGAGGCTAAAAAGACCTAATTCTGCCAAAAGCAGCCAAAATACCAAGTCACTGGCTGATATGGGGGTCTAATGAAATAAATGAAGGGAAAGATTCAAAAGGGGAAAATGCCCCTACCACAGGCTGAAGGATTTTTGAACTTGTGGATCATTTTGATGGTGTCCTTGTGGCTATGTTTCCTTGACACTGTGCACTTGGAGTAGTGAGCTTATTGTAAGGGTGCAGTTTCGGCTTTGTAGATGTGGCACTGTCGATGGCAAATCATTGTGTTTGCTGGTAGGTTATCAAAGGTTTCTCCAATCTTTGGTCTTCTTTTTTGGAAATGGTTGAGTTTAGGAATTACCCATTTGGCCACTTGTTGCTTTTGTGATTATTTGAAGGGCTTCTATGGAACGAATATGAGTAACAGAAGTGTTTGAAATCCAGCATCGAAAGTTTTTGAGTTGGTCCTATAGAGTTGTTCGTTTAGATTCTGAGTGGGGGCTCTGATGATGACCCCTAACTAACCAGAGGTGTGTGGGGAAAGTTGTCCGTGGGGGGCTGAGTGCGACCACCTGCACAGTGATGCAGTGCCTACGGGTGTGTGGGCAGGATCTCTGGTTTTCCCCACAAAATCTGGGTCAGGTGCTCGCCATTATTAGCTACTTTAAGACATCTGTCCATTTAAATTATGCCCAAAGTAAGGAAGGAAGCATTGCTGGTAACATGAACTCTGTGAGTCCTGTAACTCAGACGACACAGTGGAGAAACATTTACTTTATCACGCAAAGCAGAATTTCCACATAGCAACAGCTTTGGGGGATCTAACAGACAAGTTGTCCATGGTCAAAGCCCTATATCGAGCGATGCTGGCTCCTCCCATTCACTGCAGAGCTCTGAAGCTTCTACGCATGCTTGAGTATTAGAGAGAATACCAACTAGCGGACCGGCTTCTTATAGCCTCGTTCCAGAGAATTCAGTAGACTTGTTTTCCTCAAACAACTGCACCAGAAGTAAACATACGTTAAGACCCCGCCAGCAATGACAAAGCAAATCACTCACACGTGCAGACCTTCATTCTGAGTCAAGCACAGGGGCACAGATAAGGAAGCCCGAAAGGACCCTGGGTGTGAGAGATTGGAGGAGGAGAAGTGGGTTTGACGAAAGTTGGGGAAAGGAGTGACTGGTAGAGCAGAGGTGGCCCATGGTGAAAGGAGGAGCAGGAAGAGGGAAAAGCTCTGAGGAGTAAGTGGCAGAAAGAGGAGCAACAAAGTAGGAGGGGTTGTGAAAGGAGGAGCAAGAGGAGGAAGTAGTGAAAGCAGGAGCAAAGGAGCAGGCAGTGAAAGGTAGAGAAAGAAAAGGAGTTGCTGAAAGGTAAATGAGACAGAGAAGGTGGTGAAGGGAAGAGTAGAAGAGCAGGAGGAGGAGAGAGACCTAAGGACCAATCCCTACTAGTTTTCCTTCCTGACTTTGTCCTCCCCACTCCTCTCTAAACTGTCACTGGGCTCCCTGGCCCCCACCCGAACCTCCTCTCAGCTGTCATACCTGCCTAGGGTCTAACCCGGCCCTTTGGAACTTCCTACCCCTAGTTGACTAACCTGCTTCTAGCTCTTTGGGTCTCGTTTCAATACCATAATAAAGTTCTGATCTCTTTTCTCTAGTGCATTCTTTTTCTCTTTCATTCCTCTTCAACCCCTGGCTTATCTGCTTCATTCTCCTCATCCTCAGTCTCCGCTCTCTCACCTACCTCGTCCTCCTGCTGATATTTCACTGTCTCCCTACTTCCATCTTGGCCTGTTTTTGCCCCTTTCCTCTCCACTCCGGGTCTCATTTTCCTCCAATCCTCATCCTAATGTTACTCCTTCCTTCAACTCCACTCCAGATTGGATTTCATCCCTCTTTCCCTCGGCTCTTGACTCCTTCTGCCACTCCACTCCTGGTTTCACTTACTCGCTTCTTTCCCAAGTTGCTACTGCAACCTTCCCCTCCACTGTTTTATTTCCTCCCTCTTTTCCCCTGTTCCTACTACGCCTTTCTCTCCACTTCTAGTTTTACTTCCTTCCCCCTTTCCCCTGTTCCTATTACCACCTTCTGCTCCACTCTTGGTTTTGCTTCCCCATCCATCCCTCCTTTCTCTCCACTTTTAGTCTCACCATTGTCTTGCCTTCTGCAGAGATCACCGCCTCCTCTCTCCTGCCACTTCTCCAGCTCCCCCCTCTGTAGCACACTCATGTCTTCACCCTTCTCCAAAGTCTCTGTAGCACCTCTCCACTCCAGCAGTCTTCCCTCTTGAGCCTTCTCCAAACACGAGCCACAGGCTCCTGTCAAACGGCACACTAGACAGGGCTGCCTTGCTTACATAGTAACATGCCCCTCCCCGATTGGAACTATGACTGATGGTCTGAAGCTAGGCTCTTTCATTTCCTCACGGTCAGAATGAGGCTAAAGGGGCTGGGCTAAAGCTACTTGAGCCCTGGTGGCCATTTGGAAACTCTGTTTGCATGCACAGGCTGAACAAGTTGCTTGTGTGTAGAATATCCTGATGCGCTGCTGTTGGGAAGGCATGTGTTCTTGGGCATAGGACATGAGAGGGACGGGCAACAAATCCCTCCCACAATCTTAAGTGGGGGGGATACAATGTCCTTTATCCCCCCCCCAGTTTGTGTGTCCTGTGAGTGCCAGCATGTGCACTGATGCGTGCAAACTTCAGACTGTGTCTGAAGTTTGCACGCAGCAGGCGAGGGCCGTGGATTTGATTCCCATCCATGGCATTGATGATTCACACAACAACAGTGGGGGAGGGGGAGGAGACCAATGCAGGACCAAGAGCAAGAGTTGTTGACAAAACCTCTTGCTTGTGCGTTCCCCTCCTCCCCCACCACCAGGGAATGCTCCACGTGCGAGCCCAGGCTGGGCTGGAGTGCGCAGTGCATTGCTGCGCATTTTGTGCCAGCCTCCTCTCACCCTAAAAGCCAGCAGGCAGCGACGCATGCTGTTAGGCTTCCGAGGCTCGTGATGGTGACAACTGTGTGGTGACTAGAAGACTGCTTTCTCCTTTCTGCTTCTCTGTCTCAGGTTGATACGAATTCTTCCAAATCCGTTCTGTCCCTGCTCACACTTCTTGCCTTCCTCTGTTGGACCCATGCTCTCTCTCCTCCTGCAACATCGGGGCTCATACCAAGCCCTCTCCCCTCACTGCTTCTTCTGGCCCTGGCGCCGGGCGTAGTTTGCCAGATCAGTGTCCTCGGGACACCGCAATACAGATCCCACCCGACCCCCCCCCCATGTCCTACGACCCATGTATGGGACAAGCCTAGCTTGCCCACGAGTTAAGCTATCACCCCTGCCTCGCCCTCGGGAGACATCCAAGGCCAGTAATGACTAGCTAGGCCCAAGGGAAGTGAGGGCTCAGGGCCTTTACCAGCCCTGTATGCCCCGCAACCAGGGGCTGACCGCTATTTGCACCTCCGTTCGGAGTGCAAATAATTTTACTTGTTTCATTTCCAGCGATAAGCTCTGTGCGCAAGCCTGTACTCCTGTACAATAAAAATAAATACATAAAATAATGCCCCAGAGTCCTGGCAGGGACATCATTTGGGGGTCGCCAGAGGTCACAAGTGCAACCTCTGAGGTCTCCCTTGCGACCTCTAAAAATAATGCAATGCAAGCTCCTGGGCTGTGGCCAGAACCATGTGGCTCTTTAATTCTGGAGTGGCTGGCTTTCTTGTTCAGGCCCCTTAAAAAAAGAAGAAAAATAAGAACAGCAGTGCCACAAGTCTAACACTTTCAGCACTGAACCGAAATAAGAAAGAATAGGAATGCCAAAAAATGTGTCTTTCTGGAATTCTATACAATAATTGCTAAACTCATTAAAGGTTTATTTCAGGCACACGTCAGGGGGTGAGTCACTGATTTAGTCTGCCTCAGCCTTTCATCCTTCGGTGGTCGATAAATGGGTACCAAAGGCTTAAATTATGTGCTATATAATAACACATCATTATCATTTGGTCATGGACGTCTGCTTGCAATCACAGTATTTTGGTAATATGGGCCTATACACACATTATAGTGATATCTAACCATATTTTTCTTAGTGTACAATGCTATGTGATGCCACTTCCTGTTTTGTCAACGGGTGAAAGGTCGTATTCCATCGCTTCCCACGATATCACTTTGGGGTGGGGTCAAATGACATCACTTCCTGTGATGTCATCAGGGGTCAAGAGTCATGTAATGTCACTTCCGCTACCCCTGGCATTTTGGTGAAATGACGTCCCTGAGTCCTGGTCTATTTCTATGGCTGAGGTGTAACAGGGAAGGCGCACGGGAGCCCCAGGACAGTGGGTGTGGAGGGGGTGGCATTTGTGGAGATGTGCGGGACATGGGAGGGACCAGAGTCAAAGTAGCTGAATCAACTTAAAAAAATAATGGCACCACTGACAATGAGTCCGAAAGGCTGACAACCCTTTTCACAACCATTCACAAAATGTGCACATGTTCAAGTGCTATGAACAAGCAAGGCGGAACGCTGTTGAGTACACCCAATTCCACGCGATGCTCCCACTACCTTTACACTTCCTGGACACCTCGCCTTCGTCAACCCTTATTTGATGGCTAATAATTTCAAAATGTCATTGTATTTACTTAACACTACACACTATTAAACGCTCTCACCTCCAGTCGCAACTACATGCATGCAATGTAGGAAGCTACGCCATGTATTTGGAATGGACTTGAAAGGCAGTATACATTTTTCATTGAGAAAATAGCTTGTGTCCCTTCTCACGGCGTGAAAAGCATCCAGTGCTGGCCACTCCGCTGGTGCGCGCAATTCAGGGCTATTCTCACACAGGATGGAAGCAAGGCCACCCCCAGCTCTATGAATGACACAAGCTTTTTTTGGGCTGGGGCGGTGGCTCGCAGAGGACCCCATTCCCCCGCACCCACGTATGTCACTGAAAAGCACTAGCAAATCATGGCTGCTTGCTTACAGAAGGTGGTTTAATTGTAGCTGTAAAGTGTTTTCAAACAAAATGGGTCATCAAAAAATATCATACATACAGTACATACACAACACGGCCATTGAGGGTAAAACTAATTAGAGTTTTGCTGTTTAATGTTAAAGCCTATATGCTGTTGACCTTTCCCTACTTTGTGTCTAAGGTTGTGCTATAAAACAGGGGGATGCACAAAGTGCCTCCAGGCTCAGGGGCTTTCCCCGTTAAGGAGATCAATTGGTGCTGAAACAATGCCGGCTATGTGCGTCCGAGAGAGGGGCCTACTTAAGAGACACTGGGCCTAATTAGGTGTTTGGAGGTAGCCTTGATGTATTTGTATCGAGAGATGCGCTTTATGCTTCGCTCTAGCGAGGTTGGTGGACTTATGCTGTGTTTTCTATTGTTTTATACAGTGATGATATATGTGATTTAATACCTACTGCTATTTTAATTTTGCGAAAAGTCGAGTTCTTTGAATAAAAATCAATAAATAAATAAAAAAAGAAAAGTCCCAAGGTGTCCCCTGTGCCCCCCCAGATCTTATGGGTCTCCTATACCCCTGCATGTGTTTTAGGGGTGCACCATGTGTTTTAGGCTCTCATTGGATCTTCCTGCCCTTGAAGGGTTATCCTATGGTGTCCCGGTCTTTAAAGTGATAACTTAATTTCACTGATCCATTCTGCGTATTCTGGCTGGGAAAGAAGAGCATTGTGGGTGATGTAGTCCATCAGAGGTTGGTTTGTGTGACAAATCAACTCCCGGAGCACCAGTGGTCCAGAGATGAAAATCAGCCCCACATCTCTAGTACACCAGAAGGGATCCGAACAGATTGGAAACATATTAAATTATAAACTTCATTGTCCAATTTTGGTAATGTTGCCAGGAACGGCAGGTATATCTCTGCAAGGTTCTGGATCGTTGGTTAGTTGCAACAGAGCGAAAATACAATTATTACCCAATGATAAATGGGACTGTCCAGTCAAGGTTGTATAAAAATATCTACTTTAATATTCTTACAACAGATAGTTGTAGCACACTGCAAAGTACTGCTCACCATGTAAAGGAATACAGAAGACAGACCCTTTCACGAAGGAAAGGGATACACTCTAGATACTGACAGGGGGGTAGTCTGTAAAGCAATCAGTCTTAACTGTTCAAGGTTATTTGGTTTCAGCACCAAGGGAGTAAGGGGTCGTAAATGTCGCTAGGGGCCTTCGAAGAAGGACCAGGATGACAGAACCACAATGTACCTGGTGCTTGTGATGATCTTGATGCTCGACAGCATCAAGTCGGTTCCCGGATGCTTTACAGCTCCTGCGACAGAGTTCAAGACAGGAGACAGCTACGGGTATCAAGTGGCAGGTAATTCGGCAAGCAAGGCTGGGCGGATGGCTGCAGGCTAGCCTACACAGCGGCTCAGTGTCGAGAATCATTTTCTCTGTGCTGGTTGACGGATCTGGAACACTGGTCAAAGCGTCCTGGACAGCTTTTGTGACTACAGCATGACAACAGTCAGCTGTGCAGCCGGTCGCAGTTCAAGGGCTCGACGGCCTCGAAAATGTCCTTAAAAGATGGACGATGGTTGATGCTACTATGTCCCACCCACCTTCCTGTCTGTTTTATTTATTTTTTTATTGTATTTGGTTTAAATAAACCCTTACAAAAATGTTGAAGAGAAATATACACATATTAATAATAATAATAAAAACAAGCATCCATCATAATAGTATTCAATTGAACAGAACAAATTCAAATGAGAAACATAGGCCATATAAAAAACATAAAAGATAAGCAAGTCCTTAAAACATCCATGAAATCAAAACTTTGACCTAATAGATAAAAAATAAAAATGAGACCTAGAAAAAAACATGTCTATAGAAGCCACTGGGAGATTACCAACAATTCCAGCCTTTAAATTGCAGATTCTGAGCGGTCAAATAAGAGATTGGGGTATCCAAATTCAGAGCTTTCCACTACGGAGAGAAGTCAATTATCCCACAACTACTGTAACCTTACACATAGACAGGCCGATTCATGGAATAAATGTGCGCCGAAAATCCCGGCGCAGAGGGGCCAATACGTGCGCTGCGCCGAAAATCAGCGCAAAGCGCAGGGAAACCAGCGCACGTCGATTCATGGAAGTCCGTGCGCAAGAAAAGCAGAGGACGTGCGCCGAAAAAGCGCGCGGCGCAGGCCGGCGCACAGGTCAACCAACGTCGTGCGCCACGGCCACTGCGCCATCACTCCGAGCGCAGCGCACAGCTCTAAAGTAGGCGGAACACAGGGCGGGACACTCGGAATGGGGAATAAAATGGGGCACAACACTCGGAATGGGGAAGAATGTGGGCGGCACGGGGAAAGTTCAGGAGGCAAGTGCGCGGAACGCCCACACGCTCGCATACAACACGTATTCATGGAATAGAATAGGGCAAAAAAGCGCACGCTCAAAGCAGCGCACAGGCACAAACAGGCACAAACACGACCGCCACAAGAAAGCAGGCGGTAGCGTGTCTGCGCCTGCAAGAAATGTGCGCTAAAAGGCGCGCCAACAAATAGCACCTATATACAGACATGACCAATGTACAATACTGTTGCCCTCCTGGACAAATGACGTACAAAGGGGTACCCACAAACACAGACACGCGCAGAGAGAAAAAATAAACGTGTGCGTGCATACCGGGGTGCGCGGTAAGTTCCACACGCGATATGGGCTGGGCGGGTACGTGGATTGCAGGGGTGCGCGGGAAGTTCCACACGCGATATGGCAGGGAACGTGGATTCGAGGGGTGCGCGGGAAGTTGCACACGCGAAATGGGCGGGTACGTGGATTTCAGGGGCGCGCGGGAAGTCCCACACGCGATATGGCAGGGAACGTGGATTCGAGGGGTGCGCGGGAAGTTGCACACGCGATATGGCAGGGAACGTGGATTCGAGGGGTGCGCGGGAAGTTGCACACGCGAAATGGCCGGGTACGTGGCTTTCAGGGGCGCGCGGGAAGTCCCACACGCGATATGGCAGGGAACGTGGATTCGAGGGGTGCGCGGGAAGTTGCACACGCGAAATGGCCGGGTACGTGGATTGCAGGAGTGCGCGGGAAGTTGCACACGCGATATGGCCGGGTACGTGGTTTTCAGGGGCGCGCGGGAAGTTCCACACGCGATATGGCCGGGTACGTGGATTTCTGGGGCGCGCGGGAAGTTCCACACGCGATATGGCAGGGAACGTGGATTCGAGGGGTGCGCGGGAAGTTGCACACGCGAAATGGCCGGGTACGTGGTTTTCAGGGGCGCGCGGGAAGTTCCACACGCGATATGGCCGGGTACGTGGATTTCTGGGGCGCGCGGGAAGTTCCACACGCGATATGGCAGGGAACGTGGATTCGAGGGGTGCGCGGGAAGTTGCACACGCGAAATGGCCGGGTACGTGGTTATCAGGGGCGCGCGGGAAGTTCCACACGCGATATGGCCGGGTACGTGGATTGCAGGAGTGCGCTGGAAGTTGCACACGCGAAATGGCCGGGTACGTGGATTTCTGGGGCGCGCGGGAAGTTCCACACGCGATATGGCAGGGAACGTGGATTCGAGGGGTGCGCGGGAAGTTGCACACGCGAAATGGGCGGGTACGTGGATTTCAGGGGCGCGCGGGAAGTCCCACACGCGATATGGCAGGGAACGTGGATTCGAGGGGTGCGCGGGAAGTTGCACACGCGATATGGCAGGGAACGTGGATTCGAGGGGTGCGCGGGAAGTTGCACACGCGAAATGGCCGGGTACGTGGCTTTCAGGGGCGCGCGGGAAGTCCCACACGCGATATGGCAGGGAACGTGGATTCGAGGGGTGCGCGGGAAGTTGCACACGCGAAATGGCCGGGTACGTGGATTGCAGGAGTGCGCGGGAAGTTGCACACGCGATATGGCCGGGTACGTGGTTTTCAGGGGCGCGCGGGAAGTTCCACACGCGATATGGCCGGGTACGTGGATTTCTGGGGCGCGCGGGAAGTTCCACACGCGATATGGCAGGGAACGTGGATTCGAGGGGTGCGCGGGAAGTTGCACACGCGAAATGGCCGGGTACGTGGTTTTCAGGGGCGCGCGGGAAGTTCCACACGCGATATGGCCGGGTACGTGGATTTCTGGGGCGCGCGGGAAGTTCCACACGCGATATGGCAGGGAACGTGGATTCGAGGGGTGCGCGGGAAGTTGCACACGCGAAATGGCCGGGTACGTGGTTATCAGGGGCGCGCGGGAAGTTCCACACGCGATATGGCCGGGTACGTGGATTGCAGGAGTGCGCTGGAAGTTGCACACGCGAAATGGCCGGGTACGTGGATTTCTGGGGCGCGCGGGAAGTTCCACACGCGATATGGCAGGGAACGTGGATTCGAGGGGTGCGCGGGAAGTTGCACACGCGAAATGGCCGGGTACGTGGTTTTCAGGGGCGCGCGGGAAGTTCCACACGCGATATGGCAGGGAACGTGGATTTGAGGGGTGAGCGGGAAGTTGCACACGCGATTTGGCTGTGAGCTCCCAGGCATTACCTGTACACCCTCCACGGCCCCTGCAGGCAGCACACACCACAGGGAACTACCCTGCACACCTGCTCATGTCTCCCACCACCCCCACCCCCAGCACTGTGGGCAACCTGCCAGCAGGCCCCCACCCATGGCCAACCCATGTCTCCCACCACCCCCACCCCCAGCACTGTGGGGAACCTGCCAGCAGGCCCCCACCCATGGCCAACCCATGTCTCCCACCACCCCCACCCCCAGCACTGTGGGGAACCTGCCAGCAGGCCCCCGCCCATGGCCAACCCATGTCTCCCACCACCCCCAGCACTGTGGGGAACCTGCCAGCAGGCCCCCACCCATGGCCAACCCATGTCTCCCACCACCCCCACCCCCAGCACTGTGGGCAACCTGCCAGCAGGCCCCCACCCATGGCCAACCCATGTCTCCCACCACCCCCACCCCCAGCACTGTGGGGAACCTGCCAGCAGGCCCCCACCCATGGCCAACCCATGTCTCCCACCACCCCCAGCACTGTGGGCAACCTGCCAGCAGGCCCCCACCCATGGCCAACCCATGTCTCCCACCACCCCCACCCCCAGCACTGTGGGCAACCTGCCAGCAGGCCCCCACCCATGGCCAACCCATGTCTCCCACCACCCCCACCCCCAGCACTGTGGGCAACCTGCCAGCAGGCCCCCACCCATGGCCAACCCATGTCTCCCACCACCCCCAGCACTGTGGGCAACCTGCCAGCAGGCCCCCACCCATGGCCAACCCATGTCTCCCACCACCCCCACCCCCAGCACTGTGGGCAACCTGCCAGCAGGCCCCCACCCATGGCCAACCCATGTCTCCCACCACCCCCACCCCCAGCACTGTGGGGAACCTGCCAGCAGGCCCCCACCCATGGCCAACCCATGTCTCCCACCACCCCCACCCCCAGCACTGTGGGGAACCTGCCAGCAGGCCCCCACCCATGGCCAACCCATGTCTCCCACCACCCCCACCCCCAGCACTGTGGGCAACCAGCCAGCAGGCCCCCACCCATGGCCAACCCATGTCTCCCACCACCCCCAACCCCCCATCCACCTGGGGCACCCTCCACCAGGCCCCCACCCATGTCCCCCTGGCCCCTGGTCCTGACGATACACAATAATGGCAGTAATGACCAGCATACCCAGCACAAACACCCAGGCAAGGATTGCATGCACCCACATAGTGAATGCAATCACATGACACAACCCCAAAGGCAAGTAAGCAAAAGAACACATGTCCGCCACACACACATACACAATGGGTGCAAGTCAATGTCAAAACCCATATCATGGCATGTAAGAAACCAAAGAAAAAATGACACAAGTGTAAGATAATATCAAAATGTATTAAAAATAAAAATAAAGTAAACTCTGACAACTATCTGGTAAAGCAAATAAAAGGTCCATGTCCGGGAACAAAAATGAGAAACCAAAAAACAAAGGATAGAAAAATGAATAGATTTTGTCCAAAGTAAACACATGTAGAATGAAATGAAAGATAAACCATTACGACATGGTGTGACCAATATGAAAGTTAAAAAATTTATCTCACAAAAAATAACTATATTCACAGGATGGTTCAAGGGTCCATGAGCCCAACACCACAAATTAAACCTAATACTAACTATTTAAAAAAATATGTACAAAGAAGTGGCCATTGTCCAAGCGGTCCAAAAAAAAAAAATGAAATAAAGGAAACCTAGCACTAACTAACTAAAAAACTATATACAAAGGCAGCGGGCTAGTCCTGCGGCTCACTTGGTGATGCTGGCCAGGGCATCCTCGAACTCCACGTCAATGTCCTGGAGGCGGGACTCAGTCCTGGCCCCGAGGTCTCGCAGGGACAACCCCATGTGCTCTCCAAATTCCCTGCGAGCCTCCTCGAGGCACTCAGCCCGCCTCAATGCCTGATGCATGGAGATCTCCGCCCTGGCCATGGCGAGCCGCTCCTCTTCCGCCCGCTGCCGCTCCGCACCTATCCGCTGGCCAAACTCCTCCCACACGGAACACACCGCCATGCCAGGGTTGCCCTGCCCTCCGGCCGATGCCTGCCCCTCCGATCTTGATGGCCCTGAGCCATGATGCCTCCCACGTCGAGCCCGCTGCTGCCTGCGACGCCACTGCCTCTGCCAGCACGACGGCATCCAGGCTGATGGTAACCACCGACGCCGTCGTGCACGTGCCCTGCCCGATGATGCCGGCACATCTTCCATCTGCTGGGGTCCACTTGCTGTGTCGTCCACCCCTGCTGGACCTCCGACTCCCAACTGTGGCAGGGATGGGATCCCCACCGAGCTGGCTGCATTGGTCGGGGCAGGTCCACAGGGGGCCATGGTGGCATCTGGGCCGGAAGACGGCAAGGAGAACGACTGGTGGATAGCCTGCACAGAGGAGGAGAGGGCCGTCAGATTGGCCAACACATGCAGGAACCCCCCGAACATGGCCGATCCCAATTGGGCCACGTCGGCACGGTGCACTTCGTGATGACGTGCGTGCTCCTCCCGGGAAGCACGCACGGCATCACGAATCACAGCCGTGCGCATCGCGACCCCAATCAGGACCTGCTCCACGCGGCCAGGGGTTCCCACGGCCGCAGGTGGAGGGGAGTCAGTTGACATGGACATCCCCTCTACCTGCGGACGGGCCTGGGACGGGGCATCCCTGCTGGTGCATGGTGGTGCACTCACAGGGTCAGGGACAGCGACATGCACAGGCCCCTCCACGGTGACCTGTGCTGCCTCCTGCCCCTGGCCCTGGACTGCACCACTTGCACCAGCAGGGATGCTCCCACCAGGGCCCATGTGTGCACCAGTGTCGGCCTCCTCCTCCTCTGTGCAAACCACCAACCTGGATGGCTCCTCACCGTCTCCCGCCGTAGCAGGCCCCTGTGGGGGCTCACCCACCCCTTCCGCTGCAGCCGTGGGGGCATCCCCGCCGCCTTGCTCCACAGCGCCGTCTCCGCCCTCTTCTTCACTAGCCGCTGCGTAGAGGGAGACAAAGAACACAAGCATCAGGCTACTGTACAATGGTCCCCTAGACAGGAAGCAATAGCAGATGAGCACCCCTGTCAAAGTACACTTCCATCATGTCCCTCCACAACACATGGGTCAGTCCAGGCAAAACACACACAGTAACAGGCATGGTGCATGCCATGCACATTTCCATGCATGTCCAATTGACTCTTGAAACATTCAATGAAATGTAACTCACATGCATCATGGCTCATGCATATCACATGCACACACTACACCTCAGTCACATCCATCTGGCCACAATCACACCAAACACAGGCAAAACAAGGGTAAGGTGGGTGCGTCACTGAATCTGTGCATTGTCACACACATGAGTCATGCATCCATGGCATGCAAAAGTCACAGACATGCAGGTCAGGCACACAGACATGGCTACCATATATGTACCTGGCATCAGCACCCATCCGCACCCCCATCCATGTCCAGGTACAGAGACTGGCATGCTCTCATGTCCCAAATCTGCATAGTGCTCCCCATGCCGCATTTCTACACATGCAACAACCATGTGGGTCACACATCACTGGTCGCACATGCATTACCATGATGTCCCAGCACACATACATGCATACATGGCACATGGCACACATACAGGCAAGTATCATAGAACCAGCACACCGCAACATGCCCTGTCTCACACAGTGATGCTTGGACACTTACCGCTCAACTCCAGACGGGTCTCCCTCTCAAGGATCTGGGCGTGGAGCGCTGGGCGTACGCGTTCCAGGACCCTCTTCTGGATGGAACTCATGTGGCCCCGGCCCCCCTCCACGAGGCGCCGGGCCTTCACAAGGGTCCTGGACCTCAAGTCCTCCCAGCGCTTCTTGATCTTCAAGACGTTGCGGGTTGCCACCCCCTCCGCGTTGATGGCAACCACACAGTCGGCCCAGATCCTCTCCCGTCCTTCCTTGCTGGCGCGGGACGATCCAAAGAGGGCATCATACTGCCCCAGGACATGCTCCACCAGGACACCAACTTCGGTGGCAGTGAAGCTGGTGCCCCTCTGCCCCTCTGGCCTGGGGTTGCCACTGGTGCCAGATGTAGAAGTGCCCGACATGGCAACCCCAGAGGCAGGTGTGGGTGGGCAACTGGGTCCTGGGGCTGGGCTGTGGAGCGATGTAATCCCAGTTGGGAGTCTTCAGTTCCAGCAGGGGTGGACACAGCAACTGGACCCCTGCAGATGGCTGATGTGCAGGCACCAAATGGCAGGGCACGGTGGCAGCAGGCAGGCAGGCAGGCAGGCAGCAGCAGATAGCACGTGGGAGGCTGCTCAGGGCACTTGGGGGGCAGTAACTCGGCCTTCGGGGCAGGAGCGTGGTGTTCCGTGTGTTTTCGGGTGGCCAGCTTGATACGGAGTGATTTGGCACGTGAAATTCCTGCACGTCAGCGTGAAATCCGAGGAAAGGCCCTTAGCGCGTAAGTGCGTCAGCACGCATACGCGATTCTATTGGACCAGAGTCCCTCATCGCGTAAGCGCGTCTGACGTGATCCGCACGGGCGTTCCCCACTCAGCACGTGAAGACGGAGCACACGTGGAAATCCTGCACGTCAGAGTGTCATCGCGTGTAATTGGCCAAAAGTGCGCGTACACGCCATTGGCCTATGTACGTGTATTTCATCGCGTGTAATTGCCCAAAAGTGCGCGTACACGCCATTGGCCTATGTACGTGTATTTCATCGCGTGTAATTGCCCAAAAGTGCGCTTACACGCCATTGGCCTATATACGTGTATTTCAGGGGCGCGCGGCCACTTACACAGGCAAGTACGTCAGCGCACCTGTATGCCTGCAGCGTGGGAATTTCCACACGCGATTGGAGTGGGAACCCGATTCCAGGGGTGCGAGGCTCACACGCTGCCTACTACACGCGCAAGGCATTAATTTGCGCACTTTTCAATAAACAAGCCAGATGCCAGGATGAACATACCGTTCCTAGCAGCAGTGGCAGTGGGCTACCAAAGGAGGATGAGGAGGAGAGTCAGGGCCAGAATATTCACACCCAGAACCAGCCTATTCGGGATGCCTGATGACCAGGTGTATGGGAGGTACAGGTTTCCAGCACACATCATACTGGACCTGGTCAGTGAGTGGGAGGATGACCTCACATCACCCACCCTGTGCTCCCAAGCACTCAGCCCCCTGCAGAAGGTCCTGAATGTACTGCACTTCTTGGCCACTGGATCCTTTCAGCGGACAAGTGCCATAGTGGGTGGTGTGTCACAGGCCACGCAGTCACGCTGCCTACACCAGGTCTTGAACATCATCACTGCACGGCCTTCAGTCCGCAGGCACATATATCTCCCCAGGACTCATGCAGAAAGGCGGACGTGCATCCAGGAATTCTATGGTGTGGCTCAATTCCACAAAGTGCTTGGTGCAATTGACTGCACACATGTGGCTCTACGTCCACCCAGGGCAACAGAGCACATCTATAGAAACCGCAAGCACTGGCATTCCATCAACGTCCAAGTTGTATGCAATGCCAAGGGAATCATCACATCAGTATATGCCAACTATCCAGGGTCCACCCACGACAGCTTCATCTACAGAATGTCTACCCTATGCCGGGACCTAGAGGCTGGCCAGCATGGAGATACATGGCTGCTTGGTGAGCATGAATGCCACTCCACATGCATGCATGTCAGATACTGGGTCATGACACAACACCACTAATGATACCCATCACCACCTCCGCAGGGGACAGTGCCTACCCTATCAGCCCCCACATGATGACCCCAATCCGGAACCCCACCACGCCACCCCAGGTAAGGTACAACACAGCCCACATTGCTACACGGGGCATAGTGGAGCGCACATTCGGAGTGCTCAAGTCACGCTTTCGCTCCCTTGACCGTTCTGGCGGGCAGCTGTTATATGCTCCCCGAATAGTGTGCAGGATCATAGTGGCAGCATGTGTCCTGCACAACGTTGCAACACGCCGGGGCCTGCCCGTGGACATGGTGGTGCCCCCACATCCACAACCACATGCACGCCCGCTGCGCATGGGAGGGGAAAGGGCACGGGGGGAGGCAGCCCGTACGCAACTGGTGGCCAACTTCTTCACCTAGGAATCACAGTGCTGGCTAGTGCACACTGCTCTGGCACATACCATCTGACAATCAATGATGACTCTACCTGACAATGTCTGAAAATTACTTGACAATGAACTGTCAGATACACATCAGCCTGAGATTGTTAACATGGAAGTGTCAATATGTGTGCACCCCTAGCTACACATACACCAGCTATGCATCACAACGCAAAGACACAACTCCATCAATCTAAAATGCATTGCCACAGGCGATTCACTACATGACAACATTGCCATGTCACCCACTCCCTTCACAGTCCCGCCACTGAGGACACCATGTCATGGTATGTGACAGCAAACAAACTGGCCATCACAACATGACACCAGTGTCACAAATAGCAGTGCCCCAAATGGAACATAGCCGCACTTGAGCAGCTAACCGCCCTGGAGCCACTACTACACACCTGTGTAAGAGTAATTTCTATCAAATTACACACCAACCCACCCTGAAGCCCACCCAAACAAGACACATTGCATGTAATCAATGGTAGTCTCATTACCTGATTCAGCTGGTATGTCCTCACCGTCCAGATGTACAGTGATGGCGCCATGCAAAAGTGTCAGTGCACATCTACCGACATGTAGTGTGACTCCAGAGAGTATGCCCTTGTGAAGATCTGTGTGAAATACCTGCAAAACATGAGCAACATATGTAAGTAGAGGCACATATCATACCATCATGCATAGTTAGGTGCAACAACAATGAACACTATGAATGTCTACACAGTATTGACTATGGACTGGCCAACAGCTCATGGGAGTCCAATGTCACCGTGTAATTTGCTGTCACTTGGGCACACCCTTTGCAAGCCCATGGAAAGGGAAGCAGGAGGGGTGTGGATGTCTGCTACCCAAGCATCGAAACCAAACTCAGGACAAGCCTGCATGTGCCCAGCCACAATACAGTGTATGCCCAGGTACCCACACAAGGCAACACTCTTGCAAAATAAAAATGAAAAAGAGAAAAAATGGCCATGAAAGGGCCGGCGGGGGGGGGGGCCACCTATGAGGTCCGAGGACAGGATGCACGCCACAATCCACCTGTGTGGATCATGGGAAAGGAAAACACCCCATAGGCTCGTGGCCCACACGGCTACTCTGTTGTGGGAGATGAGTCGCTATGGCTCTGCCCAGACCCTGCAGCTGACTCTGGAGGTGGGGGAGCTGCCTCAGAAGATGGTGTGACAATGGGAGGCAGCCCACGCAAAGCACGAGTTTGCTCCTCCATGGCTGCAAGCAGGCGGGTCTGGTAGTTCTGGTTCTGGGTTATAATCATGCGGAGGTCCCCATGCAGTAACTCCCGGGATGACCTGACCTCCGCACGAGTTGCCTGCATCTCGGCCGAGAGCGTCCGTGTCAGACGCTCCAGCTGCTCCTCTGTCCTTCTATGGGATGAAGCCTCAAGCTCTAACAGGGTCGACCTGAGGTGACGGAGTTCTTCCCTCAGGGCTTCCCTGTGGCGCTGGGACTCCATGGAAAGTGATTCCCCCAGAGTCGCCAGTGCCGCCCGCCTGTCCATGTTGGACGCCAACATATCCTCCCTGTGTGCCTGGCAGATGGACTCTGTAGCCTGCTCCAGTCGCTCCATCAGCCTTTCTGGGGGGACAATGGAAGTGGCCACCCTATCCATGGCCTGTGCAATCATCTCGGATGATGCTGCCTGTTGGGTGGCCATACCGTAGATGGATTGCTCCCATACGGTATTGCCAGGTGGCATACGGCCACCACGTTGACGGGCACCACACCTGCCTGGGGCAAGGCGGACTGCGCCTTGCTGTGCCGGCAAGGCCTCAGGCTGCAGGACTGCATTCCCTCTCTGATCTGCAGCCCCAGGAACAGGATCAGAGATTGGGTGGTGTGGCCCTGCATCCGTAACCACCGGAGGCTGATCTGCCGACACTGACATCCCCATTGAGGCCAATGGCCTGGCTGCAGGTGGGTCGGACAGAGGAGATTCTCTCCCAAGAACACTCACCTGCGACTGCACATAGGTGTCATCCTCCGAGTCTACACCTGAATACTGCTCGGGGGAGGAACCCCCAGAGACACCCCTCGACAGCACGGCCTGCAGCACTTGTGGGTTTTCACCCACAAACACACCACGTCCCTCACTTGTGGTAGGTCGGCCCGGGTTGCCCTCCTGGGACGGCTCCACCACCACATCCCCAGCATCAACAAGTGCTTCGTCCCCTGCAAAGACATGAAAGAGAAAAATGGAAACAGGCATTAGCACCATGGCATGCAACAAGGGCTGATGAACAACATAGGCAGTAGTCCTACGACACATGTCCTACATGACTGGGAGTCCTCCTATGCATTCACCATCACTGGGTCTGTAGGGGAGGCTCAGGGCATACTATGTACTGATTGGAGAGCAACGCCTGCTCACCTTGATGCCTAGCACTGCCATCACACATTGGGCGGTGATTGCCATGTCAAAGGCACATGCCATCACACACATGGCATGTGACATAGCCACCAAGTGAAGAGGGAGAGGAGGGCTACTTTTTTGGATTTCAACCACTCTGGTCCTGACATTGCATCGTCACATCAATTAGTATACATGTTGTACATGGATCTGCTAGTCCAAATTGGCAACGATGCACAGTGCCTTGTCTAGATCAACATAATGCAGTAAACATTGTGATTCCACCTCCCCAACACCTGTAACGGAATAATTTTGCATTCGTGAAGCACCGGTCAAGTAATGTTTGTAGGTGCATCGGAGCACTGAGGGGTGGTGGGGCAGAAGGGGATGCCAGTCAACAATACTACTGGTGCTGGTGTCATTCATGTCACGCAAGTGCAGGGGTGGGTGGCACAATGAAGTGCAAGGGGGAGTGGCGGCCGGAAGTGCTGTACAAGGTAAGTAGGACTTGACGTCAAGGGCAGATGGTGTTAGGCGCAGACAAGTGCTGGGGGGGTGGCCTATAGGGGTACAGAGACAATCATGCTGTGCTGTGGGCTCGGAGGGGACAGGGGAGGTACACACTGCCTCTGGCTCGGCAAGGTCCTTTCAGATTTCTATGTGTCCTGCAGAGTTGTCACATGCCGCAGATATGTGCCCTTGGATTGGGGATCTCATCTTGGTGAGAAGGGTGAGGCGCTATTGCCTTTGGAGCATGTGGCAGGCCAGTTTGCCAGAGGATGGCCATGATGCAGGACATTCCCTCTCTGCCACCCGGCACCTGTGGTTTGGGTTCCCAAGATCCGAGTCATGCCAGGACTCTGCATTGGCATGGGGCTTCAGACAGGTGGTCATGACCGTGGCTAAGACATCCAGTGTACCTGACATGGAGTGGAGCATGGAGTGGGCCCTGTCAGGATGGGAGTGAGCCTAAGGGGGAGCTGGATGGGGGGGACATTTTGGCAGCATGAGCCTCGACTGACACACACTTCATGGGTCGGAATACCAAGAAGGTGTGTGACAGTGGTGAGGGTGGCTTTGCCTGTGGGGTGTTGAGGGTGAGCTGGGAGGAGAGGAGAATGTGATCACTCCAGGAGAGAGGAGTGCAGAGATGGACGGAGAGGGGAAAGTCAGATGAGATCAGAGCATCAAGAGTGTGCCCTGCAGAATGAGTAGGGACAGACGGGAGTCTAGAGGGTGAGAGGGAGTTGCTGAGGTCACAGAAAGGTCACGTGGGGGCGTCAACAGGCATGCAGGTGGATGCGTACCGCACCAAGGATGAGGAATTCTGTGTCTGGGGACATGAGTGAGGAGGAGAGGTGAGGACACTCAGAAAGGAAGTAGTACATTTGACCAGTTTTCCCAGACACAGTACGCACTGTTTGGAATGTCAAGGTGTGGTGGACAGAAACCTCACACAAGCCATTCCAGAGTGGAGTAGGTCTAAGTAGGTGTGACAGTGGCAGGAATACCCTCAGGGAAGCCAAGGGCACACCCCCCCTGCACAGTAGTGGCGGGCCAAGGAGAGGGTCAAGGATGCAGACAGAGCTGGCCGTCAGACATGTTTCCATGAGACCAAGGATGTCAAGGTGCATAACCTCATGTAAGTGACAGTTATCGGAGGAATGCCTGATGCAGCCGCAGTGAAAGGAGTGTAATTGTGGAGGAGGTTGACAGCCTTGTAGGACTTACGGGGAGTGCTAGAGATCAGAGGTGCCGCATGTGTAGGAGTTGGAGTGGGAGGCGGAGAAGGTTCATGGGAGGGTGCAGGGAGGCAGTGCAGGATTGATGAGGAGAGAGGAGGGGGGACAGCAGGAGAGGTAAGGAAGTTGATGAGATGTGGGTAGCATTTCTCAAGGAGATTGAGGTTGGCCTAAGGGCCTTGGACTGAGACGCTCCCATTACCATGCACATCATTAGTGGTATCTGAGGATTGGAAGGAGGCCAGGAGTACACCCCAACGGGTCCCACCTATGATGGTGGAAGAGGAGCAAGGAGAGAGGACAGGGACCATGTGAAGGGTCTATGGGACAGGCAAAGGCATGTATGAGCAGATGTCAGTGAGAGTTAGCTTAGAGTAGGCTCAGATGCACTGGTCAGCAATAGGGTGGGTCGCATTGGAGGGCAGGCTGCCCTCATTTGACTTTTGGCAAGCAGGTGTCGTGCGTAGGGCACGATGGTCTGAACTGTAGAAGTCATGGAAGATAGACCATGAAGAGCAGCATGGAGTGTGAGGGAATGGGGCTCGAAACCAGACGGTACCAAAGGACCCAGGAAGGAGGTGGATGTCAAGGCTACATCCACATTATGACTGCATGTTGGTAGGCATTTATATACAGAGGACGCATTAGCATGTGGTATCATTGCATGTCAGGCATGTGAAGATGAAACTTTAATGGCTGGGGGAAAGGAGAGGAATGGTATGTAAGACATCAGATGAATAGACAGGGGAGTATGAGCAACAATGTAGTGACAAAATTACTAATCAAGGGCAACTTCCATGGTGTTGGCCCATATGTGCACTGTTGCCAGTAGGGATAGTGCTGTGGCCAGATGGTGTTGCACTGAACATACTGGATGAGGCACATGGGTGCCACTATCAACTCTGCCACACACCCCCTTGACAGGCACCCAACATGAATGCTTCACACACACACCATGCACATGGATGATACACACATGCATGTGCACTCACCGGATGATGCCTCGTAATCAGGGAGGTCTCCCACACCTTGGAGTTGTCCCTCGGTGACGTAGGATCCAGCTACGGACTCGTGTGGTGTGAGTTCTATTTCCTGTGCTGGGGACCCACCTCCAGTCACCAAGGTTGCGGCATGACTTGAGGCCAGCTTATCCTTTGCCCTGCGCTTAAGGTCATTCCAGCGCTTCTGGCAATCACTAGCTGTGCGCCTCACTACTCCAAGGGCACTTATTCTGTCAGCAATGGTCTGCCAGTGTGCCTGGCGTCTGGCATGTGTGGTCTTGGACCCTGCAACGATGACCATTTCCCTATCATGATCTGACACATACTGAACAAGTGCATTAAGTTCGGCGTCTGTGAAGCTTGGCTTCCTTGATGGGCCGGACTGTGCAGCCGTGTCTGGGGCATCAGCCTGTGCCGGACGTGCACTCTTCCTCTTGCGCTTGGAAGGGGGTGGGGATCCAGAGTGTCCTACGCCGCTGTGGACACTAGGGGCAGGAGCCGTGGTGGACTCTGTACTGGGTGTGTGTGATTGCCCACTCAGCATGGGAGTAGGTGCAGGCATTGGGGGTAGTGGGATGGGGTCAGGCCTGATCTGAGGTGCATGAACTAGGACCGACACAGTCTTGGCAGGGTGTATGAGAGGTGGGGTGGATTGAGCCACACCCTGGCTACGGGGGCCAGCAGATGACCTATCTGGCATAGATGCGCGTGCCCTGATGACACCAATGTGCACCGGTGCACGTGCAGTGGACCTGCTGACCTGGATGTCAGCGATGGAATCACCCTCGGACAGGTCTGGTGCCACAATGGCCTGGTCCGACATGGGCTGATCAGGGTTGGTATCAGCCACATGACTCTCAACTGGGGGGGGGAGGGGGGGGGGGGCATGGGTGTCCCTGACTGTTCCTCCAGACTGGGGGGAACAGGGGCGCCCTGCAAGTCACAACCACGTCCCCTGTTGGATCCTCCACGGCCACCACGTGTGGCTCGGCCACCTTTGCCACCCTTACGGCTTGCACGCCTCCCAACCATGGCACTGATGGTATTGTGCGTATGGGAGTGGGTGTGCACAATTGTCCTGGGCAATTGGGTGTCAAAGGGGTTGGGTACCAGATGGTATTCGTACCCTAGTGCAGTGGCAAGGCTATATGACACCCCTGGGGAAAGATGACGGGTCACGCAACGCACAGGCACCCCAAAAAAGTTAAGGAACGTGCACAATACCCCTCCTAGACCACGTGTGCTGATGGAAAACCCTGCACTACGCTGTGGCATCCAGTAACACAATGAACGTATGCGTGTCACACGCGGCCTAGATTGACCTCTGAAGGGGTAGGCTACACACGGGGCAAGCACAGATGTTAGATACGTGCGTGACTCACCGTCTGCCAGGTAAAAGAGCGTGAAAAAATAGCACTTTTGGTTGGCAACACCCCCGCCAAAAGAAGAGGTGTACGCTGTCTGAGGAGACAGGACAACTGTAGAAGGGGACACTGTTTGAGGGAACAGGCCCAGGAAAACCAGTACAAGAGGAAATAGAGAAAAGAGCTGTCAGAGGTAACAGGGAGTACGAACTGGAAACGCCGTGAAGTAAATCGCGTGTGAAACGACAAGAAGTACCGAATTCACCCACTCGCTCTCCACGAAAAGCACGTACAAGGAAATTGTGTTCAACACTACCTTTTATACAGGCCCACACGTACATCGTCACTTACGGCGTGTACGTGCTTGGCCCATTTTCACCAATCACACGCTTTGGCACTCCTGCGTGTAGGTATCTTTTCACCAATCACACGCTTTGTCACTCCTGCATGTGGATCCTTTTTCACCAATCACGCGCTTCGACACTCCTGCGTGTAGCTCACTTTTCACCAATCACACGCTTTGTCACTCCTGCATGTGGATCCTTTTTCACCAATCACGCGCTTCGACACTCCTGCGTGTCGCTCACTTTTCACCAATCACACGCTTTGACACTGCACGTGCAGGTAACTATTGACGCACATATGCTGGTGACGGGTTTTCGCGCGATGCGGGTTTTCGCGCGATGAGTGTGGGGTTTTCAGGTGCAAAATCACTCCCTATCAGGCTGTCCACGCGTTCTAACACGAAAGACCACGCTCCTGGCCAGGAGGCCGAATTTAAGTCCCCAAGAACCCTGAGCACGCTCCCACCTGCCATCGGCTGCTGCCTGACTGCCTGCTGGCCACGTGCCCCACAGTGCTGGTGGGTGGGGGTGGTGGGAGACATGGGTGGGGGCCTGGTGGAGGGTGCCCCTGGTGGATGGGGGTTGGGGGTGGTGGGAGACATGGATGGGGGCCTGATGGCAGGTGCCCCTACACTGCTGGGGGGTGGGGGTGGTGGGAGACATGGGTGGGGGCCTGGTGGAGGGTGCCCCTGGTGGATGGGGGTGCAGGGGGACATGATCAGGTGTGCAGGGTAGTCCACTGTTTTGTGGGCTGCCTGCAGGGGCCGGGGAGGGTGTACAGGGTACACCTGTGGGGGCCCACCCAGCCTATTCGCATGTGATAATTCCCACGCACCCCTGTGATACACGTACCCTGGCCAATCGCGTGTTGAACTTCCCGCTACCCCTGTAATACACGCACCCTGCCTGTTCGCGTGTGATGATTCCCGCGTACCCCTGTAATACACGTTCCCTGGCCTATCGCGTGTTCTACTTCACGCGTCCCCCTGTAATACACGTTCCCTGGCCCATCGCGTGTTGAACTTCCCGCTACCCCTGTAATACACGCACCCTGGCTGTTCGCGTGTGATGATTCCCGCGTACCCCTGTGATGCACGTTCCCTGGCCTATCGCTTGTTCTACTTCACGCGTCCCCCTGTAATACACGTTCCCTGGCCCTTCGCGTGTTGAACTTCCCGCTACCCCTGTAATACACGCACCCTGGCTGTTCGCGTGTGATGATTCCCGCGTACCCCTGTAATACACGTTCCCTGGCCTATCGCGTGTTCTACTTCACGCGTCCCCCTGTAATACACGTTCCCTGGCCCATCGCGTGTTGAACTTCCCGCTACCCCTGTAATACACGCACCCTGGCTGTTCGCGTGTGATGATTCCCGCGTACCCCTGTGATGCACGTTCCCTGGCCTATCGCGTGTTCTACTTCACGCGTCCCCCTGTAATACACGTTCCCTGGCCCATCGCGTGTTGGACTTCCCGCTACCCCTGTAATACACGCACCCTGGCTGTTCGCGTGTGATGATTCCCGCGTACCCCTGTGATTCACGTTCCCTGCCTAGTCGCGTGTAGTACTTCCCGCGTACTCCTGATTTGGAGATTGCCCGCTTTGCTTTCCTTGTTTGCCTGCCCTGTGAAGTGGTCCGGGGTTAGCGCAGCCCTTAGCGATGATTTAGCGCTTTTGATGGCTTTTCCGTGCGCGAGGGCGTTCTTGGGGGCGTTACTGGCGCTGCTGCAGGCTCGCTGCGATTCTCTGCGCCACGGCTGTTTTGGGAGCTTGAAATCCATGAATACGCTGTGCGCGGAAATCTGTTTTAGCGCACGTGCCTGGCGCAGACTATCGCAGGCGCACGCTGTGCGCCAGCCGCGTGCGCTACTTGTGCACTGGATTCTATGAATTACCCTGTTAGACTTTTAATAAAGCCTGTTATGGCCAGCCTCTCATGTACAGTCTGGGTACATAAGCAATGTTTCCATGCCATATCCACATCGAAGGATATACAATTCAGCTCTAAAGCTGGAAAATATCTGTCCCTTAAAGACTTTAGCGAATCACACTCCAGAACCAAATGTCGTAAAGACTCAGGTTTGGTGAAACAGAACCTGCAGCCAATTTCCTCCTTCTTTATGACGTTCCTTCTAAGAAGAATTTCCATGGTCAGAAGAAGATTTCTCCGTACCCGTAGTAAGATCCCATGATAGTACCTATTCAGAAATTGGAGCAGAATGTTGGATGGGGATCCTCAGCATTTATGCTCATGCGCCAGATTACTTAAAGATGTATAGGAATGAAAGTCATCCGTTGTATGAACCCAATCGAGGTCAAGCAAGGCCCTTTTTACCTTAAGGGGATTAGAGACCATAGTATCTAAGTCCAAGCCAATGTCCTGTAAAATATGTTCGCATCTTACCCTCAAGGTACACAGCTCTACAGAAAGGTTATATTTTCACCCAGTAGATGGTACAGGGAATCAGGTACAGGGGCCACAATTTTCACAAAGAGGGTCAGACAGCGTCATTGCACCCATGCCCAAAGTGACGAAAGACCTAATTCGAATCTTAGTGCAGATATAGGCACTGCATTGGACACGCTGAGTACTCGCCTCCATACTCTGCCCTCAAGATCTTCTCCCATTTCTTCGGCAATAATTAAGACCATATGTTAACTTTGGTACAATTTTGCCTTCAAAAAACATTATTGCCGGTTTGATAGTAAATCCACCAAATTTGCGATAAATTTTATCTGGTTTTCCAAATGCTTGGCCTTACAGAGCAACGCCTCAAGACCAATTTTATATCTCCTATATGCTACAAAGTTACAACCGAGAGTCCTGACACCTTCAGAGAATTTCAGGGCCATCCCTTCAACATACCCCGCAGGCTGATTATTCTTAGCCCTCGATTTTTTAAAGGCCAGTATTTTCATTTTAATAGGATTAATAATAAGCCCTTTATCTCGTGTGTATATCTCAAATATATTAAGAAGCCTTTGCAGACCGACCCTAGTGAGGTCAAAGATTAAAAAATTGTCTGCGTATGCAAGCCATGTGATTTTTGCCTGTCCGATTTTAGGTGCAATCAATCCTTCCTCAGCCAGGGCATACACAACATCTGATATATATTGATTGAATAGCCAGGGGGCCAGGACACAGCCCTGACTAACCCCCTGATAAAATGTAATTCTCTGAGATACAGCCCCCTTTTGACGGAGGCGGACTTGAATCCCACAATTCTCATAGACTCCCTCAGCAATGCCCCCAGTAACCCCCATTTAGCCAGTTTTGCCCAGAGTTTCCCACGGTCTACCCATTCAAATGTGACTGATAGATCGATAGAGGCCATATATGTGCAACCCTTCGGCCTCCACCAAGCATCTTCCTGGAGACATTTGAGTACCAACCCATTGATGTTAGTTGATGGCCCTTCCTGAAACCAGTCTGAAACTGGTCCAGGGTGCGAGGCACTTTAGCCAATTCTTCCAAGTGAGAGAGAACGAAAGCCGAGAAGCTTTTAAAGTTGGCATCTATAAGAGAGATTGGCCGATAGGTAGTTGGATCAGTCCTACTGCTGCACTTGTATATTGGGATCACATGGGCTGTACTCCAAGAGAGTGGAGGTACCCCTGTTCGAATTATGTCTTTAAATTCCAGGAGTAGAAGATTCACCTAGATATTACTATCAGCCTTAAAGGTATTGGTTGTAAGGCCATTTGGACCTGGTGCTCAGGATTTTTTGCATTTGGCTGTCAGGGAGTTAATGTCACTAATATCCAAATTAGGGTCCCAGATGTTACTATCCATAAAGGCATTTAGCACAGATGGAAGAGTCATTGGGGTGCCAAACCTTTTCTCAAAAAACTCAACCCACTGAGGCTCTGAGATAGTGTTAAATTGGGAGACTACAAAATAAAATGCCAGAAAGCACTAACCTCAGCCCTAATCAGGACACCCAGCATGGTCCCAGCATCCTGTTGCAGTATAATATTCTTTATTGACTTGCAGTAGTTTTATAGGACTGCTTGATTTTCCTGACATATTCATGTCTAGTGCCCTCATCTATACTTAGCCGATGGGCCCCTCTAATATCCCTCCTCAAAGATATTTTTGCAGAGGCCAAATCCCCATTATAACAATGTGTGTATCTACTATGACCATTCTTTTTGCTATTCATCCTAGGTAGAATACCACAGACTGCATCCCCAATAAAATTCTGGAACATATTCATATTAAAGTTCTTATGTTTTCAAACTAGAGTAGATTTATTGTAGGAGTCC
The DNA here is from genome assembly GCF_040938575.1 of Ambystoma mexicanum. Lineage (NCBI taxonomy): Eukaryota > Metazoa > Chordata > Amphibia > Caudata > Ambystomatidae > Ambystoma > Ambystoma mexicanum. The sequence continues at coordinate 858,289,420 of NC_090934.1, read as the reverse complement.
CTCAGATTGTAATTCAGGGTACAGATGTTAATCTCTGTCCATCGTATTGCATTTCCTGCCACAGTGGCGACAACATGCGGTTGCACTCTAAATTCTCTGGTATTCCCTGTCAGATCAGAAGTAGCCATTACGATAGATTGGTCACTCCAATAATTCCTCAGCACCTTCAAAGACGCACATCTGTTAAACAGGAAATAATCCAGATAGATGTAATCCAATATGGAGGAGCTATCACCCCTATGCCGAGTGTGCCAATCAGACTCCTTATAATTTCGACCCATACTCCCCACCAGTGCTTGTAATCCTATGCTACCCAATCCCACATGCCAAGTTCTCCCCAGTTGTTGCTTCCTAGGGCATCCAGTAATATGCAAGTCTAGTTCCCATGGATTACTCTGCGTTCCACAATCAGCATTTAAGTCCCCTACCACCAAGACTCTGCCATTTGTGAACTTCCCCGACCACTCATCAATAACTTGGCACACTCTCTCAACAAAGGTATACACCAATGTGATACCTTTGTGCCAGTATATGTTAATGATTAGAAACTTCAGAGCCCCATCCCCAGAGGTGAGCTCCACCCCCAATAAACCAAAAGGCAAATTCTCAATAATTGTAAGCAGACACAGTTGGTCTCTCGTAAATTGGCCAGGCAGATAGGATTGGTAAAAAGATGTACATTTCCACGAGTATTCCAAGATTTTAAACATAGCAAAACATTTTTCCACTCAGTGCCCCGACATTTATGTTCATTACAGGACCAATTTCTGCCACAAGGAGGAGATAATTGTAGCCCAATCTATTTCTTTGCCTTCAGCTTTTCCATTCCCGCTGGCCAGACCTACATTCCCATTCCCCCCTGAGGCAGCACAATTCTCTGCATATCATTTTTGTTGTTGGGGCCCCTCTTCCCTGTTACCTCCTGCTCAACTTCAAACCCTAGGTTCAATAACCCCTTACTTTTTTTGAAAATCAATTCCTTTACTAGAGAAGAGTTCAAATATACAATGCAGGAGTCCAGCTGATCTCCATCGGGGAGAGCAGCTCTTACTGTCTTTTGTGGATCAAAGTGTCTCTTTGGTTAATTGAGCTCTCTGTGACTCATGATCAAAAGCAGAGGTCCCCCTTGAAGTTTGTGGCGAGAACAGACTTTCTGTCTCCATCAATTCACATACTTCTTCCCTTGGAAAGGGGGTCTCCCTGCAGGGCTTGCCTACTGTAAACAGTTGTCCCAGATATGTCATTCACTGCCCTTGATACTGAGGGGTGGGAGCTTGCTTCAAGTTGACACATTCCATATCAAAGAGGTGTTGGTGTTTCCTGTCCCTTGTGTTCTGTGAACAAGCCCCTTCGCAGGCCTGCTTCAATTAACTCTCATCAGTATGCGCTGCCACCACACAGAACTACAATAGAACAGGGCGGATACATGGAGCCTTTGATATTTTAACTAGGCTGGCCATGGTAGGAGAAAAGTGTCGCCTTCGTCCTTCTTGAAATGCTTTGATGTACCCGTGGCTCGCACATTCCAGCTGAACGTGACAGGGAGGACTGGGCCAGAGTACACTTGACTATGGGCCTCATTACACGGAAGGTGGTAATGGTTAACGGCCACCGTTAATGGTAACGGTGACCGTTAACCATTACCGCCTTACTACGAGGTCCCTTAGCGGGTTGGTGCTTTAACGCCTGCTTTTTGGAGGTGTTAAAAACCAACTCGCTAAGGAACCTCGGAGCTAATTACGGCACCACAAAGTTGCGGTGCCGTAATTAGCGCCTTCCCCATTCCCATAGAGCCCTATGGGGCAGAAATGGGGAAGGGCAATGGCGGAAGGGGGATTTACCGCCCCACCAACCTTAGAATGGGGCGGTAAATCCCCTTTCCGCCAAGGCGGTGCTGGTATTTTACCGGCATGAGCCATGGCGCTAATAGCGCCATGGCTCACCGCCTTCCGTGTAATGAGGCCCTATGTGTTGTGTGACAAGCATAGCAAAATATGTGCAGATTAGCCCCACACATTTTCTGAGGTTGATCTCCCATCATTCTATTTCTTACAAAATTTTAAAAAAGCCCAGGCGAGCGCATTCCCCCCACTTCCCAGCATGCGGCTGGTCGAATTTCTCCCAGTTTACCTGTACAATTCCGGTGTTTGGCCTCTGAGACAGGTTTCCTACGTCTTCCCTGGCTTAAGTAACCTGACTGGGTATTTTGCTAGGTTTGCCCGGTCCCCAATTCTGCTTCTGGGCTCTGGTTTGGGTTTGATTTGGTTCCTGATGGGCTTTATGGGCAATGCATTTTAATGTAACTAGCCTAAACAATTACCCAGCCCTCAGAGTCGCCCAGCTAGTGGTTGCCAAACACAGTTCCAGACAGGGAACTTTGTCACACATCCAGTGAACGCAAGGGATATTTGCCTTGCTGCTGCAGGGCAGTAGTCCCCTTTCATGAGAACCATTAAAATAAAGTCTTGCTGCAAATCTCGCTTTAGTGTCAAGTGTTTCCTTATCCTCTCTGTGCTTCATGACATGACTGGTCATGGGGTTTGACTGTTTCTAGCTTTTCGAGGAATATGTCCAATTTGAGTTCATTGCAGGCCCTGTTTGAAGATGGGTGGGAACGTTGACCGTTTTAGCTAGTGGAGCAGCTAGGATGGAAATGCTGATCAGCATGGAGCCGGCGGTCCCTCCAAGGTAAGAGTGCTGGAGAAGACACAACATTTTTGTGTCAGAACCTTGCATCCAATTTGTCCCAGGCAACAGAAGTGGGCACCTCTAGTTGCTTGAGGTTTATGGCACTCAGTTTTGGACACAGCTTTTTTGTGGAAGCGTGCTCTTCCTTTCCCAGCCAAAGATTAAGGTTTCAAGTATGGTGAGGTTTTGGTGGTTACCTGTGAAGGAGGGGTTACATTTGGATGGTCTGTAGATAAAGTGGAAGCATAAGTGGTGGAACAGAGCTGGAGAAGTGACTTGTAAACCAGAATGTTGACAGAGAGTGATATTTTGAAATCGAAAGATGGCATCATAAACACTGCGCAAATGGCACGTGAGAACTCACAAAGCATAGATAACCATGTGAACAGGTGGTGAAAATAGCCCTCGCAGATATGCAGCAGATATAACATGGTACTAACTCCGACATGAGGCAACTCAAAACACTCACATCCAAACTGATTTTACAAATATGTGCACCCATTGTTCACCCTTCCTTTTCAGGATGCAAACTTAATAGCGTAGCCATTTAAGATCCCAGATCCGTCCCAACCTTTCCAGGATAGTGTGTACAGTCCCAGTATATGGTAGAAAAGAGTACTTATCCATAAATTGATATTATATTTTCCCTGAAGCCACCCAGCCATTCCAGAGCAGATGAACAAGACCTATCAACTTCCAGAATCTACTCAGTTATTCTAGACACCATATACAATCCCCAGAACATGGTGCAAATAATGTACTGACGTTCCATGATTCCCCAGGGCAACGCTTTCTGATGAAATAACTTTCGAGAGACTTTTTGGGGGAACTCAGAGGCTCTGGGGCCAATGGCAGCCACCCGCTCAGTGAAGCGATCACTCGATGCATTATAAGATGGACCTCACAGAGCCTCTTTCCCCTCCCCAGCCTGATGCGTAAGTGATCCCCAGTGAAGGCTAAACACTCTGATCCCTGAACCTGTCTCAGAACATGAGGACTTGTGTTATGCAAGACACTGCATTAAGAAGACAAAAGAGAAAGGGTGTTTTCTGGAAAACGAGCAACTGATTCGCAAGTCCGTTTCTGCTCTGTGACCGTGCTGACACATGTGTCAGACTAAACTCTCACACCATAGCTCCTGGAAGTTTGTGGCAGCAAGGAACCTCAGAACTGCAAATGTGGGTGTCACTTCCAGAACATCAGTCACCCTCCAGGTGAGGAGTGAAATCACTGAGCCATGCCAGGGCCATAGCCACAAGATTGCAGCAGTGGGTTTTGACCTCTTGGTTAGTGTCTCTAAGCCAAATCTAACAATAGGTGATCATAGCCGTTCTGGGAAACCATACCACTTGACTATAGTAAGCGTGGAAGGGGAAACATCTGGGAGAGGAGAAGACACAAGGTGTCGTTACCTCCTGTGACCCAAGCACTATAAGCGAAAGGCCCACCAGTCCCTGGGCTTATTGGAGAAATGATAGGCAGCCAGACAAATTAAAAAGCAGCAGAGCTAGTCAGTGGGTATGGAAGTTAGGAAGGATATCCACAGAGACAAAGAAGGAAAGAAGTGAGCAAGAGGAAACAAGAGGTGTGAAATGCTATGGAGTGCTGATGCTACATCCCAATCGAGGATGGGACAGGAAGTGAAGCAAGCTGTACATGGACTACTCGAGGCTGTTACACAGATCCTGGCAATGGACAGAAAAGCCTGAAGGAGATGCATGTTGTGTGCAAGCCTGCTCTGGCCTTCACTTCAAAGGTTGGCAAGGAGCCAGACGAAGGAGTGACACTTTGCATGCAAGTCTGCTGGAAGATATAGCCCAGATCCTCGCATATAGCCATAGAACCAGAGGAAGACAAGAGCTTGTGGCTGATGGGTGAGAATAACTTCAATCTGACGAGTAACCATGTTCCTATCTCATAGGTGTTGACTAAATCTAGGTCCCAGGAGCACATGGCATGTCTATGAAGTCCTGGGGTAATTATAAAACACCCAAGAAAGAGTGTCGGGGCACTATGAACTCCCTGTGTCTGTGAGTGATCTGGAGATACCAAGAAGGGGTTATTTCCCAGGACATGTTGTTTTTCTGCAGACTAGGGCACTGGACTTGGGATAGGTTACTAGGTCTTCTTAGAGTAAGTCCTCACACACGTTTTGTTTATCCAACATTCCCACACCCTAAGACAAATATATACCCCTTTAATTGAATTTTCTTGAAACTACACTGGTAGAGGGATCTGCAAAGCCAACTTAATGGTCCAAAAGGTTTTCAGTAAAGCATAACTAAACATTCAATGGTAGAGTCACAAAACAGTAAGTATTCCACTACGAAGGGCAATGGTCTGCAACGTTTGTCCCTCCTTGGACTGCAAAAACAAAGAGGTGATGGCTGGAAGGTTTAGAATTAATCTTAACCACTGGCAACGCTCTGGGCAACCCTCCAGACCACCGTTCTTCGCCTGCCAAGCCATTACAGAAGGGAAAGACCATATGCAAATCAGGCTTTGCCCCACCCCAAAAGGGGCAGTCCAGCCCGAACTGCTAGGCCACATCCCTTCTGCACGAGACCACAAGCATCCCCAAACATGTTTCGCCCTTGTTGGGGCTCATCAGTGAGGAGTAGCTTGGGTCTCTAGGCCCAGCAGGCACGGGACCCACGTCTGGGCATACCCGTCCCACTCGGGGTGACATAGCAAAAACAAAGAGGTGATGGCTGCAACACCCATGACCTCTCCACTGACAATACAGGCTAAGGTTGATAGGTTGATAGCAGTTGTAGACCAAAACATCTCGAGTGCCAACGTTTTAAGACCCCTGCTCGATTGTTGGTCCCTGAATCTGCCCGTCAGCTGGCTGAAGAAGAGATTAGGCAGCAAAATTTGACTTTGCAGCCTGAGAATTGAGACCTCAGCCACCTACTGAGCAAGAAACCAGCTGTGGCATCTGCAAGATAAGGGTACTCCCCTTTGATAAGAAAGCAACCTTGAAACTACGAACTGACCATATAACAGAGGGGACCAGCACTGATTCTGAGTGCACCCTGTCTCTGCCATCATCCCCAAGACCACCCACATATCTGCCCTGAAATTGCTCTATGTCACATGGTACCTCAGCACCATAATCTGTTTCTAGAGTCCTAGAACAGCCTGGATCATAGACTAAGAGCGCCAGCTGCCTCCTATTACCAAGAGGCCCTGCATGTTGCAGTCCTGTCACACTGGCCAGATTATCCAATCACCTGTTAGTGTTCTGTCCTTCAGAAACACAGGTCAGTCCAGTAAGCTTCACAGTGAAGTTCCAGTGCTGATGTGGTGTTATCCTTGCTATTTCTCTTCAAACCTCATTATTTTTAATGCACTTAATAGTGTTAGTAACATTAGCATTATGAATAACACAATGTTTTTTCTTGACATTATTCTTGTGCACACACTCATGTTAATAATGTTCTGGTGCTGCCCAACACACCCTTTTTCAAAGTAAAAAGTGATTGTCCTCTGCTTGCCGCGCTCAACAACTGGGTTACTATTTGTTTACTTCAGAAGAAATACAAATTTGAAGAGATATACTTAAAGAAAATTCCAGCCTGTGTGGCTATGTTTATTTAAATCAAAACTTAATGTGTATGAATATCTTATGTATTAAGACAAAGCAAAAGAAATAACAAAAATACACAGAAGTATACAGAAAGATGCAAAAAGTACAAAAAACATGCAAAAAAAACCTCTACGGGTATAGAGATACTTGTTGGTCTTGTGTCAGTGCATGTGATAATTCCTGAAATAACAACCAGTATTTCCTAAGCTTCATACATTTGAAACATAAATTATAGTATCCAAAAATTTGAAACACAACATGGATTTGAAATGTGCAAACATTTGACACAACTGACTTCCGACACGTGTTTCAACCTACTAAGGTTATCATCAGGGCTCAGATATTGTAAGCAACTGTATTGCCCAAAAAACTAAAATCAACCTATTCAGGTCTTCCAGTTCAGTGCACACAGAGAGAAAGATGTAAAGAGGGGGCGGGGAAATGGAGGGGAAGAAAGAGGAAAAAATAAGTTAGAGAATACTTTTAATCATAGTTGTTGCATGAATTGTTAAGCATGTTACCTATAAGTTTACTTGAAGTATGCTGGTTAGTGAGTAAAGAGATACTAGGTGAGTAACCAAGTTGCTGTGTGGTTAATATAGTACATGCCACACCTTGATATGACATGCCATATCATTTTCTTGTGATTCACCCTTGTATTTTGACAATCTACATAACTAGGTGGGGGGGCCTCTTTTTCGTGCACATTAAAGGATTATTCATGTCCTTGGGGTAATTGTTGCTACATCTGTTCCAAAACATCTATGGCTTACCTGCTGCTTTGCAGATATAGGGCCTCATTACAACCTGGCAGCTTCGGATCGCGGTGATTCCGTGATGGCGGTAATAAAGTTTCCGTGTCCGCAAGGTTGCGGAAAGACCGTCCGATTACGTGCTGTCCGTCGCACGCACCACATGGACGCGGAAACGTTGTTACCGCCGTCACAGAAAAAGCCACGGAAATGGACATAGCGCTGCTACAAGTAGCGCAAAACCTGTGTCCGCCTCCGTCTTCACGGGAAACGGAACCGGAAATACCATGATCGCCAAAAACCGGAAACAGAGAGGCGGCCATCATATAAAGCGCAATCCATTGCCATCCAGAGTCAGCACAAGCACAATCCATACTGTGAGAAGGCAAAAGGGACTACCAGCATGTCTGCCACGATTCCAGCGCAGAGGCAGTGCAAACAGTGCTTCAGTGAGGCAGAGCTAACTGTGCTCGTGGAGCACATAGTGGAGCAGGCAGAGATGCTGTTCAGTGCCAATCAACGGTGTGCCACACAGCAGCGGAGGAAGGAAGTGTGGGCAGAAGCAGCACGCAAGTGCACCGCTGTGGGCGTGACAGTGAGGAGCGTCAAGGACTGCCACAAGCGGTGGGACGACCTCAGGCTGAGGGTTCGTAACCTCATCTCCACACACCGCCAACGCAGCAGTGGGACAGGTGGAGGACCCCCTTCCCCACTGAGGCTGCAAGCATGGGAGGAGCGTTGCAGCAGTGTCCTCCATCTTGAGGGCATTCATGGGATCTGGGAGGATGAGGCAGGAGTGAGCCCACCTGCAGATGCTGGTAAGTGTTCAAACATGAATGCCATATGGGAATATGTTGATGGCATTACAGTGACCCATTAATAACCCCCCCAGGCAGTGCATGACTGGCCCAAAGGACCCGTTAATAACCCCCCCCCAGGCAGTGCATGACTGGCCCAAAGGACCCATTAATAACCCCCCAGGCAGTGCATGACTGGCCCAAAGGACCCATTAATAACCTCCCCCCCAGGCAGTGCATGACTGGCCCAAAGGACCCGTTAATAACCCCCCTCCCCAGGCAGTGCATGACTGCCCCAAAGGACCCATTAATAACCCCCCGCCCCCAGGCAGTGCATGACTGGCCCAAAGGACCCGTTAATAAACCCCCCCAGGCAGTGCATGACTGGCCCAAAGGACCCGTTAATACCCCCCCCCAGGCAGTGCATGACTGGCCCAAAGGACCCATTAATAACCCCACCCCAGGCAGTGCAAGACTGGCCCAAAGGACCCATCAAGATCCGTATGGCACCCAATATCACAACAATGCATACCCCCAGCAATCAGATGCATGTAACGAACACTATACAATGACCAACCTGTATGATGCATGTGATGCACCCATCAGCCACCACCACAACACCAATTGCATGACCTCTGTGTCCCCACAGCCGTATCCAGTTACAGTGACACTGCACAACAGGCCAGGCAATCAGCACCGACACGTGCCCAAGCCACCGCCCCCACACAAGAGGATGCTGCCAGCAGTTCGGCATCTCAGCCCCCACTACCAACTGCAACAGATGTGCCGGCCACCACCACCGACATCCCCACCGTCTCCACGCTACCTGAGGCAAGACAGGTGCCACGGGAACCCACCATGCCCACCCAAACCAACACAGAAGCCAGCTGCACTGCAGAGGAGGTGGCCTGTAGTGACAACAGTGCCCCGGTAGAGCACTCTGATACTGGGCCACAGGGGGAGACGCCCACATATGATGACATGGGTTCCTTCCATCAGCTGGAGTTTAGCCCCACTTCACTCAGAAGTCCCATGAGGTCACCCACCCCATCCATGGCAGAGCTGAATTCCCGCATGCAGCGGATGGAGGAGCAGCAGGCAACCCTCACCCAGCTGGTGGAGAGGCAGCTTGAAGAATCTAGGCTGCAGAGGGAGTGCTATAGCACGTCAGTGCGTCGCCTCTCAAGGTCTATTGGATGCTTTGCAAGCACAATAGTCACCCTGGCACGCCATGTGCGGGAGGGTAACGACACCTCCAGGCTCATTGAGGCCATGTTGATTGTGCAACAGGCAAATCTTGCACGGATGCCATCCATACCAGATTATGTGCCATCAAATACCACCACCCCATCAAGCTCCACTACTGCCAGTCCAAGGAGGCGCTCAAGTCAGCTAACGGGGCTCTCGGACAAGGATGCACAGGCACAGAAGCGCACACAGAAGTGATGATATGTGTGTGGGGCACTGCAGGACACACGTGGACTTGAAGGGTGTGAGGGGTAGGTACGTTTGGGTGGTGGGGGAGGTTGTTTTGGGTGTTTGAACATTGGGGCCTGGGTGGGGGTGGGTACGTTTGGGTGGTGGGGGAGGTTGTTTTGGGTGTTTGAACATTGGGGCCTGGGTGGGGGTGGGTACGTTTGGGTGGTGGGGGAGGTTGTTTTGGGTGTTTGAACATTGGGGCCTGGGTGGGGGTGGGTACGTTTGGGTGGTGGGTGGGCTCGGGTGTACAGCTTCCCTAGCCATTTCCCCTCCTTCCCTGTTGTGAATTCATCAATATATCATCATTTGAAAGCAAAACATACATGTGTGGACATCTATCATTTCATTTGCAGTACAACAAATCATTTATTGTCATCACTCTATGCATTGCTGTGAATGTGCTGTGTCTCAAAAGTAAATGCGAATCAGCTCATCCCGTGCTCTTTGGCCATCAAGTGCACCTCTAGGGGGAGGTGGTGCCGTCCCATCCCCATTCCCATCTCCATCCCCATCCCCATCCCCATCTTCTTCATCTGCGTCTGGGGGCATTGGGATGTTCCTGCGCAGGCACAGATTGTGCAGCATGGCACATACGAGCGTGATTTTACCCGTCTTCACTGGGCTGTACAGCAGTGATCCCCCAGATCTACTCAGACAGTGGAAACGGGCCTTCAGCAGTCCAAATGTCCTCTCAATCATTCCACGTGTGCGGACATGTGCCCTATTGTATGCCTCTTCATGCCTGTTCTTTGTTCTCCGTACAGGTGTCATCATCCATGGCGTGAGTGCATATCCAGCATCACCTACTTGGGATGAAGATGGGGGGACATGTCAGTGTTTGTGGTATCATGTCTTAATCTGATGCTGTGCTATCTTGTATCATTGCTCATTCATGCATATGTGCCATGCAGTGGTTTGAAGTGTTCATTGGGCATCACAGTGGATGTCCCCAACTGGATATTGGCCTACACATTTATGTGCATGTGTACTGTGCCCTGCGGGTGACATTGGATTGTGAGTATGTCATAGTGCAGTGATGTGCACACATGGCAGAGTGACTCCACTGTACTGAAGTAGTCAATGCACAACGTCTCATTTACAGGCATCTCGTGCATTTGGAGGGCAGTGTTCCATTTGTGGGTGGGTGTCTGCAGTGGCACAAGGTGTATGGGACAGTGATAGGATGGGCTGTGGCAGGGTGTGTACAGGCACACTGTGGTGACCTGTCATGTCTTCCTTTGTGATGTTTGGTATCCGCTGTCTATTTGGTAGATGGGAGGGGGGGTGATGCATGTGCGGTCCAGCGGCACACTCACATTGCTCATTGGCCTGGACACATACATAACGCTTCAACAGGGTCAGAGCATTGTCAGCTGTACTCACCCAATAGCCATATGCTTTGTCCGGCATAGCGTTCCATGTACCGTGGCAACGTGGAATTCCGCAGTACCATAGAGTCATGGGTTGAGCCTGGGAAACGTGCGCAGCAGTGTGTAATCAGTAGCGTGGCATCACATACCATCTGTACATTCAGTGAGTGATACTGTTTCCTATTGCGGAACACCATCTCAATTGCACGTGGTACTGTCAGCTCAATGTGGGTGCAGTCAAGTGCACCTATGCAATTTGGCATGCCTGCTATGGCATGGAAGGCCAACTTTGTGGCAATGACCTCGGGGAGGGTACGGGGTAGGGCTATGTGTTCCGACACATGGCGCAAAAGGGCATCCAGTACCTGTACCAGGATTTTCGAGAAACAGGGTTGTGATATGCCGTGCAGCTCACCGACCGTGTGTTGATTGGTGCCAGTGCGAAGGAAATGCAGCACAGACACAACCTTCAGGAGGAGAGGGGGGGTGGTAGTGGGGGTGTCTATGTGGCTGCTGATGTCATCCTCAATCATGGCAGTGATGTACAGGATTGTTGGGCGGTCCAGCCGGTATAGTGTGTGGATCTGTCCTGGGGTAAGGTTCCGGGGTGAGGCCCTGATGCGTGGTATTGCAGGCTACCCGCGGGGTAATGGCGGCTGCACAATGGGGTTTGCCATAGGTGCAGGGTTGGCTGGTTGGCGCCTGCACCTCCTCCGCCTCCGCCTCCTCCTCTGCACCATTGCTGCCATCATGTGCAGTGCTGCCCGTTGGTTGAGTAGGCCTACTCCAAGTGCTACTAGAGCTGCTGCCTGCATGGTTCTGTGTTGTGTTGGGCTGGGTGTGGCCTTTTGTGGGCTCCCAGTGTGCTGCTGGGTCCAGCTGGGCTGATTTGGTGCACCTGTGCCCTGATTCTGTTCAGCAGGCACTGTTTAACGTCATGTTTGCGGTGGCGGCGGTACCGCCACCGTGATCACGGTTTTAACGCCATTGTTCTGGCGGTGTTTCCATGTCCACGCTAGTTGTGATGCTCGCAGTGTTTCGTGTTCCCGGTAACGGAGGGGTTTCCGTGCAGGTGGACTTTACGGCACCCTTAACTCTGTGGTGGCGGTTTGAGGAGGTGCTAATTCCGGGGCCGCAGGTCATGATTGGGCGGACGTGGAAACGGTGCCAGTATGGTTTTACCACCAGCGTTAACTCCGGACCGGTGTACTTGTAATGAGGCCCATTGCGTTTTTTGGGGTGTTCGGTCTGCTGCCCAGTGGCACAGTTTTCCTCGCTTATATAGGGGCGTATTCTTTGCAGTAGTCTTAGGTAATAGGAGCAGTTCTTAGACAATTGCATAACTTGGGACTCTGTGCTCAGTGATGCTTCCATGTGTATCCCAGAGTTTTGACTATGTTCACAACTTTTATGTGGGAGTCTTTTATATTGAAGCACTCATATTGATGGATCAGTTTTGATCTTGCAGAATTAGTCTCAAAAATCATTAACTCTGTCTTTTTGGCAATCAGGCATAACCAGTTGTTGGTCATCCATATTTCAATTATTTTGTATAGTGTTTTTACATTAGCACTGTCTTGGGTGTAATTACTGCTTAGTTCCATAACCAACTGGGTATCATCAGTGTAATTGGTGAAGAAAATGCAGATTTTCTCAAGGATTGTGCAAAGAAATTTGATATACAAGTTTAAAAAAAGCAGCGACAGGCTGGCTCCTTGCGGTACACCCAGTAGATTATTTCTGCGAGGGAGAAATTGTCCCCCCAGTGCACCCTTGATTCCCTGTCCGAGAGAAAGCAGGATAGCCAATCGATTGCCTCCTTGGAACAGTTTGCTCCTCTCTCTCAGGCAAGCTTAAGTTGGCCGTGGTCGAGCAAATCAAAGGCTGCACTGAGGTCCAATAGAATCAGGAGCCCTGTTTTCCCATTCTCCACTATATTTAACATGGGAGACTGGAGATCTAACATTGCTGTCTCTGTACTGTGAGCCGCCCGGAAGCCTGATTGTTGGCTATGTAAGATCTCATTGTTTTCAACAAATGCCTCTCTTGGAGAGAGAGAGATGACTGACTCATGAGCAGCATTAAGGGCCTACCTCCTTCCCCTGAGATTTCTTCGCTGGAAGGTCTTTTATAAGAAGACTTTTGATTGACCTTTTAGGGGTTCTAGACTGTCCCTTCTTGTAGCAGAGGAATGGGCTTTAACGTAGGTGATAATGGTCAGGGAAGTGCGTACCAAGGGTATTCCTCTACGAAGCCCTCCAATACTTTACTCCAAGCTCTTTTATCAAGCGGGGTTGGGTATAACTGAATGAGGCACGTGAAAGTTTCCTTAATGCTGCTCTACCCTTCCCGTTTCAGTGGTGAGCTAATCTGTTAGCCCTCTACATAAGGTGCAGGGCATACTCATTCCATGCTCTGGAGCCAATAACTGTGCTAAGGTTAATACATCAACTTACCATGCAGACTCCCCACTGAAGCTTCACACGGAGGGATCAAGTACTAAAAAAAGTGGGGGACTCTCTAACATGCCAATTGCACGTGGCGTCACCAGAAATTAGCATATGAAGGCGCCCTCTGAAGAAGGTGGGGAGACTCCGTCCACCCGTGAGTACCCTCGACTTGAGCCCTGCTTCGCAGAGAAGAAAATCTCCCTCCAAATTGGCATCCACGACTTTGAGGAGGGCACCTGCAGCTACATCTGAAAACAGAACATTTGCACCTGACATTCTGGAATAAACTGGGAGCTTATGGACAGTTTCCTCCTGAAAAAAAGTGTTGTGCGTGCACGTGGAGAAAGGATTCCGTTGCCAAGTCAAGATGGTAGTGTTGTCTGATTGAACTTCTGCCTATCAATTTAGGTGCTGGACCTGCCAGAACTAGTGCAGTCACAATTGCTTCTGAACAACTGCGGCTTCAGCACCTAATGAAGAAGGCACTTGCTGAAAATTGCCTTCACAAGCACTGTTGAGCAACAACCAACTAGATATAATGCATGGAAAAAACACAAAACTTGGCAAACCGAGTTGCTGTTGTGAAAAATAATAGAAGGAGTGGAGGTTGGCACTCACATACGGAGGGGAAAATGTCTCACTCATAGTCTAAGTGCGAAGGTGTCAGTGTTTCCATGCGAGCCTTCTACTGGCGTGGCTGGTTACAGTGCTCCAATGCGTTGTTGTGTGTGAGTTGAGGCCCCTATCCCCATCCTCTTGTGTGTGCATATGGCTATGACAGAATGAAGACATTTACTATGAGGGCACCTACTCCACCAATATCTACCAGGGACTCTCTTGACCAACTTCTCCCACACAGTTGATTCTGGCCATTCCTTAACGTTGGTATTTAGCCATTTTCCAGACCTTCTCAGTAGTGGTTCATCCAATGTGGCAACTCTCACATATGCAATGTCACTGTCCTGATTCAGTTCATCCTAAGGGATCCAGGTCTTAATGGGAAAACATTGTTTTTGTGGAATCCCCTTTGTGATTTTTATAGATTAAGCTCTACTTTATTTTAAATCGTAGATATATAACATTTTCTACTGACCTCACTTTACTGTGTATAAGTTGAGCCTGCCCATTATCTTCAGAGAATCACTTTGCCTTCATCCTGCCTGCTGCCAAATGAACAGTAGAAGTTCCTCCCTGGCCCATTTCCCCCTTTTTGAGACCCACATCGAAGGGTGACTTAGACCATCACATGGCCACTCCCCTCTTAGTGTCTGTACCAAGATTGTCCAATATTCAGAGGATAACTCACTCGCCTGTGTGTCGAATGTACATATGCCAGCAAGAGCCACACTTAGAACTGTGAATGTTGGCAAGTGCCACACTTAGAACTGTGCATGTTAGCAAGTGCCACACTTAGAACTGTGAATGTTAGCAACTGCCACACTTAGACAGAATTGTGAAAATGAGTGTGTGTCGCATCGAGATAGGATTGTGAATGTTAGCAAGTGCCACACTTAAATAGCATTGTGAATGTTAGCAAGTGCCCAGATTGTCCAATATTCAGAGGATAACTCACTCGCCTGTGTGTCCAAAGTACATATGCCAGCAAGTGCCACACTTCTGTGAATGTTGGCAAGTGCCACACTTAGAACTGTGCATGTTAGCAAGTGCCACACTTAGAACTGTGAATGTCAGCAACTGCCACACTTAGACAGAATAGTGAAAATTAGTGTGCGTCGCATCGAGATAGGATTGTGAATGTTAGCAAGTGCCACACTTAAATAGCATTGTGAATGTTAGCAAGTACCACATTTAGATAGAATTGTAAACATTAGCCTGCGCGGGACACAGACAGAATTGTGAATGATAGCAAGTACCACACTTAGATAGCATTGTGAATGTTAGCAAGTGCCACACTTAGAATTGTGAATGTTAGCAACTGCCACACTTAAATATAAGTGTGAGCATAAGCCTGCGTCACATCTAGACAGGATTGTGAATGTCGGCCATCGCCACATCTAGATAAAATAGTGAATATTAGCCATTGCCACATCTAGACTGCATTGGGAATATTACCAATGCCACAGTTAGATAGACTTGTGAATGTTAGCTTGCTTTGCATCTAGACAGGATTTCGATGGTGGGCCAGTGCCACATTTATATATAATTGTGAATATTGTTGTGCGTCATATATAGACAGGATTATGAATATTAGCCAGTGCCGGATCCAGATAGAAATGAGGAGATATTCACGCGCCACATCTAGAAAGAACGTGTAAATTTAGCACATATCGCTTCTAGATAGCGAGGCCAATAACCAACCCACTAACAATTTCACCCCTCTGCATACACCTCTCAAACTCTAACCAAACACAAAAACAACTCTAAAGCACAACAAAACGCACAAACTTCACTTAACTGCAACAATAAAACAAATCACACATAGCTTTGCACAACCGCACACAACGGCTACCGCCTGGAAAGCACCCCTAATCTCAGCGAACAGTGTTAACCAAACTGAAGCTACCAACAGCACATCACTGCTCTCTTGCACGTAGTCCTCTCTTCCCACTAACTCACCCCGACCCCCTTTTCTTTCGAGATGCGCCAGAGCGACAGGGGACCACTGCGATGTTGATAGTGCATGGTACAAATATCCTTTAACATTAACATTAACATAATGCCTCTCCTCTTAATCCATGAGGTGTCATACATGAGACTCCCTCAGAGAGAAGAGACTGATATTCAAAAGAAGGGAACATCTCTGCTTTACTTCCTTCGCCAACACTGTTCCAGCCACCAGGTGGGGCCATCTGGACTGAAGGTTACTGGCTGTGCATGGTATGATTTGTGGCCTCAATGTTTGGTACAAGTCACATTTCTCCCCTTCAGGTGAAGTATTTATTAGTCGTAATGGATACCAGACCAAACCATAGTTCATTGGGAAGGAGTCATTTTAGCCCATGGACAAAGGAATCTTATTCATGACCTTCCCAAATTACAACCACCCAGAAATCATGCTTAAAACCAAAGCAAGTACAGAAAGAACCACCCAGCCAGGATCAATAACAGCAGTCCAGGGTGCCCTGGCAAGACTAACACAGTCATCTTTTCAATCTCCACAAACCCCCATGCCCTCTGTAGCCTGCTTGTACCCCGCTACCACACCACGACAAGCACTCCCAGCACACCTCTAGCCCCTAAGACACACTGCCCCCTCGCTCCAGACCAGTAACTGTCCTGGTATTGCCGCACTGGAAACCAATCGATCTTGGCCTCTTCCCTCTGGACAGACAGACGCACGTGTTACCGCCACACACCACTTACAAACACAATGACACACAAGGTAATGGTACTTTTGGCTGCATCCACTAACAACTCGGGGATTGCACTGGCCTCTCCCTCTCCTTCTCCTTAATGTCCCTCCCCTCCACCTTCTCTTCCTGAACCATGCACCAAGGCGCCACTAAAAGGGCAGATACTGTCCTATAAAAGACCACTTTACATTACATTGCATTACAAGCACCTCAATCCTGCTCTCCCGCCCCAGCAAGACATCTGACCACAGCACAGGTATGAGTAGCAGTACATTCAACCTAATCACAGTCATGCTCAGTCATAGCAACAGACCAAAACCCCATCTACAGACACAGAACGTCAGCCCTGACTTTCTACCACACATTCATCTGCAGGCTGGGTATCCCAGTGTTGGTTGCAGACCCTACCACCAATTACACTGGCCTCTCCCTCTCCTTCTCCTTAATGTCCCTCCCCTCCACCTTCTCTTCCTGAACCATGCACCAAGGCGCCACTAAAAGGGCAGATACTGTCCTATAAAAGACCACTTTACATTACATTGCATTACAAGCACCTCAATCCTGCTCTACCGCCCCAGCAAGACATCTGACCACAGCACAGGTATGAGTAGCAGTACATTCAACCTAATCACAGTCATGCTCAGTCATAGCAACAGACCAAAACCCCATCTACAGACACAGAACGTCAGCCCTGACTTTCTACCACACATTCATCTGCAGGCTGGGTATCCCAGTGTTGGTTGCAGACCCTACCACCAATTACAACAAGGCATGTACCACGATACTAACAAACGATCCCACCTACCACTGTAGGAAAAGTACATGTGTTCTGGACAACGACTCCATCTCCATATGGAGGACAAGTATCGTGATCCAGCCACAGATCATGCCTCAATCTGTGGTACAGGTGCATACATACAAGGACACCTCCCAACACGGGACATCTATACCATACATTGGCCACACCATCTCCCACTGCAGGGCATGATCATAAATCCCAAACACAGAACAACTCCCACTGCAGAACCTGTTCATCAGTCCTAAACACAGACTCCTCCACCTTCCTGCAGTAGCAAACACACCATGCCTAAAAGCAAGCACCCATCTCCCACTGCAGGTCAGCCACACCAATCGTAAGCACAGCCCCCACCTTCCACTGCTGAACGAGTACATCAACCATAAACACAGCCCATACCCCACACTGCAGGGCATGCGCATGAAGGCAAAACACACACACACACCACCTCCTTACATCTGCACCAAACACAGAGCTCTCCTCACACTGTAGCAGAAGCACCTGAAATCAGGAAACAGACCCACACCTTCAACTGCAGTGCAGGTACATCCATTCTGTAGACAGACTTCACCCCCACGGCGAGAGAGACACATAAATACTGGACACAAACCGTACAAAAACATGCTGGGCATGGCCATTTTGAAAGAAGCATGCCACCACATTGCAAGCTTGACTTTACGTAAATGGTAAGTTACACTATGGCGCGCTGGATCTCACAGCTTTCTCAGCCATTCTCAAGGGGGAACGCAATTAAAAGATAGAAAACATCTGACTGTACTCATAGGGAAAGCCATTAATCCTGCAAAGGGAGAGACAATTAAATTCAACCGATGTAAACCGAACACTTATCTCATAAATTACAACTCTATCAGAGGCTCAGCTGAAAAGGCCCAGTCATTAAATTATGGTTTCTTCAGCAACTTGTTTCACACATTTTTTTTTAAACAAGCTTATACAAAAATAATTGTTCAAACTAATAGCTTTTCACTCAAAATACCATAATCTGTCACATTTTATATAGTTTGCTGTTGCTGTACTAAATGTTATTCTAACAATCCCTTGCTATCTGCCAATTAAAATTTCTAACAAATGTTAATCAGCTCTCTGGGAACCATATTACAAGGGTAGGAATATGTGAGGAGAATGAATTTAAATTTTTTAATAACCCTGTGTTTCATTCATGCAGAGAGGAAATGATTATGGGCTATGGCCCAATTCTAGAGTCCTTGAACTCAGATTTTGACTAGTCAGGGGGCCATTTTAAGATCAGGTAGGCACCATGCTGGAAACTATGTGTAAAACTCTGTGTACAACTCTTCAAGAGTGTGCCCCAGGCAACAAGCAAGCATACTAGTGGAATGTTGGAGCTGACAGGGCCAGGGACTTTTTGTAGTGGTTGAAGTTAAGATATCCCTCTGTAAAAGTAAGTGAAAGGAATGACTGACACCTGTGAGGCGGGTGATAGATTAACGCATAAGTGGCAGTCTGTTTGTGTGATAGTGGCAAGTGGAAAGTTACATGGAGTTCATAGGCACCCGGATGAGCACAGGGCAGGGCTGGCTGGATTTGTGGATGACTGCCACAACTCCAGTTGCCAATAATGTGAAGTCTACATGTTGCATGCTTTAAACAAGTGGGATGAGGATGTCAAAGACAGGGGAGGAGGTGGAGGAGATCCATATTTTGATGGTAAAAATGGCACAGAGCTTGTATGCGGAAATGTAATCAGTGATTTGGCAGCATGAAGGATGGCCAGATGAGCACTGAATAGCATTGGAGGGCAATGTGGCTGAGGGTGGGATGTTGATGAGAGGGGTGAGAGGTTCCCAATAACCATCAAAGAGTTTTAAGTAAAAACTGTAACAAGGTCCTTCCATCAGTTATTGCAGAGAGCTTAAACATACTCATGGCCCATACAACAGACACAGACTCATGTGAAGCCTTAGTGTCCTTGTTCATTTCCACTTTTCATGAACTAGTGGACAGAATTGCTCCTATTAGATCAACACAGGTTAGGCCCGCTAATCCAGGACATCAAAAATAGTTTGTCCTCTCACTTAGAGCTCAAAAGAGAGAAAAAAAGTTGGAGGAACAATGGTTAAAGTACTCCTCACTTGATAATAAGAACAAATGGAAAGTGGCCGAAAGTGGCTGAAAAATTGTACAAATTATTAAACATCTTGGAATCAAAGAACATTTTTTACAATGATCAACTCAGTAAGGCACCGAATTCCACAGGCAAACTTTTCAAGATCCTTAAATCACTTGAAAAGCCCAAAGAATTGTCTACCAAAATTCAGCCTACACTGGCCAATTGCATAGAAGTACAAAGTGCATTTGAAGTCAACGGCCCTCATTACGACCCAGGCGTTGGACCATGGTGCTAATAGCACCATGTTCCATGCCGGTAACTTACCGACTCCGCCATGGCGGAATGGGGAATTATCACCCCATTCCGAGGTTGGCGGGGCGGTAATTCCCCATGCCGCCATGGCCCTTCCCCATTCCCATTTTTGCCCCATAGGGCTCAATGGGAATGGGGAAGGCGCTAAGTACGGCGCCGCAATTTGCGACACCATACTTAGCACCAAGGTACCTTTGCGGGTTGGTTTTTTTAACGCCTGCTAAAAGCAGGCGTTAAAGTGCCACCCGCAAAGGGACCTCGTAATCAGGCGTTAAGGGTTTTACGGCGCCGCCACCTTTTACGGCGACGTTAACCCCTTAACGCCTGGGTTGTAATGAGGGCCAACATTTCCAAGTCTAGGGATAAAATCAGAAAAATACAAACCCAGCCCCTGCTAGTCTCAGAAGCTTTGACCGAATATATCAAATTTACTGTCCTGGATACATTTTGTTTTGCCCCAATCAATACCACAGACATGAGGATCATGTTGTCCACCATGTGACTCACCTCCTGTGTTGAAAATATCCTACCCTCAAAGATAGTCCTGCAACACCAAGAATTGTTCATCCCCTTCTTTATCCACATGGTTAATTTATCTTTCAGAGACAACTTTATCCCTGAATCCATTTACAGTAACCCCCAGGATTCCATTAATCTCCAAGGCACCTATGAAACCATCGAGCACTGGATGACCAAGAATTGGTTGTGCCTAAATGGCAGTAAAACTGAGATGCTCGTTTTTGGTTCCTGGCAGGTTCGCTCAAAGCTGATTGAAGACTACCAAAGCTTTAACATCAAGAGATTTACATGTCTGATTCAGGGCACGGTGAACATTCTGGGCATCATGATGGAATCCTCTCTGAGCGCAGAGGCCCTTGTGAATCAAGTCAGTAGGAATTGCCAGTATTACCTCCATCTGCGTAGTCATATCAGGCATCTTGTCAATGAAAGGAATTGGGCCACCATTGCTCAATCAATTGTGCCCTCGAGACTTGATTATGGCAATGCACTGCTTATTGGGGCTAATATCTTCTGTCTGACAAGATGCCAGACAATTCAGAACAATGCAGTGCGTATCATCAAGAATAAATCTAGAGGCATGCGCATCTCTTTAGATAGGATAGACTTACATTGGCTGGTGGTAATGAACCATATTGCCTTTAAAGCTAGTACAATTGTACATTGTTGTCTTTTTGAAACAGTGCCATCCTATTTGAAGCTTTTTGTCTCCCAGTATGTACCTCACAGATGCATATGGGAATGATCATTTGTCCAAACTTCAGACGTTCAAATGGCTTCGGTAGATCCTTCCCAGTAAGAGCTGCAAAACTGTGGAATACTCTCCCGATGGCCATACGACTGAAAAAAAACATCATGGCTTTCTGCAAAGCCATGAAGACCTTCCTTTTTAAGTAATCACCAGGTGTTGCAGGGTTTGCACGATTTTTCAGTTGTCTTGTACACCTCTTTTTGTTTGCCTTTGTCTGAATGTTGTGCCCTAGTGCCTGCGGGCCGCAGGGCATTACAAATAAATAAATAATGTGAACTTCAGAGGATTTGCAGATCAGGGGTCTGTGAGTATTGATAGACCAGGGCACTTGAGAGGTTGGGAATGGTATGTGACTGTAGGAAACTCATTGTAATGTCTCCCTGATGTTGAAAAAAGGCATGAGTTCATGGTCTTGGCCGTGTCCAAGCCCTAACAGGCACCACGGGGTTATGTTCTTGTTTTCATCCTTATCTGAGGATGCTGGTGGCAAGAACACTTAGGGAAGGCTAGACTTAAGGAAGAACAGAATGTGTTGTGAGCTGGAGGAGGTAATGCTGGTCATGTGATGAGAGACACTTCTCAGTTCAGTGGAAGAGCGCTGCAAGGGAGGCAAACAACGAATCCCTTAATTAGTTGTTGTTTGGCTGGAAAAGTGATAGGACCTATAGCTGGGCACATGACCAGGGACATACCACTGAGCCTGGTGGGGGAACACTTGAACAGAGTGAAAAAACAAGTCAATAAGGAGTCACTGTTTGGTGGGGAAAGCTGGAGGAGGCTGGGCAAGATGTGGTCAAAATTCTTAGTTGCTGTTATGAAGTGTGCAGCAGCATGTGGAACAGCCCTAAGGGGGGGCTGAGACACATATGCTCAGGGCATTCCCAGACTTGAGGTGTGAGATTACCAGGGCCTGGACCATGGTTCTGAAATGCTCAGGTGGGTTGAAGGATTTTATCTTGTGGGAGAGTGCTGATAGAAACCAAATCATTTCGGTCATTTTTTTGATATGTTGTCAGAAAGGGAGATTGCTCTCAGTAATGAAAGCTTGTGGGATGTTTTTACCCATGCATCCAAGCCCTACCATAAAACTGTGCAGTACTGGCATGGAAAACATCATGATGGCCAGAACTCCCCAGAGAGTGCACAGGGAAAACATGAAGAATAGGCTGCCACCCATTTTTGCCTATGTTGTGAGCACAGGAGGGCACTGCCTAAAACCACCATTGGGCTACACACACAGTAGCCTGAAACCATTGGGAATGGCAATGCTGATTGCCAAAAGCAACCCAGAACTGTGGGGAATTCATTTTCTTAATGTCAAAAATGGATGCAGTACCGGTACTCACCACTATATGAAAGCCGGCGTTTTATAACCACCAGACTTTTGTGTAAAACTGAACAGATGAACCGAAACCAGGCCAAGGAAAGACTTGCTAAGAGGTGGATACAATGTAAAACTATATTCTGAAATGACTTGAAGGAAGTAATTATTTGATGTATATGTAAAAATTGTAAGTTTGATTTAAACTGGGAACTAAAGTGACATTTAGCTGAATTCTGCCTGACAACTACCCCCGACAGGAGAAACCTGCTCAGCCACTCTTCCCAGGCCTAGCTGCATCCTGCTGCCCCCACCAAAAGGAGATGACACCTCTCTGATTAGATTAGGGGAGGGGCACCTGCAGGAGGTTGAACAAAGCACTGTCCTGGGCTCAGGCAAATGTTATATTGGGGGGGTCGTAAAATAGCTTCCTCTTGGGAGAAGTGGGAGGAGAAGTGCCTCTGGGAGCCACCTGAGTTGGAGGCGGGGACAGACAGAAGCTTCCCCCATGTGCTTTGGAACCTAAACCACACCCATCTGGGCCAGAGCATAATTTTAAAAAAAGATGGATAATTCATAGTATGGACTTGTCAGAATTATATAAGTAATATCATTATTCTTGTGATTTTTCTGTGCACGTTTTAAGAGGTGTTAGGACCCTGTGGTGTATTCTGGGGGGTTGATAGCAGAAAATAGGGTCTTACTCCAAATGTCTGCATGTTAAAAATCTGACACTTCATCAATTAATGTCCATACTCCTTGCGCACATTTGTGTAATTTTTGGTAAATGTCCGATATTGGTAAACCGACCAAAAAGCGCAAAATGTTGTCATTTTTGAATGCAAGCCCCCAGGAAGATCAGAGGCGGACAAGCATGGACCATTAGGAATATATAATGTGTACATGTAATGTCAACCACTTGTGTATCTGGGAAATATGTATTTGAATCAAATATAGATTTGTGTGCAATTTGACAAGGGGAGGTTCCTCTGACCATAAAACCTACAGAATCACTCTGACACGCCATTTCTCCCCCCCAATCAAGGGAGAGAGGAAAGCTTGGCCAATGACAAGTAGAGAGGGGCAGGCTCAGTTATGCCACGCACACACCCACTTCCAAAACACATAAAAAGAGACTGCTGGGACAGGTAGAGGATTCACTTTCCACTTTCTTGCGGGACCCTTTGCCGGGAGACTCCACACTTCAAATCCATCAACCTCCAGAGACCAGATATCCAGAGAGACCAAAGATCCAGAGAGACCAGAGATCCAGAGAGACCAGAACTGTGCAGTGCTGAGAGCAGAACCAGAGACCAGACCACTGTGAGCAGAACCGCCAGAAGTCCCGTCCAACCTGACCAGACCTTGACGGCTTATTTCCAAAATATAGTGTGAGTACTCACTGTGCCAAAACCAATCTCTTAGTTTAAAATAATCTAATCCAAACTATTTTAGCCTATTAGATCTGCCTCCTAGAATCGTGTCATTCTGTCCTCTGTAAAACTGAAAACTGTCATCTGTCATTCTGAGCTTTAAAATTTCAAATCAGAAAAACTACTTTCACAAAATCGTCCGTATCTAGGAACGAGATTTAACTTTCATCTTAAAGCTAAGATTCTAGGCTTTCCAACGAACCTAGAACCGACTCCTTATAGTGCCTCTGTAATTACGCTCGACGCGCGCGATTAAATTTGCCGCAATTTGACATTTTGCACAATTTCAGCCACGTGTAAAAATCAGCAGCTCCTTCCTTTCCTTTGCTAAAATTCGTTTGCAACCTAATAACTATCCCTGAACCATTGTTAGGGCTGACCTGAACTGATTTAAAGTGTCTACCACTCACCCTGAACCTCCTATAGGGAATTAAAAGCAATTTTAGCATTTTTCACTTCCTTGCCACCACATTACAAAGCACTCTTCCCCTTGTTTTAAAAAGCATACCTGTTGTCTAAGCTTGCTGGGGGGGGGGGACTGTATTCCGTATTGTATTTGATTGTATTCCTGAAGACTGTGTGTGTTACTTCCATCTCCTTGCATTGCATATAGGGGGATGGTGAATTGCCACCAGGGGAAAAGTGAACATATTATCTCTTGTGAAACCATATCAGTTTATTTTCTGTATTGCATTTATTCCACCTTGCATTTCCTTGAAGCCATAAAGCATTTCAGCTACCTCATCCTCTATCCTACTTCTAAGTAACCAAATCAGTTTACCAGTAGAACATTATCCATTGTTGATCACTGTCATATTTTAAGTGTGATATCCAATATTAATTTATTATAAAAGTGTGATAGATATATATTGTTATATTTCTCAAATAAACCTTTTAAATTTGCAAAACAGACCTACTTCTTGGCTCAGTGGGGTCAGGGGGAGTCTAAGAGAGGGGTGTTATATAAGGGTTGTCATCCAGAGTACATGAACTGGACCTAAAAATATATCAGTAAGGGTTTCCCTCAGCATCCCAGACTAGGCATTGACTTAGCTGTAGTGTTGAAGTGAAGCCGCTTAACAAAGTGGGGGCTCGTAGCCGAAGATTCTGGGTTAGATCTATCACTTGTGCAGATTAATACAGTGTGCTAACTGACAGGAGACATACATCCGGTCGGATCACCACGCTGTGTTACGCTGTAAAGCACTCCTCAAACAAACGCTCTAAGGAGACGGTCTGTTTTGCAAAATAAAATACAAACTTCGGTAAGTCAAGAAGGAACTCAAATCTCCAGAATGGCGACACTGGTAGACATCAAAATAGCCAGAGAGCACTTCTTACATAAGCTATTTGTGAGAGGTGAGTGGACTCATCAGGACCAAACGGTCTGGTTGCAGGCAATCGCGCAACAGGTCACTGAAACAGGGTCAGATAGATGGAGAGATCAGGGTCCCCTACATGTGGCCCTGAGTGAACTATATATGGCCCCTAAAGCCAAAGATGAACATAATAAGATTGCCAGGATAGCGGCAATTTGTACCTATATATGGGAGCCATGCAGGACAAATGTGCTGAAGGCCAAGATCTGGCAAATAGGCAACAGATGGCGTTAGAGAAGGCCCAATCTGATCTGGACTCTTCTGAGCAGAGGCTGCTCAGGAGCCAGGAGTCAGAAAAGGACAGCAGACAGTACATCACTAAAATAAAAGAGGATATGGATGTGCTGCAACAGGAAAAGGCGGACCAGGATACCAGATTTCTGGCCTTGCAGAAGGAGTACCAAGAAGGTTTGGACTCCCTACTGCAGAGCCAGAAAAAGCTGGAGCAACAGTTAGACTTCAATAGGGCATGTGCTGAGCATGTAGTCACCCTGCAAAGCCACCTAGATAGGGAGAAGGCAGAGAGCAATAAACTTTTGAAAGACCTGGATACCCAGGCAGAGTTTGACCAGGAGCGCCAGAAAGCTGGTGCCTTCCAAAGGCAAAGGTACGACCTGGCGGCACAGATGCAGGCTCTTAGTCAGGAAAGGGATACCTTAGGCCAGGAAGTCTGCCACTTAAAAAAGAAAATGGAAGAAAATCACCTGGCCCTGCATGGACTGGGTGACCTCCAAAATGAACACCAGAACTTGTTAGAGCACACCAGGAGGGTGGAGGAGGCTCTGGCAAGAAAGGAGCAGGCCAGTAGGGATGGGACTCAGGAGGTAACCCTCCTGCAACAGAGACTGGCCCAGTACTCCAGGACCAATCAGGAGGCACAGAGAGAGAATGAGGCTCTCTGCAAGCACAATGATAGGCTCCAGCAACAGGTAGCGATGCAGGAGAGACTGATAGAGTCTAGTAAGGCCTTAACTGAGGAACTGAAAGCGCAGGCTCTTGCATTGCAATAGGGAGCAGAGCAGGGGCGGATAGAGATGAGGTTCGCTGGGAAAGATAAACTCTGGAGCATAACCTCAGGAGCCCTAGTACCAGAGGCCTTCATCTCTCCCAGTCCCTGGACTCTGCCACCCCCATGTCCCCTCGCGCACAAGAGCCCAGGGACAGGGCGATGGCAGATTACTATCCAGCTAGAAGTATGGGGCTCATAGGCCAGTACCTCCCAGGAATGGATGGGCGGGCATCCGGGTATGGGCACCCAAGCACAGTGCAATTTAGTGGGGAACCCCAGGAGAGTAGGCCCATTAAGGGCATCCTGAAAACCTCTGCCCAGTTAGGTCAGTTGGGGGGTACCCATCAAATCCTGGCAGCAAGTGGGATCTGAAGACACCTCTGAGCATTACAGGACACATGAGACCAGGTCCCCACATTCTGCCAGCCATTCCCAAGCTCGCAGAATCCGGGAAAACCTGGAAGATCAGACGGGCACCTCTGGGAGCAGTGCTTCTGAGTCAGAGGATGAATGGACCAGGGTTACCCGAACCAAAAAGGCCAATAAGGCAAAAAGGGCCTTCCTTAAGGACCCATTGAAACAAATAAAGGCAATAAGGAGTGTCATCACGCCTTATCATAAGAACGCCAAGTATTCTGTTTGGGAACACTTGGAGCTCTATGAGCAAATGATGGAGACTTTCCATTTGAAGGACAGCAGAAGCTGCATCCAGTACATCAAATGGACCTCCTCACCAGAATACTCCAGTTTCTTTGCAGGGCTGGAGGATCAAAACCATTCAAGGTGGTCCACATACAGGGCGGCCATCTTGAAACATTTTTCTGTGCACAGAAATCCTCAAGAGGCTCGCAAGGCAGCCTACAATTTGCAATGTGGGGAGGATCAGGCCCCACAAGAGTTTGGGCAAGAATTAAAGCGTGCTTTTGCGCAGACCACCAGAAGGGTGCGCACGGATAGCAGAGAATTTATCAATACGTTTTTCCATGCCTTACCCAAATACATAATGACCCAGCTCGTGAGAGATTTTCATGAGAAAAGATCTTTAGACTGGGTCATTGAACAGGCTATCCGGATCTATGAGGTGCAGAAGCCCATCGAAAATAAAAATAATGCGCAGAAAAACCCCAAAACCAACAGCACCTCTGCTGCTGCCAAGGTGGCAGAGGTAAAGGTCACCCCCGTTTTGGATTTGGAGATGGGGGGGGGCCTAAAAACCTACCTGCACCTAATAATGCCAAGCCCAGAAGGCCCTCGGGCCAGTCACTGACAGGGAGTCGAGGAGGTAGTCCCACAAATGGGGTCCCTCGCTCCCCTCATTATGTAAGTCCCCGCTACAAGGGAAACCGACCCATCCTGGGTTATGTGTGGACTCCTCCAGCCCAAGGGGGGGATATCCAGCCAAGCACCTGACCCAGGGAACTTCCCTCCTAACGTCCCTCAGGAGGGCAGAAATTCACCAAATCCTGGGCAGAACCTTTTCCCCAGGTATCCACCCAATTTCCAGCCCCAAAATCATCCATCCTTCTTTCACCAATTCCCTGAGCCCAGACAACCTAATCCAGGAGAGGGGAGGCCAAGGGTGGAGGGGTACCCAAATCTTCCCAATCTGGGGTAGGAACAGAGAAGGGATAGCTACCCTTCCCGGGATCAGCCCAGGGGAGACAATAGAGCCCCGTATCAGCCTGAGCGGGTTTAAAAACTTGAGCGCCAGGTCCAAAATATGGCATGAGATCTGGGTCACATACTGAGGGCTCAACAGAACCCTCAGATGAGCATGCCACCGCTGAATGCCCCAAACTCTGGACCTGGTGCTCCAGAACAATGACGGGGGCAGCACCCTGATAACCCACTGGTTCCCAGGGTGGAGGCACAAGGTGAAGAGGGGTGTAAAGCCTTGGAGGAAGCTTCCTTCCCAACTTGTAAACAGCCCCTGGAAACCCAGGAACCGGAAACGAAATCTCCTGCCCCTGAAAGTCTGCCACCCAAGGAGCAGAGGGGGGGTAGGAGAAACAAAGGACCCAAACAGACCCACTTTGTGGAGGACGTACAGGTCTTCCAATTTGAGGGAGAGGGATCCTCAGAAGATCCTGGGAAAAGGATCTTCTCCTTCAGAGATGGGGGAACTCCTCCCAAGGAAAAATGGGTCCCAAGGGATGCCAATTCAGACTGGGGAGATGTGGAGACTGAGCTACCGCCGCCCATCATCTCATCCCAGAACCGACAATGCCAAAATCCCCTGGTTCAAACCCATCCTGATGACTGCCTCCGAAAAGGGGGTGGCGGCCCAGAACCGGAACCAGGGGAACCCACAATGGCTCTGATCTCCAGTTGCCAACTTTTTCTTTCAGATTCCCCAGACTCTTCACAGAATTCTGCCCAAATCTCTTCTCTCGCCATGTCCAAAACCAGAAAGTTAGCCCACCAGTTGTCCAAAAATGTGCATTATCTGTGCCCCCTTGAGGAGAAGGAGGGAAGATATTATGCCCCGGTACAAGTACAGGGGCAGGGTACAATTTTGGCACTGGTGGACACTGGATCCCAAGCTACCCTTCTGTCCAAAAGGGACTTTGATGAACTAAATGCAGGAAGGGGGGAGAATTACCGTATTCCTCTCACCTCTCTTCCTGGACAACTGCAGAACTTTGACGGGAAGGAAATTCCCGTCGAAGGGACTGCAGACTTGGACATTAAAATTGGGCGACACAAGGTGAAACACCCGGTCATAGTAGTGACTCCAGAGGGCACCCCTTGTTTACTAGGGAACAACCTCCTGAGAAGGTTGTCACCCCTAATAGATTGTGTAAACAAGGTCCTCTGGACCCAGACTAGCCGACCAATAAAATTAAAAGAGAGTGTCAACCATGTTAGTTTAAATGGCACTTGCCACATGGTTGAACAAAAATCTGACCAAGTAGAATTTCACTTCCAGAACAACCAAATTCCAGATGTGACAGTAATAGCAGTAGGACAACAGACTGGTGATGGTGGGTCCTCTCTATTTCTGAAAATCAACCTTCCTTCCAGTTTTAGGTGGTATTCCACACTGGAAGGAAACACTCTGAAATTCTTTACCAATCCACATTCAGACACTCCCACTCCTATAGTCCAGAAAGATGTGAAATCAGCTCAGAGCCTGGCTGACATTCAGCAAATTGGAGAGCAGTTGTTCATCCCTGTTCAGTTAAATGATGGGAAGAACTCTGTTCTCGCCCGAGTGTGTGTGAACAATGGTAAGTGCTTCATCAGCAAAGCCATGTTCCGCCAACTCCCAAAAGATCCAGCCATTCCCACATTCAAACTGATAGACAAATGGCAAATGGATCTGGAAACACCCAATTCCAAACATCTCCTGCCAAGCAGGTGTATGCTCAAAATCTCCATTGGCAACAAGAGCATAGTCCATAATTGTTGGGTCGTGCGAGACGTCACTGCCGCCTTTTACTTAGGCAGTGACATTCTCAATCGTTTTGCCATTAGTTTGGACCTAATAAACTTCAAAGCTTGGTCCTGATTAGCGGATAATCCCATGGGCATTGATGATTCAGAAAAAGCATTTAGATCAGCTCAATTGCTACCTTATGCAGTTGGAATTCAGATTAAAGAGGAAGTCACCATCCCAGAAAGGACCCGACAATTCTCCTTGGAAGTGAAAGTTAAAAGAGGACAAAAATTGAAAAACCCTGATGCATATATTCATCTAAATGCTTCTCTCCAACAACAAGGGTTAGGGGTAAACCCAACACCATTAGTCAACATAGAGCATGACACCATTCCAATAGAGGTGGATAACAGCGATTTAAAGAGTATTACTCTAGCCGCAGGCACCATTATTGGAATGGCGGTTGATGACCGACATTTCTCCATTGATTTAGGAAATGAACTGTTAGGACCGATCCCCAAGGACTGTTTTGACAGTGACAGTGAGGACAATACAACACCAGACAGGATTTTCACCCGGCATGGGGGGAACTTCCTGGTGTACACTTCTTGCCCTTATGGTAAGGAAGATGTGACTTGTGACTTCAGAGGGGACGAGGTGATTTTCCAGGTCCATGAGGGCTGCCTTGCCCACCTGAAGCCTCCAGTCCAAATCAGCACTCTGACCAGGAACTTCTCCACCCAGCTGGAGGAGGCCGCTGAGATAGCCAAACCAGAAGTCTTTCCAGGCTTCAGGCAGATGGTGGAAGAGAGGGTCAACCTAGCTGATGCCTGCGTGACTCTGGAACAGAAGCAAGAGTTGAAACAAGTTTTCTTGGATTTCCAAGATCTCTTTGCGGTAGACTCATATGACTGTGGTCGCACCGACATCCACACGACAACAATTCCCACGGACCCTGGCATGACTCCAGTGTTTGTGAAGCAGTATCGCTTGCCTCTTGCATCCATGGAGTCCCTTACTGAAATAATTAAGAACCTTGAGTCCCGGGGAACAATCCGTCCATTCCACAGCACTTTCAATAATCCGGTGCTGGGAATATTGTAGCCAAACGGCCAGTGGAGACTCTGCGCCGACCTTAGGGAGCTCAACAAACGGGTCCATACTTCCCGATGGCCTCTGCCCTACATTGACCACGGGCTGGCCCAGATTCAGGGGTCACAGGTATTCACAGCAATAGACCTGACCAATGGATACTGGACCGTGCCTGTCAGTAGGGAGGACCAATACAAACAGGCTTTTAGCTGTGGGGGCCAGCAGTACACATGGACCCGGACTCCCTTCGGATACCTCAATTCCGGCAATGAATTCAACATTTTCCAACATAAGGCAATGCCCGAACTGGGTGCGAGGGGTAACCTGGCTTATGTAGATGATGTCCTCATCAAAAGTTCATCTGTGGAGGAACACATAGCGGAGATCCGTTATGTTCTGACACAGTTGAGGGCCGCCCGAGCAAAACTTTCCTTTCAGAAAGCACAGTGGTGTAGAACCCGTGTTAATTTCTTGGGGCATGAAATTACTCCTCAGGGTCTCTGTCCCCAAGAAAAGAAAGTGAAAGCACTTCAAAAACTGAAAGACCCCACAACTCTGTGGGAACTAAGGAGCCTACTTGGACTGACTAATTACAGCAGAAAGTTCATTCAAGGCTACGCAGAGATCACTAGACCCCTGATTCATCTCTTGAAGGGGGGGGTCAAGTGGGAATGGGGTCCAGAACAATCCGAGGCAGTAAGACAACTCAAAAGAAGCCTCTCACAAGCACCTTGCATAGCTTACCCTGTCAGAAACAAGTAGTTCTTCCTGGAGACATGGTTCTCTAATACGTGCTTGACGGCAGTATTATACCAAAAGCATGACAAGGTCAATAAAGTAATCTCCTATGCAAGCAAAACTTTATCCTCTGTGGAGGAAAAATTCAACGATTGTGAGAAGGCACTACTGGCAACGGTGTGGGCATTGAACAATTACCGCCCGTTTATCCAGGGGGAACACATCATAGTGGAGACTCCACACTAGCCTCTGCAATATCTCCAAAGTGACAGGATCCTCGCCGGAAATGTGAGTAATTCCCGAATTACTTCCTGGATTCTGTCAATGCAAGGCTTTCCTGTGGAGGTCAGATATGGCCAAAACAAGAAGAGTCCCCTCGCGCAAAGTCTGGCTGACTTGCATGATTGTGCCAGAGAAAACTGTCTCGAGGACGAAAGTCTAAAAATCAAGGACAACATGAAGGCATACCTTAATTCCCCCCACAAAGTCTTTGAAGAAGACAAGGGTAAGGGAATGCCTACTGTCTATGTGGATGGATGCTCTTACCATGTTGACAACAACGGGGAGAAAGAACTGGTGGCCGGCGTAGGGAATGCATGGGTGAATGAGTCCCCAGAACCCTCCGCGGGATACAGAATTGGTCCCCGAAGTAGTCAGGTGGCAGAATTGATGGCTGTGCATCAGGCCATCCTCACTGCTGTCCAACATCAACTCCACAAACTGGTCATAATCACAGATTTGGATTATGTACGGAACAGGTTCATGGAGCACCTGGTTAATTGGAAAACCAGAGGCATGTTCTGTGCTAATAACAAACCCCTGAAACATGGGAAGCTAATCCAAAATATTGATGATGTGGTCACATCGAATGGGATGACCATCTACTGGAAAAAGATCAAGGGTCATTCCAAAGTAGAGGGACCAGACAAAACTGGAAATGACTTAGCTGATCAGCTGGCCCAAACCAGGGCCATCCAAGGGGATCTAATAGAAATAGAGTCCCTGTTGGGGGAAATCCAGGTCACCGCTATCACTAGGTCCCAGACAAATGCTCACAAGGATCTTTCAACTGCACAATGGAGTAAGGAGACCCCTGATGGTGATTTGATTACGGCTCAAAAGGGGGATACAATAATTGGTAAATTTTACCAACACATTGAGGACCCTGAGAACATTCCCCTGACGGATACCGATTACATTGGGAAAGAGGACCTAAGAGTGTTGATGAAATGTCCAAAAAGGTTCCGAATCCAAGACAGTTTGTTGGTAAGGAAATCCCAAGCTGGCCATGATCAGTGGGTGGTCCCTACCTCATTCCGAAGCCTGATGTTAAGCCACGCCCATGATGCGGCCACCGCCGGTCATAGTGGGTTTCACACAACACTGGAAATCTTAAGAGAGGTTGCATACTGGCCACACATGGGGCAGGACCTCGACCAATACTTGAAGGGGTGTCTTGTGTGTGCACAGTTTCAGCCATCATCCCCCACACACCGTGCGCCTCTCCAAAAGAGGGGGATGACACTGCCATGGTCAGATTTGCAAATCGACTTTGTAGGCCCTGTAATTCGCTCATCTAGAGGAAACAAGTACATGTTGACCGTTACATGCTTGTTTACCAAGTGGGTGGAATGTCTCCCGGCCCCAAACTGCAAGGCAGAAACAGCAGCTGCCCTGATGATTAACCACATCTTTTCCCGTTTTGGTCTACCTCAAAGGATTGAGTCAGACAGGGGTAGCCACTTCACCAGTGAAGTAATGACAAAGATGTGGGAGATACTGGGGGTCAAAAGGAAGTTACATATTGCTTACCGGCCAGCTTCCTCTGGGGCAGTAGAACGCTACAACCGAACCATTGTGAGCATCTTAAAAAAGTTTGTGGCAGATTCTGGGCCACGTTGGGATATCCGATTATCTCTGGTCCTAATGGCCATCAGATCTACCCCTTCATCTGCAACTAAAATGTCACCATTTGAGCTGATGACTGGACGCAAGATGGTGCTTCCTCAGCATTTGCTCTACAGGACCCAGGAGCAGACACTGATAAATGCCTCCACAACTCATGAGTATGTGGAGAATTTAAGGAAACACCTCCAACATGCTTTTGCCTATGCTCAGCGGAATCTAGAAAGATCAGCTGAGAGTATGAAAACGCACTATGATTTGAAAACCACCAGGAAGGAATATGATGTGGGAGACCGGGTATAGCTATACAATTTCCAAAGGAACCAGGACAAACAGCAAAAATGTTTTCCTACATGGAAGGGACCCTTTGAAATGATAGGCAAGATCTCCCCTGTTGCCTTCCAAATCCGCATCCCCAAAGGTAATTTGGCGGAAGGGGAAGATAAGTGGGTCCATATTAATCAGCTGAAGTGTTGCCATCCCAGGCACACTCTGCAACAACTGGAGGAATCCACTGGAATCCCAGAGGGGGCCGCTCCAGAGTAATTCAGTTCCAACCCTAAAATATTCCACATATAGCATATAAAATTCTGTGATTCTTGTATATATATATATGTTCTTGTCTCCTAATTTAAAAAAGAAAATGTATATGTTCATATCTTCTGATTTATAAAATGTCTATGTTCGCCACACCATTAATAGTGGTGGAAAAATGTCTAGGAATGTGTATTGCCACTTTGCTTTATCAACCTAGGAGAGATGAAACCATGGAGACTGACCACGGAAGGCGACCTGGGGACCGGGAGCGAAGATCTGAGGGGCCCGGGGTACCACCCAATCCTCCCATCAGGATCAGCAAGGAGAACTGATTGATCGACTGGAGGGAGGAAAAGATGCTGAACTGTGCCATCTACGGAATTGGAAGAAGAGGAGGCGAACATCCCAGATCTTGCGAGTTCCATCAGTGAAAGATCAGAATGGCCATCGCAAGAGGGGGGGCTTGTGGGATGTTTTTACCCATGTATCCAAGCCCTACCATAAAACTGTGCAGTACTGGCATGGAAAACATCATGATGGCCAGAATTCCCCAGAGAGTGCACAGGGAAAACATGAAGAATAGGCTGCCACCCATTTTTGCCTATGTTGTGAGCACAGGAGGGCACTGCCTAAAACCACCATTGGGCTACACACACAGTAGCCTGAAACCATTGGGAATGGCAATGCTGATTGCCAAAAGCAACCCAGAACTGTGGGGAGTTCATTTTCTTAATGTCAAAAATGGATGCAGTACCGGTACTCACACTATCAGAAAGCCGGCGTTTTAAAACCACCAGACTTTTGTGTAAAACTGAACAGATGAACCGACCTGGCCCAGGACAAGGAAAGACTTGCTAAGAGGTTGATACAATGTAAAACTATATTCTGAAATGACTTGAAGGAAGTAATTATTTAATGTATATGTACAAATTGTAAGTTTGATTTAAACTGGGAACTAAAGTGACATTTAGCTGAATTCTGCCTGACAACTACCCCCGACAGGAGAAACCTGCTGAGCCACTCTTCCCAGGCCTAGCTGCATCCTGCTGCCCCCACCAAAAGGAGATGACACCTCTCTGATTAGATTAGGGGAGGGGCACCTGCAGGAGGTTGAACAAAGCACTGTCCTGGGCTCAGGCAAATGTTATATTGGGGGGGTCGTAAAATAGCTTCCTCTTGGGAGAAGTGGGAGGAGAAGTGCCTCTGGGAGCCACCTGAGCTGGAGGCGGGGACAGACAGAAGCTTCCCCCATGTGCTTTGTAACCTAAACCACACTCATCTGGGCCAGAGCATAATTTTCAAAAAGATGGATAATTCATAGTACGGACTTGTCACAATTATATAAGTAATATCATTATTCTTGTGATATTTCTGTGCACGTTTTAAGAGGTGTTAGGACCCTGTGGTGTATTCTGGGGGGTTGCTAGCGGAAAATAGGGTCTTACTCCAAATGTCTGCATGTTAAAAATCTGACACTTCATCAATTAATATCCATACTCCTTGCGCACATTTGTGTAATTTTTGGTAAATGTCCGACATTGGTAAACCGACCAAAAAGCGCAAAATGTTGTCATTTTTGAATGCAAGCCCCCAGGAAGATCAGAAGCGGACAAGCATGGACCATAAGGAATATATAATGTGTACATGTAATGTCAACCACTTGTGTATCTGGGAAATATGTATTTGAATCAAATATAGATTTGTGTGCAATTTGACAAGGGGAGGTTCCTCTGACCATAAAACCTACAGCATCACTCTGACACTCCATTTCTCCCCCCCAATCAAGGGAGAGAGGAAAGCTTGGCCAATGACAAGTAGAGAGGGGCAGGCTCAGTTATGCCACATACACACCCACTTCCAAAACACATAAAAAGAGACTGCTGGGACAGGTAGAGGATTCACTTTC
Source organism: Ambystoma mexicanum (assembly GCF_040938575.1). Classification (NCBI taxonomy): domain Eukaryota; kingdom Metazoa; phylum Chordata; class Amphibia; order Caudata; family Ambystomatidae; genus Ambystoma; species Ambystoma mexicanum. The sequence continues at coordinate 858,253,809 of NC_090934.1, read as the reverse complement.
CACTTTCTTGCGGGACGCTTTGCCGGGAGACTCCAGACTTCAAATCCATCAACCTCCGGAGACCAGAGATCCAGAGAGACCAAAGATCCAGAGAGACCAGAGATCCAGAGAGACCAGAACTGTGCAGTGCTGAGAGCAGAACTAGAGACCAGACCGCTGTGAGCAGAACCGCCAGAAGTCCCATCCAACCTGACCAGACCTTGACGGCTTATTTCCAAAATATAGTGTGAGTACTCACTGTGCCAAAACCAATCTCCTAGTTTAAAATAATCTAATCCAAACTATTTTACCCTATTAGAACTGCCTCCTAGAATCGTGTCATTCTGTCCTCTGTAAAACTGAAAACTGTCATCTGTCATTCTGAGCTTTAAAATTTCAAATCCGAAAAACTACTTTCACAAAATCATCCGTATCTCCAGAACCGTTTGTGCTAGGAATGAGATGTAACTTTCATCTCAAAGCTAAGACTCTAGGCTTTCCAATGAACCTAGAACCGACTCCTTATAGTGCCTCCGTAATTACACTCGACGCGCGCGATTAAATTTCCCATGATTTGACATTTTGCACAATTTCAGCCACGTGTAAAAATCAGCAGCTCCTTGCTTTCCTTTGCTAAAATTCGTTTGCAAACTAATAACTATCCCTGAACCATTGTAGGGCTGACCTGAACTGATTTAAAGTGTCTACCACTCACCCTGAACCTCCTATAGGGAATTAAAAGCAATTTTTGCATTTTTCACTTCCTTGCCACCACATTACAAAGCACTCTTGCCCGTGTTTTAAAAAGCATACCTATTGTCTAAGCTTGCTGGGGGGGGAACTGAATTCCGTATTGTATTTGATTGTATTCCTGAAGACTGTGGGCCTCATTACGACCCTGGCGGAAATCGAAAAACGATGGCGGAAATGCAATACCGCCATCGAAAAGCGCTCAGTGCGATTATGACCCGTCACCGCAAAGTACGATGCCATTAGCGACACCGTAGTGAACGCCAACGCTAACTGCACCAAGTACGCGCGCGCGCCATGCCAAACCGTAAATACCACCATGGCGCAACGGTACGCGAATTCTGACCCTAGCGGACATGCACCTAACGCCATCAAGCACGGCGGAAAGTACCATTCCGCCATGGTGAGAAGTACGGCATCGCGAACCAACCGTAAACGGCCCCACTGAGTGCCTGTACACCGCTCCCTGGCCACATTGTACAACTCCCCGTAGGTGCAATGAAGTCACAATGCAACCAGTGAAATGTACAAGTCACCCATGCATGCCAACGAACAAAAGAATATCAAGAGGGGCCAATGGGAGCTGCAGGGCACAGATGGCACGAATACAGAAGCTATTCCAATGGACATGACCTCAGTCTCCCACCAAGAAACGCACGCAAACACAGGCACCTGTGACCAGCAATATTCCGAAAATCACATCATTCCACCAATCCACCTGGCTGACCGGCATCTGTTACACAAAACCTAATCCCCCGCCCCTGATATAACATCATTCAAACAGTCATATTGGCAGCCCTTATCCCTGACCTCACTGGGCTTCGTAGGCAAACGCGCCCAGCACAGTACCACGCAACTATACTCGCTGGAACCCAATGCAGATCTCCTCACAATACATCGCTCCCCAAATAGGAATATGCCACATCACTTGCAAAGAAGAACGCTACACGGCCCATATCAGAATAGGAATTTAATGCACAACAAATTCACCAAGCCCATACAGCCATTAGGCCATGAACTCCAAAACACATTTCACCATTGTGGGCTGCATCCGCAATAAATGACCAGCTACTTCTTGTGTGACGCCCTGTTCCTTCATGGTACACAGGGCCACATTCTCGTACGAAAAGGCAACATGGAAGCGCCCAGAACCGCAGGGCCGTCCCAATGGGGAGGCACTAGTCCAGCTGAAAGGCCGAAATGTTGCTCCGAGCCACTAGTACTGCGTAAGGGCATGTGGCCCATTGGCGATCGTCCCATAAGATCGTAATGCTGCTCCACTGATTAACACGAAGCAGCAGGTGTCGGGAGTAAAATTCATCTGCAGGAGTGGCATACAGATGGCAGTGGCAAAAGGGGAGGAGATACCTGTCAACCAAATGAAAAGAAAAAGAATAGAATGGCCATCAGAACTACATTAGAATAACTCACTTCAATGATCACACCAAATCCACAGCCATATGCATGCTAGCCCACTCCAAAGGATCATCACCACCCAAAAACCACTTGCGACTCATAACTATCTATATCGAGGTGAAAACACCATCACAAACGAGTGTACCTGTGCATGCGTCTGTTAAAACAGAATCCATCAGATGGGATTGGTAACGTGCATGGACACAAGTGTCTGAAGGCGCGTCGAGACAGGGAGGGCTCAACAAGGCCAGATAGACGATGGTCCCACTATGGCAGCCCTGCATCACATAGCGCAGGGGAGGCGGACAGATTCCAAGAAGCCCTGTACATGGCAAACTCTGTATCAAATCATCTGTCCATGCATCCATTCATCATTCCCTCATCCCGTAATGATAACGCCTGTTTCCATACTCACATAACATGTGAAAATTCCATTGAGTCTGTGCGTTATGCAGCCTGCAAAATCCACTGTGCCCCAGCCCGTAATTCCAGTGTTGTGAAGTAACATGTATTTGGGAACGTCCGGCCTCATCGTCCACTTCGCTATTGCGCATCCCAAACTATTCATATCAATAATTGCATCCTCGCCATGGCCCCTGTCCCAAGGACATTGAACAATAGAACGTTATATTTGCAGTCAGACCTGTGGGCATCTCCTCGCCGCTAGCTGAAAACCGAAAGCGCCGCCCTTCGAATTCCTCATTTGCAACATCACGTCAAAAAGGCATCTGTGGCCGCTTGAAATCACAAATTAATCCATCTAGTGCGGCTGTGTGTGTAAATGGCAACTGCCTTCACTCACAAATGGGACGCCCCGCCCGTCGTTGAAACTCGGTACAGTGATGCATGAGGGTCCACCGTTACTCGAGTACTACGTTCCACTGACCCTTCACAAGTCTGTTCGCGACTGCTAAGATAGTATGTGAAACAATGGGACCATAGCCGAATGAACATATCAACCAATGTTACACTGCCATCGGGTACAAATACATGATTGTAATAGCAAGATGCCATTCCTCGAATTGCAGCGTTGTGTGCGGGACGTGCTCGCCCAAAGGGGAGAGCAGCTTGCACAGGTGGAATGAATCACCACAGGTGGAGGCCATACAGCCTGAAAACACATAAATAGAACACCCAGTCTCCTCCCACAACCACACCCACTCCGAAATGCTACCGGCAGGACTCGCGATGTTGGCCCTGGGGGACCTGATAGCACTGCAAGTACTCCAACTCCAAGAAGAAGACGAACACCAACTACAACCGGCCGCACGGAGGAGACGCAGGAGGAGGAGGAGGGCAAGGCAGGGCCAGCAAGGGCCACCAGCACAGCCACTACCACCACGCAGGCAGCCCGCAATCCCACGCCTCCGAGCACATCCGTTCAACCTCACTGATGAGCAGATCCACACCCTCTACCGTTTGGACCGGGACACCATAGCCGCCATTGTGGACATGACACAGGCTGACCTTGTCAGCATGATAGATAGCCCAACCGCCATCCCACCCCTACTGAAGGTGGTGTCTGTACTCCACTTCCTGGCCACAGGCACCTACCAGCACACAGTCGGACAGTTGCATGGCATCTCACAGCCACTGTTCTCACGGACACTATTGCAAGTGCTCGATGCCCTCCTGCAGCACGCAGACGACTACATCTCTCTACCACGCTCGGAGCAGGAAATTACCAACACAAAAGTGGGATTCCATGCACTTGCCGGCATACCGGGTTGCATTGGTGCCATCGACTGCACCCATGTGGAATTGGTCGTCCCACATGCCATGGAGGCCCAGTACCGCAACCGAAAACAATTTCATTCTCTGAATGTACAAATGGTGTGTGACTCCAACAGGATCATTACACATTGTTGTGCCCGATTCCCTGGATCAACCCATGATTCTATGGTCTTGAGGAACTCAACAATACCACGCTACATGGAGCGACACGCAGGGAACAGATCCTGGCTACTCGGTGAGTCTCATTTCATGCATGATGATGTGGGGTATGTGATGCGGCAATGACCTGGCAGGAAGGGGGGGGGGTGCGTACGTAGCAATGGCATTCCACATAATTCGTTTATCGTCCACATACAGGTGATGCCGGATATCCACTGAAGAGATGGCTCCTCACACCAGTCCGGAACCCACGGGACCAGCATGAGGAGGACTACAACCATGCCCACTCACGTACCCGTGTAGTCATTGAACAGGCATTCGGCCTACTGAAGACTCGTTTCCGGTGCCTCAGCAGGTCTGGCGGGGCACTCCTGTACCGCCATGTGAAGGTTGCAAAGATGGTGATGGCATGTGTCATGCTACACAACATGTGCGTACGTAGAAATGTGCCCATGCCCCCTGACGCAGAACTGCAAGCACCTGAAGATGGTCATGATGAGGGTGGGGTTGTGGCAGCACCTCAAGGAGTCTGCGAGGCACAGGAGGGCCGTGACATTCGTCAGCATCTCATAGATGCATGCTTCTAGCACTCACGCCTGGTGGCTGATACATGGACACGGGACTCGTGGCACTGTGTGTGTCTGGTACATGCACAATATGGACTGTACGCCTATGATGGCCTCGTACACAAAGATCAATGTCCACACATCTCATTGGATGATCGTGCATTGTTTATGGCATATGTGATATCATGTTGAACACCCTATCGACCCGCCACCCAAGTGAGCCCAACACACCCCCTCCACCCTCCTACCTCCCCCCCGAACACCAGTGTCCAAAGATGCTCATTGTCAGTGGGCAGTCGCTATTGCAAGCCCCCTCTGCGGGTATCAGGGGCACCCCTGCCTGTGGAGCGCAGGTTCCTCCCAGATCTACGTTGGGGGCTGCCCTGGACGGAACTTGCAACGGATGATGTCTCTGCCTGCTCACGTCCATGCATGTCCCTAAGGGTTTGTGAGAGCTCAGTGAGCACACGGCGCACTGCGGCAAGTTCGGCACATACGTCTTTGGACGTTGCATGCAGTTCCCCCCTCAGGCTCTCGGTGCTACTCTCCATTTGGACTCTCAGGCTCTCGGTGCTACTCTCCATTTGTGCCCTTAGTGTCTCTGTACTTCTCTCCATTTCTGCCCTAAGTGTCTCAGTTGATGTTTCTATGTCTGCCTTAGTGCCCCCACATTCATCGGCATGGTCCTTGAGGAGCGTGGCCAGTTGCTGCTGTTGCACGATTAACTGGTCGAGGGACTGTTGCCTCTGCTGGGCCATGGCCATTTGCGGTGGTGTCACAGAGTGGTTGTTCGCCTCATGTTGCCCTGCCACAGGGCTTGTGGGGGATGGCCAGTCGTCGTCTTGTGGGTGCCCCTGCGTGGTATCCTCATAGTGTACGGGATGGAACAGACAGGGGGATTGGGACAGGTCATGGATGGATCTGACTTCGACATCCCCGTCTTCTGTGTCGGAGCATGCTGCCATTAATGGAGTGTCACCTATGGTGCTGCTGCCACCAGAGGCAGTGCCTTCTGTGGCATCCATTGGGGGGACCTGTGGTGGTGCTGTTGTGGGCATGCTGGCTGCTGGGGTGCCTGTTGGAGTTCCCTCCTCTGTGCTGCCACTTGATTTGTGCTGCTGCCGTGTCTTGATGCGTGCAGCTGAGGTGGAGGGTCTTTGGCCGTTGGTCTTGGCCCTCTTTGCAGGTGTGCTGGTAGGGGTGTCCTGAAGCTCGTCGTTTGGATCGGACCCTGTGGTGGAGTAAAGGAGGGCGAGCGTTATTAATGGGTCTGTGGGAATTGGAATGGCAATGTATCACATGCATTGGGGTGGTACCTGAGGGTGATTTGGGTCGGGGCCTTGGAGGTGCTTTCATTTGTGTGTGGAGTGAGGGTGCAGTTGTTTGGCAGCCTGCAGTTAGGGTGTGCCTGCTGCACGTGTAGAGGGTGTTTTTGGGGTTTTTAATTATTTATGTATTTATTGTGAGTTTTAAAGTGCGCTGTCAGGCCAATGTGTGTGGACGTTCTCCTGGACATGTGTTACTGTTGCGCTATGTGGACACATGGTGATTCACATGATTGGACATTGTGGATTTGGCATGGTTTTATTTGGGCCACCTACCGGATTCTTCGGATGTCTGCACTCCTTTCTCCATTCCTCCGACTCCCTCTATACTCTCCATTCCAATGGTGGAGGCACAGATTTCTTCCCAGGGGGTCAACTTGATGGGTGATTCCGATCCTCCCCCGGTGGCTGTGGCAATGTTGCGATTGGCAGAAAGTATGCTACGGACGCGTATCCGCAGGTCGTCCCATCGCTTTCTGCATTGCTGTGGGTTGCGGGGTGCGGTCCCCACCGCACTTACCCGCTGTGCCACCAGGGCCCATATGGCCTTCTTGTTCGCAAGTGCCGTCCTGGTCATTTGCGTGGAGAAGACGGCGGCAGCATTCTCCTGGAGGGTCTCTGTGAGCACGGTGAGTTCCTCACGGGAGAAGTGGACCTGCCGCTTGCGGTCGCACGCTTTCTTCGCTACTTTTCCCATTTTTCTTGGTTTCACTAGGGTGGATGACGGGTTGGGATGTGTCTCAGGGTAGTGTTTTTAGTGGTTGTGTGGATTTTGTGGTTTTTAGGTGTACGGCGTGATGTTTCCCGTTCCGGGACCATGTTTTTACTTCCGTTTCCGTATATTTACGGTCACCGTACTTTCCGGTTGGCGCTCACTGCGGTGTCCGCTAAGATGGGTGGCGGTATTGCACCTAGGGTGCCGTACGGCGGCGGTGTGGGCCGTTTTGGGGTCATTTCCGCCATCGCGGACTTTGCACTTCCGCCATGGCGTGGTGCTCGTGCCCGATGGGTCGGAATGGGCCGCACTTTGCTCCATCGTGCAATGGCGGAAACGCTATTTACGCTGTGGCGGTCCGGTCAGTCACTTTCGGCCAGGGTCGTAACGAGGGCCTGTGTGTGTTACTTCCATCTCCTTGCATTGCATATAGGAGGGGGGGTGAATTGCCACCAGGGGAAAAGTGAACATTAATCTCTTGTGAAACCATATCAGTTTATTTTCTGTACTGCATTTATTCCACCTTGCATTTCCTTGAAACCAAAAAGCATTTCAGCTACCTCATCCTCTATCCTACTTCTAAGTAACCAAATCAGTTTACCAGTAGAACATTATCCATTGTTGATCACTGTCATATTTTAAGTGTGATATCCAATATGAATTTATTATAACAGTGTGAAAGATATATATTGTTATATTTCTCAAATAAACCTTTTAAATTTGCAAAACAGACCTACTTCTTGGCTCAGTGGGGTCAGGGGGATTCTAAGAGAGGGGTGTTATATAAGGGTTGTCATCCAGAGTACATGAACTGGACCTAAAAATATATCAGTAAGGGTTTCCCTCAGCATCCCAGACTAGGCATTGACTTAGCTGTAGTGTTGAAGTGAAGTCGCTTAACAATTGATTTGGCACATGGGGCCAACTGATGTGTGAATCCATGAATGTGCGTGCCATTAAGCTACCGTCGGATGGCCTTATTTTACATGGATAGACTAGTAGGACAAATTATGTTTTGACAGAATTGAGTTTCAGGTAGGTGCTTGTCATCCAAGCTTGGATTGAGGTGAGTCCTTTCCTGAAGTGTGAAAGGTGTTGAGTATGATTCACTTTGAGGTATTGCTGAAGTAAGATATTAGGATCATGACACAAGTGGCTCCATAAAGAGATTGAAGATCACTCTGGTGAGTATCGATCCCTGTGGAACTCCACAGGTGACCTGGCGATGGTCACGTCTGATGTTTTCTATTTAGACTGCTTGGTATCTGTCTGAGAGGTAGGATGCAAACCATTTGAGGTCTGTGCCTGTGAACGCCATTCCATATGCGAGTAGGCTTGTAAGTCTGAAGTAGTCAGCCATGCTAAATGCAGAATAGAGGTCGAAGAAGACCATGAGTTGGAGTGCATTAGCTATGACTTGGATGGGGCAGGTTCCATGCTGAATATGAGTCTAAATACATATTTGTTGTCATGGAGTAGGCCATGATCGTGGAGTAGGTTGGTCTCTACCTTCTTATCGATTTTACTAGTGAACACAGAGAGAATCGACTAGTAGTTAACCAGGTCGTCTGAGTCTAGATTGGATTTATTAGGGAGTGGTAGGATTAATCCTTATTTTAACGTGCTTGGGACGATGCCCTCACTGAGCGACGCATTGACCATACAGAGGAGGTGGATACGGGCGGATCCAGAGAACTGTTTTATGATGTTGGAGGGAAGCATCTCATTCTTGAATGAGGTAGATTTTAGGGATGAAAGAGTACTAGCAAGCTCCTTGTGGGTGATGTGTGTGAAGGTTGTACAGGCTTGTGTTGCACGAGGTGGGACTGTAAGCGTGGGTTCACCGATTTCAAAGCCTCAATATATTGTCTGATTTGATCTATCTTGGTGATGTAGATGTTGTTAATTGCATCACATTTTCCTCTGGGAATTGGGATTACAGGGTCAGGCAACATGTTGAAGCAGTGTTTGACTGACTCAAAGAAGGCTATAGCCTAGTTAACCACTGCTGCGATAGCCACAGAGTAATACGTAGATTTAGCTTCAGTGATTAGTGCTCAATGAGTACTGCTTAATGCCGTTAAGTTGAGGAGCACATGCTTATGTGTTTTGCACCAGCTTTTTTCTTGTGTTAGGTTAGTATGCTATTGTCACTCAGTTCTTGGGCATACCATTGGGTGCTGGGTTTAACCGTAGTACAACATTATTTCAGGGGGTCATGCATGTCTACCAGTTCGTTCTTCATTTAGTATAAGGTTGACAATCCACTGTTGTTTGGGTTGGTTGGCCTGGCTAGATTTTCAAAATTGCATTCTAGTGCTTCCAGTGTCTTAAAGGAGCTGCGGAAAAACATTGTGGGCTTCTCCTGTCCCTTATTAGTCAAAAGGGTATGAGAAAGGAGAACAGTGATGGCAGCATGGTATACCTAATTAAGTAAGATTGGTTTGAGACATTTTATTAAGGGAGATGCAGAGATTACAAGGTTCATTATACTTCCCCTGATGTTGGTAGCGATCAATACATGTTCATGTTCATGTATTTTGTTCATGTATTTTAGTAGAGTGTGTCTGGAGTGTTCAAGGTGTGACTACCATGGATTCTCCATTCTACAGTCTTTCTACAGTGGCTTCTCAGAAGCAAGGCAGAGTACACCTTTAGAAACCACATTACCAAATGGATCACTGCTGAGTGCGGCTGGAGTGTTCACAGTGTGACTACTACGGATTCTGCATTCTACAGTCTTTCGACAGTGGCTACTCAGAAGAAAGGCTGAGTTCACCTTTAAAAACCATACTCCCAAGCTGAGCGCTGTGCAGTTCGGCTTGAGTGCTCGTGGTGTGACTACTACTCATTCTACAGTCTTTCTACAGTGGCTACTCAGAAGCAAGGTGGAGTTCACCTTTAAAAACCACACTCCCAAGCATGTGGTCAGCAGTGGTCCGGTGAATCGGTGACCTCCTTGCTGACTGAGCCCGTGGAGTCTGCATTTGGGAATTGACTTTGGTTTGTGTCTACTGCATTTTGCATTTTGCTCTCATCTAGGGTGAGTCACGCTTACAATGCCCTCAACGCAGGGTAATTGGTAAGAAGTGCACCATTTTGGTTAAATGATCTGTACTAATGGAGCGATCTATTAAAACTTGTAAAGGTCTTTAGCGCACTTCTAGATTATTGTGACAGTCGGTGAAGGCGACACACTACTTGTTTGGAGGTGTGGCATAGCGAGTCACTACTATGAATGCCGGGCAAGCTATGCCCTAGGATGAACAACTACAATTTAAGGAAACATGCCCCCTATAAAAAGGACCAGACTAATACTGGCACCTGTGAACGCTGAGCTTTAGGGGCTCCAGCTCACCCTAAAGAAAGCAAATTAAAGAGGGTGGGGCAGGCACCATTACATCCTATTATTATCCTGATTATCCTGACTCAGCTGCACCACTCCCGGTCTCATTACGGGAAGGTGGTGAGCATCTACCATTGGCACCAAGATCTGAGAATATTATTAATATTATTGACCACTCCTTCTCTGCAATAGATAATAATCATTTCCTCCTCGTCTTGCGTTATTTGCTGCGTGACACTCTTTCTGCCGATTAACCATGGTTTCGTACATTTTGGGAGGGACAAGAGCAAGTATACCCATTCCAACAACACTGGAAACGCCTATCCTTCAGGCAACTGCGCATAACCTCTCTCAAAATATTGGTACTGCGCAGAGACATTCAGCTTCCCCTAAAATGTGCCCTTTGGAAGAAGATGCTGGGGCGCTAAATACTGCTGCTTATAAATCCATGCAGCATAACGAGATGCGAGCTCAACTATCTGTATTGTAATTTTCCATGAAGGTCTTATTGCGAATGTGTGGAAAATATTGGATGAGGTTAGTGGTCTGGCAAATATCAAGCTGAATATTAAGGAGGGTGATACAGATCTGGATGAACTTATTGCAGCTGCTGAGCTACAAGAAGATCTTAGTTCAGCCTAACAGCAGAGGAGGTCCCCCGCAGAAGCTGCTAGGGCTGAAGGTGCTGATTTAGTACAGGCTGAACAAGTAGCCTGTGCTGATGTGATCAGCCCAACATCCACCATATATCTAACGAGAAGACAACGTAGACAAAAAAAGTCAAAATCGACAATTGACCTTCCAACATCGACCTCAGGAAACCATGATCACACAGCAGTGTGAAAGTGATCCAGCTGCTGATAATTGTCAGAAAAAAATAATACTAAGATAAATAGAAAGTGAAAGAAGGTTGCCAAAATGAAAGGCACCATAACCAGTTGGCTGCTCAACGACACACGTCAACTCGAAGTGACTGCTCAGTCACCAATTTATATGAGCCCTCAGCCTGCCCCCACACCCCGAGCGTCTTCAGTGCTCACAACACAAACAGAGCCATTATCGACTACTGACATACATAATTTCCAGTTACCTCTTATAAGGGTACTGGAGAGAAATGACAAAGACAATATCCCTGAATTAGCTTCTATTGAACATTTGTCTGTGTTTATCATCAAGAAGACTACGCAGGGTATAATGAAAACAAAGTCCCATATTAACAGAACAGATTTTCTATCTCTGACATGCAAAATCTTGCCTTTAAGAATTCTGGAACCTAAAGACTTTGAACTCTTCGAACCTATCAGGAATTCTAAATATCAGTTTAGTAGAGTTCACTGTTATTCCTGCAATACTGCAAATATGGTTCGATCCTATAAAGAGAGGTGTTTGGAATTAGGATAAAAACTTGATGCTGCAGAGGAAATGGAGCCATTGAATAATAGCAACATATTGTGCTCGAAGAACCTATGGGACACCCTGAAGTCCACCAGCAACACCGTGGGAAATGCCAATATTATGAACTCTCTACAAGGAAATATTATGGGCCTTCTACATTGGCTTATTTAAAACACTGATTGCACTACCACCTCCGGAAACTGATTATGGTCGATTAGCACTTGGATCTCTCAAGGATTTCCTCATATACTGGATACAGGAAGGTCTTTAAAATGTGCTGTTGAAAAAAGAAATGTTCCTATTGCAAGAATGCTGCTGCTTTCTGGGCTTAGTATGGATGGATACCACATTTTTCAAGTATTAGCAAATAAAGGCCTGAGTGGCCGCCCTTATGGGGGTCTAGTTATCGGTATAGACAATTATCTAAATGCTGAGAGAATGAAACTCAAAGTTGAAAATCCATCCATCCTGGCTGTAAAAATTAACCACCCTAATTGCAATAAAAGGGTTAATGCCATACATATCTATGACTCCCCAGGACTTTTAAAAGCTGAAGCAATTACTGAGGCAGTGTCAGTGACATTAAGGGCACTGTTGGCCGAGAGTCGGTAATAATAGGGGCTGACTTTAATGCCTGTTGCTGTTGTCATCATGCAATACCTGAAATATGTTAATAGTTTGTCTAAAATAGAATTGCAAATTATGTCTCAGAAGGGCTATGCATGGATTGAGATGTTGGCTGAATGGCACTCTTATCTGCTCAATGGGCGAGTGATAGGTGATAGACCTGATACAAGTACCTGAAAGAGTGGGACTAAATCTACTTTGGATCATGTTTCTGTGATGGATATGCTCTCCCATGTATCACACAGCTTGATGTTAAAGAAACAACATTTAGTGATCATGTTATTATTATGCTACATATGGCAGGCTGGACTCTTAATGAGTATCGAAATCAGGTGGGTGATCGCACTGTCAATAATGGTGGCAATAGGCTGGTCTGAATAGAGAAGAGCATACAGAAAACCTATGAGTACCTCATTTAAAATTCGGAGAGAATTTTAGATCAAGCTATCTCTTTGACGGCAGATGGAATAGAGACTTTGATATATGATAGTATGTCCAAGCTGGCCATACAAAAGGGATGCTATGCTCATTTGAATAAAACAAATGTGAATCATCATTTTGATAAAACTATCCAAGATGCAAAAAGAGCCTTAGGAAACATTAAGACAGTGGCAGATAATTTACAAGACGTCATGCTTTCTAAACGCTTGGCTTAAAATAAGCATAGGAGATGGGTGAAAGAATGGCTATTCTCTGGTAGAAACGCCCATTAGCAGCACCTAATTGCGGTGGCCAAGACTCAAGACACACGTAAGATGTGGAGTTATTAGGTACTTTTAATTCTTCCAAGGTATCACAAGTGGTATGTGGCATCAGGGAACAAGAATGGGTACGAGACATCAGTGATACCTTTCATGCAAGCCATCCATTAGTCAAAATCAAGCCCTCTAGGAAAAGGTTTAATATCGCCTTTGATCAGGAGGAGATTGAAACAAATGTTTTCAGGCTTAAGGAGTACAGAGCACCGGACCCTAATGGTCTATTTAACGATGTTGTCAAAGGTTCTCCCGATTGTCGGGAAAAGCTACTACATGTCCTTTTCTCTAAAGTTTGTAATAAATACCTATCTCCTGGCGCAAATCTATGTTGGTACCAATATATAAGTGAGGCAAGAGATCAACGCCAGAGAATTTTAGATTATTGGCCATGCTACATACATCAGGATTTCTTTTAGCCTCTTTGCTCCTAGCTGAGCTTGAAAAATGGTTATGTTCAAATGAACTATTAGGAAAGTTTCAAAAGGGGATCAGGTTGGGATTGGGTACTGCTCATTGCCTGTGGCTGTGGGACTCCCTCACGAGGATGGCCAAAACTAAAGACAAGCCTAATTTGTACATGGCTATGATGGACTTTCAGGAAGCATTTGATACCGTTAATAGAGACAAATTATGGAGCAAAATGGAAGCTCTTGGCTGCCCGCAGGATCTACTATTAGCCATTTGAGGTTTACATGAGAATGCTACTGCCCAGATTAGGCTGGACAGTAGGGGTTCAGTTTCTCAACCTATAGAAATCCGGCACGGTGTAAATCAGGGGTGTGAATTGGCTCTGCTACTTCTTAATATTTACATCACTGATTTGCCTTATTTTGTTTAGAGAAGCGAACATCGGCCCACCTAATATAGCTGGTGAGAAGATGTCATGCCTTTCCTACGCCAATGACCTTGTGCTATGCAACCATACTTTCTTTGGTCTTAAGAGGTCATTGAAAGCACAACAAAGATTTGCGGATGATCATGATCTCATTATAAATTATGAGAAGACCAAAATAATGTAGTATGCTTACAAAAGGACCTCTGTCCCTAGAATGATCATCCACGGGAAATGACATCGAGCATGTAGCTTGCTTCAAATATCTTGCTCTGGAACTGACTACTCAGGGCAATTACCAGGCCTTAATTGCAGGGAAAAAGCGTAAAGCGATAGCTTTGACGAATATGATTTACAGATGCGTTATAGTAGCATCTGGTTATAGCTTATTGGGGATATTAACCCTATACAGAGTTTCTGTGCTATTGTGCTGCACCGTTTGAAGGCGCTATGTATTGCAAATCTTATCAGGCTTAAGGTAATCAAGGGTACATTTTGGTGAAGAGTGCTAGAGTTGGGTCCGTGTGTCCCTATAGAAATAATTTGGCTTGAATTGGTCCTTATATAGTTAACTACTATGGCCCGGAAAAAGAGGTGTGTATTATATCTAAAGTCTAGAAAAACTCCATTCTGGCCTCTTTTACAATTGCTGGGGACCCACACTAGTACTAATTACTGCTGCACACTTGCATCTTTGGCTAACACAACCATTTACATGATTGAGTGGAAAGTGAGTTGGGAGGATCGTTTCTATATGTTAAAGGTTGATAACAAAATTGGAACAGTGGGATTGGTTCACTAACTACAATCATTTGATGTCATTGAAAAGTTATCCGTCTGTGGTAGAACATTTTGCTCATAAGTTTAAAGCCCCACAGTATTATCAAAAAATTGTGCCCTTCCCCTCAGTTACGGAGATCTCTTCTACTTCTCTGTGTAAATAAATTGACTGTATTGGAAGCTATTTGTCCTGAACTAGGCATTACAAAAGATAGCAAGTTCTGTCGGCTATGTACGCTGGGAGGAAATATGGAAACTGCTGGACATGTCCTCACAGAGTGCCGCGAGCATGGTCCTCTCTACATCAAAAGTGACTCATTTTGGACCTGTTCTCTGAACTCTGATCACATTTCTATACATGTTACACTTTAAAATGTATGGAGGGGAGTTCTGGCAACACTGAAACTTGCAAACAGCACGAAACCTGAACACTGGGGCTATATATTTAATATATTTAATACTGTGTAGTCACAGTCTTGTATTGTAATTGATTCTAGTACTTTGACAATGACTTTTAGTTTTCTATGTAGAGCAATGATTTATTTCTTCAATTTCTTTTTTAGGGTGCATATTAAGTGTGTGTAATGCAATTGAATCTGTGTAACATTAAGTTAAAGTTCCTCTGAGCTATAAACATAATAATACATTTGTTGTGATATGACAGAGAGCATCCCTGGTGCTTTTGGTGTCTTGGGTCCCTGGTAAATTGAAATTGACAAGGAAGAGTTTTGTTCAGTGTGAGCGTGGTGCTGCAGTTAGTTCCAGCCATTGGCCATATTCAGGTACTAAAATGAAATGTCCTTCTAGTTGCCCTTACCTGAGAATGCCTGGAGAGGACTGGATCAAAGGAGATGCAAGTGGCTCCTCATTGGCTGCTGGACCAGAGGAGGCAGAGCAAGTCATGTCACCAGTACATTCCTTTGAGCCTAGTAGAAGAGCACTCCAAAGGAGGAAACACATTCAAGCCAATAAAGTCCATAAAGTCACTTTTTGGGGGGAAAAGCTGGAGAAGCCGGAGCTGGTCGGTGATCAGGGGCACTCTTCTGTGCCTGACAGAAGACACCACTACAATGAACTAGCAAGATACCTACCTACACAGAGGGGACCAAGTATTACTAACTAGAGAGCCAAAAAAGGTACCAAGGTTGGAAACATAGAGGGGATGGAACTTGGTACTAGGGGGACTCACATGAACCCACAGGGAGTCCCATACTAGACGGGAAGGTTCCAAGAGAAACATTGGGCAGGAATACACATGGAACCAGGCGTAATTGTTCAGAGTTAGCAAGTGTGCCAAAATGTACAATTCCTAGAATAGGAAAGAAAGCAGCTGGGTTACTTCACTGAGTACTAACATTGCTGGGTGGTAAAAGAAATGCAGCACTGAAATTGAAATAAGCCAGAACACGAAAAACAGAGAGTTCGAACTTTCAAAGAATATTGGATGGAAGAGGTGTGACAAAACTGGCTGCAAAAGAGTAGGCTGCATGAAGCCGTTTCACCAAACACGAAGAACACACAAGTTTTACAACTCCTTTGATCAGGAAACTCAGAACGTAGGGAATTTCAACAAGGCAAAATCTGGAAGGTAAGCGTTCAGCACTACTTTCAAGTACTGTGGTTAAACACAATTAATAATCTAATGTAGCGCTCCTGTGTTCTCAGATTACAGGGAGGAGCTACAACCTCCAGTTCTGTATCTAATTGATTGTTGCCTCAGCCTGCCTTTGAATGCTTTTGAAACTGTTCCTTTAGGCTTACTAGTTTCCATTAGCTCAAGTTGAGGTAGCATTGGAGTTTCTGGCTCCATGTTATCTGGCATCACAACATTGTGAAGGTTGAATAGAGCATATGCCATCTCAAACTCTTAGATTTCAAGATCCAAACTACAGTTGTTCTTAGACCATCATAGTGCATTGTGGGGGTTGTAGTGCTGAAAAGTACATATTCTGATTGCAGGTCTGTTAGTAGACCTACACAGTGCACTTTGCTGAACTTAGTGATGACACCAGCAGATTTTAAATCCAGACATTTGAGGAGACGTGCACAGTTCCTTGTGAATGATCTAGTTTTTTTTCTCTGGGTGGGCCAAATCGCAAACGTTATTCCTAAAGTCTTCTTGGGAGCAATTCACTGTACTTTACAGTCGGAACTGAAAAAGCCATCCGACAATCTCGGGTCATAGACACAGATCATTAGACAAGAAAGAACGTCTATAGTCCTGTATAGTGTAAGAGCTTAAAATAAGTGGCTATCTGTTCACAGATAGCCACTAGGGAGTTGGCATCAAGTGAGGCAGACCTGTACATTCTGTAGCAAGCATGATGAGATCGGTAAGGAAAAGCAACTAATGAATGAGAGAGAAGATCTGATTGACAGCAAGGACCTCATTATAAGTAGTGTGGTATCATTAAAACATGCAGCATTTCAGAATACTGTATCCACACCACACAGTTATGGGCTTCTCTACCAAACCCCTGTAATGCTGGTAAAGACCCCACACTAATCCATTACCACATGTGGTATTACCCATGCATTGTTACTGCATGTGTAATATGGCATTTCCCCAATGGGGTCCAAAGGGACTCCGAAATGGGGAATACGTGAAGGATCCCCATGACTCTAGATCATGCGGACCCTTTCCAATATTGTATGTTTGCATCATGCATTAGCAGTATTCGAGTTTGGCGGTATTTCCAAGGATTGCACCGACACTGTGCTGTTAAGCACGCCCAAGTAGTATTGGGACCAATATATCCTCTACACACATAACCAAGGATACCTCATTTCAGTGAGTTGCACATCTGCAAAACTAAAAAACGTCTTGCCTAAAACCAGTTTCCTTGGATGAAGAGAGAACTGATTCCGGATTGGCCCTGTCAGAACATTCATATTATAGATAAGGTTAAGACGAAGGCTCTATGGTATTTCAGAATTACCTTTCTCAATGACCTTCAAAGCTTTGCATAAATAAATCTGTAAATATTGCAGAGTAACATTTCGGAACAGCCCCCTCTGCATGCACAATTCCAGATTTCTACATTAATGGCTTCATAGTTTTTTTTTTTTTTACTTTGATCGCATTTTGCACAGCTTGTAATATGGGGTTTTCCTTAGGGGGAAAACATATTTCAGCCCAAGTATCTGACATTTAGGCAATTCAATTTTCCAAATTATTTGCAGGCACCTAGATTTAATCTGGAATTGGTGCACTGAAAAATATTTTTGAAAATCGACTCAGTCAATTTTGAGATATTAACATTAGAAATGCATCTAAATATGATGCATGCACAGAATTAATGCGCAGATTCCATACAAACTGGACACAGAGTGTAAGGCTTTTACAGTTCATACATTACGCAATTAACAGTTTGAACATTACACAGTTAACATCTCCAAAAAACTCACATCAAGTCTCAGTTGACTTTGATGTCCGTTTTAAGTGATGTAATACATTTACACTTTTCATATGAACTGTACTCAGCGCTTATGTGTTTTACATTTCATAAATTACACATAAAACATTGAAAAAGTCACATGAAAGGCAAGTGACAGCTGACTTTGATGTCAGTTTGAAAGTGATGGAATACATATAAAAAAGTAAACTTTTCATTTGAAAATGTACATATCAAAGGAACATCTCAGTTGAATTTGATGTCAGTTTTAAGGTGATACAATAAATGTACCCTTTTCATATAAAAACAGACACTTTAGGAGGCTTCATCGATGAGCAGAATGGAGGTACATTTTAAATTAAGACCTTGCTCGTACATTCTGATAATAACATTGTGTATATGAACACTGCTAATGAGCTCCTATGACAAGCACAGCTAGTAAACACACGATTACTACACATAAGATATAGACGTATGTGAAGTGCTCTCATGAGTAGTATAGCTTAGTGGCAACGCGCTCGTCTTGGAAGCAAGACGACACAGAGTATCACAGGTTTGAAACCCGGGTCGACGCTCAGAAACCTCTTCTGTATTAAATGTGTTATAAATAACCAATTATAATTATTATTATTATAACATGCACCTAGGACACATGCACCTACGACATGTGCTCATACCGCACTTGCTTTGACAACACACACTCCTACACCACACACTTACAGCACACTCTTACAACACACATTCTAATAAACACACTCCTACAACTTGTGCGCCTATGACACATTGTACTATAACATGTACTTCTACAACACAGGCTCCTATAATACATGTTCCGATGACAAGCAGGCCTACCATAAACGCACCTACTACATATAAAATGTGAATGTACGATACATGCTCTTACGACACATGTTCCAACCACACACACTCTTACAATCCATAATTGCCACACACTCTTACAACACACACCCCTAAAGCACAACCTTCTACAACATGTGCTCCTATGAAACGTGCAGCTACTACACCTTCACTTACTACACACACATGCTCCTACAACACATGGTCCCATGACACACATTTTTACAACACATACTCCTACAACACAGGCACCTACAACTTGCGCTGCAATCACGTAAGCAGAGTGTATCAGTTTTACAGTTGGTTCATTACAAAATTAACATCTTAAAATGCACATCAAAGGCAAGTCATGCAAACTGTAAACCGATTGCATGAGTTTTACTGTTCATACAATACACAATTAATATTTCCTAAAAAGTCACATCAAAGAAAAGTCACAGCTAACGGACTAAAGGTACACATCTCATACTAAGTGTACACAGAGCATTTGAGTTTTTCAGTTCATACATCATGCAATTAACATCTAATAACCCACATAAAGGGTAAATGAATGCTGACTTTCATGTCAGTTTCAAAGTGATGGAATAAATGTACACTTTACATATGAAAATGTACACTTTTTAGATGAAAATGTACCCTTTTTGTACAAAGATTTACATTTTAGGACGCCAAAAATGCATAAGCAGAAAAGAGGTACATTCTATATTAAAACCACACACATACATTTGTGATATTGACATTGTGTATATTAACACTAATAATAGAAACTCTTACTATGCACCCTCCTATGACACGTGTTTATATAACACGCACTACTACAGCATGTGCTCCTACCACACAGTCTTATGACATGCTCTTATAAAACATACTCCTATGACATGCACACCTACGACATGCACTGCTAATACTCAAACTCTTATGACACACATTGTTATCACCAACACTCCTGACACATGCTACTACATGTGCCCTGACAACATGTGCACATATCACACCTTCACCTCCAAAACATGCACCTAAAACACATGCACCTACAACACATGGACGTATAACATGTGACGTTCATCACACGGTCCTACAGCTCATGCTCCGATAACATGCCATCTGACTACACACACTGTTATAATACACACTATTATGACATATGCTGCTAAAACACACACTCCTACAACACATGCTCCTACAACACATTCTCCTTCAACACATGCACCTTCAGCAAACACTACACACAGTCTTACTGCACCTGCTCTAACAACACAGCAATTTACTAACACACACTTACAACACATAGACGTATGTCATGCGCTATCATGCAACATGCTCTTATGCCACACAAACACTTATACTAGATGCTCTTAAAATCACACCCTAGTATTACAATACTCGAAATCAATAATCACTAAACCATAAAATAAAAGCTGAATTATTTGAAAAACATTTTTTTACAAAAGATTTAAGGTTAAACCAACAAAAACGTAAACACTACAAACATCAGAAATAATAACATTTAGGTAAGAACATAATACACTTTATTAAAATATAAAAAGATATTATAATCAGATATCATGGTAACCCTAACTCATCCACACACTGAAAAGCAAACAATATTACAATACAATTATAACAGTTTCACTAATAAAAACAAGCAATTGTATAACATGTAAAATCATTAAATAGTACAATAAATGTAAATCTGTATGTTAAAAAATAGTGTAAAATATGTGTGTAATACAAAATGACTACATAGTAACAAACTTAAAATATAATATACACAAGCATAATTCCTCGCAAAAATTGCAATAAAGAAATACACAAAATATTTTAAAATAAATCTGCAATAACAATATATACAGAAGCATTGAAGTGTGATACTTTACATTTACAGCAATGTCAATTAACAAGGTACATGCCATCATTGTAAATACACATAATGTATTGAACAACAAACATAACATTATAAAAAGAAAATATACACTAAACAACTACAAAAGTATTAAAATATCATATACAGTAAAAGCTTAGTAACATTTACTTCTACAAATACCAATGTATACACAATAGTTACAGTTATTACACTATGCATAAAAATGCAAACATGTAATGTGTGCTAAATTAAATGTAGTAAATAAAGCAAGCTGTAAATACTGAAAAAAGTGTCACAAATGCAATACACATTACAATCATAAGTAAATAAATAAAACAGTTTAACAATTTTTTAAACAAATATTCACACAACACATTGCATTATACTTTCACTACAAAGCATTTTATAGCACCATGAAAATTGCAAACCAAAAACAGGGTGTGTTAAGGTTGTTGAATTATTTCTGATGTTTGCATGCTTTAAGTTTTTGTTGGCTTGCCTTTACTCTTTTGTAAATTATTAGAAAAGTAGGGAAAGTATTCTTGATTGAATACATGGCCAACCGGTGCAAAATCTAATCCTTCCAACACATATTCATATTCTGATTCCCAGGGTATTGTCATATGCATGATCGCTTTAGCAGCCCTTTGTGCCCAGGAAAGCTTTGCATCGATATGTTATGTTGATTTATATCTAGCCTGTCCATGGGCACGGGTATTGGGGATGGAGTTTTGGCTTTGAGTCTGCTGATCTGTTGTCCGTGGCATTAACGTCTGTGGTGAAGAATAGTGTGGGCCTGGTAATTTAGATCAGGCCTCTGATATTCATCGCCAATATGTACTTCATTCCTGTCAGGTAATAAGTTGGTAGTAATAAAAGGGATGCCAACAGGGGGAAAAAGCTACGTTGCAGCTCTTTCTGTTCTTCTCCTCCATCATTTTTTGTGCCATAGTACATTGCTTCGTCACTACTGAAAACTGCCCCTCATCTTCGTACCGGCAAGTGTCTATGGGCTGAAGGTGTTTCCGCTTGGTGCTTTTTCCTCCTGTACAGGTCACTCTGCATTTCTCTGTGTGCAGTGCAGGGGCGATGCTGTGGCTTCAGGGAAGGGACACACATATCTGCACATTAAGAAGGCAAGTGTAACAGGCTGGCCACTCGGGCTGCTAGATTATAATGCCCAAACAGTACTTGACTATCCAGCATACCACTGGTGTGCATAAAATCGTTATGGTGGTAGAGTATTTAAAGGGGTGCAGGAATGCTTACCATAAGGCTGCCTATTTGACATTGAGTAATGAGACATTTGTGATTTTTTGTTTGTGTCTACATTTTGCGGTGATCCTAATAAGACGAAGAAGGTTCTTGATTAATTTGTAGTCTAATTTACCTGTTATAATCATATTTTGGGCACCCATCGGCTGAAGGTGGGATTCTTGATAGGACATTTGATGAGTTCTGATTCTGCTAGAGCTATGTAATTTGTTAAGATGGCTGATCCAAATCTTCACAATTGTGCACACTTTGTGACCGCCTTTCACGAGATGTTTCAATGGTCAGATCTTGAATTGTCCACTGAAGAGGCATTTGTGACCTTGAGCAGGGAATCATGGATGCCCTCTCTATATATATCACAAGATTCAAACTGTTGTCTTCTGAGATCCATTGTTTAGAAGGAATCAGTGTATGCTGTTTTGAGGTGAATTGAAGGATAACAACAAAGATGAGTTCGCTAGAGTGGTTCATCCACCCACTTTTCACAGTTTAGTTGAATCAGAAAGAAAGAAAGAAAGAAAGAAAGAAAGAAAGAAAGAAAGAAAGAAAGAAAGAAAGAAAGAAAGAAAGAAAGAAAGAAAGAAAGAAAGAAAGAAAGAAAGGATCAAAAGAAGAATGGCTCTATGGAACCTCAACATCCCATATGTGTAATGTTGGGAGATAGCGTTACCTACGACAGAAGGCTAAGGCAGTTGCGCCAGCTGATTGAGATGATTCCAGAAAGTTAGATACAATCTGGAGTATGTTACTTCTGCATGAGAAGCACAAAGACTGGAAATTAGTGTTGCATATGTTTTGCTGAATATAAGGGGCACCTTTCTGGGCTCTTGGGATCTAATTAAAATGTCAGGAATCAAGCTTGTTTATTATAGTTTAGGAAGGAAAGATTCATTTCCATTTCTTTTGGTTGAAATAAGTCTGTTGGTTTTATTTCATTGTTGAAGATGAAGTTGAGTTTGTCAATTTCTGGAAGTACATTTGAAGCAACAGGGTTGTTGAACTGTGGTGCCTTTGAAATGTTTAAGGTCAAGACAAAATCCCATACCTTTTACAAGTAAAATAATGAAGGATACGGTTTATATAACAGATTGTCAACTAGCCCTTGGGCAAGAGTGCCCTATCAGCATCTTGGAGTTTATTTGCTAAGTAATAAGGACATTCTTTTATTTGATTTGAGAACATATCTTCGAGTGCCTTTAAAATATGGTATCCCATGGTTAAATCAACATAACCATCACATTTTCTGGAGCACCCACTCTTCAACATTGGATTCAGAGTTTTGTGAGTGGAGGTGACCTTGTGATACACGATATTAAAAACCAGACCCACAGTGGTCATTGAAGAAAAAGGGAGGTGATCGTATAGTTGTGGACGTTGTGTCCAATGTGTCACTTTTATAAGGATACTTTTTGTCGATATGTTTAAGACCCCTGTTGATGATGTGCTACAGCTTCAAAGAGAGTTTGATTGTGCTATTAAGTTCAATCCTAACTGCAAGGGTCCATTTAGTCGCATGAATCGAGTATTGGGAAATAAGGAGACAGGAGTATCTTCCTGAAACCCTTCAGAATGGGTTAATCTTTTCATCGAAGTCCATGGATGGGGCATTGATTTTCAGATCTGAAAAGATCCTCTGAATATGACAGTTTCTGAACTATCTTGGATTAAAGATTGTAAAGGTTAAAGATTGCCATTCATTACCATTGGTTGGGATGTGCTGAAATCTGTGTCGGCAGTTCTAATGTATACCAAACTGGTGTTTGTTTGTTTGTTTGTTTGTTTATTTATTTATATTGCGCACCTGACCCGGAGGTCATTGGGCACTCGTGATAGTAATAGTTACAGAGGCATAGAATAGACAATTGTGTACATTAATACAGTTTGAACATACAAGTAAAGTTACAATGGTGAGTATATACAAGGTGAACATAATACATATTATACATTGGGTCAAAGCAGTCATGTGAGCCGATCATCTACTAGTTAGTTGAATCAGGAACTGTTATTTTGTGTATTATTTACTATCCAGGTGATAGCCTGACTTCTGAAATTGTTGAAGGTCTGAATGGTTTGGATATTCTGTGGGAGAGAGTTCCAAAGCTGGGCGGCTAATACTGGGAAGCTGGAACCTCCTGCTCTTTTTAGATTATATCTGGGCACCACCAGGCATGGTGTGTTGGAAGATCTGGTGGTTCTATTGGATACCTTCCAAGTGAACTTGTCATTGAGGTAGGGGGGGCTTGGTGGTTAAGCGCTTTATGAATGAGGCAAATGGTTTTCAGGGCAATTTTGTCCTGTATAGAGAGCCACCTGTGGTGCTTTCTTGTATCTGATATATGCTCTCTTTTGGGGATATTCAGCGCGGCTCTGAGTGCGTTATTTTGCATAATTTGTAGTTTGTTTAAGATGGTTTTGTTCGCTCCTAGATAAAGACTGTTGCAATAATCCAATTTGGATTGTATGAGCGCTCTCACCAGGGTGAGGCAGCTAGCGGGGGATAGTAGCGGTCTACAGGCTCTGATTAACTTGCCAGTGTAGGCTGTGGCCGATGAAGTCATGTTGATGTGCTTAGTTAGGTTAGACTGGGCGTCAAAGTAGAAACCTAGAGTTTTTACATGTTTGGCAATAGGTATGCTATTCCCATCGATGACTATGTTTGTATAGTGAGGACTTAGTTTAAGGATATTGTTGGATGATCCGACTAGGAGTAATTCCGTCTTGTCATCATTCAGGCATAAGCCATGTGTGGCCATCCATGCCTGAATGATGATGTAGACTTCATTAATCCGCGCGACGTCTATATCATAGGTTCCTGAAAGGGGTAGGAGTATCTGGGTGTCATCTGCATAATTTGTGTAGGTGACACCCAGACGGTCCAATTTGTCAAATAGTGGCTTTGTAAAAATGTTGTACAAAGTGGGTGAGACGCAGGAGCCTTGAGGGACTCCGCAGGTGATGGGGATGGGGTCAGCAGCTGCTGAGGGTGAGAACACGCGCATAGTTCTGTTTGCGAGGAAAGATTGGATCCAGGCAACTGCAGAACTGGAGAAATGGCCGCTGAGGATAGGTGGTTACAGAGTATGGAGTGATCCACCAGATCAAAAGCCGCAGAGAGGTCGAGTAGAAGTAGGTTGGCCATCTTTCCTTTGTCTTTTAATTCATCAATCTGACTTTTGAGGTCGGCAAGAGCGGTTTCTGTTCCGTGCCGAGGTCTGAAGCCAGATTAACGGGTGCCAAGTAGTTTGTGGGCTTCCAGATAATCTTGTATTTGCAAGTAGGCTATTCTGTCCAGAATTTTCAATAGAAAGGGGACTGTCGTAATAGGTCTATAGTTGGTGGGTATAGCTGGGTCAAGGGTCTGTTTTTTTAATAGTGGTAGAACCCAGGACTGTTTAAGGTTACTTGGGACAGAATTGTTAGAGAAGGAGGACTTTACAAGTTTAGTGATAAATGGGGCGAGGTCTCAATTTGACGGTTTGAGAGACTTCAGAAAATGATTTCAGAAAATGATTTTCTGGACTTCAGGAATGGTGACTTTTTTTAATGAGAAACCTGAGTTAGAGTGAGAGGTAAGGGTGGGAGCAGATGTGGTGACTGTTAGTTGGGATCTTTTGCCCACTATTTTAGTCTGTAGTCCTTTGATTTTGTTAGATAGGGCATTTTGAATGCCGGTACACCATGCTTTGTACTTGGTGCATGTAACTGGCGGTGGGTTAGGGTTCTCTAATTCTCTTAGAATGTTGAATAATTCTTTAGTACTGGAGCTGGCTGTTACGAGGTGCTTGTCCCTTGTAGCATGAAGGAGTAGGTGTGGAAAATACCCACTCGATCACACTTCGGGTTATGTAATTCTTCCTCTATTTTTCAATATTTAATGAATGTCTCTGATGTTTTTACCTCCAGTAAGAGGTCTCAACCTTATGTCATGATCCCATACCTCTGCATGCACATCTGTTAACAGAGAGTGCTGCGGCTTCAGAAAGGGCCAGCTGTTTTTGCACACACTGAAGGTTAGATGAGCAATCTGGATGCTGCAAGAGAGACTAAGGGATGAGAACACTGTGATTGGTGGAAAATTCCATTCATATAGCCATACACGTACTGGGCACTGTTCTGAGGCATGCATACAAGAGGTATGCTCCTGGGCACAATTCTGATTTTGGCGCAATCTAATGCAGACCCATTAAAATGTAAACAAGGCAGCCAACCCCATAATATAGCCAACCCCGAAGAGCCGGAGAGTTTCCTTACACACAAACAGTAGTAATGCGCTACACATAGTAGTACTTTAAGGTGTAAGCGTTGACAGTAGTTCCAGCTTTATTACTGTCAAAAAGGTGTTGTGTGTTGTGGATGAAGATGGGTTGTGTTTATGTGGGAAGATGTTTTTAATACTTTTAATACTTTGACTGTTTTACTGTGCTGTATGCTTCTGTGAGGACCACCAGAGAGCTCTCAAACTCGAGCGACCTGTAAGCTCCGCCCAACCAGGTGTGGGAGCTCAAAAGTTCGTCCCAGCCGTCCTTGCGGCGTTAAACCCGTACGAATAAAGGGTGCATCAGACTTCTACTATTTTGCTCTTTGATGGGCGCTCGCTCGCACCATCTCTAACCACTCCGAACACCCCCACGGAGCAAGCAGAGGGGGATCTCCATACATGAACCTAAGCCAGGTAACCCATTGTATCTGTCTTCATACGCAACTCATTCACCACAGCGTTTTACATACTTAGCCGTGTGGGGACTGCGGAATTTTCCTTTGACCCACACGGTCTGGTAACAATTCAACTCAACCCACACCTGTGCTAAATCAAACCACACTTCCTTTCGTAAGATCGACTAGTGGGCTGTCTGCAGTAGTCTATGCCTGAGGAGGCTGCAGAGAGGGCACCCTTTGAGGCCACCCCCAGCGCAGAAACCACCAACACCAGTTGGGATGAGGATCGTCAGAGACTCCATAGCTTTCACCCCAGAACACTGCTACAGAGCCTAGCATGCCACCATTAACAATAACAACAATGGGGCATGCGGCTAAAATGCAAAACTTTTCTCAACCATCAAAACTACATGAGGCTGATCATTCAAGCACAACAGAAAAACACAGCCTTCAGCTGCCATTGGCAGAAAACCTACAAAACCTACAGACTCCCAGTCACTTGGATAAAGGAGAGGTGGAGAAAGGGAAATTTCCGTCCTCGACATGTGCACAGGTCTTCTAGCTCCAGCATATCGCCCCCATCCCTGCGGCCTCTTGTCTGTTTCCCATGCCATCTATGGACAGCGAGGTGCTCCCACCCCTCAGAGGAGGGTCGGGCGCATCCGTGGATGAGAAAACTTGGGCTTTTGGAGAGGCGGTCCTGCAACAGGACGAAGGTGTACCGGGCCGTGCTGGAGGAGAGGGCCGGACAGGTGTGCCTGCTACCGGCCACACTGGACATGATCGGGGGGCTCACAGCGCAGTCGAAAACAGCCTGGAGCTTGCTTGTGGACAGGACATGCAGCAGGCTTCCAACGGTGCTCCAGATGGAGGCAGAGACCACGTCTGCGGAGGGGTGTGCCCTCCTACTGAGCACGCAAGTCCTGATACCTCCCAGACAGTCAAAGCTAGGATTCACGACTTAACCGACACCAATGTGAACCTTCTATCATCTCCCGATTCTGATAAAGCCTCGCAAGGCGACAACCCATAAGACTTGATTATTGAACCTAAATTGACTACATTGCAACCCGGCCACTCCCCTTGGAGGAAGCTTAAACCAGCTAAAACCCAGCACATCAGATCCAAGCGCCTGAGCATTCAGCCCAAATCCTAAGATACTTCCAAACTATCCAAACTAACCAACGGAAGCAAAACGTCACACAAAATAAAAGCAACAAGATTAAAAGACTGCCAAAGAGAGCTTTACAGACTATGGGCCTCATTCCGAGTATGGTGGTAGTCATGATGCTATTTGCACCATGACTGCCTCCCATACCGGTACCGACTCCAGTTTGGTACAATGGGGACATACCGGTCCACTCCGACCTTGGAGGGACTGGTAAATCCCCATTTACCAAACCATTCCCCATTCCCATTTGAGCCCCTATAGGACTGAATGGGAATGGGGAGGGTGCAAATAACGGGCCGGCGTATGCCAAGCCCGTTATTTGCTCCCAGGTCCCTTAACGGGTCCCGTCCTTAACACCTGGTCAAACCAGGTGTTAAGGAGTTAAGCAAGGGACCCGCTAAGGGACCTCGTAGTAGGGCGGTAAGGGATTACCGGCACCGGTCTCCTTACCGGTACCCGGTATCCCTTAACGCCCTACTTGTAATGAGGCCCTATGACTTCCAACACTGCCGCCTTGGAAAACACCTTAAAAAACGTTTTCACAAAACAAATCAGGCGGAAACAGGTCAGTCCGGGCAAGGTCTCAGGCGCAAGACTATTAGAGGCATTTTTGGACTCTCAGGCCCCTACTAAACTCTGCAAAACAAACAACGGAACAAACAGGCTTGTGAAAATAACAGCAAAGAGCCCAAGATGGCACTTTGGACGGGTTGCTGACTTACAGGAACCCCCCCCTCTTTCAAAACTTGGCAGCTTCGACTCCCGAAACTACTCCCACCACAAATCAATTGACCCGAGTAGAGACGGGGATTGTAGACAAATTGCTTCCCACAAATGGCAAATCTCCAGACGACTTGGAACCTCCTTCTTGTACGCCAGTGGGCAAAAATCAGCCAGAATCAACAAAGGAAGGCACACACTCGGCCTCGCCTCAGACGCCGGCAAATTCGATTAACATTCCAGAGCTGCCAGATCCTTCTAGCTTGGCCTAGGGTGGTCTTCAGGGCAAGCTTGACGGCCACATACCAACTAATAATGATGCTCGACCTCCCAAAGACTTAAATCTGGATCCTCAAGACACCTTTGAGTAACCTAAGTCACCAGAAAATCTGCAACAAAAACACTCTCGTTACGGAAGAAACTCACTGCCACTTTCGCCTCCTCATCACTACAATCATAGAAGACTGAGCGATTTCCCTCACAACTCTTCAAAGGAGACACCTACTAAAAAGCCTGACATTTTTTCATTCCTGTCTTCGGTTACAATAGCTTTGGCACCTTTCTGCAAACTTTATGAGTCCATAAACGACGCCCTTAAGGACCACACCTCATTTTTTGCAATGATCCACTCCAACCTTATCTACTTGGAATGCTATATAAACGCCTTGGAACATAGATGTAATGTACCCTTTCTTCCGGATCAAACAAATCTTCCTCATCTAGCTGGTGATAACTTTTTTCCAACGACGACACCAGACGACACCAGGCGTCTCTAAAACTATAGCTTCAACTTCACAAACAGCAAACTTATCATCAAATTCTCAACCAAAGCTTAGAGGAAACTGCATAACAACCACCCCAAACACCCCATTCAGCCAATCCAGTCTCCAATAACAAAAATTAACAAAAGAGCTGAAAAAATCAATATCTCGTTTGATGACGAAGTGAGTTGCATGGACGACACTCCACCTTCCACAACAACAAGACCATTGAGACAAACAACCTTGAAAAGAACAAAGGCAGGTTTTACACCTTCAAACTGTAGCGCAAATGCATACCAATCTGCAATAACTCAAAAAGCTGGCCTAGTCCAAAGTGGTGGCCATTCACAAAATTATCAACCTCTCGGAAGAGGAGCAATCTATCCAAGCCTCTCCAAAAACACTTGAGGACTTTCTCAAACGAAAGGACCTAATGGACCTCAGACAACACCACGAGGATCCTGAAGTTAGTCCAGCTCAGGGCCAAGACTCGCCACCAAGTCCTGTCTCTAGCAAGACACAAACTGTCCGAGTTGACCTTCAAAGGTTCCTGTCTTTAAATGACCGATTTAAACACCTAGGGCCTCATTACACGGATGGCGGTGAACCATGGCGCTATTAGCGCCATGGTTCATGCCAGTAAAATACCGGCATCGCCTTGGTGGAAAGGGGAATTACCGCCCTATTCCAAGGTTGGCAGGGCAGTAATTCCCCCTTCCACCATGGCCCTTCCCCATTCCCATTTTTGCCCATAGGGCTCTATGGGAATGGGGAAGGCGCTAATTACGGTACCGCAAATTGTGGTACCATAATTAGCTCCCTGGTCCCTTTACGGGTTGGTTTTTACCACCTGCAAAAAGCAGGCATTAAATTCCCCAACCCGCAAAGGGACCTCGTAGTAAGGCGGTAAGGGTTTACCGGTACCGGTAAAATACCGGTACCGGTAAACCCTTACCGCCTACCTTGTAATGAGGCCCCTAATCTATACTAATACTAAAGATCCAACGTCTAAACAACCACAGGTCAGATCGAAGCATTCTGACAAAAAAACAGCCACTTACCATCCAAGGGCAAGAAAATCACTCAGAGACCGCACACCAAACAACAAATGAGGACTTAATCATGGCGAACGTAAGCCTACTTCGAACCTAGAATACAACCAACATCTGAGAGCAGATCCGAATAGCCCCTCAAAAAGAAGAGTACATTGCCAAGAAGACCGGCCAAGAGAGAAATGCGTGCCAACCTTTAAACTTAGACAACATACGGGAAACAAGAAATATATGGTCCTGAACAGAAGTACGGTCTTGAACTTGCTTCACAGCTTTACTTCACTTAGATCTGTAAAGTCGGAAGACTTCAAAATTGTAGAACCAAGTCATGAAGAAAGAAAAGCCATCTGTTATCTCTACACAACCTCTAAGACAACAGACAACATGTTAAGAAGTTCTATGGGTACACTTTACAAACAAAGCTTTGAGTTGACCTTCCTAAAAAGTGTCGACAATCTTTCATCACAAATCGATCAGAAAAACAGCTCACTGAAAGATAAAGAGAGCTTACTACAAAACGACAAAGACTAAGGGCCTCATCACGACTTTGGCGGTAACCCTTAAATCCGGCGGTAGCAGAATTACCGCCGGATTTAAGGGTCCGCCAAATCAGGACTTCGGCAGATTTCGCCCCAGCTCTGAGCTCGGGGGAAATCCACTGAAAATTCGCGCTCATACCGCCGGCGGGAAATCCGCCGGCAGTTTTAGCGCCAAATTTCCCCATTGAGCCCAATAGGGAATGGGGCATTCCCGAATGGGCTCAATGGGGAATGGGGATTAACATTACCGCCAAACTCGTGATCCGGCGCTATTAGCGCCGGGGAGTTCGGCGGTAGGGCAGATAGCACCGGCGCTAATAGCGCCGGCGTTACCGCCCAACTCATGATGAGGCCCTAAGCTTCGGCCCACGAAGTTCCCCAAGAAAGAACGAAGGTACAACAATCTTCCCATGCGCTAACCAAAGAAGCGGAAACGGGACCTGAAAGCCCCCAGGAAAGATCTCCTACTCTCCGAAGAACACAAAACACCTCCTTTACTACAACGAAGTCTGATCCAACTCGTTGGCCAAACGGCCCACAGCCAAAAATAGAAAGATCTATCACGCAAGAAACGAAGGAACAACCCCTCCCATCAACTGTAATGGCTAGACCAGCTGCTAAGCAACAGACATGGACATGGCTTCATAAAGTTCTGGCAGAGCAACTACACAAATAGACATTATCTATCCACAAACCTAACCAGGCAGCATCAACATGATCTTTAGGCTGCTGGAACACTAGGGACTTTTTGCATCTGACAGCCACCGGTGAGATAGACCTGGGGTCCTTCGACATCTTGTGTCTACAAGAACTATGGGTACAGGACAAACCATCCTTGGATGGATTTGAAATAACTTTCTCATCCGCAGAGGCAGGAGACAAAGGTTGGCCAACCTCTGGCCTTTTGATTGCCGTTCATTCAGAAAGTGGTTTGCAGATTGAAAAAACACTACTGGTCACCCCATTTATTTTGACAGCCTTGATCTCATGGCCACTCACAGAGAAGCTTACTGGCAAACTCCACGCAACAGAGCTTCAGATCACTAACATCTACTGGAACCCAAAGGGGATCCAGACCGAAGCCCTGCTGGAAATGGTAACAAATATAATCAACCTTTCATTCACAGACTACCAAGGGGCAGACTTGCTGATCTGCAGTGACCTAAACACAAACTCTACTTCCACAGTGACACGATTCTCAGAATCAAGAGGCGTCCAGGCCGAAACACGAGGCAAAGAGTGGAACAAACTGATGACCTCAAGAAACCTCTTTAACACATCTACTATATTATCTGATAAAAATGCCATTCCTATATGGAAAAGAGGGCTCTCCAATTCCACATTCGATTACATCTTTGTGTCACAGTCCCTTTTACCTAACTTGATTGAAGCAAAAGTAGTAAAAACATTGCAAAATGACCACAACTTATTGTACATTAAATGGTCCTCAACAAACTTACCAAATTTCCACCACTTGGCAGTTGTAGAATCTACTAGCAATGGCAACTGACTACGTCTGTCAGAAAAAACATCAAAGAACTTACAAAAACATACAAAGAAACAGAAAACGACATACAAGTCGATTACAGACCTTTCTTGGAACCATTTAGGGGACTCAAACAAACGCTCAAGAAAAAAGACATCGAGCAGAGGCATCACACCCACACCTTCGACTCTTTTTTGGTTGCAAATAAAAACAAAGTTCGCAAAGCCAAAAGGCTAGCATCATGACATAACACCGAAACCAACAAAGCCTACATAAAAGAGGTATCGAAGAAGTACAAGTCCTGCTTAAGATCTTATCGGCTGACCCTCTACCAACAGGACTCTGAGGAAATGTTAAAACAAGTATACAACACCAACTCTTGTGACTTTTGGAAGCTGACTGGAACATTGGGGAAATCACCGGATGAAGCCCTCACAAATGGTGTCCCCGAACACAGTTGAGAAAAATTTGACTCAAACCTGTTTGAAACTGCAAACTCGACACCAGAGGTCTCACCACTACATCAAAATTCCCCATGGGTTGAACTACACGACACGGAGGTCATCCGGCAAACAATATCAAAGCTCAAAAATTCGAGAGCACCTGGGCCGGATGGAATAACCAACGTCGACTTAAAAACATCACCAGTCGAATGGTCCAAACTAATCAGCATAATATTTGAAAGATGCGCTAATCTAAGAAGTATCCCTTCATCTTGACCACGTTGGTCATAGTCCCGATTTTTTAAAAAGGCTGCAAGGACGACCCTCTGAACTTCCGACCTGTTGCTCTGCTTGATGTTATCGGAAGGATCTGTGGAAGTCTATTACTAAACAAATTCCACTCTTGGGCCACAAAAGCGCCTTGTACTGATCCTCTAGAATCAGGATTCAAGAAAGCCGTAGGCACAAGCATTAACATCATGCTACTCAGCATTCTTAAAGCCAAGGTCTTTGAGGGCAGCCCTCACATTTTTCTAGCTTTCATAGACCTTAACCAAGCTTTTGACCTCATAAACAGGTCAAAGGTTTGGCAAAAGCTAGAAGTTTGGTTATGCCCGTCGGACATTCTAGGGCCCCTAAAAGCCCTTCATACAGACACTAGCGTCTGAGTGCGGCTGAGTAAATAAGGCCTTCTCTCATCTAAAATACCCAACACCAGAGGGGTTAAACAGGGCTGTCCACTAATCCTGGCCCTTTTTTTGGCATACTTTGGAGATTACAAGGACGTGAATGCCTTGACAAGATCTTTCCTGCTGGCAATTGGCCAAGAAAAGGTGCCTTGCCTTTTGTACACCGAGGACCTGATTCAACTGCATCAAACAGCCATCGGCCTATAACGTCAGTTAGACACCCTATCCAAATATACACTGGCCAACGACCTTGAAATAAATAAATCCAAGATCATGATATTGGAAAAGTCTAGAAAGAAAAGAGAAAAACGAAACTGGCATTTGGGGGGGTGCAGAGTGGAAAAGGTCCTGGAGTTTAAATATCTAGGTGTTATGCTAGACAGCACAAAAACAGAAAGGTCAATGCAAAAGCATTTCCAAAACAAAATGAGAAACCTTACTTCACAAGCCAAACTTCTCAATAAAAAATACGGCTGTTTCTCTTTGCAACCGTCAATAAACTTTTCCAGAGCCAAAGTCATGCCATCAATTACATATGGTGCGGAAGCCATGCCATTTCTTCCAAAAGCAACTTGGAAATCGTTAGAAAGCTTGTTTGGAGAACACTGCTCAACCTTCCTAAATCAATGCCATTGGTTTTGATTAGGTGCAAACTATCTCTGAATTCACTCCAGGCGATTGTTGCCCGAAATAGCATAATGCTATACAGGAGAATCATTAACCCATCCAGTCCTGCGATCTTTGCACTGGCAAGAACAGAGTTGAGAACCGGATCTTGCAAAATGTTGACAGAATAGGAAAGCGAATGCAAAGAAAAACTTCCAGCGTGTGGCAGCTCCATAGAAGAACTGATACAGAATCCAACAAAAACAAAAAAAAGACTAGACGAAACTGACTGGATTTCAACTTTGGACAAAGTGCTTAAATATAAGCTTTTATCTCATCTACCTCCAACGGCAAGAAAATTAAATGAAACCCAGCCATTTCTGAAGAGACACCCCAACAAAAACTCGAGACATAGGGAGGGGGTCATTCTAAGTTAGGCGGTAAGAGATACCGGGCACCGGTAAGGAGACCGGTGCTAGTAATCCCTTACCGCCCAATTCCGAGGTCCCTTAGCGGGAACTGTAAAGGACATGTGGTCTGACCACACGTCCTTTACGGGTACCACTAAGGGACCAGGGCGCTAATAACGGGCCTGCTATTCGCGGGCCCGTTATTAGCTCCTTCCCCATTCCCATTGAGCCCTACGGGGGCTCAAATGGTAATGGGGAATGGTTGGTTGAATGGGGACTTACCGGGTCCTCCAGGGTCAGAATGACCCGGTAAGTTCCCATTCAGCCACACCAGATGCAGACCCGGTATGGGAGGCAGCCATGGTGCTAATAGCTAATAGCACCATGGCTACCACCCAACTTGGAGTGACAACCATATTCTCTTAAGGGCACGATTAAACCTCTTACCCTCTAATGAGATCATGGAAATAAGAGAGCTCTCGTCTACAAACAAGTTTCGCTTCTGTGATTCACCCTTTGTGATCAAAACATTATGGCACCTTTTGTTGACATGCCCGGGAACTACTTGCTTCAGATCTCCTTATCTGATACATCATCTGTCTGAGGCCCACACAGATGACGAGGAACTCCGGTGGACTCGTCTAATTGGAGGAGAAAGGACCTCAGGGGCAATCGCAGTGGTGAAAATGTTGGATCAGATCTTCCAAATCATCAACACATCTAACTAAACGATCTCATCCATTCCCTCGGAGTCATTGCAAGCAGCGTAATCTTGGACGCTTTGTCAGTTGTGCAATGAACTTGTTGGAACAATGACTTGATGTCATTTTAAAATTTCAGTGTCTTGTAAAAATCGTTTTCGGCGATTAAATCTCGTAAATAAAAAAAATAAAAAATAATACTTTGTGGTACTCTTAGCAGAAAGGCAAGGATTGACAGGGCATGCTGTCTGATTTGACCCTTTACCCTCAGAAGCAGCTTTCATGTATGTACTCAGCTGGGAAATGTGAAAGGCTACCAGCACCTCTCAGCAAAGACGAACCTTTCAATGTTAAATGTACCTGTGCTCTTCTACAGGGATGGCATATTGCAGTGGCCAGTACTGGGATACTACTGCACGTTCCTGTCAGCGGAGCTGCTATCGTTTTAATAGTTCAGTACCCTCCCTCATTGGGAGTTTCAACAAAGAGGACAATGTTTTAAAGGGCCTGATGTCTGTATACCCATATTATCCTGATGAGCTGGTGCAATGCATAAGGTTATGGAGTACATACAGCACCCTGTATTACCTCTCACAAGCCGTTCAGGAGGTGGACACTGGCCAAGCCATACCGACTTTGTAGTGAACAGTAGAGGACCATCTTCATAGGTTCTCCATAAACTGAAAATCTCCCGCCAAAATAAATGTATTAAAATGGCCATGTGTAAGAAGGCAGAAACCATTTGTAGAGAAGTAGAGCTTTCAATATCTTGAATGTCAGGTGCAGTTTTCTCATTCAGTCCAGCTTATATATTTGCATTTGGGGAATGCCTTTATAAAAGTGAACAAAGTACAAGTTCCAGAATGCAAAGCAGCAGGATTGAATGTGCTGACAGCGGACATCATGAGTGCTCTAAAAAACAATCACTACACGGGGACTACTCCTGAGCTTTGCTGGGAATCAATCAAAACCTGCGCCAACTCTCTTGGAGTAAGCCAGTCTTTCCACTAAGGGACACTCGTGTTATGTCTCAGAATCAAGAACAATGAAAAGGCCTAGAACACGTTGAAACACTATTAACCAATACAATAATAAAGTTTAAAATACTGCCAGAAATAAGAATCTCAAGTAAATGGCGACCCTGATACATGGCTACATTAACACTGTGATTACTGTACATGGAGGTACAATCATGTAATCCAGTACTCAGCATGAGGCATCCCTTGCAGTAATCACAATACTTAGGGCAATAACGTGAATCTTATACTCGGTGCAGGGCTCAAAATAGGATCCAAAGAGAAAGGGCCTGCTGAGGTTGAGGACGTTGAATTGACTCAAGGGGCTGGCATCATCCATCTCCCTCACCCCACCACCAACAACACTAGACAATCAATGTCAGCTGCAACAAGCCTCCAGCTTCTCAAAGAAACGTATTCATTTACCCATGAATCTCTGCTAGCTTATAGCCAATGACCGACTGGGGCAGCTCAAAGGCCAACCTCCCAAAGAGCTAACAAATTGCCACCCAACTCGAAAGCACCAGTAAACTCTGGTGACCGCCATGCACCTGCAGGACTTTCAGAGCATGAAGCATGCACTACATGAACACGGTTTGCAGAAACATGTTCAAAGTACTCTCTTTCAGAAGAATGCAGGGTAAACTTCAGGTATCACTTCTGCGGCCTGCGGACAACGGTTCACACTTACACAGCTTCCATGATGAAAAGAGAGTAAATAAACCGACAACAGAACAAATAGCGCTAACAGATTAGGAGCCAAGTGATGGGCTTTTAAGGATGGGTGTTCTCCAGCACCAAAGGGGCAAAGGGGTGCTCAGCATATGTTGTTCAGAGGAGCTTGCCTATTCAGTGGCAGTTTCCACATTCTGTCAGCGTCCTGGCTGCAGACTGCCATAGGCAATGGGCAAAGGCCATGGCTCAAATGGGCACAGGGAGGTGGGGTGTGCTCTGTTAGAGAGTATTGAAACAGCCCTCAGCCGCACAGTGTACGTAAAAGTCAAATTGTTCCACAATGTGTGACTTTCAACACAAATAATGAGTGCAGAGTGTGTCGGACTGTGTCTCATGAAATAGTGGCTTTGAGGAATTTGGTTGAGGATCTACCGCCTTGTTGCATATTTTATAGAAGCAGGCTCTGAACTCCTTATAACCTAAGGGGAGCTATTGGTCTGAACGTATGTCATTGACTTGCTACTGGGTTTAACGTGTTGCAACCACAAACACACCTATTTGTTACTATTGAAAAGATCTACTTAGTTTAAAATGCATTCATTTCACACAGTATCCACTGAGCACACATTGATGTGAATGTGTCATTTACACACTGCTCTGCTGTTATTATTAATAACATGAGCAGCACACATTGCATGTGCCAACAGAATGTACACTCTTCATCTGCATTTCCTTGTAATAATAGAATGCTCTTAGTATCAAAACTAAACTGTACAACTGTGCGGTAGTGCGTTCACCTGCAGGACACTAACAGCCTCATTTAACAAGAGGCGGCCACTGAATGCAGGGGACATTAGCGCTTAAGTGCTGTGGCTTACACTGCCAACAATTTTAAAGGTACTCGAGGCAGGTTGGAGAATGAAAGTGTGAAAGTGCGGTACACTCAGTTTTACTCTTCAATTTTCCGGTCCGTCTCATGGAAAAGTAAACACCACCTTCAAATATGCTTTACATGAAGTGTTTACTAATGGATTCCAATGGAATCAGAAGAGCACTATTCATTTAAGCTTTTAATATCCATATTGAATTTTAGCTTTGAAATATATTCAAATACATAATTCTCTTATCACTAATCACACATCCATACATAGGGCCTCATTACGGTGGGGGCAGTAAGGGATTACCGGTACCGGTAAGGGCACCGGTGCCGGTAATCCCTTACCGCCCTATTCCAAGGTCCCTTTGAGGGTCCTCCCTTAACGGCTGGTAAAACCAGCCGTTAAGGATGGGACCCGCAAAGGGACTTGGGCTAAAATGGGAATGGGGAAGGGCCATGGTGAATGGGGAATTACTGTCCCCGCCAACCTTGGAATGGGGCGGTAATTGCTCCATTCACCATGGCGGAATCGGTAAGGTTTTGGAGGCAACCATGGCGCTAATAGTGCCATGGTTACCTCCAGGATCGTAATGAGGCCCATAGTGTGAGATTCCGTTTTGAAGAACACCTCCTCTGTGTAATTAATTACATCATCAGGATTCTTTACAATGTACAACTCATCAATTTCAGGTACTCCATCCACCGTGAAAACCCTATGTGCCAACATCATAACACATGTTTTACTGTACATTATATCCATATATACAATGTACAAAATAGTTGGCCATGTTTATGTTCTTTTATAATATCAGGGTCTTTAATCCTAGTGGTCTACATGTAGAGGGTGTTCACTCCACAGGTGTGAAAATTAGGCCACAGCCATCTTCTGAATATGCAGGTTCTTTAATTCATCTAGTCATTACATCACTTGTTATTTCTTCTATCAGAAAGAGGTCGACATACTGCCACCTCAAAATGAATATAACACGAAACAGTGCTGCAATTCTCCTGTGGCTCACCGTTTCTTTGCAGCACCTTATCAAATTGTTGGTAAATTCTCTGATGTTATCAAAGGTGTTTGCAGCATGTAGATCACTCCATGTTTGGATGTGTAATTATAGGTACATGTATATTCAGTAAAAAAAACTTTGTCAAATGGACATTACTGTTAAGTTGCGCTACTAAAAACCTATGAAATTCACACAAAAAACTTTGTTAACGGGATGTTATGGTTCGAAGTAAAACCGAAAAACTCCTGAAATTTGCCAGTTATGGTAAGCTAAGCAACCATAACTTGCGCCACCACTGTGCACTGCTAAGACTAACACCCAGGACATCAAAGATGATATCACAAATGTCATTGATGAGATCACTGATGACATCATATGTCTGGCTCCCCCGTTTTTCCTTTACTGACATATCTAGGCCACATGGTTTTATTCAGTAACAGTCAGGAATTAAAAATTGAAAAGGTACTATATTTGTAGACTTATCCTTCAAGTATGTTCTTCCAGTAATTCCCTTAGGGTTCAGTCAAATCATGTATACATATGGCTAGGGTAAGTAGCCCCTTTGAAACAGAGCAATCATTTCTCTGCATAAAGGTAATCAGTTAGGTCATGAACATGTTCTGTTACTACTGCTGCTTTTTTCCTTACTTCAATTTCCTTGTATATACTCAAATTTGTATGTGTTGCTGTCTCTTTGTGTTTTGTCTATAATAATGCAATTATGTAGTAAGTGGGTTTTATTACCTACTTATCACATGTTTCACAGTGCGCAAAACTCTAATAAGAAAACAGTTATCATTTCACTATTCAACATGGCAAGCTTATGAATATTGCACCTCCATCATGTATGCTGCACACAATGCCTATGTTTCTACATGAGTACCTTAGTATACTCGATAGAACTTCATAATAGAATGCTATTTATATCAACGCATTGCGTAATGCACTAATTAGCACTTGATATTTATTCCAATGATCCTTGACACTTTTTGGTCAACATTATAATAAGAATACCTTCTACAGAGTTTTCATGAAAAGTAAATGTACATGTGATATCATCAGTGATGTCATCAATGACATTTGTGATGTCATCGTTGATGTCCTGGGTGTTAGTCTTAGCAGTGCACAGTGGTGGCGCAAGTTATGGTTGCTTAGCTTACCATAACTGGTGATTTTCAAGGATTTTTCGGTTTTACTTCGAACCATAACGTCCCGTTAACAAAGATTTTTAGTGAATTGCATAGGTTTTTAGTAGCGCAACTTAACCATAACGTCCCTTTAACAAAGTTTTTTTTACTGAATTTGATAGGTTTTTAGTAGCGCAACTTAACCATAACGTCCCTTTAACAAAGTTTTGTTTACTGAAGTTCATAGGTTTCCAGTAGTGGCACATAACCATAATGTAAACTAACATCTGACTTCATTGCACACCTTCTGGAGAATGCCACATGACCATATGCTGGGGAACAGCACGGTGATGTTTCTGAGAATCCGTACACACTTAACAATAAGATCTATGCCTCGTGGACAGTGTGGAACTACATTTTTTACTGATGTAGGAACTTGCAACTTCAACATTTCCCTTGCACAGCTCCAATACCTATTCGTACTCAGCCATTAACAATGTAGTACACAGTACATACTTTTAGTCAAAGTACTATTTATCTGAAAAC
Source organism: Ambystoma mexicanum (assembly GCF_040938575.1). Taxonomy (NCBI): domain Eukaryota; kingdom Metazoa; phylum Chordata; class Amphibia; order Caudata; family Ambystomatidae; genus Ambystoma; species Ambystoma mexicanum. The sequence goes on along the minus strand of NC_090934.1, from coordinate 858,213,550 downwards.
AACATGAGCTAAGGCCATCCCTCCTCCCCAAGAAACAGCACCACTGCTGTAATGAAGGAGCATGAGAAACACTGCCCCTACCTTACAAATAAACACGCACAACATGTTCCCCCGTCCACTTACCCCTCTATGTTACTGTTTGGTGCCTCTTTGCTCATTTCCGTTCGCAACTTTCCCTCTTAGCTGTCCTTCCAAAAAAAAGCCATCCATAAACAAATTAAATGTTCCTTTACGAACCACCTTTCACAGTTTAAAAATATAAATAAAAAAAAATCGCATAGACTCCATCTACTTTATATTTCTCAGTAAAGTACATAGACGCAATAAGATTTTCCAACATTTCCATTTGCAGTTTGTGTTATGCTAATGGGAATATTGTAGCATTCGTCCTCCGTTCCAGGGACTGGAACGGTGAATAAAGAGCCAGCAGGCCAAGTTATCAGCCCAATCGAAGCGAGAGTGCATAACGCGATCTCTGGATCATTACCTCCCTTTTACTCCTAAAATGGGGGATGAATGCCATTAACAATCTAGATTTCCAAAGCAGTAACCCATGCTACTAAAAAAGAGGATTTGGCGTCCCGGATTAGAAAACAAAATCCTTTTACAAGATGGCCACAATAGAAAGGGAAGGCGGTTGTTCCATACAGGGCCCCTCTTCGCTTTCCATGGCAGCCTGCAAAAAGCAAAAAGGAAACCCTGTTAACATATTACCACAAGCACTTTTTTCTTCCCTTTCAAATGTATCCTAATGTCGAACAACTTTTCCACAAAGCCAGTCCCAGGTGGACATGGCCACTGTAATCCTATCTTTTCTCCCTTCTGGTCATGGCCAGTAGCCACATTGTGCGGATCATGACCTTATACCATGACCCCGACATTCTGCCCACTCCCCATGGCTACAGCCTACCCCTCAGTCAGTAAACGTATACCGCTATGTTTTTTAACTACATTAAAACACTTGTCTAATACAAAAACCTTCCCTTCCCACATCTCGTCACATAACCAACCCTAATGATATTCTACACCTTTTTTGGATGACGTTCCTCTCCAGCATAGCCAAATGCGCCCATAAGCACCTACGTGCCGTGACGCAGAACCTGAAAATGTACACACAGTGACTTACAACGTAGCACATCACATTTTGAAATAATAAACTGTTTTTTAAAAGAAAAGATTAACATTTTAGAATTTGTAAAGTACTTTTATTTCACAATAAACTGTCCGAGAGCATCGGACTATTCCCATTTTTGATCAAATAGTAACTTTGTTTCTTCGGTCGTCATCGAAAATGTTAATCATGACGCATACGTTGTTCTTTTCCCATACACAAAATATTCGTTTTCGATGAAGCAACCGCTTCGGTCGCACAGTGATTTCCAAGACGCCGGCATGAACTTCGGCCTACACCACCATAAAAGATGTTATGTTATTCCTAAGGGCCACTGCAGCGTATGGACAAATGGGTCCTGCGCGGTCGTTCCATAAAACAGTGACGGTTAGGCAGCCGGTCATGAGTATGTGCATCTGGCAGGCAAAAAATCCATCACTTGGCATCTGGAATCCATGGCAATCCCATTAAGGCAGGATGTAGCTGTTCGGAAAACATAACAGAAAATACGTATCAATACCCAACCTTTAGCAAACAATTTAAAAAAAGACAAAAAGAACGTGGAAACTGATACACAAATCGATGTGGTCATAAATGACATTTTAAAGAAATATTAGCATTGAACATGGGTGAATCTTGTGATAGCCTACAAACGCGGAGAATCTACACTGAACAAAACTAAAACAAAATGACAACTACACAGAAAGATAGTACTTCAGTTACATTGCCAAAATTGATGTTCAGGTAATAAAAAATTAAAACTTGTTCCGGTGTAGAGTCGTCAAAAGTAAACTTACACAATATTCACCGACTCCATTGTCTTTGTGAAACTAAGACAGCAATGTACTTGCACCAAAGAATCTTCTTGAACTGATATTACATGTCCCTTACAAACGTTTTGAATACATAACCTTATCAAATGGTATTTTTTGCAAACTTTCACTCCCTGCATTCTTACTGAATTTTCCCTTTTGCTCAAGGTCAAAAAACAATTGACCCTTATGGGTTCAGTCGGATGCATGGGCCTACCGAGCTCGCAACCAAAAAAGCAAAGCAAGTGACCTTCACTCAGAATGCAAATACATTCTGACTTTGCAACAACATGTCTCAATGCATTAATGAGAACTGGTACTCCCATACACTTGCAGACCTGCTGTTTCCATCAAACAATGCAGGTGGCTGCCTCAGATTTCAAACTCTAGGACGCCAGTCTGACTGCAATATTATTTTAAATACATTGTAACACAGACACAGTAATTCTTCGCCTGTACTTAACGGACACTATATTGAGTAGTAACTTCCAATTTACCGTATGACTTTGGTGACAAGAAAACACCACTTTTTGACTTCCTGCTGCCACATCCCATCCCAGCCTCATTAACCCTCACCTTCCGAGACAGTATTTCATAAGTTTAACAAGTGCAATGCTGTGTTGTTTTATATGTGTTAGCGGCGATGTCCGCGTACACCAAAACACGAATGAAAGATGGCAGGCGCAGCGAAACAATCTGACGCACTTCACGCTGTTCAACATCCAATCAGTGAACGCGTCACATGTCTGTGGACATGGCGCTACAGATTAGCCAATCGGTATCTTGTCCGCAGAGCGAACATGGAAGTGTGACCGCGGAGCGGGCATGGATATCACTAATTTTTTGAGACATACTTTTTGGTCGTTTTAAAGGATACTACTGGACGGATTGGCACCAAATTTACAAAAGCACGCTTTCGGGACCAAGCTCCTGCTCCTGCCACAAATTTGGTGAAAATCCGTCCAGCGGTTTGGGCTGTAGGCGTGCACAAAGTTTTTCCCCCATTCAGTCTATGGGAAAAAAATACGTTTTGGGACCACCCCTATAACTTTTCCTCCCCTGGACCAAAAATCACCAAACTTTGCAAAATTTTACAAAGTTTGGCGAGGATTCGTCCAGGGGGAGCGAATTTATAAGCCACCCCAAAAGTGCTCTTCCTATGGAAACAGCAACTTAACCATAACTACACAGCCACTACTGTGGCTGTGTAATGAGTATATTTCAATACTGAATTACATATGAATATTAAAAGCTTAAATGGTGATGTTCATTTTCCGAAATTGCCACTAGTATCTGCATCTAACCTCACCAAGCCAGGTCTTTGTATATAAAAAATATAAAAGAGTCCAGGTATGCCCAATTTCTTGTGTTTCCCTACCCAGGGTTCTCCCATTTGTATGACAATCCTTATGTAATCTTCCAGGTTTTAACAAGGTGCAAATCTGAAGAGTCCACATGAATCAATTCATGTTGCACCTGAACGAGTGCTCACATGAGATGGGGGAGGGGAACACAAATGGAAATTTTACCCCCACTCTGTGCCCTTCCTCTGCCTTTTGACAGCAGGAAAATGGTGCAGAGTGGGTAACGGTGGCGTAAATGCATTATGCCTTACAAGTAAGTCTTAAGTTCCCGCTCTGTCCCATTTACAATAAGGGTGTAGGTATTTATACATTTTGTTACATTTTTTGTTACATTTTTTTACATTTCTTTTCATTTGGAAATGTGCTCAGTTTTTATTGTTAGTGGTACATTAACACACAGACAGGGTAACATATTCACAAAGCAAATCAAACTGGTTAAAGGAATAGTGCACTTAAAAATAGTATCGTCCCAACAGATTGGCAAACATCTAAACATAATTTAAATGAAAGTTCCTATTTAAACTTTTGAGCAAACAAGACTCAAAGCGTTTACCTTGGAGCATCCATTTTGCCATTTCAGGCAGCCTCCTCAGCTCATGTTAAACTCTGCCCCGGCGGCACTAAACAAGCAGCAAAAGCCCCCTACTCTGAGTTTTTGCTTACTGCAACCAGAGCAGAGCTGTACATGGAGGAGGCTGCCTTCACTTTCATTTTACCTTTTTTGGTGCTCCCCAAGCCCAGTGAAGCACAGAAAATGTAAAATGAAAGGCAAAAAGCAAAGGCACAGCAATTATAAACACAACATTGTTGTTTTTGTGATTGCCGTGGTTGGAAAATCATGGCAATTAAAATGCAACAACGTTGTATTTCTGACTGCGGTGGCTTTCACTTGGAGTCTCCTGGGCTCCCCTGACTCAGGCTCCAGGAAACATAGAAAGAAAACTGCAGCATTTTTAAATACAACAACATTGTATTTAGGTTTACCGTGGCGTCAGCTTTGAGTCGGGGGAGCCCAGGAGACTCAAAGCTGAAGCTGCAGCCGTCAGAAATACAACATTGTTGTATTTCTAAAGGCTGCAGTTTTCTTTCTACGTTTCTCGGGCACCGGAAAACGTAGAAAGAAAACCGCAGCATTTATAAATACAACAACGTTGTATTTAGGTTTGCTGTAGCTTCAGCTCTGAGTCTCCTGGGCTCCCCCGACATGGGTCGTTATTAAATACAACGTTATTAAATGCTGTGGTTTTCTTTCTAACTTAGAAAGAAAACCACAGCGTTTAGTTTTCAAATGCTTTCCAAAAAGAATTAAATTTAAAGCACTTATCAGCAGCAGGTTGTGTTAATCTCTACTCTCTGGTAATAATGAAGCAAAAGCCACCTGCTGGTAGCTTTTTTGTATTGCATCTGGCTGGCTTTTGCTTCATTAGTGCCGCAAGGGCAAAAATTAATACAAGCACAGGAGGCTCATCCATTTCACAAAACTGATGCCTCCTGGTGCTTGACATTTCTGAGTTTGAGCCTCATTTGCTCAAAACTTTACATAGAAACTTTGTTTAAAACGATTTTTTATATATATGTTTGATTATGCGCCATCTTTTTAGCCAATAACATATTAGAGTGAACTATCCCTTTAATATAACACAAAGTACATGTAAGATGAAATAATTTAGCTGCCACTGCACTTTCAGCATGTGGTACAATTGGAAACAAGACGACATGAAGCAACACAGGTTCAATTCCCGGGTCTGCGCTTAGTGCTTAGAAATCTCTGGGTATTAAGCGCGTTATAAATAACCAATCATTTCATCATATCATGGATTACCCATTCCATAACTTTTGAAAAGTTGAGTGCATATAAAGAAAGAACTTTTTATAATGTTAATTCTATGAAGCGGCACTCGTTTAGATATGGTTGTTGTGCAAGATGCCATGCGATGCATTCTAGATTAGGCCCTGATGTCTATATGGTTGGCCATGTTCACTGTCTTATTGTGTATGATTTGCTGGCTACTTCACTTTTTGATTGTGGACATCCCAAGCTTTGCCGTGGGATGTCTCAGGTTTGGGAGTAGCCCCAGATGACATCACCAGCATGTTCATTGTTAATTCACTGTTAATTTTATAAATCAATGGAAAGTCGATGAAAAGAGACTGGTCTGCTATTTAAAAAGATCAGAGCTAACTTAAAGACGCTGATGCCTCCAGCTCAGCATTGGCTATTAGGAAAATAGATGGGGTTTAGAGAAGTCTGACTTCAACCTATAAAGCAAAGCTCCAAAGAAGAGCAGCAAACTGGAGTTTCCTGGTGTTCAGATTAAATGTCGGGTGGCAGAGCTGGCTGACAGAGTTCAACTATATGGCTTTGGTAAGAAGAGGCAAAAGCTATTCTAATGCATTTATCAGAGCAAAGCACATTTGCTTCTGAGGTCTACAATAGACAATTTGACGTTTCCAAGTTTAAAATATTTGCCCACTTAAGTATTTTTGGGCTGAATTAAGCTCGTTTGATATTTTTAAGGCCTTTTAAAGAGCAGATTTGTCCTTGCCATGGTCTTGTATAACCAATAAGAGCAATGATGAATGTTTGTTAGGTTAGCTTCTGGAGTGTGGTAAGACACTGGGCCTCATTACGAGTATGGAGGTAACCATGGTGCTATTAGTGCCATGGCTGCCCCCATACCGCATACTGGGTCCGGGTTCTCGGTATGGGGACTTACCGGGTCATTCCAACCTTGGAGGACCCGGTAAGACCCCATTCTGAAAACCATTCCCCATTCCCATTCGAGCCCCCATAGGGCTCAATAGGAATGGGGAAGGAGCTAATAACGGGCCCGCAAATAGCAGGCCCTTTATTAGCTCCCTGATCCTTTAGCTGCTCCCGCTAAGGGCGGCTGGTAAAACCAGGCACCCTTGGCGGGACCCGCTAAAGGACCTCGTAATGCGGCGGTAAGGCGCTAGCGGCACCGGCACCCTTACCGGCACCGTTAACCCCTTACCGCCCACCTCGTAATGAAGCCCACTATATTTAGTAGTGGAAAGACTGGGCTAAGTGCATTCAGAAGCCTCTGCTCCAACGTGCATTTCCCAAGCCAGGATAAATGGACCCACATATGCACTAGTGGATCAAAGAGAGAAATCCAGCCGGTTGATTTCAACAATGTTTACCCTTATTGTTGAATCAATGGCTTAGATTCTTTTTAGGTAATTGCCCTTAGTAGCCATGGGATTTTGGTGGAGGTTTTAGCCCTTTCCATTTAAAGGGTTTGCAGTGCTTAGTATAACCTCACCTGTCCACTGGCTTGCCAATCCCGACAGCACACTGTGAGTTTATTGTTCATTTTTATCATGCCATATTTTAGGTGGCTATAAACATCATTGATTGGTTGTAGGCGTTAGATGCCTAGACGTGCCTAGAAGAAGGGTAGGAAGCTAGGACTATAGTCAACTCCATTATTGCTAATATTGAGCACTGCATATGTTTTGATAATACTATTTAATGATCTTATAATATCTCTACAAAATAATAAATATACATAAATGCTAAACAAGAGTGAGGGCATTCTTTGTGTATTTCTATGTATGAGTATGATGAGGCGCAATTTGCAAGTTTAAATGCTTGTTGTTTTAGAGTGAAAAAATGTGTGCAACTAAGTTATTGACGGCAACTAATGGTAACTATTTAAACAAGGGTAAAAATAATGGGTTCCTCGTTCTGGTGGTTGACCCTGTCACAGATTGCACAGAAAACACTCCCCTGAGTTTTAAGGACATTTCTGGGCCTATACTGAATTATTTGTGGACTCTATGGCCATCCCTCTCTCTCACCTTATAACACACGTCCTCCCTAAACCAGGAGTCCATAACCTGGTTATTGCTAGTGAATGTTGACCCCTTCTGTCTAGGTTCTTTCTTAGACTGATGATAGTTTCCCTAAAGGTAGGCTCACTGACTCCCTCAAGGACTTCCTAGTGTTCCCTACTCTGACCACAGTTTAGTGTTCTAGTGGGGAATGGAGCCGTGACTTGCAGATGCTCTGTAAAAATGACCTAGTTTCACACACGACCACCTTACCTTACCCTTTCTATTCTACCTGCATCTCCTCTCCTCTCCTGGCTCTTCCTCATCTCTCTTCTGTCCCTCGGATGCTTCGTGCCTCCTTTCTTCTACCTCTGCCCATTGAAGTTAACCTCTCACACTCCTCCCTCTCTACAACTACCACTCCCTCCTATACTACTATTAGTACTACTACAACTCTTCTACTCCTCCTCCTCCCACTGTACTGTTCTTCCTCCTCCCATGCTACTGTTTCTCCTCCTACTCTACTACTCCCTCTCCTCCAACACTGCTACTACTACTCCTCACACTACTACTCCTCCTCCCACAATAGTACTACTCCCACATTCCACTCCTGCCACACTACTACTCAGTCACCCTCCCTATACTCTGTACCAGTCTTCTCACATTCACACTTTACACTACCCTCTCTATACATACGTCTCACAAACATGCACACTCACACTACAGAACCACTATCACTCCTAAGCCAATGCAATGTCTGTCCATACTTTGAAGACAACAAAAAATCATTGAAATTGCCCAAAGGCAAAGAGTTTGTAATTTGCGACTTTATCAACTGCAACACGAAATACACAGTATATGGAATCACATGTCTTTGTCAAAAAACTCTACATAGACAGCACCATCAGAAAACTTAAAACCAGAGTAGCAGAACATATTCGCTATGTCAAAAACCAAGACATGACATCACCATTGGCTTATCATTTTCTCACATCACACCCAAAAGCAACTACTGACGCTATAAGATTTTTTGGGATTCAAAAAGTCAACAAACCTCCAAGAGGAGGCAACTGGGAAAAACCTTTTTTTTTTAAATGTAAGTTTAATAATTTTTAAACATGTGGAAAATACAGACAGTTATATGCAGAGTAGATTCACATTTATGCATCAGAATGACACTTCGACTAAATAAATGTCTTGCTTTCTATTGTCATTATCCTCCTCACCCTTACAGGGTGCGGATGCAAGGTTCTTTACCTCCCCCTTCCCTCGCTTTGACGGCATTTCGGATTCTACTGGGACTATGGCAAAAGTTCAGTTTGTGCTTAACGCAGAGTGTGCTTTGTTTGTACTTAGGCTTCGTGGCAGGCTAGGTTTCTCGGAACATGATCTGCGTTGATCTCCTCACATTTGGGGATATTGATATCTCAAGTCATTACTTTTCAGTTCATTGGAGCTCTCATTTCGTATATACTGCTGGACGAATTCACACCATGCTCCTTCCGGTCACAATGCTTTATCGAGGAGCGCTGCTGTAATCTTCTCCATTGTGTGGATGTTTTGGGCGACGTGTATCCATTCTTTCTTAGCTGGAAGATGTGGGGACTTCCAAAGGATGACCAGGCAGGCTCTGGCTGCCAGCAAGAGTGAAGCCACCACTCCTTTGATCCTAATGAGATCATCTTCTTCTTCTTCTAGGCTGAACAACATTGGGAGGGGGGTTGGAGTCCTCTCTATACCGTTCGTCTGTTTGATCCATCCTAATACTTCATTCCAGTATATGCGCAGTTTGGGGCAGTCCCACCACATGTGCCAATAATTGGCTTCCTTTCCACATTGTCTCCAGCATTTCGGACTGTTAGTTTGGTACATTCTTGACAGTCGGAGAGGGTCATACTGCCATCTGTGGAGTAGTTTTATTGCGTATAGTTTATATTGTGAGGCGATTGATATCCGGGATGGGGTGCTGCAGATAGTGTCCCATGTCTGTTGGTCAAATTCCCTATCAAAATCTTTTTCCCCACTTTCTTTTTAGGCGTAGGCTTGGGGTTTGGTCGGTGCAGATTAGGGCACTGTACATGCGTGCTATCAGTCCCTTGTTCGTGGTGACTGTGTCCAGGATTGTCTCAAAGGGCCTGGGAAAAACGTTTATGACAAAAGGAAGCAAAGTTGATCTGCCTAATAGACTGCTTCCACTCTGGTCTAAACTCGGACTCAGAAATGACTCACTTCCTTTAAAATATTACATCAAGGACACAACATACCTGTAGCTCAATCTTGCATATCAGCCACACCCTTAAGACCCAAACACATTACTAATCAATATAGGCCAATTCACTCAACCATCTAATCTAAATTCACGAACTAATCCAGTTACAAATTAAATTCAGAACTTGGTAAAGACCATTCATTATAATTTCCAAACACCTCAATCAATCAAGTATCACTGACCCTCCATAGGTACTGAGGGAATACAACAAAACACAGCAGAGACCGGTGTTTGATAAAGTATGCAATTACAATTTACCGTAATGTCATGTTTTTTTTTAATAAAACACCAAAAGATAAAATTCTCACTGGCAACCCTCAATTGACACCGAGGGCAACCTTTAATCAATGTGGCAATTAGCCGCTGACAAAGTAATTAATCATGCAATACCCGTACGTTCTTGGATATTTTAAAGTCTAACCCAATCCAAGATGGCGGCGCATGTAAAACTATGGCAACACGCCCAAAGTCAGACTCATCACATCACCGTGCCTGCCTGATTTAACAATATGATTCACAAAGGCAAAATCGCAGCAGACGCAAGACCGCGGCTATCATACCGACCTTCAGCTTCGCTCGAAACAAACCAGGTAAGCGAAGCAATTTTCCCAACCCTAACGGGAAGGGAACTCTAGATAAGATAGTCTCTTTTTGAATAGACGATATGTCTATTTTTCTCATGTTTCATTCACAACTGATGGAGCCTGTGACTCAATTGCAAGCACATGCAGGAACTCTAGCATGTACAAGTAAGTGCCTTTCTTACATCACCAGCAATTGTTATCTGTCATCCATTAGAATAACTATTGGATCAATGCCGAAATAATACTTAGAAGATCAATGGTTATTAGTTACCAAATCACAAGTAGTTGCCCGGCGTCAGCCGTGCATCCAACTATTTAATTATTCTAATGCAACAACTGTATGGGCCTCATTACAAGGTTGGCGCTAAAAATCTGCCGTACAGGCATGGCGGTAATAACATGTCCTGCTTGGCACCAACCCGCAAATAGCAGACGATCAAGAGTGCGCGAGCGCGCGCATTCCTACATGCCGGTAACGGCCGTACCGGCATGCCGGTAACAAACCCCAACCCCCCAGACAGCGGCATCGACCAATACGCACAGAACGGCTCCGCCCTCGGCAACCCCTAAATAGCGTTACCGTTATTAACAGTGCAAATAACGGGTGCGTTAATACCGGGCCCGGAAGTAACGTCATCGCGCTGGGACGGGAAATGCCATGGCGGCCATCTTTAAAAACGCAATCCATTGCCATCCTCCACCTACAGGACCCTCTACACCCCAACTCCCAGGTCACCACGGACAACACATCGAAGACCACCCGGAGAGGCACGGCCCGCCTGCGCAAACCATGTTTTACGGACGATGAGCTGAACATGTTGGCCGACACCCTTGTGGCAAATGCTGAAGTGGTGTTCTGCCACGACCTCAGGCATCCAGCCCAGCTCAAGAAAAAGGCCATCTGGGAAGAAGTTGCCCAGAAAGTAAGTGCAGTCGGCACCACCGCACGCACAGTGCGTGATTGAAAAAAACATTGGGACGACCTCAGGCTGAGAGGCCGGCACATATTGTCGGCTAATCGGAGCCAGGGGCTGGCAACAGGAGGAGGACCATACTCCCCACTGAAATTGGCCAGATGGGAGGAGAGCTGCAGCTCCATCATAGACGTGGAGTCCATCGAAGGAGTCGGTGAAGCAGAGTTTGGCGTGCCAACATCGGCAGATGAAGGTGAGTGTCCCTACTGAAACAGTAAAAATAATCAAAATCATCCTCCCCCTAAATGTGGCTGCTACACCAGCCAACAAATGGGCCATCATGCACACCTACACATATCCATGTACACATTCTGGGTCTACCACAATCCCATCCCAATGCATGTTGCGGTCATACACGAATACACACACAAGACACTTTTTATGGGCATGTGCCACGCAGGACAACACTATGCTATCAAAATCCACTCTTCAACATTGCATGTACACAGTCCCCTACAAAGCCACGAATGCAACTGATCAGATGGCGCCACATGGCCAATGACTAATGCATGCACAATTCAAGCGGAACAATCACTGATGTCCTGCCACTCTCTGTCCCCCACAGGTATGGATGCTGACAGTGACGAAGCGCAAGGGAGTGCACAATGCACAACACCAGCCAAAAGGTCTAGGAGGCAATCTGATGGCACAGGTCCATCAACCTCAAGTGGACCAAGGATGGGCCAAGCGGGAAGCGGGCCAAGAACCGGTGCAAAAACAGCACCACAGACAAGCACACAGGATGAGCTGACACCTGCACCTGTATCCATGGTCACACCATCCACACTGGCTGTGGACACAGCAGGCCTGGAGGAAGGCACACATTCTGCTGCTGCCAGCACAATTGGCGAGATGGCTGCATCGGCAGATCATAGCGTGGATGAGGTAGCTGAGCCGGACAATAAGGGCGATACAGGACTTGTCCACTCAGACACTGTAGTGCACACATCAAGCCCACTGACCACCCCGCAGGACACACCTCGGCAGGACTCATCTGACCAGGGCAGCCATGGAGAGTGGTCTCCGGCCACGCACAGCCCCGTTATACATGATGTACCACCACATTACCCACCGAACACAACCCACACTGCCATACGGGACCTAGAGGGACATCTCTCCAGGATGGAGGCCCGGCAGGAGGCCATGCAGGCCTATGTGCACCAGTACCTTGACGAAGGGGTGACAACACGCCGTGTCATCCAGGACAGCACTGCGGCCGTAATCAAGGCCATTAACTCAAGTGCACAGCAAGTGCGTGATGGCTTCAATGCCTTGGGTCAGATCCTGACCAGGACTGCTGACAGCATTGCCCAACAGCAAATCCTGCCCCAGGGATCACAACCATCTGGGTCATCCACATCATCCACGCCAGCGAGTTCGAGGCAGACCAGCCCCGTGCGCAGGTCCCTGCGGAGTTCCCACCGCGCAGAGAACCAACCCCCACCTCCAAAGGGGGCTCAACAGTAGCTGGGCCAGCCCGCAGATGCACATTGCCTATTCATCCAGACACATGTCGTGCCATAGTTGACTTTGGGTGTTAGGGGGGGGTGGTGGGGTGGTGGTGGGTGTAGTGTGTAGTTCTGGGGTGTTTGGGGGCTTGGACGTAGGGTGCGGGGAGGTGGGGGTGTGGATTGTTGAATCACGTTGTACTCATTTCTTCACTAATACACCAGTTGTGTAGCAAACATCAAATGAGTGGACATTGATGATTTGTATGTCAATTTATTGCCCCATGGTGATTCGTGTACATGTGCCCACACTCCCAGTGCCCACTGTTCACAACCCATGGCACCCACTGCATCAAAATACATCAGAATCATTGGTCTATGACCATTGGACGCACTGCGCGACCCTCGCGTGTTTCGCGTCCTGGCCTATGTCCTACGTCTCCTCCTTCCTCTCCTTCTACGTCACCAGGTGGTGGCAGCTCCACGTCAGGTGGTAGGGGTATGTTCCGCCGAATGCACATGTTATGCAGCATTGCACATGCCGTGATGATCTTGCCCACCTTCTCAGGCCCGTATATGAGTGCCCCTCCCGACCTGCTGATGCAGCGGAACCGTGCCTTCAAAAGGCCAAACGTCTGCTCAATGACCACACGTGTACGTGTATGTGCACGATTGTGCCTGTTCTGCGGGTTCATGACAGGAGTGAGTAGCCACGGCTTCAGGGGGTATCCAGCATCACCTACTTTGGAGCAGAAGGAGGTATGTGTGAGGAAGAGACAGGTATGCTCAATTGACAGGTATGCTCAGCCTGTACATCATTCAAGTTTAAATGCACTATTCCGTCATTTGCAGCCATATCCACATGAATGTCAGCCCTGTACAGTGCATGCCAATCCATAGAAAGAGACTTGTGTGACAAATACGTTCCAGGGTCCTAGTCTATGGAACCACCAGGCCACCCAATGTATGTCTTGGCTGGGTGCATTTTGCATGCATATGTGAGGGCTGTGTGTTGGGGTGTGACTTGAGTAACTTCCATTCACCCAATCCATCTGACCCCATGGCCCAGAGGACATTCCCCTTGCATATGCATGAACACCCCCCCAATCCATCTGACCCCATGGCCCCGGGGGCAGACTCACCCAACAGCCAGCCATTTCGTACAATGTCTCCTTCCATGTAGCGGGGTAGTGAGGAGTTCCGCAGCACCATGGCATCATGCGTGGATCCTGGGTATCTGGCACAGCAATGTGTTATAATGTGGCTGGCATCACACACCATCTGTACATTGATTGAATGGTATAGCTTCCGACTGCGATACACTGCCTCCACAGCATGTGGGACTACCAACTCTACATGGGTACAGTCGAGTGCACCAATTACATTTGGCATGCCTGCCAGTGCATGGAATGCTATTTTGGTGGCATTTGCCTCCTGTGGTGTCCTTGGTAGGGAAATGTGGGCACTTGCATGCTTCAGTAGTGCATCCAGCACTTGGTTTAACACAACAGAGAAGCATGATTGCGATATGCCATGCATTTGGCCCACTGTGTGTTGGTAAGTGCCAGTGGCCAGGAAGTGGAGCACTGATGCCACCTTCAGCAGAGGGGGGATGGCTGTGCGGATGTTGATCAGGCTGACCAAGTCATCCTGTATTAATTGTATTATGTTTGTGATGGTGTCCCTGTCCAGCCGGTACAGGGTGTGGATCTGTGCTGGGTTACATCAAATGGATTGTCCCTTATACGCTGAATTGATGGCTGTCTGCGGGGAACAACTACCTGCACTGGTGGAATTTGCTTGGCCTGTCTCACTCTCCTTCTCCTCCTGCGTCTCCTTTGTGTTGCCTGTTGTACTGCCTGCTAAAGGAGGAGCAGTGCAGGCATGTCCTCCAGCCCCAGTATGGCAAGTGCAAGTGGTAGCATTTTGGCTTTGAAAGGGGTGTGGTGTGTGGGTGTGCTCCTTTTGTGCTGTCCCTGACTCCATAGCCTCCACCTGTGCGGATTGTGTGCACCTGTGTCTCTTGGTTACACAGCAGTTTGCTGTATAAGGGTGGTCCACGATGCCGGTATTGCCGGCATCCTGGTGGCCCTTCTTCCCGGCTTCTCAATGCTGGTATGTACATGTCCGTGCGACTAGTGGTGTTCCCCTTCTTTGCGGGATGCCGGTATTTAGGCCTCCCCATATGCGCGCATGCACGCATGCCGGTACGGTGGTACACAGCCATAGCGGGTCCTTCAAGATGCCGGTGGCTATGGCCCCTAAGGTCATGATATGCCGGACCGGTAATGGATGCCGGTATTGCCTTACCGGTACCGCTTTTACCGGAGCGCCAACCTTGTGATGAGGGCCTATGTCTCACCACATAATAGACAAACCTAAAGCAAAACATTAATGCAACTTGACCTTTTTACAGATGGCAATAGGTAATTTCAAACAACAGGAAAGATTAAAACACTAACCACCCTCCCGAAGAACCAATAATAACATACTGGAGAAACACGTGTTGAGAGACATCATACTCTAACCAAAGAGGCAAACACTATATGCGTATCATCATTAGGTATGCAATAGAACCTACGCGGGATATCATAACCCAACGAAAGAGAAAAAAAACGCCTATGTGAATAACCAAAAGGTTTTCAAAAGGACCGATTCTGCATAAACTTGAAGGACACCAAATTCAAAACAAAGAGGGAAACACCTATGTGAAGTAACATTAGGCACCCAAAAGGATTAATTCTGTACCAATCAATTCCATTTAAAATTCAATGTGATGAAACATTCAAGAATCTAAACCACTGGCTAAATCACCATTGTACTTCCTTCAAAACAAAGAATCATCAAAGACTTACCAAATGTGATGAAAGATTCAAGAATCTTAACTACTTAGGGAAGAAAAATCAAGGACTTATCAGTGAATAATCACATTGAACCCAATATTGTGTGCATTATTTCGCAATCTATGTCTGTCATGAATATGATGAAGATCACTAAAGTTAATTAATACAACCAACAGGGTAATTCATAGAATTTCGCAGAAAAGTGTCGCAAGCGGCTGGCGCAGAGTGTCCGCGTGCGATTGTCTGCGCCAGGCGCGTGCGCCAAACCGATTTCCGCGCACAGCGTATTCATGGATTTCAGGCTCCCAAACCAGCCGTGGCGCAGAGTATCGCAGCGACTCTGCAGCAGCGCCAGTAACGCCCCCAAGAACGCCCTCGCGCAAGGAAAAGCCATCAAAATCGCTAAATCATCGCAAAGGGCTGCGCTAACCCTGGACCAGTTTACAGGGCTGCCAAACAAGGAACGCAAAGCGGGTAACGTTCATATCAGGGGTACGCGGGAAGTTTTACATGCGATTAGCCAGGGTACGTGTATGACAGGGGTACGCGTGAAGTTAAACACGCGATTAGCCAGGGTATGTGTATTACAGGGGTACGCAGGAATTTTCACACGCGATTTGGCTGGGTACGTGTATGACAGGGGTACGCGTGAAGTTTTACACGCGATTAGCCAGGGTACGTGTATTACAGGGGTGCGCGGGAATAATCACACGCGATTTGGCTGGGTATGTGTATTACAGGGGTGCGCAGGAATTATCACACACGATTTGGCTGGGTACGTGTATTACAGGGGTGCGCAGGAATAATCACACGCGATTAGGCTGGGTGGGTCCTCACAGGTGTTCCCTGTACACCCTCCACGGCCCCTGCAGGCAGCCCACAAAACAGGGGACTACCCTGCACACCTGCTCATGTCTCCCACCCCCCACCCCCTCCCAGCAGTGTGGGGCACCCTCCACCAGGCCCCCACCCATGTCTCCCACCACCCCCACCCCCCAGCCACCATGGGCAGCCCCACCAGGCCCCCACTCATGTCTCCCACCCACTCCCCAGCCACTATGGGCAGCCCCCACCAGGCCCCCACTCATGTCTATTACCCACCCCCACCCCCCAGCCACCATGGGCAGCCTCCACCAGGCCCCCACTCATGTCTCCCATCACCCCCACCCCCCAGCCACCATGGGCAGCCCCCACCAGGCCCCCACTCATGTCTCCCACCCACCCCCACCCCCCAGCCACCATGGGCAGCCACCACCAGGCCCCCACTCATGTCTCCCACTACCCCCACCCCCCCAGCAGTGTGGGGCACACTCCACCAGGCCCCCACCCATATCTCCCACCACCCCCACCCCCCAGCCACCATGGGCAGCCCCCACCAGGCCCCCACTCATGTCTCCCACCCACCCCCACCCCTCAGCCACCATGGGCAGCCCCCACCAGGCCCCCACTCATGTCTCCCACCCACCCCCACCCCGCAGCCACCATGGGCAGCCCCCACCAGGCCCCCACTCATGTCTCCCACCCACACCCCAGCCACCATGGGCAGCCCCCACCAGGCCCCCACTCATGTCTCCCACCCACCCCCACCCCCCAGCCACCATGGGCAGCCTCCACCAGGCCCCCACTCATGTCTCCCATCACCCCCACCCCCCAGCAGTGTGGGGCACCCTCCACCAGGCCCCCACCCATGTCTCCCACCACCCCCACCCCCCAGCCACCATGGGCAGCCCCCACCAGGCCCCCACTCATGTCTCCCACCCACCCCCACCCCCCAGCCACCATGGGCAGCCACCACCAGGCCCCCACTCATGTCTCCCACTACCCCCACCCCCCAGCAGTGTGGGGTACCCTCCACCAGGCCCCCACCCATGTCTCCCACCACCCCCACCCCCCAGCCACCATGGGCAGCCCCCACCAGGCCCCCACTCATGTCTCCCACCCACCCCCACCCCCAGCCACCATGGGCAGCCACCACCAGGCCCCCACTCATGTCTCCCACTACCCCCACCCCCCAGCAGTGTGGGGCACACTCCACCAGGCCCCCACCCATATCTCCCACCACCCCCACCCCCCAGCCACCATGGGCAGCCCCCAGCAGGCCCCCACTCATGTCTCCCACCCACCCCCACCCCCCAGCCACCATGGGCAGCCCCCACCAGGCCCCCACTCATGTCTCCCACCCACCCCCACCCCCCAGCCACCATGGGCATCCCCCACCAGGCCCCCACTCATGTCTCCCACCCACCCCCACCCCCCAGCCACCATGGGCAGCCTCCACCAGGCCCCCACTCATGTCACCCACCCACCCCCCCCAGCCACCATGGGCAGCCTCCACCAGGCCCCCACTCATGTCTCCCACCACCCCCACCCCCCAGCAGTGTGGGGCACCCTCCACCAGGCCCCCATCCATGTCTCCCACCACCCCACCCCCCAGCCACCATGGGCATCCCCCACCAGGCCCCCACTCATGTCCCCTATCACCCCCAACCCCCAGCAGTGCAGGGGCAGCCTCCACCAGGCCCCCACTCATGTCTCCCACCACCCCCACCCCCAGCCACCATGGGCAGCCTCCACCAGGCCCCCACTCATGTCCCCTATCACCCCCACCCCCCATCCACCATGGGCAGCCCCCACCAGGCTCCCACCCATGTCTACCACCCCTCCACCCCACAGCCACCATGGGCAGCCCCCACCAGGCTCCCACCCATGTCCACCACCCCCCACCCCCCAGCCACCATGGGCAGCCCCCACCAGGCCCCCACTCATGTCTCCCACCACCCCCACCCACCAGCCACCATGGGCAGCCCCCACCAGGCCCCCACTCATGTCCCCTATCACCCCCAGCCACCATGGGCAGCCTCCACCAGGCCCCCACTCATGTCCCCCTGCCCACAGGCCCTGGCAATCCTCAAGCATGGGCCTCATGGCCAGCCACCACAGCCCAAAGACACAACCAAGTATTACATTCGCCCATGATACTACTCCAATGGAAACAATGTAAATCAACACATGTGTCTCACACACACACAATGGTTGCAAGTGAACCTGAAAACCCATATCATGACATGCATGAAAACAATGAGATGAAACCACACATTGAAGAATGAAAAAATCCAAATAATGTATTAATAACAACAGTAATGGCAAACAAAATTAAACAAAATACACAAGTAAAAAAAAAAAAAATTAAGCTGGCTGTCCCTTTTCA
The DNA here is from genome assembly GCF_040938575.1 of Ambystoma mexicanum. Classification (NCBI taxonomy): domain Eukaryota; kingdom Metazoa; phylum Chordata; class Amphibia; order Caudata; family Ambystomatidae; genus Ambystoma; species Ambystoma mexicanum. Next base: position 858,195,139 of record NC_090934.1, on the reverse strand, counting down.
AATTAAAATCAATAAATGATAATCCAAAAAAATGTCTTCCAAAGTTCAACTCCATAAAAAGGAAATGAAGGGAAAAAAGAAATAGAAAACCATTGCTCCATGGGAAAAAATATTCATAGTAAAAAAAATGTCCAAATCCAAAGTCCAACTATGTACAAAGTATTCAGGGTCCATCATCCCAACAGAAGAAATGAAACCTACCAAAAAACCTATCTAAAATGGGACTTTATACAAAAGGTGGAGCAGTGTCCGTCGACTCCAAATAAAAATAAACTATAAAGGAAACCTATCACTAAATAACTATATACAATGGCGGCGGGCCAGTCCAGCGGCTCACTTAGTGGTGTTCCGTGCCAGGGCATCATCGAACTCCTCGTCTATGTCCCGGAGGCGGTCCTGTTCCATGGCCCCGAGGGTCCGCGGGGACGCCGACATGTTCACCTCCAACTCCCTGCGGATTGCCTCGAGGCACTCGGCCCGCCTCAGGGCCCTCCGCATGGAGTTCTCCGCCCTGACCATCGTGAGCTGCACCTCTTCCGCCCGCCGTCGCTCCGCATCTATGGTGTGGCCCAAAAGCTGCCACACGGAAGACACTTCCCGTCCAGGGTCCTCCTGCCCTCCGGCCGATGCCTGCCCCTCCGATGTTGAAGGCCCCGAGCTATCGTGGCTCCCACCTACAGCCTCCTGCTGCTGCAGCTGCTGCTGTCCATGTGCCCTGTCCGATGGTGCCTGCATATCCTCCTCCAGCTGGGGTGCAGTCGTTGATGTGGCCACCCCTGCTGGACGTCCGACTCCCGACTGTGGCAGGGATCTGTTGTCCACTAGCCTGGCCGCACGGTCGGAGGCAGCTCCACAGGGCACCCAGGTGACACATGGGTGGGAAGATGGCATGGAGGACGACTGGGGCATAGGGGGTTCCGTGGAGGAGGGGGTCGGAACAAGGTCCAGGAAACGGAAGAATCCAGCCCTGGTGAGCTGTCCCAGTGGGTCAACGCAGTCAACGAGCCATGCAAGAAGACGTGCAGACTCATCATGAAAAGACTGCAGGTCAGCTCGCATGGCCCGTTGACGCAACGCCACCCCACCCTGGACAGGCTCAACCTGGTGCAGGATAGCCACATCCGCAGGGAGAGGAAGGCCAGGTGTTGTAAGCCAATCCCCTCCCTGAGAACAGGTCTGGAGGTAGGCATCCCCGCTGGTGCAAGATGATGCAGTGACAGGAGCAGGGACAGGATTGCACACAGGCACCTCCGCGGCGGCCTGTGCTGCCTCCTGTCCCAGATCCTGCACTGCACCACTAGCACCAGTTGAATCCCCACCTCCAGACCCCGCCTCTGTCGCTTGCACGGCCTCCTTCTCCTCCAAACCCCCCACCAACCTGGATGACTCCGTGCCATCTTCCTCCATTGGGCCCTGTGGGGTCCCAGCTGCCCCTTCTGCTGCCGAGGAGTCCAACTCCAACCTCTGCCTCTTGGACCTCCCCTCGGCAGCTGCGGCCTGGGACACGGCACCGGACTCCTCACTCCCTGACAAGATCAGAACCTGGGAGGGGATCCGGGCCTTGCGTCTCCGGCTGGTGGTGCGACCCCTGCCGCTGTGCTCCACAGCACCTTCTCCGCCCTCTTCATCAGTTGACGCTGCAGACAGGGAGAAAGAAAACACAGGCATCAGGGCACTGTCCAATGTACTCATACACACCTGACAGTCATACATGAGTGGCATTGGTAAACCTCAGACATGGCATCACAATCCCCAACACACATGTCATTTCAACTTGCACACATGAGCCATACCACAGCCATATTGCAACAGCCAGCACCATCCATTCACATACAACAGCATGAGCAGCCAAAGGTCATCCACACATCCCATGCAACATAGGGAGTACAGTACACATGCACACACACCACCAAACTTGCATGCATGTGTACACCTCCGCCAACTGTCGCAGTGTTCCGATCGACATCCATGTCACACCTGACAATCATTCCTCCACATCCTGTGCCATGCAAGCCCACACACACAAGCACCATCCATGTGTCACACATGAGACCCCTCGCATCTGTCACCCTCACGGCCCTGTACACCCCCCCCTACTTGCCCACATAAAAATACATGTTCAACCTGCACACTCCTGGCACACCACACGCACAGCTTAGAATCAGTATGCATGTACACTTACCGCTCGACTCCAGACCGTGTCTGCCTCTCAAGGACCTGGACGTGGAGCGCTGGGGATATGCGTTCCAGGACCCTCATCTGATCTTCGGACAAGTGGCCCCGGCGCCCCTTAGCATCTGCTGCCTTCAGGAGGCGCCGGGCCTTGTTGAGGGTCCTGGACCTGAAGTCCTCCCAGCGCTTCCTGACACATTCGTAGTCGCGGACTGCCAACTCCTCTGCGTTGATGGCAATCACGATGTCCATCCAGATCTGAGTCCGTCCTTCCTTGTCGGCGCGCAACCTTCCGAAGAGGGCATCATACTGCCCCAGGACATGCTCCACCAGGACACCAACTTCGGTGGCAGTGAAGCCGGTGCCCCTCTGCCTTCTTGGCCGGGGGTTGCCACTGGTGCCAGATGTTGCAGTGCCCGACATGGCAACCCCAGAGGCAGGAGTGGGTGGGCAACTGGGTCCTGGGGCTGGGCTGTGGGGCGATGGAAAATCAGTCGGGAGTCTTCGGTTCCAGCAGGGGTGGTCACAGTAACAGCACCCCTGGCTGATGTGCAGGCAGCAAATGGCAGGGCACGTGGGCAGCAGGCAGTCAGGCAGCAGCAGATGGCAGGTGGGAGCGTGCTCAGGGCTCTGGGGGGCAGTAATTCGGCCTTCTGGGCAGGAGCGTGGTCTTCCGTGTGTGAACGCGTGGCCAGCTTGATACGGAGTGATTTTGCACGTGAAAATCCAGCACGTCTGCGTGTAATTCGAGGAAAGACGCTTAGCGCGTAAGCGCGTCAGCACACTTCTGTACATTCATTGGCCCAAAGGCCACCAGCGTATGCGCGTCTATGAAGTCACGTGCACGTTGAATATGGCACACGTTTGAAATGTTGCGTGTTAAAAAAATGAAAGACACGTCAGACTGTCAAAGCGTGTAATTGGTGGAAATGGCCTTAGCGCGTACACGCGGAAGTGACAAAGCGTGTAATTGGTGGAAATGGCCCTAGCGCGTACACGCGGAAGTGACAAAGCATGTAATTGGTGGAAATGGCCCTAGCGTGTACACGCGGAAGTGACGCTGGACGTGTGGGCCTGCATAAAAGGTACGTGTAGAACACCATTTCCTTGTACGTGCTTTTCGTGGAGAGCGAGTGGGTGAAATCCGTACTTCTTGTAGTTTCACACGAGATTTACTTCACAGCGTTTCAAGTTCCTACTCCCTGTTAGCTCTGACAGCTTTTTCTCTTTTTTCTCTTTTTCTGGTTTTCCTGGGCCTGTTCCCTCAAACAGCGTTCCCTTCTACTGTTGTCCTGTCTCCTCAGACAGAGTACAATTCTTCTTTTGGCGGGGGTGTTGCCAACGCGCACACACGCTTCTTTTTCACGCTCTTTTTCCTGGCAGACGGTGAGTCACGTACGTATCTAACATCTGTGCTTGCCCCTTGTGTAGCCTACCCCTTCAGAGGTCAATCTAGGCTGCGTGTGACACGCATACGTTCATTCTTGTGTTACTGGGTGCCACAGCGTAGTGCAGGTTTTTTTTCTGCACACGTGGTCTAGGAGGGGTTGCGTGCACGTCATCTCCCTTTTTTGGGCTTCCTGTGCGTTGCGTGACTCGTCATCTTTCCCCAGGGGTCACATTCAGCCTTGCTAGAGCACTAGGGTACAATTACCATCTGGTACCCAACCCCTTTGACCCCCAATTGCCCAGGACAATAGTTTACAGCCACTCCCATACGCACATTAACATCAGTGCCATGGTTGGGAGGCGAGGAATCCGTAAGGGTGGCAAAGGTGGACGAGCCACAAGTGGTGGCCGTGGTGGATCCGGTAGGGGACGTGGTCGTTACTTGCAGGGTGACCCTGTCCCCCCATGTGTGGAGGACCAGTCAAGGGCACCCATAATCCCCCCCGCCCCCCCCTGGTTGAGGCTGATGTGGCTGACACCATCCATGCTCAGCCCTTGTTGGACCAGCCCATTGTGGCACCAGACCTGGCTGACTCCGATGCTGACTTCCAGGTCAGCAGGCCTATGACACGTGCACTGGTGCACGTTGATGTCATCAGGCCACGTGGATCAGGGGCAGCAAGGTCATCTGCTGCCCCAAGTAGGCAGGGTGGAGAGGCTGCAGGGGCAGCTGCGGCTCCATCCACCCCAGCTCTCACACACCCAGCCAGGACAGTGTCGGTCCTAGTCCATCCTGCTGACATTCCCCCTGACACCATTACACTTGAGCCAATGCCTGCACCAACTCCCATGCTGAGTGTGCAATCCCACACTCCTGATACAGAGTCCACCAGGGCTCCTGCCCCTAGTGTCCAGAGCGGCGTAGGACACTCAGGATCACCACCACCTTCCAAGCGGAAGAGGAAGAGTGCTCGTCCGGCACAGGCTGATGCCCCAGACACGGCCCGTCGAGGAAGCCCAGCTTCACGGATGCCGAACTGAATGCACTTGTCGAGTATGTGTCCGCACATGATAACGAAATGGTCATTGTTGCAGGATCCAAGACCACACCTGCACAACGCCAGGCACACTGGCAGACCGTTGCGGACATCGTAAGCGCCCTTGGAATCGTGAGGCGCACAGCCAATGATTGCTATAAGCGCTGGAATGACCTAAAGCGCAGGGCAAAGAATAAGCTGGCCTCAAGTCATGCCGCAACTCTAGTGACTGGAGGTGGGTCTCCAGTAGAAGACATGGAACTCACTCCACATGAGTCAGTCGCTGGGACCTACATCACGGAGGAACAGATCCAAGGCGTGGGAGATCTGCCTGATTATGAGGCATTGTCCGATGAGTGCACATGCATGTGTGTGTCATCCATGTGCATGGTGTGTGTGTGAGGGCTTCTGTTTGTGTGCCAGGTGAGGGTGTATGCGCCTGAGTCGTTTGGGTCACCCATGTGCTTCATGCAATACATTCTGCGCAGCAGCATTTGGCCATAGCAGTATCCCTTCTGCCAACAGTAGACATCTAGCCCAACAGCACGCCAGTTGCCCTTGAATTGTCACCTTGCCACAACATTGTTGCTTATTTTTCTCTGTTCATTCTAGCAGATTGTTTGCATTCCACCACTTTTACTAGGCATTTCTCAGTCCTCTAGTCACATGTCTGACATGGCTATGGTAAAGTGGAGTGACTTTGTTACCTGGATATCATTTGTTTAGACATGTCCCTGTGCAATCGGACCATTTTGGACTGGCAGCTCCAGGTGAAAAATCAGACCTGTTTGAATTAGAAAAGCTATTACATGAGGGAACTGGACTGAATGAATAAGTGCTGCCCTCCTCTCCATCTTCACTCAATAGCAATGGTACATGCCATCTGTGTGATGGCATATGTATTTCACCTGGCAATCACAGGCCAGTGTGTGATGCCACTGCCAGGCAGCATGCAGAAAATGTGTTCATCTTCCATATTGGTGTCATCAGTGTGTGCCATTTGCCTACCCTTCATACGCAGTGAGGGTGCATGCATGGGAGGGTTTTAGTCATGTGGGACATGTGTCAATCAAGTACTGGCTCTGTTGCTTCTCAGCCCTCATTGTGTGCCATGGTGCTAATGCCTGTTTCCATTTGTTTGCTTTTATGTCTTTGCAGGGGAAGACGCAGCTGATACTGCTGGGGTTGTGGAGATGGTGCAGACCCAGGAGGGGTCTGAGGGCCGACCAACCACCAGTGAGGGACGTGGTGTGGTGGTGGGTGAGAACCCACAACTGCTGCAGGTCGTGCTCTCAAGGGGTGTCTCTGGCTGCACCTCCCCCGAGCTGTACTCAGGTGTTGATTCGGATGATGAGACCTACGTGCCGTCGCAGGTGAGTGTTCCTGGGAGGGATTCTGTTCTGTCCCACCCACCTGCACCAGGGCCAGTACCCTCAATGGGGATGTCAGTGTTGGCAGGTACGCCTTTGTTGGTTACGGATGCAGGGTCACACTCCGCGACATCTGATCTTGTTCCTGGGCCAGCAGATCAGAGGGGGAATGCAGTCCTGCAGCCTCAGGCAGTGCCGGCACAGCAAGGCGCAGTTCGCCTTGCCCCAGACAGGTGTGGTGCCCGCCGACATGGTAGCCGTACGCCACCTGGCAATACCGCATGGGAGCAATCCATTTACGGTATGGCAACCCAACAGGCAGCATCATCAGAGATGATGGCTCAGGCCATGGATAGGGTGGCCACTTCCATTGTCCCCCCCGAAAGGCTGATGGAGCGACTACAGCAGGCAACCGACTCCATCTGCCAGTCACACAGGGAGGACATGTTGGCGTCCAACAGGGACAGGCGGGCGGCACTGGTGACTCTGCAGGAAGCCATCTCCATAGAGTCCCAGGGCCACAGGGAAGCCCTGAGGCTGGAACTCCTTCACCTCAGGACGACTCTTGTTGAGCTTGAGGCTTCAACAAACCGAAGGACAAAACAGCAGCTGGAGCGTCTCACCCGTACGCTCTCAGCTGAGATGCAGGCAACTAGGGCGGAGGTCCGGGCATCCCGTGAGTTGTTGCATGGGGACCTCCGCACACTCATCCTCGAGAACGAGACCTACCACACCCGCATGCTTGCAGCCATGGAGGAACAGACTAGGGCCTTGCGTGGGCTGCCTCCCATAGTGCCACCACCTCCGGATGCAGCTGCACAGGGTGATAATAGCGACAGCAGTGATACTCCCACAATAGGGTAGCCGTGTGGCCCATGAGCCCATGGAGGTGTTTTTTTTTCGCAAGATCCACACAGGTGGGTTTTGGTGTGCACCCTGTCCTCGGACCTCCTGGGTGGCCTCCCATACACCCCCGGACCCATTAATGGCCATTTTTGATTTTTTTTTTTTTTTTGGGACAGTGTGTTGCCTTGTGTGGCTCCCGTGGGCATACACTGCATTGTGGCTGGGCACATGCAGGCTTGTCATGTATTTGGTTCAGATGCTTGGGTTTTTGTCACACACACCCCTCCTGCTTCCCGTTTCCATGGGCTTGCAAAGGGTGTGCCCAAGTGACATTGACGTACATGGTGACATTGGACTCCCACTACATGTGTGGGTAGTCTAGTCAATACTGTGTATACATTCCTAGTGCATATTGCTGTTGTGTTGTACACTGCATGTTGCATTGATGTGTAACTCATCATCCATGTCTACCTCCTAATTTGCAGGTCCTTTCCTCATGTCTACACAAGGCCCTCTACTTTGGAGATGGGGTCCATGTTGGCAGCAGTGCACCTACAACTCTACATGGCGGCAACACTGTACAGTTGGAAGTGGTGGGAGTGCAGGCATTTCCAGGTGGTGAGACTACTGATTCCTTACAATCGTAATGTCATGTTAATGGTAGTTTTGAGGGTCAGTAGCTGATAAGTGTTTTTGATAAATACCTGCTCAAGTGTGTTGTTGGTCCTGCATTACTGTGAGCATTTCAGGTGTCGCGAGTTTCAATTAGGGACACTGTACTTTGTGACACTTGTGTCATGTTGTGGGGATTACTTTGTTTACCTGCACATAGCATGACATGGCACGGTGTGTCGTGTGGCGGTGCTGGGGATGGGTTGGGTGACATGGCACTGTCCTCATGTTGCATTTTGCAAGTGGGTATTCATTTTAGCTGCATGAATGTGTTTTTTCACGAAACTGCATTGGTGGTGTCTGTGTAGGTAGGGATGCACACATTGTAACACTTCCAGGTGAACAATCTCATGCTGATATGGTTTTGACGGTTGATTCTCCAGACATTCAGGATCAGTGTCAGGTTGAGTCATCATTGATTGTCAGATGGTATGTGCCAGGGCAGTGTGCACTCCACAGGGGTGTGATTTCTATGTGAAGTAATTAGCCACTAGCTGTGTACGGGCTGCCTCCCCCCGTGCCCTTTCCCCTCCCATGCGCAGCAGGCGTGCATGTGGTTGGGGATGTGGGGGCACCACCATGTCCACGGCCAGGCCCCGGCGTGTTGCAACGTGTGCAGGACACATGCTGCCACTATGATCCTGCACACTACTGGGGGAGCGTATAACAGCTGCCCACCAGAACGGTCAAGGGAGCGAAAGCGTGACTTAAGCACTCCGAATGTTCGCTCCACTATGCCCCGGGTTGCAATGTGGGCTGTGTTATATCTTACCTCGGGTGGCGTGGTGGGGTTCCGAATTGGCGTCATCATGTGGGGTCTGAGAGGGTAGGCACTGTCCCCTGTGGAGGTGGTGATGGGTATCATTGGTGGGGTTGTGACCTTGCTCAGTATCTGACATGCATGCATGTGCAGTGGCATTCATACTCACCAAGCAGCCATGTATCGCCATGCCGCCCAGCTTCTAGGTCCCGACTTAGGGTGGACATTCGGTAAATGAAGCTGTCGTGGGTGGACCCGGGATAGTTGGCATATACTGAGGTGATGATTCCCTTGGCATTACATACTACCTGCACGTTGATGGAATGCCAGTGCTTGCGGTTCCTATAGATGTGCTCAGATGCCCTGGGGGACGTAGAGCCACATGGGTGCAGTCGATGGCACTTAGCACTTTGGGGAATCGTGCCACACCGTAAAAATCCAGGGCGGCAGCATGCCTTTCTGCAGGTGTTCTGGGCAGGTATATGTGCCTGCGGACTGATGGGCGTGCAGTGATGATGTTCAAGACCTGGTGTAGGCAGCGTGACTGCGTGGCCTGTGACACCCCACCCACTATGGCACTTGTCCACTGAAATGATCCCGTGGCTAAGAAGTGCAGTACATTGAGGACCTTCTCCAGGGAGCTGAGTGCTTGGGAGCACAGGGTGGGTGATGTGAGGTCATCCTCCCACACACTCACCAGGTCCAGTATTATGTGTGGTGGAAACCTGTACCTCCTATACACCTGGTCATCAGGCATCCCGAAAAGGCTGGTTCTGGTTGTGAAAATTCTGGCCCTGACTATCCTCCTCCTCCCCCTTTGGTAGCCCACGGCCACTGCTGCTAGGAACGGTATATTCATCCTGGCGTCTGAGCTTGTTAGTTTTTGGCGCGCAAATGTATGCGTCGCGGGTCGACGTATGCCTGCTTCCTACTGGCGTACGTGTTTCTTTGCGCGTGTTGTAGGCGAGCGTGTGAAACTTCCCGCGCACCCCTGAAATCCAGTACCCAGGCCAATAGCGTGTGGAAATTTCCGCGCACCCCGGAATACACGTGTGCTGATGTACTCGCGTGTGTAAGTGCCCGCGCACCCCTGAAATACACGTACAAAGGCCAATCGCGTGTACGCGCACTTTTGTCCAATTACACGCGATGACACTCTGACGTGCAGTCTTTCCACGTGTGCTCCAGCATCACGTGCTATGAGGGAAACACCCGTGCGGGTCACGTCACAGACGCGCTTACGCGCTGAGGGCCTTTGGTCCAATAGAATCGCGTATGCGTGCTGACGCGCTTACGCGCTGAGGGCCATTGGTCCAATAGAATCGCGTATGCGTGCTGAAGCGCTTACGCGCTAAGGGCCTTATCTCGAATTTCACGCTGACGTGCAGGATTTTCACGTGCCAAATCACTCCGTATCAAGCTGGCCACGCGAAAACACACGGAAGACCACGCTCCTGCCCAGAAGGCCGAATTACTGCCCCCCAGTGCCCCGAGCAGCCTCCCACGTGCCATCTGCTGCTGCCTGCCTGCCTGCCTGCCTGCCTGCCTGCCTGCTGCCACCGTGCCCTGCCATTTGGTGCCTGCACATCAGCCATCTGCAGGGGTCCAGTTGCTGTGTCCACCCCTGCTGGAACAGAAGACTCCCGACCGGAATAACATCGCTCCACAGCCCAGCCCCAGGACCCATTTGCCCACCCACTCCTGCTTCTGGGGTTGCCATGTCGGGCACTTCGACATCTGGCACCAGTGGCAACCCCAGGCCAGAGGGGCAGAGGGGCACCAGCTTCACTGCCACCGAAGTTGGTGTCCTGGTGGAGCATGTCCTGGGGCAGTATGATGCCCTCTTTGGATCTTCCCGCGCCAGCAAGGAAGGATGGCAGAGGATCTGGGCCGACTGTGTGGTTGCCATCAACGCGGAGGGGGTGGCAACCCGCGACGTCCAGAAGATCAAGAAGCGCTGGGAGGACTTGAGGTCCAGGACCCTCGCGAAGGCCCGGCGCCTCGTGGAGGGGGGCCGGGGCCGCATGAGTTCCATCCAGATGAGGGTCCTGGAACGCGTACGCCCAGCGCTCCACGCCCAGATCCTTGAGAGGGAGACCCGTCTGGAGTTGAGCGGTAAGTGGCCAAGCATTGCTGTGTGAGACAGGGCATGTTGCGGTGTGCTGGTTGTCTGATACTGCCTGTATGTGTGACATAGGCCATGTATGCATGTATGTGTGCAGGGACATCATGGTAATGCATGTGCGACCAGTGATGTGTGAACCACATGGTTGTTGCATGTGTTTAAATGCGACATGGGGAGCCCTATGCAGATTTTACACATGAGAGCATGCCAGTCGCTGTTCCTGGACATGGGTGGGGGTGAGGGATGGGTGCTGATGCCAGGTACATATATGGTAGCCATGTCTGTGTGCCTGACCTGCGTGTCTGTGACTTGTGAATGCCATGGATGCATGACACATGTGTGTGACAAAGCACAGATTCACTGATGCAGCCTAGTTATCCTTGTATCCGCTGTGTTTGGGGTGTATGAGGCCAGATGGATGTGACTGAGGTGAAGTGTGTGCATGTGATAGGCATGACCCATGATGCATGTGAGTTCCATATCATTGTATGTTTCAAGAGTCCATTGGACATGTATGGAAATGTCCATGGCAATGACCATGCCTGTTACTGTGTGTGTTTTGCCTGGACTGACCCATGTGTTGTGGAGGGACATGATGGAAGTGTACTTTGACAGTGGTACTCATCTGCTATTGCTTCCTGTCTAGGGGACCATTGTACAGTACCCTGATGCTTGTGTTCTATGTCTCCCTCTACGCAGCGGCTAGTGAAGAAGAGGGCGGAGATGGCGCTGTGGAGAAAGGCGGCGGGGATGCCCCCACGGCTGCAGCGGAAGGGGTGGGTGAGCCCCCACAGGGGCCTGCTACGGCGGAAGATGGTGAGGAGCCATCCAGGTTGGTGGTTTCCACAGAGGAGGAGGAGGCCGCCACTGAGGCACACATGGGGCCTGGTGGGGGCATCCCTGCTGGTGCAAGTGGTGCAGTCCAGGGGCAGGGGCAGGAGGCAGCACAGGTCACCGTGGAGGGGCCTGTGCATGTCGCTGTCCCTGACCCTGTGAGTGCACCACCATGCACCAGCAGGGATGCCCCGTCCCAGGCCCGTCCGCAGGTAGAGGGGATGTCCATGTCACCTGACTCCCCTCCACCTGTGGACGAGGGGACCCGTGGCCGTATGGTGAAGGTCCTGATTGGGGTCGCGATGCGCGCGGGTGCAATTCGTGATGACGTGCGTGCTTCCCGGGAGGAGCACGCACGTCATCACGAAGAGCACCATGCCGACGTGGCCCAATTGGGATCTTCCATGTTCGGGGGTTTCCTGCATGTGTCGGCCAATCTGGCGGCCCTCTCCTCCTCTGTGGAGGCTATACGCCGGTCGTTCTCCTTGCCGTCTTCCGGCCCAGATGCCACCAGGGCCCCCTGTGGACCTGCCCTGACCAATGCAGCCAGCTCGGTGGGGATCCCATCCCTGCCACAGTCGGCAGTCGGAGGTCCAGCAGGGGTGGACACCACAGCAACTGTACCCCAGCAGATGGAGGATGTGCCGGCATCATCAGGCAGGGCACGTGCACGACGGCGTGGGTGGATTCCATCAGCCTGGATGCCGTCGTGCTGGCAGAGGCAGTTGCGTCGGAGGCAGCAGCAGAGTCAACATGGGAGGCATCATGGCTCGGGGCCATCAACATCGGAGGGGCAGGCATCGGCCGGAGGGCAGGAGGACCCAGGACAGGAAGTGTCTTCCATGTGGCTGCGGTCGGGCCAGCAGATAGGTGTGGAGCGGCGGCGGGCGGAAGAGGCGCCGCTCACGATGGGCAGGGCGGAGAACTCCATGCGGAGGGCCCTGAGGCGGGCCGAGTGCCTCGAGGCAATCCGCAGGGGGTTGGAGGAGCAGATGGCGTCGTCCCTGCGGACCCTCAGGGCCATGGAACAGGACCGCCTCCGGGACATAGACGAGGAGTTTGATGATGCCCTGGCCCGGAACACCACGGAGTGAGCCGCTGAACTTGCCCGCCGCCTTTGTATATAGTTCTTTAGTTTTAGGTTTCCTTTGTTTCTTCTTATGATTTGGAGTCGACGGACACTGCTCCACTTTTTGTATATAGTTGCATTTTAGTTAGGGTTTTTTGTAGGTTTCCTTTGTTCAGTTGGGCTCATGGACCCTTGGATGTTTTGTACATAGTTCTTCATTGGATTGTTTTATTTTATTTTTTTTTATTTATTCACCATGGAGCAATGGTCTTTGCATTTATTTTTCTCTCTCCGATTGATTTTATTTTTAATGTGACTTTGGACAACATTTTTTTGAATTTGGATTTGTAGTTTTAATTTTTTTTGACGGACATGCAGCTTATCTTTTTTTCATTGCCATTGTAGTTTGTTTCATTTCATTTGCATTCAATTTTTTTTAATACAATTTTGTTTTCATACTTCACTGTGTGGTATCATCTCATTGGTTTCATGCATGTCATGTTGGGTGTTTTCCCATTCAATTGCAACCATTGTGTGTGACGGACATGGGTTCATTTGCTTTATGAACATTGGGGGTGTAACATGTAATTTCCATTTCCATGTGGGTGAATGGGTTACTTGGTAGGGCCTTTTGGCTGTGGAGGCTGACCATAACGCACATGATTGGGGATTGTGAGGACCGGGGTACAGGGGGACATGAGTGGGGGCCTGGTGGAGGGTGCCCCTGGATGCTGGGGGGGTGGGGGTGCAGGGCGACATGAGTGGGGGCCTGGTGGAGGGTGCCCCTGCACTGCTGAGGGGTGGGGGTGGTGGGAGACATGAGTTGGACATGAGTGGGGGCCTGGTGGAGGGTGCCCCTGGATGCTGGGGGGTGGTGGTGCAGGGGGACATGAGTGGGGGCCTGGTGGAGGGTGCCCCTGCACTGCTGAGGGGTGAGGGTGGTGGGAGACATGAGTTGGACATGAGTGGGGGCCTGGTGGAGGGTGCCCTGCACTGCTGGGGGGTGGGGGTGGTGGGAGACATGAGTGGGGGCCTGGTGGAGGGTGCCCCTGGATGCTGGGGGGTGGGGGTGCTGGGGGACATGAGTGGGGGCCTGGTGGAGGGTACCCCTGGATGCTGGGTGGTGGGGGTGCAGGGGGACATGAGTTGGACATGAATGGGGGCCTGGTGGAGGGTGCCCCTGGATGCTGGGGGGTGGGGGTGCAGGGGGACATGGGTGGGGCCTGGTGGAGGCTGCCCCTGCACTGCTGGGGGTGGGGGTGATAGGGGACATGAGTGGGGGCCTGGTGGGGGATGCCCCTGGATGCTGGGGGGTGGGGGTGATAGGGGACATGAGTGGGGGCCTGGTGGAGGGTGCCCTGGATGCTGGGGGGTGGGGGTGCAGGGGGACATGAGTTGGACATGAGTGGGGGCCTGGTGGAGGGTGCCCCTGGATGCTGGGGGGTGGCGGTTCAGGGGGACATGAGTTGGACATGAGTGGGGGCCTGGTGGAGGGTGCCCCTGGATGCTGGGGGGTGGGGTGATAGGGGACATGAGTGGGGGCCTGGTGGAGGGTGCCCTGCACTGCTGGGGGGTGGGGGTGCAGGGGGACATGAGTTGGACATGAGTGGGGGCCTGGTGGAGGGTGCCCTGCACTGCTGGGGGTGGGGGTGCAGGGGGACATGAGTGGGGGCCTGGTGGGGGCTGCCCATGGTGGCTGGGGGGTGGGGGTGGTGAGAGACATGAGTGGGGGCCTGGTGGAGGGTGCCCCTGGATGCTGGGGGTGGGGGTGCAGGGGGACATGAGTGGGGGCCTGGTGGAGGGTGCCCCTGCACTGCTGGGGGGTGGGGTGGTGGGAGACATGAGTGGGGGCCTGGTGGAGGGTGCCCCTGGATGCTGGGGGGTGGGGGTGCAGGGGGACATGAGTGGGGGCCTGGTGGAGGGTGCCCTGCACTGCTGGGGGGTGGGGGTGCAGGGGGACATGAGTGGGGGCCTGGTGGGGGCTACCCATGGTGGCTGGGGGGTGGGGGTGGTGGGAGACATGAGTGGGGGCCTGGTGGAGGCTGCCCCTGCACTGCTGGGGGGTGGGTGTGATAGGGGACATGAGTGGGGGCCTGGTGGGGGATGCCCATGGTGGCTGGGGGGTGGGGGTGCAGGGGGACATGAGTGGGGGCCTGGTGGAGGGTGCCCCTGGATGCTGGGGGGTGGGGGTGATAGAGGACATGAGTGGGGTCCTGGTGAAGGGTGCCCTGGATGCTGGGGGGTGGGGGTGCAGGGGGACATGAGTTGGACATGAGTGGGGGCCTGGTGGAGGGTGCCCCTGGATGCTGGGGGGTGGGGGTGATAGGGGACATGAGTGGGGGCCTGGTGGAGGGTGCCCCTGGATGCTGGGGGGTGGTGGTGCAGGGGGACATGAGTTGGACATGAGTGGGGGCCTGTTCGAGGGTGCCCCTGGATGCTGGGGGGTGGGGGTGATAGGGGACATGAGTGGGGGCCTGGTGGAGGGTGCCCTGCACTGCTGGGGGGTGGGGGTGCAGGGGGACATGAGTTGGACATGAGTGGGGGCCTGGTGGAGGGTGCCCATGGTGGCTGGGGAATGGGGGGGGGTGGGAGACATGAGTGGGGGCCTGGTGGAGGGTGCCCCTGGATGCTGGGGGGTGGGGGCGCAGGGGGACATGACAGGGGGCCTGGTGGAGGGTGCCCCTGCACTGCTGGGGGGTGGGGGTGGTGGGAGACATGAGTGGGGGCCTGGTGGAGGGTGCCCCTGGATGCTGGGTGGTGGGGGTGCAGGGGGACATGAGTTGGACATGAGTGGGGGCCTGGTGGAGGGTGCCCCTGGATGCTGGGGGGTGGGGGTGCAGGGGGACATGGGTGGGGCCTGGTGGAGGCTGCCCCTGCACTGCTGGGGGTGGGGGTGATAGGGGACATGAGTGGGGGCCTGGTGGGGGATGCCCCTGGATGCTGGGGGGTGGGGGTGATAGGGGACATGAGTGGGGGCCTGGTGGAGGGTGCCCTGGATGCTGGGGGGTGGGGGTGCAGGGGGACATGAGTTGGACATGAGTGGGGGCCTGGTGGAGGGTGCCCCTGGATGCTGGGGGGTGGGGGTGCAGGGGGACATGAGTTGGACATGAGTGGGGGCCTGGTGGAGGGTGCCCCTGGATGCTGGGGGGTGGGGTGATAGGGGACATGAGTGGGGGCCTGGTGGAGGGTGCCCTGCACTGCTGGGGGGTGGGGGTGCAGGGGGACATGAGTGGGGGCCTGGTGGGGGCTGCCCATGGTGGCTGGGGGGTGGGGGTGGTGAGAGACATGAGTGGGGGCCTGGTGGAGGGTGCCCCTGGATGCTGGGGGTGGGGGTGCAGGGGGACATGAGTGGGGGCCTGGTGGAGGGTGCCCCTGCACTGCTGGGGGGTGGGGTGGTGGGAGACATGAGTGGGGGCCTGGTGGAGGGTGCCCCTGGATGCTGGGGGGTGGGGGTGCAGGGGGACATGAGTGGGGGCCTGGTGGAGGGTGCCCTGCACTGCTGGGGGGTGGGGGTGCAGGGGGACATGAGTGGGGGCCTGGTGGGGGCTACCCATGGTGGCTGGGGGGTGGGGGTGGTGGGAGACATGAGTGGGGGCCTGGTGGAGGCTGCCCCTGCACTGCTGGGGGGTGGGTGTGATAGGGGACATGAGTGGGGGCCTGGTGGGGGATTGTCATGATCTCTGCTTCCAAAAGGTCAGGGTTTTCCCAACTCCCTTGGAAGCAGATCCATAACCCAGGATCCGAGTGCCAACCAGTCCCAATTGGGACCTTTTGGACCCAGTCCTGGCGCCAGTGGCACCAGGCTCATAAATATGCCCAGTCCCAGCGCTGGAAGCGCCGGGCTCATAATGCTTGGGTGGACTTACCTTCAGCAGACCATGCTGCTTACTTGCCTGCCAGTTGAGCCTCTGATCCTCTTCTGTTTGGAACTACTTTTCCTGTTGGGTGGGGCTGGAGCCACTCCCTAGATTCAGAACACTGGAACTCTTCTGGAAGGCAGGAACTCTTTTCTTACCAGGAACTCTTTTCTTACTTAGGCGTGGCTGTGGAAGGAGACACCTAAGCACTACAGGAGGCTATTTAAACCACACCCGGTGGATGAATCTTGCTTTGCGTTATTCTGCAACCTCTGCAGCAGAACGCTCATCGTGTCTTCTGCATCCGGTCCTGGGCCTAAGGAAAAAGGCTTACCATCCTGAATCCAGTCTTCAGCAACACCTATAAAGACAAGAAAGAACAGGTTAGCATTCCGGCATCTGAAAGGCAAAGGCTTACCATCCTGAATCCAGTCTTCAGCAACACCTATAAAGACAAGAAAGAACAGGTTAGCATTCCGGCATCTGAAAGGCAAAGGCTTACCTACTCTTCGTACGCTCCGGAGGCCTTCGGCGCTGCATCCCGCATCTGAAAGACAAAACAAGGTGCGTTTAAAGACATTGGGGAACTTTAATACTCACGTGCCATTACTCCTTTCCACATCTAATCCAGTGGGTATTCCGGCACCCTGCAGCCGCTCCGAACTCGTACCTGCAAAATAAAAAGACAGTTAGAGCGCATAGTGAAGCAGGCAACAAGCGCTTACTTACGTGCTTCCAGGCGCTTCTATTCATCACACGGGCTCCATCTTCAACTCACTTCAGCCCGTCATCCGCCATCGCCGGAACCCTGCAAAACAAGAGACATTTGAATGACTCGAAACTTACCGTTCGTGCAGTAAACGACGGACAGCAGTCCTCTGAAGTCAAGAGGCCTGCGCTACCTATCCAGTGAAGAAACTGGTTACAGCACCCTGCCCCGAGGCAGATGGAGAGCTCGGCATTCACTTACCTAAGGTGAGAGCGTTAACCTTTGGGGGTCTACAGGAGAGGAGAAGAGGAAAGAGATAGGGACACCCCAATAACCCCAGTTCATTAACCCCATATTTTCTATCTGCAGACATCTTACTCTACACGTCAGGCATACAGTGCACAGAGGTCCAGCCCAAAGAGCCAACCGGGTGCTACACATCACCTTTGAAGATACGGTAGTCGCCCAGTCAAGACCGGCGCCTCTGCGAGAATCAGGTGAGCGTTACAGGGATGCCCATGGTGGCTGTGGGGTGGGGGTGCAGGGGGACATGAGTGGGGGCCTGGTGGAGGGTGCCCCTGGATGCTGGGGGGTGGGGGTGATAGAGGACATGAGTGGGGGCCTGGTGGAGGGTGCCCTGGATGCTGGGGGGTGGGGGTGCAGGGGGACATGAGTTGGACATGAGTGGGGGCCTGGTGGAGGGTGCCCCTGGATGCTGGGGGGTGGGGGTGATAGGGGACATGAGTGGGGGCCTGGTGGAGGGTGCCCCTGGATGCTGGGGGGTGGGGGTGCAGGGGGACATGAGTTGGACATGAGTCGGGGCCTGTTCGAGGGTGCCCCTGGATGCTGGGGGGTGGGGGTGATAGGGGACATGAGTGGGGGCCTGGTGGAGGGTGCCCTGCACTGCTGGGGGGTGGGGGTGCAGGGGGACATGAGTTGGACATGAGTGGGGGCCTGGTGGAGGGTGCCCATGGTGGCTGGGGAATGGGGGTGGTGGGAGACATGAGTGGGGGCCTGGTGGAGGGTGCCCCTGGATGCTGGGGGGTGGGGGCGCAGGGGGACATGACAGGGGGCCTGGTGGAGGGTGCCCCTGCACTGCTGGGGGGTGGGGGTGGTGGGAGACATGAGTGGGGGCCTGGTGGAGGGTGCCCCTGGATGCTGGGTGGTGGGGGTGCAGGGGGACATGAGTTGGACATGAGTGGGGGCCTGGTGGAGGGTGCCCCTGGATGCTGGGGGGTGGGGGTGCAGAAGGACATGTGTGGGGGCCTGGTGGAGGCTGCCCTGCACTGCTGGGGCGTGGGGGTGCAGGGGGACATGAGTGGGGGCCTGGTGGGGGCTGCCCATGGTGGCTGGGGGGTGGGGGCGGTGGGAGACATGAGTGGGGGCCTGGTGGAGGGTGCCCCTGGATGCTGGGGGGTGGGGGCGCAGCGGGACATGAGTGGGGGCCTGGTGGAGGGTGCCCCTGCACTGCTGGGGGGTGGGGGTGGTGGGAGACATGAGTGGGGGCCTGGTGGAGGGTGCCCCTGGATGCTGGGCGGTGGGGGTGCAGGGGGACATGAGTTGGACATGAGTGGGGGCCTGGTGGAGGGTGCCCCTGGATGCTGGGGGGTGGGGGTGCAGAAGGACATGAGTGGGGGCCTGGTGGAGGGTGCCCTGCACTGCTGGGGGGTGGGGGTGCAGGGGGACATGAGTTGGACATGAGTGGGGGTCTGGTGGAGGGTGCCCTGCACTGCTGGGGGTGGGGGTGCAGGGGGACATGAGTGGGGGCCTGGTGGGGGCTGCCCATGGTGGCTGGGGGTGGGGGTGGTGGGAGACATGAGTGGGGGCCTGGTGGAGGCTGCCTCTGCACTGCTGGGGGGTGGGGGTGATAGGGGACATGAGTGGGGGCCTGGTGGGGGATGCCCATGGTGGCTGGGGGGTGGGGGTGGTGGGAGACATGGGTGGGGTCCTGGTGGAGGCTGCCCATGGTGGCTGGGGGTGGGGGAGGTGGGAGATATGAGTGGGGGCCTGGTGGAGGGTGCCCTGCACTGCTGGGGGGTGGGGGTGCAGGGGGACATGAGTTGGACATGAGTGGGAGCCTGGTGGAGGGTGCCCTGCACTGCTGGGGGGTGGGGGTGCAGGGGGACATGAGTGGGGGACTGGTGGGGGCTGCCCATGGTGGCTGGGGGGTGGGGGTGGTGGGAGACATGAGTGGGGGCCTGGTGGAGGCTGCCCCTGCACTGCTGGGGGTGGGGGTGATAGGGGACATGAGTGAGGGCCTGGTGGGGGATGCCCATGGTGGCTGGGGGGTGGGGGTGGTGGGAGACATGGGTGGGGGCCTGGTGGGGGCTGCCCATGGTGGCTGGGGGGTGGGGGTGGTGGGAGACATGAGTGGGGGCCTGGTGGAGGGTGCCCCTGGATGCTGGGGGGTGGGGGTGCAGGGGGACATGAGTTGGACATGAGTGGGGGCCTGGTGGAGGGTGCCCTGGATGCTGGGGGGTGGGGGTTCAGGGGGACATGAGTTGGACATGAGTGGGGGCCTGGTGGAGGGTGCCCTGCACTGCTGGGGGGTGGGGGTGCAGGGGGCCATGAGTGGGGGCCTGGTGGAGGGTGCCCCTGGATGCTGGGAGGTGCGGGTGATAGGGGACATGAGTGGGGGCCTGGTGGAGGGTGCCCCACACTGTTGGGGGGTGGGGGTGCTGGGTGACATGAGCAGGTGTGCAGGGTAGTCCCCTGTGGTGTCGGCTGCCTGCAGGGGCCGTGGAGGGTGTACAGGGAATACCTGGGAGCACACAGCCAAATTGCGTGTAGAATTTCCTGCGTACCCCTGAAATACACGTACCCAGCCAAATCGCGTGTGGAAATTCCCGCGCACGTACCCGGCCAAATCGCGTGTGGGACTTCCCGCGCACCCCTGAGATCCACGTACCCAGCCAAGTCGCGTGTGGAAATTCCCACGCACGTACCCGGCCAAATCGCGTGTGGAACTTCCCGCGCACCCCTGAAATCCACGTACCCTGCCAAATCGCGTGTGGGACTTCCCGCGCACCCCTGAGATCCACGTACCCAGCCAAATCGCGTGTGGAAATTCCCGCACACGTACCTGGCCAAATCGCGTGTGGAACTTCCCGCGCACCCCTGAGATCCACGTACCCAGCCAAGTCGCGTGTGGAAATTCCCGCGCACCCCTGAAATCCACGTACCCTGCCAAATCGCGTGTGAAAGTTCCCGCGCACCCCGCAATACACGCACACGTTATTTTTCAGTCAGCGGGTGTCTGTGTTTGTGGGTACCCCTTTGCACGTCATTTGTCCTGGAGGGCCACAGTATAGGACATTCATCATAGCCGTATATAGGTGCTATTTGTTGGCGCACCTTTTGGCGCACATTTATTACAGGCGCAGAGACGCTACCGCCTGCTTTCTTGTGGCGGTCGTGTTTGTGCCTGTGTGCTGGTTTGACCGTGCGCTTTTTTGCCCTATTCGATTTCATGAATACGTGTTGTAGGCGAGCGTGTGGGCGTTCCGCGCACTTGCACCCTGTACTTCCCCCGTGACGCCCACATTTTGGCAAGTTGTTCCCCATTCCGAGTGTTACGCCCCGTGTTCCACCTACTTTTGTTGTGTGCGCCGCGCTATGTGCGATTTTCGCTGTGGCCTGTGCTATTTTCGCTGTGAACTTGCGCACGCCGTTAGATGGCCTGTGCGCCAACGTTGCCCTGCGCACTTTTTTAGCGCACATCCGATGGTTTTCTCGCGCACGGCCTTCCATGAATCGATGTGCGCTGCTTTTCGTGCGATTTTCGCACTTGCACTGCGATTTTCGCTATTCCACTGCGAATCGCACGTTTTTGGCCACTTGCGCCACGCTAATTATTCCATGAATCGGCCTGCAAGTCTTTTTGTTTGACATACATATTACTGAGTATCTGTAGGCGCAACCTGAAGGTAAAAAAATCTTTTGCATAATTTCCCATTAAAGGCATTGGGTAACTTTAACGCACTTTTTTACTATGCAGTCACAGAGAATATCCTAGAACAAATAGTAAGCTTACAATAGGAGCTCGCGTATAAGATTGCAAGCAGGTTGCAATTTCTATTCTATTTCTATTCCTCAACAGCAATCACAGCAGAGCCAAGCTTTCCAAAACCTACAGTAAAAATGTCACAGACCTTTCAGAAAAGACTAGAAGAGGCTGAACAACTATTCTCAAGCTCACAACCCACGTCTGAAACTAACAAAATCAACCAAGTAACCTCGTTAAAATCTCTATTTGAACATTTAGAGCAACTATCAAAGAAAGAAATCTCAAGATGGTGGGAGATTGCCACTTTGGAAATATATTTACAAGTTAATCGGATACCATGAGCATTAAGAATATGCATATTCCCTTCTTTTGAAGATGAGATTGAAGAACTCAAAGAATAGGAAGTGTTACTAGTCAACCCTTCTAAGGAAATGATGTATAGAGTTATAAACCAACGGAAAAAAGCACATCAAGCAACACTGAAAGAAAATGAGACAACCAAAAAATAAATTGAAGACCTCAATGCCCAGAAGCTACTATTAAAAATTATCAAATTCTAGACAACTTTCTTACAATCTACAGAGATGAAACTGCGCAAATTCCATCGCAACGAAATGGACTATAAATTAAAAAGGGTCTATTTGTTTAAAAAAACACAAGCTAGACAATCGAATAAGCCACCAGGCAAATATCCGGCTAAGCCGATGCCAACCAAACAAATAACACCAGTCACCTCAGAAGCAGAGACCAAAAGCGAAAATGAAATAGAAAGTGCTCAACTATCCACAGCAGATCCCAACAGAGAAGACGATCCTTTTCCTTTTTTAGAAGAATATCAGAGGTACAGACTGGCCAGAACTTATTCAATATTCAAACCACTACTTCCAAAATCTGCAAACCAGCCAAGTACATCCACAAATGGAAACCAACCAGAAGAGGGAAAAGATGGAGAGGCAGATGCAGGAAATCCTTCAAATACTCAAGGAATGTACACAAGATCCAATAATCCAAGACCCAGTAAGACCTAGTGGTAAATCTCACCAAAAGTAAACTATCAGAAGAACTTATTTCAGTCCTTAACAAAGGACTATCATTCTGTCCCACCAACCAGATGGACTACTTCCAGGTCAACCTTGAACTATACAAATTCTGTACAGTCCTTAAACTGAAAAAGTACTTCAGTAACAACATTTTCAAACAACCAGAAAGCAACAAGTCCGAACCATCATCACTTTCAGGCCAAATAGTGGAAGATACAATTAACCTTATGACTATACAAGAAACAGAAGACTGCCACACAGTCACATCCTTTGCTATGGATATGTATATCCCATTATACCTTACACCAGAAACATCTCTAAAAGCAAAATCTAAATACAACCAATTTTTCGCATCAGACATTGCCATTGACATCTTTCCGCTTTTGGTCAACAATGACCTATGGAAGCTCTACTTTAAAGGAACCACTGTCACACTTTGCCTGAAATCTCACCTGTTTGTCTTTCGATGTCTTAGACTGGGTCTTTTCCTTCTTCCGGACAGCTCGGGCCTTGTAGAGACACGGTCGCATATCCTCCGTCACCAGCGTGCAGGCGAGTCCAACCGAGGTGAGTATTCGTTCAATTCCAGCGAGGAGTACGAATAAAATGCAGAGTCCCGGAAGGAAGGAAGGGAGCCAGGAAGGAACCAGGATAAGAACAAGGTTAGGAGTAAGCGCTACAGGCGGAAGGCCCTAGGAAGGTGAGCGCTGAAGATGGGTTGGGTAGAGGAGGGTATTTAGAACCTGGGAAGCAAGGTATGAGCACAGGAAAAGTATGACCACACTTGCCGAAGTTCGGAAGTAAGCGTTGAGACGCGAAGCACCGCAGAGGCGTGTCTCTTCTCAAGGTACTGGCAAACTCCTGAAAACGCTAGAGCGATAATCACGCACTAACGTTGGCCATGTTGGGTGTACCTTGGAAGGAATGTAGCAATGTCTTATGGACCACTTAGTCCAGCAGGGGCTGAAACGTCGAATCATGACAACCAATACATCATCAATCTATCACAATTTATATTCTAAAGAAGCACAAGCCATTAAAGACCTGAGAAATCATAAAGAAATTACAGTAAAACAAGCAGTACATAGATGCATAATACAATAACATTTTAAGCAAACCCTTCATATAACAGGGCCTATTTCTCTCTTCAAATGCATAAATGCAAATGGCTAATTCAAACTAAGTGGCCGTCTAATAATGTGGATAGTGTCTACTTCAACAATGTATAATGGATAACTAAACAGGATGCAATAATGATAACTAAACATGATGAATGAATAACTGGATTCATAAAGGGATAATACTGGGTAACAATGAGTAATGGTTCTCTAACAAAGAGTACTGATTCTCTAATGATAACAATTCCAAGCATCCCATTTTATCAGATTCCACAGGGCGAATATCCTTCGCCTTAGGATCCCCCTCTGCCGAGCTTTGATCCTTCTCTCAGTCTTGGCCTCCCTCTGTCGGGTTCACTTCGGGTTCACTCTTGTCAACACAATGTTCTCGGGTGTAGTATGCTTCACCCCGAACCGCAGGCATCGCTCAGCCGGTTTCACGTTTGCCAGCGACACAGTTCACCTTGTTTTATCACAGACGCTTGAAGAGAAGAAGGAGGACAACAGATGCACCTCGAATGAAAGCTGCAGCAGTTCCTCAAACCAGAGTGCCCGGGATAAGCCCAGAGGCACATCCCCAAAGACTTAGTGCAGGCTTACAAAGTGGGGCAATATATCTTTGACTCGTTTGATGCGCTCAATCTGGCTTTTCAGCTACAGGAGGTGCACGAAGTACTGTGGGGTGCAGCCCTGATGAGTCGCTTACTGACTGATGCAATTCTTTAGTTAACTCCTGAGGAAAGGCCTGTTTATGAAAGTATGAAGGAGACCCTCTTCAGTAAGTTCATTAAAACCCCAGAACAGTATCTCAAGAGCTTCCAAGAGCTTGAAATGAAAAGTGGGCAGACATTTGAAGCGTTCACACACTTGTCATTGAAATATCTGAGCGGGTGGCTGGCTGGTAACAAAGTTGACACATTTAAAGGGATGTACAATTTCATTGCGTGTGAGCATGTATTGAAGAATTGTGAGGTTGACCTACACCAGCATCATGTGTACAAGACTATCACAGACCCTAGTGAGCTTGCAAAGGCTGCCGACAGTTTTGTGAGTACCCTAGTCCAGAAAAAGGCTCAGGCGAGCACACCCAAACTAAAAGAGAAACCTTCAGAAGAAAAAGGTAAACAAGGATGAGAAGGACAATGGTCCAACCCACTCCTTTTCAAAGTCAGGTCCCCAAAAGAATGAAGGGAAATCCCCAAACTTTAGTTCAGCTGTACACACTGAAAAGAATAGTGCAGGCACCTGTAACACTGGGACACCTACGTTCTCAACACCCAAAGGTTGCTTTTTGTGTAAGGAGCTGGGCCATCGGAAAGGGGATTGTGCTTGTAAGCGCTTACCCAAGTGAGCCATAGTAAATGTTGGAGCTATAGAAGAGGCCATTATTAGTATGGGCCTCCTAAAGGAGGGCTTCTCAATAGGCCAAGGAGTTGCTGAATGTGGATTGGTTACACTGAGTGGGAATGGTACCGGGTCTCCAGAAGAGATCCCATGTCCCAATAATAATCAACTCTATTTAGAGCATGTGTATATCAATGGACACAAAACTCCTGCGGTCCGAGACACTGTGGCTAGCATCACTGCTGTCACCCGGAAGTGGGTATAGCTCGGCCAGTATATTAATGGGCCTGACTGTAGCATCAGTGGGTTTGACCGAAAGAGTAAGTGCCCCTTGGCAATAGTAGAGTTCAGCTGTCGAGGGGAAATAACCCAGCGTGGTATGGCGGTGAAAAACTCCATCCCTGTCTCATGTCTGTTGGGTAATGATCTTCCTGATCCCGAGATAGTCGCAGCGGCTACCCGATCGAGGGCCAAAGAGATTGCCAGATTGAACAATCTCAGAGCCTTAGGGCCTGGAGTGCTTACAGAGGGCTTGTTGGTAGGACCGGCATATCCAGTAGGCCCTAGTCCAGTTCTACAGACTGCTGAGTCACCTATTCCTCAAGGACAGGGGCCAGTAGCCACTGAGGACCCTACTTCGGTAGCAGGGAACTTAGTGATTTCAGAGTTGCGTGGCTCAGCACAGGAACCTGAGGTTTAGGGCCAGAGGAGCACAGATATGAAGGGCCTGCCCAAGTTGTATCAGTTTGCATCAGCTGGGGGCACAGATCAGATGGACTTATTCACAGCCCAGAAAGATTGTCCCAATCTGGCCAGTCTGCAGAAGCAGGCAGAGGAGCACGCTAAGGGTGAGGCCCCTGGACTGTTCAAAGTGTATTGGTACGATGGACGCTTGTACAGTGAGCTAAAAGAGTCTGAGGGTGAGGGCACCAGAAGGTTGGGTTTCCCCAGTGCCACAGAAAGTTCCTTTTGGACTTGATTCACCCGATTCCTTGAGCGGGTCACTTGGGAGTGACTAAGACATCGGACCGGTTGTCTGCGCACTTTTACGGGCTGCAGTTTGTCATAAAGGTTAAGAAATGTGTCTGGTCATGCCCAACTTGTCAAGCTTATGGCAAGTAGGGTAATGCCACAAAGGCCCCTTAATTCAAATACCCATGGTTGGGTGGCCTTTCAAGGGAATAGGCATGGATATTGTGCGTCCTTTGGATGCTCAAACCAGCTCATGGAACAGATACATCTTGCTGGTGGTAGACCACACCACAGGGTACCCTGAGGCTGTCCCTCTAAGGAGCATTAATGCCCCCAGGGTTGCAAAGACTCTTATTGGGGTATTCTCCCATGTTGAATTCTCCAAGGAAGTTGTTTATGACAGGGGATCAAACTTCATACATATCCGCGTAGATGAAGGCTATGTGGGAAGAATGTGGAATCACCTAGTGGTTCTCTACATCCTTCCATCCACAAACAAATGGGCTTGTTGAGCGGTTCAACAAGACCATGAAAGGCATGATAGGTGGCTTGGAATAGGACCTGAGGAGAAACACTGGATATTCTCCTGCCGTTCACTCACAGGGAGGCGCCACAAAACAGAGTAGGGTTTAGCCCCTTTTGAGCTTCTGTTTGGACACCCTATACAAGGTCCCCTCAGAATATTGAAAGAGAGATCAGACAGCAACCCCTCATCCCCTACACAAAATGTGGTGCACTATGTACTTGGCCTTCGGTCTAGAATGGAGAAGCACATGGAACGGTCAACGAGAATCCTTAAGGTCAGTCAGGAGCTGATGAAGCATTGACACGACCAGAAGGTCACAGTTAAAGTCTATTCTCCAGGCCAGTGGGTATGGATTATGGAGCCCGTCAAATCCAGTACCCTTCAGGACAAGTGGACTGGGCCTTATTGTGAGCTGAAAAAAGTCAATGAGGTAAATGACGTGAAAGAACCTATAAAGATGTGCAGGGTCTTTCACATGAACTGGCTAAAACCCCATTATAGCCGGGATGACTTGATCATAGCATTAGTGACTGACGGACAGTCTGAGGAGGAGACCGATCCCTTCCCAGACCTCCTGCACACTGAAGCCACAGATGGGTCAGTTGAAGGTGTCGACCTTGCAACAGATCTGTCAGAAAAGCAACTGACAGACTGTCGCTAGTTGCTGGGACAGTTTGCTGGTCTGTTTTCGCTGACTCCAGGTCGTGCAGACTGGTGCACCCATGATGTGAACACTGGAGACAGTAAGCCGGTGAACAGTAGGATCCACTGTATGTCCCATAAGGTCAGGACACCATCAAGGAGGACTTTTCCAAGATGCTGTCCCTAGAAGTGATAGAGCCATCCCAAAGCCCCCTGGCTAGCCCAGTGATACTGGTGCCTGAAAAGACCAGTGGTGGTGTACAGGAGGGGAGTGACCTCTGACTGGCCCATAGAATCAGAGCTCACCCTCGAGTACTTTAAGACGAGATAGCAGCACCTTGAGGTGGATGAGGCACAGGATTCTCTTGCTCCAACACCAATCAATAAGGACAACTCAATGGTTTGGCAAAGGGGAGTCCGTTTAATGACAAGTACAGAAAACAGGGAAACATGGAGATCAACAATGATGCGATGCCCAGTCTCACTTCAACTCCCAACAATCTTCATTCAAACAGCAATAGTTATAGTAACAACTAGTCATCATTGACATGTAACACTCAAAAGTTTGTCATGCAATTCTATTGGTTGGAAAAGGTAATTTAAGTATAGGTGCTATATCAGTATATGGTAACTGAGTGTGAGGATTGGATAATTCTTATCGGGTGGGCGTCTACGCCCTTCCCTCTACATAACTCATGCAAACGTCACTAAAGGTACGACATCTCATTGGTTCTACTATCTGTAGGACCTTAGGTTATTTGGCCCACTGTGATTGGGCTGGCTACAACCCGAAGCATAAATCTCCACTTTAATTAGCAGCATGTAGAATGGTCACCCAGATGCAGTATGCCCCAAGATTCACCCTGCCTCACTTCCATCAATCAGTACTTTAGGGCTATGTGTCAATTAGTTGGCTGAGGTTGGCCTTGAAACAGTAGCTTCTTGTCAGAAAAAATTCTGGTATCTTCTGCTTTGGGTGACATCAGACGTTGGTACCTCTTCACGCTTGGCTGGTCACGTGTTAGCACACCGTGAATCGGCTTTGTTTTCCTTCTATTTGTGCACTTAATTCTCCTTTTCATCCGCTACCTGTAACGCTCACCTGGTTCCCTCGGAGGCGCGGGTCTTGACTGGGTGGTGAAACCATCTTCAACGTTAGGCGTAGGATTCATTTGGCTCCCGGATTTGGCCCCTTTCTCACCGAAAGTTTGACCTGAAGGGTGAGGTGTCTGCAAGTGGAAAATCAAGGTATTAGTGGCTGGAAGGTTGGGAGAAGTTCCAAGCCCCTCTCTCCCTCTCTCCCCGTGGTACTTGGTCGATTGTTGTGCTCACCTTAAATAGGTGAATGCTGGGCTCTCCATCCTGCGTCTTGTCCAGGGGCGCTGGGTCCAGTTACTTCACTGGATATGAGTTCAGCCTCTTGATTGCAGAGGGTAAGTTGAGAGCGATGCCGCCGTGTGCTGCACGAGCGTGACTTGTAAGTATTAAAGTTCCCTTTAGATTGCTCTCTTCAAATGTCTTATCTCCTTAATGTCTATGTCTTTTCCCTTTCTGATGCTGTCGGTGCCGAAGAAGATGCTCCCCCAGGTTCGTGGCAGAGAGCGTAACAAGAAGATGGTGAATACGAAGGCACGTAAGTAGAAAGGCTGCTCTAGGGCTGTAGAATGCACCTTAATGTCTCTTTTGTCGTTACCGGTGCCGGAATGCAGCGCGAGCAGAGTTGGAGCGAGCGTAACACAGGTAAGCAGTTTTGTAACTAAGCGTTACTAACCAATGTTCTTTGTCTTTGCAGGCCCGATGCCGGACGAGAAATGCAGAAAAAACGCCTTGAATGCTGCCGATGGATCGGGTAAGTTGAACCGCTAACTTTGCCTTTGCTTAACCTGTGCCTTTTGTTTTGCAGGAGCTGCTGAAGACTGAAGATTGGTTCCCAGCAGGTAATTTTTTTCGTATTCACAGGATCCGGAACTGAAGATTCGCTGGAGCTGACACGGTGAGCGTCCTGCTGCAGATGCAGAATAACGCGAAGCACGTTGCACCAATCGGGTGTGGTTTAAATAGTCCATAGGAGTGCTTAGGTGTCTTCTTCCACAGCCTCGCCCAGGCAAAAGAGTTCCTGCTTCCAGAAGGGGTCCAGCATCAATGATCCAGGGAGTGGTGCCTGCCCCACCCAGAAGGAAAAGTAGTCCCTGCCAGAAGAGAGTGAAACATCATCTTGCTGGTAAGTAAGCAGCATGGTCTGCTGCAGGTAGGTCCACCCAAGCACTTTCACACTTGTTATGAGCCCGGCGCTTCCTGTGCCGGGACGGGTCCATGCTATGAGCCTGGCACCACCGGTGCCAGGACAAGGTCCAAAAGGTCCCTATTGGGACTTGCTGGTGCCGATAGTATATGTTATGAGCCTGCTTCCAAGGATGTTGGGTAGGTCCTGACTCTTTGGAAGCAGTGGTCATGACAGCACCCCCCCTCAAGGCCCCTCCCAAATTCGTCTTCTCCGGGGGTTTCGGTTTATCAGGAAAAGTTCGATGAAACTTCTTAACCAGACGGGGTGTATGAACATGTTCCGACGGTTCCCAAGATCGTTCCTGGGGGCCATAACCTTTCCAGTCAATCAGATAGTATAATTTTGATTTGGAAATCTTGGAGTCTAAGATGTCTTGTATTTCGAATTCCAGTTCTCCGTCCACAAGAATAGGGTCTGGAGATTTCGTCAAACGGGTTCCAGGTTGCATGGGTTTCAGTAGAGAAACGTGGAAAACTGGATGTATTTTCATATGGGCAGGTAGGCCCAATTTAACTGCCACTGGATTAATTATGGCAGTGATTGGGTAAGGTCCCAGGTATCGTGGATTGAAAGTACGCGGTCCTTTTAGAGGTAAATGTTTGGTGGATAGCCAGACTTGATCTCCCACAAGATATTGAGGAGCTTCCTTTCGATGTATGTCCGCACACTTCTTGTATTGTTCCTTGGCCCGCTTAAGGTGAGACGTGGCCTCTTTAAAGGCTTGAGTGGTTGTAGAATGCAGATGATCTACAGCGGTTGTCCCAAGAGTTTGAGGTGGATCAAGATTTGAGGTGCGAGGGTGGAGTCCATATAAAAGAAAAAAAGGAGTTTTTCCGGTTCCGGCATGGACTGAATTATTATAAGCGTACTCCGCAATCCAGAGAATGTCTTTCCAAGTGCCCTCCGACTGTTGTAACATGCAGCGCAGATACTGTTCCAGGGTTTGGTTGGTCCTCTCGGTCTGCCCGTCGGTCTGGGGATGATGGCTGGTTGAAAGCCTTATGTCAATTTGGGCTAGGCGACAACAACTCCGCCAGAAGTGGGAAATAAATTGACTTCCTCTGAGATTAAAACTGAAGGAAAGCCGTGCAACCGAACGATGTTTTCGAGGAACTCTCGGGCCAGAATTGAAGCTGTA
This sequence comes from Ambystoma mexicanum, assembly GCF_040938575.1. NCBI lineage: Eukaryota > Metazoa > Chordata > Amphibia > Caudata > Ambystomatidae > Ambystoma > Ambystoma mexicanum. Next base: position 858,165,229 of record NC_090934.1, on the reverse strand, counting down.
GGTAACCCTTTCAATGGGATAAAATGAGCCATCTTCGAGAATAGGTCCACAATCACTAAGATTGTATTAAATCCGGAGCATGGTGGTAAATCCGTGATGAAGTCCATGGAGAGAGTATGCCACGGGTGTGGAGGAATGTCTATTGGATGTATGAGGCCTGCTGGCTTCTCCTTCTGGCTTTTGCTTTGAGCGCACACACCACAGGAATTTATGAAATCCTTAATGTCCTTTCTCCAAGACGGCCACCAGAAATGTCTTTTTATCTTTTCCGAAGTTTTGGCAATGCCGGGATGTCCTTCCATTAAGGAGTCATGGTAACAAGAGATCACCTGTCTTTGTAAATCGGTACATGGTAGATATAATCCTCCTCGAAAGTATAGTAAGTTCTTATCCATTGTGAAATCTTTTCCCTTGAGTTGCCAGTCTTGCACTTCTGCTGGAGTCAGACGTTCTTTAACTTTAGCTTCAATGTCTTCAATGGATTGTGCATTTATCAAACCCAGGATTCTCTGTTCCGGAATTATGGGTACGGGTTCAGGATTGGTCGTGAGTTCATCTACTCCAATTCGGGAGAGAGCATCTGCTTTACCATTCTTGTTGCCTGGTCGGTAAGTTATCACAAAGTCGAATTCGGCAAAAAATAATGCCCAGCGAAGTTGTCTAGAGGATTGAGCTTTGGCTGATTTAAGGTACTGTAAATTACGATGATCCGTGATGACGGTGACTGTGTGTCGGGCTCCCAGGAGATAATGCCGCCAGGCTTTAAAGGCAGACTTAATAGCCAAAAGTTCCTTATCTGTAATGGTATAGTTGATTTCGGGAGCTGAAAATTTGCGGGACCAAAATGCCACTGGGTGTAACTGGTTTGTTTCTGGGTCTCTTTGCGAAAGCACTGCTCCCATTGCGAGACTGGAAGCATCAGTCTCCACGATATAGGGAAGTTCCGGGCGAGGATGTTTTAAAACTGGAGCCGAGGTGAATTTTGTTTTTAGTTCCTGAAAAGCTTGTTCAGCCTCCGTAGACCACTCGAAACGTTTATTCTTTCTGAGAAGGGCTGTAATGGGTTGGACTACTCGAGAAAAATCAGGAATAAATCTACGATAAAAGTTGGCGAAGCCCAACATGCTTTGAACTCCTTTCACAGACGTTGGTGAGGGCCACTTAATGATAGCGTCCACTTTTCTTGAGTCCATGTGGACTCCATTAGGTGACAAAATAAATCCCAAAAATTCGACCTCAGTGACATGAAAAACGCATTTCTCCAGCTTTGCAAAAAGTCTGTGTTTTCGGAGCCTCTCCAGTTTTGCTGTGACGTGTTTTCGATGATCCGCTTCAGAGGACGATTAGACCAGAATGTCATCAATATAGACAACTACACATACGTCAATGAGCTCTCTGAGGACGTCATTCATAAAATACTGAAAAGCAGCCGGTGCGTTGCATAACCCAAAGGGCATTACTTGATACTCGAACAGTCCATATTTAGTACGAAAGGCCGTCTTCCATTCGTCGCCCTCTTTTATTCGTACTAAATGGTAAGCTCCTCTGAGGTCCAGCTTTGTGTAGATACAGGCACTTTTAACTTGGTCAAGAAGTTCAGGGATCAGTGGTAACGGATATCTGTTCTTAATCGTAATCTGGTTCAGGGCACGGTAATCTATACATGTTCTTAGGTCTCCTTCTTTTTTTGGAACGAAGAACAAAGCTGAAGAGGCTGGGGACTTCGAAGGACGGATAAATCCATTAGCCAGGTACTGGTCCAAATACTGCCTCAGGTGAAGATTTTCAGGTTCTGTGAGGGCATAAATTCGACTGCACGGAGGAGTGGATCCCGGAACCAAGTCTATCTGGCAGTCGTATGATCTGTGAGGAGGCAGCGAATTAGCTTGATCTTTCCGAAAGACATCTTGAAATTCCCGGTATTCAGGAGGCAGGTGAGGACTCTCAGAAGTAGTTGCTACTAGCTTAGTGGGAGGCTGAGGATAACAGGTAGGAGCGCATTCTGGAAACCGCATTGTCTTTGCTCGCCAATCGATTTGGGGATTGTGTTTCTCCAACCAAGGGATTCCCAGGATAACTTGAAACTGCAGAGCCTTGATCACATCAAACACGATCTTCTCTTGATGTCCATCTTGGCTTACCAACGTCACTTCCATGGTGGTGTGAGTTACTGGTCCGGAAGCTATTTCCGTACCATCCACGGTGGTGATGACGTCTTTCACCGTCTTAGGACAAAGAGATAGATTCATCCTGGCGGCCAATTCACAGTCCACGTAATTGCTGATTGCGCCACTATCAATGTATGCTTTAATGGCATGCATACGATTGGGTTGTTCCGGACTCACGAGGACCATGGGCATGATGAAATGCGAGGTCAAAGAACTGGTTTTAACGCTCGGCAAGCGGACCTCTACACTTGTCGGGCGAGGTCGTTTTCCGACTCTGAACCTTTGGCACCTTTATTGGAAGCTCCTACTGTCTTCTTCCTTGGTTTCACTGGGCAATCTTGAAGGAAGTGCCCTGAGTTTCCGCAATAGAGGCACAATTGCAGTTGTCTTCTCCTTTCCCTTTCCTTTTGGGTTAGAGGTCCTTTCACAACCCCAATCTGCATGGGTTCCACGGTATCATTTCCTTTAGCGGAACTCTGTGGTCTTGAAAAAGTTCGAGTCTCAATTCTGGAACAATCGGCTTTTCGATTTTGTATTCTATGATCCAATTGAACCACCAGATCGATGTATTCGGAACAGTCTTGTGGAGGATTCACCACCTGAGCCAGAACGTCTTTAAGTTCTCCACGCAGGCCTCTGTAGAAAAGGGTGATCCTCTTATCCTCAGGCCATCCGGTTTCAACCACTAGTCTGTTAAATGATGCAATGTAGGCCAGAAGATCTAGATTGCCCTGTCGTAATGAAAGAAGTTCATTGTCCAGGGCCTGTCCCTGAGAATGTCTTGCGAGCAATCTTTCCATACTAGCTTGGAAGTCCTGGAAATTATAAAGAATAGGGTTATCCTGAGTCACTAAAGGAATAGACCAATCTGCGGCACTGCCACTAAGATATGAGAGCACAAAGGCCACCTTAGCCTGGTCCGTTGGAAAAGCGGCAGGTCTACACAAAAAGTGCAAACGACACTGATTGATGAACACAGCATATCTTTTCGGATCACCTGAAAAGCGTTCGGGCGGGGCCAAAGGTACATTTCCTGGTAGATTAATTTGCACCGGATTAGAGGAAGTCGTTGGAGCATGGCTCCCCCCAGGGGTAGGCAGAGGAGTTTGTCCCGCTTGGGCTTGCAACAATTGTCTAGCCAAATTGTCTGTTCGTTCCTTAGAAACCACTAACTCCCTCCTTAGGGCATTTGTTTCCTGGCGCGCTGCGTGTACTTCTGCTCTCAACTCCCCGAGCAACTGGGCCAATTAGCCTGTGCCTGAAGTTTCCATTGCGCCTGGGCGGGAAATATGTGGTAAGGCTTCGCGTTCTGTAACGCTCACCTGGTTCCCTCGGAGGCGCGGGTCTTGACTGGGCGGTAAAACCGTCTTCAACGTTAGGCGTAGGATTCGTTTGGCTCCCGGATTTGGCCCCTTTCTCACCGAAAGTTTGACCTGAAGGGTGAGGTGTCTGCAAGTGGAAAATCAAGGTATTAGTGGCTGGAAGGTTGGGAGAAGTTCCAAGCCCCTCTCTCCCTCTCTCCCCGTGGTACTTGGTCGATTGTTGTGCTCACCTTAAATAGGTGAATGCTGGGCTCTCCATCCTGCGTCTTGTGCAGGGGCGCTGGGTCCAGTTACTTCATTGGATATGAGTTCAGCCTCTTGATTGCAGAGGGTAAGTTGAGAGCGATGCCGCCGTGTGCTGCACGAGCGTGACTTGTAAGTATTAAAGTTCCCTTTAGATTGCTCTCTTCAAATGTCTTATCTCCTTAATGTCTATGTCTTTTCCCTTTCTGATGCTGTCGGTGCCGAAGAAGATGCTCCCCCAGGTTCGTGGCAGAGAGCGTAACAAGAAGATGGTGAATACGAAGGCACGTAAGTAGAAAGGCTGCTCTAGGGCTGTAGAATGCACCTTAATGTCTCTTTTGTCGTTACAGGTGCCGGAATGCAGCGCGAGCAGAGTTGGAGCGAGCGTAACACAGGTAAGCAGTTTTGTAACTAAGCGTTACTAACCAATGTTCTTTGTCTTTGCAGGCCCGATGCCGGACGAGAAATGCAGAAAAAACGCCTTGAATGCTGCCGATGGATCGGGTAAGTTGAACCGCTAACTTTGCCTTTGCCTAACCTGTGCCTTTTGTTTTGCAGGAGCTGCTGAAGACTGAAGATTGGTTCCCAGCAGGTAATTTTCGTATTCACAGGATCCGGAACTGAAGATTCGCTGGAGCTGACACGGTGAGCGTCCTGCTGCAGATGCAGAATAACGCGAAGCACGTTGCACCAATCGGGTGTGGTTTAAATAGTCCATAGGAGTGCTTAGGTGTCTTCTTCCACAGCCTCGCCCAGGCAAAAGAGTTCTTGCTTCCAGAAGGGGTCCAGCATCAATGATCCAGGGAGTGGTGCCTGCCCCACCCAGAAGGAAAAGTAGTCCCTGCCAGAAGAGAGTGAAACATCATCTTGCTGGTAAGTAAGCAGCATGGTCTGCTGCAGGTAGGTCCACCCAAGCACTTTCACACTTGTTATGAGCCCGGCGCTTCCTGTGCCGGGACGGGTCCATGCTATGAGCCTGGCACCACCGGTGCCAGGACAAGGTCCAAAAGGTCCCTATTGGGACTTGCTGGTGCCGATAGTATATGTTATGAGCCTGCTTCCAAGGATGTTGGGTAGGTCCTGACTCTTTGGAAGCAGTGGTCATGACACTACCTCCCTGGGCCCCCTTATCTCGATCTTCATAGGGCAGGCTGCTCTGCTCTTAAGTTTCGATTCTCTGAAGTTACTGTCCGCCTCCCTCTCTTGGTTTGACCTCGATTTCCCAGGCACGGCCTGCTCCTTGCTGAGTTTCGATTCCGCAGTCTCTCTTCTTGTTTTAGCTGTAATTAGAATCCTGGCCTGGTTGACCCTTAGTAACCTGGGTTAATTCTGCTTTTGTATAAAGTAGACTGCACTTATATAATGTGCTCCGTTGAGGTAGATATATAGTTGGCGCTTGCCGCTCTATTCTTCTACTAAGCATAGCAAGCAGCCCTGTTTTCTTAGCTTCTTGCATTTCAAGCATATGTACAGGCATTAGCTAGTTGAATATTTTCATCCTGCGTTACAGTTTGAATCTCTGTCTGGTTCACATCGCCTCTCCTTCTAAGTTCATTACATCCTTATTCATATCATTTCGTCTTTGTGTGTCATCTTTTGGTTGTCATTTCGTTCATCCGAGGTACTTGCAGAGGAAAATAATGTACTATATTCTGCAAACGAAGTATATCTTGCTATCTTGCTATCTGCATACAGGTTTCTTCCCAATCATGTTGGAATAATTTTTCTTGATTTTTTCCTGACAAAACTCCAGGTCTGTAACAGGGATGTTGATATATTCCATCATCCAAAATGATAATTGATGTGAGCCAAGAACTGGGGATTTTTTTAGACCGAAATATTTCTTGAAACGTGTTCCTGAAGATGGTAGCCCAGAAAAGCGGATCATCCTTAATTAAACACGGAGGTAGTCCATCAGGACCAGCACATTTGGACCCTTTTAGTTTCTGAATTGCAGCAAGGATATCTGACTTGTCCCAAGGGCAACAATCCAGGATTAGATGACATTCGGGAAGCTGTTCAAAAGAAGTGAATTCTTCAGGGAGTGCATATTTGCAAAGAAAGAAAGAAAACCAAGTTGTACTGTCTATACAAGAGTCAAATTCACGTGAGGTTACTTTAGAAATTGATTTTATAGTTTTCCAGATCTCTTTAGATTTACGGTGACATATTAAGTTGACAATTCTTTGATTTTGCTGTATTTTGTATAAAATCCTGGTCTCCTTAAGTAACTTTTTATAGTAGACTATGATAGTTTTTTTTAGAAGGATATATTCAGGATTGAACAATTTCATCCTTGACTTCCTTGCCACACGCAACTCCCCATTTGTTTTCTTTTTTAACAAGGCTACCGTAATGTCAAATGCTCTTCGATCACCTTTCTCAACATCTTGCCCAATCACTTTTTTAGAGATATCAGATAAGTGTTTAGCAATCATGTCCAAGTTCCACTGTAGAATTATAGAAAAGTCAACAGGATCTCCACTTATACAAGACCAAAAATCTCTATTTACTAACGCTGTAAGTTTCCTGCAGGTTGATGGAGACCAACTGATTGAACAGCGTAGTCTGTTACATTAAATGGGTATTAGCTGGGGTTCACTCAGAGATTTTATAAAGAAGTTTGGAATGGAAGTTGTTAACATTAAATGGTCCCCCAAATTAGACATGATGGTATCGACCTTGGACAGTCTGCCAGAAAGTTGTACGGTGGAAAACATATGATCGATCCAAGACTGAGCCGTGCCCCGTTTCCAAGTAAACCTCTTATGAGTGTCTGCTGGGGATGTTAGAACGATGTTCCATGCTTTAAGAACATTTCTCCACACATTCCCTTTCTGTAGAGAGGCATGTAAATAAGACAAATTAGAACCCATACAAGAGGGGTTGGATCCAAATGCTGAGTTAAAATCACCTCCAATGAGGATTTCAGCATCAGGAGCTTTATTAAGAGCCTCATTAAGGATTTCACCAAATAGTTCACCCGCAGTTTCAATGGGATATTGCATGGGGTTCCAATAAAGTGAAATTAAGAGAATGTTTTCTTTCAGATTCTCATCAAAAGTGATATCACAAATTAGACACAAATCACATTTGTAAACATTATTAAGAGTGAATTTTAACCTTATATCAAGCAGGATCATCAACCCCCCTGTAGGTCTACCGTCTGAACCTTTGTTAGTATGATGAAAGCATACAAAAAAACCATCCAATTCTACACACTTTAATGCCATGGTCTCCTGTATAAGTAATATGTTGGGCAAGTGTTCTGTTTTTACACTATCTCTCCATTTTACCAAATTACAGAAGCCACAGCAATTCCACGACACGATGTTAAGGTCATGAATTTATGATTCGGTCGTGGAGTTGGTGGTATTAACTGCTGTTTTGATCAGAGGTTCAAGCTATTTAAGCCCGTTTAGGGCATTTATAAGGCCAGAAAGTTGTTCCATCATATTTTTATTATGATTGTTTGGGCCTTGCGTGGAAGGAATGAGATCACCATTCACTTTCGGAGGAGGAGGTTGAAATTCCAAAAAGTCCATTGCTGTTTTTAGTTGGGTAATCCAACTATTTCAAGACCTAAAATTAGAAGTTCGGCCTGGTGCTCCCAAATCAGTTTCGCGATAATGGGTGATAGCATTCTGGATAACATTCTGTTATTGTTCTCATTGGGTAATCTAATCCACTCAATGTCATTGTTAACCAGGCTTCTAAGTGATGGAATCTTATAGAGTGAATTCATTAAATAAGATCGATTGATACGAGCCGTGCCATTGATCTTATTATCACTTTTCCAACCAATTATGTTCTTCATTTCACAAGGTATGTTCTGAAACTGTTGAAGAGTATCCTTAAGTGTATCTTCAAGGGTAGTCTCTAATAGCTTTTCGATGATAACAAGTTCCTCTTCTTCTGCTTCAGTAGCACTTCCGCAGACTTGGTGTGGAACTTTTGTAGATGTCGCAGTTCCATGCGTGGTGTTTGATTTTCCATCCACTTCGCCGCGGGCAGAAGATAAGGGTGTAATCAAATTTTGACCCTGATCCTTCCTACATTGATTTTGGTTTCCAATGTATCCATGTTTAATATGAATGTCTAGGCGGCCTTCGCCTTCTTTGGGAATTGCTTCCAGAAGTGATGCTACTTTTTCTAATACTTGCTTGGTTGTCTCAGCCTTTAACCTTTGTCCATCTTGCGCACATAGAATTGGTGACTCACGTGGACATCCTTTATTGCCACTTATTTCCCCGATTTTTTTTAACCCATCAGTTTTCTTTGTAGAAATGTCTGTGAAAAATCGAGTTAGGTGAGGTTGGATCTTTTTTTCGATAGGCATACTTAGATCTGATTCTGTATGGTATTTTCCATCTTTCTCGCTGACCACACTATTTACAGCTCTCAGATTCAAGTTTTGTTTTTCATTTGTAGTCGTCGCCTTTTTTAAAGCGATTACTTGTATAGTTGATGAGCTAAGTTGCAGTGCTGTTTTGCTCTCCTCATTTAATTCATTTAAATTTAAGTTTTGTTCCAAGGGAGCTACAAATGTTGTTACTTTGCTTGGACTTGTTTGTACTGCATTATCTTGCGCAAGTTCAGAAGCCAATTCATGCATTTTTTTCTCTCCATGCATAGAGATAGCTTTGTTCTTGTGCCTTCTTTTTAGGGCTTTAAGTTGATTTTTCTTAGCTCTCCTTGATAAGAAATAGTGATTTTCCTTTGCACTTGAACCATCTTGTTGCGAATCGTTACTTTTGTCCTTTTCGATTAGTTTTATCAGAGTCGAGGGACTATCAGGAGTGGATGCAGTCCCACTTGTGTTCACAGCGGTAACTACCTCGGTTATGACCATTTCTCGGATTTTATCTTTCGGTTCCATTTGAGCCAGTATTTTTTCAACTTGTGGTAGTCTATCGTGTTGCAACTTTGCAATGACTAGATAGCCCATTTTTACATTATCTGCAAGGGATGAAATGTCCACTCCTGAGTTTTCTTTACCACTAAGTATTTGTGCAAATGTAGATGGAATTCCATGATACAGAAATGGCTCATTTGTAGTTTGCGAACCAGCTTCTTTTTTTTCCATATTGCCTCTAGAAAGAAACAGATCATTTTTTAATAATGAAGCTGTTCTAGCATGGCAATCAGTGATAGATGTGGCATGCTTCTTGTGCCAAAATATAACCCTCAATTTTTGCTAATTGTGTGGTCTTTGTCACAAGATCTTCTTTGATCTCTTGCAGGAGCAGATGGGAATATTCGTGCCCTCGATCGGGTAAATTTAGAATTCTTGTAAAAATGGGAAGATCATCGATCTTCTGCTCAGGCCTTTCGCCTACAGGCATTTCTTGAGATAAAGGCAAGTCTGGTAGAGTTAAGGACTGGAACAGATGTATTCACATTTCTCTGCTCGAAGGATTCATTCTGTGTGTTTGTTTTGTAAATATAATTCATAGTTGGTGAACTGGTCGTGGGCATTTGTTTGCAGCTCGCATCTATGTTTTCATTCCCAATACATGGATGATTTGCATAGTTAACACTTGATTTATGGAAATGTACATGCTCCATCCGCATACTGTGTGTAGAAACCGGAGTGGAGGGCCCGAGCGATAGCCTAATTCTTTTGTCTAAATCCGTCATAATCACTGGAGCAAGCAAGGATATGTCGGAAATAGGAAGATACTTGTTTTCATGTATGTCAGCGATGATTTTTTGCACATTAAGTGTGTGTTCATCAGCAGCAAATGGATCGTTCGTAAGATCTTCATTAACTTTTTTTAAGGAACATATTTTTTTTGGGCTAGATGCCTCAGCTTTGCTTTCCGGTATAGAAGTCTTCTCATCTATTTCCTCAGCGTGACTTGACATAGATAAGAAGGAAGGTTTCCCGTTCAGTGAGGCAGAAGGACTAATCTTTTTTTTTTATTTACATTTTTTGGTGAATCTGTTGATGAAAGCATTTTTGTGGGCCCCACCTTCCTCTTTTTGCCGTTTCTGAGAACCGATTCCATATAGTGGACACTGAAAGCATACAAAAGATCAGTACTCTCAGGTAACAGTGAGGAAGGAAAATAACACCGCTTTCACTCGATTAAGTTGAGTCTATTACTCAGAGAAAAAAAAAAAAGCAATTCAGTCCCTGTTTTCAACAGGAATGTTCCCCCAACCGCGTCCAAAGTAGGCGTTAGATAACAAGTAATGGTCCCCGCTGCTCGCGCCGCGCACTGCGAACAGCAAACAGTACTTTGGTGTACTTCGCGGTGCGCAGCATGGGTGCGCAAGGGCTCTGCTATTAGTTCTTGCAGAGGGGGCGGTGCAGCCAGAAGGGGTGGTATCCAAAATAGAGGACACACCTTTGGGGGGGAGCAGAGAGAATTAAAATGAATGAGCAACAAAAACCACTAGAGCGGCACAAGCAGTATACACTAGTAAGTCAAACAGAATAGTTACGCATAAGCAACAGGACCCTGGTTTTGAATTAACTACAAAGCGTGGGAACAATACAATGCTGAATACGTAACTTAACCCACTATGACTGACACGATGACTACGTGTCTTAACACGCTATGACTGACACGATGACTATGTGTCTTAACGCACTGTAGCTGTCACGTGAGCAAATGTCCCATTCTTAAAGTTTGTAGTTTAGAGGAATATGCTACAAAAGCCCACGCAATGGGTATTCACCTTGAGAGGAAGTCAGAGCAAGTCCAGGCAACCAGGTGTTGCCGACTCAGACGTTGTGAGTGAGTTCCGTTGGTGTAGGGCCAAGCCGCGGTCTCCAAGAATCAGTGTAATCCGCAGCAGCAGCAAGAAAGAGCATAGCGCACACGCACGCAGCCCGCAGCAAACAGTACTTCGGTGTACTTTGCGGTGCGCGGCGCGGGTGCGTGAGGGCTTTGCTATTAGTTCTTGCAGAGGGGGCGGTGCAGCCAGAAGGGGCGGTATCCAAAATAGAGGACACACCTTGAGAGGAAGTCAGAGCAAGTCCAGGCAAGCAGGTGTCTCTGACTCAGCGCTTCCGGAGTTCCGTTGGTGTAGGGCCAAGCCGCGGTCTCCAAGAAGCAGTGTAATCTGCAGCAGCAACAAGAAAGAGGATAGCCCACACGCCCGCAGCCCGCAGCAAACAGTACTTCGGTGTGCTCCTGCTCCTTTAACTTCAGGTTTTTCATACCTGATCACGTGATTCCTAGTATGAGCTCTATTTCTCGTCTTAATGTCCTGAACATAATCATCTTCATCCGGGTAATCTGTTTCAGTTGCCCATATCAATGAGGCATCCCTCCCCATGAACTGGCCTCTGGTGTTGCACATTGCTACATGTGACAGACAATGTGCCGTCGCGACATCTATTTCGACAGCCACGAAGATCTTGGATTTCCCCATGCTGTACGGTAGAAGTGCACAAACGAAGCATTCCCCTTCTGAAGTTCGCCTTCCAACTTCTTTCATGTGCTGGTACCAAATGTTGTTCCCCAGATGTGCTGTGCTGTACAGGTAGTAGTTTAGTTCATTATTATCTTCATGAGGCTTCTCTTGATTCTCAGTGTCTTCCTGTAGTTTGCTATAACTATATCCCTAAATGCGTCTGTATGGCTTTTTCTTGCTGGAGGACTCTCAGGTATTCTGGTCCACGATGCAGGTCTCTTTATCTGCATCAATGGGGTAGATGGAGGTTTTGCAGTTCTCTCCTTCTCTTCTTGGATCCTTTTCCTGCCATCTATAAATGCCTTTATCAACCACCAGCCTGTCGCCGGCCCAGTGTATGGCTGTATCGTGGGCCTGGCACTTGTCCCTCATGTTGGACTATGCATGCTGGATAGTACAGCCTCTGGTGTTCTATTCTTCAGTTCCTCTTGTAGTTTTCTTACTCTGGCTATGTTTGGTAGTAGAAGATCTACTAACATTTGCGTCCTTGCGGAGAGTCCTTCTGCGGTCGCTTCTGTTTTCCGCAGGTCGTCTGACAGCACTGCTTCTGTTGACTCTCCTCTTACTTCATCTCGTTTTTTCTCACCATCTCCTGTGAAAGTTTTTTTCGGTAGGCAGTCTCTTCTTCTCTGTTGCTTTTGTTTGAAGTTCTGTGGTCATAGACACTAGGCCTGGTTCATGTGCATTCAGTGTGTGTGTGCGTGTGGGTGTCAGTGCTTTGTCTTCATGCCTTTCGTGCCGACCCTGTCTCCGGCTTTCCTGCTCATTCATTACCTCAAGTGTGTATGTATCACTGCTAATTACATTCATTTTCATTTCATTTATTTTACCATCAAATGTTCTCGGGACTGGAATGACTATATAAGGTCTGGGTGTTTTTGTGGGTTTCATGCATACATCATCAGGTGGGTGCACTGAAATTGGTACGCTTCGTGCACCAATACAAAATGCACAAAATAATGATAAACACAATGCCTAAGTACATTATAGTTCGATAAGTAAGGCGGCAGCATTTTCTTCCAGAGAAGCGAGGGTGGCCCTCTGCTTGTGGGAGGACCAGGTTACTGTTCTGGGCCCCATCTCGATCATTCACCAAATGTCAATGTTATTGTTTTCCCTCACTCAATATTGCTCTCTGAACAGTTTGTGTCATAAAGTGTCAAGTGCTTCACATGTGTCCCCCCTCTTGCGAAGCTAAGTGTCTCTTGATGCGGGATGCAGTTCCCTTGCTACATAATGGAAAAAATAGATTAAACTAACGGTTCGGTGAGTCACTTTTACTGTGCAGGTTCAAATTGTGTGAGCTCTTTGTTCACTCCTTTAATCTGATTCAATCCTGTGGCTGTGTTGGACACAAGTCAGTATGAAGAAATAGAGAAAAAATGACAACAAATATAACAATTAGGGCTCTTGACTCTACTCCCTCGATCTGTCCCTCGGCGGAAATTTTTTTCAGAATCTCCCCAGATAGTCTCATTGATGATTGGAAAGTTCCACGTGGAGGATTATTCCATGCAGGAGCATTCCCAATTGTGCGATATCTGCTGTATTTCAGATGAATGTGGGGGCGTCAATTTTGATAGGTCTCCCCACTACTTTCGGAAAGTCAGCCACTATGCGGAAAAAAAAGCTGTGCACCAGTCTGCTGTCTTCTAGTTAAAGGGACATTCATCCTGTCTTTCTGGGTTCAGGATTATACGTTCTTTCCTTGATGTGAACAATGTTTGCACTGTCCGGACGCATGGAGTGTGACTAATATGCTAATTTTGGTTAACAGATTGCTCAAATGTTCAGTGTTTGCTGGATCTCGAATAAATGTCAACGTGTCTGTGGTTCTTCTGACAATAGATAGGCACTCTTTGATTATGCGAAAGAAAAGTGTATTGATGAGTTCATCTAGTATCACATGTGGTGGAAGCATTTGTGTCCTTATCACTGTACTCCGGGAGTATGATGAAGGCTTCTGCAATGACAGTAAGCAGGTATCTGATTACTTTTTTGTTCTCCGGATCTTGTAGAAAGTCTGACACTGGTAACCCTCCCTACCAGTGACGGTTATGATACTAATACTAAGTGGAAGTAAGTAAGCACGTCCTTTGTGATGTCTCTACTGGGGGTCACCATAAGTGCTGCCAAACAAAGTCTTGGTGCTGGATGACTCGGGATACCGTATTTGCTTTCAATGTAAAAGTCTTTGATCAAAGTTTGTTATAGTCTTTTCCTCAACAAGGCTTAAGGGTATCTTGGTTCAAAAGTTTGTGTCCACAAAACGTGCTGTGGCTTATATGCGCAGTTATCGTCTGCACCCTGCAACTAGGATGCACAGAGTGTCAGTTTTTTTAATGTCCTTTCACCTTTTCCTTTTGCTTAGGGGAATGTCCAAGTTAAGCCACAATTTGCAAATGGGTTCTTTGTCTTGCTTTACTGCTCATGCGTCCTTCTTCTTCGTCATGGATCTCGTCTGCACATGCTGTGGTTCTTCCCCATTGTCTGTAGTCGCTTCGCGGTGGGGTTCAGGCAGGGGGTTTTCTCCGATATAGGGCTTAATGTCATTTAGAAAAATCCATGCTCTCCTGCCCTTTAGTTTCACAGCTGATGGAGTGCAGTCCTCCACAATGAAAGGACCATTGAATCTTGGCTCGTCCCACCTTTTCCTCGTGTGGTTCCTCACCAGCACACTATCTCCAAGGAACATGAGTGGAACACATAGATCTTGAACTGAGTCTGTTGCAGTGTTCCCTTCGGTGTTCTGTGCTGCGCTGCAACCTTTTCGACATTGTTGCAGCTGGTCTGAAATTACAGTAAGGCTGATGTCATGCAGTTCAAGTACTTTTCCATTTCGGATCCTAGGACCTCTCGGCTTGACTGGGCATCACATCTAGCTCTGTCTTGAGGGGTTAGAGGGGTCCTCATTCTTCTAATGTGGCGTAAGATGATGGTCGGAGCCTAGTTGGGTCCGAAGTGCATACAATGCCAATGGAAGGCAGTGCAACCATCCCCTCTTTAGAGTAAGCTTCAACTTGGCTATCCGTTCTTTTAACAAGCCGTTGAGCCTCTCACAAATTCCATTACCTTCTGGATGATACGCCGCCGAGAGCTTGTGCTGTATACCAAGGAACAAGCTAATCTGCTCAAAGACGGCATTTACAAAATGAGCTCCATTATCTGATCTCATTACTTCACACGCACCCCACCTAGGGAACACTTCCCTCACTAGGAATTTGGCTGCACAGGTAGAGTTTGGGTGTGTACATGGACCTGCTTTTATCCATCTAGAGAATGGACACACCACGACAATTAAGTATCTGTACTCGTTGCATACTTGAATCATGTTGACGTAATCGACATGCAGATGCTGAAAAGGCCCATTGGGCCGGGGATGACTCCTCTCATTACTTTTAATGTGTGCCCAGCGGTGAATTGCTGGCAGATTATACAGTTCATCATAAAGAATGCAACATGCTCAGCTAAATTCGGTATAAACCAGTCTTCCGCAAGCGTTGCTGCTAGATTCTCTTTTGGCAGGTGTATCGGGTAATGCAATTGCTCCAATGCTATTTTTAGTAGGGCTACAGGCATCACTGGTTTACCAGTGCTGCCTTGCTGCCACAGCTGTCAGAGGGGTTCAAATAACACCCTTGATGTTTTCACAGGTTTTTCTCCTCCTGCGGTGCCTCTCCCTGGAGCTCCATTAGTTGCATCTGCCCAAGATCGCTATAGGCTTCTGGTGTGGTTCATCCTTTCATGGGTGCACGCCACTTCCACTTCCATAACCGTCTCACTTTTGGAGGCCATACGCTTGGCTTCCGTGTCTGCTGCGTGATTTCTGCGTAACACAAAATCTGTCCCTTTCGTGTGGGCGGTGCATTTCACAACTGCTATGCCCATTGGGAGCTGTAGTGCCTTAATCAGCCTGTCCAATAAGGCTGCGTGCTGCACTGGTGTGCCGTCCACTCGGAGGTAGCCCCTCCTTTTCCAGCGCGCTAGGCCTGCGTGCACTGTGGACGTCACATAGGCAGAGTCACTGTACACCATTACTTCCTGGTCTGCGTGATTCTCAATGGCGAGTATCAATGCCAATACTTCTGCAGCCTGTGCTGAATAATGAGATGGTATTCGTTCACTGACAAGTACTTAAAAATTCTCCGTTTGCTATGTGTTTCATCACAGCAACGCCTGTATATCTTTGTCCATCACTTTGTTCGATTCTCGAAGACCCGTCAATAAAGATGATTTCTTCTCCTGCCAAAACATTTTTTTTTACCCTGGGGATTTCATCATAGAATTCTTTATAACTTGCAGTCATGTATCGGCTCTCCTTCAGTGACTGGCTCTGCTATGAACGTAGCTGGGATCACTATTTTACATTGGATTATTTTGATCGATGGATTTCATATGATCACTTCATAGGGAGAAGCTCTCAGAGATGTCAATGTGCCCTTTGGTTTCTCTAAAATGGCAAATAATGAGTGCTCGACGTATAACGTCATGGAGCATCCCATTACAATGGTTGTCACCTTCTCTATGGTGAACGCTGCGGCAGCTAAATTTTGTTAACATGGGAATTGACCTTTCATTACTGGGTCCAGGTTCCCACTGTAATATGCTAAGGGCTTGTACCCCAGCAAGGTTCTTTGAGCGAGCACTGCCGTCATAACGCTGCCATCTGTGTGTGAAAACAGGTAGAATTCCTCTGCATAGCTGGGAATTCCAAGAACTGGAGCCGTACCAATCACTCTCTTGAGTTCTGCAAACCCTTTTTCCATCGCCTCAGACCATTCAATCTTTTCCTTTGTCACCTGGGCCTTCTTTAGGGCCTGGAGTAAAGGCTTGGTATACGAGCTGTAATCGAAAACCCATGCCCTAACATAGTTGCACAGGCCTAGAAAGCTCTGCATTTGCTTTATCGTGTGTGGCTTAGCTGTGTTCAATATTGCTTCAGCCCTTTCTGGGGTCACCTTCTTCCATTCATGAGAGATCAGTTGGCCTATGTACACCACTTCCTGTTGACAGTATTGTAGCTTTTCCTTGTCGACCTTATATCCTTTCTCAGCCAGTATAGTCAGTAGCTGAACAGAATCGTGCCTGCATTGTTCTTCTGTGGTACTGCAGATTAGAATGTCGTCCACACACTGCAAGACGACACTTTCTAATGCAATATTGCTTAGGTCCATCTGTAGGACTCTATTGAAAATGGATGGGGACTCACAGTACCCCTCTGGCAGCCTTGTGCTTTTCAGACGCATTTGTCTGAACGTGAATGACGTCAGATCTTGTGAGTCACGGTGCAACGGGATTGAGAAAAAAGCATTTTTCAAGTCAATCACTGTGAAATATTTTGCGTCGACGGCTATATTACATAGGATTGTAGATGGATTAGGGACTAAAGGGAACTCGGCTTCAACAATATCATGTAATGCTCATAAATCCTGGATTAAACGCCAAGACCCTCCCTTTGATTTTTTGACAGGATAAACCGCCGTATTACACGGTGACTCTGACGTCACTAAGATGCCCTGATCCATCATGGCAAAGACCGTCTTAAAAATCCCTTTGTCTGCTGCTCTGGACATGTGATATTGTCGGACTCTCAGCAAAATTGTTCCTGGGTTTAGTTTAATTTTCACTTCTCCCACCACCTTCAAGAGGCCTACGTCATAGGGTCCTGTGGTCCATACTGAGATAGGTACTTTAGCTATATCCTCATCAAAATATTCCAGATGCTTCAGCGCCAACATCATTCTCTGAGGCACTTCTCTTCCGATCATTTTTACCCAAAAGATGAGGCTCACTTCCACCCTTGTCTCTTCTGAGTCTGGTTGTTCTTCAAACAAATCGTCATCAGTGACATCAGTCACTCGATACTCTTCTTCAATGGCGATGATCGCGCACCATTGTCTGCCTTCATCATCGTATCTGTCGACCAATGCTACTTTCCCTCGCACTGCTGCAGCATGCATCATCAAGGGAAATACTTGTCCCTCCTCTTCATGCATAGGTATTCTTGGTCTGAATAAAAACTAATCAGGGGTTCTCATAGTTCTATCTGTGAGGCCTGGCAAACCTGCCATAAGCACACTCATGCCATATGCGAAAACTTCTGGTTCCAGCGGAATAGCTCTCATGGCTAAGTGTCCTGAGTATGCTCTAATCATTTCGCAAATATTTGAGTAATGCATTCCCGGAGTGGACCATATCAGGCCCACCTTCGTGAACAAAATCGTCATGTTTAATTTTGAAATTAAGTCTCTACCCAAGATGTTTACTGAGGTCTGATGTGAATACAACAAAGGTACATTCATTTTGCACTCTCCTACAGAGACTGGGAGTGCGTCTGTAAAGGGAACTCGACTGTGAGTGCCTGTAAAACTCTGAGTATCTATGGCCTCACCGGACAAGGAAAACTTGCCTTCTCGTATGCACGAGCGTGTTGCACCCATGTCAACTAGGAAGGAATATTCTTTACCCCCTATAACGGCATTCACCATAGGTTCCGTATGAGGGTCTGGTGTCACTGATAGGATAGAGAACATCAGGGTTCTCAGTGAGCTGTCCTAGTTTATATGTAAGTTAGGCCCACTGTGCACTTGTGGATTTACCCTATTCCCAGTGTTGCTTCCCCTTCAAGGGTTCTGGGTCTGTGGCAGTTGTGGTGGTGCTTGTTGGGTTTGTCCTTGTGGAAAATTCCCTATATTCTGTGGTTGCACCCCTTGCTGCGCTCCTTGCTCTTGCTGCTGCACCGTGTGACTCCATGCAATGTCCTCTTGTGGGAAAGCAGGTGGATTTGCAGCGCCTGCTCCCATTCCTTGGCTATTCTGCCACGTGCCTTGACTTCGGCATGGGAGTGCCAAATGCCCTGTCATTCCACACAGCCAACATACTGGCGGTGGTCGGATTATTTGTCATTTGACATATCCAAATTACCATTTTGCACGTTTTGAAAGCCTCCTTGATTACCATGGAAACCTTCCTGATTGCTCTGCCATCCTCTTCCTCTTCCTCTAACCCCTCCTCCCCTTGGGTAAAATCCTACGTCACCCTGGTTGTTCTGTTGTGGATAAGCCACCTGTTGCATGTTTTGTTCAGCTGGGTGAGTTAGCATGGCTCCTTCGAGAGCATACTTTGATCATTTCTTTTGCACCAGCTTCGCTTCCTCACCCTTTCGAGCCTTATCCTTTTTTCGATTCTTTTCTTGTAACAATCTACAGTAATGTGCGATAGTTAACTGTATTTCAGCCCAAGGTTTAGCCTCAACTCCTACCAATTTCTTGAGCTGTTTCTGCACTGGTTCTGGCAACATTTGCCACAATATGTGATAAAATACAGGTAAAGATTTCGTCCAAGATTCATGCGTTTTGAGTACCCACGCATCTTGGAAATTCTCGATATAAATTAACAGATCTTCTAATTCCTTCATTTTTCGAGTCATTATAGCTCCCATATCGGAAGTGTCTGGGTAAAGCACTCGTAACGCTTTCCATACTGCAGCTCTGCAATTGTTAAATGGTGCTCCGTTGTGCACAGTGTTGATTGTGGTTACACCAGGGTAGCATGCCCGTTTCCAAACATCGTCTGCTCTCTCACCAAGTATGGCGATCAGGAGACCTTTAATGTCCCCTATAGCCAGTGTGTTTCCTTCTGTCATTTTTTCTAACTCATGTATCCATTTTCCAGCTCCCGATGTCAGCATAGGAAGCTTGTTCTTCAGGTTTTCTCGATGCATGTGTGGCCATGGAATAAATTGTGGTCTTGCTCCCCCCTTTTCTAGTGGCGGAAATTGGAATGCGCATCCTTTTTTCTCTTCTCTCATAGCTCTCCTGTCTATCGCAGAGGTAGTATTCCCACATCGCCGTCTGCCTGGCAATGTCCTCAATCTGTCTACATAGGCTGGTGACGACACCCCCTTCTGACCATGGGGTGTTTCTTCATGCTGGTCAGACTGTGCGGCATACTTGGATGTCCTCGGTGTGAAATCACTAGCGTCTGACCATCAGATCCCTTTGTCCCTTGGGGGCCGTCTTACGCGCTGTCTCCCTTCTTCATTTGCATCGTGCTCCTCCTCTTCAGAGTCGGACATTGGTTGTTCCAAATTCACGCAACTCCTTGTGTCATCATTGTTTCTACTGATTTCTAATCCATCAAGGGACAGTTTCCTACTCCCACTACTTCGGGTGACATCCCCAGTGTCGTACAGCTGAGTGCTTTCTAAGCACTCGTCTTCCCCCTCTCCTTGGGATATTTGTTCTAGTCCCATTTCATCATATATTTTATCAATTGTTTCCCCGATGCTTCTGGTGTCGAAGTCATCTTCAATATTTGCCCTAGATGTGCCTGGTACTGAGTTGTACGCAGGAAAGAATTCTTCAATGTCTTTCCAGTCTACCACTGGATCGGGTTTTTTGACTTCCCTCTCCAGATATTCGAGATCGCGTGCCCTCTGTCTACGCTTACTTTCAATATCATCATCAAATTCCTTGTGCTCCCTCACCTCTTATCTGACTCTATCTTCTTCCCTTCTCTTTTCATTTTTACGTTCATCTGCCTTTCGTATCTCCTCATCTCTTCTTCTCCTTATCCTTTTTTCACGTACCCTTTGGTCGTCTTCCAACCTTTGCTGTTTCTGTTTGTCGTGGTCACAGGCTGCTCTCTGTTTGCGATCAAGCTGTTTTTCTTGCTCTTCGCGATATAACTGTTCTCGCCTCCGCCTATCTTTCCTTCTTATCCTTTCATCCCTTAACTCCTTCTCCTTCTCCTTTCTCTGTGCCTCATCTAACCTCTCTTTAGGTCTCACATCATCACTTCCTTTCCCACCGAGTTTCAATAAGATTTGTCCTCCATCCATTCATCTTTTGCGAATGCTATCTCATCAGTTCTGTCTTCACTTCCTTTCCACTTCTTTCCCTCTCTCTCCTTATCGAGAGATGCACTTGTCTGTGCCTGATCCTTTCTTTCATCATCGCGTCTCCCCTTGTCCCTCGGGACTGCGGAGGTGAGATTCTTGTCCTTATCCTTCCCTTGATTTTCATCACTACTGTATGTAGGTGATTCATATGCGGGGTTGCTATACCCTGTGGTTGCTTTAAGTTCTCTTAATGGGTAGAGTCCCTAAGGCTTACTTCCCTCGGTTTCTGTTTCAGGCGGGGCAGGTGGCGTGGTAGGCATCTCACTCCCCTCCGTGCATACATTTAATATCCAGTCTGCAGATGGCTCTTCCTCCTTTGACTGTTCGAACATTTTCCAGAGTTCTAGAACAGCAAGAAGTTTTTCTAGCTTCTTGCCTGTATATGTGGCATGCAAGTATGTCGTCATATGCTGTAAGACGGCTTTAGATAAATACCCATTTTGTGGCCACGGCATAAACATCCTGTGGGCGGTACCCTTAACCAACTCAGTGCTATATTTCTTAAACGTGGGTGCATGTTTCGGCAGTTGCTTACATAAGTGTGCTAATGGAGTAATGTTTTCCATGCTTAAATCTGTTCTCTTTTCCTCTTATACAACACTTTCCAATGCTTTCATGCAACCTTAATACTTCCAACAATATGAGCGAACACCAAACACTGCAAGCTCCAATCCAATTTTTTCGGCAAATTTTGTTAATATCATCAATTTACTCAAAAACATCAATTCATGTGCGATTCCATCTCAACTATCGAATCGCGCAAAATCCTAACCAGGTCTGAAGAACAAAACACACACAAAAAAAGAATTATTTCACATGTGATGGCACAACAGAACATATAAGACAGACACTTAACAGACTAGACAGACACCAGCTGGACACAAATATCTCTGCCTCTAATTATTACCCCTACGTGGAGTTTAAACGAACCCCATTCACGACGTCTTTAAACATGGTGGTAGCCTTGTCGTCCCCTATTATGTGAGTTCATGTTTCTTTTGACCGCTATATTAAAGCACAGGAATAAGGCGTATCCTCTCACTTCTCAGGTGTCCGCCCTGGTATTCTTTCTCTTCTCAGGTGTCTGCCCTGGTATTCTCTATTATTCAATTATTCTATTTCACTCACCGTTCGCATCGTTCTTCTCTGGACCCTCGGGATTACTGCCTCTGTTACCGCCTCCTTCAGATTTTCACCTGATCTGCTGCCCGTAGGAATGGGAAGGTTTATGGGTTTTTAAAACGGGTCCCTTCAGGCACCACTGCAGTTTTGGATCAATTACACAACCATTGTCCATGGGAAGCTTCACAGTCTACTCAGCCGAATGGCGAAGCACTTGTGATATTGCCGAAGACCTAGAGTTACTTTGTGTTGACGGTCAATAGGTGTCTTATCAATAATCAATAATCAATAGTTTCCAACCATCCTTTGCTACCAAGTGTACAGGAGGGGGAGTGACCTCTGACTGGCCCATAGAATCAGAGCTCACCCGCGAGTACTTTAAGATGAGATAGTTGCACCTTGAGGAGGATGGGGCGCAGGATTCTCTTACTCCAACACCAATCAATAAGGACAACTCAATGGTTTGGCAAAGGGGAGTCTGTTTAATGACAAGTACAAAAAGCGGGGAAACATGGAGATCAACAATGATGCCATGGCCCGTGTCGCTTCAACTTCCAACAATCTTCATTCAAACAGCAATAGTTATAGTAAAAATATGTCATCATTGACGTGTAACACTCAAAAAGTTTGTCATGCAATTCTATTGGTTGGAAAAGGTAACTTAAGTATAGGTGCTATATCAGTATATGGTAACGGAGTGTGAGGATTGGATAATTCTTATCGGGTGGGCGTCTATGCCCTTCCCTCTAGATTACTCATGCAAACGTCACTAAAGGTACGACACCTCAGTGGTTCTACTATATATAGGACCTTAGATTATTTGGCCCACTATGATTGGGCTGGCTACAACCCTAAGTATAAATCTCCACTTTAATTAGCAGCATGCAGAATGATCACCCAGATGCAGGATGCCCCAAGATTCACCCTGCCTCCCATCCATCAATCAGTACTTTAGGGCTATGTGTCCATTAGTTGGCTGAGGTTGGCCTCGAAACTGTAGCTTCTTGTCAGGAAAAGTTATGGTATCTCCTGCTTTGGGTGACATCAGACGTTGGTACTTCTTCACGTTTGACTGGTCACGTGTTAGCACACTGTGAATCG
The DNA here is from genome assembly GCF_040938575.1 of Ambystoma mexicanum. Lineage (NCBI taxonomy): Eukaryota > Metazoa > Chordata > Amphibia > Caudata > Ambystomatidae > Ambystoma > Ambystoma mexicanum. The sequence continues at coordinate 858,142,943 of NC_090934.1, read as the reverse complement.
GATTTGTTTTCCTTCTATTTGTGCACTTAATCTTTTTCGGCCGCCACCTGCATGGGCCCCCTTATCTCGACCTTCATGGGGCAGGCTGCTCTGCTCTTAAGTTTCGATTCTCTGAAGTTACTGTCGGCCTCCCTCTCTTGGTTTGACCTCGATTTCCCAGGCATGGCCTGCTCCTTGCTGAGTTTCGATTCTGCAGTCTCTCTTCTTGTTTTAGCTGGAATAAGAATCCTGGCCTGGTTGACCCTTAGTAACCTGGGTTAATTCTGCTTTTGTATAAAGTGGACTGCACTTATATAATGTGCTTCATTGAGGTAGATATATAGTTGGTGCTTGCCGCTCTATTCTTCTACTATGCATAGCAAGCAGCACTGTTTTCTTAGCTTCTTGCGTTTCAAGCATATGTACAGGCGTTAGGTAGTTGAATATTTTCATCCTGCGGTACAGTTTGAATCTCTGTCTGGTTCAACATCGCCTCTCCTTCTAAGTTCATTACATCCTTATTCATATCATTTTGTCTTTGTATGTCATCTTTTGGTTGTCGTTTCGTTCATCTGATCGTCTGTCCGGGCTCTTGTGTAATCACCATTCGTCTTCAATTAAGGCCTTTTGAGTTTCTTCTGGGACAGTGTTTAAACAATCTTAATTTCTTGTCATTTGCTGGTATGGTTGTCTCAATGGATATCTTACTGCCCATGGTTGTCTGGTTATTGGCACTTCAATAGGTATTGCTCTTCTGAATGGCCCTGGACAGAGCCCTAGACAGATGCTCACCCCATTCCTTGGGCAGTTGAGCTCATTGACCAACTCAGCACTGCCGAGAAGACAAGTACATTTGACCTCATGGCAGGGTATTGGCAGGCTGGCTTAACAGATGGAGCAAGAGAGAGGTCAGCATTCTCAACCCCAGAAGGACATTATCAGTTCACTGTGATGCCCTTCGGATTGATGAATGCCCCTGCCACTTTTCAGCAGATGGTTAACAAGGTTTTGTCTGGTCTGGAAAACATCAATGTCACTTATTTAGACAACATTGCTGTCTTCAGCCACACCTGGGAGGACCACCTGGGAAACAATTGCTTCAGGCGCTGCAGAATGCAGGTCTGACTACCAAGGTCACGAAGTGCCAGATAGTGCAGGGCACCGTGTCTTATCTGGGCCACCTTGTCGGTGGAGGTAAGAAACAACCTCTTGAAGTGAAGGTACAGGCTGTGAAGGATTGGGACATCCCAACCAGAGAGACGTAGATGAGAGCCTTTCTATGTCTCATCGGGTAATACCGGTCGTTCATTAAGGGGTATGGGACCATTGCCATGCCCCTGAATGATGTAGCTTCCAACAAGATGCAGAAGAAGGTAACTTGGATGCTACCGGTCAAACTTCTCTTCAGGATTTAAAGGATGGATTGCGCTGGGCCCCAGTTCTAAAATTACTAGACTTTAGTCAGGGCTTCATTATCCAGACAGACTCCTGTGATTTTGGGATTTGAGCAGTGTTAGTGCAGCTGAACTCTCAAGGGGTAGAGCAACCTGTCACCTACATTAGCAGGCGATTGACAAAAAAGGGAAAGGAACTGGGCTGTCATTGAAAAGGAGGCTTATGTGGTCGTGTGGGCCATGAAGAATCAGAAACCCGTCATCTTTGGGTTGCACTTTATGATCCAGACAGACCACCGGCCTCTTCAATGGTTAATGGCCATGCAAGGGGAGAACCTCAAGTTTTTGCATTAGGCCAAATCCCTACAGTGATTAGATATGGACAGGCAGCACAAGCCAGGCTCCCAGCATGGAAATACAGATTCTGTTAATACTCACAACTGGAGTAGTTAGATGGAATGTTACCCTTCTGTGCAGCCAAGGAACCACAGTTCTATAGAGACGGAGTCTCCACAATGAGGGAGACCTTCCACTTGAAGCACCCCTCTGTTTGTTTAAATAAATAAAAACAGAGGTGCAGTTCAAATGAAAGAGCAGAAATACCACCAGGTATGTGCCAAGCTGGGAAGAAAACAAGGATAGGTCTCAGTACCAGTAATCCAATAAATAGATATGTGTACTTGGGGTGAGGATGGCACTTACCTGGTTAGGATGGTGCATGGCCTATCTTTCAAGGATAGTCTGGTGGCAAAAAACTCTGTGGCCTCTCTCTAATAGAAATGACAAAGAAAATAGGAATAAGCCACAAGGATATAAAAGAATGGGTCTAGGAAAGTGACCTAGTCTACTGGGTAGCTTGCCTAATAGAGATGGAATGAAGACCCTGAGACAGCAGATGAGCCGAAGGAAGTCCAGGAATCAATACAGATGGAAGGGTGATGTACAAAAGGGAATAGGAGATTAGTAAGGTTTTTAGGGACCTAACCCCGGGCGGCATGAGGACGTACTAACGACACAAATTCGGTGCACGCATAGTTTAAGCTGCATAGCGTCCAAAATTCGGTACAAAAAACTATTTCCAGAGGATAGCAGTGTCCTACTTCCAAGAATTCACAAAAGGTATTATGAAGAAACAAGGCATCAATGAAAGGAATAGCTGAGTTCAATCCATATAGCGTTTAGAGATCCTTACATTATTATCAACAAGAAAAATTGCCAAAACGGAATACAAAAGCAGGTTGGTAATGCAGAAACAGGGCCGTAATAAGATTCAAACACAGGGAGCACAAAACGAAGAAACTGGGGCACTTACTTCAATCAGAAGCACCAGCTCCAGGAACATGCCATTATTTATGGCACTGTGGGAGTTCCTGCAATGCGATGATGTTGGGCTTTTGCATTGGGTAACCATGGCGACAGAAGGTTTTACCCGACGAGATTGCGCGGTAACTGAGGCACATTGAAAACGATCATGGCTTCGGTGTAGGCCCCATGGCAACTGCCAACGCCATAAGAGCGGAAAAGCAGGTTTACGCTTTTTGCGTGGCAAAAGTACATTGGCTCTCTGAATCATGACATTATCCTCCGCCAACGGACAAGACTCCTTATCAGAAGTATGGAATTGGGCTAAGAAGAATGGGGCATGGACATTATTGGCTGGTTCTCATGCTCGATCCTCAGGGTCGTAACCTTTCCAATCGATATATTAAAAAAGCTTGCCCTTGTGCACTTTCATATCCAGTGTAGTATAGCATTGACTTCATATTCCTCTGAACCCCCGACCATGACATGGGCCGGATGTGCCCAGACACGCATAGAAGGGGAGCATAGTTTTAATAAGGAAACATGAAACACTGGTGAATACGCCAGTGCGTGAGAAGTTCCAGGCATACAGTGACAGGATTCAAGACACAGAATACTACATAGGGACCGATGCACAGAGGCAGCAATTTCCTTTTCCCAGTGATTTTGAGGTTCTTAGTTGACAACCATACCTTGATGCCTACCTGGTAGACAGGTGCAGGAGTGCGATGGACATCCGCAAATCTTTTAGCCCGGCACTGTGCCCGGTCTAGATGCTCCTTCACTTCTTTGTGAAGTGTCATCAGATTCCGCACACAGTCGTAGGCCACCCGATTTACAGTTGGAAGGAGTGGTTCCAAGGGAATAGACCTGGGATGTTGTCTATACAGGGCATAAAAAGCAGAAGCAGCAGTTGAAGAATGCACCGAGTTATTATAGGCAAACTCAGCGGTAAACAGTACTGACAGCCAGCAGTCCTGATATTGTAGACATAGACAACGGAGGTACTGTTTTAAAGTGGCATTTAACCTTTCAGTTTAGCCATCCGTTTGAGGATGGTAGGTGCTAGAATACCGATCTTCGATGTTGAATGAAGAGGTCAATGCTTTCCAGAATTCCAGAAATGGGACGTTAACTGGGAAGCCCTGTCGGAAATGATGGTAGAGGGCAACCCAAAGAAAATGAACACATGTTTAAGGAATAGATGCACCAATACAGGGGCAGACGGAATCCTGTGGCAAGCGATAAATACAGTCATTTTGATAAAAAAAATTAATGACAACCCATATAGTGTTGTGGTTCTGCACCAGTGGCAAATCTATGATGAAATCTATCGATACCATGAGCCAAGGTTTGTGAGGGACTCGAAGGGGTGCAGCAATCCCACAGGATTACATGTTTGACTTTTGCATTGAGCACAGACAGAGCATGTGGAGATATACTCTGCAACATCACATGACATAGAAGGCCACCAGCACCACCTTCATAACAGTTCCAAAGTCTTTTTTCTCCCTGGATGGACTGCAATGAGTGAGTCATGACACCATTGGAGGGACTCAGACATGTTTCTTCTGTCGGTATGTAGACCTTTTTCTGAACATAGGGTAGACCGTTGATGATGTCAGTGTTCAACTCGACTAATGCATCAGGATTCTGTATAACCCATTCTTGTAACTTGTCCCTAAGGGTGGCCTGTGGGGTACAACCACAGGCTACTTGATAAGGCAGCAAGAGTCGTTGGACCTCCTTTTTGAATGGTACTGTCGTGCCTAACCAAGAAAGCACCTTGTCCTTAGAATGTAGTATAGCAGGCCGGAAGGTGATAACAAAATCGAACAAGAGGAAAGAGTGCCAGCGAGCATGTCGAGCCGTCACACATTTCATGGTTTTGAAAGCCAATAGGTTCCGGTGGTCAGGATAAACGGTGATGGTATGATGGGCCCCCAGCAAATGATGCCTCCATTCCTTGAATGCATTCTTAATGGCCAACATCTCGCATTCAGTGACCATGTAAGTCCTCTCAGAGAGAGTGAGTTTGCGGGAATAGAAAGCAACATGATGTATTTTGCCTGTACCAGGGCACTTTTGGGAAAAGACCGCCCCAGCTGCCACAGTAGAGACATCCACGTCTACTAGAAACAGCTGTAGGGGGTCTGGATGTTGCAAGACTGGAGCTGTAGTGAATGCAAGGCAGTTTCGCACTAGTGAGACCAGTCAATGGCGAGACAATAGAATAAAAAGAATATATGAATCTTCTATAGGAATTAGCGAATTCAAGGAATGGCTGCAATTTATTTATGGAAGTTGGTACAGGCCAGTTCAGGATGGCTTTCACCTTTGATTGATTCCTTCTAACTCCCTTCTCAGTTAGATCAAAGCCCAAGAATTCAACTTCTGTCGTATTGAATACACATTTTTACGCTTTGGCATAGAGGCAATTTTCTCTTAATCTTTGCAAAACCGAGCGAACATGTACCCGGTGCTGATCGTAGGAACCAGAATAGATCAAGACGTCGTCTAAATAGACAATGACATAATGGTCCAACATGTCCTGGAAGACATCGTTCATGAAATATTGAAAAATGGCCAGGGCATTACAAAGCCCAAAGGGCATTACCAAGTACTTGAATAATCCATAACCTGTCATGAACGATGTCTTCCACTCATCTCCATCTTGTATGCAAACCAGATGGTTGGCTCCCCTCAGATCGAGCTTGGTGAATATCACAGATGAACCCAGTTGATCCAGTAGGATGGAAATTAGTGCTAAGGGGTACTGGTTCTTGGTGGCAATGGCGCTGAGAGCCCTATAATCGACACAGGCCCTCAAGACCCCTTCTTTTTGGCACAAAGAACAATGGAGAGGCAGCCAGTGATTTAGAGGGGCGAATGAATCTGTTTGCTAAGGCCTTTTCTTGATAGTCCAGTAAGACCGTGGGCCTCATTATGAGTATGCCGGTCTGGTAACAATGGTGCCGGTAAACTACAGGCACTGTTGTTACCGGACTGGCATACTCCGAGCTCTGCGAGTGGGTGCCTTTCAGCCAGCCAGGTCTGACCTGGCGCCTGGAACGGCACCCGCTCGCAGACCTTGACGGTAGCACCGGCACCATCCATAATGGTGCCGGTGCTACCGTCCTCCCCATTCCCATTGAGTCCAATGTGACTCGAATGGGCATGGGGAGTATTTCCTTCTGGCGCCCGGCAATGGTGAATTACCGGGACCGCTGGGCTGTAATGCCCTGGTAAGTACCTATTGCCGGGCAAATGAAATGGCTCCAGCAGCAGCTGTGCCATTTTTACCAGCTTGGCTACCGCCGGGTCATGATGAGGCCCTATGTCTTCCTTTATAGTCAAGGAATACACTTGACCACTGGGTATCTTGGACCCCGGAATCAGTTCTATAGGACAATCCTAAGGCCAATGAGGAGGTAGCTGGTCTGCATTTTTTTTGTCAAAGACATCGGCATAGGATTGATACACACTAGGAATCTCAATGTCTGGATTTCAGGTGATGACACCTACAGAGGATATGGTTTTAAGAATGGCTATGCATGTAGAACGTATTACGTTGGTATCAAGATCAAAATAATGAAGATCACAGTATTCCGACGGAAAAGACACATCATCGTTCTCCCAATCGAGCTGTGGAATATGTGTGCATAACCAAGGTAAACCACGGATCACCTTATACCAGTGGTCTTCAAACTTTTTTGGCCAGGACCCCCCTGAGCAAAATTTGGGCAGGTCGGGACCCCCCAGAAATGCCAAATGGACAGTATATATTGCGCGCCGTCACCTGCTCCCATCAAAGTCGCTGGGCTCCCTCATCCCACTCCTACCCAGTCGCTGGTCTCTCCTTACCCCATCACACACCCAGGGCTCTCCCCACTCTGCTCCCATCACTATCCCATGGTTCCCGCCCATTGTGCTCCCACCATAGTCCCTCGGTTCCCCCATCCCGTTCCCAATACAGTCTGAGGGCCAGTGGCGGCTGGTGAATCTTTTTTAAGTGGAGGGGCATTAAGGGGAGGTTCGGGGGGGTTTCCCCCTGTGAATTTTTTTTTAAATAATAGGTTAAAATGTTGCATTGTAGAGCATACTTTTAACAAAAAATGGGTAAATAGCCAAACAGTTTGCAATTGTTGCTGGGAGTCCAGGGGGCAGGCATTGATATTTTATTTCTATCGCGCTCGTACACAAGTGTTTCAGAGCGTGACAAGGCAAGGGAGGGGAACAGAGGAGAATAAAACAGCGATCTTACTAGGCCCAGTGACATTGAGAACGCGCAAGTGTGAGGGGAAAAGTGCATGGAAGGGGGGAGAAGTGGAAAGTGCGAAGCAGAGGAGAAACAGATAAATAACAATAAATAAATAATAAAGGCAACAAACAGTGGTAGTGCAGCCAGCAATTTGCAAGTGCTACGTTTAAGGCAGCAGACAGGGTAGGTCTGATAAGTGCAGGAAGAAAGATGGTTCTCCTCAAGTTTTAGAGTGGCAGGGCGCTGTTCCAGAGGGAGGCCCCAGCCGAAGACGGAGATCTACCCCCAGCTCGTTTCTTTGATAAACGACTGACCCTGAGGGAGTTGGAGGTAGAGGAGTGAAGAGCTCGAGAGGGGAGGTATTTGCGGAGGAATAGCTGAAGGTATTTTGGACCGAGGCCCCAGAAAGCCTTGTGGACAAGGCAGAGGGTTTTGAATGATAGATGTCCGGTAAAAATATACCATCCCTGTCCCCTGGGCCCCACTGGTCCTAACACAATGAACATGATTATGTGTATATGCAAGGCGCTGCACATTCATACAGCAATCACTCTATCATTCACATGAGCATCCATCACCATACACTCACTCATAACGCATCCATACACATGTTTAAATAAAAACAATGAACATAAACGTACCTTCTGCATTGGCCTGTGTGTGGGTGCTGCTCCAGCTGCTCTGTCCGTATGTGCGAGGAGGCGCAGGAGCTCCCCCTCGGACATACAGACATGCAGTGCCCCAGCCAGCATTTCCAATGAGCTATGCAATGCTGGCGAAGCAAAACGCCCCAGCACTTGCATGGCTCAGTGAGCATGTGCGGCTGGGGAACTAAACTGAACTGTCAAAGGGAAACAGTGTTTCCCTTTGACAGTTCAGCCAGCCCAGGAGCACTCCATTAGCTGGATAAAGCAGCTGAGGGAGTGCTCACTGTTTCACTGGGCTGGCTCCTTAGCTCCTCCATAATGGGTGAGGGGCCACTATGCAGTTAGTAATGTTGACCATTGTTGCTGAATATATCACAATTTACTTACATTTTAACACAAAGCACCCCTTTGGGTACTATTGAAACAGTGGGCTTCATAACTACTCTGGCGGCAGCTCTGCCGGTAAAACCGGCACGGCTGCCACTGGAGTTGCATCCGGGTCTGGCACCCGCGAATGGGCAATTACTAGGTCATGCCGAGTTAGGCGGACATGATAATTGCCCTTTCGAAGGTGCCGGTAGATCCCCATTCCCATTTGAGCCCCATATGGCTCAAATGGGAAGGGGGAGCTCGGATGCACCGGCACCGTTAATAACGGTGCTGGTGCATCCGACGAGCTGAGGTCAGACCTGGCGGGGGCTGTCAAGCACCCACGAGCACAACTCTTACTATGGCGGAACGGTAGCAACGGTGCCGGTAGCTTACCAGCACCGTTGTTACTGGTCCGCCATAGTAGTAATGAGGCCCAGTCTGTGACTAAAGGAATGAATATCCATTTACAACTGTGGGCCACTTTTTCATTGTTGCCTGAGACAGTTTCATGCTTCAGCCCGCCCATGTGGGCCACCCCTGCCCATTTCTTCCAATCTAAAAAAAAAAAAAAAAAAAATCTTTTTTCATGCTGAGCTCTCAGGGCCCCCCTGGGATGCACCCGCGGACCCCTAGGGGGTCGCGACCCACAGTTTGAATACCACTGCCTTATACTGTGGTGCAGTGATCAAAGAAGATGCATTCATGATGTCTTGAATGAGTGGACATATGTATATATTTGGTCTGTTCTGTTGCCAGTCCTGAAATAAGAGCTGTAACATCCACTACATTTAATTCTTCAGGATATCTTTTTGTATGCCCTGTACCCCTGCCTGTCATGCATACTGGATATCCATATAGTTCCCCGTAGCACCTGAATCTATAACAGCACGAGCTGGTAGAGGGGCTTCATTGTGTAGGAGAAAAGAGACTTATAGATATTCTGGGAACAACACAGGTAAGGACTGGGAGTCCAAAAGAACACCACTCAGCTGAGGGACTCCATCTATGGCTGAGTTTTGGAATTTCCCTGTCTCCGAATAGGTCTTTTCAGCAGTTGCGTAAAAAATGGTCTGCAGATCCACAATACATGCACAGGTTTGCCTTGCATCTATGTTCTCTTTCTACATTAGATAAACGACCATGAACAGCTTCTATTTGCATAGGCTCGGAGTCCATAGGTTTCACCATGGTCGGATCAGGTTTTCGCAATGAAAGGAGGAGGTGGTCTCCATTGACTTTTCCTTTCTGCCTTTTCGAGCATCAATTTGTAAAAAAAAATCTACTAACTCAAGGATCCTCACAGGTACCACAGGAACTGCAGCAAGACTATCCTTTAATTCATCCGAAAGTCCCTTGTAGAAAACGGCAGATTTGTTATCCTCCAGCCAACCTGTTTCAGCCGTTAGCTGGTTAAACTTGGCGAGATAAGAAAGCAATAGGGTGTCACCTTGTTTGAGATTGAGAAATTCTAAGTAGGTAGCTTGTGTCTTTTAAGGAGTATCAAAGACACAATTCATGGCGTTGATGAACAGCATCACAATCATAAAGAACGTAACTGTAGGTTTCTAGTAATGGATTCGCCCAAGCGGCTGCAGTCCCCCAAAGATATAAGAGGACAAAAGCGGCCTTTGTGGTGAAATCACAAAATGATGCCGGAAGAAATGCAATTTGCACTGATTAACAAAGGTTCAATGTGCCTTAGGATCACCATTAAACATCTGTGGTGGTGCTAAAAGAAACTTGTTAGACATTAACAGTGGTACTGGAGTTTGTCTGGGTGTGGAAAAAGCTGGGCCTGCCACAGCTGCTCCGGCCTGTTCATCATCCTGAGGGGCTGTGCCATATCCCATCAAGAATCCACTCTATGGTGGATGACATTATGTTCAGCAGTCATGTCGTTTCTTGGGGAAGGTAAGGAAAGAAAGAATGCCTCTAAAGAGGCGAAGATGAAAGTGGGCCTTCTTGGCAAGGTCCAATATGTCCAATATGATGATAGCCCATGTTCTTTATGTTGGATTATATAACATAGACTGGCTGGCTCTGCATGCCTTCAACATGAAAGTCATGTCGCACATGAGCTTGTATTCTTTTGACAGCTTTCTCACTTGGCCACAGTGTATGATCCTGGGCAAATCACAGCCACCTTGTGTCCCCTGTCAGCATTTGGAGCCCCTTGATAGACGTTAAATGGCAGCAAAGCACTACTTAAGACAATGACATTCGCAGCTACATGTCACTTCAGTGGTAGACAGGATATGAGCAGAGGTGCTTCTTACATGCCAGAAAATACAGTTTAAGTTAAAATATACAGCTAGGGGACATTGCTACACATGCCATAAGAGAAACTGCTCAAAACAAAACATATATGCTTTAAATTTGTTAAATAGATGGCTTGTGCATTAAGGCGGCAGCCTTTACTTTGATGTCTCTGAAGTGACCCTTTAACATTGGCAATGCTATTTATTTATTTATTTGAATTTTTGTTTCGCTCTGGCCCGACCCAGAAGATCTCAGCGCGCCTTACATGGTTCCAATATTGAAAAGGAGGGGGTTGAACATGAAGTAATACAAGTTTTCAGGAAAGGATAGGAAGATTAGGGTATGCAAGTGATAGTAGTCGAGGGGGGCAGGGTTATGTGTGAGGAAACCCATATGTTTTGAGGCTCTTTCTGAAAGTGGTGATGCGGTGCGTATGTGGAGACGCAGGATGTTCCATGTCCTGGGTGCCGAGTGTGTAAATGCCTGTTTTTTGTGTGCATGTGAGTTTGCAGAGTGGAATCTGTAGTACGTGTTGGCTGGCTTGTCTGGTGTGTGGGTGATGGGTTTGAGTTTGTCATGAAGGTTTTGGAGGTGGATAGCTGTGAATACAATGTAGAGTCCTTTGAAGGCAATTCTCTAGTGACATGGGGAGCCAGTGGAGCTGGGCAAGAGCAGGGTTGATTCCCTTGCACTACTAGTATTTGCTACATTTCTGAAAGGTGTGCTGGCAGGGGCATGTTCTCCTTCATGCAGTTGAATGGCCAGTTTGAAATGTATTACAGTTTCTTTTGTTACAATTGCTCTGATAAAAAAAGTAACCCTTAGGATTTTAGCAAACAAGCCAGTGGTTAATGGATGATACCACCGTATGGTCTAGATTTTGGCAGGAGGAGGGACAAGGCCACAAAAACAGGGGCGAGCAGTGGTTTATCAGTGCTTGGTCCAGACCATGCCACCCCATCCAAATACCACTGAAATAGTTTGTCATCTAACAGTGTCAATGGAACAAACGAGAGCTAAAACTAAAAATACAAACGCCCTGTATCGTCGCTAGAGTGCATTATTTTGGTCAACATTTTTTATAAAGCAAAAAGCTTGCCTTGAGGTGCAACATATTGCTGTACAGCCAATATACACAGAATCGGGCTACAACAACGAGGGGCGTAGCCTAATCAAAGATATGTACTGGTGTAGGTCTGAGTTTTTACTAACTAGCTGTGTGTCCAACTAAAAAGGGGAGCGGTGCAATTTGGTAATAGTCACTTTATCATATCATTTTCCTAGAACAAATAGCTCTGTAGTCACTGCTCCGACTTCAGATCTTGTGTTATATTGCCCCATATTTAAAGGATGTACTTCAGCCATAATTACATACCTTCCTAAACCCACAATACTAACATTGTATCAGTGTATTCACTTAATCTATGAGGAGAGAACTATGGCACAGACATTGATGTAGTTATGAGTGACACTTCATCATGTCAAATGCACTATATTAATGGTCGATATTGTTCTCCATATTGCAACACAGCAGTCTGTTAAATCATTTATCAGCGGGAGTCTGTGTAGTGCACACCTAAAACAATCACTTCAAGCAAATAACAATTTCGTCAGACGAGGAAACGAAACCACAGTTATGTAAGGTGATTTGGCCAGGATCACATACTTTGATCAAGTGGAGAAGCTGAGATTTTAGGCCAGCTTTCTGGGATCTCTAATTTGTAATTCAGGAAGTAGACTATGAGTAATTACAGGGTATGGTATTGCAGTAAAAGGTGTTACTGACACTTTTACCACACTGCCATACTAAGGTTTTGGAGGTAAAGTGGAGGAAGTAGGTCCAGCACTTGGCTGGTGGTATTTTATTTTCTCCACTGCACCTCCACAAACTGCAGGAATTATTGCAGGTGGAGTTGCCGCCTACAGTAATTCTTCAAAGTCCCTAATGCAGTTCAATGGGTCTCAATGGGTTTGGACTTCTGCCATGCTACCACCTTGCATAACCAGGCTCCTTTACTGCTGCTACCAGTGGTGGTCACTGTACTAGTGTGCCAGTCTTTCTGTGGCAACTATTGGTGTACTCCTAATGACCCTCTATATCTCCTCCATGTCTCCTCCCATCCCATCGTTAGTTTTACATCAACGTTCAATGCTTTCTGCACAGTTGTCTTTAGTACTATGCTACATTAGTACTTAAGCTACATTAGTACTGTGTGGTCAATAATGCTGACCTGCAATGCACCAACACACTTAGTTCATTTACTTAAGCATTTATAATGTTTAATCCCCTCTGGAAGTGTAAAAGAGCACAACTGCCAATGTGCATCTGCAAAATGACTGTAAGGCAATCCAGTAGAGATGCAGGGTTACAAATGTACCTGTCGGCTCCACACTACAATTCAAGGAAGGGAAACAAAGGTGCATGTATTCAAATTAGCTACCTTGTGTATGAGCGCGATATAAATAAAATATAATTTCATTTCATTACCTACACTGATTCACCATGAAAAACGTGTGTATGAGCGCAATATGAATAAAATATCATAATATATGATATCATCATATCAAATCAAATCATGATGAATGATTTTAGACGTTGACAGACCTAAAACCCATATGTGTGCATACAATTTAGCAAATGATTAGTGTGGACTGTACAGATACAAACAGCTGCATATGCCTTGACATGCAACACTAGGATGGTAACACTTGGTGGGTTGAGACCCAGCTGCAGAGGGGGGTTTGAGGGGAAGGGGGGTGGTGTGTGTGTGTGTGTGTGTGTGTGTGGGAGAGAGAGAGAGAGAGAGAGAGAGAGAGAGAGAGAGAGAGATAAGTGGCAGATATGAATCTTGGAGGAATGACATGCTGTTTATTGCTTCTGAGACCCTTAAATCACCATTGCTGTGCTCTAATTCTGCCTCTATACTCCTGCGAAAGGCTTGCCTATCACAAACTGTCATCTACTAGATCCAAAGCCCATTGCTCCTGGGGATATAAAGAAGAACAGATCACCATCTGCATCTATATAATACCAGGGGCATATCTTAGCTAGAAGCTGTAGGGATGTAAATATGATGAGATTCCCCATTAGCAGTGTGGGCAAGTGGTGGAACTTGGATTGTTTAGCTTCATAATACTAGTCTACATGAAAAGTAACTTCTGGAGTTAGAACATGGTGTAGGCCAATAATGTTGAAAGAAAATGGTCTCTTTTGTCATCTAACTTCAATCCTTCATGTCACTAATATATGAAAAACACAGACAACCAAAGCTGCTTTGTTGTCCGATGAGAGATACAAGGTTTTCTGCTGGTCGTGTGTTTTATTTAGGCAATATGACCCAACGAGGGGGGCCATTACAGGTCGGGTAATGCCCCTGGGGCCATAGTTAGTAGCCTGAGAATATTGAGGGCTTGACCGGTAATGGCCCTCCTCCGAGGGTGATACTGCCATTAGTACCCCAGCACGTCGTACCAGGGTACTAATTGCAATTGTTTTCGAGTTGAGAAAAGGTGCTGCAACCGTTTCTTGACTCGAGGGAAAAAAAAGCAAAGAAAATGGCCGGCAGGGATTGGGGACAAGGGACTACATGCAGTCCCTTTTCTTTTTCCATGGTGGCCATTAAATCCAATGTTAAAAAAAGTAAACAAAAAATGGCCACCATGGGAAGGGCAAAGGGACGTAGACCATTCTCCCTTTCCGTGGCGGCCACTTGTGGAAAGACCTCTGTGTCGAGGTGGTGCACCGAGCCTTGTTGGGCGGGTAAGGCTCAGACGAGGGCCAATGAGCTTGCTCTCTACAAGCTCATTGACCCTCACGGATACTCATTATTTTTGTAACTCATTCCATTTTGGTATTTTGGCCCCTACTTTCGCTTTGGAGCATCTACATATTTAATGCACATATCTATCCTGCAGATCGGTGTAAGAGATGCACCCTCTGCTGTGTGTTTATCTGCATTCTGGTATTCATCGTTTTTATTTTCGGAATGCAAGAAAAGGAGGGATTGATGGAGGTCCTATTCACATGTGACGCTGGGGTGATGTGAGATGACAGTATAGGCTGCTGTGGGTTGGCTATATTACCGGTCAAGGTTGCTTGCTGCTTTCATTATTTGGAACAAGTGGGGAACATGTTTTGCATTATGTGGATAAAAAGCGCAGCTTTGCTAAAAAGTAATTGTTTTCCTCTCAAGCAGTCTGGCAGCTTTTTTGTACATTTTTAAAAGTATTCAATTGACCCCTTCTTTCACAAATTAACAAACCACCTACTATCGGCTGATGTGGGGGCTTGGTTTTAAAGTGCATATCGTCAATCACAGTTAAAAGTTAGCAAGTTTCCTAAAGAATTAGAATTTCTCATAAGGAAGGGTCACCACAGAGAGAATTGCCCAATTGCCCTCATCACCAATTTGGCATTAACTGCACTCTACCGTGGAGCTCTAAACTGCCAAAGGGGCTGTAAATCAAAGCAGACAGGGATGAACCCAGGCTGGAAGCCTATCATGACCGGCCTTATCCAAACTCGAACCCTCATATCCGACCCTCCGAATCATAAAACTGAATGAATATTGTGGGGATGCTCTACTCCCACCACCCCCTTCCTGAAGCTGCGTCCCCGACAACGTAAAACACAGTTACGCATTGACATGTTAAATTAATTCTATGCAAAACTGAACACATATGAAAATGTGATACAGACCGAAACACCCCCAGAAGGCTTTAATTATTATTATTATTATTATTATTATTATTATTATTATTATTATTATTATTAGGGTATGTATTTAGCACAGACCTAGCTTCCGGAAGCAACAGAGCACTTAACAATCACAAGGAGAAGAACACAGTCAAAGAAGCATAGACAAAAAGAGTGGGCAGCTGATAGGGAGAGTAGGCAATAAGCAGGATGGGAGACAGTGGGGAGCTGTTCAGAGTCTCGGGTAGGGTGGGGAGTGCCGGTTGTGTGGACCTTGGTGTTAGGGAGGAGCCATCCCTTGAAGAGCAAGCAAGGTCTTGAGCTCTGTCCTGAACTGTAGAATGATGGGGCAAATCTGATGTTGACAGGGAGGAGGTTCCAGAGTCTTGGAGCATCAACAGAGAAGGCCTGTCTTCTGGCACTTTCCTTCCTGCACTATCGTAATTCAAGTCTGCACAGAAGGCTAGGCGTGCACAGATTAACAGAAAGGCAGCAAGTTGCTGCATTAACAATTCTCTGCCTAAGAGATAATCAATGAAGTTGCCTTAAAACAGGCACAAACACCCAGAGGCTCACAGTGTCCAGAGCCCTGGTTATCTCTAGACTGGACTAATGCATCAGTCTCTTTCTCAATCTTCCTACGTCTACTCTCCAACCTCTTCAACTTCTCTGACCTCTTCAACTAATCCAGTACAGAACCGCAAGACTTATCCTTGGCCTCAGGCCCAGGGACCACATCTCTCCGGTGCTGAAATCCCTACACTGGTTCCCAGTGGCTGCAAGGATCAAGTTCACGTCCCTGTACATAGTCCACAAGCCTTTCTGGGGCCAGAGCCCACATTGCCTACAAGGCTCTCTTCCTAAATACTCTCCTTCTAGAGCCCTCCGCTCGGCCTACTCCAACTCTCTGCGGGTGAGCCGTTTCTCCAAACAGAGATTTGGGGGTAGAAATGTATCCTCTGCAGTTGACTTCCTCTGCAACAGCCTCCCTGCCTCTCTCCGTCTTAAGCTGGACTTCCCCAAGTTCTAGAAACTCATCAGGACCTTCCTCTTCTCTTGCTCTTTCTATCTCCCTCCCCAATGCTAATCTCCTTTCTCCTCCTCCTGCTTCCCTCATCATTTATCCTCCCCGACTCTTCTCTGTTTCGCTGACTGGTCACCTGGTGCACCTCCAGAGCCTCACAGGTCCCAGGTCCCCCCGCCAAGTCCCACACTTGCCTCCGAGCATCTGCCTTGCACTACTGCAATCGGAATACGTTCCATGTGAGGGGCATCCTCTCTGCACTTAACCAAGGCCCTTGATGGACTGGGCGCACTTGTCCCCCTCCTCCCTCACACTTCCTGTCTGTGCACTTGCATGACCTTGAATGCACTGGGCCCAGCAAGATCATTTGTCCCGTCCTCCCTTTGTGTCCCCTCCCTAGGTTGGTTGTGTATGAAACAGTGGGCATAAGATCATTTGATGATGACCTATCATCAATCAATCTTAATGTCGCCAAACCTAATAGGTAGTTTATTGTTCTGTATGTCCTTTTCTCCCTCCCCCCTCCTTCCACCCACACTCTTTCACATGCACTTGTACTATCTGACAAGTCATTAGGCCTGGAATAGCAGCCTATTGATTGTTTGCTCTGCCTTTCTCCCCCCCCTCTCTCCTTCCCTCCTGTCATGCACTTGCACTAATAGAAATGCCACCCCTTGCACTGGGATTCTTTATCTGTAACCATACAGTCCCCCACTCTTCTTCTGCACTTATCAGAGATACGTTATCTGACTAATCTTGCACTTGCCACTTGCTGGCTGCAGTACCACTTTTCACTGCCTTTATTTATTTACTGCACTTATAATTATTCTGTTCACTCCTCTGTTCCGCACATTCCACTTCTCCCCCTTCCACAAACTTTCCCCCCTTTTCCCTTTTCCATACACTTGCGCGTTCTTAATGTCATTGGGCCTAGCAAGATCGTTGTTTATTTTGTTCTCCCTTGTTCCCCTCCTTTTGCTTGGTCGCTCTCTGAAACACTTGTGTATGAGCGCGATATAAATAAAATATCATATCATATAATTTCTAGTACAGTTGCTGGCACTGTTCTTGCTTTTATATTTCGGAACCGCAACTCCCACAATCCCCCTGTGGGTTGTCGATAAGACAAAAAACAGAATCCACCAAAGGGAGAACCAACAGAACAAAGACCCAGATGAACCGCAAGCCTTCCCAACAGTATCCAGCAACCCAAGAAGGCAGAAAAAATAACTCTTCTGAAGAAAAACGAACCTTTAAAACCCCAGGACGACAGAAAAATACCAGAAACTGTCTGTAAAACAGTGCTTGAAAAAGGGGGATGGGCTTAAAGTGTTTTTTAAAGCTTCTCACCTGGGTCCTGCGGTAAAGACAGGTACCGATTGGTGCAAGATGTAAAGTGATTGCTGTAGCCAATGGGAAGGGGAGAAAGGCACAGAACCACCAGCCCTGCACTTTGAAAGCAGACAGCAGTGAAGGCAGAGTGTGAGGTTTACGGGTAAAGTTGCAAGGGGACCAGGATACCAGGTAGAGGACAGAAGGAGGAGCAGAGTGGTGTAGAGTGGGTAGCAGAGTTTAGAAAAGATGAGGTATTTGAGAGAGAGTGGTAGCAGTGCTGTATAGTGTAGTGTATTGTAGGAATTGGGGAAGGGGTTGCATAGAAGGTGATAAAGAGATAATGAGAAAGAAAGAGCGATAGGGTAAGATATTGGAGGCAGGGAGCAGCGTAGTAGTAATTAGTGAGCGAGGGGTCCGGGCCTCCATACCGGGTCCCAGTACCGGGTTCCTTCAATGAGGAATAACCGGGTCATTCCGACATTGGAGGACCCGGTAATTCCTCCTTGAAGGAACCCATCTCCATTCACATTTTAGCCCCCGTAGGGCTCAATGGGAATGGGGAGGGAGCTAATAACAGTGCTGTAAATAACGGCCCGTTATTAGCTCCCTGTTCCCCTCACTGGACCCGCTAAGAATGCCTGGTTTTACCAGGCGTCCTTACCGGGTCCCGCAAAGGGAACATCGTAATAGGGCATCCCGTAATGAAGGGTGCCGGTCCCGTATCGGGACCATTCATTACGGGAGCGCCTAGGTTATAATGAGGCCCTGAGTGTTAGGAAAGAGTGAGGATAGCAGATGATGGTTGAAGGAGTAGGATGCAAAAAGAGGGGTGTAGTAGAGAAGTGGGGAGTGGATGAGAGCAGTTGAGAGCAGTAGCCATGAGAGTAGTAGAAGGGGTAGTGTGGGGAGAGGAGTAGTAATGTGGAACAGGGAGAGTAGTAGTACGGAGAGGGAGAGTAGTAGTTGTGTGGAAGAGGGTACAGTAACAGAAATGGGGAGAGTGGTAGGAAGGAAGGTAGTGACATAGGAGGGTGGAAATAGGTGGAATTAGAGAATAACTAAAATATGGAGAAGAATGAAGTGGGGATGAGATGAGGTGGGAAGATTTGGACAGAGGAGGAGAGTAGAGGGATAGTAGTAAATTGATAGAGGGTTGGTCGATCATAGGGCTACCCTACACCACCCTATTAGAATTAACCATTGATAGTGTAGGGCCAGGTATAAAGTCCCTGAGGGAGATTAGACAGCCAGAGTCTCTGGGCATCTCCATGTTTGGGTTGCCTGGGCTAGGACAGAAACCCTCTGGAGTTCAGAGAGAGAGAGGTGACACCCTATCACCACTTCCTCAAACCCCTTTTTCAGCAGGTGCCTCCAACCAGTTGTCTTTCATCATTGCTCCAAAGATACTCCATATAGAGTTTGTCTCGTCAATTCATGGCTGCCCTCTTGTGTCCATGTATCTGTGCCCCGAGACTTGCCAGTTACCGGTGCAAAAGAAATGAATAAATAATAATAATAATAATAATAATAATAATAAGATCAGTCAAGCCATCTCTGAAACATAGCATAAAATAACAAATAATACTGTAGTAACATGAGCTATGAACTGAATCACTTACAAGGACTCCAGATAGGACACACTGAGATGACATGATTTGCCCTGGATCACACACTTTAGGAAAGGGGTGAAACAAGGGTGTGGCAATTTAAGCACTTGACCACATATCGTCCCAGGTGTAGTTGATTCAAATATTTATTACGGTTTTGGTTTGGGCTTCATGTGCTTAAATATTACTTTGTTTATAGCAGTGCCTTGAAAAGAACATATATTACACAAAAAACTAGCTTTTAATAATAAACCATCCTTACACTGTACAAATCGTCATGGAAACATGTTGAGCAAAAAAAGTATGGCTTTAGTTTTATTCTCCCCCTCCCATCCCACATGGATGGTCCCAATAGCAACATGCAAAGTAATGTGAGCCTAAACAGCCCCCACACCCGGGTTTTAAACCATAGTATTTATTTCACACAGCATGCAGCAGTAGGCACCCTTCCCATTTTTCATCCCCCACCATTCACATTGTTTAAGGTACAAATGTCCCTGCTAATAGTGGCCCTCCTCCTATCAATGTCTAATGGCTCCCATTGTAATGCTCTATTGACACAGAGTAAAATATTATGGTGTTACACAGATGTTTGAGGTAGCCTTATCTCGCACATAGCCTAATTGTGTAAGTTTGCCTTATCTTGCTTCTAGCCCATTTGTGCTAGTCATCCATATCTCGCATTTAGCCTCATTGTGTAAGGTAGCCTTAACTTGCTTTTAGCCCATATGTGCTAGTCAGCCATATCTCGCATTTAGCCTCATTGTGTAAGGTAGCCTTATCTTGCTTTTAGCCCATATGTGCTAGTCATCCATATCTCGCATTTAGCCTCATTGTGTAAGATAGCCTTATCTTGCTTTTAGCCCATATGTGCTAGTCAGCCATATCTCGCATTTAGCCCCATTGTGTAAGGTAGCCTTACCTTGCTTTTAGCCCATTTGTGTTAGTGAGCCATATCTCGCATTAAGCCTGATTGTGAAGTTATTATGCGTTTATCTAGCACTTAGATCACCTGTGAAATGTAGCACTGCTCCATCTACATAGTTGGGACCCAGGAAGTAGATTTTGTTGTTTGTGCAGCTAACCCCATTTTCCTCTTGCACAATGCACCTTTGCAACTCAGCGGAAAGCACAAGCTCAAGTGCACACACCCTGCTCTCACATAGAACACAAACACTATTGCACATCACCTCTGCCAAAAGAATGAATCTATTTCTAATGACAGAAATTCGAACTGTAGCTTCCCACACAACTCTCTATCTCCTTAAACACAATGCCCCCCTTTAGCCCATAATATACCTCTGCTGAACCCATATACACTCCATTTAGACATGGGTGACTAGCAGGGCCTAGGCCACCCTCACATAACTTTAATGGCTAAAATGCACACACGCATAATAGCACCTCCCAAATTCTCCAAAATGTGTTGATTCCGGTCCCTCCAAGGGCGTACAAATAAAAGCGTGTTGGAACCACAATTATGGTGAAAGGCGCTGTAACAAATGATAAAATGAATGAACAAAATAACCCTGAGAAGAATAGCTGCTTTGCTACCTTGAGCTCCAACTTTCACACAAAAGTGTGAGCTAGAGCTGGAAATTGATGTGGGCCGAAGCAAAATCACTACTTTTCACATCCCGAAAAGGCCCGTGTGTGGGACGCAGGAAAGAACGTATCAATTCAGGGCAGTCCTGAACACAGGATGGTGGTCCACCCCCTCAGGAGCCGAGACCTCATTTAGCCACCGGAGAATATAACTATATGGTGTTCAATCAAAAGGAGCAACCATTTTTTGATGCATTGCTTGACTTCACTAACAATAGGATGAGGTCAGGGAAAGGTCAGCAAAAAAGAAGACAAGAAAATGAGGATACAGAACAGAGGTAGGTCAAAGAGAAAATTAGTGGCAATGAGGTTATGAGGGTATTGATGGTTGGGTGCTGCGGGATTGGTTAAGGCTTAATACCGGCAAAACTGACGTGATGATCATGGAGAGGCATTCCTATGCTATGGTTCTCCCAGTTATGGCCCTCTGAGATGCTACCTGGCCCCATTCCTTCTGATTCTGTTCACAATCTGAGCTCTATGTTTGTTAATCCTCTTCCTTTGGCCCATAAGATTAACGTTGTTTCTAAAGGCTGTTTCTTTTCATCAAAGGCCCGCAAAACATCTTTCCCCGCCCCAGACCTGACCGGCCGCTCGCATCACCACATGCTCTCCTACACCTACCTGCTTAGCAGGCTGTGAGATCTGGCCTGGCCACCTCATCAGCCCTCCACCGCCATGGGCACGCCACTACATGACATACGCCACATGCTCTTGGACTCCATTAACACAGTGAACACATGCTGGCTGGTCCTGTGCAAATTGACCCACAAAGTCACTCCGTCGCCTGACTCGACTGACAATTCTGCTCCTGCACACCTACTGGGAGTGCCGGCCTGGCCACCTCACCACCCTCCATTGACCTGCGGTAAACCAGTGGGATCCAAATGCCACATGCTCAGGAACCCCAGCAACCGGGTGTACCCAGGGGGTGGTCCTGGGTAAATTGACCAATGGAGCCACTTCCACACCTATGTATCTACTTTCAAAGCTTAAATGAGAGAAAATGCTATCGAAAATAACAAACACTTCCACATTAAAATGGAAAGTAACGGTGTAGGGTATGGAAACACTAAAGACAAGGAGGTGAGCATTATGCTCCATCTTCCATGTATTCCTGTCTATTGCAG
This sequence comes from Ambystoma mexicanum, assembly GCF_040938575.1. Lineage (NCBI taxonomy): Eukaryota > Metazoa > Chordata > Amphibia > Caudata > Ambystomatidae > Ambystoma > Ambystoma mexicanum. The sequence continues at coordinate 858,121,332 of NC_090934.1, read as the reverse complement.
TTTCAACAAAACACAAAATGTATAACAACCCACATGGGAAAAAATATAAATTTTTTCCATAAAAAAACAAAAAACTACATTTCCCTTAGTTCTAGCCTACCTGTAGTCCCATTTGCTCTGAGCAAGAGACCATAGTCCTTCCTGTCATCTCCCTCTTCTATGATGCTCTTAACGGCACTCCAACATGAAAACAAACTGAACTAGGTCAAGCATGAGGCGTCCCCTCTCGACTGCCCTGCTCTGCCTGACTTCCAAATAAATCTAGTGAACCACAGCTCTTGAACCGCCTGTGCATCTCACTAGCCTGCCTCCGTTGTTCTTTTGGTCATCTCCTAACGAAAAACAAAAAGAGCATGTTAGGGAGGCGGATACACAACCCTATTCTGGGAGAAAATCTGTCATAAGTACAATCATAGACATTGTCACTACACTCTCGCGTGTATCTAGGGTGGGAAAGTAATGTTTGCCTCCTAGTCTTTAATAGAATCAAGACTCCCTGCGCTATTAGCAGGGGTAATCTTCATTCCATGTCAAGACCGGTGGCGAGTATTATGCTTGTTCAAAGCTTGTCATTACTGCTGCTGCTACTGATTGCGCAGGCTTGAAATAGAATGCTCTAAACGTAGTGATGCTGGCCCAATCGGCCACTTGCAGGAAATCTCGCAACCTCGCGCCCTGCGCTAGCACTTTTGAAGCAATTGCGCCCCTTACGGAATGCGCTCCGATTCTGGTCATGTCTACTCCAGCTAACAACATTACTTATCGCACCCATCTCGCTATGGTGGCTGTTGCGACCGCTTTGTATGGTTTTATGTGCGCTATGAGTAATTGTGTTGTCCCCATAAGCCTCATCTCTGCTGTCCTATGCGCGTACCACCTTATTGCAGGCACCATTTGGGATGTTCGTGTAGGTAAGGTTATACTATCGCAGTGGAGCCAGTATTCCTTCTCCTGACTAGCGTGAAGGTAGCCCTGTCTGCTCCGTATACTTTCCTGTTTACAACTAGAGCTCTAACATCTGCTACTCTCCTGCAGGAGACTATGCATAAGAGCATCACTAGTTTGCCTGACAGTTGTTTTAAAGATCTGTTTCCTGGCCAACCGGCCAATAATCTTAGAACTGCTGATACATCCCACAGGGTGTCGTACATTGGTTCCGGCTGTTTCCTAAACCATATTCCTCTATGGAGTCGGATTACTGCTATGTTCTCACCTACCGGCATGCCTCCGATGGCCAAGTGGCCCGCTGATATAGAAGACCTTTATACCCCTATCTTCGGTATGCTTTTCCATCTTGCAGTAATTCATCTAGAAAATGTGTATCTCTACTAAAGGGGCCGACACGGGATGAAGATCTCTCCCTTTGAACCATCAAGACCATCTGCTCCAAGCTGCGTCGTAGCTCCGTATTGTGGACAGCACCCACGATTCTGGAATGAGTCGAGTAGCCGGAGCCGAAATGCCTGGGAGATTAAAAAGTACAATCATAGACATTGTCATTACACTCTCCCATGTATCTAGGGCGGGAAAGTAGTGTTTGCCTCCTAGTCTTTAATAGAATCAAGACTCCCTGTGCTATTATCAGGGGTAATCTTCATTCTATGTCAAGACCGGAAGCAAGCATTATGCTTGTTCAAAGCTTGTCATTACTGCTGCTGCTACTGATTGCACAGGCTTGAAATAGAATGCTCTAAACATAGTGGTGCTGGCCCAATTGGCTGCTTGCAGGATATCTTGCAACTTCGCACCCTGCGCTAGTGCTTTTGAAGCCATTGCACCCCTTATGGAATGCGCTCCTAACCTGGTCATGTCTACTCCAGCTCACACCATTACTTCTCGCACCCATCTCGCTATGGTGGCCGTTGTGACCGCTTTATATGGTTTCCTGCATGCTATGAGTAATTGCGTTGTCCTCATAGGCCTCATCTCTGCTGTCCTATGCTCGTACTCCCTAATTGCAGGCTGCTACGCACCATTTGGGATGACCGTGTAGATAAGGGTATACTATCGCTGTGGAGCCGGTATTCATTCTCCTGACTAGCGTGAAGGTAGCCCTGTTGGGTCCATATACTTACCTGTTTACATCTAGAGCTCTAACATCTGCTACTCTCCTGCAGGAGACTATGTATAAGAGCATCACTAGTTTGCCTGACAGTTGTTTTAAAGATCTGTTTCCTGGCCAACTGGCCAATAATCTTAGAACTGCTGATACGTCCCACAGGGTGTCATACCTTGGTTCCGGCTGTTTCCTAAACCATAAATCCTCTAAGGAGTCGGACTACTGCTATGTTCTCACCTACCGGCATGCCTCTGATGAGCAAGTGTCCCGCTGATATAGAGGACCTTTATACCTCTATCGTTCGGTATGCTTTTCCATCTTGCAGTAATTCATCTAGAAAATTCTGTATCTCTACTAAAGGGGCCGAAACGGGATGAACATCTCTCCCTTTGCACCATCGAGACCATCTTCTCCAAGCTGCGTTGTAGCTCTGTCTTGTGGACAGCACCCACGATTCTGGAATGAGTCAAGTAGCCTGAGCCGAACGGCCAGGGAGATTCCAGCGTATCATGCCATCATGCACGCCATCAGTGGGAGTGTCCCTCTCACTCTCAGAGGACATGACCCGCTGGCTACATGAGCAGGTTGTCTCCTGGTGGCAGTACATTCGGATAGTCTATCACTAGCTCCATCATCGTCGGGAACCACACTTGCGACTTCCACATTGGGACCACCAGTATAATCCTCGCTCTCTCTCTGCAAACGTTCGCTAGTATACTGTTCATCATTATGAAAGGTGGAAAGGCATAGTGTCTCCCCTCCAGTCTTTGAGGAAGGCATCTACTCCAGCTGCTGTCGGATCTAACCTCCAGCTGAAATGCCTGCTCTTCTGAGCTTTCAGTCTGGATGCAAATAGATCCCTGTGCACTGGTCCCCATAGTTCCTATATCTGCTGGAAGGTACTCTTGTCCAGCATCCAGTCAATGGAGTCTGATAGGTGTCTGGAATTCCAGTCCACTACTACATTGAGCGAACCTGGGAGATATTCTGCTACTACTGAGGTCCCTGACTCGAAGCAGAAATGCCAGAAGTTCTTGGCTAGCTCTGCGAGTAATTTGGATTTCGTCCCTCCTAAGTGATTGATGTATCTGACTGCTGATATGTTGTCCATCTTCAGCAGGATACACAAGTTCACCCTGCTTTTCATGAAGGCTTTTATTGCAAATGACCCAGCTAGCAGCTCTAGACAATTGATGTGCATCTTGAGCTCCTCTGTGCACCATTTTCCTCCTGTTGCTAACTCTCGCAGCAAGCTCCCCAACCTGCTCTGCTGGTGTCCGACACTATCACCAGGTCGGGTGGGTCTCCAAATGTGGCCTTCCGGTTCCAGGCGTCCATATTCTGTAGCCACAATTCCAGTTCTGTCTTGAAATTTACATTGCGGGGTACTGCTTGATGGTACTTTAGCCCTTGCTGCAGGTGCTTTATTTTTAGTCGTTGCAGAGCTCGATAATGTAATGGTCCTGGAAATATTGCCTGAATCGATGCCGCTAGTAGACCCTCTACTCTCACTATTGTCCTTAGGGATACTACACTTTTGTCTAGGCAGCTCCTTATCTCCCTTTTTAAATGTCTTATCTTCCTGGTCGGAAGCTCTAATGTAGCTGTCCTGATGTCTATGATGAAACCCAGGTAGTCTATCTGTCTTGTCGGGGATCACGCCTGACTTCTACTGGTTCACAAGGAAACCTAGTGACGCTAGCAGATCTTTCACCAAGCCTGTCTGGTATTGGAGCGTCTCTCTGCTGTTCGACATCAGCAGGATATCGTCCAGATATATGATTATTCTTATTCCCTTGTCTCTGATTGCTGCCGCTATCAGCTTCATGAGCTTTGTAAAGTCCAACAACGCTGAGGCCAGTCCAAAAGGCAGTGTTGTAAATTGCCAAAATTATCCGTCCCAGTTGACGGAATTTTTCTTGCACTGGTATCGTAAGGTAAGCGTCCTTCAGGTCGATCGTCGTGATCCAGTTGCCCTGCCTGAGGATGTTCCTGAGCTGGTGTATCCCTTCCATCTTGAAATGGTGGTATGTCACCCAGCCGTTTAGCTCTTTCAAATTTATCACAGGTCTTACTTTGTCTTTCCTGTGCACCAGGAACATGTTGCTGATAAACTTTGGGGCTGTGCTGCAGGGTTCTATCACCCTCTTTTGTGCTAGGCTTCGCAGTTCTGCATGTAGGGTCTCTTTCTCTACTTGGCTGTATGCATTGGGCGCGGGGATTGGGTTTGTATGGGCAACTGTATAAATTCTAGTTGCAGTCCTTTGACTGACTGCAGAACCCAGGCATCGCTGGAAAGCGCGCGCCAGTTCTCCCAGAAACGCAGTGTTCTCCCCCACTATGGGCCGATATGTGGGATATCTCACCTGTGGGCAAGCTTTGTCCTCTTCCATGTCCTCTGCCTCGTCGTCTTCTCTGAAATCGCCACAAAAGCATTGTGCTGCTTGTTTTCCCAGTAATGGGCCCTGTTGTTTTGAGGCCTTCTTGCGGCTTCGTAACGACCAGTCGCTCGGCCTCGATACCAACCGGTTCTGGAAAAAACTCTGCCTGGAAATATCTTTCTTATAGATGTCTGAGCCTTCTCTAGGGAGGTGTAGGTGCCTATGAACCTCCCCATTTACTTCTTGAATGTCTCCTCGAACAGGAGTCCTTGTGCCACCTCGTCTGCCTCGTAGGAGGCTAGGTCTCCTAACTTGGGGTCAATTTTGAGGAGGAGGCCTCTTCTGCGCTCTGATGATATGGCGCAGTTTGCATTGCCAAGGAGGGATACTGTTCTTTGTGCCCAGTTCATGAGGATGTCGGGCCCACCTCTTCCTCGGTGTCTTGGGCTCCCTCCGCCAGGTCCATAATATTAGCCAGGGGTCCTGCAATAACTAGGACCTTCTGCTGGTAGCTCTTCAAGGACCTATCTATCCTTTCCTGGGGTCTCGGGTGGTCTTTGAGACGAACGCCAGCATCTTTGGGTTGAGTTCTGGTGCCTCGGCTACCTTGCGTGGCAGTTCTGGTTTTGGGCATTCTGCCCCCATCCGCTTTCTTGCTTCTCTTTCCAGGGCTTTGCGAAGTCTGTGGGTCATAAATTTTGTGACCCGCGGTGATGGTATCCACTCTGAAGACTTAGGGTTACGGATATCTTCTGTCTCAAACATATCCGAGATCTTGTTGTCATCTTCTGTATTGTTAAGTTTCTTTAGCCTTTTCTTAGGCGGGGATGAGGTTCTTCCTCGTCCCCTCTATCTATCGTCCTCCTCTTGTGAGGACTGTGGGGTCTCTGTGGGCTCCTCCTTCAAGTCCTGCCCCTCATGTCCCATATTTTCCTCCCCTGGCTAGGGGGTCATGAGGCTGGGCACTCCCGATCTGCTCATGAAGGTGTTTCTCAATTTCATTAATGCGTCTGCAGCCTCTGGGGCCTCATCACCTGCCCAGTCTGGATGACCCGGGGGGTCAGAAGAGGTTTCTTTTCTCTTCCGGGTCTTATTACACCCCTCAGGGCCCTCTGGCGTGGCATTGTGGACATGTTTTCCTTATTGGTGCTCTTGTCCTCCTGGCTTAAAAATGATTCAATCGTTGACAGTCTCTCCTGCAGGGGCCTCACCGCCTGTGCCATAGCTTCTGCCAGTGAGTTTCCCAGCCTGCTCTGCCTCGCTCCATTCAAATTCTGCCATTATATATGTGCTGTTTGTGTGCCTTTATCTACCTGTAAAAGGTGCAGTGACACGTCCACTTCTTCACTGTACTTTTGTAGTGTGGCTGCACCTCTTCTGTCCTGCTGTGCAGGCTTCACATGTATTCAGAGCTTTATCTGTCAGCTTGCTGTTTATAGCAAGAAAGAAAACTTTGGCTGGCCGCAGGCTCGCGCTGTTTTAAAGTTCTTGTGAGGTTATGCAATCTCTCCCTGCTTAACGGGGAGTTTGTGAGTGCTCTGCCGTGCGCAGATAGTGTGCTTTACACATTATTTCAGCCTTTGAGCTGTTTTATCGTTCCGCTGTCTGCGGATTTGGTAGAATTCGTGTTCTTTTTTTTTGTCTATGCTGGTAGGATTCTGCGACTCGTGTTGCTTCTTGGTTGCCTCGGGGAGGGAAACTCCTCCTTTCCAATGGAGGGGGCTAATACACCTTGCGTCGGCGCTCACAGGGCGCTCCAGCTTCGATCTGAAAACCGGCCCACCCCCCCACCTCCCGAGGAAGGGGACTGCGTATTCTGATACGAGGAGGCAGGCGGAGCCTAGCTATGCCGTGAATACGGCAGAGGGTCGTTGGCTCCTCTGCTAATGTTCTACCGCTGACAAGTATAATATTTCTTACGCCATAAGATATTGCGCATACTTTACTCATGTATATACAGTGCACATTCACTATAAAACACGCTGTTCCTAAATACTATAAACACAACGTTCTATAAATACTGCTTCGCGCAGAAACAGGAAAGTGTGACTTATCTGCATAGAGAGCAGGAAAGAAGAGGGAAATGGCAGGAAGGACTATGGACTAGAACTAAGGGAAATGTTGTTTTTTTGTTGAAAAAGAAAGAAAGATTTATTTTTTTCCCATGTGGGAAGTTATAAAGTTTGTGTTTTGTTGGAACTGCTGGAGACAGGAACAAATGGAAGATGAAGCATAATGCTTGCCTCCGGTCTTGACATAGAATTGGATAGGGGGGCACTCCCCGACGGCAAGGCTAAGCAAAGGTAAAGGCAGCACCTTCCAAAGTTAAATGCGAAGCAATGTGATAGAATATGCACACCCCTCCGACCTTAAATAACCCGAGAAGCTACAGGATGCGGGAATATCTGATGTCATGATATATGGGATACTTCACGTGCTAAAGGAAAAGGCACAGCCATCGAAAAAGGGAAAACACTTTCCCACGTTAAATAAAAAGCAAAGCAAGAACAGAGACCGATTATATAATTATGAGGCTGCGCACTCGCCCCTCTGTCAGGTATTTCTATGAAACTCCTAAAATTACACCATTAGCAGGACATGCCCTCGAAAGAGCAGGACATCGTAGTGTTCTCCGGTTGCCATTCTCCAAATTCAAAATCCAGGCACCTGCCTTTAAAATGCCTTGCAACCAAAAGATTCCATCTACCCAGTGCATACCACCGAACTCAAACATACTCTCAGCCACTCATATGCAGTCGTTAGAGTAAAGGTAGTCGATGTCATCATTTCTTGTCCTCCCGCCCTCCCACCAGTCCAACCCCTGGCGCTACTTAAAGGATAGTTCCGGGACTTTTTTTTTATTGTCCCTACGGTTCGGCCATGTGTTTTTAAGCATAAATCGGTAGATCGTAGAAAACTTTCCTATGGACCTTACCCGACTTTTCGTCCATTAACGCACTCGAAATCAGCCGCCATTTTCTGATAATCCTATCATTTCCCCCCATCGCCCTGGCTCACCTGCTTTTGCGGCACTAAATCAAATCCCCCGCCCCTGAGCCTGACATCAGCAGACGCGTACCGCCCATTTCCCAACGCCAAAGCACGTTTCGTGTCAACAATCGCTGCGCCTCAGCTAATGAAGTGTCGCCATGGAAATGGCAGGACGCCTCTTTCCTCTATAAGTATAAACACACCGTTTCACAACACACAGCAGCAGATTTTCGATTCCATTACTCTCTCTGTGTTACTTTGAGTATTCTGTGACTCGTTTCTGTGCTCTGGTCAGCTACCTTCGCCGCTTCTAGGCCTTGTGAACACCTGTACCATCTCTGTAAATTATTTTACTTTCTTTACCACACAATGGCTACAATAATGCCGTATATGTACGAGCCCGAGTACACTGAGGAAGAACTACTGGAAAGGCAAGCAGGCGAAAACGATGGGGATTCGGACGGCAGTTGGGAGGACCAGTCAACGGATGAAGAGCCTGGACCATGTCGCATGGACGGCGTCTCCACCTGGTGCACGTGCAATCGGTGCAAGCTAATGCCAACTGAGGAGGAGAACTGCTGCTGCCGTGAAAATTCCGGGTGCTTGGCCTACATTTCGGAAGGCGAGCCAAGTCCGCAATGCATCACCGAGCTGCCAGAGTTCAGGGAAGCCTGCCTCTCACGGACCGTGTTGAGGATGATGATGGTGCTTATGCACGAACTTCGCGGCACTGTTCGTCCGCGTAATCCGAGTAACGAGTAAGTATACTCTGGTTGTGATGTCAGTGATGCCACTACTATGTCATGGTCGTCTCCCACATATAAAATTACATCTACATATCATTCGAATGCATGTAAATTGGTTCCATATTGTGCATTTTCTAGATAGAATTTTTTTCAAAGCAGAATGACATTTTGTACCTGAATCGACAGTGATAAGAAAGTTTTGTCATTTTAATACAGTTTGCATCTTTCATTTTCACAGGTGGTACAGGCTGGTGGCCTATCGTTGCTTCACTTGGTGGCTTCACGGGAGGCTCGGACACTGCGTTCGGAGAGTAATACCTGCCTGTGCGGTACTTGCCATTAGACAACATTTCCCCAGTGACAGTGGACAATACCGCGGATTTTCCCTGGATGTGCTGCAACCAGAACTTTACACTGTGTAATGTTTATTATTTATGTTCAATTGAAATTAAGATCTAAAATAAAACCCAACATATATTTTAACAATGGTTGTTTTGATTTTTTAAATTAATCTAGTGTGTCTCCATTGAATAGTCTTCCTGTGCCTTGTCTTGTCACACCACATGTCTCCGGCCAGCATCCTCCCTCACGCTGGCCGCCCACCTTCAATCCACATAACCGTTGAACCCATATGCAGCAGACATACATATGTTATTTTGCGGGTTGGCATCAAGCCTCCCGGCCTTGCCTCCTCCCCCAAAAATACTTACCACACCACTTTGTTCAAGCGTTGGCAATAAAAAGAAGGCCGTTGGATTTTATTGATACAAAACATGGTTATAGGTAAATAATCCATATGGTTGATCATAATAAATCATCCTTTTGGGCACCGGGTACAGAGATGACCCCCTCTGGCCCGTGCCGCCTTGCCACCACAGGCCAGCCTGCTGCTGACTAACTGCCTAGGCATCCAGGGTCTCCAGGGTGAACTGCACCCATATATTCTCCTGGGAGGGTGAGGTATTTATAAACTCACCCCCCTGCCTTCCATGTACTATATCCTGCAGCCTGCCTCTTACATGCAGTTAGATGGCCTCTCCTTGGTGAGGCCCTGCGGCAAACGAGTCTTGTTTGCACGACCACCGCCCCAATCCACCCCCCCCCCCGCCCTATCAAAGGCAGTTCGCACCGGGGTACTTGTGCTGGCAAGTGGAGCTGTCAGGGAGCGATAAAGGCCAAGAGGTGCCAAAGACCATGTACACTTCAAAGTGGTCTATAGAGCATGGGTTGTTGTTCCCATGTCTACCTCCAGACCCCGTGTCTCCTGCCAAGCATCCCCCCTCACGCTGGAGGGCCCCCTGCAATCCACATAAGTGTGTCTCCATTCACGAGTCTTCCTGTGTCTTGTCTGCACGACCACCGCCCCAATCCACCCCCCCCGCCCTATCAAAGGCAGTTCGCACCGGGGTACTTGTGCTGGCAAGTGGAGCTGTCAGGGAGCGATAAAGGCCAAGAGGTGCCAAAGACCATGTACACTTCAAAGTGGTCTATAGAGCATGGGTTGTTGTTCCCATGTCTACCTCCAGACCCCGTGTCTCCTGCCAAGCATCCCCCCTCACGCTGGACGGCCCCCTGCAAACCGCATAATGCCACGACATATACACGTCATTCATTCACAAACACACCACTGTTTCGAATTCTTTATAACCCACTTCATATTTCTAATGAGAACTTCTTTGCGCTTTGCTAGTCAACCCGTGAAGGTGCTGGTTATCTGCTCTTCGTCTCTGTGAACTTCCGTGACCACTTCGAGGAAACTCGTCAGTTTGCAACCTGTGAACTGCTCCCTGTTCTACGACAAGAAACTATTCTGATCCCTGCATCTAACTGTTTGTTCGTCAAGGTAAGGCCATGTACCATAATCATTTTGCGTCCAATTTCTTTTCGTTCAAGACAGTACATGCAAGGAACTAGTCACATGTTCTGAGTTTAGTCAAATTATCTTTCTATTTTTTTAAAGTTATTCAAATACTTATCCGCATGTGAATAACGTGTATAGTTCCAAGAACCAAAACGAACCTTGCATTGAACCTTTTATGTGTCATTTCATTTTTTAACACATTGGTATTCATAGAGAATTGTTGATCTTTACTTTTCAGAACTTTCCACAATGCCTGCCTGTTCCATTGGCGGTTGCCCTTCGAAGACCCATAATAAATCTGAAGTTACTATAATGCATGTTTTCCCTAAGACAATAGATCAGATAAAAGAATGGGTCCGATATTGCGGATATCCACCGTCTGAGCTTGAAAGTAGAGTCCTAGAAGTCTTTGCGGACAAGAGGGGTGATCGATACCGCATCTGCAGCAGGCACTTTAGCTCAGACATGTACTCCACATCATTGCTAATAAAGAAGAACACACCGCGAGCGAGGCGAAAATTGCTCTCAACTGCTATTCCCACTCTATTCATCCACATCCCTCCACTGGTGAGTCAAGTTTACGTATTTATCTCTCGGCCTTGCGGTAGTGTGTAGCATTAGCTAACAATAATTTCCCCATTTATGTATCCACTCAATATGAAGGCGGAAGATTCTCCATCCGTGTCGTTATTGCAGTCATCAGCCACTTCAAGCGCCTATCGGGTAATCTTACTTAGCTATTCTGCCACTGACTTTTTTTGGGCATGTAAATCAATAGTTTTAATTTATCGTGTGATTATTTTACCTAATGGTACACCCTTGTACTCGTCCTCTAGTCTTTGTTTTCAGTTATAATTATTGTTATCCAAAATAATGCAAGTACTGTCTTTCAGGGAGATGCTGAGGAGTCCAACGTATTGACGACAACCGTTGATGTCACTCAGATGCTCGAGGTACGTTTCCGGACAGTTCCATCGATGGAGATCATCAGATCTTGCATTCTTGTAGCGTGATTGTTACACACAATGTTTCTTTCGTTTTTAGCCATTGATATGTCCTTCTGTCGTCGCCCTCCTATGTGTCTTCTTTTTTCAATATTGTGTTCATTACTAATGAAAGTCCTATGTTTCAGGGAGTCGATGGAGCATTAGTCCAAGAAGAAGGGGGAGCATGCAGTTACGGGTCGGCGCAACAGCTTGCAGAAGTGTGCACCGCAGTTACATCGTCCCTTGATGTTCTTATGCATTTCGAGGTATGGATACTGACAGTTCGATCAAGCGAAATCATATGAGGTGATTACATCCGCTATACTTCCTTCTTTATTAACGCAAGTACTATGTTTCAGGGAGATGACGGAGCTTCTTCTACAAGAACATCACCCCTAGTAGTTGATGCAGATCTCTGGGTGGTGACACTTCCAACGATCGAGCAAATCGAATCATATTTACATATCCATTATTTATTTTAGACAACTGATCATTTGTGCAGGTCTATTTAGATGAGCCGTTGACGCCTGCACAAAGTTTATGTTCTTTTTAACAAAATAGAAAACCATACTAATGCAATTACTGTGTTTCAGGGAGTTACTGAAGCATCATCTTCAATAATATCATCAATGGAAGTCTATGAGGAGCCCGAGGTATGGATCTTGACAGTTCCATCTAACTAGATCAACAATGCGCGAATAATTGTCGTTTGAATGTTCTACACAAAGCGTTCATTCGTGTTTTGCTATTGAGATGTACGTGGGTATTGGTCCCCAAGTACATTTTGTGTTTTCAATATTATTATACATACTAATGAAAGTTCTATGTTTCAGGGAGTCGATGGAGCGTCAGTGCGTGATGGATGTGCTTATCATGAAAATATAGTCGTTGCAGCGCAAGAGGAAGTGGAGACATGCACACACGAGTCGGAGCAACAGCGTCCTGATGTTGAAGTTCGAGGCAAGAAAGTTTCAAAGAAAAGAAAGCAAAAGAAGGTTAGTGTCCTGGTCACTATATTATGTTGTTTTTCACTGTTAATAGTTCAATACTGTAAGTTGTGTTTAAACTGAACATCCCTTTTCCAATCTGTCCTCTAGTTGCGAGTGGGTGTACGAACTAGATCTACACAGACAGTGAAGCGAACAAGAGATGTTGCTTGTCAAACCTTTTGGCAGGGACTTGAGATTGGAGATGCATCGTGCCAATGGGAAGAATATTAAGTGATTGACAACGGAGCTATACCACCACCAGCCATTGATAGTGAATGTCCTCCTGGTAGTTCGGATGCAGTCGGAGATCAATTCACAGAATCCACACCCGCAAAAACTAAGACCGCAAGAAAGTTGAAGAAATTGTTTTATTCACCCATCGCCGGAGAAGGAACAGATGTTGCAATGGAAGAGAATGAAGTGGACGACAATGAAACACCATCAATATCACTGAACATAGCGGAAGACGATATCAGAGATTCTACCTTTCATGTGAGTGACATGTCCTCAATGTTACAGGCCGAACCAGCTGGGATGCAGAGTGACAGTATAAGGAAAGAGGCCAAATTCATTGTATTCGATAGTTGTTTGATTGATATTATTATTCGGATGAAATGTGGGCATTCGGTTGGTGGGGAAGTATGTGGGGAGCCATTGATTAATGTGACTCGTGCAATTCGAGGCACTAACCTTAAAATACATGCCACCTGTACAAAATATCATCCTTTCTCATGGTCTGCACAACCCATGCTGGGGCAACTGCCAGCAGGCAATCTACTTTGTGCAGCGGCTGCACTTTTTAGTGGTTCAAGTTTTAAAAAGTTAGAGTCTTTCTTTCAGTTTGTGGGAATCCATTTCATTGCGAAAACTCAGTTCTACAAATACCAAACCGATTATCTATTTCCAGCCATTAGCGAAGCTTGGAGAATGGAAAAAATGTCTATTGATAGTACATTCGCGGGCAAACGGTTCAGGCTAGCCGGTGATGGACAGTGCGACAGCCCAGGATTTTCAGCCAAGTACTGCACCTACCACTTTCAGGACATGGAAAGTAAGAAAATTGTGAGTTCGGTGGTCGTGCAGGTGTCACAAAGTACATCCTCAGTGGCCATGGAGAAAGTTGGCTTTGTAGCATCATTGCAAGAACTACAATCGCGGGGAATGGTGATCGACCTGATAGCCACGGACAGACACGTTTCAATTGCCAAGACAATGAGAGAAGAGTACAAAAATATAAATCACCAATTTGACGTTTGGCATCTTGCAAAAACAATCAATAAAAAAATGTCGGCTGCAGGTAAAAAAAAAAGATATGCAAGGTATTTCACAGTGGTCCAAGTCAATAAGCAACCATCTTTGGTGGAGCTCAAAAACATGTGGAGGGTCGTTGGAAATTCTACTGGAAAAATGGCGGTCAGTAATGCTACACTGTAGCAACGTTCACCGCTGGACCACAAACCAACATTTCCACAATTGTGAACATGGCCATTTGTCCGCAGAGGAGGCACGGAAGAAGAAGTGGTTGATTCCTTCATCACCCACTCACAAAGCCATTGAAAAGATTGTATTTGATAAAACTATAACAAGAGATTTGAGGGGACTCACGGAATTCTGCCACACAGGAGATTTGGAGGTGTTCCACAATATGTGCCTAAAGTACAGGCCAAAACGATTGCATTTTGGCATGGAGGGCATGATAAATCGGACTCTTCTAGCGGTCTTGGCACATAACCATAATGTTGGCCGTCAACAAAGTAGGACGACCGGAACTTTAGGGACGCTTCGCTACAATAAGGCCTTCACTAAAAGAAGTAAACAATGGGTTATCAAACCAGTGTTTGAGGATATGCAATATGACTTTATTGAGAGACTTATTGTTGATGTCCTAGATAGGCACATACATGAAGTTGTGAACGAACCTGTGCAGGGGACAACTGCATTGCCACCCAACATTGCCTCTGTTCCATGTCCACCTAAAGAAGAGCTCATTGAGAAATACACATCACGGTTTAAATGATTGTAATTTGATTGTCTGTTCTCTCGAGTCTCCTCATGTCGCAGGCCCATTGAATATGTGTAGCTATGTATTGTGTAAATAAAAGTGATTGCTCTGTGAGTCCTGTGAGATGGCCTTACACTGAATGTAGCTAACTAGGAATGTGTGCTCGTTCAAAGTGAAGGTCAGCTGCTTTGATTTTTTTCTCGGGTGCCGGAATGGCCCACGACTCAGTATAAGGTTCTATTGTTATTTGACCTTGACAGGCCGGGACCATCCCGAAAGACTTCTTTTTGGGGGCGTGGGGCAATAACGTAAGAAACGATAATGAATATAATTTCAGAAACGAAAGCCATTTAATGTTCGTTCATTAGAAGAAATAATGTCGGCATAGAAGGAGTGGTATTTCGGGGCTGCCCTACGCACAGACACAATGGAAAATGCAAATATAATGTAAGTAACTCTTTAGATGAGTTTATACTGCAATTTAATTACTATACAGTAGCTTTAAAGACGGGTTAAGTTGTACTTGTTCGTTCTATGTGGCATATTGTTTTGTACCGCGCACTATCTTGAGGAGAACCATCTCCTTTTACGGAAGCACCTCAAAACCTTCCTCTTTGCTTCTGCTTTCTCTCTCCCTCTCCCCTGCTACAACTGGTCCACTGTCTGCGACCTCGGTCCTGGGCCCTTCCACTCTCCACCTGCACTGCCTCCCTGTCAACCCCTGCACTGGGGGACTGTCTCAGTATCCTACAGCCCCCCCTTGACGTATAATACCCAGTTGCACTGTCCTAGCTATGAAATAATTTCCCGACCTAATATATAAAATGAATAATTTTAATAAAGATCTGATGGTGAGACTAATTTCATTTTTTATGTTTTTAAAACAGGTACATCCTTCATTATTGTATGTGTCACGAGTACCAGACACCGGCGGATGGCTTTTATAACCGCCAGTTGCTTCTCCGCGTGAACAACGTTACCACCCTGACCATTTTATGGGACGATCGCCAAGTACAAGTATGCCCTTACGCGGTACTAACGGCTAGATGCAACATACAGACCGTTGTGGTGGCCTAGTGCCTCGTTGTTGGAACAGCCATGCGATTATCAGTGCGACCGAAGAGCTTATTTTATCGTAAACCAACACCCTGTGTACTGCACACGAACATCGCTTGCCTTAAGACGAACTATTTTGGATCGAGAGCAAAGAAAAATGCAAATCGCAGAATATTCTCTAAACATTTGATGTCCAATAAATGTACTTTGCCAAATGGACAATCTTGCCGTTTGCTTTTAAACCACAGTTTCATATTCCGAATTGTGGCGCTGTATTGTGAGATGATCTAAGACCCTGTGTACAGCAAAGGAACATCGCGTGCCTCAAAACGAACTTTTTGGAACGTGAGCAAATAAAAATGCAAATCGCTGAATATTCTCTAAACATTTGATGTCAAATAAATGTACTTTACCAAATTTACAATCTTGCGGTTTGATTTAAAAGTACAGTTTCATATTCCCAATTGTGGCGCGCTGTGTTGTGAGCTGATCTGTGTTGGTTTCCGGGTTCTGTGTGTAGTCGCGTAGAAGACGCCTGGGCGCGTTTGCCTACGCAGCACAGTCACGTCACGGATAGAGGCGGGGAATATGAATGTTTTGATAAAGTCTGTTTCAGGGGCGGGGGATTTGATTTAGTGCCGCAAAAGCAGGTGAGCCAGGGCGATGGGGGGAAATGATAGGATTATCAGAAAATGGCGGCTGATTTCGAGTGCGTTAATGGACGAAAAGTCGGGTAAGGTCCATAGGAAAGTTTTCTACGATCTACCGATTTATGCTTAAAAACACATGGCCGAACCGTAGGGACAATAAAAAAAAAGTCCCGGAACTATCCTTTAACCTAAAAAGAGGCACTGTCATTATCGAGACTGGTACACCATAGCACACCAATGATTGGGCTGTCGCGGCCTTTGTATCACTTTGCTGATCACATAACATACCAGATCGGCCAGTTGAGTGCCAGGCTATATGAGCCAAATGCTCTCGTTCCATGTCCTCAGCTATGTGACTACCATAGCCCTTAATGACGAAAGATTTGAGAGTGAATAATATATCTTTTACAAATAGCTCTCCCAGCTGCTTCTCCCTTGCCACGCTAGACAAAGACGGTGGAGTACCTCTTTATTTCCCTTGCCACGCTAGACAAAGACTGCCACGCTAGAAAAAGATGGTGGAGAATCTCTTTCTTTCCCTTGCTACGCTAGACCAAGACTAGGGTGTACCTCTTTCTTTCCCTTGCCACGCTAGACAAAGACGGTGGAGTACCTCTTTCTTCCCCTTGCCATGCTAGACAAAGATGGTGGAGTACCCCTTTCTTCCCCTTGCCACGCTAGACAAAGACGGTGGAGTACCTCTTTATTTCCCTTGCCACGCTAGACAAAGACTGCCACGCTAGAAAAAGATGGTGGAGAATCTCTTTCTTTCCCTTGCCATGCTAGACAAAGATGGTGGAGTACCCCTTTCTTTCCCTAGCCACGCTAGACAAAGACGGTGGAGTACCTCTTTCTTCCCCTTGCCACGCTAGACAAAGACGGTGGAGTACCTCTTTATTTCCGTTGCCACGCTAGACAAAGACTGCCACGCTAGAAAAAGATGGTGGAGAATCTCTTTCTTTCCCTTGCCATGCTAGACAAAGATGGTGGAGTACCCCTTTCTTTCCCTAGCCACGCTAGACAAAGACGGTGGAGTACCTCTTTCTTCCCCTTGCCACGCTAGACAAAGACGGTGGAGTACCTCTTTATTTCCCTTGCCACGCTAGACAAAGATTGCCACGCTAAAAAAAGATGGTGGAGAATCTCTTTCTTTCCCTTGCCATGCTAGACAAAGATGGTGGAGTACCCCTTTCTTTCCCTAGCCACGCTAGACAAAGACGGTGGAGTACCTCTTTCTTCCCCTTGCCACGCTAGACAAAGACGGTGGAGTACCTCTTTCTTCCCCTTGCCACGCTAGACAAAGACGGTGGAGTACCTCTTTATTTCCCTTGCCACGCTAGACAAAGACTGCCACGCTAGAAAAAGATGGTGGAGAATCTCTTTCTTTCCCTTGCCATGCTAGACAAAGATGGTGGAGTACCCCTTTCTTTCCCTAGCCACGCTAGACAAAGACGGTGGAGTACCTCTTTCTTCCCCTTGCCACGCTAGACAAAGACGGTGGAGTACCTCTTTATTTCCCTTGCCACGCTAGACAAAGACTGCCACGCTAGAAAAAGATGGTGGAGAATCTCTTTCTTTCCCTTGCCATGCTAGACAAAGATGGTGGAGTACCCCTTTCTTTCCCTAGCCACGCTAGACAAAGACGGTGGAGTACCTCTTTCTTCCCCTTGCCACGCTAGACAAAGACGGTGGAGTACCTCTTTCTTCCCCTTGCCACGCTAGACAAAGACGGTGGAGTACCTCTTTATTTCCCTTGCCACGCTAGACAAAGACTGCCACGCTAGAAAAAGATGGTGGAGAATCTCTTTCTTTCCCTTGCCATGCTAGACAAAGATGGTGGAGTACCCCTTTCTTTCCCTAGCCACGCTAGACAAAGACAGTGGAGTACCTCTTTCTTCCCCTTGCCACGCTAGACAAAGATGGTGGAGTACCTCTTTCTTCCCCTTGCCACGCTAGACAAAGACGGTGGAGTACCTCTTTATTTCCCTTGCCACGCTAGACAAAGACTGCCACGCTAGAAGAAGATGGTGGAGAATCTCTTTCTTTCCCTTGCCATGCTAGACAAAGATGGTGGAGTACCCCTTTCTTTCCCTAGCCACGCTAGACAAAGACGGTGGAGTACCTCTTTCTTCCCCTTGCCACGCTAGACAAAGACGGTGGAGTACCTCTTTATTTCCCTTGCCACGCTAGACAAAGACTGCCATGCTAGAAAAAGATGGTGGAGAATCTCTTTCTTTCCCTTGCCATGCTAGACAAAGATGGTGGAGTACCCCTTTCTTTCCCTAGCCACGCTAGACAAAGACGGTGGAGTACCTCTTTCTTCCCCTTGCCACGCTAGACAAAGACGGTGGAGTACCTCTTTCTTCCCCTTGCCACGCTAGACAAAGACGGTGGAGTACCTCTTTCTTCCCCTTGCCACGCTAGACAAAGACGGTGGAGTACCTCTTTATTTCCCTTGCCACACTAGACAAAGAAGGTAGACTACCTCTTTGCTGACTGTTTTGATCTGTCAATGGGGTTGTTGGATTCTGAGGCTTAGCCTCCTTACTCTATTTCTCTGGTTGAAAAGTGTAGTCACGGTTTGGATTGATTCTTGATCCGTGCTATCTTGCCACAGTAGTGATGGTTTTACTGGGTCGGCGCTGTGATGGGCCGCAGGGTGCAGTCAAAAGGATTTGCAGTAATCGTAGCAAATTTCTTGATCAGAGAATTTGCATTCTGATCCAGTCTTTGGCAGAAATTTCTGTTTAGTTTCGCTAGATTTTCATCCCACATCTCGATGCCCAGCTCTCTGTGTAGGTCAGCTGCTCTTATAAAAAGTGGGGCTCCAGCCGCTATCCATAGGGCTTTGTTTTGCACCGTTTGAAGAGTCTTCTGGTGTGTTCCTGAAAAGTTGGATCTAATAATCATCTTGCAGATGTTGACTTTACTCCGGATAGGCATGGATCTTGACTTCAAGAGTGTGCACAGCACAGCAAGCTTGCTGAAAGCCTTCAGTTGGGTGTTTTCAATGTGGCTTCTCCAGGTGAGATTGCTATCCAGGGTCAGTCCCGGTAACGGCTGCTGCTCTCCCACTTGGTGTTCTTGATGTTTTCTCCATTGAGGCTGATATGCAAGTGCTCCCTGATGACCTTTTTGGTGAACACTGTAGCAGTTGTCCTACTGGTGTTCAGTGCAATCTGCCAGTCGCTGTACCATGTTGAAATCTTGTCCAAGGATTCTTGTAGGTTTTTCGCCACTTCCTCCCACTCTTAGATCATGCCCAAGACCATGAATGCCTTAAGACCTCTGGTGCCTGATGGTCGTGCCTAATGATGATGCCACCACACCACCTGGCACTGGAACCTTCCCCTCAAGCTCTATCCACAGGCAATCCACCACACTCCCAATTTTGCTGCCAGTGGCATGTCGCGGTGGCAGGACTTATTTCCTACCCATACCCCCATATGAGAGAACCCCATTTAAAAATTGCAATTTGTCAAATATAGGAATTCTAAAAAAAGAGCACATTTTTGCCTGATCTTCATGATGTGCAAATGGACATTCTAACATGGAACCAGAGTGGGGGTGAGATGGGAAATTGACATTAAATTAGAATTAGTTGGTGGTGAGTGAGAAGCAATGAATGCTGTCTATTATTTCCGAACAGGTGTTGCGCACCGTACACCGTAGGGGCCGTACTACCAGAAATGGTGGTATAACGTAAACACATGATTACTCCGGCCAAAGAATACTATGGCACCCCCAATCAAGATATATATCAGCAGGCATCTAGTATAGGCTCCCAAAAGGATCCTAACCATTAGCTTCATGGCCTCATCTTCACACCCTGTACTGGATGTCTGGTGGCCACAAGGTAAAAGATGGGCTGTGTCATGTGACAAGAACATCATGAATCTCTGAGTTATTCCAGAGCGGTAAGAAGAAAGAGTCCCTTCCACAAAGAGAAGGAGGAAAAGTCAAACAGCACACTTCACACCAGTGTCAGGGGATCTGGCAGTAGCCAGTTCCAGGGTGCACACAAGGAACGACACTACAGCAAAGTGTTGTGGCCTGGCAATGAGAGACTGCACTGAGTGTAGTGTACTATGAAGCTTTTAATACCAAATAACGGATGTACAAGTAAAGACAGTTATCTTCACCACCTTGTAAGATACAGTCTCTAAAGGCAGCTTGGGGCTCAGCCAGTTTGTCTAATTTAATCTGGAGCAGGGGGAGCGCCGCACATGCAACTGCTCACCTCTCTGCATGCGCCGCTCACTCTGCCTAGACTTCCTCAGCCCCTGCTCATGTCACCCGAAGTCTAACGAGAGTAAGGCCATAGCCACTCTCACAAGACTAGCACTTTACATACTTCATTTTCTTGAGAGACAGGATGTCTTTATTACATCACATAATCTTCGTACATCATCGGCTTCCTTCTCAGTGGCTGTGGACAGCCACCTTCACTCACTTCAGCAGGACTGCGTTCTTCATCACCCCTTTCACTGTCTTCTGTCCGTGCCACGTCAGTCACTCCGCCTGATCTTCCCTGAGACCCCTAGCTTCGACTGCTCTATCTGTTCACTAACCAGTTCTGGTTCTCATTTCTCACTGCTCTCTTCTCTTTGTAACGATCTTCTTTTGCTTGTTTGGGTGTGAGGTGATGCATTGCTTGTTGCCACAGTGCATTTTGCAAACACTGCTACTCTCTCTAAATTCCACCTTTTGCCATCTTGTGTGCACACATGATTTGTACCCCTTGTCATAACCTTGATGGGTTCGCTGAACCAGGACCCTTTCACCCTGTCCTTGTGAGATAGTCTGAACTTGACCATATCTCCTTCTTTTATCTCTGTTCTTTGTCCCCCGTACCCCTCGTGGTTGTCATGCCACATGTTCATGTGATCATTACTTTTCCTAAGCCTAAACACTGCTACGTCCATGTTTACAGTGTCATCCTCTCTTACTCTGGATAGCCATTAGGGCACTAATGTAGATGCAGCTTTCCTGCCTCTCAACATGTGGAAGGGTGACACCGTGGTGGCACCACTGGGAGTGAGCTTGTGCACAGCCACTGCTTCTTTCAACCACCCCATTGGCTTGAGGCTGATATAGGGCTGCCTTGATATGCCGTACATTGTTTTCGCTCATGAATTTGGCCATCTCAGTTGACGTCAATTAACTCTGTTATAAGTCACTGGGCCTCATTACGAGTTTGGAGGTAGCCATGGTGCTGTTAGCACCATGGCTGCCTCCAAACCGGGCTCCATTACCGGGTTCCTGCAATGGGGACTTACCGGTTCATTCTGACATAGGAGGACCCGGTAATTCCTCCTTGCAGGAACCATTCCCCATTCCCATTTGAGCCCCCATAGGGCTTAATGGGAATGGGGAGGGTGGTAACAACGGGCACATTACAAGTGTCCCGTTGTTACCCCCCTCTTCCCCTCGCGGGACCCAGAAAAGACGTCTGATTTTACCAGACGTCTGATCCGGGTGCCGCAAAGGGAACCTCGTAATCGGCGCTCCCGTAATGAAGGGGGCTGGTCCCGTACCGGCCCCCTTCATTACGGGAGCGCCACGGTCGTAATGAGGCCCTTCAGTAGCCCTTCTTTTTGATACAGCGATTCAGGAGGTCAATCACTGTCCACTGATATTGGGTACAAATTCCATCTCTACCCACTTTGATAGATAATCTACAATTATTATTCCATACTAGTGCTCAGCAATTTATGGCATCCAAGGGGTCTACGAAGTCTAACACCAACTTCTGCCATACTCCTTGTGGGATTTCATTGTCACTGTTTATGCACTCATGACATCTTTCCATCATATTTCTTTTGTCCTAGACTATGCATGGCCACCACTATGCTTCCCTTACTCTGTGTCGCATCATGTTGCTTCCTAAGTGCCCTGCATAGGATAATTTTCCTAAAACGTCATGGGGTATCACTCGGTCAACTCAGAATAGAAAGCTATTCTCTTCATGTATCTCTTCTGCTACTTTTCAGTACGGTCGTAGGCCCTCTGGAATCCCCCTTTCATTAGGCCATCGATTCTTGACCCATTATATCAACTTTGGCACTGCTTCATCTTTGGACGACTCATCTAGCCAATGTTGCTCACTCAATCCCATGAACACTTTACTCCTTAAATCGCTGACTGCCACCACTACACACTCGTCTTGCAGGAATGCGTTGTCTTTGTTGTTTTGTACAGGTAGGCGTTAGATGCAATCAGCCTGCGACCTCCTCCATCCCGGTATGTGCATTATTTCATACATATATTCCTTTAGTTTTGCTGCCATACATGCAAGCCAGGGGGAATGGGGGTGTCTTTGTGCCTCCTAGATCGAACATGTGCACCAGGGTCTTGTGATCAGTGACCACATAAAACTTGGTTTCCCACACATGTCCTGAAATAATCCACTGTCCACGCACATGCGAGCATCAAGTTCACTTTAGTTGACTGGTTTTCCTCAGCGTAGGACAATGTTTTGGACGCAAACACTACCACTTGCTCAACATCCCCTATATTCTGTGCGAGAGGCCCACCAATGCACTTGCATCAGTGGTGATGTACATCTTCCACATCGGGTGGAAAGGTCAAAAGCATGGGGCTTCCACTATCATTTGTTTTACATCTTCAAATGCAGCCTTCTGCCTCATTCTCCATGAGTACTCCACCCCTTTCTTCAGCAGTTCCCTCATGGGCACGGTCATCTCTGAGAATTGTGGTACAAATTTTGCGCAGTATTTCACCAGACCCAAGAGCGTCCTCAACTTTGGAGGTTAGTGCTGGAGCCTTAACAATCGCTTCGCTTGAAGCAGATTTATCTTGGGGCTAATGCCCTCTCGTGATTGCTTGTACACCAAATATTCCACCGCATTCACCTTAGTTATGCATTCATTACGTAACTTCAATCCGGCCTCCTGCAGTTTATTCAGCACATTCCTCAGTACTACATCATAGGTCTCTTCAACTTCTGTATAAATGGAGATGAAGAGGGAGACCAAAGTGTGGCCCTCATGACCCCCACCCGGCTCGCAGCCCGAAGGCAGAGAAATGAGAGATGCACATCACTCCTGGGCCCTTCATCGCCATTGGTGATGTATCGCAGATGTGAGAAACGCTATTTGCTCAGACAGCATTCAAACTGTACCTGACTGACAATATGGAGACTAGGTTCGAAAATGCTATTACCGTCGCATTGAACGGCTGGCCCTATTATGGCTTGGGCAGGAAGCTGGAGTTTTACCTCCATCAAAAAGCTGAAGGTAAAAATGTCCACTTGCTGCCCTTTTTGGCTGTTTTCAGAGCTATTGCCACTGGTGGAGCAGGATATGATATGATGTGGCATTTATAACGGGCCTATACACAAGAGTTTCAAGACGCGATGGAGTTGTCCACTGTATCAAATGTGGTAGAGTGGTCAGCAATATGTAAATGTGGACAACATTTTGTCAGCTATTTCACGGAGATCCTCCAAGACCATGAAAGCCCCTGCACATGAGAGTTCCTGTGACATGGTGGGACCGGAAGCCTGACTAGCAGATGTCAAATATCTTTGGGGGATTCTATGTGGGCTTGAAGCTGTGCAGTGACTGCCTGCACTGGTAGTTTGGAAATCCAGTGAGACCCACGTTTCAATTGAAGGCACCAAGACCACAAAGGGGCAAATGAGTAAATAATTGTGAGTGCTGAGTGATATAATGCCTGCTTACACCATTTACTGATAATCCAGATTTGGGAGTAAGGGTCAATTGGGTGTCAACCAATGGTAGGAATTCTGATGAGATAGCTCACCACTCCTGGTTCTCAATAAAGGGTTTGTTTGCCTGCACTGTTCCCTTGAGCATGACATTGGAGAAAAAGAATGAAACTTAACAGAATTGCTACAATTAGTGGGTGCGTGATGTTAGTTGCTTGAAGGATGTTGTGTCAACTAGGAAAAATATAATCAGCAGAGTCCTGCCATTGAGCACCATCTGCTGGGACTCCATTATCTACAACTCTCCAGACTCCGAGAAAGCACCCTGACATAGAGGCACCCTGACCCCTATTTGCACAACCATCAGCTGATGGGAGGGACTACTGCCATTGCTAGGGGCTGTTTGTTGATGGGTGGATGTTGAGTTGAAAAGGGAAGAACTAACCAGTAAACTCCAAACATGTAAACCATCTAGAAAGAGTCAATCACCCACAATGTAGTGGGGGTCCTGAGGTCTGCCTGGACTTCAAGGGGTCCCAGATACTCCCCATAGCCATACAGTTTCTGACCCACCCCCATTTCCTCTCCCTGTGAGCGCAGCATGATCGCCAAAATGAAGTTTCTAACCATCAGTGGAGCTTTTTGTACATGTTTGTGGAGAGAAGTAGCAGGAGCACAGCCTAATTTCTGTACTTGGTCTCTGTTTCTGACTTCTGTTCATTGATGTCATGTGGTGGTGACTTGGCTAGTGGAGTCCTTTGAGCCACTCAGGTGTTTATGTACGCCGGAGCATAGTAACAACTCATTTGTGTCCTTTTTTTTCATAATAACATCTATTCCTTGTTTATCTGCATTTGTATTCAGTAGTTCACATTTCTTTTCCCAAAGGAAAGAACAAAAGGACCAAGCTCACCTGCGGGATATAATTGGTTTAAAGAGGCAACAACCAAACAAAATAATCAATGGATATTAAACAAAAACATGGAGGGTTTATGGAAAGGAAAGATTTATTTATGTATTTATTTATTGATCATTTGTTAGGCGCTTATACAATTAGCAAAACTGTTTCAAAGCACCCACAGGGTGCCAGGGTGGGGACAGGAGACAGGGGAAGGTAGACAATGAATTACAACAAAGATAAATAATTGAATTAATAGTACAAACCAAATAGTGAGACTAACAGGGAGGGGAGACAAACCTACTATGCCTTGTGAGTATTCAGAACGTGCAAGTGAAGCAGGGAGGGGGGTAAGAGGTAGGTGCTGTGGTGCTTATGGAGAAGTGCTCAGGGTGACGTTCTAGAAGAGAAGAACGTAAGTGCAACATCTCATTGGGAGGGCAAGCAAGTAAGTGCAGTAAATAGACAGAGGCCGGGATGAGAGATGTGGGAGGGTCAGGGCCCCGAGAATAGATAAGGGCCTTGCACATCAGTCACGCTACTGTATGACTAGCAGGGAAGAGAGGAGGAGAAGGAAGAGGGCAATAGAAAGGTCTTCATGCTTTTCCGGAACTTAAGGATATCTTGCTCAAGACTCAGAGGAATAGAGAGGCTGTTCCAAAGGAGGGAGCCCGCTGGGGAAAGCGATCACCCACCAGTTCACTGTTTAGCAAACTGCTTCACACGCAGAGTCTAGAAGGGGAGTATTTAGTCTGGAAGCATTGACAATAGAGTGGTCCACGGGCCCAGATAGCCATGTGGATGATACAGAGGGATTTGATTTTAATCCAAGCTGTGACCGGGAGCCAGTGAAGGCTTTGAAGGTAAGGAGAGATGCAGTCCCTGGGCTTGAGGCCAAGGATAAGTCTTGATGCCCTATTGGGTGCCGCAGGGTGGACGCTGGATGATTAAGGAGGAGGCTAATGCAATAGTCTTGCCTGGAGACAACCAGAGCATGGGTATCATTGAGTCTCTGGGGGAAGGTGAGGAAGGGTAGAATTCCTTTGAGAAGGCAGAGATGAAAGTGGGACTGCTTGACAATGTCCTGAATATGGGGATGCAAGAGGAAGTGTGAGTGACTGGTGGGTGAATGAGAAGTGATGAGATGTGTGTTTCTGAATGTTCTGGGTGGGTGGGTTCCTTTTGCAGAGAATGCAATATGTGGATGGTTGTATGCCTGTGTAGAGAATGCAAAGAGTGGATGTAAGAGAATGTGTGTGTGAGTGACTGATGGGTGAATGAGTATGAATGTGATGGTGTGTTTCTGAATGTTCTGGGTGGATGGGCATTGTGTGCAGTGTCTGTGTAGAAAATGCAATCAGTGGATGTAAGAAAAGATGTATGATTGAGTGACTGGTGGGTGAATGAGTATGAATGTGATGGCGTGTTTTTGAATGTTCTGGGTGGGTGGATGTGTGCCTGTGTAGAGAATGCCATGAGTGCATGTAAGAGAAGGTGTGAGTGAGTGACTGGTGGGTGAAATAGCATACATGTGGTAGCATGTGTTTGAATGTTCTGGGTGGTGTATGGTGTGTGCCTGTGTGGTGAATCCAGTGTGAGCGAGTGCAAATGGAGATGTATGGGTGAGTGACTGGTGGGTGAAATGGGATGCATGTGCGTGTAAGGCCCTGGGAGACTGGGGATCACTGGAGCATTTTTGCCACATCCTTTATTGACGTTGCATATTTTACTGGTATGGTTGGGCAAAGACAAGTTAATTTCTGCCATTCCCTGGCTAGACAGGCATTTTGGTGGAGTCATTCTAGCCATTGCTTACTGTGGCATGACATTTATTACTCGGCATCTTTAAAAAAGCAAGCATGATAAGTAGTGTTACCTCGCTACACTGATGCTTTGGTGTAGCAGCCTGTATATTCTTCACTGTATCATGACTTTTTATTAACTGAGCATCTATGATGAATCAAGCAAGGTAAGGGTCTTATGGGTCTAGACTGGCTTACATTGGAACCATTTTGGACAGGTTTTCCTATTGTGACATGCCACTTTTAATTGCCAAACCAACGGGAGTATGTACTTACATTGGAGTAATGACATATGTTGGCAGAGCCAGTTTTGTGCCCAGTGCCAGTAATGATACTATAGAAAAACATCTTAAAGCAAACATAAGTATGGTGTTATATGGGAATACTAGCATATGTTGGTGGAGCCAGCATGGAAATGTAGGGGCACAGCCAGCATACACATGTTTTTTATACTGGTATATATTGCAGGGTCCGGCATGATAATGCATTGGGAAATGCCCTGTGCACTTTTGGTGACTTGCATCTATTGTACTTTTTTTCATTCATGATTTACCCTACACCCTACAAAACCGATTGTTGGCCTTTTACCCACATTTTCTCAGAAAGTGTGCTTTGTAATGCACCATTGTAACCCATTATTCAAAACATTTACTGTGTGGAGGGAGAAGAATCCCCGGGCTCTCCCCAACCCATTTTCGTTAGTTCGGGCCCCCTCGCTAAACACAGTAGCAATCACATACTGGTGGCAAATATTTACATCCTCCATAAAAACAACTCGCCGAACGAACAGAAAGAACCCACATTCCAGTGTTCACATCGAACACAACAAATATTACATGCAATGTACCACAAGGATCAAGCCTCGCTCCACTCCTATTCAACATCTATATGACACCATAATGAAACATAACATAACACAACATAAACACCTCCAAGGCAAACAATAACCTAAAGCTAAATCCAACCAAAACAGAAATATAAATTGCTGTCCAACGAAACACTACAACACAGACAACCCTTACATGGCCCATGGGGACCCAATAGAAGATGTCAACAGTGATGAAAAATCTGGGAATTATCATGGAGAACGGACTCACCTTGGAACCACAAGACAGCGCAATAGCTAATAAATGCTTATAACTCCTCCAATTAATAAGAGGGATCCTCCCTTACCTCAAATTTGCACACAGAACCCTCACCATCATCTCCTTGGTATTATCACGGAAAGACTATATGAATAGTCTATACCTGGGAATGCCCAAACGCCCCAACAAAAAAAAGACAACATATCCAAAATACTGCAACAAGACTACTCCTGAGACTGAATAGAAGATACCACATCACACTGACCCTTAAATGTCTACAGTGTCTACCAAGAAAGAAGCACATCAACTTCAAAGCCCTCTGCATTGCCCATAAATCACTACATGGACAGGGAGCTGAGTCCAACCAAACAAAAATCATCCGATATCAGCCAGCCGAGGAGAGACTTATAATCCAGCGCCAACCTCCAAATAGAAACAAGAGACTACGAGAAAAGAACATTCGAAAGAACTGCCTTTCCCCATCCTAGCCAAACTTTGGAACTCAATGCCTAAGGAAATAAGAACGATGGAAGACCACATTCCGTTCCGGAAACATCTAAAATCTGGCTATTCAACTTGCCAAGATAAACACTGACCAACCATTAACAACCACCCCATGAACAGACCATCCAACACACACAATCCATGCTTCTACGAAGCATAAAACGGAAACAAGCAAAACACAGGATAAATTCAGAATGGAACACAATAAGATATCTATAAATAACCAGAGATCACCCAAATCCCACTAAGCAACTCTTCTTTCCCACACAATTCAAGGGCTAGTAAATGATCCACTAAAACATGCAAACCGCACATCACTCTAACTGAGCTACAAACCCAGTCACTGCAGGCAACAAACAACTCAAACATTGATCGCCGTCTTTCCAGACACAACAATCCCAGTGCACAAACCAAAGCACTCTCAGAAAACTCACACGCACGGACGCCAATTGCTCCTGGTTCTGCATGCATCAACAGATGAGCACAACGTTTATCCTATCCCTCTTCCCCTCACTAACCAACCCTACCCAGTTTTCCCCACAGAGCCAAGTTAGCGCCTATAAATCATGAAAATGGCATTGGTCGATAGTATACATCAACTTAACATAACACAGTAGCAAATATTATTTCAAGCAAGAAAGTTTGTGAAAACAAGAATTGAGAGTAGAAGTATCACAACTCTTTTAATACAGATTAAGATACCTGCGTTTTTGGAAACAACACAAGATCATTTGCAATTTTGGAAACTGTAAAAAACACATCCCTTTTCTATTGACATTACTTAACATCTTTTACTATCAAACTGCTCCATCGACGCCGAGAGGCGTTTTTGGTGGCCGTGCGCTCTACAAAATATCAATGCATGAGTCTCCAGTTAAATTCCAGAAATCAGAAAACGAATTTCCGAGGAGAAAATTGGATCCTATGGATGCCCCATATAGTACTGGTACACTATACATCCTGGATTTCAGTTCCCAGCAGGTAGCTCTTTGGTCACCTATATGGACTAATATCCACACTAAATTGACATAAGACATAATAACTGCAAACATTTTACTCAGCGCACACAGAAGGAACACATGGCTAAGTGTACCATTGGCTAAATGTGAGCAGTAGTTTGTTAATCCTCATAAGATGCAAAATAATGCATAAGCAGAGCAACAAAAAAACAACCCACTAGATTTCCATTATTTCACTGAACAGGAGAATGTAGAGATTCTACTACAGTCTGTGAAGGATTATTGTATCTTGCGTAATGCTGGTTGTCCAGCTAATCCTTCGCTAGGACCATCATAGGGTTCTTCTAACATGCTTTAGATGTAGGACAGTAGTAGGGGCTATGGTGCCTGCGAATGTTTGTGCCCTTTGTGTCCCAGCGGGAAGAAGGTGGCATAGGATAGGGATGCACAGACCTAACACATTGGGAAGCTATGATGGGAGTGTGGCGGTGGCAATATGATTGTAGAAATGTGAATATGGTTTGCATGCCAACCAGGCACCACGAGACCGCTGCGGTGTTGATTGGTGCAGTATAAAAGCCTTATAACACAATTTCTCCTTTGGAGAAATGGCAGGGGGTAGAACAGGCACACCGGCATTTCGCGCGGGCCCACTGATGGAGATCTGGCACAAAGGATTTTGGGGGTTATTTGGCTGCTTTGAAAATGAGGATGCAATCGGTTATCACGATATATTTGTTTTTACAGAAATAAAAGAGTTAGAAAACGACCGGTTGCAGCCACTCTGTTCACATACAACTACCAGGCACGAATAGGGGGCCAAAGGTTTAGAAGAACAAGCTGCTAAACGTTGATTCTCGTGATGTTACATGTATTGTCAGAGGCAGACTGGACTGGCCTATAGGGAACTCTGGAGATTTCCCGGTAGGCCTGGGCACCCTTGGCCTCTGTTGTGTGGTTTCCGATTTCATTTCCAAATGTTCTCATAGGAAAAGGGTTGAGCCTGCTGAAAATTGTAACATGGGGCCATTTTCAACATTATTTCCAGGCCCTCTTTTTGTTCCCAGTCCACTCCCAGAGCTTCCAAGTTCGCACTTTGTGCATTTGTGACATTTAGATGTTGACAATGTGTGGCATTTCCATATTTGTGTGTGACATTTTCAGTGACACTCAAAGTGGCTTGCACAGTAGCACCCTGATGCCAAACGCTCAACAGAACGTGTCAGAGAGCAACTGGTTTTCTGGGTTCACAACAGTTGATGTGAGGAGGGGACGCCCCATGATGCCCCCTGATGCAGATAAGGATCATGAAAGTTTGCAAGAGCGTAGGCTCCCCGCTACCGGGAATGAACATGGTTCAATTAACCTGTTCTTTGTTATGTATTCCACTCAGGCGGGTTTCCAACCACACTTTAGTTCACTGCACCCTTCCCAGAAGAGAACTATCCCTTTCAATATCAGTCTAATTGCACCCACAAAGTCAGTCCAGCAGCAAAATGCTAGGCAGTTCTCCTCTTAACAAGAGCACCATCAGCAACCCCAGGCACGTTTTTTCTGCCTTGTTGGGCCTCCTCAGTGAGGTGAACCTGAGCCTCTCTAAAGCACATTGAGCAAGGGTAAACATCTGGACTACCCTGGGTTACTTAGGGTGAAACCTCAAGTTTTACAAAATGTAAACATTGTGGGAATACCTCTAATGAGAATGAACATGGTTCAAATGACCTGTTCTATGGAATGTAATACACTCGAGAGGGTCTACAACCGCAGATTATGAAAGTACATCATGGGAAAGGAGAGGTAACTGTTGAACAACACATGTCTTGAGCATGAGCCTCACATGAAGGAATTATTTTACCCCTCCTCTGATTTGGCAGTCCTGAGGTTGGGTGATGAGCACCTTGCTCCCCTTCATCAGTTCACAAATGGCAAAAACTGCTCTATAGCGGCAGAATAGGGCCATTCTTTAGAGCTCGGCCACCTGTGAAAAAAAGACCTCCCAGTAAGGGCCCAACCTCTGTCAGGTGACCAAGCCTGACTGTTATTAATCTTTTTGCGACCGACCATTGGCCATAGCAGCTGCAGAAATTGGCTCCTTGGAGGACCCTGGCACCTGAATTCAATAGAAAAGCCCTCCTTTGGGCAGGCATTTGTGAGCACACGGTAGGCTGAGCGGCAGAGAGTAACTGGCACATGTGCAAAGGTGCGGCAGAGCTACCAGGGTTTTGGCTTGCGTATGTTTGACAATTCCATGCACGCAATGGGCTTATTCTGGCATCCCCATGTGTTTTGTTTGAGATTGTGAGTGACATGTTAGGGAGATTGTGCCGAAGAAGCCGGATGGCAAAAGCTGTACCCAAGGGCAGCAGAGACCAGCAGGCTTTCAAGGTGCTTTGTCAATTTGAGAATGAGTTTATACAGCCAGGCATTCTATTGCTTCTGCTCTGGCACCTCACCTATGTGTGATATTTTCCGTGGTTTGCTGGAATGCGACAGCCTGCATACAAATGCACACTAGATGTGTGACGCCTGGCAGGTGAGTGGCTGCTTGGGAGCAGATCTTTCCCAGCACACCTTTCAGGCATTCGTCCTCCTCCACCCCTTGCGGATGGCCGCGAGGGCTGGCACGAGGACGAGGAGCCAGCAGGAGTGTACTCCCGGTGTTCCAGGAGCTTTGCCAGCTCTGCACTGAAGCGTGCAGACGGAGCCTGGGAAGGGACCACCTGGCGAGTGAGGGCGCTGTTTGCCACCGTCAATCCCGTGCTGGGCCGCGTCATTGCCTTTGTGCCCGCGGGCATGGATTTCAATGCAGCGCATGTGCGCCCATTCTGCTGGCTCTTGCGCTGTTGCACTGCACCACACCGACGATGTCTGTGGGATTAGTGGTGTGCTCTGCCTCTACCAAGAAGGTCTGCAATGTTGCCCGTGCTGTCGTATCTGTGCCAGTTGTTGAGCTCAGGTTGCTTTTGAGTGCTCTTCAGGAAGTCGATTCCAGAAGAGTCCTTCCGGTCTTTGCTTTAGTGCAGTTCCTGTGACGTCCGGAGAGATTACGGTAATCCCCTGTTGGGCAAATGCAGGAAATCCTTTCGTGGGTCCCTTCAGTGCAGAGAGCAAGGCCGAAGCACTGAGTGGGAGTAGGGCACGCACGCACGATACAGGCTGCCGTATTGCCACAAAAGTGAGTACACGGCTTGGGCAATTACTTTAAATAAGGTACATGATTTCATTCAAGACTACATGTGCAGCAGTAGAAATAAAGAAAAAACCCATCGAGCATCTTAAAAACGTGTTAGAAAATACCTACTACTGCAATGATACGAGACAAGCATGATGAAAAATCTGAGGGCCGTGGACAACCTTCTAGACGAGTCAATGCAGTCGGAACAGGCGTCTTGACCTGGTCCTACAATATGACAGTGAAGGAGCACTTCCAGAATTCAAGTCCCCGTGTAGGAGTATTATTGCTGGCTAACAACTTCCACAAAGCCAGGCAGAGGATGTGGTGTCCTTGCTGGTCCGGTCACAATGTGCAGGTCTACGACACCTTTTTGGGCCTGAATATCTGTTTTCACAAGTGGTATTGGTAATTCACCGCACAATTACATGGGTTTGGTTTCTCCAAATTCCCCATTCTGAGGTCCAGTAGGAGTTCAGTGGAGAATGTCAGGATTACAGCTCACAAGCAAGTGGTTCTTGGGTTCTGGGTTCAGAACTCATCATCAGTCAGGGTGGAAAAACAAGGGGGAACGGTACTGATCTTACCACATGCACTGAACTCGAAATAAAGCCCTTAGTCTATGGCTGGAGTTACTTCTGCAATGCCAACATTCCGACTTAGATTGGTTTCCCTGGGGAGCACTGGCACAATGCAACTGACCCGCGCGACTTGCTGGGTGACTCCCCAGTCCAGCTAGATCGTATAAGTGGAACATTTCTGACAGCATTGCAGAGTCCCAGTAAAGACTAGTATACTTGGCTGTTCATTTTAGGCTTCAGCAATGTCTTGAAGAGGGAAAAAAGTCGCAAAAGTCGTTTGGGGTCGTTACCTGCACCTGTCGTGTCTGATCCATAGGCGTGTCAGGAGTCATGAATAATTTTGCCTGGGTTTGTAACCCAAGAGCTAAACTTTGATAATGAGGTAAAGTTCACCAGGGTGCTGTAGACATAAAACGTGTCAAAGATCATCTATTGAGTCTCCAATCAGGATTAGAACTCACTTCTTGAGTTCAAACGTGACACACATGGAGCAGCTCGAAGTACAGTGTGCTTTACAAGCTAGCAAAAAACGATGCAGCACTTATTTATTTATTTGGAATTTATAAAGAGCAAATACAAGGACCAAAGGCATCTGGGCTTTGCGGGAGACAAAAGAACCGAAAAGTAGTCAGACAAGAGAATAACCAGAAATAGCAGGTGAACAAGAGACTCAAAAAAATAGATGGGTTTTCATGGCCCTGTGAAACTCAAAAGGTCTGTAATCTTCCGAAGCTGACGAGGGGTTATGTTATGTTAGCGTTATTTATAGAGCACGCGTTCACCCGAGGGTATCTTGGCGCTGAGAGGGGGAAGACTAAAGGCAAGGAGGCCCCAGCCAAGAACAAATATACCTAGAAGAGATAGGTCTTCAGAGCCTTCCGATAGGCTAGGTGATTGGACAGTGACTTCAGAGTCAATGGAAGACTGTTCCATAGTTGAGACTCAGTAATAGAAAAAGCCAGACCACCTAGACGCAAACGGCGATATGGAGGCACCGATAGCAGACCTGCTGAAAGTGAGCGCAGTGGACGGTTGGGGATGTACTGGTCAAATTTAGCACAGAGATACTCTGCCTCCTGGCCAAGGAGAGCCTTGTGTACGATGCACAGCGACTTAAATTGAACACGCGTTCCAAAGGGAAGGTGCCAAAACAGAAAAGGAACGACCAGCCAACTAGGGCCTTACGGAACCTGGGAACCTTCAACAAATTCAGAGAGGTAGGCCGCAGCTGCCTTGCAGGGATATAACAAGTCAGCTTAGACTGCAAGTATTCGGCCACTGTATTGTAAAAGGCCCAATACACAATACACAGGACATTGGGCCTCATTACACGGAATGCGGTAAGGGTTTACCGGTACCGGTAAGGGCACCGGTAAACCCTTACTGCCTTACTACGAGGTCCCTTTGCGGGACCCGACCTCAACGGCTGGTTTTACCAGCCGTTAAGGAACGGGCCCGCAAAGGGACCTTGGTGCTAATTACGGTACCGCAATTTGCGGTACCGTAATGAGCTCCTTCTCCATTCCCATTGAGCCCTATGGGGGCAAAAATGGTAATGGGGAAGTGCCTTGGTGGATGGGGAATTACCGCCCCCGCTCACGTTGGAGTAGGGCGGTAATTCTGCCATCCACCAAGGCGGACACGGTAAAATACCGGCGGCAACAAAGGCGCTAAAAGCCCCATGGTTACCGCATACCGTGTAATGAGGCCCATTGAATTGAATGCAGCTCTCCACAGGGAGCCAATGAAGTGGACAACGAAGACTGGAAGGAATGAGACATTCTTGCAATTTCCAACGCCAGACGTGCTGCAGCATATTGTAGCAATTGCAAATGGTCGATCAGAAAGTCAGGTTGTCCAAGATGGATTCCATTATAGTAGTCTAAGGAGCCCATAATTGTTGCCGTCACTAGTCTCAGCAGAAGCTCCAGTGGAAGAAAAGGCAAAATCCTCCCCAGGATCTTCAGCCTAAAAACACAGAGCTGCAGACTGCTGAAACCTAGGTTTCCCTGGACACAGAGGGAAACAATTTAATTTATTACCAAGACTTTTCACTGAGTTGCTAAGTTTGGGGCAAGGGCCCAGCCAACTCGTCCAAAGCGCCGAGGCCCAGGCAGTTCCAGGCCCTACTGTAGGTGTCAGAGCCCACAACTAAGATCTCAGTTTTTTCTCCATTGCACCTCAAGCAGTTATTTGCCATCCATGTACAGCTTTATGTTCTGCCAGAGGCTGAAGATAAAGATTTAACAAAAGCGGAGACAGAGCAGAACCCTGGGGAACACCAAAAGCGAGGACCACGGGATATGAGCGGAATGGAAAAAGAGACACTGATTGAAAGCTGGCACTGCCTGAATAACCCGAAGGGGAATAGGGTCTATGGGAGAGGCTGATTTGATCTTATTACAAACGGCTGAAATGACCTCATTGGTAACCAGATCAAATTGAACCGGTTTCCTGGAAATGTCCCTTTTGATGAGATCAGAAGGAGTAAAGTCAGCTGCAGGGTTAGAAGCTTTACTCACAATAGATTGACGTATTTTACATATTTTCTCAGAGAAAAATGCACTCATAACATCACATTTGTGTAATGTAACCTAAGATATGCACCCAGATGCCTTTTGGCCAAGCGCTCTACACAAATAAACAAAATTGAAAAAAAATACAAAATACATTGTGATTGCGTGCGTGAAAGATCCACTGTTTGGACCGCACAGTGGAGCGTGCCTCTGCCACTTTAAACAATTCACATGAGGAGCAAGAAGTAGACACGATGCGCTTGGCATAGAACTGCGGTTCTGCTGCCTTTGTCGCTTTGTGCTACTGTAACACAGACTGCTGATATCATCGTGTTTTGGATGCAGTATCATATTTAATCCGCCATTTGCATTCAAAACAGCGGCATATCTGTTTAAGTACGGTCAGCTCGGGCAAACCAGCTGGCTGCCCGTTTAGCGCAAATATTGCTCACTAGCGCAAGTGCGAAAGAAATCAGCTGCACGTGTCATGGACTTAAGAAGGGCGAGCATCAGGCCCCAGTTCTACCGAGCTTGTGAGGCAGTCCTCATTGCAACGCTGATGAGAGGCAGTAGTTTTTGCAAAGTGAGAGTGCACTGTAGGTAGAACAATGGCCAGGACATGCCCCTGCTTATGAGTGTGAAGACAGTTTTGAAGGGTACAATTCCTATCCGCCAAGGTACCAATACGTTTCCTGGCATAAAAGTCAGCCGGGTGATTGACTTGTACATTGAAATCTCCAGTCAGGCTCTTGTTAGGATGGGAGAGGGCCAGCTCAGCAACCAGCTGCGAGAAGTCAAAAACAAAGTTTGTAAGGACATGGCATGGCAGCCGATAGACCACCAAAATATGTCTCGGGAGGATATCTCAGCGGCAACGTGCTCGCCTTGGGAGCAAGACGACACGGGGCAACACAGGTTCGATTCCCTGGTCCGTGCTTACAAACCTCTGTGTATTAAGCGTGTTATAAATAACCTATCATATCATATCATACATCCTATCATTAGGAAGGCGAATGAGATAAAGCTCACAAGGTCGATGGTGAACGATGGAAAATTCAGTACAGTGTAAGGTGGCACAATAAATCAGGGCCAGGCCACCCCCAATCTCTGGAGAGAGATGTAAGATATGCAATTTGATGGACGCATCTGTACAAAGTCCGGCTCGGAGGCAGGTCTCAGTGAGACAGGGCACATCCGGGGAATACTCATCTAGAAGAGTGTAACTATAATTGCTAGAAAGCCAGAAATATCCTTGCCTCGTTGAATTTTTCAGTTGGTGTGGGAACAGTTTGTGTATCCAGCGAGAATCCTAAAGGGAAACGCACATCAGACCCAGCTAAGGACAGTAGTTCCATGCGAGAGTACTGCCTAACCACCTGGCAATATCAAACATGGGGAAGCTTCTTGGCCGGATGTACTCACCCGGGCACAGACTGGCTTGCCTTTGGCGCGCCCCCATCCGCGGTATAACCGCTTACTCATGTACATAAGTGAGGTGAGTCACGTGGGGGGCCGGGAAAGTGAACGAGCTGGAAGAAATGCTTCCAGCCAGGTTCCACGTGGGTAAGAGCACTCAGTAAAAATAGCATTGCCAGTATGTATTTATGATTCAATAGATCATTCACACATAGTAATTAAAAGCAGGCACAATTCAGCAATTTAAAATCACACAGATTCCTATGAAGCAGGTATTTAAATGGCGAGCTCCCGAATATCGAGCAGCCTTACCGCTTGTCTCCTGCTTGTGCCCGTTCACTCCTGCACACAAGTGTGTTGAGTCACGTGGGGTGGCGGGCTGGGAAAGTGGAAGAGCTAGAAGAAATACTTTGGGGTAAGTTCCCTGTGTGCAAGAGCACTCAGTAAATAATAGCAGCGCTGGTAGGTTTTATAAATCAATAGGGCATTCACACACAGTAACTAAAAGCAAGCACATTTCAGCAATTTAAAACCACAGAAGGATTCCTAATCAAACACGTATTTAAATGGCACGCTCCCGAATATCAGAGCAGCCTTATGGCTTAGCAAGTTGTTCCCTCTCCTGTATCCCCAGGAGCAAGCTAGTCTTCTTCCGCTTGAGGAGACATTTTGCCTGGCCGAGTGACTTGCCAGTGGTCCCATCTTGAAGGGATCCTCGGCGTACCACTAAGTAGTATGCTAGGAACAGCAGTTCCAGCAACCGGGCTCACAGGGCTGATTACACTGGGACATGGACATAAAGGTAAGGGGCTCTGGTCAGGTAGACAAAAAGTCCACTCTCGCACAGAAGAGTTATAAGGCGGTGGAGTTCAATGTTCTCCAGAGACACAACTGTCTTGGTTCTTTAGGCATTGCTTGTAGAGCATGTGCTCTTTGTGTGTGGACTGTCATCTTCCCAAGGCTTGGTTCCATAGACAATGCATAACTCTCTAACTGTTCAACTGCCTATAAGTGCCAGCTGGAGTTACACACACAATGATTTATATTATTATTATGGCTATTTACATTTGGGCTTCCAGGTGACCATGCCCACCGTGGGTGATAAAGGAAGACCGTTCACAATGCTTAACATGTCAGAGCCAGATGCCCACAGCAGGATTTCTTCCACCATTCTGATCAGTTGGACAGTTGCATGGTACATGCCTTCCAGCTCCCCATCCCTATGCGTGCAATCTTGTTTGGCATAAGTTCTCAGATAGTATTGACACATTTCCATTGGCTGGAACACTGATTTGCAAATCACACATTTACCACATTATTGAAACCTCTTCATTGGTTAGGCGCTAATTTGCACCAAGACCTCCATCTTGTGTATTGCTTCTGAGAAAACTATAAGAACGATTTGTTTCAACAGTGGGTAGTTAGGAAAAAAGATTGAAGGCCAAGCCGGAAGTATTTCCTGTCATTGGTAATCAAGGTAAGGCTTTCTGATTAGTCTGTGTAAGAAGAGAGTAACAATCACTTTTGTCAACTTTGTGGACCACCTGCAAAATGATTTTCTTAGCGTAGCCCCATTTAAAAACTTTTCGGCTGAATGTGCAGCACATAGACACTGGCTGTGGTACTCTTTCTTTTAATTCTTCATATTTTGCCTTAGTGCATGCCACATATTATTGAATGAGAGTGAGCTCTTTTTTTTTATTGTTTTATGGCATTTCTAGATGCTGGTGCGTGGAGAAATGAAGCAGTAAGCCTCCTTTATCAATACCAACAAATACAACAATGCAACATGTCTGAGACTAGCATTCATGTACCTTCAATGCTATAATGCGGATTCCATATAGGATGGCAAGCCTGAAACTGGTATGTTCAAATAGGTATAAACAGTCCCTATAATAACATCCTACTCTACTGACAGGGATATCAATATGTATAATACAATAAAGAGTAAGATAACACGTCTTGTTTTACTTACATCCAACCCCCTTTACACAGGAACTCTATAAAGTTTTCCGGCATCACTAGTCCTGAAAAAATGGACCGTCTGCTATGATTGATTAAAAAAAGTGTATAACAAATTTTTATTCAAATAATTCGAACTGAATTTAAACATAAAACACTACCCTCACCTAACACAGTGTACTAAACACTAAAAAACAGTTACTAAAACATGAAATACAAAGTTCACTTATTTGCATGACACAAAAGATATCACATAACATAACACAAAAAAATCTCAATGTGTCTCTAAAACAACACCCATCCCAACATGTTTCTGTTCTTCACTGCCCAGTTCGGGCGAACATTTTTCAGGGGACATTTTTTTTAAAAAAGCATCCACTAATCTCTTCAACACCGTGCTGAAAGGGTAGATTCAAACTTCTATACAGGCAAAGGAAGGAAAGAACCTCCGAGCCTGTAAGAGTAAAAAGAAAAACTAATGAGTTCCAAAAAGAGGGAAAGGAAGTACTACAAAATGTAGAAAAAGAACATGGCATAGAGGTTATGCCACACTCACACGGGTCCCAACAGGGCACCCACAAATTTACCTTTAAATGGTGAAACTTCAAAGCGCGTCACAGGATGACAAATTCGCTGGTTTCTCGCCAAATGAGAGACCACTACTTCACAAAAGCGTCATAGTCCGCTAAAGTATCGCCACACCTAAATGAGACAGAACCAATACACAGAGACCACATGCTCTGTTATATCCAGAAAGGGGCTTCAAAATGCAATTACACATGATAACAGGGCTCCAAATATCATAAAATAAATTACCTTCACAAGACGTGTTATCTTACTCTTTATTGTATTATACAAGCCTGAAACTGGGACACGCCCTGTCCTAAATAATATAAAGACCATCACATGATCCGGGGCATTATAATTATAATTGCTCTTTTACAACACGCTTAATACCAGCAAGTGGTTTCTAAGCGCAGGAACGGGGTTCGAACCTGTGTTGTGCTGCGTTGTCTTGCTTCCAAGACAAACACGTCCCTCTGAGCTATGCCTCAAAGATGTATACTAAATCGAATCGGAGAAATACATTGTTATTAAAAATGTATTTTGCCATTTCACCAATATGTTGCTATGATTGAACCAGGGAGCTGATCTGCTACTTTTCCCAAAGCTGGCTGGCCCTGGTCATGTTATGTATCATTATGGTATATTAATAGGCTTTTATATTGCACCAGATCACCCCGTAGAAGTTTCAGAGCGCCTAGGCATGTGTTTGTGGAATGGCTTACTGTGCCCCCTCTAGGGATACCCAAACTTTAGTCTCCTGGAGGAAAGAAAATGAGCAAGAGTAAGATAAGGGGATGGGTATGTGGGGAATACCTGCTACAATCACAGGGAGGGAGGGGTGCAATGGTGGAACAATGTTTTGTGATAACACGGGTGCATGTCAGTCCTGTTTGATGGATCATAGTTCTGCAGAAGGGCGGAAGTGAATTTGTCCAAGTGTTGAGATGGTTGGGTTGTATTTCTAAGGTAGATACTGAGAACTGGAAGTTAGTACACAATGTTGGATGCATGAGGGAGTTAAGGGTGTGCTTGGGAAATCCTTGGAGTTTGCTGGTTTATTTGTCCAGGCATCTCTACACATTGTACAACTTGTCACACTCCAGAATGTTAATTCAATGACTTCAAAGCCAAAGGCAACAGCTGCCTAGTCAGGAGCAGGCTCTGTATGCAGTCAATGTTATTGGCAACAGAACGCAAGGGAATGAAGTGGTCAAATTAGTGCAGTGACATTGAAAGTGCTTGGCACCTTGAGGCCAAAAAGGTTATTATTTATAATGTGTTCTGTGTCATGGTACATTTCAGTTAATAGTGAGTCTTACTTGGGGTAGGTCATCAAGAATATGGTCACGCAAAGCCATCTATATTGAGGAAAATATAGCCGGACCTCCCAATGCAGGATGTGTTCATTAGAGTGGGTGAAAGGCAGAGATGTATAAGAGACAAAGAAAGTAGGGAAGGAGAGGCAGGCCAGATGGCTGATCTCTGTATCTAGTAACAGTCTGGTACCCTTATCTTGTGTTATGTCATGTCACGTTACTATGCCTTGACTCTTACAATGAGGCTATGACATACTTTGTTGCTAGCATTTTATGCAAAAATAAGTTCCCCACTCAGGACTGAAGGGAAGGGCAGGAATCTCTCTGGTTGCACACCAACAACGTTAGCCCCAGTGCACCAAAGGTCAGCACTGAGGGGCCCCTCAGCCAGCCAGCCAAAGTGGAGAGAATGGGTGTGAAAAGGAAGTGAATGCGCTAAAACAGACTCACTGGGAATCCAAATGGTGAT
Organism: Ambystoma mexicanum; assembly: GCF_040938575.1. NCBI lineage: Eukaryota > Metazoa > Chordata > Amphibia > Caudata > Ambystomatidae > Ambystoma > Ambystoma mexicanum. The sequence goes on along the minus strand of NC_090934.1, from coordinate 858,080,671 downwards.
TTGGGCAGCTTGTTTAATTAGCTCATAAAATAACGGATGTATTCCTAATGATTGTTTTTATTTGGTTGAACGTTTTTAGTTTTCTATTTTTTGCTTGATTTTTTTTATAGAAAGCGGGGGACTGGGGAGGCCTCCCGCACACTCCCACCACCCCTACCCACCCTAGCACTGAACAATACCTGCCCATCAATATTGTCTTACCCCAGTTTACCATCTACATTTTAGGCCACAAATGAAGCAGAAAAATTCAAACTAATATAGTTTGCTCAAAAATAATGTGATCAATAGACCCACTACCAAAATAACTATGCACCCACGGCTGCTGATATATACCCAACTTCCCTGCATATTTGCGTCAGATTGAGAAGGACACCCCCTGCATCAAAAAAAGGAGGGAATTGTAGTTACTAAAGGCATTCAAATGGTCTGCTAAACAGTTGGGCGAAAAAACAATCCCAGATATAATTGGTCTGCGTTTTGGAAAAAACTCTGATTCGTGCGTTTTATTCTACAAACATGATTTTGAATTCATATTCTGTCAGGTCGATGCTCATTAAGCCAACCTTTCAAAAGTCATTTAAAGTTTGAATTCTGGATCACTATAGAATCATGAAGGACAAGTTGGTAAACGTATTGGGCTCATCAGCAATACTTCCTACCATAGAATCCAACATCATCATTTGTGATTTCCTCTTCAATGTGTTTGAGTCCCACATTGATGCATTAAATGTACTGGGTTTGGCCAGCCATCGGTACTTATGTCTTGAGTGTAGCAAGATAGCAACCCCACAGCATAAATATCCATCAAGTTGTAGGGACTACAGGATGATTTGTGTTGTTTGCATTTGTGCAGTGACAAGCTTTTCTGGCACAATGTGAAACTGAACAATGAATGGTGGAAAAGACTACATGATCTAGAAAAGGCGTGTGGCTGCCTTATTTGCTCAACCATAGATCAACGTATATTTCACCATATTTTCTGATGCTGTGGGCACATGATTCCATATGCCCCTAGCTAACCGTATTTTAAGATCTTTCTGACATTGGGCCACATTACGACTTTGGAGGTAGCCAGTCCCTTAATAAGGTCATGGCTGCCTCCAAAATCGTGTCCGCTTCTGGGTTCCCCGAATGGGGAAATACTGGGCCATTCCAACTTTGGAGGGCCCGGTATTTCCGCCTTCAGGGAACACGGACCCGGTCCTTCCTCATTCCCATTCCCATTCGAGCCCCCAGGGAGCTAACAACGGGCCTGTTAATAATGGGCCCGTTGTTAGCTCCCTGGTCCCCTCGCGGGAGCCGCTCTGGTCGTCCGGTAAAGCCAGACGACCAGAGCGGGTCCCGCAAGGGAACCTCGTAATGCGGCGGAATGGGTTTAATGGCGCCGGCACCATTACTGGCGCCATTAATCTCATTCCGCCAGCCTCGTAATGAGGCCCATTGTGTTGCATTGATGTTGCTAACAGTTGTTGAGCTTTTTGAAATTTCCCACAAAATTTGTCCTCTCATTTCTGAATAGGGGCCAATGAATTCCATTATATATGGACTGAAAGGTTATTTCATTCAGCCTGTATGACACAAGGACTGCTGCAATTTCTAAAGTTGGCTGCTAAACAATTATTAAGGTTTCAACTGGTTGATCTTCATGGTTATATATATATATTATAGCCTATATGTATAATTCTTGCAGGATGCCTGTGCATTGGGGACTGGGGATGCAAACCACCATCCTTACCCTGGGACCCAGCTTCGAGGCGCCATATTTTGGTTAGAGGAAACATCTCCAGAAATGAGAAGTAGGATAACCCTAAGAGCCAAAGTAGTAGTAGATGTCACAGTCATTTTATTCTGACATCTAACTCTTCTGGCAGTCTGAATAATTATAAATATTTCATAGATACTAACAGTTTAATGTCAGGTTCAGTGTTTTGCAAAATCAAATGTTCACCAAGCCCAGTGTGCCTTGGATATTTATTGATTCAGGTATACAGCCCTTGTGTCACACCCATATTTGTCAAATATAAAGATCTGTGGCCATTCTTATGTTCCCAAAATGCTAATTGATATTATGCAAAATAGTCTGGATACCTCACTGGTGCACTTTGCCACTTTCTCATCAGGGTATTTTGAAATATTACAATATGTAATAATGGATATGGTTGCTCTAGGTTTTGATAATGTGATTTTACTCAGACAAAGAAGTGTAACACTCTCAGCACCTCTGCAAAATATGCTGGACTTGATCATTAGACATGAACATTGTACAATTTTTAAAAGGCCAGTTTACAATGTTAGTACAATTCAATATTTTCCTTTTTTAATAGTTTCTTTTGCTGAGATTATACCCCATTTTGTCTCGTTCTACTTTTAAACACTGCACACTAAGCCCCTTCGAGACATCTGTGTTTTTCTCTGGCTGAGCTTCTCTAAGCAACGGCTGGGGTGGCTATCGCAAATTCTGGGGTGGCTATCGCAAATGCTGGGGTGGCTATCGCAAATGACCTAGGGCAAGGCAGGGAGAGAGAGCGAGACAGCGAAAGAGAGCATAGAGATAATCGGAGAGTGCAAAAGTGTGCTAGATGGTATGGTGGTACGCAGTGTACATCTGGGATCATAATAATATTTCTAACAGGAAAAGTAAATTCTACAACAAACATTGTCCTTTTTCAAATATCACCTTGTTAGTCAGAGCCACCTCGAAAAGATCTAGCGTCAAAAAGCTCAATTATTCTCATCTAGAAATCTCCCAAAGGATTCCAACATTTGAATCTAGGTTTTGTCATACTTCAGCAGAGCGTGTGATGCACTGATTGGATTCCTCTGCTTTGGCATGAAGGGTAGTGGATGTGTCTTGGGCTTGCTCCTGCTGCATAAGCACAGAGGCAGCCTCGACCGTTGAAGGCTCCGGAGCACTCATAAGGGTAGTGGATGTGTCTTGGGGTTGCTCCTGCTGCATAAGCACAGAGGCAGCCTCGACCTTTGAAGGCTCCGGAGCACTCATAAGGGTAGTGGATGTGTCTTGGGGTTGCTCCTGCTGCATAAGCACAGAGGCAGCCTCGACCTTTGAAGGCTCTCAAGCACTCAGAAGGGTAGTGGATGTGTCTTGGGGTTGCTCCTGCTGCATAAGCACAGAGGCCGCCTTGACCTTTGAAGGCTGCGGAGCACTCAGAAGGGTAGTGGATGTGTCTTGGGCTTGCTCCTGCTGCATAAGCACAGAGGCAGCCTCGACCTTTGAAGGCTCCGGAGCACTCATAAGGGTAGTGGATGTGTCTTGGGGTTGCTCCTGCTGCAAAGGCACAGAGGCAGCCTCGACCTTTGAAGGCTCTGCAACACTCAGAAGGGTAGTGGATCTGTCTTGGGGTTGCTCCTGCTGCATAAGCACAGAGGACGCCTCGACCTTTGAAGGCTGCGGAGCACTCAGAAGGGTAGTGGATGTGTCTTGGGCTTGCTCCTGCTGCATAAGCACAGAGGCAGCCTCGACCTTTGAAGGCTCCGGAGCACTCATAAGGGTAGTGGATGTGTCTTGGGGTTGCTTCTGCTGCATAAGCACAGAGGGAGCCGTGACCTATGAAGGCTCCGGAGCACTCAGAAGGGTAGTGGATGTGTCTTGGGGTTGCTCCTGCTGCATAAGCACAGAGGCAGCCTCGACCTTTGAAGGTTTCGGAGCACTCAGAAGGGTAGTGGATGTGTCTTGGGGTTGCTCCTGCTGCATAAGCACAGAGGCCACCTCGACCTTTGAAGGCTGCGGAGCACTCAGAAGGGTAGTGGATGTGTCTTGGGGTTGCTCCTGCTGCATAAGCACAGAGGCCACCTCGACCTTTGAAGGCTGCGGAGCACTCAGAAGGGTAGTGGATGTGTCTTGGGCTTGCTCCTGCTGCATAAGCACAGAGGCAGCCTCGACCATTGAAGGCTCCGGAGCACTCAGAAGGGTAGTGGATGTATCTTTGGGTTGCTCCTGCTGCATAAGCACAGAGGCAGCCTCGACCTTTGAAGGCTCCGGGGGACACTCAGAAGGGTAGTGGATGTGGCTTTGGGTTGCTCCTGATGCATAAGCACAGAGGCAGTCCCGACCTTTGAAGGCTCCGGAGCACTTAGAAGGGTAGTGGATGTGTCTTGGGCTTGCTCCTGCTGCATAAGCACAGCGGCAGCCTCGACCTTTGAATGCTCCGGAGCACTCAGAAGGGTAGTGGATGTATCTTGGGGTTGTTCCTGCTGCATAAGCACAGAGGCAGCCTCGACCTTTGAAGGCTCCGGAGCACTCATAACGGTAGTGGATGTGTCTTGGGTTTGCTTCTGCTGCATAAGCACAGAGGCAGCCTCGACCATTGAAGGCTCCGGAGCACTCAGAAGGGTAGTGGATGTATCTTTGGGTTGCTCCTGCTGCATAAGCACAGAGGCAGCCTCGACCTTTGAGGCTCCAGGGGACACTCAGAAGGGTAGTGGATGTGGCTTTGGGTTGCTCCTGATGCATAAGCACAGAGGCAGTCCCGACCTTTGAAGGCTCCGGAGCACTCAGAAGGGTAGTGGATGTGTCTTGGGCTTGCTCCTGCTGCATAAGCACAGCGGCAGCCTCGACCTTTGAATGCTCCGGAGCACTCAGAAGGGTAGTGGATGTATCTTGGGGTTGTTCCTGCTGCATAAGCAAAGAGGCAGCCTCGACCTTTGAAGGCTCTGCAGCACTCAGAAGGGTAGTGGATGTGTCAGGGTTGCTCCTGCTGCATAAGCACAGAGGCAGCCTCGACCTTTGAAGGCTCCCGAGCACTCAGAAGGGTGGTGAGCGTGTCTTGGGCTTGCTCCTGCTGCATAAGCACAGAGGCAGCCTCGACCTTTGAAGGCTACGGAGCACTCAGAAGGGTAGTGGATTTGCCTTGGGGTTGCTCCTGCTGCCTAAGCATAGAGGCAGCCTCGACCTTTGAAGGCTCTGCAGCACTCAGAAGGGTAGTGGATGTGTCGGGATGCTCCTGCTGCATAAGCACAGCGGCAGCCTCGACCTTTGAAGGCTGCGGAGCACTCAGAAGGGTGGTGAGCGTGTCTTGGGCTTGCTCCTGCTGCGTAAGCACAGAGGCAGCCTCGACCTTTGAAGGCTGCAGAGCACTCCGAAGGATAGTGGATGTGTCTTGGGGTTGCTCCTGCTGCATAAGCACAGAGGCAGCCTCGACCTTTGAAGGCTCCGGAGAACTCATAAGGGTAGTATATGTGTCTTGGGTTTGCTTCTGCTGCATAAGCACAGAGGCAGCCTCGACCATTGAAGGCTCTGGAGCACTCAGAAGGGTAGTGGATGTATCTTTGGGTTTCTCCTGCTGCATAAGCACAGAGGCAGCCTCGACCTTTGAAGGCTCCAGGGGACACTCAGAAGGGTAGTGGATGTGGCTTTGGGTTGCTCCTGATGCATAAGCACAGAGGCAGTCCCGACCTTTGAAGGCTCCAGAGCACTCAGAAGGGTAGTGGATGTGTCTTGGGCATGCTCCTGCTGCATAAGCACAGCGGCAGCCTCGACCTTTGAATGCTCCGGAGCACTCAGAAGGGTAGTGGATGTATCTTGGGGTTGTTCCTGCTGCATAAGCACAGAGGCAGCCTCGACCTTTGAAGGCTCTGCAGCACTCAGAAGGGTAGTGGATGTGTCGGGGTTGCTCCTGCTGCATAAGCACAGAGGCAGCCTCGACCTTTGAAGGCTCCGGAGCACTCAGAAGGGTGGTGAGCATGTCTTGGGCTTGCTCCTGCTGCATAAGCACAGAGGCAGCCTCGACCTTTGAAGGCTACGGAGCACTCAGAAGGGTAGTGGATTTGTCTTGGGGTTGCTCCTGCTGCCTAAGCATAGAGGCAGCCTCGACCTTTGAAGGCTCTGCAGCACTCAGAAGGGTAGTGGATGTGTCGGGATGCTCCTGCTGCATAAGCACAGAGGCAGCCTCGACCTTTGAAGGCTGCGGAGCACTCAGAAGGGTGGTGAGCGTGTCTTGGGCTTGCTCCTGCTGCGTAAGCACAGAGGCAGCCTCGACCTTTGAAGGCTGCAGAGCACTCCAAAGGATAGTGGATGTGTCTTGGGGTTGCTCCTGCTGCATAAGCACAGAAGCAGCCGTGACCTTTGAAGGCTGCGGAGCACTCAGAAGGGTAGTGGATGTGTCTTGGGGTTGCTCCTGCTGCGTAAGCACAGAGGCAGCCTCGACCTTTGAAGGCTCCAGAGCACTCAGAAGGGTAGTGGATGTGTCTTGGGGTTGCTCCTGCTGCATAAGCACAGAGGAAGCCTCGACCATTGAAGGCTGCGGAGCACTCAGAAGGATAGTGGATGTGTCTTGGGGTTGCTCCTGCTGCATAAGCACAGAAGCAGCTGCGACCTTTGAAGGCTCCGGAGCACTCAGAAGGGTAGTGGATGTGTCTTGGGGTTGCTCCTGCTACATAAGCACAGAGGCAGCCTCGACCTTTGATGGCTCTGGAGCATTCAGAAGGGTAGTGGATGTGTCTTGGGGTTGCTCCTGCTGCATAAGCACAGAGGGAGCCTCGCCCTTTGAAGGCTCCGCAGCACTCAGAAGGATAGTGGATGTGCCTTGGGGTTGCTCCTGCTGCATAAGCACAGAAGCAGCGCAACCTTTGAAGGCTCCAGAGCACTCAGAACGGTAGTGGATATGTCTTGGGGTTGCTCCTGCTGCATAAGCACAGAGGCAGCCTTGACCTTTGAAGGCTCTGCAGCACTCAGAAGGGTGGTGGGCGTGTCTTGGGCTTGCTCCTGCTGCGTAAGCACAGAGGCTGCCTCGACCTTTGAAGGCTCCAGAGCACTCAGAAGGGTAGTGGATGTGTCTTGGGGTTGCTCCTGCTGCATAAGTACAGAGGCAGCCTCGACCTATGAAGGCTCCGGAGCACTCAGAAGGGTAGTGGATGTGTCTTGGGGTTGCTCCTGCTGTGTAAGCACAGAGGCAGCCTCGACCTTTGAAGGCTCCGGAGCACTCAGAAGGATGGTGGGCGTGTCTTGGGGTTGCTCCTGCTGCATAAGCACAGAAGCAGCCGCGACCTTTGAAGGCTCCAGAGCACTCAGAAGAGTAGTGGATGTGTCTTGGGCTTGCTCCTGCTGCGTAAGCACAGAGGCAGCCTCGACCTTTGAAGGCTGCGGAGCACTCAGAAGGATAGTGGATGTTTCTTGGGGTTGCTCCTGCTGCATAAGCACAGAGGCAGCCTCGACCTTTGAAGGCTGCGGAGCACTCAGAAGGATAGTGGATGTGTCTTGGGGTTGCTCCTGCTGCATAAGCACAGAAGCAGCCGCGACCTTTGAAGGTTCCAGAGCACTCAGAAGGGTAGTGGGCGTGTCTTGGGGGTTGCTCCTGCTGCATAAGCACAGAAGCAGCCACGACCTTTGAAGGCTCCAGAGCACTCAGAAGGGTAGTGGATGTGTCTTGGGGTTGCTCCTGCTGCATAAGCACAGAGGCAGCCTCGACCTATGAAGGCTCCGGAGGACTCGGAAGGGTAGTGGATGTGTCTTGGGGTTGATCCTCCTTCGTTTGTTGGTGTCTTCCACTTACTTCATCTCAGCATCTTGCTTCATCGGCAGCAGGCTGGCTAGCTACCTTTCCTTCTGATGGGTAATATCAAGTTTCTCTGGGTACTGCGTCAGACGTTCTCGCCGTTCTTCGTAGTAGTGTTAACTCCATCAGTATGGGTTTCCAAATCATCTTCAAAAAATCAAATCTCTACAAACCTTGAGATTAACTCATCTTCAGTTAACTCTTCCTGGACTGATGATCCAACGTGGGAGGGGTTCCGACCGTGTGGGCACAGATACACACTTCTCAAGTGACCTCTCTCCACCGAGGGCCTCCTATCAAAATGCCTCATTTGAATTTAATACATATATATATATATATATATATATATATATATATATATATATATATATATATATATTTTAATTGTACATTTCTTAGTTGATTACAAACTTTACATATACATCCATTCAATAGGTTCTAGACAGTTTAATGTATAATGGCAGTATCAGGGCTGTGTGTATGTGTGCGTGTCTTCGTGCATGTATGTGCACGCATGTCCGTGTGTCGCATGTGTGTGCATGCGTGCATGCACACTTCCACATATCTGCTCCGGCGAATCTTACGGTGCACTGCTGTCACCAAGAATCAGCCGAGATCCGCCCTGCATGTGTTTAGATAAAGCTTGTCCTTTGCTTTTAATGTGTGCCGTCGTTTTGAGAGATTATTATGTTTACCCGTATTACGCATTACCTCATAGATTGGTAACAACCCTGTAACACCCCTGTAACACTCTGTCTCCGTACCTACTAATTTTCTCAGGAAGCAGCAAATTACTCTTGCTTTTAAAGAGCTTAATTGTTTGCCGGTGCCTTCGCGCATATTAAACGTGAACCAGGACTGTTTATTTTGATTCGACTTGGTGTTTTGTAACACAACGCTGGTATTCAGCATACTTGAGAGCATGTAGGTTGAACTGTAGGGGGAGGAGGTGGGGGCGGTGGAAGGGTTAGGAGGTATCTCCCTATAGAAAATATACATAGGAGAACATACATCCCATGCTTTGCAAATGCTGTATAGGGAAGCAAATACTGGACTTGATTACAGGAAACATTTAGCAAATACTGTAATAACGTAACTGCGAGTTAGGGCCCGATTCATGGAATTATTTGCGCTTGATATATGGAACTTGAACGCCAAACTGAGTGCAAACTCCTCTTGGCGATTCAGGAGATCGAATGTGCAGGATATGTCTGGGATTTGCTTGCATTTTGCGGCAGAACGGCACACCCCTGCGAGCGGCCGAGAGCTTTGTGCGAGACACCATGCAGAGCGTGGGCTTGGCTTGCACAGAGGGCTGGGAAGGGGACGGAACACAGAAAATGTGGAAGATTATGCAAAAAAGTGGGCGTTACGAGGGACGGGCCGCAGGCATTCCATCGAACGCCCACTCCTGTGCGGAACGATGCGTATTCATTGATGAGACCGCGCAACCTCTCACCTGCGAAATGCCCTCGCAAATCCCTCGATCTCTCCTCCATCCGTAGGCAGGCTTAAGTACACTTGCGTATAGGAATCGCAGCACAGAGGTGGGTTTGCATGTCAGATTTAGGGGTGCGTGTACGCAGCCGGGGTTCCGATCTAACTAAGGGGTGCGCTTGTACTCAGTGTAGTGGGGTGCAGGAATGGTTTACAGGGGTTCGCAAGCAGATTTTCAGAGTTATACCCGAGTTACAAAGTATCATATGCATGTTGTTGGGGTACCGGGAACAGTTACGGGGACCCCGCGCAGGGTCCCTGAAATGCAGGCCTGCTTGCGTGGGACCCCTTGCACTGTTTATAGAGTGCATCTATTTGAGACCGGTGAAGCACACAAAGGTGGGTGTTCTCGCTGTTTTGGGTTTGCATGGGGGTGTGTCGGTGGCATTCCGGACACGACTTGCATTTATGGTTACCCTGCGCAAACAATTCCATGAATACACAGAGCACACATTTTATGATTATGCGTGCAGGCTCACGCAGAGTCATTCCTGGCGCACAGGTTTTTTGTGGGATCTATGCGCACTTTTCCATGAATCATGCCCCTAATGTCATGGTCCATGAAGATGCTTTTTATCTTTCATGATCTGGAAATATAGGAGGGTTTTTTGTGTTTTTATGAATTTCATAGGGTCTGGTTCAAATCTTAAATCAGGCGAGAGGGCATTCTACATCATCATGCCACTCAATCTTGGCCTTCTCTTGCTGACTCGGGTTCATTTGAACATATCAGTGACAAGGCTGTTGGAGGTGCTAGACCATAGGATTCTCCTAGAGGTGTACATTGCTGATAGTGAAAGGCTCATTTTAGGATCTTACGAATATCGTTTTATAGAGTTGCATGCACTATTATTCATTTTATGTTATGTCACCTGGGTTTAAATGGGAATTTAAGCCTTTTTCTGAATCACACTTGTAAGGCGTTATTCCTAATTGGTGTATTCCGCCGATAGTGAGGGGCTACTTATAGAAACTCTGAAATGTCATTGTATAGAGTGTTCATGTCATATACTAGAAAGTAACATCTGGGTACCAAGCTGGAGTATTGCAACGCTCTCCTCACGGAGATCCCAGCCGGCCAGATGCATTGCCTCCAAATGGATCAAAACGCGGCCATTAGACTACTCTACAGTCTTCCTAAAACCACTCCAATATATTCCTTTCGCAGAGACCTCCACTAGCTCCCAGTCCTTCAGTGGATTCTGTTTAAGACACTTTGGGCCTCATTACACGGTAGGAGGTAACCAATGGTGCTCTTAACACCATGGCTACCCTTTACCGCCTTCTGGGTCCGGGTAGGCGGTATGGGGACTTACCGGGTCCTTCCGACCCTGGAGGACCCGGTAAGTCCCCATGTCAATTACCATTCCCCATTCCCATTTGAGCCCCCATAGGGCTCAATGGGAAAGGGGAAAGAGCTAATAACGGTACCGCAATTTGCGGTACCGTTATTAGCTCTGAAGTCCCTCAGCGGGTCCCTTCCTTAACGTGTGGTCTGACCACACGTTAAGGACGGGACCCGCTGAGGGACCTCGTAGTAGGGCGGCAGGGGATTAACGGCACTGGTCCCCTTACCGGTGCCGGTAATCCCCTACCGCCTACCGTGTAATGAGGCCCCTTGTCTAGTTTTTAAATGCCTCCATCAGGCCTGTCGATTCACCAAAATGCCATTGGTAGTGGAAATGACATCAAAGACCTGTTGACATCACAGAAAGTGATGTCACTTGACCTTTGGCCCAGATGGCATCAGTTCCTCTTTAACACTGGAGACATTACTGGAAGTGACTTGTGGACGTAAAAAAAAGCATATAAATGTAACATTTTAAGATGCCAAACACGTACTGAAGCAGGCGAGAATATTTTAGATACCAACCACATTTTAACAAGTGTGCTACCTTCATATGCCGTAGATAGGGTCATGATATGACAGGGTTAGACCCAATAGTACGACATAGGCCGAGGCAATATTGGTTCCACCATCGGGTTCACTATTTGAAGATTAAGATTTCAATATATCTTTAAGCAATAATTATGACAAAGCATTGAGCAGTTTTGGGGAGTGCTGTGACCTGATTCTCGGTGAAATTGACTCAGACAAAGTTACATTGATGGAAAGCCCGGTGAAGAAGTACAACAAAATGAAAATTGTGAAATGAGGAAAGCAATACAGAGAATGTCATTTTATAAACTACAAATGGAGCCAACCACACACCTGAGGAAATATAAGGAGATACAGTTCTCTGTGATGAGATTCCTAGGGCCGAAATATTGTTACATTTATATGTGCTTTCGTCTTAACTTACTTTGCTCCCTCCAAAGGTGGGATCACATAAGAGGGATCCCTTGGCTAGAAAGAAATTGTCAGCTTTCTAAGAAGTAGGGGGAGGCAGAAATGCTGAAATATTGGCTGATTGGCTGTAGCCTAACACTAGGGCCTAGGAAAATGGAGCTTGGAAAGTTCATGAGGAGATTACAGGATTTTAACAGTGAGTTGCTGTAGGGAAGTGTATCTAGAAAGTGCAGTGGGAAGCCCATTCCACTTGTTCATGCAAAAATTCTGGGCATGCTTCACTCACTAAGAAAGCTTTCTTAGTCTCACACACGTACACAGCTCACTGCTTCCATTGACAGAGTCTGATCTCCATACTCCGGAGATATGTCCCGAACTTCAGTGAGTGAAGCACGCCCAGAATTTTCACATGAACAGGTGGAATGGGCTTCCCACTGCAATTTCTAGAGGCACTTCCCTACAGCAACTCCTGGGAGACTCGTGACCCTCGCTTTACCATCATGGGTTGCAGTTACTCCGCCAAATAATCTACAGCGGTGTCGTTTTAAATCACACAGATCTATATGTTGCACCATAAGAAGGGACCTGGAACCTGACCAACGTCCAGCCTACTTCCCCGAGCCTCCAGCAGTGCGAGTTGACCCCACCTGCTGAACACGATTGGCTCACCTTCGACAACAGACACCACTGTTGATACACTCCGTTCCCCATCCCTTCACAACCCAGACTCAAGCACAAGGGAGACACAATCCTGAGGCCCAGAAGAAGGCACCAAATTTGGCAGCCGAAACGTCCAAGGACCAGGCCTCCCATCTGCCTGTCCATTTTCAATCTTGGGAAGCATATTCCCAACGTAGACCAAGGATTGGTCAATACCAAATCACAGAGAAATCCATATTAGACGGGGTTAATCTTGTTTAAGAAGGACAGTCACTCCTATACCCCTCACATTCCTTTTTCACTGCACCATTAATTTTTGTAATATAGATATACTTTTATTATCATGTTGGTTGATCTCGTATATCTGCTGGTATTGATTTTCAACAATGCAATGCAGTTGTTTTTTTTAACACACACTGTACCGTCTACTAATTGTGAAGTTATGGCTTTTTTGTTTCCTTGAAAATGTCTGGTTTAATTCAAATTTGAGGCTCATGCTCTGATTTAGTTATTTACCTCAGATAAAGTGGTATGTACTAACTTGATTGTCTTACAACCATTATGCTGAGAATAAACATGAAATTAAACTCATGAAAAACTTTCACAAACAAGACTATGAATAAGTATGTTATTGATTCACAAACAGTCTTGATGTTTTTGTAGTTCAATACCCAATGCAAAAATATGGGCCATATGTGTCTTAGCTAACACCAACATAACCTTACCTGAACAGAATAGCATACAGAATTAATGATATGCTCCAATTCATACCGGCAGCTACCCGCCTCTAGGGCTGCCCCTCTGGTTACAATAATACTGCCAGAGACATGCCATGTCAGCCTTGTATGGCAAGTTACTTTCCTATTATGCCAATTATAGCTGCATGTCAGGTATTGTCACTATTTGAAAAGTTGGTCCCTTACATTGCCGGTTACTGTGATAATACAGTATTCAAAAATCCAATAGATGCAAGTCTCTTTCAGTGCACAGGAGCATTAATACTCTAATAATAATTATTTGTTATTTTTATAGCGCTTTCATCAAAGCGATGTATATAGCACATATTTACATACAATTATCATCCCAACCGAAGTTGGTACTCATTTATCAACCTCAAAAAAATGAAAGGCTGAGTTGGCCATGGCAGGATTTGAACCTGCAACCTGCAGATGGTACTCAGATGGCAGCAGCAAGTGCTCAACCTGCTGAACTATTTTACTGCTTTGCTATTAATAAATGTAATGCCATCATAAGAGAACATGTCAAAACTGGCTATACAAAGTAGGCCAGACACATAATAACTCTTATCATGTTTGTTGTTGCCTTGATGATGTACATTAAATAATGTCATACCACAGTAAGACATACCTAGACAGGCAGCACCAAAATGCCAATCTAACCACATAATAACACTTATCATGTTTACTTTATCATTGATGCCCTGAGAGATGTACAATGCCACAGTAAGGACTGGCTGCACCCAAATGGCAGTCTAGCCGGGTAATTACACTTATCATGATTGCTTTATCGGAGGTGCCCAGTATAAAATGTCAAGCCACGGTAAGAAATGGCTAATCTAACTGCAGTAAAATGCTAGTCTAGACATGTGATAATACTTATGCTGCTTACTTCATTATACATTCCCAGAAATATATGTTGTGACACAGTAAGAAATGCCTAGACTGGCGGCCCCCAATATTCCGTCTAGAGAGGTAATGACACTTACAAAGATGCCCCGTAAAAATGTCATGTCATAGTAAGAAATGACTAGACTAGCTGCACCCAAATGCCAGTCTAGACATGTAATAACACTTATCATGCTAACATTTGCATAGATTCCCTGTAAAAACGTCATGCCACAGTGAGAAATAACTAGACTGGCTTGAAATATACTGGTACTGCATCTCATGCAGCATCCCCTGCTTTTCCAGTACTGGGATGTACCACAGCCCTGGTGCTGCTGCAACTCGTGCATTCAATCCTGCTCTGAGAGTACTGGGATGCACATTTAGCCCTGATGTTGCACTTCATGCATCACATCCAGCTATTCCATTATCTATTTTAATGTGTATTGCGTGCACTTTTATAGCTGTTGCTGAAATAAGGTTTTATTGATTGGATTGTAGACACAGCCCTGATGCTCTGCTTCATGCAACACATACTTCTGCCCCAGTACTGGGGCTGACACCCACCCCGATACTGTGCCTTATGCTTAACATGTTGCTGTCCCAGTACTGCCATGTAGACACCGTCCTGATGTTGCATCCCATGCATGACATCCCGCTATTCCAGTACTGGGTTGTATATCCTGCCCTGATGCAGCACCCGATGCAGTGCATCCTCCTCTCCACATACTGAGATGTACACACAGCCCTGATGTTTCACTTCATGAGGCATATCTTTCTCTCCGAGTACTGGGATGTATACACAGCATTGATGTGGCACCTCGTACATCACATCCTGCTGCTGCTCCTCATGCTGCACATCTGTCTAGCACAGTACTCGGAAAAAGTCCTGATGCGCCACCTCAGGCAGCACATCCTGCAATTCCAGCACTGGGTTGCATTTCCTGCCCTGATGCCACATCTCATGCAGCACATCCTGCTATTCTGGTGCAGGAGTGTACCTAGCCCTGATTTTGAACCTCATGCATCACCTGCTGCTATGACAATACTGGATGTGCACACAACATTGATGTGGTGACTCATGCAGCACGCTCTGCAATTCCAGTACTGGGATGTACACATGGCCCTGATGTGGCCTCTCAGGCAGCACATCCTACAATTTAAGTAGTGGGGTGTGTACCGAGCCCTGATGCTGCACCTCCTGCAGCACTTCCTGCTATTCTAATACTGTAGTGTACACCCAGTTCGGCTGCTGCACTTTACCCAGAACAGCCATACCCCCTGTTATGAACTTACTGGGGTGTGCATATAACGCTTCTCTTTATCCCTGTGACAACCCACTGAGCAATGCAAACCTTTAGGTGAAAGGCTCTGTGTCCATCTACCGAACCAATCCGAGACTTCCATGTCCTGTCTGTGGGGCTGGGGTGGGGGGAATTCATTGCCTCCTGAACTCCAGCCAATGAAGTAATTGGCCCTCATTACAAGTGTGCCGGTCTGGTAACAACGATGCCGGTAGCACAGTACCAGCACCGTTTACCGGACCGGCACATGCAGACCTTCAGTGGCGAAACACCGTCGGTGCAAAGTGACCCCCACGGTGCTACCGAACCCAGTAGCCCCATGACCGCAAACAGCGGGATGACTCGCCGGACCTCCCTGAATTACCGCCACAGCATTATACCGGGTACATTACGAGTACCATGTACACAGAAACACCGCCATAAAAATGGCGGTAGCACCGTGAACACTGTGCCTGTAATACCGGCACCGCTTACCAGGCATTAAACAGTGCCAGGAGAGCTGCAACAAGCTAAAGGTGCGCACAATTAGGCCAGCTGGGAACCTACAAAAGGGCCACACCCACACCCAACCCACCTCACGACACAACCATGTCGGCCTAGCAGCAATTGCGATGGGGAACCTGCAAGTAACAGTGAAGTTAGAAGCAGCACTGAGGCAGAGGAGGAGGCGTAGGCACAGGAGGCAAATGAGGAACACAGTGGCTATCCCAAACATCAATGTACAGCAGGTACCACTCCGTAGGCAGCAACCAATACCCCGCATCAGGCCCTCATGCTGGAACCTGACCCCTAGTCAAATCCACACATTATATCGGCTTGACAGAGCCACAATAATATCAATTGTCACCCTCATCAATGAAGATATCAGCAGCATAATCAACAGCTGGACTTCTATTCCACCCCTGCTGAAGGTAGTCTCGGTACTGCACTTTCTTGCCACTGGAACCTATCAGCACACTGTTGGGGAGCAGCAAGGGCTGTCACAGCCCTGTTTTTCAAGGATACTCTTCCTTGAAAGGTACTGGATGTGCTGCTGCACCATGTGTCAGACCACATTGCCCTACCCCGAACCCCTGCACAGGTCAATGCCACCAAAGGAGCCTTCCATGCCCTTGCCGGCATGCCCAATTGCATCGGTGCATTAGATTGCACGCATGTGGAGTTGACTATCCAACATACAATTGAGTGGGTTCATCGCAATCGGAAGCAATTTCACTCACTCAATGTGCACATTGCCTGTGATGCACAACAACTCATCACGCATTGCTGTGCACGTTTCCCGGGGTCCACACACGACTCTATGGTATTGCGGAACTCCAAGTTGCCAAGGAACATGGTATGTTGTGCGGGAGAAAGGACCTGGTCCTTTGGGTGAGTAGAACAATCAATTCATGACCTCTGTGTAGTGGGGGGGGGGCAATAGACAGTCACCACAGTGTCCCTGGCTTTTGTGTGAGTAGAACAAGCAATGCATGACCTCTGTGTAGTGGGGGTGGGAGGGCAATAGACACTCACCACAGTCCACCGCTGCAACAGGCAAATACCAGTATGCTATGTCACGGTAATACATACCCTGGCTAATGGAAAGACCCCCTAGCCATGAGTGGCACATCATGCAATGCCAACATGTGGGAGCGAGTATCTCCACCCGTGAATAAATAGTACACCCATGTGCACGATGGCTACTCATCGTGCTGTGCACAGTAGTCTCTTCAATCATGTGGCCTGCATCTGCCTCATGCAGATCTTACCAGCACCTTACAATACACAAGGCACCTAGTACATCGGAACACACCATTGTGTAAATTGTAACGAATGAGACATGTAGTTGCCTACCAGCACATCACAAATGGAGACATCAGACAAAACAGTCTCTGTAGGAATGTGTGACCCAAGTGTGCACAATTGAAATGTTCATCAACGTCAATATACCAGATAGCACATTCACATCTGTGTGTTGTATACAGGTGATGTCGGATACCCACTCACACCATGGCTCATGACACCCATCCGACAGCCACGGAAAAGGCATAAGGAGGCCTACAACCGGGCACACATACGGACACAGGGCATGATAGAGCGGACCTTTAGACTGCTTAAGGCCAGGTTCTGCTTCCTCAGCCGATCTGGCAGAGCATTGCTGTACAGCCCCGTGAAGGTAGGCAAAATTGTTCTGGCATGTGCCATGCTGCACAATATGTGTATACGCAGGAACATTCCACTGCCCCCGGACATGGAGCCAGCTGATGAGAATGAAGAGGATGAGGATGATGCTGATGGAATGGGTGTACAACCAGGCCGGGGTGCCATTGATGGAATACATGCACGTGGAACACTTACTGACAATTTCTTCTGATTAAATTCAAATGCACATGGTGCACGTCGTTTTGGAACACTTACATTAAAATATTGATACACACACGGAAGAAGATTGTCCACTCGTAATTCAATTTTGCAAACCAGTGTATTAAGAAAACAACAAATAGGAATAGGTCCAATGAGGAAACATGCCCACACGTACCCTCCTAACGTACCCACTCATCGCCCAGGCCCCAACTAGCTATTCCCACTATGGACCACCCCCACTTCCCCAACGTACCCACCCACCGCCCAGACACCAACCAGCTATTCCCACTATGTACCACCCCCACCTCCCCAACATACTCACCCATCGTCCAGGCCCAAGACACAATATGGTAACATGTGAAACTTTGGAATCTCAGAGTACATTCTATTGCTTCCCAAGCTTGAGCCCATGAATGTCCCTTGGAGTTGGCCCAGACAGCCACATGGACCTCCTCCTGGGGTTGTCTGCCTGAGAGCTTGGTGGAGGGGTGCTGGTGGAGGGTATAGCAGGGTTCTGTGGGGTATGTGGCTCAGGAAGGCCTGCTTGGCCAGCAACATTGTTTCTCCAATGTTGGATTGCACGTTGTTGCCCTCACTGACCCTTTGGGAAATCAACATGTTCGAACTGGCACAACTGCCAATGGCACATGCTAACCTCGGACTTCTCGCTGCTCTCCCACTGCAACCGCGACTCCTCGCGTTGCATCCTGGACTCCTCCAGGTGTTGCTCCACCAGTGTGGCCAATGTGTCCTGCTGTTGTTCTATGTGCTGCAGGCGACAGGTCAACTCATGCAGTTATTGCATTGGGGAGCGCATTGGACTCCTGAGGTCCATTGGGCTGAATCCGCCTAGTTGATCAGGGGTAGGGGGAACCCCTCATTTCCTGATCCAGGGGTCTCACATGTATGATGGTCTTGGGTGCTATATATGGCATCAGGCTCAGGCAGGTCTGGTGGTGCTACACTTTCAGGTGTACTTGCAGTGGCAGCAGGGGGATTTGGCTGAGGTGCCTGCTGGTTTGCTGGCACTGCAGGGGTGGTAGTTTCCTGAGCGCGGTGCACCTGGACCGTCGTTACACCACGAGTGTTGGAGGGGCCTTTACTGGATGTGACTTGTCGTCTTCGAAGATGGGCATGTCCAGTCCCCCTTGACGCCCTCGGATGACCCCCGTCGGTCTCAGATAATCTTCCTGTAGGAGATTGAAAGGCATGCTGTTAGTGATGTCACAGGATGTGTATGGTACAATTACATGCAACACACTCCTCTTGCAGCGGTTACATGCATTGATATGTGCTGCGGTCATGTGGGTGTCTATGGGGTTCCACTTTGATGCACGCCATCTGGCTTGCCGGAGGGCATGGGGGTAATGGGTGTGCTACGGTTGATGGGGACTGTGATATGTGGCTCTTTGTGCATTGCTTGGGGTTGGGGGGCAGGTTTTTCTTGATTCACATTCATGTCTTCGCACTTTGTGTACTCATCAGCCTTGGCAGGTGTCACTGCTCCAGCCTCCGCTCCACAGACTCCCTCAATGCCTCTGAGGTGCAGCACGCTGCTAATTTTTCCTCTCATGGGAGCAGCTTCAGTGGGGAATGTGGTCCACCTCCTGTGGCACTGCACTTCTGTCTGTGGGCTGCCAGTATGTTCCACACCCTCAAGCGCAGGTCATCCCACCTCTTGTGGCAGTCCTTGACTGAACGGGGTGTCACCCCCACAGCTGACACCTTCTGGGCAGCCTCAGCCCATATGGCCTTTTGCCTCAGCTGTGTGCTGCGACTCTGGTCTGCTGTGAACAACTCCCCTGCATTGTCGACTATGTGGTCGACAAGCAGGGTGAGTTTGGTTTCACTGAAGCGGGGTTTGCACTACCGGCTCACTGGAATCCTGGATGACATCTCCCTCAGTGGTTTTAGGCTGTCACAGTAGACGTTGGTCTTCTAGTACCGTAGGATTGCAGTGGATTGTGATTCCTGTAATGGCCACTGCTCTCTTTCCGGTTGCGGCGATAACGGTATTTCCGGCACCAGTATTTTCGCCTCCGGTATGTCTGGCATGCACAGGGCGGATACAGATGTACCGCAGGCATTTGTGGTGGTGCATTCATCTCTGCCGGTGTTACCGTACTGGCAGTGGCACCGGTTCCACACTTTGCTGATGCACGTGGCCGCCAAGCCGTAATTCGACCTTGTTTCCACCTCAACGCGTTGATAGAACCGGTGTCACCGCCATCAAGTTAACACCGGATTTCTACCGCCAAACTTGTAATGAGGCACCTTGTTTTTTATTAAGAAAAAAATCTCAAGACTTATCTTTTCCAATAATCATCTTGCTTCTCTATGCTCTATCGGCTATCTGCTCTACCTCACTATTTTACACCTGTGTCTAGATACAGTGTCTGCCTGGTTCCATTGTGAATTTGTGCTATATAAATAATCAAAATCAAAATCAGGGGCCATTATCAGCTTACTAATTGACCATCAACTTCTAGTTTAAAGTTCTATTGACTGGAGCGAAACACTGCCGACAGGCATGGCACCTTCAACATGCTGATCCATAAATATATGCAACAATAGGAGAGCAGACATACATTTTACTTTACCCACCAGCAGCAGGTCACTGCAAAGCAATAGGGAGGGAGACAGGAACATATAACATCTCTAGGGTGGCTTTAAAGGTCATACAGTTAGCAGCGTGGCCATACTCTCACCGAATATCTCAAGATACCTCAGGTCACAATTTATATTTTGCATGGGTTTGTCTCTGCTAGGATTACCAGCCTAATGGGATTATCATCCTACCTGGTCGATGGCTAGCCTGGGAGTAGTACTTGATACTTCCAGAACTATATATATTACCAGAATGAGTCCAGATTTCACATTGACCACTAAGGGAATTGTTTCCAAAGCACAAGAAAAAATGGTTCTCGCTCTATGAAATGGATACACTTTTGAGCATGCATCTGTGACAAAATGACTACTACTCTCCAGGAGTACAGGGACGAGTAATGGACACAACTCCTACTCAGTCCCACACTTCTACTAAAACAGCAGTGATCACAAACTTAATGGGGAAACAGGCACAGCCGACTGATATAACTCTCACCTTTTTAAGGTAACAGAGAGGACACCATTAACAGAGACAGGATGCTCCGCCAAAAAATGGGATGCGGGGCAGTGCATGCATGTGCACTAGAGAGCCTGCGCAGAGTTCAGTTTGCCACAGAGGGAAATAGAGAAGGCTGTCCCTCACAACGGCTCCTGTGTTTCTTGCCACTGCGTGGCATGTGTGCATGTAGGCTGCTTACCCTGTCAACCAGTGTTTCCATCATGTGAAGCCCCTGAAAAGCAGACAATGGCGACAAGGATGGGATCTGTCCCCAATAAGGATTACCATTTCCCCAAGAAGTCCCCTTTCAAGCTGAGGGAGTGACAAAAGCCCAGCAGCACACCACTGCCCCGAGAGCGATGAAATCCACCTGCCAACAAGATGTGCGCAGTGAAGCAGCATTTCGCCGGTGAGGACCATTTAATATGAGCAATCGGGAAAACCTAGGGCCACGCTGGGAAAGGTGGATAAGAAGGTTTGAGAACTACCTAAATGCCCACGATGAAAGCGCGTCTGAAAAATTTGCCAGAAAGCTGCTAGTTAACCTGGTGTGAGACGAGGTGGAAGATCTCATTCCCACATTCCCGCCAGATGACGTCAAAACATATACAGGCCACAAGGAAACGCTAAGCACCTACTTTGACTCCCAACGCAAAATCGACCATGAGAGGCACACCTTCAAAATTGCATGCTAGATGGCTGGCGAGTCAATGGATGCCTTTGTGACCCATCTTTTCAAGTTGGTGGTGCACTGCAAATTTCACAAATTCACAAAGGAAGATACCATTAGGTTAAGAATAATAGAAGGATGCCTCTCCTCGCCATTCAAGAGGAAGCTGCTCCGGGATCCGCTCCCGTTTGCCACTATACTGCAAATGGCCAGGACTGAGTCCGGAGCAAATACCCAAGCCTCTCAAATTCGAAACTGCCAAGACCCCTGGAAGAGAACAAATATGCCAAGTTGCGACAGCAACTCAAGGACGTCAAATGAGTGGACAGCTGCTCAAGGGACCTACATCAACCAGGAGATGTTACTGGTGCAGCCTCCCCTTTCCTCACATGGAAGTCATCCGATGTCTTGCATTTGGATAGTCGTGACTCAAGTGAGGCAGAGAAAACAACCTAGTGTTTGTGTGAAACTCCCCTCCAGGACGATCACCAGGATTAGCTGCCCCATTCTCCAAACCAGAATCGGGCCCACATGGGTTCGGCCCAAGAAGAGATGCAGTTGCAAGGTGGGACCTTGTCAGACATGTCAGGCAAGTTTCCGGAAGGTCCCCGTCGCCGTCACCCCCTCGGAAGGCTAACCAACACGACTACATACACATGATGAAAGGAACCACGATTCCGCCAGAGGGTGATCTCAGTCTGCTAGTGGGAAATCATCCAGCCAAGTTTCCCATTGACACAGATGCCACCCTAAACATCATGTGTGCCAGAGTACCGCAAGATGGCATCACCCTCACAACTACAGCCGTCTGATCTGAAAGTCTTTCAGTGGGCTGCGAGAGGACGTGTGAGAAACCATGGAAAATTCTTCACAACTCTACAATACAAAGAAAAGCGTGCACAGGCCGAGTTTCAGGTACTACAAGGAGAAGTCCCTGGAAACAACCTACTGGGCCGCCACACTGCCCTTCAAATGAGCATTGCTGCAGTAACTTACACAATACAACACGGGATCTAAGTCATGCAAATGTTTCCGAGTGTATTCAAGGGAATGGGGTGTCTGAAAAGAGACCCTGTGACACTCCACGGCTGCCACACAGCCCTTCAAATAAGCATTGCCGCAGTAACTTACACTATGCAACACAGGATCTCAGTTATGCAAATGTTCCCGAGTTTGCTGGCGCTTGTAGAGAAGACGATACAAAACCTACTGGCTGAAGACATAATAGAACCTGCAGATGGCACCACTCCGTGTGTATCCCCCATTGTGGTGGTGTCGAAAAGAGGGTCGCTGAACAAGATAAGTATATACATAGATATGCACCAAGCCAGCAAGGCCATTTGACACGAAAGACACCCGGCGATACATTTGGATGATATGATCAGCCTACTCAATGGAGCAAGAGTCTTCTCAAAACTCGATCTGAATAAAGGATATCACTTGATCCAAATAGACAAGCAGTCTAGCTATATCACCACTTTCGCCACAACAATGGACTATTTCGATAGAAGAGACTTAGCTTTGGCATCTGCTCAGCAACAGAAATATTCCTGGAGAGCGTGAGAAGGGTAATCCACCATGTGAATAACTGTTTCAACTGCAGTGGCGACATTCTGGTCTTCGGGGTGACCAGGGTACAACATGAACAAGCTCTCCAACAAGTATGCACAGAACTTGTAGAGGCTGGGTTGACTCTGAATGGCGAGAAAAGCGCATTTCATAAGTCTCGCCACAGGTTTTACGGTCACATCTTCTCACACGATGGCATGAGACCTGACCCAAGGAAAGTTGCTGCAATCTCAAAAATCTCAGCTCCCAAAGATGTCAGCAAAGTCAGAACGTTCTTAGAGATGGCCAGTTACTGTGGCCGGTATCTCTGTAATTTCCTTACCACCAGTGCTCACCTCAGAGGACTCACCAAGCAAGACAGAGTGTTTCAATGGTCGCAACAATATGAAAGAAGCATTCACGCCGATAAAATCAAACATTGCCTCAGCAGAACACATGGCGTACTTTGATCCATACATGTGAACAGAAGTAATGGTGGACGCAAGCCCTGTCGGCCTAGGGGCAGGTCTAGCGCATCATGAACCTGGGGTGAGAATCCCCCAGGACTGTGATAGCGTACGCCAGCAAGAGCCTGTCTGAGGTGCAATCAAGGTATTCGCAGCCCGAGAAGGAAGGGCTCGCCGTTGTGTGGGCCTGCAAACACTTTCAGATGTTCCTTCTAGGGAAACCATTTACAATTGTAAAAGACCATCAGGCCCTGGTAACCATTTATGGGAATTCCAACTGCAGGATGCTCCCTAGAATAGAGTGATGGGGCCTGTGCCTATAGGACTTCAACTTCACCATTGTTCACAAACCTGGGAAGGAGTCTAACCCTGCAAACGTCATGTCGTGACACCCCTTACCAGACCCATCCTCCAATTAATCCATTGCGGAGGAGTATGTCAACTTACTCACCCATCAGGGACCCTGAAGGGCAATCATGCCAGAGATTATCTTGGAATACATCAGGCACAATAACATGCTAACGAGAGGGGAAGAACTGATCAAATCCGGAAGATGGAGATACACTGATCTCATGAGCACCCGAGGGGAAGACTGCTACACAGCTGAGCTGCAAGTGTTTAAGAACATACGAGAAAAATGAAGGACTCATCATGTGAGGACAGCGAATAGTTATCCCCACTGACCTGAGGCAACAAGTTGTGGATCTAGCTCATGAAAGTCATCGAGGGGTGGTGTCCACAAAGAGACAAGTAAAGGACACCATGTGGGTCCCAGGAATAGACCAGATGGTAGAGCGCACAGTCAACGCATGCCACCTATGCCAGAGCACGTCCAGACCCAACAATCCGGAACCCTTACTAATATCTGAAATGCCAGAGCGCCCAAGGACCCACCTCATAATCCACCTCTTCGGCCCTTTCTGCGACAACAAATACTGGCTTGTCATCATGAAAGAACATTCTCATTTCCCATTGTTGCATATGCTCTCGTCCACTGCAGCCAGCACTGTGATACCAGTCTGGACAGCATATTCTCAACATGGGGAATACCAGCGGTCCTAAAGTCATGCAACGGTCCACCCTTCAGCAGCCTGGAGTTTGCAAGGTTTATGCAGTACATGGGCATCCACCAAAGAAAAGTTACTCCACATTGGCCTCAGGCCAATGGCATTGTGGAGAAATTCATGAGCAGCCTCAAGAGGGCTCCCCTGCTGATCTCCTGGCTGAAACTGCACTGGTTACCTGGTTACCCTCTGATCTCAGGCCCAGGTCCCCTCCCCGCCAATTACACACCTGCACTGCCCACCTGGCAACCCTTGCAGTTGGGGGCTGTTTCTGTATCCCTACAGCCCTCTACCAGTACTTGACACCTGATGTCTGGACTTAGCCTTGCACTTGCCACCAGCTGGCCGCACTTTTTATTTATTGTTTTATTTATTTTACTGTTTCTCCTATGTACTGCACTGCTTCCTCCCCCTTCCCCCTTGCATGTTCCCCCACTCCCCTCCCCTGCACTTGCGCGATCTCAATGTCACCTGGCCTACTAATATCGTTGTCTCTGTCTTCCCTCTGTTCCCCCTCCCTTGCCTCATTGCGCCTTGAAACACTTGTGTATAAGCGCGTTATAAATGCCATATCATATCATATCATATATCATATCACCAACAAAATGAGATGCAGCAAATGTCTCTCAACCAGGCGTTGTGCAACATGCCGAGACACTACAGAAACTCTCTGCACGGCACGACGTAAAATGTCCCTCGGAATTACTGTTTGGCAAACGGACAAGGACCAGACTCCCTCACCTAGGTAAACAGTGTTTATATCGAAAATTGTATTTAGAATCCCACATATATCTAAACTTTTATCTTGAAAACCCTTATATCAACTATGTTTAGGGTGGGGTATGTTAGGCCCGGATGGGCCCTCGCAATGAAGCCAGGCACACCGAGGGTTGAGAAGCACGTCTTTATTTCCTCTCATACAACTTCTAACTAAATCTTAACCATCCCTCCCCCCGGCGTCACGCGTCACGTGTTGGGGCCACGTGACACAGTCCGTGTCTTTTAAAGAGACAAGCCCAGCGTAACATCACCCCCAGACAAATGTCCTTGCAACAACAACATTAACATTCTTCAACTAGGCGTGACGGTTTCTTCACGACACGATGGGGTTGACCATTGGTGGCTTCTCCCGGATCTTCTTCTGGCCCTTGCGTTCTCTTCATTCCTGGGCGAGGTGAAAATCTCGGTGGCGACCACAGTGAGTCTCTCGGGTCCAAAGGCATCGGTTCCGGATCCAGGGGTTCTAGCCTCTCATGGCCCTGGATGGCAGTGAGCCTGAATTGCGAACAATTCCGGGTTATTTCCCGCTCTTCATTTTCGGCTGTCACCATGGTTCCTTTTGTGGCAGTCACTCAGAGCGGCTGTGGGGAGAACCTTGGGTCAGTCTTTTTGACCACAGTCTGTTGGACCAGTACTTCGTCTCCAACCTGGATCTCTTTTGGGCGTGCACCTCTTTTCTCATCTGTTTGGATGCAGGCCCGTTCCTTCCGTTCCGCATCTCTCTCTAAGACTTCTGGGTCTACTTCCGGTTTGTTGGTGGGATGTCTTATGATACATGTGCAAACTTGGTATTTCACCATCATTTCGGCCGGTGTCCTGTTTGTTGCCTCATGTGGCGTGTTTCGATAGTCCCGAAGCATCCTGCACAGGGCCTGATGAGGGTCAACGTTTTCTAGTCTGGCTCTTTGTAGGGTCTTCTTGATAGACGACATGAACCTCTCGGCCATCCCGTTGGCTTGTGGCCATCTTGGTGTTATTTTCTGGTGTTTGAAACCCAGATGCTTGGCGAAGGTTGCAAAGTCGTGGCCACAAAACGGCGGCCCATTGTCCGACTTGATGACTTCTGGTATGCCCCACTCACTCACAACTTCGTCAAATACAGCTGCTATGTGGGCGAAGGCTGTTGACGGCGACTTCTTCACGATTGGGAAGCGGGAGTGCTCATCAATGAACAAGCGCAGGTACTCCCCGGACTCGAGGGGTCCATAAAAATCTACTGCCACTCTTTCCCACGAGTGTTTAGGGATCTGAGTTGACTGTAGCGGTGCTGGAGCTTCAGCCCTGGCTGTGCATTGACATGCCATGCAATTTCGTACCCAGCGGTCTACTAGCGCATCAAGGAATGGGAACCATACGTGGCACCGAAGTTGCCGTTTGGTGTTGTCTGCCCCGCTGTGGCCTTCATGTGCCGTCTTTATAATGTCCGACCGCAGGGCTGCTGGGATTATTATTCTGCACCCTCGGAGGAGTGTGGATTTGTCCTTGACGGCCAGCTCCGTGTGAACCTTTGCCAACCTTTCCAGTTCATCTCGATTTGCGTCTGGATGTTCCGTCAGAAACTTCCTGTAGGTCTTCCATCTGTTGTGCTCCGTGAGGTTGATAGCCAGTGCTATGGATGGATCGGCAGCTGACGCCTCTGCGACAGCCTCCAGCGATATTGCAGGAGGCAGTGTGTTCCTGGTGACGTAACTAATGTATTCTACATCTCCTTTTTTCGGCGTGGCTTCTCCTGTGGGGTGTCTCGACAGGTAATCCGCTGGGTTGTGTTCCCCCAGGACGATGTATTATTTGATAGTCATATTCTTGCAGGCGGATGCCCCAACGTTCAATTCTTGGCGGCATCTTGGTTCGTGGGTTGCCAAACAGTGAGAGCAGGGCTTGGTGGTCCATGATTAGGGTACATTTTTTTCCTATGATGAAATTGTGAAAGTGTTCGCATGCCCAGACTGCCGCTAGACTTTCTTTTTCTGCCTGCGAGTACGCGGACTCAGGTTTTGAGAGAGCTCTGCTGGCATAGGCCACCACATGTCTCGGGTGGGTGTCCACTCCATTTGTTTGGGCAAGGATGGCACCCAGCCCGACTGGACTTGCATCAACCACGATTTCAGTGTGCCAGTTGGGGTTGAAGTAGGCAAGTTTTCTGGCTTCCGCTAGATATTGCTTGATAGAGTCGAATGCATCTTGGCATTCTGCCGTCCAGGCGAAAAGCATGTCTTTCTGAAGGAGTTTCCTGAGTGGTTCCGTGATTGTGGCATAGTGTGGTATGTATCTCGCGCAGTACCCTGCCATCCCTAGGAACGATCGCACGTCTGCTATTTGCCTTGGTTCTTGTAGGCTGAAGATTGTCGCCACTTTGTCGGGATCTGGTGTCATTCCGTCCGCAGAGAATATGTGACCAAAAAACTTCAGCTTGGTCTTGCTGAATCGACACTTGTCGACATTGAGGGTGAGACCAGCGTTTTGAATGGCTTTGCAGGTGGCGCGGAGAGCAACATCGTGTTCATCCTTCGACTTCCCGAATACTAGGATTTCGTCGCTGTAGTTAAGTGCCACTCTGCTTGGGCGAATGACTTGTCTGATGGTTTCATGAAAAATCTCTGCGGCTGACGAAATGCCAAAGTTGAGGCGCTTATAACGGAATAGTCCATCATGCGTGGCGAACGTGGTTATGCCCCTGGATTCTGGATTGAGAACCAACTGGTGGTAACCCTGATTAAGGTCCAGTTTTGAGAAGAGAGTGGACTTGTTTATCTGAACGATCATGTCCTCGATATGGGGGCCGGGGTGTCTCTCACACTGGATCGCGGTGTTGGCGACACGCATGTCTACGCAGAGTCTGAGTTGTCCCCCCTCTTTTGGCACGAAAACCAGTGGGGAGACCCACGGGGTCAGACCTGTCGCAATTTCGATTATATCATTTTCTAGGAGCTGTCCGAGTTCGGCTGACACTGCAGCTTGGAGATGGAACCCAACTCTCCTCGGGTGCTGGGGGACGGGCCGAACTGTGGGGTCAATATGCAGTTTAACTGAGGGTCCTTTCAATTTTCCTAGGCCTTTGCAGATGAGGGGGAATTCTTTCACGATGGTGTCTTTTGATATCACGTCCGTCTCCCTGGGTTCCGCTTGAACGTTTGACACGCTCTCTTTCGCTACTTGAGTTGGCTCTGATGAATAGATCTTGTCGCCGTCTTGGACGTGTATGTCTATGAGTCCCAGGGAGGAGGCCGTCCTGTAGCTGAGGAGGCATCTTCCTTTCGTTGGACTGCGAATTACGTGTATGCTTGTCGTTATGGCACGGTTGCCGTGGATGAGGTGACGGGCGAAGAAGCCAATTGATTGTAGTGGAGTGTCGGCGCCCCATTGGTATATTTTGGACTCAGATGGCACTAAGGCTGGTTTCCTGGGAATTTGGTGGAACTCCTTTTCACCCATTACGTTGACCGTAGCTCCTGAGTCAACCAGGAAACAGAATTGGTGGCCTCCTATTTCCATTGGTATCTTGGGTGCTTCACGTGCTTGTCCTTCATCCATGATGAGGTTGACATACTCATCTTGCCGATAGTGATCGTATTGATAACCTTCATCTTCGAGGCGTTGTTGGTCTGCCTCGTAGTGAGAGATGGACGCTGGGGGCCCGTCGTATTCATCTCTTATGCGGGATATTTGTTCGTATTCTTCATTGTCTTGGGGTTCTTCCGATGGGTAGACGTCTTCAACTACTCTGATGTACCTTCTCGGGTTTTGTTGATAAGGGTGCGATTGGTAGCTTTAGCCTTGTGGATTTCTGTAGGGTAATTTAAACTGCGGGGCGACTGGTGGTCTTTGGGTAGGGAATGGTTTGCCCTCTCTGCAGACCGATTGGAAATGTCCCTCTCTCCCGCAGTTGCCGCATTTCTGGGACAATGCGGGGCACATCCCTGCATGGGCATACGGCATTCCACAGCGGTAGCACTGGCGTTGTGTTCTTGGGGTCATTCAGTAGTTGAGATTCGGTCCTCTATCTGTTGTTCTGGCATTACTGGCCTGCATTGCTGCGATTGTCTTGTTTTTGTCATGTTTGGAGGAGGCGGTGCCAGTTATCTGCGTCACTTGTTTTTCGACTCTCTCCAGAATCCTTGCTATCTGACTAACTTCATCAATAGTGATGGGTTTTTTAAGAAGTTGCTTCTTTAGTGTTTGGGATACACACCCTTCAATCACTCTCAACCTTATGGCCTCATCTAGGGAGAAAGCGTGGAACTGGCAGTTTGCGCCTTTTATTCGTAGGCGGGTGATGAACTCATCGACCGTTTCGTCTAGCCTCTGCGTGCACTGATTGAAAATGTGTCTTTCATAGTCCCTGTTGGGTTCAATCACCAACCGTCTGTTCAGTGCTGCGATTAGAGCTGGGAAGTCAGCTTGTTCTGCTGATGGAATAGTTTTCAATAGTATTTTGATGTCGTTCCCCGCAAGGTTCAGAAACATGCTGCGTAGTCTTGGGGATTTCTCTTCCCCCGCGGCGTCTATGAAGGTGTTGAAGTCTTCCAACCACTCGACCCACCTTGGGCCTTTGTCTGCCCATGGCATCATGGAGAAGGGGGGGGCATGCGCCATGCAGTGGTTGCTGTGCTCCCCGCTGGGGCAGGGGGGGCCAGAGCCTGCTGGTCTTGGGGCGCGCTCATGGTGACAGTGAGCGGTGCGGTCCACCTGTGGGCGTCTGTCTCTGGGGGTCCGTTGCCTTAGTGGCGGGCAATGTGGACTAGCAGGCGGCGCAGGATGTCACCCACCTTTCACCGGGGGCCCGCTGGCGGTCACTGGAGCCTGGATGGTGTAGCTGGAGGATGGTCATGCACCCTGGAATAGGTGTCTTGCTGTCGGTGGCTGGGCCTGGGGGTCAGGCGCGCTGGTGAGTGCCTGGGATCAGGCCTGCTGCTGGAATCTGGGCCTGGGATCAGGCTTGCTGGTGGGTGCCTGGGATTAGGCCTGCTGCTGAGCTGGGCCTGGGGTCAGGCGTGCTGGAAAGTGCCTGGGATCAGGCTTGCTGCTGTGCTGGGCCTGGGATCAGGTCTGCTGGAGCACACGTGGTGTTTTCGTTTTTTTTTTTTTTCTCGTTTTGCAGGCGGAGGAGGAGGAACCTTCAGGATGGCACATGCATCCTTCCCACGTGTCGCGGGAGACGCGGAGGAGCGTTCTGCGGGCAGGGCCGGGATCGGTGCGAGGCAGCAGAGGTGGAGGAGGAGGCAGGCGCTAGCGGGCTGACGGTGCCTGACGTGTGCTGCAGAGCGGGATGGGCGCCGGAGGCGAGGAGGAGGAGGAGGAGGCGGCCTGAGGAAACACCTCGTCGCCAGTTGTTAGGCCCGGATGGGCCCTCGCAATGAAGACAGGCACACCGATGGTTGAGAAGCACGTCTTTATTTCCTCTCATACAACTTCTAACTAACTCTTAACCATCCCTCCCCCCAGCGTCACGCGTCACGTGTTGGGGCCACGTGACAAAGTCCGTGTCTTTTAAAGAGACAAGCCCAGCGTAACAGGGTAAAGGGTTAATTTTTGTGGGGAAACAGTTGAGATGGGTTTTGAGGGGTCGAAAACAGGGGTTTGAGGGGGTACCCCCCCAAGAACCTCCCCCCCAAAAAAATAATGCATTCCATATTAAGACTTTAAAGATATATGTTTGGATATATGGGCATTCGGTTTACAATATCTTGGTATAAAGACATGTAGCCCCTCACCTAGTGAGAAGTACGAGTGAGGACACAGAACGGATTAGAGACTTCGATGCCCGCAGGCATCAGGGCATGAAGGATTATGCTGACAAAAGGAGGCAAGCCAAGAGTTCCGACCTGCAAGTGGGGGACAAGGTACTTGTATGCAGAAGACAAGACAGCAGAATCAAAGTTTGATCTTGAACATTTAACAATCTCCCATGTAAATGGGACAATGGTGGCTACTTGCTCTCCCAGAAGAGTGGTCACGCAAAATGTCTCTCACTTCAAGCTGTACAGAGAAGAAGACCAGGAAGAAAGGGTAGAAAACAATGCTGATGTGATTACTGGTGAGACCCTGAAAGAGGAAACGGAGGGAGAGCAAAAGGAGCTAGTGGCCCGGCCGACTCGATAAATCAGGAAACCAACATGCCTAATTGAGGATGTATAAAGGGACAGAACTGTGAGTGACTTTGTTCTTTGGTCCGAAGGGGGAGATGTAGGTCCCAGAGAGGACACGGTTAACGAAGCCAGGAAGCTCCGCCAACTAGAGGGATGCGGGGCAGTGCGTGCATGCGCACTAGAGAGCATGCACAGAGTTCAGTTCACCAAGGAGGGAAATAAAGAAGGTTGTCCCTCACAACGGCTGCTGTGTTTCTTGTTACTGCGTGACATTTGTGCATGTACTCTGCTTAATCTGCCAGTCAGTCCAAAAACATTAGTACTGTTGTACCAAAATAAAAGAATGTCCAACCAAGGTTCTGTAGAAATAGGATACTTTACCTGAGCTAAAAATACAAACACACTAAACAATACTACTACAGCCCACCCATGTAAGGGAAAACACAGAGAATGCAGACTTTTGAAAAAAAGGGGCACTCAGGGTTTGAAGACAAGGGTGCACAAGATATTA
This sequence comes from Ambystoma mexicanum, assembly GCF_040938575.1. Classification (NCBI taxonomy): domain Eukaryota; kingdom Metazoa; phylum Chordata; class Amphibia; order Caudata; family Ambystomatidae; genus Ambystoma; species Ambystoma mexicanum. The sequence continues at coordinate 858,049,206 of NC_090934.1, read as the reverse complement.
TGTCATCAGCACATGTATGTCAATGTTATTGAAGATGTATTTAAAAATGTGGAGAGTGTGGTTGTATATGTTACTAGGATCCTTTTGTGCATGCCGTTCAATGCTTCTCTTTGGGACTTCAAGGCACTACCTGGCATCAAGATGCTTCGAGTCACTGGTTCCCAATGGATGGCAGGTATCAAGACAGACGAGTTGGCTCCAGAAGGCCCAGCAATGCAATGTAGTCCTGTAGCGGTGATCAGCTCGAATCTGATGTAAAAACCAGCTGATGAGTTTTTTAGGTGTCTCGAATCGGTCGAGTTGGCTCAAAAAGCTCCACCAATATGATGTGGTTCTTTAGTGGGAATGTCTTGAACACGCTAGAGTATAGGCAAGCAAAGGGCTGAGTCAGTGTCTTCATGGCGTGGCAGTAGACCAAAAAGGATGTGTGTCAAGATGAATCAACTAAGGGGGTGATCTCACCCCTGCCCCGTATATAGGCACAAGGCCACAGTGAATTGTTTCTATCGTAGTCTTTTGTCAGCGATCCTGGCATCTATTTTCAGAATCTTTTGCCTGTTGAGATTATACCCAGAGTGCTTTGTCTGCGAGAAATGGGTAGGAAGACAGAATGTTTGGGAGCCCTAGAAAAATCCAAGATGGTGTAATGCTTCTCTAATGGGAAAGTGCTCTCATGTGCTTCTCTACTTTGCCCCCTTTCTCTTTCTACCCACAGCCCCCTGCAGGCAGTGCCTATCTTCAGGTTTAGATGTGTTTGACGGCCTGAGATCTGATCGAGCAAATTGTTCGAATAAAAAACAGCCTGCATGCAATCAGTTCTCAGAGGATCAAACGCACTCACACCAATCCCCCAAACCCCCTTCCATATTTACCTGTTTGATCGCCGCCTGGTTGACTGCAGCCCTGCGACGTCAGCTCCGTCCCTCAAGCGCAGGTTGGGTCCGACGCCACAGGACTCCTTTTTCTTTTGGTCACCGGCCTCCAATATGGAGGAAGCGGGGGACACCCTGCAACCCCCCCCAAGGCTAATACATACCGAGTTCGGTCACCCGTTACACATGCACCATTCTGCCAAATAAAAACAAACACATTTACTAATACCTCTCTTCCTGGGTGGCGACAACCCTTGCCCAGAGAAGAGAAGGCTTTTGCTGCGACTGAACCCAAAGGGTGCGTTCTAGATAGTGAATATATAAAAGCCCCTGACCAGGAAGGTCACTAGTAACCAACCTGATAATAAAATGTAATAAATAGTTTTTTGGCCAGTATAATTGTGGTGTCCCAGAGACCACCATGTCAAAACTAGATGTTGCTTATATTTAGATTTGTCATTGGGCACCCAGATCTTGGCAGCCACAATTATATAATTGAATGTTTAATCCTGGATTCTACACCATTAAAGACATATTCTGGCGAAAACACAAGGAGTCTTCTGAGATTTATCAGTAGACAAGCTCAATAAGGTCACGTGTGTACTATACTTTTCTAGCATAGATCATTTTGAGATGGGTCTAATTAGCATACTCACTTTCAGGGACAGAGCAAGTTGCATCCTATTATTAATACAAAACAAAAAAGCTCATGCTATTTTGCCCTCAAAGATGGCATTCTGTTCCATCATCTTGTAACTATATTTATCAAACAGAGATCCATATCCATATTTGCAAAGTTCTCTGAGTACCTCAAAGAGGTGCACACGGATTCATGATGTAAATGATGCCTTAAAATGTGCACTTGCCAGTGGAGAGTGATAATTGACTCTTGGCAAGTAGGAAATGGTGTGCTCTGTGCATGTGGAGAACTGAGGGGGCAATTGACTTTTTATGTCTGGTTAGTAGCTTGCAACTTGAAATGATTACCTCCGAAAAAGATGCAGAGCCTCATTATGAGGTTGGTAGTTCTGGAAAGAAGAGGTGTTATTTGCATATTCTGTTTCTTTACCAACTGCCATATTATAAGAGACCAGGTATTTACTGTATGCAGAATACCTAATATTACTGCATGCAGTAAATACTATGGAATTATGAGATCAAATATTGCATAGAAATATCTCCATGGGGTGGAGGTAAAATGTGTAGCACTCCAGAAGGTTTTACATTTTATATTCTAAAGTCATGGGGAAAAAGACTTAGGGGTACCCCATAATGACGTAAAAAATGCAGTATTTCCGTTGCCCACTTTCTCACTCCATTTGCAATATAATGCACAGAAGGATCAATGCTAAACCATCTGCACATTTTTACACACTGTTCAGTAGCAGCATGATCTGATACTCTGAAGTATTTCTTTCCATTCTCAAGAGAAGGGTGGAAATTGTTTTTTTTTTCGATGAATGAATGCAATATTTTCAGAAATATCCTATGAATTATTTCTAAGAATCCCTCAATTACCATAATACTGGGAGTATTTTCATAAGTAGGAGGAGACCCGTCATTACTTCATGTAATGACGGGTCAATTAAATCCTCCAGTAAGGTCAGGTCAACGTTTATACATTAAGGAAGGCCTTAGTGGGTATGTAAGGGCATAGCTGATGTTTGATCTTTTACACCTATGTATCTACAGCAGATATATACAGTTCAGATTTGGTGGATAAGAGCATTTGTGGGGTACAGCATTGGACGTTTTGCGTTTAAGTGTGCCATACACATATCTTCGAATGCACTATGCTGTGTTCCTTATTTAATTGTGTGTGTTTTTATGAGTGTCTTTTACCAGGAAAAATCACACTCGGCGTGAGTTTGTTGGGAAAGGATACGTAGTTTAATACCTTTAAGATGCTCACAATAAATGCAGGGGTACAGAGAGGTAATGAACCTTACTTTTAGAAAGCCCTTTTATAGCTAATGCCTGCCCTGTCATGCTGAACCAAATTCTCATTACTAAAACGTAATTATTTTGTATCTCGATCCCCAACCGTCAGTCCTTTCGTTTGGCAGTAAAAAATGCTGAATTAACTGGTAATTCTCATTACGCGTACTCTTCTGCCTCACAGCCCTTACAAAGTGAGGTGGGCCCCCACCTCTGATGCAGGCAATCCAGTTGCTTTAAGTATGTTTTCAACTATTTTTGGTGCCAGCCAGGCCCACTCCTTTAGGTGGGGTCTAAAAGGGCACGTTTACCCTAACACCATCTGAATACTACTCAAGCTTGCCAGTGTTGGCTGAAATCACTTATTCTTTGGGAGGTTGGGCGTGGGTGTAAGTACTGTGACAAGGAGGGTAACAGGTAACTCATTTTTCCAGTAACCCCATTCCCTCTTCCCCGACACAGTCCAGCAGAAAAGGTTTGGAGCAGGCACACATAAACATAAGGCAAAGCACTGCATTGCTGCTATACATGTGAGTTTATTCATGAATAAGCAAGGCAAACCACCTGCCTGAATACTCTGATCTCAATCGCGCCACTGCTAGAACCCCCAAAGTCGAGATGGTCTTAGAACATGAACGAATACAGAAGGCAACAGGTATCTGCTTGGAAATTGTAAGAAAGAGTAATACCCTGAAATACTGCCCAAATGGCTTCTCTTCCTCAAATTGACCAGCCTGCACTTAGAAAAAAGATCCCTCGTGCTCAAGAACATATGCGAGATAAGATTCTCTGAAACTCTCTGAACAGTCAACAGCGAACAACCCATGACATTGACCAACCAAATGCAACAAGCAACTTTCTGAATTCTCAAGGAATCCCTAAAGTAATACAGAACAGTCCTCCATGCCGCAGGCATATGTAACAGCTGCCTCTATCACAGAGCTTGAGAGGAATGCAAGGATATAAAGTCCTCCTTCAGACCACACATGGTTTCCTACATATAAAAGCCTCAATTTCTTTCACTTAGCTAGGAAGCAATGCCTGGCAGACATAGTATCTTAAAACAGAAACGGTTCAATTGACAACCTTGCAGAAACAGCAAGGAACAGACCACCAAAGACCCATTTTCTAGCCAAAAACATCTAGGAGAAAAACAGTAAATAGGAAAGCAAGATGGCTTCTTGTATGCCGTAATTCCACCCATTGACCGCCGAGGATGAATGCTGCGGACCAATCTCATTATCCATGCTCACAGGACTACTAGAGCGCATTGGGAGACTTTAATGGAAGGTCCAGCATCGCCCACAAAACAACACTAACAGGTATCCCAATGCCTCGCACAGGGATGTCAAATGGATTGTAGAGAAATTCAGTCTTCGGGAAACCCTGATGCTGTTGCTCCATCTGTCCGGCTTCCAAACAAAGATCTCAAGGTCCATGGAGCATTAACTACAACAGCATATGGATGGATCAGGGAAGATTCAGTGGGAGAATCCTCTTCCGTAATACATATTTCTTTTGCAGCAGGGGCACAATAAGGTCATGGTCAACATCTTGGAGGATAAGCACTTGCCACAAAGACAGATACCCCTAATCAGTTTTATCCAGACCTGTGTCCGAAGGCTGTGACCATTTAGAAGCAATCACAGCACCTGGCTTCACTAAAAATAGCAACACAGGTGGTTTATATGGTCAGTCTCTTCCAGAAGGCAAACATGCGCATGGACCGGAACAAATGGCAAACATTTACCCTCATCCATCGCTTTACATAGGTCCAGAAGGACCAGTAATGCTAAATATTCAGCCTATGTCAAGTCAAAGAGTCCCAAAGCCGAAACAGAGATTCTGGGAGTCTCTTTGGCCTGGATTCTCACTCCTCTAGAAGAAAATCAAGCCAGGAGCTAGGTAGCACAAGGCTTCATAGAGCACCCTCCGCCGCTACTTACCTAGGAAGCCACACAGTTGGAAAGGATTTGCAGCCAGAGTCCATCTCCTACTGCACTGATCACCAGAAAGGGTGCAATAAGTAGTCAGATGTTCAGATGGGAGTGGACAGAGAACTCATACTCATGGATGTACCCCCCACCTCCAAAAGGACCAGAGGTCCGATTCAAATACTGGAGCTGTTTACCAACAGAAAGGGGAACTCCTAGAATGGAATGGCGGCTCTACATTGTGGATCTGTGATGTCATCTTATGGCACGCTGCAATGGTAACATGGAGACCAGTACTCAACAGAGACACGGGTCACGCAGAAATCAGCTTCCCACAGTCAAAAGAAGGGCCCGAGGTTTTATAATTTAGGCCAGCAGTGACAGCCCTCCATTTATCACAGAACTGTAATAAAGTGCAGTCAGACTTCCTGAAAGGAAACGTCAGCTGCCCGCCAACATGTAATTCTGGGGTGCTCTTAGCACAGCCATGAGTCGCAATAACTCTGTGATACGGGTGCACCATACTTGACAATAAATGAAAGCAGGAGCTGTGCCACCCTAGGTCAGATTTCTCTCTTTGGCATCAATAAATGAAGGTGAGCCGAGAGATGTTTAATCTATCTTTGTGATGTCACAGACATTCATTACATCACTACAAGCTGATAGATTTTCATTCCGTCAGGTTGAGATCATAGACTTGTATTGCAAGGTCTGGTTTCATCTAACAGGCTGGCAAAAATCGTTCTCCCACCGTCTGAATTCAGTGCCTCTGTTCAACCATTAGCACTGTCACACCTAGATGTTGGCAAAACACTCTTTTTTCAGGTATCTCCCCCTGAGCTCATCTGCCACTCAAGGTAGTGCAACAGGCCAATCCCAGACTAATCCCTTCCATCAGGAAATTCAATATCTCTCTGTAAGGAAATGCCATCTATGCTGGTGTACAAGCCCAAGCTTTTTTAATTTTCCTGCGTAAAATGAAGCTGTTTTTTTCTAGCCAAGAGTGAACTCTTGCCTGGGTGCGAAATACTGACATATCGGCAGCTGCCATGTAGTTTGGCAACATCGTTGCCATATAGTGGTGTATGCATTCCTGACATCATTCTGCTGCAATCCAAATGAATTCCAACAGTCATCGGCCACCTTTTCGTGATGTAAATTATATATAACTGTGCACCCCCAAAGCATGGTGGCAGTTTGGTCAAATATGAATATAAAGCTATATCCATTTTGATATAGTGGCATCTGTGGAAATACAGTTAGACATTGCCAAACCCATCTGATGTCATTTTATAATCACGTGGTTTCCTTTTGCTCCTACAGTTGTCAGAGTTGTTTTGTATTCCTGTCAGGGGCGTGTGGGTCATCCACAACAGATTGATAGGCCCAGTCCACCAGGCCTTCTTTGTTTTCTGCTAGGGAAGGCTTGACACCTCCCCATAGGAACAAGACATTCTAAGGAATCACTGCCAGCACAATGGGGGCGTCACACCATGGGGATAATTGGAGTCACCTTTATCAGACAGACATGACAGGGGGGAAGTATAGGGGAGTGTTGTGGTCTAGTTAATGATCACACGCATGCGTGAAGAAGTAGTTATTATTATTTATTCTTCTCACACACACATTACTTGCTACTGGCTTTATAAATCCTTTCTTATCATAAGCATGGGTACATGTGTGGACCAACTGGATTCACCTGTATGCTGAGTAGATTGTCAAGTCTATTTGCTTCACATCTATAAGGAGAATGGAGGGTTGCTTTCTCTCCTCCAGCTCGACACGCTCGTAATGCCTGTCGCGTGAAGCCCGCGCTTCAGTTCTCACGTCGGCATTTCACAAGACTTCTGCAAGGGACATCCGTGAAGTCCTTTACTCTACAGGGAGCTTACAAGAGGATCTGCCTCCAGAGGAAGGGCCCCGCCATCTTGGGCATATTTAGACCCCACTCCTTCCTATGTTCCCTCCCACTTCCTGAAGACAAGACACTCTCTGAGCAGATATCAGGAGACAGCATTCCTCAGCAGCTGAGATTGGCACCTACCAGAAGGCTTGAAATTAACCAAGCTACTGTGTAAAACTGTCTATATACGAGGTGAGCTCCTCCCCGCCTCTTAGTTGAATCTTTTTGACTCGAGAAGAAGAATAATGCCTGAATAGCCTGAATAATTTTAAAACAGCCTGTGTCTTTTCAAGATCTGTCATCTAATCAATTTTCTGAACTGGAAAACTAACCATTTGCACGGAGCAGCACATCAGGGGCTTGAAAATCCCATTGAGAAAATGTTTGGCTGGCAGTTTGAGATTGCAGACAAACACGTGTTCGAAATAAAAATGGTGGAGATACCCTGGTAGTAAGAGCTGGGAGAATAGCCCTAGAAAGAGACTATCAAAAAGCAAAGAGGAGTGAAGTGCAGGTCTTCGCCTTATGTTTTGGGTTGTGTTGATTCTCTATCCTGGGGAACAGAGTCACTCCCCCAGGTTGCTGAATCTGTCTGTGAAACCTCAGGAGGAGGGAGGCATCCTCCTGACATTGAGCCAGGGGAAGGGAGTCATTCTCCCTGATGCTGTGAACTGTGAAACTAAGAATGAGAAGGACCAGTGGAAGAAATCATACCACCTGATGTTGTGAACTGTGAAACAAAGCCTGGAAAAGGCCAGGGGAAGGGAGACATTGCCCTGGTGTTTTGAACTCTGAAACAAGGCCCAAAAAAGGCCATAGGAAGGGACACCCTGGCATTGTGAACTGTGAACATAAAAGCCAAGAGAGTGTGAAAACAAAGCCAAGGAAGACCAGGGGAAGGGAGTCGTTCCTCGGGCACTATAAAATCAGGAAACCAAGTGAAAAGAAAAGAGAGTCCAGGGGAAGGAAAATATTTCCCCTGGCTTTGTGTGGGGAAAACACTGAGAGCCAGATATAAGGAGAAGGGAGCCATTCTCCCTGGAGGGAAGAAATAATGACCTTTTGATGCAATGCCAGCAATCCTTAGTTTTGAAGTATTTAAATCAGGGGAAGGTAGTCATTCACCCTGGTGAGAAACTTGCAAAAAGAATTGTGTTGCCCAGTACAGGAGCAGAGAGTCATTCTCCTGGACCAAGAACATTGGTACAACTTTAGTTTAGTTATAAGTGTGAGGGACAGAGATAGAGATGTTTGACACAGGACGGTGGACTGTTATTAGTTGCAATGACACACGGACAGACCCATTAGCACGTTCATTTAAGTCAGGAAAACCTATCATAGAAATAGGGAATGGAAGGTGTGCTCTTTCTTTTGATTTTAAATAAAAGTCTATAGCAATCACTATACCACCTGTGTGTCAATCTCCTCCTTCATCACAAATAAAATAGACAAAACAAACAACACATCAACAGCAGAAAGATCAATATAGTCATACCATCAACCCCCTAAGTGAACACGCCAAAATGGACAAACCTCATGACCATTACACCACACAAATCCTTCACGCACTTAAAGTCTCCACTTGTACAGATGACAATCTCTCAGCCTCCATCATCAAGACTATGGGGTCATTACGTGGTTGGAGGTAGCCATGGCGCTATTAGCGCCATGGTTACCCCCTTACCGCATTCCGGGTCCGGGTTTCCGGAATAGGGACTTACCGTGTCATTCTGACCTTGGAGGACCCGGTAAGTCCCCATTCCGGGAACCATTCCCCATTCCCATTTGAGCTCCCATAGGGCTCAATGGGAATGGGATGGAGCTAATAACGGGCCCGCTATTAGAAGGCCCGTTATTAGCTCTGAAGTCCCTTAACGGGTCCCTTCCATAATACCTGGTAAAATCAGGCGTTAAGGAAGGGACCCGCTAAGGGACCTCATAGTAGGGCGGTAAGGGATTACCGGCACCGGTGCCGTTACCGGTGCCGGTAATCCCTTACCGCCCACATCATAATGACCCCCTATCACTGTAAATGGGGGGAGGGGCTAGAAGGGGAGAACCAAGATGGCCACTCTCCTTAGATGCTCCCAGGCAGCCATGCCAAACAATTTCAAGATCTCCATTATAGAGCAATCTTAGAAGGTAGAGATGCTGCAGGTGAGCTGCGCAATTCCCTAAGAGTGAACACATGTGACAATTCATATGTAAATAGTCCCACAGTCTGGCAGAGGTAAAAGTAGCAAAGAAGAGTTAAACAACCCACTCAGTATTTGTAGTGTGTATATATAAAGCTCTGGCTTGAAGCATCTGCCCTTTTATGATTTTGCAGCTACAATGCATGCCAGACCTGGGCATGCATGTTGATGGTTGGGAGCCATCAGGCACGTGACACCACTCAACTTGCCACCGCTGTAGAATAGAAGGAACTGTGAAGTGTGGATGCGGGCTACTGTTTCTCTCTCTTGCCTTCTCTGGCATGCAATATGCTAGACCAATCGGTGCCATTACATGGTTATACAACAGGGCTTCTCCTCCAATGTGCTTGGGGCTACTGCCTGACCCTATCTCTTTGGGAGTATACCCAATATGACATGCGAGCAAAACTCTGGGGGGCTGTGGCCATATTTAAGAATTGGTGCCTTATATACAGCAAGGTCTGCAGAACTCAGTGGCATGGATCTGTTTTATCCCAACTACCCCTGATTGTCCTGATTCAGTGATACACCTACCCCCTGGAGAGACCAAATCACAGATGCAGACCCAAAGGTAGCCCATCCACTCCTGCTCCCCCCTCAGACGCACTACCAGTGCCTTCAACATACGACAACTGCACTTGCTACTAGTAAGGGGGAGACTGGAGTGGGGGGGTAAATGTGTGTGGCTGCAGGCTGATGTCCTGGTTGAAGATTGACAAGAACTAGGATTAATGACCTCCTATTAAACTGATGTAAGCACTGATCTGTCGGATATTAAGCTTAGGTCTCACAGTGCACACTCAACCCACTGAGTGGAAAAAGTTACCATCACAGTAGTCCAATCTTTTGTTTATGATTACACAGTAAAAAAAAACTCATGGTCACTGAGTCATTGAAAACAGCCTTCAGACCAGGACACCACCCCACCCAAATCTAATGAAGTAACAGGATCATATGCAGAGGAGACACAAGTGCAAGACATAAAATTACAGGCAGCTTTGCCCCCAAGTCGTTGTTCAATGCCAAAGAAGGATCCATGGACTAAATTATGGTGCAGTGCCTATTTGAGGAGGTCCAGATGACAAGGTCCAATACAGAAGCATTCTAAATTGACATATCAGCCATACCAATAAATGTTGCATCCTTCTTAAAGCATGCCTCGGACAACTTAATCAAAATCAGTGATAACCACTAGGAGCAGGTAGAGCTATGGCCTAATGTTTCACTGATACCCTCATTGCGTGACTAAATGGTCGAACTCCAAAACAGAAAGAGGCAATAAAACCTATGAATTTTCGAGCTTCCTGAAGGTTTCAAGGCCAATACCTGCAGGATTTAACTAAAAAATGAATCTCAAATGTCCTCAAGACCAAGTTGAACCCACTATTCGAAGTGGACAAGGCCCACAGAATTCCGTCTCTGCCCAAACCAAACAAGACGGAGGACCACCAAATGATATTAAAAGTCCTTCATCACTTTCACTTGGTCCATATCAAACAAGGTGCTACGTGAGATTCATAATCTGGTGGTCGAGGGTGCAATGAAATATATCCACCAAGACTTTTCCAAAGAGATTGGTCTGCTTTGCAAGTGATTTTCTGAACTGCTGCCCAGATTAAAGAGAACTGGCCTCCAACATAAGGTCATTGAAACTGTGATGATACGAGTTTATTTTGAGGAGCCAGGAATGAAACGTGGACACAGGTTAGACATGGTTTTGGCTAAAGACTTTTATTGATAACATAAAAGGGGTTTGCAAAATCCCTCGCTGTCCCTGCACTAGAGGTGTTTCTCTTCCTAAACTCAAAATTAAAGATCTGTCCAAAACAAACCTATCCTGTGCCCAAAGTACTATTCTGACCCTCCCATTCTAAGGAAATGAATTTTAAAGTGAAAAGGATGATGACTTTGGCCTTCAGTGTTTTAGAAATGTTCAAATGGGCAAAACAAAAAGTTACTCCAACAAAATGTCTCTCATTGATATTGCTCCTTACTCCAGAGGGTGTCTCCCTTCCTTGGATCCTTCTTCACGTCTTCTTAAACATAACAGTTCTTGTCTTTCCTCTTGATCAATGCTGAAGATCTTATGTATTGTCTTTTGAGTTGTCAAGATACCTGGTGTACTCTCCTGCCAGGGTTTCTCTGCTCTCTTATATTCTGTTTAATACAGTCCTTTTTCTAGTCAATATTTCTTCTCAGGACCTCTCTATTTTTGGTCCACACAATTATGATCCTGATATTCTTTTCAGGTTTTCTTAGCTTTGATACCTTTCTTGTGCCTGCCTGATATCATTTTCTGCCAGGCCCTCTTGGATTTACAATCATCCACTTCTAATTACCTGGTATGTTTTCTTGCTAGGTCTTCTTCTATTCATACACTTATAATTGCTTGGTATACTCTCCTGCCAGGGCTTCTTGTATTCACACACTTGTAATTGCATGGTATACTCTCCTGCCAGGGCTTTTTATATCCACACACTTGTAATTGCCTGGTCTATCTCCTGGCAGGGCTTCTTGTATTCATATGCTTTTGTCTGCACTTCCACTCTTGACAATTCACTACCTTAGCCCTTCTGGCTAATTCATTTTGTCCATGGCGTATTGCCCAGTTAGTGTTTTGCTCACACTTGCACTCTTATTAATTCACCACTCTAGCCTTATTGGCTCATTCACTTTGCTCGTTATATGCTCACTTGTTACTGTTTCGTGTATGTATTCTTCGTACATTTGGGTAAACCTCAAACTTTCCCTTCCTTAGCTGATGCACTTTCATTATCTTTCTTTCTAATTTAATAAATGGCTTTCTTTCTTTCTCCGTTCTATTTTGTCCAATTACATGTATGCAACGTGCTCGCCAATACACCCCGGTGTTCCCTTTGTCCCAGCGTGGACTCACCAGTTCTTTGTGGCATTCTTTGTCCTTCTCGCAGCCTCCTGATAACTGCTTCCTGCAGTTCCAGCTGAGCTTCTATGCTTTTCACAGGTCTTCGGTAAGTGTCTCGCTGTTTTCTTCTAACACCAAATACCCAGGAGTCATGTATTGGTTTATGGCGTTCCCATAACTAGTAGTCTTCCTCACGCAGCTTTCCCAGCACTTGAGCCAGTTGGCTCCACCGTCTTTCTCTCAACCCGTCGATCTCACAAAGAGGAGCAGCCATTCCAACCAGCGGTCTCCAATGGTTTCTGGTGGTCCTGTTTTAAATGTCCCAGGCACAAGTGCATGCTCCCAACAACTAGAGCACTGCCTGTGCTTGGGGCTTCTCCTGCTCTGCATTTCTCCACTCCTCTTCTTCGTCGCAGTTTGAAGGTGTTTCTGGGAACAGTAGTGCTTTTTAGTTAACTTGCACGAACACATTGGAGGAATGTTTCTAAAAGATTTTTTCAGGACAAGTCAGAGAGAGATTCAGCACTCTCCTTTGAGGAAGCAGAGGAAGAATCACAAGAGGCCATTAGAGTGTTGCAATTGGGGGATTCATCCTGCAAGGGGAAATGGGATACTATGTCTCATACTCTGATACCACCACTCCTCCTGGAGGTTGTCTACCCCATGTGATCCTCCCTCATATTGTCGCCCCCAGGATCAGGAATTACATTATGTAGAGGACAGATGACAGTGCTTCCTATGCCAGAGCACCTTAATAAACTTCTAGACAGACACATCTGAGAGCAAATGGAGCTACTGATGTAAGTAGTCAGGGGACTTGTCACTTGTACTGTTTTGTTCACTTACCGTGGTGTTGTGACCTGTTTTTGCAATATAAAATGGACAGTGGCTAGTTTAATTTTGTTGTGCAATATCCGTGGTTTTGCTTCTCAAGGCATAGGAATAAGTAGCCTCTGCCTCTTAGAGTCCAAGTTTAATTGTAGGACCTTTGTATGTGGCACTGATGTTTCTGCTTCAATCCCCTTTCGATGTGACTCACCACATGTTTTCACAACTAAGGTTTTTGGGTTATTGTTAAAAAAAAAAATTGTTTCCAGTCGCAGCCAACATCAGCTCATTATTGATGCTAGTTACTTTACTCTGCGTAAGTTCATTTTGTGCTTGCAGTCATAATGGCACCTTTGACCTTTCCATTTGACATTGGATTTCTTCCCTCTAAGGGCACTCCTCTTCTTTGCACACACACACAACCTATTTAATTTCAATGCATCATCTTTGAGTATGGCCACACGTGGTTGGAGGGGAGGACATCGATGGCCTGCGCCAGGAGCACCATCGACACGTCCCAGCTCACTACCAAAATGTTCCCCTATAACTACAGCACAAGGGTTCAAAACAGTCTTTGTTAACGTAAAAGACCTGACACATCCGGCTAAAAGAAAGAAGATTTGTGATGTTGTAAATGTAAAAAGGCTGGGATAACAACAATAGTACTAGGAGCGTGCATATCCAAGAAGAAGCCAACCTATTTACAGGTGGATGTATTGAGCAAGTAGTGGCAGCATCGGCTCGGGGTAGAACAAGGCAGGGGGACCATTCTCTTGGCAAAGTGTATTGCTGCCACTATCCTGGAAATGACAGAGGACACTGCTAGGCTTCTTATCCATGTGAAGATTACTAAGGGGCTCTGTGGCAAATGTGGACTATATGTATGGGCCCAAACACTGATGAACCCCACTTTTGGAAGGTGACATAAGCAAGAATCATGGAACTATGGGGAGTGTCCCAATATTTGGTGGGTATTTCAACCTTTTAATCAACCCCTGTGGTCTCCTCCTATAGATAAAGAACCAATGATCCCCAATACAGGTGGCCTTGTGAGCCTTTCTTACAAATATCAAGCTTTTAGACCTGTGGAAATTGCACAATCCTGTAGTCAAAGACTTTACATTCCACTCTACCTTGCATGTCTTGTAGCCTTGGCTGGACTTCATTGTGGTGTTGCACAACCTGTGCAAATGGTGACCATCCTGCTAACCTCAATATGGGGTCATGGGCCAGCAGATGGCATTTTAACAGTGGAACCCTCTGTAAATTGAAGCATATTCCCACATTACAGGCAGTGATATGGGAATGCTGTATGCTGAATACTCCCAGGACAGACGTCATTGGGGAACCACTGGGATGCATCAAACAACTATAGGGGGCCGTCACAGAAACACAAGGAGTGTAATGAAAGATAGTGTGGCGTAGTACATCTGAACACATCATCACCAAAGACCAGAGTCAGATGTTCCCCTAGTAATTGTGGAATGAATAGAACAGGTTCATGACCCAAAGGGCTGGCCTCGCTGTATCAGTGGGTTAAGCATGGAAATTGATAGCATATACATGGCTGCTTGAGTACTAGCGCAATTCATCAAACTGAAGAACACAAAGGGCCGAATGACAGATGCTCAGCAGAATGATATTATCTTCACAACTGCAAAAGACAGAACTATCTAAGTATTCCTAGAGCTCTATGACTCTTTGTATAGAGAATACCCTACCCATTAGTTCCCAGACCAGAGATGTTCTTAGTGATTGTCGCTGTCCTTCCAACTCCCCGACGACAGCTCAAATCGCCAATTGCATCTGAAGAAATCATGATGGCCATTAGGATGATGACTTCTGGCAGGGCTTGGTAGACTTCCATCTGAGTTTTATAAACATTTTCCTGATCTGATAGTTACACAGCTCCTACGGATATATTTGTGGTATGTGTCCACCCAGTTGACTTCAGCTACATGGCGAGATGCCCTTACTGTGGTCACTGGAACACCTGACAAGGGCCCTACAAGAGGTTCACGACTATCCTCCTATTTCATTAATCAACCAGGAATGTGAGATATATACATTATATTGGCAAATTGATTAAGAAAACTCTTGGACCACTTCATTAATATAGACCATTCTGGTTTCCTTAGGTTGAGATACTTAGTGGATAGTGCATGGCTGGTCTGCGAGGTGGTCTTGGGCAACGCCACCCCTGATTTACATGGTGGCGGGACTGTGCAAGGCACTGAGCAGGGGCAGTGAAGAAGTTGGTAGAAGGTAGCAGGTGAGGACAGGTTAACCAGCAGGAGAATGGCAGGTAAGGTCAGGCAACCAGCCAAAGGCAGTGCAAGGTTAAAAGAGACACCAAGCAAGCAAAGAAAAACACAAGAAAGAACGGGAAGCAGGGGTTAGGCAGAAGAAGGATCAGAGCACTGGCAACATCACATCAACGAGAAGAGGTTGCAGCATGATGTTTGCTTTCCTAGACTGGGTTTAACTACCCTTTGGCATGGAAACAAGGTCATGCCTCTGTTTCCAAGTTGCCACAGGCAACAGACCAAGGGCAACACACTGTGTCAGTCTGAAGGCCACAGACGGTTCTGCATGCATCCACAGGATTAAAAAACATGGCCACCCCCACCGAGGAGAACGGGTATGCGGCTGCAATTGAACTGCCTGTTGAAGAAGACCCCAGACACCAGTGCAGATATTGCTGCCACTGCAACAGGTAAGAGAGCGAACATGCGCCATGATAATAGCTAATGAGGACCCCTGTCTACTGTTCTGCTCTACCTGGCCTCTGTTATCAGTATTGTTGACCAAAAGGTGCTTCTCAGCATAATTACAAGTTGCAAGGGGTTTAATAACACAGTTCTGCAATGGTTCCCCTACGTCCTCATGCACAGACACCAACGTGTCCACATCGCCATCACCAGATTCCATCATCACCCAGTAACCTACAGACTCCCACAGGAGTCCCATCCTTGCTAACCTTGACATCAAGATTCACCAATACACTGATAACACTAAGCTCTACCTAGAAGTCAATTCTGTCAACAACATCCATGAACTAAAACTCAACGTCTCACTAATTCCAGCATTGATGTCAAGCACTTATGTAAAAGTGAACCTCACAATGACAGAATTCCTCTTCCTCAGGGGCTCTACGAAACATGCTCCAATCCAGAAATGACAAACATGAAACTTGGGTTTCCCTGCTCAGTGTACATTCATCACTGAATACCTTGCATTCCTCATCAACTTTATTGGAAGACCGGAACCATGAAGAAAACGAGACAGCACAGTACCTGCCCCACCTCCTAGTACTCCTTCCATTCCTGCCAGAGATTTCAGAAAGATTGTCCAGGTTTTGGACCTCTCTCACTTGCACATTTTAACTGTTCTACTCACAGCAGTCCAAACCCCTCCTTGGACCAGAAAGCTGTTTTGAAAGATTAGCACTGCATCAACCAACAACCAGAGAGCTGCAATGGTTTTCCTCTCCATGCCTGCGTCACGCTCAAAACAGCCAGACCACATACCACACAATGACAAAGTTCCATCCAACCTGGTCTGCGTACCACAAGATGCACAGCATTGCTTTCAAACCTTGACTCCAACCCTCCTTCTGTTCTCATCCTCAACCCTCCTCTGTTCTCATCCTCCTCGACCTGTCCTCTGCCTTTGACACCATCAATCACCTCACCCTCATAAATCGGCTCTGTGATACCCTTGGCACCACAGACTGGGCACTGCATTGGTTGACCTCTTTGCTTTCAAATCGGCCCTCGCAAGTTCAATTGGGCCCTTTTCTCTCCTCTACCTCACTCTCCACTTGTGGCGTCCCTCAGGGCTCTATCCTCTCACCATGACTTTTTAACATTTACCTTGCCCATCTGGCCCACCTGATTGCCAATTTCTCTTCTCATTTCCACTGCTATGCTGATGACAAACAACTCTCCTTTAAGCTTCCCTCTTCGTCCTCCTCATCTTCCTTTCTCATTCCCGACGTGTGACTGCTATTCAGGCATGGTGTGCTTCTAATGATCTCTGCCTTAATGCCAGTAAGACTGAGATCCTTCTCATTGGGACCCCCGCCCCCTCCTTCCCTCCTACTCTCTGGCCACCCTCCCTGGGCCTTCTCCCATCACCCTCATGTGAGGCTAAAAATGTAGGTGTCATCTTCAAATCTTCCCTCACCTTCGCACCTCACATCTCTGACCTTGCCAAGAAGGTCCACTATCAGCTTCACCTCCTCAGAGGCATTCTCCCTTTCCTCACCTTCCCTATGAAACTCAATGTCTCAAGAGCTCTGCATCTCTCTAGGCGGGATTGCTGCAACAGCCTCATCCTTAATCTTCCTCTTTCTTCCCTCTGCCCTCTTCAAATAATCCAGAACAGGACTGCAAGACTTATCCTTGGCTTGAAGCCCAGGTACTGCATCTCTCAAGCCCTAAAACCTCTCCACTGGCTCCTGGTGGTTGCAAGAATCAAATTCAAGACCTATTGCATCATCCACAAGGCTTTCTGTGACCTGGGACCATGCTATATCCAAGTCTCTCTCCCGAAATACCTCCCTGTAAGTGTCCTTCGGTCCTCTAGCTCCAACTCTCTGCAGGTCAGACGTTTCTCCAAGCAGAGAGTGGGGGGTAGGTCTCTCTCTTCGTCAGGACCCACCCTCTGGACCTGCCTCCCTGTCGCTCTCGAATTTGAACTGGATCTCCTTAAGTTCCAGAAGTTTCTCAAGACCTTCCTTTGTTCCTCCTCCTTCCCTCTAACCCTCCCTTGCTAGCCTTCAGCTGATGCTGCGACTGGCTGCCTGTTTCCCTTATGAGCCTCACCTGGGCCAGGCCCTTCCTTCAACAGTCTTCCATCCCACCCTGTTACCAGCACTTCTTACAGACACCCTTCCCTGTCCAGTCTACCGAGTCTGGTGCACTCCCTCCCTGCACTATTTACCCCCGCCCCTCGTTCCCCAGGCACTTGCCCAGCCCCTTGGGCCCCCTCCCTCCTGCCCTTCTTCCTCTCCCCCTCCCTATCCCATGGCTTAGCCTCGATCACCCTCCCACCCCGCACTTCAAGTTACTGGACTTGCACGGTCCAAATCAAATATCACAAGGCCTAGTAGGACCGTTATTGTTATTATCTCCTCTGTTCCCCCTCCCCCTTTTTTGTCTTGTGGCGCCTGGAAACACTTTTTGCTGTATAGGTGCCGTGCAAATGTTCAATAAATAAATACAATTAAAATAATTTGCCAGACTAGAGATGCAATGAGGAAAGAACCAGAAAACAAACCTCTCCTGCTGTGAACCCAGACCCTGAAATAACATAGCCACACATATAAGATTTGCCCCATCTGGCCTGCAGTTCAGGAAGGAACTGAAGACTCTCTGTGGTCTCCCTGATAGCACCTCTTCCCCCTCTCACTCCATCCCCTACCTAAGTGTTCCCTGTCCACCTCTCTCTCTCGCTCGCTCTCTATTCTCCCCCTTTTTTGTACAACACCCCACTGCTGGTGAGCAAGGTTTGTGCCATAAACAACCCATACATACACCTATCTACATTGTTGCATATTACATACATTGGGAGTGGGATTGCAGGGCCAGTACAAAGATGTGTGTGGCCATATGTGGCAAAATACACACCACTTGCTTATGTGCTTACATCAAAAAAGAGAAATCCCTGAAAAATACATCAACGGAAGGGACAGAACAGTCTTTGCCACCCTATAATGGCTGCCATTGGAAATAACATTACTAGGAGTTGGTTCATACCAAGGGGCATTAGCAAAATAGGTATAAATGCATTGCAAGAGCACTATGCCCTTCAAGATGAAACATGAATTAGGAAATCTGTGTGCACTGTTTCATTCTCTGCTAAATCTCGCCACTCAGCTGGAAGTGCACACATGTGCAATCATAGGGTGTCTGGTTGGTACGATTGCAGTGAGCTTAGCAGACAGCTGCAGGCAATAGCTTTGAATCCCGACTGGCCCAGCCTTTCCTCCCTGCATGTCAGTGTCGGGCAGTAACACCTATCATTCAAGCAGTTCGGCAGTTCGCTTTGTACTGTGCATTGCAAAAGGGGCCACTTTGCATTACCCCCGATGCCTCACACATACCTTTGCGGGCATAGTTCACCTTCCTTAGTGCCCCTTGATGGGTAGGGGTGCTTATGAGAGGTGTAAGGAGGGCTGGTTCAACCACAAAAAGCGATCCCAGAATATTAGCCTTACTTATTAGCGGATTTTGGACATTGACCCAGGGGCAGGGTGGGAACCAAAATAGGCCCTGGAAATAAGTGACCCCATATTACACATTTCCAGCAAGCCCACCCATTTTCCTATAAGAACAATTGGAAATAAAATAGGTTACCACACATACGAGGCCCATTGGGAAATCTCCAGAGATCCCTAAAACGGTTCACCCCTGCTGACTGACCCTGTGGATGAGCGACGTCACAGAGTCTGCACTTGCCTCAGAACAAGATTTCTAACATCACCTATGATGTAAATGTGTTCACGGTTATCTGAAAAATATCAGGTGTCATTCAGGACCAGACATAACAAGGAGATGTGTAGACATTAAAGGACTAGCAAGCCAGGCTGAGCCAATATTGATTGTTCCACGTTAACATGTCTGACATGATAAAGAACAAGATGAAACAGGGAAACTGAAGCAGGACTACCAATATACCAGGGAAGTGCAGAAAGCACAGGGTATCCATCAGGAGCACGGAACAGCGTCTCCTAAAAGGCATGACCACCATACCCGGGGGACTGGAGAAAACGTGCCAGAGTGCACGGAGAGCCCCTTAATACATACGAGTCATAATCAGTAAGCAATGCAAGCCAGCCTCTACTGGGATACTCGGACGTACAAC
The DNA here is from genome assembly GCF_040938575.1 of Ambystoma mexicanum. Classification (NCBI taxonomy): domain Eukaryota; kingdom Metazoa; phylum Chordata; class Amphibia; order Caudata; family Ambystomatidae; genus Ambystoma; species Ambystoma mexicanum. The sequence continues at coordinate 858,029,782 of NC_090934.1, read as the reverse complement.
GGCAGCCATCGCACAGTGCCAATGAAGACAAGCTGCCTCAAAGACCTGAGGGTTGAAGCGGAAGGCTTTGCTGCTGAGGTGACAAAGAGGGTCGGCCGGCAATTGCCTGCCCCTGCAGTCGCCCTGAGCGCATTACGAGTGAAAGAGCCGGGCGAACATGCAGGATGCCAACGTGATGAGGCGGATAACTTGGTTTTTCCAGGTGAGAGACTTTGAAAGTGAATGTGGGCTGTTTCCAGCGCGGTCTGTTTTGTTTTTTATGGAGACAGATCATGCCATAGAAAGTTGCTTTGAACGAGCCTGTGAGCGTGCACAGCTGCCTCACTCGCCGAGATCTGTGACTCACAAGCGGGGTTCATTATTCCACCTGCTCGTGTTGCTGACAGGCCTGGCGGGAGGCTACTTTCATTGCAATTTTTCTGAAGCTAGAACTAGTTCCTCTCACTGTCACCCCAAAATATCCATGCCACCTCTCCTCCTCCTGTGCTCTCTGCACAACCCAGCTGATTGCTTTCATAGTCCTGACATGCTGATTTCTCGTGCACCCCATTCTCTTCTCCCCCTCACTCACTATGACTCCCCATGCACCCCTTCAATCTCTCTTCCCCGTCAGTGTTTTGAAGCAGCCTTTGGCGAGTTCGACCCCCATACAGTAACTAAAATGAATGTGTATGCGCTAAAACAAGCAACATGACATTATAGCATGTTGCATTATCTTGCTACCGTCTCTCTGCTGATTGGATCCTCTGACCTGCTGATGGAAGCAGTGTGTCTGCCGCAAAAGTATTAACCCACAGAGCTACCTGGCTCGGGCTGAATCCAGTGACGTGCAGGTTACACATGCCTGGCTGAATGGCGTGGCCAGGGGCTTGTGTTAGTGACATAGCAGGCGAATATGGGTGGACGAACCGACTCCCGCGGCACAAGTAGTCCAGGGATGAATATCGGTTTCTAAACCATCAATCATCCCCACACCTCAAGTACCCCAGAAGGGATACAAACAGATTGGAAACACAAGTAAATTATAAACCTCCTTGTCCAATGTTGGCAACGTTGGCGGAGCGGCAGGCTTATCTCTGCAAGGTCGTGGATCGTTGGTTACTTGCAACACAGCAAAAACACAATTATTACCCAATGATAAAAGGGGCTGTCCAGTCATGGTAGTAGACAAATATCTACTTTATCATTATTACAACAGACAGTTCTAGCACGCTACAAAATACAACCCGCCCTGTAAAGGAACATGGAGGGGACAGATTGTTTCACAAAGGAAAGGGATGCACTCTGGATGCTGACAGGCGTGTAGTGGGTAAAGCAATCATTCTTAACTGGTCACGGTTATTTGGTTTCAGCACCAAGGGAGCAAGGGGTGGTAAATGTCACTAGGGGCCTTTGGAGAAGGACCAGGGGGACAGAAACACAATGTATATGGTGCTTGAGATGATCTTGATGCTCGACAGCGTCAAGTCGGTTCCAGGGTGCTTTGCAGCTCCTGCGACAGAGCTGAAGCCGGGAGACAGCTGGGGTATCAGGCGGCAGGCAGTTCGGCAAGCGAGGCGGGACAGATAGCTGCAGACTGGCCTACACAGTGGCTCAGGGTCAAGAATCACTGTCTCTATGCTGGATGGCGGATCTGGAACGCTGGTCAAGGCATCTCGATTGGATTTAGTGACTGCAGCGTGACAACAGTCAGTGGTGCAGCCGGTCGCGGTTCTAGGGCTCCACTGCCTCGAATATGTCCTTAAAAGATGGATGCTGGTTGATGCTTGTTGTGGCACTCCTTCTAGCTTCTTCGCTGGGCTCGTGTCATCCTTTAAGGCAGACGGCCCAAAGCTGCAGAGCCATTTTAAGCACTTTTGGGGCCCTGGGCACGGACACCTTTGCCCCCCCTCCCCTGCTCCATCAAACCAAAGAAATTAAGGGATACAGAATATCTGGTCAGGTCCCCCCCAACTCCCCTCATCGCGATCACAACACATAGCTTGACATGTTGCCTCGCAATGATTAAAAAAGCCAACAGTATTCCCTTTCAGTCCCCTTACCCGCTTCATTCTTGCTGTAATAAGAATGATAAATAAGGAGCATGTTAAGGCCAACATCAGCAGTCCATGACACGGCTACTTGCATTCTAGCATAGAAACAGACCGTTTTTCATCATTAGCAGTAACGAGGCAGTTACACCAGTCATAGTATAAATTCAGGACACAGATCGTATGTAAAGGGTGCACATAATCCAGAATAGACAGACGACTCAGATTAGCCCCCTCACAGAATGCAAAAGTGCTGTAGTGTGGATACAGGAGACCAATTGGAAGCAAGGAGAAAGGTCCATCTACCATAGATAGTGGATGAAGGTTAGAGGCTACCAGGAAGGTGCAAGTGGCTGTGGTGTGCAATATGTCAATGCTCCATATTATTATAGAGAATGCAACACTATGCCAGTGAAACCATGAGTGGAGCTGTTTTGAAGATCATACTCTGAAAACAAAATCACTCCGAAGGGTGATATTTGTGAATGATTTGGGGACTGGCAAGGTTGACAGATTAAGCAATGCAAGATTGAATAAAATGGTCAGGATTACATCAAAGTTAAAAGGAGAAACTAGGATTTGCACCCACTCTGCAATTTCTGCACTTTATCACTTGCTTTCCTAGTATGTACCACGAAGTAAAATAATCCCATTTTATGGATCTCACTTGGAAAGTGGAAAAATCACATAACGTAACATGTCCAATTTAAAAACAAAATGTTATAGAAGCGTATTATGCAAAATAGGAATGATTCTAGCTTAATCATCACCATCATCAAGAGAAGTATGTAAGTACCAACATACTAATGGATGTGAACTTAATAGCTTTAAATTGGCCCAAAACAAAGGCTTGTGAAACTGTTTTTAAACATGCACAAAAACCTTTCAGATTATTTATTTATTTATTGGTCACTTGTTTGGCGCTTATACAATTAGCAAAACTGCTTCAAAGCACCCATAGAGCAAACAGGGTGGGCACACGGGAACGATGACAATAAATTACAGCAAGGATAAATAATTAAGTTAATAGTGCAAGCAATAATCAGAATAAAGCGAAGGAGAGACAAACCTACTATACCTTGTGAGTGTTCAGAACGTGCAAGTTCAGAGGGGGTAAGGGTGAGGGAAAGGTGCGTTGATGCTCCTGGAGAAGTGCTCAGGGTAAGTGCTAAGAGGAGAAGAACGTAAGTGCAACCACCCATAGGTAGGGTGAGCCCAAATAAGTGCAGCAGAAAGACAGCGGATGGGATGAGAGATGTGGGGGGTCAAGGCCCCGAGGACAAATAAGGGCCCTGCACATCAGTCACGCTGCTGTAAGATTTGTAGGGAAGAGAGGAGGAGAAGGAAGAGGTAAATAGAATGGTCGTGAGGCTTTTTCGGAACTTAAGGAGGTCATGCTCAAGACGCAGAGGAAGAGGGAGGCTGTTCCATGGGAGGGAGCCAGCCGAGGAAAGTGATCGCCCACCAGCTCTCTCTTTAGCAAAGCGCTTAACACGCAGGGAGTTGGAACAATTTTTTGTGCCAAATAAGCAGATCTTAAAATATGCTTGCCAGAGACCTGCAATATCTGATCCGCTCTCTTCTGTCTCGGACCCCTTCCACTGAAATGGCCTACATAAAAGGTCAGATCAGGTAATTAATGGGCTAATCAATTCTCCCAGTATGTGAAAAGCCGACATATTCAAGGAAGACAGTACAGTAATGTCAGTGAAATAAGATGATTTGGCCAGGGTCACTGTATCGTCTGCTGGCAAAGCCGGGATAGAAGCCTGAATGCTTTGGTTGCACAGTCTTGAATTTGCATACCTAATCATCTCTCAGACTAAGACGTTCTAGCTTTCATTGGTGGTAGCTGCCTAGGTTTTACAAGCCTCCATCTGAAGAAACCAATTTCTAGACCTTTCACCATACTGATGCTATATTCGTTTTTTTTTTATAGCAAACACTATCTAGTACTGGTACACTGCTGATAATTGCACCTGTTGTGCTACAAATCAAAGTACACATACATGCATATTTATCAACTTCAAATATAGGAAAGGATGATTTGGCCTTGCTGGAATTTAGTATTATAATCTTGCATAAGAACACAGATCTCAGCAATTAGTGCTCAACAGACTGAGCTATCTTCTGAACCAGCGAGGCACTTACATTTATCAGTATCCATTTCAACTTTGGCTATTGCACACAATCAATCAATATAATTCCCATAGAAAGGTGAGAATACTATGTCGTAGTAAACGCACAACCTATGTGCAGGACAGTGAACACAGGAAGCATTACACAATCAATTGATCAGAGCAGAATGTATTTGTCAACAACAGACAGGCAATAGGTTCAGAGCCTCAGCAGCACACCATAACATATATTGATGTGTGCTATTTAGGTTTTGTAAACAATGGTAACTGACTTCTTTAGATTAGGCAGCCGTGCGGGGCCCCCCTCCAAGGTGGGGGCCCAGGGAAAGTGCCCCTTTTGCCCTCCCATAAAGACGTCTCTGCAAAGCTGAGGAGAGTGTTTGAAGGCAACAGCCTTGTTTTTTGTTCAGAGACTCTCTGGCACTTCCCACCTAGGAAGCTTGCTGGCAGAACCTATCAGGGCACGTTGTGTGCTGGCTGGGTACCAGTTATGAAGTTGCTGGATGGGTCCTCTGAGGTCAGTATCTCCCTCTGTTCCCTGGGAGATGTTTAGGGGAGCACTCTTGCTTCCCTCTTGGAAATCCTGGCCTTCCTTCACTGGCGGAAGCTGTAAGGCAGACTGTACCTTCAGCCAGAGTCCAAATGAGTCCTTTTTCTTATTCCTTTCAAAGTCGTCGGATGATCTGCCAAAAGAGGGCTCAGCTCTCTTTTAAAGCCAAATGGGCCCCAGTGATTGGTGCAGGCTAAGCCTACCTTAATGAACCAATCCTGGATCCCCACCAACAATCTTCTGTTATGCATGAGGACATACCTCAGAGTACTTTGCAACAGAAAAGGTAAAGGCGTTACAGCATGTACTACTAAGTCCCACCCATCTTCCTGTCTGTTGTGGATCAAAGTGTCTCTATGGTTAATTGAGCTCTCTGTGGCTCCTGATCAAAGTGTAAGTCTCCTTTGAAGTTATGGCGGGAACAGACTTTCTGTCTCCATCAAATCACATACTCATACCCTCCTGAATGGGGTCCCCCTGCGGGGATGACCACGGTAAACAGTTGTCCCAGACATGACATTCACTGCCCTTCATACTAAGGGGCGGGATCTGACTTCAAGCTGACACAGATGCCTATCAAAAGGGTGTTGGGTGGCCTGTCCTTTGCCAGTCCTGTGACCAGGACTCCCGCAGGCCTGCTTCAATTAACTCTCATCAGTATGTGCTGCCACCAGCAGGCAGACAAAGGATAGGGCAGATCCATGGAGCCTTTGATATTTAATTAGGCGGACCATGTCAGGAGAAAGGTGTGGCCATCCTCCTCTTGCTGTTTTCATGTAATCCTGGCTGTCACATTCCAACTGAACATGACAGGAGGACTGCGCCTGTAGGCTGTGTCCACCCAGAGTACACATGACTATGTGTTTGTTGTGCAGTGAGCATAGTAAAATGTGTGCGGATTAGTCCCACACATTTTTTTCAGAGGTTGATCTCCCATGATTCAGTTTCTTAAAAAATATTTTAAAAGCCCAGGAGAGTTTGGCACACCTGCTGTGCAGATGGTTGAATTCCCTGTATGCCCCCCAGCCTCAACATGTGAACCACCACCCTACTGAGGGTCGGGTTCATAATCAAGGCGAAAGTACCGGCTGAGGCCATCTGAATTTGCATGCTGCGAGCCTGGCTTGTGCTGGATGCCCATATCTAATCTCTGTAGGGAAATGGCCCAAAGCAAAAGCTTAGGGTTCTCCCCTTGCATGACCATTAACCATCACAGAGGCCGGTGACTTGTCTGAATTGTAAAGTGAGACCCAAAGTTGCAGGGTTTTGGCTTTTTTACGGCCCACGTGACTGTGTAGGCCTCTTTTTCTAAAACAGACCAGTTCCTTTCCCTTTTTGTCAACCGACTGCTAATGTAGGCAACAGGTTGCTCTACCCCTTCAGAGTTCAGCTGCGCTAACACTGCTCCAATCCCAAAATCACAGGTGTCTGTCTGGATAATGAACTGCTGACCAAAATCTGACACTTTCAGAACTGGGGCCCATCGCAATTCATCCTTTAAATCCTGAGAGGAGGTTTGACAGGCAAGGGTCCAAGTTATCTTTTTCAGCATCTTCTTGGAAGTTACATCATTCAAGGACATGGCAATGGCCTCATAACCCCTGATGAATTACCAGTAGTACCCGGTGAGACCTAGAAATGCTCTCACCTGCATCTGTTTAGTGGGGATGTCCCAATCCTTCACAGCCTATACCTTTAATTCGAGAGGTTGTATTTTACGTTCACTGACCAAGTGGGCCAGGTAAGTCACTGTGCCCTGCGCTATCTGGCACTTTGTGGCCTTTATAGTCAGACCTGCAATCTGCAGCGCCTGAAGCACTTTTTTCAGGTGGGATAGGTGATCCTCCCAGGTGAGGCTGAAGACAGCAATGTCATCTAAATAGGTAACTCTGAAGTTTTCCAGACCTGACAAAACCTGGTTAACCATCCGCTGGAAAGTGGCAGGGGCATTCTTCAATCCAAAGGCCATCACAGTGAACTGATAATGTCCTTCTGGGTTTGAGAATGTTGACCTCTCTCTCGCTCCATCTGTCAAGCGGACCTGCCCATTCCCTGCCGTGAGGTCAAAGGTATTCATGTACTTGGCAGCGCCAAGCTTGTCAATGAGCCCATCTGCCGGAGGAATGGGGTGAGCATCTGTCTTTGTGAGAGAAGTGAGCCCTGTGTAGTCGAAATAAAAACAGACTTCAGTCTTTCCACCTCTGGTCTTTTTAGGGACCAGTACCACTGGGCTAGCCTATGGACTGTGGAATGGCTCTATCACTCCTAGGGACAACATCTTGAAAACGTCCTCCTTGATGGTGTACCTGACCGTATCGGACATCAAGTGAATCCTGCTCTTCACCGGCTTACTGTCTCCAGTGTCCACATCATCGGTGCACCAGTCTGCACGACTTGGAGTCAGAGAAAACAACTGCAAACTGTTCCAGTAAACGGCGATAATCTGTCAGTTGCTGTTCTGACAGGTCTGTTGCAAGGTTGACACCTTCAACTGACCCATCTGTGGCTTCAGTGTGCAGGAAGTCTGGGAGGGATCTGTCTCCTCCTCAGTCTGTCTCTTGGTCATTCACTAATGCCATGACCAAGTCATCCCAGCTATAGTGAGATTTAAGCTGGTTGACATGAAAGACCCTACACATCTGTTTAGGTCCTTTCACGTCAATTAGATAATTCACCTCACTAACCTTTTCCAGCACACAGTAAGGCCCAGTCCACTTGTCCTGAAGGGCACTGGGTTTGACAGGCTCCATAATCCACACCCACTGGCCTGGAGAATAGACTGTCACTGTGGCCTTCTGGTCCGGCCAGTGCTTCATCAGCTCCTGACTGGCCTTTACGTTCTTTGTCGACTGTTCCATGTACTTTGCAATTCTAGACCGAAGGCAGAGTACATAGTCCACCACATCTCGTGTAGGGGATGAGGGTTTGCTCTCCCATCCCTCTTTCCCTAAACTGAGGGGACCTCATGCAGGGTATCCAAACAGAAGCTCAAAGGGGCTGGACCCTACTGTGTTTTGTGGCACTTACCTGTAGGCAAACAGAAGGCATGGCAGGAGAATATCCCATTTTCTCCTCGGGTGCTTTTCCAAGCCACCTATAATGCCTTTCAGGGTCTTGTTGAACCGCTGAACAGGTCCATTTGTTTGTGGATGGAAGGATGAAGAGAACTTATAGGTGACTCAACACACTTCCCACGTGGCCTACATATACGCTGATATGAAGTTTGATCTCCTGTCAGAAACAACTTCCTTGGGGAATCCAAAACTAGAAAATATCCCAATCTGAGCCTTCATAACCACAGGGGCTTTGATGCTCATCAGAGGGACAGCCTCAGGGTATCGTGTGGTGTGGTCTACCACCACCAAGATGTATATGTTCCCTGAGCTGGTTTGAGGATCCAAAGGACCCACAATATCCATGCCTATTCTCTCCAAAGACAGCCCAACCATGGGTAGTGGAATTAAGGGGGCCTTTGTGGCACCACCTGACTTGCCAGAAGCTTCACAAGTTGAGTAGGACCGGACAAATTCCTAAACCTTTAAGCCCAAACTGTGGCCAGTAAATGTGTGCAGACAACCGGTCTGATGTCTTAGTCACTCCCAAGTGACCTGCTAAAGGAATTTGGTGAGCCAAATACAAAAGGAACTTTCTATGGCATTGGGCAATCACCAACCTCCTGGTGCCCTTGCCTTCAGTCTTTTGGCTCACTGTACAGGAGTCCATCCTCCCAGTACACTTTTAACAAGCCAGGGGCCTCACCCTTAGCCTGCTCCTCTGCCTGCTTCTGCAAACCCGCCAGAGTGGGACACTCTTTCTGGGCTGTGTAGAAGTCAGTCTGATTTGGGACCCCAGCTGATGCAAACTCATCCAGCTTGGGCAGACCCTTCAGATCAGCGCCCACGTGGTCCTCCATCTAAGGTTCCTGCGCTGCACCAGGCAACTCTGAAGTCACGGAGTCCCATGCTACCAAAGTAGGGTACTCAGTGGCTACAGTCCCCTCTCCCGCAGGAGTAGGTGACTCAGCAGTCTGTGGAACTGGACTGGGGGCTACCGGCCATGCCGGTCCTCCCAACAACCCTCTGGAAGCTCTCCAGGCCACAAGGCTTTGAGAGTGTTCAATCTGGTAATCTATTTGGCCCTTCATCGGGTAGCCGCTGTGACTATCTCGGTGTCAGGAAGATCATTACCCAACAGACATGGGACAGGGATGGAGTCTTTCACCGCTACACAGCGCTGGGTCGTTTCACCTCACCAGCCGAGTTCTACTATCACAAAGGGACACTTCCTCTTTCCATCAAACCCACTTACGCTACAATCTGGCCCATCAATATACTGGCCTGTCTTTATCCACTGACGGGTGACAGCAGAAACGCTAGCCGTCGAGTCTCGGACCACAGGAGTTGTGTCCATTGATATAAACATGTTCTAGCTAGAGTTGAGTATTATTGGTAACGGGGATCTCTTCTGGAGACCCAGTACCTTTCCCACTCAGTGTAACGAATCCACATTCAGCCTAGTGGGATGTCCTCTTTCATGAGTCCAACTTTTACTATGGCTTGCTTTGGTAAGCCCTTGCAAGCAGGATCCCCTTTCCTACGGCCCAGCTCCTTACACATGAAACAACATTTTGGTGGCGAGAACCCAGGTGTCCCAGTGTTAGGGGTGCTTGCGCTCTTCTTTTTGGTGTGCACTGCTGAACTAGAGTTTTGGGATTTCCCTTTGTTCTTTTGGGGACCTGACTTCGAACAGGATTGGGTTGGACTTTTGTCCTTCCCATCCTTGTTTACTTTTTTGTCCACTGATTTCTCTTCCAGTTTGGGTTTGCTCGCCTAGCCTTCTTCTGGACTCGAGTACTCACAAATCTGTCGGCAGCCTTTGCAAGCTCTCTGCGGTCTGTGATAGTGTTTTCCACAAGATGCTGGTGTAGGTCAACCTCCAAATTTTTCAATGCATGCCCACAGGCAATCAAATTGTACATCCCTTTCAATTTGTCAACTTTGATACCATTCACCCATCAGCTCAGATAGTGTGTGAACGCTTCAATTGTCTACCATCTTTTCTTTCTGAGCTCTCTGAAGCTCTTGAGATACTGTTCTGGGGTGTTACAGAACTTCCTGAGGGGGCTGCCTTCATGCTCTCATAAACTGGCCTTTCCTCCTGAGTTAACTGAAGAATTGCAGCAGTTCCTTGTTTCGATAAGTGACTCATCAGGGCTGCACCCCTCAGTACCTCATCCACCTCCTGTAGCTGAAAAGCAAGTTTGAGCACTTCAAACAAGTCAAAAATATCATTCCCCACTTTTCGTAAGCATGCACTAAGTCTTTGAAGATGAGCTTCTGGGGTTTATCCCGGGCACTCTGGCTTGAGCCACTACTGCTGCTTTCACTAGAGATGGATCTGTTGGCCTCCTTCTTCTCTTCAAGCTCTATGGCGGCCCTGTCCTACTCTATGTAGACCGTGCCCCGCTGTTTCGGTTCTTCTAGCGCTAGTATCCTCTCCTTGAGAAGGAGCTTTCTAGCTGCTACCTCATTAAAAGCCGAAACAATTACTATGCCCCTTAGATACTGTGCTGAGGCCTGGGAAATGCAGCCTGCCGCACTAGCCCCTTTCATCACTGACACTCTAGAGTGTTGAGAAATCACACTTGCCCCCAAGTGGGATGATTGGCGAGAAACACTGCTCATGCGGTCGTCCTCGTCCTTTTCCCCCTCCGGAAGGGCTTGTTTGTTCGGGTACATGGGCCTAGTCTGTCCCCTGGGGTCTTCTCCCCAACCGCTCTTGCTTCTGCCAAAGCTTGGAGGCTGATCAGCAACTCAGGTTTATTAACCTTAGTGCTGAGGGCAAGTGCCCTCTCTTGAAATAAGACACACACAACATCCTTGGTCATGCCTTTTACAGTCTCCATGTCAAGATCCATGACTATTACTAATACCTAGAAGTGACTAAACGTTGCCTGCAAAAGGACCTTTATCTTTGGGTGACTAAGCTGTGCGCAAGGCTCCAACTGATCCGACCGCTTGCCACCAATGTGACAAATCAACTTCTAGGACACCAGTGGTCCAGGGATGAATATCAGTTTCTAAACCATTAATCAACCCCACACCTCTAGAACACCAGAAGGGATCTGAACAGATTGGAAACACAAGCAAATTATAAAACTCCTTGTCCAATTTTGGTAAAGTGGACAAAATGGCAGGCTTATCTCTGAAGGATCGTGGATTGTTGGTTAGTTAAAACACAGTGAAAATAAATTGATTGCCCAATAATAAAAGTGACTGTCCGGTCAAGGTTGTACAAAAATATCTACTTTATTATTATCACGTCAGTTCTAGTAAACTACGAAAAAATCCCACCCTGTATAAGAATGCAGAAGACAGAAAGTTTCAAATAAGGAAAAGGGATGCACTCTGGATACTGACAGGAGGGTAGTCGGTGTGGTTAATAACCATTACAGTTTAAGGATACTTACCTTCAACACAAAGGGAGCAATGATACTTTGTGCTGTAGGTGTTGTTGGTGCTCGACAGTGTCGATTCAGCTTCAGGGTGCTTTGCAGGGTTCTGTGACAGAGTTCAAGATGGGAGTCTGCTGCGGGTAACAGGTGGAAAAACTGTTTGATGATTATTGAAGCTGTATGAACGGCTGCAGCTGGCCTACACAGCGGCTTGGGGTCAGGCATCGTTGCTCCAGTGCTAATTAGCAGTTCTGAAGCACTGGTCAAGATGCCTCGACTGTCTTTAAGCAACTGCGGCTTGACAACTGTCAGGATTGTAGTCGGTGCATTTTGAGGAATTCGACTGGCTCGAAAATGTCCTTTAATGCTGGTGTTAGTAGATGCTTGTCGATGCACTTCTCTTTGCTTCTTCACTGGGCTTGTGTCATCCTTTAAGGCAGACATACCAAAGCTGGGGATTGTGTTGCAGGCAGTTGCCTTGTCCTTGGTTTCAGGTTCAGAGACTCTATGACACTTCTCACCTAGGAATTTTCTTGCAGAGCCTAGCAGGGCACGATGTGTGCTCACTGGTTACCAGTTCTGGAGCTGCCAGAGGGTCCTCTGAAATCACTATCTCCCTCTGTTCCCTGGGAGATTTTTAGGGGAGAGATCCTGCTTCCATCTTCAGAGGTCCTGGCCTTCCTTCACTCGTGGAAGATGTAAGGCAGATTGTACCTTCAGCCGGGATCCAATGATGAGTTCTTCTTGCTACTCCTTGCAAAGTTTTCAGATGATCTGCCAAAAGAGGGGCTTTGCCCTCTTTTAAAGCCAAATGTTCCACATGGGTTGTTCTAGGCTAAGCATACCTTAATGAACCAATCCTGGGTCCCCACCAACAATCTCCTGTATGCCTGAGGTCATAACCAGAGTGCTTTGCAACAGAAAAGGTAAAGGGCTGAAAACATGTAATTCTACGTCCCACCCATATTTCTGTCTATTGTGGATCAAAGGGTCTCTCTGGTGAATGGAGCTCTCTGTAGTTCCTGATTAAAGCGGCAGGTCTCCATTGAAATTGCAGTGAGACCAGTCTGTCTTGCACCTGCAAAGCATATCCTTGTATCTTATGAATGGGGTCCCCCTGCAGGCAGGACTACTTTAAACATGCAGTCCCAGACATGATTGCTCACTGTCAATTGATACGGAGGGTGGGAGCTGGCTTCAGGTTGACACAGTGCATATCAAAGGTTGTTGGGGTTTCCTGTCTCCTTTTTTAACCTCTGCAGCCAGGCCCCATATGGGCCTGTTTGAATTACCCTATGAATGGTATGTGAATCGCTGCCACCAGCTACAGGGCCAAACAAAAGGACAGGGCAGATCCACTGAGCCTTTGTGAGTTTATCAGGCTGGCCATGGCAGGGGACAGTATTGGTTCTCCCCCTTCTGGAAATGCATTGCGTACTGCTGTCATATCCCAACTAAATATGACCTCTAGACTGTGTCCACCCAGAATACACAGGTCTATGTGTATATCGTGCGGTGAGCATAAGAAAATGTGTACAGAGAAGCCCCTCCATTTTCCACAGGTTAATCTACCATCATTCAATTTCATTTAAACATTTGAAAAAAAGCCCACGTGAGCACACACCCACCATGCTGCCCTTTGCCTTGGGCCCTTAGCTGGCAGCTGCCTGGACAAGGCTGCCCTGGGAGTACCCTAGAAGTGGCAGATTTTGGCCAAGTGTGTAGGCCAAGGGCTTATCGGCTGCGGAAAGGTGGGCGGTGGGAGTGGGAATGGGAGGGGAGGACTGGATGGAAGAGAAAGGGAAAACAGAGGGAAGCAGGCCTGGGAAAACAAGTGGATGCTGCAAATCAATATAAAAATGAGCTGGGTGTCGAGCACAGACTCTCCCTTCGCTGATCCATGCACTGGAGGGCATGCAAATAAGCCCACAAGGCCAGCAAGCTGGGGGAAAGGTCCCCCGTGTGGTTGGAAAACAGATTCCTGTCATGTGGGTATGCCCATAGACCAATCAGCTGAGGGAGGGCAGGTGGTGGTAGTGGGTAGTGGGGTTGGGGGGGTGAGGACGGAATGAGAGGAAAATGAAAAGCAGAGGGAAATGGGCCCTGGCCTTTGACTTTAGAAGCAACCTCACACTTTTGGAGAAATGTAACAAGGCTGACCCATGATGCACCATCAAACCTTGTGAATGATCAGATTGCTGTACCTCTCCATCCCGGCCCTCCTTTCCGCTAGGTGTACCAGGGAACTAACCATTCTCATAAGGCTTGGAGATTAGTCTGATCTGATGTAGAAGCAATGCAGGCTCAATTTAAGGGGATGTTTTGTTCTCACTGATGATATGGTCCCATCAACCCGCCATGCAGGGCTGTGTGTGTGATGGACGAGATAGGTAGTTCCGCCACACATGAAACATCACACGGTATTATAGGGCACAGCCTAACCTACTCTTTGACATGCAACCACATTACAGTGTCATTGCGCACCGCTTCTTTTCTGTGCCATTACATGAGCCTATGCACTTTCACAAGACTGTCACACTAGGGCCCTGAGCGCTGTGCACGCTAACATGCAGCAGTGACACAGCACAGCAGCAGGAAACGTGCAAAGGTGGCTCAGACTTTTTGCATCAAAGTCCACCAGGCTGATGAATTACTGCACTTTGCAGATTGGGGTTCGTTTGGCCTAATGTAATTTATCAGGGGCCAGATTACAGAAACTTTGCACTGGTGCAAAGGCAAAGTTACACTGTGTTAGCAATAGGCAAAAAAGATACATTTTCAAAGCATTTTTGCACTGGGGCAAAGTTAACCCTAGTGCTAATACGGAACAGTATTAGCATTAGAGCAAACTTTGCGCTGGTGAAAAAATGCATTGAAAATGTATCTTTTTTTTAACTAGGGTAATGTTTGCTCTGGTGCTTATAACTTGCCAAACTGCACTTGTCATGCTGCAATGGTTTTCTAATATGTCACAGTGTTTTCATATTAGGGCAAGTGCTAATACCGTGCAACTTTGTAGTTGCACCATTCCAAAATGTATTTAATCTCGCTGCAGGTGTGCTTTAAATTGCACTATTTGCAACAATTTGTGTGTGACAAAACTCTCCCTTGCATATTCTCAACAGTTTGTCACGAAAAGTAATGGATTACTGTTGGGTTTGTGACCCCTTCTCTTATCGCTGCCAGGGCCTATTTTATGTACCCGTCCGACTCCACGTCACAAGGTTCTCTCAGCTCATTGTTGCCCGGATGTCAAGAGCGTCCTCAGTAGTGCCTCCGGCCCCGATGTTCCAGAGGCACGAGCCTCTGCGCAAACAGAGGCAGCTGTTGCTGCAACCCCGCTCACCCCACCGCCTTCGGGGCTTGTGTACTGTTTACCTGCGCTCATTTGCGTAAATAATGAGCCTGCAATTAGCTGATTTGCCAACCAGACCCGCACGAGCCCCCAGCCACTACACACTGGATGCCTTCCGTCATCACAGATTGGGCATCACAGCTGGGCGCACTCAGCGGGGTCCAGGAAAGAAAGGAGCGCACAAGAGGAAAGTAGGGAATAGGAGAAGCGTGGGGGGTGGGAATGGAAGGGGGGGGATCTGCACTGAATGGCAAGACAGATGAAAGAGAAAGGTAGAAGCGGCGGTTCGGAGGGAAAGAGAGAAAAGAAGACAGGACGATACATTGCATACGATGGGAGGGAGTCTGGCGGTGAGGGAACAGAAGGATGTTTGGAGGCCGGGAGGTGGAATCAGAGAAGTGCGAGGCGAGCAAGCTAAGACAAAATAAAAGAGATGGATGGGATGGGAACAGAAGATATCGAGGTGGACAAACATATGACAGAGGCGGGAGTCAAGAAGGTTGAGTGGAAGATGGACCAAGAGTAATGATGAGGGGCAGAATGGAGGGGGAGCTGGAGAGACAGGGGTAGCTCCTCTCACAAGAAGTGTAATACTGGCGCCTGGGAGTGAGGGAATGCAGAAAGGGTTGCAGGCCCAGTCTGATAGAACTCAAAAAGACCCTTACGGATGCACTGCTTTGATAGTTCCTGGCAGCAGGAAACTCTAACATAATGTACCCGTCACCTATCAACACTCATTTTATTGAGTCAACACTCATTTTATTGAATCAGTAAACCAGTCAAAACAACTCAATCTTTCAAACCGGTTAAAGGTTCAACATAAACATAGCGTGCTTAACATATACAAGTAGAGGTTAATTTTGAAAAACAAAACCACATTTATGGTGCAATAGAAGGTGGCCCAACTCGTTTCAACTCGTACGCACAACACGTATCCAGCCATTTGCCAATAGTGGCAAGTAAAATGTCTACCCAAAGCACTGATGGCTCACCTTTCGGTAGAGCCAGCCAAACTCAAGACTTAACTGGTCCATAGTTTCTGTGCATGCACAGTGCGCGATCACAGTTGCAGCATAATTAAAATGACTTTCGCTGAAAAGTGAAGACAAAGGTCCTCATTACGAGTAGGGCGGTAAGGGATACCGGGCACCGGCAAGGAGACCTGTGCCGGTAATCCCTTACCACCCTACTACGAGTTCCCTTAGCTGGTCCCTCCTTTAATTTATGGACGGGACCTGTTAAGGGAAATCAGAGCCAATAACGGTACCGCAATTTGCCGCAAGTACCGTTATTGGCGCCTTCCCCATTCCCATTGAGCCCTATGTGGGCTCAAATGGGAATGGGGAATGGTTTGGTAAATGGGGATTTACCAGTCCCGCCAAGGTCGGACTGGACCAGTAAGTCCCCATCTCACCAAACCAGACACGGTACCATTATTTGTGGTAGTCATGGCGCAAACAGCGCCATAACTACCACCAACCTCGTTGTGAACACAGAAATTAAAATATCGAAGCTGAGTACCCCAAAAGGAAATACACCGAACACGGGTTACAAAGAAACATACAAAGTACTTTATTTTATACTGAATCCAGTTACAAAAACAGAGCAAAATCAGATAGCTATCGGCCCTCAGTACAACACAACGAACTCCAGCGTGGTCAGTGTGTTCAGTGAGAGACGTTGTACATTAGAATGCATTTGCTTTTTATACACTTGGTGGGCACGATGTCCAGCCCCACTTCGGGTTAATATTCCATGTAATACATCACTGATCTAGGGTTCGTGCCAAGTCTCGAACAACTACATATAACTGGTTTGCCTTTAATACATGTATCAACAAGTCTATGCAATAACTGTGTATTCTAAGATTTTCCATGCAGGCCTTCTCAAACATTAATAAAAAAGTGTTCTACGTTCAGTATTTGAATACATTGTTTCAACATATGCTCGTGGATTAGTTTCATTGCACTTGTAATCCTTTTACACACAGGTCAACAAGGACAAGGGCAACAAAGGACAAGGTCTCAGTTTGCGACCTCAACAGGTGGCCTGCAGGCAAGTTACATATTAGCTATGTACAGAGGTCAAGACGGCCATGTTGTATTTTGGAATGGCATCGTCCACCATTTTAACTCAGGGTTACTTTTACAAAGCGAATCCTAAAATGGCGGATTGGCCTAAAATGGCGGCTTACATTGATTTAAGGTCAGGACCTTGCAACACGGATTCTCAAGCAAGCGACTTTCGAGCAGCTTGGCATAGGCAAATATACATATATTTATTGCAATAGGAGGCACGATTTAATTTCTTTTTTAACATCGTAATGAGGGCCAAAGAGTTAAAAATAGATATAGGTGTTTTCTGCCGCAAGTAAGCAGCAAACCTGATATAATGCATGTCAGTGGGTCCTCCTTCAAGTGCATGGAACCTATGCAAAGCTAGGCTGCTAGGCCATAAGGAACCTAGCCAGCCTGGGGCTAACGGGTGGACCTGGTGACCAAAGTTACCTTGGGGCACTCAAGAAATACTGACACAAAATGCACTCCAGTGGGAGCTGCTAGGCGGTGGCGAGATTAGAAATCTACCTGTAGGCCCCATGGACATTTACTGAGACTGGAAGGCGGGCCCCCATAACCTCCCTGGTTTCCAAACATACCCAACCCCTAATACAAGGTCAAAGAAGGATGCTTGCAAGAACAGCTGGTTCGCATGCTGCTAGTAATTCTGAAAACTGTGTTCAGTCGAGTGCGGATGTGCGCAGTCCCATTACAGCACCACACATGAATTCAGTCTCAATAGACAATAGGGTCTTAGCAGTATATTAACCTAAGGAAACCTTTTATTCACAGACTAATATCATTCAAGGTCTCAATGCTGACAATAGAATGCTGGCAGCAAAAACGCTCGCAGGTTTCCTGTAAATATTAAACAGCAAGGTTTTAGATGGGGCGCCCGGGGACCCCAAATCAAACAAATACAGGCATGCCAGTGTTTTTACACCTGGCATCTTACTGCTGGCAAACTCACGTACAACCAAAACACTATCACACAAATATACTTTATTACAACTGGATAATTAGAAAATTTTAAAATAGAAAAGCTGTAAATATGTTTTAAAATAAAAGTAAAAAAAAAATCTCTTTAGAATCCAACGTGTAGGACTGTGTCCCTGCTGCTACAGTCTGGACGCTGGGCATGTCTTCTGCTGAACACCCTGGGCAATGGCATGCCTGCAACTAGTTTTGCCTGCCCAGGATCAGTCGGGGCTGTTCCCACAGCGAGCCACCATGGTGTGGATATAAGTCTCATTTACAGTCCAGCCACTGAGGGTCTCCTCATTAGGGTCTCGGGACGGCTAAAAAGAGGTCAATAATGCTTGTTTTTACTCCCCACATAGTTATGAGGGGATTATTTGTTGCTTGCTATACTCCCAGGAATACCACCTGCAGGCGATACTTCCTGATTGTGAGGTGAAATGCCCCTTAAAACACCTCTAGATTTTACAGCCGCCCAAGAAATGGAGGTACTAGAAATCGCGAAAGCTATATTTTGGTTCCTGCAGAGAAGGGAAGTGCATTATGAAAAATTGCACAGAAGTGGCTCGATCCACTGCTGTATACCAATCCATTACCATCCTCAAAATGATGAAGGCGGGGGAGTGAATTTAAAAGGTAGTAATAATGCGTACGGTTTTTGAGGAGTACAGCATGCAGTATTTCTTGAAATGCACAGCCATTACCCCCAACCTGGCAGATTTCTTATAATCAGGCAGATTCTGAGAAGAACTGCATGCAGTAATGGTAATTACCGCATGTAGACATTCCTGTAAACAATCTGCCACAGTCTTGATGAAGGCCTAAGTGTCTAAAAAACAACATTCATTGCAGGAGGCCTGCATCTACGCTGCTGCCTAAGATCCTATACAGAATGTTGCAGTGCTACTGAATCGCCTCATTCAAAGGGTATAGTTCGATGCCCACAAAATGACTGCCAGTGCACATGCTGTATAGAAGAATGTTAGTTTTCATCTGGATATTAATAGATGTCAAGCTGCAGAACCGAACAGTGTACGTCAAATTGGATGCATTGTAGGTCTGACCCTTGTGGATTATAATTATATATTTTTTTATAACACGCTTAATACCGAAGAAGTTTTTAAGCCCGGTGTGGTAAAGAAGGTCTCCAGGGACTCCAAGAAAGTTTTCTGGCCTGAACCACATATTGTGTATGCTACGCATCTACACCGATACACAACCTGGGCATTTCCCACAGATCAGTACACACAACATGACCCTAGAACAAGAGCACCATAGCTATCGTACAGAACACTGATACACCGCGAACTTCCCACTGCCCTAAATACTAAGCAGATGGAATAAACAACACCTAACTCGCACACCCTCTTCCAACAAAACACGTGGACCCACCCGGCCATCCACCCACGTTGCCATAACCAGCCACTAACACCAGCAGCTAACACTAACCAGCCGCAACAAAATCAAAGGCACAAACCCGCCTGGTTAACCACAGCAACATCATAACGCTGCCAACATGGACATTTGTGGACTCGCCCGACCATCCACCATAACTCGACTCAAGATTCTTCTTGCTTACGCTCTAACCAAGAAATTAAGCATCCCTCCGTCACACACAATATGGAGTTAATCCTACTGCCCTTAGCAGCAATAATGTGGACCTGCCCAGCATCCACAACTCAATATACCCTTTATTACTGAGATAACTCGTGGACCCACCCAGTCATCCACAATTTACAAACCCACCAAAAAAACAGAATCTGAAGACTACCCAGAATTAGGGTCTCACACACTCATTCCACGCACTCACGCACGCACCAACTCATGGAACACATACACACTCACTATCACGCCACAATCTGCAGAATAAACCCAGAAATTTGGGCTCTACTTAAGAGTATACCACACACTTTCACACACCAAAACGCACCAGGTCAAGCGCCCTTGAACGACAAGGAATCACAACAGCCAGACTCAGAACTGGTTCACACATGAGACGACATCACATGAATAACAAAGGATGAGAAGACATATAAGCTTGCATAAAAAGCCCAATTGTATTCATTTTCCAAGAAACCTTACGTACAAAAGTGTAAATATGATAAGCTCCACCCACGAATCCGACCACGTCCCCCCTTGAAACTACGCACAAAACTGTAGTGATGATATGATGATAAACTCCACCCATGAGTCAGACCATGTCCAACCAAACCTCTTGTTCCATTGGAAACACAAATCCCTCAGGGTACCACCTTCAAGTCCAACATAACTTAAAGGCTTAGGAAAGACCACCCCCTTATACAATGTTAAATTTAAACTCTTGGAATGCCACAAAAACGAGTTCAAGGAAATTACGGGTGAAAAAACCGATACCTAACAGAACAAAAACCGATACCTAACAGAACTAGAAGGCCATAACGGAACACACCACTGGGGACGAACAACGGCCTGTACAAACATCAGCCTCTTACTCTACCCGGAAGCTATACCTAGCACTCCCTAAGAAATGGGCCACAACAAAAAGACAACAACACACTGGCCCAAGACACTAACCTTGTCTAAACGTTCTTTAATCTTCCTCGAGTCCACACGGTTCCTTGAAGTACCCCAACGCCAAGTCCAGGAAATGATACTGGCTCTCTTCACTCTCAGAGCCGGCACCAAAACTCTTGTCGTGGAATTCACTGTCCTCCGTTGGATCACCAGGACCAGGACAGCCGGAAACTCTTCTTGTGGGGTTCTCGTCCTCTGCCGGCATACTTCACCAGGACCAGGACAGCCAGAAACACTTGTCGCGCAAATCTCTGTCCTCTGCTGGCATACCTCACCAGGACCAGGACAGCCAGAAACACTTGTCATGTGTCGCAAAACGCCAGACTCTACACATACTGGAACAGGAACCTCGACGGCATCACTCTCCTCGCCGTACCACCGTATCACGTGGAATTTGTTGTCAGAAAGAGGAAGGGAGCCGTGCCGCAAAACCTTCCTATCGACTTCAGTAACAGCGTGGGCGGGACACGACCCACAGGAGCACCAACGGCCTAAGCGGTGATTGGCCCGCGGAACCGAGAACGCGACCAACATCATCATTCCTTCCACGTCCACAACACTCCCCACGCCCGCAAAGTCTTCCTCCGTAGACAGTCCCAGACAGGCAGCGCACACCTCCCAAGACGCAGAATCACAACCAGGGGAAAAGCCAGGCGTCCACAACTGCCGGCCCCCTGACATACCCCGGGATCCACTATCTCTGTCCATCTCCACTCTCGCACTTTTCCGGCCTGCAGACGAGGCTCTCCAAGTCAGCCCACCGGAGACTCCCAGGAACCCGAGCCAGCGCCGCCCTCCAGGCAGTGCTCCCAAGCAGCTCCGCGCTCCAAACCAGTGCCAGGACTCGCACGCTCGTCAACTCCAAGACTCCCAGAGTTGCCAAGTCACACTCCGCTCCGCCAAACCTCCAGGCAGGAGCTAGGAGCTCCTAGCAAGACCAGCGCAGCAGCCAAAGCGAGCCTGCGAACTCGCTCGGGGTGCGGGGCCTTCCGTCGGGGGCAGTGTTCTCCGGTGACAAAGCGCTGCACCCCCCCAAGCAGACAACAATCCCCTCACAATCCCACCCTCGTCGCCAGTGTGGTAAAGAAGGTCTCCAGGGACTCCAAGTAAGTTTTCTGCATCTGTAATGTCCAGGTCCTGCACCTTCACTATACATTAGGATTGTGGGGGACACATTAGACAAGATAGGATGGAGAAACACTGGGACAGCCCCGCACCCCACTAACACTCTTACTCACTGCTAGACCCAACCGTCACCCGCAGAACTCCTCAGCCTTCACATTCCACAGCAGATGACACCCTCAACATTCCACATACCCAGTCATGAGCATAAACTCATAAGCACACATTATAACACGCGGACCCGGGATTCAAACCTGTGCTGCTTTGCGTCTTGCTTTCAAGGTGAGCATGTTGCCACTGAGCTATACTACCCGTGCCAGGTACCTTTATTGCAGACCCAACACAGGCACATGACACACTACATGATTGCACTACACATGAGGACAGCTCGGACGAGGGGTCTTGAACTATGGAGAATTCACTTGAAGAAGATGACACGACTGACATATACAAAAACAATCTCCACGTGTGGGATATGTGGAACCAAATCTCACCTATTGAAGGGGGTCAGGAAAACATGGCTTTGAAACATAAGGTCCTTAATTAGTAACATATCATACATGGATGGGATGCAGAGTAACTCATACACCAAAGAATAAGACAGACTCAGGAAGCTTGGCAAAAGTCTCCTCCAAATGTTTTAATATTAATTGTCTAAAACAGGGAGTTACAACGGACGTTCACTTAAGTCCTCTCAAAGCATTTCATAAAAAATTACTTTTATATAGCAAAAATGTGTCATAAGTGATGTCATAGTACGTGGCAAATAAAAACCTACATGGGGTTGTTGTTTGACTAAGGGGAACATCTAAGTATACTTTCTGTAAGGGATTGGCTTGTGATTGGGTCTCTACAGTCAGGTAGACAATTTATGCCCACCCTAGTGCAAGTCATCCTCACCAGTTATTAGGTACACAGTATATTATTGGCTCTCCAAATATAGGGCCTTTGTCATATGACCCTTTATAATAGGGTGGCACGCTCGTACCCTTCTGGAACATCTGATTCACTAGCAGCACGTAAGTGCAGACCCCAGGTGCTGGGAGGTGAACTTGACTATGTCTCTCCTCCCAATTAGCACTACATACTTCACCACTCGTGCTCTGTGCCACAAAGATTGCCTTTGAACTTAGCCTTCAGTAGTTTCTCTTCTCTTGAGAATAAAAAGGAGTATGAGCACATAATAATAATTTAGCATTCATATAGCACTGCATGAGCAGGTTCTGCACAAATGTCAAAGCGAGCACTCTACCCACTGTGCTATCGGACCGGCACATGCTTATCAATGTTCTGGTCTGCATGCCCACTTCTAATTCCATCCTGGACTCACGTGACAGGAGACCATGCTTCAGCCTGATTTTCAGCATTTAATTGTCTTGAATTTAAAAACTTGGCACTCATGGTGTTCTCTCTTTGCAACTTAACAAGGAACGATTTCACGTCTCACGTTTTACTGTCTTTGAGAATAGATAACCAGTTCTTGGCTGCCCCAGTCCTTGACACCGGGCCAGACAGCCCTTCTTTGTCCTTCCATGCCTCTTAGCTGCTTTTCTTGCTGTGACACAGCTTCAGCTCTTGATCTTTCTTTCTCCGTGGACTTGAGCTTACTAGTTATTATGACATTGACGTCCATCTTCTATGTAATGTCAGCATCGCCTGCAGTCTATTAACTACATATAACCAGCCTTTCTGATTACTTAGTCTACTTGCATTGCTGCATCTGTACAGTTATTAAACAGCTTGCATTTTCTGCAGTGCTCTTCACACATGCAATCTACATTCCACATATGAACGTTACTCGATTCTTTATTTCATCATCAGATTCCATAAAGTCAATACATCCACTTCTTTAGCCACTCTTCTTAGTGCGTCACGCTTACTTCTTGTGACATCACCAACTTCTATTTTCTCTCATTTTCATATGCCTTTCGGGGACTTCTTCCAAGATATTATCATCTCTTCTGGGATACATCACGTAGAGTTTTCTTAGTGGATACCTTTTCTCAAAGGCTCTCCGTAGAATAGGCACAATCACTGGTGTCATGCATGGCGTGATTTTTGGCTTCCAACATACAGGTAGTAGCGGGGCGGGACTTCCTGCAGAGGCATTCGGCTGCTCCTCTACACTCTCCCCTCTGGTTGATCCATCAACCACACCTTCACTGGTCTCCACATCTTGGACATTTTCTCTTGAAGAAGTGCTTCTTTGGGGTCCATATTTTCATCACTCCTTTCTGGGATCCAGCTGATTTTACATGATCATCAACACTCCAGGTCATGTAACTTCACTGTCCATCTGGGTTACCATAGATCCATCGTGCCACGTACTTCTTATGGTTCTTTGGAAATAGGAACTTTGTTCCCTCAGGTGCTACAATGCTCGCCTTTATGCATTCTCTGATTTCTTCATCACTCAACTTCTTGGGTTCAAAACCTGATTCAACATTGATCATTATCTTCATTCCTACTGCTTTCTTGGCTGTCTTCTTGCACTGTGGGATGATTATCCTGATCACACTGAATCCAAATACTATCATCACCAGTACCGCTCCATGAAGCTTGAAGATGTTCACCATCTACTGTGGAACCCAGTGAAGATAGATGCAAACCAACTGTCATCTGCAATATCTTCTGTCTCATCTTCCATTTTGTTGTGCAGGCTTGTCAGAAATGTTATAGCCTCTGTCAAGGTCCCATTATCGTCTTCATGAGAAGGTTTGAATGTACAACATGGTGGCCCAATTTTGGTGCAAACTCCTCCATCCATTGCTGTGATCATATCAAAGACATATCTGTTCTGTAGGGTCATCAGTCGTATGGCCCTCCATTCTTCCCTTATAGCATTGAATTCCTTTATGGTGGAGTTGATCGTCTGCCGGAGCTCCCAGCGAGTGATTTGCAACCACTTAACATTGGCCATCATCTGGATTCCAGGCATAAAGATAGTCATGAAGAATGAAGCAGTTTTGCTGAATAGTCTATGTTCATACGGAATAGCATCAAAGATTTCGATTGATTTGGCTGAGAAATAGTTCTCCCTCTTTGTTCGATTAACAAATTCAAGCAATCTTCTCTTTCTCAAATGGGCATCCGCTTTAGGAAATTCACCAATGTTCAGGTCACTCTGAGGAATCATTAACGCTGGAACATGGATCAATACCAAGGAACACATTCCTCCCCCAATCTTTGGGCAGCTTCATGTAGTCTCTGAACCCACAAGCCCAATATTGATCCATTAGGGTGACTGTCCCTTCCTTCATGTCTGGTACATTAAAAATTCAGCCACACTGGTGATTCTCTCCAACCTTCCTCATATCATTATTTCTGAAACACAAGGATTCACTCATTAGCATAGTATCTGTAATGGTCCTCCTTTGTCGTCGACCCATGTCAACAAATTTATAATCTTCGACCATTGATTCTTGCATTATTTTTCTGCAGTATCTATAACTGGTTCGTACTGTCCAGTGTAGAGGAGGTCCCAAATAAAGCCTGCACTCCAATCGCCCATTTTGAAGAACCAGGAATGTTCACACCAAGATATGTGACGTATGATGAGCAAATAAACCAGTAGAGAGCCGCGGTAGGGCCCTGCCCATTACCTATTAGAAGAACAGCACCTATTGAAGTACCAATACCAAGGAAACCATGGACAGTAAGGTATCCATTGAGAAACCATATAAACAAATGAAATGGAATGAAGATTGTCTGAGTACAGTCCCTGAAGAAACCAAAAAGGTCTTAATGCAAGACGATTGTTGACATCACAAGAGCCCGGACTGACTCACATATAGAAGAAATGACAACCAGAGAAGGATGCAAAGAGACGAAAACACCATGAACAAGGATATCGTGAACCTAAAGTGAAAGGACAATGTCAAAATGTATGAGGCTTAAGCTGTAAGCATGGCAAAGATATTTGGCCAGTTCACACCTGTACATATGCTTGGAACCGCAAGAAAGCTTAGAAAACAGTGCGGCTTGCTATGCTTAGTAGAAGAATAGTGCGGCAAGTGCCATTATACATAATTTACCTAAACAAAGTATGTTATATAAGTGTATTTCTACTTTGCACAAGAATCAGAATCAACCCAGGTTACTAAAGGCCACACGAGAAAAGCTTCATATTTAGCAAAAATCAGAAGAAACGGCTGAAACGAAGCTCAGCAGAGGCAACTCGTGCCAGAGAAGCCAAGGTCGTATCAGTAGAAGAGACGAACAGTAGCTACATTTAATTGAAACTAAGAACAGAATATCCTGCCTCTGAAAGGTCGAGATAAGAAGACAAAGGCAGGTGGTGGGTGAAACGAGAATCAAATACACAAATTGATGGAAAAGAGGCAAATTCACGGTGTCTGAACCACGTGACCAGCCAAGCCAGACGAAAACAAGAGCTCACACCTATGCATGGCATAAGGCCAGGCGAAGATATCAGAAATTTTCCAGACAGAAGATGCAGTCTCGAGGCCAACCACAGTGAAATAATTGACACATAGCTACTACAGTGATGATTGATTGTAACAATGACTGGAGGAAGGTCGGGTAACTAAGGGGCACCTCCCACCTGGCCGACCATTCTGCGTGCTGCTAAACAAAGTGGAAAAGTATGCATGGGGTTAGTGCGAACCCAATCACAATGGACCAAATGATCTAGGGTCCTATAGTTAGTAGAACCAATGTAAAAGCAAGGAAATATCGAGGCTGAGTACCACAAAAGGAAATACACCAAACACAGGCTATAAAGATTCACAGATCTTTAATACTGTGCAGTTACAAAGAAACACAGATCTGATACAGATAGCTATCTGGCTCTCGTCACCCCGCAATGAGTACCAGCCCATCAGAGTGAGGAGGGAGAGTGCTGGACATCTAAACATTTGCATTTTTATACATTTCCTACAATATTGTCCAGCCCCACTACAGGTTAATAATCTGCAGTCTAGAGTTTGTGCCGAGTTCACATATACCTCATACAATAACATGCACATGGATTACATAGGTGTGTGTTTCCAACAAGTTACAATGGCAAAGTGTATTCCTGGATTTAGCAGTGAGTCTTAGTACATATCCCTTCACAATGTAGTTCTGCCAGTGTCCACGCTCGACATTTACATAACATTGTCCTCGATGTGTATTCGTGGATGAGGCTTATTAGTGCAGACATTCCTAGGACAACAAGTCATGCTTGGTGCAAGGTCTCATTGCCTAGTCTAAACAGTCGGCCCTCGGACAGTCTAACCATTAACAGAACTCAAAGGTCAGGAAGGCTTGGTTGCAAGTTAGAAACACAGTCCTCCATTTTAGAACAGAGAATCACATACGAACAGAAATCAAAATGGCGGATGATTCTAAAATGGCGGCGAAGTCGATCTAAAATCGGAACTTTGCAACGCGGTTTTCTTCGCAGAGCGACTAGGCTTAGGCCAATATAAATCAGAAGGAGGCACAATATGATTTCCCGTTTAACACAATGGGACGTCGTACTTTTAGTGACGTCTGCAGTAGTCATTTTTTGAAGACAGGGCTTAGATGTCCACCTGACAGTGTACCCAATCCCCTTACTCCGTTACCATATAAAGATATAGTACCTATATTAAAGTTACCTTTCCTGAACCAATAAATTGCATGTTAACTTTTGAGTGTTGCACGTCAATGATGATGAGTTTTCAGTATAAATGTTATGATTTTTATGAAGTTCATTGGAGTTGAAGCGAGAAGGAAGATCACGCCATTGCTGATATTCATAACTCCCAGTTTTTTGTACTGTTTTTTGTCATTAAACGAACTCCCTTTGCCAAACTGTTGAGTTGTCCTTATTGATTGGTGTTGGAGTAATAAATCTGCACCCCCATCCATCTCACAGGTGCTGCTATCTTGTCCTAAAGTGCTTCTGAGCAAACCCCGACTCTCTGGGCCAGTTGGGGGTCTCGGAGCACACTTGGTAGCAGAGGATGGTTATCGATTATCGATTAGAATAAGACACCCATTGACCATCGATATAAAGTAACTCTAGGTCCTCGGCAATATCACAAGTCCTTTTCCATTCGGATGAGTAGACGGTAAAGCTCCCCGTAGACAGTGGTAGAATAAAAATAAAGATCTGCAGAATGAGGTCTGAAGGCACCCGTGTTACCCACATAACCCCTTCCCACTCCTACGGGCAGCTAAGCGGGAGAAAAGCCAGAGAAGGCAGTGACAAAGTCGGTGATCCAGAGGATCCAGAGAGGAAACATGCGAACGGTGAGTGAAAAAGACTAATGCTTTGGCAAAAGTGCATGACTTAGAACAAGGAAAAAGGTAACGGAGGGAGGCGGGAAAAAACAAAATATAGTTAGAAGTAGAGAAGAATGTATTTATATATACATATGGGAAAGGGAATGATCACTCGAGAATAATTGAGTAGACAAAGGGAAGATACCGGGAGGACACCCGAGAAAAGAGAGAGGGTACGGAGGAGGACACCCGAGAAGAGAGAGGATCCACTGTATTCCTATCCTTTTATACAAGCGGCTAGAAGAAACTTGTATCCAGAGTCCCAAATAAGGGGGAACAAATAGGCCACCACAGCGATTAAAGACGCTGTGAAAGGGATACGTTTAAACTCCATGTCGGGGTAATTTTAGAGGCAGGGATATATGTGACCAGCTGGAGTTCGTCTAGTGTGTTAACGTCTGTCTTATGTGTTGATTGTTGTGACGTCATAGGACGGAAAGTCTTCCTTCGAGGAACTAGCATAAAAACTGTGCATTTAGATATTTGGCAGGTTGTAGAAGGTAACCTGATGTTTATTGAGTAAAATAGAAGAGATAACATTTTTTGGGAAAATCGGGATTGGAGCTTGCACTGATTGGTGCTCGCTCATATTGTTGAAATTGTTTAAGTCACGTGACGCTTTGACAAGTGTTATATAAGGGGAAAGGGAACAAATTTGAGCACGGAGGACGTAACTTCATTAGCACACCTGTGCAAACAGTTGCCGAAACAAGCACCTAGCTGATAAAATACAGTGCGGAGTGGGTTAAGGGAACCACCCACAAAATGTTTATTTCTTGGCCACAGGGCGGGTCATTATCTAAAGCAGTTTTGCAACATATGACGACATACTTGCACGCCACATACACAGGAAAAATGTTAGACAAACGCCTAGCTAGTCTAGAAATCTGGAAAATGTATCAACAAGACAAGGAAGAAGAACCGCCATCAGACTGGATACTTAATGTATGCACAGAGGGGGGTGAGACGCCCAGAGCGCCACCCGCCTCGTCTGAAACAGAAATTGAAAACAATAAGGAAGAAGAGTTATACACGCTCAGGGAACTTAAAGCAGCTACGGGGTATAGCAACCCAGCGTATGAGTCACCAACGCAAAGTAGTGACGAAAATCAAGATAAGGATAGAGATAATATCACCTCCAAAGTTCCTAGGGACAAGGAGAGACATGATGATGAGAGCAGAAACCAGACACAGGCAAGTACATCTCTCGACAAGGAGAGAGAAGGTAAAAGATGGAAAAGAAGCAAGGATAGAACTGATGAGATAGCAATCGCACAAGACGAATGGATGGGAGGGCAGATTTTATTGATACTTTATTGATTCTCGATGGCAAAGGCATTGATGACGCAAAATGAAAGGAGACATTAGACGATGTAGAGAGGAAGGAGAAGGAAGGAGAAAACAGCTTAAGAGATGAGAGAAGAAGGAAAAAAGATAGACAGAGACGAGAACAGTTATATCGTGAAGAGAAAGCAAGGCATCTCGATGGTAAACAGAGAGCAGCCAATGATCAAGATAGACAGGAGCAGTGAAGATTAGAGGAAGAACAAAGAATACGAGAGAAAAGCATAAAGAGACGAAGGGATGAGGAAATCCAAAGGGCAAATGAATGAAGAGATGCAAAGAAAGAGGAAGAAGACAGGGTCAGAGAAGAGGCGAGGAAGCGCAGAGAATTTGATGACAATGTAGAACGTAAGTGAAGACAGAGAGCACGTGATCTTGAATATCTGGAAAGAGAGGTTAAAAAACCTGAGCCAGTAGTAGATTGGGAAGATATAGAAGAATACTTTCCTGAGTACGATTCAGTACCAGGTACATCTAGGGCAAATATTGAGGATGACTTCGTCAATAGAAGCATCAGAGAAACGATTGATAGAATATATGACGAAAGGGGGCTAGAACAAGTACCTCAAGGGGAGGGGGAAGACGGGCCCCTGGAGAGCACTCAGCTTTACAACCCTGAGGATGTCTCCCAAAGTAGTGGGAATAGACAACTGTCCTTAGATAGACTGGAAATAAGCAAGAAAAAAGAGAACGCAAGAAGTTGCACGAGTTGGGGGCAGACAATGTCTGACACCGAAAGGGAGGAGCGTGAGGAAAAGGAGGAAGAGAGGAGATGCGGAAGATGATTCCCAGGAGGGAAAGGGATAGGATGGTCAGATTTTAGTGGGTCTGCAGTGAGGGCATCAGAATCAGCCGCACAGTCAGACCGGCGGCCATGTGGAAAAATTACCCCTGCGATAGACAGGAGAACAATGAGAGAAGAGAGAGAGGGCTATGCATCCCAATTTCCGTTGCTTGAGAAAGGAGGGGCGAGACCACAGTATATTCCATGGCCACTGTTACACCTTTCCGTCATCGCTGCTTTTTACATTTGCATAAGTGGAGACTGTGCAGTTCCGCGCTTTATTGTACGGCAGCGCTGTCTATTCCTGTCAATGATATCAGTTTTAGCGGTACTGTTGTTCCGCGCTGCCAGCGCACGTCAAGAATAGGTCACATGATTCATCCACGCAACCAGCTGACTCTTACGACAAGTCATGTGACACTATTTCAGAACCGAAGGCTTTCGCCCTCTCGCGTCGCTACTGACTTGCATGACGCTCCGTAAGTTCGAATTCTAGGTACTCCTTACTCTCGTGTATCCAAGCTATCCTGCCTGTGACTCCTTATTCCTTTTTTTTTCTCCTACCGTCTAGCGTTCCCTTCCAGCGCTCCCTTCCAGCTATTACTACCGTTCAGCCTGCATTTCCGGGAACCCGTTCGCTATCCTATCTCAAGCCTTTATTACAAAGTGAAAACAGCGGAATCCCAAGTCTTCCTGACTCTGTGAGTTCCTTCCCCGGTCCTCCGTTTCTTCTCCGTTCCTGGTTAGTTTTTTATCCGTTCTTTCCCGCTCCTGTTTAGTATTCTTTCCTCTCATTACTACAGAAGTTCCTGAAGGAACTAGAACTCCAGTCCTTACCTACCTTTCACTCCGAGAAATCTTCACCTCTCATCAACAGCTAGAATCTACCAACACCATCCGTAAGAACATACTCACCTGTATTAATTCTGTTCTTCTATTCCGGTTTCCTCCTATATTTACCTGTTATTCTCTCCCGATAGAACCTGTGATACTGCCATCGAGCCAGGAGTTCTGTGCCTTGGATAGCCATCTTTCTGCAAGGATCTCCGACAACGCGTCCAGGTTTTTTTTCCCTTTGAGGGTTTCCCTGGGGGTCCTGCCTCTCCCTGTTGAGGTTTTCTTTCCTTCCGAAGGGGTAGGGGGCTCAGGACTCTCAGGGAGGCTCTTCATTTCCGCCGTTGCTGTCCCGGTTCCGGCGTTCTGACCAGGTTGGTGGAAACTTGTATTTACATTCACCCGCTTGTGGGTTTTCATTTGATTTGCCGGATTAGAGTGTCACAGTTAGCGACGCCCGCTCATTAACCTGGTCGGAGCGGTAGTGCTGGGATGGAACAACAAATGCAGCAATTGATGGCTGCTATGCAGTCCATGTCTCTTGAAATGCAGAGTCTTAAACAGGACAATGCACAGTTGAAGCAACAGTTTACCCGAGCCTTTTCTGAAACCCCTCCCGTTACCCTCTCCACGGGCAAATATGATGGTGACCCTCATAGGTTAAAAGAATTTCTTGATAGTTGCACCATCCAGTTTACGTTTAAATCTCGATTCTTCCCCACCGATAAGGACAAAGTGGGCTTTCTTATTTCACACCTAACGGGCCCCGCCCTTGCTTGGGC
This sequence comes from Ambystoma mexicanum, assembly GCF_040938575.1. Classification (NCBI taxonomy): domain Eukaryota; kingdom Metazoa; phylum Chordata; class Amphibia; order Caudata; family Ambystomatidae; genus Ambystoma; species Ambystoma mexicanum. The sequence continues at coordinate 857,998,528 of NC_090934.1, read as the reverse complement.
TACTCCGTTAGTCACTTCCGGAAACGCTATATTGGATTCCTACCCAGCGTTCTCCAACAGTCTCAGGTCCATGTTTGGTCGGCAAGAGATTTCGGTAGCCACGCAGGAAAGGCTTTTAGATCTAAGGCAAGGTCATAAGGACCTTATGTCCTACATTACCCAATTCAAACAGTTATCTTCCGAAACCGGTTGGCCTGATGACGGACTACTCACCCTCTTTCGACGAGGACTTGCTGAGGATTTGAAGGATGAGGTGTCCAAGATTCCACGGCCTGCAAACCTGGCTGAGATGATATCCTTGACTATGCAAATAGACTACCGTCTCCAAGAGCGTTCAATAGAAAGGAAGAAGGGGAAAGGCCCTCGTCTTAACCCAGATCTCTTGACCCTTCCACATAAGACCATTCCCTCTGAGGAACCCATGCAGATAGGATCAGTTAGGGGTCCTATTTCAGCAATAGAGAGAGAACGAAGGAAAGCCTTAAATTTGTGTATGTATTGTGGGTCTTCTTCCCATTTGTTGCGAGATTGTCCAGTTGTTCCTCCTCGCAGATCCAGACCTTTGCTGTCGGGAAACGCCAAGCCCCTACCGTAAGGGGAACCACGGTAGGAGTCCAGCTTCAGGGTTCCCCGACCAAAGATGAGTCCACTCCTGAACCGTTGGCTCATAACCCATCCATGATTGTACTTTCATTAACCATCTTGTTGCCTGACCGGAACTTGATGGGTATACCGGCTCTGCTCGACTGCGGAGCCGCTGGAAACTTCATTGACGATAAATGGGCAGCCAAGAATGGGATAGACAGAACTCCTAAGTCCTTTACTACACCCATCCTAGGGGTAGATGGAAGTCCATTAAGCTCGGGACCTATACGAGAACAAACCAAGCAGCTAACTTGTTTGATCGCCTCTCATAAAGAGACATTGGTGTTTGATTTAATCAGAGCGGCACACTTCCCCATAATGCTTGGTCTGCCTTGGCTGCGATTACACAACCCCTACATAAACTGGAAGGCAGGAACACTTTTTCTGGGTTCGGAGTACTGTGTCGCTCATTGTCTTTCACACGATTCTGTAGGCATCTATATTCCATCAGAGCCTCCTCCTACCACCGAGTTGCCTTCCATCGGTCACTTGGGTTTGATTCCCGAATGTCACCAGCACTTTCTCAGGGTTTTCTCTACTCCCCAGTTTCCAACTCTTCCTCCTCATCGAAGAGATGATTGTCATATAGACCTGCTTCCAGATCAACCGGTTCCGTTTGGACGCATGTATGTGTTGTCCCAACGTGAGAAGAGTGCCCTTCGAGAATACCTCCATGCTGATCTCCAGAACGGTCTCATTACCGAATCTAAGTCTCCTGCTGGAGCTTCCTTATTTTTTATTCCAAAGAAAGATACAGAAGAATTGAGACCGTGCATCGATTACAGAGGACTTAATAAGATCACTATTCATGACAAGTATCCGATGCCATTGATTAAAGACATTCTCGAAGCCGTCCGTGGAGCGGCACTTTACACTAAATTGGACCTTAGGGGGGCCTATCACCTCATCCGAATCGCTCCTAATGACGAATGGAAGACGGCCTTTCGAACACCTTTCGGACACTTCCAATACCAAGTCATGCCCTTTGGTCTAGTTAATGCGCCTGCTGTGTTTCAGCGGTTTATGGATCACCTCTTCGCCGATTTGCTTCTTCACTGTGTCGTCATTTACCTCGATGACATTTTGATATTCTCAGCTACTCTTGAAGACCACATCCAGCACGTCAACCTAGTCCTGAGTCGCTTACAGACGAATCATTTGTATTGTAAGGCGGAGAAGTGTGAGTTCCATCAAACACAGATAACCTACCTAGGATTTGTCCTTTCAGCAAACGGGATCTCCATGGATCCAAGAAAAGTTTCTTCTGTGCTGGAATGGCCAGCACCTTCCACCGTAAAGGAGGTTCAGCGATTCCTCGGATTCGCAAATTTCTATCGGAAATTCATTCCCTGTTACTCTGAGACTATCCTACCTATTACTCGACTACTCAAGAAGGGTATCGCCTTCTCTTGGGACCCTTCAGCCCAACAAGCCTTTGAGACTTTAAAGGGTTTATTCATCTCTGCCAGGGTTTTACTCAATCCGGATCAATCTCGTCAGTTCATCATTGAGACGGACGCTTCTCACCACGCTCTAGGAGCCGTCCTTCTACAAACAACAGATTCAGGGGAGGAGAGACCGGTGGCCTATCTGTCAAAAACGTTTAACTCCTCGGAACTACACTACTCAGTACTTGAAAAAGAGTTATTGGCCATTAAGAAGGCCTTCGAAGAATGGAGACATCTTCTACTAGGCTCTCCCCATGCCATAGTGGTCCGAACAGATCATCAGAACTTGAAAGTACTACAACAGGCTCAAACCACCAATAGTAGACAAGCACGGTGGGCGTATTTTTTTTTGCCTTATCGGATCGAATTCACCTTTCTCCCAGGAAGCCAGAACCTGAGAGCCGATGCCTTATCTCGAAAGAAACCACATGTTTCTCAATTCTGTTCAGAGAAGATGTTTCCTCAAGCGAGATTTGTGGCAGTCATTTCCGACTTTCTACATTTACTAAAGCAGGATACCATTAAGAATCAATCCAGATGTGAAAATCTTCTTTCTACTCACCATTTTACAAGGGATCGAGGATTATATTTCCACGCAGAACAAGTACTAATTCCTTCCAGCGTTCTTCAATCTGAGGTCCTTCGGATGTGCCATGACTCTAGAGCGGCAGGGCACCGGGGAATACAGACTACTCTGGATTTGATAAAACGATATTTCTGGTGGCCAACTCTTCAGGTCGATGTTCAGGATTATGTAAACTCTTGTGCAACATGTATCCAGTCTAAATCTTCACGAGCTCCTCCTTTTGGTTTACTTACCCGCATGCCTATACCAGACAAACCTTGGCAAGTCATCTCCACCGACTTTATAGTGGATCTTCCCCCTTCCTCAGGTTATACGACCATAATGGTCACCATAGACTACTTGACCAAGATGGCACACTTCATTCCCTTGGTCAAATTGCCAGGGGCAGCCCAAATGGCTAGGATCTTCATTTCTGAAGTGTTTTCCAGACACGGACTACCTGAAGTCATAGTCTCTGACAGAGGGCCCCGATACACTTCACAATATTGGAAGGGAGTCTGTCACTTTTTGGGCATCAAGAGGGCACTCAGTTCGGGATATCATCCCCAGACCAACGGGCAGACGGAACGTCTTAACCAAACACTGGAGGGATACCTACGTTGTTACGTCTCAGCAGCTCAAGATAATTGGGCTGAACTGTTATCAATAGCAGAGTTTGCTTACAATAATGCCAAGCACACAGCTCTTAAGACTAGCCCCTTCTTCTGTTCATACGGATTTCACCCCTCTTTTGTCCCTACTGCTACTCCTTCCTCCTCTAAACTACCAGGGGTAGACTGTCTGATAGACAACATCCAGTCTGGCCAAAAGAAGGCTTGTTTGGCTCTTCAAGAAGCCCAGGATCGAGCCAAGCGATATGCAGACCGACATCGACGCACATTTCCAGAACTACAAGTAGGAGACAAGGTTTGGTTGGCCTCTCGGTTTCTCCCAAGACACTTAGTCCCTTCTAAGTTATCTCCTAAGTTTTATGGTCCTTTCAAGTTGTTATCCAAAGTGGGCTCGGCAGCTGTTCGACTGGCTCTCCCAGCTGCCTGGTCCCGCATTCATCCTGTTTTTCATCTATCTCAAGTGAAACCAACTGTAGCCGATCGTTCCCGACGCTCTACTAAGACCATTCCACCTCCGGTAATCACTGTTACCGGGACAGAATATGAGGTGGCCGGTATCTGTGATTCCCGCTACCACAGGGGTCAGCTGCAATTTCTCATTGATTGGAAGGGGTATTCTCCGGCTGAAAGAACGTGGGAACCTGCTTCTGGTGTTCACTCTCCCCTTTTGGTTCAACGTTTTTTTCGTCTACACCCCGGGAAGCCCGGATCACCCCCCAGGAGGAGAGGGCATACTGTTACACCTTTCCGTCATCGCTGCTTTTTACATTTGCATAAGTGGAGACTGTGCAGTTCTGCGCTTTATTGTACGGCAGCGCTGTCTATTCCTGTCAATGATATCAGTTTTAGCGGTACTGTTGTTCCGCGCTGCCAGCGCACGTCAAGAATAGGTCACATGATTCATCCACGCAACCAGCTGACTCTTACGACAAGTCATGTGACACTATTTCAGAACCGAAGGCTTTCGCCCTCTCGCGTCGCTACTGACTTGCATGACGCTCCGTAAGTTCGAATTCTAGGTACTCCTTACTCTCGTGTATCCAAGCTATCCTGCCTGTGACTCCTTATTCCTTTTTTTTCTCCTACCGTCTAGCGTTCCCTTCCAGCGCTCCCTTCCAGCTATTACTACCGTTCAGCCTGCATTTCCGGGAACCCGTTCGCTATCCTATCTCAAGCCTTTATTACAAAGTGAAAACAGCGGAATCCCAAGTCTTCCTGACTCGGTGAGTTCCTTCCCCGGTCCTCCGTTTCTTCTCCGTTCCTGGTTAGTTTTTTATCCGTTCTTTCCCGCTCCTGTTTAGTATTCTTTCCTCTCATTACTACAGAAGTTCCTGAAGGAACTAGAACTCCAGTCCTTACCTACCTTTCACTCCGAGAAATCTTCACCTCTCATCAACAGCTAGAATCTACCAACACCATCCGTAAGAACATACTCACCTGTATTAATTCTGTTCTTCTATTCCGGTTTCCTCCTATATTTACCTGTTATTCTCTCCCGATAGAACCTGTGATACTGCCATCGAGCCAGGAGTTCTGTGCCTTGGATAGCCATCTTTCTGCAAGGATCTCCGACAACGCGTCCAGGGTTTTTTTCCCTTTGAGGGTTTCCCTGGGGGTCCTGCCTCTCCCTGTTGAGGTTTTCTTTCCTTCCGAAGGGGTAGGGGGCTCAGGACTCTCAGGGAGGCTCTTCATTTCCGCCGTTGCTGTCCCGGTTCCGGCGTTCTGACCAGGTTGGTGGAAACTTGTATTTACATTCACCCGCTTGTGGGTTTTCATTTGATTTGCCGGATTAGAGTGTCACAGCCACACATGGATCGAGAAAACTTGAAAAACAAGCTTCCAATGTTGACATCGGGAGCAGGAAAATGGATACATGAGCTAGAAAGAATTATGGGAGGGAACACGTTAGCTATAGGGGATATCAAGGGTCTCTTACTCGCCATACTTGGTGAGAGAGCAGACGATGTGTGGACAGGAGCAGGCTACCCTGGTGTGACCACAGTTAATACTGTGCATGACGGAGCTCCATTTAACAATTGCAGAGCCGCGGTTTGGAAAGCACTACAAGTGCTATACCCAGATACTTCCGACATGGAAGCTATCATGACACGTAAAATGAAGGAGTCAGAAGATCTGTTACTTTATATACAGAATTTTCAAGACACCTGGGTACTCGAGACTCGTGAATCTTGGGGGAAATCTATACCTGTGTTCTACCATATATTGTGCCAAGGGCTGCCAGAGCCGGTACAGAGACAGCTGAAGAAATTGGTAGAAATCAAGGCCGAGCCATGGTCAGAAATACAGTTGACCATCACACACTATTGTAGGCTGCTGCAAGAAAAGAATCGCAAAAAAGAAGCTGCACGAAAGGGTGAAGAGGCAAAATTAGTGCATCAAAATATGCTCTTGAAGGAGCAATGATAACTAGCACAGACAGCTCGAGCATGCAACAAGCCAATAATCGACAGCAGAATAATCAGGGCAAAACTGGGTTTTACCCCAGGGGAAGAGGATTTAGAGGAAGAAGATGGCAGAGTAATCAGGGAGATTTTTAAAATATGCAAAATGGCAATCAGGATATGTCAAATAGACAAGTGATCTGACTACTTCCAGTATGTTGGTTGTGCGGGATGACAGGGCATTTAGCACGCACATGCAGAAATCAAGGCATGATGCAAAACGGCTAAGGAATAGAAGCAGGAATGGTGAATCCACCTGTGTTTGCACAGCAGGGAGTTGCACAGAATCACACAGTGCAACAGCAAACGCAAGGAACACAGCAAAGCCCACAACCTCAAAATGTAGTGAGTTTTCCTCAAGGACAGTCCCAACAGTTACTGATGCAACTGTCACAGACAGTGAGTACAGGACAGGCTGCAAACCCTGGAATAAGGGGTAACACTGATAATGGGGGAATAGAGGTTGGGCCCACAAGGTGGGCCCAACCTATATATGGACTAGGACTGCTCACTGGGAACCCTGATGTGTTCTATGCTATCAGTGACACCAGACCCCCACCGGGAACCAAGGGTGGATGTCATTATAGGGGATAAAGAATATTCCTTCCTCGTTGACATGGGTGCAACACGTTCATGTATACGTGAAGGCAGGTTTTCCTTGTCTGGCGATGCCATAAATACTCAGAGTTTCACAGGAGCTACAAGGCGTGTTCCCTTTACAAACGCACTTCCAGTCTCTATTGGAGAATGTGAAATGAATGTGCCTCTATTATATTCACGACAAACCCCAGTAAACATTTTGGGTCGAGATCTAATGATGAAGTTAAATATGACAATCTTGTTCACAGAGGAAGGCATAGTATGTTCAACTCCAGGAATGCACTATTCCAACGTATGCAAAATGATTGGAGCATACGCAGGACACACAGCCATGATGGCTATACCATTAGAGCCCAAAATATTCACGTATGGAATACGTGTGCTAATGGCAGGGCTGCCAGGCCTTACAGACAAAATCATGAGGACTCCAGATGAATTTCTATTCAGGCCAAGAATACCCATGGATGAGGAAAAGGGACAAGTATTTCCCTTGGTGATACACCCAGCTGCAGTACGAGGGAAAATGGCTTTGATTGATGGTTATGACGATGAAGGCCGACAATGGTGCACAGTAATCGCCATTGAAGAAGGATACCGATTGACTGACGTCACTGATGACGATCTGTTTGATAGGCAAACAGATATGGGAGAGACAACAGTTGAAGTGAGCATCACCTTGTGGGTGAGAATGATCACAAGAGAAGTGCCTCAGAGAATGATGTTAGCACGGAACCGTCCCGAATATTTTGATGACGACATAGCCCAGGTGCCTGTCTCAGTATGGACTACAGGCCCCTATGACATAGGCTTATTAAAAGGAGTCGGAGAGGTGAAAATCAAAATGAAGCCAGGAGCAATTTTACCAAAAGCACAGCAATACCCCGTGTCCAGGGAGGCAGATGAAGGGATTTTTAAGACAATTTCGGCTATGATGGAGCAGGGCATCTTAGTGACGTCAGAATCGTCATGCAACACTGCAGTTTACCCTATCAAAACATCAAAGGGAGGGTCTTGGTGTTTAATTCAGGATTTACGCCCAATAAATTATATTGTTGAGGCTGAGTTCCCTTTAGTCTCTAACCCGCCTACAATTCTATGTAATATACCCGTTGATGCAAAATATTTCACGGTGATTGACTTGAAAAATGCTTTTTTCTCAATCCAATTGACACCGTGACTCACAAGATCTGACGTAATTCACGTTCAGACAGATGCATCTGAAAAGCACGAGGCTACCCCAGGGGTACTGTGAGTCTCCTTCTATCTTTAAGAGAGTCCTGCAGATGGACATAAGCAATATTGCATCAGAAAGTGGTGTCCTGCAATATGTGGATAACATCTTAATTTGCAGCACAACAGAGGAGCAATGCAGATACGATTCTGTTCTATACTGGCTGAGAAAGGATATAAGGTTGACAAAGAAAAGCTACAATATTGTCAACAAGAAGTGCTATACATAGGTCAGCTGATCTCGCACAAGGTTAAAAAAGTTACCCCAGAAAGAGCTGAAGCCATAGTAAACACAGCCAAGTCACACACAGTAAAGCAAATGCAGAGTTTCTTAGGCCTGTGCAATTATGTCCAGGCATGGGTCTTCCACTACAGCTCTTACACCAGGCCTTTGCTTCAGGCCCTAAAGAAGGCACAAGTGACAAAGGAAAAGATTGAATGATATGAGACCATGGAGGAAGGATTTTCTGAACTCAAATAAGCAATTTGCACAGCATCAGTTTTAGGAATCCCCAATTATTCAGAGGAATTTTACCTGTTCTCGCACACAAATGGCAGCGTTATGACAGAAGTGCTCACACAGAGAACCACATTGCGGTATAAGCCCCTGGCATATTATAGTGGACATTTGGACCCAGTGATGAGAGGCCATTTCCCATGTGAACAAAGTTTAGCTGCCGCAGCGTTCGCCATTGCAAAGGCTACTACCATTGTAATGGGATGCTCCATGACTTTGTACGTCGAGCACTCGCTATTTGCTATTCTAGAGAAACCAAAGGGCACACTGACATCCCAGAGAGCTTCTGCTTATGAACTGATCATATCAAATCAATCGATTAAAATAGTCCGATGTAAGATAGTGAACCCCGCTATGTTCATAGCAGAGCCAGTCACTGAAGGAGAGCCAATACATGACTGCAAATTATGAAGAATTATATGATGAAATTCCCAGAGTGAAAGAAAATGCATTGGCAGTAGGAGAAAGTGTCTTCCTTGACGGTTCTTCAAGAATCGATCAAAGAGATGGGCAAAGATATACAGGCGTTGCTGTAATGAAACACACCGCCAATGGAGAATTTCGAGTACTCCTGAGTGCACAAATACCATCTCATTATTCAGCACAGGCTGCAGAATTATTGGCGTTGATACTCGCCATTGAGAATCACGCACACCAGGAAGTAACTGTGTACAGTGACTCTGCCTATGTGACGTCGACAGTGCACGCAGGCCTAGCATGCTCCTCCGAGCAGACGGCACGCCAGTGCAGCATGCAGCCTTATTGGACAGACTGATCAAGGCAGTACAGCTCCCAGTGGGCATAGTGATCGTGAAATGCGCCACCCACACGAAAGGGACAGATTTGATCTCGTACAGAAATCAAGCAGCAGGCACAGAAGCCAAACGTATGGCATCCAAAAGTGAGACGATCATGCAAGTGGAAGTCACCCACACAAATGAGAAAATGATGGTTACACGGGTTGCACCTGAAAGCTATAATAATCGGGGACAAACACAGTTGATGGAACTCCAAAGGGAGGCACCACAGGAGGAAAAAAAACGTATGGAAACAGCGAGGGTATTCTTTAAACCCCTCCGAAAGCTTGTGGCGACAAGACAGCACTGGTAAACCAGTAATGCCTATAGCCCTGTTAAAATTAGCACTGGAGCAATTACACTTTCCTGCACACATGTCAAAAAAGAATCTAGCAGCAACGCTTGCAGAAGACTGGTTCATACTGAACTTAACTGAGCATGTTGCATTTTTTATAGTGAACTGTATCATCTGCCAAAAATTCACAGCTGTGCACACATTAAAAGTAATGAGAGGAGTCATCCCAAGGCCAAATGGTCCTTTTAAGCATTTGCATGTTGATTACGTCAACATGATTCAAATATGTAACGGGTACAGATACCTAATTGTTGTGGTGTGTCTATTCTCTAGATGGATAGAGGCCAGGTCCATGTACACACCCAGACTCTACCTGTGTGGCCAAATTTTTAGTGACAGAGGTATTTCCCAGGTGGGGGGTATGTGAAGTCATGAGATCAGATAACGGGACCCACTTTGTAAACGAGGTTTTCGAACAGATTAGCTTGCTGCTTGGTATAAAGCACAAGTTCTCGTTGGCGTACCACCCACAAGCTAACGGAATATGTGAGAAGCTCAATGGCCTATTAAAGGAGAGGATAGCCAAGTTGAAGGTTGCTCTAAGAAAGGGATGGTTGCACTGCCTTCCTTTGGCACTGTATGCATTCAGGAATCAACCCTGTTCCGACCATCATTTTACGCCGCACAACATAGATACAGGAAGAAGAATGCACACTCCCCTGGCCCCCAAGACAGAGCTAGATGTGATGCCCAGTTAACAGGAGAAATCTTAGGGTCTGAAATGCTAAATTACCTGAATTGCATGACATCTTGCCTTACTGTAATTTCAGACCAGCTGCAGCGACAACGAAAAAAGGGTGCAGGGCAGCACTGAACACAGAAGGAGATACTACTTCAGGCACATCTCAAGGACTTTGTGTTCCATCCGTTTTTCCTGGAGATACCGTCCTGGTAAAGAACCATACGAGAAAAAGGTTGGACGAAGCAAGGTTTAACGGTCCCTTTACAGTGAAAGACTGCACCGCCTCGGCTGTGAAACTACAAGAAAGGAGAACTTGGATCTTCCTGGGTGAAATCGAACCATATATCGGAGAAGGCCCCCTGCCTGTACCCCAGCGCGAGGAGACTAAGAACAACAGGGAAGAACCACAGCACGTACAGACAAGATCCATGATGAAGAAGCAGGACGCATGAGCAGCAGCAAAGTAAAGACAAATAACTTTTGTGAGATAGTTGTGGTTTCATTTTGGACATTCCTCTGAGCAAAAAATAGGATAAGGAAAGATACACTGGACACTCTGTGCATCCTAGTTTCAGGGTGAAGAAGAAAACTGCATTTATAAACCACAACATAGTCTGTAAACTTTGAACTTTGGACTGAGGCACGCTGAAGCCGTTACTAGAAAATAATATGCCACATTTTGATCAAGGATACATAAATTGGAAGAAAATACAGTATCCAGATTCCTTCCACACAGAGACTTTTTTTGGAATCACTTATGGTGTCCCACAGTAGCAACATCACCAAAGACGTGGTGACATACTTTGATCTAGTGCTAAGATCGTACCCGTCACTGGTGGGGAGGCTCACAAGTGTCACTGACTTTCTTCATGATCCTGAAAATGAAAAGATTATAAAGAGATCACTGTGATTGCCGAGCAGTTCCTCCTACTTCCGGAGTACAGCAAGGAAAAGCCAAATGTCCCAAGCAGAGAGGTAAGTAAATGAGCTTATCAACATATTGTTCTTTCGCCTAATCAAAGACTATCCACATCTTGTTGAGAGAACGACAGATGTGCTACATTTTCTTCGAGATCCAGCAAATACAGAAAGTCTGAGCATAATCCTCAACAGTATGGTGATCTTAGTTGCAAGCCACGCAAACGGAAAGTGCAAACACTGTTCACAGTAAAGTGAAAGCATACAGTCCTGGACCTCAGCAAGACAGGACAAATGTCCCTGTCACCAGAAGACAGTAGGATGGCCAGCAACGTCTTCTTCTGGTTAATCACAGATTTTCCAGAGCTAGTGGGGAGACCTGTAGATGTTGACGTCCTCACATTCATCAGAGACCCAACTAATACTACACAGATGGGCATGCTCTTGCATGGATTAGTGATGCAAGTGGAACTTTCTAACCATGAACAGAACTATTTGAGAATATTTTAGACTTTCCGCCAAGGGACAGAACGACAGAGCATTGCCAGAGATTTAATTTCTTATTTTATATTGACAAGGACACAACATGTCTTCGGGAATTAAGCAGATCAGAGGCATAGACTGGGAGCTGACATATTTTGAACATGCACAGTAAAGAGACTTGCTCAATTATTGCTTGATTTTGACACTCCCCATGGCCTAGTAACAGAACTCTATCTCAAGATAATAGACAATTCATTATTCAAACGAAGGGGTACAATTGTGTAATACCTGCAACACACACACTGAATCCGATAGACAATATTGTTTAAAGGATTATAGTAAAAGTTAACATTTTGGTGAATGATCGAGATGGGGATCCAGAGCAGCAACCTCGTCCTCCCGCAGGAGGAAAGACGTCCACATTTTTCTGGAAGTAAATGCTGCCGCCTGACCTACAGAGGCATAATGTATTTATGTATTATATTCATCGTTGTTTTACTATCATTGACAATTAGAACTGCATTTTTTATTGGTGCACAAAGCATTCCGTTTCCAGTGCACCCACCTAATGATGCACGCATGAAACCTACGAAAGTACCCAGGCCTTACATAGTCATTCCAGGCCCTAGAAGATCAGATGGTGGAATGAATGAACTTGAGATGGATGTGATTAGCAATGACACACACACACATTTGTGGTAACAAGCAAATCGAAAAGCCGGAGACAGGGTCGGCAAAGTTTGAATGTGAAAAGGTTACTGACAACCACATGCATGCAAACATTGAATGCACATAAACCAGGCCTAGTGTCAATGACTGCAGAACTACAATCCAAAGCATGGGAGAAGAAAAGACTGCCTACTATGAGAAATCCCACTACAAGCGAAGTGAAGAGACAAATGGAAGAAGCTGAACCCCTGAAGAGACCAGATGAGTTAGAGAATTGACCAGCAGAGACAGCATGGACAAACCCATATGTTCCAGTGAAAGGGACAAGTACAAGCTCCACAATACAACCATATACAGGACCAATGCCAGCGTGGATATGGGCATTTCTAACCAGAAAGAAAAAGATATATGTGGACAAGGAAAGAGCTGCCAGACTTTTGTCTACTCAAATGGCGCAGATGAGAAGGCCTGCACGATGGACGGGATACCTGAGAATCCTCCAGCACGAAGGAGCCATACAGATGCATTCAGGGATGTAGTCATGTTGAACTACATGAAAACATTAAGAATCTAGAGAAGCATGCACAGATACGACAACAAACTAAACGATTACTTGGACAGCACACCACATTTGGGAAACATTTGGTACCAGCATATGAAAGAAGGTGGAAGACGAAGTTCAGAAGGGGAATGCTTTATTTGTGCACTCCTACCATACATCATGGTGAAGTCCAATATCTTCGTAGCTGTAGAAATTGATGTCCAGACAGCACACTGTCTTTCGCATGCAGCAATGTGCAAGACCTGAGGCCAGTTCATGGGTAGTGATGCCTTACTGAAATGGGCAACTGAAGCAACTGATTCAAATGAAGATGATTATGTCCAGGACATAAAGACAAGAAACAATCGAAAACCAAAACACATTGTGATCAGATATGATAAGCCTGGAGTTAAAGGAGCAGAAATCAGAAGACAAACGAATCAGAAACTAAATGTCCAAGGAAAAACCCCAGAAGAGGCTCAAAGTTGGAAGAACAGAGTCCAAATGCCGATTTGGGGAACAGTGCTTTCACCAGACGATGGGAGAAAGCAGTAGTGATATGAAGAGCATGGATGGTCATAGGCCAATACGAGCCTACCATCAACATAGTGCAAAATGGGTGCAAGACATTATGGCCAAAGCTTGCAAAACTGCTGACATGGGTCGAAGACAGAGGAGGATCCTTGCAGATTGTGCCACTGGAAAGCCCAAAATTCTGCTTCAGGAATAATGGCACAAGAAAAATGGGAGAGAATCAGAACTGTGGACGAGTTTTTGATGCTCCAGGAATGGTGCATGGAACTGCAGTAATTATGGATCATTACTGGGCATGTGGATCCAAAGCATACATCAGATTGCCAAGAAACTGGGGAGTTATATGCAGAATAGTGAATGTCCACGTTCCGGCTTTGGTGATCCCGAAAAGTGACTTGAATATTGACAGCTTCCCTAAAGCAGATGCTCACCTGCGGAAGAAGAGATCTGTGGAACTGATGACCCGACTGAAGAGGGAAAATTACTTTTCTGCCAAATCTGAAGAAGCTTTTCAAGCAATTCCATATGAACCTAGACTGTTTAGCCTCATCTCATCAGTGTTCGCAACAATCTTCATGCCAAGATTCCAAGTTGGAGCAAATACTAAATGGTTGCAGATAATGAGATGGGAATTACTGCAGACCATCAACACAACCATAAAAGTATTCAACGCAATCAAAGAAGAATTAAGAGCCATCCGACTGATGACTCTCCGGAACAGATATGTACTTGACATGATCACAGCTATGGGTGGAAGTGTTTGTGCAACAATCGGAGAATCCTGCTGCACATTTATACCTTCTCACGATGAGGAAAATGGAACCCTAACAGAAGCCATAGGTGCGCTGACAAAACTACAGAATCAGATGATTAATGAAACTGATGAAGTTGATGATGACAGCTGGTTTGGATCACTGTTTTTATGGGTTCCACAACGGATGGCAGATGCATACAAATTCCTGGGAGCCCTGCTAGTGATGATATTGCTAGGATTCTGTGTCATCAAGATAATAATCGCTCATTGCAGAAAACTGCATAAAAAGCCATAGGGACGAAGATCATGATTGATGCCAAGCCACGATGAAAGCCCAAAGACCTGACTGATGAAGAAATAAGATACTTTGTGAAATATAGCATTTATGCACCTGAGGGAACAAAGTTTCTCTATCCCAGGAAGCATCGAAATTATGTGGGAAGATGGGATTACTGCAGCCCAAATGGACAATGTCAACTGATGACATGGAACAAAGATGAACACGTAAGAACAGCAGGAAGTTTAAAAGGAGTGATAAAGATATGGACCCCAAAGAGACATTTCTTCAAACCATCATGTATAGACCCAGAAGATAAAGAAAGAATAGACCTAGACGATGAAGTAAAAATGAATACAGAGGAATCAAAGAAGATGGATCCAAAGAAGGAAGTGAAAGTGTTTGACCTTGGCTTCTCTGGCACGAGTTGCCTCTGATTAGCACGGTATTGCCAACAAATAGTCCCGGAGCTGACAGTAATTCAGGAAATCCGGTTACTGGATGGTTTTCATCTGTGTACTGAGACCGACCCCCCCTGGCACTTGAGTTGATCTGAAATGAGAGAGATACTAGTGGTCATACATGTCAAATATGCACATAACTAATTTCCTAACATTTCTGCTGTACTCTGGGCATCACCTCGATGGAGGTGTAAGAGGCGTTCTCATTTGCCTCCCTGTTACTAATTCATGGGCTGTGAGGTGGTGGACGAACCAGGCTGATTCCTTAGGGCATATAAAGCTAAGGGCAGGCAATATAGCCATCCCTTTTTCAACGGAAGCTTAAGTTTGGCAATCCTTTCTTTAAGGAGGCCATTGAGTCTCTCACATAACCCATTTGCTTGCAGTGGTAAGCAGTAGAAAACCTGTGCTTTATATTCAATAATAGTCCTAACTGTTCAAATACTTAATTGACAACATGTGGCCCATTATCGGATCTCAGCACTTCACACACCCCCCATCTTGGAAAGACTTCATGCACTAGAAACTGTGCAAATGGCATCAGGGTTCGTGTACGGACCTGCTTCGATCCGCCTAGAGAAGGAACATACCACCACTATCAGATACCTATATCCACTACACACCAGCAGCATATCAAAATAGTCAATATGTAAATGCTGAAAATGACCATTTGGTTGAGGAATAACTCCTCTAATCGTTTGCAGTGCATGGCCAGCGGTAAACTTTTGACATACGAGGCAGTTCACTACATAAAATGCAATGTGTTCAAACAGGTTTGGAACACACCATTCTTCTGCAATTATTGCAGCAAGACTTTCCCTAGATACATGCGCAGGCTAGTACAGCTGTTCATGCGCTACCTTTAATAATGCTACTGGCATCACCAGTTTTCCACTGCTGTCTTGTCGCCATAAGACTTCTGAGCGGGATAAAGAGCACCCCCTTTGCTTCCATAAATCCTGTTCTTCCTGTGGTGTACTACCTTGAACTTCCATTAATTGTGTTTTTGACAAAAGATTAAACCGTACTTTCACTACCATAATCATGACTACCTTTTTTTTGACATTCAAAGTATCAAAATTTGAAATATTTGGAGAATATGCAACCCTCTTGGCTTCTGCGTCTGCGGCTTTGTTCCTGCAAGGAATAAAGTCTGTTTGTTTAGTATGAGCAGTGCATTTTATGACTGCTATGGCTACTGGGAGTTGTAGTGCCTTTATAAGGCTGTCCAATAAGGATGCGTGCTGCACTGGAGTGCCGTCCACACAAAGATAGCCCCTCCTTTTCCAACGTGCTACCCCTGCGTGTATGGTTGAGGTCACACAGGCCGAGTCAGTATACATCGTCACTTCCTGGCCTTCGTGTTTCTCAAGCACGACAATAAGCATCACTAATTCTGCTGCTTAAACCGACAAGTGAGACGGTAGCCTAGCAATTGCTACAGTTTCAAACTTGCCATTTGCTCTATGCCTTAACACAGATGTGCCAGAATTCCTTTCTGCACTAGTTTGATACATTTTTGAAGAACCATCAATAAAGAGGATTTCCACTCCCACCAATGCATTCTCTTTCACATGGGGTATATCATCCTAAAAATTCAACATAGTTTGCACACTCATGCACCTGCTCACCCTCCACCACTGGCTCAGCTACAAATGTGGCTGGGTTAACTATTTTACATCTAACAATTTTGATTACTTGGTTCGAAATCATTACTTCGTAAACAGAAGCTCTCGGAGATGTCAATGTACCCTTGGGTTTCTCTAAAATGGAAAACAAAGCATTCTCCAAGAAAAGCGTCATAGAGCAACCCATCACAATGCTTTTAGATATGTCAATTGCGAACACTGCAGCTGCCAATGACTGTTTGCAAGGAAAGTGTGCCTTCATAACTCATTCTAACATCCCAATGTAATACGCTAGAGGTTTATCCCAATGTGGTCCTCTGTGTAAGCACTGCAGTCATGACTGTCCCATTTGTGTGCAAGAATAAAAAAAATTCTGCAGCCTAATTGGGGATTCCCCAAACAGGAGCTGTACAAATTGCTTTGTTCAACTCTTCAAATCCCTCCTCCATTTCCTCAGTCCATTCTATTGTGGCGTTGTCCTCTTGTGCCTTTTTTAAAGCCTGCAAAAGAGGTCTTGTGTATGAATTGTAATCAAACACCCAGGCTCTAACATAATTACATAGCCCAAAAAATAGTTGGTTATGTTTTACTATATGCGGGTTTGCAGTTTTCATAATAGCCTCTGCAATTTCAGGTGTCACCTTTTTCCCCTCATGCAAAATCAATTGTCTTATGTATAACACTTCTTCTTGACAATACTGTAGCTTCTCTTTGTCTACCTTGTATTCTTTGCCTGCTAGGATAGTCATCAACTGAATCAAGTCTTGCCTGCATTCATCTTCTGTCATGCTACAGATTAAAATGTCATCTACGTACTGTATTACAGCACTTTACAAATCAATATTGCCTAAGTCCATCTGTAGGACTCTATTAAAGGTTGATGGCGACTCACAGTACCCTTGGGGCAGCCTAGTATGTTTCAGACGAGTCTGGCAGAACGTAAATTAAGTCAAGTCTTGTGAGAGTCCTTGTGCAACGGTATTGAGAAAAGTGCATGTTTCAAATCAATCACTGTGAAACATCAGACTTCTACTGGGATAATGCATAGTATCATCGCCAGGTTAGGAACTAAAGGAAATTCTGCCTCTACAAACTGGTTAATCGGTCTCATGTCCTGTATGAATCTCTACAACCCCCCCTTTGGTTTTTTTCACAGGGTACACCGCACTGTTACACAATGATTCTGATGGTACCAGAATACCTTATTCCATCAGTGCTGAAATGGTCTTAAATATACCCTCATCAGCCTCTCGGGACATGGTATACTCTTTTGCTCGAGGTAAAGTCGCTCCTGTCTTCCGCATTATTTTGACTTCCCTTACCCCCTTTAACAGACCTACATCATAAGGGCCTGTTGTCCCTAGGGCATTGGGCAGCTTGTCCAAGTCTTCTTAAGAAATGCTGGACGCTGCCGCATTATCGCCATTCGCTGTGAGACTTCCCTTTTCTCTATTCTAATCCATTAAATGATGCTCATTTGAAACACTACTTCATCGTCTGTGGGGTCATCCCTAAGCATGTCATCATCAGCAATTTTAGTCAGCTTATACCCTTTTTTGAGAGCTATCACTGTCCTCCATGGTCTACCCTCGTCATCTGTTCCTTTGAGCATTGATATTTCCCCTCGTACCGTGGCTGCATCTCGTTCTATAGGGATACTCTGTCCCCCTTTTTCGTCCATAGGTATCTGTGGTCTGAACAAGAATTTGTCAGGTATTCCCATAGTCTTCCCCACTAAACCAGGTAACCATGTCAATAGAATGCTCACCCCATAAAGGAAAACCTCTGGCTCAGCTGGAACCCCTTGCAGAGTCATTTGCCCTGTGAATGCCAATATGAATTCACCCATGTTTGAATAGTGTATCCCAGGAGTGGAACACACAATACCTTTGTCAGTAAATTAAATAGTTATGATAAGTTACGTCATCAAATCTCTTCCCAAAATGTTAACTGGTGTCTGCCGTGAATACAACAATGGAACAGACATGTCACACTCTACTGTAGAGACTGGTAATTCATCAGTAAAAGGAACTCAACTTGAAGCTCCAGAGTAACCGTGAGCATTCATGGCATTTCCTGACATTGGATATTTTCCCTCTTGTATACATGAGTGTGTAGCTCCAGTGTCACTAAAAAAGAAAAAGATCTGCCTCCTATTGTTACGTCAACCTTTGGTTCCTCTTGGGGGTCTGGTGTCACAGATAGTACTGAACACATCAAGTCGCCCTGTGAGCTGTCCTATTGTGGGTACATGCATACCCCTGTACCTTTGAAAGGATTCCCTCCCACTACAGTGACAACCCCTATTCTAGGTGTCAACAATTGTCCTGTGTTTGCATACTGCTTTGTTTCTATGGGGGCGTGCTGCGACTGCCCTTGTGGTGGATTCATTTGCACTTGCTGTGATTGCTGTGCCTGTTGCATTTTCAGCACTTGTGTCAGATACACTGTCTGATCTTGGGCAAACCCTTCCCTATCTTGTGAGCTATATGATGGAGGATAAGCTGTCCCCCCTCTTGAGAAGTGACCATTCTGTACATTCCCTTGGCTCCAATGTGCCCTGTGATCCCACAAGTCCAACATACAGGAGGAGCCCGTCTGATTAGTCCCCCTTGGTTAAATCCTCCTTGCACATTCTGATTCTCATTCTGAGCATTCTGAAAACCACCTTGATTGTTTTAGAATCCACCCCTTCCTCTGTAACCCATACCTCTGCCTCATGGCATGAACCCATTCCCTTGGACCATCTGGTGCTGATTATTTGCCTGCGATGCACTGACTGCTTGCTGTATTCCCAGTCCTTCTCCTCTTGTCAATAACGCCCCTTCTATGGCGTACTTTGACAATTTCTTCTGAACTAATTTGGCTTCTTCATGTTTCCTAGCCTCATCTTTCTTCTTAGTTTTCTCTTGCAATAGCCGGCAGTAATGCACTATCGTCAGCTGTATCTCAGCCCATGGTTTGGCTTCCTTCCCCACTTGCTTTTTCATCTGTCTCTGCACTTGTTCTGAGAACCCTTGACATAAAATGTGGTAAAATAGTGCCACTGTTTTGTCCCACGGCTCTTTTGTTTCAAGAGTCCAACGCTCTTGAATTTCCTGAATGTAAACAATAGGATCTTCATCTTCTTTCATCTTACGTGTCATAATTGCACCCATGTCTGATGTGACAGGATACTGTACCCTGAGAACCCTCCACACATTGCTCTACACTTATTAATTGGCGGTCCAACATGTGCTGTGTTCTGTGCTGGCACACTTGAATAGCCTACTCTCCTCCATATGTCATCCGCTCTTTCTCCTAGGATGGCTGCCAAGAGACCCTTAATGTCCCCTATGGCAAACGTTGTTCCTCCTATCATTTTTTCTAATTCGTAAATCCATTTTCCCACACCCGATGTCAAACTCAGAAGTTTGCATCTTAAACTATCCTTCTCCATCTGTGACCATGGAATATACTGCAGTCTTGCTCTCCCTTTTTCCAATAAGATAAACTGCGTAAACCCTAACCCGCAATCGGCTCCCGTCGTCTGCCTACTCATAGCAGAGATAATCGTTCCTGACCGTTTCCTCCCTGGTAATGATCTTAACCTGCTCATATATGGCAATGATTCTCCCATTTTACTACAAGATCGTCCACGGGGACGCTCTGGATATGCTATGGGATATACATTCTTTCCTTAGGCTGCTCTAGATCAGGCCATCTTACTTCCTTGTCTGCCTGCAGGCTTCCCTCGAGAGCACATGCACCTCCTCCCTCTTTCCCACGGAAGGATTCTCTTTCCTCAGCTATGTCAATTCCCCAACTAGTATGACTCTCGTCCCTTTCACCCTTATCTAAAGTCAGTCTCCTTAAGGATAAGGCTCAATGCTCAAGACTGAATGGATATTCCTCTTCACTTTGTAATTGAAATGCACGCGATGGCTCTCCCTTCCCTCAGCTTCCCGATTTGCTACCTTCCCTTAATTCCTGATAGGCCTTATAGATCCTATCCCTGATGTGTCCTATATCGAAGTCCTCTTCACTTAGTGTTATTCTAGATGTCCCTGACATTGCTTCATTTAACGGAAGGAACTCTTCTAGTCTGTCCCATTGTATTGGCGGACTTGGTTGCATGAGCTCCTTTTGAATGCGATTAATATCAAGCTCCCGTTGTCTCCTCTTATGTTCTAATTCTCTTTGCTTTCTCGCTTCTCATCTCTCTCCTCTTCTTGTCTTATCTCTTCCCTCCTTACTCCTGCTCTTTTTTCTTCCTATTCTCTTTGCCTCTGTATTCTTTTGTCCCTTAATTTCAGTGCTTCCTCCTCTTTTCTCCTCTTTTCTTGTCTATCCAGTTCCTCTATTGCTCTCTGTCTATTGTCATACTTTCTCTACTCCTCTACCCTTTCTTCTTTCTTTTGTTGCTCTTCCTGATACATCCTTTCTTGCCGTTGTCTACTCTTTCTTTTATACTTATCTTTCGTCAATCTTTTTTCTCATTCCCTTTCTTTTGTATCCTGTTTGTCCTTATCTTCCTTTTGCCTTACTTCCTTAATGCTTTTCCCATCTAGTTTGAGCAGTATCTGTCCTCCCATCCATTCATTCTGTAAGAGCGTTACCTCATCAGCTTTCTCCTTTTCTCCTTTCCATCTCTTAATCTCCCAATTCTATCTCTGTCAATATGTTCGATTGTTCATTCTTCTCTTCTTTGTCTCGTATAATCTTAAAAGTCTCCCCTTTTTAGTTACTCTCCTCTGGACTATCATCACTGCTATATGCAGGCAGTTCGTATAGTGGATTACTATATCCTGCCGCCTCTTTTAGTTACCTTAATGGATACAACCCTTCATCTTCTACATCAATGCCTTTTACTTCGGGCGAGGTAAGGGGACCAGAAGGCTCAACACCTTCCTCCTTTCTCTGACTAAGCATCCACTACTCGGGCGGCGGATCCTCTCCCTCTTCCGGGTACATATCGGAAAGCTCTAAAATAGCAAACCTTTTCTCAAACTTCTTTCCCATGTATGCAGTGTGCAAGTATGTGCTAATGCGTTGCAATACCACTTTTTTTTAATACAACAATCCTCCTTGTGGCCATGGCATGAACATCTTATCTGCTGTGCCTTTCTCCCATTCCGCACTATACTGTTTGAGCTTGGGCATATGCTTTGGCAATGTCTTACATAAATGCATCAAAGGGGTCTTAATTGACTCTCAATACTTACCATACTTTATAAAATGCTTTTGCTGTTTTTCGATTCTCAAAAACAAAAAATATGAGCGGGCTCCAACAATCGCAGCTCAAAACCTTTATTTCTCCAATTTTCTCTGTCTACCTCTGGCTTGGTACAACTTCCCTAGATACATAATATACCTTCTTGACTTTGTCTCAATTCTTTACACAACTGTTTGTGTCAATTCTCGACACCTTAATTCAACACAAATACATAAACAGACAAACTAGTGACTCTTCACATAAAAACCATGGTGATCGCCCTTACTCCTCTTGCCCCTACTTAATAATACTCTGTTCACAGAGTTTAGGTTGTCACTTTATGAGGACCTATCCTTCACATAGCCTAGTTTACTCTGATTGGAGTGCAAGACAACAGGCCTCCTTACGAGTCCGGCGGTATCCGAGGCGGTAAAACCGCCTGGTTACCGCCGGACTCGTATTACCATTCCACCTCTGTGACTCCCGGAAATACCAGTGCATTACGACCCTGGTGTCCCGGGAATTCCGGAGGTGGAATTCGGTAAATCCCCATTCCCATTGAGTCCCATAGGACTCAATGGGAATGGGGAAGTGGAAACACCGGCACCATCTCGTGATGGTGCTGGTGTTTCCATGTCCGCCTGCAGGTGGGCGGTGTTAAACCCGCCAGGTCAGACTGGGGGGAACATCACCTCCCACCTGCAGGACTCGGAATAGGGCGGTCCGGAATTAACAGTGGCGGCGGGTTTACCGCCACTGTTATTTCCGTACCGCCTGACCTGTAATGAGGCCCGTGGGCTAGGACTCTTTTGGGCTCCATATCTCTTTCTTTCTTCAGACAATATTTCCTGTTACTTCTGTTACTCTCGTTACTTTCTTTACTTTTTAAATATTACCACAACCCCTTTCCCTTAATTTGCCATTCCCCTCAGTCTACTCGCAATTCGATTGCTCTGGCTCAAGGCCTTCGGTATCATCTCCCCCTTTCATCCGACCACTTTCCCCTTCCATCCGCAAAGCGCCTTTGGAAACCAGGTAGGGATTTCATCAAAGAGGCACCCTGCCCAACGTCTCGATTTTCTTGCAAGAATTTTATTTGGCTGCACTCCACAGGAAACCCTGCAATCATACGGCTAAATGGTGGAGGATGTCCAATTGTCCGAAACTCTGGAGCTCTATCAGGTCGATGTTTTTTTTCTAACCCTCCGGTAATGCTACCACGTGAACATAAGGTCCTTAATTAGTAACATATCATACATGATGGGATGCAGAGTAACTCATACCCCAAATATTAAGACAGACTCAGAAAATTTGGCAAAAGTCTCCTCCGACTCTTTAAAAGGGAGTTACAACGGGCATAAACGGACAATTGCTTAAGTTCTCTCTAAGCATTTTGTTAAAAATGTCATTTATATAGGTAAGATTCATCATACACAAGGTCATACTATGTGGCAAATAAGAAAAACTAACGGGGGTTGTGGTTGGACTAAGGGGAACATTTAAGTATACTTTCTATAAGGGATCGGGTTGTGATTGGGTCTCTACTGTCAGGTGGACAACTTATTCCCACCCCTAGTGCAAGTCATCCTCACCAGTTATTGGGTACATGGTATATTATTGGCTCTCATAATATCCGGCCCTTAGTTATGTGGCCCATTATAATTGATTGGCACTCTTGTATCCTTCTGGAACTTTCGGTTGACTAGCAGCACGTAAGCTCAGACCCCAGGGGCTCAGAGGTGGACTTGACCGTGTCTCCCCTCCAAATTAGCCCTACATGCTTCACCACTCGTGCTCTCTGCCACAAAGATTGCCTTTGAACTTAGTCTTCAGTAGTTTCTCTTCTCTTGAGAATAAAAGGGAGTATGAGCACATGCTTATCAATGTTCTGGTCTGCATGCCCACTTCTATTTCCATCCTAGACTCACGTGACAGGAGATCATGCTTCAGCTTGATTTTCAGCATTTAATTGTGTTGAATTAATAAACTTGGCAGTCATGATGTTCTCTCTTTGCAACTTAACAAGGAACAATTTCACTTCTCACGTTTTACTGTCTTTGAGAATAGATGACCAGTTCTTGGCTGCTCCAGCCCTTGACATAGCGCCAGACAGCCCTACTTCGTCCTTCCATGATTCTTAGCTGCTTTTCTTGCTGCGACACAGCTTCAGCTCTTGATCCTTCTTTCTCTGTGGAATTGACCTTACTAGTTATTGTGACATTGACGTCCATCTTCTATACAATGGCATCATCTCCTGCAGTCTAGTCACTACATATAGCCAACCTTTATGATTACTTAGTCTACTTGCATTGCTGCATCTGTACAGTTATTAAATGGCTTGCATTTTCTGCAGTGCTCTTCACACATGCATTCATCATTCCGCATATGAACGTTACTCAATTCTTTATTTCGTCATCAGATTCCATAAAGTCTATACATCCTCTTCTTTAGCCACTCTTCTTAGTGCATCACGCTTACTTCTTGTGATGTCACCAGCTTCTCTTTTGGCTCATTTTCATATCCCTTCGGGACTTCTTCCAAGATATTATCATCTCTTCGGGGATATATCAGATAGAGTTTTCTTAGTGGATACTTTTTCTCTAAGGCTCTCTGTGCAATAGGCACAATCACTGGTGTCATGCATGGCGCGATTTCTGGCTTCCAAAATACAGCTAGTAGGGGGGCTGGACTTCCTACAGAGGCATTAGGCTGCTCCTCTACACCTTTAATTGCTACCAGGATGGATTCCGGTTTGGCTGAGTTTCATGATAATAATACTTTAGGATATAGTAACGGTTGGTGAATGCATTCCAAAGGTACTAGAAAGAGACCACTGGTTACAAACCTTGTGTAGGTATTGGTGCTCTGCAAGGTCATCTGTTTCAGTGAAGGGTGGTTGGCTTGCAGGCTTACTCTTCAATAAGGGGGTCCCAAAGGACAGCAAGTCAAGGACATGCTATTAGACAGTATTTCCTTTCAAGAGCAGATATCCTATGTCTTATGATCCAGAAAGCTTCTCAGGACAAGCCATCATCCATTGATAGGTGGTAGATATCGGGACTCTTGCAAGTGCCAGGCAACAGTGATTCCTTAGTGTTAGATGCCCATTTCCACCCCCACACCCTCACAAGATTGGGTTATTGTTAGATAAGCACTGAAAAAAGGATAATTCATATCTTCCAGTGAAGCAGAATTGACTAACTCCTGCTATTCCAGAAATGGCTTTCCAGTCAAATATTGCCCTTTTTATAGTCAAAATGGGGGACATTACACAAATAGACATGCAATCCCCACATGGCTACTGTGACAGGAAACACTGCATCATACAACAGATTCTGCTGAAGGGGGGAGAACTCACTACAGAAACATTGCTATCTTTATTTTAGGTTTCACCTGATTTTATATTAAAATCCTCATTTGGAGTCTCTGGAATGCTGAAAAAATATGGGTAAACAGAACTACTGCATAGAGCCCCACCAAACATGACCACAAGGTAAGAAACATATTAATTCAGAGAATGCATGCAAACACCTTTCCAAAAGGGGACAACTGCAGACTGAAACAATAATTGCATGAAATTACTGGCTCAGAAAGTCTATGATTTTGAGTTGGGAAACAGCTCTAAAACCATGTAGACTCTTCCCATAAAACTCCTGGACCTAACAAGAAACAGAACTGAAGAACAGGTGGCCAGGGGAACAATCACCCACAGATCTAAGAACAAGAAACAAAGAACTAGAAACTGGAAAGTAAGAATGAGAACACGGAACAGGGGGCCGGCCATAAACCGGAACATTGTAAAAATGACCAGCACTGGACTCGAAGCAACCTGAGGCTTTTAAAGCTAGCTATCACATCCATCAGGGGTGCTGATTGCAAGTATCTGCCAGCCACAAGTGTTCCTTATCCTCCACCCAACCTTCTCCTGCAAGGGTGGAGATGAAGCGGTGGGCAAGGACTTCAGTAATGCATAGTCTTTTGAATCAAGAAACATACCGGCTGCCAAAAACCTTAAATGGATCTGGAAGGGAAGTGAAATGAAAATTATAGTTTTAGAATTCCCAATTCACTGCAGCACTGTGTTCAAAGGTTCAGAAGAAAAGTCCAATAGGGAACAGACCCCAAATCAGGACCCCAAGTGGTGCGAACGAGAGCGAAGGGAGCAAATCATGACAACTATAGCACATAAAAGCTATACCCAGGCATAAAACCCATTCTCTGTGCCAGGATCAGGAGCCATTTGTTGCATTTCTGTAGACATGGCCCCAATAGATGAAGGAGGAGAAGAGGCGAGTGCAAAAGAGAAAGAGGAGACCACACAAAGGGCCTGATTCATGGAAGTGTTTTATAATGGCGCAATCCC
This sequence comes from Ambystoma mexicanum, assembly GCF_040938575.1. Classification (NCBI taxonomy): domain Eukaryota; kingdom Metazoa; phylum Chordata; class Amphibia; order Caudata; family Ambystomatidae; genus Ambystoma; species Ambystoma mexicanum. The sequence continues at coordinate 857,972,773 of NC_090934.1, read as the reverse complement.
ATAGGATAACATTCCATGAATCAGGCCCAATGTCTACAGGGAGATGTAATTCTCGTGGACACTCAGGGATAAGGAAATACTATCCCTCGGTCAGTTGAGGGACCATCATGTCTTTTTATCCTGTACTCTATTCAGGCCAACATGAAAAGTGCCCTTGATACACAGATGGCAATACTCACGATCCCAAACCTAGTCTCAATGCTACACTCAGTGCTAAGTGCACGGTAATTGATATACCTCAATGCACATTCTCATACTTACTGACCCAGGTCACGAATGCCATACTGAATAGGGTAGGTAGGATTCCCCACTGAGCTGCAAACCAACAACGGTGTAAAGTCAGTATTCCATGCTGCCTTCCCTAGTGTAGTGGGAGCCTTATATTGCTGGTGTGAACGTGGATGTCTACTTGAAAGCATTGGCAATCCATTAATGATTATTTTTTTTCTTTATTAGCGGTTTGTTTCTTAAAAACCTTTCGTGCACAGAAAATGACATCACATCTTTTCACCATATCCACACATATTTACCTATACCGCTTAAAATGATTGTGCATATAACAACAAATCAGTGCAATAAACAGGAGTAAACAACATCTTTGCATCAGTTATAATAATACATTTTTTGAGATCATTATAAAATGAATTCCTTAAAAGTTGGTAAATACTGCATTTAAAAAAATAATTAAAGCTAAAACCAATGTGATATTTTCTCACCTAATTAAGAATGTCACCCATTCTTCCTCCGATAATTTTCTAAAATTTACAGTAAAATGACTAAATTGCAAAGTTATCAACGGGGTTAAGCTTGTGAAAAACAAAATCAGATGTTTTAATGTCTCTCTTTCTGAGGGCAGCTTACAGTTGCGACACATGGGTTCTATGCCAATCTTTGGTGCTCTAATACATTCCAAGATCAGGAACAAGATAAAATGCAGACGTAAAAATCGATTTCTAAAAAAATGAATTAAGAAATGTCTTCAAGTAGGCAGGTAAAGTGTTAAAGGGCTTAATCTTATGGTTAAAATGATAGACTTGTTTATAGGCTTTCCAATCTTCCTGAGTATTAATTCGATAATTTTCCCAGAGTTCCACCTTCACCGCCACACCGTTTTCGACTCGAAAATCTTGAGTCACTTGTACTTGTAGTTCACACAATATTTCTATACAATTTACTTTCCACTGTCTCAACTGTAAGTCATCATCAATTTTCCAAACTTTTTTCAAAATTTGGAACATTGAAGTGGAATCTGCCACTACAAATTTTGGGAAGATTGTCAAGCCCTTCCAGCTTACCATTGCATAAAGAGAGAACAAGCCCAATTCAAACTGAATACATCTGCGTGTTATTTGATAAAGCTAACGCCTTCCTCCAGAATGTGCCTTTTAATAGTGGCCAGACTCTGACTGGTAGACATACCTCAGCACCAGCCATCGGAACTGGGACCACTTTTTGTTTATTAAATTGAATAACTGGAAGCAATGAAACGCGACTACACCGCTTATTCAAGGCACATGCTTGAGCTGCCAGATTCTATGCCTTTAGGTTTAGCCTAGTCATGTAAGGTACATCTCCACGACTTGAATGTATGCACATGCCTAGGTAATAAAAGGATTCAACCTTGTCCAGGACTTCCAAACTCAGATGCCATTTAAAATTCGCTCTTTGCTTTTTTTTCAGCAAGTGCATCGTCAGCACTGTCGATTTGGCTACATTTACTGTAAGGCCATTTTGCTATACACACATTCTTGGAGCCTGTCAAGCTGGCACGGTAGGCCTCTAAGAGTTTGGCTTTCAGGACCAAATCATGTGCGTACTGCATCCATCTGAAGGGGTTTACACAAAACCGAGGAGGAAACGATTGTGCCTTAATTAACGTTACTCCCAGGTCAGAAATAAACAAATTGAACAATGCTGATGCCAATGGGCAACCCTGTTTTAATCCTTTATTAGTGCAAATGGAGCGAGAGAATTTTCCTCTTAAATTCATTCACACTCTTGATGATGTAGCACTGTACAAAGCTTCAGTTATCTCTACTAAGTCTGTCAGACACTCCCATTTTATCATTTTAGCCCACAAAAGTGAACGGTCTATGCTATTGAATGCTTTCGCAAAGTCGATAAAAGCTAATTAGATAACAGTCCCTTTGGCAAGCACCCTTTTTAAAAGACATTAAGAATAAAAGCATTTAGAGAAGTTTCTTCACCTTTGACAAAACCCGACTGAACGTATCACATCTGTTAGTTTCTTTAATCCAACTCGGCAGGCGATCTTGGACTAGAGAGGCGAAGATTTTCCCCGTGATGTTCAGTAGTGCAATTGGACGATAGTTTTTAGGCTTTGTCCTGTTGTCTTTTTTAAAAATATGGATTATAATTGATGTTTTCGATGAGGGCGGCGCATCTTTGTATTTAACTATCTGATCAAAAAGAGCATATAGAAATTTGGCCCATCCTTTGGGATTAGCCTTCAGGATTAGATTCATCAAGCCGTCAGGACCTGGTGTTCTAGAATTGCTTGATTTTTTTAATCAGCGCTACAATATCCTCTTTTACAAAGGGTATGTTCCAGTTACCTCCTGTTCTGACCACCTATACTCTTGCTTGCCATTAGGGCTAGCAAAGGTGCTTTCAAAGTGCTCAGCACACACAGCCTCCGAAATTGGATTTAGTTGCAGAGCCAGTTGTGGTGTGCGGTCGGACTTGATAAAATGCTATACCTCATCCGTTAGTTTTTTTTACAAATGGCTCCCAACATTTTTTCAGCATCTTGCTACATCATAAAAGAGTTATGTGCCTGCAGCCAATTTTAATTTTTTTGCATGCACTTTCTCTGATGGCTGGCAAACTCTACCTTAATGAGGAATTTCTAATCTCTGCCCGGAGGGCTTTTTTATGTTTCATAACTTCCCTATAGAACTTATGTTTGTGCTTATATTGGGGCCTAGAGTCTATCATTTTACCTTTAGTGAATTTGCACAAAATAGGGACAATTGGGCCTCATTATGACATTGTCGGTCAGGAAACAAGGGTGCCGGTAAGCTTACTGTACCCTTGTTTCTGGACCAGCAAATAACAAGTTTGACCAGACATGTCTGACCCTGCTGGGTGCAACGGACACATTAGGCAGACTCTTCCATCTTGCCACTCCCATAGAGTCCTATTGGACTCTATGGGAATGGGGAGTTACAAAATCTGGTGCCTGACTTCCTACAACACCGGGACTTGTAATGTCCCTGTGGCACCGGGAAGTCAGCCGCCGGTAAAATATTACGAGTCTGGCAGCAAACAAGTCTGGCAAAAACCCTGATAACACTGGTGCTACCAGTGGGTTGCCACCGGACTCGCCATTTTTTACCTATGGGCCTCATTACGAATCCAGCTGTAACCGTGCCGGTGCTACCGGCGGGTTGCCACCGGACTGGTAATATTTTACCGGTGCCTGACTTTCTGGTGCCACTGCGACATTACAAGCCCCGGCGGCACAGGAAGTCAGACGCCTGATTTCGTAACTCCCCATTCCCATAGAGTCCAATAGAACTCTATGGGAGTGGGGAGATGGAAGCACCAGCACCATTGCTAACGGTGCTGGCGCTTCCGTGAAGAGTCTGCCTACCGTGGCCACTGCATCCAGCAGAGTCAGATTTGTCAGGCGCAGCGGCCCCAGCAGGCAAACTTGTAATTTACTGGTCCAGAAACAAGGGTGCTGGTAAGCTTACCGACACCCTTGTTTCCGGACCGGCAATATCGTAATGTGGCCCTTTCTCTCTCTGTTGTTCTGCAGAGATTTCTTAAAACAGTCTGTTATCTCTTTTACCAGATCCGCTCTAACAATTAACCGATTTCATCCCTGGGGTATTTCCATTCTAGGTTCATACATACTCGCATTCTCTGTTCTCCCTATTGGGCAACACATTTTTAAAATTGATTGATCAATCTGAGTAGATGGGATGACCTATAAACTGTTAAATTTGGGAAGTGCTCCACCAGAAATAAACATATAGTCCGGAGTAGCTGACTTGGTGCTTCTAAATCATGTTGAGTTTGCCAGAATATCTCCTAATGTTCTCCCGTTTAACAGATGAAGACCTCGTGACCCCATTAACATTAACCATTTCACTCCCCTTTTTGCGGCTTAATCCTTACCATCGACTATCTTGTCTTACACTTGCCCCTTTTTGCCAAAATATCTTATGTTTAAATCTCCATAGATAAAACCTTCTGCACAATCTAGATTTACAAGACATTCATCAATTAACTCAGATATCATTTCTATATATTCATCATCAGGTACTACAGTGGGATGCTAATATAAATTGAACACAACCAGCACCCTCCACCCCGGAGAGTTAGCTGGGTGACCTAATCATTTCATTACCTGCACATAGGGATTAGGTTTTATTTCTTTGAGCACTTCTGAATCGTTTCCATTCTTTCCAGCTGGCATTAAATCCGAAGCAGGTCTTCCACTTGGACCTTTCACTGCCGGATTCAGAAAGATGGAATAGCCAGCCAATACTAGAACAGTACGAAGCCAGGTCTCGTGAAGTAGTACCTTCATATAATCTGTCGCTATTTAGTTAGCGTTTGTCAACAGCCAAAGCTTGAAAACCATGCCCAAGACAGTTCCTGATTCATTTTTTCCCTTTACGGGCACTCTATAAGAATTTGTCTCTGTTTTAAACTTGGCCCTTCACAAGTGATCTGTAAAAGGAACTGTATTTTTCAACAGCACTTTTCAAGTACACCTTATGCTCTACGTGAAATTCTCTGGCCCAGGGTCTCCGTTCTCCGTCATGGAGTTTCACGCTTCTCTCCAAAGCTAGGCTACGTCCTGTCTTAGCTTTGATTAGCTGTGAAGCTAGTATTTCCGTTCTGTCAACTTCTGAGAGGACAAAGCCTAAAAGCAATATCTGGCTAGCAGCTCCCATAGGAGCTTTTTTTACTAAACCAGATTCATTGTGGAGTAACACCCGATTAAGCCATAAGGTGTCTGCAAATTCCACCCGGCTGATATCACTTGACTCAATTGTCCTCAAACTCGCTATGTGGTGACACCATTTCAATACATTTCCTCCTTTTAAGGTCAATCTGTCCTCCACCACCCGCAACCTCTCCAGTAACAAACAAGTTTCTACCATTTCTCCCATTTTGGTATTCACCCTGGAATCGTTCCGGGCCCCCCCTTTGCCCTCCTTTAGTTGGAAAGAGTGCACCAGTAGACACGTACCGCATATCATCTCTACGTCTTTTTTGTTCTAATTTCAGAAAGGGTAAAACACATCTTCTTTTAATTTATTATAGGGCTGCAGACTAAATTTCGTAGCTATATTATTCAAATTCTTCGCTTTTGTAGGTGGGGTAGAAACGGGTTAATGGGGGCCCGCTACATTATCTTGATTATCCTCATTCATATAGGTGAACGCATTCATTAAATGAATGTCAGAGTTCTGAGCTTCATCCTGATCCATGTGGGGGTTCTTAAGTTTATGGTCATTTGTTTCTTCTGATGAGGAGACTCAGTTCTATTTTATAATTTTTATGTTAGCCTCTGACATCTCAAGTGAGTTTTTCCCAGGATCTCCAAATTTTGCAAACATTTCTTCAAACCGAGGGCTCTTGATTTTACCAGTAGTTTTGGTTCTTAGTTTTCTTGATCTGTGCTGCATTTTTGATCCTTGTTTCCCTTGATTCTTCTTGCGTCGTTGGTAAAAAAAAATGTAATATTCTGGCAACAACTGAGCCTTGGCTTCTAGGAGATTTAAGTTCTCTAGGAGTTTCCCTGCTCGATTGAGTTTATGGAAATCCCTCTCGATTACTTTCTTCCCAGGTATCTGTTTGGCACACATTAGGTCTCAAAATAGAATTAGTCATGTGGGATGTTTTTACCCATGCATCCGAGCCCTACCACAAAAACTGTGCAGTACTGGCATTGAAAACATCATGATAGCCAGAGCTTCCCAGAAAATGCCCAGGGAAATGCATGAAGAATAGGCTGCCACCCATTTTTGCCGATGTTATGGGCACAGAAGGGCACTGCCTAAAACCACCATTGGACTACCCACACAGTAGCCTGAAACCATTGGGAATGGCAATGCTGATTGCCAAAAGCAACCTAGAACTGTGGGGAATTCATTTTCTTAAATCCCCAAAATGGTTGCATTACCAGTACTCACCACTATCAGAAAGCCGGCGTTTTAAAACCACCAGACTTTTGTGTAAAACTGAATAAATGAACCCAAAGCAGGCCAAAGAAAGACTTACTGAGAGGTGGATACAATGTAAAGTTATATTCTGAAGTGACTTGAATGTTCAAAACAAGACTGGCTGAGCTCTGCAGGTCTGCAGCAGCCTAACTGAAACTGGATTTAAAACTACCAAAAATCGAAAATGTTTAAATTAACTGAGTGGCCTACTTTTGAGTGTCACATAGTTTGTCACTGTTGAAATGTCATAGTTTTGAACTTAGAATCAGCATTCTAGCTGCATATGTAAAAATTGTCTTGACTTAAACTGGGGAACAAAAAGTGACATTTTATCTGAAACCTGGCTTAATGAAACTGAATTCTGCCCACCAGCTACCCCCGACAGGAGTTGAGACTTGCACAACAGCTGTGTTCCCAGGCCTAGCTGCCTTTTGCTGTTCCCACCAAAAGGGATATGACACTTCTCTGATTGAATTACCTGGGCTCTGCAGGAAATTGAACAAAGCCCTGTCCTGACTCAGGCAATGTTTTATTATGGGGGTCGTAAAAGTGGCTTCCTCCTGGAAGGAAAGGGGAGGAGCACTGCCTGTGAGAGCAAGCTGGCTTGGCAGAACTGGAAAAACCAGAAATTCAACCTTGTGCTGGGGGAAACCACACCCCTTTGGGGCCAGAACATAAATCTAAAAAGATGGATCATTCATAGAGCAGACTTGTGAAAATTTTATAAGTGATATCATTATTCTTGTGATTTTTCTGTGCACATTTGAAGACGTGGTAGGACCCGGTGGTATGTTCAGGGGGGTTTTTAGCGGAAAAGAGGATATTACTCTAAATGTATGTATGTTAAAAATCTGACACTCCACCACCTAATGCCCACATGCTTTGCGAACATTTGTGTAAATGCGGGGACAAATCCAATATTGGTAACCCGACCAAAAAGTGAAATATGTTGCCATTTTTGAACCCAAGCTCCGAGAAACGACAGAATTGGAACAGGGGCTACCATCAGTAAATGCATGATGTGTGTATGCAATGCCAAACAACTGTCTATCGGGGAAGTATGTATTTGTATCAGATATAGATTGTGTGTAAAGTTGACAGGGGTGGGTTCTCTGTATCATAAACAGACCTCATCATGATGACACTTCATTTCATTCCCCCAATCAAGGGGAAGAGGAGGAAGTGGCCAATGACAAGTGGAGAGGGGTAGGGCCTAGAAAGCTAGCCTCTCCACCCACTTTCAAAACACATAAAAGCAGACAGTCAGGACAGATAGGGACATTCAATTCCATTTGCTGCGGAGCATGCTGCCGGACCATACAACATCCAGAGATCCAGACTTCAAATCCATCAATCTCCAGAACCTGTAGCAGTACTTAGAAAGCAGAGCAGTATCCAGAATCCAGAGAGGCTAGACCAGCAGAGCAGAGCTGACCCAGACCGCTGTTCGCAGAACCAGAGAGCTGAACCGGAGTCCAGTCCAAAACCTGTTGACCAGATCCGTGGCGAGGCCTATTTCTAAATATATTGTGAGTACCTAGCAGAACTGTGCAGAACCACTCTCTTAGTTAAAATAATCTAATCCAAACTATTTTAATCTAAGTAGAACTGCCTCCTAGTTGTCACCTGTCATTTGCAAAGCTGTCACCTGTCATTTTCTAGCTGCAAGCTGTACCTGTCGCTTTGAACTTTTAAAATTTCAAATCCGAAAAACGACCTTTATTTAATCGTCCGTATCTCTGGAACCGTTTGGGCTAGGAACTTGGTTTAACTTTCCCCTGAAAGCTCAGAATCACACCTTTTCAACAAGCCTAAAATCGACTTCCTACTCTTTATACTTTCTCCGTAATCACGATTCTCGCACTCGCGAATTTTACCGCGATTTGCGATTTGGTTAAAAATCCAGCCACGTGTGAAAACAGCAGCTTCATTGCTTTCCTTTGCTAAAAATTCGTTTAACCTGCTAGTTACTCCTAGATCCTTGCTAAAGTGAGCCTGAACTCATCCCAAGTATATTTCACTCACCCTGAACCTCCTAAAGGGAATTAAAACCATTTTCAGCATATTTCTCACTGCATTGTCACCATATTCAAAGCATTTTGCCTGTGTTTCAAAACTCCTATCTGTTGTATAAGCTGCTGGGGGGGAATTGAACTGAATTCTATTTGATTGTATTCCTAAGAACTGTGTCATCTTCATCTCCTTACAGTGCATAAAAGGGGGGGTGAATTGTCCAAGAAAGTGATTACATTGGGCCTCATTACGACCCTGGCGGAAATCGAAAAACGATGGCGGAAATGCAATACCGCCATCGAATAGCGCTCGGTGCGATTATGACCCGTCACCGCAAAGTACGATGCCATTAGCGACACCGTAGTGAACGCCAACGCTAACTGCACCAAGTACGCGCGCGCGCGCCATGCCAAACCGTAATTACCACCATGGCGCAACGGTACGCGAATTCTGACCCTAGCGGACATGCACCTAACGCCATCAAGCACGGCGGAAAGTACCATTCCGCCATGGTGAGAAGTACGGCATCGCGAACCAACCGTAAACGGCCCCACTGAGTGCCTGTACACCGCTCCCTGGCCACATTGTACAACTCCCCGTAGGTGCAATGAAGTCACACAATGCAACCAGTGAAATGTACTAGTCATCCATGCCTGCCAACGAACAAATGAATCTCAAGAGGGGCCAATGGGAGCTGCAGGGCACAGATGGCACGAATACAGAAGCCATACAAATGGACATGACCTCAGTCTCCCACCAAGAAACGCACGCAAACACAGGCACCTGTGACCAGCAATATTCCGATAATCACATCATTCCACCAATCCAACTGGCTGACCGGCATCTGTTACACAAAAGCTAATCCCCCGCCCCTGAGCATGACATCATCAAAACAGTCATATTGGCAGCCCTTATCCCTGACCTCACTGGGCTTCGTAGTCAAACGCGCCCAGCACAGTACCACGCAACTATACTCCGAAGCTGGAACCCAATGCAGATCTCCTCACAATACATCGCTCCCCAAATAGGAATATGCCACATCACTTGCAAAGAAGAACGCTACACGGTTCATATCAGAATAGAAATTTAATGCACAACAAATTCACCAAGCCCATACAGCCATTAGGCCATGAACTCCAAAACACATTTCACCATTGTGGGCTGCATCCGCAACAAATGACCATCTACTTCTTGTGTGACGCCCTGTTCCTTCATGGTACACAGGGGCTACATTCTCGTACGAAAAGGCAACATGGAAGTGCCTAGAACCGCAGGGCCGTCCTAATAGGGAGGCACTAGTCCAGCTGAAAAGCCGAAATGTTGCTCCTAGCCACTAGTACTGCGTAAGGGCATGTGGCCCATTGGCGATCGTCCCATAAGATCGTAATGCTGCTCCACTGATTAACACGAAGCAGCAGGTGTCGGGAGTAAAATCCATCTGCAGGAGTGGCATACAGATGGCAGTGGCAAAAGGGGAGGAGATACCTGTCAACCAAATGAAATGAAAAAGAATAGTATGGCCATCAGAACTACATTTGAATTACTCACTTCAATGATCACACCAAATCCACAGCCATATGCATGCTAGCCCACTCCAAAGGATCATCACCACCCAAAAACCACTTGCGAATCATAACTATCTATATCGAGGTGAAAACACCATCACAAACGAGTGTACCTGTGCATGCGTCTGTTAAGACAGAATCCATCAGATGGGATTGGTAACGTGCATAGACACAAGTGTCTGAAGGCGCGTCGAGACAGGGAGGGCTCAACAAGGCCAGATAGACGATGGTCCCACTATGGCAGCCCTGCATCACATAGCGCAGGGGAGGCGGATAGATACCAAGAAGCCCTGTACATGGCAAACTCTGTATCAAATCATCTGTCCATGCATCCATACATCATTCCCTCATCCCGTAATGAAAACGCCTGTTTCCATACTCACATAACATGTGAAATTTCCATTGAGTCTGTGCGTTATGCAGCCTGCAAAATCCACTGTGCCCCAGCCCGTAATTCCAGTGTTGTGAAGTAACATGTATTTGGGAACGTCCGGCCTCATCGCCCACTTCGCTATTGCGCATCCCAAACTATTCATATCAATCATTGCATCCTCGCCATGGCCCCTGTCCCAAGGACATTGAACAATAGAACGTTATATTTGCAGTCAGACCTGTGGGCATCTCCTCGCCGCTAGCTGAAAACCGAAAGCGCCGCCCTTCGAATTCCTCATTTGCAACATCACGTCGAAAAGGCATCTGTGGCCGCTTGAAATCACAAATTAATCCATCTAGTGCGGCTGTGTGTGAAAATGGCAACTGCCTTCACTAACAAATGGGACGCCCCGCCCGTCGGTGAACCTCGGTACAGTGTTGCATGAGGGTCCACCGTTACTCGAGTACTACGTTCCACTGACCCTTCACAAGTCTGTTCGCGACTGCAAAGATAGTATGTGAAACAATGGGACCATAGCCGAATGAACATATCAACCAATGTTACACTGCCATCGGGTACAAATACATGATTGTAATAGCAAGATGCCATTCGTTGAATTGCAGCGTTGTGTGCGGGACGTGCTCGCCCAAAGGGGAGAGCAGCTTGCACAGGTGGAATGAATCACCACAGGTGGAGGCCATACAGCCTGAAAACACATAAATTGCACACCCAGTCTCCTCCCACAACCACACCCACTCCGAAATGCTACCGGCAGGACTAGCTATGTTGGCCCTGGGGGACCTGATAGCACTGCAAGTACTCGAACTTCAAGAAGAAGACGAACACCAACTACAACCGGCCGCACGGAGGAGACGCAGGAGGAGGAGGAGGGCAAGGCAGGGCCAGCAAGGGCCGCCAGCACAGCCACTACCACCACGCAGGCAGCCCGCAATCCCACGCCTCCGAGCACATCCGTTCAACCTCACGGATGAGCAGATCCACACCCTCTACCGTTTGGACCGGGACACCATAACCGCCATTGTGGACATGACACAGGCTGACCTTGTCAGCATGATAGATAGCCCAACCGCCATCCCACCCCTACTGAAGGTGGTGTCTGTACTCCACTTCCTGGCCACAGGCACCTACCAGCACACAGTCGGACAGTTGCATGGCATTTCACAGCCACTGTTCTCACGGACACTATTGCAAGTGCTCGATGCCCTCCTGCAGCACGCAGACGACTACATCTCTCTACCACGCTCGGAGCAGGAAATTACCAACACAAAAGTGGGATTCCATGCACTTGCCGGCATACCGGGTTGCATTGGTGCCATCGACTGCACCCATGTGGAATTGGTCGTCCCACATGCCATGGAGGCCCAGTACCGCAACCGAAAACAATTTCATTCTCTGAATGTACAAATGGTGTGTGACTCCAACAGGATCATTACACATTGTTGTGCCCGATTCCCTGGATCAACCCATGATTCTATGGTCTTGAGGAACTCTACAATACCACGCTACATGGAGCGACACGCAGGGAACAGATCCTGGCTACTCGGTGAGTCTCATTTCATGCATGATGATGTGGGGTATGTGATGCGGCAATGACCTGGCAGGAAGGGGGGGGGTGCGTACGTAGCAATGGCATTCCTCAAAATTCCTTTATTGTCCACATACAGGTGATGCCGGGTATCCACTGAAGAGATGGCTCCTCACACCAGTCCGGAACCCACGGGACCAGCATGAGGAGGACTACAACCATGCCCACTCACGTACCCGTGTAGTCATAGAACAGGCATTCGGCCTACTGAAGACTCGTTTCCGCTGCCTCAGCAGGTCTGGCGGGGCACTCCTGTACCGCCATGTGAAGGTTGCAAAGATGGTGATGGCATGTGTCATGCTACACAACATGTGCGTACGTAGAAATGTGCCCATGCCCCCTGACGCAGAACTGCAAGCACCTGAAGATGGTCATGATGAGGGTGGGGATGTGGCAGCACCTCAAGGAGTCTGCGAGGCACAGGAGGGCCGTGACATTCGTCAGCATCTCATAGATGCATGCTTCTAGCACTCACGCCTGGTGGCTGATACATGGACACGGGACTCGTGGCACTGTGTGTGTCTGGAACATGCACAATATGGACTGTACGCCTATAATGGCCTAGTACACAAAGATCAATGTCCACACATCTCATTGGATGATCGTGCATTGTTTATGGCATATGTGATATCATGTTAAACACCCTATCGACCCGCCACCCAAGTGAGCCCAACACACCCCCTCCACCCTCCTACCTCCCCCCCGAACACCAGTGTCCAAAGATGCTCATTGTCAGTGGGCTGTCGCTATTGCAAGCCCCCTCTGCGGGTATCAGGGGCACCCCTGGCTGTGGAGCGCAGGTTCCTCCCAGATCTACGTTGGGGGCTGCCCTGGACGGAACTTGCAACGGATGATGTCTCTGCCTGCTCACGTCCATGCATGTCCCTAAGGGTTTGTGAGAGCTCAGTGAGCACACGGCGCACTGCGGCAAGTTCGGCACATACGTCTTTGGACGTCGCATGCAGTTCCCCCCTCAGGCTCTCGGTGCTTCTCTCCATTTGTACTCTCAGGCTCTCGGTGCTACTCTCCATTTGTGCCCTTAGTGTCTCTGTACTTCTCTCCATTTCTGCCCTAAGTGTCTCAGTTGATGTTTCTATGTCTGCCTTAGTGCCCCCACATTCATCGGCATGGTCCTTGAGGAGCGTGGCCAGTTGCTGCTGTTGCACGATTAACTGGTCGAGGGACTGTTGCCTCTGCTGGGCCATGGCCATTTGCGGTGGTGTCACAGAGTGGCTGTTCACCTCATGTTGCCTTGCCACAGGGCTTGTGGGGGATGGCCAGTCGTCGTCTTGTGGGTGCCCCTGCGTGGTATCCTCATGGTGTACGGGATGGAACAGACAGGGGGATTGGGACAGGTCATGGATGGATCTGACTTCGACATCCCCGTTTTCTGTGTCGGAGCATGCTGCCATTAATGCAGTGTCACCTATGGTGCTGCTGCCACCAGAAGCAGTGCCTACTGTGGCATCCATTGGGGGGACCTGTGGTGGTGGTGTTGTGGGCATGCTGGCTGCTGGGGTGCCTGTTGGAGTTCCCTCCTCTGTGCTGCCACTTGATTTGTGCTGCTTCCGTGTCTTGATGCGTGCAGCTGAGGTGGAGGGTCTTTGGCCGTTGGTCTTGGCCCTCTTTGCAGGTGTGCTGGTAGGGGTGTCCTGGAGCTCGTCGTTTGGATCGGACCCTGTGGTGGAGTAAAGGAGGGCGAGCGTTATTAATGGGTCTGTGGGAATTGGAATGGCAATGTATCACATGCATTGGGGTGGTACCTGAGGGTGATTTGGGTCGGGGCCTTGGAGGTGGTTTCATTTGTGTGTGGAGTGAGGGTGCAGTTGTTTGGCAGCCTGCAGTTAGGGTGTGCCTGCTGCACGTGTAGAGGGTGTTTTTAGGATTTTTAATTATTTATGTATTTGATGTGAGTTTTAAAGTGTGCTATCAGGCCTATGTATGTGGACGTTCTCCTGGACATGTGTTACTGTTGCACTATGTGGGCACGTGGTACTTCACATGATTGGACATTGTGGTTTTGGCATTGTTTTATTTGGGACACCTACCTGATTCTTCGGATGTCTGCACTCCTTTCTCCATCCCTCCGACTCCCTCTATGCTCTCCATTCCAATGGTGGAGGCACAGATTTCTTCCCAGGGGGTCAACTTGATGGGTGATTCCGATCCTCCCCCGGTGGCTGTGGCAATGTTGCGGTTGGCAGAAAGTATGCTACGGACGCGTATCCGCAGGTCGTCCCATCGCTTTCTGCATTGCTGTGGGTTGCGGGGTGCGGTCCCCACCGCACTTACCCGCTGTGCCACCAGGGCCCATATGGCCTTCTTGTTCGCAAGTGCCGTCCTGGTCATTTGCGTGGAGAAGACGGCGGCAGCATTCTCCTGGAGGGTCTCTGTGAGCACGGTGAGTTCCTCACGGGAGAAGTGGACCTGCCGCTTGCGGTCGCACGCTTTCTTCGCTACTTTTCCCATTTTTCTTGGTTTCACTAGGGTGGATGACGGGTTGGGATGTGTCTCAGGGTAGTATTTTTAATGGTTGTGTGGAATTTGTGGTTTTATAGGTGTACGGCGTGATGTTTCCCGTTCCGGGACCATGCTTTTACTTCCGTTTCCGTATATTTACGGTCACCGTACTTTCCGGTTGGCGCTCATTGCGGTGTCCGCTGAGATGGGTGGCGGTATTGCACCTAGGGCGCCGTACGGCGGCGGTGTGGGCCGTTTTGGGGTCATTTCCGCCATCGCGGACTTTGCACTTCCGCCATGGCGTGGTGCTCGTGCCCGATGGGTCGGAATGAGCCGCACTTTGCTCCATCGTGCAATGGCGGAAACGCTATTTACGCTATGGCGGTCCGGTCGGTTGATTTCCGCCAGGGTCGTAATGAGGGCCATTGTCTTTTGCTGAAATCCTATCAAGTTAATTTCTGTACTACATTTCATTCCACATTGCATCCATTTGAAACCATAAAAGTATTGTTGCTATCGTATCCATCCTATAACCACTCATCATTGATTATAAAGAAGTGTGCTAGTGCCGGACTATCCATTATTGATTACTGCTCAGATTAAGTGTGATATTCAATTATTAATTTATTATAAAGTGTGATATATATATCTATTGTTTAAATTATCAAATAAACCTTTTAAACTTGCAAAACAGAACTACTTCTTGGCTCAGCGGGGTCAGGGGGATTCCAAGAGAGGGGTGTTATATAGGGGTAGTCATCCAGAACGCATGAACTGGACGTAAAGATATATCAATAAGGGTTTCCATTCAGTATCCCAGACTAGGCATTGATTTAGCTGTAGTGTTGAATTGAATCCTCTTACAAATTGGGGGCTCGAGCCGGACGTTTGGGTTAGATCTATCACTTGTGCAGATTAATACAGCGTGCCAGCTGACCAGATACACATATCCGGTCGGATCACCACGCTGTGTTACGCTGTAAAGCACTCCTCAAAGGAACGCTCTAAGGAAAAGGTCTGTTTTGCAAAAATAAAATACACCTTCTGTAAGTCAGGACAGAGACAAATTCCAGAATGACGACCTTGGTAGATATGAAAATAGCCAGAGAGCACTTCTTACATAAGCTATTTGTGAGAGGTGAGTGGACTCATCAGGACCAAACGGTCTGGTTGCAGGCAATCGCGTAACAGGTCACTGAAACAGGGTCAGATATATGGGGAGATCAGGGTCCCCTACATGTGGCCCTGAGCGAACTATACATGGCCCCGAAGGCCAAGGATGAGCACCACAAGATTGCCAGGGTAGCGGCATATTTATATTTACATATGGGAGCCATGCAGGACAAATGTGCTGAAGGCCAAGATTTGGCGAGTAGGCAACTGCTGGCACTACAGAAGGTCCAATCTGACCTGGTCTCTTCTGAGCAGAGGCTGCAGGGGAGCCAGGAGTCAGAAAATGATAGTAGGCAGTATATCATTAAAATAAAAGAGGACATGGATATACTGCAACAGGAAAAGACAGACCAGGATACCAGAATTCTGGCTTTGCAGAAGGAACGCCAAGACAGTTTGGACTCCCTACTGCAGAGCCAGAAAAAGCTGGAGCAACAGATCAATTTCAAAAGGGCATGCACAGAGCAGGTAGCCACCCTGCAAATCCAACTAGACAGAGAGAAAGAGGAGAGCAATAAACTGATCCTGAAAGACCTGGATACCCAGGCAGAGTTTGATCAGGAGCGCCAGAAAGCTGGTGCCTTCCAAAGGCAAAGGGACGACCTGGCGTCACAAATTCAAGCTCTTGGTCAGGAAAGGGACACCTTAGGCCAGGAAGTCGGCCACTTAAGAAGAAAAATGGAAGAAAATCACCTGGCCCACCAGGGACCGGGTGACCTCCAAAAAGAACACCAGGACTTGCTAGAGCACACCAGGAGGGTGGAGGAGGCTCTGGCAAGACAGGAGCAGGCCAATAGGGACACAGCTCAGGAGGTAACCCTCCTGCAGCAAAGACTGGCCCAGTGCTCCAGGACCAATCAGGAAACGCAGAGAGAGAATGAGGCTCTCTGCCAGCACAACGATAGGCTCCAACAACTGGTAGCAATGCAGGAGAGACTGATAGAGTCTAGTAAGGCCTTAACTGAGGAACTGAAGGCGCAGGCTCTTGCATTGCAGCAGGTAGCAGGGGCGGATAGAGACCAGGTGCGCTGGGAAAGGGAAACTCCTGAGCATAACCTCAGGAGCCCTAGTACCAGAGGCCTTTATCTCTCTCAGTCCCTGGATTCTGCCACCCCCCTGTCCCCTGGCGCACATGAGCACCGGGCCACAGGGATGGCAGATTACTATCCAGCCAGAAGCATGGGGCTCATAGGCCAGTACCTCCCAGGAATGGATGGGCGGGCATCCGAGTATGGGCACCCAAGCACAGTGCAATTTAGTGGGGAACCCCAGGAGAGTAGGCCCATTAAGGGCATCCTGAAAACCTCTGCCCAGTTAGGTCAGTGGGGGGGGGGGGTACCCATCAAATCCTGGCAGCAAGGAGGAATCTGAAGACTCCTCTGAACGGCGCAGGACGCAGGAGACCAGGTCCCCACATTCTGCCAGCCATTCCCAGGCTCGCAGAATCCGGGAAAACCTGGAAGATCAGACAGGAACCTCTGGGAGCAGCGCTTCTGAGTCGGAGGATGAATGGACCAGGGTTACCCGAACCAAAAAGGCCAATAAGGCAAAAAGGGCCTTGCTTAAGGACCCATTGAAGCAAATAAAGGCAATAAGGAGTGTCATCACGCCTTATCACAAGAACGCCAAGTATTCTGTTTGAGAACACTTGGAGCTTTACGAGCAAATGATGGAGACTTTCCATTTGAAGGACAGCAGTAGCTGCATCCAGTACGTCAAATGGACATTCTCCACAGAATACTCCAGTTTCTTTGCGGGGCTGGAGGACCAAAATCATTTAAGATGGTCCACCTATAAGGCGGCCATCTTGAAACATTTTTCTGTTCACAGAAATCCTCAAGAGGCTCGCAAGGCAGCCTACAATTTGCAATGTGGGGAGGATTAGGCCCCACAAGAATTCGTGCAAGAACTGAAACGTGCCTTTGCGCAGACCACCAGAAGGGTGCGCACAGACAGCAGAGAATTTGTTAATACTTTTTTCCATGCCTTGCCCAAATACATAATGACCCAGCTCGTGAGAGATTTTCATGAGAAAAGATCTTTAGAATGGGCCACCCGCATCTACGAGGTGCAGAAACCGGTGGAAAACAAAAACCAGCCCAAAAACCCCAAAACCAACACCAACAGCAGCCCTGCTGCTGCCAAGGTGGCAGAGGTAAAGGTTGCCCCCGTTTTGGATTTGGAGATGGGGGGCCTAAAAACCTACCTGCACCTAATAATGCTAGGCCCAGAAGGTCCTCGGGCCAGTCACAGACAGGGAGCCAAGGAGGCAGCCCCACAAATGGGGTCCCTCGCTCTCCTAATTATGTAAGTCCCCGTTACAAGGGAAATCGACCCATCCTGGGTTATGTGTGGACTCCTCCAGCCCAAGGGGGGGGATCCAGCCAAGCACCTAACCCAGGGAACTTCCCTCCTAACTTCCCACCGGAGGGCAGAAATTCTCCAAATCCTGGGCAGAACTTTTTCCCCAGGTATCCACCCAATTTCCAGCCCCAAAATCATCCATCCTTCTTTCCCCAATTCCCTGAGCCCAGACAACCTAATCCGGGAGAGGGGAGGCCAAGGGTGGAGGGGTACCAAAATCTTCCCAACCAGGGGTACTACCAGAGAAGGGATAGCTACCCTTCCCGGGATCAGCCCAGGGGAGAAAATAGAGCCCCGTATCAGCCTGAGCGGGTTTCCCAGTTAGAGCGCCAGGTCCAAAATATGGCACGGGATCTGGGTCACATACTGAGGGCTCAACAGAACCCTCAGATGAGCACGCCACCGCAGAATGCCCCAAACTCTGGACCTGGTGCTCCAGAACAATGACGGGGGCAGCACCCCGATAACACACCGGTTCCTAGGGAGGAGGCACAAGGGGAAGGGGGGTGTAAAGCCTTGGAGGAAGCTTCCTTCCCAACTTGTAAAAAGCCCCTGGAAAACCAGGAACCGGAAACAAAATCTCCTGCCCCTGAAAGCCTGCCTCCCAAGGAGCAGAGGGGGGGTAGGAGAAACAAAGGACCCAAACAGACCCACTTTGTGGAGGAGGTACAGGTCTTCCAATTTGAGGGAGAAGGATCCTCAGAGGATCCTGGGGAAAGGACCTTCTCCTTCAGAGATGGGGGAACTCCTCCCAAGGAAAAATGGGTCCCAAGGGATGCCAATTCAGACTGGGGAGATATGGAGACTGAGCTACCGCCGCCCATCATCTCATCCCAGAACCCACAATACCAAAATCCCCTGGTTCAAACCCATCCTGATGACTGCCTCCAAAAAGGGGGGGGGCGGCCCAGAACCGGAACCAGGGGAACCCACAATGGCTCTGATCTCCAGTTGCCAACTTTTTCTTTCAGATTCCCAAGACTCTCCACAGAATTCTGCCCAAATCTCTTCTCTAGCAATGTCCAAAACCAGAAAGTTAGCCCACCAGTTGTCCAAAAATGTGCATTATCTGTGCCCCCTTGAGGAGAAGGAGGGAAGATATTATGCCCGGGTACAAGTACAGGGGCAGGGTACGATTTCAGCGCTGGTGGACACGGGATCTCAAGCTACCCTTCTGTCCAGAAGGGCCTTTGATGAACTGAATGCAGGAAGGGGAGGGAATTACCAAATTCCTCTCACCTCACTTCCTGGACAACTCCAGAACTTTGACGGGAAGGAAATTCCCGTCGAGGGGACGGCAGATTTGGACATTAAAATTGGGCGACACAAGTTGAAACACCCAGTCATAGTTGTGACTTCAGAGGGCATCCCTTGTTTACTAGGGAATGACCTCCTGAGAAGGTTGTCACCCCTAATAGATTGCGTAAACAAGGTCCTCTGGACCCAGACTAGCCGACCCATAAAATTAAAACAGAGTGTCAACCATGTTAGTTTAAACGGCACCTGCCACATGGTTGAACAAAAATCTGACCAAGTAGAATTTCACTTCCAGAACAACCAGATTCCAGACGTGACCGTAATAGCAGTAGGACAACATACTGGTGATGGGGGGTCCTCTCTATTTCTGAAAATCAACCTTCCTTCCAGTTTAAGGTGGTATTCCACACTGGAAGGAAACTGAAATTCTTTACCAATCCACAATCAGAAACTCCCACTCCTATAGTCCAGAAAGATGTGAAATCAGCTCAGAGCATGGCTGATATTCAGCAAATTGGGGAGCAGTTGTTCATCCCTGTTCAGTTAAATGATGGGAAGGACTCTGTTCTCGCTCGAGTGTGCGTGAACAATGGTAAGAGCTTCATCAGCGAAGCCATGTTCCGCCAACTCCCAAAAGATCCAGCCATTCCCACATTCAAACTGATAGACAAATGGGAAATGGACCTGGAAGCACCTAATTCCAAACATCTCCTGCCAAGCAGGTGTATGCTCAAAATCTCCATTGGCAACAAGAGCATAGTCCACAATTGTTGGGTCGTGCGAGACGTCACTGCCGCTTTTTACTTAGGCAGTGACATTCTCAATCGCTTTGCCATTAGTTTGGACCTAATAAACTTCAAAGCTTGGTCCCGATTAGCGGATAATCCCATGGGCTTTGATGATCCAGAAAAAGCATTTAGGTCAGCTCAATTGCTACCTTATGCAGTTGAAATTCAGATCAAAGAGGAAGTCACCATCCCAGAAAGGACCCAACAATTCTCCCTGGAAGTGAAAGCTAAAAGAGGACAACATTTGAAAAACCCTGATGCTTACATACATCTAAACGCTTCTCTCCAACAGCAAGGGTTGGGGGTAAACCCAACTCCATTAGTCAACATAGAACATGACACCATTCTAATAGAGGTGGATAACAGCGACTTAAAGAGTATTACTCTAGCCGCAGGCACCATTATTGGAATGGCGGTTGATGACCGACATTTTTCCATCGATTTAGGTAATGAACTGTTAGGGCCAATCCCCAAGGACTGCTTTGACAGTGACAGTCATGACAATACAACACCAGACAGGATTTTTACCCGGCATGGGGGGAACTTCCTGGTGTACACCTCCTGCCCTTATGGTAAGGAAGGTGTGACTTGTGACTTCAGGAGGGATGAGGTGATTTTCCAGGTCCATGAGGGTTGCCTTTCCCACCTGAAGCCTCCAGTCCAAATCAGCACTCTGACCAGGGACTTCTCCACCCAGCTGGAGGAGGCCGCTGAGATAGCCAAACCAGAAGTCTTTCCAGGCTTCAGGCAGATGGTGGAAGAGAGAGTCAACCTAGCTGATGCCTGTGTGACTCTGGAACAAAAGCAAAAGTTGAAACAAGTTTTCTTGGATTTCCAAGATCTCTTTGCGGTAGACTCATATGACTGTGGCCGCACCGACATCCACACAACAACAATCCCCACGGACCCTGGCATGACTCCAGTGTTTGTGAAGCAATATCGTTTGCCTCTCGCATCCATGGAGACCCTTACTGAAATAATTAAGAACCTTGAGTCCCGGGGAATAATCCGTCCAGTTCACAGCACCTTCAATAATCCGGTGCTGGGAATACTGAAGCCAAACGGCACTCCAAAAACTGAAAGACCCCACAACTCTGCGGGAACTAAGGAGCCTCCTTGGACTGACTAATTACAGCAGAAAGTTCATTGAGGGCTACACAGAAATCACCAGACCCCTGATTCATCTCCTGAAGGGGGGGGGTCAAGTGGGAATGGGGTCCAGAACAAGCCGAGGCGGTAAAACAACTCAAGATAAGCCTCTCACAAGCGCCTTGCCTAGCTTACCCTGTCAGAAACAAGGAGTTCTTCCTGGAGACGGGGTTCTCTAATACGTGCTTCACGGCGGTATTATACCAAAAGCATGACAAGGTCAATAAAGTAATCTCCTATGCGAGCAAAACTTTATCCTCTGTGGAGGAAAAATTCAACGATTGTGAGAAGGCACTCCTGGCAACGGTGTGGGCATTGAAGAATTACCGCCCGTTTATCCAGGGGGAACACATCATAGTGGAGACTCCACACCAGCCTCTGCAATATCTCCAAAGTGACAGAATCCGGGCCGGAAATGTGAGTAATTCCCGAATTACTTCCTGGATTCTGTCAATGCAAGGCTTTCCTGTGGAGGTCCGATATGGCCAAAACAAGAAGAGTCCCCTCGCGCAAGGTCTGGCTGACTTGCATGATTGTGCCAGAGAAAACTGTCTCGAGGACGAAAGTCTAAAAATCAAGGACAACATGGAGGCATACCGTAATTCCCCACACAAAGTCTTTGAAGAGGACAAGTGTGAGGGAATGCCCACTGTCTATGTGGATGGATGCTCTTACCATGTTGACAACAACGGGGAGAAAGAACTGGTGGCCGGCGTAGGGAATGCATGGGTGAATGAGTTCCCAGAACCCTCCGCTGGATTCAAAATTGGTCCCCGAAGTAGTCAGGTGGCAGAATTGATGGCTGTGCATCAAGCCATCCTCACTGCTGTCCAACATCAACTCCACGAACTGGTCATAATCACAGATTCGGATTATGTCCGGAACGGGTTCATGGAGCACCTGGTTAATTGGAAAACCAGAGGCATGTTATGTGCTAATAACAAACCCTTGAAACATGGGAAGTTGATCCAAAACATTGACGATCTGGTCACCTCGAATGGGATGACCATCTATTGGAAAAAGATCAAGGGTCATTCCAAAGTAGAGGGACCAGACAAAACTGGAAATGACTTAGCTGATCAGCTGGCCAAAACCGGGGCCATCCAAGGGGATCTAATTGAGATTAAGTCCCTGTTGGGGGAAATCCAGGTCACTGCTATCACTAGGTCCCAGACAAATGCTCACAATGATCTGTCAACTGCCCAATGGAGCAAGGAGACCCCTGATGCTGATTTGATTACCGCTCAGAAGGGGGATCCAATAATTGGTAAATTTTACCAACACATTGAGGACCCTGAGAACTTTCCCCTGACGGATACCGATTACAACGGGAAAGAGGACCTTAGAGTGTTGATGAAATGTCCAAAAATGTTCCGGATCCAAGACGGTTTGTTGGTAAGGAAATCCAAAGCTGGCCACGATCAGTGGGTGGTTCCTACCTCATTCCGAAGCCTGATGTTAAGTCACGCCCATGATGCGGCCACCGCCGGTCATAGGGGGTTTCACACAACACTGGAAATCTTAAGAGAGGTTGCATACTGGCCACACATGGGCCAGGACCTCAACCAATACTTGAAGGGTTGTCTTGTGTGTGCACAATTTCAGCCAACATCCCTCACACACCGGGCGCCTCTCCAAAAGAGGGGGATGACACTGCCATGGTCAGATTTGCAAATCGACTTTGTAGGCCCCGTGATTCCCTCTGCTAGGGGGAATAAGTACATGTTGACTGTGACATGCTTGTTTACCAAGTGGGTGGAATGTCTCCCAGCCCCAAACTGCAAGGCAGAAACGGCAGCTGCCTTGATGATTAACCACATCTTTTCCCGTTTTGGTCTACCTCAAAGGATTGAGTCAGACAGAGGTAGCCACTTCACCAGTGAAGTGATGACAAAGATGTGGGAGATACTGGGGGTCAAGAGAAAGTTACATATTGCTTACCGGCCAACTTCTTCTGGGGCAGTAGAGAGATATAACCGAACCATTGTGAGCATATTAAAGAAGTTTGTGGCAGATTCTGGGCCAAGTTGGGATATCCGATTACCTCTGGTCCTAATGGCCATCAGATCTACCCCTTCATCTGCAACCAAAATGTCACCATTTGAGTTGATGACTGGACGCAAGATGGTGCTTCCTCAGCATTTGCTCTACAGAACCCAAGAGCAAACGTTGATAAATGCCTCCACAACTCATGAGTATGTGGAGAATTTAAGGAAACACCTTCAGCATGCTTTTGCCTATGCTCAGCGGAATCTAGAAAGATCAGCTGAGAGTATGAAGACCCACTATGACCTGAAAACTTCCAGGAAGGAATATCAGGTGGGGGACCGGGTCTATCTATATAATTTCCAAAGGAACCAGGCCAAGCAGCGAAAATTTTTGCCTACATGGAAGGGACCCTTTGAGATTATAGACAAGATCTCGACTGTGGCCTACAAGATCCGCATCCCCAAAGGCGGTTTGGCAGAGGGGGAAGACAAGTGGGTCCATATAAACCAGTTGAAGTGTTGCCATCCCAGGCACACTCTGCAACAACTGGAGGAATCCTCTGGAATCCTAGAGGGTACTGTCTCAGATTAATTCAGTTCTAACTTAAAATATCCTACATATCGCCTATCGAATTCTGAGATTCTCAATGTGGGTGTTTTCGTTTTTGAATGCAAAAAGAAATGTGCATGTTCATATGTTTTGACTATAAATTTATATGCCACCCCACTATATCAATGGTGGGGGAAAAATGTCTATGAATAGGTATTGCCGCTCTTCCTTT
This sequence comes from Ambystoma mexicanum, assembly GCF_040938575.1. Taxonomy (NCBI): domain Eukaryota; kingdom Metazoa; phylum Chordata; class Amphibia; order Caudata; family Ambystomatidae; genus Ambystoma; species Ambystoma mexicanum. The sequence goes on along the minus strand of NC_090934.1, from coordinate 857,949,049 downwards.
GTCGTCCTAGGAGAAAGAAAACCTTGAGACTGGCCAGGGAGGACGATCCGGAGACCGGGAGCAGAGACGCCAGGGGCCCGGGGTACCGCCCAATCTGCCCATCAGGACCAGCGAGGAGAACCGATCGATCCGACCGGATGGAGAAAAAGATGCTGAACTGTGCCATCTTTTGGAAGAAGATGAGGAAACATCCCAGATCTTGCGAGTTCCATCAGTGAAAAAGAATGGCCATCGCAAGAGGGGGGCTTGTGGGATGTTTTTACCCATGCATCCGAGCCCTACCACAAAAACTGCGCAGTACTGGCATTGAAAACATCATGATAGCCAGAGCTTCCCAGAAAATGCCCAGGGAAATGCATGAAGAATAGGCTGCCACCCATTTTTGCGGATGTTATGGGCACAGAAGGGCACTGCCTAAAACCACCATTGGACTACCCACACAGTAGCCTGAAACCATTGGGAATGGCAATGCTGATTGCCAAAAGCAACCTAGAACTGTGGGGAATTCATTTTCTTAAATCCCCAAAATGGTTGCATTACCAGTACTCACCACTATCAGAAAACCGGAATTTTAAAACCACCAGACTTTTGTGTAAAACTGAATAAATGAACCCAAAGCAGGCCAAAGAAAGACTTACTGAGAGGTGGATACAATGTAAAGTTATATTCTGAAGTGACTTGAATGTTCATAACAAGACTGGCTGAGCTCTGCAGGTCTGCAGCAGCCTAACTGAAACTGGATTTAAAACTACCAAAAATCGAAAATGTTTAAATTAACTGAGTGGCCTACTTTTGAGTGTCACATAGTTTGTCAGTGTTGAAATGTCATAGTTTTGAACTTAGAATCAGCATTCTAGCTGCATATGTAAAAATTGTCTTGACTTAAACTGGGGAACAAAAAGTGACATTTTATCTGAAACCTGGCTTAATGAAACTGAATTCTGCCCACCAGCTACCCCCGACAGGAGTTGAGACTTGCACAACAGCTGTGTTCCCAGGCCTAGCTGCCTTTTGCTGTTCCCACCAAAAGGGATATGACACTTCTCTGATTGAATTACCTGGGCTCTGCAGGAAATTGAACAAAGCCCTGTCCTGACTCAGGCAATGTTTTATTATGGGGGTCGTAAAAGTGGCTTCCTCCTGGAAGGAAAGGGGAGGAGCACTGCCTGTGAGAGCAAGCTGGCTTGGCAGAACTGGAAAAACCAGAAATTCAACCTTGTGCTGGGGGAAACCACACCCCTTTGGGGCCAGAACATAAATCTAAAAAGATGGATCATTCATAGAGCGGACTTGTGAAAATTTTCTAAGTGATATCATTATTCTTGTGATTTTTCTGTGCACATTTGAAGACGTGGTAGGACCCGGTGGTATGTTCAGGGGGGTTTTTAGCGGAAAAGAGGATATTACTCTAAATGTATGTATGTTAAAAATCTGACACTCCACCACCTAATGCCCACATGCTTTGCGAACATTTGTGTAAATGCGGGGACAAATCCAATATTGGTAACCCGACCAAAAAGTGAAATATGTTGCCATTTTTTAACCCAAGCTCCGAGAAACGACAGAATTGGAACAGGGGCTACCATCAGTAAATGCATGATGTGTGTATGCAATGCCAAACAACTGTCTATCGGGGAAGTATGTATTTGTATCAGATATAGATTGTGTGTAAAGTTGACAGGGGTGGGTTCTCTGTATCATAAACAGACCTCATCATGATGACACTTCATTTCATTCCCCCAATCAAGGGGAAGAGGAGGAAGTGGCCAATGACAAGTGGAGAGGGGTAGGGCCTAGAAAGCTAGCCTCTCCACCCACTTTCAAAACACATAAAAGCAGACAGTCAGGACAGATAGGGACATTCAATTCCATTTGCTGCGGAGCATGCTGCCGGACCATACAACATCCAGAGATCCAGACTTCAAATCCATCAATCTCCAGAACCTGTAGCAGTACTTAGAAAGCAGAGCAGTATCCAGAATCCAGAGAGGCTAGACCAGCAGAGCAGAGCTGACCCAGACCGCTGTTCGCAGAACCAGAGAGCTGAACTGGAGTCCAGTCCAAAACCTGTTGACCAGATCCGTGGCGAGGCCTATTTCTAAATATATTGTGAGTACCTAGCAGAACTGTGCAGAACCACTCTCTTAGTTAAAATAATCTAATCCAAACTATTTTAATCTAAGTAGAACTGCCTCCTAGTTGTCACCTGTCATTTGCAAAGCTGTCACCTGTCATTTTCTAGCTGCAAGCTGTACCTGTCGCTTTGAACTTTTAAAATTTCAAATCAGAAAAACTACCTTTATTTAATCGTCCGTATCTCTGGAACCGTTTGGGCTAGGAACTTGGTTTAACTTTCCCCTGAAAGCTTAGAATCACACCTTTTCAACAAGCCTAGAATCGACTTCCTACTCCTTATACTTTCTCCGTAATCACGATTCTCGCACTCGCGAATTTTACCGCGATTTGCGATTTGGTTAAAAATCCAGCCACGTGTGAAAACAGCAGCTTCATTGCTTTCCTTTGCCAAAAATTCGTTTAACCTGCTAGTTACTCCTAGATCCTTGCTAAAGTGAGCCTGAACTCATCCCAAGTATATTTCACTCACCCTGAACCTCCTAAAGGGAATTAAAACCATTTTCAGCATATTTCTCACTGCATTGTCACCATATTCAAAGCATTTTGCCTGTGTTTCAAAACTCCTATCTGTTGTATAAGCTGCTGGGGGGGAATTGAACTGAATTCTATTTGATTGCATTCCTAAGAACTGTGTCATCTTCATCTCCTTACAGTGCATAACAGGGGGGGTGAATTGTCCAAGAAAGTGATTACATTGTCTTTTGCTGAAATCCTATCAAGTTAATTTCTGTACTACATTTCATTCCACATTGCATCCATTTGAAACCATAAAAGTATTGTTGCTATTGTATCCATCCTATAACCACTCATCATTGATTATAAAGAAGTGTGCTAGTGCCGGACTATCCATTATTGATTACTGCTCAGATTAAGTGTGATATTCAATTATTAATTTATTATAAAGTGTGATATATATATCTATTGTTTAAATTATCAAATAAACCTTTTAAACTTGCAAAACAGAACTACTTCTTGGCTCAGCGGGGTCAGGGGGATTCCAAGAGAGGGGTGTTATATAGGGGTAGTCATCCAGAACGCATGAACTGGACGTAAAGATATATCAATAAGGGTTTCCATTCAGTATCCCAGACTAGGCATTGACTTAGCTGTAGTGTTGAATTGAATCCTCTTACAGTCAGCTATGCTATGAAGTCCACCACTGGAATATTCATGGAAGGGGATGGCCAGTTAACGTTCTTCTGTTCTGTTGCACAAAAACTGGTAGAAAGAGGCTGAAGATCAGGCTATGCTGAGCTTTCTCTTTTTAAAGCTGTCACAAAGCCTTCTATGAGGTCATTTTCGAGTGAAGCATTGCTAACAATGTAGCATGATCTTTCAAGTTATCATTAATTGCTTCAAAGAGTTTCAGAAAAGCTGTTAATGATATAGTTAGTGCCAACATTATGTTCAGATGCCCACAAAAGTCAGGATCCCATCACTGCTCCCCCCAGATCTTGGTTGTGTTGGCTGTGTGGAGACATCTGAGATAGAAGAGTTAGTCGAAGCGTTCGTCAAATCCAATTCCGGCAAGGGAGATCTAATTGCGGCATCTGTATTTGCAGGAGCTAATCCCAGAGTGCTCTGTAGCTTCATGTTCATATCTGGCTTATGTATCGGCAGTTGGGGTATGGATGCCTGCGCTAGAGCACCCGCAGCCTGGTGGGAAGAGTTGACTACATCCCCCCTAATATGTTTTGTCACATCTGCTTCCAGGAAGACATCCGGTAAATTGACATTTATGAGTGAACTTGGGGCGGAAAGCAGGCGGCCAGGGTCAAGCTGCCACTGACTTTTTATTAGATCCCCTTCCAACAGTTCAGCATCTGTGATCTCTCTATTCTCTCTCACAAGGCTGGTGATCGGCAGCTCCGTTGCTTAGTCAAAATACTCTGTGATTTTATTTCTTGGCGTTTTGAGTGGTCCGGCCACCCCTGGCTCCTGTCCTCCATTAGACGACTGAAGTAACAGAGTATGTCGCCCCTTCCTCCTCCCAGGTGTGGGTGCCGATACCAACGTTGTATCACGTTGGTGGCAAGGCAAGGGATGGATACGTTCTTACATTTTGCTCCCTTTTCTCCGATATGTCAGCAACTGGGGCTGAATAATGCTTACCAAAGCATCTTGTTCTTCCGAGGGTTGTGTCCTGCCTCATAGGCACTATCAATACAGTTGACTTCACTCAAGTCAAGCACCTGGTAGCAGCTTTTGGGCTGGCGCTTCTGGCAGAGGTGTTGCTATAGCTAAAGCCAGTGTCCACAGTGCAGCACTGCGTTCCAACCCACTGTAAGGCTATTATGCAAGTCTATGCAGAAAGGATGACCATACTCGTCCTTGGCACTTCAGGGTTATCAGCTTTATAAAAACTGTGTGAGCATGCTTAGACCAGCACTAATAATTTATGAAGGGCAAGCGTTGTACTAAAAAATAACAATGGGCTGAGCGTCATGCAACAGCCAATTACACAAATCAGGTCAGTAAGCCCCCCCTACACCGCTAACCCTCACCGATTCACTAATTCACCTTCGGGACTCTACACCACTTCACCGGATGGGTGCAGTGCCACAAAGGCCATGGGGCCACAGTTTCAAGCTCTTTGTAACCCTTGCTCGTCTCTCACCGCACCACAGCAGTCTGGAAAATCTGTGAACTCAGAGAAAAGCACCTCTGTGTACAAGAAAGCGTGTCAAGCCCCACCTCTGACACAAAAGCTGAGGCCGCATCGAACAGGAACGTTGCCCAAATTTACTACTGCTCTGGAGATAAGTTATCCACAAAATCCACAAAGTCTACAGTGTAGTCTGGTCCCCCTTTAAGATGTAAAGAGTCCCTGCAGAGGGCTCGTGTGTTGTCACATGCCTAGGCACCATGCGACCAATGTGTTGCATAGTACGCAACGGTTGTGAGCATGCGCGAGCCTCGTTCCGGCTCACGCATGCGTGTGAGAATAAACAAGGTCCTGAGACTGCAGTTGCCGCTGGGACCAAGATGATGGAGATGGTGCACCTGTGGTGCACCTGTGCCAGTACCAGGCAGACAACAAGGCACTCTGACGCCCATGCCAGAGTTCATCATATCAGGGTCCCCTTCCATACTTGGACCTAAATGGCTGGTGTGGGTGAAAAAACTTAAAATGTTTTTCAAAGCCATAGGGGAAACAGATGACGATGCAAAAGTGGCCACACTGGTGTACTCAGCAGTAACAGAAGTGCACAGAATATTTGACTCTTTAAACCTTCAGGCGACCACATATGATGCTGTCAAACAGGCCCTCCAAAACCACTTCCTCCCCATGGCAAATGTGGATTTCGACAGATTCGTTATGTGTGCGGAGAAGCAGCAGGGGGAGGAGTCCCTAGACCAGTTCTGTGCAAGATTAAGGCACCTGGCGAACACCTGCAGGTGGGTGAATGAAGAGGAGATGGTGCAGAATCAGTTAATCCAAGGTTGCAGCTCAGGGAAACTGCGGAGACAGCTCCTCCGAGACACAGGCCTGATGCTCAGACAGATCCTGGACACTGTGCGGGCATATGAATTGGCTGGGAACAGGGGAACTAGGATGGACGCGGCGGTGCACCCAGGTAGGAGTGAGGAGGCTTTTGCTGTCGGTCGGCCCACACCAAGGAAGTCACGTTGGGGCCAGAAAAGATCTGAAGGCCCTCCAACTCCCTCTAACCCACAATCCTGCCAATACTGTGGGTATGATCTGCCTCACGTGGGAGAATGCCCGGTGAAAACAAGAGTTTGTGGCAGGTGCAGCACGCCTGGACATTATGCGAGGGTGTGCAGAGCGGCTGTTCCGGTGACCATGTCGAGGGGGCCAGCGAGAGTGAGTGGGGGAAATCCCAGAAAATGTAGGAATGTGTCTGCCATCGAACAAGCAGTGCAGGAACTAGACATTGCTGAGGAAGAGGAAGACGAGGAGGAGGTCTTTTTCATCTCAAACATTGCCACAGGAGCAAAGAGGAGAAGACAACCAACTTGCACGGTGAACATTGGGGACGTACCGACACCTGACTTCATCGACACGGGTGCGTCGGTCTGTCTCCTGGCAGCAGAACACTATGAGGCTCTCCCAGGCCCTCCGGACTTGAAGCGTCAAAGGCCAGAATATATACCTTTGGGGGGATACACTGCTGCCAATCCACGGGGTCTTTGTGGCATCCGTCTCCCATGGGCAGAAAACAATCAAAGCAAGATTCTTTGTAACTGACGTGAGCTCGCACTCTCTATTAAGCTGCGCCGCCTCTGAGGCCTTAGATATTGTCCATTTTACCATGTCGGTGTATCAAACGGATATTGACCACCTCCTGAACCGGTTCGAGAACATATGCCAGGGAGTAGGCAAGCTGAAAGGAGACCCGATTAGACTACACATTGACGGGTCCGTGAGGCCGACAGCCCTAAAGCACAGAAGAATACCATTCCATCTAAGAGCACAAGTAGAGAAGGAACTCCAATCACTGATTGACATGGATATCATCAAAAGGGTTGAAGGCCGACGCCGTGGGTGTCCCCGATCGTAGTGGTGCCCAAACCCAAACAGCCTGGAGCAGTCCACATCTGCGTGGACATGCGGCTACCAAACGCTGCCATCAAGAGGGAAAGACACCTCACGCCCACGCTGGATGACATTGTGGGTGAGCTACAAGGGGCCAAAGTGTTTTCCAAGCTAGATTTAAGACTAGGGTATCACCAGCTGGAACTTCAACCGGAGTCAAGCTACATAACCACGTTCACCACACGAATGGTTATATCAATTCAAAAGACTGAGCTTTGGAGTCTCGTCAGCGGCAGAGGTGTTCCAAAATGTCATCAGTGGAGCCCTGGCGGGACTAAAGGGAGTCAGCAACATGAGCGACGACATCTTGGTCTTCGCGCCATCGGAGGCCGAACATTTGAAAAGGTTGGAACGTGCACTGGACAGACTCAAAGGTCTAGGCCTAACGCTACACAGGAAGAAGTACGAGTTCTTCAAGGACTGCATTGAGTTCTTCGGATTTGTATTCCACGCCGGAGGCGTCTCTCCGGACCCAGAGAAGGTGCAAGACATTCGCGAAGCGGCCCCCCCAGAATCACCATCTGAGATTAGAAGCTTTCTGGGCATGGTGGACTACTGCGGGAGGTTCATTCATGATCTGGCATCGCTATCAGAGCCCCTGCGGCCAATGACAAAAATGATGTAGCATGGACATGGATGACCAAAGAACAAGAGGCAATTACAGACATTAAGAACGCACTGTCTGGCCAAGAGCCAATGGCTTACTTTAGCCCAGACAGAGAGTCGGAAATCGTTGTGGATGCCAGCCCAGTGGGACTGGGCGCCGTATTGATGCAAGCGAAAACACATGGACATCTGCGCCCCATAGCGTACGCAAGCAAGGCTCTCACGGAGACTGAGAGAAGATACTCTCAAATTGAGAGGGAGGCTCTGGCCATATTATGGGGGTGCAAGCACTTCCGACTGTACATTTTGGTCAATCCCGTGGTAGTTATCACCGATCACAAGCCACTCATACCAATCTCGGCTGTGGCATCCTCCAAACCACGACCGCGAATCGAACGGTGGATGCTGTCCTTGATCGAGTACACAGTAAGGTTGCAATATCAGCCGGGCACCCACAACCGAGCAGACTACTTGTCCAGGCACCCTGGGGCTGGTCATGATCAAGACAACGTCGAGGTATATGATATGAGATATATGATAGGTTATTTATAACGCGCTTAATACCCAGAGGTTTCTAAGCGCGGACCCAGGGATCGAACCTGTGTTGCTTCGTGTCATCTTGTTTCCAAGTCGAGCACGCTGCCACTGAGCTATCCTCCTGGGACTAGGTAGTGGACTGCATTGAAATGGTCCGCAATATTGTGGAGGCTGCTTTGCCAGTAGCACTGTCACGTCATGAAATAGCTGAGGCGTCCGAGAATGATGAGATATTCCAAGTCATCAGGGCAGCGATGAGCAATGGTGAGTGGAAAGACGTGCTGCCAGGTGGGTGTCCGGTGCACAGAAAGACCTGCAAGCGATGTGGAAGGCACGCAATGAACTCTCGGTAACAGAAGATGGACTCGTGCTACGGGGTCGACAGATTATCATCCCGTGAGTTCTAGTGGGCAGGGTTTTCGAGCTAGCACACAATGGGCACCAAGGGGCAGCCAAAACAAACGCATGCCTGAGACCAAAAGTGTGGTTCCCCAACTGTGTGTAGACGATTGTGTGCGTGCCTGCATTCCTTGCCAGGCTGCCACCGATAAGGTCCATGGAGAGAAGCGAACCACCATGGGGGATGGTGCACGCTGATTTTGGATCCACGGGAAGAGGAATGTACTTCCTGGCCATAGTAGACCAGTGGTCGAGATAACCGGAAGTTGAACTAGTGGAGTCAACGGCGTCTGAACACACAATTTTGGCACTAGAAAAGATCTTTTCCACCCACGGGTTCCCAATAGAACTGTGCTCGGACAATGGCCCGCCATTTCAGGGACAACAATTCGGCAGATATCTGGAAGAAAGAGGAATCAGAAACAAGAGAGTCACCCCGCTCTGGCCAAGGGCAAACAGAGAAGCCGAACAGTTCATGTGAACTGTAAATAAAGTCTTCAGGATTTCGATGAATGGGGGAGGAGAGCTACGCCAGAATCTCTCTGAGTTCCTCAGAGAATATAGAACGACCCCACATCATTCCACAGGGGTCGCAACGGCAGAAGCATTGTTCAACCGCTGCCTCAGAGGACTATTGCCAGAGGTGGAAGGGAGAACATCAGGGATAATCGACGATGAACGAGTCTGACAAGAGTGACGGATCAAGAATGAGAAAGAAAGTGAGCGGATGAATCTACAGCAAAAGCCAATCGGAGTAGGGGACACTGTGCTGGTGAGGAATAGACGTCCGGAAGGTAAACTGTCCCTCACATACAAACCGGAACCTCTAGGGGCGACCCATGTAAAAGGGTCCATGATAACAGCTGCCAACTGGCAAGGAACTATAACGAGAAATGTGTCCTATTTCAAGAAAATAGACACCAACCAGCCGGATTAGAATCCGAGGATGAACGAGGAGGTGGGCTCAGATGCTACCCAGCCGACAACAGCACCAGTGGAAGAAGGGGGCATCGTCCCACCAGAAGCGCCTGTGCCGTCCCCAGATGGCAGTAGAAGGTACCCGAGCAGAGAAGGGTGCCAACGCCCGTCGAGGTTCCAAGACTACTTCATGGACCCGGTGTCCTAACAGGCTGTGAACAGTTTGTGTTAACTCACGTTGGGTTATTGTTATGATTATTGTTAAATTGTTTTCTTGTTTAAAGAAAAGGAGGGATGTTGCATAGTACGCAACAGTTGTGAGCATGCGCGTGCCTCGTTCCGGCTCGCGCATGTGTTTGAGAATAAACGAGGTCTCGAGGCGGCAGTTGCCGCTGGGACCCAATACCAGAAAGACGTGTCCCGCGTCTGCTTTCCGGGCATGTGTGAGTATGCGTGTGGGGCGGCCTGGGGCCAGGCCAAAGAGTAACACAATGCAATAAAAGGGACAAGTGGTTTCCTGCTTCTCAGTCATTCCATCAGACTCCTGCCTGCTGTGTGTTCTTGCTGTGCTGCGTCAGTGTGGATACTAGGCAGAGAGCCTGCCTTTACAGAGCCCTTTATGATGACAGGGCCCCTGCATGGCAACCCTGCCCAATGTCTACTATGGCAGCGCCAATGTGTGGCAACTCTGTCTCCCTGGCTGAAGGATGCTGTGCCAACACAACCTGTGCATCTTTGCCTTGGCCCGTGTGCCCACAGAAAACCGGCGGCAGTATCTTCCCTGTTTTGGCAGCCCAACATTGGAATGCCCTCCCACTCAACATTAGGACAGACCAATCCTACTACAGCTTCAGGCGGAACACCCTCACCTGGTTGCGGTCCAATGATCCCCATGAATAACCCTGCCATCTCACCCGCCCATGCCTTTGCTCAAACCTGAATGCTATGCACAGCATTAAATATGTAAATATGTAAATGCAACCGAACTGTCTCTATGTACAGCACTAAATATGTAAATATGTAAGCAATTTATTAACTACTGGTATATATGCACTTTCCACACAATGCAATGCTGTGCCTCTCTTTCATGTGTGCCTTATCCTGCAACTAAGTTTTTATGTAATCCTACCTTCCTGCTCTCTGTTGCGCCCTGTTACCTCTGGGTTTTGCGCGCCATACTAAATAAACAAACAAACAAACAAACAAACAAACAAACAGAGCCTGGGAATATCCTGCGGGGTGCCCCTAGCAACTGTGTGCCTGGACCGGGTGCACCCGAGCCAGACACAACATACAGGGAGATGTTGTTCCCTTGGACACTCAGGGATGAGGAAATCCTGTCCCTAAGTCAGTTGAGGTACCATCATGTCTGTTTATCCAGTACACTTGGGGACGATCAACAGACATTTACCCTTTGAACGAAGATTTCTACTGGGGGTATGAAGCACTAAGCCCTTTTTCAGATACTCAGGAGCAGAGCCATACAGGCATTTATACACCAGGCAGAGAGGTTTGAATTTAATACGCTCCTCCACTCTGAGCCAATGCAAGGCTATTCTCTCTGCAGTAACATGATCTCTTTTCTTCAGATTTTTTACCAGCCTAACCGCGTTGTTCTGTAGCACCTGACAACTAGAAACATCCTTAGAGGAGGCCCCTAATAACAGAGCATTGCCATAGTCAAGCCTTGATAGTATAATGGCCCTGGCTACGGTGGCCATATTACCCTCATTAAGAAACGGCCTAATGGCTTTCATGAGCCTTAAGTAATATGCCGTATTTTTTTGTAGGTAGCTAGTCTGGGCATGAGAATCCACCTGTGAGTTGACCATTATTCCCAGGGTCTTCACTTTCTGGACCACCTGGATAGTGGCATTCTTGATTTTAAACGATTTATACTCAGCCCCCAAGTTCGCTAGCTGATGACTTGATCCAAACAGCATCAGCTCGGTTTTAGAGTCGTTCAGACACATCCAGTTTGTCTGCATCCAATCGTCGATTATCTTATAAACCCTGGCTATTATTTCACTGTCTGAATCATAGTGGCTGCCACCCAGTTCCAGAATGAGTTGGGTGTCGTCTGCGTAATTAGTAAACGACACCCCCGCATTCACCAGTAGACTGCACAATGTGCGCATGTATATGTTAAACAACATGGGGGACAGACTGGCCCCTTGTGGGACTCCGAATAAGATGTCATACGGATCAGAAAAACTACTGCCCCAATGTACTCTTGCTTGGCGATCCGAGAGGAAAGACAAGAGCCAATCAATGGCTCCTTCCGAGCAACCCACATTCTCTCTAAGCGCCTTGATAAGAAGGCGATGATCCACCAGATCGAATGCGGCGCTTAGATCCAAAAGCATAAGTACTCCCAGCTTGCTTTTATCCATTAAGCTGAGCATCTGGTTCTGCAGGTCCAGCATGGCAGTTTCCGTACTATGGGATGCTCTAAATCCAGATTGTTGTTGATGCAGGATCTCCTCATTCTCAACAAACTGCTGCAGTTGCTGTGTAGCTACCTTGTCCAATAACTTAAGAACAAAGTTCGAATTAGTTATTGGACAGAGATTCCCAGGGTCTTTGGGATCCAGACCTGCTTTTTTAACTAGAGGGGTAATAGTAACTTTCTTAAGATCTCTAGGCACTATTCCCTCTTGAAAAGATGAGTTCACTATTCTCTGTAGAATAGGAGCGAAGATGTCTTTATGTTGTAGAATGATGTTTGGAGGCAAGATATTTTCTGCACAAGTGGTTGGCTTCATGTTATTCAGTACCTCTAACATCTCTGACTCTGAGATGGAGCTAAATTTAAAAGACTGCTCTCTAGCAGAAATATCTGTTACTAAAGGGCAGGTGTCTAGATTAGCAGAGGATCTAGCTTTGATAATATTCTGTCTTGCTTTTTCTGTTTTTGCTTGGAAGGCATTTAAAACCATATTACAATCCTCCTCAGATGGCGTAAATGGAGGGGTGAGAGAGTCAGGCTTTTCAATATTCTTCAGAATATCAAAAAGCCTGCTTGTCTTGTTTTCTGCAAGCTCAATTTCACAATTGAAAAAGTCGGCCTTTGCTGATTTAATCTTATCTCTATATTCCTTGTCCTTTTTTTTCCAGATAATTCTGCTCTCCGCGGCTTTGTCTGAAATCCATTTCCTTTCTAAGGTCCGTTTTTCCCTCTTCAAAGAATGAAGCTCTGGAGTAAACCATTTTTGGTTGTTGTTATTTTTCCTAATTAATTTCGAGGTAAGCGGAGCTTCTGCCTCCACTAATTCAGTGAGATGCTTATTATATTTATCCAGGAGGATAGTGCAGGAATCCTGATCCTGAAAAGAACCCGCTATTTTATCCGTGCAGGCTTTAAGGAGTAGCACATTCAAATTTTTAAAATCTCTCTTGGCTACTTTGATGTGGGGGTTTGGTATATATACATAGTGTGGTAGTTTTAAGTTAGCTGATATCATGTGGTGATCACTCCAAATGCAAGGGGTTTTTCTGCAGTTTAGTAATGATATGTTGTGACCACACAACCAGTCTAACTGGTTGGTCTGCGGAGTAGTAGGTTCCTTGTTAAGAATGGTATAATCCAAGTTATTCAGAGCTTTTTCCAAGGCAATGGCTCCCTTATCCTTCTTATTGCCTCGCCAAAAATTCACGTCGCCCATAACAACTGTGGATGCATTAGCAGTACTCAGGGTGTTTAAGTAAGAGCAGAGTTCCGACGAGAACTCTGAAACCAACACAGGTGGTCTGTAAATTGCTATTAGGTTTAAGCAGTTGTTGGGTGAAAACACTAGTTTAAGATGCAATGTTTCGCACCCACTGAGTCCTAATGTCACTTTGAAAAGTTTGAGACTGTTTTTGGCAATGATTGCCACCCCACCTCCTCTACCCTGCACTCTGTTTTCAAAATAAATAGTGTAGTCGTTAGGGATAGCCTGTTCGCAAGTAGGCCCCACTGGGTCCTTAAACCAGGTTTCGGTTATACAGAAAATGTCGAAATTATTGGAGATAATCATCTCTTTAATATTAGAGGCATGTTTAGGTAAGGAGCGTGTGTTAAGTAAACCAATCTTGAGTTCAGCAAACTTCTCCACACACTCCCGTGGTAAATCAGTGTCAGTAATACCCCCCACCTCCTTACTTGTTGCTCTATTGCATTCATGAAGCCCAACTTCGCTTGCTACTTTTAATGCTGCCTTTGCGCAGTCTGACCTTACATAAACACGAAACTCCAAAGTGCTCTAAAAGCCAGAGGGATATTCTATCGGACAGAAAATGAAGGGAGGCCAAACCTGACTCTGCCAACGCCAACACGTTCGGCCACGGACTGGCACAGACCGGCTTGCCCCGATTCGCGCCGGCGCGTTCGCGCCGGGTTTGAGCTAATGAAGCAGTCACAAACTACAAGGCTGCTGGGAAGTGTAGTTTCACTGCCCAGACAGCACGAGTAGGAAAGTAATCGAAATTGCAGTCAAACTGCGCATTAAGTAAAATACACTTTCTCACACTATGTCGGCAAAGCACACAAGGTAGTTACATGCAATTTACTATATGCTAAGTTTGCTATATGCTTTGGTTGCAATTCGAGTCAAATGAGGATAGCACCAATGAATCTCAAAGCAACTTTAAAATGACTTTTAAATGACTTTTAAAATTACCAAAAACGGCAAGAACACGGCGACATTATAAAGGTGGTTCCTGAGTAGGAGTTGACTCAAGTGGACTTTGTAGTCCGGCCAGACCGGCACAGACCGGCTTGCCCCGATTCGCGCCGGCGCATTCGCGCCGGGTTTGAGCTAATGAAGCAGTCACAAACTACAAGGCTGCTTCAAATCACTCTTCTAATACGAGTGAGCTAGCCAATGTTTTTGATGAATCCCTTGATCAGTAACCTTCATATGCATAGGATGCACTTGGTCGCCTGCAACTTTATGCATACCAAAACATCCCTGTACATGTTCCCCGGTTGATAATACTGGCACGGCAGAAACCCTTGCTGCCAGGAGCTCCACCTGGGGACTGGATAGGCATCATTGAGGGGTCAGTGGTAAAGCCGGCTGGGAGGCGGCGGGCAACCGCCAATTCCATAACACTGTTCCCGACTGCCTGACATCTCCATGCTACCAGAACATCATGACAGGCAGCGGAATGGTAATTCCCCATTCCCAGTCAATAGGACTCATCAGGAATGGGGCACTGAAGCACTGGCACCATTGTTAACGTTGGTGGTGCTTCAGTGAAAACACTGCCAGTAGGGGCCTGAACTCCTGGCAGGTCAGGCCTGCCTACAGTACCGTGCCCCTGCGGGAAGACTCGGAGTTTTTTGGTCCGGAAAGGGTGCTGGTACGTTGCTAACGGCACCCTTATTTCCGGACGGCCAAACCTATAGTTAAGCCGATGTCTGAGAGGAAGAAAGGGTGCGTGCAGCATTGCTGCATACACCAGTTCCCCTCTTCCACTTTCCACAAAAAATGCATTTCGGCGCTCATCTGTTCCTGGTACTCCAGGACCTGGCTGGGGTTATGTAGGGTCATGCGCTGTTGGCTAAAAGCTGTGATTATTTCATGGTTGACGGCGAAATATGAAACAGCCACACAAGTGCAGGAACTTTTCAGTGTGCTGTGCCTCCTTCCTGTCTAGCCACTCATTTGCCTGACTTGCCAGATACAGGTTTCGGTCATTCAGGACATGAAATGCCTCAACCAAGATCCTGATGGTGGAGGCCACCTCAACGGTTGCGTTGGATCTTCTACCACCTGCTGACATTTCTTCATTTCAGATAGCTGAGCTACCACTAGGTCCTCAACATCTGCACTGGCCTCAGGGTGGACACTTTGAGGCTGCTTCTCAGAGGACTCCAAGTTAGCAATACGAGAACAGGTAAAAGGCAAATTACGGGCAAAAAAAACACAAGGTAAAAGACAAATGAAAATGACCTGGGGGTTTTGGGAAAAGTGCAAGTGGAATTGGGGGGCGATTTTAAGGGCGGTGGTCCATGGGTAAGGAAGACAAGATTGTTTGTGCAGAACTTAGATAATTATATGTCAAGGGCTACATTTCCTTTATAAGACTGAGCATACAATTAGAGGGTCATTTTATTGTGCTGGGGATGTCACAGAGGAGGCATCATGTCAAAGATTTGGTGCTGTAAATCAAGGCTTCCACTCCCAGTGTAGAATTGTGACTTGCACATATTTATTCTTTTTTTTCCTCTTCATAGATCAACCATCTCTCTGGTCAATACAGTGATTCTGCTTTTCTTCTTAGCTCTCCCTCTGCCGCCAGCCCGTTCACACTGCGTGGCAGAGTGACCTACCTTTATTATGCCTCCTCGAAGCTCCGCCCCTTACACTCTCTGTGTGATGCAGGTCGAGCCCTCAGCATGCACGCCATCTTTACATCACCTCCCTTCCTATGAATCAAGGTGAAGCATTGATGTTTGTTAGCCCACAAACAGTTCATAGTCTCTGTACTTGCTTGCTGTGTGTCTGCTCCTCTGTGACCTGCTTCCTTCTTCAGTGCTTCCTTATGGATTTGGGCTTTCACTTGGTTCTAAGAGGGATGTTTCTTCATGCCCTGATTTCTTGGCACATTATCTTTCCTAACTCGAGTCGTGCCTGGCCTTGAGATCCTTCAGTGGACCTTCGTGTGGGGCAACGTTCTGTTTCTAGATCTTTTCAGTGGTCCTGGCTTGTTGCATGGAGGCTTAATCTTTCGCCACTTAACTTTTTTCCTCCTTTGCTTGTTGTGTTACTGCCATGAACGTCACGTATTTGCGTAGGTGCACAATAGCGGGACTGCATCCCACTTTATTTGTGGGGACGACATATTTTCACTAGGATTTCCTCGTATCAGCTAATTATGACCTTTTCCCGTGGTGCTCCTGTCTTATGTTTTTTAAATTCAAGTTGTGTAGATACTCCGGGAGCTGTTTTTGTCAAGGACCCACATTTTTGTCAATGGTGTTCTTGCCCGTCTGCCTCTAATGAAATGGCAATAAACTTGGGGTGCTGCAGAGCACTGAGAGGGCATTCAGGACTGCTTCCTCACCGCCTATGCCCACTGCTAATGCCACTTTCAGGGTACTCTTTATGAATCTCTTCATACGTTCCAATTGCCCATTTCCTTGCGTTTGATATAGAGCTATTTTTATGTGTGCAATTCCTCATTGCTTCAACAATTCTTACGCTTCATATGATACAAACTGGACTGCATTATCAGTTACCATGTGAGCCAGTGCCACCCAGCTACTGAATACTTCTTTAAATACTGCATTACCTGTGGTTGTGGTTATGCTTTCCGTAAACTTAATTTCTGTCCCTTTGGAGGCATAATTAGTGATGACTATGGCATCCCTTTTGTTGCTTCTCATGAAGACCATCGGGACAATGAGGTTGGTTTTCCAGATTTCCACATTCCATTTCTCATTCTATGATGGTAGTGTTCTGGTGGACAAGTGCTCGTTGGTTTCCTGTCACACCTGTTATGTTATGTTATGTTATGTTAGGCATACTTGTTAAGTGCACGTTCGCCATAGGCATCATGGCGCTGAAAGGGAGAGAGGTCAATGTACCCGACAACCATAATCCTAGAACAGCTAAGTTTTTAATGCTTTCCTAAAGGCAAAGTGGTTTTCCAAATTGTTCGAATACAGCGGCAGGCCATTCCAAAGCCCGGGTACAGCAACAGAAAGAGCACACCCACCACTGTGCGAATGCTGAAACACAGGGACGGTAAGTAAGCCAGCTGTTGCAGAACGCAGAGACCGCGTCGGGAGGTAGCGCGTAAACTTAGCACACAAATATTCAGCCCCTTGGGCATGCAGAGCACGATGAACCAGACAAAGTTTTAAAAGCAATGCACTGGGTAACCAGTAACCAGTGCAAGAAATGCAGCACCAGGGAGAGAACCGGTGGTGACCCGAGCAGCCATGTTCTGTAACCGTTGAAGCTGCTGAATGAGTCCCTTTGGTTGGGACAAATAAAGGGAATTACAATAGTCTAAACGGTTTAGCACAAGGGAAGCCACAACAGGAGGATGGAGATGAGAAGGAATTAGTGGAAGGACCTTCCTGAAAATTCTTAGATGAAAATGCCCTGCTTTACAAACAGCGGCAACCTGGGACTCCATAGAAAGAGAGGCCGAGATAATTACACCCAAATTCCTCACCTTATCGGCCAGGATAGAAGGGGACCCAAAGAAGAAGCCAAGAAAGAAGAAACACCAAAGTGAGGGGCTGGAGGGAATCCTACCACCAGCATCTCAGTCTTGTCCCCATTCGACTTCAGCCAATTGCAGTTCATCCAATCTCCCACGGCTGCCAAACATCCCCGCAGGCACTACAACATCTCAGCCTGATCAAGATCTAAACGGATCAGGATCTGAGTGTTGTCGGCGTACTAGTAACATCTGACGCCGAAGGAGCTGATGAGACATACAAGAGCCAGATGTAAATATTGAAGAGAATAGGGGACAAGGTGGAACCCTCAGGGACACCGCAGAGAACTGGAAAGATAGAGGAAAGAAACGGGGGGAGGGAAAGAGTCTGAGTTCTATTGGCTAGGAATAAGGTAAAGCAGGTGTGAACCTCGCCCAAAATTCAGTGGCAGTGGTTCAGTAAATTTGATGAGATCTTGATCCATGTTTGGTCACCAATACAGCTCTCTCGGTTGTCTCTTCATGATTGTCTTTTCCAACTATCTTTGAAGGGAAAGTCATGCCACTGTACCTCACATCGCCATTTTGTTTGTTCTCAGTAGCACATTACTGGATATTTTGCAGAATGGCTGCAGGCTCTGTGAGATTATTTTTGGGTTTGGCATATCTTCTTCGCAAAGCTAATTCCTGCTTTTAGGTTTTTGTCCTCTGTCATTTGTGTTTCTCTTTCTTCTTTGGTGATGGTTCCATGCATTGGACCAGGCATATAATTTCTGCTTGCAACTATGCTTTCACGTTTGAAGTAGAGTTTGCTTCCATCAGCCTGGATGTTCTGCCACCTTGCAATGTTCTCAATCATATCATTGAACTCTTGCATTTATTAATCTAATCTGGCCGGGAGGGGTGTAGGATTACCTGATTTTCACTGCTCCCAGTACGTTGACCAGCGGCTTGTTCCCAGTCTGTAATCGAAAGTGTTTGCCGAATAGGTGCTTCGTTTGAAAACGATTGGCTTCCCATATGCATGACAAGAATTCCCTCAAAATGACTGAGTAGTGTCTCTCTGACTGGGTCAGTGACTTTGATGCAAATGCTGTTGTCCTTGTTGCGTGTCCTGCCCTTGGCATCAAGCGGGCTCCTTGCACTTATACACTAGCATCCCCTGACACTACTGTTGGTAGCTTTGAGGCAAAAGGGTATACACATGGTGCACTCACTATCACTTACAAGACCCCTCAGAAAGAAGCCTTTTCACAGTTGTCAGACCTCTCGTGATGAGCACTGCTATGAAGGAGTACTTTCATGCACTCAGTTCTTACTTCAGTTCAGTACCTCAGGTGGTCGTGGCCATTTGGCCTCGATTCATCAGAAATACTCTTCACTAGGCTGTCTGTGGGTAGTACTCCAAGGATTTAATGTGAGCAAGTCACAGTCTCAGCCTTGGTGTGTCAGCTTTCCTCATGACCTTTAATGAGCTAAGACCTTCGGTGACCTCCCATAGTTTGATCACTCCCTCTTCACGCAGGTATGCTATGACCATTTTTCCTGCATGGGTGCTGTCTGCACCTTGCGTTTGACCGGCTTGGCATATTTTGCCAACTGGATCTCTTGGCAGCAGTTTTTAAGTGCTCCTATTGCAAGGTTGAATACTGCTTTGTGGCCTTTTAGAATGTTGCCAAGTTTTGATCCTTTTATGGTTTTGATCCTTTTGATGGCAGAGGGGCCAAGTTTGAAGTCCAACCTAGCTTGAAGGGGTCATCCTAGAACCGGGCTGCCATGCTTTGCTATGTAAACCTGCCATGTGTTTATCTGGTCCTGAACGTGATTGCACAGTTAATGTACCCTACAACTGAATGGGCACAAGCTATGGGATAGAGGGGCGGTTGATGAGAAGGTTTGACATAGGCTCTGAAGTCAAAGATGGGTTACTGTTGATGCCCCTGCTGTTCAACATCTTTCTAGGCAATCTCCCTTTATTCTTTAAGCAAGGCACCCCCAGATTGACTATGGTAGGGTTGCAGCACATACTAAACAAATGAGATGCCCTATGTGCTGAAAAACTCAATAAATGGATTTCAGTACCTGCATGCTGAGGACCAGAGACTGTGTTCTTATTAAAAATATATCATTTTATTCTGTTACAATTTCATAAAATACATAATTTCTAAACAATTGTGAAAAAATAGTTAATTTCCAACACCCATATATTTTTGAAAAAAAAGAGGTTTTTTGTACAAAGAACGCATTTTTGTGTAAACATTTCTCATCTACATGTATCACTAACATACAATACAATCATTCGTTTTCTCAACCAAATCCAATTTAGTAAAGAAATTCTAATTCACATTTGTAGTAATAATATTCCTACTTTGAAAGTCCACCGTTGTGTTGCAGCACATACCCATCTTACTCTATGCTAATGGCTGCCATGCCTCCTCTGCCACAAACACGGTTAGATCTATCTCATTCCGGTGTCTCTTCCTAGTGCCTAAATCCCCACTGTGGGTTATGATTAGCAAGGGATGTGGGGTCCAGCATGCTGGCCTGGTCCAGTGGATTGCTGCAGCGTGCACACACTGGGCGCCGCCATGATCGATTTATTACGCATGTGTGGGGGCCCGATTTTTGGGTTTTGCGCATGCGTGGTAGGGAAAGTGTCCTTGGGTACTGCAGTGAATGCACAGTGGCTGTTAGACTAATTCCCAGAACTTGAGAACTGTATAGTTCAGCGGGTACAAACCACAAGCATTTCTGACCATGCTTTAGTTGCTACAATGCTAGTTCTACACTGCCCTGCTTTTCTAGTGGGTTTGTATTCTCGTGTTTCCTTTACCTCTGGTTTTCTTCCTTCGCGTCCTAGCCTGCCAGCACTTCTCCTGACAGAATCACAACCTGCCTCCGTCTCCCTGAGCTCTCTAGTACATCTTTCTGCCTGCTAGTATTCTGCCTGCAAGTTTTCCGCCTGTCCTCTTGCTGTGTCCTTGCCTGCCTCCTATGAGCTCCACCAGGTTCCTCACTTTCTGCCTGTTTTCAGCCGGCATACTTGTTGGGTCTTTCTTCAGTTTTTTTTTTTTTTTAATGTCCGTGCCTACTTTTCGTCCCGTTTGGTGAGCTACCTTCGACCATCACCTCTGGTCACAGCGGAGTCAGTATTTAGAAGATTTTGAACTAAGCGTCTACTGTCAGGACTCGCACAAGGGGAGTAGACTTTTGGATTTCCCAGGAGCGGGGGTGGAGAGGGAGCAGTGGGCAAAATTTCGGGACGTTCAATTTTTACGCACTTGCACTGCCCTGCCACACTAATCAAGGAACGCTTCTCTGTGGTGCAGAGAGCTAGGTAAGTGAATGCAGGTGTGCATGCCACGTGGCATTGGGTTGGTTTCCAACTCCACCCATTGTCTTGTGTCATTGCCCGGGTGAGATCCTTTCATGACCGGTTGAAGATGAGAAATCGTTACGCAGCGCAGGCAAAATGTGGTATGTGACCGATTACGAAACCTATGTACAGCGCCTGAGATGAATGCCACACAAGATCTGCTAGATGAGCAGGAACCTCAAAGTAGCAGCCCTTAAACTAGAGAATACCCCGCTCAAACAGGCTATAGCCCAAGGAGCCGCCACTTGTCTTTTGCAAAGCTCTGTGGCCTGGGAGCCCCTGTGAAGTATGGTGGGGATCCACACTCACTGACAGGGGTTTCTAATCATTGTAAACCTAATTTCCTGTTTCCCCCATCCCATTTCGTTCAGGATAAAGCGATGATTGGATAAATATTGAATAATTTGACTGGCAGTGCTCTTGCCAGGGCTGCACCTTATAGATCTGAAAATAGACCCATTCTAGAAAACTACAATGAGTTTGAGAAAACCTTTTAAGAGGTGGTTTAATCCACCTTTGGAGAGGTGTTTTAGTCCTCCAATCCGGCTTCTTCCAGGCAAAACCAACTGATAGACACCAAGAAAGGGAACCAATACTTAGTGTTGCACATCAGTGGATTCTGGTGCTTAGCCACACACTCCCAATGGCCAGAAATCACTCAAAGACTCTATTCAGGTACAGTCCCCAGAAACAATATAAAGATGAATTGGTATTCATATCTACAACAGAGTCCCCACAGGCTATGATTGACTAGTTATTGCATGTTGACCATCGTTTGTCTGAAAGACGAGGTGAATGATGGAGGACAGAACGAGCACGCCAGAGGACCCAGATGATTACTAGCAGCCCTGTTACCCCAGTCAAGATGATCCCAGTACCTATACATTTGGGTGTCATGAGTGGTCCTTTGTCACAAACAGAGAAGAGACAAAACCAGCTGCAACACGTGTCTTTACTATTTGCAACTGTGCTACTGGGATTAGAAGTCTGAGTTATATAAAACCCAAAGGCGTGCCCCACTTAAACCCTAGCGGTTTTCGGAGCATCCAGCAATTATATGGAGTTTTTACATTTTATTTTATTTTATGCTTGTTACAGCAAGTTAAATACTGTTTCAAAGCGCCCACAGGGGGAGGAGAGGGAACAAGGGGGGGGAAATACATTATAAAAACACAATATTTAAAAGAGCAGTGGAGGGAAAAAGGAACAAAGGACAAACCTACTATGCCTTGTGAGTATTCAGAATGTGCAAGTGCAGCAAGGAGGAGGGCAGAGGGGGTATGTGCTGTGGAGTCTGGGCTCATGGGTGAGCCACAGATGAAGTGCTTGGGTTGTTGAGTGCTACACGGTCAGGTGCCACGTTAGGAGTAAGTGTGAACCTCCAGGGCGGAGGGTGTGCCAAGGCAAGTGCTGAGGGTAGACAGGAGCTGGGCCGATTGGGTGTGGTAAGTCAGGGGCCCAGAGGATGCATAAGGTCCCCGGACACCGATCACAGGAATTGTGGGATTAGCTGAGGAGAGAAGAAGCGAAGGAGGAGATAAAGAGGAAAGTCTTAAGGAGCTTCCGGAATTTAAGAAAGTCCTGCTTAAGGCATATAGGGAGGGGAGGCTGTTCCGTGGGAGGGAGCCAGCCGAGGAAAGCGATCAACCACCTAACCTCTGTTTAGCAAAATGCTTTACACACAAAGAGTTGGTGCCAAAGGAGCGTAGTGGTCTAGAGGGAGAGTAGTTGGTATGGTAAAGTTGAGGATAGTTTGGTCACCGGTGTTTCTATTTTTAACAATTCTTATTTTTCAAATAGTCACATGTCATACAGGTTTCTATTCCAGCAAGTAAGGAACCAGGTGAAATGCAATAACAGAACATGCCATCTCATACCAAACATACAGAGGATATACTGGTAAACAATCAGTAGGAGAGTGCACTCCCGATGGGAGGTCCTAGTCCAAATACTCTGTCCCACCATCCTCAGGAACTAGGTGCTGGGCCAAAAGGTAAGACACCAGAGGGCACCAAATGTTCCTGGGCTGGGTCTGTGGGCCACAGAGCACCCCATACTACTTACCCACATTACTCAGCCAGATCAAGTCCTCAAGCCAAAGACGAGGATTGGGGGGGAATCTGGCGGGTCCATCGTAGCAGAATACATCACCTTGCCACTATCATGCAAGTTGCCAGGAACTTCCAACAGTGGTTTGGTGCCCCTGGGAGCCACCCAAACATACAGCACAAAGATTTGCACGATACTCCATGACCCTCCATTTCTGAGAGGTTTCCACTACCCCGGCCCAGAACCCCTGCAGCCTAGGGCATGACCAAATCTTATGCATAAAACAAGCCGACTCTGTGTGGCACCTCAGGCACTTATCAGATCTGGTGTGGTCAAAATGATGGAGATGGGCAGGCGCCAAATATGATCTATGCAGGGTCTTGAGCTGTATCAACTGAAGTCATGTATTAAATGCACCTTGATGTGTATGCTGACAATGCAACACCCACTGATTATCTGTAAATGAGCTGCCCACATCTTCCTTCCACTTCATTTTACACTGCAAGGACTCCCGCAAGGAATCACGTCGGACCAAGCCATACACAGTGGAGATGACCCGCTTTACAGAAGGTGACATATGGAGATACTGCAACAATGGCAAAGGTGGGGGTACATCAGGTAATGTAGGCGACCACTCTCTGAAGGCTGCCCGCATGCGGAAATACTCTAATATTCGGCAAAACCCCACACCCATCTTAGCCGTAAATAGTTCCTGAGAGACAAACACCCCACCAGGATACAAATCCGACATATGACCTATCCCGAGCCCCTTCCACTCTCGGGCCAATGTCGCATCGCATGTGGGGCGTAAACACTCCACGTACCATAGCTGAAGCCCGAGGTCTAAGGGATTATCTACATCGACCTCTTCTAAATCTTATTCCACGTATGCACTGTTCAGGCCACTGGGTCAAACTTGCATTTATCCAAAGCCTTCCTGGACACTAGTACCCCCTGTAGAGCAAACAGGTGCACCAAGCACCTCGTATTTCTCGCATGTGGAGAAGGGGAGTATACCCGTCGCCCAGTATGATGCAAGGTGCACCTGTGCCACTAGAAAGTACAATTCCATGTCTGGTGCATTGATACCACTGCAGTCCCAAGGGAGCACCAGCTTATCCCAGCTAATTATTGGAGACTTCATGTGCCACGCTAGCCTCACCAATACACACACAGGAATGTTTTGTAAAAGGTACAACAATTTTGGAAACACCACCATTTTGGCCATCGCCACCCGGCCCAGCAGCGTTAAAAGGAGTTCAATTCATCTATCCACTTTGGCTCTCAAGATCTGGAGGTACCTCATGTGGTTTTCCTCCAAGAGAGATTTGAAGTCCCGACTGACCGGCACCCCCAAATACGTCACGGAAGACTGCTCCTGTCTGTATCCGCCAATATAAACCGGCCTAACCATGGCTTCATTAATCAGGAACAAAATGGACTTAGTCCAGTTCACCTTGAGACCCAAGAATGACCAAACTCTGCAACTTCCCGCGATATAAAAGACATGTTTATCACAGGGTCATTGAAGTATAAAATCATATCATCGGCATATGGAGACACCACCTCTCTAACTACACCCATGGGTAAGCCCCTTGCAATATGGAACTTCTGCAGTCGGGCCGCCATCGGCTCAATCGCTATTGCAAAGAGTAGCAGCAACAGCAGGCATCCCTGCCTGGTCCCACGACCCAGAGCAAAGGCTTCGGAGTGCTTACCAAACAAGCCAATCCAAGCATTTGCCCCTCATACAGAAGTCGCACCACCTTCAGGTAGTACTCTGGAACACAATCTTGCGCAAGCACCACAAAAAGATAACCCCACTCAACAGAATCAAATGCCTTTTCCATATCAAGCAAGACCGCCACCACCTGTATGTTAGGGTAAATTTGGGCCAATATAGCAAAAAAACGGTGTAAATTAAGTGAAGTCGACCTACCCAGAATAAATCCAGACTTGTCTGGATGAATTAGAGCTGAAGCAAATGGACACAGCCTTTGTGCCTGAATTTTGGCAAAAATCTTGGACTCTAAATTCAAAAGCAATATCAGGCAGTACGAGGCGCAGTCCAGGGGATCCTTGCCTGGCTTCAAAATCAAAGTCATCATCGCCTCTTCCCACACCACCAGCTTATACTTGGCCAGCTCTGGTCCCAACTCCTTATAAAACTCTGCAGCTATACCGTCAGTACCGGGCGCCTGAGCTGTAGGTAGCGCTCGGATAGCTGCTAGGATGTCATTTTCCATAACCGATACCCCCAGTGCCTCCACCACATCCTGATCTAACAACTGCAGGAAGGCATCCTTTAAGCACCCCATCAACTCATCAGTATCCACGGACCCTTTTGACAAGTACAGCCACTCATAATATATGCAGAAAACGTCTGATATCCCGCCTGACTCCACTACTACCCGTCGGTCCGCCGCCCGCACCGCTGCTATATCAGCAACATCTCCATCCTGCCGGAGCATCGCCGCCAGGAGCCGACCCGCATTTCTTCCTCCCCCTAGCAGCGGGGCACAGCTGGGCGCTTCAGGTATTTGACCCCACAGTCAGCTAGCTCATTGAAATGGTCCATTGCTCCCTGCAATTCGACTCTAGAATTCTCTCCGCCAACACCACTGACTTGTCCTTCAAGAACCCCAATTCCGCCCTCCAATTCAAAAATCTGCCTCCTAATCGTTTTTAAGACGCCAAATTCCGGGGACATACACACACCGGGCAGGACCACCTTGGATGCCTCCCACTTAGAGGCCATCGAGGATACCGAGCCCAGGTTGTCTTGAAAATTTGACTGGACGATGCGGACCACTTCACTGTGAAACACAATATCAAAAATGCTGCGGCTTTAAACTGCCAGAAGCGTCTGGGCACTCCTTCCCACCCTACATCTAACTGCCATAGCACAGAGGAATGATTGGGCAGAGTCCGCGTAAGGAGGGAGCAATCTACCATCATCCGCACAAAGGACGGGCCCACCAGGACATAGTCCAGGCACGAGGGCATATCAAGTACAGTTGAATGGAACAAATAACTCCTGTCGTCGGGTTGATGCACCCGCCAAACATCCAATAGGTCTAAGTCAGTCTAAGTCGGACAGGCACCTTTATACCATGGCTGCTGCCTGGGAGAGAGGCCGGACACAACCAGTACACCTGTCCAGAGATGGGTCTAAAGCCACGTTGAGGTCCCCTGCCCATACAATATTAGTATACATATACTTATGACACCTAGATAGGAGTGACTTGAAGAACAACGGGTCATCCCCGTTGGGGTCATAAATATTCACAAACGTTATAGGGACATGCACCCAGCTGCCTGACACCACCACAAATCTACCCAACGGGTCAACCACACTCTCCACCATCCAAAATCGAAGCGATCTATGTATCATGACCCCTGCCAAATATGTTAAATACGATTTATAAGACCTGGTGGACCCCCAGGACTGAGCTACCCCCTCATTTGTCCTACCAACTAAATGGGCCTCAATACGTTCACAATAAGTAACAACCTTGTGAACCTTACACGGATTGTTTAGCCCCCACACGCTCCAGCTTATGATATTACATGTGGCCATAGTGACAAAGTTCCATAACACAGCGAAGGAATGCCCCCACAATCCCAGCACCCTAACCTGCACTCCAAGTTCCAGCTAACGAGTGAGCTCACCCTCCAGAGGTGTGAATCATTTTACCAATATAAACCCTGATCCTCACTACTGCCCACAATATCCCCTTCAAGACCCCCAACAAATACCCCCACATCACCCAACCCCTCCTACCCTCAACTTGCAGTGAAAAATCCTCCCAGCTTCCCCCATCCATCACACTCACAAAAACATGGGAGACCGCCCAGCGGCGTTGGACTCACTAACTCTTACAGCCCACTCTGAGAACCACTTTTCAGATGAGGAGGCAAACAACTTCAAGGAGAAAAAGCCAATGGCTGTAACGTTATACAAGTACCAACCACAACACAACCAGTGCACAACATTGCAGAACTAGGTCAACCAGGACCCCCCGGTACCGCATAATCCAGGCTCCCAACACTGGCATGCTAACAATGGGACCTGCACCCAGGCGCTCCCCTGGGGGATAGGACAGAACCTCACAGGCTATCCTGAACTATCTGCTCCCACTAGGCTTCAAGAATTGGGCAACGTTGCTAGGAGGTCATGAGCATATGCTGGAATGACAAAAAAGTGAGTCTGTTTGTCGTGGATCACCCTCAGGCGTGAAGGGTACAGCATTGCATAGTGAATGCCGCGCTCACGAAGTGAGTGCTTCACAGCCGAAAAGGAGAAATGGCTCACTGCACAGACAGAGTAAAGTCAGGGTAAAAAGAGATCCTGTCATCCTTGTAGCAGAGGTCACCCAGCTCACAAGCCCGCCAAAGCACAACATCACGATCCCTATAGTTTAATATACGGGCTATGACTGATCGAGGAACCGGTCTCGGAGCCTGCTGCATCACCCTCACCCGAAAAGCACGTACCACAAGGAATTGAGACGAGAGAGGGGGATCTTGCAGCACCTTCCTGAGGAACCCCTCCTGGAAGAGTTCAATGCCCTGTGGCAGTACAGGTTCAGGGACACTGACCACCCGTATATTGTTTCTGTGGGTCCTTGCTTCCAAATCTTCATTTTTGTCCTTTATCTCCTTCACCTCACACTGCAATGATCAGAGCCCCTGATTCATTGCCCTTCTAGAATCTTCCGGTGCTCCCACTCTCTGCTCTGTCTCCTAAATTCGGTCACTTTCTTTCTCTATCTTTTTTTGCATCCGGTCCACCTTATATGTCATTCCATCTAATTCCGTATTTATGGCAGCAAGCCCACTTTTCATTTTGGCCAGAATTAGTTCCAAGGCAGGGTTAGGGTCACTCCCTGCCATGCTCAAGGCCGAGGTTCCTGGGCACTGCACCCTCTCCTACCCCACCATTGTGCCAAGAGGGGACCCAGGGTTGGGGTCCTCCTGCTGCCTTGTCTTCTGCCCAAACTGTATCCTGGATTGTTTTGTGTTGCCCTTTGCCATAAAGAGAGCTGCCCCCCACTCTCAGAGGCAACTCGGGGGTCACTGGTCCCTTATCAGAACCACTAGCAGGGTGCCCACACACCACTTGAGCCAAGATCAGGTCAACTCTCAATCTGTTGCCTGCGGGGAAGCCCTCAGTCCAAGCCCCAACCAGCCAGGGTACTCCCAGGCCACTCAGTATCACAGGTCCTCCCATCGGGCAATATTCCGGCTGCAGAACCACAGGCTACTTGTCACCAGCCTCATAGCCGTAGCCGAAACAATATGGACTCCCCTCACCTCCAGGGCAGGCCACAGACAGCACTCTGCTCTGCCCGCCACAGCCCTGCAGGCACCCACACACCGTCACTGTAGGGACCAGCACCAGGGGCATTGCATCCGCTCCACTTCAGGCACCAGTAACACAGTGGTCGTGGCTCTGATACGAGCCTCAACCGGCTCCTGCCACGCTCCCAGAGCCCCCCCTCGGCCAGCAAGGATCTGCTCATGAAGTGGGGCTTCCTCACCTAGCCTGATGTGGCCGCCTGTTCCGTGCATGACTCTGGGGCGGCTGACACTAGGCCTCCGGGGCCGGCTACAGTATCACGCCGATGCTCCTCCTCTCGGCCACATAGTGGGTCCCACCACTCGCAGCCCGCCATAAGTCTGCGCCACAGCCTCTATACGGGTCTCGTCCTGGGATTCTACAGGCGCCAATGTGCACAACAATTAGATCGGGGTTGTCCATGGCCCAGAGCAAAAATAAGTGCTGCACTGGGCTCCCAGGTAGCAGTCGGCTCCTTCCTCCAGGCGCATGGTAAAACAGATCAAGAGAGAGCAGCCTCTTGGTCGCA
The DNA here is from genome assembly GCF_040938575.1 of Ambystoma mexicanum. Classification (NCBI taxonomy): domain Eukaryota; kingdom Metazoa; phylum Chordata; class Amphibia; order Caudata; family Ambystomatidae; genus Ambystoma; species Ambystoma mexicanum. The sequence goes on along the minus strand of NC_090934.1, from coordinate 857,920,440 downwards.
GGCTCCCCCCCAATGCTACTGTTTTAAGTGCAATACAGATCATGGGCAAAAAGACTAAGAGACGTGGAAACGCTCCAGAAACTGCTTGCAATTCTTTTCACTAACCAGGTACATTTAGGCAATGAAGTCCAACAATAATGGGTTTGTAGTTGACTTTAATTGCAAAATCAGAAAATTCAGAAAGCCTCTTGCATCATTAGTGACAGAGGCCCAACTTTGCAACTTACCTAAGCAAGGAAATGAATTGCCTGTATTAAAGAAATATTAGTATCAGACAATATGCAAAGAATTAAGCAAGACATTCTGTGAGAAGAAAAGGACATTACCAGATTTTCAAAAGATGCAGAGTTCTCTCACCTGTCGAGTAAAGTGCCAATGGATTCACTGTTTAAAAAACACTTTGATGTATCTTTTCATTTACAGAGCCCTACAGATAAGGGGTGTGTTAGACACGTTTACTCACAACAAATAGGCAAATAGGAAAATACTCCCACAAAATAAGAATAGGGAGTACAAATACTCCCACCAAAAAGTAGGACACAGACATAAGAGCTTGTGTCCCTGCTCTCCCCCACAGTTGGATTGATATGTTTGAACCAGTAGTGCATGAAGCATCATGGGAAGAAACTATTATTATTACTGCCTGAGCCAAAGAGGTAACAAATTATCTTTTAATCTGCATGAATAACTAGTTACAAAGAAAAATTACAAACAAATTCAGCCTGATTCACGGAGTTCATGGAGTTATTCGCGTGCAAAACGCAGATTTGCGCACCTTTCTGCCCAAAAATCCCTGTTTGAAGGGCAGAATTGTGTCTTATAGTCAAAAACACATTTAACTCGCTTATAAACTAATCCCATTGGGAATGTGACATACCTTTTTACTCCCTTAAAAATTATTTTACTCCCAGCTTGCAAAAATAAGGAGTTACTCCCACTTCAAAATCTTAACTGGCGCACTGCATCTACTGACAGATTATTGTACAAAACCATAATGAAACATTGAACTGATTCAAATTAATATATTAGCTATGAGCACGATTTGAAAAGCCATATGTTGTGTGGTTTGAAAAAGCTGTGCATTCATTTCTGTCGCTTAACTTTCTGAAGTTCAGACTTCTACAGTATATTTTTCTCATATAAATCCAGTCCTATTTTAATTGCGAGCTTCAAAAGCAAACACATCTATACAAAATGACACGATAAACTCTGCCTAGCAACAAACATGGCCGTGTGTAGAGCTATTGCAAGTGAACATCACATCCATCATTGCCTGAACCCCTTATAAAGGTCTCTTTACCTGAATCATGGGACTGGAGCACAAGATGCTGTTCACAGGGCAAATGCAGCACATGCCTGGACTGGACGAAACAGCTTACACAGGCTGGTTTAACTGTGCGGGGGGCACCCCCAAATGGAAGAACAGAGCGTGTGAGGTATGCATTTCTCATGTCAAATTAATTACCTTTGATTTACCACTGACTGTACATTTAAAAAGAAAAATGAACATTAATCTGCTTTTATACAATGTAAACACACACGACCAAGTGCACTGAGATTATGAGCATCTCGTCTTTAACTTGACAGCGTAATTTCCACAATTATGAAAATGAATACAAATTATGAAAATTGGTAACTCCATAAGTAAATATCCCACCTGGTCGTGTCACACATCTAAGCGTGTGTCTTGGGTGGGAGCTTAATAGAAATCCATATTTTGTTAATGCGTTATATTTCTGCATTAAATTATGAGGGAAAAGCTGATTTTGTATCCACCAAAATTGAGAGCACATTGTCCCCCACCATTTTTTAGGTCACAAACCACTGGGGGTATTACATAGATGTGCCATTGATTTGGATTTTAATGATGGCAAAGTTTGGTCCAAGCTCGAGGAGACCCAATGGACTTCCAAGAATTAGAAAAAGCATTGAAGTCAGCTCAATTAGTGGCTTATTCTGCTGAAATTCAAATGGAAGAAGTCACTATTCCAGGAAATACTTGATAATATACATTGCCAATAAAGATCAGAAATGGACAAGCCTTGTTTGGTAAAGAGGGAGGTTATCCCCATATTCGAGGCCTTCACTAGTGGACAGGGCTAGCGGGATCCCAGGCAAGTTGTGGACAAGGAATGCCGAAGTTGGCATACCATTACACATCCCCGCACATCAAATCCCCCTCCATGTTTGTTGCATATATCGGAGTTGAACAGGGGAAACACATGCAGGGCGTTTTAATGTGGAAGACTTGGTTTCTGACTGGAATTTGTCTCCGCCTCTCCATGCAAAGCAGGGCCAATGGAGTCATCCCTTCCATTTCAAGGTGGGGCTCAAATGCATAGGAACATCAAACCAGAGAGAGAAAAAAACGGGGAGCAGTAAGCTCTATCCTGTGTAGACGGTCAACAGAAAAGGGTGTTCCGAGTCACGAGGAGCTGACAACCATGCAGCAGGTATGGCAGGCAGAGCCCCAGAGCAGACCACAGAGTGCTGACACTCCAAGAAAGCAAAACTCTTGGAAAGTAAGAAAAACTACTGTTCCAACTACCCCAGAAAGGGCGGACACAACAACTGACCAAACAGGGCTTAGCACTACCAAGACCCACACACGGCTACCGATCTGACTACCCCAGAAGGGGGTGGATGCAACAAGTGACCACACAGGGCTTAGCACTACCAAGACCCACACACAGCTACCGATCTGACTACCCCAGAAGGGGGTGGATGCAACAAGTGACCACACAGGGCTTAGCACTACCAAGACCCACACACGGCTACCGATCTGACTACCCCAGAAGGGGGTGGATGCAACAAGTGACCACACAGGGCTTAGCACTACCAAGACCCACACACGGCTACCAATCTGACTACCCCAGAAGGGGGTGGATGCAACAAGTGACCAAACAGGGCTGAACAAACCCGAGGCCCATGTACGGCTAAACCCGAATACTCCAGGAAGAGGTGACAAGAGAAACAGCCAAATAAACCACACAGAGCAAGCCTGAAGCCCACACATGGCTGACAAAACAACTACTCCCAGAGGGGACAAGAGAAGCAATCAGGCTCATCGGGTTGAGCAAGCCGAAGGCCTACATAGGGCTAATCAATTGAATAATCCAGGAGGGACACAGAACGAACAGTTGTTTTGCTAGACATGCCGGTGTCCAGTCATAGGGAAATGTAGATCCCACAAAAGGGATAAACCAGGAACTGTAAAGTAGCCAACACAAACATTGTTTTGACCAAAGGAGAAGCTGAGAGACATTCATTTTGTTTATATGAATGAATGAATGTTTGTGTCATTTTGCATTTTATTAGCATATTTTTAAAGCGCTCACACAGCCCGTGGGCATCGAGGCACTGTTACAGGAATGTGTCTCTTAGTGGTGCATGTATAACGCGCTTAATAGCCAGAGTTTCTTAAGCACAGACCCGGGATCGAACCTGTGTTGCTTCAAGTCGTCTTGTTTCCAAGTCAAGCACGTTGCCGCTGAGCTATCCTCCCGGGACATGGTCATGTTTCATGAAGTAAATAAAAGTATATTAATTATGTTTGAAACATTGAAATAGAGATTAGAGGGGTAGATAAGACGTATAGGAAAGCTGCAAAATTGAAATTCTATAACTATGTTCTAATCCAGCCTTTATACCCCTTTCTTCTAGTAACTAATCAGGGTGCCTTCCATCCTCCAGGATAAATGGGTGGGGGAAGGCCCAGAGAAAAGGGTGTCAACCGTGCAACACCACAAAGGAAAATATGTGGTGATCCAATTACACCTACCAGAAGATATAAAGATGAAACCAGAGCATCAACATTGGCTGGCTGAGGCCAGTCAATCGATCCCTTATACAGGGCTGAGGGGACTATATATTGGGAATGGGATGATTTCAATGACCCAGATCCGCGACCCTTTAGACATCAGTTCCGGGAGTAGGATATGTAGAAAGAAAAGACAGCCAAGCTCTTTCATTAAAGCCAACTGAGACTGAAAAACCATGCTAATGTTTTTAAGTGAAATGCAGAACATGTCCAAAACGAATGAGAAACCTGAAACTACCCCACAAACTGTTTGAGATTCCACTCACTCGCCAGGAACATTTAGGCACCAAAACAATGGGCTAGTTGTCGACTTTAATTGCAACAACATGAGATTCATAATGCCCCATTGCATCACTAGTGCGGAAGGCCCAACTTTTGCAACTTAGCTATGCAAGGAAATGAATGGCCTGGATTGCAGAAATATTAGTATCAGACAAAATGCAAACTATTAAGAAAACTATTCTGTAAGAAGAAAAGAATATCATCAGGTTTTCAAAAAGAGCACATTTCTGATATGTTGAGGAAAGTGTCAGTAGCTTCACGGTTTCAAAGACACTGATTTAATTAATGTATTGATTCAAATAATGTCAGTTTGCCACATTGAACTGATTCAGAAAAATATATTACCTTTGTATACACTTTGAAAAGCCATATGTTGGGTGATTTGAAAAACTGTATATTAATTTCTGTCCTCTATTTTGCTGACTTCAAGTGATGAGAGCCTCACCTGGGAGAAAGGAGCTCCCACCCTGGGGAGAGAGTCAGGGAATACTCTGACAAAATGGGCTTACCATTCAGAAGGTCAGACTTCTACCATATATTATTCTCATAAAAATCTATCCCTGTTTTAATTGCAAAGCTTCAAGGAAAAATACATCCAATGGAAATTACACTGTGAACTCTTCCTAGCAATAAACCTATCCATTTGTCCAGCTAATTGGAGAGAATAAAGAGACCTGTCATGTCCACCATGGCCTGAACTCCTTATAAATGTTTGTTTACTTGAATCAGGGGTCTGGAGCCCAAGATGTTATTCACAGAACCAATGCACAACATGCTGGACTTGTAGAAACCAGTTACAAATGCTGTTTGAACTTTGCTGGAGCACTGGGGACCACAAGTGGGTGCACAGAGCATGTCACATATGCATTTCTCATGTAATATTACATACATACCTTTAGTATATCACTGACTAAACATCCTAAAACACAAATTTACATAAATCAGCATCCATTACACATAAACACATCTAGTATTGTCACGTCTACTCATGTGTCTTTCGCAGGGGATATGTGTTTCTTAATGTGCCATATTTCTGCATTGGACTTCGAGGGACTAACTGATTTTGCATCCAGGAAAATTGAGAGCAAATTGGCTCCCACCATTTTTCAGGTCGCAAGTATAGAACTCATAATTATCCAATGGGGATTGGAGGGTGAATTCTGTGGGAGTGTCTGATTATGGAATGAGGCAACACAACGGTTTAAAAATATGCAGCATCATAATGACCCTGGGTGAGAATATTTTGATTATGGAATAGGCTGCAGAAAGATATATGAGGATCATGGATGGATTGATGAGAGACACTAAATGGAGTGCCAGGATTTCATATGGGATGTAGACAGAATGGTCCATATTTTAAGTAGAGAGGCCCAGTCCATATGAGAACTTGTGCAGATCAGCTTTGGGGCCTTGAACACCCATATTTCTAAAGGCATACTTGACAATTTGGGCTATGATACAATCATGAAGCGTCATAGCCTAATTGATCATTTGTAGCCTGTGGAGGCTGTCAATACTTTAAAAGATGTTTATGGATGGAAGGCAACTTAAATTAGTTATTTCTCTTAGAATAAAACTGAATGTGTATCCCAGGAAACTCTTATTCTGAATCTTCACAGATGGATTCATTTTTGAAGGGGGACTCATTTGTGAAGTGAAAGGGGAGGGTTACTTCTATGTATTCCATACAAACTATAAATCATTCTCCTAGATTGGGGTGGGTGAACTGGGATTGAGTGTGTCCCAAATTAGTGTCATGGTGTCCATAACCTGAGATATATGTAGGGGTTTGGTGTAATACACTAGGAATGCACTTTAAATGAAACCCACACACACAAGCAGACCTCAGCAGTGTAATTACATGGGAAAGAGGGAAGCATGCAAAATTCCCCTGATAGAAGCACTGGTTTGTAACATCGGGGAAGTGAAAAGGAAGACACTTAGTAATTTCCAGGAAACAATGATGAGAAGCACGAGTTGTGAGAAAACACAGGTTTATTACAGAGAAATAACGGCAATGAGAAGTCCGCCAGTCGCATACAGCAGAAAAGCTGAGACCTCGCCACCCCCACATTAATCAGCAGTATTTAAAGACAAAAAGAAAATGTAATATATTCACATATAATCTCAACATTATTTGTAACTAAATTCCAAGCATCCTGTTGTTTCCTATCTCTGTAAAACCTAAATTAGCAGAAATCGCCCTATGCTAATAGGTCAGTACATTTCTCCAATCCCATTGATTAGTGAATTTTACCACTCCCATTGGTTAGTTAAAAACATGTTATGTTTCAATGTGCATCCCCCAGCAGGTGACCTAATCATGCACAGTCAGCAAAAAGAGCACATTCTGCCATCCCCAGCAATAAACTAAATGCAAGGCCATTCTCCTCCGTGAGACCAAATATCTTGGCATCCTGTGTCACTCCCCGCACCTGCAGCTCTCCCATGTTAAAACATCCCTGTGTTGCTATTGCATTTGTGTCTGTGTATGTCAAGACCAAATACCTGTGATTTCATTGTGTGCTCACTTCCCTAGGTAGGATCCCAGGAAAAAGTGTACCAGATGCCCAACTGTTAGAATATTAGCTAATATGTTTGCTGCCTGGCCATATTCGGCAGCTTGAAGGTTCTCTAGGAATGCTGCAGGAATAAAACCAAATCCTGTTAAGGGAACAAACAGTGGTGTGTACCAGGCCTTAATTGGGCCTTAATTCTATTCACTGACCATAAAGCCTGAAAACACAATAAAACATGTTGGAAATACAGTTTACTAATGGTGAAGCCTAAACCTAATGCAATCAAAATGGCGGGGATGTTCACTTCAGTATTGTTCATATAGTTTATATTTCCTCCTACGGTTGTGATGTTGCACATACATGTTTACATTCCCCCCTCTAGTTGATATTTAAACTGCTCCACCTTTCTCCTTCATTTTATAAAATAGGGGTTCAGGCACCCAAACTTTAAAAGCATTTTCCCGATCTCCTTTATATTCGTCTGGGCTACATGTTAAAAAAAACTGTCGGTTGAGCATATTCTTCAAAGTAATTTTATGGGTCATTGGGGCATTTGAAAAGAGTTCCTTCTGGGTCTATTGGGTATGATATGCAAACCAGTGATGCATGTCCTCATGAGTCTCTAGGGCAGTTTGGGTATGGCATTCTTCCGAAGGGGAGTGTCATCGATAGGTTTTAATGTGAGGGACATCATGGGCATTGTCTTAGCCATCATTGTCTTGCAACATCCCAAAACTAATTGATAGGTGGAAAAGAAAGCCAACAAGAGGGTGATAAAGGGAGCAATAGTTTCAGGAGACTACTAATCATGGGGGCACCCTTGAAAAGAACGATTGAAACCAGTCATCTTCCTGCACCCGACCTTCATCTTCCAAGGTGGTGAGCAGAGTGTGCAGGGTGTTTATTTCTTGTGTAATGCATACATTTTCTGCATCATTTGGAGGTTTGTAAGTGCAGCAGGAATTGCCTATCTTTACACGGACATCCCTCCATGGCAGTCACGAGTTCTAAACCCCACAAACCATGGGTGGGATCCCCTACTTCAATGGCACTCAGGGATAGAATGATTATACATTAAACAGCAATTGTGCCCAGTGGAACCGAGGAAAAACTAGGGAAAGAGACAAGAGCTGCGTCTAGTTAAACATTATTTTATTTTCATTCTTATTTAATATGTAAAAAAGTTACAAAATTAATTCAATAAAACATTATCTCTCCTTCATGCATTCATATTCCATACATACCATTCATCTCCAATATTCTAAAAGAATTAATCTGTGAAAGCTAGAATTTTGCATATAAGCCTTCTATTTCAAATTCATTTTGCTAAAAATGATAAATCCACTAATAATAATCATCCAGATTGTAAACATTATCAACTATAGGTGTCCCGCAGTTTTGTTCTCCGATTTATGTGGGACTTCCAACATATAAATAGTTCAGACTCAACAATATCTACTGAATTTCTTCCAGATAGTTGTATACGTCTTCTTCAGGATACGTGAACATTTCTAATTTTCAATTCTAAAAACAGACATAAAACAACAAAAAACGTGCTTAAGGTCTAAAACATACCTATTTTTCAACTTTGTTATCCTTATAGCTCTAAGTTCATGCCTGAGGGGATTCAGCTCTTTCTCTGTATCATTGGCCAGTTGTATTAACTCCCATCTGGTGATCTGCAGCCATTTGGTGTTAGCTGCTGCTTGCACCCGAGGAGTGAGAAGAGAGATGAAAATGTTTCAGCTTTGTTAAACAGTCAATCTTCTTGCAGTGTTACATCAAGCTTGTCCTTTGATTTTTGGGGCAGGTAACGGCTGCAGTGTTGATGATGTAGGCCCAGAGATTGGCGCACCTGCTGGTGCAGTAAAGGCATTGGCTTGAGCATGGGATGCATGCGGTAGGTGGTAATATTGATGTCAGGTTCCACCAATATGGGAGGTTGCAGCGTGGCCATTGAGCACAGCCCTCCCCAGAATGGTGGCAGTTGAGTGGACGCGAGCCCTCCACACTTGACCACTGTAGTTCCCCTTCGGATGTCAGGAAGGTGAACAGTGTTGTTCCAATTTGTATTTGCTCCCACAAAACTGCTGTTATTGCTTCTGAACCATAAGGAAAACCATGTACGTTTCATGATTCTTATCGGAAGTTCATGCTGATTTATCCATGTTAGTCTTTTTTCATAACTGCCCCCGGTAAAAGAACAAATCGTATTTACCTTTTGCACCAGATCATCGCTTAGTACAAACAAACCTCCTGCCCTGCAGCCAGTTGTCCTTACAACCCATCTGCCTTTGTAATAGAAGGAATCCTGCACCAGTAAGTGAGGCCTATGTCCTCAATGAGACTGGTTTAACCCAGTGTCATTAAAGTATATGGAGTCGGGCAACACTGTTAGAAGGAACCCACTCTTCCTGGCAAACCGTTCCCATTCCTCATTTATCTACCTCTGCCCTAAATGTGGATATATTTGTACACAACTACTCAACCCATTTTCTTCTATAATCATTTCCTCCTGTACATATTTGTTATCATGCACTGTGTGTTAACTGTGACCTTATTAGCCTGAACAGTGCACCACACTCTGCATAAAGCCAGGTGAACTAAAAATATTGCCTCATTTATCAGCATGTTGAATAGGGGATCAGTAAACAGACAAAACAGTGGTCACTCAATTACTCTTTTCCTACTGCCTTCATGTGGAAAAACAACATGTTTGCCCTCTGTGTGGTGATGCACATAGTCAGATTTTCCTAGGATAACACCTAGATTTGAAATATCACTCTTAACTCTTTTCATTGAAACATTCATATTTGTAGATGCATTTATATTGTTAGTAACATTACAAGACTCATACTTCTGAGCAGCTAAGTGCCTAAAAAACAACATGGGAAAACAAAAGATGCAAAAATAAGGACACATTAAGGTATATCCTGCCTAAGTATGGGTGAACCTCTCTGGTTTTGTGGTGAAATGGATGCAAAGGAGGCAAGAAAAAAGTCATAGGGCCTGATTCACAGAGTGATTTCCTATGGGATTGCGCCATTATAAAACACATAAGTGAATCAGGCCCATAGCGTTTAAAAAGGTATGGATAATACTCTCATTTGCACTCCCCAATCTTTTGACTTTTGCTGTTGGAAGGGGGTGATGGAACTCATGTCCTTGCAAATTTTGCTGAGATGAATCCACACTCATCTTCCTGATACTATAACAGCACTGGGAATAGTGTAGATCACGTCAAAAGGTCTGTCAAAGTGAAGTTATGTCCACTTGCGCACAAATTTGCGCATGTATACTTTGTTGCCAGGAAGAAGTTGTCGCTGTGCTTGCAATGACTCTTGTTGCTGTGATGAGGCGTCAGGCAGTGGTGGAGGTAGTTCTTGGCCTGGAGCCGCAATCTGGAAAGATATACATCTGAAAGTTTTTGTTAATTCCCTGAAATATCACCAAAACTCTTCTCAAAAGATTTGTACAGACTTGTGTGCATCAGCGACTGTGTGTGCGGGTGTGAGTGGCATGTGCAGCCTCTTTCCTGTTATAATTTTGTGTGGAGTGAGGTGATGATCCTACCTCTGGCTGGTTGTGAAGGGCAAATCAGGCGATAGGCAGACAGTGAAACCAAGACTTTATCACTGTGTCACAAATTTTATCCAGCCTATGCTTTAAGAGGCCATTCATTCTTTCAACCACTCCACTGGATTCGGGTGGTAAACTGAACACAGTTACTGTTTAATTCCTAACAAAATGCACAATTCTTTGAACATTTCATTAAAGAGGTGGGTCCCATTGTCAAACCTAAGGACGTCTCAAATCCCCATCTGGGAATTACTTTGTGCACCAAATATCTTGCCACACATTTGGCATCAGGGCTAACACAGGTACCCACCTCAATCTATAGTGAAAAAGGATAAACCACAAAAATAAGGTAACAATAGTTACTGCACCTGTAAACCATATCAACATAGTCGATGTGTAGATGCCGAAAGAGTGCTGACATGTAGAGCAGGTTCGCTTTAAGTGTGCAAAGTGTGCAATTAGTAGTATACTTCTGACAGATGAGGAAGTTTGTTATTAAATCCGAAACAAGCTTTTGGAGGTTTCAGATAAACTCCTGTAATTCTGCAGCAATATATTATTTTTGGATGTGTATGTGCTGGGAAGTGTAATTGCTTGCAGGCAATTATAAGCAGCTCTTGGGGCATAACTGGTTTTCCTGAAATGTTTTGCCTCCGTATACGGTCTGTTGGAGATATAGAAAACCCACTTTTTGTCCATATTTGTTTTTACTGCTGGGGAGCTTGCACCTGTAGTTCAATAATCTGGGTCAGGGGAAGGGTGTTGTAGCAAACTGCACTTTCTACCAGTTGTACTGAGAATTCAGTGGATTTTATGTCACTGGGATCTGCTAAGTATGCTACTTCTTTTGCTGCTATATTTGCAGAGGCTTTTATGTTGGTGCAGTCATCTAAATGTGCTACTTCTTTTGCTGCTAAATCTGTTGCATGGTTGTCTTAAGCAATTGGGTCTGTGTTATTTGTGTGACCAGTGCATTTTAATACTGCTACTACTGCAGGCAGCGCTACTACATTGAGAGTAGTGTGGCATGCTGCACGAGCGTACCGTCTGATTTTTTAAACCCTTGCATCCGCCATCTGGAGAGCCGAGTGCACCATGTATGTGGCGTATGCTGAATCTGAATAAATGGTAATGGAGCACCCCTGGGAAAATTCCAATGCTGTTATGAGTGCCACAAGCTCTTCTGCTTGCACAGAATAGTGCAAGAGCAATTGCACCTGTGCAAACATACAGCATTCCCCTGATTCAAGGGTAACTACTGCTGCCCCCAGTTTCCTGATCCCCGTGCACGGATCAATAGTCAATGGCCCATCAATGAAGAAAATGTCTCCTTCTTCAAGTGAATCCTCCATAGTTCAGGCTCCCTCATCCGAGCCATCCTCATATGTAGTGCAATCGTGTAGTGTGTCATGTGCTAGTACTGGTTCTGCAATAAAGGTAGCAGGATTAACAATGTGGCACCTCACAATGCGAATTGAGAAATTGGACCCTGGTGCTCGTGAGAGTGGATTTTGATTTCTCTAGTATTGTGAGAAGTGCAAGTTCCAAGTAAAGGGTGACAAGGCACCCCATAGTGATGGTGGATTATTTCTGTATTTCAAAAGCTGCTGCTGCTCAGGCGTGCTCACATGGGAAATGTCCCTGCAACACTGGGTCCAGAAGACCACTGTAATAAGCCAGAGACTTATGTCCCATTGAGGTCTTCTGTGTGAGTGTCAGGAAAAAAAATGCTTTTTATAATCTGGTGTGGCTAAAACCGGGGCACTGATGATCACTTTTTTAAGCTTCTGAAATGATTTGGTCATCTGATATGTCCAGACAATGGGCCCTTTGGCTTTGTGTGCTTCCTTGAGCCCTTGCAATAAGGGTTTGATATATGTGTAATAGTCAAATATCTATGCTCGACAATAGTTACATAATCTTAAAACTGTTGCATCTGTTTGACCGTGGTTGGCTGTGGTGTGTTCTCTACTCCTGTGGCCCTTTCTGATGTTATTTTTCTGCCTGCTAATGATATTATCTGCCTTGGTACACAACCTCTTGCTGTCAATACTTCAGTTTCCCCTTATCTACTTTGTAACCCTTTTCCACCAATAAGGTCAAAGGTTTCACTGAGTTCTCCCAACATAGCTCTTCTGTCATGTTCCCGACCATGAGGTCGTCTACATACTAGATCATTGTGCTCTGTATTTGTAGGTTCCCCAAAACCATTTGAAATTCTCTGTTAAAAATACTGGGGGATTCACAGTACCCTTGTAGCAAACAAGTGTGTTGGAATCTTTGCCCTCTATAGGTGGATGCAGTGATATCTCTACTTTTAGGAAAAGACTCCACTGGCTACCCGTTAAACACTGCATAACGCATAAGATGCTTACTATGACCCATAAATGACCCAGTCTTAGCAGCCCAACCTATCTGTCATCCCGTATAGGCATCAAATCCAACGTGAGGAACCTTCGCTCTTCTTCGGCGGTCACTCTCAATTATCCCAAATTCAGGACAGCCAAATTTGGAGGTACTACACTGGATGCTCAGGGTCCCCTTTTGTGGAACACTCTTCCAGCAGGTATACGGCGGATCCAGAGCTATACCGCGTTCAAACGTGCCGTCAAGACTCACTTATTCAACTTGGAATAATTTCCTGACCCATTTCTCCTTCTTCTTCCTTTCTTGTTTGTCCTCGTCTTGTTCTTGTTCTATGTGCACCCTGAGGCCCACGGGCATGTTGGCACGTTACAAAATTAAAATAAATAAATAAATACAGCCACTCTGGATGAAATGGGATGGAGAAAAAAACATTATTGAGGTCTACTACTGTTAAACATGTTTCCTCTGTGGGGATATTACACAATATGGTTGTGGGGTTGTGGACCACTGGGAATTCTTTTTCTACAATGTTGTTCAACGGGTGCAAGTCCTGCACCACCCTCCAAGATAACCCTTTCACTTTTTACACAGGATAAATAGCCATGTTCGTGGGGACTCTGATGGTTTTATTATGCCCTGCTGCTACAAAACTTGTAAGGTGGAAAACATTCCTTTCTCAGCTTCCTTTGACATGAGGTGTTTTACTCGGGGCAAGACTGCTCCTTGTTTCTGTTTAATGTGGACCGCCCTATGCTTTTTAACAAGCCTATATTGTGTGGACCATTCGTCTACAACTCACTGGCCACTGTGATTAATCTAATGATGTCACCACTTCTTCCCCAGGGGAAGTCTCTTCTCTTGTGGCAAAGGGATGTCAGCTGTTCCCTGATCCTGACCCTGAGGGTGGCCATGTGAGGGAGGATCACATGGGGAGTTGATCCTCAGTGGGGGGAGTTGAAATCAACAGTGAGAAAAGGGATCCCCTTTTCCTTTTAGGCATACTCCTTTTATTCCGCATGCCTTAATGGCATATTGTCAAGGTCCCATTAAACCACCCCTTGTAAGCTACTGAGAATACCATCCCATGTTCTATACATAAGTTGCCAAGAACTTACTACCATTTCCATGCATGTGAAAGTACTGTGATGAGAAAGCTGAATGGAGTAATGAGGATCAGCAAAGGCGAGAAGCACAGGATGCGCTCTAGTGGTTGCGTGTGCATAATAGGTGCCGGGACATTTAAATATGCTAACCAGTTGACAGAGGAGAAACCCTGCTTGGGGAAGTTTCACCCTTTCGGTGTTGAACGAGGGAGCGCTGAGCCAAGCAGGCTCAGGGATAAGGCAGAACATGGAGAACTGCGAGAGCCGGTTTGCCATGTGCAGATCCGAGAAAAGAGACTTCCTTGCAGCCATGGAGACCTGGGAGAAGCTTCCATTGCTGCCCAAAGACGGAGAGAATCTCAGGAGGCAAGCGGGTGCTGCGATGGACATGGAAGTCGCCAGACGAAGCCGGTGAGCCAGTGAGGTGGAGACGGTACACCATGCTGCTGCCCGTTTACTGCAAAGGAACCGAAGATACCATGAGAAGCTAGTGAGCCCTGCAGTGGGGCACTTGGACACCGGGGCACTTCGGCATCACTGCCAAAGAAGAATAAATGACACTAGAACAAATGAGATGGAATATGAAACTTGATAACTAGAACAAATGTGAGGGAATATGAAACCCGATATTATCTGAAAAAGACTAACAGAACAAATGCTAGAAATATTCCAGTTTGCAAATGTTTAAAGTCCTGGAAGGAGATTATGACAGGCACAAACACACGTTTATATGTGTGCAAAGAAAATCACATGAAAAGCCCTAGCAGGAAAGTATACCTGGCACAGACAAGATTACAAGTGTGTAAAGTAAATCATATGAAAAGCCCTTGCAGGAGAATATACCAGGTAAAGACATGTTTACATGTGTGTAAAGCAAGTGACATAAAAAGTTCTGGCAGGAGAGTATATCAGGCACAGCCAAGTTTACAAATGTGTAAAGCAAGTGACATAAAAATCCCTGGCTGAAGAGTATACCAGGCACACTTGTAAGTGAAGCACATGAGAAATCCCTGGCAGCAGAGTATAACAGGAAAAGTCAACAATGGCCACACCTACTACCAAAATGTCAAATGTTCCTATCTCAACTGCACACAATCTGACAAAAGAGCCGGTTCACTCACACCACGTCTAACCTCATCAAACAATAAAAACACCTTTATCAACAAAATTGCTATACATATCTGACACCAAAACACATTAATCTACATAATCGCTACTAATACTGAACAGAGAAAAACATCTTTATATACACAGTTAATAACACATCTTAACAATAAAATACAAACACTTATTTACACAATGATGTAGATCCTTCCTCTTCTCCATAACTTGAGATAAGGGTACTAAAGCCTCCTGGATTTTCCTTGCACCTCAGAACCTAGGGATATCTTGTCCTTTTACAATCAGTTGATCGTGTCTTTCCCCATAAAAGAGGAGCTTTCCCATCACTTCTTCAAAACCCATACAATAACAATCTACAAGGAAAGAAAAGAAAGAGAGAAAGAGAGACAAACGCTGTATCTAGTGCAACAAGTGCTCTCTACTTACTATGTGTTCTCTGAGTCCTCCCGATACTGCATCCTTGTAAAAGCCTGCACAGCCCTGCCTGGTGCCCCAATCCAAAAAACCAGGCAGGCCTTTAGGGTGACATGGCACCTGCCCACTTTTCAGTTGGTGCACACACAATTTTCTCTTTCAAAAGTGGGTGCCATGGCCTGGCGCATGTGGCAGGACTCTGGGCATTCTCGGGGTCACTGGAGATCACATCAGGGTCACCAGACAAAAAGGAAGACCCTTAGAAATGTACAGCAAACAATGATGAGAAGCATGAGTTGTGAGAAACGCAGGTTTATTACAGAGAATTAACGGCTGGAAGAGGTCACTCAGTCACTTCAGCTCTTCCATGCCCAGCTGGGCTCTTTATTTAGACACACAAGGTAAACAGGTTACTATAGTAACGCAGACCATTAACTAGAGCACACAAGGGCCATCCAGGTTCCTCAGAATCAGTATGCCAAATTGCCCACCACCGTGGGCCACCAGGATACAATTGAACCTTGAGAAAGACCTGCATGGGTTGAAACATGTGCCAGCTGACCTATCTAAAACACCAATTAAATCTTCTTCATGAAAATCTGGGAAACTACACTTACTTTATTGTACTCACGCACTGATGACATCCCCATCTCCTTTGCCAACTGACTGAGGGAGAACAACTTATTCTTTAGAATAAGATACATTTCTTGATTGATTATGACAAACCTTTTCTCCGGAAGAAGGAGGATGTACAGCCATGAATCTATATCGAAGCACAGAAACTATAAGCCTATCGAAGGAGGAGGCCAGTGTGTGTTAATGAGGTCCCATTCAGTAGTGCTCATAGTCTCCTCGACAACTGTGGCCAAAGATACAGAGTGGTAAAAAGGAAGGACAGCTGACCCTACACCCTAGGGCAACCCCCAGCCACATCCCATTTAATTGTGGTTTGTTTGGAATCCCAGGCAGCCCAAATGGTAACATTGGGTATATTCTCTTCCAAGCCTCGAAAGGAAGTAATTTCCCTGAACAACTTACTCGAAAGTCCCTCAATTGATTGGCATAACGGTATCCCTTTACAAGAAAACCACCCACTGACAGCATTACAGCCAGTAATGAGATGCCACCTCTGGTGGGTAACAAGCATTGTGCAGACATAAGAACATGATCCAATAATACAGAACTCAACCTTGTGATACTAACTGAAGGGATTGGCCCAGTATTGCTATGGGAACGGGAGCACAGTGCGAGGGACGGTCTCCTCAATGCTATTTGTACACCTAGGAAGTCACTGGAAGATGCACAGGGCATCTATGAATGGACAAGAAGGTCCCTGTACGAGTGCCGCACAGGCAGTGACATGCTACAGGTAGCACGAGCCAATGGGCGGGCTCACGCTGCGCCTTCACATGCTGTGCCACTGGGTTGAGACATGATACCACAAATATACTGTTATAAGCAACAGTTTAAGAAATGTGTTAAGGAACAATCCTGCACCACATAGGTTTAGTGCACACAGAGAATGGCACTTAACTTGATGGTGACAACACAAAGAAGAGAGGATGAAATGAAGCTGCCACTCTTATATAAGCTCACATGTAACCATATTGGGTGATGTGGCAGCATGAACTAGGCCACAATGTTGGATTGGGATACAGTCTCACATACATGCGTTTTTATTAAGCATTAAACAAAATATGAATGCATAATAAGAAGCCTCTGGGCTTGACATAGAATGTGCATATGTATTCACATCACACTAAGGGACAGTATAGAAATGAAAAGCACATGTTAGATCGCAATATTTATACTTTATTCATTTTATGTATTGGGTGTTTATAATGCGCCAATAAAAAATGTGTTTCGAGGCGCAAGTTACATTACAAGGGACAGCTTTGTGAAGTACCTGTGATTGATCACTGATATTATAAATGGAGCAACATTTACTGTAATTGAGGCTTTTTCGGAATGTGTGTACTATAAACTGAATCAGTTCTATGGACTAACCATTTTCGCAGATAAGGGACAAGTAGAGGAAGAGAAAACGATTTGCCCAAGATGACATACCTTGATGGAAGAAATGGCGACCTGACTGCAGTCTGCAATTTAGCAAGAAGAGTATGTCTGTAGCTTTATGTTACCCATTCATAATGGACGCATACAAGTAACCGAATGCTAAAACGAGACTAACAATTTCCCCCTTGGTTTTGCAACTTAATTGTAAGCCTTATAGACATAGAACCTGCAGCTGTAACTGTGCCCAATGTGAGGAAAATGCCCAGCTCCAAAAAAGGAAAAGAAAACGTGTTTCCATAATATCATTCAATTACATTAAACCCCCATCATCAACTCTTAACACCCAGGCGTTATTGATAAATTAGGAGACTTGCTGCTGTTTACAGCTGAAAAGCTGCCCTTTGAAGTATGCAGCCAGGTCTGGGAGAGACCCATTAAGGTTACAGCAGCCTGGGATTTGCGGTTTAGAGGTGATTTGGAGTCTGCAGGGCAGTACATTAGCAAAGGAGGTCACAGGAGGTCAACTCTCCGTGACTGTTTACAGAGGGTGACCTCATTAAAGTTATTGCAGGCTAAAGAAAGGCTGCTTTGCATCTTAAAGAATCATCACTTTAGTAACATGATGACATTTTTTTCTTTAGCGTGCCCAGCATGCATGTTCTTCCAGTCAAGGGTCATTTGACAGCTATCTGTCGTGCCACCAAAGTCGAGGGGGGCAGACAGCCTTGCCCACCCCCTTACCCCTGAAATTACACCCATGATGTCCACCACACTTTACTATAGCAAGAAGGTATGTTCACTTTATTTTCTGTGGAGAGACGGTCAACATGTTCTACTTGCAACCTATAGAGCCAGAGGAAATTGTTAACGAGAATGATGTGTTTACAGACGCAGCCATACATGTGCCGGCCCATTTCAAGTCACAACTAGTGCGTTAAGTTATCTTGCGTTACGTCGATTGGTATTTGTAAATTCTGTATCTGCCGCAGGCCGTGCATACATCACCTCCAATGAGCTGATGGGAGTTGTAGCTGCAATCTCAAATGTGTTGACACTGTGGGGATCAGTCATGGGTGGTGACAGAAATGGGTGACGAGCTGCCACCCCAACTTGGCAAAGGTGGGTTAGAACATATTTGGGTCCGGGCACTTATTTTTTGCAAATTAATCACTGGACATGACACCTGTTCCTTAAGGGATCCATCAGCTAATTTCTAGGTTGTTGTTGATTATTGGGGGAAATTCTGTGCACGCATAGAGCAGCCTGCGCTCTGCATACACATATCGAAACTGCAACCTAAAGGAAGACAGATGGTTGGGGGGGAGGGGGGAAGAAGGGACTTGATTGCAGAGGATCGCACGACTTCCCCCATCCCCGCCCCCCTGCAGGGAAGCCCATGACTGGCAGACTAATATGAGCCAGGAATCAGAATGTGAGCAATGGCTGCAAGAGGCAATGCCCTACGGGGCCTGCCTGCCTTGCAATCTGACAATATCCAGCTGACGGCCGTCAGCTGCACGAGGCTGTGCAAATGACAGATGTTGAGATTCATAAACAGGCATCATGACACAATGCAATGAGATAGATGCGCCGAGAAACGCAAGCACTCCTCAGGTAAAGAAACGTTTCACAAACGGACATGATTAGCAATCATTCAGATTGATTAAGTTGCAAAGTTTCTCGAGGTTGTGTGAAGATCAATGGTTCCGCCCGCTCTTAAATCCTTTTTGACATGTAGAAATGGGTGACCCTTCCCTGCTGCCATTGCATCTTCTTTGGTCCAAACATAAAAGGCATGTGGAATGATCCAGGAGCTAGGCACAAACTGGAGAAAAAAAACGGAGGTTGGAGAAACTCTCCAGTACACAGAACTCTGCTGCTCTGAGATATCTGGAACAATCCAGCAGAGACCACCCAACGTACCACAACACAACAATAACAGAGGCAAAGAAACAGGAGGAGTTGCAATATTGCTTTGTTAAACACCAAAACCATTATATACTGTAAACCACCCAACAAGAAGGCAGTACTACATCATAAAAGATAGCAGCCATTTTGGAAAGATGCATTAACCTCTGGTTTGGGAAGTTAAATCCATCGATAGTGTCAAATGTTGGCCCCCAATGTACCAACCAATATTTGCAGGTGCACCCCAGCTCAGTAGTGTGCTGAGTTGAAGCAGTTCCCCATACTTTATTTGGAGGGCACTGGGGACTCACCGGTCCAATCGGACAATGGATTGTTCCGGCCACTACCTGATATGCCTCGCAGATGGTTGAAGGGGTGGAATTCCTTGAGCTAGTCCTCTTTTCAGACGGGTATCATTTCTTAAGTTCAAATGGAGTCATCTTTACCTACAAAGATGGCCCAGACCTACAAGGTCCAGCATGCCCCAGAAGAGTCAGTCTTTAATAATGGGAAACAGCACCCTTGTCATTGTTTCTTAATCATGATAAGAAATCTGCACTGAAGTCCCAACATGGAGATGATGGTTGCCATGTAATTACACTCCCTGGTTTGACATTAACCAGCATGCTGAATGAAGGAGACATGAACCACAGTACATCCGACATGGAGGAAAACGGAATCATGAAAAACAAAATGCTTTACCCTGAGCCAGAAAGCCAGGATGTTCATGGGCGGTTGAAGCTGTAGTTTTTTCCCCGCAACAAGTGGACTGAGCACCGTGGACCACTTCAAGGGTACTCTTGCTCACATTGGTAATATCAAAATGGCACTGAGAGCCTGCTTCATTTAAACAACTCAGCACTGACCGTTATCCAGCTGAATCTACAAATTAAGACTGGCCAATGCCCAAAATGAGAGACTAATATAATATGTTTAAAATTCAAATGAAGCCTTTTGAGAAAGCCAACCAATCAGGGCATGTAAAACAAACCCACAAACCCTACACTGAAGAAACCAATTCTGAGCCTGTGTGGAAGAACAACCACCAGCCAAGCCTAATAAAAGAAGGGAGAAAAGGCCAGTAAAGAAGGAAACCTGGGAAGAAAACAGATGTGCGCTCAACTGCTCTGCTCCCTGGTTGCACTGGTGGGGGTGACTACCCCTGGGAAGCGGTTGGGCTATCAATTGTGAAGTAGTTGATCTGCCATTTGTACACTAGGCATCCTAACAGAAGAGCTGGTGCACAACAGTAGAAAGGACCTAGGCAGGAGTCTGCAACTTTTTTGCTCTCCACATGTTTTGGACTGCAATTCCCTTGATTCCTTTCCATTGACTGTGCTGGCTAGGGATAATGGCTGATGTAGTCCAACACACCTTGGGAGACAAAGGTTGTAGACACCTGACCTAGGGAGAGTACATTCACAAACTGTGATGCCAGTGGGAACCATGAAGCTGATGCTTTTCCTTGAACACATGGGAGAAGTGGAACTCTTGACAGATGGGTGAGAATATTTTCTAACTGAAAAGGACCTAGAATGAGGGGGTTAGAAATACTCATTGCTTTAAAGAATGTTGTGCTGAGAAAAACGTGAGAGAATACAAAGTCATGGAGAGACTTGCAAGAAAACTGAGAGAATCTGATTGCATTGATAAACGTGAGCACTCTAAGGTTGAGGAAAGACTTCAGAAGAGACTGAGACAATCATTGAGAGAGCCGCCATTGGGTTGTGGAGACCCAGGAGAGAAACTCGAGAGAATACAAGGTTGTGGAGAGTCCTACGAGAAACCAGAGAGAATCCACATGGAGAGACCTGAGAAAAACCATGAGAGAAATGCGAGAGATGGTCTTTGGATGAATAGATGTATGAACACATTTTGTTGACAAAACTTGAATTACTCTTTTCGTATGGATGAAGCCTTATCCGGAGTCCAAAGCACTTATGAAGAATAGGTTTCAGCTTTCTATGGGGCATCCTCAGAGCCTTCGTTTTTAGAACAGGACATCTTTGGAGGAACGTTATAAGAACATGTCCTTTATGTTAACTCACTTTATCCACCCGAGGAGGGGGAAGTACCCCCACCTTCTTTTACCCCATCCATGACACTCGTCTCTTAAGAAAATCCCTATTATTTCTAGAGTCAATCTTTAGTACTGATGGGTGTTAATTGAACCCGAAACCTTATAATGTAAACTTCTAATGATAGACAATCAGAATGTAACCAATTATTTCTTTGCATCACTAAACACGGATGTGGAGAAGCCTAGAAGGGTATCAAAAACAGACTGGTAATTGGCAAAATTACTTGCTTTGAGCACAAATTGAACAACAGGGCCTACATGCAGGCATCCTCCGTGACTTCAGACTACCAAAAATGCACTAAGTCAAAGGTTCCTTTAACCCTTGATGACAAGCAATGAGCGTATCAAGAAACATTTCACACAACTATTTTCAGAGTTCTGGTCTGGTACAAAAACTGCATGCCCAAAAACCGCGACCGATCAATCTGAGCCAATTTCATGAGAGAGGACAACGACTATATTTCTTCTCTAGCTGTGCCAAGACTTTGTTTGCCCGAGTTAGAAAAGACTGGTTAAACCCAGAATCTGCTCAGTTGAAATTAAAAAAAATAAGTCTTTTCCCTCCACGACCTAACAGCCTTAACAAGGGACAAGACTTCAGCTTGTTAGGTCTGGGCATATACTATAAGACAAAATCATATTGTACTTTGCTTGAAATCTATTTTCACAAGGCTGTGTTAATTGCAGAGGAATACTTTACAAATCCCATATAAAACAACATAACCTGTCACAGTATCTGCACGTTTCTGTGATTCAAATGAATTAAGTTTGTGTGTGCAGTAGACGTAGTATGGGAGAGGGGGGAGTGTAGGGGCGGGGACTGGAGATATGGGCGACCCTTACTAAAATAAATGAAAAATGTCAACATAGAAGAGTCAAAGTAGAAGACCACAAAGTAAACGTGGTCGATGGAATCAATTAGAACTGGTTTAAAGTTTAAAGTTATCGGAATGTCACAAATTGACTGATTTAAAAGCCTGTTTCAGAGCTGTAAAGGCATCTTCCACGTGACTACCCTGCTGAAATTCCTCTCACAACCGCTTCTTTCTTAAGAAGCAACGGTTGTGGCAGGAATCTCAGAAGTACAATGAGAATAATTCTAGACCAATTCTCTAAACAAATGGTCAAATTCCGAAAACCATTGAGCTTCCTGCACAGAATCAAACCACTCAGTCAAGGCCGTTTTTTCTTGAATCAATTGCCAATCCATTCATTAACTTTAGTACCCAGCTGAGAATCCTTTGATTCTCGGCTGGGATTCCAGCCGCCTTGTCCTCGGCGGGGGCGTGGTAGCCCCTCAGCCAATGAGGAGGCTCGAAGCGGGGCCATCCCCGCTCCGAGCCTCCCCACGACTGAGAAGCTGCCTTCGCCCCCCCCCCCGCCGGGGACTCGGGTAAGCTTTTTCTTTTTCCTTCCCTCCCACCCTCCTCCCTACCCCACTTACCTTTTTGCTCCTACATCCCCGCTGGGCAACGATAGCAGGCTCCAGCAGTGTGGAGACTCGAGCGGGCCATCCCCGCTCCGCGCCTACATACGGCTGGAGGCTTCCATCGTTTTTTTTTTTCTTCCCCTCCCTCCCTTCCACCCTCCCAACCCCACTTACCTTCTGCTTCTTTTTTTTAATTTATTTTTTTCGTCCGAGCCCGATGGCCGCCATGGAAAGGGAAAACGGACTCCGTTCTCCCTGTCCCGGCGGCCATTTTTTTTTTTCTGTTTCGAAAACGCGCCGAAACAGATAAATAAATGCCCTTCGCACCCTGATCCAACGGGCCGGGGTGCTAATGGCAATAAGACCCTCGGCACCGGGCCAATACTGCCGCAGGTAATGCCCGGGTGCTTCGTTAAGGCCCTCGCTACGCTCGGGCCTATAACTAGGGCCCCGGGCATTACTTGGGGCGGTATTGGCCAGCCGCCTCGGGTCTTATTGCCACAATATGAACTCAAGTATTCAACTATCTCTCTACAAAGCCTGACTCACATGATATCTATGCTGGTCTATAGAAACAGAAAACATCAACACTTCATGAAAATAAATAAATTATTACAAAAAGCGTCAATTTACTATAAAAGCTCATCTGTAAAGCATTGAAAAAGTGAATGGGACTAACAGAGACCAAAAGGCATTGCCCAATCTCTTAGCGGCCAAAGGACCAAACAAAATTGGTCTTTGGCTCATCTCCTGCCCTTTTTACGCTGCAGGTGATAAGTGCGTTGAAGAGACAGTTTGGTAAAAATAACCACTCTTCTCGCAGATTCTAGATTCTAGAATAACGCAAATCAACAGCAAAGGATACCAATTGTCGGCTATGATGCTGCACAGTCAATGGTAGTCCACGCATGGACCTACATATGCAGATACTGGGATGGGAGTGCATGCCGCAGGAGAGGGTAGAGATGACTTGATGGAGTTCTGTGGGTGCATTGGTAACTGGGGGGAGGGATGCTGGATGTCAAGAGAAGGCAGGAAAAACGCTGATTGGATGGGTCAGTTAGGCAGGCAAAGCTGGAGACCAGGAAGGATTCACATGTCACAAGGAGGAAGAAAATGACCTGGCAATCTAATGGAGCCCAAAAGGCCAACACATATATCACTTTGTAGCTTTTGGGACTATCTTCACAACTAAGCCAACACAATTTGATACTCATTTTAGAAATTATACCAAAATGAGGTGAAAGTGTAAATTATTTAGAGGAAAAGAAATCCATCAAGACTATTTTACTCCGGTAAGGCAGCCCCCTTCCCCCTTTTGCGCAAAAAGCTGAAAATGAACATGCACATGAGGAGATCCCACACGGCCAAAACATACGCCTTTTCATAGATTCGCATTTAGCTTCAAACTGCGCAAACACAATTTTCTGACATTCATACCTGAAATGATGCCCCCTGTCTCCTACCCCCACTGCATATCTGTTCAGGTGTTACCTCTGAAAAGTGCTCCGTGATGTATTTGTATTGGTGTAATACCTCTGTAAAGTTCTCTTTTGCTATTCGAAGCTAGGTCAGCACTCATTAAGTACCATAATAATAATAAGAAAATTGCACCAAATGGTGTAAAAACGTAAATATTATGGCACGTAAATATAAAGGAAACAACCAGTCAACTCCCACCACGCTCCTGCAAGGAAGCCCTTCTATGCTTTTGTAGTGAGTAAAGCAGTACCTTCCTGGCTCCAGAAAACCCCTGTACCGACAGCTCACTCCTTGTGCATATGTTAATCCCAAACAGCCCCTCCCAATTGCTGGAAGGACAGTCCATAAAATGTGATGAATACTACAGACCTGCTTTTTCCCTGGTTTCATTATTTCGCAATGGCACAACGCTTTCCCTGGAGCTCGGGCAAGGGGCTGTAGATACTGCTAACTCGAAATTGTAGTATGATTGGAATGCCCCTCCTATCAACTACACCAAACGCCCTTTCTGTCACTGTCAACATCGACATGCTTCTATTCATCTTCCTGCAGCTGCTGAACTCCCTTTAGGCCAAGGGGCGGTACCCTCAGCTTGGTGAGGCTCCCTGAGGAATCCACAATTCACCTTGTATCTTCCCTGCTCATCGTTTCACTGTGAGGATTGCCCTGAAGGGTTTCCAGAGCATTCCGAAGCTAATGTAATGAGCTGCCTCATCATCTGGTGAATGGGTGCCAGTGGGAGGTGGAGGGGGTTGTTTTTCTATGTGGCTGTGTCACTGTGTGTGAAAATCTTGAGACTTGGCTTGTCAGAGACACTGGGGAGATCGCTGAGTGAACTGACCAGGAATTCTGACTCCAGTCACAATCAAATAGCATGGGGGACACCCACGTCCCCTCCAATTTTATTTTTGACCAACCAATTCCTTTATCATGCTACAATGTCCACGATAAAGTGACTCAACCCAGCTTCTGGCTTTCATGCTTTGCCAGTGCCATTTGGTCACGTTATTTCCTCAGTGCCTTAAGCAGACCTCTCTGTGAGTAGTCATGAAATGGTTAATGGTGTCATTGCTGTCTAACATTACATTTTAATCATCTGATATGAAAACTCCACACATAAATTTCTACTGTGTCTTCAGGTACTGATTATTGTATTTCTGAACAGGACTTCTGTTGCTGGTTATCATCCCACCACCCCCATTCTTCCTCTGAGCTCAAATCAGGAGTTTACATGTCACCACCTCATAGTATTCTAATTAACTTCGAATCCTATTCAGTCTGACCTAACCCGGACAGCTAGTCCAATTTATTGGTGAAGAGAGAGTCCCTGGAATGGCCATTGGGACCCCCATTTGCATGAATGACCGAAGGACGAGAAATGACAGATGCCAGTCATTGTTTGGCCAACCCCCAGGTGGACCAGTGCATTCCACTTATGTGTGCTGATACTCTCTTAGACAACCGTTCAAGCTCTATCCAGCTGATGTCTTTGCGGATACAGGGGCCACAACACTGGACCACATTGACTAATGATAAATATCCAGCCGTGCTGATGTCATTAGTGACACCATGACATAGTAACATTATGTTATGATAAGATATGATATGATAAGGCATTTATAATGCGGCTATGCACAAGTGTTTCAAGGCGTGAAAAGGCAAGGGTGGGGGAAGAGAGGAAAGACAGAGACAACGATCTTACTAGGCCAGGTGACATTTAGATTGCTCAAGTTCAGGGGAGGGGCGACAGGGAAAAGTGGGGGGCAAGGGGAAGAGGGCAGTGCTGTGCAGAGGATAAACAGTAAGATAAATAAGACAATAAATAAAAGTGCGGCCAGCTGGTGGCAAGTGTATGGGTAAGTGCAGACATCAGGTGTCAAGTGCAGGTAGGGTGCTCTAGGGATACAGAACGGTTCCCGAGGGCAAGGGTTGCCAGGGGGGCAGTGCTGTCAAGGATTTTGACCCATGTTGAATCAATAGACTGGGTAGATGTGGGGATGAGCTGTCACCGCCCATTATTCTATCCCAGAACAAACTAAATCAATAGACTGGGTGGATGTGGGGATGAGCTATCGCCGCCCACATTCACGCCAGAATAGGAGAACTGCGCAGTTGGCACGAGACCACTCCAAAGATACAACCTTCTTGTGGGGGGTTCCACATCACCACTCTACTGTAAGGATGCCATCAAAACAATGTTAAGCAAGGGTCCTATACTATCAAGCAAAAGACCCCTCTATTGAAATGCAGTAATTCAAGACAACTCAAAAATGGATACAGTACCGACAAATTCCCCAAGGTGGCGCTAGCGGTCTAAACTCTGACAGGGAAACTGTATTTAGGAGTTGCAAGAGGGGCAGGGACTTCAAAGCTTGTGGGTT
Source organism: Ambystoma mexicanum (assembly GCF_040938575.1). Taxonomy (NCBI): domain Eukaryota; kingdom Metazoa; phylum Chordata; class Amphibia; order Caudata; family Ambystomatidae; genus Ambystoma; species Ambystoma mexicanum. Next base: position 857,893,938 of record NC_090934.1, on the reverse strand, counting down.
AATTGAAAATCTAGCCACCTGCTGTTCCCAGAGGCCAAGAGGCTGGGAAACCTTAACACCTCAGAGATTCCCACACTAGAAGGCAGGATATCACATGACCCTGTTGATTGATTGAGGAGAGACTTCCAGACAGCCTGCTGGAGCCCACACAAAAGGCTCTTTCTGTTGAATGGGGTATGTTAATTTTGAGTGTTTCCTGTCAACAGCCCTCTGCCAGCAAGGAGAGACATGTGATCACTGACCCACCCAGACTTCTGGAGGCGGACCCAAACACTTGGGGAGTTGAATTGCAACAAATATATATTTTATAGAAACAGTGATAATTTATTGTAACCAAATGACAGGAATGTACAACTTTGAGAGTCTTAGTTTGAAAAATGCCCTCACGATTTGAGTCCAAACTCCAATTTGTACCATGTTCCAGGGCAAAACCCCGCTAATTATGATTATCGTAGACAATGTGTTTAAGCTAGAGACATGGAAAGTTACTGGGATATATGTGGAAGGGAAATGTACCTTTGAATAATTTTTGATGAAAAACCAATGTTGCAAAACCCACTAAAATTGAAAATAAGTTGCCATTTTTGAATGCAAGCTCCTAGAAACGCCAGAGCCGGGACAGGGACTATCTTTAGTAATATATGATGTGTGTATGTGATGTCAAACAACTGTGTACCTGGGAAATATGTATTTGGATCAGGAATAGATTTGTGAAACAGTGATAATTTATTGTAACCAAATGACAGGAATGTACAACTTTGAGAGTCTTAGTTTGAAAAATGCCCTCACGATTTGAGTCCAAACTCCAATTTGTACCATGTACTGGGGCAAAACCCCGCTAATTATGATTATTGTAGACAATGTGTTTAAGCTAGAGACATGGAAAGTTACTGAGATATATGTGGAAGGGAAATGTACCTTTGTATAATTTTTGATGAAAAACCAATGTTGCAAAACCCACTAAAATCGAAAATAAGTTGCCATTTTTTAATGCAAGCTCCTAGAAACGCCAGAGTCGGGACAGGGACTATCCTTAGTAATATATGATGTGTGTATGTGATGTCAAACAACTGTGTACCTGGGAAATATGTATTTGGATCAGGAATAGGTTTGTGTGCACATTGACCAGGGGAGTGTCATTTCTGCAGGTCATAAAAATGACATCACTCTGACAAACTATCCCTTCCCAAATCAGGGACCAAAGAATCTATTGACCTATCAAATCAAGGGAGGGGCAGGCTTAGGGATGCTAGCCTCTCCACCCACTTTTTAAAACACATAAAAAGAGACTGCTGGGACAGGTAGAGACATTCAATTCCATTTGCTGCGGAGCATGCTGACCGGCAATTTCACATCCAGAGATCCAGCACTTAGACTTCCAAGCTAAACATAGACTACAGAACTTTGAACCTAGAAGGCCCACTGCAAGCAAAAGTATTCTCAGCAGGCCTTCAGAATCCAGCAAACCTAACCAAACTATTCAACACCCGGGCGAGCTTTTTGAATTCTGTGCCAAGAATTTTGCCAGTACCCAGAAAGCAGTGTTACATCGAGAATCCACTTGATCCGGACCGGAAGCAGACCAGAGATCCAGAGAACCACAGGCCGCTGTATCCAGAGAGCTGACCCAGATCGCTGTGAAGGGCCGAGACCAGAAATGGAGTCCAGTCCAAAACCTGACCAGATCCGTGGCGAGGCCCATTCCTGCCCAAAATATATTGTTAGTACCGCAAGAACTGTGCAGAACCCAATCTCTTAGTTAAAATAATCTAATTCAAGCTATTTTAACCTAATTAGAACAACCTCCTAGAAATCGTGTCATCTGTCATTTTTAAAGCTGCACAACTGTCACCTGTCAATTCTGCAGCTGCAAGCTGTCACCTGTCATTTTGAGTTTTACTTTAAATCCGAAAATCTACCTTTATTAAATCATCCGTATCTCAGGAACCGTTTGTGCTAGGAAGGAGATTTAACTTTCATCTGAAAGCTTTGAATCTAGGCTATCCAACGAACATAGAAACTACTTCCTACACCCTATACTGTTTCCGTAATCGCGAGACATGCACTCGCGAAATTTACCGCGATTTGCGATTTGGCCCGATTTCTTCATCTGTAGAAATCAGCAGCTTTTTGCTTCTCTTTGCTAAAATTTGTTTGCAATCTGCTAATCATTCATAGAGTATTGTTAAAGTGAGCCTGAACTAATATAAAGTAGCCATCACCTACCCTGAACCTCTAGAGGGAATTAAAAGCAATTTTAGCACCTTTTCACTTCCTTGCAAACCACATTAAAGTAATTCGCCTGTGTTTAAAACTCATCCCTGTTTTCTCTAAGTTTGCTGGGGGAACTGGGACTGTGTATTGCATTATAAAGTGTGATTTGTTGGGATTCTTGAAGACTGTGTGCTCTCTTTCCATTTCTTGTGTTGCATAGGGGGGAGTGAATTGTCAAAAGAAAAAGTGATCATATTACCTTTTGCTAAAATCATAACAAGTTATTTCTGTACCGCATTTTATTCCACCTTGCATTTCCTTGAAACCATCAAGCATTTTCAGCTACCTCATCCTCTACACTACTCCTAAGTAACCAAATCAGTGTACCCCTGTAACATTATCCATTGTTGATCACGGTCATATTCTGAAGTGTGATATCAGTTATCAATTTATTTATAAAGTGTGATAAATATATATTGTTGAATTGTCCAAATAAACCTTTTAATTTGCAAAACAAACCTACTTCTTCGCTCAGTGGGGTCAGGGGGATTCTAAGAGGGGGGGTGTTATACAAGGGTTGTCATCCAGAGTACTGAACTGGATATAAAAATACATCAACAAGGGTTTTCCTCAGCATCCCAGACTAGGCATTGACTTAGCTGTAGTGTTGATTGAATATCGCTTACAGTGCAGGTGTGCAACTGGCGGGGAGGGGACCTGGGCCTGAGATCAGAGGTAGCCAGGTAACCAGTGCAGTTTCAGTTTCAGCCAGGAGATCAACAGGGGAGAGGAGGAGAGAAAGCAGAAGAAAAGAGAAAGGTCTTGAGGTGCTTCCAGAACCGGAAATGGTTCTCCTCAAGTTTCAGAGAGGCAGGAAGGCTGTTCCAGAGGGAAGCCCCAGCAGAGAAAATAGATCTACCACCAACTCATTGCTTGGAAAAGAGACTGGCCCTGAGGGAGTTTGATGCAGATGAGCGAAGAGCTCGAGAAGGAAGATATTTAGGAAGAGAGAGTTGAAGGTATTGAAGCCTCAGGCCGCAGAAGGCCTTGTGGATGATGCAGAGGGTTTTGAACTTAATTCTCACCGCCACTAGGGGCCAGTGCAGAGATTTCAGTCCTGGAGAGGTATGATCCCTGCGCTTGAGGCCAAGGACAAGTCTCGCAGTCCTGTTTTGGTTGAGTTGCAGAGGGCAGAGATTAGAGGCAGGCAGATTTAGAAAGAGGTTGTTGCAGTAGTTCAGCCTAGAGGGAACCTGAGCTCTGGAGACAGTAAGCTTCTGGGGGAAGGAGAGGAAAGGAAGAAATGTTATTCATGAAGTAAACTTTCATCCCTGAACAAAGTTACACAGACACACACTTGCACACACGAAGAACATGCATAAACAGTTCTGTAGATAGAGGACAGATACATGTACTTACTGTTATAAGCCTTTTTGTTTTCACTAACCAAATGCAGAAATGCAACAAAGCAATAATTCACCCAGAGCACTCTTGCAATCGCTTTACTGCAACTAACCATATGGAAATTCAGGGACATTTAAGGAACCTGGAAGAGCCGAATACTATTAAACCCTAAGGAGAATACTACAATATATATGTAGAAAAACCATAGAATGACGGTAGTGAATTCCCATGAAGCTACAGGTCTCAGAATAACGAACAAAGAGATGCAGATTCTGCAGCGAGAAGCACAGGGCCAGTGCTCGCAGCCAAGGACAAGGGCGGGGGAACATTCCTGGCTCCTGGGGCAGGGAGCCACCTGAAAAATAACAGAATAAATCCTCACTAATTGCAGACCCAAAAGCTCAGTTTTTTGATCCTCACCCACATGACTCAGCTAAGCCAAACAATTGGCATTTACCCGTGGTGGGAAGAGAAACTGTTCCCAACAAAGACGGACAGAATTGTTCCATGTGTTGTCCAACGAACATTGCAACCTGCAGGCTCTCTCCCAGGCTACGTGGCTAAACCAGTGGCAACAATAGGGACACACAGTCTTTCCCATTACCTTGAAACGGTACACTGAGCACTGTGAACAGAGCTGGGTCCCAGGTCTGGGGGGACCCACCCCAGCCAATCAGGGAGCACAAATCCTGGGGTGGTGTGTAATGGGGCAAGTGCCAATGGCCATCCTGCAACCATGCAACAATGTGATAGATAGTTTTGGGGATGTCTCAGGCAAACCCACTTGACACGGAAGGACCAGTTAGACCACTGATATAGGGGATACCTGTAGGTGATAGTACCTGAGCTACCCAATCAGAGGGACTCATAGGTTTTTGGGGAAGGGTCAGAGATTGTGATGTCATAATACAATAAAAGCTTGTGACACAGGCTTAGGAGCTGTGATTGCTGGAGATGTTGCCATTTCCTATATGATCTCTGTTTGTTTTAAAAATAAAAGACATTTTTGCTTTGCCCCATGGCTGATTCCTCCATCATTTCCAGGGGAGAGTTTGATGGGCCTTGGGTAGTCTGCTGAGCTGTGCTCTGTGGTGTGAATACCCTTATCCTCTGGACTACTTTACAGTGGTGTCTCCTGTCTGCGTAGCAGCCCCACTGTTAATGAACGCTACTACTTCCTATCCTCCCCTCATTGCTGGCCATGTGTGTGCTGGTTGAAGAGAACCAGCTAAACAGTTACATGCTCTGAGGCTTGGATATTGTGCAGTCTGAGGTCTGCTCTAAATTAGGTGCTGCAGAATCTGCTCTCCAATATAAGTGTTTTCTATCAGCCTGCAGATGAGAAGACAGGGATATTCATTGGTTTACTTTAACAAATGAGAGTGAATGGGTGTGTAGTACACAGCAATAAATGTGTAGGAGGGATGAATAGAAGTGGAGAAAGAATAGCGAGGGATGAGGAGTGAGGGTGACTGGCTCAGGAGGATAAATGAATGAGGATGAGTGAGGTAGGGGTGACTGATGAGTGAGGGGGAGACATGATGAGTATGTTTGAGAGGTATGTGGGGTTAAGTGGGGTTTGGGGAATGAGGAGCATGACTGAGGAGCATGACTGATTACTGAGAGGGAGGAATTATGAGTGAGGAGGAGTAACAAGGAGGTAAATATGATGTGCGAGGAGCAAGACTGATGACCGAGGCGCACAAATAAGGAGTCAGGAGGAAGTAGGGTGGTATGAAAAGTGAGTAGTACAACTGATAATAGAGAAGGATTGAGAAGGAGGAGAAGACGGAGGATGAGTAAAGAGGTAGAAAGGAGGCAGTGGAGTGGAGAGTAAAGATTGGCGATGGTGGAAGATGAATGAGGAATGAAAAAGACAAGTAAGGTGTAAGGAATTGGATTTAGATAGATAAAGGAGGAGACACTAAAATGGACTCTGTACTCCTGTAAGGGTGTGGAGGCTCATGTATGAGGGGTACAGAGAGCAAGTATTCAAGAACAATCTTGTGTCATCAGAACCCTACATTGGTTGGGTGCGGACAGATGAATAGAATTTATGATCTTGCGACTACTCCAAAGAGCCTACTGTGGCATTGGTTCCCATTTCCTACGGGGAAACATACAGAACTCTAAGATCACCAAATATGTGCCTGTCACCTGTCACTTGTTTTTTCGGACAGGGTTTTCTTTGCCAGCAACAGTTCGCCTGATAGAAGCTTCTCTTCTGCTCTATGAAGCATGAAAAACATAGCTATTCCCTCCAGAGCTTCCAGATTGTCCCCAATCCCATGGGGCGGGTTATTTATGTGCCATGCCTGGGGAAAGAGGTTTTATTTCTCAGATCGCCATATTCATTGTGTGGAAGTAAAGACAGAGCTTGAGACTAAGTGGAGTGCCTTATGTTATAGCAGGATTTTTCAAATAGTTGGTTTAGATGTGGGGAGAGAGGGTCCTTGTTTGCCATAAGTCGCTATTGTTCAGAGCTCCACAGTTTTCCCATTTCGTGTGTGGGAAGCTTTTCGGTAGCCAGTCAATTAATCAAAAACTTTACAGAGTGGTACATTTCACTGCGGACTATAACACCGAAAAACAATGAAAACGTTAAATAAATATATAAAGGGTAGTGGGGTAAGGGGTTAAAATGGGTAGAGATGGGGTTGGGCTGGCATTACAAGGGTGCAAAATCGGCGTTTTGACCGCAATGAAATGTACCACTCTGGAATGTCCGTCGGTAAAATCACACATAACCAAGCATTGCTAGCATGCATAGCACCAGGCCTAAACAAAACTATCCCAATAACTGGCATCACATGTTTAATCTAAGGCATAGCTTGAAATGGTTTACTTTGGACCTTGCCAAAATTATGTAGCTTAAGAAGTCTCTTGAAAGAAGATGGCGCCAATACGACCTTGAGGAGGGAACGTTACATCTGAATCGATACACTACAGGTTATGAAAAGCATCTTTCGGACCAAACAAAAATACTTCGAGGTGCGCAGCTGACTCTGATTCACCACCAAAGGCGTTGTATTGCATTCATTTACAGCTCCGTAAACCCCAGGCACCACACAATTCTCTTAAACCTGCCCGGACACTCTGCGATAAAATTGGCAGATATTTCACAGTAAATATTGCAGAAATTCAAGAAGAAAACAGATGATCCAGACTTAGAGCAGCCGGAAAGAGCAGTACAGAAGAATCCTAGCACCTTCTTGGATGCACTGGTCCGAAGAACAATGTCTGTTTTAGCAATTAGTGGATTTCCGTAGATGCTCCGGATCACCGGCTGATTCCTGCTCACCTGCTCTTTTTAAAACTTGACTTAAGTTTCGTATTGTGCCGCAGGAACTTCAAGCAATAATGAATGCTCCGTTGACTTCTGGAGGACATCTCTGTGCCTAGAGAGACACAGCTTCACCTCTCTGATGATGCCCACCCAGGCAGAAGCGCGTGCCTGCGGTCGCTCTTAGTAGTCTTGTTCCATGGAGAATTGCCTAGTGGTTCAGTATTGGGCTGCCCTTGTGGCCGAGACTTAATGCAAATTGGAATTTCTGCTCTGGTAAGGCACAATTGCCTAAAACATGATTGTAGGTCCTTCCAAGTGGGCAGCCTTGCACAGAGCAGGTTATTTAAGCCATGTTCCTTCAATCTCAGCAGAGAGACCCCCAATTTAGTGTTTTTACCTTTGGTGGAATTCTGTTTTTAAGGACTATCCCAGGGAAATGGCCCTAAAAGTCGCCCTCACAATTACGGTGGCCGGAATGCCCGACTTTTTTTTTTTTTAACACCGCCTTTACACCACAAATATATGTGGGGGGTATGGGATATTATAGTAGTATGGGAGAGACAGCGGGGGTCTCGCCCCACATATCTATGTGGTGTAAAGGAGGTTTAATAAAATAAAAATCAGCATTTTCAGCCGTCGCAATTATGTGTGATCCCTATCCTGGTAATGCTTACACATGAAAATCAGTACATTTTGTTTTTTGATACCGCACCACCACCTTTATTTACTAAATTATAACCATGGACACCACCATATCTTTTCTAAAAATTGCTTTTCCCTAACAATTCTCCCATTACAACCCTCCCTAGCCCTTCAGCATCCACAAACCCAAGCCACCCCCCCCTCCCTGAGCCTAACAGCAAGCCCCAATGGCCAACACAACCATATCCACCCACCCCTAAAACCACTGTTGTCACAGATGGCTCTAGAATCGCTCCAAATCTCAGAGGCAGTTCAAGGGTTTTATTGAAATAGAAATGGTCCTTATGGCAAGACCTCTCTGTTTCATCTCAATGCACCTCCTCCCTAGCCCAGACGCCCTTAGGCCCAGGTTAATATTAAGTGATTGTTTCACCCTCAGTATGCTAATCGCTAAACAAACTGACATATTAGCCTAAATGCCCATGGCTTAATCTCACTACTCTTCCTCAGGGACGTCATAATGTTCCCTACCCTAGCCAGTTATATGTGATCCATATGGATGCCCTGCAAACACCCTGCTAGATTTGGTCTTTTCCTCTCACACTCACCTTTTTCTCTCCCCCTCTCTTTGCTTGCTTATACTCTGCTCCTCCTAATCACCCTGCCTCTATTCTCCTCTTTCTCCTCTGTTACTCCGTAATATCCAGGTAATACTGGGAAATCAGGCAGTGGAGACGCTACGTGCAGTTTGAGGGCCATCGTCTGGATTCTGAGGACTATCACATTGATATATTGAACTCCAAAGAGGACCAGTGATTATGGGCTTGTTTATGCTTCTGACCAATTTTGTCTATGGTTGTCTATGGTTGTCTTGTTTCTTATTTACCATTTGGGCATATTGTTTATGATGCAAAAACTGTGAAAATTATGTAATTTACCATATGATGCATACACTGTTATACCTAATATTTATCAAAATAAATATGAAATATTTGGAGGTTTGTTCAGACAGAATTATTTCACAAATTCTGTAGATTATTTTGTTTGACATCAAATACATACTGTGGATCTACTTCATTTTTTTCGTAGCAGCTCCATTTGACACTCTCGACTACCTTATCCCCTCATGAGCTAATACCTATTTTATCACTCTCAGAGGGATGAAACACTTTGCCAGCTCATCCAGGATTCAGGCAGGTGACCTGCTGCTTGTGAACGGATCTCTGGAGCAGGTGAGTTTACCTCCATAAGGATCGATCGATACAAAAATGAAGGCTGTTTCATACACAATGTACTTTTGTAGCAGAAATTGGAATACAATAACTGATGAATGCAAGGTTTTGAATCAAGCTTTACAGCTATCACTGCTCTGGGCATCCTTCCATACCAGGGTATCTTTATCCCACCTGTGCATCACAGCAGTGGACGAGCCATATTCAAATCAGTATTATACCTGCCAACCACCAGAGCAGTCCCGTGCAAACTGCTAGACCATGTCCCCTCTACACAGGGACACAGGCTACTCCAGCTGTGGTTCAGCCTTGTGGTCTAGCAGTGCGGGTCAGGCTACACACATTGATGGCATGACCAAGACTTATTTGCCTTCAGTGGTTTGAAGGATACCCAGGTTAATGCCAATAATTATGATTAATTGAAAACCTTCCATCCATCACTTTCTTTGCTTTCAGATTGTCTCCCTAAGTGAAAGAGTTCATGCTCGGATGTGGGTCCTTCACTTACAATGCCCACAGAATCAAGCTGCACCTCACTGTGTATTTCCTAAAATGGCAAAATGGGCATGGTTGCTTGTGCTCCTGTGCAGTAGGGGCATGGCATAGCAGTACTGACCGGGCTGCTCCTATTGTTGGAAGGATCTAGGCTGGTTTTCAAATGACTGGCATAGCTTGGATTGCAATATTATGATATGGAAGGTTGCTCAGAGCAAAACCAGTGATTATGATTAATTTAAAACCTATCCATTGCATTTCATGTTGATGGCAAGCAGAGTTTCATTTGAATACCAAGGCCTAGACATGATGCCCACATGCAAGTGCCAGTGATATTACTTAGCAGGACATCAACTGGGTCACCAGTTGTGCCTTAAGGTGCCTTTGGGTAAACTTTACATTAGGCATTCCTGACTGCAGCCCTTGCATGAGAAACATGATGCATATTGCAGGTAGCGAGTTCCATTCATACATGCAATGCATCTTGCCATCTATGGAGCTCTTTAATAGCCCTGTATGTACACTCCCTCTGTGTGTGAGACTGCCCTCTATGAATGCCAGAATGGTGAAGGATTCTTCATTGTGGGGACGCTGCAGGGTCCGTTTTTTCTGCTCAACTTTCTTTTGCCCGGGTCTCCATCTAATGACACCCCGCAATCCCTGCCCCCTAAGTCGGTGTAATGGGGGTCGGAATTTTTGTCTTGTGCAAAGGTGCAGTTTTGGTAATGGGAGAATTCTTTTTGTCGCAGTTATGGAACGATACCAGCAGGGTGCAGGGACAGCATGGAAAAGATCCCCAATTTTCCCCACTCTACCCTAGTTAGATGGCAGGAACTTGGCCACCAACGAGCACTGTCACTTTATAGGACCAGGATAAATGCAGACAAACTCTTACAAGGCATCAGAGCATCAGCTGCAGAGCGCCGTACCTGATATTGAGGTATAATAGCAGGCTGGTGTTTGCAAGCCCAACAGACATGAAAACATATTTGTGGAGGCTGAGACTCGCAAACTCAGAAAACCAAAGAAGAACACAATTTCACTCAGCTGAACAGAACATGCACGTATGCAAACACCAAATCCAAAATGGCGTCAGCCTGTCGATTTCAGCTTGGTTCACTGACCCATGAAAGCAGGGGGATTTGGGCGTGGAGACAAAGAGGGGGCAGAGAGCTATCAGGAGAAGGTGGACATACATCCTGAGGTGGGGAAAAGATATCAGCAGGAGCTTGTGTGACAGCAAAAGAGTCATCCAGTGGAGAAGAACTCTCAGGAGGAGTTGGTGACACAATGAGGAAGTGAAAAGGAGGTGGTGAAGAGACCTCGGCTGCAGAAGGAGGTGGGGAGAGAGCAGAAGGAGGATAGGTATCAGGAGGAGAGCCAGGAAGAGAGCCAGCTAAAGGAGCCGTTGAAAGACCAAGAGGCGGTACAGATATTGGTGATGTAGAGAGATAAGAATCAACCAAGGAAGATGGAAGCTGAGAGGGAAGTCCAGGTGAATATGCACCTGCTGGACTAGTATGTTGTACTGGAGGAGGTACGAGTATGCTGCAAAGCAACTAGGAGATACGAGGAGTTCAGAGTGATGAACAGTATAGTAGTGAAGGAGGTAGGGGAACAGAGGAGGGTCCTCGGGGAATGAGAAGATTGCAGAGGCATGAGGAGTGTAGCCAGAAGGGGGAGTTAGGCATCAGAAAGACATTCTGTAGACTCCTGGAATAAAGCTGGAGGGATCTCCTTCCGAACCAGCCAACCAACCAGAGACCAGCTGGTGGCTTTTGGACTTGAGTCTGCCTGACCCCACCAGTCTCCTCCAAGTGGTCACCAAGGTCTGGACGTTGTGACCGTGTGACCCCTCTGACCCTTGGACCAGGGTCTTATAGAGGAAGTGACAGGGAAGAAGACAGTGGTCACCAGACACTGGAAAGAAGGGCAGAGGACACTTGAAACACCACAGAGTGTGAGTGTCTGAACCCCCCCAACCCAAAGGATTGCAAGGAGGGCTCTCAGACATTTGAACTTTCTTTTGTTTCTTGTATGCTTAGGGAGAAACTGTCCTGCTATTTCGTTACAGGTTGGTGTCTTCTGTGCAGTCATTAAAATAAAACCCATTGAAATCCTTAATTCAGTAAATGTGTCCCATTGATCAACACCCTGGATTCGTGACAGTGAGCAGGGGCTATTTTCTTACCTGTGGTGTATGGTTTGCCTCTTTCTGGGAAGCCAATCTGGGAGGGTGGGAGGGCAGAGTTGCTATAGGCCTAATGTACTTTAGTTCAGTTCTCGCAGCTTGCAGAGGTTCACAGTCATAGGACCAGTTCTCCAGATAGGATTTGGAAGTGGGAGTATTTTACTCACTACTTTTTAAAGTTGTGAGTACAATTCTTTTTTAGTAAGTAAAAATGTAAGTCCATTTCCCAATGAGAGTATTTTATAAGCTAGTGTGATGAGGGTTGGTTTGCTCCCAAAGATTGTGCACACAACCAAGGATTAAAGTGCTCGATTAAGTGTAATTTAATGCAAATCAAGAAATATAATTCACAACCATATAGCGCCAGAGCTATTATCAAGCCTCCTCAGCCTTGGAAGAAGAGCTTGTCACTCAAAACACGTGTCGGTTTTTCTTGATTTGCATTAAATTACGCTTAATCGAGCACTTTAATCATTGGTTGTGTGCGCAATTTTTGGGAGCAAACCAACCCTCGTCACATTTAATTTATGTGCACACTTCAGGCAGGGTGTCCACACATTGCTTCCAATTGCTGCCCGTCAACTATATCAAGTCTTGTCAGTGCGCCAAACCTGAACTGTCTTTTTCTGCCAAACTCTTCTTTGTATTTTGTAAGCTAATCAAAATGTTTTAACTGAAATTTTTTGTGATTTGTATTTTTTTCTTAACTAGTTATTCATGCACATTAAAAGATACACATGTTTACTTCTTCCAATTGGGCAGTTAAAATAGTGGTTTCCTCTTGTGGTACTACGTGCACTACTGGTCCAAACACATGCATGGAGCTGTGAGGGGAAAGCAGCGGTGCAATATTGCACATGTATTTTTCATGTTTTCTGTTGGGAGTATTTTTACTCCCTATTTCCACTTTTTGGGAGTATTTGCCAATTTATAGGAACTAAAAGTGGCCGAAACTCCCCTTATATGTAGGACACTCAATTGATTTCCTTACAATATCCAGCCTCGCCTTATGGATGTGTAGATGGAGGAGCTTCCAGGGGAGACTGTGGCTCAGGAGTCAGCAAGCTTGGCTGCAACACATGTAAAAATGTAAAGACCTCAAAGCCCAAGCAAGATTACTGATGAAAATATTATCCCACTTTCCACTTCCCTCCTTCCATATAAATCTGATAACTATCCTTCCAATAAAGATCAATAAGGGAAATGCAGGGACATCAATTTACCAAAATGCCAGAGATAGAGTAAGTGACAACCCAATCCCGATGACATCACAGGAAGGGAACTTTGACCCTAATGTCATAACAGGAGGTGATATCACATGATCTTTGAACTTGATGACATCACAATGATATTGTGGATGTAAACAAACATAAATAAGCCAAGTTAAATAAAACAACAAATAGTTCATGAATCGGGCAAAAGACTATTGTAGTTACCAACCACATTTTAACTAGGATGCAGCCTTCACATGGTATGAGTGGATTTATATGACATTTCCATCAGCATCCACGGCTGCCTGCGCTGAGCTCCGACATGCAGTGCTCTGCTTTCAGGAACACCAGGCCTACGCTCCATCTATCTTGCTTGGTTGCCGCCTACAGTACGTGGGTTGTCACTGGACCTCTTGTAGCACTGAGCACATCAGTAAAATCCTGCTGATGTACTGCAAGTATGAACAGGAGTTGTGTGGTAAATCAAGTTCTGGCACAATAAAGTTAGTTTAACAAGATTTATTGTAAGATATAAGAACTCCCCACCACTGCCAGCAGCCTCTCTGACAACCGACCTCACTAGAACCCTCAGACCTTTCAGTTCCCACTGGTGGTGCTTGTCAGGAATTGGACTATCTGGTAGTCTTGGAAGTAGTCCATCCACTACAAAGAGGAGGTGATCTTCAAAAACTTTTAGCACAAAGAGAACTTTATTGGATCCAAAAATTAGATGCTATGTTCCCCCTGGGGCTAAATGAGGAGTACTACTTAGGCCCATTTCTGTAGACATGTCTCTAAGCATAGACAAGTGATCCCCTCTTTAGTGACTATCCTATGTTTTAATTCAAATCAGATTTATGATTAAACTATTTGTTTTTTGACCAGGCAAGAGTAAAACCCCACATTAATATCCTTGATATTTGATTTACAAGAGATACACAAGAAATCAAACAATCTCATGACTAGGCGATAAGGATGTACACCCCTTAATGGGTTAGACAAAAGTTATACATTTTACTGTATGCGCAGCCTATGCTATTGTCTTAATGCTATTGTTTTTAATGCATGGGAGCCTCTTGTGGTTTTATGACAAACAGCCTTATATTATTATAACTGTGTTTCCCTTAGAAATCTTTCATTTTATTTACCTTAACTACCTTTTAGCTACTTTTTGAGAGCCTCTTTTGGTTTTTTGACAAACAGCCTTAGATTTTTTCAATTGTGTTTCCCATAGTAATTTTTCTTTATCTGCTTTTTAGCAAAACCATTTATTCGTTTTTATCAGCTTTTTCTCATTTCATGGCTCAGTATACAGTTAGATCTGACACATACAGCTAATCTGCATTAGCCCACATCATCAGGTCAGACATTAATCATTTTCATCTACATGTAAAATGGCCAAACATCCATACTGTTGATACACAGCCAACTTAAATTGGCATTTACTATCCGGTTAGACTCCTTCGCCCTATGGTCGCGAGTCATGAATAATGGCCAGATACCCTATTTTCATTCTTTGACATACGTGAATGTAGATAAACATACAAAATGGCCGTAATGTGACGTCATCACGAGCATGCACAGGTGACATCACCCGCGACCATCCACACATTTACAACGTTAAACATTATCTATGGCCGCGATGTGATGTCATCACGCACATGCGCGGGTGACGTCACCCGCGACCATAAATACTCGATCAGCTTTTGTTTCTCAATCGGAAGTGGATCAAGTGTCTCCTGCCACACCTGGGAATTCTGCAAATCCTTTTTCCACATAAGTAGGGCCGCCCAGCCACCACATTGTGCCTTTTAGCCAATGTTTATCCCATTTTAAAAAAAATGTTCTTTTTCGTTTTTTATTTTTTTAAACTACCAGAAAGGGACATTCTATCCACAGAGATGCAGTAGATGCCTGCCTGTGGAGCCAAACATTACTTTTTCAAGTAAGATCCATACCATCTACCATACCATTCAACGCTTGCATTAGTCATTTTTATTGCACCACCCTAATTCTAGTATTTATCACAGGTTATTAAGAATTAGAATTCTCCACATCTCTGGCACCCAGGTTTGAAGTGAACCTTCCAATCTATGGAAACTTTTTCTACAGCTTTAAGTAAGTGCTTTTTCAATTGCTCATATAACAGAGACTACTGAGTCCAGTAGATTAGTATTTTTCCGCAATAACTAATACAGGCTAAGATTCCAGCCATTTTCCAAAATGTCGCCACCAATAGGAACCATTGGAGCTTTGTAAACCTGTTATATCCACTATGAGATCTGTTTGTCTTTTACCTTTATAGGCTCCTAGCATTAGCCAACTTCTTTCAAGCAATGAAACTGATCCTGAGTTCAAAGAATGTATTAATGATGTATATAGAAACATCTATATGTGCTTCTTACTTGTCATTGAAGAACTTTGTTTTGCCTTACATGCACATATGAATATCAATATAAATATCAGATGATTAATTTAATTTATTTTTTCTCCAGTGTTTAAAACTTTTTACTAAGAATACAGAACACATTGCCCCTGATGAAGAGTGAAAATAGATACTCGAAACGCGTTGGGCCAGATCATATTTTGAATGCATTTTGTTAAAAAAAATTGAATAAATTGCTGTCTTTTCGATAAACAGATGAATTGTCAAGTATTAATTGTGAGACTCCAGAATATTTTGCGGTCATAGCAAAGCAAACAAAATTACTGAAATAGACAACTAATTATTGTGAAAATAAATAAGGTTACTACTTGTACCCTAAAAAATAACATACGAGCCACGGCCCTTGTTGATAGTGTGCAGGGGACGCGGGTTTCCTCAATCAGGAAACCATTTTCCCTAAGCCTCACATATAAACCAGAGTTAATTCAAACAGGCCCACGGGAGGCCTGGTTGCAGGACTAACCAAGAACAGGAAAACCCCAAAAACCTTTGGTATGCACTGTGTCGACCTCAAGCCAGCTTCTGCCTCTCAGTATCAAAGGCATTGACCTGTCATGTCTGGGACTATGCATTTACAGTAGTCTTCTCCGCAGGGGGACCCCATCCAGAAGGTACGAGTATTTGGTTTGCGGAGACCAAAAGTCTGGTCCCGCCGAAGCTTCAAGGGAGACCTGTCACTTTAACCAGGAACCTCAGAGTGCTCCATTAACTAGAGAGACCCTTTGATCCACAACAGACAGGAAGATGGACTGAGTATTACATGTTTTCATCCCTTTACCTTTTCTGTTGCAAAGCACTCTGGTTATGACCTAATGCATACATGAGATTTTTGGTGGGGACCCAGGATTTGTTCATTAAGGTAGCTTAGCCTACACCAATAACTGGGTGCCATTTGGCTTTAAAAGAGGGTCAATCCCTCTTTTGGCAGATCATCTGAAGCCTTTGCAAGGAGTAACAAGAAGAACTAATTTGGACCCGGGATGAAGGTACGCTCTGCCTTACAACTTCGGCCAGTGAAGGGAGGCCAGGATTTCCAAAGGGGGAAGCAAGATCCCTCCCCCAAACATCTCCCAGTGAGCAGAGAAAGATACTGAATGCAGAGGACCCTGCAGCAGCTCTAGAACTGGTACCCAGCTAGCACACAGCTTGCCCTGCTAGTCATTGCAAGCAAGCTTCCTAGGTGGGAAGTGCCAGAGAGTCTCTGAACCAAATCCAGGACAAGGCCAGTGCATGCAACACTCACGTCAACTTTGCACCGTCCGCCTTAAAGGACGACACAAGCCCATTGAAGAAGCTAGGAGGATTTAATCGGCAAGTATCAACCAGCGTCTGCCTTAAAGGACATTTTCGAGCCAGTCGAGCCCCTCGAGCTGGAACCCACTGCACTGCTGACTGTTGTCATGCCACAGTCCCTAACGTCATCCAAGATTCCTTGACCAGTACTTCAGACCCACCAACCAGCACTGAGACAAGGATTCCTGACTCGAGCCACCATGTAGGCCAGCCTGCAGCCGTACATTTAGTCTCGCTCGCTAAACTGCCTGCCGCCTGATACCCGCAGCTCTCTCCCGTCTTGAACTCTGTCACAAGAGCTGCAAAGCGCCCTGAAACTGACTCGATCCTGTCGAGCACCAAGGACTCGCCAAAGGCCCCTAGTGACATTTTACGACCCATTGCTCCTGTTGTGTTGAAACCAAGTATCCTTGAACTATTGCGATTAATTACTTTACTGACTACCCTCCTTTCACTATACAGAGTGCATCCCTTTTTCTTCTTGAAGCTGTCTGTCCTCTGCATTCCTTAACAGGGTGGGTTGTATTTTGTAGTGTGCTAGAACTGTCTGTTGAATAGTAATAAAGTAGATATTTTTATACAACCTTGACTGGACAATTTCTTTTATCATTGGGTAATAATTGTATTTTTGCTGTGTTGCAAATAACCAACGATCCACGAACTTGCAGAGGTAAGCCTGTCGTTCGGTCCACATTACCAAAATTGGACAAGGAGGTTTATAATTTGCTTGTGTTTCCTATCTCTTCAGATCCCTTTTGGTGTACTAGAGGTGTGAGGCTGATTGATGGTTTAGAAACAGATATTCATACAAGCACCACTGGTTGATTTGTCACTGTCTTGATGTCACATCTTTCACATCTATGCCTTTACACATAGGAAATATTAACTTATCTTGCATGGTTGTCCCAGGTCAACTTGGTAGGGAGCAGGAGTGTGGAAAGAAAGAGTCCTTGGTTTGGATGATTATCCCACATAGTCTTCCAGATATCTCAGTATCAAACACAGTATCTGAGACCTGGTGGCATACACTTTGCGTGATCCCTCCTTGCCTGTGTCTGAGTTGGTGCCCACACCCCTGCTTGATATCTCTGTTTCCCGGCTGACACAGAGGT
The DNA here is from genome assembly GCF_040938575.1 of Ambystoma mexicanum. NCBI lineage: Eukaryota > Metazoa > Chordata > Amphibia > Caudata > Ambystomatidae > Ambystoma > Ambystoma mexicanum. The sequence continues at coordinate 857,876,412 of NC_090934.1, read as the reverse complement.
TTCCTAGAGTTCACGTGCGCCCATTCTTGGATGAAGCTTTGACTATGGAGCCTGGACTATTCCCAACCGCAGTTTGCAATGCAGTTTAGGAACATGCCCTGCCATCTGTTGGCTTGACAGTGCCATGCATGACCCTCACTACCCTGCAGGGTGTGCACAACGTATAATTGCACCCCTGTGATACAGTGGGTCACTTGATCCTTACCTATTCTCCTACTCTCACGCTGGTGCTCCTGACTGCCCTACGCCTATCTTGTGATTTCTTGTCGTAAGCCTGCCTTGCTTTAATCTTTTTCTCATCTGCGTATTGCCTTATGATGCAATAGGCAGACACTCCCCCATCGTGAGTGGGCCTTCTAAGGTCCATGCTGGCCCTTTCCAATGGTATGTTGAACAATGCCATTTGGGTCAGCGGGGGCATGCGTGCCTGGCACCCCTTCTCACTATGCTTGCACTGGATGCAGTGCCTTGCTGCCCTCTCATTCTGCTTATTGCACCCAGGCCACAAATAGTCACTCTTTATCCTTTGTATTGCCTTCGATATGACCTTGTGGCTCTCCTGCCCTACTCCCATTAGGTGGTCACAGACACGAATAGGGGGGATTATTCCATCACCTGTTTTCATTTGGCCTGCTTCGACATCTAGTTCATCCGTTGTGGCCCCGAGAGCAACACACCCCAAGATTTTGAGAAGCATCTGGCTAGATTGATTCTTCTTCAGACTTCTTCCCATGCTGTTGAGAATGCCCATGATACCCTCGGGTCTGGCGCACATGGTAAATAAATAAAAAATAAAAAAAACAAACGTACCCTACACACATTGGGCCTCATCAAGAGTTGGGCGGTAGCCCGTAAATGTGGTGGTAACGGTATTACTGTGGTGGTATTACTTAAGGACTGGCCCAATCACGAGTTGGGCACTAAATGGGCTGTTTTACCTACAGCTTTTTGCTGATGGTGAAAATCCCATTTAGTGCCCTGTTTTTGGCGCAATTACCGCTAGCTGTATTGGCGCCCAGTATTTGTGCCGAAAATGCCCCCTTGGATCTAATGGACTTAATGGGGAATGGGGATTTACCGTTAACACCCAACTTGAGATCCAGCGCGAATAACGCCGGACCAGCTGGTACTAACGCTATTACAGTTGGATGGTATTACCACCAGGATAATGCCCAAATCGTGATGAGGCCCAATGAGCGATAAAAGGGCCCGATAGAAAGTGCTAAGCCAGAAAGCTGCAAATAAGAAAAAAACTATGTCAAGTGAAATTCCCATAAGTCTAGCCAACAAAGGGTGATAAATACCGAAACAACTCAAGGCAATTCTCACAAAGGTGGCCCTTTTCTGAAAAGTGCAAATTGCACAGAGGGTACCACCAACATATAAACCTATGTACACTTAGGTCCCCTCCATGCAATTTGCGTCATTTGCATTACAAAGTGCAAATTAAGTGTGATAAACCTACCAGACCCAGGTTAAAATGCATTTTTTGCACTTTGCAGCTCAAAGAAGTGTAAATGCATCATGCACTATAGGCTTGTGGGAGGCATTTACAATGTATTTCTGTTGGATCTGACAACTTTCAGCAGTTGCTAAAAACAGGAGGATTCCATAGGCATTATATACATTAACGCTAGCATGAAAAGAACGTGCTAGCGTTTTTGCATGTTTTCATTGCTGGCGGAACGTATGTGGCACGTTAAAACAGTAATTTCTATCTGTGCTCCCGCTCTGTCTGTCGAAAAATGTAAATGCCGTTTAGTGTTAAAATAGGGGCAAAACCAGGAGTGCATCTTTTCCACTGGGTTTTTATACGTGTTTTAACATGCATGAGACTTTAGATGACCACCAAAGTGATGCAGCCGGGAGACAGCAGTGAGCAGGCACACAAGGAAAATGCAGTATCACCAGATGGTCTACTGGAAAGTAAAACAATATGTCTTCACATATTCTGTTATGCTGATTCACCCTCTACTTAGTGAGATAAAAATGAGTGCTATCATGAATCCATACAATGCTACCAAATTTATCATCCTCCAAGAATGAACAACTCCACCCTGCCTGAATTCAAACCCTGGTCCTGCAGGCTGAACATGGAAATTTGAAGCGAGAGCTTAAAGTGGCAACTTATTTTGCCTTGTGGTGGGGGTTGAGGTATCCTTGAGACGGAATTGCCAAATAGTCACTGAAAGAGGGATTCAGATCTCTCCTTCAAGAATACAGTACACAAACTGAAATCTCAAGCCTGTACTATGATGGCGCGTACTAGAAATATGGGGGAGGGAGAAGAAGATAAGGACATCTCATTAAAATAAGATTGCATTGCATACCTGGGGGAAGGGGCAGACATGTGGAAGAATGAATGGAGAAATGGCTCTTGAAGGACCGAGGAATGATTGCCTCACCCCAGTGTTCACTGAAGAGAGGACCCGCAGAGCTAACATCTGGTAGCCTTTGTAGGGTCACAGTTGCACACATATTGACCAACAAAGATAAGTGTTGTAAATCTGCAATAGGTCCACATAGAATTCCACATAGGTCCACACGATATCAACCAATCCCAGTTCTAATTTTTCCTGTCTACACATAAGCGGTATAAAAATAATTGAAGATGTTAAATGAAAAATTTGATAACTCCAGATACTTCACTCACTCATCCGCTCAGTACTTCTATGCTTTAAATGATTGCACAGAGAAAAGTGCACTCTTTCGTTCACCCTAAAGGGCCTGGAGCTAGTTCCCAGAAGCAGATCCTGAAAGGAAAAGAAGAACCAGAAATAACAGAGCACCGAGGAGAAAAACAGAGAACCCTTCAAATGAGATGGACAGGAAAGGAAAATTATATGGGAAATTCCCCCCTGATTGATATCCACTGAAAAACATGTTGGAAAACCCTCTTTAAAATATGTATAGTCAAGGCACAGTAATTGCTGCCAATTGGAGAACGCCAATGGTCACTGGTCGACATGTGTGTCATGCTTCAAGCACTTAAAGACCTGACATCAATACTTGTACTGACCCTCAACATTTCAGTTGGTTGTAATTCCAAGGTTCTTTATGCAGGGTTTCCCAACAATGTATCTGCTACCTTTCTCGTTGTAACTTTCTAGTGAACGGAGCACACAGGGCACCCACTGGAACACTGCCCCTCCTACCATAAGACTTTGTGATCAATGAATCTCACCCCATCAATATAACTGTTGTGCATGAATTGATCTTACTGAATCTCTACTTTAAATCCGATGAAAAACATGGCTACCAGTAACGGATCAATCAGAAACCATAATGTTCCCCCAGGAGAGCGTGCATGGATGCGGTCTGCAGATGCAGGGCATGAGTATGTGATTAAAGAATTATCTTGATAACAAAAACAACAGGATGTTAAGGATCCTTCAGTTGCAGATTTCCCCACCCATGACAGGGGAGGAGGTGTAGAATCCAGGGTAGGGAGCAATGCATCTGCACAACTCCTAGGCCTTACTTCTGTGCCATCTTGGCTGTGGTCAGACACATGCAGAATCTAACCAATAGATAGAAACATGTTATGAAATTAATTTGACTTAAGAGATCATGTCGGCTAGGGTTGCACTATTTGGTGGTCATCTAAGAGCCCACATAGTGAGATATTCCACATCAGAAAACTTGAAAGTCTCCACTAAATGACCACCCTTCATTCTGCAGTGTAAAAGCCCCCACTGTACAAGAAAAAGGCCAACTGTGTTGCAAAATATAAATCACATGCGAATAAGATATACAATTTCTGACCTTAAATGGTCCCACGATGGGCAGAGATAAGCAGCTTCTTGCGATTAGGGGCATGATGCTTTGCAGCCCTACCACAACAACACAAACATGGGGTATATTGCTTTTATGGTGATAATGACTCAGGGCACCATGTAAATGATAGCTCTGTTTAGAATTCAATAATAAACTGAATACATTTTGGCAATGCCATTGGTAGAATACATGGATTAAGTACTAGAGTGGTGGGGTTGTCTCCATTGGTGGATTTAACTTGTACAGATCCCATGGTAAGATCATTCTGCATTGCATCATGACATCTGTCATGGAAACAGATTTGGAATCGTGTTCAGATGAGGTTGGTTCACCAAATCTTTAATTGCAGCACTACCGGGTGAACATAGACAAGAAGAACATGCAGTCCCTCTATGCAATCCCAAACTGTGTTACCCACCCCAAACTCTGCTACCATTCATGCACTTTTCAGTATGTTGGTCTCAATGGAATGAATGCAAGATTTCATGACCTCACAATGGGGGTTTGTTGGCAAATACAACAATAGGATATTGCTGAAATCAGCCGGCCATCATTATTGTAATGTCCTGCATCGATTTAAAAAATCATTAACATGAATATGTTTTTTACCTTTATTTTGGTGAAATGCCAAGTAGTAGAGTTTCATTAGGGACAGTCTCTTTCCTTTTAGATAGGCGTAGACCAAGTAAGGTCGGTACTGAACCGGGGTAAGGGAGAGCATAGCATGATCATTTAATGTAGGATTCAGGGGAAGTACGATGGAACCTTTTCTCTTTTTGATGTTAAAATAATTTGCTGCAAATGGAGAGGTTTATCAATCTTGGCCAGACCCTGCGAGGGCTTTGCAGAAGAACTAATCACACTCAGAACATAACAGTGCAAATTGAGGAACACACTGACAATGTTTCAATTTAGGGGACATTGCAGCAAAATACATGCCCTGGGTGAACTTTGAGCCTCACATATTAAGCAGGAATTCCCAGCTCTTTTGAGAACCTTTGACTGGAAAGAGTGTTATCTGGAAGATTCAGGACGGAATCAAAGTTAGAAACTGGTTGGCTGATATGAGCACCCAGGTGTATTTTAAGAAAATCCACTGCAAAAGATGAGGTTGTGCACACACATTTGATCAAATTGAGTATGCATTTCTTAAATTGAATGCATGATTGGTACAGATCAATGGGTCCCCTCCCTGCCTTCTTTTCTGTGTGTCTTGTCTTCCCCCTCCCCTTTCCTATTATTTCCCCTCCCCCCTTTCACCCTTCATTCACTGCCGTTTCAATCTTATCACTGCACAGGATTCGTTGCTCGGAGGTTACAGGCAATTAGGTACCGATTTTATGTGTCTTGATAAACTCCCGTCTTACTGTTAACTGTAAAGGCTTTTCTGTACATTATCTTTATTCATATTCTTGTTTACTTGTGTAATATATTCTCACAAACGTGTAAATTACGAGTAACAAAAAATGACATCCCAACAACTATCACCATTATGATAGACTATAATGTTTGGACGGTAGACGATAAAAAGGCAGACATTTATTAAATACTATCTGAGCCGGGCACTGTTCGCTGTTACCACCTGATCTGGCCCGCCGGCCAGCGTGTTATAGCTATTAGCAACCTGGGTTTTTAATCAAGGGTGCTGATGTCAATAATTGTGTTTGAATGAACAGGACGTGCTTTTGCAGCGTCCCGTTCATTCAAACACATATTTACCTAAGATGGCCACCATGGAAATGGAGGAGGTGCTCCATGGAGGTGTGATCAGCCTTCAGGCTATAAGCTTGGAACACAGGCTTATACCGTGAGGATCAGCCTGAGTACCAAGCAACCTGAAAGTTTGTGGAACCTGCCCGGCTGTCAATTCAAAAATGTATATCAGGAGATGTGTCCACAGACTATGTGAGGAACAAATATGAGACATCCTGGGGGAAATCCAAGATACCATGCTTAATAACTGAAGGAAAACAAATGTTAGAAGAGCCTTTAAAAGACTTGAACATTGGAAAAATACTGGGAAGTGAGGGCCTCAGATCGCATCTTACATGGAATCCAAAGCGCTGCAGATATCATTTTTCCTAGAGAGCACAAGTAATTCCACAAGCCAAGAGAGAAGCGTGCATTAGTCCTGCTTATGCTTAATAAGTATCTGCTGAAATGGGGCTCTGGTTGGGCGATATCTACAATAAATACAGAATATAAAATTCTCCGAAAAATACTGACCAGTAGACTGCAGACAACGATATCTAAACTCATGCAAACAGATAACACTGCAGTTCATCCCAACAGGACAAATCAACGATTAAACCAACAAAGGAATTAAAAACAGCAGGAAACGGAATACTGGTCTCCCGAGCGAGTCAACTCTGAAAAGTAACAAGACGGCACTGAATGTAGAGCTATGTCCTGTTCTCATGGAACACAAGAGACTATCGGTCCTTCCTTGCCCAGTCAGCCGGGCTAAACAATCTATTGGACTCATATTTCTTCCTATTACAGGAAACTTGACTGACAGGTCCTTTCTTTCTTAATGGCTATAGCATATTGCACAACTATGCCAAGCCTTCGAACCAGGGCCCAGCCAGTGGAGGGCTAACTATAGGCGTCAGATGGAACTATCTGCTGGCACCATTTATGTCATCTTCCTCCTGTTGTCACGCATTAGGCGCCACACTCACTAAGCCATCAGCAGACACAAAGGAAATACTGGTCATAAACATCTATGATCCTCCTGTCGGTATACGCACAAAATACATACAAATGTCAATTGGAAAGGCCATATCGGCCTGGCATGAGTCTCATCCAAAACACCCTAATATAATTGCTGGCCACTTAAACATCAAGGATGTTCATCTCAGCCTGCAATCCAAGGGCTATAGCAATAACACGAGGAAAAACGTCCTGGCCATCTATGCGCTTGAATGCTTGCCCCTTAAAATATCGAGTCCTGAAGTTCCCATATGCACGCAGTTGAATGCCAGCTCTTATTCACATATAGACTATGTAATAGCCGATTCTGAAATGGCACAGTGTTGTGACATGGCAAAGAGTAATCCTACTGACTTCAGCTATCACACTTATATTACATGGGCTACTAATATATTTCACTCCTACAGCAAAAAGATATGTGTGGCCAACGTAAACATCAATGCTAAAGGCAATCGCATTAGGTGGTCGGCCGAGAAGATCAAGGAGATCAATGATTCTTTATCAAATGACCACTTTTCTGGTGAGGATGTGCGGGAAAAGGTATGGGACCTCACAGGACTCATTGGCTCACAAAGCAACTGCGAGCAGGTGAAATCGAAGGGCTCAATTGGCAATAGTAATTGGCATTCAACTGCACCGCTTTACCCTTTGATACAGGAACAAAAAATGCTAAAACGTAAGGATAAGGCATGTATCAGAAGAGACTGGACCATCACAAGCTTGGAAAAAGAGGCCGCCCTAAATAAGATCACTCGATATAAGAACTGGCTGAAACAACATAAACAATCCTTCTTGTGTGCCAATGGCTGATCATCGAGTCCCTACTAAAAGCCAGCGACTATCACAAATACTGGTCCCGGTTTAATGACTTCCAAAAAATCTTGCTGGCTAGCAATCTGAATCCTGTACCAAGATGATTTGAGGTTGTTTTACCAAGGTGGAAATGTTCGAGGGAGAAACGACGGAAGATTATTTGTTCAAAACAATCTTTAGTCTTTCCTCCCCCGAACATTCCCGATGTGCCCAAACCCCTACCCACACCCCCACCCACACCCCAGCCCCAGTACTTACCTTTCTTTCCATCTCACCATGTCCCTGCAATGCCTGTTCCCTTTCACTTCTGTGATCAGGAACCGGTGCCACAGGGTCCTTTCCTTTATTTATTTGTTTTCTTTTTTTCTTTGGGGCATCTGCGGGGGTGTCCCCCGCAATCCCACTCACTACACTGTATAGTATAGTGAGCAGAGCGTTGCGGGGGACACCCCCACAGATCCCGCAGCATTTTTTTTGTGATAGCGGGACAGCAGCGCGGCTGTTCCCCGCAATCTCCACTCACTATACCGTATAGTATAATGAGCAGAGCAGCATTGCGAGGGACCCCCCACAACCCCTGCAGCTTTTTATTTGGTGACTGCGGGACAACTGCAGGGGTGTCCCCCACAGCCCCTGCTCACTGTACTGTATGGTATAGGGAGCGGAGCGTTGCGGGGGAGACAGTACAGTGAGAGCTACCGGAGACAGTACAGCAGTATAGTTACTTGGGCTTTCCCATTAAATATAAACCGTCAGCCCAGATCTATGGCACCAGTTCCACTCTAAAAATCTGGAAAAAATGCCTGGCAGTTAAACATTACATAGCCAGGCAAGGGGGCTTGAACATTGAAGGCTTAATAGAGATTTACCAAGTAAGCATGTTCCCTAGTCTATTATATGGTCTGGCAGTTCTCCCCTCGAAATCTGTCCTATGGCTTGACAAGATCGAGGGTAGAATACTGCACAGTATTATCAATGTACCATTATCTGTCCTAGTCACAGCTCTGAGATTGGAATATGGGCTTACCTCTCTGAAGGCTACATGGCTTTTGCAAAGTTTTCTATTGTATTGCAAATTAACGTAAACTCCAACCCTGTAATGCAACTGCTAGGAAAACATTATGTGGTGATAAAGGGAAAAAATAATAAGTTCATAAATGAATTGAGGCAATCCTTGGTAGCTAGCGCTAACAATCTGAATATACCATTTTCATACTTCTCCAACGCTCCAGATATAGAGAATGTACTTAAGAAAAAGATCAAGATATGGGCCAGGAGCCAGGGTATTAACTATCTTGCCAGGAAACGAAGATCCAATGAGTGTTCGCACCAAGCGTTTAACACTTACTGCCCTGGCGTGTATCTCAAAAACCATGCTCAGAAGATCTGAGGCGCTTCATATTGTATCTCAGGCTAAATATCTCGCCAACCAGAGAATATCATGGTTCCTGGCAAGGCATTCCACTGGTAGACCGACTATGCAGATGGTGAAAATCTGAGACTTTCCGGCATGTGCTGACTGGGTGCACGGCCCTAAAACCACAATACATAAGAGGCTACAGCTCATTGGTAAATATGCTCTTGAGAATATTGAATTGGAACAATTCCGGGCAATCTTATTTGGAGCAAACTCCATGGTCATAATTACTGCAGCATACAATGTCTGGAAGGTGGGATTGAAATTACTGGAACAGAGGCAACAGAATGATCGATAGATTGGGTTTTATACTTTTAACCGAATACATTTCTACTGTTGACTACATGTTATGGTACATTATAATACTTAAAGTGTTCTCTTCTTCCTTTTTTAACTCTTTTCTAATTTTTTGTAATTATTTTCGTGCTTAAGGTTTGTAAAAATTAACCAAATGCACAATAAAGAAAAAAAAAAAGAACAGGACAAATGTGACAAGACTTTTCTTGACTGTGTCCAGATGCATCACTGAACAAGTGATTGACCATCTACGTTGGGAGTATCTATAAAACATGATAAGTGTTTATTTTTATTTAAAGGACACCTCTTTGTATGTGAGAAAATCATGTAAAGCAGACACACAAACGTTGTACTTCAAATAACAAACTGTTGCCGTAAAAGGAGACAATAGAGAGGAAGGGAAATTACAAATAAAAGGGTAGTCAGGTTAAAAGGAACCGGGTCAAAGGCCCAAATAAGAGGCCGGTAGGTGAGGGGAGAAGCTCTCTTTCTGAGGTGTCTGGATAGAGGTGCAATCACTCACCCTCACCATGCATTATATAAAAGATGTGCATGCCTAATTAAATGTTGCATTCCCATTGTTTTATTTGTAGTTTATACAGGGTCGTTGTGGTGGAGTCACATTGTGTTTGCAAGGATAAGGGTGCTCTCAGGACCAAAAGGGTCCAGCAGTTACACAGGGGACTTAAGCATATGGCACAGAGGTTACAAAACCTTGGGAAAGCATGGTGCATGTGAAACAAAAAGCCCCCCGACCCCCACATGGGGAGCAGGAACAGAAAAACTTGCTGGTGCAGGGAAAATTGACGAGGATATCCTAAACTTGCCAGGGAAAGGGAAACTGACGAGTTTGATGTAACCTTGCCGGTGAAAGGGAAATTGACAAGCTAAACTTGCAATGTAAGTGACTGGTGTCAGAAACAAACGACGGATGGGTACTAAACATTCGAAATAGAGTGCGGAACACAAAGAATCCTGATTCCTTTTGACTCCTCTCAGTGCATATCCTGAGAATGGGCAGTGAAATACGGATCACCTTTAAGTTACCTCCTGACAATAAACTAGATGCAAGTAAAATGAGTTCCCTAATGAGGGAACTCCAGTCCCCTGCACACTATCTGGGGCTCTAAAGGATAAGCCAAACTTTTTAGAAAAAGGTATCCCAATCTTATGGGTGATGGGTATAATCTTAATAAGGATTTTTGACACTGCTTATTTTGAAACAGCTTTACACAATATATTCAAGACAACAATACGATATATAGTACAAAAGTGTTTTATTCTTAGGGCCCAACGCGTTTTGAGATATTCATTCTCTTCATCAGGGGCATAATTCAAATACTTTCTATAAGAAAACATCAGATAATATAGTTTTAGTCAAGTGCTCCAATGTACAGCAATTGTCAAGTATCATAAACTAATGGTCTCATTTTCAGATATTTTTTCAACAATAAATTCTGAACAGCAGTTTGTGGATAAATGTTCATGTCACCTGAGAGACCTATTATGTCACCATCTTTATGGTGTCATAAGTCCCTCTTAGAATACAATTCACAAGATATTGTGAATAACTGAAAAAAACAGATTTTTTAAAAATATATTTATGCCTAGTTTGCTCTATCTTATAAGGCAATGGTTTTCAAAGAGATGTTTACATAATGTTTATTAAGTATGGGTCTGAGGCAGTGTCTAACTACGAGATATCCAATACACAATCTATTACAGTTAGAGGTGCTAAATTATTTTATTTATTTTTACATTTTTTTAAATTTGGTTTAATTGAATCAATCAATTTTGACAAAAAGAAAGCATCGCGTTAAGTTTGAAGTTCTTTGTGTCCATTCCATTGCCATGATACTGAACCATGATAGTACTTGAACGTTATGGAATTACTCCTCCATTCTAATCGGTTCGTTTTCTGGTTTCTATCTGGGTCAATCAAGGATCTTGCTCCAGCGATGGAATGATCAAGTTCATCATGGAAACTGCTGCTATCACTGTTTCTGTCTTTTCTCCACAGATGAGGGTCTTCCAGAAGGATTCTTCACTTATACATGGGAAGTTTGTTGCTAATGGTGACAAGTATTTTGTTCTTTCAATGTCCCATTTTGGACAAGTTAGCAGGAGATGTTTGATCGATTCAGTTTCTTCAGTCTGTATGCAGAATCGAGAGGCCCCTAAGGTTGATGTTCCTCGAATACAGTTCACTTAATTTGTTTTGAGAAAATTCAGCCTCATTCGAAGGAAGGTGTCTCAAAAGGATCTGTCAGGAAATCTCTTTAGGTACCCTCTACGATGATTAAGTTTTATGTAAATCGAGGGTAGGTCTTTTGCCAAGGTACTTTTGGAGGCCTCTTCAGATGTTCAGATCCAATCCAGCTCGAGTAGTTTTCTTTTTACTCTCAGTGGATTAGCTACTAGTTCTTTCTCAGAGCTGCCAATTTATGTCAGGGTTGCCTTTCTGTTTAGCACCCAGATATTCAGTACATCATTTTTGCTGATTTGAATTTCGTCATAAAGGATCTTGAAAATTGGAGCACTGAATGGTGGAATTGTTTTCCTGTAAATACTCAAGGCATTCCATTCCATTATTCAGGCAAGGGATGATAAGCCAAGCTCATTTCTGATCCTTGTGGTGCTTGCAGCGTTTCGAAGGTTTAGTATCTTTCACCAGAGTGAACCTTCGAGAGTAGGCCATAGTTTGGTAGGCATGTGAATCGTGCCTTCTGCGCCATTGGTTAGTATGGGGATTACCTTATTTCTATAGAAGTTAACTATTCAGTGGTCGAAGTGTAAGAAAAGAAGTAGTGGAACTGTGTTCCCTGCCAGCCTGCCCCGCTCCTCACAAACCGCATTGCCCTGCCCCCTCCCACACACAATACAAACCCCAAAACACATTTGCCTGCTGTTTAAGGGAATGTTCAGTGCAGTGCACTGAAAATGCAAGTTTCAACTTCTTCCTACACTGTTATTTTAAAACGAAACCGTTTCGGAATCGTTTCTTTTTAAAATAAAAGTATAGGAGCTGTAAAAATTAATTTTAAAAAGTAGAGGAGTGCCGCTCCCAACCGCTCCCGCTCACTTCGACCACTGACTATGGCTACTATAGAGAACCGACCAAACTTGTTATCCATCAAGCATCCTTGAGCAGCTACGATCTTGACTTTAGATATCAGTTTCTCTTGAGCTTGGGCTTCTACTGAACTGTTGTTAAACTGGACACCCAGGTATTTGATGGAATCCACTTCTTCGATTTTTTTCCCGTTCACGAACCAATTCGGACGGTTCAGCTTTTTTTTGGCTCTCTGTAGACAGATGATCTTAGTTTTGTCTTCGTTCAGTTCTAGAGCGTTTTGCTGTAGGTGACTTTGTAAGCTGTCCAGTTGCCTTTGGAGGCCAATAGGAGTCTGATCGATCATGATCAGGTAATCGGCGTAAAGTAGTCTGTTGATCTTAGAATTCCCGATTGTTGGTGGGAATATTCGCAGTAGAGGTTTGTGGTCCTTGATGTCCGCAATGAAGAAGTTGTAAATGGCAGGGGCCAAAGGACAGCCCTGTTTGACTCCCCTCGAGGTGGGGATTGGTTGACTCCGTAGACCCTCTCTGTTTAGGCGGACAGTTACTGAGGTGTTTGAGTGTAATTGGATCAGTGGTTGTAATATTCCATCCGGACAGTCTCGATTGCTCAACTTTATCCACAGACGGTTATGTTCGACTCTGTCAAATGCCTGAACAAGGTCAACAAAGGTGATGTAGATCCTCGTTCCTGACTGATGGATTTGGGCCTTAAGAATGTTCAGCAATGCAATGTACCAACCGTCTGTAGTTGTCCAATTGCTGAATTTTGCAAGGAGAAAAGTTCCAAAGATTTTCCCTACAAAATCTAATAACGCGATGGGTCGGTCATTTTTTGGGTCATCTCTTTGGCCCTGTTTGTAAATTGGCACAATAGTTGCTGTCTGCCAGAATTGTGAGAGTTGTCGGGTTTTGCAGGTCCTATCCAAAACTTCTTTGATGAAGCAAGCCCATTCATGGGGGTGTTCTTTTAGCATTGCATTAGTTAACCCATCTGACCCAGGGGCCCTCGAGGGGTTTAGTTTTTTGATTTTGAGCTGGATGTCTTCTAGGGATTGTTCTAAGTCCCAAGTTGCTTCGGATGCTGGTGAGAGATACGGCGTGGTGTTATCTTGGTCGCCAAACAAAGTCATAAAATGTTGTTTCCATGTTTCTTCTGGGACTGGATTTTGTTGGGTGTCAATCAGGGTATCCTCACTCTGTTTAATGAGTTGCCAGAAGTCTCTTGAGTTCTTGTTATTTAGAGCCTTTAGCATCTGTTCTGCCGCATTTTGCAGCAAGAGTCTTCTGCGGCCTCTTATCCTGTTTTTGTAGGTTTGTTTGGCAGCTCTCGCTTGTTCTCTCAGACGTGAGGAGTTCCTTTTTGATGCAATTCTTTTGATCTGTCGGAGAGCCCTTCTTTTCTCCACAAGCACTGCATCATAGCTGTGTTTTGGAGGTTTTTGACCACGACTTGAACCCGGTTTTTGCGTCATTAATTTTTCCAGTAGGGGTTGGAAATTGACTTGCAGAACAATGTTCAATCCATGGTCGCTTTTTGTTGCCTTAGTGTAGTCGTTCAGTAAAGAGTTTATTTCCTGCAGTTTTAATCTGAGTCGGTTCCCTCTGTTGTTTGATTCGGTTGACAAACCCATTTGTTGTGGTCGTCTTTCAGTTTCATTTGCGATTGATATGGTTATTAAGTTATGATCACTATTTTGAGTTTGAATGATTTCATGCGTTAGGATTTTCCTCCTCAAGTCACTCGAGGTGAAAACATGATCTATGTTAGCTGATTGATCTCCTCTTTGCCAAGTCGGTGCTGATGGTCTTGTTCTCGGTCAGATCAGTTCTGTGGACACAATGTCTCTTGGTGACATTGCTGATGACCATAAAGTGCCTCTTGTTTCTCGACGATCTTTCTTGACAGTCTGGTTAGTAGTCCAGTTACGTGGCTCACAAATCGTGCTCAAATCGCCACAAATTATGCATTGTGGTACATCGAATTTTACTTGAGCTGCGTCGATTATTGAAGTCGCTTTCTTGATAAAATCAGCATTGGAAATTTGGTCAGGATTCCAATAGCAGTTGATGATTATCAGCATCTTGGTGTTTAGTTCCTGGGTGAGTGGAGTAGGCTGTGACCAACTTGTTAGCAAGACAAGAAAGAAGAGTTCAGCAACTAGCACCTTTAGGATAGAGATCCCTGAGCCAGCTTTTACTGCGGTTAGTAGGCCTGAAACTGGGCGCCCTTTATCACCTTTAGTTGCTGGGGTCGCTCTGGTGTCATAACCATCCAGTAGGGGTTTGTGGGTCATCAGCGTTTCTTGCAAACACAGAATATCAAACAAGGCTAGGTTCACATCACTGGGTACAGTCAGGTGGTTAAAACCATGTGTATTCCCGGATCCTAGTTTTAATGTTGTCTTCTTTTTGTGTGTCTCCATTTTTGGTTTCTAGTTTGTGCTTTGCGTACTCCTGAATTGCTATTCAACCCTGCAGTTTGATTTTCCTTTGTGAGACTCGATCCTTGATTGTTTCTCTAGACCATCAGTTGCTGTCAGAGAATTTTCCCAGGTAGCGATCGTGGTTCTTTCCGTTGGATTATTCGGATGGAAGGAGACCTTGAGTCTAAGTCACGGTCCATGGGGTACTCTGTTAGGGTCCCGATCTTGTACTGAATTCTGGTTTGCTTCCACCGTTTGTGTCTTTGAGTCTACAGGCTTGGGCTGGCTCAGTTCTTTCTCAAGGTACTGGTTTGAAGGTGTTGATACTTTCGTAGAGGTTGCCTCCGTTCTTCTTGGTTGTGATTGCGGCTTTATTGAGTTGTCAGGGCTTGGTGATCGTAGAACCCTTCTTGAACGATTTGAAGTTAGATGATCAGCGCCATTTATTGGTCTAAGTTGAAATCCAAGTTTGCGATGGTTATCCTTGGCTTCCAGGATGGTAATTATTGCTACTGCTGATTTGATGTGGAGGTATACTGAGTCGGTCACGTGTTTTTCACCAAATTCTACTATTTGGATGTCCTTAGAGGTTATCAACCTCAAGCTTGGCACACAATGAAGTAGTTGGATGACTGTTGTTTGGTTTAGAATCAGCTAGTCTTGTTTTCCCAGAATTCTTATTAGTTTTACAGATCTAGTATCTCGAGATGGCTTGTAGTTATCAAACCCATTTCTCGATTTGTTACTTTTCTGGGTTTGTTTTTGTCGCCGCAACCCTTGTGTTTGAGTTGGGTCGCTATCCTCTCTGCGAGCATGTTGTCTGTTTGCAGTTTGTATTCTACGAACCTCCTCTTCTGTGCTTCTCGTTCTGAGACGTTTTTCATTTGATGTTATTGCTTCAGTGTTTCTCAGTCTCTGAGCTTTTTCCACTTCTTTGTCGATCTGGGAAACAGCTCGTACATTTTTAATCGTGTTATTCTGAGTATCGTGGTGATGTTGTTTGTTTCTTTTCTCTGAGAGAGTTAGAAACGGGGGAGAGGGTAAAGGTGATGTTTGACTGAAAGTATTGTCAGAAGTTAGAGCAACAGGAGTTATTTTGTTGGTTCTGTTCGGCTGAGTCCGGCCGGTACACATCGTCGTGGCTGTTTATTTTATGATTTTAGCTTCTAGTGGCTCTGATTCCGAGTACTCAAAAGAGTATACCGATAAGTCGATCAGGTCCCCAGAGGACTCTGAATCTTCGACCACAGCCAATACGACTATACTCGAGTTAACGTCATCAACCGTTTGGGAAATAGGATGATGTTCTTGGCAAGTTTCTGTAGAAGCGTGCAAAGCCGGTACCGTAACTAGGTGATGTTGGTTGGATTTGACATTTGTTGTAGGGTCTTCAGTGGTCACGATTTTTGGATGAGCTCTTGGTGTCACTGTTCTTGAGGCTATTTTGAGGTTTTCCTGAACGAAATATTCTTTGATGCCTTTTTCGTAAGATATTGCCTCGGTGAGTCTTCCCTGGGTTTTTTTTTTGTTATGTTTAACGAGAGTGAGTCCGCCTTTTTTATTTTTTTGTCCCATGCATTTGGCTCCTGGGAGGGAACCTGTTTGAGGATACTGTACTGGTAAGGGGGTCTTTTCTGTACCGGATACCATGCCTCTAAGGTTTGGAGGCTCCTCACTCTGGGTATGCTTGTTTTGAAGGCCTTTCTCTTTAGGATCAGTACACTGAATTTGGGTGCTTACGGCCTTCTTCTGTTGCTAGTTGTTGGCGTTTGCTTGGACTGATGTCATTAGGCGCCCCTCTAAAAATGTCAGTTTATTGTTCATTGCTGCAACCATTGAGGTGTGATCCTTTAAAGTCTCATGAATTGCTTCATATAACTTTGAAAATGGAGCGAGAGCTATCGTGACTGTTGACATTATGGATAGTAAGTCTGCTTTTTCGTACTCTCATTTGAAGTTGAATCTCCAAGTTTGCTAGACAGACGCTTTCTTGGTGTTTTTGTTCCTCGGTTGTTGAGGTCATAGGTTTCTTCCATGTTGATGTTGCCCAGGCAGTCTGTAATGGGTTGTCTATTTGACGCCAATCGGTCATTCGGTTGGTCATTCAATTGGATGCTGAGCGTATCTCGAGGTAGAGTCAGACTTTTTTCTTGGGGCTCAGACGGAGGGAGGCTGTTCAGATTTTTCTTTTTGGGTTGTTATCTGCATGAGTCGACTCTCTTGTGGTTTCTGCAGGTTGTACATGTGATATATTTATCCCGTGGTCTGAGCCACCTAAAGCGGCCCCCCTTTGTCTGTGTAAGTTTTGAACCAAGTTTTCCAGGAATATTGTTGGTCTAGTTTCTTTTTGTGTCCTGTTCTGAGGTCGAAGGTCAGCACCAGGAGTGCTCTGACGGTTTAGACCTCACTGCTCGGTCAGGTAAGGAGTTAGAGGTGAGCGGCCTTTACTTGGAATCAGTTAACTTGGAGAATAAGATCCGACGCTAGGCATTTGCAAAGGTTCCAGAGGTGTTCTCGGGCCTAAAGGTAGATTTAGTCTGGGGTCCAAGATAAAAAGGGAACCTGAATGGGTCTGTTCCTCTGAGACAGGATGGTTTGGAGGGCAGGAGGATCCCTCCACTTCATTTCTGGTGCTTTCAAGTAGTTCAGCGTCCGATATTTCATGGGCTGATGAAGATTCTTTTCCCGAGTTATTCCCATGAGCTAGCGTTTTTTTGAGAAAAAGTTTGCTAGGTTTGTTGACAGTAAAAAAAATTTCGGGACAATTTTCCTAAAAGTGCGTTGCTTCTCGGGTACTTTGCAGCGATTAGCTGCAGCGGGCTGTACTTTGTTCAAATTCTCAGTAGTGTCTGATGATCTTTGTAGTTTTTCTTGTTCTATAGATCGTGTTAAGGTTGAGGTGGCGGTCCTGAAAGCTTTTAGCTTTCTTTTATCTCTTTTCTTTGTATTTTTTGATGTAGAATTTAAAGTCTTTTTCCTTTTTGAGGTGTTCAAGCACTGTTTTGATTGAGCTTGAATGTTTTTTTAATCCTTTTTTTACAAGTTTGTGGATGCAGTACCCTCTTTCCAACACACGGGGGAGGCATTGCGATCAGAACCTCCCCTTTCCATTCTTTGTCGAAGTCGAGCATGGGACCACTCCTGATGGCACCCTCGCATCCCAGGCGAGCCCCCCCGCCTGCGGAGTCCCGAGAACTCTCTCAGCACTCTGCGACCCACACAGAAGCGGGCTCTCCTCCAAGGGAGCCCGCAGGGCCACGACGGCGGTGACCGAGGCAGCCATCTCCCCACACGCCTCCTCCGGCGTTCAGCCCAACGGCGCCTCTTCGCCCATGGTCACCCCAGGATGCCCCCCCTAGGCGGCCGCCCGCTCCTCATGAACCTCAGCCACAACCAGAAGCGCGGCCCCACTCCCCGGAGCTCCCAGCCCGGTTGGCACACCCATCGCTCCGGGGCCCGCCGGACCACAGACCACAGGTAGAAACAACGAAGGAGGTGGCGGGCGGCCCGCGCGAAGTAATGTCTCTTGGGTGATTTGGTTAGGTGTGGGGGAAGACGACATGGTGTTTTTGGAGGCGGTTTGTTGTGGGGTCTCAATCAAATCATTGCCCCGCCAAACTGAAGGGGGGCGTGGATATTTTGGGTTTCTCGTGTTTGTAGTGCCTAGGGCTTTGATGTTAGGCACTAGGTTGTTGGGGGTTGATTAACGTGGGGATGAAAGTTCTGGCATTATTGACAAATTTGGCAAACAGGGGGATGGTAGGCCAGTTCTAGCTCCTGAGGCTGGAAGAGTATCCATGTGTATGGTGTGTGTACTGGGTTGAGGTAAAGTTTCACTTGATGAGGTGACTTGGAGGCTTGTTTGCACTTCTGGCTTACCTTCGGCCCCCCTAGCACTGGCGTTCTCTTCTTTTTGGAGAAGTGATGCAGGGCGTTCTGCAGGGGAAGTCGTCCTTAAGTCCTTCTGAGGCTGCTCCCCTTCACGACGCTTGGAGCTCCTTAGTAGCCGTCCTTCATCTGGGGCAATAGGAGCTGTAGGGGCCAGGGAGGCCATGGAGGGGTGGGAGCAGTCAAGTCTGCAAGTCTGCAGGACTGCAAGACTGCAAGACTGCAACTCTGCGGCCGCTCCGCGGTAGACTAGGGTTTTTGACAGCCCCTCCTCCAGAGACAGCAAAAACAGACTGAGGTAGCAGGGTCCTCAGCAGGCAAAAGGAGCTGCAAGACTGCAACTCTCCGCAACTCTGCTACATTATTGTCACCATCTTTTCCACATAAAATAGCTTATGGTGCACTGATTTTATTAGTCTGGATAACCAACTACCAATGAAAGGAATCACGCTCCACCATATGGTGCGACTATCAAATATCAACTATGACGTCACGTACGTTCGATGTGATGATGTCACTATGATGCCGACATTCTGCCACTATATCAAGCGGCCATTTTGAAATTTAAACCGGCTGATCTCGAGGCACCGAGATCAGCAGGGCAGCAAGACCATGACCACACGGTGTAGGCCTGCAGGCCCAACGAAATGAGATACAGAGACAGAAGTGCCGTGGCATGGAGTATGCCGCCATTCTGAGGCACGTACGTGCTCAGGCTCCTTTTATTAACATTCAGTCATGAGGGGCAACACACCACAAATGGGTTGGTATCTGCACCAGGCTTGCAGTCTGTGATGTGGAAGTGGTCCACCACACACACTGGAAGGCTGAAGAGGAAGCACCTGGATGTAGAAGCAGTCCACCATACACTGGAATAGTGAAGACGAAGCACCCGTGAATATCTACCGAGAAAGTAACCTCACATGCACCTTGCAGTGCACATTCAGAAAAGATACTGCACTGTGGTGCCTGGGGGCGGGCCCTTGAGTCAGGGACAGGGGCCAAAGATCATGCACACCATTCGCAGAAAGGCATTTGAGTCTGCACAGTGCGCATTGGGCAGGCTTTATTTTAATCGCAGTCTGCAGCTGCGTGTTTACATTTTGTTGACTGAATCCTGCGGCAAAACTCTGTAGATTTGTTGCACTTTTGATCCTCAATGCCGAGCATTGTTGGGAGGAAACAGGGAGAGACTCCTTAAACAATCATTTGTCATCTTAAGAAAGGAATGTGATTGTTGTTTACTGTACGAAGTTGCCATATGTTGCCTTATGCAACTCAAACCTTTTATATAAGGAAAATAGTATTGAGCTGTCTGGTGCTTTATGCGCGTTTTATTTACCATGCTCAGCAAAGTAATGAGGGGTTCATGGGTCTGGTCCATTATTACACATTATAATAATAGCTACCAAGCACAACCTCTCAGGTGGCATAATGGTGGGGCTAGTATGTCCAAGGCGTGTACCTTACTGGAGCAGTGCCTGCAGTATTTCTAGCTACATCAAGGGGCACAGGGGTAGCAAGACTATGCAGGAGTAACCCTACATGCTGACAAAGCTTTTGAATATGTATGTTGGGATTGCTTGCATGATATATCATGCCCAATCCAATTCAGCGTAGATCTGGCAAGCTTGGTCAAGTTTCTGTACCCCAAACTGTTGGGCAGATTTAGAACTGGACTAACACTACCAGAGGGGTGGGAGAGAGGGGTTCCCAACCCATCTGTTCCTTAACTATAGTGACTGAGCCTCGTCCCCCCTCTTCTTGATAGAGACATTACCCTCTCAGGGAATGTACACGTAATATCCGTACAAGCAGGTAATATACTGAGGTACTCCTCAAATCTTGTTAAATTGCCCTGGAAGTGATTGGGTTCCCAGGATCAGCTGGAGCAAGACCAGTCTATTTACATTCGATAAACACCAGCATGTGACAAGACACAAATTAGCCACCCACCTTCAGCTTGCAGAACTGAAAGTAGTATGTTTACAAATCTAGAAAAATGGGGATTCAATAATTAACCAGAGAATAACCTGGACACTGGAGTGTCTCCAGAAACAAGCAGGATTCAGAAATAAGCTGCTTCTTTAACTGATGTGCAGAGCGGCCTTTAGTGAAATGGCAATATTGCCCAACATTCTGCGTTTATTCCAAGGCATATGACATAGCACAACTCCCAACTATTTAAGGGAATGTATCAATTATTAAATAGCCTAATCTAGGACGGCGCCAGCGCCATGATATGCTGTCAGTGATCAAACTCCCATATGAACAAGGCAGGATAGGGGTTTCTGACCTAGATAAGCGCTGCTTTGCTGATAACTGACAGAATGCCGTTGAGTGAGCTCTGCTAACTCCTTTGCATATGACAGGCCTGTTCAAAGGTGATCCAGTTCCTTAGATAATCCAAGTGCTGAACACGTATGGGCTAAGGTCTGCGGTAACCTTACAATATGAAAGAGCAGGCTACCAATTTAGTTGGTAGATTTCTAGTTGACCAATTTATGCTAAGGCAGTTAGTGGGTGTTGGTTCAACTGTCATGCCAGTCCTGCATTGGAGAATTCTCGACCCTTATTTTTCCCACCATCAGGAGTTTTCACTATCTTAGTGGTGCTATTTTATCTGTGTTCTGTTCCTTTGGCATACATGTGCATTTATGTGAATGCAGGGTATCCCACAACACCAGGGGTGGAGGTAAGGGGGCTAGCAGAGGCTGGAGATCCTTCAGAGAATCTGTTGGAAGGAGTGAAGTATCACCTAATTGCTTGGTTGGGGAAACTATTGTGTCCTAATGTGCTCCTGGGCAAGATCGTTCTGCCCCAAATCACTTTGTCCTAACATTGGAAGTTGGGCCTATTCCTGTGTGCTCAGAGTTGGTTGCCATCTTGTTAGGGGACGCCACTCCAGACAGAGGGAATACAAGATGGAGGCCAGGTCAGCAGAGTCACACTGGGGCCTATTGTCCCACGTGGCCTCTTGGGTACCCAGTCTATCCTAATGCTACTACAGGTGGATAGACATGCCCAAGGAAACCTGACAGAGTTGGGCTGACTGTTATGTGACCTGACTTGTGCTCTGCAACTGGAACCACAGGATATCTTAACTAGGTGTCCGGGTTCCTCTGCTGAAGGGGATACGCTGTAGTGAAGGACATGATCTGTGCTTCCATGTTTATCTCCGGAGCAGAATGAGGAGTCTGGCGAGCTTTCCTGAAAGGCTTCCTTGGTTGCCACTCTCTTGTTGCAAGGGTTCTCTGATTGCATTAGTTGCTGGATATCCTCAGAAGGCTCGATTATTTGCTTTTGTGATGGATTGCCTGTGAGGTATTCGGCCATCTGCACGGGAAGAATGAGCTTGCCTGTTTTTTTGTTTGTTTATTTAAAAGAATGAATGATAGGAGAACAACCTCTGAAAATATGTGGGGCCATTCCCGCACATATTTTCCACACCCACCGCACACCAGGAAAATAGTCTTGTACTCTGGGAGGACACAGTTTACCAGCATCGCCCTTCCCTGTCAAGTGTAGCTGACACCTGACAGCAGTGGATACATCAAAAGCCTTTGGCCGTGGGCAGCCTGATTAGAATTTCAAGGCCCCATGGATTTGCATCTCCATTGTTAAACCTTACTGGTGGTAGCGAATACTGAAGAATGTTAATTAGCAGACCTCGGGGAAGGCCTGGGTGCAGGAAGTGACAATGGAGACCAGACGCCAACACCTCTTTGTAATGCAATGTGTCAACTTGGTACTAACACCCCTTTTTGGTATGAAAGAGCAGTGAATGTCCTGACTGGAACCACTCCTTTCAGAGCAGGGAAGTATGTAAATTGTAGGAGATGAAATTCTGCCTGCAACCCCCTACTTCAAAGGAGGCCCATGTTGTGATCATACGCCGCATAGTGCTCAGTTAATTAGGGAGAAATGTTGATGTAAAGCAGACAGGAAGATGGGAGAGACTTAGAAGTATATGCTGTCATCTTTCCCCTGTCTGTTGCCAAGCACCTTGGTTCTAACCTGAAGCATCACTGAAGATTGTTGGTGAAGACCCAGGATTGGCTCACTTAGTTAGGCTTGGCCTAAACCAATCCCTGGGCCCCGTTTGGCTTTAAAAGAGGGCTGAGCCCCTCACTGAGCAGATCATCTGAAGACTTTGCAAGGAGGAAGAAGGAGGACTCATTTGGACCCGAGCTGAAGGAACAGTCTACCTTGCATCTTCCGCCAGTGAAGGAAGGCCAGGAATTCCAAGAGGGAAGCAAGATCCCTCCCCTAAACATCTCCAAGGGAACAGAGGGAGATACCGTCACAGAGTACCCATCCAGCAGCTAGAGAACCGGTACCCAGCTAGCACACAGCGTGCTCTATTAGGTTCTATAAGCAAGCTTCCTAGGTGAGAAGTGCCAGAGTGTCTCTGGACAAAGGACAATGCTAGAGGCTGCAAACACTCTCCTGAGCTTTGGGCCATCTGCCTTGGAAGGACACGAGTCCTGCAAAGAAGCTAGGAGGTGTGCCATACAAGCATCATCCAGCATCCATCTTTTAAGGACATTTTCGAGACAGTGGAGTCCACGACTGCATCCAGCTGCACCGCTGTCTGTTGTCACGCCGCAGTCACCAGACCTGTCCGAGACACCTCGACTAGCATTCAAGATCCACCAAGCAGCACAGAGACACCGATTCTTGGCCCTGAATCATGCCGGACTGCCTGCAGGCGTCTGTCCAGCCTTGCTTGCCGAAACTGCCAGCCACCTAGTACCCGCAGCCATCTCCCACCACTAACTCTGTCTCACGGGCTGCAAAGTGCCCTGGAACCACCTTGACGCTGTTGAGCACCAAGAACTTCTTCAGCACCAGGTACATTGTGGTTCTGCCCCCCAGGTCCTTCTCTGAAGGCTCCTAGAGACAGTTACAACCCTTTGCCCCTTTGGTGTTGAACCAAATAACCTTGATCACTAAGACTGATTGCTTTACCAACTACCCCCCTGTCAGTATCCAGAGTGCATCCCTTTCCTTTGTGAAACTGTCTGTATTCTGTATTCCTTTAAAGTGTGGATTGCAATTGTAGTGTGTTAGAACTGCATGTTGTAGCAATAATAAAGTAGATATTTTTATGCAACCCTGACTGGACAGTCCCTTTTATCATTGGATAATAATTGTATTTTCGTTGTGTTGCAACTAACCAATGATCCACGACCTTGCAGAGATAAGCCAGCTGTTCCATCCATGTTACCCAAATTGGACAAGAAGGTCTTATAATTCATTTGTATTCCAATCTGTTCATATCCCTTCTGGTGTACTAGAGGTGTGAGGTTGATTGATGGTTTAGAAACCGATATTCATCCCTGGACCACTGGTGCCCCGGAAGTTGAAAATGCTTTCTTTGTTTTCCATTCGATGACATCACTACATAACTAATTAACCAATCCTGGGCCCCGACCAACAATCTCTTGTATGCATGAGGTCATAACCGACATAACCAGGCTGCTTTGCAAAAGAAAAGGTAAAAGGGTGAAAACATGAAATACTAAGTCCCACCCATGTTCCTGTCTGTTGTGGATCAAAGGGTATATCTAGTTAATGGAGCTCTCTGTGGTTCCTGATTAATGCGGCAGGTCTCCCTTGAAGCTATGGTGAGAACAGACTTTGTGTATCTGTCATTCCACATAATCTACCTTCTGAAAGTGGTCCCCCTCTGGGGCTGACTACTGTAAACACGCAGTCCCAGACATGCCCTTTCACTGTCCATTGATACTAAGGACCAGAGCTTGCTTCAGGTTGACACTGTCCATATCAAAGTTTGTTGGGGGTTCCTGTCTCCTTTGTTAACCTCTGGAGCCTGGCCCCATGTGGGACTGTTTGAAGCATACTCTATTAGTATACTAATTCTGTTAATCGATGCCACCATTCTGCATGGCTCAACAAAAGGACTGGGTGGATCCATGGAGCATTTGTGGAAAGGTTTTGCCCTCCCCCTTCTGATGTGACATGGTGTGATCCTGGTGGTCATATCCCAACTAAATAGGACTGGTGGGACCGTGCCTGTAGGCTGTGTCCATCCAGAGTGCACAGGTCTATGTGTATATTGTGCGGTGAGCATAGGAAAATGTGTGCAGATTAGCCCCACACATTTTCCAGAGGTTGATCTACCATCATTCAATTTCATTTAAAATTCAAGAAACCCAGGCGAGCACACATCCACCAGGCGGATGGCCAAATTCCTCACAGAGACCAGTCCCCTCCTTGTCTGAAAGAGTGCAGGGGTTTTAATTCACCAACATAACAGTAGTAGGGGAGGTACTATCCCACACCTGATAGCATCATATGAAGCATCATCACATGACTTTTAACCCCGATGCCAGCATAGTAGGCAACATCACAAACCTACAAAAAAATACAATAGGTGTTAGTTTAATAAATATTGCTAAAGTGGAGAAATGGCTATTTAAGTTTCCAATCATATAACAACTGTGGTGCTGCCTTAGTGAAGAGAGGGTCCATGGAATGCCCCTCTTTACCCCATAGGCATGACATCCTGAAGAGACAGAAATGCAAGATGCCAGTCACTGTTTGGCCAGCCCCCAGGAGGGCCAGTGACATCCACATGTGCAAACAGATATTCTCTCAGACAACCATTCACACCGTATCCAGCTGATGTCTTCCTGGATACAGGTGCCTCATTGATTATGGATGGTGGTGCCTCACTGGACCTGATTGACTAATGACAAATATCTAATTGTGCCGATGTCATTAGAGAGACCACGACATAGTAACGTTAGCCATGATGCAAACTCGCATCCATGCACAAGTTACATGGACACACACGTGCACACACGAAGAACATGTTTACACAGTTCTGTAAATAGAGGACAGATATACATATATACTGTCAAAAAAGTCTTTATTATTTTCTCTCATCAGCCAAATGCAGAAACGCAGAAATGCAAGAAAAGCAAGAGATGCAGAGCAAGCCTGCAGACGCTTATTGCAACTAACCATATGGAACTACAGGATTGTATAAGGAACCCAAAAGAGCCAAAATACTACTAACCTATAGGAAAAATAGCACAATATAGACTTATAGTAATTATAACTTAAATATAGTAGAATTACATGAAGCCACAGGCCTCAGAACGAGAGGTGATGAAAAGCAGAATTAGGCTACATGAAGCACCAGGCCAGGACTTGCGGCCAAGGCCAGAGATGAGCAGAACATTCCTAAGACTCAGAGACAATGAGACACCCGCAGAAAAGCAGAACAAATCCTCACCAGAAAGCTCCATTTTGCAATCTTCACCCACGTGATGCAACTGAGCCAAAAAATGGCCATTTACTAGTGGTGGGAAGAGGAGCAGTTCCTAGTGAAGCAGACACAAAGTGATACATTTGTTTATTTATTTCTATCTGTATAGCATGCACAAGCCCTCAGGCATCGGGGCGCTGGGGTGAACCGGTTGCAAGAGGTCTTTAGGCACAATAGGTAGTGTACATAGTTACAGTGTTACGTACAGTCATAAAAGTAAATATGTTACTGTCATAGGAGTACATGCATAAGGCTACACAAGTCAGGATGCCGTCGGATGCATGAATCAGGGAGGGTTAATTGAAGAGACATGTTTTGAGGGCCAGTGTTCCGCCTTGCGGGCAGCTGATATGTGTTCAGTTCTGGGGAGGTTGAGGGCAGCTCATAGGGCATTCGTTTGGATGGTTTGCAGTTTATTTAGATTATGAGCTGAGGTGCCAGCAAATAGAGCACTGCAGTAATCTAACCTTGTGCCCACCACGGTGCGAGCGATCGTCGGGCAGCTGTCTGGCGATAGGTAGGGTCTTGAGGCATTTGGGAGTTTGGTGGAGTATGCAGCTGAGCAGTCGATGATGTTGACTTGTCTGGTAAGTGTTAGTGAGGCACAGATAGACTCCAAGAGTTTTGACAGAAGGCGAGACTGGGATTGGGATGCTGTCGATGACGAAGGTCAAGTATTCGAGGTTCAGTTTATTTAGTGTCAATGTGTGCCCTATGATATGCAGCTCCATTTTGTCATCATTCAGGCAGAGACCATGGGAGGCCATCCATGCTTGAATGATGGCGAAGGTTGAGTTTAGCATGGCAGCGTCTTCTGATTATGTGCCAGAGAGCGGGAGGAGAATTTGTGTGTTGTCTGCACAGTTTTTGTATGCGATATTGAGGGAGTCTAGGAGGTCGAAGAGGGTCTTTGTGAAGATGTTATAGAGGGTTGGGGAGACATCGAAGTCTTGGGGACTCCACAATTGATTGGTGAGGGTGTCGCACTTGCATTCTATGAGAAGACTTTCATTCGTCGACCTTCTAGGGAGGAGGCGATCCATGACGTTGCTTCTCGTGAGAAGGATGCTGCTTGGGTGAGGTGTCGGCAGAGTATGCTGTGGTCGACAAAAGCAGCAGACAGATCTAGTAGCAGCAAGGGGGCGAGTTTACCCTTGTCTCTGATGTCATCCACCAGAAATGTTAAGTCAAGGAGAGCAGATTCGGTTCGATGTCCTGGGCGGAATCCAGATTGGCAGATTCCAAATATCTGGTTTGCTTCGAGGTCCCGCTGTATTTGGACATAGGTCATGATGGGGCGATGGTTGTTGGTTGATGTTGGGTAAAGGGTCATTTTTTAGGAGCAGTAAGACCCATACTACTTTGAGGCTGGCAGGTACCATGCTTGTGGTGAAGGAGGAGTTAAAGGCATGGTCTAGTAAAAAAATGTATTTTAAAAATAGATAGGCAACATAAAAAAAAATACTAGCATTCTCTTTTTTAAAACTTCCTATGTAAAATTTTGAGCTATTCAAGCTCAAAGTTCGCAAAAGCAAGCACATGGGCGCATCCATTTTGTGAAATGGATGCCCTCCTGTGCTGGCTTTTGCTTTTGCGGCACTAATGAAGGAAAAGCCAGCCAGCTGTAGTAAACAAAAGCTACCGCTGGGTGGCTTTCCCTTCATTAGTGCTGTACGCGGAGGACGGGGACCGGAGACCAAAGCAGGAAAGCTGCAGCTGAATCTCGGTTAGTGCTATTTATTTTAAAAAAAAAATAAGCACTAGCTGCGGTTTTTTTTCTAAGTTTTCCGGGCTGGAGGAGCCAGGAAAACTTAGAAATAAAACCGCAGCTTTAAAAACGTTGTATTTATGTTTGCGGTCGCTTTTGAAGCGACCGCAAACATAAATACAACGTTATTGTGTTGGAAAACGCTGCAGTTTTTCTTTCCAAGTTTCTCAGGCTGCTCCGGCTCGGAAGAGCCTGAGAAACTCGGAAAGAAAAACCGCAGCGTTTTCCAACACAACCGTGTTGTGTTTCTGCCTGCTGTGGCTATCACTTTGGGTCTCCGGTGCTCCCAGGGGAGCACCGGAGACCCAAAGTGAAAGCCAAGGCAGGCAGAAACACAACACGGTTGTGTTTACATGCCGCGTAGTGTTTCTGCATACAGCTGATTTCCCATTTGGGGCTCTCGGGCTCCCCGTAGGGAGCTTGAGAGCCCCAAATGGGAAAGCAGATTCAGGCAGAAACAACACGGTTGTTTTCCGCAATGCCGCGTTGCTTCTGCCTGAATCTGCTTTCCCATTTGGGGCTCTCGGGCTCCGGGGAGCCCGAGAGCCCCAAATGGGAAAGCAGATTCAGGCAGAAACAACGCGGTTGTTTTCCGCAATGCCGCGTTGTTTCTGCCTGAATCGAGCCCCAAATGGGAAAGCAGATTCAGGCAGAAACAACGTGGTTGTGTTGGAAAACGCTGCGGTTTTTCTTTCCGAGTTTCTCAGGCTCCGAGCCTGAGAAACTTGGAAAGAAAAACCGCAGCGTTTTCCAACACAATAACGTTGTATTTATGTTTGCGGTCGCTTCAAAAGCGACTGCAAACATAAATACAACGTTTTTAAAGCTGCGGTGTTATTTCTAAGTTTTCCGGGCTCCTCCAGCCCGGAAAACGTAGAAAAAAAACCACAGCTAGTGCTTATTTAAAAAAATAAATAAATAGCACTTACCGAGATTCAGCTGCAGCTTTCCTGCTCTGGTCTCCGGTCCCCGTCCTCCGCGTACAGCACTAATGAAGGGAAAGCCACCCAGCGGTAGCTTTTGTTTACTACAGTTGGCTGGCTTTTCCTTCATTAGTGCCGCAAAAGCAAAAGCCAGCACAGGAGGGCATCCATTTCACAAAATGGATGCGCCCATGTGCTTGCTTTTGCGAACTTTGAGCTTGAATAGCTCAAAATTTTACATAGGAAGTTTTAAAAAAGAGAATGCTAGTATTTTTTTTTATGTTGCCTATCTATTTTTTAAATAAAAATGTTTACTAGACCATGCCTTTAATAACTGCCGTGACAAACAGGGCCAGATCTTCAGCACAGTCTTTGATCAGGGTGGCTGGGCATATGTCTCCTTTGCATTTTGAGGGCTTTAGGCTTTTCAGGATGTGCAGGGTTTCTTGGGCAGAGATGGTGTTGAATTTAAATAATTGTGGGGTGTTGGATGGTGTACATGTGCTTGTTTACAACGTTGCAACCAGACAGGCACTCTTTAAGGCAAAGTGTTAATACTGATGGCAACAATGGGGACACATAGGGGGTCATTACGAGTGGGGCGGTAAGGGATACCGGGAACCAGTAAGGAGACTGGTGCCGGTAATCCCTTACTGCCCTACTACAAGGTCTGACCAGGCATTATGGATGGGACCCGTTAAGGGACCAGGGCACAAATAACGGACATGACATACGCGAGCCTGTTATTTGCACCCTCCCCATTCCCATTGAGCCCTCTGGGGGCTCAAATGGGAATGGGTAATGGCATTTTCAATGGGGTCTTACCGGTCCCGCAAAGGTCGGATTACACCGGTAAGTCCCCATTGAACTGGACCGGTGCCAGACCCGTTATTGGTGGCAGTCATGGCGCAAATAGCGCCATGACTACCACCAATCTCGGAATGAGGCCCATAGTCTTTCCCATCACCTTCAGAAGGTGCAAGGAGTGCTGAGAACAGAGCTGGGTCTGTCCCAGGTCTAGGGAGACCAGCTCCAGCCAATCAGGGATCACAAATACAGGGGTGGATGACAAAGGGCAAGGCCCAATGGTAATCCTGCGACCCTGCAACAATGTAACAGATAGTTTCTGTAGAAGGCTTAGGCAAGCCACCTGATATGAGAGGGCCAGTTAGATAACATCTAACCCACATCTTCAAATAAATGACATCCCCAGCCCATGCCTATTTCAGAGTAAATTTATATGGTTGTCCTTTGCTCCCTGTCTAGTCACTGTTTGTCTGTTTTTGTGTCCTTGTATCTGCGCCCCGAGGCTTGCGAGCTGTCGGCGCATTATAAATATTAAATAAATAAAATAATTTAACAAAATCTATATGTGCTGGCTATAGGCAATACCACTCCAACCACCCAATCATGCATGCTCGTAGGTTTTGGGGAAGAGCCCTGATTTGTGACATCAGACCTCGACAAAAGTCCCTGACATGGGCGCAGGAGCTGCGATTGCTGGATAATTCTGTTTTTCCTGTATGATCCCTTTCTGTCATGGAAAATTAAGGACAGTTCTAACTTGCCCTTGGCTGAGTCCTCCGTATGACTGGGGAGGGTTTGTTGGACCCTGGGTGCTCAGAACGGTGAATACGTGGTGTGAACCCTGGTCCTCTCTGGAATACCTATACATTAGTATGCCATAGGTGGAGTAATGATGTGCTGGGGCACACTCATAAAAACCACCAAAGGCCAGTATCACTGTATTCTCATGCAGTACAGCATCAAATAGCAGATACTGCCATCTTTTGCCAGTTAAAGCCTTGCATGCTGGGCATAGTCATAAGATGGTAAATAGAGGAACTGCTATTATATGCTAGGTGCATCCTTATATACCCAAGTAGTGCGGCGCAAGTAGGGCCATTTTGTATCAGTTTAAGCCTCTTTAGCTATGTGTGATCATCATGTGCAAGACACAGCCTCATAAGCTCAAGCACTGTGGTTGTAAGCTGAGTGCAGCCGCATTCACCCAAGTACTGCCATTGCATGGTAGGTCAAGCTTAATATGCCATAAATGATCATTATGTGTAGGATAGCAGTGGGCATGCCCATGAGTTCCTTTCATGATGTATAGCAAGTGTAACCTAATGTTACCTAGGAACAGTCGCTTGGCACTGTGACCGGCATGCTCACCAAGCATTGGCAGATATCAGACCAATAGCACCAAAGTCAAGAATGCCAAAAAGGACCCTGAAAGGACAGGCTGTGCAGGTGGCGTTGTGAGATGGGTCGGGGTTAGGGATGCTGTCTTTTGGGTGTGCCAGCGGCGCTTTCATTTTTAGGTGATCACAATTTGAATAGTTGTTCTCGCATTATGAATGATGGAAAAAGGTTGCAGCTAGGCAGCAATCAGTGTTTGCTATAGCAAATACTATAGCAAACACCCCTGTGTCATTGGTCGTACATGGCCGGCAACGACCCTCTAGCCCAGGTCTTGGCTGCTCGGGCCTTGGCAAGGACTGTGGGTTGTTACTGGCCATTTACACCTCCCAACTAGGGGGTGATAGCCATTCGTACCCTGGGGTTTGTTCAGGGTGCAAATAGTTATTCATATATTTTCAACATGAGATGAGCTCTGCCCGTATTGCACAAGCCCATTCGCCTCTACATAAAAAAAAACAAGATGGCTACCACATAGGAAAAGGGACTTAGGGCCTCATTACACGGTAGGCGGTACGGGTTTACCGGTACCGGTATTTTACCGGTACCGGTAAACCCTTACCGCCTTACTACGAGGTCCCTTTGCGGGTTGGTACATTAATGCCTGCTTTTAGCAGGCGTTAAAAGACAAACCCGCAAAGGGACCAGGGTGCTATTTACGGTACCACAATTTGCAGTACCGTAATTAGCGCCTTCCCCATTCCCATTATGCCCTATGGGGCAAAAATGGGAATGGGGAAGGGCAATGGAGGAAGGAGGAATTACCGCCTTCCCAACCTTGGAATAGGGCGGTAATTCCCCTTTCCTCCAAGGCGGTACCGGTAAATTACCGGCATGAACCATGGCACTAATAGCACCATGGTTTACCGCCTACCGTGTAATGAGGCCCTTAGACTCTTTTCCATTTCCATAGCAGTAGCCGCAGGTGGGAGGAGCGCGGGGACCGGAGCACAAAACTGCAGTCCAGCAGGGAAGTGGGGAGAGAGGGCAGAAGGGGATGTGGAAAGGGAATTGGAAATCTTTGTGTTGGGGTAGATGGTGGAGACATGGGGAGGCAACACGGTGAGGCTACCTGTTGCCGCCCCTAAAATCAAGATAACCAGAACCATGAAAGGGCCTCGCGTGGCTTGAAAATAGGGGCGGGACATTGTGTGTTGTTGCCCACATTTCCAGCCACCTGATTTGTTGAGCGCCCTTCCCCGGGTGCGAATACAATGTATGCACGTTTTCTGTCATTGGCAGAATTCGTTGTTTGTATTTAATGAACTGGAATTGTAAGCCACCATCCCACATTCTAAATCAACCTGAACATATAAAAAGAATCTTTATCAAAATATATTGAGTAAACAGCGTATGACACTCTTATTTTCTATATAGCACTTCTGATCACAATTTTCAAAGTTGTGGCATGTAAAAATCAGATGCTAACATTATTCAACAAAATGCGACTCCATTTGTCACCAGAGGAAGGATGTGGCACCTGCTGGATGACACACAATATCAAGGGACACACACTTAACTCACTGAGCTAGCTCTGCCCCTTACCACATATCATATAAAGAAGGCAATTTCTCAAATTTACAAAAAGACAGAGTAGTGCTTTGCATAGTTTTCAATGAAGTATAACCACCCTGCCCCCCCCCACACACAGCTTTTTGCACAATAACATTTCTAAAGATGATGTAGCAATTTCTATTTTAGAAAATTTGCTGCCACTTGCATGTAAGTGTGGGTCCAACCAGGCCAAGGGTTGCAGTGTACGGGGCAGCAAGGGGATTGCCAGGCAGAGCAACAACTACACCTGCATTTCCCTAATTGAGGTCCATGGTAGAGCGGCGCACAAAGAGCTGGAAAATGGAGCAAAGGAGGGAAGACCGGATCCAGGCAAGTTCCCCAAATCACATTATGCTCTCCTCCAGAGCTGGCCACTCCTGCCTTCTTTCACAATGAGAGTTTCCACATTGTGCGCTCCCCCAGAGCTGGCCACTCCTGCCTTCTGTCACTATGAGAGTTATCACATTGTGCTCTCCTCCAGAGCTGGCCACTCCTGCCTTCTGTCGCAATGAAAGTTATCACATTGTGCTCTCCCCCAGAGCTGGCCACTCCTGCCTTCTGTCGCAATGATAGTTATCACATTGTGCTCTCCCCCAGAGCTGGCCACTCCTGCCTTCTGCCGCTATGAGAGTTATCACATTGTGCGCTCCTCCAGAGCTGGCCTCTCCTGCCTTCTGTCGCAATGAGAGTTATCACATTGTGCTCTCCCCCAGAGCTGGCCACTCCTGCCTTCTGCCGCTATGAGAGTTATCACATTGTGCGCTCCTCCAGAGCTGGCCTCTCCTGTCTTCTGTCGCTATGAGAGTTATCACATTGTGCGCTCCCCCAGAGCTGGCCACTCCTGCCTTCTGTCGCAATGAGAGTTATCACATTGTGCGCTCCTCCAGAGCTGGCCACTCCTGCCTTCTGCCGCTATGAGAGTTATCACATTGTGCGCTCCTCCAGAGCTGGCCACTCCTGCCTTCTGTCACCTTCTGTCACTATGAGAGTTATCACATTGTGTGCTCCTCCAGAGCTGGCCACTCCTGCCTTCTGTCACTATGAGAGTTATCATGAGAGTTATCACATTGTGTGCTCCTCCAGAGCTGGCCACTCCTGCCTTCTGTCACTATGAGAGTTATCACATTGTGTGCTCCTCCAGAGCTGGCCACTCCTGCCTTCTGTCGCAATGAGAGTTATCACATTGTGCACTCCTCCAGAGCTGGCCACTCCTGCCTTCTTTCACAATGAGAGTTATCACATTGTGCGCTCCTCCAGAGCTGGCCACTCCTGCCTTCTTTCACAATGAGAGTTATCGCATTGTGCGCTCCTCCAGAGCTGGCCACTCCTGCCTTCTGTCACTATGAGAGTTATCACATTGTGTACTCCTCCAGAGCTCGCCACTCCTGCCTTCTGTCACTATGAGAGTTATCACATTGTGTGCTCCTCCAGAGCTGGCCACTCCTGCCTTCTGTCGCAATGAGAGTTATCACATTGTGCACTCCTCCAGAGCTGGCCACTCCTGCCTTCTTTCACAATGAGAGTTATCACATTGTGCGCTCCTCCAGAGCTGGCCACTCCTGCCTTCTGTCACCTTCTGCCACTATGAGAGTTATCACATTGTGTGCTCCTCCAGAGCTGGCCACTCCTGCCTTCTGTCACCTTCTGTCACTTAGAGAGTTATCACATTGTGTGCTCCTCCAGAGCTGGCCACTCCTGCCTTCTGTCACTATGAGAGTTATCACATTGTGTGCTCCTCCAGAGCTGGCCACTCCTGCCTTCTGTCACCTACTGTCACTATGAGAGTTATCACATTGTGTGCTCCTCCAGAGCTGGCCACTCCTGCCTTCTTTCACAATGAGAGTTATCACATTGTGCGCTCCTCCAGAGCTGGCCACTCCTGCCTTCTGTCACTATGAGAGTTATCACATTGTGTACTCCTCCAGAGCTTGCCACTCCTGCCTTCTGTCACTATGAGAGTTATCACATTGTGCACTCCTCCAGAGCTGGCCACTCGTGCCTTCTTTCACAATGAGAGTTATCACATTGTGCGCTCCTTCAGAGCTGGCCACTCCTGCCTTCTGTCACCTTCTGTCACTATGAGAGTTATCACATTGTGTGCTCCTCCAGAGCTCGCCACTCCTGCCTTCTGTCATGTTGTGTGCTCTCTGCCAAAGAAATCAGATATTTCTTAGTACAGGCAACTAAGGTCTGGAAAGGCTTCCCAATCCAGCTTTGAGAAAAAAACACCATTTCTTTACGAACAGCTGAATGTTTACTAGGTTAATTTTTGGATTCGCATTTTAAGGCTCATTTTGCGCAATTAAAGTGCATGTATATGATTTCTTTCTAGAGCCCTGTTTCAGCTGCTGTGTCCTACCCAAATGTATGCAACAGCCCTTCAGTCACCTAACCCCAAAAAGTGGCAAACTGTGATGCCACCCCCATGAGTCCCTGATCAGCAGGCGTAGTCTTAGACCGGGGTACCACCTGCTCTAATGGTAAGAGATGTTCCCAGCCACGGGTCATGTGTGATTTTGCGGAGAAGACAAGCCTCAAGGAATGGCACTCCGGACTAAAGAGGAACCAGGGGAGTCAGATGCCCTGGTTCCAAGAACCCCTAGTTTCCCTGGTGCTATGTGAGCAGCAGGCTTTCCGAGAAGTTCTGAGGTCCACCTGCATCCAGAGTCGGATGTCCAAGTGTTTCTGGCTAGGAGAAGGCATGTGTGTGTACAACATGTACTGTGTAGGTGCACTACTTGACAAGAATCCCTTGCAGCTGCCTCTGCTGCAGAGAGGAGATGTTCATGGTGGGATAAGAGATTCTGGACGATGGATGGATGGATGCCTGGGCCTAGACCGAGACCACAACTGTTATGCGTGGCCCATGATCATGTGTGAGTTGGAGGACCTTTATAGGTCCAGCCATAC
This sequence comes from Ambystoma mexicanum, assembly GCF_040938575.1. Taxonomy (NCBI): domain Eukaryota; kingdom Metazoa; phylum Chordata; class Amphibia; order Caudata; family Ambystomatidae; genus Ambystoma; species Ambystoma mexicanum. Next base: position 857,841,350 of record NC_090934.1, on the reverse strand, counting down.
ATTCCATATTATAGGCACCGCAGGTAGGGCATCCACAGCTCCTTTTGTTCTCCTTCTAGTTATTGGGGTGACATGTTATGGTGTGGGAATCAACATTGTTTGACTTCTGGATCCTTAGTGGAGTATTGGTAAAAGGCTTATTCTTGTTGATGTGTAAATCATGAGTGATCCAGAAGAGATAGCTCTTAGGCCGTTCCACGCCAACGCAGTGTATTACGCCTTGAAGGGGATTTCCTCCTGGGACAGATTCCCAGAGGAGAGGATCTCCTCGGCACAGGTGCTCGGGTTATAAGTCATATTATGCACAGCCTTAGTGGCGTCAATCATCAACGGAGCACAAGCTACCAATGGACACTGAGAGAAGTTCAATGGACCCTCAATAATTGGTTGAAGTGAGTGGGAACTGTTGGGAACTGTGTTCCACTATTTTACACAACTATCTTCACAGTTCCACAACTGTTCTTTTGGAACTACAGCATGCATCATTTTTTTTATTTGAATGTGTCCTTAAAACGAATCAGTTAACTTGTGCTTGTGTTCAGCTGGTAAGCATTAGAACAATGTATACATTGTACTAAAGAGGCACATTTTGGAAGTCCGTTGTACCAAGAGAGGGCACATGTATGCATCAATGCACTAGCAGAACCTTAATGGCCAAAACAAATAAAGTTCCCCCCTCTCATTGCTGAAAAATGTGTACATGCATTGCTCACACATACTCACCTACTATGCCACTTTTGAGTGATCAGCTGCATCCTCAACAGCATCTCTCAGAGCCTGTGCAGAGTCAAAAGGGCTGATTTGACTAAAGTATTGTGCTACATTAAAACGCCAGGAATTCCCGTCTTCCCACTGAAAACAGAGGTCACCACCCACTAGTTTCCAAGTGAATTAATTTGTTATAAATTGGAAGAGTGTGGGCCTGCAGTACAACCATCTAGAATATCATATCAGGGATGACAAGACAATGCAAACATAATTGAAATGCCCCCCCTTGCACTTTTTCTTTTGATGACCATACCACTTACATGACAGTCTATCCATACCATACACTGACCCTTAAACACGAGTTCCTCCTGCTCACAAACCCAAATCACACCCAGGGTCACCGTCCCGATACATTTTTGTTTCACTGTTGCATCTGCCCTTATATGTGTTTTGTTGGCTTTCCCTGAGAAGCAAGGATGGCTCTGGGAGAAATAGCATTATTCTTTTCCTGTCACCAAGTGAATCAGTAATCATGTGGACTCAGTCCATTCGAGCACTTTTGTGGGTGATGTGTCAAAGTTCCCCATCAACTGATATATGGGACGGCTGGGAGGGTGGGCATGCGAACAACCCTGAAAACGTTGTCCCCGCTGCGCTCGACGTGAGAGAATGTCTCTAGGAGCTGTTGTCCATGGTGACAGGGAGCCGGAAGGAGGATCAGAAGAAGGATATGTGGTGGTTTACCTACCAAACCTGTATATATTCCTACAAGGCAGAGCAGGAGGTTCTAAAGATTGCTTCATAGCGGCCTGACAAGAATCAAGCAACATTCAGGGGATTCCTGGGGATTGTTAAGACATTTGGTGACCCCAGCTATTTGCTGAGTCTGGAATACAAACATGGAGTCCATACCATGCATCATGTGAACATGACCAAGACATACCAGTGGCGTGCTGAAGCAGTGCTGTTTGCCTACAGCTAGGAAGATCCTGGGAGGAATACATCATTCTGGAACTCTGACTGCTCCAAAAGTGGCTTCTCCTTAGCAATTCCGAATCTCTTCAGGGAATTATTTGCTCTCCAAATCTGGGTTTGAGACCACACTCCACAGGATGTCTGAGATTGAGAGCGGTGCTGAGTCGGCAATGGGCAAAAGCAATGCCTTGCCACTCCACTCATGTCCCTGGCAGCCCTTTCCAGTGGCTCTGGTAGATAACAAAAGGTAAGTGGCGGAGATGTTGGCGATGGGGAGGATTTCCAAGAGACTAGAGACTAGTTTGTTCCTAAAGTTCTGGTTCCAAACCACTTGGGATCGGTTTGGATCTGCATGGACTTCCAGTGACTGAACCAGATTGTGAAGGGTGACCCTCGCTCAGGGCCTTGTATCAATACGATGCTGGAAAAACCAGAGTCATCCAGTGCAGCCACAGTATACATCTCAAACGGTGCTATTGGCAGGTAAAGCTGACCAATGAAGAGTGGTGAGAGGAGTGGTTTGCCGTGGTGTTTTGCTGCTGGGAAGAGTTTTCTTACCAATTCTTTTTTGCAGAGGAGGTGCTTTGTTGTGTGCTCTCTAGGAAGAAGACTATTTAATACCTATTGCCACGCGGAGCGTGGAGCAGAGAGTGGTGAGAGGAGTGGTTTGCCGTGGTGTTTTGCTGCTGGGAAGAGTTTTCTTACCAATTCTTTTTTGCAGAGGAGGTGCTTTGTTGTGTGCTCTCTAGGAAGAAGACTATTTAATACCTATTGCCACACGGAGCGTGGGGCAGAGAGTGGTGAGAGGAGTGGTTTGCTGTGGTTTCCTGGGGACAAACGGGGCCCTGCGTCCCACCCTCATGGGCTCCCTACGCACTAGACATTATGCATAGCTTATCATCAGCGAACATTGGAAGGTCTGGTGAGTGCTCATTTTTTTCTGTGTACCCGCGCATAATTGTGAAGCCCAACCTACACAGTACTACTGCACGAGCCAGTAAACGTGCATGCAGCCGTTGGTGGAGATTCCTCAATGAAATGGTGCCCCACGCACACACAGAAGAGAAGGAAGAGGTTATTGTGCCCACATGGAGTAAAATGGCAGGCTATTATGGAACGATAGTATAAACGGAAATAGAAACTTTACCTATTTCACCTAATCCATTGGCAAATAAAGTTATTACTAATATTTTACCATTAGAGGAGATTCCTGTACTATCGCTGGGCACTGGAAATAATGACTAACTGTGTAATGTGTGCTTAGACCTTTAGAGAACGTTGACAACATTATTGGGACACAATTGTCGGCCACTCCTGATTTGGAACACCTAATGCCATCCTAGAACTATTCTTGTTCTTCTGACAGTGAATGCGACTTTGATACTGAGACTTCTGTCTTCCCTAATACATTTACACGGGTCCAGTCAGCGGAGGCAACACCGTCACACTCCTCATTAAATGCCGTGTCAGCCTCGATTGAGGCACTTTTTGTCCTCTGCTCCAGTATGGCGGCGGTACAGCAAGAGCTAACGCATATTTTGGAGAGGTTTGCCATTTTGTACTCGTATGAGAATAATAATAAACAAATAGCGTGTGAGCAGGTTGTACTGTTAACAGCTTTTTCAAACAGCAATACAAACCCCGAAATATCTGCGTCACAACCCATTATCGTTGTAACAACGCGAGTGTTAGCCACGGCCCCTGCTGATGAAGAATCGTGCGCCGATCCCTGCGCCAATAGTGACATCTCCCTCAATATGCCATTGCTTACTGTCCTTGATGAGGACATCCTTACGGCACCTTGTGAGCGAAATTTAGACACGATAAAAAGGAACACAGCTCGCAGGAGACGCAGGGGCGGCATTGATCAGCTTCCCTGTGCCTCAGGGAAATCTGCACCATCCCTCAGGAAATTCAGCACAGCCCCGGTGCCACCTCAGCAGGCTAGCTCCACTGCAGATGAAGCCCCGACTGCCCCCTGTAAGCTGTTGCAATGTGTCCGGCGGACTCAACCCCGTGGCCTTATTGACAGATGGTTGGAGACTAATGGCCCTTCAAAAAGCATAGCATGGGCGCCACAGGAACATATGGCAAAGGGCACAGCTAAATACTTTGATCTTGATTCATATCAATCTACTATGCAAGTAAGTGCAAAGGACGTATTGACTGACAACAATGGTACTGTGTCAAATGGCCAACAAGTAACACCTGGTATCTTGTGTGTACTGAATGCAGACTTGAGAGAAACCATAGTACCTTCCGTGGATAATTCCCTTTCTAACCACCTAATGATAACCAGCAAACAAGGCTATTTTAGACAACCCAGATAGCTCTACGACTTAGAGCAATTGCTCACTGGCACATGGAAGCCAGCCGGCAGTTCGTCCAGCTACATATACCAACATGGACGCCCTGCCCAGGGGGGTACGGAAGAGAGAAACACGCCTATAATGATCTAACCCTGGGTACATGGGTGAAGTTGGAGGAAGTGAATCCACGAGCTTTCAGCCCGTTTATGAATCAAGGTTTAAAATCAACCTATTGAAGAATATCCCTGCCCTTAGGAACATTCCTAGTGAAGATATTATTCAAGTGGAACTGCTGGAAGCCAACAGTCCCACTATTTGGGCAGTAAGGGAACTTAAATCACCGCTAGTGACAACTCTTTTGAGCTCTTATCACCTGGACTTGGGGAAACTTGAGTTACCAGTGGGTGACTTGTTGAAAACATTCATTTAATATGGACAAAGAAGAAGCAGTATTGGAACTCCCGACTGGAGTCTCGTTAATCAAGTCTCAGGACCACCATGCCAAAGAAAGGATGAGCTTGTTGGCCCCAACGGCAAGCACAACATCTTCTGTAGACATTCAAAGGGTCACAGACCAATGGATCCATCCCCGACACCTTCAGTTTTTGACCTATTCCAGCAAAACCTAGTAAACGGTCCTCCTGGAACATTTGTGGATTTAATGAATTCCTGTCCAATCCAGATGGTTTATCACTGTTGTTAAGCAGTGATGTGTTTTTACTGCAGGAGACCTGACTGTTAGATAATTACCTTATTGAAATGTTTAACATACTATGGGACTCATCACGAGTTGGGCTGTAACCCTTAAATGCGGCGGTAACAGTATTACTGCAGCATTTAAGGTCTGGCTCTATCACAAGTTGGGCGCTAAAGTGGCTGGTTTACATCCAGATTTTTTCTGGAGGTCAAAATCCCATTTAGCTCCCTGTATTACTGCTAGCTGTATTAGCGCGCGGTATTAGCAGCAAAGATTTCCCATTGGATCCAATGGACTCAATGGGGAATGAGGATTTACAGTTAATGGCCAACCCATGATGCAGCAGAAATACCACCGGACTAGTGGGGCTAACGCTATTACAGTTGGGTGGTATTACAGCCAGGATACCGCCCAACTCGTGATGAGGCCCAATGTAATCTCACTACACTCATCACGAGTTGGGCGCTAATCCCAGCGGTATTACCACCGGGCTATTAGCCCTACTGTCAAACCCCCAGCGCTATTAGCGCCGGATCACGGGTTTGGCAGAACGGTAAATTCCCATTTCCCAGTGGGCCCATTTGTGTATTCCTCATTCCCCATTGGTCCCAATGGGGAATGTTTGCGCTATTACCACCAGCGGTTTTCCCGCCGGCAGTAATAGCACCAAAAATCGGCAAAATTGCAGCAAATTTGCCCCCATTTCAGAGCTGGTGGGAAATCAGCCAAGGCCGTGATTTAGAATAGCATTATCGCTGCATTTAAGGGTTACCGCCAAACTCGTGATGAGGCCCATGGTCTAAAGGGATCCCCAAAGGGTGGCCTAGCTATTGGGGCCAGAACTAATTACACACTAACCCCTTTCATTCCAGGTGTAGATTTACCTTGTATTCTACTGGCATCTATCTCTAACCCCGAGTATCTCAACAAACTAATTGCAAGTATCTATGATCCGCCCGGGGCTGAAAGTTCCCCTTTATTGAGAGGAAAGGTGGATGAAATTCTATATCATTGGTATAATTTATATCCTTCTGGGCATGCAGTAGTTGCCAGTGATTTCAACGAGACGATTTTGACTAAATTACACAGTGATGAATGGGTAGATCCTGGCACTTACATTTCCGGCAAGAGTACACCTCGACCTGTGTCCAGACAAATGGTTCCTAGATGGGGCAACTATTTAGATACTCATGATCTAACGTGTCTTAATGCTAAGGAGGTCAGGGGTGCACCGTTTAAGGCTACTTGGACTAATGGTAAATCATACTCTTGTTTGTAATATGTGTTTATACACCATGAACTTTGGCCTCTCTGCAGTACTATTTCTCACACATCTAGTAGTCTCAGTGACCATATGTTTTTGGGTTGGGCATGTTATTTGGGAACAGAATATACATCTGCACAAAACCAAGATGTTCTGTAGTTTCTGTAAATAATCAAGGTAATATACTTAAATGGTCTGACACAAACATTGAGAGATTTTATACTTGTGCTCTTTTGGGGCAAGAGTGGATATCTAATTTGCTAACACGCCACAACTGGAATACGCATAAGACCATGATATTGCTTTTTGCCTCTTGAAAGCTATGGTGTGTGAACAACCCGAGGAAGCATCAAGCGAGGGGTCTTTTGAGGTGGTAATTCAGGACAAGAAAACACAATATCGTAGGGATAGGGCTGCGGTTGGTAGAGCATGGACTTCACTTGCACAGAGTGGAAAGCTGTAGCAACTTGCTTGCTACTAAATATGAAAATTGGTTATGCTATCATAAGCGTTCCCTGCAGAGTGCTAATTGGAAATGAATGTTGAAGCTTTTGCATACCAACGATAATAGGAAATTCTGGTCCTATTGCCAACGTTTTATGGCTGGCTACACAGCTAAAGAACTCAATCCCATTGCTGAGACAGTTCGGCTAACTTATATTTCATTGTTGTATTACGACGGAAAGATTGCCAAAACTGTAGAGGGCGAGAAGACCAATAAACCTATGATCTCTGCCTCAATGCCAGCAAGACGGAGATCCTCCTCATCGGCACACCTTTACCCTCCTTTCCTGTAACTCTTTGGCCAGCCTCCCTTGGCCACCCTCACACCCCACCTGCGAGGCTAAGAACCTCAGGGTCATCTTTGACTCCATGCTTTCCTTCTCTGCCCACATCTCTGAAGCCTCTAAAAAGTCAAACTTCCTACTGCACTTCCTCAGGGGTACTCTGCCTTTCCTCTCCTTCCCCCAGAAGCTCACTATCTCTCAAGCCCTGGTTTTCTCTAGGTTGGACTATTGCAACAGCCTCTTTCTAAATCTAGTCCTGTTCTGGATGAGTTACAGAGAGCAGTGAGTAGAGGCAGGCAGATTTAGAAGGAGGCTGTTCCAATAGTCCAGCCTAGAGAGAACCAGAGCTCTGGAGACAGTGAGCTTCTGGGGGAAGGTGAGGAAAGGAAGAATACATCTGAGGAGGTGCAGCTGGTAGTTAGACTTCTTAGAGACATCAGAGTTATGAGGAGAGAAGGAGAGTGCAGAGTCGAAGATGACCTTGAGGTTCCTAGCCTCACTGGTGGGAGCAGGGAGAGGGCAAAGGGAGGCCAGCCAGAGAGTGACAGGAAAGGAAGGTGCAGGTGAGCCGATGAGGAGGAGCTCCATCTTGCTGCCATCCAGGCAAAGATCATAGGCAGGACACCACTTCTGGATTGCAGACAGGAACCGAGATGAGAGAGGGAGAAGAGGTGGCAGAGGGGTGCCTGAAATGAGCTGAGTGTCATCCGCATAGCACTGAAAGTTGTAGCAGAGAGCAGCAATGCGGTGGTTAAGAGGTGCTAGGTATTGGTTGAAAAGCCAGGGAGAAAGGTTAGACCGCGGGGGAACACCACATGTAGAGAGAATGACAGACATGAGGAAGGACGCAAGTTGGACCTGGGAGGGTCGGTCTGAGAGGAAAGAGGTCAGCCAGGCCAGGGCCTGATCATTGACACCCATGTTATCACAGACTCGGTTGTGCAGGATGGCATGGTTGACCATGTCGAAAGCAGATGAGAGATTGAGTAAGATGAGGACAGAGGGGTGATTAGCATCAATGTTAGAGAGCAGGTCTTTACGGATGTTCAGGAGAGCAGTTTCCATTCTTCTGGCTGCTCCTAAAACAGACTTATGGTCATGGAGAGAACCAACAGATTCAGTGTTAAGATTTAGCTGGAAGATTGGCAGCTTTTCCAAGAGTTTGCCCAGGAAAGGAGTGATGGAGATCGGGCGATAGTTAGCCGGACAGGAGAGGTTGGCTGAGGGTTTCTTGAGAAGAGAGTGCTTCAGGGGGAAGGGAAGATTCTTGTGGCAAAAGAGTGATTGCAGAAGTTGGCCAAGGCTTGAGCGAGGGTGTCAATGTGGTCCTTGATAGTTTTGGAAGAACAGGGAAGAACCTGTTTTGACAAGAAATTCATAGCTTGGACTTGTCTAGAAACCTTGTCAGGGGTGAACAGAGGAAAGGCAGAGAAGGGAAGAGGAGAGGTGGTAGCAGGGAGGCCAGAGGTATAGGAGAGAGTAGGGGAAGAAGGAGGAGAGGACGAGAGGGTGGACATGATGTCCTGGGTTTTAGAGATGAAATGAGAGGCCAGGGCCATGCAAAAGGCCTGGGAGGGGACAGGAGAGGTAGCAACTGCAGCAGGATTGGCCAGCTCCTTGCAGATTTTAAAGAGTTTGGCTGAGTTGTTCGATGCTGCAGAGACGCGGGCTTGGATGTGAGCTGTCTTCTTAGTGAGGTCAGAGAGTCAGCAATGCCTTTGGAGGAGGTGGCGGCAGGCCAGTTTGTCACACTATGCCAGCCATTTCCTCTCAGCCACCCTACACTTGGGCTGCAAGCAGATCCTCATGAGAGGTGCAAGTACGTCAAGAGTATCAGAGATAGAAGAGTGGAGCATGGAAAGGGCTGTGTCAGGATGTCAGTAAAGAGGTGGAGGAGGGGGAGAGAAAGTGGTGGTAAAAGCCTCAACTGACACACGCTTCATGGGTCGGATGACCGAGAAGGTGGGTGGCAGAGTGTGGATTGGCTCGGCACCTAGGGCTAGAGAGAGAGAGATGAAAGGAGAGCAGGAAGTGATCACCCCAGGAGAGAGGAGGGGTGAGAGGGTTAGATAGTGGGAGGTCTGAGGAGATCAGAGCATCCAGTGTGTGCCTGCAGAGTGAGTCAGGCCAGAGGGAAGAATAGAAAGAGAGAAAGAGTCGCAGAGGTCCCGAAAGAGTCCAGAGGAGGGACAAGAAGCATCCAGGTGGATGTTGAAGTCTCCAAGGAGGAGGAGTTGAGTGGTCGAGGCCAGGAGGGAGGAGGAAAGGTCCTCCCACTCGAAGAGGAAGCAGGTGGTCTGACCAGGTGGCTGGTAGATAATAGCTAAAGTGAGAGAATGGTCAGGAGAGAGAGAAAGCCTGCAGACAATGCATTCAAAAGAGGAGTAGGCCTGTATAGGAATGATAGAGGCAGGAATCCACTCCGGGAAGATCAAGGCTACACCCCCATCGAAACGGTTGGATCTGGTAGCAGAGAGGATCGTGTAGCCATCAGGGAGGAGAGTATCAAATCTTGTGACAGAGCTGGCTGTGAACCATGTCTCGGTGGGACCAAGGACATCAAGGTCAAAGTTCTTCCAGGAGACGGCAGATGTCAGAGGAGCGTCTGACAGATGAACAAGAGTTGAGAGTGGCAATATAGAGAAGGTTGCCACCCTAGAAAGACGTCCAGCGAGGGGTACAAATCAGAGGTACTCCCTGCAGAGGTGTAGAAGGAGCCTGAGGTAGGGCAGAAGAGGAAGGAGAGGAGGGCAAGGTAGCCAAGGAGGAGGATGAACGTGCCTAGAGGTGGTATAGGAGAGAGGCAAGGAAGCAGGAGGAGGGAGAGAAGGGATAGCAGGAGAGTAAAGGAAATTGATAAGGCGCGGGAAGCGTCTATCAAAGAGGAAGAGGTTGGACTGAGGGCCTTGGACCAACACGCTGCCATTCAGGTAAACATTCATGATAACCTCAGAGGAGTGGAAGGGGACCCGGAGGGCCTCCCACCGGGTGTTACCATTAATGGGAGAGGAATAAAAAGGATAGGGTGAGCACAGAGACCATATGAAGAGTCGATAGGTCTGGCGAGGGAACAACAAAGAGGATGTCGGTGATGGTCTGTCAGGAGGAAGCACTGGTATCAGTGATAGGGAGGACTGGGTTGGAGACCAGGATATCCTTTCTGAACTTCTTTCTACCAGACTTGGTGAGAAGGGCAGGAATAGAGAAGGAGTTAGAGAAGATAGCACCATAGAGGAGGTGGGGTTAAGAGGAGAGAGGAAGAGGGGTGGGGGTGGGCAGTGGGAGAAGAACAGTAGGGGGAGACACTGGGGGTGCAAGCAGATGAGATGGAATGAGACAGAACAAATAGTAAATAATTAAACTGAAAGAGACGAAGAGCTCAGCAGGAAGAGCACAACAGAACACAGGGCAGTAAGGTGAACAACAATGAGGTTACCAGGGCATCAAGAAAAACAGAGAAATCAATGAAAGAAAACCTTAGAGAGGGAAGAACACAACAGAGCACAGAGCAATATACAGGAAAAACAGAGCAATCAATGAAAGAAACCCAGAAGAAGTAATGAGCAGTTGATGAGGAAAACCAAGAGGAAGGAAGAGCAAAGTGGAACACAGAGCAATACACCAAAGCACAAGGAAAGTGGCTCGGAGGAGAAATAGGACAAGGGGAGGCAAAGGTAAGACCCTCAGGTGTGCAAGGATGCTGGGGGGGGCACGTGGGTGCTGGCGAGCTGGAGAAGGGCATGCACAATAGGCACACAATCAGGAGATGTGGGGGCAGGGACTCGCAGGTGCGGACGTCGCCAAGGAGGGAGAGTGCGAGGAACCCACACAATCAAGAATTGCAAGGGAACATTCGGGCAAAGGGACATGCAGGTGTCAGAAAGGCAAGGATGGAAGGGGGGCGGAGGGAGAGTGCGAGGAAACCACATGATCAAGAATTGCAAGGGAACACAGGGGCAAGGGATGTGCAGGCGTGAGCATGGTAAGAATGGAGGGGGTGCTGAGGCATGGGCGATTACGGATTTGCAAGGGACAGCGCAGGCTGAGGACACGCAGCACGACCAAGCACGGGAAGCAGAGGCACACACCCTAGAAGATTGTGAGGGACCACGCAAGTCAGGGACATGCAGTGCTAGCGGAGCCAATGATGGAAGAGGCATAGAGGCACACGCGATCGAAGGATGCGTGAGACCACGCAAGTTGGGGACGGGCAGTGTGAGCAGAGCCAAGGATGGAAGAGGTGTAGAGGCACCTTGATCAAAGCTTGCGAGGGACCACGCAAGTCGGGGACGCACAGTGCAGCACGAACGAAGACAAGGAGAGGAAGGGTGTGGAGGCTGACAACAAGTGAGGGGAGAGGCGCAGTTGGAGAGCAAGAAGCGCAGAGCAAAAAAACTCCCAACTTCTTACCTTGCAGCCGCTGAGAGGAGGGTGAATTGTCTGTGCTCACTGTCTGCGCCGCAGACCCCTACACCTGCATCATTCAACACCGCTGCCTTGTCCTGTGAGGGCTTTGCCACAGAGGTTCCGAACCTCGGATTTTATAGGTTTGGTAGCGTGGACGTAACAAGCATGTTACGTGTAGTCGGGCAGCGGCTCTTGCGAACCTGCATTATTCAACACTGCAATCTTGTCCTGCGAGGGCTTTGCTGTAGAGGGTCCGAACCTCAGATTTTATAGGCTCGGTAGCGTGGACGTGACAAGCGTATTACGTGTAGTAGGGCAGCATCTCCTGCAAACCTGCATCGTTCAACACCGCAGCCTTGTCCTGCGAGGGATTTGCCGCAGAGGGTCCGAACCTCAGATTTTACAAGCTTGGTAGTGGGGACGTAACAAGGGTGTTACGTGTAGTTGGGCAGCGTCTCCTCCTAACCTGCATCGTTCATCACTGCCGCCTTGTCCTGCGAGGGCTTTGCCGCAGAGGGTCCGATCCTCAGATTTGATAGGCTCAGTGGTGTGGACATAACAAGCATGTTATGTGTAGTCGGGCACTGTCTCCTGCGAATCTGTGCCATTCAACACTGCGGCCTTGTCCTGCGAGGGCTTTGCCGCAGAGGGTCCAAACTTCAGATTTTATAGGCTCAGTGTCATGTACCTAACAAGCACGTTACGTGCACTCAGGCAACATCTCCTACGAAGCTGCGTCATTCAACACAGTGGCCTTGTCCTATGAGGGCTTTGCCGCAGAGGGTCCAAACCTCAGATTTTATAGGCTTGGTAGTGTGGACATAAGAAGCGTGTCACGTGTAGTCGGGCATCGTCTCCTGCAAACCTGCAACCTTCAACACCGCGGCCTTGTCCTGCAAGGGCTGTGCAGCAGAGGGTCCGACCCTCAGATTTTATAGGCTCGGTAGTGTGGACATAAGAAGCGTGTCACGTGTAGTCGGGCAGCGTCTCCTGCAAACCTGCGTCGTTCAACACTGCTGCCTTGCCCTGCAAGGGCTTTGCCGCAAAGGGTCTGAAACTCGGATTTTATAGGCTCGGTAGCGGGGACGTAACAAGTGTGTTACCTGTAGTTGGGCAGCGTCTCCTGCAAGCCTGCATTGTTCAACACCGCAGCCTTGTCCTGCGAGGGCTTTGTTTCAACTTACATGTTTCTGATTTAGACGAAACTTTGAGAGGGACCTGTAATTTCCCACCACGGATTGGAGCAAAGGCCACTCCGTGGTTAATGATTGCGGATGACACCGTCCTTACGGACTGCACACAGGTTGGAATTCAGCACTGTATTAATGCCCTTCAGAGGTATGCATCTGCTAACTGGCTTGGCATTAATGTAATAAAGACCAAGGTAATGCTTATTAGTAGCATATTTAGGAAAATAATTCCTTTATTTGGAAACTTGATAACTCTATATTGGAAGTAGTAGAGAAGTACATCTATTTGGGTATCCCTATCTGCACAGCCCCGACTCATACTTGCCATGAAGTGTATGTCAAGACCAAAATTATGCGAAAATCGTCGGTGATTAAATGATTTGTAGCTACTCATGTTGGGAACAACATTGAAGGGCTGCTGGCCGTCTATACCACCAGCGTTGTTCCTGAGCTAACCTATGGGCTCGAATTGCTAACAGGGCCCTACGTTGGCTGGTTGGAATAAACCGGAGGGGAAAATCATCAGAGCAATCCTTGGGGTTCCTAGCTCAGTTCCGGTGGAAGCTCTCCGCTCTCATCTGGGTTTGCTATCATTAAGGTCCAGTTGGTGTGTAAAACGCTATAAAGTGTATCTCTTGTTTATCACTGTTCCCGATATTAGTAATTCTCTTGCAGGACTTTTTTCCGCTAGGTTTCAAGTCCCCGGTCTTAACCCATTCTTGTACTGCACATGCCCACTTTAGTCAAATTGATCTGACAGTGAATATTAGCTCAGTTATGACTATCAGCCTGATTTATCAGTTATTTGCGATTCAACATCTTACCCACGTACGAATATATCGGGGCATGGTCCAAAGTTCCAATACGATAATAGGGTTTGCGGAATATTTAGCAGAGCGATTGAGACAGCTCGGCATTTATTAATGCAGTGTCTCAATCTAAGCATGCAGTACCACAAGGGATATCAAGCTTTTGTCTCACAGGGTGATCCCTTTCGGAACACATTGACAGGGGCCACCTCTCTGGGACTACCCGCGAAGCCTGTTATATATGGATGGAGGTATTGAAAATGACAGGCGGGAGTTCTAACATGTAATTTGAACTGGTTTTACCGAATGATGACACTTTTGTTGCCAATTTGGTCCTTTCCAATGTAGTGGGGTCATTGCTTACTTATTCCTTGTTTATATATAAAGGAGAAAAAGACAAAAAACTCGCTGATCTATACCAAATGAAATGGTGGACTGGGAGGCGGTCATCCATTTCATTTGGTATAGACCAGCGAATTTGAAAAATCCAAGTTGAGTTTTTTGTCTTTTTCTCCTTTATATATTAATATTTGTGGTCCACCTCTGACCGTGTGAGAGAGGGAGTATTCACAGAGGTATTCAGCCTTTAGTAAGGTCAATTACTTATTCCTAAATCATTCCTTAGGGTAAAGCTGTGCAATCATCCTTATTAAGCTCCAAAGATGTAATGAATGCTGTACGGCTATTCCTGATTATGGATATGTCACTATCTGATCATAGTACGAGGAATAATTGTACAGTCAATGAACTGTTGTTTTGAATATTTATTAATTTTAAAGAACGAGGTAATAGGATCATAGCTTCCTTTTTATGCTAGGTGTGAATTGATTTTATTGTATTTTTTGTAGTTGTGCTTAAGGTTATATTGTTTTAACCAAATGAACACTACAAACAATAAAAACATTAAATTAAAAATAAAACTGACCAGTCAAGTACAGTTATAAATGTCTTTCACCTACCCACTGGGACTGCTTCAGTATCAGGTCATGGATTTCAGCATGAGGAGTTCCCAGAGCACTTTGCAGTGCCTCATGAAGCAGTTACTTGTTCTGCTGGGGGTGTGTGAATGATCCTATCTGGATCATACTGACATCTTCAGCCGAGATTGCAAGCCAGGCCTAGAGGGCAAGGATTGTCCTTGAGCAGGCCCCCCCTGCAAGATGTATTGTAAAGGCACAGAAGGGCCCACTCACCCTGTGTTAGCCGTTATATCTTGGCCATGTGTTAGGAAAAGGCCATCAGAAACTGCTGCAGGCAAATGTAGAGACCACCTCCTTGTCGCAGATGGCAACCCTGCTGAAGCAAGCCACTGCTTTCCTGGGCACTGCAAGCTACTTCAACACATATCTCATCATCCTCTACCCTCTGAAGGATGTGAGTGTGAGCCCCATCAGCATGGCTGCATGAATGCTAAGCTTGATGGTCTAACCACAATGCAGATTCGGAAGGTTGGCTAGATAGGAACTGTCCGAGTTTGGCTTCTTCCCTGCCACCACCAATCTGGGTGAGGTAAACCTGGGTTGGAGGATTGTTCTCTCTGTGTAGCTTAGGGGCCAGCATGTTTTCCTCTATGCTGTCCATTTGCAGTGTGTGCACCCGCGAGGGCCTGTAGGATACCAGATATTGGGGGTCGGGGTGTTAACTGAGCCTGAGGCTCCTTTGTTGAAGCAGGCAGGAGGAAAGGCTGTCAGATTTCCACTCTAGGCAGCGGATACATCTTGTGAGCGGAAACCACCTAGGCATTGTCAAAAAGAAGGAAGCCCACCTGGGCCTCTTGGGTGGACAATCTATCCAGATGCCCTATATCAAGGGCCTGCAACCTTTGCCTCCCCAGGTGTTTTGGCCTGTAATTCCATCATCGCAATCCAGCATAGTCAATAGTGAGGGATAATGGGAGTAGTTGTCCAAAACACCTGTAGAGCCACAGGTTGCAAACCCCTGCCCTGTTTTCTGGCCATGGCTTCCCAAGCAATCCTGTAAGAGAGGGTCTGATAGTCTTACACCTGGACCCTTTGTTCTGCCCCCGGTTCTATGGGACACCATAGCTTGGTTTTCTGGTGCCTCACTGGTTTAGCATAGGGAACAATGAAGGCATTTGGGGGGAATCTTTACTACAGAGGTCAGGCCTTGCTTTCTCTGTTACTGTTTTTGGTTCCTGATTTGATAGAGTGTGTACCTGATGCCATACTATTATGTAACCCTCTGCCCCGCTTTTCTGGGGATCCCTCCCAGAACACAACCTTGACTGGTGCTCTGTGGAGTTAATCTTACCTGAGGACTTGATGTTCTCTGCCTAAGTTCTGCTCTGGATATCCCCAGTTCTAGGTGGAGTGTCCAATTGTGTGTTGGATTGTAATAGGGGAATGCGTTGCGCTGTTTATGCATCTTATTGTGGGTTGTGAATGTACAATACATTTTTTAATAAACCCTGCCTCTTTGTCTGCTCCTTGGTGAACCACATAGGTTCCTCTTATTTCGTTTTAAGGCACTCCTGGGAAGGTTGTGATATTCTGAAGCCTGATGAATGCAAGAACCTGTCATTGGGGGGTGGAGGGGTAGGGATCTTGCTCACACTCATCTTGGCCCTTCACAAGTCACTAAATCCTCTAAATGTAACCTAATAATCAAATGTAGACCAGAAAGAACTGACTGTGACCATTGATGGAAAAATATGGATCAAAATGTCCACACGTGTGATAGAGGTCTCCAGCGATGCTAAATTTGCATGCATCCAATAAGTGAATTTCCGGAACTCTAAAAAACTAACGCTGATAAGACCTTTGAATAATGCTTGAGATGCTGTTACAGTAGGGGCATCTTCATACAAATTATCCTACATTTATTAGCCCTCAAAGGAGGTCACATTTGAAATGATGGGGGAAGACCCCTGTCGATAAGCAAGAGGACAGGCCAAGGGAAATCCCTGCCCAAAAAACGGAAAAGACCAAAAATGTGACAAACTCATGTTTTATTTAACAACACCCATATAAAACAGGGACAGCACGAACATTAGGCAAATCTCTGTGTCTCTCATCAGCTCCAAGTTGACATCATCTTAAAAGGGAGTGTGACATCATTGGTGACATTTTACTTCACAAAAATCTAAGGTGGGAAGGGGTTGGTTAAGGGAATCAACTATGTTTATTTTGTATAGGGTTTAGAGCGATCATTGATCAGGCACTGTCTACTAAATCTGGCTGAGACCACCTCCTAAATTGATACAGGTGAGGACATGTCATCTGTACAATATTCCATTGGCGATGCAACAGTGTGTAGGGCAACATGGACAGGAGGTAGTGATTGGTGGCTTTCATAGCCTTGGCACTTTGGAAGGCTACCAGCACACGAGCACAATAGGGGGTGGTGAGAACGGCACCAAGGTGCTATTTGTCCCAATAAGGTTACCAGTTCAGATTCTCTAGGCCACAGGCCAGGACATTTAGCTTTCAATGTTGCCCTAAGTTGTATCTTTTGCACCAATAAATGGATGGGAATCAAGGTCTCTGTCTGTCTGTGGCTGACTCTAATAAACAGACATTATCCTCCAACTGTGGGTCACATGTGGAGACCACATTTTGGAATATTCTGCTCAGCATTTAGGAGGATTTTAGTCCTTTTTACTGTGGGTGTTGTTACCTCCCTTGGCCTCTATACACTTGTCTGTGCTACTTTCCTTTCAATATTATGTCCGAGTTGGTGGGAATCTGACCTTCCAGCAGTACTTGCTTTTTGGCTAATCTAAAAGGACTGTGTCTCACATCTGGGAACTGGAATCGTCTGTCCCTTTTGGGTACTGATTCAGGCCTTTATTTCTCATGAAGCCTTGGAAAACTTATGTTCTTATTCTCTGTGCTAGTTCGGCAGGGGTTGTTCTCGGCAAACCATGTCCCCTGCAACCTAGAAGCTTCTCCTCTGTCTCCCATTCACCCACATGTGACTGCAACATCCATCTTGTTTTACATGGCTGCTTGTTTTAGTTGTGTTCTGCATAAGCAAGCATTATGTGTATTCTTGTGCATCTTACGTTTCAACATAAAAAGTGCATGTGTTCTCTAACCTAGTGGATGCAATCATATTCATCATGCTTAAGTGCGATTTGACCTTTTGTTCATGTATCTTCATGATGGATGTATATGTGCTTCATGTCTAATGCACCTACGTCTGTCAGTGCTCAGCAGTGACATCATCTTGATAACAGCTCGATAGCCTGCTTTTTTAGTGGTTCTTCGATCATTGTGGAGTAACCTCAGTAGGGTTGTCTCAGTGAGTATCGTCTCTTCTATCTGCGATACGATGGTGGGGATGAGTCAGAGACCACCAGTGATATACTCCTGCCATTTCTCTAGCATCGGGATGGGTGAGGGGCCAAAAAATGAACCTTGGGAATCCATATCTTCGCCACTCCTCTCAGGTCATCATGATACTTCACATGTTCGTCCGCACTCCAGGTTATATAGCAGCACTCCCCATCTGATTTGCACCACACCCAACATCCCACGCAATTGCAGGCATACCAGGGATAAAAGAATGTTGTACCTGGGGGAATAATGGAACTCTGTGCCAAGTGAGATTGGAATATGTCAATGGTTTGTGTTTTTGCTCCTTGGTCTTAGTGTCCACGTCTACTAATATTTTCATCCCTACCGTCATCTGGGCAGTCTTCTTACATTGTGCTATAGCTATCCTGATGACACAGAACCCGAACAACACTAATATTCGTGCACCTTTAAATACTTTGAAGACCTTAACCATCCAAGAGGGGATCCAGGAAAAGATATATGTGAGCCAATCGTCATCCTACCTCAATGTATTAGTCTCCTCCTCCATTCTAGTTTGCAGGTCTGATAATAAGGTTATGGCCTTTGCAAGGGTCCCATTTTATTAATCAGGGGCAGGTGTGAAGGTACAGCAGGAAGGACCGATCTTTGTGCAAACCCCGCCCTCAATAGCTGTGATGAGGACAAGGACATACCTGCTTTGAAGAGTCATGAGCCTGATGGCTCTAAGCTCCTCCATTATCGCATTGAACCCTTTCACAGTCACTTGTAGCAGCTCCCAATGGTTAATCTGCAACAATTTGGTGTTTACATTTGCCTGTATCCCAGGAATGACAGAAGCAAAGAACTTCTCCGTCCTACTAAACAATCTGTGCTCCTCTGGTATCGCATCAAGTGCTGACTCTATTTTGCTAAAGACATAATTTCCTCTCTTTACTCTGTTGTGTTCCAGAGAGCTTTTCTTTGTCTGATGTGTGTCCATTTTGGGGAACCCAAACCCATCAATTTGTATGTCTTTATGGGGCACTGCCAGGGCTGATGTGTTCAGTAGTACTAGGGAACAGATCCCTCCCCAATTTGGGGGCAACTGTATGTAAGCTTTGTGCCCCCAGGCCCAATAGTGGTCCATAAGTACTGCAGTGCCAACCTTCATTCCAGGTATTTTCGATATGCATTTGCACTTGTAATTTGCTCTAACCTTTTCTGGACCATCTTTCTGGAAGCATAGTGGTGCATTTCTGAGTGGTATTATGGCTATGGGTCCTGCCTCGTTTTCTACCCAGGTGAGCAATTTGGAATACTCTGCCCATTCATTCAAGTACTCACCATTCTCCATCTGTACTATTTATATTGGGACTGTTAAAGGTGTGTGTACCTTACATCCCATCGGCCCATCAACCCATTTGTTTTCTGTGAACACCTGTCCATACACTAGCAGTTGAGGCCTTTCCCAACACCCAGGCATTCCCCCCTATCTCTTTCTACACTCTTTTGGGGGCATTACAACTTCCTCTGCATCCCTATTCTATCCACCTCTCTGTTTGGACTGTCCAGTACGTATGGTATCATTTTGTTGTTGCTCCAATAGTCTTCTATCATTGCTTGTGTTTTTATATACCTATCCTCAAAAGGGAACGTTTTCATGACATCTCTGCAAGGGGGCCCATTTCCCTTGGAATTGACCCCTATTTGTGCAGAGTGCCAAATGCATGAGGCACTGTGCTCTAGTTGCTGGTATTTCAGTGGCCACAAATGTACGTGAGGCTGCCATGGTGTAGAGAATGAGAGAACATATGTAGCAGCTCTCGCGTGATGTCTCTTTCCCCACACGGGTCATGTGCTGATACCACATATTATTGGCCACATGAGCTGAATTGGTCATATAGGATTATATATGCTCAAAATTGTTATTGATGCTCCTTTTAATCAGCTTTATATCTTAAGTAGTACTAGTGATGGGCTGGGTCACAGCTTCAGTTACTAACGGAGCAGGGGTGACATTCCTCTACATTCGATCATATGTGTGGTTAACAGCAGCTTTGTGAAATGCTAGGAGGGTAAAGAGGTACAGACAGCAGAATGCAGAAAATATTGCTATAATTGTTTTTGCTGTATGGTCCATACGCTGTTGTTGTACACATGTGTTGCACTGTCCTTGAGCCAAAAGCCTGTGCTTAGTGAAATCTACTAGCTTTATCATTGTATATAATGTGCAATACTTTCAAGTTGACTTCCAAATCCCTAATGCTCACAGAAACAAATGTATAAGTACCGCAAGGAATTTCCTCTCAAATATAAACTGCATTTTTATGTTTGTTAGCAAGGAAAGAATGGATAATCTACTAGTTACTGCAAATGCGAGAACAACATACATGAGTGCTTGACAAGGCAACATCTAGTGGCTATTGCTTATTGAAAATACTCCTCTTCTTGTTTAATACTGCGAGTGAAAGTCTTTTTAGGGACACAGTTTATGTGAGCCGATTCTTTTTTTTTAAAATTATTATTCACACATCACCTGGTTTTTATTAAACCTTAGATGCAACCAATTAATCAATACATACATAAAAGGTGTTTCCAGAAAAAAAACATTATTTGCAGGAGCTATTTGCGAAGAAACTATTTGAGGAAAAAGGAGGAGAAGGAAAGGAACAAGGAAGAAAAAGAAGAAAGGAAACAGGAAGAGAAAAGGTAAAGAAGAATAAAAATAAAATAGAAACGAAAGGCGAACACTTTTCCTCCTCAAAGGCCCAGTCTATGAAGTTGTTTTCATCCCACTTGTGTATTTTCGATAGCCTCCATAGTGGTGAAGATTGACCTCACCAACTGAAGTACAGCTAACGACAGCGAGAGCCGAGCCCCCCATCTGATGTGAGCCCACCATTCGTTCAGCGTTTTTGTGGTCGATTCCTCCAGGAACCTCCCCAGGTATTTAGCTCTTGTAGAGTGCAAGGGCTCACACACTAGCACAAGATGTTTCAGAGACTCAAAACTTTTGTTGCACATCTGACAGTTTAGTACTCTCTCTTCCTGGGCCTTCGTTCTCCTTTCTGTGACCATCCGTGTTGGATAGAGGTCTAAGCGAAATCTTAAGAGGTTTTGGTGCTCAGACGATGAAGGAAATCTATCAAGGTAAGGTATAACCAAACCCCTACTGTAGTGTTCCGCTGGTTCATCCACATACAGTTTGTAGCCTTTCACTTTTTGCTCTGTCCGAATCCAGTCGAGGTCCAGTAATTTATGCTTCACCCTCATTGGGTTTTCGGTTAATGTTTTGCATGAAAGGGCTAAAGACAACAGGATAGAAGAACAGGACTCAAGCCAAGTTTTTAAAACTTCTACCTGGTTCCCTTCCATGGCCTCGTTAATTATAGAAAACCCTCTTACTCCTGGTGGGTGAATGCATTTCCTCAGAAAGGATAAAGACTTCCATTCCATTAGAGAGTATAGGGAGGATAGGCCCAGTTCCTTACAAACCCGTTCTATAGGTATTGACTTTGGAAGTGCCAAAACCCTCTTCCAAAACAGGCCTTCCAAGTGGTTCCAGTTTTTGGGGTCCATAAAGAGGTTGGCCTCTGCTGCATACGTAAGTATAGGCGCAACTTTCAATTTGTAAAAGTCCAGAATTGGGGTCATGGAAAATTTACAATAGCGCCCTTTAATAAGCAGCGCTTGAGATGACAGGTTTTTGACTTTACTTCTCAAGTGGTCGATGCCAGGAACGTCTCCCCAACTGTTATTTAGGGTTATCCCCAGATACATCATCGATGCCACCACTGGTATTTGTTCTCCATTCAGAGTCCAATGGCATTTGTTCCGCTTACTGACGCTGCCACTGTCGCCCAGTATCAGGATTTTAGATTTGTTTGCGTTTATTCTGAGGCCGTTTTTATGTATATAGACAGACAAGTCAGTTAATTGGCTCTGCAGCCCAATTTTCGTCTGGTCGAGCAGTAGCATGTCGTCAGCGAATAGTAGTCTGCCCACTGGATGGCCAGCGATTTTTGGTGGAAAACATCTCGTATTTGTGAAAGCCTCAGCCATATATGATATAAATAGGCAAAAGACCGCTGGGGCGAAGCGACAACCCTGCTTTAACCCATTCTCTGATAGAATTTTGTTGGACAGTAGTCCCCTCGTGTCCAACCTGATTCTTAAGGTGGTATCGCAGTGAAGGGCTTCCATGGGTTCTCTCAAGGCTAAGGGACAACCCCATTTCTTAAGTTTGTCCCACAGAATTCTGCGGTCCACAGAGTCGAAAGCCTGTTCCAGGTCGATTGAAGCGATGTAAATCGACCGTATCTTTTTCTGATTGACCAGGCACTTGAGTATACTGTTGATAAATATATTTAAACTGGTGCCGATCCCCTTTCGGAAGCCGGACTGCCACTGGTCCTGGTGGTGGGCCGTCAGGCTCAATTCATTTAGGTGCCTCAGGATAATTGCCGCAAATATTTTGCCAACCACGTCAAGGAGGGTGATAGGCCTGTAGTTGCAAGGGTCCGACCTGTCCCCCTTCTTGAAGATGGGGACCACTATAGAACGGGTCCAGGATAGTGGCAGGCTCTTTTCTCTCACCACAGTGGTGAATAGTTTCAACATAAATGTTGCCCAGCCAACTGGATCCTTCTTCAGAATCTCGTTGGTCAGCCCATCTGGGCCTGCTGCTCTCGACACATTTGACTTCTCTATAAGATTGATTATTTCATGAATGTCGAATTTGAAGTCCCAGGCGGATTCTGACTTTGTGAGTGACTTGATGGGCTCTGGCCCGTTGGATGCGTATAAGCGTTTGAAGTGCGCCTCCCACACTTGAGCAGATACTGAGTTTGTTATTTTAGATTCCTCAGGGTTATTCAAGTCATTTATTAGCTTCCACACACCTGCTGTGTTTTTCCGGGTGGCAAGCTGCAGCATTTTTTCACCATCTTGTTGAATAATTTGTTGTTTGTGGTGAAATAACCAGTTCTTAAAGGTATTTTTTGCTTTTTTGAACAAAATTAAATTTTCAGTTGTTTTGTGTTTTTTCACTCGTCTTCCCAATCTGTTGATGACTCTCTTTCTTTTTGCGATCTGAATGTTGCATACATGCTTCGGTACAAAGATTGGCTTCATAAAGGTGATTTGCTTTTCTCTGAAGGCCTGTAAGAAATCTGGGTATTTCAGTATACTGTCGTTTTGGCGCAATGAGTCTGCGTTCAATGCCGACAAGGAGGATGTAACAAACAACATGTCTCTTTTGTTGATCTGTAATCGGTTACCTCCCGAAGAGGCCTGGAGATTCTGATCTTCTTGGTGGTACCTCCTTGGTGCATTTGCGGAGGCCCAATCTGTGCATTCAAGTTCCAAGAGATTATGATCACTTAGCTCTGTAGGTATAACCTTTAGGGAGGTCAGTTTTGTTAGTATGTTTTCTGTAGCAAAGATGTAATCGAGAGTACTTGAGTAAACCCTCCTCTTCCATGTGGCGGCCGCTGGTTTATTCCCCGGCAAGTTGCCATTGGCCATGTATATACTTCTCTCAATCAACTCCTTTTCAAAGACCAGTCCCCTTCTTATATTCTCTGCCGCCCCGATAGGTAGCACTTCTATTTTGCTCCCTGTCTGGTCGAAGCACTCCATGTTGAGGTCACCACAGAGGAGTACCGCCAGGTTTATCCTAGTAGACCTGGCTTCATCGATTTCTCTGAGTAAGATGTTTTTAGTACTTTGCTCGTTTGCCGCGCTGCTTCTCCAATAGATGTTACAAATTAACAGCGTCCGGTTCTTGGTTTCCCTGTGGGTTGCAGTTGTTTGTACAAAGGTGAACTGGATTTCAGAGTTAATGTTGGTTGAGGAGATTACAGTTAAGCCACTTGTTCTTTTTATTGCAGTTAGAAGGCCTGCCATTGGGCGACCTTTCACCTCCTTCGTGGCCGGGTTTAGGTATATCTCGTAGCCCTCCAGCACAGGTGTCTCCCTCAACCAGGTCTCCTGGAGGCAAATAAGGTCGTATCTTGTTAAAGTTATTTCGCTTTTTCCAAACAGATGTGCAAAACCCCTAGTATTCCAACTAGCTATTTTCTTAGTCCTGAAGGGGTTAGTGATGCTCTTGGACTGGCATTATAATGAACCTGCCAGTATTCCAGCTAGCCAACTCCAGTCTTCTTCGCTGTGACCCTTCTGTCCCACCGTTCCCTTCAGAGTAACACACCTGCTACTCTTATGGATGCCAATTTTTAGATCGTCTGTGCCCTCTTTAGAGTGGTTACCTGTATTTTTTGGGGCGACAATCTTAGCATGCGGGAATGATCTTTGGACTTCGTCCAGTTCCTGGGGTGGGATTTCACTTGAACTTGTTGTACAGTTTTCTAGTTCCTTTAATGTAAACCCATGGGCATTCAGTTTTGTCCCTTCTTTGACAAGAACATTTTTGATGTTACATGATTCTATGTGGAGGATCACCTTGTCAAAGGAGGATTCACTAGGGAACTCAATTAGGTCGATGTCCTTTGAGTTTACCTGGTCTAAAGTTGGTACACATCTCAGTAGCCTCATCAATATACTTCTATTCATGATAAGGTTATCTGGAAATCCTAAAGTTCTTGTCAAGGATAATTTGAACGCCTTGTTTTGTGGGGTGTTGGAATTCTGCTCCCTTGTTTGTTTAGTTTTTTTGGCGGCTCTCGCTGGCTTGCTGGTTTCTGCCCATGTGACAGATTGTTTTGGGTCCCCCATGGTTGTGAGCCTGTGGTGATTAGTAAGATGTTTCTCGTGCGCCACTACTTGTGCCCTCTGTATTAACATGAGTCTTCTTTGTTCCATTGTCAGAAATTGAAGTTCGCAGTCTGAAGAAAAGGTATCTTCGCCCATATCCATTGATTCGTCAGCCGATACCACCTTGTTGGTTCGCTTCAACCTCCATTTAGGAGTTTTCTTGTCCTTTTTCTCGAACATGACAATGGACCTTGGTTCACGGCTCCTGGGATCTTCCTTGCCCACATTTTGGTTTTGCACATAGTTTATTTTTACAGTAGCACTTGGTTGCCCAGAGTCCCTTGATTCTGCTCGACTAGTACCCTGCTGCTGACAGTCGTTTGTCTCAGGTAGCCTAATGCTTGTGTCGTCCGAGTAAGTTGACAGATTCATTAAATCACTCTCTATGCCACTATTTGATGATACATATTCGGAGTCTTCTTCACTAATTGAATCTTGGTCTAACCCCATGTAGGATAGTGGGCCTTTTGTGTTCATCATGGTCCTTGTACGAACTGTCCCAAGACCTGAAGTTTGAAAGTTTCTCGGAAGAGTGGTTTTGTGGGACCTAGTCAGACTGCAGGCCCTCTTTTTAGACACTACTGGAAGTGGTTTAATTTGTGAGGATTTAGTTTCTCCACCCTGTGTGTTAGAAAGAGGAGGTTGTTTTTTCAAGTAGGTGTTTGATCCTTTTTTGTTGAGAACCATCTCGGGGCTTGGCAATTCCATCAATCCTTTTGATTGGACCTTAAACATGTCGTATATTTTGATTTGAGGTCTTGTAAGGTCAGTCGCCGCTTCCCCTGATTTGGCAGACTTGTTCTTTTCAGGCAAAGTCCGGCTACTAGCCATGTCCTTATTGCTGTCTAGGGAGATGGAAACCAGGTTTGATGGAATAGCCGTGGACTTTTCAGTGTTGGTTGATACATGTCTTGTTGGAACTACTATGGAGTCCTCTCTCGGTGGCACAGTTATGGGCGGTGAATCTGATAGAATTGAGGAGACTGGAGACTCTGCACGTGCAGGGTCTATTTGATCACTTAGTGACGGTGAGTTGCAACTCAACCTGTCAACTCTCCGTTTTTCTTTCTGGAGAATAATTGGGTCCAGTATTCTCTTGAGAATTTGCGTAATTTGGTCGGTGTTTTTGTCAGATTGGACTGGAGTGCTGAAATAAAACCTTCCACAAAGATCATCTTAGAATGCAACATGGCAAGAACCGTTGTTTGGTCACGGAGTTGCTCCGTTTGAGTCTCAATTAGTTTCATGAATGGAGACATAGTAATGGCGAAAGCTGAGATCATTTTTGCATCAATTTGCGCAGTTCCTTGAGACTGCTCCTCGACCTGTGCTGCTGCCAAGTCCAACAGAAGATCTTCATCCGACAGAAGGGCTTGACAGTGTTGTTTTGTACTTGAAAATGGTGCCTGCTGATGTACTTCCACATGGGGAGGCCTACTGGAGGGCCCCCCTGGCCAGTGCGGCACAGGTTTTTGATGTGGTGGTTTGTCTACAACGTTAGGGCGAGCCTTGAGACCAGCTCCAACTCTTTTTTGTTGGTGAATCAACGATAGTGAATCCTGCATTGGGTATGGTCCAACATTGCCTTGTGCCGTTGTGGAGCTTTGGACCTTGCTAAAGATGTCAGTGTAGGGACCTAGATTGGTGGTAAGGCCAAGAGGGTTCCAACTTTTAGCTGTTTCATTGTAACGAGATGTTTTCTGTTTGAGGTGTGTGTCTGCTCCAAAGGTAAATAAGTTCCGTGGTAGCAAGGCAGTGTCTGAGGTGCCGCTCTGGCCCACCCCTTGAGGTACATTCATCAAAGATGGCAGGCCTCCTTGGTCTAGTGAATGGATTTCCTTTTGGGGGATGTGCGGAGCTGGTAGTGGACTGGCCGTTGGTTTTAGTGCCTCCTCACCTGTTTCCCCAACTGAAAAATCGTCCCCCTTAGCCTCCTCTACCCCGGCTATAGGTTCCAATGACGGGGGCTCGAACGGGGTAACAGGAATTGAATCAGACGTTTCATTTGTGTTTGGCGGCGGGGTTAAGTGGCTTGTCTGTCCATGGTGCCCCATGTGGTTGCAGTTGATTTTTGTGTGATGAAGTAGCATTTGTAATTTCAATAGAGGGTGATAACACAACCCTTGACATTGTCTGTAGGTAATTTAAAAGTCAATATTTGCCAGAAAGAGTATTAGTGGTAAGGTATTTATGTTTACCTTGACTTGAGGTCGCAGACGTTCCTTTACTCTGAAGTCCCGTTCAGCCCGTGCTAACTTGAGTGTTGCTCGCTTCACTTTCTTGCAGCTGATGGTGCAGGACACCGTACGTCGCTCATCAGGCTTCCTTCAAATGGAGCGAATCGCAGGTATATAACCTTTGCACGGCGCACAGCAAAGCAGCAAACAGCGAAACAGTGTCCACAAATTGCAGACCGCCCTTAACACGCACCGATTCTTTTTCTTGTGTAAAAAAGGACAGTGGGCCTGTGTGTGCTAATTCTCTGTCAATTCCTGTCTACTCCTTGTCATTGCTCGGGTCTGGACTCTGCTGTATTCTTCTTCTTCTTCTTCAGCTTCACCTTCTGGGACTTGGGGCTGGGGGTCTCACCTTTGCAGGGCTTGATGTCTCCAATACAGATCCAGGCGTTCCTTCCAGCTACCTTTACTGATGGTGGGGGTGAGATCCTCTATGATGAAAAGTCCATTGAAACGTGGCTTGTGCCAGTTCCGGGTAAAGGTCCTTATCGGTTTGAACAGATCTTGTTTGTCTATTTGTGTGCTGTCTTCATCATTCTTGATCTCCTCTGCCTTGCTTTGATCTGTTGGGAAATAATAGAAACACTAGCCATCATAACTGCAAGGTAGTCATGCATTTCAGCGCCCAAAAAAACAGAGGCATTATGGGCATCAGATAACACTCAACCCAGGGATAACCCCACTGCTGCTCTATCAAATTAACCTGGGGGTCTCCCAAAGGCGAACTAAGTAATTCAGTTAACACTCTACTCGGAGGAGCAAGAGGCATCTGCATATGCACACAGCGTCCTGTCACCAACTCATGAGGTGATCTGAGCCAGGTTGGTGGCGTAAGGCAAATAGCACAAGGGGCAGGCAATGGAGCCATCCTTTTTTCAGTGTCATTTTCAATTTGGCTATTTTCTCTTTGAGCCGTCCATTAAGGTGTACACAAAATCCATTTGATTGTGTGTGACAAGGGCAGGAGAATGTATGCTTAATCCCCACCTGAATTGTAATGTGCTCAAATACTTTGTTCACAAAATGCAGTCCGTTGTCAGATCTGGGGACTTAGCACACCCCCATTGTGGGAATACCTCTCTTACGAGGAATTTGACAGCACAGGTAGCATCAGGGTGGGTTCCTGGACCGGCTGCGATCCATTGAGAAATGGGGCATACAACTGCCAACCTATATCTGTAGCCATTGCAAGTTTGAGTCTACTTAATCTATATGCAATTGTTGGACGGGTCGAGTAGAATGGGGTATTGCTTCCTGTCACTACTCACAAGGTGTGCCTGTGGCATATTTCTGGCAGACAATACAGTTGAAAGTGAAGGCAGCAAAATGTTCCGCCAAGTTTGGAGTGAAGCAATCTTCCGCCATCTGTGCTGCAAGACTGTCCTTACTTGTATAGGTTGGATGATTGAGCTGCTCTAATTCTACTTTCAGTAACGCAAGGGGCATAACCGGTTTGCCATCATGTTGTCACATTGCATTGGTGAGGGATACTGAAGACGCCCTTCTCTCCCACAGTTCCTGCTCTTCTGGCGGTGCCTGTCCCCAGGGTCCGACTGGGACAAGAAATAGGCCTGGGCACCCCAAAGAAAAGTGGCCCACATCCGCGAATCCTGGCAGTTTACGACTTTACATAAAAAGCTACTTATGGAGGTTATGGAGGGTTAATGGTTAATGGTGTTTGGTGCATGTAATACTTGAGAAAACCAGTGATAACATCTATGCTTCTCTTTAAAAAGGACAGAAACATCATCACATAACCAGGTACTTATTTTGCAGAACCAGACGCAAGGCATGTCTACTAGTTGCCACCGGTAATCATTATAGGTTTGCATTTAATAAATAATACAAGCAAAGGATGTAATAGCAGGTGTTAGTAAAATGAATGTGTCCATGTATCAATCGCCTCAGAAAGATGTAAGGCCAATTGAGCCGGGTGCAGGATTCGCACTTGCGAAAGTGCAGGCTGGCACCACTGTGAAAGCCAACAGCAGATGAACACTTAACTTCAGACACATAACTCCAGGCTGTAGCCACCAAGGCCCTGGCATTTGGTAATGATTTGTTAATTATATTGGGCTTTTGCCAAAGCAGTGTACAAAAAAACATTTACATACAATTATTATCCCAACCAAAGTTGGTATTCATTCACCACGGAAGGGTGAAAGGGTGAATTGGCCTTGCCAGGAGGATTACCGTAGTAAGATAGTAAGATAGGAACAAGTAGTTCCTTCCCTCCCTCCTTCCCTCACTCCTTTCCTCCTTCCCATCCTTCATCTTGATTTTCTTCTTTCTATTTTCCTTTGTTCCTTTCTTCCTTCCTCGCTCTCCTTACAATTTTCTTCCTTTCTTTATTCTTGCTTCTCCTTCCATCCTCTCTTTCCTTAGCATCCTTCCATCCCTCCTTTCCTTCCTCTCTCCCACCGTTTCCTCCTGTCTCGCTACCATCTTTCCTCTCAATTTTCTTTCCCCAGCCTTTTACCCTCACTCTTTTCCTCTGTCCTATCGTTCCTCATTCCTCTCTGATGGTTTTCCTTTCATTACAGTGTTGCAAACTTGTTTGTGCTAACTGCTAAGGTTTAAAAGAACCTACCCGTCAGTCACAACATCTTCTTTCCGCCTCACTCTGCACTACATCTGCCAGATAGTGGTGCCAGACCAACCCACGCAGAAATAAAGTCCTAGTGCTTCTAGGCATTCGTGAGTGATAGTGAGGATATCAGAACTACAAGTGTACATGAAAACTTATCACAACTACAAGTGTACATGAAAACTGGGCTGGTTTGCTACAAAATGTTATTTGGAGGCAAGCATGGAAGATGGGTGATGGTATTTTTTAAATATTGTATTTAATTTCAAGTAACGAATGCAGCATGAATATGCAATACAGTACTATGTCCAAATGCACTGCTGTTATTTAATTTCTAGCATTTGTAGCATAATGCCATTTCCAAGGCTTTTAAAGTGATGCAAGTCAAGGAATGAATGTAAGGAAGGCAAAACGTGAAAAGAGGTCACTGAGAGGAGAGGATATGCGGTGTTTGCCCTAAAAAATATGACCTACTGCCCACTTGACCTAATTTCTTTTGACCTACTGTGGAGGAAGACCCCCGTAGTGCAGGTGGAGCCCCCCGCACCCACCCAACTTCCGGCCACCTCAACCTATTTCCTTTTCCCACCCCACAACTATTTGTTTTTATTAAAGTGTACCATCTGACCTACCGAATTAGGTCAAAAAGATGCGGTCAGATGGGAGTAGGTCAAATTGGACAGTACCAATAGGAGATTGTCATCTTTCCATGGGATATAAAGAAGCTAACCTTCTAAAATCACTAAAGCTCAGCATTCGAATTAAAGCATGACGCATACTACAATATTACAAAGTTTACAGTTCGAATTAGCGCACTATTTGATAGAGTGTATATATTTTAAAAAAAATATATAAAATCTTAGTCTTTGTCTCACAGAAGACACCGTTTTGAAGTTGGGGCAAAGTAGGACACTAGAACCGGAGTTAAAATAGGATAGTCGCCGTTTATGTTACGTTAGTGAATGATAGGAGTAAACAGACTATCACAGCCTATCACTGACACGCACTGCTGTTTCAGTGCTGCATGTATTTATTTCGAATTTCTAAAGGGAACGAACGGATGAGTGATCGGGCCGGTCGCCGGTCACATTATAGCCTCCCTCTCCCAAAAACGAGCTCCAGAATGGCCATTAGCAGGCTCTGCTATTGGCTCTGTGCAGAAGCCCCAGGCCTCGGTGCTGCAGCAGGGGCTCCACGTTCAGGTTCGGAGGCATCTCTGTTCCCACCTGCAGGCTAGGGGTCTGCAGTGAATTCAATTCGGTGCTGTTTACTGTGACAGACTGAATGTGCTGTAGTGTGCACTGCTCGGTGCTGTTCACATCCCACCAGTTCTTAGTGAGCCCAGCGTGTTATTTAACAAGATGTGCCACAGCGGGCGAATGACTGAACGGATAAAGGACAGGGTGTTCCGATGCCTGTGGCCATTGAAGGCAGTTTAATTACTGAGGGACTTAACCCTTCTGTCACTGTCACTGCGCAGGCTGTAATGAGCTCGCCTTCACAAGTAACTACTTCTAAACTTGCAAATGTCCTTCTACTGTCTAGTGCAGATCGGGCGAATTTGTGCGTTAAGACGTTTGCAGAAAGACAAAAAGCAGAGCACGTGTATAGTGACTGGCCCATTACTTACAGCCTCATTTGATATTAACCGGGTCGGACACTCCGCCTCTTCCAGGAATACTGCCATAAAATTGTGACTCTCAGCTATTACCCTTTGGACCACAACCGGGCATCAAGAAAATGACACCTGTGCGTACGCACAATTATTTAACAAAGTTTTAAACGCGTATTAATGATGCACAATCAACATCAAACACCGACCCACATCAAACAATAAGCAGACCACACCACAAACCCAAGTGACCCATTCTCTGGTCCCTCAGTCGCTCGAGCGCCACTGCAGCCACTCGCCCTACCCATCCACCGTCCCTTTCTCCGCTAAGTTCACTCGTGTCTGTTGGCTTTTGAGTGGGCCCTGGGGCTTGCTTGTAAAGTTTATCCAAGATGGCCCTACATCCACACTGCGGTGTGCCTGCTCCTTACCTGCCCGTCAGAGGTGTTTGAAAGACAGTCCTCCTGTTGTTTAAGTTCTACCCCGACAGCACTTACATTTTGCAGCCAGTGTTTCCGTCCAGGAAGAGGTCATGGTTTGGGTCATGTTTTGCATTCCATTGCTTTTGCTCTGACTTTTGCAGCGTGTTAAATTGCATGCCTGTGGTGCGCAGCTCTCCCCTGGCCTCAAGAGATAAACAGGTCCCGCCGCTAGAGCTTTCAGCCATCTCCAGAGCTTTTCGGACCGTGTCACACGTTGCTGTGGTGTGCCCCTCATTTCTCAAAGCACCCCGTCATTAGATAATGATGCTTTCCCAAGCTGGACCTTGCAATTTCGCTTTTAGTAATGCACAGCACTGAAAATAAGCAGTTCCTCCGCCACACATGTCAGCTTAGGGAGCACATTTCTTTTAAAGTTCCACATACATGTTCACGCTTGACCTCGTTATGAAAGGGTTACACACAGCTCTCTGGATACTGATGCTGTGTCGGCTGGAATTAACACTCATTTGTTTTATTAATGTACTGCCCTCAAATGAGTAGCACTGGAAATGGCAGCGAAGGCGTGCTGTGGGTGTGCTGTGGGTGTGCTGCTGGTGGGAGCAGTCAGTATTGAGAGCAGCCTAGTCCAGCCACCGTGTAGTGCCACTTTTCCGACCAAGCGCTCCTTTCTTTACATCAGCTCCTGCTGGGGGCCAGGCCGAGGGGGTGCAGTTGTATTTTGCAATGATTCCTAAAGTGTGTAACACATTAGTGGCCATAGATTGTCATGTAGATGCAAGTGGCGGTGACACAGAGCAGCGCACATGCTTTGCATTCAGTGACTGTTTGTAAGCTGTGAAGTCCGGCGGTATTTAATTTATAACAGGATTTGGAAGCACAGCACAGCGAAAAAACGGGTTAGTCCTAAAGAAATTCGCCACAAGGCAGGATAGCATTGATGCGTCTTTCATTAAAACAACCACCAGTCTCTCGCTGTGCCCCAAATCTCTTGACCCCACTCTCATCCCATCCTCAAAGTTTAATAATTGTCTCTACCCATCTGGCAGTACACTGTTTCCACCTGTCTCTTTCTATTGCCATCCTTCCCCTCTTCTCCTCCCCTCGTACATACCTTTCCCGGTGTCCGTTGGCCAGCCACATAGTGGCATAGACCTTAATTATCGGCTGTTAAAAGAAAATACATCAGAACTGGGCATAGATACTTCTCTCTTAATTCAGGTCTTACTCGTGTAAACTGTGTATTGTGCCATTCAGTCACTTCTATTGTCGCCCGCTGACCCAGTCAAAGAGCAGTAGAGAACGCCTACCTCCATGCAGAATATCTTGCCCCGTACTAGGCTTGAGCAGGCCTTGTGCTTCCTCACTCATCGCAGGCTTTGACTAATCCTCCCTTGTCTCAATGAGGTAAGTTCCAACGAAATCTGCCTTCACAACCAAGCCGAATGTGCATGAGTAGAGCAGCAGAAAGTAGCCAGAGGTCCAGTCCAGGCAATATCACATGTCTCTTGTCTTGATTTCTTGTTGAGGGTGTGTGAAATAAATGAACATGGACATGCAAGCTCTGAGGCTGTGGTGCCATGCAGGCGGCTGCAGCCAGCAATGGCAACACAACGGTTTTTGTTTTGCAAAATTCTATTGGTTATTAAACTGAAGTAAGTGCCAAATGTAATAATTTCCCACCACTTTTTCCTCGGGCCGGACCGAAACGCTGGCTGAGTTGCGATTCACCTCTCCAGCATGTCCGCGCTTAGAAACCACTGTGTATATAAGCACGTTATAAATACGCAACTAAGATAACAATAAACCCCAAATGCTCATCTAAAAAAAACTATTCCTGTAACAGTGCCTCGATGCCCGTGGGCTGCGTGAGCGCTTTAAAAATGCAAAAAAAAAAAGCACATTGACAGAGCAGCAGGCGCCAGTGTCCATGGAAAAAAAGTTAAAAGTGAAACACACACGCACATAGACATTTAGTGTATAAATTTGGCCCATCTTTATAGCTTGCAAAACCATCCCACACCAGGTCGATTATGGTTTGGCCGGTGGTCGAAAGACAGATAAGCCAGTCCACCTGCAGTCTACTATCTTTGTGAAGGGCAATGAGTTAAAACCTTCCTTTGCTACCATACTGTGTACTCACATGCATTTGGTAGGTGGTGTGTCAAATTCAGTTATCTCTGGAAAGTATGCTGCTCGTTTGGCCTCTGTGTCCGCTGTTTTGCTGCATTGGGAAAATATGTCATCCCCCTTGTGTGGGCTGCGCACTTCACCACGGCAATGGCCACTAGAAACTCAAGTGCGACTATGAGCGCGTTCAATAGGGGCGCGTCGTGCTCTAGCGTGCCATCAGCACATAGGAAGCCCCGCTTCTTCCAATGTGACGGTCCAGCATGCACTGTTGACGTCACGTAGGCAGAGTCTGAGTACACTGTGACTTGCCGGTCCTGGAGTGCCTCAAGTGCCACAATAAGCGCAAATAATTCTGCTGCTTGCGCTGAGAAATGTGGGGGCAATCTCGGGCTCGCCACCACCTCAGCGATCCCATTCTGTCTCACTCTTACCACTGCCATCCTTTTGTGTCTCTCCACTGAACTCGGTCAATTGTTGATGAACCATCAATAAAGGACACTTCCCACCCTCCGAGGGCATTTTCTCTGACATGGGATGTGTCATAATCTGGCTCCTCCACTGGTTCTGCTATGAATGTTGCTGGGTTCACTACTCTGCATCTCACCACCTTGTCTGCTGGATTCAAGATCCTCTCTGTGTTGTCAGAGTGATTTTGTGTTTCTCAGGAATGGAAAATAGGGCATGCTCCACATACAGTGTTACTTGGCAGCCGATGGTAATATTAGCTGATTGTTCGCAGGAGTAATGACTCTTCATCACTGGATCTAAAAGCTCACTGTTGTATGCCAATGGTTGGTGTCCCAAGGTAGTCTTCTGCGTGAGCATTGCTGTCATCACCACTCCATTCAAGTGTGAACATAGATACAACTCTGCACTGTAATCAGGAATACCCAAACCCTGTGCTGTGCATATTGTACTTTTCAATTCATCAAATGCTTCTGTCATTTCACTTGTCTAAGCTATCTTGCTGTCATATGTGATCAATTTGTAGTGATTCCCCCAAAACCCCGGCCTCTGAACTTCCTCATGTGGCCAGGGAAAGGCAGAAGCTTCCTGAGACCGACCCTTGGAGTGGTATTCTGCCGGAGCATCACATGAAGGAGGAAACAGATCAAGAGGAAGGGGAAAATCACCTGCTTAATTTTCCCAGAGGCCCTAGCCTCTTGATGGCTTATTGTAAAGTGGAAAAAGTTAAGAAAATAAACTTTTTCATTAGGGACTTCAATCCCATAATTCCCTCAGTACTGGGGCGAGGAAGAGAGATGCAGAGGAACCAAGATGTAGACGTGGTCAGATAATTAACCAGCATGACCTAGACCTGAGGGAGACTGGGAAACTTAAAAGGCTTCCTCAGGTGCAGGTAATAGAGAAGCAGAAGAAGCAGGACTGGAGAAGGCAGTGCAGCCCCTGTATGCTGTGGGAAGAAGATGTAGAGGAGCCAGAAGATGCCTGGACCATTTTGAGTCCAAAGAGGGTATATGCCTCTAACATCCCAAACTGCAGAGGTCACACAGCGAGAAGCATGGGGAGGGAAGCCATCAGTCAAGAGGTCTTAGTTGCCAGGATTGCAAGAGAGACTCTCGGGAGTCAGAGTGACTCCAAATCAGCGTGGGATAGGCGGAGGCCACCGAAGAGAGGGGGTGCACCTGGTCTGAAGAGTCCACAGAGCCAGCAGTCCTGTGGACGTGGAGAAAAGCACCTGGGTGCGACTTACCCAGAGAGTCTAAGCCAAGCGAGTGACTCCGGGGTGATCCGGTGCAGGCTGTGTTGTAGGGGAGGCATGGTATCACAAGTATGACACTGACACAATGGTTCCAATTTGCAAAACCTTTATTGAAGTTGTTGGGACTGGAGAAACTCCTACTTTGCCCTATAACTAAGATGGGAGTAGTCTTGACCATCAAACGATAAATAAAACAGTCCTAGTGCAGTCCTTCAAATCAAAATGGCCTATGCTACCAAAAACGAATGCCTGCCCTATCTCTTGTACAACAAGTGTATAAATAAGAAATGTATGCAAAGGACAAATCAGTGTTCAAAAGAAGAAATGTGGTTTAACCAGCTCTTCTCCCCACGATAGTCCTCACAGAGTAAGGCTGTCCCTGTAGTAAGGATGACACGCTCTGGCTCGGTTTTCAACACAATAAACAGTTCCAACACGTGGATCGAAGCCAGCCTGGCATTTCACGTTAAAGTCTCTTTTCCTGACTTCCAAATAATGTTTCAACAAAAAGTCCACATAGTTCCCCTCTGTCGGACTCAGACCTCTCACAAAAATGTTCACGTAGGCCCCCCCTTTTTTAAAATTTTGAGTGACTAGCTGAACAACTGGGATGGGAACAAAACTTAAACAAATGCTATCTGGGACCTCTATTAAAAGGGGAGCTACAAACCGCCTATCAGTTACATGGTATACTTGGGAATGGGAATAAAAAGAGGAAGATTTAGAAACCTTTAGCATATGTTTATGCCGATCCTCAGATCAGATGATATGATACAATGTGGCATTTATAACGCCCCTGTACACAAGTGTTTCTAGGCGTGACAAGACGAGGGGGAAACAAACAGAGGAAAAAATTACGATCTTACTAGGCCTTGTGTCATTCAGATAGCGCAAGTGCTGGAAAGAGGGATGGGGAGAAGTGCCAGGGGTTGGGAAAGGGGGAAATGCATTTAACTCACAAGTGCATCCAGTGGGTGGCTCATTAGTGCAGAGAGAAGGGACTGTAGGGTTGCAGATACAGACCCTTAAGTGCTTGGGAGCCTGGAGGCAGTGCAAGGGCAATTGGACATGCAGGAGCCTGAGCCCGAGTTCAGAGGGTGACCAGGTGATCAATTCGCGGAGCAGTCAGGTACATCAGCAGGGAGAGGACGCGAGAAAGCGGAAGCAAAAAGGAAGGTCTTTGTTGCGCCCTGAAAAAGAGGTGGTTCTGCTCAAGTTTGAGAGAGGCAGGGAGGCTGTTCCAGAGGGAGGCCCCAGCCGAGGAGATAGATCTGCCCCCAAATCTCTGCTTGTAGAAGAGCCTGACCCTCAAAGAGTTGGAGGTGAATGAGCGGAGAGCTCGAGAAGGAAGATGCTTTGGAAAAGAAAGTTGGAGGTAGAGCAGTCCAAAGCCAGAGATAGCCTTGTAGATGATGCAGAGGGTCTTGAACTTGATCCAGGGAAGGGATTTCAGAGCTGAGAGATACGATCCCTGGGCTTGAGGCCAAGGACAAGACTTGCAGGCTTGTTCTAGATAAGTTGTAAATGTCGAAGAGTAGAGATAGGAAGATTTAGGAAGAGGCTGTTGCAATAGTCCAGCCTAGAGAAGGCCAGAGCTCTGTAGACAGTGAGCCTCTGGGGGAAAGTAAGAAAAGGAAGAATACCTGTGAGGAGGTGCAGATTATAGTCTGACTTCTTAGAGACATCAGAGATATGATGAGAGAAGGAGAGGGTGGAGTCGAAGATGACACCAAGGTTCTTAGCCTCACAGGACAGAGCAAGAAGAGGGCCCAGAGTGGGCGGCCAGAGAGAGAGAGAGGAAACGAAGGAGCAGGTGTCTCAATGAGCAGGATCTCAGTCTTACTGGCATCAAGGCAGAGAACATTGGTGGCACTCCATTCCTGAATTGCGACCAGACAGTCCGGTATGAGAGAAGAAGCAGAGGTGGCTGAGGGGTCCCCTCAAGAGAGATGATTGTCATCCACATAACATTGAAAATTGGAGCAGAAAGTAGCGATGCAGTGGGCAAGAGATGCCAGGTAGTGGGTGAAGAGCCAGGGAGAGCTGTTAGACCCCTGGGAACACCACAAGTCAAGAGAGAGATAGAAGAGAGGAAAGATCCCAGTTGGACCTGAGAGGGTTAGTCAGTGACAAAGGAGGTCAACCAGGCCATGGCCTGATCAGTATACCAAGGTTGTCACGGAGGTGATTGAGTAGGATGGCATTAGTTGACTGTGTCAAAAGCAGAGGATAGATCAAGGAGAATGAGGACAGAAGGGATTTTAGTATAAAGATTGTACAGCACGTCTTCATGGGGGTTCAGGAGAGCAGTTTCAGTGCTTCTGACAGCTCTGAAGCCACACTGGTGGTCATGGAGGCAACTAACAGATTCATTATGTAGATTAAGCTGCAAGATGGCCAGCTGTTCCAAGAGTTTGCCCAGGAATGGAGTGAAGGAGATCGGGTAATAGTTAGCTGGAGAGGAAGGATCGGCCGAGGGCATCTTTAGAAGGGGGTGCACAAGGGAGTGCTTAAGGAGGGAGGGGAAAGTTCCATTGGCAAAGGAGTCATTGCAAAAAGCGGCCAAGGCTGGAGCAAGGCTGTCAGCGTGGTCCTTGATGGTTCGGGATGAGTAGAGGAGAACCTGCTTTGATGAGACTTTCATAGATCGGACTTGTCTAGAAGCATCTCTCATATGTAAACATACGTTTACATATGAGAGATCTCTGGTAAATGGGAAAGTAGTGAACGCATACATTGATTCTGGCAGTAAACAGACAGCCATAAGAGCCGATTTGGTCACTCTGGCAGATCTAGAACATGCAAACATGGTTAAATTCACCTGTGTACACAGAGATAACGAGATCTACCCCGATGTAAATTAATATCATAGGGGAATCCCGGCTAGTGTCGTCGGCTATTATCCCTGGAGTTCTGGAACAGGTAATTATAGGGAGAGACTTTCCAGAATTCTCCACCCTTCTTCAAGAACCTCCTTATCCATCCTGAGACTTTACACCCCAAGATGGGTGGCAATCTGATTTCTATTGGAAAAATGTTTGTCTGGGTAGAGTCACCCAAACGACTGGAAGCACCCTTATGAAAAGTTCATGCACATTCTTTATATACTCTGGTATTATTTCATGTTTTCATTTTCAACAGAGGTGTTCTGTTCTTCACAAATGGGTTCATGAAGATATTTTTGAAAATATATGTTCCACACAAAAAAGGCCTATTGTATAAATGTGCAGCCCTAATGACCATCTTCAGAAACTGTTTCTAAAAAATATAATACATAAACAAATTGTAAGTGTTTCTCAAAGAAAGACTGTTTTGTTAATATTGTCTCCTTGATAATTATATCAACATATTTGTTGGTCTTCTCCTTCCTCGTAGGGTTGTAATATCTCTTGAGGTAATAGGGGTCTGGCTTGTAATTTGACCAACTTTTTCAAATGTTCTTGAAGGCGGGCTTCAGCCAGAATCTGATGGGCGGCCAGTTGAGCCATAACTGCTTCAATATCGGGCATATCTTTAGGACGGGTAGGGGTTCTCTCTGTTGGGTTTTCAGACTCAGAGAACACAAGGGTCTCAAATCCTCCAGAGAAGGTTTCAAAGTCAACTGACCCTTCTGAGCTTGATTTTGATGAAGTGGGTTTGCCCCGGAAAAGAAAATGTTTAGCAAAAGGTGGGTTTAAGGCACTAGGTCTAAATAATATATGGGAGGGTCTTATTTTTAAGACTATTCAGTCCCACTGTTGTATTTGATAATAGGCTATCAGTAGGGTGTCTAATAGCACCTGGGTTTTGAAAAACAAATCCTGTTGGCTAAGTGGAACTTGAAGTTGGGAGAATAAAGTCTCCATAATGGTGGATATTCGATCAAGGACTTCAATAATCCTATTCTCAACTTCCGTTGGGGTGACAATTACTAGCATACGGGTTCTCAAATTTTATTTATTATGTCAGATCCCACTATTGACACCATATGTAGGGGAGGCATGGTATCACACGTATGACACTGACAATGTAGGGGAGGCATGGTATCACAAGTATGACACTGACACAATGGATACAATTTGCAAAACCTTTATTGAAGTTGTTGGGACTGGAGAAACTCCTATTTTGCCCTATAAATAAGATGGGAATTGTCTTGACCATCAAACGATAAGCAAAACAGTCCTAGTACAGTCCATCAAATCAAAATGGCCTATGCTTAAAAAACCTAATGCCTGAACTATCTCTTGTACACAAAGTGTATACAGGAGACGTGTATGCAAAGGAAAAATCAGTGTTCAAATGAATAAATGTGGTTGAGCCAGCTCTCCTCCCCACATTAGACCTCACAGAGTAAGGCTGTCGCTGTAGGCAGGAAGACACGCTCTGACTCAATTTTCAACACAATAAACAGTTGCAACACATGTGCCTCCTCCTTACCTGCCCGTCAGAGGTGTTTGATTGACAGTCCTCCTGTTGTTTAAGTTCTACCCCGACAGCACTTACATTTTGCAGCCAGTGTTTCCGTCCAGGAAGAGGTCATGGTTTGGGTCATGTTTTGCATTCCATTGCTTTTGCTCTGACTTTTGCAGCGTGTTAAATTGCATGCCTGTGGTGCGCAGCTCTCCCCTGGCCTCAAGAGATAAACAGGTCCCACCGCTAGAGCTTTCAGCCATCGCCAGAGCTTTTCGGACCATGCCACACATTGCTGTGGTGTGCCCCTCATTTCTCCAAGCACCCCGTGTTTAGATAATGATCCTTTCCCAAGCTGGACCTTGCAATTTCCCTTTTAGTAAACTAAAAATAAGCAGTTCCTCCGCCACACATGTCAGTTTAGGGAACACATTTCTTTTAAAGTTCCACATACATGTTCATGCTTGGCTCGTTATGAAACGGTTACACACAGCTCTCTGGATACTGATGCTGTGTCGGCTGGAATTAACACTCATTTGTTTTATTAATGTACTGCCCTCAAATGAGTAGCACTGGAAATGGCAGCGAAAGTGTGCTGTGGGTGTGCTGTGGGTGTGCTGCTGGTGGGAGCAGTCAGTATTGAGAGCAGCCTACTCCAGCCACCGTGTAGTGCCACTTTTCTGACCAAACGCTCCTTTCTTTACATCAGCTCCTGCTGCGGGCCAGGCCGAGAGGGTGCAGTTGTGTTTTGCCATGATTCCTAAAGTGTGAAACACATTAGTGGCCATAGATTGTCATGTAGATGCAAGTGGCGGTGACACAGAGCAGCGCACATGCTTTGCATTCAGTGACTGTTTGTAAGCTGTGAAGTCCAGCGGTATTGAACTTATAACAGGATTTGGAAGCACAGCACAGTGAAAAAACAGGTTAGTTCTAAAGAAATTCGCCACAAGGCAGGATAGCATTGATGCGTCTTTCATTAAAACAAACAGCAGTCTCTCGCTGTCCCCGAAATCTCTTGACCCCTCTTTCATCCCATCCTCGAAGTTTAATAATTTTCTCTACCCATCTGGCAGTACACTGTTTCCACCTGTCTCTTTCTATTGCCATCCTTCCCCGCTTCTCCTCCCCTCTTACATACATTTCCTGGTGTCCGTTTGCCAGCCACATATTGGCATAGACCTTAATTATCGGCTGTTAAAATAAAACACATCACAACTGGGCATAGACACTTCTCTCTTAATTCAGGTCTTACTCGTGTAAACTGTGCATTGTGTCATTCAGTCACTTCTATTGACGCCCGCTTACCCAGTCAAAGAGCAGTAGAAAACGCCTACCTCCATGCAGAATATCTTGCCCCGTAGTAGGCTTGAGCAGGCCTCATGCTTCCTCACTCATCGCAGGCTTTGACTCATCCTCCCTTGTCTCAATGAGGCAAGTTCCAACGAAATATGCTTTCACCACCAGGCCGAATGTGCATGAGTAGAGCAGCAGAAAGTAGCCAGAGGTCCAGTCCAGGTAATATCACATGTCTCTTGTCTTCATGTCTTGTTGAGGTTGCATGAAATAAATTAACATGGACATGCAATCTATGAAGCTGTGGCGCCATGCAGGCAGGCTGCAGCCAGCAATGGCAACACAGCGGTTTTTGTTTTGCAAAATTCTATTGGTTCTTAAACTGAAGGAAGTAAGTGCCAAATGTAATAATTTCCCACCACTTTTTGCTCAGGCCGGACCGAAACGCTGGATGAGTTGCGATGTCCGCGCTTAGAAACCGCTGTGTATATAAGCACGTTATAAATACACAACTAAGATAAAAATAAACCCCAAATGCTAATCTAAAAAAAATACAATTCCTGTAACAGCACCTCGATGCCCGCCGGCTGCGTGAGCGCTTTAAAAATGCAACAAAAAAAAAAATAAGCACATTGACAGAGCAGCAGGCGCCAGTGTCCATGGAAAAAAAGTTAAAAGTTAAACACACACGCACAGAGACATTTAGTGTATAAATGTGGCCCATCTTTATAGCTTGCAAAACCATCGCACACCAGGTTGATTATGGTTCGGCTGGTGGTCAAAAGACAGATAAGGCCGTACACCTGCAGTCAACTATCTTTGTGAAGGGCAATGAGTTAAAACCTTCCTTTGCTACCATGTTGTGTACTCACATGCATTTGTTAGGTGGTGTATCAAATTCAGTTATCTCTGGAAAGTATGCTGCTCGTTTGGCCTCTGTGTCCGCTGTTTTGTTGCAGTGGGAAAATATGTCATCCCCCTTGTGTGGGCTGCGCACTTCACCA
Source organism: Ambystoma mexicanum (assembly GCF_040938575.1). NCBI lineage: Eukaryota > Metazoa > Chordata > Amphibia > Caudata > Ambystomatidae > Ambystoma > Ambystoma mexicanum. The sequence goes on along the minus strand of NC_090934.1, from coordinate 857,799,749 downwards.
CGGCAATGGCCACTAGAAACTCAAGTGCAACTATGAGCGCGTTCAATTGGGCGCGTCGTGCTCTAGCGTGCCATCAGCACATAGGAAGCCCCGCTTCTTCCAATGTGACGGTCCAGCATGCACTGTTGACGTCACGTAGGCAGAGTCTGAGTACACTGTGACTTGCGGGTCCTTGTGTGCCTCAAGTGCCACAATAAGCGCAAATAATTCTGCTGCTTGCGCTGAGAAATGTGGGGGCAATCTCGGTCTCGCAACCACCTCAGCGATCCCGTTCTGTCTCACTCTTACCACTGCCATCCCTTTGTGTCTCTCCCCTGAACTCTGGTCAATTGTCAATGAACCATCAATAAAGAGCATTTCCCACACTCTGAGGGCATTTTCTCTGACATGGGATGTATCATAATCTCGCTCCTCCACTGGTTCTGCTATGAATGTTGCGGGATTCACTACTCTGCATCTCACCACCTTGTCTGCTGGATTCAAGATGATCACTTTGTACCAAGATGCTCTCTGTGTTATCAGAGTGATTTTGGGTTTCTCAGGAATGGAAAATAGGGCATGCTCCACATACAGTGTTACTTCGCAGCCGATGGTAATATTAGCTGATTGTTCGCAGGAGTAATGACTCTTCATCACTGGATCTAAAAGTTCACTGTAGTATGCCAATGGTTGGTGTCCCAGGGTAGTCTTCTGCGTGAGCACTGCTGTCATCACCACCCCATTCAAGTGCAAACATAGATAAAACTCTGCACTGTAATCAGGAATACCCAAACCCTGTGCTGTGCATATTGTACTTTTCAATTCATCAAATGCTTCTGTCATTTCACTTGTCTAAGCTATCTTGTTGTCATATGTGATCAATTTGTAGTGATTCCCCCCAAAACCCCAGCCGCTGACCTTCCTCATGTGGCCAGGGAAAGGCAGATGCTTCCTGATGCCGACCCTGGGAGTGGTGTTCTGCAGGAGCATCACATGAAGGAGGAAACAGATCAAGAGGAAGGGGAAATTCACCTGCTTAACTTTCCCCGAGACCCTAGCCTCTTGATGGCTTATTGTAAAGTGGAAAAAGTTAAGAAAATAAACTTTTTCATTAGGGACTTCAATTCCCATAATTCCCTCAATAGTGGGGCGAGGAAGAGAGATGCAGAGGAACCAAGATGTAGAAGTGGTCAGATAATTATCCAGCATGACCTACACCTGAGGGAGACTGGGAAACTTAAAAGGCTTCCTCAGGTGCAGGTAATAGAGAAGCAGAAGAAGCAGGCCTGGAGAAGGCAGTGTAGGCCCTGTATGCTGTGGGAAGAAGATGTAGAGGTGCCAGAAGACGCCGGGACCATTGTGAGTCCAAAGAGGGTATATGCCTCTAACATCCCAAACTGCAGAGGTCATACAGCGAGAAGCATGGGGAGGAAAGCCAGCAGTCAAGAGGTATTAGTTGCCAGGATTGCAAGAGAGACTCTCGGGAGTCAGAGTGACACCAAATCAGCATGGGATAGGCGGCGGCCACCGAAGAGAGCGGGTGCACCTGGTCGGAAGAGTCCACAGAGCCAGCAGTCCTGTGGACGTGGAGAAAAGCACCTGGATGCGACTTACTCAGAGAGTCTAAGCCAAGCGAGTGACTCCGGGGTGATCCGGTGCAGGCTGTGTTGTAGGGGAGGCATGGTATCACAAGTATGACACTGACACAATGGTTACAATTTGCAAAACCTTTATTGAAGTTGTTGGGACTGGAGAAACTCCTACTTTGCCCTATAACTAAGATGGGAGTAGTCGTGACCATCAAACGATAAACAAAACAGTCCTAGTGCAATCCATCAAATCAAAATAGCCTATGCTACCAAAAACGAATGCCTGCCCTATCTCTTGTACAACAAGTGTATAAAGAAGAAATTTATGCAAAGGACAAATCAGTGTTCAAAAGAAGAAATGTGGTTAAACCAGCTCTCCTCCCCATGATAGTCCTCACGGAGTAAGGCTGTCCTTGAAGTAAACACAATAAACAGTTCCAACACGTGGATCGAAGCCAGCCTGGCATTTCATGTTAAAGTCTCTTTTCCTGACTTCCAAATAATGTTTCAACAAAAAGTTCACATAGGTTCCCCTCTGTCGGCCTCAGACCTCTCACAAAAAGAGGAGGAAACAAACAGAGGAAAAAATTACGATCTTACTAGGTCTTGTCATTCAGATCGCGCAAGTGCGGGGAAGAGGGATGGGAAGGGGTTGGGGAAGGGGAAATGCAGTTAACTCACAAGTGCAGCCAGTGGGTGGCTCATAAGTGCAGAGAGAAGGGACTGTAGGGTTGCAGATACAGACCCTTAAGTGCTTGGGAGCCTGGAGGCAGTGCAAGGGCAATTGGACATGCAGGAGCCTGAGCCCGAGTTCAGAGGTTGACCAGGTGACCAGTTCGCGGAGCAGTCAGGTGCATCAGCAGGGGAGAGGACAAGAGAAAGCGGAAGCGAAAAGGAAGGTCTTTGTTGCGCCCTGAAAAAGAGGTGGTTCTGCTCAAGTTTGAGAGAGGCAGGGAGGCTGTTTCAGAGGGAGACCCCAGCCGAGGAGATAGATCTGCCCCCAAATCTCTGCTTGGAGAAGAGTCTGACCCTCAAAGAGTTGGAGGTGGATGAGCGGAGAGCTCAAGAAGGAAGATGCTTTGGAAAAGAAAGTTGGAGGTAGAGCGGTCCCAGGCCCGAGAAAGCCTTGTAGATGATGCAGAGGGTCTTGAACTTGATCCAGGGAAGGGATTTCAGAGCTAAGAGATATGATCCCTGGGCTTGAGGCCAAGGACAAGTCTTGCAGTCTTGTTCTAGATAAGTTGTAAATGTCGAAGAGTAGAGGCAGGAAGATTTAGAAAGAGGCTGTTGCAATAGTCCAATCTAGAGAAGGCCAGAGCTCTGGAGACAGTGAGCTTCTGGGGGGAAAGTAAGAAAAGGAAGAATACCTGTGAGGAGGTGCAGCTGATAGTTTGACTTCTTAGAGACATCAGAGTTATGATGAGAGAAGGGGAGGGTGGAGTGGAAGATGACACCAAGGTTCTTAGCCTCACAGGACGGAGCAAGAAGAGGGCCCAGAGTGGGCTGCCAGAGAGAGAGAGAGGAAAAGAGGGAGCAGGTGTCCCAATAAGCAGGATCTCAGTCTTACTGGCATCAAGGCAGAGAACATTGGTGGCACTCCATTCCTGAATTGCGGCCAGACAGTCCGGTATGAGAGAAGAAGCAGAGGTGGCTGAGGGGACCCTGAAAGAGAGATGAGTGTCATCCGCATAACATTGAAAATTGGAGCAGAAAGTAGCGACGCAGTGGGCAAGAGGTGCCAGGTAGTGGGTGAAGAGCCAGGGAGAGATGTTAGACCCCTGGGAACACCACAAGTCAAGAGAGAGATAGAAGAGAGGAAAGATCCCAGTTGGACCTGAGAGGGTTAGTCAGTGACAAAGGAGGTCAACCAGGCCATGGCCTGATCAGTAATACCAAGGTTGTTACGGAGGTGATTGAGTAGGATGGCATTAGTTGACTGTGTCAAAAGCAGAGGATAGATCGAGGAGAATGAGGACAGAAGGGATTTTAGTGTAAAGATTGTACAGCAAGTCTTCATGGGGGTTCAGGAGAGCAGTTTCAGTGCTTCTGGCAGCTCTGAAGCCACACTGGTGGTCATGGAGGCAACTAACCGATTCATTATGTAGATTAAGCTGCAAGATGGCCAGCTTTTCCAAGAGTTTGCCCAGGAATGGAGTGAAGGAGATCGGGTAATAGTTAGCTGGAGAGGAAGGATCAGCCGAGGGCTTCTTTAGAAGGGGGTACACAAGGGAGTGCTTAAGGAGGGAGGGGAAAGTTCCATTGGCAAAGGAGTCATTGCAAAAAGCGGCCAAGGCTGGAGCAAGGCTGTCAATGTGGTCCTTGATGGTTTGGGATGAGTAGGGGAGAACCTGCTTTGATGAGACTTTCATAGATCGGGCTTGTCTAGAAGCATCTCTCATATGTAAACATACGTTTACATATGAGAGATCTCTGGTAAATGGGTAAGTAGTGAACGCATACATTGATTCTGGCAGTAAACATACAGCCATAAGAGCCGATTTGGTCACTCTGGCAGATCTAGAACATTCAACCATGTTTAAAGTCACCTGTGTACACGGAGATAACGAGATCTACCCGATGTAAATTAATATCATAGGGGAATCCCGGCTAGTATCATCGGCTATTATCCCTGGACTTCTGGAAGAGGTAATTATAGGGAGAGACTTTCCAGAATTCTCCACCCTTCTTCAAGAACCTCCTTATCCACCCAGAGACTTTACACCCCAAGATGGGTGGCAATCTGATTTCTATTGGAAAAATGTTTGTCTGGGTAGAGTTACCCAAACGACTGGAAGCACCCGTATGAAATTTCACTCAAAGTTCATGCACATTCTTTATATACTCTGGTATTATTTCATGTTTTCATTTTCAACAGAGGTGTTCTGTTCTCCACAAATGAGTTCATGAAGATATTTTTGAAAATATTTGTTCCACAGAAAAAAGGCCTATTGTATAAATGTGCAGTCCTAATGACCATCTTCAGGAACTATTTCTAGAAAGTATAATACATAAACAAGTTGTAAGTGTTTCTCAAAGAAAGACTGTTTTGTTAATATTGTGTTATAACTTTATATTAATAAAGCACTTTCAATAACATATGTCTCTCGTCAATTGTAAATAACTCCTACCTCTATGCAGATCAGTAGTCTTGTAAGAGAAGAAGGAGAGTCTCACCTAGAAACTCCTCCACCACCCAGCCAAAAGGCTAGGCAGAAGTGGAGTCTCCAGGCCAAAAGGGGAAAAACCCTGCGATGGGCTGCTGGGGTGCGTGGACTTAAAGGGGCCCCTGAGGGACCCTCGGATGTGGAAACAAGGCACAGTCACCACACACAAATAGATACCCCAGGCACGAGGTTCTGTTCCCAAAATCTAGGGTTTATTGCAATATAAAGTAGTCCCAGTTGGCCAAGTGGTCCCACGCCCTGCGACGTGTGTCTAACAGACCTCGGGGGACGCAAGAGAGCGTGAAACGTACATCAGAAACATATATACAAACGGAGCATTTTACAATCAGTAATGACACATTTGATGCTGCCCCCAATTCATTTCCCTTTGAATTAGAGGCGATGATTGACCAGTGTGACAAATATGACACCTTAGACCACCATATTTAGTAACAGTTTGCAATCTTCAATTTCATAGACACCATTCTTTATTTGCGAGAACACAGTGTTTCTGTTTTTCATGGGCAAGCTGCGCGTAGGAGACTGGCACATAGTAGACCTCTCTATCTCTTAGTTTCGATTCTCGCTCTAGAGGTCAGCCCGCTCTCCGGGGCCTGACTGGGCTCAGAAAGGGGGTCCGTAAAGAAGATCATAATTCAACGCTTTAAATGCTAGTTTCGTACATTGCTATTCTTTAAGGAGACTCGCTGGCAATCGTGTACTGATTAAATGCCTTGCTCCCTGTCTTCAAGGATATGTGAGGGAGGGAATCGGGCATTTCTGTCTGGCTCTCCAGTGTAATGTTTCAATATGTTTCTTAGCCTTGGACCATTGAAGCGAAATAATATCTACAGCAAAGCAGTTTTACATGAGGCAAAGTGGCAACGTTAGAGAGAGCAGAGAGAGAAAACAAAATGGCGATTCCGGTCATCTTAAAATGGCTTCACTCTAGTTGAAGTAATAGCTACGTAATAACTAATGCCTAATGAACATATATTCTTACACTGTAAATGAGGCGGTTGGACTTCGGCCAACCAATTATCATTCATTTCCAGACCGTCAAGGGGTGTTTGGTTTTTCTGGACTGACAAACTCCTGCAGGCAGCTGGTGATGGTATACACGCTAGTTTTAGTGCAGACCAGAATCCTCTCGTGAAGAATTCTAATAAAGACAGAGTAAGTGTAAGGTAAGTATGAGTAGAAAGTAACTCAAGGTTTGTTGAAAGTCAGAGGGTAAAAGAAAGGGGCTTACCCTGGCAAGACGAAACACTTCTTGATCTATGTTATTCAATCCGATGGTAGCAGCTGGTAAAGAACCTAATGGAGCATAGGGAGAATAAGGATATGCCCTGACGTATTTTGACACTATCGAAATGATGAAAGAACGTTAATGAGGTAGAAGAATGGAACCTTACCAACATGCAGTTGACCAAAGGAAGGATAGCAGATAACAGATTATTAGTCTTGCACCCGAGGACTGCAGAGGATTTCTAAGGCTGAGTCCTAATGCTTGAATAGGAAACAACAATAGGATTAAACGCGTGCTGAAAAAGACTGCGTGAGGAAACAACTCTATCTAAGTGGATCTACACACCAATGGCGGCTGGGGAAGTTGCTGACGATTGAGAATAGCTTCCTTTAGTTTCACAGAGTATGAAGGAGGATCGAGGTATCTAGTATTCCAGAACGAGGGGAAAAAGAAATGATTTAAAGGATGCGAAGTGAAGAAAGTCTAGCGAACACAGTGCAGATAAATATTCAAAATTGCAGAAGTGAGCGAACTTACGATGCGCAGCGCGACTCTGCTTAGAGAAGCAACGCGTAGTTCAGAAGTCTGGGTAGCCGGATATTCGATTCCGGAAGTAGGGGGCGTGGCTACTCGTTCGGCATGAGAAGCGAGAGACACTGGTGTGCGGCTTACAGTTCCCGGCTCCTCCATGTTGCGAGTACCGAATCCGGGCAAAACCCCGGGTATTGGCACACAGGAAAGTGAAACAGCAGAACCCAGCTGAAGAGTTGTAACATATTGTCTCCTTGATAATTCTATCAACATATTTGTTGGTCTTCTCCTTCCTCCTAGGGTTGTAATATCCCTTGAGGTAATAGAGGTCTGGCTTGTAATTTGACCAACTTTCTCAAATGTTCTTGAAGGCGGGCTTCAGCCTGAATCTAATGGGCAGCCAGTTGAGCCATGACTGCTTCAATATCGGGCATATTTTTAGGATAGGTAGGGGTTCTCTCTGTTGGGTTTTCAGACTCAGAGAAGAAAAGGATCTCAAACCCTCCAAGGAAGGTTTCAAAGTCATCTGACCCTTCCGAGCTTGATTTTGATGAAGTGGGTTTGCCCCGGAAAAGAAAAGGTTTGGCAAAAAGGTGGGTTTAAGGCACTAGGTCTAAATAATATATGGGAGGGTCTTATTTTTAAGACTATTCAGTCCCACTGTTTTATTTGAAAATAGGCTATCGGTAGGGTGTCTAATAGCACCTGTGTTTTGAAAAACAAATCCTGTTGGCTAAGTGGGACTTGAAGTTGGGAGAATAAAGTCTCCATGATGGTGGATATTCGATCAGAATCAAGGACTTCAATAATCCTATTCTCAACTGACAATTACTAGCATGCAGGTTCTCAAATTTTATCTATTATGTCAGATCCCACTATTGACACCATATATAGGGGAGGCATGGTATCACAAGTATGACACTGACACAATGGATACAATTTGCAAAGCCTTTATTGAAGTTGATAGGACTGGAGAAACTCCTATTTTGCCCTATAAATAAGATGGGAGTAGTCTCGACCATCAAACGATAAGCAAAACAGTCCTAGTGCAGTCCGTCAAATCAAAATGGCCTATGCCTAAAAAACCTAATGCCTGAACTATATCTTGTACACAAAGTGTATACAGGAGACAAGTATGCAAAGGAAAAATCAGTGTTCAAATGAATAAATGTGGTTGAGCTAGCTCTCCTCCCCACATTAGACCTCACAGAGTAAGGCTGTCGCTGTAGGCAAGAAGACACCCTCTGGGTCAATTTTCAACACAATAAACAGTTGCAACACATGGATGGAGGCCAGTCTGGCCTTCCACGTTAAAGTCTCTTTTCCTGGCTTCCAAATAATATTTCAACGAAATGTTCAGATAGTTCCCCCTCTGTTGGTTGGCTCAGACCTCTCACAACAAACTTCACGTAGGTCCCCCTCTGTCGGGTTTCAGACCTTTCACGACAAAGTGCAACAAAAACTTGTAAGGAGGCTGCCATCCCCAAGCTTATTACACTTTGGGTCTCCCTCTGTCAGGTTCGGACCACTTTCGGATTTCGAAGACTTTAGAATGTGTGTGGCTTTCTTTACAGACCACTGCCGGACAACTTCGACTCAAAGTTCATAGCTTAACTTTCACTCTCCCCTTCTATATGAGTTAATCTTGTTTATTTCACTTTTACTGTTTGTTCACTTTATCGTTTCAAACAACGTACCTTTCACTGAGACTTCTCGTGTGGGCTACTTCCTTTCGCCAGACCACTTAGTATCACTGATTTCACAACTGATCTTACTTCACAATTCATTGACAGGCCTGCCTTTCTTTGCAACTCATCCACACGGTTGCAAACCTCACTTGCAATATAATGTTGCTACTTCAAACTGTAACACACACTAGTCTCTCAGGTCACTTGTCAACTCACTGGGTGTGTGCGTTTCTTTCTTGGTTTTGCGATTTACAATTCACGAGTCAAGGTTATTACCACAGGCTTGGCTTTGCCTCTCCAACTCTGTCGTTCACCCGGGATGGTCACTGGCATCCTTGAAACACAATGCAGCCTTCCGATGTGGGACCTGGCCTTCCCCACGTGTCTTTCACATCCTGTCACAGGCAATGACCTCCAGTAGGGAACTCTTGGGGTTTTCGACCTGCTGCTCTCATCCCTTGGTCTGTCACTCTGCCTTTGCCTTCATCCCGGAAGTTCTTCTCATACTCGTGTTCTGCCTTGCTCATAGTGTGTCTCTAGTTTCTGCCTTTTATTCATAGGAGAGCTAATTGGTATCAGGTGTATACACTTAGATTCAAGTGTCTGACTTTGCCTGACCCGATTAGCGAGACATGTCCAGTACGATGTGTGAAAGTTAATGTTGTTACTCTCAGTCACCCTCTTCCTCTACCCAATATTTGTGTAAAAAGGGGGGAGGAGGGGGGCTGGGACCTCAGAGAATCCTAAAATTTAGAATGGGTCAGATAAACAAAATAGTGGGGAATACCGCGTCTCACCATTGGCTGCCTCACACCCACTCCCTGAAGACCCCTCACCCAGGTGATCCTCCCGCACTGGTCCATCCCCAGGAACTGAATCAAAAGTGATGGCTGTGTCCTGGCCACCTGGATGACAAGTCCGTGTGGACTAGTGGGCAAGACACCCTATGGTTTTTCATAGTGTGTTCCGTGTAGACAGAATCATTTGCGAGCGAGTGAAAAGCAGACTAAACCATATTACAAATACTGAACTGTTAACATATAAGAACGAGCACGCCAGGTAGTAGAAGGTGCAAGTGTTCAAGGGTTATTAGAAAACAACATGTTAAGTTGTGACATTTGGGGAAGAATTCTGAAAGCTGTTTGAAGCAAAGTTATAATTCTTTCTGCTGTTGTTTCTGAAGGAAAGTTGCAACTCTTCCTGCAGTCACTCTTGAAGCCAGCCATTCTGATCAAACTATGTTGCCAAAGATGCAAACAAGTTTTTATTCCAGGAGGAGAGAGAGCTTATTATTTTGTCAAGTTACTTAATTGAACCAACCCAACTGTGTGTTACATTTCGATTTCCTTGTGTTTCCTTAGAACTTTGGAGAAAACCTTTGTCTCAGGGAAAGGGAAGTTCAGCTAGTTCACAACCAGTTTCATTGATCATACTATCAACTAGGTTATATGTTGTATATATATATTTGTTGAATTGATTTGCCATACAATACCTTTTTGCTTTGATTGTTGTATACGTGTGAGGGTTAGAAATCCCTTGGCGAGAGTGCTCCCTTTAGTTTCCTTTAGGCAGGGAATTCCTCATTAGGGTAGGGATAGTGAGGGGTTCATTGAACCTGTTGTATTTAATAAAATGGCAGAAGTTAAAAACTCTTTACAAAGTTGTCCACCTAACAGTTCCGACCTCTCACACATCTCTCTGAGCTACCTTAAGCCATGCCAGTATGGGCCTAACATATGTGCTGTAATCGAAGACCCATGCCCTGAAATAATTACAAAGATCCTAAAATTGCTGCATCTCTCTCACTGTTTTTGGCTGTGGTGTTTTCATAATTGCCTCTGCTCTCTCTGGGGTCACATTTCTGCCTTCTTATGAAATCAAATGGCCAATGTATAAAACCTCCTTCTGACACCTTGTCTGCCAAAACTGTCATCAACTGTGGTGAGTCTTTTCAAGACTGCTCTTCTGTCTCTCTACACACCAAGATGATGTCCACATACTGAACTACTGTGCTGTCAACGTGTATGTTCCCAAAGTCCACCTGTATGACTCTGTTAAATAAAGAAGGGGACTCACAGTATCCTTGGGGTAATCTTGTATGTTTCCACTTCCTATTTCTGTATGAAAACGAAGTCAAGTCTTGTGACTGCTCATGAAGGGGGATCGAGAAGAATGCATTCTTCAGATTGATCACTGTGAAGTGTGTAGCATTGGACAGGATGTTGCATAATATCGTTGCTGGGTTTGGGACCAACGGAAATTCTGCCTCAAAAATATTATTGAGGGAGTGCACATCCTGTATAAATCTCCATGAACCCCGGTCACTTTTTTCTCTGGGTAACTGGGGGCACCAATATCCCCTGTACACAAATGCGGAAATCATTTAAAAAATACCCTTGTCTGCTTCCTTGGACATGGAAACCTGTTTGACTCATGACAAGATTGCTCCTGGCTTCAATTTTATCTTCACTGCCCCTACACCCTTCAGTAAGCTCACATCATAGGGACTACTTGTCCACAATACGCTGGGAGCCTGGGCCAAAACATTTTCAAAATATGATGGTGTCTTTTTTATCAGGGCCATCTTCTGTAGCACTTCTCTTTTCTAAATTCTCATCCAATAAGTAATGCTTATGAAAAACAGCACTTCAACATCCTCCTCATCGTCCTGCAACAATTCTTCATCTGTCAAGTCTGTCAGTCTGTGTCCCTCATCTAAAGCAATCACTGCCCACCAGGCTTTCACCTCATCATCAGTTCCATGAACTACTCTTTCCTCCCTTACTATGACTGTTTCCAATTCTAGTCGGAATATGTGTCCTTCCTCTTCATCCATGCCAATCTCTGTTCTAAACAGAATCTCTACGGGTAATCTCTGTATTTTGTCCTGATCCTAGTGAGCCATGCTAACCCAAGACTCAACCCATACTGGAACACCTCGGGATCCAGGCCCCCTCCGCCCTCTCTGTGCTGTCTGGCCACACAATGCTAGTATGAATTCCTGTGCATTCATGCAGTGATCCCCAGGGTGGAGCACAACACAATTCCCTTGTCAGTGAATGAGATGGTCATGTTAAGTTTACTCTTCATGTCTCTTCCCATTATGCTGACTGGTGTCTGGCGGTAATACAAAAGTGGCATGGTGAGGTTATGTTCCCTGATACTGAGGGGTAATTCATCAGTGAATGGAACCAAAGTTGTGCCCCCAGAAAAGCTTTGTGCATTCTTGGCAAAGCCTGAAATTGGGTATCTCACCTCCCTAACACAGGACCTGGTTGCCCCCATATCCAGGCGAAAAGAGAATGTTTTGTCACCTATGGTCACGCCAACTCATGGCTCGTCTTGCAAGTCAGGTGTAACGGATAGGACTGAACACAAAAGGTCAGTCTGTGGGCTGTCCTATTGTGGGTATAGGTTCATCCCTGTCACTGTGAAAGGATTCCCTCCCACCATAGTCACATCCCCTATTCTGGGTGTGGTTGTCTGTACTTCGGTATTTGGGATCCATGTGGCTATGGTTTTCTGCTGTGCTGGTGCTTGTCGTTGCGCCTGTGGTTGTTGCATCTCTGTGAGGGCTTGCTGTGAGTTCATCATTGGCTGTTGTGAGTGTGTCAGTGCTTGTTGTGCTGGTTGTGTTGGCGGTGCATATGTCTGATACTGTGTGTGATTTTGGGCATACAAGTTGGGCTTTTCTGTGTTGTGTGCTGGGGGTAGGCCGCCCCCTTCTTGGGTCCTGACAATTATTTTGCCTTCCTCCCCTGCTTCTACACATCCAGGCTATGTGACCCATCTTCCTGCATGCCCATCATTGCTGAGGTGGTCCCATAGGTCTGGACTGCCAGCCACTAAATCCTTCTCCTCCCTGTGGAGCCTGAAATCCACTATCTCTCCCTCTGGGTGTGCCCCCTCCCCCCAGGGCCAATAATTGTACTCTCCCTTCCAGCAGGGCTCCCTCCTACCATTGGATGATCCTGCTGCATGTCCTTCATAGCCACTCCGTTTCCACTTTTCAACATAGCCCCTTCCATTGAATATTTGGACAATTCTTTTTGAACTCATTTTGCTTTTTCTAGCTGTCTCTCTTCTCACTTTTTCCTGGCGTCCTCTTGCCACCACCGACAGTGGTTTACTATACTTAACTGGATCTCTGGTCATGGCTTTGCCTCCATCACCACTAGTTTCTTTAGTTGTTTCTGCACTTGCTCAGGTAATCCCTGACATAGTATGTGATAAAACAGGGCTAGTGTCTTAGGACTCACGAGTGTCGAGGCGCCAGCGCTCTTGGATCTCTTGAATATTTTCAATGGTGTTGTCATCGTCCTTCATTTTGTGAGCCATGATAGCGCTCATGTCTGAGGTATCGGGATACTGTACTCTGAGGACCTTCTGTACGGCTGCCCTACACTTATTAAACTGTGTTCCGTCATGTGCTGTGTTCTTTGTCCTCACCCTATGGTTACCTGCCTGTGTCCAAATGTCATCAGCTCTCTCCCCAATAATGGCAGTGAGCAAGCTTTTTATGTCTCCCACTGCTAACGTTATCCCCGCTGTTAGCTTTTCTAGCTCATAAATCCATGTTCCCGCACCAGATGTCAATAAGGGCAACTTACATATCAAATTGTATTTGTCCATTTGTGGCCATGGTATGTGCTGTCACCCTTCCACTCCCCTAGCAATGGGAATTGAGTCAACTCTATATTACTTTTGGGTTAATTTATGCCTTTTGTCTGAGTAAAATCACCTCAGTCATGCTCACTCTCTTTCATCCCGGTAATGCCCTCAACCTTTGAGCGTATTGGGTAGCTTCTTCTAAGCTGGGTGATCATCCTTTTGCACATTTATGTTGTGTCGAGGGATTATGTTTCTCTCCTTCTACCTCTTCTCCCTCAGAGCACTCTGCCCCTCATTCTGGGCTTGCTCCCGTGGAAGGACTGCATGCCCTTCTTTCTTCCTTGCCTTCACTTTCTCCCTTACTTCATCAGCTGCCATTGTCCCACAGCTATCCTCACTTCCCTTGTCTTCTTCCTTCTCAAAGTTCAACCGTTTTTACAGACTTCTTCCATGTCGCCCTTCTACTGTCATTCCCCATCAGCTTGACTCTTTCCTCTGTAGCGACCCTGGCGTGCTCCTTGCTACCTCAAGGGTAGCCCGGTATCCCTCCTATTCCAATACAATGTCCCAATCCTCCATCATATCCATGCTCCCTCATCCTTGTGGGGAAGTGTGTGATTTTTCATTATTTTTTCAATTTCTCTAAAATGTCTCTCCTGGCTCTCTCTCTCTTCTTACTCTTTTCCTTCTCTCTGCGCATACGCTCTTTAACGAGTCAGTCAGCATCTGTCTGCCATATCTCTCTACCCTGCTCTATATCCTCTCTCTCGTTCCTTCTCCATTTCCCTCTTTGCTTTTTCTTCTGCTTCTCTTTGTCTTTCCCTTTCTGTCTTTTGTTCTCTCACCCTCTCCCTGTATTCTCTCTCCTTCTCACTTTCTGCTTCTTCTAATTCCCTCCTCTTCTTCTCCTGCCACTCTTTTACTTTCCTTTTCCTCTACTTCTTCTATCACCTTTTCCCATTCCCTTTCCTCCTCCTCTTGCTTCTTTCTCTGCTGTGCCTTGTCGTCCCCATTGTCCTGTTTCCCCCTCACTTCCGTCTCTCTGTCTTAAGTGTTATGAAAAACCAGAGAGTGTTTCACTGCCCAGACCGCAGGGATCCCTTGCTCAGGTGGCCAGGGCATTGCAATCACCTTTGTATCCAGACCCTGGGGGTGGACAAGTGCGTCAGGATCACCTGGGCAAGGGGTCATTGGGGAGTGGGGAGGAGCAGCCAATGGCAAGACATGATATCGCCCCTCCAATATACCCTTATCCCATCCTATTTTATAGGCTATTCCACCTTTCCAGTCCCCCCCCCTTTTCTACACAAACACTGAGATGAGGAAGAGGAGATCTGAAGCTGTAAAGAGTACTACCCATTTAATACATTAGACATGTCCCACTAATAAGATCAGGCAAGGTCAGGCACTTGATCTTAATTACAAACACTGGGTTAGCTCTACCCACATGGTTAAAAGGTGGAACACTGAGACACACTCTGGGCAAGGTGAGGCACGAGGCAGAGTACTTTCTCTGGAGCAACTGAAGCGGGCTGGATATGCGGGAGATTGAGAGGGTTAATCGCCAGGAATGCTGAGTTGTAAGGAGATCAGCTGAGTGCAGGCATTGCTCTGTGACCGCTGAGTGTTCAGGCAGTCAGCAAATGAGAGAAGCGGATGGCACCTGCCAGGTGCTGCGATAAGCTGCATGCTCCATCTGCAAGGCGAGAACCAAGCGGGGGAGGATTTTGGAGTCCACTGGTGACAGCCTTCACAAGAGAGGAGGAGGCTTCACTGTGGGGAAGACTTCGACTACACGGCAGTGAGTTATGAGAGAAGCTGGGGCCGTGCATCGCACACATTGAAGGTGGCGGGATTGCTTAGAAGTCTTAAGTAATAAAAACAAACATTTATTAAAAACTGTTTGAAGTGAAGATACTGTATTAATGGAGGGGGCGTGCGAGGTGCGCTTGCATTTTCAAAAGAATCTGTGTGGTGAATGAAAGTGCAATAGAAAGTGAAAGGACATGTGAACAGGGAACTGCGAGCAAGATAACAACTTGTGAATAAATGTGAGAAGCACTGGGAGGCTAACGTGAAAAGAAACTGAAAAACAAGGGTTGAGCCCAACTGAGGGAAGCCTATGGAGAGTGTAAAAACTGATGTTTGAAACAAGGCTTGAGTACGACTGAGGGAAGCCTATGAACATGTGATTGCACCTAGGGGAAGGGAACCCCACATATTGAAGAAAGGAGGTCAAAGTGGTCATGCTAAGGTAAAAGGAAAAGCCTTGCAGTTTTGAAAGTCTTCGACATTGGAAAGAAACAAACCTTTGAAGGAGGCTTGAGCCTGACTGAGTGAAGCCTATGAAAATGTGGGTGAAGCTTGGGGAAGGGAGAAGGAAGGAAGCCCCATAAATTGTGATTGAAAGGTCAATAGTGGGATACGACTCAATTGAAACAAGTTGGGGAACCCTATCATTTCAGTAACGTCGTAACCGAACCTCAGATCCCACTACCGCCACAAAAGAATCTATAGGCTTTGATATATGAGGCAGTAGAGAAGCTACCATTTCTCCCGGGAAAATAGGATGGATTCCCACAGACTTAGTTCTAATACCCCCTCCTGGTTGTAACGTTAGGCTGGCACCAAAATCTGGTTTAGCCTGCACATTTGGTCTGGATGTCCTTGCAGGAGTTATAGATCTGGACTTTAGGGGAGACATACAAGTACTCTTGCAAAATCATGTAGAAACCTATTTTGGGGTATGTCCTGGGGACAAGATTGCCCAGGGAATTCTCGAGGAAGTTTTATTTCCCCGTATTGAGGAAGAGATAGAACCTGAGGAAACTGAGAGAGGTAGCCTAGGTTTTGGGGAGGCTGATGAGAAAATTTAAATAGGAGCCAAAGTGGAGGACAAACCCACCATCCTTCCAGACTTAGCTTTCGCCCAACGAAATGACACCATGCTGGCAGAGGATTTCTTTCAAGTAATTCCTGAGGGAGAAGGCCAAGAAAAAAGAAATCCCTTTATCTTTCTAAAACAGGGACTATTGTGTTAGAAATTGCACATTCTCACTTGACAGGGGGACACTTAGGACAATCTAAGCGACAATCTAAGACCCAAGTGGACATCAGTGCAACAGTCTATTGGCTGGTGTGAGAAACCAAAGGGTGTCTCACTTGCTAGTCCCCAGGGATCTCTCTCTCAGGTGGACAGGGCAAAGCCATCACCTTTGGATCCAGACCCTGGGGATGGACCAGTGTGGGAGGATCACCTGGGTGAGTGGTCTTTGGGGAGTGGTGGTGAAGCAACCGGTGGTGAGATGCGGTATTCCTGCCTTTCCGGTTCACATATCTCATCCTATTTTATAGTATTCTCTGAAGTCCCAACCCCCCCTTTCTACGCAAACACTGGGCCGAGGAAGAGGGCGCCTGAGAGTAAAGAGGCTAACACTTACATATCTCCCGCTAATCGGGTCAGGCAAAGTCAGGCACTTTACTTTAATCACACACGTTTGATACCCATTAGCTCTCCCCACACGGATAAAAGGTGGTACGTAGTGACACACTCTGAGCAAGGTGGAACATGAAAAGACGCTGATCTTCCAAAGTGAAGGTGAACCCACTGAAGCAGAATGAATGATCGAGGGACGAGAGTAAAGGATATAGAAACCCAGGTGATCCCTGCAGGAGGTCATTGCCTCCGAAGAACTGTGAAGGATACACAGAGAAGGCCAAATCCCAGACAGGAAGACTACATTGTATTTCAAGGATGCCAGTGATACTCCCGGGTGAACGAGAGAGTTAGGGAGGTGAGGCCAAGCCTGTGGTATCAACCTTGACTCGTGAATCAAAGCTGCAAGGAATGCACTCAGCCGATGAGTTAGTGAGAGACATGAAAGGCTGGTTTGTGTCAAAGAACGATTGAAGCCGCAACGGGGTATCTCACAAGCGAAGATTGCGCACATGCTGATGAGACGCGAAAGAAAGCTAACCAGTCATGTGGCTGATAACTGTGTAGCCAGTGATACAGAGTAGCGCAGTGGTCCGGCAAAAGGAAGAAGCCCACTTCAAAGTCTCTGCGAAATGTGAAATGTTTTGTTAGCAAGCATAAAAATGAACAAACTCTGATATGGACAATGGTCAATATTAACCCCGGCAAAATGGGAAGTTAAAAGGTGAATGCTTTGAGAGAAAGATTTCTTTGAACCTTTGTGCTTATGGTATGGAATTGCCAAGACCAAGAGACACTGGGGAAAATAACCAAAGGGAGAGCTGAAGTGAAAGTCGAAGTGGTCTTGCGGAGGTATATAGTAAAGTCTACGACATTAGTGAAAGGTCGAAGCCTGCCCGAGGGAGACCGGAAGCGTGAAATAACTTAGGGGAAGGGAAACCCTAATTAATGTGAATAAGTGTCACGCCCCCCGGATTCCTACTGCATTCTTATGCCCATGGGAGAAGCCCGTGGCGCCTGTCCTGGGGATTACATCAACGCCGGCATCATCGCCGGTAAATACTACGTCTCCCGATAGGTCTTGCGCTTGGCAGGAATCCTTGGAACGCTTTTTCCTCTGCATGCGTTCCACGCCTCTTTTTTCTTTACTTCCTATATCTAGCCACGCCCCCAGAAAGCCGGTGCTCCTAAACCGTTGTGTTACGCGAGCAGCGCTTCTCGGAAGAAGTTTTCCTACCTGTTGTTTACCTGGTTGCTGACTTCTGCTTACCCTTTTTTGACCTCGTTACCTGGTTCCTGATTCTGTTTTGGCGCCTGTCTGATCTGTCCTCCCCTGCTCGACCACGGAACTCGTACCGGACTGTCTTGGGATTCCGCTTCTCATGTCTGGCTCCCGGCTCCTTCTCTGATCACTAACCCTGTATCCCTTACCTGCTCCTGGTTACCCGCTCTTCGAACGAACTAGAAAATACCCTGCATTCCGGTGTTTGAGAAAGGAAACACCAGGTCTTTTTCTTCCTGAATCCTGTTTTTCTGCACTGGGAAGAACAGTGCGGACCGCTTACACCTGGTGAGATTCTAGCTTGGTTTTGTTTTTGGATTTTGGGACGCTCTACTGTTTGCATCACTTTCCTCTGGATTTCGGGACGCTCTGCTGTTTGCATCACTTTCCTCTGGATTTTTGGGACGCTCTGCTGTTTGCATCACTTTCCTTTGGATCATTGGGACGCTCTGCTGTTTGCATCACTTTCCTTTGGATCATTGGGATGCTCTGCGGTTTACATCATTCCCCTTTGGATTTTGGGACGCTCTGCTGTTTGCATCACTTTCTTTTGGACTTTGGGATATCAGCGACACTAACCTTGGCACTCTCTGTAAGTCGCCGTCTGATCCTCGCCCACATCTGGTCTTGTGTGTTATCACAAGTAGGTATGCCACAGGAAAAAGGAATACACAGGTAAGCTTGTGGGTCTCGGAGGGTGTAGAGGGGTTGGTTTTTTCCATCAACGAACGGTATGTAATATTTACCTTGTTTGTTTCTTCCCTCTAGCTCCACTGTACGTTCCGTCTTTTTGCCTGAGCCCTTGGCCTGACAGGTTTTATTACCCTGCAAGCTGTGCTCTCAGGAAGGAAGTCTGAATTTCTTCAGTGGCATCTGGTCCAAGTGGTTTTCCAGACTTACGGTGGAACATACGGAGTACGACAATAAGGCTTGGGGAAGGGAACCCCTGCAAGCGCTGTGATTGTGAGGTCTGAGCCCGGCTGAAGAAGATCTGCGCTGAATCAGGTACTTGTTGATTGAGAGGTCTGATCCCGGCTGAAGGAGACCTATATGAACTGTTAAAGCTTTGAGAGGTCCGAGTCCGGAGGGAGACCTATTTGAACTTTTTGTTGAACTGTGAAAGAACTTTTGGAAAGCTAGAATTAGTGACCGTAACATAGAAGGCCAGGCGGGCCTTGGTTTCCTTTCTCTTGAGAACCTGAGCCAGAGTGTGTCATCCTGTTAATGGGAGGAGAGCTGACCCAGCCATCTTGATCCTTTATGTTATAACACTGATTTTCAATTGCATACATATTCCCCTTTCACAATATTTGTATAAGAGATAGGGCATGCATTAGGTGTTGTTAGCATAGGCCATTTTGATTTGACAAAGACTGACTAGGACTGTGTTTTCTTTATTATTTGATGGTGGAGACTACTCCCATCCTAGCTATTTGGCAAAGCAGGAGTTTTTCCAAACCCCGAAAACTGAATAACGGGTTTGAAACTTCTACCTGCTTGTGTTAGTGTCATACTTGTGATACCATGCCTTCCTTACACTGGGGTTACGTGCTGATTAAAAAACTTTGTTCAGACATGTGAAATATGTCAAAACACCAGCTCGAATATTCCGCTACCTGCCTCTTTAAATCCACTGCCGATAATTGAAGTCCCATTCTCCCGAATCAGGATGGATATTATCGGACCATTAGAAACTTGTAAGTTGGGTTTAGAAATTTGTTCTGGTGATCATTGATTACACCACCAGGTACCCCGAAGATTTTCCCATGAGAAATAACACCACCAAGCAAATCTTAAAGCATTTGCTGCCATTCTTTTCTAGAGTTGGATTCCCCAAAGAAATTCTAACTGACCAGGGGGCAAATTTCATGAGTAAGCTTATGGGTGAAGTAAAGGAATTGCTACATATTACAACCTTAAGGACCTCGGTGTACCATCCTCAAAATGATAGATTGCTAGAAAGAATTAATAAGACCCTCAAGACGATTCTAAGAAAGTTAGCAGATGAGAATGGGAAAGATTGGGATTGTGGGATCCCCTGGGCCCCGGTTGCGGCGAGAAGGACCCCTCAAGCATCTACTGGATTCTATCCCTTCAAATGATTGTATGGTAGAGAACTGAGAGATGTCTTGGACATGCTGAGGGAGACATGGGAAGAAAGGGAAGAAGCACCAATACCTCTTTCAGAGACAGCCGCCCAGTTGTGAGAACACATGAATCTAGTCATAACTCTATTTCATACTCATATGGAAAAAGTTCAAAAACACCAGAAGCTGGCTATGATAAAATGGTAAATCTTCAGTAGGTCAGAAAGCTCTGGTTCTATTACCTACCTCTGAAAATAAGCTTGTTTCAAAATGACACGGGCCCTACAAAATACTAGAGCAAACTGGAACATGTAATTACAGGGTAGCCCAACCTGAAAGAAGACAAACTTCCCACCTCTACCATGTAAATCTCCTGAAAGAATGAAAAGAGAATCGTTCTGCCTTTAACTTTTCCATATTATCCTGTTTGGTACCACAGCAGAATGATAATCTAGAACTCATTCCCCAAGAACTACCTAAAGATAAACAAAAAAATGTAAATGACCTTGTTACTACTTTCCCCGATGTATTTTGTGAACAACCAGGGAGAGTATGTGGAACTTATCATTACATCAGAACACCTAAAGGAAGAATGGTTCATCTAAACCATACAGCTTCCCAGAGGCCTGAAAGAAAAAAGACATTAATGAGGATGATGTTTGTTATAAAAACCTCAAACAAACATTGTTAGAACCCCATATTGAAAGTGGCAGACTTCTCAAAAGAGTTTGTTTTACAGACTGATGCCTCCCTGACTGGGTTAGGAGTCGTAGTATGTCAAATACATGATGGCTTGGTATATCCTATATTGTTTGCCAGTCACAAACTATTTCCCAGAGAGAAAAACTACTCTGTGTTAGAACTAGAAGCTCTTGCCATCAAATGGGTGATCCTCCATCTCCGGCACTCCGGCACTCCGGCACTATCTACTGGGAAGGAAATTCACCCTTGTTACTGATCATTCCCTCTTAGTTTGGAGAGGAAAGAATCTAACCCTCATGTCATGCATTGGTTCCTGAACTTGCAACCATACTGTTTCATGGTGGAACATCGAAAGGGTAAAGACCAGGGGAATGTTGACTTCTTTTACCGGTTCCCCTGCAAAACAGATCCATCCATGCTGCATAGGGGAAGGGTATGTGAAAATCCAGAGGGTGTTTCACTGCCCAGACCCCGGGAATGGCGAGACTTGGTATCCCCATTTCAAATATACCCCTATCACATCCTATTTTATAGGCTATTCCAATTTCCCAGTCCACTCCCACTTTTCTACACAAACACTGAGACGAGGAAGAGGAGATCTGAGTCTGAAAGAAGTACTACCCATTAATACATTGGACATGTCCCACTAATAAGATCAGGCAAGGTCAGGCACTTGATCTTAATTACAAACACCCGGTACCTATTAGCTCTACCCACATGGTTAAAAGGTGGAACACCGAGAGACACTCTGGGCATGGTGAGGCACGAGAAGGAGCAGTTCTTCCAGAGCGAAGCTGGGGACCAGGCAGAGTACTTTCTCTGGAGCCACTGAAGCGGGGCCTATATATGCGGGAGATCGATTGAGCTGATCATCAGAATGCTGAGTTGTAAGGAGATCAGCTATATGCTTGCATTGCCCCGTGACAGCTGATCGTTCAGGCAGTCAGCGAACGAGAGAAGAGTATGGCGCCTTCCAGGTGCTGTGGAAAGTAGCACGCTCCCCTCCCCAAGGCGAGAACCAAGCGAGGGAGGATTTCAGAGTGCAGAGATGGCAGCCTTCACAAGAGAGGAGGAGACGTCACTACTGGGAAGACTTCAACTACAAGGCCGGTGAGTGATGGGAGAAGCCTTGTCGTGCATCGCACACATTGAAGGTGGCTCAATTGCTTATAAGTCTGAAGTAATGAAAACAAACATTTATTAAAGACTGTTTGAAGTGAAGATTAACGGAGTGGTCCTGCAAAGTGCGCTTGCATTTTCAAAAGACTCTGTGTGGTGAATGAAAGTGCAATGTAAGGTGAAAGGCCACGTGAAAAGGGAAACGTGAGCGAGATAACAACTTGTCAATAATTTTGAGAAGGCCGGGGAGGCTGAAGTGAAAAGGAACTGAAAAACAAGGCACTCCTTATATTCATTGGGTGTATGTCCTGGCTTTTGATTACTCAGTATCGCTCTATCAAATGTGTCTTCACTACTATACGCAGGGGGTGCCTATAGAGGGTTGGTGTCGTGTGCCGCTGCTTTCAGTTCCTTCAATGGGTAAAATCCCTTTCCCTCAATTGGTGTGTCAGAGGAGAAGGAGCCATGGACGTGTCACCCCTCATGTCATGCTGATTGAATATCCACTCCCTCTGGGGTGGTTCCTCCACCTCGTCCCTAAACATCTTCCATAGCTCCAAAATTGGAAACCTGTTGCTTAACCTATTTCCCTTATATCCAGCATGTAAATATGTGGTCAGGTGTTGCAGCATAGATTTAGAAAGACTGCCCTACGGGGGCTAGGCTTTAACCATTTTCTGCACTGTTTTGTGAGTCCATTCTGTGCTATATTTACACATTTTGGCCTTACACTGCAGGAGGGACTTGCACAAATGCATAAGGAGAGAGTCTCACATGATGGCACGTCACTCTTTTGACTGCCAATACTTGCTCGACCTCAAAACAGGATTTGTTTAACTCAGGAACAGTTACACTCTACTTTCCCAATTTCTCATCAACAATAAATCTGTATTCTTCACATTTCATTTTTTTCAGAACCTTTCCGCAAGCCTCCATGGCCTCACCAACACCAGTTGAGGTGTGCACCACAAATGTCGCCCACAAACACAAACTCCGCCCTTAAGGCCAAACCAGAGCTTCATGTATTTCTCAATCAAGAGCAATACCACCTTTTTGCCCCTGCCTGAGGCCAACTCCTCACCCTCCAGTTGTTACCTCACACCTCTAAGCCAGAACCAACCTCAGTCTGTCACTTCACAACAATTTTCATGCCCCCATCATAGGCAAACAAAACTCCCCCACCACTCCTCCAAATCCTATTCACAGGTTCCTACTGTCATACATCCCTTCCACCACTTAACCTCATACCTTTTCACTGGTGCCAGTAGCCGAGAGGCATAAAAAACATATGAGTGCACTCTCAAATTTCCACTGATCCTCACTGCATCCAGACCCTCGGAGATGCAGCTCCACCATGCCACTGCTGGAGCAGTGCTAACATCTTCACATGTGAGGCCAGGGATGGATATCCGCTTCATCTAGGCCAATGCAACCCCTGAACACGTTCGTCCCGAGCAGAATAGAAATCTGCATCCTGGCCTTAATATTGTATAATGACACTCAAAAATAGTGTCTTGCCAAAAGATCCGTGCCCTGCTGCCAGATTTGTGTTGTTGCCTTGCCTCCATTAAGATCCACGAGGCTGCCCATATTCAAAGATGGCCGACCGTAATTTTGTTTGGCAGACCTAGCCTCCTCCTGGCTGGGATAGCTGTGATTGGCTGCACAACCATATGTCTAGCCAATCCTGTCGCCGGCAGGCGAATGCTGGCCCTACCCAAAAAGGCCACCCAACAAGGCTGCCTGTCCGGAGCCTGTTTTGAGCCATTAGAGCCTAGGGCCAGGAACGATGCCCTGCTGAGTCGAGAGAAAACCCTTTGTTTCCTTCGCTGCCTGAACATTATATCCTGGTAAGGTCGAGATCACTAACTTTGCCATCGCATCCAACCTGCCGTGTCTACTCCACTACTCAAAAATTTGCTCTAGACTATTTCCTTTGGGTAATAAGTGCGGATTTACTATATCTCTCACGTCAGTGCTGTGTCTGCCTCCCCATTATGCATACCATGTCCACTATTCCCACCACGTTGTGCTAAAACAACCCGTTCTGTGTGTATTTACTGTGGCTTACGTTTTGTTCTACTGCATCTTGCTGCCTCATATGTATGTATTGATCCATAGCAAAGTATTACTGGCGCTAGTATCCCTAACTGCCCAGCCTCGCTCTGCCCGTCATAGTGCTATCTATTATTGTTTACCTAATACCATGCCCTCCCGCCATAGTTCCGGCATTCATATAAACAGCCTTGCTATCCTTACTGTTGCATCATGCCGCCCTTGCTCTCAGGAGTGCTTACCCGGAGAGCTTAACAACCCACTGTTCCAAACTGCAAACCGCATGGTCCGCCCATCCTGCTTGCACCCCGCACATACGAGTGCCCTTGCACTGCGCTGATAATTTGGCGGTAGTACTCTGTGGCTTTCCTGCACCTTGTCACATTACCTGTAACTTTAGCAATACTACCAGGCTTCCATGATTTGTCCTTTGTGCTAGCACCCTGATGCACTGACATCTATTCAGCTTGCTACTATAACCTGGCTGCCTGCTTCTGTCTCTAGGCCACTACTATGTACTTTGTGAATTGCTTCTTTGTTTTAATTTCATGCGCCTATTTGAGATGGGCCGGATGCATCTGCAGCTCCAACAGTATTTCAGCCTGCATTGATTGTGATTTGAGATGCACATTGTGTCCTAGTCGTTGCTTGTGCCTATCCAACTAAGCATGCAAGTGGCTTAGCTGCTTCCTTTCATTTGCACTTATGAAGAACTAGACTACACTGTAAATTTACTGCCTAGCAAAACACTGTTTGCTAATTGATTGCTCCAAAGTTTCTTGACGCATTACTTAACTTTGCCACATCTACTGTCTATCATGCCCATGCACACCTTAGCACAGCCTCCTTTATTGGTACTCTTACTCTTCACCTCCATAGCCTGGCTGTCTTGCGCTGTGGACCAACGACAACTGGCTTTTTCTGCAGCGTTCAACTTTCCCCTTAGTATGATTACAGAGCCCATCCACAGTCCGTTCGCAAAACAACTCCCTCATCTGGTACTAAAATCTCATAGCCTCACCTTGGGGCACTTCGCACTACGTGTTAACCTGCCTAATGACACTACTGCAATGACTAACCAATACCTTAATGCCCCTGTTTATTGGACTTTGAAGGAGTGTTCTGTCTCCCGAACGCTTGCTCGTGTGTGTTTTTATTTGCCGACAAGCAGCATTGCGAGCATAGCTCTTGCTGCCAATTCTGCTTCCTGGAGGGGGCGGACCCTATCCTGCACACGTGACGGATCACGTGTCACTAATCCGACACAAATTGCCGGCCCAACCGCCCTTGCGGCGTTAAGCCCTGGAGGCAGTAAGGGCTGGAGCCGCTGTTTGGCTGTTCGGCCGTGAGTAATCTGGTCTACTGCTACTAACTTTCGACCTACGTCCTTCTTAAGCTTCCAGGGTTCGGGGTGGAGAGTCGGACTCTGGCAGCTCCACTAGTCGCCGGGCGTTCCCAACCCTGCAACTGAGTGATTTTTTTAAACTCATTTTTTTAAATGTGGATATTTTAAATAACTAGGCTTTTAAGCTGACGCAATTACAATTGTACCAGAGGTTACGAGTTGTTCTCCCCTCTGGGTTTAATTTAAACACCTTCCTTTTGGCACAACTACAGTACAGAATGATTTGGTTTTTATATTAGTCTTGTTCCCAGCCATTTAAAAAAAAAAAAAAAAAAACTAAATTTGTGTCTCTGCTACTTAGAGGCTGCGAGCTGATCTCCCCTCAGGGTGTTCTTTTTTCTAATCTAATATTTTCTAATATATTTCTTTTCTGGTTTCTTTCTTTTTTTATAATATGCCCGCACTTAGAAGCGGGTTTGAAACTGTTGTGAGTCAAGATACTAAGATAGTAGAGGACCAATCAGGCTCTCTGACTCATTGTGAGGCGCTTATTAGTATTGACCACACTGAAAATATGGCTGCCTCGATTTTATTGGTTGAGAATATTAATGAAAATTCTAATATTAGAGCTGAAGGGAGCCCGAAGGGATATCCTACCACAGATCCTGCAATTTTGAATGTTGTAGCCTTGACTGAGGTAAATGTGGACACACCAGACATAAAGGATACGGGGGCTAATAGGGACATTCCAAACTCCAGACAGGAACTTACAGATGAGGAATGTCTTCAACAAAGTCGAATTGATACTAAAAGGGTAGTTCGCTATCATGCGTCCACTCCTCTTCAGAAGAGGATTATTACTGGGAAATTACAGGCAGGGGATAATCAATGCTTGGATTCTCTGATATGGAAGGGGAAACAACCGTGTGGAACTTTGCAATTCACTCACATTTCGCCGGCAACATTTATCTTTGGGAAGGACAATAAGGATAGGTGCAATGTGCCCTCGATTCTCCTCAGTCGGGGAGCTCTAAGCAGGCTGGCGGGAGGGACCAATCTAAAGAGACCCCCATTCGTTCTAAGTATAATCTTAACCAGCCCATTGGGGAGAGTGATTTGGATGATTTCTTCTTTATTACGGCAGATGCTACAGGTCATTTGCTGAGAGAAATTGTTGATCTAGAGATACCAGTAGGTAGATTTTTGTCCAAAGACAAGGGGGCGAGGAGCTTATCAGAGGGTGCGCCAATTGATACACTCTCACAAAATAGAAACACTCCTACAATGTGGAAACAACAAGAGGGTAGGCACCTATCCCCTATTAGACCGATTATAAAGACATTTATACCACCTATATACAATAAGTCCAGCTATACCCAAACTGATAAGGAAAGGGAATATTTACCCATAACTGTAGATAAAGCTACCGACCCTCAGCGAACCATATTGGAAAATTGTGGGGTAGCCGAAGATAAACAGGAGTCTCCTGGTTTGAGAAGGGAGGAGAGAGGAGATTACCTGATACCACTTCTATCCAATTTACACATTAGTTTGAATTTGGCTTTGAAAACCCTAGGTGAATCCCAAGAGACTATTGGTTGCTCTATGGTAGGGCAACAAGCGGCTTTTAACCAACTGGTGACTCGTCTGGCTTTCTTAGAGGGTATAGTGGAGGTTAAGAACATTAACGAACAGATTACTAAAGAAAAGAGCCTATTTGATAAATATAGAGAGGAACAAGATACTAGGTTAATGACCATGGATGCTAAGATTACTACTCTGTTGGAAGTTATGCTTACAGGAGATCGCCCCACCTCGTCAAATATAGTGGTAGAGGATCTAGTCTCCCAGGGAAAAGGAGATAATAAAACCAATAATGAAAACTATGGAAAGGAACTGAGCTGTCCAGATAGTCCTTCGGTCCTTCTGGATGCCATAATTATGGCAACAGAAGGGCCTACTCAGGAACAGGACATGGAAAAGTCTAGCGCTCAGATGCAGGTGAGAGAAATGATAAAATAGTGGGAATGTTTAAACATTAGTAGTGAGGGTTCAATAATCTCCCAACATACTTCTTCTAAAAAAGGGCAAAAATGTAAACAAAAGACAAAATATAGAGAGGAAAAATTAGCAGTCCAGGTATTAGAAACAGGTTCTAACATGAATAATGATGTAACAGCTCCAGTAAATAGCTCGGACTACGATATAAATGAGATGCCCCAATCCCCCGTTGGTAGACGAAAAAAGACAAAAAAGCAGGCTAGGATGTCCAAAAAAAGCAAAAACATGCCTAACATAAAAATTAAAGGCAGAAATGCGAATCTCAAAGGAATTAGAAATATCCCGCTTCAGGAAGAGTCAGATGATAGGGGGAGCCTTAAGGCTTCTAATAAGGAAGAGGGACAGGTTCGGGGGGAGCCTATTAATAAAGACTCCCTGCCCAGGGGGGAAATTAACACTGACCTAAGTACGGAGGAGAATAATATACTAAAAGTTGGCCTAGAGCGCATACAAACTAAACAAACAAAGATGACAGCTTTTGGCAAAATAATTAGTACTAAACATGCTAGAACATCTGTAGGCTCACAACAAATTGGGCACCCTATTATTTCCCAAGAAATTCCAGTAGTAGTATGTCCCAGTATCGCCCCCTTACAAGGGCCGAGGGTGTTAGCTGAGAAGGGGACTGATTTCACTAGTAATAATATGGGAGATACCCCCCAAGATATATATTTTTCCAAAACCCAAGATCCTCAAGAAAAGGCTGTGTTCAAATCTAGTGCGGATCACATAAAGAAGCAATCTATTCCGGCCCAGCCCCCTATAAAGATCTGTACAGGGAAGATACTGGGTTGGATCAATAATAATAAAACAGACTCGCAGGTTTATCTAAATAGAACTTACCTTTTAAGCCTGTTTAAAAAGATTCCCTTATTACGAGCAATAACAACAGATGATATAGACGCCATCTTTCTACCTAACCATAATAACCATCGTATGGTAAGTTGTTTTCATTCAGCGATGGTAGCAGATATGGTACGTGCTCAAGAAAAGAATCTTAACTCTTTGGGTTATGATCTATCTACTTTAGTAGATGACAAAGAGGTTGATAAGTTTCTTCAATATAAGGAAACAGATAACATCCAAACTCAAGAAATCCCACAATTAGGTAACAATAAACTAGAAAACTTTGGTCCAGGGTTGGGTTTAATTTCTAGCCTTCTAAATAGTGGCCAGGATTGGTCATGGTTACAGCCAGCGCTTAAAACCTTGGAGACACTCAGACAGGATAATGGGCGTTCCTAACAGCTCTAATATAGATGTGATTTCCTGGAATTCATGCGGGGGAGCACACCTCAACACGTTTCTGAATAAAAGGGATAATTATGTGCACCCCTGTATTTATTTTTTTCAGGAAACCATGTTGCTGTCTGATATATATATAGAAGGTTTCTATACTTTTTCTTCCTTAGCATCGCGTGGACCTTTGGGTAGACCTAGTGGTGGTCTGATTATTGCCATTGATCGTAATTTGGGGTTTCACGGGGAGGTGATCTTTAGGAGTGATTGGCTTTTGGGTATTATTCTCACTTCGGAGAATAGGGTAGAGCCGATCCTCATGTTGAATCTCTGTTGGAACCCGTTAAAAGTGGCTATTGATGAAGTGGAAGATAATCTCAATATGATCTTGGGAGGATGGTTCGAGAAAGGGTTTGGTAATCGTATTATCTTGGGAGGGGATTTTAATTCGGCCTGTGCTGAGGGTTCCACATTAAATGAAAGGGGGGTGATTCCTAGATTGCTCCTTCCACATATCAAAAGAGGCATACGGTGGGATAATTATCTTGATCATTGGGATTTGGGTCTTTTAGATCATGCCTGTGATTGGAATTTACCGCAATTTACTTGGAAAAGAGGAAGTAATTATTCTAGAATCGACTTTTTCTATGTTTCAAATAGCTGGAAGCAAGCCTGTGGAAAATTGATACTTATGGAGGTAGAATTGGGTGATCATACTCCCTTATGTTTTTCTCTTTCCATTCCCAACGTGGGTAATTATATTAATCCGACGCTGTGTGGTCTAAAGGCTGGAAATAATGGGAGAAGGGTTGTATGGAATAAGAAAATAATTACGAAATTCAACAACCTGGTTTTGGATAACCTATCTAGAAGGTTGCCTCATATTACTAGAGGTGAAGACATTGATTTGGGGGGATTCTATTATAATACTATACTGGCATGTGTTTATAAAATTAGTAGTACCAGTGATAGGGAGGTTACAAAACCTAGGATGAGGGTGGGCGACTCCAGAATTCAAACCTCCAAGCGTAATAAATACAGTGAAATTAAAGCCTTGAAGAAACTGCCCATTCCCTTTTTCAAATTCCAGCTTAGAAAGAAAAAAATTATATTGAAACACAAAAATCTGATCAAATCACTGAGAATGGATCAATATCATGAAGCACATCAATTGATGATGTATAATCTTTGTAAGGGCAGAGATGTTAAATTTTGGGCAACTATTAACTCTATGCTCATGCCTGCAAAAGTCAAACTTGACTGCCCGATCCAAGCAGAAGTGTGGAGTGCCTTCTATAAGCAAAAGTTTGCTTTACCTGTTGACTTTACAAGGGAACAGGACTTGGATTTAGGTCCCCCCGTGGTGGAAGACTGTGGGTGGGATTTAGAGGATATTAAATGGGCCATTAATAAACTTAAACCTTCTAGAGCACCAGGCCCGGATGGCATTCCCCCCTTCGTCATAAAGACATCCCCTGGAATATGGGCTGATTTGCTCAAACCCATATTTGATGATATTTTTAAATACCATACTATTCCTAAAACCTGGGCTCAGAGTATTATTGTCCCTATATTTAAAAAAGGGGACGTTCTTAATCCCCAGAATTATAGACCTATAGCCCTTTTAGATGCAGCTAGTAAGGTCTTTGGCATTCTACTTTTAAGGGACATCAATAAATTTACTAGAAGGAATGCCTGCTTCAGTAAATTTCAGGTTGGCTTTAGAGAAGGTTTGGGAACAGACCTGAACGGAAATATTTTGGCTCATTTAAGAGATAGAGTCCATCAAACTAAAATGGGCGAAGTCTATATGGCATCCTTGGATCTCTCTAACGCTTTTGACGGGGTCATTAGAGATAGACTGTGGACCAAAATGTTAGTAATGAATTTTCCACGTAAGACTGTTCAACTCTTGGCTCTATTACATAGAAATACCTCTGTCAGGGTGCGCTTATCTTATGAAGGTTCCCTTTCTGATGCCATAGAGACTGAGGTGGGGGTTAAGCAGGGCTGTTCACTTGCACTTACGCTCTTCAACCTGTATGTCAGCGATGTGGAGGATATGTGGCGGGGTCCTTCCATCACTCCCGTTAGGATGGGAAGTTTGGTTATTGAGTGGATGGCCTTTGCGGATGATTTCATTCTTTTCGATCATACCCCACGGGGTCTTCGTAGAAGGATGGATATTTTCTATCAATATGCTATGATGAATAATCTTTCCCCCAATGCATCAAAATCTCCAACAATTGTAATCTCTAAGAAGAGAGTTGTCAAATCTTATGTCTGGAAGATGGGGGACAATCCGGTGGAACAGGTGCAGGCCATAACATACCTCGGCTATAATTTCTCTAACAATTCAAGCCTAAAGAGGTGGAAAATGAGTCTTGCAGAAAAGCATCTAAATTAAAGACTCAAATGAAATTTTTGAGGGTTCGAGTATGTAAATTTTCGCTCCTACCCATTAGACGTTTCTGCCTTGCTAAATGTGAGCCGGTTCTTTTATATGGTCTGGATATTTGCACCAAGGATATGAGTTCCTATTTAAATGTGGTTCAGGGAAAATTATGGAAGGAAGTAATGGGCCTTTCCATGGCAATCCCCAATGCCATTATCCGGCACGAACTATGTCTAGTCTCACTTAAAGCCAGATATTTGTGGAGACAGCTTTCCTTTTTTAGAAAAATGAATGATCCTCCTATAAATACCCTGTATGAGTTGTTGAATAGGGTGACTAAATCTGGGTCAGTCCAATCAATTAAAGGATTCAGCGACAGAATGAATTCTCTGTTATATATTTTAGGCTCTAGTTTAGACGACCTGGTGCAACGACCCGGCCTAGTTAAGTAACTGTTATTCAAGGCGGATTGGGTGGATACAGTCAATGAAATAGAGTCCTATGCAACCTATAAGGAATATGCTAAATTTGTACATGCAAGGGAATGTATCCCCCTTTATTTACTAGATTCCCCTGTTATAGGGCGAGAACTACATTTATGCGTTTTAGACTTAACCAGATGCCGACCCTAGAAAGAATTCATTATTGGATACATAAAGAAAAGGTGCTTAATTATATTTTACCTAGCCTTACATGTCGTTTTTGTGGAGAAACTGACATGTTAGAAACTCTTAAGCACCTCGTCTTAACATGTGTCCATTTTGGGTCGAAACGAGCTCTATACCTCACCGATAGATTCGATGAGGATTTAGAAATGTCGAAAAATCTGTTCTGGAGTCGCTGCAGGTGGGGTGCTAATATCTCCCTAACTCTCGCTTTGAATTTATTGCTTCAAAATATAACGGAGGAATTGGAAGCCAAAAATAAAGAATTAATTGTGTAGGCACCTATAGGATAAAAACGGGTAATGATATTAACATACAACTTCTATGTAATTTGATTTTAGGACTAGGAAGGAATTTTTTTAAGAATTTTGTAAAATGCTGTTGTCTTAGATGTTTTAGATGAAATTTTTTTCTCTGTTTCTTTTTTTGTATGGTATGATAACTTTTTTTCCATCTTATATATAAGTGCATTCTTATATGCTTATGTATTGGTTGTATGAAAGGTATAAATGTGTTTTTCTTTTGTGTTATATGTTGTATAAGGTTTTATGCAAACTAATAATACAACAATAAAAAAAAAAAAATGCCCCTGCTCTATGGCTTGAACACTTTGCAAAGAAACCTACACTCAACCAACCTTGTTCACCTTAGAAATAAGAGATTATGTTCCAGATTCCTCCGCCATGGCCGTGTTAGTAAGAACCCTTGTCCCCTCCCTAATCCGACTTCTCTTAGCCTTAGTCACCAGCTACTGCCCACACCTATCATAAAGACTAATCATAGCATTACTGTCTCAGCATGTAAAGATGTACAGATTAAGGGTGCCCTTGTCAACGCCAGATCCATTTCAGCTCATGCACTTGACATAGCTGATTTGATTGAGACTCAAGAGCTTGACTTTATAGCCATATCCGAGACCTGGCTACATGCAGCCTCAGGCCCTGCACTCTCCCTCGAAATACCCCCCGGTTATTCCATCATTAGATGCAACCGCAATACTGCACAATATAGAGGTGGTGGAGTCGCCTTTATTCATTAAAACTCTCTTGGTCTGAGAGCTATACCTAATGTAAATATTGACTCAGCTGAGCTACTATCGGTCAAGCTACCTCTCTCTCCTAATCAAACGGCTACTATACACCTTATCTACAGACTGCCTGGCCCTGCAACTTCCTTCGTAGAGGAAATCTCAACCTTACTTCTAGACAAATCTAAAACTAAATTGCATTTCATCCTCCTAGGGGATCTCAACTTGGGCCACCAAGATCACAACAAACCTACGGCATTAGATTTCGCTGATACCTTTGGATTCACGTATCACATCCAAGAACCTGCTCATATCAAAGGGAGGACTATTGACTGGCTAGCGGATGCTATTTGCAATGTTAGTCTTCTATCCAATTCACCTTGCGCCTGGACGGACCATCATATTATTACTTTTAACATTGATGCAGTCCTCCTCCCTTCACCTACAATTGCGCCTGCCCTCCCAACTAGAAACAAGAGGGACATCACTAGAGATAAACTACTCACTGTCATCCTTCCCACATTTAACAAAGCCACAGATTCCTGCTCTGATCCAACGATCTTAGCCGATACATACAACCATGCTAGGCTAACTGCATTAAACCTTATTGCTCCTATTAAATTTAAGAAACCAAAACAGCACAGGCACTTGAATTCTTGGTTTACACCACAGCTAAGAGTGCTCTGCAAAGCTAAACGTAGTGCCGAAACCAGGCGGAAAAGCCATCCATCTGATGCCCGCAAGGACAGCCCCATCCTAGCCTCCTTGAATTATAAAGAAGCTATCTTCCAGGCTAAAAAAGAGTCGTACAATACTCGCATGCAAGCAGACTCAAATACCAAAGAACTATTCAAGATACTAAAAGAACTTGAGTCACCCGCTATGCCTCTAGATACCTGCACCAAAGATAGCAAATGGTGTACTAACATACAGACAGCACTATTGGACAAAATTGCATCGCTCCAAGCTAAAATTAAAGTCAAACAAAACTGCCTGCAAACAGATAAACCTCAGGTCACTTCTCTTAGCGACTTCACGCACGCTACACCTATTACCAAACCATTCTCCTTCTCTCCTCTTACTATTGAGGAAGTGGAAGGTATCATAAAAAAAATCAAACCTTTGAATTGTCAAGGGGATTTGTGCCCTGCTCCCATAATTAAGGAAGCCTCTCATGAGCTAGCCCCTTTTATCACAACCTTCATAAATGCATCCTTCAAAACAAGCACTGTCCCGGACAATCTTAAGGACGCCTGGGTCATCCCTTTGCTCAATAAATCATCTATAGACCCTAATATAACTACAAATTACAGACCTATTACCACGGTCCCTTTCATGCTTAAAATTCTAGATCGTGCAGCCTATCTCCAGATCCAGGAATATCTCAAAGTTAACAATCTCCTCAGGTTGAGACAATCTCGCTTCCGGCCTAGGCATGGCACGTAAACGGCCTTGATCGATCTTAAAACACAAATCGAGGTCTTGATATACAATGGGAAACTAGACCTGTTACTACTACTAGATCTCTCTGCTGCCTTCGATTTGGTCAACCACCAAATCCTGTGCCAGCACCTTAGATCGGCTGCCCACTTTTCTGATTCTGCAACTGCTTTTATCTGCTCCTTTCTGTCCAACAGATCTATGCAGGTCTTCTCCCCTTCTGCCTCTGCTCTCCTTGCTCCTATTCACTGCGGGGTCCCGCAAGGCTCTTGTGTGTCCCCTACACTATACAATGTGTTTACCAAACCACTCTTTGATATTCTTGACTATCTGGGTGTCTC
This sequence comes from Ambystoma mexicanum, assembly GCF_040938575.1. Taxonomy (NCBI): domain Eukaryota; kingdom Metazoa; phylum Chordata; class Amphibia; order Caudata; family Ambystomatidae; genus Ambystoma; species Ambystoma mexicanum. Next base: position 857,765,744 of record NC_090934.1, on the reverse strand, counting down.
ATACACAAACTAAGCTGACGACACCCAGATACTCATCCCTACCACAGGAGACTATACAATTGACACTAAGTCCTTGAATGACATTTATCTGGTTATTCAGGCTTGGATGGCCCAACATGAGCTTTGTCTTAATGATGAAAAGACTGAGATCCTCCTATTGGGTACCAGTCAACGCCTCAATAAAATAGACCATGCCTTTAAGGCCTTCATCATTGATGGGAACGTCATAAAGGTAGCTAAAGACACAAAAACACTAGGTATCTATCTTGATTTCACACCATCCCTGATTAGACAAACCTATGCAGTAAGGTCAGCCTCGGCCTACACCTTCAACCTGATCTCTGCCTGCCGACCCTTCCTGACCTCAGAGAATTGTATCACCTTGGCAAGATCTCTCATTATGTCTAAGATAGACTATTGCAGTGGCACCAGTCAATCTAATATCAACAAACTACAAATCACACAAAATAACGCCATCAGAGTGGCACTAAATATTCCAGGAAACCAACACATTTCTGACTTCAGGTTCAACTTACAGTGGCTACCAGTAAAGCAGAGAATCTCTCTGAAAACCCTTGCCCTGACGCACAAGTGCTTAGCTAACAAGGCCCCTCTTTACTTATCTAAGCGCCTTACCCTCCACACCTCTGCCCGCCCACTGAGAGCAGCCCAAGTACACAGCCTTTTCCTGCCTCGATTTAAACTACAAATATCTGTGGGTGTGAGCTTCCCTGTCTTGGCCACCAAGCTTTGGAACTCCCTACCAAACGACATCAGAACTGAGCCTTCCTTCCATTCCTTCAAGAATAAAACAAAATCTTGGCTCTTCACACATTCCAACTAATTGAGATTGTATAAACAATTTGTTTATCTCTAACTCTGAGTTAGAGATCTTTTTGCATTATGGTCTCTGTGTATGATTTGTTACTTACTGTGACGCCTTATAGCCCTTTTGGCTTTATGTTTATAATGTCTCTGTAATCAACTGTCTCTTGGTCTATCCGTATTATTTGATACTGTAATATCTATGACACTGTTCTTCAAGTTTACGTGCCCCGATGCCTGTGGGCCTGGTGCACTCTACAAATAAAATAAATACAAATACAAATCAAATCCCCAACAAACCCCACAGCCGTCTTCCTGCCTCTTTCTTAGACAAGGGATCCATCTCTTCTTTAATTACTGGCCCTTGGGGCAAAGCACCTTATTCTATGCCCTTACCCAAAGGATAACCATTCACCTTTTTTGTTTTTTGTACTTTTTATATTTTCTTATCTCAAACTCAACACTCCTCTAGGCGTTTACGGCGCCCCCTTCTGTAACCTCAGCTACAGGGAATCTGCCATAAATAACACTTCATAAACACAATACAGGGGGGGCGCTGTTGTGCGCCGAGCAAGATGGCCGCCTGAAGCGTGAGCTCCGCAGCAGGCAGCCTGCATTTTGGCACTTTTTTCTATTGCAGCCGCGCATGGGACACACGACTTTGTAGCTTCTGCCCCAGTGATCCTGTGGACCGGGCCCCGCCGTGAATCGGAACCGGGAAGTGCTTTTCCCCGACTCCGCTGTGCCCATCCCCCCGCCTGCGACGCTCCTGCGTGCCTAAAATCCAGCCCCGGCGGAGGGTGGTCGAGCCCGCCCGAGGTCTCTCTGCGTTCCTTCTCATATCGGCTGGGCATCGGTGGGGGCCAGCGTGCCTCACCCTACTCGGCGGCGGGGTCGACGGAGACCTGGGACCGTGACCCACCGGCCGAGCTGTTTCTTCTGCTGAGACGGAGCGGCCCCGTGTCCCTGGAGGGGCGCACGGCCTGCGGTGAGGCCGCTCCGCTCTCCCTCCCCGACTGCGTGATCCACCGCGGGGCTTCCCGGCCTTCCAAGTGAGGTCTTCCCTGAACGACTCTGCAGCCGCTGCCGCGGGGCTCCGGCGGACCCGGCCCCGGCGCGGATCGGGGGCCGCGGGGAGCTTTCCTGGACTCCGCTGGACTCCGCTGGGCCCGCCCCCCTCCTGTGGTGATCCTGCGAAGCCTACACCCAACCCCAGCGGGGTCTTCCCCCTGCATCTGCGGTGTGTTGGTTGGGATTGGCCTGCCTTTCCCCTCTCGGCGGCGGGCTTGACGGAGGCCTGGGACCGTGGCCCGCTGGCCGTGCTACCATCTTGGCTGGTGCTGGGTGGCCTGGCGCTGCCCCGGCGTTTCCTGATCGGACGTCTGGCCCGCTCTTTCTCCCCGGGGGGGAACCATCGCGAGGTCTACTCGCCTTCTCCCGGGAGGTCTTCACCGCCCGCAGGGGGGTCGCTGGGACCTTCCCCCCCCTGACGGCACACGCTGCGCTGCTGGAGCGGCGCGGCCTCCAGGTACGTGCGGGGAAAGGGCCCCGCGGGCTTCCCGTGCCGGGGTTGCTGCTTTCCTGCCTTGGATCTCTGGTGTTACCCCTCTCTGGGGGGCCGTCTCCTCCGCGGTGGGGGGCGTCGGAGGCCCACAACAGTGACTATTTCCCCTCCCTTCTCGGTTTCCCGGCTTGGCGGTCCTGCTCTTGACCTCCCCCCCCATTTGGGGGCTGTCTTGCCTTCGCCGACCTCACATGTCTTCCACCCTGGCCGGAATCCCTCGCTCTTAGTGACCCTACTGTTTGCTGGGGGCCTGCCTCTCCCCGCTTCATCACTTCTGAGACTGCTGCCTCTCCACCCGCAGCAATACTTTGCAGAAGGGGTGCTGACAGTACCGCTGGTCCCCACTCTCCCATCTTTGGGATCTCCCACCTTTGAGGCCCTCTGGTACTGCTTGCTACGCCTCCCTGAGCGGGCTGGAGCCCTGCGGTCTACACTTTACCTACACGGTCTCGAAGCCACGGCATCCCCGGCTTCCCTCTCTTGTTACGCACCCTACCTGCGGTATTGGCTTGCACGGCCTGGGACTCCCCGTCTCCCTCTTGGGGCGGATAGCGTTTCCCCCTTTTCCCCACTCGACCACCATCCTCGTCAATATGACCAAAGGGGGCGCGCGGAAACAGAGCTCTATCAACATGTTTGCGAAAGCGGCTGTGAGATCACCGGAGGAGTCCACTGAGCAGAGCCCTGCTGCGACATCATCCGCCGAAGCATCCGAATCTCAAAACATGATGGACTTCATTAGGGAGGGCTTCACCGCCCTACACTCAAAACTGGATGATATGAACGGCACTATATCCTCGATCAAGGCCCACATTGAGAGGACCGATAGTCGCGTGTCTGAGGTCGAGACACGGGTCAGCTCCGCGGAGGATGCACTGGGTGCCTTGCGCTCCGAGGTGGTCGCTCTCTCTGGCCGAGTCCTCGAAGTGGAGAAAAAGAACGAGGACTTGGAATCCCGCTCAAGGCGTAATAACCTTCGTATTATCGGGGTCCCAGAGAACGAGGTCCATGAGCCAATGGAGGACTTCGTTGAGCACACACTAATGTCACTTCTAGACTCACCCAAGCTCTCCCCTCACTTCGTCATTGAGCGGGCGCACCGTGCCCTTTCCGCTAAACCCAAACCCGGAGCTCCGCCTCGGCCCATCATCGCCCGGGTCCTAAACTACCGGGACCGTGATACCCTACTCAGAGCCGCGAGGATCAAGGGTGAGCTGCTATTGGGTGGTGCGAGGATTCATCTTTACCCCGACTTCTCGACGGCCGTCCAACGTGAGCGTAAGACCTTTCAAGCGGTGAAGCGGCGGCTGCGAGATCACTCCATTAAATATGCAATGCTCTACCCCGCCAAACTGCGCATAGAACATGCTAACCAGGTGTTCTTTTTTACGATCCCGGAGGAGGCCTCCAAGTTTATGGACGAACACTTCCCAGGTTGACTCCCTTCTCCTGTCCACTGCTTTGTAGCTACCCCCTTGGGCCCTGTGGGGGGAGGCCGGGGCCGGCCGTCCCCCGATACTGGTGGCGCATTGATCCTCCTTCCCGGATTCGGCTTGTTCAAGTTTCTCCTTTTATTGCAAATATGTGCCATTCTGCTAAGTGCAAGACACCTTGTTTAAAGTTACACACAATGTTTGTAGTTGCACCTTAAGCTCTACTGTTTCTGCTGCGTCCCGGAGCGCCACGGCCAGCCGGCCTACAGGCCCCCAGGCGCTGATGCCTCTAGTTTGGTTCTGGTTGAGGGGGTTTGGGACTGTCATTCCTCTGTTTGGGAGGGGGATGTGGGTGGGGGTGGGACATGTTGGGGGTATTAGTATTAGAAAATTGGCGCTGGCAGCGAAGGCGGACCGGGGTGCAGCTCTGCCCATTGGTCTTGAACACTTTTTTTGACTCTAACACTATCACATCTATGGCTGAGGGGGACCTGACCTTTATGAGTTGGAACGTGCGGGGATTGGGTAACTATAAAAAGATGCGTCAGCTCCAGCTGCAGGCTGAGCGCCACGGGTCCAAGATTCTCTTTTTGCAGGAGACACACGCCCGCACGGAACAATGCGTGCGATTCGCTAAAACCTGGGGCCCCCATAGATTCTTAACTGACTTCTCTACTCAAAGTCGTGGGGTCCTGACCCTTATTCACAAGAGTCTCCGTTTCACCCTCATTTCCTCACACATTGACCCCCTGGGCAGGTATGTTCTGTTACACGCCACGCTTCAGGGGAAGGAAGTGGTTCTGCTAAACATTTATGGCCCCAACCTTGATGACCCGGAGTTCTACAGACAGGTCACGTCTCTTCTAGATGGCTTCCCCCTTGTTCCTATTCTTTGGGGGGGTGATTTTAACACTATTTTCGATGTAGCCCTTGATAGATCTGGGTCCAAGCCCCGTCATCTCTCCAGGGCAGCCTATGCTGCATTATCATCCTTACCTCGTTTGGCCATGGTGGACGCATGGAGGTTCTTTTACCCTGACTCCCGCATTTATTCGTTCTACTCCTCAGTCCACGACTCACACTCCCGAATTGACCGATGGGTGATCTCCAATGTCTTGGTTAAGGACGTGATACAGTTAATGATTCTACCCAGAACCTGGTCCGACCACTCTCCAGTGACCATCACCGTAAGTTGGAGCCCCGATCCTGGCCGGTCCCGGTGTTGGAGACTGAAACCCCTTGCCCTACTCGATCCAGAGTTCCGCTCCGAGTTCGGGGACTCTATTGAAGAGTTCTTTGAGTTCAATGCGGGCTCGGTGACATCCCTGGCCACACTATGGGAGTCTTTCAAGGCTTATATTAGAGGGATTGCACTTTCCAAGGAAAACGGGGTCCTCAAGTCGATCCGGAGAGATCTAGCCGAGAGTTAATCCAAGTTATCGACCCTGGAGGCAGCGTGTTCACTTCACTCTTCTCCGGGTAACCTAGCGGCCATTGGGGTGGAATTGGATACGTTTCGCTCTCTGGCTGACCGTGAACGGAGGTTTCTGGACAACCCAGGTATGGCGAGGAAATACAGGGAGGGCGAGCGCCCTGGCCGCTTCCTCGCAAGGTTGATCCGACATGAGACGGGTTCCCCACATATACTCGGGATCGAGAGACCGGACGGCTCCTTGGCTGTCTCCTCCCGGGACGTCAACACGGAATTCTTTAATTTCTACGAGTCCCTATATTCCAATTCAGACAAAGTATCAGTGGCAGAGATTGACTCCTTTCTTAACTCCCTTCCCTTGTCTGCTCTGTCTCCTGAGGCTGCGGGCTCCCTTGATTCCCCACTCACACTGGAGGAGCTCTCCGACGCTATCGACTCCCTATCCTCGGGAAGAGCCCCCGGCTCGGATGGTATCCCAGTCGAATTCTACAAGTCTTATAAGTCACTTCTGCTTCCCCACTTGTTGGCTGTTTGGGAGGAGTCGGTTGAGGCGGGTGTGTTCCCCCCTTCACTACGTGAGGCCACGATTACAGTCTTATTAAAGGCCGGCAAACCCCCCTCGCATTGTGGATCGTACCGTCCGCTTTCACTTATAAATTGTGATGCCAAAATATACCATCCATCATCCATCCCGATCAAGCCGGCTTTGTCCCGGGGCGTTCTACCTCCCTGAGTCTAAGACGTATATTTAACATAATTGACAGGATTAGCCCAGAGACTCAGGCTGTGGCGGTCACGCTAGACATGCAAAAGGCCTTTGACTCGGTCTCATGGCAATTCCTCTGGCGGGTACTTGAGAGCTGTAAATTTGGTCCCTCCTTTTTCTCTTGGGTCAAGCTACTTTATTCATCCCCCGTGGCTAGGGTCCGCACTGGTGACCACTGCTCCCCTTTCTTTGGGATCACCAGGGGGACGAGGCAGGGGTGCCCATTTTCTCCCTTGGTCTTTGCAATTGCCATGGAGCCCTTTGCGGACATGCTCCGTCACCGTCATGCCCACAGAGGCCTCCGTGCTGCGGGGAGGGCGGACATAGTCTCCCTGTATGCGGATGACGCGTTGTTGTTCATTCGCTCACCATCCATTAACCTGCCTCCAGTGCTTGAGGATATCATCTATTTTGGCCGGGTCTCAGGCCTTAGGGTGAACTGTTCAAAATCTACCCTGTTCCCACTTACGGAATGCACTCTCCCCCCCTGACACTCTGGGATTTACATGGGCTCAATCCACGTTCACTTACCTGGGAATAGAGGTAACGCGCCAGCAGGCGCTAACCTTCGAGGAGAACTTTCGGAGGTACCTCACACTTCTGTCCATTAAATTATTAGCCTGGGACAAGCTCCCCATTTCCCTTGCAGGCAGAATGGGATTATTGAAAATGGTGGTGTTACCTCAGCTGCTTTACAAATTTGCTAACATACCCTTGTGGCCAGGCGCGGACTTCTTTCGCGACTTGACTCGTATTGTTAACTCTTTCCTTTGGCACTCAGGAGCGGTCCAGCTTAAGTATGAGACTTTGTCCACTCCCATGGCCAATGGGGGCTTTGGTGCTCCTGATTTTCTTAAATACTGGCTGGTATCCCAGATCCAACATAGCTCCCATTGGTTCAACACAACTGACCCCCCCCATCATGTCCGGCTCGAGAAACTCGCGGTCTGCGACCGCGAAATTCGCTCTCTGGTTATACAACCCGCTCCTCTGGTATTGAACTCACAGAGCCCGGTCGCTAGCACATCCCTTGCATTAGCCAAGACATGGAAGCTGCTGGGAGTTGCCCACGCCTTCCACGGCAACCTTCCTCTCTGGAACTTCCTCCTGGGGGTTCCCCAGGTTCCACCACTTACTGTTCGTCGCTGGGCCGAGGCAGGCTATGAGTTGCTGCGGGACGTGTTTGACCAGGGTATATTCATCGAGTGGCTTGACCTCCCCCTGCCCTTGAGGAGTGACCGGAGTGTCTGGCTTCAATACGCGTCTCTCCGTAAAACCCTCAAGCGAAAGTATCAGATGTTCCCTGCGTTACCACCAGACGACCCGGCCGTTGAGGAACTGACCTCCCCCTCACCCATGAGAGGTAAAATCTCCAGGTTATACTCTATGCTGCAGTCCAGATCCTTCCCAGTATTCGCTAAACTTAGACGGTCTTGGGAGGTGGACTTGGATTTAGAAATGTCAGATGATCGCTGGGCACGTTTATGTGAACGCACTCACCGGGTGTCCCTTAATTGCCGATTCAAACTCATTCAGTTTAAAGTGCTGCATAGGTTCCACTACACCCCGGTCAGATTGCATCGTATGTCCAGTGAATACTCATCCAGTTGCCCTCGATGCAGTCATGATGATGCGGACTACATCCACATGATTTGTTCCTGCCCCCGCCTCTCACGGTTCTGGGGAGCGGTTTGCTCGACGGTATCCGCTATTCTCGATCACCCTATCGACCCTTCCCCAGCATTGTGCCTCTTCCACGACTTCCCTGGTCTCTCTCGAAACTCCAAAAAAATGGCCGGCCTCTGCATGCTCTTAGCGGTTCGATCTATCCTGCTTTGTTGGCTTCGCCCCTTTCCCCCCACACATGCCCAATGGTTGGGTGCGGTCACGTGGGCCTCTGACTCCGAGGAAACTTGGTCACACATGCAACCCATCCACTCCAGGCCTAGGGACATCTGGCTTAGGTTCCGCTCCTACATGTCCGACCTCAACGCGACTCCGGTTGCTTCTCCACCGCCCACTCTTTCTCATCAGTCCGAGGGCTCCCTCCACATCATTGTGTTCGCCCACCTCCCCTTCACATGTTGATTGTACTTATGTTTCTTAATCATCTTGTATGCAATCTCTGTATGCCTGTACCATGCATAACGTTGACAGACTGTATTTGCTGGGCGCTGTTCGCCTGCTGTTTTGCTGCCATGCTGCCTAATAAAAAAGAATTAAAAAAATAAAAATAAACACAATACACAACAACCCCCCCCCAACCACTTTTGTTTGTCAGATTAATGCTCTCATACTTACATCCATGGGTCTGCCACTCTGCATTCTGGCCTGCAGGGAGTCACGTGGAGAGCGGGCAGGAATTTCACCAAGGGGACTCTTGACGACTGTCTCAGTTCAAACGTGATTGGGTATCTGGTCCTCACGGGTCACAACGCAATCCATTAGTCTTGTGACTGTGAAAAAGCGATAAATCAATAGGTCATTGGTGAACCATCCTCTGCTACCACATGAAATGATGGGGAGGAAGACCTCTGTGGATAAGCAAGAGGATAGGCCAAGGGAAATCTCACGCCCAAAAAACAGAAGAGATAAAATGTTACAAGCTCCTGTTTTATTTAACAACACCCATATAAAACAGGGACAGCATGAACATTAGGCAAATCTCTGTCTCATCAGACAACATCTTAAAAGGAGTGTGACATAATTCTTGACGTGTCACTTCCCATAAACCTAAAGTGGGAAGTGGTTGGTTAAGGGAATCAACTATTTCTATTTTGTATAGGGGTTAGTGCGATCATTGGCCAGGCACCATGTACTAACTCCGCCTGAGACCTCCTTCTTTGTAGATACAGGGGAGGACATGTCATCTCTACAATATGCCTTTGACCGATGCAACAGTGTGTAGGGGGAACATGGACGGGAGGTAGTGATTGGTCAGTGGTGGCTTTCCTCATCCTCGGCACTTTGGAAGGTTATCAGAACATGAGCACAATAAGGGGTGATGAGAACGGCACCAAGGTACTACTTGTCTAAATAAGGTTACCATTTCATATTCTCTAGGCACAGGCCAGGACATTTATCTTTCAACGTTGCACTACCTTGTATCTTTTGCCATAAGAAATAGATGGGAATGAAGGTCTCTGTCTGTCTGTGTCTGTCTCTAATGAATATACATTCTCTTCCAACTGTGGGTCACGTGTATGGAGACCACATTTTGGAATATTCTGCTCAGCATTTAGGAGGATTTTAGCCCTTTTTATTGTGGGTATTGTTACCTCGCTTGGCCTCTAGAGACGTATTTGAGCTACTTTCCTTCCAATATTAAGTCTGAATTGGTGGGAATCTGACCTTCCAGCATTATCTGTTTCTTTGCCAATCTACAAGGACTGTGCCTCACTTCAGGGAACTGGGATCGTCTGTACCTTTTGCATGCTGAATCAGGCCTTTATTTCTCATGTAGCGTTGGCAAACATATGCTCTTATTGTCTGCGCTGTTCATCTGGGGTTTCTGCTAACTCAGCAAACCATGCCCCCCTGCAACCTCCGAAGCTTCTCCACTGTCTCCCATTCACCCACATGTGGCTGCACCGCCCATCTTGTTTTACATGGCTGCTTGTTTTAGTTGCGTTCTGCATAAGCAAACATTATGTGTATTCTTGTGCATCTTACGTTTCAACATAGAAAGTGCATGTGTTCTCTAACCTTGTGGATGCAAGCATATTCTTCATGTCTAAGTGCGATTTTACCTATTGTTCATGTATCTTCGTGATGGATGTGTGTCAGTGCTCAGCAGTGATGTCATTTTGATCACCGCTTGTACATGTCTTCGATAACCTGCAGGTTTAATGGTTCTTCGATCCCTGTGGGGTTGTCTCAGTGAGTACCGCCTGTCCCATCTGCGATACAGTGGTGGGGATGAGTCAGAAACCACCAGGGATGTACACCTGCCATTTCTGTAGCATCGGGATGGGAGAGGGGCCGACAAAATGAATGACACACTCATTTGTCTCTCTTCACAGTCCTTGTGCATCAATTCACTGAGAAAGGCAACTGTACTTAGAACAAATATACTGTACTGCAGAATAAGCCAATCAATAATAAAGCAACAATGACGTTTATTTACCTAGCGCTCCCTGCTAGCTAGTCAAAGATTTAGGGCCTCATTACGAGATAGGAGGGAACCATGCCGCTATTAGCGGCATGGCTACCCCCTTACCGAGTACCGGGTCCGTTGAATGAGGAATTACTGAGCCATTCCGACATTGGAGGGCCCGGTAATTCCTCATTCAAGGAACCCGGAACCAGTACATCCCCATTCCCATTTCAGCCCCCATAGGGCTCAATGGGAATGATGCTAACAACATTGTTAGCATCCTCGTCTGCTAGCGGGACCCGCTAGCAGACTCGTATTGGGGCGGTAAGGGGTTGACGGCTCTGGCACCTTTACCGGCGCCATTAACCCCTTACCGCCAACCTCGGAATGAGGCCCTTAGACATGCATTGGAAATGTTGAAGTGGGCCACAGTCCAAAGAGTAGGAGGTGGGTCTGTTATTATGTCCACGGCAGAGCTAGGCTCGCTCAAACTATCGAAAAATAAGGGAACAAGAGAGACTGAGAGCAGAATAATATGCATTGATAGAAACAAGGACATAGCCATCCATTGACAGGCAGCCTTGAACGGAGAGTAGATATAAGTGGCAAAGGTATAGGAGGAATACTAATAGATTGTGTGAATGCCAAAACGGCAGTAAAATACAACTCGATCTCCAATTGTTGCAAGAATTATTGTCAATATCTGACAGACTTTTCTTTGCACATGAAAGGAGAACATACCATATGTTTATCAAATGCCACAGCAACAGATGTAAATTGAGATTGGAAAAATGACAATAGCAAAGTTGAAAAAAAATAAAACATTCTAACAAGCACATTAAAATTAAAAATAGGCGAGGAAGGTCAGCATGTTGTTTGGAATTGTAAGCTAGAGTCCTTCAATATTCCCATGGGGTGAAGGTAGAGGGGAGTCTGGGAACGTGGGGGAAAAGGGGACAGTGGACAACGCATGCATGCACACTCAAAGTGATTATCTTTCTTTTTACTTTTTGCATTTAAGAAAATGGTGCTTGCCTGTGAGCAGAGCATTGGCGCAGGCTGAGGCAGGGTGCTTGCCTGTGAGCAGGACATTGGGGCAGGCTGGGGCAAGTCAAAAGGCCTCAAGAGGGACTGAAAAGTGTCCCTTTTGTACCGGCAACAGCAGACACAATGAGCCCCATTGAAGAGAATCAGGCACTTAAAAGGCCATGGTAGGATATGCAGATGCTGAGTCTACGCTCATACCATGATCTGCAGTGATGTCTGCATACTATTTCTCAGGCACCAAGTGTGGCCAATTTCTCAGGTGCAGATGTTTCTTTTTCAGCCACCTGCAGTTCCGTAGGAGCTGAGGATTTCTGACACTACAGTAGACTACCACCACCACCCCTATCTAAGCAGCTGAAGTAAAATGATTACAAATATAAAAATAATTTTCAATAGAGCTCTTACTGATGCCTTAATAATGAAGGGCCCATATATCTCTGCAACAAATTCAAACGCTACACCTCTGACCGACTGACAAGATCAACACAATCCAATACCCTCATCATACCCTCATCACACCAAGGTTCAAACTCCAAAACGCAGGCGGCAGAAGCTTCCCGGTGCTAGCAGCTAAAACTTGGAATGACCTCCCTCCAAACCTCAGAGTAGAACCATCCCACAACAAATTCCGCAAGAATGTCAAAGATGGCTCGTTATCAATGAAGCCTAACTACCTATAGAACTGGATATATAGGTCTTTATATAAATACTCTGCATATTCGTAAATTGCTCTTTGAATCATGTAATTAATTACACTGTTTACCACTCTTGGCCCTCTTCCGAATCCCACCTGCAAGGCAAAAAACCTCGGGGTCATCTTCGACTCCACACTCTTCTTCTCTCCTCACATCTCGGACGTCTCTAAGAAGTCACACTACCAGCTGCACCTTCTCAGAGGTATTCTTCCTTTCCTCACCTTCCCCCAAAAGCTCACTGTCTCCAGAGCTGTGGTCCTCTCTAGGCTGGACTATTGTAACAGCCTTTTTCCAAACCTGCCTGCTTCTACTCTCCGCCCTCTGCAACTTATTCAGAACAGGACTGCAAGACTTCTCCTTGGCCTCAAGCCCAGGGATCATATCTCTCCAGGACTGAAATCTCTGCACTGGCTCCCAGTGGCTGTGAGGATTAAGTTCAAAACCCTCTGAATTGTTCACAAGGCCTTCTGGGGCCTGGGGCCTCAATACCTTCAACTCTCTCTTCCTGAATATCTTCCTTCTCGAGCTCTTCGCTCATCCGCCTGCAAATCCCTCAGGGTCAGTTGCTTCTCCAAGCAACGAGTTGGTGGTAGATCTCTTTCTTCGGCGGGTGCCTCCCTCTGGAACATACTCCCTGCCTCCCTCAAACTTGAGGAGAACCATATCCGGTTCCGGAAGCACCTCAAAACCTTTCTCTTTGCTTTTGCTTTTTCTCCTCCTCTCCTCTGCTGACCTCCATGCTGTAACCTGAACTGCACTGGCTACCTGGACACCCTCTTATCTCGGGCCCAGGTCCTTCCCCTGCCAGAGTCTCACACCTGCACTGCCCACCTGGCAATCCCCGTACTTGGGGACTGTTTCTGTTTCCCTACAGTCCCCCTACCAGCCCTTGACACCTGATTCCTGCACTTACTTATTGTTATCATCTTCACACGTACAGCACTGTCCCTTCCCCCTTCCCATACACTTGCGCAATCTGAATGACACCTGGCCTAGTAAGATCGCTGTCCGTCCTCCCCCTATGGCCCTCCCTTGCATCGTCGTGCCTCGAAACACTTGTGTATAGGCGCGTTATAAATGCCATATCATATATCATATCATATCTTGCCTTGCCATGCGAATTTGTACAAATGTGTTTTTGATGCTTATGTAACCCTGTAAGAAATGTGCCCAGATGCCTAAGAGCTTTGCGCGCTATAGAAATAAATACAATACAATAACTTTTCTATCAGGCCACCTTTAAGTGTTTCCTTGATTCTTGGCCGTGATAGACCAATGGGTGAAGTAGCTGGGGCTGGCACCTGACTTGCTGTAGAAGGGGTCAAGGCAGGAAGCCTCTGTACCCCAGGCCGCGTGAGCTGAGCATCCGCGACCAGGTGCAGTCCAAGTCCCGGGTTGCATTAGTAGGCCAGCCTGGGTCTGCCAGCAGTCGTGCTGAGGGAGCACCAGAATTACCAGTGCCAGGTCGCATCTGGCATGGGAGGCATGTGCAATGTCATGAGGTGGGGCATGAGAAGTCACAGACTGCATTAACGGGGGGCTGGGTAATGATGAGGCTGCAGGTCTAGTGGGGTGACGGCAGTGACACTCCCACTGGCTCAGGGAGCACCATGCTGCAGCGATGGTGCCTCAGGCAGGGCAGCTGTCGTGAGGCACATGTTCACACAACGACTGGACTGGTATGTTTGCCTATTTGTAATTCAATCATGTCATCTTGTACAACCTAAATTGCTCGCCAACCATGCTAACTGTACCCTCCTGCGGTGTCTTATCCCTAGGTGTCAGTGGTGTGCCGCTTATCTAGGGTGAGGGGACGATAGAGGCTAGCCCTAAGTACATAAAAGGCAACCAACACTGGTACAAAGCCTTATGGGACACTTTGCGCTGTGCCACACGGTGAAGAAGATCAATTAGGAAACACAATTAGTTTAATTTCCCTGTTTTTTTTACCTCAAGTGCGGTATAAATTCAAGCTAAAAACAAAGCTCAGAAAATGAAAGAGCGGTGCGCAGAGTTTTCATATGTACAAATGTTCAAACAAAGAAGGGGGAATCCCTAGGTTAATGAGAAACCTCATGAACCAATAATGGCCGACTGGTTTCAGTGGTAGATGCAAGTGCGACCACTTTCTTCAGGGCCTTTGATGCCAGTGTAAGCACCAAAACAAAAAACAGCTGCTGGTTAGGAAGTGGACTCTGCACACCAGTCTGCAGCCCCATGTTCTACCTCAGTCCGCTCGACGGATGTGGCCTTCTCAAAAAGGAACTAATGGATAGTCCAGCAACCTTATCAGTAGGTCTGTCTGTTGCCTCGCGTAGTTGGAAAAGATCTGTGTGTGAAGGTTGTGCAAGATGACATGATTGAATTACAACTAGTCAAACATACCTGTACAGTGTTTGTGTGATTAAGTTAGGGTTCTAGTACAGGTTACTTACCCACCCACAGTCCCATAGTGTATTTAACGTGAGGCACATGCTGCCACTTCTGCACACAGGGAATCCCGGGGGCACACGGGACACATTCCCCCAGAGGGATATGGGTGCTAAACAGCGGCCAGTGACCTGCACAGGGGGACAGAGTGCCCCTCAGCGTATACAAGTTGGGGCCGGGTTTCGGAAACGGGCGACAGTCAGGTGCCATGTCGAGTTGTTCCCGAACCTTCACCAGTCCCTATGGTAGGAAGGGAGTGCATCCTAGTGGGCTTGTTGCGCGCACCCCTGGGAAATTTTCAGGCGTTTGGGGCCCTCATAGTGGGAGTTGGGGAGCAGTGATAGGAGATCCAGCTGGAGCAGCTCACAGTGAGTTGAAGTGGTGGGAGGATGTTCGACGCGCTGAGGAGTGGGGTGCTGATCAGTGGAGGGTTCAGTCCCTGTGTCATGCGGGTGGGATTTATAAACTGTGGAAACACAAGCCCTTTGGGATAGACACTGTATACAGTAAATATATAAAATAATATGCATACATGTGTTTTGTGTTGGCAATAAAAAGGCTGTGGCTTTTTATTAAACATAATACTAATAAAAACACATAAGTTAGTATTATCAATATTCCCCAACAGACAGGTGTGCAGTATTTTTCTTAGTTCTGTACTTTTGGGCACTTAGGCCAGGAACTGGAATTTGCCCTTCTTTGCTCACAGGGTGCCCCCATCGTGCGCTCCCAGGTCCGAGTGTTTGGGACCTGTAAATTGGCTGGCGAGCACTCCTGTGTCTGATGCCAATTTCCTTCCAGGCTCATGCCGCCTTCTCTGTCTTTCTTTTCCATGACTTTCAGACAACGACCGTTGTCCTGTGCTTGCCCAAAAGTACCTTTTCCAGGGGTGGGTGGGATCTGAGCAAACATAAACATGGATCTGTGAACGCAGAATCCAGCTGCACTCCGAGCAGAGTGTTCTTTCTGCAGGGCTGCACCATCTGCCTTGCCTGTGTATGTCACATTTGTCCTGGGGCCATGCCAGCATAGGGCTATTAGCCACCCAAATGGCCGGCCTGTGCCGACAGCCACTTTGCAACTATGTGTGTGGCTTCCTGCCTCTGCCCTTTCCTATTGTATGAGTGTTTTCTCCCACTTTGTAGAGGGGGAGATACACTAGGGGTTTCGGTGGTGACTCCTACCACCTATTAGCACCTTTTGTTGGGTCCTGGGTCCCCTCCCTGTCAGGCTCTTCCTGTGAGTTCTGCAGCAGTAGAGGATGGGGATAAGAGGGGGGTGGCATGCCTTATGGCTACCTTTCTTCCCCCTTCCCTCCTCTGTACCCTGTGGATAGCTCCCCAAACTTAAGGGCCTGTGCTCTTGAGCTCCATAGGGGTGCCCCCTCATTCCGCTGCACTGGAAATAAGCTGTGGAAACGCTATCCCTATGGGACATACACGCTATACAGTAAATACATAAAACGATACGCAGAAACTTGTTTTGTGTTGGAAATAAAAAGGCTGTGGCTTTTTATTAAACATAATACTAATAAAACATAACTTAGTGTTATCGACTTTCCCAACAAACAGGTGTGCAGTGTTTTTCTTATTTCTGTACATTTGGGCACTTGGGCAAGTAACTGAAAGTTGCCCTTCTTTGCTCACAGTGTGCCCCCAGTGTGAGCTCCCATGTCTGTGTGTTTGGGAACTTTAAATTGGCTGGTGAGCACTCCTCTGTCTGATCGCAGTTTCCTTCCATCCCCATGCCGCCACATCTGAGTGGGTTCACAACCACTCGGGTTCCCCCAAAAGACCCTTGCTCTATTTATATCCCCTTGTTGCTAAAATGTTCATATCCCTGTGTGGAATAACTCCATACCTTTTACTGACAGGTGGATTCTATCTCTGTGGAATAGGTCCAGGCAAAAAACTATACTCCCGATCCTGATGAAATTCAGGAACCTGCTTCAGCAGAATTATTCTACTCTTTTTGTACAGCTTTCTTCTAGTTATGTCAATAGCTCTCTTTGACAAGGCCACTCTCCATATTTTCATGAGCAATCTTTCCAACATAAATATCTCAGTTTCTTTCCAACTTCTTGCTATCCCGCTGTTAGCACAGGCGGGAAATGCGTCACCTTGCAACAGGGAACACTGCGGAGGCCATTTTGGAAATCACAATCCATCCAAAATCAGAGCCTCTGGCAGCCATACACACTGCCAGACCATCCAGAGTGTCTCAGGAGAGGTCAAGAGTTAGAGCAACCCAAGATCATTTGCGAAAAAAACTGAAGTTCACTGAAGCAGAACTCATTGCCCTGGTGGATGAGGTTGTGGCCCACCATGCCGAGCTATATGAAGCAAGGCAGAGGAAGACATCCTCCCAGCGCTGCACACAGATCTGGCAGGTGGTGAGCTAGAAGGTGTCGGCAGTCGGCCACATCCCCTGGGATGGGGAAGACTGATGCAAGCGTAGGAATGACCTGTGGGTCTGGGTCTGGGGAATCCTGTCCCACCATCAACAGGACTGCATGGCCACAGGTGGAAGCTTACTACCTGTATTGGACCTTAAAAATTTAGCACTGTGATCGACATGGAGGGGATTGAGGGAGTTTAGGAATCCTGACCCTGAGGATGGGTGCTCGCCTTGCTGGGGCGGCTCTCGTCCTCCTTCTCCTCTTTCTCCTCCTCATGCCCTCCCCCCTGCACTCCATATACCCTGGCTTGGTAGTCCTGCACCTGAAGGTCCAGGTGCAACCTGAGCAGCTGCCTGTCCCGCTAGCAGCAAATAATGGCAGCATGGTGTCGGAAACAGTGTTTGGGGCATGGATGGGTTTTATGTAGCCCTCTGATGTGCATTGTGTTCACCTGTGGCTTGATTCCTGGCTTCTGGGTTCATTTACCTGCAGCTGTATATGCTAGGTTTTCGGCGCGAATACCGCTGAGAATGTACTTGTGATATGGCTGTGTTTGCACTTTGTTTTGCCGCCGCTATTAGCACCGGCAGTAATAGTGCCAGCTGTAACAGTGCCGGTCCCTGGCATCCCCCATGTGTCCCCCCTATGCATGGTTTGCAATTGGATGACGCTAGATGCTGTTTAGCTCCTTCTTTAGGCCTACCAGGTCTTAGCTAGCTTTACCCCAACCTTATCAGGAGCTACCTTTGGCTTCCCCCCACCAACTATTGCCGCCGGGGGGCCCACCTGTGTTATTCTGACTCTGTGGCTCTTGTAAGTTGGAATGGGCCTTTATGATGCGCTTCATGCTGGGGGTCCGTCCTCTAAGCGTGGGACTATGTATTGAAACCCATGCTGCACCATGTTGTCTTGTTTCGAAGACAACGTGTTGCCCCTGAACTGTTGTCCCAGGCCGGAAATCTATGTTTCACCCTTACTGGGTCACTATAGAACTTTAAAACATACTGTTGGCCAGGCACTAGTAGCCAAGGCGCTGCAGGTTCAACTCTTCCAGTCGGGTGGTAGCTGTGTGTGGTATACCGCAATGATACCATCACGTAACCTGACATTCTCCCCATTTCGCCTGAGTTGGTATGTTTGTACTGCACCGGTTGGCCTGTGGAGCCATACATTGCACCTGGTGGATGTTGGTTCTAAGCTGCCCTGGCAGTCCCCAGCTAAACATTTGATCTCGGCCACAGATGCACTAAAACCTTTTCCTTTGATCGGCCACCTTACCACTTTCGCTCAAATCGTTGGATTTTAAAGTCTGCTGTAATAATGCCTTATAGAGTTTCTTTACAAAAACAGCTTGCACAATTAGGCTACCTGACAACATGTAATTCCCTCCGGCAAAATGTTTCCGCTAAAAGGATAACTTTGTGGTTTCAATTTTCCAATCCTAAGTGGTACACCATACGTCCCAGACTGCATGATAAAGCCATTCAGTGATTTAATAAATTGTAATTGGTTAATTATAATGCGCTTAATACCCAGCGGTTTCTAAGCGCGTTTCTCCGCGTCGTCTTGTTTCTAAGATGAGCATCCAAGACAAGCGCGTTGCCCCTGAGCTGTCCTTCCGAGTTCAATGATACATGCAATGAAAGGAGTTGTGTAGTGAGCAAACTAGATCTGCAGCTTCCCTATCCAAACTTCCAGCTCCTCGTTATTCCTGATGTTGAAAACCTCTGCCTAATGACATAGCACCACCTATTTAGCATGCCAAGATAGCAGACATCTGGGTAAAAACAAAACTTTTTAATGGGTGCTTTGCGTTGCTCACTTTAATTCTCACAGCATTGCCAGTTAACTGGTGGTTTGCGAGCTTTTTGAGTTGGAAATGTTCCATCATGCATATGAAAGGCTCCGCCACTGATCTGCGAGCTGTGGTTGCACCCTGAGCACCTTAGCGACTTGCAGAGCCATGGACACTGTGCGTGTGCTCCTGGTTGTGACTTGTGAAAATGGCGGTGCTCGTAGGTCCGGCCTGATCTGCATCTATATTTGGCTCATGGGAAAGCAAATAAGCGTCAAGTTTGTGTTTCTCGAGCATTTGCACTACAGGTACTGTTGGGCGTACCAATGATTTATCTTACACTTCCATCTCTGTGCATGGGTCTCCAGAGCGGGGCATGCTGTATTTCCCCACAGAAACAACCAGAGACGTTACTAGGGGGGGGCTTCAGGGGCTATATCCGGGGTCTTTTGGTTGTACCCCCGGATAGAATCTCAGGGTCTACAACCAAAAGGCTATAGCTAGCCCGGAATCCCGACAATCCCGACATTAGTGTAGCCCTGGATCTTTTTCCAGACCTAGTAACAACCCTGGCAACAACCCAAGTATCTGTGCGCCTGTGGCACTCGTCTCCTGAAATATTCAACCTTTTCAACGTTCAGGATTTCTTCTGATCTACCCCAAACCACTCCCCCAGCCCTCACTCTTGCTTTGCTCAGCCTATGTGAAAACCCCTGTGTTCTGGCTGTCCACGTGTTATCGTGTTTGTGCGCTACACGCACACCACTTTGTTTTGTCTATTTGTCTTGCACCAACAAAAGTTGGTTCCACAGCCCGTAACTCCTGCGCATGACATTAAAACAATGCTGTATTTGTGACCCCAAAAACACGACATTGGTAGAAAATTGTAATCCATATTAAAGCCTTAAGTGTCCTCTCGGATGTTCCCGTAACCTTTATAAACCCCTCATTGTTCTAGTTTGCTTGAGCAATCATCAAAACTGAGTGAAGTTTTTTAAGCTATACTGCCAGTCTATTGCTGAGTGCAGCTTTTTCTTTCAGACAGGTCAACATAATACCTGTCAGTGGTGGGAGCTCACCCTCTGCTCCTGCGGGTGTTCCTGTCCTCGATCTTCTCCTGGATACTCCTGAAGTCGGCATGCGGCACCCGACCCACCAATGACTTCCCATATTCTGTTTTTTGCAATATCCTCAACCTCGATGTTGCCACGCTCTCTTTGGAAGCGCTGGTGATGTATGATGTTTTGCGTCCCTATCCGCACCCTGGGTTTGTAGCTGCCAGTGAAAACTCTACTTCCATTTAAAACTGTTCAGTCCTCCTGTTTATTTACTGTGCATGCGCACTTAGTGTCGTGTTCAGCGGTTCATCCTGATGAGAGAGGAGCAGCTACATGCCTCTGCAGGAAATCCCGCCCCCCCCCCAGCTCCCATATGTTGGAGGCCTGAGATTGTACCATGTTTGACACCAGCATTTGTGCCAATACAGCAGAGGATATTTGAAAGAAGGTATCCACTGAGAAAACCCTGTCGAATGTAGCCCCGAAGAGATGAGCATCGGAGTGAGGAACTCAATGAAGGAATATGAAAAGGAGCGAAGAGAGAAGCTAGTGATGTCACAAGAGACATGCGTGACACCCCAAGAATACTGGCTGAAGAGAATGCATGGATCTTACAGAAACTGATGATGAAGTTAAGAATGGAGTAAACTTTCATTTGAGAAAAGAAGATTGCACATATGAGAAGTGCTGCAGAAAATTAACCGTTCAATAATTGTACAGATGCAGAAACGCAAGATGACTAAGTCATCCTAAAAGCTGGCTATATGTAGTCATTAGACTGCAGGTGAAGACGCCATTGAATAGGAGCTGGACATCAGTGTCATGAATGTAGTAAGCCCGGACCCATGGAGAGGAAAAGCAGAGAAATGTGTTGCAGCAAGAATAAGCTGTGATCGTAGAAGTACATGGCGAGGCTGTCTGGGCTGGTATCAAAACTGAAGCAGCCATGGTCGGTTATCTATTTTTGAAAGCGGTGAATGTGCGAAGGATGAGCCATCCCTTTTTAAGGTGCAAAGAAAGAAAACCAAGAGTGCCAAGTATTATTCATTTAAGACATTTAAATGCTGCAAAATGGACCACATTGTGGTCTCCTTTTACGTGAGCCAAGGATGGAAATAGAGTTGAGATTGAAGTCCTGGAACAACGATATTGAGAGCCTGCACTCCCATATATTCCCACAGACAAGGATACTTTGCAAGGCCAAGTTCAAAGAAAATCTTCATGGCAGAAGGCATGGGTGATGAGAGATGTTGGGCTAATTGGGTGGGGAGGTAAAGACAAGTCCACCTCCTGGCACCTGAGTCTGACCTTACGTGCTACTAAGTGAAACAAATGTTTCAGACATGGCACGAGCATTCCAACCAATTGTAGAGGGCCATATAACGAAGGGCCCTATAGTGTGAGAACATGTGTACAGAATAGTGTTAAAGATTACATGTTTTTAGAGGTAGGCTTAAGTTGTCCACCTGTCAGTGGGCAGCCAATCACAATCCTAGTTCCTATGCAATGCATACTTAGATGTTCCCCTTAAGCCTATCACAGCCTTTGATAGGTTTTCTGTTATTTGCCACGTAGTATCACATCACTTCTGAAATATTCTTTGCATATAAGGACGTTTTTATGAGAAAATCGTCGAGAGCCCGAATGAACATCATTGATGTCCGTTGTAACCTCCCTGTTTTATATAATTGTTAATAAAACAGTATCTTTGCCACCTTCATGAGTTGGTTCGGTTATTTGGACTCAGAATTACTCTGCAATCCCATCCATTGAATACCCGTTACTAAAGGGCCATATGCTCACGTGGTAGCAGAGGATTGTTGAAAAAGATCCAAACTTGTACAGTTCCATTATTTTGGACGATCAGGCATCCTTCGCCATCAGCCGGAAGATCGCTGGGTTTCCTATAGAGAGCGGCCGATAGAAATAAACTTTCAAGAAGAACCGAGATGGTGGGCAGGTCTCCCTTTGACAAAATACCTGCCCCATTTCCACGGGTGCTGTGCGGATGGAAGGTGAAGTGGTCGTATTGAAGGAGGAGTTGATACCAAATGCCTCCAGTTGATTAACGAATGGTGAGTAGATTAAGGGGAATGGCAAATAAAGCGGATGGGATTGTGATCATTTTTTGAATAACGGGAAATATTGTGAAGAGAAAAGGTAGTCCCTAGGAGTCCTGACTGAAGGGAGTTTCACAAGGAGACTTCTCAAATCCAGTAGAGCAGAAACATATAACGCGTAATCAAAATGACGTAAAATGATGTCTCAAACCCTGTATAGAGTATAAAATAAAGGTGAGATAGATAAGGTGATCACGGGGTATATAAATGTGTAATGTCGACTAGTCTGGATGTTGTTTGTTGAGTAACGATATCAAAGAGTAATAGAAGTTGTAAAAAATTTGAAAAGGTTGAGGAGCGACAGTGACTAATCATAGCGAAGTGGTTGGTGCCAATCAAGGAAACAGATATATCGAATAAGAAAATAGGTAAACTGTTGAAATTAGAGGCTTGAGCAGCGATTGACGGTGCATGCTCATATTTGTTGTTTTAAAATGTTGAAAAGGTAGTGATTTAAGGATAAGTATAAAGGTTATTTAACAGTCTGGTAAGTATTGACAGTCAAGTGAGACTTGTCACTATGGGAGACACTACTCTTTTGCACTTATGCAAAACATTACCAAAGCACATGCCCAAGCTCAAACAGCATAGTGCGTGCGGAATGGGTGAAAGGCACAGCAGATCAAATCTTCATGCCGTGGTCACAAGGGGGATTATTGTCAAAAGCGTTATTGCAACACATGACCACATACTTGCGTGCTGCGTACACTGGGAAGAAACTAGAGAAAAGATTAGTGATTCTAGAGTGCTGGAAGATGTACCAAGAAGAAAGAGAAGATCTGCCATCTGAAGAGTGGATGCTTAGTCAGCACAAGGAGGAAGGTGTTGAGCCATCAGCTCCCCTTACCTCACCCGAAGCAAAAGGTGCTAGTACGGAAGAAATGGGGTTATATCCTTTAAAAGAAGTTGAAAGCGGCGATGGGGAAGGGTAACTGATATACGAAACCCCCCCTCACAGTAGTGACAATAAGAATAAAGGAGTGAGTGGTCGAATCAGTTGACAGAAAAAGACAGGGAGATTAAGAGATGGAAAGGATAGTAGGAGAAAGCGGACGAGATGGCGCTCGGGCAGAACAAATGGATGGGAGGACAGATATTTCTTAAAATAGCTGGGAAAAGTATCAAGGAAGTTAGGCAAAATGAAGATAAGGATGAACAAGAAAGAAAAGACAAGGAATGAGAGAAAAGATTGAAAGAGAATGAGAAGAAAAGGAAGAGCAGACATCGATGAGAACAGATATCTCAGGAGGAGCAAGAGAAAAAAGAAGAACAGGCAGAAGGACAAATAATGTATGACAATACCAGTGATAGAAGATAGGGATAGAAGAGAAAGGAAGAGAGAAGAGGAGGAAGCGCAAAGACTAAGGTACAAAACATCACACAGATGAAGGGAAGAAGAGGAAAGAAGGGAAGGAATAAGGAGAGGAGAAGAACAAAGGCAAGAGGAAGAAAAAATTTGACGGATGCAAGAAAGCGAAGAGAAATAGACAAAGAAATGGAATAAACAGGAGTCGATGAGGTCTTGATACCAGTCTCATTTGTCAGGAACCAAGCCCATAAATACGATGGGATAGAATAGAAGAGTTCCTTCCGATAAAGGAAGCAATGCCAATGGCATCTAGAGTAGCATTGGAAGAAGAAAGATTTGAAGCGGTAAGCATTGAAGAAAGGATCGACAAGGTCTTTCAACAGTTAAAGGAAGGTAGCAAGTATGGGATTCAAGGGAAGAGTGATCAATCCCTAGTATTTCAATTACGAAACGCAGAAGAAAATCTTTTCAGTCACAGATGTAGAGCATTGTCTTTAAGTAGACTGAATCTGTATAAGGGTGAAGGGGATGATAGTCATACTAGTTGGGGAATAAACATGTTGGATGAGGAAAGAGAGTCCAGTCTTTGGGTAGAAGGAGGGAGCACGTGTGCCCTTGAAGGAAGTCTGCAAATGGATAAAGACGTGAGACAGTCGGATCTGGAACAGCCTAAAGATAGGATGCCAGATCCCATAGCATATCCAGTACGTCCCTGAGGATGTTTGTATAGTGAGAAGAGGGAGTTGCCACCATATGTGAGCAAGATAAGGTTGTTACCCATGAGGAGACAGACGGGAAAGAACGTCCCTGCCATCAATGGACCAATGATGGAATCTGAATTTATGAAGGGGTTAACTCAGTTCCCCTTATTGGAAAAAAGGAGAGCAAGACCACAGTATTTCACATGGCCACAGATGGAGAAGGATAATTTAAGGTTTAAGCTCCTGAGTTTGACTTTGGGTGCTGGGAAATGGATTTACGAATTAGAATAAATGACAGGAGGAAACACATTGGCCATAGGGGACAAAAGGTCTCCTGGCAGCTATTCTTGGGGAGAGGGATGATGACATATGGAGAAGAGCAGGATATTCAAGTGTGACAGCACAGAATACAGTGCATGTTGGAGCGCCATTTAATAATTTTAGAGTAGATGTTTGGAGGGCTCTCAAGGTACAGTACCCGATACATCAGATATGGGTGCAATTATGACACGAAGGATGAAGGAAGATTTAGACCCTATTGCTTACATTCAGGATATTCAGGAGAAATGGCAACTTGAAACTGGCAAGCCGTGGGAAAAGACAGTGGCATTATTTTACCACACGTTATGTCAGGGGTTGCCTGAGCCGGTACAGAGGCAGATAAAAAAACAAGTGGGGATGGAAGCAAAGCCATGGGCTGAGATACAGCTAACAATAGTAAATCATTGTCAGTTATTACAAGAGAAAAATAAGAAGAAAGACGAGAATAGGAGTTAGTTAAAAAACGATTGTCTAAATTTGCCATAGAAGGGGCGGTATTGACAAGCAGAAAAGGATTGGGAATGTAGGAAGCAATGGGTGGATCGCAGGTGAGTAATCTGAGCCCAGTGGATCAAGGTGGATATGGGTTTGTGCCACGAGGCAGAGGCACAGGCTACAGAGAAAGAGGAGGTGGATTTTAGAATAATCAAGGTGGGTTTCAATGTACGCAGAATGAGAACCAGAGTATTCAAGGAGGATATAACCAAGGAGGGCTTGTCAGACAGGCACCCCCAGTATGTTGAACTTGTGGAATGACAGGGCATATTGCACACATATGTGGAAGCCAAGGGAATGTACAAAAATTTTCCATTTTCAAGAAGGGGGACAGCTTATCCACTACCATATAGCACAAAGACTAGAGAGGGCTTTTCCCAGGATCACACATTTTTATCAGACACAAGTACCACGAGTACATCAGGTACATCAACAAGAACGAGTGCAAATTAATCCACCACAAGGGCAGTCACAACAAGCCTATATGCAGCGCAGCAGTATGCAAACACAGGATAAGTACTGACACCAAGAATAGGACATGCAACTGTGGTAGGAGGAAATCCTTTAACAGGGATGGGGATGAGCCTGTACCCCCAATAGGACAGCTCACAGGGTGACTTGATGTGTTCAGTACTATCTGTGACAACAGACCCCCAAGAGGAATCAAGGGTCGATGTGACGATATGAGGCAAATCCTTTTCTTTTCTTGTAAACACTGGAGCAACTTGTTCGTGTATACGAGAGGGGAAATATCCGATGTCAGGAATTGCAATTAATGCTCAAGGGTTCTCTGGAGCTATGAGTGAAGTTACTTTTACCAATCAATTACTAGTCTCTATAGCAGTAATGTGACATGGCTGTTGCTTTGTTATATTCACGACAGACACTGGTTAACATTTTTGGAAGAGATTTAATGACAAAACTAAACATGACAATTTAATTTACCGATCAAGGAGTAGTGTGCTCCATTCCAGCGATACACTATTTTAACATGGGAGAATGTATACTGGCGTTCACAGGGCAAGTGGCTCCGCGAGGCGTTCCAGTAGATCCAGAGATTTTTCCATATGCAGTTAGCATTTTACAGACATGGCTACCAGGCTTGGTGGGAAAAATTGTGAGGATACCTGATGACTTTTTATTCAGACGCGAATACCTATGGACGAAGAGGGAGGACAGACTATCCCTATAGAAATAGAAGCAGCCATAGTACAAAGGGAAATGGCAATCCTCGAAGGAGTCCATGATGAGCGTAGACCATGGAGAACAGTAATAGCTCTCGAGGAAGGATACAGATTGACTGAAATAACTGATGACGACATGTTCAGGGAAGACCGAACAGATGATGAAGAGGTGTTCTTCATGGGCATCACATACTGGATAAGGATAGAAAAGAGTGAAGTCCCACAGCTAATGGTGATAATGCGGCAACATTTCAGGAAGACTTGGAAAAGGTGCCAAGCGCCATTTGGACCACAAGCCCTTGTGGTGTAGGTTTATTAAAGGGAATCAGAGAGATTAAAATAAAGCTTAAGCCAGGAGTGATTTTACCTCGAGCAAAACAGTACCCCATGTCTAGAGAAGCTGATGAAGGTATATTTCAGAGCATTTCAGCACTGATGAAACAATTGATTCTGGTGCCATCAGAATTATCATGCAATACTGCGGTGTATCCTATTAAAAAATCTAAAGGAGGATCGTGGAGATGTATACAAGATATGAGACCGATTAACCAGATTGTAGATGCAGAGTTTCCTTTACTTACTAATCTGGTGATGATACTGTGCAGACCTGATGGAAGCTCGATATTTCACAGTGATTGACTTTGAAGAATGCATTCTTCTCAATCCCATTACACAAGGACTCACAAGACTTGACTTATTTTACGTTCCGCCAAACTTGACTGAAACATACTAGGCTGTCCCAAAGGTACTCTTAGTCCCCATTGATCTTTAATAGAGTTTTACAGATGGATTTAGGCAATATTGATCTCAAGAGTGCGGTGATACAGTACATAGATGACATTTTCCTTTTCAGCACCACAGAAGATGAATTGCAGACAACATTCTGTTCAGTTGATGACCATTCTAGCAGACAAGGGATATAAGGTAGACAAGGAAAAATTACAATACTGTCAAGAAGAAGTGTTATACAAAGTCAGTTAATTTCACATGAAGGAAAGAAAGTGACTCCTGAAAGAGCTGAGGCATTTATGAAAACCTCAAAACCAAATACAGTGAAACAAATGCAACAGTTTTTTGGGGTTATGCAACTATGTCAGAGCCTGGGTGTTTGATTACAGTACGCACACAAGACCACTTCTAAAAGCTTTAAAGAAAGCACAAGTTGGGTGAATAAAAATAAAATGGACTGAAGAGATGAAGGAAGGGTTTGTGCAGCTGAAAAAAGCCATTTGTACAGCACCTGTTTTAGCAATTCCCAATTATGATGAGGAATTTTATTTGTTTTTGCACACAAATGGAACAGTCATGACAGCAGTGCTTACCCAGAGAACGACATTGGGGTACAAACCTTTAGCGTATTACAGTGGGGTTTTAGACCCAGTTATGAGAGGACTCTTTGGCTGCTGCCGTGTTTGGGATTGAGAAGTCTACAAGTATTGTCATGGGCTGATCCATGACTCTCTTCGTGGAGCATGCTCTATTTGCCATTTTGGAGAAACCCAAGGGCACATTAACATCCCAAAGAGTTTCAACTTATGAGGTAATGATTTCTAACCCAACGTTTAAGATTGTAAGATGTAAAATAGTGAGTCCTGCCATGTTTATAGCTGAGCCAATAAATGAAAGGCGATCATGTGCATGACTGTGCTTATTATGTTGAATTTTATGATGATATACCTCGTGTGAAGACAAATGCTTTAGCAGCAGTGGAAATTCTCTTTATTGACGGTTCTTCAAAAATTGATCAGACTAGTGGGGAAAGGCATCAGGTGCTGCAGTGGTGAGGCATAGATTTAATGGAGAATTTGAAGTTGTAGCAAGTGCAAGGCTACCATCTCACTTTGCAGTGCAAGTGGCAGAATTACTAGCGCTCATTGTCGCGCTCAAGAAACATGAAGGGAAGGAAGTGACAGTGTACAGTGACTCTGTCTACGTGACGTCAACTGTATATGATGGGATAGCACATTGGAAGAGGAGGGGCTATCTCAGCGCAGACAGCACTCCAGTGCAATATGCATCCTTGCTTGATAGGCTTATTAAGGCGCTACAACTCCCAGTGGCCATAGCGGTTGTTAAATGTGCAGCGCATACTAAGCAAACAGATTTTCTCTGTTGCAGGCTGCAGACGAAGAAGTGAGGAGTTGCATATTACCCAGACATTCCGAGTTTTGATACTGAGAGTATTAAAGAAAATGTAGTCACAACCATGCTAGTGCAAGAAGGGTTGAATAAATTGTCGATAACCCAACTAATGGAGATTCAAGGAGTGCACCACAGGAAGAGCAGAAATTGTAGCAACAAAGGGGGTGTGCTTTATCCCACACAGAAGCATTATGGTGACAAGACAGCACTGGAAATCTGGTGATGCCAGTAGCATTATTTAAGGTCACGCTTGAACAGCTGCATTACACTGTGCGTGTAACTAGGGAGAGTCTTGATGCTACAATTGCAGAAGACTGGTTAATTCCTAATTTGTTGGAGCACGTTGCACTATTTATGGTAAACTGCATTGTGTGTCAAAAGTTTATTGCTGGGCACACACTGAGGACAATTAGGGGGTAATATCTCAACCAAATGATCAGTTTCAGCATTTACATAGTGACTATGTCGATATGCTGCAGGAATGTAATGGATATAGGTATCTACTAGTGGTGGTGTGTTCCTTCTCTAGGTGGATCGAGGCAGGTCCGTGTACACACCCTGATGCCACTTGTGCAGCAAAGTATTTAGTGCATGAAGTTTTCCTGAGGTCGGGTGTGTATGAAGTGCTGAGATCTGATAAAGGGCCCCATTTTGTTAATGAGCTATTCGAAGAGATAGGGCTTCTATTGAGTATTAAGCATACATTTTCTTCTGCTTATCACCCGCAAGTGAACGGGATATGTGAGAGACTCAACAGCCTCCTTAAAGGAAGGATTGCCAAGATTAGATTGACTTTGAAGAAGGGATGGCTATGTTGCCTACCCCTAGCCTTATATGCCCTTTAGAATCATCCAGGATCAGACCACCACCACCACCTCACCCCGTACAAACTAGTGACAGGGCGTCGAATGAAAAACGTCCCTTACTCCTCCATCTAGAAGTAAAAGTGATGCCCAGAGTCTAGCTAAACCTTTAGGTGATGCAATGCATTACTATTTGACATGTATGACCTCTAGCATTTCTTTCATTTCAGATCAAATCAAGCGCCAGGGGGGTTGGTCTCAGAACACAGAATAAGATAATTCAATAACCAACCTAATTGAACTATTATCGGCACCTAAGTTATACTTTGGAGACCTAGTTCTCATCAAGAATTTTACTAGAAGGTGGCATGAGCCACTTTTTAATGGTCTTTTCTGTGTTGAGAATATAACCCCTTCAGCTGTGAAGGTCCAAGTGAGACGAGCTTGGCTTTACTTGAATGACGTAAAGGCCTATAAAGGTAAGAACTGCCCTCCCACCATTGCTGATCCAGATGCAAGACAAGAAGAAGGTCAGCGTGTGCAGACTCGATCAATGACGAAGAAGAAGGATGATAAAGCAACCAGTGGTTAATACAGATTTTGTATTAGACTAGAATTCAATGGGCATTCCTTATAGATATTTTAGCAGAAAGTGCAAAGACTGGCAGAGAATTCTAGGAATTTTGAAATTAACTTTCAGAGATACATTGGAGCATCAGAGCTATGCCTAAACGTCAGTTCTTGATTAGAAACTGGAAACAATATCAGTATCCAGATTAATTCCTTTGAGAATACCTGTTTTAAGCCGTTAAACATATGGGACTTACTGATAGTGATGTTCACCGACTTGTGCTTGTTGTCGTTGTGTTTATACTTCAAGTTTACCCTGTTCTTGTGAGAAGAGACGTTGATATTCTTACTTTCATACAGGATCCTAAAAATGGTGCAGTGATAAGAAGGCTTCTTACTGCAATTATCGAGCATATTTTACAGTTGCACGTATAAAGAAATGTGATGATTGTATTCAAAATGATTAAGGATGAAAATGCATTGGTTCTGTGGGAAGAACAAGTGCAACGGTAGTAGGATGGAGCAAGTGATGGATGCCTATGTTCTTATGCATAATATATGCTTGCATGATCGTTCTCTCTGTATTTATGTCCCTCATTTTTCACAGCCTTTATCCTCTTAGCAATTCCACTGTCGGCAAGGTCCCTATGGTTTTTCCCACTATGGGAACTTCTTTTGATATACTTCATGAATGGTACATGGCCTCTAAAAGACACAAGAAAGATGCAGATGAAGATAATGAGGGGATAAATACCTATCTAGATAATGCAGCACACTTGGGGAATAACATGTGGCAACAAAACATGAGAAAAGTGGGGAAAGAACATCTAAGGAGAGTTGCTACGTCTGTTCTCTCATCCCCTATGCCATGAATGCAGTGCGAACTTTCTTCGCCAGAGAAGTCCCAGAACACGATGCAAGGTGCCTCAGTCATCTTGCAGCATGTATGACTAGAGGACAATTTCAGGGAAGTTGGGCCACTTTACGATGGAGATCGAAATGCTCATTTCCATACCAAGATGACTATATCAAGGCCCCACACATGTAAAAGGAACCTGGATGGAAGAGCAAGATGCTTGTGTATCCCGCAACAGGACAGGATGAGGTGGCCATTGAAGAGATGAAGAAAATGAACTGCCCTGATGTGACAGAAATAGCTGGATCACCTGGATGTTGGGAGCGAACTCAAGTCCTAGTCTATGGATGAGTGAAGTCCAGGAAGGGATGGGAGGAAGGATTGATGTCCTGTGCAGCTCATCTACTGAAGCCAGAATATGTACATGAGGTGCAAAGGGTGAACGATGGATGTCTGTAGCCATGGGCTAAACATGCCAAGCTACTGACATGGGTGGAAGATGAATCAGGCCCAATGGTTGTAATACCGTTGGCAAATGCAATATTATACTTCCGAGGACACAGGAAGAATCATGTGGGAGATAACAAGGGATGCAGAACTACATTTGCCGTTTCCAGGATGGGAGAAGGGGCAGCCATCCTAATGGGTCGATATTGGGTTTTTGGGTCTAGAGCCTACATGAAGTTGCCCAAGGATTGGGGTGGAGTATGCTCCTTGGTGCTCATCCATGCTCCAGCATTAGCGATTCCTCAGAGTGACCTGAACAAAAAAATGTTCAAAAGCTGATGCCCATTTGAGAAAAAGATCGCTTGAACTTCTCAATCGGACCAGAAGAGAGAATGACTTCTCAGTCATATTAATAAAAGCATATGACTCAATTCCTTATGAACACAGGTTGTTCAGCAAGACTGCCTCAATATTTATGACTTTATTCATTCCTAGGATCCAAACGATGGCCACCTCCAAGTGGTTGAAGATTACGAGATGGGAGATTCTGCAGACAATCAATGCCACCATAAAGGGATTCGATGCTATCAAAGAAGAGCTGAGGGTCATACGACTAATGACCCTGCAGAACAGATATGTCCTAGACATGATCACAGCGATGGAAGGAGCAGTTTGCACCAAAATCAGGCCTTCATGTTGCATGTTCATTCCTTCACATGAGGACAATAATGGAACTTTGAGAGAGGCCATAACGTTGTTAACAAACCTGCATAATAAGATGGAACACGAGACAGAGGACATTGAGGATAACAGTTGGATTGCCTCCATATTCTCATGGATTCCGCAGTGGTTGGCACACATATTCAAGATGCTTGGAGCAATATTGGTGATGGTGATGTTTTGATTCTGTGAGATCAGGATAGTGATCGCTCAGTGTAAGAAAACAGCAAAGAAGGCGGTAGGAATGAAGATCATGATTGATGTTGAATCTGGGTGCTGTCATGGCCATTGGATAAGGGTCCAGGCCTTCCTCCCCCCAAGGTTCCAAATGGACCCAGTCCTGGTGCCTCTAGCGCCAGACTCATGGAAAACATGCACCAAGGCCAGGCGTGGCCATAGACCATCATTGGAAGGCACGTGCCAGAGTCCCTGGGAGGGGCAAAGTGGAGCCACAAGGTGGGGCCAAAGGGAGGGGCCAGGGCCAGCCTATTTAAAGCCAACCCACCCGCATGTCTCCGCTTCACGTTATTCTGCTTTCAGCAGCGTAAAGCTTACCGCTGTCCTTACCTGCTCTTCATCTCCTCGTGCATCCACTTGATTCCAGCTGCTCCATCTCTGAAGACCATCTTACCTGGATCCCGCTATTTCATCGCGGAAGGCACATCTTACCTGATTCCAGCTACCACATCGCTAAGGCGCCTCTTACCTGAATCCAGCTACTCCATCGCTGAAGGTGCACCTTACCTGATTCTGGCCGCTCCATCGCTGAAGGTACATCTTAACTGATTCCAGCTGCTCCATCGCTGAAGGCGCACCTTACCTGATTCCAGCCGCTCCATCGCTGTGCGCGCATCTTACCTGCATCCCATCGCTAGCGGAGTCGGAGCCTTTCCTCACCTGATCCGGCCATCCAGCAACGCAGGAGCTCCACTTCTTTTTTTTATCTTTGCAATACCTTCATCCTGCAGCCGCAGAGCCGATGGCGCCAGTCTTCTCCTGCAAGGGAAAAAGAACACAACAGGTTAGAAGCCATATAAATAACGAATGCTTGGCCACACTATACCTGAGTCCTAAGTTCCATTATAAAGGCCAACTTACCAGCTAATTCGGGAGCGTCGTCATTCTCTAGGGAATTCCCGGACTCGCTCTACGACTCCGATCTGCCATCTTCACACCTATTGGGAAGAGATAAGACATTGCAAAAATTACTATTAATAATCAAGGCAAGAGACATTATAACAAAACAAACATTAATCATAACCGAAAGACTTTCCTTCTAAGTGGATTGGTCACAGCCGGTCTGGATCACCACTTCCACGGACTAGTGAAGCAACTAGGTCCACTCTACGCACCCCTGCTACAAGAAGCAGGACAGAGAGCTCAACGTTACAAAACCACAGGTGAGCGTGCATGGGAAAACCCTTGCGCACTTCATTTTGGCATGAGAGGGTCGAGGGAATTCACAACACCACCACGCCATTCTCATTGCCTCTCCTCTTCTCTCAGGGGCAATACCAGCCTCCAGGACAGCAGGCTTCGCAGCAACCAGAAGAGGGAGGCGATCCAGGGGAGCCAAGTCGAGGGAGGGCTCCAACCGTGCCCCAATGCCCCCGCAGAGACCATGTGAGCGTAACAGAACGCAAAGCCTCTCTGAATCTCTGCCTGGGAGTAATGGAAACGGCTGAAACCGACCAGTTAGCCCAATTACTGGGGGAGCTGCGGGGTGAAGTGCATGCCTCAAGGCAAGAGACTAATTCCTTGAGGAGAGACCTTATTGTAGCTTGAGTACGAATGGATGATCTGGCGAGGCAAGTACTCCAGGCACACGCAGGACAAGTTCCGTTACCCGGGAATGCACCAACTCCTTTGCCTCAATCGTCACCACCAGTGCAAGTGGTACTTCCAGGGGAAGTCCCACTGGCACCAACAGAACGCTTCTCCGGCGACCCAAACAAATATGCGTGTTTCATGAACCAGTGCCACCTCCACTTTTTGTGCCGACCAGGAGCCTTCCCTAACGACAGCGCAAGGGTGGCCTTTGTACTTTCCTATTTCGGAGGCTGTACAGCTGACTGGTCCATACCATTAGTAACCCTGGATGATCCAATACTTCGGAACTTTGGGGAATTCCAACGGGAATTGGAAAAATTGTTCGCCATGCACACCCAAGGACAAGCATTAGACAACAAACTACCATCTCTTACACAAGGAAACCATGACTTATTGACTTACATTGCCACCTTCAACCGCCTCATAGCACAGACTAATTGGCCTGAGGAGAAACGGGCCACACTTTTTTACCGGGGGCTACGTGGTGAGTTAAAGACGTACTAGCTCAAGTAGTCAATCTGCCCGAGTGTTGTGCGGAATATATCAACCTAACTGTGCAATTGGACCACCGGTTACAAGACCGAATAATGGACCGCACGAGGGCGGAAGGGAGATCAGTTTACATGCGACCTCGGGACAATCAAACCAAGGCTCATGAAACCACCGAACCTATGCAAATTGGAGGATTACGAGCTCCCATTTCCAAGCCTGAGAGGGAAAAAAGGAGACAGCAACAACATTTTTATATTGCGGAAAGGCTGGACATTTCTTGCGAGATTGCCCTACTAAACCCCCCCAAGAAGATGGTAGGTGCCACGGGCAATGGCAATGAAGAAAAGGAACAGAAGTTGGAAAACTGAGGCGCATGGCAAGTGTAGGGGACCATTTGTTGAGCGGAATTAAGAAAGTTGTACAGACCTCACACCTAGTCATCCCGGTATTAATAACCCATCACCTATATTGATAGTGGTGCGGTGGGAAATTACATCGATCAGGATTTGGCCACACGGATAGGCCTTCCACTTCAGCAGAAATCACACTCGGAAAACGTTACTGCCGTGGATGGCTCTCAGCTGTCTTCAGGGCCAGCAACTCAACACACCGATAAGGTAATGCTGACATGTCAGGATGGTCATCGGGAAAGCATTTCATTTGATCTTATAGGGGCCCCCAGTTCCAAATGATCCTAGGAATGCTGTGGCTTGAAACCCATAACCCAAGGATTGACTGGCGCACAAGAAAGCTGACCTTCCCTCAAGAATGTGCAAAGAGCTGCTACCATAGAGACGTGAGGAATCTACAACACAAGGTGAAACCCATCCTAGGAATTTCTGGCTCATTACCTTCCGAATATCAAGATCTTCTGAACGTGTTCCAAAAGGAGCAAGCTAACACCCTGCCTCCACACAGAACCTACGACTGCCAAATCAATCTGGCCCCAGGGGTACAAATTCCCTGTAGCAAAATCTACGCTCTGACTGAGCAAGAAAATCAGCACCTAAGTACATATCTAGATCAGTACCTAGCTAATGGGTTCATCCTCCTGTCCAAGTCCCCAGCCTCCTCAGCTCTCTTCTTCATGCCAAAGAAGGAAGGAGATCTCAGAACCTGTATAGATTATAGGGCGTTAAACCAGATTACCGTGAAGAATAGATAACCTCTGCCACTCATTCCCGAACTACTTGACCAAGTAAAAAATACTCAAATCTATACAAAATTGGACCTACGAGGAGCTTACCATTTGGTAAGAGTGAAAAAAAGGCGATGAATGGAAGACAGCATTCCGAACCAAATACAGACTTTTCGAGTACCAGGTCATGCCCTTTGGGTTATGCAAAGCACCAGCAGCATTCCAGTTCTTTATGAACGATGTACTCTATGAACTGCTGGACGTCTGTGTCCTTGTCTACATCGATGACATCCTCATCTATTCGGCATCCAAGGAAGATCACGTGGGCCATGTAAGGGCCATTCTGGAAAAACTCTGTAAGCATTGGCTGTTTGCCAAATTGGAAAAATGTTTTTTCCATGTCACGGAAGTCGAGTTCTTGGGCTTCATGCTTACCCCACGAGGGGTGCACATGGACACTTGTAAGGTGGAAGCTATTCTTCAGTGGCCATCCCAGACATCGACCAAGGGAGTGCAGAGTGTACTCGGGTTTGCCAATTTCTACCGGCAATTCATCCCGGGATTTTCTCAAATCGTTCATCCTATTACTTCTTTACTAAGAAAGAATAAAAAGTTTTCTTGGACTCCCGACGCTGAAAAGGCCTTCCGGGAATTGAAATTGGCTTTCACTTCAGCACCCGTTCTTCGGCATCCTCCGTCCAAATCTGCCCTATGTAGTTGAGACCGATGCCTCCAGTGTGGCCATTGGGGCGGTGTTATCACAAAGGGACCTGGACATGGGGTAGTTACATCCCACAGCATTTTGGTCCCGTAGGTTTACAATACCAGAAATGAACTATACCATAACCAACCAAGAATTATTGGCGATCAAAGGAGCCCTTATAACCTGGAGACACTACCTCCTGGGGCCTAGACATACTGTCATTGTAATCACGGATCACCGTAATTTGCAATATTTAAAAACTGCCAAGGCCCAATCTTCTCGTCAGCTTCACTGGGCTCTTTTCTTCGCGGAGTAGGATTTTTTGATTACATACTGACCAGGAGTGCGTAACAGAAAAGCAGACGCTCTGTCGCGAATGGGAGAAGACAAAGATGCGTTTATACCATCTGAACAAGTACCCATCATTCCGGAAGAGCGAATTCAAAATCAGATCGCAGTAACCGCCCATCTGTGAAGATTTGAAGGTCCACTTCCAGTCTCAAATGGACCAAACCACCCATCAAGAATGGTTAAACAAGGGGAACCAGTACTCCATCACAGATAATGTACCCTATTTCCAGGGAAGACTATACATTAAAGACAAAGAAACTCAAAATAAGATTATAGCAAATTACCACAAATCATTAGTGGAGGGACATCCCGGGATTACTAAGAGACAAGCCAAAATCAGGAAGAATTAATGGTGGCCAACCTGGAGAAAGTACGTGTCCCAATTTATTGCAACCTGCAGAGTTTGTGTACAACAGAAATCCCAAAAGTCCAGTCCCGCAGGATAAGTCCACTGGCTATACCACCAGTCCCTTGGCATACGTTATCCATGGACTTCATTACAGATTTACCTCCCTGCGACGGCTTCAACACAATTTTTGTGGTGGTAGATTTATTCTCCAAGATGGCACACTTCATTCCACTAAAAGGACTTCCTACTGCTGGAACTCTGGCTACTGTATTCCTAGAGCAAGTAATCAAACTACATGGTTTCCCTTCGGTACTGATTTCTGATTGAGGAACGCAATTTGTCTAAGCCTTCTGGAGGAGT
Source organism: Ambystoma mexicanum (assembly GCF_040938575.1). NCBI lineage: Eukaryota > Metazoa > Chordata > Amphibia > Caudata > Ambystomatidae > Ambystoma > Ambystoma mexicanum. The sequence continues at coordinate 857,729,314 of NC_090934.1, read as the reverse complement.
TGCTGCAAGATAGCACAGATCGACCTTCGCCTGTCCACCAGTCACCATCCCCAAACCGATGGTCGAACTGAGAGGACTAATCAGACGCTAGAGCAATATCTGGATGCATGCTGCAGCAGACAGAGGATCCTGGAAGGACATTCTTTGGTTAACTGAATTTGCATACAGTAACTCTATCCACACCAGTACTGGACAAACACCATTCAATATCATGAATGGTCAGCATCCCCGGAAGTCCTCCTTTGACCCACTTGATGAGTTAGAAATGCCGGCAATCACCTCTCTACATAAGACTATTACTCAAACTCTTAAGGAAGCAACCAATAATTTAACTAAAGCCAAGGAACAACAAAAGAAGTTTGCTGACAGGCATAGAAGGGAGGCTCCACATTACCAAATTGGGGATAAAGTATGGTTGGCTGCCAGAAATATACCATTAAAAGGACCTTGTGTCTTCCGTCCCAGATATCTCGGACCTTATCCCATCAAGGCTGTCATCAACCCAGCCGCAGTAAAACTAGATCTACCCGCCAATATGCAAATTCATCCAGTGTTTCACGTTTCACTCTTAAAGCTTGTGAAGCCTGAGACTAGGATCAAAAAACCACCAGAGCCTGAAGTTATCGAAGGAGGACCTGAGTGCGAGGTGAAAGACATCCTGGATTCTAAAATAGTATGATCAAAACTGCACTACTAAATCGATTGGGAAGGTTATGGACCTCAAGATTGCACTTGGGAACCTGTGGAATTTGTCTATGCACCTCGACTTATCAGACGGTTTCACCATAACAACCCCACCAAACCTGGACCGGGGAGAGGAACGCCTGTGAGAGGGGCCTTGCGGGGGAGTGCTGTCATGGCCATTGGACAAGGGTCCAGGCCTTCCTCACCCCAGGGACAAAATGGATACAGTCCTGGCGCCTCTGGAGCCAGGCTCATGGAAAAATGTGCTTTGGACACTCTGTGCCAAGGGCACATGCATCAGGTCCGGGCGTGGCCATAGACCATCATTGGAAGGCACGTGTCAGCGTCCCTGGGAGGGGCAAGGTGGAACCACAAGACGGGGCCAAAGATAGGGGCCAGGGCTGGCCTATTTAAGGCCAACCCACCCACATGCCTCTGCTTCGCGTTATTCTGCTTTTAGCAGCGTAACGCTTACCGATGTCCTTACCTGTTCTTCATCTCCTCGTGCATCCACTTGATTCCAGCTGCTCCATCGCTGAAGACCATCTTACCTGGATCCCGCTACTTCATTGCGGAAAGCACATCTTACCTGTTTCCGGCCTCTCCATCGCTGAAGGCACACCTTACCTGATTCCAGCCGCTCCATCACTGAAGGCGCACCATACCTGATTCCAGCCGCTCCATCGCTGTGCACGCATCGTACCTGCATCCCATCACTAGCGTAGTCAGAGCCTTTCCTCACCTGATCTGGGCGTACAGCAACGCGGGAGCTCCACCTCTTTTTTTTATCTTTGCGGTACCTTCATCCTGCAGCTGCGGAGCCGCTTCCGAGCATCCAGACTCCGCTGTACACCACCAGCTTTCTCCTGCAAGGGAAAAAGAACACAACAGGTTAGAAGCCATATAACTAACAAATGCTTGGCCGCGCCATACCTGAGTCCAGAGTTCCATCATAAAGGCCAATTTACCAGCTAATTCAGGAGCGCCATCATCCTCTAGGGAATTCCCGGACTCGTTCTACGACTCTGATCTTCCATCTTCACACCTATTGGGAAGAGATAAGACATTGCAAGCATTACTATTAATAATCAAGGCAAGAGACATTATAACAAAACGAACATTAATCATAACCAAAAGACTTACCTTCTAAGTGGATTGGTCGCAGCCAGTCTGGATCACCACTTCCATGGACTAGTGAAGCAACTAGGTCCACTCTACACGCCCCTGCTACAAGAAGCAGGAAGTTGAGCTCAACATTACAAAACCACAGTGAGCTTGCATGGGAAAATGCTTGCGCACTTCATTTTGGCACAAGAGGATCGAGGGAATTCACGACACCACCACTCCATTCTCATTGCCTCTCATCTTCTCTCAGGGGCAATACCAGTGTCCAGAACAGCAGGTTCAGCAGCAGCTGGGGGAGAGAGTCTATCCAGAGGAGCCAAGTCGAGGGAGGGCTCCAACCGTGCCCCAACGCCCCAGCAGAGACCAGGTGAGCGTAACAGGTTTGGGCACAAGGAACTGACAAATAAAGGTGTCAGAAAATATATAGAGGCCAGCATTGTAGCACCTGAGGAATGAAGTTCATGTATCCAAAGAATCATAAGAAGTACGTGGGACGTACTTCTCATCCAGAGATTTGATTGGTTGCATAAAAGAGGGGGTGGTATTGCTATAATTTATAAATTGACCATCATCCTCTCACATATGGATGAGTTGGACTGGGGGGGGTTGTACATATGGGAGAGTTTAATATCACATTGTCCCACTCAAGTTCGATAAAGCTGATCTTGCGTTACAGGCGACCAAGTCCAGTAGGCAATTTTTTGAATCACTTGACCTGTACCTTACGTTGACCAGGAGTAAATGTAAGGAGCTCCTGTGCTTCAGCGACTGGATTTTTTGGTTGGACTCAGTTGCTTTAGCTGAGATTTTGGATAATCATGATCTAAAAGTTTTGACGACCTTAACATCCAATAATAAAGGTCATTGTCTGGACCTGTTTCAATATTATTATCAGACCATGGTTTTCAGCTTTTTGGACTTTCAGGGAGGGAGTTGCAGAGGGGAGAAAGAAGGGAAAACCCTCAAATCTGGATGCGTAGAGCTGACGACCTGGAGAAAATTCCAGGTGAAGAAATGCAGATTAGTTTGGCAAATATTTATACCTTACTTCCCTGTGAAGACCTTTTACCAGTGGGATGGACATTTTGGAAGAGATATGTTCGAAGTACGCACTTGTCGGGGTGATTATCCCGGGGTCGGCTGGGCCGTCTGCGGACCTCCGGGCTAGGAGGCCCCAACTCCTCCCGTGTTCCCGACAAATGAGTATGAGACACACGCAAGAAGCAAGGTGGTTCTGCAGTTTATTAAACAACGGCAGGGATGGGTCTAGGATCGTACGCGTCCGTCCAGACTTTCAAAATTCGTGGGGTTCACAGGCCCTTTTTGCCTCAGTATGACGCGCTACTTGCGTCAGCTGGGAAAGTTAGCGAAAAACCTATCGCCACTCTGGATTGGTTCCTCGAGTGGTAGGGTTAGTATAGCATACATATAGAGAATAGTATTAGTGGTTGAGGATGAGTCAGGTGGTATACTTGGGTTGTCCCTTCTATTAGATACTTGAAAATTGTTACACGAAGACCCCTAATGATTGGCTAATGTTAGTGGCGTCAGTGATGAGTGCCCCCATGTTCTGATTGGTCCACCCGCGAGCCCCCCAGCCTGGGACCATCGTTGTTCCCAGCTCGCGGTGTACCGGTCACTAGCAACAATATGTAACTATGTGTTCGTGCAGACAATGCGCGGATTTGCTCATAGGCTTGAGAGCAGACCATTCCCATCGCTGTAGGTGTCCATTGGGTCATTTCATTGTTGCAGCCTGTGTCCCAGACGTGGGACCCGGGCAACTTCTCCCTCGTGGGTCTGGCACCTTGTCAGGTTGGCTTGGTCACGTGAGGGGACACCGTGGCTGGGGCAGAATTCTGCACATTTAAAGTTGTATTTTGCTTCTGCATGCTTGGCTTTGCTTACAGGTGTGACCTTGGCGTCGGCTGGTAGCATAAAAGTTGCAACATTGCTGCCTTGGCTGTGAGCTCTCGCTGGGCTCGTTCTGCGTGATCAGCACTTGTACTCTTGCACATTCAGTGTTCATGGCGGCTCTTGCTTGTGGCCTACTTGGGCCTGGTTCATAGGTGGGGAGGTGTAATGCACGGCACCTTTGTTGTGGGCTTCATAGGCAGTATTACGTCTTCGTTATATTCTCATCACGATGCAAGGGGTGGGAGAAGCATCAACAAGCGTATACGTGAGTGCTTTATGCGTCTTGCGTTTCTGTATTACGGAAAACCTATGTGAAAAATAATAAAGATGCGCGTCAGTGGGTGTATCCGTCACCTACGTCATAGCACTGATTATATTCTTCGTGTGGGTTGGTGCGTGAGTGTCCAGTGTGCATGGTGGCACGCGTGTTCTTGGCAGTTGGCTAGGTCATCATGGCATCTCTAACGATGTGGGTGCTTGTTGTTGAGGTCTTAGTCGAGTTCATCCATGCCGCAGGTGTCGGCTTGAGTAGGGCAGGCTGGTGGGCAGGCTGGTGGGCATATCCGTATGTTCTTGAACCAGGGTATTTGGTCGTCTGGTAGATAGACGAATTCATCTCGTGGTGGGTGTCTAGGCCGCGATCCTCTGGGCCATGGTCGCAAGGAGATTGGGGGGAGCTTTTTCTCCCATTCTCCCACTTCAGTCCCCCCTCTGGTCGACTTGTCGACCACAAACATATCTTTTTCTTTATCTCCTCTTACTCTACATATTTTGGTCACTCCTCCCAGGTGTCCATAGTGGTTGACATGGTCTTCAAATGACCAGTACATGTATACACAGCTCCCTCCCGGTTTGCAGTATACCCATCTTCCGATATAGATCCTCGGGTTTCTTGGGTTCTCAAGCTTTACGGATGGTGGGTCTAAGTGATTGGCGATGATCTGTTTGCGCAGTTTCTCTCTTTCCTTTATTATCACGTCTGTGTGCTGGTCATCGTCAGTTGGCATCAAGGGGTGCATGCCGGCCATTTTGATCATTTCGTCTGTAGTGGCGCCTTCCTGACCTTCCAAAACCTTATTACAATCAATACAACTGCAGCCAGTATTATGCATCCAACTATTATCTTCAGCCCGTCCGACAGCCATGATAGCATCCATGACCATAACAATGAGAACCAGCTATCATCCTTCTTTACTTCTTTACTTTCTTCCATCATCTTGGAGTGCATCTGGGCCAGTTGTGATACTGCTTTGGTAAGTGTACCATTATCTGCATCGTTAGCAGGAATAAATGTGCAGCATGATTGTCCTATTTTTGCACAAACTCCTCCCTCCATCGCTGTGATGAGATCCAGTACATATCTGTTCTGTGGTGCTACCATTCTTACCGCTCACAGTTCCTCTTTTATTGCATTGAATCCGTTTACTGTTGAATTAATCGTCATCATTAGCTCCCATCGGGTGATCTGGAGCCATTTAGCGTTTGCATAAGCTTGTAGTCCAGGATGTATTATTGACGAGAAGAACATAGCAGCCCTGCTAAATAACCTATGTTCTGGTGGGATAGAAGTGAGTGCTGTTTCCGACCTTCCCCACAGGTAGTTTCCTGTCAGGGGTTCTCCTTGTCTCTTTATCCTTTTTAGGACATTGTTGTTGTTGTTGTTCTCTCCCTCCTGTGATTGTACGGATCTCTTCTTCCTCTTCCCTTCATCCATTTTGGGGAAATTGGCCATGTTCACATGTTTTTGGGGCACCACTAGCGATGGTACATTGATGTGTACCATTGTGCATATACCATTCCACAACAGGGGCAGGGTGTGATATGCCTTATTTCCGCAGGCCCAATAGTGATCCATTATCACTGCCGTTCCAGCACCCCCCTCTGGTAATTGTAACACGCTTCCACAGTTGGTGTTGTATCCCACCTCCACATTATATCATCATATTGGGTCTTCATCCTTCTCCATCCATGTCAGCATGGGTACGTATTTGCCCCATGTCGTCCAACATCTGTCGTTGTGTTCCTGTATGGTGGTAATATTCTCTCTTGTTATCATGTTGCTACCGACCACTCCTATTTCCCATTCATTGTTCATGTATACCTTCCCTGTTATTGTTATCAGTGGCCTTTCCCAACAGCCTTGTATACCAGGCACTTCAGTGGCGTACCAATCACATGGTAGGTATTGTAGGGTTACTTTCTTCGTTTCGTCCCTTTTCAGGGCCACTTGTCATGTATCTGAACGCTTCAGCATGTAAACTGCTCTTATGGTAACTCAAATATGACTTGAGGAAATTGTTTTCATATGGGTATGTGTCTCTTGTTTCCCACTGCATTCTCACCACCGTTCCTTGAAATCGTCCTCTCGTTTGGAATAGTGCCAGATATACTATACATCGCGCCGTCTTTTTTTCTTGTATTTCTGTAGTGACGAATGTTCGAGAAGCGCTCATGGCGTCTGGGATCAATGAGCAAACATAACAGCTATCTTCTGTTGTCTGCTTACCAATTTGGGTCATGTGCTGGTACCACATGTTGTTTGAGACATGTGCTGAATCTGTTATGTAATTATCAATACCCTTGTTATCTGTATATGTGCTGCGTTTAACTCTACTTCCCTTATGCAGAGGGTTGCTAGTACCACCTGACGTCATACCTGTTGCAGCCGTGGGAGGGGGAATGTTAGGTTTGGGTGCAGCCATAATATGGATAGCATAACTTTTCTGCCATACAGAGGCAGCCAATAGACCAGTGATGACCAATACTCCTATCATTTTTATTACAAAAGCTAGTCTCACCAGCATTTGCTCTTACCTTGCTGCAGTCCGGCAGCTTATTCTTGCGACGTTAAAGGTGCCCGCCTGAAAATCCTCAATACGCTGGTTATTATTGTTATGGTTGTTATTAAGCTCTCCCTAACAAGTAATCATTCAGTGCCCAGGCGAAGAGCTGTTCCCACGCTAACCTTAGTGATCTATCTCTTAGCGTAGGTAAGTGCTGGTGAAGATGGGGAAATGATTGTTCTATGGCCAAAATAAATGCGGTGTAATATACGCATACCCTCCTTCTTTTCAGGTACTTTGGCCTTCTTATGTGATATACAAATTGGTGTGATAGGGCTTCAGGGGTCTTATCATCCGTGGGCAGCATCTGCTCCTGGGCACAGTACACTGCTAGTTACTTATTTTCTCAACAATACAATTATACACGGTACCTGCATGTGCGAGAGAAGAAAAGAGAAAACATACAAGTGGTTTACATGTGTGTGTGTGTGCGCAATACAATGTCCTTCAATCGGGGGTGACCTTAGAGGGGAGGGGGTTTGGGGCTCAATTGGCGGAAGTTTGTTTACTTTGCGATCTCGTGACCATGGGATGGGCTGTGGGCAAGCGTCCAGTGTCTATTTCAGTAGTTGCCTCTGGGTAATCTGGGGGGTGATCAGGTGTGGTGACACTCCTGTCATCAGCTGTGGCCGACGTTTCCTTCTCTGTAGCTGATTCTGTTGCTGTCGTTGCTCTTCCAATGGCCCTGTCGTTAACGCTAGGGCGGGTCTGGAGTTTGTAGATCTTCACGTCGTGTAGGTGATTCCAGGCACGCTTATCCTGCAATTTCACTGCTCTGGTAGCTACCTCCTCTACCAAATAGGGACCAGTAAAGCGTGGGCCGTTCCACTTTCTATTGAAGTTGCGGAGTAGCACATGGTCACCTTTAGCAATTTTGCTTAGTCCTTCCTTTTCCAGTTCCTTGCCGGTGTCTTCTTGTTGAGAACTCTTTTACCCGCCCTGCGTGCGCTCGAGCTGTTGAGATACAAACGCTACACTAGTAATCAAAGAAGACACATATTGATACATTTCGTCACCAAGAACAGTTGCAGTGTTTTCATGGTCTGTGAATGCTCTTGATGTAGGCGTTAGAGGAAGGCGCATTTGACGTCCTGTAACCACCTCGTGAGGAGTGAGGTGGTGATCAGACCCTGGCCTATTCCTTAGCTCAAATAGAGCTAGCGGGAGACAGTACAACCAGCTCTTCTTGGTTGTTTGCTGTATCTTTGCTATTTCTTCTTTCAATAGGCCATTCAGGCGTTCACAAATACCGTTGGCCTGCGGGTGATATGCACATGCAAATTTATGCTTAATACCCAGCAAGGACGTGATGTGCTGAAACATTTCATTAGCAAAGTGTGGGCCGTTATCTGACCGCAACACTTCGCACACAGCCCACCTGGGGAAAACCTCTCTCACTAGAAATTTAGCTGCTCTGAACGCATCTGCGTTTGAGCAGGGTCGGGCCTCGATCCACCTGGAGAATGAGCATACCACTACAATCATATACCTATTTCCTTGACATACATTGATCATATCAACGAAGTCAATATGAATGTGCAGGAAGGGTCCCTCTGGCTGGGGTATAGTACCTTTTATCACTTGCAGCATGTGACCGGCCGTAAACTGTTGGCATGTGAGGCAATTACTGATAAAATTTGTTACTTGAGAATTTTACTCGGTGCAGAACCAGTCTCCCCTAATTCGTGCGCCAATTACTTCCTTTCCTGTATGAGCTGGGTGATGGAGCTGGGCCAGGGCGGTGTTCAGCAGTGCCAACGGCATGACCACCTTTACAGTGTTATTTTGACGCCACAGTGCGTCAGTTGGGGACATCGTACATCCTCTTTTTACCCATAGTTCCTATTCTGCCATTGGTGCGGCTGCCTGTAATTCCATTATCTGTGTGGCGGGGAGATGGGTGTACCCTTCTTTCATCAACATCTGTTTGGCCATCCCCCTCCCTCTCCCTCTCTCTGACTCTGGGGGGTTCCATATTTCACAAAAGTATGCCGCATGTTTGGCATGTGCGTCTGCTGTTTCATTCCCTTTCGAGATATGGTTGCCTCCATTAGTGTGTGCCGGGCATTTGACCAAAGCTATCTCTTAGGGATCATTAATTACTTCAATTAATTCTGCTAACAAGAGAGCATGTTGCACTGGGGCGCCATCAGCTCTCCCAAACCCCCTTCTCTGCCATTTTATCAACCCCGAGTGGACAGTTGACGTGACATATGCGCTATCTGAATATATAGTAACTCTTTTGTCAACGCTTTCCTTCAACGCCAAGATCAGTGCAGCCAATTCTGCTGCATGAGCTGAATAATGCTGTGGTAACTGCACACATTTCACCGGGACATACATCAAATCTTCTGTCATGTTTACAACTGCTGCCCCAGTTCTCCTTATCCCATCACTTTGGTCTATTATTGATGACCCATCAATGTACAAAATCTCTCCACCCTTGAGTGCATCCTCTTCAACTTTTCTAGTGCATGAATACGTTTCGATAGTCTGTGTACAATCGTGAGCTTAATCACCTTCCTCAATAACATCCGCTATAAATCTGGCTGGGTTAACTGTACTACATCTGACAATTGACAGTTCAGGTCTAGACAAAATGATCTCATAACCTGACGCCCTCTGCGTGGTTAGTGTGGATTTAGGCTTATTTAATATTGCAAACAGCGCATGCTCCACAAATAGTGTGGTTGGGCACCCCATTGTAATCGGTGATGATTTCTCTACCGCAAATGCAGCCGCGGCGAGACACTGTTCGCAAGGGAAATGTCCTAACATAACAGGGTCCAAGTGACCGCTGTAGAACGCTATTGGCTTGTGTCCCATGCTGGTTTTCTGAGTCAATACTGCTTTCATTACTGCTGAGTCGCAATGTGAAAAGATAAAGAACTGCCATTCATAATCTGGGGTGGCTAGTACCAGAGCAGTGGATATGGCGTGCTTCAACTCGTCAAATGCCTCCTTCATTTCCCTTGTCCACCCCAATGTTTTGTCCCCTTTGTGTGCTTCTCTCAATGCTTCAAGTAGGGGTCCTATGTATGAGCTGTAGTCAAAAACCCATGCTCTACAGTAGTTGCATAATCCCAGGAACTGCTGCAGCTCCCTCACCGTTTGTGGAAGTGGCGTGTTTGATATAGCTTGTGCTCTTTGTGGTGCAATCATTCTTCCGTGTTGGGATATTAGTTGACCAATGTATAGTACCTGTTCCTGACAGTACTGTAACTTTTCTTTGTCTACCTTGTAACCCTTTTCAGCCAACACTGTCAGCATTTTCAATGAGTCCTCCCTGCACCTTTTCTCGCTTGTGCTGCAAATTATTATATCGTCAACATATTGCAGCACCGTACTTTCCAATTTAATGTTTCCCAAGTCCATCTGTATTACTCTGTTGAAAATTGAGGGTGACTCGCAGTACCCTTGTGGTAACCTGGTTTGTTTCCATTTTGTGTTTCTGTATGTGAAGCTTGTCAAGTCTTGTGAATCTGGGTGCAGGGGTATTGAGAAATAGACATTTTTGAGGTCAATCACTGTGAACCGTGAGGCCTCTGCCGGAATTCCACATAATATTGTGGCCGGGTTTGCTGCTATGGGGTATTCTGCTTCTACAATGTTGTTCAAGGGTCTGAAGTCCTGGATAAAACGCCAAGACCCTCCTTTAGCCTTGCGCACTGGGTACACAGCCGTGTTACATGGTGATTCTGATAGTACCAATATGCCATTATTTATTAGGGCCGTTATTGTTTCGTATATGCCCTCATCTGCCTCTTTTGATAGTGAGTATTGTTTCACTCTAGGTAGTATTGCACCCTTTTTCAGCTTTATTCTTACTCCCCCGATACTCTTCATGCAGCCCACGTCATAGGGACTGGTGGTCCACAGTGATGTTGGAACTTTTGCCATATCTTCCTCATAGAAGGGAACTGGGGTAGATGCGGGTGCTTCAAGTGCCATGGCCATTTTCTGTGCCACTTGCTTATATGTCACTCTTAACCATATATCTACACTCATCATAAATACCATCTCACCTTCTTCCTTGTCTTCTGAAAAGAGCTCTTCATCGGACACCTGGGTGAGCCTGCATCCCTCAGCCAGGGCTATCACTGCCCTCCATGCTCTCCCTTCCCGGTCTTGGACATGTACTGCGATATAATCAACAGTTGCTATAATACTCTCGATGCTCACCAAAATCACCTTCCCTTCTGGTTCATTGGCTGGTGTCTCAGGCCTGAACAAATATGCTGCTGGCCTCCTCCAGATCTTTCCTTCTATTCCTGGCATCCAGGCGAATGCCATGTCCGTTCCATACTGGAACAGTTCGCCATCCACTGGCTCAGCCCGAGCTACTATCTGTCCACAGTACGCTTGCAGTATTTGTCGTGCAGTAAGCATGTTTATTCCTGGAGTGGAACAAATTATGCCATCCTCCGTGAAGGAGATTGTCATATTTAGCCTGCTCATTATGTCCCTCCCAAGTATGTTCACTGGTGATTCCCTTGAATACAGGAGCGGACAGACGTGTCATAATCTCCAATAGATAAGGAGATGTTATCAGTAAAGGGAACCAACCCCCTAACCCCAGAGAATCCTTGGGTATTCATTGCCTCACCTGACATCTTAAATCTACCCTCCCTTATGCAAGACCGGGTTGCCCCAGTGTCAACAAGGAATGATAATTTTTTGTCACCTATCGTTACCTCAATGCGTGGTTCTCCGCACTATTAGGTGTTATCGAAAGGATGGGACACACCAAGGACGTCTGTGGGCTGTCCTATTGTGGGTATAATGACTGACCACTTCCTGTGTAAGGGTTGTGTCCCAGGACAGTCACCCTTCCCAGCTGTGTATCGGTGGAGGTTACCTTATGGTCCTGTATTTGAGTGGGCTGCTGCACTGGCTGTACTTGGTGTTGTTGTGTTATTGCTACCTGTTGTTGCGGTAGTGAATATGTCTGTGGCTGTTGTTGTGTTGCTAACTGTTGCTGTGTGCTGCTCTGTGGCAGCCCCTGCAGTTGTTGGTAACCCTGCAGCTCCCTCATAGGCCCTTGTTGTCCTTGTTCCCCCCATGCTGGTGTGGAGGGTCTCATTCTACACGTACATGACATGTGTCCTAACATCCCACAAACCCAACATACAGGTGGTTCACTGGTCTGCCATGGGAAACTTCTTGCATTATCCTGGTACACTGGTTGCCCAGTGGGGTAGAAGCTTCGGAATCCTCCCCCTTGCTGTTGTGCAGGTTGGCCATATCCCCTCCCCCTCATCATTCCTCCCCTTCCCCTGATTTTATTATAATATCCAGTTCCTGATGCCATGTACCCTCTTCCCATGTTAGCCGTGTATGGTGGAGGTGGTGACAGCTGTTGTGTTATAAGTCGTGGTGATTGTGGTGGTAGTGGTGGTGTTTGTAGTTGTGAGGGATCCTGTGCGGCCACTACTTGTGTGGGGTTTGGTGTCATTGTTGTTGGTGTAGTTATTAGTGCACCTTCCATGGTGTACTTAGTCAGTTTTTTCTGCACTAATTTAGCCTCTTCCGCTTTTCTATCTTCTTCCTTTTGTTTCATATTTTCTTGCCACGTCCTATAATGGTGTACTATTGTCAATTGTATTTACGGCCAAGCCTTGGCTTCCATCCCCACTACTCTCTTCAATTGTTTTTGTACTGCCTCCAGGAGCCCTTGTATTAGTATGTGGTAAAATATTGCTGGTGTCTTGTCTCATTGCTCTCTAGTTTCCATATGCCACTTCTCCTGAATCTCCTGGATATAATCAACAGGATCTTCGTTCTCACGCATCTTGCGTGACGTAATTGAACCTATGTCTGAGGTGTCTGGGTATTGTACCCTCAGCGCTTGCCATAATGCATGCATGCAATTCGCAAATGGCGCCCCGTCATGTGATGTGTTCGTTATTGTGACCCCAGGGAAACCTGCTCTCTTCCAGATGTCATCTGCCGCATCCCCTAATATTGATATTAGTAGGCCCTTCACGTCTCCTACTGCTAGTTTCTGTCCTGCAGTGTGTTTTTTCAGGAGCAGGTGTGGGTGGACATGTTGGACGGGATGATGCGGGTGTAGCTGCACGTGTTTGCCTTCCCGCCATTCCTTGTTCTTTCTACTCACTTCCCCCCAGCTCTTCCTTCCTTCTGCATGCCCATGGTGATTCCCTGCTGGTGCGGGTGATGTACAATTTGTCTAAGCTTTCCCTATCGCCGCTTCTTCCTTCTCCCCCCATTCCTTCTTTTTCTTCTCTGCAAAAATCATCCAGCAGCGACAACCCCCAATCTGTCTTTTTCCCCCTAATCGTCACTGTTTTTAAGTCTATTAAATCCGTTCCTTCCACTTCTTCTTTACCAATTGCTCCCCTTTGTGCTGATGTTGTTGCTACTTCTGCATCCCTGCGTACATATTTCCTTACCCCACTCTCCCCTTTCCTATCTCTTCTTTCCCCTTCCCTCTTCTCTACTATTTCACCACCTATTTCCTCTCTTATCTTTTTTAATTCCTCCATCACCTCACTACTCACCTTCTCTAATATCCTTTCTTCCTCTCTCCTCCTTTCCCATCTCTCTCTCTCCCTTTCTAATATGCTTTCTATTACTTTGCCTTCCTCGTATTTCTTGGTGGTTTCTGATAGTATTTTCCTCTTCCATATTTCCATTTCCTTTTCTTTCTCTTCTTCCTCTCTTTTCCTGTCTCGCTGTACTGCTCGAGATACCCTTTCTGCTATTGCCTTCATCCTTTCAGTTTCCCGCTTACGTTCTTCAGTTCGTTCCCTCATTTTTTCTAACTCATCCTTACTTTCCTTCCTTTCCCTCCTTCTCTCTCGTTCCTCCCTCTCAAGCTGTTTGATCAGGGCGTTTTGCTCATTCCTTAATTCCGCCAATCGTTCCTCCAACATCTCCTCCTCTGCTCGTAACAGCTCCCCTTCTTTCTTTTTACCTTCCTCCCCTTTTATTTCACTGCTACCCTCATCGTCCTCGTTCATTTTCCGCACTACCTCCTTTTCTTCTCCCGTTAGTGTGCCTCGCAATTTTAGCAGCACCTGCGCGGCTACCCACTCGTTGTGTCCTATGGTTGAGATTGGTTCTTCACTAGTCTTCCCTTCCCTTGCGTGCATCTTCGTATAAATAGGACCTACCGTACTTGTCACCTCCCCCCCCTGTGTAGCCACCTGTAGCTGTATATGGTGGTGGGCTGTACGCTGGGTTCGAGTACCCCTCTGCCGCCGTTACTTGTTGCCTTACCGCTTCTCGTAGTTCCATTACTGGATATAACCCCCCTTCCTCCTTTTTCACTACTTTCGCTAAAGGCATGTCGTCGGTCCTTTCCTTTTTTATTTCTATATCATTTGTGATGCTAAGCTTTTCCTCCCCCTCTCGGCCTCTTCCCGCGCACTGTGCGCTGTTAACCTCCTTTTCCCCATTTCCCTCTTCCTCCTTGATCTTATTCCCCTCCTTTGTTTCCTCCACAGTGAACATTCCGGTTGGTCCTGGTCGGGACCCCTGGAACATCCTCCATAAGTTAAACACCTCCACGTGGTGCGTCAACTTCTTCCCCTTGTATGTGTTATGTATATGTGTCGGTAGCGAGTGTTGGACGTACGGGTCGAAACTGCCGTTAGGTGGCCAGGGTGTCGTCATTTTGTTGTCCGTCCCTTGTGTCCACTCTATGCTGTATTTGATCAGTTTTTCCCTATGGGGTGATAGTGTTTTACATGTATGCTGTAGTGGAGTAGTGAGGGTATTCCCCCACCCTCCCGATCCTAACCCGTATGACATGGTTATACTGTGTTGTTAGCCCCCTTCAGTGTAGTTGTCGTTACCTGGCCCCGTAGTTTGGGGACTTGAGACCGTCCGCTAAAAGAAACCCAGTCAAATATGACAATTGCAGATGTGTTACCTGGCCCCGTAGTTTGGGGACTTGCGACCGTCTGCTAAAAGGAAAACAGTCAAATATAACGCTTTCAAATATGCTGTCTTTTTCCTGTATTTGTTTTTCTTCCTTAATACCATTACGGCCCCCTGCGGCCACGGCGCACAAAGCCCCCTGCGGCTGCGTGCCCTATGTGATGTGCTTATACAGCCGTCCCACTTTTCTCCTCCCCTCCTCCTCCTACCTCACTCGGCGTGGCCGGCATTCTCTGTGCACGGTCACTTCCCCCTCTCCACCTGTCCCATATTTAAGGTGGCCGACAACCTCCGTGCGCACCCCCCTGGCCACTATTCACTTCCCCACCACCCTTCAACAATGCTGTGTGGTCGAGGTATCCTATGAAAGCCCTACGGGTGACATCACCGACCTCTTCCAAAACTACCGGTAAGATCTTTTACACTTCAGAAAGCTCGAAATAAGTTTTGCTGTTTGTCCCCGTTAACCCCACAGCTGTCCTCTTGTTACGCCTGGAACAAGGTAACCAACAATATAATCGGACTGCGCACGCTGCGTCGCCTTGCGTGTGATACGCCCCTCAACAGGAGGGCTTAACCAGCCAATTATCTTCCGTACTAGGCAACCAGTTAGCTACCGCCTACAGGAAAACGTCATCTATCTATCGAGTTTCACTGCTCGATCAATAGGGATCCTCATCTACTCATTGATCAATAACCGCCAATTCGTAGGAGGCCAGGTGGTCACGAGCTAGGCCAATCAGTGTCTACGAGCAACCGCACGTGATGTTTTCTTGCTCCGCCCACCCTTCTCCGTGACGTGGTAGCGGACGGCTCTCGTGCCTGTCCTGCCATCATTCACTTCACCGTCAACACTAATTGATCAAATCTTCGCCGCACACCTTAGTAACACCTCCCACCACCCTTATTGTACTCCTCCCCCCTCCCTCACAATCTCACATTGCTTGTTGGGTGTGACATACTCACCAAGTTCTCTTGATGCGGGGCCGCTCGACTGCGTGCACTCCTCCAAGCGGCTCGCCACCTCCCCTCGTCTGGACCACGTCTGGACACTCGCCAACCGGGGGCGGGATACTGCTCAACCGGCTCCTGAGGGCCAATATCCGGATTGCGCTGTCCGGTCTTCTCGCAGTTCCGCGATGGTCCTGTAGTCCTCAAAAAGGGGGCAGCGGCAGAGGGGGCCGCGCCGCCGGGCCTCCTCGCAACGAGAGGCCTTGGAAAAATAAAAAGGTAGATCATAAACAGATCTCAGCAGTGCCTCCAACTTGTCGGGGTGATTATCCCGGGGTCGGCTGGGCCGTCTGCGGACCTCCGGGCTGGGAGGCCCCAACTCCTCCCGTGTTCCCCAAAAATGAGTATGAGACACACGCAAGAAGCAAGGTGGTTCTGCAGTTTATTAAACAACGGCAGGGATGGGTCTAGGATCGGACGCGTCCGTCCAGACTCTCAAAATTCCTGGGGCTCGCAGGCCCTTTTTGCCTCAGTATGACACGCTACTTGCGTCACCTGGGAAAGTAAGCGAAAAACCTATCGCCACTCTGGATTGGTTCCTCGAGTGGTAGGGTTAGTATAGCATAATACAGAGAACAGTATTAGTGGTTGAGGATGAGTCGGGTGGTATACTTGGGTTGTCCCTTCTATTAGATACTTGAAAATTGTTACACAAAGACCCCTAATGATTGGCTAATGTTAGTGGCGTCAGTGATGAGTGCCCCCATGTTCTGATTGGTCCACCCGGGAGCCCCCCAGCCTGGGACTATCGTTGTTCCCAGCTCGCGGTGTACCTGTCACTAGCAACAATATGTAACTATGTGTTTGTGCAGACAATGCGCAGATTTGCTCATAGGCTTGAGAGCAGACCATTCCCATCGCTGTAGGTGTCCATTGGGTCATTTCATTGTTGCAGCCTGTGTCCCAGACGTGGGACCCGGGCGACTTCTCCCTCGTGGGTCTGGCACCTTGTCAGGTTGGCTTGGTCACGTGAGGGGAGACCGTGTCTGGGGCAAAATTCTGCACATTTAAAGTGGTATTTTGCTTCTGCGTGCTTGGCTTTGCTTAAAGGTGTGACCTTGGCGTTGGCTGGTAGCATACGAGTTGCAACATTGCTCCCTTGGCTGTGAGCTCTCGCTGGGCTCGTTCTGCGTGATCATCACTTGTACTCTTGCTCATTCAGTGTTCATGGCGGCTCTTGCTTGCGGCCTACTTGGGCCTGGTTCATAGGTGGGGAGGTGTAATGCACGGCACCTGTGTTGTGGTGCGACATGGCTTCATAGGCAGTATTACGTCTTCGTTATATTCTCGTCATGATGCAAGGGGTGGGAGAAGCGTCAGCAAGTGTATACGCGAGTGCTTTATGCATCTTGCGTTTCTGCATTACGGAAAACCTATGTGAAAAATAATAAAGATGCGCGTCAGTGGGTGTATCCGTCACCTACGTCATAGCACTGATTATATTCTTCGTGTGGGTTGGTGCGTGAGTGTCCAGTGTGCATGGTGGCATGTGTGTTCTTGGCAGTTGGCTAGGTCGTCATGGCATCTCTAACGATGTGGGTGCTTGTTGTTAAGGTCTTAGTCGAGTTCATCCATGGCGCAGGTGTCGGCTTGAGTAGGGCAGGCTGGTGGGCAGGCTGGTGGGCATATCCGTATGTTCTTGAACCAGGGTATTTGGTCGTCTGGTAGATAGACAAATTCATCTCGTGGTGGGTGTCTAGGCCGCGATCCTCTGGGCCATGGTCGCGAGGAGATTGGGGGGAGCTTTTTCTCCCATTCTCCCACTTCACACCATTGAAATTAAAAAGGACTAGGAAGTCCAATTCCTGGTTTGGTCCAGCACTGGCCTTGTTACGTAAACAGCTGCGACAAGCTAACAAAACCTGGAGATTTACTAAACTGAATAATAATGCAGTTAGAGCAAATGCAGTCTAAAAATCATATAAAGTGGCTTTGTTTGAAGCGAAAAGGGAGTTCCTACATAAGGAGATTAAACAAGCAGGTAATCAAGCAAAGGCAGTATTTGAGGTTGTTTCTAAATTTGGTAGTCCTGTTTGTATTGTCACTACAATGATCCCCTCCCAGGATCAAGCAGAGAGATTTAATTTCTTTTTTAAGGAAAAGATAGCAACAATTCAAAAGAATATAACTATGGGAAGGTGCCAAATGTTAGGGGCTGAGCTGGTGGTATAAAAAGAACAACAGGAGAAGAAGGTGGGGGAGGAGGATTTTCACTTCCAAGGTGTGGATGAAGAAATGTATCTTTCCCTTGTCACTCAACTGAAGCCCACAAACGACTTTTCATGCGCAAAGCCGGCATGTACCGCTAAACGCCTGGCGACTGATATTACACTGTTTATTACAACATTTGTGAACAAGTCATTGCAGGAGGGCCAGGTCCCAAAAGCCCTGAAAAGAGCATTAGTGAAAGCTTTGTTAAAGAAATCGAACTTGGACCCGGAAAACCTGCAGAACTATTGTCCAGTCGCCAACCTTTTTTTGGCCTACAAAGATTTTAGAGAAGGTAGTCTGTACACAATTTCTGGCGTTTGTGGACAGGGAGAGTTTGTTGGATAAGCTACAATCTGGGTTTCATTCCAAATATGGGACAGGGACAGTTCTCCTAGCTGTGCACGATGACCTGTTGGAGGCTGCGGATAATGGGGGGGTCCACAGTATTATTGATGTTGGACCTTTCCGCAGCCTTTGATACTGTGGACCACTCGATTATGCTACAACGTATTAGGCATGTGGGAAAGGCCTCGGAACAGGTAGTAAAATGGTTTGAATCCTTTCTTAAGGACAGGACGCAAAGAGTGGCAGTGCAAGGTTTCACCTGTGAGATGGTTTGTCTTGATTGTGGGGTGCCACAGGGTTCATCCCTGTTCCCTTTAATCTTTAATTTGTACTTCTGTCTAGTTTTTTAATATATTTAAGAGGCATGGTCTGCGGTTCCACTCGTACGCTGATGATACTCAAATTTATATTGAGATTAAGAATATTGACAATGCGTTTGAGACGATAAATCTGTGTATGGACAAGCTTAATAACTGGATGACATACAACCAGTTGCAGTTGAATGCAACTAAGATAGAGATGATACTGTTTGGCCCTAATGGTAAAATGTCTGTAGAGAGACAGAGATTACCCCCGCTGATTTTGGGGGAATAACTTCACTATGTCAAAAAAATTAAAAGCTTGAGCTCTATATGGCATGAGAATCTTGGCAGTGAAGCACAGGTGGGGGCTAAGGTGAAGGCAGTATTCCATTCACTACGGTTATTGCGAAATGTGCTCCCTTTTATCCCGATGGAGGAACAGGCAGCGGTGATGGGGCAATGACCAACCCCCATCTGGCCTACTGCAACAGCCTCCTAGCAGGAATCCCAGCAAAACAACTCGCCAGATTTCAGAAGGCTCAGAATGCTGCATTTAGAGTGATTGGACACTTTAGGAAGTGGGACCATGTCTCCATGCTACAGAAATCCCTCCACTGGCTTATGGTGGAGGATAGGATTACATTTAAAGTGGCATGCCTGGTCTAAAAATGCCTCAGTGTCTTGCCCCAGACTATCTTGCAGAGAAGACTGTACGGTAGGTAGAGAGCTCCGTTCTGGAGAAAAACTCTTGATTTGTGTTCCACAGTGCAATCTGGTCTCCAGAGGAGACAGACGATTCAGAGTGTTTGGGCCAAAAATCTGGAATCAACTCCCTCTGAAGATTAGAGCATGTCAATCGCTGGCCTTGTTCAGAAAAAGGTTGAAACATTTCCTGGTTAGATAGACCTATCGGAGTTGAATAATTTAAATCAATCACTGTGTACGCTGTGTTTTAATAGTTAACATCTGCGCCCAGATATAGTTGAATCTGTCTGGTGCGTGTTAGACATTTTCAAAAATCAAAATCAAAATCGACGATGGGTCTATTGTAATCTGAAAGGACAATGCAACTACATGACCTGGAGTGTAGATGAGCATTTTAAATCAGCTGGCACCCTGAGGGGGGTGATGAAGATATGGCCTACCAAGAAGCACTTCTTAAAGAGAAAATATCAAGATGTGGAGACAATTGAGGAGGTGGTCGAGGACTCCACTAGAGGGGGGATGTAGAGGAGCAGATACATGCCTCTGCAGGAAATCCCGCCCCCCCTACCTCCTATATGTTGAAAGCCTGAGATTGTACCATGTTTGACACCAGCAGTAGTGTCAATACCACAGAAGATATTCAAAAGAAGGTATCCACTGAGGAAACCCTATCGAATATATCCCCGAAGAGATGATAATCTGAGGGAGGAACTCCCTGAAGGAATATGAAATGGAGTGAAGAGAGAAGCTAGTGACGTCATAAGAGACATGCTTGATGCCCCAAGAATACTTTCTGAAGAGAATGCATGGATATTACAGAAGCTGATGATGAAATTAATAATCAAGTAAACTTTCATACGCAAGAAGAAGGTTGCACGTGAAATGCTGCAGAAAATTAACCGTTCAATAATTGTACAGGCTCTGAAATGCAAGTAGACTAAGTCTATTCTTGAAAGCAGTGAATGTGCAAAAGATGAATCATCCCTTTTTAAGGTGCAAAGAAAGTACACCAAGAGTTCCAAGGTTTATTCATTTAAGACATTTAAATGCTGAAAAATGGACCAAATCGTATTCTCTTGTCACGTGAGCAAAGGATGGAAATAGAGTTGAGCTTGAAGTCCTAGAACAATGATAGTGAGAGCCTGCACTCCCATATATTCCCACAAACAGGGATACTTTGTAAGGCCAAGTTCAAAGACAATCTTCATGGCAGAAGGCATATGAGATGGGAGATGTTGAGTTAATTGGGTGGGGTGGTAAAGTCAAGTCCACCTCCTGGAAACTGGGTATGAGCTTACGTGCTGCTAAGAGAACCGAATGTTCCAGACATGGCACGAGCATGCCATCCAATTGTAGAGGGCTGTATAACAAAGGGCCTTACAGCGTGAAGACCAATGATAAACTGTGTACTTAATAGTGTTAAAGATTACATGTTTTTAGAGGTAGGCATAGGTTGTCCACTTGACAGTGGGCAGCCAATCACAATCCTAGTCCCTATGCAATGCATAGCTTTTCTATTATTTGCCACGTAGTATGACATCATTTCTGATGTATTTTTTGCACATAAGGATGTTTCTATGATAAAATCGTTGAGAGCCTGAATGAACGTCCATTGATGTCCATTGTAACTTCCCTGTTTTCGATAATTGTTAATAAAACAGTATCTTTGCCATCTTCCTGAGTTGGTTTGATTATTTGGACTCAGTATTACTCTGCATTCCCATCCATTGCATTCACGTTACTAAAGGGCCATATGCTCATGATGCCTTGGCCAGCTTCCAAAACCCCATAGAGGGAAAAAAGCTGCTTTTCTGATCTGCCGCTAGTGAGCAAGCTGCGAGTACCCTTCCGGTCACTAAAGTTAAAGTGTCCTGCAAGAAGCTGGGCTTCCCTTACGCAAAATACAAAAGAAATTATGTTCTGCGAATGCAGAATCAAAAGAAATGTGAAAATGGCAATTTATAATGCAGATACCTGCTTCCTTGCGGGCTCACAAGCCTGTTATCCTTGCTATGTTTCAAACATTGCGAAGAATTACTGTTAGCTATTTCCAGACTTTGCTTCTAACGTTTGTGTAGTAAAACAGCTTTTTCTGATTGCTTCGAAAATCTGCTGATGAACTCTCGCTCTTGCAATGTGTTCCGCGTTGCTGCAGCCACCTAGGGAGATGCCGATCCTTCCCTCTTTGTTTTTGCTCTTTTGCCTGCCGGGCTGTGTTGTTATGGCAACGCTTCCTTTCCATGAGCAAAAGTTGTAACTCTTTTTCAGTGTTTGCCTGTTGTTATCTTTGCCCGGTACTACGGTTGCGCCTTCTTTTTTTTATTTGTTTCTCTGCACTGTGTTGCTATGGTGATGTGTATATTCCAGCACCGAGTTGCAACATTCACCCAGAACTTGGAGTTGCTAGTAAATGCTGGGTGCATGGACGTCCTTTGCTCTACTGTAGTTCGTCGTCAGTTTTCGTCGAGACTCCTGCCCCACCGTCTTCCACCCAGTAAGTGAAAAGAGTTGTTGTGCGCTTGATCTCCAGCAGTGCTGACCGTGCGATCACTGCTTTGCTGTTGTCTGCAACGCTGCTTTCCCTTCACGGTTTCTCTTCTCCCTGCGGACCGGTGGATGACTGTACTGATGGTGCGCTTTTTGGTTTCCAGTTTTCTTTGCCGGCGGATGAAGTTCAAGTCACTCTGTACTCCTGCCAGAACGGGGTGAAAAGCACAAAGTGAGACTGTCCGTGCTCTGGAGAGCCGATGCCCAACTATCTGGTATTATAATGCGGTGGTCCATTCTTTTTTCGTGCTCCCACCCCAAACAGGGTGTCAAGCACTTTTAGACGGATCTGCTGCAAAAAACACAAGTGCTCCGCCGACCTGCTTTTCGGTACCTCCCGACCCCGAACTGGGTGAAGAGCACTTTAAAGGCTGAATTTGAACTGGAAAATACAAACAAAACTCAGTAATTTCGGTGCCCATCACCGGCAGTGTGCAAAGGTAGCTTCCTTGTCTAAACCAAATCGGGAATTAAAATTACTGGAATTACAATGCTGCGACCTGCTCTTCTGTAGCCCCCCGACCCCAACCAGGTGAAAAAGCACTTTCAGAGCAGTCAACGGGGAAAAACACTATTTGCAAAATAAAATGACTTGCTTTCTTCAAAAACCCCTGCCGACTATGGAATTGTATGATCGGACCGAAAAAAAGGTCCGACCATACACAAAGACTGAAAAATGCTACCACCAAAGGTTCGAACTTTTGGTTTTCGAACCTTTGGTGGTAGCATTGTAGGTAAGTATAAAAAAATGTAAAAAAGACTGCACGGGTTGCAGGGGTATCCCCCGCAACACCCTGCTCACTATACTGTGTGGTATAGTGAGCGGGGTGTTGCGGAGGACACCCCCGCAGCACACCCGAAAAAAATAAATAAATAAAAAAGGGCCTGCGGGGTGTCACCCGCAAAACTCCGCTCACTATACTGTGTGGTATAGTGAGCAGGGGTTGTGGGAGGCACCCCTGCAGCTCCCAAAAGAAAAAATAAAGAAAAGGACCCTGCTGCACCACTTCCCGATCACAGAAGTGAAAGGGAACTGGCGCTGCAGGGACTCAGCTTGTAAAAAAGGTAAGTAGGGTTTGTTTATGTTGGGGGTGTGGGTGGGGGGGGTGTTGAGGGTGTGGGTGGGGGAATGTTGTGGGTATGTTGTGGGGGTGTGGGTATGTAGGGATTTTTAATGCGTGTTCGCATGGGAAATGTACAAACCTTTTGTGGTTCGCACATTTCTCATTTTAACTTTTCGGTCGCAGACTTTTCTGTGACGGAAAAATCACGCAGATCCCCCGACTACTAGCATGTTTTGTTGGATCCTGGGTCCCCTCCCTGCCAGGTTCTTCCTGTGAGTCCTGCAGCAGAAGAGGACAGGGTCACTGGCATGCTTTATGGTCACCTTTCTTCACCCTTCCGTCCTCTGTACCCTGTGGGCAGCTCCCCAAGCTCAACAGCCTGTGCTCTTAAGCACCATGCGGGTGCTCCCTCATTCTGCGGCACTGGACATTAGTGTTGTTGCTTTGTTACGGTTACTGGGGCTCTGTATCGTTTCACGCTTTAAATCTCCAGCAGTGTTGGGCAGGACAGGGTTTGGAGAAGGGAAGAGGACGGCCACTGCTGGAAAGCAGTTTGACGTATGGTAGAGTGGCGTGGGATGCTATCTGCATGCTTGTTAGAACCACATGTCTGTGTTGGGGAGAGGCACCATCCCGGTCGCGGGGCGCTCATGCAATGTCGGACTAGTGCATACAATTGTCTCGGGCACCATTGAAAAAGAGGCCCGCAGTTGCAAATGACAATTCATTCCTTTTGTGACAGACTGTTTGAATAGTACCCATGGAGGAGTTTTTTGATAGAATGTGATGCAAATTGTGCATTTTAAAGAATAATTATTCAGCAACCCTGGTCAAAGCTACTCGCTGTACCGTGAAGTAAATAATCAGACTGGCACACATTGGCCACAAAAGTGACCTACTTTCACCAAAAAAAACTGCCCCACACCAGCATTTTGAGTTTTTGGTTCAGCATTGCCTTAGTGCCCTATAAGCCAGTGCGAGCATGAGCTCAGGCTTTTGTGAGGTGTGGCTAGTGTGTAGCAGACCCACCGGTTTTGGTCTCTAGTCTCCCGGTTAGGAGTAGTTTTAGGCAGGGGAGTGTTTTTTCTTGTCAGTGGGGGGCCGGTGGAGTTTAGTGTGCGTAGGTGGCCAGCATGGGGTAGGATATTTAGAGGGTTCAGGAGGGGCAATTTAGGAGAGGGGAAACTTAGTGAAGGGTGGCCCCGGATGGGGCCCTTGCTGCAGTGGTGGCGTGTAACCTTGAGGCAGGTAGGGAGCACAGGCGAGAGAAGGAGGTGATGGGGGGACAGAACAAGTAGGGGGGATATACCAGTGACAAATCAACTTCCTGGGCACCAGGGGTGAATATCGTTTTCTAAACCATCAATCAGCCCCACACCTCTAGTACACGAGAAGGGATACAAACAGATTGGAATAACAAACAAATTATAAACCTTCTTGTCCAATTTTGTTAACGTGGATGGAATGGCAGGCTTATCTCTGAAAGGTTGTGGATCCTTGGTTAGTTGCAGCACATCGAAAAAAAAATTACCCATTGTTATTATTATCACAACAGGCAGTTCTAGCAACACTACGAAATACAACCCACCCTGTAAAGAAATGCAGAGGAGGACAGACAGTTTCAAGCAAAGAAAAGGGATGCTCTCTGGATACTCTGTATACTGACAGTCGGTATAGTAAATAATCGCAACAGTTCCAGGTTACTTAGATTCAGCACTAAAGGAACAATGAGTCTAACATTGTCTCTAGGGTCCTTCACAAAAGGACCAGCGGGACAGATCCACAATGTACCTTGTGCTTGTAGATGTTCTTGGTGCTTGACAGGGTTGAGTTGGTTTCAGGGCACTTTGCAGCTTCTCTGGCAAAGTTCAAGATGGGAGACCGCTATGGGTAACAGGCGGCAAACAGTTCGGTGAATGAAGCTGGACGGACAGTGACAGGTTGGTCTACATGGCGGCTCATGGTGAGGAATCATTGTATCAGTGCTGGTCAGTGGGTTCTGAAGCACTGGTCTAGACGTCTCAGATGGCTTTAAGTGACTGTGGCATAACAATAGTCAGTGTTGAGGTCGATCGCAGCTTGAGGGACTGGAATGGCTCAAAAATCTTTAATGCTGATATTGGTAGATGCTCGCGGATGCACTTCTCCTAGCTTTTTAGCTGGGCTTGCGTCATCCTTTAGGGCGGATGGCCCAAAGATGAGGACTATGTTGCAGCCAGCCGCCTTGTCCTTGGTTTCAGGTTCAGAAACTCTCTGGCACTTCCCACCTAGGAAGCTTGCTGCTGAGCCTAGCAGGGCATGATGTGTGCTGGCTGGGTACCAGTCGTTGAGCTGCTGTAGGGTTCTCTGTATTTGGTATTTTCCTCTGTTCCCTGGGAGATGTTTAAGGGAGGGGCCTTGCTTCCCTCTTGGAGGTCCTGTACCTTCAGCCAGGGTCCAATGATGAGTTCTTCTTGCTATGCCTTGTGAAGCCTTCAGGTGATATGCCAAAAGAGAGGCTCAGCCCTCTTCTAAAGTCAAATGGACCATAGTGAATGGTGTAGGCTAAGCCTACCTCAATGAAATAATCCTGGGGTCCCTACCAACAATCTCCTGTATGCATGAAGTCATAACCAGAGTGCTTTGCAACAGGAAAAGTAAAGGGTTTACAACATATGTTACTAAGTGCCACCTATCTTCCTGTCTGTTGTGGATCAAAGAGTTTCTTAGGTTAATGGATCTCTCTGTGGTTCCTGATTAAAGCGGCAGGTCTCCCCTGAACTCTATGGCTCCTGCAAACCACATCCTCATACCTTATGAATGGGCTATGCCTGTTAGGTGAACTACTGTAACACGCAGTCCCAGACATGACAGCTCACTGTCAATTGATAATGGGGGTGGGAGCTGGCTTCAGGTTGACACAGTTGCATATGAAAGAGTGTTGGGGTTTGCTGTCTCCTTTATTAACATCTGCAGCCAGGCCCCATGTGTTTGAAGTACATTCTATTCGTATGTTAACTACTTTAATCACTGCCACCAGTTGCAGGGCCCAACAAAAGGACAGGGCTGACCCATGAAGCCTTTGTTAGTTAACCAGGCTGGCCATGGCAGGGAAAAGGTTTGGTCCTTCCCCTTCTGGAGATGCGTTGTGTACTCCTCCTGTGATATACCAACTAAATATGATAGTGTAGACTGCACCTGTAGTTTGTGTCCACCCAGAGTGCACAGGTCTATAAGTATGTCGTGCAGTGAGCATAGGAAATTGTGTGTGGATTAGCCCCATACATTTTACGGAGGTTGATCTACCATCATTCAAGTTGATTTAAAGTTTCAAAAAAGCCCAGGTGAGCGCACACCCACCTTGTGGATGGTCGAATTCCTCACAAAGACTGTAAGGCCGGGGGAGGGAAAAGCAGTCAGCATTGCAAGAGGGCAATTTTTTGAAGCAGAAAGGGGTAGAGCGATGCGGCTGGGATTGGGTAGGGGGTGGATGAGGAAATGGGGCACAGGGCTGGGGTAGGAGAGCAAGGACATGGTGGGCCGGGGAGGTCAAAGCAGATTCTAGCGGTGAACAAGGAGAAAGGGTTGATGTTTCTGCACAAGAGTTCTAAGGGGCGGGGTGGAACGCCATCCGCATCGACAAGCCACAGCACGGAAGGAGCGGGGGCGGCTCACTCGAGGGCAGAGGAGGGACAGCAGAGAGGCACCGGTACCGTGGAAGGAGGGGTGAAGGGCAGGACACTCTTACCCTTAAGGACAGTTGGGTAAGTAGCTCAGACGGCATCCCCGGCAGAGAGCCAACGAGCGTAGGAGTGGGCATCCCTCGCTGGGATGATGAGGAGCAACCAAGCGTAAGCGGTTTGGGTGAAGAGGACTGGTATATGGTGTGGGAGGGGAGTGGGGAGAGGAGGACTGGATGACGTGGGAGGAAAGGGCAGGAAGGGAGTGGGAGGATATGGAGAGTTTTGAAGAAGGGGAAGTAGTGGGGCATGAGGTGGAGGGGAGAAATGACAGGAAGAGGGCTGGCTGGAGATACAGGGGTGGCGAGCAATGGCCTAGGACTCAAGGTAATAAGCAGAGCAGGTCTGCAGATCTGCTTTATTGCCACAGCAGGAGTCCTTTTACAGGAACAGTTTAACGACGGTGGTGCGGCCATGATGGGGCAGTTGGAAAGGGGGGTACCGATTACAAAAAGATTGCTAAAGGAAGGGAATGATCAGCAACTTGGATGAGATTGAGAGCGAAGTGGGGGTTGCAATGGAGAGCAGGGAGGAGAGAGCTTGAGGACAGAGATATGTTGGGGAGCGGAGGGTGCACTGGTACGTCAGGGGTGACTAAACAGAATACAGTGGCGGTACAAACGGAGCAGGTAGCACAAGAAAAAGATGAGCAGAAGAAAAAGGCTGAACAAAAGAAAGGAGGGAAAGGAAGAAGAGAAGAAAGGGAAGCTACTTTATAATATTTATATTTAATATTTGTAGATGTTTTCAAGCTGCTACATAGAGGGGCATGGGCTAAAGAAGGATCCAAAAAAGGAAGAGAGGGAGCTGGCATCAAGACCCAGGGTACCGGTGGCTATAGAGAATTATACATCAGCATTTATTACATATGTATACTGTATACTGAGAAAAGTACCCATAGAGGTGACTAGCACTTTTTAAATAGATTGTTTCAATAAGAACCACTTTTGTGATTTTGAGGGGTTCTGCTTGGGTATATGATGATGAGGAGTTTAGAGAAAGGCTAAGAGAAGACCAGAGCCCGGTGTGGGGAAAGATGGATATGGATTAATGGCTGCAATTGATGGAACCAACGCGCCCAGCTCTGGCGTTGCATACGGTGAGCAGACTACCCTTACCTTACTGCCACTTTCTTGGTCGTCAGGCCCCAGACAGGGTGAGGGCAGGAGGGAGGGGTCAGTCACCAACAGCCTGCTGGGTGTTCAATAAAGAGGCTTGTTTCAGGGCGGTTTGCAAATTTAGAAATGAGTGCAGCAGGTGTGTGGGTCGGCACCTGATTACTCAGTATTTTGCGGCTGGCGACAGAGGAAATGGTAGTGGGGTTATCGAAAAGGGGCCATTCACAAGATAAATTGGAACAGTTAGTGGATTGGGTGACGTTCAATCCAGACAGAGTAAGCGTTCAGATTTTGAGGGATGGTTTTCAGGAGGGGTTTAGATTGAGCTTTCTGGGACAACGGGTGGGAAGATGGGGAGAGAATTTGAGATTGACAAAGGAGTGACCAGAGATAGTTGAGAGGAAACTGGCCAAACAAGTTGCAGAAGGGAGAATGGCAGGCTCATTTAATGGGGTCGGAAGGGGATTTGGTAGTGTCACCACTGGAACTTGTGCCAGAGAAGACAGAAGGGGAGTTCAGGGTAATATATCATTTGTTAATGCCGGAGGGGACGCCAGCCAATGACTTCATTGCAGATAAGGATTGTGCAGTGGCATACGACAGTGTTGATCAGGTGACTGAGCTAGTGACAGAATGTGCTTCGGGAGCCTTCATGGCTAAAAGTGATTTTAAATCTGCATTTAGGCTTTTGCGGGTGCACCCGTAGGATTTCTGGCTACTGGGCATGCAGCGTAAAGATCAGATATTTATGGACAAGACATTCCTCATGGCGTGTGCGATAGCATGTGTGCTGTTTGAGTGTTTAAGCTTATTTTTGCAATGGCGTTTTTTTGTTACAGTCAGGTTCATAAAAGTTGTTGCATTATTTAGATGATTTTCTCTTCATGGGAAGGGCTAGACATGAGGAGGAGTGCAGGAATATGTTGGAGTTGTTTGAGGGGTTAGAGGAAGAACTGGGAGTTCCCTTAGCAGAGGAGAAAACCAAGGGACCAGCCACGGAAATAACATTTTTCAGGAATTGAGCAGGATTCAGTAAATGTAACATCCCATCCGCTTGAGGACAAGGTTAAAAAGCTGGTGGGGATAATACAGGTCGTTGTAAGAACAACGAAAATGGAATTGAAGAAATTCGAGAAGTTGCTGGGCCATTTGAGTTTCACATGCAGAATGACTGCCCCAGGGCACACTTTATGCAGAACCATGGCGTGATCCATGTCTGGAGCCACGCAGCCGCACCGCAGAATAAGGGTGTCGGGCACCCTCAGGGAAGATTTCAAGGTATAGTTAAAGTTTCTGGAGAGGTACAGCAGTGTGTCTATGTGGCTGCCGAGCGACCCAGGGTGGTTGGAGGTGCAAGTATTTCCAGATGCATCAAGTGCGGAAGTGTTTGGTGTGTACTGGGGGGAGATGGTGTGCTGAGAATTGGCCAGTGCAGTGGCAAAAAGGAGGCAGTTGTATAGCTTTCCTGGGGTTTTGCCCACTGCTATATGTCCTGTATGTCATTCATCACATTTAATGGGAAGGATAACGGCATTGCTGACGCCTTGTCCCATTCGTAGTGCAGAGGTTCCATAGGTTGGAACCAGAAGTGGATCAAGAAGGTCTCCAGATCCCAATGGATTTGTGGAAGTTAGGAGACTGAGAACCCTGGAACTATTGGAAAAGTCTTTGGCTGCACGTTAAAGCGAGGTTGGAATTTGTGGTGGGGGTATGTAGTTGAGCGGGGAGGGGAGATGCCGGGAAAAAAGCTGGGAGGATACGGTTAGCTATATTATGAGATTGATGAAAAAAGAGTTGTTAAGATAACGATAGCAGAGAAATTGGCAGGAATAGCGTTTTATGTTACATGCTTTTCTGGCTTCGAGCCAAGCAGGGGGGATATGGCTAGGACGATACAGGAGGGGTGGCGAGGCAGTGGGCTGTCAAGAGGAAGGCAGTGATGGTTGGGTTGCTGGTGAAGTTATGTGATGTGCTAGAGGAGGTGTGTTGGTTGGCATGGGAAGTGGGCATGTTCAGGTTTGTTATATATGATTGTTCTTCAGGGCTTTTAGAATATCAGAACTGGTGGCGGGATATGGCTGGGGTGGGAAGATGTGGTTTTGTCAGAGGAAGTTTTGGACATTAAGATTAAGTGGTCAAAAACAGATCAGCAGAGCAGAGGGTTATGAGTTTGGTTGGGTAGGGGGAGGGGCGGACTTGTGCCCGGTTAAGAAAGAGAGAGCATGGCGGGAGCAGGGTGGACAGAAAGAGGGCCGGTTTTTCAGCATGAGGAGAGGGAAGGAGCGATAGTGGGGCAGGTTTTGGTGGTATTGAGGAAAGCCCTGGCAGCATTGGAGGAGGACGGGAGAGCAATTGGAACACTATCTGGGATGTACACAAATTACATTAGGGATCTGGGAGAAGATGGGAGAAGAGGGGAGGAAGAATAGAAGAGGGTAAAGGAGGGGGAGAGGAAACCTTTTTCTTTCTTTCGTTGGTGCAGCACAAGGTAAAGGAGCGGTGCCTCAGATATAGATATTCAGCGACTCGGTGAAATGAGCAGAGATGAAAGCAGGGAGGAGGATGTTTGGGGCACAGCTGGGGTGCTGTTATGAGGATGTTTTGGTAAAAATGTCAGGGTTAGGGGACTAAGGTGGGATCAGTTGTTGCCCATGCTGGTAAGTTTCAGGAGGGAATATTGGATCCCAGAAGCAATAGTAATTTACACAGGGGAGAATGATCTCATTAAGGAGCCAGGGGAGGCACTTCGAAAGAAAATAAAAAGGGATATCATGAGGTTGAGGGAGGATAGACCGGAAGTCCCATTGCATCTAGCAGAGTTGGTTCCTATAAGGGTATGGAGGGGGTGGTTAGGGAAGGGGCTGTGGAGAGAATGGGGAAGAAAATAAATAAAGAAATAGGAAAACGTTACGCGGTTTGGAGGTGAGAGTGCTGAGGTACCCGGATATTAGACATGAATCTAACAACCTATTTAGAGAGGACACAGTTCCCTTGTCAGTGATGGGGAAAGAGTTTTACATGCTGCATATTAGGATGGCTGTAGAGAAGTTAGTGCAGGGATTGAAGTGAAGGTAAGGGGGTGGGGGCAGAAAGAAAACCTCTTGGGGAGGGTTTTTCTGTGGGCATTTGAAGGATGGCTGCAGGACACCGATAGGATTATCATTGCAGTAAATGAGGGGGTTAGCGTTGTTTGGAAGGACATCCTAGCCCGAGGGGTACAAGAATGGGTAAGAGGTGGGAAAGAAGGACAGCCATTGGCCTGGGGAGATGATGGGAAGATATTTGGAAAAGATGTTAGGGGATTTGAAGGGGGAAGATGATGCAACTGACAAATTAGGGAGGAAATTCATTAATTATATATAAATGTGTTAACGGTTTGGTTAGTCTGTAAGGCCGAGGAGCCAGGTTAGCATTGTTTGTAAGCTATGGCCTGTCACATGGAAGCAACCCTTTCCACTAGAGCGAGTTTGGGTGTTTTGTACAGATTAGCCCTAAAGGGGAATGTGTTAAAGAAACAAACTAGAGGCTTGATCAACCAGGTACCTGCATCTGAAGTAGAGACCCACAAAACGTGACCAAGATGGCTCTGGCGGAGCACCAGCAGTTTTCTCCTCCTGCAGCACTGGGCCAAGACAAGAACTCCAATGGCGCTCCATCCCAGAGCTTAAGTTGCCACGCATGTGTGAGGAGGTCAAAGAGGCAATGGAGATAAAAGACAACCCCATTTTAACTTTCAGACCAAGCACCCAAAAAGTTACATCAGCAGCACAGAACAAAGCTACATGTCCCATAAACCACCACGAGAAATGGAGACCAGGTGGGGGAAAAGATAAAATGAACAAAGGAAAGCAGTATAGATACAGCCCTGTCATGCGGTACAGTGACAGGTACCCCCATAGTAGTACAGGTTGGGATGGACAAACAGTGCATGGAGCAGGGTGGAGGTGTGAAGGCAAGCTGGCTGCAGGTGAGGGACAAACAGTGCATGGAGCATGGTGGAGGAGTGAAGGCAAACTGGCTGCAGGTGTGGGAAGTGGGCAGGAAAGGCGGGTGGAAGCTGAGGGGAGGGGAGGAGCAAAGTATGAGTTAAAAGAAGCCACGGGAAACTCATCAGGTGTCTCTCATTACAGCAGCAGCACTGGCCGGAGACAACAGAGAAGTGGGAGGAATCCCCAGGTGATGTACAC
This sequence comes from Ambystoma mexicanum, assembly GCF_040938575.1. Classification (NCBI taxonomy): domain Eukaryota; kingdom Metazoa; phylum Chordata; class Amphibia; order Caudata; family Ambystomatidae; genus Ambystoma; species Ambystoma mexicanum. The sequence goes on along the minus strand of NC_090934.1, from coordinate 857,697,631 downwards.
TGGGCGTACTAGGAGGCTGAAAGCTCGGCATCGTGGAGATTCTTATCAAGAGGCAGACTCTCCACAAGGAGAGGCTCGAAGAGCGGCAGCGCCGGGAAACACTACCGAAGCGGATTCACTGACAAGGAAAATCTGGCCGTAAACCATTTTCAAAGGACAGTCTTTCCATGGGTTTACCCTCTCTGTTTGTCTTTCTTTTTTTTAAACCCAATTTGGACAGCTGGCGAAGGAATGGAAAGCTAGTGTTTGGGGAAAGGAATTTATGTGACCTGATTATTTTTCTTTGAAAGAGGAGCAAAGGTTAAGAGGACATTCATGCAAACTCTGAATTGATTCACCCTTTTTCCAAGCAAGCCTGCTGAGCCACATTTAAGCATGTTTTTGTTGTTTATAATGAGAGGCTGTTTGAAAGGTTAACACGGCAATAAATCCTACCTTGGGAACCCTGCATTCCGACTACAATCTACTACTTTACAGTGGTGGCAGCGGTGAGATTCAAGAGAACGCCAAGGCAGACAGAATGGAAGCTGTGATAAAGGCACTCACAGAGGGGCAGCAGCAACTGCAACAACTTATCCAAGTGCAAGGCCATCAGGCGCAGGCAGACAGACAAGCCCTCCAACAAGCCACACAAGTGCAAAGTGTGGTACAAGAGCAAGGACGGGAAGCTTTAAGAATATTGGGAGAAGCAGTGGCCACCACACGGACGCATCCCCCGATACCGTCCACGGTATTACAGAAATACCAAGTAGGAGAAGACCCCAGTATTTTCTTTGTGAATTTTGAGGGAATAGCCAGAGCAGATCAATGGCCACAGGACAGATGGGCCTTCTACCTCGCACCCCTGTTCACAGGGCCAATGCAAGGGGCATACCATGCTGCCAACCCCACAGGGGACACTCCTTATACCGAGATTAAAAAAACAGTGTTGGAAAGACCTCGTATGGATGAAGAATCCTACAGACTCAAGTTTAGAGAAACCAGATTGAAACCCGGCGAAAGCCCAAGACAATTGTTCTACAGAGTGCAAGATTTGGTGGAAAAATGGCTACAAACAGGCACTGCCACAATAGGACAGATTAAGGATAAAGTAATGATGGAACAATTCATTGATGCCTTACCCGGACCCATACAGAGATGGGTTAGGCAACATCACCATCTGACCTTAACCGAGGCCATAGATGTGGCAACAGCATATCAGAAGGCAGGTAACACTCGGCCCATCCCAGCGACCCACCTGAGACCAAGTATGGAGACTCCCGCCTTACGCAGTGGGCCTTTACAAGGGGCCAAGCACCGAACCTAGGAACCGGCCAGAAACCCCAACCTAATGGGGTTGTTACAAACAAAGAAAGGGCACCCCAATGTTTCGAATGTGGGGAATGGGGTCATATTGCTCGATTTTGCTCCCAAAAACCTAAACCTGAAGCAATGGAAATCGGGACCTTACAAACTCAGGAATACAGAAGGAAACGGTTACCTTATGTGATAGAAGTCACAGTGGACGGACATTCCCGTCAAGCAATGATGAATAGCGGAAGCCGACAGACGGCCATACAGCCCCATGTGAGCGAGCAAGATCACGAACAGGTGAGAACCATTGGCATCAAATGCGTGCATGGGGATGTGAAAGGGTGTCCTACCAAAGACATTGGGCCTCATTACACGGATGGCGGAGAACCATGGCGCTATTAGCGCCATGGTTAATGCCGTTAAAATACTGGCACCGCCTTGCTGGAAAGGGGAATTACCGCTCCATTCCAAGGTTGGCGGGGCGGTAATTCCCCCTTCCACCATTGCCCTTCCCCATTCCCATTTTTGCCCCATAGGGCATAATGGGAATGGGGAAGGCGCTAATTACGGTACCACAAATTGCGGTACCGTAAATAGCTCCCTGGGTCCCTTTGCGGGTTGGTTTTTAATGCCTGCAAAAAGCAGGCGTTAAATCCCCCAACCCGCGAAGGGACCTCGTAGTAAGGCGGTAAGGATTTACCGGTACCGGTATTTTACTGGTACCGGTAAATCCTTACCGCCATCCGTGTAATGAGGCCCATTGTATTGGGATTGCAGGGGCAGGAGATACCAATCAAAGCAGCCATTATTCCTACCCTACCCGCCCCGGTACTGATAAGAACAGATCAACCAGAATTTGATAGATAGTTAAGAGAGGCCCCCTTTGCACAAACTGATCTAGTGGGGCCCTGCAGTCGAGAAAAATTATCCAAAACCCAGAAAAAGATGAACCGAGGGAATCAGGAAAAGTACAGAGACATTTCCATTATAGACTGGAAAGTAGGGGATCATATGCCGTCATTTCGAACAGAAACAGGGTTAGATGAAATGCTAAAAAGACCCAGAGAACAAGCCCTGGACGCTAGCGGGACCAACCCTACTACGCCTTACTTTAAAGAAAAACAAGGATTAATATATCGAGTAACTCAAGGCCCTGATAACATAGAGAAGGAGCAATTGTTGGTTCCCCAGTCCTACAGGAAAGGGCTGATACAGCTGGCACATGACCATACCACAGGGGGACATCTAGCAGAGAACATGACGATAAAAAGGGTGTTGAAAAATTTCTACTGGCCCGGAGTCTACGTGGAGGTGTCAAAGTATTGTCAAGAATGTGGGATATGTCAGAAAACAAGCTCACATATACCGGCCCGAGTCCCGCTACAAAGGATGCCCTTGATCAAAGAACACTTTCAGAGAATAGGGCTAGACATTGTGGGGCCTATGGAACCTACCAGCAGAGGATAACGGTTCATAGTAGTGGTAGTGGACTATGCCACTAGGTACCCCAAAGCCTTTCCATTAAGGGGAATGTCTGCAAGACAAGTTTGTGATGCCCTCTTGCCCTACTTTGCCAGAGTAGGGATTCCTTTGGAGATTGTGACCAACCAAGGACGTAATTTTATGTCAGTCGTTATGAAGGAGGTATGCAAGACCCTTGAAATCAACCATTTGAGAACCTCAGTGTACCATCAACAAACGGAGGGGCTGGTGGAAAGATATAATAAAACCATCAAACAAATGATAAAAAGAGCCACCAGTCCCACTGGTCTGGGAGCGAGTACTGCCATGGGTGTTGATGGTTTTACGTAACACTCCGCAATCTTCAACGGGGTATTCCCCATTTGAATTATTATTTGGAAGACAACCAAAATCTATCTTGGGATTACTGAAAGATACCTGGGAAAACCAGGAGGAAACAAACCTCACTGAATATGTTAATGACTTAAGAGAGCACCTGGGAAAACTCAGAGATTATGCACAGGAAAACCTGGGTCGGGCTCAAGAAAGACAACAGGAATATTATGATAAAGGAAGCAGACCGAGAACGCTTAAAGCAGGAGACAAGGTGTTGGTACTATTACCCACTCACACCAACAAAATGCTCGCCCAATCGAAAGGCCCGTACAGCATCACAAAAATATTGGGCCCAGTTAACTATGATGTAGAACAACCTGATAGGCAAAACAAACATCAGAACTATCACATTAATCTCCTCAAGTTATGGAAAGAAGGAGACTCAGCTGTATTGTGTACAACCCTGGCAGAGCTGTCGGTCCCAGAACAAATGGTCACAACCTCGGCTAGCGGCATACAAGATGTGGGATTGGGGGAACGATTGAGCGACACCCAAAGAACTGAGTTATTTTCCACCTTATAACCTGTGGCAAAAGTATTCTCGAGTATACCAGGAAGAACCCATATGGCTACCAACTGCATCCCCACAGAGGCAGGCAAGATTGTACGCCTCCGACCCTCCAGAATCCCTGAAGCAAAAAGGGGAGAGATAGCACAAGAAATAGATAGTATGCTGAAACTAAGTACCATTATTCCCTCCAAGAGCACATGGTGTTCACCTGTGGTGCTCGTGCCCAAACCAGATGGTACCACATGGTTTTGTATGGATTTTAGGCAAGTAAACGGCATTTCCCGATACGAAGCCTACCCAATGCCCAGAATTGATGAACTGGTAGAGAAGCTAGGAACAGTATCCTTCTTGAGCACCTTGGACTTAACCAGAGGATATTTGCAGATACCGCTCAACCCGGCGGATCAGGAGAAAACAGCCTTCTCAACACCCCAAGGGCTATTTCAGTTTACAGTGTTACCATTTGGGTTACACGGGGCTCCTGACACGTTTCAGGCCTTAATGGACAAGATCTTAAAACCTCATGAACCATATGCGGCAGCCTATTTGGATGACATAATTATTTTCAGTAGGACCTGGCAAGAACACTTAGTACATCTCACCAAAGTAATTAAATCCTTACAAGAGGCCGGGCTACATATTAATCCCAAGAAAACCAAACTGGCAGCCAAAACCACTAAGTATCTGGGATATTCGGTGGGGGGGTGGGGTAATCACACCCCTGGTGGACAAAATACAGGCCTTGGGAAAACTACGAATTCCAGAGACACGGAAGGAGATCCGAGCATTTCCAGGGTTCGTGGGGTATTACAGAAGATTCATACCACACTTTTCTACAATAGTGGCACCACTGACGGACGCCTTGAAAACCAATAGGCCACTTAAAATTACTCCTGAAGCGGTGCAAGCCTTTGAACAATTAATACAGCTAATATCAACCCAACCGGTCTTACACTGCCCGGACTTCTCTAAAGATTTTTTTTTACAGGCAGATGCATCAGGATGCGGTCTAGGTGCAGTGCTATCCCAAGGGATGGAACAAAACCTTTGCCCAATCGCATTCATCAGTAGAAAACTCCTGCCACATGAGATACCGTACTCCACGCTAGAAAAAGAATGTCTGGCAATAAAGTGGGCAGTAGAGTCCCTCCTTTATTACCTACTAGGGCGGAAGTTTACCATTTTTACGGACCATGCACCTCTCAGATGGCTGGCCACACAGAAGGATTTAAACTATAGGGTTTTCAGGTGGTGTTTGACTCTTCAGCCCTATCATTTTGTTACAGTACATAAACCCGGAAAGTATCAGTTAGTCGCTGATTATTTATCCAGGGCGCTGAACCGGCCTGAACGGCCTGGTTCCCTGGGGGGAGTATGTGAGGAGGTCAAAGAGGCAATGGAGATAAAAGACAACCCCATTTTAACTTTCAGACCCAGCACCCAAAAAGTTACATCAGCAGGACAGAACAAAACTACATGTCCCATAAACCAACACGGGAAATGGAGACCAGGTGGGGGAAAAGATAAAATGAACAAAGGGAAGCAGTATAGATACAGCCCTGTCATGCGGTACAGTGACAGGTACCCCCATAGCAGTACAGGTTGGGATGGACAAACAGTGCATGGAGCAGGGTGGAGGTGTGAAGGCAAGCTGGCTGCAGGTGTGGGACAAACAGTGCATGGAGCAGAGTAGAGGAGTGAAGGCAAACTGGCTGCAGGTGTGCGAAGTGGGCAGGAAAGGCGGGTGTAAACTGAGGGGAGGGGAAGGGCAAAGTATGAGTTAAAAGAAGCCCTGGGAAACTCATCAGGTGTCTCTCATTACAGCAGCAGCACTGGCCGGAGACCACAGAGAAGTGGGAGGAATCCCCAGGTGATGTACACTGGGCGTACTAGGAGGCTGAAGGCTCAGCATCGCGGAGATCCTTATCAAGAGGCAGACTCTCCGCCAGGAGAGGCTTGAAGAGCGGCAGCCGCCGGGAAACACTACCGAAGCGGATTCAATGACAAGGAAAATCTGGCTGTAAACCATTTTCAAAGGACAGTGTTTCCGTGGGTTTAACCTCTCTGTTTGTCTTCGTTTTTTTAAACCCAATTTGGACAGCTGGTGAAGGAATGGAAAGCTAGTGTCCAGGGAAAGAAATTTATGTGACCTGATTATTTTTCTTTCAAAGAGGAGCAAAGGTTAAGAGGACATTCATGCAAACTCTGAATTGATTCACCCTTTTTCCGAGCAAGCCTGCTGAGTCACATTTAAGCATGTTTTTGTTGTTTATAATGAGAGGCTGTTTGAAAGGTTAACACAGCAATAAATCCTACCTTGGGAACCCTGCATTCCGACTACAGTCTACTACTTTACAGCATGGTTTATTTTTTTACAATGTCCCTCGCGTGGCATACGGCTGCAAGGAATAGTTTTTGTGGGCACAGCCTGGGGGAGCCCAGATTGTTCCAAGTATCTTAAATGCATTCTGGATTATTAAGTAACTTGTATTTTTTACATATTTGCTAAGTATCAAATTCCTCTTTTAAGGGAAGAGGATAATTTGCTTCTTCATTTGTTGAGGGCTGGTCCTGAACAGTTACCCAAGGTGTGATATGGAACCCTCCACAGTGGGCAGGCTATGACCTCTAGAGAGAGAGAGTTGCCACCACAGCAACATGCCTGGAAGTGCGACAGGAGTCCATTTCCCAAAGCCCTGAGACACTGCTTCTGCCCAGCACAGACTCAGAAACTCTTCTCAGTCTTTTGGGGTTGCAAAGGCGGTGCACAAGGGAAGTGGAACTGCTGGCATTTACGCACGAATTAACAATCTCATTGGTGCCTTTTCATTCCTATCAAGTTTTGCGATTTCTCACTGTAGTGAAAAGCGGGTGAAAAAGAGTTCAAGTCTTGTATGTACCAAACTTGCATGTTACAACAATAATATCCATTTGGTCAGAATGCTTCTTTGCACCTCCCAGAAGCTGCAGCACCCCCTTTATGTCAGGGTATGGTGCACTCAGCTTGCTGAGGCACTTTAAGGAATTCACACCCCAACTTAGTCTTCATGAACAATGTCTTGCAAGGTTGGACCATCATTTCAAAATTGACGTTATGGAGACTCCTCAGAATAAGGTGAGTGGTTACTGGTTGGGTGGGGGAGAATGTAATGTTGGCCTGTGGCTGTGTGAACTGCTTGAGAGGGGTGCTAGGCTTGTGGGAGAGACTGATACACTGAAGTTGACCTTTGGGATAAATTAGCAGGGATTATGGCACCTGCTCCGACCGCCTGACTAACGCCCGATGAACGCCATTCTCTGCCCCGACCAGCATGGCCCTAATAGGGAAAAGTCACAGCTTCCCACTTCCTCGACCACCCAACAAATGCCTGACAAACGCCATTCTCTGCCCTGGGCAGCGTTACCCTGATAGGCACATCTCGCATTAGCAAATTAGAGTAAGGTTTAAGGTGTAAGACAGCTTGCCAACCAAAATACTAAGGAAGGTGAAATTGGCACCTGGGGTACTCATATTTTATGCACCCCTTCTCTGAACCAAACGTACTTGTTCAGACAACCCTCTTCCCTCATCTGCCAATGTACAGATGTGTGTTGCACATGGAGCGCAATGTATCTATTTGAGAGGGTAGCAAAGAGAGAGAGATTGACAGTGGCAATAGGACAATGTGAAATTGAAGCTGTCTGCAAGAGGCTAGTTGCATGAGTGTGGGCAACACACCAGGTTGTTTTGCCATGTACCCATCTTCCCCCCATGAATAACCAATGACCCTCTAAGATTACCTACCCCTTTACACTACAGAAACAAAACTTTCAGAGACATCCTCCACAGGCCTAGATGTTAGCATATTTACTCTTTGCGAACTATGTCTGAGCTCTTCTCTTCTGCCCTATCACATTGCCCACCACATCAGTGGCTAACCAGAACCAAAGTGCTGTAGTCTATCACATCTTAAAATATCCCTTAAAATAACATACTGCTAGGTCTTTCCTATCAAATGAACGGAAAGCAGCTTGGCACTCAGGACCAGTGTACTTCCAAACGGCACTGATCAACACCACAGGTTTCGCATCTGCCTCACCCAATATACAGCTGACAACCCTCGACCCATCTCTTTTCTCACAGAACCGACAAAACTGACAGAAGTTTTGATATAATACTACATGGCATTACATAACGAATGAAGCTCTAGACACAGGAAAGATGTAACTGCTAGAACTCCTACATCAGACGTCCGTTCAGATGAAGGTATTGACCAGGTTGCGATGTCACAGCTTGTGCACGGTTCATGCCATGAGTGTCACGGCTATGGGTGCAATAGCAGAACAAAGGTGTGCGACTTTGCACACAAAATCCCCTCCAACATTAATAGAAAACTTAAGTTAATGTGACCCATCTGTCTGACCTGCAATTCACTTGTTCAGCGTCTCATTTCATAATCCTTCAGTGTGTAAAGAATGGCAAGGCAATCTCTTAGGTGGCATCTTGATCCTTGACTTCTAACTCTGTTTGGGAAATCATTCACCAGTAACAAGCTGTCAGCGGACTCCTTATGGCTGCCATTGGGGAATATTTCTCTGATCTACTAATCCAAGAAGCCGGCCGGAACATGGTGGGGCCCGCTGGCATGATCATTAGGGCTACTGGTGCTTGCCGAGGTTTATGGGGACATAATATTATTCTATGGATGTCCACTTACCTACCTGAAGTGCAGTGGGTTGTGAGTCATATGGACATGGAGGTTTCTAAGGGGTTCCCCTTGTTCCTTGCATTTGGGGGACAGTCAGTGTGTCACCTCGAACGGGTCACTGGATTTGCCTTGAGGTTGTGTGTTGCATAGTAGACATGTGTCTTTGGATGGGAGGTTTCATTCCTTGCAATGACAGCTGATGCTAATGTGTGTACAATTGGTCTTTGTCCATCCTGATATCACCCCGTCTACTGCTTTGAGTTCAGTGCCATTATAGTTGATGTAGGAGAACAGCCTTTGAGAAGGGCTGCAGTGCACCTCCATCAATGATTGCTCTTTCACCTGGAGCCTGTAGTGGAGTGTAGTGTTTGGGTCCAAGATCTTCCGTGCTATGTGGACAACCTTGTTAAAATTTCACATGAACCTCATGTTCTCTCCATCGACGTAAGACCATCTTGTGATGATGCGGGTGTGTTTGAGGCCATGATGAACCAGCTAGCCTTGACATTGTATTGCCTTGGCTGTGTCTTAGATTGCTGAGAAGTATCCTCTTTCGGGATCCTTACTGTTTCCACTTCTCATTATCCGAAGCAGTCACCCACACCATCTCCCTTGGTTTGTGCCCTCTCTGCTGAGAGCAGATAGACACAGTGCGCTCTTCGGAACATGTGTCCTGGCACTGAACAAAGGTGGATCGATTTCCTAGACCATAATTGTTCTCATAGACACACTTCTTTTTGGAAATGTGTTGGTATCCTTTTGCCCTAGCAGAATGCAACTTGGGGTCAAGTATGTTGAACAGACTATCATTTTCCAGATTTAAGGCTTTTGGGGGGCACCATCTCCTTCATACACAAGGGTGTACACTTTAGAGGCCCGACTATGCTGAAACACGTGTCTGGGGTTGCTGTTGATACTCTTGTTCAGAGGAGAATTGCTTAGAATGTCAGTGCTGGACTGCCCCTGGGCAGGTCAAAGACTGATATGCAGGGACAATTCTCCTCTTTGAAAGGGACAGTGAGCTAAAGACTTGGTAGAGTCTCTCCCAGGGGCCATCCACCCAAGAACAGGTCAATGGACTGTGTTCGTGCTGGTAGAGGGACTCCCAGAACCCCCCTTGTTTTGCATGTTAAGTAACTTTGGGTCTCACCCTCAGTTACTTGGGGAACGCAGACGTGGACCCCTTGCTCACTGTTCTTAGAGAGGCACAACTCCACCTCACTGATGAGGGCAATGGGCTGTGTTCATGCTGGTATAGGGACTCCCGGAACCCCCCTTGTTTTGCACTTTTAGGTTAAGGTTGCAAGTCTCAGGAGGTGAGACATGAAGTTAACTAAATTATCAGCCCCTTGGAAATATTTCAAAATTTCTGTCCCAGAGGAAAAGCATCCTTTTCTCAATCCTGCTCAACGATCCAGTAGCAGTGATCTTCAAAACGGAAATTAGTGTTTTGTGATCTGTAATAGCTTGTAATCAATGCCCACCGGTGTCAGGTGGAAGCTTTTGATCCCACATAGCATCACAGCAGCTTCTCTCCCTAACTGGGAGTACCATTTTTTGGTGTTGTGAGCGTTCAGCTGGCATATCCACTTGTGTGAGATTTTCAGAATTTGCCGATATGTGTGAAATGGACTAGCATCTACTATGATCTTAGTGTCCTTCTTAATTTCAAAGAGCGCTGTTGCAGGGTCTGCTAAGGGGCATACTTAGTCTTTCCTTAGTGTTTCTTCACCATTCACAGTCTGTTCTGGTCTGAGTAACGTTGCCTTGTTGTTCTGTGAGCGTTGCTAGCTTAGGGTTGAAACTCTATAAATTGGCCAGACAAAGGAGAGTCTGCACTTTCTGGACGGATTGGAGTGGGGTGGCTGGCTCCTTTAATGCCCATCATATTTTGGGCATCTGCCTTGATACCTTCATGGCGGAAAACATATCCAAAGAGCTCATGTTGATCTTTGAGGAATTCACATTTCTCGCTGTGTAAGGTCTGGTCCCAGTCTTTAGATGCTGAAGCCAAGCTCAGTGTCTTGCCATAGCCACTTCTTCACTGAAGGAGTGGAAAAGGATGTGTCTACACATGTGCACGGTGCCTTGCACACAGCCTATAGTCCACATGAAGATTTCCATCCAAGATTGACATCCACATAACCTCCAGTGGAGTTCCCCTGTGCTGACATCACCAGGGTGCTCGCTGTGCTACCTGGTTTCCTCTGCTCCTCGGAGTGGGGAACCTAAGGACTGCCGACAAAAAAGTCAGACACAAAACATCACCAAGAACCCATCAGATCCTAAGAAGAAGTAATTCATTTTAGTATGTATTATTCTGAGAGACCATTCAGGATGAAATCGCCTTTTAAGAAACCTTGTCACAGTACTATGTTCACGCCTCACATTCAAATGCTCTTTGTGTAGCGGGGGGCAGGCTCCCCAGCTTTTCTGGTGGCTTCACCTGTAATCCACCCACTTTCTGTGCAATACAACAGAAACAATCCCCCCCCTACCACAACTTTTCAGGATTGTTGGTTGTCTTCCTCCCACAAAATGATCATGTGCCACAGCTCCACCCATTACCCCCCACCCAAAGAATAGGAAAAAATGTGATGCAGCAATCCAGGCCTCACCAAGCGGAGCCTTGCCCCCAGACATATTCCCTGGCAGGAGGCGACCGGCTGCTCTCAGGAGGAGCGGCAACAGGGAGTGCCAGACACTATGAAGGAGGGTATCAGGACTCCCCCCCACCCCGCCCCCAGGCTCTCTGTAGGGATGCCACTTCTTCTGAAATTAGGTAGCATTGCCCTGGATGTAGTGGAGTGGACGACACACCCCTGACATCATCCCCTCATTCCGGCAGAATGGAAGAGCTAGTAGGCCCTGACTTCGATGGATAACATTGATAAAAGAGACACATAACAGGAATTGGATAAACCTTGGCAGCGGGCTCCCAAATTGGTCCTTCCACTCCATATTCTTTCCAGGAAATCATGTTTTGGAGGGAACCTCTGTATGAACAGGAATCACATATCCTGTCTAACTTGCATCAATCACCAAGAACCGTCAAGCAGAAGACAATCTGGATTAGATTAAGGCTGGCAGGTCCCTTCACTGACTTTTTTTCATTAAACAAACCTGAAATGGCAGCTGCTTTCATCAATGCGTACATAATCTCTCACAGTGAGGTCATGAGTGAAATCTCAAGAGAATGCAAGCAGGTTCAATACCTTTATTTTCTCGTAGGGAGGAGTTGGAGGAACTCCTACAAGACCAACGGGGAAGGGGTCCAAAATCAGGAGGGTGAGACCACAGTCAAAGGTGTCAGGATGAGGAATGAACAAAACAAGTGGAAGGTTCTATGCTAAGGGGGACATTGTGTCCCACTGCAGGTGTGTGCCCCTATCCTAAACCACAGAAGCCTGGGGATGCCTCACCATGTTTTGTCTTTCAATCAATGGACAGATCCATGGTATTTAACACACCCCGGCACACTTCTTTCTTGGTCCTCATAGTTGTTCCTTGGATCATTCTCCCTACCCTTGAGGAATAATCAAGATAAATTATCATCAGGAATTTCTCCTTCGCGCTTATTTGCTTTTCAGACTGCATTGATTCACCCCCTGACGCCCCACAGACAAAGGTCGGCCTCTTGGACAGGAGTCCACTACATGCTCTGGTTTCTCCTTTTCAAGGTTTGTGTTCTCACCCAGTGTCTGGGTACATGGCCCTCAGTAGGCTGGCATCACTCTTTCTAAGATATGGTGGTCGTTGGCTTTCACCAGACTCTTTGTAGGTCGCTCCTCTTGCAAGGTCAGAAACTGAGCTACTTTACTCCATGGATGGCGTTTCCTTATTCTCTCTCTCTCTTACTCGCTCTCCCTGATTCTCTTTAACCACATCAGTTCTCTTTATCAATTGACCAACTCTTTGGAATGCTGTCCTAGCTTCTTCAGACTGGGTAACCTTCTCGTACTTTTCGCAATGGCTTGGGGTTTCTATTTGCCAGGATGGCTGGGTGGCTCGGTGCGCTTGCTTGCTGGGCAGCTGTTGAACGTCCTCTCCTGTCACAGTGCTGGGCAGCTCACGCACTGGCTCATGCTTGCAAGATATCACTTGCTTTTTTTCCCTCCCCCTTGATTGTCCTCTAAGCTTCCAAGCCCTGCCACGTGTATGGGCTCCCGGAGTGGGTGGGGCATGCGTGGTAAACGTGTTACCCTGATCTTTAATACTATATATTCCTTAGGGCCCAAACATGGAGAGCCCTACATTTCCACCCCTGTAATGCATTCCTTTGTGATGGATTCAAAGGCGTTGGAATTTCATGAAGGGTTTTTTTCAAGGCTCCCTCCTGATGGGGCTTTCGAAGGGTCTGTGGATTCTGGGGGATCCCTCATTTACCACCTCTGGGGCTTGTATCACTTAGTGGCTTCCTCCTGTAGTCTTCAACCCACTTCCACATCCTTTTCCACATACCCCTTCACTTTCGGATTGCCCTCCCCAGAATCTTCCGCAAGAGATTGTGAATTCCTACTCAGAAAAACTATATCAGAGTGAAGTTTGCAGTCTCTGTGCGCCAACGACAAAACATACGCTTGTAGAAATCATTTCATGGCTCGCGGGTAATTATCCTTGTTCCTAACCAGCAAAGATTAAGGGGAATTCTCTGTCCTGTCATTGACGTAATGCCTTTACGGCGCATTTGATTAGAAGACACTCTGATTCCATAATAGAATCACTTATTTCCAAGAGTACAGCTTAGGACTTATGTATCGAATTGGCTGTTCAATGCCTTGTCTCCCCGGGGACAGGACCACCCCTGTGCCTACGTTAGAGGCATTGCTCTGCAACACAAATGTCTGTGCAAAGTCAGCCATAATAAGCAGTGTGGGATTGCATGATGTAAGGTCGAGGGTGGACATATTTCAGGAGGTTCTGGTTTCCTGCTTTACTTCTTCTAACCTCAGCATTGGATATGCGTCAAATTGTGAGAGTTCATTGACTTTGACTTAAGTCAATAAAGAATTACCAGCTGCCATCAATGTTCTCTTGAAGAACCCTCAGGGAAGACCACTGGGCTCATTCTGCGACCTTCTGCTCCAGCATCTCATTCATGTACTCTCTCATCACTTGCAATTAGGCACCTTGTAACTCATTTGGACTGATTTCCCTGCTGGTGCATGAATAGGATCAAAGAAAAGCTCTGAGTTACCCAAGAGGATCCAGAAGATGTCGGCAATGTGGACAAAATCGCTCAGGATGTCTCACGGTCTTGTTCTGACTGGACTTCAGATCTTCAGGCAATAAACTATGGCCCCAACTTGTAAGCGGCTTGCTTCCGCTGATTAACATTATAATTGTTCTTTCATAGATAAATGTGGTCTCTCCTGCAGCAGTATGGTTGCCGGACCCCATAGTTAAGATCCCCCTGGACTTCTGTGGCTATGAAAGTTCCCTTGCGTTAGACCAGGAGCATATTATCCATGGTGGGTACCAAGACCATCATCTGGTCCCCATCCTGGAATCCCTGAAGTTGTGCACCATGATAATATGATTGGCTTTGTCCCTCTTGGGCTTGCCTCATGTTCTCGCATACCAAGTCCCCAACAATGGTCACCCTATTTCAGGCCCTTTGTACACATTGGGGAGTGTATGTAGCCTGAATATGTAGCATTTCAAACCAGGTGTGGACCCTATAAATATATATACCAATACCCTTTCCAACGTGTAAGGCTTCAAAGTCGGTATGGATGATCTCAATTGCATATTGTTATGTGTTCACAAAGCAGAAGCACCAGCTCCTTCATTATGAACATCAGCGTCACTTAGTCGCTTATTTAGATGTGTTCTTTCAATGAGACTGATTAATAATTATTAGATAATATACTATTCAAGCAGAGGATATTGCAGTGTATTGACAAAAAAAACAGAAGAACACTTTAGCTGTTCTGACATAGGTGGAATCGATGGACAGTGAGTATCTATGTTGTACTGAGATTGCTTTCAGTGTGCGCTAATTGATGCAGGCTCTCAGGTCTTCTTTTGCTGCATGGAAAGGACTGGCGTACCAGCAGAATTGTGATTGTCGTAGCAATGCTTTCTTCAAAGAGTCTTGAAGATATTTTTTATTTATTATTATGTAAGCAATTTATTATGTCCACACCTAGGCCATGGGCATCAAAGTGCATAACACTGAGGAAGATACATAACAAAACATAACAAAACACTACAAAACACTACACATGAGCTAGGACAGCTGCCCTCCAATCCAAGTCCGAGAGTTAAATCTTACCAAGTTTAAGGTCTACAGTTCTTTCTCAAAGCATAGTTAAGATTAGGGTGGATCCTATTTTACTGGAAGACAATTCCTATCTCAAAATGGCTATGAACTTCTAAGGTACTGACACAGTACCTCTTCTCTTGCCATTCAGTGGACAGATCTTGCAAAGAAAAACGAAATCTCAGTGTGAAGTATTAGGTAACTTGGTCACTGCAGAACTACGGTGGTAATCCAGGGGTAGCGCAGGAGAGTTGCTTGTAGGAGTGAGAATGATCAAAGGCTAGAGAGTTGTAGAAACAGTGTTGGTGATATAACATTGATCAGATTTGAAAAACACCATGATATCCAACCAGTCTATTTGTGCATTGTATCTTTACAACTGGACCTACATGAAGATTGCATGCACGTGGGAGCTTCTCATGAGCTTTCTGCAGAAGTTCTCTATCCTGGTTAGACTGCCTGTGTAATGAGCCTGTGCTCTCTTGCACGAGTCTAGCGACCGAGGGTGGATCATCCACTGCACAGATAGGTCCAGGAAGAATCTTGTCTTCTAAAAGCATGTGCTGTTTCCTGATAAAGATAGGACACATGTAGACCCCAAGAGTCCCGCATTCTGTCAGGAGGCTACAGAGAAGGCATTGTTTCCAACAAACAATGCATGAACGTCATTTCACCAAAATGCCAGGGGTAGCAGAAGTGACATCAGGAACTTATGTCATTTGACACACCCCGAAGTGATATCACAGGAAATGATGGGACATGACCTTTCACCCCTTGACAAAACAGGAGGTTGCATCACATAGCATTGTTCCTAAGGACACTATGGGCCTCATTACGAGTTTGGAGACAGCCATGCCCTTAATAAGGGCATGGCTGCCTCCAAACTCGGGTCCGGGTTCCCTGAATGGGGAAATACCGGGCCATTCCGACCTTGGAGGGCCCGGTATTTCCCCATCCAGGGAACCCGGACTCGGTACATCCCCATTCGAGCCCCATAGGGCTCAATGGGAATGGGGAGCATGCTAACAATGGGCCCGTTAATGACAGGCCCGTTGTTAGCATGCTGGGCCTTTCGCGGGACCCGCAAAGGACGTCTGGTGAAAAAGGGAGACTACAGGAGTAGAAAGGTTGACCTCAGGGGTCACAGTTGCGACCCCTGGCATCCCCTAAATGCCAACCCTGAATCAATGACATTCTTAGGAACACTATTAGGTCTTCAGGCCACATGTCACATGGCGATGTGTGAAACATTGATGGGAGGGCATCGGGGCATTGAAACACTGGCAATGATGCCCCCAAGCGCTGCAGGAGGGAACACACTGCATGGCTGTTGGTGCTGCGGAGTCCCGAAACCAGGTAAGGGAGACTAGCCAGCAAGGTGAAATTGAAGGGGGAAATACCTCAAGGCAGGGCTGGGAAAGGGGTGTGTGAGGCATTAGCGAAAATGGAAGTAGAAGGTGACCTCATAGACCGCATTGGCCTCAGAATGAGCTGGCAGCATTTCACCCAGAAACAGGTGGGAGCAGAACCTGTGAGGGCGGCATTAAGATGCCCGCATTGGTGTCGGCAGTGTGTGAAAGGCACCATTCGGACCCTGATCCCCTCAAAACTGGTGCTGTACCCTTCTTTTCAGGGAAGTAGAAGCACAGAGAGGAGATCAAGGCATGCTCATTCCTTTTCTCCTGCCCAGGAATGAGCATATCATCTTCCACAAAGCACTCTTGGGGGGCTTCCATGTGCATAATAGAACGATTTGCTGCAGCGTAGACAAAGGTTTGCATTCCATTGCCTCTTTTGTTTTGTCTCACTCAATGGGCCTCATTATAACTTGTGCGGAATGGGTTTAACGGCGCCGGTAATGGTGCCGGCACCGTTAAACCCATTCCGCACAATTACGAGGTCCCCTCGCGGTAGCCGCTTTGGACATCTGATTTTTCCAGACATCCATAGCGGGTCTCGCAAGGGGACCAGGGAACTAACAACGGGCTAGTTCGTAGCTCCCTCCCCATTCCCATTGAGCCCTATGAGGGCTCGAATGGGAATGGGGAAGAACTGTGCCTGGGTTCCCTGAAGGAGGAAATACTGGGCCCTGCATACTCGGAATGGCCCGGTATTTCCCCATTCAGGGAACCCGGACCCAGACACGATTTTGTAATGAGGCCCAATGTGCCTTTCAAGCGGTTGCCACGTGACCCTGGCTGGAGATGGTTCTCGGTTGCCGTGGGATCTAGGTGTACATATGCGTGTGCTCAGTATGGGGGAAGCATCTGCTCGGTCTCTGCATCTTTTTGCAGGCACGGCTCCTGCAGGCCTTGATCACTCTGCACCACAAGGTCTTTCAACACATCCAAATGACAAGGCATGGTGCCGGTTCATCATTCCTGCAAAGTGGGCAGATAGAGGGGTCTCCTTCCAAACGGATCCAGCTCTGATGTGCAATGGAACTGCGATTCTTGCTCCCTATTGTAGACCCAGTACCTCATTCTCAGTTAGTTGCTCTTTTTCAAAGGTTGCATAGGTCACAAACGAAATTTCCTAAATTGTAGGCAAATTTAGCTTCGTCTGTGGGCAATGCAGTCGAGCAGAAAAGGAACTGCATCTTACACTGATAAAAAAAAAATACAGAATTTGTGTGGATCGACAACTGATTAAGAAAAATACAGAATTTGTGTGGATCGACAACCGATTAAGAAAAATACGGAATTTGTGTGGATCGACGACCGATTAAGAAAAATGACATTGAATTTATCCGGTAAAAGCCCACCAACAGCAAGCCATCAGTGCCATGATACTCTTGTGCCTGTACATCTTTTGGTTACCATTGTTCTTCATTGTTCTCCATTGTTCTTCCTACAGGGTCTGTGCTATTGCGTATGGATCAATGGCCGGGGTACCAAGCGGCTATGTGAGTTGTCAGAGCAATGGTGGTGCAAGGATAATAGGTTCTGAGGACTCCTTTAGGTGATACACTTACTAGCAAAGGAGAGAATCCTGAGTGGGGAACAGGAGACTGGCACCAGAACAGTGCAAGCAATGCTGCCCAAAGAGAGCAGGCTGCAGAGATCTCGGGAATGTGGCCCTGAATTCGGCAAGGCTAGAATCTACAGATCTCGAACCTATTTAAAGGACTTTGAAAATTGAAATAAACATAAAGTCCAGCTGCATATCAACCCAGAAGTCAAGCCGGTCGCTCAACACTATAGGGGTATACCTATTAATATACAATGACAAGTGGAGGAGGAAATCAGCGTTCCTTAAACAGCACATCATTGAGCCAGTGACAGGGCCAACCCCATAGGTGTCACCCACAGTACCCGTCCCGAAGAAATCCCGGGACGTCTCCATCAGGCTATGTGTGGACATGAGGAGGGTAAACCAAGCGATCGAGTGTAAACAGCACCAGTCACCCCAGATAAGTGATGTGATACATTTGCTGCACGGCACCAAATTCCTTTCAAAGTTGGACCTCACGACAGGCTACCATCAGATTGAGATCACTCACGAGTCACAATATATTACCACCTTCGTCACCCACTCGGGTCTGTTCCAGTACAAATGACTTAGCTTTGGCATCTCGTCCGCAGAAGAGATCTTTCAAGAGGAGATCCACAAGGTCATCCGCCATGTCCCTAACTGCCTCAACTACTCAGATGACGTACTCATGTTCGGCAAGTCGAAAAAAGAGCACAACGTGACCCTACACAAAGTCTGCACAGCACTTGAGGCAGCGTGACCGACACTCATGAGAACCAAATGCGAGTTCAGAAAGGGCTCCCTCAGATTTTTCAGACGTATATTCTCAGAGAAATGCATGCAACCTGACCCGGATAAGGTAGCGGCACTGAACACCACACAACCAGCCCAAAACGTGTCTGAACTTCACTCATTCATGGGACTTGCGAGTTACTGCTTGAGGTATCTACAGAATTATGCAACAGTCAGCATCCCCCTTCGGATACTCATGCGAAAAAAGGACCAGCCTTTCGAGTGGTCCGCTGACTGCTATCACGCTTTCGAAACCATTCGCAACAACATCTCCAAGGAGGAGAACATGGCGTATTTCAACGCAGAAAGAAGGACAGAAGTCATTGTCGACGCCAGTGCAGTCGGTCTGCGTGCCATACTTACACAACGAGACCCCTCTGACCCAACCGACCAGTTCATAGTGGCAAATGCTAGCAGGAGCCTCACAACCACTGAACAGGCATATTCCCAGGCAGAGAAGGAAAGCCTGGCAATGGTGTGGGCCTATGAGTACTTTGACCTCTTCCTATAAGTGAAGGCTTTCTCTGTCATTACTGATCATCAGACCCTCCTAACGATATACGGTGACCCCAAGGCGGGAATGCCCCCCAGATTAGCTGGATGGGGCCTGAGGCTACAGGACTACAAATTCGTTAACGTGCATCACCCAGGCAAAGAAGACAACCCCCACCGACTACTTATCCAGGCATCCCACAGGGCTCCCACAGGCGGGCCCTTCCATCGCCGATGCATACATCAGTTAAGTCATCCATCATCTGCAGCATCTACCAGTGGATTGGGCCACCCTCCGAAAGGAATCAGAAAGTGACCTGGCCCTCGCAATCGTAGCCCACTGCATCAGAGTGGGGAAAATGTCCCATATGAAACATTAGGCAAGACAGGAGCAGGACTCTGCGAGACGACATAAGGTCTCTGGAGCTGGTGAACGACAAACCATCAGTGGTGGATGATCACATCGTCATGAAGGGCTGCAAGATCATAATCCCAAAATCACTGCGAGAAAAGATGGTCATGTTGACGCATGAAGGCCACCGGTGGTAGTCTCCACAAAACGCCTCCTACGTCAAAAGGTATGGTTCCCCAAATTGGATGCTCTAGTAGAAGAGGTCGTAGGCAGGTGCACCATCTACTCACATGTGGTTCAACTGCCTCACCCCAACCCACTGCAGATGTCCGCACTCCCAGAAGGTGTCTGGGAAGAACTGGCGGTGGATTTCTTCGGACCACTACGCAGTGGAATATATGTACTTGGACTAATCGATGAACACTCCCGTTTCCCGGATGCATAGCTAATTGACTCCACAGCAGCTACGTGTGTCATCCCCTCACTAGATTGCATGTCATCGACTTATGGGATACCTAAAGTTATAAAATCTGACAACAGTCGGGCATTCACCAGCCATGACTTTGAGAACTTTGCGCGCTACATGGGGTTCCAGCACCGAAAGATAACACTGCGATGGCCTCAAGCCAACAGCATTGTTGAAGGATTCATGGCAAACATCAAGAGAACCCTACAGCGAGCCAACATAGTCAACAAACTGTTCGAGCAGGCTCTGTACCAACTCCTGTGTGAATATCGCCACAATCCACACAGCACCACAGGGACCTGCCCATCAGACTTCAAGTTTTGCTGAACCATAAGAACGAGACTGCCCGAGGCCCCCATTCCAGTGCAGACAGCACCACTGGAGCAACTGACCAGGACTTGAGACCAGGAACAGAAAGAAAGAATGAAAGAGAGAGCAGACTCACAACGAGGAGCAAAAGAGTGCGAGATAAGACCAGGAGATCACGTGGTGGTAAGCCAATCAAAAACAAGAAAGGAAGACTGTACATTTGCACCTGAACGGCTGCTCATAACCCGCAAAAAGGGCACCATGATAACAGCAAGCAGAGAACACAACACTCCATAACAAGGAATTCCTCTCAATTCAGGAATCTCACAGGCACCATGCCCACGGTGTGGGAACACTCATATGGCAGTCAAAATGATACGCTCTCAGATGACTCCTGCCAAGGGGATGGTGAGCAGTCTGAAGAAAAAGCCAGCAGCGGAGAGGAACGGTCATCCCCACAAGCACTCCTTCTCTCCACGGGGCCTCAACGATGTTGTATAAAACCTCAAAGACTAATTGAAGAAATTGAGTGAAATCATAAGTGACCTGACATGTTAAAAAGGGGGGAGATGTCACGTTGTGAAGAGGTGAGTTCTGCACCCTCTCGCATTGTTATGTGGGATGACCCATGTGTGTGCTGGAACACTAAGGTCAAGTGATGATGTGATAGGGAGGGGCGGGGCAAGGGACGGGTGTTCGGGGAAGGTAGAATCGACCTTCACTTTCGTGTAACGATGTAGAATAAGTCACGTTGCGTTCTACCGGCCGTGGTGCATGTCTCTTCTCTTTTGCTGAAGGTTGCCCGGACAAACTGGGTTTGCCCCTCATCGAGCGAGGTCCGCTCAACTTCACAAGTACCTTCTCTCCATGTTTTTCTCCGTCCTGTTCCAGGCCATGTGTAGCCATAACCACTGAACCGCTATGGGTGGCTGCAGCAAGCCTGCCCTCCGACCCCTTAGTCGATAAAGATTGCACCCTGGTTGAAGAGTAAAGGAACTTTCCTCCAGGGCAGTTTGTTTATATAATATGCAAAGGCTAAGCATGCCCGTTCTATTTCACCCGTGACGGTGTGCTTTTATACATTCAAGGGTCAGACCAGCCCCATTTCCTCTGTGGAAGTGTACTTATTTATTTCCTCCATGGCAGTGTGAGTCTAATGATTTCCTCTATGGAGGTGCATGCCACAGGCCTGCCCTGGTTCATGAATGGGGCATGCGCCCTACAGGTGGGCCTCGCGAGTGAGTCTCTTCTGTGTCTCTGTCGTCCAGGCTCTGCTCACCTATTCAGATTAGCTATTTTTGAGGTGTGGAAAATGTATCAGAGAGAGAGATAAGACCCACCAGATAGAGTGGATGCTTATTCAGCTGAGAGTGCAGCGCTGCCAGCTCCTTTTTCTCCTTCTGAAGCCAAGAGTACAGACAAGGAGATACAGGTATTCTATTGTAGACGAGGAGCCAAGTACTCCCCTTCAGCTGCCCTGCCCATATTACCTATAGAATGGGAACCAAAGTATGTGACGTACGCAGAACAATTGAATCAGCAAAGAGCAGAGTGTGGACTGTGCAGTACCCATAAGAGTACCAATACCTAAGAGAATCTAGGAGGCAAGGTACCCATTGAGAAAACCATACCTGCATGCAAGACAAAATGATGGTCATCTGAATGAGATTCCCGAAGAAGCAGAGCATTTAAAAGGCAAGAATGAATGGTGACATCACACGGAAAGAGATGACGCACACAGAAGAGATGCAGGGATCAGAGAATGCAGATATTCCATAAGGCATCAAGAAAGCAACGAGGATAAGTGACATCCTGGGCTCAGGATGAAGAAGCTTATGCCACAGAGACCGAAGAAGATATCAAATAATTTTACACGTGTACAGGTGCAATTGTAATGCAAGCAGCAAAATGTTCGTGAAGCTAGCTCTAAGCTTATAATAGATAGACAGTGGCAAGCGCCAATATATAAATATATATAGATACATATCGACAAATAAAAGATGGATGTTTCCAGTGTACGTTATAAAGCAGTGCTGAACATAAATAAGAAGGCCTCACTTCCTTCAGTTTGTTACAGTTAAAAGAAAGTTTTAATTGCACAAATGAATCTCAGCAAATGGATACAAATTGTGTGAAGGGAACAAAGGGCTCCTGTTCAGGAAGCTTGAGCAAAACAAAATACATCAGAGGACTATTAAAAAAGAATATTAAATACACGAAAAGCTCGATTTCATAGTGTGCAGTCACGTGGAAGGAAGAAATTGGACGATCAAGGTGGTCACACCTACGCATGAAGGCTGGCTGTGCTTACACTCCTTGAAATTCTCAGAGCACAGTCAAAACCCAAGGCCAAACTTCAAAGCACTAATTGACACCGGACTGTTGAGGTGATGATGGATTGACATAATAATTGGTGGGAAGCTGGTTTCTAGATGAGCCCACTAGCACCTGGATGTTCAGTCTGCATGCTGCTAAACATAGGTGGAAAAGTACTGATGGGGGGTGGAAGCCAACCAATTGTAGAGAACCATGTAATCAAGGGTCTTATAGTTTGTGTAGCCAATGCAACGTCGTGTATTTAGTGACGTTGATAGTGGTCATGTTTAGGGAGGGCTTAGTTGCCCCACTAATGTTAAGCACCCTATCACTTTCCTTCACGGTTCTATATTGATATGGAACTTATGCATAGACATTCACGTAGAACCAATCACTCTCTCCAATAGGTTTTTGTAGTTTGCCACGTAGGTAGTGATGCAGGTCAACGTCAATGATGACAATTTTATGCAATATAACCTCTGTTTCTACTAAGATGCATTGAGTAAGAGAATCGAACGACTGCTGATGTTCGTTGTACTCCCTGTTTTATATACTTGTTAACAAAACAGACTCCCCTTTTGCCAAACTACCTGAGTCGTTTTGGTTATTGATGTATGAATAAAATCTGCATCCCCATCCATCTTCCGGGTATTCCTACTCATCTTAAAGAGCTGGAATAACCCAGTTCACTTGGTAGCAGAAAGAGGATGGTTCATTAAAAGTCCATCGACCATCGATATAAGTAAACTTTAGAGTCTCAGCAATATCGCACAACCTTTGCCATTCGGCTGACAGGACGTGAAGCTCCCCGTAGATGGTGGTTAGTATAAATGACAAAAATATCCTTGCAAGGATGGTGTGACGGGTCCCCTTGGTTTATACAAGAATCCCCTCTCACTTCTACGAAGAGCGGAACAGACCATGGTTTGGAGAGGTGGTAACGGAGGTGGCGATCCTGAGGGTTCGAAGAAGAAAATATATGCAAATGGTAAGTAGAAACTGAGGTGTGGCAAATTGATGCATGCGTAGTAAAATAAAGGAGAGTAACGGAGGGAGGCGGGATAAACGTAATGAAAGAGTCAGAGTGAAAAAATGAATACATATATAAATATAGGGGGAATGAGATATTGACTTGAGTGTGGCCGAGAAATATAATAAGTAAAATCGTGTGAGAGGCCACGATAAAGAGGATACGCCCTATACCTAAGTTTTAAAGAACGTTAGAAGAAATCTTATCTAAAATCCAGCTTGTGGATGACGTAGAAAACGGGTCTGGATAAAGACGGTCCTAATGAGATAGATTTAAGTTCGGCGAGGAACATTTTTTAGAGGGTAAGACAAGTCTTAAGAAAGAAGATCGTAGAAAACCTTATGTGACCGGTCAAGTTTGTCTGTCTGTTGTATGTAGTTTTGAAAGCACGATGACGTCATAGCCAAAGGAAAAATGTATGATGAATGAGTGGAGTGTGAAGTTGAGCAAAAGAAAGTGATTGTTTTAATTGCACTTGATGGTTGTTTTCAGGAATCTTGGGTGTTGAAAATGTGTGAATCTTGGGGGAAATCTATACCAGTGTACTACCATATATTATGCCAAGTGCTGCCAGAGCCAGTACAGAAACAGCTCAAAAAATTTGTGGGGATAGAGGCTAAACCATGGTCAGAAATTCAGCTGACCATTGCGCATTACTGCAGGCTCTTGCAGGAAAAGAATCGCAAAAAAGACGTTGCTCGCAAAGGCAAGGAGGCGAAGTTGGTGCAGAAAAAATTATCTAAGTATGCCATTGAAGGGGCAATGTTGACCAGCGTAGACGGGTTGAACTCACAGCAGGCAGTTAACATGCTGCAGGTGAATAATCAAAGACAGTTTGATCAAAACAATAGTGGTTATACTGCACGAGGAAGGGGATTCCGAGGACGAGGGTGGCAAGGTTATCAAGGGAATTGGCAGAGTAATCATGGAAATTTTCAGATAACCAAGGTGGGTTTCAAAATATGCAGAATGTTAATCCAAATATGCAAAATGGGCAGGTTGGGAGACCACCGTCTATATGTTGGAGGTGTGGAATGACAGGGTATTTGTTTTGTATGTGTAGAAGTCAAGGATTCGTTCAAAATGGCCAGGTTTCAAGAGGGGAGATGTCAAATCCATCTGCATATTTGCAGCAGAATGGAGATGGATTTGCGCAGAATCAAACAGTGCAGCAGCAAGCGCAGAGAATGCAGCAAGGCTTGCAACCACAGCAGGTAGCAGGTAACTCGCCACAAGGACAGTCGCAGCATTCACCTGTGCAGCTTCACCAGACAGGACAGTCAATAACTCCTAGAGTAGGGAGTGTCACTATTGATGGAGGTAATCCTTTTACGAATGATGGGACAACGCTGTACCCGCAATAGGACAGCTCACTGGGAGACCTGCTGGGATCAATACTATCTGTGATGCTAAACCCCCACGACGAACCAAGGGTGGACGTCAGTATAGGAGGCAAACATTTTTCGTTTCTAGTAGACACAGGTGCAACACGCTCATATATACGAGAGGGAAAAAGGTTAATGTCTGGCAATGCCATGAATACTCAGGGATTCACAGGAGCTACAAGTCGAGTTCCTTTTACAGAAGAATTAACTGTCTCTATAGGAGAATGTGACCTGAAAGTGCCACTGCAATATTCAAGTCTAACACATGTTAATATATTGGGACGAGATTTAATGACAAAGTTAAATATGACCATTTTGTTTACTGATGTAGGTATAGTATGTTCAACGCCAGGAATGCATTATGTAAACGTGTGCAAAATGATCATGACATTTGCAGGACAAATAGCTATAAGAGCAATTCCATTAGAACCAGAGATCTTTCAGTATGGGGACTGCATTCTAATGTCATGGTTGCCAGGACTGGCAGGCAGAACGATGAGAACTCACGATGATTTTTTTGTTCAGGCCAAGGATATCTATCGTCAAGGAAAAGGGACGAGTGCTTCCCTTAAAGATACAAGCAGCCATAGTGCATGGGGAAATAGCTTTGCTTGATGGCAATGATGATGAGGCAGACAATGGCGGACAGTAGTTGCTATTAGAGAAGGTTACAGATTGACTGATGTCACTGATGAAGACCTGTTTGGGGATCACCCATCTGATGATGAGGTGATATTTGAGATGAGCATTTCTTATTGGGTAAGAGCGATTTAAAGAGAAGTTCCTCAAAAAATGATGCTACCACAAAAACATCCTGAATATTTTGAGGAAGATATGGTGAAAGTGGCAGTTTCATTATGGACCACAGGCCCCTATGACATAGGCCTTTTGAAGGGGGTTGAAGAAGTGAAGATTAAGTTGAAACCACAAGCAATTTTACCTTGAGCACGACAATATCTCATGTCTCGAGAGGCAGATGAAGGTATTTTTAAGACGATTTTGTCAGAACACCAATTCCTGCTACACGTTCCCGCTTACCTGCAAGGCTTACGGGAGTCAATATAGCTAGGGACAGCAATAAGCGCTCCTATTCCTCTAAAGGCTTGTTTCGAAGGCATTGGGGATTGCCATGGCGACGATGGCCACTGCTACGTCTGCAGTCACGTGTTGCCCCGACCTCCCGGTCACGTGACTCCCGCGTTGTGGTCACGCAATCTTAAGTCCGGCCAGTCCGCTGTTTCGGTGCTTCTGATTGTTTTCTTTGGAATTCTACAGTGGCGCTTGCTATTTTGATCTTGTCTCTTCTCGACCTCTGGCCTGTTTTTCGGATTCTGCTCTTGTCTTGCCCTCGGTACTTCTGCTTCGAACTTCAGCTACGAACCCCTGCTACGACCCGGATTTCCTATTGACCTCGATTCTTGCCTCATACTTTGTCTTGTCTGATTACCTGATTCTGACCCGGAACGTTTGGATTCCTTCTTCCTAGGCGTACTCGTGCCGGCGGGAATAGGTTACGCGTGCTGGACTAGAGACTGCCTGTAGCACGTCTGGGACCATTCACCTAGGCGTACGCGTGCCGGCGGGTATAGGATTCGAGTGCTGGACTAGAGACTGCCTGTAGCACTCCTGGGATTATTCTCTAGGCGTACGCGTGCCGGCGGGAATAGGTCTTGCATCGGACTGAGGATTCCTTCAACTCCGTGAGACTGGGCTCTCTCTTCTTGGATCCTGGGAGATCACCATCATCCTACCTTCATCGTTGCTTCCCGTCTCCCGGATATACAAGTAAGAGTCCTTATTTCCTGCTCATTTTCCGTTATTGGTTCTTTGCCTTTCCTTGTCTTATTTAGTTCCTTTCTCTATTATGTACCGTACCTCACCCTGTTGACAATCACTGAGTGTTCAGTCTATCTTGTGGAATTCCCAGTTATCGGGAAGAAACTTGCAGTCATCAGGAGTTCCAGAGGGTCCTGTTCATTCTTCAAAACATCTTTCAACCAATTGACCGCTCAGACTGTTTTTATATACAACTGAGTGTTACATTGGTAGGAAGAATATACCACTGCACTACGGGTTCAACAGCGTCTCTTCGATCACCAGGCGTTTCAGCCTGTTGAGGCTCAGATCTCTGACAGATTTCCTCCATGATGAACAGGGTGTCCTGGTGACATCAGAGTCACCCTGTAATTCTGCTGTGTACCCTATCAAAGAATCTAAGGGGGGGTTGTGGCATTTAATACAGGACCTTAGGCCAATAAACCAAATTGTAGAGGCTGAGTTCCCTCTAGTCCCGAACCCGTCTAAAATTCTATGCAATATACCTGTTGACGCACAATATTTCACGTTGATTGACTTGAAAAGGCATTTTTCTCAATCCCATTGCATTAAGACTCACAGGATCTGACGTCATTTACGTTCAGACAAAGTTGACTAAAAAGCACTCGTTTACCCCAGGGGTTCTATGAGTCTGCATCGATTTTCAATAGAGTCCATTCAGATGGACTTAAGCAATATCGCTTTGGAAAGCAGTGTGTTGCAATACGTAGACGACATTCTAGTTTGCAGCACCTCAGAGGAAGAGTGTAGATGCAATTCTGTCCAGCTGATGATTATACTCGCTGACAAAGGATATAAGTTTGACAAGGAAAAGTTACAATACTGTCAACAAGAAGTGTTGTACATAGGCCAATTGATTTTGCATAAAGGGCAAAGGTTACTCCTGAAAGAGCTGAGACTTTTTTGAAAATGGCCAAGCCACAGACGATAAAACACATGCACAGATTTTTGGGACTATGTAACTACGTCAGAGCATGGGTATTTGACAACTGCTCATTTTAAGGCCCCTATTACAGGCCTTGAAGAAAGCACAGGCAACGCAGGAAAAATAGTTTGGACTGAGGAGATGGAAGAAGTGTTTGATGAATTGAAAAAAGCAATTTGCATGTGCCAGTTTTAGGGATTCCCAATTATGCAGAGGAATTATTCTTGTTTTCACATACAGACGGCACTGTTATGACAACAGTGCTCACGCAGAGAACCACATTGGGGTACAAGCCCCTTGCATATTACAGCAGAATCTTAGACCCAGTAATGAGGGGTAATTTTCCATGCATATAAAGTTTGCCCGCACCTGCGTTCGCCATAGAGATAGCTGCAAGCATAGTAATGGGATGTTCCATGACGCTATTTGTTGAGCACGCACTATTTGGCATTTTAGAAACACCAAAAGGCACCTTGACTTCTCAAATGGCTTCTGCCTCTGAGGTAGTCATGTCCAACCCAGCGATCGAAATAATTAGATGTAAAATAGTGAATCCAGCCATGTTAATAGCTGAGCCAATGACAGAGGGAGAGCCTGTACACGATTGCGCGAACTATGAAGAGGTCTGTGATGAGCTCCCCAGAATAAAGGAGAATGCATTAGCAGGAGGAGAGATTGTTTTCATTGAAGGTTCTTCAAGGATCGATTAAAATGATGGACAAAGGTATGCAGGTGCCGCTGTGGTAAAGCACACAGCTAATGGGGAATTTTAGGTGCTTATTAGTACTCGATTGCCTTCTCATTATTCTGCACTAGCTGCAGAATTATTGGCGTTGATACTCGCGATCGAGAGTCACGCAGACCAGGAAATAGCAGTGTACAGTGACTCTGCCTATGTGACATCAACAGTGCACGCAGGGCTAGCATGTTGGAAGAGGAGCGGCTACCTCCGAGCAGACGGCACACCAGTGCAACATGGCACCTTCTTGGATAGGCTCATAAAGGCACTACAACTCCCAGTAGGTGTTGAAGTTGTTAAATGCGCAGCCCATACTAAAGGGGCAGATTTTATCTCACGTGGAAATCAAGCAGCGGACACTGAGGCTAAGCGCATAGCAACAACAGATATATGGATGATGACTGTTGAAACTTGTGATGGAAATGAAAGAATGACTGTAGTAATTATTGTATCTGAAGGGTATAACCATTTGTCTAAAACGCAGTTAGTGGAAATCCAGGAGAAGCAGCCCAAGAGGAAAAGAATTTGT
Source organism: Ambystoma mexicanum (assembly GCF_040938575.1). Classification (NCBI taxonomy): domain Eukaryota; kingdom Metazoa; phylum Chordata; class Amphibia; order Caudata; family Ambystomatidae; genus Ambystoma; species Ambystoma mexicanum. The sequence continues at coordinate 857,668,873 of NC_090934.1, read as the reverse complement.
GGAAATGGAGAGGGTGTGCATTAAACCCCTCAGAGGCATTGTGGTGACAGGACAGCACTGGTAAACCGGTGATCCATGTAGCCTCATTAAGGGTGACGTTAGAACAGCTGCACTACCCCGCGCATACAACTAGGGAGAATCTTGCTGAAACTATTGCTGAGGATTGGTTTGTACTGAATTTTATGGAACATGTTGTATTTTATATAGTGAACTGTATGGTGTGTCAACAATTCATGGGTGGGCATACACTGCGCACAGTTAGGGGAGCTATCTGAGATCTAATGACCCTTTCCAGCACTTGCATATCGACTATGTCGATATGATACAAGTATGTAATGGATATAGATACCTGATCGTAGTGGTGTATCTGTTCTCAAAGTGGCTAGAAGCAGGCCCCTGTACACTTCCAGATTCCACCTGTGCAGCAACATTTTTAGTGCAGGAAGTATTTCCTAGATGGGGAGTATGTGAAGTCAAGAGATCAGACAATGGTCCTCATTTTGTCAATACAATTTTTGAACAGATTAGCTTAGTATAAAGGCCACGTTTTCTTCGGCTTATCATCCACAAGGAAATGGAATTTGTGAAAGGCTCAACGGCTTGCTTAAAGAAAGAATAGCCAAGTTGAAGCAGACCTTTGAAAAAGGGGTGGTTGCATTGTCTACCACTAGCATTATATGCTTTCAGGAACCAACCAGGTTCTGACCACCGTCTCAAACCCCATGAAATTGTGACTAGGAGGCGAATGAGAACACCCCTAATTCCTCCATCTAGAGTTAGAAGTGATGCTCAGCCGACGTCAGAACTGTTAGGATTGAAATTACGTGAATATTTGAACTGTATGACTTCCAGTATCTCTGTCATTTCAGGACAGCTGCAGAGACAATGGTGTAGAGCAGTACAGAACACGGAAGGAGATGCTTCAACTTTCTATTCCCAAGCTATTCCCAGAAGATGTGCTTTTAATCCATAATCGGGTGAGAAAAAAGTGGGACAAGCCCCGTTTTTGTGGCCCTTTCATTGTGGAGGACATCACACCATCTGCTGTCAAAGTGCAGGGTAAGCGTGCCTGGATTTTCCTGGGAGATGTGAAAATAAAAATATTTGCTGGAAAGACTCCTCTGCCTGCACCCCTACAAGAAGAGGCAAGTACACGCATCGGGAAAGAACCACAGCACGTGCCGACAAGATCGATTACGAGGAAGAAGGACGCAGAAGTGGACAAGTAGAAAGACAAAGAATCAGTGGACTATGGCTTGGTTTGGGACACTCCTTAAGTCATTTATAAAAGAGTCAAAGAAAACTAGGTTGAACACTCTGTGCTGTCATTTCAGAGTGAAAGAAGATCTTTTTGTTCTTAAAGCCACAGTATCTTATTGACTTTGGACTGAGGCATGCTTAGGCCTTGATAAGAAGCAGATTATGCCATATTTTGATCGTGGACTCAGCAATTGGAAAAGGGTATAATAACCAGATTCAAATAACACAGAGGTTCTGTTTGGATTTACTTATGGTTTTACCCAGTGATGACCTTACTAGAAACATTCTCACCTATTTCTAGTTAGTAATGTGCAATTATGCTTCGCTGGTGGGGAGGACCACCCGCATTCCCGCCTTTTTACAAAATCCTAAGAATGAAGAAGTTATAAAAAGATTGCTCAAAGTCATCACTGAACAGTTCTTGCAATTACCTGAATACAGTGAGGAGAGTACAAATGCCCCTATCAAACAAAACAGTTCATAGCCTAGTCATTGTGGTATTCTTTCGTCTAATTGAAGAGTATCTGCACCTTATTGGGAGGCACACTGATGTGCGCACCTTTCTCAGAGATCCAAGAAACACTGCAAATCTGAATGTGATCCTGGAAGGTATCATTATCCAAGTGAGCATCTGTTCTGAAAGAAATCACAGATCAGTGTAGAAACTTTCCTCCAAGGGACAGATCGAGAAGTTGCTGGTAAAGAAAGACTTTTTTTGGTTTCTGCTGAAAGAAATTTGATATGTCATCTGAGCTGAGGCAGATTCGAAGCATAGATCTATGTCGTACAGATTGTATAGACTTACTGAGGTTGTTTTTCTTCATATTAAAGAGGCGCCTGCAGTTCGACTAGTGAAAGAGAGATTCCAGAGACACAGAGACAGTGTTTTAATCATCCAGTAAGCAGACAATTGATCAAGGACGACTTGCTGAACTAAGACAGCAGTTTCCAGAAGCATTTCACCATGCTGAAACATTAAAAATTAAGTTTTTCTTCCTTAGGTGGTCAAGATGGGTAATCTAAATAGCAACATCATTCTACCACATGAAAAAAGGTGCTCACGTTGTCCAAGAAGTAGATGTTGCAGGTTAACGTACCACTGCGTAATCTACACCTGTATTGTGTTCATAATTGTACTACTTTCCCTGACTGTGAGAATGGCATTTTACATTGGTGCACATGGTGCTAACACTCATGTGCACCTTTCTGAGCAGAAGGAAATTGTTCATGTGGCAACTACTAGGCGGCGTAGACCATATGTAGTTATTCCTGTCCTCAAGAAAGATGGCAAAATTGCCTGAGCTTGAGATGGATGTTGTTAGTAACATTTCACATACAAAACGCGTCTTAGAGACCATTTCTAGATGCCAGAGACAGGCTGGGAAAACCAGGTAAGGCAAGGGGTTGATAAAATATGAGCCTACAAAAGTAATACATGCAAATACACCCGGTCCAGTGACAATTGATCCAAAAGCAGTTTCAAAAGGAAGATCCCAGATGGAGATTATAAGAGACATTTTAATTCCCAAATGGGCTGCTGAGCAGATGAGACGTTCTGAACTTTCTCCTAGACAGGAAACCCGGACGGATGTTCGTGTGAATAACTCAGTGAAAAGAAGCTACATGGGTACACTTCATGATATGATTATAGAAGCTCATATGAAAGGAGTGAGACCTAAAAGAAACACACAGGAAGATAATTATTAATTAAATGATTACCTGGACAGCACAGCACACTTGGGAAATGACATATGATACCAACATATGAAGGAAGTCGGAGATGATCTTCAAAGGAGGAATGCTTTGTATGTGCACTACTGCCATACAGCATGGGGAAGTCAAAGATCTTCATAGCTGTTGACATAGATGTCCAAACAGCACATTGTCCTTCACACATGGCATTTTACAAAACAAGGGGCCAGTTCATGGGTAAAGATGCCTCGCTCAAATAGGCAACTAAAAAGATAAATCCAGATGAAGATGACTACATCCAAGATATAAAGCCAAGAAACCATGCAAAAACAAGAAGGCTTCTGATCAGATACGAAACCTGGAGTGAAAGGAGAGGAAATCATAATAGAAGTGAACAAGAAACTGGAGATCGCAGGAAAAAATGCAGATGAGATTCGAATTTGGAAGAACAGAGGTTAGATGCAGGTCTGGGAATCAGTGTTATCACCAGATGGCTGGGAAAAAGGAGTGGTGATCTGCAGAGCCTGGATGGTAACCAATCGTCCTGAATCCACTATTCTGAACGTACAAGAGGTATGCAAATCATTTTGGCAAGGGCTTTCTAAATTATTGACATGGGTCGAAGACAGAGGAGGTGCAGATAGTGTCATTGGAAAGTTCAAAGCTATGTCTCAGGAATAATGCCACAAGAAAAACGAGAGAGAATCAAAATTGTTGTTGAATATTTGATGTTCCAGGAATAGTGCATGGAACAGCAGTAATCATGGATCATCATTGGGCTTGTGGATCCAAAGCCTACATAAGGCTACCTAAGGACTGGGGCGGAATATGCACATTGGTGAATGTCCATGTTCCAGCATTAGTCATTCCAAAGTGTGATCTGAATCTTACCAGTTTCCCAAAAGCAGATGCTCACCTGAGGAAGAAGAGATCTGTGGAGCTGATAAAAAGAATAAAGAGAGAGAACTACTTTTCAGCCAAATCAACAGAAGCTTTTGATTCTATCCCATATGAACATAGCTTATCCAGCCAAACTCCTTCGGTGTTCACATTGTTCTTCATGCCAAGAATCCAAGTTGGAGCAAATACCAAGCGGCTAAAGATAACCAGATGGGAATTGCTGCAGACAATTAACATTAACATAAAGGGATTCAATGCAATCAGAGAAGAGATGAGAGCCATAAGACTGATGCTCTCCAGAATAGGTATGTCTTGGATATGATCACAGCTATGGATGGAGGTGTTTGTGCAAAAATTGGAGAATCATGTTGTACGTTCACACCTTCTAATGATGACGAGAATAGATCCTTGACAGAGGCCATCGACATGCCGACAAAACTCCATGGCCAGATGATAGATGAAGTAGAAGACATTGCCGATGAAAGTTGGTTTGGATCACTTTTCTCTTGGGTTTCACAATGGATGGCAGATATGTTCAAATTTCTTGGAGCCCTGATCGTGTTGGTATTGCTTGGATTTTGTGTGATCAAGATAATAATCTCACAGTGCAGGAAGACAGCAAAGAAAGCTATAGGGATGAAGATGACTGATGTTGAACCAGGATGGAAGCCCAAGGATCTGACAGATGAAGAGATGAGAGACTTTGGGAAAGCCAGTATCCATGCACCTGAGGGAACAAGGTTCCTGCACCCAAAGAACCACAAGAAATATGTGGGAAGATGGATCTATTGCAGTCTAAGTGGACAGTGCATGCTCATGACATGAAATAAGGATGAGCATGTGAAATCAGCCGGATGTCTGAAAGGAGTTATGAAAATATGGATCCCTAAGAAGCAATTATTTACACAAGGATGTATAGATATGAAGGATGATGAGAGAGTGATCAATAAATCACCCAGAGGGGTGGGTGTAAAGGAGGAGCCAAGTACTCCCCCTCCAACTGCCCCACCCATATTACCTATAGAATGGGAACCAAAGTATGTGACATATGCAAAACAATTGAATCAGCAAAGAGCAGAGCGTGGACTCTGTGCAGTACCCATAAGAGTACCAATATCTGAGAGAATCTGGGAGGAAAGGTACCCATTGAGAACACCATAGCTGCACGCAAGACAAAATGATGGCCATCTAAATGAGATTCCCGAAGAAGCAGACCAGTGAAAAGGCAAGAATGAATGGTGACTCACAGGGAAAGAGATGACGCACACAGAAGAGATGCAGAGATCAGAGAATGCAAATATTCTATAAGGCATCAAGAAAGCAACGAGGATAAGTGACATCTTGGCCTCAGATGAAGAAGCTTATGTCGCAGAAACAGATGAAGATATCAAATCATTTTACACGTGTACAGATGCAATTGTAATGCAAGCAGCAAAGGGATTGTGTATTGATATAATAATTGGTGGGAAGCTGGTTTCTAGATGAGCCCACTAGCACCTGGATGTTCAGTCGGCATGCTGCTAAACGTAGGTGGAAAAGTACTGATGGGGGCGGAAGCCAAACAATTGTGGAGGACCATGTAATCAAGGGTCCTATAGTTTGTGTAGCAAATGGAACGTTGTGTATTTAGTGACGTTCATGGTGGCCATGTTTAGGGAGGGCTTAAGTTGCCCCACCTGATGTTAAGCACCCTATCACTTTACTTCACGGTTCTATACTGATATGAAACTTATGCATAGACATTCATGTAGAACCAATCACTCTCTCCGATAGGTTTTTGTAGTTTGCCACATAGGTAGTGACGCACGTCAACATTAATGATGACGATTTTATGCAATATAACCTCAGTTTCTACTAAGATGCATTGAGTAAGAGGATCGAACGACGACTGATGTTCATTGTACTCCCTGTTTTATATACTTGTTAATAAAATGTCGTTTTGATTATTGATGTATGAATAAAATCTGCATCCCCATCCATCTCCAGGATATTGCTACACATCTTAAAGAGCTGGAAGAACCCAGTTCACCATCGTTTAAAGGAATTAAAAGCAGCAGTGCGGTATATTAATCCGATATGTTCACCCCATGCTTATAGTAGTGAAGATAGTACAGAAGAAAGTAAGACTAAAGAACGGGAAGATATGTCCAGACATATTAAAAGTGAAGAGCGTAATGAGAGAAGGGATAGATTGATGGAGATATAAGAAGAGGCCAAGAAACAAAATGGAGAGAAAAACAAAGCCAGTGAAGTGACATGGTACAGAATGAGTGGATGAGAGGACAAATATTGCTTGAATTAAACAGAACGGCTATCAACAAAGCTAGAGAAAGAGACGAAAGAGAGAAACGGGTAAGAAAGGCTAAGGAAGAAGAAAGGGAATATAAAGAGGAGAAGGAGAAGAGAGGAAGCAAAAGGAAGAACGGAGAAGATATGAAGAACAGATTAAAGAGAAAGAGAGAAAACATGGGGAAAAAAAGAAACGTTTGGAAATAGAAACAGAGAGTGAAAGAAAGACGGTTCCAAAGTAGGCGAGATGAAGAAGAGAAGAGGGAGATGAAAAGACGGGAAGAGGAAGAACAAACGGAAATTAGAAGAAGTAGAGGACAAAGGGAGGATGAAATAGATCACATGGTGAACAGATTTGTAATACTAGTTGGAGAACGAGAATGATGGGAGAAAGAGAAAGGGCAGCAACAGCCCTATATGGAGCTGCACGACATACCTAGAGCACCGACATGGGCTGATTAGCATGAGGCAGAGACATAGGGAAAAAGGACTGGGGTATTATATAGACAAATGAGGGAAACAATGGTTATGAGACTAGAGGGATATCGAAGGATTTCCAACCGAGAGAACTAAGAGATAGATCGGATGACGTAATGATGGACAAGCATAGAACGCTGTCCCTAAGCAGACTAGATCTTGATGACAAAAAAAGAGATAACAGCCATATAATATGGGGTATAATGATGTCGGACGGAAAAAACGGAAGAAAATGAGAGATCACGAGGAGAAGGCACGTGTGTTTCCTCGATAGATCCAGATGTAGAAAAAGGGGTAAAGTGGTCAGATTTAGAAGAACCAGAAATAAAGACACTAGAGCCTATATCATATCCCGAACAACCACAAGGACAATCGTATAGTTTAGGGGCAATGTCCCAGCATTATATAAGTAGATTAAGGTCTTGCCTGGATGAAGACGAGCAGGCGGAACTAGCCACACCTGGAAGACAAGCAACGTAGGTGGATACAATTGTAGAACATGATTCAAATAATTCCCGTTATTATAGAAAGGGGGAGGACGACTACAATATATACCGTGACCACAGATTGAAAAAGATCATTTAAAATGCAAATTTGATTGCAGGAGTAGGTACATGGATTAATGAGTTAGAAAGAATGACAGTGGGAATGACATTAGCAGTGGGTGACATAAAAGGCCTACTAGCAGCCATTCTAGGGGAGAGAGCTGACGACATTTGGAGACAAGTGGGATTTGCAAGTGTAACAGCAAAAAACAGGGCACATGATGGAGAACCATTTAATAATTGCAGAGCAGACGTATGGAGGACACTTAGAGTACAGTATCCTGATAGGTCACACATGGGCACGATTATGACAAGGAAAATGGGAGAGAATGAAGATCCTGTTGCTTATATTCAGGAGATCCAAGAATGTTGGCATCTTGAGATGAGGGAACCATGGGATAAGACTGTAGGATCATTTTGTCATATTTTATGTCAGGGACTGCCCGAGACAGTGCAACGGCAGATGAAAAAACAAGTAGGGATGGAAGCGAATCCATGGCCAGAAATACAGTTAACTATTATACATCTTTGTCGATTGTTACAAGAGAAGGATAAGAAAAAAGCAGAGAATAGGAAGCTTGAGGAAGCAAAGTTAGTTCAGAAGAAATTGCAAAAATGTGCCATAGAAGGAGCAGTATTGACCAGTGGTGAAATGGTGGTCACACAAGATATACCACCTCTGCACAGCCAATGAATGCAGGGTAGATCAGGGTGGGTACATTTTTTGGCCACTTGGTAGAGGGAATGGACAGAGAGGACGAGGAGGGACAGATTTCAAAACCCTCAAGGGGGAGGAGGATTTAATGGTGGCAACAGCTGCAATTGTTGGAATTGTGGGAGAATGGGACATATGGCCAGCACATGAAGAAGTAGTGGGGGCATGCATCAGAACTGGCAAGCATAAAGAGGGGGCATGTGCTATTTTCCAGAGTATAGTACAGAACCACCAGAATATTATGCCCAAGATCACACTCAGTATCAGACAGTTGGACTGAAAATACAGCAGATGCAACAGATTCCGTTGCAATCACAGTTGCCACAAGGGCAACCACAGCTAGCGTGCATGCAGACACAATAAGTACAGTCACAACAAATGACGATGTCACAATGGAACGGGAATACAGGAATCCCACAAACACCTACACCCAGGATAGGGCGTGTGATTGCGGTGGGAGGAAATCCTTTCACAGGTACAGGGATGAATTTATATCCACAATATGAAAGCCCACAGGGTGACCTGATGTGTTCAGTACTATCAGTGACACCAGACCCTCAAGAGGAACCAAGGGTCAGGGTAACGATAGGAGGCAAGGTATTTTAATTTTTGGTAGACTAAGGAGCAACATGTTCCTATGACCGAGAGGGAAAGTATCAAATGTCTGGCATTGCCATGAATGCGCAGGGATTCTCTGTGACTATGAATGTTGTTCCTTTTACTGATGAATTACCAATTTCAATAGGAGAACATGATGTATCTATGCCAATGTGCCTTGAAACACTTGTTTATAGGCGCGTTATAATTGCCATATCATATCACATCACTATTGTATTCTCGACAGACACCAGTTAACATATTAGGATGTGACTTGATGATAAAACCTAGCATGCCGATATAATTTACTGACAAAAATATGTTCCACTCCAGGGATACATTACATAAATGTAAGACAGTTTATACTTGCATTTACAGGCCAAAAAGCATAGACCCAGAAGTATTGCTGTATGGAGTACATATTTTGTTGACATCGCTTCCTGGATTGATAAACACATTGTTGAGGATACCTGATGAATTTTTGTTTAGACCTCCAATACCTATGGATGATGAGGAAGGGCAGGTTATTCCCATAGAACTAGAGCAAGTGATAGTGAGAGAGGAATGGGTGATTGTTCCTGGGATGGATGATGAAGGAAGAGTATGGAGAACAGGTATAACTCTTGACTAAGGGTGTATCCGGTAATATTATCCCCATATATATGGTCGCCATAAATAATGTTGCCGGGAAAAGGTTGTGGTGACATTATATATGGTGACCATGTACAAGGGGAGCAGGGGCTGCAGGGGTGTCCCCCCACCTCTTGAAAAAAAAAGGTTTTGGTGGTTGCGGAGGTGTCGCCCGCATGTTCAATGTGATAATGTCCCTGCAAAAAATAGCAATTTTTTGGCAACGTTTTTGCCAGGCGACATTTGTGCTGGGACATTATCACATGGAATCACGAAGGATATAGACTACAGAATGGACAGACAAAGAGTTGTTTAGAGATGTAAATTCAGATGATAAACTTGTATTTTTTGTAAGTCTTACCTACTGGATAAAAGTTGAGAATAGGGAAATACCACAGAGAATGGCATTGATAAAAATGAAAAGGTGCCAAGCATTTTATGGACCAACAGTCCATATGACGTGGGTCGATTCAGTGGAGCAGGAACAGTCAAAATCAAGCTATAGCCATGAGCAATTTTACCATGAGTACAGCAATACCCCATGTTCAGAGAAGCAGAGGAATGTATATTTCAGACTATTTGCGCTATATCACAGCATGAAATACTGGCACCACCATAATCCACATGTAACACGGCTGTGCACCCAGTAAAGAAATGAAAAGTGCAGTTGTGGAGATTTTATTCAGGATCTGCGCCCCCTAAACAATATTGTCGAAGCAGAGTTTCCTTTGGTTTCCGAATCCAGATACAATATCATGTCACATCCCAGTTACAGCTAAATATTTTACAGTAGTATATTATAAAAACACATTATTTTCAATTCCCCTTCCTGAGGATTCCCAAGATTTTACCTCATGTTTGTACAGAAATCAGTGGTGAAAACATACAAAATTATCACAGGGGTACTGTGAGTGCCCATCAATCTTTAATAGGATTCTTCAGATGGACCTGGGTATTAGTGTGCAGTTAGACAGAAGAAACATGCAGAGAAGATTCGGTCCAGCTGATGAAAGTATTGGCAGAGAAAGGACACAAAGTGGATGAAGAGAAACTACAGTATTGTCCGCAAGGACTCCTGCACATAGGACAGATAATCTCTCTCAAGATGGGAGAAAAGTGACATCTGAGAGAGCTGAAGCAATCATGAAAACTCTGAGACCTAAAACAGTGAGGGAAATGTATCAATTTTTGGGCCTATGTAATTATTGTAGGGCTTGGTATTTTAATTACATTACATATATCAGACCACTTTTGAAAGGACTTAAAGAAGCACAGATAGGTAAAGATGACATAACATGAACAGAGGAAAATGACAGAAGGATTTGAAGAATTAAAAAGGGTGATTTGTACAGCCCCTATGTTAGGGATTCCAGACTATAACAAAGAGGTTTACTTATTTTTGCATTCGAATGGAGTGGTAATGACAGCAGTTCTCACACAGAAAACAACATTAAGACATGGACATAAACCATTACAGTGGGATTCTAGACCCAGTAATGAGAGGGCATTACCCTTGTGAACAAGCATTAGCTGCTGCTTATTTTGCAATTGAAAAATCTACAAGTATCAGAAAGGTGTACTCAATGACTGTCACACTCACCTGGGCCTCTGCAGGAGCGATGAAGTCTTCTGGACCCTTTCCCCAGAGTAGTGTGTGGTACTACTAGTATCTGTTGAGAGAGAAATGAGCTGCTTAGTTTGCCTGGATATGGCCCAAATCCCCCTTTGCCGCCTCCCGTATGTGTACTGTGATAGCATTGTAGGGGTATGGCTCACCTTTAGGATAGATTGGGCGAGCTCTCCATCCTGAACTAGGCAGGAGTGCTGTATCTCTGAGACCCTTGGAACATCATTATGTTTGAGGTACTTGCTGGTGTTCTAGTTCCAGATTGCAGGTAAGGTCTAGTTCCAGTTGCTTCACTGGTTCGGGTTAAATTTGCAGATAAGTTCTAGTTCCAGAGTGCAGGTAAGTTCTAGTTCCAGTTGATTCACTGGTTCGGGTTATATTTGCAGGTAAGTTCTAATTCCAGTTGCTTCACTGGTTCGGGTATTCAGTGCATCTCTGGGAGGCCTTGCTATGCAGCGAGTTCTGCGCGCGGTAGGCAAGATGATTACTAGTTCTATTCCTGTTCTTTCTTTCTTCACAGGTGATTCGCGGTGGTTCTCGGAGGGATCCGACAAAGGAGGCGCGGGTAAGAAGTCTGAACGCTACCTTAAGGTTTTCCAAGATCCGGGTAAGTGATGCTGCTGACTGCACGCACGCTCGCTCAAGAAGATGGATTGCAGAGAAGGCGCTGACAGGTACTACTTTTCTTATGCTGTCTTTCTCTTCCAGATGCTGAGATCCAGGATGTGCGCACGGATGAAGCCAAGGAAGAAACAAGTCGAGGATAGCGGTAAGTGTGTTGCTCGAAGCCACAGTTGCAACACGAAGCATGGGTTTGCCTTTGGGCCTGGCTTATATAGCCAACCACGCCCAGAGGCTGGAATGTGCCCTGGTATTCACAGGATTCACAGGAAGTCTCCTTGGGGCCATCTTGAGTGTACTAGAAGTGTGCCTGGGCCAATCAGAGTCCCTAAAGGGGTGCCAGGACTAACTGTGCAATGCACCTGAGTGCAAGAGTGTGACAAATGGATGTTGGATGCCTGTAAGGCGTGTTTAGTCTGCCAGGCTCTAACCCATCTTGCTCCTGCCTGTTCCCCAGCATATATGACAGTCTTCCCCCTCAAGGCCCCTCCTAACGGTGTACCTCCCCCCGCTGGTGTGAATGTTCCCCCTGGGTTCCCATGACCGTTCCTGGGGTCCATACCCTTTCCAATCTATCAAATAGTATAGGGTCTTCTTGACGATCTTAGAGCCCAGGATACATTTTACCTCGTATTCGGGTTCTTCTCCTTCTACCACCATTTGTGTCTTGGGAACTTGCATTTGAGTGCCAGGATGTACAGGTTTTAATAGTGAGATGTGAAATACTGGGTTTATTCACATATTAGATGGCAGGGTTAGTTTCATGGCTCCGGGATTGATTACTTTTGCAATGGTAAATGGGGCGATGTATTTTGGCTGAAATTATCTGGGCTCTTTCAAGGCCATATATTTAGTTGCCAACCACACCAAATCCCCTGCTTGGTAATCTGGAGCTTTCCTCCGATGTTGGTCTGCATATCTCTTCTGGGTAGCTTTGGCTGCCAGTAGATGTCTGGTTGCTTCTTGTGCTGCTTGTGTTATTCGCTCATGTAGCCTTTTTACCACAGGCATTTCAATCGTTTCTGGTGGGTCGTACACTGAGGTTTGTGCATTTTGGCCATACAAAGTATAAAAGGGAGTCTGCTGTGTTGAAGCATGGATTGAGTTGTCATAGGCGTATTCAGCCATCCATAGGAATTCTGTCCAAGCTTGATCGGTCTGATGTAAGAGGCAGCAAAGGTACTGTTCAAGGGTCTGGTTAGTGCGTTAAGTCTGGCCATCTGTTTGGGGATGGTGACTGGTTGACAATCGAATTTCGGTCCCTGCCAGAGCGCAGCATTTTTTCCAGAAGGAAGACACAAATTGACTTCCCCTGTCTGAAATAATCACTGAGGGGAATCCATGTGCTCTTAAGATGTGCTCAAGGTAAACCTGTGCTAGGGTTGATGCTGAAGGGATTCCTTTTAACGCTAGGAAATGGGCCATCTTGGAGAAAAGATCGATGACTACTAGTATGGTGTTATATCCAGAGCTCGAAGGTAGATCCGTAATGAAGTCCATTGAGGTGGTATGCCAAGGTGCCGGTGGTGTTGCCATGGGTTGTAACAGACCAGCTGGTTTCTGTCTGGAGGTTTTGTATTGTGCACAGACCTCACAAGAGTTTACAAACTTAGTCACGTCTTCCCGCCATGTCGGCCACCAGTGTTTCCTGACCTTCTCAAGGGTCTTGGTAATCCCTGGATGGGCATCCAGAAGTGAGTTATGGTAGTTGGTTATAATTTCCTCTTGAAGAGTTGAAGTCGGGAGGAAAAGATGACCTATAGTAAACTGTTCTCCTCTTTTGTCCCAGGTCTTCTTTTTGTCTTCTGGGAAGGTATCTCTAAGGGTTTGTTGTAGGAGTTCTAGGACGTGGGAGATCCCCCACACAGCCCCAGAATTTTATGACCGGGAATGCTATCCACCGGATCGGGGTTGATGTAGGCGTCTTCGCCCTTGCCTATGCGAGAGAGGGCATCAGCCTTGCCGTTCTTAACTTCGGGTCGATATGTAATCACAAAGTCATACTCAGACAGGAATAGGGCCCATCGGAGCTGTCGGGATGACTGTGCTTTTGCAGAGCATAAATATTGTAGGTTTCGATGATCCGTTATGATGGTGCTCTTGTCCCCAAGTAAGTAGTGTCTCCATTCTGACAGGGCGTCTTTAATGGCCAGTAGTTCTTTGTCGGTAACTGCATAATTGAGTTCTGCTCGAGTAAACTTCCTGGACCAGAAAGCTACGGGGTGTAAGCACCCCGTTTTTGGATTTAGTTGGGATAGGACAGCCCCCATAGCAACACTGGAGGCATCTGTTTCCACGATAAATGGGAGGTCTGCTTGTGGGTGCCAAGATAAATGTGTCCTTCAAGGCTCTGAAGGCTTCTTCTGCTTCTTGTGTCCATTCGAATTTTCTGTTTTTGCATAGCAGGGAGGTGATTGGATGAACCAGATGCGAAAATTCAGGTATAAATCGTTGGTACAAATTTGCAAAGAAGCTTTGCACTCCCTTTGCTGATGTCAGTGATGGCCACGTGACGATTGCCTCCACCTTGCGGTTGTCCATTTTAATTCTACCTAGTGATAATACAAAATCTAAGAACTCTACTTCAGTGATATGAAACAAGCATTTCTCGAGTTTGGCGTATAGATAGTGTTCCCTTAACCTTTGAAGCACAGCTCTTACGTGTGTCACATGTTCTTGCACATCGGTCGAATATATAAGGATGTCGTTGATATATACAACTGCGCAAACATCCAGCAGTTCTCTGAGAACATCGTTCATGAAGTGTTGGAATGCTGCTGGAGTGTTGCAAAGTCCAAGGGGCATCACTTGGTATTCGAATAGACCGTATCTGGTCCAGAAGGCGGTTTTCCATTCATCACCCTCTTTGACGCGTACTAAATGTTAGGCGCCACGAAGATCTAATTTCGTGAAAATCTTGGCTCGTCGCACCTGGTCGAGTAGTACTGGGATCAATGGTAATGGGTACCTGTTCTTTATCGTTACCTGGTTCAAGGCCCTATACTCGATGCACGTGCGTAGGTCGCCTGATGTAAACCGTTTGCCAGATATTGGTCCAAATAGGTCTTTAGGTGAGCGTTTTCCTTTTCGGTCAAGGCATAAATCGTGCTACAGGGTATCTGTGCCCCAGGTATCAGATCAATTTGGCAATCATAAAACCTGTGAGGATGTAGGGTGTTGGCTTGCTCCTTGGCAAAAACGTCTTGGAATTCTTGATACTCCATAGGTAAGGTCCCTATTAAACCTAAGCCTGATATTTTCTTAAAGGGTGCTGATAGTGGGCGCCTCCCTTCCCGATCCTGGTGATAACAGTGGTTACATTCCCTGGAGAAGGTTAAAGTTCTGGCACGCCAATCTATAAGTGGATTGTGCATCCGAACCAGGGTATGCCGAGTATCAAATTGAACTGGGGGGCCGCAATAAGATCAAATGAGATGCTTTCCCGATGGCTGTCTTGGCAAATTAACTTGATATTTGCGGTGCATTGAGTTACTGGACCAGAAAGCAATTGAGTTCCATCCACTGCTGTCACATTCTCAGCATTCCTCTTCGTGCAAATGGGCAACCCAATCCTGCCTGCAGTCTCTAGGTCCATGTAATTCCCGATAGCGCCACTGTCTATATGACGTGTGCAAGATTGCCTACACATTGCTAAGCATAGGTTGCAGAATTTGTGGCGCTTATTGCTGCACTTCATAGATATGAGGATGAGGAATTGACAGTGTACTCTGACTCCGCCTATGTGACGTCAACCGTACAAGCAGGGTTGTCACGCTAGAAAAGGAAGGGCTTCCTCCACAGAAACAGCACACAAGTGCAACATGCGCCGCTATTGGACAAACTTATTAAGGTACTAAAGCTCCCATTGGCTATCACCGTGGTGAAATACGCAGCCCATACTAAGAGGGCAGACATGATTTTTCTCGCTGTAAAAAAGTTGCAGAAGTTGAAGCAAAAAGAGCAGCATATTTTCAAAATATTTCTAATTTTGAATTAGAGTGTGAAACAAATGTCAGAACGTTGCATGATTACGAAAGAAGGCTTTAAAATGTTATCCATTGTACAGCTAATTGAGCTGCAGGGTCAATTTCCACTCGAAGAGCAGGATTTATGGAAGATACAGGAGTGTTCTTATCCCTCACAGACGCTATATGGAGACAGGATAGTACTCGAAAGCCAGTTATGCCTCTAGCTCTATTGAGAGTTGTGCTGGATCAGCTTCACTATCCTCACATATAACCAGAGAGAACCTTGCTGCCACAATTACAGAAAACTGGTTTTCACCAATTTTAGAACAGGTTGCAAAGTTTATTGTGAATTTCATTGTCTGCCAGAAATTCACACCAGGGCATACCTTGTGAGCAGTGAGAGGAGAAGTACTCTGCTGAATGGTCCTTTTCAGCATCTACATATAGATTAGGTGGATATGTTGCAATCATGCAATGGCTACCGATATATAATAGTAGTAGTGTGTCCTTTTTCCCAATGGATAGAGGCAGGTCCATGCACATACCCTGATGCTGCATGTGCTGCGAAGTTTCTCATAAATGAGGTGTTTCCTAGATGGGGTGTATGCGAAGTGCTGCGGTCTGATAATGGGCCGCATTTTGTAAATGAGATGTGTGAACAGATTACTCTTCTATTGGGCATAAAGCATGTTTCCATCGGCTTATCACCCACAAGCAAATGGTATTTGTGAAAATGTAAACAGACTCCTTAAAGAAAGGATAGGTAAAATAAAGAATACTTTGACGAATGGATGGCTCCATTGCCTACCCCCTGCCTTATATGCATTGAGAAAACAGCCTGGCACAGATCACCACTTGACTCCTCATGAGTTGGTGATTGGATGCAATATGAGAGTGCCCCTTGCTCCTCCCACTCAAACAGAAAGAGATGCCCATAGTGTAGCAAAGAAATTTGGGGATGAGATGCATGATTAAACAACTAGTGTTTCTTTAATTTCCCAATAGATCAAAAACCAAAGGGACGGTTTGAAGAAGATTGAGGAAGACAGCCAAAAGATCAATCCTATAGAACTGTTGAAGCCACCTACTTTGTATCAGGGGACCAAGTGCTTATAAAGAGTTTTGCCCGCACTTGGAATAAGCCTCTTTGAAAGACCATACCTACTAGAGGCGGTCAGCCCCACTGCTGTGAAGATCCAAGGAAGAGGAGCTTGGCTGCATCTGAATGACGTAAAGCCTTACAAAGGAGAGACCCTTACCCCTCTGGCACCCATTGACAGTGAAGCAAGAGAAGAAGTTCTGCGAATGCAGACCCGATCGGCAAGAGCCAACAAGAATCATCTAAAAAAAACAATTCAAACTCTCAATTATTCCCAAGTTTAAAGGGAAATAAACTTTGCAGTATATTCAGAACTTTTCTTGATAGGTTAAAGAGACAATGTTTTAAAGAACAGAACAGGAAGAAGAGCACGCAACACTTTATGTTGTCTATAATGTTGCACACATTCTTGTATATGCTGTTTTCACTTATATACTGTGACCATATCCAGCTCCAGTGAGACAAAACATTGAGAGTGTCACCTTCTTTGGCTATCCTAAAACAACCCCTTTTATTCAAAGGAACATCATTGCAATATTATTACAATTTCTGTTATTTTAAAAAATGGTGATTGTTATAAAGAATAACAAGAACAAAACGTTGATAAAAGAGAATGGGAATTGTCCAGTTTGTAAAAGACAATTGCTAGCAAGAAGACGTATTGATAGACAAAATGCAGTAAGACATATGAATCATTTTGCAATCTTGCATGTGGCTATGTTTTGTACAATGTGCAGTCTTTATTTCCTTATTATTGTAGCATTTTGCCAAATGATTTTTTACAATACAAATGGCGTGTTTATTAATGAGGCAGCTATTTGTATCCCGAACAAAAGCACAAGTGATATTTACCCTGATATTTTCAAGCAAATTATCTGACTTAAGAGGGATGCTGAGGAAGATCATGAGGATATCAATATACCTCGATACCTCAGACTATTTAAAGAATAACATGTGGTATGAGCACATGATGGAAGTGAGGAGAAGAACATCAGGTAAGAGCTGCTATGTGTGTTTTCTTATCCCTTATGCCATGAGTTCAGGCGGAACATTTATAGTAAGAGAAATACCTACACATGATGCAAAGTGCCTTAGTCATTTAGCAGCATGCATGACAAGAGGGCAATTCGAAGGAAGATGGGCAACCCTACAATGGAGGTCAAACAAAACATTCCCATATGAAGGCGCTTACATAAAAATGCAGAAGATGGAAAAAGACCCAGGTTGGAAAGCCATAATGCTCCTGTACTCATTCAGTGGTCTGACTGGAGAACAGATGAGGATTGTAGAACAAAAGGGAGTGGATTGTGCAGACACATAAGAGACACCAGGATTGCCAGGATTCTGGGAGAGACATCAGCTATTGGTATATGGACAAGTTGCCAGCAGTACAGGATGGAAAGAAGGAATATTAGGATGCAGTGCACACTTATTGATTACAGCACCAATACAGATAGTGCAAATAGTGAATGATGAATACCTTAAGGAATGGGCCAAGTATTTGAAATTATTGACATGGGTTGAAAATAAAGCAGGGCCTGTATCCATACTGCCAATATAGAATGCAACACTGTGTTTCAGAAACAATGGTCTGACCAAAGTTGGAGAAAACAAACAATGCAAGCAAATTATTGATGTGCCAGGAATGAATGGAGGAACTGATGTGCTAATGCACCACTATTGGGACTGTGGATCTAAGGCTTATATGAAGTTGCCAAAGAATCGGAGAGAAATATGCTCCCTAGTGGTAATACATGTTCCTGCATTGGTGAATCCTCGAAGTGATCTCCATATCACCAACTTTCCAAAAACTGATGTACACCAAAGGAAAAAGAGGTCGTTGAAGCTCATCTGACAGAAGAGAGAGAACTATTTTTCGGCAAAATCCATAGATGCATATCACGACATTCCAGATAAGCACAAATTGTTCCTTAGAACAGCAGTGATGTTGACAGCTATATTTATGCCAGGAATTCAAAATGCAGTAAATGCCAAGTGATTACTAATAACGAGAGGGGAGCTGCTACAAACAATTAACACGACAATAACATTATTTAATGCAATTAGAGAGAATTGAGGGCCATCAGATTTATGACCTTCCAGAGCAGGTATGTCCTGGACTTAATTACAGCAATGGAAGGAGGCATGTTCACCAAGATCGGGAATTATTGCTGTACATGCATACCTGCCCATGATGGTGAAAATGGAACAATGACATAGGCAATAACTATTCTGTCAACTCTGTATATGGAAATGGTGGAAGAAGTAGATGAGTCTGAAGATGAAGATTGGTTTTCATCTCTATTTTCATGGGTTCCAACCTGGATGGCAAATGCCTTTAAACTATTTGGAGCAATACTAGTGTTAGTGTTGCTGGGATTCTGTCTTATAAGAATAATTATAGGACAATGCATGAAGACAGCAAGGAAAGCTATTGGGATGAAGATAATAATCGATGTGAATGCTGTGACTGATGGGCCCACACAAACCGAAAATACCACCTGTGAGAACTTGAAAGGAAGTACCTTGGCACCCCCAGGAACTAAGTTTTATTTGCCAATGATCAAAAGAACTATGTGGGATGGTGGGTGTTCTGTCAACCAACTGGGGAGTGTTCCCATAGGACCTGGATTGTGGATGAACATATAAAGAATGGTGACCTGAGGGGGAGTGACCAAGATTTGGATTCTGAAGAAACCACAGCATGAAGAGAAGGTGAAGAAAATTGGGGAGGTGATCGAGGACTCGACCAGAGAGGGGAATGTAGAGAGACAGATGTACAGGTAATCTATAGAGCCCACCCCCTCACCTTCATCATACTGGAAAAACAGCAAGAGAGCACTTGCATGACACCTGGTATCATCCCAATACCACATCAAAGGTATGAGAGATGTTCTGCACTCAGACAATTGTTTCAAATGTACCCTCAAACTGATGCAGTAGACATGAGCTTGCAGACTCCACTGGACATCAAAGAACTAGGAGTAAAGTCTGACAGAAGAGATGTGACATCACAAAGAGAGAAGATACATATGCGCACTGAATCTGGTGTATAGATGATCAAAGAATGAAGATGTAACTGAAGCAACAAAGTAAACATACATGCAAATATGAAGAAAATCATATATACTAAAACATAATTAAAAAATAATAAATGTTGTGAATGGATATATGCAGAAACGTAAGGTAGATAAGACAACGTAGAAGCTTTTTAAAGTAGGAAATATAATGCAAGTGGAGTGAGTAATTATGAGTGCCAAGTGTTGAACAATCAAAGATGCAGACAGTATATGCAGGACAGAGCAACCAAGTCTCCAGAGGTCAAGATGAGCAATAGCACCAAATATAATTGAATCAAATAGCATTAAATAGAAGGACAGAATGGATAAAATCATGGTCTTCTCACACATGGTGTAAGACCAGAAAACAAGTCCTATTCATAAAGCTCCAGGCGAAAATAGCAATGTACCTTTACTACCTTTAAAGTTCTGAGGAAGAGAACGACCAGCAAGGTCAACAACTAAGAAGATGCCTTGGCTTTGGGTCTAACTGATGAGAGATGGCAGGCTAATTACCTAAGAAAGGCAGTTGTCTGACGTTGTTCCCCTGTACCTGGGTTTTGTTGCTTATGTGCTGCTAACAAGCCAAATATCCAAGGTTGTAAGAGAGTGCCAACCAATCATGAGGGCCTAAGTAATGGTAAAATATACATTGTTGCAGAAGCCTATACGCTGCTGGTATTATGCTATTATCTGTATTATATGTAGTTAGAGGCTGTTTAAGGTGTGCCTACCATACAAGGGGCAGCCAATGATAATACTAAAACTTATACAACCTTTAGGTATACATGTTCCCTTAACCAATTACTCCACCTGATAGGTTTTTACTGTTTGCCATATAGGATTATGTCATAGCTGACTGTATTGCTCTCCCCAGAGTGCACGGAAAAAACATAAATCACCAATGCAATTACAGAGCAAATACTTTGAACACAGACAGACGCAATAACTCCCAACCACACACTCTTAGAAGATAATCAGCTCTTATACGGCTATTTATTCAAAGTTTAGAACCAACCAATAATAACATAGAAATAACTCACAGAAGTAATATGAACATAAATCACAAAAGAAGCAAAGAATTCAAAAGGAAATACATCACCGTGCGCGTAACAGATTCCTCATCTCGCCCAGAAGCGGCTGGAAGACCCCGGGAACAGCCAGGCCGAGAGCACCACAGCTCACAGGAGTGCCGGACGTAAGCGTCCTTCTCCGGCTGAAGTCTCACCTGACCACCTCTGGGTTTCCGCATATATACACACTCCACAAAGGGGAGTCAATTCTCAAACCTTCTGGAAATTGCACTTGCGAAGTTGATGAGCAGCCGTCCGTTGCCAGCTGGGTCAATCGAGAGCTACCCTCAAGGAGCAGAGTGCCTCCCTTCTCTAAAAACACGCTCCGCGGAGAACAGTAACAAACCATAACAAAGTTAGCTTTCCCAGCAGAAATGTCCTTGACCGCATACCAGGTTTGGAAAGCATGTTTATCTCAGCACCATGAATCTAACACTCAGCAAAATGTGTGCAGCTTTTCACTGCGGCATGAAGTAAATATCCATCATGGCTCCGAGTGCTCCCAGAATGCATTGCACACCGGCGCCATTTTAGTTCAAGCATAACAATTCCACCCTTGGATATTTACCTTCCATAGCCCGGTGGCAAAGGAGCCGGTCTCTGAAACCTACGAAACATTAAAACTAAATTGGGAATACATTGAATACAACAACAACAAGCTATTATGATAGCTAATATAATAAAAATGCAAGCAAAAGCGTAACGTAGTGTACCCCCAATATCAGGTATCCATGAAAATAACCAATCCCACCAATTCCCAGTACGATCTTGAGACACTTGAGAAATGAGATCCCTCAAACCTCGAATATGACTTTCAATAGATCGTGAATGGTCACTTAAATTGAAACAACACATACCTTCAAATACGTTACACCCTAAATTATGCTTTAGCAATAGATAATCAACAGCAGCTCTGTTCTGCAAAGTTGCTTTTCTAATAACTTGACTATCAAGGAGTAATTCTTCTAATGCCTGAGAAGTATGATTAAGGCTTTTGACTACTAAACATGCTAATTTCATCAAAGATTTGTAACCTCCAGCAGCTAAACACCAAACTCCCACTAATGAAAGGGTTAATGCTAGAACCTCAGCTTCTGATAACAAGTGTACATGTGAATCACAATCAGGAGATAGACCCACAGATTCGAAAGTTGACCTTTTACCTCGAGTTATCGCTGGGTGTAAAGGAAACATCATTAGTCCTAATCGAGTTAAAGCACATGGACCTCCGGAAATATTAGCTGGAATATAAGTATATGTGATGTTACCACATGAAAAGAGCCATCCTGTTGGAAGTTTCACATGATTCAAATGACTGGCAGTTATCACTGTATGATTACAAGACATAGTATTATTTACACTGGTGCATTTGCGTGGCACCCACGAACATAGTCGTCTCTCAAACATTGTATGATTGTGCTGGTTGGTTAAATCGATTTGTCGGCATTTGCCAATTTCTTGTGCATTGCAGGTCATAAAATAACATACATCACCTTGGGTTATATTATAAGTAATAACACGTGTCTAATTTCTCCATTTCCGATCGGTCTCTTGGCAGAACCTACAATATTCATAAACGGAAAAAGATTGCCTAATATCTTAGTCTTGAACCAAAGAATCATTGTGTGTGTCGCCGAAGATATGCTTTAAAACCGGAACAGCCGTTGGCACTGCTACTAAACACGTAGTCAATAAAGCTCCAGCATTGGGCACATCAGTAAGACAAAAGTTTGATATGTTGAGTACTTGCTGTGCCAGATATATCCACATATTCTCCGTCTGGGTAATCATAGGAGAATGTTTTCGCCTTCCTGAAAATACGTCTTGCATGACTGGCATCAAGGTTGTTTTCACTTGCTCCTGATGTGTTTGTTGCATTTCACGAATCCATGTCTTTGGTCTGGCTGGCTTTTCGGCATCGGCATAAGGCTGCTTTGGGACAACATTATTCATCACTATCAGTATCCCCTTGATCACCGGCACAGATGTGACATTTTTCGTTGGTAACAGCAGACTGTTTAACTCTCCCAAATGGAGTCCATTTAGTACCACAATTACACCAGCCAGACACAGGATCTACAAAGCAAACCCAGAAAAGAGATATCAGTGTTGCACATCACTCTCGCAGGTAACATTTGTCTGCGGGTACATATTGCCATTTCTTTCTACCAGGCTCCATAACTAAAACTACTTGATCTTTGCCTGATGCAATGACATCTGCGGCTACTGGTGGGTCACTTGGCTTTTCTACCCACACCTTTGCACCCGGTACCATACTGTCTGAAGAGCCAAAACCGCGGCCCCCACGGGTAGTTAACACTGTAGGAGGCTCCCTCTTCTTAATCATGGACAATTTAATGGGAATAATGATCAATTGAGCCACTCGATCACCCTTGTGGATTGATAACAATTGGTCCCCACTATTCATAAGGATGACTTTAATCTCGCCTTGGTAATCAGCATCAATTACCCCTCCCAACACTTGAACTCCCTTCAATGCTAGACCAGATCTAGGGGCAATCCATCCCATATGCTCTGGGGGAATTTGTACTCCAATCCCTGTTTCAATAACAACTATCCCTCTTGGGTCTAATCAGATTTCTTCATGGGAATGCAAGTCTACCCCTGCTGACTCTGGAGTTGCTTGATAGGGAGCTAAAGAACCTGGAGTAATTTCCCAGTACAATAGTGTTTCTCTGACTGAATTGGGTTGAACCTGTAAAGTAGGAGTCATTAATCGCAAAAGGAGTTTCATGTTCATACACAGGCCTATTGTTTAATACTTGCACCGCATCAAACACATGATCACGCCAGCCTGCCAAACTGCCATCTCCAGATTTGCGCAACTGTTCTTTCAATAACCCATTCATTCGTTCAATTAACCCTGAAGCAGCTGGGTAATAGGGCATGTGGTACAGCCACTCAATGCTCTTTTCCTGACAAAACTCCTGGATTAATTTGCCTTTGAAATGTGACCCATTGTCACTCTGAATCTGCAAAGGCACTCCATAATGTAGTATGATCTGATCTAACAACCTGATGGTGTTCAGTTCTGTTGCACATTTGCATGGCAAAACCATCAAATATCCTGAGTATGTATCCACAATAGTGCATGCATACTGACAACCTCTACTGATTGGCATGGGACCAATATAATCAATCTGCCAAATTTGACCTGGTCATTTTCCTCTTCTCAATGTGCCTCGAACAATTTGAGGGATAGGTCTATGCAGGTGGTGTTGGCACACTGGACATTGCAGAATGATTGTTTTTACTACTTCTAAAGGAAGACTGATTCCTCGAGCTTGTGCCCACCTGATAGTAGCCTTTTCTCCAAGGTGCCCACATTTCAGATGGGCCGATTTGGCCAAACCCTCCAAATCGTCTTCCTGACCCTCTGCATCCACAGATGAAATGTTGGTGTGCTTGTCTGCAACAGAATTAAACCAACGTTCTAATGAGTCTGTGGCACAATGCGCGTCCCCATGATATACAGTGACTTCACTTTGTAATAACATTTCTGCAATATCTTGCCACAGTTCTTTTCCCCACAACTCTTTTGAATAAATCTTCCACCCATTCTTTTGCCAAGTTGGCAACCACACTGCCAATCCATTCGCCACTGACCATGAGTCTGTGTACACATAACATTGACCAGGGGTCTCTTGTTTCAATGCTTGGTAAACTGCGTAAAGCTCTGCAAACTGACTGCTCTTCCCTTTCCCTGTCGTTGTCAACATCTTTTTTGTTTTGGGATTGTACGACACTGCTTTCCAGTACCGCTCAGTTCCCACATATCGAGCTGAACCATCCGTGAACCAAGCATGCTCTGTTTGCTCCATGGTCAAATCGCTGTAAGGTACTCCCCATTTCATGGGAGACTCACGTTTTTCAGGCACTTCCAGTGGTAAGTAATCTGAGGGCGGTATGTTGGCTACTTGCTCATGTAATTTTGCCACTCCACCCTTTCCTGATTTGGCTCTGTCTTGAATATACCATTTCCACTTAATTATGCTGGCTTCTTGAGCATGTCCTATTGTATGCGTTTTAGGAGAGCTCAGTACCCATTGCATGATTGGTATTTCTGGTCTCATGAATACATCATGGCCTACCGTCATCTGCTCGGTATCAACAAGGGCCCAATAACACGCCAGCAATTGCTTCTCAAACGGAGTGTGTGAGTTACCAGCGCTGGGCAACTTACGACTCCAAAACCCCAATGGCACACGTTTCCTGTCTTGTTTCTGCCACACACTCCAATTAGCATAATTGTCTTGAACAGACACATTTAATTCCACTTTGCCTTCCTTCAAGGGCCATAAATCAAGCACCTGCTGCACGGTGTCTTTCGCCATCTCAAAGGCTTTCTAATGCTCCTCCCCCCACTGAAACTCATATTTCTTTTGTGTCACCTTGTAGACGGGGGCCAATATCTGCCCTAAATGGGGAATGTGCTGGCTCCAAAACCCAAACAGCCCTATAAACTGCTGAGCTTGCTTTTTGTTCATTGGAGTGGCGAATTCAAGTATTTTCTGTCGGGCTTTTGGCACCATTTCCCGGTGCCCATGATGCCACTGAATCCCTAGGAATATCACTGTTTCAGCTGGACCTTGAATTTTACCCAGGTTAATCTCCCACCCTTCCTTCTTCAATCCTTCTATAATGACATCTAACTGGCTTTGCACACTGTGTTCATCCTTGCCCTGAATCAAAATATCATCAATGTAATGAGAGATTTGTATGTCAGGTTTACACGGTATCTTGTCTAAGTGCTCTGCCACCAGCCGTTGTCAGATAGTCGGGCTGTGTATGTACCCCATAGGTAGCCTCGTGAAAGTGTACTGATGTCCACTCCACGAAAATGCAAACTGCTCTTGACACTCTTCAGCAATTGGCACGGAGAAAAATGCATTGGCTAAATCGATCACTGCATACCAAGTCCCCTCAAAGTTTTGAACATTCTCAATCAAGGTAATGGCATCTGGGACTGCGGGCACTAAGGGAGGAGTGTGTTTATTCAACTCCCTGTAATCCACCGTCATCCTCCACGACCCATATCCCTTTTCATTAGGCCAGAGAAGATTGTTCCATGCGGTGGTTATAGGGCGTAATACATCCGCCTCCACGTACTCTTTGATGGTGTCTGAAATTTCCTTGTGCCCCCAGGAATGCGGTATTGTTTCATTACCACCCGCTTGGTTGAAACTGGCACCTGCACTGGGTGCATCCTCAATTTGCCTACGGTAATGGGTGTACAGATCAATGCACTCACCCCAAACTAGTATGTTTTACCGCCAAGTCCCAAGGTTAACCCTTCCAAAATGTCAAAGCCAATTATATATTCAGGTATCGGGACAATCAACACTTGGTATTTCTGCCTATTCAAATTGCCTATTTTCATCTCCACTTTCGTTTGTACTGCGGCGGTCTCCTTTCCCCCTAGACCTGTAATAGTAAACTGTTTGCCTTTAAATCATGTTGGATTACCATGAATCAAAGAGTCCTCCGCCCCGGTGTCTATCAATGCTCGCACCCCTTGTGTATTTCCTGGCCCCCAAAAAATCTTAACATCAACATGAGGCCACCTCTCCACTTTTATGCGGGCAGACACTGCCGGAGCTTGGCCGAAGCCCTAGTCAAACATCGAATGAGTGTGACTCGACTCCGCTTCTAACATCGCACTCACCACCTTTCTCAAATCAGCGTATGTTCGCTGGTACGGGGAAGGTGTCCCCAAAGACCCTTTGTCTTGTTCTTCCGCAGGGGGAGCAGAAGGTGAGGTGTCCCCCTGTGGCGTGGTGACTACCTGTTTCTTAACCTGTTTATAGCGCTCTTTGGCTACAAGTCCTCGTTTTTTGTATAATTCATACATTACTCTGGTTTCAATGCCATCAATTTCTTCGTGTGGCACACCATCTTTTAACAAAGCCAAAAACATGTCTTTTCGGGACACTCGGGAGTCTCTACTATCTTGCCGCCTGCCTTCGGTTCTTCTCTCACTATGCCCCTCTCTGTCCCATGGCTTGTTATCGCTCTTATCCCACTCCCCCAAATCTGCAAGTTGCCGAATGGCATCTGCTACCTCATCAGTAGCTTTGCCCGTCAACCTACAAGCAAAGTTATAATGACACTTTTGTATGCAGGTGGTGCAGTTCTAATCACCATGTTTCGAGTTGAAACTGAGAGCGGCACGGCTCCCATGTGATCAGGAGCATCTTTGTGAATAGCCTCTTTCATAGCATGCTCCCTGACTTTTTGAATTGCTTCTCTCAACGCATACCACTTTGTTTCTTCACTGGGCCAATCTGTGGTAATGGGGTATTCACGGTTACATGCTTGGGCTACCAGATGCAACAAAGACACCTGAGTATCTTGATCATTTGCATCAGGGGGCGGTCCTGCCCTCAAGACCTCCTGTGCATTGGTGTCAATTGACAGTGGTAAAAAACATGGTGAATCCGTAGAATCTACCAACAACCCTGCAGCACCCCCATCGAGTAATCTCACCATCCATGTCAATAAAGCTTCCCCTGATTTTTGCCTCAAACTGGTAATAATTTCCCCAACCTCCTGTTGTGTGTAATCCTCCAGCATGGTTAAATCCACCATTCCGCCAGCAGGATTATGCGGGTGGGGTCTGGCTCGCCACCTTCTAACTGGCTTAGCCGCCACTGTTTTATGTTTCACTTCCATTTTGGGGTCAGACTCATTTGCGGAACTACTTTCTAGACTGGTTGAATCAAAAATATCACCATCCCACTTATCCGGATCCCAGTCAACACCAGCAGTAGCGATTACAGTTGCCACCTTTCTTTTGTTGACCCCTCCCCGTCTTTTCCTATACTTACACCGGGCTACTCTGACTTCTGCCCTCTCGGCCACCGCCTGATATGTGTCAGCCTTATCTTTAAACAGTTTCATTTGAATCTGCTACATTAACGCAGTCTGCCGTTCTGCAGCTAGCTCTCTTTCTTATCGCAAAACCTCATTTTTAATTTCCACCTTCATTTGATGTATTTTCCTATAAGCATGCAAAAGAACCCAACCTCGCCTACCTAATGCCGCACATTCTTTGCCACGTTCTACTAGGACTTGTTGCAAGCATGCCATTACATCAGCCGGATCGGCATCTCCCAATCCTTGACCCCACATTTCACTTAGACCTGCACCACATGCCCACGCCTGGGCCAACTTTTCATATGGACTCCAGCCTGGAATAACAACATCAGAACAGTCACCGCCAGCGGTAACGCTCTTCTTCCTGAACAAACTATTCATTATCGCAAACAAAACAAAACCTCTGTGTATCTATATTTTCTCTCCACGCTGCAATCACTCCCACAGGCACTCACACACTGGCAAAGGAAAAACCGTCACTACTCAAAAACTTCACTTGCAAAACAACCAAATCCTATCTACGTTTCAACAGATTCTTGAATACTCGGAACAACTCATCACAAGTATCCTGTTCGTGACGCCAAAAATGTATTGCTCTTCCCAGAGTGCACGGAAAAAACATAAATCACCAATGCAATTACAGAGCAAATACTTTGAACACAGACAGACGCAATAACTTACAACCACACACTCTTAGAAGATAATCAACTCTTATACGGCTATTTATTCAAAGTTTAGAAACAACCAATAATAACATAGAAATAACTCACAGAAGTAATATGAATATAAATCACAAAAGAAGCAGAGAATTCAAAAGGAAATACATCACTGTGAGCGTAACAGGATTCCTCATCTCACCCAGAAGTGGCTGGAAGACCCGGGAAACAGCCAGGCCGAGAGCACCACAGCTCACAGGAGTGCCGGACGTAAGCGTCCTTCTCTGGCTGAAGTCTCACCTGACCACCTCTGGGTTTCCGCATACATACACACTCCACAAATGGGAGTCAATTCTCAAACCTTCTGGAAATTGCACTTGCGCAGTTGATGAGCAGCCGTCGGTTGCCAGCTGGGTCAATCGAGAGCTACCCTCAAGGAGCAGAGTGCCTCCCTTCTCTAAAAACACGCTCCGCGGAGAACAGTAACAAACCATAACAAAGTTAGCTTTCCCAGCAGAAATGTCCTTGACCGCATACCAGGTTTGGAAAGCATGTTTTTCTCAGCACCATGAATCTAACACTCAGCAAAATGTGTGCAGCTTTTCATTGCGGAATGAAGTAAATATCCATCATGGCTCTGAGCGCTCCGAGAATGCATTGCGCACCGGTGCCATTTTAGTTTAAGCATAACACTGACTTACAATGAGGTATAGAGTCGTTTGTGTAATGGAAATGCTTTGAGAGTGTGTGAGCTACAATCTGTTTGTTCGACTGGTTTCCCAACTTTATTGAAATTATAATAAAGTCATATTTTGCCATATTCTTTGAGTTTGTCCGGTTATTTGCGTCTGAGGTAATTTATTCGGTGATCCCATTCGGAACTTGGAGCAATCAAGGTGCTACTGCACACAGTTATGTGTGGACCTCAGGCAATTAAATAAGTGTGCATTGGCAGAGAGACATCCACTTCCAAATATGGGTGAAATGTTGGGCATTATTGGGAGTGCATTATTTTTTATATAGATTTAGAATCGGATTTAGAATCGGATTTGCAAAGCTTGACTGCTTTCATATCACACATATCCACAGCTGGCCATTTGGGTTAGTGTCAGTGTCATCAGTTTTTCTAAAGGCTGTGCACAAGCTATTTGGAGAGATAGATGCATTTTTTGAGGGGTGGGGGGGTTTCAGGATGGTATACTAGTCGGAAGACTAACATGACAAGACTCTTAGCAAAGTTTTGAGTGTACTGGGGAGAGAGGATTAACTCTGATCAAGGAGAAGTGTGCTTTCAAGAAAGAGTGTGTGGAGTATCCAGGACATGAGATGTCCCAAGAGGCAGGCAGAGTGAAAAAGGACTTGGTTATGGGAATTAGGAAGATTCAGACACAGAGAATAGGAGTGGCTTGCAGTCCTATGAATGGTTGATTTTGATCAGAAATGTGTTTAAAATGTTGCAGAGAGAGTTGTGGAGATGAGGATATTGTTACGGAGAGGAGTGGAATACGAATGGAATTGGAGCTGCGAAAAGGAATTTTGTAAAATAAAGGATAACATTGATGTGTCAAATTTCTTTGAGCCAGTTTGACAGACACAGAAGGACAGTAATTATGGTAGATGCCAATGATGTGGGACGTGGGAGGATGGTGTATGATAAAGTATTGTACACGAATCAAGAGTGTTGAAGGGGCCACAGAAAAGGTATTCTGTGTCGGAAAAAGAAGTGTTAGATTGTCATTGGGCAGTTGAGAAATTTCGGACATTTGTTTGTCGGTTCTGAGTTCATTTTGCATCGCCCCTTAAAGGCAATTTTTGAATCTAAGGGAATTAATAAAGTATCTCGCAGATTAGTGAGTTGGGTGGCAAGAATGCAATGCCACTCGTTTGTTTTGAAGGTGATAACAGGGAAACGCAATTAGTTTGCTAATCATTTGTCTCAAATGAAGATCAAGGAAGAAGAAGAAGAAGAGGAAGAATGGTGTGAAAAAGTGTTAATAACCCACAATAGTGTGATAGGACCTGGAGCATGGATGGACATGATAACTAGTGATGGTGATATAACCAAACGTATGGAAAGTCTGAATTCTGAGTGGCGGGTGAAAGATTGGTTGGATGTTAGGGTGCATTGGGAAGTTCGTGAATAATTGAGCGTGGGGAGTGGATCATTCATTTGCCTGGGAAAGTGGTTTGTACCGAGTGGGTTGTGGGACAAATTGGTGGATATAGTGTACAATGGACATATAGGGATAAGTAAGACCAAAGGGGTGTTGAGAAAGATTACTTGTGGCTGGGTTTTGTAGGTCAGTGGAGAGAAGGTTGAATACGTGTTTGGAATGTGAGAGAGCAGGAAAAGGAGTGTTTGCGCGTGTAAGGAGGAGTTGGC
Source organism: Ambystoma mexicanum (assembly GCF_040938575.1). Classification (NCBI taxonomy): domain Eukaryota; kingdom Metazoa; phylum Chordata; class Amphibia; order Caudata; family Ambystomatidae; genus Ambystoma; species Ambystoma mexicanum. The sequence goes on along the minus strand of NC_090934.1, from coordinate 857,638,385 downwards.
GATGGACATCCTAAGTCCTGTGAAGATTGGAGGTGCTCATGGAAAATGTATTGTGCTGCTGATAGATTTGTTATCCTGTTGGATTGAGGTTACATTTGTCAGGAGCAAGTTGGAGCAAGTACTATGTGGATTTCGTAGAGGAGGTGTTTGGAAGGGAAGGGTATCCTGCAGGCATTTTGACCAATAATGGAACACAGTTTTGCGGAAACGTGATGGGAGTGTTTTGCATCATGTGGAATTAAGCACAAGGGGACGTTTTTATACCAACCGCAGAGCAATGGAGTTGTAGAGAGAGTGAATCGCAGTATACTGGATGCAATAAGAATCGCTGGTGCATGTGGAGGAGGGAAGAAAGAAGCTGTTGTGGAGAGGATAAGAGGTTTGAGGATGTATCCACAGGTGGTGATGGGTGAAGTGCCCTTTGTGTTGATGAGAGGGAGGAGAGGAAATTCCAAGTTATGTCCTCCTTGGTTAGGAAGAGCAAGAGGAGCGAGTGTGGACTTAGAAGAGGTGAGGAGAAGGAGTGCTCCATGTAAAGAGAACATGAACAAAGTGTTCGATGGTAAGCAAGATGCCAATGAACTGTGGTGGAAAAAGGGTGAATGGGTGAGGATAAAGAAAGGAATAGTGAGGATAAAGGGTAATCCTTTGTAAGGTTATCTTATTCAAATAGAGCTGGTACTGGATGGGGCGGTTCAAATACATGGAGGGCAAGTGTGGAGTTTGGGCAGGGTGGTGATGGTAAAAGCCCAGAGAGTGCGATAAGATGGATAAATAAAGGAAGGGGGGTGTTGTATTTGTGACCGAGAGTAAATACAGTGGGATGTTCGTGAGTGTGGAATGTAGAAGTGTGAGAGAACAACTGAGGAGGTAAAAGGGTTCCTATTGTGGTCCTTGTGATCCTTACAATGATACAGTTCAGCCACATGATTCACTATCAGTTGTGAATGCAGAATGACGGTAGCTGAAGCTCGTACGCGGTGCAGCAAAATAAAATAAATAAACAAATAGGAGAGATCAGCCGTTGGCTCTGGATCCGACATGGAGGTAGGTAAACCACCACTCATGGCACTGGGTGTATCCATTAGTGGGCCTAGTCTTTTATTAGGGTTATTATTCCTCTCTGTAGGGGAGGTCATGTTGAAACTGGCTGCTTAAATACAAGGCGCAAACCTTCCACACCTCCATTTCATGCTCCGGCCTCTTTTAGAGTTCACACAAGGAGGAGGGGCACGGAGAAGAGTTTACACGTGTGTGCACTTCATTTTATTTTTTCATGAGATTTTCATGCAACTGTAAAACAAATGCATTCCAGTGGATTCTGCCGGAGTTTAGCCCCTGCAGCCAGATTCCATAGGAATCCATGAGCAAGATCCTTCTGCAAAGCATAATTTGGCGGCAGCCTTTCCTTTTTCAAGGCCGAGTGTACATCTGAAGGCCAAAGGCGATTATGCATGGTTTTAGCCTTCAGTTTTGCAATCGGTCCTGCAAATATTTTACACTGCATGCAGGGGATCCAATAGCACATGATCTCAAACGTTCCATTTGTTTTAAAATGACCCCCATGGGCTTTGCATCACATTTGCAAGGTACAACAACACTATGCATAGTGTACAATAATGAGCAAAGGTGCTAGAGATAGGCACAGGAGAGAGTTGAGTGCAGGGACCTCTGCCGCAGTCTCCTCCCCAGTCATTGGAGATGACCTCTGTTGTTTAGGAGGTGACATCTCAGCCTGTGCAACGTGTGTGTATGATGGCACACACTATGGGTGCCATAGCGGGACAAAGATGTGAGGCTTCGCTAGGGTGAGCAGATTCCCCAATTTTGGAGCAATGTTGGGGCGAGGCGGGCAGTCCTGGATTTTGACATCATGCCCTCCTGTCCCAACAAACTTAGTAACAGATGGAGAAGCTGGAATGTTTTCAATTTACTTTTGAAAACTGGTCAGATTCTAGATCATGAGAGGGACGGTCTAACATAAACAGAAGGACAGAAGACCCATACATTACTCTTCTGATGAGCGACCACCTTTACACAGGCCCTCTGAAGAAAAGAAAATGGAGAAAACTCGGATACGCCCATCATTCTGTGGGCTTAACCATTCTGATTGGTCATATTTAAGGGCTGCAACGTTGGTGTTCCTTTTCTTTGTTTAATTTTTATTAAATTGTCCTCGTTTTTGGTTTGGAAAATCTGGCCACCCTAGGCACCGCCCGTTACGCCAATCTTTATAAGGCAGCGGGGTTCAGAGGTTGGGTCCTAACCGCATGCGTGGGGTTTGAGAGTTCCCATTCAAGACTGTCCTGCCCCTCTGTAGGCAGACGTTTATCCTTGGGGGGGGGGGGGGTGTGTGTGTGTGTGTGTGTGTGTACACAGACTTGTTTTTAATGCGGTGCCCCTCAGTGTTGTTGTCAGGGTGTGCACATGATTACCATTGTTGGAATGTGTGCTACCAATGTGTGTCACCTAGGGTGTCCGGCAGCGTGGAATGATGTGTCTGGAGGGAGGCAGCGGTACTGCAGAAATCTGCCAAAAGAGGCTGTTGGCAGACTAGGGTACATCCCAGGTGTTTCTGAAATGCAATATCGGTGTCCCTGAGTTCTTGGCAAGATGTTCTTTTAGAAGGTACAAATGAATAGTATTTGCTAAGTTTGAAATGTTAAATATTTTATTCTTGGAAAATTAAAGTTAACAAATGGAGGTAATAAAAGCACAGCCACAAACCCCTGAGGCACTGTTTCGCTGGCTCGCTATGAACACTGCAATGTTTTACATTTCACATATTCATAGTGAGAACAAAATAAAGAAATAGCACTGAACATCATTTTTTGGCAATAACTCTCCGAGAATTCCTCCCACCAGCCTCTTAAAATGTTTGGCTTGACATTTTAGATATTGGTTCTGAAAAATTATGAGCAGATCTGTCTTTTGTTGAGGGCCTGTGCTATTTATGTGCACTGAAGGCTCGGAACAAAATGTTTAAATACCGCTGTCTTGGTACGTGAGCTGCCCCCTACGCTCATCTCTAGATCACTATTTGCCAGTCCTTCTGTGTGCTGTCCCTTTGTATGCTTATAGTCAAGGGTTTTTCCGCAATTAAGCTTCCACCCTCTAAACAGCAACTTACCATTCCATGGGCAAGAGCATAGGCCAGTGGCAGATTTAAGGCAAAGGCCCCCGTGGGCAAAAATGACAGAGGGCCCCAGGTGGCTGGGGCATGGAGGCGGAGCGTAGAGTGGGCAGAGTTGCACAATGAAGAACTTTAAAGCCAAATGATTCGTTTTTTTAAAGTTGTGTTCTTTGCACTTTTCTGCATTTGGGGGTCCGACTTTAGATAGCGACAGCTGGGCCTCCTCGCCAGGTTTTGCCATCAATGGTGGTACTATTGAATGATCAAGCTTGTACCTAATGTTGGAAATGATCGGGTTAAAGGCAATGGGCAATACATGGGCAATGGAAAGGGACATTACAGGAGGTGATATCACAGGATGATTCCTCCAGCATGCAGAGCTGTTTTGTGCATGTCCCTGATGCGGCGTGGTCTGGCCTGGGGCGTGTATCACTGCGCACGTGAATGAAGACAGACACAGAGGATTCCAATGTACGTCCTTCTTTATTGAAACTCAGCACGATACTAACTGGTCCCTCCTCCCACCACCAGTCATCTCCCTTTCCCTCAACATCATTTCCTTTCCCGCGTCCCCCCCCCCATAACCATGGAAACATCAACATGACATCTCCCCCCTTTTTAAACAGTGGCTAGGATGTCCACAACAGGTGAACATCCCTGACGGGCCTCCCAGCCCATCTCTTCAATCCAGCGGCATGGTCTGTTCCTAGCTCGCTGCGGGCGGGAGCTAACCAGTTTGGGGGTTTGCACACTGACCTCACTTGCCGGGGAACCCTCGAGCTCTGAGACATCTGTATCTCCGTGATCCCCTTGATACGGGTCGTCTGAGGCATAGTCAATGGGAATGACTATGCGACCACTGAGTCGACTCGTTCCCAAAAAGGGAATGTTTTTGAAATGTGAGGAGTTCTGGGTAATGGAGCTTCCCGAGCCTTCTGACGTAATCATAGATCCCTTCTTCTGGGTGACCAGCAGTGGTTCGGCTTGAAAGATTGGGGTGTGCTTGTTGGTTTGTGTCTGTTGATCGGCCACTACATCTCCTACCTCTATCTGCGGTGGCCGGGCCCTTTGCTTCCGGTCAGCATAGTCCTTCATCAATTCATTGGTGGCCTCATCTCGTAATCTTAGTTCCCGATCTAGGTCGGCTACCAGTTCTTGTGGCGGGGCTTGAGGAATCCGTGTCTGGACGTTTCTTCTGAACATGACTTCTGAAGACGTTCGTCCTGTAGTGCTATGAGGTGTATTGCGGTAATCCTTCATGAGCTGGTTCAGCACTTTTTCATAGGGCTGTCGTGTCAGTTTGGCTGTCTGGAGCACCCGCTTCAGGTTGGCCATGAATCGCTCTATCATCCCATTGGCTTGAGGCCACAACGGTTTATCTTGTGATGATGGAAACACAGGTAGGTTGCGAACTGGGTGAACTGGTGCCCGTTGAATGGCGGTCCATTATCAGTCTTGAGTACTCTCGGGATGCTATAGGCGGAGAAAATGCGGTCCAGAGCAGGGATGACGTGGTGGGCGGAGATCGATGAAATGAGTTGGGTCTCGGGATATCGAGAGTACTCGTCCATGACCGCCAGCAGATACTTTCCTCCCTCAATGGGCCCAAAGAAGTCAGCCGCCACGGCTTCCCATACCCCTTGAGGGAGTTCTGGCATCTTCAATGGTTCCGGGTGGCGGTTTGGTGCGATGAAGCTACAAGTGGGGCAGTTCTTTAGGGCCTCATCTACCATGGAGTCTAGGTTGGGAAACCAGACTTTCTGGCGTAGCATCTGTTTAGTTGATGCCATCCCTCAGTGATTCCCATGAGCCATTTCAATGACCCTTGCTCGCAGGGCTAGTGGGACTACTAGTTTGTGGTCTTTGATCAGAAGGTGGTCATCGGATAGTGCTAGTTCGTCTCGTACCTGCACCAGCTGTTCAAAATCGGCGTCTATTATGTCTCCTGCTGCTCTTCCTTTCTCTTGGGCTCGCCTCCACATGCCTGACTGAAGACCCTCAGAGACGATCTGGCACTCTGGATCACTTTCAGTTTCCCGGGCTACCATCCCAATGTCTATCCCAGCTGGTGTGGATTGGTGTATCAGATACCAAAGATATCTGTCTGCCACTAAGGGTTCTGGTACGTACCCCTCCCGGGGTCTCCTGGATAAAAAGTCCACTGGGTTATCCCCTTTTCCAGGTCGGTGCACAATTTCAAAGGCGTAGTCTTGGAGCTGTAGCCCCCAACGTGCTATTCGCAGTGGCATTTTGGCCTGGGGATTCCCATACAGAAACAATAGTGCTTGGTGGTCCGTGACCACCCGGAATGGTTTCCCGTACAAGAAGAGATGGAAATGTTCACAGGCCCAGACTGCGGCGAGGCCTTCCTTCTCTGGTTGGGAGTAGGCTTGCTCCGTAGTCGATAGGGTACGGCTGGCATATGCGACAATGTGCGTTCACGAGGGATCACTTGGGTCCACTTGTGCTAGTATGGCCCCTAGCCCTACTGGGCTGGCATCTACCGTCATCTCTGTTTGACGATAAGGGTCATAGTACGACATGTTCTCGGCCTTGGCGACTCTTTTCCTGATGTCTTCAAATGCGCTTTGACACTTTGACACTCGCCCGTCCATTGGAAAGTGGCATCTTGTCTTGTCAATAGCCGGGGGGCTCGCTTACTGTTGCAAAGTCCTTGATGTATCGGGTGCAGTAGCTCGCGAGCCCTAGGAATGAATGTAATTCCGAGACATTGGCCGGGGCCGCCATGTCATTTAGTGCCGCCACTTTGTCCGGATCTGGGGACATTCCTGATTCTGAGAAAATGTGTCCAAAGAATTTCAGTGTGCTCTTGCGAAATTCACATTTGTCCCGATTAAGTGTGAGGTCGGCTGCCTCCAGGGCTTTACACACTTTCATGAGGGCCTTGTCGTGTTTGCTGACATCAGTGCCAAAGAACAGAATGTCATCGCTATAATTAAGGCAGTTGGGTATATGCTTGATGACATTGTGTACCTCGGCCTGAAATATTTCCGCGGCCGAAGATAACCCGAAACTGAGCCTTTTGTAGCGGAAGAGTCCCAAATGCGTCACAAACGTGGTTATGTTGTGGCTCTCGGGGCTCAGCACCAGTTGGTGATAGCCCTTCTGTAGGTCCAGTTTCGAGAACACTTTGGCCCCGTTTAGGAGGTATATCATGTTGGTGATGCGTGGGGCCAGGTGTCTCCCTCTCTGTATGGCTTGGTTCGGGCGCCTCATGTCCACGCAGAGCCTGATTGCGTCGCAATCTTTCTTCGGGACTGGCACTATCGGTGACACCCAGGTGGTGGGGCCGGTGGCTGACTCAATGATGTCTTGCTCAAGCAGCTTGTTTAGTTCGTCCTCCACTTTCCTCTGGATGTTGATCGAAATTCATTGGTAGTGTTGTGCCACCAGGCGTATGGACTCATCTATATATAGTTTGATCGGTCTGTTCTTTAGTTTTTCGATGCCCCGAAAGATGCAGGGATATAGATTTGAGATCATTTCCATGGGGTCGATGTATTTGTGGACCATGATGTTGTATAGGATGTGGAGGAGTCCATGTCGACCACTGCTTTAAAACTTAGCACTTACCCGCTGTCCGGTTTGGTTGCCAGTACGTGGACGGGCACTCTTTTCTCATGCCCCTTGTATCGACAAGTGCCCTCGAATTGTCCTAGGGACTTGAGGGGTGCCTTGGCACCATATGCATAGATGTCTACTACGGCGGGGCTTAGCTACGTTCTTGCAGGAAGTTCCTTGAATACCTCTTCACTGATGACGTTCACTGTGGAACCTGTGTTGATCAGGAATTCAGTTGGTTGTTCATTTAGTTTGATAATCAGGGTGGGTCTGTGCGCGGTGGCATAGACGTAGGCCTTCTTCTGATCGCTTCCTAAGGAGCTGCGGTCTGAGTTTGATGGTGACTGCTCCATGAGGTAGCGCAAGTGCTGCCTTGACTGTCTTTCCAGTCATGATCTCATAACATTCTTCTTCTGTCTCTCCTTTCTCTCCTCTGTTTGTCATCCCCTGAGTCTCGTTTGCGGGAGTCAGGGTTTGTCTGGGTAGATGGTCCTTGAGAAGACGTGCTCGGGTGGTTCCCTGAGGAGGGTTGGGGTCTTGTCTTGTATCTGGATGGCATTTCTCTTGCACAATCTTTACCTCGATCTCTGAAGAGTCTGCACATGGACTTGAAGTGGCCTTCTTCGCCACATGTGGTGCACCGTTGTCCAATGGCGGGGCAGGTCCCTTCATAGGGGTATTCAAAATCGCACTTATAACAGAACAGTTCTTCTGACCTCCTTTCGGGTTGTAGTTTGTGGATGCTTTCCCCTGTTGCGGGGGTGTTGAAACTCTCTACCTGGTAGTCTATGGCTCACTCTGCGTGGGCCAGCATGAGTATTTCATCCAGGGTGCGTTGTTTTTGGAATAGTTTCCGTCTAAATGTTGGAGATTCGCACCCCGCTATGATTTGTGACCTCAGTGCTTCGGTATTGGAATAGTTTGAAAAGTTACAGTGATTCATTTCCGTGCGCAGCCGCATGACGTAGGCATCCATGGGCTCCCCTTTCTGTTGTTTAGTGCTGTGAAACAGGTGCCTTTCGTAGTCCACATTGGTGTGGGGTGTGAAATATGCAGCTAGCGCATCCTTCAACTCTTGGATGGAGCCAATGGAGTCAGGGGGCATCTCGTCGATGATATACCTGGTCGCAGATCCCGCAGCTAACTTTAGCAGACATTTTTGGCGATCGTCTTCAATGGGCCCTGTGGCACCCATATACAGGTCAAAGTCCCTGATCCACTTGCTCCACCTGGAACCCATGTTGCTGGTGTCAGTGACGTCGAATGCCCCTGGCATCTGAGCCACCAGCATGTCGGGTAATCTATAGGGGACTTGGTCCACAACTTGGGGGCCCTGCCCTTGGCCCTGGGCTTGTGCCCCTTGATCATTGTACTGACCGGACATTTTGGCCTCCTCTTGTTTGTGTCCTTGTCAATCACTGTGTGGCCGCCTCTTGGGCAGGAGCACCACTCCCTGCTGCTCTTCCCACTCCCTGTGTCACTCTGCCAGGGTTTGTGCCCTTGTCCTCTCACTCCCCACTCTCCCGCCTCTCGGGGCACAAGCACCATCAGTATGCCTCAGTTCTTGTGGGGTGGTGCTTTCCTCTGAGCCCTCTTTCTGTGGCCCTGTTGCCTGTCCTACTTTACAGCAGGCTGATTTTCCACCTACTGTACATGTGCCAGCAGGCTGGGTCCTCCCAGCTTCTGTTCTCACTGCCTCTTCCCAGACTGGGCACAATTAGAGTTCCGTGGCAGCAGCTAGGAGCGGCCTCCTCACAGCGGGCCTCTGACGTTCCGTGAACGCTCCGGCGCTCGCAGCTGTGGCTTTCTCTGCTCCGTGTGAGAGATGGGCCGTGATGCGCCTAGCATCCACCCCTGCTCGCTCTCCGTGTCATGTGCGCCTCACCAGAGGCCACTCGCCTCGTCGCCAGTATTGCGGTGTGGTCTGGCCTGGGGCGCATATCACTGCGCACGTGAATGAAGACAGACACAGAGGATTCCAATATAGGTCCTTCTTTATTGAAACTCAACACGATACTAACTGGTCCCTCCTCCCACCACCCATCATCTCCCTTTCCCTCAACATCGTTTCCTTTCCCGCATCCCGCCCCCCATAACCATGGAAACATCAACGTGACAGTCCCCGGTGTTCTTACCCCACACACTTGAAATGTAATTGAACATCACAGACTTAAAGGAGATAATCTTTTAATATTCTCATAGCATACCAGGGGTTATCTTTTTTTGTGGGTGCTGCTTGTGGCTCTTGAAAGACCCCTTAACGCCAACCCACCACCTCCACATCTCCTCCAGGTCCACGGGGCCCAGCCGCAGGGCAGTGAGTGGAAATGGAGATGGAATAAGGGCAGGATAGTGAGGGCGAAAAGTATAGAAGGGGCAGGTAACATGAACACTGATGGGACAGGAGAGTGGAGAATGAAGGAGGCAGAAGCATGAGGAAGTGATTTAGAGTGAGGGAAGTCAGGAGATAAGGTGATTGAAGGGAGCCAGGTGAGGGTAAAGGGGTGAACGGGTACAGAAAATGAATGAGGGCAGGAGAATGGGGCAATAGCAAATGCGGCATGCAAGTGGGGAAAATGCAGGGTAAAGCGGATTAAAGGGAGGGTATATGGAGAGCAGGAGGTTCAGGACTGGAAGGAGAATGGGGAATAATGGAGTTCTAAAGAGTCAGGTAGAATTGAAGAGTGAGGGCGGGCAGGAGAAAGGGAGAGAAGGAAGGCAAGTGAGTGAGAAATGGGGAGTGGAAGTGCAGCAATGTAAAGGGCAAATGATGTGTGACGTGGGTAAGTGAGGGAGGGACACATTGAGGGAAGGAAGGCAGGTGAGTATGCGAATAGCAGCAACATGAGGAAGACAGCGTGATCCTTATAACAAAGAATCTTTGGCAGAAATGGAGAAAGAAAAAGGCAGGAGGATTTAGTTAATGAGGCAAGAAGAGGATGACAGTGTTCAAAAAGAGCAGGAAAGTGTAGGATAGAGAGGAAATTGCTGGTAAGGAAAAAAGAGGGGGCAAAAAAATTGCTCTATGGGAGAAAAAGGATGCAGGAGGGAAAGGAGTAAAAGGGGAGCATATATGTGATGTGAGGTGAGCAGGTGCTTGCCCTAGATGTTCACCTATAGCAATCACAGCGCAATAGATAAATGAACAGGGAAACAATTAAAATGCAGCCACTTAGATAAGAATCTGTTGAAATGAGCCCAAACGATCCACATGATTGATGAAAATCCCCTTTGTGTGAGTTCTCTGTGTTCAGTTTATACCAAGTTGGCAGCTTAACAAACCCAGATGAAACCCAAGTTTGGGGAACAGGGGTGGGTGTGTCTCTAGTGTGGCCAACCATCCCGCATTTTGCGAGACAGTCCCAATTTCATGGGCCGTGTCTCACATACAGCCAGCTCGGAAAATGAGAAAGGCCTGACTTTTCTCCTCTGATGCAGGATCAGCTATCCAAAGTATTCCTAGCTCACGTTCATGTGATAGTTAAAAGCACAGGGAAGCACAGCGCCTTTCCCACTGCTCCCCCAGTACTCCATTGTTCAGCTTTGTATCAACTTCATTTCAATAAACTGATTAGAGGTTGATGATCCAGACACGGGGCACCTGGGTAAGGACTGTTCTCCCTTAGAAGGTGCAATTGGTGGGTGATAATAAATTGAAGCGGAGTAGAATGCTGCATGCTATGTAAAATAATGGCTGAGGCAGATTACCTTAAATTGAATTTGCTTACACTGTGAATACCTTTTTTAAAACCAAAATGATATTGTTTTTAGGTCCACATTCCTTTGCAGACTGCTACTGCAAACATGCATTCAGGGGGGTGAATATAAATCTATACATGTCTTTTTGCTTGACCTATTTCTATAACAATGTATAAAACATCAGGTTGGTTTCTTATGTGATTAGTGTACTTCTCAAGGCTTTGATAGAGCAAATCATTATTTTGTTTTTGGAAGCCCAGCCTGGGTACAAATACTGATTTCACCATTTTAATGAAATGTGTGATCCTGGGCAAATCAATTAATCTCACTGTGTCTGATCAGCTGGCTTTGGGTGTCGCTCGAAGTTTGTAATTTTTTCCATGAAGAAAAACCCTCATGGTTTACTAAACTATTGAGTTGTTGCATATTAATAATAGTGAATAGTTATATATTGCACAATACATCATTCTATTGGATTACAATTGAAAACTTCTTTTAATGTCTTTACCAAAGGTATCCTAGAGTGTGGGAGACTAATGTCACTGCTTGCTGTGTTATTTACTGTGATGTTGCTACTAATGATGCCAATCCATATTGTGAAAAATAGGGTACTACATATCTTTTGTTGGACAGTCCGGAAGACAAATTAGAACATATCAGTGCCTTGTATTCCTAACAGTCCCAGTCATGTGATTCTGTTGTTCTGTGTGTTCAAGAGCCTAGGGAAAGGGGAGGGATCAAGTAGCTGCCCCTATTTTGGCTACTACACAGCAACATATTTATTACTTTCATGGCATTAAATGTGCACTTTGCCTTGTGTGTATGTTACAGGCTGCCCTTTGCCGGCAGCTGCCATCTTCAGTGAAGACTAAATTGTGCACTTTGGAGCAGGTTGCAGACTGCCCTTTGATAGCACCCAACATCCAGCAGTGACATCACCTCTTTTACTCTGGTTTCTTCTGCTTAGCACCTTGCTGACAAAACAATTACTAGCTTTTTTGGTGACAGTTTAGTGTTTCAGTTACACTCTGGCTGCCTGCCCCATGAGATCAAAGATCATTCTTATTTAAGGAACCCAAGGGAGCCACAGACTGTGCCCACCCCCCTCTAACTGTAAGCAAGGGGGCCCATTCATATTGAAATGGGCCCCGCAAGCCATGACAAATGATTATCCAGGCCCTGTGAGTGAGCACTTAAGACTACTCTTCGTTATTCCACTGTGTCTGACTGCCGCCAAGTAGGAAGCTGGGCGTGTGTGTTGTGGCTGGTGTGAAGAGATTTGGAAGGTGTCACCAGGAAAATGGCAGTGCCTGCTTGCTCTTAGTCAATCATACAAGTGCTAAATCTGCCTCTGGAATGGGCTCCGAGCGGGATTCATGTGTGCAATGCTGCCATGCATGCAAGTGTTTAACAGTGTTTATGGGTGTGCAGCCCCATGTGTATTTTTACCTATGTTTGTGCTGTTCCTGTGTGCAGGTGCATACGTGCCTTGTGTGCCGACACTGACTTTATGTGCAGTTGTTTGCCAGTTTTGTATGCCACTGGGGTATTTTGCCTCACTGTTTGTCGTAGGCCTGCACTCGGCCGGGAACAGCTGGGGCGTACCTCGCGCAGCGCGGGCCTCGCGGTAAATGATACGCGGGGACCCGAGGTGACTTGCAACCTTTCTTTATTCAACGTAATCGGCAACTGCCGAACTTCCCCTCCCGCCCCTCCCCTTCCCCTGACGTCACGTCCTGGACGTCGTCGCGTAACGGCCGCAACGGCGGCCGGCCCACGCACAACGATGCGGGTGGGCTGACATCTCCCCCCTTTTTAACATGAGGGGTGCTCCCGTTTCCTTACCCCATCTCTTCTATCAGGCGGAGCGGCTTGATGCGACTCCTTTGAGGGCGCCTTACCCCGCACGGTGTCGCGCAGTCTCTGGCCGGGGTTGCACCGTCCTTTTCTGTCTCTGACTCCTCGGCGTCTCCCTGGTAGGGTTCCTCTGCGAGATCATTCCCGTCACTGTCTCTGTCCCATTCCCACCGCTCTCCATGATGGGGTTTTACTCGCTTGAATTGCGAGCTGTTTCGGGTGATGGACGTGCAGTCACTTCTTTGTGCTGTGACCATTGTTCCTTTCTTATGTGTGATGACGAGTGGTTCGGGTGCGAATGTCGCTTCTTCCTTCCTGTGTTTGGGTTGTCTGACCCATACTTCATCGCCTGTCTGCATCGGATTTTCTCTCGCCCTTCTCTTTCTGTCCGTTGTTTCCTTCATTTGCGCCTTGTTCCTCTCGTCGTTGACTCTTGCCTCGCGTTCAAGGCTTGTCGTACCCTTGGGTCTTGGGTGCTCTGGTAGCCTTGTGGTGAATGGTCTCCGGAATAGCAAGTCTGCCGGGCATATGCCCGTGGTGCTGTGTGGTGTGTGACGATACTCCCTGAGCAGTTGATTGAGAGCCTGCTCAAACGGTTTGTTTTGGATGTGGGCGATCTGTAGTGTCCTCTTGATGTTGGTCATGAATCTTTCGACCATGCCGTTTGCCTGAGGCCATCGGGGAGTTATTTTTTGGTGTTGGAATCCCATGTATCGTGCAAACTTCTGGAACTCGTGGCTTATGAAAGTGGGGCCATTGTCTGATTTTATCACTTTGGGGATCCCGTATGCTGACAGCATCCGGTCGAGGGCGGGGATGACACTCGAAGTTGCGCTGCTGTCTACGATCTGGGCATCCGGGTATCTCGAATGTTCGTCCATGAGTACCACGACGTGCGTTCCGTCGTTCAAGGGTCCGAACAGGTCCACAGCTAGTTCCTCCCATACTTTGGTGGGAAGCGGAGACATTTGTAGCGGATTTGGGTGTGGCGGTGGAGCTACCTGTGCACATATGTGGCATCCTCCTATGATCGTATCTACTAGGTTGTCGAGTTGCGGGAACCACACCTTCTGCCGAAGAAGCCGTTTCGTGGCCGCTATCCCCCGATGTCCTTCGTGGGCCAGATGTATTGTCCTTTCCCGGAGCGCTCTCGGGATGACGACCTTGCACCCTTTTAATAGTACCATGCCTTCCACTACTGTCAATTCGTCGCGCACTAGATGTAATCCTTTGACTTCTTCCTTGACTTCGTCCGTTTCTGCCTTCGCTTGCTGTTTCATCAGGGTCCTCTTGTCTGTTAGAAGGAAATGTCTGACGATGTGTAGGGCGGGATCGACTTCCGACTGTGCCGTTATCTCTGCCCATCCGATGGGTAGTGGTTGTAGATGGTGAATGACGTAGTTAATGTACGCATCCGCGATAGAGGGTTGAGATGCCGTGGATGTCGTGGGATGACGAGAGAGATAGTCGGCGGGATTGTCCTCCTTTCCGGGCTGGTGCCGGACTGTAAATTGGTAGTCTTGTAGCCTCAAACCCCATCTAGCTATCCTTGGTGGCATGACGGCTTTGGGGTTTCCATAGATGGTCAGGAGGGCTTGGTGGTCCGTGACTATTGTGAATTTCTTGCCGAAGAGAAATAGGTGAAAATATTTGCAGGCCCATACTACCGCCAGGCTTTCTTTTTCCGCCTGTGAGTATGCCTGTTCTGTGGTTGTCAGGCTCCTGCTGGCGTACGCGACTATGTGGGCATTTCGCGAGTCCTCCGGATCTTTTTGTGTCAGGATGGCGCCAAGGCCTACCGGGCTGGCGTCTACAATTACCTCGGTGTCGCGCCGGGCGTCGTAGTATGCCATGTCCTCTGCCTGTGAAATGGCTCTTCTGATGGCTTCGAACGCCTCTTGACACTCCTTGGACCATACAAACGGCGTGTCCTTTCGCGTGAGCAGTCGCAGGGGATTGCTGACTGTTGCATAGTCCTTCAGATATCTAGAGCAATAGCTGGCTAGGCCCAAGAAGGAACGCAGGTCCGTTGTGTTTGTGGGGGGGGTGGCAGTGTTTAGCGCTTCAACTTTCTCCGGGTCCGGCCTCATGCCCTTCTCCGAGAAGATGTGACCAAAGAATCTCAGCGACCCCTTGGAGAATTCGCACTTTGCCTTGTTTAGCGTGAGGCCAGCGTCTTCCATTGCCTGACATACTTGGTGTAGCGCCCTGTCATGTTCTTCTTGCGTTTTGCCATATACCAGGACGTCATCTGAATAGTTCAGACAGTTCGGTATGTGTCGAATTACTTTGTGGATCTCTTCCTGAAAGATCTCGGCCGCCGACGAGATGCCGAAACTGAGTCGTTTGTACTGAAATAATCCAAGGTGGGTGACGAAGGTGGTGATGTATCTGGATTCGGCTGCGATTTCAATCTGGTGGTATCCTTTGGTTAGGTCCAGTTTTGAAAAGACTCTTGACCCATGTAGAAGGTGGATCATGTCGGTGATCCTGGGCGCCTGGTGTCTCTCTCTCTCGATGGCAGTATTGGCACGTCGCATGTCGACGCACAAGCGGATGGACCCGTCTGGCGACTTTTTAGGGACTGGGACGATGGGTGAGACCCAGGGGGTGGGCCCCGAGACTGGTTCAATAACGTCCATCTTGATCAGTTTATCCAGTTCTTCTTCCACTTGTCTTTGGATGTTGAATGGAATGCCACGGTAGTGTTGGGCCACTGGTTTGACGAGTGGGTCTATGTGCAGGTATACTTTCCGGTGTTTTAGTTTTCCCAGGCCGTGGAATAGTTAAGGGAAAGTCTGTTCGATGACCTCCGGCTTGGCAAAGTACTTGTGGGCCATCAACTGATAGAGGATGTGTACCAGTCCCATCTCCACTGCTGTCCGGAAGCTTAGGATGCAGCCACTGTCTGCTTCAGTTTTGAGGATGTGCAGTGGGATTCTTGCGGAGTGCTGCTTGTGACAGCACCACGCTGTTATGGTGCCCTTGCACGGTAGGGGCGTCGTGGATCCATATGGGTAAATGTCTATTTCAGCCTTCCTGATTTTGGGAGGTGGAGTTAGTGCTTCATAGGTTTGTTCATTTATGATATTCACCGTGGCCCCGGTGTCGATGAGGAATTCCACCGGCGTGTTGTTTACCGTCAAGGTGAGTATGGGGCTATGCTGAGTGGCTGTCGTATTGGTCTTGACAGCCCATACGTAGCCCTTTTTCCTCTGGTCATCCCCTGATGACGGGGTGTCGCTGCTGGTGGGGGATCGCGTTTCTATGTATCGGACATATCGTCTTCTGTGAGAGCGACGCGTGTCCTCTGACGATCGCCTGTCGTCCCTGGAGTAGTGACCAGATCTGCTGCTGTCCTCTCTTTTGGTCGGCTTCCTGTCGCTCTCTCCTCTGGATTTGGGCGGGCTTTGCCGGCTGTATCGACATCTGTCTTGGGTTCGGGGTCTCGCCTGTGCCTTTATGGGGGCGTTCTTGCACGTGGCCCTGAAGTGGTCCATGCCTCCGCATGCCGCACATTGTTGTCCCAGGGCCGGGCAGTCCCCGGCGTGTGGATATTCATACCCGCACTTGTAGCAGGTGGCCTCTGCGCGTCTCCCACTCTGGCTGGGGCTTGTGTATAGCTTGTTGACGGATCCTGTGGGTTCTCCTGGCTGTTGTATGGAGACTTTCCCCAGGTTGTCTAGTTGTGAGTCCACGGCGGCCTCCATGCGAGCCAGTGCTAGGATCTCTTCGAGTGACCTTTGTTTTTGCAGGAGCTGTTTGCGAAAAGGTTGCGAGATGCAACCTGCGATCACCTGCGATCTGAGGGCTTCTTCGTTTGAATACCTGTGGAATTCGCAGTGTTTTAGTTTTATGCGCAGGCGCATCACGAAATTGTCGATGGATTCGCCTTGTTCCTGCCTGGTTGTATGAAATACGTGGCGTTCGTAATCGACGTTTGTGTGTGGAGCGAAGTATTCGGATAGTTTGGTGTGAAGTTGGCCGTAGGTTACTGTGTCGACATCGAGTAGCTCTCCGGCTATGTCTCTCACTGCTGGCCCAACCGCCATGAAAAGAGTGTTCTTCAGTCTGGCATCATCGGTAAGTCCTATCGCTCCCGTGTAGAATTTGAAGTCCCTGAGCCATATCGTCCAACGGGGCCCCAAGTTTGAAGTGTCCCTGATTTCAAAGGGGTTTGGCATGTGGATCACCTGCGCTGCCTCAGAATGAGGGGGCTGATGGTCGCCACTTCCTGGCGCGGCCGCTGCTGTGCTTGCACCTCCAGTGGACGAGGCGGGCGTGCTAGCGGTGTCAGACATCTTACCCGCTTGCCGCCGTCCGGTGTGCCCTTATCGGTGGTGTGTGTCCACGCCTCTTTGGCAGCTGCGGGGCCGTGCCTGCTGGTCCTGCTCCTGATGAGACCGTGTTGCCGTGTTGGCCGTCCTCGTGACCCTGCTGTGGCCGTGGGGCAGGGATTTTGTTTATTAATTTTTTTTTGTTTTTTTTCTTGCGGCCGTGGGGGCGGAGCCTGCCGGTGCAGCACCCCTGCTGTGTTCGCAGGGCGTCTGCACGTGTGGTCCGGCGCCGGTAGCTCCCAACCGTCGTGGAGGTGCGCCGACGCGCCGAGCCGCACGACAGCGGGCCTCCCAACGGCACACGTGGGCCGCGTTATCAGTCCCTGCCCTCCATTGCGAAGCAGGAGGGGCAGGGGGCAAGTGTAGCAGGTCGTAAAATGTGTGCAGGACCAGCCATAGGCATGGGTGACATGGGAGGTTACCCAGGGCACCAAAATAATATAATTTACAGAGTGGAATGACTCCACCATGCCAGCATAGAGGAGCATTTAAAAAGCTCCTCTGTGCTGGCACGGCTGTGGTGCCCTATGTATGTATAAAAGGCTCCCCCATGCTGCCACTGCAGTAACTCCCTACATAGGTGAAAAGCCCCTCCCGCTGTGGGAGGGGCTTTTGACTTATTTAGGGTGCCGCTGCCATGTCAGCATGGGAGAGCAGCTTTTCTATTGCAGAGGAAGCCACTGTCATGCCAGCTCGGAGGAGCCTTTGAAGGGTTCCCCTGAGCTGGCGTGTTGGATGTGCCCTTTTTAAGCAAAAAGCTTCCTGCTCTTGTGCTGGCACCGGGCACTCCACCATCGGAGTGGGGGATTTTCATTTGAAAACGGTGCTGTTGCAATGGCAGCACGGGACAGCCTTTGGAAAGGCTTGCCCGAGCTGGCGTGGCAACAGCACCCTATTAAAGTGAAAAGCACCCGCTCCCATGCTGAAATGGGAAGCTTTTCACTTTAATACGGTGCCGCTGCCACACCAGCATGGGGCAGCCTTTGAAAAGCTTACCGAGCTTGCATGGTGGCAGCGCCATATTAAAGTGGAAAGCACCTGCTCCTGTGCCGGAGCAGGAAGCGTTTCACTTTAAATCGGGTGTCCCTGTCACGTCAGCATGGCGCAGCTGTGAGAAGGTATCCCCGAGCTTCCGCAAGCTGGCTTGGTGGCGGTGCCCTATTTAAGTCAAAAGCTCCATGCTCCTGTGTTTGAGAGGGGAGCTTTTCACTTAAATAGATTTCCCCCAAAAGAAAATACTCTGGGCTGCCCTTCCTCCTTGGTCTACTGCAATTCCATCTGCATGTGCCAACTTTGACAATTACCTATGCTCACCTTCAGGACTTTGTTGTGCAGGCCGCAAACAACCTTCATGAGCCTCCTGTTATGTTTCTCCAATGTCTTCCCAAGCACAATGATATCAACTAGGAAGACAAGCACCACACACTGTCTTATCCATGAACCACTTAAATGTTGCTGGGGCATTGTAGATTTCTTGGGGCATTTGGATGAATTCATTAAACCCCAGTGGACATCTGAAAAGTGTTTTGTCACAATTTTCTGTGTGAAATGGGATATGATGATACCAACTTCTGAAACCCAGGACTGAAAACCATGTACCGCCTGTAATGCAATCAAAAGCCTCATCCACCAAGGTGTGCTGTGTTGGTCAGGTATGGTGGGCATGCCAAGGTAGTTATCACTAGACATTCTGATGTCTCCATTTTTTTTCCATACAATGCCAATGGGAGAAGCATAAGGAATCTGTGACTCCTGGATAATTCCAGTTTGAAGAAAGTTATCCAGATGACACCGGACACACTCTATGTCACTAGCGTGCACATTTTGTGACCTTTCCTAGAATGGAATCTCATCATTGATGCACATCTGACATTCCTTGCCATGTGCCTTTACAATGTCTCAACAACATGTGGTTGTCAATCTGCTCATTGGGATAGATGTTTATACATCTGGTAATTCCTTGACTTTCATAATTGAGATTGTTTGGGTCAAATCCAGTCACAGTCTAATGTGTGACATTGTACACATTAGCCTGTGACAGGGAGAAGATCGAAGACTGCGAAGTGGTTATGTGAAACTGGGCAATGATGGTTCATCCTAGAAGATGGGTGGTCCTGTTGGGGATGTTGGTGATTGCAACCTGGAGGTTCTCAATGTCCAAGCCGTCATCAGTCCCAAAGGTCCACTGTACCATTAATCTGTCTGGAAGGCATTGCCACACTGGTGTCTTTATCACTGGGCATCTCACCCGATGACCTCCAATAAGATGAACTCTGCAGGTAACCATCTGGGTGGTCTACACAGGGATGGTAACCTGCCCAGACCTGCTAGTGTAGACATTGCCACCTGGTCCAAAAGATTATGCAATGGGCTGTATACTCCTAAAAAGATACCCCTGATGGCATGACTCTCAGTTCTGCCATCTCCTGGCACAAACCAGCAAGTGTATTGAACATTGAGGAGTTGGTTCCAATCACCAGGGGTGTCTCAGCGCTTTAGCTGTAGCTGTTGCAGATCAGAGCCAGGGTATCGATGCTAAAAATGACTCATTCTACCTCCACTGCAAGCTGTAGTCAGACCTGGCTATACCCCATATACTTGCAAGACTTATCTCCCGCACCAAGAAAGTTTAGCCCAGTTACAGGTTCCTTCGGTATCTGTGGCAGCTGTTGCCAGTAAAATGGCTTGTTGATGGTGGTAACCGGGGAGCAGCCCTCCTGGAAAGTTTGCACTAGTATACCAACAGTGGTAAATTCACAGTGGCTGGAGATCTAATGAGCCTATCTTGTATGCTCTGTGATATTTTGGTACTTTGCTTAGTAGTGTTGACATTGCAGATGATTGTCATCTGGCATTGCTCAGCCAACCCTTTAGGCGTGGGTGTTGTATCCAGCTCACCAACTGATGTTAGTGGCCTTGGCTAGTCTGGTGATGCAGACATTGAGTCTTTTGCCTTACCTGTGTCAGAGCTCAGTATTGATGTGGTTCTATCTGTCTACATCCTGGGCCACACTGGCATTTCACACAAAAATGTGGGTTCAGAGCATTAAATCAGCATCATGACTTGATGTAATTAGGTGGGTTTCTGCACATAGAGAAAGTGTTCATTTTGTGACTGCAACTATGACAGAATGTCCAGGACTGTCTGCCAGGTGTACACTTTGGGTGTCTTGGCTTTTTCAGAACAACTGATTTTCAAACTCTCATGATGGTGGTGGAGATCCTCTTCCCTGCTCCGGTAGACTTGGAATGGCAGATGGTGCCTTCTGCAGCTGCATGGCATGGGTGACATGGCACAGCTCCTCAGCTTGATGCTACAGGCCAGACTTTGTGGTTATAAATTGGTCAGAACAGTTGGCTGCGGTGGCTGTAGACTGTGTCCTGTAGCTTCAATAAGTTCAGGTTGTGTGGATCAGTTCCCTTCTTCTGGTACGCAGGCTGCAATTAAATTTGGTACTGCTGAGGTACTCTGAGGTACTCTGACAGTCACTCATCAGTTTGTAGGTGCATGGTGTAGAGCTGAAGCAATAGCTTTGAGGCAGATTTGGTATTACTGAATATTCTCTCTAGGGTGTGCATGACATCTGAAGCCATTGGTTCAGGTTGTGTGGTTTAAAGCAACTGGATCACCTTCAGAGCATAACCTTTCAGATTTTCAATCACTGTACAGTTTTTCTCCCACTCTGATAGTGGTCAGTCATGAGACATCTGCTTGGGCTGGTCTGCCCTTACTTGATATTCATCTTCTCATTTCACAATGAGCCTCTCCTCTGAGAAACATAAGTGCCAACACAAAGGTGTTAAGAGGGCCCCCAGCTTCACAACTTTAAAGTAGTCAGTCATAGAGGATGTGATCTGTTTTGCTCCTATATCGCCAAGTAGAAGAACTGGGTGCTGCAAAAGTGGTAGAAGCACTGTGTGCAGCAGGGCTCTGAATGGGCTAGTTAAGGTGGGAAATCTGTCAACCCTAACCTGATGTTAAGTGCGCAAATTGGGTAAGTCACTGTAGGGCCTCTCACCAAAATGTTAAAGGACTTGAGAAGCATCCGTTTGAAACAAAAACTCCTTAATAAAGTTAGGGACTTTTAAGACAGGCTTGCTGCACAGGACTTCATGTCTGATTGATTTCATGTATCAAAACAGGCCTGGCCTTTTTTCCATTGTAATTTCTGAGGTTCTGCATTCTTTAATTTATAGGTTAAACAGGGGGTGATGGCGGAATAATTAGGGATGAACCTCCTGAGGTTGCTGGTAAATTCTAGAAAAGCCCTTTTAATCTTGAGGATTGCTGCTTCTTGAACATCCTGGACCTTAGTTAACTGTGGTTGAGCAACCCATTCCCCATAAAGAAATCCAATTATTTTACTTCCGATTTGGCTAACTGGCATTTAATGGGATTGGCAGTAAGGCTGGCTCATCTCAGGGCTCTAGTAACTTCATACAGATGGAACACAGGTTCTTCCCAGGATTTGACAATATTGTCTAGATAAGCGCCACAAAAACTGGAATACGGCCACATAATCTGGCCCATCAATCTCTGGAAAGTAGCCGGAGTGCCATGGAGCACAAATGGAAGGACTTTAAAATGAAATAGTCCACTAGGGGTGCAGAATGTCTTTTTCCTTGTTCTCTGGGTTTAATGGCACCTGACAATAGTCCTTGGTAAGATAATCGTGGAGAGATAGACAGTCAAGATCAGTCGATCAACAAGGTTGTCAGTACGTGGCATCAGGCATTTGTCAAACTGGGACACATCATTGAGTTTTCTAAAGTCAATGCAAAACCCCCACGATTGATCAAGTTTTGACGCCAGGACTATTGACGAGGACCCCAGACTTTGATTTGGTTCAATAATATCCACGGCCATCATTTTCCCCACCACTTGGAGAACTATTTATTTTTGGACTTCATGGATCCAATATGGCATGAAATTAATGACTTTTCCAGGGCGAGTGAGTATATGATGGTAAATCCTCTGTGCTCTCCCAGGCCCCACAACTAAAGACATCTGTAAACTGGTCTAAAAGGTCGATGTCTTGTTGGAACGGTGGAAGGTCCAATGGTACTAAGTTAGACCTGCCTGTCTATTCTGATAAGAGACTGACCATTATCACAGAGGAAGATTCCACTGAGTCCTCTTTCCACTCCCTTAAGAGATTAATGTGGTATATCTGAGTCCAAAGTCTCCTATAGGGTTGGGAAATGCGAAAGTTACAGGGGCCAGTCTGTTCTAATACCTCATAAGGTCCGTGGTCAGAACTAGGGATTAGTACTAGGACCCTCTGTCCAATAGAAAAAGCTGGAGTGACAGGCGTTTTGTCAAATTGGGCAAATTGGGCTTTTTGGTGTTCTTGGTTCTTAGCTAGTTGAGTATGGACAATATCTCTTACCAGAGCGCTGTGCAGTTTGGGACAGTGGAAAGATAACCTCCTTCCTCTCTTCCCAGGTTTCCCTCAGCAGGTCTAAACCATTGCTGGGGTCACCCCATGAAGTAGTTTGAAAGGTGAAAAGCCCAGAGAAGCTTGGGGTGACTTCCTGATGTTGAATAGGGCCCAAGGGATCCCAGTTCCATCCATCAGACACTATTAACTTTTTAAGAAAGCTTTTGAGTGTTTTATTAAAGCGCTAAACCAGGCCGTCTGTCTAGAATGATATACAGAGGTCCTTAAATCCTTAAAGTTTTGATTTGAAGGATTTGTTTGAGCTCTGCCAAGATTTTGCTCATCAAGGTTGTTCCCTGGTCCGTTAGTATTTCCTTTGGGAAACCCACCTGGATATGGGACAATGTGTTTTAGGATTTGCTGCTGAACCATTAGGTCCTTTTTAAATAAGGAAGCATGTCATTACATGAATGGGGGTGTAGAATGGCTCTCACACCAATAACCAGACTGACTCAGGAAGTTGGCAAACAATAACAGTTTTATTTTCAATTGTCTAAAACAGAGAGTACAACAGACATCAACTGACATCTCACAGCATAATCTTGACACATCACATGAAAAACATATTTTTTATAGCAAAAACTAGTCATAAATTACATCAAACTAGGTGGAAAACTAAGAAAACCTACCTGGGATTGTGATGGGTCAACGGGGAACATCTAAGTATACTTTCTATATGGGATAGGATTGTGATTGGGTCTCTGTCAGGTGGACAACATATGCCCACCCCTTGTGCAAGTCATCCTCAATATTTGATAGATACAAAACACATCATTGGCTCTTAAACTATAGGGATCTTCAATACATGGCCCTCTATAATTGGTTGGCACGCTTGTACCCTTCTGGAACATTCAACTCACTCACAGCACGCAAGCAGGTACCACTGATGCCTGTGGGTGGACTTGACTATGCCTCCCCACCCAATTAGCCCACCGTCCATCATCACTCATGCTGTCTGCCATTCAAATTGTCTTTGAACTTGGCCTTGCAGAGTATCACTGTGCCTGAGAATAGAAGGAAGTGTGAGCACGTTCTTATCTTCAGTCTCAATGTAGCTTGCCCATTTTCTATTTCCATCCATCCCACATGACAGGAGTCTGCATTTCAGCTCCTTTCCTCGCATTTAATGATATTACATGAATACAACTTGGCATTCACAGTATTTTAGTCACACCTTAACAAGAGCTCGCCTTGTTTCTCACGTTCATTGTATCTCCTAGAATAGATGACCAGTTCTTGGCTGCCCCAACCCTTGACACTGGCCTTCTCGATCCTTCCTTGAATTCCAGCTGCTTTTCTGCTGTGCCACACTTTCAGCCCTTCTCTTTCACGGGTCCTAGTTTATTAAAGTTGTGATGTCGAACATCCAGACTCTATACATATATACATTTTGGCGGCACTGCCTGTAGTCTATCCACTACGTATAGCCAGCCTTCATGATTACTTAGTCTACTGCATCACAGCATCTGTACAGTTATGAAATGTCTTTTATTTTCTTCAGTGTTCTTCACACATGCAATCTTCTTTTCGCACATGAAATGTACTTAATTCTTTATTTCGTCATCAGTTTTCATAAGGTTTATGAATTCTCTTCTATGCTCATCCTTCTTAGTGTGTCACTTTCATTTCTTGTGATGTTACCAACCTCTTGTGTTCATCACCTCACACTTCTTGAGGGACCTCTCTCAAGAGACTGTCATCTCTCCGCGGGTACATCATATAGGGCTTTCTCAATGGATACCTTGTTTCATGAGTTCTCTGTGGGATAGGTACCATAACTGGCATTGTACATGTTGCAATTTCCGGCTTCCAACATGTACGCAAAATAGGGGTGGGATTTCCGGTAGAGGCATTTGGCTGCTTCTCTACACTGCGAGTTGTTACTTAGCATAGGAAAGGCCTCAGGGTAACGTGTAGAATAGTCTTAAACAACTAGGATATACTTGTTCCTGAGTTTTGATGGTTGTAATCGTCCCATAATATCCATCCCTATCCGGGCAAAGGGCAAGTCTATGATTGGCAAAGGTTGAAGAGGTGCTGGAGGAGGGATATGTAGGGCGAACATTTGGCACAAAGAGCACGCTGTGATGAAGTTTCTGATCTCAGCGTATACTCCTGGTCAATAGAATTGGCCTCACAACTTGTCCCTAGGATTTTACTGTTCCCAAATGTCCTGAATTGAGGTGAGCATGGATGATTTCAAAAACAACCTTATGGTGGCTTCTGGCTACTAATCTTTGGGTTGAAGGGGTTCCCCCCCTTGTGGTATCTCCTCTGTATAATAATCGCTGTTTCAAGAAAATAATGGAGCATCTTTCTTTCTGCCCTCCTCAGAGATGACTTTGAGGAAGACTTCATCCAGCACAGGGTCATTGCATTGTGTGAATGCTAGAAGTGGGATTATCTCAGTTTCCCCCTCATCAATATTCTGTTTGGGTAGATCTAGGTTTGAGTCTGGATCTTGGTCAGCTTCCCCAAAACCTTTAGTCCCTCAATCCATTGTATCCTGGTCATGTATTTCTAGGAGTTTGGGGAATAGAGCATTTTCTAAAATTGCTTGAGCAATCTTCTCCCCGGTCTTGACATGATAAGCATGTTTGCCTTTTTTCTGGAGTTGTCGAATAGTGAACCCAGCCAGATTCATAGCAGAAGAAGTAAAGGAGGCAGACCATGTACATGACTGTACTACCTACACTGAATATTATGATGCCCTAGGAGGGAGGCACAGTAGAACAGTAGTAGTAAAGGCAGGAAAGAATGACAGTTTTGAGATATTATCAAGCACAAGATTGCCAGCGCATTTCTCAGCACAGCTTGAAGCGCATGAGGATGAGGCATTAACAGGGAAATCTGACTCCACCTACATGAAGTTCACAGTACACGCAGGACTGTCATGTTGGAAAGGAGGGTATCCAGTGCGCAGGCGGCACACCAGTACAGCATGCACCATTGCTAGATATGCTCATAGATGCACTTGAACTTCCATCGGTTATCGCAATAGTGAAGTGCACAGTGCACACCAGATGCATATACATGATCTCCCGTGGCAACGAGGCAGCTGATTTAGAAGCAAAAAGGGTAACATTTTTCCCAAAACTATCTGACATTGCAACTGCCCCACACAAATACACACATACACGCAACATTGTGATGAGGGAGGGCTTTAATACACTACTCATAGCACACATTTTTGAGTTGCAGGGAAGGGCACCACAAGAAGAAGATGAATTATGGAGGAGGAGGGGGTGCTCATTGTCCACCAGAGAAGCAATGTAGTGGCAAGACAGCACCAGGAAACTTGTTATGACCCTAGGGCTCCTTACAGTAGCACTAGAACAACTGCACTATCCAGCACAGATCACAAAGGAATGTCTTGCAATACTAATTTCAGAGGAGTACCTTGTCCCTAATTTGAATGGGCACATTGCAAATGTTGTTATGTATTGTCTAGTATGTCAAGAGTTCACTGCTGGCAATACACTGAGAACAGTGAGAGGCGCAATACCCCAACCTACTGGGCCCTTTCAGCATTTGCATATCAACTAGCGTGAATATGCTCGAAATTTGTAAAGGCTATAAGTATATGATTGTAGTCGTATGCCCCTTTTCCCGCTGGAATGAAGCCAGTCCATACACACATCCAGATGCCACATCGGCTACAAGGTTCCTCGTACAAGAGGTATTTCCAAGGTGGGGATTGTGCAAAGTGCTATGTCCGACAATTGACCACACTTTGGAAATGAGGAGTTATATTTGAGCACATCACTATCCTCTTAGGGATAAAGCACAAATTCTCATTGGCCTATCACCCACAAGAAACCGGCGTTTATGAGTGCCCAAACAGCCTCTTAAAGGAAACAATTGCCAAACTAAATGACACTCTAAAAAGAGTTTGCTACAGTGCCTTCCTTTAACTCTGTGTGCCTTACGCAATCAGCCAGGCTCTGACCATCTCCATGAGCTGATGAAGGTACACAGCATGCATACTCCCATTGCTCCTCTCACACAGACTTGTACTGATGCTGAAAATGTTGCCAATGTGCTTGGACAGGAAATGCACGATTATTTGACAGCTATGACATAATCTCTAAAATGTGTGTCTCGACAGGTGCAGACGTGGGGGGGGGGCTAAAAAAAGTACAGATGAAGTACATGAACAAATTGACCTGGACAATTTGTTGCAACCCCTTTTGTTTTATCTCAGGGACAAGGTGCTGTGTCATAACTTCATTTGTAAGTGGCACAAGGCCTGTTTCCAAGGACCTGTTTTTGCAGCAGCTGTCACTCCATCTGCGGTCAAAACTGAAGGCAGACGAGCATGGATCCATCTCAGTGACGTCAAACTATATTGAGGTGAGACCCCATGTCTGCAAATACTGAGCTTGAAGGTGATGAAAGCAGGAGAGACACCAGACGAGATCGGTGACCAGAACCAATCAACAGCAAGGGCAGCAGCAGCAAGAACAATAAAGATGCATCTCTTTTTACAAGAACAGTTTTTTCAACATCCCCTAAAAACGCTTATCTAAAAATGAGTGTGGCCCTCCAAAAGTAAAAGCAAAATAGCGGATGTTCCCCATAGCTATCCTGTTTTTTCTGATCCTGTCATTCCTTGCTAACAATTATCCCTCTCTTATCCCTTTCCAGGAGCTTGGAACATTTGCTTAACAGTGTTGGTATGTAATCTGAAAACGTATATTGTTCTCAAAAGAAATCTCTCACTTTTAATGAGGTTTTTCTTGCGAATACTTGGGGCCTCATTACGACCCAGGCGGTAAGTTACCGCCTGGGCCGTGACTTTACCACCATGGCGTAAACTATGTTTACGCCATGGTGGTTGGCGGATTTACCGCCCCATTCCAACCTTGGCGGGGCGGTAAATCCCCATTTTCCCATTTTCCCTTCCCCATTCCCATTTTGCGCCATAGGGCATAATGGGAGTGGGGAAGGCGTTAATTACGCCACCGTAAATTACGGTGGCGTAATTAACTCCATGGTGCCTTAGCGCCATGGATTTTAACACCTGCTAAAAGCAGGTGTTAAAACCTCCATGGCGCTAAGGGACCTCGTACTCAGGCGTTAAGGGTCGGCGCTGTTTACACCGCCATAAAACCCTTACCGCCTGAGTCGTAATGAGGCCCTTGCTCTTTTAAGAAACAAAAGAAACATTTCCCCTGACAGAAAGATTTAGGAATTTGTAAAGCATGGCTATGAGCTGGAGGTATCGTGACGCTGGGGGGATGAGCCCCTCCGAAGAAAGGCAGGTCACAGTAGCAAAGTAGAGCAAATAAAGTACCTACTGGTAAGATCCTAAGGTGGAAGGCGCTAGAGCCCCAAAGTAATTGAAAAGACGGGAGGCAGCGTGCTCCAAAATGCTTAGGCCGCCCCTAAGGCCTAATAAGTAGGTCAGAAAAAACTTGAAACTGGGTCTTGGATGTCCGCGCTCTACCCTTAGTCCTTAGTTACTTCCAAATGAAAAGTATTCAAAAAGGAAATCAACTGTCAGTAAGATATTATATGTCCATAAAGTTTTTAATTGTCCTTTGGCAATGTAGACCAGCCTACTCAAATTTGCTGGAAAAAGTGGCAGATTTTCTTCAGGATCTTCAACTTAAGATGTCCGGAAATACACCTAGCAGCAATCTGTGGGAGCACCAAGAGAGAAGATGCCACTTTAATGCCTAAGTTCTTAATGATCAACACTGAAACCGGCAGAGAGCCAAGGGAAGAATTCCAGTAGTTGGCAGACCACATTACCTGGGCCACTGCTCAATGCCCCAGGACCATGACCTCAGTCTTGCCAGAATTGAGGCTGAGCCAGTTGGAATTCATCCATATCAAAGCCAGGTGGTCCTGCTCCCGGTCGATTCTCAGAATCAGCTGCTTATCATCCACATAGCCATAGAACTGACACCCATGCAAATAAATAAGTCTGGCATGCGGAAGAACATACATGTTAAAAAGCAAGGGGGAAATAGCCGCTGGGCGACACCACAAGTCAGACAAGACAGTGCAGAAACTAAAGGAGGCAGAGAGAGCACCCGAGTTCAGTTATCAATAAAGGCTATCAACCAGGCAAGGGCCGGCCCTCCAAACCCAATCTCGTCAAGGCAGCAACACAAAATGAGTCAACAGTGTCAAATGCCACTGAGAGGTCGAGCAGGATCAAAAGACCAACTGTGCCCTGATCCACAATCATGGTCAGATCGTCAATAACAGAGACAAGCACCGACTCCGTTCCCATTGATGGTCTAAAACCAGACTGGAATGGGTCAAAAATGTTCTGGTGCTCGTGAAAGTCTCTAACCTGGGGGGTGACAATTGCTTCCAAGGCCTTCAACAAAAATCTTAGTAGGGAAATTGTACAAATGTTGGCTGGGCCCTCTGGGTCTAGCGTTGGCTGTTTCAGGATAGGGGACCCTTCTGCCCGCTTGAGGTCTTCAGTGATTGACACCCCCTCTTAAGGAATGTTTCAAGGCCACAGTCAGCAGGGGTATAAACCCAGTCCCCAAGCTTTTTATCACTTTTAGTGGGATGAGGTCAGAAGGGGTGGAGGACTTCATAGATGAGACGATTCCCATAACCTGATCCTATGATGCTGGGGAAAACTCAAGAAAGGTGACACCGCCCACAATTACCCCCTCCCCCTGGAGCAGATCAATAGACCGCTCTGGTATGCTAAGGGAAATAGAATTCCAGATCTTATTTATTTTGTCACAGAATAAAAGTGAGAGTGAGAAACATAAATCTTGAGAAGCTGGAATGGTTTGACCCACAGTCTCTAGGCAGTTCTCAGACAACAGAAAATCATTCCCTAGATTGATTTTGCAGCTAAAATACAGTTTGAGAAATAGCTGGTCTTGGCTTCTCCAATCGCTTTATTGTAGTGGAGACAAGCCATCATCAGGGCCCCTCTATCCCCTTCACAATAGGCTTGCCACCACTGGCCCTCATCCTGCTTATTCTGAAGTTTAAACATACCCAAAAGTGGCAAAAACAATAGAGCAGATGGCCTAGTTGGCGTTCTCTACTTATTTTCCAAGATGCCGGTGTGGCGGAAAAGGCAATTTGCAAGCAATGAAGAAGGTCTGCATGTGGCGTGGAACTGGCACAGGCGTATTGCTCCTTTTTAGTAGCTAAGAGTGTTGTGGGGGTCAGCATGCTTCCATAACCCCAACACTGAGTAGGCGGGTCTCTGATTACCAGAAAAGAGAAAGAGTAGGCAAGAAAAGGGAACCAGATAGTGATCTGTCCACTCAACAGGGAGGACCTAGATGTACTATCAAACTTCCAGCTACTGCAAAAATGAGGTCCAACGTATGGTTCAGTATATTCATGGGGCCTGAACAGAATTGATTAAAGTGTTGAACGGCCATAGTGCTCACTAAATTGGCCGCATGAACATCAGTCAGATCATCCACATGGAGATTAAAATCCAAATATGAAAAGGCAGTGATACTTCAACTGCATGGAAGCCACCAAATCTGCAAAGGCAACTGAAAAAGAAGGATCATACATAGGTGGCCGATAAAGAACCAGAACATAGATCGTCATGTTAGTTGACAGCATCAATTGAGCTAGAAGAGACTCAATTTTTGAAGGGTGCTCAAATGAAATGACAGGACATTTAAAATTAGATTTAAAAACGAGTGCAACCCCACCAGCCGTGTGGGTGGCATTCCAAACAACTCAAATAACAGAAAATGACCCTGGGATGGCCTGATTGAGATCCTTTGATAGCCCTGTTTCTGTGACACAGAGCAAGTCAGGATCTTGCATGGAATGCAAAACAAAGATGTCTAACTTATGACGTGCTATAGAGCAGGCGTTACACAGAAGCCCATGGAGAGGTGACTTCCTCGGAAAGGAAGCAAGCCAAGATGCAGCTTGGTCATGCCTCCAGCCCATGGGCCAGTCCACTGAGTCAGGCACGAGATTACAGAGTGCTGCTCCAGTATAGAGAGCATTTTTTGATGGAGCAACATTGCAATCCCTTCAGACCCCAGCCGCAGTACGGTTGGGCACAGAGAGGCTTGCCTTTTGCATGCCTTCAGCACGCATCACGCGCACCCTCTGTGCCTCACCGCTGCACGGGTGAGACGGCTGACACGATAAATGGTCTATGGGAGGATCAGCTGGCCCTCCAGGCCGATCAGTACAATAGGCAGGGAAAAAATACTGCAGGCATTACAAGGCTTCTATTTAAATATTTAAGTACACCAAACAACCAATCAGACATTTCACCAGGATAATTTGGGGAAGGAAACAGTGTAAAACACAGCAGTAGGTTACATTTCAAAACAATAGTTAAATAAAGACTATCCCCATAGAATTTATAAAAATAGGAATTAGCAGCCTTCTTACTTTGCACGGAGCGGCAAACAGCACTGCCAACGCATTAAATGGCCTGCGGAAGGATCAGCTGACCCGCAGAATAAGCAGGGAAAAAATTATGCGACTATTTAAATTAAAAAGTACAAATAACACTGGATCAAACTTTTCACCAAGATGCGCCTATTGAATGAAATGAGATCTTCTCTTTTAGGGCCGAGGAGACTGTATACCCATAGGTATCTACAAAAGGTAGATACCCTAGCAATTATGATAGGAGGAGCATTTTCCTCCTTTTTATGTTTGTATTTTATTTAATGTTTCACAGTACAACACTATAGCACGGACAGCAAGGCAGGACCAGCCTTTCATGTTCTTCATGACAGTAACACTAGTAGAATATGTATATAAATGGCAAATGAAATGATCTCTGGAAAATATCCTAAACATAGCACTCCAAGGAGCAGGGGAAAAAAGATGTGCAATTGATAATCAACGTTTTATGTGAACAATTGTGATACTATTGCTTATGTCTCGAAAATGAGCCCAGTGGGAAAAGACGTCTGATGAGAGCTGTTTTGTGTGTCCCCTCATTCCCTATGCTACGAGTGCCTCGAGAATATGTATAGCCACCGAAGTACCTGCACACATAGCACACTGTTGGACACACCTTGCAGCATGCATGGCCAAGGGGCGATTTCAAGGAAGGAGTGCCTCCGTGCCTTGGGTAACAAAGGAAGATTCTCCATCTGAGGATAATTTCATAAAAGAAGTGTCCCTGATGAGTGATGTTGAAACACAACTTGAGGTAATATGTTACATATTGTCAGGCCCGAGAAGAGTACAAATAATAACAGAAGGCCATCAATTTTTGCAGTGCACTCACACAAGCCCGTATGGCTGCTATTAAATTCAGAGAATTGCCAAGGTGACCGTGTGTTTGTATTGACCTTACTGAAGCTCGTTCTGATGAACAACTTCTTTAAGTTCGACGAGAGGTACTTTTTGCAAATTTCAGGAACCAGCATGGGAGCAGCCATGGCTCCTTGCTATGCGAATATATTTATGTATTTTCTTGAACATGAAGACGTGATTTCATCACCAAGATGGTCGAGACACGTGACAATGTACACCCATTACATTGATGACATCTTCGGTATCTGGAGTGGACCGGAAGATGAATTACAAGATTTTTTCAATATGATGAACCAGATGCACCTGAGAATTCAATTCACAACTCTCACGAGCAAGTGCAATATTTATTTTTTGGACGTTGAGATCTATGCGCAAGCAAAGAAATTGGAGACCCGCATTTTCACGAAAGCCACTGACAGGAACAGCCTGTTACTCGCTACTAGTTTCCACCCACAGAGAATACTGGACAGGGTCCCCCTGAGCCAATTCCTACAGTATAGGAGTAACATCTCAGAACCCACGGAGTACATACGGCAATCTGCCATGTTGGAGAGGAAATTTGAAGAAAGGGGCTATGAACATACACTCATTGAGAACGTGAAAGACTGAGTTAGTAAAGTTCAAAGAGACACCTTGCTCACACCTAAAGCTCAGAAGACCAGCAAGACTCTTGTATATGTTACAACACACTCTACGCAAAGTAGGAGAATCAAGAGGATTATACAGAAACATTGGGCAATGCTACAAATGCACCCTAAATTACAACAACTCTTTCCGCAAACACCCACATTCGCATATAAAAACAATAATGCGCTGCGCAGTAGCCTCGTTAAAGCAGAGTTACAAACTCCCAGATCAGACACAAGTACATTTAGGGGCACGATACCCTGCCTGAATTGCCAACACTGTGCTAATGTTATCAAGGGTAATAGTGTTAGACATCCACATTCAGGGAAACCAATCTGGCTGAAACATTCGTGCACATGTGATGCAGTGAATGTGATCTATGGCCTAAAATGTCCTTGCGGCTTTTAATACGTGGGGATGACCACTAGGAAGGTCAAGATACGTTGGACGGAACATAAATCAACTATCCGTACCAAGAGTCAAAAATCACCAGTGGCGGCACACTTTGCAGAAGTCAGGCACACAGCAGCCCAATTGAAATGCGTCATGCTGGAACAGGTGAAATTGGGGTCAAGGGGAGGTGATATCACAAGGAAGCTTCAACAGAGAGAAATCTTTTGGATTGAGTTGCTGGATAGCCTCAGTCCAAGAGGCATGAACCTTGAATTTGATTTGATGTGTTTTGTCTAAGTACCCTTGGCTTTATGTTGAGAGTCCCTTCAATATATTGACCTCCGACTGCCATACTGACTGTATAGGATGTGAGTATTGACTAGATGTGGAATTGTACTCAACTATTGTCTCCTGTACCGTCAAGATGCATATTTTGTTGAGTAACATGCTGCAGGGTGGCAGTTAGATTGTGAATGGCTTGGATACTCGCCCTGTGGGTTCCAAGTGGGACAGATCGCTGAGACAGATTTCTGTTTCTCATCCATTATCTTCCATACCTTATTCGATTGCATTGCCGATACAAGTGACAGACCACTAACAAATTTGGTAAATTTTGCCTATTCTGTGTAGGAATATGCTGTTAATTGACTTGTAGATTGTGAACGGCTTGGATGCCCAGAATTGGGTGCTCCCAGTGCGGCAGTATGTTGAGACATGTATCTCCCTCTTGATGTGGATCACTTTGTTCAAGGGTCGACAGTGAATGTAAATGCCTGAATTTGCGATTTGCATGGATCTATTTATGTTCCATCCCTTGGTTGTCCTAATAGACCATAGAAGACATCGACTTTAGCATGGCTTTTTGATACATTTGTATTGTTGAACTTGGCGGTAATTGGGGCACCAGCAGACTTTGATCTGCAATCCCCCCAGGACTGTATCAAGGAAATTGTAGAACATTGTTACTTGAGATCTAGGTGGCTTTGGGGCCCAAGCAGACTTTGTTCTGCATTCCCCTTACGCCCACCTTTAGGTTTTGTCACCTATGGGTACTAGTGAACTGGGCGGCCACAGGGACCCAAGAAGAATTTGATCTGCATCTCCCCTTTTGCCCGCCTTTAGGTTTGTGTAACCTATGTGTACCTCATATATCCTTGGGGTCAATTATGAGCAGGTGATGGTTCCTAAAACACTTAATGTAATAATGCCACCCCGGAATACATATGAGTCTCTCCTTCACCTTGTCAGCAATGTAGGGTCTTGAGGCCTTTGCGATCCAGGTGCCTTTGGACATCTGCCGCATCGCCTGGAACGTATACTTCCTGGATTGGGACTCGCTAATGCCCACTCCAAGATGGCGGCCGGTGACACTTGCGCGATATCGCCATGGCAACCTATAAACATAAGATACAGACAGCCCCGCGCTTATGCGTCGGACGGCTTGTTTCTCGGATACACAGCGGATATACAGCGAGGTGAGTGCTCGCACGAACGCTTCCCTTTGTTGTGAAGCAGGTATATGAGTTTGGAACTCATATTGAGGTTTGAGTGTCATGGGACGCTCGTATTGTTTAGAAGCATAGGTGCCTGACGCTGTTATGTCGAGTCATGCTTCCTTACGCTAAACGTTCCTGTTGAGTTATGTTTCTTCACGCCAACGTTAATGTTTGTATTATGCCACAATGCCTTAGTCTGTAATGCGGCCTTGACCGCTCACTTTGGGGGGCCTGACCCTCTGAATTAGGAGCCCCTTTTTGGGTTTGATTGAGTTGCACAGTATGCCCTCAAGGGTTGTTTTATGTTGAGCTCTGAGCAGCTCTGAGTCCTAAATGGTGTGCCAATTGCATATGAGCTTGACTGTGAGGCCCTAGGGGCCTCCTGTTACTTGACAGTGAGGTTTCCCCTTTTTAATGTATACACACCTTCTTTCCCTCCCCATAGGGTATCTGATTTCCTAGAGTCCTACAGCTACCTGCTACCGGACCCAGGGGTGCACTGTGGTCCCGCAAAGTCTGGTTCTACTATCTCACAACAACTACTGTTGATGGACTACGAGGTTTGTGGTCCTCCCTATATTATTAGTGATTTAGTTGTGGTAAAACATCCAAACTCTTAGTGATTGTGTTCTCTGTTATTTTCCAGAGATTTGAATTGTGAAATATTTTGAAGAATTGGAACGAATAGTCACCATAGCCATGAGGATGGATTCTGTAGTAATCCGAAACGCGTTGGCATTTGATTGAAGTCAATGGTGCTGTTTGAAATTGGTCTTATGGGCTTTGATGAATTCTCAAAAATGTTCTAGTGTGAATGTTGTAAACACTAGTCATCTGCAATTTATTTGAAAATACTTTTTGGACTTTTTTTGAAATATGGTTATACTTCTTTGTGTTTTTCGTGTTATTAATAAAAACCTGTGTGTATATTCCTTTTGGAAAGTAATTTGAGTTACAATACTGGCCAAACTGCCAGTTATTTAGTTCTGTTATGGAATCAGACTCACTCTCCCCTTGAGAGTTATATGTACTAACTGTTTGTGAAATACTTGATCGCTAAAATAAATTGATTAGATCTATACCCATACTCCCCTGTATATCCCACCCTGGGGGTCGCAAGGCAAATAGACCTTTGAGTGTTATCAGGGATATCATCCCATTTGGAGTGCATGTGGGGCTACCGTGTGGTAACACACGGTTTCGTTTTTCTAGTGTCTAAGCAGTCCCGAGTCGCCTTGTGGCATTCGCCCCTTTGCACCTGAAGTCTATTCATATTTTCATACCGGTTGCAATATTCCTTTATACATTAGTAACCAATTTTTGACGTGTCAGTGCCTCCCGCCCCCCATTTTTTCCTAATATGTTACATATTGTCAGGCCCGAAAAGAGTAGAAATAATAACAGAAGACCACCAATTTTTGCAGTGCACTCACACAAGCCCGTAGGAGCAGGAGCGCCACTCCGCTGCAGAAGCAGCTCCCTCTCCCTGCAGGAGCAGTGGTAGCCCTCCCACGAATCTGGAGCGGCTTTAGGTAAGGCTGAGGCTTATTGCTATTCCATCCGATCTGATCTTGTGCCACCAATCTCCTACTAACGCGACTCCAAGTGCACCCGACGCTACCTTCAGAGGAGACGCCGCAGAAACGTCAATAACCCACCATCCGCCACTGAGTGCAACTCCTCGCCATTGTTTACCATGAGGGCAGCCACACGCCAAGATGGCCGCCAATATCTTGCCTAGCTGCCTCTGAAATGCAGCTACACACCTTCTCGTCCTCCAGCCCCGGATTGGCTGAGTGAGCCAACATTAGCACCAATCATACGCCGGTAGGCGTAGCCGGAACACCGTCCAAGGACCACGTCGAAGGATAGCTCCTGTCCTGAGCCTGTCCGCTGCCTGCCGGGCCGAGGACCAGACCCCCTGGTCGACTGACCCTACAGCACCTGTAAGTACATTACTGCTGATACCCACCTGTCTCAGGCCTCTTTATTGAAATACCCCACTGCTCTGCTCACCGCCATAAGTATTCGCTCATGTAGTACAACTAACTCCACAAAGACGCTACCCAGTTACCGTCACATCTGTCTCAGCCACATCTAAACGCCTTGTCAGTATTGTGATTATCAATTGTCTGTTCTGTTTCAATAAGATCTATGGAGCGCAGCTATACCGCGCAATGTACCCTGACCTATATCTAAGCTGACAAGTGTCCCGCTCTGTATTATTACTGCGCCTGCCATGCTATGATCTCCACGCTACCTGCACAATTCGCCACTCAGGCCCATTGCCTGCAGCTGCCCCACCACGAATATTCTACACTTCGCCTATCTATCTTTTTGGAATGATTGTACTGTATCCTAGAAACTGTCTGCTGCTAGTATTCTGCTGCACTGTCTTAATTATCGATGGCCTAACATATAACCACACAAGTAGCGGCGTGAGCTGCCTTATCATGGTTAGCCAGATTCAAACCCAATATTGACCTGACCACTTCCTGTTTTGCCATTAAGGCTCCATTCGAATTTAGATGTGCCTAGATCTGGTATTCATCACTGTAAATTGCCCCAGAATGTGCTCAATACCTGCATGTTACTTTGCCTCTGCCTGCTAATGTGTGCCGTGCAATACTCAGCCCGCTATATCTCACCCTATCCACGCTGCCTTGTTCCTTACCTGCTCCGCTTACATTTGATGCAAGCGTCAGTGTACCTGCAGAGCCCAATTTTTGTGTGGCTTATGGTCGCTAACAGACCACATTTGATTGTGTTGTGCCTTATGGTCGCTTACAGACCACATTTGATTTGTGTTGTGCCTTATGGTCGCTAACAGACCACATTTGATTGTGTTATGCCTTATGGTCGCTAGCTAGCTGCTACCTTAAACTTGCCTGTTAGTTGCGCCATTTACAAGCCATTTTGCAAGTGTGCTTCAACTCCGAATCCAGCGCTACCTTTAACTAGCCTGTCTGCCCCAGGGCTTACAAGCACCAGCGCAGCCAACAACATCCACCACCCCTCTAGTATCCCGCCCCGAATACATATCTGAACTATGCCAGCCTGGCTAGTATTCATCATGTTCCCTTTCTGCATTATGCCCGATTGCACGTCATGTAGCAGAAATAGTTATATCCCATTCAGTAATGCACTCGCCAAGCTTGGCTGTCCTAGACACCACCCTGTTCCCTGCCCCACACCCTTCCTGCCCTCCCTGCCTCCTTTCCCCCACAGGGCACCTACAGACCACAGTACTAAAATCAGCGTTACTTTAGGTAACCCTCCACCTAACCTCGCCACAGATGACCATTCTGACAATATCCAGAACTCATGCAATTTGCTAGAACATCTCCTTACAGCCTACCCTAACCTCATGACCCGTAACGGCAGACTAGGCTGTAGACTCCCCACTTTACTTAGCAAAATGACCAACAATCCTACAACTAAAGTCACTAATAAAAACACCATTGCAAACACTATGCCACTCAAAGGAGCCTTACTTAATGTTATATCCCTTGTGGCTCACCCTACGGAAATTGCTGACATCATCCGCTCAGCAGACCTGGATTTCCTCGCCACCACAGAAACATGGCTTCATGCTGCAGCAGGTCCCTCTCTAACCCTTGCGGTTCCAGAGAACTACTCCATCCTCAGGGCCGACAGACCTAATGCCCGTCGAGGAGGTGTAGCACTTATATACAAATCCTCGCTTGACATTAGATCTGTGACCTCCCTTCCTCTAAATTCCTGCGAACACCTATCCATTCAATTTCAAACCACCCCTAAGAATACTATCACCCTGGAACTAATAAACAGACCCCTTGGTCCCATAGGTTCCTTCGAGGAAGATATAACTTCCCTCATAGCTGAAAGATCTAAACCTTTATCACAGAATATTATTCTAGTTGACTTTAACTTGGGATACAATGATCCTCACGACACTCCAGCATCCTCCCTTGCTAATGTACTTTGCGAACAGAACTACATTCAACTTAACACCCTACCTACACATCAGAAAGGCAGAACCTTAGACTGGCTCGCTGCCCACAACTGTAACATTATCTGCAAGGACCCCCAACCACTTATATGGACCGACTACTTCCTACTTTCATTTGACATTAGCACTAATAACCCACACCACATACAGTGCCCACATGCACCAGCATGTCTGACGAGAAATAAGCAGAACATCACCGCTGAAGCCCTCATCCCACTGGTTCTACCCACCCTAAACATGGTCCTCAACACATCAGACCTCAATTTACTAGTAGACACCTACAATAACGCCATGACCAAAGCTATCGACCTTGTTGCCCCTCTAAAACTACGTAAAGGTAATCCTAAAGCACATCTTAACTCCTGGTACACACCAGAACTTAAAATACTAAGAAATAAAAAATCCAAAATGGAAACCCTTTGGAAAATTAACCCATCAGAGGAACACAAATCAATCTCACAAATGCATCCTCCCTTTATAAAAAAGAAATAATTTGCACCAAAAAGGAAGCCTACAATATAAGAATAAGTAATGCAAGTTCCAGTACCAAAGAATTATTCACCATCATGAAGGAGTTAGAAAACCCCAATCCACCTATGGACATGTCCGTGAAGGACCAACTCTGGTGCACTAGCATCCAAGATGCCCTTGCGAACAAAATCATTGGCCTATAAACAAACATTGAAAATAAAAGACTACAACTTTCCAATAGTAGCCCCACCCCTAACCCTTGCATCAGTCTGGCTTCCGGCCTCAACATGGAACAGAAACTGCCCTTGTTGATCTTAAAAGTCAGATTGACGAAATTAAACATAAGGGCAAGGCTGCCATCCTACTCCTCTTAGATCTCTAAGCAGCCTTCGACCTGGTCGACCATAAAATACTCTGCAACCATCTCTCCTCTGCCTCCCACTTCTCCCCCTCTGCTGTCATGTGGATACAGTTCTTCCTGGCCAATAGAACCATGAGAGTCTTCTCTCCGGTGGCAGCAGCAGACCCCATCCCTATCACTTGCGGTGTCCCACAAGGCTCATGTGTTTCACCCACCCTATACAATATCTTTACAAAGCCCCTCTTTGATAAACTGGACCGTCTGGGTGTCACCTACACAAACTACGCGGATGACACCCAGATACTCCTCACCATCTCGGGCAATTACAATACTGATGTAGCCAGGATCGACAAAATCTTCTCTGTCATTCAGGCATGGATGGCCACACATGGCCTCTGCCTGAATGACGAGAAGACTGAACTGCTCATTGTTGATTCACCGAACAACCTACAAAAACTAAGTCCCAACTATTCCAGTATCATAATTGATGGCAATGCCATCCTGGTCGCCAAAAATGTGAAAACACTTGGCTTCTATCTCGATGCCAATATTAACCTCACTAAGCAAGTCAACTCGACCGCTTCAGCCACTGCCTATACAGGAAAACTAATCAGAGCCTGTAGACCATTTCTTTCCTCTAACAGTTGCCTCACGCTAGCTAGAGCTCTTATACAATCTAAGTTAGACTACTGCAACAGCCTCTACGTAGGGGACAACCAAGCGATAATTAGTAAACTCCAAGTCCTTCAAAATAATGCGCTACGGGCAGCGCTAAACATTCCCAGGCGTGAGTACATCTCTGCCACTAGAACTACATGCAAATGGCTCACCATCCAACATAAAATCGATCTAAAAACCCTCTGCCTCACTTACAAAGCTCTCAACCATCTAGCCCCCCCCCACCTTAATAACAAATTCACCATGAATTCTTCCATCAGAACCACGAGATCTTCCAATACCTTATGTCGAACAGTACCGAGATTTACCTCTAAAAAAGCCGGAGGCTCGAGCTTCACTGTCCTCGCCTCCCAACTCTGGAACGCCCTGCCACTGAATATTAAGTCTTCCAAATCCTTCCAGTCATTCAGGAAACTTGCCATTGGGTGGTTTCTGACAAAAAGTCAACCTTTAAGTTAGACCTAGCTATAAACTGTACATATTGCACATGTCTCATTTTGTCATTATTGGTTGCTATCACTTCCACTGTCTGTGTATTCTGTACATATCTGTTGTTCAACTATCACTGCTTATTACCATGTATATATCTGTTGTTCAACTATCACTGCTTATTACCATGTACTGTGCCTTGTAACTTGTACTAAGTGCCCTTTTACTCCTGGGTCTGGAGCGCTATAGAAATAAAATAAACAAACAAACAAACAAAACAACGGTAAGAGAAATTCCTGGATGTTGGGTGAGAGTCCAGTTACAAATAGAAGGACAGGTATTTATCACAGAAGGCTGGGTCGAAGGACTGAGCAGCTGATAAGCAGAGGTGCTTGTAGAGCAACCACGAGCGGTTGTGCAAAAGGTAAATAAGGAGTGCCTCACAGAATGGACAAAATACACTAAAACAACTGCACACAAAAATGGTGGAAGAGGTGGAAGACATTGTGGATGATGTCTGGTATACTTACCTGTTCTCATGAATACCCACCTGGTTGGCCACACATTCATGCTACTTAGGCCATACTGGTACTAGTACTATTAGCTTTCTGTGTCTTGAGCATGACAATAAGCAAATGCAAAAAAGACTGCCAAAAAGGCAATAAGAATGAAAATAGTGATAAACTTGGATACTCTCATGCATGAGTATATACAAATGGATGATGTCCCCGTACCTTAACAATGGAGAGCCCTCTCGCACCTCATGTGTCATAATTCACATATCTTCAGGACCTCCAAAATTATACAGAGCACTGGGTAAACTGTGATTCTGATGGGGAATGTTGTTACATGACCTGGAGTCCAGACAAACACATGAGACTTGGAGTAGCTTGAGGGGGTGAGCAAGTAATGGATACCCAAAGTGCCTTATCTGAGGGAGAGCAGAAGAATGAGTGTGGTTGAGGACTCCACCAGATGGGGGAGCGTTCAGAGGCAGATGAATACGTCATCCATAGGTTCTGCACTCCCTGTGACAATACCGCAAAGGTGAGGGATGCTACTCACTGAGAAAGCCATTCCACCCTTATCCCCTGCAGGTACAGCAGGGTTTGCAGGCCATGTGAGCTGAGGAAGGCTAAAGCATTCAAACCAACTTTTTAACAGTGAAATCATCTGCATTAGACATGAAGCAAACATGCACTCCACATGAAGAACACATACAATAGGTAATATATGCATTTAGACATAAAGACTACTAATATATGATCCACAGACATGAAGAACGCTAACATGACCAATGTATAAGGTGAATGCAACATAAATGGTTTGTGAATATAACTCACTGACACAGAAAAAAGTGTATAAGTGGGCAGTCATTTTCTTCAAAAGTGGAAGCCACAGCATGTCTCTGAATGAGCACAGGCCTTAAGACCTCTGAAAAATTCAAAAGGCTGAATCCATAGAAACACATATGCATGCAGAACTCAGACAATAGCTGGTAACTAGTACCAAGGTTAGAGGGAAACAAGGGAGGATTGTAACACCAGAAACGAAGGCACAGATAACAATTCCCAAGACACAAGCAGTATACTCTGAGATTAATTAAAGTTTTATAAAAGCACAACCATCCTTTGTTAGCCAGGTGCAATGAAATAGTAAGCCAAAAGACTCCATGAAGAATAACCCAAGAGTGTTCCGGGTGGCAAGAGAAAACACAACAAACACATTAATATTAGCAAAAACCTCAGTAAATAGAATGTAATTTCATATGCTGTCCCATCGCATTTGACCCATAATTGGAGAACACTGACTATTCAATAGAAGGGAACATAGACAAGACACCTACATTACTCCCTAAATACAACGGGATTGCCCAGTCTCATGGCCTGAAAATGAGGAATGGAAACTTTTTAATTTAAAGAAGAGCAGTCCATGCCCCCCCACCCCTCTACTCTATGTCTGGCTCATTTCTTGTTGACTTGTCTAGTGTCCAAGGTTGGCTAACAGAGAGATAACCTATCAGAATCCCTAGAGTCATGCCGCCCATCGAGTAGTATGTCCACCAATCATTTGTCCTAGAGATATGTATTTTAATCTTTATCAATTTAGGGTTGGTTCCAGGTGCAGGTGGAGCCATCAATTTATAACCAAATTAAATATTTAACCCCTACGGAATCTATATGTAGCCCAGCCCACTAACTTATCTTCATTCCTCGTAGGTTTAGTAGGCTGAGATCATGGTATGAGGTCATTTATGACACGTTTGTAGTACTTAAGCAATTTGTTTTGATTAACATGTTGAGAGCAACAAGATTTGAATGCCTGGATGCTGTCCCGGCTTTGTTTTGATAATAAAGCTGGATCTTGTTGTGCACTTTGTATACTCTGTCATTGAGTCTGGTTTATAATGACTTAAATTCATCTGGGCCTATCTGGGATTTTGGCGCCACCTTAATAGTCTCTAGAATGACCCCACTTTGGGAACCCCTTTCCTTGGGTGTTCCCTGTGTTCTCTCTCAGCTCAGGGGGTCCTGTCCAACCCCTGTTATTAGCATAGGATATTAAATCACTGCTACATGAGTCCAAAATCCTCTTTCATCCCTACCGGCAGGCCTGTATATCCCTGTTCCTTTCAGGATCTTCTTGGTGGACTACGGTCTGCCCTGGGGTCCTGCTTTGCATCTTCAACTTCTTCCACATCGGTGGCCTTCTCTTCGGCGGCTCAGTGGATTCAATCTCCCCACAGTCCTTGTGTCTGCTTCAGACCACACAGTCTCCTTCCGCTGGTCATTCCATGGCTCCAAAAATCACTGGTAAGGTCCTTCAGTGTTGGACCATTCAGATACACTCGCACCCGCCAGACGGTTTGCTGCATCGCTCTCGGCTCCTCCAGGAATGGCTTGACAGATTTCTTAGTCCCTCATTGCTTTTTTAATTCGATTTATTCAGTCAGCTCTTGTGAAACACTAGAATGCTCACCTACTGTTTCTAGCAGTATTCCTCATGGTTCTGCACCTCCTCCTTATCTCAGTCTGTGTCCCACAAGTCCTATTTAGGTAGTTTGGGCTCTCCCTCATCTTAATAGCGGTCTTCCCCATGGTCTTCCACACATACATGGGGTGATGTGGAATTGTGTGTGGGGGCTATGAGGATTGGATTGGAAGTGATCATACTGCGTTCTCCTTAGATGTCTGTCCTTGTCCCCAGAGGGGGAGTCTCCCTCCATGAGATCCTCCTGCTTTTCACCACCCCTGTGGGGACTGCTGGGTAGCTGCCTCACCTCCCTGACCTAATGGGAAGGGGCTCCCCTGGGGACAAGTGGCAACATCTAGAGATTCATCAACTGAAGCAAAACACATTAGGATAGTGATATGACTCCATAAGCCAAGTGACAGGATAAATGTGTTCTGAGTGTCAGAATGAAAGAGTCTCCCAGTGTTAGGGCATGAGGTTAAGGATGTGGTCAGTCTCTCCACAGAATAAGGTCACCCCCCCTTGCTAGAAAGAGGGCCAATCGGTGAAATAGCCAGTTTCATCACATTCCAGAAAACAACTCAAACAATCCAAGCCAAGTGAGGAGTGCATAATAAAGTGTTCCAAGTTTTCTCCATATCCCAACAAAAGATAAAGGGCCAAATTGAAAGGTTCGCTCATCAAGGAAGATGATGTCACTCCTTTCAGTGTCCGACTGGTTGGGGACATCTGGTCCTCTAACACTTTGGTCTGGCCATAGATTTTCTCCAACAGTGGACCCCTGTTTCTTGGCCAGTCCGATGCTTCCCCGGATCTCCTGATTGCTGTCTCATTGGGAGTGTCTGTGGGGCACTCCAGATACAATCAGGAAACAACTTCCAGCCAAGCAGGTGCCTAAGAGTGGTGCTTAGAAGATGATTTCCTGTGCATAGGCCAGGTTTGGTGGAGAAGCATGCCCCTGCTCTCCTTTGTCTACTCCTGAGCTGGTCCACATGTTTACCGGCTTAGCCATGCCATCTCATTCCGCCTAAACATTCCCCTGTATCAATGGGATCCCCTGGAACCTCGCAGTCTTCTCAGTCTAAATGGCCAGTTTCCCCTTCCCTATCCCCTCCCTGATTGTCTATGCTGAGTCCCCCCAAAACCTTTCAACCCTTTTATGCCTCTCGTGTTGGTATGTCTCTTTCATTCCCCAAATCTCATCCAACCATCTGTCATCTCCCTTCTTCTCCTCAGAACAATCCTCTCCTCTTCCAGGCACTCTCCTTCTCCCAAACGGTATCTTCC
The DNA here is from genome assembly GCF_040938575.1 of Ambystoma mexicanum. Lineage (NCBI taxonomy): Eukaryota > Metazoa > Chordata > Amphibia > Caudata > Ambystomatidae > Ambystoma > Ambystoma mexicanum. The sequence goes on along the minus strand of NC_090934.1, from coordinate 857,594,384 downwards.
TCTGCAATACTCTCTCCCTTGTATCTCTCCCCTCTGCTGTCTTTCTCTTTCCCTTCTTCAACAATAGCACCCTACTGCCTCTCCAAGATCTTATTTTCTATCATTTTCCTTACAACAGAATTCATTGATGTCTGCCTTCTACTAATCGCTCCTTCCTGTACTACTGTCCTGTCATCCTCTTTCCAGATGATACCTCTCATCTCCCTTTCACAGATGGTATCCCTTTGTTGCTGCTCCCAACCACGCTCTCTCTATCCTTGATTCCCCCCTCCTGCTCCAATTCACTTTCATTTTTCCAAAACAAATCTATCCTTCACACCTACAAGTCTCCCCCTCTTCCAACTCTGCTAAATCTCCCTCTTCTAAACAAAACTCTCCACACACTTCTCTCACTCACCATACACCAATAGCTGCTTCCAAGGCTCCGCCGTTGGCATGCACGCTTTCCAAGTCTTCACACTTGGGGTCTCCCAGGGTCTGTTGTCTTCATCCTTCCAGCCGAGGTCAAATGATGGCCAAAATGTTGGCACAATAGGTAGTGCTTCCTACCTACCTGTTGTTTGGGATCTTGTAAGGGTGTCTAAGGGGATCCAGGGGGTTGTATCTTTGTTCCATTTGGTCTTTGCTCCTTTTGTTTTCTCATATCTTTGCAGATTTTGGCTGCAAGTTTGCAGACTTTTCTTGCATGTCAATGGATCAGAACAAGTCCACAAATCTGGCGTACGGATCCATAGATCCAGTGAAATCTGTGAATGTGACTGGGACCTCAAAGGGGGGGCCTGGGTGTCTACATTGTGACAGTCCCAGGTCAGTAGGACTGGGACCTGATCACACATTAGAGTGGGAAGCAAATGAAAGGATGGGGCAGGGCATGTTTTAGGTGTGGAATAGTTTGCATTAGAATGTGTGAACTACGAGTGGACCTCGACCCTACTGAGATGTGGAGTTCAGCAACCAGATAAGCCAGTTTACCTCTTCTCACTGCCTTGTAGGTGATGAAGCAAATCTTGAAAAGTCCACTGAAGTGAAAGGGAGGATTGTAAAGAGAAATAAAAATCCGTGTAATGTGCTAAAATATGTCATACAGAGAAGGACCAGTGAACATATTTGTTTTTAAAGGAGTGAAAGACGATGCTTGCAGACCAACAAAGTTGGTAATAGTGCCGCCCAGGCTAGATAAGCCAGGAGCCGGCATGCCAGTATGAAATTCTGAAGAATGAAAAAAGAGGTGATCTATCTTCTAGAGCTGAGCTTACGATACAAATAAGAATGGGTAAAGTTGTAGATAGGAGTCCCAAAGTTAAGATCTGAATTGATAGCCATGCAACACGCCTCCACAGAGGACACCAGGGCAGGGGGGATAGCAAGCGAAGAGAGTGCTGAAAGCCACTCTTGCAAAAGTGATGCTGAAGAAGAGATGCAAAATATCAGAAGAAACACTCAGTCTTAGAGGGATTACATTAAAAGGAAAAGAAACACATCAAGTCCTTGATGGCACCCAAACAGTCCAGGCATGCCAGAGGGCTTTGCCATGGCTTTTAACTCGTCTGGTAATGAGTTTTATGACCCTCGTCAGTACTGAAACTCACTTACTTGGTGTCTCCCAGAGTACCTCCTCAGTGATGAAGGCGGTCTCTTGCTTCAATTTCTCACCCTCTGCCCAAGGGGTTATCTGGGGTCTATCGATAAGGACGATGTTGTACGTGATTAACAGGGACCCAGCCCCTTTAAGAGCACACCAACGGGGAAGTGGGAAGAGGGCGGGAAGGGAGGGGACAAAGGGGAAGAGAGGCAGTTACCATGGAGGATTGAATAAAGAGAGTGCACAGCAGGCAAGGCTCCGTCTCGTAATTGCGTATGAATGCGTGCGGATGAATGAGAGCCCAACACTGGCGACGAGGCCGACACAAACCTTCGTGTGACGGCGGCAGCGGAGGGCCATGGGCCCAGCAGTTCAGGAGGGCCCGTGTGACCTGCCGGAGGGCCCGTGTGCCCAGCAGTTAAGGTGGGCCCGTGTGCCCTGATATTGAGCAGAGGCCCTTGTGCGTTGCCAGAGGGCCCGTGCGCCCAGCAGTTCAGGGGGGGCCCGTGTGCCCTGCAATTGTGTAGCGGCCCGTGTGCCCTACGACAGAGCAGCAACCCGAAGTGGACTACCTCGCGGGCCTGTGCACCCGACATCGATCGTGCGGCCCGTGTGCCCCTGGAAGGGAGAACCAGCAACTGCGGAGCCGCCAGGAAAGAGAGAAGAAGACCGCGTCTGTGACACCCGTGACCGCGCTGCAGGCCCGGCTGCTCCATCCCGCCCACCCGCAGAGGACGAAGGAAATCAACGGACCGCTGCGGTCGCAACACTTCAAGTAAGGAGCTCTGACGGCGGCTGGGAGTGAAAGGAGCAACTATCAAGGGAAACCCCGCGTCTTCCCACAAAGTGACATTTAATTCCAGAAACCCAAAACGTATGAATCAAGGGAAACCCTGTGTCTACCCACAAGTGACATTAAATTACAGAAACCCAAAATGTATAACTCAGCAGCATTAACCCCACGTCTCCCATTCAGTGACACTCAAAATAATTGGGGGAAAAGACTAACAACTACTAGCACAAGCGTGACAGTCAAATACAGGCCAAACCCTAGGGCCCAGCAGCAGTACATGTACACAAAACCAAGCCAAGGAACATCACACGGCTGGCTCTACTCTACCAAACCAGCTGGTAGAGATTACCCAGAAAGGAAGGACACATACTGGCACACGAAACAAGTAACCACAGTGCCTCAAAAAAAAAAAACAGTCAAGACCGGTACCCACGTGACACCTGAGCAACTACGTTACACACAGCGACACCATCATGTCAGCTCCGGATGCGGCGGATGCCAATGCCCAGTCACCAATACCAGGAGCACCATCCTCTCGCACCAGCTTAATGAGACGACCCGTGCCATTCACACTGAATCCACATCACGACCAGGGTCAGCGTTGGGAAGAGTGGGTAGAAGAATTCAAGGACTTCATAGGTGCCATTGGCACACACGAACCAGCCAACATACTCAGCATCTTCGCCAATGTGGCAGGGAGAGAAATCAAAAACATCATACGCACGATTCCTTTACAGGATCGCACGACATATTTAAAACTCTTAGAAGCCATCAATGAGAAACTAGTCATCTCACCCAACCGTGACTATGAGCGATACACTTTCAATCAATGTGGCCAACTACCTCATGAATCCATAGGAAAATTTGTCATCCGCCTACAAAGAAAAATAACTAAGTGCGACTTTGCCAACTTTAATGATGACGAAGCAATAAGGTTACGCATAATAGAAGGGTGCATATCTTCCATGTTTAGGAAACACCTTCTAAAAAGCCCCTCTCCCTAAAAGAGGTTCTGGATTTGGCCAGAGTATACAAAAGAGTAGATATCCAAGATGCTGCCATTGAAAACCCCAAAAGAGGAGACATCAACGCAGCAGTAAGCCCCTACACCCGACATCCGACCTAGCAAAACAGAACGACTCCCAGATATTCTGCTCAACGGACCCAAGGTGACCGCCAATGCTACCGCTGCGGGGTTCGAGTACCCACACAGAGGACCATGCCCTGCCATCGGCCAGTGTTGCCTATGATGTGGGATGGAAAACCACTTCCAAGTGATGTGCAAGTGACAACCCCCCGAGGGAAGCTCAACTCGCCAACGAACTGCCAGTCGTACAGAGGAGACACACATGGAACAACAACAACGCCCCGTCGAAAGAAGGGCAACATACCCCATGAACTCCTATCAACACCCAAACTCCGTAAGGGCACTAGAGGGTCTACAGATTGAGCCAGATAGGAGAGATCATGAACTGTATGACATCCGCCAACGAGAACCAATGCACACAATGGAACACGGAGCGACATACACGAGGGTCCCCCTACCATCTGATGAACAGGACATAGACCCATACACCAACTCCCCTCCGAGACATCAGCTAGGGGAAGACGAACTAACGTATTTCTTGCAAGATGGCTACAATAGGGAATACGTCCGACTACTCAGCGCTGATGTCGAAGACATATCAGCTCCCAAAGTGACGGTACAAATGGGGAGCACCAGGAACAACTTTGTGGTCGACACGGGCGCGACAGTAAACATCATGAATGAAGACCTGTACCGTGACATCGCCCTTCTGTAACCCCTTCGAGAATCCAAAACACACATTTTCCAATGGGGAGCAGCCCTGCCCATGACATCAAAAGGACAATTTCAATGTGACCTCACACACCGCAATCTCACGGTGACATCCACGATCCACGTCATTAAGAGCCCATCCATAGGTCGCTGTCTCCTCAGCTACCGAACAGCCAGTGCTCTGGCACTGATTAACCTACAATATGACCGATCGGAAATAATAAAGCGACACTCCTCAACACAAGAAACCTTCATGGCAATAACAGGTCGACCCCTCGCAAAAGGAGACCTCAAACACCAGTTCCCCAAACTATTTGAGGGAGTGGGAATGCTCAGGAACTCACCCATCAAACTACACATCAACCACAACATCACGCCGGTGCCACAGCACCCCTGTAAAGTGGGCTTCTACCTTCAAGAACAAGTGTCAAAAGAGATCCAGCTCCTTCTCCTCAATGACATCATAGAGAAGGCAGAAGGACCAACGCCATGGGCATCCCCAATAGTGATAGTGCCCAAGGACAACGGACGCCTACGCATATGTGTCGACATGCGCGTCCCAAACACCGCCATCCAGAGGGAGAGGCACCCAGGCCCCAGCCTGGAAGACATGCTGATCAGGTTAAATCAGGCGAGGCACTTCTCAAAACTGGATCTCAATCAGGGCTGCCACCAGCTCGTCCTGGATCCAGACTCAAGACCCATCACCTCCTTCGCAACCCACGACGGACTATTTAGATACAAGAGGCTTCATTTTGGCATATCATTGGCTGCTGAGATTTTTCAGGAGACAATCAGACGCCTGATAGCATCTGAAATGAAAGCCCTAAACTACAGTGATGATATTCTGATCTTTGGAAAGGATCAAGAACAGCACGACAATGCCCTAATGAATGTGCGCAAGACCCTCCAAGAAGCAGGATTGAAATTAAACGAACTCAAATGTGACATCAACAGGACCAGCCTCAAATTCTGCGGGCACATATTCTCCAGCAAAGGAATAACCGCCGACCCGGATAAAATAAAGGCCATTACTGACCTCCATGCCCCCGTGACACCGGCGGAACTGCGCTCCTTCTTAGGCATGGCCGGATATTGTGCATGCTATCTCCCAAACTATGCCACAATCACCGACCCGCTCTGCACCCTCCTGAAGAAGGACCAACCTTTTATCTGGGACACACCTTGCCAAGCAGCATTCACGACCATAAAAGAAAGCCTCACCAACAACTATCAGCTGGCGTACTTTCATCCAGAGTGGCACACCATCATTACAGTAGGCATCAGCCCAGTAGGACTTGGAGCCATCCTTGCCCAGAAAGACACCAAAGACAACGCATGGCATGCAGTGGTGGCATATGCCAGCCGCGCCCTGTCACACACAGAAAGGGCTTACTCACAAGCAGAGAGGGAAAGCCTAGCCGCGGTATTTGCCTGTGAGAAATATCACCACTTTATCATCGGCCGTAAGTTCACCCTCGTGACAGGCCATCAGGCACTCCTCTCAATATTTGGCAATCCCAAAACCAAAATGCCAACCCGCATAGACCGCTGAGGAATAAGACTACAAGAATATGACTACGTGATCATCCACAAACCCAGCGGAGAAGCCAACCCAGCGGAGACTACCTGTCCAGGCACTCCATGATGAACAAGGACGACACCCTAGCCCATGAGGCTGCTGACTACATCTCCTACCTGTCCTCAAATGCCATGCTACCTACGATCTCAACTGCACCATTTGAGGAAAGAAGCAATGCCGACCCAACGATCAAAGCTGCCATCTCCCTCACCTGCTCCAACAAATGGAGAGAGCGCCAAATAAGAGGTAAAGGAGGGGAGGGAGCAGACAAGAAACAGCTTGATCGGCTAGCCAAGGTGCACGAGGAACTAATAGCCACAGACTAAGGAATATTACTGCGCGGAAACAGATTAGTGGCCCGAGAGACCTAAGGAAGACCCTGGTAACACTAACCCATGAGGGCCACAGGGGGATTGACAACACAAAACGAATTCTCAGAAACTACGTCTGGTGTCCTTACATGGATTTTGAAGACATGCTGATGCAATGCAGACACTGCCAACTTGCAGCGAAGGGGCCAACCCCGAACCCCCTCCAACTAACCACACTTCCAACAAGGCCCTGGCAAAATGTTGCGATGAACTTCTACGGACCCCTGGAAGAAGGGGGATACCTACTAGGCATAATAGATGAATACTCAAGGTTCCCATTCATCAAGCAAATGCCCACGACGTCATTTACGGAAACAGCACCCATCATAGATTAACTATTCAGTGAGTGGGGCATCCCAAACATTGTCAAGACAGATAACGGATCTCCGCTCCAAGGACGAGAATTTGCGAGGCTTGTGGACCACTTAAGATTCCACCACCAGAAGATTACACCACTCTGGCCCCAAGCCAACGGGATGGTGGAACGGTTCATGTCCACCATTAAATTGACCAGACAGAAAGCTATGGCAGAACAGACACCCCACACGCAAGCCATCTGCAGTATGCTCAGAAGCTACTGAAACACTCAGCATGACGCAACGGGAAAGCCACCAGCCGAACTAATGGTGAGATACCAACCCCGAACACACATCCCCCGGTGGGAAGATTACACACCAGAAGAAGACACGACCATCAGAGAACGGGACGCCAAAAAGAAGAGGAAAGCCAAACAGTGGGACGACAAAAAGAGGAGAGCAAAGCAACACCAAGTAGAGGTAGGGCAAATCGTCCTAGTACGACAAACTCAACGTAAGAAGACAGACACACGCTACAGCCCAGAGCCTCGAGTCATCACAGCCATCAAATGACCCATGGTCACGGCGACCGGAGAGCCAGGGGACATTACTCGGAACTCCACATTCTTCAAGAGGTCACATCTAGAAGAGCCAGAGACACAGGAGATGGTATAAGCGGAGGAGACGAAATAGAACCACTAGTGGAAACGACTGGTGAAAGCAGGGAGTCCCCAGGGAGGCCTCTTAGAACAATAAAGAGACCAGTGAGACTCATCGAACAGATGTAACTGGACTTCCATGTTAGGCACAGGAGAGGTGTTGTACGTGATTAATAGGGACCCAGCCCCTTTAAGAGCACACCGACGGGGAAGCAGGAAGAGGGTGGAAAGGGAGGGGACAAAGGGGAAGAGAGGCAGCTCCCATGGAGGAGTGATTAAAGAGAGTTCACAGCAGGCAAGGCTCCGTCTCGTAATTGCGTATGAATGCGTGCGGATGAGTGAGAGCCCAACAGACGGTATGTGGCCAAAATAAGTACACGTGTCAAATCCATTGTGATTGCCAAATCCTTAACAAAGTATTAATAGTAAATATTATCTATCGCTGTAGTACTGTGAATACCTCTAAAAACCTGCACAAAGTAATATATGAGAAAATCCAGAGGAAACTTAGCACCTTGGCAATGAATTTAAATTCAACGCTGGCAGCAATCGTTTCAATACAACATGAACCCCTTACAGAGAAATCTCACTGGCAGGTGACCGGAAAAAATAAGGGTTACCCGGGGTGAAAGGGTAAGAACAAAGCTCACTGAGCTATCTTGGCAGTTCTTCCAAACAATGCAATGGGTGCTACCAAGAGTGCAAAGGGTAAAGTATAAGAAATGGGCCAATGACTTCTTTAATGGGAGACAAAATATGAGTTACCTTTTAACCTCGTTGTCTCATCTCTTAACTGATTTACCAGGATCCAGCTGCTCCCCGGCTCCTTAGATAAGTGCATGAGTTTGTCGGAGCGAGGGTAAAGAGGAACTGCTGCTGTTCAGCATCTACTTACTCTCGGGGATACCAGGATTACGCTCTGGAATCAAAAATGTAATGAGAGAAACCTACAATGACTATGGTGCTTAACACTGTGCTTGAAACCACCCAACTGCAGGAGTGGGGGGAGCTTGCAATGATTCCCTGTGGGAATTCAGGACGAATAAGCACAAAGGACTGCGTCAATTGGGGATGACACCAGTGGGACGCACCACTCACTTGCACTTTGATTTTAGTGTGTTGGGAACATTCTATTAAACTAACAGAGCGAGGAAATAAAATAATACCTTCAGTTCAGGCTTTAGCCCCGATGCCCTGCTCATAGGTGGATAACATAACCCCCTCAAAACACAGAACTACAAAATCCAGAGTGCGACAGAGGTAGAATCACAAGCTTTTGGGGTAAGGAAAGACACACTTGGCCTTATACATTAATACTGTTCAGTGACGCCGGCCGCATGTCACTGAAATAGACCACACCAAAACATGAACGGTGCATGCTTGCTTGAAGAATGAGAATAACAAGCCTGGTGGCTTACTGTTGAGTTTGGTAGCATGCCCGTCCACTGCTTAGTGAAGATGCTGTATGCTGCTACTGACTTCATGTGGTGAGCCCCGCAGGGATCAAGGCAACATGGTCACTGTAGCCCCACCACTCTCTCCCCGAGGCAGGGGCAGAGCAGCGTCATTGGAGGAGAGTCAGTTGAGCCAAAGACAGGAGCGACAGTTGCCAGAGCTGCAGCGGGACCACTCTGGAGGGGAGCCTATGTCCGGTGGAGGAGCCGCATTGGTGTCTGTCTGAGGGGTTGTATACTAATTGACCTTTTTACAATTGACCTCAGGAGAATTGACCTAATTTAGAAGGTCAATTAGCAGATATATGCGGGGGAAAACCCCCGCAACCCCCCACCCAATCCAAAACCCCCCACAACCCCTCACCCAATCCCCTTTTATTATTTATAATCCAAAACCAACACAATACATATATAAAACAACTAAAATAATATAAAGGTCAATTTTGCAGAAGGTCAATTAGGACCACTATAATTAGGTCAATTGTGCAAAAGGTCAATTGTAAAAGGTCAATTTTGGTAATACTGTCTGAGGCACAGACACCAATCTGGCCAGAGCACTAGTTAAATTAGGGACTTGAAGCAGTTTTAGGTTTGAGAGAATGGAGGGCCACCAATAAGCTACCCCACTATTGGTGTTCTCGAACTTTCCCACTGGCAGAGTGTGTACCCCCTTAACTGCTAAGGGCGAGTATGTTTGTCCTGAATTACCATAAGGAATCATTGTAGGCTCAGCCCGCTTCCGCACATAAGTTAAACACTTGTTGTCTGTAATGGATGTTTCTGCCTAGAGCAGACTCTTCTGGCAAAGTCCAAGTAAGCCAGGAGGGGGGCTCCAACACAATGCAACCACTAAATAAATATATGTAACACATTTCTGTGTCAGTTATACACGTTCTCTGTGGAGCAGCATTGAGTCTGTGCCAACTTCCGCAGTCCCGCCCACTGCTCACACACCACACACAGAGACGTCTTTATGGGAGGGCAAAAGGGGCACTTGCCCAGGGCCCCCACCTTGGAGGGGGCCCCCACAAGGCTGCCTGATCTAAAGTAAGATTCCATTGTTTACCAGACTTAAATAGCACACGCCAGGAGATTTAATGGCATGCTGCTGAAGTGCTAAACCTATTGCCTGTCTGTTTTGACAAGTACATTCTGCCTTGATCAATTAATCATGTAATGCTTTCTGTGTTCACTGTGAATACATAGTTTGTGTTTTCCGTATGGCACAGCTTCTGTGGCATTCTTTCATTCTTGTGGGAATTATGTTGATCATGTGCAATAGCCAAAGTTGAAATCCATATTGATACATTGAGTGCCACAATGGTTCATAAGTTAGCACAGTTTGTTAAGTACTCATTGCAGAGATATGCGTTCATACGAGAGATTAGAAGAGCAATCCAGCAAGGCTGGCTGAAGCTTTCCGATGTCTGAAGTTTATAAACATACCTGCATATGTACTTGGTTTTGCAGCATAAGAGGTGCTATTATCAGCAATGTTCCTGCACTAGGTAGGGGTTGCTATAAAAACTAACATGCCATTCATATGGTGAAGGTCTATAAATTGATTTGTTCAGATGGGGCGTTCTAAAAGCTACGCAATCCCCTCCAAAGATGAGCATAAACTATTACTTCAAGAGGTGAATAAAAGACTGTGGAACCAAAGTGTTCATGCTTATATCTTGGCTTTGCCAGCAGACGATACAGTGATCCTGGTCAAATCATATATCTCTTGCATTACTGTGCTGTCTTCTGTGAGGTTTTCCTTCTTGCATGCTGGTGGCATTGTTTAGCTCATTACTTGATCTTTCTTCTTCTGTAGGTCATTTGAGTGGAAGGGGTGGTAGACAGGAGAGAGCGGACCAGATGTTGTAGGCCTTGGCAAGCATATTTTAAGGTCTGCTCGTTTGACATAAAAACCTTTTGCTTTTTGTATAAAAGTCAAAGGTTTTTTTGCATGTTCATGAATGACAATTTCACAAGCCATTGTTTTGGAAGTATTTCAAGCTTAGAAGTACAAAAGACATACCTAGATTAAATCTGTTAAATCACATTGATTGGTAAATCATTACCATTTTGCGTAACACCCTTCTGTAATATCTTGGTTTTAAAAATGGTCAGTTCTGGAAATGTGATTTCTGTACTTTGCAAGTCAGTGCTAAGAGCTGGAAAAGAAAGTGTTCAAATACAGAAATTGCAGAGTTGGCACAAATCCTAGCTTCACCCCTTAAGCAATGTGTGATCCTGGCCAGCCCCTAAACCTTTAAAAATGGTCAGCCCTTCAGAGTGATTTCCTTCTCAGGGTATGATCTTCATGGCTGTAGGGTTGCTTCCACTATATTAATGAGCATTGATATACTGCACACAACAGGCATTTGTTCCCTTGATCTCTAATGACAACACTATTTGAAAACCATGTCCCACTTCTAATCTCAGTCTGTCTGGATAGAGACACCTTCCTGGTAGCTTCTAATCTGCATTCACTATTCATGCTATGCTATTTGTAGCTTTCTCCTTCCTAACAGATGGTCTACTCTATCCATGCTTGAACACTTTTGCATTCTCTGAGGCAGCTAATGTGAGTTCTCTGCCTATTCTGGGTTACATGTACCTTTTACATACAGTTCTGCATTAATAATACAGGCTGCATACCTTCCCGGATGATATTGATAAAAAGTATCCTGTTTCTATACTAGAAGAGGCGAAGTAACGCTCTTCGTAGATTGCTAATGTTGGCCTTCAAATGCTACTTGTTTATCATTCTGATTAGAGCAAGACTGAAGAGGATAAGGGGACTTAAATGGAGTAAACATGCTTATTTTTAATGCTGCGAAGTGGCATATCTACCTATGGGTTATGCTCACGGTGGGGGGAGAGAGAGGGGGGGTATCACCAGATATTCTTGATCACTTAATTCCTTTGGTTTGGTGGAGGTGGCCCCAAAGATGTCCATGCCCTGGGCCCCAAAAATGCTTAAGATGGCCCTGATCACACACACTCATAAACAGAGAATAAGGGAATTTAAAAGGACAGGAGGGACGTTTAGACTACCTTCTCAGTGCACCTGCATGTTTCCTTTCTTTAGACACTGTGTGGCCATTGCAGTCCAGCTTTTTTTTCTAAACAGCCTGATCTCTTGGAAAGGGATTTTGAGGGATGCTCTTTTTAGGTACTATCCATATGCCATTCTCATGGACAAAGCTGCTTCATTGCTGCTGTAGATGCGCCAGATGCTGAAGTCGCTGCTTAGAAACCATCAAGTTATAAAATAGGAATTCATTACAGCTGCCTTTCTGTTATTTCGTATGAATCTGAACGCTGTGCAGCTAATTTTGCTCCTAAGTGTAATCTGACGGCAGGGAGCCGTTACATTAGCACTGCAACGTAAGCAGCTCCCCGCTGCCAAATTATGGTAATTTGCACTGTGGTGTGCAAACGTGTAGGGCAAAAGGTGGTGTACACACGTGTATGCCGCCTTTTGCCCTGCACGTTTGCACTCCGCCATGCAAAATGAGAAAAGAAAATGCTGCCTGGTGTGCTCGTATGCCAGGCAGCATTTACTTTGAATTGTTATCACCGCTTGTCATACCTACGTAACAAGCAGCACTCACAATTACAATTAAATCCTGCACGATATGCTCACATGTCCGGCAGCGTTTCATTTCATTGGCCCTCGTCCATGGCGCTAAGCTGCCAACTCCGCCATGGGGGTTGGCGGACTTACCGCCCCATTCCGAGGTTGGCGGGGCGGTAAGTCCCCAATCCCCATTTAACCTTCCCCATTCCCATTTCTGGCCCCATAGGGCATAATGGGAGTGGGGAAGGCGTTAATTACGCCACCGTAAATTACGGTGGCGTAATTAACAACAAGGTCCCTTAGCGCCATGGATTTTAACGCCTGCAAAAAGCAGGCGTTAAAATCACCATGGCGCTAAGGGAACTCGTAATCAGGCGGAAAGGTACGCCATGGTTTACGCCGGCGTAAACCCCTTTCCGCCAGGGTCGTAATGAGGCCCATTGGGTTTACTTTCAATGGCGAACACTGCTTACCAAGTGCGCATGTCAGGCAGCGTTTTCAACGGGTCCCTATGGTATCCGCCGGCTTTATGCTGGTGCATAACCCGGAGGACCCTATATGCATCTCTAGCATTTGCACCGGCATGAAAATGCAAGGAGGTGAAAATGGTGGAGCATTTGTATGTGGCGGAGAGGAAGGGAGGCGGCAGAAACACAACTTTCATTCCACCCCTCCTTTCTGCCATACAAATGATTGAAAATGAGGCGCGGTATGAATGGAGGCGTTAAATCGTTACTCAAGGCTTTTACCATTTTACGCCTTCTATTTATGTTACGGTTCATTGGAACATGAGCTCCTGTGTTTTCTGTATTGGATTACATAAAGTGCAAAAAATCGTCAGCAGCGTACCTAAACTTTAGGTCTCATAACCGTGTTTGTGAGTGGGGGGTGCGGTGGGGGGGTGTGTGCATGCCTGTGTGTGTTTTACCCTCTTTCATGTCCACTCGTCTAGTTTTTCTGGGCTAATGTCGAACAGCCTGAGGAATTTGTGCACTGAGCAGTTGACATTTCAGATGAATTGTGCTGGCTGATGGCCTTACTAAATGATTGCCAATATTGCGGTATGGCATTAAAATTCACAAATTGTGATGCGCAAATGTGACACCTATTGTTCATAGAGCTGGACAGATTTTTTGTCGCTGTCCCAGTCCGCAATGCAACAGGGTCACTGGGAGTGGAACCAGAGGTGGACTGGGAACCAAAAGAGGCCCTGGAAATAATAATGAAAGTGGCCCCTTATGATACATTTTCAGCAAGCTCAAGCTTTTTCCTATGAGAAAATGTGGAAATAAAACAGGTTACCACACAAAAGAGGCCCAGGTTGCTGGGGCCTACGGGGAAATCTCCAGAGTTCCATATATGCCGGTCCACCCCTGAGTGGAACCATCAGCAACCAGAAACAGTCTACCTAAAAGACTGCAAAAGACTGAATCAATGTGAATAGTGTCTGGAAAGATGTCCCTGGCACCGCACCAGAGGATACAAATACACCATCCATTTAATTTGCTATATGTTGTCTGTCTCCCTCCCTTCACACCAAAGCACGCCTTGCTCCAAAGCAAAACCAAGCATGATGGTTGATCATACTGATTATCAGCGGAGGGTTAGAACTTCCCTACATGTGCCCTACAGGAAGCTTCTGCATTTTTGTGTGTTCAATCTACCCTCCTCCTGGGATTCACAAGGAGTTTCCCCAGATTTATTTTTAATTTTTAATTTTATGTATAATATAGTCAATATAGTCAATTAAGACTTTTGTATACACTTTTGTTAAAACGTCATCAATCAATTAAAACAATTAAGACTTTGTTACAAACTCGCATTAACTGAGCAATCAATTCCAGTTCTAATTATCAATCAATACATTGAATCAATTCAATCTTTGTGTTACATATTTACAGGCCGATTCATGGAATAAATGTGCGCCGAAAATCCCGGCGCAGAGGGGCCAATACGTGCGCTGCGCCGAAAATTAGCGAAAAGCGCAGGGAAACCAGCGGACGTCGATTCATGGAAGTCCGTGCGCAAGAAAAGCAGAGGACGTGCGCTGAAAAAGCGCGCGGCGCAGGCCGGCGCACAGGTCAACCAACGTCGTGCGCCACGGCCACTGCGCTATCACTCCGAGCGCAGCGCACAGCTCTAAAGTAGGCGGAACACAGGGCGGGACACTCGGAATGGGGAATAAAATGGGGCACAACACTCGGAATGGGGAAGAATGTGGGCGGCACGGGGAAAGTATAGGAGGCAAGTGCGCGGAACGCCCACACGCTCGCAGACAACACGTATTCATGGAATAGAATAGGGCAAAAAAGCGCACGCTCAAAGCAGCGCACAGGCACAAACAGGCACAAACACGACCGCCACAAGAAAGCAGGTGGTAGCGTCTCTGCGCCTGCAAGAAATGTGCGCTAAAAGGTGCGCCAACAAATAGCACCTATATACAGACATGATCAATGTCCAATACTGTGGCCCTCCATGGACAAATGACGTACAAAGGGGTACCCACAAACACAGACACGCGCTGAGAGAAAAAATAAACGTGTGCGTGCATACCGGGGTGCGCGGGAAGTTGCACACGCGATATGGCCGGGTACGTGGATTACAGGGGTGCGCGGGAAGTTCCACACGCGATTAGTCAGGGTACGTGGATTTCAGGGGTGCGCGGGAAGTCCCACACGCGATATGGCCGGGTACGTGGATTTCAGGGGTGCGCGGGAAGTTCCACACGCGATATGGCCGGGTACGTGGATTTCAGGGGTGCGCGGGAAGTTCCACACGCGATATGGCCGGGTACGTGGATTTCAGGGGTGCGCGGGAAGTTCCACACGCGATATGGCCGGGTACGTGGATTTCAGGGGTGCGCGGGAAGTCCCACACGCGATATGGCCGGGTACGTGGATTTCAGGGGTGCGCGCGAAGTTCCACACGCGATATGGCCGGGTACGTGGATTTCAGGGGTGCGCGGGAAGTTCCACACGCGATTAGTCAGGGTACGTGGATTGCAGGGGTGCGCGGGAAGTTCCACACGCGATTAGTCAGGGTACGTGGATTGCAGGGGTGCGCGGGAAGTTCCACACGCGATATGGCCGGGTACGTGGATTTCAGGGGTGCGCGGGAAGTTCCACACGCGATATGGCCGGGTACGTGGATTTCAGGGGTGCGCGGGAAGTTCCACACGCGATTAGTCAGGGTACGTGGATTGCAGGGGTGCGCGGGAAGTTCCACACGCGATATGGCCGGGTACGTGGATTTCAGGGGTGCGCGGGAAGTTCCACACGCGATATGGCCGGGTACGTGGATTTCAGGGGTGCGCGGGAAGTTCCACACGCGATATGGCAGGGATCGTGGATTTCGGGGTGCGCGGGAAGTCCCACACGCGATACGGCCGGGTACGTGGATTTCAGGGGTGCGCGGGAAGTTCCACACGCGATATGGCCGGGTACGTGGATTTCAGGGGTGCGTGGGAAGTTCCACACGCGATATGGCCGGGTACGTGGATTTCAGGGGTGCGCGGGAAGTTCCACACGCGATATGGCCGGGTACGTGGATTTCAGGGGTGCGCGGGAAGTCCCACACGCGATATGGCCGGGTACGTGGATTTCAGGGGTGCGCGGGAAGTTCCACACGCGATATGGCCGGGTACGTGGATTTCAGGGGTGCGCGGGAAGTTCCACACGCGATTAGTCAGGGTACGTGGATTGCAGGGGTGCGCGGGAAGTTCCACACGCGATTAGTCAGGGTACGTGGATTTCAGGGGTGCGTGGGAAGTTCCACACGCGATATGGCCGGGTACGTGGATTTCAGGGGTGCGCGGGAAGTTCCACACGCGATATGGCAGGGTACGTGGATTTCAGGGGTGCGCGGGAAGTCCCACACGCGATATGGCCGGGTACGTGGATTTCAGGGGTGCGCGGGAAGTTCCACACGCGATTAGTCAGGGTACGTGGATTGCAGGGGTGCGCGGGAAGTTCCACACGCGATATGGCAGGGTACGTGGATTTCAGGGGTGCGCGGGAAGTCCCACACGCGATATGGCCGGGTACGTGGATTTCAGGGGTGCGCGGGAAGTTCCACACGCGATTAGTCAGGGTACGTGGATTGCAGGGGTGCGCGGGAAGTTCCACACGCGATATGGCAGGGTACGTGGATTTCAGGGGTGCGCGGGAAGTTCCACACGCGATTAGTCAGGGTACGTGGATTGCAGGGGTGCGCGGGAAGTTCCACACGCGATATGGCCGGCTACGTGGATTTCAGGGGTGCGCGGGAAGTCCCACACGCGATTAGTCAGGGTACGTGGATTGCAGGGGTGCGCGGGAAGTTCCACACGCGATATGGCAGGGTACGTGGATTTCAGGGGTGCGCGGGAAGTTCCACACGCGAATAGTCAGGGTACGTGGATTTCATGGGTGCGCGGGAAGTTCCACACGCGATATGGCCGGGTACGTGGATTTCAGGGGTGCGCGGGAAGTCCCACACGCAAATTGGCTGTGTGCTCCCAGGCATTACCTGTACACCCTCCACGGCCCCTGCAGGCAGCACACACCACAGGGAACTACCCTGCACACCTGCTCATGTCTCCCACCACCCCCACCCCCCATCCACCAGGGACACCCTCCACCAGGCCCCCACCCATGTCTCCCACCACCCCCACCCCCCACCCCCCAGGGGCACCCTCCACCAGGCCCCCACCCATGTCTCCCACCACCCCCACCCCCATCCACCAGGGACACCCTCCACCAGGCCCCCACCCATGTCTCCCACCACCCCCACCCCCCATCCACCAGGGACACCCTCCACCAGGCCCCCACCCATGTCTCCCACCACCCCCACCCCCCATCCACCAGGGACACCCTCCACCAGGCCCCCACCCATGTCTCCCACCACCCCCAGCACTGTGGGGAACCTGCCAGCAGGCCCCCACCCATGTCCAACCCATGTCTCCCACCACCCCCACCCCCCATCCACCAGGGGCACCCTCCACCAGGCCCCCACCCATGTCTCCCACCACCCCCACCCCCCATCCACCAGGGACACCCTCCACCAGGCCCCCACCCATGTCTCCCACCACCCCCACCCCCAGCACTGTGGGGAACCTGCCAGCAGGCCCCCACCCATGTCCAACCCATGTCTCCCACCACCCCCACCCCCAGCACTGTGGGGAACCTGCCAGCAGGCCCCCACCCATGTCCAACCCATGTCTCCCACCACCCCCACCCCCAGCACTGTGGGGAACCTGCCAGCAGGCCCCCACCCATGTCCCCCTGGCCCCAGGTCCTGACGATACACAATCATGGCAGTAATGGCCAGCATACCCAGCACAAACACCCAGGCAAGGATTGCATGCACCCACATAGTGAATGCAATCACATGACACAACCCCAAAGGCAAGTATGCAAAAGAACACATGTCCGTCACACACACATACACAATGGGTGCAAGTGAATGTCAAAACCCATATCATGACATGTAAGAAACCAAAGAGAAAATAACACAAGTGTAAGATAATATAAAAATGTATTAAAAACAAAAATCAAGTAAACCAATAAAACATACAACTATGTGGCAAAGTAAATAAAAGGTCCATGTCCGAGAACAAAAATGATAAACCAAAAAACAAAGGATTAAAAAATCAATAGAATTTGTCCAAAGCAAAACCATGTAGTAGGAAATCAAAGAAAAACCATTACGTCATGGTGTAAACAATAAAAAAATTAAAAAATGTATCTCCCAAAATATAACAATATATACAGGAATGTTCCAGGGTCCATGAGCCCAACACCACAAATGAAACCTAATACTAACTAATAAAATAAATATGTACAAAAAAGTGGCCATTGTCCGAGCGGTCCAAAATAATAAAAATAAATAAAGGAAACCTAGCACTAACTAACTAAAAAACTATATACAAAGGCAGCGGGCTAGTCCTGCGGCTCACTTGGTGATGCTGGCCAGGGCATCCTCGAACTCCATGTCAATGTCCTGGAGGCGGGACTCTGTCCTGGCCCCGAGGTCTCGCAGGGACAACCCCATGTGCTCACCAAAATCCCTGCGAGCCTCCTCGAGGCACTCAGCCCGCCTCAATGCCCGACGCATGGAGATCTCCGCCCTGGCCATGGCGAGCCGCTCCTCTTCCGCCCGCTGCCGCTCTGCACCTATCCGCTGGCCAAACTCCTCCCACACGGAACACACCGCCATGCCAGGGTTGCCCTGCCCTCCGGCCGATGCCTGCCCCTCTGATCTTGATGGCCCTGAGCCATGATGCCTCCCACGTCGAGCCCGCTGCTGCCTCCGACGCCACTGCCTCTGCCAGCACGACGGCATCCAGGCTGATGGTAACCACCGACGCCGTCGTGCACGTGCCCTGCCCGATGATGCCGGCACATCTTCCATCTGCTGGGGTCCACTTGCTGTGTCGTCCACCCCTGCTGGACCTCCGACTCCCAACTGTGGCAGGGATGGGATCCCCACCGAGCTGGCTGCATTGGTCGGGGCAGGTCCACAGGGGGCCATGGTGGCATCTGGGCCGGAAGACGGCAAGGAGAACGACCGGTGGATAGCCTGCACAGAGGAGGAGAGGGCCGTCAGATTGGCCAACACATGCAGGAACCCCCCGAACATGGCCGATCCCAATTGGGCCACGTCGGCACGGTGCACTTCGTGATGACGTGCGTGCTCCTCCCGGGAAGCACGCACGTCATCACGAATCACAGCCGTGCGCATCGCGACCCCAATCAGGACCTGCTCCACGCGGCCAGGGGTTCCCACGGCCGCAGGTGGAGGGGAGTCAGTTGACATGGACATCCCCACTACCTGCGGACGGGCCTGGGACGGGGCATCCCTGCTGGTGCATGGTGGTGCACTCACAGGGTCAGGGACAGCGACATGCACAGGCACCTCCACGGTGACCTGTGCTGCCTCCTGCCCCTGGCCCTGGACTGCACCACTTGCACCAGCAGGGATGCTCCCACCAGGCCCCATGTGTGCACCAGTGTCGGCCTCCTCCTCCTCTGTGCAAACCACCAACCTGGATGGCTCCTCACCGTCTCCCGCCGTAGCAGGCCCCTGTGGGGGCTCACCCACCCCTTCCGCTGCAGCCGTGGGGGCATCCCCGCCGCCTTGCTCCACAGCGCCGTCTCCGCCCTCTTCTTCACTAGCCGCTGCGTAGAGGGAGACAAAGGACACAAGCATCAGGCTACTGTAAAATGGTCCCCTAGACAGGAAGCAATAGCAGATGAGCACCCCTGTCAAAGTACACTTCCATCATGTCCCTCCACAACACATGGGTCAGTCCAGGCAAAACACACACAGTAACAGGCATGGTGCATGCCATGCACATTTCCATGCATGTCCAATTGACTCTTGAAACATTCAATGATATGTAACTCACATGCATCATGGCTCATGCATATCACATGCACACACTTCACCTCAGTCACATCCATCTGGCCCCAAACACAACGAACACAGGCGAAACAAGGGTAAGTTGGGTGCGTCACAGAATCTGTGCATTGTCACACACATGTGTCATGCATCCATGGCATGCACAAGTCACAGACACGCAGGTCAGGCACACAGACATGGCTACCATATATGTACCTGGCATCAGCACCCATCCTTCACCCCCATCCATGTCCAGGTACAGAGACTGGCATGCTCTCATGTCCTAAATCTGCATAGGGCTCCCCATGCCACATTTCAACACATGCAACAACCATGTGGGTCACACATCACTGGTCGCACATGCATTACCATGATGTCCCTGCACACATACATGCATACATGGCCCATGGCACACATACAGGCAAGTATCATAGAACCAGCACACCGCAACATGCCCTGTCTCACACAGTAATGCTTGCACACTTACCGCTCAACTCCAGACGGGCCTCCCTCTCAAGGACCTGGGCGTGGAGCGCTGGGCGTACGCGTTCCAGGACCCTCTTCTGGATGGAACTCATGCGGCCCCGGCCCCCCTCCACGAGGCGCCGGGCCTTCACAAGGGTCCTGGACCTCAAGTCCTCCCAGCGCTTCTTGATCTTCTGGACGTTGCGGGTTGCCACCCCCTCCGCGTTGATGGCAACCACACAGTCGGCCCAGATCCTCTCCCGTCCTTCCTTGCTGGCGCGGGACGATCCAAAGAGGGCATCATACTGCCCCAGGACATGCTCCACCAGGACACCAACTTCGGTGGCAGTGAAGCTGGTGCCCCTCTGCCCCTCTGGCCTGGGGTTGCCACTGGTGCCAGATGTCGAAGTGCCCGACATGGCAACCCCAGAGGCAGGTGTGGGTGGGCAACTGGGTCCTGGGGCTGGGCTGTGGAGCAATGTAATCCCAGTTGGGAGTCTTCAGTTCCAGCAGGGGTGGACACAGCAACTGGACCCCTGCAGATGGCTGATGTGCAGGCACCAAATGGCAGGGCACGGTGGCAGCAGGCAGGCAGGCAGGCAGCAGCAGATAGCACGTGGGAGCCTGCTCAGGGCACTGGGGGGGCAGTAACTCGGCCTTCTGGGCAGGAGCGTGGTGTTCCGTGTGTTTTCGGGTGGCCAGCTTGATACGGAGTGATTTGGCACGTGAAATTCCTGCACGTCAGCGTGAAATCCGAGGAAAGGGCCTTAGCGCGTAAGTGCGTCAGCACGCATACGCGATTCTATTGGACCAGAGTCCCTCACCGCGTAAGCGCGTCTGACGTGATCCGCACGGGCGTTCCCCACTCAGCACGTGATGACGGAGCACACGTGGAAATACTGCACGTCAGAGTGTCATCGCGTGTAATTGGCCAAAAGTGCGCGTACACGCGATTGGCCAATGTACGTGTATTACATCGCGTGTAATTGGCCAAAAGTGCGCGTACACGCGATTGGCCAATGTACGTGTATTACATCGCGTGTAATTGGCCAAAAGTGCGCGTACACGCCATTGGCCTATGTACGTGTATTTCAGGGGTGCGCGGGCACTTACACACGCAAGTACGTCAGCGCACCTGTATGCCTGCTGCGTGGGAATTTCCACACGCTATTGGAGTGGGAACTAGATTCCAGGGGTGCGAGGGTCACACGCTCGCCTAGAACACGCGCAAGGCATTAATTTGCGCACTTATCAATAAACAAGCCAGATGCCAGGATGAACATACCGTTCCTAGCAGCAGTGGCAGTGGGCTACCAAAGGAGGAGGAGGAGGAGAGTCAGGGCCAGAATATTCACACCCAGAACCAGCCTATTCGGGATGCCTGATGACCAGGTGTATGGGAGGTACAGGTTTCCAGCACACATCATACTGGACCTGGTCAGTGAGTGGGAGGATGACCTCACATCACCCACCCTGTGCTCCCAAGCACTCAGCCCCCTGCAGAAGGTCCTGAATGTACTGCACTTCTTGGCCACTGGATCCTTTCAGCGGACAAGTGCCATAGTGGGTGGTGTGTCACAGGCCATGCAGTCACGCTGCCTACACCAGGTCTTGAACATCATCACTGCACGGCCATCAGTCCGCAGGCACATATATCTCCCCAGGACTCATGCAGAAAGGCGGACGTGCATCCAGGAATTCTATGGTGTGGCTCAATTCCCCAAAGTGCTTGGTGCAATTGACTGCACACATGTGGCTCTACGTCCACCCAGGGCAACAGAGCACATCTATAGAAACCGCAAGCACTGGCATTCCATCAACGTGCAAGTTGTATGCAATGCCAAGGGAATAATCACATCAGTATATGCCAACTATCCCGGGTCCACCCACGACAGCTTCATCTACAGAATGTCTACCCTATGCCGGGACCTAGAGGCTGGCCAGCATGGAGATACATGGCTGCTTGGTGAGCATGAATGCCACTGCACATGCATGCATGTCAGATACTGGGTCATGACACAACACCACTAATGATACCCATCACCACCTCCGCAGGGGACAGTGCCTACCCTATCAGCCCCCACATGATGACCCCAATCCGGAACCCCACCACGCCACCCGAGGTAAGGTACAACACAGCCCACATTGCAACACGGGGCATAGTGGAGCGCACATTCGGAGTGCTGAAGTCACGCTTTCGCTCCCTTGACCGTTCTGGCGGGCAGCTGTTATATGCTCCCCGAATAGTGTGCAGGATCATAGTGGCAGCATGTGTCCTGCACAACGTTGCAACACGCCGGGGCCTGCCCGTGGACATGGTGGTGCCCCCACATCCACAACCACATGCACGCCCGCTGCGCATGGGAGGGGAAAGGGCACGGGGGGAGGCAGCCCGTACGCAACTGGTGGCCAACTTCTTCACCTAGGAATCACAGTGCTGGCTAGTGCACACTGCTCTGGCACATACCATCTGACAATCAATGATGACACTACCTGACAATGTCACAAAATTACTTGACAATAAACTGTCAGATACACTTCAGCCTGAGATTGTTAACATGGAAGTGTCACTATGTGTGCACCCCTACCTACACATACACCAGCAATGCATCACAACGAAAAGACACAACTCCATCAATCAAATATGCATTGCCACAGGCGATTCACTACATGACAACATTGCCATGTCACCCATTCCCTTCACAGTCCCGCCACTGAGGACACCATGTCATGGTATGTGAGAGCAAACAAACTGGCCATCACAACATGACACCGGTGTCACAAATAGCAGTGCCCCAAATGGTACATAGCCGCACTTGAACAGCTAACCGCGCTGGAGCCACTACTACACACCTGTGTAAGAGTAATTTCAATCAAATTACACACCAACCCACCCTGAAGCCCACCCAAACAAGACACAATGCATGTAATCAATGGTAGTCTCATTACCTGATTCTGCTGGTATGTCCTCACCGTCCAGATGTACAGTGATGGCGCCACGCAAAAGTGTCAGTGCACATCTACCGACATGTAGTCTGACTCCAGAGAGTATGCCCGTGTGAAGAACTGTGTGAAATACCTGCAAAACATGAGCAACATATGTAAGTAGAGGCACATATCAAACCATCATGCATAGTTAGGTGCAACAACAATGTACACTATGAATGTCTACACAGTATTGACTATGGACTGGCCAACAGCTCATGGGAGTCCAATGTCACTGTGTAATTTGCTGTCACTTGGGCACACCCTTTGCAAGCCCATGGAAACGGAAGCAGGAGGGGTGTGGATGTCTGCTACCCAAGCATCGAAACCAAACTCAGGACAAGCCTGCATGTGCCCAGCCACAATACAGTGTATGCCCAGGTACCCACACAAGGCAACACTCTTGGAAAAGAAAAAAAAATATTGAGAAAAAATGGCCATGAAAGGGCCGGCGGGCGGGGGGGGCACCTATGAGGTCCGAGGACAGGATGCACGCCACAATCCACCTGTGTGGATCATGGGAAACTAAAACACCCCATAGGCTCGTGGCCCACACGGCTACTCTGTTGTGGGAGATGAGTCGCTATCGCTCTGGCCAGACCCTGCAGCTGACTCAGGAGGTGGGGGAGCTGCCTCAGAAGATGGTGTGACAATGGGAGGCAGCCCACGCAAAGCACGAGTTTGCTCCTCCATGGCTGCAAGCAGGCGGGTCTGGTAGTTCTGGTTCTGGGTTGTAATCATGCGGAGGTCCCCATGCAGTAACTTCCGGGATGACCTGACCTCCGCACGAGTTGCCTGCATCTCGGCCGAGAGCGTCCGTGTCAGACGCTCCAGCTGCTCCTCTGTCCTTCTATGGGATGAAGCCTCAAGCTCTAACAGGGTCGACCACTGGATCCTTTCAGCGGAGGTGAATCCTTTTGAGGTGATGAAATTCTTCCCTCAGGCCTTCCCTGTGGCGCTGGGACTCCATGGAAAGTGATTCCCGCAGAGTCGCCAGTGCCGCCCGCCTGTCCATGTTGGACGCCAACATATCCTCCCTGTGTGCCTGGCAGATGGACTCTGTAGCCTGCTCCAGTCGCTCCATCAGCCTTTCTGGGGGGACAATGGAAGTGGCCACCCTATCCATGGCCTGTGCAATCATCTCGGATGATGCTGCCTGTTGGTTGGCCATACCGTAGATGGATTGCTCCCAAGCGGTATTGCCAGGTGGCATACGGCCACCACGTTGACGGGCACCACACCTGCCTGGGGCAAGGCGGACTGCGCCTTGCTGTGCCGGCAAGGCCTCAGGCTGCAGGACTGCATTCCCTCTCTGATCTGCAGCCCCAGGAACAGGATCAGAGATTGTGTGGTGTGGCCCTGCATCCGTAACTACCGGAGGCTGAGCTGCCGACACTGACATCCCCATTGAGGGCAATGGCCCGGCTGCAGGTGGGTCGGACAGAGGAGATTCTCTCCCAAGAACACTCACCTGCGACTGCACATAGGTGTCATCCTCCGAGTCTACACCTGAATACTGCTCGGGGGAGGAACCCCCAGAGACACCCCTCGACAGCACGACCTGCAGCACTTGTGGGTTTTCACCCACAAACACACCACGTCCCTCACTTGTGGAAGGTCGGCCCGGGTTGCCCTCCTGGGACGGCTCAACCACCACATCCCCAGCATCAACAAGTGCTTCGTCCCCTGCAAAGACATGAAAGAGAAAAATTGAAACAGGCATTAGCACCATGGCATGCAACAAGGGCTGATGAACAACAGAGGCAGTAGTTCTACGACACATGTCCCACATGACTGGGAGACCTCCTATGCATTCACCATCACTGGGTCTGTAGGGGAGGCTCAGGGCATACAATGTACAGATTGGAGAGCAACGCCTGCTCACCATGCTGCCTAGCACTGCCATCACACATTGGCCGGTGATTGCCATGTCAAAGGCACATGCCATCACACACATGGCATGTGACATAGCCACCAAGTGAAGAGGGAGAGGAGGGCAACTTTTTTGGATTTCAACCACTCTGGTCCTGACATTGCATCATCACATCAATAAGTTAACATGTTGTACATGGATCTGCTAGTCCAAATTGGCCACGATGCACAGTGCCTTGTCTACATCAACAAAATGCAGTAAACAATGAGATTCCACCTCCCCATCACCTGTAAAGGAATCATATAGCATTCGTGAAGCACCGGTCCAGAAATGTATGAAGGTACAGCGGAGCACTGAGGGGTGGTGGGGCAGAAGGGGATGCCAGTCAACAATCCTACTGGTGCTGGTGTCATTCATGTCACGCAAGTGCAGGGGTGGGTGGCACAATGAAGTGCAAGGGGAAGTGGCGGCTGGAAGTGCTGTACAAGGTAAGTAGGACTTGACGTCAAGGGCAGATGGTGTTAGGCGCAGACAAGTGCTGGGGGGGGTGGCCTATAGGGGTACAGATACAATCATGCAGTGCTGTGGGCTCGGAGGGGACAGGGGAGGTACACACTGCATCTGGCTCGGCAAGGTCCTTGCAGATTTCTATGTGTCCTGCAGAGTTGTCACATGCCGCAGATATGTGCCCTTGGATTGGGGATCTCATCTTGGTGAAAAGGGTGAGGCGCTATTGCCTTTGGAGCATGTGGCAGGCCAGTTTGCCAGAGGATGAGCATGATGCAGGACATTCCCTCTCTGCCACCCGGCACCTGTGGTCTGGGTTCACAAGATCCGAGTCATGCCAGGACTCTGCATTGGCATGGGGCTTCAGACAGGTGGTCATGACCGTGGCAAAGACATCCAGTGTACCTGACATAGAGTGGAGCATGGAGTGGGCCCTGTCAGGATGGGAGTGAGCCTAAGGGGGAGCTGGATGGGGGGGAGATCTTGGCAGCATGAGCCTCGACTGACACACACTTCATGGGTTGGAATACCAAGAAGGTGTGTGACAGTGGTGAGGGTGGCTTTGCCTGTGGGGTGGTGAGGGTGAGCTGGGAGGAGAGGAGAATGTGATCACTCCAGGAGAGAGGAGTGCAGAGATGGACGGAGAGGGGAAAGTCAGATGAGATCAGAGCATCAAGAGTGTGCCCTGCAGAATGAGTAGGGACAGACGGGAGTCTAGAGGGTGAGAGGGAGTTGCTGAGGTCACAGAAAGGTCACGTGGGGGGGTCAACAAGCATGCAGGTGGATGCGTACAGCACCAAGGAAGAGGATTTCTGTGTCTGGGGACATGAGTGAGGAGGAGAGGTGAGGACACTCAGAAAGGAAGTAGTACATTTGACCAGTTTTCCCAGACACAGTACGCACAGTTTGTGAATGTCAAGGTGTGGTAGAGAGAGACGTCACACAAGCCATTCCAGAGTGGAGTAGGTCTAAGTAGGAGTGACAGTGGCAGGAATACCCTCAGGGAAGCCAAGGGCACACCCCCCCTGCACAGTAGTGGCGGGCCAGGGAGAGGGTCTCCTGAACATCAGGTAGGAGTGTGTGAAGGATGCAGACAGAGCTGGCCGTCAGACATGTTTCCATGAGACCAAGGATGTCAAGGTGCATAACCTCATGTAAGTGACAGATATCGGAGGAATGCCTGATGCAGCCGCAGTGAAAGGAGTGTAATTGTGGAGGAGGTTGACAGCCTTGGAGGACTTACGGGGAGTGCTAGAGATCAGAGGTGCAGCATGTGTAGGAGTTGGAGTGGGAGGCGGAGAAGGATCATGGGAGGGTGCAGGGAGGCAGTGCAGGATTGATGAGGAGAGAGGAGGGGGGACAGCAGGAGAGGAAAGGAAGTTGATGAGATGTGGGTAGCATTTCTCAAGGAGAATGAGGTTGGCCTAAGGGCCTTGGACTGAGATGCTCCCATTACCATGCACATCAATTGTGGCCTCTGAGGATTGGAAGGAGGCCAGGAGTACACCCCAACAGGTCCCACCATTGATGGTCGAAGAGGAGCAAGGAGAGAGGACAGGGACCATGTGAAGGGTCTATGGGACAGGCAAAGGCATGTATGAGCAGATGTCAGTGAGAGTTAGCTTTGAGTAGGCTCAGATGCACTTGTCAGCAATAGGGTGGGTCGCATTGGAGGGCAGGGTGCCCTCATTTGACTGTTAGCAAGCAGGTGTCGTGAGTAGGGCACGATGGTCTGAACTGTAGAAGTCAGGGAAGATAGACCATGAAGAGCAGCATGGAGTGTGAGGGAATGGGGCTCGAAACCAGACGGTACCAAAGCACACAGGTAGGAGGTGGATGTCAAGGCAACATCCACAGTATGACAGCATGTTGGTTGGCATTTATATACAGAGGACGCATTAGCATGTGGTATCATTGCATGTCAGGCATGTGAAGATGAAACTTGATTGGCTGGGGGAAAGTATAGGAATGGTATGTAAGACATCAGATGAATAGACAGGGGAGTATGAGCAACAATGTAGTGACAAAATGACAATTCAAGGGCAACTTCCATGGTGTAGGGCCATATGTGCACTGTTGCCAGTTGGGATAGTGCTGTGGGCAGATGGTGTTGCACTGAACATACTGGATGAGGCACATGGGTGCCACTATCAACTCTGCCACACACCCCCTTGACAGGCACCCAACATGAATGCTTCACACACACACCATGCACATGGATAATACACACATGCATGTGCACTCACCGGATGATGCCTCGTAATCAGGGAGATCTCCCACACCTTGGAGTTGTCCCTCGGTGACGTAGGATCCAGCTACGGACTCGTGTGGTGTGAGTTCTATTTCCTGTGCTGGGGACCCACCTCCAGTCACCAAGGTTGCGGCATGACTTGAGGCCAGCTTATCCTTTGCCCTGCGCTTAAGGTCATTCCAGCGCTTCTGGCAATCACTAGCTGTGCGCCTCACTACTCCAAGGGCACTTATTCTGTCAGCAATGGTCTGCCAGTGTGCCTGGCGTCTGGCATGTGTGGTCTTGGACCCTGCAACGATGACCATTTCCCTATCATGATCTGACACATACTGAACAAGTGCATTCAGTTCGGCGTCTGTGAAGCTTGGCTTCCTTGATGGGCCGGACTGTGCAGCTGTGCCTGGGGCATCAGCCTGTGCCGGACGTGCACTCTTCCTCTTGCGCTTGGAAGGGGGTGGGGATCCAGAGTGTCCTACGCCGCTGTGGACACTAGGGGCAGGAGCCGTGGTGGACTCAGTACTGGGTGTGTGGGATTGCACACTCAGCATGGGAGTAGGTGCAGGCATTGGGGGTAGTGGGATGGGGTCAGGCCTGATCTGAGGTGCATGAACTAGGACCGACACAGTCTTGGCAGGGTGTATGAGAGGTGGGGTGGATGGAGCCACACCCTGGCTACGGGGGCCAGCAGATGACCTATCTGGCATAGATGCGCGTGCCCTGATGACACCAATGTGCACCGGTGCACGTGCAGTGGACCTGCTGACCTGGATGTCAGCGATGGGATCACCCTCGGACAGGTCTGGTGCCACAATGGGCTGGTCCGACAAGGGCTGATCAGGGTTGGTATCAGCCACATGACCCTCAACTGGGGGGGGGGGCATGGGTGTCCCTGACT
Organism: Ambystoma mexicanum; assembly: GCF_040938575.1. Lineage (NCBI taxonomy): Eukaryota > Metazoa > Chordata > Amphibia > Caudata > Ambystomatidae > Ambystoma > Ambystoma mexicanum. Next base: position 857,565,919 of record NC_090934.1, on the reverse strand, counting down.
GGTCCTCCAGACTGGGGGGGACAGGGGCACCCTGCAAGTCACAACCACGTCCCCTAGTGGATCCTCCACGGCCACCACGTGTGGCTCGGCCACCTTTGCCACCCTTACGGCTTGCACGCCTCCCAACCATGGCACTGATGTTATTGTGCGTATGGGAGTCGGTGTGCACAATTGTCCTGGGCAATTGGGTGTCAAAGGGGTTGGGTACCAGATGGTATTCGTACCCTAGTGCAGTGGCAAGGCTATATGACACCCCTGGGGAAAGATGACGGGTCACGCAACGCACAGGCACCCCAGAAAAGTTAAGGAACGTGCACAATACCCCTCCTAGACCACGTGTGCTGATGGAAAACCCTGCACTACGCTGTGGCATCCAGTAACACAATGAACGTATGCATGTCACACGCAGCCTAGAATGACCTCTAAAGGGGTAGGCTACACACGGGGCAAGCACAGAAGTTAGATACGTGCGTGACTCACCGTCTGCCAGGTAAAAGAGCGTGAAAAATGAGCGCGTTTGGTTGGCAACACCCCTGCCAAAAGAAGATGTGTACGCTGTCTGAGGAGACAGGACAACAGTAGAAGGGGACACTGTTTGAGGGAACAGGCCCAGGTAAACCAGTACAAGAGGAAAAAGAGAAAAAGCTGTCAGAGGTAACAGGGAGTACGAACTGGAAACGCCGTGAAGTAAATCGCGTGTGAAACGACAAGAAGTACAGAATTCACCCACTCGCTCTCCACGAAAAGCACATACAGGGAAATGGTGTTCTACACTACCTTATATACAGGCCCACACGTACAGCGTCACTTACGGCGTGTACGTGCTTGGCCCATGTTCACCAATCACACGCTTTGTCACTTCTGCGTGTGGATCCTTTTTCACCAATCACACGCTTTGACACTCCTGCGTGTAGCTCACTTTTCACCAATCACACGCTTTGTCACTCCTGCGTGTAGATCCATTTTCACCAATCACACGCTTTGTCACTCCTGCGTGTAGATCCATTTTCACCAATCACACGCTTTGACACTGCCCGTGCAGGTAACTATAGACGCACATATGCTGGTGACGGGTTTTCGCGCGATTCGCTGAGTGTGGGGTTTTCACGTGCAAAATCACTCCCTATCAGGCTGTCCACGCGTTTAAACACGAAAGACCACGCTCCTGGCCAGGAGGCCAAATTACAGTCCCCCAGAGCCCTGAGCACGCTCCCACCTGCCATCTGCTGCTGCCTGACTGCCTGCTGGCCACGTGCCCCACAGTGCTGGTGGGTGGGGGTGGTGGGAGACATGGGTGGGGGCCTGGTGGAGGGTGCCCCTGGTGGATGGGGGGTGGGGGTGGTGGGAGACATGGGTGGGGGCCTGCTGGCAGGTGCCCCTGCACTGCTGGGGGGTGGGGGTGGTGGGAGACATGGGTGGGGGCCTGGTGGAGGGTGCCCCTGGTGGATGGGTGTGCAGGGGGACATGATTAGGTGTGCAGGGTAGTCCCCTGTTTTGTGGGCTGCCTGCAGGGGCCGTGGAGGGTGTACAGGGTACACCTGTTAGGGCCCACCCAGCCTATTCGCGTGTGATAATTCCCACGCACCCCTGTAATACACGTACCCTGGCCAATCGCGTGTTGAACTTCCCGCTACCCCTGTAATACACGCACCCTGGCTGTTCGCGTGTGATAATTCCCGCGTACCCCTGTGATACACGTTCCCTGGCCTATCGCGTGTTCTACTTCACGCGTACCCCTGTAATACACGTTCCCTGGCCAATCGCGTGTTGAACTTCCCGCTACCCCTGTAATACACGCACCCTGGCTGTTCGCGTGTGATAATTCCCGCGTACCCCTGTAATACACGTTCCCTGGCCTATCGCGTGTTCTACTTCACGCGTACCCCTGTAATACACGTACCCTGGCCAATCGCGTGTTGAACTTCCCGCTACCCCTGTAATACACGCACCCTGGCTGTTCGCGTGTGATGATTCCCGCGTACCCCTGTAATACACGTTCCCTGGCCTATCGCGTGTTCTACTTCACGCGTACCCCTGTAATACACGTTCCCTGGCCTATCGCGTGTTCTACTTCACGCGTACCCCTGTAATACGCGTTCCCTGGCTGTTCGCGTGTGATAATTCCCGCGTACCCCTGTAATTCACGTTCCCTGCCTAGTCGCGTGTAGAACTTCCCGCGTACTCCTGATTTGAAGATTGCCCGCTTTGCTTTCCTTGTTTGCCTGCCCTGTGAAGTGGTCCAGGGTTAGCGCAGCCCTTAGCGATGATTTAGCGATTTTGATGGCTTTTCCTTGCGCGAGGGCGTTCTTGGGGGCGTTACTGGCGCTGCTGCAGGCTTGCTGCGATTCTCTGCGCCACGGCTGGTTTGGGAGCATGAAATCCATGAATACGCTGTGCGCGGAAATCAGTTTTAGCGCACGTGCCTGGCGCAGACTATCGCAGGCGCACGCTGTGCACCAGCCGCGTGCGCTACTTGTGCGCTGGATTCTATGAATTACCCTGTTAGTGTCTAAGCAGTCATTTGTGCAGTCAATTTCTTTTTTAATAACACATTTTATTGGTGTTTTTAGGAAAAAACAAGGTTAAACAAATAAACAACGTAAACAATCAATACATGCGCATTGCCGGAGAGGGTTACTGGCTGTTTCAGATGTTGTACACATATGTTTGCAAAGGAAAAAAGGGGGGGGGGGCAGCTTTAGTTGAGCCCGCAGGCAGCGTCCAGTTGTTTTATAATCCTCATTGGGCATCTTCCCATTTCCTCCACACTTTCAGGGCTTTTGCCGGGCATCCTCTGGCCGCGTATACTCTGTATTCCGTTGCGACACAGATATCCACATCCGTTCTCCATTGTTCATAGCTCGGTATTTGGTCCGAGCCCCATTTTTGAGCAATGTTCCTTTTCAAAAGTGCGGTGGTGGTGAACAAGAGCAGTTTTTCATATCTAGATAGGTCAATTTCATCATCTATCCCCAATAGTAGTAGCTTAGGGTTTCTGGGAACTGTTTTCCCCATAACTCTAGAGAGTTCCGCACAGCATGCCTCCCAAAGTGGTTGTATATGTGTGCAATCCCATATGATGTGGAAAAAGGTACCCTCTTCCGTTTTGCATCGCAGGCAGTTCGGATCATCTATTCTTCCCCATCTGTGTAGGGCCACCCTGGGATAGTATACTCTGTGTAATATCTTTAATTGAACCAATCTAAGCCTTGATGAAATCGCTATCTCCCTAGGGAACATCAATGTCATGACCCATTCCTCCGGCAGTATGGCCCCCACGTCCGATTCCCACTTGGTCCGTAGTGACAGTAGATCTGGTGTGCCAAAGGAACTTATGGCACTATATAGAACCGATGTCACTCTCCGGGTAATTGGTTCCGGGAGTAGATTTCTCTCAATGGGGGTGAAGTCCGGTAGGGGGCTCACTTCGGGGAGGATGTTTCGTAGTGCGTGTTGTAGTTGAGCATAGTGGTAATGTTCGGTTTGGGGAAGTCCAAGTCGGAGAGCCAGCTCTGCAAAAGGGACCATGGTGTTATCTTTCACAACGTCTCCCAAGATGGGCGGACCTTGCCGGGACCAGTTCGGCCACCTGGGGAGCGTGTATACACCTGGAAGGTTCTTGTTGTTCCACAGAGGTTGGGCCTGCGATAGTTTGTCGCCCCATCCCACGAACTTGTGTGCGTCTGTCCAGATTTGTGTTAGCTGTGCGCGCATGTTGGGAGTAGCCGCGCGGTCTCTTTTCTTATAAAGGTACAGCATGATGGGTTTTCCAGGAGTGTCCGACTCTAGAGATTTGTTGTGTGGTGCATCGGTGTCGCCGTGTAGTTGGTCATTCACTTTCATCAATTGACTGGCCCAATAGTATGTTTGCATTCGGGGTAGTCCTATTCCGCCCTCCCATATGGATCTTTGGAGTGTAGCTAGGGCTATGCGTGGATGACCGTTATTCCACAGCAGTCTGCGGAGTGTCTGGTCTATTTTCCTAAATATGTTTGAAGGGATGTGTAATGGGGCATTTTGTAATACGTAGAGTAGGCGGGGTAGGGTCATCATTTTGAAGAGTGCAGCTCTACCCAGTAGTGTCAGCGGGAGGGATGACCAGTGACGGGCATCCTCTGCAAATCTTGTCATGACTGGGTACAGGTTTCTGGGCACATAATCAGTCAGCTTATTTGTTATTAGAATACCTAGGTATTTGAATTGTTCCCTTTCTACCCGGTAGGGACATTGGGGCGGGATCGAGTCTCCCTCTTGTTTAAGTGGGAATAAGGTGGATTTGTCCCAGTTTACTTTCAGGCCACTGAAGGAGCCGTATTTCTGCAGTAAATCAGTCACTATGGGGCAGGATCTGACCGGGTCTTGTAAGTAAACCAATAAGTCGTCCGCGTATAGGGACACCTTATCTTCCCAGGCTTCAGACCATCTAAATCCCTTCCATGTTTCGTTTGTTCTTAACAGTATAGCGAGTGGTTCAATCGCTATTGCGAATATCATGGCCGACAGTGGGCATCCTTGTCTGGTTCCTGTGCCGATTTCAAAGGGGCCTGACACGTGACCATTCACTTTCGTGACTGCTAGCGGGGATTTGTACAATAATTTAACCCAGCTCATAAACTGGGGCCCGAATCCCATCCTTTGCATTATCTCCCAGATCGCATCCCACCTGATAGAGTCAAAGGCCTTCTCGAAGTCTACGGCCAACAGGGCCAACGGGTCTCGGATGGTGGTCGCATTCTCCATCGCCATGAATAATCGATGTATATTCATCCGCGTGGATCTCTGCGGCATAAAACCACACTGATCCGGGTGGATCAAGGAGGGTATAACTTGCTGCAATCTATTGGCTAAGGTTTTCGCTAAAATTTTGGTTTCTGTATTGATAAGGGAAATGGGCCTATACGAACTGCAGCACTCTGGGGGTTTGTCCGCTTTGGGTATGACCACTATGGTGGCCTGTCTCAGGTCTTGTGGGAGGGACCCTTTGTTTCGGGAGGTTTCATACATTTTCAGCAAGTGTGGTGTAATTACGCTCGTGCCTATTTTCTTCCATACCTCGACCGGAAGGCCGTTGGGTCCCGGGGCTTTCCCGGGTTGAAGGTCGGCTATGGCTGCAGACAATTCATTCTCCGATATGTCGGTTTCTAGCAGGGCTCTTTGTTCAGGTGTCAGGGAGGGAAGGGTGATTCCCGAGATGGGTGTAGTGTCAATGGGGGAGATTGGCGGTCCATAGAGTTCCTTGTAGTAGCTTGCGAACTCTTCCGCTATGTCACGGTCCGCTGTCACTAGTGTATTCCCCTGTGTTCTGATCGCTCTAACATGTCGGAGCCCCTCGTCACGCCTCTCCAGCCACGCCAACATTTTGCCTGCCTTATCCCCGGTTTCGTACACTCTGGTCCGCATCGCTGCGTGTGCCTGTTTGGCATTGTCCAGGGCGACGTTTTGAAACTGTTTTTGTGCTAGCTGTAATTCGCGATGGGATTCTGGGAGGTCTTGGGATAGATGAGCTACCTCTGCCTCTTGTACTCGCTTTTCGGCCGCCCGGATCGCCGCGGCGTGTTTTTTCCTATGGGCTGCGATCTGGGATATGAGTTCCCCTCTCAGTACGGGTTTGTATGCCTCCCACAATGTTACAGGGCTATCCACTGAGGTTGTGTTCAGTTCAAAGTATGATTCTGTTCCTTTTTTGATATGTTCGACTAGGTCGGGGAAGCCCAGATAATAATTGTTTAGCCTCCACGTGGGTGGGGGAATCGGCCTGTGTGTATTGAGCACCATTACGAGCGGGGAGTGGTCCGATATACCTCTGGGTAGGAGGTGTGCATCGGTTGCTAGATGTAATTCGGAGATCGGGAGAAAAAAGTAATCAAGTCTAGATAATGAGGCGTGTGCTCCGGAGAGGAAAGAGTATTCTCTCGTGCCAGGATGCAAATGTCTCCACACATCTTTCAGGCCTATTGCGTCGGCGAACGTGGCTAGTTTGGTATGCGTAGCTGGATTTCTCGAGCGGATGTGTGTTCGGTCAAGTTCTGGGTGCATGACCTCGTTGAAATCTCCCCCCACCACCATCAAGCTCGAGGAGTCCGCCGCCAACATTGGCGTTATATCTTCAAGTAGTGCAGTGAGTAAGGTAGGTGGTGCATATACGGCTAGCATGGATATAGGCCGCTCCCAAAGAGTCGCGGTTATGTGAACGAATCTACCTCCTGTGTCCTGTGTGACGGATGAGAGGGTCAGTGGAAGTCGTTTGTGCACGAGGATCAGCACCCCCCTAGCTCCCATGGAGAAACCTGAGTGTATCGCGATGCGGTAATTAGTTCGCTTGAAGAGGTTGCAGTTTGTGCCCGCCAGGTGCGTTTCGGTTAGGAAGGCTACATCGGGCGTATAACGGTTCAAATATTGGAGGACAAGGCGTCTCTTGATACTGCTGCCTAGCCCATTCACATTCCAGGTCATTATCTTAATAGACCTGTTCTTGCTTTCAGCGGTGTGGTCAGTCATGGTGGTCGGGAATCGGACATGCCGGGTAATGTTGTGTGTATCTCCGGGCATTGCCCCTTATCCGCCCCCCTGGAACCCGACCCCAGCCTATTGCGCGCATTGATCTTAGAGCAGCAAACCAAACAAATAAACTCTGTCCTAAACACAAACTCCCTCGTACCCTCCCCATACTCCACCCCAACTGGAAGTACCTGTCGCCCCAACATTAGGCCGAGCCTGACAAGGGTCTGCTCGGACCGAACAAACAATCAATACATTAGATATAACTTATTTGCGATTCTGTCGCCGTTGCTCGGCGCTGGTCCTATTACCTTTGTTGAGGGGGGGGGCCCCCCGCTCGAGCCGCCATTTCTTCAATGTGGGGGGGGGGAAAGCTCTGACAGTGCATTGCTATCAGCATGTGTCCGCACACTTCAGTCGGCTTCTCTTGGTGGTAGTCCATCCTGGCCTTGTAGTGGTTGTGCATTCGGGGATCTGTCCGGGCGCGGTCTATTTCGTTCACGTTCCCTTCTATTTGTGGGGCCCCAATCTCCCTCCAGGTTATTTTCTGCCCAATTCCATGCATCCTTTGGGTCATTAAAGTGCACGGTTGTGCCATTATGGTAAATTTTCAGCTGTGCCGGGAACAGGAGACCATATTTGATGTTTTGGGTCTGTAGCTTCTTCTTAAGCTGGTCAAATGATTGGCGTGCTCTTTGTACTTCCCGTGTGAAATCCGGGAAGAAAGCGATTTTCGCGCCGTTGTAGGTCGTGGCTCCCTTGGATCTGGCCATTTGCAGTATCGCGTCGCGATCTCTGTAATTTAGGATTTTGGCAATCACAGTGCGGGGTGGGGCCCCAGGCGTTGGTCTGCCTGTTGGGACTCGATGTGCACGTTCAATGGAGAAAAGTTTCGAAAAATTCTTTGGGGCGTATAGGTCCATGAGCAGTTGTTCAAGGAATAGTTCCATGGAGGGGCCTTCACTTTTCTCAGGTAATCCCAGGATTCGTATATTGTTCCGTCTAGAGCGCCCCTCTCCTTCCTCCACCCGTTCCTCTAGAGTCTTAACACGTTGCAGTACTCTGGTCATCTGTTGATGGATGTTTCGGAGGCCATCTTCCGTGTTGGATATGCGGGTTTCCGCCTCTCCCGTGCGGGACGTGAGTTTCTGCAAGTCATGGCGTAGGAGGGACACTTCTGTGCTGATGCCGTCCATTTTAATCTCCATAGCGGTTCTGGAGTTGGCTATGGCATTCATAATGTCTTTGAGAGAGGGTTCGGGTTCCTCATCTTCAGTAATTGCCGATCTTTCCTGTGTCGGCTCCGTGGCCAGTGTGGGCACCGCGTATTGTTCCATTTTGCTTTGCGTCGTGCCTCTCCTGCTCTTGTCCTTGCCCATGACCGTTGCAGTCACAACTTCGATGAGGATCCGCCTTGATGATTCTAGTAGCGTTGTGCGTGGGCCGGGGCACGGATTTAACTCTCGATCTAATCACAAACGATTTTCTGGGAGCGGGCAAGCGGGAAAGCTGCTCGCAACCACTGCCTCCCGCCCACCCTGCTCCTCACCGTTTCGCGTGCCCAATCACGTGCCTCTCCGTCGCTGTCTGTCGCCCCTTGTTCTGAGTTGGCGGGCGCTCAACGCGGAGCGGAGCGGAGCGCGTACGGTTGGTCACTGCCTTCCCATCAACCGTTCGCTCCTCCTGTATGGCGCTGTTCTTCGTGCCGGATGTCAGTGGCGCACTATCCCAAGTCACTGTCGGCCATCTTGGATTGAGTTCGGCGGGTGCCACGCTCTATCACCTTCCACCGCATTTATCTTCGCCTCCGGCCTCCGTTTTGTTACGGGAGCAACTGCAATGTGTCGTGTCGTCTGTCGGCCAACTTTTCGTAATTTTGCAGGAGTGTCGCAAGTCAAATTCCCCCAGGATTTGGCAGGATGTGTTGGCGGCACCAGGAGCTCAGCGAGCACGCGTCTACATCGGTCGCTCGTTGGCCACGCCCCCTTGTGCAGTCAATTTCAATCAAGTTTTCCAACTATGTTTTTAACATTAATAGTCACTTTTGATTTCATAAATAGTATTCCATAGTTTTGTAAGGTGATTAATAAGATTAACATCATTTCCTTGCATATATCTTTACCACAGGCCTTACGTACCTTGATTTACAAAATGTGCGTCTCCATAGGCGAGGCAACAATTTCTGGCGGATTAATCAAGGCCTCACAATGCAACAAGAGGTGTTTAATACTTTCTACTTCCTCTCCTCCACAAATTCGACATAACCTTTCCTTCCTTATAAATACAATTCTAGGCCCCATAATTTCTAATATCTCTGCCCTGTTAAATGTAATCTTCATGTAGTAATGTAGATTGGTGTTGTTTGGAAATGCATCTACATAACTAGGTATACTAGTCAATGGTTCGTACTATTCAAGGTAGAGGGAGCTATGGGCCTTAGTTGTCAGGCGACAAGATGTTGTTCTCTCTGCATATCCTCAAAAAAAACATTTGATCTGTAGTTTATACCAGTTCATAGTTAGTTCTAGGTTTTCCAAGGCATGGATGGCATGCATCTATTAGCCATATTGTAAATATTCTGAATAGTACTCCCTCTCAACTGCGGCAAAGAGATGTTTTGACCTTTTTCACATTGGACAATAATGACTGATCATTGGAGTGTACAATTCCCCCAGTGATAGTTCAAGGTGCGTGTAATCAAAAGGGTGCTAACTTTGCAAAGCTAAACTCTGCATACAGAAATTCTATTGCTACACTACAGGCCACATTGCATTCATAACTTCTAAAGGCATTTACTTTCAAATGCAGCCAATCTGCCCCTACAATGATAGCCCCAGATAACAGCAGCATACAACATCACAGGAATGATAAACAATGTGTATAATCTCAAAATTGCTCTCAATGTGTAACCCCCATGCTTGACCGCAAAGGCCTTAAGGGCTCCCAACTGCGGTGGGCTTTAAGCATGGCACTGATCAGCCGTGGAAGGCAGTGCAACCTACAATCAGTCATAAGGACATCCAAGTGTTGGAACTAATTAACCTCCTCCACCCTGATGCCATTCAATGACCATGTGTAGCTCCTTCTCCTATTCATTCTAGGGTGTAGAAAGGACATGACCATGTTCTTGATGGTGTTGATTTTTAAACCGTTAGTAGGACAGTAGCAGCTCAAAGTACAGTCCAGTAAGACCAGGTCATCAGCATACGACAACCATTGAATGTGGCAATTTCCCAATTTAGGCTGGTACGATGCTGAAGAATTGATTTGAACTGTGCCTCAGGACTTGAGATGGGGTGTGAGTTTCTTCACCCAGTTTGGAGGCTTGATGCTCGAAAGGGGACTTCGACCAGTGAGTCAGATGTCTGCAGCCATCTAAAAATTGTTTGTGGGCCTATAGAAGGCCCACCTTGCTACTTGCTTCTTGTGTGTGTTTTGTTTGGCTGTTGAGATAGGGGTGGATTGTGAAAGCTCAAAAATTGGTGGTTTGAATGTGTTTTGTTTTTTGTAGTTGTGCTGTTTTAGGTGTTTGTTTATCACAACTTTTATCTCCTTTTATCTATTTGTGTGTGCTATTTAGTTACCCTCTCTTATCTTGCCTTTTTTTGCCCTTACTATCTCATAGACCCTTTGCATTGTCCACAAGGCTTTCTGGGGCCAGGGACCTACCTACCTTCAATGCTGCCTACCCAAATACTGTCCCTCACAAGCCCTCCGCTCATCTATCTCCAACCTTCTTTGAGTGAGCCGGTTCTCCACGCAGAGATTTGGAGGTAGATCCTTATCTTCAGCAGGTACCACCCTTTGGAAGAGCCTCCCTGCCGCCCTTCATCTTGAGCCTGATCTTACGTTTCAGGAACACGGCAAGACCTTCCTTTTCTCCTTTTCCTTCTCTCTCCCTATGCCCTGCTAACCTTAGCATCTAGTCTTTCCCTCCCTCCCGTATCCCCCTAACAGCTTGCCGACTGGCGACCTAGTGTACCCCATAGTCTCACCGGTCCCGGACACCCCCACCAGTCCCCTCTTCGCACTTGCCTCAGGGCCCTACACTCCACCCACCGTTACTGCACTTTAGAAACTAATGCATGAGAGTGCCTCTCTCTGCACTTACCCAAGTCCTCACCAACTGGGTGCACTTGGACCTCCCCTCCCTGTCACCGTCTGTGCACTTGCACGATTCAAATGCACCATGCACGAAGATTGCTTGTCTATTCTCCCTGGACTTCTCCCCTAATTGCTTGTAAAACTTCAGAATCGCCGCCAGGCCTACTTGCTGTGTCTCTACTTGTTAAATGTTTTATACGCACTTACTCTGCCTGTGCAGACTATTATCGTCTCAGAATTTCAAGGACTCTGAGCGACAGTTGTTTTCTCCCCATGTCCCCACCCTCCTTGAGCGCTTTGAAACACTTCCTCTCTATAGGCACTATATAAATAAACAATACCAATAGACAAAAATCTAGAAACTAAACAATTCCTCTTGTACTTTTTCCCTGCTCCTTTTCCCTTTGTGTTACATAAACAATAAAAAAATACAAAAAGTACAAGTTGTACTTTTCCCTTCTAATTTGTTCCATTTCTATCACCCCCAAAAATGTTAAACAAATTTTCGAACACCTTATTTGTTTTTGTAGAAACATTTGCGTGAACCCTAGAAGTCTGAGCCTGTACTTGTCAATCACCTTCCCTGCTGTTTGTGTGTTCAGATAATATTTTCCGATTGTGTGAGTCTTGTGTGAAACAAATTGTTTGTTTTGTAACAGATTTTGTGGTTTGTGCATTGACACCTTAGGCAAACTGTTCTTTTATTTGGAGGAAGTGCTTGGTATAAATGAGGAGCCGGTCTACTCTGTGAACTCCATGTCCGGAGTCAACGTAGACAGGAGGGAGAGAGTAAGCATGAGTGAGGGAGAGACATTCATTAAGGCGGGACTTATGGAGCATGAGGAAGAAGAGATTGAAGAGGCTGGTCCTTTGGATTGCCTTCTTGGGGCAGTCGGACCTTGGGTCAAATTCGGTGGTTGAAGAACCAGGTGAGGTTCAGGAGAAGGATGTGGCTAACAATTAGGAGGAGGTTGTGGTAGTTGAGGTAGATCATTCCAAAACTTTCTGCGGTACAATGATAAACACATTACCTTGGGTTTGGCAGAGAGGCAGCGGTTCCCAGGTGAGGCAGGGAGTCGTAGCCGCAAATGTGCCCAGGAATGGCAGACAGGGGGGAGAGCTGGAGATGGTGGGGCTGCAGGACACTGAAGAGCACCAGGTATCCATGCCTGCCAGTGCATAGGGCACAAGGTAGGCACAGGCATCTCCACAGGGGAAACTGTTCATTTGGTCTGGAGGGTGGGATTACTTCTGCTTGCTGGAGGCTATGACTGTCAAGAGGAGAAAGGCATAGTATCATGCAATCTCTGACTTACTATAGGTAAGTGGGGCAAGGCACAGAAGAGTGCTTTGGGCACCTCATTTATGTGCATGCATTGTAGGCTGTGGCACAATGATGCACACTGTGAGTGCACATCAAATACTAAAGACCGCACTACTGCAGCACATTCCTCCAGCAGTGACAGTGGTGATACCGCAGAGTTGGTGTTGAGAGAATCAATTCTGCAAAGCAGGTACACGTGGGAATACAGTGAGAGGTCCTGAAAAGATTAACCCTTTCTTCAACTCTGACAAATCTAATTGAACTCTTATAATGAACTGCACCTACCAATAGACATGGAGACTGCCTGAAATGTAAAGCTAGAAAGCTAAAAGAACACATCATTTTAAATAATTATACATTTTCATCAGTCGTTTGCTTTCTCAAGGGGTAGCACTGAACACATAAGAACTATCCCTGTTGCAATTGAATGTTGTCGCATCAAAAAATACTAAGTCCAGAAGTCTCTTCAATGTTTCATGTTTATGAAAAGTAATACACATTATGAAAATTTACAACTTCATAAATAATTATTCCCTTAGGATATGCCATATATTGAAACAGGTGTCTTGAAGCATATATTCTGATAATCTTGGTTTTGCTGAAGTAGTAGATGTCTGTCAGAAATTATAACACAAAGGCAAATGTGCTATCAATATCATGAAGAGTGGTTTTGCCCCCACTTTATTTGACTACACAAGCTTAGAAATCATAACCATTGAATGGAGACTGGTGGGTGTATTCTGTAGGAGTTTCTGATTAGGGAATATACCAATGAAGTGAAGCAGCATCACAATGCCCCAAATGAGGATATTTTAGTTATAGACTAGGATGCAGACAAAGATTATGATTAGTCTGGATGAATTGATGGGAGACATCAACTTGTGAGCCAGGATTACATAGATGAGGCAGAAAGGATGATTTCTATTCTAAACAGATGGGTCCAGCCCATATGGGAACCTGTGTAGGTCATCCCGGGGGCCGTGCTGATAGAGGATTTCAATTTGAGAGGGTCCAGACTGATTTCCAAAATTGGAAGCACCATTTGAAGTGAGTACATACATCCCCACTGTATATCCAAATTGCCTTTTGGTTCTTCATGATAATTTCCTGGAGTTATATGGGAGAAAAAGGGGATGCTAGTTTAGGATTGAAAGCAGGATCATTGTAATGTGAATTTAAAGTTTGCTTCTTACTATAAGTGACAAGTGAGATTTTATTTCTAGAAAAAACGATTACATTTCTGTAATTAAGTCCTATTAATATTATACCCAATGTTTTTTTTGTGGGCCTAGTTGATAGACTATGAACCCATATCTGGAAGCTTCATGGCCTGTCAAATAACTTTGGCCTGTGGAAGCCATAGATATATTAAAAGATATTGGGAATGATATGGGAGATTAGTATGTCAATTCCCAGTCTGTAGAAAAGGATGCTATTGTGAACCCCATTCATTTGCTGAATGAAAGTGGAGGAATATTTATCCCCGAAAACCATTCTTCTGTGTGGGGTGTGTGAGCTAACATGCAGGACCCTCTCTATTGATACTGTTGTTCTTCTAAGTCAAACCTACAGAACTCTGTTCGAATTCATTTAAGCCTACATTTAAGCCGCATGCACATAGCGTAGAAATTCTCAATTTTACACTCATATATAGGGCTAAAGTGGGGAAAATATGACTATATAAATGTAATTTTTCTATGTACATTTGACCTGGTACAAATACTTGTTTCCGATGCAGGAGAATGTAAAATGTGCTTGATTTGCTAGTAAGCGACTGAAGTTGGTGCTGGTAAATGATAATTGAACAGTTTTAATGTGCTGGCCAAGAAACAGCATTGCAGTCATAGAATTGAATGTTGTTTAGAGGTGGACTTGTGTTATTTAGGATTAGAATCGTAGAAACATTATTAATGGTGCTGTTGTTTGGCAGAATGGTGCATTATATATAAGGCTTCCAGTTTTATGGTATTTATTTTTCTGCCATTATGGCACCTTTGGGTGTGCCCCGCTGGGGAAAGATGCCTTTTGGACTGGTTTTGGTGGCCAGCATCTTCTCGAAAGTCATGTATTTTTTGGGAGAATGTCTGGGGTCAAATGCTATCAGGGTGACATCCTGGTATGGGGAGGCTGCAAAACGCTTTAGGATGGCACCTAAAAAAGTGTTGAAGTTCATATGGAGAGCTGGGCTAACGATAAGCTTGGGGAAGTGCACATTCTGAGTTTTCAGGGGTGGTATCAAGCTGAAGAATAAATTGATCAGTGGTTATGGCTATCAAATAAATGTGTATAGAATTTTATGGACAAATAGGTTGGGTATAGGTTGATCTAGAATCTATTGAGGAGAATACCTTTGAATGTGAAATGTATGTCAGCAATTCTGAGATGTTCGGGAGGGGAACTTTTCTGTCAAGACATTTCCAGATAAGTCTATGCAAAGCCCCACTGTTCCATTGATTTTCCACCCCATAACAATTGTGGTGACCCTTTTTCGAGGCATCAGTGGGCTCTATTATTCTTTCTTTGACCAAGTGGTCTTGCCCCATCTCTACTTCTTTTCACATGGTCAGTGGCACATTTCTAACCTTAACAGCAACTGGGGTGGTATTGCACAGGTGCAGGATTTCCAAAAATATCTACAGAGGGAAAGAGAGGGGCCTAAACTAGGACAGGAAACTTGACGGGGAGTCGGCCAGACATCACACAGGGTCTCCTCTCACATAGAGTTAACTATGGATCTATTTCTTAGCCTCCTGTAGTTAACCATGTCTTAAAAAACACTGCATTTCATGGATTCAATACAATATTGAATCAGGCGCCCTCTTGCATGATTGCTAATATGTGTGTAAAGAGTTTAGATCCACACATCTTTGATGTTTGTGATCAACTCCTCTGGCTGAAAGAGTATGGCAATCTCACTATGTTTACAATGACAATGTCCCATACCTGATCTTGTTAGTGGACGGTGAAACCGACCTCCAGTGTGCCTGGGGTCAGAATTAGGTAGATCCCATGGTTCTCCTCTCCAAACCACATGAAAGGGCTGAGGGCTGTCACATTGTCACCACAGACACTCCTGCTCTTTAAGGGAGTCAAGAAACAGCAGTCCATCAGAACTGGCAGGGCTTGCCTTCACTGCTTTCCTTGAATGGTTGCAGAATTTCCATATAAATCTACAGAGGGAAAGGCAGGGGCCTGAATTAGCACATGTGCAGGATTTCCTTATAAATCTACAGAGGGAAAGAGAGGGGCCTAAATTAGGACAGGAACTTTGACAGGTAGTCAGACATACATCACACAAGGTCTCTCGTAGAGGTAAGAAAATATAGGCTAAGGGAGTCCACCCAAGGCGCGAGGGCAGGATGTAACTTCCAGAGAAAAGACCTCAAAAGAGGGAGACTGGCCAGCACCAAGTGCTACATCAGACCTGGAAGTCATCCTCAGGGGTGGGCTGCATCAGCCAACCCCTAAGCCAGCTGCTTGAAGTAATAAACCTTAGCCCCCTTTCACTAGAGAGAGGCTGTAAAGCAAGACCAGGGTGTGACAGACAGAAAAGGGACTGCCTAAGGGGGAGGTCAGCCAATCCCAATTCTGACATCAGGACTATAGGCCATCCCAAGGGTGGGTACTAAGAGCCAATCCCCATACCAGCTAACTCATCTGAGCCCTCTTTACCAGAGAGAGGCTGTAAGGTAGGACCAACGCCCTATAAAAGCCGACAAGCTCAGTCTGGCAGGGTGGGAATTTGAAGAACGACCCAGACAGAGGAGTGTGGAAAGGAGATTGAGGTAAAAAAAGGAAATTGGAGGAGAGAAGGGGTTGAGGGACCAGAGGTGTCTGAAGAGTGTAAGGAGGAGATTGGTGACAGTAAGGAGGTGGTTGGTGAGGAGCATACAGATGAGGTTGGTGACAATCAGAAGGTAGTTGAAGAAAGTAAGGAGGAGGTTGGTGATAGTGAGGAGGAGGCTGGCAACAACAAGGAGAAGGTTGGAAAGCAGGAGGAGAAGATTTGTAAAAGTAAGGAGGAGGTTGTGGCAATTACTGCGGAGGTGGTTGAGGAATTTCCAGAGGTTTCAGGGGAATTGTCAGTGACATTTCTCACCTGAGGTTGTCGTGGATGTCTGGGCACTTGAAAATATGGCCGATCACTCTCAGACGCTAAGATGCCACCAGCCTGATAGGCAACCGACAGTGTGTGACCCCTTAGGAGGGACAAGGAGGTAATCGGCGGAAAAAAACCCAAGGGAAAAAACTCAATATGCTATGAAGCTGTGTGGTCTTCTGGTGAATGGAGACACAGAATCAAACAGCCCTTTGGACCACAGATGAAGATAACTGAGAGCGGACTCCAAGACTCACAAGAAAGAAGGGGAAACACAGAGAAAAGGGGAATCAGTGCACAAGATAGAAGAAGAGGATCACAGTCAGAGATAAGGAACAGAAAACGGGAGGAATGTCAACCGCAGATACTGATTTACCTGAAGTGTTGCGACGCATCTTCCATGCAGCTGCCGAGTACAGACGTAGCATCGGGTATCTGGTTTTGTTGCAGCACCAGAACAGGAAGAGCGGGCATCTTGAGTGTGGCTATGGAATGACATTGTCGTGCTGGCGATCTTGGGTGAGGCGATGACTGAAGTCCAGACGTTTCAGTTTCTATGGACTGGAAACCGATTACCTCACAGCAACAGGGAACCAGGACGGTACACCATGTAGCCCATGACAGGAATATCAAAGGCTGATGGTGAAAAATATCAGGTGTACTGTGACACTTCGGTCCAGTTCGGTGGAGACAGAGCATGTGGGGATACTATCAGGAAATTGGTAAGGGGAATACAGATGTGGGAGTATATGAGCAGGAGGAGCTGGGCGATCAGCAGGAGGTTGGAGATTATTAGGAGTGGTTAGGTAGGAGATGGAAGCATTTCCAGACTTTGCAAAATATAGTTTGCAGAGGAGGCTAAAGGTGAAAGCGAGAGAGTGATGGAGGTGGATGGAGAAGATAAGAAGGTGATGAAGTAGCTGGGGGAAGTACAGAGGAGACTAAAGGATATCAACAGGTCCTTCAGTAGAATAAAGAGATTGAAAAATATCAGTTGGGGCCAGGAACTGAGAAACCAAAGAACTAGCCAGAGCCGGAAGGTTCCCTCAGCAACCAACGCCCCAAATATCCTCTCCTCCTGTGTGTAGCCACCCAAATAAGAAGGTTATAGCAGACAAATACCTCCTCCACATGTTGAGCAGAGTAGTAGCCACAGGCATATAAGGGAGGTGCTGGCAGCATGCACCCCCTGCAAGAAAGCCGCTCCATGTGCCCTGTGATGTGTAGCTAGATTCTTTGCAGCTCACTCAAGGTTTAGGGTGATGGCCACTGGTACCTGAGATCAGCTTCCTGTGGGCACTGTTGCCTGGGGTCGGGACAGGAAATCAACGATCCTGCTCACAACACCCTAGAGACCACCCTGCCCTCTCGAGCAGCACCGCTGTGTGGGCCATAAACTGTGGTTTGGTGGATGACTGGTGAATGAAGGTTGCCTCTGCATCATGTTGGTACAGATACACCCTTGGCGTGGGAGAAGTCTCCCCATCTCTGCAAATCTTATCAGTCCTTCTCCCCTCTAAACCGCATAATTCCTGAGCCCTGACAAAATTGTTTTGCCTCCCCTCTGGTCTGCTCTTAAAACCCAGCATTCTTTTAATCTGATCGGGCACTCAGTGGTGATCTCTAGAAATTGGGTGAGTATACAGGCATGTGATTTGACTACATGGCACCGGTGGAGTGCCTGGGCATTTAATGCTAATCTTTGGTATTGATGGAAATACCTAATCATTTGTTTATACTCCCTGGAAATGTATTGAGAACCTGGGAATTGTGCGAAGGTCCCTGACAATGGCCTGATTTCCTAGGCAACTGTGGCATTGTTTGGCAAAAGAGAAGTGCCTGGGTGTTCAGTGGTGATCCCTGGCAAAGCAGTGAACACCTTGACAATTGATGGTACTCCCTGTAAAGGGAATGAGAATCTGGGCATCTGATGGCAATCTCTGGCAATAGGGCAAGTGCCTCAAAATGTAATGGCAATCCCTGGCGATGGGGCAGGCACCTGGACATTTGATAACAATAACTGACCATGGGGTGAGTACCTGGGAATTTCATGGCAATCTCTGTCGATGACTGTGTATATCCCTGCATATAGCCATTCGAGGGAAATCTCTGTCAATCTGGTCACCGCATCAGAATGTTAGAAATGCTTAGCAAGAAATGTGATGCAATGCCTTCCAATAGAATGACTGCCTGAGCATGTAATGGCATTCCTTGTCTTTCTTGTCTTTGGGGAAGGTGCCTGTGCAGTTGAAAGCAATGCTCAGTAATAGGATGAATATTTGGTCATTTATTGGCAATACCTGGCAAAGGGGTGAGTGGCTTGGCATTTAGTTGAAATCCCTAACAATGGGGTTAGTACCTGGGCATTTGATGGAAGTGCCTTGCAAAGGGGTGAGTAGTTGATGGCAGTCTTTGGCAACGGGGCAAATGACTGGGCATTTGATTTTCAATGGGATCTGTACCTGTGCATTTGCTGACAAAACATGGCAATGGGAACACACCTTGGGCAATGTGCTAAGTTCCTGGGCCTTTGATTGCAATCTTTAAACAGAGAGCTGGCTCCTTGCCATTTGATGGCAACAGTCGGCAAAGGTGTGGGTTCCTGGGAATGCCATGACTGTGTCAACAATTGGTGAGTACATATACTTGTAATATCATTCTCTGGAATTGGGGCCAGTACCTTACCAGTTGACAGTAATCTTCTGCAATTGGGTCAGTACTTGGGAATTTGATGGCAATCTGTATCACTGGGGGAATGCCTGGACATTTCATGCCAATGCCTCGCAATTGATGAGTTCCAAATTAGTTCATGTCAATCTTTCGCAATGGGCAAAGTATGCGGGCCTTTGATTGCCAATATGGAATGCATTTGAGTATTAGATGGAAATGGCAGGTAATGGGGTGAGTAAGTAGCCACTTGATGGCAAAGCCTGGCACCAGACGTGGATACCGGGGTAACTGATGGCACTCTATGGCAGGGCATGTTATAGCAATTCCTTGCAGTGGAATATGTAGCGAGATAATTAATCAGAATGTCTGATTTTTGATAACAGTACCGGCACATTTGATGACAATACCTGGCAAATGTTGTGAGAACCTTGTTATTGGATGGCAATACCTGACATGTTTTGGGAGAATCTGTCATTTCCTAGCAAAACCTGCATTAGGATGGGAATATGAACCATTTGAAAACAATACCTGGCATGTGAGTACCTTTATTTAGTGGTGGAGTACCTGGCATTTGATAGAAATACATATCTTAGAATGTGAGCACATGTTCATTTGATGGTCGTAACCTGCATATGAGGAGAATACATGGCAGTTAGTAGAACTGCTAAACATGATTTGAATACCTGGGCATATATTGGCAATACCATACACAACAGAAAAAAATCCACCTTGCTAAATATCAGTGTGTTGGCTTTGCCAATGCGTGTTTGCTATTTAGCACTATAGTGAACTTCTGTCACTGTGGGTTGATCAGCCTACCTATAGTTCCCAAGCTTGAGGTCATCCGATCAGTGTCTGTGAAGGTGAAACGGGGAATAAGGTGTCCGCTTTGTGTGTGGGTCTTTGCCTGTTTGTATGCTGCCCTTGTGTTCCTTGTTTTCTCCTGGTCTGTTGCCTCCGCGTTTGTCTGTATTCTCATATGTGTGTCTGGTCTGTGTCTGAATGTTCTCCACTGTGTGTGTGTTGGTTTTTCTGCACTTGTGCATGGACTGCCCCTGTATGCTATTGAGCCATGTTCGTCTGTCCATGTGCTGCCCCTCTGTGAGTTTTTCCCGGCATATTTGCATATCTTGTTCATATGAGGGACTAATGGTCAGGGTTTTTGCTCATGTTTAGATGTGTGTAGGTCTAGTAAATGTGTCTTGCTGACTCCCATATTACCATCCTTGCAGTTGGCAATTTCCAGCTTTTGGCTTCTTGACATAGTCCCGCCTTAAGGAGCCAGAAAGGTGAGAAATAACACTCATGGGCGATTTGGAAGAAGTTGACTTCTCATCCTTGACTCTCTCTGTCCCTTGCTATGGTCTTTGAGTATTGCTCCCCAGACTTGTTCTGGGTCCCCAATGTTCAGTTCAGGTAGGGACACTGATATTTTCTTCGAGGAAGTTTTCCCTGCAGAGCATTGTTTAATGTTCCTTGCGGGTTGTGTAGGTGATTGATTACCAAGAAGTTGTAGTTTCCCTTGGGTTTGTCTGGGAAGTTCTCCCAACAGTAATTTAGCTCCATTTGTTCCCATAGCTTTGTATTGTCTCCAGAGCATAGGCCTGTTGCAGTTGTATTTAAAGGTCATGATTTTTTTTTCTTCGCCTACAATTTTTCTTTCTTCTGAAATCTACCCAATCCTTTCAGGGGACACCCCATCCTCCAATTATGATGCTCTTGATTTTCCACCTCATGCCCTGTGGATGTATATTAGGTCCAGCCCTGTGCGGCTGCTTTCTCTCCTTGTTATTGGGATTTCTTCTTGTTCACCACCTCCTGTTTTACTGGTGTTTGGGCTAAACCCCTGAGTCTTCAATCTCATGCGTTTTGGGGATCCTGCAGTCTAGGGAAATGTGTAGATGAGTTGTGTAGTGTGGAATTCTCTGGGTAACTCTTGGGGGCAGGGAAGGGCAGGTTCCCTGCAGCAGGCAGTGACAGAGGATCAGTTGGCAAGGAGGAGGGAATGGTCAGGGCACACCTATTGTCTGTAGTCCAGGCGGGGCTCTCTGAGAGCTCTGCATCAGACGGTTTCACGTTGAGAGACCCTACAGAGATGGGCACTCTGTAGGGGATCTGTTTAGTTGGTCAGGTGTATGGGGCTTTCTGTCTGCTTGCTGCTTGCTGTTTGCGGCTATTTGGAATCATGACCTCACAGGTGATGGGTGCAAGCTGACCGTACCTGATTTGAGGCAACGGCTGAGTTTAATGCATTTTCAGTACCACAAGATGAAGCTTCTGACTGCAGTTGTTGCATAATGATTTTAAATAAATAAGTCAAGGGGTCCAAAAAGATCAGGAAGGCAGCAAGGGGGTGCTGGATTGTGCCGCCCACGTGCCGCAATTCTGCAATGGCCGTTCTGGTTCCTCTTGCCGCTAAATGGCGGGCAGTACCAGCAAAACATTCTTTCGAGCACGGGATCCGCACACGCTGCTATTTATTCACGCGTTTCTTTTATTCATGCGACATAAGTCTACTCGGCTCAGATTCCTGGTGTGTAGCCAAGCCCTTGGTAGCATCGACATGAAAAACAAACTGCTCTCGCTTGATGAATTTAATTCCCTCAACCCCTTGTGGGCTGCTAGATTTACACACACAAAAAAAAACAAGAATCTGTTATTGTCTTGAAACCATTAGTGTTCTAAATGTTAGGCAAGTGAATTTATCATCCATTCCTCCGTGCTTGGACATACCAAATGCATCCTTGTAAAAGTTGTAAACATTAGAGTCCGCGTTAGTGACTCTGTAGTTAAGGTTACGTTGGACTTCCCATAGGACCAGCAGTTTATGGATGGCTTGCAAGTGTAAATCCGCCTAGTGGTTTCTTTTAAAAGTGTAAACAAGTAGCTACAAATCAATGAGTTTATATCTCAGCTGGGCCAGCACTGTCCGGGGCAAACATATGGATGTGTGACTATCTGATTGGCTACTTTGCATTCTGGTCCACGGTCTCTTTTCCAGGGAACCCAGACAGCCATCTAGATTAGGGAAGAGCACATTAGTTTGGTTGCAAATTGCTAAGTATTTTTGAAGGTCCAGCATTGTGGCACTCTGAGTTTTTGTGGGGTCCAAATGGATTCTGTGCTGTAAATAAACATATATATTCCACATTGTAGCCTGGGATAGGCAAATTATGCCCAGAAAAATAAAATAAAATTGGACCTTCTCCTGCAGCAGTCTGTATGCAATGTTGTTGCTCAAAGATAGAAAAAGGAAATATTTAGCCACTATGAGAGTTGATAAAAACATCATTCAGACGCAGAGTGTTTGTGGCAAACTGCTGACCTCCCAGATGTATTTTGTGGCCTCTTGACTGTGGATGGTCCAGCCAGAGGCTGCAAACAGGGTCACTGGGTTGCAGATCAAACGTTGGAACCCTAATTGTGCACATGTGGTTTGCAGGTCACTGACATTGTAGCCACGGATGGCGTCTCACTCACTGATGCTCAACTCCCCTAACACTGAAGTTCTCTATCCCGAAGCCAAACAGGCTATCTCTTTCTCCCCCCTCTTCTTCTCTTCTCTCCTGACTGCCTTCCTTACTCTCCTTCCACTCTCTGGGTAACGTTGGTGTCATCTTCGACCCACCACGCAACTTCTCCCTCTTCATCTCCAAATCTGCCACTGCAGCCAGACTCAACCATCTCAATATCAGAAAAATCTGCCATACTGCGAAACAGCTAATCTCCTCCTTAGACCTTTCTAGATGTGACTCCTGTGTCAGTCTCCTCTATGGCCTTCCCAGCTATGCTTTTTCATCTCTGGACAAAGTGCTGAGCTTCCGGGTCTGCATATTTTTGAACCATTCTTACTTTACCTCTACCTCCTCTGCCTGTTGCCAGATTTGCTAGCAAAACTATCAGTGTACTCGCCCTGCCCTACCTATCTGCTCATCTCCCTCCCTATTCTCCACCTCACTCATTGCGATCATCCTTGGCTCGCCTCCTTACCGCCACTCTAGCCTTCTGTGCTCCCTCTCATTTCCGCTCTCTCTCTCTCCCCTACCCTGGAATGCTCTTCCTCTTCCTCTCTGCACTACTCCAACGCTACCACTATTTAAATTCAACCTCAAAGCTCTCCTTCTTTCTGAAGAACCTGTTTCCTAGCACTCTACGCTAATTCATCACCCTGTTGTCCTCTCTCCCTACCCTTCATGGACAACCCTAGAGCATGTTTCTGTAATCCTTAATTCGGCACTTTCTCCACCATCCCATTCCTATGTCATACTGTCCTGGTATTAATGGTATATTTTGTACATGGTTTTGTGCCAAAGATGCTTTGCTTTACCTTTGGCTTTAATAAATAAATAAATATGGCTTCCCCAGGGGATCGACATGTCCATGGACACAGAAGGTGGTCTGCAGTTCTTTATGGGTTATTGCGATATTCAATTTGTGGAGTAGGGTGGAATGCACTGCCCCGGTGGAAGTAATCAGTGTGCATGATTAGTGACAGCATTGGGAGGTGGGGGGGATTTCAGAAATAAATACACTGCATTTTCTGGGCAAGTTGAAAAGCTCTGCTACATTAGAAGTAGGGAGAGTAGTTGGGTGCAAGCTAGGGGTGATTTATGCGCTTGTGATTATATGTGTCAAGCAGGCCTTTTGTAAATTTGTAGGTAATCTCTGTTTGTTGCTGATGAGTTTATGAAGCACTAAGTTGCGTGCTTTAGGACCGCTGCATAAGGACCAGACACCATATTTAAACCTGCATGGTAAATGATGCCTAAAGTGCTGATTTTTTTCCACCAAGGGACACTTGTCCATAAGTGACGTGAATAATGTTACAGTTGTTTTTTGACCCATCTCCCATGGGCCAAGACGCAGTAAAATAAAAAGTGAGCATTTGTTTGCAATTCCAGGGCTGTTACAGTATCTATGTTAAGAAGAACATAACATGTTCTGATTTTATTTTCTTGCAAATTGCAGGCGTGGTACACTTTCACAATTTGGTATAGATATGCACACATGTGCACACACTAGGCACAGTGGTTTGTGAAACACGTCTGCACTGGCTGCATGTATGCAAGACGCCTCTCCCCCCTTTCATCCGATTATGCAATTGTTAACTGTATATATGTATATACTGTGTGCTCTCCTACATTATTACTGCGTATATGCCATGTATCTATTTTACTGTCTGTAACTAAGCTTCGCAAATTCTTGTATCTGCTGCGCCCTGTTACCCTCGGGTATTCCGGCGCATTACAAATAATAAACTTAACCAAACCAAACCATATAGAATGACATAAACATGAGTGTATCCTGCCTCTAGACTTTTTAGCAAATACATGAGTAATTCTTGACACTAACATCACTTTAACAAACGTATTTCACTTTGATCAGTGCATGGTGGATGAGCAAGTTAGGGCTGCATTGCTGGTGCATGGCATACGGCATTGCCCCCTTGACTTGCCAGGCTACACGAAGTAGCCACTGGCCACATTGCTCAAATGACACGAAGTGGCCACTGGGCCTTGCCACTTTGGTCATAGCCAGTGGCCTCATTGCGCACACCAACCAAAAGTATCCACCAATCAGGACCTAAGGCTAGGCCCAACAACCACCTTACCCCCATAACGGATCAGTGAGGTCGCTGTCATGGCCAGTGACCACATTGTCCAAAGCATGCCCTTGGTCCATGCAACGCCAAGTTTTCCAAAGTAATCACTGGAGCACTTTACCCCATAACGGGTCCATGGGCTACTAGCCATCACACATTGACATGGACAGTTACCACATTGCCCAAAAGCCATGCCCCTAGCCTCACTAAGCCAAACCATCCTGAGTAGCCACCGGTTCTAGCTTGTGGCCAGAGCCATTGGCCACTTTTCCTCCACAGCATGTATGTGGGCTTGTTGTGAGATCACACAATGACACACATGACACTGACTTCTTGTATTTAGAGACATTATTTTTCTTAGGGGTCTTTTTAAAAGGAATGATTGAACAAACGCCTATAGGTTCTAGAAGATAGACCATAAATGATGAAGTTTGGTATAAACCACAGACTGAAATAATTGGAGCAACACAATGTGGGGTTTTCCTTAAGGTGTCCACCACCTTTGTGCATTCTGGTTTAAGTCTGTCACTCTTTGGGATTCCCTATCCTATAAAGTCCCAAACTAGGTGGCCAACGAAAATGTTCCAACACCTAATCTGAGCGAATATGTAGCCTCTTGGCTACTCTAAGCTAACAACATACTGGTTCCAAAGTTTGCCAAAGCAAAGTTTAGGAAACCTTGTCTTCAAAGTCTGATTCTAGTCTAACACAACAAAACAGAAGTATTCCTCTGGGAAGGTTCATGCAGTGGTTGCTCGCAGGCTGGTTTCTCCTTCAGGCAGCTCTGCTTTCAGATTGCTTCTCAAGTCCTGTGCCAGGTTCTCTGCTTCATTCTATGCTCTCTTCAGGCTTTGTCTCAGAATTTCCACTATTACTTGCAAGTGTTTCCAGCTCTCTGGTTTAACCTTCTTCCCATCTGGTCTGCCAAGGAACTTTGGGTTTTGAAGATTCACACTCGGTCTCTCTCAGACCTTGGGTTTCTCATTCTTCACAGTAATGGATATTTCTCCTCCCACATCAAGGTCCTTGCCTGGCAGCTGATATTCCAACATCCTCCCACAGGTTAGGCACTGCTTTCTTTTATCTTAGGGTCACAGGTGAATAGCCTTGGGCTTTGGCATTCCAGTTCCTCAAGGATTGAGAGGAGTTCTGCAATCGCCAAGGTCAGAGTCTGTCCTTCATATTCCCTAAGCTGGGTCTTGGCTTCAAATTTACTTCCTGATAGGTTACCCTCATCTCTGTTGGAATTCTCATTCCTGATTGGTTATTTCCCCGGGAATCCTTAATCCGTCTCATTATTCTGTTAGCCCCTGACACTTGTTGTCCGCACTTACCCATGGACTTGCCACGTGCTGGTCGCTACTCACTTATTGTTATCATCTCGTACTGCACTTGCCACATGCTGGCCGTTACTTATTGTTCTCATATTGTGCTGCACTTGCCACATGCTGGCCGTTACTTACTTATTGTTCTCATCTTGTACTGCACTTGCCACATGCTGGCCGTTACTTATTGTTCTCATATTGTGCTGCACTTGCCACATGCTGGCCGTTACTTACTTATTGTTCTCATCTTGTACTGCACTTGCCACCTGCTGGCCGTTACTTACTTATTGTTCTCATCTTGTACTGCACTTGCCACATGCTGGCCGTTACTTATTGTTCTCATCTTGTACTGCACTTGCCACATGCTGGCCGTTACTTACTTATTGTTCTCATCTTGTACTGCACTTGCCACCTGCTGGCCGTTACTTACTTATTGTTCTCATCTTGTACTGCACTTGCCACATGCTGGCCGTTACTTATTGTTCTCATCTTGTACTGCACTTGCCACATGCTGGCCGTTACTTACTTATTGTTCTCATCTTGTACTGCACTGTCCCTTTCCACGCAATTGCATGATCTGAATGACACCTGGCCTAGTAGCATCGTTGTCTGTCCTCCCTATGTTCCCCTCCATTGCCTCGTCGCGCCTTGAAGCACTTGTGCATAGGTGCGTTATAAATGCCAAATCATATCATATTAATGCAGCTTTTGCATTGGGTTATTATCTGATAGTCTTCATCACCGTTAATGAGGGCCAACAAGGATTTTGTGGCATTCACAGTATGCAGGGCCATCTTGGAATGTCTCTCTGCATGGTAAGTAACTCTGCTGTGTTCTGTCTCCCACACCCTCGCCGTGCTTAGGACACTGGAGTGTGGAGTACATAAGCCTTCCTCATCTGACTCTTTCTCTGTGAGGATTTGGAACCTTTTTTTCTGTGACTTGCAACCACCACAGGTTTGCGGATGCACTCCTCTCATGGTTACATATCAGTTGCTCCAGTGCCCAGGCTGCAGGAACGCTTGGCAAGGCTTCCTGGGACTTGCTCTGCAAGCCAGCACTCCACAATATGGCTTCTGAGGTGGCACTGCCACGATTCTGTGGGGAGAGCGAACAGCAGAATCCCCCCATCCTCCTCCTGGGAGACACACCATGTAACCGCCGGAACAACAGAATCCCCCCACCCTCTTCCTGGGAGACACACCATGTAACCGCAGGAACAGCAGAATCCCCCCATCCTCCTCCTGGGAGAGACACCATGTAACTGCCGGAACAGCTCAGTCTGTGGTGGCTCGCTTCCACCTCACATAATCATGGGGACTTGAGTCAACTCTTTTTACAAATTACCTTAGAATGATTTCCAAGGTGCTACGCACTCTCACATACGTGCCAAAAAGGCTACCGCAACACTGAACCAATAAAAATGGTATAAGCAATAATCAAGAACACAGAAAGAAACATGTATACAGTCTGATTTTTTAATGTGCCACAATCCACAGGAACCAAACACATCTGTAGCCAATGCATTACGGACTCAGTCAGCCATAAGGGCTAAAGTTATAATGTTATAAAAAGACAATAATAAGAAACAATGAATACGAGGGAACACTAAGAACACACAAAAGTATTCATGCATACATAGATTATATCCAGTGCTGGCCCTGAAGATACTTTGAATGATGGAAAAAGCTAATTCCTGTTCTCCTGTACAAATCTAACAAGTCCTACTATGTAAATGTTTCTGTGTTCTTGAGTATTTCGGACATCATTTCCATTGGTTCAATGTTGCAGTAGCCTTTTTGTCACGTATGTGAGAGAGCATAGCACCTTGTAAATCATTCTAAGGTCATTTGTAAACGTTTATAGTAGCCCCTCGTGTCCGGGGCATTAGCAACAGTACTCTTTGAACTTCCATTATTGTTAAGGCCTATCAGAGTTTGGTGGGGCCCATCATTGCCTCCTGCATTCCGATACATTCCTGACTTCTGCACCACACTCCCCTTTCCTTGCAGTGTGGCTCTCTCCAGAGTGTTTATTTATTTATTTATTACATTTGTATAGCGCACAAGGCAGCCCCTAGGCATCGCGGTGCTGTTACTTGTAGTTACACTTAGTTACAGGAACAGTACATTCCATTATGCATTTAGGCAGGTGTAGGTTAGGTAGCTGAGGTGTGGCATGGTTCCGTGAAAAGTAGTGTTTTGGTAGCTTTTCTGAAAGCTAGGTGTGAGCTTTCACCTCAAAATGCGGGTGGCAAGGCGTTCCATTGCGTAGCTGCCAGGTAAGGGAAGCTGGTGTCACCAGCTCAAGCTCTCTTAAATTTGGGCACTGTGAGCATGTTTGCATAAGGTGTTCTAGTAGGTCTGGTTGTGAAGATGGGGTGGACTTTTTCAGAGAGGTAGGTGGGAGCGGTTTGGTGAATACATTTGTGTGTCAGAGCAAGGGCTTTGAAAATAACTCTCTCTTTGATTGGAAGCCAGTGTGCTTCTTTCCTTGCATCTGTGATGTGCTGTCTTTTAGGGATGCCTAGGGCTGCTCGTAGGGCATTATTTTGAATGACCTGTAGTTTAGCCAAGTTTTTTGTGTGGAGGTTACTAAGAAGAGGACATTACAATAGTCCATTCTTGAGCCAGTAATGGCTCGTGCGATGGTAATGGAGTTTTCTTTAGATAGGAATGGTCTGGCTGCTGTCATAAGTTTAGCATGGTAGGCTGCTGCAGAAGCGATGGCATTGACATGCCTGGTCATTGATAGTTTAGAGTCAAGGTAGACTCCCAGAGCGTTTACTGCGCTGGCAACTGGGATTCTGATATTGTCGATGCTGAAGTGGCTGAACTTAGGGTCGAGGTTCCTGAGTGTTTTGCTGGTGCCAACTAGGAGTAGCTCTGTTTTGTCAGAGTTGAGGCATAGTCCATTTACAGCCATCCAGGCTTGGATTGTGTTGTAAATGTCATTTAGGGTCATGGAGTTGGTGTCATAGTCTCCTGTTAGGGTAAGGAGGATCTGGGTGTGCGAGATGCAGGACCCTTGTGGTACACCGCACAGAATAATGGTGGGTGAGGCTGAGGCAGAGTCCAAGAAGACTTGCATGGTTCTTCCTTGCAGGTAGGATGATATCCATGCAGTTGCTTCTGGTGAGAATTTGGCTGTGGTGGTTAGGTGGTGGCATAAGACCTTGTGATCAACAAGGTCAAAGGCTGCTGTGAGATCTAGGAGGAGGAGGAGAGCTGGTTTGCTGGCATCCCTAGCCTCATCCATCTGTTTTTTAGGTCAAGTAATGCGGTTTCTGTGCCATGTCCTGGGCGAAAGCCGGCGCACCCCCAGGAGTTTGTTGTCGTCAATGAATTTTTGCACCTGGAGGTATGCTGCTTTGTCTAGAATTTTGAGCACAAAGGGCACCGTGGTGATGGACCTGTAGTTATTCGGAGATGATGGGTCCAGAGTCGTTTTTTTTAGAAGTGGGCATACCCATGCTTCTTTGAGGTAGGTGGGGACTTTGCCAGTGGCAAATGAAGCATTCACAAAAGCTGTAAGGAAAGGTACGAGTGGGCTGGCGCATTCTTTGATGATACTGGCTGGGCATGTGTCTCCTTTGCACTTGGATGGCTTAACGGATTTCATGATATTAATCATGTCCTTTTCTTCAATTTTGTTGAAGGAGAAGGGAGTGCAGGGGTCCCTGGGTGGTGGTGCTGCAAGTGTTGTGGGAGGGTGTGGTCTTCAATGTTTGTCTGGATGATTCAATTTTGGTTTGGAGTGTGTTTATTTTGTTACGCATGGCTGATTGGATTCCTTCACACCAGATTTTGTCTTTGTTAAAGTTCTGTGGTGCGGGTGTGGGGGTTTCTAGGTCCCTAAAGATGGAGAATATCTCTTTCGTGTGGGATTGTGCTTCTTGGATTCTGGTTTCAAAGGAGGTGGCTTTAGCTCCAATGATGGCTTGTTTGTATTCTTTGGCAATACTTTTGAAGTCAAGTTTTGCTTTATTGGTTTGGGTGGATTGCCAGAGTGTTAGGGCTGCACGTTTCTTGGTTCGCAGTGGCAAGAGGTCAGCGGTAAATCAGGCATTGGTGTGTTCTGTAGGTTTGGCTTTACATAGTTTCAGTGGTGCGTTATCTTCAACTGCTACCTTGATGGCTTTGTTGTAGGTGAGAGCCAGGATGTTCAATGTGATATCTACTCTGATAGTCTATATTGCTTTGTTTTTTGCCCCTGTGGTGAGTCTCTTCAAATGAATAGGGATGCAAAGTCAGGAACAACTTCATGATTCAAGCATTAGAATTATTTTGATGTGTTAGTCAAACCAGGGGGACGTGGTCGATGAGCAGGGTGGATCTCTGTCTCTCTGGGTAATAATTCGGGGTCTTTATAGCCGATTTTATGGCCAAAGTCTCCAACTCTTTAGTGACATAGGCCCTCATCATGGATCCGACGGTAACCCTGCCAGTGATACTGGTGGTTTGCCACCTGACCTGTAAATAATTACTGGCGCCTGACTTGCCTGTAAGATTGGGGGATTACAACCCCAGTGGTCCGGGAAGTCAGGCACCAGCAATTTGTAAGTCCCCATTCCCATAGAACCCTATGGGACTCTATGGGAATGGGGACCACGGAAGCACCGGAACCGTGGTTAATGGTGCCGGGATTTCAGTGACGGCTTCCCTACTGTGGCCGCAATGCCTGGCAGGGTCATCCCTCTCGGGCACAGTGGCTCTGGCAGGCAAACCCGTAGTGTGCCGGTCCGGAAATAACAGTGCCGGTAAGTATACCGGCACTGTTGTTTCCAGACCAGCACACTTGTAATGAGGCCCCTAGTGATTCTTGATGGAAAATAGCTTCTTGCTAGGGTACATGAAGGGGTTCTCTTTTCCATTGTGTGTCTGGGAAAACCCAAGCCGTAGGCCCATTTTGGAGGAACCGGTTTGTTGTGTGAATGGTTTTGAAATGTCTTGCAACAGAAATGCTCTTGCAAACTCTCGCATTGTGAACAATGCAGTATTGCGTAGGCAATCTTTTAGTTAATCAAAGAGCTGTTATTCTTCCTCACCCCACAGTAGAGTGTTAGGACAATGATGTTATAGTAGAGTAGAGAAAGGTGGAATAAAGCACCGTGAATAGCTGACTAACCCCAGGAACCCCTTCAGTTTATTTTTGGTGTGAGGCACTGGAGTGTTCTTAACTGCCTCCAATTGTTTCTCTTGGGACTGAATGAGACCGCTGCCCACAAAGACACCTAAATATTTCATAGCAATCTGCCCCAGATGACACCTATACACTGAATGCGCTGTTAAGCCTGTGGCTCTAAGGCACGGAAGATCAGATATAAATGGAACATGGAGCATGTGATCAGCCCAGGTGGAGCTATGGATAATAAAGGTATCATGAAAAGCTCCATCAAGTGCCTGATATGGCTTCTGGATGTTATCCATCAGCCTGCTGAAAGTGGCTTGTGCTCCTTTTAATCTGAACAGCTAAAACACTCAATTGCATAATTTACTTGTGTGTCAAAAGCTCTTTTTTCCATGTCACAATTGGGATACGTAAGATGTCATGGGGAAACGCACTTGGCGCTCCCATACCTCTATATTCATGTCAACCTGGAGCATGGTATAGGCACCAAAGTCCGACGTATCATTCACTCGCTGGCAGTCAGTGCAGAATCTGCAGCTGTCAGCTAGTGCTTTTAGAGCGCAACACATGCAATGACCATTGACTTTTCAATCTGACTAATTGCCTGGTTGGTGAATGGATGCAGTGAACGAAACCTTCTTCCTTCCTAGTCTCCACAGAAAACACATTAAGGAACTTGGCAATCAGGACCTGAAGGTCTTGTTTCTGCTAATTTCTGATTCGCTTTTTCCAGGATAAGCTGTGGGAGGCCTCCAGGGCACATGAGTTTGGGTATAGGCTCTGATTACAACCCTGGCGTTAAGGGGTTAACGGCGCCGTAAAAGGCTGCGGCGCCGTTAAACCCTTAACGTCAGATTCACACTTTAACACCTGCTTTTTGCAGGTGTTAAAGTCCAACCCGCTAAGGGACCTTGCTGCTAATTACGGCACCGTAATTTACGGTGCCGTAATTAGCGCCTTCCCCATTCCCATTGATCCCTATGGGCCAAAAATGGGAATGGGGAAGGGGCCATGGTGAATGGGGATTTACCGCCCCGCCAACCTTGGAATGGGGCGGTAAATCCGCCATCCACCATGGCGGAATCCGGCATGGACCATGGTGCTAATAGCACCATGGTCCAACGCCAGGGTTGTAATGAGGCCCATAGTCTTTAGTGGGCTGTTAGAGCCCTTTCACTCTATGATTAAGTTGGCATGGTAGACTTTCTCCTTTTGTCTTCTATTGGGCTATCTTAGGCGATAATTGAGGCTACTAACAACTTCTGTGGTCTTGTATGGGCTATGCCATTTTGCAAGGCACTTGTTTTTTCTGTCAGTATAAGGGCTAAGTACTATTACCCAACATTAAACTTCCGGAACCGGGCCTTCTGATTATATGATGCCTCTTGTTTCTCTAAGGCTTTTGATAAATAGAAGTTAAGCTATTCCCTATTGAAGGCCCCGGTGGTTTGGGAAAATTGAGACATGTTTTCACTCTGATGATCTTGCCCCTCCCACCTCTCTTTCAGCATATGTAAGATACTTCAGGGTTGCCACCCAAATAGCAACTCAAAGGGGGAGAACCCAATAGTGTTTTTCTGACTGCAAAGAGAGTCCAAGGGATTACAATTTCACAGTTCTTACCATGCTCATTTATCAATTTCCTTAGAATGGTCTTAGGGGTTTTATTGAATATTCCTTTGAGGCCATCCATCTGAGGATGGTACCTCACTGGGAGATTTCATCCCCGACAATTCCTTCATCTATACATGAATGTACTGTCCATGTCTGCATTCATTTCTTCTGGAAAGCCAACCTTGAAGAAGAAGGGTCAAAGATGTTTTAGTACTTGTTGTGTGGCATTGGCTCTTAGGGGAAACATTCACGGATATGTAGTAGCACAATCTAAGATGTCAAGTATGTACCTATTGCCTTGTTTTGGGGGCTCTAGAGACCCACTACATCCATATCAATTTTTCGAGAAGGGAACCTCGATAATAGACCGTGGTTGCCACGGTGCCATGGAGTCTGGCTAATACAAGTTCTTTTAACAGATGTTATAAGCATTTTATATATATATATATTTTTAAAATCTGATGGATCCAATAAATACCAGAGATAATAGGATTGTTTGTTTTGGCCATCCCCTGGTAACCAGCCTTAAGGTGGGCATGAGCGGTCTCCATCACCTCCTTTTGAAACAGTGTTGGGGGCCCCTTCACATTTCTGGAAAAGGAAGAAAAGAGAAAGGTAGGAAGCAAGAAGAGCAAGAAAAGGGAAACCCAGAGTAAAATCCCTCTGCAGTGAAGAACGGTCTTCCATGGCTCTCAGGACTCCATTGGCCAGATTTTCAAAACTTCTTTTGGCTCAAGTGATGAAATGCGCTAGAACATGTATCTGAGCTCTTGCACCAAAAAAAGGAGCTGCCCAATTTGTAAAGGGCATCTAAATGTGTGCATTTTAGATGCACATTTTTACCCCGTTTCTGCACATTTAGAGGGTAATTCATGGAATAAATGTGCGCTGAAAACGGGGGCGCAAGTGTGAAAATCGCAGCGCACGCGTGTGAAAGCCGCGCATGCAGCCATTTGTCAATTCATGGAAGGCGCTGCGCGTGGCTTACCTGAGATCTGCGCTGCATCCGCATGTGGCGCACACGTGATTGCGACATCCCGAAGGCTGTGCGCTAGACGGCCCGTGAAGCGCACACAGGACAGGGCACACACCTAAAAACGGGGCAAACACAAAGAATGGGGAACAACACTTGAAAATGTGGGTGTTACGGGAGAAGTACCTCTGCTAAATCCTTGCAATGCCCACACACGCGCTAACAACACGTATTCTTGTAATCGAACAGGTGGAAACCCGCGTGCCACAAAAGACGCGCTAATCCTGAAACACGTACGCCAGGCGGAAGCAGGCAGAAGCGGCCCAGCGCAGCACAAAAGTGCTCGCAAACAACAAACAAGCTCATAAGCTACAATGAATATGCCGTTCCTCGTAGCAGTGGTCGTGGGACACCGCAGGAGGAGGATAGCCAGACCCTGCATTCTTTTACCCAGGACCAGCCTTTTTTGATGCCTGAGTACCAGGTCTATGGCAGGTACAGGTTTCCACCCCATATCATCCTAGTACTGGTTGGCGAGTGGGAGGGTGACCTCACATCACCCACCCTGTGTTCCCAAGCACTGAGCCCCTTGGAAAAGGTGCTCAATGTACTGCATTTCTTGGCTACTGGGTCATTTCAGCGGACAAGTGCTATAGTTGGGGGTGTCTCACAGGCCACGCAGGCACGCTGCCTACACCAGGTGCTGGCAATCATGACTGCACGCCCCTCAGTCCGCAGGCACATATACATGCCCAGAACACCAGCAGAAAGGCAGGCCATGGTCCAGGACTTTTACAGGGTGGCACACTTCCCCAAAGTGATAGGTGCCATTAATTGCACCCATGTGGCTCTATGTCCTCCTAGGGCCACTGAGCACATCTATCGCAACTGCAAGCACTGGCATTCCATCAACGTGCAGGTTGTATGTGATGCCAAGGGAATCATCTCCTCTGTATATGCCAACTATCCGGGGTCCAGCCATGATAGTTTTATATTCAGAATTTCACCCCTAAACCGGGACCTGGAAGCTGGGAGGCATGGCAACACATGGCTCATTGGTGAATACAAATGCCTCTGCACATGCATGCATGTCAGACACAGAGAAATGGCAAAACCCAACTAATGACAATCATTGTCACCTCCCCAGGGGACAGTGCCTACCCTCTGAGCACCTACATGATGACGCCAATACGGAACCCCACCAAACCACCCGAGGTAAGATACAACACAGCCCATATTGCAACCAGGGGCATAGTAGAGCGCACATTGAAATCACGTTTCCGATCCCTTGACCGCTCTGGCGGCCAGCTGCTATATGCGCCCCAGTAGTGTGCAGGATCATAGTGGCAGCATGTGTCCTACACAACGTTGCAACCTGGTGGGGTGTGCCGGTGGACATGGTGGTGTCCCCACATCCCCAACCACATGCACGGCTGCTGTGTATGGGGGGAAGGGCACATGGTGAGGCAGCCCGTACCCAGCTTGTGGCAACTTGTTTCACCTAAAATCCCACCCCTGCAGAGTGCACAGAGGCCTGGCACATACCAGCTGACAATTGATGATGACAAAAGGGACAGTCAACTGTCAAAACTATACCACCCTGAGATTGTTTCCCTGGAAGTGCTACATTGTGTGCATCCCTAGCTACTTAAACAGACCCAATGCTGTGTCAGTAAAAGGCACCCATTCATGCTGCATGAAGGACTACCCCCTTGCAAAACAGCACACCCAAATACTGGTATGTCAACTAACCCCTCCCAAACCCCCTCTCAGCCGCCCCAGGCACCATGGCATGGTATGCATTGTCAAAGCAACCAAATGAATGCACAACACATGACACAACTGTCACAAAGTGCACCACCACAAATGGAAACAGGCCACAGACAATTCCTTCTCACCTATGAAAAAGAAACAGCACACATCAACATATACTTACCAGCAAGATAAAACATGAATACAGGACCCAGCAGTGGCAACGTCTGACATTAACCAATCACAATAGTGCAAGTGTCACAACCTGACAAAGGCAGCACATTTTCCCCTTCCATCTCCAGTGTGTTGCTGGTAGGTAAATGTGGCAGGGTACTGCATACAACATGAAGTGCATCTGCAATGGAGACAGTCAAGGTAAGAAGCTACATGCAAATATGCATAATGAGCAATATGGAATACAATATACAAATCAACCATGCAGTGGAGAAATCTTCAGGAATCCCCTTTTAGGGGTGTATACACAGTTTGGACTGCAGACTGGCCACACAACTGGTGGAAGCCCAATGCCTCTGTGTAAGTTACTGTCACACTGTGCCACCCTTGCGAGCCCATGGAAAGGGGAAGCAGGAGTGGCATATGTTTCTTTACCCCAAGCTTCGAACACAAACACAAGACAAGCCTGCATGGGCCCAGCTGGAACACGCAGTGGATGCCTACGGGTGCCACACAAAGCAACACACTGTAACATGAATGTAAAATAGACAAAAAAAGAAAAGAAAAAATGTTTTAAAAAAATTTCAAAATTCAAAATCAAAATGAAAAATGGCCATGGGTCGACTGGGGGTGCACCCATGACGGAGGAGGTGCAGGGTGCACCCAAACACCCACATGCGTGGATGTTGAGAAAAAAAACCCTCCATGGGCTCATGGCCTGCACGGCTACCCGATAGTGGGAGAACTGCCATCACTGTCGTCACCCTCTGGTGCTACATTAGAAAGTGTGCGTGGTATGGGAGGCAGACCACGCAAGGCCCTGGCATGCTCCTCCATGGCAGCAGGCATGCAGGTCTGAAAGGTTTGGTTCTGCAGGATGATGGTCCGGAGATCCCCATGCAGTACCTCACGGGTAGCACAGACTTCTGCCTGCAAGGCCTCACATGATGCCCGGATCTCCTCACGGGTTGCCTGGAGCTCAGCTGAGATTGTCCGTGTTAGCTTCTCCAGCTGCTGTTCTGACATTGTACTCTGGGACACCTCAAGTGCACCCAGAGTAGCTCTGATGGAGTTGTTTTCTACCCTCAGGGCATCCCTGTGGGCCTGTGCCTCTGCAGATATGGCTGTGCGCAGAGCCTCCAGTTCAGTTCATCGGTCCCTGTTGGCGGCCAACATGTCCTCCCTGTGTGAGCAGCACATGGACTCCGTTGCCTGCTGCTGGAGCTCCACCTGCCTTTCTTGGGGGAGAATGGAAGTGGCCACCCTATCCACGGCCTGAGTCATCATCTCACATGATGCCCCCTGATGTGCTGCAATTGCATAAATGGAGCTCTCCCACACATTATTGCCCAGTGGCGCACAGCCACGTGTTGCCGGACACGACACCTGTTTGCCCCAAGGTGATGTTCACCTTGCTGTGCTGGCACTGCCTGAAGCTGCAGGACTGCATTCCTCCTTTGATCTGCTGCCCCAGGAACCGAAGCAAATGTTGGGGAGTGTGACCCTGCATCCATAACTGCCACAGGCGGACATTCCAACACTGAATGAGCCATTGAGGGGTCTACCCCGAGTGCAGCTGTGTTGGACAGAACAGCATCCCTGCCAGAAACACTCACCTGTGAAGGGACATTTGTCTCAATGTCTGATTCAGCACCTGAGCTATAGAGATCATCGGAGGTGTACCCCAGAGACACCCGTGGACAGGATGGTCTATAGAACTAATGGATTTTCGTGCACCACCACCCCACATCCTCCAGTGGTGCTTGGTTGGGGCTCTGAGTACTCATGCCCCTGCGCCATCTCCTCCTCCTCCACAGCATCTAGTGCCTCATCACAGGCACAAAATGAAAAGAAAAGTAATGAAGACATGCATGAACAGCGTAGCAAACATACATAGGCATCCCAATCTACACATCCAATACATTAATGAGATATGTCACACATGACACAAACTCAGCCGTGCATGCAGTGGCAATGAAGTGGAAGGGGACCCTGAAAGCAGACACTGATGACTCCAAAATGGAACAGCAACACATGTGCTGCATGGTGCATAGCACCCGCATCACACATTAGCCTGTGAGTGGCATGGACAATCCACAAACATGACACATGCCAGCACACAGATGGCACGTAGCATAGCCATGTCAGAACTGACAAGGACACCCAGAAGGGAGTTAATCACTACTGTCCCCCATCCATGTGAAATGCATATCATCAAATAGAACATGCAAAAGAGTGTGACAAAACACACGTGTCACACACTGCAACAACGCCAGTGTGTTCAAATACAGTGATGGGAGGCACATGGATACAATAATGGTAGGTCACTTGGACATGACACAAGTCAATTGTCATGTTGAATATTCAAACAGGGCTCAGAAGTGATCAGGTGCAGTGCATGTGTAGGTCCACAGCAGCCAATTAGCCTGATTGATGAAATTATTCGTGTAAAAAGTGAAAATATGTGCGGCTTTGTGGGGGAAAATCCCTGTCTGAAGTATGGTGATTTTGGGGCCGAACGGCACACAAATGTGCATATATTATGCAAATGATTCCATCAATCAGGCAGAATAAAAAGAAAAAATGTATTAACAATGCCGTGGCATGATGCCAGTTTAAGGGCAAGTGCAGTCATCATGTGCAAAGTGTTTGCAGCGGTCAGTAGGGATACAGTGAAACCCAAACACAAGGGCGGGGGATGGCTTGGAGGCACTACATGGGTCACATATAGCAGTTATGACTACACAGCCTGACCTGGCACTCAATCAGAACACATCACCCAACCAACATACAGATGGTCTGGACACACACGCATGGGCACTCACCGGACATCCTCTCAAGATCTGGTAGGTCTCCCACGCCTTGGATCTGATACTCTGCGATGAACCCTCCAGCGATTGCCTCATGTTCTGTGAGTTCATCCTCCTCTGGTGGTGACCCACTGCCAGTCACCAGAGTTGAGGCGTATTGGAAGCCAGCTTGTTTTTTGCTCAGCGTTTGAGGTCATTCCAACGCTTTGAGCAATCATCAGCTGTACGCTTCACAAATCCAAGGGAAATAATCTGATCCGCGATACACTGCCAGTGAGCCGTACGCTGAGCAGTCATAGTCTTGCACCCTGCTGTCACCAGCATGTCACGGCCATGTGCCGACACGTAGCCCACAAGTGCGTCTAGTTCCACATCATTGAAACTCTGCTTTCTTGACATGCCGGAGGGGCGAGCCGTGTCTGGGGTCCCATCATGTTCCGCAAGAGCACGCTTCTTCCTCTGGAGAGGTGGTGCGGACCCTGAGTGGCTTACGCTGCTCTGGTCTGTAGGGGCTGAAGCGCAGGTGGACTGGCCACTGGAAGCAGGCAATGGCACAATTACCAAAGGTTTTATTGCAGGCATTGTTTGCTGCGTGCTGTGGCCAGGACCAAGCGGCACAACTGTCTTGGTGTGATGGTCCGGGACCAACACTGTCCTGGGTGGGTGACTCAGAGCTGGGGTGGAGTGACCTGCAGCTGCCCCTGCAGCCTCCTCACCCTGGCTACTTGGGGCAGCAGATGACATTGCTGCCCCAGATCCACGTGGCCTGGTGACAGCAACTTTCACAGCCACACGTGGCTTGGACTTCGTGAAATGGAAGTCGGCCTGTGAGTCATCCCGTGCCAGTTCGGTGACCAATCCGGGCCGGGTTTGCAGGGCCTGAGCTGGTATGGTGTCAGTTGCATCTCCCTGACCCACTGGGGGGGGAGGGCATAGGTGTCCCTAAATGGTCCTGGACACACTGCCCTTTTGGGCCACCCTGCCCATGTTGGCCACCACTGTCACCTTGGCCACCCTGCTCATCCTGGCCACGTCTCCTACTGCAGCCACCTCTTGGAGGTCGGCCACCTTTGCCTCTCTTACTACTTGGTTGCCTCCCAAACATGGCACTGATGTTCTTTTGCGAATGGGAGGTGCAGAAAACAATTGACCTGGGCAATTGGGGTGAAGGGGGCAGGGTACTAGTTGGAATACGTACCCCTGTGCTCTTGCAAGGCTGTCTGTGACCCCTGGCGGAAAATGGCAGGTCACGCAACGCTCAAGCACCCCAAAAACAAAACAAAATGTGCACACAACCCCTCGGTAGCCCACATGCATGGAAAGAAGGACCCGCAGTACACTGTGGCACCCAGAAACACAAAAAATGTGTACACGTGGTACACGCAGGCTACAATGACCTCTGAATGGGTACGCAACACATGGGGGAAACCACAGTGGGAAAATACGTGCTTGGCT
Source organism: Ambystoma mexicanum (assembly GCF_040938575.1). Taxonomy (NCBI): domain Eukaryota; kingdom Metazoa; phylum Chordata; class Amphibia; order Caudata; family Ambystomatidae; genus Ambystoma; species Ambystoma mexicanum. The sequence goes on along the minus strand of NC_090934.1, from coordinate 857,526,389 downwards.
CACCATCTGCCTGGAAAAAGAATGTGAAAAAGACATGAGTTGGCAATACCCCGCCAAAAGAAGAATTGAGCTCTGTCTCAGTAAACAAGGAGTATGTACTGCAACAGTTCTGAAGTAATCGCGTGTGAACCGACAAGAAGTACAAAAATCACCCGCTCACTCTCCACAAAAAGCATGTTCAAAGAAAATGGTGTCCTACGTGGACCTTTAACCCCTGCCTTCAGAAACGCCTATGCGTGCCAGGTCACTTACGCGCTTATGCGCTAATGGCCTTTCCTCGAACTACACGCATTCACACGTGGACATGCTGTTTTTGCACGTGCGGATTCACTATGCACCCGTGCCAAGGGAAACGCCCGCGCATGTCACGTCACTTACGCGCTTATGCGCTAAGGCCCTTTCCTCGAATTACACACTGACGTGCTGTTTTTTCACGTGCGGATTCACTCTGCATCAAGCTGGCCACACAACTACACACAGAAGACCACGCTCCTGCCCAGAAGGCTATTTTCCTGCCCCCCAGAGCCCCGAGTAGCCTACCAGGAGCCATCTGCTGCTGCCTGTCTGCCTGCTGGCCATGTGTCCTGCTATGTGGTGCCTGCACATCAGCCATCTGCAGGGGTCCAGTTGCTGCGACCACCCCTGCTGGAACAAAAGACTCCCGACTACTGTTCCATCGCTCCACTTCCCAGCACCAGGACCCAGTTGCCCACCGACACCTGCCTCAGGGGTTGCCATGTCAGGCCAAACTCCATCTGGGACCAGTGGCGACCCCCCGACAGAGAGGCAGAGGGCTGCCAGTTTCACTGCAGGAGATGTTGGCATCCTGGTGGAGCAAGTCCTGGTGCATTATGATGCCCTCTTCAGACGACCACGCGCAGACAAGGATTGACGGGAGAGGATCTGGTTGGACATCGTGGGTGCCATCAACGCGGAGGGGGTGGCAACCCGCAACCTGAAACGCGTCCATATGCGCTGGGAGGACTTAAGGTCCAGGACCCTCAGGAAGGTCCGGCGCCTCTTGGACGCAGCGGATGCAGTGGGGTGCCGGGTCTGCCTTACCACCGACCAGATGAGGGTCCTGGAATGCATTTGCCCAGCGCTTCACCTCCAGGTCCTCGAGAGGCAGACCCGTCTGGAGTTGAGCGGTAAGTGTCCATGCGTACTCATTGGAAGCAGTGCATGTTGACGTGTGGCAGGAGTGTGCAGTTTGGGCATATGTCTGACATGGCCCATGTATGGATGTGTATGTGCAGGGACATGACCGTGCTGCATGTGAGTCCAGTCATGTGTCATGCACAACAATGGTGTATGTGTTCCAAAACATGATGCACAACTGCATGTGGAGATGCACACATGTTTGCATGCCTGCGTATGTACTCAGCCATGTTTGGGGTGTGACACATGATGCTGGTCCCACCTTCATGTACGTGTACGGTGTACATGTGTTTGTGGGTGTTTGACATGTGTGTGACTGTGAGACGCCATGGATGCATGTGACACAGACATGTAGGTACCCGATTGGCAGAGGTGACATAGTTGCCGATGATTGCACTGTGACAGGTGGTGGATATGGACAGATGAATGTCTGTCTGGTGGCATGTGTGCATGTGTTCGGCACTCCCCAGGTTGCTTGTGACGTCATGCCAACCTTTCGATGTTCATGCAGTTGTGTGTGTATGGATGCTGCTGCCTGCTGCACGATTCATGTTAATTTGTGCATGTGTGTGGGTTCAAATGATATGAGTGTTGGGGAGTGTGATGCCATCTGTGCAGTTTTACACTGCCACTCATGTGCAACTGTCATGTGTGTATCAGACCATTGTACAGTTCCCTGATGCCTGTGTTCTATGTCTCCCTGTCTGCAGCCTCGACTGATGAAGAGGGCGGAGACGGTGCTGTGGAGCACAGCGGCAGGGTTGCCACCGCCAGCCGGAGACGCAAGGCCCAGCTCCCCTCCGAGGTAATCATATCTTCCGGGAGTGAGGAGTCTGGTGCCACGTCCATGGCCGCAGCTGCCAAGGGAAGGTCCAAGAGGCGGAGGTTGGAGGTGGACTCCTTGGCAGCGAAAGGGGCAGCTGAGCCCCCACAGGGGCCGACAGAGGAAGATGGTACGGAGTCGATCAGGTTGGTGGGGGGTTTGGTTGAGGAGGAGGCCATGACACCCCCACGCTTGGGGCCTGGAAGGGGGGATTCCACTGGTGCTAGTGGTGCAGTCCAGAGGCAGGGAAAGGAGGCAGCACAGGCCACCGCGGAGGTGCCTGTGTGTAATCCTGTCCCAGATCCTGTGACTGCATTATCCGGCACCAGCAGGGATGCCTTCGTCCAGACCCGTTTTCAGTGAAGGGATGCGCAAACAACAACTGGCCTTCCTCTCCCTGCGGACGTGGCAATCCGTGACCAGATTGAGTCTGTCCTAGCTGGTGTGGCATTGCGCCAACGAGGTATTCGTGATGATATGCAGGGTTCTCGTGAGGACAATGCACGTCATTTTGAATACCTGTTTGGGCATGTCGCACTACTAGGACAGGTCGTCGGCACTGGGTTGCTCCGTGTGCTGGATCTTCTTGTGACCCCCTCCTCAACTGAACCCCCTATGCGCCAGTCGTCCCCCATGCCATCTTCCCACCCAAGTATCACCTGGGCCCCCTGTGGAGCTGCCCCTGAGCCAGCGGCTAGGCTGGTAGAGGACAAATCCCTGCTACAGTCGGGAGTCGGAGGTCCAGCAGGGGTGGCCACCCTACCAACTGGACCCTAGCAAATGGAGGACGTGCAGGCATCAACAAGCATGGCACGTGCACGGCGGCACCAGAGGATTCCATCAACCTGGATGCCGTTGTGGTGCCGAGGCAGTTGTATTGGAGGCAGCAGCAGGCTGAGCATGGGAGCCATCATGGCTCGGGCCATCAACATCCCGGGGGCAGGCATTGGCCGGCAGGCAGGAGGACCCAGGATTGGGAGTGTCTTCCGTGTGGCAGCGGTTGGGCCTGCAAATAAATGCAGAGCGGCGGCGGGTGGAGATGGCAAGGCTCACAATGGTCATGGTGGAGAACTCCATGCACTGGGCTTTGAGGCGGGTCAAGTGCCTTGAGGCAACTTGCAGGTAGTTGGAGGATGCCACGGCTGCATCCCTGCGAGATCTCCAGGCCAGGGAACAAGCCCGCCTATGGAACATCGACATGGAGTTCGATGATGCCCTGGCCCGGGACATCAAAAAGTGAGCCGTCCGACTAGCCCGCCACCTTTGTATATAGTTATTTAGGTTTAGGTTTCATTTTGTTTTTTTATGATTTGGAGTACACAGACTTTGCTCCCATTTTTGTATATAGTTGTGTTTTAAATAGGGTTTTCTGTAGATTTCATTTTGTTTTGGGATCATGGACCCTTCAGACTTTCATTGTAAATAGTTCTGGACATGTAAATACTTTCTTCTCTTTTTGATCCCACGAAGTAATGTTTTTTTATGCTTTTCAATTTTGGAATAATTTGTATGGACTTTGGCGATGGACCACTTTTCATTTTTCATGTCTTGGATTTGAATTTTTCCTTGGATTTTACTTTCTTTTTCATATTGCATTCATTATTTCATCATTTGCATGTGTGGTTTTCATTTTGTCATTTGGTTTTCTTCTTAATACATTTCATTAATCTTCATTATTGGTGTGGTCTACTCTGAATGATTTTGTGCATGTCTCTATGAGCATTGGCTCAGTCATGTGTTGGCACTGTGTGGCTCTGTAGGACATTTATTCATGGGCATGCTGGTTCTTTTCAGACTCTCATGGCATGGGTAATTTACTAGGGAGTGGGTGCAGTGGATCGTTGGGTGTTTGTACTGGGGAGTCGGGGGGGGTGGTATTTGGGTTGGCATTAGGACCATGGGTCTGTATTGTTATGATGTGGTGTTTGGGGGGACATGAGTCAGGTCCTGCTGGCAGGTGCCCATCAATAGGGGTGGGGTGGAGGGACACGTGTCGGGCCTGCTGGCAGGTGCCCGTCACTGGTGGGGGGACATGAGTTGGGGCCTGCTGGCAGGTGCCCGTCAATGGGGGTGGGGTGGAGGACATGTGTCGGTGCCTGCTGGCAGGTGCCCGTCACTGGTGGGGCAAACATGAGTCGAGGCCTGCTGGCAGGTCACTGATGGGGGGACATGAGTCAGGGCCTGCTGGCAGGTGCCTGTCACTGGTGGGGGGGACTTGTGTTGGGGCTCACAAGTGCATGGTGCCATGTGGCCTGCCTGCAGGGCATGGTCAGGGTTTGCATGCCCCCCCTGTGGTGTGGGGTGCCTGCGGGGCATGGTCAGGGGTGATGGGCTGCCTGCGGGGCAGGACCAGGGTGGATGGGCTGCCTGCGGGGTATGCCCAGGGGTGTAGGGTGGCCTCCTGTGGTGTGGGCTGCCTGTGGGGCATGACCAGGGGTTTAGGGGGGCCCTGTGGTGTGGGCTGCCTGCAGGGCATGACCAGGGTGGATGGGCTGCCTGTGGGGCATGCCCAGGGGTGTAGGGTGGCCCCCTTGGTGTGGGCTGTCTGCAGGGCAGGACCAGGGTGGATGGGCTGCCTGCGGGGCATGACCAGGTGTGTAGGGGGGGTCGTGTGGTGTGGGCTGCCTGCGGGGAATGCCCAGGGGTGTAGGGTAGCCCCATGTGGTGTGGCCTGCCTGTGGGGCATAAGGAGGGGGAGGGCACACCAGGGAGGGGCTGCACTGCCAATTCGCGTGGACAGCTCACTCGCGTACCCCGGAATACATGTACCCCACTCCCGCCAGCGAAATCTTGTGGACAGCTCACTCGTGTACCCTGGAATACACGTACCCCGCTCCCACCAGTGTAATCGCGTGGACAGCTCACTCGGGTACCCCAAAATACACGTACCCTGCTCCTGCCAGCAAAATCGCGTGTAAAGCTTACTTGCATACCCCAGAACACACGGATCCCGCTCCCGCCAGCGAAATCGCATGTAAAGCTCACTCGCGTACCCAGGAATACACGTACCCCGCTCCCGCCAGCGAAATCGCATGGACAGCTCACTCGCGTACCCCAAAATAGACGTACCCTGCTCCCACCAGCGAAATCTTGTGGACAGCTCACTCGCGTACCCTGGAATACACGTACCCCGCTCCCACCAGTATAATCGCGTGGACAGCTCACTCGGGTACCCCAAAATACACGTACCCTGCTCCTGCCAGTGAAATCGCGTGTAAAGCTCACCCGTGTACCCCAGAATACACGTACCCCGCTCCCGCCAGCGAAATTGCCTGTAAAGCTCACTCGCGTACCCCGGAATACACGTACCCCGCTCCTGCCAGCGAAATCGCGTGGACAGCTCACTCGCATACCCCGAAATACACGTACCCCGCTTGCGCCAGCGAAATCGCATGGACAGCTCACTCGCGTACCCCGAAATACACGTACTCCATTGCGCTAGTGAAATCGCGTGGACAGCTCACTCGCATACCCCCAGATTCACGCACCAGTATGGTGTGGAGCCACATTCACCCCCTGCAGGCAGCCCACACCACAGGCCCCCCACTACAACCCTGACCATGACCCGCAGGCAGCCCATCACCCGTGACCATGCCCTGCAGGTAGCCCATACCCCGGGGGACCACCATACACCCCTGGGCATGCCCCGCAGGTAGCCCATCCACACTGACCATGACCCATAGTCAGCCCATCCACCCTGACCATGCGCTGCAGGCAGCCCACACCACGGTGGGACCTTCATACACCCCTGGGCATTCCCTGCAGGCAGCTCATCCACCCTGACCATGACCCGCAGGCAGCCCATCACCCCTGACCATGCCCTGCAGGCAGCCCATCCACCCTGACCAGGACCCGCAGGCAGCCCATCCACCCTGACCATGCCCTGCAGGTTGCCCACAGCACGGGGGATCACCTTACACCCCTGGGCATGCCCCACAGGCAGCCCATCCACCCTGACCATGACCCGCAGGCAGCTCATCCAGCCTGACAATGCCCTGCAGGCAGCCCACACCACGGGGGACCACCATACACCCCTGGGCATGCCCCGCAGGCAGTCCATCACCCCTGATCATGACCCGTAGGCAGCTCACACCACAGGTGGGACTTTTTCCACGCAATTTGCCTGGCGCAGGCGGAGTACGCGTATTCAAGGGGGTGCGGGAGTTGATTTTCACGCCTTTTGGCTGCCGCGAACGGGGTACGCGTATTCAAGGGGGTGCGCGAGTACATTTTCACACATTTTGTCTGCCGCGATTTGTTCACGCGATTACAGTGTAGGGGACCTGTAAGCTGGTCCAGGGTTAGCGCGGCCCTTTGCGCTGTATTGGGGATTTCTATGGCTTTTCCTTGCGCAAGGGGCGTTCTTGGGGGCGTAACTGGTGCTGCGGGATGTGCGCTGCGCCACGGCTGCAAACGGCTTGGGAAATCCATGAATACGTGGTGCGCCAGAATGCTGTTTAGCGCACATGGCTGGCGCACGCTCCCTCTCTGCGCTGCCCGCGTGCGCTACTTCTGCGCTGAATTCTATGAATTACCCCCTTAAAAGCGCATCCCGAATTCATGAATGGGATACGCTTTTACATGCACAGAAATGAGGCACATTCCCCAGCGCCTGTAAAAATCAGGCGCAGGGGGATGCGCAAATCATGACAGGATCGTTTATGACCCTGTCATGCATTTTTCTTGAAGTGTGACAGGGGCGCTTTAAACCCCCAAACAGGAATGGAAATGCCATTGTTTGTGTTTGCGTTTCAGAGACAGGCTCTTTAATCCCTGTGAAATATGGTTGCCGGAATCCAGCCATAAATTTGACACTAATTTATGCAAGGAGGGGCGGGGGAGTGAAGATGGTGCATGCTCTGTGCTTTTTTAATTTGCGCTCATTTTAGGGACTCTGTCCCCGTATAAAGAGGTTTGAGTCAGAGAAACCGCAGAAGAAAGTTTCAGCTGCAAGAGCTTGTGGGAAGATGACGGTAGGCATCTGACCAGCTGGCAGTAGAGCAGTAGCGCATGTGTATGATCAGAGCGTTCTGAAAGCTCAGAAGTCATCTTATAATATATAAGGGCTGCGAGTGCTGTGACCTTGGATGCCTTATCCTGGCGTTATGTTGAAGGCCTATTTGTTTCTAGGGTGTGGTGGACACGTTTGGTAGCCTTGTAAAACTTTAGCAAATACTGGTAATCGTGAAACTGGTTCTGAAATCGTTTTTTTCTTTTAATAAACTTGGAATAAATGGTTGGAACCGGATTGTACATTATGGGCAGTCTCGCGGTTCTCATCCAGTCTTAATGTATACTTGCATGCACATTTGAAATAAGTTTGTACTTTTCTTTGAAATGTGTGTAATTTACGTTTTTGTTTTGTAACTGTGATGCTTTGGTGCTTTGGATGTCTCTGGACAGTGCTCCATATAGTCAGTTCAACATCACCTCTTTATTTAAATCTCTTCTATAGAAAACTGAGCTATTCTGTAAAATCGTTGGGATGACAGCAATTTACATAAATGTGGTATCACGTTTTCCATGCTTTCCAATGTATTTATATGAATGTGGTTCCATGCTTTCCAATGTATGTATGTAAATGTTTTTCCATGCTTTCCAATGTATTTATATAAATGTGGTTCCATGCTTTCCAATTTATTTATATAAATGTGTTTCCATGCTTTCCAATGTATTTGTGTAAATGTGGTTCTATGTTTTCCAATATATTTATATAAATGTGGTTTCATGCTTTCGAATGTATTTATATAAATGTGGTTCCGTGCTTTCCCATGGCTTTATGTAAATGTGGTTCCACATTTTCCAATGTATTTATATGAATGTGGTTCCATGCTTTCCAATGCATTTTGTAAATGTGGTTCCACGCTTTCCAATATATTTATATAAATCTGGTTTCATGCTTTCCAATGTATTTATGTAAATGTGGTTTCATGCTTTCCCGTGTATTTATGTAAATGTGGTTCCACACTTCCAAATGTATTTTATATAAATGTGGTTCCATGCTTTCCAATGTATTTGTGTACATATGGTTGCATGCTTGCCAATATATTTATATAAATGGGGTTTCATGCTTTGCCATGTATTTATGTAAATGTGGTTCCACGCTTTCCAATATATTTAATTAAATGTGGTTCCATGCTTTCCAATGTATTTGTGTAAATGTGGTTCCACGTTTTCTAATGTTTATGTAAATGTGGTTTCATGCTTTCCAATATATTGTTGTAAATGTGGTTTCATGCTTTCCAATATATTTATGTACATGTGGGTCCATGCATTCCAATGTATTTATGTAAATGTGGTTCCACGCTTTCCAATGTTTTTATATAAATGTGGTTCTATGCTTTCCAATGCATTTGTGTAAATGTGGTTCCACGTTTTCCAATGTATTTATATTAATGTGGTTCCATGCTTTCCAATGTATTTGTGTAAATGTGGTTCCACGTTTTCCAATATATTTATATAAATGTGGTTTCATGCTTTCCAATGTATTTATGTAAATGTGGTTCCATGTTTTCCAATGTATTTATATAAATGTGGTTCGATGCTTTCCAATGTTTTGAGACACCAACTACTAGTCGGTTGAAAAAAACTGGTATCCCTTTCTTTCTGCACTTTAGGACGTAATTGCCCTTCCTGCATGTGAAATTCCACATGGGTTAATTCAATTTGACTCTTCTTTTGTGTCCGGTACGCTGTGTTTTGGTGCAAGCAATTTCAGTGCGGGCCTTGGGCTCCGGTCCCATTTAGGGGCGCCTTTGTTGGCCATTGCCAGCAGGGACCTGACCAGCAGGATATACATGTTTGCTTAAATATATTGTCAATGTAGTGCTTTGTTTTATTGTATATTTACGCTGAAAGTGCTGCTCCGGAATGGCCGGCTTCGCTTTCCTTTCGGCACGTTATTGCCATTTCTGTCTGTGAAATTCCATATGCATCCATTCAATTGTACTCTTCTTTTGTGTCTGCTAAATTCGCATGCTAATCCCCATTGTGTGGTTGCTTATTTAAAAAAAATATTCATCTATTTGTAAGCAGTCATTGTTCCTTATCATGGTCCTAATTGCAACGTGCCTGATAATTTGTACCCTTTGGCACCAGGCGTGCCCACTGCCAGACCAGCCAATTAGGAAAGTGTCAAAAGCCCAGGCAGCGCCATTATCTCGATGCAAGTATGAGATGTTATTATTGAGTGTGAAACCGATTATCTCAAGCAATATTCTCCAATGCTCAAATAAGCCTGCTGATTGTATATTAAGTATGACACCACTGCTTTGTTATGCCAAATCACGTCTAATGGATTTAAAAAGGCTTTTTGCATCTAAAGTTAATAGCATGTAATTTTCGGATCATTGAATCTAAGCAGTTTAGAGGGCCGTGCTCTGCTTTCTACAGTCGATGGGGAAGGGGCCCCCTTGTAATGTTCACTTAACAGGTGTTTCATGATGAGTACTACTGGGCAGGTTGAGGGCGGCCGTCCACCCTTGAGAGTCTTGGACAGCAAATGCAAAGGCGGCAATATAGTGTGCTTTAAATAAAGCTAGTTGGATGTGCCTTGGTTAATCAGTTCTAGGTGACTGATTGTCGCAAGCGGCCAGAGAGCAGAGAGCGGAGAGCAGAGAGGCTCACTGGCGCGGCTTGACAATCCTCTAAGGTTCTTTCCTCTATCAGGAAGTCAGCACCGTACTGAGCGGAGCGGAGGTGAGGCGAGCTGCAGGAGCCGGAGGAGCTGATAGAGCTGAAGCGGCTGGGCATTGTGGCGTGTGCCGGGTGTCGAGCCGGGTGTTGAGCTGTGGACTGGGCACTGTGAGCTGTGAGACCAGAGTTGTTGGGGAAAAACCTCAGTGCCCCAGTGCCCCAGTGCTCCAGTGCTCCAGTGCTCCATTGCCAGCAGCCTCTAAACAACGCCTGCCGGAGCCTCACACTGTTTTACGCTACGCCTGTGAGAGGAGAGGTGAGAGGTGTGGCGAGGCGAGGTGTGGCGAGGTGCGGGGGAGGGGTCCCGTGGTAAATTCGCACATGCGGAGTCGAGCGTAGAGTCGGTCTACGGCAGTCGACTATCTTTTTTTTTTTTTTTTTTTTTTCTTCCCTGAGAGGAGCTGCAGCGACGTTGTTGTGCTGCCGCTTGGAGTCCTCCCGCACTGTGCTTTTAAGGAACTTGCTGGTGCTGGTGCCGGTGGGCGTACTCTACTGAAACTCACCCCAAGCGCAGAGCGCGCGCGGAGTCGAGCGTAGAGTCAGTCTACGGCAGTCCGCGGCTGGTCAAGGCTGTGAGGCTCCTAACGAACAGCGCGATCGCAATGACGGCGCAATCAGGCACGAGTGGCCTGGCGGTTCCAGGCACTGGCCCCCTCACCCGACGAAAGACAATCCAACAACGTCGGATGCAAAACCCATGGACCGCCCTGAAAGCCGACTCGTCGCTCGAGTCCTCGAAGGTAAGCACAGTGCCACGGAAAAGAGTGCCTGAGAACTGCTTGGACTTACATTCAGCACAAACGGTATCCTGCCACCGCGACAGTCCTTCACCTGTATTAAAGAATAAGCTTTTTGAATGCTTATCAACCGACCTATTTCCTGCCAGTACAGACACCTCTATTGTTGAGAACGGGGCAGAAATTGCAGGCCCATTGAGCGTGACCATCTCTCTCGACAACTCCGATAGTACAACTTGTCTACTATCATCTGGTCACGTTGACCTAAATGAAACTGTAACTGTTGTCGATGAGTGTCTCACTGAAATGAGACCATCGAGCCCGGTAACAGACTTTGCGGCCACAGGAGTGACCGAGCCTGACCCAGTAAACGAGGTCGAAAACCCAATTGCAATCATGGATGTAAACAAAGAAGATGCTTACCTCCCACAAAGACCTTTACTATCCTTACTTGATCTGCCTTTCCTTCAACGAAATGTTGTGTCACCAGCCATTGTCACTCAAATTCACTCCGATAAAGGAGATGAGTTTTTTACGGCTTTCGACTTGACCGACGCCGAGTTTATGGAAGCTTCGCAAGACGAGGAGGGCACCTTATCACAAACCGATCTGGACGCACCATCTTCAAAACTTTTGAAAGAACCTGCTACTTGCGTCAACGATCATGACGACACCATTCTGGCCGGCGGCATCACAGCAATCAATTCAAACAATAAGGATCACATTGACCCTAAAAGTACAGGACAAAGAGCCTCCCCCTGTCGAGAAACTGAAGTAAAATCTCTCCAAAAAACACTCCCTTGTGCCTCCTTTGTTTACCCACGGGCTCAATTTTTTGAGACAGACGATGCCATGTCACGAACGTGTAGTTTCCCGTTCGCTGGCCAGATCCAACGAGTCCAGGAGACTTTGCACGACCAGGCCCACAAGTCAAGTAACGCGCTGCTAAAACCTCCTTGAGATGCGCAAATTGACCTATCGTCGGGGCTCGCCCCACACTGTGGAAACCTAGTACACAGCCGCAGTAGCTTTGATAATAGAGAAATCCATGCTCTAAGTCGTCGGTCACACAATTCTTGCATCCAGCAGCACAGGATGTCGCCAGTGCATTCTTCGAGACACAGGAGAACGCTTTTAAATCCACCACATGCCCCAAAGGGTGCCGTTATGAATGTAAATGGAGTCTCATCTCTAACATCTGATCCCCAGTCTGACTCAGTAAATAGCTCCCATTCAAATACGGCCGACAAAACTAGTGCCGAGTCTAAGCCTAGCCTCTCGTCGGCAGCTGCCATGCAGATCTACAACAACGTCTTGGCCGCCTCGTCAGCCGCACTTCTGCCCTTCTTGAAGATGTATGAATCACTCCACGAAGCCCACAAAGACCAGTCTTCACTCATCATTTCTCTAAAAGAAAAGATGGATAGCTTCAACTCAGTCACAAACTTTCTACAAAGCCAGCTCATCCAGGAAGCAGAGCGAACCTTGCGCTGGCAAGAGCGCTTAAGCGACCTCGCCGCACGCCATCATTGCCAAAACGACTCTCTTGCAGACGGTCTACTTGAGGCAGTGAAGTGGATGCGGCACTCTACTGCTGAGTTAATATCCAGAGTGGACACCCAAGCAACTGGACTATCATCAGTAAGCACAGCTGACGCAAGCTCAATTTCTTCATCAGAGTCCTCGAGCCAAGGCTCTAACAAATTAAAAGAGCGGCCATCTCCTAGCTCTACAGCCAACTTAATACCCAAGGCTATCCCCGCAATAGTGTCTCAACTGAATCAAGCTTCGGTTCCAAGCAAGCACAAGTCTGATTCAACTGGTAATGCTGCAGCGACCGCTCAATTTACGTGCCAATCACAGCTTGATTCACCAGTGATACACATTGACACGATGCCAATAGTGTCATTTGCAATCTTCCAAGGACCGTCAAAACAACAAGAAGCTCAACCAATAACCACTGAAAGCTTTTTAAAGGGGCCATCGACACAAACACGACCAAGAAAATCGAGGCAGGCAACCAGGAAAGGTGTACCGTCTCTAAACACACGAAACCTGATTCGCAATCTACCTATAGATGCGAACCCATGCCTTTTTAAGCGTGCTGATACAATTAAACAGGCTGTGGCTAACACCGCAAAAGATCAAGTTAGATCAACACACGCTGTAGGGCCATCGGAAGTCCACTCCAGTAAACGTCAAAGAATGGACTCCGACCCTGAAAGCTCTGCAGGGAATATCTCTAAATCCATGATCGATATTTGCGATCTATCCACATATTCTGACGACACGTGGCTTTGGAAGTTCCACAAGTGGGGCGTTTTTTGAATAGAGTGTCAGCATCAAGCAGCAACGTGAAACCTGATAACAAGTCAAAGATGTCTGAGCAAAACAAGGAACAAAAGTCATCTCGCCTGAATCCAAAATACACCAGCTCTCAAGGAAATAAGTCTGCGCGTTACATCTCAAAGGCTTCCACATCATTGAGTTCTCGAACCAATTTTTCAATTTGCAAATTACGATTGCAATATTTTCATCAAGATGAGGATGACTTGAACTTGAATCGGCGTAATGTGATGAAATTATTCACCTGTATTCCATCACTACGAACAATTACATCTGACGACATAAAAATCGTGGAGTATGCAACTGAACGTAGCTGCGATCAAGTTCTCTTGCATATCTCGTCTGCCTTAGTCCGCAACACCATCATGAACGCTGCAGACGCATTACTGAGCTATGGATTCGATATTTCTCTCGAACCAACAAGCACCAGTCATGCCAATCTAAAGGTAAATCCAGAACAGGCCAATCTCAATCAAAAGGACCAAAGACGTTCGGACCCACGGCAGATTGACCACATTACCGACTGCCAAAGATCGCATACTGATCAGACTACTAAAAGCAATACGAGAAATGGCAAAACAGACTGGCATTAGCCATTAATTCCCGGAAACGAATGTCCGTGTGATTTCATCTCTTGGAACACCAGAGGGTTCTCCCATTTATTTAATCATTTTGATGTGGATGTGGGAAAAGCTTTTGTCATATGTTTGCAAGAGACATGGCTAAGTGTGCCTCCAACAAGAGACGGGTTTATGATCTTATTAAATCCTGCAATCAAAAACAAAACAGGGCGTCCTTCATCAGGCCTTCTAATGATGATTAGGATTAATACATGGTGGCAGCTCAAGGATGTATACATCCCCAATCCGTTTGTACAAAGCGCCTTACTATATTCAAATCATCCAAACATAGGCGCGAGGAAGCATTTGCTCATTTTAAATGGGTACTGGAACCCGGGGAAAATCACTACGAAATCCTTCATTGAGTCTATAATCTACATACTTGATGACGTCATATTGAAGTATAAGAATCTCTCAATAATTTGTGCAGGAGACTTGAACTATAATTGGTTCAAGTACGATGAAGGAACCCAGAGTTACAAGCCAGCTCCTGCTAAAGAAATAGCGTTTCGGGGTCGTCAATGGAGTCAAGCACTCCACATGAGGAATTGCCAAATGGTCAACGGGCATGTGACAGGCGACCGCCCTCCACAGCCAACGTGGTCAAACAATAAGGCTCATTCAATCATTGATTATTTCTGGGTATCGCAAAACCTGTTTGAAAAAGAATTGTCATTAACAATCGTACCCATGACCAACAGTGACCACAATCTTATGCGGCTAACCTGTCCGGTGGAATGGCCAACAAAAAATTGACGCTACGACATTCCTATCTTAGTGAATGCAGGTGGCAACCGTCTAAGGATCGACAAAGCAAAAATTCAAAAGATCAGCCAAAACTTCAGCAACGAAGAAGCAACAGCGGTCGATTATCTCCCCTTGCTCTCCGATTTCGTAACTGTTCGAGTGGCAAATTCTACCATGGGGCACAAACATATATCATCGTCAATTTTGACGCAAGCCAAAAAAACGATGCGACATGACGTGAGGAAGCTGAAGAAGTTGCTCAAGATTACCAACGATACGAGCTCCATCATCTCTGCAATCCATAGACGACGTAAAGTATATCGTAACTGGTTAAAATCTCAGAAAATAATAATAGAGCAGGACAAAGCTGAGCTACTAATGAAACAACTAGTCCAGAAAAACTCACGGGAAATATGGGCAATCCTCAATTCTGGGAATACCAAACATCAGCCCACGGCGTCAAATGAAATTGACTCAGCGCAATGGATGCGTCACTACGCAAACATCTTCAGTAATCCGCAACATGAAGTCGCAAGCGGCTCTAAGCAAAATCCGTCTTCATGGGACTTGCGTATTTCAGCCGAAGACATAAAACTTGCAATTCGGTCTTTGAAGAACTCTAACGCCGCTGGTCCGGACCTCATAACGAATGTAATGTTAAAAAACAATGAGGCGGAATGGGCTATCTTCATAGAATCCCTATTTGCTAGAATATCTTCAACGAAAAAAATACCTGTTTCTTGGCGGGATGCTATAATAGTTCCCATCCATAAGAAGGGCAATCGGGCAGATCCTTCCAACTATCGCCCGATTGCCCTCTCGGACACCATTGGAAAAATGTTTGCCTCTTTTCTATGTCAGCAGCTTTCTCAATGGTCAGTCGTGGAACAAATCCCAGACATGCGACAAACAGGATTCACAAAAGGAGTCGGCGTTGAAGTGAACTTGCTGCTAATGACCATCTTAAAACTTGAAAGTATAAGGGCTAAAACACATCTGTATGTCGCCTTTATCGATCTACGTGGCGCCTTTGATAGTATCAATCGCTCTAAACTATGGCAAAAATTGGAAAACTGGAACTGTCCAAGTAACTTGATTGATCCAATAAAAGCGCTTCATTCTGACACAGCCATCAGTATACGCTTAAACAATCAAGGCGCCTTATCTGATCAAATACCTACGAACATGGGCGTGAAACAAGGCTGCCCACTAGCTGCCGAGCTGTTCAAACTCTTCATTGCCGACATCCCAGCCCATCTTACAAATGTGAGATGTTTTCCACCAATTCTAAATAACACCGAAATTGGATGTCTCATTTACGCGGATGACGTGGTCCTCTTAGACAAGACCCAGATAGGCCTACAACGGCAATTGATAAACTTACACGAATATTTCATCAAAAACGATCTGGAGATAAACACTGACAAGACCAAGATCGTTCTCATTGGCAGACCAAACCTTAAAAGACAAAGGGCCTTCACTTGGTACATCGATAAGAACCCGCTTGATGTAGAGGACTCAATAAGATACCTAGGAATCTCTTTTAATAATTCCCTTTGTGAACATCACTGGAAAACCGACCTAATAGCTCGAATGACTCAATTCAGCATACAAGCACAGCTCTTGAACAAATTACATGGGAAATTCACTCTTACACCCATATTGACATTTTATTCTCAAAAAGTAGTTCCGGCCATTACTTTTGGCTCGGAAGCAGGCTGGTGCATAGACGTGGCTTTTTGGCAGAAACTCGAGGGCACTTTTTGGCGGCGAGTCCTGAAGCTGCCAACATACATTTCAATGACTCAGCTAAGACATGAGCTCTCTTTAAACTCGTTACACACTACTGTCTTGTGGAAATCTTTAATGGCATTCCGGAAAATGATTGCATCGCCCATGTCTCCTGCTTATCAGATTTTTTCCAAGAGTGCTGGACCTGGTCACTCCAATTTACTTGAAGAATGGAAACAACGTTCGACACAATTATTAACTGGTGCCGATTTAAATACCGACGAACTAATAATGAGACCACAATCTGCGAAAAAAAAGTTTGAGACTGTGAAGTGGATTCAGAATAACGAACAAAGGAGAAAGATGGCCTCAACACTAGATGCTGGAATAGGTGAACTTAAGCAGGGAGTTCCATGTAACTATCTGACGAACTGCCCGTCGAGACACCATCGTGAGCAGTTCCTGCGAATACGACTGAACGCCATTGACACAAGAGCCATGTTGTGGCTTCGGCATTCCAAAGAAGTAACTGATGACACATGCCGATTTTGCTTGAAGGAGCCCGAAACCCTTGGACACTTAATAACTAAATGCACGTCAATTACGGCAAAACGTATCCTACATCTTGGGAACTTTTGTCCTGCGAGCCCAGATTCTCGAGATTGGTGGTCTCATGCAATGGCAGGCAATTCGGTGAAACTATGCTGTGCGATAGTTGATTTCATCGCCTCTCTCAATTTGAAGGCTGTGGGTCAATTAACTCAGACTGTGCCGCCCTAATCACGAAGCTAGATGGCACTTGCACGGTGGCTTCGGTTGCTCCTGTTTGTTCTCTTTGCACTTATTTTTATTGCATTTTCTCTCTCGGTTTGATCTAATGGTAGCGTTTTTGGAGGAACACGCGAAAAAAAAATGTTTGTAATAAAAGTCTGATGTCACAGTGTTACGCTGAGACATATTAGACTGATGTTGCAAAAAAAAAAAAAAAAAAAAAAGAATGACTGAATGATTCAGAGTGGAATGTGGGTGCCAGAACCACCTACAATCTGTCATCAGAATCGCTTAGGTGTTGTGAGGCTTCCAGGATCTAGACAATCTGATCCGGTGACACCATGTTGCCACCTTTTTCTGCATCTTTGATCATTTATGACGGATTGTGCCTTACAATTTGCAGGGAAATTCCATCCCTGGCAAATGAGAGTTTTAACACTGGCGCTGTGTTGTTTAATTGGAATCTTAGCCAATTCTTCACCACAGCCTACTAGAGGCATTGTGACAAAATAACGAATGCTCTGGGGGAGACTAGGGATGAGAAGTGGCCTACCAACAACCCTTCATGATTTAGGGGCCTTTCTTGGAAGATGAGTCAGAACCTCATTCCTTTCCATTCTCGCTTTGGCTCTTATCTGTGATGCCTCTGCCCCTGCTTTAGGTGTGTTCGCCTGACGCTTCTTTTGGACTTGAGCACAGCCGTACCTGTCGGCTGTCTTTGCAAGCTCCCCAGGTTGACTGATGCTTGTGTTCACTAGATGCTAGTGCAGGTCTGACTCTCAATTCTCAAGGGCATGTGCTAGGCTTTCATTGCGCGCCACCACTGGAAACACCCCACTCCCCCCTCCTCTCCCTGAGGTCTGTTTTTGGGCCCCCCCTTTCTTCCTCCAGGTCCACCTTGCACAGCATTCCATACTCCTTCTGCTTCTGTGTCGCTAGGGCCGCTACATCCCCTTTTTTGTTATGTTATGATCAGGCTCCTCCAGAAGGAGCTTCTAGGAGCTAGATCATCCTCAGTGAGAATACCCAGGGACTGCCTTGAAGAAGTTCCTTGGGGCACTGAACACACCCAGAAATGCCAAAACGAAAGCGGGATTCCGGTGGCTGCAGTGCTGCGAGAATCATAAATACATGTGTGTGCCTCTGCTGCCACTGTGTTTGCAAATGGTTTGTATGTGAGCTGCCCCACTGTGTTCTGGTGCATATAGGTTTGTGAGAGTATGTGTGTTGTCCCAATGTGCGGTTTTTCACTTGCGTTTGTGCCTAGGCTGCTACTGTGTTTGTTGGAGTTTACCTCTGTGTGTATGTGGGCGGCGCCTGTTTACTCTGGTGTTTACGTGTGCTCTCCCATGTGCGCGTTCTTTGTCAGAACCTGTGCATGTGCTGACACTCTAGAGGGGGTTTGCCAATGTTTGTTTCTCTGCCGCCCCTCTGTGCGCTGCTGTCCATGCATGTGCGTGATTCCTTTTTATTTTGGTGAACTTTATCCAGATTGTATGGTTGCAAGTTTGCAGTTACAACAGGATCAGAGCCCCGAATGCATCAGGGTGTATGGATCAGCATAGCATATAGTAGATCAGCGTCCATCCAATGTGGCACATACCTGGATATTCCTGATTGATCTAAAGTCACCCCATATGTTGGCGGGGGCTAGACATATGCTCCAGCAGCGCACAAGAGATATCTTCTGGATTATGCACTAGGTCAGGTGAGTTACTCACTGTTTGAGTGTAGGGGACAGATCGGGTGGGCAGGGCATTGAAAGCTTCCTCTTGGGGACTATTGTGGCAACACACAAAACATGTGTTTCTCTCTTTAGGTTTAATCTTAAATGTACCCACCAGCCAAAACGAGGGAAGTCGTGGGATGCTTCACTCTGTCACACAACTCAAGTGGCTCAGAGTGTGAAGATGAAAACCAGCTACCAGAAACATACACGGCTACATGAAGAAAGTTGGCATCCGCCATGCGACATTCGCGACGATTGATAGAATGGTTGTGGAACATAGCATGCCACTTTTAGAGGGTACAGTATGTTTAATGGCCCACCTAAATTGGAGTAACTTACACCTGCCAGCACTCATCAGTGATCCTGTGGGCAAAATAGGTCACCTATTGAGACTGTGCAACAGATGTTGGCTAGAGCGTTTAGAGAAAGCTGTCCGGGACAAGGTGAGTTCTATTGTTCCGGGTAGTGTTGCGGACAAGTGCCAAACCAATATCTTATTGCTCGGTCTATAAGGCAATCCAAAATAAGAAAGGTGGTAAGAGGGTAAACCACCCACTCCTCTCCAAGCTTATTCTTAATTTTAAAAGAGCTTTCTACAAACAAATCACCAATAGACTTAATAACCAGAAAAGAGAAAGGG
Organism: Ambystoma mexicanum; assembly: GCF_040938575.1. Classification (NCBI taxonomy): domain Eukaryota; kingdom Metazoa; phylum Chordata; class Amphibia; order Caudata; family Ambystomatidae; genus Ambystoma; species Ambystoma mexicanum. The sequence goes on along the minus strand of NC_090934.1, from coordinate 857,507,392 downwards.
CCTCATTAGGACCCTGGCGGAGAGGGTGTTACGCCAGCGTAGTGCATGGCGTACCTCTCCGCCATACTACGAGTTCCCGTAGCGCCATGGCGGCCTTTTCCGCCTGGTTTTACCAGGCGGAGAAAACCATGGCGCTACGGGACCTCGTTGTTAATTACGCCACCGTATTTTACGGTGGCGTAATTAACTCCTTCCCCACTCCCATTATACCCTATGGGGCAAAAATGGGAATGGGGAAGGGCAGAATGGGGATTGGGGATTTACCGCTCCGCCGAGGTCGGAATGGGGCGGTAAATCCGCCAACCCCCATGGCGCTATCGGCGGCTTTCCGCCATGCTTCGCGGTGCATTTAGCACCGCGAAGTCCGCCTGGGTCCTAATGAGGCCCAAAGTGTTGTGCAGCGTCCTCTCCCACGTTACACCTCTGTCACTAATCTGGTAGACTGCCACTATATTAACTATCTTAAATAGAACCAAGCGAATGTCTCTCTTCTCCTGGTGGTCTCTAATATTAATGCCTCTTCCTTAATCCAAGGTTTTCCTAACAGTGTCCTTCTGAACAGTCTCTTGCCACCCCCTTGAGAGGTTCTTGTAATTCATTCAGAACACACTTAAGTTTGGTTTCCTCTTTAGAGATAGTTTTTCGACAGTTCTTTTTAATACATCTCTTTATACTTCGGTTTATGCTTTTCTGAGTCCGGTTCATATGACATACGCCTCTATTAGCATACTTCTAACTAAGCAGGCAGGTCAAGAGCCCAATCACGAGAGGGAAAAGGAGAGGCGAGGGGGCAGTACAAGATTCTAACCAATGACATGGAAAAGTTGTATACACCATACCCCGAAAGCACCTTCAACACAAAAGTCAAAACAATGGACTGAAAGTCACACTGAATTGAGGGCAGGGAGGACAACTGGTATTTTTGGTGTGATGTAATGGAGGAGTGCCAGTAGATGCTGTGGCGATTTTGGGTGGCATTCCCCTGGCCAAATCTGGCCTGTGTATTTATTATTATCAATGGGATCAAGTGGAACTGATGGTTGGCTGGTGGTTGTACAAGTTTTGTTCTTGTACTTATATCGGACAGTGGGCAAAATGAGTAGCAATGCAAAAACAAAGAGGTGATTTGCCTGCAAAGCTATTACAGAAGGGGAAAGACCATATGGAAATCAGGCTTGGTCCTACCCCAAAAGGGGCAGTCCAGCCCAAACTGCTAGGTCACATCTCTTCTATGGGAGACCACAAGCATCCCGAGACTTGTTTTGGTCTTGTTGGGCCTCATCAGTGAGCAGTAGCTTGGGTCTCTAGGCCCAGCAGGAATGGGTCCCATGTCTGGTCCCACCCCTCCCACTTATAGTGACAAAGCAAAAAACAATGAGGTGATGGCTGGAAGGTTTATAATGCATCTTAACCTCTGGCATTGCTCTGGGAAACCCTTCAGACCATCGTTCTTCACCTGCCAAGCCATTACAGAAGGGGAAAGACCATATGCAAATCAGGCTTGGCCCCACCCAAAAAGGGCAGTTCAGCCCAAACTGCTGGTTCACATCCCTTCTGCATGAGATAACAGGCCTCCCCAGACATGTTTCAGCCTTTTTCCGCCTCACCACTGAGGAGTAGCTTGGGTCTCTAGGCCGAGTAGGAACGGGATCCACATCTGGGCATACCCGTCCCACTCGGGTGACAAAGCAAAAACAAAGAGGTGATGGCTGGAAGGTGTAGAATGAATCTTAACCTCTGGCCTTGCTCTGGGCAACATTCCAGACCACCGTTCTTCGCCTGCCAAGCTATTACAGAAGCAGAAACACAACATGCAAATCTGGCTTGGTCCCACCCCAAAAGGGTCAGTCCAGCCCAAACCGCTAGGTCACATCCCTTCTGCACAAGACCACAAGCATCCCCAGACATGTTTCGGCCTTGCTGGGCATCGTCACGGAGGAGTAGCTTGGGTCTCTAGGCCCAGCAGGCACGGGACCCACGTCTGGGCATACCTGTCCCACTCGGTGTCAAAGAAAAACAAAGAGGTGATGCCTGGAAGGTTTAGAATACATCTTAACGTCTGGCATGGCTCTGGGCAATCCTGCAAACCATCGTTCTTTGCCTGCCAAGCCATTACGGAAGGGGAAAGACCATAAGCAAATCAGGATTGGTCCCACCCCAAAAGGAGCAATCTAGCCCAAACTGCTGTGTCACATACCTTCTGCATGAGACTACAAGCTTCCCCAGATATGTTTCGGTCTCGTTGGGCCTCATGAGTGAGGAGGAGGGTGGGTCTCTAAGCCCAGCAGGCACTGGACCCACATCTTGGCAAACCTGACCCAATCAGGGTGACAATGCAAAAAACAAAGAGGTGATGGTTGGAAGGTTTAGAATGAATCTTACCTGCCTAGCAGTTGGGGCCGGGCTGCTCCCATTGGTGGCAGTACCTGACTGATTTGCATATGGCAGGACACCTTTTGCAATGGCGCTGACTGGCTGAAAAACAGTGGTGTCAAAGGTTGTGCAGAGCAATGCCAGTGGTTCAGATTAGTTTGAAACCTTCCACCCATCACTTGTTTGGTTTAGTTTGTCTCACTATGTGAGAGAGGGTATGCCCAGACATGGGTCCCTTGCCCGCTGCGCAATAGGGAACCAAGCTGTGGCTCACTGAGGAGGCCCAACAAGGCCAAAACATGTCTGGGGTTGCTTGTGTTTCTGTGCAGAGGAGACCTGGCCTTGCAGTTCGGGCAGGGTTTCTCCCATTGGTGGCAGTACCTGACTGATTTGCATATGGCTGGACCCCTTTTGCAATGGCATGGATGGGCTACAAAACGGTGGTGTGCACGGTTGCCCAGACCAATGCCAACGTTTCAGATTAATTGGAAACCTTCACCCATCACTTTTTTTGAAAATGAGTAGCATTGACAAGCTTATATTGGTTTGAACACTACCATCACCCACACCTACTGAGTTGATTTGGAGGGTCTCCCAGAGGCCTCCTTATAAATTTGAACTCTGCGTTGCCTTGCTTTCAAGACAAACGGCTTGCCCCAGAACTTCCCAACACAGCCCTTATAAAACATAGGGCCTCATTACGAGTATGCCGGTCCAGTAACAGCAGTTCCGGTAAGTGTACCGGCACTGTTGTTACCGGACCGGCACACTCCGAGTTCTGCGGGCGAATGCCGTCTCTCCCGACAGCTTGGACCTGGTGGGTGGAAAGAAACCCACTCGCAGACTTTGACGGAAGCATCGGCACTGTGGCACACAGTGCAAGTGCTTCTGTGCACCACATTCCCATTGAGTCCAATGGAACTCGAATGGGATTGGGGAGTTAATTTTTCCAGCGCCTGGCTTTGGGGAATTACCGGGACCGCTGGGGCTGTAATGCCCCAGTAATTCCTCAAAGCCAGGAACCAAAAAAAAACACAACTCCGGTGGCAGCCTTGCCATTTTTACCGGCACGGCTACTGCCGGGGTCGTAATGAGGCCCATAGTTTTTGTAAAACTTAACGGATGACTCATTGGAACATGATGAATTACCACTTGATCATGATTACCCTTGATCTGTCACAAGCTTATCAAGTGTCTCCCTTTATTTATCATCAATTCATGCAATGGCAATGTAGCCTAGAAATTGTACAATTGTGGTGGTAGACTGTGAGAGCTTCCATGGTGCAGGTCTTGGTAGAATGCCACAGGTTCTTTCTTAATGTCAATGTCATCAAAAAACATAATGCATGTTTATTCCCCAATTGCTTTTGCATCCCCTGGCCCTCTCAGCACCCAGAGACTGGGTAAGAAGTCAACCAGGCCTCTGTCCCTCCATTTAACATCTAGCCGAAACCAGTTTGCCCAAAAATGTGGGTTATCCCATGGCGGTATTACAAAAAATCATCACGTTTGTAACAAACCACACCTAGAAAGTTAGGATTTTCTAAGTGAAGTGAGCGACAATTCCAACAACTTCAGTTCCTCCTCCAATCTTTCCAGATCTCTATGTATTCTGTTCCATATCCTGTTTTCTCCAGTGATGTACGTCCCCCCTAATGTAGAATGCAAGTGTCTCCCAGGGATGTGATTTGCTATTAACCAATCTGAACACAATGGAAATAATCAGGCACCCCTCAGTGAAGTTTAAACCATTGCCATGTATGTACTAAGGCTGTAACCCCCTTCGAATTAGCAGTATGTGAAGAAAAGAACCCGTGAATGCCCCATCATCTGTCCAGGTGGTTAGTATTTACTAGGGAATAATATTCACACAATTTCTTGCAGCAAAGGGTACGATCTTCATGGTTTTAAGAGATTGTTCAAGCTCTGCACTTTCCAAGTCATCACATTAATGTGCAGGGACATCACAAAGGTAGTAGATCTGATGCCAGTTATTCCATCAAGACTACAATATGGTGTATCATGACAAGGCTGCACCTGGGAGGAAGATAATTGGAGACTTATGCAACCTGAGCATAATGGAGATACAACACATCTGTCCTACAGCTATCCCACAACCACTCACCCCATCTGCAAGAAACTCACTGGCTGGTGAAAAGCCCTTACTTGATACATGAATACTAAACATGACAAAAGACAGCAGACAATACAGTGCAAAAGAATATAACTAACAATAAAATCATCAGCTGTGAACGCTTGGGTTGAGTACGTGATGCACTCCAGCAAACCCCCATCTCTCTCATTTCAGCCCACTACACGTTACCATGGAGGATCTGGATGAGTACAAATGAATCAAGCAGACACAGAACACATACTGCAGCCCCCACAATATTATTAAAATACACAGTCTCAAGCTGGGGAGCTGGGAGCATGACTGTTAGGTTCACTTCTAGGAAGCGAGCTTTATAACTATACGCCATTGAACAGTCTCTGAAGAAATATGATTTGTTACCTAGATGAATTTCAGTTTCGCAGGCTACATCATGGCATATTTTGTGTTGCGTTTCCTTAAAAGCATCTTCACTGCATGAAATGGCCTCAGAGAGTTCTGCACTGTACCTTGGAAATCAGGGAATATCCATCTTCTGGAATTCTATTAAGTTACTGCTCATTGGATCTTGACGCCCTAAGGAAGACATCTTTGTCAAAGTAGCAGTGACATATTTGGGATTTCTGCTGCCTGTAGGGAAAGTAAGCTGATGTGCAGCATAGTGCAGTGTGGGGTATTAGTAATAACAACTTTAACATGCATAACTGTTAACAATACTGACTTTCACTCTTATGACATTAGAAAATAGTAATTGGGGCCAGAGTAGGTTTACAATTGCTTAGGTCACAGGCAATTCCCACTGCAATGTTAGTTTAGAAAATAAAGACAAAATTAAAAAGCAGAACAGCGGTGTGTCTTGCAGATGCTGGATTCAGGGTGCAATGAGACAGCAAAGTAAGCTCTGGAAAAAACACTTTCATTGTTCATGCTGGAGTAAGGCAGGAAGGAAAGGATCTTTTTTTCACATTCATTGGTGCTCGGGCAGTGTGTTGGACAAAATTGCTGTGCAGGGGACATCGTAGAAAAGACTAGAAAAGACTGGAAACCTACTAGGGGTGGTAACTGGAAGGGGTGTGTTGACTGACCAGAGGCATCACTAATGACATCACAGTGGTATCTGGGAATATGGGGGGAAAGAGTAAATAATCCATATGCTGATATGGTAAGATGTAGGTGGATGAAAGAGGGTTTAAAAGCTGAGGGGAGGAGGAAAAGAGGGCAAGGTCATTCGGTTCTGATTTTCCTGATGAGGAGAGGTGCTGTGGGCAGGCCAGAGCTGCATAAATGGGGGCTGGGCACTTAGCTGTCAGCATGCTGGGCTGCTGTGATCCTGAAGCAGATCTTGGCAGCGGGAGACAGTAGCCGTGAAGGGAGGGCGATTGCCAGTGAGGTGAATCATGAAGCAGACAGAGGCTTCACACACTAAAATCTTGATGAGTATAGGTAAAATATATAATTAATTAGGGTTCCTCGCATAGTCTAATTAGGGAAGTGTCAAACATGACACAAAAGGGCAAGAACTAATTTGTCCTTTAGGTACCGAAGTACAGCTGAGTTAGCCTGAGTGTAAATTGGAAATTGTTGAGAATGGAGGAGTTTTGATTTGTCATACAGGAGTGCTCAAATTTTGCAAGTTATACTTCCAAGGTTTCCTCTAGGGAATGCACTAATTCTGACAGTTTTGATAATGAATACTAGCTAGGAGGGAATGAGAAATCACTGTTCTGGGGTGGGGGTTGTGAACGAGCGCTAAAGAGGTTTGGAGTTTAAAAGCTGCTGATGTTTATAAGATGTGAATACAAATGTAACGATGAATCGTGAATGCTGTTTTTACCTGTTTTTTTTCTTTTCTGCTAAATAAGAAATGTTGTTTTGCATGTGTGCACATGTGTAATAAGTGTTTCTAATTTGATGGCTGTTTTTATTTTATGAAACATTATATAACAAGAAAAACCCCAATCGCAAAAGAATGATGTTGTTATCATTAGATCTGAACTTTATTTTGGTTTCTGAAAGAATGTGAGGGTGTTTTCCTAGGGCCTAGTGCAGTACAAGGCCTTACATTTTGGTGCATTGGCCGGGAATCATGGCTATGTGCATTTGATAGGCATGTACCATTATAGCTGCTATAGTGTGCTGTACTGAGAGCACAATTTGAATTGTTTGGTGAATCAAGAGCCGCAAATGTAATTGTCTCAGCACACTGTGTGTTATGCAGGCAGACATGGCGTATATAAAAGTATAAGACTTGGTTGATTATGCTGAAACTAAATTCTAAGCTCTAGCAACCTGGACATCAGAAACTATTATGAATTGGCGAGAATAATTCTTGTCAAAAATTGATACGGAAGCCCCTGAGAAACTGCTTACGGAGGAAACTCTCCTACACTCATGTTTACTAAGGCTTTTTAACTGCGATGACCGGAAGGGTCAGCAAGATTGTTTGGTCTGTCGAGGAGCTAAAACATGGTACATTCTACACAGGCTAATCGATCTGAGGAGGAAGGATGGTGAGGTCATTGCAGGATTGCAAAATGAGTTAGTAGCCATGTGTGAAAAAGTGTTTGAGTTAGAAAAGACCCTAGAAGGGAGGTGCACAATTGCAGGCCAAATGTGAAGCTCTAAGTGTGGAGGTTGTACAGAAAGAGAAGCTATTGGAAGAAAGAGTGCAGGAAATTAATCATTTAAAAATAATTTTAGATGGCATCCGGTCAGACAGAGATCTTGCTTTGTCAGAGATGCAATCGCTACGGAAACATGATAACCAATCGGCTAGGGAAATGCAATCATTAGAGCCCTGCATGAAATGTTTTAAAAAAACGGGGGGTTCCTTTTTTTAGAGTGCTGGAAACATGCAAGGGTGGCTCACATGGTTGGAGTGGACCATAAAACGGTCTCTGGCACCAATGAAAAAGTTGCCCACAGTTGCAAATGGATATTCATTCCTTTAGACTGTTTGAATAGTATCCAAGTTTTTTTTGTTGTTAAAATGACAAGGACGAGTATGCTCATCCTTTTTGCATAGACTTGCATAATAGCCCGGCACTTAAGGGGTTACAAAATATTTGTTCAGCAACAATGGTCAAAACTGATAGCTGCATAGTGAAGTAACTCATCAAACAGGCCCACATTGGCCAAATCAGTGGCCCATTTTGGCTGGCCTACACTAGCATTTTCCCTTTTTGGTACCAGCATTGCCCTATTCCCTATAGGCCAGTCTGATCCTGGCGGCTCATCCATAATGGGTGAGGGGGTGTCCACCCAGTGGCACTCTCAACCATTATGGAGGAGCAAGCCCAGTGAAACACTGAGCACTCCCTCGGCTGCTTTTTCCAGCTGAGGGAGAGCTATTTCCCTTTGACAGTTCAGTTCCCCAGCCGCACATGCTCACTGAGCCATGCAAGGCTGTGGGCATTTTACTTCCCCAGCCTTGCATAGCTCATTGGAAATGCTGACTCGGGCACTGCAGGTCTGTATGTGCGAGGGGGATTTCCTGCACTTCCTCGCACATACGGACAGAGCAACCTGGAGCAGGGCATTTCAACACCCACACGCAGGCCCCTGCAGAAGGTACGTTTATGTTCATTTATTTTTTATTTAAATCTGTGTATGGATGTGTGTATGCTTGTGTTGTGAGTGTATGGTGATGGGTGCTCGTGGGAATGATAGAGTAATTGCTGGGTGAATATGTGTGTTTGTTTTGTCCCATTGAGCTGATTTTGGAGAGTGGGGGGCTACAGGAGGGAAGGGGGGTTGTACAACAAAGGCATTTTAGAAATGCCTTTGTTGCACAATCCCCTGACTAACCTGCCAAAATCAGCTCTCCTTCTGAGGTGCTGTGGAGCCCAGGGGACAGGGATGGTATTTTTTATACTTGATATCTAGCATTGATGTCCAGTCAAAAATACCATGCTTTTCCCTTTGGCCCCCCAGCGCCAATTGCAAACTATTTGGCTTTTTACCCATTTTTTTTAAAAGTGTGCTCTAAAAGGAAACATTTTAACCAATTTTCATGGGTTCTGGCTCCCTCGCTGTGCTCAGTCGCAATGGCATTTTTGTGGCAAATATTTATGGCCCTCCACTTAAACAATTCACCACCTCCCACTGGCCCTCGGACTGTGTTGGGAACGTGGTGGGGGAGCCCAAGGACTTTGGTGAAAGCAGGAAGGTTGGGAGCACTGGGATAGTGGTGGGATCAGGATGGGGCCTGTTTTCATGGAACATAGAGAGATGAGTCAAAATGAAGCACATTGTAATCCCTTTAAAATCATGAGAAATGTAAAGATTCTAATTAAAATTAAACCTTTAAAAAAAGATTTGGGTGTGTCTATGACAGAGCATCTGGAAAATGTTCTCGAATTGTATGTACATTTCGAAAACACAGTATGTGAGATTTTTCCATGTGACGATGGATGCAGGTTCTGCTAGTTTTATATGTAACCTTAATGAACAGAATAATTTACCATGGGATGATTTTGAGAGAGAGATCAGAAAACACATTTCCCCATTTCGGTCTATTTAAGATACAAAAAAAGCAGCATTACTTTGGCATCTCAGCCTGATGAGTCCCCAAGACAATTCTTGCAAAACTTCAATCAAGCTTTTTCAAGATTTGATGTGGTCTGTGACATACATTCAGTAGAATTCAAGGCCACTTACTACTATGGCCTCCAGGAGGAAGTGGTATCTCTGCTCGCCTGTGAATTTAATAGAGATAGGACCTTGCAATGGATTCTAGATCAAGCAACATAACTGTTTGGAGTAATATCACACAGTGAGAATAAAAGCAAAACATTAGAGCAGAAGTCAATAGAGACTGTCCCTGCAGTGTTAGAAATTAGGTCAGGGAAAATGTCATTAGAGACTGCTCAAACAAGGACTGACACATGGCAGAGCCTGAAGGGAGTCGCCATGCAGGGAAAGGCATTACCCCAAGTAACTGTATTTCAGTCCACAGACCCCAGTCAGAGGGATACTTACATCAGTCCCAGGTAGCTTGTAATTTGCCATGAGTGGGGTTTCGGTATGATACGGTAGGGCCTAATAGCACCCAAAGTCAACTGCATAATGGACACTACAAGGTGTTGGGGCACAGAGTAGATTTAACCCTATTACAATGATATACAGCAATGAAGCTGGGCCAAGATATGTAGATAGGTTCACTGAAAATGGAAATCATCAAAGGGAGCAGTATCCATTAAATGAGAGAAAACATGTAACCTATAGCCCTCGCTCCTATGTGCAGGCCTCCCCACAAGGAGATCATGGACAGAGGACAGCCATCACATGCTCCTCACCCCCTCAGTCCTGGGATTTCTGGGGAAACACTAAAAGGAATCAGTCCCCTGAAAGAAACCAAAATAGGTCTGACCAATATGAATCTGACCAGAACCTAGAACTCAGAGGGCTGATTTTAGGGAGCTGGATAGATTCCAGTAGCTAGATGCATGGGTGAAAATGTTAGCTGAGTAGATAGCAAGTGCGCAGGGCAAAAACAGCAGCTGCGTGAGAATGCAGAACATAAGAGTGTCATTGCACAGGTAATTGAAAAATGACTAATCAGCCAGACTTCACACACTGGAGGCATGAATGATACATCACTGACTGAACAAACTGAACTGCTTAGTGATTCAAAATTAAGAAAATAACCAAATTATGATAACATAGGAAAGAAAAACGCATACAAGAAAGGATTTTGGTTTAATCTAGAGCTAAACGAAACTATTGAGGAGTGTGAAAATGAAAAATAAGAAAGAGAAAATGCACAGGGGGAACCCAAACAGCAAAGGGCCAAAAGACAATCTAAAAAGAACGTGGCACACGAAAAGCATGACGCACATACCTTTAAACAATCGATAGCTAGTGAGCAAGTGGACAAGTGCAGGGTTAAAGGTGCACTGAATCCATCAGCTATACATGAAAGAAGAGTCAAAATAGATGAAAGTGGAAAAAGTGCAAAAACTGGTGATAGGCTTTCATTGCCTGATAATTCTAATAATGCTCATGTTTCCACAGAGATGAAAATTCCACAAGAGACATTTGCAGGTGAGTTCCCAGAGAAGTATTTCCAGATGCAGATGTTCAAAGAGGGGAAATTGACAGGTATGGTACAAGAGACAGGGTAGTTCATACCGAAAGTGCTGACATTCTGCCACAAGATGCGAATGAAAAGTTGTGCGCCAGAGTGGAGGTAAGCAAAGGAAATCAAAACAATGCAGAGAAAGAAGACAAGGGTTGGGGTGAGAACTCAAAAGACCCCGCTGTATAAGGGGGTCAATCAGTAGCAAAAATCCAAATAGATTCTCAGGATAGAAAAATAAACAGAGAGATTGAAAAAGAGATGGTCAAAAAGGGGGGTAAAAAGTAATTTAATATGCCCCTTTGTTTAGCAAGAAGCCAGACATGCATAAAGAAAATATGCCCTGACATTAGTAGCAATTCACATTTCCTATGCATTTCCTATGCATACTTGAAGAATGTGAAGATAGATAGTATGCCCCTATTGAAATTGAAGAGCAATGTATTTGCACTGGTGCATACAGGCGCACAGGCGACTGTGATGTCAAGGGAATTATTGGAGAGCATAAATGAAGGGAGACTCCCACAAGGCATGTTGAAATTTAGACAAGTGGAAGGCCCCATGCATAATTTCAATGGGGAAGAAATACCGGTAGAAGGTGCCACTGAAGTGTATTTTTTTTTATTTTTTTGCATTAATAAAGCACACATGCGGCCTTGAGGCATTGTGGCGCTGTTACAGAATACTTTACTTTGGAACAGGCAGTTACATCAAGGAAGGGAAACATACCTCTTCCTATTATGCACACATTGGGCCTCATTACGACCCTGACGCTCCCGTATTGAAGGGTGCCGGTACAGGACTGGCACCATTCGTTACGGAAGCGCCTATTACGAGGTTCCCTTTGTGGGACTCGGAACAGACGTTTGGTAAAACCAGACGTCCTTTCCGGCTCCCGCGAGGGGAAGAGGGAGCTAATAATGGGCCGTTAGTAACATGCCCATTATTAGCTCCCTCCCCATTCCGATTGAGCCCTATAGGGGCGCAAATGGAAATGGGGAATGGTGCCTTCAAGGAGGAATTACGGTGTCCTCCAATGTTGGAATGACTCGGTAATTCCCCATTGAAGGAACCCGGTATTGGAGCCCGGTATGGAGGCAGCCATGGCGCTAATAGCACCATGGCTACCTCCATACTCGTAATGAGGCCCATTGTCATAAGAAGCTGTCACCCCTCATTGATGGGGTGAATAGAGTACTGTGGTCTTTGGCCAAAAAACCTCTGAATCCTCAAAAAGTCGTGAGCCAGGTTAGCAATGCAAATGAAAGTCACACTATTTCTAGGTTAGAGAGAGCCATGGACGTGTATCTTCAGAATAGCCGTACCTAGTGCAACTGTCATTCTCATGTGCCAGGGTGAAATGCAAGGAGAAAAAGAAAAACAGTCTTTGAAGATCCACTTGGATCCGAAGAAGAACAGGCAAACACAGATATATGAAAACACATTGCGCTTCTACGTATGTGATGAAGAGTGTAAACAAAATGAGGTTTCAGAGTCAGATCAGGAGAATTATATTTCAACAATTGCAGGAATATACATGTAGGAAGGTCATCCCTAGATACCTGTGCATGTGAATGGGCACCCAGAAATGGTTGAGGCAGTGTTGTGATCCTGGAACAGGAAAGGAGTTTCATATATGAGAAAGTGTTCAAACAAATACTTGACAGTGAAGAAATATCAAGTTTTAAAATAAAGAAATCAACAAATATTCCGATTAGATGGTCCTGAATTGGGACAGAGAATTGTGGGGGGATGCATGTTGAAAATAACAACAGGACCCAAAAGCATTAATTACAACATGTTGATTGTAAGTGGAACACAAGCCAAATTCTATTTGAGAAATGACGTCATGCATAGAATGAGTGTGGTTTTAGATTTCTTGAATCAAAAGGTTCGATCCAGACTGAGTGGGGCAGCACCTTAATTTGAGGAAAGAAGGCAGGCATACCATTGTGCGCAAATAATGACATGTGCAGTTGAGCTTCAAGTGAATTAGGATGTTACCATTCCAGCATTCACAAGGCAATTCACAATGGCATTGAAGTACAGGAAGGGACAGAAATTGAAGGAGCCCAATTAGTGTGTGTCCCAATGAATCCATGAGACAGCAGGGGCTAGAATGCGAATACACACCATTAGTGGAAGTTTGGGATGGCCCCATTTGAATAGTGTCTATGTTGTAGGGTTCCTGACAAATTCCTGATCTGCCCAGGTAGACAAAATATAAATGTATACAGTTGATCAGGGCGTCCCAAATGGACAGAAAATGCTTGTGACTCAAAGGTGTTTTAATAAAATGCTTTAATCATACCAAGTTTTTATTGATAGCATGTAATGTTGCCTGATACAAATAAATGATCCTACTTACACAGGGCAGAGACAAAACATGTTGTACATATGTTTTGATGGGATAGACGTCAATGCACATAGAGGGGAAAACAAAAGAAAAAACATTTTTACAGAACATTTTTTAGAGAACAGAGGAGTCCCATTTTATTTGTAGGGAGCCAAAATTCTTGTAGTATTTGCTGATTTCAACAGCTTACAAATTAAACAGAGTTGACGTTTGACACTGTAAGGGGAATTGTTGACACAGGTGTGTTTTGGCCACATTTAGCAGTCTATGATGCCTAAAGTTGGGTAGCCTTCATCAGGACAGAGGAAGGGAATATACAAAGACACTGAATGATGGATCCTGTGTATATCTGTGAATATTCAAACAAAAATGATATTTAAACATAAGTGGAGTTCCACCCCATGTAAAACAAGGTTCACACGGTAAGCCCCTCTGAGGGGTCTCGTTCCTCAATAATAAGCACTGATAGCTAATTTAAATTATAAATAACTAACCCAAATGGCTACTCATTGGCTCAAACTCCATTTTTGTTTGAAAACTCACAGATATACACAGGATCCATCATTCAATGTCTTCTGACTCTATACACACATACAATATAAATATCACAGTATACAAAGGCACAGCAGCATAATAAACACACATGAGGTAGTGCAGCAGTTAGCTTAGATTAATTGTTGCCCAGAGTGTGCCTTGCTGTCTCTTGTGATTTCGGTGTGCCAGGATGTGTCATAGTAGCTGTTCAAATGCTGCAAGAGAGAGAGTGCTACAATTAGTGCACATATCAAACACTGCCACATGTGGCTGTTCACGTGCATGTACACATGAAGGAGATTTAGTGAGGCCGCACATGGCTATTAAACATGTACAGTAGGGGCCGCATGTGTCTCTGGTAAGTGGTAACGTGTTAGTTATGGTATGTGGCAGTACGCAGTTAGTTACGCCTTAGAGTTCAAGAACTGAACGGACATAGATGACGAAAGCCATGAATGGCTCTGCTTTTAAAGTGTTAATACCCCTGTGTTTTCAGGCCAGTATTAAAGACCCAATAGGCTACCCAGCCCAAATCCATATACCCCCCATTTAGCAGACAATGGCTTAATACATTGCTCCCTGTTTTTTTTTGGCTATAAGGTGCTGCTTTAAGCCCAAACTATTGCATTAGAGTACAGATAGACAGAATGATAATTGAGGAGGGACACAAAGCTTGTAGGTGCTGTTTGGTTATTTGCCCACCCATTGAGTTGCCCATGGACATGCTAATCCCTATGGCCATATCCACCCAGTTCCTGCTCCTCCCTGTCCAAAACACCTCTTCATGGGAATTATTTGAGCTTGCTTCAAACAATCCTTACAATCAAACTTTGCAGTGTTTTCTAAGAGCAGCCTTCAAGAGCTAAGGGCTTAATTGGAGCTGTAAACCTACTAATGGTGTAATAAAATCCGCTATTTTGAATGTACAAGAGGTGTGCAAACTGCTGTGGCCAAGACTTTCTAAAATACTGATATGGGTCGAAGACAGAGGAGGAGCCCTGCAAATAGTGCTTTTGGAGAGCTCAAAGCTGTGTTTCAGAGGGAATGGTACACGAAAAGTTGGAGAAAATCTGATCTTTGATACATCAGGGATGGGGCATGGAACAGCAGTAATCATTGATCATTATTGGGCTTGTGGATCCAAGGTCTACATAAGGCTACCTAAATACTGGGGAGGAACATGCACATTGGTGAATGTCCATGTTCCAGCATTAGTGATTCCAAAGAGTTATCTGAATCTTGACAGTTTCCCAAAGGCAGATGCTCACCTGAAGAAGAAAAGATCTGTGGAGCTGATAAAGAGGATAAAGAGAGAGAACTATTTCTCAGCCAAGTCAATAGAAGCGTTTGACTCCATCCCATATGAATGTAGACTGTTCAGCCAAACTTCTTCAGTGTTCACTTTGATCTTTATGCCAAGAATCCAAGTTGGAGCAAATACCAAGTGGCTTCAGACAACCAGATGGGAGTTGCTGCAAACAATTGACACTACCATAAAGGGATTCAATGCAATCAGAGAAGAGATGAGAGCCATAAGACTGATGACTCTCCAGAACTGATACATCTTGGACATGATCACAGCTATGGATGGAGGTGTTTGTGCAAGAATTGGAGAATCATATTGCACATTCATACCTTCTCATGATGACGAGAATGGAACCTTGACAGAGGCCATAGACATGCTGTCGAAACTCCATGGCCAGATAAAAGATCAAGTAGAAGATATTGCTGATGACAGCTGGTTTGGATCACTCTTCTCTTGGGTTCCACAATGGATGGCAGATATGTTCAAGTTTCTTGGAGCCCTGATCGTGTTGACATTGCTTGGATTTTGTGTGATCAAGATAATAATCTCGCAGTGCAAGTAGACAGCAAAGAAAGTTATAGGGATGAAGATTATGATTGATGTTAAACCAAGATGGAGGCCCAGAGATCTGACAGATGAAGAGATCAGAGACTTTGTGAAGGCCAGTATCCATGCACCTAAGGGAACGAAGTTCCTGTACCCAAAGAACCATAATAAATATGTGGGAATATGGATCTATTGCAGTCCAAGTGGACAGTGCATGCTCATGACATGGAACAAGGATGAGCATGTGAAATCAGCAGGTTGTCTGAAAGGAGTCATAAAGATATGGATACCCAAGAAACATTTATTCAGACCAGGATACCTAGAGGTGAAGTAGGATGAGAAAGTGGTCGATGAATCCCCCAGCGGGGGGAGTGTAGTGGAGGAGCCAAATACCCCCCTCCAACTGTGCCGCCCTTATTACCTATAGAGTCGGAACCAAAGTATGTGACACATGTAAAACAGTTGAACCAGCAAAGAGCAGAGTGTGGACTCTGTGCAGTACCCATAAGAGTACCAGTACCTAAGAGAATCTGGGCGGCCAGGTACCCATTGAGAAAAATGTACCTGCATGCAAGACAATATGATGGACATTTGAATGAGATTCATGAAGAAGCAGCAGGTGAAAAGCAAGAATGAATCGGGACGTCACACAGAAAGAGATGACACACACAGAAGTGATTCAGAGACCAGAGAATGCAGATATTCTATAAGGCATCAAGAAAGTACCAAGGATAAGTGACCTCATGGGATCAAGGTGAAGGAGCTTATGCCACAGACACAGATGAAGACATTAAGCTAGTTAATACATGTACAGATGCAACATAAACGCAAACAGCAAAGTAATCTTGAAAGCTAGCTTCAAGCTTTATAGTAAATAGATCGCAGTAAGCGCCAATATACCCTAGCTTTACTGAGTGTCATAGTCATCTGAGATTATCTATCTGGATGTCACCGTCATATTGGATAGCTTAGGTATCCATACGGCACTCCACAAGAAATCTACCAATACCGGTCTGCCTCTTCATGCCAAGAGCTGTCACCCTCCGTCATGTAAAAAATCGATTCCATACGGTGAATTTATCCGGTTTCGTCGGAATTGTACCAACATTGCCTGGTTTGATCTGGTTTGGCGTTGGCAGCTGTGGATTTTCTGAAACAAGGATATGACAAGAGAACTATTGAAATGGCCTATACCCAGGCACATGGAATGTCCAGAGATAAACTGTTGTATGATATCAACCCTGCCAAAACCATTATCAACGATGAACCCAGACTGATTATCTCGTTTAACACTGCCTCCAACAACATTGGTAAAATTGTTGAGAAACATTGGCATGTCCTTACTTTAGACAATGATCTCAGGCCTGTTTTGTCCCACCGTCCCACCATGACATACAAACATGTACCCTCCCTAAGAGACAAACTTGTGTCCAGCTTTTTATTGCCAGCTGGCAAAAATCCATCTTCTATGACCTGGCTCTCTGCCTCTCCTATGGGGTTTACTAAATGCATGAAATGCAAAGCTTGTGCACATGCCACTGTGCTGCAATCATTTGTACATCCTGTCACTAAAATCCATCACAAGATAAAGTATTCCATCAACTGTGACACTACTTTTGTTGTGCACGTCCTCTCATGTCCTTGTATGAGATGGTACATTGGGAGTACCACATACAAACTAAAGCTGCGTATTCTGCAACATCTCAGAGCCATTAAGAACTCTGATCCAGCGTACCCAATGGCCAAACATTTTAAACAGGAACATGAGAATGATTTGAAACTGTTAACTTTCCTTGCAGTGGCACATGTGCCTCCTCACCCCAGAGGTGGAGACTGCGTCTTGAAATTAAGACAACTTGAAACCAGATTCATTTTGGACTTTGATACAAAGTATCCAAAGGGTCACAATGTAGATGAGGAATTGTACACATTTTTGGGCACTTAATCTCCTCGTTCTGCATTCCTCTCCATTTCGGTTTCGCTTTCCCTCTCTTTCCTATCTCGCTCTCCGAAGATTATATCCACCTCGGACCCCCATTGTGTGTTCCTGCATGGGGTCTTTTAGTCCCGGGGATGATTATTTTATCTTTCATCCTTTTGATTTCTTTATTTTTTCTTTCGGTTCATGATTTGGCTGTTTACTTTGCATTCTGTGGGGAGTGGTATGTATATACGTTTTTCTTGACGTTGGTGTCTAATTGCAGTCTTCTTACCTCTGTGGCTTTGGCCTGTTGTCTCTCTTCTCTGTTTTTTGGGTGGTTCGTCCTGCTTGTCTTATTTAACCAACTGCAAGTTGTTTAATGGAATCTGATGATGGGCTTTATATTGTTATATGTCTACTTTAATTATCAATGTGGCATTTGCTAGTCAGGACTGTTCCAGCTGCGTTTGCACTTGCACTTTATTATGGCCTTGCCAGCATGAGGTCTTAAAGACACATTGTTGTCTTGTTGTCCTTTTTGCACTTTACTTGTGGAACATTACCTGTACTTATAGTATGTGAAACATATGCATATGCCCTTATTCCATTTTGATATTAGTGACCCCCTTGTTTATCAGCATCCCTGGCTGGATTTTACAGTGGAATTAATTGTTGCATTATTTTTATATGATGAAGTTTGATCTAGTTTTACTATTACCATTGCGGTCCTTCCCCCCTTCTTTTATATTTGGTATATGCCTATGTACGGTTGGTTCTCCAATTAGGTAAAGGAATAAGCTTCATTTCCATTTTTGCACTAGCACTTTAGCTATTTTTCCTATGTTATACCTTTTTGCAACCACCATACCTACCTGTTGTATTATTTGGGGTTGGCTGTTAGTATTCACATCTTTTCTGTGTGCACACCGTATATGGCTTTTTCATTGCCTCATATAGCTTTGTTGATTTCACTATTCCATCATTGCTATTTTCCACTAAGTCATTAATATGGGCACCATTTTGTTTTTTTATTGTGTGCATGTACAATTGAAATTTAGGGACATTTTGGCCACATTCTGTTTTATATCTGCTTTTATTGATGACTGTGTATATATATATATATATATATATATGTATATATATATATGTATGTATGATATTCTGATATGTTTATTGATTTCAACACTATACGGATTTATTTATTTATATTTTGTCGTATCGTCTAACATATGTAGCAGTATATGTGCACTATGCGCTTAGCCTGTGGCTCTATCCCCTATTTTATATTACTTAGATTGTATTTTAGCTTCCTTTGTCTATTCATGCACCTTACTCCATTCCATCATGGCCGCCAGTGATTCCATCGATAGCCATGGCTTAAAGAGTTGACTGACAGAGTCATAGGACTGCTTGTACTGTTTGTATTTCTACCAGTCAAACCTTTCTCCCCTGACATGATCAAGCGCTCAGTGGAGCGCGAAACGCGTGAAACACGTTGTTTTGCAGGTCGTGCACCATGGCGTCCTGCCTCTGTTTGTCTTTATGTTGCTGCGTGTTGCTGCGTGTTGTGCCTAATATTATTTTGTACAACCTTTTTTTAAAACATTAAAAACATCCGTATTTGTTACACAGTGTTTCTTTGTTTTTGTCCGTGATTTGGAGCTTGCTACTAGCGCCTGGCCCGCTGGAGTGCGGTTCATTTTTTCCTCCTTTTCTTGGATACATATATATATATATAGTATACCGGTAGTGGCCATGTAGTTATGGTTAAGTTGCTGTTTCCATAGGAAGAGCACTTTTTGGGCGGCTTATAACCTCGCTCTCCCTCGACAGATCCTCACCAAACTTTGCAAAAAAAGTTGTTGGGTCACTCTGAATTTTATTCCAAAGTTTGGTGAGGATTTGTCCAGGGGGGGAAAAGTTATAGGGGGGGTCCCAAAACTTTTTTTTTCCCATAGACTGAATGGAAAAAAACTTTGCGCACGGCTACAGCCCGAACCGCTGGACGGATTTACACCAAATTTGCGGCAGGAGCGGCGGGCTGGTCCCAAAAGCGTGCTTTTGTAAATTTGGTGTAAATCTGTCCAGTAGTTTTTTTAAAAATGACCAAAATGTAAGGCAAAAAAATTAGTGATATCTGCGTTCGCTTCGCGGACGGACTTCCCTGTTCGCTCCGCGGACAGCACCCCGATTGGCCCATGGTCTTGCGTCATGTCCGCCGACATGCGACGTGTTCGCTGATTGGACGGCGAGGGGCGTGGAGCGCGTCAGATTTTCTGTGGCGCCCGCCATCTTGTATTCGCAGTCGACCGCGTACAGCGCAGTGAAACGTGAATAAAAAATTGTATTTAGTGCCGTGTGTTGGTGTGTAAGAGTGTTTGGGGAGGGTGGGGGAGTATGAGATAGGTTCAATGTTTTGTTTTTTTATGTGCTAGACCTTTTTGTTGCGTTCGATTTGTCCGCGGAGAACACGGCTGTTCTGACATTTTGTAAATAAACTAAATGGTGGGGTGTTTAGAGGACGGAGTATGTGTCATTTTTGTTCGCAAGGAAGGTAAAAATGAGCTATGAACACTCCCGGTGTACTTAATTGTTCGTAAATACACAAACTGGGGGTGTCCTCAGGACGCTGTCCGTATTGTAATCTATCTAGTTGAATGTGTTCTAAGAACACTCGCAGTGTCCCGAAATGGTTGCAATTACACAAAATGGGGGTGTTCTGAGAACGTTGTTTGTATTGTTCGTTGTCAGGGTGAAAGTGTTTTAAGAGTACTCCTTTTGTTCGCTAATAGTACAATTTCCTAGGGGCGTCAACCGACTTTTTGTCCACTAAAGAAACGATAAATCCGGCTGGTGTGCGCCGACATTATGTGATAATCCTATGACTGGCGCTATTGACCTGGCTGACTTGCTTTTGCGACACTAAATCATATCTTCCGCCCGTAAGCCTGATATTATCAAAGCATTCATATTCCCCGCCTTTCTCCGTGACGTTACAGGGTGCGTAATGTAACGCGCCCAGTCGTCTCCAGTACTACGCGACTTTACACAGAACCCAGAAGACAACACACATTATGTCACAACCCAGCATGCCACAATTCGGAATATGAAACTGTGATTTAAAAGCAAAGAGCAAGATTGTAAATGTTGTAAAGTACATTTATTTGACATCAAATGTTTAGAGAATATTCAGCAATTTGCATTTGTCTTTGTTGTCGATCCGCAAAAGTTCATGTTGAGACACGCGATGTTCCTTTGCGGTACAGAGAGTGTTAGATCAGCTTACAACTCAGTCCGCCACAATTCGGAATATGAAACTGTGGTTTAAAAGTAAACAGCAGGATTGTACATTTGGTAAAGTACATTTATTTCACATGAAATGTTTAGTGAATATTCAGCGATTTGCTATTGTCTCTGCTGTCGATCAGCAAAAGTTTATTTGGAGCCACGCGTTGTTCCTTTGCGGTAGATAGGCTGTTGGTTTATGATAAAAGCAGTAAATGGTCGCTCTGATAATCGGAAGGTTGCTCCAACAACGAGACATTAGACCACCCTATTGGTTGGTATGTTGTTTGTAGCCGCTAGTACTGTGTAAGGGCATATTGGTCCTTGGCGATTGTCCCATAAAATGGTGAGGGTTATGAAGTTGCATATTTGGACTTGCACCTGGCAGTTGAAGACCCCATCCGCTGGAGTCTGTAAATCGTGACATAGACAAAATGGGGCCACGTACCTGTTTTAAAAAACATAAATTAGTCTCACCAGCCGATCTTCATTAAAAACCATCATTTTATTTATTAGGGCGTGAAACTATTTGCTATCGAAGATAGTGCAAAAGAGTGTGTTCATAATAAAATAATAATATTTTCCCATTCATATAGCGCTAAGAACCGTGAGGTATGTAAGCGGTGCTTATTATTAACCACGGTGTGTGGTGCTCATTTATTGACCATGGAAGGATGAAAGGCTGAGTTTCGCCTTGCCGGGATTCAAACTTGCGTTAGCAAGCTGTGCACGGATGTCAAAACGAGCGCTGTACTCGCTGTGCCACTTGACAGGCTACAGTGAAGTGGCACAGCGAGTAGAGCACTTGACCGCCTATAGACCGGTTAAATTATTTCTATTAACCCACCCTGTGTCGTCTGCCTTTTTCAGAGCCCTCTAAACGACAGGGGATCAATTCGGCGGTGATAGTGCGCGGTAGAAAACATTATGCCACTTTCAACGAACAAGTTCAACTTGAGCGGTCTTTAATGCTACGCTATTGTAATTATATTTGGTATAAAGTAATCTAAAGGGTTACTTACAGTACAATTGCAATTTCCATTGTCTACGAGTGGTGCAGTCCCAAAATACGACTCCGCGTGTGCCAACGATTTTTCGTATAGTGATATAATATGTAAAAGTGGTTTCGTTTCAGAAATTTCATCTTTATCTTCTCTTACGTTTTAGCAACACTCCTTCAAGATAAGTCTTTCATCACAATCTCTGTCTGTCAAGGTCAAAACACAATACAACCTTATAGTCCGCTTCGTGAGCCTCTCCGGAGCCCGAGAAAAAAATGGAAGCAGCTGACCTTCACTGTGAATGAGCATAAATTCTTACTTTGCAACATTCTGTGTAAAGCCATCTGTAGAAGTTGTGGAAGCAGCTGACCTTCACTGTGAACGAGCATAAATTCTTACTTTGCAACATTCTGTGTAAAGCCATCTGTAGAAGTTGGTTTTTGCATGCCATGTTTGTATATTGTTTGCGTGATATTAAAAAAACTTTGTTAAAGGGACGTTATGGTTATGTTGCGCTATTAAAAACCTATGAAATTCAGTGAAAAAACTTTGTTAAAGGGACGTTATGGCTCAAAGTAAAACCGAAAAACTCCTGAAATTCGCCAGTTATGGTAACATAAGCAACCATAACTCGCGCCACCATGCACTGCTAACACTAACACCCAGGACATCAAAGATGACATCAGAAATGTCATTGATGACATAACTGATGACATCACATGGCTGGCTCTCCCTTTTTATCCTTTACTGACATATCGAAGCCACATAGTTTTCTTCAGTAACAGTCAGGAAGTAAAAATTGAAAAGGTACTATATTTGTAGACTTAGGGTCCTTCACATCATATGAAACATGTACATAGCGGAAGATACAGGCTTGAAAGAGAGCAATCCTTTCTGTGCATGAAGATAATCATTATGGTTATCAGCACTTTCTCATAGTTTTATTTTTATTACTCTACCTTCCCTCTATATGCTCATATTTGTATACATTATACTCACTCTCCATAGAGTGAATGGGAAAAAAAATTTTCTCGCGCATACAGCCCAAACAGCTGGACGGATTTCCACCAAATTTGGGCCAGGAGCAGCGGCTTGGTCCCGAAAGCGTGCTTTTGCAAATTTGGTGAAAATCCGTCCAGTAGTTTTTTTTTAAAATGACCAAAAAGTAGGTCAAAAAAAATTAGTGATATCTGTGTTCGGTTTGCGGATACACTTCCCTGTTCGCTCCGCGGAAAGTGTCCTGATTGGCCAATCGTCTTGCGTGATGTTCGCGGACATGCAAAGTGTTCGCTGATTGGACGGCGTGGAGCGTGAAGCGCGTCAGATTTTTCGGTAGCGCACGCCATATTGTATTCGCGGACGTCCCCGGACAGCGCAGTGAAGCTTTGTTCAAAATGTGTATTTTGTAGAGTGTGTTGGTGTGTAGGAGTGTTTGGGGAGGGTGGGAGTGTATGAAATAGGATGAAAGTTGTGTTTTTTATGTGTTAGACGTTCTTTTTGTGTTCGATTTGTTTGCGGCCATCACGGGCGTTCTGAAATGTTCTGAATAAACTGACTAGGGGGTGTTCTAAGGAGTCAATATGTGTCCGTTTTGTTCGCAAGCAAAGTGAAATTGTTCTAAGAACACTCGCGGTGTCCGGGGAGTGTTCGTAGGTGGTGTCCTGAGGACGCTGTCCGTATTGTTCTCTGTCAAGTTGAAGGGGTTCTAAGAACACGCGCGGTGTCCTGAAATGTTCGCAAATAAACAAAATGGGGGTGTTCTGAAGACGTTTTTGAGAACACTCCCGGTGTCCTGAAATGTTTGTAGGGGTTGTTCTGAGGACGCTGTCCGTATTGTTCTCTGTCAAGTTGAATGTGTTCTAAGAACACTCGCGGTGTCCTGAAATGTTCGCAAATAAACAAAATGGGGGTGTTCTGAAGACGCTTCTAAGAACACTTGCGGTGTCCGGGGAGTGTTCGTAGGGGGTGTCCTGAGGACGCTGTCCGTATTGTTCTCTGTCAAGTTGAATGTGTCCTAAGAACACTCATGGTGTCCTGAAATGGTCGCAAATAAACAAAATGGGGGTGTTCTGAAGACGCTTCTAAGAACTCTCGCGGTGTCCGGGGAGTGTTCGTAGGGGGTGTCCTGAGGACGCTGTCCGTATTGTTCTCTGTCAAGTTGAATGTGTCCTAAGAACACATGCGGTGTACTGAAATGTTCGCAAATAAACAAGATGGTGGTGTTCTGAAGAGGCTTCTAAGAACACTCGCGGTGTCCGGGGAGTGTTCGTAGGGGGTGTCCTGAGGACGCTGTTCGTATTGTTCTCTGTCAAGTTGAATGTGTCCTAAGAACACTTGCGGTGTCCTGAAATGTTCGCAAATAAACAAAATGGGGGTGTTCTGAAGACGCTTCTAAGAACACTCGCGGTGTCCGGGGAGTGTTCGTAGGGGGTGTCCTGAGGATGCTGTCCGTATTGTTCTTTGTCAAGTTGAATGTGTCCTAAGAACACTCGCGGTGTCCTGAAATGTTCGCAAATAAACAAGATGGTGGTGTTCTGAAGACGCTTCTAAGAACACTCCCGGTGTCCTGGAATGTTTGCAGGGGGTGTCCTTAGGACGCTGTCCATATTGTTCGTTGTTAAGTTGAAAGTGTTGTAAGAACTATCGCGTTGTTCTGAAATGTTCGTAGGGGGTGTCCTGAAAACGGTGTCCGTATTGTTCGCTGGCAAGTTCAAAGTGTTCTAAGAACACTCACATTGTTCGCGGACATTAAAAGTTTCCCATAGATCATAGGTGAAATGTTTGACTCTACGGATGTGATATGCTGCGGTGGTTGTTGCCAGGGCATAGAGTCTTGGGTGCATGGCCATTTGTATGCCCTGGCAACAACCACCGCAGCATATCACGTTCATATTTGCTTATAACTTTGGGTGAAAAACAAATGTATAAGGAACAAAGGTATTAGATACTATGGATGTGATATGTTGCTATGGTTGTCCTTATTATTGTATACCTACTGTTTGGTCTAGTAATGGGAGTCCATGTTTTTCTTCTTCATTTCTGTGATAAAAGAAAATAGCATGTTAGTATTAGTATTTTGTAATGACTTATTACATTGTATAAGCAATATACTTTTATTTTTTTTCGACCCTCATATTTAGTAGAGTACAAATCAGAGTACTGTGCAATTTGCTCAGTTTCTGTATTTGTTGCTAAAATCATTGGGTCTGTGGGAGAAAAAAAATCCATGTTGGATTAAAAAAAAACACTTTTTCTGTTATGCTACAGTTTATTTGTTTGTTTGTTTTCAGTGTTCACTTGTTGTTTCTGGCTAATGCTTTATACTTTGCTTTGTTGCATTTTTTTTGGAGCAGTAACAGATTCTTCATTTGTTTTGATATTATAACATTTTGGAGCAGTTAGATACCAATTGGCATATTCTAACTGTCTATTTTTTTAATATATTTTAGTGGTTTTGATTTACCTATTTGGATATTGTTAAATTTTGGGACAGTTAGATACCAATTGGCGTATTCTAACTGTGTATTTTTTGGCCTAATTTAGTGGTATTCATTTATCTGATTAGTTGTTGTAGAATCTTTGAGCAGTTAGATAGCTTTTGGAGTATTCTAACAGTTTATATTTTTGTAACACAAATTTACTTATAGGTTTAAATACAGTTTATTTATCAATTTTTTGGTTTTAAGAACATCAAATAAGCGTTTGTAAGATTTGCTGGTAATCTCTGCTTAGAGTAATGGTACTATCATTACATTCAAACCATCCACATTTCTTTTTTATGTATGCAGTGTAGTGCCCTGAATTGGTTGTGGCTCCTGCGTGGTAGATTATACCTATTGTTGTGAAGGTTTTCTTACCAAGTGATAATTGACCATGTGTGAATCCACTCAGCTTGCAGTTGTTTTTGGTACCATCTGCATTGTAACGTAGAAGCATTAGTATTACGTATTTACTATGTATTTTGTAAAGTTGCTGAAATGGAATGGATTCACAATTTGGTATTGATATATATATGAAGCGTTCATTGGGGATTTCGTCTTGTGTCACATTGTTGCAGAGAGTGCATGTATGTTTCCACATATATGAAATCTGAAAGATTTCATTTATAGGTATGTTTTTGTTTCCAGTACTTGTAGTAAGTACATTAGAAATTCTTGTGGATCTTCCTGTGAGTTTATAGTGAATTTCACCATTCCAGCACAGTAGTCCAATTGTCGTCTTATTCCAAAAACAAATATGTGTTGTCAGGATTGTTTGCTGCATTTCTGTGAAGTACTAACATTTGCAAACACAATGGGTCTGTACTGTGTGAGTAAATGTTGTCAACAATTGGTGGTAATTGAAATAGAATATTCATTGCTACATTTGCATAGCAACTTACACCAACTATATTTGAGAATTTAAATGGTCCAGGTAGTTCTGTATCTAACTGCTTTTTTTGGAGCTTGTCTTCCTTCTTTAAAGAAGTACCTGGTTTACTTTCTCTAATTGATTCTTTTTTGTTTGTGGTACTTGATGAAGTATTAGTTTCTTTTACTCTCTTTGGAGGATTTGCAGTGACGTCCTGTTGCATTTCTGTTTGATTTAGTTTTCTTTTACAACGTTTTAGTTTTTGTGGAACAGAATATGTGTTTAGATGGGGAGTGTATAGTGAGCAAACTCTATTATATTCTAAAATGCAAGGAATATCAGCGTTTACTTTACTTGCATCAAAGTTGATTAGAAATAGACTGTCAAGTGTACGTAAGTGTGATAGTGCTACATAGCTCATGCCTTCTTTAAAGACTGTGTTACCAATATCTATCATTGCTTTGTCTAGGGTAAGACCTTGTGATTTATGAATTGTGACTGCGTATGCAAGAGTTAGAGAAAATTGTTCTCTGCGTACATACATATCTTTGAAGAGAAGGAATCTAGCTGTTGAGCGTCCTATCCGTTTTACTTCTGAAAGTTTGTCAAAGAGTATATTGACAAACTGAATTTTGTTGTCACGTGGGTATGTTTGAAAGCCAACAACTGTACCCAGTGCTCCATTAACTAGTCCTTGGTCTACGTCAAGGTTACGTTTAAGCATTACTCTGCAATTTAAGGATAATTTTAACATTTTTTCTAAGCCTGCTGTGTTTGAGATTGATTTTTCTAAATGATTTAGTCTTGCTGTGGCTTGGTCACACATGGGTAGTGTCATACCATGTACATCTAGTTTGTCTGTGGCGCTAATCTCCATTATTGGTTGCATTTCTTTACTTAGCATGATTTCATTGAATTTGAAACAGCTTGCAAGAGTTGGCATTAAGGCCATACAATTGACATTTTTGTGGGCTAATTGTTCCATAACATCTGTAGCACATGCATTATCGCCATAAAGTGCATTAATGTGTCGGGTTTTCAATGTTGCTTCTGCTTCTTTAGAAAGTATACCAACTCTCAAACTTTTTAAAATGTTGGCATAAGTTAGATCTGCAGATTGGCGCATGTTTTCTGTTAATTCTCTGTATTGGAAATGTTGCCAAAGGTTGACATTTCCAATGCTGCCAACAGTTTTACTGCAGAGTTTGTGCCCTAATGTTTTAAAAATAGGTCCACCTTTTACTGGTGTTAATTGAAGCAGATCTCCCAAAACAATAATGTGTTTTCCTGCAAAGAGCTCTTCATAGTCTGTTTTGAGTACTTCTTGTAATCTGAGGTGAATCAAAGCTAACATCAGGTTGGAGACCATGCTCACTTCATCTATTAGTAGCATTTTAATTTGTTTCAATACTCTGCGTAATTCCATTGCAGCTTCTGCAGAAAGTTTGTAATAGTCTAATTTGTTCTGGTGTTCTACTGGTAATAGTAGTAATCGGTGTAATGTAACACCACCTATGTTGTAGGCAGCTAACCCTGTGGGGGCAGTGACAACAGCTGACAGTTTGTTGTTTGTCAATTGTTGAAGGAACTTACTAATGATTTTGATTAGGAATGTTTTGCCAGAACCAGCTTCACCACTGACGTACAGTAGTATAGGTTTATAATTATGGCAGGAACATTCTTTATTTTCATGTTTTACACCATGTGCAATTTGTTTTGTTACTTCTTGAAAAATGCTACTTTGCTCATTGTTTAGTTTTGATTGTAGTATAGTTAAGTCTTCCTTATCTTCATACTGACACATGGTGTTTTCTACTTCTATCATAGCTAATTCTGCCTCATTTGTTATTAGTGGTTCTCCCAGTGGTTCTTGGCTTCCTGTTACAGAAGGTTGACTACTGTCAGGAGTATCCTTATCTAGTTGGGCTTGGAGTTCTTCTTCATGTTGCTGTTCATTGTGCAACATTGTTTTGTACTGTGTAAAGTTTACATCAGCTATAGTGCTTTCGTTTGCTTTGAAAGCATCCTCATATGAGTCATAGTTATCTAGTAATTGTTCTTCTTTTCTCCATGGTTTGAAGAGTTGTAGCAGGGACATGTAATATACTTCTTTATGTTGAGGAGTCTTCAATGACAATTTGATATGATTAATTAAATTTGGTTTAGTGAGTTTAACTAAGCTGCCTTCACAGTCTGTCACTCTATATTTACCTTTTTTCATTGGGTTTCATATTATTTTTGTATGTGTAGTTTTGGGCTATTTGGTATAGACACATGTTTTCCAAAGTATTACTTCTGTTTGGGTAGTATGTGTCCAATAAACTGTTTTTTAGAATGTCTTGGCTGTTGGGATCATGTTTGGCTATTGTTTCTATATCTTCATATGATTTTAGAACTCTTTTTCTAGATTTAGCTGGACCAAGACTTAGCCATACTATATTTTCAGATTTACCATACAAGGAAGTACCAATTAAACGATCAGCTGCTTCATAAGATCCACATTCTCTATGGATGAGCATTTTTATGCCCAAGCTGTATAATTTCTGAGATACTGTTTTATCTGATGACAGGTCATTCCAGAGGTCTTGGAGCTCTGTCTTTTCTGCTTTAGTTAAGTATGCTGTGACATATCGTGCAACTGCAGTAGAATTGTCTGCAATGTACTGCACATCTATGTTTGCATTCCATAAGTGGGCAATGATTGCATTATAATCATTGATATATTTTTCTTCTTCTTTTCTTTTTATGTAATATGTATTTTTAGGTGACTTTCCTTTAACAGTATGTCTAACTGAAGACATGAGGTTGTTTACTTGACCTGTATTTGTAACTGGTCTAGGGAAACCAAATCAGCATTTGGTGTAGTATTTGCCTTTGTTTTTGTATTTGCGACAACAATATTTTCCACATTTGTGACTTTGAAATTGTAAAATTTGTGCACGAAGATCACTATTTGTGGCTTCTGATGGAATTTCACAAGTGACATATTTTTCAATAAACTGTAAAACAGTGGCATCACTGTCTTGACCAAATTTAGGAGCATCTTTAATCCATAAAAGCATGTGGATATGTGGTGCTCCTCTGGCTTGGTATTCTTTTCTCCAAAAGAAGTGTTGCACTTCTCCAAGGGGAGGAACAGTTTTATTACAAATAAAATGTAGCATAGCAATGAAGCGATGGTGAAAATATCTTGAAACATTAACAAGATCCAAAGAACAAAGTTCTCCAGGTGTTAGAATATCTATGTTTGTTTTGTTTTTATTTGATATGCGTAGGAAATCATGTAAATCTTCCCATGCATATTCTGCACAACTTAATGTAACAAACCAAGTGGGTGGGCCAAGGTTTCTGATCATACAACGTACATCTCCATGACGTCGAAACCAGTATTCTTTAGTACCACGCATATTTGCTAATAGATTTGTAATATTTGATTGTAAAACCTCATCCTTTTGTTGCACTTTCTCTAATAATTGTGTAGCTGTCATATTTTGAAAGTGTGATCCTGATTTTAATATGTGTGCAACTCCGTAACATAAAGTTGCTAGTTCACTTTCAAAGAGTAGGTGGAATATGTATTCCACATTTTGTCTAAATCTGGGATCTTCAGAATACATCCGTAATGAGCGGTATTCTGAAGCTGATATTTGAATAGGTCTATCATCATACCTTCCTCCTTTGCCAGTAGGAAAGAGTAGAGGAAAAGCATGTGCTTCTATACTTTTTTCCCATATACTGATTGGCGATCCTTTTGTTTGACGCATTTGGTAAGTTTCCAGTACATCTTGTACGGTGTCATTACAGTGCAAAGGATGAATTGTATAATCGTCTAAAGTATTTGATATTGTAGCAGGATCTAGTAGCTCAAATTGACCAGCTTCTTGTGTTTCTTGAATTATTTCAGTTGTATCTTTCAAGTTTTCTTCAATATTAATTTCTTTGTAATATTCATTATTCTCTTTAAGATATTGGAAGGCTTGTCTAACTTTATATAAATCTACCAGCTGTTGCCATATTTTTTTGTCTTTTGTAGGTACTCCATTTACTAATATAATTAAAGATTGCTGCATTGGACGTTGCACTCCTAGAGTATGCACATTTTCTTTTAGATTTAATGGTAAATAAACTACTTTTCCACGAATGCCTTTTACCAATTCAGAGGGAGGTAATTTTGCTGTTTTTGGTTGAAGGCGTATTATTGCTTGAAATGGGTGTACTGTTGGAATGATGATGCTCTCATATAAATTAAGTTGTTGTAGAGGTTTTGGTACTGGGTATAATTCCAAATTATTTGTGATAGAACGTGAAGGAGTTTGGTTGTTGTCAAGTTTTGTAGTGCAATAACTGCAAAGTATTAAGGGCTCAGTTATTTCATATTTGTTTTCTGCTAGAAGGTAGAGAGCTAATTCAAACCATTTAGAATGTTCATTGTCTTCTATTTTGTATGATAGGTCCACAGTTTTTGTGTTACTTTTATAAAAAATCTCTTTTTTGTATGTGTTTAGCAAAAGGTTGCCATGTGTAGAATTGTTGCTTAATTGGTTTAAAGCTATTTCATTCTGTAAGTGGCTTTCACTTCCAAAATATTTTTTCTGGATATAGTGAATTTCTTCAAGTAGGTCTTTTGCTGTACTATGTAGAAGGATGTTATTTAACTTTGCTAGTGCTAAAGCAGGACTTTTAGCATAGTACAGTTTATAGACTAGATTTCTTATAGTTGAATGATGTGTTGATATCCTTTTGATATCATGGAAAGTGGTTTTACAAGTAGGTCCTGTAATGCAGGCCAATGAATGTCCTTGCAGTCCTGTGTACTTGCGCACTGGACAGGTATCTATATTTTGCAGTAATTTAATTTTGATTTTGTCTTTGCTTTTTACATATTTATTGAGGAATTGGTGTAAAGATTTGAAACATTGTTTGGGAATGTTACACATTGACGTGCATGGTCTTTTGTACACTAGACGTTCTGATTCAGTTGAATGGAGGGGTAATTTTTCAGGGCATATTTTTGTAAGGAGTACTTCTTGTTCCATTATGGTATTATTCACTTTTTCATAACCTCGACCACTGCTATTTATGGCAATTGTATTTGTTTGCTTTTGTTTGTACGCTTCTTCATTAAAATATGGTTCTGTGCTCGTAGTGTGATTCCATTCACCTCCGCAGATACTTAAGAAGTTCTTTCTGTTAACATTTCGCTCATTGAGAAGTCTTTTTTGTAATTTAGTTATTAGTTTTGTTAGTGGTTTCATTTTGTTTAACAGTAAAATAAATAAATTTCTTTTGTGAAGAATTGCACTGTCCATCAATGCTTCTAAGATTAATTTCCTACAATAGGTTTTAAGCTTTGAACCTGATTTCTCTCCTGTTTTTATAAGATTTTGAAGGACTTTGTGACGGTATATTTTGGCTAAAATACTTTTCTTGGTATGCTTACTTTGAACTATATTAAAATTTGAAGAAGTAGTTTTATCTGTACTGATAGCTGATTTTCTGTTAATTGTTTTTTGGTTTGTTTTACATTTTGATAGAGGAAGCAAAGTTGTTGTACTTGAAACTTCTTGTGTTTCACTAAATGATTGTATTAGCTGTTTTGTTTCAACTTTTTTTACAAATTCTGCTAGAGATGGATGCTTATGTTGGACACCTTTATTTTCATTTGCTCTAATTTTGCGTTGCTTTCTACGGAGTTGTCTTTTGGTAGGCATTCTTTAGGGTCTGTTGAAAAAAATAAAGAAGATATGGCTTGGGGTGTTCTGGAATGTATGTGTGCTGTGTGCATGAGTGTTTGAGTAAGATGATAAAGATGTATGTAATGGTGTGTGATTGTGCATTGGGAACTAAAACTAGTAGGGATAGGTATTCTTGAATTTATGTGTCACTAAACTGGGGTTCAGATGACAAAAAAAAGTAAGCTAGTGGTGTGGAAAAGTACAAATAGTAAATCTAATGTATACAATTAAAACAGTTGTTTGTTCTATAATATGAAAATTGTAGTGGTTCAGTTGGCTAATTTGTGTGTCCAAAAATAGAAATTTGTGGGCCATTCTGGTTGTAAATCGCTGTTTACGACATGGACATTTTTGGATAAAATGGTACAAAATCTCTATTTTAAGAAACCAAAATAGCTGGTATTAATGTTATAGTATATTTGATTAATAATATAAATATTATGGTGATATTTTACTTACTTTTTTAAAAAAATTAACAGGTAACTTCTTAGTTTTTCTTTCTTCTTTGAATTCGGCTGCTTCTTTTCAGGAAACTGGTCTTCACTGCAACTGTAAAAGCTTCAAATTAGTAACTTTGTTTGTATATAGCACTGTTTTTAATTTAGATATTGATTTTTTTAATTGAAATCCTCAGTGCCTTCTGTAAAACCATTAAACTAATTTATTTACATAAGACACATTGCATCAGTTCAGTACATATGATATGTTCTTAATGAACAAATTGTATTGAATGACTAACTGTAGCAAAAATAAAATATCTTTACTATGTCTTGTGAAATTTATAATATATTAGTGAATACAACTATTTCTGTAAGTAAACTGTTCTAGGTAAAAGCGCCTCAATGTCATGTCTAATTTAAAGTAATTAAGTAAATAAATAAATAAAAACAAAAAATATAAAATTGTATAAGTATTTTTATAAAGGTTTAAACATAGATTGTGTTTGCATGCAATTTTGTTTGAATATATGTAGTCTATAAATTTCATTTAGAAAATGTTAGTTTAACATGATTTGAGTGTGTGTGTATAAAGAAAGTAAAAAGTATAAAGGTGTATAAGTGATAGTTGATTTTAGGAAATTGAAAAACGTACAGTAAATTCATTTTACAGATTTTACAAGGTAAAAGTCTGTTTGAAAATGTGTTCATCTACCATAGCTCTCAACTCACACGCTTTTGGCGGGTGTCACACGCCTTGTAAAGGGCAGACTCACCCGCCAAGCCTCCTGCACGCCCATTCATTCCAATGGGCGTCTCACCCTCCAAAAACAAAATCGGGTGATTTCACCCGCCTGTAAAACAAAAATGGTTGAGAGCTATGTCATCTACTATACAGAAAATATGCATACCTGAAGTTTGTGTTCATGCATATGGATATGCATGGAGCTGCAAGTAGAAATCTTGAAGACTTGTACAGTATTTGTGGTAGATGCTGCTTGCCAATGATATGACACTTGTACTCAGAGAGATTCAGAGTACATTTGCAGTGCTGATCTATGATGATGCAGTTAGATGTAGAGGTCTTGAATGTGATTGGTGCATGGTCATGTGATTTTTGAGGTACATCCAATGAGGGAATGGCAGAGAGAGTGTAGTGGAAATGGTAGAAGGGCTGTTCATGTTACGATTTGTCCGCAGATATGGCGGTAGTTCCCGGACATCGGGAGTTACATCCGGGGATTTTTGGGTTCAGAAGTCATGCAAATGAGAATAAGCACTGAAAGGGATTGGTCAGGAAAGTTTGGTGGGTGTGTTGTGCCAGGAGAGATTTTCTGAGATACTCTTTTTGCTGAGAGAACAAAAGATAGCTATGGCTGTGTGTTTCAGAAAACAGATTGTTTGGATTTTAGGAGATTCGTGGATACATTGGTTGAAGGTGCATGCAGAAAGCTGTGGAGTAGCTGTAGATCTTGGATTCCCACATGTGGAAGTACACTGGCATGGAGTACGTGGAATGAAGTGGTTGGATTTGCTTCCTCTCTGTGCTACTTTGGAGACAGAGCAACATCCAGACATAATTGTAATTCATTGTGGAGGGAACAGTTTAGGGCGTGTGACTGGAATTTTTTTGCAATTTGCTATGAAAGAAGGACTGAGGAAGGTTATGGACATGTTTCCTAATTCTCAAGTGATATTTCCACGGATTGCGCAGAGACAAATGTGGCTTCGTTCTTCTACATTTGGTCCACAAATGGAAAAAGCAAGGCGCAATGTTAATAAGGCTGTTTGTGGCTTTCTAAGAGATTTTGGCATGTCTTCTTTTCACAATGAAAATATTATGTTTTGTAGTACATACATTTTTCGCAGAGATGGAGTCCATCTTACTTATGCTGGCAATCAGATTTTTCTGAGAAATGTACAAAATGCATTGCGACCTTTTTTGGAATTACAACAACGATTTTGAAGTAGATGTTAAGCATTTACATTTTTTGACTTACAAACACCACCCAAAGGCTCTTTTCAGAGCCACCACTTCTTTCCAGAGAAAATTACAATGTTTGTGATGGAGTAGTAACCCAATTTTTTTAATGTTCGCGAACTGTCCGCGGACTTCTAAAAAATACGAAGAGCCCTGCTTCATTTATTTTCACTTCTATTTTTTAACTGGGAAAGGCGGCTCTGAAAAGAGCCTTATTTTTTTTGATTTTTGTAATTTTGTATTTTTTTTGGTTTTTCAGACACGACACACTAGGAGAGGAGGGTAAAGGAGGGTAAAGGGGGGGACACCAACCACAGGGATAAGAAAGGGCGAGGTGAGAGAGGAAGATGTAGAGTGGGTTTTATTTGGGTAGGGAGCAGGTCTTCTCGTGCTCTGAGACGATAGTCTCAAAAGCGCTCCGAAGTCGCTCCCCTCTGCAGAGTACTGTGTCACAGTACATACATACAACTGTGACCCTCGAAAGGTAAGGGTCATCAGCATTCTGTATGGTTTGTGAGGCAGCTTGAGAAAGACGCTGTCCCACAGAGGTGGTCCTTGTGGTGACAGGATCAGAAACAGAGGATGAAGTAGAGGAAATCAATCTGCTACGTTCTTCGCAAGGTACAACCCTGCGAATAGCCCCAGAGTGAAATGACCTCAGGTGTCGCTTCATAGTAGTGGTCCCAAAGCTGTAGTTACCGTGCTTCCCGCGACTGAGTATAATTTTGCACTCATTGCAGGTAACATGGTTCACATGAGCCTTAGGACCATTCCCATGAATGGTAAATAACCCCCACACCCAAGACTCATGCCTAGTGCGGGTAGTAGGGATTTCCTCTACCTCATTCTCATCATCCTCTTCTTCCTCCTCCGCATCCTCAGTCCTGTTCCCCTCTTCAGGCCCTTGGGGAGGTGGTGGTGGTGGAGGGGGTGGTGCTGAAGCAGGTGCAGCACCAAGTGGCAGTTCAGCAGCCAAGGATGCCATGTCGATGATGGTGTAGTCTGCAGGTGGCAGCAAAAATCACTGTGTTCTGAAGAATAGCCAGAAACACAATGGGAATAAGCTCTTGGGCGTGGTCTTTTATAGGGGCGCTTGTGCGCGGTCCGCGGACATGCGCACTGTGCGCAGACAGATCGAACACAAAAAAGGATCGGAAGGTTTCAAACGGTATATAGAAACTCAAGATTGCTATGTGGGACTTGTGGCATGGTAAGATTTTATTGAAAAATATTATGGATTAACTGAAAATGTACTTTTAAATTGTTCGGGGACACGAATAGTGTCCGCATTTCAGGACACACGATGAGCGTGGGCGCGGTCATATGATCTGTTTGCGAACTAGTCTGCGAAGGAAGCCCCTGTCCGCAGGACACCAAGTGCACGGAGATTGGTTAGCGCATACACATTGATGTCCTACGGACACTGTTCGGGTTCTGAAGTAATTAAAAGTGCATCACACGTGAAACGAATATTTCAGGACAGCGCGTGTGTTCTTAGAACAGTTTAAACTTGGTAGCGAACAGTAAGGACAGATATAGTGTTCTTCAGGACACGTGTAATTTAGTTTATGTACAAACATTTCAGGACACCAATTGTGTTCTTAGAACACTTTCAATTGGGCAGCGAATACTACGAACAGTTGTACTGTTGTTCAGGACACATAATTTTGTTTATTTACGAACATTTCAGGACACCAATTGTGTTCTTAGGACAGTTTTAAGTTGATAGCGAACATTACGGACAGATATAGTGTTCTTTAGAACACTTTAATTTTTGTTTCTTTACAAACATTTCAGGACACTACGAGTGTTCTTAGAACATTTTGAACTTGCATGAGAACATTACGGACAGATGTAGTGTCCTCAGGACAGTTACATTTTCGTTTCTTTACGAACATTTCCGAACAACTGCGGTGTCCGTGGACACCTAAATTGGTTTTATTACAAGGAACTGAAAGTAATTACAACACAATATAAAAAAGTAACTTTATTTAACATATATAAACAATTTATGACTGAGAAGGTAGGGCAGAAACAGAAACAAAAACAAGAGAATTAGGGTTTTCAATATTAGTGGGATCAGGTGAAGAAGGGATGGAAATCTCATCAAAACGTTGTGATCCATGGAGAGAGTTTGGGGATAAATGAATGGGATATGGTGAGGGGGGACAAGTACAGGTGGGACAATGGTATGTTGTTGGTGGTTTTAGGTGATCTTCCACAAAGTTATTTAAATCCATAAAATTTGCCATAAGTTGGTCCATTTTGTGGGTAATGTGTTCAAGAGTGTTATCCACCACTTCTTTTTCTTTGGAAGTTGCAATTTTTGTAGGCTCTGTAAAACAAAATGTATATGTTGAATGTATACAAAATAATATTTATCAATTGGTTTATACAGTAAAGTGTGTACCATTAGGTGGACTATCTTCTAACATATCGTCTCGTGGGAAATGGTCCTCTAGCCAGTCCAGAGTACTACACATTTCTGTGAGAAAACAAAGAAGTAATATGTTTTTTTTTTCTAATATAGAAAGTTAGTTTATAAATATATGAGTAAAAAGAAGTGCACTTGCTATGTCTGGTGAGATATGTAATCAGTAGTGTATACGTCTGGTCTTGCTGTTGGTTGTGGAGCGTCTGTGAGGTAATTATGGTGGAAGCCACTTTATCTTCTTTTGGTATATTCCATTTTAAAACATATTGTATTTACATGAATGGTTAGTGTGTTACATATATGGGTAACATTTTTTAAGTATTACTACATATACTTTGTATGTGTGCTGCTTTGTGAATTTGTTAAATGTTCCTATGTTATGATGTAACTATTACACATCATACCTCCCCAGAGTTTTTAGGTGGTGGTACTGTTCTCCGAACATGTCCGCGAACATTAAATAAGTTTGCGGACATCATGTTCATAAGAAGAGATCTAGTCAGTTCCATATGACATGTATATAAAGTCAAAGTCATTATTGTTAAGTTGTGCTACTAAAAAACTATGAAATTCAGTGAAAAAAACTTTGTTAAAGAGACGTTATGGTTAAGTTGCGCTACTAAAAACTTATGAAATTCAGTGAAAAAAACTTTGTTAAAGGGACGTTATGGTTAAGTTGCGCTACTAAAAACCTATGAAATTCAGTGAAAAAACTTTGTTAAAGGGACGTTATGGTTCCAAGTAAAACCGAAAAACCCTTGAAATTCGCCAGTTATGGTAAGCTAAGCAACCATAACTCGCGCCACCACCGTGCACTGCTAAGACTAACACCCAGGACATCAAAGATGACATCACAAATGTCATTGATGACATCACTGATGACATCACATGTCTGGCTCACTATTTTTTCTTTTGCTGACATATCTAGGCCACATGGTTTTCTTCAGTAACAGTCAGAAACTAAGAATTTTATTTTATTTGTAGACTTATCCTTCTAGTAGGTTCTTACAGTAATTCCCTTAGAGTACAGTCACATCATATGAAACATATACATATGGGAAAACACAAGCTTGAAAGACAGCAATCCTTGTTGTGCATAAAGATAATCACTAGACTTATGAGCACTTTCTGATAGTTCTGTTGTTTTTTTTTATGGTTGTACTTTCCCTGTATATGGTCATATTTGTATACATTGTACTCACACTACTTTCCTTAGGGTCCAATCACATCAAGTGATACATATACATAGGGTAAATAGCAGCTTTGAAACAGAGCAATCATTTATTTGCATGAAACTAATCAGTTAAGTTATGAATTGTTTCTGCTACTACTTGTGCTTTTTTGCTAACTTCACTTTCCCTGTATATACCCATATTGGCATGTGTTCTTGTGTCTTTGTGTTTTGTATATAGTAATGCAATTATGTAATACATGGGTTTTATTAGCTACTTATTACATATTTCACAGTACACAAAAATCTATTAAGAAAACAATTATCATTTCATTATTCAACATATTAACATTACGAATATCATACCTTCATCTTGTACGCTGCACACAATGTTATGTTTCTGTATGAGTAGCTTAGTATACTAGATAGAACCCCATAATAGGATGCTATTTATATCAATGCATCGTTCAATGCACTTATTAGGGTATATTTCTTGCAATGATTCTTGACACTTTTTTCGCAACATAATAAGAATCCCTTCTACACATACTTCATGAGAAGTACATACACATGTGATGTCATCAGTGATGTCATCAATGACATTTGTGATGTCATCTTTGATGTCCTGGGTGTTAGTCTTAGCAGTGCACGGTGGCGGCGCAAGTTATGGTTGCTTATCTTACCATAACTGCCGAATTTCAGGGGTTTTTCGGTTTTACTTGGAACCATAACGTCCCTTTAACAAAGTTTTTTCACTGAATTTCATAGGTTTTTAGTAGCGCAACTTAACCATAATGTCCCTTTAACAAAGTTTTTTTTACTGAATATATATATATATATATTTCAGGGGTTTTTCGGTTTTACTTGGAACCATAACGTCCCTTTAACAAAGTTTTTTCACTGAATTTCATAGGTTTTTAGTAGCGCAACTTAACCATAATGTCCCTTTAACAAGGTTTTTTTTACTGAATATATATATATATATATATATATATATATATATATATATATATATATATATATATATATATATATGTGAAAAAAACTTTGTTAAAGGGACGTTATGGTTAAGTTGCGCTACTAAAAACCTATGAAATTCAGTGAAAAAACTTTGTTAAAGGGACGTTATGGTTCCAAGTAAAACCGAAAAACCCCTGAAATTCGGCAGTTATGGTAAGATAAGCAACCATAACTTGCGCCGCCACCGTGCACTGCTAACACTAACACCCAGGACATCAAAGATGACATCACAAATGTCATCGATGACATCACTGATGACATCACATGTGCATTTACCTTTCAGGAAAAGTCTGTACAAGGGATTCTTAGTGTAATGTTAATAAAAAAAGTGTCAAAGATTATTGGAATAAATATCAAGTGCTAATCAGTGCACTAAGCTATGCATTGATATAAATAGCATTCTATTATTAACTTCAATCCAGTATACTAAGATACTCATGTAGAAACATAGGAATTGTGTGCAGCATACATGATGGAGGTGCAATATTCATAAGCTTGCCATGTTCAATATTGAAATGATAACTGTTTTCATATTAGAGTTTTGCGTCAGTGAAACTTGTGATAAGTAGGTAATAAAACCCACTTACTACATAATTGCATTATTATACGCAAATCACAAAGAGACAACACCACATACAAATATGAATATATACAAGGGAATTGAAGTAGGAAAATGAAACAGCAATAGGAGCAGAACGTGTTCATAACCTAACTGATTACCTTTATGGAGAGAAATGATTGCTCTGTTTCAAAGCTGTTACTTACCCTATCTATATATATCACACGATGGGTCTGGATCCTAAGGAAAATAGTGTGAGTACAACATATAAAAATATGAGCATATACAGGGAAAGTACAGTAATAAAAAAACATCAAAAGTATCAGAAAGTGCTGATAAATCTACTGATAATTTTAATGCACAAAAAGGATTGCTGTCTTTCAAGGTTGTGACTTCTCCTATGTATATGTTTCATATGATATGACTGGACCATAAGGGAATTATTCTAAGAACATACTTGAAAGATAAGTCTACGAATATAGTAATTTACAATTTTTAGTTCCTGACTGTTACTGAAGAAAATCATGTGGCCTAGATATGTCAGGAAAGGAAAAAAAGGGAGAGCCAGCCACGTGATGTCATCAGTGATGTCATCAATGACATTTGTGATGTCATCTTTGATGTCCTGGGTGTTAGTGTTAGCAGTGCACGGTGGTGGCGCGAGTTATGGTTGCTTATCTTACCATAACTGCCGAATTTCAGGGGTTTTCGGTTTTACTTTGAACCATAACGTCCCTTTAACAAAGTTGTTTCACTGAATTTCATAGGTTTTTAGTAGCGCAACTTAACCATAACGTCCCTTCAACAAAGTTTTTTTTTACTGAATTTCATAGTTTTTAGTAGCGCAACTTAACCATAACGTCCCTTTAACAAAGTTTTTTCACTGAATTTCATAGGTTTTTAGTAGCACAACTTAACCATAATATCCCTGACTTCATATACATGTAACATAGAACATACTAACCCCCTCGTAGTGATTTTCATGTCCGCGGACATATCGAAAATCTGAGCGTGGTGAATGTAAATTTAAATAGTGTGCCCCATTTCCCATTTGAAGTTGGCTCTGAAAAGAGCTGTTTTTTTTTTTTTTACAGATGCTTGACAGACACCTGTTATTTTGTATTTTTTTTCTTGTTTTTATTTCTTACTTCACTCCTAAAATCTTCACATAACCTTCTCCAAAGCAACCCTCACATTCCAAAATAGAAAGGCATTTCCGTAAAAGATAAAGAAATACCATCTTCTTTAAAATTAACAGCATTACTGGCATCAATATTCTCATTGTTACAGAAGAACATACCAGCTCTAAGCATGAAGGCACACATGCCTCGGTTGATGACACACTTAGCAATGTTTTGCTGAGGACAAAAAATGGAATTATTGTCCCATATTGCCCTAGGTAGTAATCCAGAAAAAATTACTTTCGCATTTGGAAGGATCTTCATTACGGCTTGAACCAAGCGTTCCAAATCAGCCAACAAAGTAGGGGCACTGACGTTGCCCAAATGGAAAGCACCATAGTGCAAAACTACCATATGCGGACTGTTCATCGTGGCCATATCCTCACAAACTTGTACAATTCCCTGTACATTGCAATCAGGCACAGTGCTCCACACCACCTCCACTCCTTTGACATCAAAGTTCTTTGCAACGTGCCTGCATTGAGCGTACTGCTGTAAATCATGCACAAACATATCTCCGAGCACCAACACCCTAACTTTCTCCACTTCTGCCATGTTCACCACACACAGTCTCTTTCAACACAAATCCACAACCTCGACATCTGATTGGCTGATCCATACAGTCTTCTTTCCATGTTGGATTTCCTGGAAAAACACGGATGTAGCACGCCCTGTCCACGAACAGCCGCGGTGTCCGTGGACGGCGTCCACTTTACTCTCTGTGCCATTCCCTCATTGCATACAGCTAAGCAATCACACAATACGAATAACGTCCTCAGAACACCCCCATTTTGTGAATTTTCTAACATTTCAGGACAATTATCATTTCATTATTCAACATATTAACATTACAAATATTATACTTTCATCTTGTACTCTGCACACAATGCTATCTTTCTCCATTAGTAGCTCAGTATACTAGATAGAATCCCATAATACAATGCTATTTATATCAATGCATCGTTCAAAGCACTAATAACGGTATGATATTTATTGCAATATCATTTACACTTTTTTCGTAACATTATAATAAAAATCCCTAGTACACAAATTCCATGAAAAGTACATACACATGTGATGTCATCAGTGATTTCATCAATACCATTTGCGATGTCATCTTTGATGTCCTGGGTGTTAGTCTTAGCAGTGCACAGTGGTGGCGCGAGTTATTTTTCATAGCTTACCATAACTTGCTATTTTCAGGGGTCTTTCGGATGTACTGAGAACCATAACGTCCTTTAAACAAACTTGTTTTAATATCACGCAAACAATATACAAACATGGCGTGTAAAAAACAACTTCTACAGATGGCTTTACACAGAATGTTGCAAAGTAAGAATTTATGCTCGTTCACAGTGAAGGTCAGCTGCTTCCATTTTTTTCTCAGGCTCCGGAGAGGCTCACGAAGTGGACTATAAGGTTGTATTGTGTTTTGACCTTGACAGACAGAGATTGTGATGAAAGACCTCTCTTGAAGTAGTGTTGCTAAAACGTAAGAGAAGATAAGTATGAAATTTCTGAAACGAAACCACTTTTATATATTATATCACTATGCGAAAGAGCGTTGGCACACGCAGAGTCGTACTTTGGGACTGCACCACTCGTAGACAATGGAAATTACAATTTTACTGTAAGTAACCCTTTAGATTATTTTATACCAAATATAATTACAATAGCGTAGCATTAAAGACCGCTCAAGTTGAACTTGTTCGTTGAAAGTGGCATAATCTTTTGTACCGCGCACTATCACCGCCGAATTGATCCCCTGTCACTTAGAGGGCTCTGAAAAAGGCAGACGACACAGGGTGGGTTAATATAAATAATTTAACCGGTCTATAGGCGGTCAAGCGCTCTACTCGCTGTGCCACTTCACTGTAGCCTGTCAAGTGGCACAGCGAGTACAACGCTCGCTTTGACATCCGTGCACAGCTTGCTAACGCAAGTTCGAATCCCGGCAAGGCCAAACTCAGCCTTTCATCCTTCCGTGGTCGATAAATGAGCACCACACACCGTGGTTAATAATAAGCACCGCTTAGATACCTCACGGTTCTTAGCGCTATATGAATGGGAAAATATTATTATTTTATTACTAACATACTCCGTTGCACTATCTTCGATAGCAAATAGTTTCACGCCCTAATAAATAAAATGATGATTTTTAATGAGGATCGGCTGGTGAG
Source organism: Ambystoma mexicanum (assembly GCF_040938575.1). Lineage (NCBI taxonomy): Eukaryota > Metazoa > Chordata > Amphibia > Caudata > Ambystomatidae > Ambystoma > Ambystoma mexicanum. The sequence goes on along the minus strand of NC_090934.1, from coordinate 857,464,833 downwards.
ACTAATTTATGTTTTTTAAAACAGGTATGTGGCCCCATTTTGCCTATGTCACGATTTACAGACTCCAGCGGATGGGGTCTTCAACTGCCAGGTGGAGGTCCAAATATGCAACTTCATGACCCTCACCATTTTATGGGACAATCGCCAAGGACCAATATGCCCTTATGCAGTACTAGCGGCTACAAACAACATACCAACCAATAGGGTGGTCTAATGGCTCGTTGTTGGAGCAACCTTCTGATTATCAGAGCGACCATTTACTGCTTTTATCATAAACCAAGAGCCTATCTACCGCAAACAACGCGTGGCTCCAAATAAACTTTTGCTGATCGACAGCAGAGACAATAGCAAATCGCTAAATATTCACTAAACATTTCATGTGAAAAAAATGTACTTTACCAAATGTACAATCCTGCTGTTTACTTTTAAACCACAGTTTCATATTCCGATTTGTGGCGCACTGAGTTGTAAGCTGATCTAACACCCTCTGTACCGCAAAGGAACATCGTGTGCCTCAACATGATCTTTTGCGGATCGACAACAAAGACAAATGCAAATTGCTGAATATTCTCTAAACATTTGATGTCAAATAAATGTACTTTACAAAATTTACAATCTTGCTGTTTGCTTTTAAATCACTGTTTCATATTCCGAATTGTGGCGCGCTGTGTTGTGACATAATATGTGTTGTCTTCCGGGTTCTGTGTAAAGTCACTTAGGACTGGAGAGGACTGGGCGCGTTTGATGACGCACCCTGTAACGTCACGGAGAGAGGCGGGGAATATGAATGCTTTGATAATATCAGGCTTACGGGCGGGAGATATGATTTAGTGTCGCAAAAGCAAGTCAGCCAGGTCAATAGCGCCAGTCATAGGATTATCACATAATGTCGGCGCACACCAGCCGGATTTATCGTTTCTTTAGTGGACAAAAAGTCGGTTGACGCCCATAGGAAATTGTACTATTAGCGGACAAAAAGAGTGGTCTTAAAACACGTTCACCCTGACAACGAACAATACAAACAACGTTCTCAGAACACCCCCATTTTGTGTAATTGCAACCATTTCGGGACACCGCGAGTGTTCTTAGAACACATTCAACTAGACAGATTACAATACGGACAGCGTCCTGAGGACACCCCCAGTTTGTGTATTTACGAACAATTAAGTACACCGCAAGTGTTCATAGCTAATTTTTACCTTCCTTGCGAACAAAAATGACACATACTCCGTCCTCTAAACAACCCACCATTTAGTTTATTTACAAAATGTCAGAACAGCCGTGTTCTCCGAGGACAAATCGAACGCAACAAAAACGTCTAGCACATAAAAAAACAAAACATTGAACCTATCTCATACTCCCCCACCCTCCCCAAACACTCTTACACACCAACACAGGGCACTAAATACAATTTTTTATCCACGTTTCACCGCGCTGTACGCGGTCGACGGCGAATACAAGATGGTGGGCGCCACAGAAAATGTGACGCGCTCCACGCCCCTCGCCGTCCAATCAGCGAACAAGTCACATGTCCGCGGACATGACGCAAGGCCATGGGCCAATCGGGGTGCTGTCTGCGGAGCGAACAGGGAAGTCCGTCCGCGAAGCGAACACAGATATCACTAATTTTTTTGCCTTACATTTTGGTCATTTTTTAAAAAACTCCTGGACGGATTTACACCAAATTTGCAAAAGCACGCTTTCGGGACCAGGCCGCCGCTCCTGCCGCAAATTTGGTGTAAATCCGTCCAGCGGTTCGGGCTGTAGCCGTGCGCACATTTTTTTCCCATTCAGTCTATGGGAAAAAAAAACGTTTTGGGCCCCCCCCCTATAACTTTACTCCCCCTGGACGAATCCTCAGAAAAATTCAGAGTGGGCCATATACTTTTTTTGCAAAGTTTGGTGAGGATTCGTCCAGGGGGAGCGAAGTTATAAGCCGCCCAAAAAGTGCTCTTCCTATGGAAACACCAACTTAACTATAACTACATGGCCGCTACCGCTACCGCGGCCATGTAATATGTATATATAAATATATACATATTTATATATATATGGATGCATATGGCCAAATAAAAGATGGATGTTTCCACTACGCATTATAAGGCAGTGCTGAACATGAACAAGAAGGCCTCACTTCAGTGTGTCGCAGTTAAAAGCAATTTTTATTACAAATTAATCTCAGCAGGAGTTGGATGAGCCAAGAAGCCAAAGTCTTATCAAACAGGAATTGACTGTCATGGGTATCAGGCAGGTAATTGGGGCAAGCTGTGTGGAGACTTGGCAGGCCTGGCATAGGCACACAAAGAACCCATAGCAAATCCTTCCTTTATTTCCTTCCTAGTGTTTGTAGCAACTTCCTGATTACCACTTTCTGTTGCCAAACAGGAAGTGCATAATGATTCATGAGCTCTCTAGTGTTTGGGTGTGGATGGCTATATAAGCCACACCCAAGATTCTTCCAGTGCTTCGTGTTGCTTACTGTGAGCTGTATCAGCAACACACTTGCATGCTCTGGATCAGCCAACTTCTGCTTACCTGCTCCGGATCATTCTGCTTCTGCTTATCTGCTCTGGATCATCCTGCTTCTGCTTACCTGCTCTGGATCATCCTGCTTCTGCTTACCTGCTCCGGATCATCCTACTTCTGCTTACCCGATCCGGATAATATTGCTTCAGCTTACCTGCTCCGGAAGAACCTCCGTTCTTACTCTGCGGCGCAGCTATCCCCAGTCAAGAGGGGACTTCTACACCGGCACCTGTAAGAACAAAGAAGAATTGTGTTAGCACGCGCACATCAGTAACGCTGCGCATACTCACCAAATCTTCCCGCAACGCTGGAATCCAGGTCAGTTGTACGAGCGCACAAACCCCTGCAAAGGAAAGAAGAGACATTATTCATTGAGCTTGCCCCAATAACGCGGACACTTATTTCACTGCGCTTGCGGTGCATACTTACCAAAAGCCTCCATGAATACTTACCCAACCACCAAGTCTCCAGTAGCGCTAAACTCGGACCCGAGGCGCTAATACAACATAATTTCTCCTGCAAGGGAAAGGGAGAGACATTACCAGGCACGCTCGAATTGAAGGCGCTGCGCAAACCTACTAGCAGCTAGCAGCGCTACTCACCCACAAAAATTCCGGCAAACAAAGACAATACGGACAATTTGGACACACAACATTCTCCACGCAACGTTCACTTGTGGGAAGGACTTTCTAGCCAGTGAAGAAACTGGCACCTTGAACATTCGGCCTTGCTGTGAAGGCATAAAACAGCAGTTGGCATCTGAACTCAGCCTAGAGACATTGGCACCAATCACATGAGTGAATCGCGCTCCTGCAAATGCAGGATGGAGTGCACACCCTACTAAAGATCAAGGTATTCCTCTGGGTGAAACAGGGGAAGTGAAGACTCGGGGTCAAGGGAGGTTCGTCCATCGCTCCTGCAGAGACACAGGTGAGTGTGACATTGGCTGACATTGGATACAAATTGTGTGAAAGAACAGAGACTCCCGTTCAGAAGGCTTGAGCAAAACAAAAGACGACAGAGGACTATTAAAAAATAATATTAAATACACGAAAAAGGCACAATTTCATGGTGTCCAGTCAAGTGGAAGAAGAAATTGGACGATTGAGGAGGTCACACCTACGCACGAGGGCAGGCTGTTCCTTCACTCCTTAAAAATTCTCAGAGCACAGTACAAACTCAAGGCCAAACTTCAAAGCACTAATTGACACTGGACCATTGAGGTGATGATGGATTGATATATTAATGGTGGGAAGCTAGTGTTTAGATGAGCCCATTAGCACCTGGATGTTCAGTCTGCGTGCTGCTAGACGTAGGTGGAAAAGTACTGAGGGGGGTTAGAAGCCAACCAATTATAGAGGACAGCTTAATTAAGGGTCTTATAGTTTGTGTAGCCAATACAACGTTGTGTATTTAGTGACGTTCATAGTGGTCGTTTTGAGGGGAGGGCTTAGTTGCCCCATCTGATTAAACACCCTATCACTTTCCTTCATGGATCTATACTGATATGGAACCTATACTTGGATATCCACTTAGATTCTATCACTTTCCTCGATAGGTTTTTGTAGTTTGCCACATAGGTAATGACGCTGGTCAACATGTCACTGATGACGATTTTATGCAATATAACCTCAGTTTCTACCAAAGTAAGTTGAGCTAGAGGACCGAACGAATGCTGATGTTCGTCGTACTCCCTTTTTTATATACTTTTTAATAAAACTGACTCCCCTTTTGCCAAACTACCTGAGCCATTTTGATTATTAATGTATGAATAATATCTGCATCCCCATCCATCTCTAAGGTATTGCTACTCATCTTAAAGGGATGGGCAACCCAGTTCAAGCCGGTACATCTGTATGCTTTTTTCCTCCTTCACTTGATGTAACCCAGACTCAGTAACTCACACGTCACCCAGCCTCAGGATCGGCCCGCCCAGTCCACCCCCATCCCGAGCCCCCAGAACATTAATGCACTTGGAGGAACTTAAGCAATTTGCAAATTGCAAATGTGGCGGGACTCATGCTACTTACAATTCATTGGGAGCGGGCCGCGCTGCAAAGGCCGCCAGGCCCGCCCAGCCCAGCCGCTCCCAGTGTGAATTGTTTGTAAAATAGTAACACTTGTCTTCTCTTCAGCACAGTCAGTGCCTCGGCCACGGGCCTGGTGCCATGGTGTCACCGACGCCGACTTGGAAGTTGGCTCAGGGCTGCAGCAGGGCACTCTGCGCACGATTGGCCCAGCCTACTCTGATGATGGTTGCATTCATCAAAGAAAGGTTACACTTATGTGTTACCTTTCTTTGATGAATACTTCTGCTAGTTGGCTGCTAGAGCCAGTGGAGCGGGCCTCAAAGCAAAGCAATATCTGAAGCCACCACGCATGGCCCGGTTTGGTTTAGTATTTGTAAGTTACAAAAAGTAAACCCAAACCGGCCCAGGCAAGGTGGCTTCAGAAACCAGCCCCCAGGACCTCCAAGTGATTGTGGAGATATGACCGATGGCCCAGTCCGACCCTGACGTTTCTAGGTTTGTAAAAGATCCGGGGCTACACTAATGTTGGGACTGTCTGGACTCGGGGCTAGCTAGCCTTTGAGTTGTATCCCCTGAGCTTCTTTCCGGGGTGACAACAAAAGATCTGGGGCTTTAGCCCCACTAGCGATGTCTCTGGGGAGTATCCTTGTCTTAAGACTGGCTAGCGGGGTTACATGTGATTCCAACGAATCAAAAAATAGTGAATGAAATAATACAGAGAAATAAAATTGCAATTTTTGTTTTTAATTGAGGGGACCTGCCCCCGTAAATCCCCTGTTTCCGCACGCTTTAAACCCCACCCAAACCCCACCACACTTTATAAGTCCTTAACCCTGCACCTCATATATTTATTTTTTGTTATTTTTTCAGTATTAGTACATTGTTTTTTTTCTCGATATAATCGCTGCATACAGCTAGCGGTCCTGCATCTTGCCACTCTTGCCTGAATGGACGGTAGTGCAGAGAGAGCCTGGACTAGCCTTGCAATAGTTCAGGGTTTGAGCAGCTGCACAGATAGAACATATGTCTGTAGTTCCTAAAGAAGTCATAGTTTGACTAATTCCTGCACTGAAGGAACCATCCAGTACTGGAGCCTGCACTTTCTTTCGGGAGTAGTTAGCAGCTGTCAAAGAATTCATAACCAGAGCTTCCTGTAGACACACATGGAAATGGGAGTCACCATATAATCATATGAGGTGGGAAAGAGACAAAATATTGTCAATGAAAACTTTAGTTCCTTAAGAAGTACTCTGCAGAACGCCTGCCATGCAGCGCCTCTTTTTTCCTGTGCTTGGACCCACACAGCTCTGCTAATGTGCTTTATTTCAGACTGATAGCAATACTCAAGTATTCCACTATTGAGACTCACACACAGCTCTAACAATGCACCTCAGTCCTACCTGCAAAATTCCCCACTACATCTATACTAAGACCCACACAGGGCCCTGCTAATACTACTCAGTATTGAGCTGCACCTCCCTTGTTATTCCTGCAAGAGGACTCACACTCAGCTCTGCTCACTGTGATGCCAATAGAGCAGAGAGCAGGAGTGTATGTTTCTTTGACACACACATGTATTTAATGCTTGGTCTTTTACAATATGCTGCAGTCCTACACACATAACAAGGCATAGCAAAGTAGGTAGTGTTAGCTTCCTCTGCTCAAAACAGATAGTTGGCGCAGCAGCAGTGCAACTTTCTATCACAGAAATGCAGAACAGGTACGGCGAGGCATCACAGGTACAAGCTTCCATCAAACACACAGAACCGTTACAGCACATGTAGCACTAGAGTAAGCTTCCCTCACACACCAACAGGACACGTACAGCATGGAGAGTAGCAGTCCAAGCGTTCCTTGCAAAGATCAGGCGCAGCACAGAAAACCGCAGCAAGTGTCCCCACCTCTCAGAGATGGGGCAGCAGCAGTGCATGCTTCCTTTATTTATTTATTGTTCATTTGTTACGCGCTTATACAAGTAAATGTGTTTCAAAGCGCCAACATGGCGGAAGGGAGGGAACATGGGATTGACAAAAAAACAATGTGTACACAAGAGTTAAGGAGACCAACTTACTATGCCCTGTGAGTATTCAGAACGTGCAAGTATAGAGAGAGAGAAAGGGGGAAGAGGGAGTGGGGGTAAGTGCTGGTGATTCTGTGCTAGTGGGTGAGCAGCAGATTTAAGTGCCTAATAAAGTAAGTGCAAGGGAGCGTGGAGCTGAAATAAGTGTAGGCCTACAATGGTGTAGGCCAGTGGGTGCTCAGGCAAGTGCTGTGTGTGAGCAGAAGCTGAGGCAATTGGGTGAGGGAGGCTAGGGCCCTGAGGACACATAAGGGCCCTGGTCACCAATCACAGCGACTGTGGATAGCAGGTGAGGTAAGAAGGGAAGGATGAAGAAAAAAGGAAAGTCTTAAGGAGGTTCCAGAAGTTGAGGAGGTCGGGCTCGAGACAAAGAGGAAGGGGGAGGATGTTCCACAGGAGGCAGCCAGCAGAAGCAAGAGATCGGCCTCCGGCCCTCTGTTTAGACAAACACTTCACACAGTTGGTTCCAGAGGAACGTAGTGGTCCGTAGGGAGAATATTTAGTTATAGCGAGTTGCAGATAGCATGGTCCCTTGCCCCAGACAGCCTTGTGGATGATGTAGAGGGATCTGAATTTAAGCCGTGCAGCAACCGGGAGCCAGTGGAGACTTTTCAGGGCAGGAGAGATGCAGTCCCCGTGCTTGAGGCCAAGGATAAGTCTTGCTGCCCTATTCTGGATTAGCTGGAGTGGTCGTAGAGAGGAAGAGAGTAGATTCAGAAGAAGGTCTTTATAGTAGTCAAGCCTAGAGAGAACCAGAGCTTTGGTGACATTGAGCTTCTGGGGGAAAGTGAGAAAAGGGAGAGTTCCTTTAAGAAGAAGAGTGGTAAGTTGGACTTCTTGGCAATGCTCTGGATGTGAGGGAGGAAGGATAGAGACGAGTTGAAGATGACTCCAAGGTTTCTGGCTTCAGATGATGGAGAAGGGGGAGAGCCAATAGAGGATGGACAGAGTGAGGGGGAGCAGGTGTAGAGAACAGGTATTCCACAAGCGGCAACAATACGTACCTCTTACACACACACAACATGTATAACATGGGCAGTGACAATGTTAAAATGTGACTTCCATCCTTTCCTTTTCACTAAATATTGCTCTTCTCTTTCTCTATGCTCATCATTCGCTATGCTTTCTCTTTCACCCTTTCCCTCACTCCTCTTTGTCCTCCAATTCTTTATTTTTCTGTCTCTTTCTGCCTCCCGGTCACCATAAAAAGAGCTAGAGCATGTGCCGCCAGCTTCCCCTACTTTTCACCTTCAAACTGGAATACCCCAACCTTCTACTCTGCGAAGTGAGGTATCTCTAATCCAGAATAGGGACAGCACTTTTCACCTGATGGCACCTCATTTGTCACCCATATTTGCGGAACGCATCTCTTGGTAACCTGCAATATGTTTTTATAAGATGCACCCTACTGTATTATTGTATAACATGTAAATGCATTATCTTCCTGTATCTGTACCCCTGTAACTAAGTTCCCTGCAAGTAACAGTGCCTCAATATCCAAGGGCTGTTTGTGCGCTATACAAATGTAAAAATAAATAAATAAATACATATTTATGTCAGCTTCATTTTGTCTTTCTTCCATTGCTCTCTTTTTGTGTCTTTGTGTCTTTCCTATTTCTCTATTTCTTTGTCAAGCCGTCTCTTCTTTTTCTCTATATGTTTTCTCCCTCTTACTTCTCTTTTGTTCTTTCTGTCCTGTGTCACAGATGGCACAAAACTCACTCCCAGTCTCATAGGTGCTTCAAGGCGTTTTGTTGAATATATTTTGGAGACTAAGCTCATCCATCTCTCTTGTCTGGTGTAGAACCTCCACCCTAACCCAGGCATCCCAAACCCACGTTAGTAGATACAGAATATGGACCCCTGCTGTCTGGTTCTATCTTCTGCTAGTGGTGATGACCTAAAGGCCAAATGCCTTATCTCACTAAACTCCTTTATGGACTTCCTAATTCTCTCTACACTATCCAGGGCTTAGTGTTCTAATAGGATTTGGGATGGTGCCTTACAAAGATGCTGTTTGATTCAGGCTCTAACATACTCATGTTCACCTCCCCACTTTTCTACTCTTTCCTCTTATCCACTCTGCCCCACTAGTCCCTCCGAACCTCTGTCCCTCCCATGTTCTCACTCCTTCTAGGTATTTCCACCACCCTTTGATGGTTCTCTTCCTTCCACTATTCCTATTCTCCTTTCTTACAGTACGGTATCCCTTCATATTATCCCCACCAAAAATATCGCCGTACATATGGTCGTCTGTCTTACCATCGGTGATATTCCTGGGGGGGGGATAATTTGTGGGAGAAGGGATTGCAGGGGTGTCCCCCACAGGGTCCATGGCTCAATATCGCCACAAAAATGTGGTGATATTTTTGTATTGCGATATTTTTGCTTGGATATTAACACATGAAATCTACAGTACTACTCTCTCAACTATAATACACTCACCTCCACACTACTATTCCTCCATCCAAACCACTACTTCTCCGTTCTACTAATACACCTCCTTTGAAAAGACACAAACACACTCATTTCACTCTGTACCATTCACCTTCTCAACCACTAATACTAATACACACTTTACTTGCCGATCAAACACACACACACTCAAACGGCAGTACCACTTTCATTCTCTTCCTGCTCCTCGATTCGCCTCCCCTGTCCACCGCTCCCCCCATCCTAGTGGTTTCTTGGTTGTCATCCATCTCCACCTTGGACCTCATCCGAGTAACCCACACTTCCTGCTTATATCCCCCTTCCTCTGCCAGGGTTAGATGTTTTCCCTGGCCAATCTGGCACTGTCTTCCCAATCCAGGACATGTGTATAAAGTGGAAAAGCATAAGTAGCGGGCTAAGGCCGGCCCACTTTTTCTATGCAAGCTCGCTGTATAATGGCGATGGCGGCCTTGGAAGGCAAGTGTTCATTTTCGTGAACCTGGACCCTGTTTTGGGTCTTTCCAAGGTAACTTCACTGGGTAAGGGTGGGTATTGCTCCCCTTTCAGTGCTCGTGGTCTACAGGGCCTCTGGGAGGTTGTTGGGGCTTGCCAGTGTTGCTAGGCAGCTCTGCAAGGTCCTCTTTTCTGCCCCATATGGGGGCAGCTTCTCTAGATGGCTCTCACCCCGTTGCGGAGCACCGCAGTCTCCAGTGCACATTCGTATCAGCGTCTCTGCTTCTCTTTGTTTTAATGGCTCTCTCTCTGTGCCGGATCCCTGCCATGTTCTGGTGACAATTCGGCTCTCTTTTCTGTTTTTTTGTCTTGTTGGTTTTTCTTGTTTTCTGGGGCGGGTGCTGGAGCTCTGAAAGCAAGAGAAAACACTGGCAAGTATTTGCCATTGGAGTTAAGGCTTGAGATAACACTGGTCTGCACAGAAATATGCCGTCACAAGGGGGGGGTCCGGGGGACAGGAATTGTGGCCCTCTTAACTGCCACTTCAAGGGTAGGGCTGGCTCTGGATTTCTCCCGGGTAGGCCTCCCACCCTGGCTGAGAGGGGTTCCCATCCTCCCTTGAAAATGCCAGATTACTGACCTTGTCACACCTGGATGCCAGCTCTTTTGCTCCCCTTACACTTTCCAAACCATCGTTCTGGCAGCCCAGAGTCTCCCCAACACTGAAGAGTAAAGGATGAAAAAGCTTTGAAATAATGCCACAGTGTCCGACGTTATTATTTAGGATATGCTTCTGTGTATCTGCATAACTGAGAATGAAGTTGGCAAGTTCAGTGTGCTATGGAACTGATAATGTCAAAGGGTAGACCTCTGCCCGCTACCACTGTCTGCATGTTGCTGCTGTACAAACCCGCACATTTTTATATGCCATCAAGATCCGCTAGAATTAGATACAGCACCGTTTGCACAACACTCTTTCCTCGTCAGCTCCTAGTACCCATACCTAGAAATGTCCTTTGCACTGAAAGAAGGCCCAGTAGAGCAGGAAATGTTTCTTTAATTGGGCACGACTAGGACTTCTCTGTAGTCTTTCAGGATGCAGCACTGAAAGGTGCAGCACGTGCTGCAGGTGCAGTAGCCGGTAGAGCTGGCTATGCATCTGGTTACTGCGCTCTTCCCGTCTGCGTGCCTCTCCATTCTCAACCTGACTTCTCTGGGCCTCCACGGCTTACCAGTATGCACTGCTAATGTAACTAGAACTTTCCTGCTCTTTGCCTCCTTTACCCCTTTCCTCGTCTGTGGTGCCGCGGTCCCAGTCACCTGATCATGGCATGGGAAGGAAAAAACACTCATGACTTAATGTGTTTCTTGGTCTCTCTGAGGTCATGACGTGACTTTCCCACATCTCCCAACATATCTCACAATCCAATCTAAAATAACTGCTTTCTAACTGGTGCACATGTAGCCCCAGCAGAAACATCCCGCCCTAAGGAAGAAGACCCCTCCCTTACTTCCTCTTCGTCCTCAATGTTTTGCAGCAGTCTTGGGCCCTCCTTGGGGGTCCTTTGGTAGTGGTACACACATGCGTATTTCATTTGTGGAAAATACTAAATACAGCAATTACTACTTGCCCTGCAATAAATAGAGCATGAGGTCAATACTGCATTAGGTAAATACCACATGACAGTGAGCTGGAATATGTAATGAAAATCAATGGCAATAACTCATGCTTTTAAAACCACCCAAAGGTTGGAGGCAAACACTGTCCAACAGACTGGAACAATCAGGTGAATGTAAACAATAGTTGTATTTGAAATCAAACATGAATGTGCTCAACCACTCGCACCTACTATTCCCCTTCCCAACACCCTCATAATACCTCAAGATCCCTCTCTCTCATCACCAACGTACCGCAATAGACCCTCAATATGACTCCAGACACCCAACGTTCTAACTCTACTGTAACACAATTCACCCATTTATACTTGACAAATATGTTTATGTTTATTGAGTTTATATAGTGCTTTAAGCCAAAGCGCTTTACAGTATAACAACAGGTACAATAGTGAGGGAAGCATATTTACAAACATGAAACAAATCATTGGAACAATATGTAGAACAATTTACTTAAAGGAGGGGGAGAGTGGGGGAAGCGGAGGGGAGAGGGGTAGGTTATGGGGGTTACAATGTCTGCTTTGAGGTCAGGGAAGTGGGAGGAAGAGGGAAGGGGGAGTGGAAGGGAAGGAGAAGTGTTCTGGTGACCTCCAACACCCCTAAGTGGATTCAGTGACCAATTTGAGGTCATAGGGGAAGGGGGAAGGAGGGAGGGGGAGCAGGGGTTGGAAGGGGAGGAGAGGTAGGGAAGGGAGTCAGGGTGGAGTGAAGAAGAAGGGCTTTCAGGGAGGAGCGGAAGGATGAGTAGGTAGGGGTGGAGCGGATGGAGAGCAGTAGGGAGTTCCAGTGGAGGGGGGCCAAGAGTTGGAAGGAGCGGAAGCGTGAGGAGGCACATGGGGCTGGGGGTACAGTGAGAAGGTAGAGATCGGCTGAGCGGAGAGTGCGGGAGGGGGAGTAAAATGAGAGGAGGGAAGAAAGGCAGGGGGAGCAGGTCATGGAGAGATTTGTAGACTAGACAGAGGAATTGAAATTTCAGTTGTGAGAGGAAGGGAAGCCAGCCGAGTTGAGAGAGAGAGGAAGTAATAGAGTCTCGAGGGTCGAGAAGACATAGAGTAGGGATAGAGGAGTGGTAGATGGATTTTAGGGGAGTCCGGTGAGAGACAGGGAGTCCAAAGAGGAGAGAGGAGCAGTAGAAGAGGCGGGATAAAATAAGGGAGGAGATTAGGAGTTTAGATGCATGGAAGGTGAGAGAAGAGCGGATTTTGCGGATGTTGAAGAGGTGGTGCCGACAGGCACGAGAGGTTAGAGAGATGTGGTTGGAGAAGGAGAGAGAGGAGTCGAAATGGAGGCCGAGATTGCGGCCGTGGGTCGAGATGGGGAGGATGGAAGGTGGAAAGTGGATGAAAGGAGGGGTGGAGGGGAGAGAGTGTTAGGAGGGAAGAAAAGCACCTCAGTCTTGTCAGTATTGAGGGAAAGAAAGTGGGATGACATCCAGGTTTTTATGGCCATGAGGCAGGAAGAAAGAGTGTGGTGGAGTTCTGATGTGAAGGAAGAGAAGGAAAGAAAGAGTTGGGTGTCATCAGCGTAGAAGTGGTGGGAGATGCCGAATGAAGAGATGACTGGGGTGAGAAGGGAGGTATAGAGAGAGAAAAGAAAGGGTCCGAGTACGGATCCCTGGGGAACACCATAGTTCAGGGGGAAGTTGGAAGAGGTGCGGCCGCCCCAGGAGACAATGAAGGATCGATTGAAGAGGTAAGAGGAGAGCCAGGAGAGGACAGAGCCTTTGAAGCCAAAGGAGGAAAGAGTGCTAAGATGTAAGGGGTGATCGACGGTGTCAAAAGCTGCAGAAAGGTCAAGGAGGATGAGAATTGAAGATTGCTTAACATAGCGAGCAGTGAGGAGAGAGTTGAGGACATAGGTGAGGGCAGTCTCAGTGGAGTGTTTAGGGCGGAAACCACATTGAGAGGTGGGGAGGAGGGAGTGGGATGAGACGAAGGCAGAAAGTTGAGAGTAGGCTAGGTGCTCGAGGAGCTTTGAGATGAAGGGGAGAAGGGAGATTGGTCTGAAGTTGGAGACAAGAAGAGGGCTAGCAGAAGGTTTCTTCAGGATAGGGATTATGGTAGCGTGTTTGAAAGCTGAAAGAAAGATGGCAGAGGAGAAACAGATGTTGAAGAAGGTGGTTAGTTAGGGGATAAGGAGAGGGTACATTTTGGGGATGAGGGAAGTGGGGATGGGATCAGAGGGGGCAGCAGTAGGGTGAGTTTTGGACAGGAGATGGGAGACACAGGCTGGGGTGATAGGAGAGAAGGTGGACAAGTTAGCAGAGCTGGAAGATGGGGCGAGGGGAGAAGGAAGGAGAGGAGAGGATTTTCTGGCGAAGAGAGAGAATTTTGGATGAGAAGAAGTTAGCAAAGTCAGAGAGAGAGAGGGGAGAGTTCGTGGAAGGGTCAGAAGCAGGAGGGGAAAGAAGGTGAGAAAGGGTGTAGAAGATACGGCGGGGGTGAGAGGCTTGTGAGTAGAGGAGGGTAGAATAGTAGGAGTGCTTGGCAGATGAGAGGCAAGAGTCATAAAGAGAGTGATATGAGAAATAAGAGGATTGATTAGACAGAGAAGGGGATTTAGGCCAGAGGCGGCAGAGGAGGCGGTGCATGGACAGAAAGTGAGAGGGGAGCCAGGGTTGGGAAGGTTTGTGAGAGGGGGAGAAGGAAGTAAGAGGATAAAGTTGGTCAAGACTGGAGGTTATAGAGGAGGACAGTGAGGAGAGGACGTCATCAGCTGCGAGGGATGCAAAATCAGGGAGACAGGGAAGGGAGGAAGAACAGGAGTCGAGAAAGAGAGAAGGGTTGAAGTTGCGGAGGTGCAACAAGAGAAGGAGGTAGAGGAGGGAGAGGGGGAGGATGATGAGGAGGTGGAGGAGAGAGGGAGAAGGAGAGCAAGACGTGGTGGGAGAGATAGTTGGGTAGAGACGATATAGGGAGGAAGAGTAAGAAGAGAGAAAGATGAAATCGAGCATGGAGCCAGAGGAGTGGGTAGGAGGGGTAGCAAGGGGTGAGAGGAGGTAGGAGTCGAGTAAGGACAGAAGAGGGGAAGAATGAGATGTGGATGAGAGAGGGAGGTTGAAATCGCCGAGGACTCAGAGAGGAGTAGCAGAGGGAAAGATGAGAGAGAGAAGATGGTCTAGGTCTTCAGAGAAGGAAGAGAGGGGACCAGGAGGTCTTTAAATAATTAAGAAGGAGATTTCATGAGGATAAGTGAAGGATTTGAAGAGAAATTCAAAGGAAGAGAAGGTGGGGAGGGTTAAGGTAGGGGATGAGGAAAGACATTTAGAGTGAAAAATGAGACCGACGCCACCTCTGCGAACAGAGGGGCGTGAAACATGAGAGAAGGAGGGAGAGGGGGTGGAGAGAGACGCATGGACAGTGGAATTGAAGGGGGGATCCCAGTCTCGGTGATGCAGAGGAAGTGAAGATTGAGTCGAAAGAACAGATCAAGGGCCGCAGTGGCTTATTGCAGATGGATCGGGCGTCCCAGAGGGCAATGTTGATGATGCTGGAGGGGTTGGCAGTGGGGAGGTGGATAAGATTAGAGCGAGAAGGGATTGTGTGGGGGGAAGGGGTGGTCAGGGGGTGAGGTGAGAGGAGGGGGTGGACATTAGGATGAGGGGAAGGTAGAGGAGGAGGAGGAGGGAGAGGGAGATGGAGGGATGCCGATGAAGGGAAAGACAGATAGGGTGCATGACAGGAAGGGGATAAGAGTAAGTGCTGGTGGCCACACAGCAGAGTGACCACAGTTGTAGTAGGTGTTAGGGGCTGTGTCAGGTACAGTAGGGGGGGAAGATGACTGGTGGGGGGAGGTCTTAGAGAAGAAGGATGGGGAGTCACAGTAGGTGAGAGGGAGTCAAGGCAGTGGGGTGAGGGTGGCTGTAACAGAGCGTCCGTGGGTGGATTGCTGAGGGTGGTAGGAACCTTTGGAGATTGGCAGCCGGGTGTCAGAGAGGTGAGAACAGCAGGAACCTAGAATATAGGTTGCAGCAGGAAGTGATCCAGGGCAGTTGGAGAGATCAGCAGAGCATCAGAGCGTCCAGGGCAGAGAGGTGAGTAGAGGAGGCCAGCAGGAGGAACGAGGAAGCAGGTCCGGTGTTCTCGGGAGGAGGAGACAGAAGGTAGGCTGGAGGCGGTCAAGTCGAGGCGGGCTGGAGTGCAGGCCAAGGTGGTCAGGTCGAGGTGGGCTGGAGTGCAGGCCAGGGGAGCACTGCTGAAGAAGTAGTTCCGGCGTCCTCGGGAGGAGGAGGAGGAAGGAAAGTCACTTGTGTGGCAGCCCAGCAGTGTCGGAGCGGGCTGGAGGCAGTAAGTGCAGGGCTCCTGCAGATGGAGAGCACAGGAGGAAAGGGTGAGGTGGCCCAACAGCACACCCAGTAGGAGGAGACAGAGGAGGAGGACCACAAGGGGGAAGGTAAGTCACTTGTGCCGCAGCACAGTAGTGTCAGAGCGTGCTGGAGGCAGGGAGCGCAGGGGCTCCTGCAGATGGTGAGCACCAGAGGAAAGGGCGAGGTGGCCCGGCCGCACGTCTAGGAGGAGGAGACAGAGGAGGAGGACAATGCTCCCAGGAGTAGGAGATAGCAGGTAAGTCGCTAGAGCAGTGGCCCCTCATGGTCAGAGCGGGCTGGAGTGCAGGCTAGGGGATCACTATCGGAAGAGTAGGTCCGGTGTCCTCAGGAGGAGGAGAAGGGAGGTAAGTCACTTGAGTGGAAGTCCCATAGTGTCAGAGTGGGCTGGAGGCAGGGAGCGCAAGGGCTTTTGCAGATGGTGAGCTCCGGTAAGTGGTACCATGGTAAGTCACTAGAGCAGCGGCCCCTCAGGGTCAGAGCGGGCTGGAGTGCAGGCTAGGGGAGCACTGGTGGAGCTGGCGAGGTGGCTCATCAACGTACACAGTCCTGGCAGGCGGTGAGGCAAGGCGGTTGTCAGGCAATGGCTCCTGCAGATGACGAGCTCAGGAGGTGAGGGTGAGGCAGCCCAGCAGAGTGCCCGTATCAGGTTGATGGTGAGGTAGACCCAGATTTCGCAGTAGGAAGAGGCAGGCGAATGACTCTCGAACAGCAGAATGGAGGCGGAGCGAGGGCTCCAGCAAATGGTGAGCTCCGAAGGCAAGGGTGAGGTGGCCCAGCAGGCGAGTGATTGAAGCCCAGACAGCGGCCCGGAGGAAGAGCGCGATGGCGCCAACAGCACCCAGACACCGGTGGCTCTGGCGAGGCGGCTCAGCAATGTGCACAGTCCTGGCAGGAGGTGAGGCAAGGCGGCTGTCAGGCAAGGGCTCCCGAAGATGGTGAGCTCAGGAGGTGTGGGTGTGGCGGCCCAGCAGTGCCCGGATCAGGCAGATGGCGAGGCCGACCCGGACCTCACGGGAGGAATAGGCGGCCTGCGGCCTGCATCTGATAGATATCAGATATCAGATATCTGATAGATATCTACCAGGCCCTGATGCAGCATACCTTTAAAAACCCATACAGTCATACCACTCAACCCCATTCCTTTTTGTATTGCGAGCTGTTTTTGCAAATCCCTGGATGATGTGGGTAAGAGTCCCACTGTCCTACTGCATTACTTCCAAGCGCAAAGTAGTAGGATCTATGGGTGATGATGATAAGTGGCAGTGAAGGGAGTGATCAACTCGACTCCCTGCTTAAGCAAAGTTCCACTGTTCAGCTGTCCATCTCCTTTCACTCAAGCCTCTTCTACTGATAGGCTCTGCTTGGGGTGAGAGATAGCCAGGTGAGTAAAGTCCCTACACATGACCAGACTGTTGCATTTTCACTACCTGTACACATTGCTTGTAGTCACTGTCCACCTCTCCATTGAACGCCCCACCTTATCCATGGCCTGGCCAACACGGGTAGCAGCCTAGAGCTGCTCCATGGCAAGTGTAATGCTGGAAATGCTTTGGAGGGAGAGGGCCTCCTCATCCTCATCCCACTACTCCCCTAGTCAGTGTGTTCTGTTGTTTTCTTCACAGAAGTCCAGCTGGACACCTGGCAGTGCAGATCTTCATTTGTTGTTGTTGGTGAATGTTAGGAAAGATTTCTTAATTGTGGGTAATTTTCCTTCCATGTGGCAACCCCTAAACATTTTGCTGTTGTTTTCACCATGATCTAGACTTTGCCAGAGAAGTGCAGCTTTCTGCCGCACTCCTCTGGGCTTTCGCTCCATTCTTACGGGGAAACTGATGTGCCCTTAAGACAGTCAGTACCGGGAAACGTTGTTTTCCGTAGTTCTTTTATCATGTTGCAGCTTTCGTGCAACATGACACAAGAGGGCACTGTAAGCTAAGTTACTGCTCTCTTGGGTCTCTAGTCTTCTACAGGCCCTAGACACTCTCTTTGGATTGTTAACAAACGGTGCAAGTGAATCATGGATGGGACTGGTGGCAGCAATCGTTTCTTTGTGTTTTGAGCTCCTTTTGGCTGTTTAAGCGCGTTTCTCGTGCTTAGCCCGAAATGGTGGCCTGGCTTCCAAGATGGCCAGACCACAAGGCTCTTTGTCCTGTCCGCTGACCGTCTTGCCCCCTTCACCTTCCCCAGGTCGAGCCGACCCAGGGCCTTCCTTATTTGGGCATGTACTTTCCCGCGAAACACAGATGCTTTCGCGGGCTTCTACAGGCCTTGTGTGTGCCTCCAGGATGTGGGCTGGGATGTCTGGTCCCAATACACATCCTGGGTGCCAGAGGGTCTAGTGTGTCGTGATTGCCTGGGACCACCGTGGTATGTGATAGGTCCACGTATGGTTTGAGTGTTTTGTGAGCAGATCTCCCATTGGGTCCCCTCCATTTTGGCGTGAAGGGAACCGTGGATAAGAGGAGGCTGGAAACACCACTACCATGTCGATCTCCTGAGTTCTCCCGAACTAAGGAATACAGGAGCCAAGTATCCTGCAACTACGAGGCTGAACCGAGGAATCGCTGGTGACCCGCTGAAGGACTGCTCCTCTGCACTGCTGTCGCTTTGTGAAACCCTTTCTACCTCTGATCGAACGAGAAGGCCTGTACTGGTACTTCGACCCTTTGGAATAGTGGGAACAACTATTCTCAGCATCTTCACCATCTCCTGCACGTAAGCCTTCGGAAGTGTCTCTGGGCCATCCAGTGGACTGACCAGCCTACCCAGGAATCTTGCTCTGTAACCGCCATCAGGTTGCTGCTGTATTACGAATCCTTGCCATTCTCACACGATTCCTACACTTGGCATTCCTAGGTCTGAAGTGAGCAGTGTACATTGGGCTGAAATACACACGGACGCTCCGTTGCCCTACTGTGGTAACACACTGTGCGAGTTGACTGCGTTTGGGACATCCTCAACTCTAACTTCTGCTGCTGCTGCGGAATCTACACGACGCCGAGACGTCCTCTGCTCGTATCTGAACCTGCCAGCACTGAAACTGACGCGGAGAAGCGTAGGTCTGCATGGGGGACCGGTGAGTAGCATCGCTATGAACTGGTCGCCCTCCTGCAGTAGCCCATAGCTTTTCCCCGCTGTGTCAAACAGCACGCCTTTCCGTACTCGTGCTCTGCTTCTGCCCACAGTGGAGGCTGAGCTTGAGTCGCAGAGCTCTGTTCATCTTCATTTGTTCACCGAACTGAACTGCCTGATTCCCTCGAGGAGACTCCCCTTTGCCCGTTGGCACCCGCGTGTGCAGGTACTTTTGAGCACAAGGCTCCACTCATCGTAGGGCTCGGACTTCCTTCTAGTTAGGTGCCTCTGAAGGCGGACTGGGTCTAACTATTATTCGCACTGCCTGTTTTCCTCCCCATCTAGGTGGTCTGCACATTTTGCGCGTCTAACTCGTTAGACTCGTTGGTAATTGTATATGTATTGTATTTGATTGTGATGTGTTGGTTTACTTGAGTTTAATTGTGATTTCTCGCTACGGTCAATGTTACAAAGGCCTTGTAATAAATGTGTCTATATTTTTAATATAACACCTGCTTGGAGTAATTTGTAAGTGTCCTTGCTTTGTGTGCTCATTGCGGGCTTTCAGTCACCCTCACCCCTCTTGAGACCTAGTCTTGACCGCCGCGATGGCTACCTTGATTGGTCTGGCTTGTCCAGAGATTACCCTGTTCCAAGAAACTAGGCTGGCCTTCTGAACCTCTCCCCCTCCAGGACAGAGTTCAGAAATCCATCTTAACAAATTGGTGTACAGCGGTTGTATACGACTGAAGGTATCCAGTGTTACGCACGAGTGAAGGCATTTCAAGTTACTCCTACTAGAACACGTAGTGAATTGTCGTAGTATAACTTTTAAAAGGCCATAGTTCTATCTATCAATATGGAAACAAATACCTTGTTAACTTTAAATGCTTCTAAATCCGAAACATTGAAAAATATGTGTGCGGAGAGAGGTGTCTCCTCTCAAGGCACCAAATTGGATATGATCCAAAGAATCGTGGCGTGGCAAGAAGCGCAGCTTGACGCTATAACTTCTGGGGACAGTGCGGAAGGAGGTGGGGCTGCTCTCACTGGTAGAACCGACGGTTCTGCCGCCACACTTGTCCACCGCGACCACGAGGATAGGGAGGATGAGATGTCTAATGTTTCCTCTGCCAATGTTGATGGGGAGGCCATGCTTGAATTCAAGAAGCAAGAGCTGCTGTTTAGGCAGAAGAAGCTTGATTTCAGTATGGCCAAGCTAAAAATCGAACAGGCAGAAAAACAGAAAGACAGGGATCACCAGTTGGAACTGGCCAAGCTTCAGGTTGCAAATGGATCCAAGGGTCCTGGACATGGGTCTGGGGCCTCCTCTCATCCACGGTTTCCAAAAGATCTGCTCAGTGTGTATCAGGAAAAGAATGACATTATGGACTGGCTGAATATGTTTGAGTATGCATGTGAAGTTCAACAAGTTGACAATGCTGATAAGATTGCCTGGTTACTCAGCAGCAGACTGCCCCATTCTGACTGTAGTGCCATTATGGAAATGTCGAAGGCTGAGCGAGTGGATTTTGCAATGTTAAAGCAAACTCTCATTTTAAAGTTTGGAAAGACTCCTGCCCAATATTTAAAACGATTCCGAGAGTATAAGAAAAAAGAAGGTGGTACTTGGGTATCTTATGTAACCGAATCCATAAAAAACTTGACTGGCTGGGTCGAAGGTTATAAGGTTTCTACCTTTGAATGCATGATAAGTCTTGTCATGCTGGAACATATTTTTGCATCTTTTTCCCCAGAGCTTAAGCAGCATTTGGCCGATTCAAAAGAGATAGATCCTAAGAAACCTGCCATTGCCGCAGATTTATGGGTGTCACATTGAGTGTCCCATAAGGACAAAACTCATCCTGGTAAGCAGGAGGAAGGGAAAAAGTCCAAAGATAAGGAGGGTGGAGAATCTGATAAATCTTCTTCTCAAAAGGGCCACAAAAAGAAAAATAAGGGTAAGACACAAGACAACTCACAGGGTAGTGGAGGTCAGCCTCCGAAACAGAACTCTGGTTACAATAAGCCTCCCTATGTAAACAGACCCAATGGATCTTGCTTTGCTTGTGGAGCAACTGACCACGTGAAGGGGGATCCCCGGTGTAAGGTTAAACCTTTGGGGGTCCACTACGCTAATCTGGCCTTCTCCTCCTATGAGGAAGAAGAGATTACAGGAGCATCCTTCTCCTCAGATTCCTTCCCCAGTGGGATAGAAGCTGAGGTAGTTTTAGTTTCCCTGGGTTCCTGGGAGCCTAAAGTCGCAGAGGCTTATGCTAGGATTCCAGATAATACCAAGCACTACTTTAAAGACAGTGTGCTGATCAATGGAGTAGATACTCCAGCTCTTAGGGATAGTGGGTGCAGTCGAACTGTAGTGGATTCTACCTTGGTAGACTCAGAGGAAGTTGCCAGAGCTACTCTGATGCCCACTAAGTTGACTGACGGCCCACCTCGCATGTTTCCAGTAATACCTGTAAATCTTACTTTAAATGGTACAGCAGTCAGGATTCCAGTGAGCATTCAAAGAAACGTCCCAGGAAAGGTCTTGTTAGGCAACGATCTCAGGGCTTTAGGGCTCGTAGGAGACACTGCCGACAGACCCTGCACACGGTCTGAAACACGGGCAGCATTGGCCAAGACCAATACGCCGCCCCAGCCGAAGGGGAAACCCAAGGCGAAAGGAGTAAGAAAGTCAAGACGAGCAAAGAGAACATTCGCCCGAACTCGCCTACCACTGCGGTGGAGGAAGTTGGTCAATCTCCCGGGCCTGATGAGGAGGTGGCGATGCCTGAAGTATTTGACCCCAACGACCATCCTGAGGTACCGCAGGAGGGTGTTGGCTTCAGCTCCTTCGAACTTCTGTTTGGTCATCCTGTGCGGGGACCCTTAGCCATAGTCAAAGAGGGATGGGAGATGCCCACTCCCCCTGTTACTACCAACGTAGTAGATTATGTGCTGGGGCTCAGAAAACGGATGATACTTCTGATGGGCTTGGCTAGTGATAAATTGAAGGCAGGACAAGCGCTGGTGAAACATTGGTACAACCAGAAAGCTTCCCTCATAAACTTTACACCTGGTCAGCAAGTCCTGATCATGAATCCCAGAAGGCCTAGAGCTTTACAAGACAAATGGTCAGGCCCTTACACAGTGGTGGAGCCCCTGGGTGAGGTTAACTATTTAGTGGACCTTGGAAGGCCTGGACAGGCTCCAAAATTGTTCCACGTAAATAGGCTGAAGGCTTTCGTCCCAAGAATCGAAATCGCAGCACTGCTACTGGCTTCAGATGTTGAGGAAGAGGAGTCTGAACCTCTCCCCGACCTGTTCCAAAGCGGTCCTTCAGATAGCTCCTTTGAGGGTGTCCGAGTGGCCCCTCATGTAATGCTCACCTGGTTCCCACGGAGGCGCAGGTCTAGTCTGGATTGCTGTGGCCTCTTCAAGCGTGATGCGCAGAGCCCGGAACACCGATTGAACTGGTTCCCCAAATCTTGCTTGACTGGCCCGTAGGAATATCCTTCTGCAGATGAGAAAGGGAATTAACCGTCTGCAGAATAGTGTGCTTGATTCCCCCCTTGTTCCCCTTCGTTCTCCTCTAACTTCCTCCTCCAAACCCCCGGTTTAAGCTCACCTTATGGTTTGGAAGGATGAACTCTCCATCCTGCGTCTGGTGCAGGGGCGCACGTTAGTCCAGTTACTTCACTGGTTTTCAGAATGGCGCTGGCAAAATCCTCTTGACTTTTCTGAGCGAAACGCCGTAAGTATGAAGATTCAAAAGTTCAAGAGTGAGCCCCCTTTTATGTTGTCTTCCTAACTTGTGATCTGTCCTTTATTTCAGATGCAGAATGAAGACGATGCGTTGAAGGGGTTAATTGCTGATGGTAAACTCAGGTGAGTTAGTGAGGGCGATTCCTCTAAATGTCTTTATCATTTCCCAATAATGTCTTTTGTCCTTTCCCCATAGGGGCCGGGGTGCGGTACCTGCCAACGGAGCGGCGCCGACCCGAAATATGGGATGACACCAAGAAAAGTTGGTAAGTATTATGGCTGTAAATTAGGCTTTCCTCTGGTGTTCCCTTTGCTCACCTTTTGTCTCTTCTTCTCTCCCCTAGGCGCAGAGATGTGGCGACATGTGCTGACAGCCGCGATGGAGCCGGGAGATGTCTCGAGGACAGGTGAGTGAAGAGCGCGCTGCAGCGAGCAACGCAATGCTTTTAAATGGAAGTCCTTCTTCAGGGATGCTGGAGTGAAGATTCCGGATGCAGGTAAGAAGTTTGAAATAGTTTGTGGTTTTCACCTTTCTCTTCTCTTCTTTCCTAACAGGAGTTCCAGGTTCGAGGCTGGCGTGGCTGGAGTCCAGGAGCAGGAGCAGACACGGTGAGCGTTCAGCTGCTGGAATGCAGAACAACGCGAAGCATGAGCTGCTGTCTGGGCGTGGCTTAAATAGCCTCCAAAGAAGTCCCAGGTATGTATCCTTCCCCAACTAGGTATGTATCCTTCCCTGGCCATGCCCGAGTGAAAAAATAGTCCCTATGAAAAAATAGTCCCTTTCAGGTCTCAGGGAGGCCTGAAGCGTGCAGCATGATCTGCATCAGGTAAGTGCACCAAACACCTCCCTTTATGAGCCTGGCGCCTGTCCAACATGAGCCTGGCGCCAAAGGCACCAGGACTGAGTCCAAAGAGCCCCTATAAGGGGCCGCTGGGCTTTTACCCGAGGGCATGATGCCTGCTTCCGGGGGTGCTGGGCCTGGCCTGGTGCTCCGGGGGCAGGCATCATGACAGCACTCCCCCCCAAGGCCCCTCCCAAGGTCGTTCCTTCTGGAGGTTTCGGTTTGTTTGGGAAATTCCGATGGAACCTTTTTACCAGCCGAGGTGCATGTATGTGGTCACTGGGTTCCCAAGACCTTTCCTGAGGCCCGTACCCTTTCCAATCAATTAGATAGAAAAGTTTTGATTTTGAGATCTTAGAATCCAAAATGTTCTTAACCTCGAATTCAGGCTCCCCATCTATCTGAATCGGTTCTGGTGGCTTTGTTAATCTGGTTCCTGGGTGCACTGGTTTCAAAAGTGACACATGAAAAACGGGGTGAATCCGCATGTTAGCTGGTAGATCGAGCTTGACTGCCACTGAGTTGATTATAGCTTTGATCGAGTAAGGGCCTAAATACCTTGGATTAAAAGTTTGAGGCCCCTTGAGTGATAGGTGTTTGGTAGCCAACCATACTTGATCACCTATTTGGTATGGAGGCGCCTCTCTTCGATGCAGATCTGCATTCTTTTTGTATTTCCCTTTCGCATGTTGCAAATGTGCAGTTGCGTTCTTGAAGGCTTGAGTAATCGTAGAATGCAAATGGTCCACTGCGGCCATTTCAAGGCTCAGAGGTGAGTCCAAGTCTGAAGTACGAGGGTGATGTCCATATAGGGTATAAAAGGGGCTCTGACCAGTTCCAGAGTGTATCGAGTTATTGTATGCATATTCAGCCACCCATAAAATGTCCTTCCAATTACCCTCCGATTGGTGCAATATACATCGTAGATATTGTTCAAGGGTCTGGTTTGTTCTCTCCGTCTGACCATCGGTCTGTGGGTGGTGGCTGGTTGAGAGTCTTACGTCGAATTGTGCCAGTTGACAACACTTTTTCCAAAAATGAGAAATAAACTGGCTTCCCCGATCTGAGACTAGTATGGATGGGAATCCATGCAATCGGATGATATTTTCGAGGAATTCCTTGGCAAAAACAAAAGCTGTAGGTAATCCTTTCAATGGAATAAAATGGGCCATTTTGGAAAATAAATCCACCACGACCAGAATAGTATTGTATCCATTACAGGACGGCAGGTCCGTGATAAAATCTAGTGACAAGGTGTGCCAAGGTGCTGGTGGAATGTCTAAGGGCTGAAGAAAACCGGCGGGTTTTGTTTTCTGACCTTTGTTTTGGGCGCAAACTCCACAGGACATCACAAAAGATTTAATATCCTTTCGCCAGGAAGGCCACCAGAATTGTTGTTTAATCTTTTCCTCTGTTTTGGCAATGCCAGGATGTCCTTCCATCAGGGTATCATGGTGATGGGAAATAACCAGTTCTTGCAATTCCTTTTCTGGCAGAAATAAGCGTCCTTGGAAGTAAGGTAAGCCATCGGTTACTGAAAAGTAAGGCCCCATTTTGATCCAATCCTGCAAGGCTGAAGAGTCCAGGAATTGTTTTACTCATGCTTGAATGTCTTCAAGGGATTGTAAAATCCCCAAAATTCTTTGTTCGGGAATTATCGGCACAGGCTCTGAGTTTGTGTCTATTTCTCCCATTCCAATTCGAGATAGAGCGTCCGCCTTGCCATTCTTACAGCAGGGGCGGTAGGTGATTGCAAAATCGAACTCAGCAAAGAATAAAGCCCATCGGAGCTGTCGAGACGATTGAGCCTTGGCAGTTTTTAAATATTGCACATTTCAGTGATCACGGTGATGGTATGCCGGGCGCCAAGAAGGTAATGCCGCCAAGCCTTAAAGGCGGACTTAATGGCTAATAATTCCTTATCGGTGATTGCATAATTTATCTCCCGCGGCGAGAACTTCCTGGACCAAAATGCTACGGGGTGCAGTTGGTTAGTTTCAGGGTCTCTCTGAGACAGGACAGCTCCCATGGCTAAACTCGAGGCTTCGGTTTCAACTATATATGGGAGATCGGGACGTGGGTGCTTCAAAATAGGTGCGGACGTAAATTTAGCTTTCAATTCCTGAAAGGCCTGTTCGGCTTCCTTGGTCCATTCAAAACGTTTATTTTTCCGCAAGAGTGCAGTTATGGGTTGCACCACATGTGAAAATTCCGGGATAAACCTGCGATAAAAATTGGCAAAACCAAGCATGCTTTGGACGCCTTTCACCGAACTAGGTGATGGCCATTTGAGGATGGCATCCACTTTCCGTGAGTCCATTCGGACCCCTTTAGGTGTCAAGATGAATCCAAGAAACTCAACCTCGGTGGTATGGAAAACGCATTTTTCCAGCTTTGCAAACAGTTTGTGCAAGCGCAATTTCTCTAGAACGGCCCTGACATGCTTTCTGTGATCAGATTCCGAAGAGGAGTACACAAGAATGTCATCGACATACACGACAACACAGACATCGATGAGTTCCCGAAGGACATCGTTCATGAAAAATTGGAAGGCAGCAGGTGCGTTGCACAACCCGAAAGGCATCACCTGGTATTCGAATAGTCCATATTTTGTACAGAAGGCCGTTTTCCATTCGTCGCCTTCTTTTACTCATACCAGATGATAAGCCCCCCGGAGATCTAACTTGGTGTATATGCAAGCGTCCTTCACCTGGTCAAGGAGTTCAGGGATCAGAGGCAGAGGGTAACAATTTTTAACAGTTATCTGGTTCAATGCGCGGTAATCGATACAAGTTCTAAGGTCGCCTTCTTTTTTAGGCACGAAGAACAAAGCCGAGGATGCCGGAGACTTTGACGGGCGAATGAAACCATTGGCTAGGTATTGATCTAAATATTGTCTCAAATGCAGATTTTCCGGTTCTGTAAGGGCGTAAATCCTGCTACAAGGGGGTTGTGCACCGGGCACCAGTTCGATTTGGCAATCGTATGATCGGTGGGGAGGTAACGTGTTGGCCTGTTCCGTTTGGAAGACGTCCTGAAAGTCTTGGTATTCTGGAGGTAGTTGCATGGAGTCAGAGGTTACTGATGCTAGACTAATTTTCAGATTTTCTGGGTAGCAGGTTTGTGCACAATCCGGGAAGGTTATTCTCTTCGCTCGCCAATCAATTCGAGGGTTATGTGTCTCTAACCAAGGAATTCCAAGAATAACCTGAAACTGTGGAGCCTTGATTACGTCAAACACAACTGCCTCCCGATGGCCGTCTGGACCAATAAGAGTCACCTCAGTAGTGGAATGTGTTACCGGTCCAGAGGCAATTTCAGTTCCATCGACTGTGGTGATGACATCTTTGCTGGTTTTAGGACGCAGAGGGAAGTTAATCCTAGAGACCAATTCACGATCCACATAGTTTCCTATAGCCCCACTATCGATGTATGCCTTTATTGCATGCAACCGCTTAGGCTGTTCCGGATCTACGAGAACCATTGGCACAATGAAATGCGAGGTCTGAGAGTTAGTTTTCAAGCTCGGCAAGCGGACCCCTACGCTTGTCGGGCGGGGTCGTTTCCCGAAACAGAGTCTTCATGGTTTTTATCAGCGGCTCCTACCACCTTCTTGGGCGGTTTTGCCGGGCAATCTCGTAGAAAGTGTCCAGAGTTCCCACAATAAAGACATAATTTTAACTGCCGCCTCCTTTCACGTTCCTTTTGAGTTAAAGGTCCTTTAACCTCTCCAATTTGCATAGGCTCGGAGATATCGGCACCCTTGGGATTCACGTGGGTCTTGACCAACGGCCGGGTTTCAAACTTGGACTGATCTGCTTTTCTGTTTTGAAGTCTGTGATCCAATTGGATCACTAAGTCTATATATTCTGTGCATTCTTGGGGCGGATTCACAACTTGGGCCAGGACATCTTTAAGTTCTCCGCGTAAACCACGATAAAATAACATGATTCTCTTATCCTCTGGCCATCCAGTTTCCACAATTAGTCTATTAAAGGTTGCAATGTAGGATAGGAGGTCCTGATTGCCCTGTCGCAGGGATAGAAGTTCATCATCCAGAGCCTGCCCCTGAGAGTGTCAAGCAAATAACCTTTCCATGCTTGCTTGAAATCCTTGAAAGTCACGGAGAATCGGGTCATCTTGAGTAACCAGTGGAACTGACCAATCGGCAGCACAGCCGCTGAGATATGACAATACAAAGGCTACCTTAGTCTGGTCATTAGGGAAGGCCCCAGGTCTGCATAGGAAGTGCAAACGACACTGATTCATGAATACGGCAAATCGTTTGGGGTCCCCTGCAAAGCGTTCGGGTGGGGCCAGCGGCATGTTTCCAGGTAGATTAATCTGTACAGGGTTACTGGAAACCACAGGAGTGGGGTTCCCCCCGGAACCGGGTAAAGGAGTTTGTCCAGCTTGACCTTGCAAAAGCTGTCTAGCCAGGTCATCAGTTCTTTCCCTTGTTACAATCACTTCTCTCCTGAGGGCATTAGTCTCTTGACGAGCGGCGTGTACCTCGGCCCATAATTCCCCCAGTAGTTGGGCCAGTTGGTCAGTCTCTGAAGTTTCCATAGCGCCTGGGTGGGAATTTGTAGGGAGGCTTTGCATTCTGTAACGCTCACCTGGTTACCACGGAGGCATAGGTCTAGTCTGGATTGCTGTGGCCTCTTCAAGCGTGATGCGCAGAGCCCGGAACACCGATTGAACTGGTTCCCCAAATCTTGCTTGACTGGCCCGTAGGAATATCCTTCTGCAGATGAGAAAGGGAATTAACCGTCTGCAGAATAGTGTGCTTGATTCCCCCCTTGTTCCCCTTCGTTCTCCTCTAACTTCCTCCTCCAAACCCCCGGTTTAAGCTCACCTTATGGTTTGGAAGGATGAACTCTCCATCCTGCGTCTGGTGCAGGGGCGCACGTTAGTCCAGTTACTTCACTGGTTTTCAGAATGGCACTGGCAAAATCCTCTTGACTTTTCTGAGCGAAACGCCGTAAGTATGAAGATTCAAAAGTTCAAGAGTGAGCCCCCTTTTATGTTGTCTTCCTAACTTGTGATCTGTCCTTTATTTCAGATGCAGAATGAAGACGATGCGTTGAAGGGGTTAATTGCTGATGGTAAACTCAGGTGAGTTAGTGAGGGCGATTCCTCTAAATGTCTTTATCATTTCCCAATAATGTCTTTTGTCCTTTCCCCATAGGGGCCGGGGTGCGGTACCTGCCAACGGAGCGGCGCCGACCCGAAATATGGGATGACACCAAGAAAAGCTGGTAAGTATTATGGCTGTAAATTAGGCTTTCCTCCGGTGTTCCCTTTGCTCACCTTTTGTCTCTTCTTCTCTCCCCTAGGCGCAGAGATGTGGCGACATGTGCTGACAGCCGCGATGGAGCCGGGAGATGTCTCGAGGACAGGTGAGTGAAGAGCGCGCTGCAGAGAGCAACGCAATGCTTTTAAATGGAAGTCCTTCTTCAGGGATGCTGGAGTGAAGATTCCGGATGCAGGTAAGAAGTTTGAAATAGTTTGTGGTTTTCACCTTTCTCTTCTCTTCTTTCCTAACAGGAGTTCCAGGTTCGAGGCGGGCGTGGCTGGTTCCAGGAGCAGGAGCAGACACGGTGAGCGTTCAGCTGCTGGAATTCAGAACAACGCGAAGCATGAGCTGATGTCTGGGCGTGGCTTAAATAGCCTCCAAAGAAGTCCCAGGTATGTATCCTTCCCCAACTAGGTATGTATCCTTCCCTGGCCACGCCTGAGTGAAAAAATAGTCCCTATGAAAAAATAGTCCCTTTCAGGTCTCAGGGAGGCCTGAAGCGTGCAGCATGGTCTGCATCAGGTAAGTGCACCAAACACCTCCCTTTATGAACCTGGCGCCTATGGCGCCAGGACTGATGTCCAACATGAGCCTGGCGCCAAAGGCGTCAGGACTGAGTCCAAAGAGCCCCTATAAGGGGCCGCTGGGCTTTTACCCGAGGGCATGATGCCTGCTTCCGGGGGTGCTGGGCCTGGCCTGGTGCTCCGGGGGCCGGCATCATGACACCTCACCTGACTTCTGATCAGCAGGATGAGGTGAAATGTTTGCTTAGGCAGTTTTCTCCCCTGTTTTCACAGTCGCCTGGTTTGACACCTTGGTGCAAACATAACATAGACACAGGAGACAGTGTACCTACCAAAAGTAGGGGATACAGGATGTCAGACAAAGTACGGTCTTACATTAAGACCGAGGTCAACAAGATGTTAGACCTTGGGGTGATTGAACCCTCTAGTAGTCTTTGGTCCAGCCTTGTGGTTTTGGTTCCAAAGGCAGGCACTTCTGAACTGAGGTTCTGCGTGGATTACAGGGCTCTGAATGCTGTCACCAAGACAGATGCACACCCCTTGCCTCGAACAGATGAGCTGGTGGATACCTTGGGTGCCTCCAAGTACCTCAGCATGTTTGACCTTACTGCTGGCTATTGGCAAATAGCTTTAGCAGAACACGCCAAGGAGAAGACAGCGTTTTCTACTCCAGACGGTCTTTACCACTTCAGGGTAATGCCGTTCGGGTTGAAGAATGCACCTGCCACTTTCCAGAGGCTTGTGAATCATGTGTTGAATGGGTTGGATGAATTCTGTCTTGCATATCTGGATGATATAGCAGTTTTCAGTGCCACCTGGGAAGACCATGTGAAACACCTTGGGATTGTGCTGCAGGCTCTTCAGAAAGCACACTTGACCATAAAGGCTAGTAAATGCCAGATTGGACAAGGCTCAGTGGTTTACCTTGGACATGAAGTAGGTGGAGGGAGGATACAGCCTCTTCCCAGTAAAGTACAAGCAGTACAAGACTGGCCTACCCCCACTACACAGACCCAAGTGAGAGCCTTCTTAGGACTCATGGGGTATTACTGCAACTTCATGGCAGACTATGGCACCATAGCTGCCCCTCTGACTGCCCTCACCACTCCAAAGAAACCCAAGAAGGTAACTTGGACCGACGAGTGTGAGAAGGCCTTCAACGGCTTAAAAGACTCCTTGTGCCAGGCCCCTGTCCTCAGGGCCCCTGATTATCAAAGACCTTTTATTGTGCAGACGGACGCCTCTGACACTGGGATAGGAGTTGTACTATCGCAAGTAGATGAGAACGGTAAGGAACACCCTATTGGTTTTATTAGTCGCCAGCTTAAGGACAGAGAGCTCAGATGGTCCACAGTGGAGAAAGAATGTTTCTCTGTTGTGTGGGCCCTACGGAAGCTGAGGCCCTACCTCTATGGGACTCACTTCACTGTGCAAACTGGCCATAAGCCCTTAAAGTGGCTAATGAACATGAAGGGAGAGAATCCAAAGTTGCTTAGGCGGTCCATAAGTCTAGAAGGCTTTGACTTCACTATTGAGCATAGGCCAGGTGTCCAACATAGCAATGCTGATGGGTTGTCCAGAATGTTTAACCGACCTGAACAAGAGACTCATCCAGGGGTGGATTAGTTCCCCCTGTCCATAGTCTGGGAGGGGCGAGTGTTAGGAAAGATTTCTTAATTGTGGGTAATTTCCCTTCCATGTGGCAACCACTAAACTTTTTGCTGTTGTTTTCACCATGATCTAGACTTTGCCAGAGAAGTGCAGCATTCTGCCGCACTCCTCTGGGCTTTCGCTTCATTCTTACGGGGAAACTGACATGCCCTTAAGACAGTCAGTACCGGGAAACGTTGTTTTCCGTAGTTCTTTTATCATGGTGCAGCTTTTGCGCAACATGACACAAGAGGGCACTGTAAGCTAAGTTACTTCTCTCTTGGGTCTCTAGTCTTCTTCAGGCCCTAGACACTCTCTTTGGATTGTTAACGAATGGTGCAAGTGAATCACGGACGGGACTGGTGGCAGCGATCGTTTCTTTGTGTTTTGAGCTTCTTTTGGCTGTTTAAGCACGTTTCTCGCGCTTAGCCCAAAATGGTGGCCTGGCTTCCAAGATGGCTAGACCACGAGGCTCTTTGTCCTGTCCGCTGACCGTCTTGACCCTTCACCTTCCCCAGGTTGAGCCGACCCGGGGCCTTCCTTATTTGGGCATGTACTTTCCCGCGAAACACAGATGCTTTCGCGGGCTTCTACAGGCCTTGTGTGTGCCTCCAGGATGTGGGCTGGGATGTCTGGTCCCGATACACATCCTGGGTGCCAGAGAGTCTAGTATGTCGTGAATGCCTGGGACCACCGTGGTCCGTGATAGGTCCACGTATGGTGTGAGTGTTTTGTGAGCAGATCTCCCATTGGGTCCCCTCCGTTTTGGTGCGAAGGGAACCGTGGATAAGAGGAGGCTGGAAACACCACTACCATGTCGATCTCCTGAGTTCTCCTGAAAGAAGGAATACAGGAGCCAAGTATCCTGCAACTACGAGGCTGAACCGAGGAATCGCTGGTGACCCGCTGAAGGACTGCTCCTCTGCATTGCTGTCGCTTTGTGAAACCCTTTCTACCTTTGATCGAACGAGAAGGCCTGTACTGGTACTTCGACCCTTTGGAATAGTGGGAACAACTATTCTCAGCATCTTCACCATCTCCTGCACGTAAGCCTTCAGAAGTGTCTCTGGGCCATCCAGTGGACTGACCAGCCTACCCAGGAGTCTTGCTCTGTAACCGCCGTCAGGTTGCTGCTGTATTACGAGTCCTTGCCACTCTCACACGATTCGTACACTTGGCATTCCCAGGTCTGAAGTGAGCAGTGTACATTGGGCTGAAATACACACGGCCGCTCCGTTGCCCTGCTGTGGTAACAAACTGTGCGGGTTCACTGCGTTTGGGACATTCTCAACTCTAACTTCTGCTGCTGCTGCGGAATCTACACGACGCCGAGACGTCCCCTGCTCGTATCTGAACTTGCCAGCACTGAAACTGACGCGGAGAAGCCTGGGTATGCCTGCATCGGGGACCGGTGAGTAGCATCGCTAGGAACTGGTCGCCCTCCTGCAGTTGCCCATAGCTTTTCACCGCTGTGTCAAACAGCACGCCTTTCCGTACTCGCGCTCTGCTTCTGCCCACAGTGGAGGCTGAGCTTGAGTCGCAGAGCTCTGTTCATCTTCATTTGTTCACCGAACTGAACTGCTTTTAGCAGGCGTTAAAAATAGGGTGCCGCAAAGGGACCTTGGTGCTAAGTACGGTGCTGCAATTTGCGGCACCGTACTTAGCGCCTTCCCCATTCCCATTGAGCCCTATGGGGCAAAAATGGGAATGGGTAAGGGCCCATGGTGAATGGGGAATTACCGCCCCGCCAATCTTGGAATGGGGCGGTAATTCCGCCATTCACAATGGCGGACCCCGGCATGGACCATGGTGCTAATAGCACCATGGTTTAGCGCCGGGGTCGTAATGAGGCCCCTAGTCTTGACCGCCGCGATCGCTACCTTGATTGGTCTGGCTTGTCCAGAGGTTACCCTGTTCCAAGAAACTAGGCTGGCCTTCTGAACCGCTGCCCCTCCAGGACAGAGTTCAGAAATCCATCTTAACAGTGAACAAGACCCATTGGATAACCCTATGGCACTTATAGGCAGGGGTGCACCTTGGTACTGGTGACAGATACATGCTGATTTTGCATGAGTTCTGGGTCTCCTCTATAGGAATACATGGATTCTGAACTAAGGTAAGATGGCTACTGCCACTGCCTCTTCCTTCCTGTTTCGCAAAGACTTGTGAAGCTCTGACTGTTCCCTCCCATGATTTGATGTTGGGTGGAAGGACCATATATGGCACTGGGGCTGCCTTTCCCAGTCTTATTGTTTTGGGTACAGCCTGGGAGTGGGACCTGAATTAATGGAAAGGGGAGTCAACTCACATTCTGTGTTGTTGGTGTCTGGTTTTGGCTGTGTGTCACAACACCTGTGGTCTGCCTGAGCCAGCACTGTCTGAATCTGGAGTAAATGCAGTGTGTGCTCTGAAGGGCTGGGAGTTCTCCCCAATACACATTCACTGTTTTGGGTGAATGGCCTGAATGCATGTGAGCCTGATTGGGTACTGCATGGTAAATGCACTTGGGTGTCATTGGCTGACTGAGCCTAGCTCAGCCTGAGTGAATGTGGGGATTTGTGTATTACAGAAGACCCATCACTTACCTCTGTGTCAGAAGCTTGGAGTGTTCCTGGATGAGTATCCTGAATCCAACTCTTCATCGAATCCCAAGACTGCTGTGCTGGTTCACAGAATGATCAAAGAGGAGGTGGACAGGGTGAACTCTTCCTGTAGCTAAGAGGGGACATTGAGAAACTGCTGCTCATTACCCAAAGTGTTCTGGAACCAGTCCTGAGTGCTTACTGTCCTGAAGAGGTAACTTTGTGGACCCTAAAGAAGAGTGACCGAACATCTTGAGCCCAAGAACTCTACCAGTGATGTCCAGTGTCCGGAGACTGTCCATGACCAGAAGAAAGCCAGACTGCTGTCTGTCACGCAAAGGAGGGGGTACACTGGCTTAGTGCTTCTTGTTTCCCGGAGCTTACCAAGTTCTAACCAACTGAAGAAATCTTCAATTGCCACTGAATCCTCGACATCTGTCCACTGGCGTAACAGGGGACCCCGCAGTGCGGGGGGCCCGCAACCACATGTTCTGGAACTGGGCCCAACTTGGAGTAAAAAAGAAAAAAGTGTTTTTTTTCAAAATCTCTTTTTTTTACATTTTCTTTTTGAATTCACTCTGCATTTCTAAAGAAACGATTTCTGTAACAGAAATCATTTCTTTATGGAGGCAGAGTGAATACAAAAAGTGTGGGGGCTACCCCCACCCCATGACATGAAGATCCTAGGCTGGAGGCCTCAATGTCATGGGGTGGGGGAAGACCTATAACTTCAAAAATAAATAGTTTATTTTTGAAGTCACTCTGCCTTCATAAAGAAATTATTTCCGTTATGGTTCGGTCCTTAACGGAAATAATTTCTTTATGAAGTCAAAGTGACTTTTTTAAGTATTATGGCTCCCTTCAACCCATGAGGTGTGCGTGTGTGAGTGTATGGTGAAAGAGTGCACACAAATGTATGGGTGACTGGGTAGGCATGGGGGGCTGCCTGGGTGTGCCTGTAAGGTGAAAGTGTTCACACTTAAATGTATAGGTGGCTTCCTGTTTCAGTGTATGGTGAAAGGGTGCACACAAATGTATGGGTGGCTGGGTGTGCGTGTACGGTGAAAGGATGAACACTTAAATGTATGGGTAGGTGCCTGGGTGTGTGTGCCTGTATGGTGAAAGGTTGCACACTTCAATGTATGGGTAGGTGCCTGGGTGTGTGTGCCTGTATGGTGAAAGGTTGCACACTTCAATGTATGGGTGGCTGCCTGGGTGTGCCTGTATGGTGAAAGGGTGAACTCTTAAATATATGAATGGCTGGGTGTGCATGTGTATATATGTGAATGGTGCGTGTGCTTGTGTTCAGGGGCACAACAAAACCTACATTTCAGGGGGGCTAACCCTTCAAATGTTGGGAGAGGTGTTAACTTTACGTGTGGTGGGGAGGAGCAAACTTATTTGTGTAGGGGCATCTAACTTCTTTAAACATTTGAATGAGACTATTCTAGTGCAGCTTCAATGTTACAAGAAGTTAAGTCTCTCCTTTAGGTCTGAAAGCACCCGTTTATGGGCTGCTGTGAGAATGACAGGTCTCCTGTTTCCTTTCTACCCTTCCAATCACTCCCCTGGCATGCAAATACTAAACCCACCTCACAATTTCAATTGCTTAAAACAATTTAGCATTTGAATGCATGTACTAACAATGAAATGCTGTGCATTAGTAATTGCTGGGCCGGGCCCTTGTTAACAGCAAAACCAAGGTGCTGTTTAACATATGTGTCCTTTTCTGTCCGGCAACTGCTCTGTAGGTCAGCCAGGTCAAGTCAACATAGCCCACAATTTCAGTGGGGGTAGGGGGAGTGCTGAAGCCCAGTCAGCTCAATGGTGTTGCACCACTACTTGTGTTTAATGCCTTGATTAATTATTGGTAATCTTCTTTATACCTAGCCCTATTCTTCCTCATCCCAGTACTTGTGTGTGAGGCAGTACTTGTGTATGAGGCACTATGCCTCATACACAAGTACTGGAATAAGGTAGAGGTACATGAAGGTAATGCCTGACTTAGCTACCTGTAATCATCATTACTCCTAGTCCCACTCTTCCTCATCCCAGTACTTACCAGTGAGGCAAGGAGCCTCATGTGTAAGCACTGGGACAAGGAAGAGGGACGTGGGGGTAATTCTGGGCCAATGAGCTGATTTTGGAGGTTGGGGTGTGGGGTGGGAGGGAGAAGGGATGTGTGGGGGGTGGGGTTGTGCAATAAATCATAATGGTCGTCCATGTCCATGCTAAGCAGGCATGATATGTGGTATTGGTGTCTAGAGAGGCATTTTGGTGCAGCCAGTCTAGTCAGTCCTCAGTTTGGTATGACTTTTTTTTAACTGGGCATTTCTGATAAAGCAGTCCTGCTAACTATAATTACCTGGCTAGACTGGCATTGGGGTTCTGCCAGTCTAGCCGTTTCTTACTGCGGCACTGTATATTTTTCTGGGCATCTGTGATAAAATGATATGATATGATAAGTCATATATGAAGCACCTGTACACAAGTGTTTTTAGGCATGACAAGACAAGGGAAGGAAAACAGAGGGAGGATAAGACAAATTATTTTACTAAGCCTTGTGTCATTCAGATTGTGCAAGTGCGAGAACAAGAAGTTCAAGGGGAAAGGGAGGGGGAAGTGGAAGGGAGAGAGGAGGGGAAAATAGGGCAGAAATGCTCTGAGTAAGTGCCGCCAGGGCAGCGGGGCTCTGGGTAGTGCAAGGAGAACAAGAGACTGTAGGGTTACAGTAACAGCCCCTAATTGTGTGGTAGGCCTGGCGGCAGTGCAATGGTGACTGATCAAGAAAGAGTCTGGACTCAGTGAGACAGAGGGTAGCCAAGAAACCAGTTGGTACAGCGGACAGGTAGGTCAGGTAGGTCAGTAGGGGAGCGAGATAGAGAGAGTTAGAAAGCAGAGGAGAAGAGGAACGTTTTGAGCTGCGTCCGGAACTTCAGGTGGTCCGGCTCAAGTTTGGGGGAGTCAGGAAGGCCATTTTGAGGGAGGTAACTGCAGGGGAGAAGGATCAACCTCCCCCACTCTCTGCCTGGAGAAGCATTTAACCCTTAGGGCTCGAGAAGGAAGGCATTTTGGAAGATAGCGTTGATGTAGTGCAGATTCCAGCCCCAGAAAGCCTTGTGGGCAATGAAAAGGGTATTGAACATGATCCTTGCAGCCACCGAGAGCCACTGGAGAGATTTCATGGCTGGAGAGATACAGTCCCTGGGCTTGAGGCCAAGGATAAGTCTTGCAGTCCTGTTCTGGATTAGTTGCAGAGGGCGGAGAGTAGAGGAA
The DNA here is from genome assembly GCF_040938575.1 of Ambystoma mexicanum. NCBI lineage: Eukaryota > Metazoa > Chordata > Amphibia > Caudata > Ambystomatidae > Ambystoma > Ambystoma mexicanum. The sequence goes on along the minus strand of NC_090934.1, from coordinate 857,428,300 downwards.
GGCAGATTGAGACAGTGGCTGTTGCAGTAGTCCAGCATAGAGAGAACCAGAGCTTTGGAGACAGTGAGCTTCTGGGGGAAAGTGAGAAATGGAATAGTCCCTTTGCGGAGGTGCAGCTGGTAGTGGGACTTCTTGGCAACGTCCGAGATGTGAGGAGAGAAAGAGAGAGTGGAGTTGAAGATGACACCAGGAATGAGCGAGAGAGAGGAGAGTAGGGTCAGGGGAGCCTGAAGGAAAGCTGAGTGTCATCCGCATAACACTGTAAGCTAGAGCAGAGGGTAGAGATCAGTTGGGTCAAAGGGGCCAAGTAGAGGTTGAAAAACCAGGGTGAGAGGATAGAGCCCTGGAGAACGCCACATGTAGAGAGAGGTGGCAGAGTGAAAGGGACCAGGTTGGACCTGGGAGGGGCGGTCCAAGAGGAAGGAGGTCAGCCACTCCAGGGCCTGATCCATGATGCCCAGGTTCTCACGGAGTCAATTGATCAGGATGACGTGGTTGACCGTGTCGAAAGGAGAAGAAAGTTCCAGGATGATGAGGACAGAAGGAATGCTGGAATCAAGGTTAGAGATCAGATCTTCACAGGTGTTCGAGAGAGCAGATTCTGTGCCTCTGGCATCTCTTAAACCAGACTGATGGTCATGCAGACAACAAACAGATTCAGTGTGGAGAGTAAGCTGGCAGTTGGCCAGCTTTTCCAAGAGTTTGGGAGAGGGGAAACTTCCAGTGGCAAAATAATGATTACAGAAATCGGCCAAGGATGGATCAAAGGTGTCAATGTGGTCCTTGATGGTTCTGGAGGAGCAGGTGAGCACCTGTTTTGATGACAGTTCCATAGATGGGACTTGTCTAGACACCTCATCAGGTGTTAGAGAGAAAGAAGAGAAAGGAGGAAGAGAGGAAGAGATGGCCAAAGGGGGCCGAGAAAGTAAGAGTGAGAGGAAGAGGAGATAGCGGACAGGATGTCCTGAGTTTTAGCGGATAAGCGAGAGGCCAAAGCCGTACAGAGGGCCTGTAGAGGGAACAGGAGAGGTAGAAACAGCAATAGGATTGGCCAGTTCCTTGCAGATTTTAAAGAGTTTGGCTGTGATGTTAGAGGCCGCAGAGACGCAGGCTTGAATGTGTGCTCTCTTCTTGATGAGTCTTATTGCTTAGACTGGCATTTTGGTGCAACCAGTCTAGGTATGTCTTAATGTGGCCTGGCATGTTTTACTGTAATGTTATTATGTGTCTACACTGGTCTACATTCTGCAACCACTTGGACATGTTTTCATTGTGGCATGGCATTTTTAATAGCAAAACATTAATGTTCATGTGCACTGTTGTGACTTGCATGTATTGGATTGGTGTTACCCGACACAACAATAGCAAATACTGCGGCTTTTTAGCCAATTTTTCTCAGAAAGTGTGCAGTTTATTGCATTAAAATACATATTTATATCTTTCTCATGGTGCAGTGTGTGGCAACCCCTTCAGCAACACGTTTGTGCGTATTGCGCAAGCGTGGTAATCTAGGCCGTCCAGAGTGTGATGCGACTCGTGATTTGTTGCTGAGTTGGGGGGGCAGCATGGCTAGCAGGGGGGCCCCCAGATCTTGTGTTACGCCACTGCATCTGTCCACGTGTTTCTCAGCTAAGGAAGTCCAGTGTCTCCGCCTGCAGAGAAGTGCCTGCTGTTGGAGTTCCAACCACTCCACATCGAAGAAAGAGTCCTTCGGGTCCAGACAAACCAGAGAAACCCAACACCTACTTATGCTACCCAAGGACATCAACAAAAACAAAAAACCTACACCTACTTATGCTACCTAAGGACATCAACAAAAACCAAAGGACTCATCCCCGTCTGACATGCCTTGTCGAGGTCCACTAGCTTTGTAGGACATCCACAGCCAATGTAGCAACCGGACCAAGGAGACTACCACGACAGAACTGCACTGCTGCCTTTCCAACACTGCTTGGTTCCCTTCTCCTGCTCGACACCAACAACCCAGTGACTTCTTCTTCCAGAGGGGGTCCCTCTTCATGGAGAATCTTCGAGTGAAGCTGAGAGACTCCAACCCTTTGTCTTCCAAGGCATCTAATGTACTGTAACGAGGAAGAGTGGCTTCCTCCTGCAAGAGTAACACAAGGGTCCCGGATTCCTCTTGGCCCCATCTCTCCTGTTGCTTCCCAGGTACTTTGGGGGTTGTGGGACCGGTAGAGACAGGAACAGACAATTACTGAACATTTAGGGATTGGGCATTAATATAAAAGCAAAGTATAACTTACCTTTTGTTGCAGGTTGACTAGGTAGCAGGATCTCCACCCTGAATTGAATTTTCACCCTGAAAAGTATTCAGCCATGTTCTAAAGTAATTGCCTACATTTCTACAACTGTGGTTTTGAAGTTAAAGAGTGCTTAGTAATTTTGGTGCATTGTATTACAATTACAATTTGGTGCAATTGCTGAAGATAAGAATAACTGTGGTACCACATAGTACGTTATATATAATGTTAACTGTTGAAGTAGAGTTTCCTGAGTAAGCAGTGAGCATTATGTATGTGTTTATATTCATCTAAATCTTACATTATTTAATAAAAGGAATTGAGTAGTACATAACATAGTGTTTAGTCATGACTTTGTGAGGGCTTGGTGAGTCACTGTGCCTAAGAACCAGCCTGCATCACCTCCCTTGAGTCTCAGCCTTGGTTGCTTATCCACTACTGCCATTTGAGAGCCTTGGTTGGGTTGCCTCTGTGCCTCTACCCCAACCATATATTGTGTAGTACCACAGACAGCCCCCTTCAGTCTACACTGGTGGCAGTGTAGTGTGATCACTGGTCCTAGTACTCAGTGTTTAACCTTGTTTCCTACAAATATCTACACAAGAAAAAGGTTTAGTGGTATATACTGAAAAGGTAACATTACAAACAATGCAACCTATTGCTAATGGTAAGCTAACCAGAATGATATTGTAAGCTCTACAAGATGCTTGTAAAGTGAGATATTTAGACTTTGAGGATAAGTCTAGAGCAAAGCTGTTAGCTTCCCTTGTGAATTACCATGCAGATTCCGATACTCCTAATGCAAGTGGGGAGGGTTCTAGTGGGGACCCTGCCCCTGAGGATACTACAAAGTCTACCAGTGAGACTTCCCCCTCTCCTGCCATTTCTATAAAAAGAGCCAGCACTGTTTTTCAGGGGGATGCCCTGAGACTTCAGCTATTGAAGTTGGAGCTAAAAAGAGAAAGGTTAGCCTTTCAGCATAAGAAGTTAGAAACAGAAGCTGGGCTAAAAAAGGTGGAATTGGCACAAGTGATGCTTGAAGACAAAGACACTCAAAGTCAGTGTATCCAGCTGTAGAAAGCAAAAGTAGAAACTACAGCTAAGCTAGCTGCAAGTGTCAGGTCTTCTGCCACCAAATTCATGAAAGATTTGGTGAGTGTACATGTGGAGGGTTTGGATATTCTCCAATGGATAGAAGCATTTGAGATGGCTTCTGAAATCCATGATGTTGACCAAAATGATTGGGCTAAGTGTTTGCTGAGTAGAGTACCTAAGACTGGCTATGACGGTATTTCCGAAACTGAGTTTGGAATTAAGGGTCCAGTATGAGTGTATGAAAGCTGTTATGGTTGGCAAGTTAGGCAGGACATCTACCCAGTACCTTAAGAGGTTCAGGGAATTTATGAAGAAAGAGGGTATGTCTTGGGTTGATTGGGTGAGTGCTGCACATATGGTCATCATGGGGTGGATTGATGGTTACAACGTGGAAACCTGTGTTGATTTGTCTCACCTCTTGTTTTTTAACATTTCTCTGAGGCTTGTTCACCAGAGCTGCATCAGTACATTGCTGAGCAGAACATCTTAGACACTTTTAAATTAGCCAAGCTGGCTGGCAAATGGGTCTATCAGAGGGTGTTCCCTAAGTATCCCAGTGGAAAGCATAAGGACATGGTCAGAGGGAACTCTCAGAAAACCGATGTGTCTAAAAAGCAGTCACATTTGAATAACCCTAAACACACTCCTCTAAGGTCCAGACATCTAGTGGGGATAATTCCGATGGGGGTGGGAGTAGTTATCCTCCTGCTGTAAATCAGACTTGCAGTTGACACCGTCAGGTTGCTCTCATCCCTGGCATTTGCTGGAAGTGTGGGGCCCAGGACCACAGGAAGGGCGACTCCAAGTGTAAAAATAAGACACTTGGTGCCCAGGCTGTCGGCCTGACCTACCCTTGCTTCATACCTGAGGTGGAGGCAACTGTCCTAACCTCCTCTCCACGAATCACTTTGGTGCTCCTGCAGAGGTCTCATTAGTTTTCCTTGGTGCCTGGGACCAGTACCCAGGAGTACTGGGCACTATCCCACTGAACACCAAAGAGTTTTGAGAAGTGTCCTAATTAATGGTCGACCTTCAACTGGCTTAAGGGACACTGGGGATAGTATGACAATGATCGATAGGACACTGCTCAAGCCAGAGGACTATGCAGCTGCTCCTCTGATAACTACTAGGTTAGCTGGTCGGCCCCCAAACTTTCCGCTGTAGCTCTAGTCACACACCAGGTGGATAACAAGACAGCAAATATTCCTGTGGTTGTACAAGATCATGTGCCTGCCCAGGTGCTGCTGGGCAATGACCTAGCTGTGTTGGGGCTGATTTCTGATGGGCCACCCCTGACTGCTGCTGCACTCACTAAGTCTAAGGCCAAGAAGGGTCTGACTGATAGTTACCCAAGCCAAGGGGGAAACCCAAGCCAATTAGGAAGAGCAATATGGCCACCTCTGTGAAGGGGCCCCTTCTCTACCTGCTGCAACAGCAGCACCAACTGTGGACCAGGCTCCAGTGGGACTAGGCCCAGTGGTGACTCTGGACTCAACTCCAGAGGGAGAAGAGCCTAAGGACCCTCCTACAGGAGGGGTACTCACCCCAGAGGATCACCCTGCCCTTTGGTGCTTTTTGGATGAGGGTTGGCCCCCTAGGGAGAATTTTTGTAAGGGTAAGCAAGAGTGCTAATCTCTTCAGGGTATGATGAGACAGGACAAGGCACACAATGAAGTGCCTATGTCCTTAAATATGTATTGGGATGGTTAGCTCCTTAATAGTAAGCCCACTTTAAAAGGTTAGTTGTACCTATGCTCTACAGGCCCTTTCTTCTGCAGCTGGCACATGAGGTGCCCCTAGCTGGTCACTGGCCCAGCATAGGGGTGGTACTGGAAGCCCACTGCAAGATTTTCCCTACTTACCAACTGTCTGGTAATACTGGAGACAGTGTCATTGCCCCACTGCAGCCTTTGCCAGTGGTTGACACACCATTTGAGAGAGTTGGCATCGACATTGTTGATCCCTTAGGCATTCCCACATCAGGTGGACACAGGTTCATCCTGGTTCTGGTTGATCATGCCACCAGGTACCCTGAGGCTATACCCGTTCAGACTATCACTGCCAATGTGGTTGCCAGGGTCCTCTTGGCATCTTCACCAGAGTCGGTTTGCCCAAAGAGGTAGTCTCTGACAGGTGAACCAATTTTATGTCTAGCTATACGCAGGTAATGTTGAAGGAATGTGGGGTGACCTACAAGTTCTCTACATCCTACAACCCCAACCAATGGTCTGGTTGAGAGAAGTTATAAAACTCCCAACGTTATACTGGGTGCTTTGGAAGAGCCTCCTAGGATGAAGTGTGAACTCCAACTGCCATGCTTGTTGTTTGCCTATAGAGAGGAGCCTCAGGAGGGTGTTGGATTTAGCCCCTTTGAACTCCTCTTTGGACATCCATTGAGAGGGTCGCGTCCAGGTCCTACCAAGCAAGCGAGGGACTATGTATTAGGCCTCAGGAGGATGATGGCACAGATGATGGGCCAGGACTCAGCAAATCTCAAAGCCAGCCAGGAGCTGAATCAGTACTGGCATGACCTCAAAGCCTCACAGGTGGACTGTACTCCTGGTCAGGAGATCCATGTTAAGGAGCCAACAAAGCCCAGAGCTTTGGCAGACCAGTGGTCTGGACCCTTTAGGATAATATCCAAGATAGGGGAATTCAGGTAGCTCCTCAGGTCTTCCATACCAACAGGCGTAAACCTTACCACTGAAGAGAGGAAGTTCCATGTCCCCTGCTAGCTTCAGGGCAAGAGGAGGATGAGAGTGAGCCCCTTCCTGGCTTGCTACATTGCAACCCCATGATGGTTCCGTGGAGGGAGGGAATCTCTCTCCATATCGGACACCAGAGCAGCAGAGGGCCTGCAGGACTTTGCTCCAGTAGTATGCCCCTCTGTTTTCACTTACACCATGTCTCAACCCATGGTGCAGACATGACATAGACATTGGTGACAGTGTACCTGTTAAGAGCAGATGCTACAGGTTGTCAAACACATTAAATAATTATATCCAGGCAGAGGTTGCCAAGATGTTGGACTTGGGTGTCATTGAACCCTCAACCAGTTTATGGTACAGCCCAGTGGTTCTTGTTCCAAAGGCCAGTTCTCAGGCAGGACCAAAGATTGCAGGTTCTGTGTGGACTACAGAGGGGTCAATGCAGTCACCAATACGGATGCTAACCCACTTCCCAGGGCTGATGAGCTCTTGTACAAGATAGGTTCTGACAAGTTTGTGAGCACCTTTGACCTCATATCAGGCTATTAGCAAACAGCCCTGACTGACCAGGCTAATGAGAAAACGGCTTCCTCAATCCCTAATGGGCCATACCAGGTTAGGGTCATGCCTTTCGGGTTGTAGAATGCCCCTGCCACCTTCCAAAGGTCAGTCAATCATGCTCTCAGTGGACTGGAGACCTTCTACGCAGCCTACCTAGACGACATTGCTGTTTGCAGTTCCAACTGGAAAGAGCACTTGACACATTTGGACCAAGTGTTGCAGGCCATGAAAAGGGCCAAAGTCATTATCAAGGACAACAAGTGCCAGATAGCCCAGGGGAAGGTCATTTATCTTGACCATGCAGCAGCAGAGAGCCAAATCCAACCTTTCCCTAACAAGGTAAATGATGTACAGGATTGGGAGACCCCTGCTACTCAAACCCAGGTGAGAGCTTTTTTGGGCCTCACAGGGCCTAACAGAAACTTCTGGCAGACTACAGCCCCACAGACAGCTCTGACATCACCCAAGCAACCTAAGAAGATTCACTGGACTGAAGACTGTCAGAGGACCTTTGATGGCTTGAAGAAAAGTCTGTGTAAGGCACCTTTGTTGTGAGGAATTCGACCATCTGCACAGTGGGTGTGCGTTCGCCTGTGCTTTTTTGAAATTTTAAATGAAGTTGAATGATGGAAGATCAACCTCCGGAAAATGTGTGGGGCTAATCAGCACACATTTCCCTATGCTCACCTCACAACATACGCATAGACCCATATACTCCGGGTGGACACAGCCTACAAGCGCAGTCCGCCCTGTCATATTTAGTTGGGATATGACAGCCAAGAGTGCACCATGTTATCTCAGAAGGGGGAGGGTGTCACTTTACCCCTGTCATGGGCAGCCTAATTAACTAACAAAGGCTCATGGATCTGTCATGTCCTTTTGTTGAGCCATGTAACTGGTGGCAGGATTTGCATACTAATCAGGGTTTAATTCAAACAGGCCCACATGAGGCCTGGCTGCAGAGGCAACAAAGGATACAGGAAAGCTCTAACACCCTTTCAAATGCACAGTGTCAAACTAATGCCAGCGCCCGCCTTCAGTATCGATTGACCGGGAAAGGTCATGTCGGGGACAGTGTGTTTACAGTAGTCATCCATGCAGGGAGACCCCATTCAGAAGGTAGGAGTAATTGGTTTGATGGAGACAGAAAGTCTGGTCTCACTGGAGCTTCAAGGGAGGCTTGCCGCTTTAATCACGAACCACAGATTAACCAGAGAGATCATTTTATACACAACAGACAGGAAGAAGGGTGGGATTTAGTATTACATGATTTTACCCCTTTACCTTTTCTGTTGCAAAGCACTCTGGTTATGACCTCATGCATACATGAGATTGTTGGTGAGTACCCAGGATTGGTTCATTAAGGTAGGCTTAGTGTTGTGAACGCTATTTCCACTTCTATAGTGGTAGCAAGGGTCTCCTATCTTAGGGAGACTTTCCTACTGAAAACGCAGTCCGTGGATATAAAAATACCACCGGACCGGGGGTTCAGATGAAAAGGCAGGAGGTAACACGACCAGACCTTAGGAAGAAGACAACAAAAACAACGTCAGATGTTCAGATACATAGACCAAGCCCTTTACATCTCCACCTGTCCCAATTAGTTTTACCCTACCTGATTGTAGAGTTTTTTGGCAATGGACCTAGTGGGTGATAGTATCTCTGCCAATTGTTAAAAGTCCAGAGACCAGAAAACTGACCGATGCTTGTAGCCAATGTCACAATAAAGTGCAGGAAGCCCCAAGAAATCAAGCACCACTAACCCGAACGGCATGAGAGCGCAATCCCTAGCCAAAGTCCTGGAAAATGCAAGGGCTCTAATCCTGAATGGCACAAGGACGTACTAATGATAAGGGAAATAATGGTGGTAGTCCAACTCCAGGCAAACGGTATCAAAAATCACCAAATCCAAAAAGGGTTATCCAATACACCAAAAATCCAGTAAGCACGCAGGAAATAAAAAGCCAGTAGATCAGCCCACTTCCAAATACAACAAATCCGACAAGGGTAAAGAAGTAGTAGCGTCCAGAACAACATGAGCCAGAAGTCAAGAAGCAAACAATCCCAAGAAACAAGTTCTAAGATACAGGAAACAGCATGCTACGTATTACAAGGGCAGTCTAGAAGCAATGGAGTCGCCGATCTACAGGGTATTTATGGTTCGAGCGAGCCCATGGCATTTTCTGTTTGGCGTTTCAACGTAAAGTGCAACGTCATCATGTGACAAGGACCACAATCGTCGGGAAGCTGGGAAGTGTAGTTTTGCCTTTGCTCTGCAAGGCTTCTGCTGAGCAAGCTTCCACAGAAGCCGCCAGCTTTGCAGAGTGACATGATGTAGATGCCGACGGGGCAAGGCCCTGACACTTAGCCTACACCAATCACTGTGGCCCGTTTGGCTTTAAAAGAGGACTGAGACCCTCTTTTGGCAGAACAACTGAAGGATTCACCAGAAGCAGAAGGAAGAACTCATCTTTTGACCCTGGCTGAATGCACAGTCTGTCTTACATCTTCCACCAGTGAAAGAAGGCCAACACCTCCAAAGAGGGAAGCAATATCCCTCCCCTAAACTTCTTGCAGGGAACAGAGGGAGATACCGAATCTAGAGGACCCTCTGCAGTTCCAGAACTGTTACCCAGCAATCACACAGCAAGCCCTGCTAGGCTCTGCATCAAGCTTTCTAGGTGGGAAGTGCCAAAAAGCCTCTGAGCCAAACCAAGGACAAAGAAGCTTCCTGCAACACTCTCCACACCTTTGGGCCATCTGCCTTAAAGGACGACACAAACCCAATGAAGAAGCTAGGAGGAGTGTATCGACATCCGAGGTCTGCCTTAGAGGACATTTTCAAGCCAGTCGAGCCCCTCGAGCTGCAATCGACTGCACCGCTGACTGTTGCTATGCCGCAGTCGCTAAAGTCTTCCGAGACGCCTCAACCAGTGCTTCAGAAACACTAACCAGCACTGAGACAATGATTCCTGACCCTGGGCCGCCGTGTAGGCCAGCTTGCAGTTGTCAGTCCAGCTTTGCTCACCGAACTGCCTGCTACCTAATACCCGCAGCTGTCTCCTGTCTTGAACTCTGGAGCAGGAGCTGCAAAGCACCCTGAAACCGACTCTACACTGTAGAGCACCAAGAACTTCTACAATCACAAGGTACATTGTGGTTCTGTCCCCTTGGTCCTTCTCCGAAGGCCCCTAGTGACACCTTTCGAGCCAATGCTCCCTTTGTGTTGAAACTAAGTATCATTGAACTATTGTGATTAATTACTTTACTAACTATCCCCTGTCAGTATCTAGCGTGCATCTCTTTTCCTTCTTTGGGACTGACTTTCCTCTACATTCATTTACAGGGTGGGTTGTATTTTGTAGTGAGCTAGAATTGTACGTTGTGATAATAATAAAGTAGATATGTGTATGCAACCTTGACTGGACAGTCCCTTTCATCATTGAGTAATAATTGTATTTTGGCTGAGTTGCAACTAACCAACGATCCACGACCTTACAGAGATAATCCTGTTGTTCTGTCCTTGTTACCAAAATTGGACAAGGAGGTTGATAATGTGCTTGTGTTCCAATCTGTATGGATCCCTTCTGGTGTACTAGAGGTGTGAGGCTGATTGATGGTTTAGAAACAGACATTCAGCCCTAGATCACTCATGCCACGGATGATGATTCATCACAGTGTGCTCCTAAATACAGTAGACATTTTATTGTACAAACTTATGCCAGTGACAAATTAATTTGAGCTGTCTTTTTATTTTCTTTAATTATTTTTTTGGAGCATTTTTATCTCAAACAGCAAGTATTCAAGGCATATGATGAATACACCAAATGCTTTGAGATGCAGAGATTACGAGCAGTGTGTGCATTAGAGAATGTACATAAGGTAACTGTGAGCCAAGTATATGAATGTCACCAATGTATAAAGGGATTCCACATTTTTGAATAAGGGGATAATTATAACAGAACAAAAAGACATACAAAACAGAACAAGAAAAGAGGAGACAGGACACAAACATAAGGGGGGGGGTGATGCAGAATCATCCATGGACCTACCATGCCCAACAAGTATTACAGGGGGCTCATGTTAAATAGAAAGTTTAGAAAAGACTGTCATTTCAACAGATGCTTAAGTAGTAGACCAGGAGAGGAAGCATTACAATTTTCCAACCTATGGATATTACAAATGGAGTTCCACCACAGTTTATAAAGAACATGATCCATATGTTTCCAGTTGGCGGTAACCGTTTGGATTGCAACCAAAATGAAAAGATGAAACAGGTAACAAGTATTCTTATTAATAGTATCCTGTAATGATTAGCTGCCAAAAATAAGAAATTCAAAACAAAAGTCTTGTTGTAAGTTAAAAATACTTTTGGCAGTATTCCACACGCAATTCCAGAGTGGTTTAACATGTTGACATTCCACAAACATATGTTTGAAAGAGCTCTGAGCATGTAGGCAGCTTCAGCATCTGTCATTGAGCTGTAGTTTAAATTTGAAGAGGGAAACAAGATGAACAAAGAAGAGGGTTTGTAGGAAGCTGGATGAAGTGGTAATTTTGGAGATAATCCTGCACTGTAGGGGCCAATGTAGTTGGTTGATTATCTAGTAGCATACAGCCTTTCTGCCAATCAATATGGAGATCTTTCACAATTAGAGAAGTGGTTCTTTTAGACAGAGCCTTATAAAACCTGGAGGTAGTAAAGTCAGAGTTTAACATGTGCAACAATCTCAGTGCATTAGGCACATTGGAATGATTCATTTAAAGCTCATAATTTTCCACAATTGCATAGGAGATATTCAAATATTTCTGCATTAAAGAGACAGGAATATGAAAGTTAATGGCAAATTCATTAAATGTGATTGGAGCACCTTTTAGAAAAAGCTGATTAATAAACTTAATGCCCCTAGACAGCCATGGTTTCCAACAAATGGATTTTCTATTAATTTTAATTAAAGGATTGTACCAAATATATGGAGAGGCGAACAGGGAGGATTTTGAGATAGAGGGGAACATATACAGTCTAAGGAAATAAGCAGATTGTCGAAATCAGGTGTATTTTGTGAATTTGTTTTTCTCCTTGATGAGGTACAAATCAGCACGGGTTATAGGGGAAACCATAGCTCTCTCTATGAGTACCCACTTTGGTACCTTAGTTGATTCTTCATGGGTAAACCATAGCTGTGCCTGCCTGAGAACAAAAGCCATATGGTATTTTTGAAAATCTATAAATCCTACTCCACCATGTATGCAATATTTATATTAAGTTTACTAAGAGATATTCTACATGCCGTTTTTAGCAGCATGGCTACCCCCAATCTCGGGTCCCGAAAATGGAATTTACCAGGCCATTGTGACATTTGAGGGCCCGGTAAATCCCATTTTTGGGACCCAGACCCGGTACATCCCCATTCCCATTTGAGCCCACATAGGGCTCAATGGGAATGGGGAGGATGCTAACAACGGACCCGTTAATGACGGGTCTGTTGTTAGCATCCTCGACTGCTCACGGGTGCCGGTATGCACGTCTGGCCAGACCAGACGTGCATACCGCCGCCCGCGAGCAAACTCGTAATGTGGCAGCCCGGTATGAACGGTGCCGGTACCTTACCTGCACCGTTCATACCGCAGCCACCAGAGTCGTAATGAAGCCCTATGTCTTGTTTTCCGCATAAAAACGTAGCTAAGCAGGAATCTATGGAATTAAAAAAGGAAGGGGAAAGAGGAGTCGGCAACATATAAAGATGATAGAGAACAATGGGGGAAATCATCATTTTAATTGATTCCAAACGGCCCCACCAGGAGAGATACAGGGGGGACCAAGAGGATATTAATTCTGTAATTCTTGTTAGTAGGGCTTGAGAATTTTGCTTGAAAGTCTCTTTGCTGGATGCAGACACATGAATACCCAGGTATTTAAAGAGCTTCTGACATGATTTCATACCTAGAGTTTGAGTTTTATCTTTAGTGCAATGTATATTGAGGGGTAGGATTTCGGATTTGTCAGTGTTTATCTAATAGCCAGAAGCTACAGAGAATGTTGAGATCATTTCTAATAGGTGTGGACCACTAGTATCAGGATTTTTTAAGAGCAGTAATACATCATATCCAAAAAACTGGCGAAATGCAACCCTAAACATTCTGACTGATGCTGACATTTCAATAGACACCCTTCTTAATAATCCAAATCAGGCTAAAATCAAATTGTATTGAAAAGATTGAATCCATACCCTTGAAAAATGTCACTGCCTAAAATTTTGGAACGCAGCCCAATTTGGGCATAAGAGGTTTAGAATCACAGAAACATACCTCATCAAATATCCGTCTCCAAAATTCAGAGATGATTATATGCGATTCCGTTTTAATCTTTGGCCCACTAAAGATATATCATGCAGGCGAAAAAAATTGGATCTCAGTGAGAATGTTTGTAGGTTCTGTAAAAACCTTGAAATTAGGTAAACCCTAAAACATGTTATTGCATATTGTCCAGTACTGTATGTTCTACATTACAAATATTTTGCACATTGTTTTAACGATTGTACAAAAATTGATAGTGAAGAATTATGGCTGCACATTTTTGGTGCAAGACGTATCATGCTCAGATTAGCAACAACTGGTTTCTTAATTGAATTAGACATAAAGTTGAACTAGATTCTTTTAATTAATCTTAAATATGAGACTGTATTTTACTGTTTTATAACTCAACATATATGATGAAACTCTATTATGTACATTTTTTGAATTATTTTATCTACTTACGCAAACTAAATGAAACATTTTTTTGTACTATTGAAAGGTTGTTTCTACAGCCAAACAATAAATAAAAAAAATAAAAAAAGTAATAAATCATCTGCATCCGCCGCAGTTTTGACGTGAATGTGCCCACAATGAAATCCAAAAATATTATCATTCTGTCTCATTGCTTCTAAGAAAGGTTCTAAAGCTAAAATGAAAAGGATTGGGGAAAGGGGGAACCCTGATGTGTATAATGATAATGATGTGTTATTTATATAGCGCCTTAATCCAAAGTGCTTTACAGAGCACATATTTACATACAATATCAACCAACCGAAATTGGTAGTCATTTATCGTCCTCGGAAGGATGAAAGGCTGAGTTGGCCTTGCGGGGATTCGCACCTGCGACCTGCAGATCATGCTCAGATCACAGCAGTGAGTGCTCAACCCGCTGAGCTCTCAGCAGACAATTAAATTATGAGGGTTACATGGATAATGTGGTTTCTCAGTTGTTGCCAGAAAGAAGGGTCTCGAAATGGGGGACCATAAAGATTCAAAACCGTGCACTCAGTGGATTCCACTGAGATCCTAAGCAATACCCATCCGCCTGAATCATCAGATTAATTTACCATCACTTTGCATTTAAACGCCTTGTTAATAAGTGCGATGACTCCATTCTTATTACCATTTGCCACACTTGTAAAAACCTGGCCCACCCAGTGAAATCTAAGTTTAGCTGCTTCCTCATTTGAGAGATGTATTTCTTGTAAGCATGCAATTAATGGTTTTGTTCTATTAAGATGAGATAATACTTTGTGTCTCTTTACAGGATTATGCAGTCCTTTAACGTTATATTAAGTGGCATAATTAAAGGTATGGCTAACATAAGCATCAGAGAATATAAGAGGTAAATAACATTTGTTGTTATAATAGGTGTTACTATAGCATATTTGAACGAGTAGTAGAGAAATACCCCCATGAAATAAATAAAGTTCTGCGTAAAGGGTGGTAACTGTAAAGGAGCGAAACATGAGGGAAGTGGGTAGACGAACAACATAAACATGAACTCTTGTCGCTACCAGACATGGCAAAAAACTATAGATAAGAAAGTGGCAAACGGGAAACGGCCACACAAATCCATGTTAGATATATGATGAGATGAGGGTGGAGAGACGATCAACACAAGGGACGTCCCTACCCCACTCCGTTGGGAGATGGTAGAAAAGGTTCAATGCATTACCCCATTAAATGTTGCAGTCCTTTTCAGGTGAGTGGTCTTGAAGTATTCATATCATCCCTTTTGTGAGATTCAATAAAGTGTCTTAGATCTGTTGGATTTTGGGGGTTTGCCCATTAAGGGTAACTCTGAGGATAGCTGGATGAATGATGCCATATCTCGCATTTAGTTGTCTCAGGACGGGTCTAAAGGTGAGTATTTCTTTTCTTCAGGCTGCCGTTTCGTTAGACATCCTGGGATATAAATATGTTCTAGTCCTCCCAAGACAGCTGTTTTATCTGCTTCACTTTATCCATTATGAGAATTACATGAGTATGGTGCAAAAGGGCAAAGATGAGAGTTCGAGGTAAGCCTGTAGACTTTCGGACTGAATTGGTTGGTCCAACTCAATGTGCCCTTTGGATATTGAGATGTATTGATGCTGGCAAGTCGAGGAGCTGAGTAATAAAGCATGTAGAAAGGAAATAGGATTGTTTTTTCAATTCCTTCCGGAAGGCCGACAATGCGCACATTATTTCTTCTGTTCTCAAGATTCTCAGCTTGTTTTTGGAGATTTAAGGGCGGTTTCCAGAGTCACTACTCTGCTGGAAATATCTTCTGCATCGCTAACACGCCACTCCACTTCTTTCATACTGGACTCAAAAATAGGCAATTTGTTACCAAGCTGGGCTGCAGTTTGGCATTTGTGTCTTCCATAAAGGGCTTCAAGGCCCTTATCTCTGCCAATATAGTTTGCATTACTGGGTCTGAAATGTCATCTTTGGTGTGGGAGAGTCACTTTTCTGCCTTTTGAGGGTAGTGGGTTAGGGCAAAGATATTTCTTTTTGTTGTCCTTTTTTGAGTGCCATCGTAGACACACTGTGCGGATATAAGGTAGTACAGTGTATATGAAGTAGAGCAAAGCTTGTAGGATTGTGGCGCAGTTCACATAAAACCAGCAAGGAGAATTTGGAGTATAGTTATAGTTAATAATGTATCCAAAGATACCACTGTGAGATAATGCTCCAATTAATGCAATACTGTTAAACTTGCTTCAGGGAGTGTTGTGAGACCTTATAGTGCCACGTACAATTTGGTGGAAGTTGCCTTTTAATTCAGTTTAATGAAAAAGTCCTTTCTTTAGAAAAAGCAGTCTGTGAGCAGGCATACACCCTTTAAAGGGAGAGTTTGGTCAAATAATCTGCTTAATAAAAAAGCAGGTATCACCATTTGTCACTTTAGAGCTTATAAACCTCAACTGCCTGGGTTTATTTACATTCGTAGCCTGTGTTGTGTGAAAACCAAGTTACCGGCTTTAGAGCGCACTTCCCGCTCAACGATATCCAGACAGCTGACTGGAGACACCGGTAGCAGGAGTCACAGGACTTCACAGTCGTTGGCCCGGCCCATGGAAGCCCCTGACATGCAGCAATGGCAAGCACAGCCCTTCTGAGAGGCACCACGGACCAGATGGGAAGGTTAAGGGGAGAGATACTAGTTTTTAGAGAGTATATATGGGGCTAACAGGGCGTATAATATTGAAATAAACCCACTGGAATGGAGCACTGTAAATTAGGCGACCATTTCAGCCGCCACGAATCCACGCCCAGTTTTATTCTCAATGTGTGCTGTTTTGTCCCAGCTGGATGACAAAGGGAGAGAGCTTCCCATCATTTTCATCAATAGGCAACTGAAAGGTAGGGAGCTTAGGTGGACCACTGTTGAAAATGAATGCTTTAGCATAGTTTGGAGTCTTAGGCATTTAAGACCCTACCTTACTGGGCCTGCCTTGAAGATCCAAACTGACCATAAGCCCTTAAAATGGCTTATGGAGATGAAACGTGAAAACCCTGAACTGCTTAGATGATCCATTAGCCTGCAAGGACTAGACTGCACTATGGAGCATAGACCAGGGAAGAGTCATGATAATTCAGATGGCCTTTCCAGAAGGTATATTGACCATCTGGATCAGGGTGACAATCATGTGGGAGATGAATCCACCCTAACCTCATTCTGGGGGTGAACGGGGTGAATGTGATTTTGGAAATGCTTTGGAGGGACAGGGGCTCTTCGTCCTTGTCCCACTACGCCCCAAGTCTTTGTTTTCTGTTTTTTTGTGGCAGTGAAGCTCTTCATTTTTTACTGTTGGTGAACAAGACCCATGGGATGCCGCTATGGTAGGGGTCCTTTCAAGATCAAGGTAGTGGCAAAGTGATGCTAAATAAATACCTTCTACAGATTCAAAATCTGGTGGAACAAGAAGCTCCAATGAAAACCAAAATAGCTAGAAAAAATAGCAAGCACCAGAAGTGGTTCAGTGAAGAGTTCAAGAAACACAAAGTAGAAAAAAGAGCTCAAGAAAGAAAGTGGCACCAAAATCGCTCCCGAGGAAAATAAGGATAACTGGAAGAAAGCTAACAAAAACTACAGGGAAAGTGTAAGAGATGCAAAGACTAATCATTATAACAAGGAAATAGCAGCAGCATCAAATGTCACAAGTAAAATATCCGAGATAATAAAAAGTATTGAATAACCAAAGGCCCTCACACTGCGTTTCTCCTCATCTAAGGAAGACTGCGACATAGTCCAAAATGCCTTCGCAGCAAAAATGCAAAGAGCAAGAAATAATATAATTAAGGCCAGAGAAAACTCAGTTTCGGAAACAGAATTGCTGGGTGTACTGAATTAAATGAAACCAACATTGTGTGCTGAAAAACATACTTCCTTCTAAAATCATACTAGATAATAAAGAAATATTTGCACCAGTTTTTGTCAAAATAATTAATGCATCATTTAAAGAAGGATCAGTGCCCAAGGAGATTAAGAAAGTAACAATCACGCCTTTGGTTAAAAAGGCAGGTCTTGACCCCAAGGACCCAGGTAATCTTCATCCAATCACTAATTCTAATTTCATCCTCAAGATATTGGACAAAATAGTGACAAATCAGTTTCAGAAACACATAGAAGATCAGGCATCTCTTCATCAACAAACAATCAGGCTTTAGGGCCGTCCATAGTACGGAAACGGCCATGCTGGACCTGCAAAGCCATATGCTCGAGCTAGTTGACAGAGGCAAAACTCGGATGCTGATGTTGCTTGATCTTAGCGCTGCTTTCTATCTGGTAGATCACCAGCTCCTAGTAAAAGCGCTAAAGAGAATAGCTGGGTGCACGCCGTGGCCTTGTAGTGGCTTACATCTTTTCTTACGGAGCACCAGGCCAGAGTGCACTCGGGGGAAAGGTTTTCCGATGCCATATCAATAATCTTTGGAGTACCGCAGGAAGCAAGTTTATCTCTGCTGCTTTTTAATATATACATGAGAAGCCTCTGCGACCTGTTGGATGATGTCAGCATTTTTGTTTACAAATTACGCTGACGATACGCGACTTGTTATTGAACTGGAGGGAGAACACACCAGGGATAGTACTAAAATAGCTGAATTGTACCGCATAATAGACGTATGGATGCAGCAAAACTGGATGCGTCTAAACAACGCGAAAAATGAGCTCATGATCTTCAGAACCAGCTCAGCCAGAGCTAAATTAGGAGAGGAGTACAAAACCTTCTCAATTAAAGAGACTAAAATACAGGTCATGAGCAAGGTTAAGACATTGGGGATGATGGTAGATGCCTCGGTGAGCTCAGAGGCTCAGGTTAAAAACAACACATACTACCTATGCCTCATGAGAGCAATCAGACCGTATCTGAATGAGGAAAACACTGCAACCATTGCCAGAGCAATAGTGTTGTCCAGATTAGATTACGGTAACGCATTATTAGGAGCAACCAAAAAAGATCTGGCCAGTTGTCAAGTCATGGAAAGCGATGCAGTACGTATACTGAAGAGAATAAAAACCAGGGATCATATAACAATAGCAAGGAAATCTCTGCACTGGCTAAGAGTTGAGGATAGAGTGAATTTTAAGTCAATGACCATTATTCACAGGTGCATTTTCGGAGACGCTCCCCAATACTTCAAGAAGCGATTTGTAAGATACACTCCCTTGAGACAGTTATGCTCAGCGGACAAGGGTTTGCTTAACGTGCCAAGTTATAATCTTAAGGCAGGTATGGGCATTTCCTTCTAAGTGCATGCTGCGCAACAGTGGAACAAATTACCATCTACCCTGCGGCTGGAAGTGAATTATCAAACGTTCAGGAATTGCGTGAAGACGGGCCTCTTCAAGTGATCGCTCTCTGTTAGGAAATAAAAAGCACACTGGGAAATTTTAGGGTGTCCTATGTACGTTCTAGTATATGTTGTATGTTACCAGCGCCCTGATGCCTGTGGGCTGCCGGCGCTATATAAGCACACATAACATAACATAACATAACATAATACCTTGGTACCCCTACTCTATGCTTTTTGGACACCTTTGTGTTGCCCAACAGAGCAGGTATGGGCTGATGGCAGTTACATGTTGAATTCACAGGAACTCTGTGTGTCCCCCATTTTGGAACACCCCGGCCCTGCCATAGGAATCTATGAATACCAGAATAAAGGTAAGATGACTACTGCCACTGCCTTTTTCCTTCCTGATTATCAAAGTCATGAGAAGCCCTGTCCATGTTCCCTCCTCCTAATTTGATGTTGGGTGGAAGGACCATATATGGCTCTGGGGTTGCCTTTCCCAGAGACTGCTTGTTTTGTGTACACCCTAGGGGTGGGACCTGACTGAAAGGAAAGGGGGAGCCAACTCACATTCTGTGTTGCGGGTGCCTGGATTTGGCTGTATGTCCCAATGCTGATGATCTGCCTGAGCCAGCCCTGTCTGAAACTGGAGGGTATGCAGTGTGTGCTCTGAAAGGCTGGAATTTGTCCCCAATACACATCCACTGTTTTGGGTGTGTGAGTGTCTGTGAGCCTGATTAGGTACAGCATGTTGAATGCAGCCTGAGTGATGGTGGATGTGTGTATAACAGAAGAACCCTCACTTACCTCTGTGTCAGAAGCTTGGCGTTTTCCGAAAGCATACCCTAAATCCAGTTGGAGGAAGAAGTCTGCTGCTTCAACTCTTCATTGGATCCAAAGGCTTCTGTATGATTCAAGGACTGATCACGAGAGGACCTGGATAGCTGACCTATTCCTGTAGCAACAAGGGGACAATGTGTCACTGCTGTTCTTCACCCGTAGTGTCCTGGAAGCCAGTCCTCAGTGCCTGCCGTCCTGCAGAGGTAACTCTGTGGGTCCTGAAGAAGAGTGACCGGACATCTTGAGACCAAGAAGTCCACCAGCATTGTCAAGTGTTCTGAGGCTGTCCATGACCAGAAGGAAGTCAGACTGCTGTTTATCACCCAGAAGATGAGGTGCCCTGGCTTTGTGCCACTCGATGCCCGGAGCTTGCCAAGTACCAACCATCTGAAGAAATCTTCAAGTGGGATTGCAACCTTGACATCTGTCCACTTTTTTCCTGGCTGAGAAAGTCCAGTGTCTCCGCCAGCAGGGAAGTGCCAGCTGGCGGGTTTCCTGACACTCTGCAAAGAACAAATCCTGAGGATCCAGGCTTGGTGGATGTCAGCAGGGCAGTCCAGTGCTCAAGTCCAAATCACCAGAAGCCAACCTGCCATTCGTGCTGTGGCTGCAGCACCAAAGAATCAACTGGTGACAGACTGCAAACCAACAAAACATTACCTCTTCTTCTGCCACTGCATCCACCATCACCGAAGGGCATCAATGAAAACTAAAGGACTCATCCTCACCTCCAATGCCTTCTCGAGGTCTACAGTGAGTTTCAGCTTTGTGGGATATCCACACCCGGCCTAGCAACCCAACCCAGGAGACCACCACCACAGGCCTGCACTGCTTCCTTTCAGACACTGCTTGGTTCACTTTTCCTGCTCGAAATCAACAAACCAGTGACTTCTTCTTCCAGAGGGGGTCTATCCTCTTGAGGCATTATCGACTAAAGCTGAGAGACTCCACCACTTCCCCTTCCAAGGCACCCAAGGTACTGTGACAAGGAAGAGGAGCTTCCTCCAGCAGGTGTAGCACAAGGGTCCCAGATTTGTCTTGGGCCTAACTCTCCTTTTGCTTCCCAGGTACTTTGGGGTGGTGGGACCTGTAGAGACAGGCTCAGACAATTACTGAACATTTAAGGACTGGGCATTAATATAAAAGCAAATGATAACTTACCTTTTATTGCAGGTTGCCCAGATGGGGGGACCGCCACACAGAAGTACATTTTGACCCTGAAAATAATTCTGCCAGTGTTCTAAAGTAATTTCCAACATTTCTACAATTGTGGTTTTGAAGTTTATTATAATTACAGTTATTACAATTACCAGTTGGTGCATTATTGCAGGAGCTAAGAATAACTGTGGTACCACACAGTACTTTATATATTGTGTTAACTGTTGAAGTAGAGTTTCCTTAGTAAAAAAAAAAGTGAGTCTTATTTATGTGTTTATATTCCTCTAAACCTTATGTTATTTAATAAAAGGAATTGGGTAGTATATACAATAGCTTGTAGACATTCCTTTGTGGGGTCTTGTGGATTCACAGTACCCAAGAACCTGCCTGCATCACCTTTCTTGAGTCTCAGCCTTGATTGCTCTGCACTACTACAATCTGAGAGCCTTGGTTGGGATGCCTCTGTGCCTCTTCCCCAACCATATAGTGGGTAGTACCACAGACACCCCCCTCCAGTCTTTACAGCATGGTTCTCCTTGCTCTCATGCCACTCTTCCCTCACCAGCATCCTTGCCATGATCTGGTAATATGGCCCTGCACTGGTTAGAAGTAACACCCCTTCCTCTTGGGCACTGCCACATACACTGCTGCCTCAATCAGTAAGGCATTGTCGTCTCGAGGGACAGAATCATTTTCAGCGTTATTGTGTTCATATTGCATGCGGGCACTGGATAGTAGGGCAACATGACCTGCTCCTGTGGGTCGCTGTCCTAACCCCCCAATGGCACTGTATCCCCTTGATGCAGATGCTGCAGGACCTCACCAGGCATATCCACTGATGTGTGTTTAGATGTGGCAGCAGGTGGAGGGTGGTCTGTCACCCTCGTACCACTGATGTGCACTTCCCTATTGCTGCAGAGCAATGACCTGCCTTACAGCACAGGATGGATAATTTCACTGAGTGAATTAGTTGTGTTGGTATTGCTGGTGGTGGTGGTTACAGCTCAGTGGTTGAAGCCACAGGCATAGCACTAGTTGCTGCACAACCAGCCTAAAAGCAATTGGTGTTCTCTTCCACCTTCTCGTCTTTGCCTCAAGCTGGTGCCACAGTACCTGTGAAGGATACAGTAAAAAGACTCTCAGTCTGCATACAGCGTTGCATAGTGTATCCCCTGGTTTTATTGGCCCTGGACCGGGGGAGTACCCTTTAAACCTATCCCCCGGGCGAGTAATGGGCCACACTGGAACCACCCTGACATCCCAGACCAACTGTTCCCGTGAGGTGCTGAGCAACCTGCGATTTATCAGTGTTAGTACAGGAGATGGGCCATAGTCCTGGGTGCTTAGTAGGAAATAGGGCACAGTACACCAGAGGGGAAGAATTTTGCCCTTACAAGCGTTGATATAAAACACATCAACTATTAATCAGTGAGATATTTTTTTACATTGTGTTATGCCCCCTCTTCCATGAACTCAATCAGAGCTTGCTATGTCAATTACAAAGTAGCAGATACTATGTGAAACAAGCCCCACACCATATGCACTTTGGCCTTTTTGCTTTTCACACTTCCCCTGGACGCCAACACTTCTTTCTAACCCATTAATTTTTCCCCATTCTCTTT
This sequence comes from Ambystoma mexicanum, assembly GCF_040938575.1. Taxonomy (NCBI): domain Eukaryota; kingdom Metazoa; phylum Chordata; class Amphibia; order Caudata; family Ambystomatidae; genus Ambystoma; species Ambystoma mexicanum. Next base: position 857,405,971 of record NC_090934.1, on the reverse strand, counting down.
TTGTTGTAATCAGTTAAATCATATTGGCTTGGCTGCTGCAGACTGCCCTTACTTTCCAGTCCCAGTCTCCACTTGTCAGTTCTGTAAAAAGTCTACAAAGCACAGTGCCCTCATATTGCGCCCTCACTGCTGTGATGCATCAGCTGGTCACAGCCCTGCTCTGTCGAGAGTGGCTGCCACAAGTATGGGATATAGCCCTTCCCGAAAGAAGCCTTGCTGAAAGATGTATTTTGCATCTTTTCCTCTGTGGCGGTGTGGGCAATTGATAGGGCTTTCCTCCAGGACAGTGCATGTTCAATAGGGCATCGGGAGCGCTTCACTTTTGCTCCATGGTGGTGCTCCTTACCTTTATCCTTTACGGCTTTGGGAACCCCGTGTTCTTTTCCTACGTAGCGGTGCTACATAAATATTGGGCTTGTGAAGCCCTTGATTTCTCTGTGGCGGTGCTTCGCATTCTCCCTGTTGGCTGGGAAAGTCCCTGTTAGGCTCAGCCCTGGTCCCATCCACTTGGGCGGAGCCTACTTCGAACCGCCGGATTTCGCGCTGAGCCCCCGCAGCGTCAGACACAGCGGCCCGGTCTCCAGGTAAGTTCTGCTTCGAGTCTTCCTCCGTGTCTGGCTCCGGGGAAAGTGTGGTGCCCACAGACCAATGGACGTGCTGTTGCCCCTCCACATGCCGCTGGTGCTGTCAGGGTTCCTCCATTCTTCACCACCCCCCTCTGTCTGACCCCGGGGCTGGGTGGGCTTCTCCCAGCCAGGCCACTGCCATCTTCACCTAGGCTGCCATGTGCCACATGGTCTGGGACTTTCACCCTCTCTGGTCCTCCAAATCTGGCCCCTGGGCAGACAGTATCTCTGCAAGCCGAGCCCCAGTTCAGGGACGCTTACTTGCATGGCTCCAGGCCCTGGGCTGGAGCTTCACTTCACCGGGCAGCTGATTGGATGCAGTGTGGACTTCTGAATCCTCCCAGCCTGTCGGGTCTGCCCCCACCGACGGGCTGTTGCCTAATAGGCCGTGCTCATGTCTCAGGGTCGCCCCACAGACGCGAACCTGAGTGGAGGCGTTATTTCACCCAGACTGCGCTCCAAACACTGCCTGGGGCTTCGAATGCACACCCAGCAGGCAGCTGGCATACGTGGCCTGGTTAGCCTCTTCCTTGATGCCCTGGAGGGGTGGGGGGGGGGGGTTGCACCAAGGCGCGCACCAACACAGAGAGCACTAATCTCCTTTCTTCTTTTCTCTCTTCTTCTTTCTTATTTTTTTTTTCTCTTTGACTGTCTCCATCTGTTTACTCCTTCTTCCAAATGTCACTTTTTAACTATCTTTTCTTATCATTCCCTTTTGGAATCTCTCAAGTCCAATCCATCCTTATTGACAGGAGATTTGCCTATTGTGTATTGTCCCAGTGTTTCATGGGTCCCGCACAGTGGGGAACTTGGTACTTTTATGTAAGTCCATGTTAAGCACATATACATTCAAATTAAATAAAATATTGTGTTAAAACTCCTGTGTCCTAGTCTCAGTTCTTCCTTGTAGATCTTTCTTTACTGGACCCCCTACTTATAACCCCCTATCTGAAAGATCCCAATTAGGCAGGGGGTTACAAGAGGGTGTGCAGTACGATGCATGCCACTTGGAGAGTCCTGAGCCTTGCTCTTGCTTCTGAAGTCATTCAAGCAGTGCAAGATGAGATGGTCAAATGAGATACTGTAGGATATATTTATGGGGCAACAACTAACACAGGGAGCTCAATTCTCTCCCCAAACAAGACCGCCACACCAATTGAGCAATGACTTTGATTCTTAACTAACTCTGCCTTTGAAACATATAACACCATAGTACACCCTCACCCCTTTTGCAATAGGCAAGCCAAGAACCAGGCAGGTGTGCAGAAAGTATATTGACAATGTTCTTATTTTCAAAATGATTGTCAAGAGGCACGTCACCTTACTCCGTGGTACAAAGATTTTTCTTCCTGACAATGCTATAACTACCAACAAGTTGAAAACACCAGTTTGTTTTTCAAAATGAAAAATCACAGAATCTCTGAAACACAACAACATGTACAGTTTTAATTTCTTGCTTCTAGTCTGTAAAGAAAAACACAGTTCTAGAAACTACTTCAGATAATTGGATCAATCACAAGGATACCCTTAATGTAAATATAATCAATGCAGCAGCCTAGAACATTACATGGCAATTGTAGTTTACCATGTAATTGGTACGTGGTCTAACTTAAATAAAAGGTAGTGCTTGTCTAGTGGAAAAAGAATGTACAAGCGCAGAGCTCTTTATTTCTGACATTCCTGTGCACCTTCCATCTCTAACAACATTCCAGCATAAGAGACATTTAATAAAACACTCTTTTCAGCATATAATGAACGTCTTTCCTTTGCCGCAAGATAGTGAGAATGTTCCCTTTCAGTTTGGAGTTCCTAGTTCCCTCTATATCTAAAATGTGCTCTTAAACCAGCTTGGTTCACTCGGTTTAACCATGAGGACACTTTTCTGCACAGCACAGATCCATTAATTCAGTTTACCATTAGGAACCCCTAAGCTTTAAGGCAGGGTCCAAGGAATGTTGAACCATTGGGAATTCCATTTTTCAATGCACCCCTGTCCTTTCGTAGATAGTTGGGTTTGGCAACAATAATGTAGGTGATAGCCAATTACTTTAAAAGATTATGGGGGTCATTACGACCCTGGAGGTAGCCATGCCGCGATTTGTGGCATGGCTACCCCCATTCCGGGTACCGGGTTCCTGGAATGGGGAAATACCGGGCCATTCTGACCTTGGCGGGCAAGGTATTTCACCATTCCAGGAACCCAGACCCTGTACATCCCCATTCCCATTCGAGCCCCCATAGGGCTCAACGGGAATGGGGAGGATGCTAACAACGGGCCCGTTAATGATAGGCCCATTGTTTGCATCCTGGTCTGCTTGCGGGACCCGCTACGGACACCTGGTGAAACCAGGCGTCCTTAGCGTGTCCCGTGAGGAGACCTCGTAATGAGGTGGTAGGGGGTTAACAGGGCTGGCAGCTCTACCGGCTCCATTAACCCCCTACTGCCAGGGTTGTAATGACGCCCTATGTGTCTCATTACAAGTATGGTGGTGCCCCAATAGTAAAACCGGTGGGGTACCACCAAATGGAATTACCGTTACCAGCACTTGGTCTGCTGGATTTACCAGCCAATTATAAATGCCAGCCAGGGTGGTTAATCCCCATTCCATGGAGTACCATAGGACTCCATAGGAGATTGCCGGTATTAAAGGCACCGGTAATACTGGTGCTGGTAATACCAGCTGTGATTTGCCAGTGGGGTGCCTGATTTACCTCCAGCTCTCGGCTAGAGGTAAATCATGCTTCCCCTGGCAAATTTGTAGTTTGCCGTTGTTGACATTTGCCTGTATATGGAAATACCGGCATGTTATTTCTGCACCGGCAAACTCTTAATGAGGCCAATCTTTATCAGCACTTGCATAGATGTTGGGGATTTTGAATTAACCCAAAATCACTCCATTGTCTGTTGACTATGTGAAAATTAGTTTAATTATGAATTAGTAAGTAAATGCTAGGGATCTATTCTGGCTACCAACCCCATTAATATCAATACAGGGAGAAGGTATTAATTCAAATAAATCCTCACATTGGTTTATTCTGTTGGACACATTTACTCACATTGAGTCTCTCTGGGTTTGTGCACAGGTGCCGTCATCGGGGAGTCTGCTACTTGGAAGTAATAGGGCCTGGGTGAACTGCCTTTCAAGTGTGACCTAAGTTAGGGATGGCACTCCAGACTCAATCCTGCTGTCTGCCTCTTCTGGTTTCTGTTACAGGGCCATCCAGCCTCAGCCCATCTCCAGATCTGCAGCCCCCAGCTCTGCTTCTTCTCTCCCAATTTTAGTTCCTCCTTTCTTCTTGGAAATGTTAGTTCTCCCCTTTGCTCCATTGTGCATCCAGTTTTAAAATATCCTAACCACACCCAAAAAAGGCTAAATTAAAATATACTGGCTCATTGGTTGATTATCCTGATTGGGCCTCCATTGTTCTTCCCCATAAACAATGCCTAGCCTCTTCCCTCTAATTCGTCCTTAGATTTCTAGGCCCCACTTCTGGGAGTTTTTCTCCACCGATCAGAAATTGCATTTCTGAACAACTCAGCTAAGAATTTAAAAATCTTAAACATGACACTTTTCTCCAATTTGAGGATTTGAGAATAAGGGTCACAACCCATATATATCTAAATTGGTCTAATCATGCCGATGAACCATGTCTGGTGTTGGCAGGTGACTGCCTGCACAAATGACAGGTTTTTGTGATTTACCCAGAACGGATGACAATTCAAATCTTAATATTTTACAGACAGGTATCCGATTCAATAAGTTACCATATTCCTGACTCTCAGATCCATAATGTTTACTGGGAAGGTACAATCACATTTTGGGGGTCATTACGACCCAGGCGCTAATTGCGCCAACTTTACCACCATGTTGTAAACTACGTTTACACCATGGTGGATGGCGGATTTACCGCCCAATTCCAAGGTGAGTCGGGCGGTAAATCCCCATTTCCCATTTTCCCTTCCCCATTCCCATTTTTGCCCCATAGGGCATAATGGGAGTGGGGAAGGCGCTAATTACGCCACCGTAAATTACGGTGGCGTAATTAGCATCATGGCAGGTTAGCGCCATGGATTTTAACGGCTGCTAAGAGCAGCCGTTAAAATCAGAATAGGCGTTAAGGGTTAACAACGGCGTTAACCCTTAACGCCTGGGTCGTAATGAGGCCCTTTATCTTATAACTCTGGTTCCCAAGGTCGAATTTTGAGGGAATTACTGTCAACAATGTGTTTCTCATGTGTTTTCCGAAAGCACACGAACCATCGCTGTATCTATTGTGGTTTCCCAATTTATGGGCAAAATATGATTCCCCATATAATCCAACGAGACCCTTTTAAATACATGCATACTTTTTCACTTAATTAATAACCCTTTATGTTCCCAAAACCTGTATTTAGGCCTGGGCATCTGGCCTTTGTTCACCTAATCTGCAATAAAACCACTTAACATTCTTTCAAGGCTAAGGACCTGAACATGTGTTTTCTTATCTCCTTGAGCAGAGTGGTAGAACTCTGCGCGCTGAATCATGTGACATTCTCCCGTTGCATCTCAACAGTCAGTCAGCCAAGAACCCCACGACATACTGAATTTCATTTTAAGTATTTTAGAAAGTTCAGAATCCATGGGCTGCAGTTTTGTTTACTCAAAGGTCATGATTCCACCCCAATAAACTTCCTTGCAGGCACAAGCTCTGTCCCCTCCCTGGCTCTTCGGAGCTTGACCAAATTGAAAGGTGAAAGAGTATTTGATCTTTGAATCTGATGGGGGAGGTTTCCTTAGGTGTCCCAGCACAGCCTTAAGTCAGTTCTTATGAATAGAAATGGTGCCTTTTAAATTGGTGCATTTTCTTTACACATGATGCCTGCACCAATATCTTGCATTGTAAAACATAAATTTTGCTCCATCTTCATTCTTGCTGCTGATTTTAATGCATTTTTGACAAGCTGCCAGTCTCACGAGTTTTATAATGTGTGCCTTTGAATTTACTTCTGTTAATGGAGTTTCATCATGTATGTGTTCATTGTTCAATAAAAACTGAAGAGTTCACAAACTTCTCTATCGCAGCTCTCTTTTGGCAAAACTGCTCTGCATTGCCTCAGTAAAGTAGAGGAAAGTGAGCTGGTAGTTTTTCGACCTTGTCATTCGAACACAGGGCACACTTCATATTTGTATTTTTATTTCTCTGAAGACAATATTTAGATGTTTGGCAGGTGAGAGTTAAATGTTGGCCTTTTGTCTGCCAGCCAACAATACACTATCCATATTCCTGCACCATTGGGCCTTACTTGGCCAGATGCAGCTCATGTGTATCCTGGGGCTGAACATACCCAATACAGGATGCCACCCCTTGGTGTGATGGGGTTTCTGTAATGCCCTAATGTCATACTGGTTTTACTGCCCATTTATGTCTGCTGATCCTGTCCAATAGTGTTTCCTAATGGTGCTCTATTGACCAGGAAGGGTGTGTTTCACTTTGCATTGCATATTGCCATCTGCACAACATAGGCCAGTCCACATCACCTATCCATGCACTGTATAGATGTGACAAACCTGTACTCACCTCCGCCACTAATTAGGTCTCCTCTCGGAGCCCTCCTTGCCAACAACATCAGATTCTGACCAACAAATATTAGCTTGCGCTCTTCACTCTCCTTCCTACTCCCATCAGGAGCAGCAACTGTGTATGGATAGCAATCCTCTGAGCTACATGTAGGTATATTGTTGTATACTAGATACAATGTGTGCATGTGTTTGTTTTGCATCTGTGTATGCAAATGTTTGCCTGTGGGCTGGGCTTATTTGTGTGTTGGCACTGTGTGATTATGTTTACCCTGTTTTTGTGCTCTTTTAGTTTGTGTGTTTGTGTGGTCTTGCGTGTCTTTGTGGATTCTGACCCTATTTGGGCACTTATCTAGTTGTGTCTGTGTTCCGAACTTGTCTTGGGATATTTACCAGTATTTGTATATGTTTGGGAATATTTAACTATGTGTGTGTGATGCTGGCTCTCTGTTGTGTGGGTGGGATGGGTGGGATCCTACCCATGTTTGTGCATTCTGCGCAAATGTGAGGCCTTCAATCAGAGCTTTTTGTGAGCTTGACTGTGTGTGTGTGTGTTTGTAGATTTTTACAAGCATTGCCAGTCTTTACCTATGTTTGCAATGTAATGTTTATGGGGCTTGTGTAGACTTGCCATTTGGTTATGTTATGCGTCCGTAAGAGAGAGGTAAACGTTCAAGTTACTGGGGGGAAAAGGAAATATGTGAAACGTGGTGTTGATGTGTAGCGAACGGAAGCACTCCTCCTCTGTGTGCTAGTAAGTGTCCTTTTATGTTCAGGAGTTCCTCTGTGTTGCCTATCTATGGGGGTGTGTACTATTCCTTTTGTTACCCTTGTGCTTTAGGCTAAAATGTGTGTGAATTATTCACACATGTTTGTGGGTGTTTAGCTGTGTTTACATGATCTGCCTCTGTAGGGGGTATTTCCTGGTGTTTGTGTTCTTCTGGGGGATGTTCTGTGTGTTTGCTGTCTCTGTCCCTTTATGGAGGTGCATACCAATGTTTGTTTATGTGCTGTTTCTTTGTGTAACTGTTAGCCAGTGTTGTGTATGTGCTTTCCCAAATGTTTGTGTGTGGCAGCCCAAACATAATTTGTATTTGTGCTACCCTTTTCTACTTGTGTATGTGGCCTACCTGTGTTTGTGCATTCCTCCCACGTGTGTAGCTTTTTTATCTGTGTTTGCTGTGTGAAATGTCTTTGTGTGTGCCAGTGCTGGAAATGGAAATTATTAACTGTGGTGGCCAAAAGGGGGGTGGGAGTGGGGCCTTAGAGGGGAATCCTACCAGCCAGGGGCTAAGAGGGGTGGGGTGTTGTACGTTATGGGGAGGGTTGAACTCAGGTGATATTTTTCAGACCCCCCATAAATAAACAGTTAAATTTCAAGAGATTAATACATTATTTAAAAAGGGGGCATTTCGTGTAATGTTGCAAGCAAATTAGAAAAGGTGCACATCTTTGCAAAGCTGTACTTTCACATTTTCACAATCCTGAGAGGAATAATCATTTAGCTCAATCTAAGAAGTTTACAAACTGTGGGGCGCGCTCCCCCCACACCCGCAGGGGGGACCAGCCGCATTCCCAGGAGGATGGGGGCGTGAGACCACAGCCTGAAATGTAATGATTATTTAAATTTATTTTAAGTGGAGGAAATGGGTAGGACCGGCTCACAAGGTCCGACTGGGCATAAAACTGTCTTTGGCACCAATTTAAAAAGTGGTCCACTGTTGCAAATGGCAATACATTCCTTTAGTGACAGGCTGTTTCAATAGTACCCAAGGGGGCGTTTTTGTCAAAATGTAAGCAAATTGTCATATTTAAAGAATATTTATTCAGCAACAATCGTCAAAACTACTAGCTGCACAGTGAAGTCACTCATCAAACTGGCCAACATTGGTCAACAAAGTGGTCCATTTTGACCCCAAAAACTGGCCCACACTAACATTTTGCATTTTTGGTTTAGGCATTGCCCTATTGTCCTATAGGCCAGTTAGTTCGAGCCTGGCATCTCATCCATAATGGATGAGGGGCCGTTGACTCAGTGGCCCTCTAACTCCTAACCCATTAAGGAGGAGCCAAGAAGCCAGCCCATTGAACCACTGAGCACTCCCTCAGCTGCTTTTTCCAGCTGAGGGAGAGCTCCTGGGCTGGCTGAACTGTCAAAGGGAAACACTCTTTCCCTTTAAAAGTTCAGTTCCCTAGCCACACATGCTCACTGAGCAATGGAAGGCTGGGGGTGTTTTGCTTCACAAACATTGCATAGCTCATTGGAAATGCTTGCTGGAGAACTGCATGTTTGTATGTGTGATGGGGAGCTCCTGTTCTCCCGCACATACAGACAGGGCAGCCTGGAGCGGGGCGTTTCAGCACCCACTCGCAGGCCCCTGCGTGCATGTGGAGGAACAAGGAAGCTCTTGTTTCCCGATTCCTGTTCATGATGGAAGAGCTGGAGCGCTGGGGAGGAAACTTCAGGACCCTGGCAGAAGGTAAATTTATGTTCATTTATTTATTATTTAAATATGTGTATGGATGTGTGTATGCTTGTGTTATGAGTGAGTGTATGGTGATAGGTGCTTGTGTGATTGATAGAGTGATTGCTGTGTGAATGTGTGTGTGTGTTTTTGGTCTATTGAGCTGATTTTGGCGAGTGGGGGTTTAGGGGGGAGGATGGTTGTACAACAAAGGCATTTTAAAAATGACTTTGTTGCACAATCCCTCTACCAACCTTCCAAATTCAGCTCTCCTCCTAAGGCGCTGTGGAGCCCAGGGGACAGGGGTGGCATATTTTGTACTGGACATCTATTACAGATGTCCAGTTAAAAATGCCATGCTTTCCCCCTGGGCCCCCAGCACCTTGCGTACACATCTAATCATGTTGTTTGTGTTAGGCACTGTGTGGCCCTGTGGACAGGGATGGTATCTTTTTACTGTATATCTATCATAGATGTCCAGTAAAAAATATCATGCCTGCCCCCTGGGCCCCCCAGCACCAATCGCAAACTGTTTGGCTTTTTACCCAATTGTCTTTAAAAGTATGCTCTAAAATGCAACTTTTTAACCCATTATTTTAAACAAAGTCCCTGGGGGAACCCCCCCCCCAACCCTTCTTGATTGATACGGACTCCCTCCCTATGCTCGGTCGGTATGGCATATCTGGGGGAAATTTTTATGCCCCTCCAAGGATGGTATCTTTTTGCTGGATATCTATCATAGATGTCCAGTAAAACATATTACGTCTGCCCCTTGGGCCCCCCAGCACCAATTGCAAACTGTTTGGCTTTTTACCCAATTGTCTTTGTGTTCTGAACTTGTCTTGGGATATTTACCAGTATTTGTATATGTTTGGGAACATTTAACTATGTGTGTGTGTGATGCTGGCTCTCTGTTGTGCGGGTGGGATCCTACCCATGTTTGTTCATTCTGCACAAACATGGGTAGAAATGCACAAATATGCTCTAAAATGCAACTTTTTAACCCATTATTTTAAACAAAGTCCCTGGGGGAACCTCCCCTCCCCAACCCTTCTTGATTGATACGGGCTCCCTCGCTATGCTCGGTCGCAATGGCATATCTGGGGGAAATATTTACGCCCCTCCACTTAAAAAATTCACCAGCCGCCACTGGCCCTGGGACTGAGCTGGGGGCAGTGTGGGGGAGCCCAGGGTATGTGGTAGGAGCAGGATGGTCAAGAGCCATGGGATAGTGATGGGAGCAGGGTGGAGAGAGCCCATGGACTGGGTAGGAGTGGGATGAAGGAGCCCAGAGACTGTGATTGGAGCAGGTGAGGGAGCCCAGGGACTATACTGGGAGTAGGGTGCAGTGACACGTGCGATAGTTCATAGCTATTTGGACTTAATGTCCATTTGGTATTTTTGGGTGGGCACAGCCTGCCCACATACCCTAAAATGTTTGAAGACCTCTGTTCTAGATTGACATTCCAGTAGTCAATTTTGGAAGTCACTCGACTTTGGTCTTGAATCGACTCGAGTTCGAATCCCAGACTCTGGAGCACAATCAGATCGATTACATGCATGCGCACAAATGGTTTCACAAATCCGAGAACAGGGTAGAAATGTTTTGCCGGGTCTCAGATCTGGTAAAATGTGTCCCAATGCCCTGCCCTGGAGTGTGCAAAATGTCACCTTTCTTTGGCCGTGTGCTTGTCTGGGGGGGTTTACTGCTATTCATCTTGTTACCGGTGTCTGAGGTAGGGGTGGATTGGGAACCAAAAGAGGCTTTGGAAGTCATTTTCGAAGTGGCCCCCATTAGACATTTTGAGCAAGCCAAAGCCGTTCCCTATGAGAAAATGAGAAAATAAAATAGGCTACCACACAAAAGAGGCCCAGGGTGCAGAGGCCTCCTGGGAAATCCCCAGAGCTCCCTATAGGCCAGTCCACCCCTGGTCAGAGGTGCCCCTCTCTGAGGAGGTTTGTTGGTGTTTACAGTTCCTGTGTGTTGGTTGAATGTGGATATTGACCTATGGTTGTGCGTGTGGATAGTGCACAACCTCGCATTCATACAGGTAGATGTAAGCATGCAGGCAAAGCACATAAACAGATATTCAAATTAACCTTGCATCCGATGTATGTAAGGTTGATTTTCTTTAAATGCGTTGCCTTGTTGTGCTGCATCTATTAGTGGGCCTAATATCTGTTTATGTGCTTCCCCTGCATGCTTTCATCTACCTGTATGCATGCGCGGTTTTTTGTCCATTCAGGTTGTGCACTTGTATCCGTGCGGGGGTTTGCCTGTGTTTGTGCTTCAGCTGCCTCTGTGTGCCAGTCTGAATGGACTAGATGTACCACCGAGCAAGGTGGCCTTTTATCGGTTCCGGTGCTTGTCCATGAACCCTCGGGATGTGGCAATTGGCACTCAGGATGCACAGGGTGTAGCGCCACGGCTGTTGTTGGCCTTGGGCTGCTGTGGAAGACCATTCCGTGAGGAGGAGGGAGGGGAGTTCGACTGCGGCTCGCGCACAATGGCATCCCGCTCAAGGACTTTCTGCTCACCCTTAGCCATGCAGCTTCACTGGGGGTCAGGGCTGGTCCTATTTTGTTGCACACTGAGAGGGTGAGGCCTCACTGGCTCTGCAGTGTGACACGCTGAGGGCTCCCACACTACTCTCTAGAAGCACTGAGTGGGTAATGGCTTTCAGCTTTCTAATGTTTTGGTGGGGGTGGGGTGGGTAATCCAGGTGTGTTTTCCTATGTCTTGAATGAGGATGATAAAGGTGCCCATGGGTGAGGGCAAATTGCGGGCACACACTGAGAACAGCGCTGTTGCATATACACCGAGGGATGAGGGCAAGCCCTGCAGGGACGTCATTTCACCAAAATGTCAGGGCTAGCGGAAGTGACTTCACACGACCTTTGACCTCTGATATCACAGGCCGTGATGTCATTTGACAACCACCCCAAAGTGACATCACAGGAAGTGAAGGAACACGACCTTTCACCCCTTGACAAAAAAGGAAGTAGCATCACACGACCACCACCCCGAAGTGACATCACAGGAAGTGAAGGAACAATACCTTTCACCCCTTGACAAAAAAGGAAGTAGCATCACACGACCACCACCCCGAAGTGACATCACAGGAAGTGAAGGAACAAGACCTTTCACCCCTTGACAAAAAAGGAAGTAGCATCACACGACCACCACCCCGAAGTGACATCACAGGAAGTGAAGGAACAAGACCTTTCACCCCTTGACAAAAAAGGAAGTAGCATCACACGACCACCACCCCGAAGTGACATCACAGGAAGTGAAGGAACAAGACCTTTCACCCTTTGACAAAAAAGGAAGTAGCATCGCATAGCAGTGTTCCCAAGTACACTATGAAAAATATGGTTATGATATCCCTATAATGTGATAAACATTTCATACAAGAATGGATCACCATTTTTATCATTAATATCAGTGTGTATAGGTACGCGACTCCACCCCCTGAAGTGTGCCTGAAATAAACCTAACCTAAAGTCTAGCATTTATTGTATAGAATTTCAGAAAAACAAATCATTTGCTATTCCTATTCTTTATTATTTAGGGTCACGGCTCAAAGAGTTGCACTTGTGGAACCCCCTGTTTTTTTAAGAAGCCTGAACAAGAAAGCCAGACTCTCCAAAAATAAAGAGCGACCTGGCGCTGGCCACAGCACAGGGGCTCACATTTAAAACATATATTTTTTTTTAGAGGTAGTAGAGGTAGCAAGGCAAACCACAGGGGTGGCAATGGAGACCTCAGTAGTCACAACTGAGACCACTGGCTACCCCCAAATGACGTCCTTTAAACCTTGTTCTGCTGATGGCATGAGGGCTAGCCATATTCTGATACAATCCCTTGCCTCGGCAGTAAAGGCCCTTATCGCGATATTGAAACCTACCTCATTCAGTCAGTAAATGGGGATTATGTGTTGGCTACTCTTAACCCGATTTTAGACAGCACTGTAAAAGTGCCACAGGGCAACGTCAGGCTTTGGCTATTTAAGGACATATATAAAAGATACTGAACCTGCAAACTTAGGGTCGGTCCCTGGCGTTGTGTGGCGGGGTGTAAAAGGGCTCTGGTGAAACTGCGCCAGAGAGTGCCCGAAGTTGAGGTTTGACCCGGGAAAGCAAAGGCAAAACAAGAGAGATTTGCTGCGCTGCAGTCAGTGATCTCCTTCCTCACACAATTCTTTCTCAGCATAAACTCTTCACATGAACCTTTTACGCTTCGACCCCAGTTTTGTTGGAAAGGTGTGGCTTTGGCCTAGCGTATGCTGCAGTCTTTGCCATTACGGACACCTGGCATTCTACAAAGCGAGGTGTTAGTGGTTGTGCCACGGTGGATGAGAGCTGCTCTTAGTGTGGACCGCATGTGGTCAGGCTTATGATATGGCATTTATAACACGCCTGTACACAAGTGTTTCTAGACGCATAAAGACAAGGAAGAGGAAACAAAGGGAGGACGCAAATAACGATCTTACTAGGCCTTGTGTCATTCAGACAGTGCAAGTGCAGGGAAGAGGGAAGGAGAGAAGTGCTAGAGGGTAAGGAGGAAGTGCAGTTGGACTTCCTTTAAGCATCACATACTCATGGTGGCCCTGAATCATGTTGTGCCCATCTACGACTTGAATCCTGGCTTGCACTTGCTGGTCTCTTGCAACATAAGGTGTTCAGTTTTGACCTCTGCAGCTTGGATGTGCTCTCTGCTCTCTCCATTTTTGTATGTGCTCTATAACATTGTATTTTGCAGGCATTGCTTCTTCTTCCCTTTCACCACACTCACTGTTTCTCAGTCTTCTCTTCCTCTCCCTGTCTATTCCCTCTTCCACCCACTCACTATATTCTATGCACTTACTCTATCAGAAATGTTGTCAGGCCGAGTACGATAGTCGCTTGTCTGTCTCATCTCCTTCCTCACCCTCCATCCGCTCCTTAATCAATATCAATGCTCTTGCACTATCTGAAATGTTGTGAGACCTAGTACGATAGCTAATTTCAGATTCTTAATGTCTCAAGGCCTTGTAAGAATGTTATTGTATTTTCCCTTTCTCCCTCCCCTGCCTTAAAGCGCTTTGAAACATATGGGTATAGGCGCTATACAAATAAACTATCAATCAATTAATCTATCAACTCACAAGTGCAGCCAGTGGGTGGCTCATAAGTGCAGATAGAAGGGACTGTAGGGTTGCAGCTGTGGAGCCCGGAGGCAGTGCAATGGCAACTGGACATGCAGGAGCCTGGGCCCAAATTCAGAGGGTGACCAGGTGACTAGTGCGCAGAGCAGTCAGGTGAATCAGCAGGGGAGATGAAGAGAGATTGCAGAAGCGAAAAGGAAGGTCTTGAGCCGCTTCCGGAATCAGAGGTGGTTCTGCTCTAGTTTGAGAGAGGCAGGGAGGCTGTTCCAGAGGGAAGCCCCAGCCGAGAAGATATATCTGCCCCTAACTCTCTGCTTGTGGAAGAGTCTGAGCTTCAGAGAGTTGGAGGTGGATGAGCGGAGAGCTAGAGAAGGAAGATGTGTAAGAGAAAGTTGGAGGTAGATCAGTCTCGGCCCCAAAAAGCCTTGTGGATGATACAGAGGGTCTTGAAGTTGAATCTTGCAGCCACAGGGAGCCAGATAAGAGATTTCAGAGCTGGAGAGATAAGATCCCTGGACTTGAGGCCAATGACAAGTCTCGCAGTCCTGTTCTGGATAAGTTGTAAAGGTTGAAGAGTAGAGACAGGAACATTTAGAAAGAGGCTGTTGTAATAGTCCAGCCTACAGAGGACCAGAGCTCCGGACATAGTGAACTTCTGGGGGAAAGTGAGAAAAGCAATAATACCTCTGAGGAGGTGCAGCTGATAATTTGACTTCTTAGAGACGTCAGAAATATGAGGAGAGATGGAGAGGGTGGAGTCGAAGATGACAACAGGGTCCTTAGCCCCACAGGAAGGAGCAGGAAGAGGGCCCAGAGTGGGAGGCCAGAGAGAGATAGGAAAGGAGGGTGCGGGTGTCCCAATAAGGAGGATTTCAGTCTTACTGGCATTAAGGCAGAGATCGTGATTACATAGACGCAGCTCCTAGATACTGGGTGATGCCAGAAACCCAGGAGCTGGTTTTAGCTCCTGCTAATTGAATCTTAATTTCGAGCCCTGCAGGGTGCACTGGCCAGGGTCTCTGCATGGGCTAGCTCATTGTTATTCATGAACCTGATGACCCAGGTTGGCCGGGCTACTTATCAATTTTCATGAATAACAATGAGTTGGACAGTGACAATGCTGGGCACTGATGCTGGCCATGTCCGCACACTGCACCACTCAGCCAGCATGACATTGCTGCACATTCTCTACTGTAATAACCATAAAGGTGGGTTGACAACAACAGCGCAGTGACCAGCTGGCGGCCCCAACCCAGGGGCAAGGTCAGCAAAAAGGCTAATATCAAAGAGGAGTTGATGTCATGAGTGACAACCCATATAAGACAATCTTGCTGCAGTGTTTGATAGGCAAGTTCATCAATTAAGCAATGATTTTGACTGCATTTGTCCATCAAATTTACGGTACGGGGAAAGCATGCTTGCTTTTGTGGATAGTTAACATTTTCCACTTGCCACCAATAGGATCAGAGCAAAATGTTAATAATGATGTGTTTTAAAGAAACACTTAAACATTAGTTTATTTCAAAATACAACTACTATGTTATGTCGATTGATAACTGTAAATCGTACAGTGGATCCATCACTCTCAACTAGCTGGTGGGAATTGCAGCTATAACCACAAATTCGTTGACACAGTATGGACCAGCGGTGCGTAGTGTCAATGATGGATGGGGAGTTGTCCACCCCAACGTGTAACCAGCGTGCTAGAAAATATTTAGGCCCTGCCACTTATTGTCTTCCAAATTAAGCACTGCTCAACACCTTGCAGCAAATAGTGGCCCAGGACTAGGATTCCCTGTGTGGCTAGCTACACAGTTCCTTGTTCAACTTGCCCCTTTCCACTCCCACAGAGGATCATACACCAATCTCCCCCAACCCCCTGGACCTCCAACTCCCTAACTGGTGCACTCTGGTTACTGAACAACACCTGGAAATCTGATTGCACTTTGAACATTACCACTGAAAAGTGTCTGGACAGAACACTTCATTAGATGGACCACTAAAGGTAGCAACTATAACCATCCTAGCTTGATTTGGGGACAGGACATGTTACGCACTCAATTGGGATGCCCTACCTAATTATCATGGGGCTTACCTGAGAACTCAGAACGCTCAATTCATAGGTTTTTCACTGGATGTAGTGAGGAAGTATGCCAGTTTAACTTGGGGTGTAGGACACGATAAGCACTTAGATAGCGCTTGGGGGTAGGAATGGTGATGCACTAAGATACTCCTGGGGGCATGGAACACGATGCACTTAGACAGTTGTTTCCTTTGGGGATGGGAAATGATACCACGAGTTTTAGACCATAGGTGGAAATGTCTATTTAACTAATTTGCATATTGCAGTCAAAGAATGTCACTAGCCAGGACCTTCCCAATGGTAGTATGCCAACCCCACCAGAAGATGCACTCGCACAACCAGCCTATCACCTTGGAAGACTTAGGGGTCCGAAAACGCCTGACGAAGTGACATCAAACATAAACTTTGTCCAGGTTTAAGGTATGTATAAATGCACATCGTCGGCGGACACATGCCGCAGGCACGTTCTCCATCCATGCACTCTAAAATGCAGCCACAGCTATGTCAAGTTCAGTCTAGCTGCTCAATAGCCTCCCGCACTGAAACCCCTAACGTGCCTCAACACCTCAGCCATTATTATACAGTGACAACTATGACAAATTCGCTCTAGCTTGGACACACATCGAGTCTCCTGCAATAGCACTCTGCCTTGACCACCGACAGCCTGACTACCTGACCTCTTGGGTTGCTTTCTGGAGCCTAGCCAGCCCTGCTGAGTCCTAATCCCAGCAGAATTCACACATGCATCTTAAAGTCCACTCTTAGAACGTATTCCCATACCTGGCCTTTGGTCCCTGAGGGAGTTACAACCACAAAGTGCTTTGAGGCAATACAATTGGGAAAATGGCGCTATATAAATGATGACTACAATACAATACTGAAAACGATAACATTTCAGAAGTATGCTCTGCAATCAGAGAGAATTGGAGTGAGCTCATTTAGCACATCCAGGATAACGTAGTTGATGGACTCACCCAGTGGAGACCAAAGGGGAGCAAAACTGGGCAAAAGGTTTCCCAGTGGACGACTCTACCGTAGATGCACACGTGAATTTCACACAGCATCCTCATAGACTTTCACACAGGTGTGTAGTTCAACTTGATTCCAGAGTGTGTGCAAGCATCCAGGCATTCTGGAAGCGACACCCCTCACCTTCTGAGGTAGGTAGAGGCCATGACCATGCACTGCAACATTTATATCCCGCTCACTCTTTAAGGTCACAAAGTTAGGTCATTGAACCCGGTCCAGGATTTACACAGGGTTTTTTGGTAGAGACACCCCCAGAGTACAGCACCCCACATTCCATTACATGTGTATAAAAATAGCTGCCATGAACCACTAGAGCCCACACAGCCATTTGTGTGTGCAGTCTTGCAAAGGGAATAATATACCTTTTGACACCCTAACTGTGCAATGTTTAAAACATGTAGGCAAGGCTGGATTATGCATATCAACCCCCAGAAGAGATCAGCCTCAGCCTAATAGAAACCCAATCTCCCACATCACCATTGCCATCCCCATAAAGCTCTTAGCAGGCCTCCTCCATGCAGCCCAGTCCAGTGCTTGCTCCCAGTGGAGGCACAGACCGAAAGCTGTCCCCATTTAAGAGTACCCGTAGTTCTTCCCAGCTTTCCTTTCTATAGAACATGGCAGTGCGTGGCCCTTTGTGGCATAGGGAGTAGGTGGAAGAGTATACACTCCTGCTCCTTTGGCCATCACTTGAATACACCTAGGCAGTCCAAGGAGGCCTCAAATCCTGTGCTTAAGGTGCCAGACAGCCTCTGCATACGGGCCTCATAGTGGACAGTTGCCCTTGTAGAGTATTGTGCTTAATGCAACTGTCTCCTTTGACTCAGCTAGCCTGCCATGCATTACTGTACCACCTTGCATCTAATGTAATTCTCTCAAACTGCATTTCAGTGGACTATTGACCAATACTCAATATGCAAGGTTGTCACTTGTTCTCTCTTTTCCACCCAACGCCAAACTGGCATCACTTGATTGGGAAAAATTATTTTGCCAAACTCTCCTTTTTTTGTCCTTTAGCACTCATTCTGCCCAAAGCCACTCCCTAGTTCTGACACCTCCGTCTGTGGGCTGGGTTTTACCTGAACACCCTCCGGTTTTCAGCAGGAGGAAATCCAATATAATGGTCTGGTTAGTAGCCCCCACAACCCTTAGACACCGTTAACCACACCTTGCAGATATCACACATCCACAACATGACAGCATAATACCACCACCACTACATTAGTAAATGCTTCCAGTAAAGTTCTTCCGGTCAATAGGGGAAGCTCTCCTCAGGGGTGGACTGGCCTATAAGGAACTCTGGAGATTTCCCGGTAGGCCTCTGCACCAGGGGCCTCTTTTGTGTGGTAACCTGTTATTTCCAAATGTCCTCATAGGAAAGGGGTTGCACTTGCTGAAAATGTGTAGTATGGGGCCACTTTGAACAGGGCCTCTTTTAGTTCCCAGTCCGCCCCTGGCTCTCATCACAATAGCTCACCTTTATGTTTTAATTTCCCTACATATTGTGAATAAAGTCTGCACAGTTTTGTCTTCCTGACTTTTCAGCTCTCTTGCCCTTTCCCACTCTCCTTCGCCCTTTTTCCTTTTCACCCCATATACCACAGTCTATCTGCCACTCTGGGTGGGGTCCATATTCCGCTCTATTTGGAAAAGGTTTGGCACTTCGGTGTCTGCAGTATAAAAAACTAGTAGCATGACATCACAGGGCACATTCAGAGGTGGGGTTCTGATGAAGCCTTTGATGAGAAATCAGTCGAGAAAGGTCAGGGAAGCAGTCATGAACATCACCAGAAATACAGAGGTGCAGCCCAGGACTTTCAATCTCACAATTCGCCCCCTAGATTACGAAGAAGGATGCCAATTGCCCTTGGACCTGTTCCCAGGTTCTAATCAAAAGAACTTTCTTGAAAGCCAGTCCGCATTGACATGACCAACGTTTTTTCTAAGAATTGAGTTGAGGGTAGATCTCTGTCTTCGGATGCGGCCTCCCTTTGGAACAGCCTCCCTGCCACCTTGCAACTGGAGGAGATCCATCTCTGGTTCTGGAAGCAAGACGTTCCTCTTCGCTTCTGCCTTTGCCCCATTTTCTCCGCTGCTGATCTGCTTTCTCTCTCGGCACTGTGCAACTGGCCACCCTCTGTTCTCCAGGCCCAGGTACCTGGTCACCCTGCCTCCCTCCTACACTGCCTCTGGGCCACCCCATGCACTGGGGTCTGTATCTGTACCCATACAGTCCCCCGCTCTCTTTTCTTCTGCACTTATCAGATACACCCTATCTGAGTAACCTTGCACTTTGCCACTTGCTGGCTGGACTACCACTTTTTATAGCCATATTTATTTATTTAATTTTACTTAATATTATTTATTCTGTTCTCTCCTTTGTACCGCACTTTCTACTTCTCTCCGCTTCCATGCACTTTCCCCCTTTTTCCCCTTCCCCATGCACTTGTGCGCTCTTAGGGGCCGATTCATGGAACAAACGTGCGCCGAAAATCTTCGCGCAAGCAGGCGCAAGCGGAAAAAAACAGGCGCACGCGCACGCGTGCGATTCATGGAAATCCCTGCGCGTGTTCACCTCGGGATGTGCGCCAAACCCGTGCATGGCGCACAAGTCACTGCAACATTCCGAAAGGCGTGCGCGACGCGCACAGTGAAAGCACATAACCTCGGCGCATGCACCAGAAAGTGGGCGGGACACGGGGCGTAACGAGCGGAATGGGGAACAACGCGCGAAAATAAGGGCGTAACTGGGGATGTACTGCAGGGAAGCAGACGGAACGCCCACACGCACTCGAACCACACATATTCATGGAATCGAAAAGGGCAAAGCCACGCACAGCCAAAGACACGCACAAGCTGAAACACGTCCGCCACACGAAGGCAGGCGGTAGAGTCCCAGCGCATCACAAAAGTGGCAACATACAGCAATTGGGCCTGTGCGAGCGGGGCATGTGTATTGCGGGGGTGCGCGGGAAGCAACACACGCGATCGAGCGGGGTACGTGTATTTCGGGGGTGCGTGGGAAGTCACACACGCGATTGAGCGGGGTACGTGTACATCGGGGGTGCGCGGGAAGTTACACGCGATTGAGCGGGGTACGTGTATTTCGGGGGTGCGCAGGAAGTCACACACGCGATTGAGCGGGGTACGTGTATTTCGGGGGTGCGCGGGAAGTTACACACGCGATTGAGCGGGGTACGTGTATTTCGGGGGTGCGCGGGAAGTTACACACGCGATCACATCAGGGTACGTGTATTTCGGGGGTTTGCAGGAAGTTACACAAGCAATCTCATCAGGGTACGTGTATTTCGAGGTGCGGGGGAAGTATCCCACGCAACATCAGCAGGGTACGTGTATTCCAGGGGTGCGCGGGAAGTTCCACACGCAATTCCATCAGGGTACGTGTATTACAGGGGTGCGCGGGAAGTTCCACACGCAATCTCATCAGGGTACGTGTATTACAGGGGTGCGCGGGCAGCAGCACACGTGAATTGCACGTGTGGGTCCTCCCAGGTGTTCCCTCTACACCCTCCACGGCCCCTGCAGGTGGCTCACACCACAGGGGCCTACCCTGCACATGTCCTGCAGGCACCCCATCCACCATGGCCATGCCCCCCAGCCAACCCACATGTCAACTTGCACTACTGCCCACCAACGCATGTCCCCCTGCACCCCCAGCCACCAGGGGCACGCTCCACCAGGCCCCCACCCATGTCTCCCACCACCCCCACCCCCCAGCACTGTGGGGCACCTGCCAGCAGACCCCCACCCATGTCCAGCTCATGTTCCCCACCACCCCCACCCCCCAGCCACCAGGGGCATCCTCCACCAGGCCCCCACCCATGTCTCCCACCACCCCCACCCCCCAGCACTGTGGGGCACATGCCAGTAGGCCCCCACCCATGTCCAACTCATGTTCCCCACCACCCCCACCCCCCAGCCACCAGGGGCAGCCTCCACCAGGCCACCACCCATGTCCAACTCATGTTCCCCACCACCCCCACCCCCCAGCAGTGCAGGGGCAGCCTCCACCAGGCCCCCACCCATGTCTCCCACCACCCCCACCCCCCAGTCACCAGGGGAAGCCTCCACCAGGCCCCCACCCATGTCTCCCACCACTCCCACCCCCCAGCAGTGCAGGGGCAGCCTCCACCAGGCCCCCACCCATGTCTCCCACCACCCCCACCCCCCAGCCACCAGGGGCACCCACCACCAGGCCCCCACCCATGTCTCCCAGCACCCCCACCCCCCAGGGACAGCCTCCACCAGGCCCCCACCCATGTCTCCCAGCACCCCCAACACCCAGCAGTGCAGGGGCACCCACCACCAGGCCCCCAACCATGTCCCCCAGCACCCCCACCCCCCAGCCACCAGGGGCACCCACCACCAGGCCCCCACCCATGTCTCCCAGCACCCCCACCCCCCAGCCACCAGGGGCAGCCTCCAACAGGCCCCCAACCATGTCTCCCACCACCCACACCCCCCAGCCACCAGGGGCACCCACCACCAGGCCCCCACCCATGTCTCCCACCACCCCCACCCCCCAGCACTGTGGGGCACCTGCCAGCAGGCCCCCACCCATGTCCAACTCATGTTCCCCACCACCCCCACCCCCCAGCAGTGCAGGGGCACCCACCACCAGGCCCCCACCCATGTCTCCCACCACCCCCACCCCCCAGCCACCAGGGGCACCCACCACCAGGCCCCCACCCATGTCTCCCAGCACCCCCACCCCCCAGCCACCAGGGGCAGCCTCCACCAGGCCCCCACCCATGTCTCCCACCACCCCCACCCCCAGCCACCAGGGGCACCCACCACCAGGCCCCCACCCATGTCTCCCACCACCCCACCCCCCAGCACTGTGGGGCACCTGCTAGCAGTCCCCCACCCATGTCCAACTCATGTTCCCCACCACCCCCACCCCCCAGCAGTGCAGGGGCAGCCTCCAGCAGGCCCCCACCCATGTCTCCCGTCCACCCCCACCCCCAGCCACCAGGGGCAGCCTCCACCAGGCCCCCACCCATGTCTCACACCACCCCCACCCCCCAGCCACCAGGGGCACCCACCACCAGGCCCCCACCCATGTCTCCCACCACCCCCACCCCCCAGCACTGTGGGGCACCTGCCAGCAGGCCCCCACCCATGTCCAACTCATGTTCCCCACCACCCCCACCCCCCAGCAGTGCAGGGGCAGCCTCCAGCAGGCCCCCACCCATGTCTCCCACCACCCCCACCCCCCAGCCACCAGGGGCAGCCTCCACCAGGCCCCCACCCATGTCTCCCACCACCCCCACCCCCCAGCACTGTGGGGCACCTGCCAGCAGGCCCCCACCCATGTCCAACTCATGTTCCCCACCACCCCCACCCCCCAGCCACCAGGGGCAGCCTTCACCAGGCCCCCACCCATGTCTCCCAGCACCCCCACCCCCCAGCAGTGCAGGGGCACCCACCACCAGGCCCCCACCCATGTCTCCCAGCACCCCCACCCCCCAGCCACCAGGGGCAGCCTCCACCAGGCCCCAACCCATGTCTCCCAGCACCCCCACCCCCCAGCAGTGCAGGGGCACCCACCCATGTCTCCCAGCACCCCACCCCCCAGCCACCAGGGGCACCCACCACCAGGCCCCCACCCATGTCTCCCAGCACCCCCACCCCCCAGCCACCAGGGGCAGCCTCCACCAGGCCCCCACCCATGTGTCCCACCACCCCCACCCCCCAGCCACCAGGGGCAGCCTCCACCAGGCCCCCACACATGTCTCCCACCACCCCCCAGCCACCAGGGGCACCCACCACCAGGCCCCCACCCATGTCTCCCAGCATCCCCACCCCCCAGCCACCAGGGGCAGACTCCACCAGGCCCCCACCCATGTCTCCCACCACCCCCACCCCCCAGCCACCAGGGGCAGCCTCCACCAGGCCCCCACCCATGTCCAACTCATGTTCCCCACCACCCCCACCCCCCAGCCACCAGGGGCAGCCTCCACCAGGCCCCCACCCATGTCTCCCACCACCCCCACCCCCCAGCCACCAGGGGCAGCCTCCACCAGGCCCCCACCCATGTCTCCCACCACCCCCACCCCCCCAGCAGTGCAGGGGCAGCCTCCACCAGGCCCCCACCCATGTCTCCCAGCACCCCCACCCCCCAGCCACCAGGGGCACCCACCACCAGGCCCCCATCCATGTCTCCCAGCATCCCCACCCCCCAGCACTGTGGGGCACCTGCCAGCAGGCCCCCACCCATGTGCAACTCATGTTCCCCAGCCAACATGTCATCACAATCCAGATCCCTGGTCCCTATGGTCAGCCTCCAAATGCAAAACAACCACCCGAGTATTGCATCCACCCACTCATAATTTGCAATTACATCACAGAACACCAATTGCAAGTTCCGAAACAAACACATTTCCCTCACATACACCCAATGGGTGTCAGTGAATCTCAAAACACATATCATGAAATGCATGAAACCAATGAGATACCACACATTGAAGTTCACCAAAAAAAATATGTATTAAAGGAAACATAAATAGAATCAAAAATGAAGAAACAGAAAGTGAATGTACAAAAATGAAAAGAAGCATGCCCGTTAAAAAAAGCAAAACCAAAAATAAAATTCCAAAGTAATGTTGTCCAAAGTCAATGTCCACAAAACAAAATCCAATGGGAAATAAAAAAGAAAGCCATTGCTCCATGGTTAAAATGTGAAAAAAAAAATACAATCCAACAGTGAACTATGTACATGGGAACAAGCCAGGGTCCATTATCCCAACAAAAGAAAGGAAACCTATCTAACTACACTAACTAATAAAATAAACTATATACAAAAATGTGGCCAATGTCCGAAAGGTCCAAATAAAATCAAAACAAAAATGAAACCTAACACTACCTACATAACTATGTACAAGGGCAGCGGGCTAGTTTCACGGCTCACTTGTGGATGTCCCGGGCCAGGGCATCATCGAACTCCTCCTCAATGTCCCAGAGGCGGTCCTCCTCCATAGCCCCGAGGGTCCGCAGGGCCGGCGACGTGTCCACCTCCAAACCCCTGCGGATTGCCTCGAGGCACTCGGCCCGCCTCAGGGCCCTCCGCATGGAGTTCTCCGCCCTGACCATTGTGAGCCGTGCCTCTTCCGCCCGCTGCCGCTCCGCATCTATGGCGTGGCCCAACCGCTGCCACACGGAAGACGCTCTCTGTCCTGGGTCCTCCTGCCCTCCGGCCGATGCCTGCCCCTCCGATGTTGAAGGCCCCGAGCCTTCATGGCTCCCACCACGTTGCTGCTGCTGCTGTGCCTCTGCCCGTGCACTGCCTCCTGCTGCCTGCACATACTCCGCCGGCTGGGGTGCAGTCGTAGATGTGGCCACCCCTGCTGGACGTCCAACTCCCGACTGTGGCAGGGATGCCTCCTCCACCAGCCTGGCCGCACCGTCAGAGGCAGCTCCACAGGGCACCCAGGTGACTGATGGGTGGGAAGATGGCATGGAGGACGACTGGCGCGTAGGGGGTCCAGTTGAGGAGGGGGTCGTAGCAAGCCCCATCAGACGGAGGAATCCGGCCTGGGTGACCTGTCCCAGCAGGCTGACGTGGTCAACGAGCCATTCGAGATGACGTGCAGTCTCCTCATGAAAAGACTGCAGGTCACCTCGCATGGCCCGTTGACGCAACGCCACACCAGCCAGGACAGGCTCAACCCGGACCCGGATAGCCACGTCCGCAGGCAGAGGAAGGCCAGTTGACGTGAGCTCATCCCCTGCCTGAAAACGGGTCTGGACGTAGGCATCCCTGCTGGTGCAAGATGATGCAGGGACAGGATCAGGGACAGGATTGCACACAGGCACCTCTGCGGCGGCCTGTGCTGACTCCTGTCCCTGGTCCTGCACTGCACCACTAGCACCAGTGGGATCCCCACCTCCAGACCCCGTCTCTGGTGCTTGCACGGCCTCCTCCTCCACCAAACCCCCCACCAACCTGGATGACTCCGTGCCATCTTCCCCTGTTGGGCCCTGTGGGGTCCCAGCTGCCCCTTCTGCTGCCGAGGAGTCCAACTCCAACCTCTGCCTCTTGGACCTCCCCCCGGCAGCTGCGGCCTGGGACGCGGCACCGGACTCCTCACTCCCTGACGAGAGCACAACATGGGAGGGGAGCCGCACACATGAACCATACCACAGCCATATCGCAACTGCCAGCACCATCCATACACATACAACAGCATGAGCAGCCAAAGGTGAGCCAGACATCACATGCAACACAGGAAGTGCACCACACATGTACACACACCACCACACTTGCATGCATGTGTACACCTCTGCCAAGTGTCGCAGTGTTCAGACGGGCATCCATGTCACATCTGCCAATCAGGCTTCCACATACCGCTGTCACATGCATCTATGTTGCATCACTGTTGCACCCTTGTCAAATACACACACATGCACATGTACACAGTGCTGATACATGCAGCCGAAAACAACATACATGCGTGACATCACGGACATGTCTACTGACATACACATTCATCCAAACATGTGTGCCCACACAACTGCATTTGGCATGCAAGCCTACACACACAAGCACCATCCATGTCTCACACATTCCAGCCCTTGCATGTGTTAGCCCCACGGCCCTGTACACCCCCACCCATACTCGACCCCATACAAACAGATGTGCAACCTGCACACTACTGAATAATCACCACACACACTGCTCACAATCAGGATGCATGTACACTCACTGCTCGACTCCAGACGGGTCTGCCTCTCAAGGACCTGGACGTGGAGCGCTGGGGATATGCGTTCCAGGACCCTCATCTGTTCTTCCGACAAGTGGCCCCGGCGCCCCTTGGCATCCGCTGCCTTCAAGAGGCGCCGGGCCTTGTTCAGGGTCCTGGACCTGAAGTCCTCCCAGCGCTTCTTGACATGTTGTAAATCGCGGACTGCCACCCCCTCCGCGTTGATGGCAGTCACAATGTCAGTCCAGATCCGAGTCCGTCCTTCCTTGTCGGCGCGGGAACTTCCGAAGAGGGCATCATACTGCCCCAGGACTTGCTCCACCAGGACACCAACTTCGGTGGCACTAAAGCTGGTGCCCCTCTGCCTCTCTGGCCGGGGGTTGTCAGTAGTCTCAGATGGTGTTTGCCCCGACATGACAACCCCAGAGGCAGGAGTGGGTGGCCAACTGGGTCCTGGGGCTGGGCTGTGGAGCGATGGAATCCCAGTCGGGAGTCTTCGGGTCCAGCAGGGGTGGTCACAGCAACAGCACCCCTGGCTGATGTGCAGGCAGCAAATGGCAGGGCACGTGGGCAGCAGGCAGTCAGGCAGCAGCAGATGGGAGCGTGTTCGGGGCTCTGGGGGACAGTAGTTCGGCCTTCTGGGCAGGAGCGTGGTCTTCCGTGTGATAACGCGTGGCCAGCTTGATACGGAGTGATTTGGCACGTGAAAAATCTGCACGTCAGCGTGTAATTCGAGGAAAGGCCCTTAGCGCGTAAGCGCGTCTGCACGCATACGCATTTTCATTGGACAGAAGGCCCCTCAAGCGCAAGCGCCCCTGTGACGTGACGCGTACAGACGTGCATGGGCATTTCAGCGCGCATGAAAAACTGCACGTCCGCGTGTAATACGAGGAAAGGGCCAATGCGCGTAAGCGCGTGTGGAAAACCACGTCCACGTGTAATACGAGGAAAGGCCCTTAGCGCGTATGCACGGCAGCACGCATATGCGATTTCATTGGACCAAAGGCCCTTAGCGCGTGAGCGCGTCTGTGACGTGACGCGCGCGGGTGTTTCCCTCATTGCACGTGATGACAGAACACACGTGGATTTCCACCAATCGCGTGTGAAAGTTCCCGGCACCCCGGAACACACGTACCCAGGCTAATCGCGTGTGGAACTTCCCGCGCACCCCGAAACACACGTACCCAGGCCAATCGCGTGTACGATCACTCCCCTCCGATCACACGCGATGACACTCGGACCTACAGTCTTACCACGTATCCGAATACGGGAAACCCGCGCACGGCAAAAGACGTGCACAGGCGTCAACGCGTCTGCCCAAACGAAGGCAGGCGGAGGCGTCCCCGCGCACAGCATAAAAGTGCGCGCAAACAACAAACTCGTATATACAGCTACGATGAATGCCCCATTTGTCGCTGCACCTATCGTGGGACACCGCAGGAGGAGGAGAATAGCCAGGGCACGCATTTTCACACCACGGACAAGCCTTTTTGGGATGCCTGACGACCAGGTCTACGGCAGGTATAGGTTTCCACCCCATATCATCCTAGACCTGGTCAGGGAGTGGGAAGATGACCTCACATCCCCCACCCTTTGCTCCCAAGCATTGAGCCCCTTGGAGAAGCTGCTCAATGTCCTGCATTTTTTGGCCACTGGGTCATTTCAACGGACCACTGCCATAGTGGGGGGGGTCTCACAGGCCACGCAGTCACGCTGCCTACACCAGGTACTGGCAATCATGACAGCGCGCCCCTCAGTCCGCAGGCACATATACATGCACAGAACACCCGCAGAAAGGCAGGCCGTTGTCCTGGATTTTTTCAGGGTGGCCCACTTCCCCAAAGTGCTCGGTGCCATAGATTGCACCCATGTGGCCCTACGTCCACCTAGGGCCATTGAGCACATCTACCGAAACCGCAAGCACTGGCATTCCATCAATGTACAGGTGGTATGTGATGCAAAGGGAATCATCACCTCTGTCTATGCAAACTACCCTGGCTCCACCCATGACAGTTTCATATACAGAATGTCCGTCCTGAGCCGGGCCCTGGAAGCTGGGCAGCATGGCGACACATGGCTCCTAGGTCAGTACAAATGCCCTTGCACATGCATGCAAGTCACACACAGACAAAGAGCCAAACCCTAATGATCTCAACTATTATCACCTCCCCAGGGGACAGTGCCTACCCTCTGAGCAACCACATGATGACGCCAATCCGGAACCCCACCACACCACCCCAGGTAAGATACAACGCCGCCCATATTGCAACCTGGGGCATAGTGGAGCGCACATTCGGAGTGCTCAAGTCACGTTTCCGCTCCCTTGACCGCTCTGGTGGGCAACTACTCTATTCACCACCAGTAGTGTGCAGGATCATTGTGGCAGCATGTGTCCTGCACAATGTTGCAACACGGCAGGGCGTCCCGGTGGACATGGTGGTGCCCCCAAATCCCCAACCACAGGCACAGGCGCTGCCCATGGGAGGGGACAGGGCACATGGCGAGGAAGCCCGGACCCAGCTTGTGGCCACATTTTTCACCTAAACTCCCACCCCTGCGGAGTGCACACAGGCCTGGCACATACCAGGTGACAATCGATGATGACAAAGAGACAGTGAACTGTCACAACCCTACCACCCTGAGATAGTTGCCATGGAAGTGCCACATCGTCTGCATCCCTAGCTACTTAAACACAAGCTATCCTGTGTGACCAAAAGGCACACATATGACATATGACATGATATGGGCCATACACAAGTATTTCAAGGCGCAATGAGGCAGGGAGGGGGGAACAAGAGAAGACAGACAACGGTACTACTAGGCCAGGTGTCATTGAGATCGTGCAAGTGCAGGGGTAGGGGGAAGGGACAAGTGCAAGGGGAAGGGTGGGGGGGAGTCCAGTACAGGGGAAGTAGCCCAAAAAAATAATACATAGGTCAGCTGGTGGCAACTGCAAAGGTAAGTGCAGACAAGTGCTGGGAAGGGAGGGCTGTAGGGATATAGAGACAGTACTGCAGTGCAGGGGTTGCCAGGGAGGCAGTGCAAGTGGAGAGTGGCTGGGCCAGGGACCGAGGTCGGTGAGAGTGGCCCAGTTGCAGCTCCTGTGCAGTTCCATTGAAGAATTCTGCAAGGGAGAGGCAGATAGTAAGCAGAAGTAAAGAGGAAGGTCTTGAGGTGCTTGCAGAACTGGAGATGGTTCCCCTCAAGTTCAAGTCAGGCAGGAAGTCTGTTCCAGGGGGAGGGCCCTGCTGCGGAGAGAAATCTACCCCCAGCTAATTGCTCTGAGAAGCGGATGACCCGGACATGCAAGGTGTGCATCACACACACCTGCAAAACAGGCCATGGCCATCACTGTCATGTCACTCAAACCTTCCCAAACATCAACATGACATGGCAAGCAATACCCATACACCAACACAGTAACGATAAGCTACACATTGCCATGTCCTAAATGAACAGTGGCATCGGACAATGATGCCTGACCCTGAATCAGATGAAATGACAGACCAACAAAATCTCCCACCCAAAATAAGTCATTTCCAAATGCATTACAACAGTCATAGACGTAACATAACAATGAATGCCTGTCTACATGCACATTATGCATTGCAAAATCAACACTGCAGCTCATGTGTGCAGTGTCCTACTCCTGCATCACACTGCTCAGCGCACAGCACAGTGAACAGCCATTGCGTGTGATGCACACCCTGAGCATCACATCTAAGTGACAGACCACATCAAACATCAAATTAGGCATGTACTGGATCCATAATCGGTCACAGAACATTTGCTGCCGGGACACAGTGGGCACCAGAAGGCAAACAGTGTACACGTGGATATGCAAGGGTGGGAGTACATGTAGTGCATCAGAGTGCAAGTGTGTGGTTCTGCAAGGACATGCACTCCACATATGCATGTGCACTCAAGTGACCATCAGTGTTCCCTACACATCACATGTGAACATCCACCATGTGTACACCCCAGCATGTCAAACCACAACTATCCCCTTGCACCTGAAAGGAAAACACAACACATGAACAGGCATTGATCAGCAGAACACAACATGTACATAGGATACCACCATTACTATGTCAGAGTTCCCATCACACTGTAGGGCAAGGCAACTATCAACAACAACCCACCCCCCCCCTCACAAATGACCATGACCCACTGAACAACTGCACCTGGGTCATGGAGCCTCCAACCCTCAATTCCACCTGGCCACAGGATCACCTTTACCCTTCGTCACCATCTCCCACCTTGTGTGTAAAAAGATGCCTGAACCCTCAGAATCCACACTCATTTCCAAAATCACAAAATCCAAGGCATAAAAACGAACCCCGACACCCTCCAGTAGATGACTTGACGTAGCAGTACCTCACAAAGGCCAAGTACTACCACAATGATGCAACAACCAAGGTAGCACAGCAAAACAATGTCACGACAGGATGTGAGACATGTGTGGTACATGACATAGGATGATGCACCATGAATGGATGTGTACTGTCACAGGTCCCCTGTGCAGGTGCGGGAGTGTCACGAAACAACCACCCCCACCATGTCCCGGGTGCCTGCAAGGCCAAACTCACACAGGCCCTGAGACCCTGGTGAGGAAGGAGGTTCAGGGATATGCAGTCGGGACAGGTGTTGACACACTGGATGACTGGAATGAGTGGCAGGAGAGGGGAGGAGGAATGACACATGAAACTAGGGAATGCACGAAAATGTACAACCTGCATGAACACATACACAATCCAAACAAACTTGGACATCATTGTCATGGCCTTCTGTAGTACAGGCTCAGGAGTGGTACGAACCAACCACCCCCTCTAGGGTTTTGGCGCCTGTAAGTTCGGGGCTTACACAGGCATCCGCAACCCCAGTGGGGAAAGAGGGTCAGGGAACGTTGCTTGGATAGGTACGGGAAGCAGGAACACCGGGTAGAGGGTACAGGTTTCAAAATTGCATAGGATCACGGGTGATTAGGGAGAAAAAACATACCAAATTGAACCACACATACATCCATGCATCAGTACACTCCCCAGCAAGCCTATGCAGAGCAGTTCGAAAGAAAAACAACAAGACACTTAGCTCTGGTTTTGAGTGCTGGCCTCCTGCCTGCGCACTCTCAGGTCCGGTTACAGGAGCACTGCAATGCTGCAAAGAGAGCCACAGTCAACAACCTGTATGTGCCAATTACACAAAAACACAACACCAAACATGCCCCATAGCAACAAACTACTCTACAAACAGACAATCTGTGGTCGATGCTTCGTACCCATATATAACATCACCCCTGTGACGGGTCATACACAATCAATGCAGTAAGTCAGCCGCTGGTGGGTGCGTGGCAAATGGAACACCAATGTGTCACAATTCACACAACATGCAATGTTCCCTGGGTAAGCAGACAGACCCATATAGCAAGCCATGACTACAGAGCAAGTTGCGTACCACCATGACCGAAACAAAGTTGGCAGTGCATTTATCATGAAGTACGTGGAAAAGACATGCACTGCACCCGAGTATGTCCCTTGCTGTATGTCCCTGTGAGCTGCCCCTTTCCATGTCTCGGAAGGCTACATGGTTGATACAAGTGCCTCAATGGACCTTGGTGTACCGGAGGGTATGTGCCACTGCCCCTGCATGTGTCCCAGACAACCCTACTATCAACAGCCATCAGTCCCGACTAACTACAGGCCTATCACAACGGTACCCTTCCTGTTAAAAATCCTAGACAGGGTAGCCTACCTGCAGATCCAAAAACATCTCGAGTTGCACCACCTTTTAGGCACAAGATAATCAGGCTTCAGACCTCAGCACGGAACTGAAACCGCGCTCATCGATCTTAAAACTCAGGTCGACGAGCTGAGAGACTCCGGAAAGATGGCCCTACTCCTCTTACTGGACCTCTCTGCAGCCTTCGACCTGGTGGATCATGATGTGCTCTGCACCCACCTAGAAACAGCTGCCCATTTCTCCACACATGCCATCGCATGGATCAAATCATTCCTAACCGGTAGAACTATGAGAGTCTTCTCTATTTCTGCTGCTGCTGACCCTGTATCCATCACATGCGGAGTCCCACAAGGTTCTTGTGTCTCCCCCACTATGTACAACATCTTCACGAAGCCCTTGTTCGATGATCTAGATAATCTGGGTGTCACCTACACTAACTATGCGGATGACACTCAGATTCTCATACCACTTTCAGGGGATTATGAACAAGATTTGGCCTTGGTGAACAAGATTTATCTCATCATTCAGGCATGGATGGCCACCCACGGGCTATGCCTGAATGATGACAAAACGGAACTCATCATACTGGGGAACACACAAAACATCAATAGACTAAAAGAAGAATACTCCTCCTTCGTCATGGACGGTAACACTATCAAGGTGGCAAAAGAGGTAAAAACATTAGGGTTTTACCTTGACTCCCACCTCACCCTAACCAAACAGGTGAGCGCAATGGCATCCAGCACCGCATATACCTGCAAGCTGATTAGAGCCGCAAAACCATACCTATCCACTGCCAACTGCCTAACCCTTGCTCGAGCACTAGTGCTGTCGAAATTGGACTATTGCAACGCACTATATATAGGGGCCAATAAACATACGTTGCAAAAAATTCAAACACTACAGAACAATGCTCTCAGAGCTGCCTTAGGAATTCCAAGAAGGGAGCATATTTCAGAGGCCAGAAGACAATCCAACTGGCTCTCCACAGCGGACAAAATCAAACTCAAGACAGCTTCTCTAACTTTCAAAAGCATCAACCATCTAGCACCCAAATACCTAGCTGCTAGATTCAACAGAAAAATCTCCACTAGACCCACCAG
Source organism: Ambystoma mexicanum (assembly GCF_040938575.1). NCBI lineage: Eukaryota > Metazoa > Chordata > Amphibia > Caudata > Ambystomatidae > Ambystoma > Ambystoma mexicanum. The sequence goes on along the minus strand of NC_090934.1, from coordinate 857,373,498 downwards.
AGAAGCATACTCCAACCAGTTAGTGATACCCCCATTTAAATTAAGTACGGCCGGAGGAAACAGCTTCCCGGTCAAAGCTGCCCAGCTTTGGAGCTCCCTCCCGCCCAGCTTGAGATCTACCCAATCCTACGCTCTCTTCAGATCTAACTGTATCAATTGGATCAAAGAAAATGACCGATAGTCCTGCCCCACACCAACATAACCACTGTTCTACAGACGTACTATGTACATAATTATATACTCTCTATCTTCCTACTGCATATTTCCTGTATATTTTATGCTATATGTATATATTATGCACAATGTATATTCTCCTTACTGTCCTGTATTATTTAATTTCTACGATGTATAACCACTACTTGTAAACATGCGCAACCTGTAAAGTTTAAAGTATCCTTGAACAACGCGCCCGGTTACCCTCGGGTCTGGCGCGCGCTATAAATAATAAACAAACAAACAAACAAACATCTGAGCTGCATTGTGTGCTTCAACACCAATATTCGTCTAAGCTCACCCTCAGTGCTGTGACTAAGCCTGCATGTGCAACTCGTCTGGTGCAAGCTTTGCTGTGTCGTGGCCCCCCTGTGATGCCCACCTTGCCTGGAGTTCCTTGGAACATGTCAGCAGTTCTAGGATGTGGGTCTGCAATCACTGTGCCTCTGCTTGTGCACACATGTGCATGTGGGCACCAACAAACGGGTCCTGAATTCCGTCGTCCAATGGGCCATGTCTGCTGGCAAAGGTTCTCTGGAGGCTCATCCCCCTGCAGAAAGGGCATGAAACACATGATTAATGCTTCAAAGTCATCTGTGTGTGTCTCATTAGGCATCTCATTACTTGACCATGTCAGAGAGTCACATCACAAATCACACCATCAGTCCGTCTTTCACCTCCAAAGTGTGGAACACTATCTACAGCATGAATTGCAACAAGCACGTGTACAGGAAAGATATGAGACATACTACACAATGCATAGCAATCAATGTACACATTAATCATGACACACCCCATCTAGCAAAAGCTGAACAGTGGACAATGACACCTAAATCATCCCCACTAGGGGTGTCAACACAAGTCACACAGCACCAGACATGCCACAGATATGACAGTCCAAAGCCCTTGTGTAATATTCTGTAACATCGAACCATCCTTGCGAGCCCATGGAGAAGGGAGGCAGGAGTGGCATATGTGAGTCAAGGACCCCAAGCAGCAAACACATACACAAGACAACCATGAAGGGCCCAGCTGGAACAGACAGTGGATGCCTTCAAAAGCCACAAAGCACCGCACCGTCACATGAAAGCACAATAGACTGGCAATTTTAAACTAACTCAACTATTAACTAATTACACTAACTATGGAAAACCTACATTACCTATTTAAACTAACTAGACCCCAAGCAGCAAACACATACACAAGACAACCATGAAGGGCCCAGCTGGAACAGACAGTGGATGCCTTCAAAAGCCACAAAGCAGCGCACCGTCACATGAAAGCACAATAGACTGGCAATTTTAAACTAACTCAACTATTAACTAATTACACTAACTATGGAAAACCTACATTACCTATTTAAACTAACTATCAAACAGAAACTTAACTAACTAAACTAAAAGAAAAATCAAAAATGGCCACATACGACCCGGGGGGGAAGGGAGGCACCCAGGAGGGGGGAGGTACAGGGTGCTGCTCAACATCCACATGCGATGATGCTGAGCCAAAAAAAAAATCCTCCATGGGCTCAACGCCTGCACAGCCCGACCTATGTGGGAGATAGATGGTCGTCCGAGTCTGGCTCATCCTGTAAAGGAGGACGTGGCACAGTAGCCTGGCCACGCCTAGCCGCAGCTTGCCCCTCGTCGGCAGCAAGTCTGCCAGACAGGTGAGCCCGGTTCTGTGTGGCGATGTGACATAGGTCTGCATGCAGAACCTCACGTGATACACATGCTTCCTCTTGCAAGGTAGCACGTGTAACACGGAGTTCCTCCTGCAAGGCCTGGCTGGACAACTGCTGCACCTCCCGGCAAGCCTGTAGCTCAGCCGAGATGGTACGCTCAAGCTGTGCAAACCTCTCCTCTGCCTGCTGCCTCTGGGACATCATAAGGACACCCAGAGTGGATCTGAGGGAAGCATACTCCTCCCTCAGGGCATCCATGTGCGCCTCTGCATGAGCAGCAATTGCTTGACGCAGAGATGACATTTCAGCCTGGCGTGCCCTGTCTGAGGCCGCCATGCCCAGCCTGAGCGAGCGGGCCGTGGACCGTGCTGCCTACTGCTGGAGAAGCACCTGCCTAGCAGGGGGGAGCACAGATCGGGCCTCACGCTCCATGCTCTCAGCGATGTTCTCCATTGCTGCCCCCTGCCGTTCTGAATTGGCAGTCATGTCTTGCTCCCACTCAGTATACAGTGGTTGCGCGCGGCGACCGCGTTGCCGGGCTTGACCCCTGCGGGACCCAAGGACCGGGGTCCTCGCTGTGTTGGCACCGCCTGCGGCTGCACGACTACATGCCCCGTCGACGTGATGTCCCAAGCACATCAGTGACTGGTGTGGAGGGTGACCCTGCGTCCCGATCCATCGCGGGCGGAGGAACCAAGACTGTCTGATCCCTCAGTGCAGGTGTCGCAGACAGAGGAGTGTCCACATCAGAATCACTCACCCCTGACACATGGACTTGATGCTCATCCAACTCAACATGGACGTCAGATTCGTCATCAAGGCTGGACTCATAGGCAGCCAGAGACAAGATGGACTGCAGCACTTGGGGGTTTTCGTGGCCTACCACCCCACGACCCCCACTAGTGCCGGGTTGATGTGGTGTTACCAACCCTGTGTCTGGCATGACAACACCATCCTCTGCCTCCATTGTGTCATCACCTGAAAAATAGATAGAAAAAGGTCACTACACATGTCAGAAGCACACGACACACACACACCGACAGCAAAGGCATCCGGCAGACATGTGACACACAACATATGACCTGGCATGCATGCTGGGTCTACTTTGAATAGCTTCTGTGATCAGACCTGTTGAAAGGTGGCAGTTTCCATGGAAGTGGGTCTATGCAGTGCAGAAAATGTGTACGCCACTCACTACCTACATGTACAAGCACTCCATGGTGTGTGCCAGGAAATGTGAAGGCAGTGCAATGTCAAATTCAGACATCACGTGCATTGTGCATTCAATGTGTACCATGTCTAGAAGCCAAGCACCCCTCCACCCCAGTACCAAAGCAGGGATGCCTAGCATGGTATCAAAAGGCTGACCATACACCTGTGTATTGACAGGCAGTGTTGACTGCCATCAACAGCTTAATGTGATTCAAATTACAACACTGCAAATGATGCTGGGACAGTGGGCAAGACACATGATGAAAACTCTGGAGGCCGCCCACGTGTGAAGAAGACACAACAAGAGTTGGACAGAGTCATTGGTCATTGAACAGGCTGAGGCCTGTGAGCCACACAGATTGTCAGAGCCTAAACATGTGTGCAACGCAGGACTGAGCCACAGTTGACATGGGGAGGCCGATGAGATGGCAGGCAATGTATGTAACCAAGGACTCATATTACAGTGATCATCCAGTCAAGGACACATAGGGGCATGCGTGCAATGCACATGGAGCATGAATGGGCACTCATGTCCCTGCGGGACATCTGACCCATGCACAGTACAAGTGAGATACCCTGCATCGAGTACTAAGGCTGTACCACACGGCATATGTCTGGCAGTTTCTACGGCCATTCTGTGGTCATAGCCTCAGCGTGAGAATGCGCGAAACCCGCGCTCAACGAAAACTGATCTCTCCAAGATCTACAGCAAGGACTGTTTCTGGCGATAGCCCTTGGGACCCTGCCGTGCACGCACCGTCTTATGATGTCCGAGGTGCGGCTTGTGCGGCATCAGCCTCACCACCTCACCACCATCACCATCAAGATTATGCTCATCTGCACGGGCAGCACCTATGCCAGAGGTGAGTGCTTCCCAGCATAAACACTGTGCCACACACAGTAATTGCAATTGTAACTGTATCGGCAACTGTATCGACAATTGCGTTGAGACACTTCAAACCCCCGTCACCTGTATACATCCATCGTTGTCCGCTGCTTTGCCGAGTGTCGGGGAGGCCGGCTGGTCTTGTGGGCCTGCTGTGCGTGCCGACGTTGTTGGTTGCGGTGGCGGTGGCAATGTGGACGGCGAAGTCTCCGTTGCTGTTTTGGAGGTCCCCGCCCTCGCCGGATGCCTGGAGCCGTCCGGGGTCGGAGTGGTCGCTCCATGTGATGCTGATTTTGCTGGGCAGGCGGAGGGGCGGACTCTGCCTGTCACAGAGGGCGCCGTCTCGCGGCAGCCCTGCTTGAGCAGAGCGCCCTGCGAACCTGGTGGGGTCTGTTTTTTGGATGCCGTGGCCGTTTCGAGTGACTCGCAGTTGCGTCCTGGGAATCCTCTTAAGCCTCCAGGAACTACTTGTCCAACTGTTAATGGACAGACAAACACAGTTCATGAGTCACCTCGATCCGGGTTCTATAGTGCCTTGGCCTCACCTGGAAACCCCGACATCTCTTCAGCACACAACAGCAAAGAGGCCTTTTCATTTGAGGAACCAGATGTACTTTTTAGTGAAGTTACGTGTGGGATCAAGGTGCCCGTGCGTCTTGCAGCACGACAAGTTGAAGAGAGGGGTATTGATTTATGTCTGAATAATGTCTTGGGTGGCGCCTTGCCTCTTTTTACATCGAGCTCTGTCACTGCTAAACCCATAATAGGATCTGAGAGAAGAAACTCACTTGAGGTGGCTAACAAACTGCTACGTGACCTCACTCGTTTAAATAAAGAAAGAGCTGTTAAAAATATTACAAACGGTGACCTGGTTTTAAAGGTTCCCGTAAAAATTAATTCTGGCTCTGGGGCGTGCTCCTCTACCATGCAACCCATATTGCTCACCTTGAGGTCAAGCTCACTGCATAAACGAAGGAGGATTGGGGGGAGCGTATCCCCCAGTTTGAGCTGCTCTCAAAACAAGAAACTCAAAAGAAGCTCGACGGAGCCTAGCAATGCAATGGGTTCACCAGCTACAGTCCTAGCGCCAAGGCAAGCTACTGAAGATACCTCTTGTACAATGGATTCCTCATCTGATCAAACCTAAACGGATTCATCCATAATGGAACGGCCAAACCCGAAGATCCGACGACCGGCACACCGTGGTAGGTGAATGCCACCACTTGACTCTATAAATCTAGAAGGTCCAAGAACTGTTCAGTACACTAAGGACCTACAAGCAACTATAATTTCCTCTATGGCCATCTCCATCGCACCCTTCATCAAAATGTATGAGAATCTCAATGACAACATAAAAGAGCTTTCTACGGTGGTTACTGCCATGAATCACAAACTGGAGAGCATGGAAAACAAAAACCTCCATTGTAAGGAAGTTCTACAAGAGCTACACAAAAAAACAGATTGGGCGCTTGAAACACTATCAGATCACGCCAAAAATGCAAACCTATACAAAAAACTTTTACCTGAAGTAGCTAAAGAAGCGCTGAGTATCTTTCAACAACAAAAAAAAGAACACGGCTACCAGGGGGTAGTCTCCCCTCATGTTGCACTCCAGGCGAAACAGTCACGAGTCATGTCAGTTTCCTCATTTAATACTGAAAGATGTACACCAACTAACCCACCTGAGAATGCTGCTAGCAACAACAACACTACTGCTGCCAATATATTATGCAGGCCTGCCAATGTGCAAAAAGAGCCAATTTTAAGCAATAAGGGAACTCCAGAGTCTATTGTGCCTCATATCGCCACTGCAAACTCGATAGATCTCACCTTGACACCTGAGACAACGGAGAAACTTAGGAGACCGTCTATAAATCTGCATGTTGCTATCACCGCGGTAGACGAATGCCAGCTTAGTACTCCGTTTGCAATTGCTCTAAAAGAGAGCCAGGCGGTTACGAACCTGGCACTACAAAATCCCCAAGAGGCATCAACCTCTAAGCCGACTCTTAATCAAGATCCGTCTTGTTCCCAACTGCAATCGATGTCTCCACCTGCGAGGGTAAATCCCGTGTCTGCAATATACGACATCTTCAAGAAACCAATTGCTGCACAAAAGCCTCCCGCAGCCAACAAACAAATCACAGGTGGTTCACTTAAAAAATCTAAAAACCAACCCGCAACGAAAGCGAGAAGAGGAATCGACACTCGAAAATTTTTACGTAACATTAAAACAGTTAACGTAACCGTCAATGGCGCCATCACTAAAGACACCACTATTGGAAAAAAGATGGTCGTAAGCTCAACAAAATCTATGCCCTTAGATCTCAAAGAGACATCAAATTGTGTCAGTGATGGTTCCGATGATATACTGAATGTATCTGTGTATGACGAGGAAGAACTTACCGTCAGAGACAGGTCAGTGGCATCTTTGCAGGGTGGACTTAAATTAGGCTCCGCTGTACCTACCTACACTGATTCAGACGTGCCTGATATTACACCCCAGGAAGAAGTCAAGAGTCCTTGTACCTCATTTCTGAAGCTTAGGCAACATGTGCCTATTATTGAGAAAGCGTTTAAGGGAGTGTCTAGAATCTGCCAATTGATTAAACCACCATCGCCGCAGAACACAGATGATGTTCTGCAGAGTCCCCGCTTTGTGACTCTGGACGACAAAAGACGGATGCTTGATGCCAAAATCCGTACAAAGGGCCCATTTCTAGGCCCGCAGGTCGGGACTGAATCATCTACCGTGTCCAATGTGTTGCAAGCTTCTATATGTGCGACACAGGTTGCACCTATCGGGGCTCATACAGCGAGCAATCCTGGGTTCAAACTGCCTATGCCTATAGATAAAAATAAAAATCAAACAGAGTGGGTGAACCGATCAACTAAACAACCTCAAAAACCAATGGCAAAGGAGAGAATACATCAACCAGCGACGCGGCAAGCACCTCATCGCCTAATATTGGAGTGTATAGAATCTTCTGATGACCTGATACTAAATCGATTTAACGTGCTGCGGCTGTGTCAGCTGATTCCAAGCCTACGTGCGATAACTTCTGAAGACCTTAAAATTGTGGAATTTCCGAATGAAATGAAAACTGATGCTGTGATTTTACATTTGCACTCTAAGATCATAGCAGATGCACTATTGGACGCCGGTCCTGTATTGATGTCCCTAGGATTCGACATAACTAACGCCGAAGGAGGTGTTCTGCTTGTTGACTCCCAAGAGAAGTCCCGCAGTAGACCAATGAATAATGTGAATAAAAGATCTACTCAAGATCTGGAGAACAGCACCGAGAATCAACCAAAGGAAAGTCAAGTGCTTAGTCCTCCGAGAATATGGGACTCAGCAGCTTCTCCACATGGGTGTGATCTGATAAGAATTACAGTCAATGGAATGGTAAGCCCATCTACCACACGAGACAATGAGAGGAACCCTGCCATCATAACAAACAAATGCGATGATTGGTCCTGGTTGGCCAAAACCTTAAACACTGAACCGATGACATAATGCCAGGAACCGGGATGCACTCACAGATGTAATATAGGTTCTTGGAACACTAGAGGCTTTATGCATCTATTTGAAACAACATGGGCTTCAGAGTTGGACATTCTGTGTTTACAAGAAACATGGCTCTCTCAAAGTCCGTTGTTGGAAGGATTCGAAATAGCTATTAATCCCGCTATAAAACAAACAAAGGGAAGGCCGATGGCTGGCCTCCACTTGGCTGTGAGGAAAGGCGTTGGATTTCGGATCCTCAACTCATATAATCCTTCACCATTTATCCAGGTCTCCACCGTTGGTGTCTATCAGAAAGAAATAAACAAGGAAGCTTGCCTGTATATTATCAATTTATACTGGAACCACAGACGCAATGAAGAGCGTACCTTTATCGACCTTGTAACAACCTTGATCGACGATTTACTTACAAAGGAGCAACCGCTAGACTTAATTGTATGTGGTGACCTAAACATTGTCTGTATTCCAGATACTGCTAAAACTGATGAAAATAAGAGAGGCAACTGCAAACGCGAACAATCTGCGGCTCAATGGTGTCTGGAACTAGATCTCAGAGGCTTGCACATGCTCAATGGACAAACGGTTGGTGATATTCCGGCCTGCCCTACGTGGAGAAGAGATGATCAAAAATCGGTCATTGATTACATATTTGTGACTGAAAACATCCATAAGAGAACAACGAAACTGGAAGTCATTAAAATGCAATACAGTGATCACGATATGGTAAAATTATCAATTCATCACCCTTGTTTGGGTGAGCAGATCTGTTGGCCGTTTGCGGTGTGCACTGGGACTGGTAGAATACGTCTAAATCTTTTGGATACAGAAGTAGCGGCTATCTCTAATGCCTTTCAACACACTGTTAAATCTCTGGAATATCAAAATCTTCTGTCTAACTTTGAGGAACATAAACGTAATCAAAAACACGTCGAGTTTCGCCCAAAGCATAAATTCGACGTTTCTATTCTGCAACGCAAAAGAGAGATGAGACAAGAACTAAGAAAACTTAAAGTTCCATACACCGACAATATGAAAGAGAGCAAAAGAGTGATCAAGGCCAAATACCGAAACTGGCTTAAATCACATGCAGCGGTTATGCTTCAAAATGACTCAGAAGAGATGCTGCAAAAAATGGCTGATAAAAACTCAGCAGCATACTGGAAACTGATAAATAACACTATGGCCCCACAGCAAGCCCTTCAAGCCATTGCAGTAACTGAAGCTGAGTGGTCGACTTTCTACACAGACCTTTTTTGCAGTGATAAACCCGTACCAACTTGGGTACCTATGACGTCAAATAAGTGGGACCTGGCGTTTGAGAGAAGTGACATCTTGGATATAATCAAGAATGTGCACGACGGTTTGTGATGGTACTGGGTGAACTGAGGGGGGAGACTTGGGGCCTCGTGGCAGTGTATGCACCTCCCACGCTCACAGCGGAACTCCTGGCCGAGCTCCAGGATATAATACTGGAAGTACGGGCGGACTCATGGGCGATAGGGGGGGATTTCAATGAAGTCATAGAGACAGCTCGGGACAGAACACGGGTGGGCAGCGGAGCGGTAGACGCCCCGACCAAACTCCACACCTTTGCAGAAGCTATGGGGCTGTCTGACACATGGAGGGCAGCCCACCCACTAGATCGGGGCTACTCGTTCTACTCCAACGCACACCGGTCCCTATCCAGACTTGATTATATCCTCACCCCAATGAATATGGGCCATCGACTATTGTCCGCAGAATTCCTGGCGAGAGGGATCTCTGACCACTCCCCCCTATTGGTAAGACTCAAGGGCCTATCAGCAAAACAAGAACCCACCTGGCGCCTAAACACCTATTACTTAGGGATACCCGAAATACTGGAAGGGCTTGCAAACAAGACATCGGAATACTTCGATTTAAATATGGAGGCAGTAGACTGCCCAATAACAAGGTGGGAGGCATACAAGACCGTCATACGGGGGGAAGCAATATCCTTGGTGGCAGCTCACCGCAAACAACACAGCGAGGCAATCTCCGAAGCAGAAGCCCAGGTAACTAGGCGGGAGGAGCAATTCCTCGAAGAGGGAACCCAAGAGGCGCATGAGGCCTTGGTAACAGCCCAAATAATCCTGAGAGACAGGGCCTTAGATAATGCCCGAACTGCCCATTGGCAGGCCCGGAGCCAGATATACGAGAGAGGAGACAAAGCCACTAAAACGCTAGCCTGGCTGGAACGCAGGGAACAGAGCAAAGGACAAGTACGGGCCATCCAAACCCAAGACGGGAACTTACTAACAGGGGACGCTGAGATCGCAGGGGAATTCGCAAACTACTACAGAGAACTATACTCCCCACAAATACGAGACCCCACAATAAACGTCCCGAACTTCCTGGACGAGATCACGATCCCCCGCCTTTCTGAACTCCAGACAGAACAGTTAGACACTGCCATCACTGAGGACGAGGTAGGAGAAGCCCTCTCACAACTACAGACAGGGAAGACCCCTGGCCCCAACGGGTTCCCGGTAGAACTGTGGAAAAAACTGAGCGCAACGACAACAAAACACATGCATGACATGTTCCTCCGTAGCAGAGAACAAGGCACCCTCCCCCCAGACCTCCGGAAAACGACAATAGTGGTGATCCCCAAAGCAGGGAAGCCCCCGGAGCTCTTCGCCTCTTACAGGCCCATTTCTTTAATAAACGGGGAGGCAAAAACGCTAGCCAGAGTCCTCGCCAATAGACTGCTGGGGGTGATCGGATCCCTAACTCACCCAGATCAGTGTGGTTTTATGCCCGGCAAGTCCACCCGAATGAATCTCCGCAGGGTCCAGATTGCCCTCGACCGAGCTGACGAGATCCAGTCTCCACTAGCCCTCCTGGCGGTGGACTTCGAGAAGGCTTTCGATTCGGTGGGATGGGAAGCCCTGTGGGACATAATGGAACGCATGGGCTTTGGACAATACTTCATGTCATGGGTTAAACTCCTTTACTCCCTCCCCGAGGCCTCTGTAAGAGTCAATGGGACATCATCCGCCACATTCCAGCTGAGTAGGGGGACCAGGCAGGGATGCCCCTTCTCTCCCCTGCTGTTTCTCCTCGCCATTGAACCTCTGGCAATCCGGTTGAGAACGGACACACAATGGACAGGATTCGCCTGGCCACGGGGCGGGGAGGAACGGGTCTCGCTGTACGCGGATGACCTTCTGATATATTTGAGCAACCCAATAATCTCCTGTCCGATTGTGACCAAAACCCTGGAGGAATACCAACACTTCATGGGACTACGGGTCAACACACAGAAAACAATTTACTTCCCGGTACAGGGAGGGGAGGAAGCAATCCCAGATCCCTGTCCATACTCCGTTTCAATTCTGGGCTTCACCTACCTAGGCATACGTATTGACAAAACACAGGACTTCCCCAAACTGAACCTACACCCGATAATGCAAAAACTGGAGAACGATGTCGCCCACTGGCACTCCTTCCCACTTTCATTACTGGGGAGGGCGGCACTGTTTAAGATGCTGGCACTCCCGAGATTTCTGTACGTCCTCCAAAATGCCCCACTCCCTATCCCGGCCACAATATTCGCAGACATAAACCGGACTCTCCGTACACTTCTCTGGGGAGGGAAACAGCCGCGCATTGCCCTAAAAACGGTCTATCGCTCTGTGTGGGATGGGGGTATAGGACTGCCCAACATTCGTGCATATTATTGGGCGGCACAAGCGGGAGTGGCAAATGAATGGCTACACGGAGACCCGTTGCTACCACACATCCGCGTGGAGACGGAGGACACTGGCTTGCCATCCCCCCTGCACGTACTATATGATAGCCCAAGGAACCTAAGAGCAGCGCCGACCGGGTCCCGTCATATACAGCGAGTTTGGAGGGAGATACACAAATACTTAGGCTGGGCAGACAGGCCAACCCTGATCCAACCCCTTTGGCGTAATGCACACCTTCCCGAAATTCAAAAAATGGGCCACTTCAAAACCTGGGAGAGGAAAGGGATATCTACTCTGGCGGACATTGTCCAGGAGGGGCGAATAACAGACTTTGAAACCCTGCGAACGAGACATGGGCTGTCACCCATGGACCGCTTCAGATACCTCCAGCTTACACACGCCATTAATACCCAACTCCCGAACCTGGCCGATGTACCCACCTGCTCTCCCCTGGAAACAAACATACTTCCACACCCCATCCCCCATAAGGTAACCTCCACCCTCTATCAGGCAATCAACTCCTTTGGATCCAGGGAGCTTGACAACCTCAGGGCCAAATGGGAACAGGACCTGGGGCCATTAGAGACGGAGGAGTGGGTGGAAGCCCTGATGTTCCCGAGGGAAATAGGGATAGATGCCAAACTCCGGCTGATTCAGCTCCGAATCCTGCACAGGTCCTACTACTCCAGAACGCAAATGGCCAGTTGGAGTGGGGGTGGAAACGCAGAATGCAGTCGATGCAAAAGGGCGGAGGGCACCTTCTACCATTTGGTGTGGGAGTGCGGGGTGCTGCAGGAGTTTTGGACTGCGTGTTTACTCCGCCTCTCCAGAACACTTGACTCCACAATCCCGAGAGACCCTAAGCTTATCCTGCTGGGTATAGGAGGTGAAACTGACCTTAACAAGTATGAGAGATTGTTTCTGGGAGTAGCACTTGGTGCAGGAAAGAGACTCACGGCAGCCACATGGGGATCGGGGGACAGGATATCCATTGACAGATGGTCCAATGAAATGGACAGATGCGCCTCCTTGGAGAGGCGAATTTACAATGCAAGGGGTTCCCCCCGTAAGTTCCAGAAAATATGGGGAAAATGGGAACTATAAATGCTAAGACTAAAACAAGGGACAGCGGCGACGCCCTACGCAGCTGCCGGGTGGGAGGTGCGGATTCATGTCAAGGAATATGTTAAGCTCTGCTATCTGTTGTGTTCTCGATGATGGGTCTCCTAATGTCCTTTTGTGCGCTGACTGTGCGTGCTGCCTTTCTTTTTCTTCTTTTGTTCTCTGTTTAACAAATCAATAAAAAAAAGATTTATTAAAAAAAAAGAATGTGCACGACTCTAGAGCCCCCGGCCCTGATGGCCTAACAAATTATACACTGAAAAAAACTCCAGCTTTATGGGCAGACTTTTGTGTTACTCTGTTTGACCGAGTCATCGCGAGCCGATCAACCCCAAAGTCTTGGAAAAGAGCTGTAGTGGTCCCAATCTTTAAAAAGGGAGACCGTCTAAATCCAAAAAACTACAGGCCCATAGCTCTTCTTGATGTGTTGGGGAAGATTTATGCCACCCTTTTGCAACAGAAACTGTTAAAATGGGCTAAAGATCATAACCATGTAGACCCCAGACAAGCAGGGTTTGTAAAGGGAGTTGGATGCGGCTTGAACCTATTGATATTGAACCTCATAAAGATGGAAGCAATCAGAACCAACACAAAGATCTATCTGGCTCTGATAGACTTGTCCCATGCGTTTGACAGCATAAACAGGGAGCTGTTATGGGAGAAACTCATTAGATGGAACTGCCCTCCAAGTCTAGTGGAAGCGATTCGTGAATTACACACGGATACCACTATCCAGATCCGTTTGGACACTAAAGGCACGTTATCTGCCCCTATCAGTACACAGAAGGGAGTGAAACAAGGCTGCCCTTTGGCAGCCATTATTTTCAACCTCTTTATATCTGACATAAATGAGGCATTCACTGGTGTAACAATGTTTCCTCCGAAACTACATGGCTCGCCTATCAACTACTTGGTCTACGCTGACGATCTTATTCTAGTCGATCTGACTCCTATAGGCCTTCAGCGGAAACTAAATTGTCTCGACATCTATACCACAGCTAACAGCCTTCGAATTAATAAACAAAAATGCGAAATTTTAATTTTGGAGAAACTGCAAGGCCGTAGCATTTGACGGAAAAAGAACAGATGGTGTCTTGGTAACGAACAACTTCAGACCGTAAAAAACTCTACATACTTGGGCATGAAGATCAGTGCCAGTAGAAACGATGCACCATGGGCAGAATTGGCAAAGAGCAAATGCCGACAGATGGCTTGCCAAGCGATTCTAATTAACAAAAAATTTGGAAAGTTCTCCTTAAAACCAGTAATTGATTTCTTCCAACAAAAAGTGGTACCCGCCTTAATCTATTGCGGTGAAAATGCATTTGGTTGTTCAAGTGACCTGTGGAACTCACTCGAAAACATATTCTGGATGCGAGTTCTACAGCTTCCCAGAGGCACGTCGACGGTCTGTCTCCGATATGAATTGGGTCTCATTTCGATAAATGCAAGAGTCACCTGGAACCTGTTGAGTCTGTTTAGGAAAACACTGATAAAAGATCCAGCGATCCAATTTAAAATATTACACAGGCCGGATACTGCCAAAGAACATACGATTTTCTTTCAATGGAATCTCCTTTGTGAAACACTTTTAAAGGAGTTTGACATTTCTGTCACAATGTTATCTGAGAATCCCGAGTTGGCAAAAACTAAAATCTGGAGAGCTGACTGGATCAAAACTTGCGACTCAACAGCTAATTCAACTCTAATGCAAGAGGTCCCAGGAGAAGCTAAAGCATATCATCAGAGGCACACTTATCTAACCCTGCTTCCAGATCATCATGCAAGATCTCTATACATGCACTTCAGGTTAAATATGCTAAAAACAAAGGAGCATATGAGCAGTTGGGCGAAGTGCGCAGACATCGACCTAAGGTGTAGTTTCTGTAACAAGTATAAGGAGACCATAAAACATCTAACGCTGTTCTGTCAAACTTTTCAACATCATAGACAAATCCACTTTGGAGAGCTGATTAATGAGCATCAATGTATGACGGCTGATGACTGGTGGGCAGCTTTATTTGAGGGATCTAATAGAGCAGTTCTATTTGCACTAATACATTTTCTCTGTGTAGTAAAAGGACGTCTGGACGATCAAAAAGTAAAACTGGTGCAATTAAAGACTTGAACTCTCTGGTAGCTGTCATGATACCATCCCTTAATATGACACGATGGAAGTGCTAATAGAGTTGTTAAGACGAAATGGTGGAGGGAGGGATGGAGGAAGGGAAACAAAACAAAAAAATTCACATCTGATGTATTTTTTGTTTTTGTGTTGTTTGCTTTGGTTTTTTTTTTTAAAGGTTGAACAAACCAATAAAAATATATATAAAAAAAAGGTGGAACTGGGGTGCAGAGTAGCGGAGGAGGGGCAAGGGAGCATGCCCACATGGAGTCCCGCATGCAGGCAGAGGAGACATGCATGACGGTAGCATTGCATTACTTACACATAAGAACCATGTACACGTCACATGTAGCAGCAATCATGCACAACACATCCCACAAGTGAAACACGCATCAACACTCACTGGACTGGGCATCAAAGTCCAGCATCTCTCCCACTCCTTCGACCAATTCAGGTGGTATGAACTCCGCAACGAGAGCCTCATGCGGAGTGAGTTCTTCCTCCTCTGGTGCAGGCCCACCGCCAGTCACCAGAGTCAAGTTGTAATTTGATGCACGCTTAGCCTTAGTGCTGCGCTTGATTTCATTCCAGCGCTTTTTGCACTCCTGCGCCGTGCGCACCTCATGGCCGAATGAACTGACATGTTCCGCAACATGCTTCCAGTGGGTGTCACGTTGGGCAGCCGTAGTCTGACTATTGGCACCCACTAGCATGTCACGGCTGTGGCCCCGCACGTAGTGCACGAGGAAATCCAGTTCCTGCTTACAGAAAGGCTTCTTCCTCGACGTGCAGGAGGTCGTGACTGTGTGTGGGGTCCCAGCCTGTGCTGCAGGTGCAACCTTCCTCCTCGTGGACTGTGGCGCAGACCCTGGCTGGCTAATGCCGCCCTGACCAGTATGGCCAGTGGGTTCGGTGGATTGAGCCAAGGGAGTGGCAGGTGGAGGGATGACCAAAGGCCTGACTTGTGTCAGTGGCAGCTGGGTGCCCACTAATGGACCCTGCGCAGCAACATCAGCTGTGGCAGGGTCATTGACCGCAACGGTCCTGGTTGGCAGACTCACAACCGGGGTGCTGTTGGGTGCATCTGCCCCTGCACTTGCCAACACCCAGCTGTTCGGGGCAGCAGATGACATGATGCCCCAGGGACACGTGTCTTGGTCTGAGCAGCCCGGCGTGCCCCTATGGTTTCCCCCCTGGCGTGTTGGAGATCTACCAAGGGCTCTTCAAGTGCCAACGCAGCCTGCGCTGGCAGACCCTGAGACTGGGTGGCGGTGTCCACAGCTGCACCTGCAGCTACCACTACCCTTGGGCCCGTGGCAGTCGATGGAACGGACTGCCGGGTCTTACGGGTGCCAGTGCCAGATGCAGGAGCTGCATCCCCCGGAACCACAGGGGGTGGTGGCATGGCTGCACCGACACATGGCACAACATTGTGCTCAAGTGGCGCACCCCTGCCTCTTCCCCCTCTGTGGCCGCCCTGGACACCCTGGAGTCCTCCTACTCCCTGGTCACCACGGCCACGTCCCTGACCACGGCCGCCACGAGGAGGACGCCCAGCTGAGGCGCCCCTCACCTTTGGTGTCCTCCCAACCATGGCACAGATGTAGTAGTGCTGGCACAGATGGAGTGGTGCCAATTGGAGGTGTACACCACAATTGACCTGGGCAATTGGGGTGAAGGGGGTGGGAAACAAGATGTTAACAGCCCCCCTGCACCTGCAAGGCTGTATGTGACCCCGGTGATGTGGTGACGGGTCACGCAATGCTCAGGCACCCCAAAACTGCAGTAAAACCGTGCACGCAACCCTGCAGCATACGTGCATGGATTCAACCTCCCGCAGTACGCGGTGGCACCCAGTAACACGAATAACGCGTACGCGTGGGACACGCAGGGTACTATGACATCGAAAATGGGTGCGATACACAGGGGCACCCGCAGTGGGAAAAAGAGCGTGTGCGACTCACCGTCTGACTAGCGCGATGCAGAAAAACACGCGTAGCCAATACCCCGCCAAAAGAAGAGATACGTCCTTGATAGCTGTGAAGTTGTGATGGCGCGCGAAACAACAGGAAGCAGCAACACACGTCGGTCTCCACGAAAGGCAGGTACAGCGAACTGCTGGGCCCGCTCACCTTTAACCCGTGCTGAGGGAAACGCACGCGCGCGTCACGTCACTTACGCGCATGGGCCCTTTCCTCGTATTACACGCAGAGGTGCAGTTTTCCACGCGCGCTTACGCGCATGCGCCCTTTCCTCGTATTGCACGCGGACGTGCAGTTTTCCACGTGCGCTTACGCGCATGGGCCCTTTCCTCGTATTACACGCGGACGTGCAGTTTTTCACGCGCGCTGAAATGCCCATGCACGTCTGTACGCGTCACGTCACAGGGGCGCTTGCGCATGAGGGGCCTTCTGTCCAATGAAAATGCGTATGCGTGCAGACGCGCTTACGCGCTAAGGGCCTTTCCTCGAATTACACGCTGACGTGCAGATTTTTCACGTGCCAAATCACTCCGTATCAAGCTGGCCACGCGTAAGCACACGGAAGACCACGCTCCTGCCCAGAAGGCCGAACTACTGCCCCCCAGAGCCCCGAGCACGCTCCCACCTGCCATCTGCTGCTGCCTGACTGCCTGCTGCCCACGTGCCCTGCCATTTGCTGCCTGCACATCAGCCAGGGGTGCTGTTGCTGTGACCACCCCTGCTGGACCCGAAGACTCCCGACTGGGATTCCATCGCTCCACAGCCCAGCCCCAGGACCCAGTTGGCCACCCACTCCTGCCTCTGGGGTTGTCATGTCGGGGCAAACACCATCTGAGACCACTAACAACCCCCGGCCAGAGAGGCAGAGGGGCACCAGCTTCAGTGCCACCGAAGTTGGTGTCCTGGTGGAGCAAGTCCTGGGGCAGTATGATGCCCTCTTCGGAAGTTCCCGCGCCGACAAGGAAGGACGGACTCGGATCTGGACTGACATCGTGACTGCCATCAACGCGGAGGGGGTGGCAGTCCGCGACTTACAACATGTCAAGAAGCGCTGGGAGGACTTCAGGTCCAGGACCCTGAACAAGGCCCGGCGCCTCTTGAAGGCAGCTCCACATCCAGGTCCTTGAGAGGCAGACCTGTCTGGAGTTGAGCGGTGAGTGTACATGCATCCTGATTGTGAGCAGTGCGTGTGGTGATTATTCAGTAGTGTGCAGGTTGCACATCTGTTTGTATGGGGTCGAGTATGGGTGGGGGTGTACAGGGCCATGGGGCTAACACATGCGAGGGCTGGAATGTGTGAGACATGGATGGTGCTTGTGTGTGTAGGCTTGCATGCCAAATGCAGTTGTGTGGGCACACATGTTTGGATGAATGTGTATGTAAGTAGACATGTCCGTGATGTCACGCATGTATGTTGTTTTCGGCTGCATGTATCAGCACTGTGTACATGTGCATGTGTGTGTATTTGACAAGGGTGCAACAGTGATGCAACATGGATGCATGTGACAGCGGTATGTGGAAGCCTGATTGGCAGATGTGACATGGATGCCCGTCTGAACACTGCGACACTTGGCAGAGGTGTACACATGCATGCAAGTGTGGTGGTGTGTGTACATGTGTGGTGCACTTCCTGTGTTGCATGTGATGTCTGGCTCACCTTTAGCTGCTCATGCTGTTGTATGCGTATGGATGGTGCTAGCAGTTGCGATATGGCTGTGGTATGGCTCATGTGTGCGAGTTGAAATGACATGTGTGTTGGGGATTGTGATGACATGTCTGAGGTTTGCCAATGCCACTCATGTACAACTGTCATGTGTGTATGTGTCCATTGTACAGTGCCCTGATGCCTGTGTTTTGTTTCTCCCTGTCTGCAGCGCGAACTGATAAAGAGGGCGGAGAAGGTGCTGTGGAGCACAGCGGCGGGGATCCCACCGCCAGCCGGAGACGCAAGGCTCGGCTCCCCTCCCATGTTGTGCTCTCGTCGGGGAGTGAGGAGTCCGGTGCCGCGTCCCAGGCCGCAGCTGCAGGGGGGAGGTCCAAGAGGCAGAGGTTGGAGTTGGACTCCTCGGCAGCAGAAGGGGCAGCTGGGACCCCACAGGGCCCAACAGGGGAAGATGGCACGGAGTCATCCAGGTTGGTGGGGGGTTTGGTGGAGGAGGAGGACGTGCAAGCACCAGAGACGGGGTCTGGAGGTGGGGATCCCACTGGTGCTAGTGATGCAGTGCAGGACCAGGGACAGGAGGCAGCACAGGCCGCCGCGGAGGTGCCTGTGTGCAATCCTGTCCCTGATCCTGTCCCTGCATCATCTTGCACCAGCAGGGATGCCTACGTCCAGACCCGTTTTCAGGCAGGGGATGAGCTCACGTCAACTGGCCTTCCTCTGCCTGCGGACGTGGCTATCCGGGTCCGGGTTGAGCCTGTCCTGGCTGGTGTGGCGTTGCGTCAACGGGCCATGCGAGGTGACCTGAAGTCTTTTCATGAGGAGACTGCACGTCATCTCGAATGGCTCGTTGACCACGTCAGCCTGCTGGGACAGGTCACCCAGGCCGGATTCCTCCGTCTGATGGGGCTTGCTACGACCCCCTCCTCAACTGGACCCCCTACGCGCCAGTCGTCCTCCGTGCCATCTTCCCACCCATCAGTCACCTGGGTGCCCTGTGGAGCTGCCTCTGACGGTGCGGCCAGGCTGGTGGAGGAGGCATCCCTGCCACAGTCTGGAGTCGGACGTCCAGCAGGGGTGGCCACATCTACGACTGCACCCCAGCCGGCGGAGGATGTGCAGGCAGCAGGAGGCAGTGCACGGGCAGAGGCACAGCAGCAGCAGCAACGTGGTGGGAGCCATGAAGGCTCGGGGCCTTCAACATCGGAGGGGCAGGCATCGGCCGGAGGGCAGGAGGACCCAGGACAGAGAGTGTCTTCCGTGTGGCAGCGGTTGGGCCACGCCATAGATGCGGAGCGGCAGCGGGCGGAAGAGGCACGGCTCACAATGGTCAGGGCGGAGAACTCCATGCGGAGGGCCCTGAGGCGGGCCGAGTGCCTCGAGGCAATCCGCAGGGGTTTGGAGGTGGACACGTCGACGGCCCTGCGGACCCTCGGGGCCATGGAGGAGGAACGCCTCCGGGACATTGAGGAGGAGTTCGATGATGCCCTGGCCCGGGACATCCACAAGTGAGCCGTGAAACTAGCCCTCTGCCCTTGTACATAGTTATGTAGGTAGTGTTAGGTTTCTTTTTTGTTTTGATTTTATGTGGACCTTTCGGACATTGGCCACATTTTTGTATATAGTTTATTTTATTAGTTAGTGTAGTTAGATAGGTTTCCTTTCTTTTGTTGGGATAATGGACCCTGGCTTGTTCCCATGTACATAGTTCACTGTTGGATTGTATTTTGTTTTCACATTTTAACCATGGAGCAATGGCTTTCTTTTTTATTTCCCATTGGATTTTGTTTTGTGGACATTGACTTTGGACAACATTACTTTGGAATTTTATTTTTGGTTTTGCTTTTTTTAACGGACATGCTTCTTTTCATTTTTGTACATTCACTTTCTGTTTCTTCATTTTTGATTCTATTTATGTTTCCTATAATACACATTTTTTTTGGTGAACTTCAATGTGTGGTATCTCATTGGTTTCATGCATTTCATGATATGTGTTTTGAGATTCACTGACACCCATTGGGTGTATGTGAGGGAAATGTGTTTGTTTCGGAACTTGCAATTGGTGTTCTGTGATGTAATTGCAAATTATGAGTGGGTGGATGCAATACTCGGGTGGGTGTTTTGCATTTGGAGGCTGACCATAGGGACCAGGGATCTGGATTGTGATGACATGTTGGCTGGGGAACATGAGTTGCACATGGGTGGGGGCCTGCTGGCAGGTGCCCCACAGTGCTGGGGGGTGGGGGTGCTGGGAGACATGGGTGGGGGCCTGGTGGTGGGTCCCCCTGGTGGCTGGGGGGTGGGGGTGGTGGGAGACATGGGTGGGGGCCTGGCGGAGGCTGCCCCTGGTGGCTGGGGGGTGGGGGTGCTGGGAGACATGGGTGGGGGCCTGGTGGTGGGTGCCCCTGCACTGCTGGGGGTGGGGGGGTGGGAGACATGGGTGGGGGCCTGGTGGAGGCTGCCCCTGGTGGCTGGGGGGTGGGGGTGGTGGGGAACATGAGTTGGACATGGGTGGGGGCCTGCTGGCAGGTGCCCCACAGTGCTGGGGGGTGGGGTGGTGGGAGACATGGGTGGGGGCCTGGTGGAGGCTGCCCCTGGTGGCTGGGGGGTGGGGGTGCTGGGAGACATGGGTGGGGGCCTGGTGGTGAGTGCCCCTGCACTGCTGGGGGGTGGGGGTGGTGTGAGACATGGGTGGGGGCCTGGTGGAGGCTGCCCCTGCACTGCTGGGGGGGTGGGGGTGGAGGGAGACATGGGTGGGGGCCTGGTGGAGGCTGCCCCTGGTGGCTGGGGGGTGGGGGTGGTGTGAGACATGGGTGGGGGCCTGGTGGAGGCTACCCCTGCACTGCTGGGGGGGTGGGGGTGGTGGGAGACATGGGTGGGGGCCTGGTGGAGGCTGCCCCTGGTGGCTGGGGGGTGGGGGTGCTGGGAGACATGGGTGGGGGCCTGGTGGAGGCTGCCCCTGCACTGCTGGGGGGTGGGGGTGCTGGGATACATGGGTGGGGGCCTGGTGGAGGCTGCCCCTGGTGGCTGGGGGGTGGGGGTGGTGGGGAACATGAGTTGGACATGGGTGGGGGCCTGCTGGCAGGTGCCCCACAGTGCTGGGGGGTGGGGGTGGTGGGAGACATGGGTGGGGGCCTGGTGGAGGCTGCCCCTGGTGGCTGGGGGGTGGGGGTGCTGGGAGACATGGGTGGGGGCCTGGTGGTGAGTGCCCCTGCACTGCTGGGGGGTGGGGGTGGTGTGAGACATGGGTGGGGGCCTGGTGGAGGCTGCCCCTGCACTGCTGGGGGGGTGGGGGTGGAGGGAGACATGGGTGGGTCCCTGGTGGAGGCTGCCCCTGGTGGCTGGGGGGTGGGGGTGGTGTGAGACATGGGTGGGGGCCTGGTGGAGGCCACCCCTGCACTGCTGGGGGGGTGGGGGTGGTGGAAGACATGGGTGGGGGCCTGGTGGAGGCTGCCCCTGGTGGCTGGGGGTGGGGGTGCTGGGAGACATGGGTGGGGGCCTGGTGGAGGCTGCCCCTGCACTGCTGGGGGGTGGGGGTGCTGGGAGACATGGGTGGGGGCCTGGTGGAGGCTGCCCCTGGTGGCTGGGGGGTGGGGGTGCTGGGAGACATGGGTGGGGGCCTTGTAGAGGCTGCCCCTGCACTGCTGGGGTGGTGGGGGTGGTGGGAGACATGGGTGGGGGCCTGTTGGTGGGTGCCCCACAGTGCTGGGGGGGTGGGGGTGGTGGGAGACATGGGTGGGGGCCTGGTGGTGGGTGCCCCTGCACTGCTGGCGGGTGGGGGGGAGGGAGACATGGGTGGGGGCCTGGTGGAGGCTGCCCTTGGTGGCTGGGGGGTGGGGGTGGGGGTGGTGGGAGACATGGGTGGGGGCCTGGTGGAGGCTGCCCCTGGTGGCTGGGGGTTGGGGGTGCTGGGAGACATGGGTGGGGGCCTGGTGGTGGGTGCCCCTGCACTGCTGGGGGGTGGGGGGGTGGGAGACATGGGTGGGGGCCTGGTGGAGGCTGCCCCTGGTGGCTGGGGTGTGGGGGTGGTGGGGAACATGAGTTGGACATGGGTGGGGGCCTGCTGGCAGGTGCCCCACAGTGCTGGGGGGTGGGGGTGGTGGGAGACATGGGTGGGGGCCTGGTGGAGGCTGCCCCTGGTGGCTGGGGGTGGGGGTGCTGGGAGACATGGGTGGGGGCCTGCTGGTGGGTGCCCCTGCAGTGCTGGGGGGTGGGGGTGGTGTGAGACATGGGTGGGGGCCTGGTGGAGGCTGCCCCTGCACTGCTGGGGGGGTGGGGGGGTGGGAGACATGGGTGGGGGCCTGGTGGAGGCTGCCCCTGGTGGCTGGGGGGTGGGGGTGCTGGGAGACATGGGTGGGGGCCTGGTGGAGGCTGCCCCTGGTGGCTGGGGGGTGGGGGTGGTGGGAGACATGGGTGGGGGCATGGTGGAGGCTGCCCCTGGTGGCTGGGGGGTGGGGGTGCTGGGAGACATGGGTGGGGGCCTGGTGGTGGGTGCCCCTGCACTGCTGGGGGGTGGGGGGGGTGGGAGACATGGGTGGGGGCCTGCTGGCAGGTGCCCCCCAGTGCTGGGGGGTGGGGGTGGTGGGAGACATGGGTGGGGGCCTGGTGGAGGCTGCCCCTGGTGGCTGGGGGGTGGGGGTGGTGGGAGACATGGGTGGGGGCCTGGTGGTGGGTGCCCCACAGTGCTGGGGGAGTGGGGGTGGTGTGAGACATGGGTGGGGGCCTGGTGGAGGCTGCCCCTGCACTGCTGGGGGGTGGGGGTGGTGGGAGACATGGGTGGGGGCCTGGTGGTGGGTGCCCCTGCACTGCTGGGGGGTGGGGGTGCTGGGAGACATGGGTGGGGGCCTGGTGGTGGGTGCCCCTGCACTGCTGGGGGGTGGGAGACATGGGTGGGGGCCTGGTGGAGGCTGCCCCTGGTGGCTGGGGGGTGGGGGTGGTGGGGAACATGAGTTGGACATGGGTGGGGGCCTGCTGGCAGGTGCCCCACAGTGCTGGGGGTGGGGGTGGTGGGAGACATGGGTGGGGGCCTGGTGTAGGCTGCCCCTGGTGGCTGGGGGGTGGGGTGCTGGGAGACATGGGTGGGGGCCTGGTGGTGGGTGCCCTGCACTGCTGGGGGGTGGGGATGGTGTGAGACATGGGTGGGGGCCTGGTGGAGGCTGCCCCTGCACTGCTGGGGGGGTGGGGGTGGTGGGAGACATGGGTGGGGGCCTGGTGGTGGGTGCCCCTGCACTGCTGGGGGGTGGGGGTGGTGTTAGACTTGGGTGGGGGCCTGGTGGAGGCTGCCCCTGCACTGCTGGGGTGGTGGGGGTGGTGGGAGACATGGGTGGGGGCCTGGTGGAGGCTACCCCTGGTGGCTGGGGGGTGGGGGTGGTGTGAGACATGGGTGGGGGCCTGGTGGAGGCTGCCCCTGCACTGCTGGGGGGTGGGGGTGCTGGGAGACATGGGTGGGGGCCTGGTGGAGGCTGCCCCTGGTGGCTGGGGGGTGGGGGTGGTGGGAGACATGGGTGGGGGCCTGGTGGTGGGTGCCCCACAGTGCTGGGGGGGTGGGGGTGGTGGGAGACATGGGTGGGGGCCTGGTGGAGGCTGCCCCTGGTGGCTGGGGGGTGGGGGTGGTGGGAGACATGGGTGGGGGCCTGGTGGAGGCTGCCCCTGGTGGCTGGGGGGTGGGGGTGCTGGGAGACATGGGTGGGGGCCTGGTGGTGGGTGCCCCTGCACTGCTGGGGGGTGGGGGGGTGGGAGACATGGGCGGGGGCCTGGTGGAGGCTGCCCCTGGGGGCTGGGGGGTGGGGGTGGTGGGTGACATGGGTGGGGGCCTGGTGGAGGGTGCCCCTGGTGGCTGGGGGTGCAGGGGGACATGCGTTGGTGGGCAGTAGTGCAAGTTGACATGTGGGTTGGCTGGGGGTCATGGCCATGGTGGATGGTGTGCCTGCAGGACATGTGCTGGGTAGGCCCCTGTGGTGTGAGCCACCTGCAGGGGCCGTGGAGGGTGTATAGGGAACACCTGGGAGGACCCACACGTGCAATTCACGTGTGGTGCTCCCCGTGCACCCCTGTAATACACGTACCCTGATGGAATCGCGTGTGGAACTTCCCGCGCACCCCTGAAATGCGCGTACCCTGCTCACACGGGCCCAATCGCGTGTGGAACTTCCTGCGCACCCCTGGTGGGGAACATGAGTTGGACATGGGTGGGGGCCTGCTGGCAGGTGCCCCACAGTGCTGGGGGGTGGGGGTGGTGGGAGACATGGGTGGGGGCCTGGTGGAGGCTGCCCCTGGTGGCTGGGGTGTGGGGGTGCTGGGAGACATGGGTGGGGGCCTGGTGGTGGGTGCCACTGCACTGCTGGGGGGTGGGGGTGGTGTGAAACATGGGTGGGGGCCTGGTGGAGGCTGCCCCTGCACTGCTGGGGGGTTGGGGGTGGTGGGAGACATGGGTGGGGGCCTGGTGGTGGGTGCCCCTGCACTGCTGGGGGGTGGGGGGGTGGGAGACATGGGTGGGGGCCTGGTGGAGGCTGCCCCTGGTGGCTGGGGGGTGGGGGTGCTGGGAGACATGGGTGGGTGCCTGGTGGTGGGTGCCCCTGCACTGCTGGGTGGTGCGGGTACGGGAGACATGGGTGGGGGCCTGGTGGAGGCTGCCCCTGGTGGCTAGGGGGTGGGGGTGGTGGGCGACATGGGTGGGGGCCTGGTGGAGGGTGCCCCTGGTGGCTGGGGGTGCAGGGGGACATGCGTTGGTGGGCAGTAGTGCAAGTTGACATGTGGGTTGGCTGGGGGTCATGGCCATGGTGGATGGTGTGCCTGCAGGGCATGTGCAGGGTAGGCCCCTGTGGTGTGAGCCACCTGCAGGGGCCGTGGAGGGTGTAGAGGGAACACCTGGGAGGACCCACACGTGCAATTCACGTGTGGTGCTCCCCGCGCACCCCTGTAATACACGTACCCTGATGGAATCGCGTGTGGAACTTCCCGCGCACCCCTGAAATGCACGTACCCTGCTCGCACGGGCCCAATCGCGTGTGGAATTTCCCGTGCACCCCTGGAATACACGTCCCCTGATGGAATCGCGTGTGGAACTTCCCGCGCACCCCTGGAATACACGTACCCTGCTGATGTCGCGTGTGAAACTTCCCCCGCACCACGAAATACACGTAACCTGATGAGATCGCGTGTGGAACTTCCCGCGCACCCCTGAAATACACGTGCCCTGCTGAAGTCGCGTGTGAAACTTCCCCCACACCCCAAAATACACATACCATGATGAAATCGCGTGTGGAATTTCCCGTGCACCCCTGAAATACACGTACCCTGCTGAAATCGCGTGTGGCACTTCCCGCGCACCCCTGAGATACGCGTACCCTGCTCGCACGGGCCCAATCGCGTGTGGAAATTCCCGCGCACCCCTGAAATACACGTACCCTGCTGAGATCGCGTGTGAAACTTGCCCCGCACCCTGAAATACACGTACCCTGCTGAAATCGCGTGTGGCACTTCCTGCGCACCCCTGAGATACGCGTACCCTGCGGAAATCGCGTGTGGAACTTCCCGCGCACCCTTGAAATACGCGCACCCTGCTCGCACGGGGCCAATCGCGTGAGGTTCTTCCCGCGCACCCAAGTGATACACGTAGCCCGCTTGCCGTGCTGGTACAGGGTTAGCGCAGCCCTTTGCGCTGGATTGGGTATATTGATGGCTTTTCCCTGTGCGAGAGGCGTTCTTGGGGGCGTAACTGGCGCTGCTGCAGGGTCGCTGCGCCACTGTGCGCCACGGCTGGTTTTGGTGGCTGGAATCCATGAATACACTGTGCGCGGAAATGGATTTTAGCGCACGCGGCTGGCGCAGGGATTCGCACACGCACACTGTGCGCCAGCCGCGTGCGCCACTTGTGCCCTGAATTCTATGAATTACCCCCTTAATGTCACTGAGTTTAGTAAGATTGTTGTTTTTGTTGTCCCCTGTTCCCCTCCCTTTGCCTGGTCGCGCTCTGAAACACTTGTGTATGAGTGCGATATAAATAAAATATTAATCAATATCAATCAATCAACTCCCGCCTTATGGTAAGTATTGAAATCTAGGCATTGCAGGCCAATGGGCCGCCGCAGTAACATGAAATTCTCTCCTTCATTGTTATCAGCCACTTTAAGGGGTTGGGGTCCATTTAGATCTTGAGTGACAGGTAGAGTATGAATCACATTAAGGTCCAAACATGTCATATCATTGAATGATTAGCTTATTGGCTATTGGCATGTGTATAGTGCATCAATCCCCTGTGGGGTATTCTGGCTGTGATCACGCATTTAAATGAAATATTCGTTTGCGATATGAGGGACTTCAGATGGCATCTTAATGGGGAAAGGCAGTTCGCAGTTGCCTCTTCAGCAACACTCCTACTCAGCAGCTATTCACCTCCGCTTTCGGTCCTTCAACTGGCAGGTGATGAATGGTACTGGGTGCTCCCTGCCTTTCTCATCCAGTTGGGACAAGACTGCGCCTGGCCCATGTCAGTTGCATCTGGCTGGCTGTAGTAGTGTGGTCCTGTGCTCGCAGCTCTGGGCGTTTTCACCTGCTGATACTCCACGGCCCAAAGTACCTTCTCATGGAGCTTGTTTGAAGTGATCACAGCAAGAGTGCCTCTAAGAGTCCTGTAATTGGCCATAACATTCCAATTATCCCTATGAGTCAAAGAGGGGTTCTTCCCTTGGTCTAATTAGTACGTGTTTCCAAGTCAAGTGCTGCTTGCCATTTTCTCTAGGGAGGCTGCAGTTCACTCCACCCGCCTCGTTCCCAGGCTATACGAGAAAACTCTTATCAGCCCGACATCTAGTCAACATGGTCAGTTTGGAACTCTGAAGTGTGCTTATGAAGGTTGATGCAATGACATGGGATAGCTCTCCAAAAAGAATTCTAACATGAGATTTAAAAGCTTATCACAGTTGTTTGCTTCGTGTACACAAAGCCAACCACTCTAACTGCTCAGGGACCCAGAGACCCACGTTTCCTACCTTACTCTCTCTCTTTTATAGGAATTTCTGAAACATCTCAGAAACTGAGCCACAGCTGTCCTAAACGTCCATGCAAGTGTCTTTCCCATGCTACTATATTTTCATTGCTGACTCTTAATAAACTCGAGGCTCACTTTGCTTCCACTCTGAGGTGAACCACAGAGTATGCTTGCAGATGTATTCTTCTCACTCACCGTGTGCCTACTGCATGGCCAATCAAATAAGGTCCCCCATGATAAAAGGTCTGAACCAACAACAGGCACTTCACTGGATGGATAAGACACATGCGCTCCTTGTCTCCCTACACATATTCCATCAACTAGGTGTAAATAAACATACTTACTTAGACACGCTGCCTACTGCATTTAGATATTTTCAAGATTTAATGTTCAAAAACAGCCGACACGTGTTTTAATCTAATCAAGGACTTCATCAGGGAAAGTCTAACAACATATACTCTTTTTTTGGTTGTAAACAATTTATCTTCCATGGATTGCAGTCTGTCCTTATGCTAAATTGGTTGTCAGAATCCTGATTTCAAAGGGCATGGTAATCCAAATCCTTCCTCTGGAATTCATATCCAATATATTTGTGTATGTTAGAACACAGAGTCCTGTTGGGTATCTGGGCTAATTGCATAGGCTGGCACCAACCAACTATTTTGGGAGATGAGGACGTGAATAAGGGTCTGCTCCATGACCTGTCCTGGGTGTATTGCTGAGGTTGCTCACCCTTACCACTTCCAGTTCAGATTTCTTGAGCTCAGTCTGGTGGGCTGAATCCTTTGTATCTCAGCAAGCTCTGCAGCCATACTGTGCTCATCCCGAGTCAGCATCCATTCTTCTGAGTCGCCTTGTCCCTCTACAGGTCACGCAGAGCCTTTGGCTCTCCCAGCCGTGCATGTTGGAGTTCCAGCTCCAGACCTTTGCGTCAAAGGGCTTTCACTTCAGGCAGCTATGATGCTCAGTAGTTTGCTGCTTCTGAGCAAGAGTGGACATCTATGTTGTCAATGAATGGTGCATGCATGGTCGCCATGCTGTCTGGTCCTTTGTCTGTTTCTGGCCTATCACCATCTTACTCTTCTTGAAACCTCAGACTTGCGGCCTACTATTCCACTTTTGTCAGACGGTTGAACTTGTTGCACGTTATTAATTAGAAGTTGGTTAATTTGTTGGTATGACCTTTTTATGATGCTTATGATATCCTGTTAATTTGGTTCTATCTGATTTATGTGAGACATTGTTGCTTTCATTTCTGTTATCTATGTTTATTGCAAAATTAATAAATTGTTTAAAAAAAAAAAAGAAAAACACAAGTACCACACACAGTTATAAAATACTTTTGGTCAAATTCTCAAACCGTGTTTTGCCGCAAATGATGAGATGCGCTACAGCATCTCATGATTTGTGCCAAAAAAAGATGCACCCTATCCTCAAACGTCATTTGAATGTGTGCATCATGCATGCACGTTTGTGCCTTTGCACAAATCAAGGGGTATTTCTGCACATTGTATAGTGCATCCCACAGCCAGAAACAGAATGCATTCTAAACTGTGCAGAAAAGAGAGGCATTCCCCTCTTCCTGTTTGGAATAGACGCAGGGGGTGCGCATTGCATGGCATGTTCATTCCTGGTCTTTGTCATGCATAGTTTCCAATGGAACAACTGTGGTCAGAACTGCTCAGGGTCCATTTGCATTTCCATCCCTCAAGCTGGGAGGGAAATGCTTTTCTTTGGTCGTTTGCATTTTACAGTGACAGGCCCTTTGAGGGCTCTCACTGTGAAATATGCGCCTAGCACTCGCGTGGATGATGGGGGCCTGTCATACATGAATGTTGGGATGTATTTCCAGTACTACTGTATGCAAGGTGGCATCCAAGTACATCTTTTACTTGCTGCACAGCCCCCAAGAAATGTGTAGGTCACCTTTGTGGATAAGGTGATATGCGCATTTCTGCAATTAACATAAATAAAAAAAGTGCATCCTCTATACTTTAATTTGCATTCGTTTTTGAGGATCAGCCCCATATGCCATCTACTTGCTGTGGGAAAAGGGTAAGGTGGATAAAGAGACAACATAAAATGACAAAGGAAAGTCCATAATGTTCTGTCATACATTGAACAATTGATAACACTTTGCTGTGGTGTCACTGGTGGTGACCGTCTGTGAACCAAATATATAATTCCAGAAGGGAGTTGAGTACATTGCATGGTGCACTTGCGGCCCCTACCTTGGATATGGACATGTCGGCATTGAAACAATATTATGCCTCATATCGTAGCAATTGTTTGTGTATTGGCCTACGCCAAGTTGTCTAAAACATCATATGAGAACAAACTCCGCGGCAAGGTTTTGACCTTAGAGAAAGTAATGTAAGTCGCCATCTTGGATTCAGCCGCCATTTTAGGTTCTCTTGTAATATGGAAAGTCACCCTGAACATCAAAATGGAGGCCGAATGACATTCTGAGTAAGATTCTGGCCGTTGTGACCTCCGTACACACGAATAATTAATATGCCTGCAGGCCACTTGTCGGGGTCGCGAACTGAGACCTTGTCCTACTGTTGACCTATGTGTAAATGTACAACTATAACAGTGAAACTAATCAAAATGCATACATTATAGGATTGACCTGGCTAGGAACCCATAGGCCCGACTCCTATAATGGTTAACCCGCGAGAGGGTTGGCCAAGGGCTGGACAAATCATATAAAAGACCCAAGTATTCCAATGTACGCTCTCTCTTACTAATGCATCGAACCTTCGTTGAAGTTCGTTACGTTACTCTGAGAGCCGAATAGTTATCCGTTTGTCAATTGACTTTGGTAACTGTTGTAGCTTTTAAATAAAGCACTTGTATGTTCTTTGTAACCTGTGTTGGTGTGTTTCTTTCTGGGCTTCCCGGCCTCATATTATTTTTATGTTTTCACAGTTGGTGCCCGAATAGGGACCCTCAAGATTGATGCCGGATCATTGAAGGTTGACGCAGACTATCGAACCGGGATCGGACGGTGTGATACTGCGGGCCCGATCGAACGAGACGCGATACCTCGGCTGCGCTGCACGATCCGATCCTTGGACGATAGTCGTGTGGTCTGACACAGCATCTTGACGAGGGTCCATTTTTTGAGGCGGGCAGATTTGTCGAAACCACCAAACACAAGGTAAAATTCCTTAGGTAAGTTCTTTGGTAAACCGTACGGTCCTCCTTAGGTTTGGTCAGGTGCAGTCGTGACCCGGCTCTTAATTTAACCCTGACAATTTGAATTTGGCGGATTGTATCTGCAGACACAATTATTGACCAGGTAACACCAATTTTTTGTGAAATGCCTGGGAAATTGTCTAGCTGCTTTAGGGCTCTGTTCCGCAGTGATCTACAATCTTTGGAATTTAGCCACCCGGCACCACAGGAGGGGTCGCCGGCATGTACTATGTACTGTAAGTATGGCATTGGAAGTATAGTATTTAATGATATTTGGCACAGACAAACCAGACATGCCTCCGAATTTCAGTGGCCAATCAATGGTAGTTTCGAGATCCCCCGTATTGAATACCTAGAATCGGTCTTTCTAAAAAAGAAGGCCAGACCTGCAGCATTTGATGTTTTGCAGAATTGGAAAAAAGAAGCGTTGCAGCAGCTTAAAAGTAAGGATAAAC
Organism: Ambystoma mexicanum; assembly: GCF_040938575.1. Taxonomy (NCBI): domain Eukaryota; kingdom Metazoa; phylum Chordata; class Amphibia; order Caudata; family Ambystomatidae; genus Ambystoma; species Ambystoma mexicanum. Next base: position 857,342,727 of record NC_090934.1, on the reverse strand, counting down.
ATGCACGCCGTCATAAAACAAATGCTGAAAAAGCGTTGTTATATGATAAAGAAAAACATTTGGAGTCAGTCAAAAATATGGATAGGGGTTTCTCACTAGGTATCCAGAAAATGTATCCCTCTAAAGATTTCCATGTTTCTGAAGAATTTATTGAAAAATTGTTAAACGAACGCAGGCCTGGTGCCTCTGCGCCACCTCCGTATGATCCTCTCCCGGGTACTCTGCCCATTCCTGCTGTTATTCCTGTTCCCCCTGTGCAACCTATTGTTCCCATTCCTCTAGTTGTTGTTCCTCCACCTATCGCACCACCCTTTCTCCTACGCCGATCGTTGCACCCCCATTGAATTTGCCCGCACCTTTGCTCCCGAGTAGTTCTGTATTGACTGAAGTTGATCAGGGTGTGGGGTTGAAGATTGTCACTCGAAATACTGTTTCTGCAGGCAAGAAATAGGAATTATTTGCATGGGCTAAGCACTGTATGGAGAAAGGTGATCAAGTTAACGTTTTTTCCACATTATCAAATATGGACAATTTTCCCCAAAAAAATGTTTTTATCGAAGGTTTGGGGACTCATTTATGTGTAATGTGGGGTAGATTACAAAATTCGGATCTCCCACAAGGGGTGAGGGATCTAAATACTTTAGCGCTTTCGAGGGACACAGAGGAGAAAGTACATGGTCATGTTGAGAGATTGTTTGAGTATAGGAGGGACTTCGAAAGATTACGAGATGAGGATGAGGAAGACGACAGTATGTATGTACAGAAACGGTTCCTTTCCGTGTCGTAGATCGGCACCTGAGGAAGTACGAATTTGTACCAAAGATGCGATTCGATGGATCTCGGATTCATCGGTACCGCCAGATGAAGTATATGACACATATAGTCAGTATACAGTAGAAATGCAGAAGAAGGTGATTCAGGTAATGGTACAGTACCTACAAAATGAATGTGTAAGGAAGAAGGTTAGTTGTCCTATAGAATTATTGGGTATTTGTAAGAGGGCTTTTTCGCCCGACACTTCTTCAGCTGCCTTAGCGCTCGACCTGGCTCTATTGCTTAGTAAGCGGTCAGAGTTACCTACATCTCAGTTGCCTATGAGAGAGGTTCCTCCGACATTTGTCCCAAAGGTCGAGATTCCCGCTAACGCTGGGACTGGTGCACCCGCTGTGAACATCCCTGCACACTATGTATCGCAATTTGTTCACGTCCCGTTTTCACGAGAGGAAGTGAACACTATTAGACAATCAATTCCCGACATCAGAAAAAACCCAACAGGGTTTTACAAAGAGATAGAGTCCGTTTTGCAGTCCTCTGTGTTCACCTTATGTGACATTGACTTGCTATTCCCTGTACTCCTGCCCGTAGATTTATGGAAGCAGGTTCGAACAATAGACGATGTGCCAGGGTTAGGAGATACGTGGGCTAACATGACTAGGTTTGATGGGGAAAGACCTGCTGGTGAAAAACCACCTCAGGTAATACTTACTTTGCCTGATAGAATTGTCGCAAAATTGAAAACCATAATTCCTGAGAAAAGAATTATTTGGGACAAGCTTACGGCCTGTGTTCAAGGAAAGACTGAAGGTGCCACCGAGTTCTTTAATAGATTCGAACAGGTATTCTCTGATTTCAGTGGTCAGGACTTGGGCACAGAGCCCGGGAAAAGGTTGTTTGTGGACAAATTTGTACGTGGGTTGTTGCCCGACATCCAGTCACAGATTATGTCCTCTGAGAGCGCTTGGCAGGCGAAGTCCCAATCTGAAGTTTTGCACATGGCTCAGTATTATGAGAACCGTGTGAATAATGAAAAAGAGAAAATAGAGAAGAGGAAAGGAGATTTGAAGACTAAAGTATTGTTACAACAAATTGTTAGAAATCCCAGAGGAGGCACGTCAAAGACCAGAGCTCAGTATGTCCCAAAGGAAACGCTCCTTTGGGTTCTGTGAATATTAATCAATGTGCATATTGCCGCCAGGAAGGTCATTGGCGAGCACAGTGCCCCGTCCTTCGACAAAGGTCAAACAATGCATCCGGGAGTATGGGTAGACGACCTAGAGGTCGCCCTGGAGCAGGGGGCCCTGAAAGAGGTCAGTTTTCACAAGATCCTCAGCAACCTTTTTCATGGGAAAATCAGACTTCGAGTGTGGATGCAAGAAACATATTTGATCACCCTTCTGCTGCCTACCTTTCTGAAGAGCTTCCTTCCGATAACATTTTGTTTTGTTAGGACTGCCCGAAGCAGGGTTTGGAACCTTCACCCATTCCCGTTAATCAGAAAGGTCCCTACGTTGAATTGTTAGTGGGGAATAGGAAACATCAGTTTTTGATAGACACTGGAGCACAGAAGTGCTCCATTGATCATTCCCGGGTTCCAAACATTCCACTGTCAGGGCAAATAAATGTTTCTGTAGGGTTTTCTGGTATACCAATTGTCTGTCCGGTTTCTTCGCCGGTGTCTGTTTCTTTGGGTCCCTTTACGGACCATTGCCCTTTCCTTCTGACTTCGAACTGTGGAGAGAATTTGTTAAAGAAACTGAATGCAGTAATTCATTGTTCCTCTGATGGAGTACGACTGACGGTTTCACCACAGCAACTTCCCAATTCTAAGTTTTTGACTCGACCATTGCCTCCTGAGTTTAGTGTTGTCCCGGATTGTTTAGGGGCGGTTGACGACAATGATGTCAGAGTACTACAGATTGAGCCTGTTAAAATAGTTTTGAAACATGGAGTTAAATTACCACGCATTCCGCAGTATAAAATATCAGTTGAGGGCGAGCAGGCTTTGAAGTGCATTGTCTCCGATTTTGTGCACCGAGGGGTGATTGAGGAGATTGCAGGTAGTTTATGTAACAGCCCGATTTTACCTGTATACAAGAAAGGCGACAATGCAATCCCATACCGTTTTATAATTGATCTTCGTGCTATTAACAAAGTTGTTGCCCCGCAATTTCCAATTGTGCCTGATGTAACAACAATACTAACAATGATCCCTGCTACAGCTACGTATTTTAGTGTTGTGGACCTAAAGAATGCTTTCTTTAGTATTCCTATACACAAGGAGAGTAGATATTTGTTTGCGTTCACCTTGGGGGGACGTTCATTCACATTTACTCGGGCACCTCAAGGGTATACTGAAAGTCCAAGCATTTATAGTAGAGCTTTGAAAGAGCAGCTTGACACCCTTGAATTGCCACCTACTTGTACACTACTTCAGTATGTCGATGATTTGCTTTTGGCTGCAGATTCTGAAAGTGCTTGTAAAGAAGGCACCGTATTGTTACTTATTCATCTGGCCGAAAACGGTCATAAAGCTTCGCTCAAGAAATTTCAATATTGTTGCCAGGAGGTCGCCTATTTAGGTTACCTCCTGTCAAAGGAGGGGAGAAGATTGACACCTGAAAGAATAAAACACATTTCTGGCATGTCTGTTCCAAATACGCAGAAGGAAGTCAGAGCCTTAATAGGTATGGCTTCTTACTGTAGGTCGTGGATCCCGAACTTTTCACTAGTGATAAAACCGATGTTGGCTTTGACGAAGAAGGGCATTTCTATGCCACTGCCATGAAAATCGGAACATCAACGATCATTTGAGCTTCTCAAAACCGTGTTATGCTCTGCACCGGTTCTGGGTACTCCAAATTATGACAAGGCCTTTGTGTTGTTTGTGCATGAATGTGATGGATGTGCTTTGGCTGTGTTAACGCAGGAACATGGAGGGAAGAATAGGCCGTGCGGCTACTACTCCTCCGCCCTTGATCCTGTCGCATGAGCTTTGCCGAGATGTTTGCGAGCTGTCGCTGCTGCTGCCGTGTCCGTAAAACAGAGTGAGGGAATGGTTCTAGGCCATGATTTAATTTTGATGGTACCTCACTCTGTAGATGTCCTATTGAATAAGACTCAAACGCAACACCTCACCTCTGCATGGCTGACAAGGTATGAATTAATTCTGTTTGCCCCTCACATTCAAATTAAGAGGTGTTGTGTTCTTAATACGGCTGAACTTCTACCTTTCCTGCAAAATACTGTTTGCGGTGACGAAGAATTACATGACTGCCTGTATGCCACTGAACAGGAAACCAATGGCAGGATAGACCTTATAGATACTCCTTTGGACAATGCAGAAGGGGAGCTGTTTTGTGATGGCTCATGCTTCAAACTTCCAGATGGTACATCTACAGCTGCTTACGCAGTTACTACGTTGAGTACGGTTGTTGAAACTAAGAGAATTCCGCATAACTCCGCGCAGGCCGCAGAGATTATAGCGTTGACCCGAGCTTGTGAACTCTCTGAAGGGCATATAGTAAACATATATACTGATAGCCAGTACGCCTTTGGGGTGGCTCACAACTTCGGGAGGCTCTGGTCGGAAAGAGGGTTCCTAACCTCACATGGGACCAAGATTCAGCACGGTCCCCTGATAGTGCAATTGCTCTCGGCACTCTCACTCCCTAGGCAGTTAGCAATCATGAAATGTGCAGCACATCGTAAGGTCATAGATGATGTGGGAAAAGGGAACGCTTTTGCTGACCAGATAGCCAGGCAAACGGCCACAGACCTTAGCGCAGACATGTATGCTCTAAGGGAAACAAAAGATGCCTATATAATGGATGAGGGTATTGGGTCTGTGCGAGATATTCAAACTGATGTCACAATAGAAGAGTCTAAAAGGTGGGCCGAAGGAATGGGGAAACTGGATGTGATGGGTGTTGGGTGGATACATTTGAAGGAAAATGGTTGCTCCCTGATTCATATGTGCTGGCAATGGTTATGATGGCACACGGTCCTACGCATGTCTGTGCTCAGCAGATCACGAAAATGTTAGAACAAGTATGGGTGAATGATAACATTTCGAAGATTGCAGAGCGCCATGTTCAGAATTGTATGATTTGCTTACAGCACAATGTGGGGAAGGGGACAGTAACTCCAAGGGGAAGCTTTGGGCCCCCTTCTGTTCCCTTCGAGGTCATCCACTTTGATTTTATTGAGATGGAACGGTGTAACAATCTAAAATATGTTCTTGTGATTATTTGTGCTTTTAGTAAATGGGTCGAGGCTTTTCCCGTTAAAGATGCTACTGCCATGACCACTGCAAAGACTATGGTAAAAGAATTCTTTCCACGATTTGGGCTTCCGAGGGTAATTTGGTCGGACAATGGTCCCCATTTTGTTGCAGCAGTAATTTTGCGGATATGCACAGCGTTACACATTGAAAAGCGATTTCACTCGGCTAGACACCCTCAAAGTGCTGGGTTGGTAGAGAGACATAACGGTATCTTAAAGAATAAGCTTGCAAAAACATGTGCCGACACCAAATTGAAATGGCCAGATGCCTTACCTATTGTTTTGTTAGATATGAGTACCACACCTCAAACTAAGACTGGGATTTCTCCATTTGAGGTAGTGATGGGGAGACCTGTTAACATTTGGGGTCTTCCGAAGCCTAAAGCATTGAGGAAGGTAGAAAATGTATTGCTTGTAGACTGTACTGTAACCCGTTGACTAAAAATCTGTATCTCATTTATCATCAGGTCCAATCAGCTTTACCTGTACGGTTTACGGGCCCAGGACACGATATTCAGCCTGGAAGTTGGGTCCTAGTGAAGGCCTACGAAAGGTCTTCCTGTCTCGCTCCTCGCTGGAGGGGACCCTACCAGGTGCGGTTGGTCACTCAGACAGCAATGCGGGTGGCTGGAAAAAAACATTGTATCCACGTAACGCATGTCAAGAAACTTCCTCACCCGACGCCATACGTTACAGAAGAAGCAGAACCCCTCGCTGATGCTACAATCTCTGATCCTGGAGTAGCAAACAGCACTGTGAGTGTGTCAGAGAGTTTCTCTGAGCCCGTGGAGCTTGGGGAACAGTCCATTTCGTCTCCGCACTCTTTGGAAAAGTCACTTCCGGAAAACATTGTTTCAAGTTCTGCGGCTTCCGTCGTCTCCGATACGTCGCTTCCCTCAGGAAGTGACGTCGCCTTGTTTCCGGATCAAGCAGTTCTGGGTACCACCAGGTACAATCTTCGACGAAGAAAATAGAACTACGGCACGGGTCTTTTCCGTGCATTTGGAAAGAAGAAGTGATTGAAAGTTTTCTCTTGTAAAAGAAAGTTCCTTTCGAACAAAAGGAAAAAAAAGGGATTCTGCTGGCTAGGGTTGGGAAGGACTAAGAAGTCGCGCGACCGTAGTGTCGCCAGCAACGAACATTGGGGTTGTCAATTGAAAAACTACGATGCCTGCTACCTCCACCGCTGCTCCCCGCACTGGACTTGTAAATAAGGGGGTGACCAACTCGGACAACGAACAATGTGCCCGGGCCCCGAAAATGTATTGCTGTGTTGTGTTAATAATAATTGGAATTTGTGTAATTACTGCTGTGGGACTTTGGTACTTCGAAGAAATGTACCCTCTAAAACCTCTACTGCCAATTGAGATTGTACCTACTGCTTTGACTCCCTCTGTACACCTGCACACCTTGTCACCTAGAGACTCCCAGCATAGACGAAAGTATCTTTATAACACTTTAATGATAGTAATGAATGCAACGCATGCCATTTTTAATAAGAGTAATTGCTGGATTTGCACCCATTTACCGCAACATGGGAACAAGGGGCTAGGATGGTATATTCAACCTTTACCTTTAACGACTGCTTGCTATGCTTCTCTTAGAGCACTATTCTTTGGTCGTTGGAATGATAGCGTCTCAGGGAACTTTGATGGAACTAATTTAAACGATTTTGAGAAACGTGAATTGACTCCCCTGGGATGCTCGCTTTTTGCAAATAGAAGTAGACCTAATGTTGCTTCTATTAGGCTATCTGATAAACTATCTCTTCCTTTCCAAACTCTAATTTCCTTTAAAATGGCTCCGATAGGCAATAAGGACGCTGTGCCCCCTTCCTACTCTATTAATCATAGCCCCGATTCAGTCCCCTTTTGTGTACAAAGAAATGGCGCTCTGCCAATGGGAGATTTTGAAGGTTGTGTGAACATTGTAAATTTGACTGGGGAGAACAGGCCTCTGTACGTAGGGGGGCCTGTTTATTTCATTTGTGGTAGTTCAGCATTTCCCTGGTTGCCCAAGGATTGGCAGGCAACCTGTTATTTAGGAATCCTGTTACCTGGGGTATTTGTAGTTAGTACATTGGAAGTTTCTAAGGCTCGCCCACGGCGGGACGAGGATGGGGATACCCCTGGGCAAGTATTGGGAGATATAGCGAAATCAGTTGTGCCATTTTGGGGACAGATAGCAAACTCTGAAAATATTAGGGGACTAGCAAGAGTACTGGAGAGAACCATCAACTGAACCACGGATATACTCTACAATATGACACTAGAACAAAAGGCAATAAGATTGGTAGCACTTCAAAATCGGATGGCATTAGATGTCATTCTGGCAGAACGTGGTGGAGTATGCAAATTAGTGGGGTCTGCTTGCTGTGTTTTCGTACCAGACTCCTCACCGACAATTTTTAAAGCAATACAGAACTTACACATCCTTAGTTCTGAGGTGCATGTTCCTGTGGGAGATTGGAATATTAGCGCCTGGTTCTGGGATTCTCTACGATCCTGGGGTTGGAAGGTGCTTTCTGTTATCTTGGTTATTTTGGGAATCCTGCTATTCCTTTGTTGCTGTTTCCAATGTCTACCTAGTATATGTGCAATGCTAGGGGGGTGTTGTGCTCAAGCGGTGAGCACAGTAGGGCACAAAATGTACGCCCCAGATACAGCATCTAAAGAGTTTGTGTTACAAGAGGTTCTGATGAACGACCTAATGGCTATAGACATTACAGATAATGATTCAGGATGTATAGACAACAATGCATGGAGTTATTTACAAAAGTATTAGAAGTGATATTAGCACTTGGCATAGGCCAAAAGGAGGGTTTGTCGGAATTGAAACAATATTATGCCTCCTATCGCAGCAATTGTATGTGTTTGGCCTACGCCAAGTTGTCTAAAACATCATATGCGAACAAACTCCGCGGCAAGGTTTTGACCTTAGAGAAAGTAATGTAAGTCGCCATCTTGGATTAAGCCGCCATTTTAGGTTCTCTTGTAATATGGGAAGTCACCCTGAACATCAAAATGGAGGCTGAATGACATTCTGAGTAAGATTCTGGCCGTTGTGACCTCCGTACACACGAATAATTAATATGCCTGCAGGCCACTTGTCGGGGTCGCGAACTGAGATCTTGTCCTACTGTTGACCTATGTGTAAATTTACAACTATATCAGTGAAACTAATCAAAATGCATATATTATAGGATTGACCTGGCTAGGAACCCATAGGCCCGACTCCTATAATGGTTAACCCGCGAGAGGGTTGGCCAAGGGCTGGACAAATCATATAAAAGACCCAAGTATTCCAATGTACGCTCTCTCTTACTAATGCATCGAACCTTCGTTGAAGTTCGTTACGTTACTCTGAGAGCCGAATAGCTATCCGTTTGTCAATTGACTTTGGTAACTGTTGTAGCTTTTAAATAAAGCACTTGTATGTTCTTTGTAACCTGTGTTGGTGTGTTTCTTTCTGGGCTTCCCGGCCTCATATTATTTTTATGTTTTCACAGACACAGCTCACACCCACAGCCAGGTGCCACCAGTGGAGGAGTGCTCACCTCTTCATTGCGAGGGCCAGCACAGTGACCTATGCAAGCAAGGCTTCTGGAGGGCATCTTGTCTAAGGCAACCCTCTATCGATCAGTGGAGTTCAGTTCTTTAGTAACCACAGGTTGCAGGCAATGCTGCTCGGTGAAACACCTAGTGCAATGCCACCACCTTGTTGTGCAGGATCAAAGCAAGGACAGAAGGAAGGCTCTCAGGAAGCAAATGTTCATTGAGAAAGTGACTCCATTGCGCCCACTAGGTCAAGATGATGAAGGCTGATGTTCGGAAATACTTGCAGTGCTTCACTGTGATAAGCATTCTTGGGAGGATGCAGTCTGCAGAGATTTCACTCGATTCCTCTTTGTGGGACTTAATTTGCTTCTTCAGGACTACCCGAAAAGACTGAGAGTATGGCTACAGATCCTCAGGTTGTAATTAATGTTAAGGTGAAGCTGAGAGATGTCTTAGCTCACAGTTGCAGTGTTGCATCCATTCAAAAATGTTCAATCACCCAATCAGCGGGTGCTTCAATCAAGTCAAACTTTGATGGGCATCTTCTTGGGCTTTCACTCAGTTCTGGCTTGGCAGTAGAGTACAGACCCCATTGAAGCATTTGGCCATATCTTTCATTTTATGTTTGCTTTATTGTAATGCTTATAGACTAGCATGTGAGCTGCAGTGTGTTTTAGAGCAGAATGGTGCCATCATTGAGCTTGGAATTCTCTACAGAAGCACAATACTGTTGGTGAAGGGGGGGGGCATGCTTTTTATTTGTCTGGCTGGTATTGTTGAAAGAGTCACATTTTTAGTGTTGTGCAGAACTGAAGGATGGTAGGAGCATTTTGAGCCTCTGCCTGGATTGAGTTCCAGGCGGCTGAGGTGTGGCAGGAGAGGGACCACTTGTGACTCTACTCTATAGGGGCTAGCGTAGCCTACCACCTTTTGATGGTTTTGGCATATGAGGTGCAAGAGCATTGAGAGGTGCAGAATTTAGCCACTAAATATGTTGGTATTCTGCTCATTACTGCTTTGGAGGTGATCCTGTAAAGGAGGTTGTTTCTCAGACAGAATCCAAGAAAGCCATTCATGGATAGAGACAAAGTGCAAAGAACAAAGACATGTATTTATCTTGCCCCACGGCCAGCCAGGAACATTTCTCATGACGACAGGGTGTTTCAAGATGGCATGGAAAGTCTCAGAGTCCTCCTATGTCTACCATATATTTATAACCAGAAACATATGACACATCAGTCCTGTTATAACATAAATACTACAGTGCAATTGGTCAGGTTTCTATGAGTAAAATACATTACCTTCTCCCATTGAGTCCACATACTGCCCTGAAATGCATCATTATTTCCTATTCCAATGACCTCAAACTCTATCAGCATAAAACTTGTTTTTCCAATTTCCAATGAATCACAGAACAATTTAAAACTGATTGGAAGCGGTTCTGTAATGACACAGGCTGTGGCAAACTCTTCCAAGGACATACAGCATGCAGTCGCATTCCGATTGGTTCAACTGTCTAGCTTATCTATTTCTTACTTTACTGCCAAGTCCACTTATAAACAAAACTCTTGGGACACACTGCTGAGATTGTGTGTTCTCCTAGTTGATTCTGTTGTATGCATGATATAATCTGTCTACAATTCATTTTGTAATGCATACTGTGGTGTCCATTTTGGAAGGAATGGATACATTTTGCTGTAGTATATCTATGTCACCGGCTATATTCTGCATATATTTCAGAATTATATTTTGTGGTAGAATATTTATGATATGTTTTTTCTAAGTCTCTATTGAGTGTGGGTAACATACTTAACGTCTAAACACAGTTTGACCTAATGTCTGAGTAACATTGCGATGAATACATATTTGCCTTGTGTTTTATGCAGCTGCATGTGTTATAAGTGAGATGACATCACTTGCTTTTGTCATCCTTGGCTCATATCGTATTTATCCTCACCGTCTCAGTTTAGGGTATGGATGATACAGTGAATAACTCTTCTCACATTTGTAACATTGGACCGGGGAAGGCGCAAGAGCCCTGAGTGACATGTTCATCTGTCCATTATCAGAGGGGGTGTGGTAGTCACTTTTAGTCTACACCTCTTCAATCCATTCATTTTTCAGTATGTTCCTGGTGTGGAGGTGGAGCCAGGGAAGCTTGGGCAGTATAGGAGAAATTCTGTTGAATTTGCAGGTGCCTCTGATGAGGTGTACTGTAGCTGGGTGGGTTGTCTTGAGGGGGACCATGTGTGTGGCTTATATGTGAGATCATGGAGGCTTGAACTGCCATGTGGTGGGTGAGGTTTTGATTTTGAAGAGTGTGACGATCTGAAACCATGTGGTATGGGTCTGTTTGTATATGTAGTTTAGGAAGGAAAGGTTACTGTCAACAATGAAGCCAAGGGACTTGGCAGAGTTTGACAGCTGGTTTGGAGTTTGACAGATGCTTTCAGGCTATAAGGAAGGCTCAAAACCCGAAACGGGTAAAAATCAATCCAAGGAGTACACGAATTACAAGAAAAACTAATTCAATTACATGCAATCTCGGCTGGGAAAAAAGACAAGCTTCATTCAATGCATCATCATTAAATTGCAGTATATGTAGGAGAGAGCCATTAGAAAAGATTTGATATTATTTCAAAACATATGAAAACACATTGCAATCTTACCATCCCTAAAACAGTGGCCTAATGTCCGGGTCAACTGGTGTTCTTCATCCCAATTGCCCAGTGGCCTTAGGTTCACTTTTTCCCATTGGTCAACCAACCCCAAGTATCTCCTGGTGTACTCCACCCCTCAGATTTAACCAATTCCCTTGTGAGGTGTAGACAGTGCAGCAACAAAATCCTGTTTCCATGTGACCCAAACACTTAGCACTTCCTGATGGTTCTCACCCTTGTAGCTCTACAACTGACAGCTTATATTGCGACTTCCGTTTGGAAACATGTTGCATATGGAGAGTTTTTCTTACCATGGGAACAAGCAACCTTATAAAAACACTACTGGGACACCATTCGGATGAGAATACTTTCCTGAATTTCTGAGCACTGTTTCCCTTAATTTCTGAAGTACCAATTGAGTTGCCATTCCTTCAGCGGGACCGTAGAGTCACACCCTGTAAAGCCTTCCCTGGTTGCACTTCAACATTACCGCATTCTCATCAACCTGTGTCCTTTGCCTTCTGAAATGCTGGCTATGGGTTTGAAACATGACTTTTTATATCAGCCATGGTTTGATGCCTGGGATCCTACTTTGCCTTGCACCACTCTCAATCAATCACTGCACAGCATTTCACACCACATCCAAGCATGCTGTCCCTGTTTGTGGACCAGCTAAAACAAACAAGGGTTAAGCCTAATTCACAGCAGAAAACTGTGAGTACTTTCTGTGGCTTAATCATCTGCAATCTCCAACACGACCTATTCCATTTTAGCAAGAACTTCTGCTTGATATGAACACACACACCTCAATAGGGTTAAGCAATCTACCCAGACCTGTCAGTCACACTACATAAAAACCTTTCAACTATTGGGGGTGCCTCTTGCACCTCTCTCTACCTGGGAAATCAACATTAAATGCCTAATAAGAAGCTGATACTCTGCCGCAATACTGTCCCATGATCCTACCTGGCCCGCCCGTGACATATGGTGCATACTGCATGTCACTGCCCTACATTTCTTCATAGAATTGTTCTAAAAAATGCATGTGCGCCTGACTCGGCTAATACATAGTAGAGTAGCCACGCCCAATGACAGAACCGCTGACCCTATAAATGGCCCTCTCTCCTTACTATGGGAAATTCCTTAACTGGTACTTTCTCTTGTGTTTGGGGCCTCGAACTTGCATCCCAACAAGGCACGTGCCGTTCATTTGTGGCACAAGTTGTTTGGTGGGGGGACCCAGGAGTATGAATTCTGTTTTGGTGGAGTTCAGTTTGTGGTAAGTATCTGATATTCATGTTTGGATGGTAGCCAGCCATTTGCAGAGGCGACAGATGGCCTGGGGCAAAACATCCCTCGCTGGCCGAGGTAGATTGAGGCCAAGACCATATATGGCAGCCCCATGCCCCACTCACTCTTGCATGACCCAATGTTCGATTGTTGACCTCAGTACAAGATTTCCACAGGGTTTTGGGGTAAGAATAGGCTGGGGATGCAGCAGGCTGCATCTCACTAGATTCAAACACAAACGGCTCGCACTAACCAGTGGAGATCACGCAACTGTCTGTGTGAGAGGCTCGCACAAACACCATGCTACCTTATGGGCAAGCTTCCCCAAGACCTTGTATGTGCATTTTCAGATTTGTGTCCCTTTTGAAGCCTTTGACAAGGATTCACTAGGCAGGAAAACAGCCATAAATACAGCGGCTGCAAAAAAGAGCTGCAGCCTAGGACTGCCAGTCACACAGGGAGAGAGACTGATCAATAAACAAAGACAGGGCCCAAGGGGCTGTGACTCCAATAAGACACCACAGCCAAAGACATAGGACGAGATGAGGCTAGAGGGTCACAGTGAAGAAGGAAAATAGGTGAGAAAAGGTCCAGAGCACCTCCAGGAGGCACATAGGTCGGTGTCTTTTAAGAGGCTTCAGCCATGGAGAAGGGCCACATACTGGAGCAAATCTCGGAAGCAAGTGCTGAGGGTCTCTATCCCTTTCTGCCATCTTCTGCCCTGTGTCTGCCACCACCAACAGTCTTTTCTAACTGCGGTTGTCTCTCCCTTCTATCTGTAGTCTCTGCTTTGTGGCCATGAAAGAAGTCACCCTTTTGTATTTTTTAATGCACAAAAGAGTTGATGCTGACCCTTTTATGCATTAAGTAGCAAAAGTGGTCAGAGGGCGGGCAAATGTGATGCCCACTTTCTCGTCCCCTTGAAAGACCTCGTGACGACAGTTGTTTCCTTGTATTGAAGGACAGTAAAACAAAATGCAAACACTTCTGGGTGCATTTCACAATGTTTGCTCGCGCCTCTAGTGTTCTGCTAAAAATGTGTATATTTTCCAGGTGAAAATCCACTCTGTAATCCAGAGGTGTTTCCCACCTGCAGTATGCCAGAGGTGTTTACCCCCCAAGACCTGTAATCGGTAAGGAAGTAAAAAGGCAGTATTTGGCAAATATTTCCCGTTTTACTGTTACCACCTTCACGCGAATGACCTCCTAAGTGTAGACCTGGTCCTCCAGTCTGGGCAAAATAAAGTGGCTTGGACCCAGGAGCACCCTCAATTGGTGCGAAGGCCCAGGTCCGACCTTGGTGGCACAGTCAGCTTCTGAGCTAGTCTCTGGTATGGCACACAAACCTCTAGAGTGATCTGTGTCCACGGAGGCGTGAGTCATGCAGCCCTGTCAGTACCTTGTGGTCGGCACTTGGTTTCTCAATGGAAAAACTCAAAGCTTCCCAGGTCTTTTTCATGCCTGGCTAGACCTTGCTTTCATGGGCAGATGGTTGAGGGCCCGTTTGTGGTCAGCCAGCGGCACTTGTAAGCAAGCCAAGAGACACCTTTGTGATGTGGGATTTCATGGTACTGCACGGTATAGCCCTTGTTCTGAGGTTTTGAAACTAAAAGATCACGGAGTGGCAAAGTATGCAGCATCAACGTGCAGTGATTTCTCCTTAATTTAGGCCCTGCTTGTAAGTGACTTGTACATCTTTCCAGCTCCGTGAGTACTCCTCTTTAGGCACTAGCTATGGCCCACTGGTTGTCAGTCTTCTGGGCATCACTGTCTGGTCTTGGATCCTCTGGCTCATGTGTCTTCGACAGCAACCTGATGAGGGCTCTTGCCAAAGCTTCCCCAGCAAGGCAGGCAGCCTCTACCACTGTTCCCAGGGCTAGATTAGGGCGTAAGTGCTCCAACACTGAAAACCAGTTCAGTGGCAAAGCAGAGAGAACGTTCTTCTCAGAGTCGGCAGCTTCAACGCAAAGCTTCTTCCAGCGCAGGCAAGCAGTCCTTCAGGATACTTTAAGCGGGCGAAATCATCCATGCAGACCAAAATCCTAGAGTGTTATCACTGAGTGATTCACTGGGGTCCCCCTTAAAACCACCCTGAGCTAATCCTAGAAGTAGGGACAGAAATGATTCCTGACATGTCTACTTGGCTGTTACCACACTGTGACCTCATTTCTAACATCCCTAGGTCACAGTATTTCACACCCTTATTCTATATGACTGAGGTCTTAGGGAGCTGGAAGGCTACTTCTGTCTGAGGAGTCTTCTCACACCGCTTGCTTTCAATGGCTGCTATCAGTGAGCTATGTTTGCTGGCATGGGGCTACCTGGCCAGCACTGATTACTCACAGGAGGATACCCCTGATGGACTGTTTGCCTTTAGCCTGGTACATTCTTCCATGAACACAGAACCCTCCGCAGGACCATGCATGAGTCTTCCGACACACAGTCACCATGAATCATTTACAGCATATAAAAATATAAGCTTGCTCTGCATCGTAAAGGTACTGGTTGCCCAACTCCGGGCCTCGAGGGCTGGATCCATGTCAGATTTTCAGGATACCCATCATTAATATTCATGAGATAAATGTTCGTACAATGATTCTAAATGTAGGCACATTTTTGCTCATACATTTAGAATCAGTGTATGCACATTTATCTCATGAATATTAATGAGGGATATCCTGAAAACCCATCAGGTTTCCAGCTCCCGAGTCCTGGAGTTGAACAACCCTGTAAACGTCATCAAACTGTATCTTGGCCTCTCAGCAGACTTACTCACACTGCAAAACATGCTAGTTTTAAATATGGCTAAGAGAAAAGCATGTTCCCTCTCCTTGTTTCCTTGTTATATGATCCTGTGATGTGGACAGAACTAGGACAGCCCCGCGTACCCAGCAGCACCTGGGCCCAAACTTTCAATATTGGAGAATAATATAAGAATGATGTAAAAGTGTCTCCTAGTGGTGACATGTTATATGTTTCTTTCTTAGACAGTTTACGAAGTTCTGCCACATCACAGGACCAGATAACAGGCAAACAGGGAGGGGGGAAACGCTTTTCTCCTGGCCACATTTAAAGCCAGCATTTATTGCAGTGGAAGTAAGGCCTAATGTATGTGGCACCCACATATGGTCCATCCTATAGTACTGACTGCCTCAGAGATAAATCAGAAAGGCTAGTCTGGTGTCTCAGTCCCGCTACAGCAATGGGGTGATGTTCCTGAGGTAGCCATTGTCCACTCTACAGAAACACAGGGAGATGAGGCTGGCAGTTCCTAGGCCTCACACTCACGGATAATGTGCAGAAACTGCGGAAAAACATCAAGAAATCCTCGGTAAGAGAGAGGGCCTTCGCAAAGAATTTACAAAGTCCATTCAATTCGCCCTAATGGGCAGCCCATAATACCTCTTACATTATTCCCTTCTCAAGCCGGCGCTCCAATACCTGTTTGATATTGCCATAACATTGCTTAAGGAACTGCATTGGATGCTTTTATGGGGTAGCGCTCTGAAAGCAAACATGAAGAAGGGATGTTCTTCAATTGGGATAGGGAGCTTTTGCCACAGGAGATTTAATCGAAGTAGAATTCCTCAAAGTTCTTTAACAGATTTTTCCCAATATATATGTGGGGGGGGGGCTTAAGTAAATAACTAATGTAAGGTGGTGAAGGGGGGCTGGGATGGGTCTCCCCCTGCATATAGTTGCGGAAAAATCTACCAGAAAACAAATATATTTGATTACATTTATTTGAGCAGATCTCATAGAATCCTTCTGTCGTTGGCCATGTTCACGTGCAAGGGTTTTCCTTCCGCACCTTTGACAATACAATCAGAACAAATTGATGTTATGTGGTGAATCCTAGGGGTGCAATATACACCTATGTAAGCTTTCTACAGATGTGTCATGTGATCCATCATCATATTTAATATCTAATCAATGATAAGATCTTCAGGGGCACCTACGCGGTGGAACATATTACACAGGGCACCTGCCATGCGCTGCATCCGTGAGTCAAATCCAATGCCTCTGGATACACAGGGGCATATCCCATCGATACTACCCCAGGAACCCTTGAATGTCAGCGACCTTTTCATTTAGGCTGATTTTTCGGGAAAGTGACCCTGATACTGGGTTTTCTACTAGTAGGGTGTCTTCATGCCTGTTGGCCATTCCAATGATTAGCTAATAGAAGCAGATCTTTCATTAGCACCCTGGGAGGCGCCATCCAGCAATATGAATGCTCGGAACGTGGCCTGTATTCACTAAGGAAAGCTTGCGTTCCGAGCATTCTCATTGGTGAAGGGCACCTCCCCTCCCCGCTCACTCTTCACCATTTAGCACCTTCTACACGGGTGCTAATGGTGTTGTTTTTTCAAAAAGGAAAAAGAAAATGAAACTTCCCTTTGTTGTGCAGCTCTGCTCTGGCAGTGCTGCTCTTCGGGAAGTCTGTTGTCCATGTTGATGACATCAAACTCATCAACACAGAAAATGGACTTCCCTGACAGCACTGAGGGAGCCGAGCTGCACCACAATGGTACGTTTCTTCCTTTAAAAAAAAAAAGACACATTAGCACCCATGTAGCGAAACTACACGTATGCTAATGGCGGGGCAACCCTGACGGTAACAGCACTGCCACCCTCATTAAGGGACACTCGCTTCGCTTGGGTCATTAACTTGGGTAATGGGCTATTACCTACAGGGTCAGCCGCCACCTCAGTCAATATCGCCTCAATAGTATTCAGAATTGTAGTTGTGTGTGTGCTAATACAACCTAGCCATTCATATTTTTCATCTCTTCAGTTTTCCAATGTGTCCTGAAAAAGGGATCTCTTGAGCTGCAAAAGGTTCCGCTTTGAGAGGCTTAAGCAACACTCGTTTTTTCGTGGTTGTTTTGCTAAGTGTTGGGTTTAAGGATTGTCCATATATTTTAGTATCCTCCCAAGTAAACAGAATCTCCTGCAATTCTCCTTTCAGTTGTGGGCGTGCCCTGCTCAGGGCCTGCAAATCCAATAGGCCAAGGGGTACTAAAACGTTAGGAGGCTCCTGATGTTCCTCACCACATATGCCCTATTTGTTTTTATGGATCAACATTGCGCGCAGCGCGCTCAAGAGGGCGGTGCAGACCCCAATGCTGCTGCCACAAGCAAAAGGGCAAGTGGTTACAAATAGTTACAATTGGTCCACAAATGAGCGAACATAGACAGCAAAGACATGGAGAGCAAAATAATCCAGGGTTTACTCTGAATGCAAGAACTCTCCCTAGACTATTACAACCAACTCGAATAAAAACCAATGAAACAAAACAAATACTGCTTTCCTTACTTACTTGACCCCCTTCCATGGAGTTTCTCATTAAAGACTGGGTTTTTAGTACTTACCTGTGGACTATTAGATAATTTGCAATGATAAATCACTGCCCTTCACTCCATGGAGATGCAGTAGGATACAATATCTAACCAGGGTTCTTTTGTTTCCAGCTGCTTCTGGGAGTGCCATGAGATTTAGGCACACTTTTTACATTGTTTAACACCTTCACTTCCTCTAAGTGATACACTTAATTGAATGGTCTTCGGTATGTTACCTGCTTTCCTGCGTACTAGAGGTTGTGGAGAATACAGTGGCTGTTAATATAATTGGATTGTAGATTCTGAACATGATTTAAGTAATCTGTGTTGCTTATGTATGGGATCTCTTTTCTACTCACACATTAGCATTATGATGTACAGAGTTTGCCCTCAGACACAGGTCATACATGTAGTTGAATGAATGTGAAGCCTGCCTTGACCTTATATAATATGGAACCAGAAGCTTCACATTGCTCGCCTGGCTCTGAACTCAAGATGAACTTTTAGTGATTGCTGCAGGTTGGTAGCTTATTTGACTTTCACGTTTCGGATTGAAGGTATTGCATGTGTGTGTGACTGTGTCTGTGTGTGTGAGCATATGCACACACATGTGCTCTCTGTCTTTGTTGCTCGCTCTCTCTTTTTCTCTCTTTCAGAGGACTGTGGAAAACTCTCCCTAACAAGTGGATGGAAGGTCCTCTGCAAAGCAGGGCACCCACAGAAGCTCATTGACAATTGCTGTGTCCCACCCAGTAGCAACTGGAAGATAAGGTGCCGGAAAAGCCTTTATGTATGTATGTATTTAAATGTATTAAGCGCATGAGGAACCTGGCCCGAAGGCATCTGGGCGCTGGAGAAGAAGCAAAAAGAAAGACTGGAGGAAGGCAGCAAAAAAGAGGAACCAGAAAGGGAATGTTTTTAAAGCTTTACGAAAGCGCAAGTGATCAGGTATCTTGCGAAGTAAAAGAGGCAGAGAGTTCCACAAAATAGGAGCAAGAGCAAGCGCAAGTGATCAGGTATCTTGCGATGTAAAAGAGGCAGAGAGTTCCACAAAGTAGGAGCAAGAACAGAGAAAGTACGTCCTCTGAGTCTTGCTCTTTATTGTCACAGGATAACCCGGCAATTAGTCCCTATCTCTTCTGTCTTCAGGGTCATCTGCCATACTGAGAAGCTGGGCAGTCACGATCTAGACCACAAGTGGAGACCCCAGCAATACCAGTTCCAACACCAGTAAATGTCTCAGACCTCAGACATACCACTGCAATGTCATAATATTGCAACATTCTAGCCCTCCAGGTGAGTAGCATACTTTCTGACAGGTAGTGGTGCCACAGTATCCAACAAACCTCTTTAGACAAAGAGACCTTTAGGAATCCTTACCAGTGCTGATTGTTGATGATACCGATGCGGGAACAGAGAACTGGATTTGTCTATTTTCGCTCGATAGCGCCTTTAACATTTGAAGTAAGACATGGGGCCAGATTACAGAAACTTTGCACCAGTGCAAGTGCAAAGTTTGCACCAGTGCAATTGCAAAGGTTGCACGGTATTAGCACTAGGACAAAGTTTGCCCTATTTTTAAAAACACTGGGACATATTAGAATAGGATTGCGCCATCACAAGTACATTCATGGTATAAGCACTAGTGCAAAAATTGCCCCAGTGCAAAAAGATACATTTTCAATGTGTTTTTTTACCAGGGCAAATTTTGCGCTAGTGCTAATAGCATTCCATATTAGAACTAGGGCAAACTTTGCCCTGTTGCAATAATGCAGTGAAAATGTATCTTTTTTTGCACTGGGGCAATTTTTGCCCTGGTGCTTATACCATGCCAAACTGCACTTGTCATGGTGCAATCGTTTTCGAATGTGTCCAATTGTTTTTAAAATAGGGCAAATGTTGCCCTAGTGCTAATACCGTGCAAACTTTGCACATGCAGCGGTGCAAAGATTCTGTAATCTGGCCCCTGGTTTCTTAGAAATGCATAAACATATGAAGATGTTTTCTTCCCCGCAAAGCGTTTCCCCTTTCAACCACCTTCAAACCAGAAATTAAAATGCTCATGTTTAGTTTTGGCTAAAAGCCGCTCCTGTAAGCCGAAACTATTGCACCAGCTTACAGCTAGGGAGAAATGGCATATGAGGAGTGACAAAAAGCTTGGAGATGTTTTTTGGTTATTTGCCCGCCCATGAGCATGCTAATCCATATGTCCATTCCCACTCACTTCCTGCGCGTCCTCCTCGCCAAAAACACATCCTCCTGGGATCTCTTTGAGCTAGTTTTATCAAGCCTTACCCTTAACCTTTTTGCTTCAATTGCCTGCTAGTGTTTTCTCAAAGCAGCCGTCTGAGAGTTAATGACTTAATTGGAGCTGTAAATGAGCTACTGGTGACATTAAAATGTCTTCACCAGGTCTGCCTTCAGCCTCGATGTATAAGCACTAAGCTTATACTTGGCTTGCGTATAAGTATTAGAAATTTGCTAGGAACTGCTATAATATTCCCAGGATGTGCACAATTGTGCAGCTTCTACCATCTAGGGAAAGTTAGTATCACTATGGCAGTGCCTGGCAAATGCCTTTCCCATGCCTACACAAAAGCAAAATATGTTGGCATTACCAATGCTTATTTATGTATGTCTAATGCATGGAAGCTGTTTCTTAATGTCAGCTGCAGGCCCGCCATCTGCACAGGCTGTCTCAAGTGCAGTGGGGTGCTTGCAATGCCAGTGCTGAGCTCCCATAACAGCCGTTGCCGCTGCTCGTAAATATAGGCGGGCAAACAAAATGCTTATAGACCCTTTGCTCCTGTTTAGATAGCAGCGGTTAGCCTAATACTGACCTCCCCCAGTGCTGCTGCTGTGCACGGTCACAGTCACAGTTGGAGGCTAGAATACCACAACCAATCGGGTAACTGAGCTTCAGGGTAGTTGAAGCATGACCAGGCGTACTGGACAAACCACTCCATGAAGGACCTTGACCAAGTGTGGGCTGGGCCCAGTGACAAAAGTGGCTTCTGGACTTAAAAAGATTCCTGTAGCTCACATGACTAGGAGCTAGTGGCAAGTGTCTTCTGTCTGTAAAGGACTGCGCAGCTCTGGTGAAGCACAACAGGGATCTGTGCTGAAAATGGCTGCCAGAAGTGGGAAAAACTCACATCAGGAGAAAACATCTTCAGAAGGATTTATTTTTTGCATAACATCTCTTTGCCCATTCACAAAACATGCATTTTAAATGTGAACACTTGACACATTTATTTTCCTCAACAACTAAACAAAAGTTATTATGAGAACTTATCTATATAGCTAACTTGTGTTCATTGCCAGCGATATATATATATAAGACATTTACTGGGTGTTTCCCCTTGTAGTAAGCGCAGGCGTCTCAAGCCACATGCAAAAGTGTTCTCTATCTTGTCCCACCCTCTCCAGTATACCCTGCTCTAGGCTGCCATAGGGGGTTCTCTCATTGGTGTTCGAGACCAGAAAAGCCTGGCAGCCCTCTCCACATGAGTTACCCCCACCATATTACCAGTGACCCCACCCTGCAGGCAGCCCCCTCCACATGGGAGAACCCAGCTCCCACCACCCGTGCCCCCACCCTGCAGGCATCCACCTGCGATACCCACACCCCAGCCCCCATCACCTGTGCCCTCATGATGGCTGTGTGTGTGTGTCCCACCCCCTATCCCCCTGTGATGCCTGTGTGTGTGCCCCTCACCTCCCTTGCCCCTGTGATGGCTGTGTGTGTGCCCCTCACCCACCTTACCCCCCGTGATGGCTGTGTGTGGGGCCCCCACCCCCCCGATCGCCTGTGATGTTGTGTGTGTCCCCCATCCCCCTGGTCGGCTGTGATGTCGTGTATGCCCCCCACCCCACATGCATGCGTGTGATGTTGTGTGTCCGCATTTGCCTGTTGTGTCTGCCCCCCATGCGCCCCCTGCTCACCTGTGATGTTGTGTATGCCCCCCACCACTCCCATGGTCGCCTGTGATGTGTGTGCCCCACCGCCCTCTCATTGTCCCTCCCCTCTTACCTCTCCTCCTAACCATGGCAGCCTAAAATGACTTTCTGCATTTGTATGCTGCTGTACCCTGCAACATGGGGCTAGGTAACATGTAGGTTTAAGCTGGGTACGGGCAATCTTGCCACGTGCCCTTTGACCTGCCATGCGCAAGCAGCGTGCATCTAGTTGCGGGTGTGGGTGCACCACCATGTGCTCCGGTACACCACGCCGTGTTGCAACATTGTGCAGGACACATGGTGCCACAATGATCCTGGACACTAGTGGTGGCGCATATAGCAACTCCCCACCAGAGTGGTCAAGGGAGCGGAAACGTGACTTGAGCACTCTGAATGTGCTCTCTGCTATGCCCTGAGTTGCAATATGAGCGGTGTTGTATCTTACCTGGGGTGGTGTGGCAGGGTTCCATATTGGCGTCATCATGTAGTTGCTCAGAGGGTAGGCGCCTGTAGAGGCGAAGATGTTTGTCATGGGTGTGTATTTGTGTGTGTGTGACATGCATGCATGTGCAAGGGCATTTATACTCACTAATGAGCCATGTGTTGCCATGTCTCCCAGCTTCCAGGGTCTGGTGTAGGGGTGACATTCTGAATACGATGTCATCTTTGATGTCATGGGTGTTAGTCTTAGCACTGCAGAGTGATGAAGTGAATTATGGTTGCTTAGCTTACCATAACGGTCGAATTTCTGGGGTTTTTCGTTTTTACTTGTAACCATATTATGGATAGGATGTTATTCGTGCAAAATAACTATAACGCCCCTTTACTAAAGTTTTTACACTGAATTTGCTAGGTTTTTATTAGGGCAACTGAACCATAACATCCCTTTAACCAAGTTTTTTCACTGAATTTGATAGGTTTTTATTAGCGCAACTTAATCATAACGTCCCTTTAACAACGTTTTTTCATTGATATGTATATATATATATATTACATGGCCAGCGGTAGCAGTAGTGTAGTTATGGTTAAGTTGCTCAACCCATTGGAAGAGCACTTTCTGGGTGCCTTATAACTTTGCCCTCCCCTAGATGAATCCTCCCCCCGAAACTTTGCAAAAAAAAGTATATGGCCCCATCAGATTGATTCTGTGTGGTTTGTTGAGGTTTTGTGCAGGGAGTGCAAAGTTATAGGGGGGTGCCAAAATGTGTGTTTTGCCCATAGATGCAATGGAAACATGATTTTGCTCACACCTACATCCCAAACTGCTCGATATATTTTCACCAAATGTGTGCCAGGAGTGGTGTAAATCCGTTCAGTAGTTTTATTTTAAACAGACAAAAAGTAGGTAAACAAATACTCGTGATATCTGGGTTCCATCCGCTGACTCAATTCTCTGTTCGGTTGGCAGAGGGGCCTTTGATTGGTCCAGAGGGCGGTGTGATGTCTGCAGACATCGAACGTGCTCGCTGATTGGAAGATTGAAAAGTGTGAGGTGCGTGATATTTTCTGAAACGCCCGCCATGTTGCATCCATGGACCTGTCGCAGCAAACCGCGGACATAGCGGTGGGGAAAAATTCTGGAAAACACATTTGTGGTTGTTTGGTGGTGGAAAAAGGGTCTGGGAAGGGTGGGGGGGGTGGAAAAAAGATGAGGCGGGCTATTTTTATAGGTGTAAAAAGGGTGTGGAGGGGTCTTGGTAGTCCGCGGACACCGCAGTAGTCTGCGAATAACACCATGAACAGACGGCTTGGGAAAAACATTTGGAGTTATTTGGTGGGTGAAAGAGGGTTTAAAAAGGGTAGGGGAGTGGAATAAAGATGATATGGTGCTGTTTTCTATAGGTGGAAAAAAGTGTTTGCAGATGCTGCCGAGTTTGAGGTCAATTTCGGTGTCAGCGGACATAGTTTGCATTGGAAGGGGGTTCTGGGCGAGTTTGGTTATTTCACTATGTATTGTATCTACTTGTTATGGGGTTTCATTATATTGTGGTGGTTATGGCCACTGGCCACACACACTATAGTAATATGTGTACAGTAATTATAGGTACTGAGGGGGAGTATACAGTACTTGTAATATGGTGGCATAATACAATTGAAATGCAGTTCAATTGAGGGCAGCTGCCATGCCTCCAAGAATCTGGCCACTGACTACATACATTATAATAATATGTGTATAGCAATTATAGGTACTGTAAGGGAGAATACTGGTTTTGTAATATGGTGGCATAATACAATTGAGGTGCAGTACAATTGAGGTAGTGGTTATCAAATTTGTATTTGTTTGTTTGTAAACATAACAAACGGTTACATTTGGTAGGTTTACTTAGTTGCAGATGGTGATGAAGGAGAAATCACTGATTCTTTCTCTGTGAAAAAACACAGTACAATATGTTAAGCAGGATAGTTTAAAATGTTTAATTGTATACATATCAATTTCATATATGCATGTACTTTTTAGACCCTCATAAATAGTAAATTCAATGTACTATGTCTGCTGCAACATTAGTGTGTGCTACACTGTTGTTGTGTTGATATTAAATAATCATTGGGTCATTGGGAAAACAAATCCATACAGGATTAAAATAAAACTACTATATTTATGTGAGTGTAAGTTTGACAGTATATTTGAAGTGTGTTGTACTTAAGGCAATGATTAAAGTGCTTAGATACCTGTTGGCATATTCTAAGTATATTTGATGTTAGAAGAAGTGTTGTAGTAAGAAGAATTGTAATGGTGTATTTGAAGTGCAGTGCAATTAAGGGTATTTTTAAAGTAGTTAGATACCTGTTGGCATATTCTAACTGTTTTCACTTTTAAAAGTAGTATTGTAGTATTATGGATGTAGTTAGATACCATTTGGCATATTCTAAGTGTTGATAGTGCTACAGTTCAGTGACTAAATTTGGGTTTAAGGAATATTATGTAGGCATTTGTTAGATTTGCTGGTAACCTATGTTTTCGAGTAACAGAAGTGTTACATTCAAACCAACCACTTCTTTTTTTTAACATATGATGTATAGTGGCCTGCAGTGGTTGTGGCACCAGTGTGGTAGATTATGCCTACTGTTGTGAACGTTATTTTGCCAAGAGATACTTGGCCATGTGTGAAGCTAGTAAGCTTACAGCTGTTTTTTGGTACCATCTGCATTGTACCTTAAAAGCATTAGTATCAGATATTGGCTATGTAAGTATGTGTATGGTGAACAATTGTCTGAATTGCAAAAAGTGCATAATATGCCATTATTTGCAGTTTGCAGAAGCTGGTGAAATTGAACATATTTTCAATTTGGTATGGATACATACACAAATCAATAATTAGGGATGCTCTCTTGTGAAACCTCGTTGCAGAGACCGCATGTATGTTTCCATGTGTATGAAATCTGGAAGATTTCATTTGTAGGTATGTTTTTGGTCTCTAGTAATTGTAATAAGTACATTACAAATTCTTGTGGATCGTCCTGTGTGTTTATGGTGAATTTCACCATTCCTATACAAAATTCCCATTCCTGCATTATACCTGAGACACTGTAAGTGTTGTTAGGGTGTTAGGAAACACCCTTTCTCCCTTGAGCATCTCTGAAGGAATGGCGGAACGTCC
The DNA here is from genome assembly GCF_040938575.1 of Ambystoma mexicanum. Classification (NCBI taxonomy): domain Eukaryota; kingdom Metazoa; phylum Chordata; class Amphibia; order Caudata; family Ambystomatidae; genus Ambystoma; species Ambystoma mexicanum. Next base: position 857,317,257 of record NC_090934.1, on the reverse strand, counting down.
CACCACGGATCAGCTAGGCTGTACGACTCGTGACCGTAGACGATGAGTTCATCATACCAACGTACCCCTTGGCTGTTCAAATGTGACAAGCCAAGGTGTCTATTGGTCAAAAGACAGCGATTCTACCGCAACACCACCAGCTGCAAGGTAAGAGACACAAATTAGCGCAACAGAACAACACACGCAACATGAAACTAAAGGTACACGATCAGATAACCTTATAGGTAGAGCGTGTCCTATACAGGCCAGGTAGGCAAATACCATAGAGTTGGTTCTGGGATGTCAAGCCAGTTCGGTGTATGTAGGACTATAAAATATACATAAGAAGGATGTAAGGCTATATAATACGGTAATTAACAGAAGGGATGCTCCTTAAGTGATGCAGTAAATCCGGGGAAATGAAGAAATCCAGGAGTCCCAGGAAGAGAAGCAAACAACCAGATGAGTCTGGAAGAAGAAGAGGTCCAAAACCTAACCCGACGGCACAAGGATGCCTATCCAATCCAGAGAGTGCACAAGGAAGTCTCTAGTCTGTGCACGAAAGGTAGAAGAAATGAGTTCACCAGTCGGGGAAGGTGTAATTGTCCTGGAAGATGAAGGAGGGGTAGAGCATGCAACAAAGTTTGAAGGGAGTTCCAAGTGGCAGTCCGATGAGAAGGCAATGGGTCTGGTGTTAGGTGAGCGTAGAAATACAAAGCGTTCCGTAAAAGCAGTCCATGATGCAGACAGTGGGTCTGCCGTTGGGCGAGCATAGACGTACAAAGCGTTCCGAATAGCAGTCCATGATGCAGGCAGTGAGTCTGGCGTTGGGCGAGCTTAGAAGTACAAAGCGTTCTGAAAAGCAGTCTGTGATGCAGGCAGTGGGTTTGCCGTTGGGCGAGCGTAGAAGTACAAGCGTTCCGAAAAGCAGTCCGTGATGCAGGCAATGGGTCTAGTGTTAATCAGGAGCAAGGTACAGGTGTGAGATGAGACAATGGAATCCAAGAGCAAGGCTGGTTGAAAACAAGGAATCAAGGAAGCAGAATGAAGAACACGAAAATCACCATCAGAAACTTCAATCAGAAGTGCTGTTCCTCAGTGGGGGGCGTGCTTAAGTTGTATCATTCATGTCACTTGGATGATGCGTGCTTCTTTGCATGTTTCTTTGCGTAGATCACGTGACTAAAAGCTTGCCCAGGTTTCCCTAGTTTCCATGGCTAACCTATACCGCGCAAGGAATGACGCTTTCTGTAAACGTGGCTAAAAGTGCGTGTGAAAGCGAAATAATGCATTCTTTGGTTTTCGGCCCTTGAGGGTACCAACTGTACTGGTGCATGCAAGAAGCAGCTTGGACCCACGTGTGGGCCGAGTCCATTTCTATGAAGGACAAGCATTTATAAACACAACTGGTCTGAGCCGTTTAAGTAAATGTTTTGAACAATTGGTGGTAATTGGAAGATAAGATCAATCGCGTTCGAGGAGTGGTTGCAGAGTGCTGCTGTCTCGCTGTGAGATGCTGTTCCTGGATCGTCTATTTCCATTTCCATTTGATTGGATTGTTTGTGTTGTGGACATTACTGGGCTACTGTGCCCGCCCCTCACTGAGCCTGCCCCTCCCCCTAGTTCAACCTTTATAACCACTGCACGTGAGCGTCAGTGCACGCGTTCGAGGAGTGGTTGCAGAGTGGTGCTGTCTCGCTGTGAGACGCTGTTCCTGGATCGTCTATTTCCATTGGCTTGGATTGTTTGTGTTGTGCACATTACTGGGGTACGCATGTAACGTGGACCAGCAAATCTTGCACATTGGAAAATTGGCGTTTAGCCATTCAAGTAATTCATTTTTTTCTTTTTTGTTTTACTGCAGCCCATCCCTCACTGAGCCTGCCCCTCCTCCTAGTTCAACCTTTATAACCACTGCGAGTGCGCGTTCAGCGCGCGCATTCGAGGAGTGGTTGCAGAGTGGTGCTGTCTCGCTCTCTAGCGAACTAGCATACGGCGTTCGAAGCATCCAAGCTTCCACTTGACCCAGGTAGGCTCTTAAAGCTTTGTGCTATTAAAATAGTGTCATACAACTATACTTGAGCACTATGGTACTCCATAAGTTTACTTTGAAAACCGGCATGCCGCGTGTCATTCCATGGGAGTCTTCCACCATGAATCATTCACAGACGGTTGCTCCCAGACTTCCTTTGAAGCAGTCTGCTTCACTATTTACAAATTCCGCAAGCACTAGATTACAACGCTCACTCTCTTTAACTTCTGATATTCGATCCTATTATAGCAATGATTCACCTGCCAAAAAACCAGAACAACATAACTCCACGAAGACGACAATAGTCCAAGCAGACAAAACTTTAATTTGGTTGCAAGTAATCACCGATGGTTCGTCGCAGCCATTACCTATAATTCCCAATCATAATTTCGAAGTGACCCTACTCGAGGTAACCACGTGTACAGACCCACAGCGACCTATGCCTACACCCATAATTAATTCCTCCCGCTCATGGAATTAATCAAATGTGCCTTTGACAAGGGAGGTTACTGACACAACTTTATAGTCAGCCTGCATAGCGGGCGAATTGCGATCTCTTGACCAGTTAGAATCAGTGGTCACACTGATCCCGAGTTCATCTACAGAGGATGCTGGTCTAAATGAGAACAAGCAACCAACGATGTTTCCACAACTAACCTATACCACAGCCCCAAACAAGATCATGGTACCTATTCGATGTTCTGTAGCACCCCAACTGAAGCTACGTAAAGCTCATGAACAACTGCGAATATCGGTTGAGGTGGACGAGGACACCATGGATTTCATGGACTTGTCCAATAATTCCTCCTCGCCTACTCCTGATGTCCTTTACATCTGCTCAAATACTGGAGACTTGATACAGTTACAGAAAGATCCCTTAAATAACAATACAATCATACCTGTCAAAAGTCTCCCTCCCTTGCCAACAAATCCCCACAACCTGCCATCACCGTTAGCCCTGGATAAATTCTACTATCAAATCATTGAAGAATCCCCTTCCTTCAAGACTCGGAATTGTTTATACATAAAGTCCACTCAAAGCACTTTTCATTCCCTGAAGCCCCGTCACTAAACAATACATTGAGCGCAATGAACACTGCTCTGTTGACTATCGCAAAACTATATGAGGTCCTCGATAGTAAAATGACTTATCAAACAAAGTTATTGGAACAACATATTAATAAGGATCTCGTCCGTTCAATCAATACTCATACTATAACAAATAACACTTACATAACACCTATGATATCTAGTGATACTAATGTGATCCCTAACGATCCTCAGATATCACAAGCTCCAGTTAATAGAGCACCCGAGCTGACTCAAATAATTCCTGTTCAGGACCCAATAGACATTCACAATCTGATAGAATCCAAGATTTTAATTGTCGACTCTACACAGTCAATAACCAAGCCCGACCTGGTGTTGACTACCAATGTGATTCCCCTCCAAAGTCAACCAATGTCTTTGAGCTTTTTACTCCATCCGTGAACACTCTGACAAATAAATCTACAACTTGCCAACTCTCGAAGAGAGAACGGAAAAGAGTCAACAAATCGAGTAAAAAAACTTGTTGCTCTCAGGGCAAAGATCAGGCACAGAAATATCTTAAGGTTCGCTCTAGATTAGAAAAACCCTGGGTCATTATCCATATAACCATCTGATGCCACAACCCTATCAATGATAATATACAAGCCGCTCTAATGATTTAGTGGCATTAACTAAGCAAGTTGCTACAGTAAACACCCTGGTCTCGTCCCCGATGCAACCTCCAGTTGTAGTCCTTCCAACCACCATTGCCGATACTTGTAAACCAGATCAGATGGTATCTCCAATCCTACCGACATCCAACATGGAAAGAAGGGACGAAGTTCAGACAATGATTGCTCAACTTTGTGAAGAAATCAGAGCTTCTGTTAAAGCATACACATTGCAATCTTCTCCTAAACCTCAAATAACCATTGCTCCCGAAGTGGAGCCTATCCAGACCATAACAACCGCAACTATAATGCCCCAAATACCAGTCGTTAATCAAGCAAAATCCATTTACCCTATAGCAGCTACTGTTTTGAATGCTAATTCAACACTGACTTAACCTTACAAACGGCACATACTTCAACTACACTCACTAGTCATGCAGACTATGTAAAACCTTGGCAGACTGACATTCAAATGCAATTACAATCCCAACTATGTCCTAAACAGAACTGCACACTTACCCCCAAAGTTCATACTGAGCCCATGAGTCAATCCACTGTCCCTGTACAAGACCTAAGAGAATTGATCAAGTCCTCTATTGACTCATACCTGTTAGAATCTCAAACAGGTGGTCATGAAATTAAGGCAAAGCTAACTTCGACATTCCCTGATGTGAGTTCTCTTTTACAAGGTCCCCACATGATGAAAAAACAACAGGGATCACAACAGATAACTCATATAGTCGGTGATACTCGTATGCAGAGAACATCTTACGCAGAATTTACATCTAGCAGGCAGGTCATTTACCCATTGTCTAAACCTGAAATGTCGTGCCTTGCCATTCTCAAAATATGTTCTTAATCGAACAAGTATACTGAATATTTGCACCGAGGTTCCAAGCCTCAAGGAACTAACTACAACAGAAATTGAGTTAGTAGAATTTGCTAATCAGAATGACCTATCCAAAGCTAAAATCTATGTACAATCTGGTTTAGTATATAACTTACTTTGGCAGGCATGAATGTCTCTGTTTGATTTGGGTTTTGTTTTGTGTCAAGACATTCATTTAAATAGTTACCAGCTGGAGAAACCTCAAATAATGATATATCGACCTACCCAAAGTGAAACTTCTAAAAAAAATGGTTAGCCACCAGACACCCACTATAACACCAGGTATGTTTGGGTCAAAATCATAATATGAGACTGTAGAATATGTAGTTAGCCTTGTCTCTTGGAATACCAGAGGTCACAGTCATCTCTTAAATCCTCGTAGTAATGATTTGAAGGATTTTGACATCATTGTGCTACAAGAGAAGTGGCTTACGAGTGCACCGATTAGGCCTCTCATTCAATAATTTTGACGCTTGCTATTAAAAAATCTATGGGACGTCCATCTGGTGGCCTCTTATTGGCTATCAAACATGCTAGTGTGTTCTCTGTAACGAAATACCCTTCGCCTTCTCCCTATTTCCAAGTTGTCAAATTAACGCGAGATAATAAGAGCATTGCTATCATCAATATATATTGGAGCAAGCGAAACATACCAGAAGATTTATTTTTTATGTATTTACTATGGAATCTAGATAACATAGTTGCCGATCAAAGCATAGTCTGCTCCATTATACTTGGTGATTTAAATCTTCATATATTTTCCATCAACAATGCCGAGCATACACATGAAGAACGAAGTTGGTGTAGGATTATGAAGGAAAGGGGATTTGTTATGGTAAATGACACTGTATTCGGTGATGTGCCTGCCAAGCCCACATGGAAAAGCAGCTGTCATCATGCCATTTTCAATTACATTTATGTTAGTGCAGAGTTTCTGCCACAGGTATAATCCATGCAAGTAACACCATCGTGTGTGAGCAATCACAATAAGCTAATCATGCACTTTAAGTTTTCAACTGAGTCATACTCACTGGGTAGAAACATCTAAATGTCATATCTCCAAATTAACAATAGTGGCACTCGCCTTAAATGGAATATTCAGAAATTGAACCATTATAAACACATTCTCATTAAATCTTATAACTCCCTACTAACTATTGCTCCAGAATGCTATGTAAATATGATGCAAATCTTTAAGCAAGAAAAAAGGCCTGACAACAGTGTCAGACACAAACAGTCTCATACTTACGTCCTAGAAATCCAACAAGAAAAAGCTAAATTGAGGCGTGTCATACGCAATTTGAGGTACGAGCCTGTGAATGTAATGTAAGATCTGATATGAAAAAGTACTTGAAAACCACTTATAGTAACTGGTTGAAAGGTCAAAGGAGCCTTCATTATCAGAAAAATGGAGAACGAATGTTGAAACAGATACTCAGTAAATCATTTAGAACTGTTTAAATATAGCAACATCAAAGTCACAAGCGGGAGTTGTAATCTCTGCCATAGGAAATTAACAATGGTGCATGTATTTTAGAGATTTTTAGTTCTCTCCTTTTCCAGAGTTCACCTGGAATCTTCATATGTCAACGATATCCCACTCCTTTCCGTGGGAAAAGGAAGACATACTACACTGTGTTAAAAATCTTAGCTGCTCTCGAGCCACCGGCCCCGATGGCCTTCATAATGAAATGCTAAGAGACCACCAGAATGAATGGGCATCTATTCTCAGTAAAATCTTTAAACATATATTTACCGTGGGAAAAATACATAAATCTTGGAAGCAATCAATTATAGTTCCAATTTTTAAGAAGGGCAATAGGGCTGACCCAAAGGCATATCACCCTATTGCCCAGGCAAAATATTTGCCCGCCTAATTTTGAAACTGTTTAACATCTGGTTGGATATGAATGAGTTATATGACCCGTTTCAAACAGGTTTTCTCCCTGGACCGGGAACTGCAGTAAACATAATTACTCGAAACACTGTAATCCATCATGCACGTCAGCGAAAACAGGCCCTTTATATGGCTTTTATTGATTCCCGCATGGCGTTTGATGCAATTCCACGTGAGAAACATACAAGAAACTAATGGACAAAGGTTGCCCTTGGTTTATATTAAAGTGGGTCATTGATCTGCATACAGACACTTCCATTCAGGTCAGGTTAAATAATGAAGGTCTTCTTTCTGAACCTATAGAGACTGCTCGTGGCTTAAAACAGGGCTTCCTATTAGCTTCGGCTTTGTTTAGCCACAAATTGGGATTATTATCATTATATGCCATTTACAAATGGAAAATGTTCTCACTTTATCGAAAATGTGTACTCGCTGTTAATAACATCGGCTTACTGAACATTGTTGCAAAATATCTTTTATCGTCAATGGACTTATTCCCACTGACTTGGAGGACAAAGCACAGAAAATCATCAATGAAATAGGTATATCAATAACTCTCCTACTTGAAAACCCAGACAAAGCAAAAAAAACGGTTATGGGGATATGATTGGATAGAAACAAGGAGTGCTTGCTCGCTATATCGTACATTTATTAATACTCGTTTTGCTATGAAAAGCTATGGAGAAACTAAAGATTATCTAATCCTATTTCCTAGCTCATGTCTAAGAGATGATTTTCTGCGCTACCATCTGAATATTTGGCACACACATGAAATTTTGATAAAACGCAAATTAATTACAGCGGATAAGTTATCTTTTCGATTTTGCAAATCTATCCCTGGAACGCTGAAACATCTTTACACCGAATGTCCTATGTTGCTTCCACAGATAATTGTGTTCTTTAAACCTTTGTTTCAAGATTATACTATTGTTACTAGTGCTAAATTATGGGATCGGTTGTTTCATTGTACAATACAAGCGATAGGATATGCTATCATGAACTTTTTATATAGTCTGAGATTAATGGATACAATGACAATTCCAAGCAAATTGTAATGCTTGCTTGTACCTCAGACTTGATGAAATGGTATTAATGGTTGTTTCACTATGTAGCTGTATGTTGCGATCATGTATGATGATTTGTAATCGAATGATGATTTTTTTTTTGGATTAGATCCATTTTTAGCTAAGTTTTTTCTCTTCTCCTTTTTCTTAATCTTCCTTGTTTCAGCACATGTTATTAATCATGTAAATGTTAATGTTACTTTGCTTATGCACATTTTGTATTTTGTATTTTGAATTTTTATATGTTGTATTAGTTGAAAAATCAAGTTTTCTTGATTAAAACAACTTACAATAAAAAAAGATAAGATCGATTGCTACATTTGCATAGCAATTTACTACAGTTGTGTTGCTAAATTTAAATGGACCAGAGGGTTGTGTTTCTGTGTTATTTGATGGGCCTACACTTGTTTCTTTGAATAGAAGGAATTGTGCTATTGTACAGCCTATTTTTTAACTTTTGCAGGTTTGTCAAAGTGGATGATGACAAATTGAATATTGTTGTCATGCTGATATGTTTGTAAGCCAACAACTGTACCAATTGCTCTATTGACTGAAACTTGTTCTACATCAAGGTTACGTTTTAGAATTACTTTGCAGTTTAGACACAACGTTAACATTTCCTCCAATCCAGCTGTGTTGGAGATAGATTTTTCTAAGCTATTTACTTGTGCTGTTGCTTGCTGACACATAGGGAGTGTCATGCCATGCACTTCTAGTTTGTCCGTGGAGCAGATATGCAGTATGGGGTGCATTTCTTTTTTTAACATTGTCACATTGAATTGACTGCAGGTTGCTTCATTAAGGACATGCATTTTATATTTTGGTGAGTTAATTGTTCAATTACACCAGGAGCAGATGTGTTTCGCCCATAGAGCTCATGGATTATTTTACTATTTCAGATGGATTTTGCATCTTTAGTAAGCATGCCAGTTCGAATGCTTTTTAAAATGTTAGCAGAGGAGAGGTCTGCAGACTGACACTTGTTTTGAGTTAGTTCTCTGTACTAAAAATGTTGCCAGAGATTTACATTTCCCCACGCTGCTGAGTGTTTTGCAGCATTGTTTGTGTCCTGATGTTTTGAAAATAGGTTGACCTTTTACTGGTGTTAACTGTAGGAGGTCTCCGAAAAAAATACTGTGTTTTCTTCCAAACAGTTCTTCGTAGTCGGTTTTTGGGACTTCTTGCATTCCGAGGTGAATTAAACCAACATGAGTTTGGAAACCATGCTTACGTCATCTATTAGGAGCACTTTCATTTGTTTCAGAATTCTGTGTACTTCAATAGCAGCTTCTGCTGATAATTTGTAGTATTGTAATTTGCTTTGATGATCTACTGGAAGGAGCAGTAGTCGGTGTAAAATTAAACCTCCTATGCTGTAGGCAGATAAACCTGTGGGGGCTGTTACAACAGCCGAAAGGTTGTTGTTTGTTAAGTTTTGTACAAATGTGCTGATTATTTTAATTAAGAATGTTTTTCCAGAACCAGCTTCACCACTTACATACAGGAGCAGAGGTGTATAATTTTAACAGCTACAACTTTTAGTTTCTTGTTTAAAACCATGTTCAATTTCTTCAGCGACTTCTAGATAAATGGTGCGTTGTTCATCATTTAGCTTTGATTTGAGCACTGACAAGTCTTTTTCCAAATTTTTATTTTGATACATACTTCAGCCATGGCTATTTCTGCTTCATTTAGAATGAGTGGTTCTGCAAAGTGGTTCTTGGCTTCCTGTAATGGAAGGTTGATTGCCCTCAGGAGTTTCTTTATCTAGTTGAGCTTCAACTTCTTCCTCTTGTTGGCATTCATTGTCCAACATTTCTTTGTATTGCTTGAAATTGACATTTTTTATACTGCTTTCATTTGCATGCAGTGCAGCTTCAAATGGGTCATGCTTACCTAATAATTCTTCTTCCTTTCTCCATGGTTTAAACAGTTGCAATAGGGCCATGTAATAAAGTGCCCTATGTTGTGGAGATGTAAAGGATAATTTTATATGATTACTTAGACTGGGTTTAATAAGTTTGACTAGGCTTCCTTCACAAGCTGAGACTACATATTTGCCAGTTGTCTCATTTGGTGTGACATTATCTTTGTAGGTGTGGGGTTGGGCTCTGTGGTACAGGCACATGTTTTCCAAATCAGGAATTATGTTTGGGTAGTATGTGTCTATTCAATAGTTTTTTAAAATGTCCTTGCTGTTGGGATCATTTGTGGCTATTGTTTCTATCTCTTGGTAGGATTTCAGTACTCTATTTCAGAATGAAGCTGGACCAAGGTTTAGCCAGACATTGTGTTCAGATTTGCCATGTAAGGCTCTATATGTTAAATGGTCTGCAGCTTCATAGCACCCGCATTCACTATGGGAGAGCATTTTTATACCAAAACTGTAGAATCTTTGTGACAGTGTTTTGTCAGATGATATGTCATCCCAGAGGTCTTTTAGCTCTGTATTCTCAGCTTTGGTGAGATAGGCTGCAACATATTTTACAACAGCAGTGGAACTGTCTGCAATATATTGTATGTCTATATTTGCATAACACAAGAGGGCAATGACTGCATTTGAATCATTGATGTACTTTGATGCACCGTCCCTTTTAATGTTGTATGTGTTTTTAGGTGATTCGCCTTTTACTCTGTGTCTAACAGAAGACATCAAGCTATTTACTTGTCCTTTTGCCGAAACTGATCTAGCAAAAGTGACATTTGGTATAGTATTTACCTTTGGTTTTATATCTACGTCAACAGTATTTGCCATACTTATGTTTTTGGAAGCCCAAGATTTGAGTACGTAGGTCACTACATGTGGTTTATGAAGGGATGTCGCAGGTAATGTATTTTTGAATAAACTGTAAGACAGTGGAATCACTGTCATGGCCAAATTTGGGAGTATCTTTTATCCATAAAAGCATTTGGATGTGTGGTGCTCCTCTGGATTGATATTCATTTCTTCAAAAGAAGTGTTCCACTTCTCCAAGTGGAGCATGGCAATAAAGCAATGGTGAAAATACCTTGATACATTCACAGGGCGTTTTTATGTCTATACCTTCTTTATTTTGGTTTGCTATGTGTGAGAAGTTATGCAAGTCATCCCATGCATATTCTGCACAACTTCAAGTAACAAACCATGTGCGCGGGCCTCGGTTCTTTAGCATACAACATACATCAACCTGACATTGGGGCCAGTATTCTTTTTTACCACACATGTTTGCCAAGAGATTTGTGATGTTTACTGCAAAACTTCATCTTTGTGTTTTATCTTTTGAAGCAGTTGTGTAGCGGACATGGTTAAAAAATCACAGCCTGTTTTAATGTGTGTGCAACTCCATAACATAGAGTTGCTAGTTCACTTTCGAATAGAAGGTAGAAAATGTATTCTACATTTTGTCTTAATCTGGGGTCTTCAGAATACATTTGTAAAGAGCGTAATTCTGATGCAGTTGTTTGTGTGGATCTTTCATCATATCTTCCTCCTTTTCCTGTGGGAAAGAGTAGAGGAAATGAACATGCTTCTACACTTTTCTCCCATATGCTCACTGGAGATCGTTTGGATTGACACATTTGATTTGTTTGTAATGCATCTTTTATGGTGTCTTTGGAGTGTAGTGTGTGAATTGTATACTTGTACAAACTGTTGGCTGCACTGATAGGATCTACACGTTCAAATTGGCCAGTTGTTGGTGTATCCTGAATTATCTGGTTGGTTTCTCCTATGTTCTCCTCTATGTCTCTATCTTTGTAGTATTCACTGTATTCTTTTAGATTTTGTAGGACTTGTCTAACCTTGTTTAAGTCGACTAGTTGTTGCCAAAAAAATGTTGTCTTTTGTTGGTACACCATTAACTAGTACAATCAAAGATTGATTTATTGGCCGTTGTACTACCAGAGTTTCTACATTTTCTTTAAGATATACTGGCAAAATACTACTTTGCCACAAATGCCTTTTAGTAACTCAGAAGGAGGCAGTTTGGCAGTTTTGGGTTGAAGGCGTATTATAGCTTGAAATTGGTGCACTGTTTGGATTATAATGCTCTTGTACAAGTTAATTTGTTAGAGAGCCTTTGGAGGTGGGAATATTATAAGTTATTAGTGACATCACGTGATGGCATTCGGTTATTGTTAATCTTTGTATTGCAGTACGGGCAACCTATTGAGGGGTCAGTTATTTTGTATTTATTTTCTGATGTTAGATATAAATCTAATTGAAACCATTGGGATTCCTCATTGTCCTCTGCTTTGTAGGACATATCTACTATTTGTGTACTGTTTTATAAAAAGTTCTGTGACAACAGACACATACTTGTTCTGGTTTTTCAGCAGATGTGTTTTGAAACTTTGCTTTTTCTTTTTTGTATGTGTTTGTTGGGAGGTAGGTGTTTAAAAGGTTTTCACTAATGATTTCTGAAGGTACTTCATTTTCAAAGTGAACTTCAGTTCCAATACATTTACTTTGGATGTGCTCTATTTCTTAAATGAGTTGTTTGGCTGTTCCATGTAGAAGAATGTTATTTACATATTGCAGTTGCAGAGCAGGACTTTTTGCATAGTACAATTTATGCACAATATTCCATATGGTGGAATGGTGTGTTGCTGATATTTTGATGCGGTGGAATGTGCTTTTGCAAGCAGTTCCTGAAATGCTGGCTAATGAATGTCCTTGCAGCGCAGTGTGGCTGAGTACTGGACAGGAGTCAATGGTTTGTAAAGTTTTCATTCTACTTTTGTCTTTTAGTTTCACAAAGTGATTGAGGAATTGTTTTAAAGATTTGAAGGATTTTTGGCGTACATTGCACATTGAGCTGCATGTCCATTTGTACACTGGACGGATTGTTTGGGCGAAAGGAACACTTGGTTCAATGTTTGTTGGTGATGTTTTTCTATAAGGGTTTCTTATGCAATAAAGGTGTGTCCAATTGATAACATAGATTGAGTCCTGAATAATGCACTATAATCTTGTGGCCAATATGACTCTGTTTTATGAAAATACATCAAGTTTTGTGTCCTCATTTGACGCACATTTTAATGGGCGTAATGCAATTATTCCTTCATTTACGTGTCACAGACTCTGGGGCAACAGCACGCCCGCCATATTTAATTGGCTCAAACAGGGCTCCATGTTTGACGCTTTATGCCGCGGTAAACCACGTTCACCTGATGCGCATTTATTCTTTTTGTTGATATTAGGCTACCCAAACAAAGGATAGGCTTGACACTACTTATCTTCATTGAAAGGTCCTTACACCTTGGACTCTACCCAGCGCCATGTGTCTCCAGTTGGCCCTCTGCATTTTAAATTTGGATACTTTCCTGAAGTAGAGGTTAGTGCCATTATAATAACGTTGGGGAGTACCTTTCTTGGGTTAGATTTTGCTGTGCTCTAGTGTTGAAGTTCGAGATAATTTTGCGATACCTCAAACTCCACTTTCCTTTTTTGTCTCCTCAGATGTAAGTTGGTTTTGCATCTTGCCTTATGTTGGGCTGCGTCTACTAAATAATGACTTCTTGCGCCACATGTGGACTAATCTAGGCTAACATGTTTTACAATGATAGTCTGTTCTTTCTGTTCTTTATGGTTTAGAGGTTTCTATCTGTTAGAGGTTCAGTCAGTGGTTTTTATTCTAACCTTTTGTCATTTTCTTTCTTTCTTTGTTTTTTTTCATTACATTTGTTGTTTTTATTATGGGGTGATACTATCATTAGGTCTGACACCTACAATCAAGTTTGGAACCATTCATCGTTTAATCTTTGAAAGCGATTGTGTTACTTATTGGTTATACATTTTTGTACCAGTAGGCCTTCAATGCGATCTGTACTTCTCAGTGCGCCCTGATGAAGGCGACTACCAGTTCAAATGGAATGTATTAGATAGAATCCTGTCGCCGAAACTGTAATGTGTATGAAAAATAACAAATTGCACTTATAGCTTTTTATTACAGTTGGCACTTAGCACTTGGGCACTTGACACTTTACTTGCCTTTAGTACTGTTTGCAATAGTTTCTCTATTATCGAATGAAATTAACTAATATTGAGATTGACTTACATGATTTCTATCAGTATTGGTCTAGGGAATTACTACCTCAAAATACTTTTTTATCAATGTTTCTGATATAAATATTTTGTACTATGATTAAATTGAATGATTTTTAAATGTTGATATTTTTGTGAATGTATAACGTGTGCTTTTATAATGCTTTGGAATAATATTAAAATATGTAGTGATAACTGTGTACCTGACTGAACCCCTTCTTTTCAGACCTCTATCCTTTGATATGAGTACTTAAATAATTATAGTGCTCTTCCATGTGACCCTTTTCCTCTTGTTCTCATACATTAGCTCCCCAGGTCCATGGTATAGGGGACACCCATCCTTTTTGTCTATAAAAGTGTGTCCGACCATTTCATACCCATGGCCATTACTGTCTTTGGCAATTGTTTTTTGTTTGTTCTTGTTTATAAGCCTCTTCATTGAAATATGGTTCTGTGCTGCTTGTGTGAATCCATTCACCTTCACAGAAGTTTGAAAAGGTATCTATATTGCCATTGTGGATGTTTAGAACTAATTTTTGTAATTTACTGATTCATTTAGTTAGTGGTTTCATTCTGTTTAAAATTAATATAAACAACTTTCTTTTGAGTAGAAATGCGCTGTCAATTAGAGCTTTGAAGATGAGTCTTCTGCTGTAGTTTTTACGAGTAGATTATGACTTTTCAGCTGCCTTCATAAGATTGTGAAGCACTCTACAGTGGAATCCTTTTTGTAAAATTCATTTTTTGGAATGCTTCAGTGTGGCTACGTTAACATTGGTAGATATAGTGATAGGGTTATTAGGTTTGGTTTTGTTTATGTTTTTGTTTTTGTTTTTTTGGAGGAGGGGTCTTACTTTTTTTAGTGCTTGCTGGTTCAGTTTTGTTGAGTGACGTTACTATCATTTTTGTTTTAATGTTTCCTGTGCATGTGCATTGATTTAGAGGTGGATGACTATATGACTTGTTTTTATTCTCATCTGCTCTATGTTTACTTTGTTTTCTACAGAGTTGCTTTTTAGTAGACATGTTGTTGTGTCTGTTGGAAAAAAATAACTTTTGGGTATGAAAGTTGTGGAAAGTATATGTATGTATTGTGAATGGGTGTGTGAATGTGAGGGTAGAGATGAATAGAGTGCTGTGTGATTTTGCAGTGGGATGTTTGTTATGGGTGGGAAGGTTGTAAGAGTAAGAGTGTGAAGAGGTGTGAAGGGTTTGGGTTAGTGAGTAATAGAATGGTGGTGTGAATGAATAAGTAGGGACATTATGCTGTTTTGATGAGAACAGTGGGTGTTGTAATGATGATGTTTAGATGAGAATAGAAAGAGTGTGCATGTTGAAATATAATGAGTAAGAGTGAAATAAATGTTGATTTGAAAGGAATAGTGTAGGCTAATATAGAGCAAATCTGTACTGTTACAATAACAGACAGATTAATACTATAGTAATGTACTTACCTTGTAGGATGTGAAGAGTAGTCTTCTTCAGGTTGGTGTCTTCGGGAAATGTCTTATTTCTGTAATTGTAAAAGAAATTTAGTGGGTATATATGGTAATGGTGATGTAGTTTTAGGAACAGAGGTTGATATTCATGAATGTATGAAACGTTGGGAAAAAGAGTTAATAAAGTTGTGTTATAGCTAATCTAGTAAAACATGTTAACTATGTTTTTAGAACAATTGGAATATAAGTAGTGCTATTTGGGAGATAAGAAGGAACATGTGTGTTAGAGTAAGGTGCATTTGTAGGTTACTTTCGTGCTGCTGATTGTAATGAAGGAAGTGATTTGTTTCTGGTGCAATGTATTTGTAATGTTTTTCATTGTTTTTACACAATTGGGAAACTGTGGCCTAGTAGTAAGGCAATGGATGATTGTTGTTGCAGCAGTGTGTGGTGTCTTATGGTAGAGGTTTGGAAAAAAGAGTATTTATATTTAAGGGGAAGTGTTGAATATAGATACTTTAGTGGTATACATGTATGTGTGAGCAGGTGGAGAATGGTGGCAGTGTAAGGGATGTAATGAGTGAGGTTGGAAAATGTGACATTATAAGTAATGAAAAATGGAAAATGCAGAGTGTTTAAAATGTTTCTTTTTAGGAGAATTTTCATGAAAGTAAAAAAATTGATATATGAATTTATAGCAGCACTGTGTGTAACTTTTGTGTAAATAAAAGAAAGGCAGATGGGAAAGACTTATAGAACATCTTTAAGTGGCACATGTGTGGTAGTTTAATATGTTGGCAGTACATGTATACTTGCCACTGTGATGCAGTCTAATATGTAAGTGGTAATTAAGTGTTGGTTTTTGTCATTGTATTGTGTGAATTGTGGTAATTAAGTGTTGGTTTTTGTCATTGTATTGTGTGAATTGTAGTTGCACTTTTCCTATTAGAAAGGTTGGACTACAAGTCCAAGAATGCACAGAAAAAAGTAAGACTGGATAAGCACCTACAGATTGGAATGGGTTATGTTAGCAAGTATGCATGTGCTCCCAAGTCATTAAACTTGCACACACTGAGTGGCACTTAAAAACGTTGTACACATCATTTGCATTTGCTTTAGTTAAAAAAAGATACACATAGTGCTGTTGTAAATGTATACATGCATTTCTAAACTTTAATGAAAATGCTGCTAAAAAATATTTTTAAACGCACAGAATTTTCAAATTTTCATTAAATGTACATGTCATACTTTGCAAGTTTCCAAGCAGTCCTGGTTTTGAATTTGCCTTCTGGGAGTTGTAGTCTGAGTTTTAAAATGGGAGAAGTGGTATTAGAAGTGACAGTATGCAGAGAAAAAAAGAAGAGTGACTAAGCAAGAAAATATGCTTATTGAGAAGCTTATTACAAGGTAAGTAACAGGAACCCTCTATATATATATGTGTAAAAGAGTTGCAGAAAATACTATAAAAAATAAGCATGCCTGTACTATGTATTATTAGATGCAGATTTTGAATCTGGAAATATAAATGTTGGAGGGATTCACAGTACTTTTTGATGCAGATGGCTGTGATTAACAGGAGATATGGATTTTCGGAGTTCAGGTGTACATCTGGGGCCATATTACAAAAGCTTTGCACTGGTGCAAGTGCAATGTTTGCACGGTATTAACACTAGGGGAAAGTTTTCCCTATTTCTAAAAACATTTGCAAATATTCGAAAACCATTGCACCATGACAAGTGCATTTTGGCATGTCATAAACAGTAGGGCAAAAATTGCCCTAATTCAAACAAGATAAATGTTCACTGCATCTTTGCACCACAGCAAAGTTTTCCCTTGTGCTGATACGAAATGGTATTAGCACGAGGGCAAACTTTGCCCTGGTGCAACAATGCATCGAAAATGTATTTTTTCTGCACGTGGGCAGTTTTTGCCTTGGTGCTTATACCATGCCATCCTGCACTTGTCATGGTGCAATGGTTTTCCAATATTTACAAGTGTTTTCAGAAACAGGGCAAACTTTGCCTTAGTGCTAATACCATGGAACTTTGCACTTGCAGAGCAAAGTTTCTGCAATCTGCTTCTGATTTTTTGGATGTGATTGCGTGGATGGATGTGTGACTCTTTTAAAGCAGCCAATGAGGGAGTGTTGAGAAGATGAAAGTGGAAAGGGTAGAAGGGCTGTCCCTGTGTTACGGGGTCTGCGGACACCGCAGTAGTCCGCAGACAGCAAGTGCCCCATACGGGTCTTTCAAGGATGCCTGGCATGTAAAGGGGACTGTTGGGATTAGCCAATGAGGTGTTCTGGTTGTGGTTTACAGGAAGAGAGGGTAGTAGCTGTTTTGATTGTTGTGTGCAGCGAAGATGGCTATGGCTTTGAGGAAGCAGAGTGTGTGGATTTTGGGAGATGGTTCAATTCAGTCATTGAAAGTTTATGCTGAAAATCATGGCATCTTTGGAAGTATTCGATTGGCAGAAGTGGGAGGTTTGTGGCATGCCGTTTGTGGCTTAAACAGAGCAAGCTAGTTATCATTCTGTGAGAGTATGGCTCACTTTAAAAGTCCAGACATTGTAATTGTGCATTGTGGAGGGGACAGTTTGGGGTATGTGACTCAAATGTATTTGCAAGTTGTCCTGAAATATTTCTTGAAAAGCATAATGGAACTGTTTCATGCTGCAAAGATTATTTTTTCGGAAATGAATCAAAGGCAAACATGGAATCTTTTTCAGGCCACAAATGGAAGAATCGAGGCAGCTTGTCAATAAAGGTGTATCTGTTTTTTTATATGCTGCAGGAATGTCATCTTTTGACAATGAATACATAAGGTCTGATGGTGTGAATTTTTTTGTGAAGATGGAGTTCATTTTGCAAAATGTTGGAAATGCGAGTTCCAGTAAGAAAATTGTAATGAAAGATGTAAAGTGTTGTGAGAAACCTGAGGTATTCTCCCAGTAAGATCTCAAGAATCCCTTATTCAGGTGGCCAGTACACGGACATCACTGTTGGATCCAGTTCCTGGGGGTGGACCAGTGGGGGAGGATCACCTGGGTAGGGGAACCCGGGGTTATGCTTGGGGGAGTACACCAGGTGAGACGCAGTATTGTGCCACAGAAGAAGAGGAGGGTGAGATAACTGAGGCTTTCATGGGCTGTATTGCATCTGACCCCCCTTCCTCCCATTAGATCTCTCTGGCCAATATCCAACAACCGCTCTGTATGTAATCAATCCTCTAAGGTCCCAAACCCAGTTACACTCAAAAAGCATAACTCCCAGAATCCTTGTTTCACCGGTCTCCATTCAAATACTCCCCACCCTTCTTCTTCCTGTCCCTCTGATTATCATTTTCCGCATTCCCAACCTGATCAGACAAAACACTTTGATTCCCACAATCCCCTTCATCCATGTCACAACCTGTTCCCGCTTACCCCGCAAACCCTACCAATTGCATCCCTCTGATTGTCATCTTCCAAAATCACAATCTACTATGACAGAATACTACCGTTCCCACAATCCCCTATTTTCTGTTCTTCATCCCAGTAATTCTCGTCCATTTTGCAAATCTTCCCCATCTCAACCCGTAGGATACTCGAATTTTCTAACTCCCACCCTTTCTGATACAAACACTTTTGCACAACAGTCTTGTAAAAGAACTATTTACCTGACATGTCCCAACACAAGGGTCAGGCAAAGTCAAGCAATTGACTTAAATCAAACACACCTGACAACCCTTCCTTTTCCCCACAGGGATAAAAGGTTGAGCAGGAGAGCACAATACGAGCGAGGTGAGTACAGCAGACAGTGTGACGGCACAGCTACACATTCCAGACCCTGAGGAACCGTCTTGGGAAAGAGCCTAAGACCACAAATAATGGGAGAAGTGTCTTGCAGCAGATGTCAACAGTACACGGGGCAAGCTTATGCCGAGCGAGGGAAGCTCCCACACCTGTAGTACCGGCCTTGACTACAGAAGAACGCCAGGCCAAGCGGTTCATCACAGCCGTGAGTCGGGAGGAGAATTGATAAGAACCGGGCTGTGTTTTAAGTGAGAGAATTGCAAGATGGCAATGTTGAACCCAAGTTCAAGGAACTGTGAATGAACTGTAAAAGTGTTGTGGGGAGACCAGCTGCAGAGGAGAACTGGCACTACATGTGTTCTTGCTCGGGAGATCTAGTCGGTCCCCATCTGAGTGAAACTACAGTTACCAGAAGGCCATAGAAGAGCCAGCAAAATAGGTCAAAGTAGTCATACAGAGGGTCATGCAAAGTCCTTGTACAATCGATAGACTTTGATCTACAAGCACTCTGAAAGAAAGGGATGTGAATCCTGCAAACATTGAGCTGTGTAAAAAGAGAACATTGAAAGTAAAGAGGGGTCAGCGCCCAGAAGATGGAGACCCAGGTATGAGCCACTATCACCCTGATTGAGAGCCACAGTAAACCCGGTGAAGGGGGGCTAAGAATCGAGAGGGGTCGCAGCCTGGCAGAGGGGGATCCAAGGGTCAAAAGTCATCACCCCAAGATTGAGGAAAGTGAAAGCAAAAGTTAAGAGACACCAAGATGAATCTTTCACCCGAGTACTAGCAGTCAAGAGGGGTCCGAGTCGGCAGAGGGAGATCCAGGGGTAAAGCTATCATCCAAATTCCAAGTAAGAAGAGACCTGACATATGAATGTGTATAATACAATTGAGAAATGTCAGCACCCAGAAGAGGGGGACCCAGGGGTGAACCCATCACCCTACATGATCTGTGGTAAAAAAATTGAGAAGGGTCAGTGTCCAGAAGAGAGAGACCAAGGGGTGAACCCATTACCCAGCAAACATTGGAAAATAACTTTCATTTGTTAAAGTATCTTTTGTTTCTGCTATTTGAACAGGTCCTCGAAGGCTAGAGACTTTCCAGTGAAACAAGACTTGTCCAATCGACGGCCCTGATAGCTGAAAGCATGAGAGTTATAAAGCTGAACTGTCATCTTGGGCTAGAAAGGTTTGAGAGTGTGTCAGAGACTGTATTGTGCTCCTAGCTCCCATCATACCCTGTGTCCAAAACGTGGGGAAGGGAGACCCAGGCTACCACATCCTGACTTTCTTGAGAATTATCCCACACCCTTTTTGGTTTTTGTTGTGAGATTTGGCAATAGCTTTCTTAGAATAGGCCCTTTTTATGTTGACACAATGCCACTAGGACTGCCATATTTTTCCTTTGATGGTTGACGCTTGCTCCCATCTTAGTTTTAAGTCTAGATTAGGCATTTTTCCAACCTCCATACAACATTTATTGTTCAATAAACACCCTTGAACTGTGATCACTTGTGTCTGTCTTACTGCCACCATGAGTGTCTCACAGTGTACAGTAATAATAATAATAATTTGGCATTTGTATAGCGCTACGAACCCTCAGGTATCTAAGCGCTGCTTATTTACCCACAGTGTGTGGTGCTCATTTATCGACCTCAGAAGGATGAAAGGCTGAGTTTGGCCCTGCCGGGATTCGAACCTGCGTTAGCAGGCTCGTCAAAGCGAGCGCTCTACTCGCTGTGCCACTTGACCAGTTTAGTACTACTGTACAAAAAGCAAAAAAAAGCAAAAAAATGTGTTTGCTAACAAACCCACAAAAAACAAAACAAAAAAGGTTTTTTCAGAGCCACCATTAAAGAATAAATAACTGAAATTGTGTTTAATCCCCCCCCACCACTTTGAGAGACTGCGACATCCGCAAACACTGAGGTAGTCCGCGAATGGCACGTGATACATCCAGGTCTTTTGAGGGCGCCTTAGATGTAAATGGGATTGTGGAGACTGCTGATAGTCGTGTTGTCCGCGGACATTGGGGATCAGCCAATCAGGTTTCCTGGGTGTGGTGTACAGGAAGAGAGGGTAGCATGAGTTATGTTTGCAGGAGTTTTGAGAGCAGTGAAAATGACTATGGTTATGTGTTTTAGGAGACAGAGCGTATGGATTTTGGAGGACTCTTGGATCCATTGGCTGAAAGTGTATGCTGAGCACTGTGGAGCTGAGAGGAAATCTTGGATTTTATTAATTTGCATTTTTTTGGTATGAAGTGAGAGGAATGAGATGGCCTGACTTACTCACGTTTTGTATGAATATGGTTCACTCAAAAAATATGACATTATTGTTGTTCATTGTGGAGGGAACCGTTTGGGGTACATTACCGGGATTCCATTGCAATTTGCAATGAAGGATACATATGGAAAGTTGATGGAAAAGTTTCAAAATTGAGAAATTCTTCTTTTTTGTGCATTGCTCAGAGACGAGTGTGAACGCGCTTGAATTTTATTTGCCCACAAATGGAAAAAGTAATGCGCAATGTCAATAAAGCTGTGTGTGCTTTTTTACGAGATGTTAGCAGGACATCTTTTCATAATGAGAACATTAAATTTGACATTACCAAACATTTTTTGGAGAGATGGATTTCACCTATCTGATGTGGGTAATCAGATTTTTCTGGAAAATGTTAATAATGCTTTGAAGCTGTTTTTGTGAACATATAAAGTATAGATTTAAGTAGAGAAGTCATTTTTGTGAAAGTTCAAAGAAATAATTAAGTTCAGTAAAATGTTCTTTAGTTCGGTTTATAAAACCAAAAATAAAATAAGAAATATAAAAGTCAAAAATACAAACAAAAGTTCTTTTAATAGCCACCATTTTTTTAAATACATCAATTTAAATGATTTTAATTCTTCCTCCGCACACCTGGAGTTTTTTCAGATGTCCGGGACTACCTGTGGACTAAGAAGGCTGTACAGGGGCCTGTGACTTTTTTTTCTCACTTCTATTTTTTAAGTGTGAAAAGTGGCTCCTAAAGGAACCGTTTATTTTGTGTTGTTTTGGTTTTGTATTTTTTTGGGCATTTTCGTGGGTTTTTTGCAGGAGAGGGAAGGTCAGGTGGGCATGGGAAGGGAGGGAAGGGAGGTAAGAGGCATCAACCACAGAGACACATGGGCAGGTGGACAGGGGAAGATGTTGGGCGTGCCTTAAATTTAAGGTAGGGGGCAGTTTTTCTTGTGCACCTTGTCAACTGCCTCAAAAGTACTTTGAAACTTCTCCCTCCTGCAGAGCGGTGTGTCTCAGTACATGCAGAACACTCTGACCCTCAAAGATAAGAAGCTACAGCATCCCGTATAACCTGTGAGGAGGCCAGTGGGATCCTCTGCCCCACTGGAGTACCCTGTGCGCTGGCAGGAGCGGTTGAGGAAGATGGTGCAGAGGAAGATAGTCTGCTTCTCCCTGAGAAAGGAACAGCCTTTCTCAGTGCAATCGGGTGGTTAGAACAGACGTGGCGGCGCATTGATGTGGTCCCGAAGGAGTAGTGCATCTGTTGTCTGTGACAGAGTTTCACCCCACACTCAATGTATTTAACACGGGCAGCTTCTCCTTTGGCACACCACCCACAGTCTTAAAGAACCACCACACCCAGGACTCATTCCCAGTGCTGGTGGTAGGTACTTCCTCTACCTGATCTTTGTCTTCCTCTTGATCCTCCTCTAGTCCGCGGACAACCGAGTCACAGGCCTTGAAAAGTTGTAAAAAGTTGCCAGATAAACCAAGAATGGGAGTTGTGGAAGTGTAAAGTTTCTGCTTAAAACACCCTATATTGGCTGAAAATGCAGTTTTGAACTGTTTACGGCGAGGAACACTGTTTGAAAACAGGCCGTCACACCACACGGGTGTAGCCACATGATGACGTCCGGGCACGTCCACAGCCATGACGGCTGTCCGCGGACGCCAATGTGGTGGGAAATGCTGGGCGCATGCGCGTGGGTGTCCGTACAACAGGTGCAGTGTCCACAGACTAATTATAAGTGCAACCGGACATGTCCAGATACCGCGCCTGTCCAGGGGTACCTCCATTTTGAGTGTGGACACTCAGACAGTCATACTGTCTGTGAACTCATATATATAATATATATATATATATATTTATATATATATATATATATTCAAACCAAAATGAAAAGTAATTTCACTTTTCCAAACGAGGACGGCACTCAAAGCTGTCAGGACGTCAGCGGTTGTCTCCAAAATAATAAATCCACCATTCGTCAAAGGATTTCTTTATGCCATATCCAGCTTTATTAAAGGCATGTCAGAACTACAATACATATATATATATATATATATATATATATATATATATATATATATATATATATATATATATATATATCACACATTGATATACAACATATTTATAGTATGAAAAAAGACATTTATTCATGAAAGGGATGGGGTATTTGTCATGAAAATCATGCAAAGCTGCCACCCCGTTTAGCGTGCGCCAATTTTCCTTCCAACATGGTGTGCAGCTGGTCCTTATGGAAGCTGTCAAAGCCTTCTAGTGTTCCGAAGAAACACACGCTGGCTGACGATTGCGGCTCGTGTTTACTTAAACAGAAAGCCAACACTGAGAACTTGCCTCTTAATGCTCTGTAAATCTTTTGCCTAGCTCAGCGCTATTTCCTGAAATTTCCTTCCTTTACTAACTTCTCCTAGCTTCCTCTTCCTCTTGCTCTTGCTACATCTTGTTTCCTGGTGCTATCTTCTGCCGCTCTTCCTGATCCATTGATCTCCGTTCCAAGTTGCTGGGCTGTCTTGTTATCGACCTTACTGCGCTCCCTTGGTATCGGATTGATATTTCTGAGTCGGATCCAAGATCTGCAGGGGTCTACTTCTCCAACCTTCGCACAGGTGTTTTACTTCCTCTGGAAGGTTTTTTCACCTGTGCAT
Source organism: Ambystoma mexicanum (assembly GCF_040938575.1). NCBI lineage: Eukaryota > Metazoa > Chordata > Amphibia > Caudata > Ambystomatidae > Ambystoma > Ambystoma mexicanum. The sequence goes on along the minus strand of NC_090934.1, from coordinate 857,293,490 downwards.
TTCGGTAGTCTCTCCTGAGGTTACCTGGCCTGAGTAACACCTTGCAGGCAGGGTGGAGTCTGGGAAGGCTCACCTTTATCTTCATGAAACCTGCTCCAAGCAAAAGACTTGCACGGGAAAGACCCATAGCAAGACATCACAGAAGAAAACACAGATGAGACATTCAAGTGATTCTGAAGATTTTGACAGTATCGGAATGGGAAACATAAATAGGAGAATTAGAAATTTCTGTACAATAATGATGAGGGGAGGAAGGGAGTAAGGTTTCATCAAAGTGTCGTTGATTTAAATGTTCAGAATTTTATGGGCATGATTGCTTGGGACTAGGGGGACAGGTGCAAGAAGGACAGTGATAGGGAACATTTTTAATGACATGATTTTTCACATATTGTAAAAGGTCTTTAAAATAATTACTTAGTTGATCCAGTTTTATAGACAAGTTCATCATTTGATTATGTACAGTTGGGGATAGGGCTTCTCTTTGTGATTCTTGGGATTGTGTACAATTAAACCGTGGTGTGTTTTCTTCCTGAAAACTATGTATTGTAAGAAAAGAAAATTATTATTTTAGTGAGGTCTATACAAATGACATTATTTGTTTATATTAGAACATGTATTGTATACAATTGGAGATGTTATCATCACTCATTTATTCTTTGGAAGTTCTCCTCTGACCATTCAATTGTTTTTGCCATTTCTGTCAAAATGAAAAATAATGATTTTTGTTTATAATTCATGTTTACATAATGAATGCTAATATTAATGAAATAAATGCAGTGTACTTATTGTTTGGTGAGAGATTGTTTTAGAAAAAGCGCTTGGTGTATCTCAGTCTCTATGAACAGTTGTATTGAAGTGATAATATGAGGTGTACACTTATGGTTTATGCTTGGTGCATTCCATTATATTGTGTGTTATAAATACAAAATAATATGTACATTTTCAATTAATCATTTCTACAAAAAGGTATATTTGGGTGCAGTAAATTTAAGTTAAGTTTCTTTACATATATGTGTTTGTTGGTTGATGGGTCGAACATATTCTGTTCTCCCCTGTGCTTCTGCGCTTTGTAATTGCTGCCTTCTGTCCGTGGTCATTGGTACTGTCTGCGGACTCTACAGATGCTACATTGGGAGTCAATACAATATAAGCAACTTGTAGTAGATTAAGGGTGCACTGGTAAAAACCCATGAAATTCAGTGAAAAAACGTTCTTAAAGGGACATAACGGTTATAAGTAAAACCGAAAACCCACAGAATTTCGCTATTTATGGTAGGCTAAGCAACCATAACTTGCACCACCATTGTGCACTGCTAAGACTAACACCCAGGACATCAAAGACGATATAGGAAATCCGAAAAAAGTTGATTGCTAATAACGTTTGAATTGCAGGATGGATATGGCTGATATTTTCCAAACAAAAAGCTTGTCATGGGCCCTACCTCAGATTGAACATTTTAGGCAAGATTTTTTATTAAAAGAAAAAGGTTATTAAGAAAGCAAAATAAAAGCTGTTTCAGCCTATTCCTGTTCATTTTCCCAAAGAGGAAATGTCCAAATTTGGTAAAGCCGAAGCACAAAAACGTTTGAGCAGATTTGAACCAAATAAAAAACAACTTGGGCATGAAGTATTGACCTCATTTCTGGAACAGGTTTGTGGTTATTCCGTCCAGGAGTTTTTAAAATATTCGACAGGGAAGGAAGTGCTCCCTGCTCCCACAAAATATAGCTATATCTCCCATGTTGCTTTGCAGCAAAGAAGCTTTTCAGAATGTTTGTTTTTGCTCGATCCGACCGATTAGCGAGCTAATACCAGGGGATGCAAAAACAAAACGTGCTCAATAAGTGCTAAAAAAGCTATTTGGAAGAGGAAAAAGGATGAAATTGCATCAAGGTAGCGGTCAGGAGAGGGAAAGAGGATACCATGGGAGTATAGGTCGTCTGGGGAGCCAGATAGAGTTTGAAAATGTTCAGAATATCGGGAGAATAACGGGGGAATCTCGTGATATTACTGTGACTATTGTGGAAGACGTGCTCAGTAAAGAAAATGCATCACACAAAGCAAAGCATGAAAGGGGGTAATGGGAGAGGGTCAGTGAGGGAAAAAGCAGCTGAGGGGAGAAAGTGAATCATGAAAAGAGGAGGGGGCACTGGTGAGTGATTGTGAGAGCAGGGGAGAGTTTTTGATTTGCAAGCATTTTGCAATATTGGGGGACTACCGTGGGCATGGGTAGTTCATTGCTGCTGTATATGTAGTTCATTGCCATTATAGGAGAAATATCATGGGGACCCAGCAGGAAATGGAAGAGAATGAAAAAAACAATTGCTCTAAGTGGACCCAAAAAGAACCTATTGCTGTGACATGTACAGTGGCTACAGCCCAAGGCTATGGCTAGTTGGCCAAAAGGACCCTATTGGTGTGACATGTACAGTGGCCAGGGCACAAGGCCGTGGCCACTGGCCATGGCTAGGGGATCCCACAGAAACCTATTGGTGCAACATGTACAGTGGCCGAAGGCCATGGCTAGTGCGCCTCAAAGAAAACATTTGGTGCAATATGTACAGTGGTCACAGCCAACAGCTGGGAGCACTGGCCACGGCCGAAGGCCATGGCTAGTGGGCCCCAAAGAAACGTATTGGTGGAACATGTACAGTGGCCACAGCATATTGGTGCAACATGTACAGTAGCCAAGTCCGAAGGAAATGGCTAATGGGTCCCAAGAAACTATTGTATAACAAAACCTTTGAAATCCTGTGATGCCATCATTGTCATGTGCTGCGTAACAGGCGGCACAATGTTTTGTCGTATTAAATCTGATCAACTTAACTCAAACTTATATATATTCACTGAAAAAAACTTTGTTAAAGGGACGTTATGATTAAGTTGGACTAATAAAAACCTATGAAATTCAAAGAAAAAACTTTGTTAAACGGACGTTATGGTTTCAAGTAAAACCGAAAACCCCCTGAAATTCGCCAATCATGGTAAGCTAAGCAACCATAACTTGCGCCACCACCATGCACTGCTAAGACTAACACCCACAACTAGTTTTGCATCCATAGATGTCTACGAACATCTGACTGCATAGCAGACCTTCCGGACAGTGCCACATGACCATACGCTGGCGCACGGCATGATGACGTGTCTGAGAACCCGTCCGCACTTCACGATAAGATCTCTGCTTGGCAGACAGTTGGGAATTGCATTTTCTACTGATCTAGGAACTTCCAACTTCAGAATTTCCCTTGCACAGCTCCAACACCTATTCCTACTCATTATCCATTAACAAGCTAGTGCACAGTACATACTTTTAGCAAAACTGCTATTTATCTTAAAATGGCATCAGCTAATGCCATCCCTCCTCCCCAAGAGCCGCCACCACTGCTGTAATCAAGGAGCATGAGAAACAGTGCCCCCTAACTTAGAAATAACACAGACGCAACATTTTCCCTTGTCCACCTACCCCTCCATATTAGTGTTTGGTTGCTCTTCCCTCATTTTCCTCCCCACCTTTCGTTCTCAGCTCTCCTGCCAAAAGAAATACATCCAAAAACAACAAACGACATATTCCTTTAGGAACCACCTTTCACAGTTAAAAAATAGAACTAAAAAAATAAAATGTATAGACTCCATCTACTTTATATTTCTCAGTAAAGTACATAGACTAAATAAGATTTTCCAACATTTCCATTTGCATTTTGTGCTATGCTAATGGGAATATTGTGGCGTTCATCCTCTGTTCCAGGCACTGGAACAGTGGATACCGACCCAGCAGCCCAAGTTATCAGCCCAAGCAAAGCGAGGGTGGATAACGGGGTCTCTGGACCATTATCCCCCCATTCCAGCCCCTGAAATGGGGGATGAAAGCCATTAGCACCCTAGGTTTCCAAAGCGGGAACCCGGGGTGCTAAAAAATAGGATTTTTCTTCCAACATCGGGACGCCTGCAGCGTCCAGGTGTAGGAAGGACAATCATTTTCCAGGATGGCCACCATGGAAAGGGAAGGTGAGGGTTCATTACAGGCTCCTCTTCGCTTTCCATAGCAGCCTGCAGAAGGCAAAAAGAGAACCCTATGACCATATTACCACAAGCACATTTTTCTTCCCTTTCAAATCTATCCTAATTTCGAATATCTTTACCACAAAGGCAGAACCAAGTGGACATAGCCACTTTAAGAAAACATCTAAATCTAGATCTATAATCTTTTTGCAAATCTTTGTGTAGATTTGTCAAATGGCACCACATTTATAAGCCTTTACAATATTTTGGGACCCCCCTCTAATTTTGCCTCCTCTTCACAAAATCCTACCAAACTTCGGAAAAACATTCCTATTTAAATGTATTATCAGTTTCCCAAATTAAGTGGGGAGTCGTGAAATGGCACCTCATTTATAAGCCTTTACATTATTTTGGGACCCCCCTCTAATTTTGCCTCCTCTTCACAAAATCCTACCAAACTTCGGAAAAACATTCCTATTTAAATGTATTATCAGTTTCCCAAATTAAGTGGGGAGTCGTGAAATGGCACCTCATTTATAAGCCTTTACATTATTTTGGGACCCCCCTCTAATTCTGCCCCCTCATGACAGAATCCCACCATACTTTGCATACTCACTCAGAATCAGCCCAGGAATATGCATGCAGTTCCATTAAGTGGCGCCAAAGTTATAAGCCATCCAAGAACTGCATTTCACCAACCATGTAATGCTGAAGTGTTTGCAAGGGTCGTTTGGTAAACAGTATACACCTTGCGAAAAATGCCACATGAAGTTATGCTGGCATACTACACCGTGACATGCCCCAGAATCAGTAGACACTTAACTGTACGATCTATGCCTCGTGGGCAGTATGGAAATACATTTTATAATCATGTAGCAATGTCCACCTCCAACATTTGCCGTACACAACGCCAACATGTATTGGTATGCAGTGATTAGCAATGCACTACACATTATATATCGGTAGCAAAAGGTGTAGTTATATGAAAAACACATCAGCTAAAGGCATCCTTCCTCCCAAAGAAACAGCAGCAGTGGTGTAATGTGAAAGCATAAGAAACAGTGGCGCTACCTTGCACATAAAAAACGGATAAAATTTGTCGCCGTACATCTACCAACCCATATCACCGTTTGTTGCCTTTTTGCTCATTGCCGTGCGCAAATTGCCTTATCGCCTGCCGTGCCAAAAAAGAAAGGTGCCCGTAAACAAAGGAAATAATGCGTTAATAACGGCCTTTCACAGTGTAAGGAAATAAATAAATTGGCATACACTCCAAGTACTACATATTTCTCAGTAAAGTACATAGGCTAAATAAGCTTTGCCAGTAATAGTCTAAATTAGGAAAGCAGTAACGTGCGCGACTGAAAAGTATGCCTACTTGTTGTAGTGCGGGGCGGCTTTGGCAGTTTGGATTACAAAACAAAATCCTCTTTCAAGATGGCCACCATAGAAAGGGAAGGCGGATATTGCATTCATACGCCCTCTTCCCTTTCCATGGTAGGCTGCTCAAAGCACAAGTATGTGACGTGACACAACACTTGTAAATAAACATACAGCGACGTACCACCTAATAACTTACATTTGGAAATAATACGGTGGAAGGTAAAAGAAAACATGAACATTATAGAGTTTGCAAAGTGCGTTTATTTAACAAGAAACTGGCAGAGTCCATCGGAGTAAACCCATTGTCAATACGATCATAACAATGCTTGTAAGGGCGGTATAGGAAATGGTGAAGAAGTGGAGCACGTTGTTTTTTTCCATACAACATTTTTTAACTCTTTGTTGAAGCAGTCGCTTTGTTTCCACAGTTATTTCCCAGAAGTCTTCATGACCTGGAGCCTACAGCACCATAAATGAAGTGACGTTGCTCCGGATAGCGAGTTCAGCATACGGACAAATCGGGCTTACAGTCTCATTCCACATAATTACTATGGACAGGCAACCGCTAACCAGCAGTTGCATTTGCCCAGTCGAAGTAGCCCTCACTTGGCATTTGAAAACCATGGCAGACACAGTATGGCATGATATACCTAGGCGGGAAAAGTTACAGAAAGTACATTTTGCATGTGCCGTAGGTAGGGTCTGTCACGAAACACTTGCCCACAAGGCGGTCATGACATCACGTCATGCACTTGGCTCGCCCCTTTGTAAATGTAATTTTTTTTCAATGGTTCTTAATTCCTGGCTTAATTGAAATGCAAATGGTTTGTCCTTGGGAGGGGATGGTCATGTTTTTTAACTGCAAACATGCCCATCACGACCCCAGGAACAAAGCATTAGCATTTCAATGAAGCCAGGTATCAGAGCGTTACAGTTCCAACTGTAGGCTCAAAAGGAGCCAGGGCTGCAGAGCCGGCGGACAAAAAAAGCAGCAGGCGGCAACGCCGTGCTGTGTACATGACCCCTTCAGTGTGCAGAGTGGTTGTGCTGGAGGCAGGTTCTTCTGACGCAACTCAGAATAACATGCGTCCCGCACAGCCACTCTGCAAACCGCAGGACGGAGCACCTAATTGCGGGACAATCCCCCGAAATCCGGGACAGTTGGCCACCCTAGCCATAAGAGTAAAAAGAATACCAACTACACAGGAAAAATAAATCGTTTATGAAATTAATTATAAAGGACAATTAAAAAAAAATTACGTCTCCTCATTTCAAAGAATAGCAAAAAAATGTGCAAAGTTACACCCAAAGCTATGAGGACAAAGTTACTCTTTCAAATAAAAAATATTAATGCTAAAAAAGGATGAGTGCACTCATAAACTACAAACGTACAACCTGGTCACTCTTCAACGTTACAGGAGAAATGTAACAGTGCATAAAGATAATACGGCAATTATATTAGCACAATTAGATATGCGGTAATGGTACAATAAAGCGCGGGTGGTTGTAAAGTGGCCAAAAATAAACTTACATAATATTTACTGCCTCCATTCTGTTTGTGCAAGTCACACACCAATGTATTCGCATTGAAGAATCTTCGTATACTGATTTTGTAAGTCCCTTGCAAACTTTTTAAAACATAACCTTATCAATTGCTATTTTTTTCATCCCTTTCATTCCATGAATTGCTACTAACTTTCCCTTTCGGTCAAGGTAAAAAAACAATTGCCCCTTATACATTCACTCAGATGCGCAGGCGTATTGAGCGGTCAACCGAAAAAGCAACTCATGTGGCCTTCACTGAGAAACCAAGTACATTCTCTCTTTGAAGCAACATATTGCAATCCAATTATGAGAACTACTACCCCCATACACCTCCAGAAGCGCTGTTTCCAGCAAACACTGCAGATGGTGTCCTTAGTTTTGTAAATTTATGACGCCAGTCTGACCGCAATTTAATTTAAAAAACATTGTAACTCACATACCGTAATTAATCGTGGTACAGGGAGCAGAAACTTCCATTTAAACGTATCACTTTAGTGACAAGAAAAGTCCACTTTTTCAGTTTGTACTTGCACATCCCATTCTGCCCCCCTCAAAGGTCACCTTCTGAAATACTATTACATGAGTGTGACAAGTGAAATGTTGTCTTCTTTTGGATGAATTTCTGGCGATATGCGCGTACAGTAAAACATGAATAAAAGATAGGGGAGCCACAAAAGAAAGCTGATGTATTTCACGTTGTTCTACAACCAATCAGGGAAAGAGCCACATGTTTGCGGGCACAAACTTTTTCCCCCATTCAACCTAAGGGGAAAAGAGACGTTTTGAGAACCCCTGCCCCTTATAACTTTCGCCCCCATGCCCCAAACATCACCAAACTTTCCAAAGAAAGTCAGAGTGTTAGATTTTTTTTGGTTTTTGTGCAAACTTTGGTAACAAACCGTCCAAGGGTACCACAGGTATGCGGCTGCCAAAAAGTGTTCTTCCTATGGAAACAGCAACTGCACCATAACAACACAGCCACTAACGTGCCTGTCTAATATATTGCAGTGCTTGTGGGCTGGACCTAGACATTTGGATATGTGTGCACAAACATTTGCATGTATACGTGTACATTGTCTTATAATTGCACTGCTGATAAGGTTGTTTCTGGGTGCATGGCCTTCGGCCATGCATCCAAGACTGTACACCCTCCCCAAAACTACTAATCAATAAGAGACCCATATGAAAATGTAATGTAATAAGGACATGTACTCAATTTCAATGGTCACTAACACCACGCGTGTCCTTCGATCATTTTCAAGGTGCCTGCACACAGCACGTACTGAAATACTACCCTTATTACACCCCTCATTTTCTGGATGTACAAATATCCTGAACAAGGCAGCAATTGAGAATACATCATTAATAGCTGCCGCCCAAACAAGCACAGTATTTCGTCCATCTCTTACTGTCTGAACCTCCCCAATCACTATAGGAGATCAAAATAATTTCACAAACACCATTTCGCATGGCGAACACATCATTAACACCTACCGCCCAAACAAGTACAGTATTTAACTAATCCTCCCCACGCACTGTAGCAGAGCAAAACATATTCCGAAACGGCATTTCGCCTCTGGTAGCGACCACGCTGTCTTCGGATCCGTGTAATATATATATATATATATATATATATATATATATATATATTACACGGAAAAAACTTTGTTAAATGGACGTTATGGTTCCAAGTAAAACCGAAAAACCCTTGAAATTTGCCAGTTATACTCGCGCCACCACCGTGCACTGCTAAGACTAACACCCACGACATCAAAGATAACGTCACAAATGTCATTGATGACATCACTGATGATGTATGTACTTTTAATGAAATATGTGTACAAGGGATTCTTATTATAATGTTGCGAAAAAAGTGTCAAGGATCATTGCAATAAATATCATATCCTAATTAGTGCATTGAACGATGCATTGATATAAATAGCATTCTATTATGGGGTTCTTTCTAGTATACTAAGCTACTCATGCAGAAACAAAGCATTGTGTGCAGCGTACAAGATGAAGGTATAATATTGGTAATGTTAATATGTTGAAAAATGAAATGATAATTGTTTTCTTAATAGATTTTTGTGTACTGTGAAATATGTAATAAGTAACTAATAAAACCCATGTGTTACATAATTGCATTACTATAGACAAAACACAAAGAGACAAAAGCACATACCAATATGGGTATATAGAGGGAAAGTGAAGTTAGCAAAAAAAGCACAAGTAGTAGCAGAAACAATTCATAACCTAACTGATTATTTTCATGCAAATAAATGATTGCTCTGTTTCAAAGCTGCTATTTACCCTATGTATATGTATCACTTCATGTGATTGGACCCTAAGGAAAGTAGTGTGAGTACAATGTATACAAATATGACCATATAGAGGGAAAGTACAGCCATAAAAAAACAACAGAACTATCAGAAAGTGCTGATAAGTCTATTGATTATTTTTATGCACAAAAAGGATTGCTGTCTTTAAAGCTTGTGTCTTCCCCTATGTATAGGTTTCATATGATGTGACTGGACTCTATGGGAATTACTGTAAGAACCTACTTGAAGGATACGTCTACAAATAAAATACATTTTTTAGTTTCTGACTGTTACTGAAGAAAACCATGTGGCCTAGATATGTCAGCAAAAGAAAAAAGAGTGAGCCAGACATGTGATGTCATCAGTGATGTCATCAATGACATTTGTGATGTCATCTTTGATGTCATGGGTGTTAGTCTTAGCAGTGCACGTTGGTGGCGCGAGTTATGGTTGCTTCGCTTACCATAACTGGTGAATTTCAACGGTTTTTCGGTTTTACTTGGAACCATAACATCCCTTTAACATAGTTTTTTCACTGAATTTCATAGGTTTTTAGTAGCGCAACTTAACCATAATGTTCCTTTAACAAAGTTTTTTCATTGAATTTCATAGGTTTTTATTAGTGCAACGTCACCATAACATCCTTTTCAATAGATGAAGACCACTAGCATCTTATGTCCTCAAAGTGGGAACCCCGGGTGGTAAACAAAACATTTTTCTTCCCAAACCGGGACGCCTGTGGCGTCCCAGTGTAGGAAGTAAAATCTTTTACCAGGATGGCCACCATGGAAAGAGAAGGCAGGGTGTATAAAGAGAACACAACAGGGCATCAGCGGGGGGTGAGGGGGAAAGGAGAGAGACACGGGGCATGAGCGGGGGGTGGGGGAACAGTAGGGAGACACGGGGCATGAGCAGGAGGTGGGGAGGAACAGGGGAGACAAGGGGCATGAGCAGGGGGTGGGGGGAAAGGAGGGAGACACGGGGCATGAGCAGGGGGTTGGGGGGAACAAGAGAGAGACACGGGCCATGAGCGCGGGGTGGGGGAACAGTAGTGAGACATGGGGCATGAACGGGGGATGGGGGAACAGGGGAGACACGTTGGCATGAGCGGGGGGTCGGGGGGAACAGGGGAGACACGTGGGCAGGAGCAGGGGGTGGGGGGGAACAGGGCACACACGGGGCATGAGTGGGGGTGGGGGGGAACAGGGCACACACGGGACATGAGCGGGTGGTGGGGGGAACAGGGGAGACACGGGGCATGAGCAGGTGGTGGGGGAAACAGGGGAGACACGGGCCATGAGCGGGGGTTGGGGGGAACAGTAGGGAGACACCGGGCATGAGTGGGGGGTGGGGGGAACAGGGGAGACACGTGGGCATGAGCGGGGGTGGGCGGGACAGGGGAGACACGTGGGCATGAGCGGGGGTGGGGGAAACAGGGCACACACGGGGCATGAGCAGGGGGTGGGGGGAACAGGGGACACAGGGCATGAGCGGGGGGTGGGGGGGAACAGGGGAGACACGGGGCATGAGTGGGGGTGGGGGGAATAGGGGAGACACAGGGCATGAGCGGGGGGTGGGGGGAACAGGGGAGACAGGGGCATGAGCGGGGGGTACAGGAGGGAGACATGGGGCATGAGCGGGGGGTGGGGGGAACAGGAGGGAGACACGGGGCATGAGTGGGGGAGTGGGGGGTAACACGAGGGAGCCACGGGGCATGAGCAGGGGGTAGGGGGGCAACAGGAGACACACAGGGCATGAGCAGGGGTTGGGGGCAACAGGAGACACACGGGGCATGAGCGGGGGTGGGGAGAACAGGGGAGACACGTGGACATGAGCGGAGGGTGGAGGGAACAAGGGAGACACGTGGGCATGAGCAGGAGGTGCGGGGGAACAGGGGAGACACGTGGACATGAGCGGGGGGTGGAGGGGAAAAGGAGGGAGACACGGGGCATGAGCGGGGGTGGGGGGAACAGGGCACACATGGGGCATGAGCGGGGGTGGGGGGAACAGGGCACACATGGGGCATGTGCAGGGGGTGGGGGGAAAACAAGGGAGACACAGGGCATGAGCAGGGGGTGGGGGAACAGGAGGGAGACACGGCCATGAGCGGGGGGTGGAGGGGAACAGGGGAGACACGTGGGCATTAGCGGGGGTGGGGGGGAACAGGGGAGACACGTGGGCATGAGCGGGGGTGGGCTGAACAGGGGAGACACGTGGGCATGAGCGGCGGGTGGGGGGGAAAAGGAGGCGGATGCATGGGCATGAGCAGGGGTTGGGGTGGAACAGGGGAGACAGGGCATGAGCGGGGGTTGTAGGGGAAAAGGAGGGAGACACGGGGCATGAGCAGGGGGTGGGGAAACAGGGGAGACATGTGGGCATGAGTGGGGGGTGGGGGGAACAGGGCACACACGGGGCATGAGCAGGGGCTGGGGGAAAAGGAGGGAGACACGGGGCATGAGTGGGGGGTGAGGGGAACAGGGAAAACACGGGGCATGGGTGGGGGGAACGGGAGGAAGACACGGGGCATGAGCGGGGGGTGGGGAGAACAGTGCACACACGGGGCATGAGTGGGTGGTGGGGGAGAACAGGGCACACACGGGGCAGGAGCGGGGGGTGAGGGAACAGGGCACACACGGGGCATGAGCAGGGGGTGGGGGGAAGAAGGGAGACACAGAGCATGAGCGGGGGGTGGGGGAGAAAGGAGGGAGACACAGGGTATGAGCGGGGGGTGGGAGGGAACAGGATAGACACGGGGCATGAACGGGGGTGGGGGGTACAGGAGGGAGACACGGGCATGAGGAGGGGTTGGGGAAAGGAAGGGAGACACGAGGCATGAGCGGGGGATGGAGGGGGACAGGGGAGACACGGCGCATGAGTGGGGGGTGGGGGGAACACGAGGGAGATATGGGGCATGAGCGGGGGTGGGGGTAACACGAGGGAAACACGGGGCATGAGCAGGGGGTGGGCGAACAGGGCAGACACGGGGCATGAGCGAGGGGTGGGGGGAACAGGAGGGAGACACGGGGCATGAGCGGGGGGTGGGGGGGTAACACGAGGGAGCCACGGGGCATGAGCGGGGGGTGGGGGGCAACAGGAGACAAACAGGGCATGAGCGGGGGGTGGGGGGAACAGGAGACACACAGGGCATGAGCGGGGGGTGGGGAGGTACAGGGGAGACATGAAGCATGAGCGGGGGTGGGGGGTAACACGAGGGAAACACGGGGCATGAGCGGAGGGTGGGGGGAACAAGGCAGACATGGGGCATGAGCGGGGGTGGGGGGGTACAGGGCAGACAGGGGGCATGAGCGGGGGGTGGTGGGGTACAGGAGGGAGACACGGACCATGAACGGAGGGTGGGGGAACAGTAGGGAGACACGGGGCATGAGCGGGGGGTGGGGGGAACAGTGGAGACAAGGGGCTTGAGCGGGGGGTGGGGAGGAACAGGGGAGACACAGGGCATGAGCGGGGGGTGGGGGAAACACAAGGGAGACACAGGGCATGAACGGGGGGTGGGGGTAACGGGGCAGATACTGGGCATGAGCGGGTGTGGGGGTACAGGAGGGAGACACGGGGCATGAGTGGGGGTGGGGGGTACAGGAGGGAGACACAGGGCATGAGCGGGGGATGGGGGAACAGGAGGGAGACACGGGGCATGAGCAGGGGTGGGGGTAACATGAGGGAAACACGGGGCATGAGCAGGGGGTGGGGGAAACACGAGGGAGACACAGGGCATGAGTGGGGCGTGGGGGGCAACAGGAGACACGGGGCATGAGCGGGGTGGGGCGAACAGGGTAGATACTGGGCATGAGCAGGGTAGGGGGTACATGAGGGAGACACGGGGCCTGAGCGGGGGGTGGGGGGCTACAGGAGACACACGGGGCATGAGCAGGGGGTGGGGGATACACGAGGAAGACACAGGGCATGAGCAGGGGGTGGGGGCAACAGGAGACACACGGGGCATGAGCGGGGGGTGGGGTGTACATGAGGAAGACATAGGGCATGAGTGGCGGGTACAGGAGGGAGACACGGTGCATGAGCAGGGGGTGGGGGGAACAGGTGGGAAACACGGGGCATGAGCTGGGGGTGAAGGAAACACGAGGGAGACACGGGGCATGAGCGGGGGGTGGGGGGTACACGAGGAAGACACAGGGCATGAGGGAGGGGTGGGGGCAACAGGAGACACATGGGCCATGAGGGGGGAAGTGGGGGGTAACACGAGGGAAACACGGGGCATGAGCGGGGGTGTGGGAGGTAACATGAGGGAAACACGGGGCATGAGCGGGGGTGGGGGAACACGAGGGAGACACAGGGCATGAGTGGGGGTGGGGGGCAACTGGAGACACACGGGGCATGAGTGGGGGGTGGGGCGTAACACGAGGGAAACACGGGGCATGAGCGGGGTGTGGGGGGAACACGAGGGAGACACAGGATATGAGCAGGGGTGGGGGGCAACAGGAGACACACAGGGCATGAGCAGGGGGTTGGGGGGTAACACGAGGGAAACATGGGGAATGAGCGGGGGGTGGGGGCAACAGGAGACACACGGGGCATGAGCAGGGGGTGGGGGGAACACGAGGGAGACACAGGGCAGGAGCGGGGCGTGGGGGGCAACAAGAGACACTCAGGGCATGAGCGGGGGGTGGGGGGAACACGAGGGAGACACAGGGCATGAGCGGGGGGTGTGGGATAACATGAGGGAAACACGGGGCGTTAGTGGGGGTTAGGGGGAACAGGGCAGATTATGGGCATGAACGGAGGGTGGGGGCTACAGGAGGGAGACACAGGGCATGAGAGGGGGTTGGGGGGTACAGGAGGGAGACACGGGGCATGTGCGGGGGGTGAGGGGAACAGGAGGGAGGCACAGGGCATGAGTGGGGGTTGGGGGGTAACACAAGGGAAACACAGGGTATGAGCAGGGGGCGGGGGGAAACACGAGGAAGACACAGGGCATGAGCGGGGGTGGGGGTACAGGAGGGAGACACGGGGCATGAGCGGGGGGTGGGGGGATCAAGAGAAAGACACGGGGCATCAGGGAATGAGCGGGGGTGGGGGGAACATGAGGGAGACATGGGGCATGAGCAGGGGGTGGGGGGTAACACAAGGGAAACACGGGGCATGAGCGGGGGGTGGAGGAAACACGAGGGAAACAAGGGGCATGAGCAGGGGTTGGGGGGCAACAGGAGACACACGGGGCATGAGCGGGGGGTGGGGGGAACAGAAGGGAAACACGGGGCATGAGCTGCGGGGTGGGGGGTAACACGAGGGAAACACGGGGCATGAATAGGGGTGGGGGAAACACGAGGAAGACACGGGGCATGAGCGGGGGTGGGGGGCAACTGGAGACACACGGGGCATGAGTGGGGGGGTGGGGGGTAACACGAGGGAAACACGGGGCATGTGCAGGGGGTGGGGGGAAAACAAGGGAGACACAGGGCATGAGCAGGGGGTGGGGGAACAGGAGGGAGACACGGCCATGAGCGGTAGGTGGAGGGGAACAGGGGAGACACGTGGGCATGAGCGGGGGGTCGGGGGGAACAGGGGAGACACGTGGGCAGGAGCGGGGGGTGGGGGGGAACAGGGCACACACGGGGCATGAGTGGGGGTGGGGGGGAACAGGGCACACACGGGACATGAGCGGGTGGTGGGGGGAACAGGGGAGACACGGGGCATGAGCAGGTGGTGGGGGAAACAGGGGAGGCACGGGCCATGAGCGGGGGTTGGGGGGAACAGTAGGGAGACACGGGGCATGAGTGGGGGTTGGGGGGAACAGGGGAGACACGTGGGCATGAGCGGGGGTGGGCGGGACAGGGGAGACACGTGGGCATGAGCGGGGGTGGGGGAAACAGGGCACACACGGGGCATGAGCAGGGGGTGGGGGGAACAGGGGACACGGGGCATGAGCGGGGGGTGGGGGGGAACAGAGGAGACACGGGGCATGAGTGGGGGTGGGGGGGAATAGGGGAGACACAGGGCATGAGCGGGGGGTGGGGGGAACAGGGGAGACACGGGGCATGAGCGGGGGGTACAGGAGGGAGACATGGGGCATGAGCGGGGGGTGGGGGGAACAGGAGGGAGACACGGGGCATGAGTGGGGGAGTGGGGGGTAACACGAGGGAGCCACGGGGCATGAGCAGGGGGTAGGGGGGCAACAGGAGACACACAGGGCATGAGCAGGGGTTGGGAGCAACAGGAGACACACGGGGCATGAGCGGGGGTGGGGGAACAGGGCACACATGGGGCATGAGCGGGGGTGGGGGGAACAGGGCACACATGGGGCATGTGCAGGGGGTGGGGGGAAAACAAGGGAGACACAGGGCATGAGCAGGGGGTGGGGGAACAGGAGGGAGACACTGCCATGAGCGGGGGGTGGAGGGGAACAGGGGAGACACGTGGGCATTAGCGGGGGTGGGGGGGAACAGGGGAGACACGTGGGCATGAGCGGGGGTGGGCTGAACAGGGGAGACACGTGGGCATGAGCGGCGGGTGGGGGGGAAAAGGAGGCGGATGCATGGGCATGAGCAGGGGGTGGGGTGGAACAGGGGAGACACAGGGCATGAGCGGGGGTTGTAGGGGAAAAGGAGGGAGACACGGGGCATGAGCAGGGGGTGGGGAAACAGGGGAGACATGTGGGCATGAGTGGGGGGTGGGGGGAACAGGGCACACACGGGGCATGAGCAGGGGGTGGGGGAAAAGGAGGGAGACACGGGGCATGAGCGGGGGGTGAGGGGAACAGGGAAAACACGGGGCATGGGTGGGGGGAACGGGAGGAAGACACGGGGCATGAGCGGGGGGTGGGGAGAACAGGGCACACACGGGGCATGAGCGGGTGGTGGGGGAGAACAGGGCACACACGGGGCAGGAGCGGGGGGTGGGGGAACAGGGCACACACGGGGCATGAGCAGGGGGTGGGGGGAACAAGGGAGACATGGAGCATGAGCGGGGGTGGGGGAGAAAGGAGGGAGACACGGGGTATGAGCGGGGGGTCGGAGGGAACAGGATAGACACGGGGCATGAACGGGGGTGGGGGGTACAGGAGGGAGACACGGGGCATGAGCAGGGGTTGGGGAAAGGAAGGGAGACACGAGGCATGAGCGGGGGATGGAGGGAGACAGGGGAGACACGGCGCATGAGTGGGGGGTGGGGGGAACACGAGGGAGATATGGGGCATGAGCGGGGGGTGGGGGTAACACGAGGGAAACACGGGGCATGAGCAGGGGGTGGGGGAACAGGGCAGACACGGGGCATGAGCGAGGGGTGGGGGACCAGGAGGGAGACACGGGGCATGAGCGGGGGGTGGGGGGTAACACGAGGGAGCCACGGGGCATGAGCGGGGGGTGGGGGGCAACAGGAGACAAACAGGGCATGAGCGGGGGGTGGGGGGAACAGGAGACACACAGGGCATGAGCGGGGGGTGGGGAGGAACAGGGGAGACATGAAGCATGAGCGGGGTGGGGGGTAACACGAGGGAAACACGGGGCATGAGCGGAGATGGGGGGATCAAGGCAGACATGGGGCATGAGCGGCGGTGTCGGGGGGTACAGGGCAGACACGGGGCTTGAGCGGGGGGTGGTGGGGTACAGGAGGGATACACGGACCATGAGCGGGGGGTGGGGGGAACAGTAGGGAGACACGGGGCATGAGCGAGGGGTGGGGGGAACAGTGGAGACCCGGGGCATGAGCGGGGGGTGGGGGGAACAGTGGAGACAAGGGGCTTGAGCGGGGGGTGGGGAGGAACAGGGGAGACACAGGGCATGAGCGGGGGGTGGGGGAAACACAAGGGAGACACAGGGCATGAACGGGGGGTGGGGGTAACGGGGCAGATACTGGGCATGAGCGGGTGTGGGGTACAGGAGGGAGACACGGGGCATGAGTGGGGGTGGGGGGTACAGGAGGGAGACACAGGGCATGAGCGGGGGGTGGGGGAACAGGAAGGAGACACAGGGCATGAGCAGGGGTGGGGGGTAACATGAGGGAAACACGGGGCATGAGCAGGGGGTGGGGGAAACACGAGGGAGACACAGGGCATGAGCGGGGCGTGGGGGGCAACAGGAGACACGGGGCATGAGCGGGGTGGGGCGAACAGGGTAGATACTGGGCATGAGCAGGGTAGGGGGTACATGAGGGAGACACGGGGCCTGAGCGGGGGGTGGGGGGCTATAGGAGACACACGGGGCACGAGCAGGGGGTGGGGGATACACGAGGAAGACACAGGGCATGAGCAGGGGGTGGGGGCAACAGGAGACACACAGGGCATGAGCGGGGGGTGGGGTGTACATGAGGAAGACATAGGGCATGAGTGGGGGGTGGGGGGTACAGGAGGGAGACACGGTGCATGAGCAGGGGGTGGGGGGAACAGGAGGGAAACACGGGGCATGAGCTGGGGGTGAAGGAAACACGAGGGAGACACGGGGCATGAGCGGGGGTGGGGGGTACACGAGGAAGACACAGGGCATGAGCGAGGGGTGGGGGCAACAGGAGACACATGGGCCATGAGGGGGGAAGTGGGGGGGAACACGAGGGAAACACGGGGCATGAGTGGGGGTGTGGGAGGTAACATGAGGGAAACACGGGGCATGAGCGGGGGTGGGGGAACACGAGGGAGACACGGGGCATGAGCGGGGGTGGGGGGCAACTGGAGACACACGGGGCATGAGTGGGGGGTGGGGCGTAACACGAGGGAAACACGGGGCATGAGCGGGGTGTGGGGGGAACACGAGGGAGACACAGGGCATGAGCAGGGGGTTGAGGGGTAACACGAGGGAAACATGGGGAATGAGCGGTGGGTGGGGGCAACAGGAGACACACGGGGCATGAGCAGGGGGTGGGGGGGAACACGAGGGAGACACAGGGCAGGAGCGGGGCGTGGGGGGCAACAAGAGACACTCAGGGCATGAGCGGGGGGTGGGGGGAACACGAGGGAGACACGGGGCATGAGCAGGGGGTGTGGGGTAACATGAGGGAAACACGGGGCGTTAGTGGGGGTTAGGGGGAACAGGGCAGATTATGGGCATGAACGGGGGGTGGGGGCTACAGGAGGGAGACACAGGGCATGAGCGGGGGTTGGGGGGTACAGGAGGGAGACACGGGGCATGTGCGGGGGGTGGGGGGAACAGGAGAGAGGCACAGGGCATGAGCGGGGGTCGGGGGGTAACACAAGGGAAACACAGGGTATGAGCAGGGGGCGAGAGGAAACACGAGGAAGACACAGGGCATGAGCGGGGGTGGGGGGTACAGGAGGGAGACACGGGGCATGAGCGGGGGTGGGGGGAACAAGAGAAAGACACGGGGCATCAGGGAATGAGCGGGGGTGGGGGGAACATGAGGGAGACATGGGGCATGAGCAGGGGGTGGGGGGTAACACAAGGGAAACACGGGGCATGAGCGGGGGGTGGAGGAAACACGAGCGAAACAAGGGGCATGAGCAGGGTTTGGGGGGCAACAGGAGACACACGGGGCATGAGCGGGGGGTGGGGGGAACAGAAGGGAAACACGGGGCATGAGCTGCGGGGTGGGGGGTAACACGAGGGAAACACGGGGCATGAATAGGGGTGGGGGAAACACGAGGAAGACACGGGGCATGAGCGGGGGTGGGGGGCAACTGGAGACACACGGGGCATGAGTGGGGGGTTGGGGGGTAACACGAGGGAAACACGGGGCATGTGCAGGGGGTGGGGGGAAAACAAGGGAGACACAGGGCATGAGCAGGGGTTGGGGGAACAGGAGGGAGACACGGCCATGAGCGGGGGGTGGAGGGGAACAGGGGAGACACGTGGGCATGAGCGGGGGGTCGGGGGGAACAGGGGAGACACGTGGGCAGGAGCGTGGGGTGGGGGGGAACAGGGCACACACGGGGCATGAGTGGGGGTGGGGGGGAACAGGGCACACACGGGACATGAGCGGGTGGTGGGGGGAACAGGGGAGACACGGGGCATGAGCAGGTGGTGGGGGAAACAGGGGAGACACGGGCCATGAGCGGGGGTTGGGGGGAACAGTAGGGAGACACGGGGCATGAGTGGGGGGTGGGGGAACAGGGGAGACACGTGGGCATGAGCGGGGGTGGGCGGGACAGGGGAGACACGTGGGCATGAGCGGGGGTGGGGGAAACAGGGCACACACGGGGCATGAGCAGGGGGTGGGGGGAACAGGGGACACGGGGCATGAGCGGGGGGTGGGGGGAACAGAGGAGACATGGGGCATGAGTGGGGGTGGGGGGGAATAGGGGAGACACAGGGCATGAGCGGGGGGTGGGGGGAACAGGGGAGACACTGGGCATGAGCGGGGGGTACAGGAGGGAGACATGGGGCATGAGCGGGGGGTGGGGGAACAGGAGGGAGACACGGGGCATGAATGGGGGAGTGGGGGGTAACACGAGGGAGCCACGGAGCATGAGCAGGGGGTAGGGGGGCAACAGGAGACACACAGGGCATGAGCAGGGGTTGGGAGCAACAGGAGACACACGGGGCATGAGCGGGGGTGGGGGGAACAGGGCACACATGGGGCATGAGCGGGGGTGGGGGGAACAGGGCACACATGGGGCATGTGCAGGGGGTGGGGGGAAAACAAGGGAGACACAGGGCATGAGCAGGGGGTGGGGGAACAGGAGGGAGACACTGCCATGAGCGGGGGGTGGAGGGGAACAGGGGAGACACGTGGGCATTAGCGGGGGTGGGGGGGAACAGGGGAGACACGTGGGCATGAGCGGGGGTGGGCTGAACAGGGGAGACACGTGGGCATGAGCGGCGGGTGGGGGGGAAAAGGAGGCGGATGCATGGGCATGAGCAGGGGGTGGGGTGGAACAGGGGAGACACAGGGCATGAGCGGGGGTTGTAGGGGAAAAGGAGGGAGACACGGGGCATGAGCAGGGGGTGGGGAAACAGGGGAGACATGTGGGCATGAGTGGGGGGTGGGGGGAACAGGGCACACACGGGGCATGAGCAGGGGGTGGGGGAAAAGGAGGGAGACACGGGGCATGAGCGGGGGGTGGGGAGAACAGGGCACACACGGGGCATGAGCGGGTGGTGGGGGAGAACAGGGCACACACGGGGCAGGAGCGGGGGGTGGGGGAACAGGGCACACACGGGGCATGAGCAGGGGGTGGGGGGAACAAGGGAGACATGGAGCATGAGCGGGGGGTGGGGGAGAAAGGAGGGAGACACGGGGTATGAGCGGGGGGTGGGAGGGAACAGGATAGACACGGGCATGAACGGGGGTGGGGGGTACAGGAGGGAGACACGGGGCATGAGCAGGGGTTGGGGAAAGGAAGGGAGACACGAGGCATGAGCGGGGGATGGAGGGGGACAGGGGAGACACGGCGCATGAGTGGGGGGTGGGGGGAACACGAGGGAGATATGGGGCATGAGCGGGGGGTGGGGGTAACACGAGGGAAACACGGGGCATGAGCAGGGGGTGGGGGAACAGGGCAGACACGGGGCATGAGCGAGGGGTGGGGGGACCAGGAGGGAGACACGGGGCATGAACGTGGGGTGGGGGGTAACACGAGGGAGCCACGGGGCATGAGCGGGGGGTGGGGGGCAACAGGAGACAAACAGGGCATGAGCGGGGGGTGGGGGGAACAGGAGACACACAGGGCATGAGCGGGGGGTGGGGAGGAACAGGGGAGACATGTAGCATGAGCGGGGGTGGGGGGTAACACGAGGGAAACACGGGGCATGAGCGGAGAGTGGGGGGAACAAGGCAGACATGGGGCATGAGCGGGGGTGTCGGGGGGTACAGGGCAGACACGGGGCTTGAGCGGGGGGTGGTGGGGTACAGGAGGGAGACACGGACCATGAGCGGGGGGTGGGGGGAACAGTAGGGAGACACGGGGCATGAGCGGGGGGTGGGGGGAACAGTGGAGACCCGGGGCATGAGCGGGGGGGTGGGGGGAACAGTGGAGACAAGGGGCTTGAGCGGGGGGTGGGGAGGAACAGGGGAGACACAGGGCATGAGCGGGGGTGGGGGAAACACAAGGGAGACACAGGGCATGAACGGGGGGTGGGGGTAACGGGGCAGATACTGGCATGAGCGGGTGTGGGGGTACAGGAGGGAGACACGGGGCATGAGTGGGGGTGGGGGGTACAGGAGGGAGACACAGGGCATGAGCGGAGGGTGGGGGAACAGGAGGGAGACACGGGGCATGAGCAGGGGTGGGGGGTAACATGAGGGAAACACGGGGCATGAGCAGGGGGTGGGGGAAACACGAGGGAGACACAGGGCATGAGCGGGGCGTGGGGGGCAACAGGAGACACGGGGCATGAGCGGGGTGGGGCGAACAGGGTAGATACTGGGCATGAGCAGGGTAGGGGGTACATGAGGGAGACACGGGGCCTGAGCGGGAGGTGGGGGGCTACAGGAGACACACGGGGCATGAGCAGGGGGTGGGGGATACACGAGGAAGACACAGGGCATGAGCAGGGGGTGGGGGCAACAGGAGACACACAGGGCATGAGCGGGGGGTGGGGTGTACATGAGGAAGACATAGGGCATGAGTGGGGGGTGGGGGGTACAGGAGGGAGACACGGTGCATGAGCAGGGGGTGGGGGGAACAGGAGGGAAACACGGGGCATGAACTGGGGGTGAAGGAAACACGAGGGAGACACGGGGCATGAGCGGGGGGTGGGGGGTACATGAGGAAGACACAGGGCATGAGCGAGGGGTGGGGGCAACAGGAGACACATGGGCCATGAGGGGGGAAGTGGGGGGTAACACGAGGGAAACACGGGGCATGAGTGGGGGTGTGGGAGGTAACATGAGGGAAACACGGGGCATGAGCGGGGGTGGGGGAACACGAGGGAGACACGGGGCATGAGCGGGGGTGGGGGCAACTGGAGACACACGGGGCATGAGTGGGGGGTGGGGCGTAACACGAGGGAAGCACGGGGCATGAGCGGGGTGTGGGGGGAACACGAGGGAGACACAGGGCATGAGCAGGGGGTTGAGGGGTAACACGAGGGAAACATGGGGAATGAGCGGTGGGTGGGGGCAACAGGAGACACACGGGGCATGAGCAGGGGGTGGGGGGGAACACGAGGGAGACACAGGGCAGGAGCGGGGCGTGGGGGGCAACAAGAGACACTCAGGGCATGAGCGGGGGGTGGGGGGAACACGAGGGAGACACGGGGCATGAGCAGGGGGTGTGGGGTAACATGAGGGAAACACGGGGCGTTAGTGGGGGTTAGGGGGAACAGGGCAGATTATGGGCATGAACGGGGGGTGGGGGCTACAGGAGGGAGACACAGGGCATGAGCGGGGGTTGGGGGGTACAGGAGGGAGACACGGGGCATGTGCAGGGGGTGGGGGGAACAGGAGAGAGGCACAGGGCATGAGCGGGGGTTGGGGGGTAACACAAGGGAAACACAGGGTATGAGCAGGGGGTGGGAGGAAACACGAGGAAGACACAGGGCATGAGCGGGGGTGGGGGGTACAGGAGGGAGACACGGGGCATGAGCGGGGAGTGGGGGGAACAAGAGAAAGACACGGGGCATCAGGGAATGAGCGGGGGTGGGGGGAACATGAGGGAGACACGGGCCATGTGCAGGGGGTGGGGGCTAACGCAAGGGAAACACGGGGCATGAGCGGGGGGTGGAGGAAACACGAGGGAAACAAGGGGCATGAGCAGGGGTTGGGGGGCAACAGGAGACACACGGGGCATGAGCGGGGGGTGGGGGGAACAGAAGGGAACACGGGGCATGAGCTGCGGGGTGGGGGGTAACACGAGGGAAACACGGGGCATGAATAGGGGTGGGGAAACACGAGGAAGACACGGGGCATGAGCGGGGGTGGGGGTCAACTGGAGACACACGGGGCATGAGTGGGGGTGTGGGGGATAACACGAGGGAAACACGGGGCATGAGCGGGGGTGGGGGGGACAGGAGGGAGACACGGGGCATGAGCTGAAGGGCAACAGAAGACACACGGGGCATGAGCGTGTGGGTTGGGGGTAACACGGAGCATGAGCGGGGGTGGGGGGCAACAGGAGACACACGGGGCATGAGCGGGGGGGTGGGGGAAACAGGAGACACATGGGGCATGAGCGGGGGTGGGGAGGAACACAAGGGAGACACGGGGAAGGAGCAGGGTGTGCGGGGCAACAGGAGACACACGGGGCATGAGCGGGGAGTGGGGGAACACTAGGGAGACATGGGGCATGGGGGTGTGGGGGAAAACATGAGGGAAACACGGGGCATGAGCGGGGGTGGGGGAAAAAGGGAGACACGGGGCATGAGCAGGCAGTGGGGGGTACAGGAGGGAGACACGGGGCATATGCGGGGTGTGGGGGGAACAAGAGAGAGACACAGGGCATGAGCGGGGGGTGGGGGGAACAGGAGGGAGACACGCGGGGCATCATGAGCGGGGGGTGGGGGGTACACGGGGCTTGAGCGGGGGGTAACACGAGGGAAGCATGGGGCATGAGTGGGGGATGGGGAACACGAGGGAGACACGGGGCATGAGCGGGGGTGGGGGGCAACAGGAGACACACGGGGCATGAGCGGGGGGGTCGGGGGTAACACGAGGGAAACACGGGGCATGTGAGGGGGGTGGGGGAAACACGAGGGAAACACGAGGGGAACACAGGGCATGAGCGGGGGGTGGGGGGAACACTAGGGAGACACGGGGCGTGAGCGGGGGGTGGGGGGGCAACAGGAGACACACGGGGCATGAGCAGGGGGTGGGGGGTAACACGAGGGAAACACAGGGCATGTGCGGGGGGTGGGGGTAACACGAGGGAAACACGGGGCATGAGCGGGGGGTGGGGGGAACATGAGGGAGACCCGGGGCATGAGCGGGGGGTGGGGGGCAACTGGAGACACACTGGGCATGAGCAGGGGTGTGGGGGGTAACACAAGGGAAACATGGGGCATGAGCGGGGGGTGGGGGGCAACAGGAGACACACGGGGCAGGGGTGGGGGGAACACGAGGGAGACACGAGGCATGAGCGGGGGGTGGGGGTACAGGGGGGAGACACGGGGCATGAGCGGGGGGTGGGGGGAACACGAGGGAGACACGGGGCATGAGCGTGGTTGGGGGGTAACACGAGGGAGACATGGGGCATGAGCGGGGTGGGGTGGAACAGGGGAGACACGAGGCATGAGCAGGGGGTGGGGGAACAGAGGAAACTCGGGGCATGAGTGGGGAGTGGGGGGGCATGAGGGGGGGTGGGGGGAACATGATGGAGACACAGGCATGAGCGGGGGGTGGGGGGAACGGCAGGGAGACACGAGGCATGAGCGGGGGTTGGGGGGAACGGGAGAGAGACATGGGCCATGAGCGGGGGTTGGGGGGAACGGGAGAGATACACAGGCCATGAGCGGGGGGTGGGGGGAACGGGAGAGAGACACGAGGCATGAGCGGGGGTGGGGGGAACAGGGGAGACACGGGGCATTAGCGGGTGGTGGGGGGAACAGGGGAGACACGGGGCATGAGCGGGGGCTGGGGGGGAACGGGAGGGAGACACGAGGCATGAGCGGGGGCGTGGGGGAACAGGGGAGACATGGGGCATGAGCGGGGGGTGGGGGGAACAGGAGAGAGACACGGGCCATGAGTGGGGGGTGAGGGGAACGGGAGGCACACACGGAGCTTACTGTGAAACGCTCCATGAACCGATGAACAAAGATGGCGGGCATCTCTCACAATAGACGCACTGCACGCTTCACGGCAGCCAATCAGAGCGCACGTCAGATGTCTGCGGACATCACGCAAGCACTTGCCCAATCCCAGTCCTGTCCGCGGAGCGAACAGGGAAGTGTGTCCGCAAAGCGGACACAAATATCATTAATTTTTTGCACTTACATTTTTGTCATTTTTAAAAAGAACTATTGGACGGATTTACACCAAATAAAAAAAGCACGCTTTCGGGACCAAGCTACCGCTCCCACCGCAAATTTGGTGTAAATCCGTCCAGCGGTTCGGGCTGTAGGCGTGAGCAAAGTTTTTTCCCATTATGTCTATGGGAAAAAAATAAGTTTTGGGACCCCCCCTATAACTTTGCCCCTCCTGGACCAAACCTCACCAAACTTTGCAAAAACGTTCAGAGTGGGCCATATACTATTTTTGCTAAGTTTGGTGAGGATTCGTCCAGGGTGAGCGAAATTATAAGACGCCCAGAAAGTGCTCTTGCTATGGAAAGAGCAACTTAACCATAACTACAAAAACCTGTGAAATTCACTAAACAAACTTTACAAACATGCCATAATACAAACGTGCCATTATGGTTCCAAGTAGACCCCTGAAATTCCCCAGTTATGGTAAGCTAAGCAACCATAACTCGCGCCACCACCGTACACTGCTAAGACTAAGACCTAGGACATCAAAGATGACATCACAAATGTCATTGATGACATCACATGTGCATGTACCTTTCATGAAATGTCTGTACAAGGGATTCTTTTTGTAATGTTAATATAAAAAGTGTCAAGGATCATTGGAATAAATATCACGAGGTACGTAGTGCATTAAGCAATGCATTAATCCAATTAGCATTGCATCATGAAGTTTTTTGCAATATACTAATGTACGCATGTAGTAACATAGATATAGTGTGCAGCAAACATGATGGAGATGCAATGTTAATAATCGTGCCATGTTAAGTACTAAAATAATAAATGCTTTCTTATTAGAGTGTTGCATACTGTGAAACAATTAATAAGTACCTAATAAAACCCACTTACTACATTATTGCATTACTGCACACAAAACACAGACAACAACACATACAAATATGAGCATATACAAGGAAAGTGAAGTACCCTAACTAATTATCTTCATGCACAGAAATGATTGCTCTGCTTCAAAGCTCCTACTTCTCTATGTATAACTATTGCATATTGTGACTAGGCCCTAAGGAAAGTAGTGTAAGTGCAATGTGTACGAATATGAACATATCCAGGGAAAGTACAGTAGTAAAAAAACAACAGTACTATAAGACAGTCTTGATAACCTTACAATCATCTTCATACATAGAAAGCATTGATGTTGTCCAAGGCTGTTTTCCCCTTTGTATATGTTTCATATGCTGTAAGTGGACATTAAGTAAATTACTTTAAGAACATATTTGAACTATAAGTGTACACATATACTACTTTTGGGAATTTTTGGTTCCTCACTGTTACTGAGCTAGAAATATCAGTAAAGGAAAAAAGAGTGAGCCAGACATGTGATGTCATCAGTGATGTCATCAATGACATTTGTGATGTCATCTTTGATGTCCTAGTTGTTAGTCTTAGCAGTGCACGGTGGTGGCGCGAGTTATGGTTCCTTAGCTTACCATAACTGGGGAATTTCAGGGGTTTTTCGGTTTTATTTGGAACCATAATGGCACGTTCGTATTATGGCACGTTTGTAAAGTTTTTTTAGTGAATTTTACAGATTTTCAGTAGCGCAACTTAACCATAACGTTCCCTTAACAACGTTTTTTTTAGTGAATTGTACGGGTTTTTAGTAGGACAATGTAAGTATAAGGTCTTATTAAGAAAAAAAATGCGTACTGCATGTCACAGATTTTCAGGAGAGCAACGTTACCATAATGTCCCTTTAGCAAGGGTCGTTTGGTAAACACTATACACCTTGTGAAAAATGCCACATGAAGGTATGCTGGCATACTACACTGTGACATGTCCCAGAATCAGTACACACTTAACTGTACGATCTATGCCTTGTGGGCAGTATGGAAATACATTTTATAATAATGTAGCAATGTCCACCTCCAACATTTGCCGTACACAACGCCAACATGTATTGGTATGCAGCGATTAGCAATGCACTACACATTATATATCGGTAGCAAAAGTTGTAGTTATCTGAAAAACACATCAGCTAAAGGCATCCTTCCTCCCAAAGAAACAGCAGCAGTGGTGTAATGTGAAAGCATAAGAAACAGTGGCGCTACCTTGCACAGGACAAACGGATAAAATTTGTCGCCATACATCTACCAACCCATATTACCGTTTGTTGCCTTTTTGCTCATTGCCGTTCGCAAATTGCCTTATTGCCTGCCGTGCCAAAAAAGAAAGGTGCCCGTAAACAAAGGAAATAATGCGTTAATAACGGCCTTTCACAGTGTAAGGAAAAAAAAAAATTGGCATACACTCCAAGTACTGCATATTTCTCAGTAAAGTACATAGGCTAAATAATCTTTGCCAGTAATAGTCTAAATTAGGAAAGAAGTAACTTGTGCTACTGAAAAGTACGCCAACTTGTTGTATTGCAGGGCGGCTTTGGCAGTTTGGATTACAAAACAAAATCCCCTTACAAGATGGCCGCCATAGAAAGGGAAGGTGGTTATTGCATACATACGCCCTCTTCTCTTTCCATGGTAGGCTGCTCAAAGCACAAGTACGTGACGTGACGCAACACTTGTAAATAAACATACAGCGACGTACCACCTAATAATTTACATTTGGAAATAATACAGTGGAAGGTAAAAGAAAACATGAATATTATAGAGTTTGCAAAGTGCGTTTATTTAACAGCCCATTGTCAATATGATCATAACAATGCTTGTAAGGGCGGCATAGGAAATGGTGAAGAAGAGGAGCACGTTGTTTTTTTGCCATACAACATTTTTTAACTCTTCGTTGAAGCAGTCGCTTTGTTTCCACAGTTATTTCCCAGAAGTCGTCATGACCTGGAACCTACAGCACCATAAATGAAGTGACGTTGCTCCGGATAGCGAGTTCAGCGTACGGACAAATCGGGCTTACAGTCTCATTCCACATAATTACTAAGGACAGGCAACCGCTCACCAGCAGTTGCATTTGCCGTCGGAAGAAGCCCTCACTCAGTATTTGAAAACCATGGCAGACACACTATGGCATGATATACCTAGGCGGGAAAAGTTACAGAAAGTACATTTTGCATGTGCCGTAGGTAGGGTCTGTCACGGAACACTTGCCCACAAGGCGGTGATGACGTCACGTCATTCACTTGGCCCGCCCCTTTGTAAATGTAATTTTTTGTCAATGGTTCTTAATTCCTGGCTTCATTGAAATGCAAATGGTTTGTCCTTGGGAGGGGATGGTCACGTTTTTTAACTGCAAACATGCACATCACGACCCACGAACAAAGCATTAGCATTTCAATGAAGCCAGGTATCAGAGCATTACAATTCCAACTGTAGGCTCAAAAGGAGCCAGGGCTGCAGAGCCGGCGGACAAAAAAAGCAGCAGGCGGCAACGCCGTGCTGCGTACATGACCCCTTCAGTGTGCAGCGTGGCTGTGCTGGAGGCAGGTTATTCCGACGTAACTCAGGACAACCCGCGTCCCGCACAGCCACTCTGCAAACCGCAGGACGGAGCACCTAATTGCGGGACAATCCCCCGAAATGCGGGACAGTTGGCCACCCTAGCCGTAAGAGTAAAAAGAATACCAACTACACAGGAAAAATAAATCGTTTATGAAATTAATTATAAAGGACAATTAAAAAAAATTAAGTCTCCTCATTTCAAAGAATAGCAAAAAAACGTGCAAAGTTACACCCAAAGCTATGAGGACAAAGTGACTGTTTCAAATAAAAAATATTAATGCAAAAAAAGGATGAGTGCACTCATAAGCTACAAACGTACAACCTGGTCACTCTTCAACGTTACAGGAGAAATGTAACAGTGCATAAAGATAATACAGCAATTATATTAGCACAATTAGATATGCGGTAATGGTACAATAAAGCACAGGTGGCGGTAGAGTGGGCAAAAATAAACTTGCATAATATTTACTGCCTCCATTCTGTTTGTGCAAGTCACACGCCAATGTATTCGCATTGAAGAATCTTCGTATACTGATATTGCAAGTCCCTTGCAAACTTTTTAAAACATAACCTTATCAATTGCTAATTTTTTCGACCCTTTCATTCCATGAATTGCTGCTAACTTTCCCTTTCGGTCAAGGTCAAAAAACAATTGCCCCTTATACATTCAGTCGGATGCGCAGGCGTATTGAGCGCTCAACCGAAAAAGCAACTCATGTGGCCTTCACTGAGAAACCAAATACATTCTCTCTTTGAAGCAACATATTGCAATCCAATTATGAGAACTACTAATCCCATGCACCTCCAGAAGCGCTGTTTCCAGCAAACACTGCAGATGGTGTCCTTAATTTTGTAAACTTACGACGCCAGTCCGACCGCAATTTAATTTCAAAAACATTGTAACTCACACACAGTAATTAATCGTGGTACAGGGAGCAGAAACTTCCATTTAAACGTATCACTTTGGTGACAAGAAAAGTCCACTTTTTCAGTTTGTACTTGCACATCCCATTCTGCCCCCCTCAAAGGTCACCTTCTGAAATACTATTACATGAGTGTGACAAGTCAAATGCTGTCTTCTTTTGGATGAATTTCTGGCAATATGCGCGTACAGTAAAACATGGGGATAGGGGAGCCACAAAAGAAAGCTGATGTATTTCACGCTGTTTTACAACCAATCAGGGAAAGAGCCACATGTTTGCGGGCACAAACTTTTTCCCCCATTCAATCTGAGGGGAAAAGAGACATTTTGAGAACCCCTGCCCCTTATAACTTTCGCCCCCCTCCCCCAAACATCACCAAACTTTCCAAAGAAAGTTAGAGTGTTAGATTATTCTTTTTTTGCAAACTTTGGTAACAAACCGTCCAAGGATACCACAGGTATAAGGCTGCCAAAAAGTGTTCTTCCTATGGAAACAACAACTGCACCATAACAACACAGCCACTAATGTGCCTGTCTAATATGTTGCAGTGCTTGTGGGCTGGACCTAGACATTTGGATATGTGTGCACAAACATTTGAATGTATACGTGTACATTGCCTTATAACTGCACTGCTGATAAGGTCGTTTCTGGGTGCATGGCCTTCGGCCATGCATCCTACACTGTACACCCTCCCCAAAACCATCTAACATGCTAACCTATACTACGTGTGTATGCATTGCTATAATATGATGTGGTGGTTCTGGACAGGGCCTAGGGTTTTAGAAGTATTGTATATGGGTTATATCCTGCAGCCATGCAGCCAAAACTCTACATCCAGCCCACAACCACCTCAGTGATGTGCAGTGGAAGGGGTGTATTGATAAGAGTGGTATGCTTCACTTGATCTCGCCAGAGACTGCATGTCTAGCTCTATGTCCATAGATATTACAATGTGTTGGTGTGCACTGGCTTATACCTGCAGCCCTTATAAATTTGTTTCTGGGTGCATGGCCTTCGGCCAAACACCCAACACGGCACACACTCCCCACAACCATGTAACACATAATCAATACTACAGGTGTATCTATGGTTGTGACATGCTGCAGTGGTTGTGGCCTACGGCCATGCATCCAAAACTCTAGGCCCTGCCCACAACCACCGCAGCATGTCACAACCATGGTGGCGTACTAATCAATAAGAGACCCATATGAAAATGTAATGTAATAAGGACATGTACTCAATTTCAATGGTCACTAACACCACACGTGTCCTTCGATCATTTTCATGGTGCCTGCACACAGCATGTACTGAAATACTACCCTTATTACGCCCCTCATTTTCTGGACGTACAAATATCCTGAACAAGGCAGCAATTGAGAATACATCATTAACAGTTGCCGCCTAAACAAGCACAGTATTTCGTCCATCTCTTACTCTCTGAACCTCCCCAATCACTATAGCAGATCAAAATAATTTCACAAACACCATTTCGCATGGCGAACACATCATTAACACCTACCGCCCAAACAAGTACAGTATTTAACCCATCTCTTACTCTGTAATCCTCCCCACACACTGTAGCAGAGCAAAACATATTCCGAAACAGCATTTCGCCTCTGGTAGCGACCACGCTGTCTTCGGATCCGTGTAATATATATATATATATATATATATATATATATATATATTCAGTGAAGGGACGTAATGGTTACAATTAAAACTGAAAACCCCCAGATAATATGTAACCATAATGTCCTTTTAACAATGTTTTTCACTAAATTTCATAGGTTTTTATCAGTGCAACTTAACCATAATATCCATTTAACAAAGGTTTTTCACTGAATTTCATGGGTTTTTACCAGTTCACCCTAATTTGCTACAACTTCCAAATATAATACTTACCCCCAATATAGCAGCATTTTTGGCCGAACTAGAAAGCTTCACCTTAAAACTATGTCATTCCTCACCTTCTAGCAACATTTTTAACACTTCGATTAACTTTCTTCAACTTTTTGCACTGTTTTTTGTTCACCATGAACTTTCCGGACATTGTCACATGGCCACGTGTGCTCGTGCTGTGTGATAACGTGTTTGCGAACAGGTCTGTGCTTCGCAAACAGTTTGAAACTGCATTTTCAACTGATATAGGAAGTTTGAAGATGAAAATGGGGGAGCAGTTTCAAAATGCTTTTGAGGCTGTGTTCAAGGACCATGAGAAACACTGCCCCATTCCTTAGATTTAATGCACACCCAACATCTTCCCCTGTGCACCTGCCCCTTCATATCTGTGGTTGGCGCCCTTTCTCTTATTTCCATCCCCACCTTACTTCCTGGCCCCTTCTGCAAAACAAACTATTAAAAAAACACCAAAAAATAGGTTCCTTTAGGAACCACCTTTCATAGTTGAAAAACAGAAGTTAAAAAAATAAGCTTATAGCCTCCATCTACTTTTCATTTTTCAGTAAAGTAGTTAGACTCAATAAGATTCTCTAACATTCCCATTCACATGTTCTACTGTGCTAATGGAAATAATGGACAATTTTATACTAGAGAGAAAGAAAAGAGCACAGAACAATTTTCTGTCACAAATTCTTTTCTGTATTATACAAAAAGGAATATAATCCGTAGACCTTCATGACTAATCGAGGTCTCTGCAGTCCCCCCTCAAGGCCATGCATTGTTAAAAAAACAGGACTGCAAGTGTACACCTCAAAATAGCCTTTCAACCCTTTATACTGTTATGTTTGTAACAGTCCCTCCTTGCCTGCTTTCAAACAGTCACACATCTATTCACCAATCAGTTCAGAAAACTCTACCTATTCCCCTATGAAGACATTAGACTTCCACACACCAACTGCCATTTAAGAATGTTCTAGAAATATTTAGCATCTGCATTCCCTTGCTTATCCCCAAAAAATGTACACACTGCTGCTATAAATGTACATATGTAGTGTTAAGTACGAGAGGGGCATGCATGCAAAGGGGAGTAGGGATTGCAAGTGCTAATAGGAGCCCAAAAAGAAAGTGCCAAGAAATGCCAAGGTGGGAGGCCACTGGGGCAGAGGAGTCCCAAAGGTAGGGTACACAGCTGCCAGGCGGTAGTCCCGTGAGGGCAGTACTGAAGGGGAGAGGGGGTGTACTGGTGTCGACAAGATATAGGGCCTGGAACCTGTGAGTTTTATGAGGGACCAGCCTTAGTGGCAGTGGAATGAGTTTTTAAAAGTTTCCAAAACTTAAAGAAGTCCAGGAGAAGTATAAGAGGAACAGGAAGACTGTTCCAAAGAGAGGAACCAGGCAAAGAGAGAGACATGCCTCCCGCTCTCTGTTTCAAAAAGTGTTTGACAAGCAGCGAATGGAGTTACAGGAGCAGGGGGCTCTATCAGGGCAGTATTTAGGGATAAAACGTTGGAGATATTGTAATCCCAGGCCCCGGACAGCCTTGTCAATGATACAGAGGATCTTGAATTTCATCCTTGCAACCACCTGGAGCGAATGTACACATTTTAGGGCTGCAGGAATACGATCGCTGGGCTTGAGGCCAAGCATAAGTCTTGCATCCCTATTTTACATTGGCCGAAGGGGGCCTAAACAACAAAGGGGGAGGATAAGGAAGAGACTGTTGTAGTAGTCCAGCCTAACGAAGACCGGGGCTCTAAAGACATTGAGCTTCTGGGGGAATGTGAGGAATGGTAGAATGCCTAAAAGGCGGTAAAGCTGACAGTGGGCTTTTTTTTACAAGCTCCAAAACGTAAGGACTAAAGGAGATAGAGAACTTAAAGATCACTACAAGGTTTTTGGCCTCAAAGGATGGTGACAGTAGAGGGTCCAAAGAGGGCGGCCAGATGGTAGGAGAAAAACACTCACAAGTGTCACAATAAGAAAGATCTCTGTCTTACTGGCATTGAGTCAGAGATTGTTAGCCGCACACAATGCCTCAATTGTGGTCAAACAATCAGGGATTTAAAACTAGAAGAAGAAATTAGTTGAGGGAGGTTTAAAGAAAGCTGTGTGTCATTAACATTACACTGGATATGAAAAAAGAAAAAGGACATCAGGTGAGCCAGAGGGAAGAAATAAATATTAAAGAGCCACAATCATAGGATAAAGCCCTATGGTACTGTGCAGGTAGACAGTGAGTTGGTGGAGTACAAACGGTCTAGTTGCAGTTGGGAAGGGCGGTTTGTGAGGAAAACACGTTAGCCAATCCAGTGCCTGGTCCATGGTGCTAAAGGTATCATGCAACTGTTTAATGAGAATACAATGGTTGACAATGTAAAAGGTGGATGAGACATCAAGGAGCACTATCCTCAATTAAACCATATGACAAGTACATACGATACACCTTCAAATAACAAAACCCACCCAGTACCCCCTGCCATCCAAATGATGTCTGAAGACATCAGAATTGACAGCGCACTCGGCGGCATCTGCATACCCTACTTTCACCTAGAAAAACAGCTCCATATCATCTTCATTCCACTATGCCACCCTTTCCAGGCCCTCTTTCAGCCACCAAATAACCCCAAATGTGTTTTCCAGACTTTTTCTCCACTGCGCTATCCATGGACAATGGCAGCTGTCCGCGGATCCAACATGGCGACTGTCCCAGAAAATATGACGCACCTCATGTTTTTCACCATCCAATCAGTGGGCGTGTACAGTGTCCACGGACATCACGCCTCACCCCCTGATTGGCACAGTCGGGTCTGCGGCCTCCGAATGTGGAAGTGAGTCCACAGACCGGACCGAGATACCTAATTTTGTTAACCTACTTTTTTACCATCATTTTTTTTAAATACTTGGCAGATTTACACCAAATTTACAAAAGCATGCTTTCGGGACCAAGCCGCTGCTCCTGGCAGACATTTGGTAAAAATCCATCAAGCGGTTTGGGCTCTAGGCTCAAGCAAAAAATGTTTTCCATTGCATCTACAAGGATTTCCACAAATTTTGGGACCCCCCTATAACTTTACTCCCATGGACGATACCGCACCCAACTCTGCAGGATCTTTCCAAGGAGGCCATATAGATTTTTGCAAAGTTTGGTGAGGGTTCGTCTAGGGGGGCAAACTTATAAGCTGCCCAAAAAGTACTCTTTCTATGAGTTGAGCTACTTAACCATAACTACAGGGCCACTACTGCAGGCTCTGTAAAATATATGATGTACTGCATTGCATTTTTTTGCATATGCATTTTTATGCAGTCATGTTGACTTGCAATTTTTGCACAACCTCCCCTGTCCTCCTACTTTTTACTCATAACGTTTTTTTTTTTTTAATCTAATACAGTTATTCACTCATAAACATGACTTTTTTTACACTTGTGGGCCCAATTATGGACCTATCATCTGTAAAACTAAGCACTGATTACAGAACACAAAAATCATCTGATCAACACTGTGTTGTTTATCGACTGAGATTTAAAGGTGTTGCTGTTTAGATATACTGACTGTGTCCATATGAGCTATTATTGCAATTGTTAAATAGATTCCATTATTTGAGATTTGTTACATCTTGGAAAATTGTGGCGGAAATTGGCACATAGCACTTTATTTGCAGGTGTGCACGGTTTATATTTCTCGTAGCAATCCATTGCGAGATGGGCTACAATATTTTTGTGTATTTTATACAACGTGGTCAACAAGAGATAATATAGTATTTTGACTGCTTTATACAGGAGCAAGTTCATATGGTTATGTGTGATTATACATCATGTGGCGTGCATTTTAGCGAACTTTTTCCATGTGGTTAAGGATTGTCCTTTTAAATCATGTTGAGCTACAATTTTGGTTCGCTTGCATCTAATATTACACTTCGATATAGTTAACATTCTGCTGTATTTTAATGTACATGTTTTTATGCACTGGATCTGCTGACGTTTTATACATTCCAAGATGTCTGCTTCGACCTCTAATTTACACATGCCAATCCCTCGTGGCAGTTTTCTATGTTTGTTAGTTGTTTCCCAGAACCATAGAGTTACAACTGTCTGTTTTAAATGCGCTGTTGATTCGCACACTCCTCACTGTGATCAAGTGGCTCGATAGCCGCGAAACGCGTCAACTGCATGCACTTTCTAATGTTCCACTGCACAAACTAAGGCTATATTTTTTTCTGATTGGAGTGCCTTGACGGTGCCTTTCTTTGCAGCCTGCCTATTACGGTGTGCTGCTGCTCTCTTGAGTGCTTCCTGCTTTCTTGTACTTCGGTACATTGGTGTTGTTCGAGATATATTTATATTCTTCCAATTTACTGATCTCACCCTCCATCATAGCTCTCAACTCACACGCTTTTGGCGGGTGTCACCCGCCTTGTAAAAGGCTGACTCACCCGCCAAGCCTCCAGCACTCCCATTCATTTCAATGGGCGTCTCACCCGCCAAAAACAAAATCTGGTGATTTCACCCGCCTTTGCAACACAAATGGTTGAGAGCTATGCCCTCCATGGCGATTTCAAAAAATGATGATTATCTGGATGCTGATATCATGATACACTTTCCTTTATTTTTGTTCCATGTAACAATTCATAGCAGAAAAAAGTTAAAAATTAAAATCGGTGCAGGTTTGGCTCTCCCATCAAGTGTAGCAGAGAAATATGCGTTTACGCGTTTCGCGGCTTCCTCGCCGCTTGCTCACAACAAATCCTGCATTCTAAAAGTGCTTGTTACATTTTCCATTAGCACCCGGCGAGGGCGCAATTAGAATGAAAGAACCATTCTGATTGGCCCTCGCCAAGGCATTACCCGGACGGAAATCCCTCTGTCGGGATTCCACTGCCATTGTGCCTGGCGGCGGGCGTGGCTGCCCCTCAGCCAATGAGGAGGCTTGAACTGGGCCATCCCCTCTCCGAGCCTCCCCATGGCTGAGAGGCTGCCTTCGTTCCCTGCCCGGGACTCAGGTAAGGCTTTTTTTTCCCTACCACTTTCCCCCCCCCCTCCCTGCACTTCCCGTCCCACTTACCTTCTTGCTCCTTTTTCCCTGGTGGGGGACGATGGCAGCCTCCAGCCGTGTGGAGACTCGGAGCGGGGCCATCCCCTCTTCACGCCTTCACAAGGCTGGAGGATTCCATCATCCCCCACCGGGGACCCAGGTATGTTTATTTTTCTTATTTTTTTTCCTCCCTCCCTTCCGCCCTTCCAACCCCACTTACCTTCTTCTCTGTCTTCTTTTGGGAACAGACGCACTGGCGCATCCTCTACCGATGGCCGCCATGGAAAGGGAAAATGGACACAATTTTCCCTTTCCCGGTGGCCATTTTCTAGTTCGTTTTCTTTTTTTTTGTCCCGAAACGCTGCAGGGTTTCAGGACAGGAAAAAATGCTTTTAGTGCCCCGGTCACCCAGATATTGCGGGCCGGGGTATTAATAGCTACATGCCTCGAGCGGCATGGGAATTACCGACTCTGGTAATGTCCCGGGCATTACCTGAGTCGGTAATGCCCCCGCCGATCGGGGCATATTGCTTAAATAACTGTTGAGTTTGAAGGTAGAAAGAGGACTAACTAATCTCTCTTTATTGTGTGTCAGCTATCTTGAATTGGTTTAATTCGCAACGTGCATTGCTCATTTTAACATTCATTCTACCTCTATTCAAGCCTATAATGTAACTAGTTATTTGCAAAACCAGTCATAAGAAGTAAAAAGTGCATAGTGCCACAGCCGCATTTTTAGCAATCCTTATTTGGATCAAAACCCTTTAATGTTGACCACTATGTTATCAACTATATATTTGCATTAATTAAGTAAAAGGTATAGAGCATTAATCTCAGCATTTCTTCTCCTGTTGGTCTAATGCATAATTATTGCAACAGTTTTTAATATGTAACGAGTTGATCACAGAAAGTATAGTGCATTAACAACATTATACAATACAGTACCAATTCGACTAATCATAAAGTGCATAGTGCATTAGCAGCTTTTTGTATTAGCAGCATTCTACTATCTAATGTCTCAAAGGCTCAACTCTACAACGTTTCATACCTCATTCTAACAGCATTTACCACGCAGGATAAGTCGGCTGAGAAGATACATAATGCAATAACATCATATTTGAATTGCATATGATAATTAAGCTAACAACATTCAGATTGGTGCTGAATCCAGTCTATAACCAGTGATGCATATGGATATTGCCTTTGTATTCTATAGAGCAGGAATACACTAATTGCAGCACTTTTTAATGTGCAGCTGATTACCTTCAAAGTGTATCGTTCATTAGCAACATTTTATTTTATAATGTCAGATGGACCGACCTTAATGTGCATAGTGCATGTTATGTTAGCAGCTTTATTTTATGTAATGCCTTATAGGCTCCCCTCTAATTACCTTCAAAGTGCATCATGCATTAGCAGCATTTTATGTTAGCAGAATTGTATTATATAATGTCTTGTAGACTTAACTCTGCAACATTCCAATCTAATTGCAACAGCATTTTTCCACAGGATAGTCGGCTGCAAAAAGGGCCACATACAATAAAAAAACATGTTTAAACAACCTGTGTTGACTCTACTAAAAATATTCATATTCGCGCTACTTCCAATCTATGACCATTAGTGCAACTAGATGGTAGCTATGTAATATATAGAACAATGCATTGATTGTAAGATGCATAGTGCATTGGCAACATAAAGATAACTTAAAGGCTATATATTGAAACAAACCTTACGATTTGAGGAAGTTAAAATATTGGAATATAAAAATATTTTTTGTCCACTGCTACTGATAATTTGATGCCAGCATTATTGCTTACTTGTTATCTATGTTGCTAACATGTCTGCTATTTGCTTTTTGCATTGACACTTTGTTTCAAAAAGCTCTTTCAGCCTTCTTTTGGTTTGACCCATTTGTTACCGGAAATTAAACAACCACTGTCATTAATGCAATTGAAATCATTGTGCATAAAAAGAGAAAACAATCACCATAAGAAAATCTGAGTTCATATCAAAACATCAATGTTGGACAAATATATTTTTTTTAACCCTATATTTTGGTTACAAAGCTTAATCTGTTTTGATGCAGAGGACAAAATAATTAACTAATTAACATATATCACTGGCCTACAAACGTATATAATTCTTCATCTATATTATGGCCATTCAGATGTTTGTTTTCAAAATCTAGATACAGCGAGTTTCTTATTGCCTAAGCATTCTTTCTCGATCACCTCCCCGAGGGCCAGTTTCAATCCTGTGAATTCTGAATAAGCCAAAACGTTCCTTGTTTTTTCCATGGCATTCCGAAAAATGTTTGGCCATGGGTTATTTGCATCATTATGTGCGATCGCTCTTGCATGCTGTTGCATCCGGATCTTCAATTTGCACCTGGTGCTTCCAATGTACCATTTATGACAAGAGTCAAAACATATACCACATACTCTGTTTCGCATGTGGTTCTATCCAGTATTGGGATCTTATTGCCCAATATTGGGTGTTGAAATGATGCACAGTTATTGGCATACTTACAAATATTGCACCTTGTGCATTTGAAGAAACCTTTGTTTTGATTAGAAAACCAATTCGCCATATTTTTGTCTTCTGCCTTAGCCATGAAACTTTGTACCAGTATGTCTTTAATAGAACGGTTTCTTCTGATTCATCCTCAGACTGCAGACGAGATCTCTGTCTGCTAATAAGGTTTTCCAATGTTTTTTCATTATGCGTTTAATCATTGAAGTTTGTTTGTCAAAAGTCAAAATGAGTCACGTACTGTCCTTTTCTGCCTCTGATTTTGTTTGTTTCTGGGATCCCATTAGGAGGCTTTGTCTATCTTGTTTTCTTGCCTTGATGTATGCTCACTTTTTTTTTTCGATCACTTTTTTGGGGAATTGTCTTTTAAATCCTTGAGCCGTTATTTTGCTCTTTGAGTCATACACTTCTAGTTTAGTAGTGTTCCGTCGTATCCAGGGCTGGACTGGGAACTAAAAGAGGCCCTGGAAATAAAGTTCAAAGTGGCCCTATATGACACATTTTCAGCAAGCCCAATGCTTTTCCTATGAGAAAATTTGGAAATACCACAGAAAAGAGGCCCAGGGTGCAGAGGCCCACCGGGAAATCTCCAGAGTTCCCTAAAGGCCAGTCCACCCCTGGTCGTATCCTAACAAACTCTCCATAGGTAACACCCCATATTAGGGTCTTAGGATGTCCGCTTGTAGCATATAGCTGTGTGTTTGACCCTATATATACAGGTCCACGAATGCAGCCCTGTTGTTAAGGTACAGTTGCTCTCTCGTAGGAAAAGGCAATTTTGTGCGAGGCTTATAACTTTGGGGCCGTTTGACGGATCCATATATTTCATAAAGGGGCAAGATTTTGGATGGGGGTCCTAAGCGTTTTCAAAATCCAATTGACCCCCATTGTAGCAAATTTCTGTCATGCCTATACCCTGAACCGCTGGACAGATTTGCCTAAATGTTTTTCAAAAGCAGCAAACTTGTCTTGAATGTGTGCTCCCGCAAAGTTGATGTTAATCCATCAAGCGGTTTATTTAGAAATAGCCAATTAGTAGGTACAAGAAAATGAGCGTTGTCTTGGGTTGTGTTGTGGGTTTACTCTTGGGTTTCCGGGTTTGTAAACATTTTCCAGCAAGCTGATTGGTTGGATAGGAAATGTACAATCTAATTGGTTAGGGAAACAAAACATGTTTCCAAATTGCTGCCATTGTTTTTTCACAGACTGTTGCAAAATTCCCCAAAGACTGCACTGAAGGTTTTTTCAAAAGGGGTATATTGCTGCCCACTGGGTGACCTCACAAGCCTGGGCTGTTTAAGGGGGCATTACAAAGTGACCAAAGGCCCAGATCTCAGATCACTAACATTGACCGACAGACCTGCAATAGATATATAGTAGCGGCCAGTCCCAGTGCCAGTTCAGATGGGTCATGGCTTGGCTGAAGTCCATGACATGGGTAAACTGAGCACTGGCGATGGCCACACTTTTGTCAGTATGGGAAACAGGCGGGCACTGGCATTGCCAGGAAAAGAGGCCAGCAGCCCATGGACCCTGAATGCATTTCCAACGACATAGAGTCTGTCCTCAGGCCATTCCTAGTAGCCACTGTTGTTGGCATAAGGGGGAAAGGACACAGTCAAAGGCCATGCTCTAGGAAACTGGACACTGAACATAACTGCTGGCCATAGTCAGTGGCCAACAGACCATCAACAGGGGCCCAACGGCCACTATGGGTGCTTTGGTTAAGTCTGGGCATGGATCAAATCCACTCCCCATGCAAAGTTGCCACTGGTCATGGCCTGCGGCACACATTCTTTAATGGATAGTAAAGTGCGCAACAGGGCAGGCTCAATGGCTTCGTTCAGTGCCTTGCTCCTTCAAAGAAGCCACTGGTCACGGTCACAGGCCATGACCCGCTGCCCAAGGACCCACAATGGGGGTGAAGTGGCTACTGGCCCTGGCAAAATTAGACAGGTTAGTGGTTATTTTGGGTGGTTTAGCGGCCAAAGCCATGACACATCAAAGTGGCCAATGGCCCGCTGGTTGAATTGGTGGGAATTAGGTCATGGTCAAGGGCCACACCCAGGAAAAGAGGCCGTGACCATGGACACAGGTCATGACCAGTCACACATGGCATATGAATCGGGGTAACGTGGCCACAGGGTCTGGTTGGCAGTGATGGATGATGGAGGGTTGTGTGTGAATGAAGGAGGTGTATATTAAATGTGACCATTGGACAGTGTTAGGTGTGTAGTGGGGCTTGTCAAAGGTTGAGGTCTAATATGTACTGTGAATAGCTTTGGTCGTGATAAAGTTGCCTCTGGTGAAGGCTGTAGGTTGCCTCCTTACTTAGAACTGTGCCTAGTACAATTACAGATGGACTTCTATGATATCTGAGGCAATACCACAATTGTAAGAAGGAACTTGATGTGGTTTATGGCCAGGCCTAATGGGCAGATAGTAGTCACTATTGGAGTTGTGATGAAAGTGGGACTGTTCAGGTTAAAGTGGCCTTTAGGCTTCATGAAAACATTATCCGGGCTCTGTTTTATTGTGGTCAGTGGCTGGGGTAAAGTGGCCCCTGGACCTGGCCGTAGGCTGCAGCCAGGCTCAGGGGATCTTTTATGGCATATTGTCGTTGGTGATATCTAAGGCTATATTAAAACTCCAAACTGGCCACTGAGCGTGGCCTGAGGCCAATTAATTTAAAGCATGAACACTTTGGGTGTTGAGACGCAATTGGCATTGTGATTAGTAAGGTGACATGTGGGCTAGTTAGAAAAGGGGGTGTGTAACCATTTTGTTGTGGTCACTTGCCAAGGTAAAATGGGACGAGGGAGTGGCTAAAGAAAGTGCCAAGGTGTAATAATGGAGGCTTTGTGAGGTATGTTCTCTGTGTATGTGTATTGGGTGACCCTAAGGTCTCCCTTGCTACCCCTAAAATTATTTTTTTATTTTTTGATTTTTTATTGAAGCTCCTGGGTTGCGGCCAGTGCTAGTTGGCTCTTTGTTTCTGGAGTGGGTGGCTTTCTTGTTCAGGCGTATAAAAAAAAATATTAGAGGTTCCAGAACTGTAAAACATTGAGCAGTGGCACTAAATAAGAAAGTATAGGAATACAAAAGTATTTGTCTTTCTGGAATTCTATAAATTAATTGCTAGACTCATTAAAGGTTTATTTCAGGCACACTTCAGGGGGGTGAGACAAAAACTTCCAGAACACATTTAGAGCAGAGTAAGCATCCATTTCGGACTAACCTCATTCCGAGTTTGGAGGTGATCATGGTGCTATTAGCGCCTTGACTACCTCCAATACCGGTACTGAGTCCGCCCTCATTCAATGGGGACTTACCATTCTATTCTGACCTTTGCGGGACCGGTAAGTCCCCATTGAAAAAGCCATTCCCCATTCCCATTTGATCCCCCCATAGAGCTCAATGGGAAGGGGGAAGGTGCTAATAACGGTACCACAATTTGCGGTACCGTTATTAGCTCTAAAGTCCCTTAACGGGTCCCGTCCTTAACGCCTGGCGAAACCAGGCATTAAGGAAGGGACCCGCTAAGGGAACTCAGAATAGGGCGCAAAGGGATTACCAGCACCGGTGTCCTTACCGGTGCCCGGTATCCCTTTGTGCCAAACTCGGAATGAGGCCCTA
Organism: Ambystoma mexicanum; assembly: GCF_040938575.1. Classification (NCBI taxonomy): domain Eukaryota; kingdom Metazoa; phylum Chordata; class Amphibia; order Caudata; family Ambystomatidae; genus Ambystoma; species Ambystoma mexicanum. Next base: position 857,250,985 of record NC_090934.1, on the reverse strand, counting down.
TGTGTTTTGCTTTTTGCAAATTGCAGTTATAGCATGTGTTTTTCTGTCTTTGTATCTGTTCCGATCATCACAAGACATTCCCTCTCAGTGTCCTCGGTCACTTGACAAAATCCTTGTGCCTTAAAGCTTGGGTAGTGTGTAGAAATGTTTGACCATAGCACATAAAGTGGCCCTTGATTTCAGTCTGCCACAATTAATGCTTTGTTGTAATGTGACTATCTTTCCTATCTCCATGGCATGCTCTTCGGGATTTATGTTTGCCTGTAGGAGGTAATGAGTGCCCCTAGTAGGGGATGCCGTGTGAGTGCGCTGCTTTCCCAGTGCTACTCTAAATTCTTTAATAGACATTTATGAACCCTCCCAATTGTATGTATGTTGCCATCCTCTGAAGCCTGAAAAGTAGATCCACGCAGGCTCGACATGTGGCCAACGTTGTACCAGACCTGCAGATCAACTGGCCTGCTGTTGAATCTCAGTTATCAGTTCAATGGTATCCACTACAGAGTGCAATTTACGTTCTGACTTTGAGAACATTCAGACATGTAATTGCTCATTTTACTATAGCTGGTAAGATAGCGATAGCCTGTAAGATAGGTCAGTGGGTTCAGCGCTTGTTGCTGCAATGTGTGTGATGCAGGTTGCAGGTTGAAATTCTGGCAACGCGAACTCAGCCTTTCATCCTTTTGAGGTTGATAAATGAGTACCAGCACAGGTTGGGAATATTGTATGTATGTTGGTTCTATACTATATAATAATACATCCTTATCATTTGGCCTTGGACATCAGCTTGCATTCACAGTAATTTGGTAATATGGGCCTATACACACTCATATTAACAATACATATGGTGATCCATTCTTGAATGAAATGTATATCACATTACAGTGATATCGTAACCATATTTTTTGTAGTGTACTTAGGAACAATGCTATGTGATGCCACTTTCTGTTTTGTCAAGGGGTGAAAGATCATAGTCCATCGCTTCCTGAGATGTCACTTCAGGGTGGGGTCAAATGACATCACTCCTTCTGATGTCATCAGAGGTCAAGTGTCGTGTAATGTCACTTCTGCTACCTCTTCCATTTTGGTGTAATGACATACCTGGAAGTGGGGAAGTGAATCCAAAGAACCGGACAAACTCAAGAAGATGGCAAGTTACTGTTTTATTAACAATTATCTAAATTATCTAAAACACGGAGGTTACAACGAACATCAACGTACGGACGCTCAGTCTCTGAATGATTTCCACAAAAAAACATAATGATGTACTTCATTATACATCAGAGTGATGTCATACTATATGTGGCAATAGTGAAAAACCTATCAAGAGTCGGGATTGGTTAAGGGAAACATCTATATATATAATCATATAGGAGCTAGGATTGTTATTGGCTGTCCTTTATCAGGTGGACAACTTATTCCTACCTCTTCAAACATGTAATTTAAGAAAAAATAGTTACACTGTGTTTCATTGGTCTTCTAAGCTATAAGGTCCTTTGTTATACAGACTAATACAATTGGTTGGCATGCTTGTGCCATGTTGGGAACATTCGGTAAATTTAGCAGTACATAAGCAAAGACCCAGGTGCAGGGAGGTAGGTCATGAAGCTACCTCACCACCTAATTAGCCATCACCCATGCCTTCTGCCTTGAAATTGTCTTTGTACTTGGCATTGAAGAGTATTCTCATCCTGGGAATGCATGAGAGTGAGGGCACTCACTATTGTGTCTGGAACTCCAAATTCAAACTCTGTTTCCATCCTTGCCTCACATCACAGGAGACCACAATTTGGTCCATTCTGCAGATTTTAAATGCTTTAAATGAATAAAAATGTGGCATCCTTTGTGTTCTTTCTTGCACCTTAACCTGAGAGGAGTCATACTCCGAAAACTCGTTCTCTTCAGAGCAGATAGCTGACCTCCATTCCTAGGATCTTGACTTTGGGCCAGAAAGCTCGCCACTCAGCTTCAGCAACCTGTTATTCTACTGCAACACAGCTTTTCATTCCCCCTTCATGGTTTCTGCCTTATTTATTTCATGATACCAATGTCCAGTTTCTATACAGTGGTGGCTTTGCCTGTATTCTGTTCAATAGTGATAGCTAACCTATACGATAACTTGATCTACCGTCTGTTTCAGGGTCTATACATTCATTAAACTTCAGTTTTCTGCAGCACTTTGTTAACGTGCAATCTTGTTCTTTTCTACGTTGTTAGTCCACTCTATTCTTTACTTTGTCATTTGTCCTCTAGGATCCATACACTGTCTTCATTCAGTATCTTGGGACATCTTGCCCACTTTTGCATGATGTCATCAGTTCATTTTCTTAGTTCTTTCCGATATTCCTTCAGGGAGTTCTTCCTGCAGGCCATCATCAACTTGAGGGTACATTCGATATGGTTGTCTCAATGGATATCTCTTTCCAAATACTCGCTGCGGTATTGGTACGATAGCTGGTGTCAGACAATGCACGGTCTCATGTCTCCAATATAAAGGAGGTAGGGGGGCAGGATCTCCTGTGGATATATACGTGTGCTCCTCTACATTCCCCCCTCTGGTCGAGTCCTCGACCACCTCTTCAAGTTCTCCCATTTCTTTGTATCTTCTCTTGAAGAAGGGTTTCTTGGGTTTCCATATCTTTGTCACCCCTTCAAGATGCCACTATTTTAATGTGTCCATCCACACTCCAGGTCATGTAATTGCATTCTACCATTTGGGGTATAGAAGACCCAACATCCCACATAATTCTTATGATCCTTTGGATACCAGAATTGTCTTCCTTTAGGTGCCACACTACTTTCTTTTATGTAGTCTCTGATGGTACTCTCGGTCAGCACATTGTCTTCTGGTTCATCCTTTGTGTCAATCATGATCTTAATTCCCACTGCTTTCTTTGCCGTGTTCTGGCATTGTCCAATTATTATCCTTATGATACAGAATCCAAACATTATTATCACCAATAGTGCTCCAAGGAACTTGAATAAGTTTGCCATCCAATAAGGAATCTATGAACACAGTAGTGAGAACCAACTATCATCTCCAATGGCCTCTGTCTCCTCCTCTGTTTCCTGTTCTCACCAATGTGACATGGTGTGAATGTACAACATGATGGCCCGATCTTTGCGCAAACACCTCCTTCCATTGCTGCAACTGTATGGCCCTCAGCTCTTCTTTTATGGCATTAAATCCTTTTATAGTAGGAATGATTGTTTGTAGCAGCTCCGTTCTGGTGAACTGTAGCCATTTGACATTCACTGCTGTTTCAATTCCAGGTCTGAACATAGATGTCAACATCAATGCAGTCTTGCTGAAATGTTTGTGCTCCTCACAAATGTCTTCATAAGCCTTTAGTGATTTTTGTGAGAAATAATTCCCTCTCTTCATCTGCCGGAGTTTGAGTGACCTTCTTTTTCTCAGGTGCTTGTCCACTTTTGGAAATCCTTCAGTCTTCAGATCACTCTGTGGAATCACCAATTCTGGAACATGGACATATACCAAGGAACACACTCCACCCGATTCCTGGGCAGTTTCATATATGCTCTGGATCTGCCGGCCCAAGTTCGATCCATTAAGACAACCATCCCTCTCCACATTCCTGGAATGTCAATTATGTTTTTGCACCCTAAATTCTGTCCAACTTGATTTTTTCCCTTGCTCCGAAAGCACAGTGTCAGGTTCAGCCCTTACCTCTTTGGTCTTTGTCTCCTTTGCTAAGAAGATGTAAGGCCTGTCCTTCCAGGTAGCCACTGTGCAACCCAATTGCAGGAAAATAGGTGGGCACTGCGGCCACCCAGAGAGCCAGATCTCAGGGAAAAACCCCATTGAGGGGGGAAAAAACCCCAAGGCACACAGAAGGTGTCCAGGTAAGATGAAGATGAAGAGAGTGTTCAGCGAGGATCAGAAGAATGCTCCAGTGTTCAGAATGAGCTGTAAGGCCATCAAAAATGGTGTAGCAATGAAGACTCAGAATCCCAGAAAGCTGTTAGACAATAGCAGCCCAGCTGGTGCTCTGGGGAGAGAACATGGAGGTGGAAGGCTACAGAATCTCTGCTGTGCCAAGAAGGAGGGGCCCGCAGGAAGAGCAAAGGAGCCATGAGAAGGCAGGGGAAAGGAAATAGCTGACATACACGAAAACCAAAGGAACAGAGAAGTACGGAGGAGACCGTACTGACAGGCAGAGAGAGACAAGGCGCTAACGTGGGAGATGCGCGAGGGAGCTGGGGGAACCCAGGAGACACAGAGAAGGAAGGAAGGAAGGTAGGGGGAACAACAAGTATGCAATACGTTCAGAACAAAGGCAAACTAGCGTACAGCAAATGAATATCAATTGCAATGCAGGGCACCTCCCGACTGCTCACTACTTATTTCCGGATTGGCAAACGTCCCAGACCATGTACGTGTGATGATGTCATTATGCGGTACGAATATCTGGGTACAATCTTGGAACGAGATACAAAGCGAAAGCACATGAGAGATGAAAAATTATCTGATAGGCACCAGGGATGTGAATGCATATCATGCCCCCTTCTGTACCTGGGTCCTCCCAGTTTGCAAGGGTTCTTCAGATGAAGCCTGCGAGCCAGGCGAGTGGCGTGAACGTAATCCAAAGGTTCCCAGGACCGTTCACTATTGGAGTATCCTTTTCAGTCTATCAGATACTGCAAGACCCCATGATGATTACCTGGAATCCCAAATCCTGTTCTCCTCGTATTCCACAGTGTTGTCTTCAAGAGGAGGAACAATGTCATTTCGGAGTCCTCCTTCAAAGGTTTTCAGGAGGGAAACGTGGAATACAGTGTGCATTTGGCTCCAGGTAGAGGGTAACTTCAGCCTATAAGCTACAGGGTTGATCGTATCTTGCACCATAAAGGGACCGAAGTAACTTGGAGAACATTTTCTCGGTTTGATCCTTCTGTGAAGATACTTGGATAAAAGCCATTCCAGGTTCCCTAACGTATCTCTTCTCTTACGGTCAGCATATGTTTTAGTGTCGGTTTGAGAATCTTTTAAGGCTTGAAGAGTCTCTTACTGTACCTCGCATAGGTGTTCCAAATTCTGTTCTATGGAGCGGACCGTTGTGACCAAAGAAGTGATCCTTCGGGAACCAGGTTGGATGGTATCTGTATGAACAAAACAGACTGTGTCATTGTAGGAGAACACTGCTGCAGGTAATAGCAAAAAACAATTGTCCTGGGAAAGATTGGTGAAACACCTTAGGTATTGCTCAAGGGTCTGATTCAGTCGTTTTGTTTGGCCATTGATTTCAGGATAGTAGCCGGATGACATGTTACTAGCAATTCCGAGTTTTGTGCACATGGCCGCCCAAAAATCTCGAGGTATACTGCACACCCCAATCAGAAATAACTGACTTCGGAAGCCAGTGCAACTGGAAAATGTCGTTTAGAAAAACTGAACTAGTTTGTTCTGCCGTTGGAATCTTTCTCAGCCCATAGAAATGGGCCAACCTGGTGTACATGTCTATGGTAACCATAATCATGGTACACCCTTGGAACACTGGTAGATCAACAATGAAGTCAGTTGATATCTTTTGCCAAGGCCGATCGGGCAATGTACGGGAACAGAGCTGGCCAACCGGCAACAGACGGGGCGTCTTGTTTTGGGCACAGATGACACAGGTTCTAACCAACTCCTTAACGTCCTTGGTCAGTCCAGGCCACCAGAAGTATTGTTGTATTAGTTACAATGTAGATTAGTAGCCTTGAATTTCTTGCTACTAATGAACTATGTCCTAGTTCCAGGATCCTGTGACAGAAAGCTGTATCCGGCACATAAATTGTGGAATGATGGTAAAACAAGCCATCTCGGAAGGTGAGCACACTTTTTTGAGCTCTTCCGCTGGAGGTTCACTGATGATATGCCCTTGCAGTTGCTGCAGTTAAGTCTCTACAGTGAACACATAGGTAGTAGTAGGGAACAATCTTCTGTGTGGCCCTTTCTCTATACTGTTGCATCCATTTTGTGACAACAGGTCTGCAATGGAGTTCTTGGTTCCGGGTATATAGGTCATCACCAGGGGGTAATGTGCTAAAATGTGTGCCCACCAAGCCTGTCTGCTGTTTTGGCATTCATAGTTCTGTAAGGCCATCAGGTTCCAGTGGTCAGTCTGCACCTCTGTAGGTTCTTGACCACCGAGGAGAAGGTGTCTCCACTTAAAGCAAGCCAATTTGAGGGTGAGCAGCTTCTTCTCCAGCACCGAATAATTGCATTATGCCATATAAAGAGTTTTGGAAAAAAATATTACAGAGTGTTCTTCATGGTCCTTGAATCTTTGCTTAAGTACAGACCCAACAGCTGAGTCAGAGGCATCTGACTCTAGTATAAAGGCACGCTGGTGATCCGGCTGTTTCAGCAAGGGTGCTGAAGTGAACAAGTGTTTCAAATCCTCAAAGGCCTTTTGAGCAGCGGCAGACCAGACAAACTTGGTATTTTTCTTTAGTAGAGAAGTCAAAGGGAGAACAGTATCTGAGAAGTTCCTGATGAACTTCCGATAGAAGTTAGCCATGCCAAGAAACCTCTGCCGATCCTTAACAGAACGAGGAGCGGACATGTAGAGGATGGCCGACACCTTCTGGTATCCATGGATACACCATCCCTGAACAAGATGTACCCCAAATAGGGCACTGAACACACATCGAATTGGCACTTCTCCAGCTTCACCTTCGGCCCTTGAGTCTGTAGTCTCCCCAATACTTGACGGACGTGCTTAGCATGTTCCTCTTGGGTTGTCTTCCAAATACACCACAACTGAATGCATAAACAGATCTGAAAAGATGTGATCCATGTATCTCTGGAAGACCGCAGGGGCATTGGCTAGGCCAAAAGGCATTACCCGATATTGGTAGTGACCAAAGGGTTGTTCAGAAGGCGGTCTTCCACTCATCCCCTTTTTTAATCCGGATCAAATGGTAGCCTCCACATAGATCTAATTTGGTAAAAACCTTAGCATTACGGACTACCTCCAGGATATCAGGGATGAGTGGTAGAGGGTACTTATCCTTCTTTGTGATTTTATTCAGTCCTCAGTAGTTAAGACATGGACTAAATTTGGTTGAATCCTTTTTTGGGATGAAAAACAGAGACGCCCCTCCAGCCAATTTGGATGCTGTGATGAGTCTGTTCTGTAAATGTTCAATGAGTTATTGACGTAGGGCTTTCTTCTCCACCGGCGAGAGCAGAAACATCCTACTGAAGGGAACATTGGACCCTGGAAGGAGGTCTATGGCACAGTCATCTTCCCTATGAGGTGGCAAGACCTTTTGATCATCCAAACTGAATAAATCCTGTTATTGCTCATACCTAACAGGCAATAAAGTGGCTACTGAAGACACTGATGTGGCTGATTCAAGTGATGCTTCTTTAGAGTCCCACTGGGCTGTGGTCACACAAGAATGCCTATATTGCTCTGACCCCAAAAAGAGTGTTCTAGCTGACCAGTTTATGTAGGGATTATGTTTGGAAAACCGAGGTATCCCCAGGATAACAGGGTAGTGTACTGTCCAAATCAGGTCAAAATTGAGCTCTTCCTTGTGTTTTTGGACTGCCATAATGAGTGGTGCTTTGTGATTCAGGATGGGTCCACTGGACAATGGGGAACCATCTACTCCTTCGACCGGTACCGCTGTATCTTTTCTTTCAACAGGCATATTCATCTGGTTTGCACAATCCTGATCCATAAATAGACCAGCTGCCCCCGAGTCCACCATAGCTAACGTGGGTATCTCTGTCACCGGGATCGGTGATATCTTCGTCCGACAGTGTAGATTCCGAGATCTCCCCCTCCCCCGACTCCTCACCTTCTTCTTCCTTCCAAGAACCCTTCTTTCCTTTCTTCGTGATCGCACCTTTTTTTTATGTAGATAGGGACGACCCCGGGAGGAAGCCACGGTGCCCCCCCAAGAAGGGAGACCAAGGGGCCCCTCCCCCGGGTACGACCAGGAGGGGAAAAGCCCTTAGGCACAAAAAACCCCTGTGCTATCGCCGGGTGATTTGGAGGAGTGGAACCAGGAATCCTTGTAGGGTGAGTGCTGGTAGAAAGTGTCTGGCGGCAACACGAGGAAGTGAACCCGCAGGGACACAGGCAGTCCAGTAAGCGGTCCGAGGAACTGGTACACGGGAGGGAAGAAGTGGAGGTAACAAAACAGTAAGCAAAGGTAGTCCGGTGGAACAGGCAGGAGACTGGTACACGGGAAGGTCACAGAAAACGTATCCGAGCGGTGGGCGAGAGCAAATCCAATGGACAAAGCAGGGAACTGGTACACAGAAGAGACGGAGCAGAGCGAGAGGAAGAAGGATACAGAAGGAAGGAGCAAGCGGAACAGACAAGAGGAAGAAGAGCAGTAAGTGAAGATGGGAAGGAGGGAGGGTAAGCAAGTTGGAAGGAGGGCTGAGGATGCGGGCGAGTGAAGCAAAGCAAAGGGAGCGAGAGAAGGGCAGGCAGAAACAGCAGAGGAACGAAGGATGAGCAGAAAGGGAGCCGAACTGGGCGCGAGGACCCAACCGGCGGAAAACTAACCAAGGTGGAGAGCAACAGCAAGCAAGCAACTCAGGGCTAACGGGACGAAACCGGAAGTGTTGCGACGCGTCCGTGACCCGGAAGTAGCTGGTTAAAACACCGGGCCGCGGAGCTTTCAACCAATGAGAACAGAAGGAAAGTGAAACCAGGAAATAGGGGGCGTGACAGAAAGCTGCTGGCGGACGGGACTAAGGTCCGCGTCGCCAGCGGCTCCATAGACGCCAGGAACTCGGCGGCATGACAGTATGCCCCCTCCTATAAGATCCTCCCCCTGGTTTCCCTGGATGAAAGAAGTGGTACTTGCGAAGTAAGACAGGAGAATGTATGTGTGTGATGGGTTCCCAAGAGTTTTCCGATGAAGGGTAGCCCTTCCATTTAACCAAATATTCCAGCCTGCCTCTATGATACCTGGAGTCACAGAGTTGGGCGACCTCATATTCCGCCCGAGTAGAACCCTGAGGAATCAGGGCCTGTCTAACCTGACGTGGCCAAGTGTCAGCATGAAAGGACTTCAGTTGAGAGGCATGGAAAACAGGGTGGACCCTTTTGAGGTTGTTGGGTAATTTCAAGCGAAAAGCCACAGGGTTGATCTTCTGTATGATCTCGTATGGCCCTAGGTACTTGGGAGATAGCTTGGAGGGATGGACCCAACGAGGTAAATACATAGTGGAAAGCATGACCCTGGTACCCACATCCTGGTACAGGTCTTCGGTGTTTGTTGGCTTGAATACAATACTGAGCTTGGGCTGACTTAAGGCCTTCCTCTGCCTTCTTGTGTGTCTCTCTAAGGAGGGAGAGGGAAAAATCTACCGATGGTAAACTAGTAGAGAGGCCCGAGACAGGAAGAATGGAGCGAGGGTGAAAACCATAACTACCGAAAAAAGGACTAAACCCCAGAGCGGAATGTGTGAAGTTATTGTAGGAGAATTCAGCTAGAGGGAGTAGCGTGCACCAGTTGTCCTGTTGGGAGTTGATGAAGCACCTTAAGTACTGTTCCAGGGTTCCGTTCAGGTGTTCAGTTTGCCCATTGGATTGTGGATGGAATCCAGAAGTGAGAGCTCTTTCGATACCTAGTCTGACACACGGTGCCTTCCAGAACCGGGAGGTGTACTGACTACCCCAGTCTGAAATTATTTTGTTAGGCATACCGTGTAACCGGAATATGTCTTGGAGAAACACGTCAGCCATCTTGGCTGCAGTGGGAACACCAGGCAATTGGGAGAAGTGAGCCAATTTGGTAAATTAATCCACTACCACCATGACACAGGTGCATCCTTGAGACGGGGGCAAATCCACTATAAAATCCGTAGAAATCGTGCTCCAAGGACCCTTTGGTACAGCACTTGGTTCCAGTAGACCGATTGGTCGTTGACGGGATGACTTACTCCGCAGACAGACGATACATGACTGAACATACCGATCTACATCCCTTCTCATCGTAGGCCAGTAGAAATGTCTTTGAAGGTATTCGAGAGGGCCGGCCACACCCCTGTGTCCTGCAAGTTTGGAGTCATGACACCAGGTAAGTGCCGTCTTGCGGAAAGCCTGTGTGGGTAGATAGAGTTTTCCCCCGACAAGGTAAAGGCCGTTCCTGATTTCATAGGCCAGATTCTTAGAATGTCTTTCCACCTCAAAGCGACCTCCAGAGTCCTCCTGTACCTGCTTAAGGAACTTAGAAGCAACTCCGATAGTCCTGGATTGGGGAAACATCCGTTCAAGAGGCGTATCTGTCTCTGGCATGTAATCACACCGGCGGGAGAGAGAATCGGCTACAACATTCATCTTGCCGGGGATGTAGGTTATGTGGAATTCGAATTGAGCGAAGAAGTGAGCCCATCGGGCCTGTCGAGTGTTGTAGCACTCGAACTGTTTGAGAACCTGCAAGTGCTTGTGATCGGTCCGAATGGTGAACGGGAACCTTCCTCCTTGAAGCAGATGGCACTATTCTACACAAGCCGCCTTCATGGCTAACAGCTCTCGCTCTGTGACCGAGTAGTTCCTTTGACTGGTGTTTAGGGTCTTTGAGAAGTAAGCCACCGGATGTTCTGTACCCTGGATTTCTTGAAGAAGCACAGCCCCTATTGCGGCTGATGAAGTGTCATCTCTAGAATGAAGGGCAGATGTTGGTTTGGTTGTTGTAGAATGGGTGCAGAACAGAAGGCTTCCTTAAGATTCCCAAAACTGTCTTCTGCCTCTGTTGACCATTTGAATGGAGTTGCAGACTTCTTTAAAAGAGAGGTGATGGGTAGTATATTTTGAGAGAAATTAGGGATAAATCTCCGGTAGAAGTTTGCTAACCCCAGGAATTTCTGTATCTCTTTGACTGAGGTAGGTGAAGGCCATTCAATGATGGAGGACACCTTGTGTGGATCCATGGAGATACCGTGGTCGGACAGTATGTATCCTAGATAAGGAATGGAGGAGGCTGAAAATACACATTTGGCGAGTTTAACAGACAAATTATTTCTCCGGAGCCTTTGGAATACTTCCCTGACATGTTCCACGTGGTCTTCAGGAGTGCGGGAGTAGATCAGAATGTCATCTAAGTATACCAATGTGGTTTGGCACAGGAGATCAGAGAATAGTCTGTCCATAAACCGTTGGAATACCGACGGGGCGTTTACCAACCCAAACGGCATTACCTGGTACTCAAAAAGTCCGAAAGGAGTCCGGAATGCTGTCTTCCATTCGTCTCCTTTCTGCACCCGGAGTAGGTGATAAGCATTCCTCAGGTCGAGTTTGGTCAAGATTGTGGCACCATGTACAGCTTGTAGGATATCGGTGATCAATGGCATAGTATACCGATCTTTTATGGTGACTTTGTTTAGACCGCGATAATCTATACACGGCCTCAACTCCTTTGAATCTTTTTTAGAGATGAAGAACAAGGATGCCCCTGCGGGGGATTTGAAGGCCTTATGAGCCCGTTTTCCATGTTGCTGTCCAAATACTTTCGGAGGTATTGTTTCTCTTCCAAAGACAGTGAAAACATCCTACCAAAGGGTACCAGTGCTCCTGGGGTAAGATCTAGGTATCTTTTCAGTTGCTACCTCGTTGAACTCCTTCAGGTAGTGTGGGAGACAGTGTACTGTTCTGACCTCGCAGCTATTTGTGGTCTTGACGGTCTCGAATCTTGGTTCTGGCAAGCATTCCGATTTGCATAGTGAGGACAGAAAACTAAGTAAGTTTCTAGACCAGTCAATACTGGGGTTGTGTCTGCATAGCCAACAGATACCCAGGATTATGGGGAAGTGAGCAGCCCTGATGATATCGAATGTGATGCTTTCGATATGTTGTTGGATGGACAAAGTGAGTGCTTCTGTGGTGTGAGTGATCAAACCCGAGCTCAAAGGTTCGCCATCAACCCCTTCCACCTTTTGATCTTCTCGTTTGGCTATCCTTTTCACTCCCTGTCGTTCTGCCCAATGGGTATCCATGAAGTACCCTGCTGCTCCACAGTCGAGTAGAGCTAAAGTGGTTACTTCCTTGGTGCCTACTCTGAGAGAAACTGTGAGCACCATCAACCGGGAGTCTTCAGACGTTTCTGTGGAGGATACAGAAAGAGGAGCGTAGGGACTAAAAGCAGCCCCTCGGTAATGCGTCCCAATGTTTACCGAGGGCGAGCGTTTCCCGACCTTTTGGGCGGTACTTCCGGACAATCTCTTAGCAGATGTGAGGAAGACCCGCAGTACATACACAGGGAACTTTCCCTGCGCCGTTTCCTTTCTTCAGGTGTGAGTGGGGCTCTGGTGGTTCCGATCTGCATAGGTTCTTCCTTAGCAGTCTGTTGGAAGGGCACTGACGCGGGTGAGTGGGTCTCCAAGAGAGGGGATACACTTAACCTGGTCTTCTTCTTTTCTTGACGTCTTTCTGTCATCCTGAAGTCAATTCGGAGGGCAGCTGTCAGGAGTTTGGCAAAAGACACCGGTCTTTCTATCCGGGCTAGTTCGTCCTTCAATTCCTCCCTTAAACCTCGCCGAAATATGGCATACTGGGCCTGTTCCTGCCAACCTGCATCAGCTGCCACCTGTTTGAAAGCGGTGATGTATGTCAGGAGATCAGAATTCCCCTGACGGATGTCAAGGAGGTCCTCCGAGGCCAGGAAGGTACTCTCTGTTCGCAGAAAGGTTTGTTGAATCAGAGCCTTAAAGGCATTGTAATCCTGTAAAACCAGGTCTGGCTGGTTTACTAGAGGGGTAGCCCAAGCCAGGGCATTCCCAGTCATGTGGGTGATCATGAACCCCACCTTGGCGTGGTCTGAGGCAAAGGTCTGAGGGCGAAAGGAAAAATGAAGATTGCAGGCGTCCAGGAACTCCTTAACCCTTTTAGGGGAACCATCAAACTTCCCTGATACTAGGGGAAGTGGAGGTAAATCGGTTGAAGGTCTTTCCCTGTCCGTCAGACGCTGTTGTAGGGTGGCATTAGCTGTCTTAAGGTTCTGCATCTCCAAATTTAGATTTTGTACAGCGGCTACGAGTTCTTGTACCTGCTGTGGGGTGGCCATCTTCTTTTGGCGTCGCAAACTGTCACCGGGATCGGTGATATCTTCGTCCGACAGTGTAGATTCCGAGATCTCCCCCTCCCCCGACTCCTCACCTTCTTGTTCCTTCCAAGAACCCTTCTTTTCCTTTCTTCGTGATCGCACCTTTTTTTTATGTAGATAGGGACGACCCCGGGAGGAAGCCACCGTGCCCCCCCAAGAAGGGAGACCAAGGGGCCCCTCCCCCGGGAACGACCAGGAGGGGAAAAAGCCCTTAGGCACAAAAAACCCCTGTGCTATCGCCGGGTGCTTTGGAGGAGTGGAACCAGGAATCCTTGTAGGGTGAGTGCTGGTTGAAAGTGTCTGGAGGCAACACGAGGAAGTGAACCCCCAGGGACACAGGCAGTCCAGTAGGCGGTCCGAGGAACTGGTACACGGGAGGCAAGAAGTGGAGGTAACAAAACAGTAAGCAAAGGCAGTCCGGGGGAACAGGCAGGAGACTGGTACACGGGAAGGTCACAGAAAACTTATCCGAGCGGTGGGCGAGAGCAAATCCAATGGACAAAGCAGGGAACTGGTACACAGAAGAGACGAAGCAGAGCGAGAGGAAGAAGGATACAGAAGGAAGGAGCAAGCAGAACAGACAAGAGGAAGAAGAGCAGTAAGTGAAGATGGGAAGGAGGGAGGGTAAGCAAGTTGGAAGGAGGGCAGAGGATGCGGGCGAGTGAAGCAAAGCAAAGGGAGCGAGAAAAGGGCAGGCAGAAACAGCAGAGGAACGAAGGATGAGCAGAAAGGGAGCCGGACTGGGCGCGAGGACCCAACCGGCGGAAAACGAGTAACCAAGGTAGAGAGCAACAGCGAGCAAGCAACTCGGGCTAACGGGACAAAACCGGAAGCGTTGCGACGCATCCGTGACCCGGAAGTAGCTGGTTAAAACACTGGGCCGCGGAGTGCTCAACCAATGAGAACAGAAGGAAAGTGAAACCAGGAAATAGGGGGCGTGACAGAAAGCTGCTGGCGGACGGGACTAAGTTCCGCGTCGCCAGTGGCTCCATAGACGCCAGGAACTCGGCGGCATGACAATCTCATCCTGCCCAGGTAAGGACAAGCAGATTCAATGGATCAAAAGCTCTGTTTTTGGAATTTGTTCTGTAGCCAAGCTCTTGGGACACGACAAAGACTCCCGAAGGTAGGTCCCAACTACGAGTGGGACCTGTCGCTTCCCGACCTGCGTGGGGGGCCAATGGGCATACCCTGACCAGATGTTCGCCAGATGCACAGTACATACACAAATGGTTGTCTCTACGTCTTTGTCTCTCTTCACTGGTCAAGGGCCCTCATGCTGTCCCTATCTGCAAGGGCTTTTCTTTAGACTTATGTGCCAGGGAAGATGGTGGTGGAAGAGTACGAGGGGCAGACTCTTAGCCCACCGTCTTTCTTGTTTTCGTTCCTGTAGATGGTAGTCTATCTGGAGGACCAGCTTGACCAGGTCCTCAAATGAAGCAGGTCGCATTATCTGGGCGAGTTAATCCTTGAGATCATCAGATATACCTCTCCAAAACAAGGTAACACAGGCTTCTTCTGGCCAGGCTGTCTGATGGGCAAGCTGTTTAAATTTGGTCATGTAGGTTAGTACATCAGGGTGCCTTGAGTGAAGTCCAGAAGAGAATCCTGTTCAGTAAATGTGAGCTCCAGATGATCAAAGACACCCAAAAAGGCCTCTAGGAAACCCTGGAAATCGTCCAGTAGTGGATTACCAGAAACCGCCATAGGGGTAGTCTAGGACAAGGTGCTCCCAGTCAAATGGGTGATCACAAAGCCCACACGGGAACGATCAGTGGGAAAGGCAGCCTGCCTAAAGGTAAAAGCCATGTTACAGGCGCCCATGAACCCCCTGTACTTCTTTGGTTCTCTGCTGTACTTCTCAATGGCCGGACAATGGTACTGAGATTGATCCATAGGTGGGTGCCCTTGTGCCAGGGCTTGACCCAACACTGTGTTTTCTGTCTTTAGGTTCCGGACCTCTATAGATAATCCTTGGACAGCAGCCACAAGCTCCTGCACTTGCTCCATGGCTTTCTTCTTCTCTTTCTTTTTCTTTAGGCGTTGCAAATTGTCAGCTTCAGCCCTTACCTCTTTGGTCTTTGTCTCCTTTGCTGAGAAGAGGCAAAGTTTGTTCTTCCAGGTAGCCACTGTGCAACCCAATTGTAGAAAAATAGGTGAGCACTGTGACCACCCAGAGAGCCAGGTCCCAGGGAAAAAAAACCTTGAGGGGGGAAAAAACTCCAAGGTGCAGAGAAGGTGTCCAGGTAAAATGAAGATGCAAGATAGTCTTCAGCGAGGATCAGAGGAATGCTCCAGTGTTCAGAATGAGCTGTAAGGTCATCAGAAATGGTGTAGCAATGAAGACTCCGAATCCCAGAAAGCTGTTAGACAATGGCAGCCCAGCTGGCGCTCCGGGGAGAGAACTCAGAGGTGGAAGGCTACAGAATCTCCGCTGCACCGTGCCAGGAAGGAGGAGCCAGCAGGAAGAGCGGAGGAGCCGCGAGAAGGCAGGGGAAAGAAAACACCTGACGGAACTTGGGAAAACCAAAGAAACAGAGAAGTACGGAAGATACCGTACTGACAGGCAGAGAGAGCCACGGCGCTAACACGGGAAAAGCGTGAGGGAGCCGGGGGAACCCAGGAGACAAAGAGAAGGAGGGAAGCACTGGCGTAACAGGGGCCCCCGCAGCCCCCGCGGTGCGGGGGGGCCCGCGGTGTGGGGGGCCCCACCAGCACATGGCTGGGAGGGGGCCCCAGTAAAAAAAAAAAAAAAAAAAAAAAAATTTCTAAAAAAAAAAAAAGTTTCTTTTGAAATTCACTCTGCATTCATAAAGAACATTTCTGTAACAGAAATAATTTCTTTATGAAGGCGGAGTGACTACAAAAAGAAACTTTCTTTTTTAAGTCTGAGGGCCCCCGTAACCCATGACATGGAAGACCCTAGGCTGGAGGCCTCCATGTCATGGGGTGGAGGGGGGTGGGTGGGGAACCCTATGCCTTCAAAAAGAAATTGTTTGTTTTTGAAGCCACTCAGCCATCATAAAGAAATTATTTTGATTATGGTTCGGTCCTTAACTGAAATAATTTCTTAATGAAGTTATAGTGACTTAAAAAAGAAACAATAGGGCTCATTCTGACCATGCCGGTCCGGAAACAACGGTGCTGGTAAGCTTACAGGCACTGTTGTTTCCGGACCGGCGTATTACAGGTCTGCCTGGTGGGGCTGCCGTGCCCGACAGGTCTGACCCTGCCAGGCACAGCAGCCACGGTAGGCAGACCTGTGACGGAAGCACCGGCACCGTTAACAATGGTGCAGGTGCTTCTGTGTCCCCATTCCCGTGGAGTCTGGGGTTTAACGAAATTACCGGCACCTGATTTCCCAGCCGCCGGACTTGAAATAGCATGGTGGCACCGGGAAGTCAGGCCATCGTAATTTTTTATGGGTCTGGCGGCAACCCGCCGGTAGCACCGGCACGGTTACCGCTGGACCCGTAATGAGCCCCAATTTCTTTTTTAAGTAATAGGGCCCCCCCTCAACTCCATGAGGTGTGCGTGTATGAGTCTATGGTGAAAGGGTGCACATTGAAATGTATAGCCGGCTGCCTGTGTGTGTATGGTGAAAGGGTGCACACTTAAATGTATGGGTGGCTGTGGGGGTGTGCCTGCATGGTGAAAGGGTGCACACATAAATGTGTGGATGACTGGATGTGTATAAGGTGAATGGTGTGTGTGCTTGTGTACAGGGGCACAAGAAAACCTTCATTTCGGGGGGGCTAACCCTTCAAATGTTGGGAGAGGCGCTAACTTCACATGCAGTGGGGAGGGGGAAAATTATTTGTGT
The DNA here is from genome assembly GCF_040938575.1 of Ambystoma mexicanum. Taxonomy (NCBI): domain Eukaryota; kingdom Metazoa; phylum Chordata; class Amphibia; order Caudata; family Ambystomatidae; genus Ambystoma; species Ambystoma mexicanum. The sequence continues at coordinate 857,234,085 of NC_090934.1, read as the reverse complement.
GGGCGCATCCAAATTATTTACGCATTTTAATGAGACTATTCTAGTGCAGATTCAATGTTACAAGCAGTTAACTCTCTCCTATAAGTCTCCTGTTCCCTCTCTACCCTTCCAATCACTCCCCTGGCATGCAAGTACTAAACCCACATCACGATTTCAATCGCCTAAACAATGTGGAATTTGAATGCAGGTACTAACAGTGAAATGCTTTACGTTGGTAATTGCTGGGTTCTTGTTAACAGCAAAAACCAGGTGCCGTTTAAAATCTGTGTCCTGTTCGGTCTGGCAACTGCTCTAACGGTTAGCCAAGTTGAGTCAATATAGCCCAAAATGTCAGGGGGGGTAGTGCTGAAGCCCAGTCAACTCAATGGTGTTGCGCTACTACTTGTGTTTAATGCCTTGCTTACTCCTAGCCCTATTCTTCCTCGTCCCAGTACTTATATACGAGGCAGTACGTGTGTTTGAGGCACTCTGCCTCATACAAAAGTACTGGGAAGAGGCAGAGGTACATGGAGGTAATGGCTGATTTAGCTACCTGTAATCTTCATCACTCCTAGTCCCATTGTTCCTCATCCCAGTACTTACCTTTGAGGCAAGGAGCCTCATACGAAAGCTCTGGGACAAGGAAGAGGGACGCAGAGGTAATTCTGGGCCAAGGAGCTGATTGTGGAGGTTGGGGTGGTGGGTGGGAGGGAGAGTGGATGTGTGGGTGGGCAGGATTGTGTGATAAATCATAATGGTTGTCCATGTCCAGGCTAAGCAGGCATGATATGTGGTATTAGTGGCTAGAGAGGCATTTTGATTTAGCCAGTCTAGTCATTCCTCAGTTTGGTATGACTTTCTTTTAACTGGACATTTCTGATAAAGTAGTCCTGCTAACTTTAATTACCTGGCTAGATTGGCATTTGGGTGCTGCCAGTCTAGCCATTTCTTACTGCAGCATTGTATATTTTTCTGGGCATCTGTGATAAAATGATATGATGTGATTCAAGTCATTTATAATGCGCCTGTACACAAGTGTACACAAGGGAGGGATGATAGAGGGAGGACAATACAAACGATCTCACTAGGCCTTGTGTCATTGTGAGAACGAGAAGTGCAAGGGAAAAGGGAGCAGGGAAGTGCAAGTGAGAGGGGAGGGGAAAACAGGGCAGCAATGCTCTCAGTAAGTGCAGCCAGGGCAGAGCAGCTATTGGTTGTGCAAGGAGAACAATGGACTGCAGGGTTACAGTTACAGCCCCTAAGTGCATGGTAGGCCCGGAGGCAGTGCAAGGGTGACCAATCAAGAAAGAGCCTGGACTCAGAGAGACTCTGAGGGTAGCCAAGCAGCCAGTCAGTACAGCAGACAAGTAGGTCAGGTAGGTCAGCAGGGGGGGAGAGAGAGCGAAAGCAGCAGAGAAGAGGAAAGCTTTTAGCTGCTTCCGAAACTTCAGGTTGTCCGCCTCAAGTTTGAGAGGGGCAGGGAGGCCATTCCAGTTGGAGGCACCAGCAGAGGAGAGAGGTCTACCCCCACTCTCTGCCTGGAGAAATGTCTAAGCCTTAGAGAGTTGGAGGTAGCTGAGTGAAGGGTTAGAGAAAGAAGGTATTTTGGAAGAGAGCATTGGATTTAGTGTTGGCACTGGCCCCAGAAAGCCTTGTGGGCAATGCAAAGGTTCTTGAACTTGATCCTTGCAGCCAGTGGAGAGATTTCAGGGCTGGAGAAATACAATCCCAGGGCTTGAGGCCAAGGCTAAGTCTTGCAGTCCTGTTCTGGATTATTTGCAGATGACGGAGACTAGAGGAAGACAGATTGAGAAAGTGGCTGTTGCAGTAGTCCAGCTTAGAGACAGTGAGCTTCTGGTGGAGAGTGAGAAAGGGAAGAGTCCCTTTGAGGAGGAGCAGCTGGTAGTGGGACTTCTTGGTGATGTCCAAGATGTTAGGAGAGAAAGAGAGTGTGGCGTTGAAGATGACACCAAGGTTTTTTGCCTCGCAGGAAGGCAAAGGAAGAGGGCCCAAGGTGGTCTGCTATAGTGAGAGAGGAAACACAGTGGCAAGGGTCCCAATGAGAAGGATCTCTGTCTTACTGGCATTAAGGCAGAGATTGTTGGAGGCGCACCAATCCTGAATCGTGGATAGACAGTCAGGAATGAGCAAGAGAGGAGGATGAGGGGAGCCTGAAGGAAAGCTGAGTCATCCGCACAACACTGAAAGTTAGAGTATAAGGTAGAGATCAGGGAGGCCAAAGTGGCCAAGTAGAGGTTGAAAAACCAGCGTGAGAGGATAGAGCCCTGGGGAATGCCACAGGTAGAGAGAGGTGGCGGAGAGAATGGGACCACGATCGACCTGGGAGCGGAGTGGCGGTCCAAGTGGAAGTAGGTCAGTCACTCTAGGGTCTGATCTGTGATGCCCAGGTTCTCACAGAGTCGATTGATCAGGATGGCGATGTTGACCCTGTCGAAAGCAGAGGAAAGATGAAGGATGAAAAAAGAAGGAATGCTGGAATCAAGGTTAGAGAGCAGCACAGGTGTTAAGGAGAGCAGTTTCCATGCCTCTGGCAGCTCTGAAGCCAGACTGATGGTCATGGAGACAACCAACAGATTCAGTGTGGAGAGTAAGCTGGGAGATGGCAAGCTTTTCCAAGAGTTTGCTCAGGAAAGGTGGAGATTGAGCGATAGTTTTCCAGCAGGTAGGATCAGCAGACTGCTTCTTGAGGAGTGGGTGCACAAGGGAGTGCTCAAAGGGAGAGGGGAACATTGCAGTGGCGAAAGAGTGATTACAGAAATCGGCCAAGGCTGGAGCGAGGGTGTCAATATGGGCTTTGATGGTTCTGGAGGAGCAGCGGAGCACCTGTTTGGACGACACTTTCATAGATCGGACTTGTCTAGAAACCTCGTCAGGTGTTGTCAGAGAGAAAGAGGAAAAAGGAGGAGGAGAGAAGAGATGGCCAAAATGGGCCGAGAGAGGAAGAGGACATAGAGGACAGGATGTCCTGAGATTTAGCAGAGAAATGAGAGGCCAGAGCTGTACAGAGGGCATGGGAGGGAACAGAAGAGGTATAGACCACAACAGGATTGACCAGTTCCTTGCAGATTTTAAAGAGTTTGGCCGTGTTGTTCGAGGCCATTGAGACACATGCTTTATTGTGTGCTCTCTTCTTCGATGAGTGTTATTGCTTTGACTGGCATTTTGCTGAAAACAGTCTAGGTATGTCTAAATGTGGCCTGGCATTCTGTACTATAATGTTATTACGTGTTTACACTAATAAACCTGGTCTACATTGTGCAGCCAGTTGGAAGCATTAATGTTCCTGTGCACTGTTGGTGACTTGCATGTATTGGATTGTGTTACCCTACAAAACAATTGCAAACACTCTGGCTTTATAGCCAATTTATCTCAGAAAGTGTGCTGTATATTGCATTAAAACACATATTTATATCTTTTTCCTAGTGCAGTGTGCGGCATACCCCTTCAGCAGCACGTTCATGCGTATTGTGCAAGCGTGACAGTCTAGGCCGGCCCAGAGTGTGGCGCAACCCGTGATTTGTTGCCGAGTTGGGGGGCCCCCTCAGCATGGCTCGCAGGGGGGCCCCCACATTTTGTGTTACGCCACTGGAGGGAAGGTAGGGGGAACAACAAGTCGGCAATAAGGTCTGAACGAAGGCAAACTACTGTACTGCAACTGAAGATCAATTGCAACGCGGCACATCTTCCGACTGCTCACTACTTATTTCCTGATGGCAAACGTCCTGGACCACTTACGTGTGATGACATCATTATGCTGTACGAACGTCTGGGTACCATCTTGGAACGGGATGCAAAGAGAAAGCGCCTGAGAAAAGAAACATGATTCGATAGGTGCCAGGTATGCAAATGCATAACACACAGTGGGCCTCATTACGACCCTGGCGGAAATCGGAAAACGATGGCGGAAATGCAATACCGCCATCGAATAGCGCTCGGTGCGACTATGACCCGTCACCGCAAAGTACGAAGCCATTAGCGACACCGTAGTGAACGCCAACGCTAACTGCACCAAGTACGCGCGCGCGCGCCATGCCAAACCGTAAATACCACCATGGCGCAAGGGTACGCGAATTCCGACCCTAGCGGACATGTACCTAACGCCATCAAGCATGGCGGAAAGTACCATTCCGCCATGGTGAGAAGTACGGCATCGCGAATCAACCGTAAACGGCCCCACTGAGTGCCTGTACACCGCTCCCTGCCCACAAAGTACAACTCCCCGTAGGTGCAATGAAGTCACAATGCAACCAGTGAAAAGTACAAGTCACCCATGCATGCCAACGAACAAAAGAATCACAAGAGGGGCCAATGGGAGCTGCAGGGCACAGATGGCACGAATACAGAAGCCATTCCAATGGACATGACCACAGTCCCCCCCCCAGAAACGCACGCAAACACAGGCACCTGTGACCAGCAATATTCCGAAAATCACAACATTCCACCAGTCCACCTGGCTGACCGGCATCTGTTACACAAAACCCAATCCCCCGCCCCTGAGCATGACAACATTCAAACAGTCATATTGGCAGCCCCCATCCCTGACCTCACTGGGCTCCGTAGGCAAACGCGCCCAGCACAGTACCACGCAACTAAACTCCGAAGCTGGAACCCAATGCAGATCTCCTCACAATACATCGCTCCCCAAATAGGAATATGCCACATCACTCGCAAAGAAGAACGCTACACGGCCCATATCAGAATAGAAATTTAATGCACAACAAAATCACCAAGCCCATACAGCCATTAGTCCATGAACTCCAAAACACATATCACCATTGTGGGCTGCATCCGCAAGGAATGACCAGCTACTACTTGTGTGACGCCCTGTTCCATCATGGTACACAGAGCCACATTCACGTACGAAAAGGCAACATGGAAGCGCACAGAACCGCAGGGCCGTCCCAATGGGGAGGCACTAGTCCAGCTGAAAGGCCGAAATGTTGCTCCGAGCCACTAGTACTGCGTAAGGGCATGTGGCCCATTGGCGATCGTCCCATAAGATCGTAATGCTGCTCCACTGATTAACACGAAGCAGCAGGTGTCGGGAGTAAAAGCCATCTGCAGGAGTGGCATACAGATGGCAGCGGCAAAAACGGGAGGAGATACCTGTCAACCAAAAGAAAAGAAAAAGAACAGAATGGCCATCAGAACTACATTCGAACAACTCACTTCAATGATCACACTAAATCCACAGCCATATGCATGCTAGCCCACTCCAAAGGATCATCACCACCCCAAAACCACTTGCGACTCATAACCATCTATATCGAGGTGTAAACACCATCACAAACGAGTGTACCTGTGCATGCGTCTGTCAAACCAGATTCCATCAGATGGGAATGTTAAAGTGCATGGACACAAGTGTCTGAAGGCGCGTCGAGACAGGGAGGGCTCAACAAGGCCAGATAGACGATGGTCCCACTATGGCAGCCCTGCATCACATAGCGCAGGGGAGGCGGATAGATTCCAAGAAGCCCTGTACATGGCAAACCCTGTATCAAATCACCTGCCCATGCATCCATTCATCATTCCCTCATCCCGGTATAAAAACGCCTGAATATTTACTCACATAACATTAGAAATTTCCATTGAGTCTGTGCGTTATGCAGCCTGCAAAATCCACAGTGCCCCAGCCCGTAATTCCAGTGTTGTGAAGTAACATGTATTTGGGAACGTCCGGCCTCATCGCCCACGTCGCTATTGCGCACCCCAAACTATTCATATCAATCATTGCATCCTCGCCATGGCCCCTGTCTCAAGGACATTGAACAATAGAACGTTATATTTGCAGTCAGACCTGTGGGCATCTCCTCGCCGCTAGCTGAAAACCGAAAGCGCCGGCCTTCGAATTCCTCATTTGCAACATCACGTCGAAAAGGCATCTGTGGCCATTTTAAATCACAAATTAATCCATCTAGTGCGGCTGTGTGTGAAAATGGCAACTGCCTTCACCCACTAATGGGACGCCCCGCCCGTCGTTGCAACTCGGTACAGTGATGCATGAGGGCCCACCGTTACTCGAGTACTACGTTCCACTGACCCATCACAAGTCTGTTCGCGACTGCAAAGATTGTATGTGAAACAATGGGACCATAGCCGAATATACATATCAACAAATGTTACACGGCCATCGGGTACAAATACATGATTGCAATAGCAAGATGCCATTCCTCGAATTGCAGCGTTGTGTGCGGGACGTGCTCGCCCAAAGGGGAGAGCATCTTGCACAGGTGGAATGAATCACCACAGGTGGAGGCCATACAGCCTGAAAACACATAAATTGCACACCCAGTCTCCTCCCACAACCACACCCACTCCGAAATGCTACCGGCAGGACTCGCGATGTTGGCCCTGGGGGACCTGATAGCAATGCAAGTACTCCAACTCCAAGAAGAAGACGAACACCAACTACAACCGGCCGCACGGAGGAGACACAGGAGGAGGAGGAGGCCAAGGCAGGGCCAGCAAGGGCCGCCAGCACAGCCACTACCACCACGCAGGCAGCCCGCAATCCCACGCCTCCGAGCACATCCGTTCAACCTCACTGATGAGCAGATCCACACCCTCTACCGTTTGGACCGGGACACCATAGCCGCCATTGTGGACATGACACACGCTGACCTTGTCTGCATGATAGATAGCCCAACCGCCATCCCACCCCTACTGAAGGTGGTGTCTGTACTCCACTTCCTGGCCACAGGCACCTACCAGCACACAGTCGGACAGTTGCATGGCATTTCTCAGCCACTGTTCTCACGGACACTATTGCAAGTGCTCGATGCCCTCCTGCAGCACGCAGACGACTACATCTCTCTACCACGCTCGGAGCAGGAAATTACCAACACAAAAGTGGGATTCCATGCACTTGCCGGCATACCGGGTTGCATTGGTGCCATCGACTGCACCCATGTGGAATTGGTCGTCCCACATGCCATGGAGGCCCAGTACCGCAACCGAAAACAATTTCATTCCCTGAATGTACAAATGGTGTGTGACTCCAACAGGATCATTACACATTGTTGTGCCAGATTCCCTGGATCAACCCATGATTCTATGGTCTTGAGGAACTCTACTATACCACGCTACATGGAGCGACACGCAGGGAACAGATCCTGGCTACTCGGTGAGTCTCATTTCATGCATGATGATGTGGGGTATGTGATGCGGCAATGACCTGGCAGGAAGGGGGGGGGTGTGCGTACGTAGCAATGGCATTCCACATCATACGTTTATCGTCCACATACAGGTGATGCTGGGTATCCACTGAAGAGATGGCTCCTTACACCAGTCCGGAACCCACGGGACCAGCATGAGGAGGACTACAACCATGCCCACTCACGTACCCGTGTAGTCATTGAACAGACATTCGGCCTACTGATGACTCGTTTCCGCTGCCTCAGCAGGTCTGGCGGGGCACTCCTGTACCGCCATGAGAAGGTTGCAAAGATGGTCATGGCATGTGTCATGCTCCACAACATGTGCGTACGTAGAAATGTGCCCATGCCCCCTGACGCAGAACTGCAAGCACCTGATGATGGTCATGATGAGGGTGGGGATGTGGCAGCACCTCAAGGAGTCTGCGAGGCACCGGAGGGCCGTGACATTCGTCAGCATCTCATTGATGCATGCTTCTAGCACTCACGCCTGGTGGCTGATACATGGACACGGGACTCGTGGCACTGTGTGTGTCTGGTACATGCACAATATGGACTGTACGCCTATGATGGCCTAGTACACAAAGATCATTGTCCACACATCTCATTGGTTGATCGTGCACTGTTTATGGCATATGTGATATCATGTTGAACACCCTATCGACCCGCCACCCAAGTGAGCCCAACACACCCCCTCCACCCTCCTACCTCCCCCCCGAACATCAGTGTCCAAAGATGCTCATTGTCAGTGGGCTGTCGCTATTGCAAGCCCCCTCTGCGGGTATCAGGGGCACCCCTGCCTGTGGAGCGCAGGTTCCTCCCAGATCTACGTTGGGGGCTGCCCTGGACGGAACTTGCAACGGATGATGTCTCTGCCTGCTCACGTCCATGCATGTCCCTAAGGGTTTGTGAGAGCTCAGTGAGCACACGGCGTACTGCGGCAAGTTCGGCACATACGTCTTTGGACGTCGCATGCAGTTCCCCCCTCAGGCTCTCGGTGCTTCTCTCCATTTGTGCCCTTAGTGTCTCTGTACTTCTCTCCATTTCTGCCCTGAGTGTCTCAGTTGATGTTTCTATGTCTGCCTTAGTGCGCCCACATTCATCGGCATGGTCCTTGAGGAGCGTGGCCAGTTGCTGCTGTTGCACGATTAACTGGTCGAGGGACTGTTGCCTCTGCTGGGCCATGGCCATTTGCGGGGGTGTCACAGAGGGGCTGTTGACCTCATGTTGCCTTGCCACAGGGCTTGTGGGGGATGGCCAGTCGTTGTCTTGTGGGTGCCCCTGCGTGGTATCCTCATGTTGTACGGGATGGGACAGACAGGGGGAATGGGACAGGTCATGGATGGATCTGACTTCGACATCCCCGTCTTCTGTGTCGGAGCATGCTGCCATCAATGGGGTGTCACCTATGGTGCTGCTGCCACCAGAGGCAGTGCCTTCTGTGGCATCCGTTGGGGGGACCTGTGGTGGTGGTGTTGTGGGCATGCTGGCTGCTGGGGTGCCTGTTGATGTTCCCTCCTCTGTGCTGCCACCTGATGTGTGCAGCTGCCGTGTCTTGATGCGTGCAGCTGAGGTGGAGGGTCTTTGGCCGTTGGTCTTGGCCCTCTTTGCAGGTGTGCTGGTAGGGTTGTCCTGATGCTCGTCGTTTGGATCGGACCCTGTGGTGGAGTAAAGGAGGGCGAGGGTTATTAATGGGTCTGTGGGTATTGGAATGGCATTGTATCACATGCATTGGGGTGGTACCTGAGGGTGATTTGGGTCGGGGCCTTGGAGGTGCTTTCATTTGTGTGTGGAGTGAGGGTGCAGTTGTTTGGCAGCCTGCAGTTAGGGTGTGCCTGCTGCACGTGTAGTGGGTGTTTTAGGGGTTTTTAATTATTTATGTATTTATTGTGAGTTTTAAAGTGCGCTATCAGGGCGATGTGTGTGGACGTTCTCCTGGACATGTGTGTTTCTGTTGCACTATGTGGACACATGGTACTTCACATGATTGGACATTGTGGATTTAGCATTGCTTTATCTGGCCCACCTACCTGAATCTTCGGATGTCTGCACTCCTTTCTCCATCCCTCCGACTCCCTCTATGCTCTCCATTCCGATGGTGGAGGCACAGATTTCTTCCCAGGGGGTCAACTTGATGGGTGATTCAGGACCTCCCCCGGTGGCTGTGGCAATGTTGCGGTTGGCAGAGAGTATGCTGCGGACGCGTATCCGCAGGTCGTCCCATCGCTTTCTGCATTGCTGTGGGTTGCGGGGTGCGGTCCCCACCGCACTTACCCGCTGTGCCACCAGAGCCCATATGGCCTTCTTGTTCGCAAGTGCGGTCCTGGTCATTTGCGTGGAGAAGACGACGGCAGCATTCTCCTGGGGGGTCTCTGTTAGCACGGTGAGTTCCTCACGGGAGAAGTGGACCTGCCGCTTGCGGTCGCACGCTTTCTTCGCTACTTTTCCCATTTTTCTTGGTTTCGCTAGGGTGGATGACGGGTTGGGGTGTGTCTCGGGGTAGTGTTTTTAGTGGTTGTGTGGTTTTTGTGGTTTTATAGGTGTACGGCGGGATGTTTCCTGTTCCGGGCCCATGTTTTTACTTCCGTTTCCGTATATTTACGGTCGCCGTACTTTCCGGTAGGCGCACACTGCGGTGTCCGCTGTGATGGGTGGCGGTATTGCACCTAGGGCGCCGTACGGCGGCGGTGTGGGCCGTTTTGGGGTCATTTCCGCCATCGCGGACTTTGCACTTCCGCCATGCCGTGGTGCTCGTGCCCGATGGGTCGGAATGGGCCGCACTTTTCTCCTTCGTGCAATGGCGGAAACGCTATTTACGCTGTGGCGGTCCGGTCAGTCACTTTCCGCCAGGGTCGTAATGAGGGCCAGTGTCATATTAACCAATGGAATACATCTCCTGGGCCTGATTCATTTTGCACCCACGTCAGCAGTTTAGAGTACTTGGCCCATGACTTTAGAGACTCATCATTTACCTTCTGCACCTCATGCACCGCCTCCTTGCTCAGCAGGTGAGCTGCACAGGACATCTTTCCATCTTCCCATCCTTTGACCGTACTCGCTCATCCATCGATTAGCTCCCAGCATTCTGGCATTCCAGCCCCTTTTCAGTTATGTCGCAGTAGTTCATCCTCTTAATTTTTTCAACAATCCCCTTTTCTGGTCCTGCAGAAGGATACGTGAGCATCTAATCTGTCCATCCAGACTTCCTTTCCATTTCTGTTGTCTTGATATAATCATCCTGGTATGGAAATGACTGCCTTGATCTCCATCTCAAGGTTGCCCAGTTCCCTTGAAACTGTCTTCAAGTGGTACATGCTACTAGATGACTGATGCACTTCACATCTTGCGCCTCATCTCTTTTGAAATGAAGGTTCTTACTGTACTCATGGCATCGGGGATGAGAGAGCAGACGTAGCAACTCTCATCAGATCCTCTCTCCCCCAACTTTCTCCTGTATTGGTACCACACATTATTCCCCAAGTGAGCAGAATTGTCAAGATAGGTATTTATTCCCTGGTTATCTTCTATTTCATCCCTCTTATGTCACCTGACATGCACAAAAAGGTCAAAGAAATTATCATCATGTGTACTCATACTAGAAAAAATCACAGGTGTTGTTTTTTCAATTGGACCATTAGGAGAATAAAGACTTAAAAATGTAAGATACAGAAAGAAAAAGAAAATACATAGGCATATATATATATTAGGCATAGAAGAAAACATTTGGTGTGCCATACCAATACTCATTGGACTCGCGCTCTATCTGTAACCACATTATCCTCTTCATGAATCATTTTAATACATGTACAATTTACATTCGTAGTTGCACAATCTGCTCAATTATTGCAATCAGAAGTCTTCTTATAACTGGACCATGTTTTGGGTCATGAAGAAAGGTGTGAATATTAATGTCTCTCCTAACGAGAGCAGGGAATGACTGAAGTATAAACACAGAAATAGCACCTTCAAGCCGATGTGTGCCACTGTCGACGGGTATCATGTATTATCCTTCAAAAAGATATGTTCCTAAAAACAAATCTGGATATTGATCGCTCTTTCAATTTCTAATCAGGAACTGATGTTTAGGCATAGTACTGATGCAGTTTTGATCTTTTCAAAGGATTTCTAGAAAGTGCGTTTTTGCCTCTGGAATTCTCTGCAAGTCCATGCCGTTCCTGCTAAAAATGATAAGGAGTGTCCAATGAATTCCAGTCCAAAAGAAATGTGTGCTGACCACATGCTGTTTTATCGTCTTTCTTCTTGATCATCGATCGCGTCTGCACATGCAGCAATTCTTCTTCTTGACCGATGGGTGCTGGAGGGAGGATCTCGCCTTTGTAGATCTTCACATCACCAAATGTAACCAAGCTCTTCTTCCTGATAGCCCAACTGCAGTAGGGGAAACTTACTCAATGCAAAAAGGACCATTACATCTCGGGTCATGCCATCTACAAGTACATTTCTTTATAAGCACTTGGTCTCCAGCATACAACTTTGGTGGTGGCAATAATTCACCCAGATTAGTTACTGGGCTGTCCTCTTCTGTCTTCCTCAACCCCTCCCTCTGATGCTTGACTTGATCTGTAATGACAGAAACACTGGTACTCACACATGTCAAATAATCGTGCATTTCATCACCTAGAGCCGTGCCACACTCTAAGCTTCACTCCTGACTCTAGATGGGGGCATAAGAGGTGTCCTCATACAACACCCTGTCACTAACTCATGGGGCATAAAATTGTGGTCTAAACCTTGCTGATTTCGAAGGGCATACAAGGCTACAGGTAGGCAGTACAGCCATCCCTTTTGTAAAGTTAATCAGATCTTGGCTATCCTCTCTTTTATGAGGCTGTATCCTGCTTGCTTGTGGATGATAAGAATGTTTTATACTCAATAGAATTCCTATTTGTTCAAATAGCTCATTTACAAAATGTGGCCCATTATCGGACCTCAATACTCCGCACAAACCCCATCTTGGAAATACTTTCTGCACTAGAAACTTTGCTGGGCAATTGGCATCAGGGTGTGTACAAGGAACAGCTTTGAAACACCTAGAAAATGGAAATAGATACCTGTATCCATTACATGTCTGCATCATATCAACATAATCGTTTCGTAAATGTTGAAATTGACCATTTGGTCGAGGTATAACTCGCCTGATTGTTCTCATTGTATACCCAGCTGTAAACATATGACACATGATGCAATTCACAATGAATTGTACAACGTGTTCCAATAGATTGGTAACAAACCAGTCTTCTGCCATGGTGGCAGCAAGACTTTCTCAGGTTATATGCACAGGGTAATGCAGCTGATCAAGTGCCACTTTTTGTAACGCTGCTGGCCTCACTGGGTTTCCAGTGCTGCCCTGTCTCCATAAAGTTTCTGTGGGGGACCAAGAACAGCCCCTACATTCCATAGCTCCTGCTCTTCTAGTGGGCTCTACCCTGAATCTCTGTTAGTTGTGTAATTGCCAGCATATTTCACCCTCCTCTTACTAGCATACATCTATTCAATATTTCCGTGACATTCTCAGTATGAAAATTCAAAGTTTCAGAACAAAGCGCAAGCCTTTTGGCTTCCAAATCTGTGGCTTAATTTCCGCAAGAGATAAAGTCTGTTTGTTTAGTATGCGCTGTGCATTTTATGACCGCTATGGCTACTATGGGAGTTGTAGTGCCTTATTGAGCCTGTCCAATAAAGACGCATGTGGCACAGGAGTGCCGTCTGCGCAGAGATAACCCCTCCTTTTCCAGCATGGCAGCCCTGCGTGTACAGTTGATGTCACATAGGCAGAGTCACTGTACACGTCACTTCCTGACCGTCGTGTTTCTTATGCACATCAATAAGCCGCTTGTGCTGAAAAATGAAACGGTTGTTTTGTACTCGCCACTATCTCAAATTCATCATTTAATCTGTGTCTTACAACTGCGGGGCCTGAATGCCTCTCCCCACTAGTTTTGTCAATTTTTTAAGAACCATCAATAAAGAGAATTTCCCTTCCCGCTAGAGCATTTTTTTTCACACAGGGTATATGATCATAAAATTCTACATAATTTGAGCAATCATTCACATGGTCACCTTCTTCAACAGGTTCAGCTACAAATGTGCTGTGATCACTATTTTACACCTCACTACCTTAATCGCTGGATCAGAGATCATCACTTCATATGCAGATGCTCTATGTGACGTCATGTACATTTGGGTTTTTCTAAAATAGCAAATAAGGCGTGCTCCACGTAGAGAGTCATGGAACAGCCTGAGGTAATACTTGTGGACTTCTCAATTGCAAATACGGCAGCAGCCAAAGATTGTTTGCATGGAAAATGTCCTCCGATAACTGGATCTAGAATCCCACAGTAATAGCCAAAGGTTTATACCCTAATGTTGTTCTTTGTGTGAGTACTGCTGTCATCACTGACTCATTGGCATGCAAAAAACAAATACAGTTCTTTGCTATAATTAGCAATTCCTAAAACCGGAACTTTACAGATTGCTCTTTTTAATTCCTCAAATCCTTTCTTCATTACTTTAGTCCATTCTTTCTTTTCCTTACCAACATGTGCTTTCTTATGTGCTTGCAAAACTGGTTTTGTATATGTGCTGTAGTCTAACAATCAGGCCCTGCAATAATTGCATAAGCCCAGAAATTGCTGCATTTGCCTTACTGAATTTGACTTTGGTGTCTTCATGATAGACTCAGCTCTTTCAGGTGTCACTTTCTTTCCTTCATGTGAAATTAACTGACCTATGTACAACACCTCTTCCTGGCAATACTGTAATTTCTCCTTGTCTGCCCTGTATCCCATGTCTGCTAATATAGGCATTATCTGAACAGAGTCGTGTCTACATTCATCCTCTGTTTTACTGCAGATTAATATGTCATCTACACACTGAATTACCACACTCTTGAGTTATATGTTGCCTAGATCCATCTGTGGGACCCTGTTAAAGATTGACGGGGACTCATAGTACCCTTGAGGCAATCGAGTATGTTGTAGTCTCTTTTGTCCGAATGTAAAGGAAGTAAGGTCTTGTGAGTCTTTCTGCAACAGGATCAAGAAAACATTGTTTTTCAGATCGATCACCATGAAATACTTAGATTGAACTGGGATGATACACAATATTGTTGCAGGATTCGGAACTAATGGAAACTCAGCTTCTGCTATCTGATTAAGAGAGTGAAAGTCCTGGATACATTTCCACAAACCCCTTTTTGATATTTTAATCGGATACACTGCAGTAATGCATGGGGACTCAGATGGCACTAGGATTCCATTTCATCAACGCCAGATAGTCTCAAATATGCCTTCATTAGCTTCTCAAGCCATGGGGTACTGTTTTGCTTGGGGTAAAATTGCTCCTGGCTTGAGTTTTATTTTAACCTCTCCTATTCCACTCAATAGGCCTGCATCATATGAGCCCATAGTCCCAAGGACACCTGGCACCTTTTCTAGCTCTTCCTGAAAGAACGCTTTCACTACCTCATCACCTATATATTCATCTCTGAACATATCTTCATCTGTTATGTCAATCAATCTGTATCCCTCCTCAAGAGCTATCACTATCCGCCAAGCTCTTCCTTTGCCATCTGCTCCTTTAAGCATTGTTATTTCTCCTCATACCATGGCTGCTTCCAATTCTATAGGAATAGTCTGCCCTTCTTCCTCATCCATAGGTACATGTGGCCTAAATAAGAACTCATCAGGCATCCCCACAATCTTTCCTGCTAATCCAGGTAGCCATGTTAATAAAATGCTCACCCCATACATGAAGACTTTGGCCCTCATTACGACCCTGGCGGAAAGGGGAAAACGATGGCGGAAATGCAATACCGCCATCGAATAGCGCTCGGTGCGACTATGACCCGTCACCGCAAAGTACGAAGCCATTAGCGACACCGTAGTGAACGCCAACGCTAACTGCACTAAGCATACGCGCGCACGCCATGCCAAACCGCAAACACCACCATGTTGCAACGGTACGCCAATTCCGACCCTAGCGGACATGTACCTAACGCCATCAGGCATGGCGGAATGGACCATTCCGCCATGGCGAGAAGTACGGCATCGCGAATCAACCGTAAACGGCCCCACTGAGTGCCTGTACACCGCTCCCTGCCCACAAAGTACAACTCCCTGTAGGTGCAATGAAGTCACAATGCAACCATTGAAATGTACAAAGCACCCATGCATGCCAACGAAAAAAAGCAACACAAGAGGGGCCAATGTGAGCTGCAGGGCACAGATGGCACGAATACAGAAGCCATCCCAATGGACATGACCACAGTCCCCCACCAAGAAACGCACGCAAACACAGGCACCTGTGACCAGCAACATTCCGAAAATCACATCATTCCACCAGTCCACCTGGCTGACCGCCATCTGTCCCACAAAACCCAATCCCCCGCCCCTGAGCATGACAACATCCAAACTGTCATATAGGCAGCCCCCATCCCTGACCTCACGGGCTCAGTAGGCAAACGCGCCCAGCACAGTACCACGCAACTAAACCCCGAAGCAGGAACCCAATGCAGATCTCCTCACAATACATCGCCCCACAAATAGGCACATGCCACATCACTTGCAAAGAAAAACGCTACACGGGCCAAATCAGAATAGAAATTTAATGCACAACAAAATCACCAAGCCCATACAGCCATCAGGCCATGAACTCCAAAACACATTTCACCATTGTGGGCTGCATCCGCAAGAAATGACCAGCCACTACTTGTGTGACGCCCTGTCCCATCATGGTACACAGAGCCACAATCACGTACGAAAAGGCAAAAAGGAAGCGCACACAACCGCAGGGCCGTCCCAATGGGGAGGCACTAGTCCAGCTGAAAGGCCGAAATGTTGCTCCGAGCCACCAGTACTGCGTAAGGGCATGTGGGCCACTGGCGATCGTCCCATAAGATCGTAATGCTGCTCCACCGATTAACACGAAGCAGCAGGTGTCGGGAGTAAAATCCATCTGCAGGAGTGGCATACAGATGGCAGTGGCAAAAGGGGAGGAGATACCTGTCAACCAAAAGAAAAGAACAAGAACAGAATGGCCATCAGAACTACATTCGAACAACTCACTTCAATGAGCACACGAAATCCACAGCCATATGCATGCTAGCCCACTCCAAAGGATCATCACCACCCCAAAGCCACTTGCGACTCATAACCATCTATACCTAGGTGTAAACACCATCACGTACGAGTGTACCTGTGCATGCGTCTGCCAAAACAGAATCCATCAGATGGGAATGTTAACGTGCATGGACACAAGTGTCTGAGGGCGCGTCGAGACAGGGAGGGCTCAACAAGGCCAGATAGACGATGGTCCCACTATGGCAGCCCTGCATCACATAGCGTAGGGGAGGCGGATAGATCCCAAGAAGCCCTGTACATGCCAAACTCTGCATCAAATCACCTGCCCATGCATCCATTCATCCTTCCCTCATCCCGGGATCAAAACGCCTGAATAATTACTCACATGACATTAGAAACGTCCATTGAGTCTGTGCATAATGCAGCCTGCTAAATCCACAGTGCCCCAGCCCGTAAATCCAGTGTTGTGAAGTAACATGTATTTGGGAATGGCCGGCCTCATCGCCCACGTAGCTATTGCGCATCCCAAACTATTCATATCAATCATTGCTCCCTCGCCATGGGCCCTGTCTCAAGGACATAGAACAATAGAACGTTATATTTGCAGTCAGACCTGTGGGCATCTCCTCGCCGCTAGCTGGAAACCGAAAGCGCCGCCCTTCGAATTCCTCATTTGCAACATCACGTCGAAAAGGCATCTGTGGCCGTTTGAAATCACTAATTATTCCATCGAGTGCGGCTGTGTGTGAAAATGGCAACTGCCTTCACCCACAAATGGGACGCCCCGCCCGTCGTTGCAACTCGGTACAGTGATGCATGAGGGCCCACCGTTACTCGAGTACTACGTTCCACTGACCCTTCACAAGTCCGTTCGCGACTGCACAGATAGTATGGGAAACAATGGGACCACAGCAGAATGAACATATCAACCAATCTTACACGCCCATCGGGTACAAATACATGATTGCAATAGCAAGATACCATTACCCGATTTGCAGCGTTGTGCGCGGGACGTGCTCGGCCAAAGGGGAGAGCAGTTTGCACAGGTGGAATCAATCACCACAGGTGGAGGCCATACAGCCTGGAAACACATAAATTGCACAGCCAGTCTCCTCCCACAACCACAGCGAAATGCTACCGGCAGGACTCGCGATGTTGGCCCTGGGGGACCTGATAGCACTGCAAGTGCTCCGACTCCAAGAAGAAGACGAACAACAACTACAACCAGCCGCACGGAGGAGACGCAGGAGGAGGAGGAGGCCAAGGCAGGGCCAGCAAGGCCCAGCAGCACAGCCACTACCACCACGCAGGCAGCCCGCAATCCCACGCCTCCGAGCACATCCGTTCAACCTCACTGATGAGCAGATCCACACCCTCTACCGTCTGGACCGGGACACCATAGCCGCCATTGTGGACATGACACAGGCTGACCTAGTCAGCATGATAGATAGCCCAACCGCCATCCCACCCCTACTGAAGGTGGTGTCTGTACTCCACTTCCTGGCCACAGGCACCTACCAGCACACAGTCGGACAGTTGCATGGCATTTCTCAGCCACTGTTCTCACGGACACTATTCCAAGTGCTCGATGCCCTCCTGCAGCACGCAGACGACTACATCTCCCTACCACGCTCGGAGCAGGAAATAACCAACACAAAAGTGGGATTCCATGCACTTGCCGGCATACCGGGTTGCATTGGTGCCATCGACTGCACCCATGTTGAATTGGTCGTGCCACATGCCATGGAGGCCCAGTACCGCAACCGAAAACAATTTCATTCCCTGAATGTACAAATGGTGTGTGACTCCAACAGGATATTTACGCATTGTTGTGCCCGATTCCCTGGATCAACCCATGATTCCATGGTCTTGAGGAACTCTACCATACCACGCTACATGGAGCGACACGCAGGGAACAGATCCTGGCTACTCGGTGAGTCTCATTGCATGCATGATGATGTGGGGTATGTGATTTGGCAATGTACTGGCAGGAAGGGGGGGGGTGTGCGTACGTATCAATGGCATCCCACATCCTACGTTTCTCGTCCACATACAGGTGATGCTGGATATCCACTGAAGAGATGGCTCCTCACACCAGTCCGGAACCCACGGGACCAGCATGAGGAGGACTACAACCATGCCCACTCACGTACCCGTGTAGTCATTGAGCAGGCATTCGGCCTACTGAAGGGCCGTTTCCGCTGCCTCAGCAGGTCTGGCGGGGCACTCCTGTACCGCCATGAGAAGGTTGCAAAGATGGTGATGGCATGTGTCATGCTCCACAACATGTGCGTACGTAGAAATGTGCCCATGCCCCCTGACGCAGAACTGCAAGCACCGGATGATGGTCATGATGAGGGTGGGGATGTGGCAGCACCTCAAGGAGTCTGCGAGGCACCGGAGGCCCGTGACATTCGTCAGCATCTCATTGATGTATGCTTCTAGCACTCATGCCTGGTGGCTGATACATGGACACGGGACACGTGGCACTGTGTGTGTCTGGAACATGCACAAAATGGACTGTACGCCTATGATGGCCTAGTACACAAAGATCAATGTCCACACATCTCATTGGTTGATCGTGCACTGTTTATGGCATATGTGATATCATGTTGTACACCCTATCGACCCGCCACCCAAGTGAGCCCAACACACCCCCTCCACCCTCCTACCTCCCCCCCGAACACCAGTGTTCAAAGATGCTCATTGTCAGTGGGCTGTCGCTATTGCATGCCCCCTCTGCGGGTATCAGGGGCACCCCTGCCCGTGGAGCGCCGGGTCCTCCCAGATCTACGTTGGGGGCTGCCCTGGACGGAACTTGCAACGGATGATGTGTCTGCCTGCTCACGTCCATGCATGTCCCTAAGGGTTTGCGAGAGCTCAGTGAGCACACGGCGCACTGCGGCAAGTTCGGCACATACGTCTTTGGACGTCGCATGCAGTTCCCCCCTCAGGCTCTCGGTGCTTCTCTCAATTTGTGACCTTAGCGTCTCTGTGCCTCTCTCCATTTCTGCCCTAAGTGTCTCAGTTGATGTTTCTATGTCTGCCTTGGTGCCCCCACATTCATCGGCATGGTCCTTGAGGAGTGTGGCCAGTTGCTGCTGTTGTTCGATCAACTGGTCGAGGGACTGTTGCCTCTGCTGGGCCATGGCCATTTGCGGGGGTGTCGCAGAGGGGCTGTTGACCTCATGTTGCCTTGCCACAGGGCTTGGGGGGGATGGCCAGTCGTCGTCTTGTGGGTGCCCCTGCGTGGTATCCTCATGTTGTACGGGATGGGACAGACAGGGGGATTGGGACAGGTCATGGATGGATCTGACTTCGGCATCCCCGTTTTCTGTGTCGGAGCATGCTGCCATCAATGGGGTGTCGCCTATGGTGCTGCTGCCACCAGAGGCAGTGCCTTCTGTGGCATCCATTGGGGGGACCTGTGGTGGTGGTGTTGTGGGCATGCTGGCTGCTGGGGTGCCTGTTGATGTTCCCTCCTCTGTGCTGCCACCTGATTTGTGCTGCTGCCGTGTCTTGATGCGTGCAGCTGAGGTGGAGGGTCTCTGGCCGTTGGTCTTGGCCCTCTTTGCAGGTGTGCTGGTAGGGGTGTCCTGTTGCTCGTCGTTTGGATCGGACCCTGTGGTGGAGTAAAGGAGAGCGAGGGTTATTGATGGGTCTGTGGGAATTGGAATGGCATTGTATCACATGCTTTGGGGTGGTACCTGAGGGTGTTTTGGGTCGGGGCCTTGGAGGTGCATTGATTTGTGTGTGGAGTGAGGGTGCAGTTGTTTGGCAGCCTGCAGTTAGGGTGTGCCTGCTGCACGTGTAGTGCGTGTTTTAGGGGTTTTTAATTATTTATGTATTTATTGTGGTTTTTAACGTGCGCTATCAGGCCGATGTGTGTGGACGTTCTCCTGGACATGTGTTTCTGTTGCACTATGTGGACGCATGGTACTTCACATGGATGGACTGTGTGGATTGTTTTATCTGGCCCCCCTACCTGAATCTTCGGATGTCTGCACTCCTTTCTCCATCCCTCCGACTCCCTCGATGCTCTCCATTCCGATGGTGGAGGCACAGATTTCTTCCCAGGGGGTCAACTTGATGGGTGATTCAGGACCTCCCCCGGTGGCTGTGGCAATGTTGCGGTTGGCAGAGAGTATGCTGCGGACGCGTATCCGCAGGTCGTCCCATCGCTTGCGGCATTGCTGTGGGGTGCGGGGTGCGGTCCCCACCGCACTTACCCGCTGTGCCACCAGAGCCCATATGGCCTTCTTGTTTGCAAGTGCCGTCCTGGTCATTTGCGTGGAGAAGACCACGGCAGCATTCTCCTGGAGGGTCTCTGTTAGCACGGTGAGTTCCTCACGGGAGTAGTGGACCTGCCGCTTGCGGTCGCACGCTTTCTTCGCTGCTTTTCCCATTTTTCTTGGTTTCGCTAGGGTGGTTGACGGGGTGGGGTGTGTCTCTGGGTAGTGTTTTTAGTGGTTGTGTGGTTTTAGTGTATTTATAGGTGTACGCCGGGATGTTTCCCGTTCCGGGCCCGTGTTTTAACTTCCGTTTCCGTATATTTCCGGCCACCGTACTTTACGGTAGGCGCACACTGCGGTGACCGCTAAGAGGGGTGGCGGTATTGCACCTGGGGCGCCGTACGGCGGCGGTGTGGGCCGTTTTGGGGTCATTTCCGCCATCGCGGACTTTGCACTTCCGCCATGCCGTGGTGCTCGTGCCCGATGGGTCGGAATGGGCCGCACTTTGCTCCTTCGTGCAATGGCGGAAACGCTATTTACGCTGTGGAGCTCCGGTCAGTCGATTTCCGCAAGGGTCGTAATGAGGGCCTTTATAAATAGTGTATTCCTGAAGTGGAGCACAATATTGCTTATTCAGTGAATGAAATTGTCACGTTAAGTTTCATCATTAAATCTTTACACAAAATGTTAACTGGCGTTTGTCACAGATATAACCAGGGGACAGATATGTCACATTCCCCTATAGAAACATGTAATTTGTAAGTAAAATAAACTAAATTGTAAGCTCCATAAAACCCTTGAGCATTCATGGCAATACCTGACATTGGGTATTTTCCCTCCCTTATGCAAGAGTGAGTCGCCCCAGTGTCCACAAGAGATGAAAAGGATTTGCCTCCCATCGTCACATCGAGCCTTGGTTCCTCTTGGGGGTCTGGTATTAGTGATAGTACTGAACACATCAAGTTACCCTTTGAGCTGTCCTATTGAGGGTAGAAATGCATCCCCGTCCCGGTGAAAGCGTTCCCTCCTACCACAGTGACACCCCTCATCATAGGTGTTAATTTTTGCCCTATGTTCGCATTCTGTTGTGTTTGCATAGGTGTTTGTTGTGATTGCCCTTTTGCTGGGTGCATTTGCAATGACCCCTGCTGTTGTGCCTCCTGTGCTTGTGGCGCCTGTGTCTGATAGGATGTGTGATACTAGGCAAAGCCCTCTCTTGTTTGTGTACTATATGGCGGTGGATAAGCTGTCCCCCTCTTAAAGGTTGTCCATTTTGTTGCACGTTTCCTCGGATTTTACACACACACGCAATATGCCCTGTCATCCCACAATTCCAACAAACTGGAGGTGGCCTTGTAAGTACAAGAAACGGGGAAACATGGAGATCAACAATGATGCAATGGTCCGTCTCGCTTCAACTCCCAACAATCTTCATTCAAACAGCAATAGTTATAGTCAAAATTCATCATCATTGATGTGTAATACTCACAAGTTTGTCATGCAATTCTATTGGCTGGAAAAGGTAACTTGAGTATAGGTGCTATATCTGTACATGGGAACGGAGTGTGAGGATTGGATAATTCTTATCGGGTGGGCGCCTACGCTCTTCCCTCTATATTACTCATTCAAACGTCACTAAAAGTACAACGTCTCATTGGTTCTACTATCTATAGGACCTTAGAGTATTTGGCCCACTGTGATTGGGCTGCCTACAACCCTAAGCATAAATCTCCACTTTAATTAGCAGCATGCAGAATGGTCACCCAGATGCAGTATGCCCCAAGATTCACCCTGCCTCCCTTCCATCAATCAGTACTTTAGGGCTATGTGTCAATTAGTTGGCTGAGGTTGGCCTCAAAACTGTAGCTTCTTGTCAGGAAATGTAATGGTATCTCCTGCTTTGGGTGACATCAGACATTGGTACCTCTTCGCACTTGGCTGGTCACGTGTTAGCACACTGTGAATCGGCTTAGTTTTCCTTCTATTTGGACATTTAATTCTCCTCTTCGGGTGCCACCTGCCTGGGCCCCCTTATCTCGACCTTCACAGTGTAGGCTGCTCTGCTCTTAAGTTTCGATTCTCTGAAGTTACTGTCTGCCTCCCTCTATTGGTTTGACCTTGATTTCTCAGGCACGGCCTACTCCTTGCTGAGTTTCGATTCCGACATCTCTCTTCTTGTTTTAGCTGGAATAAGAATCCTGGCCTGTTTGACCTTTAGTAACCTGTGTTAATTCTGCTTTTGTATAAAGTGGACTGCACTTATATAATGTGCTTCGTTGAGGTAGATATATAGTTGGTGCTTGCCACTCTATTCTTCTCCTAAGCATAGCAAGCCGCATTGTTTTCTTCGCTTCTTGCGTTACAAGCCTATGTACAGGCTTTAGCTGGTTGAATACAGTTACGTTTCTTTATATTTCAACATCGTCTCTTCTTCTATGTCTGCGACATCCTTATCCATGGTGTTTCGTCTTTGTGTGTCATCTTTTGGTTGTCGTTCTTCATCTGTACGTCTGTCCGGGCTCTTGTGACGTCATCATTCGTCTTCCATTAAGGCCTTTTGAATTTCTTCTGGGACAGTGTTTAAACAATCTTCATTTCGTGTAATTTGCTGGTATGGTTGTCTCAATGGATACCTGACTGTCCACTATTATCTGGTTATTGGTGCTTCAATAGGTATTGCTCTTTCGATTGGCACTGGTCAGAGCCCTAGTGCGGCTCTCTGCTGGTTTATTTGCTCATCGTACATCACATATCTCGGTGTGAATGTTCCTGGTACTTCAAAATGGGCGACTGGAGTGCAGGTTGTATTTGGGACCTCCTCTACAGCCTTCTGGCAAACCCACCATTAACTCTTCCTTGAGTATTCTGACTTCCACTCTGGGTGCTTTGAAATCCACCTTGGGTGTTCTGAAATCCACCTCCTCTTCCTCTACATCCTCTGGATCCCCTTCCCCGCAGCCAAAACCCATACCCACTTTGATCTACTTGGTGTTCATTATTCACCTGTGACACACCCATTATTTCTTGCGTTCTTTCTCCTTCTCCGCTTGTCAATACTGCCCCTTCTATAGCAAATTTAGAGAATTTTTTAGGACTAACTTTGCTTCCTCAATCTTCCTGTTTTCATCTTTCTTTTTGTTCTTCTCTTGTAATAACTGACAATGATGCACAATAGTTAACTGTATCTGAGCCCACGGCTTCGCTTCCATCCCTATGTGTTTTTCCATTTGTCTCTTTACCTGTTCTAGCAATCCCTGACACAAAATATGATAGAATAGCGCCACTGTTTTTTCCCACAGTTCATATGCTTCAAGCTGCCATCTTTCTTGAATATCCTGAGTATAAAGCAATAGGGTCCACATCTTCTTTCACTTTACGTGTCCTAATTGCACCCATATCTGACGTATCAGATACTGTAGCCTAAGAGCCCTCCAAACATCTGTCCTGCAATTATTAAATGGCGCTCCATCATGCAGTGTGTTTTGTGCTGTCACACTCGCATATCCCGCTTGTCTCTAAATGTCGTCAGCTCTCTCTCCAAGAATAGCTGCCAGTAGAGCTTTTATGTCTCCTATGGTCAGCATGTTTCCCATGTCATTTTTTTCCTAATTCGTATATTCATTTCTCAGCCCCCAAAGTCAAACTGTGTAACTTACATTTTAAGTTATCCTTATCCATCTGTGCCATATATTGCGGTATATATTGCGGTCTTGTTCCCTCTTCTCTAGTAAGGGGAACTGTGAGAACCCCATCCCATAGTCAGACCCCATTATTCATTTACCTAATGCAGGGGTAATCATCCCTATTCGTCTTCGTGCTGGTGCTGGTAACGACCTTAACCTACTCACATAAGGTGGAGATTCTCCTTTCTCACTACATGATCATCTTTGGGGAAGTTCAGGATATGGTATTGGATCTGGTGCTCTTTCCTTAGGGTGTTCCAGGTCTGACTATCTTACCTTCTTATCCAAATGTTGACTTCCCAGGGGGACGCATTTACCCTCCCCTCTACTTCACAACCTAACTCTCTTAACTCATCTGAAATTGCTGGACCCCAACTGGTGTGACTATCTTCCTCCTCTTCTCTATCTAAATGCAATCTACTCAGAGACAATGCTCTGCGTTCATCATTAAACATGTTTTCCTCCCCATGCCGTGGTTTAGGTATCAGGGATTGGTTGCCGCTCTCTTAAGTCTCATACTCACTGTTCTTATTTGCTGATATATCTTATCAATCATTTCTCCAATACTTTCTGAATCATATCTTTCCTCTTCCTGTGGTACGTTAGGTATTTCTTGACTTTTTTCTATCTTTGGAAGAACTTCACTTATAGGGCCTCATTACACGGTAGACGGTAATGGTTTACCGATACCATACCGGTAAACCCTTACCGCCTTACTACGAGGTCCCTTTGTGGGTTGGTACATTAACGCCTGCTTTTTGCAGGCGTTAAAAAACGAACCTGAAAAGGAACCGGGGTGCTAATTACGGTACCGCAATTTGCGGTCCCTAATTAGCGCCTTCCCCATTCCCATTATGCCCTATGGGGCAAAAATGGGAATGGGGAAGGGCAATGGGGGAAGGAGGAATTACCGCCTTTACAACCTTGGAATAGGGCGGTAATTCCCCTTTCCTCCAAGGCGGTACCGGTAAATTACCGGCATGAACCATGGCGCTAATAGCGCCATGGTTTACCGCCTACTGTGTAATGAGGCCCACAGTGTCCCATTGATCCTGTATTTCGTTGCTTGGTCTAACTCGTTCCTTAAGAACGAGACTGGCATCAAGACCTCACTGCTTTCTATTCTGTTGTATTTTTTTCTCCATCTCCCTTTGCTCTCTTGCGTCTCTTTTTGCTCTCTCCTCTTCTTGCTTTCATGCTTCCCTTCTTACTTCTAGTCTTTGCTCTTCTTCTTCTCTCCTTCTCTGTAATCTGTTTTCGTTCACTCATTGTGCCTCTTCTTCCTCTCTCTTTCTTTCTCTCCTATCCCTTTTTTTCTATTTCTTTCTTTCAAGTGTCATACTTCCTTTGTTCCTCTGCCCGCTTTTCATCTTTTTCTTGTTCTTCTCTATATATATGTTCCTGCCGGTACCAGCTTTCTCTTCCTTGCTCATCCTCCCTCAACCACTTTTCTCATTCCCTATCCTTCTTTTCTTGCTCATCCTTGTCTTCCCTTTGCCTAACCTCCTTGATGCTTTATCCATCTAACTTGAGTAATATCTGTCCTCCAATCCATTCGTTCTGTACAAGCGTTACGTCATCAGCCCTATCCTTTTCTCCTTTCCATCCCTTCATTTCTCAATCTATATCTGTTTATATATTCAATTTCTCGCATCTTTCTTCTTTATCTCATATGAACTTAAAGGCATCTTCCTTTCGTTTGCTCTCTTCTGGACTTCCATGAATACTATAAGCGAAGGGTTCATACGTTGGGTTACTATACCCCAATGCTGCTTTTAATTCCTTTAAAGGGTAAAATCATGTGTCCTCCGCATCTATGCTCTTAATCTCGGATGGAGTAAGAGGAGCCGAGGTCTCAGTGCTCTCCCCTCTATGCTGAATAAGCATCCATTCCTCCTGTACTTCGTCTTCTTTTTTCTCTTGATACATTTTCCAAACGTCTAAAAATGCCACTCTTTTCTCTAATTTCTTTCCCTTCTACGCAGCATGCACACGGTCATGTGTTGTAATACTGCTTTTGACAATGATCCCCCTTGTGGCCATGACATGAACATTTTATTAGCTGTGCCCTTTAACCATTCCGCACTGTACTGTTTGAGCTTAGGCGCATGTAGTGGTAATGTTTTACAAAGGTGCATGAAAGGAGTGTCCTCCATAATGACAAGTCGTAATTGACTGTCGATACTTACCAGATTGTTAATAAATCTCTATCTCAAAGCTTATTGCTCAGCACTTTTAGTCTCAAAACAATAAATATGAGCTAACACCATCAATCGCTGCTCAATCCTCAACAACCTATCTGTCTTCTGATTGACGCCAATCATTTACTACACTTTAACTCAACACTATGTCACTTCCAACCTTCACAACTTATTATCTCTCAAAAGTTCATACATCAAATAATACTTAAAATAATAACACAATACACAATAATAACTTTTGTGATCACCTTCCCTTTTCCTTACAATCATTTATAGTAAGAGGTATTCTCTCCACTCTACACAGTCCTGACTGTGCATATTCTCTCTCTTAATATTCCGACTGGAATTTGAGACATCTTCTATAAATAGGATTACATAGGCGTTCCTTTATCTACACAAAATGTTCCCATTGCCCAAAAATATTACAATCCTTCCCCTTTCTATTGCCAATTCCCTAAGTTTACTTATATCTGTTTAATCAACTCGAGGCCTTCGGTATCGACTCCTCCTCCAATTCGGCCACTTCACATTCCGTCCATGGAGTGCCCGTGGAAAACGAGCAGGGTTTTCATCAAAGAGGGACCTACCCACCATCTCGGTTCTTCTTGCAAGTTGATTTCTATCTGTCGCTCACCACAGGAAACTCCACGATCTTCCAGCTAATGGCGGGGGATGCCCGATAGTGCGAAACTCTAAAGTCAAACTAGTTTAGATCTGAAACCAATTGCACTGCTACCACGTGAGTTTAAGGCCCTTGGAATGTGTATCTGTTAATGGATGGGATTACACCGGAATAATTCTGAGTCCAAATAACCGAACAAACTCAAGAAGACGACAAGTTACTGTTTTATTAACAATTATCTAAAACATAGAGGTTACAACGAACATCAACGGACGTACGCTCAGTCTCTCAATGATTTCCACAAAAAACATAATTATATACTTCATTATGCATCCGAGTGACATCATACTACATGGCAATGGTGAAAAACCTTTCAAGGGTCGGGATTGGTTAAGGGAAACATCTAGAAATATAATCATATAGGAGCTAGGATTGTTATTGGCTGTCCTTTGTAAGGTGGAAAAATTATGCCTCCCTCTTCAAACATTGCACAAAATGTATAGACCCAAAAGTGTATACCAACTCTCATGGCATTACAATGTTATTTTTATTAGATAGCGATCTCCTTACACATGCACCCATTTATTTTTAATTCACAAATAATTCTTTATTTTATATCATACAAAATGTTCAATGCATAAACAGTGTATAAAAATTACTTACATTCATGAAAAAGTACACAAATTGAATGTCTAATAACAATTCATTCGATTTAGAGTACAAAAACACAGTTCATAACCAACAACGACCCGCACTGTATCACATACAACCCTCATCATTCATTCACATTCATAATCACACATGCTGTGCAAAATAAGCAAAAAACGTGCAATTAATAAGAACCAATTAAAAAGATAACAAAAGCAGGGTCTTACAACTCGACCCCAAAGTGCAGTGATAAGTACACGTTAATGCACCCATTCACTACAATACAGGCACATATCAATAATACAATTTAGATATGACAATTTTTCCCTCGCAGTTGTGATAACTGCAGCAACTCTATGTTGTCCGATGGAATTTGAAGCCAAAGTACTGCTCTTGCCTGGACAAAAGATGATGCTATCTCAGCATCTGCACTACTGAACACAAGAGCAGACACTGATAAATGTGTCCATTACCCATGGGTACATTGAAAATGTAAGGAAACACCTTCAGCATGCTTTTGCGTATCCTCAGCGCAACCTAGAAAAGTCAGTGTAAGGAATGAAAACCTACTACGACCTAAAGACCACCAAGAAGGAGAATGAAGTTGGATACAGGGACAACCTGTACAATTTTCAGAGGAATCAAACCAAGGAGCGTAGGTTCCTTCCCTCTTAGCACGGTGAAGGGGCGGTGAAATTGTCGATAAAATTTCACCTGTTGTCTATAAGATCTGCATCCCTAAAGGAGAACATACAGTAGAGAAATGGGTCCATATCAATCAGTTAAATAGCTGTCATCCCAGACAAGCTTTGAGACTGATAGAGGAGCCCAGTGAGGGGACAGCTCAGGAACCATCTGGAGGATGAAAGGAAAGAATGGAAACCCGGATGGAGAAGATCACATATATAAAGGGAGTAAAGTAATTCCCATTGTTCAGGATTGAAAATAATAATGTTTGTGTGGAAACCTTTCATATAAGTCAAATGTCAATGTGTGGTTTGGTTGTATAATTATGTGGTTTTGTTTGTTTTCAAATTGTATGTCTATTTACTGGGGAGACCGGTACTGTGTAATATACTTAACCTCTCTTTTACTCCTCTCTGCAAACTCAATAACTCCTTTATCTTCAGAGCCTGAGGGTAGGAGGTCCGAAAAGGGAGGGGTTCCAGGACCATACCCAAAATCCAAAGCGAGGGATGCAGGCCAGTGCGCCCACTCACTCTGGGTGGTAATAGGAGCAGACAGGCTCCGATGAATAAATAAATAAATAAGAAGAGACAAAAGAAAAACCCGACTCTCCCTTGCTCTTTCCTACAAATGACCCGAGTCAAAGAGCCAGGAAGGGAATCTGCGGGGCGCAAATCCAGCCCCAGAGTGACAGAAATTCAAAATCCATGCAAGGCCCATATTCTGAGAGTAACGCTGGCTGATGAGTGAGACCCATTGGAACATGTAGGCCTACTCAAAACATTGTTTTCCAATATGAGACATAGTGAATGAACAAAAAGGGGCCTCCCTCATCTTTACCAAAATGGAAAGGCACTCAGATGAAGGAGAGTGTGCCGTAGAACTGAAAACTGCCTAATGTGCCCAATGCACTCCAAAAGACATGTATTGCTGCAAATCCTGACTCTATAGACTGAGAAAAGGCACCAGTCGGCTGGGTAAAACAGATAGCAGGCAGCATGTTGCAAAGCAATACAAGACTGTGATTTGGAAATCGAAGTGAAGTCAAGTGACATTTCATTGACACAAATAAAAACACTTACTGTCCAACAAATAAACTGACATTAAATGGAAAAGCTTATTTGGAGTTTTAAAATGGACATCGATTTCCCATGTTAAACTGTGGCCTATGTGTGAACAATACAGAAGGGACTCATGTCTTGTCAACTATTATATTAAAGAAATACCTTACACATGGACAGAAACCCCAGAGGCAATGTAACATTGTACATGCAAAACACATCTTTTCGATTTAAAATGCTATTTCTCTCAGAATTATGCATGTAGCTTGCTGCTGCAGCTTCCCCCACTGAACTGCTGGGCTGTGTATCTGGATTTCTGACCTGAGGGACCTTTAACTGAGGCCCACCAGGAAAACAGATCTGTTTCAGTTAAAATGCCAAAAAAACAAAAGGGGTACCTGAAATATATCCTTAGACCTACAGGTAATGAAACAGGAAAAATATAGTGCACTTGGACTAGTAGATAGAGGGTGACAGAACACACTAGTATTTTGAACTTGGTTTATATTTCCAGGTTTTATTTGCTTTTATTCAAAACAATCTTTTCAAAACATTATTAAACAACATCGTAATATAACATAGCTCATTCCCTTTCCCTCATTCACACACATGTTTTGTTCAACACACAGTCCAAATTGGTTTTACGCATAGGGTAACAGTGATAAATATGTTACTTTTCTGATCATTAAAGATTGAATACTGATAAACGTCCCTTCATTGGTTCAAAATGACAAATATCTGTATGCTGTTATTCCCACAGATTTGTATGTCGACACGTGTTTCAGTTGCTATGGTCGAGCATCAACAGTCATGCTCTCATACTATCACAACCTTTTTCAGGACAAAACAACCAATTTTCTTGCATACATATCAGGTTGAGTCACACCATCTCCAATATTCCTTGCGGAGGCAGTAGAATGCAATAGTAATATCGAGTGCGTTGTGAATAGTTAGCTTGCTGGTAGACATCTGGGCATGATTATATATTTCACAAAGAATTCCGCTGAAGTTGGGCGCGGATGCCTGCGGACCTATGTTTAGGCTGCAGGGCTGTAGGTGAGCGGTTACCTTCCACTTGAATAGGAAGCAAAGTCGCTTGCTACAGGTCAGAATGCACCGTGAGCAATATTGAAATTGAGCGGTTGCCACATTTTTTTGTATTGACCAATGATGATTGGGATACTCGCGACTTAAGTAATGGAGTTTGGTTACAGTTTAGAATGCACCGCATTCACTGATCCACTGGTCCACCCTCTGTTTCTGTATATGTACCTTATCTGAAGGACCAGGGATTTAATTGCATTTAAACCCCTTTATTTATAATCTGTCCAGAACAGCCCATGGCTGCAGGGGCATTGGAACACATTGGAGCAATTAACTTGCTGTCAAAAGAAAGAGAATGCAAGGTGTAAATATCTTCTCTTTTTCGGAAGATCATTTTAAAAAATTGTTGGAGGTCCCTACGTTGCCTTTTGGAGATGTTCCAATTGGTGATTAGGTGGCTGCAACAAATGATGTTGATAAAATTCTACAAAAAATGAAAAAAATGACACGTACTGAATTACATGGCCAGTTCATATTACAGTATCTTAAATCCGGTATTATTTAGGAAGGCCTACAGGTGAGGAACATCCCGAGAATATTTGTTGACAACCCCAAGTTTCAAATTTTTTTTGTGAGGTTGGCAACAAGTGTTCTCAGGACTGGATTATCCTCATTGTTGAAACAGCACAAGAGGAAACAAAAAAAGAGGGTGAAGAATTGGAGGCTCTGGAAAAGGCTTTTTTGGAGAGTAAGACAGTGAGTGATGCGAAGAAACAACTTGAAGGGTTGGAGGAGGAAATTAAGAAGTTTAAACAATTAAACTTGGAACGTAAAATCAATAAACTACAGAAGGACGTTGCAAATTATAGTGAGGAGAGAATTTACCCTTACTTAAGACAAGGTTTTTTCACTGATCCACCAATTGGGGGTAATAAATACTGAAGGAATAACAGACATGCCACCTTCTCGAATACCTCTGGATCCTCAAGTGGATCGGACCCTTCCCTTAATGTCCAAGCTGGGACCAGCACAGGAGCGGGGGGGAGAGGTCAGAGTCAACAACGTCTTTTTTTCAGAGAGGGGCAGAGAGGCAGAGTGAAACAGAGACAACCACTCACTCTTTCTCAACTCTCATGCTGGACTTCCTTTGCATCTTGTACTCATGGTGGCCCTGAATCATGCTGTTCCCATCTTCATCTTGTATCCTGGCTTGCAACATTATGTGTTACTAATGACTTCTGCAATTGTATTCGCTCTCCACTCTTGCTTCTCCACTCTTTTTGACTGCTTACTCTCTTTCTCTCCTCCTTTCCCTTCTCCCTTTTCCTATCTCCTCCCCTTACTTTCTTCTATGCACTTACTCTATCAGAATTGTCCCTGGACCTAATATGATAGCAACCTCGTCTGTTTCCTCCACCCTCCCATTACTTTTTTTTTCCTCCCCACCACGCCTCTAGCACTATCTGAAATGTCGTCAGGCCTAGTATGATAGTCGCTTGTTTTGTTCCTCCCCTCCCTTTCTGCACCCCTCTCCCTCACCTTTTGTTTTTTTCCGGCTCTACCAGAAATGTCATCAGGCATAGTACGGTGGTCGCCTGTCTGTTTCCATTTCCTTCCCACTCTCCCCCTCCCTTCCTTATCTATGTCTTAGCTCTTGCACTATCTGAAATGTCGTCAGGCCGAGTACGATAGTTAATTTCAAATCCTTACTGTTCATGGCCTGTAAGAATGTGGTTGTATTTTCCCTTGTTCCCTCCCTTGCCTTGAAGCGCTTTGAAACACATTGTGTATAGGCGCTATATAAAAAAACAATCATATCATATCAATATGGACAGGGACAAGGAATGCAAACGAGGCAGTGGTACTTGAACCCGTGAACCAGAGTATCCATGACCAAATGCTGATTGTCAACTTGCCTCTTAACCATCTTGAAAAATCTGATCTGGATTTATTATCTAAAGGACTATTTTATGTCCCCACCACGAGAGCTGATGCCTTCGATACAGAATTAGAATTGCAGAGATTCTTCAGGAATATGCGCCTAAAACATTTTTTTAAGGTATACCCTCCTACCCATCAAGGGGAAAAGGGTACATGTGCTGACACTATTCCCAATGTGATTGTTTTAAAAGTGAAATATATTTTTGTTCCTCCCCCACATACATGTTCGCCTGAAATCATGGCCTTTGAAAATATTGTCACCAAGGAAGTGTTCAACGCTGTCAAGAAAAAGAATCATAAACCTGATAATTTAACCAAATGTGAAAGAAGAAGACTGACGAAATTATGTGGGGTTGAATCTATTACAATAAAACCGGCAGACAAGGGGGGTGGGATTGTGATTTTGGAAACTGCAGCATATGAAGCAGAATGTATGTGTCTTCTGAATGACAGGCACTCATCCAAAAGTTGGAAAGGGATCTGACTATGAGAATTCAAGATGAGATTAAAAGTCTCACTAATCACGCTGTCCAAGAAAAGTGGATCAGTCAAGATGAAGGCCGTTTTCTTAATAAGATTGGGCCGAAAAAGGCAGCATTTTATATACTGCTGAAAATCCACAAAGATCAAAAAAATCCCCCGGGTAGACCTATTGTGTCTGCGATAGATTCACTATTTGAACCTTTGTATGTATACTCTGAAGTCTTTTTAAAGACCTTTTTACTTGAGATGCCGTCTTTTGTAAGAGTTTCCACCGACATGATTAAGATCATTCATAACATCCAGATTAGTGAGGAAGATATTCTTGTAACTATGGATGTGGAATCTTTATATACGGCTATTCCACAAATGAAATGTTTACAAGTCTTGGGAGAATGTCTC
This sequence comes from Ambystoma mexicanum, assembly GCF_040938575.1. Lineage (NCBI taxonomy): Eukaryota > Metazoa > Chordata > Amphibia > Caudata > Ambystomatidae > Ambystoma > Ambystoma mexicanum. The sequence goes on along the minus strand of NC_090934.1, from coordinate 857,200,829 downwards.
AATAGAAGAACTAGACCTCACCAGCAACCGACCGAATTTGTTCAAGAGTGTATTCGGTTAGCTATGACCGAAACCTTTTTCCTCTTTAAAAGACAACCGTACAAACTAGAGAAGGGGGTGAGTATTGGGGCAACTTTTGCCCCAGACGAGGCAAATTTCTATTGGCCGACTACGAGGATAAATGTATCTTAGGGACCAATAATCCCCTTGATCGTCATTCGACACTTCGCTCCCACCTTCGAGTGTGGCGTTGTTATATTGACAATGTTTTCCTCATTTGGAGAGGTTCTATTACATCTCTGTTGGAGTTCCATGTTTGGTTGAATAAGTGTGATGTCAACATTAAGTTCACCATAGAATATAGCTATCGAAGGTGAGATTCCTCGATCTCTTGATAAGAAAATCGGAAGATCGGCTTATTACCACTCTTTTCAAGAAACCTACCGATAAAAATTCTCTCCTTCATTTCAATATTTTCACCCTTCCAGTCTACACCAGAATCTACCATATGGACAATTCATACTTATTCAACAGTATTGTACAGAAAAGGAGGAATTCAAAATTCACTCAGATCAGTTGAAAGGGGGGCTTGTTGAAAGAGGATACCCTAAAAAATTGGATAAAGATCATTTGAAGAGAGCCGAAAACACCACCAGAGATACGTGTTTGACTACTCCAGAAAAACGGGAGAACGAGCACTTAGTATGTGTGACCACATTTCACGCGGTCAGTGGAGATTTGAAAAGAATTATCAACAAATACTGGAATCTGGTTAAACAACCTGGTCCTTATCACAGAAACCTATGTTTGCTTTTAAAAGAAATCAGAATCTGAGGCAAGAATTGGTCCATACTTATAAAGAAGCAAATAAGGAACGATCGATTGCCAATCAGTGGGGCTTGCCCCCGATTATTGGGGATCACAAATGTGGAAAATGTGTGGCTTGTCCACTCAATGAGACTAAACGGGTATTCCATTATGGTAGCAAAGTATTGAAAATGAAACATCACACAAATTGTCTCACTAAGAATGTGATCTATGTCCTCAGTTGTCCATTCCAACTTCTCTATATTGGTAAATCTACCAGAGAAGTAAGGCAGCGTATATCGGAACATAGAAGCTGCATATGAAACAAAGTGGCAGATAAGCCTCTGGTAGAACATTTCACTAATTTTAAACATAAGGACACTGACATGAGGTGATTTGTTCTTCAACACATAAAAGTCAATATGCGAGGAGGCGATATAGGAACACTATTGCATCGCATTGAGCGACGTTGGATCCACACTTTGGACACAGACCGGAGTGGGCTTCATGTTTCAGAAGAATGGAACGTTCTTGTAACAAGAAAATTAGCATTTATTGCAGTTTGTATGGGAATAACTATTGTAGAGAGTGTGAGCCATATTGGCATCAGATATCAGCAATCCTGGTGATTTATAGGGTTAACGTTTGATGTTGTATAATATAGCTATATCAAGTTCACAATGTAGACAACACTATGTTCTTTCCTTATAAATTTAGAATTATTGTGCAATATTAGGAGATGGTAGCCGTAAAAAGCCACTGAACTCGAAATAAGGAGTTTTAGCTTTTCCTTCATTTTTTATTATTTTTTACCATCTCTAGTGATTTGAAATATGTAATTCAAATTATCATATATGTTCTGGGTGTTGACAGAATCTGTTGGCAGGATGTACGTCCAGAGTGCTCCACGTAATAAGAATGAACATAGTCCTGTTTTTATGCCCATGAAGGGTTATGAGAGAATAAAGAGAAGTCCTTTGTTTATGTTGAACCCACACAGTATACAGAGAGGTTTGATGCATTCAGTTGCGGTTCGTAACTCCGAAAGATTCTATAGAGTGAGCCTGATAATATGGTTAAGTAGAATGCAATAGTAATATCAAGTGCGTTGTGAATAGTTAGCTTGCTGGTATACATCTGGGCAAGATTATATATTTCACAAAGAATTCCGCTGAAGTTGGGCGCGAGTGCCTGCGGACCTATGTTTAGGCTGCAGGGCTGTAGCTGAGCGGTTACCTTCTACTTGAATAGGAAGCAAAGTCACTTGCTACAGGTCAGAATGCATTGTGAGCAATATTGAAAATGAGCGGTTGCCACAGTTTTTTGTATTGACCAATGATGATTGGGATACTCGCGACTTGAGTAATGGAGTTTGGTTACAGTTTAGAATGCACTGCGAGCTATAAATATGAGTGATTGTCACAGTCATTTTTTAAATTTTTTGGTGATGGTGGGGAGTAGCATCGATCCATGTATGTTCCTATAATGAGTCGCAAACGAATAATGGTAACACAGTTGGTGTGGATATTTTTTTTTTTTTTTTAACAATTTATATTATTTTAACAAACAACACTCCAAACATTACAACCATTTAGGAATTTGTGATCAATGTTAAAGCGTTTCATTATAAAAAGCACTCTACTGTCCTCCATCCCCATTAACTCGAGCCATTGCATCTGTGTCATCCACCTGAGCCTCTTCAGGTGTCTCATCCAAGTCATCTGCTTCGTGATCGGCCTGGTTGAGGTTTACCATCGAAGTCACCATTTGCCTCCAGGCTATCAGGGGACCCACCTCCTCCTCCCCACCTCTAGTACCTGCTTCATACCAGGCCGCAGTTTCTGCCTCTGCCCATTTCAGGAGGTCTGCCCACCACATCTTCAATCTAGGCCGGTGGGCCGACTTCCAGCACATTGCAATTCTGCGCTTGGCCAAGATATAAGCCAGGTCCTTCATCTTGCTAATATGCTTTAAGTTACGTGGCCTGGGAAAGCTCCCAAGCATGCATGCCCAAGCAGATCCAACATCAAGCACCACCCCACTGCTAGCCAATCTCGTTTTCAGTTCTATCCAGAATCTGTTCACTTCCGGACAAGCCCAGAACATATGCAGCAACCCAGCCTCCTCCTCCCCGCACCTGGGACATTTCTGTACAGCCGAGCCCCCGAACCTAGCTATTCTACCGGGGGTCAAATATGCCCTGTGGGTGACATATAGCTGGATCTGCTGAAGTCTTGCATTCCGGGACACCTTCTTATGGTACCTTTGGGCTCTGTCCCATTGTCCGTCTGTCATGGGTTCCCCTACCTCCTCCTCCCAGGCATGCCTCAGTTGAAGCAGCTCCTTCCCCGCCTTCATACTCAGTAACTCATATATCCGAGATATTTTGTGCCCGCCCTCTGAGACATCGTACATCATTTCTATGGTGGCATCAGGCTGTTCTGCAAGTACTGTTTCGGGCCACCTTTCCCTCACCAGTTTCATGATTCTAGAATGAGTAATATGTTGGCCTTTATGCACCCTGGTCTCCTCCATTAGTCTCTGGATTCCTAATGCCTCCCCCTCCTGCCATATGTCACCCAGGGTGGCCAGGTCCACCGGTTCCCAATGTCTGCGGACCCCTTTAATCAGTTGGGTGTCTCCCCCACATAACACCACCAACAGGACCTGTTGAGAAAGCGGATCCGGGTCACCCACAGTTCGCCATGCTCTACGCCAGACCTCCCAGCCCAGTTCCAGCAACCTCCCCTTCCCCAACACTTTCGTTTTAGGCAACCACACTGTCTCTCTAAGGAAGTAAGGGTCAGATTCCCCCTGCAAAAGCCTGGCTTCCGCCGAGTCATCTTCAGACAACCACCTAGCTACATATAATAGCTGTTCCGCCAGATAATATAATTCGAAATTCGGCAGGTTTACACCCCCCTTATCACACAAATTTTGTAATTTCCAAAGGGCTACCCTGTTCCTGGAATTGTACCATATGAAGCCCCTGCACAGGCTATGTAGTCTGACAAAAAAGCGTTTGGGAATCAAGTACGGGACATTCACAAAAAAGTGTAGCAGTCTGGGCAAAACAACCATCTTGAGCAAAGCTGCTCTTCCCATCATGGCTAGGGACAATCTGGACCAAAACACCATGCTGTTTTTGATACCTTCAATTGCTTTCTCTGTGTTGTATTTATGCTCCGCCTTTATCCTGTGGTATACATTTATGCCTAGGTATCGAAAAGTCTCGGTCTGCCAGGGTATCTGAAAAATGGGCAGCTTATCTGGTGGAATGCCCCTGTATTGCCCCAAGGGGAACACGCTGGACTTCCCTGGGTTTATCGATATGCCCGAGAGGGTGGCGTAGCGTTCCATCACCTCCAGGACATATTGCAGGTTCTCTTCCGGGAAGCGCAGGTAGAGGAGCATGTCATCGGCATACAATGATATCAAATGTGTGCCTCCTGCCGTATGAATCCCCACCTCTTTGTATTGTTGCCTAAGGCAAACTGCCAACGGCTGCAACGCAAGAATATATAACATGGGCGACCATGGACATCCCTGTCTGGTTCCCCTACTGAGTCGCCATTTATCTAAGATTATGGCACCTGTTTTAACCCTTGCAATTGGGAGCTGTATAACATCTTGACCCATCATATGTACCCCAGCCCCATCCCCTACCCTTTCAGGGTCGCCATCAACAATGGCCATCTCACTGAATCGAAGGCCTTGACCGCGTCCAATGACGCAATGGCCAGTTCACCCGGGTCTTTCTCTGTTTGGTCAATAATATGTTGTAACCTCCTATGATTGTCAGTGATGTTTCTGCCGGGGACGTAGCCTGTTTGGTCTGGGTGTATCAATCTGCCAATTACTCTCTTGGGCCTGTTGGCGAGCACCGCTGTGAGTATTTTGCTATCCTGGTTGAGCATCGACAAGGGCATGTAGGACCCACAGTCTACATCCGGCTACCCGGTTTCAAGAGTGGGATGATCACTGCTTCTCGTAGGGACTCTGGCAACTCCTCCCATTCGTAGGCCTTGTTGAACATGGCCAGCAGCGGCTGGAGCAACTCCTGCCTGTACGCTTTATAGAATTTGCTGGGTAATCCGTCCGACCCAGGCGCTTTACACGTGGGCAGGTGCTGGATCACTGTATCAAGTTCGTCCGCGGTGATTGGGGCCTCTAAGTCTGCTTGTTCCAGGTCGTCTAAAGTGGGCAGACCTATATCTTCTAGTGTTTCCAGAATTTCTTGGCCCATGTCTCCACCTGCGTCCTCATACAGGCGTTTATAATACCTGATGAACTCTTCAGTCACACCTTCCTGGGTATCGCAGATCTGCCCCTCCTCTCCCCTAATTTCTCTAATCGCTGGTCGGGGAGACTCATTTTTGTATAACCAGGCAAGCAATCTGCCCGGCTTGTCTCCACCCGCATGCTGCCTTTCTTCATATTTCTTATAATTCAACTTACATAGCCTATCCCATAGCTCACTGCTAACACCTTGCAGCTCCCTTATCCTTGCACCGTCTTCCCGGGTGGTCCCCCTTTATGCAACAAATCCTCTAGCTCCCTTTCCGTTTCCTGCAACTCCCATTCTATACCCCCTGGAGCCCCCTGGATTTTGATATAGATACCCCTCGCACCACCACCTTGAATGCCTCCCATACTGTTCCCACTGATTGCACGCTGCCAGTATTAATGTCAAAATATTCCGTGATGGCCTCCCTTAGGTCCTCTCGGAATCCTGGGTCCTGTAGGGCTTCAGCTCTGAGCCTCCACGTCGAGATACGCGCCCTAGGGGGATGGTGTCGCCACTCCAGGACCAAAGGGGAATGGTCCGAAAGCACCCTTGTTTTATATTCTGCTCCCACCATTTCTCCCGCTATCTCAGCGGCAGCGAACACATAATCCAGCCTAGTGTGCAGGTCATGCGGCGCTGCGTAATGTGAGTAATGCCTGTCTGTTGGGTGCAACCGCCTCCACACATCCTCCAGTTTGAAGTACGTCAACAGTGTCCACAACGCTTTGGCTGCCGGAGTGGGTTTTTCTAGCTTACTATTTGACCTATCCATCTTGGGGTTCAGGGGGCAATTGAAATCACCTCCCCACAGTATCGCTCCACCTAGCATGGGGCTGATTTTACAATATAAAGACCTAAACTAAGCCGCTGTGTCCTGGTTAGGGGCATTTAAGTTTATAATATTCACTTCTCAGTTCTCCAGGAGCCCCTCCGACACCACCATTCTACCTTCTGGGTCTATTGTCGACCGTAGCAGCTGAAACCGCACATGCGGTGCCACCCATATGACAACCCCTCTTGCGTACGCTGAATATGTGGCTCCTGTGACACTTCCCTTCCATTTTCTCTTAACCACCTCCAGTTTCTCTTTGGTGAGGTGGTTTTCCTGTAATAAAGCTATGTTGATCCTCATCCTCCTCAGGTACATCATTACTTTATTTCATTTTAGGTAACTATTGAGGCCCCGCACGTTCCAGGTCACCACTCTAAGATTACCCGACGCCATTGACTTGGTATCCTGCCTCTCCTCTCAGTTTCCCATTTCGCTTCTGATAACACAGAGTTTGCCTCATTTCCCTCCCAACCCCAACAGCCTCCCCTTCCCCCCCTTCCCCAACTACATCCCACTGCAAACAACCCTTTCCCTCACTCCTCCCCACCCAGCCCCAACAAATGCCCAGCTCCATCCCTGGATCTCAGGCCCACCCGCGTTTGGTCCTTCCTCTGAATACCTGAGGACAAGAACCCAGCATGGTGTCACCGGAATACCAGTGACCTAACTAAGCTTAATGCTATGGGGGTACAAGGGTTGGCTCCCAGGAGCTCCCGCGTATGTGATTAAGATTATTCAGTTCATAAGGATCATGCATGCATGTACATTCTAAGCAGCACATTCCCTGTCTATATTCTAGTCCCAGTGTCTTGGCTATGTCACCCTGGGTGCCACAGCCACATATTAATTATCTTCTTCAACTCCTGTCTGGATACCCGATTCTTGGGGGCAGCTCTGCGTGTCCAGCCACGCCCATGGCGTCCTCTGGGGTTTCAAAAAACAAAGTTCTGTTCTTGTGGAACACCTTCAGTTTGGCCGGGTAAAGCAGCATATACTTGTGGCCTGTTTCTCGCAGTCTTCTTTTCACCGCCCCAAAAATCATTCTGTTGCGCTGCACCTGCAAAGTGTAGTCTGGGTATGCGGTTATCTTTGCTGTCCCCTTTTCAATTGTTCCGCCCTTTCCGGAAGAATTCAAGTATTCTTTCCTGATCCCAGTAATTCAGGATCTTCGCAATCAATGGCTGGGGAGGGGTCCCTGGTGGCGGCTTCCTCATCAGGGCCCTGTGCACCCTCTCAACAGCAAACCCGTGGGTCAGCACCCCTCCAGTTATTTCCTGCAGTAACATAGTTTCGACGTATTCCGTTGGGTTGTGCCCTTCAGTTCCTTCTGGCAGTCCTATAATGCAGATATTATTCCGTCTGGCACGTCCATCTGCTTCTTCCGCCCTGCTTTCTAGGTTGCCCACTCGCTGCACAAGGGCATGAAGTTCCGATTTATGGGCGGCGTAATCCGCTGTGTTCGGGGCCATCTCCTTTTCCAGGTCCCCGGTGCGCTCCGCCAATGTCCTAACATCTTGTCTAAGGAGGTTTACCTCTTCCTGGACCGCCCCAACCTTAAGGTCCAGTGCTACTTTCAGTTCATTCATAGCCAGTCCCAATTTAGATTCCCAGGCAACTTTCAGGTCCGCAATCGCGGTGAGCACCTCCTGGATTGTGCCCGGTGCCTCTGAACTCCCGGCAGTAGTTTTATCCTTACTCCTGGCCCCTTCTGCCCTTGGCGATGTCTTAGCATAGTCATCCAGCGTGGGCTGCTTGCTCTTCAATCTTACGGTCTTGTTAGACATCGTGCTGTAACGGCAAGGTGTGGGCCCACGAAGCAACCTCTCTTCTGAAGGCCTACACAGTGTTGGACGGTTCCCGGTATTTGGGCCCAATTCGACCGTGTCGGAGGTATGTACCGACTGCCTGTTACACTCCTGGAGTGGGCTGTGTCCTCCTACCTACCAGTCTTGGCTCAATCCACTTATGCCTGTGCGTGCGCTGTAACTCTTGCAGACACTGGTGGTCGGGCGCATCCACTGGCTCCACACACTTCCGCTCCGGGCCCCGGCAGGACCCTATGGCTCCTTGACCAACAGTGGTGTCATCAGTGCATCCACCAAGCCCCGTGCCAGCATAGGCTACCTCCTGCGTGCTCTATCGTGTGCGGCATATGCCCTGGAGCGAACTGTGCTGGTCTGCCCCGTTCTATGGGCAACAGGGACTTGCAGCACTGGGACCTTGTCCGGGCACTCCGCTGGTCCCTCTCTCTTTCGTGGATATTAGTGTGGAGTTTCTGGCATCTGGTGAATGTCCCTGGCCCCAGTGCATTCCCCTTCTGTCCTCTGGCCTAGGCACTCAGGTTCCCTCTCCTCGGTCTGTGCATTACATTGGCAACCGCGCAATTGTTGCGGGTGCTGCACTATACTGGGGGCTAGTGCCCACACCCACGTTCCAGGGCTGGTTGTCCGTTCCTGCGTTCTTGGTAGGTGCTCTGCAGGAGCCCAACTGGGCGCCACCTTCGGGGTACTCCGGTCATATAGCGGATCCCCCAGTGCCCAGAGAGATCTCTGATTCAGGCCTTCTTGTGCTGTTCCCAGGTGCAGCAGGTCACGGCTCGGTCAGGCTCAGCGCCCGCTGGCTCTTTCGCTGCCGTACAGGAAGGATTCCGGCACCATCTCACTGATGATCCAGATCACTGTGAGGGCCGGCGTCTCTTGCCTTGTCCAGCCCCTCCCAGGCCTGACCCTGCGGGGGCCTCCGCTTCACCAGGAGCCTCGGGACCCAACCGCGAAGCACAGAGCGCACAGCGCCAGCCGTCCGGCCGTCCCGTGCTCACTGGCAGCAGTGCCGCCGGGGACGATCCACTCCGGCCCTGCGCTGTGTCTGGCGATCGGAGTTGGCAAAGATCCCTTGCCACTCCTGCATTCGTTGCGGGCTTCGGTGCCCGCTCCTCAGTCTTGCAGGACTTCCCAGCCGGATTCTTTATTCTGCTTACGGGCTGGGCTGCGCAAGTACCATAAAGCCGTAGCGGGCTTAATCTCAGCCGTACCAGCTTATGTTAGGGACCGCGGCACTGTGGTCAGTTTATGGCCCTTTGTCCTCTGTCCGCCATCTTTCCAGTCTTCAAATCACGTGCACCTTGCTGCTTTTCGGTGGCCGTAGCTTCAATTTCCTGCCGCTGATCAGACCCTCACGGTGCTCGATGTATGCACCAGTCAATCATACATCAATGGGTATGCTGCCGGCATGCATATTCTCCTGGAAGCTTTGTTTTTCTAAAGGATCGATGTCGGATCTGCGGGCGCTCCTCTAGGGCACGTCCTTTCACGTGGCCATTTAGCCACGCCCCGTGGATGAATCTTTGATTCTGAGTAATTAGAATATGGAGGCGTAATCACATTGGTCCCCCTTTTTTATAGGAAGTGCAAAGAATATACATACCCATACGAAAAAGAATTGTTTGGGGTCCATAATTTGGAGATTGAGGGGAGTTACCAAGCACTCTTTGAGAATACTATACACTTCTTAGGTGTATTGACTAGGAGAAGATGAGTTAGACTCTGTTCTCTGTTATTTTCACAGGGTCTACAAAACTTTATTGACGCCAGTGAAGGATCTAATCCAATACATCTATCTTCATCCCCAGATTGGTGGCATGGGGGTGAATAGGATGCTATGTGTTTACTTTTTAAAATTGCACATGTGACAATACTAGCCACCTTTAAGAAGAAATATGGATGACACAAGACCTTGATAGGTTTTTTCTGTATGTTTTTTTAGATTTGAAAAGGGTTTATTCCATTCCATGAAGGGTAGGCGATCTATATTTTGCCCTAAGTCCTGAAGAAGGTCCCGAGAAAAATAAGGACAGCAATTCCTTTTATATTGGTCAAAAATGTGTCAACGACCACACGAATGGTCTGGGAACTACAACCAGATGTTATATGATACCTGAAATTAAGGACTGGGATGAAATGTGTGTAAACATTTGTGTAGGATTAGAATAGGACTGCACAATGTATAGTAGGCCATAATGGTTTTATGTATGTATGTATGAATGAGAGAATGAGGGATTGAGAATATTGATGCCTGAGATATGAAAGAATTGTGATTGTATCTTTAAAAATGGAAGAATTGTTTTAATTAGTACATGCAGTCATATGTTGATGCAATGAACTATTGAATAAAATTTGTATTATTTGAAATAACTATCACTCCCACTGGTCCACCCTCTGTTTCTGTATATGTACCTTACCTGAAGGACCAGGGATTTAATTGCAGGTAACCCCTTTATTTATAACATCTGTACAGTGCGCCACAACACTCTGAGGGTGAGGGCACCAGGAGGTTTGTGATTCCCCAGTGCCACAGAAAGTCCCTTTTGGATTTGGCTCACCAAATTCCTTTAGCTGGTCACTTGGGAGTGACTAAAACATTGGACCCATTGGCTGTGCACTTTTGCTGGCCGCAGTTTGGCGTAAATGTTAAGGAATTTGCCCGGTCCTGCCTGACTTGTCAAGCTACTGGCAAGTCAGGCGGTGCCACAAAGGCCCCCTTAATTCCACTGCATGTGGACGGACGGCCTTTAGAGAGAATAGGTATGAATATTGTGGGTCCTCTGGATCCTCAAACCAGTTAAGGGAATCAATACCTCTTGGTGGTGGTACACCACACCACAAGGTACCCTGAGGCTGTCCCGCTGAGAAGCCTCAAAGCCCATGTGGTTGCGAAAGCTCTGATTGGGATATTCTCCCATTTGGGGGATCAAACTTCATTTCAGCATATATGAAGGCTATGTGGCAAGTGTGTGGAGTCACCTACCGGTTCTCTACATCCTTCCATCCACAAACCAATGGGCTTGTTGAGCGGTTCAACAAGACCCTGAAAGGCATGATAAGTGGCTTGGAAGAGCAACTGAGGAGAAAATGGGATATTCTCCTGCCATACCTTCTGTTCGCCTACAGGGAGTTGCCACAGAATGGAGTAAGGTTTAGCCCCTTTGAGCTTCTGATTGGGCACCCTGAACGAGGTCCCCTGAGTCTAGTGAAAGAAGGACGGGAGGGCAACCCCTCATCCCCTGCACGAGATGTGGTGGACTATGTACTTGGCATTTGGTCTAGAATAGCAAAGTACATGGAACAGTCAACGAGAAACCTAAAGTCCAATCAGGAGCAGATGAAGCACTGACATGACTAGAAGGCCACCGCGACAGTCTATTCTCCAGGCCAGTGGGTCTGGATTGTGGAGCCCGTCAAACACATTGCCCTTCAGGACAAGTGGACTGGGCATTACTGTGTGCTGGAAAAGGTCAGTGAGGTGAATGATCTCATTTACATGTAAGGACCTAAACAGATGTGCAGGGTCTTTCACGCCAAAATGCTAAAACCCCATTATAGCTGGGATGACTTTGTCATGGCATTAGTGACTGACGCAGGAAAAGACCGATCCCCTCCCAGACCTCCTGCATACTGAAGTCACAGATGGGTCAATTGAAGGTGTCAACCTTGCAATTGACCTGTCAAAACAGCAACTCCCAGACTGTCGCTGTTTATTGGGACAGTTTGCTGGTCTGTTTTCACTGACTCCAGCAGATTGGTGCACCCATGATTTGGACACCGGAGACAGTAAGCTGGTGAAGAGTAGGATTCACCAGATATCTGATAAGGTCAGGGACACCATCAAGGAGGAAGTTACCAAGATTCTTTCCCTAGGAGTGATGAGCCATCCCACAGCCCCTTGGCAAGCCCATGGTCCTGGTCCATAAAAAGAGCAGTGCTGGGAAGACTGAGGTTTGTTTTGGTGTTTTGACTACACCGGGCTCAATTCAGTCAGGAAAACAGATGCTCACCCCATTCCTCGGGCAGATGAGCTCATTGAAAATCCCAGTGCTGCAAAGTACATGAGTACCTTCGCCCTCGCGGCAGGGAACTGGCACGTCGGCTTGACAGCTGGAGCAAGAGAGAGGTCAGCATTCTCAACCTCAGAAGGACATTATCAGTTTACTGTGATGCCCTTCAGATTGAAGAATACCTCTACCACTTTTCAGCAGATGGTTAACCAAGTTTTGTCAAGGCTGGAAAACTTCAGTGTCGCCTATTTAGATGAAATTGCTGTCTTCAGCCACACCTGGGAGGATTACTTATCTCACCTGAAACAAGTGCTTCAGGCACTGCAGAATGCAGGTCTGACTATCAAGTCCACAAAGTGCCAAATAGCAAAGAGCACTGTGACTTACCCTCCTGTCAGTATCCAGAGTGCATCCCCTTTCCTTCTTGAAACTGCCTATCCTCTGCATCCCTTTACAGGGTGGCTTGTATTTTGTAATAATAAAGTAGATATGTGTATGCAACATTGACTGGACAGTCCCTTTTATCATTGGGTAATAATTGTATTTTCACTTTATTGCAACTAACCAACGATCCACGACCTTGCAGAGATAAGCCTGCCGTTCCGTCCATGTTACCAAAATTGGACAAGGAGGTTTACAATTTGCTTGTGTTTCCAATCTGTTCAGATCCCTTCTGGTGTACTAGAGGTGTGTGGCGGATATTGGTTTAGAAACCGATATTCATCCCTGGACCACTGGTGCCCTAGAAGGTGATTCGTCAAACACACTCTGCATCAAGCAATCAATCCACATATTGATATGTGTCCTAGAAGTTCTGTTTGAGGCACGTGGTGTATAGAACAGTACAATTTTGACACTGCAAGTAGCAAATGTTACCTGGGCAGGTGATCAAACGTTGCACTCTGTCACAATGTCATTATAGTTACTCTGTCCACGTTTAATGGCACGCTTGTTGTATATTTCATATGTGCACTGCCAAAGGGCTGTTTTGAATTACCAGGGCTTGTTGAATAATATTTGCAGAACGGAAAGCTCATAAATGAGTGCTCGGCGAGTGGAAGTGGCGTGATTGATATCTGTCCATGCTACACGTGCAGGGTGCTTGTAAGCATTTTCCCCAGATAGCAAGCAAAGGGGTCCTTTCTCTTATCCCTATATAAAACAAATGCTATACATTCTGACATGTTCAATGATCGTCAAAGTAATATTGCTTTACAACGTACGATACACTAAAATGCCTGAGGTATTGTACCCATCAGTGATATCATATGTGATGTCATCATCTGTGATGCTGTTGGTGGTGGCATGGACAGTGAAGCACAGTGGCCAATGTATGGTTTCCTAAGGATCCATAACTGACACTTCTTGAGGTTTTGTTGTGTTAAGCAGCAACCATAACACCCCTTTAAAAAAGTTTAAAAGACTTTGGAAAAAATAATTTCACCTGAAATGTGAGAGCAGAATTAGTCATTTCAGCCAAGTCAGACCCAGCGACACGCTACCCAGTGGCCATTAGCTCACTCCCATATCCGAGCCGAACGGACACTGCTATCATTAGCAGTCCCAGATAATTACACAATTCTACGAGCGGACAGACACACCTCCCGAGGTGGAGGCATAGCAATCATAGCGAAAATCAGTCTAGACATGAGAATTATCACAACCACCACTATGAAATCCTGTGAATGCCTCACGGTCAAAATAGCCATCGCTAACTCCCAAACCCTAAACATCATCCTCATCTACAGACCACCAGGTCCTATCGGAACCTTCGCTGAGGACATCTCGACATCCCTGTCCAATAACCTCAAAAATACATCCCAAACAATAGTGCTAGGAGACTTTAACCTAGGTTACAATGACAATAAGGATATCCAATCTACTGCAATTGCTCTGATCTTGAAAGAGCTGGGATTCTCCCAGAAAGTTGAATTACCCACCCAAAATAAAGGTTGCATCCTTGATTGGATAGCAGAGCACAACTGTGAAGGAAATATTACTGATTCCGTACCTCAAATCTGGACTGACCACCACCTGCTATTATTCACAGTGACGACCAACCGTGCTACTGCCCTGTCCTCACTTGCCCCACCCTTGCCCACGAGGAACAAAAAACTCATGACAACGGAAAAACTAATGCCCATCATAATACCTAAATTGAACTCACTACCAGACATTATGGATCCCAATCTGTTAGTTGAACAGTATAACGAAGCTATGACATCAGCCCTTGATCACATAGCGCCGTTTAAACTAAGTAATAGCAAACCGAAAAAAACATCTCAACTCATGGTTCACGCCCCATCTAAAAAATCTCAGGCTGACCAAAAGAAAACTTGAAACTATCTGGAGACTCTCCCCATCAGTTGAAAATAAATTCAACCTTTCCAAAGCCTCCTCCCAATACAAGAGAGATATACTATTAGCCAAACAAGAAACCTACAATACTAGAATATCTAATTCAAAATCAAGTGTCAAAGAACTGTTCAGCATTCTAAAATAACTGGAAACTCCCGTTGTACCTCAAGAAACCTGCACCAAGGACAAAAAATGGTGCTCCAGTATACAACTTGCCTTAACAAATAAAGTAGCTAATCTACAAACGAAAATTGCTCTCAATAAGGCATCCTTAACACCTCACATCCCCCAGATCTCAGCGCCACCACCACAGCCCAATCTTGAAGCCCGATTCTGCTTTTCTAAGTTATCTACCATAGAGGTAGAAAAGGTCATCCTGGGACTTAAACCGTCCAACTGCAAAGGCGACCAATGCCCAGCACAACTTATCAAGGATGCTGCGAGAGAGCTATCGCCATTTATAACCAAGCTTATCAACTCCTCCTTCACCACAGGCTCAGTACCAAACAACCTAAGAGAGTCCTGGGTACTGCCACTATTAAAGAAACAAACTCTTGACCCTGCCATTCCCACCAATTTCAGGCCCATCACGACTGTGCCCTTTCTTCTAAAAATCCTAGACAAAGTGGCTTACATACAGATACAACATTTCCTAGAGTCTAACCATTTACTTGGAACCCGTCAATCAGGATTCCGCCCGCAACATGGGACTGAGACAGCTTTAATAGATCTTAAGGCCCAAATAGACGAATGTAGAGATAACGGCCAAGCAGCCTTACTCCTCCTTCTGGACCTATCGGCGGCATTCGACTTAGAGGACCACACAGTCCTATGTAGTCACCTTGACTCTGCAGCCCACTTCTCAAAAGAGGCTATAACTTGGATCAAGTCATTTCTGAGCAACCGGACCATGAGAGTCTTCGCTCCATCAGCCTCAGCAGATCCAATCCCCATAACATGCGGCGTACCACAAGGATCTTGTGTGTCACCCACCCTCTATAATGTTTTCACGAAGCCCCTCTTCGATGAAATGGATCATCTGGGTATCGCCTACACCAACTACGCAGACGATACCCAGAACCTCCTCCCGCTTTCAGGAGTTTACGTCAAGGACCTGGCCCTAGTGAACAAAATCTATAGCATCGTTCAGGCATGGATGGCCACACACGGCTTATGCCTGAACGATGATAAAACAGAGCTTATCATCTTGGGCACCCCTTCCTATATATCTAAACTTAGCCCTGATTATGACAACTTCATTATCGATGGGAACAACATAAAAGTAGCTAATGAGGTGAAAAGCCTAGGATTCTACCTAGACGCCACCATGAACTTTACCGAACAAGTTAACTCTCTAGCCTCTGCCACAGCATATACATGCAAACTTATCAGAGCAAGCAAACAATTCCTTTCTACAGATAGCTGCCTCTGCCACAGCATATACATGCAAACTTATCAGAGCAAGCAGCATAGCTGCATTACACTTGCCAGAGCCCTGCTACTATCCAAACTGGATTATTGTAACGGGCTATACATTGGGGCAAATAAACAGACCATCCACAAAATCCAAGTCCTCCAGAACAACGCCTTGAGAGCAGCACTCAAGATTAATAGAAATGAGCATATATCCTCTATAAGAAGAGAATATAAATGGCTCTCCACCGCTGATAAAATCCAACTCAAGATCGCCTCCCTTACCCACAAATGCCTTAATAACAAAGCTCCTCCATACCTCATGGACAGATTATGCAAAAGAACCTCGTCCAGAGCAACTAGAACAGCCAACGCAAACTGCCTCCAAGTTCCGCGCTTCAAACTCTCCACCATAGGAGGAAATAGCTTCCCTGTCAAGGCTGCGCAGTTATGGAACTCCCTCCCCCATGACATCAGAGAACCCCAGCCTTTCGCCAATTTTAGACAGAACCTAACTAGGTGGCTGAGAGCCAATGACAGCTAACTACTCTAACCTTGACCTAATATGTCACATTGTACATAACTGTATATATAACTGTATATTATGCTCCTACGACTATGCAGGAGCATGTACCTTGCCTCTTTGTTCCTGGAACTCTCCTTGCACATGCCTGCCTACTGTAACATTGTTGATGAGTGCACTTTTATGCTTCTATCATGTATCTGCATCTAGCCGAGCATACCTGTAACCAAGCTCAGCATATTTCTGTATTTTCATATTTTCTTCCTACTCTATGTACCTGTAACTAAGTTGAGCATATACTTGTCTGCTTGCGCCCTGATGCCCCAGGGTATGGCGCGCCATACAAATAATAAACTAAACTAAACTAAACTGCATTGTGGGTATGCAAATCTGCTCACATGTGAAGTCTGTGCTCCAGGAAAACGTTTTTGTCTATAAGGATCCAGACTGTAGTGTACTGATGAGCCCTGATAAGGGTGAACAATGTGTGCAGCTCTCTGGATCCCTGAGAGCTGTCTGTGGTGGGTTGGATAATGCAATGTATGAAATAGCACTGCCTTATTACACGTGGAGGTGATCCGTATTCCAGAAAACAGGTGTTGCCTAGAAAGAATGGCACATTTGCGAACACAAATGTGATTTCAAAATTGTAGTGTAACCAGCGGACACTGTTTATTTAAGAGATTAGTTGATGTTTTTTTTAATTTATTGTATTTGGTTTGGTGAAGAGAGTTTTCACTCCAATCTAGAAAGGGCATCACATCATTTGACATTCAACCAGAGCGTATGTGTTGTAAATAACATTGGATGCTACTGGAAATTGCTTTGAATTATGCAGGGACCTAAGGATTAGCCCACCTTCTCATAGCTGTATTGAATAGATAACACGATAGGCGTGTGTTTTAAGCGATTGTGACTGTTATCATCTGGGACATGGCAGTCTGTGTACTTAGATAATTACCGAGTCCCGGAGTCCTCTTATGGTAGCAAGATGATCAACAACTAGGCCAGGACTGTGGAAATATTGAACAATTGCAGGACAGAGCAACCACCGGAGAGAAGACAGCAGCAGAATCCATGAAGACGAGATGAGGCTAGAACAAACGGCTTGCTACAATGTAACAAGCAGTGTTGTCATGCACAGCCAACGGAAAAGGATGCCACGTTGGATTGGTGGAGCGTCATGATACTTAGTGCAGGCACCATGTTGGAAAGGGTGAATGCGCATTCCCCATGTAATGCCGCAATGTTGAACATCCTGTTTGCACCATGACCCCACAGTCGTGCCTGCAGAAGACTCGAGTTGCAGCCCGGCCTCCAAGCCCCGGTCTTTCACGTTGCCATGATAGCTCCATCTGTACCAGAGGGAGTACAATTAAGGTCATGCCCTGCTCACCATGACAGTCGGCAGAGTCAGACAGAGGCTTATGACACCAAAGCACTATATCTACCCTGAAGGGCTGATGCCCACAGGCCTGATTTCACACATACCTCTCAACTCACATGCTTTTGGCGGGTGTCACCTGCCATGAAATCAGTTCTCTCACCCACCAAACTCCTTACATGTCCATTCAGGTCAATGGGCTCTCAACCACCCAAAATTAAATTGTCTGTTTTCACCTGCAAAAGGGACAAACAAGGTTGAGAGGTATGCACACACGTTAACTGTGAAGAAAAATAGGCATCTCTTGACCACATAGTACACCCCACATCAAAAACCTTCAAGAGTTAAATGTTGGACTAAGCAATCTTTATGTTAAATAAGAAAGAAAACCACAGTGATAAGGGTGTCCTTTGAGATTCTGTGGCCCTCAGTACGAGGTTGCCGTAGGCCTTCTACCAACAACCTCGGCTTACTGTTTCTGCCGCCTGATATCCCAGTAATCCCGGGAATATTACCAGTGACCGCGGAACGGTAAATTCCGATTCCCGTGGAATCTCGTAGGACTCCATGGGAAAGGGTACACTGTTAGTAACGATGCCGGTGCTTCAGTGATTTATCTGCCGCTAGGGGCCTGGACTACTGGAAGGTCAGGCCTGCCGGTAGTTCACAGGCCCTAATGACAGACTCGGAGGGAGCTGTTCCAGAAAAGGTGCCAGGAACGTTGTTACCCGCACATTATTTATGGACCGCTTCATTTATAATGAAGGGCTGTGCGATTGTACAAGAATGATATTTTATAGCAAAATATAAACTGTTTTATTTGACCAAGAAACATTTTTCAAAATAGCCTATGCTTTTTGTCCCCAGGTTGTATGGAAGGCGAGAGTGGGCCCACCTTTGAATATTGGGAAGAGCTCAATCAGGTCTTCATTTCAAAAGTATCTGGTATTCAAGCTGAAAGCAGGTCTAGTGGTGAACAATCTTCCAATATTGCAACTTGGGGGGTTTTAGAAAAACACAAAATAGGTTTGAATTCCAGTTAGTGAAATCTCAACAAATAACACAGTAATAAATCTTAACAAAATTGTCCCAGGATCCCTGGGAAATTTCAGCACGCTCTGTTGCCACCTGCAGGCCACTTTGATAAGGGGAATATCAGGCCAGTGCCCTGACCATGTGCAATTAGGATTTTGTAAATAAGTGAATACATTCTTATTGGATCTGGGGCCGAGGGTCAGATTTAGGGAGTCTGCATGTTGCACCGTTGCTAAGTTCCCTGCCCGACTCTAATGGTTAGGGAAAGGTTGACCATGGATACTGGGTACTCCAACACACAAAAATTCACTGACCTGTTTGCCCATTCATAAAAAGAACAGTAGCCCCAGTACCGAGCCAACTGCTGGTGAAATGCTATGCTTGTGATCAGGGTCGGCCTTAGGGCAGGGCCGCCCGGGCAACTGCCTGGGGCGCCCTGCCATTAGCCCTCTGCTACGCCAGCTCGGGGGAGTCTTTCAAGATCTCCCCTGACCTGTCGTGGTGGGAGAGGGTGTCGCAGGTGAGATATTGCCCCTCCCACCCTGCTCCTGTATTCTATCTACTATCTACCAGTGTTACTGGGTGAGGAAGAGGACGAAGAGTAGTGGATCACTCCAGAGAGAACCCTAGCAAGATCCAACCAGTTGTACTGAGTAAGACACGCTGGCCTAAAGTGAGAGGGGGAGGGAAGTATTCCATTTCTCTGGAGCTAAAAGGGAAGCCAGTCCCAAACCTCATGGATTCAGAGAGCCGTCAGGCTTCAGTATGCACTTTGTTTACCTTGAACAGTTGCTCCCAGGGAACCTGTGTGGGTGGAACCCAGTAGGTATGCCAGAAGGTCTGCCTAAGGTTCATTGAGGAAAGTGGTGATTTCAGCTCAGACCTGGTAGAAATGGCCAGGTAACCTGAAGAGGTACTTATAGGGATGGATTTACTGAGCTTGACAAATGGCTCCAAGAAAGTCAACATGAAAAAGACTGATTACAGGAATGCCTTCCAAGAAACCAAGAGAGAAAATCGACTATTGGGCTGGAAATACAGGATGACCTGAGAGTAGCCGTGAGACTATAAGCGAGTTTTGAAAAAATCTGTTAAAACTCCCAACCAGCTGGAGCTTGGAGGAAAGAGGGTGATATTGTTAAACGGTAAATGTATAGTGCCTCCTTTATATTTATATTGGCCTAAGCCTAGTTGCTCTACGAGGAAAACCACGTTGCAAAGTTCTGATTTTGAGTTGACTTTGCTGCCATTTTAAGATTCATCCGCCATTTTGATTTCTACTCGTATGTTTCTTTCGTTCTAAAATGGTGGACTATGTTTTCAACTTGCAACTAGGCTTCCTGACCTTTGAGTTCTGTTAATGTTTAGACTGGCCAAGAGCCGACTGTTTAGACTAAGCAATGAGGCCTTGCACTGCAATTGAACTGTTGTTTAAGTGTTGTCTGCGTTCATAAGACTCATCCGTGACCACACATTGGGGACAATGTAACACAAACCTCAAGCGTAGACACAGGCCGAACTACATTGTGTAGGAATATAGAACAAGGCTTACTGCAGGATTTGAGAACATACATCACCATTGTATCTCTATGGAAATACAAATTTATGTAATCCTTTGTATAATATTGTATATTCTGTATGTGAACCAGGCACAAACTCTAGACCACGAATTATTAACGTGACGAGAGGCTGGACAATATTACTGGAAATTGTATAAAAGTACTACCGTTTAGACATCCAGCACTCTCTCACCTCTCTCTGTCGGTCTGGTACACATTGCGGGGTGTTGAGTGCCAGATAGCTATCTGCGTTGCCTTGTAAAACTGTACAGTAATAAAAGATCTGTGAATCTTTCAAGCCAGTGAATTGCGTATTTCCTTTGTGGTACTAAGCCTCGATATTTTCTCGTTCTTTCAGATGGCGCTCGAATAGGGACCCTCAAGATTGATGCCACCTCGTTGAATGCGGCTATTGGACCGGGATCGGACAGTGAGAAAGGGGGCCCCTTCTTGGATGAGACGCAACACCTCAACAGTACTGCACGACCCGATCCCTGGACGGTGAGCTTGCGGTCCGAGACGGCATCTTGACGAGGGTCCATATATCGAGGCGGGCAGTTTTGCCGAAATCAGCAACCACGAGGGTCCTTTGTTGTCCGTAGTAATCCGATCAGACCTCCCTTAGTCCTTTGAATCAGGTGAGTCGTGCCCCGATTCCTAAGTATCCTGATATTTGATTTGTAGTATTGTTCTTGCGAGCACAATCGTTGCCAGGTAACACCAGTAATCTGACATGCCTGGGAAATTGTCTGCCTGTTTCAGGGCATTATTCCGCAGAGACAGACAATCTTTGGAATTTTGCCGTCCGGCACCACAGGAGGGGTCGCCGGCATGTACTATGTACTGTAAGTATGGCATTGGTAGCATAGTATTTAATGATATTTGGCACAGACAAACTAGACATGCTTCCGGACTTCAGTGGCCAATCAACGGTAGCTTTGAGATTTCCCGTATAGAGTATTTACAATCTATATTGTTAAAGAAAAAAGCTAGACCTGCAGCATTCGATGTAATACAAAATTGGAAAAAAGAAGCTATACAGCAGCTTAACAGTAAAGAGAAACATGTATGTCGACATATGTCGAATGCCGAAAAAGCATTATTATATGATCAGCAGAAACAGAGTCTGATAGAAACATGGATAGGGCTTTTCAACTTGGCATACAGAATATATACCTGTCTAAAGATTTCCATGTATCAGATGAACTAATGAATAAACTCTTAAATGAATGAACGCCTGGTGCTACTGCACCACCTCCTTACGTACCTATTCCTGTTGCTTTACCTCTTCCTGCTGGCGTTCCTCCTCCCGTAGTAATTCCTGCTCCTCCTATTGTTCCTCCTGTTGCTCCTCCGCCGCCAGCTATTGCTCCGGTCCCTGTTGTTGTTCCTCCACCTGTACCTCCATCTTTTCCAACTGTTGTGGTTCCAGTAGATTTGTCTTTGGCACCAGTAATAGTATCTGCACTGCCTGTTGTACAGGATATATCTACACTTTCTTTTCCAAGTGGTTCTGCTCCACTTGTAGTTGATAGAGGAGTGAGTGGTGAATCAAAAATCGTAACTCGTAATACAGTTTCTGAAGAGAGAAAGAGAGACTTGAATGCATGGGCTAGACAATGCATAGAGAGAGGTGTACAATCTGATGTCTTACCTACACTCTCTAATCTGGAAAGTCTTCCTGAGCAAAATGTCTTTATTGAAGGGATGGGAATACATTTAATTACAATGTGGAACAGATTGAAGGATGTTGATAACCCACAAAGGTTGAGGGATTTGAATGTTTTAGCTTATTCAAGCGATACTGTGGAGAAAGTATATGAGCACGTTGAGAGGGTTTTTGAGTTTAGAAGGGAGTTAGAAAGGTTACAGAATGATGAAATAGATGGTGATGGTTTGGATACTTTTTATGTACAGAAACGGTTCCTTCCTCTTTGTAAGTCGATGAGTGAAGAAACACGAATTTGCATAAAAGATGCACGTAGACATGTCGATATCTCAGGTAGAAGTATATGACACGTATAGTCAGTATACTCCAGAAATTCAGAGGAAAGTGATACAGGTAATGGTAGAACACCTGCAGGATGAATGTATAAAGAGAAAGATTTGTTGTCCCGCAGAATTATTGAATATCTATAAGAGAGCTTTTTCATCTGACACTGCTTCCACCACTCTAGCACTTGATTTAGCTCTGTTGCTTAGTAAGCGTTCGGAGTTGCCTGTTTCACAGTTGCCTATGAGAGAGGTTCCTCCGACATTTGTTCCTAAAGTTGAGGTTCCGGCTAATGCCGCAACGGGTGTAGCCGCCTATGATATTGATGCACATTATGTATCACAGTTCGTCCACGTCCACGTCCCTTTCTCAAGACAAGAAGTGAATACTATTAGACAATCCATTCCAGACATTAGGAAAAATCCGACAGGGTTTTACAAAGAAATAGAATCTGTTTTGCAGTCGTCATTTTTCACTTTGGATGATATAGATTTGTTGTTTCCTGTGATCCTACCTGCTGATTTATGGAAACAGATTAGAACTATAGATGATGCAGAAGAGTTGGGTGACACATGGGATTGCTTGGTTAGGCAAGATAGAGAATTAAAAGCTGGTGAAAGACCACCACAGGTGATACTGACTTTGCCAGATAGAATAGTGAAAAAATTGAAAACCTTAATTCCCGAGAGAAGGATTGTTTGGGACAATCTCACTGCTTGTACCTAAGGAAAATCTGAAGGTGCTACCAAATTCTTTAATCGGTTTGAACAAGTATTCTCAGATTTTAGTGGACAGGATTTAAGCACCGAGTCCGGAAAAAGAATATTCGTGGACAAATTTGTGCGTGGATTGTTGCCTGATATCCAGTCACATGACTGCCTTTATGCTACAGAACAAGAAACTAAAGGCAGGATTGATTTGAAAGATACACCTTTGAATGATCCACAAGGGGAGCTATTTTGTGATGACTCCTGCTTCAAGCTTCCGGATGGTACATCCACGGCTGCTTATGCCATCACTACACTAAGCACGATTGTGGAAAACAAGAGAATTTCGCATAACTCCGCGCAGGCCGCAGAGATTATTGCACTGACTCAAGCTTGTGAACTTTCCGAAGGGCTTAGAGTGAACATATTTACTGACAGCCAATATGCTTTTGGGGTGGTTCACAACTTCGGTAGACTATGGGCAGAACAAAGTTTCTTGACCTCACATGGGACAAAAATCCAATATGGCACCTTGATAGTTGAGCTACTCTCAGTGCTTGCGCTTCCCACTCAATTAGCAATTATGAAGTGCATGGCACATCAGAAAATCGTAGATGATGTAGGAAAAGGAAACACTTTTGCTGACCAGATAGCCAAACCGGCTGCTACTGACCTCTATTCAGATATGAATTCTACAAGGGAAGCCACAAACACTTGTACTATAGATGAGGGGGTTGATTCCATAAAAAATATTCAAACAGATGCCACCTTAGAAGAAACTAAACCATGGGCTGAGGGTTTGGCAAGGTTGGATGAAGAAGGGTGTTGGGTAGATAATTTAAAGGGAAAATGGATGTTACCAAATGCGTATGTTACTGCAATGGTTGCAATGGCCCATGGTCCCACTCATATATGTGCTAGAAAGATCTGCAAAATGTTAGAACTGGTCTGGGTAAATGTTAACATCTCGAAAACTGCTGAGTGTTTTGTCCAGAGTTGTATGGTCTGTCTACAGCTTAATGTGGGGAAAGGTACATCGACACAGAGGGGTACTTTTGGTCCACCCTCTGTGCCTTTTGAAGTGATTCACTTTGACTTCATTGAAATGGAACATTGCAATAACTTCAAATACGTATTGGTAGTCATTTGTGCTTTTAGTAAATAGGTTGAAGCCTTCCCTGTGAAAGATGCCACAGCAATGACAACGGCCAAAACCATGCTTAAGGAATATTTTCCTAGGTTTGGTCTGCCGAGGGTCATCTGGTCGGATAATGGTTCACATTTTATCGCTGCTGTTATTCTGCAAGTATGCGCGGGATTACAGATCGATAAACGGTTCCATTCGGCTAGACATGCTCAAACTGCTGGACTTGTAGAACAGCACAATGGTATTTTGAAAAATAAAATAGCTAAGGTTTGCGCCCGGCAGTAATTTGAAATGAGCAAACGCCTTACCTATAGCTCTATTGTCCATGCAAACAACTCCACAGACTAGAACTGGACTCTCCCCCTATGAAATTATAATGGGGAGGCCAGCTAACATTTGGAAACTTCCCAAGCCCCAATAATTGAAGGATGTAGAACATGTACTTCTCCCTGAGTATTGTGATCGGTTAACTAAAAATCTGTATTTGATTTATCAACAGGTGCGAGAAGCCCTCCCAGTTAAATACGAGGGGCCAGGTCACAGAATCCGACCCGGCGACTGGGTGCTCACAAAGTCATTTGAGAGAGCATCCAGTCTCGCACCGCGCTTTCCAGGTTCTATTGGCCACACAGACTGCCGTACGAGTAGTTGGGAAACGACACTGGATCCATGCTACGCATGTCAAGAGCATACCTTTCCCTTTGCCACATGACAGAGAAAATACGAAGAAACCTACTTGCACCATTCCCAACGATCAATCAGTCTTGAAAAGTAACAAGGGTATTTCGGATACACTTCCTGAGCCTGCGGGGCCTGGGGAGACTGCTGCTTTGTCTCTGAACTCTTCTGTAGATCCTTCTGCACCCTTGCACGATTCTGTTGTTATTTCATCACTTCCATCAGGAAGCAACGACACACTGTTCGCAGATCACACGGTACCAGGAGTCACAAGGTACAATCTGCGTCCACGGCACTAGACTTACTGCACAGCACGGCTGTGCCCACAGGAAATGATTGTTGAGCGTTTCCTTTGCCACTTTTGTGCTGAAGTATAAACAAGTGGCTGGGGACTGGGAAAGACTGTCTTCAATCAAGAAATCACGTGATCAGGAGATCACTAGCAAATGGACTACAGAGTTTTTGTTGAAAAAAGAGCTTTGAGGAACAATGCCTGTCATTATCTCTACTCGTGCGGAACAATCGAATAATCGTGTGGCCAACAAAGACATTGGACGATCAAATACATGGTCCGTGAGGACATATTGTTTTCTCGTGATTGCGTTAATTAGTCTCACATTATTGATTGCTTTTGGGTTTTGGTATATAGAAGGAGTACGTCCACTTGAAACATTTTTGTCTACTGAGAATGTTCCTACTATGTCTACACCTTTCGTGCACTTGCACACTCTATCTGCAAGGGACTCCCAACACAGACAGCTAGCACAACAACACACTTCTGCTAATAATGAATGCAACTCATGCGATTCTGAATGGAAGGAACTGTTGGATCTGTTTGCATTTGCCACAGCATGGGGAAAAAGGGTTGAGTTGATATATTCATCCTTTGCCTTTAACTACTGCATGTTATGCCTCTCTAAGGGCACTATTCTTTGGTCGCTGGAATGATAGCATCTCAGGGAACTTTGATGGGACTAATTTGAATGAATTTGAAGGGCGAGTCCTGACGCCTCTGGGATGCTCACTTTTTGCAAATAGGAGCAAGCTTAATGTTGCTTCTATTAGGCCTTCCGATAGTCTATCTCGACCTTTCTAATCTCTGATTTCTTTCAAAATGGCTCCTCTAGGCAACCGGGATGCCACACCACCTTCTTATACTATCAATCACAGCCCCACCTCTGTCTCTTTCTGCATAACAAGGAATGGTACTCAGTCAATGGGCGATTTCAAGGGTTGTACCAATGTTGCGAACTTGACCAGTGAGGACAGACTTTTGCATGTAGGTGAGCCTGTCTACTTTGTTTGTGGCAATGAAGCTTATCCGTGGCTACCTAGGGATTGGCAGGGAACTTGTTATTTGGGTATCCTGCTACCAGGGATATATGTAGCTAGTACCACTGAGATCTCTAGGGCTCGTCCAAGGCCGGACAAGAACAGTGATACCCCTTCACAAGTCTTGGGTGATGTAGCAAAATCCTTTGTACTATTTTGGGGACAGATCATGAATTCCGAGGATATCAGGAGACTAGCGAGAGTGCTGGAGAGAACCATCAACCACTGACATACTCTACAATATGACTCTAGAACAAAAAGCAATTAGATGAACCAAATCGTGTTAGACGTCATCCTGGCTGAGCGTGGTGGAATATGCAAATTGGTGGGGTCCGCTTGCTTCTCTAGATCTAATAGCGATTGATATATCCGATGAATGTGATTCAGGATGTATTGACATTGAAATGTGGAGTTACGAGTAAAGCAACTATTTTAAGTAAAGCTCTTGACTAATGCCAAAAGGAGGATTTGTTAAATGGTAAATGTATAGTGCCTCCTTTATATTTATATTGGCCTAAGCCTAGTCGCTCTACGGGGAAAACCGCGTTGCAAAGTTACGATTTTGAGTTTACTTCGCTGCCATTTTAAGATTCATCCACCATTTTGATTTCTACTCGTATGTTTCTTTCGTTCTAAAATGGTGGACTATGTTTTCAACTTGCAATTAGGCTTCCTGACCTTTGAGTTCTGTTAATGTTTAGACTGTCCAAGAGCCGACTGTTTAGACTAAGCAATGTGGCCTTCCACTGCAATTGAACTGTTGTTTAAGTGTTGTCTGTGCTCATAAGACTCATCCGTGAATACACATTGGGGACAATGTAGAACAAACCTCGAGCATAGACACAGGCCGAACTACATTGTGTAAGAATATAGAACAAGGCTTACTGCAGGATTTGAGAACATACATCACCATTGTATCTCTATGGAAATGCAAACTTATGTAATCCTTTGTATAATATTGTATGATCTGTATGTGAACTAGGTACGAACTCTAGACCGCAAATTATTAACGTGAAGAGAGGCTGGACAATATTACTCGAAATTGTATAAAAGTACAAACGTTTAGACATCCAGCACTTTCTCCCCTCTCTCTGTCGGTCTGGTACCATTGCGGGGTGTTGAGAGCCAGATAGCTATCTGTGTTGCTTTGTAAAACTGTACAGTAATAAAAGATCTGTGAATCTTTCAAGCCCATGATTGGTGTATTTCCTTTGTGGTACTAAGCCTCGATATTTTCTCGTTCTTTCAATATGTGATAAAGTTCTCTACCTGCCTGTGATGGTCGGAGGTGGAGTAACCACAGGGACTGGGTGCACTAACGGCTAAACGATGCAGAGTCTGACAGAGATTGGTCAATAAGCCCCTCCAACTAGCACTACCCCTTTGAGAGACTGGGCAAAATGCAACTCAAGTACATAGCACTTGGGAAACTTGGAGCCACTCCTGTGGGACAGCACACCTTACAAGGAAAAGGAAGAGAGAATATGGCTTACCCTACTGGAGTCCACAAGTCCCATATGCGGGAAACACAGCCACAAGTGCAGGGATATGAGAACGAGAATTGTTTATAGGAAGTGCGGCTCTGCTCTGTGAAGCGGACCACACCATGCGTTCAATAACAATTCCAAGAAGGTGCCGGCCTCAGATATCGACTGGGCTCATGGATCCATGGATCCAAGGAGGGAGGTGGTGGAGCCCAGAATGTGCTCATAATAATGAGTAACAGTTCAAATAGGCTAATCACTTTGCAGCCTAATTATCCCAAACACCTGAGAAGGATCCCAGGAGAGATGTCTGAAGGTACCAAGAGAGACCCTACAAAAGAGAGGAAACTTGGCAGAATGGTGTGGGAGTTGGTACGAATCCAGGGAGTTTGTCACCTCTCCCCAAGGGGGTGCCACCCCTTTTGGGACTAGGTAAGGGAGCCCGCTATGCTAAACAAAAACAACCCCCTAAGGGAAAAAGGTATGTGGAATCCCTATGGAGGTGACTCCAACGTCTCCAACTTATGGGACAGGAAAACCCCAGGGAAGAGTACACATCAACATCCATCCCCCCAGACTGTAACACCTCCATGAGGTACGTAAGGGCTAGGTTGTATGATAACCGTATACCCCATTCAGTAATGGCTGACTCTGCCTCTGACCCAACCTATGCCCAATCTCCATGAAAGACTACAGAGAAGCGAGAACACCAGCCCCCAGAGGATGATCCCTATCAGAACCAATCAGGGAAGAGTATACAGAGTGTTGGCAGTCTTCCAGGACCGCCGCACTGTGAGCCCCCAACTCCCCGAACACAAGACACACAGATTCCGTGTTGGTAGTGTGGGCTCCCCGGTGGCTCTGAGGCCACCGGGAATGCCCCGTTTATTTATACCTGCACGCAACGGAGTGAACGTAACTCTGTCGCGTGCGCACCCTTAAAGGGCCAGTGCTACACAGAGGTCTAGCAGTGTTTAACCGCACAAAAGCAACAACAGGGGGTGTCGCTGGTAAGAGAGAGAGTACGACAGACATGGCATGCTGGCACACTACACGCACTGAGAATGTGTAGAAAGGCTCAGCGGATGAGCAGCCGGAGCAGCCCTGCGAGGCAGCAAGAACTTGGACAAAGTACCTTGGATCGCCGAAGTGAAATACTGGGAGCCACCTACATGTTCCTACATGAGAGTGCGGTAGAGGAGAGTTGAAGTTACTGACGGCCAACATGGAACCCAGATGATGAGTTGGGTAAACTGCTTCCGAACAGACTCCACACCCCTCCCAAGTGACAGCACTCAACACAATCAGGTACACATTTGCTCCAGTGGAATGGGAGACAGATGGCAAAGCAAGAAAGAGAGAGAAAAGCCACTGAGTATTGGAAGAATGAGAGAACTCCAGAGCAGGCAATAAGAAAGAAGCAAACCCTTGAGTGGGGAGCAGGGAGAAGGAAAGCCCCAGAGTGAGGAGAGAATGAAGAAACCCCAGAATGGGGAGTGTACAAGAGACAATCCCCAGAGAAGGGAAAGAAGGATGAAACCCCAGAGTGAGGAGTGTGCAAGAGACAAGACCCAGCGTTGAGAGAGAAGAAAAAAGTCTGCACTGGGGAGTGAGCAAGAGGCAAGCCCCAGAGAGGGGAGAGAAGGAAGAAACCCCAGAAAGGGGAACGAGAAGTAGGACAGCCCCGGATAGGGGAGAGATGAAAGAGAGCCCATGGGGGAGAGAGCAGGAAGAACCCCTAGAGTGGGGAGAAAGACAAAACACCAAAAAAGGGAGAAATAGTAGAGACATACCCAGAATGGAGACAGAGAAAGAGGAAATCCCTCGAGTGGTGAGAAGCTGAAAGAAACCCAGACTGGGGTCAGAGAAGGAGGAAAGCCGCAGATGGGGGTATGATTAAATGAACCCCAAAGGGGAAAGTGAAAAGTAAACAAACCCCAGTGTGGGGCAAGACTGAAAGAAACCCAAAACGAGGGACTGAGAAGGTGGAAAGCCACAGAATGCGGGAGAGAGTGAAAGGACAGGTGAGTGGGGAAAAAGAAAGATGAAAGACTCCCTGAAGGGAGAAAGACTGAGATGAGAAACTAAGAGGCATGGGAACTGTAGATATAGGCAATGGCCTATTGTAAAGAGTCCTAGGTTTGGGCGTCAGAAGCCAGCAACCATCCATTTCAGTCAGCAGTTCCCACAGGTATGTCTTTGTTGTCTTGTTATTTTATTCTTGGAGGTAGGGATAGTGACTAGGTTAGAGGTAGGGATAGTGACTAGGTTAAAGTAGGATTCAGGACTGAGCACTACATTTTGGTTTAGAAATCCTGGCAAACACTCTTTTTTCTTGTTTCTGTTATGTAGTAGGGCTTATATTTAGAGGCTTAGGGTAGGGGTAGTCCTTTTTGACTTTGAACATAATAAATGTCTGAGAATACTGTTCCTAGGTGCCCGACCCCTGCGTCTGGGCTTGTCACTGAGTCCAGCGATTGTGATGGCATGGTACTTGAGTGTTGTTCACTAGAGGTGAGGAAAGGGACTGATGTGGAGGAGAGGCGAGGAGGTGACTTGGAGACCAAGAGGTCGGGTAGAAATCGCTAGTGATGGAACATGTAGCGAACCAACTGGTGGGAGGGCTGATAAGATACCAGGAGGACACAGTAAACAACAGATGGAAGTGGAGAGGAGAGATCAGGAGGAGGTGGTGAAAGAACAGGTAGGAGAGGAGGGAAGATATCAGCAAGAGTGGCAAATCAACATGTGAGGAGAGAACATTTTGGGTGAGGAGAGGACATTTTAGGAGAGGGTGGGAAATGGGAGAGGAGATGGGATATTGACAGGGGGTGGTGAGGGAGCAAGAGGAGGAGTGGAGGGATCATGAGAATGAGTTCAGAGATTTGGAGAAAAAGAAGTGGACATGAAGGAGAGAAGGAGCTTGGGATGGCCCGGCCAGAGAGGGGCGGTACTCTACATATACAAAAAGTCTGGTGGACAGGTAGGGAGGACATGATTAGGTACAATCATATGGCAAAATAGCAAGGCATGGGTGGGAGTTCAGACAAAGGCTCCATTTAGAAGAAGCACGTAGGGCAGGAGGAAGGAGGAGGGGCCCAGTTGAAGGAGAGTGTTGAGGAGGGTAGCCAGAAGGTGGAATTGTTTGCCAGCAAGAGAATACCTAAATTGAGGCTATCAGAACTGCCCTTCAGTCTAGATACCCAAACAGAACCCTGTGGGAAGCCTTGGGCTGAAGCTTTTTGACTCCCAGCCTCTTCTCGGCAGTCACTCAGGTTTGGGGAGCAGAGTCGTGCAACCCTTGGTCGTGTAGACTGCAGAAAACATGACAATGATGAGCCAACAACTAGCGGGCAATGAGACACAAGTGCAGGGGACACTTTACACGCCCTACGGACCATGATTGACTTGAAAACCTCCCAAGGATTTGCCAGGAGGGAGTCAGAACTTTTGAGATGTTGAAGCTTGAGGAACATTACTTTGAATTGTTTTTCATGGAACTTAAGCAGAAGAGAGTTTGTGATGTATCCAATGGAGAAGCCATCCTTTCATGTTTTGCACCCGTTTCGACTGATAGGTTAAGGCCGAAGGAAAAGCTTGCTCAATGACTGCCCTTTAACCCTGGAAAAAGTCAGTTTTGATCTGTCCTCCCGTAGACCCCAGGAATCACCTTCAGACTGGTCCTTGGTTGGAAAGGAAGAAAGTTGGAGGGGGGAAAACAAGAGAAAGAAAGCGAGCACGACATTGGTTATCTGTATTATGTTCATTCAAAAAACTGTGCATTTTTAATATATAGACAGTTGATAAGAACCCTTCCTGGTCTCTTTGTGTGCTAATCCCACTCAGCTTATTGACAGCAACCAGATGCATTTAAATATTATGATCTGCATGTTATAATTTATAAACATGAATATACATGACAACAGAGGAACAAGGGCCTACGGATCCGAAAACATTGTGGCTTCTTTGGTGGACAACACAATACACAATTCACACTGGGAAGATCAATAAACTAACACGTTTGTGCCTACCTCATATATTTCTTTTTAAAAAGATTCAAAATATCAAGTTCAATCTTCTGATTTAAACTTAGTGCAACCTGGGCCTCGAGTTTGACACTAGTCTGAATCGGTAGAACCATACATGCAAAGCTCAATGAGCCAAGTGTGACCAGGGGTCCTTGTAGGCATCACCCTTGCTTTCAAGCTGCAAATTTACAACATCAGTCATTGTGAGGAATCCGACCATCCGCAGGGTGGGTGTGCACTCACCAAGACTTTTTTGAATTTTTAAAGGAAATTGATTGATGGTATATCAACCTCCGGAAAATGCGGGGGCTAATCCGCACTCATTTTCTTATGCACACCGCACAACATACACATAGACTTGTGTTCTCTGGGTGAACAAGGCCTACGGGTGCCGTCCCCACTATCATATTTAGTTGGGATATGACAGCTAGGAGTACACCATGTCATCTCAAAAGGGGGATGGCCAAACCTTCTCCCTGCCATCACCAGCCTAATTTACTAGTGTAGAGGAGCAGCTGAATGCCTCTGCAGGAAGTCCCGCCCGCACCTCCTGTATGTTGGAAGCCTAGATTGTGCCATGCTTGACACTAGCAGTTGTGACCATACACCAGAGAATATTAGAAAGAAGGTACCCTCTTAGAAAGCCCTACCAAATGTATTCCCGAAGAGATGATAATCTGAGGGAGGAACTCCCCGAAGGAATATCTAAAGAGCGAAAGAGGAGCTGGTGACATCACAAGAGACAAACGTGACGCATTAAGAATACTGGCTGAAGAGAATATATGGACCTTATAGAAACTAATGACCAAGTTAAGAATCAAGTAGACCTAGAAAAAGATTGCATGTGTGTGATGCACTGCAGAAACTGCAATCCGTTCAATAACTGTACAGATGCTGTAACGCAAGTAGACTAAGTCATCATAGAGCTTGCCATATGTAGTGAATAGACTGCAGGCGGAGCCGCCATTGTATAGAAACTGGACATCGATGTAATTAATTTAGTAAGCCTGGACCCATGGAGAGGAAAGGCTGAGAGCTGTGTCGCAGCAAGAATTAGCTGAGATTGTGGATACGAATGGCGAAGCTGTCTGGCCTGGTATCAAAGCTGAAGCGAGCCAAGGCCTGTTATCTATTCTCAAAGACAGTGAATGTGAATCATCCCTTGTTAAAGTGCAAAGAAAGAACACCAAGCGTGCTATGTTTTATTCAATTAAGACATTTAAATGCTGCAAAATGGACTAAATCGTGGTCTCCTGTCACGTGAGCCAAGGATGGAAATAGAGTTGAGCTGGAGTCCTAGAACAACAATAGTGCGTGCTCACACTCCCTTATATTCCCAGAGACAAGAACACTCTGCAAGACCAAGTTCAAAGACAATCTTCATGGCAGAAGGCATGGGTGATGACAGGTGATGGGCTAATTGGGTGGGGAGGTAAAGTCAAGTCCACCTCCTGGCAACTGGGTAAGATCCCACGTGCTGCTAAGTGAACCAAATGTTCCAGACATGGCACAAGCTTGTCAACCAATTGTAGAAGGCCATATAACGAAGGGCCTTATAGTTTGAGAGCCAATGATATAATGTGTACTTAATAGTTTTGAAGATGACATGTTTTAGAGGGAGGCATAAGTTGTCCACCTGACAGTAGAGATCCAATCACAATCCCACCCCTTATAGAAAGTATACTTAGATGTTCCCCTTGAGTGTATCACAGTCCCTCGTAGGTTTTTCTCATTTGCCACGTAGTATGACATCACGTATGGGGAAATTTTAGTATTTAAATGTGTTTTTATGTGAAATTAACAGAGAGCTCGAAAAAAATGTCTGTTGATGTCCATTGTAACTCCCTGTTTTAGACAATTGTTAACAAAACAGCAACCTTTGCTATCTTCCTGAATTGATTTGATTATTTGGTATCATAGTTATTCTGCATCCCACCCATTGCATGCGTGCTACCCAAAGGGCTCTAAGCTCATGTGGTAGCACTGCAGATGGTTCAAGATCCAAACTAGTTTGTCCCCAGTCTTTCGGTTGATCGAGTATCCTCTGCCATTAGACTGAAGGTCACAGGGTTTCCTGTGGAGAGCGGCCGAATAGAAATAAACTTGCAAGAAGTGGACAGGTCACCCTTTGACAAAATCCCTTCCCAGTTTCCACAGGCTCTCTGCGGACGGAAGGCAAAGGGGTCGGATTGGAGGAGTCTATAACGAAGGCCTCAAGGCCTCAAGTCGATTACCGAATGAATGGTGAGTAGACTAAGGGGAATGGCAAATGAAGGGGGTGGGGTTGTGATACTTTTTCAGTAATGGGAAATATTGTATGAAGAGAAAAAGCGCCTAGAGTCCTTGCTCAAGGGAGCTCAGAAGGAGACATCTCAAACTCCAATTGGAGTAGAGTGAAATATATAACGCATGAACAGGTTCAGGAAAGGTGACATCTCAAACCCTGTATAGGGCATTAAGTAAAGGTGAGAGAGAAAAAAGGTGATCACAGGGTTTTTATGCAAGTCTATGCAAAAAGGACGAGCATACTCGTCCTTGACACTTAAGGGGTTAATGTGTAAAGTCAACTAGTCTGCATGCTGTTTGTGAGTAGAAATATCGAAGAGTGATAGAAGTTGTGAAATCATTGTCAAAAGTTGAGGAGCTATAGTAACTATCTAGTGAAGAGGTTGGTACCAATCCAGAGGTAGTGATAGCTGATTAAGAAATTAGAGGATTGAGCAGCGATTGATGGTGCATGCTCATATTTGTTGTTTTAAAGGCATTGAAAAAGTGGTGATTTAAGCAAAAGTATGAAAGTTATTTAATAAATCTGGTAAGTATTGACACTCAATTGAGACTTTTTACATGGGAGACGCTTCTCTTAAGCACTTATGTAGGACACTGTCAAAGCACATGCCCAAGCTCAAACAGTATAGTGTAGAATGGGTTAAAGGCACGGCAGATAAGATGTTCATGCTGTGGCCACAAGGGGCATCACTGTCAAAAGCGGTATTGCAACATATGACCACACACTTGCACTCTGCATACATGGGGAAGAAATGAGAGAAAAGGTTAGCAATTCTAGAGCTCTGGAAAATGTACCAAGAAGAGAGGGAAGATCTGCCACCTGATGAGTGGATGCTTAGTCAGCGTAAGGAGGAAGGTGTTGAGCCCTCAGCTTCCCTTACCTCACCTGAAGTAAAAGGCACTGATATGGAAGAAATAGGGTTGTATCCTTCAAAGGAGTTGAAAGCTGTGACGGGGTATTGTAATCCAATATATGAACTGCCTGCTCATAGTGGCGATGATGGTCCAGAGGAGAATAAGAGAAAAGAAGAGATCTGTAAGATCATGCAAGGCAAAGAAGAAAAGATTGAGCTGTTGAATATATCAACAGAAATGGAAAAAGAGATAAAAGAGATTAAGAGATGGAAAGGTGAGAAGGATAAAGCTGACGACGTAGCGCTCGTGCAGAACCAGTGGCTGGGAGGACAGATATTTCTTAAAATCAATGGGAAACGCATCGAGGAAGTTAGGTAAAGAAAATATAAGGTTGAACAAGACAGAAGGGACAAAGAACGAGAGAAGAGATTGAAAGAAGATGAGCAGAAAAGGAAGAACAGGGAGTGACAAGAACAGATGTATCAGTAGGAACAAGAGAAAAAAAAGATAGGGCAGAAGAACATAGAAAATATGACAATAGACAGAGAGCGATACAAGACAGGGAGAGAAGAGAAACAAACAGAGAAGGGAAGTGGAGGACAGAAAGGAAGGAGTAAGGCAGGAAGAATGAAGGCAAGAGGAAGACAGAATTAGAAGGGAGTTGAGAAAGCGAAGAGAACTAGATGAAGAAATAGAATGAGGACGGAGACAGCAGGGTATTGATTCCAGTCATATTTGTAAGGAATGACTAGGACCAAGCCCGAAAATACGATGGGACAGAACAGAAGAGTTCCTTCCGATAAAGGAAGTAACGCTAGGAGCATCTAGATTTACATTAGAGGAGGAAAGGTTTGATGCATCGGAGAGAGGATCAATAAGGCCTATCAAGAATTAAAGGAAGGTAGCAACTAGTCGAGGGAGGAGGGATCAATCCCTAGCCTTTCAGTCAAGAAGTGAAGAACAAATTCTGTTCAGTGATGAACATAGGACATTGTCCTTAAGCAGACTAAACTTAGACAAAGGTGAAGGGGAGAAAAGTCACACTACTTGGGGAAAAGACACCTCATACGAGGAAAGAGACTCCATCCTCGAGGTAGGAGGAGGGAGCGCGTGCACCCCCGAGGGAAGCTTGCAAATGGATAAAGAATTAAGATGGTCAGATCTGAAACAACCTAAGGACAGGACGCCAGATCCTATACCATATCCAGAACATCCCTGAGGACGATCGTATAGTGAGAAGGGAGAATCACTGCCATATGTGAGCAGGTTAATATCTCTACTGACAAGGAGACGGGCAGGGACAATCCTCCCTGCCATGAATAGGCTGATAATGGGAGCTGACTGTGGGTTGAGGTTTACACAGTTTCTCTTAGTGGGAAAAGGGAGAGCAAGACCACACTATATTCCATGGCCACAGATGGACAAGGATCATTTAAGGTGTAAGGTCCCAAGTTTGACATCGGTCGCTGACAAATGGATGTACAAATTAGAGAACATGATGGGATGAAATACTTTGGCCATAGGGGACATTAAGGGTCTCCTGGCAGCTATTCTTGGGGGAAGAACTGATGACATATGGAGGAGAGCAGGGTATTCAAATGTGACATCACAAAACACAGCGCACAACGGAGAGCTGTTTAATAATTGCATAGCAGATGAATTGATGGCTCTCAGGGTACAGTATCCTGACACATCGGATATGGGTGCAATTATGACACGTAAAATGAAGGAAAATGAAGACCCTATTGCTTACATTCAGGATATTCAGGAGAAATGGCAACTTGAAACCCGCGAGCTGTCGAAAAAAAACGGTGCATTATTTTACCACATTTTATGCCAGGGGTTATCTGAGCCAGTACAGAGACAAATGTAGAAACAAGTGGGAATGGAAGCAAAACCATGGGCTAAGATACAGTTGACGATAATGCATCACTGTTGGCTATTGCAAGAGAAGAATAGAAAGAAAGATGAGACTAGAAACATCAAGGAAGCCGAGTTAGTTCAGAAGAAATTGTCAAAATTTGCCATAGAATGGGCAGTATTGACAAGTGGAGAAGGATTGGGAATGCAAGAAGCAATAGGTACATCGCAGGCAAATAATCAGCACCCGATGGACCAAAGTGGATATGGGGTTGTGCCGCGCGGCAGACGTATGGGCTATAGAGGAAGAGGAGGATTCCAAAATAATCAAGGTGGGTTTCAGCATACACAGAAAGAGAATCAGAGTACCCAGGGAGAATTTAACCAAGGGTGACTTGTCAGACGAGCACATGTAGTATGTTGGACTTGTGGGATGACAGTACACATTGCACACATATGTGGGAGCCAAGGGAATGTGCAGAATGGACATTTTCTAGAGGGGGGACAGCTTATTCTCCACAATATAGCATGCAACCTATGAAATGGTGTGCCCAAGATCAGACAGTGTATCAGACACAAGTGCTGTGAGTACAGCAAGTACAGCAGCAAGAGCGGGTGCAAATTAATCCACCACAAGGGCAGTCGCAACAAGCCCCCATGCAGACACAGCAGTATGCAAACACAGGACAAGTGCTGACACCCAGAATAGGAGGTGTCACTGTGGTATGAGGAAATCTTTTCACAGGGATGGGATGAGCCTGTACCCACAATAGGACAGCTCACAGGGTGACTTGATGTATTCAGTACTATATGTTACACCAGACCCCCAAGAGGAACCAAGGGTCGAAGTGATGATAGGAGGCAAATCTTTTTCTTTTCTAGTAGATACTGGGGCTACTCGTTCATATATACGAGAGGGAAAATATCCAATGTCGGGAAGTGCCATGAATGCTCAAGGGTTCTCTGGAGCTATGAGTCAAGTTCCTTTTACAGATGAATAACCAGTCTCCATAGGAGAGTCTGACATGTCTGTTCCTTTGTTGACAGACACTGGTTAACATTTTGGGAAGAGATTTGATGACAAAGCTAAACATGACGATGTCATTCACTGATCAAGGCATATTGTGCTCCACTCAAGGAATACACTATTTAAATGTGGGCAAATTTATACTGGCGTTCACAGGGCAAGTTGCTCAGCAAGGTGTTCCAGTAGATCCAGAGGTTTTTCTGTATGATGTGAGCATTCTACTAAGATGGCTACCTTGCTTAGTGGGAAAAATTGTGAGAATATCTGATGAGTTTTTGTTTAGACCACGAATACCTATGGACGAAAAGGGGGAACAGACTATCCCTATAGAATTAGAAGCAGCCAGAGTACGAAGGGAAATGGCAATGTTTGAAGGATTAGATGATGAGGGTAGACCATGGAGAACAGTAATAGCTCTCAGGAAAGGGACAGATTGACTGACATCACTGATGATGACATGGAAGATCGAACAGAGGATGAAGTGGTGTTCTTTATGAGCATCACATACTGAATAAGAATAGAGAAGAGGGAAGTCCCACAGTGAATGATGATGCGGCAGCATCCAGCATATTTTCAGGAAAACTTTGAGAAAGTGGCAGTCGTCCTTTGGAGCACAGGCCCTTATGATGTAGGTTTATTAAAAGCGATAGGGGATGTCAAAATAAAGCTGAAGCTAGGAGCAATTTTACCTTGAGCAAGACAGAATCCCATGTCTCGAGAGACTGATGAGGGAATATTTCAAACTATATCGGCACTGATGAAATAAGGAGTTCTGGTGCCATCAGAATCGTTGTTATCTGATAAAAAAAATCTAAGGGAGGGTTGTGGAAATGTATCCAAGATATGACACCGATTAACCAGATTGTAGATGCAGAGTTTCCTTTAGTTCCTAACCCGGTGAAGATTCTATCCATTATCCCAGTGGAAGCTCGATATTTCATGGTGATCGATTTGAAAAATGTGTTCTTCTCGATCCCGTTGCACGAGGACTCACAAGACTTGACTTCCTTTATCTTGAGCCAAACTCAACTGAAACATACTTGTTTGCCCCAGGGGTACTGTGAGTCCCCATTTCTCTTTAACAATCTTAAAAATGAATTTAGGCAATATTGATCTTAAGAGTGCAGTGATACTATGCGTAGATGACATTTTAATCTGTAGCAACACGGAAGACGATTGCAGACAAGATTCTATTTTAGCAGACAAGGTATACAAGGTAGACAAGGAGAAGTTACAGTACTGCCAAGAAGAGGTGTTATACATAGGGCAGTTGATTTCACATGAAGGAAAGAAAATGAATGAAAGAGCTGAGGCGATTATGAAAACCTCAAAGCCAAATACCGTGAAACAGATGCAACTGTTTTTGGGGCTATGCAACTATGCTAGAGCCTGGGTGTTTGATTACAGTTCATACACGAGACCCCTTTTGCAAGCTTTAAAGAAAGCACAGGTGTATAAAGTAAACATTTAATTTTACTGAGGAAATGGAGGAAGGGTTTGAGGAACTGAAAAGAGCAATTTGTACAGCCCCTGTTTTAGGAATTCCCAATTATGCCAAGGAATTGTATTTTTTTTCGCACACAAATGGGACAGTCATGAAAGCAGTGCTTAAACAGAGGACCACATTGGGGTACAAACCTTTAGCATATTACAGTGGAATTTGAGACCCAGTTATGTGAGTATACTTTCATTGGCAGCTGCCGCGTTCGCAATTGAGAAGCCTACAAGTATTGCCATGGGCTGCTCTATGATCCTTTTCATGGAGCATGCTCTGTTTGCCATTTGAGAGAAACCCAAAGGCACATTGACATCCCAAAGACCTTCGTTTTATGAGTAATGATTTTGAATCCGATGATTAAAATTGTAAGATGTAAAATAGTTAATCGTGCCACTTTTATATGTTGGAAAAGGAGGGGCTACCTCTGTGCGGACGGCACTCCAGTGCAACACGCATCCCTATTGGACAGGCTTATTAAAGCACACAACTTCCAGTGGCCATAGTGGTCGTTAAAAATACACAGCTCATACTAAGCAAACAGATTTTATTTCTTGCAGGAACAAAGCCGCAGATGCAGAAGCCAAAAGGTAGCATATTCCCCAGATATTTCGAGTTTTGATACTGAGAGAATTAAAGAGAAAGTAGTCACAACCATGGATGCGCAAGGAGGGTTTAATGCATTGTTGATAACCCAACGAATGGAAAGTCAAAGGAGTGCACTGCAGGAAGAGCAGGAATTATGGAAACAAAGGGGTTTTCTTTATCTCCCTCTGAAGCATTATGGCAACAAGACAGTACCAGAAAGCCGGTGATGCCAGTAGCATTAGTGAAGGTTGAACTTGAACAGCTGCATTACCCCGCGCAAGTAACTAAGGAGAGTCTTGCTGCCCCGATTGCAGAAGACTGGTTCATTCTGAATTTATCAGAACACGTTGCATTATTTATGGTCAACTACATGGTGTGTCAAATGTTTTCTGCTGGGCATACACTGAGAACAATTAGAGGGGTAATACCTCAACCGAATGGTAACATTACAGCATTTATATATCGATTATGTCGATATGCTGCAAGTGTGTAATGGATATAGGTGTCTATTAGTGGTGGTGTGTCCCTTCTCTATGTGGATCGAGGCAGGTCAGTGTACACACCCTGACGCCACTTGTGCAGCAAAGTTTTTAGTGCACAATGTTTCCCGAGATAGGGTGTGTGTGAAGTGCTGAGATCTGACAAAGGGCCACATTTTGTTAATGAGGTATTTGAACAAATAGGGTTTACACAAGTATTCTTCTGCTTATCACCTGCAAGCGAACTGTATATGTGAGAGACTCAACAGCCTCCTTAAAGAAAGGATTGCCAAGATTAAATTGACTTTGAAGAAGGGATGGCTATATTGCCTACCCATAGCTTTATATGCCCTTCACAATCAGCCTGGTTCAGACCATCACCTCACCCCTGACGAGAAAGTGACAGGATGGCAAATGAGAACTACTCTTACAACTCTGTCTAGGAGTAGAAGTGATGCCCGGAGTGTAGCTAAAACGTGAGGTGATGAATTGCATGACTATTTGACATGTATGACTTCTAGCATCTCTCTCATTTCAGATCCACTCAAGTGCCGGGGGCGGGGTCGGTCTCAGAACACAGATGAAGAAAATGAGGCAGATTTAGCTTGGACTAAAATTCAGCGAATTCTCCTTATAGATTTTTTAGCAAAAGTACCAATACTTGCAGCAAATTGTAGTAGTCCAAAAATAAAATTTAGAAATACATTGACGTATCAAAGTTATGCCTAAACGTCAGTTCTTGATCAGAAATTGGAAACGAGATCAGTATCCAGATTCATTTTGTGGTGCATACCTGTTCTAAATAGTTAACCATATGATACTTACCAACAGTGATGCACATCAATTTGTGCTTGCTGTTTTTGTATTAATACTTCAAGATTATTCTGTGATTTTCAGAAGAGAGGTTGATATTCGCACTTTTTTACAGGATCCTAAAAATGGCCCTGTGATAAGAGTCTCCTTATTACGATCATTGAGAACATTTTACAGTTACAGGTGTAAAAGAAAATTGATGAATTGTATTAAAGATGAGAAATTTGGAAGCAGGCACGGTTCTATAGAATGAACAACAAGTACCAGGATGGCAGAAAAGGTGGTTGTCAATGTTTTGGTGTATATTATATGCCTGCACGATCACACTCTTTGTCTTTCTGTTTCTCCTCTTTCACAGTTTCTATCATACTAGTACTCCAACTGAGGCAGTGACCACTATGGTTCCCCCCAATACTAGGACTGCTTTTGATTTGTTTACTTCCACTAAGGTAGAGGTCAGTATGATTCCCCCATTAGGAGAACTGCTTTTGACTTGCTTTGTGAATATTACACAACTTTTACATTTGGGAGATATAAGAGAAATGCAGAGGAAGATATTGAGTGGATAAATACGTAGCTAGACAATGCAGCACACTTGGGTAACAACATGTGGTATCAGCACATGAGAAAGGTGCGAGACAGAACATCCAAGGAGGGTTGCTACGCATGCGCTCTCATACCCTATGCCATGAACACAGTGCAAATTTTCATCTCCAGAGAAGTTCCAGAACATGATGCCAGGTGCCTTGTTCATCTTGTAGCATGCATGACTATAGGATAATTCGAGGGAAGTTGGGCCACATTACGATGGAGATCGAAAAGGTAATTTCTGTTCCAGGATGATTATATCAAAACTTTGCAGATGGAAAAGCAACCTGGATGGGAGAGCAAGATGCTTGTGTATCCTGCAGAAGGAAAGGAAGAGGTGGTCATAAAAGACAAGAGGATAATGGAATGCACTAATATAACAGAGATAGCTGGATCACCTGGATGTTGGGAATGAACTCAAGTCTTAGTCTATGGACAAGTGAAGTCCAAGAAGGGATGAGACGGAGGACTGATGTCCTGTGCAGCTCATCTACTGAAGTCAGAATATGTGCAAGAGGTACAGATAATAAATGATGGATGCTTCAAGTTGTGAGCTAAGCATGCCAAACTGCTGACATGGGTAGAAGATTAATCAGGTCCAATGGTTGTGATCCCATTGTCGAATGTGACAGTGTGCTTCCGAAGAGAAGGAAAGAAGCATGTGGGAGATAACAGAGGCTGCAAAACTACCATTGACGTTTCCATAATGCGAGCAGGGACAGCCGTCCTGATGTATCGATATTGGGCTTTCGGGCCAACGACCTACATGAAGCTGCCCAAGAATTGGGGGGGAACGTGTTCCTTGGTGCTCATGCATATTCCAGCTTTAGTGATTTCCATTTGAGAAAGAGAAGATTGCTAGAATTTCTCAATCGAACCAGAAGAGGGAATTCATTTTCAACCAAGTCAATAGAAGCATTTGAATCCATTACTTATGAGCACAGGCTGTTCAGTAAGACTGCTTCAATATTTATGACTATCTTGATGTCTGGGATCCAGACGATGGCCAGTGCCAAATGGTTGCAAATTACCAGATGGGAGCTCCTACAGACAATCAGCACCACCATAAAAGGATTCAATGCTATCAAGGAAGAATGAGGGCCATACGACTGATGACTTGCAGAACAGATATGTCCTTGATCTGATCCCAGCGATGGAAGGAGGCGTTTGTGCCAAAATTGGACCATCGTGTTGCACATTCATGCCTTCTCACGATGACGAGAATGGGACCTTTTCAGAGGCTATAACATTGTTAACAAACCTACATAACAAGATGGAAGACGAGACAGAGGACATTACGGATGACAGTTGGTTTGCTTCCATATTCTCATGGATTACGCAGTGGATGGCAGACATCTTCAAGTTTCTTGTAGCAATACTGGTGATATGTGGATTTTGTGTGACCAGGATAATAATTACACATTCTAAGAAGACAGCAAAGAAAGCAGTAGGAATGAAGATCATGATTGATGTCAAATCAGGTTTGGACCCAAGGAATTGACCGATGAAGATGTCCGAAACTACATAGAGGCCAGCATCGTTGCACCTGAAGGGACGAAGTTCCTGTATCTGAATAATCACAAGAAGCACGTGGGATGATGGGTCTATTGTAATCAGAATGGATAGTGCAGCTACATGACCTGGAGTGTGGATGAACATGTTAAATCAACTGACACCCTGAGAGGGTGATGAAGATCTGGACTCCAAAGAAGCACTTCTTCCAGACAAAATATCAAGATGTCGAAACCGGTGAAGAGGTGGTTCATGAATCGACCAGTGGGGGGAGTGTAGAGGAGCAGCTGAATGCCTCTGGAGGAAGTCCCACACCCCTACCTCTGGTATGTTGGAAGCCTGAGATTTTGCCATGCTTGATACCAGCAGTTGTGACCATACACTGGGGAATATTCAAAAGAAGGTACCCTCTGGGAAATCCCTACCAAATGTATTCCTGAAGAGACAATAATCTAAGGGAGGAACTCCCCGAAGGAATTTGAAAAGAGCGAAAGAGGAGCTGGTGACGTCACAAGAGATGAACGTGGCTCATTAAGAATACTGGCTGAAGAGAATATATGGACCTTATAGAAACTAATGACGTAGTTAAGAATCGAGTAAACCTTCAAATACGAGAAGAAGATTGCACATGTGTGATGCACTGCAGAAAATGCAAGCCGTTCAATAACTGTACAGATGCTGTAACGCAAGTAGACTAAGTGATCATGGAAACTGGCTATACGTAGTGAATAGACGGCAAGAGGAGCCGTCATTGTAAAGAAACTGGACATCAGTGTCATGAATTTAGTAAGTCCGGAACCATGGAGAGGAAAGGCAGAGAGCTGTATTGCAGCAAGAATTGGCTGAGATTGTGGATACAAATGGTGAAGCTGTCTGGCCTGGTATCAAGGCTGAAGCGAGTCAAGGCGGTTATCTATTCTCAAAGGCACTGAACGTGAGAAGCTGGCTCATTCCTTGTTAAGGTGCAAAGAAAGAACACCAAGTGTGCCAAGCTTTATTCAATAAAGACATTTAAGTGATGCAAAATTGACTAAATCGTGGTCTCCTGTCACGTGAGCCAAGGATGGAAATAGAGTTGAGCTTGGAGTACTAGAACAATGATAGTGCATTCTCGCACTCCCTTATATTCCCAGAGACAAGAATATTCTGCAAGGCCAAGTTCAAAGACAATCTTCACAGCAGAAGACATGGGTGATGAGAGACTTTGGGCTAATTGGATGGGGAGGTAAAGTCAAGTCCACCTCCTGGCACCTGGGTGCGAGCTTACGTGCTGCTAAGTGAAATGAATGTTCCAGACATGGCACGAGTATGCCAACCAATTGTAGACGGCCATATAAAGAAGGGCCTTATAGTTTGAGAAACAATGGGCCTCATTACGAGTATGGAGGTAGCCATGGTGCTATTAGCGCCATGGCTGGCTTCATACCGCAATCCGGGCCCGGGTTCCTCGAATGAGGAATTACTGGGCCATCGCAACCTTGGCGGACCCGGTAATTCCCCGTCCGAGGAACCCGGACCCGGTCCATCCCCATTCCCATTCGAGACCCCATATGGCTCAATGGGAATGGGGATGGAGCTAACAACGGGCCCGTTAATGACGGGTCCGTTGTTAGCTCCCAGTTCCCCTTGCGGGACCCGGTAAGGATGCCTGGTTTTTGCAGGCGCCCATTGCGGGTCCCGTGAGGAGACCTCGTAATAGGGCGGAACGGGTTTACCGGCACCGGTACCTTTACCGGTGCCGGTAAACCCGTTACGCCAACCTAATAGTGAGGGCCAATGAAATACTTTGTACTTAATAATGTTGACAATTACATGTTTTAGAGGAAGGCATACATTGTCCACCTGACAGTAGATATTCAATCACAATCCCACACCTTATAGAAAGTATACTTATATGTTCGTATCATAACCCCTCGTAGGTTTTTCTCATTTGAAACGTAGTATGACGTGACATATTTCAAATTTTTGGTATATAAATGTGTTTTTATGTGAAATGTACT
Source organism: Ambystoma mexicanum (assembly GCF_040938575.1). Classification (NCBI taxonomy): domain Eukaryota; kingdom Metazoa; phylum Chordata; class Amphibia; order Caudata; family Ambystomatidae; genus Ambystoma; species Ambystoma mexicanum. The sequence continues at coordinate 857,155,925 of NC_090934.1, read as the reverse complement.
GAGAGCTCAAGCGAACATCCGTTGATGTCCATTGTAACTCCATGTTTTAGACAATTGTTAATAAAAGAGCAACCTTTGCCATCTTCCAGATTTGGTTCGATAATTTGGTGTCAGAGTTATTCTGCATCATATTCATTGCCTGCGCTATACCCAAGGGGCTCTAAACTCACTAACAAAGGCTTCATGGATCCGCCCTTCCCTTTGTTTATACTCCGCTGCTGGTGGCAGCTTTGCATTCTAATCAATGTTTAATTCAAACAGGCCCACATGGGGCCTAGCTCCAGAAGCTATACAAAGGCAACAGGAAACACCAAGACCCCTTTCCTTTGCATTGTGTCAACCTGAAGCCAGCTCCCACCCTAATGTATCAATGACAGTGAGCTGTTATGTCTGGGACTATGTGTTTACAATAGGCAATCCCCGCAGGAGGACCCGATTCAGAAGGTACGAGAATGTGGTTTGCAGGAGACAGGAAATCGGTTCTCTCCAGAGCTTCAAGGGTGACCTGCCGCTTTATTCAGAAACCAAAGAGAGCTCAATTAACCAGAGAGATCCTTTGGTGGGACTTAGTATTACATGTTTTCATCCCTTTACCTTTTTCCGTTGCAAAGCACTCTGTTTATAACCTCAGGCATACAGGAGAATGTTGATGGGGACACAGGATTGGTTCATTAAGGTAGGCTTAGCCTACACCAATTCGTGTGGTCCATTTGGCTTTGAAAGAGGGCTGAGAACCGTTTTTGGGCAGATCATTTTGTACCCCCCTCATCTGGAGGGGGGTACAGTCTGTCTTACTGCTTCCACCACTGAAGGAAGGACAGGACATCCAAGAAGGAAGCAAGATCCCTTCCCTAAACATCTGCCAGGGAACAGAGGCCAATAATGAATTTAGAGGGCCCTCGGGTAGCCCCAGAACTGGTACCCAGCCAGCGCACAGCATGACCTGCTAGGCTCTGCAGCAAGCTTCCTAGGTGGGAAGCGCCAGATAATCTCTGAACCAAACCATGGATACGGCAGGTGCATGGAACACTATCAGCTTTGGACCTTCCACCTTAAAGGATGATACAAGCCCAGTGTAGAAGCTGGGAGGAGTGCATCGACAAGGATCTACCGATATCTGCCTTAAAGGACATTTTCGAGGCAGTCGGGCTCCTCGAACTGCAACCAACTGCACCAATGGCTGTTACACCAGTCGCTAAAGCTTTCCCAGACGCCTCGACCAGTGCTTCAGATCCACTGACCATCAGTGACATGCACATGGTACATTGTGGTTCTTTATCCCTTGTCCTTCTCTGAAGGCCCCTAGTGACACTTTATGACCCATTGTTCCCGTTGTGTAGAAACCAAGTATCCTTGAACTATTGAGATTAATTTGTATACCAACTGCCCTCCTGTCAGTATACACAGTGCATCCCTTTTCCTTTTTTGAAACTGTCTGTCCTCTGCATTCCTGCACAGGGTGGGTTGTGTTTCACAGTCTGCTAGAACTGTATGTTGCGATAATTATAAAGTAGATATTTTTATTCAACCTTGACTGGACAGTCTCTTTTATCATTGGATAATAATTGTATTTGTGTTGGTTGCAACTAACCAACGATTCTCAACCTTGCAGAGATAAGCTTGCTTTTCCATCCACGTTATCCAAATTGGACAAGGAGGTTTATAATTTGCTTGTGTTTCCAATCTGGATCCCTTCTGGTGTACTAGAGGCGTGGGGCTGAATGATCGTTTAGAAATGTATATTCATCCCTGGACCACTGGTGCCTCAGATGTTGCTTTGTCACATCTATTTTCAAAAAGTCTTCAGAGCAGGAATACTGAAAGGGCCATTATCCAAATTAGTTAGTGACCTCGGAGGACGTCATCTTGAACTGCAGTAGAGTGTGGGCCCCAGAATGGTTTCAGCCCCCATTCCCTCGGTGAGGGGCACTAACTGGGTACTCTGTGCCTGTGACAAATCAACAGTGGTCCAGGGATGAATATCTGTTTTTAAACCATCAATCAGCCATACACCTTTTGTATACCAGAAGGGATCGAAACAGATTGACAACACAAGTCATTTATAAACCTCCATGTCCATTGTTTGGTAGTGTGGATGGAATGGCAGGCTTAACTTTTCAGAGTCGTGGATCATTGTTTAGTTGCAACACAGCATAAATACAATCATTACCCAATGATAAAGGGGACAGTCCAGTCAAGGTTGTATTAAAATATCAACTTTATTATTATCACAACAGACAGTTCTAGAACACTACAAAATGCAATCCACCCTGTAAAGGAATGCAGAGGACAGACAGTTTCAAGAAGGAAAGGGAATGCACTCTGGAAATTGACCGGAGGCTAGTCGGTAAAGTATTTAATTGCAATAGTTCAAGGATACTTGGTTTCAGCAAAAAGGGAGCAGTGGGTCGTAAAATGGCACTAGGGACCTTCTGAGAAGGACTAGGGGGACAGAACCACAATGTATCTTGTGCATGTAGACGTTCTTGGTGCTTGACAGAGTCGAGACGGTTTCAGGGTACTGTGCAGCTTCTGTGACAGAGTTCAAGATGGGAGAGAGCTGAGAGTATGAGGTGGCAGGCAGAGTGGCAATTGAGTTTGGATGGACGGCTGCAGGCTGACCTACACGGTGGCTCGGGTTCATGAATCATTGTCTCAGTGCTGGCTGGCAGGTCCGAAGCACTGGCTGAGGCATCTCGGATGGCATGAGCGACTGTGGCATGAAAAAAATCAGTGGTGCAGTTGGTTGCAGCTCGAGGAGCTTGACTGGCTCAAAAATGTCCTTTAAGGTAGACACTGGTTGATGGTTCTTATGCACTCCTCCTGGCTTCTTCACTGGGTTTGTGTCATCCTTTAAGGCAGACAGCCCAAAGCTGAGGAGTGTTGCAAGCAACTGTCTTGTCCTTGGTTTGGTTCAGACACTCTCTGGCACTTCCCATCTAGGAAGCTTGCTGTAGAGCCTACCAGGGCATGCTGTGTGCTTGATGGGTACCTGTTCTGGAGCTGCTTGGATGGTCCTCTGGATTCAGTATTTCCCTTTGTTCCCTGGGACATGGTTAGGAGAGGGATCTTGCTTCCCTCTTGGAAATCCTGGCCTTCCTTCACTGGCAGAAGCTGTTAGGCAGACTTTACATTCAGCCAGGCTCCAAAGGAGTGCTTCTTGTTACTTATTTCAAAGTCTTCAGTTGATCTGCTAAGAGAGGAACTCAACCCTCTTTTAAAGACAAATGGGCACCAGTGATTTGTGTTGGCTAAGCCTACCTTAATTAACCAATCCTGGGTCCTCACCAACAATCTTCTGTTATGCATGAGGTCATAATCAGAGTGCTTTGCAACAGGAAAGGCAATGGGATGAAAACATGTACTACTAAGTCCAACCCATCTACCTGACTGTTGTGGATCAAAGGGTCTCTGTGGTTAATGGAGCCCTCTGTGGTTCCTGATCAAAGGCAGGTATCCCTTAAAGTAGTGGCAAGAACAGACTTTCTGTCTCCATCAAATCACAAAGTCCTACCCTCTGAATAGGGTCCCCCTGTGGGAGTTGCCTACTGTAAACACATGTTCCAGACATGACAGCTCACTGTCATTGATACTAACAGGCAGGAACTGGCTTCAGTTTGACACAGATAAATTTCAAAGGTGTTGGGGTTTCCTGTCTTTTGTTAGCCCTGCTTCAAAGCCTCTCATGGGCCTGCTTAAATTAACTGTCATCAGTATGCGTCACTGCCACCAGCAGGGCCAACAAAGGATAGGGCGGATCCATGGATCATTTGTTATTTAATTATGCTGGCCATGGCTGGAGGAATGTTTTGGCCTCCCCCTTTGAGATGCCTTGTTGTGCTCCTGAGTATCACATTACAAGTAAATGTGACAGGGAGGAATATGCCTGTAGGCTTTGTCCATCCAGAGTACAGAGGTATATGTGTATGTCATGCAGTGAGCATAGGGAAATGTGTGCAGATTAGCCACATACATTTCCCATAGGTTAATCTACCATAATTCAATTTCATATGAAGTTTCAAAAAAGACCAGGTGAGAGCAAACCCACAGTGCGGCTTGGGTGGCCACTCTCAACTCAGTTCCTTTACTCCCCAATCAAGGTGTCACACAGTAAAATGCTTGACAGATTCAGATTGGTCAGGTTTCCAATTTGTCTAATCCCACTCAGCTTTGACCCCCTGTGCCACCAATAAGCTAGGAACCAGGCATGTGTATAGAATTAGAAATATATTTGTATTCAAGTTACACAAGTAATAATAGCTACACCACAATAAGACAAGTCACCAACTCTGTGGCACATCACAATAATCACAGCACCTGAACAATTTTTTTACGTTAATAGACTGTCATGTGTTTCTTAATGGAATTTTAATTGCAACAACGTTACAAAGGTTGACTTTTAAATTAGATCACACAGAGAATTTCTCTGTATATTAATACATAGGAAACTTTAAAAACCCATCATTACTATATTTATCAACATGCTCTTTTCTCCCAGCACCCCTCGCCCATGCTAGAAATCAGTTATCTGTGACACCCATGGGGTCAAAGGCAAGGTTTGGGGAGTGGGAGTATATTGGGAATTTCATGTGGCTTTTCAATTTGAAAGTCGGGGTTTGAGAAAATGTAATCAAAAACCATCCTACTCAGCGACCTTAATCTAGGCTTACTTGACCCGAAGGATAAAGCTGCTGCCTCCCGAGCCTAAGAACTTGCTCATATGGAGTTTGCACATAAAATCACTGCACCTACCCATTGCAAAGCACGAACCATAGACTGGATTGCAGATCACAACTGTGCATCGCCCATCACCAAAATCTCAGCCCTCCCTTGGACTGACCACCATCTCATTCAATTTACCATTCCCTCCTGGCCCAATCGCAAATTACCTTTATACGCCCCTCCCGCCAAAGTCAGAAGCACTAAACAATTGACTAAAATCAACCTCGCACCACTGCTCGATATCCCTGAACTTAAACCTCCATTTAGCAACGACCCCATCTTGCTGGCCAACGCCTATGCCAATGTGCTCAATCAAGCTATTGAATTTATTGCTCCCCTAGAAATCAAAAAAGAGAAAAAAATCAATGCACTCTAATTCCTGGTTTACAGAAGAACTAGCCACCCTATGCAGCATGGAGTGTCAAGCTTTAGCTAAATGGAAATCATCACCCAACCAGTCCTCCTTACACAAATTTAAAAAGATCTCATCTGCATACAAAAAAGCCACGTTCCTAGCCAAATCAGAATCCTTCAATCAAAGAATCTCCAAAGCCAACTCTAAATCCAGAGAAATGTTCACTATTTTTAAAGAACTCCCCTCCCCTGACTTCACCCCTGATGAAAGCATCAAAGACAAAGCATGGTGCTCCAGCATTCAGGATGCCCTCATCAACAAAGTTAAAATGCTCCAAGAAAAAATGTCCACTCAATGCAAAGCCCAGCCTTTTCTAGACAGCCCACTTCCTCGCCTACCACCTAAACACCTCTCTCAAACACCCATCTTCATCTTCAGAGATGTTACGGAGTTAGAAGTCACTAATCTTCTTAAACAAATCAAACCCTCAACCTGCAAAGGAGACATCTGTCCCCCTACCATCATCAAAAAATGTGCAGATTCTCTCACTCCCATTATCACAGCATTTATCAATGCTTCATTCTCATCCAGAATCATACCACAAAGCTTAAAAGAAGCCTGGGTTTGCCCACTGATAAAAAAAACCTCCTTAGATCCCGCCTGTCCCAACAACTACTGCCACATCACTACTGTTCCCTTCCTCCTTAAGATCTTGGATAAAGCTGCCCATATCCAAATCCAACAATACCTGGAAGCCAATGCCATCCTAGGCAGAAGACAATCAGGCTTCCGCAAAGATCATGGTACAGAAACCGCCCTCTTAGATCTGAAGAACCAAATAACAAAAATAATGGATACAGGTAGCCTGCTTTCCTGCTCCTCCTTGAACTCTCTGCTGCGTTTGATCTTGTTGACCATAACATCCTCACCTCACACCTCTCCAACACCGCCCATTTCTCTGACAAAGCCACCTCATGGATAACCGCGTTCCTTGAAGAAAGAGCCATGTAGGTCTACTCCGACCAAGCCAACGCAGACCCTACCACCATCAATTGTAGAGTCCCCCAGGGATCATGTACGGCCCCCACCCTCTACAATCTGTTTACCAAACCCCTGTTTGACCTACTTGTGGCGCTTGGCATAGCTTATACAAACTATGCCAAGGACACTCAAGTGCTCCTCCCCCTTACTGGAGATTAGGATCTTGATGCAGAAGCCCTACTCCAAATATACTCCACTATTCAATCCTGGATGGCAATCAACGGCCTCTATCCAAACGGAGACAGAAACGGAAATTATCATCCATGGGATCCAAGGAAATTCTCGCCAAGCTAAATACTAAATTCTCCCACTTCACCATCGACCGCACAACCATATCAGTCTCCACCGAAGTAAAGACTCTCTGAGTCTACTTAGACTCTACACTTTCCATGACTAAACATGTCAGTGCCATCTCCTCTGCTTCCGCCCACACCACTAAACTAATCACGGCAATAAAACCTTTTCTAACCACTCAAAATTGCCTCTCCATAGCCAGAGCCACAATAGGAGCCAGATTAGACTACTGTAACACCCTCCTGGCAGGCACTTCCACCAAAAACATCAGCAGGCTCCAAATAACACAAAACAATGCACTACGTGCAGCCCTACACATTCCCAAAGGTGACCTCATTTCCCAGGCCAGACGCCAAGCACACTGGCTCCCGGTCAAGAAAAGGATCAACTTTAAAATGCTCACCCTCACGCACAAATGTATCAATCTCTTAGCCATGCCCTACCTCTCAGAAAACATACTCAGAAACAACTCCACATGTCCCACAAGAAGCCACTATGCCACCCAACTCTGCGTACCCTCCATAAAAAGAGCTAATGCAGGAGGCATTAGCTTCCCCCACATAGCACCCAAGCTCTGGAATGCCCTCCCCAATGCTCTCAGAGCTGAACCATCTCTAATTACATTCCGCAAATCCCTCAAAACTACACTATTTGTATAAACCTTCAATAGACCATCTCACCTGCCCCTCACAACTGAACAACTTCCACACCTGCAACATATTTACTATTTACGTATACTTTGTAAACTTATGTTAAACCTCTATTGCATCTTATCCTATTGCTCTATACAGTGCATCTGCATTCCTACTATGTAACTTCATAATGAACTGTAAAATGCAAATATCAATGTAACTTCTAAGATTTCTTTGTAACCAGACACGCTTATATGTAACAGCGCCACGATGCCTATAGGCTGATGTGCGCTTTAAAAATACACATAAATAAATAAATAAATAAATAAACAAATAAATAAATAAATAAATAAATACTTTTCAGGAAAAATACAATAAATACACAAAACGGGTATCTAGAGGCAGTACACCAAACACTTTGTCAGGCAGTTCAGATGTCGAATCGGAAATAGAACAAGACTTGGAACTACCACAGGACGCTAACAAAAATACAACAGTAGTTTCCTCAACCAAATAAGAAGATATAAGAAAGCCAACAGAAATACAGCTCAGAAACAGGTCAGTTTTCAGTTGCCAAATCCAACAGACAAGAAACAACATATATCCGGAGGAGAGGAAGGCGGGGTACCGGTAAATGTAGGCAACCCAGATGCCTTAGAAGACTACAGGAGACTAACCAGATGAGACGCCAGGGAAGCTGCCAAAAAGAAAAAATAAAGGATTTAGTTATGAACCTGTCAGATAGAATTTTGACCGCAGACGAAATTACCTTATTAAACAAAGGACTTTCTTTTGCACCAACATCAGAATAAGACACAACAGATGTACATATAGATATCATTAAATTTGTAAGGAAATTGAAACTGAAAAAGTACTTTGCTACTCAAGTAACTGGACATCCGGAAACAACAGAACCTACAACCTGAAGTGAAATCACGATTGAGGAAATAAGTAACATACATCTTCTGAGATCCCTGTAGGAAGGGAATGATTTCCCAATATATCAAACATTGCAAGAATTACAAATTTCACCAACAAGTATCGCTCAGGCAGAATTAAAACCAAAATCCACATTTTCACCACAACTCGCACCTGAGAACATGGCAGACACATTTTATAAATCAGTCAATAAAGACCTAAATGGCATCTCTGATCGACACCGGAGAACAGCCAGGAAAACAACAAGAAACAATTTAACAATGAAAGAAGTACAAGCACTTCAAAACTTGAAACAAGACACCAATATAGTCATCAAGGAAGCCGACAAAGGTGGAAATATAATCTTCATGAATAGGAGGGATTATATAACAATGGCCAATAACCATCTAAGTACACCAAATTGCTATGAAATACTATCGACAACTCCCAAGCTGAACATTATACAAGACCTAAAAGACCAAATCAAAGGGTGGCATCGCAAAGGACTGATTACGAATGATGAGAAGAGATATTTATTTATCAAACAACCTGTACTACCAACAATATATTTTTTACCCAAGGTTCATAAACCTTTCCAGCATGTTCCTGAGGGTCGACCAATACTTAGTGGTATTGGTTGGGCCACTGAAACAATTGCTGAATACATAGACAACGTGCTCAGACCAAGAGTACCAACAGTCAAAGCATATTTGAAATTTACAACAGCAGCCATTCATATTATTAAGGAAATTAGATGGCAACCAACCTATCTTTTAGCTACATGGGACGTGAAAGCCCTGTATACTTCAACCAGATACGATCTACCATTAGAAACCATAGGCTATGTATTCAAGAATGATTCAGCTTCCTTTTATCATTCTGTCAGCAAGTTGAAGGAAATGTTAATGGCAACCCTTGAAACCAACATTTTTCTATTCAACAACAGATTCTACAAACAAAAAAGAGGAGTTGCTATGGGCGTCAAATATTCCCCTGCCCTAGCGAATTTGTTCATGGGCATGTTCAAGGACCAATACATATACACAGACAATGCATACATGAAGAATGTCATTCTATGGACACGTTTTATAGATGATGTGTTTTTAATTTGGAACGGAACACAGCGAGAACTAGAAGATTTCATGGCCAGAGTTAATTTAAACCAAGTGGGAATTGAATTCAGCGGAACCAGCAATGAAACAAGTATCAACTTTCTAGATTTAACAATCTATGTGTCTGGTAACCATCTAATGACAAGAACATACCGTAAAGACACAGAAGTAAATTCCACGCTCTTTGCCAGCAGTTGTCATTATGAACCTGTCAAAAGAAATATTCCAAAAGGAGAATGTATTAGAGCACATAGAAACTGTGGTGATCAAGAAATCTTCACTTCAGAGTGTGATCTCCTTTTTTCCCAGTTTAAAGCCAGAGGATATACTAACAAATGCATCAAAACAGCACGTGATGAAGTGCAGCAAATAACTAGAGAACAAACTTTAACATAAAGAACCAAATGGGTATTGAAAAAGTCAAATTTATAACCACCTACTGTGCCAACAATCAAGAGATTAAAAAGATTCTTAAAAAGAACTGAAACCTGTTGAAACTTGATCTACATATTTGTAATTTTGTAGAAGATTATCCATCCATAATCTACAGGAGAGCAAGAACGCTAAATACTAATTTAAATGTGTCTTTACTTCCGGAAGAAAAAAAAGAAGTGACTAGTACATGGCTACAAGAATCCAAGACTGGTTTTTAGAAAATGTGGCATATGTTCAATGTGCAGGTATGCCCTTGACAGTTCACATTTTTTTAAAGAGTCAAATGGAATTCAAATGAAGATCAAAGGCAATATTGACTGTCAATCTAAGTTTGTAATCTACGCAATCATGTGTACTTGCAAGCTTATATATATAGGCAGCACGATCCGGGAACTGCGCACACAAATTTGTGAACATTTATCCTTGATTGGGAGCCAGGATGTAACACTCCCCCTGGCTCAACATTGGCAACAAAAACATAAACTGTGTGACAAAAGGGAAATAAGATTTATAGGCTTACAGAAGGTCACCCTAGGCCGCAGAGGTGGAAATCAAGAATTACGTTTGCGACAAGAAGAAGCGAGACTGATTTGCCATTTTAGATTCGGGAACTAGGTCTTCATTCGGACAATGAAATGGCATCCTTCCTGTAGGGTGATACACATATCTATATACACATAGTTACTTGGGGTGTTTTTTGATTCCTTGACCTTTCCAAACAATTTTTTCAATATCAGATTCAGCCCATGCTCAATTGAAATGACTCAAGAAACAGAAATTCTTAAACCCAAAAACGTTTGTTGTGACTAATTAAGACTTTTTGTCATACAATGAAACACTTATCATAAGTGTGAGCTTACAGTTATATGATGATAACTCAAGTATTTTTACAATGTTTCTGAGGCTTTGCGAACCGTTAGGAGGCATGACCAACAAACAAATACAATGTAGAGAAACCTAACCAATTTTAAAACAATGTGTGCCAACATAAGCACACTTTATTATTATTCTTCGGAAACATTCTGATAATGAGCTTTAGTCTTTTGACACAAGACAATTTTATGGGCAATGCAGAGACACCATAAAGGAGTTTGGAGCATTGATTTATGTGACACTACAAAAATAATATAAACCCAAAAATAACTACCACTATGGCATTACCTTTGCACGCATACTCGCATTTTTGCAAGTAAAACCGCCAATTATAGCTGTCTCATGTCAGATTAACACACAATTAAAAACAATTCCATTTTTAACTATTGGCATTTTCATGCTGATTGATATTTGCAGTTTGTAGTTCATTTTTTAGGTTTTATATCCAACTTATCCCAGAAAATTGTATTGCCCACTAAACACACGTAGCAATTAATTAAAGATTTCAGTAACTATAGGAGACAAACTACTATGTTACATTACGAACACAAAGGCACATCCCAAAGCATGGCCGCCGCCAGTGAGCAGCGCCACAAAGATAGAGAAAGGACTACATTAATAACCATGGGAACGTCTTTAAACATGGACATCAGTAGTCGGCGCCTCCATTAGGAACCGACGCAAGATGCGAGAGAACATGGAATTTTTAGGTAAGCCCTGGGGTATCTCTGGACATTTAATAAAAAGATAGTGTAAGACAGCCTTGAAGAGCTAGTAAAATGGCTCTAACTAATGCAAAGAACATGCAATTATGTTAAATTTTGAAACAAGACTGACAACGATTTTTATGTCGCAGGAGGGATTTATCTAATGACATCTAACAGATTAACCAAGACTGAGAAGAAATTCAAGAGTAATGAGGGTACGAGGTGCAAATCCACCACAGACTCTATCAGTGAACACTTGCACGGAATAATATTCTAGTACATGTAAATAAATCCTACGCCATTATTTAACTATAACAATATAGGCACAATATGTAAGGGGCCAGCACACATATTTTCAAGCACAATTAAACAGCCCATAAATAATTTAGTTATTTGAAATGCTCTCAATGTACTCAATTCAGGAAATCGAAAATACAGTTAATACAGCAATTTGTGTCACAGATGTGGAATTTTGAATGTTGATGGCTGATTTCCTTTACTTACGCAATTTTTGTTACCATCTTTTTTTCCTGTGCTGTCTCTCCCATTAACCCTAACTACGCTCCCTGGACCCCTGCCCTCCTCTCTGTGGTTAATTGCATATTTTTTGATGGATTATACATTTATGCTATGGAACAAACTTTTTGGTACGATGATTCTGGTATGTTTTACATACGTTTTTCGCATATATTGTTTATTTTCGACACAAACCTTATGTTTCATGATATCGTACACACTTCCATGTCCTAAACTGATCAATGATGTGCCAATTTGATCATAATACGTGTTTTTATGTATATTTTGCACATGTATTGTTTTTTCAAAAAATAGGATATCACATGACATTTTACACACTAAAGCTCAAAAATTGATCAATGATGTGACAAATTGATCATAATGTCTGCACTTATGTATATTTGTTTTGAACTTTTAAGCTATTGCCCTGATTTGAGAAAGGCAGAAGTAAATGCCGAAACACGTGTCATCACAAAGGGCCAGGATACTATAACATCTATAGAACTTTGGACAAGTTTAAACTTATTATTAGTCTCAGACAGCTTTTTTGTGGCACAATTATATGTGTGAAGAAAACCCCCTTTGAACCTGTTTCAAACAAGCCTTCTTGGGGATACTATTCACTTTGCCTCTACTTAGCAATTTCGCAGTTTTGACTTTTAGTTTCATTTGCTTTTCAGTTTTCACATCACTTCCCTTCATTTCAGGGACTTCGCTTTCATTTTACAGAGACTTCCGATATCGTGTTCACTCACACGGGGTCACTCTGTTACTTTGGCTCTTATTATCTTTCAGGTATCACTTTCTAAGGTGATTCATGGTTCACCCCGGATACCCTTCAGCCGGGCTAAAATCCTCTTAACACAATGTTCAATTAGTCCCCCTCCGCCAGGCCTGCACCAATTTCAATTCAACTCAAACCTCAAACCTGCTTTAACAAAAAGCACTCAGCTGATCTCATTCCGCCGCCCTTGGACCAAATTAATTTATCTTATTATTATTCTTTTCCTTCTCCTCTGGTGTTACATTAGACTCGGCGTGAAGGATGTGCACAAGGGGGTTTTTCGGATTTTATCTTATTATCCAGCCCCTTTTGTATGGGTTTCTCTAGAGATGGTATCTGAGGAAAACCTATTTGGTTTAGTGGGACAAGATTTTGTACCATGCCCCCATACCTGGCAAGAAAAACACTTCTGATCTTGTAAAACAGAAATTGGAGTATCTTCCTCCCTCGTTTTTGTCTCAGGCAAGTTTATATTCCTTGTTAATTTTTGAAAATGCAACTCCTCAGGACAAGGGTCATCAGGGTGGTCAATGTTCCCACAGTTGTAACAGGGATATTCCATATCATAAGAAGAGTTGGTCACCTTGATGTTGTCATTTTCTTGAGGTTTTAATTCCTACTCGGGATGAGATGTAGGTAGGTCAATGGACGGTGTGGGACACAAGTTTTCTCTACTTTCAGGACTCCCCTCTAACAAAGAAGACACAGGGTTGATGTCTCCCTTATATTTACAGTTCTATAGTTTGTTTATTTTCTTCCGGTTCCACTAAGACAGTGAGGGAATAGTCAGGTAGAGTGTTTCTTCCTTCAAATAATGACCCAGGGCCTGTGATATTATGCTGGGTCTTCTGACCATCTGCCGGGTCTACTAGGGACAGAGGTACAAATACCAATTCCTCCAAGGAATCACTCTCGGGTCTTCCCGCTTCTCCCAGTAGGATCCCTCACCCTGGAGAGATTACTGCTTGCTGTTCAAAAGTTTTTGGTGGTGAAGGTTTTATGGTGCTGTGTCTGTAGTTTCCCTATTGCTCTAGTTGTGACATAGTTTCACAAGAATGTTCACATACCAATAGTCCTATCAGTTCACCCCTCTCAATCTGCATCATATCATGCGACAAATTCAAAAGGGCAACTTTTAGCTTTTCTCTATTGGCCAAGAAGGGTAATATTTGTAGCTTTCACTTTCACCTTGTTTCACCCAGAGGCATGAGATACATGTTGGAGTGGTTTGGTACTACCGCCTTGACCGCCAGGGAAATTATTATTTTATCCCTTTTATGGATTTGACAAGTATGAGGGGGAAAATTGATAGTTATTGCTTTCCACATTTTTCCTAATGGGAAGGATGGCTTATTTGATTAAAGGAAAAAAATTGGATTCCCATTCTTTGATCCATGTTCTTAAAGGGTTCTTGTAAATCTTCCATAGACTTTATCCCATTGGTGGCAAAGGGGATGTGGTTATATTTTCGTTCATACCCATTGATGTTTGAACCATGTTTGAGGAAACCCATGGCCATGTGTTCTCTCTCTGAGAAATTAGAATTTAAAGGTTGTCTAGTCCAGTGGGGTTCCCAACTTGTTTCAGTTGAGTCGCGTCCCGCTCCTGACACCAGATGTAAAAACGGATCGTAGCAACAGTAAGACAGACACAAGTGACCACAGTTCAAAGGTGTTTATTGAACTTCAAAAAGGGTTTGATAAACACCTATCAAATCCTAAACTACAGATGGGAGAAAGCTACTGCATAGGGGTGCCAACCCCTGCCCCCTCAACTGAGTACAGATAACATGATAGGCAGATCAAATGGTTCTATTATTACAGAAATCAGGATTACAGTGCCTTTATTTAAGGTAAAAGTGCACATGGCACTGTGCACATTTGGGTTAGAATGACCTAGGAAGTGAAGGGTGCCTTAAATATATCACACACCTATCATGAGTATATAAAGATATAGAAATGCTTAAATCAATAAATAATGGCTCCCTGAAGGATTAATAAAGTGGCAGACAGAGATATATTTAATAATTAATGATTCAAGTACAAAATGACAAGAGCAGTTGCATTATTTGGCATCATATAATAGAGGTTATTCATTTCTCCATGGTGTAAGGCACTAACTAATCTTGGTAGGACCTCGAAAAGTAGATAAAGAATTGTGATAGAATTGGTTTTGGCAGAAGTTGAAGAATGTCACAAATGTGTCCAGCCAGGTCTAAAATAAGCTTATCACTTTTATGAGTCAGAAGAAATTTGTATTGCCAATTATGACTAATGTGGATTGGTGTACACCAGACTGTAAAAGCAGGGGAGAGGCATAATGTCTTTCGGGTGTGTCTAAAACATGTCTTGAAACTATAACTAATAAGGACTGCTGAGAGACCCCACCAGGTGCCTGAATTTCTTCTGTCTCTGTCTCTAAGAAGTATTCGTAGATGCTAGAAGCTTGATGGGATGGGAAGAGGACGCCCTGTTCACTTGGTACCCAATGTGGGGCTCCAAATTCTTTCATAAGATTCAGGCATAAAGACCCAGGCTTCATGTTGGTGTGCTGATGGAGACGGGGAGAGGGCTGAACGAGATGACAAGGTGAGTGACAAAACTGAAGTATGCTCTCATTTCTGTCAGGGGTGTCTCCCATGACCGTCAGCATGGCACATTTGGCATCTGTGAATTATGGTATTGTCATGGTCATGAAGTCAGGGGCACAGGCATGAAGGGGTCGAATGCACAGAAGACCTAGGTGGACACTGTCCTGGCGCCTTTCATGAACAAAAGTAAACAAGAACATCCATTTAACCCCAAAAATCTTTTATTATGGACATAGCACTTCAGATGCATTAACCTTGAACATTCCATCCATTAAGCAGGATGCATTAACCTTGAACATTCCATCCATTAAGTAGCCCCAAGTGTATTCTTGGGTTGGCTGCTCATGGATTGCCTTTGCACGTGCTCACGCTCTAGGAGTGGCAGGGTGTGGCTGGTAAGCCGGCCCTAATGCGCGTGCCCACGTTCTCAGCTATATAAGCTGCCCCGATCCTCAAGACAGACGTAACGCTCACCATCGCCTGCGGTCAGACTTACCTTTGAAGATCCTGCTTCCTGGACATCCTGGTTCCTGCCAGCATACTTACCAACTGGGGGAAGCTGTT
This sequence comes from Ambystoma mexicanum, assembly GCF_040938575.1. NCBI lineage: Eukaryota > Metazoa > Chordata > Amphibia > Caudata > Ambystomatidae > Ambystoma > Ambystoma mexicanum. Next base: position 857,140,382 of record NC_090934.1, on the reverse strand, counting down.
CTTACCTGTACATCCATTCGGCGAACCAAGTATTCACGTTTACACTTTCCGGAATGCCGAAATCTTCATCTTGGCACTGCAGCACGACATGCTCCATCGTCGAAAGCAGCGCGTGCAAGGAAAAACAGAAGACAAGGTTAGACATCGAAAAAACAGTCAGTTTAAGGTTGCACTTCGCCATACTTCGCTCTTTTCCTTAAACCATCACTTATCTGCTGTCGAACATTGCAGTAGCATCCATCTTCCATCCGGCCGCATCTCGCGTCTCACAGCTGCAATGAGGCCGCATTTCCATCTAAGGGAAGAAAACAGAAGAGAGACATTATTGCCGGCATGAATAGGAGCAACATATAAAGACATTAAACAGAACGAACAGCATCACAAGAGTTCAAGAAAGACTTACCAATCATAAGGAGAAGCATAGTTGCAGCTGGAATGGACTAATCCTTATCAGGGAACAGTGAAGGAACTAGATCCCATTCAACACGCCCCTGCCAGAAGTAGCAGGACGGAGAGCTTATCTTCCATAATTCACAGGTGAGCTTTATGGGCCGGCGTATGCTCACAGAAACTGTACTTTGGGGTGAAGGGTTCGAGAGGTATAACAATCACAGATTGGCACACTCACACACTCTTATCTCCAGCAGGATCAGTATCACCACGTATCACTGCTCACAGCTTTCCTACTGAGGGAGAGGCCTGGATGGGCTGATTCAAGTTCAGGGAGGGCTGCAACCGTGCCCCAACGCCTCCGCAGAGACCAGGTGAGCGTAACAGAACGCAAAGCCTCTAATACTCTCTGCCTGGGCATTATGGAAACTTCAGAAACAGATCAGTTAGCCCTCTTACTAGGGGAATTACGGGCTGAAGTACATGCTTCAAGACAGGAGGGATCTTATTGTAACTCGAGAAAGAACTGACAAATTGGCAAGACAAATGCTACAGGACAGGTTCCACTGCCTGGAGTGACCCATTCTTCTCATTCTTCCACACCACAACAGTCAACACCGGCTCAGGTGGTTTTTCCAGGAGCAGTGCCTCTGACCCCTCCCGAACGCTTCATCGGCGACCCAAACAAGTTCACTGTATTTATGAACCAATGTCGCCTTCATTTCTTGTGCAGACCAGGAGCCTTTCCTAATGACCAAGCCAAAGTGGCGTTTGTACTCTCGTATTTAGGAGGTAGTGCGGCAAACTGGTCTATACCTATGGTAAATCAAGATGACCCTTTATTCCGGAACTTTGGGAATTTCCAACATGAGATGGAGAAATTGTTTGCACGTCATATTCAAGGACAAGCTCTGGACAACAAGTTGTTGTCACTCAGACAATGGAGTCAAGATCTATTAACCTATATTGCAACCTTCAATCGTCTCATAGCCCAGACCAACTGGTCAGAAGAGGACTCCAATCTTTTACTGAGGGTTAAGTGGAGAACTTAAGGATGTGTTGGCGCAAGTTGTGAATCCCCGTGAGAGGTGTGCGGACTACATAGACCTGACGGTGCAACTCGATCATAGGTTGCAGAATCGGAAAATAGATCGTGCTAGCTCAGAGGGATGGTCAGTTTACATACGACCTCGTGAGAATCAGACTAAACCACATGAACAGTCTGAGCCAATGCAAATTGGTGGATTACGAAGTCCCCTTACCAAAGCAGAAAGGGAAAAAAGAAGACAACAACAGCTTTGCTTATAGTGTGGACAAGTAGTTCACTTCCTCCGTGACTGCCCGGTAAAACCACCCAAGAAAACGGTTGGGGCAACAGACAAAACTGATGAAGAAGAAGAACAGAGCGCAGGAAACGCTAATGCCTCCTTGTGAAAGAAAAATCAAAAATTCCATTGGTTGACAGAAGCTGAAGAAGCTTTCCAGAAGTTCAAACTAGCATCCCACTACAGCACCAGCCCTTCGACACCCACGACCAGACCTACCTTACATAGTTGAGACAGATGTTTCAAAAATAGCCATGGGAGCAATATTGTCACAACGAGACCCTGAAACAGGACAACTACCCCCGTCGCATTCTGGTCCCGCAAAATTTTCAGCCCCCGAGTTGAACTATGCAATCACAGATAAGGAATTACTGACGATTAAAGCAGCATTTGGGGATTAGTTATGAAAACACACAAGAAATCACACTAAGTATTTTTTAAGGTATGAACATGTAAAGGAGTGGGCCATTAGGTCAAAGGAGTATATTTTATAGAGCGCACACCCTGATTAGTATGATTTTTTAAGAATAAGGAGTTAATTATTTCAATTTTTTGCAGGAGTTGTTTAAATGAAATATATTTATGAATAAGTACAAGCAGGCTGGGCACTGACAAGGAAAAACAAGGAAGGCTTGGCACAATTATTGAGCACAATATGGATTACTATCATGTATGCTGAATTGATTTATTGGGAGAAGTAGAATTTAGAGATATGAAAAGAGAAAATATTTTTCATGAGAATGGAGAAAAATAGAGATAATTAGATCAGAGTCCCTGTCATGATGTGCTTATAGGGAGAGGGGGCATGGCCCATGCATTCACACATGCACAAACACACACACACACACACACACAGATACACATGCACACACACACATGTACACACCTACATATGCGTGCACATACACACACACATACACATGCATACACCTTGCACACACATACACATGCATACACCTACACAAACCTTGCACCGAGTTACCTGACCAATCTATTTTCACGCAATATTTCTGACTGGCCCGCTAGAGCGGCACAAGCACACTGCCTCAAAATCCCGAGGTTTAAGTTACAGAAGGCAGTGGGCAGCAACTTCCCTGTGCTCACGCAAAACTGTGAAATATACTACCCATTTCACTCAGAATTGAACCATCCTACCACTCCTTCCGAAGCAAAGTCAAAACCGGCTCTTAGCGCAAGAACAATAGCTCACCCACTCTAGACGCTGCTCTCACTCCTTTCCTGCTTGATAAATATGGAACCCACTTTCAACCATATAAATATGTATAATGTAAATATGTTTAATGTTTAATGAATATCCCTTGTAATCTGTAAGCAATGTGTATATGTAACCTAACTGTGTAACATTAAGAAATGTGCCCCAATGCCTCAGGTGCGCTTTACAAATAAACAAATTCAAATACATACACATGCATGCACGCACATGCACACATGCACACACACCCACAACCCACATACACACACACATGCACACACATGCCCACACATACATGTACACACACACATGCACACACATACACATGCATACACATGCACGCACACACATGCACACACACGATCTTGTGGAAAGAACAGGCAATCAATGGATCGCAGGCTCAATTTACAAAAAAACACATATAGGTAGTCAGAGAAGGAATTCAATATTGCAATGAGAACACACTTACACATATAGGATGCTTTCACTTTACAATAGGAATACCAGTTAGGGTCATTATGTCTTGCTAAAATATGATATAAGAGTAGCTAGATTTTTGGACACTATAAATGTAAGTGAAATAGGAATACTCAGAATTTATCGGCTCAAGAAGAGACAAGAGAAGGGTTTGTCCAAGATCAGACATTGTATCAGACGGACGGACTGAGAGTGCAACAGCCAGAGCGAGTGCAAATTAATCCACTACAAGGGCCCATGCCGACTCAGCAATGCGCAAACACAGGAATATTTTGGGAACAGATTTGATGACAAAACTTGATATGACAATTTCATTCACTGACCAAGGGATAGTATGTTCCACTCAAGGAATACACTATTTAAAAGTGGCAAATTTATACTGGAGTTCGCAGGGCAAGTAGGTCTGTGGGGTGTTACAGTAGAGCCAGAGGTTTTCTTGTATGGAGTGAGAATTCTACTGACATGGCTACCAGGCTTAATGGGCGAAACTGTGAGAATACTTATTGGCTTTTGTTCAGACCACAGATACCTATGGACCAAGAGGGGGGACAGACAATTGCTATAGAATTGGAAGCAGCCATAGTACTAAGGGAAATGCTGATGCTCGATGGAATGGACGATGAGGGTAGACCATGGAGAACAGTAATAGCGCTTGAAGAGGGTATAGATTGACTGACATCACTGATGATGACATGTTTAGAAAAGTCCAAACAGATGATTAAGTGGTGTTTTTTTATGAGCATCACATACTGAATACAAATAGAGAAGAGGGAATTCTCACAGTGTATGGCAAGAATGCAGTAGCTCCCAGCATAATTTCAGGAAGACTTGGAAAAGGTGCCAAGTGTCCTGTGGAATACAAGCCCTTATGACAGGGGTCTATTGAAAGGAATAGGGGAACAAAATAAAAGTACACACATTTAAGGGATTATAATATATAAAATATGAGAGTCTATGTTGTGATTAGACTAATTCATGTACGATAATAATGAACAGTTAAAACTAAAAGTGCTGGAGTAAGAAGTTCAAAACCAAAAGATTGATATCAATCCAGGGGATGAAATAAATAAATAAATAAATAAATAAATAATGATGAAAGGATAACAATGCAGCAAAAAACACAAGTCAATAGAAGGTGCAAATAAAGTCACAAAGAATAACGTTGTGAGACAAGGGTGATGGAGGAAGGTGTGGATAAAATATTTAGATTTCAAACAATGACCGCAATTGATGGTGCTTGTTTCAATCGATCAGCATTGTATATTTGATGAAAATAAAATGCGATTAATGAAAGGCCAAGAAGGTATGGATGGCCAAGATTGATCTAACAGTATGAGAGAACTTTTAGTAGAAGTGCATAAAAGAACATATGAGAGTAAGTCACAAGAAAATTGTTTATACTTATATGAAGAGGTTGATTTATGCATTACAGATGAAAAGAATTGTCATTTTTGGAGCACGGGAGGAATGTCTATATGGTCTTTGTGGAGTATAGCGATATAATGAGAAGAAACATTATGACAAAAGTAAGTACTAGTGGACAGTTACAAAAAGAAAAGGTAAGTACCAGCTGACACAGTAAGTGTTTGAATAACCTTATTGATCATTGTTAGGAGTAAGAAGACCCATGTGAGTAGAGAAAAAAGGCAGAAAGTGATACAGTCCTTTTAAATAGATAGCATTTTGCCCAAGAAAAGTGTAAACAGGTGTGAGTGTAGGATAGCATATACATGCGAGTATGGCCATGTCTAATGAAAAGAATGAAGAAGACTTTTTGGATAAAGGGTAGAGTAACATTTTTGTAATCCTGATGACAAATAATGCCAAATATGACTATTTGGCAAATGCATGAAAACTTTAAGGATAGGCAAAACAATGTATTCCTATATGCCACACTTGCATGTACTTAATAGGATCAGTGCTGGTTTCCAAATAACATGGGTACGTAAGATTAGTATAGGAAGGGCAACAAAAAAGATAATTGTGTCTCAACAGAATACATACAGCAAAGAAAGAAGAGCCTGCGGTCCCAGGCCATCAGGAAGAGGACTTCAAAAGTACAGAGAACATTTTCAGCATAGTACAAGAGACTAAATAACAGGCCTGTTACTACACTTATGACAATTTAACTAAAGGTGCACCAACATTTTTATTTTTCAGAAAAAGCAAGCCTACATTTTATTGGGTTGAGAATGCCAAGAGATGACCTGAGCAGCATCATGTTGAAGGCAAAATCAAAGGCCTACTTTAAGGAAGTAACTGGCCGCTTTGCCAGCTTATCATGTGTTGCCTCTATTTTTGTTTCTACAGGGAGCAAGAAACTATACCAGCATCTTCTTCAGCTACGGATACACCAAGAAGAAAGAAAGGGAGCGGCTGAAGACCACATCATTTTTTTTAAAAACAAAAATGCTTTGAAATTGTTATGTTGTTTGTTTTGTCTTTTATTATTTTTATCATAAAGAAGGAGACTGCATAAACTCTATTGGTGTGAAGAATGACAACCAGAGAGAAAATGTTTCCGTTTTTTGTATTACAGATGGACAGGAGGTACCTGCACCCAAGGTGATTAACGGCAACCGATCTTGCGAGCAGGGAGAAAAACCCATTGTGAAAAGGGTTTTGAGGGACCCAGACAGATGGCCAGTGGCAACTAAAATTGAAGACCTTTTTCCCATGAGACTCCCCCATCCTTGCGTTCCCCAGAGGCAATCGAATGCCCCCCTGACTTTTTTATGTGAATAAAGAAGATTGAGAGTTTGAGTGCTCTATGGTCACAAAAAACAATGAATACAAAAAGAGTGGCCTATGAATTAAGGGTTCCTTGACCTTGATGCAAATCATCCCAAAAGACAAATACAACAAACATAAATGACTAAATTGTGAAAGTCCTTGGACTTGGAATAACAAAAATAAGATGGATCGGGTAGAACATGTGCCGACGGAAGATGAATAAGATGAAGATGAAATTAAATGTGCATGGGGAAAGGGCAGGGACCAAGGAAGTGTTGTGAGGTGGGAGGAAGAAAAAAGTGTATATGAACAGTAAAATGTTGCACATGGACGGAACAGTAGACAATGGGCTGGTAGGTTCCCTCAAGGAATGAACTCTCCCGATTCTCATGGTGGCTGAAATCAATTGTTGTGCATGTTATAATTATATTTAATTGGGTAATAGAGATGGGAACCAGACAGGAGCAAACAAAAGTTATTGTTTGGGGATACGTACATACAAAGATTAAAAGAAGGAGAAGCATATGCAATGATCTTCTGACAGAAAAGAGATCCATATATATCTTAGATTAGGAGAATACAATATGGTTGAAGACACTGTTGATTCTTTAAAATTGTATTTTATGATAACTCCCATGTTGAGATAGAGCATTACATTGAGGGGGGTGACTAAGCTAGGGATGCATAGGGGTACTTTATATGGGCAATGTTGGACACTGGGTGTAGTGTCCATATATTAAACAGTGGTCAAATATCAACCATAGGGTTGTGTGTATAGGGGTGCCAACCACTCCCACCTCAACTGAGTACAGATAATATGATTGGCAGATCAAATAGTTATATTATTACAGAAATCAGGATTATAGTGCTTTATTTAAGGTAAAAAAAGGGCACATGGTGCTGCACATATTTGGGTTAGAATGCCCCAGGAAGTGAAGGGTGCCTTAAATATCACACACCTATCATGAGTATATAAAACTATATCATGAATATGGGATACAAAGTGAGAAATGCTTAAATTAATAAATAAGCTCCCTGAAGGATTAATACAGTGGCAGACAGATATACTTCAAAATGGATGATTCAAGTACAAAATGGTGTCCAGGTCTATGGCAGGTGTGAAAAACCCCGACTCATGCTGGTAAGCAACAGAGGCCGGCACATGAGATGGTCTTTAGCAGCATCTTGCAGTGAGATAATTGAGTCTGGGAGGTAAAACTTGGAACTTGGCAGGATAAGCAGACACGATTGATGATGAAGTTAGACAAGGCCAGGGAAACTTGACTACATTTATCTATGTTGTTAATAAGAAGAGCATACTGTACCTTATGTAGATCAAATTTGACAAGATCAGATGCATTATTTGGCATCATATAATAGAGGTTATTAATTTCTCCATGGTATAAGGCACTAACTAAACTTGGCAGGACCCCGAAAAATTGACAGTGATGTGATAAAATTGTTTTTGGCAGAAGTTGAAGAATATCATAAATTGTCCAGCTGGGTCTAAAATAAGCTGATCAGTTTTATGCATCAGAAGAAATTGTTAAAGCCAATTATGATGAATGTGGGCTTGGTGTACACCAGACTATAAAATCAGGGGAGAGGCATAATGTCTTTTGAGTGGGTCTAAAGCGTGTCTTCAAATTACATCCAATAAAGACTGCTGAGAGACCCTACCAGGTGCCTGATTTTCTTCTGTCTCTGTCTCTAAGAAGTATTCATAGATGCCAGAAGCTTGATGGGATGGGAAGAGGACCCTCAGTTCACTACGACTATCAAATAATAATAACACAGTCCTAGTAGTGTCTTCTAAAAATAAAGGGACTATACTAATAAACCTATTGCCAATCCTTACTTCTAAATACAAATAGAGTGGCAAACAACATTACGAAAAAGAAAGAAATGTTCACAAAATGATATGTCAGGATGTTGAGGCCATTGGCCTCCCTTCCCCACATTTTCAGCACGGGGCAAAGCGGCACACTAGAGCTAAGCACAGTCTCTGGCTTCTCCAGCACAAGGATGCAGTTCAGAACAAATACCAGGGCCTTCTGTGACAAAGTCTCTTTTCCCTTGAAAGTCTCTTATTCGTAGAATGCCATGGAATAAAAAATAATATTTAAAGTTTGCTTCTCTTTCATGCTTACACAATTGAAATGGGATGCTTTACTGTCGAAGACTTTCAAAACTATACGGCTTTGCTTTAATCCCTTACATGACCACTCCAACACTGCTGCATTCTGGGAGTTGTATTTCTTAAGATCAATTCCTTTTACTTTACATTCAGTTCTGTTACAAACAAGCCTTCTTGGGGTTTCTATTGACTTTTCCTCTATGTAGTGATTTCTCTATTTTGGCTTTTAGTTGTGTTTGCTTCTCAGTGTTCACATCACTTACCTTCATTTTAGGGACTTTGCTATAAATTTTCAGAGACTTCCGATATCGTATTCACTCACACTGGGTCACTATGTTACTTTGCCTCTTATTATCTTTCAGGTATCACTTTCTCGGGTGATTTACGATTCACTCTGGATCCCCCTCAGCCAGGCTCAGACCCTCTTAACACAATTCAACTGAAAATCCTGTGTATGGGCACGCTATAAATAGAATATCATATCATACCATAGCATATCATATCATAACTCAAACTTGCTTTGACAAAAAGCTCTCAGCTGATCTCCCTCCACCGGGCTTGGACAAACTTCATTAATTTGATTACTATCGACTTTCACCTTCCTTTTTGGGTTCGGGCCACTTGCCTGCTTTAATTGGTGCCTTCCCTCATGTGCTCTACCTCCCACCTGCTCGCCCAACTCTCTCTCATTCTCTCTCTTGATCAGACTCACCAGGCTGCATTGCAAGGTCAGTGGCTCTGTCCTTTGGCATGGGGAAGAGGTCAGGGTCTCATCACCTGACCCTCTATATCCTTGGGGTTGACACTAGCCCGAAGTGCACAAGCAATTGTCTAGACCTCAACAACAAGGTCCTGGCTGCCTGAATCTAACACATAGGAGGCACGGCTCCTGTGTCACGCTGCAGACCTTCCTTCACTTGGCCAGCGTCACCACATGTTGTGCTCCTCTGGATTCAAATGACAGCTCTCAAAGCAGCCTCTCTTTATAAAACTGTGTGAGGTTAATGGGCAACAGGTGTGTGATTAGGTTTGGGTCTGCCGGACCTTGCCTGACCTCATTAAGGGGACAGCCTGCTGTCAGAGTGTTGTAGTCTGTCTTCTGTGTCTTAGTGGGTTTTCACTGGTAATCCTCACCCCTCCAGGTTGCCTATTCTTCTTCTCAGTATTGTGCTAAAATGTGGGGGGGAGGGTCTTATGTGTTTGCAAATACTCCAAAAAGATATGGGGAATGTGCAGTTATGGGTAATGGGTGACAGGGGGATACCGTGTTTTGCCTACGGTATTCCCATGAGAATGTCCCCAGACTCCCCTACCCAGGTGATCTTCCCGCACTGGTCCACCCCAAGGGTTTGGATTTTAAGGCGCTGTCCATGCCCTGCCCACCCGAATAGATGATTCACATGGTCCAAGTGGGAGAATACCTCTAGGTTTTTCACCGGTGGCAGCTCTTTAACAGATTGATATAGACCCATTTCGCTTCCGTGCATTCTCCTTTTGGGATGCAGATCTTATAGGCAACAGGTGAAATTGTATTGACAATTTCAAAGGCAGCATGCCAAGAGGGAAGAAACTTCAGCACCTTTTTCTGGTTCCTCTGAAAATTGTATAGATAGAGCCTGTCACCTACTCTGTATTCCTTCTTAGTGGTCTTTAGGTTGTATTAGGTGTTCCTTCCTTCCACCAACCTTTCTAAGTTGCGCTTAACATAAGCAAAAGTGTGCTGGAGATGTTTCCTTAAATGTTGCATGTACTCAGGGGTAGTGGACACATTTATCAATGTCTGCTCCTGAGTTCGGTAGAGCAGATGCTGAGGTAGCACCATTTTTCATCCAATCATGGGCTCAAATGGAGACATTTTTGTTGCTGAACATGGTGTAGACCTATCCCTATTAGGACACACATTAATCAAAAGTCCCAACTTGGTCTAGAGTCTGCCAAAAACTTTTTCAAGATGCCCACAATAATCTTGTTTTACCTCTCAATGCCCACCGCTTGAGGCTGGGCAGTAGGCAATGTGGAATTTCCTTTTTACCGCTAGAATCTCCCACCTCTTTGCCATCACCTCACTGGTAAAATGACTTCCTCAGTCCGGCTCAATCCTTGGTGGGAGGCCAAAATGAGAGAAGATATGATTGATTATTAGTGTGCCAGCTGTCTCCGCCTTACAATTTGGGGCCGGAAGACATCCTACTCACTTGATAAACAAGTATGTTATGGCCAGCATGCATTTCCTCCCTCTAGAGGTGCGAACCACTGGCCCGATGAAATCGACTTGCAAATCTGACCAAGGCAGTGTCATTCCCCTTTTCTCTAGAGGAGTTCTGTGTGGGAGAGAACTTGGCTGGAACTGAGCACACACGAGACATCCCTTTAAGCAGATGTCGAGGTCCTGACACATGTATGGGGAGTATGCAACCATGCTCAAGATTTTCAATATCGTATGAAAACCCCAATGGCCGGCAGTGGCTGTGTCATTGGCATGACTCAACATCAGGCTTTGGAATGAGGTAGTTACCACCCACTGGTCACATCCGTATAGAGATCTCCGTAACAACAAACCGTCTTGGAATCAGAACATTTTTGAAAACTTTATCAACACCCAGAGATCCTCTTTCCTGTTATAATCTGATTCTGTCAGAGGAAAATTCACGGGTCTTCAATATATTGATAACATTTCCCAGTAATCAGGTCCTCTTTTCGTGCAGTAATCAAATCAAATCAAATATGAGGTTTCTTTACTTCACTGGGCAGTTAAGAGTTCATTTTTGGCATGGGTTTGGGACCTGGTGACAACAGTGACTTGGATTTCCCAGGCAGGGATTCTGTTGTTATGAAATCCTTGTGTAGATCTCATGTTTTAGCCAGCTGATCAGCCAAGTCATTTCCAGTCTTATCTGGCCTCTCATACTTTAATGGTTTATTGTTTGCACACAGCATGTCTTGATTTTTCCAGTTAATCAGGTGTTCCGCGAACACGTTCCTAACATAATCAGAGTCAGTGATTATGACCAGTTCTTTGAGTTGGTGAAGTGCTGCTGTGAGGATGGCTTGATGTACCGCCCTCAACTCTGCCACTTGACTACTTTGGGGGCCGACATATTTTGTAACCAGCAGAGGGCTCTGGGGTATCATTCACCCAGCCATTCCCAACACCAGCCACTAATTCCTTTCCCTGTTATTGTCAACATGGTAGGAGCACCCATCCACATAAACTGTGGGTTTCCCCTTACACGTGTCTTCTTCATAGAATTTGTGCAGGGAAGTAAGGTACACCTCCATTATGTTGTTGCAAGTTAGCCAATCCATGTGCTAGAGGACTCTTCTTGTTTTAGCCATATCTGACCTCCACAGGAAAGCCTTGCATGGACAGAATCCAGGAAGTAATTCAGAATTTCTCACGGTTCCTGCTCGGATTCAGTCACTTTGTAAGTATTGCAAAGGTTGGTGTGGAGTCTCCACAATTATGTGCTACCCCTGGATGAACGGACAGTAGTTTTTCAATGCCCACACATTTGTGTTTTTACAATCATTCCATGTTTTCTCAACAGCTGACAAAGGTTTGCTTGTGTATGATATTGCTTTATTGACCTTATTGTGCTTTTGATACAATACCGCTGTTAGGCAGGTATCTGAAAACCCTGTCTATAAGAAGAACTCCTTATTCTTGATGAGGTAAGCCAAACAAGGAGCTTGGGAAAGAATTCTTTTCAGTTGTTTAACTGCCTCAGTTTGTTCTGGACACCACTCCCACTTGACTCCAGCCTTTAATAAATGGACCAAAGATCGAGTGACCTCTGCGCAGTCTTCAATGAACTTTCTACTATAATTTGTGAGTCCAAGAAGGCTTCTTAATTCTCGCAGAGCAGTAGGGTCTTTTCATTTCAATAAAGCTTCCACCTTCTTTGCCTGGGGACTAAGACCCTCAGGGGTAATTTTGTGCCCCAAGAAGTTCACACGGGTCTTACACCACTGTGCCTTCTGGAAGAAAAGTTTTGCTCTAGCTTTCTGCAACTGGGGCAGAACATATCGAATTTCTGCTATGTGTTCCTCCATAGTTGAACTCTTGATTAAGACATCATCTCCCCTTTTGTCCAAATCGGCCATGGCCTTATGTAGACAGATGTTGAACTCATTGCCAGAGGGTATGAATCCAAAGGGGGTTCGGGTCCATGTGTATTGCTGCCTCCGGAAGGTGAAGGCAAGCTTCTATTGGTCTTCCCTACTCACGGGTACAGTCCATTAGCCGTTGGTCAGATCAATGGATGTGTACACTTTTTACCCTTGGATCTGTGCCCTTGATCGATGTAGGGAGGTGGCCATCTTGACATGGGAACACGTTTGTTCAACTCCCTTAGGTCTGCACAACGTCTCAATTAGCCATTGGGTTTGAGTATCCCCTCTACCGGGTTGTTAAAGGTACTGTGGATTGGACCAATTATCCCACGGGATGCTAAGTTTAAAAGAAATCTCTGTGAGTGACTCCATGGATCCAAGAGATAACCGGTATTGTTTCACAAATACTGGAGCCATCTTGGGATCTGTGGGTATGTGGTTGAATGTATATCTGTGCATCCACGGTAGTATGAGTCCACTGAAAAGATATCCTGGGAGTTCTGTCTTTGCTCCTCGGTCTCAAAGGCATCAGCAAGATTGATCCATTCTTCGACCATCTGACTGATTCCCAGGGAGACCTTGGGATTGGCAATTTGAGATCTCTTGTTACATTGTTGACCTGGACGTAAGGTTCCAAGATTGCTAGGTACTCATTGTTGACTCGGAATACCACCTCATCTTCCCTGATGTCAGAGGTCACCTCTTCCACCCCCATAAAGGCAGGAAGAGTACACCAAGAAATTCCCCGATTATCTGGTGAAAATCTTTTCAGGAGGGATACCATTGTTGATACTGAAGCAGTCATTTGGGATTGGTCCAATAATTTAAATACCTAAATCGATAGAGTAATGTTGAGCATCAACTGCCATTCCAATAAAGGTATCTGCACCCAATGTGATACTTTGAGGGTCACTGTTATCCACCAGTATGCAAATGGTGTTGTGTTTTAGGTCAGCTGGGGGTGTTGGATGTAAATACAAACCTTGTTGTTGGAGATGATGATTCAAATTTATATAGGTGTCCTGATTTTTGATGTTCTGTCCTCGCTTAATTCTGAAGGGAAATGTAAATTGTCACATTTGACTTGGGATAGTAACCTCTTCTCTCACTTGAACTTCAACTTCAACTTCATGAGGCAGCAATTTAGCCGAACTGAATGCTTTTTCAGTGTTGTCAAAGCCCACGGGGTTACCCCCCAGTCGTGACCAGGCTTTATTATTAATCATGTCCAAATTGATTACGAATCGGTTGAGAATATCAATACTTAAATAAAAGGAAGCAGGGACATCTCTCACGACCCAACACTTATGTTCTATGCTTTTGTCTCCAGTGGACATTTTTAGCATACACCTGCTAGGAAGGAGATGTTTGGAATTTGGAGTTTCCAGACCTACTTCCCATTTATCAATCAACTTGAATGTGGGGATAGTCTCATCTTTTGGGAGTTTCCTGAATAATGCTTCGCTGATGAAGCTTCTTCTGTTATTCGTGCATACTCTGTCGAGAACAGACTCTTCCCCCTCATTTATCTGAATGGGAAAAAACAACTGTTGGCCCTTTTCCTAAACGTTGGTCAGACTTTTGTAGAGGAGGTCCCAGATATGGCCTGCACTCCAGCCACACATTTTGAAATACCAGGAACATACTCGCTGAGATATGTGACGTATGATGGGCAAATAAACCAGCAGAGAGCTGCGCTAGAGCTCTGTCCAGTGCCCATCAGAAGAGAAATACCTGTTGAAGTGCCAATAACCAGACAACCATGGGCAGCATGGTACCCATTGAGACAACCGTACCAACACCTAACACAACATGAAGACTACTTTCAGACTGTCCCAGAAGAGACACAAAGGGCCTTAATCGAAGGCGAATGGTGAGGTCACGAGGGCCCGGACAGACAGAGATGAACGAACAACAACCAAAAGATAACACACTAAGACGAACACCATGGATAAAGATATCACAGACATAGAAGAGACGATGTTGAAATATAAAGAAACGTAACCATAAAACAGGTTGAAAGTTTGCAACCAGCTAACGCCTGTACATAGGCGTGTACTGCAAGAAGCTAAGAAAACAGTACGGCTTGCTATGCTTAGTAGAAGAATAGAGCGGCAAGCGCCAACTATATATATATATATTCAGTAAAAAAACTTTGTTAAAGGGACATTATGGTTAAGTTGCGCTACCAAAAACCTATGAAATTCCGAAAATAAACTTTGTTAAAGGGACGTTATGGTTCCAAGTAAAACCGAAGAACCCCTGAAATTCGCCAGTTATGGTAAGCTAAGCAACCATAACTCGCGCCACCAGCGTGCACTGCTAAGACTAACACCCAAGAACATCAAAGATGACATTACAAAAACTCAGGGGGTATATTAAATTGTTATATCATGTCATATGAACACTGCACAAGTTCAAAAACCAGCACACAAATACATTATATGTAGTAATAAATAAGAAGTGGAACCTATATATCTAACACATCAACCATCCATTTAACTACCATATGTACTAAAATGGAATATACCAAAAGAAGAAAGATAGAGGCTTCCAACATAATTACCTCACAGAAACTGCACAACTAGGAGCAACAGCAGATCTACAGACCAGTAAGAACACAATTTACCAGAAGCTAGTAAGTATACTTCATTTTTCTTATATATTTCTAAAATTTCTGTATTAGGTACAATAAAAGTAATATATATATATATACTTTTTCCACAGAAATGTCCAGTACTTTAGAATGGCTTGAGGAGAATTTCCCACGTGAGGAAATGTCTGAAGATAGTGATACTAATGGTAGACACTTCTCTATATAACCAAATTAATAAGCTTTACTTTATGTACACTTAACATATATATATATATATATATATATATATATATATATATATATATATATATATATTTTTTTTTTTTTTTTAACACACCATACAACCATTGAAAATAGTATACCAAAAGATATATTGGAAAAGACTCTTCAGCACATGGAAGAAAAAATGGACATGCTCATGGCATATTTCAACCATATTTCAACCATTTGAAAAATGTTGTTGAGGACCACATAAAAGGAAAAAATAAATACCATTGTCCCACATGTACCTGTCCCCCCTCTCCATATCCCAGTCAATTATCCCCAAACCCGCTCCATGAAGAAAAACATTTTGATGAGACTTCCAACCCTTCATCTCCTCCTATCCATCCGCTTGAAAACCCCAATTCCCCTGTTTGTGTCAGTTTCTGCTTCCCCTTCTCTTTCATAAATTGTACATCTATATATAATAAAAAAAGATATTATATGTGTTTTAATTCAGTTATTTTTTGTGTTTTTTTTTCTAAAAAAAGGCAGTTGGGGTGTCCGCGGACAGCGCGGGTGTCCGGGATGTCCGCAATTAACCAAAATGGGGGTGTCCTAAGGACACTATACCTGTCCGTACTGTCCGCAAGCAAATTGGAACTGTTCCTAGAACACACTCGGTGTCCGGAATGTCCACAATTAACCAAAATGGAGGTGTCCTAAGGACACTAGTACCTGTCCGTAATGTTCGCAGTCAGGTTGAAACTGTTCTAAGAACACACTCGGTGTCCGGGATGTCCGCAATTAACCAAAATGGGAGTGTCCTAAGGACACTATACCTATCCGTACTGTCCGCAAGCAAAATGGGACTGTTCTTAGAACACACTCGGTGTCCAGAATGTCCGCAATTAACCAAAATGGAGGTGTCTTAAGGACAATATGCCTGTCCGTACTGTTCGCAGAAAAGTTGAAACTGTTCTAAAAAAAACACACGCGTCCGGGATGTCCATTATTAATACGAAAAAGAAGGTGTCCTAAGGACACTATACCTGTCCGTACTGTTCGAAAGCAAGTTGAAACTGTTCTAAGAAGACACACGGTGTCCGGGATGTCCGTAATCAAACGCAAATGGAGGTGTCCTAAGGACACTATACCTGTCCGTACTGTTCTTAGGCAAGTTAAAACTGTTCTAAGAACACACGCGGTGTCTTTAACTGTTCGTCTCACTTGTGTCGCACTTCTAATTAATTTCAGGACCCGAACACCGTCCATAAAATATCTACGCACATGCGCACCACACCCATTGTCCTACGAACATTGCGCCTGTCCGTAACTGTCCGTCTCACTTGTGTCGCACTTTTAATTAGTTTCAGGACCTGAACACTGTCCGTAGAACATCCGCACGCATGCGCACGACTGTTCCCGTGCATTTGGTGTCCTGCGGACACCCGTTCCCTTCACGGACATGTCCGCAATGCCATCATGTGACCGCATCCACGCTGAGCGTGTGTAATGAATTGCGGACACTGTCCGGGTCCCTGAACATTTTAAAAGTACCTTTTCAGGCAATCCACAGTATTTTATAGTAAAAATTCACCATAGCACATGTCCCAGACAATGAAGCTGACTTTCTACATACTTTTTGGAACTTTTTGAGCCTTTTTGGGGTGTTTGATCTGTCCGCGGACAGTGTGGGTGTCTGCGGACCGCACCTGCACCCCTATAAAAGGCCACAGCCCAGAGCTCATCTTCATGCTGTCTTTCTACTGTTGAAGATTGACCTGCTTTTGCTGCCTTTCCTGTTGCATTTTGAAACCAGATTGCATCCATGGCTGCTGTACTTCAACCTGGTGCTACATCTGCCTCAGCACCACCCCCACCCCCTCCACCACCTCCCCAAGGGCCTGAAGAGGGGAACAGGCGTGAGGATGTAGAGGAGGATTAAGAGGATGACGAGGATGAGGTAGTGGAAGTCCCTACTACCAGCACTCGCTGTGAGTCTTGGGTGTGGCGGTCATTTACCATTCATAGTAACGTACCCAAGGCGCATGCAAACAAGGTCACCTGCAACCAGTGCAAAATGGTGCTGAGTCGCGGGAGGCTCGGTTCATAGAGCTTTGGTACAACAATTATGAAGCGACACCTAAGGTCATTCCACTGTGGGGCCTTTCGTAAGGTTATACCTTGTGAGGAGCGTTGTAGGTTGAGTTTCTCTACTACATTCTCCGTTTCCGCTCTTCTCACCACAAGAGACACTCCTGTGGGAGAGTGCATCCCTCCAGCTGCCTCACAGGCCATTCACAATGTGATGACCCTTACCTTTCGGGGGTCACAGTTTTGTGTATGTACTGCGACGCAGTACTCTGCAGGGGGGAGAGACTTCGAAGTGCTTTCGAGACTACCTGCCCACTACCTAAGTAAGGCCCACCCTACATCTTCCTCTCTCCACCTGCCCTTTCTTGTCCCCGTGGTTGGTGTCCCCCCCTTACCCACCTTTCCCCTCCTCTCCTAGTGTGTTGTGTGTAAAAAAAAACAAAAAATATAAAACAACAACAATTCCCCCCCAACAAAAGGCTCTTTTCAGAGCCACCTTTCACAGTCTAAAAATAGAAGTGACAAATAAATGGAGCAGGGCCCTGTGCATTTTTTTTTAGAAGTCCGCGAACAGTTTACGAACATCTAAAATTTTGGGGTGCTGCCCTATCAAAATCATTGAACTTTTCTCTAGTCAACACCTACTGCAAAATGGATGGCTGTAATTCCACAAAAGGACGCAATGCATTTTGTAAATTTCTCAGAAAAATCTGATTACCAGCATAAGTAAGATGAACTCCATCTCTGCGAAAAATGTATCTGCTACGAAATATAATATTTTCATTGTGGAAAGAGGACATGCCAACATCTCTTAGAAAGGCACAAACAGCCTTATTAACATTCCACATTGCTTTCTCCATTTGTGGACTAAATGAAGAACGATGCAGCCACATTTGTCTCTGCACAATACGAGAAAATATTACTTGGGAATTTGGAAACATGTCCATGACCTTCCCAAGTCCTTCTTTCATCGCAAATTGCAAAGAAATTCCTGACACATGTCCTAAACTGTTCCCTCCACAATGAATTATAATTATGTCTAGATGAAGCTCTATCTCCAAACTAGCACAGAGAGGTACCAAGTCCAGCCACTTCATTCCACGCACTCCATGCCAGTGCATTTCCACATGAGGGAATCCAAGATCTGCAGCTCCTCCACAGCATTGTGCATGCACCTCCAACCAATGTATCCATGAGTCTCCCAAAATCCAGACAATCTGTTTCTGAAACACACAGCCATAGCTAACTGTTCTTCTCTCAGGAAAAAGACTTTCTGACAAACTCTCTCCTTACACTAAACTTTACTGACCAATCAATTGCTCTGCTCATTCTCATGTACATGCCTCTCCACCCCAAAATCCCTGTATGTAATACGCGGTGTCCACGGACTACCACCATGTCCGCTGACATATCGTAACTTGGACAGCCCTTCAACCATGTCCACTTCACTCTCTGTGCCATTCCCTCATTGGATACAGCTAACCAGTCACACAACCATCCACCAATCACATCCAAGACCTCTACATCTAACGCAATCATCAGAGTTCAGCACTTTAAATGTACTGTAGATCACTCTGAGTACAAGTCTCATATCATTGGAAAGCACCTACTTCAGAAACTACTGTACAAGTCTCAAGATTTCTACTTGCAGCTGCATGCATATCCACATGCATGAATACAAACTACAGGTATGCATATTTTCTGCACAGTTCATGTACAACTCTTAAAGACGAATATAAACAGAGTAAATGCCACTTAACCTGTATAGCCTATAAAATGAATTTATGGCCATTTTTTCCATCTGCTATAATCAACGGTCACTTCCAAACCTGTCTGCTATCTATTTGTTTTTTACACACACACATACACACATATCTAAAAAATTAGAATATAAGAAGATGGAAGAAATAATATAATTGTGGAAAAACACTTAGTAGTGCATCATAAAATTACACACAGCCAGTAAAATGTCAGGCATCTTCATACACTCACACACATAGACACTTTCATTGAAATGCTCCCACCTGCAATACCACCACTACCTGTAAATCACATCCTTCTACTTTATTACCCAAAGCTTCACAAATACATATATTCCATGCTTTTCTATACAGTTTCTGCCATTTACCTAATATGAATTGCAAAATAAATATAACACTATTTCTTCTTTCTCCTAACATTCTATAACACAGCTTTAAAAAACCAAGTGGATTTCATAAACTTAATATTCTACTCATTTACAAAGCATGCTGAATTAACATAATATAAATAAAACATAAAGGCTGCACATAGTCAAATGAAACTGCATGCATACACTATGTTCAGAAATCAAACGAGAATACTATTACAAAGAAATAAAAATGAATCTCTCAATTAACATCACTGCTATAAACACACAAAATTACTGACTTCTTTCTTTTACAATTGCAGTGAAGACCACTATCCTGGAAGACAGCAACACCTGAACTACAAACACTGACTACAAAGAAACCTGCTCATTCCACAAAAAAGGAGTAGGTACAATACTACCTTAGTTTCTCTGCCTAGTCTTTAAATCTCTCCACAATCTTGCTCCCCCTTATCTCTCCTCTCTCCTCTCTTTCTACACTCCTTCCCACTCCATTCACTCTGCTGACCACTTTCTTCTCACTGTTCCTCCTTCCCCTTGTGCCACATCCCATTTCCGCTCCTTCCATCTCCTAGCCCCCCATGCACTGGAACTCCTTACCTCTCTCACTCTGCTCTATTTCTACCTTTTCCTCATTCTACACTTTCCTCAAATCTCTCCTTCTCCATTCCCCACCATGAAACCCCTCCCACCTTCTTGCCCCCCCTTGCCTTATCTCTTTAATCATCTCCCTCCCCTTCCCTCTCCCGCACATTCTCACCTTTAACCCCATCTGTTTCCCTCCTCCTCCTCTTCCCCACCCTTCCTTCTCTCTTATTTCTACTGCACTACTCTCCTTCTCCCCTTCAGTTTAATTGCTCTACTTACTGTTTTCTTGGTCTGATTCTCAATTTGAAATTGCTTCCACTGTTACTGTTATAATGTTAATTGTTATATGTATCCTCTTGTTGTTAAAATGTATTGCTCAAACACACTGTGCGGGTGATTCATCTAATTTGTGCACCAAAAAAACGAAGATTTGTGTACCATTCTGCCCACAAATCACCATTTATTAAACAGGGATTAGCACACAGAATGGCACACAAATCCCCGTTTTTCAGAGATCAAACAACATAACTAACCTAGAATATTAGTATTATAAAACAAAGAATTGTTTTAATTTTATACCATTTGATTTACTATTAGTGCTTATCCTCACCACTAGCTGACTTTCTACTGTCATCTAAACCGCAGTATAGTAACACACAAATAGAAGAATAGCCTTCCCAACTAATTGTAGCTGCCCAATGCACAATCACTCACCACCAGATACATCTTTACAATCATACTCAGACACTCATGCATACAGCACACATACATTGCACAACAGCCCAACCCATAATTTCTATATTTTTGTTTCAACAGACCCCACAGAATGCCTACCAGAAAGCAAGTCTGTAGAAAGCAACGCAGAAATAGAGCAAATGAAAATAAAAATGTCCAAAATAAGCATCCATCTCTAGCAGAGTTTGTACAAAAATATAAATCTTGATATAGTAGGAAGTAACGATACCAAAAAAAGTAATTAGCAAACATGTTCTGCCAGAGAGTCCTTCAGAATCTTATAAATACAGGAGTTAAATCATGGATATTCCTTAAAAACTACCATAGAAAATTAATCTTAGAAGCTTTGATAGACAGTGCAATCCTTCTCAAAAGAAAGTTATTTATTTTAGTGTTAAACAGAATGAAACCACTAACAAAACTAAGTACTAAATTACAAAAAAGGCTTCTCAATAAACGGAATGTCAACAAAAATAACTTCTTAAATATTTGTGGAGGTGAATGGAGTCACACCACAAACACAGAACCATATTTCAATGAAACAGCATACAAACAAAATCAAACAAACACAATTGCCATCCATAGCAGTGGACGAGGTTATGAAAACTTAATAATACCATAATGGAACAAGAAATACTGCTTACAAAAATATCCCCAGAAAACTCAGTATCAATTCTCCATTCGACTGAACCAGAACGTCCAGTATACAAATGGCCATGCATGTCAATGTGTAACATTGCCAAAAAAATCTTTCAAATCTTTACGCCAGTTCCTCAATCAATATGTGAAAGGCAAAGACAAAATCAAAATAAAACTGTTGCACAATATGAATACCTGTCCAGTGTGCAAATACACAGGACTGCAAGGACATTCATTGGCTAGCATTTCAGGACCTATTTGCAAAAGCAGCTTCCATCATATCAAAATGATATCAACACATCATTCAACTATAAGAATAAGAAATCTAGTCTATAAACTGTACTAAGCTAAAAGTCCTGCTTTAGCACTAGCCAATTTAAATAACAATCTTCTACATGGTACAGCCAAAGATCTACTCGAAGAAATCAACCATATCCAAAGTAAATATTTTGGAAGTGAAAACCACTTACAAAATGCAATAGCTTTACAACAGACTAGCAACAATTCTGCACATGGCAACCTTCTACTACACACATACAAAAAAGAAATACTAAAATTCAAAAGTACATCCGCTGAAGTACCAAAGCATGTGTGTGTGTGTTTCTGCAGAACTTTTTATAAAAGTAACACAAAAACTGAAGACATCACATACAAAATAGAAGACAATGAAGATTCCAAATGGTTTGAATTGGCTCTTTACCTTATAGCAGAAAACAAATATGAAATAAGTGACCCCTTAACACTTTGCAGTTACTGCACTACAAAACTTGACAACAATCAAACTCCTTCATGTGCTATCACAAATAATTTGGAATTATTCCCTCTACCAAAACCCCTGCAACAACTCAATTTATATGACAGCATCATAATTCAAACAGTCCACCCATTTCAAGCAATAATACGCATTCAACCAAAAACAGCAAAATTACCTCCCTCTGAATTGGTGAAAGGCATTTGCAGCAAAGTAGTATATTTACCATTAGATCTAAAAGGAAATGTGCACACCCTGGGAGTGCAACGTCCAATAGAACAATCTTTAATTGTCTTAATAAATGGTGTACCTACAAAAGACAAAACAATTTGGCAACAACTGGTAGACTTACCTAAAGTTAGACAAGCCTTGCAATATCTAAAAGACAATAATGAATACTACAAAGAAATAAATATTGAAGAAAACTTAAGGAAAGCAACTGAAATAATTCAAGAGTCACCAGAAACTGGTCAATTTGAACTTCTAGATCCTGCTACAGTATCCAATATTTTAGACCATTAGACAATTCATCCATTACACTCTAATGACACCATAGAAGATGCACTAGAAACATACCGAATACGACAAACAAAAGGATCACCAATCAGCATATGGGTAAAAAGTATAGAAGCACATGATTTTCCTCTACTCTTTCCTACTGGCAAAGGAGGAAGGTATGATAATAGACCTATTCAAATAACAGCATCAGAATACCGCTTGTTACGGATGTATTCTGAAGACACCAGATTTAGACAAAATGTGCAATACATATTCCACCTACTCTTTGAAAGTGAACTAGCAACACTATGTAACGGAGTTGCACACACATTAAAATCAGGAAACCACTTTCAAAATATGTCAGCTATGCAATTACTACAAAAAGTGCAAGAAAAAGATAAGGTTTTACAATCAAGCATTACAAATCTGTTAGCAAACAGGCATGGTATTAAAGAGTACTGGTTCCGACGTCACGGAGATGTACCTTGTATGATAAGAAACCTTGGCCCACCCACTTGGTTTGTTACATTAAGTTGTGCAGAATATGCATGGGAAGATCTACATGATTTCCTACGCATATCAAACAAAAACAAAACAAACATATATATACTAACACGTGGAGAACTTTGCTCTCTAGATCCTGTTAATGTTTCAAGATATTTCCATCATCGCTTCATTGCTATGCTACACTTTATTTATAATAAAACTGTTCCACCTTTCGGAGAAGTGCAACATTTCTTTTGGAGAAAAGAATACCAAGCCAGAGGAGCACCACATATCCACATGCTTTTATGGATTAAAGATGCTCCTAAATTTGGTCAGGACAGTGATGTCACTGTGTTACAGTTTATCGAAAAATATGTCACTTGTGAAATTCCATCAGAAGCAACAAATAGTGATCTTCATGCACAAATTGTACACTTTCAAAGACACAAATGTGGCAAATATTGTCGTCGCAAATACAAAAACAAAGGGAAATACTACACCAAATGCCGCTCTGGTTTCCCTAGACTGGTTACAGAAACAGGTGAAGTGAACAACTTCATGTCTTCAGTTAGACATAGTGTTAAAGGTAAATCACTTACATATTACATAAAAAGAACAGAGGAAGCAAAATATATCAATGATTACAATGCAATCATTGCCCTATTGTGGAATGCAAACATAGATGTGCAGTACATTGCAGACAATTCCACTGCAGTTGCAAGATATGTTACGGCCTACTTAACCAAAGCAGAAAAAACAGAGCTTCAAGACCTCTGGAATGACTTGTCATCAGACAAAACACTGTCTCAGAAATTGTACAGCTTGGGCATAAAAATGTTCTCCCATAGAGAATGTGGCTGCTATGAAGCTGCAGATTGTTTAACCGATACTGCTTTGTATGGACAATCTGAAAATATAGTATGGCTAATTCTTGGTCCTGCTAAATCTAGAAAAAGAGTTCTCAAATCATACGACGACATAGAAACAATAGCCAAAAATGCTCCCAACAGCCAAGACATTTTGAAAAACAATTTACTGGACACATAATACCCAAACAGAAGTACCACTTTGGAAACCATCAGGGTAATTCATAGAATTTCGCACAAAAGTGGCGCACGCGGCTGGCGCACAGTGTTCCCGTGCGATACACTGCGCCAGCCGCGTGCGATAAAGTCCATTTCATCGCACAGCGTATTCATGGATTTTAGCCTCCAAAACCAGCCGTGGCGCAGAGTGGCGCAGCGACCCTGCAGCAGCGCCAGTTACGCCCCCAAGAACGCCCTCGCGCA
Organism: Ambystoma mexicanum; assembly: GCF_040938575.1. Classification (NCBI taxonomy): domain Eukaryota; kingdom Metazoa; phylum Chordata; class Amphibia; order Caudata; family Ambystomatidae; genus Ambystoma; species Ambystoma mexicanum. The sequence continues at coordinate 857,115,986 of NC_090934.1, read as the reverse complement.
AGGAAAAGCCATCAAAATCCCCAATTCATCGCAAATGTCTACGCTAACCCTGGACATGTTCACAGGGCTGCCAAAAAGCAAACGCCAAGCGGCAAACGTGTATTTCAGGGGTTCGCAGGAAGTTTCACACACGATTGTCCTGGGTACGTGTATTTCAGGGGTGCGCGTGAAGTTTCACACGCGATTCCATCAGGGCACGTGTATTTCAGGGGTGCGCGGGAAGTTTCACACGTAAATTCAGCAGGGTACGTGTATTTCAGGGGTGCGCGGGAAGTTCCACACGCGATTGTCCTGGGTACGTGTATTCCAGGGGTGCGCAGGAAGTTTCACACATGAATTCAGCAGGGTACATGTATTTCAGGGGTGCACAGGAAGTTTCACACGCGATTCCATCAGGGCACGTGTGTTTCAGGGGTACGCAGGAAGTTTCACACGCAAATTCAGCAGGGTACGTGTATTTCAGGGTACGCGGGAAGTTCCACACGCGATTGTCCTGGGTATGTGTATTCCAGGGGTGCGCAGGAAGTTTCACACGCGAATTCAGCAGGGTACGTGTATTTCAGGGGTGCGCGGGAAGTTCCACACGCGATTGTCCTGGGTATGTGTGTTCCATGGGTGCGCGGGAAGTTTCACACGCGAATTCAGCAGGGTACGTATATTTCAGGGGTGCGCATGAAGTTTCACACGCGATTCCATCAGGGCACGTGTATTTCAGGGGTGCGCAGGAAGTTTCACACGCAAATTCAGCAGGGTACGTATATTTCAGGGGTGCACGGGAAGTTCCACACGCGATTGTCCTGGGTACGTGTATTCCTGGGGTGCGCAGGAAGTTTCACACGCGAATTCAGCAGGGTACGTGTATTTCAGGGGTGCGCGGGAAGTTCCACACGCGATTGTCCTGGGTACGTGTGTTCCATGGGTGCGCGGGAAGTTTCACACGTGAATTCAGCAGGGTACGTGTATTTCAGGGGTGCGCATGAAGTTTCACACGCGATTCCATCAGGGCACGTGTATTTCAGGGGTGCGCAGGAAGTTTCACACGCAAATTCAGCAGGGTACGTGTATTTCAGGGGTTCGCGGGAAGTTCCACACACGATTGTCCTGGGTACGTGTATTCCTGGGGTGCGCGGGAAGTTTCACACGCGAATTCAGCAGGGTACGTGTATTTCTGGGGTGCGCAGGAAGTTTCACACGTGATTCCATCAGTGCACATGTATTTCAGGGGTGCAAGGGAAGTTCCACACGCGAATGTCCTCGGTACGTGTATTTCGGGGTGCGCGGGAAGTTTCACACACAAATTCAGCAGGGTATGTGTATTTCAGGGGTGCGCGGGAAGTTCCACATGCGAATGTCCTGGGTACGCGTATTTCGGGGTGTGCGGTAAGTCTCACACGCAATTTCAGCAGGGTACGTGTATTTCAGGGGTTCCGGGGAGTACTACACGTGAATTGGCCGTGTGGGTCCTCCCAGGTGTTCCCTCTACACCCTCCACGGCCCCTGCAGGCAGCCCACACCACAGGGGACTACCCTGCACCACTTCTCATGTCCCGCAGGCAGCCCATCCACCATGGGCATGCCCCCCAGCCAAGCCACATGTCACTTTGCACTACTGATCAACAAGGCATGTCTCCCAGTACCCCCGCCCCCCAGCACTGTGGGGCACCTGCCAGCAGGCCCAAACTCATGTCCAACTCATGTCCCCCTGAACCCCCACCCCCCAGCAGTCAGGGGCACCCTCCACCAGGCCCTCACACATGTCTCTCAGCACCCCCACCCCCCAGCATCCAGGGGCACCCTCCACCAGGCCCCCACTCATGTCCAACTCATGCCCCCCTGCACCCCCACCCCCCAGCAGTCAGGGGCACCCTCCACCAAGCCCCCACTCATGTACCCCTACACCCCCACCCCCCAGCAGTCAGGGGCACCTGCCAGCAGGCCCCCACACATGTCTCGCAGCACCCCCACCCCCCAGCAGTCAGGGCACCCTCCACCAGGCCCCCCCACATGTCTCCCAGCACCCCCACCCCCCAGCAGTGCAGGCCACCCTCCACCAGGCCCCCACACATGTCTCCCAGCACCCCACCCCCCAGCATCCAGGGGCACCCTCCACCAGGCCCCCACACATGTCTCTCAGCACCCCCACCCCCCAGCATCCAGGGGCACGCTCCAACAGGCCCCCACTCATGTCTCCCAACACCCCCACCTCCCAGCATCCAGGGGCACCCTCCACCAGGCCCCCACTCATGTCCAACTCATGTCCTCCTGCACCCCCACCCCCCAGCAGTGCAGGGCACCCTCCACCAGGCCCCCACTCATGTCTCCCAGCACCCCCATCCCCCAGCAGTGCAGGGCACCCTCCACCATGCCCCCACACATGTCTCCCAGCACCCCCACCCCCCAGCATCCAGGGGCACCCTCCACTAGGCCCCCACACATGTCTTCCAGCACCCCCACCCCCCAGCAGGGCACCCTCCACCAGGCCCCCACACATGTCTCCCAGCACCCCCACCCCCCAGCATCCAGGGGCACCCTCCACCAGGCTCCCACTCATGTCCAACTCATGTCCCCCTGCACCCCCACCCCCAGCAGTGCAGGGCACCCTCCACCAGGCCCCCACACATGTCTCCCTGCACCCCCAGCAGTGCTGGGCACCCTCCACCAGCCCCCACACATGTCTCCCAGCACCCCTGCCCCCCAGCAGTCAGGGGCACCCTCCACCAGGCCCCCACTCATGTCCCCCTGCACCCCCACCCCCCAGCAGTGCAGGACACCCTCCACCAGGCCCCCACACATGTCCCCCTGCACCACCACCTCCCAGCAGTGCAGGACAGCTGCCAGCAGGCCCCCATACATGTCCCCCAACACCTCATGACGATCCATAATCATGGCCCCCATGCCCCCTCAATACACTGCCCACGCCACCCCAGTCCGAACACACCACCAGGTATGACATCCACCCCACAAAGAAATCACAGCACATGATGCATCCCAAATGGCTAGTCTGCACATCAACATATATACGTCAAACCCACACAATGACAGAATGTGAATGAAAAAACACACATTGCGACATGCATGAAACCAAAGAGAGAATACCACACATTGAAGTACCAAATGATAATGTATTAAACAGAAAAGCAAGGCAATGAAATGGAACAGAAGAAAATGGAAATAAAAAAAGAAATCCAGCATGTCCAATAAATGAAAAAGACGCATGAAATCCAAATGAAAAGCAATCCAAAAGCAAGTCTCCAAAGTGTCAGTCTGAGAAAATAAATCCAAGGTGCAAAAATAATAAAAAAACATTGATTCATGGGAAAAAAAAATCAACAATCCAAATCCATTGTCAAACTATGTACAAAGTGAACATCCAGGGTCCATGTGCCCAATCCTTTAAATGGAAAGTATAAAATAAAATCCTACCTAATGAAGAAATATATACAAGAAGTTGGGGCATTGTCCAAGCACCCCAAAAAAAACAAAACCGAAAGGAAACTGAACACTAAAGAACTATTTACAAGGGCAGCGGGCTAGTCCGACGGCTCACATCTGGATGTTCCGGGCCAGGGCATCATCGAACTCCTGCTCAATGTCCCGGAGGCGCTCCTCTTCCATGGCCCCCAGGGTCCGCAGGGATGACGACATGTTCTCCTCCAACTCCCTGTGGATTGCCTCGAGGCCCTCGGCCCATCTCAGGGCCCTCCGCATGGAGTTCTCCGCCCTACCATCGTGAGCCGTACCTCTTCCGCCCGCTGCCGCTCCCCATCTATGGCATGGCCCAACCGCTGCCGCACGAAAGACACTTCCCGTCCTGGGTCCTCCTGCCCTCCGGCCGATGCCTGCCCCTCCGATGTTGAAGGACCCGAGCCATCATGCCTCCCACCTCATTGCTGCTGCTGCTGTGCCTGTGCCCGTGCCCTGGCTCTTGCTGCCTGCACATCCTCCACCGGCCGGGGTGCAGTCGTTGATGTGGCCACCCCTGCTGGACGTCCAACTCCCGACTGTGGCATGGATGTGTCCTCCACCAGCCTGGCCGCACCATCAGAGGCAGCTCCACAGGGCACCCAGGTGACAAATGGGTGGAAAGATGGCACGGAGGACGACTGGCGCCCGGGTGTTCAGTTGAGGAGGGGGTCGGAACAAGCTCCAGCAAACGGAGGAATCCGGCCTGGGTGACCTGTCCCAGTAGGCCGACGCGGTCAACGAGCCATTCGAGATGACGTGCAGTCTCCCCATGAAAAGACTGCAGGTCACCTCGCATGGCTCGTTGACGCAACGCCACACCAGTCAGGACAGGCTCAACCCGTACCTGGATAGCCACGTCCGCAGACAGAGGAAGGCCAGTTGTTGTAAGCTCATCCCCTGCCTGAAAACGGGTCTGGACGTAGGCATCCCTGCTGGTGCAAGATGATGCAGTGACAGGATCAGGGACAGGATTGCACACAGGCACCTCCGCGGCGGCCTGTGCTGCCTCCTGTCCCTGGTCCTGCACTGCACCACTAGCACCGGTGGAATCCCCGCCTCTAGACCCCGTCTCTGTCGCTTGCACGGCCTCCTCCTCCACCAAACCCCCCACCAACCTGGATGACTCTGTGCCATCTTCCCCCATTGGGCCCTGTGGGGTCACAGCTGCCCCTTCTGCTGCCGAGGAGTCCAACTCCGACCTCCGCCTCTTGGACCTCCCCCCAGCAGCTGCGGCCTGGGACGCGGCACCGGACTCCTCACTCCCCGACGAGATGACAACCTGGGAGGGGAGCCGGGCCTTGCGCCTCTGGCTGGCGGTGCAATCCCTGCCGCTGTGCTCCACAGCACCTTCTCTGCCCTCTTCATCAGTTGACGCTGCAGACAGGGAGAAATAAAACATAGGCATCAGGGCACTGTACAATGGACACATACACACATGACAGTTGTACATGAGTGGCATTGGCAAACCTCAGACATGGCATCACAATCGCCAACACACATGTCATTTCAACTCGCACACATGAGCCATACCACAGCCATATTGCAACAGCCAGCACCATCCATACACATGCAACAGCATGAGCAGGCAAAGGTGAGCCAGACATCACATGCAACACAGGGAGTGCACTACACATGCACACACACCACCACACTTGCATGCATGTGTACACCTCTGCCAACTGTTGCAGTGTTGAGATCGGCATCCATGTCACATCTGCCAATCAGTCTTCCACATCCCGGTGTCACATGCATCCATGTTGCATCACTGTTGCCCCCTTGTCAAATACACACACATGCACATGCACACAGCGCAGATACATGTAGCTGAAACCAACATCCATGTGTGACATCACAAACATGCCTACTTACATACACATTCATTCAAACATGTGTGCCCACACATCTGCATTTGGCATGCAAGCCTACACACACAAGCACCATCCATGTCTCACACATGAGAGCCCTCGCATGTGTTAGCCTCACGGCTCTGTACACCCCCCTACTTGGTCCCATTAAAACACATGTGCAACCTGCACACTACTGGCACACCACCAAACGCACAGCTTGCAATCAGGATGCATGTACACTTACCGCTCGACTCCAGACGGGTCTGCCTCTCAAGGACCTGGACGTGGAGCGCTTGGGATATATGTTCCAGGACCCTCATCTGATCTTCCGACAAGTGGCCCCGGCGCCCCTTAGCATCCGCTGCCTTCAAGAGGCGCCGGGCCTTGTTGAGGGTCCTGGACCTGAAGTCCTCCCAGCGCTTCTTGACATGATGGAATAGTCGGACTGCCACCCCCTCCGCGTTGATGGCAGTCACGATGTCCGTCCAGATCAGAGTCCGTCCTTCCTTGTCGGCGCGCAAACGTCCGAAGAGGGCATCATACTGCCCCAGGACTTGCTCCACCAGGACACCAACTTCGGTGGCAGTGAAGCTGGTGCCCCTCTGCCTCTCTGGCCGGGGGTTGCCAGTGGTGCCAGATGTTGCAGTGCCCGACATGACAACCCCAGAGGCAGGAGTGGGTGGGCAACTGGGTCCTGGGGGCTGGTCTGTGGAGCGATGGAATCCCAGTCGGGAGTCTTCGGTTCCAGCAGGGGTGGTCACAGCAACAGCACCCCTGGCTGATGTGCAGCCAGCAAATGGCAGGGCACGTGGGCAGTAGGCAATCAGGCAGCAGCAGATAGCAGGTGGGAGCGTGCACGGGGCTCTGGGGGGCAGTAATTCAGCCTTCAGGGCAGGAGCGTGGTCTCCTGTGTGTTTACGTGTGGCCAGCTTGATACGGAGTGATTTGGCACGTGAAAATCCAGCACGTCTGCGTGTAATTCGAGGAAAGGGCCTTAGCGCGTAAGCGCGTCAGCACACGTACGCGAATTCATTGGCCAAAAGGCCCCCAGCGTGTAGGCGCGTCTATGAGGTTACGCGCACGTGCGTTTTCCATGGCGCATAGAAAAAATAAGCACGTCAGAGTGTCATAGCGTGTAATTGGTGGAAAGGGCCTCAGCATGTATGCGCGTCTGTGACATGCGTGCGCGGGCGTTTCCCTGTACACGGGTGCATGTTACACGTCCAATGACTGCACATCAGGCCTTAGCGCGTACACGCGGAAGAGACGCTGGATGTGTGGGCATGTTTAAAAGGTACGTGTAGAACGCCATTTCCTTGTACGCGCTTTTCATGGAGAGCGAGTGGGTGAAATCTGTACTTCTTGTCGGTTCACACACGATTTACTTCACGGCGTTCCAAGTTCGTACTCCCTGTTACCTCTGACAGCTTTTTCTCTTTTTGTCTTTTTCCTGGGCCTGTTTCCTCAAACAGCGTTCACTTCTTCTGTTGTCCTGTCTCCTCAGACAGCGTACAATTCTTCTTTTGGCGGGGGTGTTGCCAACGTGCACACACGCATCTTTTTCACGCTATTTTTCCAAGCAGACTGTGAGTCGCGCACGTATTTAACATCTGTGCTTGCCCCGTGTGTCGCCTACCCCTTCAGAGGTCATTCTAGGCTGCGTGTGACATGCATACGTTCATTTTTGTGTTTCTGGGTGCAACAGCGTAGTGCAGGTTTATTTTTCCACGCACGTGGTCTAGGAGGGGTTGCGTGCACATTATCTCCCTTTTTTGGGGTGCCTGTGCGTTGCGTGACCCGTCATCTTCCCCCAGGGGTCACATACAGCCTTGCTAGAGCACTAGGGTACGAATTCCATCTAGTACCCTACCCCTTTGACCCCCAATTGCCCAGGACAATAGTTTACTGCAACTCCCATACGCACAACAACATCAGTGCCATGGTTGGGAGGCGAGCACGCGGTAAGGGTGGCAAAGGTGGCCGAGCCTCAAAAGGTGGCCGTGGTGGATACGGTAGGGGACATGGCTGGGACTTGCAGGGTGCCCCTAGCCCTCCATGTGTGGGTGACCTGTCAGGGACACCCATGCGCCCCCCCCTGGTTGAGGGTAACGTGGCTGACACCATCCCTGCTCAGCCCTTGTTGGACCAGCCCATTGTGGCACCAGACCTGGCACAGGGTGACTCCATGGCTGACTTCCATGTCAGCAGGTCTAGGCCACGTGTGGTGGTGCACGTTGGTGTCACCAGGCCACGTGGATCAGGGGCAGCTATGTCATCTGCTGCCCCGAGTAGGCAGGGTGGGGAGGCTGCAGGGGCAGCTGCGGCTCCATCCACCCCAGCTCTGAGTCTCCCAGCCAGGACAGTGTCGGTCCCAGTCCATCCTGCGGACGTTCCCCCTGACTACATCACACTTCAGCTAATGCCTGCACCAAGTCCCATGGTGAGTGTTCATTCCCACACTCCTAGTCCACAGTCCACCGGGGCTCCTGTCCCTAGTGTCCAGAGCGGCGTAGGACACTCGGGATCCCCACCACCTTCCAAGCGGAAAAGGAAGAGTGCTCGTCCAGTACAGGCTGATGCCCCAGACATGGCTACACAGTCCGGCCCACCAAGGAAGCCCAGCTTCAATCAGGCCGAACTTGATGCACTTGTGGAGTATGTGAACGCACATGACAGCGAAATGGTGATTACTGCAGGATGCAAGACCACACCTGCACAACGTCTGGCACACTGGCAGACCATCGTGGACATCATAAGTGCCCTTGGATTCGTGAGGCACACAGATAATGATTGCTACAAGCGCTGGAATGACCTGAAGCACAGGGCAAAGAAAAAGCTGGCCTCAAATCATGCCGCTACTCTAGTGACTGGAGGTGGGTCTCCAGCAGAGGACATTGAACTCACTCCACATGAGTATGTTGCTGGGACCTACGTCACGGAGGGACAGATCCAAGGTGTGGGAGACCTGCCAGATTACGAGGCATTGTCCGGTGAGTGCACATGCATGTGTGTGTCATCCATGTGCATGGTGTTTGTGTGAGGGCTTCTGATTGAGTGCCAGGTGAGGGTGTGTGTGCCTGAGTGGTTTGGGTCACCCATGTGCTTCATCCAATACATTCTGCGCACCAGGATTTGGGTATTGCAGTATCCCTTCTGGCAACAGTAGACATTTAGCCCAACCTCACGCCAGTTGCCCTTGAAGTTTCATCTTGCCACAACATTGTTGCGTATTATTCTGTGTTCATTCAGCCTGATTGTTTGCATTCCACCACTTTCACTAGGCATTTCTCAGTCCTATTGTCACATGTGTGACATGGCTATGGTACATGCCATCTGTGTGATGGCATGTGTCATGTATGTGTATTGGACATGCCAATCACAGGCCAATGTGTGATGGCACTGCTAGCCAGCATGCAGCAAATGCGTTGGTCTTCCATCTTGGTGCCATCAATGTGTGCCATTTGCCTCCCCTTCATACGCAGTGACGGTGCATGCATGGGAGGGTTATAGTCATGTGGGACATGTGTCAATGAAGTACTGGTTCTGTTGCTTCTCAGCCCTAATTGTGTGCCATGGTGCTAATGCCTGTTCCCATTTCTTTTCTTTCATGTCTTTGCAGGGGATGATGCACTTGATACTGCTGGGGTTGTGGAGATGGTGCAGACCCAGGAGGGGTCTCAGGCCCGATCGGGCACCAGTGAGGGACGTGGTGTGGTGGTGGGTGAGAACCCACACTTGCTGCAGACCATTATCTCAAGGGCTGTCTCTGGGTGCACCTCCCCCGAGCTCTATTCAGGTGTCGATTTGGATGATGAGACCTATGTGCGGTCGCAGGTAAGTGTTTCTGGGAGGGATTCTGTACTGTCCAACCCACCTGCACCAGGGGTAGAACCCTCAATGGGGATGTCAGTGTTGGTAGGTCCGTCTTTGGTGGTTACAGATGCAGGGTCACACTCTGCAACATCTGATCCTGTTCCTGGGCCAGCAGATCAGAAGGGGAATGCAGTCCTGCAGCCTCAGGTAGTGCCGGCACAGCAAGGCGCAGTTCGCCTTGCCCCAGACAGGTGTGGTGCCTGCCGACGTGGTGGCCGTACGCCACCTGCTAATACCGCATGGGAGCAATCCATATACGGTATGGCAAACCAACAGGCAGCATCATCTGAGATGATGGCTCAGGCCATGGATAGGGTGGCCACTTCCATTGTCCCCCAAGAAAGGCTGATGGAACAACTACAGCAGGAAACAGACTCCATTTGCCAGTCACACAGGGAGGACATGTTGGCGTCCAACAGGGACAGATTGGCGGCACTGGAGTCTCTGCGGGAAGCCATTTCTATTGAGTCCCAGGGCCACAGGGAAGCCCTGAGGGTGGAACTCTGTCAGCTCAGGGTGACTCTTGTTGATCTTGAGGCTTCAACTGACATGAGGACAGAACAGCAGCTGGAGCGGCTCACATGTACGCTCTCAGCTGAGATGCAGGCAACCAGGGAGGAGGTCCGGGCATCCCGTGAGTTGTTGCATGGGGACCTCCACACGATTATCCTCCAGAACCAGACCTTCCACACCCGCATGCTTGCTGCCATGGAGGACCAGACTAAGGCTTTGCGTGGGCTGCCTCCCATAGTGCCACCACCTCCTGATGCAGCTGCAGAGGGTGAGGAGAGCGACAGCAGCGATTCTCTCACAATAGGGTAGCCGTGCAGGAAATGAGCCCATGGAGGTGTTTTTTTTCCCCAAAATCCACACAGGTGGGTTTTGGTGTGCACCCTGTCCTTGGACCTCCTGGGTGGCCTCCCTCACCGCCCCCCCTGGCTCATACATGGCCATTTTTGATTTTTGATTTTTTTTACAGTGTGTTGCCTTGTGTGGCTCCCGTGGGCATACACTGTATTGTGGCTGGGCACATGCAGGCTTGTCCTGAATTTGGGTTAGATGCTTGGGTTCGTGTGACACACACCCCTCCTGCTTCCCGTTTCCATGGGCTTGCAAAGGGTGTGCCCAAGTGACATTGACTTACACAGTGACGTTGGACTCCCATTTAATGTGTGGGCAGTCTGTAGTCAATACTGTGTATACATTCCTAGTGCATATTGTTGTTGTATTGTACACTGAATGGTGTATTGATATGTGCCTCTGCATCCTTCTCATCCTCCTAATTTGCAGGTCCATTCCTCATGTCTTCACAAGGCGGTCTACTTTCAGAATTGTCAGATTGAGTCATCATTGATTGTCAGATGATATGTGCTAGGGCTGTGTGCACTCCACAGGGGTGTGATTTCTATGTGAAGTAATTAGCCACCAGCTGCGTACGGGCTGCCTCACCCCGTGCCCTTTCCCCTCCCATGCGCAGCAGGCGTGCATGTGGTTGGGGATGTGGGGGCACCACCATGTCCACAGCCAGGCCCCGGCGTGTTGCAACATTGTGCAGGACACATGCTGTGACTATGATCCTGCACACTACTGGGGGAGCGTATAACAGCTGCCCGCCAGAACGGTCAAGGGAGCGAAAGCGTGACTTGAGCACTCCGAATGTGCGCTCCACTATGCCCCGGGTTGCAGTATGGGCTGTGTTGTATCTTACCTCGAGAGGCGTGATGGGGTTCCGAATTGGCGTCATCATGTGGGTGCTCAGAGGGTAGGCACTGTCCCCTGGGGAGGTGGTGATGGGGATCATTAGTGGGGTAGTGACATTACTCTGTATCTGTCATGCATGCGTGTGCTGTGGCATTTATACTCACCAAGCAGCCATGCATCGCCATGCCGCCGAGCTTCCATGTCCCAGTTTAGGGTTGACATCCTGTAAATGAAGCTGTCGTGGGTGGACCCTGTAGTTGGCATATACTGAGGTGATGATTCCCTTGGCATCACATACTACCTGGACGTTGATGGAATGCCAGTGCTTGCGGTTTCTATAGATGTGCTCAGATGCCCTGGGGGGACGTAGAGCCACATGGGTGCAATCAATGGCACCTAGCACTTTGGGGAATTGTGCCACCCTGTAGAAATCCTGGCTGACAGCCTGCCTTTCTGCAGGTGTTCTGGGCAGGTATATGTGCCTGCGGACTGATGGGCGTGCAGTGATGATGGCCAACACCTGGTGTAGGCACGGTGACTGCGTGGCCTGTGACACCCCCCCCCACTATGGCACTTGTCCGCTGAAATGATCCGGTAGCCAAGAAGTGCAGTACATTGAGGACCTTCTCCAGGGGGGTGAGTGCTTGGGAGCACAGGGTGGGTGATGTGAGGTCATCCTCCCACTCACTGACCAGGTCGAGTATTATGTGAGGTGGAAACCTGTACCTCCCATACACCTGGTCATCAGGCATACCAAAAAGGCTGGTTCTCAGTGTAAAGATTCTGGCCCTGACTATCCTCCTCCTCCTCCTGCGGTATCCCACGGCCACTGCTGCTAGGAACGGTATATTCATCCTGGCGTCTGAGCTTGTTTGTTGTTTGCGCACACTTTTATGCTGCGCGGGACGTGCGCCTGCTTCATGCTGGCGTACGTGTTTCCGGATTGGACCGTTTTTTTTGGCGCGTTGTAGGCGACCGTGTAAATCTTCCCGCCCACTCCAGGAATACACGTAACACGCTCTCCCAGGCCCAGTCACGTGTAAATATTCCCGCCCACCCCAGGAATACACGTACCCCACTCTCCCAGGCCCAGTGGTGTGTGGAAGTTCACGCGAACCCCGTAATACACGTACCCTGCTGATATTGCGTGTGGAAGTTCACGCGGACCCGAAATACACGTACCCTGCTGATATCGCGTGTGGAAGTTCACGCGGACCCATAATACACGTACCCTGATGAAATCGCATGTAAGACTACCCGCGCACCCCTGAAATACACATACCCAGGACAATCGCACTGCTGGGGGGTGGGGGTGCAGGGAGACATGAGTGGGGGCATGGTGGAGGGTGCCCCTGGATAATGGGGGGTGGGGGTGCAGGGAGACATGAGTGGGGGCCTGGTGGAGGGTGCCCCTGGATGCTGGGGGGTGGGGGTGCAGAGAGACATGAGTGGGGGCCTGGTGGAGGGTGCCCCTGACTGCTGGGGGGTGATGGGGGTGGGAGACATGAGTGGGGGCCTGGTGGAGGGTGCCCCTGGATGCTGGGGGGTGGGGGTGCAGGGAGACATGAGTGGGGGCCTGGTGGAGGGTGCCCCTGATTGCTGGGGGGTGGGGGTGCAGGGAGACATGAGTTGGACATGAGTGGGGGCCTGGTGGAGGGTGCCCCACAGTGCTGGGGGGTGGGGGTGCAGGGGGACATGAGTTGGACATGAGTGGGGGCCTGGTGGAGGGTGCCACTGGATTCTGGGGGGTGGGGGTGCAGGGAGATATGAGTGGGGGCCTGGTGGAGGGTGCCCCTGACTGCTGGGGGGGAGACATGAGTGGGGGCCTGGTGGAGGGTGCCACACAGTGCTGGGGGGTGGGGGTGCAGGGAGACATGAGTGGGGGCCTGGTGGAGGGTGCCCCTGACTGCTGGGGGGTGGCGGGGTGGTAGACATGAGTGGGGGCCTGGTGGAGGGTGCCCCTGGATGCTGGGGGGTGGGGGTGCTGGGAGACATGAGTGGGGGCCTGGTGGAGGGTGCCCCTGGATGCTGGGGGGTGGGGGTGCAGGGAGACATGAGTTGGACATGAGTGGGGGCCTGGTGGAGGGTGCCCCTGGATGCTGGGCGGTGGGGGTGCTGGGAGACATGAGTGGGGGCCAGGAGAAGGGTGCCCCTGGATGCTGGGGGGTGGGGGTGCAGGGAGACATGAGTGGGGGCCTGGTGGAGGGTGCCCCTGACTGCTGGGGAGTGGGGGGTGGGAGACATGAGTGGGGGCCTGGTGGTGGGTGCCCCTGGATGCTGGGGGGTGGGGGTTCAGGAAACATGAGTGGGGGCCTGGTGGAGGGTGCCCCACAGTGCTGGGGGGTGGGGGTGCAGGGAGACATGAGTTGGACATGAGTGGGGGCCTGGTGGAGGGTGCCCCTGGATGCTGGGGGGTGGGGGTGCTGGGAGACATGAGTGGGGGCCTGGTGGAGGGTGCACCTGGATGCTGGGGGGTGGGGGTGCAGGGAGACATGAGTGGGGGCCTGGTGGAGGGTGCCCCACAGTGCTGGGGGTGGGGGTGCAGGGAGACATGAGTTGGACATGAGTGGGGGCCTGGTGGAGGGTGCCCCTGGATGCTGGGGGGTGGGGGTGCAGGGAGACATGAGTAGGGGCCTGGTGGAGGGTGCCCCTGGATGCTGGGGGGTGGGGGTGCTGGGAGACATGAGTGGGGGCCTGGTGGAGGGTGCCCTTGGATGCTGGGGGGTGGGGTGCAGGGAGACATGAGTGGGGGCCTGGTGGAGGGTGCCCCTGACTGCTGGGGGGTGGGGGGTGGGAGACATGAGTGGGGGCCTGGTGGAGGGTGCCCCTGGATGCTGGGGGGTGGGAGTGCAGGGAGACATGAGTGGGGGCCTGGTGGAGGGTGCCCCACAGTGCTGGGGGGTGGGGGTGCAGGGAGACATGAGTTGGACATGAGTGGGGCCTGGTGGAGGGTGCCCCTGGATGCTGGGGGTGGGGGTGCAGGGAGACATGAGTGGGGGCCAGGTGGAGGGTGCCCCTGGATGCTGGGGGTTGGGGGTGCTGGGAGACATGAGTGGGGGCCTGGTGGAGGGTGCCCCTGGATGCTGGGGGGTGGGGGTGCTGGGAGACATGAGTTGGACATGAGTGGGGGCCTGGTGGAGGGTGCCGCACAGTGCTGGGGGGTGGGGGTGCAGGGAGACATGAGTTGGACATGAGTGGGGGCCTGGTGGAGGGTGCTCCTGGATGCTGGGGGGTGGGGGTGCAGGGAGACATGAGTGGGGGCCTGGTGGAGGGTGCCCCTGACTGCTGAGGGGTAGGGGAATGGTAGACATGAGTGGGGGCCTGGTGGAGGGTGCCCCTGGATGCTGGGGGGTGGGGGTGCTGGGAGACATGAGTGGGGGCCTGGTGGAGGGTGCCCCTGGTTGCTGGGGGGTGGGGGTGCAGGGAGACATGAGTGGGGGTCTGGTGGAGGGTGCCCCACAGTGCTGGGGGGTGGGGGTGCAGCGGAACATGAGTTGGACATGAGTGGGGGCTTGGTGGAGGGTGCCCCTGGATGCTGGGGGGTGGGGGTGCTGGGAGACATGAGTGGGGGCCTGGTGGAGGGTGCTCCTGGATGCTGGGGGGTGTGGGTGCAGGGAGACGAGTGGGGGCCTGGTGGAGGGTGCCCCTGACTGCTGGGGGGTGGGGGTGCTGGGAGACATGAGTGGGGGCCTGGTGGAGGGTGCCCCTGGATGCTGGGGTGTGGGGGTGCTGGGAGACATGAGTGGGGGCCTGGTGGAGGGTGCTCCTGGATGCTGGGGGGTGGGGGTGCAGGGAGACATGAGTGGGGGTCTGGTGGAGGGTGCCCCACAGTGCTGGGGGGTGGGGGTGCAGGGAGACATGAGTTGGACATGAGTGGGGGCCTGGTGGAGGGTGCCCCTGGATGCTGGGGGGTGGGGGTGCAGGGAGACATGAGTGGGGGCCTGGTGGAGGGTGCCCCTGATTGCTGGGGGGTGGGGGTGCAGGGAGACATGAGTTGGACATGAGTGGGGGCCTGGTGGAGGGTGCCCCACAGTGCTGGGGGGTGGGGGTGCAGGGGGACATGAGTTGGACATGAGTGGGGGCCTGGTGGAGGGTGCCCCTGGATGCTGGGGGGTGGGGGTGCAGGGAGATATGAGTGGGGGCCTGGTGGAGGGTGCCCCTGACTGTTGGGGGGGGAGACATGAGTGGGGGCCTGGTGGAGGGTGCCCCACAGTGCTGGGGGGTGGGGGTGCAGGGAGACATGAGTGGGGGCCTGGTGGAGGGTGCCCCTGACTGCTGGGGGGTGGCGGGGTGGTAGACATGAGTGGGGGCCTGGTGGAGGGTGCCCCTGGATGCTGGGGGGTGGGGGTGCTGGGAGACATGAGTGGGGGCCTGGTGGAGGGTGCCCCTGGATGCTGGGGGGTGGGGGTGCAGGGAGACATGAGTTGGACATGAGTGGGGGCCTGGTGGAGGGTGCCCCTGGATGCTGGGCGGTGGGGGTGCTGGGAGACATGAGTGGGGGCCAGGAGAAGGGTGCCCCTGGATGCTGGGGGGTGGGGGTGCAGGGAGACATGAGTGGGGGCCTGGTGGAGGGTGCCCCTGACTGCTGGGGAGTGGGGGGGTGGGAGACATGAGTGGGGGCCTGGTGGTGGGTGCCCCTGGATGCTGGGGGGTGGGGGTGCAGGAAACATGAGTGGGGGCCTGGTGGAGGGTGCCCCACAGTGCTGGGGGGTGGGGGTGCAGGGAGACATGAGTTGGACATGAGTGGGGGCCTGGTGGAGGGTGCCCCTGGATGCTGGGGGGTGGGGGTGCTGGGAGACATGAGTGGGGGCCTGGTGGAGGGTGCACCTGGATGCTGGGGGGTGGGGGTGCAGGGAGACATGAGTGGGGGCCTGGTGGAGGGTGCCCCACAGTGCTGGGGGTGGGGGTGCAGGGAGACATGAGTTGGACATGAGTGGGGGCCTGGTGGAGGGTGCCCCTGGATGCTGGGGGGTGGGGGTGCAGGGAGACATGAGTGGGGGCCTGGTGGAGGGTGCCCCTGGATGCTGGGGGGTGGGGGTGCTGGGAGACATGAGTGGGGGCCTGGTGGAGGGTGCCCTTGAATGCTGGGGGGTGGGGTGCAGGGAGACATGAGTGGGGGCCTGGTGGAGGGTGCCCCTGACTGCTGGGGGGTGGGAGACATGAGTGGGGGCCTGGTGGAGGGTGCCCCTGGATGCTGGGGGGTGGGAGTGCAGGGAGACATGAGTGGGGGCCTGGTGGAGGGTGCCCCACAGTGCTGGGGGGTGGGGGTGCAGGGAGACATGAGTTGGACATGAGTGGGGCCTGGTGAAGGGTGCCCTTGGATGCTGGGGGTGGGGGTGCTGGGAGACATGAGTGGGGGCCTGGTGGAGGGTGCCCCTGGATGCTGGGGGATGGGGGTGCAGGGAGACGAGTGGGGGCCTGGTGGAGGGTGCCCCTGACTGCTGGGGGGTGGGGGTGCTGGGAGACATGAGTGGGGGCCTGGTGGAGGGTGCCCCTGGATGCTGGGGTGTGGAGGTGCTGGGAGACATGAGTGGGGGCCTGGTGGAGGGTGCTCCTGGATGCTGGGGGGTGGGGGTGCAGGGAGACATGAGTGGGGGTCTGGTGGAGGGTGCCCCACAGTGCTGGGGGGTGGGGGTGCAGGGAGACATGAGTTGGACATGAGTGGGGGCCTGGTGGAGGGTGCCCCTGGATGCTGGGGGGTGGGGGTGCAGGGAGACATGAGTGGGGGCCTGGTGGAGGGTGCCCCTGATTGCTGGGGGGTGGGGGTGCAGGGAGACATGAGTTGGACATGAGTGGGGGCCTGGTGGAGGGTGCCCCACAGTGCTGGGGGTGGGGGTGCAGGGGGACATGAGTTGGACATGAGTGGGGGCCTGGTGGAGGGTGCCCCTGGATGCTGGGGGTGGGGGTGCAGGGAGATATGAGTGGGGGCCTGGTGGAGGGTGCCCCTGACTGCTGGGGGGGGAGACATGAGTGGGGGCCTGGTGGAGGGTGCCCCACAGTGCTGGGGGGTGGGGGTGCAGGGAGACATGAGTGGGGGCCTGGTGGAGGGTGCCCCTGACTGCTGGGGGGTGGCGGGGTGGTAGACATGAGTGGGGGCCTGGTGGAGGGTGCCCCTGGATGCTGGGGGGTGGGGGTGCTGGGAGACATGAGTGGGGGCCTGGTGGAGGGTGCCCCTGGATGCTGGGGGGTGGGGGTGCAGGGAGACATGAGTTGGACATGAGTGGGGGCCTGGTGGAGGGTGCCCCTGGATGCTGGGCGGTGGGGGTGCTGGGAGACATGAGTGGGGGCCAGGATAAGGGTACCCCTGGATGCTGGGGGTGGGGGTGCAGGGAGACATGAGTGGGGGCCTGGTGGAGGGTGCCCCTGACTGCTGGGGAGTGGGGGGTGGGAGACATGAGTGGGGGCCTGGTGGTGGGTGCCCCTGGATGCTGGGGGGTGGGGGTGCAGGAAACATGAGTGGGGGCCTGGTGGAGGGTGCCCCACAGTGCTGGGGGGTGGGGGTGCAGGGAGACATGAGTTGGACATGAGTGGGGGCCTGGTGGAGGGTGCCCCTGGATGCTGGGGGGTGGGGGTGCTGGGAGACATGAGTGGGGGCCTGGTGGAGGGTGCACCTGGATGCTGGGGGGTGGGGGTGCAGGGAGACATGAGTGGGGGCCTGGTGGAGGGTGCCCCACAGTGCTGGGGGTGGGGGTGCAGGGAGACATGAGTTGGACATGAGTGGGGGCCTGGTGGAGGGTGCCCCTGGATGCTGGGGGGTGGGGGTGCAGGGAGACATGAGTGGGGGCCTGGTGGAGGGTGCCCCTGGATGCTGGGGGGTGGGGGTGCTGGGAGACATGAGTGGGGGCCTGGTGGAGGGTGCCCTTGGATGCTGGGGGGTGGGGTGCAGGGAGACATGAGTGGGGGCCTGGTGGAGGGTACCCCTGACTGCTGGGGGGTGGGGGGGTGGGAGACATGAGTGGGGGCCTGGTGGAGGGTGCCCCTGGATGCTGGGGGGTGGGAGTGCAGGGAGACATGAGTGGGGGCCTGGTGGAGGGTGCCCCACAGTGCTGGGGGGTGGGGGTGCAGGGAGACATGAGTTGGACATGAGTGGGGCCTGGTGGCGGGTGCCCTTGGATGCTGGGGGTGGGGGTGCAGGGAGACATGAGTGGGGGCCAGGTGGAGGGTGCCCCTGGATGCTGGGGGTTGGGGGTGCTGGGAGACATGAGTGGGGGCCTGGTGGAGGGTGCCCCTGGATGCTGGGGGGTGGGGGTGCAGGGAGTCATGAGTGGGGGCCTGGTGGAGGGTGCCCCACAGTGCTGGGGGGTGGGGGTGCAGGGAGACATGAGTTGGACATGAGTGGGGGACTGGTGGAGGGTGCTCCTGGATGCTGGGGGGTGGGGGTGCAGGGAGACATGAGTGGGGGCCTGGTGGAGGGTGCCCCTGACTGCTGAGGGGTAGGGGAATGGTAGACATGAGTGGGGGCCTGGTGGAGGGTGCCCCTGGATGCTGGGGGGTGGGGGTGCTGGGAGACATGAGTGGGGGCCTGGTGGAGGGTGCCCCTGGATGCTGGGGGGTGGGGGTGCAGCGAGACATGAGTGGGGGTCTGGTGGAGGGTGCCCCACAGTGCTGGGGGGTGGGGGTGCAGCGGAACATGAGTTGGACATGAGTGGGGGCTTGGTGGAGGGTGCCCCTGGATGCTGGGGGGTGGGGGTGCTGGGAGACATGAGTGCGGGCCTGGTGGAGGGTGCTCCTGGATGCTGGGGGGTGTGGGTGCAGGGAGACGAGTGGGGGCCTGGTGGAGGGTGCCCCTGACTGCTGGAGGGTGGGGGTGCTGGGAGACATGAGTGGGGGCCTGGTGGAGGGTACCCCTGGATGCTGGGGTGTGGGGGTGCTGGGAGACATGAGTGGGGGCCTGGTGGAGGGTGCTCCTGGATGCTGGGGGGTGGGGGTGCAGGGAGACATGAGTGGGGGTCTGGTGGAGGGTGCCCCACAGTGCTGGGGGGTGGGGGTGCAGGGAGACATGAGTTGGACATGAGTGGGGGCCTGGTGGAGGGTGCCCCTGGATGCTGGGGGTGGGGGTGCAGGGAGACATGAGTGGGGGCCTGGTGGAGGGTGCCCCTGACTGCTGAGGGGTGGGGGGGTGTTAGACATGAGTGGGGGCCTGGTGGAGGGTGCCCCACAGTGCTGGGGGGTGGGGGTGCAGGGGGACATGATTGGACATGAGTGGGGGCCTGGTGGAGGGTGCCCCTGGATGCTGGGGGGTGGGGGTGCTGGGAGGCATGAGTGGGGGCCTTTTGGAGGGTGCCCCACAGTGCTGGGGGGTGGGGGTGCAGGGGGACATGATTGGACATGAGTGGGGGCCTGGTGGAGGGTTCCCCTGGATGCTGGGTGGTGGGGGTGCTGGGAGACATGAGTGGGGGCCTGGTGGAGGGTGCCCCACAGTGCTGGGGGGTGGGGGTGCAGGGAGACATGAGTTGGACATGAGTGGGGGCCTGGTGGAGGGAACCCCTGGATGCTGGGGGTGGGGGTGCTGGGAGACATGAGTGGGGGCCTGGTGGAGGGTGCCCCTGGATGCTGGGGGTGGGGGTGCAGGGAGACATGAATGGGGGCCTGGTGGAGGGTGCCCCTGGATGCTGGGGGGTGGGGGTGCAGGGAGACATGAGTGGGGGCCTGGTGGAGGGTGCCCCTGACTGCTGGGGGGTGATGGGGGTGGGAGACATGAGTGGGGGCCTGTTGGAGGGTGCCCCTGGATGCTGGGGGGTTGGGGTGCAGGGAGACATGAGTGGGGGCCTGGTGGAGGGTGCCCCTGATTGCTGGGGGTGGGGGTGCAGGGAGACATGAGTTGGACATGAGTGGGGGCCTGTTGGAGGGTGCCCCACAGTGCTGGGGGGTGGGGGTGCAGGGGGACATGAGTTGGACATGAGTGGGGGCCTGGTGGAGGGTGCCCTGGATGCTGGGGGGGTGGGGGTGCAGGGAGACATGAGTGGGGGCCTGGTGAACGGTGCCCCTGACTGCTGGGGGTGGGGGGGGGGTGGGAGACATGAGTGGGGGCCTGGTGGAGGGTGCCCCTGGATGCTGGGGGGTGGGGGTGCAGGGAGACATGAGTTGGATATGAGTGAGGGCCTGGTGGAGGGTGCCCCTGGATGCTGGGGTGTGGGGGTGCTGGGAGACATGAGTGGGGGCCTGGTGGAGGGTGCCCCTGGATGCTGGGGGGTGGGGGTGCTGGGAGACATGAGTGGGGGCCAGGAGAAGGTGCCCCTGGATGCTGGGGGGTGGGGGTGCAGGGAGACATGAGTGGGGGCCTGATGGAGGGTGCCCCTGACTGCTGGGGAGAGGGGGGGTGGGAGACATGAGTGGGGGCCCGGTGGTGGGTGCCCCTGGATGCTGGGGGGTGGGGGTGCAGGAAACATGAGTGGGGGCCTGGTGGAGGGTGCCCCACAGTGCTGGGGGTGGGGGTGCAGGGAAACATGAGTTGGACATGAGTGGGGGCCTGGTGGAGGGTGCCCCTGGATGCTGGGGGGTGGGGGTGCTGGGAGACATGAGTGGGGGCCTGGTGGAGGGTGCCCCTGGATGCTGGGGGGTGGGGGTGCAGGGAGACATGAGTGGGGGCCTGGTGGAGGGTGCCCCAAAGTGCTGGGGGGTGGGGGTGCAGGGAGTCATGAGTTGGACATGAGTGGGGGCCTGGTGGAGGGTGGCCCTGGATGCTGGGGGGTGGGGGTGCTGGGAGACATGAGTGGGGGCCTGGTGGAGGGTGCCCCACCGTGCTGGGGGGTGGGGGTGCAGGGAGACATGAGTTGGACATGAGTGGGGGCCTGGTGGATGGTGCCCCTGGATGCTGGGGAGTGGGGGTGCAGGGAGACATGAGTGGGGGCCTGATGAAGGGTGCCCCTGACTGCTGAGGGTTAGGGGAGTGGTAGACATGAGTGGGGGCCTGGTGGAGGGTGCCCCTGGATGCTGAGGGGTGGGGGTG
This sequence comes from Ambystoma mexicanum, assembly GCF_040938575.1. Taxonomy (NCBI): domain Eukaryota; kingdom Metazoa; phylum Chordata; class Amphibia; order Caudata; family Ambystomatidae; genus Ambystoma; species Ambystoma mexicanum. The sequence goes on along the minus strand of NC_090934.1, from coordinate 857,095,151 downwards.
CTGGGAGACATGAGTGGGGGCCTGGTGGAGGGTGCCCCTGGATGCTGGGGGGTGGGGGTGCAGGGAGACATGAGTTGGACATGAGTGGGGGCCTGGTGGAGGGTGCCCCTGGATGCTGGGGGGTGGAGGTGCAGGGAGACATGAGTGGGGGCCTGGTGGAGGGTGCCCCTGGATGCTGGGGGGTGGGGGTGCAGGGAGACATGAGTGGGGGCCTGGTGGAGGGTGCCCCACAGTGCTGGGGGATGGGGGTGCAGGGAGACATGAGTTGGACATGAGTGGGGGCCTGGTGGATGGTGCCCCTGGATGCTGGGGGGTGGGGGTGCAGGGAGACATGAGTGGGGGCCTGGTGGAGGGTGCCCCTGACTGCTGGGGGGTGGTGGGGTGGGAGACATGAGTGGGGGCCTGGTGGAGGGTGCCCCACAGTGCTGGGGGGTGGGGGTGCAGGGAGACATGAGTTGGACATGAGTGGGGGCCTGGTGGAGGGTGGCCCTGGATGCTGGGGGGTGGGGGTGCTGGGAGACATGAGTGGGGGCCTGGTTGAAGGTGCCCCTGGATGCTGGGGGTGGGGGTGCAGGGAGACATGAGTGGGGGCCTGGTGGAGGGTGCCCCACAGTGCTGGGGGGTGGGGGTTCAGGGGGACATGAGTTGGACATGAGTGGGGGCTTGGTGGAGGGTGCCCCTGGATGCTGGGGGGTGGGGGTGCTGGGAGACATGAGTGGGGGCCTGGTGGAGGGTGCCCCTGGATGCTGGGGGGTGGGGGTGCTGGGAGACATGAGTGGGGCCTGGTGGAGGTTGCCCTTGGATGCTGGGGGGTGGGGGTGCAGGGAGACATGAGTTGGGGCCTGGTGGAGGGTGCCCCTGACTGCTGGGGGGTGGGGGGGTGGGAGACATGAGTGGGGGCCTCGTGGAGGGTGCCCCTGGATGCTGGGGGGTGGGGGTGCAGGGAGACATGAGTGGGGGCCTGGTGGAGGGTGCCCCACAGTGCTGGGGGGTGGGGGTGCAGGGAGACATGAGTTGGACATGAGTGGGGCCTGGTGGAGGGTGCCCCTGGATGCTGGGGGGTGGGGGTGCTGGGAGACATGAGTGGGGGCCTGGTGGAGGGTGCCCCACCGTGCTGGGGGGTGGGGGTGCAGGGAGACATGAGTTGGACATGAGTGGGGGCCTGGTGGAGGGTGCCCCTGGATGCTGGGGAGTGGGGGTGCAGGGAGACATGAGTGGGGGCCTGATGGAGGGTGCCCCTGACTGCTGAGGGTTAGGGGAGTGGTAGACATGAGTGGGGGCCTGGTGGAGGGTGCCCCTGGATGATGAGGGGTGGGGGTGCTCGGAGACATGAGTGGGGGCCTGGTGGAGGGTACCCCTGGATGCTGGGGGGTGGGGGTGCAGGGAGACATGAGTTGGACATGAGTGGGGGCCTGGTGGAGGGTGCCCCTGGATGCTGGGGGGTGGAGGTGCAGGGAGACATGAGTGGGGGCCTGGTGGAGGGTGCCCCTGACTGCTGAGGGGTAGGGGAGTGGTAGACATGAGTGGGGGCCTGGTGGAGGGTGCCCCTGGATGCTGAGGGGTGGGGGTGCTGGGAGACATGAGTGGGGGCCTGGTGGAGGGTGCCCCTGGATGCTGGGGGGTGGGGGTGCAGGGAGACATGAGTGGGGGCATGGTGGAGGGTGCCCCACAGTGCTGGGGGGTGGGGGTGCAGCGGAACATGAGTTGGACATGAGTGGGGGCTTGGTGGAGGGTGCCCCTGGATGCTGGGGGGTGGGGGTGCTGGGAGACATGAGTGGGGGCCTGGTGGAGGGTGCCCCTGGATGCTGGGGGGTGTGGGTGCAGGGAGACATGAGTGGGGCCTGGTGGAGGGTGCCCCTGGATGCTGGGGGGTGGGGGTGCAGGGAGACATGAGTGGGGGTCTGGTGGAGGGTGCCCCACAGTGCTGGTGGGTGGGGGTGCAGGGAGACATGAGTTGGACATGAGTGGGGGCCTGGTGGAGGGGGCCCCTGGATGCTGGGGGGTGGGGGTGCAGGGAGACATGAGTGGGGGCCTGGTGGAGGGTGCCCCTGACTGCTGGGGGGTGGGAGACATGAGTGGGGGCCTGGTGGAGGGTGCCCCACAGTGCTGGGGGGTGGGGGTGCAGGGAGACATGAGTTGGACATGAGTGGGGGCCTGGTGGAGGGTGCCCCTGGATGCTGGAGGGTGGGGGTGCTGGGAGACATGAGTGGGGGCCTGGTGGAGGGTGCCCCACAGTGCTGGGCGGTGGGGATGCAGGGAGACATGAGTTGGACATGAGTGGGGGCTTGGTGGAGGGTGCCCCTGGATGCTGGGGGGTGGTGGTGCTGGGAGACATGAGTGGGGGCCTAGTGGAGGGTGCCCCTGGATGCTGGGGGGTGGGGGTGCAGGGAGACATGAGTGGGGGACTGGTGGACGGTGCCCTTGGATGCTGGGGGGTGGGGGTGCAGGGAGACATGAGTGGGGCCGGGTGGAGGGTGCCCCTGACTGCTGGGGGGTGGGGGGGTGGGAGACATGAGTGGGGGCCTGGTGGAGGGTGCCCCTGGATGCTGGGGGGTGGGGGTGCAGGGAGACATGAGTGGGGGCCTGGTGGAGGGTGCCCCACAGTGCTGGGGGGTGGGGGTGCAGGGAGACATGAGTTGGACATGAGTGGGGCCTCGTGGAGGGTGCCCCTGGATGCTGGGGGGTGGGGGTGCTGGGAGACGTGAGTGGGGGCCTGGTGGAGGGTGCCCCTGGATGCTGGGGGGTGGGGGTGCTGGGAGACATGAGTGGGGGCCTCGTGGAGGGTGCCCCTGGATGCTGGGGGGTGGGGGTGCAGGGAGACATGAGTGGGGGCCTGGTGGAGGGTGCCCCACAGTGCTGGGGGGTGGGGGTGCAGGGAGACATGAGTTGGACATGAGTGGGGCCTGGTGGAGGGTGCCCTTGGATGCTGGGGGGTGGGGGTGCTGGGAGACATGAGTGGGGGCCTGGTGGAGGGTGCCCCACCGTGCTGGGGGGTGGGGGTGCAGGGTGACATGAGTTGGACATGAGTGGGGGCCTGGTGGAGGGTGCCCCTGGATGCTGGGGGGTGGGGGTGCAGGGAGACATGAGTGGGGGCCTGATGGAGGGTGCCCCTGACTGCTGAGGGTTAGGGGAGTGGTAGACATGAGTGGGGGCCTGGTGGAGGGTGCCCCTGGATGCTGAGGGGTGGGGGTGCTGGGAGACATGAGTGGGGGCCTGGTGGAGGGTGCCCCTGGATGCTGGGGGGTGGGGGTGCAGGGAGACATGAGTTGGACATGAGTGGGGGCCTGGTGGAGGGTGCCCCTGGATGCTGGGGGGTGGGGGTGCAGGGAGACATGAGTGGGGGCCTGGTGGAGGGTGCCCCTGACTGCTGAGGGGTAGGGGAGTGGTAGACATGAGTGGGGGCCTGGTGGAGGGTGCCCCTGGATGCTGAGGGGTGGGGGTGCTGGGAGACATGAGTGGGGGCCTGGTGGAGGGTGCCCCTGGATGCTGGGGGGTGGGGGTGCAGGGAGACATGAGTGGGGGCATGGTGGAGGGTGCCCCACTGTGCTGGGGGGTGGGGGTGCAGCGGAACATGAGTTGGACATGAGTGGGGGCTTGGTGGAGGGTGCCCCTGGATGCTGGGGGGTGGGGGTGCTGGGAGACATGAGTGGGGGCCTGGTGGAGGGTGCCCCTGGATGCTGGGGGGTGTGGGTGCAGGGAGACATGAGTGGGGGCCTGGTGGAGGGTGTCCCTGACTGCTGGGGGGTGGGGGTGCTGGGAGACATGAGTGGGGGCCTGGTGGAGGGTGCCCCTGGATGCTGGGGTGTGGGGGTGCTGGGAGACATGAGTGGGGGCCTGGTGGAGGGTGCCCCTGGATGCTGGGGGGTGGGGGTGCAGGGAGACATGAGTGGGGGTCTGGTGGAGGGTGCCCCACAGTGCTGGGGGGTGGGGGTGCAGGGAGACATGAGTTGGACATGAGTGGGGGCCTGGTGGAGGGGGCCCCTGGATGCTGGGGGGTGGGGGTGCAGGGAGACATGAGTGGGGGCCTGGTGGAGGGTGCCCCTGACTGCTGAGGGGTGGGGGGGTGGGAGACATGAGTGGGGGCCTGGTGGAGGGTGCCCCACAGTGCTGGGGGGTGGGGGTGCAGGGGGACATGATTGGACATGAGTGGGGGCCTGGTGGAGTGTGCCCCTGGATGCTGGGGGGTGGGGGTGCTGGGAGACATGAGTGGGGGCCTGGTGGAGGGTGCCCCACAGTGCTGGGGGGTGGGGGTGCAGGGAGACATGAGTTGGACATGAGTGGGGGCCTGGTGGAGGGTGCCCCTGGATGCTGGGGGGTGGGGGTGCAGGGAGACATGAGTGGGGACCTGGTGGAGGGTGCCCCACAGTGCTGGGGGTGGGGGTGCAGGGAGAAATGAGTTGGACATGAGTGGGGGCCTGGTGGAGGGTGCCCCTGGATGCTGGGGGGTGGGGGTGCAGGGAGACATGAGTGGGGGCCTGGTGGAGGGTGCCCCTGACTGCTGGGGGGTGGGAGACATGAGTGGGGGCCTGGTGGAGGGTGCCCCACAGTGCTGGGGGGTGGGGGTGCAGGGAGACATGAGTTGGACATGAGTGGGGGCCTGGTGGAGCGTGCCCCTGGATGCTGGAGGGTGGGGGTGCTGGGAGACATGAGTGGGGGCCTGGTGGAGGGTGCCCCACAGTGCTGGGCGGTGGGGGTGCAGGGAGACATGAGTTGGACATGAGTGGGGGCTTGGTGGAGGGTGCCCCTGGATGCTGGGGGGTGGTGGTGCTGGGAGACATGAGTGGGGGCCTAGTGGAGGGTGCCCCTGGATGCTGGGGGGTGGGGGTGCAGGGAGACATGAGTGGGGGCCTGGTGGACGGTGCCCTTGGATGCTGGGGGGTGGGGGTGCAGGGAGACATGAGTGGGGGCCGGGTGGAGGGTGCCCCTGACTGCTGGGGGATAGGGGGGTGGGAGACATGAGTGGGGGCCTGGTGGAGGGTGCCCCTGGATGCTGGGGGGTCGGGGTGCAGGGAGACATGAGTGGGGGCCTGGTGGAGGGTGCCCCACAGTGCTGGGGGGTGGGGGTGCAGGGAGACATGAGTTGGACATGAGTGGGGCCTGGTGGAGGGTGCCCCTGGATGCTGGGGGGTGGGGGTGCTGGGAGACGTGAGTGGGGGCCTGGTGGAGGGTGCCCCTGGATGCTGGGGGGTGGGGGTGCTGGGAGACATGAGTGGGGGCCTGGTGGAGGGTGCCCCTGGATGCTGGGGGGTGGGGGTGCAGGGAGACATGAGTGGGGGCCTGGTGGAGGGTGCCCCACAGTGCTGGGGGGTGGGGGTGCAGGGTGACATGAGTTGGACATGAGTGGGGGCCTGGTGGAGGATGCCCCTGGATGCTGGGGGTTGGGGGTGCAGGGAGACATGAGTGGGGGCCTGGTGGAGGGTGCCCCTGACTGCTGAGGGGTGGGGGAGTGGTAGAAATGAGTGGGGGCCTGGTGGAGGGTGCCCCTGGATGCTGGGGGGTGGGGGTGCTGGGAGACATGAGTGGGGGCCTGGTGGAGGGTGCCCCTGGATGCTGGGGGGTGGGGGTGCTGGGGGGTGGGGGTGCTGGGAGACATGAGTGGGGGCCTGGAGGAGGGTGTCCCTGGATGCTGGGGGGTAGGGGTGCAGGGAGACATGAGTTGGACATGAGTGGGGGCCTGGTGGAGGGTGCCCCTGGATGCTGGGGGGTGGGGGTGCAGGGAGACATGAGTGGGGGCCTGGTGGAGGGTGCCCCTGGATGCTGGGGGGTGGGGGTGCTGGGAGACATGAGTGGGGGCCTGGTGGAGGGTGCCCCTGGATGCTGGGGGGTGGGGGTGCTGGGGGGTGGGGGTGCTGGGAGACATGAGTGGGGGCCTGGAGGAGGGTGTCCCTGGATGCTGGGGGTGGGGATGCAGGGAGACATGAGTGGGGGCCTGGTGGACGGTGCCCCTGACTGCTGGGGAGTGGGGGGTGGGAGACATGAGTGGGGGCCTGGTGGTGGGTGCCCCTGGATGCTGGGGGGTGGGGGTGCATGAAACATGAGTGGGGGCCTGGTGGAGGGTACCCCACAGTGCTGGGGGGTGGGTGTGCAGGGAGACATGAGTTGGACATGAGTGGGGGCCTGGTGGAGGGTGCCCCTGGATGCTGGGGGGTGGGGGTGCTGGGAGACATGAGTGGGGGCCTGGTGGAGGGTGCCCCTGGATGCTGGGGGGTGGGGGTGCAGGGAGACATGAGTGGGGGCCTGGTGGAGGGTGCCCCACAGTGCTAGGGGGTGGGGGTGCAGGGAGACATGAGTTGGACATGAGTGGGGCCTGGTGGAGGGTGCCCCTGGATGCTGGGGGGTGGGGGTCCTGGGAGACGTGAGTGGGGGCCTGGTGGAGGGTGCCCCTGGATGCTGGGGGGTGGGGGTGCTGGGAGACATGAGTGGGGGCCTCGTGGAGGGTGCCCCTGGATGCTGGGGGGTGGGGGTGCAGGGAGACATGAGTGGGGGCCTGGTGGAGGGTGCCCCACAGTGCTGGGGGGTGGGGGTGCAGGGAGACATGAGTTGGACATGAGTGGGGTCTGGTGGAGGGTGCCCCTGGATGCTGGGGGGTGGGGGTGCAGGGAGACATGAGTGGGGGCCTGGTGGTGGGTGCCCCTTGATGCTGGGGGGTGGGGGTGCAGGGATACATGAGTGGCGGCCTGGTGGAGGGTGCCCCTGGATGCTGGGGGGTGGGGTGCAGGGAGACATGAGTGGGGGCCTGGTGGAGGGTGCCCCACACTGCTGGGGGGTGATGGGGGTGGGAGACATGAGTGGGGGCCTGGTGGAGGGTGACCCTGGATGCTGGGGGGTGGGGGTGCAGGGAGACATGAGTGGGGGCCTGGTGGACGGTGCCCCTGATTGCTGGGCGGTGGGGGTGCAGGGAGACATGAGTTGGACATGAGTGGGGGCCTGGTGGAGGGTGCCCCGCAGTGCTGGGGGGTGGGGGTGCAGGGGGACATGAGTTGGACATGAGTGGGGGCCTGGTGGAGGGTGCCCCTGGATGCTGGGGGGTGGGGGTGCAGGGAGACATGAGTGGGGGCCTGGTGGAGGGTGCCCCTGACTGCTGGGGGGAGACATGAGTGGGGGCCTGGTGGAGGGTGCCCCACAGTGCTGGGGGGTGGGGTGCAGGGAGACATGAGTGGGGGCCTGGTGGAGGGTGCCCCTGACTGCTGGGGGGTGGGGGGGTGGGAGACTTGAGTGGGGGCCTGGTGGAGGGTGCCCCTAGATGCTGGGGGGTGGGGGTGCTGGGAGACATGAGTGGGGGCCTGGTGGAGGGTGCCCCTGGATGCTGGGGGGTGGGGGTGCAGGGAGACATGAGTTGGACATGAGTGGGGGCCTGGTGGAGGGTGCCCCTGGATGCTGGGGGGTGGGGGTGCTGGGGGGTGGGGGTGCTGGGAGACATGAGTGGGGGCCTGGAGGAGGGTGCCCCTGGATGCTGGGCGTGGGGATGCAGAGAGACATGAGTGGGGGCCTGGTGGACGGTGCCCCTGACTGCTGGGGAGTGGGGGGGGTGGGAGACATGAGTGGGGGCCTGGTGGTGGGTGCCCCTGGATGCTGGGGGGTGGGGGTGCATGAAACATGAGTGGGGGCCTGGTGGAGGGTACCCCACAGTGCTGGGGGGTGGGTGTGCAGGGAGACATGAGTTGGACATGAGTGGGGGCCTGGTGGAGGGTGCCCCTGGATGCTGGTGGGTGGGGGTGCTGGGAGACATGAGTGGGGGCCTGGTGGAGGGTGCCCCTGGATGCTGGGGGGTGGGGGTGCAGGGAGACATGAGTGGGGGCCTGGTGGAGGGTGCCCCACAGTGCTGGGGGGTGGGGGAGCAGGGAGACATGAGTGGGGGCCTGGTGGAGGGTGCCCCTGGATGCTGGGGGGTGGGGGTGCAGGGAGACATGAGTGGGGGCCTGGTGGAGGGTGCCCCTGACTGCTGGGGGGTGGGGGGTGGGAGACATAAGTGGGGGCCTGGTGGAGGGTGCCCCACAGTGCTAGGGGGTGGGGGTGCAGGGGGACATAAGTGGGGGCCTGGTGGAGGGTGCCCCTGGATGCTGGGGGGTGGGGGTGCAGGGAGACATAAGTGGGGGCCTGGTGGAGGGTGCCCCACAGTGCTAGGGGGTGGGGGTGCAGGGGGACATGAGTTGGACATGAGTGCGGGCTTGGTGGAGGGTGCCCCTGGATGCTGGGGGGTGGGGGTGCTGGGAGACATTAGTGGGGGCCTGGTGGAGGGTGCCCCTGTATGCTGGGGGGTGGGGGTGCTGGAGACATGAGTGGGGGCCTGGTGGAGGGTGCCCTTGGATGCTGGGGGGTGGGGGTGCAGAGAGACATGAGTGGGGGCCTGGTGGAGGGTGCCCCTGCCTGCTGGTGGGTGGGGGGGTGATAGACATGAGTGGGGGCCTGGTGGAGGGTGCCCCTGGATGCTGGGGGTGGGGGTGCAGGGACACATGAGTGGGGGCCTGGTGGAGGGTGCCCATGGATGCTGGGGGGTGGGGGTGCTGGGAGACATGAATGGGGGTCTGGTGGAGGGTGCCCCTGGATACTGGGGGGTGGGGGTGCAGGGAGACAGAAGTGGGGGCCTGGTGGAGGGTGCCCCTGGATGCTGGGGTGTGGGGGTGCTGGGAGACATGAGTGCGGGCCTAGTGGAGGGTGCCCCTGGATGCTGGGGGGTGTGGGTGCGGGGAGACATGAGTGGGGGCCTGGTGGAGGGTGCCCCTGAATGCTGGGGGGTGGGGGTGCTGGGAGACATGAGTGGGGGCCTGGTGGAGTGTGCCCCTGGATGCTGGGGGGTGTGGGTGCAGGGAGACATGAGTGGGGGTCTGGTGGAGGGTGCCCCACAGTGCTGGGGGGTAGGGGTGCAGGGAGACATGAGTTGGACATGAGTGGGGGCCTGGTGGAGGGTGCCCCTGGATGCTGGGGGGTGGGGGTGCAGGGAGACATGAGTGGGGGCCTGGTGGAGGGTGCCCCTGACTGCTGAGGGGTGGGGGGTGGGAGACATGAGTGGGGGCCTGGTGGAGGGTGCCCCTGGATGCTGGGGGGTGGGGGTGCTGGGAGACATGAGTGGGGCCTGGTGGAGGGTGCCCCTGGATGCTGGGGGGTGGGGGTGCTGGGGGGTGGGGGTGCTGGGAGACATGAGTGGGGGCCTGGAGGAGGGTGTCCCTGGATGCTGGGGGGTAGCGGTGCAGGGAGACATGAGTTGGACATGAGTGGGGGCCTGGTGGAGGGTGCCCCTGGATGCTGGGGGGTGGGGGTGCAGGGAGACATGAGTGGGGGCCTGGTGGAGGGTGCCTCTGACTGCTGAGGGGTGGGGGGGTGGGAGACATGAGTGGGGGTCTGGTGGAGGGTGCCCCTGGATGCTGGGGGGTGGGGGTGCTGGGAGACATGAGTGGGGGCCTGGTGGAGGGTGCCCCTGGATGCTGGGGGGTGGGGGTGCTGGGAGACATGAGTGGGGGCCTGGAGGAGGGTGTCCCTGGATGCTGGGGGTGGGGATGCAGGGAGACATGAGTGGGGGCCTGGTGGACGGTGCCCCTGACTGCTGGGGAGTGGGGGGTGGGAGACATGAGTGGGGGCCTGGTGGTGGGTGCCCCTGGATGCTGGGGGGTGGGGGTGCATGAAACATGAGTGGGGGCCTGGTGGAGGGTACCCCACAGTGCTGGGGGGTGGGTGTGCAGGGAGACATGAGTTGGACATGAGTGGGGGCCTGGTGGAGGGTGCCCCTGGATGCTGGGGGGTGGGGGTGCTGGGAGACATGAGTGGGGGCCTGGTGGAGGGTGCCCCTGGATGCTGGGGGGTGGGGGTGCAGGGAGACATGAGTGGGGGCCTGGTGGAGGGTGCCCCACAGTGCTGGGGGGTGGGGGTGCAGGGAGACATGAGTTGGACATGAGTGGGGCCTGGTGGAGGGTGCCCCTGGATGCTGGGGGGTGGGGGTGCTGGGAGACGTGAGTGGGGGCCTGGTGGAGGGTGCCCCTGGATGCTGGGGGGTGGGGGTGCTGGGAGACATGAGTGGGGGCCTCGTGGAGGGTGCCCCTGGATGCTGGGGGGTGGGGGTGCAGGGAGACATGAGTGGGGGCCTGGTGGAGGGTGCCCCACAATGCTGGGGGGTGGGGGTGCAGGGAGACATGAGTTGGACATGAGTGGGGCCTGGTGGAGGGTGCCCCTGGATGCTGGGGGGTGGGGGTGCTGGGAGACATGAGTGGGGGCCTGGTGGAGGGTGCCCCACCGTGCTGGGGGGTGGGGGTGCAGGGAGACATGAGTTGGACATGAGTGGGGGCCTGGTGGAGGGTGCCCCTGGATGCTGGGGGGTGGGGGTGCAGGGAGACATGAGTGGGGGCCTGATGGAGGGTGCCCCTGACTGCTGAGGGTTAGGGGAGTGGTAGACATGAGTGGGGGCCTGGTGGAGGGTGCCCCTGGATGCTGAGGGGTGGGGGTGCTGGGAGACATGAGTGAGGGCCTGGTGGAGGGTGCCCCTGGATGCTGGGGGGTGGGGGTGCAGGGAGACATGAGTTGGACATGAGTGGGGGCCTGGTGGAGGGTGCCCCTGGATGCTGGGGGGTGGGGGTGCAGGGAGACATGAGTGGGGGCCTGGTGGAGGGTGCCCCTGACTGCTGAGGGGTAGGGGAGTGGTAGACATGAGTGGGGGCCTGGTGGAGGGTGCCCCTGGATGCTGAGGGGTGGGGGTGCTGGTAGACATGAGTGGGGGCCTGGTGGAGGGTGCCCCTGGATGCTGGGGGGTGGGGGTGCAGGGAGACATGAGTGGCGGCATGGTGGAGGGTGCCCCACAGTGCTGGGGGGTGGGGGTGCAGCGGAACATGAGTTGGACATGAGTGGGGGCTTGGTGGAGGGTGCCCCTGGGTGCTGGGGGGTGGGGGTGCTGGGAGACATGAGTGGGGGCCTGGTGGAGGGTGCCCCTGGATGCTGGGGGGTGTGGGTGCAGGGAGACATGAGTGGGGGCCTGGTGGAGGGTGCCCCGGATGCTGGGGTGTGGGGTGCTGGGAGACATGAGTGGGGGCCTGGTGGAGGGTGCCCCTGGATGCTGGGGGGTGGGGGTGCAGGGAGACATGAGTGGGGGTCTGGTGGAGGGTGCCCCACAGTGCTGGGGGGTGGGGGTGCAGGGAGACATGAGTTGGACATGAGTGGGGGCCTGGTGGAGGGGGCCCCTGGATGCTGGGGGGTGGGGGTGCAGGGAGACATGAGTGGGGGCCTGGTGGAGGGTGCCCCTGACTGCTGAGGGGTGGGGGGGGGGAGATATGAGTGGGGGCCTGGTGGAGGGTGCCCCACAGTGCTGGGGGGTGGGGGTGCAGGGGGACATGATTGGACATGAGTGGGGGCCTGGTGGAGGGTGCCCCTGGATGCTGGGGGTTGGGGGTGCTGGGAGACATGAGTGGGGGCCTGGTGGAGGGTGCCCCACAGTGCTGGGGGGTGGGGGTGCAGGGAGACATGAGTTGGACATGAGTGGGGGCCTGGTGGAGGGTGCCCCTGGATGCTGGGGGGTGGGGGTGCAGGGAGACATGAGTGGGGGCCTGGTGGAGGGTGCCCCACAGTGCTGGGGGGTGGGGGTGCAGGGAGACATGAGTTGGACATGAGTGGGGGCCTGGTGGAGGGTGCCCCTGGATGCTGGGGGGTGGGGGTGCAGGGAGACATGAGTGGGGGCCTGGTGGAGGGTGCCCCTGACTGCTGGGGGGTGGGAGACATGAGTGGGGGCCTGGTGGAGGGTGCCCCACAGTGCTGGGGGGTGGGGGTGCAGGGAGACATGAGTTGGACATGAGTTGGGGCCTGGTGGAGGGTGCCCCTGGATGCTGGAGGGTGGGGGTGCTGGGAGACATGAGTGGGGGCCTGGTGGAGGGTGCCCCACAGTGCTGGGCGGTGGGGGTGCAGGGAGACATGAGTTGGACATGAGTGGGGGCTTGGTGGAGGGTGCCCCTGGATGCTGGGGGGTGGTGGTGCTGGGAGACATGAGTGGGGGCCTAGTGGAGGGTGCCCCTGGATGCTGGGGGGTGGGGGTGCAGGGAGACATGAGTGGGGGCCTGGTGGACGGTGCCCTTGGATGCTGGGGGGTGGGGGTGCAGGGAGACATGAGTGGGGGCCGGGTGGAGGGTGCCCCTGACTGCTGGGGGGTGGGGGGTGGGAGACATGAATGGGGGCCTGGTGGAGGGTGCCCCTGGATGCTGGGGGGTGGGGGTGCAGGGAGACATGAGTGGGGGCCTGGTGGAGGGTGCCCCACAGTGCTGGGGGGTGGGGGTGCAGGGAGACATGAGTTGGACATGAGTGGGGCCTGGTGGAGGGTGCCCCTGGATGCTGGGTGGTGGGGGTGCTGGGAGACGTGAGTGGGGGCCTGGTGGAGGGTGCCCCTGGATGCTGGGGGGTGGGGGTGCTGGGAGACATGAGTGGGGGCCTGGTGGAGGGTGCCCCTGGATGCTGGGGGGTGGGGGTGCAGGGAGACATGAGTGGGGGCCTGGTGGAGGGTGCCCCACAGTGCTGGGGGGTGGGGGTGCAGGGTGACATGAGTTGGACATGAGTGGGGGCCTGGTGGAGGATGCCCCTGGATGCTGGGGGTTGGGGGTGCGGGAGACATGAGTGGGGGCCTGGTGGAGGGTGCCCCTGACTGCTGAGGGGTGGGGGAGTGGTAGAAATGAGTGGGGGCCTGGTGGAGGGTGCCGCTGGATGCTGGGGGGTGGGGGTGATGGGAGACATGAGTGGGGGCCTGGTGGAGGGTGCCCTTGGATGCTGGGGGGTGGGGGTGCAGGGAGACATGAGTGGGGGCCTAGTGGAGGGTGCCCCACAGTGCTGGGGGGTAGGGGTGCAGCGGAACATGAGTTGGACATGAGTGGGGGCTTGGTGGAGGGTGCCCCTGGATGCTGGGGGGTGAGGGTGCTGGGAGACATGAGTGGGGGCCTGGTGGAGGGTGCCCCTGGATGCTGGGGGGTGTGGGTGCAGGGAGACATGAGTGGGGGCCTGGTGGAGGGTGCCCTTGACTGCTGGGGGGTGGGGGTGCTGGGAGACATGAGTGGGGGCCTGGTGGAGGGTGCCCCTGGATGCTGGGGTGTAGGGGTGCTGGGAGACATGAGTGGGGGCCTGGTGGAGGGTGCCCTTGGATGCTGGGGGGTGGGGGTGCTGGGAGACATGAGTGGGGGCCTGGTGGAGGGTGCCCCACAGTGCTGGGGGGTGGGGGTGCAGGGAGACATGAGTTGGACATGAGTGGGGGCCTGGTGGAGGGTGCCCTTGGATGCTGGGGGGTGGGGGTGCAGGGAGACATGAGTGGGGGCCTAGTGGAGGGTGCCCCACAGTGCTGGGGGGTAGGGGTGCAGCGGAACATGAGTTGGACATGAGTGGGGGCTTGGTGGAGGGTGCCCCTGGATGCTGGGGGGTGAGGGTGCTGGGAGACATGAGTGGGGGCCTGGTGGAGGGTGCCCCTGGATGCTGGGGGGTGTGGGTGCAGGGAGACATGAGTGGGGGCCTGGTGGAGGGTGCCCTTGACTGCTGGGGGGTGGGGGTGCTGGGAGACATGAGTGGGGGCCTGGTGGAGGGTGCCCCTGGATGCTGGGGTGTAGGGATGCTGGGAGACATGAGTGGGGGCCTGGTGGAGGGTGCCCCTGGATGCTGGGGGGTGGGGGTGCTGGGAGACATGAGTGGGGGCCTGTTGGAGGGTGCCCCACAGTGCTGGGGGGTGGGGGTGCAGGGAGACATGAGTTGGACATGAGTGGGGGCCTGGTGGAGGGTGCCCCTGGATGCTGGGGGGTGGGGGTGCAGGGAGACATGAGTGGGGGCCTGGTGGAGGGTGCCCCTGACTGCTGGGGGGTGGGGGGTGGGAGACATGAGTGGGGGCCTGGTGGAGGGTGCCCCTGGATGCTGGGTGGTGGGGGTGCAGGGAGACATAAGTGGGGGCCTGGTGGAGGGTGCCCCACAGTGCTAGGGGGTGGGGGTGCAGGGGGACATGAGTTGGACATGAGTGCGGGCTTGGTGGAGGGTGCCCCTGGATGCTGGGGGGTGGGGGTGCTGGGAGACATGAGTGGGGGCCTGGTGGAGGGTGCCCCTGTATGCTGGGGGGTGGGGGTGCTGGAGACATGAGTGGGGGCCTGGTGGAGGGTGCCCTTTGATGCTGGGGGGTGGGGGTGCAGGGAGACATGAGTGGGGGCCTGGTGGAGGGTGCCCCTGCCTGCTGGTGGGTGGGGGGGTGATAGACATGAGTGGGGGCCTGGTGGAGGGTGCCCCTGGATGCTGGGGGGTGGGGGTGCAGGGAGACATGAGTGGGGGCCTGGTGGAGGGTGCCCATGGATGCTGGGGGGTGGGGGTGCTGGGAGACATGAATGGGGGTCTGGTGGAGGGTGCCCCTGGATACTGGGGGTGGGGGTGCAGGGAGACAGAAGTGGGGGCCTGGTGGAGGGTGCCCCTGGATGCTGGGGTGTGGGGGTGCTGGGAGACATGAGTGCGGGCCTGGTGGAGGGTGCCCCTGGATGCTGGGGGGTGTGGGTGCGGGGAGACATGAGTGGGGGCCTGGTGGAGGGTGCCCCTGAATGCTGGGGGGTGGGGGTGCTGGGAGACATGAGTGGGGGCCTGGTGGAGGGTGCCCCTGGATGCTGGGGGGTGTGGGTGCAGGGAGACATGAGTGGGGGTCTGGTGGAGGGTGCCCCACAGTGCTGGGGGGTAGGGGTGCAGGGAGACATGAGTTGGACATGAGTGGGGGCCTGGTGGAGGGTGCCCCTGGATGCTGGGGGGTGGGGGTGCAGGGAGACATGAGTGGGGGCCTGGTGGAGGGTGCCCCTGACTGCTGAGGGGTGGGGGGTGGGAGACATGAGTGGGGGCCTGGTGGAGGGTGCCCCTGGATGCTGGGGGGTGGGGGTGCTGGGAGACATGAGTGGGGGCCTGGTGGAGGGTGCCCCTGGATGCTGGGGGGTGGGGGTGCTGGGGGGTGGGGGTGCTGGGAGACATGAGTGGGGGCCTGGAGGAGGGTGTCCCTGGATGCTGGGGGGTAGGGGTGCAGGGAGACATGAGTTGGACATGAGTGGGGGCCTGGTGGAGGGTGCCCCTGGATGCTGGGGGGTGGGGGTGCAGGGAGACATGAGTGTGGGCCTGGTGGAGGGTGCCTCTGACTGCTGAGGGGTGGGGGGGTGGGAGACATGAGTGGGGGCCTGGTGGAGGGTGCCCCTGGATGCTGGGGGGTGGGGGTGCTGGGAGACATGAGTGGGGGCCTGGTGGAGGGTGCCCCTGGATGCTGGGGGGTGGGGGTGCTGGGGGGTGGGGGTGCTGGGAGACATGAGTGGGGGCCTGGAGGAGGGTGTCCCTGGATGCTGGGGGTGGGGATGCAGGGAGACATGAGTGGGGGCCTGGTGGACGGTGCCCCTGACTGCTGGGGAGTAGGGGGTGGGAGACATGAGTGGGGGCCTGGTGGTGGGTGCCCCTGGATGCTGGGGGGTGGGGGTGCATGAAACATGAGTGGGGGCCTGGTGGAGGGTACCCCACAGTGCTGGGGGGTGGGTGTGCAGGGAGACATGAGTTGGACATGAGTGGGGGCCTGGTGGAGGGTGCCCCTGGATGCTGGGGGGTGGGGGTGCTGGGAGACATGAGTGGGGGCCTGGTGGAGGGTGCCCCTGGATGCTGGGGGGTGGGGGTGCAGGGAGACATGAGTGGGGGCCTGGTGGAGGGTGCCCCACAGTGCTGGGGGGTGGGGGTGCAGGGAGACATGAGTTGGACATGAGTGGGGCCTGGTGGAGGGTGCCCCTGGATGCTGGGGGGTGGGGGTGCTGGGAGACGTGAGTGGGGGCCTGGTGGAGGGTGCCCCTGGATGCTGGGGGGTGGGGGTGCTGGGAGACATGAGTGGGGGCCTCGTGGAGGGTGCCCCTGGATGCTGGGGGGTGGGGGTGCAGGGAAACATGAGTGGGGGCCTGGTGGAGGGTGCCCCACAGTGCTGGGGGGTGGGGGTGCAGGGAGACATGAGTTGGACATGAGTGGGGCCTGGTGGAGGGTGCCCCTGGATGCTGGGGGGTGGGGGTTGTGGGAGACATGAGTGGGGGCCTGGTGGAGGGTGCCCCACCGTGCTGGGGGGTGGGGGTGCAGGGAGACATGAGTTGGACATGAGTGGGGGCCTGGTGGAGGGTGCCCCTGGATGCTGGGGGGTGGGGGTGCAGGGAGACATGAGTGGGGGCCTGATGGAGGGTGCCCCTGACTGCTGAGGGTTAGGGGAGTGGTAGACATGAGTGGGGGCCTGGTGGAGGGTGCCCCTGGATGCTGAGGGGTGGGGGTGCTGGAGACATGAGTGGGGGCCTGGTGGAGGGTGCCCCTGGATGCTGGGGGGTGGGGGTGCAGGGAGACATGAGTTGAACATGAGTGGGGGCCTGGTGGAGGGTGCCCCTGGATGCTGGGGGGTGGGGGTGCAGGGAGACATGAGTGGGGGCCTGGTGGAGGGTGCCCCTGACTGCTGAGGGGTAGGGGAGTGGTAGACATGAGTGGGGGCCTGGTGGAGGGTGCCCCTGGATGCTGAGGGGTGGGGGTGCTGGTAGACATGAGTGGGGGCCTGGTGGAGGGTGCCCCTGGATGCTGGGGGGTGGGGGTGCAGGGAGACATGAGTGGGGGCATGGTGGAGGGTGCCCCACAGTGCTGGGGGGTGGGGGTGCAGCGGAACATGAGTTGGACATGAGTGGGGGCTTGGTGGAGGGTGCCCCTGGGTGCTGGGGGGTGGGGGTGCTGGGAGACATGAGTGGGGGCCTGGTGGAGGGTGCCCCTGGATGCTGGGGGGTGTGGGTGCAGGGAGACATGAGTGGGGGCCTGGTGGAGGGTGTCCCTGACTGCTGGGGGGTGGGGGTGCTGGGAGACATGAGTGGGGGCCTGGTGGAGGGTGCCCCTGGATGCTGGGGTGTGGGGGTGCTGGGAGACATGAGTGGGGGCCTGGTGGAGGGTGCCCCTGGATGCTGGGGGGTGGGGGTGCAGGGAGACATGAGTGGGGGTCTGGTGGAGGGTGCCCCACAGTGCTGGGGGGTGGGGGTGCAGGGAGACATGAGTTGGACATGAGTGGGGGCCTGGTGGAGGGGGCCCCTGGATGCTGGGGGGTGGGGGTGCAGGGAGACATGAGTGGGGGCCTGGTGGAGGGTGCCCCTGACTGCTGAGGGGTGGGGGGGGGTGGGAGACATGAGTGGGGGCCTGGTGGAGGGTGCCCCACAGTGCTGGGGGGGTGGGGGTGCAGGGGGACATGATTGGACATGAGTGGGGGCCTGGTGGAGGGTGCCCCTGGATGCTGGGGGGTGGGGGTGCAGGGAGACATGAGTGGGGGCCTGGTGGAGGGTGCCCCACAGTGCTGGGGGGTGGGGGTGCAGGGAGACATGAGTTGGACATGAGTGGGGGCCTGGTGGAGGGTGCCCCTGGATGCTGGGGGGTGGGGGTGCAGGGAGACATGAGTGGGGGCCTGGTGGAGGGTGCCCCTGACTGCTGGGGGGTGGGAGACATGAGTGGGGGCCTGGTGGAGGGTGCCCCACAGTGCTGGGGGGTGGGGGTGCAGGGAGACATGAGTTGGACATGAGTGGGGGCCTGGTGGAGGGTGCCCCTGGATGCTGGAGGGTGGGGGTGCTGGGAGACATGAGTGGGGGCCTGGTGGAGGGTGCCCCACAGTGCTGGGCGGTGGGGGTGCAGGGAGACATGAGTTGGACATGAGTGGGGGCTTGGTGGAGGGTGCCCCTGGATGCTGGGGGGTGGTGGTGCTGGGAGACATGAGTGGGGGCCTAGTGGAGGGTGCCCCTGGATGCTGGGGGGTGGGGGTGCAGGGAGACATGAGTGGGGGCCTGGTGGACGGTGCCCTTGGATGCTGGGGGGTGGGGGTGCAGGGAGACATGAGTGGGGGCCGGGTGGAGGGTGCCCCTGACTGCTGGGGGGTGGGGGGGTGGGAGACATGAGTGGGGGCCTGGTGGAGGGTGCCCCTGGATGCTGGGGGGTGGGGGTGCAGGGAGACATGAGTGGGGGCCTGGTGGAGGGTGCCCCACAGTGCTGGGGGGTGGGGGTGCAGGGAGACATGAGTTGGACATGAGTGGGGCCTGGTGGAGGGTGCCCCTGGATGCTGGGGGGTGGGGGGTGCTGGGAGACGTGAGTGGGGGCCTGGTGGAGGGTGCCCCTGGATGCTGGGGGGTGGGGGTGCTGGGAGACATGAGTGGGGGCCTGGTGGAGGGTGCCCCTGGATGCTGGGGGGTGGGGGTGCAGGGAGACATGAGTGGGGGCCTGGTGGAGGGTGCCCCACAGTGCTGGGGGGTGGGGGTGCAGGGTGACATGAGTTGGACATGAGTGGGGGCCTGGTGGAGGATGCCCCTGGATGCTGGGGGTTGGGGGTGCAGGGAGACATGAGTGGGGGCCTGGTGGAGGGTGCCCCTGACTGCTGAGGGGTGGGGGAGTGGTAGAAATGAGTGGGGGCCTGGTGGAGGGTGCCGCTGGATGCTGGGGGGTGGGGGTGATGGGAGACATGAGTGGGGGCCTGGTGGAGGGTGCCCTTGGATGCTGGGGGGTGGGGGTGCAGGGAGACATGAGTGGGGGCCTAGTGGAGGGTGCCCCACAGTGCTGGGGGGTAGGGGTGCAGCGGAACATGAGTTGGACATGAGTGGGGGCTTGGTGGAGGGTGCCCCTGGATGCTGGGGGGTGAGGGTGCTGGGAGACATGAGTGGGGGCCTGGTGGAGGGTGCCCCTGGATGCTGGGGGGTGTGGGTGCAGGGAGACATGAGTGGGGGCCTGGTGGAGGGTGCCCTTGACTGCTGGGGGGTGGGGGTGCTGGGAGACATGAGTGGGGGCCTGGTGGAGGGTGCCCCTGGATGCTGGGGTGTAGGGGTGCTGGGAGACATGAGTGGGGGCCTGGTGGAGGGTGCCCTTGGAGGCTGGGGGTGGGGGTGCTGGGAGACATGAGTGGGGGCCTGGTGGAGGGTGCCCCACACTGCTGGGGGGTGGGGGTGCAGGGAGACATGAGTGGGGGCCTAGTGGAGGGTGCCCCACAGTGCTGGGGGGTAGGGGTGCAGCGGAACATGAGTTGGACATGAGTGGGGGCCTGGTGGAGGGTGCCCTTGGATGCTGGGGGTGGGGGTGCAGGGAGACATGAGTGGGGGCCTAGTGGAGGGTGCCCCACAGTGCTGGGGGGTAGGGGTGCAGCGGAACATGAGTTGGACATGAGTGGGGGCTTGGTGGAGGGTGCCCCTGGATGCTGGGGGGTGAGGGTGCTGGGAGACATGAGTGGGGGCCTGGTGGAGGGTGCCCCTGGATGCTGGGGGGTGTGGGTGCAGGGAGACATGAGTGGGGGCCTGGTGGAGGGTGCCCTTGACTGCTGGGGGGTGGGGGTGCTGGGAGACATGAGTGGGGGCCTGGTGGAGGGTGCCCCTGGATGCTGGGGTGTAGGGGTGCTGGGAGACATGAGTGGGGCCTGGTGGAGGGTGCCCCTGGATGCTGGGGGGTGGGGGTGCTGGGAGACATGAGTGGGGGCCTGGTGGAGGGTGCCCCACAGTGCTGGGGGGTGGGGGTGCAGGGAGACATGAGTTAGTTGGACATGAGTGGGGGCCTGGTGGAGGGTGCCCCTGGATGCTGGGGGGTGGGGGTGCAGGGAGACATGAGTGGGGGCCTGGTGGAGGGTGCCCACAGTGCTGGGGGGTGGGGGTGCAGGGAGACATGAGTTGGACATGAGTGGGGGCCTGGTGGAGGGTGCCCCTGGATGCTGGGGGGTGGGGGTGCAGGGAGACATGAGTGGGGGCCTGGTGGAGGGTGCCCCTGACTGCTGGGGGGTGGGAGACATGAGTGGGGGCCTGGTGGAGGGTGCCCCACAGTGCTGGGGGGTGGGGGTGCAGGGAGACATGAGTTGGACATGAGTGGGGGCCTGGTGGAGGGTGCCCCTGGATGCTGGGGGGTGGGGGTGCAGGGAGACATGAGTGGGGGCCTGGTGGAGGGTGCCCCACAGTGCTGGGGGGTGGGGGTGCAGGGAGACATGAGTTGGACATGAGTGGGGGCCTGGTGGAGGGTGCCCCTGGATGCTGGGGGGTGGGGGTGCAGGGAGACATGAGTGGGGGCCTGGTGGAGGGTGCCCCTGACTGCTGGGGGGTGGGAGACATGAGTGGGGGCCTGGTGGAGGGTGCCCCACAGTGCTGGGGGGTGGGGGTTCAGGGAGACATGAGTTGGACATGAGTGGGGGCCTGGTGGAGGGTGCCCCTGGATGCTGGAGGGTGGGGGTGCTGGGAGACATGAGTGGGGGCCTGGTGGAGGGTGCCCCACAGTGCTGGGCGGTGGGGGTGCAGGGAGACATGAGTTGGACATGAGTGGGGGCTTGGTGGAGGGTGCCCCTGGATGCTGGGGGGTGGTGGTGCTGGGAGACATGAGTGGGGGCCTAGTGGAGGGTGCCCCTGGATGCTGGGGGGTGCGGGTGCAGGGAGACATGAGTGGGGGCCTGGTGGACGGTGCCCTTGGATGCTGGGGGGTGGGGGTGCAGGGAGACATGAGTGGGGCCGGGTGGAGGGTGCCCCTGACTGCTGGGGGGTGGGGGGGTGGGAGACATGAGTGGGGGCCTGGTGGAGGGTGCCCCTGGATGCTGGGGGGTGGGGGTGCAGGGAGACATGAGTGGGGGCCTGGTGGAGGGTGCCCCACAGTGCTGGGGGGTGGGGGTGCAGGGAGACATGAGTTGGACATGAGTGGGGCCTGGTGGAGGGTGCCCCTGGATGCTGGGGGGTGGGGGTGCTGGGAGACGTGAGTGGGGGCCTGGTGGAGGGTGCCCCTGGATGCTGGGGGGTGGGGGTGCTGGGAGACATGAGTGGGGGCCTCGTGGAGGGTGCCCCTGGATGCTGGGGGGTGGGGGTGCAGGGAGACATGAGTGGGGGCCTGGTGGAGGGTGCCCCACAGTGCTGGGGGGTGGGGGTGCAGGGAGACATGAGTTGGACATGAGTGGGGCCTGGTGGAGGGTGCCCCTGGATGCTGGGGGTTGGGGGTGCTGGGAGACATGAGTGGGGCCTGGTGGAGGGTGCTCCACCGTGCTGGGGGGTGGGGGTGCAGGGAGACATGAGTTGGACATGAGTGGGGGCCTGGTGGAGGGTGCCCCTGGATGCTGGGGGTGAGGGTGCAGGGAGACATGAGTGGGGGCCTGATGGAGGGTGCCCCTGACTGCTGAGGGTTAGGGGAGTGGTAGACATGAGTGGGGGCCTGGTGGAGGGTGCCCCTGGATGCTGAGGGGTGGGGGTGCTGGGAGACATGAGTGGGGGCCTGGTGGAGGGTGCCCCTGGATGCTGGGGGGTGGGGGTGCAGGGAGACATGAGTTGGACATGAGTGGGGGCCTGGTGGAGGGTGCCCTGGATGCTGGGGGGTGGGGGTGCAGGGAGACATGAGTGGGGGCCTGGTGGAGAGTGCCCCTGACTGCTGAGGGGTAGGGGAGTGGTAGACATGAGTGGGGGCCTGGTGGAGGGTGCCCCACAGTGCTGGGGCGTGGGGGTGCAGCGGACATGAGTTGGACATGAGTGAGGGATTGGTGGAGGGTGCCCCTGGATGCTGGGGGGTGGGGTGCTGGGAGACATGAGTGGGGGCCTGGTGGAGGGTGCCCCTGGATGCTGGGGGGTGTGGGTGCAGGGAGACATGAGTGGGGGCCTGGTGGAGGGTGTCCCTGACTGCTGGGGGGTGGGGGTGCTGGGAGACATGAGTGGGGGCCTGGTGGAGGGTGCCCCTGGATGCTGGGGTGTGGGGGTGCTGGGAGACATGAGTGGGGGCCTGGTGGAGGGTGCCCCTGGATGCTGGGGGGTGGGGGTGCAGGGAGACATGAGTGGGGGTCTGGTGGGAGGGTGCCCCACAGTGCTGGGGGGTGGGAGTGCAGGGAGACATGAGTTGGACATGAGTGGGGGCCTGGTGGAGGGGGCCCCTGGATGCTGGGGGGTGGGGGTGCAGGGAGACATGAGTGGGGGCCTGGTGGAGGGTGCCCCTGACTGCTGAGGGGTGGGGGGGTGGGGAGACATGAGTGGGGGCCTGGTGGAGGGTGCCCCACAGTGCTGGGGGGTGGGGGTGCAGGGGACATGATTGGACATGAGTGGGGGCCTGGTGGAGGGTGCCCCTGGATGCTGGGGGGTGGGGGTGCTGGGAGACATGAGTGGGGGCCTGGTGGAGGGTGCCCCACAGTGCTGGGGGGTGGGGGTGCAGGGAGACATGAGTTGGACATGAGTGGGGGCCTGGTGGAGGGTGCCCCTGGATGCTGGGGGGTGGGGTGCAGGGAGACATGAGTGGGGGCCTGGTGGAGGGTGCCCCACAGTGCTGGGGGGTGGGGGTGCAGGGAGACATGAGTTGGACATGAGTGGGGGCCTGGTGGAGGGTGCCCCTGGATGCTGGGGGGTGGGGGTGCAGGGAGACATGAGTGGGGGCCTGGTGGAGGATGCCCCTGACTGCTGGGGGGTGGGAGACATGAGTGGGGGCCTGGTGGAGGGTGCCCCACAGTGCTGGGGGGTGGGGGTGCAGGGAGACATGAGTTGGACATGAGTGGGGGCCTGGTGGAGGGTGCCCCTGGATGCTGGAGGGTGGGGGTGCTGGGAGACATGAGTGGGGCCTGGTGGAGGGTGCCCCACGGTGCTGGGCGGTGGGGGTGCAGGGAGACATGAGTTGGACATGAGTGGGGGCTTGGTGGAGGGTGCCCCTGGATGCTGGGGGGTGGTGGTGCTGGGAGACATGAGTGGGGGCCTAGTGGAGGGTGCCCCTGGATGCTGGGGGGTGGGGGTGCAGGGAGACATGAGTGGGGGCCTGGTGGACGGTGCCCTTGGATGCTGGGGGGTGGGGGTGCAGGGAGACATGAGTGGGGGCCTGGTGGAGGGTGCCCCTGACTGCTGGGGGGTGGGGCGGTGGGAGACATGAGTGGGGGCCTGGTGGAGGGTGCCCCTGGATGCTGGGGGGTGGGGGTGCAGGGAGACATGAGTGGGGGCCTGGTGGAGGGTGCCCCACAGTGCTGGGGGGTGGGGGTGCAGGGAGACATGAGTTGGACATGAGTGGGGCCTGGTGGAGGGTGCCCCTGGATGCTGGGGGGTGGGGGTGCTGGGAGACGTGAGTGGGGGCCTGGTGGAGGGTGCCCCTGGATGCTGGGGGGTGGGGGTGCTGGGAGACATGAGTGGGGGCCTGGTGGAGGGTGCCCCTGGATGGTGGGGGGGTGGGGGTGCAGGGAGACATGAGTGGGGGCCTGGTGGAGGGTGCCCCACAGTGCTGGGGGGTGGGGGTGCAGGGTGACATGAGTTGGAC